>NC_090922.1:1302022999-1306822999 GCF_040938575.1 Ambystoma mexicanum
TGACAATTTTGTGTAGTATTTTGGCAAAAGCTGCCTGCTTCACGATCATTGATTTGAAGAATGTGTTCTTCTCAGTGCCACTACACCCAGACTCACAAGACTTGACCAGCTTTATGTATAGAAATCAGAAGTGGAAACCTACTTGTTACCACACTGCGAGTCACCATCTATCTTTAACAGAGTGATACAGATGGACTTGAGCAACATACAGATGGAAAGCACCGTTTTGCAATATGTAGATGACATTCTGATTTTCAGCACGACAAAGGGCCAGTGTAGGAAGGACTCAGTTCACATGCTGACTGTGCTAGCTGATAAGGGGTGCAAGGTGGACATGGCCAGTTTCAAGTACTGTCAGAAGGAGGTACTATACATTGGACAGACAATATCCCAAAATGGCCGACAGAATACCCCACAGAGAGCAGAGACAATATGCAAGACACCCAAGCCCACACCGTGAGGGAGATGCAACAGTTCCTAGGGTTGTGCAACTATTGCAGCGCATGCATCTTTGACTAATGCACATCCATGAGGCCAATATTAGGCGCACTGAAAGAAGCACAGAAAGTAACAAAGACACTGACATGGAACACAGAGATGGCGGAGGCCTTTGAGGAACTGAAAGAGCCCATAAGCACAGCACCAGTGCTAGGGATCCCCGACTACAGGAAGGTATTTTTCCAAGAAGGAAGTTCTCCTGTTTTTAATATTGCATTGTGAAAGTATTTAAAATTGCACTGTCAAAACCTAGGCCTTTTTCCCCACTACTCAGGACTTTCAAACTTAGGTGTGTTCTCCTGTTTTAAAAAATTGCATTGTGAAAGTATTTATAATTGTACTGTGAAAGCAGTGCCGTTCTTTGGGTTTGCCTCCTAGCAAAGCACTCATCTAGCAAACCTTTCTAACACTATCTAAGTGCCTTTCATCTTGTCCACTTGTCTCTTCTCTCTGTCTCGTCCGTTTGCATCCTTCCCTAGTGATCTCCTATACCCCTTCACACTCCCCGCCTCTTCTCTCCTCTCCCCACCTACTCCATGGTGCTCTCTGTCTCTCCTATATTTTCTAACTGCTTCTCTATCGACTATCCTGCTCTCCTCACTAAACCTGGTAGGAAGAGGTTTAAAAAGGACATCCTCATCTCGAACCCAGGCCTCCTTATTGCTGATACCTATACCAGTGCCGGCTTCAGGCAAACATTCACTGACATCCTCTTTGTTGTTCCCTCGCCAGACCTATGGACTCAACATATGGTCTCTGTGCTCTCTCCCTTTTCTTCCTCTCCCATTAATGGTGGCACCCGGTGAGAGGCCCTCCTGGCATCCTTCCACTCCTCTAAGGTCATCATTAATGTTTACCTGAATGGTACCGTCTTGGTCCAAGGCCCTCAATCCGACCTTCTCCTCTTTGACAGATGCTTCCCGCGAATGCCTCGTCTACAGGCTCTCTCTCTCTCCTTGCCATTCCCTTACTGTGGCTATCATCTATCGGCCACCTGGTCAGATCTTCTCCTTCCTCTCTGTGTGGGCTGACCTCTCCTTTTCCCTCCTGGTCTCTGTTAGGAAAGATTTCTTAATTGTGGGTAATTTTCCTTCCATGTGGCAACCCCTAAACTTTTTGCTGTTGTTTTCACCATGATCTAGACTTTGCCAGAGAAGTGCAGCCTTCGGCCGCACTCCTCTAGGCTTTCGCTCTATTTTTACGGGGAAACTGACATGCCCTTAAGACCGTCAGTACCGGGAAACGCTGTTTTCCGTAGTTTCTTTATCATGTTGCAGCTTTCGTGCAACATGACACAAGAGGGCACTGTAAGCTACGTTACTGCTCTCTTGGGTCTCTAGTCTTCTACAGGCCCTAGATACTCTGTTTGGATTGTAAATGATCGGTGCAAGTGAATCACGAACGGGAATGGTGGCAGCGATCGTTTCTTGTGTTTTTGAGCTCCTTTTTGCATTGTAAGCGCGTTTCTCGCGCTTAGCCCAAAATGGTGGCCTGGCTCCCAAAATGGCCAGACCATGAGGCTCCTTTGTCCTGTCCGCTGACCATCTTGCCCCCTTCACCTTCCCCAGGTCGAGCCGACCCGGGGCCTTCCTTATTTGGGCATGTACTTTCCCACGAAACACAGATGCTTTCGCGGGCTTCTACAGGCCTTGTGTGTGCCTCCAGGATGTGGGCTGGGATGTCTGGTCCCAATACACATCCTGGGTGCCAGAGAGTCTAGTGTGGTATGAATGCCTGGGACCACCGTGGTCCGTGATAGGTCCACGTATGGTGTGAGTGTTTTATGAGCGGATCTCCCATTGGGTCCCCTCCGTTTTGGCGCGAAGGGAACCGTGGATAAGAGGGGGCTGGAAAAGCCACTACCATGTCGATCTCCTGAGTTCTCACGAACAAGGGAATACAGGAACCAAGTATCCTGCAACCACGAGGCTGAACCGAGGAATCGCTGGTGACCCGCTGAAGGACTGCTCCTCTGCACTGCTGTCGCTTGGTGAAACCCTTTCTATCTCTGATCGAACCAGAAGGCCTGTACTGGTACTTCGACCCTTGGAATAGCGGGGACAGCTATTCTCGGCATCTTCACCATCTCCTGCACGTAAGCCTTCGGAGGTGTCTCTGGGCCATCCAGCAGACTGACCAGCCTACCCAGGAGTCTTGCTCTGTAACCGCCGTCAGGTTGTGTTGTATTTCGAGTCCTTGTCACTCTCACACGATTCGTACACTTGGCATTCCCAGGTCTGAAGTGAGTAGTGTACATTTGGCTGAGATACACACGGCCGCTCCGTTGCACTGCTGTGGTAACTGTGCGGGTTCACTGCGTTTGGGACGCCCTCAACTCATCTCTGCTGCTGCAGAATTTACACGACGACGAGACGTCCCCTGCTCCCCTGAACCTGCCAGCACTGAAACTGACGCGGAGAAGCCTGGGTCTGCTTGCATCGGGGACCGGTGAGTAGCATAGCTAGGAACTGGTCGCCCTCCTGCAGGAGCCCATAGCTTTTCCCCGCTGTGTCAAACAGCACGCCTTTCCGTACTCGCGCTCTGCTTCTGCCCACAGTGGAGGCTGCGCTTGAGTCGCGGAACTCTGTTCATCTTCTTTTGTGCACCGAACTGAACTGCCTGATTCCCTCGAAGAGACTCCCCTTTTTGCCCGTTGGCACCAGCGTGTGCAGGTACTTTTGAGCACAAGGCTCCACTCTTCGTAGGGCTTGGACTTCCTTTTAGTTAGGTGCCTCTGAAGGCGGACTGGGTCTAATCATTATTTCGCACTGCCTGTTTTCCTCCCCTTCTAGGTGGACTACACATTTCGTGCATCTAACGCTTTAGACTCGTTTGTATACGTATATATATTGTATTGGTTTGGTATGTGTTGGTTTACTAGAGTTTTATCGTGATTTCTCGCTACGGTCATTGTTGCAAAGGCCTTGAAATAAATGTGTATATATTTTTAATATAACACCTGTTTGGAGTAATTTGTAAGTGTCCTTGCTTTGTGTGCTCATTGCGGGCTTTCAGTCACCCTCACCCCTCTTGAGACCTAGGGCCTCATTACACGGATGGCGGTAGGGATTTACTGGTACCGGTAAAATACCGGTACCGGTAAATCCTTACCGCCTTACTACGAGGTCCCTTTGCGGGTTGGGGGATTTAATGCCTGCTTTTTGCAGACGTTAAAATCCAACCCGCTAAGGGACCTCGGAGCTAATTACGGCACCGCAAAATTGCGGTGCCGTAATTAGCGCCTTCCCCATTCCCATAGAGCCCTATGGGGCAGAAATGGGAATGGGGAAGGGCAATGGTGGAAGGGGGATTTACCGCCCCTCCAACCTTGGAATGGGGCGGTAAATCCCCTTTCCGCCAAGGCGGTGCCGGTATTTTACCGGCATGAGCCATGGCGCTAATAGCGCCATGGCTCACCGCCTACCGTGTAATGAGGCCCCTAGTCTTGACCGCCGCGATCGCTACCCTGATTGGTCTGACTTGTCCAGAGGTTACCCTGTTCCAAGTAATTAGGTTGGCCTTCTGAACCTCTGCACCTCCAGGACAGAGTTCAGAAATCCGTCTTAACAGTCTCAACCACTCAACTCCTCCCGCTTGGAGACTTCAACATCCACATGGATGCTTCCTGTCCTTCCACTGGACTCTTTTGTGACCTCTGTGACTCTCTCTCTATTCTCACCTCTGGCCCGACTCACTCTGCAGGGCACACTCTGGATGTTCTGATCTCTTCAGACCTTCCCCTTTCGATCCCTCGCACCACTCCTCTCTCCTGGAGTGATCACTTACTCCTTTCCTCCCTGCTCACTCTCTCCATATCTCAGGCCAAGCCAACTCCAGCACTGCCACCTACCTTCTCGGTTATCCGATCCATGAAGCATGTGTCAGTTGAGGCTTTCGCTTCAACTTTCTCAATGCCCCCCGACCCCCTGGCTGACTCACACCCTGACACAGCCCTTTCCATGCTCCACTGTGCTATATCTGATGCTCTCGATGTTCTTGCCGCCGTTATGAGGATCCGCCTGAAACCCAAAGCCATGTTCAACTCTTGTTACGACTCAGACCTCGTCACCCTTAAATGCAAGTGCAGGGGGGCTGAGAGGAAATGGTGTACTTCAGGTACATCCTCTGACAAACTGGCCTGCCGCCTGCTCCAAAAGCAATACTGACTCTCTGTTCGCACCAAGAAGAGGGCCCACATCCAAGGACGCGTCTCCACGGCATCTAACAACTCGGCTGAACTCTTTAAAATCTGTAAGGAGCTGACCAATTCTGCTGTAGGCTCTACATCTCCTGTCCCCTCCCAGGCCCTCTGCATGGCCCTGGCTTCTCATTTAATTTCTAAAATTTAGGACATACTGTCCTCTCTCTGTTCCTCTCCTCCTCCTCTCTCTACCTCCTCCTCTTCCTCTGGCCCCTCTGTGGCCATGCTTCCTCCCTCCTTCTCTGCCTTTCCCCTGTTCTCCCCAGATGAGGTTTCTAGACAAGTCTGATCTATGAAAGTCTCGTCAAAACAGGTTCACCCCTGTTCCTCCAAAACCATCAAGGACCCCATTGTCACCCTGGCTCCTGCTCTGGCTGATTTCTGCAACCACTCCTTTTCTACTGGAGTCTTTCCCTCCCCCTGAAGCACTCCCTTGAGCACCCTCTTCTTAAGAAACCCTGTGCTGACCCTTCCTGCCCGGCCAACTATCGTCCAATCTCCATAACTCCTTTCCTGGGCAAACTCCTGGAAGAGCTGGCCATCTCCCAGCTTAATCTTCACACTGAATCTGTTGGTTGTCTCCATGACCATAAGTCTGGCTTCAGAGCTGCCAGAAGCATGGAAACTGCTCTCCTGAACATCCATGAAGACCTGCTCTCCAACCTTGATTGCAACACCCACTGTGTCCTCATCTTACTCAATCTCTCTTCTGCCTTTGACACGGTCAACCATGCCACCCTGCTCAACTGTCTCCGCGATAACCTGGGTATAACAGATCAGGCCCTGGCTTGGCTGACCTCCTTCCTCTCCGATCGACCCTCCCATTTCCAACTTGGGTCCTTCCTCTCCTCTATCTCTATATCTAGCTGTGGTGTTCCCCAGGGGTCTACCATTGCTCCCTGGCTATTCAACCAATACCTGGCACTTCTTGCCCACCACATTGCCACTCTCTGCCCCTACTTTCTGTGCTATGTGGATGACACCCAACTCATTTTCAGGCTCCCTTCCGCCACCTCTTCTCCTTCTCGCATCTCTGTCTGTCCACCATCCAGGAGTGGTGCACCCCCAATGATCTCTGCCTTAATGCTAGTAAGACTGAGATTCTCCTCATCGGCACACCCCCTCTCTCCTTTCCTGTCACTCTCTGGCCGGCCTCTCTTGGCCCTCTTCCCGCTCCCACTTCTGAGGCTAAAAACCTTGGGGTCATCTTCGACTCCATACTTTCCTTCTCTCCTCGCATCTCTGACGTCTCTAAGAAGTCACACTACCAGCTGCACCTCCTCAGAGGTATTCTTCCTTTCCTCTCCTTCCCCCAGAAACTCACTGTCTCCAGAGCTGTGGTTGTTTCTAGGATGGACTACTGCAACAGCCTCTTTCTAAATCTGTCTGCCTCTACTCTCCGCCCTCTGCAACTCATCCATAACGGGACTGCGAGACTTGTCCTTGGCCTCAAGCCCAGGGATCGTATCTCTCCAGGACTGAAATCCCTGCACTGGCTCCCAGTGGCATCGAGGATTAAGTTCAAAACCCTCTTCATTGTCCACAAGGCCTTCTGGGGCCTAGGGCCTCAATACCTTCAACTCTCTCTTCCTAAATATCTTCCTTCTCAAGCTCTTCGCTCATCCGCCTCCAACTCACTCAGGGTCAGTCGCTTCTCCAAGCAACGAGTTGGTGGTAGATCTCTTTCTTCTGCTGGGGCCTCCCTCTGGAACAGTCTCCCTGCCTCTCTGAAACTTGAGGAGAACCATCTCTGGTTCCGATAGCACCTCAATACCTTCCTCTTTGCTTCTGCTTTCTCTCCTCCTCTCCCCTGCTGATCTCCTGGATGATTCTGAAACTGCACTGGTTACCTGGCTACTCTCTGATCTCGGGCCCGGGTCTCTTCCCCACCAGTTGCACACCTGTACTGCCCCCCCTGGCTGCCCTTGCACTCTGGGACTGCTTCTATATCCCTACAGCCCCTACTAGTACTTGACCCCTAATATCTGCACTTACCACCAGCTGCCGCACTTTTATTTATCGTCTTTATTTATTTTACTGTTATCCTATGTACTGCACTGCCCCCTCCCCTTTCCCACAACACTTTTCCCTTCCCTCCCTCCCCTGCACTTGCACGATCTCAATGTCACCTGGCCTAGTAGGATCTCTGTCTGTCCTCCATATGTTTCCCATCCCTTGCCTCGGCGCGCCTTGAAACACTTGTGTATAGGCGCATTATAAATGCCATATCATATTGTATCATATTCTCCCATACTGATGGTGTAGTGATGAAGGCAGTGCCGACACAAAGGACAAGCATGTGCCATAAGCCAATAGCTTACTACAGTGGGAAACTCGACCCAGTAATGAGAGGACATTATCCGTGCAAACAAGCTTCGCACTGGAGAAGTCAGCAGCAATAACGATGGGGTGCACCACCACTCTTTACGTGGAGCACGCCCTCTTTGGGATACTGTAGAAGCCAAAGAGCACGCTGACAACACAGAGAGCATCAGGCTATGAGGTGATATTATGAAACATAGGCTTGAAGATAGTGAGATGCAAGACTTTAAACCCAGGAGCATTTTGGGCAGATATCCTCCAGGCAGGAGACTATACACATGGCTGCACAAAGGACATACAGATGTTCAGTGGGATACGCAAGGTAGAGGAGGATGCACTTGAGGGGGGAGACGTGCTCTACATTGACGGTTCTTCAACAATTGATCAAACTAATGGTGTCAGACATACTGGGACTGCAGTGGTAAGACTGAAGGAAGACGGGTGGTGTCTTCTGTGAGGTGGTCGCAAGTGCATGACTACCATCCCATTATTCAGCACCAGCAGCAGAACTAGTGGCTCTTATACTAGAACTAGAGAACAGCATAGAAAGGGAAGTGACGATCTATTCTGACTCTGCCTATGTGACGTCAACAGTACACTCAGGACTGGCACAATGCCTCAGGAGAGAGTTCAGGAGAGCAGACGGGACTCCAGTGCAGCATGCGCTATTACTGGACAGATTGATTGAGGTCATTCCTTATCCAACACAGGTAGCAATAGTGAAGTGCCAAGCCCACACCAAAGGGAATGAAGTAGCAGATTTTGAGGCAAAATGCACAGCATATTTCAGGGAATTATGGGAACTATGAGAGAGGCACAAGGCGACAGAACAACACAGGAAAAGTGGTCATGCCACTAGGACCACTGAACACAGCATTAGCACAACTGCACTATCCCACACACACAAGGAAGGAGGTCATTGCTACACACATTGGAGAAACATGGTTCTGTCCTGGTTTGATGGAAGACGGGGCTGAATTTGTATGTAACTGCTTGACTTATCAGCAGTTTATGGCAGGTCATACTCTGGGAGTTGTGAGAGGAGGCATACCAAGACCAGTAGGCCCATTTTTGCATTTACACGTGGATTATGTGGATATGATCCAAGTCTGCCAAGGATACCACTACATGATAGTGGTTGTCTGCCCATTCTCCAGGTAGATTGAGACAGGTCCCTGTTCACATGCTGATGCCCTTAGAGTGGCTAAGTCCTTGGTTAGGGAAGTTTTGCCGAGATGGGGCGTGTATGACGTCTTGCGGTCTGACAATGGCCCTCACTTCATCAACTAAATATTTCAGCACATCACAGCACTGTTAGGCATTCAGCATAAGTTCGCCTGTGAGTACCACCCACAAGCAAATGGAATGTGTGAACGTCTGACAAACACAGCAAAGCACCAAGAAATATTGGTTGCACTGTTTGCCTCTTGCACTGTTTGCATTGCGTAAACAGGGTCCGGCCACCATTTGATGCCCCATGATGTGGTGACAGGACGGCGCATCCGTCTTCTACTGGCTCCTCCCACAAGGGCACTGAAAGACTGTGAGAGTAGTGCAGATGTGTTAGGACAGGAAATATATGAAT
This sequence comes from Ambystoma mexicanum, assembly GCF_040938575.1. Taxonomy (NCBI): domain Eukaryota; kingdom Metazoa; phylum Chordata; class Amphibia; order Caudata; family Ambystomatidae; genus Ambystoma; species Ambystoma mexicanum. Next base: position 1,302,031,606 of record NC_090922.1, read on the forward strand.
ACATCACTTCTCCGAGCCCAATCCCTTGGAGTATATTATCTTGCCTTTATAGAGTATCTGGCCCAAACCTACCCTCAGCTTGAGCCAGTACTTGCCACTCTAAGAGACCCATCAGTAAAGCTGTGGGAAGAGGTGTTTGCCTTCGCAATCAGTGTTTACTTGGTCCGCTGGGCTTAAGAGTGTTTTCACAATACTAACAAAGTAACGCATTTCTTCACACATATCAGGCGGGCAACTGTATCTTCAGGCTGCCAGGATTCAGCAGCGTAATTGAAAATGAGGGAAACAATAAAGAAAATTATTATTATGCCGTGTCTATTACTTCCCAGTGTGTTGATGGGATTCGCATTCAGGCTGCCGCAGTGCCCTATACTAACATTCCCCCGTCCCAAGCAGGCGGAACGACATTGTCAGGTGGACGAGAGAATACTGCTGATAAGGTAAGGAGAGGTAAGCGCATTGTTGACACAAACATGAAAGAAGTTGAAATGTATCTCACCGACACTGCTCGAGTGTCTAATAACATGTGGTACAAACACATTGATATTGATATTTTATTTCAATCGCGCTTGTACACAAGTGTTTCAGAGCGTGACAAGGCAAGGGAGGGGAACAGGGGAGAACAAAACAGCGATCTTACTAGGCCCAGTGACATTGAGAACACGCATGTGCATGGGAGAGGGGGAGGGGAAAAGTGCAGGGAAGGGGAGAAGTGGAAAGTGCGAAGCAGAGGAGAAACAGATAAATAACAATAAATAAATAATAAGGGCAACAAACAGTGGTAGTGCAGCCAGCAATTTGCAAGTGCTAGATTTAAGGCAGCAGACAGGGTAGGTCTGATAAGTGCAGTAAGACAAAGGGGGGGTTGTATGGGTACATATACAGACCCCAGTGCAAGGGGTGGCCCGGAGACAGTGCAGGAAGGTGGCAGGGTGAGCAGGTACCTGGGCCTGGAGGACAGAGGGTGACCAAGTGCACTGTGCCAAGAGAGAACAGATCATCAGGGGAGAGGGGGAGCGAAGGCAGAAGAAAAGAGGAAGGTCTTGAGGTGCTTCCGGAACCGGCGATGGCTCTCCTCAAGTTTTAGAGTGCCGGGGAGGCTGTTCCTGAGGGAAAAAGGTAGGTAAGGAAACCACTGGGGGGAGCTGTTATGTCTGCTCATTAATCCCTTATGCAATGAGTGCCTCCAGAACGTTCATAGCAACTGAAATACCCGCAGCAAGGTCACAATGATATGATACATCTCTCAATGGTGCAAACTCGAAGGAATATTTCAAAGGAAGACATCCAGGCTGCGATGGATGTCCAAGGGAACATTCCCGTATGAAGATAATTACATACAGACATTGGACATGATGAACAATTACTGGCAGCTAGATGAAGGGTTACAGTACATTACTGACGGACCTGAGAAGGGAGAACGAAGACTATCACGTTGAAGGAACTGCCATATCCCTGGACGAGAGTAAGGGAGACAGAAGGAGAACCAGGGTGTTGGGAAAGGCCACAGATACCAGTGTATGGCCAAATATACACAAATGATGGATGGCAAGACGGAGTGGTGGGAAGCAAAGCCCTGACCCTAGCACAGTCAGAAATGAACAAGGTGCAGGAAGAAAATGACAAGTGCCTCAATGAATGGGAAGCAAGTGCAAAGTTACTGGCATGGGTGGAGAACAAAGCTGGTCCAATGCCAATAATACCCCTGAAGACAACAGCACTGTGCTATGAGAACAACGGTGAAGTTGAAGTTGGCAAGAACATTGGGTGCAAGACCATTTGACAACTCGCAGCTATGAAGACGGGAACAATAGTGCTGATGGATCATTATTGGGCTTGTGGATTGAAAGCATACAAGAAGCTGCCACCAAACTGGGGAGGCTCTTGCTCGTTGTTGCACATGACCATGCCTTTGTTGGTAGTGCCCAGAAAGGATGTGAAGCTCGATGAGTTTCCGAAGATTGACAGCAACAAACAGAGGAAAAGATTGATTAAGGTGGAGCAAGTGAAGAAGCAAGCGGGATTGAGCACAGTAAAAAGAGGAGGAAATTACTTCTCAGAAGCATCCGCAAAGGCACTGGTCGAGATTCCAGCAGAACACAGGCTGTTCACAGGACACAAATGTTCTTTGCATCAATAATACCCTCTGTGCAGACGTACGCCAATGCAAAATGTTTACAAATCACTTGCTGGGAGCTGATGGTAATGATTATTCAACTGTGAATGGGTTCAATGCGATAAAGGAAGAGCTCAGAGCAATAAGGTTAATGGCGCTCCAGAATAGGTATGTTCTGGATCTCCTGACGGCTATGGAAGGAGGTGGTTATGCAAAAATAGGGAGTTCCTGTTGCACATTCACACCTGCCAACGACAAAGGTAACGGGACCCTATCAGATGCAGTGGCACAACTGGCGCAGATGCATGCCAAAATGGAAGATGAAGCATTGGGAACAAGGAAAGACAAGAGCTGGCTGGCGTACCTATGATCATGGATGCTATCATGGCTGGCAGACAGAGTGAAGGTGATCATGGGAGCTCTCGTGTTGGCAGCAGCATCAATGTGTGGGATCAAAATATGCATGGCCAAATACAACAAATGCAAGAAAACAGCAGAAGAGGCTATCGGAATGCAGATCCTGATGGATGTAAACATAGGGGGAGCAAAAGATGAGATTGTTGCAGAAAGAGACAAGCTCCGATAAAGAATTGCACAAGGTCAACTATTCCCAACAGAATAGACGAAGTTAAACAACTCATGCGATCCAAAGTACTATGAAGGGAAGTGAGTTTGGTGCAACCCCGAGGGAGTGTGTTGATACATGCACTGGTCATTTGATGAACACACAAAGTACTATGGGCACCTCAGAGGAATAATGAAAATATGGCAGCCCAGAGCAAAAGGACTGTCATATAATGATGTGGTCGACCAGAGGGGGACTGAAGAGAGATGGGAATGCCTACAGCCTCCTCCCACTCCTACGTAATTCATGACCATGAAGAAGGCCAGGAATCACTGCAATCACCCATTCTATTTTGGACCGATTCCTGGTAGTGCCATGATTAACAAGTATGTTGAGAGATACTCCCTCAGCAAACCATACTCCCTCAACCAGCCCTACAGACCAGGTGCATTGTGAATCTACCACAGTGTGAATGAACAGTGATATGCCGTGATCAAAGACACCTCAATTGACACTCTGTACTAAGCACCACAAAGCCATGTTGCTGACGTTGTTAGAGACACCACGACATAGCAGCATTAGACATGAAGCACACGTGCCATCCGCACTTTGGGACACAAACACGCACTGGAATACATGAACAACACAAGTGTACAGTTCTATAGTTAGAGGACAGACACGTATAAATACTGTCATTGCTTTTAATATTTTGCCATTAGCCAAACGCATCATGCAGAAACTGCAAGATGCAAGAGATCCTGAACAAAGCTTGCAGATGCTTACATGCGAATAACCCGATGGAACTGCAGGAGCACCTATAGGACCTGACAGAAACTAGTGTGACTAACCTATGGAGAATGTAGTATAGCATGGACACTGTAGAAACCGCATTATAATGGTTTAGGAAAATTACAGCAGGCTACAGTCCTCTCAGAGCAAGAGACGAGCTGAGTTTATTCAGCCTGGACACAGAGCAAGGCATGTGAGACGGGACCTGCAGCCAAGGCCATGAGATACAGATGACATTCCAATCCACAGACGAAAAAAGCACCAGCTGCTGTAAATGCGAATAATTCCTCATAATTTAGAGCTGCACAGATCAAATTCGCGGTCTCTGAACACGCGACGCAGCTGAAAGCAGACTATGGATAGTGACCAGCGGTGGGAAAGAGAGCCGGTCTCAGGCTACTAGACCGCAACAAATATGCTACAATGTAAGACAAGTGTTGCACCGAGCAGGAGAGCACTCTCATAGACTTAGGTGGTGCACACAAGTTACAATGCAGACACATAGCCATTCTTATTACCTTGAAAAGGTGCACAGAGAGCTGAGAACTCTTGCAGATCCCAGGCCTGGGGAGGTCAGCTCTAGCCAATCAAAGTTTAGTACCCATGGGGTAGGTAGCAACGGGCAAGAACCAATGGTAAGCCCACCCCACTGCAACATTGTTATAGATAATAAATTGGGGATGGAGCAGGCCAGCCACCTGATAGTGGCGAGAGCCACTAGAATAACATGTATAGTGTCTACTATAGGTGGTAGGGTGCTCAACACCCAATCGTGGAGCACGATAGGTTTTCTGGAGAAGAGCCAGGTTGTGAGGTCACTCTGACGTAATTGTAGTGTAAAACCAGCCTGCGAGTCGAGGAAGAGTGAGTTGTGCATGGATTTTCGTTGTCCCTGTGCTGATCCCTGTTGGTTTTGTCTGTAATAAAGCACAGTTTGAATGTGCCGTTGACTGAGTCCTCTGTGTGTCTGGGAAGGAGGGAGTTGGGCTCTCCAAGTCCGAGGACTTCCAGTGTCCCTCTGGCATACCTGGAAGTTCTTCCCAACAGGAACTAGGCAGAAGAGCTTTCCTCTTGCTTGGAGCTCCTGCCATTGTCTCTCTGTCAGAAGACATTGGAGTAGACTGTGTTCCCAATCAGGTTCCAGTGAATCATTCTTCAAAAGTGTTCCAAAGATGAATCAAGTAAGGGGATGTCTTTTCCCCAGGGAGCACACCAACTTCCAGCCTCCACTTAAATAGGTAAACTGCGACAGCAGATTGGCCCAGAGAAAGCCTGCTGTAAAGGGTCTAATCCAGGTTGCTGTAATACGTGGCCTTTGCCTGCTGATGTCAAAACAAGAATGCCCTGTCTGCAGGAAGTGGGGTTGGGAGCCCTAGAAAAATCGAAAATGGTTAGACCCCTCTGTTAATTGAACCTCTCCTGTGCTCTTCCTCTGTCTGCCCACATCAACAGGTCTTAAATAATCAGCACTCTGGTGTGAAGAAGTCATTGTCCACCAACGTACCCTAAAGAGGACTGCCCTCTCCGCATGGAAAGCCAACCCCTCTGAAGCCACCAAACAAAAGTTCAAAGCCATCTCCAAATCCTATAAAACAAACATTACCATAGCCAAAGCTGCCTCCTTTAACGCCTGGATCACTGATGCCAAGTCGGGCTCCAAAGAACTATTCACCATCTTTAGGGAATTGGAAAAACCACCTGCTCCCCCTTCCTTAGTCCTCAAGGATGCCAAGTGGTGTAATAGCATCCAATCCGCCATGTTAGAGAAGCTCAACACTCTCCAAATCAAAATTCGTGGACACCAAAAAGCACTCTCTACCCTTATAGCCAATCTGCACGCCAAACCACCCAACAAGACTACCCCTTCCCCGCCTTTTGACTTCAAAGATGTCTCAGAGTTAGAAGTCATTGCCCTGCTCAACTCCATTAAACCTTCCAACTGTAAGGGCGATGCCTGCCGAGCTAGTCTCATCAAAGACTCGGCACACATCCTGGCCCCATTCCTTACTGCGTTTATTAACTCCTCCTTCCAGTCAGGCCATGTCCCGTCTGGACTTAAGGAAGCCTGGGTACGCCCACTCCTTAAAAAACCCTCTCTCGACCCAACGGTTCCTGGGAACTACAGACCCATCACCAATGTTCCGGTCCCTGATTAAAATACTGGACAAAGCAGCCTACCTGCAAGTCCAAAAATTCTTGGAAGACAACCGTCTCCTCGGCCTGCGGAAATTCGGGTTCCACCCACGCCACGCCACCAAGACGGCCCTCCTTGATCTAAAGAACCAAATGGACGATCTCAGAGACAAACGCAAACCTGCTCTCCTATTGCTCCTGGATCTTTCTGCCGCCTTTGATTTGGTGGACCACGACACCCTGTGCCACCATCTAGCCACCCAAGCAAATTTCTCCACCAAAGCATGTCAATGGATCACCTCCTTTCTCCAAGAAAGAGCCATGAAGGTCTTCTCTGACTCAGCAGCCGCCTCTCCCAGCCTCATCACCTGCGGTGTCCCTCAGGTTCTTGTATCGCACCCATGCTTTACAACCTCTTCACTAGGCCTTTGTTCAACATCCTCGACTCCTTTGGCATCTCGTATACCAACTACGCGGATGACACACAGGTCCTTATCCCACTTACCGGAGATCACCTAGCCGACACTAAAACCCTCACCTCCATCTACTCCACCATCCAATCCTGGATGGCAGAGAATTGGCTCTGCCTTAACAGTGATAAAACTGAACTCCTCATAGGCTCCCCACTGACGCTGGGCAACCTCGGTGATCAATACACCTCCTTCACCATCGATAACATCCCCATTAAGGTCTCCAACTACGTGAAGACACTCGGAGTCTACCTGGATTCCAACCTATCCATGGACAGACAGGTGAATGCTATCGCTGCCTCTTCAGCGTACTACTCCAAAGCCCTCAACGCCGCCAGGCCCTTCCTATCCCCCCATAACTGCCTTACCATTGCTAGGGCAATTATCGGGTCAAGGCTAGACTATTGTAATGCCCTCTTCGTTGGGACCTCCAACAAAAACATTGCCAAATTACAGCTAGTCCAGAACAACGCTCTGAGGGCAGCCACAGGTACCGCCAGAAGAGACCATGGACCTCATTACACGGTAGGCGGAGGATCAAGGTGCTATTAGCACCTTGGTCCATGCCAGTAAAATACCGGCACCGCCTTGGTGGAAAGGGGAATTACCGCCCTATTCCAAGGTTGGCGGGGCGGTAATTCCCCCTTCCCCCATTGCCATTCCCCATTCCCATTTTTGCCCCATAGGGCTCTATGGGAATGGGGAAGGCGCTAATTACGGTGCCGCAAATTGCAGTACCGCAATTAGCACCCTGGTCCCTTTGCGGGTTGGTTTTTAACGCCTGCTAAACAGCAGGCGTTAAAGTACCAACCCGCAAAGGGACCTCGTAGTAAGGCGGTAAGGGTTTACCGGTACCGGTGCCCTTACCGGTACCAGTAAACCCTTACCGCCGTCCGTGTAATGAGGCCCCATATCTCTGAATTCAGGAGGCAGGCTCACTGGCTCCCAGTCAAACAGAGAATTGTCTTTAAGACCCTCGCTATCACCCACAAATGCCTGCATGAACTTGCCCCCCCTTACCTAACACACAGAATCACCAAGCGGCCACAAGACCCTTAAGGTCACACTATGTCAACACAATTGTCACGCCCACCATGCGTAAAGTGTGCGCTGGTGGCTCTAGCTTCCCCACCCAAGCTGCCATGCATTGGAACGCACTGCCACCTCATTGACTCACACCTAGCCTTTCGTAAGGCCATTTAAACCAGGCTCTTTGTCTAAAAGGTCTCCCAATGTGATTCTCCTTTTGCACCTTTCCTGCTTCTGCATACCAATGTATATCTATGTGTACATCAATGTATACCACTGTACTTCTATGTTTATATCACTGTATATCTATGTGTAACTATGAGACCTATGGTCATCCACTCTGCTAATCACAAGTTCCTCTCACATTCTGTAGAAGCGCCTCGATGCCTCTTGGCTGCAAGTGCGCTTAACAAATGCAAATAAATAAATAAATAAATAAATTGTGATGCCAGGACTTTCTATAAAGCACTGGTCCCCTTACCTCCCATGGAGGGTTCTTATTACCTGGAGTAAGGTGTCAACCCTCCTAAGGTAGATCGAGGAGAAGCTTCCTGGGCTGAACCCAAAGCGGTAGTGTGGGTACACCCAGGTCAGATGGCTAATATATACCAAGTACTTTCCAAAAAGAGGTACTGTTCACCATGAGGACAATAAATGACATCAAATGCTTGTGGATGTATAATTGTGTAATATCAGCAGCCGCCATATCAACACTAGACATGGGGTATATATTTAGATATTAATAACCGCCACCAGGCTGCTGAGCTACTCGATAGGGTGATCAGTTTTGCCAGGACTGTCCAGGAATTAGACCCTCTATCCCCACGTCCCAGTTTTGGAATTGAGAGGGTGCCACAACCGAAATGGAACAATTCAAGATTACAAGATTACACTTTTACATCATAAAACGTTTCCTGGCTTCCCATTCTCACTTTTGGAGGACCTCTGACATCCCATGACAGCCTCGAAACTACCACCTTTTTGTTCATAGCCTTATGCATTTTCTAATTGCGCCACAGAGACTGGTGGGAAAAAGACCATAGGAAATCCTGTAACAACAAAGCGCTCTAGTGTATCATTTTGCAACTATGGGCCTCATTATGATTTGTGCGTTAACCATGGCGCTAGTAACGCCATGGTTGCCGCCGGTATTTTACCGATTCCGCCATGGTGAATGGTGGAATTACCGCCCCATTCCAAGGTTGGCGGGGCGGTAATTCCCCATTCACCATTGGCCCTTCCCCATTCCCATTTTTGCCCCCCATAGGGCTCAATGGAATTGGGGAAGGCGGTAGTTACGGTACCGCAAATTGCGGTACCGTAATTATCTCCAAGGGACCGGCAAAGGGACCTCGTAATTAGGCGGTAAGGGGTTAACGGCGCCGCCACCTTTTGCGGCGCCGTTAACCCCTTACCGCCTGGGTCATAATGAGGCCCAATGTATTTATATATAGGCAAAGTGCTGGAAATATTTATTTTAATGCGTGATACTGGGATCGGGGCACATTGGAGGGCTCATGGGGGGAGTTTGAATGGGCTGGGGACACTAGTCCTACTTTTAGGTTTCTGGCCTTTCCCATTTTTTAATTTTCAAAATCTAGATAAACGATTACATTTTTTTCTACCAGAGGTGCAGACGGTTTACATGCCACTTCCACCTGTTGGAACTTTGTGCTCCAGCAGCTGTGTTCAGGTACACACATGTGATCTTTGAACCTAGTCTGCTGCCACTGCAGGGCAGCTGCTATGGGTATCAGGTGACGGTCACAGCAAAGTACATGTGTGCAGTATGCTTTTTTGGCATCGAGCATTATGAAAGTGGCGTCCGATTAGCAGATCTCACTTTCAGAAACAGAATTACATGCCTCAATGTATTTCTAAAAATGAAAAAAGCGCAGGCTATTTCATTGAAAACGTAGCAACATCCTGTCCAGAAGCAGAAGTACTCTCGACAGCACACATTTACAGGGCTGCAACATGGGCGTCACCCCATAATAACAAGCAGACAATAACGAGCTCCTTAACCCCAACAGTCCTAACCTTATTCTCTTCTGGAAAGAAACGTAAAGGGTTTAATACATTGGGGGTCGTTATGAGGTTGGCGGTAAGGGGTTAACAGCACCGGTAAAGGTGCCGGTGCCATTAACCCCTTACCGCCGCATTACGAGGTCCTTTACCGGGTCCTGCTAATCGCGGCTGGATTTACCAGGCGCCCTTAGTGGGAGCCGCTAAAGGGCCAGCATGCTAACAACGGGCCCGTTATTATCAGGCCCGTTGTTAGCATGGTCCCCATTCCCATTGAGCCCTATGAGGGCTCAATGGGAATGGGGATGGGTTCCCTGAATGGGGAAATACCGGGTCCTCCAAGGTTAGAATGGCCCGGTAATTCCCCATTCAGGGAACCCGGAAAGGGGGTAGCCATGACGCTATTACCTCCAACTTCGTAATGACCCCCATTGAGTTATTCGGCGTGCTATTTTAACGCACCATGGGCCTCATTAGGACCCAGGCGGACTTCGCGGTGCTAAATGCACCGCGAAGCATGGCGGAAAGCCGCCGATAGCGCCATGGGGGTTGGCGGATTTACCGCCCCATTCCGACCTCGGCGGAGCGGTAAATCCCCAATCCCCATTCTGCCCTTCCCCATTCCCATTTTTGCCCCATAGGGTATAATGGGAGTGGGGAAGGAGTTAATTACGCCACCGTAAAATACGGTGGCGTAATTAACAACGAGGTCCCGTAGCGCCATGGTTTTCTCCGCCTGGTAAAACCAGGCGGAAAAGGCCGCCATGGCGCTACGGGAACTCGTAGTATGGCGGAGAGGTACGCCATGCACTACGCTGGCGTAACACCCTCTCCGCCAGGGTCCTAATGAGGCCCCATCTCTTGATTGAGTCCGTTTAAGCACTGCTGTTTACATCTTCACTTTAGAACTGTGATAAAAAGGGAGGGTGAAGTAAAACCATTACATAACTCCTTATGCTTCCCGATTTGTCAAGTCTCGGAGAACAAAAGCACACCTTTACTTTACATAATACACACAATATGTGTTACAATTCTGCAACGTTGGCCCCCGAATGTATTGTATGTGGTATCAGAGGACTAACTGCACGTTAGGAGAAACCCATTTTGCTCAGACCTGGGCTTATTTTTACCAATTATGTAATAGCAAACATGCCCGATTTGTGTTAACAGGCACTACGACTCCATCGATGCATTACTTTGAAAAATGAAGCACGGCACTGGCAACTTGCGTCACAGTGACTTAGTCATCTGCTAGCGCACACTGCAAAGACATGTATTTTTATGTGATTAGATTCAAACAAAGTGTACTTACTAGGGAACCAATTACGCGTATGGTGTGTGCTTTACTTAAAACGAACGTCATCTTACCAATAACATTATTTTCTGTGTAAACGCAGCTGTGACAATATACAAATATAGTTATTCGATACAAGAAACGGACACTGGTGATTTATATTCGAATTAGTAGCCAGTTAAATAAAATAATAAACATTCTTAAATGTGTAGCTACTACTCGCCATTGTCTTCCACAAAGAAGACACACAAGAAGTGCACGCGCTCCCCAAATCTTGGTAGTGTGTATGCATGCCGCGCTCCCTGCCCCCAGCCTGTAATTGTTCTGTGGTCTACAGCAGAGAGGGGGAGGGGGTGTCACTTGTTTATTGGAACAGCCTCGGTTACACAGAAGGAAAAAAAAAAGTCAGTCCTGCCTGGCGGTTTCAAGGTCCCCTTAAAGATGTATCCACACGGGCAGCCAATGAGAGCAGTCGCGGCTTTTTCAGCTCTTTTCCTCTTAAAGGGGAAGTCACGGTCGTGCCCCGGACACGTTTAAAGGGGCAGGCACAGTCAAGAAGAGTCCAGGAATTAAAAGGAATAAACTTTGGCCGGGCACTTCTTCGACTGAAACAGATACTTTGTTCTTCCATAGTCCAGAAAGTTACAAATTATGTTTCAACCATTTGACGAGTTGAAGATGAGACTGTGCTGCACTTACTTCAAATGTACCAAAATGCTGTTTAATAATCTCGGTGAAATGTCATCCAAGACTTGCAGCAGCCCCAGCCCTCTGCCTGTTCGCGATTCCAAGCGCCTCTTTGGTCTCCTGCTTTCCTCTTTCCTGTTTAACAATTGTTGTTTCACAGTACCTGATATTTAAGGCGCTGTTAATGCTAATCTTATAGCGCCCAACCTCGTCAGCGGTAGATTTAGGGGTGCTTAGGTCCAGCCACAACAGTTATCAGCTCTTAAGTGCCGGGAAGTGCCCCGTAAGTGGGAGACCAACATGATCATTTGATTTACGTGTGTCAAAGTGTGTTCGTAATTAGCATTTGTTTATCCAGCGCCAAACGAGTTGATCGCATTTTACATAAAGCATAAGAACCCGAGAGTGAACTGTTCTGCGCCCCATAAAAACGCACCGCAATACAGGTCAGCGGCGTTTTCAAGGACGGCTGGATCTGGTCTAATGATTGCCATGTAGTGGACGTTCAGTGCAGTGTAGCCCCGCCCATTCGCATTCTGTACCCTAATTCCGTCATTTTTAGCACGTTCACTTTTTCCTTTTTCTTCCTATTAGTACCTTCATTGGATGCCCCTTTTTATTTCTCTTATCCCGCCCTCTTTTCAATTTGATGCTCACCCAACCCTTTATTTCACCCTGTCCCCGTCTCTTACTTCTTCCACCCTCCATTCTTTCAGCTTTTCTATTTCCCACTTGAACCCCCTCCACTCATTAGTATTCTATGCCCTCTATCCCCATATCGCTTTTCTTCTCCTATTTGTCAACGGGCTCCCTCATTCCTCATTCTCCCTCATTCATTTCTGTCCCCCATGTCTTATCTGTTTCCTCTTTACCCTCATGCTTTTTTCATTCCCTCAAGCCCCTGTCCGTTATCCAGTTATTCTCCTTTTCTCCTCAAACTAACCCATACATGCTCTCTCTTCTCCAATTAACTTCTCTTTGTACTAATGCCAATCCTCCTCACACTCCTTTTCTAACTCCCATTGCTTCTACAACCCTTTATTTCTTTGTGTTGTATGCCTCTATTTCATCCTCCCCCTCTCTCCTCAGCAGTCCGGCTTCTCTTGCTTTTCTTTCCTCTCTCATCCATTAATTTTGCTGACCCAAAGGCTTCTTTTCATTATTTTTTATTTCCTCTTCTCCATCTCTACATTCTCTTATTATCATGACCTTCTCAAATGTTCTCCTTGTCTTTTAACTTCTGTCCTATTATTTCCAGTGCTCCCTTCTTTCCTATTGTTCATCCTTGCTTACACATCTCTTCGCTTCTTTATCCAAAGCTCATTCCATTACCCTTTTCCTGTGTATTCCTAAAATTAGTTGCAAGCAGTCTGATGGTGATTCACCAAGGTATGCGCAATTTAACAAAAAATTGAAATCCATTATTACTATCCTGTCATGCTTATGGTTTTAAAATATTTGCTTGTGAAGAATCCCTCAAGATGAGTCCTGGTAACAATACGATGCGAAAAAGAAATGTAAAAAGGAGAAATTCACAAAGAGGTGTGGGATCTAAGCCTGCTTTGCGTTACAAAAAAGGCCCCTGTTTGTTTGTTTATTTGGTATAGCGCAGAACCAAACCCAAAGGGTAGCTGGGCGAGAGACAATACAAGGATACTTGAGAACTTGGTTGCAGGAAAATACAGTTATACAGTTCAAATTAGAAACAAGGTGCATGTACAAGCAAGTGCGAAAATACAGTTAAAGCTAGTTGACCAGAAACCAATTAGTCTAGTTACAAACATCAAGGGTCTCTAGAGCAAGTGGCAGTGGGAAGGTCGAGCTAAGTGTCATTGGAACATATCCAGGTGAGGACTTTCCGCCTGAAGCTAGCGTAGGGTTGGTCCATTCTGAGATCAAGAGGGAGTCTATTCCAAGTTTGAGCAGCTATGACCGGAAAACAGGAGCCGCCAGCTGTGCTCTTTTTGTATCTGGGCACTACTAAAGTATAGGCATTGGTCATTCTAGTGGGACGGTTTGAGGTTCTCTTGTTGACTCCGTTTACCAGGTAGGGGGGGGCTATGTTGTTAAGACATTTAGAGGTGAGGGAGAGGGTTTTGAGGGCAATACTGTCTTTGATTTTTAGCCAGTGGATATTTTTCCTAGAGGTGGAGATATGAGCTCTATTAGGAATATTTGATAGCGTTATTTTGGAGAGTTTGGAGTTTATCAAGGATATACTTGTTAGATCCTGCATATAGGGCATTACAGTAATCCAGCTTGGATATGATGAGTGCATTAGCTAGTGTAATGCAGCTAGTTTCAGTTAGAAATGGTCTACATGCTCGGATCAATTTACAAGTATATGCAGTGGAAGATGCTAGTGAGTTAGTTTGTTTCTTGAAGGTGAGCGCTGAGTCTTGATAGACCCCAAGGGTTTTGACTGCAGACATCACTTTGATGACATTATTGTCGATGTTGAATGAGGCATAGTTCGGGTCAATTTTTTTGATGGCCAACTCTGAGCCGAGGATCAGTAACTCAGTTTTGTCGTCATTCAGGCAGAGGGCGTGAGATGCCATCCATGCCTGAATGAGGAGATATATCTTATTTACTAAGGCCGTGTCTTCCAAGAAGTTGCCCGAAAGGGGGATAAGGATCTGAGTGTCATCTGCGTTATTAGTGTGGATGACACCCACTCTGTCCAACTTGTCAAACAAAGGTTTAGTAAAGATGTTATACATTGTCGGAGATACACATGATCCTTGAGGGACACTGCATGAAACTTGTGTGGGATCAGCGGCTGCTAGGGGGGAGAAGACTCTCATTGTCCCTGTAGGGGACAGCAGGTACATGTGTTTAGGAAGAGCGAGTTGCAGTCTGCTGCTCCATATGTATATAAGCATCAGGCATATTCATAGATCCTATATATAGGAATTAGGCAACCACAGCAAAGTGGGGGAAGGCCCGGGGTCAATGACAGGTCATAAATAGGCTAACCTAGAGCACATAACAAATTAGAAAAAAGCACTGGGATGTGGCCACCACTTCTGTGGTATGCCGTATTCCTAAAAATTGTTCCCTACGGGGATCATTCTCTCATTTCACACTTGGATACCGTGCCAAAGGTTGTCCAAACATGTAGCATATAACAGTCTCTCCTGTTTTTAGTTACACAACTATTTAATATCTTTATTACATACAAATGATATTGACCGTTTTTCAACATTTCCAAGAAAACGTTAGGTCTTGCTCACCCACACCAATCATTTTGTATACTATCATTCCAAAAACGTACATTCTCAATCAGTCATAGAAGAAGCAACTCCTATATATGATCACCAAAGTTTCTTGACTCGAATATAAACAATAGCATTCACACATGTAACCAAGAACAACCTTTCCCGTTAGCTGTCATCTCTCTGGAAGGTATGCTGTTATTATTGTTGTACATTCTTGACACTGCTGCTTTTTTATGCTTGTTTCATCTCTTAATTCAATAAAGAAAGTTCGTAAAAAAAGAGAACGCCCTTTCTTCAAACTAAACAATAGAAGTATTTTACTATATAACAGAAAACATCACCAAGCAAGTTTCGACTTTCGGTTATTTCATTAGTACACCACATCCTTCATCAGGACTTGTTAATCATATCCTTCTGTTTGTTCTATTTGCATGTCTAGCTCATCATTTTTTCTTTTGTAATGACACCAATTACATTTTCCTTAATGGTCATTTTCTTCATAGACCAAAATAGTAATATACAATGTAATCTATCACTCTTTATACTATTCTTCATTAAGCAAACACATGGATACTCATATCATAAATACAGTTGTGTAAACAGATTTTCAAATACTATCTACTTTAATAACAAGCTAGCAGCGATAAAGCATAAGAACATTGCATTCTTATGCTCAGGGGCGGGGCTAGCCTAAAAATGTTGGGGGTGTTGGATTACCAATTTGGAAACGGTTCGTGGGTGGGGCCATTAACTGTCGACCCTCTGCCCCACACCCCCTGCACCTAGGAGGCTGAATAGCAATTATGCCTTCCTTTGGACCCTTCTATGCATCTTTCACCCCAATTCAGAGGCTATTTGTTTCACACAAGGATGCTACTCATTCGAGGTGTGGGCCATCTAAAAGCCGAGCCCAGCAGTTAAGCCTTTGGGGATATATTGATATCTCCTGGGCACGCCTTTGTCCTCTGTACTTTTGCTGCTGGTCCCTTGTTAATAAATGTTTAAATGTGAATCCACTTTCCTAGGTGAGAAATTTGACAGGCCCTTGCCGTTGAAACCTGTTGTCATCAGAACCCTGAGGTAGGCGACACAGCAGAGTGTTATATTCAGCCTCGGAGTGGGAGCTATTAAGCCCTATGATGCCAGGACTGGTGCCACCCATTCTTATACTGACTTTTTTCAAATTAAACATTATCACTGGAAGACACTATACAAGTTATATAGGTCCTTGTTATGTGGAATGACACCTGACAACAAACACTGTGTGAGGAGAATATCTGCACAAAGGCATTTACATGGGTGGGTTTACTGTTTTGAATCATTTTACCTGCAGAACAGTGGATTTTTCACAACCTGCTTGCATACTAAGAAAATACAGGCTGGGGTTTGACCTGACCCCGTAGTGCACAATGCATTATCTCAAATTTGGAATCTTTCCAAACCATTTATGTGAGGTCTTTACCCAAAAGACCAGATAACAACTATACTTGTAGAGGGGGCATTCTAAAAGTAAAGTACATAGCCAGTGCATGTCGTCATACATTGACTTTGTGCGCTCTTTTGAAGCTAAAGTGCCAAAAGTTTAAAATCAGAGTTATACTTTTCCAAGTCGTCTTTTCAAGATATCAATCTGAGAAAAAAAACATATGTTGGTAAGTGAATGTGTTCAGGTTAATGTGCACAATGTGTTTACAGATATATTTATCTTTTCAGTCTATTTGTTCAAAAATCGTTATTGAAGATAATCAATTCATAAGTCAACAAGATTTCCACTTTATTTTCCAGACTTGTATATGTTCTATCTGATGCGACCTTAAATCGTTATTGAAATAAAATATTTTGTGTCAATCTATTTGAAGATATATTTTATTTTCTATCTATAAATCAATTAATATATCTAAGATCCAATTCTAGATGATACAAATATTGGAGATTTCCTTCATTGTTAGATACGCATAAATACAGATAATCACCTTCATCTTTATTCAAACCTTTGTTTGTTGTATTATCTTTGACTATTGTACTGGCTTTCAATGTACCTCTGCAAAACGGACTGGTTCTGGGTACAATCTGTTCTTGTTCCCAATTGTCCTAACGTGTTCTGCTATACATAGTCCCAGATTTCTAATATTACTACCATTATCCCATTTTTATCAAATATTGTTGTTCTTCTCTTACTTTTAGAATTCATGTAACTTGTGGCTTTATTTAAACTGCGTCGTTAAAAAAATGTGTACAGGTTTAAAAAAACATTGTCTGTTCGAGCCTCTACATTCTTATATTCCAACATTCCGCCGTCAAAGGGTCTGCAGTATATATGGGATATCTTTTAGATTACAGGTCCTTGAGAAAATAAGTCTGTGTGATTTTTCAAACAATTGAACAGGTTTGTAATGTCCCTCCCGTATGCTTGTGATTTCTTGTGTGCACACTGTAGAAACAGGTATATTTGTGCCTTTATATTTATATTTCTGTTCTTTTGAGACTATGAGGACAGTCCAATAACATTATTCTGTTTTTTTCATTCCTTGTCAACAATAACATTTGTAAATCTCTACCTCAGACATTCACTATCCGTTATAAAGTGCTCACATTTAGAGCAATTGTGTCTGACTTTTAATCTTTCTTCAAAATTGTCTATTAGGGACAGCAGAGGGTAGCAAATGGTAACTCATAAAATGAGGTTGGACAGGGAAATAAATGCATTTAACACAATACAAGTTCATACAGCAGAGTCTTCGGGGCCTGGTTGAGAACAGATCACATAGACAGGCAGTTCTCTGTACTTTGTGGAGTCTAGGGTAAGTTTGCTCTACTGCTGCACCGAACAAGCCCACATATGGTCCTTGCCTGGGGACTGACTCATGTATGTTTTCAGAGCTGGGAAGATGCAGACTTGTTTACATCCTCAACAGGTTAATTCCTCCCTGGCTTCCCCACAGACTGTACTTACAGGCTGATCAACCCTTTCTGAAGCTAAACTCATCCCTCCTGTAGAACCTAATTCTTGCATGACAACAAGAAGTGCTCATCCAGTCCTTTGGTTTTCTTTGCATTTTGGGTTGTTTTTATTTTCCCATTACAATTTCAGGAGTGCAAGCCCAAGAATGAAAAGAAATGGGCAGGACTGTATCAGCATCTGCCCAGTAGCATGCATGTTAATGTTGCACAGTTTCTGTCAGCTTGCCTGGCATCAGTTGATGAAACTATGCTCTCACCTGATGTGTCACTGCACTCTTAGTATAGGATCACCTTTCTCTGTGTACTAGACCGAAAAGCTTGCTTTCCCTTTTGGGGAAGGGGGAGAAGGGTCTATTCTGTTAATATCCTCGCTTATTCACACAATTTATGGAATGGACAGAGTTATAGGTCAGGTGAAGTTTCTCAGTCTAGCTGTCCAGAGTCTGTATATGCGTGGTGCTCTGTGAGGAAATGCTGCAGATACACACAAATGCTGAACTGCTGACTTAGATCACTGCACTACCGCCCCCTCCCTCTTGGCTGGCTGTGCTGCTCTTTGTTACCGTCCATGCCCCACGCCCGGAAACCACAGAGTAAAGTGAAGCACCACAAAAACCCTCCCTACTGTAAGAAGGGAAAACAAACTAAAAACAAGAATGGCAGGCAGGTGATGGCGGTATGGAAAAGACACAACTAGGAATACCGCTCTATTCTGATGGATCATGTCGGTTACAGTCACCACACCAGGCCGTTCCCCTCTCTCTTACTTCTTGCTGCTCCACCATCTCGCACCATCTTACTGGAACTGCCTACCCATTCCTCTCACCACCGCCCCTTCCACTATATTCTTTTTGTTACTAAAACCCTCTACTTTCCCTCGCCTATCTCCCAAACGACATTGTTCCTAATATTTCTACACCATATCCATTGTATACTCTTTTTGCACATTCCATCGACAAATGATCCTTACCGTGGTTCCTGCCCTTCAGTTCCAACCCATTGTCGACAGAACAATGCTTGATTGGTATGACAAAGAAAACACATATTTCCCAAGCTTGATTGCACACATATTTATTTAAGATACTGGTAAGAAATTGATTATATAGTGAGAAAAGATCTGGTCATAATGTGGTTGTCTTTATATTTTTCATTGGTTTCTGGTTCTTCCTGTATCTGGTCCTCTTGAGTATATAAAGACTTTTGAATATCTTATACTGGTCAACAAGGCATTTAAAATGTTATTCAGCATTTTCATTCAAAGACATTTCATGGGCAATTTCTTACAAAACTTCATTACACAATGCAAGAAACACAAAGAAAGCTTGAAAAAGGGAAAGTAATCAGAAGCCTTACTGCTGTGGTAGTCCCTCTTCTTTCGTGGAAGTAAGACTTTTGGACGAGACATTCTTCTGCATTTGCAAGCAATTTGTTTCATCGGCCTGCTTTGCTCATCATTACAGGGTTCGAAATTAAGTTTCAATGAGCATAAGCTAAAACCAGCTCCTGGGTGTTGGGCATCACCCAGTAGGCAGGAGATACTGGTGCAGTACCAGGAGAGAGAACAGAGAGAACAGAAAATCTAACTCCTACATGGAATGCACACTTTGGGCCTCATCACGACCCAGGCGGTAAGTTACCGCCTGGGCCGTGACTTTACCACCATGGCGTAAACTACGTTTACGCCATGGTGGTTGGCGGACTTACCGCCCCATTCCGACCTTGGCGGGGCGGTAAGTCCCCAATCCCCATTTACCCTTCCCCATTCCCATTTTTGCCCCATAGGGCATAATGGGAGTGGGGAAGGCGTTAATTACGCCACCGTAAATTACGGTGGCGTAATTAACTCCATGGTCCCTTAGCGCCATGGATTTTAACACCTGCTAAAAGCAGGTGTTAAGTCCGCCATGGCGCTAAGGGACCTCGTACTCAGGCCGTAAGGGTCGGCGCTGTTTACGGCGCCGTAAAACCCTTACCGCCTGAGTTGTAATGAGGCCCTTTAACCTTTTGACCATTATGTATGTATGATCCATTATGTTTAAATATGTATTAAGTGTGTCCTAATTCTTCTTTATTAAAATTCCAAAATACTCAAGGTTACTGTCAAATATGCATGTTTGTAAGGCACTAATTGACACAGGGAGATAAAAGTAGCTCCTGGTAGCTTAAGTTACCTAGGCTCGCCTAAGCTAGAAGGAGGGGCTAAATTGCTCCCAGCTTCTGCCAATGTTGAACCTGCATCAGCACGTCACAAAGACTGGTCTCTTGCTAATTCAGTTGTTGGAACTAGCTTGTGATTTCTCAGCTACACAAAACCTCTTCACTATTTGTGTTATAGTTTACCTTGCAAGATTCTTCCTGTTGCTTCACCTGCTCCGCTTATTCTCAGTAGACTGCAAGATTTCCCTATACATTAGCATATTATTAGATTAGAATCAATGCCTGCTTGTTTCAGGTATGTTTCTTATTGTAGCTTTTACAAAAGGTTGATACTTTGGCCGTTGTAGAAGGTGTGCAGTCTTTCAACTGATACACCATAGTCAAGGTTACCTTATTTCAATCAGTTGAATCTGGGACACAACCAGATTAATAATTTAAAGACCACAATTAAGTATTTGGAATGGTGGGGCGAGAAGGGTCTTCGCTGGTAATACTTGCCACCAATTTACAGATGTATTTATTTTTCCTTGGGTGCATTTTCCTCAAATTTCTAGACATTACACTTATGAACGTTTTTCCCTCAAGTTGATTTTACCTTATGGTCACCTGCACCCAAAGGTTGGAATGTTTTAAATAACCCATTGGCTTCTAATCTGTTGCCCCCAAAGCAGTTGCTCCATAGCGCTTTATCCCTAAACCTTCATTTCAACAGCCCTCATGCTGACCTTCACTGCTTTCCCCTTTATTCCAAACCATTACACCTGGCCATTTTCCCATAGCCCATTCATGGCTAGCTGTTATCTGGACTCTTCTACCTTACCCTGCCCTCTAACCTACTGTCTTTGTACTACATGTAAAAATCATCATAAGATATTATTTCCAAAAAAGGTCACTCAAAGAAAAACCCTCATAAATGTGCTATTGTAGGAACATCTACATAAATAATGTTGTGATGACCCAACTAACATAGCAGGAAGCAGCATCATAGCATGTACAGCATCAACCCAAATGCTACCAATTGATCTAGATCATACTGTTGGCAGTAGAATGCTTCCAGAAAAAAAAGAACGGCTGTGCATTCCGGCTCTGCTTAATACATGTATTGATTTGATTTGTCTGACTTGACACCATTCCTGGTGTATGTGTCTCTTCCCACTCCACTGTAACCCAGACAACATCCCTTAGCATACCGTTTACCCCACAATGTAAGTGGGGTTATTCTGGCCACAGGACAATAGAATACTTTTAGTATATAAACAGTATTTAGATGTTACTTTAAGAAAAACCAAACTCAGGCTGTGCCACTCAACTCATAACCTCTCTTCCCACTCCAATCACTATAATATCAATGTTATCCCAGTCTCTCCTCCAGTAAGTGATGCCTAGATATGGTCCCCAGCAACGGTAATTCCCACCACATAACCTGGTTGTATACTAATTGACCTTTTCACAATTGACCTCTGGAGAATTGATCTAATTTAGAAGGTCAATTAGGACATATATGCAGGGGGAAACCCCTGCAACCCCTCACCCAATCCAAAACCCCCCACAATCCCCCACCCAATCCTCTTATATTATTTTTTATCCAAAACCAACCGAATACATATATAAAATAACTAAAATAATATAAAAGTCAATTGTGCAGAAGGTCAATTAGGACCACTATAATTAGGTCAATTATGCAAAAGGTAAATTGTAAAAGGTCAATTTGGGTAATACCCATAACCTCCCAGTTACATGAGGTGTTGCTCCAAGTGAATGGGCTTTCTTCTCAAATAAGGCCGTGTAGGATTTCCCTGTGCAACCCTTACTGAGCGTAGGTCCCCACTTTCCCAACATCATCAGTTCAAGTTTTAACCACCAGTTCTGAATTTCCTCACAAACAATATTGCGCCATATTGCTCTCCTACCTTTGAAATACTAATGTAAGGAGCACTAGTTCAAATTATACAACATGGTGCAGATTATGTAACCTGCTTTGTACATGTATGAATACTTTTAATTCAAAGAAGGAGCCATTTTTAAATGACAAACACATATCACTGGGGGAAATGATACTCTAGAATCTAGACTCTGAGAACATATGTATCTCTTAGAAATTATAACACTAAGTGGAAATGTCTATGCTGATGCTGAAAGAAAAGCAAGGAAGTGGTTTTGAAGAAACATTGAATCCAATTATGGTGAACTTGCTTTCATGAAGTGTAAAATATTTAAGTAATATCAGAAGGCTTGGTAGTTTGCAAGCCCCTATAGTCCAGCTTTGTTAATTGTTAGATGTGTCCTCCATCTGTACAACATGGAAGAATACGAGGCACCATATATGTGATTAAAACTACAATTTCTATCCTGGAATAATGCTTTCTGATAAATATATAGCAGAAGTCCAATAACAATACTTATTAGCAACCATCTTTTCACAGTGACTCTGGCTTGGGAAGCTGCACAGAGGCTGCACACTTTTCATGATGAAAGGGGTGAATGCTATAGTGCAGTTGAAACATAATATTTGAATTGTGTAGAATTGAGTTATTGTTTTGACATGATTACTCTGGCTAGTGATTTATAACTTGGAAACATGATCTGTTGATGGAGCATGGTTGTACTGATGTTAAATGTTTAGGAGATAGAAGCCGTGAAGAAAGAAGAACGGGTAAATATGATATCCGGGAAAATGAAGCTCAGAGCTTCTTGGTGGGGAACAGAAGGATTTATTTATCTATTCGCTAAGAATATGAGTCTAGCCACTGGAACAAGACACATTCTTTATTGCTAAAAGGAGGCAAGTGCCCCTGCAGCATCTCACATGCAGGCATCTAGTGCCAACCTTTAATGCCCACCGTTAGCAATGGCAGGCATTCATGTTTGGTGCGGTTAGCATTGGGTGGCAGTAGAGGCTAATGTCATAATTAACTCTTCCACTCTTGCCCTCGGCCGTTGACTCAGGACCAGCTTTATGTTTACTACCCCTCATCCATTCTTAGGTATCAACGACCTTCTTTTTGGGGACAATTTTGGACAGCCTCTTGCTTTCCTGTGTGCTTGCAAGTGTCTTAGCAAGAATCTTGTACACTTTTGGGAAAAAATTTGAAACGGGGACAAGTGGCTGAAATCTGGAATTTCCCCAAAAAATCACCAGGAACAAATAGTAGCCTCATCCGGCCTTAGATTATGAATGCCGTTCACTCTCTCTTAATGGATAGGATTTACACGTTCTTCATCAATTAGCTGGGGAAAGTCTGATTTTATTTGCAATCCTACTGGAGCATCACGTCATTGTTTCTGTGTACTAACTAAAATGGACTTGGGAAAATAAAAAGCTTTCTTTTAACAAACGTTCATGATGCACTGGTTATGGTATGTCCTGTCTTCCATGTCTGCTTGGATCCATTTCCAAACCGTGGTCTTTTTTGCTTTATTTTGTCATAAGTTCTCTCTGGATAGTCAGCGAGGTTGCAGTATCCGTTCCAACAGTTTGCCTTACCATAAATATTTGGAATTTCCCATTGGGGTGTATATTGTTGCTCAATTTCTTTCACACCAAACCTAAGATGGATTTTGAGCTATTAGCCATTAACGTTTAGAGCATTATCCTCTTCTGTGCTCTTGACCGCCTCTCACTTGCTGCACTCTAGAGTCTCGTCAGCCTATTTCACCCCCAACTCTCTCCCTCCCCGCGGTATAAGTTTCGAGGGAACGCACCTTGAATGTCGTACTTGTTTTCTCTTTTGAACTGTCCATGTGTCCCGTGCTCGCGCCCGCGCTTTGATTGACGCGTCCCCGGCGCCGTGCTCGCGCCCGCAGAGCGCCGGGCGCCCATTGGCTGCTGGGCGTATCAGCGTTCCGTGCGTTGGCCCCGCCCCCGTCCTGCGAGCTGTGGAGCGGGTGTCCTAGAGCTGCTGCTGCCGGGTGTCGGAGTGTGGCTGAGCCGGGCAGGAGTAACGCGAGCCTCGGGGCAGATGATGGGGTCCGGGCCGAGGCGGCCGCTCTGACAGCTGGGCACAGAGGGAGCTAACGAGAGCGGGGGGCCAAAGGGAGCGGGGGGCCGAGGCGGCGGCGGCGGAGGCAGCGCCAGCATCATGTTCGCCAAAGGGAAGGGCTCGGCGGTGCCGTCGGATGGGCAGGCTCGGGAGAAGTAAGAGCTGCTCGCATTGTCCGGAGATCGCCGTGCGCGGCCCATGGGGGTGCGGGGATCACGGGGTAGTGTGTCCCCCCCACTGCAGCCCCCTGGATTCACCCCCACAGCATGGAGGGGGGCATTGTTCAGCACCGGGATGGAAGAAGCATTGTTGCAGCCCGTGGGGCCGGTGTTCATTGTTGCAGCCTCTGGCAGTGGCGGACCTTGCTGAAGCCCCTGGTCTAGAAGGGTCACCGGTGTTGGTGGGCATTGTTGATCCCAGGCGGTCCATGGGGGGCCACTGGGATGGTCACCGCTTCTGGAGTCGGTGGGCATCTGTGTTGACTGCCTGGGGATCCATTTGACACTGGCTTTGCAGCCCTTAGTGTTCATGGGTCACTGGGCTTCGTGGGATTTTTTTGTTGCTGTTGGAGCAGTTGGTGTTGGCTTTTTACACCCTCTGGTGCTGTTGGGTGTTTATGGGTAGGTGGGAATCGCTGCTGGCCCTGGGGCGTATGGACATGGTTTGCAGCTTCTGGTTTGCCTGGGGCCATTGAGGTTCACTGGGCTTTGTTTTAGTCCTCCGTGAGGCTCGCCCACCCGGGTGCTAAGTTCATTGATGTCGCCGCCGGGGTACGAAGTGTTAGCCCAGAGGTTGGGGGTTGTTGTGTGGCACCCCCTGGAGTTTTGCTTGGGGGCGATTGTTGCAACCCTTTTGTTTTGCATTCGCATGCTTTATTTAGGGGGCGGGGGGTTTCTCAACCTCTGCACTCGCTCAGGCGTTTTGTACGTGTTACATTTGTTGTAGCCCCGTGTTCTGGGTGGGATTGTTTTAGCCCCCTAGTCTGATGCGTGATCATGTTCTCTTTCTCAGGAATAGAGGTGTACTGGTGGTGATTGCTGCTCCCCGGGTTGGGATTTGTGGAGTAGCGCCGTAGTGCTTGGCCCCTTTTATTTTAACTGGTGGACGGCTGTGGGCCCCCTGCTCTGGTGGAGGTGGGGTGTGATTCAGTCCCTGTTGGTTTGTGATACCCTGCACGTTGATTCTCCTCTGGGGCTATGCTGTCTGATGCTCTGGTCCGAAACGCTTGGGCTCCATTGTTATCAGTGTGTACCGTTCGCCCTCCGGGTGCCTGAGGGCGTGGAGGGGGCGCTTAAGGGCCCTGCCTTCACCTCTGCTGCTCCGGTGCTTGTTCTAGTCGCACACTCCTTCTGTGGCACACATTTGCTGGAGATCGCAGCCCCCTTTTGCTTTGCAGCTCGCATAGCCCGCGGCTTCTTTGTTGGCGAGGTCTCCACTCCAGTGGCAACTAATGAGGGCTATCCGCTCTGCCTGACGTGCTGATGCTCCACCATAAAAGCAACTTCTTAGCCTCCTTTGCATGTTGTATTCTATTGTGTAGCCCTCCTTCCTTTTGCATGAAAACCTGTGCATTGGGGAAACTTAGCTCGTTGTGTTGGGTAGGCATTAACCCCAGTGGCCATATGTTTACTGGGGGCGACCTCCCCCTGTGAACAGTCAGTATGTGTTTTTGGCCCTTCCTGGGCAAATCCTGCTTGCCTTTCTTGATTTGGTTAATGTCTGATTTGCAGAAGGTTGTGGCTGTTGGTGTATGTGGAATATCTATATTCTGTGGGGTGGGGGCGTTCTGGAAATTGGACATATTTTAGTTTGTTTCTGCACATGCTCATGACGCAGCTCTGCGCTCATTTTACTTGTTTGTCTTGGTGGTGCATGCCAGAGCCCGCTGTCCATCTGCAGTTTGTCTCAGGTCTGCAACTTCCCTCTGTTGTGAAGTGGGGGGAGGTCAGGGATTTTGAGGCAATCCTGTACTGGTGTTTCTAGGGGTTGGGAGCGGGTTACAACATCTGTGTAATAAGATGTTCTCAGTCCCTTCTCTCTCTGGCCCTTGCTTTTTACTATATAAACCTTTTAAAAGTGCTCTGTATTTTGGGGTGTGCAGAGGACATTTATTGTATGTATTGTTCGCTTGTTGGGCGCTTATACAGGAGTACATACTGTTTCGAAGCACCCACAGGGCACCAGGGATGGAACATGGAAAGAAACATGATACGATGCTCGAAATATAAATAGTGAGGGGGAAACGGACAAACCTATTATGCCTGTGAGTATTCAGAAAGTGCAAGTGCTGCAAGGAAGAGGGCAATGGGGGTAAGTGATGGGATGTCCATGCTCGAGGGTGAGTCATAGATGAAGTGCAAGGTATGGTACGTGCTACACAGCCAGGAGCCGCGTTGGGTGGAAAGTGCGACCCTCCAGGCCAGAGGGGTGTGCTGAAAGTTGCTGAGGGCAGACAGAAGCTAGTGATTGGGTGTGGGGGGTCAAGGGCCCCGACGATGCGGAAGGGTCCTGTACACCTCACACCAACTGTGAGATGAGCAGAGGGGGGAATGAGGGGATAGAGGAAAGTCTTGAGCTTCTGGAATGTACGAAAGTCCTGCTCAAGGCATATAGGGAGGCAGAGGCTGTTCCATAGGAGAGAGCCAGCTGAGGAAAGCGACCGACCTCTGGCACTCTATTTAGCGAAACGCTTTACACACAGAGTTGGTACCAGAGGACGTTGACGTTTAGAGGGGGGAGAATTTTGTTAGCAAGAGTTGCATATATTGTGGTCCCTGGCCCCAGACAGCCTTGTGGATGATGCAGGGGGATTTGAATTTATTCTGTGCAGAAACCGGGAGCCAGGGAAGACTTTTTAAGGCAGGAGAGATGCTGTACATGGGCTTAAGGCCAAGCAAAAGTCTTGCTGCCCCATTCTGGATTAGCTCGAGTGGAAGGTAGATTCAGAAGGAGGCTATTGCAATAGTCAAGCCCAGAGAGAACCAGGGCTCGAGTCACCTTTGAGACGGAAGAGCTGAAAGTGGGACTTCTTGGCAATGTCCTCAGTATGAGGGAGGAAGGAGAGGGAAAAGTCGAAGGTGACTCCAAGGTTCCTGGCTTCAGAAGAAAGAACCGAGTGAGAACCATGTAGGAAGGCCAGAAAGATGGGAAGGGGGAGGGAGCAGGGGTCCCAATGGGAAGGTTCTCCGTTTTGCTGGCATTGTAGCAGAGATCGTTGGAAGTGCACCAAGACTGGATGGCAGATAGGCAGTCAGGGATGATTGCATGTGCAAGATGGTTAGCAGGAAGTTTGTAAGAGTTGTCAGCATAACACTGGAAGTTGGAGGGGGTAAGGATTGCCAGCTGAGCAAGGTAGATATTAAAGAGCTATGGTGAGAGGATAGAGCCATGAGGGGCACCACAGGTGGATAGAGAGGAGAAGGAGCCCAAGATGACTTGGAAGAGCGGTCAGATAAGAAGGATCTCTGGAAATCTGGATCCCATTTCCATGGGAGTCCATAGACCTCTCTGTGACTGGCATGTTTGAGCTAGACGCCCGTCGGTTCTGGGCAGAGACATCAACCTACTTGTATGATGGGGTGGCCCTATTGCACGATTTGCTGGGGGGAATTCTTAGATTCATGTTTCAGCTGGAAACACCTCGCCCCTTTCAATCTTTGGGGGAGGTTTGGGAGGGGTGTACGGTATCCAGCACCCGGAAGCCTCTGGCCGGCTTCTTTTATTATGGTTCTCTCCGATTTATGTAGGCAGTCTCTTAATTTTCCTAGTTATTTTAGCTATCTTGCAGCTTTCTTCAACATAGTATTGGCTCTCCCTTCCCCAGTACTTTTGAAGCATGCTCTGCTCCGGTGTCAGGGGTTTAATTGGATTGGAATAGGAGCCAAACATTAACCAGTAACTATGAGCTACAAAGGGGGAGGAGGGGGAGAAGAAGAACGAGTACATAACGTTTCACAAATCTAACTTCCACATAAGATACAATTGTATTTATTATATGACCCCAACCTTTAAATGGCATACGGCTATGCCCTAGTGTTTATTTATAGATTGGCCCAAATGCACAGAGTTAAATTCACATAGGTGTTTGTTCGGCATCAGTTGGCCTGGGGAGCCAAAAGTAGCTCTTTGTAGCTGTTGGGGTCAAGCTAACAAGGCTCTTCTAGGCTACAACCAGGAGCTAAATAGCACCCAGCGCCCCTCAATTTTGAACCCTGCATTTCATTTGTTCCTTGAGAATATTGTAGATGCACTGTCCAAGGTGGTGTGGGGCTAGAACTCCATACTGTCACCTAGATATGTCCGTACTGTCACCTAGATATGTGACCACTAGCTACAGATCATAGCAGATAAATATCAACATTGCCATCTTGGCAGGTTGACTTTGTGTTAGATCTTCGTTGAAGCCCGCTTATACAATCAGGCTTTATCCTATTTTTGGTAGAAATGTATATTCTCTCTGACAGTGCAGTAATCTAGTTACCCATTACAGCTTTTAGTATTAAACAGAGGGAGGTGCAGGATACTTAAGCAGAAAGGGACGTTACCATATTCCATGTCCTCCCAATCTCTTGCATACGTTATCCTGGTGTTTTAATGAAGCAACCCATAATATCTCTTTGTTACTCACTGGCTTCTCTTGGTCCTTCCACAGATTGGCTTTATACGTCTACGAGTACTTGCTGCACGTAGGGGCACAGAAATCTGCACAGACCTTTTTATCAGAGGTAAGTGACTCCACTGTTACCTCTCACCTTACGCCTCTTCTCCCACAGGCATGTCAGGTTGCCTTTGCCATCAAACAGTCAATTCCGCATCCACTTCCAGCAACCAACTCAGTAATTTGTTCCTAGCTGACACCATTCACTCCTGCAATTGGTTCCTAGTTGGCCTCCATAGCTATTGTCTTTTAACCACGTGCTCCCTTCTGACCTATTGTATCTTTTCTTATTCCTTTGCAGATCCGATGGGAGAAAAATATCACGTTAGGGGAACCTCCAGGGTTTTTACATTCGTGGTGGTGGTAAGTGGCCAACTTTTTGGTTCCTGTGCCTTGGTGTAATTAACGGGCCTTTCACTTATTTCTTGACTTTCGCCTTGAACATGTAAGTGGAAATAATACATTGCCCTTGATGGACTTCCCTGTAACATGGATACATGCCCCCCCCTTACCTCCCTGCCCTTAATCGTAACACTTGTCTCTTTCAGGGGCATTAGAATTTATATTTAAAATACATGTGAGTGAAATTGACCATCATATGTTTGCATTATTTCAGTTGCTGTATAAGACATGCATGGTCCCTTTTTAAAAAAAAAAAACTTTTCCTGCCATCACATTAGAACAGGGTCTGCAGCTTCTGCCTGCCTCTCCGGGTGTTTTGGACTGCAAGTCCAATCAGCCCCAGTCAGAATAGTCAATGGTGACCGGTCATTGGTTCCATAAACATCAATAGTGCTCAATGTTGCAGACCTCTGCCTTAGGAATATCTGCATTTTAAGAGGTCCACTTTTTTTAGTCATTTTGAAAGGGCACATTTTTTGCCCATACCCTTGATACACGGAAGTGTCTCTTTCCCACCGGACCTGCTTAATAGCGGCGTTGACTAAACGAATAATATAAAGTCTGATTCACGAGTTTCCAAATGGATACCTTGTATTTGTATTTATTTGTATTGCGCACCGGACCCGTAGGTATAGCATAAGATAATACACAGCTTAGTTACGTCAATTCATAGCTTAGTTACACAACATATTACAGAATTTGTACACAATACAGGGTATAGTACAAAAGAAGTCAGTGGGCACAAGGTGGGTAGCATAAAGGCAATACAGTGCGAGCAGAGTCATGAGAGTGCAAATTAACTAACACAGGGGTAAGCGATACATCCAAAGGTGAGTTAGATAGCCAAATGAATTTGCAGTCGCAGGTCAGTACAGTACGACAGGTTGGTGCATCAAAGACTGAGTCTTTGAGCCATTTAATGATGCTCTGTCAGAAGTTATGGAAGGATTGATCTATTGGTCTATCATAAGCGGGGCACCAGGTAAGAATTTTGAAGGGGAGACTTTACTCGATATTGATAAAAATGGGAATATAAAATATGGTCACCCAAAAAACTGCGCTCTGTAGTTAATACATGTATCTAGAAATAAGTGCAAATTAAAGTATGCATTTTTACCCTCGTGTTTCGTTTCAGATTAGGCATTAACAGTATTGTGTGTATGTATATATGTAGCTCCATCTCCTTCCTGTAGCATGCTCTGCCAGTACCACTGATGTAAGCAGGGAGTAATCTCCATTGTGTGTCTTGTTTACTTTGTTGTCTTACTGTTTTGTTTTAGTGTGAGCATTTGTAGATTTTTTAGGGAGTACAAGTGGCATGTATGCCACTCTGTGGGGCTGCTTGATTGTAAAGCCTTTTTCTTGTTTTGGGTGCAGGCTATACTCCCATTTCCCTGCCCTTTATAGTATTTTTGCCGTGCTCAAGGGAGAAACTTGTATTGGCATATTCTGAAAAGGGTCCTCCCTCACATCCCAAGATTCTTTCTGAAGAATGATTTGTGCTCAACCACTCTGAAAAACTGATCGCAAATGACCAACCAGAAGATATTTTGTTTTCAGAAGAGGGAGCTTGGCGGGGTTGGGGAGGGCAAAATATGAGGGCGGCGAACCTTTTCCTAAGACGGCCCCACTCCTTCCCATAGAAGACAGAGGACTGGAAGCCATTAGTGCTACCTACCAAGACCGGTTTGGAGCCATGGCCGTGTTGCAGACAGTGGTTTTAAGTTTACCTTCTTTATTTTAAAGCATTCATTAAAATAAAAAGGTTTGCTGAATGGCCTTTCTTTCCCTTTATTTTCTTCTGAGAAGTTCATATCACCCATCCACTTTGCCATTTTAGGCAGCTCTTGGTTTCAGCTTGGTTATGGGTTCTGTATGTTTTATGTACTTCTAATACGTTGACTGCAGGTTACATATTGATATTGACATACAAAAGTGTTTCAGAGCCCGACCAGGCAAAGGGAGGGGAACAGCGGAGAAACAAAAACAACGATCTTACTAGACCAGTGACATTAAGAGCGTGCAAGTACACAGGGAAGGGATAAAGGAGGGGAAAGTGCATGAAAGGGGGAGAAGTGGAACGTGCGGAACAGGAGTGCAGAAGTAAAGGGTGGGGGACTGGGGAGAAAAGGGGCAAAGCCAGAAGCGAAGAGGAAGGTCTTGAGCTGCTTACGCAACTTGAGATGGTTCTCCTCAAGTTTCAAGGTGGTAGGGAGGCTATTCCAAACGGAGGCCCCAGCCGAAGGCAGAGATCTACCCCCAGCTTGTTTCTTTGAAAAACGACTAACCCTGAGGGAGTTGGAGGTAGAGCAGCGAAGAGCTGGAGAGGGGAGGTATTTACGGAGGCATAGCTGCAGGTATTTTGGACCCAGGCCCTGCAGAGTTTTGAATTTAATCTTTGCATCCACTGGGAGCTAATGAACGGATTTCAGAGCTGGGGAGATACGATCCAAGGGTTGAGGTCACGGATAAGTCTCGCAGTCCTGTTCTGGATTAGTTGTAAAGGACGGAGAGTAGAGGCAGGTAGTTTTAGAAAGCGGCCGTTACAGTAGTCCAACCTAGAGAGAACCAGAGCTTGGGAGACCATGCGCTTCTGGGGGAAGGAGAGGAAAGGAAGAGTGCCTCTAAGAGGGTGCAATAAGAAGTTTAACTTTTTAGAGATGTCGGAGATGTGGGCAGAGAAGGAAAGTGTGGAGTCAAAGATAGCCCTGAGGTTGCCGAATTGAAGAGCTGCAACAATTACTGTCCACCCTAGCCTGACTCTCGTGAATAAATCCATGTATATGAATCGCGCCTCCTTTCATAAACGGCGTTTTTTAAAAATCTCTTTGTTTTAATGCCGCATGTAACTAATGTAGGTGATGGTCTAGATTTTGGTTATGAGCGTGGAAGATGGTTTATCTTAGTTGGTAGTGGTATTGGGCACGTGTGGAAAATACGCTCTTCCAATAGATGCCACGTATTGTACGGCTGATGCATGCGTTTACCCATGTTCTAATAACTGGTGGAACTTTCCACAGCTTGTGTCGCACTATACATTTTTTACAAGAGAAGTGGTAACACTGGCTAACTTAAGGGGTATTTTGCAATTGTTCTGCAGTAAAAATTGTAAGGTATTGGGTTAGTTCTGCAAGTTTCTTGGTTGCAGTGTGTGTGTGTGTGTGTGTGTGTGTGTGTGTATATATATATATATATATATATATATATCTATCGTGTTTTTATTTATTTTTTATTTTGCCAGTGTTCTGTTGTGTGCATGACTGAAGCTTGCCTGCATGCTTGGTAGTCTCACGTTTTCCTCAGCCATTGCTTTCTTTGAAACGACAGGCTACCCCCCCCCGCGCACTCCCATTGTTTTAGGCTGATGCTTTAGGTTGTTACATTCTATTTGGCTAGAAATGTTAATATCCGTGTCATTAGGTCAGCCAGCGCGGTTACAAGTCCCCAAACTGACATTGAACAGAATGTACCCCTTTGGTATTGACTTTTTTTTTTAACGTTGCCCTGTCGGCTTCCGTTTTTCAGAGGCACTGGATTGTGCCCATCCCCATGTTTTTTTTTTCTCTTTTTTTTTTTTGTGTGTAACTAATAATTAGTAACGTGATCGTCATTTCTCCCCCTTTGTTGCAGCGTATTTTGGGACCTTTACTGTGCAGCCCCGGAAAGGCGAGACACTTGTGAGCATTCAAGTGAAGCCAAGGCCTTCCACGATTACGTGAGTAGCCATTTTTTAATCCTCATGATAATTATAGGGTCGAGTGGCGCTAGCGTGCTGTGTACAGGAAAAGCAAACGCCCAGCCCAACTGGCACGGAGATAGTTTTTTGGGTGCCAACAGTGCTCCAGTATGATGCAAGGTAATGCCTGAATCTTGTCGTCATGGACGAAGGGCCATGTGCTTCGAGGCGCTTCTGTGGATAGATTGGTTGGATTTGAAAGTAGGGTGGCGACGGCCTACAACTCGCCTGCTGTACATATTTCCAGAACCGAATGTTAATGAAAGTATTTACTTTGTATTATTTAAATCCTCTGAAATATTGCACTAACCCAAGCGAATGCCCTAGTTGGGTTCTTGTGTCCCTTATATGTACGGTCCTGTACATCGATACCCGCATCACTATCCTGCTAGCCTCTGTGATTGTTAAAGCTGCCTCTGCAACTCAAGATGTTGATTTAAACAATCAAGTGCATAAAAGCAAACTCTGTTAAGTAAACCACTCGTTTTACTATGTAAATAATCTGTCACTTAAATGTATTTCTTTCATCAGAATCAAATTCCCATTGGTGTATGGCCCAAAGGTTTGGCTTGCTGGTTTGTCTTGTGGTTTGGGTGGTTGACTGCCTGTGTTTTTATGGGCGCTAGTCTGTTTTAGCTTCTTTCAGCATGCCTTGTCCAGGTGGTTGTGGTTTAGTCATGGCTATGACAATACAAACGTACACAAATGGAGTTATTTGACACAGAGGTAAGATGGAACCTGAGCTCATTTAAGGCTTTTCCTTGTTTTGGGAACGCGTGCACTGATGTCTGCAAAGTCCATGTGCGTTTTGTTGTGTCGGACAGAGTGCAAACCAAATCGTCTTTAGAGAATTGGGAGCACTTTGCGTCTGGAGTTGGTGCTGGAGGAAGCTTTCCTGTGAAGAGTGCAGTTCCTCCCCAGCATTGGTTTTCACAAGGCTTTCTGGGGCCTGGGTCCAAAATACCTTCAACTATCCCTCTGTAAATAGCTCCCTTCTCAAGCCCCTCGCTCCTCTGCCTCTAACTCCCTCAGGGTCAGCTGTATTTCTAAGAAACGTGCAGGGGGCAGATCTGTCTTCGGCTGGGGCCTCCCTTTGGAACGGCCCCCCTGCCACCCTGAAACTTGAGGAAAACCATCTACGGTTTTGGAAGCTCCTTAAGACCTTCCTCTTCGCATCTGCCTTTGCCACTCTCCTCCCCTCTTGATCTGCTTTCTCCTCTCAGCACTGTCTCACCTGCCAACGGGGTCCTTTCGGGCTCAGTTATCTGCCCACCCGGACACCCTGCGGCACTGCCTCCCTGCCATCACTGCACTGGGGCCTGTTATCTGTACCCTTGCAGTCCCTCCTACACCCCTCCTCTTCTGCACTTATAAAATGCTACCCTATCTGACTAGCCCTGCACTTTACCCATCGCTGGCTGCACTTTACCCATCACTGGCTGCCCTACCACTGCTCTTGATCACCTGATTTATCCACTAACTTTTTATTTATCTTGCTTCTCAGATGCCTTGCACTTCTTATTCCCCCCCAACCCCCCTTCCCTTTCCCAGGCACTTGCGTGTTCTAAATGTCACTGGGCCTAGTAAGATCGTTTGTTTTCTCCCCTGCTCCCCCTCCCTTTGCCTGGTCGTGCTCTAAACCCTGTGTATGAGCGCAATATAAATGAAATATATCATTGTTGGCTTCTGAAGACTGCCAACTGGTTGCCTGGTGGTTCCCACGTTGGTGCATTGTCCAGTCCGTTCCTGGCCTCTTAGAGCCAGCCATGTGCAATCCCCCCCTTAGTGGTTACCTAGTAGCATGGAATTTCATAAGTCTTGGGCGACTATAGGATTTCTGGTTGGGGGTGAACTTCTCAGTTGGCTTTTCTGGTAAGGGCTATATAACTGAACCGTTTTTGCCAGAAATGGAAGATATTGGTACCTCCAAATCAGCATGAGTTGGCTTTTTTCCGTATCCATTAAAGGGATGTCTGAGGAACGAATAACACATTTGTGATGAATGTTTTTTAATTTTTTTTTTATTGATTGCACCGTCTATCTCATCAATATTGGAAGCTTTATTTCCCCAGCATCTAATTGTTACGATTGAAAGCTCAATGTAGCCTCTGTATATCTGATGTCCTTCTTCTGTCTTTGTCACATTGTGTTCCTATAGATTTTCGTTACCTTACCATGTGGTCAAACCGAACGTGAATTGGTTGTGGGCATGAGGCGGATGTGTACCAGCTAGGGTGCTCCATTTTAATTGTCTTACTGTTAAGTGTCATTAGGAGCACGCAGAACGATGGGTGTGTTCACTAAAAACATTGCTAGAAAATGATTCTGACACATTTGCAAGATATTGCACAGCTTCATACTGCCATTTCCCTTTGGACCGCATGAACCAAGAGGTGTATTTTGTGTATAGCATTGTGTCGTGTGTGAGAACGGTGCACATCACCATATGTCTGTGGTGCAATCTTTGCTAAAACAAGCACTTGCTGTTATCGGTGAGCAGATACGCTCCACGGTGGGAGAAAGGTTAAAGCAATTTTAAGAACTGTTTGACTTGTAGCAGTGAACTTCTGAAACTGAATGAAAGTAATGTGAATTAATATTCTATTTTTATGATGTGTTGAATAGCAGTAATGTAAAATGGACTCGATTGATACATATGGTGCCCTGTAGCGGATAACGTGATAAAGGTTTGAGCAGTAACTACCCCAGGGGATGTGGCGCTAGGATCTAGCATGCCACAGATGTAACTTACCTGTGAGATGATTACATAACCTTTGTCTATTGTGTATGACTCGGCGCTCTGAATGTCATCTAGCTGTGTCCTATAGTTTCTTTTATGAACGGCCAGCAATCATGTTAATGTCGCAGATCTTTTTTTGTGTCTACAGTTGGTCTGAGGAGTCACATCTTGATCTTAGTAGCTATTGCTTTCGAGCTAGCCAAGTTATTCTAGGCTACATGCTGGAGTTAAATAGTGCCCGCAATTTGAATCCTTTCTGAGCGTTTTGTTTGTTAGATTGTTAAACCAAGTAAACATGTGCAATGAATATGGAATGTGTTTCCAGTTCTGTGCTGCATTTTCTTTCTGGAAATCAGGGTGACTCTGAATGCAGAACGGGGACAGGCATGCATGGGGGTTTAAGCCGATTACATTGTGGTACCAGACTTGAAGATCTGTGGTCCCGCCAGAGAGTGTCATCTTGACTGCTAAGCATTCATGTACGCAGGCGATTTTTATATAGGCCAAACCCACCTGGCTATCAACAGTGCATCATTAGAAAAGGGGGAGAGGGTGCATATGAGGCATCGTATTGGGGCTGTGAGGGGTTGCGGGGATAAGGGTTACCCGTTTGTAAATCAGCAGTCTGTGCCCGGAGAGCTTTTTGAGGAGCAGGGTCTTCAGCGTGTTCCTGGAGTGCTGGGTCTAGTAGGCCAGCCTGACCGGTGGAGGTCATTTTAATCCAGAGTCCGGATGGGGAGCGCGAGGAAAAAGCCCCTCCTCCTTTTCTTTCTTGCACATTTAGTTTTGCAGCCTGGTGATGCTTTTGCCTCCTTTGGTGGTAGGGTTTTCCACTAGCTATGAGCGTGCCTTGGTCTTGTAGATAATGCAGGTTGATTTAGACTTGATGTATGTCTGGCATAGGCAACCGGGGTTGCTTGGCGAATGTTCAATTATATGTGTACCGTAGGAGGCAGCCAGTGTATGGCAGGAGTTCCTACAAATGCGAAGTGCACCATATTTATTTTTTGCTCCTAGCGTGTCTCTAGGTTGTGTTTTTCTATACTTCTGGGCCCATTTACTAATTTTCATGGATCGTTATGGCCTTTTCGCTCTTTTGTATTGGAACGATAATGTCAAATTTGCTTGATGTTATGATGCAGTGCACTTTGACCTTTGCTGTAGTGGGAGGATGGGTCTCTTGGAAAAGCACTGTTTCCAAAGCTGCGTGATCAGGTCAGATTAAACTGTGCTGCACGAAATGTCAATATTGACAAAGGAACTGAATTGTATCTGCGTGTGTTGTGAGCTTCACACACACATTATGAAAGCAGATCTGGAAACAAAGCGGTGGGTGGTGAAACCTGGCAGCCTGGACTGTGAAACGTTTTCTACATCCAACTCTTTTATTCCAGGGGCAGATCCTCTGCCTTTTCCGGACGGTGATGGTTTTACTTGATGGGCAACAGGACCTTTTTTCTTTGCATTCTGGGGCATGTGCATTTCTAATCTAAGTGAAAAACTAGGGATTGGTGAGCTTTCGCCGCCTACATTCCTATTGCCAATCCTGAATTTTGATTTTCAGTCCACCCAGAAATCGGCTCACCTCCGCAGCAACCCATTTCCTGCCCTACGCTTAATTCCACGCAAACATGTGGTTGAATTACCCTTGCTTTATCGACAGTCTGATCTTTGCGGAGCGACTGGCAGTATCATTTCTGACTGTCATAGTTGCCCCTTTCCCGTGTTGGGGCTCCGGGTGTTGACTTTCCGAGAACGCCTCGTTCCAAGAATGCCACCGCTTCTCATGTGACCTGGCCGTGTCCCCGGGTGCTGGCATGTAGTGTTCCTTTTCTTTGGTAACTTGCCTACACCTTGCAGACTTTGGAAGTGCAGCTACTAAGCGGACGTGTCCTCCTGAGCTGGTAAATAAAGACTGGCACTTTTTGTACGTGGGACACTATTTTGCCAACAGTCCTTGTTTTGAAATTCTGTCTCTGCGTCTCAAGGCATCGGCCGCCGCTACTTCCTCCCAACTGGTTTATAATTCCGGTCACGGTCAACCACAGTGGAAGGGTGTTGTAGCGTTTAGCTGCACACCCCCACTGCGGTGGGGGTACTTTGGCCATGAGTAAACCCAGTTTCCTATGCTGGGGGCGTCCTAGCCTATGCCAGGGCTCCTGGGACTATTCTTGAAGTGGGGATATTATGCTCCAAGTAGTTTTAAATGTTGGGACAACATTCTGGTGTGTCATTAAAAAGTAATCCAGTTCACTGTTTTTAGTCTAGTGCAAATACACATATTTTTATGGTTAATGTACAGTTTTCTAATATACTGCAAAACCAAACGAAGAATAGAAATGAGTACAATGTAGTTCCCTCCTAAACTGGGATAGGTCATTCTACAAAATGTTGCGAGAACAAAAAGTCAGTAATGTAGCAGGAGAAGACAAGCATCGCACACGTGCTTTAACAGGGATTTCAAGTGTTACAAATGTTGCCATTTGAAGTTAAATAATGTCAAGTTTATTTTTGGCGCTATTGGCAGAACGTGTCAATTACTGTTTGGCATATTCGAGGCCTGTGTACTGTGATGGGTGCAGACAGTGAGCGGCATTTTTCTCAGGGATGCAGTCTGAAGCCAGCAGAATAGTTGACTGAGGTAGATCGGAACATTTGTGACAGCTAGCCCTTTTCAGTGTTTGGGGTATAAAGGGGGTTGGGGTGGGCGGGGGCCTGATGAAATGTTGGTAGTATTAAGAACCCAGGATGTATCAAGCAGCAGCATGTGCACACATCATTTTATTTTCCCATCTCTACAGGTAATTTAGTGGACCGCAAACAACCATGCTCCATCTGCAATCATTTGGTTAGGAGATAACCCCGAAAAATCATCCGGAGGAATACATGTTGAAGGATAAAAGCGTCCATTTAGTATTTTTCTTGCATTTGCATGAATACAGCGCGGGCTTTTTTGGCTTTCTGGTGGTTTGATTCAAAGGTTACAAAGGGATTTACTCTAGAACATTGTTGCTTTTGGATATGTAGCTGCACTCGCTGTTCCCACTCACAGGCACATCTCTCTAGCCTCTCTGCCGCCCATTGGTCCCACCATCACCACTCTCGTTTTGAAAGTATGCCTGTTGTGCCAGACTTCAGTGTTTCAGCTGTCTTTAAGCCTCTTCACAACTGCAGAACCAATAAGGGAGTATATTTCACAACAGGCACCGAAAGCCAAGACAATCTCGGTTAGATGTGAGGACTGTCTGCGTTAAGACCCAGTGAATTTCTGACAAGCAGCTAGCACATTGGCTAGAAAAGGGGCAGTAAACCTGGTCGCTGGGCCGCTTCAGTCGATCACGGCCCCGTCCAGCTAGTATGGCGGTCTCTCCCTAGCCATTTTTCCAGTGCCTGCTCCATCAAGAAAAGTTGACAGAATGGGGGAAACTGATTCCTGTTGTAACTTTGCAGTCCGCTTTGACTGAGGTTTCCTTTTGTAGTATTGGCTGTTGGGCAACCATGCACCGTTTGCGTTTAGCCAAAATTGTGCTGCTATATACGGTTTGTGACCAAGTGCAGGTGCAGTCTAGTGGTAGAGTTTGCACCTGGGGGCCCACAAGTCTTCCTGACGTAATTCCTTCCTTCTGCCTAAACATGATTGACTGTTTTGAACAACTTAATCTGGGTGTAGTCTTTATGGTTTTTAGATATTTGTTTACGGGCGCGTGTGCTTTGTGCACCTTTTAAATGGGAGTGTGCTAGGCTTTTAACCTGTTGGGTGGAAACTGGAACCATTCCGGAATTTTTTATGTGTGAAAGATGGCCTTTGCAGCTCGCTGTGTAAGATGTGGGTTTGTGTTGGTTATACTTTGTAAAATGTATTTCCCGTTTGATTACTTGTTTTGTTTCATGCAGTGAAAGTATAAACAAACTTGAAAAATGTATTTAATAAAAACAAGATTATATATAGATGGCAGAGGTAAATGAAGGATAGCCGAGTGGGTAATATCTTGCTGAATGGCGAGGCTTTGTGTACCATGCATTGTACCCACTTTCGCAGACCACCTGATGCCTTTTGTGCCAGACTTCCGTGTTTCAGCGGTCTTTAAGCCTCTTCATAACTGGAGAACCAGTAAGGGAGTACATTTCACAACAGGCAGTTTCAGCCAGCCCATCATATCCGATTGGGGCGATTTAATGATTTCAGCTCATCATGCTGTAAGCTTGTATTTATTTGACTTCCCCCCTATGCTGCAGTGGAGTCCAGCTTGTGGTATCCCTCGTGTATCTATATACTTCAAAGAAAGGTGTTCTGGGGGGGAGGTCCATTTGCAGTGCTACTTTGAAAAAAAAAACCAACAATGTTCCTATTTAATCAATGCAACACCATTGTTGTAACTAGTGTTGTATGTTGTTACTAAGATTTATACTGCACGCCACTGTCAGTTTTATAGCTAATCTGAAAGACCGGAGTTAGTGGGAAGAGCGCACATGGAAATGTCTGTCCAGAGGGGAGCCTTGTGTACCAGTGGCTGTAGGATGCTGCGGCAGTGGCTGTAGGCTGCTGCGGCAGTGGTATGTTTGCAAGTTGGTTGTAGTGTTCTGATGTTTGCAGCTATTTGGTTGGTTGTTGAATTGACATACATGGGTGGATTAGTTGGTGCGCCTATTGTGTTGGAGTTTTGAACGTTAACCTAGTAGGATAGGAAGCCTTCAATGGAGACCTTGATGGCCAAATGATTGAGGGTGCAGACGATCCCACAGCCCGATCCTGCAAATCATGACCTGGCATAGCAAGCACGATGCTGCGGCGGGCGTGACGGAGCATTATCAGTGATTCACTAACAAGACAAAATGGCCTGGCGGTGTGCGCTCTCTAGAGAAGCTCATTGCTGCGAGTGATGTGCTGGGGGTTATCGGAGACATGATCTTTTGGTTCGCAGAAAACGCAGCCTCCGCTAGGACAATCCCAGGTGCTCATTTCTCCTTCATTGGTATGTTGGTTGGCAGCAGGCTAGGACTGCTGCCCATTTCACAGCAACGATGGGCGGAGGTCTGGCAAACTGGGCAGGGCCTGGAATCTCTGGTAGTTTCACCCAGAAATGGAACTCGGTGTATCACACAAGCCGCAACTATTCTCCCACCGCCACAGTCCAAATGAATTCCCAACTGCTCTCCCCTCACCCGGTGTTGAGGCAGTCCATAATATGTGTTTCTGTACGATGCTGAAGCCCTGTAGGTATGTCTTCATGGGTGGTGGTTGAGATGAGCAGCAGGAGAGCTAAAGGGTGGCGTGTAGATTCCTCAGTGCCCACAAAGCTGGGGCCGCAGTCCCTTGGCCTAACGGGGGGTGCTTCGACCAGAGAATGGTGAAGCGACTCCTTTAGTCATTGAAAGAATGTTTGGGATAGATGATCCAGTAGCCCTGAAATCCCCAGTTTGAGGTATATCCCACCTCTTAGAGGTACTGGTATTTGCCATTGCTCATTGGAAATGCCTACATGAGAGCAAAAACCAAGTTACCTTCGGTGTCTGCGTGCTTTATAAATGTATATGACATCACATAGAGCGACGCCAATAGCAAAATGGGTATGCACGTTTATCTGATTTTTAGGGTCCATCTTTCCAGATATATGGAGGGGCTATCAAGGCACAAGTTGTGAACTGTCCCCGCCTTGTCCATAAACAGATTTTCAAAACAAAGGGAGGGAGGGGGGAGGTGGTAGTGGTGCCTTTCTGGAACAAGGTGAGGTTGGCTGAATTTTTATCCCAAATATTGACTTTTACACAATGCAATGTTTTGAACTCCTGGGAATTTCCTGGGCATTCTATACCTTATCCTGACGCACGGTCATGTATTTTCCAGCTTTACCCTTGATGTTAATCACTTCCTGGAGTGCTGTTGTGTGGTCCTATTTGGATGGGATGAACAGGACGACACAAGCCCTACCAAATGATGGATGGTTGCCATGGTTCTGGGTTGAAAAGGAAGGAACCTGCATTAGGGCGTTACTTGGACAGATGATTGAATGACTGCAGTAACCTTCCAGTATGCAGGGCCTTTTCCAGGTTTTACGGCACACCTTACTTTGTCAATGCAAATAACATAATCGGTGTATTTTATAGAGTGCATGTTCTGGGAATTATTGGTGCTTCAGAGCGATAACTGGTGTTAGTTACCCAACTCGATGGTAATTGTTCTCATTTTGATTTCCAGAGGGTACATCTGCCAGAACTCGAACCTGTGACCACGAGGTCAAAACCAGATCCATATAGTTTATGCATTAGCCCGCGGAACCACAGACCCATCTCCTGTTCGTACCACGCAACGGCAGAGCCAACAGTTTTGTCTTTTCTATATGTATGGGGCAGGAATTTGGTAGGCAATAGTATGCCTCCTGACCATAAGATTGCAACAGCTGGAATATGGTTTGTGTATCTGGGCATATGCCTTTTTTTAATACATGTACACAAGCCAAAACTGCTGGCTTTGTCAGTTTTATTTCTACCAGTAGCTCATTTATAGCGCAGTGAAGCAATTGTCTCAAGCGACTGATTAGCACTGGCAGGCCTTATACAGCTCAACGTTTGATGTTACTGTGTGGTAGAGCTAGCTCAAATCCCAAGAGGGTGCGTTTTGGATGGGAAGGGACAGGTAGTGTGAACAGTAATGGCCTTTGGGATGAGGATGACATGGGGTGAGTAACTAGCCAAACGTGCACATGCTATGTCCCTCACATCACACATCCCTCCTATCTGTATTGCAGGGCAATAGTTTTGGCTTCTACGTTGCGCTAAGGACTCACCATAACCAACCATACTTTTCCTGATTATGACGCTTGGCCCTGCACAGTAGTGCTTTGGCGGTCCCTGGGTAATGGTCCATGACTATAAACTAAAAACTGCATGCTAAGGTAAAGAAACAAATGCTGAAAATTAGAATGAGATTAGGAACGGGATAGACTGCCTTTCAGTTCAGTGGACGTTCGGTTGTGGAGTGGTTTCGTTCTTTGCGATTTATATGAAGCATTTGGATTGAAGTTGAACATGTACCTTGCCCTTTAGTTGACTTCTCATAGGGTTGGGTTTAACAGGTCACTTGCTACTTAATTGCTCATTC
The DNA here is from genome assembly GCF_040938575.1 of Ambystoma mexicanum. Classification (NCBI taxonomy): domain Eukaryota; kingdom Metazoa; phylum Chordata; class Amphibia; order Caudata; family Ambystomatidae; genus Ambystoma; species Ambystoma mexicanum. Next base: position 1,302,073,667 of record NC_090922.1, read on the forward strand.
CTTTTGGTTATAGTCCCAAGTGTTTGAAATTAAGATTTGATGGCAGGGTCTAAAACCAGCTCCTGGGTGTCGGGCATCATCAGCCAGTAGGCAGGAGCTACTACTGGGGAAAAGAAGCAAATACATTGAGCAACACTGCAAATAGAGCTTCCACATGAGATGCACACTGTTTCCCCATTATGTATGATCCTTTATATCTCTTCCTCATATGTATTCTCAAACACTCAATTTTTGTAATGCACCAGTTGGCCTGGGGAGACAAAAGTAGTTGCTGGTAACTTGGTTTTAAGCTAACCCGGCTCTTCTAGGGCAGAAGCGGGAGCTACATAGCTCCCGGCAAGTTCGAACCCTGTAGTCGGCTAGTACTGCACATTGGACAGAGGATAAACCACTCGTTTGAAAGCAAGTCTTCCACTGTGAAGTAGTGCTCTGCAGGTAGGCCCGGTGCAAGACATCAACTCTCAGTATTAGTGTGATGTTCTTTCCACTTGCCCACACTAAAGCCACTCATCTTTGTAGTCGATTTGCTGTTTGACCTTTTTATTAGCAGTGGCTTATTGGATGTGATGATCTTATTAAGGATTTAAACCTGCTGAGCTACAGCTCTTCACCCAGGCCAGATGCCAAAGTGGCTTGCTTCTGGCAGAAGTGTGGCGTGCGTTGGGTGGTTTGGTCTGAATTGGTGCAGAGATCTAAGATGGAGTGCTACAGAGCCCTTTGCCTTCGGTACTCCTAGGTCAGTTCAGTAGATGTTCTCTTTGGCCTGAAGTCTGTGGCGTGCTGCATGCCTCCATGAGTGTCCCGTCTACCTTGGGGCTCCTCGCGATTCGTTGCCTTCCGGCACGCTGGTTTAGGGAGCTCAAGAAGGAAATCTTATTATAGGAAGTGCTTGGTCTGACTCCAAATTTGAGGCTTCTCCTATGTTTCAATATTTTAACAGAATCCCATGAATGCGCTACACGTGCTGTGCAGGGTTACGCTTTGAGGTTCTGGCATGGGTTCAGAGCTCGCCTTGAACGTCGGTCCAGGCAGGGCCGACTCAGTCAATCATCCTTCTGTTGTTGATGCATATACTACCATTTAATTGGGTGAGAAAGCCCTAAGAGTGCTTAGAAGCGGGAGGCATCTGGCGCAAAGTGCTATATAGAATGCCTGCTGTGTAGTTTTCTATGGTGCAGCCTTGCTGCCTGTATAAATCGCTGGGAACTACTACTGCCACCACCACCACCTCCTCGCCATGGCATCAGTGTCTTGAAATGATCTTTTATCTTTGCAAGCCTTCCTTGGAAGGCGTTTCGGGAAGCGGTTCGTGTGTATGCCCATGACATCCGATTTGTGACTGCGTTTCTTAATCTTGGGCGAGGAGCGCCAGGATCCTTTGGCACCTGGACTAGCAGCTGAATCCTTAAACTGCCGGACCTGCCCTGGGAATCGGAGGCACAGAGTGTTCCTCTGTATCCACACCCGTTTATTTGCCGAAGGTGGGGTGGGATTTTCGTTTACACCCGGATATTTGAACCTGCTTCCTTGCCATGTCCTGCGTTGCTCTGGGTGGCTGTGTGCAGGGGGAAGGCAGGGGAGGTGCGCAGTTTTTTTTTTTTTTTTAAATTCCACCCACATGCCTGATATGTGCTCTGAATCTTTGCACCCTGTGGTTTGTCATGGTCGCATATTGACTGGGTTCCCAACTCCGTCCACCCCCCCCCCCTTCGCCCCGGGGGTTTAGAGCATTGTGCTCACAAAGGCATGACGCAAGACTGCGTCACTTGCGCAGTTTCCGCCTCTACACAAATACATTTCGTGCCATTTGCATTTCTTTTTTTACTTGAGAAGAACGCTCTTTCGTTGCTACTGACTGCCCTACGTTTCGCTGTTGGTGCCATTTATTTGATATCTGTGGGACTTTGAACTGTGTTAAACATCCAGAGATGAAACTTCTTTTGAATTTTTTTTTTAGGCCAACGTTTTCAGCAGAGTGATTCAGTTATGTACACCACGCTCGCACGCCAAGAAAATAGTTCCAGGTGTAGTTTTTGGTGACCTTCCAAATGACAAAGGCTGAGCGTAACCCATCAGTATTAAGCGCGGGACACTATGGCGCCTCCTTGCGAGATCCATGCACGTGGAACATAGAACGCAGAGGCCACTGCGGGACGCATCTGAGTTGTGAGGATGGACACAACCTGTGGAGGATGTTTGGCTTTGTAACCATCCATTGACTGCCCATGCCAAAGATTCCCTACGGCCATTCCAACCCATCACGGCTAAACACACGCTCCTGGGGATCCTTAGCTAGCTCTATTGCTCGGTAACCTCACACATGCGCTTTTATGGGGCTGCCATTGTTAGTTCGGTGCTGGCAATACTCTAATTGGAGCTGTACATCTGCTCCTGGCATAATGATGAAATGTTAACCAAGTTTGACTTTCATCCACTTGATTTTTTTTTTAGCAATATGTGGTAGCACTGCACCCGTTCCTTGCAGTGAATTAGATTGGAAACGCCAACAGGTGTGTCTCTCTTCTAGGCATTGGTTAGCCATTTGCAAGGCAATAGCATCATATCCCGAGTTACTCAAACCTTTTGCCAGTTACTATAGTTGGCTGCACTTCTGATTTACCTGCACTGAGCCACCCACTGGCTGCACTTTTGAGTTACTTGCACTCCATCCCCGCCCTTCTCCCCCTTACACTTCCTCGCACTTGCGTGATCTGAATGACCCAAGGTCTAGTAAGATCGTTGTTTTGTCCGCCCTCTGTCCCCCCCCCCTGTCTTGTTGCGCCTATAAACAGGTGGCGTTATAAACGCCCTATCCTAACGGAGGAGCCTGGCAAATGCCTTTCCCGTGTTTACATAACAACCAAAACCGTTTCCTTTCCCTTCTTTTAATTACTTTTTTAAATGGAGCCATATATTAGCATTGGAGGGACCACCATAAGAAGGATATTGTAAAGCAGATAAAAAAAAATATCACTGCTAGTATGACCTTTTCAGTCTTTACTGTCCTTTGCTTCCCTGCTTGTTCGCCATCTTTGCTTCTTCATAGTTTTCTAAAGGCCTTACGGCTGCTTGAGAGCGCCTACTCTACTGCGTGTGCAAAAGTATCTGGAATTACTTGTGCTTGTCCTAAAAAAGAAATCGTACTTTGGACTATTTTTATAATGAACACTGTGATCCTCTAGATCGGGGTCTGTAACATTTGGCTCTGCAGATGTTTTGCACTACAACTCCTATCATCCCTTTTTAGCATAATGAATGTTCAGGGAACATGAGAGTCGTGGTACAATTGTCTCGAGAGCCACAGGGTGTATACCCCTGCCTCTAGAGGGTTTAATAATGTGGCGCGAGAGTCTGAGCAATGAGCGGCAGTTCTCTGATGGAGCGCTTGATCACTGAGCTACCTTCCCAAAAAAAAAAAGGTGAAGCCGATGTTAGTCTTTTATTTTTATTTTTTTTTCCTCCACTCCTTTTTTAAACCTGGTGTCTTTGACTGCCCACATGGTGATTTGTATGCTGTGGGTCTGTGGTGTGGACTGTTCGGAGAGCCTGCTGTAGGTGCATAGAGCCATCGACTGGCCGAAGGTTGTCATGTTTGACTGGACAAGTTGAAGCTGGACTAAGTCTACGAAGGTATTTGTGTTTAAAGGCAGAATATGTTTGTTTATTGAATTTATATAGCGCTTTTAAACCAAAGCGCTTTACAGTTACAAAAGTGAGAGAAGCATATTTACAAACATGAACAATAAGTAGAACTATTTACAAGGGGGGGAGATGGTGGAGGTAGGGTAGCGGAGGGGGGTAGGTAAAGGGAGTTACAGTGTAGAATTTGAGGTTGGGGAGGGCGTGAGTAATTATCTGGTGTGATTCCATCATTGCCCTAGCCACTGCCATTTTAATAATTATAATGCGACTGTCGGGTTTTTACTTGGTGCCGCATTCCAGATTCCTCCTGTTTCTTAGGGCTTTTAATAACATCTGGCATTGCTGATTACCAAACATAAAGGACTGAGTCTGCCCAGCTGAGATTTCAACCTGCCAAGTGGAGGCCTGGCCCATGCCTTTGATGAGCGGTTAACCCGGAGCAGCATACCATCATGTTGGACAGAAAGTTTTGTGTCTGCTTCTCAATTTGAACTCCACGCGTGGCCGCATGTTGAGGGTCAACAGTATGGCAAAGTGCAATGCGTATGCTGTTGTAAGTTGGTGAGCAAATTGCTTTCTTCAATTGTTGCAGTGCGTTTTTAAGACGGTTGATAAATTGTTCTTTTTTGTTGTGAGCAAATTCTTATCAGGTTTTCGCGCCCATGGTTTTTGCGAAAATCTATTAGCGTGCTTTTGGTTTGCCATACATGTTCATGTTACTAGGTGGTCGGCAAATATATTGGTGGTCGAAATAATCAGGGGGGGATTAATTGGTTTCTGCATGTAGCTCAAGAGTCTTGTAAGCTTGGAACAGAACACTACCTGTAGTGGTTTGCCTACAAGACACATGGTGCAGCACAAATGGACACACGTGACATTACACCTATGTTGGCCATTTTAGATTCCCATAAATATACATCTGACCTTTCGAATTGTGGTTTATTTTGTTTAAACTGTGAGGTGATGGAATTTTTAGTTGGAAATTGTTGCGAGGTCTTGAGCTCCTTCGTGTTATTAGCATTTATATAGCACCCTACATATCATTGGTATGATCTCAAAGCGCTTGTGGGTTGAACGCCCTTGGGGACCATAGTCCAGGTCAGTCGAGAGAGTTGGGTAGCATAGGGTGCTTGGGTGCACTCAATATGTGTACAGCTAGTGTGATTGCCTGATGGTAGCTGCATTCTAAGATTAGGTGGGGTGATGGTGAGAGATCAGTTGAATGTGTGTAGTGTTTGGTCTCCGAGACTGCATTCTGGCGGCATTAGGCTAGGACGTTATGTTTGCGGCTAGGACGATTTATTTCGTGGGGTTTAGCTGCGTTCAAACAGGATGTTGAGGTGCTCATGGAGTATTGTTCGTATGTGTGCAGCTAGGCCGAAATTGATCGAGGGGTTTAGTTGCTTTATATTGTGTGTTGGTGTAGAGTGAGCATAGCGGTAGGAGATCTGGACGAGCTGTCAGTGGTCGCCTAGACCGGTGTATCCTAGACAACTCTGATTAGCTTGATACCTATTGACCCCCCACCTTCCTGGTCACATGGTGCCACACACACCTACCCCCATAGCGACTCTGTGCATTTGGGAATGTGTATACAGGTTCCCTAGTGGACATCTAGAAGACCTCTAAGGCATCATGGGCCTGCTCCCTGGGTGATGTCCAATAGTCTGCACTTACTTTGTGCTCCTGTGTATTAACGCCTCATTTCGAATGGACCCCCAGTGACCCACATATTCTTAAGAAAATGTGTTCTTTGGAAAGGCTGTGGAAACCTTTTATTTAGAGATGCAGGTGCACTGAACCATCCCCACATAGCTATTGCACACTGCTTAGTGCGTCGCAACGTCTTAAGGGAAGTTTTCGCTCCACACTGACTCAAGTGGATGGTTCTGGGTGAGAGTAGAGAACATTCTGTTGGCCAGGCCAAACATTTACGTTTTTTCACGTCTTTTGTGCAATTTAATTGAAGAAATGAGAGTAGTGCTGCCTGCGAGGTGCTTGTTTTGATAGGCTCTCTTAAGCAATTGAGTGATTTGCAACAGACTGTACGCTTTCCTGTGCAGGCAGCTCCTATGGAGGAGGAGGGTGGGAGATCTCCACACAACTTAACAGAGTGCACTCTACCACAAGGCTAATTGCAACTCAAAGTAAAACCGCATTGGGCTATGGACTGTTAACTCCATGGAAAGGAATGCAACGTTTTTCCCCATAACTGTTGATGCAGTGTTGGGTGTGAACACCTTGCACTATTTAACATTGCCCAAGCGAACCGTGTTTTTTTTTGTCTTCTTGGAGGTCGGCGGAAGTGATCCGCAAGAGCCATTGTCACTGAAGGATCTTATTTTTATTTATTTATTTTTTCCCCCCCACTGACTTGAGGCAGGATTGGAAGAACTACCTGGGTGTGCATGGAAGGTGCACCCGGCATAGCACTATCCTACAGCTTTGCCTGGGTTTCCAATGGGGATCTTCTTTTGGGGGGGGGTTGGAGGGGTACTTTTGGATTGCTGAAGCTGCATATCATGAGGCAGAGTTGAAGCTTTTTGGAGTAAGCGATGCGTGCAGCAGCAGCCTGATGGGTGGGTGCGGTGTCACTCTGCCCATCCAACATGTCAGTACTGATTCAGAGGCCTGCCACTGCCACCACTTCAAAGTGACTATTTCTAAATCCACATTCGAATTTAAACCGTGCAGGGACCATTGCTTCATACCGTTGCAAACGCATGCCTAGTATTTATTCTGTTGTGCCCCCTAATGAAAACAAATTGTCAACAGTTGTTCGGTAACTGACTAAATTGAAATCTGTAATTAGTCAATTAGATTAAATTCTTGGCACAACCTGGTTGCATCATGCTGGTTAGGTTATTGAGAGGGTGTGATGTTTAATTACAGAATGCTAATTTTGACAGTTTCAGATGAAAGCAGACGTTATCCTGCTCTATATTTGTGTTTTTTGTTGTTAATTACGAAACTAGTCGCTACAAATGATGGCGGCAGAAAAGCAGGGTGGCCTGCCCATACCGCATCTTACATTTTTCTACAGGACATTGATGCGAAACAAATTTCAGGGTTTCATATAGAAAACAATGCGCTTTTGTAGTTGGCCTGGCTTGTGTTACAATCGGTGCTGGCTTTTCCTGCCAAGATGCCCTTTATTCTGGTGCCTCTTGCTGTTACACACCTCCAATATATTTGTTTTTGTTGATCAAATCTGCCAAGGCATGGCATCTCCACCCGGTTAAAATAATTTCAGTGTTATTGGCTGACCTGACTGGGTGTACAACAATCAGTTTCGAGCCTAGTTTTGGTCAGTAGGTTTGAGATGTTCATGGGATCGGGCGGGGGCTGGGGGGGGTGAAGGGCGAGTCAGCCTTTTGTAGAATTCTGGGGTTTCCAAATACAGTTGTCTTAAGTATAGACGGGTTTGTCCATCACATGCCAGACTTCCTTGATGTGGGTAACACTCTGGACCCGTCCTTCTATCCATGTGTTGGGGAAAACTCCTGGTTATCTAGGATTACACAAGCCTCTCATATTCGTTTTGTGCAAAGGGCTTTGTATACTGTTATGCTGGTTTATGTAGCATATAAAAACTCTTCTCTTATCTCCTTTGCCCCTGTGAGGATTTTGTTGCTGGGCAGCATGGGGACCTACCTGTGATGCTGTCTGCAGAGCACCATGTAAGTAGCACCCCGGCCCACTGCATGGGCTTTGTAAGGCAGCATGCAGCCAGTCTCCTTGGTACAGCCTGCATTGGGTGAGCTGCTTATATGGATTATCTGCAGCACCTACACGCTGAGGTGTTGGGAAGGTATGAAGGAGGCCAATCACAGGAGCAGCCTATTGAAGTGGCTGGCTGTTGTATTTTGAGGAGATAAAGGGGTCTGTTAATGTCTCCAAACAGCGACCAATTTGGCTCGTTTTGCTGAAAGTAGAGGTTTGAGTCTTAATTTTCTTTGTTGACCTTTCAGATGAAATAAAAAAAACTATGCTGGACGTGCATTTGCAGTTTGCATGTGGAGCTGCAGAGTATTTTTGCGCTGGGGGAGGATGGGGTGGACGGGTTCCATTTAAAATAAATTGAAGCCATGTGCACCTACGAAGTCTTCCACCACATGGAGGCTTCTTTTAGGATTGTTTTCTTGGACTCTAGAAACGTGGCATGCATGATCTTCCCCACGACAGCATGCTTTGGACGCTCTGCGTTGGTAGCTAAAGCCACAGACGACTTTGATTGGGACGCAGAGGGTCTTTCTGGTCCATCTTTATATGGAGTAGCTTTTTTTTTTTTCTTGCACTAGTTGTTGAAACCCTTCCCAAGAGTTCCTTGTGGAGAATTTGTGAGTTGTGGTGTATGAAATAAGTGTATGTGAAAGGATCCTTTCTATTGGTGTACGCTTTGGAATCCACTGCTATTCCTACATTTCTACGCACAATCCTATATGGGCAGGATGAACAAGTCTGAGGGGGAGAGGGAGGGCCCGGGGGGGGGGGCGTTAAGGGGCCTGAACCAGTAATTCCAATTCAATTGAGGTCCAGCTGTCGGGCCCCATCGCCTCTGCGCCCCTTCGTACGTAGCTAATCAGTGAACGAGTTCACATGGGTAGAGATTGAGTGATGTAATTTCTAGTGGATTGAGCGATAAACCAGCTTGTGCATTGGGTCGCATTTAAAGCATCCTCATTTTTCATTAACCGGCTTTTTAGAAAACTCTACAACCCCATCTCCTTTTGAGTTGCTTAGTTGAACTATCCACCGTCGCAGGATCGTGTTGGTCCTTCCATGCTGAAAAGCCACATTATTTTCTAAGTTCAATGTTGACACAATTTGTTTAGACGTTTGGTTGAGCTGGACGACACTCTGGATTGGACTACTGTTGTATTAGCAATACAGACTCTCTATTATTGCACCTTTCATTGTTCTACAGTAGTGGTAGAATGGTGTTATTTCTTTCATTTTGAAGACCTTGTTCATGAAGTTGTGGGTTGGGAGAGGTGCTTTGCTTAACATAGAATCAAATTATAAGACCTCTCATTCCACTTTGCTCATTATAGTTGTTTATATATCGCTTCATGTCTGGCTCATCCAGCTTCTAAGCACTGGACCTGGTATAGTATCCATGTGGCCCTGGGTGGTGCTGTTTCCAAGTTGAGCACCTTGCCCCTGAACTAGCTATCCTTGGCTTTGCACTGTTCTGGGACTTGAGAATTTCTTTTGGTGGTTTCAGTTTAATAATACCTTCACGACAGAACATCATAGCACATAATATACACACACAACTCGAGTGCGATCAAAAGTTTTTATTTCACAACAGCAAATAAGAACAAAATGGCAAATAAGAACAAAATATGGCATTCATCTTTAAATCATACTCCTTGTCAACCAAAGTCAAAATATACGAATCAGTTCATCATAAACTACCACTAAACATCCTATTTAAGAAAAGAATAGAGGTGCATAAAAGGGGGAAAAGAAGAAAAGGAAGAAAGGAAAAAGAGAGAACAACAAAGCCAAAGACTGCAAATTACAAAAGCAACAATCCATGCAACAGACACAAGAATATCACAAAAACATTGTATAAAATCATAAGTAATGACACAACAGTAATATACAAAACCAGGGATACATCAATCCCGAATGAAAGTTCAAGTTCATCCATAGACCTCAAGAAAACAGCTCCAAATGTTCAACATTTCTCAATTTATCCTTATACTTGTAGATGGCTTTTTCATACGTTGAGACAGTAAGAAGCTCCCCCACACATTCATCAATATTAAAAGAAAGGCTTGACTTCCGGGACCTCAATAAAAACAACCATGCATGCTCGCAGCAACCAAATTTTCTTGCCAAAGTCAATTTCATCCAGCAAAGAAATATCGCCTAGAATGAATAAAGCAGCATTCATGGGAATTGCAATGTTTAAGACTAGACTCAATCGTTCACTAACCTTTTCCCAGAACTGCATTGTTTTGGGACAAGACCAAATCAAATGACTGAGGGAACCTCTTGAGCGGTTGCACTTCCAACAGAGGTCGGTGTCCAAAAGCTGCCTCCTGAACAACCTCTCTGGAGTCCAATAGGCCCTAAACAGTAATTTTGTTTGAGAAGCTCTGAGGCCCCAATCCAAACTCATCAGACGAGTGATTTCACAGCACTTCCAACATCTTCTCCTAATTCCTCAGCCCATATGGTCGGCATCTGTGGATCTCCTTTTCTATTAGCCTTTATGATTCCATAAACGGTAGAAGCAGGGTGTGCAGCACTCGAGCATAACTCCACAGCTGCCCAAGCGGCACTTTAAATATTCAATTCTTGGTTATTCCATATGGATGCATCTGGGTGTAAATGGGGATCAGTACCCACATGACTCGAGAGTTCACACCAGCGGTCCCGCAGAAATTAAGTGAGTGCACTGGTCATTATGGATTTACATCTAAAAGATAAAGATAAAAATGTAAAGCAATTTAGCTCGGTGAGGCAAGTGCTTGCCTCTGATTCGCAAATTCAAATACCATGACAACCGACTCAGCCCATCACGTTTTTTTGTTGGTAAATTGAGTGCCATTTAATTGGATATTGACACCTATTTATTACAGACCTTCCAAGTGGAAGGAATTCTGCATGAAGTGCCCCATAGAATATTAATGGTTATTATTTTGGGCGTGGCTGATTTGGGTCTCCTTAAGTTTTTCCCCTCTATTTAAAAGTAGCATCAAGCATGCACCCCCGCAGGCTGCCACTTGAACAAGCAGAGGAGCACTTTGGAGGAGACCCAGGGAGTGGAGCTTGTCGACCCCAAATGAGTGGAGCGATAGAGGGTTGCCGCAACCCTGAGAATCTATCTCATCGGGACATCACGTTGCAGCTCCATTTTGGCTAGGTGGCTACAATGAATTATTGTCCTTGTATATTTACTAAAAATTGCAGCAACGAAATAAAAATCCTGCATTTTGTAATTCACACAAAGCCCAAGTTAAGTAATTCCTCTATAGAGCTCCATCATTTTCACTGAATCAACTCTTAAGCATTAATGCAGGCCCTGTCCAAGCAAAGTAAAGGGCCAAGAAAGGACAATAAAACAATATCTCCTTTTATCAAACCGCAGGTGGGTCTTATCCATGTTTATTCTACCCCGCCACCCACCTGGAATGACCTCACAGAGGGAACATAATGCACATTAAAAATAAGGTGATGGCACGAGCTATCTTTTACCTAGAATGTTGTATTTTAAAAATAGCTTTGTAGTATTTCCCGAAGCTCCTGCATACGTTTTGTATAAAGGTTTGAACCCTGTAGCAATACATGGTTTTATGTAATGTAGACCCATGTGTCCTGAATAAGAATTCTAAAAACTGGGCACCAACTGCGCTGTCGCATAACTTAACTCTGTACAGTCTTTTGACTTTTAGGATCAGATTAAAAAATAAAATGGTTGATTGCAAAACTGCATCACCACTATCTTGATACTGAAACTTTACATCGGTCATCACAATAAACTACCCATTGATGATGATTAAACCACACAAAGTCTCACTGCAGTTTTCTCTTAGGCAATAGTCTTGCCTCAAAAACGAACCAAGAATGCTATTAAACTAGAATACAGGTTAACTCTAGTGCTTCTTCATAACCCCACCTCTGATTGCCACAGAACCCTTAGTGACAACATTGTTGAACAAAAAACGGACATGATGATTGACTGTATCCACCCCTAATGCACAGTTTCCACCACAACCACCGACCGAGCAGAAAGCAGTGGCTCGCTACTCCCCTGGGGCCAACGCCCAGCAATACCCACCTTTTCTCAAGCCCTTGCTGCCAGCAGTGTCCACTGTGCTGGTTGGTATCCGCTGTGACAGACTCCCCTCTTTTGCCCTGGCACATATCTGGTTGTAGTGACAGATGCGGATGTATATTAATGAAGAGGTTGGCCCTGCACATTTGCATCAGGCCGACTCTCCCATGGGAGCTGTGTAAATGGTGGACATAGCAGGATTATGGGGGCTGGGAATTGCCAGAAGTTTCTCTAGCAACCCCCGAATGCCAAATGGTGTCCTTCCCCCCCCTTGGCCATGTCTGAGCAGACCACCACTTGCTCTAGCACGTTGCAATCATCCCTACTGTACCCAATACTGTAAATGGGCCTTGGCATCTCCTGAGCCGCTGCTTTTTTCACCCCCACCACGCTAGCCCCCCTCACCCCCCTTGATTGTCAGAACCAGGCCCAATGGTTTCGCTTCTTGGATTCAAGTACCTCATTACGTTTGTCCAAAATGTCTATACAAGCGTATGTCTCTCAGTACTGACTACATCAGGCTCTGTACATCTGAAGCCTGTATGCAACCTTTTTACAGAGGTTCTGGTGAGTTTCTCGGTCAGTACTAACTTAGCAGCTGTTTAGGTAGGAGCTGTCCAGAAATGCAGACCTAGCTGGGAAGCCGCTTGCGCCATTGCACTGCATTTTAGAGAAATGCACAGCGATTGCAGTTGCCGTCTGCTGGAGGGAAGGCTTGATGGGCGATTCAGCATTGCATGCCCTATACTCCAGTGATCTCTGGGAGATTGCAGGAGGAGTGCATTGCAGACCTGATTTTACCTTTTGGCTGGTCAGACTAAAATAGCAGAACATTTCTGCTTGCTCACGTCGATGACAGAAGACTGGCTTACGCTTGTTTGTTGGATGCCAAAACAAACTTGCAACTTCTGACGGCAGCATAACCCGAAGGCTGTAGCAGCGGGAAAGGATGGGAGTGGGGCTGGGTGGGCAGAGAGTAATATTACGCCAGAAAAAATCCTGTGTCCCAACGTTGGTGCACAGTTATTTTTCCCGTCTGGAACTTTGTGTGTCACTAGACTGAGTGTAATCATTTGTTTTTACATAGCTCTTGGTGCTACAACTGTCATTTTGTACCACTGGAAATAACTATCGTTACTATTGGCCAATTTAATAGTACTCCATTTGCCAATTTTGAATCGTTGATGTTGTTGCTATTACCCTCTAGGAAGTACCACTGTACGTTACTCTTCAGTATCTGGCGCAAAAGCCAGTTGACCAGTAAAAATGGTTTTGTACTACATCGATTTCGACGTAAACTCATGTTCAAGTTGCATCGTGGAATTCTTTAATGGTGTCTGATTGGGGGGGTGTATTGGTTCATTGAGCTGTTATTAACCGGTGAATTCTCTCTTCACTCTTTTTTGTGTAACATTTTTTTAAACCTGTAAAATCTTAGTGCAAGTGGGCTGTAGATGACCTCTTGGAATTGACTGGGGTTTACATGCTTGGGGCTTTACTGTTTTTTTCTTCTCCGTTTTGAACCAGCAAACAGCTACCCTTTAAGAATCAATGTGGGCTGACTCGGAGCATCAGGAAAAGGTGGGGCTATGTCTTAACTCTTTCCGGTGCAGAGCGTGCACAGAGGTGGGTGCAAGTGGTCTGTGGTGGTACATTGGGCTTTGAAAGCGACTACACGGCACATTCAATTAAGTGTTGTACATGTTTTGTCACGTACTTCTAGTTGCGAACTGTCAATTTTGCCCACACCATTTCTTGGTTGTGCTGCTTATGTGAGCCACCTTGCCATATAAATAGATTCTCTTCCACAGCCCACTGACAACCTTGGGAGTAATAGCAACTTGGCCCCGGTTCAGGTCTCAATGTGGATCAGAGTATCAAAGTGTGCAGTTCACGCCTCCGGCTCCTCTGACATTTCTGGAGCCAATGGCATCTCTTGCGGTGTCTCCTAATCTTGTAATGGCAAAAGCTGCTCTTGGTTTGCCACTTTCAACTACCGAATATGGCCATTTCACAGTGAAGCCCATGGATTGCCCGCCAACATCAAGCCAATGTCCTGAAACGTCTGAGGAGACCTCTAATGTGGAGATGGCCGATTGGATCATATTTGACAAATCTTTTTTGCAATTGTGTAGCGACTTCAGTCAAGTTTCCCAGTCTCAGGACTTGCCGTTACCAGCTCCACCCGTCCACATACACACCACAACCTACTCGTCAGCCGCAGAACATTCCTGATGACTACTTCACTCTTAGGAATGTCCAGTTGTAGGGAACGGAACATTATTCCTAACTTGAACTCATTAGGCCCTGTTTGCATTTCGGCTCTACACTTGGTCCTTGAGTCCATGCTACGTTTATACGATAATATCAAGGACATTGTCTAAGAAGACTCAACCAAACTAAGGCTGATTGAAGAGAAATTGGTGCTTATTTTAGATTCCCATTTGCAAACAACACTAAACATCGAGGCAGGCTTTTCCTAGAAAACTCTATTATTGATGAGGGAGATATGATCAGTAGTCCCACTCTACTACTCAAGTTGTTCACCAGATCTCTTTGCAACGGATAACCCACAGTTTCCAGCTGATGTAAACACTACAACACACTAGATGTTCTTCTGGCCATTGGTTCTTGCCAAAATGGGGAATCTCAAAGTACTAACTTGTTGAGGAACTTGTGTGGACAAGGAAGCACTGGAAGCAAAAAGCAGAACCGTTCCCCATTGACAAAAAAGCCTAAAAAAAATCAACTGAGTCTCAACAACAGGAATAGATCCTCCAAAACATTCCTTCGTTTATTACCCTTTGAAGATGCAATTATGGGTATAAATACTCAGTTGCCTACTAAATCAGAGCTAGGAATTGCAATGGGGGGATTTTGTAATGGCAGTTAGCCTCTGACCTGCTTTGCAGGTTCAAAACAAATGGGTGCAAGCAGGGGCTTGCCAAAAAGGAAAAAATACTGGTCTAGGTCCCACGATGGCCTTCATCCAATACCGCTGGAAATGATGAGCAGGAGGACGGTGATGGCCTCCCTTTTTCCCCCTGGTAATCCCCATATAGATAACTTTGCCATAGTAAGATAATGACTTGTGTTGATCTGAGCCCCAAGCCGGTCTCTCCTAGACTGGGTAATTGGAGAGACTGGATGTGCAATGCTAATAATATGAACTCAAATTTGCATGCAAGTTAAGATGAAAGAATTATTGGCCTTGAAAACATCACCCAGGTGAACGGCGAGATGAAACTAATTAGATCAAAGCCACTTCAAATATTTAGCCGGATTCATGCTCTGAGACTTACACCCTCTGGGGATTTAGATAAGATGAAGATCTAGACTGCAGCATGGGCACGTTGGCTGCCAAACGGATTCCAAAACACCACTGCTATCTATTAAACACTGTTTCTCCTCTATAGAGCTCCTCAGTCTGACTGGTCTTGTCTCACAACGTCTCTAACTCTACTGTGAAACCCCAGGGCCTAGTCTCTGATATTTAATGCTGGTGGTTTTAGAATATTGTCCTGGAACTTGTGTGGCCTGAAGAATATTTTTGGGGTGGCAGCTTTGCAGTCTATTTATCTAGATGACAACATACGGCAGTTGCAAGAAACAATGTCCATGTCCCCTTTACATCTGTGAAAAATATCAATATCTAGAAGGATTTAAAACCTTCTCCAAAGTGGCCACAAGAGATCCACCAGGTCGACCACATGGTGCCTGACCATTGCAATTGACTAATCTAAAAACGGATCGCTTCGAAATGGGTGCAACTAATGAAGGCCTGCTCGAATTTGGGATTTTGCTTGGAGCACCCCCTTTTCAGTTACTAATTATAACATTTACTGGAACCGTGTGAATCAAATATTCCGCTCTACGGTCGGCACTTGACAAAATCCTTGGTGAATGGTTGGGGAAGGGTTTTGCTTGTAATGTTTTAATAAGCCGTAACTTTAATTCTCCAGCATGGGGTCTGGCATGGATTCACATGCTCATGAATATTCCCCGTTGTCAGGCTGGGAATCCTCGGTACAGAGAAAAAAATTAGTATCCATTTTGTTTCTGATCTGTCTTTACTAGTAGTAACCAATCACTGATCTCTGGGTCATACTGGCCACAGCCAATGACTTCCCTCTCCCTAAGCCCCGCCTCCGGCAGCCATACTCAGATTTTATCGCACGTTCAAGTGTTGGGAGTCCTCGTGCTGTAGCTCTCTAGCTTTTGCTGCGTTTTCGTGCTTTTTCAAAGAGAATTTCTCATTTTTCGGTTAAATTGAGCCTCAAGCTCCACCGTCTTTACATCCGATCAACGGGGACCCGTTTCGGAAGTTTCTACGCCCCTCAAGGGTGAAGATTTCGTCTAACAACGCTTTTGGAGGATTCCAGAAGTTTCTGAGGCCTACCCCAGACATGGCCCAGGAGAAAGGGAGCTCGATGCCCGGGAAGCTGTTCAGGGCCTGCCCTGGATGCCAGCTGCAGAACGTGTTCAAGGAAGACAAGCATTCCTTATGCCTCTACTGTCTTCACGAGGACAAAACGCACGTGGAGGACGACTGTGCGTTTTGCGGGAACATGTCGGAGCGGACCATGAGGGACCGCCATCTTCGTCTCGCCAACTGGCTGGAGGGAAAGAGCCTGTCAGGTGAGAAGAAATCCGAGCGATCTTCTAAGTCCTGTGAGGGCGCCCCGGCGACGGGGGCCCCAACAGAAGGCTAAGCACTGCGAGTCCGCGGGCACCGGGAGCGCCGAACGGTCAGGCTCCTCGGCTGCCAGGCAGGGCGCATCCTCCCTGGCGCCATCGACAACGAGCCAACGCTCTGGCTCGGGTAAGAGGAAATCCGAGAACCCGGCCAAGCTTCTGGAGAGGCCCTGGTCGATCTCGAAGATTTGATTTCGGTTGAGGGGGAGCGAGGCGGGGAGCCCTCCCCCAAGGTGAAAGCCACAAGCACGCAGTCGATGACTAAGGCCTTGATTCAAACAGCCAAGGCCTCTATCGAGGAGGTCGCGGCAACCCTGGCGCAGCCTGCGGAGGTTACACCTGTGGTAGTGGCCTCGGGGCCCAGAGTCTCCCTGCCACCTCGGAGGGAGGTATCTTTCAAGCCCATCGAAAGAACCCCCACGAAGCCCCCAGCGGAGAAAGAGGGGGGGGCGGGAGTGGCCGTCGTGGATTTAGACACAACCTCCGAGGAGGAACTTGTCGAAGCCACTGAGAGCCATGACGCGGGCATGGAGGACCAGCCCGTCGAGAGGCATCCCGACGAGGGGGACGACGGAAGCGACGGCGGCGCCGACGGGACCCCAGACCAACCGTTGCGCCCGTCGCAGCCAGTGCCGCAGGACAACTCGGCGGCCATTTTGATGGCAATTCAATCCTTATGCTCTGAAATAAGGACTAGATTGTCTTTACCCCCGACGGAGGAGCCAGAACCAGGCCCGACGGAGGAGCCAGGGGCAGGGCGGTCGGGAACCCTCCTCCCCGTCCACGGTCCGTGGGGATGGCACGGACACAGCCACGACGGGCACGGACAACGAGGGAGGCGACGCCGGGGTGGACCTCCCGTCATCTTCCCCACTCCCCGCCTCCCCCCCCGCCCCCCCAATACCCCCTGGGCTTCCCCGCCCGATGAGATTGGATCCTTCCATGCTATGATCTCCAGGCAATCTGAGCTTTTCCAGCTCTGCCCCGAAGAAAAGGAGGGGTTCCTCTATCAAAGACGAGAGACCAAGAGGAAGACGGTCCTCGCGGTACCTCTACTGGATGACATCTGGACGAAGGGCTCTCCCTCCTCAAGAACCCATCCACGACACCGGCAAAAAGAGACCGATATGAAAAGTACCGGGTCCCCGACGCGGCCACTGTTTGCCTTGGAGCACAGCCGACTCCGGATTCAGTCGTCTCGGCGGCAGCCAGGAAGAAGGTGCGGGGGCATCGACTTCGCCGCCGGACAGCGAGGGAAAGAAGCTCGGCGCGATGGGACGACAAGTCGTCACGTCGGCGACGACGATTAAGGCGGCCAACGCCCTGGCTATCGTTGCCCGTTACGACAGGGAACTTTGGTATAAAATCGCTCCCTTGTTGGACTTCCTGCCAGACAAGAGGGCAGAAGCCGTGGAAATCCTGCAAAAAGGCGAGGTGGCGTTGGACCACGCCATAACGGTGGCGTCGGACATCGCTGACACCGGTTTCCGCCAGTTGGGCAACGGTGTTTGTCTCAGACGGCGCGGATGGCTTAAGGCGACGGATTTCCGCCAGGGCGTACAAGCCAAAGTGTTGGACATGCCCTTCGACGGGAACAACCTGTTTGGGAAGACAGTTGAGGAGTCCCTGCAAACCATCAAAACGGTACACGGAGACAGCCCGGGCCCTGGTAGTTCTCCAGCAACGACGGCCGTCCTTTTGGAACACCGGAGGCAAGCAAGGAGCCTCCAAAGGTTCCGGCAGCGGCTTCTCTACCTACCATCAAGTGACCTGTTCCTCGTCGCAGGAGGCCTATAGAGGATGGGGCAAGTCTGGAGTTTCCCGCCGTCGTCGCAAGGGAGGTCAAGGCGGCAAGGTGGCCTTGAAACGGGACTGAACCGGCCGTGGTGTCGGGCCCCCACCGAAGCACCCCGGTGGGAGGCCGGCTGGCGAAGTTCGTCAGCGTGTGGGAGTCCATCTCCACCAATGTTGTGTGCTGGATACCCTGGCCCAGGGGCACGCCCTTGAGTTTCTAAAGAAGTGCCCTTGCGTGCCACCCGTGGCCAGGAAGGAAAACCACGTACCCCAGCTGCTGCTGGAGGTAAGGGCGATGCTCAAGAAAGGTGCCATCGAGCTCGTCCCAAAGAGACTTTGGGGCTCCGGGGTCTCAAGATACTTTCTCGTAAAGAAGACAGGAGGTTGGTGTCTCATCCTGAACCTGCGGTGACTGAACAAGTACATCAAGGCTCAGAAGTTCCGGATGGTCACCCTCCAGCACGTGCTGGGACAGCTGGAGGAGGACGATTTCCTGTCATTGTTGGACTTGGAGGATGCCTACTTCCACATCCCCATTCTAAAAGGACACCGGAAGTTCCTCAGGTTCGTGGTCCAAGGACGACACTACCAGTTCAAGGCCCTCCCGTTGGATTAAAGTCGGCACCCAGGGTATTCACCAAGTGCCTGGCACCGGTGGCGGCGTGGCTACGCCTGCAAGGGATCCATGTCTATCCCTACCTGGACACCTGGTTCATCCGAGCAAGGACAAGGGAGCTCGCCGTAGAACACACAGCGAAGACCGTCCAGCTACTCACGGACCTGGGGTTCTCCATCAACTTCCCCCAAATCCCACCTGGTCCCTTCGCAGGTCACCCTGTTTCTGGGAGCCAAGCTCGACACAGTGGCACGGCTGGCCTCGCCGTCCGACGAAAGCCATCCTGTGCAAGGTGAAACGCATACTAGGCACGGACGTAGCCAGGGTAAGATCCATCAAATCCCTACTCGGGATGATGTCCTCCTGCATCTATCTGGTACGCCTGTGCAGACTTCGAATGCGTCCACTGCAAGAGTTCCTCGACGCACGCTGGACCCAGGCGACTGGCAGCTTCGAGGACAGGAGACCTTCCGACGAGCGATCCAGTGGTGGGGCACCCGCACTCATCTGACGGCGTGCGCAGACTTTCAGACCCCAGCTCACCAGGTAACGGTGACGACGGATGCCTCCCTGGAAGGGTGGGGAGCGCATACCGGAAATCTCCATGCGAGAGGCCTTTGGCTCCCGGAGGAAACAGCTTCATATCAGCATTCTGGAGCTCCGCGCAGTGTTTTGGGCCCTCGGGTCTTTTCTTCCGTCCCTCAAGGGCAAGGTGGTGAGGATCTTCACCGACAACACCACCATGATGTTCTACATCAGGAAGCAGGGTGGAACCAGATCCCCAGCCCTATCCAAGGAATCCCAGGATCTGTGGCACTGGGCCGTCGACCAGGGGATGTTTCTGGTACCTTTTCATCTGGCAGGGATAAAGAACACCATCGCCGACTCACCCAGCAGGGAGCTGCGCTCGTGCTACGAGTGGGAGCTACGCCAGGATCAAGTGTATCTGCTCTTCAGGCTGTGGGGGCAGACCCCAGGTCGATCGCTTTGTGACAGCGACGAACTCCAAGTGCCAGAGGTTCGCCAGCAGGTTCCCCCAACCGAGGAGCATGGGCGATGCTTTCTCGTTCCCCTGGGACAACCTGTTCCTCTATGCTTAACCGCCGTTGCCACTGCTACTCCGGCTCGTCAACCAGCTCAAGAGGTCCTGGTGCAGGATGATCCTCGTCACACCGGTGTGGCCGAGACAGATCTGGTTCCCAGACCTTCTGGATTTATCAGCGTCCCTACCAGTCAAACTGCCCGTGGACGCGGATCTTCTCTCCAGAGAAGGAGGCGCCATTCTGCATCATGACCCGAAGTCGCTGAACTTGCAGGCCTGGCTCCTGCAGCACTAGAGTTTGGGGATACGATATACCGGCTGACTGCAGAGAGGTTCTTGCTAAGGCCAGGGGCGTCCTCGACTCAAGTGTTACGGACACAAATGGAAGAGGTTCTCTGTCTGGTGCCGGGCACAGAAGATTAACCCTCTACGGATTATGGCCCCTCAAGTACTGTCGTACCTACTGTTGTTGGCCAAGGCTGGACTAGCTGACGCCTCCAAGATGTATCTGGCTGCCATCTCCAGATACACCAGGACAACAGGACGGGTGTCCTTGTGGTCTCATCGCCTGGTGAAGGAATTTATGAAGGGACTATTCCGCTCGTTCCCGCCATGAAGGTCCCAGCCCCGGCATGGGAGCTCAACGTGGTGCTGACTAGGCTCATGGGGACCCCGTTCGAGCCTATGCATACGGCACCGTTGAAGTTCCTATCGGGGGGAAAACAGCTTTTCTTGTGGCCATCACCTCCGCATGGCGAGTGTGAGAGATTCAGGCCCTATCTTGCAAGCCTCCGTACTTGACTTTTAACGACACGAGGGTGGTGCTCAGGACGCATCCTCCTTTCATGCCCCCTTCATGCCCAAGGTGCCGTTGGATTTCCACCTCAACGAGCCCTTGGTGTTACTAGTTTCTTCCCGTCGCCTTCGTCGCCGGCCGAGAGGACTTTGACCTCGCTGGACGTAGCTAGAGCGCTGAAGTTCTACGTGGATCGCACAAAGAGTTTTCACAAAGAGTTTTCGGAAGACGTTGCAGCTTTTTGTGAACTTTGGGAAGGCTCTCTCGAAGGCTTCCACTTCCAGATGGCTCTCCAGCTGTATCATGCACTGTCACCGGTTGGCAAACCGACCGCTGCCCGGCCGTCCGAGAGCCCATTCGACCAGGGCGATCGCTGCTACCACGGCGTTCCTGTTCGCCTGAAGGGCCTGGTGAGGAGGTAAGAGTTGCTTAATGTTTTTATGTATTGCTTAATGTTGAGCCTTTTGCCACCTCCCGTGGTTGTGCATGTGTACTGCTATGTAATCTTATATTCATGAGCTTGTGAATCCATGCCAGACCCCATGCTGGAGAAGGAACAAGTTACTTACCTGTAACTGTTGTTCTACAGCATGCGTCTGGCATGGATTAACATGCGAACTCTCCCACCTACCCCTCTGCGGCTCTTCACTTGGTCATACTGCCACTTTACGTGCTACCAAATCTGGGGATGGCTGCTGAGGCGGGGCTTAGGGAGAGGGCAGTCATTGGCTGTGGGCAGTATGACCCAGAGATCAGTGATTTGTTACTACTAGGAAAGACAGATCAGAAACGAAACTGATACTGATTTTTTTTTTTTCTGTACCGAGGATTCCCAGCCTGGCGACGGAATATTCATGAGCATGTGAATCCATGCCAGACCAATGCTGGAGAACAACAGTTAAAGGTAAGTAACTTGTTCCTTCTGTGTGTTACGAGAATGTTGTTTGCAGGGAACCAAAAGTGAGGCTGGAACCGTTATGAAAGGTGCTACTGCTAGAGAGAAGATGTGGGATAGCTATCTGAATACATTGACTTGCAGTTACTACTACCTAGGGATTGGTCTCCCGTTTCACCGTTTTCGGCTTGGAGTTCCGATCATGGCTTGACCATGTCTGTGGATTTCCCAACCTAATACTGCTGTGTTCCACCCTTTCCATTAATGGATCTGATTTATAGCAACCATTCTACTATTAATATCTTGATACAAAAACGAGTTTCAACCGATGTTGGCGCTTACAGCCTTGGACACGGGGTTTAGTCGAACCGCCTTTTATGCACTATTGTATTTTAATTGAGAATCAGTATGAAGTGTTCTCAGCAAGGTCTTTCAAACAGGTTTCACTTGAGGTCTCTGAAAAACATTCTTGAGAAAGGTTAGGTGGTAGCCCCCTGACACCTGTATACTTGCGATGATAGGGTGGCGGGAGCCAAAATAATTAAAGAGAAAATAGCATAGGGATCTGTGGGGTAGAAAGGACCTGGGTATGGATGCATTTAGAATCTACAGACAACCTCTGCAGAGATAAAGAAATTACACAAAGTCTCAAATGCCAAGCAAACCTAAGGGATAGCCAAGTTACATTGAGGCTACTTTTTAGCACACATACTGAAACATGTTGGGACTTGACCAATGGGACTATGGGGAATATTGCATATCAGGACTCGTACTATTGATGAAAAAAGCTGGGTGACTTTTTATATTCCAAAAAAGGATAACTTTGGTAACACCAAATATACCTTGTTGCGTGGCTTCCAGTGGACCAGGGATGATGTACATATGGTAATTCTTAAGGCGAAAGCTTCCATGGCTTCAGGGTCAGATTGCTACGTGCCAGTCATCATTGCAAGCGACTCGGTCTTGCGGTCGGGTATTTTGTACCATGGAGATATTGGATACATTGGTATTTTCCCCATTCTAGGAGTATATCCTACATTATCAAGCTCTTCAAGAAGTAGGGGTGGGATCAACTCAACCCATCCAACTACAGGCCGATTGCCATCTTGAACGCCTTAAGTAAACGTTTTGCTTCATTGATCCTGCAGGACCTGAATGGATGGGTGGAGAAATGTGGCCTCCAATCAAGTTTCCAAACTAGGTTTAGAAAATCTTTAGGGACCTCTTTAAATTGTATTATTAACCATCTATTAGTGGCGGTTAAGCGAGCGTCCATAGGCACTGTTTATATTGCCTCCATGGACATGAGTAATACGTTTGATCGTGTAAACTGTGAAAAACTATGGCTCAAACTTTTGTACTGGAAGATTCCTGGTTCCCCTAGATAAAATTCTATCGTGCCACCACTCAAACAGTACTATAAAGATTCGACTAATGAGGAAGGTTGCTCTGTCGCAGTCGGTTGTTACATCCATTGGTCTCGGACAAGGCTGCATATTAGCACCCATACTCTTAAATCTTATCACTGATTTGGAAGAACTATGGAGCGCATAAACCATGAATCCTGGCAAACTGCCGACAATCAAAATGAACTGGTTAGTTTTTGTTTTTTTATCTCGCACCGAGAGAAAACGGAATTTGTTCTCGGAGTATGATATCACTAACAACTTGCTGATCAATGGGTCAAAATCCAAAATATTGATTTATACCAAGAAAATGAAGCCCATAATTATGTACTGGGCAGTTGAGGACTCTTGGTTGGACAGGGTTCCTTCACTATGCTACATGGGCTCCTGTTTATCCAACATGGTCGCTATGTCCGACTACAAAGAAAAGCTGAGATTCAACCTCTGGTGGCGCAAATGAAAAGAATCTATGCTAGGTTGTGTGGTTTCTCCTTACTGCCTCTTCTCCAATTCTATCTGGCTAAGATCAAACCCTTTATTGGTTACGGTTTAGATGGCCTGCTAGTGGACTTGTGTAAATACCTTCACACTACCCATGGTATTATTTGGAAACAAGTGTTGGGACTATCGTTTTCTATTACAATTCCATCATCGGGCACGAATTTGGCCCAAATTTGTTTGAGTCAAACATCTTGTGGATTCAACCAGGCATTTACTCCAAAATGCTCCCCTCCCCTGCCCACCTAGCCCCCCTCCCTGTACATGGATTTTGGTGTCTCTATAAAAGCAGACCGTTTCTTAAATTAATACATTCAATGGTAAAATGTGGCATCTCATACTAAATAGATTCGGATTCAGAGGAATTAATACACAACCCTCTTAAAACAAAGTTGTATGAACTTGATTGGCAGAGAACTATATAACAATTGGGTACCTATAAAATGCACAGGGAGTATGCTGGCTTCACAAGGAAAATAGATCAACTCCCCAAATAAGTCTACTTATGTCCATGCCACAGGGCTATATCTATCTATATCCGGTTCAAAATGAACCAACTACCGACCTTGTATTGTAGAGGTGCAAGATTGGCCCTACCACACTTCGGCGTGCTCTTGTCGACGTGGTTGCAATACGGGGCAAGTGGAAACATTGAACCATCTGTTACTATACTGTCCCAGGACCTCGTCTCTAAGGCACTTGCACTTGGATTCATTCGTATGTGCTCCTTTTATTCATGCTGAGTGCTCTCGGTGGTCCCCAGGGGTGGAAGGGTGTATTCTAGCTCTGCTTCTTGCTTTCTATAGATTCTTGATTAAGCTGTTTGAATGGGAAATCTTTTATCTTTGTATGTTCTGATTAGATTTTATGTCGGATGACCTTATCCTAATACTGATAATGTATTTGATTTTAAGACACACATGACTGTTAAATTACTATGTTGGCCTATGTATTCAGACATATTTTAAGGACATTAATGATTGTTATCATTTTGTCTTTTTTTTTGTTTATATTGTGTGGATTTTTTGTAAGGATCCTTATCACAGATGAATGTTTTTTTTTTTTTAAGTGTTTAGAGCTCAGGAAATCTGGGGTGCTCTAATCTCCCTTTGCGATGCGGAGTGAAGTGTTTTTATCTTGGTTATTGTGAATTTTTTTTTTTTTTAGTTTTTAGGTTCGGACTACCATGAGTGGCATGGGTAAATTTGAGAGCTCTGGTGTCCATAAGCTCTCCTTTATGCTACTGTTGGGGTCCACTCCTTTGGAATGTCCCCCAATGGTACTAGAATGTAGCACGTCTATTTTTGCCCATAAATGAGGTCAAAAGAAAAGGCGGCTAAACCTCCTCACTCGATTTCCCCAACTGTCACATCGTTTACCTCGTGCGTTTTTTTTTGTTCGGTTTTTTTTTTTTAGCACCTACCACCTCATGAGCCCAGACAGTTTTTAAAAAAATATTTTGGTAAATGAAAGTGGTTATCTATTTGTCCACTGCAGTTTTGGGGTAAAAGTATTCTGGGTCACCCGGAGAGAGAGAAGTGACTCCCCAGGGTCTCACTGTTTAGTCCGCTGAAGGCAGTGGTGGCCTGCCACTATCGACTGGGTGCTAGAACCTTGCATGAGTGACAGGCAGCACAGTCCCCGTGTGTGTGATTTTTGGTCTTTTTGTCGTTGCCCTTTCGGCTCCGCAGCAACGTTGAGCATATTAATGGGAGGTGGAAGAAGGCTTGACCCGCTGCTTTACATTATTGCGCTAGCAGCATACATAGACCCGCTGATTTATAGGAGAGGTGTCTCTCCTGTCACTTGGCTCGTTCACGTTACGTAGAGGGCCAAACAGTCCCCCATGCCAGTGCATGCACGTATGGAGGGTGCCTAGACGCACTTTTTTTTTTCTCCATGTAATGTGTATGTATTCATGTGTGTATAGATTGTATGTATGTTGGTGTTTTGTTTTTATGAATGTGTGCATGTAAGGAGTTGTATGAATGTGTGAATGCGCAGGTGAAAGCATGTGTCAGCCCTCACCCTTACATTGAGCGCAGGTGAAAGCATGTGTCAGCTCTCACCCTTACATTGAGCGCAGGTGAAAGCATGTGTCAGCCCTCACCCTTACATTGAGCGCAGGTGAAAGCATGTGTCAGCCCTCACCCATACATTGAGCGCAGGTGAAAGCATGTGTCAGCCCTCACCCTTACATTGAGCGCAGGTGAAAGCATGTGTCAGCCCTCACCCTTACATTGAGCGAAGGTGAAAGCATGTGTCAGCCCTCACCCTTACATTGAGCGCAGGTGAAAGCATGTGTCAGCCCTCACCCTTACATTGAGCGCAGGTGAAAGCATGTGTCAGCCTTCACCCTTACATTGAGCGCAGGTGAAAGCATGTGTCAGCCCTCACCCTTACATTGAGCGCAGGTGAAAGCATGTGTCAGCCCTCACCCTTAAATTGACAGGCTGCGCTCGGCAGGGCTTCTGAATTTAGGGTTGCAGGCTTCTGGGGGAAATGTCATATATATTTTTTTTTAACTGCTGATGCACTGTACTTTTCAACACAAGGGTAAAGCAAAAATGGTACGTTAAGTTATTACGTGGCTGAACTGCCTACATCACATGTAAGCGAGTCTAGCCAGGTATTGCCCTTGATGGCAAGTAAAAAATGCCATATTCAGATGGTATATGCAGCCTGGCACTAGAAGTGTCGGTCTGCACATAATTTCTTTGTGGCATGGCATTTTTACTTGACATCAAAGGTCAAGTAAACAAGGATGAGTGTTATTGCGTGGTTAGGCCGTCTTACATTGGTGGCTCTAGTCTACCTGTATATTCTTGACTCATTGCATTTGGGTGTTTTGCCCCAATAGTAAAAGGAAACGTTAAGTGGGATTACTGGGTACAGTGGCCTATCTTGGTATAGTCAGCTTGTTTATACTTTCTTTCTGTGGCATGGCATTTTTTACTGGCAGTGAGTCCTTGCATGGTAATACTGGCATATGTTGGTGCAGCATGCATGGACATGTATGGGCACCGCCAGCATGAAAAGGTTTTATACACGGACATATGCTGTGGACCAAGGCATGATGAAATTATGTTGGCAAACGGTCCTGGGACTTGCATCTGTGTTTTTTTGTTTATTTTCTCCCATGTGCTATGTAATGAGGGACAACACTGTGAATGGTGTTATGGAGCTTTAAACCCCATGTCGCTGCAGCCTCTAGCAACTGACACCCTTGGCCAGGTTCCAGTTCTAGAAGCCCCGGCTGCTGGATCACAGATTCATCCACCCTACTCCTTTCCCCCTCCTGGTGTCCTCGGTCACGCATAAATATGCACAAATGACAGACAACCCAACCGACACCTCCAACCTCGGCCGTACCCCCCTATCACTGAACGAACGCAATCCCATTTTTCTTGACCCACCCAGCAACATGGCGTCATACCCGTGCAGAGACCATCACCCCATACACAATATAGATTAACCCACAGCCGCAATTAATTTCCTAGAGCCGCCCAACATCCAGGGGACCGTAACAGCATGAACCCCCCCCCCCCTCTCTAGTAAAACATGGAACGAGGTTTGACAAAACATACTATATACCTTAAGGCGATGGGTGTAACACCTTGTCCTAACAATCCATGAAGTTTCCCCAGCACTCGCATCCAACCACCATGCATGCAGACCTCCCCGCACCCTCATGTCCAAATACCTACAATTTAACACCATTAAATGAGAACCTACCCACAACATGCTACCATACAAAATATTGCAAACTGTAGCTTTTAACACCATTTTTCACAAAGTGCTGTAAAATGCATAATTTCCACCTTTTATAAAATGTTCAGATGGCGACCCCCCCCCCCCCCCTTCCTCCCTTGTCTGGTACAAACCCAGGCTACTCCTCCCATGTGGCATATTCATCTGTGTGTTCCTTCCGGTAGCCATCTAGAAGTGACCACGGACTGTAAAAGTGACTCTAAACGTCCGGCAACTGTATGCATACTCTTGTAACACAGCATGGTATTGTGCTTTGGTTATTTCTTGCGAGGAAGCGCTTGTGGGGGCGGGGCTCGCCTGTGTAAAGAATTCATGGGTTGCTTGCATTCACGTTTAGTGAACAGGGTGGGGCTTCTGTTAATCTGCAGAATTGAAAGGGATTATGGGTATAGTTCAAACAGCATGTCAGCTTCGTCACTGCTTTCTCACTGAGCTGGCAGCAAAACCCGCTCACCAGGTTCTGTGTAAACAGACCTGTATTTATTGTGACCTAACGCCGCTTAAACGAACAGCATGCTGTGCCCAGGGCAGCCGCCGCTCAATGCGTGAACGCATATTCCAGTCCTTACTTTACGAGCTGCTTTGGGACATGGCAATGCGTGTTTTTTTTTTTCGTCTGTCTCTTACTACGTCGCATGATGCAGCTATATTTCATTAAAACATTTTCCAAACATGTCCTCTTGAAATTGTCTTTTTGAACAGTGGCCTCCCGCCCCACATGTACAAAATGTGAGAAAAGCATGAGGCTTAAGGATAGGAGATGCGGTTGTTTATTTAAGTAACAATAAGCCCACGGCTCGGATCCCGGCTTCATCACTTGACAACGTCGTGTGATCCTTAGCACATCGTTTTAGCTGCCTGTGCTTCGGTTCCCCCCTCTACCCAGTATCTTGAATACATGCATATGAATGTTGCTGCCTTTTGGATTCAGGAAGCATCACTGCAAGGCTGCTGCAGCCTTCCAGTCTACCCCGAAGGGCTCCGGCGCGTGCATGCTGTACAGGCAGGTTCGGCTGAACACTGCAGGGCTCCATAGGGCTGGCGCGGAGGCCTGCCCCTTTAAGCTGCTGGCTGCTCACGTTGGGGGATGGGTGCCCAGTTCTCCCCCGGTGACTCTGATGATAGTGAGGTTTGTGGCCAACTTCCAGGCGGGGACTGACGCAGCAAGATGGGAGGAGTGAAGAGGCCCGTAGCCAAGGACTCGCCAGTACAGCACACTTTATTTACACCAGGAGGTTTCCCGGACTTGTCGAGGTTCTTGTTTTGTGACTAGGAGGTGAAATGCTCAGGTCGTGCCGACAGGAACCTGCTTCAGAGAGAGGCCTTGCAGGCATGGCGGAACAAAGGCCGGATGTGCTGCCCCTCTCTCAGAAGAAGAATCCCCGGGCGCCAGACTGCCTATGTTAATATGCTAATAGTTCTGACCGCTTTTGGGTTCACCACAGAATATTGACCTTTTATCGTACCCACCAACGCGTTTTTCCCGCCAGCTAGGGGGACACACTGTCTGGCCTTTGGCCACAGTCTCGCCTCCGGCAGAGAGGCGGATTCAGGCCCTTGTTTTTAAATCTGACATTTGCTTAACTGTGATGAAACCCAGACCTAGATCGAGGGAGCAGTGCAGCGCTTTCAGAATTTAATTGTAGCAGGTGGAAATCGAATAAGCTGTTCGTAAAACAGTGTTTGCGTCCAGCTGAGACCAAATTTAAGCAACCAGGAACTGGTGGTAAAGTTGATATCTCGTTTAAGATGTCCGCGTTCTGCCTGCAGGGAACAGATCGGAAACCCAGTACGATAGTCTTTCCATAATACTTCCGAGGACCGGTAAATAAATTGAGAAGTGTAAAATTGACCAACTGGTATTCACAATCTCCGATCGCGGAGCACCAATGTATGGCATGAAGTGCAATATAAAACATTATTTATTATGGCAACAAACAAGAATGCTAGGAGTAGCCGAAGTGCCATAACCTACCCAATGATGCCACACATCGAAGTCGCATGACCCTTAGCCATAAAAAAATGTAATATGCTTAAAATTAATGAAATGACTAATAGTTACTTAAACGGAAGTCCATTCTCTGGCCCTGGAGTCTTAGGCCTATATCATTTTTGTGATAACAAGCTCTGCAGTGCACGAGTAAGCACAGGTGCTGTTATGAACGCTCCAAGAACGTTAATAAGAAGGCAATGTTTACTGCTTCAATAAATAGCTGCGTGAGTGTACGGGAAATGTGTTGGGGAAGCGGGGTGATGTAAGAGCAACTCCCCGAGTTCCCTGTTTTCTTGGGCCCTTTTTAATTGTTCTTTTCTCTATCTGTGGCGAGAAGCTTGAGCTCTAACAACAACGCCTGGGATCAAGATGGCATCATGGAAAGTGGTGCCCGGGAATACAGGACGATTAAAGCCCTCAACCCCCCTAAGTGCCAAAGGTGGGAACAAACGGATGCTGTGAACTATAAAATGGGCCCTAAAAAGCTACAAAGTTGCAGCATCTGTGGGCCCCAACCAGGGCACCTTCGCTCTTACACCCTGTAAGCTTTCTTCCAGCTCCTCTCCATAGAATGTCCTTCCTTGTGGGGTTTCTAAAGAAGGGGAGGATTTCAGACGTTGATCCATGTAGTGGGATGGGTCAAGGCCATGTGATCAATAATCCCTCAACGCTAGTTGGTCCTCGGGTCTCCCAAAACCCCTTAGTGAGCATATTAGAGGTATATGACAAGGTTAAGACGACAAGTGGGGCCCAGGGGCTTAATATGGGAGTGCCACTGGAAGTGTCAATCATCTGAGCATTAACGCCTCTGCTTGCTGGTCAGAGGATCGCTTGAGCCTCCCAAAAATTGTACCAATACTGGGGCCCTTTGATCGTTCAACCTTGGAGGCTCTGGAGCGCTATATAGATAGTTTGAATACGGAGAACTGCCAAGACCAAGTGTAAACTCGCAATATGTGTGGGCTAAGCCAAAACGAAGTTGTCCCTGATTTTGAGTTGGTTGTCCGTTATAGTGGATTGTATAGCTTTGGAAGGTCCATTGTTCTCCTTTGTGAGTAGCCGCCCCGCCATCGGGGTAATTCTTGGGGGAATCGTTTCACAGAACCCTGCCAAGCTCAAATGCTTGGAGATTATAGACCTGTTCCTTAATGGCTGCTCAAATATCAAAACAACCAAGGCTGAGGTGCAGAGTATTGGCTGCTATAAGGTGGATAAGTCCTCACAAACCCCAAAGGACTGACTTTGTGTGTTTACCCCGGGTCAGTCGCCCCTCTTCAGCTGAGCCAATAAGCGGAGAAGACCCCTGTTTCAGTGGTGGCACCTGCAGTTGGTGGGTTGCGGGGGAACATTTGTCTAGCCTGGGTACTGATTGTCCCATTCTGGCTGCACTGATTGTTTTTGTGCTATCTGTAGAGTACCCAGCCTCTCCTACTCTGCTGTTCGTCCCATCTAAAACAACTGTCCGATCCATTGCCGGGATGGCAATCCAGGAATCTTGTATGCACTTTTAAAGGGAGGACACATGGGAACAAGAATCCGTATAAGCAGCCCTGCTTAAGGCCCTGTCGAAAATAGTGGAGGTTGATGACAGATCTAGCAGCATCTTCACAACCTGCCTGATATTGTCAGACTGCATGTTTGTTCTATGGTGGTTGTAGGTTCGGTTTCATTAACCCTTACATCAGGTCATGCTTAAGGAACTGCAACGAGGCTTTGTTTAGCAAAGGGATTATGGTTTATGCAGATGTTCATTCTAAGATCTGTCGCCTTCATGTCTGGCATGATCCTATTGTGGTTGGTTTCCTCTCTTCACTGTCCAAGTTTTTCGCTGGGAGAGGGGCACGGG
Organism: Ambystoma mexicanum; assembly: GCF_040938575.1. Taxonomy (NCBI): domain Eukaryota; kingdom Metazoa; phylum Chordata; class Amphibia; order Caudata; family Ambystomatidae; genus Ambystoma; species Ambystoma mexicanum. The sequence goes on from NC_090922.1 coordinate 1,302,104,453, forward strand.
TGCCGCCTTGCATTAACAAATGGTATATCCTCGATTGTCCTAGAGTCTGCAGGCGGCATTGAAGGCACTAACTGGCAGTTTCTCGGGGTGGTGGGGAGGGGGCGGTGGGCACAGTTCATCATTGCATTAATGTGACTCCACCCTCTCGTGTTTGCTGGTTTTCGTTCTAATGGGAGTTGAGTGGGGGAAATGGTATGCAGATCATGGCTCCTATCGAACAGTGCTACCAGCTCTATTGATATAACTCTGTGTGGCTGTTGTGTGTATATTTTTTATTCCGCCTACCTCAGTTTAAAAAAATCTAGAACTGCTGATCATTTTCCGTACTCTACTGGATCATCAATGGGTTGGCCAGCAAGAATGTAGACCCTGATTGGCACGCACTAATGGAGAACCATAGATTAATGTGTGCAGGAAACGTGGTCGATTGGCCCAGTACATAAACCAAACTATTGCCTATTTTCCAAACCAGCAGAAAGGTCCCCAAGAGGGCGTTCCAAGGGTGGGCTGCTGATATGGATTCATGCTAATGTTGATGCCACTTTTAAATGTTTGGAAATGGAATCTCCTGACCTGCTTTGTGTTGTCTGTCATTTAAAGGGCGGAACGACTCTATTAAATTTGTACTTAAAGCAAAATCTACATACTATTGCATGACTGGAGTCGGCTTTGAACATAATCCGTGCTAACATTGCTCATTGTCCAAACAAGATTTGATTGGTTATGGTAGACTTCTATTGTAAATTAGAAGAGCCTAACCAATGTAAATGGGATTTAGCAAGGGAAGATGAAGTGTGGGGCATCCCGGGGCGGTCTGTTCCTTTTAACCCCCGCTGCTTTGCCTTGTGGGTAGAGTCAGTTCGATTTTAAATGGACATAGTTTGAGAGCCCTTGATGGGAGATTTTTGGAGGATTCCCTGGCTCATGTGACTTTTCGCACTCTGAGCAAGAGAAACTTGATTGACTATATATTGCTGTCAATGGTTAATTGGGACTTGCTGGTTGCATTTAAGATCTTGGAAAGAGCTGAGAGCGACAACAATCCTTTGATTGCTGCTCTCTCATTGGAGATTCCGGAGGAAATCGGAAAACGCACTCTTCTCCACTTAGATGGCACTGATAATTCCCAGGACAATAACTTGGCGGCGATGGCCACTAGTGCCCACAGTAGATTTTGTTGGCACAAATCTGTAAGGTTCTGCTTCCAGTTCATTTATTATTTAGTATTTATAAAGCGCACAGCAGCCCGGAGGCACCGTGGCGCTGTTACAACAGTGAACTTGATTGCGAATACATACATGTTACATGTGCGAGTATGGTACAGACTTACTTACATTTTATCACAGGAGCAAAAAGTTAGTTGAACAGAGTGGTTTTAAGAGTCTTGGAAATGCTATGAGGGTGGTCTCTGCTCTGAGTGCGTTAGGGAGAGAGTTCCAGAGTTTGGGTTCAATGTGGCATGAAGCCGATACTTCATGCTTTGGCTCTGCGAATGTGCGGGATGCGTAGTTTATTGGCATGGTCAGTTTTCTTGGGACGAGACAAGGTGTCTCTGGCAATGGTTTCTGAGAGGTAGACCGGGGCAGAGAGGCTGAGGCATTTGTGCGTCAAGGTTAGAGTCTTAAATATGATCCTTTCTCTTACGGGAAGTCAGTGGGCCTCCCTCCTGGCCTGTGAGATGTGATCTCTTTGGGATTCTGAGGGCTGCTCTGAGAGCATTGTTTTGGACAGTTTGAAGACGGTTTAAATTTTTAGTGGAGGTGCCAGCCAGGAGGACATTGCAATAGTCTAGTCTTGCCCCTACTATTGATTTTACACTGCAATAGTATAGAGTTTAGCTCAGTTCACCTCTAAGTCCAATTTGATTAAATGGAAAGACTAATTGTTGGTATGATAGAGCCTGTTGGACACCAAAAGTTACACTTGTGAAGGCGTTCAGAAGTAGGGAGGCCAGTGCTACTGGTAAACTAGCTAGTCTAAGCCATGATTACAAGCATTTATTGGCCAAGAAGAAGGTATTCTATACAAATATTTGGACAGCTCTTGGCACGGCAGCTGGTTCAAATAATAGCGAAGAGTTTTGGCGTCTGGTGAAGATGACATTAAGCCTGATCACCATACCGCACTGAGTAATAACTCTGCGGATGAATGGCTCGAGTACTTAGTCAATGTATTCACAGGTTTGCCAGCCTATGATGAGTGCAGAGGTGAGGGGTGAAATGGGCGAGGGTGATTGGGTATACTCTGTGGCCTACTGCTGACAGAGTTGTAGGAGTTAAGCGGGCCATTCACAAACAACAATGTGCTAAGGCCCAAGCCCCGGATTTTATACCTGCAGACCTTTTCAAAGATGAACAAGTTGTTAGGATCCCTTTCTTAACATTTTTTTAATGGCGTTCCCTCAACTAATACTCCTTCATCTAGTTGGAGGTCCTTCTCCCGATTTTAAAAAAGGTAACTGGATCAAACTTCCAATTACTTGCTGATCTCTTTGATAGACTCCTTGGCAAAAAATGTATTAGAGGTTGACTCCATTGTTTGGAGGATTGGGTGGAAAACCTAGGTTTTCTTTTGCATGTCCAAGCGTGCTTTAGGCAAGGGGTTGCAACTATCGATCGGGCGATGAGGCTAGACCTAATCTGTCGGAAAAATGTGACCTTAAGTTCCCAAAGCTTTGTACCTGGCATTTGCGGATGTCCAAACTGCTTTTGATACTGTGCCTAGGGATCTTTAAGTCACTGTATTTTGATAACTGTGCACAGATCCATTGGGGGGTTGCAGACTGTTTCTATTGATGTGTTTTGGCCACCCTGCTATTAATTATATATCAATAGTATGGTTTCTGCATTCGAAGCAGCAGCTTTGGACGCTCCAAGATTAGGAAGCCATAAATGGAGCCTCCTTTTGTTCGCAGACGATCGCTGTTTTGTTGTCCAAAACCCCAAAGGGGCTGCAGAACCAATTGGATGTTTTTGGCAAGCTGTGCGTTGCAGAAGGTCTGCTGATATTCTAAAACAAAAACAATGCAGTGCCATCAGGTTGGCCGAACGGCCCGCAGGGGGGTGAGGTTCCATTTGTATTCTCGGTTGTTGGAGTCAGTGGAGTCTATAAGCTACCTGGGTCTGATCATATCTAATAAATTTAAATGGTTTAGCCTGGTTGAAAAAGGCTCCTTGAAAAAGGCTCCTTGAATAAACTACGCAAATGTGAGTTGATATCGAGCCCTGTCAATCACCTGGATGGAAAGTTACTCTCAAATCCCCTCAAGATCTATTAGGCCCAAACAACATCTGCAGTTTCATATGGAGCCAAACTATGGGTTTATGGCGAATGTACCTCCAGCCAGACTGCAGAGAAAGTGGCATGTGAATTTCGCATAATTAAATGTCATTATGCCTCAGCCTGTTCTTTACTGGCTTTGTATTTGGAACACTGAAGTATTTTTGTTATATCTGGAAAGTCTGTTGGAGGTTCTTCACACACCTGGTGGAAGGCTACTTCCATGGTTTTAACATGTTAGAAATATGTTAACCAGTATTGGGCTTGCAGACCTATGGGAAAACCCATACAGATGCAAAGAAGGTTATGTAAAATATTTTATGGAATGGGCTTTGAGTAAGATGATCGACAGCTGTTTGGCAGGGAAAAAGTCAGTGGTTTATCTGCAGCTAAAAAAGGATTTGGGGGCAGAAGTTTATTTAAATTTTCAGCTTAACCCCAAACTCAATTTTATTTAATTTGTATTTAATTGTTTATTTATAACATGCTTAATGCCCAGAGGTTTCTAAGCACAGATCCGGGGATCAAACCTGTTGCTCTGCGTCGTCTTGCTTCCAAGGCGAGCGCGTTGCTCCTGAGCTATCCAATAGCCGGTATGCTTAATTTCGGCTGGGTATTCTACCACTGCCAAATGGACCAAAGGTAAGTAGTTCAACTGTCTTCCTGCTCTGTGTAGATGAAACCGAAGTGCATTTTTTCATTTTTGCCCCTTTTATCGTGTGGTAAGGCGGCAGTGGCTTAGGCCATTATGGATATGTCACAAAGTATTGTCTACTCGTTTGACCCTTGTAGTACTTAAAGGCTACCCTTCTTACACACTTGGGTGCCACCTTCTGCTTTTCAAAAAAGATTGATAAGTAATGTTTAATCCATTGTATTATCTCAAGGGCGGGGATGATTGTTGTATGTGATTCCCTGGCATTCATTTGAACTTGTGATGCTAATCTTTTATGACGTTTTTGTTGAAAATAAACAGAGGGAAAAGACTTGGCTATCTATCGCACTTTTTAACTAAAGTGCTTCCTTAAAATGTCGTGGATGGGTTTACATGACCTGGATACACCCCGGCAGATTCCACATAGGCTGGGTAGGGTCTGTGTACATATGCTAGTACATTTGTAAATGGCCAATTTCTTCCATATTAGAACAGCTATCGCCTCACCCGCCAGGGCATGTCTATGTAGATGGGGCCTTTCAAATCTTTCCAAAGCCTTACAAGAAAGATGGACCCAAATCTGAGTATATTTTGGGGTGCTTTGTACAAGTCAATAGGGGGAAGCCCAACACTTAGTTTTCCAATCCATTTTCGGTATGCAAAAGTTTGTTTTAACGATGGAATAATCTGCTAGACAATAGCAATACATTGTTGCCAGGGTCTGGATCCAAAATAATGTGCAAAGCTGCCCATTGATTGCTTTAAATTCTGCCAAAACGGGCCATAGCAACACTTCGTTATATCTGGATCTGGATTATATCTGGATTTGCTCCGAACAATTCTTGGACACGCAACACTTTTTGACCATTTCATTGGCTGTCTGGGTCCTCTTCTGGATGGGGACTCACAGCCTGGTCTGAGAATGCTGCAAGAGGCAATGAGTTTGGCCCATCTGTTTGGTGGACATGGGGACAGCAGTTGGTGGACTGCAAACTTTTTGCTGTGGTCAGCCAGTTAGTCCCATGCTGCAAAATCATCAAATGGGTACATATTGCAACCTTATGGGGTCGGTCCTACTTTAGGTTAGTGCTGGAGGGTACAACATGCCCTCCAAAAATGAAAACTGCTATTTCGGCTACAGGGTCCAAGCACTACTGGGCCACTACACATGTATGCAGGCTTTATCTGGGTCTTCGGCCCGTACCCGCAGAGCAGAGGTGAGGCCCGGTGATGGCCAATAAAGCACCTGGGCCTAGCCTCATGCTCTGACCAGTGAGACAATTGGGTGAATCAGGTTGACCATCGGATAGTTGGGAATTGCAAAAGACTCTGCCCTGAGTAAAGTCATTACGGGGCAAGCCTTTTGGGTGTCTTTGGTACTGGTCGCATGGCCTGTGGCAATGACATAGGCAAAGTGCCCACAGTGGGTGCTGTAGATATGATATTGAATATCATTTGAAGAAAAAGACAATTTAATTGAGAAACACTTGTTTAAGACACATCGGCGTGAAATGTGTTCCCCCTAAGAATAATAAATGTTTGGGGTTAAACAGGAACGTGAGAAAACGCAAAACAAAACTTGTAAAATTTGCAGTTCATGATTTCTCAAGCCACCATAATGCTGCCATTGCAAACCATACCTCTGCCATGAATGGCTCATACCACCACACGTTCAAACAAATATGAACTTTAGGTACTCACCGAGATCAAAGATGAGCTCGACCTGAGCTCAAGATATGTATAACGCACCACTTCAGTGGACACCTGCCGCAGGCACGGCAACTCATCCACACAGTTCAGAATGCAGCTGCGACAATGACCAATTCGGTCTAGCTGGACACTTAATGGCTTCACCCTTACACCAGACTTGCCGCAACACCTCTGCCATTGGAATACAGCAAGAACCGATGACAATTCTACTTTAGCTGGTTCACATATTGAGTCTCATGGGTTGCTTACTGGAGCCTAGCCAGCCAACCACCCCCCCCCCCCCACTCCCAAGTCCTAATCTTGGCCAAATGCCACATGCATTCTAAGCCTTCTCTGAGAATGTTCCCATACCTGGACTCCGGTCCCCGAGGGCATTCCTTCCACAAAGAGCTTTGAGGCCATACAAATGGGAAAAGGTGCTATATAAATGACAATTACTACATGTACCTGAGCTAGCCTTCATCAATGGCCCAAATCTGTGGTCCGGCTAAGATGTTCCTATGTGGCCTCTTGCTCTTACATTGTGTCTGCTGGTATAAAATCTGGCTACCGATTTTTGAAAATGTGACTTCGGCACGGCCCAACCTATGCTCCTCCAGATTCTGTTGGATTAGTGTTCCTTTTTCCTTTCTGCACTGTCACAAAAATCCTGCTAATGTGGCGCAGGTGGGAAGAAAGTGGTCTTGTATAGTGTCCATCTGCTTTTGTTGAACCTGCTGCTTCCGACTCGGTCAAAGGCATATGGAAAATCTGTTGTGATGGGTGCAGGTCAGAAGTACCCAGGTCCTGTGTTCTGGTATGATTCTATGTATTTGGCGAAGACACTTCAGAATATGTTGCCTGATGGGCTGATCTCAAGACTTAGACTAAAGTGTTTTAGGTAAAGGTATTCTCTAATTTGGTGAAGTGTGACTGGATTAGAGGGGGCAGCTTGATTATTTCTTGATTATTGTTCAACAGTTATTGGCAAGACCTGGGACTGTCCTATGTGGGAGATTTGCATGTGTAGTCTGAGTTGGTAGAATTTCGAGGGGAATAGGCTAAGAGAGGTTTGGAGAAGAAACATTGGGTGAATTCTGAGATTGGGTATGGTGCAACAGCCAATGAGGTGAAAAGGTGTTTTGTTATGTTTGGTATGTTGCGACTCAGTACTGACTTTCAAAGGGGGATTGGGGTCCCTTGAAGCCTGGGGTGGTTATGTGCCTGTATAATTGACAAATGTGCCACTCTTACTCACCCCACAACTCCATTCCGAGATGCTGGCCAATTTATCTGCGCTGGTAAATCAACATTAATAACGCCGAACCTACAAGATAACTGTCCACAGCAAACTCCAAACCTGGTTAGTAGGGAGCACCTGGGTTGGGGAGGTTCTTTCTCTAGATGGGAGAGAGCGAGAGAGAGGTGGATGGCTCTCGGAGCCTCTTTCAAGGAAGTTGATTAAAACCGATTGAACTTTTTGTATTGTGTTTAGCTCATCTGTTAGTCTTTGTTGGTGGGTTTCGGTAATTTCTACAGTTTAAGGGATGCTTTCCATGGAGCAAGGATGTGGCGTGTATGTGTATAGTTGGATGGGTTCTGGTGGCGGTTTTATTCCGGAATTATTTGAGTCGCCAAGCATGGAGCAATTTCCCAAAGGTTGGGTGATCTTCTGTACTGAGGGAATTGGGTAGTGTTGTAGAGGATTCGTCATGCTGTTTTCAGTTTGATATTTGGTACCATTTACTGATTCATTGCCGAATCTCAATGTTATTGGTTATGTAAAGTGCGACTTTCTTTTTGATGGTGTTTGGACCCTGTCTGTGGTAGTTTTGATCAGCGTTTCAGTTTCGAAGTTGATCCTCGTTTTGATGGAGAGTAAGCAGAGTGTATAGAGTGCTGTGATGCGTTTGCTTTTAAGGTTAAAAAGATTTAATCTAGCTGCCACATTTTGGACTCTTTCTAGTTTGTTAAATAGTCTGGGAGGTCACGGTAGAAGATATTGGTGTAGACCAGTCTTGAAAGTAGCTGAGAAATACTGCCTTGGTCCCATGTGTGAACATCTGGTAGGGTAGAATGCGTACGTAATGCATTTCGGAGTTAAAGGAGACATTTCTTTCAATGGTTTCAATCTTTTGTTCTAGTAGGTTAACGTTCTGTCTGTTGTAATTCTAAGGTTCCTTACAGCAGATGGGCGGGAGGGCTGTGGGTGAGGGCCCATTCATCTGCTCAGGGGATAACCGGGTTTACTGGATGTTGCATGCACATCATGAGGTCTGTTTTGGCTGGTTTGAGCTTGTCGGAGGTCATCCAAGAGCAAGGCAGGTGTTGAGGTCTGACATGTCCATGGTTGAAGCATTTGTGAGTGATGGATTGCCGTTGTTGCTGTAATTGAGAACATGTGAGGCCTGAGTTGATAATGGGATCCAGAAAGGGGGAGGGGATACTGTGTATGTTAAAAAGAAGCTGGATCCTTGGATACGCTACAAGTCCGGTCACAAGGAAACTGTGTGAAAGGATCGATGAGTGTTTGTGTAAATTAGGTGATCCAATGTAAGATGTTAGCCCAATATCCTCTCGTTGGGAAGTTCTTGGGACTGATGTTAAGTTCAGCTGAAATGTCCATTAAGGTGAGCGCACTTGGCATGTTGTCTGTGTTGTAGAGCGCAACAAGTGGATTCCATTCCCCTCATTGATCTGAAACCCTGGTGTAACTCGTGGAGTTAGTTGATAATCTAGACCTAAAATTTCAGCTGTTTATAGATGCATTTATTTTTCAGGGTTTTACCAGTCATTGTTTTTCTGCCTATTCATTGGCAATTAGCTGGGTTCTTGTGTCGACTGAGGATATTTTTAGCATAGGAGGAGCATATTTTGCTGGAGTAAAGAACTTCACACTGTTAATTAATGACCATATTAACCTTATGTAGAGACACCCTTTTTCATTGTAAAAAACATGGTCTGTCTGTATACAGCACCCACATAGAAGCACACCATGCTGCAGAGCAGGCAGTAATTGGTTCAAGCCAGTTTTTATTGTAAGTGTACTCCGTGTAGTGCCTTGCAGCAAGATTTGAACTGTAGGGATTGGTTTAGCCACTGCTACCACAGGCTTGCATGCTTGACCATAGTGGTGCAGACCAGGCCCGCAAAGCCACCACGTACAGCCCACATCTAGGTGTGCTTTCCTTTTTTGAGTGCCTATGTTACTTATACTCAGTGTGCCCAACGTCTTAACAGTATGGATGTATGGGATTTGAGACAGAAAGTGGGGTAGGTCATGGGCACCTGACCCACTTTATCTCCCTTTTGTCTTCCTACTGTAACTGTTCAGGGTACTGCTTTGAGTTAGTTGAATCCCTGGGGGAACACAAGTGGAGGCCTCAGAATGAGGACTCTATTGGTGGTTTGCGGATGATCGTCTTTGTGTAGCACACATTTCCTTTTTTAAATCTTGATGCAACACACTGAGGGGCATTGATTGTGTGTGCCTCGTGGCAATTTGGAGAAGTACCTACTGAGATCCTGATGGCACTTCTACTCACACAGCACTTGTGAATGCGAACCTCTGGGAAGTGGAGGAGGTTGAGCAGTGCGTACAGGGAGTTGATGATGCCAGGGAGAATTGGCAAGAACCTAATGAGCTTGGTTTTTAGTTTAACAACCACTCGTATTCTAGTGGGTGAGGGTGCGCTGGATCAGAGAGGGACATACCTGAGCCACTAGTGACTCTGCTGTGGGCAAATTGAACACACCTGGTAATGATGGACCCAGGTCGCGAGAGGCCTGTGGAAGGGGCTTCCTGCTGGGAGGGGTGCTGTAGTTCTGTGAAGCGTCCTGCCTATTTGAATAAGTTGTTTGCCCCATAGCCGGGCTGGGGGTGGGGGGTATTGCAGGGGTGGTGTGGCTCCTCTTCTCAGACTTCGAAGAGAGAGGTAACAGAAATCAGAATTTAATCGATGTTGATGGTACAGCGATGCCTTGCAAAGATTAAGTGCGTGCGATCTGACTACTCGAGTGCAATGGGGGAGATAATGCTCACTAGTTGTTGGGCACATACACTATAATTATGTAAAAATATTATGGGTCCCATTCCACGAGGAAGTGCATAAATCTGGAAACCTAATTAAATGCATGCATTAACTATTTCCCCTGATGCTGAAAGCAAACTCTGATCCCATTCTAATTGAGTGTGCGTAGAGTAGGAAATCCAAATGGGGATCCAAAATCCTACCCATGGAATGTGATGGTGAAACTACATGATGATGCCACAAAAGAGAAAATGATAGCGTGCGTAGGATCTCCATAATCCATTGGTTGGCTTGACAGCTCTGTGAAAATCCTTACATGTACGGTCCAAAACCACTCTGGCCAAATGAAGGAAATTGCATGGGTTTGAAGACCACCTGAATCGAAACTGATAGATGTTTTCCCTGGGCCTTCAGTTTTAATTCTGGGACAGCGAATATAGTCTTCTCACCAGAAGGATTAAGTCCACTCAGAGATCTGGAGAAAGGAGGAAACAGCCCTGAGAAAGAAAGTAGGGGTACTGCATGTTAAACCTCAGCGCAAGATGAAGTGTTAATGTAAGGAGAACAGCCTGCTTTGATTCACAACTCGTGGGCGATTTTTTTTAAATAGTGGCTTCTAGGTTGGCTTGTCCCAGGTTACTTATTTGCTCAGGCTTGAGGACGAGGCAGTGCAAAGGTGTTTGGGGTCCTCTTGGTAACACTGAGGGGTATCAAACAATTAAAATGGTTATGTGCTCGGGGAGAGAGGGTACTGTAATTTAATATCTTGGGTCACATGAGGTGGTTGATGGTGCCTGTTTGACTACTACGTGTTTCACCCTGTTTAAAAATATGTAGCCAATTGAGGGAGGAGGTAGCTTAGTCACAGGTGTAAGTGATTTCAATCTGGTACACTCCCAAGTCAATGCCTAGCGTGTAATGCACAACTGAAATCCTTATTTATTTGTGTCTAAAAGTTATTTATTCTGAACGATGTACCACTCATATCACATATCACGCCCCTCTCCTGGAACCCTCCCCCCTCAACCCCCACCCCCCCCCCACGGCGACACTGAACCAGGAATCAGGCTGGTTTGCAAAGTTAAAATATTTATGTATTTACAATTTAATTACTGTTTTAATTGGGTACACAATAATTACCAATGGGGTGATGTAACACTGAATAATCTCTTTAATACACGAGGAGTAATAGTGAGCAAAACAATTCAGCACAGAAATAATACTTTTGTGTGTGTGTGTGTGTGCACAGATCAGATAGCACTGTGGTTAAAGGTTCGCCCTGCACACCCCTCAATCCCCAATTTGGCAATGTAAAGAGATGGGAGGAGAGAGCAGGTATTCAAATGTCAGAATTCACACAAAATATCAATCCCACGTTCCCCCCTTTCAAACACAAGAGAAAACAGAATGGACTGTCAAGCTGTCTGAATGGCTTTTAAAGTTATCTTGAGAATGGATTGGGTAAAACACTAAATATGGTCAAAATTGCTGAAATCGTTAATTATTATGGGAGCCGCTTTGGATAGTTGAGCACAAACACTAGCAATAATTTAATACCAAGGAACAATTTGAAATCTGAAAATTGAAGTTGGAAGCAATCAAAAGCTGTTTTAAACGTGTCAGAATTTCCCTAAAACGAAATTTGCGGCAAACTTTTCACTGCGCCATAACTGCGATAACGGGAGAACCTTATGGATTTGGGATTCGGTGTTAGAAATATGTTTTTAAAGATGTGGATGTTAGCTAAAAGCAGAATTTGGTTTCTAGCACAAACTGAGGAAGTTAAGGACGTTTTAGTAGAGGTAGTGTTTTTCGAGATGGGCGCAAGAATGGAAAACAGGAATGCACTTTTAAAATGACAAATGGGATTTCTTACACTAGAGGATGACTATGAATAAACAAATACCACACAGGAACACAGCCACTTGATCAGCCTGCAGAGGAGCTCCCCTTCAGATGAAAAATTATCAGTGCCAAGATAGTTTTAACAATTCTAGCACCGAGAAAGATGGGATGGTTTGGATGGAGAGTTCAGACAATTTAAACTTATTTCTAACACAGGTTCTGAATACAAGAGAGGATGGGTTTAAGATGGGGATTGACTATGGACAGTACATATGCTCGTGACACAGTTCTTTCTATAGATACTCACTAGATATGTTTTTAAACGGAACAGTCAGGATTCTGGTCCGTCAACTGGATCTGGTTTTAAGACAGACGGCTGGGCACATCGGATTGGGCAGCGTCAAGGCACTCTGGTCACGGCACCGGACTGGATTGAATCTGCAATGGCACTCTGGTCACAGCACGGCACAGGATTGGACTGGATCTGCCCTTCTTGGTTAGGATGAAATTTATTTTCAGCAGGCAAGCAGTACAGCGCAGCCCGGCTGTGTTTTGGTTCCCCTTAGGTTTGTGGGATTCTGGTTCTGAAATTTGAGGCCTAGCTGAATTGGTTCAGCTATGCAATGGGCCTTTCTGCTTTGCCAAGTTTTTGGAGTCAGGAGCAAGGAAGATGTAGTCCTGCAGCAGGGTGCTCCGCCATCGTCAGGATAGTGAGTGAATCTATGGGTCCTTATCTGCCCTCTGCTGTCTCTATTTATGCTATGATAAAGGGGGTGTATGTGCTGGTTTAGCCTAAGTTCGCCGCTTTGACAGGCGACTGGTCAGAGTCACCTCTCTGCTTTGATAGGAGAAGAACAGTGCGTCACCTTTATGGTGTGGGTTTATGAGGCTTCGAGTCCACCCCTAGCCTCTTGAACACAAAATCTACTTTTGACACAAGACATATGTACACATGAGTAACCTCTACAACAATCACATTTACATATTACATATTTTGTGTAGTAGCTACTCCCCAAAACCCTTGTCTGCTGTTCACCTAATTTCGCCCTTTTCATCAGGAACACAATGTCCAATTTATCAGCACATTTCTACAAGTGCGCGCGTATAACATGAGCATAAGTGTATAAAGTTTCATACTTCTAGCAGAAATACATTTGGTGTAAAATCACATTTCCTGTCGTTTCTTTCCAGAACATGTCACACGATCTTGCCGCCTCTTGAAATGTGCAACCAAAATTTAGATTTACAATTGTTACTTTTCAATTTTTGACAATTTTAAGTGGTAAGTTAGAAGTCCTTAAACGTGAATGTTTAGCCACAGATGGCTGTTCGGGTGCGCCTCTTTTCGTCTCCCTTCAGTTCAGAAGCAGTTGCCTCCTTGTTCTCTTGGCAGAGGCCATTTTACGACTGTCCTCACACCTAGCTTTTCCTGCTTTGCAGTTTGCCATTGTTTCCTTCCCCACTGCAGACCAGGTTCTTCCCAAACCCTATAATTATCGCTTTGGTGTGATCTCCTGGTGGAAGGAGAGGCCTTGCCTCTGTGAGGAAAGCTGTTATTCCAGTTTGGTAGCTTTAGCCAGTTTACAGTAATTGTTACTTCTGTGGAATTTTCCCTCAGCATAAAACAAACTTGTGGGATCAAATCACAGCTAAGTACTTATTCAAGATTTTAAACCATGGAATCAAAACAATTACAAGATGGATTACTCTCAACAGGCCTCTTAGATTGCAAACATTTGATTTTAGTTTATACATGTTTAAAGTTTAATCAGGTAGGCTCTTGACAGCTGTCATTCAGGCAGCCTAGGGTACGCACCCAGATTCACACACAGGCCACTTTTGCTGCGGAAATCCCTTGATGCTTTCAGCTTTTCAGGACATTGTAAGTTCACAATGATTTCTTACACTAAGTGAATTGTATCACCGAGCAAGAATTTTGGATGTTTGAGGGTGTTTCTTACCAGAATTCTGCAGTTTCAGCAACAACGAAAAATAATTTAAAGCAAGATTTTGGGTTTGCCTTTAGCAAAGCACTGCTTTCTTTCTGTACTCCATTTTCACATGTTGTGGAGCCCAGTGACCTGTTTCAGGAGTGAGCTCTCTGTTCCACCACTGACAACATGCATGGCAGATTGGGCAGCCATCTTTTTGTGCTGTGCAAAGCACGGTTTTCAGCGGTTTTGGCGCGCACAAGGGTTTTGCAGCCATTTTACTACTTTTGGCACCATCAGAACACAGTGATGCCTAATGGCAGAGCCAAAGTGGGTCAAAGCATCCCACACAGGGTGTTTCGAATTTCTGGGTTTACTGATGGTGGAGGGGTTAGTACATTCTTTGACTGGGAGGGGAAAATCTGCCGAAAAGCCTATATGCTTCTTTTAGTAGTGTCAGGCGTATCCTGGTGGTGTGTTCTGGGGGGAGTAATGCTGGCATCTGATGAGATGGTTTAAGCCTGTTTATGGAATGGCAATTGGCTAAACTCCCCTAACAAATGTGTCAGAATAATGAGTGAAATTATAAAGCCTTGCCAGATTTGGTTTGCCTACACTAGACATTTACTGAGAAAGAGAGGGATTACTGGGTATAGCTTACAGCAGAGATCTGCAACCTGTGGCTCTCCAGAGGGTTTGGACTATAACTCCCATAATCCTTCACCAGTCACTAGGCTGGGTAGGACCGGTGGTACATGCAGTCCAAACATTCTGGAGAGCCAAAGGTTGCAGACTCGGGTTGGTCCTACAGATGGAGTGACAATACTGATCCTTATAATGTCTTGACCATAAAATTCCAGTCTAGGGTAAAGAGGACAAACTTTTTTTCTTATAAAGGGTGACTGAGGAAGATAGTGGATGATGCTTGCTTCAGTTTATGCCACTCATGAAGGGCATGGTGGTTTCTTGTAAGTGGTATAAGGGGAGGTTATCTTTGCTGGTGAGAGTCAGTTAAGGATCGAATCCCACCTACCACTTAGCAGTAGAGCTGCCTCCTGCATACTTAAGACAAAATTGTTTGCCTGCCCCATCCACCCCTGTCAGGCTTCTAGCTTCCATTTTAAAATAACTGGGTACCTATTTATTCACGGAGTGGGCCACCAATATAGCAAGTGCTACTTTGTTGGGTGGGGACTTTTTTTCTGATTATTGTGGCGACAAGGAATGATGAGACTGGCCGTGTGGTGCCACAATGAGTGCATAGACTTTAATGAAACATTCAACATTGTCCTGAACTCTAATGGGAGTTCCCTACCTAAACTATAGAAACTCTGGTGCTCGTCGGGAAGTCTGCAAGTACAAAATAAAAGGCATTGTTCCAGTCAAAAAGGCCCCTACTCTATTCCTGTCACTACCACAAAGAATAATAAAGTTCTGGCTATGCCAGTGACCCAGGAGAATGAAACACTTCGCCTGGATGGTGAGGTGTCCCAAAGACGCCAATCTTTTCTCAAAATAAAAGTTCCATAAAGTTCTGGGCTTTTTGTAACCAGAAAAAGCAAACAAAATAGTTACAGGATCCTCGTGGGGCAAGGAGAATGATTCCCTTCGCCCAGCTGGTTTCTCGGTGTCTCTTATTGTTCTTAAACAAACTTGCAATTCCTTTAGAGGTTTTCACTGATTCTTTATCTTGCCCCCACTGGGACGTCAAAGATGTTCCGGAGTCCCTCTCGACTCCCCAGCACCACACTCTTGTGGAACTGCCGAGGGAATTGTGGTCCAAAGTGATTTACTACTTTCTCTTCACAATTAAGTCTCGGATCTTCACAGCCCCTTCCCAGACTTTTACTTGTTCCTGTTACCTTCTTCTGAGGAACTCCTCACTGGTTTCGCTGATACACCTTCTATACTTCTTTTATGCTGCTTCTGCGGCCTGCTTCTCTCCATGGCCAGTTATTACTGGCGGTCTCTGCGTAGCTGTCTGAACACTCACCCCCCCCCCCCACCCCCACGTTCGGTTAGGCCACCACTGCAGTCTTTTGCACTCTCCACATATTTCACTATGTGGTTTTGCTGTTGGCTATGGTAGGCAGTCTTGCCATCGTTGTCTGACCCGAGGGTCCACCCATTATAGGTCGCACCACCACCTTTCCGACTCTCCAGTTTCACTGTGCCGGTTACCAACTGAGTCGCCAGATGCTTCTCAGGGCGTCCCACTGCGCTGTATGTCGTTAGATCTCGCTCTGGGGAAATTCACATTACGGTAATTTAAGTCCATAGAAATGGACATAGTCTACCGGAATTGAGATTAATCCTGGGAGAGGTCAAATCAAAGTTTACACAGTGGAGTCTTCAAAACTATATATGTTGAGCGACCTAGCGATAGGAAGCGCACTCGCCTCTACGGTTACTTTTTGCTTTTACAAAAATTCAGGTTTGGTTGCAGGAGTCCTGTCCTTGATCCTGAATGTATTGTCCGGTTAAAGAATTCCACCTTGCCTTCAAGAGTCTCATCACATTTTCAGACTTCGAGGTGATAATCTATTTATAGAACTAGTGAGGAGTATTTGCAATAGCAAACGTCCTTGTACAGCCAGTGCTCTGCCCTGGATGGTATTTATATGTAACTAGCTGTGTTTAACATGTAGTAGCTCGTGCTTGTTACTTGGGCCCTGCCTCGCAGCACTCACTAACTGCGTCTGGCACAGAACCTTATACCTAAGAGTGCTGCAGCCAATGCAGGACTTTTTAACACTGTCTTGTAGCCTAAAATCGGCCATGCTTCCTTTTTGCTTGCACTGAAGCACATGTAGCAGTTTAATGTGCAGTGCTTTGCTGTTATGTACGAGCAGGAACACCATAACACACACCAATGAGCGTTTCCACAGCGTGTAAAGAATGGGGCACCAAGTTTCTTAATTTTGCATAAAGGTTGCTTTGTCTAAAGACCTGCATGATTTGAAACACAAAAGACCTAGTGTTCCGTGAGAACACACAGGTTGCATGTGTTCAGGTAGGAATATTGCTAGTTCTCACAAGGTTGTCCAGGTGAACAGAAGAGTCTGGGCCTAATGTCAGACCATTGGTTTTTGAGCCATGTCAGCCAGCACTCCTGCACCACATTTCGCTGTCTCTCGGGTTCCTTCACTTGGACTAATTATTTTATTTGACAGATAAGATGTGCCTTCGTTTTTGCCATTTAATACCACACACTTCACCTAATGCATACACTAGGTCTCTGCAGAGAGGGAGCAGTACCAGCTTGGTTCTGGGCAGTTTGTGAAGAAATTACTCCAGTTGAATGGTGGTACAAACCTGTACTAGGTGGTCCTCTGAATTAAGTCTGAACACTGAAAGGCAGAGTAGGATGACCACCATAGAATTGCATTTAATACCATAGCATGCCTGCAGCGCCGTTGTGCAATAAATACCTGGCCCCATTTTCTAGTTGTATTAGCGTAAAAAGTTAATTCGGGATGAAGTTAAATCAAGCAAGAGATGAGCTCAAACCAGTTCACATGTATTGTACAACAGAAAATCATTAGAATTCGTTTTTTGATACCTGATTTACAATTGCACATCAGGGTGAATAAACGACCAAAAGTCTCAGTGGTCCTGTCCCTACAAAGTTCACCAAAGGAGGAAGCCTGCATGCTGGTAGAAGTGTTATTGCGGGGAAATGATCCCCAACCATAGCAAGCTAATAATTGGATGGTGTTAAGGGAAACGCCACCCCTGTAACTACAGATGACAACCAAAAAATCGTTGGCATGCTTAATATTTTCATTGGCCGGCTAATGAGTTCACGGACATGACTCTCTCCTAACTAGGCTGATCTTCTGGCTTGACCTGCTCTGTGCCGTGAGGGGACTGGGACAGATTACGCCCCCTATGGTCTTCAGAGTGTGTCTCCTGCACTACCAATTGCAGCTCCTGCCTTGATTGTTGGCATCTCTCCGCGCAGGCATCCAAAAGTTCAAACCTCTGAAAGGCAAAGCTGTTCTGGGAAATGTGTGGGGCCCTCAGCACCATTGTGCACCGTAAAGCTATATCGGGCCCAGCTGCCTGCCTTATTTATTTATTCATTTATTTGTATTTATATAGCGCATTTGCATGAAACACTGCTTCAGGGTAGCTTGGTTATATGCGCACAGCATTGCTTATTAGTTACATTAGGTGTAGCAATGTTGCAGAGAGTTGCATGAAAAAGCGGCATAGAGGGTAGTCAATTTGTACACAGTCTGTAGGAGGTTGCAGGAGTATGACGAATAGCGAATACATAGTTTGGAAGAAGTTACAGGAAAATTAGACAAGATACATAAATGGTACATTACATTCATAGGGGTAGTTCAGTCCTGGGGGCAGAGATGTGTGAGTATTAGGGGCTTCAGATGAACAGGCATGTTTTAATTTCCTTGCGGAAGGCTAGGTGGGATGAGATATTTCAACGCCTGGGAGGAAGGGCGTTCCATTGGGTTGCTGCAATAAAAGGAAAGATCAGCCTCCTGCCAGTACTCTATTGACCTTGGGTACTACGAGAAGGTTGGTGTATGGGGTGCTCGTCGGTCTTTCAGTAGCTGGTCTAGTGATTCTCTGAGAGAGGTATTGTGGTGCTGCATGGTGGTAGCACTTGTGAGGGAGGGATAGTGTTTTGAAGAGAACACCTTCTTTTATAGGTAGCCAGTGGGCTTGTTTCCTGGCGTTTGAGATGTAGTCTCTTCTAGGGATATTGAAGGCTGCACGGAGTGCATTATTTTGCACAGTATGTAGTTTGTCAATATTCTTTGTTGATGTACCAGCCAGGAGGGCATTACAGTACTCTAGATGGGATCCTATTATAGCTCTGGCTATCGTCGGGCAGTTATCCTTCATCGGGTGGAGCCTAGCGGCGGTGATAGGTTTGGAGTAGTAGGCACAGGAGGATGCGATGGAATGGACTCGTTTAGTCATGGAGAGGTTGGAATCCAAGTAGACGCCCATGGTTTTACAGACTGGGATTAGTATGAGGTCAATGGTAAAGGCAGTGTATTGGTTGTCAAATTTTTTTAGAATTTCTGGAGACCCAATTAGAAGTAGTACCGTTTTGTCTCAATGGAGACAGCCAGTTTTGGCCCATCCAAGTTTGGATGGCGGTGTAGATGGAATTAAGTGTTTTGGGGTCGGCTTAGTAGTTACCTGTGTTAGGAGGGCCTGTGTATCATCAGCATAGTTGGTATAAGTGATGCCTAGGGAATAGAGGATACGGAATAGGGACCTGGTGAGAATGTTATAGAGGGTAGGTGAGTGATCTGCATGATCCCTAAGGGACTCCACAGTGAATGGTGCTTGGGTGAGCACAGGCTATGTCGGAGAAGACTCTCATATTTCTACCTTTGAGAAATTAGGTGATCCATGTTGTGGCGTTGGGTGAGAATTGTGCGGCGGTTGATTGTTGCCGAAGGGTTTCCTTTGCCTTCAATCACAACACACAACAGTGCCCTTCCAGATACCACGTGGCCAGAGGATTGTGCCATGGGACACTGCTGAAACCCTTGTTGTGCAGTGTCCTGCAGGTAAAGAATTTATTTTGAAATGTACCCTGTCCCTTACGAGCGAAGCCTTAATGCGGTTTCTCCCATGCCATTCACATTAGTGTCCCTTCCCCAATCTTTTTTTTTATCCACATTCAAATTACCGGGCGCCTCTATGATCTTGAGAGGGGAGGGGGGGCACACACTGTAAAATGGAGTGGTGTCCAAGCCATATTATGCATACATCCACAGCTTTAAAAAACATTTCATAATGCTCTGATGTAGGTCACATTAATATTGTATAGAAGAATTTAAATTTGTTTAAATACAATGGCTAAGCTGTATATTTGAATTTTCAGAAGACCCTCTGTGCAGCACATTTATGATGCACCCATTTCTTTTGTATAAATATGTACTGGTACAGTGCCACTGCTCATTCATTTCTGGACTCATGGTCTGGGTCCGCAGTGACCACTGTGACGAATCTGGACAATTTGTCCCTTCTCCCCACAGGGCCCTTTGAGGTTATGGAGGTGAAGCTAAGCAAGACTCTCCCTAGTGGTCTGAGCAAGTGGGACTTCACTAGGAGTGACTCCCCTCTTGGGGACAAAGACTCATATTCTCATATTCTGATGAACTGCCAGTTCTTGACACCCTTTCTGCCTATGAGTGTTGCCAAGTCTTTCACTCTTGGCTTCAGGTAATACCGACGATCATTTGAATGCCATGATCAAAGATCAAATGATTGTTGGTTCTGATGACGTGCATAACAGCAGAGCAGACTGCGAATTGAGGAGATACTCCTACAAAGGGAGAAGAGTAACTGCTACCCAGAGGCGAGCATCTGTAGCAATGACACCCCAAAGGGTCGGAGCTATGGCATTCCGCAGAATCGGCAGTGGTATGGGAGAAACCAGGCCTTTTAACGGGAGGCTGAACGGCGTGTGCCCTGACCGAGCAAGAGTCTCTGGTCCGGAGAAGGGTGGAGACGGGAAGACCACCATCTTCACTGGTGGCACCAACTACTGGAGAGCCAGTGGTGGGCCTGGATACTGGTGCTGAGATCAGACAAAGGAAAGGAGTCTGGGTTGCCGAGCTCCAAACGCCAAGACTTTTTGCTGTTGAGACGAGCATCAACAGGGAAGCGAACAATACCGACATGAAAACGCTAGTAAGGACTAAAACCGGCAAGGTTCTGGAAAAAGATGACGCAAGGAGAGCCATGGCTGGGAAAGCCAACAAACGTACGAGCGCCTGAAAGAACTAATGGGCACACGGCCTTTGTAAAACTAAGTGAAAAGGATAAGTGTGTGTTATACCAAGGCTAGGAAAGCCGACAGTGTTTTGAGGAACTGATAAAATTGGATGAACCTGTGTCCTAGGTGAAACAAATTGACAGGCGTATGAACACTCTGCAACCAGGCTGGTCAAGCCAAATGAGGGAGACGGGAACCTGCAATCCGAGCGGGCAGACGCCCTACATTTATTAAGACTATTGAGAACCATTAAACCAACCAAAGAGCCACAGGACTTTGGGGAGTCCCAGTGCCACGAAGGTGGGACAATCAAAATTTAAGTGATCTGAAAAGAGAAAACAATAGAGGGTTTGTATTTTAAATTAACATGATATATAAGAAGACTGTGCATTATGATATTCTATTCTGAAGGAACTTTGAGACTGAAAATCAGTCATCTATGTTGGGCCAGGCAGACCTCCACCGAGGCTAGTACTTAAGCCTCCTTTTTAGTTGGATTTTCTAAAGTGTTTGGGTCAGTTAGTTGATTAGGATTTTGACCCAGGGATATTGGTTTTGGACTTCGACAAGCACCCTTAGTTTTGTTTTTATAAGGTAGGGAGAGACCTTCCCTCATAGTGATAGGGCCAGATAGGCTTTTTTTCTATATTTTCAATAAACACCTTTGAATCTGATCAACACTTTTAAACCATTATATTAAAAAAAGACAGTCACAAGGGGGCACGGATGGGGTGGTGTTCAAACCAGGTAGGATACCCACTGTAGTCACACGTCCTTCTTTTGGTTCACCATACCACCTTGGAATGATTAGAGACTTTTGTGCTGGACTGGTTGGCTCAGATGGAGGCTCTTCTTACGGACATGTCATGCTTTCTGGCAGTGTCCAACCGGGATTCAACTCGCTCTCAAATTCCTGACCTGAAGTTTAGCATATATTCTGCTGAGCGGAATTCTGTCTCATCCAGCTGATCAACACTTAAGTTTCTAGATTTAAATGAGGGAACATAAATGAGACACCACAAAATGTTCACCTCAAATCAACATCCAAAACTGTGCAGTGATCGAATTGACTAACTGTATATATATCATAATGTCACTGCTAACAATTAATAAATTCCTTCCAACTGTCCCACTTTATTAGGACTTTAAATCTATTCCCACTCTTATTAGTTGCAAATTTGGGAGCAATGTTTCACTATTTAAACGCGGTGGTGCATTAGGTAAGCGTTAAATGGTAGTGCGTGTCGCGATTGACTTTACTGATATTCTTCGTTTTGAGATTTCTGATTAGTGATAATGCAGGCTCAGAATTATGACTGATTACTTGCATCCTTTACGTTATTTGCACCTCCGCTACTGTGGACTGCATTATTGTATGTGCTTCTACAAGATTGGGTAATATGGGAATATGTATTTTTGTTTGAAAAAAATCTTTGTAATATCCCTTTAACTAAAGAACGACTTTCCCCTTTTTATATTGTCCTTTTGTGGAGCGTTTTTAAAGCGCTGTTATACGCATTTGCCGTCTCCAACCTTTCCAGTGCCCTGCCTCCACCTAATTTTTTGGAATCGTCTTGACCGACTTGCCTGGTTCTCCACGATGTTTTTTTTCAGGTGTATTGGACACTTTCACCTCAGCCTGGGATAACATGTAAACATTGTCTGCTTCAATGGCGGTCTGCTGAGGAAGCTTATTTTTATGATCATTTTGGAGCTAGGAACCCTGTGAAGGGCTCCAGTGTGGAGGAAAAGTTAGTTCTAGTGTTTTGGTGCTGGTATGGCGCATAAACGTTATTCCCTACGGATCATCACATTGTCGAGTATTCAAAAGTAGCAATTAGCTGCAGTAAGCCCTTGGGGAAACCGAAGGGAATCTTTATTTTTTTAAAAAAAAATGTTTAAGCTTTGGTACGTCAGCTGTGATTCTGGTTCTAGCTAGTAGCTTCTTACGATGGTGGCAGTTTTATTTTCTATTCACGCATGGATGCCGTTGATTGAAAAAATAGTGCTGTGTAACAGCAACTGAGCAAGTCCCTGTACGTCTTAGACAGCTACTGATTGAATAGCACTGTGTGCTATTTTCCCTGTGGTTTATAAAATATAGTAATTTAAATGGTATACCCCATAAGCTAACAAAATCCACCCCCCTCTCCTGTGCAGGTGCAGCGCCATAAACCATCTGCCTCATCCAGGGACCCCTTGTTGGTGTGGTTGGCTAGACGTATACTTGACTCACTATTGGAGTCATGATTTTTATTTCTGAAAAATCTTACTCAAAACCTTTTTTACTATGTTCTATTTGCACCTGGGGAAGGTGGCTGGAACAGCGGGCGAGAATACAGCGTACCACCCGCTGTTTCCAGCCACTCGACGCCTTTCCCGGGTGGTGCCATGTTCATTATGGAGAGGTTACAGTGAGCCTCTGTTGCGTCCCCCCCCCCCTCACCCCTACCTCCAAAAAACATTCAATGCCATTTCCCCACTCCAGCTCCCACACTTACTGTGGGACTTACTGTGCTGGACCGGAGCATTGTGCTGCAGTCCCGGGCACACACCTCCCTTTCACGGCCATCATAGAAACAGAAGAGACTAGGTCCCTTTTCCTATGGCGGCAGCCATCTTTTTTCCCCCCCAGGAGAATGGTCTCACGCAATATGCACAGAGCTGACCTCCCAGGAAAAAAACGGCAGTTGGCGGTTTGAATTCCTGTAGAGATTGACTTTTCTGGGTATGCAGTGATAAAATCGCGGCAAAAATAATGCCTAAAGAAAGAAAAAGAAAAAAAAAATATATGGTGTGGTTTGACTTGTTAAAGATGTACACCATTTAAGGGGAGCCGGGGTGTCCCCCGCATCCATCTAAAGGACACCCGCATCAAAACCACCGCAGTTTTGCCGCAATATTTTGTGTTCACGGCCATTTTTGCCATGATTTTAACACATGGAACCCTTTTCTTAGGTAAATACACCAATAAGTATTCAATCTGATAACTGATAATATGGAAGTATCTGGCATGAACCTCAATGTAATGAGACGCTAATAGTTCATAATGTAGTTTAAAGGCAGGTGGTAAGGTCCGTCTTGAGTGCTCATATGGTAATTTGTCTTCGTGCGAACGTTTGCTATATGTATGAGTGCATGACTGCTGTATGAATTCGCGGATGAATGCCTGGTTAAATGGGAGAGTGTAGGATGTATGAATGCCTGGGTGAATGAGTGTATGGTCAAAGGCATAAAAATAGTTTGGAAAAAAGCTACTGTGCACTGTTGGTGATTTGCATGGATTGGATTTTTCCATGTGCTCCATGAAAAACTGATTGCAAACTTTGTGGCTTTTTACCCAATTCTTCACAAAAGTCTAGAAAATGCATCCGAACCCTTTTTCATTTTATTTTTTTAGAACCATCTTCCAGGGAGAATGCTCATGATTTGATGCAGTTCCCTCACTGTGCTTGGTCGCTCTTCGTGGCAAAAAGGTACTCCCCACCAATTCAAGAAGTTCAGCAGCCGGCACTGCGTCTATTATGACTTGCCACTGCTAACTACCGTGTTAGTAGTCATGTTGAAAATGCGGCGTTTCTGCATTCGAACAACTCTAGTACACTGTTTTTAAAATCCCACCCCCCCCCCCCCCCAAAACCTCTAAAAATGACAAAAACCTAGACTAGTACGAAGAAAACCACCATTAAGTCCAGTCGGTGGTGTGTACGGTAGACTTCCGTATCAAACCAGCTTCGCAGCGGCATGTGTGGCCAATGCACGCTTAGGCAACTGTATGAACAGGTACCAGGAAGGATAAAACACGCTGTAGCATGTGCCAATCTTTTCCTGTAAAAGTATATGCCAACATGTAGTGAGCCACACACTTTAATTCATGTTATGTATTTTTTTAATTTAAAATGTAACACAGACTGCAGAAAGAAGGTGAGCGTCAGAGTCCCCCTTTTTCACCCCCGTTGGGCAGCCCACAAGAGAACCTAATGGGCGAGCTCTGCTTTTTACCTGGGGAAAGAAGGGCTGTCGAGCAGATGTCAAAAACTACGCATGTTTATAGCGCGTATTTCAACAAACAATTCACATGCCACAATACCTCGGGGGTAAAGCTAGGGTACTGGAAATGCGACTGTCCCGTAAAAGCCATGCTTCTACGCGGCGCCTTGTTCTGACAGCACCACGGGCGCCGCGCGAGAGCCGGGCGCTGCATCTATGCACACGGCTAGGCAGGCAGCAGCCGCCTGGGCGGCGTGGACTTGTGGGGCTAACAATAGAAAGGCTGTGGTTTGTGTGCAGAGGCCCGGAGCAGATGTACAGCAGTTAGGCCAGTGGGGGGAGGGTCAGCATTTGCATAACTGATTATTGTGAGGCGGAGGAGCTGGATTAGCTGTGGGGTGGGGGCTGGGGCACTGTTGCCTGGAGCACAAAGGCTGTCGAGATGTGTGCCGCTGCCTGCGCTCCGAGGCGCTGCTGCCTGCGCTCTAGATGCCGTCATACTCGCGTCCGCCCTGCCTTGCTGTAGAACTGGGTGTCCTCTAGTTTTGTTTTTTCTGAGACAAGAGGGCACCCACAAGGGAGGGGGCCTAGCTTGTCGGAGCGGGCACGGATTTCTTTTGTTCATCCTGTGACTCCGTAGCCTTTAGTGTCACGATAAGTCGGAAGTGAGAGCGCTGGCAGCTTCGTTGCACAGCGAACCCCTTTTAAAATGTTTCCGTGTAAAGCTTTAAATGTTTGATCTTGGCCATGTACCCTGGCAGGGTGCATGGTCTTCTGACATTCCTGCTCCCAGACCTTGTGTCAACCCAGTGCTGCTTCATGCTGCCAGGATCTCCGCAGCTCAGGGTAAAGGCAAGCAATGCACGTGACCTCTCGGATAGGACACCTCGTACACCTGGTTGGTTCACCGTTTCCAAGTTGGTGAAGCTCGCTCTGAAGCGCTTTCAATGGTTCAGATTACTACTCGCACAAGAAAGCACCCTGTGCTCTCCTTTTAAAGATGCCGAGACTGATCGAATTCCAACTGGCGCATTCTCTGTGGCTCTTTATTTTTTAAACCCAACTTGCCCCAAGCATCCTTCACTGCCCCCTTCCCCACCTCCCTCGGTGTGCCTGTTGCTGCCTAGTTGCACCGGCACCTGCCTCACACGCTGCCACTCCTCCACTGAAAAATATGTAACGATTGGCAGCAAATTGGCACCCGTGTTGGCCAGCCTGTGCCCCGATCCAAGAATGAAATGCGCCTGTAGTATCCGCTACTCCCACGAGTAACGGAGCTCTGGGAGTTACGATGGCAGTGCATCTCCGCATTTCACCTGCAGATCAGACCCTGCCCCGAAGTCAATAAAGAGGGCACGCCAGAGTAGGCCTGCTCCAAGCATCTTCATTGGCGCCTAGTTTACCTACCAGACATACCCATCTTCAGCCTGCATATGCATGATGCTGCTCTGCAAGGGATTCGCTAGGATCCTTTGAATCTCCTGGCTGGAAATGGACCGCCTTGCTGTCCTTTTTTAAAGGATGTTCAGGCGGGAGCAAAGTGGAACTACTGGGACTCCTTTGTTGACCATGCCCGGTCCGACTACCGGTGGTTAACCTTCCTTCATCTGAAAGAAGGTTTCCGCCATACAGGACCACAGGACCGAAGTGCTTTACAAGGAGGTCTCCACGAGAGGAAGTCTGTGCTGCCATGTGCTGCCAGCATTGTCTTGATGCCAGACTACAATGGGTGTGAACTAAAAAAGGTTGTTAGTACTTTATAAGGAATTGGGTATCGTTCCTATTGTTTTGCATGTTCTTTTAGGTTGAAATGCGTCTATTTCTTAAACGCATGCTAGCTTGCATGCCCCCTTGAACGAGGATATCGGTTCGGACCTCGGTTTGAATTTGTATACTAAAAATTTTCCTGACCAGAGCAATTTTGTTTCAGAGCAGAGGGCACTCCTTGAGCTACTGTACACAAGCTTACCAAATCTTTCTGCGTTGGGAGATTAAAGAGCTGAGATGAAGAGAAGAAACGGGGCAAGGTTTTGGGAGAGGATTGAGATTGCCACTGGCAATGAGAAGTGCCGTCCAGGCCATTTCAGAGTGCTGAGCGTGAACATGTGCAGTGATGGGGAAACGCCTAGTTCTCAACCCGAGTTCAGGTAGTAGACTGACCAGCCTATGCCACTTATCTGGAGCCCTTCACAAGAGTATTACTGTCAAGAAAATGTCGGCGCCTTTTTATATAGCTAGTACCTGATGCAGATCTAAATGACCACCTCCCAGTGGTCTGTCTAATTTACCCCAGTGGTTTCCCTTGATAAAAAAAAATGCGATGGCCGTGTTGCCTTAATCTTTGCACACGGACTGTCTTGGATGTTTGACACGGAGGCCACTGTGTATCAGGTTAGCAGATAAGGCGGGGTGGCAGCTGCTGGTGGCCAGCTTTTTACTGGAGTGCTAAGTCACTGATGTGACTACTGATCAACACTAGTGGGAACAGAAGGGCGCAATGGGTTAGGCATTCAGTTTCTCCTGCGTTGGCTGAGCTCACTGTGCTGTGCTGAACTAATTGTTCTATTCTACCTTTTATTTTATTAAATGTAGTAGGAGAGCGTATGCGCATTAACGCAGCAGGCAGGATTCTGGGTGTGCGCTGCTTCTCGCTGCAGAAGATTCTGAATTTGGCTGTGGCATCAGTCCTTTTGAGCTGTTGCCTGCATTGTTTTTTTTCTGGGTGGGCATGTTTCAGACCATTCTCCGTTACTGTGCTTGATGGATCTGTCGGGGCTCTTAAATGTTTGCCAGCGGTGCACTGCCATGTTTTGGCATTGGCGCCCGCTGAACAGCTTGTATCCGTGTTCATACCAGTTGCAAGCGAGGGAACACACGCATGCCAGCCTGGTTTTGCTGGAGCATGCTCTACTTTGTGACTGCAAAACTTCTATAGGACGGGGTTATTCTTATTGGTATTAGACGGGCTTCTTTACTTCTTACTCTTTGAGTTGCATGTGTCTGCCTCCATGTACTGACCCAGTGTCTTTCAACGCAGTCATTTGTTGGGGATTTTACAGACGAATTTTTTTAAAAAAAGCACATGTTTATCTGGCATCACTCGGTAAGTAGGAGCTACCTCTGGGTAACCTGGAGGTTGTGCTAAGCTTGCTGCAATTCAGACTTCCACACACTATGGAAAGCATAACATTAGTCCATTACATATGGATGACCTACAGTGTACAAACATCTTTCACATGCCCCTTTATGCACATTGCCTAGTAGACCCAGTTAATGTCACATGTATATTTGCAGAACAGCTAGTCTGGGGAGGCAAAAAGTAGCTCCTAGTAGTTGTCAAGCTAGTAGGGCTAAATGGTTTGCAGAAATGTGGTCCCTGTCAACTTATTGGGTGTGGTCCACTGATGCTTCACCTGTCGCGTCGTACTACATAAATTGCTAGATGGTCAAGGGGCCATTTGTGCGTCCAAGTGAAATTATGAGCACCAGCTTATATGCTGAGGCCTATGGTGCCTTTCGTGAAATGCCCTTTAGGGTTGTCAGAGAAACCTTGTCATTGGAGCATGCAATTTGTAAAGCCCACCCTTGGCATTGGAGCATGCAATATGTAAAGATGCCTTACCACCGTGGAGGGCCGGTCCATCTACTCTGCTGCTTGGATGGTTGGGGGTTCTTCCGCAGTGGTGCTCGCACTACATGAGGCAGATGCCAAGTGCTTACACAGGTCCGCTACGTGGAATGCTTTGCACATTTAGGTTTGTAGCTGTAGGCAGGGTTATGGAAGGCCACAAACTTCCTTCCTGTTACTTGCGCTTGTTTCCTGAACTGTTTCTGGAATGTTAGCTGCACATCTTCTGTAATTCAATTTTCCTTTACTGTTGGCTTCGAAACTAGAAGTTCGAAACCAAATGGAGACAGGGGACACATTGAATGTCACAGAATTGTTTGTGTGTGGATCTCTATGGCTCCCATTCTATGCTTTCTGACACTTCACTGCAAGTTCCTCTCGTGACTGAAGGTGGTGTTCTGCATTTCTGCCCCAGTTTATTGGTTTGGCATTGCTGCTCGGTTTGACTAACTGTCGAGGTCCTCTCCTTGGGAGCATGGAAATTGATTTGATCGGTATTCAGCTTAGACCTTCAATGTTTAAGTTATTGCAATTCCTCTACAGGGCAGA
Organism: Ambystoma mexicanum; assembly: GCF_040938575.1. Classification (NCBI taxonomy): domain Eukaryota; kingdom Metazoa; phylum Chordata; class Amphibia; order Caudata; family Ambystomatidae; genus Ambystoma; species Ambystoma mexicanum. The sequence goes on from NC_090922.1 coordinate 1,302,132,816, forward strand.
CGATGGCGACCATCAGACTCATGGGAGGAACAATTTTTGAGTTCCTTCTAACCCTGATGCCATTCATAAGAGTCTTAACAAGTTTTCTAGGAATTTGTACACACAGTTAAATTTTGGGGTAGTTAACTTTCAAGGAAGGGGGAAACGTTGGAGGGCAATACAAAATTGCATTTCCCATGCCATTTCTCACATGGCCAGCTTGGATTTCACATACAGCGCGAATTGCTTGACAAATATGTAAAACTTTCATGGGGTTGAGATATCTGGTCCAGGCAGTGCACCATTACATCCTTTAGTCAAATTTAGGTTCGCCTGAACTGTCCACAGAGCCAGATGGCAATTTTCAGGGTTGTGATTGGCCAATTTGAGTTTCAGGACCTGTAACTGGTCCATAAATTTTCACAAGGGGCAGCCAGAGTGGCTAGTTGAAACAACCAGTCTTATTAGCTTAGAGCCCTGCAAACATGCTCAAAATGGCTGCCTTTGTTCGCAGACTTATTGCAGGCTCCTGCGCATAGTGCACTGCAAAGGTTTGTAAAGGGGACATGTTCAACCCCCTTGGTGGTTCTCCCACTTTGAGTGGGAGGCATTCGGTGGTCTAGAAGTGAACAATTTCAAAAAGAATGGAAACCAACTTTTTTGTCGTCGGCTTACTCTGTTCACTGGTTCTACGTAAAGGCGGTGGTTTGCATTAAAACATTTTGCCCATATTCCGCATCTCTGGGGCCCCCCATCACCTGCTCTAGAGTGGGGGGGGGGTGGGAAGGGGGAGACAGGTTGAACCCTGCATAAAAAAGCTTGCATGCAGATCTGTTTAAAACCCAAAGTCTGGGTCATTGGGCTAGTGGTAGCCAGTGGCCCAGCAGTGGCTAGTGGTCACTCTGCACGGCTTGTGGGGAAGAGAGGCCAGGGCGTGGCCATTCCTTGGACCAAAAGGCCATTGGCCATTGGTGAAAGTCATAGTATTGTGCAGTTTCTCTGGAAAGCCTTGTACAAATCAGTTAAAAGTTGTGTAAAGGGACTTGGTTAAGATTACTATAAAAAAAAAGTTAACTTTACGAAAGGGGCATTCTATTTGCATCGTAGTTGACCAAAAAAACCTCACAAATTGTTAAATACACCAGCTATGGTTCCTAAAGCAGCCATAACCTTTCCACCAGGATCTTACATAAACAATCAAATACACAAGGGACAGAACTAGTAGACAGGGTTAAGGATGACGAAGTGCACAAGCAATTTTTTACTTGGTTTAAATTCCCAAGGTTTTTTGTTTATTTTATTCCAGCATAAATGCTATATCTAAAAGCACATTAAACATTACTTACAACACTATGGCCCATTCGTTTTACCATTCATTCACATTCATACAATTCTCATCAATCTTTCATTCCACAATTCATTTTTTAGAAAAATGGTTTATAAAAAACAGTAGACATCTGCTATATCTCGATGTGATTATAATTCATTATAAACTATCCCCACACATTTGGGGTATCACAACAGTCTGTGTTCTCTTATTCACACAGATCCACGTCGACACGTGTTTCAGTTGCTCTCTGCGAGCATCACCATTGGTACTCTCTGTACGGCAACCTTCTTCAGGACAAAACAACCCATTTTTCAAGCACAAATATTGGCATGGGCCACACCATCTCCTATCCATTTGTCTACCTTGTCTACCGGGTAGACAAATCCCCTGGACGGCGAGAGTCAGACTCACGTGCCTGTGACCCGAAAACAAGTCTGTGGAAAGAAGGGAAGCCTGGGCAATATAAACCACTTGCTCCAGTAAATATAAATCAACATTGCAATCCACGGCTGTTTCCATTTTTCCGAATCAGAGGACACTCATCCTCCAGATTCCAACCATGATGTATTGCAATTGAATACTACATCCCGAGATTCTAATTACGTTGTATTGAAATTGAATACTACACCCTGCCCCCCTGACTCCATTGGATAGGAGATGGTGTGGCCCATGCCAATATTTGTGCTTGACAAATGGGTTGTTTTGTCCTGAAGAAGGTTGCCGTACAGAGTACCAATGGTGATGCTCGCAGAGAGCAACTGAAACGCGTGTCGACGTGGATCTGTGTGAATAAGAGAACACAGACTGTTGTGATACCCAAAATGTGTGGGGATAGTTTATAATGAATTATAAATGTCTACTGTTTTTTATAAACCATTTTTCTAAAAAATGAATTGTGGAATGAAAGATTGATGAGAATTGTATGAATGTGAATGAATGGTAGAACGAATGGGCCATAGTGTTGTAAGTAATGTTTAATATGCTTTTAGATATAGCACTTATGTTGGAATAAAATAAACAAAACATCTTGGGAATTTAAACCAAGTTAAAATTGCTTGTGCACTTCGTCATCCTTAACCCTGTTTACTAGTTCTGTCCCTTGTCTATTTCTGATTGATTGACCTGTAGAACTGGGGACGTTAAAACAGGTACCCCTTTTATTTAGCATTTTACATAAACAATACTGCCACTTTGAACAGGACTTTGTGCCTTCTTCAGAGTCCATTCTTAAGTACTAAAGGTGTCTCTACCTTCCGTAACTAGTAACTCGGTAAGAAAGTTTACTAGATCGATACCCTCAAAAAAGATGTTCCAAGTGGCAAGTAGACTCCTGTTAAACGTCAATCACAAATTCGAAATTTTTCAGTGTTCTAAGTTGCACAAATTGAGTGCCGCTCTCTGGCTCGTATTCCTCCCCAAGTACTTAAAGAAGGGTCTTCCCTAGAGAAGGGCTTTGTGTCGGTCGGTCTCTCTCCCTCAGGGAAGCTGGTCCAGCACTGCAATGTGGTGTGTGTACTTTGTGGATTTGTGCTGTGTTGGTCCCCAGTATTCTCTTTTTACTGTAGAAGGAAGATTCATTTGTCATATTACTGTCTCCAGATTAGTCCACTGTAGACTTATTTGCAAATGAAACGCATTGGCAATACTCGGTTTGTTCCAAATCCACGCGAGCCAGTTGCTGGAGAAAGGTGTAGTGTCGACGTCGCTATCCATCCTGTAGCTCATTGTCTTTCCTGTTGGGTTCCGTATGTACAGCAGTGCGCATCATGTTTACTTTTGGTGCTTGCTCTTTTAAGGTGGCATGACGTGGAAAACCTTCAGATGGATTGGCTTCGTACCCAGGCTTCAGCTGCTCTACGCTAAATGCCACCGTCACATAAATTAATAGTTAATTCCTGTGACCAGATTCAGAGACCGGACACTAACAAGGCTTTTCCTAAAGACCAGAACATGGCACACTTCTCCTCTGATGCATGTACTGGGCTCGACAGATTGGATAAGCAGGAGTTAAGTAGCTCCTGGGTATCCTTCTGATGCATCCAGCAGGGCACTCTAGACACAGGAACCAGGCAGGAGACGGTAAGTATAAAACAGGAAAGCTACTTTATTCTTCAGTTCCAGATAAGGCTTAGATGGGAGCACAGGAAATGTGCATCTTCTCAGCTCAGTCCCATGCTGAAGTCCCTTCCAACAGTCCCTCTCCGAGCCCCCTCACACTCCATATGTAGCACCCGGCAGACAAGCAGGATTCTACACCTTCATTAATCGGAGACCAGGAGCTACTACTGGGAAACGGAAGAGCCAGTGCATAGCATTCGCAAACCCGAAATGCCACATAAGATGCAAATATATAGTTGTGTTCATTACTTATTACCCATAAAGCTTTAAAAGTTGTACAGTGTATTTATAGTGTGTCCAAAACACGCAGAGTTAAATTCACACAGGTATGTTCATTAAGCATCCGTTCGTCTGCGGAGCCAAAAGTAGCTTCAGGTAAGCTATCCGTGCCAAGCTAACCTGGCTCTACTAGGCTGTAAGCAGGAGCTAAATGGCTGCCGCCTCGCCTCAATTTCGAGCCCTGCGTGTAAATCGGCAGTTATTGAATAGGCCGTAATACTGGGTGGGGCTTTACCTGGTTCTAAGAACTGTACAGCAAGTTGAACATTTCCTGGCAGAATAGCAAGATTTTGAGGGTTTTTGCAAATATGCTGTAGGTCTTTGGGTGCTTTATTCTAGACGTTGGACACGGAACCTGGAATGCCCTTTTGCTGCTTCTCATATTTCCTGTGCTGGAGTTATAATCAGCAGGGCATTGGAGCGTAGGGTTTATGGCTGATCCATCCTTTATGGATGGACCATCCAGAAAACTCTGCACGGCAGCTTGCAGGGATGCACCTTCTGCGTAGAAAGAATGAAACAAACTCGGACTCTTCATTGCCATGGCCTTGGACGATGCCATTTAGCCTCTTGTGTGTTCAGGATCTGACCTCCTCCTCCATCTCTGGGGGCAGGAACGTGGTCGTGGCTGTGTCTTGGCACCTGTGAACGCCAGAGGATTACAGAAGGTGTCAGCCAGGTGTTATCAAGTGAAGGAAAGTGGCACTGCACCAGCATTGAAAGATCTCCACTGGTTCAGTTGGAGCTAAGAATATTTAATACAGTACCGGTTCTAGAAAGCTTCTGGCGGAAATACCCTAAAGTGACTGAAAGAGTGATCAAGCCAGACTACGCGGGGAGGAAGAAGCGCTGCTGAAACAGTTAATCGTTCACTCCTGTGCCTTGAAGCCACATCTCTAGTCCATGCCCAGACTACCATCCCATCGCCATCATACCTCCAAGGATGATGCAGGCCCCGATCTCCTGTGTAAAACACCCTCGGGGAACCGGGAGGAAAATCCCTATTCTTTGCATGTACCTCCGTGCTCACGTGAGGCTCTGTTTCTCCATGCTGCCTTTCTGCCGACACACAATATGTACTTGCTGCTAGGCAACGTGTGGTCATTACAGTGCATCATATTGCAGAAAGGATGGAGCCCTTCGATTGAGAAGGACACAACCAGATAACTTGTTCTATGGGTTGGTTCGGGGTGAGGGAGGATGTCTACAGCCACTTTTTAGCTCTCTACCTGTCAATTTTGTGCCTGGTAGCGGGACATCACCAACTCTCGCCCACCTTTAAGAAGAGACGCCCTGTTTTCAAAAATACAGTCGTGTTCTATGCTATTTTACACTCCGATAGATTTTCCAATAGAAACTTTTTCAGCTTCATTAGATTTCGTGTTTTTTAAAAAAAATGTAATATCCTTTCTCACTTAAGTTGGACACCTCCTTAGTTTTAGCTTGTAATTGCAGCCACTACTAGTCTACCCAATGTAATGTTCCTTTTCGTGGGCATCCTGCTGAACTGTGTGTGGGTGGTTTTCTGTTGCAATACATTGTTTAAAAACCTCTTAAACACGCAGCATGGCTTTATAACTTCTTGAGTTTCTCGAGGGACATGTAGGCCAGCCTCTATGTTCCTGCTGCACCGAACAGGTTCTATTTTGTGAAAAGGGACAAGTGTAGCCTAGTAAAAACTAAGCACTTGTTTGGAATGTGAGGCTTGGTGGCAGAGACTATTCCAGCTTACCTCTATGGTGCGATTGGCCAGCTGTCACAGCCCAGCCAAAGTAGAAATGCACTGAGGATGTAGCTGGCAGAGGGTAGCTGTGTCCCAAGTGTGCGTCTTCAGCGAGATGTGAAGATTGGAATGGTGGATGCTTGCTCTCCTGTGAAAAGTCGAATCTCTGTGGCAGAGAGTGCTCCAGCCAAAGTTCCTTTGCCAGATCGGAGCAGCAAACGCAGGTACGCCTTTTAGCCTAAAGGAGGTAATGGAGATCAAATGTGAGACCCTACTAATGTGAGTGAAGGGTGCAGTGGAAATGGGCCTTGGTCTGATGTGCTTCCCACTTGACCATTGGGTTTGCTTTCTGAGCAGAGGCGGCATTAGCCTGGTCCATGGGTTCCAGCTGCAGTAGTTGAGGGTCTGGAAACAGTGTAAGCAGTCCATCTGTTCCATACGTGCGATTCTACATTGTAGCAATCCTGCCCCTGCCGAGGGCCCTACATGGCAGGTATGGGCCGCAAGTCTGTGCCTAGGCAGGCCTGAGCAAAGCGAGTGCCTTGGTGAGGGTTGCTTTTCCAGCCTGTATGCTTCCCCCCCACCCCCCCTAGCTGGAGCATGATTGGTATTCACACCCCGGTGTGCAAATCGTTTTTTTTTTCATGGGAGCTGGGTTCATGCTATTGTGCAAATTCAATCCCCCCGAAAGAGGGTCGGAGGGGGGAGATATCCCTTTCTTTTCCATGGCACCCAAGGGTGGGGCCATCTGATAGCCTGAGCGGCGAGCGCCTTTCCCCAGGTGCAAATGTTTGATACCAAAAAGACAATTATCAATGTGTTATCTACATTTACTCGACCTGAATTCCATTCTTTTTTTTTTATGGGCCCTCCCCACCACTCTCCCAAACCCCACAACATGTCCCCTTTTTTATGGGAGCGACCCAATTTCCTCCCGCCCCCTGATCTCCCTACTCCCATACATACTCATAAATATATGCCCAGGCTCAAAATACGCATTAGTCATTGGCTAGTGATTGACTCTTGGCGATTAAGAAATGGTGTGTGGAGTGTTTGTGCAGAGATGAGGTGGCAAGTGACTCTTTATGGCTGGCTAGTATCTTTCGGTTTAAAATTTGTGCCACTATCATTTTGGTCCAATCGACCAAAATGAAGACGGTCAAAGGATGGTGTTATCACACAAAGGTATACGTGTACAGTCATGTTTGGAGTAAAGACTGTCCCTTTTAACTTCACCCCCTCGCTTCTACAGCAAGACCCTCCTCTTCAAGGATTGGCTCCTCCCTAAAAACTAGTTCCCCACACACTCCACTGCTAATCTGAGTCTGTGTGACCTGATCCCCACGGTTTCATCCCTTGGTTGCTCTACGATCACTTGGTGACAGATTGCTCCCCACTCCCTCGCTAGCACCCCATCCCCCCTCCCTCTACTGCCTTAACCAGGTTCTTCCCCCTTTGATTGTAAAGCGCTCTGCTGCTCCCTGAAGCTAGGTCCATGCTCCATCAATACTCTGGTAATAATGATGTATGCTCACAGTGACAGAGCTGAGGGAGGCAAGCCAAGTGATTTGTGGTCGACCTGTATGTAGGCCAGTTTCGCATCCCTGTAGGATCGTCCAGCTGTAGTCGCTAAATTGCATTCCAATTAATTCATTTATAGGTTACTTACAGTGATATGAAACTGTGTCAGTTATTCGTTTAAAAAGTGAACTTTTCCTATTTTACGTGTTTCGAAGAGCTACTCTCCATGAAGCCCATTTTTGTATATTCTGTGTCGCAGGCGCAGTTTCAGACCCATTGCACCTTTCAGCCGTTAAGTGTCGCTCCTTTTAATTCTTGCTTGACTTACCATGCCACGAGTTCTCTGTGAACTACCGAAATATTATTCGGCTATGATCCAGAGCCCCTCGTTGCACAGCCCGGGCCCCTTGGAGTGAACCGCTGCACAGTTCTGAAAGCCGTGGCTTGACCAGGTTTTGCTGTGTCCAGTAAAACGTGTATAACGGCTACACGTTCCAGTGAGATTTAGGATTCTTTAGAAATGTTGAGAATTTTTCCTTTTAGAGGAGACCTTTTTTCCTGCCACGTTTGAGAAGCTGTGGTACCAGAGTGTGGGTGTCCTTGCTGCACTTGAACTTTGTCTGAGCCCCTCTGGCAGCACCCCACACTTCGGGGTGTGAGGCATGCACCGCATCAGACACGGTGGCCCTGGGACTTTACGCAGCTGGCTGTGGATTACCGAAAACGCGGGCTTGACTTTTCAGAGATGTCGCCATGCAGTGAAGGAAGTGCTTGCAAGTGTGGCGGGTCGACTGCAGTTAGGCGACCCCCACGAATGTACTAAAGCTGCACCCTCTGTAAAGGCTATATATTGCTGATTGGAGAAGAACAAAGACCCTGCCATGAATGGGTTGGGTAGGAGTGGCCTTTTGATTGTGGCACAGCCCCTCAGCTGCGGGATGACCTGCACGATCTTTCTACCTTTGCCTACAAATTCTGTAATATTGGACCTCGCTGAGTTACCTGATGGCAGTACCCGTCTTTCCCCTCCCATGTGCTAGCTCAATACCCCCTGTCTGTACTCCGAACACAGTGTCTTCCTCGAGGTTAGCTGTTTACTGCCGAGCACAGCAAGTACAATATGCAGCTCTACTATAGCACGGAGTGTGTAAAGTTATGAACCTATTCCCATCCCGTAGAGGACTCCAACCCCCTCCACGCCCATAGACATGCTCGCGAGAATGACCCCCCCCCCATTGCGAGTAGCCAGATCGCAATGTTCCTGGTAGGAAGTCTTCATTATTTCCTGCCCCATCTTTTAAGCTAGTGCTTATTCGTTTAGGGTATATAGACGCTGCTGAAACTGAGAGGCTCCCTTTCTCTCTCTGTGTGTTTGTGTGTGTGTGTCTGTGTATGTGTGTTAGTTTTAAGGTTAAATTATGGCTCCCTGATTATAGTTGAATGGTAACCCACCCTATTGAAAGGCATCGTAAATGCCCTTAACTAACGAATTTCCCGTTTTTACATCTGACAGACTCTTGGCAGTGAAATATATCATCTGTTGGCATTGCAGGCCTACTACCCGCTCGGGTCCTGTGGCAGCATTGCAGCTGCATATTGAATACACTGCCATGCGTTTGTGTTCCTTTTTTTACCACTGGACTGTACTCTTTGGCTTGAATATATGTGGTACTGGGCCACCTAAAGTGGCCCGAAGAAGGAATTCCTCATTTGTGGGATGCAGCTTCTCGCTTTTCGCTTTTCCTGACACTGTCTGAGTAATGTTGGTGGCATGTTTCTTGTGGAAATGCCCAGGTGTCGTTAGTCCAGTAACCTTGATTAAAAGCAACAGCACCACAAATTGACCCGCAAAAGTGTCCTGTTCTACTGGGCTTTCTGACATTGCCCCGTAGACCAACCACACAACCTGTCAGCCCGCACGCACGCTCGCTCGTGCCGATAGCCGTCCTTTCTGCCTTGTGCCGATAAACACCCGCGTGTAGCTATTCATACAAGTGATAAGGAGACTCTCTCCAAGCCCTGTTTTTTTTTGGTTGTTTTGTTTCCTTATGAGGAGGCGCATTTTTTCATAGCACACGCGGAATGCTGAAGTCTGCAGGGTCCACGATGGCACATTGGTGGGTTCCTGTATTTGTACGTGTTTCCCCTTGGGTTCGGAATAGCAAGCGTTGCAAGGTTTTGGGGTTGGAGCCCGTTTTCCCGGTGCAGCTTGCATGTCTCTGGCGAGCTGGCGGGCGCTATGTCATGGCACCGTGTCCTCTGTTGCATAACTCCCCAGCAGCCTGGTGCTGAGAGAAGCGCTGTTTTTTTAGTCTTCCCATCTGGTGCAGAGAGCTCTCTGGATGCAGGGCAGTGGCTGCCCTTACCAGCAGCCAGCCATCAAGGAGCTCGGAGTATTATTTGCAGAAAACCTTTGCACTTTTGATTGCCTCGCCATCCCGCACAATGGATTCCCTGTCAACATGCCAGCTAATTAACTATAATTTCTGATGTTGCTCCATCTCTGTATGCGGCCCACATACTTCAGCTGCACTCGTTCTCGGTCTGTTTTTAGCACCGTACAGTGGATGGGGGAGGAGGGAGCGCTCCATTCAGCACCGCGCTCTCCCACTTGTGTGTTGGAACGCTTCTTAAAATGGCGTTGCGCTTATTTTTTGTGCTGGTGTTTTTTCAGTCTACAAATGGAGATAATGTTGTTGCAAGATGGGAAACATCTCATGAAATTGGGGTGGCCCTACAGGACCACGGAAGCTGCCATGTTTATTGGTGTTTAACCCTTATACAGGCGTGTTTACTAGTTGGAATGTTTCTGTTTAGCCTATTTTGTAAAGTCTCACCTGATATTATACAGATGAGTGATCAAAAATAGTTGCCTTTGATCTGCACAATCCACAAATGCCCACATTCTGCTTCTTTGGCCAGAGAAGGCACTATTCAATTATAGCGGATAACTGTTTTTGTATCCGTTTTTGCCAAATTTGTGATACTTTTTTCGTTTAGAAAAACTATAAACCAACTGCTTTATCCTTACTCTATCACCCGCAAAGGGATCAAGAGCGGAGTTGGATTAATTGGGATTTGATCCTGCTGGCTGCACCTGTCGCACCACACTTCAAGTGCTCTTGTAGAGCGCCCCTCTGCCGTTAAGGCCTCGCTGGTCCTATAAGGAAAGGTGGAGAACAGGGGCGAGGGTTAGTGGGAGATACGAAACTTGTGGTATTGCACCCAGGAAGTACCTGAATCCTGGGTGGTGCCCTGGTTCTATGGTTTTTGCAATGAAGCTTGATCCTGAGTTAATATGGTGGATATGCGCCACGGTCTGGTGACGCTTAAAGCGCTCTAGGCCTGGGTTAGCCGCGGTATAAAACAAGAGTGGTGAGCTTCATCACTGCTCTTATTGTAGGTGCGTAAGCTGATGGTTCTGCCATTGTCCTGTGTGTGTGTGGCTGTGTGTGTGTGGCTGTGTGTGTAAGGAGGTGGGAGATTTTAGAGTGGGAGACAGTTGGAAGGGAAAAGGGTACATCGGTGCAGGAGGAGTACATTGCTTGGGGGAGAGAAAGCGTTGAAAGTTGTGCACTATCCTTGTTGATGTTGAGAACGGATTTGGCTTTTAATAGGATATGAAAATTACCCAAGTGAGTCCATTCTCCGGCCGTTATTGCTGGTGGCTAGTGTGTAGGTTCCAGGTTAATCCATCTATTTTAGCATAAGAATTTAATTGGAACCACCTTGCCATGAAAATGGGCTGCGATTGCTCTCTCGCTCGAATTGTTATTTAAATAACCAGGTTTTGAGCAGTTTCCTCAAGGACTGGTGTTTTTTCTTCTTTGAGGATGTTAGGGCAGCGAGTTCCAGAGTTTAGTTGAAAGTAAAAAAGGGTGGTGGCCCTCTGTACTGTCTGCTGTCGATGCCAAGTTACCGTTATTAAAGCATGCCTGCTGTATCCAAGTGCAGTCAATGGCTGTAGTGGGAGCATTTTCTGGTGATGTGTTCAGGAGCCCGTGTCGTGAAAGCTGCAGCAAGCTATTCAAAGGGCTTTTTAGTGAATCCTCCAGTGTATCTTGTGAAAGGCACCCTATTATATTTTGAGATTGTGATAACTGGTTTAGTATTTTGGAGTTGGTCCCGATTATCGGGAAAGTGGACATTCAAGCTTTTGATAACCAATGTTGCTGCTGCGATGCATATTGCGGACAGTCCATGTGCACATGTCGCCTTTGCTTTTTCATGGGTGGGGCTTTTTGGTGACAAAGTCTCCACAGGCTTCAAGATCATTGAATTGTATGGGCAGGTCTCCTGGAAATTTGCCCATCATGAAGTGTTAACAAGAGTTGGAAGAAAGCGCAGTGAATGTCAGTCGATTCGGCCTAAAGTTTGACATGTTTTCACCCCCATTTAGACTCATTCAATGACCAACATCAATGTTGAGGCAACTCGACCCTACCTAAATCCCCTCTAATCCCACCTAGTAGAGCGCTTGCTTTGACATCAGTGCAGAGCCTGCCGACGCAGGTTCGAATCCCGTCGGGGCCAAACTCAGCTTTTCATCCTTCCGAGGTCGATAAATGAGCACCACACACTGTGGGAAATAAGCAGCGCTCAGATACCTGAGGGTTCGTGGGCCTATATAAATGCACAAACATAGCTTCAGACACAGCAATCCCATAGGCCTGCACATATGGGGGAGCATTCAGTCATGATATGATAGTTTATTTAGATAGCGCTTATACATAATGTGTTTCAAAGCGCTTCAAGGCAAGGGAGGGAACAAGGGAAAATGCAATGACATTCTTACAGGCCATGATCGTACTCGGCCTGACAACATTTGAGATAGTGCAAGAGTTAAGACATAGATGAGGAAAGGAGGGAGAGTGGGAAGGAAATGGAAACGGACAGGCGACTACTGTACTAGGCCTGACGACATTTCTGGTAGAGCTGGAGAAAAACAAAAGGTGATGGAGAGGGGTGCAGAAAGGTAGGGGAGGAACAAAACAAGCGACTATCATACTAGGCATGACAAGATTTACTATAGTGCGGGAGGGAAAGGGGTGGGGAGGAAAAACCAGTAAGGGGAGGGGGGCGAGGGGAGGAGACAGATGAGGTTTCTATCATACTAGGTCAAGGGACAATTCTGATAGAGTAAGTGCATAGAAGAAAGTAAGGGGAGGAGATGGGACAAGGGAGAAGGGAAAGGAGGTGAGAACAGAGTAAAGCAAGAGGGGAGAGTGAATGAAATTGCAGAAGTCAGTAGTAACGCATAATGTTGCAAGCCAGGATACAAGATGAAGATGGGAACAGCATGATTCAGGGCCACCATGAGTACAAGATGCAAAGGATTCCAGGATGAGATTTGAGAAAGGGTGACGCACCGTGAATGAATGAAGCCCATAAAAGTCAAATCCAGCATTGGCCACAAGACTGTGATGGTGAAACCAGAATGTATCCGGACAGACTCCTGCAGAAGTAGGCTGGGGTGGGGACAGGGTAGAAGAATCGAGCAAAACAGGCAACACCTGTGTGTGAGAATGGTGGGGGCACAAGGGAACATCACGTGGGTACAGAGGGAGTAACACATGTTGGTGCATGCTTACCTGCTGTCTGAGCAGAGGGGTTGGGCCCTGGGTCCTCCTGGTCCAAACACGAATTGGCCTTTTCTTCATCTGCCCTTCACTTAGGACGCCCGGGCAAGAGACGCTCTTGATCTAATAGTTAAGAGCAGGAAGGAAGAAGCAGGGCTAAGAAGGTGGGTGGTGCTTAGGCCATGTGACCTAGATCCACTTGCACCTGCTCTCCATCTGCAAAGGAAAAGAGGCTGGAGGGCTCCTTAAGTAGGGGAAAAGAGCGGCAAGCAGGAAGGCGCCAGGTGACCTAGATCCACTTGCACCTGCTCCCCATTGCTAGGGAACAGTGAACACCCTCCAACCCCCCGCCCGTTCCCTCCACACCACCCATCCCCAGCCCCAAATCTACCCTGTGGCTGTTACTATTTCTCAGCCATATGCAAAACTGAATAATGGTTTCTAAAAGGTTTTGAATGAATCGCAACCAGTGGCTTTGCTCTTGGAATCTCTCAATTGTTTGTCGGCCTGCTGTGCCATTGCAGAAGATGGAAAAGCTAGATGCAGTTTAGGCATGGTTTCCATCCACAAAAAAGGGCACCCTGATCCAAACTGCCAGGTCCCTTACTCTCTGCACTAGACCGCAACAAATCTGACATGTTGCAACCTCATTGGGCATCATTAAAGTGTTCAGGATGTTTTAACTGGGCAATATCTAATTCGGGGAATTGCCCCCCCCACCAAATCAGGTGCAAACACTTCTCCTTTATTTAATAAGAAAGTTCTTTTTATGAATCTGGGATGCCAATTTCAGAGAATTGATTTCCCCATAAGAAGGCACACCCCTGAATGCTCACACAAGAAAAAATACAACCTGCTAGGGAAAAAGGCCCAAGACAGGCTTACAAGTATTTATTTCTACAAAATAGAAATGCATCAGCAAAGAACTCTGCTGCCGTTGAATGTTCTGAGTCCTGTAGGCATGTGCAGAAGATAAGTGCAACAACATCACTGATGATCTAATCATATATAGTACAATTCTACAATACGGATTGGAGGAGCCCTATACATTTAGGTACTGCTCCATATGGGATGCTGGGCCATTGGTCCGTCTTAATCTGGCCATCTCCATTCACATGGGTGCTGCTGGGCTAGTCATCCGCGGTGAGCTAACCTAACAATTGGCTACTCTGATGAACAGTGTTATTCTAGCATTGTAACAATGCACCTGGCAGCTACTCTGATGGTCTCGGGGGAGGGGGAGAGCCAAGGTCACACTAACTTGCATGCTTCACTCGCTCCCAGACAGAGCAGCAACTCCCAAGGCCCTCCACCTTAGTTTTAGGCTATAATTCTGATACTACCCTGCACCTCGCTGCATCCATCACGTGATCCATTTCTGAAGGCACGATAGTCTTACCTTCTGATCTAGTGATCAATCGAGGGTGTTTTATGGTCTGGGTTTGGATGGTGCTGTGCCATGCAGGGGTAATGGGATGAAAGCATGGTCTGTAATTCTCAAGTGGGAATCTTTGGGGGCAGGAGGGCCTTGCTATCTGTTCCGTGGGATGATACTGCGAAGAGGCGCTCTGCTCCATTCTCATGTCTTTTGCAGGGCGCTTTCGTCCAAGGGCGTGAGGGCCTGTAACTCTGAACAATGGAGGATGTGTATCTCTGAGATATTTCCAGGATGGGGGTGGTGTTAGTGCTCATGCACAGGTAACTTCTAAGATGGCTGCTGTTTGGCAAGAAAGCATTCACACCTGCATCTACCATATAGCTTGTAATGCATGTGCTAAGGTGATCACGCAACCCACTCTATGTGCACCCCTGCTTCCTGGATGTGCTCTCTTAGCATTTATTCCTCATTTTGGTATCGCCTGAGGGGGAGGGAAGACACTTTCCTTCCCAACAATAGCCCCCCCCCTTTCTGGGATAAGCAACAGTCAGGGTTACACAAGGTCTATTTATTAACCAAATAGAAATAATAGATACAGATTACAGATACACATTTTTTACCACCATTTGCTTTTTTTGAAGAAACAATCAACACTAGTCTCTTCGGTTTTTAATACCACAGATATGGAAATATAAATTTTAGTGACACACACTTCCCCATAAGTATCTATGCATTATATTCACCCAGAGCACGCAGACACCAAAGATTGGATGCATGGGAGTCTAGGAAGAATCTTTCTTTTGTAAAAACAACAAATTATTTAAAATATCCCTGCACATCCATTTCTCGCTACTTCCCCTTTATTCAAAATGCCTCCCCCTTTAGTCAATAGAGCGGTCTGAGTTTCATCTCAGTTGCAACAGGCTATTGGACTTTCGGGTATGTGAATGGCTTGTAGAAAAGAAAATATATTGACAAAATTCTCTTCAGTGATGCTCATATTCAATTGTGTAAAATGTACCTTTCGAGTGGATTGTGTCCTCCCACGTATTCCTCATCTTTGATAAATTGCATCCAACGTTGGTTGCTTCAGAAACTTTTTTTTTCTCAGTAGAGGGTGCCGTGCGTCAACTTGTGCCCCTCGATGGCCCCAGTCTGCTCTCGAGCATGACATCAGACTGTACATATAGCACACAGTTTGTTTTTTCCGCTGCACAGTATGCTTCGGGTGGTTCTTTGACTTTGTGTGAACGGTTATTTTGTTTAAATGTGAACTCCTAAGACTGGCTTTAAGAGGTATGAAGATTGTGGGTTGAAGAGGTCGATCACAGATCCACACTGTATCTGCTTCTGGTGCCTTCGGATCGAGCACAAAATAGACAACTGTGGTTCCTGTCGGTCCATGACCAGAAAGGCCTTGGAGAGTAAGGGGAAATTTGCTGTGGTTAGGCTCTGTCAAAATCCCCATCATCCACTGCTTCCAAGAGATCGTCGGATGAGAGAAGCTTGAGGGGCGAATCGTTACCTCAGATGCGCTCTTGATCTGAGTGGGCTTCGCCACTCCTCGTCCCTGGCTTCCTGGAAGAAGCCCAAGAAGAGGCATCCTCGATCGAGCTAATCTTCCCACTCCTCACCCGATCAGTTACTTGCCCACACCTGATCACTTACTTGCCCAGGTAAGTCTGCTTCTAAAGCCGAATGGGAGGACTTTTGAGTCCAAATGCTAAAAATATTAAGGTGGCTTCTCCCGCACATTTGAAAGGTGAAGAAGGCCCATGACCCCGCCGAACCTCATAAGGCTCAGATGGTGTCCATAAAGTTTCATGCTCGCGTGCCCTCGAGGCCGGACTCAAAACATTGGATCCCTCAAATGCTCAAAGCATCGAGATAAGTTGAAGCCTAGGCATCAACCTTCTACTGCCTCGATTGGACTTGGGTCGACATCCTCGAAGTCGTCGACATCGACCAAATCTTCTACGGTTTATAAACCTTCTACTTAAAATACATTTTAAAGTCTGTCCTCAATTTTTGAGGAGGAAGAGGTTTCTGAGCATGACACCCCTCTTTGGCCAGGAGTTTGGGACAACAAATGTTCCCGAGGCCCTTTGCTTCATCCGAGGCTGCAGGTTGCGATTGCAAAAGGCTATCTGCCAGCGTTACCTATTTTTGAATGCTCGCCAGTGCAGAGATCGTATTTTAACATTTCTATTGATACATTTTCAGACTGGATTAACTAACATTTTCCCTCCAGTTCCGTTCATTATATCCATTTGGGATCTGAACCTTGTGCTCAAGTTCCTCCATGTGTGCTCCGTTTGAGCCCCTTCAACCATTTCTTTAAAGGATGTTAACCCTCAAAACTGTCATTCCCCCCCCCCCCCCATGCTACCCCTCTTCCTTTTCTCTCTTCCAACGTCTGTGCGCCGTATGGCCCTACAAATGTCTCTGCTTATGAGAGGGGGAAAAACGAAGAATTGAACCAACGGGCACACAGGTGTAGTGCGTGCTATATATAGTGGGTGAACTCAAGCTCCAGAGCGGATACAGCGGACACTGGATGGGAATATATTAACTATGACGAATATGTGGGAGGAACATCCATTCGAAAGAACAATACATGGGGTAAGTAATTTGTTCTTATCCCTTTCAGTGGGCACCTTGAACAGCGGAAAGAAATGGAGTAGGAGTATCACCCTCTCCCTTTTTCTCTTTAGAAACTTGCATTAATATAAATATTATGCTTGATATAACCAGGAATTACTTTATCATCTTTTTCTAGGTATGCACACAGTAAGATGTCAATTTAACTCCCTGATCTGTGCTAGACTTGATTACAGAGAGAGTGTGAGGGGATCTCACTGACACACCATGGGACCAAATCTATAAAATATATTTTTTCAGACGCACATACACTTCTGAAATGTTCCCTAACTTCTCGGGATGCACAATTAATTGATCTATTCCCACCCATCCGTACTAATAAATTACAGGGACCGGGATTTACTCTAATTCCCTTGATGGGATCACTTCCCCACACTATTTCCCTTTTAGATAATACTCCTATCAGTATTTTCTTTGGCTGAATCATAGACGGGTGGGCATCCCTCTCTTAAGGACTGGTTTAATTCTCCCCCCCCCCCTAAAACAGATGGGGATCAGCCAGTAAGATAGTATCAGCTTTTCTCTACCAATAATCCATCAAAGGGTCCAAAGGACAGAAATTAATTCCTTCTCCTTCCTGGTGTTATCAGTTCTTCTTTCTCTTAATCAGTCAGTGAGTGAGCTTCTTCAGTAAGTGCCATAAGTGAGTGCCATTGCCTCCTGGATTTGTCATTTTATAGACTAGAAAACCTCACCTTTTTGAGGTATTTATACTTTCCCCTGTTTAATTGGTCAATATATATATTATGAGTGGACACATTTCCAAAAGTGACATCACAGTAGACCTACCCAGTGCTCCAGATAAGATTTTGAGGTGGGAGTATTTTACTCCCTATTTTTAAACTTTGAGAGTAAATTTGATTTCAAGCGAGTAATGCATTGTTTTCTCTTTCACAAGAGTAAAAAGTATGCAAGATGCAGCCGACGTCTGCAGAAAGTAACTGTATGGCCATCATTATCATGTGGTTCACATCATGATAGAAAAGCAGGTTTCTCTCACAATTAACAAATAAAGCACAGTGTGCAGAAGCACAAGCACCCTCTCACGTGCAACAGAGGAGCACTAACACTGTGAGCTTATGCTGCATGCAAAGAATAGGCACTCCAGCAGCATAAGCTGCTTAACACTTCCCTCACACAGGACAGGCCTGCTTTAGTATAGGAGCTGTTCGGGCTTCCCACACACAAAGAAGGCAAATCAGGACAACCGCAATGAAAACCAATATCATGTAGAATAGGTGGAGTTCATCCATGCAAGGGTAAAAGAGGCCCACACAGAACATAAAAGGAATGGGTCTCTGCAGTAGAAGCTCCTCTCACATTAGAACATGTACAATATATTCTTCAGGAGTGCACACTCCCTAATGTAGAAAGGGTGTACCATGGGTCTTAGGTCATTCTTTCCTCGCATGTAACGGGAATGCCATGGGTCTCACCCGTACAAGATTAGCATAGATCAGGTCACAGCAGTAGAAGTTCCATTCACATAGAGATAAACTGCATGAGCTATGTATGCACCCCCACACTGAAAAGGTAAATCAAGGGCCCAAAATGCAAGCTAGGCTCGCATAGAAAGGGAACAGCATAGGCATCAGCAGTCCAAATTCCCATCACAAACAACTTGTCCAGCAGAGGCTAAGCGATCCAAGCTCCCCTCACATAGAATAGGAATAGCTTACTAGCCGCAGGAGCACTACCTACATAGAACAGGAACAGTTAATAGCCTCTGCAATGCAAGCTAATATAGATTTGATAGCTACTAGTTCAAATAAGGCGGCTAACTCTGCTTCCAGAATCAAAAAAACGTCCCATAGTAGGAAGTTGGTAAACCATAATTGGAAGGAATTCAGCCTTAGAACAACAAATGATTTGTGTACCAATTGCCAGCCACTGGTCAGCTGGTTTATTTCCCAAAGCTTGTTGCAGAAAGTGATGTTAATATTACAAGAGGGTAAGTCACTCAATATGACTTATATTTTCCCTGCACATTTGGTCTCTTCTGAATATATTTTAATGTTTAAGACAAACCTGGCCAATTACATAATAAAGCAAACATGACTTGTATTCTGATGTTTGCGGTTTCATGGCATAATTGTCTGATTTCAAGTCTGCATCTACTGGAACTAGTTCTACTTAATGGTATGCCAGTGTTTTGATACGATAGTGCAGAGAGGCAAGTGCTCAATGCTAAAATCTATATCTAATCTCGTGGTCGAATGTTGGCTAGCCCGATTTAATAATCATACTGCTTAGAAGTTAAAGGGACCCTGCATGAAGCGCTATATAAAACAATTTAATACCAATATGGATTACCACTAAAGTGAGTTTCCATTTCATTATAAATGTAACCATTTTATTTTTGTTTTGTAACAGTGCTTGCGCTAACTGGAGTGTCAGGTTTGGAATGTTAAAGTGTAGATTTGAAAGGGGTTGTGACCCCTGATTGCTGTAATGACAACCACTCTCTCTTGAGCAAAGGCCGTTGATGCTGCTTACCATTTATGGTACCATTTACAACATTGATTGCATGTTAACGTTGAATGGACGTTTAAACTAGGCATTGCATACTCCTCCGTGACCCAGATAAGGTTTTGAGGTAGCAGAAATTTATTCATTCGGATTTGTAGAGCGCCCAATAGCCCGGGGGCATCGTGGTGCTAGTTACAGACAGTTCTTGGTTACAGATAAATGAACATTTACAAGTTACAGTAAATTGGCAGTTTAGAGTACAGAAAATAAGATTGAGTTTTCTTCGGAAGACCAGGGGTTTTCTGCTCTAATGTCTGTAGGTAGTGCATTCCAGAGTTTGGCGGCAATGTAGGGGAAGCCTAGGCCACCAGCTTTGGCCCTATTAATTCGTGGGTTGTGATGTAGGTTGTTGTATTGTGTCCTGGTGGGTCATGTAGAGGATGATATGGTAAGTGTCTCTGATGGTTATGATGGTGCCGAGAGGGAGAGGCATTTATGCGTGAGAGTGAGGATTTTGAAAGTGATTCGCTCTTTGACCGGGAGCCATTGAGCTGATTGTCTGGCCTGTGAAATATGCTCCCTTTTCGGGATGCTTAAAGCTGCACGAAGAGCATTGTTTTGCGTGACTTGTAATCTATCAATTCTTTTCGGATGTACCTGCTAGTAATAGTTGCAATAGTCTAATTTAGCACCAATAGTTGCTCTGGCTATTGATGGGCAATCCGATTTAGAGATGTATGGTTTTATGGCGTTTATGAGCTTGATGGTGTGTGCGGATGAGGATGTGATAGCGCTGACCTGTCTAGTCATGGATAGGGTGGAGTCTGTGGACCCCTAGTGTCTCTACAGATGTAGACACCGGAATGTACACACTAGAGTGTAAATTAAATTGGGTACAAATATGTGAAAGGCAACCAGAGCATTACTGAACTTGAAAATTAATAGAACAGAACTAAAACAGTTGTGCAGCTGAGATGCCTGGCTTCAAACAATTAATTACATTTGTGAAAAAAACTTCTCCCACATATTATGTATGAACACACCACATAGATGTGTCATGCAACAGTAAGATATCTCAGCAGGTTGAGCGTTTGCTGCGATGTGCGAGATCTGCAGGTTGCAGTTTTGAATCCCAGCAAGGCCAATTTTTCCTTTCTTCATTCTGAGGTTTATAAATGGGTATCAACTTCGGTTAGGTTATAATTGTACATAAATATTTTCTATATGCATTGCTTTAGCGAAAGCCCTTTGTAAATAACACATTGTCATTATCACAACACAGGAACTGTGAAAAATACCTTGTTGCAATGTAAGCAAGCATTCGCTAAAAAAACATAATTTGTTTCTTAAAATACTTCATATTTGTATTAAGTTTTCCACGTTATTATTGCTGTGACCCTAAAATACTACGAAAATATGCATGCATTATAAAATACATAATTTCCATGGGCATCTACAGACCCAAAACACAGCAGAAGTTTAACTGAAAGAAACCATTCCGCCTGTGGCGGTGTTCTGTTTCTGACGGGCTTGCTGCGTGCAGCGCAGAGAAAAATGTCTTAACTAGACCAATGATGCACTCAAAGACTTGTTCACCGGTTATACTCGATACTCTTGTGGGTGACGGAATGTAAATTATTGCCATCTGATGTGTGCTATGCAGGCAAGAAGAAACCGGCCACATACACTCGTTTTGTTAGTGTGATAAAATCAGACAATATTGGAGGTTATTCTGGAACGTACTGTATTGGTTCCAAACTGTGTGGGTCCACGCATGCCAAAACTATGTATGTTGGGTCACTTTCCATCGATTCAAAGCCACTCTTACGAAACTGGATATTGCTTATAAAGAGCTTTGATTTTGGGGAAAAGACAAATATGAAAGAAATTAGAAGATCTGTGATACATGAAGTCTGGATTTAAGAGATGATGCTCTTATCGGCACGATAAAAATGTGCTTTGGTTAATAGGCAAGAATAAGTACAAAACTGAAAGGACTTCAGTGTTTCTGTAATACGCTCAATTCTAGATTCTTCCCTTTTCCAAGTGCTATAACAGTAGGTAGTGGGGTATTTCACATTTTAATTATACTAAATTTAACAACCTCAGAAGGATTTGGGGTTAGCAATGCAAAGATCAAAATGTGTCTATAGCCTGTGCTTAGAGCTATCGGGCGAGCATTTGAGCTACCAAATCCGCTTACGTCATTTTCTGATGGCTGTTCGAATTAACTCCCCCCTCGCCCGGTCACTTGCAGACCTAGGGTGTCCAGATTACTTCATGTGAACGAATGCATGATTAGAAATGTGTAGCACATCTTTACAAACTGAACCAACTGAAATGCTGGAGGGGTGATTGAGAAGGAAGTATCAAGAAATGTGGATTTGTATATTCTATAGGTATAGGGTAAGCTTTATTGAGAATTGATGTCCTGAAAACCGGTGAATTGCTGCCCAGGAATTGTTCACTTTACAACATGGGCGTAAAAGGCAGTGGAATGCTTGCGTTCAATGTCAGCCTCCTAAGCCTTTCCCTGGCTGCCATCTTGCCTCCTGCCAAGCTGGTTCCCCAGGCAGTCTCCTTGCTCCGCTTCCCCACCCTCTGAGTCTCTGCTTCTTTGCCTCCAAGCACCCAACTTCCCTACCTCACTTATTTGCATGAAGCATCTCGGCCACCCTGCCCACCTTCTGCTCCTGAAAATATTAATAGCATACTGACATTTTACTGTTTCCCATTGCAGCGTTATTGGTTTGTAGTTTGTTTTGAAGGGAATTAGATGTACATCAACGACTTCACTTCAAAACAAAATCGCAATAAAAATAAAAACGATTGGCATTGCTCCTGATAGATGTCTGTGAGCGTTGCTATTAAAACTTCAATATAATGTGGTGCTGCTTCCTTTTCTGGATCTGTGCCTCGGTAGCGAATGGTTCTAGCCTTTAAGTTGGGATACCCATTTGATCTGGACCGCAATAGGAAGTCAATGTCGAGATAAGGCGCGTTGACCTGACTGGCCCACTTTACGGCCAGTTGCTGTTAATGTTAAAGGACATTTGTACCGGGCACTATCACCACCAAAGTGGTCCCCTGGTGCTCTGGCGGCTCTGAAAAGAGAAGGGATGGGGGGGTTAGTGGGAAGGAGCTGGAAAAGTGCAAGAAAGCAGTGATGTATTTAAGTAGAACTCCGGCTGGGTGGAGTTTCCTGAAGGCTTCCTTACCTCTCTAATGTGCTAATTCAAGGGAGCATCCACCTCATTTCTTATTTTCTCCTAATTTTGCATCATTGCTGAAGGGATAGTAGAGGCTCATTCAATGGCTTGGGGCTCTGTTACAAGATTGAACTATAGAATGCGACTTCCTCACACTTGCTGCAGTAGCAGTTAGTCACATATAAAAACAGGAGAGCTCAGGACTAAATAAATGCATTTTTGAAATGTAATGGCCTCGTCTGCTGTGCACGTCTGGTGAGGTAGGGGGTCAGGAGGTTTGCGTCTTTCTGGGGGCGGGTGTTGCAGTGGGTACCCCCACAGGCCTGTCGGCGGCATGGTTCACATTCCTCAGACCGGATGTGCCTGACGAATCCGGGAATGGCTGCTGGAGGCAGCACTGGATTCTAGTCTATTTTTGGGGGGGGGGGGGGAGTGCGGGAGGACACCTCTCCACAATAGAGCCGTACATTACTGATTCACCCACCTCTTCCTGGCAACACAATGTAAATCAACAACTCCCAGGAGCTGGGACAGGGGAGGGCGGGTTTCATGTGGCGACCACAGAAGTCCTGTATGGAAGAGCGGTCTATGAAACTGCCCAGACTTCTTCTTTTGAGTTCATTGCTTCTAAAGGAAGCCATCTTGCCCCTCCTCCCCCAAGGAACACCCCTTGATGCACATTCGAATAGGCAGGCTTGTAGTAAAAACCTTTGGTTGCTCTTGTTTCTCCATTACTTTGCATTTCTTTCGTTCCGAAAAAAATAAGGTTTCCTTCCATTGCTTTGGAGAATTTGAACACCCACCTTTTAGTGCTTTTTGAAACGTCAAAACTATTACGTGCTATATAGTTCTTCTGTATTTCAGCGCATTCCTCTCACTATGCAGCCAGTTTAAAATAATTTTAAAGTGATGTAAACTTCTAGAGAAAACGTAGCTAGGGAATAATGTAGTGCTGTACAAGCCAGTAGTTTATGAAACGTGTATAATTGGAAGAAAGATGCAGACGATGCGTTGAATCATGCAAATATTACGTTAAAATTGTCTCTAAAATAACGTATTGGCCTAAAATGTGTCATGTAAAAATCAATTGTGAGTCGACTGTGTAAATCGCTGCATGATTAGCCAGTCTCTCAAATTGCAGTGCTTGATAAGATCATGCTCGAAGTTGGGTTTTGGAGAGTCTTGCATTTGTAAACTTGTATTGATTGAATGAAATTACTTTGTCTTTCTCAACTACATGAAAATGGGGTCTAGGAAAAATTGAGGAACGTCCAATTTTACCAATTTAATTCATTCTAAATCTTCAAGGTGAAAATTACTCCACTGTCTGGTTTTCTGACTCAATATTGCTAGACTAGATAATGGAGATTATGGCTGCACGGCAATGGAGTTTTCAGTTCTAGTCTTGGTGACTAATGTTGCTTTATTTCTCTTCTCCTTTAATAATTGGTAGGCTGGTATCTCTAGCAGTTCATATCTGTATCATGTGACGTTTTAACTATTTAGCCGTTTCGTTCCTCTAGCTAAATCTGAAGTCTAGCGATAAATTCAGGAAGTCAGGCCCTGATGTCCCAGGACAGTTGACCTTGACTATTGTAGCATATTTGATTGCATTCTTTAAGTTTATGCTTTATTAAAAACGCTCAGAAGATTGTCTGAAAAGCATATCTACAGATCCAGACTCACTTGGAAACTATTTCAATTTAAGCAACCACTGTATTGCTCTTAGAACCTTAAAGCACCTGGAAGGCGTATCTCAAGCGTCCAGATCACTTCTTGATCCTTCACCAGAAGAAGACCACTCTGCATTGAATCCCAGAGAGTGGAAGCAAGGGATCAGAAAACGTGTCCTTGCATCAATGAAGCACAAAATCCACTTCTGTTTCTACTTTCTACTGAGGTCACATGTCGGTTCCATCCATCTCACTGTATTAGCAGCCAGGGCTAAACGCTGGAAGCTGGCTTGGTTATGTGAGCCACGTGATCTATTTCTACCGCCCGACACAGGAGCTAGCGAACCATTGATGTGTACAGCCAGTATTAGCGCAGTGTCTGACTCCTTCCAGCTGTCGTACTGGTCATGGTAGGCGGGGAATATTGACTTTTATTTTTTTTTACATCTTTTGGGCTACAACTTGGGTTAAAAATGAATACCCAGCATAAAGAACAGGAGGAGGTTTGGGGGGTACTGTGATATACAATTTGCACTTTTGTGTGATAGCGCATCCTTTATTACAACTTTGCAACTTTGTTACAAAAAGGGTGCCCTGCACTGTTTGTGTTTTTTTTTTTTTTTGTTTTTTTTTGAGAATCTAATAATGCCTCCATTATAACGTACCATCACATTGGAAGTATTGCCGATAAGGCGGTTTAGCAAGAAACCTAGAAAGCAAACTCCTACGTAAACTATCGATCTATCTTTTCACTTTTTGTATTGCGCTTTACACCCATGGGCCTCTGAGCGCTCACTGGACAAAAACAAGAAAAATGTAAAGTCATAGCAGATATTGATATTTTATTTATATCGCGCTTGTACACAAGTGTTTCAGTTGAGGTGTGCAATGCAAAGATAGGACTAGTCACAGATTGTGATATGCTCCAATTCAAGGGATCAATGCATGTTTTGCTAGCATATGTGGCCCCTCCATTAAGGGAAGCTGCCATAGCTCTTGGCTTTGGAACCTTCACACTGGGGGTCCCAGCACCCATGAGCGCCACGTATTATCCACATATAAGAGAACTGAAAGACGTCTGTATCAGATACCTGCAGTGGCTAGCGTAGATTACAAAAATTCACATTTCACCATATTTATGTATACAGGCTACAAAGCAAACAAAGAAGAACCCACCCTGATTTACTCCAGTTCTGACTAGAAAGGAATCTGTTCTTATTTTGCTGGTTCTACCTCGATCTAAATGGAATACGTATGTGTGATCTGTTTTGTATGTTCATTTCCTCCTCATACATACGTTCAGAGAGGGGCAGAGACTAGTCAATTGTGAAGCATCAAAAGGCGAGTGGGCTGGTTTTCATGG
Organism: Ambystoma mexicanum; assembly: GCF_040938575.1. Taxonomy (NCBI): domain Eukaryota; kingdom Metazoa; phylum Chordata; class Amphibia; order Caudata; family Ambystomatidae; genus Ambystoma; species Ambystoma mexicanum. The sequence goes on from NC_090922.1 coordinate 1,302,158,098, forward strand.
AGGTGATGGGGGGGGGGAGGAGGGGTCTTTTAGACCACGAACAGTGCATGGACTTGCCTTCTCTTAATTGAAATATCCTTTGTTTTGCTATATTTGTTCCCAAGACTACTTATGAATGGGATCTGTGAAAATAAGACTGAATTTCAACTATGAGGGCAATGGGCAAGCGAAATACTTGGATAATTGATGGGCCGGGGGATAGCTCGGGGGCAGCGCGTTTTGTCTTGGAAGCAAGACAACGTATAGCAACACAGGTTCGAATCCTGGTCTCGCACTTAGAAACTGGTCTCCGGTATTAAGTGCGTTATAAAAGTATAATTAACATTAGAATTATGCACAGCCCGTCAGTAATCAATCCTGTAAGAAAACCCCTCCCACTTATCACCCTCTACCTTAGAAACATGTTTTCCCAAGACCATAACTGTTAGAACACATCAAACTGGTCAGTGTGTCGTGGAAGTGGGACACGGGTTGTGGTTTTTTTCCCCAAGACCCACTCTCCCCTAGACTCTATACCATATCCTCATCAGCTTTCCCTGTGCAAACCAGGAAATCTAGCATTTCAATAACTGCGTGCCTTCAACAAATCTAGGAAGGACCTGGCTGCCACTGCCTGTTTGAAGGAAAGTGTTTTACCCAGAGTCACATTGAGGCACACATCATAGCCCAGTATGGCTGATTCCCTGTAGCTAAATGAATACTGCTCTGCAAGAGTGCAGGAACGAGAAGTGGCTAAACCGCCTACCCCACACCATGCTACTAACCCAACCATGCTCCCAATCGTAAAGTGAAACTGGAAAAGCTTGAAGGGTATATACCTCTTTTCGGAACGTGAGCTGAGGGCAGGCTATACTCTACACAGAGCTCATACAGTTGCAAGATAAAGCTAGCACAGCGGTACCACAATAAAAATGTCCAAGCAAGGTTCTAGATAAATGATAAAAATAAACAGCATTAAAAACACTAAATACCTATACCTGTAAAGGAAACCCGCGGAATTCAGACTTAAAATTATAAAGGGCTCTCTTAGTTGACAGGCAGGGGTGTTTGGGTAACTTTTTAAATTTTAGGCACAATGTCATTGTTCAAGGATAGATATTGAAAGGCCAAAGAGGGGTGGGCTTCATAGTCGCCAAGATCCCTTAAAGGGGACAGGGCCTCCTCAGATAACATCATTTCTTGTCTTGGGTGCTCAACAGCATGGAGGTGATATTCTGGGTGCCTTTTCTGCCGTTAAACCGCCTTGTTCCATTGGAAAGTTGGTGTCACTGCTTAGAGAGGGTGCTCTCTGTAGATAGAGTTGGTGCTCTGGCAGAGTCATGACTTGGATTTACAATTTAAAATGCCACAACGCTGATTATGATGCATAACTATTACGGTTTGAATGAGAGGTGTAGACTATATTAAGAAAATTAAATAAAAAAAAGAATAAACAAAGCAGTCAAAGTACTCTGCACCAATAAACTGGTGGCAGAATCCTCTTGGAGGAATGGCTCAACCGCTTCGAAAAAAGTTCACATCACCACCTTAGCGGAAGACTACAAACAGGCCATACTTGAAGCTAAAAGCTCCACGTATAATGCCTGAGTTGATGAAGCAGAGTCCTGCAACCCAGAGCTCTTCATTCTACGGGAACTAGAATCTCTAGCCCCCCCCCCCCCCTCAACCCCTCGCCCTCCAAACTACTGTACCAAAGACATTTGGTGCTCAAATATACAAGATAATTTACTTGACAAAATATCCCTTTAAAATAAGATCTTGCTAAAGAAAAGCAAACTAAACACATCAGATGCCTCATCCGACCTAAAACCTCCACCCTCCGAACACAACAGCCACCTTTTCGACTTCAAACCCGTCTCAAAAATTGATGTAATCATAATCGCCAAAGGCGTCAAGCCCTCTAGATGCTAAGAGGACATTTGCCCTGCCAGTCATCAAAGACAGTGTGGAAGCACCATTCATTTCATTACTCATCAACTCCTCATTCTCCACCAGCTGAGTTCCAGCCAACCCAAAAGACGCATGTGCCCTACTTTTATTTTAAAAAAACTATACTATACCCTAATATCCCTACTAACTACCACCTTGTCACCTTCCTCCTCATAATCTTGGACAGAGCAGCATATCTACAGATCCAGCCTCACTTGGAATCTAATAACGTCCCGTACTTGAGCAATCAGTGTTCCGGCCTGGACATGGAATGGACTCGGCTCTGCTGGACTTGAAGAACCAAATGGACGAGTTTAAAGGGGCTGGTAAACTTGCTCGCCTCCTCTTGCTCAACCTCTCGGCTGCTTTCCTTTCGGCGGATCACCATATTCACTGCCAACACCTTTCAACAGCAGCTCACTTCTCTATGGAAGCAACCGCCTGGATTTCATCCTTCCTCCCTAAGACAACTATGAGAGTCTTCTCCCCTTAAGCTTCGGCCCCTCCAGCCACCGTCACCTGTGGCTTCCGGGCACCTCACGGTTCCTGTGTCTCACCTACCCTGCACAATATTTTCACGACACCTCTTTGACCTCAACACCCAGGGTATCTCCTACATCAACTATGGATGTGATGCCCAGATCAGCTCACCTATTTCAGGAGACTACACCAACACATTGGGGTGTGTCTTTCAAACCATCCAGGCCTGGATGCCACTTAATGTGTTATGCCTCAATAACGACAAGACCGAGCTATCCCTTCTAAATAAACTTGAGGGAGCCTACAAATCCTTCATTATCAATGGTATCACCATGCCAGTCCCACAGAAAGTCAACTATCAGGGTCTTCTTGGACTCCAACCTGTCGCTAACAAAGCAAGTAAATGCAATCACCTCCTCAGCGGCTTACACCACCAATTTAATTAACGGCTGCAGGCCTTTCTTCTCTTCTGACAGCTGCATTACAATCGCAAGAGTGCCCATTGGGATTATTGCAACTCCTTATTCAAGGCCACCAGTGCCCCCCAACATCCATAAGCTGCAGATCATACAGGCCAATGCACTGAGAGCAGCCTTGAACATTCCTAAAACAAGATCAATCTCCGGAGCCAGAAGAAATGTGCACTGGTTGCCAATTCGCAAGTGCATATGGTTTAAAAAGCTAACCATCACTCGCAAATGTCTCTCGACACTGCTCCAAGATACCGGTCTCAAGTTTAACAAAGTTCACTCTCTGACCTACCCGATCTACCTATGTGTATGGCCTCACCACCTTGAGATTCAAACTTAAAAGATCAGGAAGTCTCCGCTTCGGAGTTATTTCTGTGAAGAATTGGACTGCTCTTGAATTAACATTAAGATCAGAGCACTCTTTCTGGGCTTTCCACAAGCACCTCCAAACATGGCTCTTCTCTCAGTTTCTGTAAACTGGAGGTAGCCTCCAAGCATGGCTTACACTAACTTTCTCCTCAAACCGTCAAAATCCGAAATATTACTGTGCTGTCTTGTAACTTTCATTACTGTAACCAGCGCCTTGATGCCCACGGGCTTATTAGTGCGCTATATAAATGCCAAAATAAATCTGCATGTTGGAACTGTGCGCTTCACCAACTGTCAGGAATGCACATTTGACCTTTGACTCTGCCATCTGCCACTGAAGGTCAGTTGCTGGAGATGCCATATTCTCCCAGAAAGGCCTATGAGCTAGCTAGGATTTTGGCATACAGCATTATGAACGTGGGGATCTGATTAGCAGACTTCCCTTTCAGAAATCGAATTCCCTGCATTATTTTTATTCTAAAAAATCAAAGCAGCTATGGCTGTTTACCTTCGTAGGTGGCATTCTGTAACATACCCAATATGGCCAAGTGTCTCTTAATACTCCAGGAAGGGAATGCTTTCTTGGTATCAGTTCTGTCATCAAGTCAAGAAAGAGCAGGTGTCTGCTGGATTCATCCTACAACTCGTTTTTCTTCCTGGCTGTCAAAGTTCTTCTCAGGGTTGCCATTGCTGTGACTCCCTTGATCCTGTGTGATCTCCGCCCTCTCCCCAGGAGCCTGTAAGTGCATTAAACTTTTGCCTGTCGCTCTGCCCCATCTATCCTCGGATTAGCATGCCAACGACAACTGCTGGTAGACTGGCTTCCTCAAGATGTCCGTGTTTTATGCCCTGGCAGTCTGCCCTGCCCCCCCCCCCCCCACCCCTTCTGCCTTCCGCCACCCTCACCCCCGACACACAACTCCCCACGAATCCTGGGCTGCAGCATCCACTTCACTCAGAGCTGGTAAACTCATGAGGTTCTTGTAGGTGTCCTCAGTGGTGATGGTGTCCTTCCGTAGCATGCATCTGGTCTGTTGGCACCTTTATTGGAGTCCTTGCCCCTTCAGTCTGGTAAAGAACTTGCCATTAGTGTCTAGCAGGCATCTCATGAGGTCCTGTCCACATCAACGATGCAGGTTGTGTTCCCCTCACTTTGCCTCATCCCTACCATCTGTGTGCCCTCTGACAGAACTAAAATCTAATTTATTTAGTGGACTTTTTGTGTTTTCATCATCGACTCCTCCTTTGAGGGTACAATTGTATTACAACCTACTTTACTGTCCATGAAGTAGTACAAAACATTTTAGGGGGTTCAAGGCATGCTGGATTGCACCATCTGTTGAAAATGTAAATCTCACATTTGAATTCCAGTAGTGCCAACGCAACCTTTCGTGCATTAATCATTCCGAGGCCGATAAAATGAGGACCATGGATTTGGATGTTGTCCGTGCCATATAAATGATCAATATGATAATATTTAAAAGGTCAGTACAGTGATACTACAGTTATGTTTCGCATCTAAGTCTAGCAAACCAGTGAGGCCCTGGAGAGCAGCAGGTCTAACGGCGTTTTAGTAATTTTTTTAACTACTGCTTATAATTCACTTGTTTAAAATTATTGTTCTTGTTCTGTGACCCACTACACTAACGCAATATTGTATATTTGTTCCCCAAGTAAAAAAGTATCCACACACGGATGAGTCGAACCTTTTAAGCAAAAAGTTTCCCGAATGTTTACGTTGTCATATTCTGTCGTCTAAGATGTTCGGACTGGAGGAGTGGGGCTGGGGATAGTGCGGAGAGGGAGTCGACTGTCCGCCCGCAAGATACGGTTGCCTTAGCAACAAGGCCCTTAGATGGAGTAGGTGACCTGCGCCTGGAGGAGATGCGCGGGTTGATTTTGGCCTTTCGTCATTCGTGGTGGAAGTCGCTCTCCAGTTGGCTCTCTTCAGAGCTGGCACGGCTGCCCTTCCTGTCGCCAGTCCCAGGCGATCCAAAACAAGTCATGTTGTTCCTTTAATGGACGGGGCCAGCGAGCACCATCAGATAACAAGATTTTTTTAAAACTGAAAAGGCATGCATGCTCAATTTGCATTATGCGTTTTTATTTCTTCCTCCTTTTTTCTTTTTTTGGAATGGGTTTCTTATTGGGCTTAGTTTGTTCATTTATTTTATTGCCTGGGAAGGAAGGTTGGTTTTGTTTAGCCTCGCTTTTCTTTTTTTTATTGTAGCTCTTAATTTCGGCTTGCTACTCTCCCCTGGGTGAGCCCCCTACTAAAGTGTTGAGAAGGCACCGTTTTGCTCCATTGGTTGTCTCCCAGAGATCTGCGCCACAGTCCGACTTTACATTGGTTTGTGGTGTATAAGGTGACGCTGCGTGACGCTGGCCACTCGGGGCTTCCGCCCCATGCGGCGAGCAGTAGCATTTGATTAGGGTGACTGGTTTTAATAGAAAATATGAACAGTTACAGCTTGTGGTGGTTCCCGGAGACCATATTTTTATTCAAGGCGGCCAAGTATAGAACAGTTTGCATACTACTGGTGTAGGGTGAGCTAGAGAGCAGAGAAGGCTGATCATGGAAGCCTCTGCCACAACAGAAGTGCACACTGCCCTGTTAGTACTGGCCGGCCGGGTGTGCCCTGTGGTCAATGTTGGTAAACTCCAGTGGTCCCCATTTCCATGTCTGCTTGGCTCTGATCGCGGACTTGTGTGGTGGCCGGGGAGAGATCCCACCCCCCCCCCCTCTCATGTCCCGCAGCTTGCGGGAGAAGATTCTCTGGCCCCTCGCTAGTAATGCCATTTCCTTGTTTTACCCTTTGGCAGCAGCCAGAACTCCCTGCATTTGTGGTGCTTATTGTCCTCTGTGGATCATGGTGAACTGTCGTTAGGTCTGTCCATTTTCAGTATCTTGCTACTAGTTTAGGTGTCTTGCTATTGGCACAGTGATGAGAGCCCTACGCACTTCTTCATAGAACCCATGCAGATCCTGCTATCAGGTCTGTAAATCATTTTTGGGTGTTTTTTATTCATTCTGCGCGTGTCTGAAACACTGTGTACACTTGCTCGCATGCTCACTGCACTGCCAAAGCATCCCTGAGAAAACTCTGGAAGTGCAAATTAGACCGAAATAAAACCTAAAAGTAAACCATGCACCCAGGAAAGCGGTGTCACTCTGTATTCCGAAGATGGAATGAGACTTTACTCGTTCCTAAATTCTAAATATGTTGTCCAATATGTTGTAAATTTAGTCTAAGTGAATTCACTTTAGACATCCTTGAGTCCTTCAGTTTGTTTTGCATGCTGGAATTGTTTTTTCCCCTCCTGTTTTCATGTGTCTGCCAACACAGTCGATACTAATCAACCACTTTATGGGAGCCTAACTTTAACTCGATTAGGTATAGCTGTTGAATGTAGGTTTCTCTTTAATAAGTAAACCAAGGAATCCCGTTATGTTCCATAATGGTTTTAGGGACTTTACTAAACTGCATGCTGTCGAACTCTGGTGCTTAAATGCTTAGTCACACGATGTCTTCTGGGTCCCCCACTTAAGATTTATCTTTTCTAGACAGGCTTAAGACCTTGCACTACACCAGATAACACTTTTGGAGGCAAAATGGCTTTAACATTATTTTATTTCTTTCTTCGTTGATAGTGGAGATTGTTCTACAGCAGGGTTCTCCAGCTCCAGGCCTCGAGGGCTGGAATCGTGACTGATTTTCAGGCTATCCCTCTCTTAATATTCATTAGAGCAGATTTGCAACCATTTAGAATCAATATGCAAATTTATCTCATGGATATTAATGAGGGGTGTGCTGACAATCTAACATGTTTCCGGCTCACTAGCCTTGGACTTGGACAGAGGTTGGATCCCACTGACGTTTTGCCCCACCTTTGTCAGGCAGCTTCTGTGAGGATTGTGTGTGCTGGTTGGACCCTACTGATCTGAGGTTCCTAATCAGCGGAAATCATTTTACTGATTTTGTGGTTTAAGCAGGCCTGCTTTCTTGTGGAATGCGTTTGGAGATGTGTTTTTTTTTGTTCGTCCCAAGTATCAGTTGAGCTGCAGAGTTCAGAGCTTTTTGTAACTGCTCTCATTTCTGGGTGGTTCCAGGCACAGATGGTTTTTATTTGAAGGTATCTGGCAATCCTTTTGATTTTCCAGTTCACTGACAATCTGCTTAGGGTTTGAATCTGGTAGATGGTGGTTTTGAATGTGCGCTCACCTGGGGTAGAAGGACCTGTTCATGTCCGATATGACCCTCAGATATTTACTTTTTGCGTTGGGAGTGATACTTTGCTCCAACTTCTAAAGGAATGGTAGAAGTTACAATTTTCTCCAGGTTTAGTGATTCAAATAGAATGGTGCCTATTTAGTTTGTTCAGCTGCGACCGTCTGCATGCAGCGCATCCACCTTTTTTGTTTTTAAGGCTATTTCTAAGCACAGAGTGCATGGCAGGATATGGACCAATCTGTAGAAATATATCTTGGCATGGTCAGTTTATGATGTGAAAAATTAATCTAAAAATATACTTGTGGTTTTTAAGGAAATCACAAAAGTAGAGAACCACATTAAAGTCCACAGCCTGTGATATCGAGACCATTCCCACCTCGGTTTTTTCTTAAAATTACGTAAGCCATGCTGTAACTAGTCAACTTCCCGAGCACCAGTGGTCCAGGGATGATTATCTGTTTCTAAACCATCAATCAACCCCCCACCTCTAGTACACCAGAAGGGATCCAAACAGATTGGAAACACAAGCAAATTATAAACATACTGTCCAATTTTGGTAACGTGGACGGAATGGCAGGCTTATCTCCGAAAGGTTATGGATCGTTGGTTAGTTGCAACACAGCGAAAATACAATTACCCAATTTATAAGAGGCTGTCCAGTCAAGGTTGGTTTTATTATCACAATACAGTTCAAGCAACACTACAAAATATAACCCATCCGGTAAAGGAATGCAGAGGACAGAAGACCACTTCAAAGAAGTAAAGGGAATGCACTCTGGATACTGACAGGAGGGTAGTCGGTATAGTAAGTAATCTCAATACTCAAGGTTACTTGGCTTCAACACAGAGGGAGCAATGGCACTTAACATTTCTCTAGGGGCCTTCCAGGAAGGACCAGGGGGACAGAACCACAATGTACCTTGTGCGGTAGGTGTTCTAGCTGCTCGACAGGGTCGAGTTAGCTTCTGTGCGCTTTGCAGGATTCTGCGATTGAGTTCAAGACTGGAGTCAGCTGTGGGTAGCAGGCGGCAAGACAGTTTGGCAAGCAAAGCTGGAAGAACGGCTGCAGGCTGGCCTACATGGTGGCTTAGGAATAGTCAGTGCTGGTCAGCAGTTCTGGTCATGCCTCGCTTGCTTCACTCACCTTCCTCCTATGGTAATCTGAACCAGTACGTATTCAGAACGGCAGCAAAGCCGTTCTACACCAGATGGAGGATCTTCAATACCCTCCCGGGAAAGCGACGACTTATTCCAGCACCTAATACTACGTGATGATGATAGTCACGTGACTACTTGGAAGTATTTAGGTGCTTTTCTCGAAACACACGCCGCTTCTGATTGTTGCTATTCATGTCTGTTCCTGAAGCTGCGGTGAAGTTCCCTAACATGGACCGCAGTTGTTAGACAACCGTGTCCTTCGTCATCAACAGTCTTTCTCCCTTTGCAAGACTCGTATCCCGAGTTGTTTCCCTTCCAAATACCGTTCGTGAGGCGGAGCCATTTCATGTGTGTTTCCTGGAGTACTCTCTACAGGGACGAACGCAAGACCCTTGGCGTTCTATGGAAGCAATTGAAGACGGAGCATGGCGGCAAGATTCCCAACCCTGCCAGAAGCCAGGTGAAAGCCTTTAGCGCTTTATTCGCCAACACGTTAATGGATACGTGTACCTAGAGTTCATCCAGTGATTTTCACTAATTATCACTGAATCAAGCGTGACTTCCCAGTTACGAGAGTTGGGCATTTTGGAACTTTCAGGCGTTTTTGATTCCAGCCATTTGTTTATTCTTTACAAGACTATTTGGTACTACATCCCAGAGAGGATAAAGTTATTTTCTAGTTCAAACATCATTACCCGTGACTTAAAGGGCAAATTTGGTACTACATCCCAGAGAGAATTGTTGGTTTTTGGACTTTAAGAAGATGCCAAATATATGTTGTGTTAACATTTGTGCACAGAACTAGTGGCTGCTTTCCAGAGTGCACCTACCTGACCCTAGTTTGACCCTCGTTCCTGATTAGATTCCTACTAACATTCCTTTTCCTTGTCGTTGTTTTCTTATTGTGGACTACTGCACTGGATTACTGCACGGGTCCTTAGCTTTCGTCAAAAGACTCCTAATAAGCTTAGTGGGAAAACTAGTGATCGAATATTAGAAGCAACTCTATTAGATATATACTTACCCTGTTCTTTCTGTTGCACAGATTGGAGAATGTTTTCTGTTCCTTGCCCTTTCAATTGATTCCTCGCTCTGTCCGTGGTTTTCTATCGGGCAGTGGGTGTAATCAATAGAAAGGGTTTTTCCTTGAGGACTCAGCTGTGAAGTTTGGGAGGAAAGACCTCAGCAATATTGTATCCTTTTATGGTTGCACTACTCTTGTATCATTTGTTTGGTATAATTGCAAGTTTGTCAACTGTTAATATATTAGGGAATCATGTCGGTTCTGAAGCACTGATCGAGACGTCTCGGCTGTCTTTAAGCGACTGCGGTGTAAAAACGGTCATTGTTGCAATCGGTTGCAGCTTGAGGAACTCAACTGTCTCAAGTCCTTCTTGCTACTCCCTGCAAAGCCTTCAGATCTGCCAAAAGAGGAGCTCAGCCCTCCTTTAAAGCCAAATGGGCCACAGTGATTGGTGTAGGCTAAGCCTACCTTAATGAACCAATCCTAGGATCCCTACAAACATTTTCCTGTATGCTTGAGGTCCTAACGAGTGCTTTGCAACAGGAAAGGTAAAGGGGTGAAATCATGTAATCCTAAGTCCCACCCATCTTCCTGTCTGTTGTGGATTCAAGGGTCTCTCTGGTTCATGGAACTGTGCTTCCTGATTAAAGCTTTCGTTCTCCCTTGAAGCTGCAGCAAGACTAGACTCGCTGACTCCTGCAAACCACATTCTCGTACCTTATGAATGGGGTCCTCCTGCAGGGTGGACTTCTTTAAACACGCAGCCCCAGACATGAAAATTCAGTCATCGAAACTGAGGGCGGGAGCTGGCTTCAGGTTGACAGTTGCATATGAAATGTAGCTGGAGTTTCCGGTCTCCTTTATTAACCTCTATATCCATGCCCTAAGTGAAGTGTGCCCGTTTGAAGTACCCTTTAATTGGTTTGCGAATTGCTGCAACCAGCTGCAGGGCCCAACAAAAGAGCAGGGCGGATCTATGGAGCTTTGTTAATCGGGCTGGCCATGGCAGGGGGATGATTTGGTCCCCCCCCCACTTACTCCTGTCATAATCCCAGGCAGACTGTCTCTAGTCTGTGCCCCCCCCCCCAGAGTACATGGGTCTATGTGTTTGTCATGCTGCGAGCATAGGTAAATGTATGGACTAACCCCTCACATTTTCATGAGGTTGGTCTACCATCATTCTTAATTGAACATTTAGAAAACTCCTAGGTGAGTGCAAACTCACTACGTATGGTCGACTTCCTCACACATCCTCTTACTTGGAGGTGGGGGATACTTCCCATCCTGTGAGTAAAGATTTTTGATTACCTTCCATCCCGATACATCGAATGCTACACTTTGACTTTCTTTAGACTCGTGAAGAGGTCTCGTATTACACATAGAATGTGTATATACAAGTGTCCAACATTGAGGGTTGTGCAATTGGTCTCCCTCTTAATTCCCATTGACAGCAGTCAAAACTTGCTTTTTGGGTAAGACTTTCTGTGCTCTGGTGGTGGATTGGGGGAAGGTTATTCAGCTGTCAAAGGATTCAAGCGTATAAGCGTTGCTTTGTGTGTCTGATAACCCACGGGAAAGAAGCCCCATGCATGCGCTTGAGCCTTGACAAAGTCCAGAAAGCCTTGGGTATCTCAGGAGTACTGAAATTGTATATCCACCATATTGCTTACTTTTGAAATTGCAGGGAGTAATGCAGTAGGACACGTTTTGGCTAAAGGGGTAGGGATCTAAGCACAGTTTCTTAAGAAATGTTTAAAAGGCAGAATTTCGTGTAGGGCAAATGTATGAGCCATTGCATTTTAGGAGTTTCGCAGAGATGCTGTTATTTGGCACAAGGTGTTTTGAATACCTAGGTGACTCTCACCTTGCTCCTCCAACTGGAATTGGGTGAGGTCAAGTACTTGACGCATGGAGGAAGCTTGGGAATGCTCCATTCTTGGGATAAGGGATAGTTTATAAGTCACCTGAACACCCGCCATTATGTTTGCGAAATGTATAATGTAAGTACATTTCGTGCTATTGATCCTGGGTTACTACTGCATCAGGGAAGCAGGGTTGGGCTGATTAAGGAGTCCACATTTTGTATTGGCTGTTTGGAGCAATTCCGGGCTTTGGTAATCATTTGTGTAATATGATCTAACTGCAGCTGCAACAGACACTATTGGCCAAGACTGTGTTTCAGAATCTGTTTCCAACATGACGAAATACGATTAGGGGTACAGGCCCTCTAGCTGAAATCCACAAACTTAGGAAAAATGGTCTGATTTTATCATTTTGTTAGCGACCTGGGGCGTTATAGGTGCACATCAGAAGTGTTTCTGGCCCTATAGAAAAAGACGGAAATAAATGTATATACCAAAAGTGACAGTACTGAGAACAAGCATCTGCAAATAAACCGTTCTATTGCACACTTAGGTCTAAAAATTCACTGAAATAATTGCATTTTTAGCACATTTTGCATTACCAGAGGATAACTAGCAATGTCTTTTATCAATCTGGCCTGCCCACAAGGACCGCTCATTGCTCTATTAAGATGCAAATCGCCAGGCATGTTGGTGTGGTCTGTCCATATAGGTGGGACCAGATTGATTTGAATGTGGATATTTTGCCACTGATACGGCAAAGCCAAAATGTGATTGCAGGCCCTCATGAGTGGAATCCATTTCATAGGGCAGGTTAGTTGGCTTTGTTTGTTCCAGGTCAGTTGTTCACACCTTTGGCAAAAGCTACACAGTGATCTTGATCTTAAACCGAATAAATGATGTGTGGAAAAGCCACCCTTTAGCAATCTATTATCCCAGATCATACCATCCTACAATATATACTGTGTCAACTTTGGGTGGTTGATGCACAGTTTCATTTTCTGTTATAATGGTGAAGCTGTCCTGTTGGCCTTATGTGGTATTTGTGTGAGGAATTGCAATTTGGCAAAGGCATAGAAGCCCTGGCTTTTTAAATTTTATTTAATTGACAAATGATGTGCGAAAGCTCCATGCCAAAAGCTTAAAATACACCTGTGGCCTGCTGCATTAGTCACCTGATCTGCAGCTCTTGCTCCTCCGTGGCACAGAGCAGTTTGAGCTGTGACTGCAGTGGTTGCATTTCAAAACCAAATAGTTATGAGAAATTACTGTTCTGATGCCAGTTTAACTTTTAAACATAAAGCCAAACCCAAGTTTAGGGTATGGGTGGATAGTAAATAACATCACTATAAGAAGTCACAACCGATTTGTATCATACACTTGTCAACACTGAGCCAAGAACAGCTGCAGAAGGAGTGTATTCTGGTCAGATAGCCTTTCCCGCCCAGCCAGGACGACAAGAAACGGAAAGACAGTCCCAATCATTTGTGAGGTGAGGTAACTCCACTATCTCAGCAAGCCAGCTTCTCATCGGGAGATGTCTTGTGAAACAGGAATCAAAGGGCTCACCCTACACAAGGGTACACCTCACACCATGGTGTTACACGGCAAAGGTCCTTTGATGCTATGGGTCTGGGGAGAGGACCGTGTTGGTGAAGATAGTGGGAGCTCTGCACAAGTGGGGAAAGTTTAAATCCTCTAGTTTCTCTCTGACTCTCATTCCTTCCCACCTCCTTCACTTCCTTTAGCACAAAGCACTACGAGTATGATGTAAGAAGGCAAGGACCAATTGTCATGAGAATAGGGATTGGGCCCCTTAAATCAGGTTTGCTTTTGTCTAATCACCTGTGGACATTTGCCTACACCTCCTTTTGATTCATCTTTGGACTTCAAGAAACAAAATGTTGCACTATGCTGGGAGAGCAGCCCTTTCCAGAATCATTCAGTTGTGAGATTAGGTCCGATGATACAGTGCAAGGCAAGCTCTGCTCCCTAATCATCCCAGGTCCCAATGGGGGGGGCAGACCTGCTGCTGGGTCTAGACCTGCGTCTCTGCTAGCTACACCAGTACCCAAGAACTCGCTAGAGGGAGAAGGACTCCTTCAGGTGTTTGCCAGCCTCCCCGTTGTTTGGAAGAACAAGGACCTATCTTGTTCACAAGTCCCTCGTTTGGACTCTCAGCCAGCTGAAGGCCAAATCAGCCAGGATCCCTGTCTTTTGCAGTCGAACCACTTTTTGAGCCGTTTAACAAATCCAACCAGCAAGATCTCTGGTGCCGATTTTGTAACTCTCCCAATCTTCAATCTGCTGTACACATTCCTACCAGTTCGCTGCTGCACCATGGCAGCTGAGCGTGTCGTTGCCTTGGCTTGAACATGTAACTGATTACTGCACTTGCGCCATCCGAGCTGCCTTTCAAACCTCCATCTTTGTTGCTGATGCACTGCATAGTCGACCAGGCCTGGTGTTCCCATAGAACAGAACCATTGAACCGCCTTGTCGTGAAATGCGCATTGTCGCCAGCATCTTTGCAGTTGACACATCCTTTGACCACTTAACATTCGCTGGTGAACCTCCCGATCTGCATTCTTTGAGCACTTGAGCAAACTTCAGCTCAATCTCAACGCTTGCTCACCGCTTGGAACACGCGACTGCTTCATTCGAGCCTGGATCAAATTGCTTGCACAGCGCTCAGAAGGCTGATTCGATGCTGTTGAACCACCAAGAACTGGGAGAAGGTATCGACTTCTAACTAGGCAGCAATGATTAACCAGGGGGCAGAGAGCAATTAAGCCACCTTTTTAATCGCTTTTCTCATGCAATAACCTATTTTTATTTATTGAACGTTTGTATGGCACCTATTCACAGGTGTTTCCCAGTGCCACAAGACGAGAAGGGGGCGTGGAGGGGTCATGGAATCACAAAAGTAGAACCAAATAATGGTTATATTGGCCTTGTGACAATCCTATCGCGTAAATGCATGACAAAGTGATAAGTGCATGGGGGGGTTTGGGGGAATAGAGGGGAGACGTGCAGGAGTGGGGTGCCCCATGTGTGGTGGTGTGCAAGTGCTAGGCAGGCCAAGGTGGCAAGTGCCGGGGGAAAAGGAGGGAGGTGAAGATGAGTGCGGAGGACCAGGTTGGACTAGTCCGGGAAAGGGAGCCTGAGGGCAAGTCCTGGCAAAGAATGCTGTGGGGTCTGGTAGGGGGTGGTATGGCCCCTGTATGACTCTGAAGGGACCATGCCCCAGTCGCAGCTGCAGATGAAGAGTTTAGCACGGGAAGAGGAGAGGGAAGCAAGAATAGAAAAGGACAGTCTTGAGAAGTTTCCTGAACTTTAAGAAGATCTGGCTCAAGTCTGAGGGGGGATTGAGGCTGTTCCAGAGGGAGGTGCCTGCCGAAGAAAGGGATCTACCTCCCAATCTGCTTGTAGAAACGTTTGATAAGTAGAGAGTTGGAGCCAGAAGAGGGAAGGACTCTGGCTGGTCGGGATTTTGGGAGAGAAAGCTGGATGTAAGGAGGTCCTAGCTAGGCCCCAGATAGCCCTGTGGATGATGCAAAGGGTCTTGAATTTGTCCTTGCGGTCACCGTGAGCCAGTGGAGAGAATTTAGAGCGGGAGAGATGCGGTCCCTGGGCTTGAGGCCAAGGATAAGTCTTGCAGTCCTATTCTGGATTAGTTGGAAGGGGGCGAAGGGAGGAAAGAGGCAGGTTGAGGAAGAGGCTTTTGCAGTCGTCAAGCCTAGAGAGAACAAGGGCACTGGTGGTGTTGCGCTCCATGGGAAGGTGAGGAAAGGTTTGATTTTCCCCAGTTTCATTATCCCGAGTACTGAATCTTACTATGTTTGCATACTATGTTTTCTACACAGGTTGGTTTTTTGTAGTGTTATTTTTGCATATGGTGTGTTGAAGTATATAATTTTATATAACCTTGATTAGACAGTCCTTTATTTTGGAGTGTTATACTTTGCTGTTTGGGTTGCTACTGATTGACTTCCACACAACTATAGCCTGTCCTCCGTCACCATTAAAGGCGAAGGAGGTATAGCTCTTACCTTTTTGCCTGTTTCACCTTTATGATTGCGATCACTCCTATTTTGTGAATTGTGTGGGCTGAGTAGGCGATTTACCCGCTACCCATCCTTTCATTCTTGCGGGCCCAGTTTCATCAAAGTATTTATGACAATTTGAGCCTCAACCTATCTGTCTCGATCATCAGCACAAAGTACAATTGCCCCTTCCTGGATTACCTTCTGTATGGGCTCTGCAGGGGGCGGAAGCAGTGCCAGGGGAGGAGTGAGTAGTCCAAACACATTACTCTTTTGGATGACATTATCAGCCACACTTTTATTGCAAGGTAAAAACACAAAGCAACTAACCAAATGTGACATTCCTACCAGATATATTCCACAACAAAATAATTGCATTTAGTTACAGTTCCTATCGCGGACCATGGCTCCGCTCCCCAAAGGAGCACATGGTGGTGAGGCTCTATCCCCTCCCCACCATGCCCTTGGGTGGGATGGAGGCAGCCCCTTCGTTACTAGCCCTAGCTGCCCCCTGATCTCGCTCCCTCGCCCGGACCCTTCAGTTGCTGTTACACCCATTACGATGGGGCGGGGCCCTGTGCCCTGCCCTCTGCACTATTTCGGCTCTGGAGTCCCCTGGAAAGGCATCTCAGCCACATGGTCCTCCCCCACCTGCCAAAGGGGCACGGGCCCACCGGTCCGTGACACCCCCCCCCACCTGTACCATTTGTCCTTCATATGGCAAAAATGTTCTGCAACAAATGTTTGATACCTATTTGAGCTAAATTTACCCCATATTGATGACAGTCCCAAAGCCCCTCAACAGACTATACCTCACAATCCGTTGCCGCCTGTTCATTTTGCAAGCAGAAAAGTTCCACGGGTGAGCAGGGCCTGGACACCTCCAGGCCAATCTTGGGATGATTTGACACCGGGGGAGCAAAGCCTCTGGGCAACACCATCTGAAACATGAGATGAGGGATAGCAAACATTCCATCCGGTCCCTTCTCCCTAACTTAACCAAGACATTACCTCCCACGTGTAAAATAACCAACTTGGGATCCGGCAACCCCTTCTTTCTTTCTGTGGCTCCACCAGCGTGCGCCCTTGGCCCACTTGCAAACCCCCTGCACAAATTCAGTGTACGTCAAAGCCTGCCATTTCGGATAACCACTCTGGGCGCTCCAGGTCCCCTCGTGCTCCAGGACCCTCCTCTCCATTCTCTGAATGAATGAATGGCTAACAACTCATACCCCCGACCTCGCCATCCTCTCTGTACAAAATGACAAAGACTGCATGTTAGGGACATCATATTGCGAACTTTATGAACTGTGCACACTGCTGTTACATTGCCCCTAGTGACCCTTGCCACCAATTCATTCCCCCCCTCCCCCAACCGCCAACACCCTCACCCAATCCTTGGCTGAGCAGTTTCAGTAAAGAAGGTGCAGCCTGATTGTAAAGACTTGAGGGGAGTGTCTGTGCTTCTGCTCTCTATATGGTAGAGGAGAGGCACAGAGGACCCCAGCCAAGATTCTCTATTCGGTAGCTATGGTCGAACAATCAAGGACTAGCTTCTCAGGAGGTGATGCAGGCTGGTTCTGAAGTACAGTGTAGTCCCCAAGCCCCCACAAAGGCATGTCCACACTGTATTAGTTAAAACAGTCTTTATATAATTAATATTCAAGGTTATGTACACTATCACAATAACCCACTTTGTGCTCAGAAAATAAATAATGGTAAATATACACAGTTCTAAAGTGGTACCACAATTATCAGATCTCCTTAAAGTGCATCAACGATACTGTCAAAATGTCACACACATAAATAAAGAGGAAACCAGCACTAGAGAGAGGAAGGAAAGCAAGATGGTTGAACAATTGCCAGAATGCTGGCCCTGTACTACTAGACACATTTCTGTGTGGAGATCCCACCCCCAACCTGGGCAACCTGTAGAATAAAGATATTTAACAAGCCCAGTCCATATTCACAAGAGACTTCCCAATAGTTCTGCAACCCCAAAGTACCTGGCGTTGTAGCGTTCCTCGGCGGGCCTTCTCGAGTGCCCTCCCTTTCAGGCAGGAGTCATGGGTTGTCGAAATGTCCGACGGAGAATAGGGTGAGCTACGACGGTGAAGTGGCAGCTTCGTTCCTAGCAGTGCTCGTTGACGGGGAAACGTAAACGTCCTGCAAGGAAGAGGCGCGCGGGGCACCTCAGTGTCGAAAGTTCTGGACCGCAAAGAGTTTGAAGAACTGTGGCCCAGCAAGGGTGTCGAGTCGTCGGTGTCTCTGGTCTTTGGGTGGCAGGAAACCCACCGGCGGATGCTCCTCAGCGCGTCGAATGTCAGTCCTTCTCCAGCAGGATACAGCGGCGACGATGCGGATGAGAGCGTCCTTGGATCAAATGAAATTCTTAGGCAAATGGGAGCACGGTGGCTCCGGTCGGCGACGGCGGTCGTCGCCAGTGACGGACAACAGTCCGGGCGCTTCTACTTGTGATTCTGCAACGGTCTCCGTCTCGGGTCGGCAACCTGTCAAAGGTCTGTCTACCAGGGAGCTTTGGCAAAGATCAGCTGGTGCACGATGGTCCCTCATAGCTCGGGAAGAGGGCGCCTTACCAGGTCCTCTCTGGGTCAGTCCTTGGAGGCACAGCATTCAGATTGATGGAGACCAACAGCAATTCTTCTCTTCCAGCAGGGCTTCAAGGTTGAGCTTCAGTTACTCCAGTTACTCGTCGTAGTGGACTTGAGCTTCTGAACACGATTCCTAGCAGTGAGAGGTCCCCAGATATACTGTTGATCTCCCATTCATTCCGCTGGGTCATACCACGGTGAAGGGCATTCATGCACGCAGGCAGCCAATCAAGAACACAGTGCATTCAGGCCATTCTCTTCTCTCCAGACACCCACAAGTTATGTGTATTGGGACAAGTACCAAGCCATTCAACACTCCACATTGCATTCATACCGGTTTCAGGCAGGGCTGTCTGTCATTGTGTCAAACACCAGATACTAGACTCCCACAACACAGAATGCGTGTTCGTCACACACTCCATTCACCCAGGTCCCACCCACAGGCGTACCCACAACATACAGTCTTTGGGAAGGCTCCCAGCACCTCATCCCCACCCCACAATATATGGAACTTCTACCCAACAGCCAGTCGGGGGGAAGGGACAGAGTCAGGGCTTCCCGGGACTTCGGGAAGATTAAGGTAACAGGCGATGGAAGGCAAGGGTCCATGGGGGCCAGCTTTGTCCATCAGGAATCTACCGATTCCAATGACTGGGCCTGGGCATCCCAAAACGGAGGATACTCAGGGTACCAGTGAATTCAGCACAGAGCTGCCACCAGCCCATATCCTGCTCTGTGGGCCACACACAGGTGCCCAAAAACATACACTAGTGGCACAGGGTGCACCCCTGCCCATGGGTGCCATAAGGGTATCCCATGGGGTCTGTTCACCAAAACCAAAAGAGCTGCACTGCCAGGAGTCCCACATGAACTCCTGCGCGGAAAACACGACAGAACACACGATAAAAGCAGTAAAGGACAAGGATACGGAGGCCCTGTCCCTCCGATGCATTTCCAGCATTACACTGATCTAGCCTATTTGCGTGGGACTGCCATCACTTAATCTCCTTGATCTTTCTACCCTGCTGCTGTGGTAGCTGCCCAAATTCGAAAGGTGTGTGGGGCAAACCCAAACACCCCCCAAGCCCTACACCCTCGAAAGACCCCTGAATGATCTTCCTGAACTGAAATCTGGATAGTGAGAAACTGTCTCTACCTGTACAGTAAGCTGCTCCATCCCATTCCCCCACCCCCAACTCTCCCCGTGTGTGCCAGGAATGCTCTGTTTTACTGGCCGGATTTCCGCATTGACGTGCACTGTTACTGTAACCCGGGGCCCCTATCTCTCCTGGTCTGTTTTTGACCTTTATCCAAAATGGAACCATGGAATCCCCCACAAATGAAAGGTCTTCCCTCAACAATCCCCCTACCTGCTCTGACGTGGAGGCCCCCACCAACTCCCCAATCCTGAAGATGCCAATAATGCATCAGAGAATACTGTCCTAAACAGGGATACCTCCCACTCATTGCTACAGAGCCTCTTTAGTCCATCAATGATTGAGGCCAATTATTCTGGATCCAGTGAGTGCTTTCTATCCCCTGGACTAGCCAATGCCTTTTTTTTTTTTTTTTTTTTTTTTTTTTACTGCAAAGTCAGAGGGTGGCGAGCTACGCAGTAATCCTGCAAATAGCCCAGTGGTGTCCATCTTGGCCCTGGCCACCCCTTTGGACAATTCCCTCCGCATGCAGTTATCCCTGGAACCTAATCGCAAAATCCCCATGAAAAATGTCAGATAAACCCTGTGTACAACAGAATGCCCTAAAACCCTTAAATGTTTTCTCAAGAGTGGGGAACAGACCCACTCTTCCAAGAGCTTGCGGGGGGAGAGACGAGAACAGTCTTGTGAAACCTCCCCAGCCTGACTTCCTTTTTTACTTTACTTATCCGTGCTCCCCCCACCCACCCCAGTGCATTCCTGAAGATTTTTGATTCAATGGTACCGGAAGGTGGCGTGGGGGTGCGTTAACCCCCTCAATGGGATTCAAAAGCCCTGAGAGAACCCTTACACCAACTGAGCATCCCCAACCCTGGCATACCCATTTGCACATGCGTGCAGAACATTAGCGCACATAGGTGTGGGGAGGCCACTATGGGCTCTCGCAGCGTCGGGACGCACGTACCTTCTGCTCATTACTGCGTTTTACACATTTAACCTCTGTGTCCCCACATCCCGCAGAACAAGCATGCATGTTTGAATTTTCAGACTGGTCTTGTGCATAAGGTTTTGTTTAAGGCCCAACATGCACCCTTATAACCTGCACCCCGTTGTTCTGAAAGAGCTGCGCTGATCTCCCTGACCCCAAACCCTTGCTAGATAGCAGTGCAACTAACCCATAGATCCATTGCCGTAGCCCCCCCAATCCAACAATGCATTCCCTGCCTTGGCACTTCTTAAGCTCTTGTCATAGACCAACCATGTCCCAAATAGACCATTGTGATACATGGAAAGCACCAAATGATTATAAGACAGTTGTTTTTGCTGAAGTTCAGGAAACGTTTTGTGTAATACTGCAGAGAATATTGCTAAACCTGTTGCCCAATTAGCCAGGGATCTTTCTACGAAGAACTTTCCACCTTTTCCTTCTCTCTTAGGGTCCTTAATCTCCTTAACCCTTCTGTAATCCAGTAGGGAAAATGTTGACATAATTGTCTTTCCATATTTTTCACACTTGCCATATGAGCATACCTGGTATTGCTGCCTGCACTGGGGTTGAGGCTGCTACCACCTGCCCTGGCCCTGTCACACTGGCCACTGCGCCTGTTGTAGGCACCCCAGGCCCAACAGACCCTCCCTCTCCTGTGGTACCACTATCCACCTCTGGTGAGCTGCTGCTGCCGCCTCGCCTTGGGGAGTCCCTGCTCCCTGAGGTATCTCCAGAGCAGACCCAACCAGGGTCCCTGACCCCATTCTATTTTGAACTTCTTGGCATGCCAGCCCTTGCGGCTGTACTGCCAGGGGACCATGCAATTCCACTTGCCCTAGTGGCAGTCTCGTCATTCCCTCACCCTGGGGTCCCTTTGTCCGTGGAACCCCGGGCCCTGGACGAGAGAACCATGATTGAGGGGATCCTCAATTCCAGCTCCTAAAATTTCCCCAACAGTCCAGCCCATACCTCCTGAGGGACTGGGGACCGCAACCGCACCCTCTGCCTTGCCACCCGCTCATCCTCCAAGAACCACCTGGAGGGCCCCCAGGTAACCTGGGCGCCTGCTACCTTTGTTGAATTCTTTGAAGGAACTTGGGGTTGGACACCCAAGGTTACCTGGGGGCAATCAGACGTGGGCTCCCTGCTCACTGTGCTTGGAGAGGCTCAGCGTCACCTCACTGAGATGCCCAACAAGGCTGAAACACGTGTATGGGGTTGCTGTTGGTACTCTTGTTCAGAGAGGAATTGCCATAGCATTTCGGTGCTGGACTGCCCATGTGGGCAGGACAAGGACTGATATGCAAATGGATATTTCCCACCTGTGAAAGGTACAGTGAGCAAAAAGCAGATGGCTGCGAACTTTCAATGTGGTTAACCACTGAACAGGTTATCATGCCTTGTTCTTCCGAGAGAGGGGCGCCTGCTACCTTTGTTGAAATTATTAAGTTTGTTGTTTGTTTCTGCAATATTGGGACCCCCCGCCCCACTCCATGCCTGTCATGGGGGTCATTATCACTAATCTTGTCAGTGGTGCAGGCATGGGATGTGCTGCTCTCTTGCCCCTGTGATGCTGGAAATGCATTGGAGGGACATGGCCTCCATGTCCTTGTCCCGTACTCCGTTATCTTGTGTTCTGTGTTTTCTGCACAGGAGTCCATGTGGGACTCGGAGACCCTTGGGATACCCTTATGGCACCTATGGGCGGGGGGATACAACACGGTACCCCTAGTGTATGTTTTTGGGAACCTGTGTGTGGCCCACAGATCAAGGTATGGGCTGGTGGCAGCTCCATGCTGAATTTGTCAGGTGCTCTGAGTATCCTCCGTTTTGGGATACCCAGGGCCTGCCATAGGGATCAGTGGATTCCTGATGGAAGGCAAGATGGCCCCTGTTGGCTCTTGGTTTCTTTTACCTGTTACCTTGTTTCCCAAAGTGCTGGGACGCCCCTGACTGGCTGTTGGGTGGAAGTTCCATATATGGTATTGTGGGGAAGTCCAGGCCAGACTGGCTGGAGCCTTCCAAGTAACTGTATGTTGTGGGTACACCCTTAGGGTGGGGACCTGGGCGAACGGAGTATGACACCAATATGGATTCCATGTTATGGGTGTCTGGTTTCTGTGTGTGTGAGACCAGTGCTCCAGATTGAGAGTAAATGTGATTTTAAGAGTTAAAATGACTTTTCTCCTTTGCAAGAGTAAAATGTATGCGACATCCAGCCAACGCATGCACAAACTGTATGGAAATCATTACCGTACGGCAGCTTTCCGCATTGTGACAGAATACCTTTTCTTATTTCACTAAGATCTGGCCATTTGATCTCTCCTGTATATATTTAAATGTTGAAATCACAAAAACGTAGACAATTGCATAGTAAAGCAAACATGAATTGTATTGTGCGTTTTGAGGTTCGATAGCAGAATTGTCATTTGATGTTTAATGAGTCCTCATTTTCTGGAGCTGTTTCTACCTAATGGTATGCCAATGTTATGAAACAGTGCAGAGAGGCAATGACCTCATGCTAAATTCTACATCTAATCTAATGGTCAAATCGTTATTCATATAGCGCTTTTGGCCAAGCGCTGTACATAGAACCGATTTATCACAATTCTCACCAAATCGAAGTCTGTACTCCTTAATCGACCTCGAAAGGATGAAAGTCTGAGTTGGACTTGCCGTGATTCGAGCCTGCAACCTACAAATCACGCACAGATTGCAGCAATGAGTGCTCAACTGGCTTGGGTTATCTTATTGGCTAACATCCTTCAGAGGTCGGTTAACTGAGTATCGACTGAGGTATAATAATCACGTACCTAGATGTTGGACGAACCATTTATGAAGCACCATATGAAGTTAAATACCTATCTAGATAATCACAGGGACAGGTTTTGCTGAGTTTCTATTTCAATTACAAATGAAAGTTACATTTGTTTGTTTTTGAACAGCACTTGCACTTCCTGAGAGTCAGGTTTTGGATGTTTTAATTGTAGTCTTGAAGATTTGAGAGGCTAGAACACCTGTGTGGTGTAATGACAATCGCTCACCCTTGATCAAAGACTCTGCTGCTACTTACCATTTATAGTAATGTATCCCATTGACTGCAAGTTTGAATTGATGTAATCTAGACTGTGCATAGTCATCATTTTACACACTTATAATTGGAGTGTAAATTAAATTATCAGTGTAAAAATGATCTGCTTCTGCATGATTATGCACACAGCACCAAAACTCTGAAAAATTCAATTGTGCAATACTGGTTTGCTTTCACTGGAGAAAAAAAACATAATTTGTTACAAAATATGAACTTTAGTTTTCAATCTTATTAATTAGACAATCCTAAAATTCTAGGAAATTATGCACGGCGCTTCTAAAGCTGAATGGAGAGAAACCATTCCTTTTATCAGTGTGCACGGCCTTTTTTTTGAAAGGCTTCAGAGAACTACATTCTGTTTCAGAGGTGGCTTGCAATTACATCCATGTAGATAAAAATCAAAAGAAGCCTCCTACTTTCTATCAAGTAACCTGACCTTTGCACTGCCCCCTGCTCTAAATCTGCGTGCACCACAGGAAGAAACTACTATTATACGGCCTGATGGGAAGAAGTAAACATGTATCTGAATAACTAGGTGCAGAAATAATTATTACAAAAACGTTTCCTTTTTCCATTTAAAACTTTTTTTACCGGATTATAAAAAAATATTGCCTTTAGGAAATGGGCTTACATTTGTGCTGTCTTTTAAAAAAAAAAAAAAAAAAAGACTCGCAACTTTAAAAAATAGGGAGCAAAATACTCCCACTTCCAAATCTTATTTGGGGAACTGCTAACGCACCTCCACCCTGTAACTTTTAAGGGCGTCGCTTCAATGAGCGTTGTGAACTCCTTATGTATCAGGAGTCGTGGAGAAACAATATTCAAAATGGCTGAGTTGCTGAAAGTGGGCAAGCAGCTTGGCAGGCTGTGCCAGATGGCTGGGGTTGTGGCAGAAGCTCCCAAAGCCGGTGGGTTAGGGTTGTCCTATGGGCATCGTTTTCAATTGTTTTGGTAGTGAGTGGTTGGGCGGCTGAGGTGGTAACAGTGGGCAGGCATTGCAGACACTTAGAACGGTTACAGCCAGGGTACCATAATGTACAAAAAGGGAAGCACGTGTGCCGGCGTTCAGTTTGAAAGAAGCCGATTCCAGCTACAGATTAGCCCTGTGTCGAGTGCGAGGCTTGTGCACTCCGGCGCCATAGACCAGTGTCTAGAGCCCGGCAAGGTGCTAAAGTCCCACTGATTACAATGGACGATCTTTACATTGGTTTTTTGATACCGCCCAGTAGACTGGGCTGCACTGGCACACTTCTAGTAAAGATCGCCCATGATCTCATGCCTCATGCATTGCAGTTTGTAAAGGCGATTCCTGCCTTTTCAGCATTTACGAGGTCCATCCATTAGCTCTCCCCGTTTTAAATATTTAATGTGTGGATTTTCGCGCCTGCTGTTGTATTTCCTGTCTTCATTGTGGGAGGTGGCATCAGTGGGAAAAGATGAAGAATTTCGGCAAAGCGAGGGCAATAAACCTTTTATCCAAGTATGCCCGCTAAGTGGAACTTTCACTTGGCACTTCGATATGACAAACCGCTGCTTTCCTTACGAGTCCTTGGGTTTTAGCGTGTGTTAATGGGCTATCTGCATTGGGTGTGAAGCTTTGAGTGAATGGCCTTTTCTTGTCTTCGCAATGGTTTTAGTGAACATGTTAGTTGATTGGTGTGCTAATGAATCAATTAGAAAAATTAAATGCTTCAGAGATCTGAAGCTGCGTTAGTGGCAGACAACTGTTCTAGAAAGTGGTACTACAGCGAGCGACACACTAAAACAGTCTTCCACAAACTAATTGCATATGCCACATGCCCGATGCACACTGATCGAGTCAAGTGGGCTGGAGCCTGACAATCCACTCTTGTAGCAAGTGTTGATTATTTAATGAGAAGCTTAGATAGGCTTTTATCATGTTTCACATGGTGGAGGGCCTGAAAAGTTTTCCTGCGTGGGGGACAATAGGCATTCTCTGTTTGAGCCACAAACCTAAACCGAGCGCAATGTTTTAGTTATGTAAACCAAATTAGCTTTATAAAACTTCAATTGCCACTGGTGCAAGGTTCACGTGTCGCTTAAAATATAGGTGAATGGCCAGAAAAAGAAATAATAAACTAAATGCAAAATTAAAAAATGTAAGCTACTAGCCACACTAACTCAACTCGCTCGCCCTCCTTTGTGAACAAACGGCATTGCCTGATCCATGCGCCCGTGCACCAGCATTTAATCAATAATGTAAGTGTTACCCATAGCAACACCCGCATGTCACAATACACGCGTTTGGGTGGGAGGGCTGCCATAGTGTTCGTCATCTTTAGCGAAGGCAATCTATTTTTGTGTGAACCTGATGTAGGAGATGCAGAATTTGGAACTAGGACATCTACTTTCCAATCTGACCATTGAGGCACAAAGAGAGCAAGACCCCACTATTTTAGGGATGTGACAGTCGGTGAAGCAGGGATGACTATAAAAAGTGCTACATAAAAACAGTACAAACTAAAAACACCAGACCACTCTGTTCTGCCATGGAGGTTTTACTTCCCCAATTACAAATTGATGCTTTATAAAAACCAGTTGACCTTTAGTAACTGCAGCGTTCAAAATTGAGGGGAGCTTGGAGCATTTTTAGCTCCTGCTTGTAGCCTAGTAGATCCAGGTCAGCTTGACACCAACAGCTACCAGGAGCAACTTTTGACTCCCCAGGCCATCTGATGCTAAACAAATCCAACTATGTGTATTTAACTGTGCGTTTGAGACACTCTATAAATAAACATTAGGACACATCTATATGACATTTATAGCATAAGGGGTCACAAATAATGGCCACAATTGTATGTATGCGTTTTATTTGGAAGTTAGATTTGCAGAACACTATGTACGAGCTCCTCGTTCCCCAGTGGTAGATCCTGGTCACTGATTAATGCTGCATACACAGGTGCTGCTTCTAGCTCCTGTTTATCCAAGATCACTTTCGATCCCCGAATTGTCTTATTTTGACTAGCTTAAAAATATGATCACCTAGGAGCTTGAGTTATGCAGAAGCCTCTGCACTTACTTGGATACTCACTTTTACACAGCAATATTTCATTTGTCCAAACAGTAGGGATCCCCATTCTGCATGGAGAATGATTCGAAACTCTGAACAGGCTGCATGGTTGGGCCTTTAAATATCATTAACTTTTACTATTGGGTAAGTGAAAGTACAGTGGGCTACGCTATTGCAAAATGGCAAAGCACAATTGGGTAGAAGATTATGGTGTCCAAGCTGATCATTGGGTTCATGGGGGTTTTAGTGAATGATTGTCCTTTCATTGTTATATAGCATCAAATGTGAAGGACATTACCAGGTCATCTTGTCCTCAACGGGAACTGGGAAATATTGTCACTTTTTGGGTATTTCTCATGCAATTGAACGTATTACCAATTCAAAAACTAAATATAACTCACACAGTACATATTCAGCGTCAAACCCTAGAGAAACATTTCAGAACCAAAATCACGAGAATGGCATTTTTATGTAGCCAGTCTAGCCACTTCATATTGTGGCATGACATTTTTTACCGGGCGTCTATGATGAAGCAAGCATGATAAGGTTATTACGTGGCTAGATTATGTTGTATCCAGTCTGCCCATTTCTTACTGTGGCATGACCTGTCTATCGTCCAATTTACTTGACTTGTGGACACTGCTCACCATTCTCCCCAGAGGTCAAGTTACCTGGAACGGTAGCACGTGGACATAGATCAAAAAAGCTGCCTTTTTTCTTGCCAAACAGAGGTGATAACTAGCTCTCACGCAGGTAGAAATGGCAGGCTTGTGATCAAAGAAGTTTCTCTTTGCTATACAATCCCTTTCTTGCTGTTTGCGCCTCCACCATCGTGGGCAGCATGATTGTTCTGACCATGTATCCCGGGAAAAGTCCAGAAGTGCATGTAAGGGGTCTATGGTGGCTGTAGTTAATTTGATGGATTTTTGCCAGGACCTGCCTTATGTATGTCATGCAATAGCTTCATCACCTGAAGACCCTGTGGATATCTCTTGCCTGTGCAGATTTTGTCGCTTGTTCTAATACTTATATCCTCCTTCAGACATGATACCTCCCACCATAATGAAGCCTTGGAGCTGGCACCAGAGGCCACTATTTTGCGGTAGGTTAAGCCAATGGTCTCCAATGAGGGTGACGTTCACCTAGTACACAAATGGAAGTCTAACATGGGGCACTTGTGACAGAGATTGCCCATCTTTTCATAACCAGTGTGTATATATCACCAAGTGAAGCTTGAATTTAGCCATTTTACAGGTGGTTAGCTCTTCCATGTCAATATTTCCGATTGGATAAAATGCTGAAACCTGGACAGCATACTTCTATTTATGCATTATTGACTGCAGTTGTGGGCAGCACGTGATGCCATGTTCCTGGAAACTTCTGGGCCATGAGCAAAGTGAGGGCGCATAAGGGGGACATCCGGATCATAAAAGTAATCATTGTCTAGTAGCTGTGGGTGAGCTTCCTATTGGCACATGGCTGGGAGCTTTGCTGATAAGTTTCAAAGTACAAAAGGAAAATCAAACTAATAAAGCAACTTAGTGATGGGCGCTGAGAAATGGAGGTTTGGTGCCCTGATGGTGCAAGTCCCCTTTCTATTTCTGACCATGGGATCAGCGGTACTGAATGGGGGTGTTGAGAGAAGGACGACAGGAAGAAAAGGATGAGGACAGGTGGAGAAAAAGGGCAGAACTGAGTGGGGGAAGAGTGAAGAGACCCAATGAGAGGTAGAGTGATCTCTGGCATCCTGGGAGCATATACGGACGAATATTGCCCAGAGGTCATAGGTTCCAATTGGCTCTCTGACTTGTAAGTAGTAAGAGCCTGCATGCCGCGCTTCAGAGAAGAAAACGCACTGTAAGCTTAATAGACCGAGGATACTGACCTGACATCAAGTTATTGGCCAGGGCTATAGATTGTGGAAGGGGAGGCTTTCTCAAAACCGTAACACCTCTATAGGTATATAAAGTTATGACACATGGATTCGTACAAATTTTTTTTTTTCCTTGTGGAGAAAAAAATGTACACACAAGCAATTTGGTAATTTTAATTCTAGACTGCATGCTGAGCAATCCCGTTGTAAGAGTTTCCCCTTGCCCTAAAGAGCAGCCTTTAACCAGGTTAAGGGTCCATAAGGCCTAGTGTTGCCTGAGGGCTGGGTCTTTAAAGTTATGAACACCCCTTGCCCTAAATAAAAATAAAAGCTGGACGTTTTTTTTAAAAACATGGAGATGGGTTTTAAAAGGCACAATAGTTTGAAGGCACATTTTATAGTCACCTGTTGGAGGGGTATTGCTGTTCTATCAATTTACATTTCTGGGTTCTCTAAATATCTTGTGTTGCTAAGGATATTGAATGCCAGGGCTGTCGTGGTGGCATGATTTGAGGTTACTCTAGGGTGTTTGTAAGTGCTAGCCAAAACAGGTGAGGCAGGCTGAAGAGAAGGTTGCAAGCAGGGTCGGATTAGACAGCCTGTGGCGTCCTGTTGAATCTGGGTAGCAAAGGGAAGAGTTGGAGAGCGTCTTGGATGTGTGCAAAGGAAGCAGTACACACATGGCGGAAAGGTGTGCTGGTGCATGGAGAAGATGCAGGAGCAATCTGTGGGCTACGCAGGCTTGTATAGCCCACGGATTGTCCAATAGGCAGAGTGCTCACAATTGTAGCAGGTTAGAATTGAACTTTATAGACTTGATCGG
The DNA here is from genome assembly GCF_040938575.1 of Ambystoma mexicanum. Classification (NCBI taxonomy): domain Eukaryota; kingdom Metazoa; phylum Chordata; class Amphibia; order Caudata; family Ambystomatidae; genus Ambystoma; species Ambystoma mexicanum. The sequence goes on from NC_090922.1 coordinate 1,302,187,243, forward strand.
AAGGATCATTGTGGGCCTTGAAGAAGGAGTTAAAAGCTTGGCGAGTGATTTTAATTGGGATTAGAGGCCGATAATGCCTGGGACAGCCTTATGACCTTCTTGATGCAACTGTTACTATTCTCTTAAACTTTGAAAATAAATAGGGAGGCATGAAAACAGGAAAAACTATTTTAATGTGAAATAGGGATATCCTACCTCACTTTCAGCTGGGAGTGTGAAGGGGTGATATGTATAGACGATGACACGGTTTTAAGTTCATGCTGTTCACTGCGAGGAGCTGGACTAGTGGGTGACGGAACCATGCCTTCACTCCTTGCCTTCTTAATTACAAAGACAAATATGGTTTTTGAACTCTGTTAATCTCATGCACAGAGCAGCCTTACCGTCGTTCCTTGTCCCGTAAAATAAATGTGCGACCTGGGAGTGTGGATTGAGATAATGCTGGCATGCTGGATTGTCTGATTACCTCAGCATAATATTTGCCCATATGGGTTTTTACTATTGTTAAAGGTAGGCTTTCTAAATTGGGGGGTGGGGGAGGTAACTTGTTCCTGCAATCCAATTTTAAAAATATCTGTAGCTGATTTGGTGCCTGTCTGGGTGTCAGCCCTGCACCTATTTACCTCTAGTTCGTGTAATAGCGTTTCCAGGTGGCCTGTCTCTTGAGCCCAACGTTTTCTGTTGAGGGAGCTGGTGCACTGTTAGACCTGCCATTATTACTGTCCTGATCCATCCACATTTAGGGGGGCCGGAGTTGGAAGAGGTCAGTAGCGAAGGAACCAGAATGGTAGGTGGCAGCTGTGATCCTGACGTCCTATGCTAAATTGGTGAGCGGTGTGTGCACTGGTGAGCCAGTCAGTGCAACGGGAGGAAAACCGGTACAGAGGCAGGGTAGAGACTGAAGTGCCATGAGTAAAGACAGTGAGCAGTGCAATGTGCTGGACAGTCTGCGGGGCTATACCAGTTAGTACGCCCCTTAGATTGTCCGATCCATCGCACACCACCATGCTCCAGGGAGAGGATGGGAATTATTCTCATTTTAATGGTGCTCAAATTATGGACTTCTAATGTCTCAGGCGGACCGGCTGAGATTCCAGCCTTTGACAGCGGTTTGCATGCAGATCTCTGAAATTAGTGGTTTTAGCAGCTTAAAAACGAGTTAAACTTTGCTTCACTCCTTTGACACTTCCATCAGCACTGATGGGAATTGGAAAAAGGGCTTAGTTACTAAGTCCTGTTGCAGTTCCGATCGATATTTGCAGTTCAAGCTGAAGCTCCTAGGGAAATTCAGTTATGGGCCCAAAACACTTAAAAACCTATTTATAACTAGATGCTAAGAAGCTTTGGTAATAAATAAGTTAGATTTTGAAAGTCCCAGGCTCCACTATCCCCACCCCTGCTATACTTCCAACAAGATTGTGTGAACTAGATTTTTGGACTGAATAATGCATTTGCCATTTATTTCTCAAACATCTGCTCCATTGTGAATGTTGTGTAGGAGCTTGTGCTTGCCGATCATTACTAAATGGGTGTTAAACATTATTTGACTTTACCTGTGCTCAAGAACTGCTCATTTTCATCAGCGGTCTCCAACGCTGCCCACTTTAGTGCAGCATTGTGCGAGTTGGCCTACTAACCGAGAGTAGCAATGAGAGGAGCAGTGTTTGCTAATCCCATAACTGTCCCATCATGGTGCCATTGGTTGAACAATTCCTGCAAGACATTCTTTGAGTCTCTGTATGCTTGTCTCGAATATGCCCCCCTCTAACCCCACACTTGAGCTGGATTAAGAGAGTAATGCTTGGATCTATAACAAGCAAATGTGATGGTCGAAGGGTATACATTAATATTAACCATTGGCATTGTTCTGGACAACTTTCGAAACCCTGTTTTTTAGCACCTTGTGCCATTGCAGAAGGGGACCAGCCATCTGAAAATTAAGTCTTGATCTTGCCACCAATGAAAGCAGCCCAGTGCAAACACTGAAGGATCTTCATAAATCAATCCCTTTTATCTTTTTCACTTTTCATGACTTTAAAGTTTCTATATGGAAGTGTACAACGAGTTGTGTGTAGCAGTTTAGTTATACTAGCCGGCAGCCCCGTGTAGAGATATTTTGCTGCATTCAATAACTGGTTGTTGAGTATGTGAAAAGGTCTATTACAATTTTTGGTAAACGTTTTTGGTTCCTTTTTTGGTATGAGAGTGATTGGTATCATGTTATATTTGTATAGCGCCTAATGCCTTGTGCTATGGTTTCCAAGGGCTGTTGGTTTAAAGGCTCATGGGCAGACAGTAGTCTAAAATGATAATTGCCGTGGAGCATCACATTGCATGCAGTTGGTCAATATAATTTACATAACTGGAGGACTAGTTTAGCGACATTGTAGAAGCCGTAAAGTGGTTATCAGACTGTGACCACTCACCAATTTGTTCATGGACACATGTCTATTCTATGGGTTTCAGTGCTAAAAGGTGGAAATGCACCTATTACATATTAGAAAATCCACCCCAAGAGCAACGGTTGTGGGCCCTGCTGTACATTACATGCAGAACACATGCACAGTGAACGAAATGCAACGGCATGCAAACAATCATGCACAATTGACAAACCGGTCAGAGATACAGTAAAACCTAATCACTTGGCGGGTAATATTTGAGATTGACCTTAGCTATAAGCCATTCATAACCAAATAACTGGTGTCAGTCATGCGTGCTTATAGAATAATATGTTCTATGAGATTTATATAGGACCTTACCATTGTGGTAATTGTGTGAGCACTTCAGATGCACGGCCATCAGAGACCACATTTCGCACACATGAAATGGGTTAAGCGAGTAGATGCCCATGATTATAGAATCGCCAATTTCGTAAAAGTCGAACTACAAGAAAAAAAAGAATAACGTAAGACATCACGTGTATAGCAAATGCAGTTACGGTGCAGCACGGGATCCATTTCAGTATTCAAACTTGCTGGGCAGGAGCCTACGCAATATTCATGAGGCATTGCACCCGAGGTGGAGTAGGCTGAAAACTATGGAATATCCTAATCCCAAGGTCGACCGATGGGCATTTCATTAGAACTTGCACGCAGATTAAAAGGACAGGAAAGATATGAAGACATATACAGAGCCAACAGACACGTCGATGATTCCATTCAAATCATACTCCCTCCCTGACGTGGACAGTCCTCGTATCCCTATGTAAATTGTAGATGCACCAGGAGTCGAGTAATCTATTCATAGATACAGATATTGGACGGCAGACCAATGGAAATGGGGCAGTTTTTTGGAACATGAGAAAAAAACTATCCGGCAAGTGGAAGACTGTCAGAAGTATGGACGAAGAACCTAGGTGAATAGAAGAGTATGTTGCCACAGAATGCTTGTAGTATCTTCTATACATTCCATCTAAAAATCCAGTGCATGACTGCATAGAGGATACAGATGGTTTACCTAGGACACATCATTGAGCCATAATAGAATACATTTACAGTCCTACCATGTCAGTCTGTGAGACCAGTCGTGCTCTTTTGTCAGTCCTCGGCAGTTTAAGTTGAAATGGAGGCGAAGAGGTACATTGAGGCTGTATATCCGAGCCAGAGACCCACTTAAGTTAGTCCCCTTGTAAATCCATTGATCCGGTAGTGTCATAACCAAGAGGAATCTCATATGGAGCCATGACACTCCGTGGTTGAGGATATGATTGCGCCCTCCCAAGTAAGCACTTCAGTTAATAATTCCTCAATAGTTCAGTTCGTATCAGCCCTGATTTAGAGGTGCATTTAAACAAAGCGGTAGGAATTGAAAGCTGGCTCACTTGAGTTAACGATTTTGAGGAGTGTAGACTTCTGCTGGTAAAGGAGTGCATAAATATAGAGTTGGGAAATGTGCAGGTTTAATTGGGCTAGTATAACAGGGGGACCTACCGTATGGTGCTCCATGCCCTTTACTAGGGGTGTATGCAAACTGTTTAGGATCAAAATAAAAGGGTCATTTCCAAGATGGATGATCCAACATTGAGGCTATCCCTTATCACTGGTAATCGAGCCCTTATGAGTGACGTTGTGAAAAGGCTTCCATCTGGGATGGAGACCCTGAGGAGAGGCAGAACTCTTAAAGTCAGGGGGATTAAAAGAGAAGTTGTGGTGAGGCTTCTGCATCATGAAGAGGCAGAATAACGTAAGTCGGGGGAACCTAATTTCATTCAAATTTCACCAGCAGGATCTTGACGTTGTCGAGCCAATGGGAGTATTTGGAGAACCAGCTGGCTGCTGGACGGATTTCGCTGGGAATGCAAGGGGCAGCTTAAGGGGGTTGAGAAATAGGCTTGGGTTAAGTGAAATGCTGGGAGTGGTGAGTTGTCTAGGGGAGGTATTGGAATCTTTTTATGCCTGGGGTGCGGGATGGAAGAGCCAAGTCTTCAGGGCTTTCCTGAAGAAGAGTTGGTCCACCAGGTGGCAGATGTGTACAGGACGGGAGTTCAACGTTTTAGGTGGTTGTACTGAAAAAGAGGAAGCACCAATTCCTGAGGATTTTGTCGCTGTAATTTTGAGTAGGAGCGCAGAGCCGAGCTGAGGTTTTAGTTGGGTCTGTAGCAAAACAGGATTTCAGGTCCTTTATGGTAGGTAGAAGTCTCTGTGAATGATGCGCATGGTTTTGAAGGTAGCTCGCCATTCGATCAGAAGCCAGTGGCGGGCAGAAGAGAGATGCTCTCTTGGTCCTAGGAGTAGGAGCGGTCTTGCTGCAGTGTTTTGGACTTGTTGAAGTTTGTTCAGTTGAGACGCAGAAGCTCCCAAGTATAGTGCATTGCTGTGGTGTAACCGTGAAAATATTATTGCAATAATTGCTGTCACTCTGTGTGCAGGGTTCACAATTAGGTTCACAATTAAGATCCAATTAGGTGGTAAAGCCAGCTCCTGGGTATTGGTCATCACCCAGTAGGCAGGAGCTACCACTGGGGAACCATGACCCAGCACACCCAGAATGTAACTTCCACATGAGATTCACACTAACTTTTTGCCCAGAATGTATGATGTATTCTTTTTAACTGTTTACTAGATATGTCCTAATTCTTCAATAACATATTCAAATACTCAGTTAATGTCACATATGTAAATATTAGCTCCTGTCAGCTCTTGATTTCAAGTTAATCAGGCTTTCCTAGATTAGAAGCAGGAGATAAATGGCTCTCTGTTCGCAGCACTTTCTAGCTATGGTATGGAAAGGTTGGGAAAAAGGTGTCGGATATGAATGTGAAAGAAACTGCCTTTTGCCACAGTTGAGTATCGGACACTTTGGAGTCATGGGACAACCAAGGTGTTATCATATTAGAAGGGATAGCTGGTAGGCCTAGATAAGGCTAGTAGGTGGGGGTAAGGGAAGAGATCAGTTAGTCTGTTGGATGGTATGAGGAGAGGTAATGGGCTCAGGTCAATGTTAAAGAGTAAAGGGTAGAATGAGGCACCCTGTGGAGGGCAAGGAACCAAGGAGAAAGGGGGTGTATGTACAATTTTATTTTTTTTCCAGTTCGAGAGGAAAAGGGCAGACCAGTACAGAGCTAGGTCCCGAATGCCTCTATTGTGTCGTCTCTTGGTGAGGATGGAATGGTCTATGGTATTCGAAGGCTGCTGAGAGGTGAGCAGGATGAGAGCAGCAGTTCTGTCTGAATTTGTCTTTTATAAATCATCCAAGATGGAAACTAAGAATGATTCTATACTTCGTAGTGATCTGAAGACTTATTGAGCAGAATCTAGGATGCTGGTGGAGTCAGAAAAAAGGCATAGTTGTGAGTACGCAGCTTGGTCAGCTAATTTGACTATGTAGCAGTGATTCGAGATGGCTCTGTAATTGGTCATATAAAGAGGATCAAGGGATGCTGTTTTAAGGAGAGGCTTGATGTTGGAAGTTTTAAATTCAACCGGGAAGATGATGGCGATGAAGTGCTGATGATGGAAAGTGCAAGCTTTCCCCCACAATTGGAAGCCGGCCTTTCTGTTAGCAGGGTACCTGAGGATCCTGATGACCAGATGTTAGACAGGAGCTTGAAGAAGTTCAAACGCAGAAAGTGGAAAGGAGTAAACCAGCAATGCCAACGTTTTCGGCCTTTTAGGCATGGGAAAGGCACTTGCCAGTCATTGCCATAGTGGTATTAACTGGCCACCAATAGTTGTTGCTGCAAAACAGTGTGAGTACCTGGGAATCTAATAGAAGTGCCTGGCAAATGCCCTAATACTTATACTAAAGCCTAAACTGTTGGTGTTTCCAATACTTGTTTTTAACCAATGAATCCACTGGCTCTCAGACTGCTTTGAAAAAACACTGGCAGGCACTAAAAGTGCAAAGTTTGTTAAGGCTTGATTAAAGTTATGAGTTCCCAGGAGGAGGCTTTTTGCCCTGGGAGGGGTAGGAACTTGATGGCAAAGGCCGTAGGGATCGGCATGGCCGGGATCAGTCAATGAGCGGGCAAATAACACCTACAAGCTGTGCGCCCCTCAAATCCCATTTCTCCCTATCTGTACTCTAATGCAATAGTTTTGTCTTGTGCCACCTAATGACCAAAACTAAAAAAGGGGAAGACTTGCAGGAGGTTCTGTAAGCGAGGTAGAAGCTGGAGGGGGACTTTTTTTTTTTTTTTTTGATAGGCTAGCGTTGTGCTTTCTCAAGGACTTTGTTGTGGAAATGGTCGGAAAGAGTTGGAGGATTGTGAGTGAGGAGGTGTGTTGGTGGAGGAAGCACCGAAGATCAGCTTGAAGAATTTTCTGGTTGGGTTTAGGGCTTTGGAGATGGTCATGTAATGTTTTGGCTTTGCGGACTTCAGCCTGGTGGTTTTTGAGCGGATTTGAACAATAACATTATGCAACCCCACGTGCATGTGGTGCATTTAAATATCACAACCATGAATCACTAATGCCATTTGAATATCCGATAATGCCTCATGCCTTTTATAGTAAGATACAGCCTCAGTTGGAGATGCTGTCATTATATCATATATTGTATTGTATTAGTAATTTATATGAAGCTCTTTCCCCATTTGTATGACCTCAATGTGCTTTGTGGTTGGAACGCCCTCAAGAACTGTAGGCAATGTGTGGAAGATTCGAAGAGTTTTATAAGATGCGTGTGTGCATTTTGCCAGGTTAGGACTTCGGTGGGCTGTCTAAACTCCAGTAGGCAGCCCAGAGGTCAGGCACTTGGTCTGATGCGAACGCTGCTGGCATCCCTGTAGGTTTGGGCCAGTGTTTATGTGCACGTATGGACAATATAGAGTGCAAGAAGATTTTCAAGAGGAGGAAAGAAAGAGCCTGTTTTTAGGGCCCTTCCCAATGCCAAATGATTGTCCATTTTGTGGATGTGCTGGGGCAAAGAGTTCCAGATCGGCGCTTGGATGGAGAAGGAGGATCCACCCAGGCTGGTGCAGTTGGAATGTGGGACAACTAAGAGAAGCTGCTGTGCCAGATCGGAGTGTCCTTGAGGGGTGGTAGCGAGTGACTTTGTCTTGGAGGAATTCCATGCCGGCGTTATGGATGGCACAGTGAGTGATGCACCTGGCTATAAAAGGTAGTGTCGACCAATGGGGAGCTAATGGAGGACTCTTAGTGTAGGGCTGATGTGCTCGCTGGGGGGCGAGGCTTATGAGCAGGTGTGCCACAGCGAGCGTTTTGGATTCTGTGCAGTTTTCTTAGCAGAATCGCTGATGTGCCTAGGTAAAGGCAGTTTGCATAGTCCAAGCTGGAGCCGATGATGGCAGAGAAACAATGTGGATAGGCGAGGCATGGGAAAATATGCCTGAGGTTGCGTAGGTGGAAGTAACACGTTCTGGATACAGAGTTGTGAGTGTTGGACGAGGGTTAAATCCATGTCCAGTGTGCATCCAAGGTTTTTCAGAGGTGGAGGTTGCAGGGTTGGGGGTGTGGGGGACAGGGCCTAGGGAGTGAGGCCAGGGAATAGGTTGGGGAAGGAGCACAGTTTTCCCACAGACTAGGATTTGTTTTCCCAGGATTGGGGATGAGTTGGTTGGTCATCCAGTAGTCAATATCTGAGTGGCGTGATGACAGATCTAGACGTTTGGAGCCTTTCGATTTTGGGATTTTAAGGATGATCTGGGTGTCAACTGCGTAGTTGTAGCAGGTGAGATTGTTGGAGCGGATGAGTGCGGGGAAAGGATTCAGATGTATGTTGAAGAGGAGGGGAGATGGGGATGCTCCCTGTGGACCGCTTTTGGCACTGGTCAGGATGTAGAGGTGAAGGGGTGGATGAACATTATATGCAAGTGATTAGAGATAAAAGAGGAGAACAAAGTGAGGCCAGCGTCTTCGATTCCTAAAGAGTGTAGCCTGTTGAGCATAGTGGTGTGGCTGATTGAATCGAAGGCGGCAGAGAGGTCAAGGAGAAAAGTACAGCGCACCCTTCTGCGTCTGCTGTTCTTTATAGTTTGCCCCAAATGGACACTGAGGACTTTGTTCCTCAATGTTCTGAAGCCCGATTGGGCAGGGTCAAGGAGGTTGTTGGCTTCAGTGAAATGTCGGAGTTGCTTGTACGCTGTGCAGTCCATGAGTTTGGCCATCAAGTCAGTGTTGGAAGTGGGCCTGTAGTTTTGGGCGAGGAGTGGGTCGAGCATAGTTTTTTTTTTGTTGAGGGGTTTGATATAAGAAAGGTTTAAGGCTGCCGATATTGGGTGTGGCTAAGTAGTGAGCGTGTGATACTGCCTGCACAGGTTAAGGCTAAGATATCTTTGCAGAGGGTGGGGCGGCAAGGGCCTTTAGGGGAACCTGATGGGTGGCTTTGTGCTAGGAGCGGGAGGAACGCCTGGTGTGAGATTGGAGAGAAAGAGGTGAAGGTTTGTATCAAGTCGGAATTTGGAAGGGGAATGGTCGGTGGGCAGGGGCATAGTTTCTTATTTAGAGATGATGGCAGTGTCTGTCGATAGCAGTGTTTTGGAATTGTTGATAAGGCATCGCATAGGGATTGAGAGTTGGGTGAAGGGGATGGGGGGGGGGGTCTAGAGCAGCCCAGAGAATTGAATTCAGAAATGCTTCTATGCAGTTCCTAACTAGTGTTGCGAGAGTTCATGGATTCTGTTCTCATAGAATTTTTTTTTTTTTAATGCTTTCCCATCTGTAGGCCCTTGTTAGTCTTGCTAGGGCGGTTTTGTTCTGGGTGGTTGGGTTGGTTCTCCAGGTCTGTTCCAGACGGTGCTTGAGGGTTTTTAGTGATTGGAGTTTGGCGGTGTACCATCTCAGTGTGGGGCCTGATCTCTGAGAGGGCCTTTTTGTTGGAGTGAGGGGTGCAAGGGCGTTAAAGAGCCAGGGGTTGAATAGTTTGATGGGGCGGGGGCCTTCCTGGAGGTAGTGGTGATAACAACTTTGTTTCAGAGTGGGGTGAGAGATGTGGTGGTTGGTGAAGCCGGTTGTGGGCCGTGGTTGAGTGGTACAGAGAAAGATTGCAGAGTGAGCTCTCCATGTTGGGGGGGCATGGAGGCAATGTGGATATGTTTGTGGCGCTAAAGACGGCATCAAGTGTGTGGCCTTCAGTTTGGGTGGGCATAGAGATTCATTGTGTCAGGTTTGTCTGTGAGAGATCGGGTCATAGGGTTTGAAGGAGAGTCAAACCAGATGTTTACACCCCCCTCGAATGATGAGTGCTGGATGTAGGTTAAAGTTAGTTGTCAGAGCGTCGCTGAGTGTCTGCAATGTTTTTGTTCTTGTGTGGGGGTTTGTAAATGAGTAGGAAGCTGTGCGAGGTGGAGGGTAAGAGTTGGAGATTTATAAGAAGGGATTCATAGTCTGTGGTGCTAGCTGAGGTGTCCTTGATAAGCAGAGTTAATTGGTGTTTGTGTAGTATCTCAAGTCCCCCACCCCTTCTTTATCTGTTGCAAACAACTGGGTGGAAGGCCTTGTGTGCAATGGGGTCGTTATCACAAACCAGGTCTCTGTGATGAAAAGGACACCTGGTTTTTCGTCTGAGATTGTCATGATCTCTGCTTCCAAAAGGTCAGGGTTTTCCCAACTCCCTTGGAAGTAGATCCATAACCCAGGTTCCGAGCGCCAACCAGTCCCAATTGGGACCTTTTGGACCCAGTCCTGGCGCCATTGGCACCAGGCTCATAAATATGCCCAGTCCCAGCGCTGGAAGTGCCGGGCTCATAATGCTTGGGTGGACTTACCTGCAGCAGACCATGCTGCTTACTTGCCTGCCAGTTGAGCCTCTGATCCTCTTCTGTTTGGAACTACTTTTCCTGTTGGGTGGGGCTGGAGCCACTCCCTAGATTCAGAACACTGGAACTCTTCTGGAAGGCAGGAACTCTTTTTTTTTTTTTACCAGGAACTCTTTTCTTACTTAGGCGTGGCTGTGGAAGGAGACACCTAAGCACTACAGGAGGCTATTTAAACCACACCCGGTGGATGAATCTTGCTTTGCGTTATTCTGCACCCTCTGCAGCAGAACGCTCATCGTGTCTTCTGCATCCGGTCCTGGGCCTAAGGAAAAAGGCTTACCATCCTGAATCCAGTCTTCAGCAACACCTATAAAGACAAAGAACAGGTTAGCATTCCGGCATCTGAAAGGCAAAGGCTTACCAACTCTTCGCACGCTCCGGAGGCCGTCGGCGCTGCATCTCGCATCTGAAGGACAAAACAAGGTGCGTTTAAAGACATTGGGGAACTTTAATACTTACGTGCCATTACTCCTTTCCACATCTAACCCAGTGGGTATCCCGGCACCCTGCAGCCGCTCCGAACTTGTACCTGCAAAATAAAAAGACAGTTAGAGCGCTTTGTGAAGCTGGCAACAAGCGCTTACTTACGTGCTTCCAGGCGCTTCTATTCATCACACGGGCTCCATCTTCAACTCACTTCAGCCCGTCATCCGCCATCGCCGGAACCCTGCAAAACAAGAGACATCATTATTAAAGACTTTAAAGACATTTGAGTTACTCGAAACTTACCGTTCGTGCAGTAAACGACGGACAGCAGTCCTCTGAAGTCAAGAGGCCTGCGCTACCTATCCAGTGAAGAAACTGGCTACAGCACCCTGCCCCGAGGCAGATGGAGAGCTTGGCATTCACTTACCTAAGGTGAGAGCGTTAACCTGTGGGGGTCTACAGGAGAGGAGAAGAGGAAAGAGATAGGGACACCCCAATAACCCCAGTTCATTAACCCCGTATTTTCTATCTGCAGACATCTTACTCTGCACATCAGGCATACAGGGCACAGAGGTCCAGCCCAAAGAGCCAATCGGGTGCTGCACATCACCTTTGAAGATACGGTAGTCGCCCAGTCAAGACCGGCGCCTCTGCGAGAATCAGGTGAGCGTTACAGAACGCAAAGCCTACCGCAAAACTCTCGCCCAGGCGCTATGGAAACCTCGGATACTGACCACCTAGCCCGGTTACTTGGGGAACTAAGGGCAGAAGTGCATGCAGCTCGTCAGGAAACTAACGCTCTAAGAAGGGAACTAATTATTTCCAAGGAGAGAACAGATGATCTTGCTAGACAATTGCTACAGTCACAAGCCGGACAGACCCCGCTACCCGCATCAGGGGCAAATCTTCCTTCAACATCCTCTATGAATCCAGTGCAGATCAACCTACCTGGGAATGTACCTCTGGCTCCGCCCGAACGATTTTCTGGTGACCCAAAGAGGTTTGCGGTATTTATCAATCAGTGCCGGTTGCACTTCTTATGCCGGCCAGCAGCCTTTCCAACTGATCAAGCTAAAGTAGCTTTTGTACTTTCGTACCTTAGTGGCAATGCGGCAGACTGGTCGATCCCTCTAGTTAATCAAGATGATCCGGTTCTACATGATTTTCAAGCCTTTCAGCTTAGTATGGAAAAACTGTTCGCAAGACATGCACAGGGGCAGGCCTTGGACAATGAGCTTCTTTCGTTGCGACAGGGTAATCAAGACCTTTTGGCTTATATTGCATCTTTCAATAGACTAATAGTGTAAACTCAATGGCCTGAGGACAAAAGGATTACGCTGTTTTATAGAGGTCTACGTGGAGAGCTCAAAGACGTTTTAGCCCAAGTAGTGAATCCCCCACAAGACTGTTCGGATTATATAGACTTGGTCGTTCAAATAGATCAGAGACTGCAGAACAGGAAGGCCGATCGTTCCAAGTTTGATGCTCGAGTATTTTCCAAACCGCCAACTCCTTCCAAAGGAGTAGACTCCGGGGAACCCATTCAAATAGGGGGTCTGAAAGGTCCTCTAACACAAAGGGAGCGGGAAAGGAGAAAACAGTTGCAATTATGCCTATATTGCGGAAACTCGGGGCACTTTCTTCGTGACTGTCCGGTGATACCTGCCAAGAAGGCAGTAGGAGCTGCAGTTACCACAGTTACAAACTCTAAGCAGGGAAACAACCTCGCCCGACAAGAATAGAGGTCCTCTTGCCGAGCGTGAAAACCAGTTCCGTGACCTCGCATTTCGTGATACCTATGGTCCTCATTAGCCCTGATAATCCGGGTCGATTACATGCAATTGAAGCTTACGTCGACAGCGGTGCCATCGGCAATTATGTGGATCATGAAATGGTTTTGAGGATGAATCTAACTCTTTGTCCCAAGGCTGTAAAGGACGTCATTACTACGGTGGATGGTACGGAGATAGCCTCCGGGCCAGTAACGCACACCACTCAAGAAGTGACGCTAGTAAGTCAAGATGGACACCATGAGAAGATCGTGTTCGATGTGATCAAGGCCCCTCAGTTCCAGATTATTCTAGGAATACCTTGGTTAGAGAAACACAATCCTCTGATCGATTGGCGAGCAAGAACGGTCCAGTTTCCAGAATGTGTCTCTACGTGTCACCCTCCACCTGGTGTTGCACTGGCCGCAATTTCTTCAGAGACTCCCCAGTTACCTCCCGAATACCTAGAATACCAAGATGTTTTCCGGAAGGAGCAGGCTAACTCTCTACCTCCTCATAGGTCTTATGACTGCCAGATAGACCTGATACCTGGATCTACTCCTCCTTGTAGTAGAATTTATGCCCTCACCGAGCCTGAGAACCTTCACCTTCGACAATACCTGGATCAATACCTGGCAAATGGGTTTATTCGTCCCTCCAAGTCCCCTGCCTCTTCAGCTTTGTTCTTCGTTCCAAAAAAGGAAGGAGACCTTAGAACTTGTATCGATTATCGCTCCCTGAACCAGATCACCGTTAAGAATAGATATCCGTTACCTTTGATCCCTGAACTCCTGGACCAAGTCAGAAAAGCATGCATATATACAAAGCTGGATCTTAGAGGAGCATACCACTTGGTACGAGTAAAAGAGGGCGATGAATGGAAGACGGCCTTCCGCACCAAGTATGGGCTATTTGAATATCAGGTCATGCCCTTCGGACTTTGCAATGCCCCGGCCGCCTTTCAATATTTTATGAACGATGTCCTCAGAGAGCTCATAGATGTGTGTGTTGTTGTTTACATCGACGACATTCTCGTTTATTCTTCATCGGAATCTGAACATCGGAAACACGTGAAAATGGTCCTCGAAAGATTGCGTCAACACAAACTTTTCGCTAAGTTGGAAAAATGTGTTTTCAACGTGACTGAAGTTGAATTCTTGGGATTCATATTATCACCTGGCGGAGTGCGTATGGATTCAAAGAAGGTCGATGCAGTTCTCAAATGGCCATCACCATCCTCCGTAAAAGGTGTGCAAAGCATGTTAGGCTTCGCTAACTTTTACCGCAGGTTTATCCCCGAGTTCTCTCGAATAGTCCAGCCCATCACTGCCTTGTTAAAGAAAAACAAACGTTTTGAATGGTCTACCGAGGCGGAACAAGCTTTCCAGGATTTGAAGACTAAATTTATCTCTGCACCAATCTTAAAACACCCTCGCCCCGAACTCCCCTATATCGTGGAAACTGATGCTTCAAGCCTTGCCATGGGGGCAGTTCTATCACAAAAGGACCCGGTAACCAATCAGTTGCATCCCGTGGCATTTTGGTCCCGCAAATTCTCGCCTCCTGAAGTCAATTACACGATTACTGACAAGGAACTTCTGGCTATCAAGTCTGCCTTTAAGGCTTGGCGGCATTATCTGCTGGGGGCCCGACACACCGTTACTGTGATTACGGATCACCGAAACCTGCAATATTTGAAAACCGCAAAAGCCCAATCCTCTAGACAACTCCGTTGGGCATTATTCTTTGCCGAGTTTGACTTCATAATTACCTATCGACCTGGTACCAAGAACGGTAAAGCCGATGCCCTTTCTCGGATGGGAGTGGAAGAACACTTGATCAACCCTAAACCTGTACCAATCATTCCCGAACAAAGAATTCTGGGTGTATATCACCACAGAATCCATGGAGGAAGTTAAGGATAAAGCCAGGCAACTTGTAACTCCAGCAGACATACAGAATTGGCATCTGCAGGGAAAGGACTTTGCAGTAAAGGACAACTTATTGTATTTCCAAGAACGATTATACCTACCCAGCACAGATTTACAGAAAAAAGTAATCTCTTGTTATCACGACTCTTTAATGGAAGGTCATCCCGGTATAGCCAAGACCTCAGAAAAGATCAAGCGCTACTTCTGGTGGCCGTCTTGGAAAAAAGATATCAGAGACTTTATAATGTCCTGTGGAGTATGCGCCCAAAACAAGAGTCAAAAGGAAAGACCAGCAGGCCTCTTACGCCCTATTGACATCCCACCTCGCCCTTGGCATACGCTTTCTATGGACTTCATCACCGATCTACCTCCATGCTCCGGATACAATACGATTCTAGTAATCGTGGACTTATTCTCCAAGATGGCGCATTTCATTCCGCTCAAAGGCTTGCCAACAGCAGCAACTCTGGCCCGAGAATTTCTCAAACATCATCCGACTGAACGGTTTTCCTTCGGTTCTAATTTCGGATCGAGGTAGTCAATTTATTTCTCATTTTTGGCGAAGTTGCTGTCGGTCGGCTCAAATTGATGTGAGACTATCGACCAGTCACCACCCTCAGACCGACGGACAAACCGAGAGGACCAATCAAACTCTGGAACAGTATTTACGCTGCATGCTGCAACAAACTGAAAAAACTTGGAAAGATATCCTTTGGATAGCCGAGTATGCCTACAATAACTCTGTCCATTCGGGAACTGGGAAAACCCCGTTTTTTCTTTTGTACGGCAGTCACCCTCGAACCTCGGAGTTGGATCCCCTCCAAGATCTTGAAACACCAGCAGTAGACTACCTGCATTCTACAATCACCCAAGCCTTTAAGGAAGCTGTTTCTCACCTTCAAAGGGCTAAAGAACAATACAAGCTACAGCACCCTGCCCCGAGGCAGATGGAGAGCTCGGCATTCACTTACCTAAGGTGAGAGCGTTAACCTGTGGGGGTCTACAGGAGAGGAGAAGAGGAAAGAGATAGGGACACCCCAATAACCCCAGTTCATTAACCCCGTATTTTCTATCTGCAGACATCTTACTCTGCACGTCAGGCATACAGGGCACAGAGGTCCAGCCCAAAGAGCCAATCGGGTGCTGCACATCACCTTTGAAGATGCATTAGTCGCCCAGTCAAGACCGGCGCCTCTGCGAGAATCAGGTGAGCGTTACAGAGATGGTGAAAGACATTGAATTTGCTTTTAGAGACTAACCTGGCGTTGATGAGTGCAAGAGATTTGGTGGAATTTGTGTGCCAGTGCTGGTCGGGTCGAGGTGTCCCAATGCAGCTTGTAATGTTGATAAATGCCTTATACCTGGTAGGGCCACCATATATAAGGCACAGATGCAGACTTGTTTCATACAGTATAACCAGTGCAGATTGTAATACTTAAGTAATGTCATCTAATGCCAGCCAATGTCTTGTAGCCCTGGTAGATTCATCGTATGCAATGGTCACCACACGTGCAGCTTCCACATTATATGCCAAGTGCAACCTCATAGGCATCAGTGAATTCCAGCTAGTGCCAGTTAAATTGAATGTAAGGCACATCCCCACATGTAAAGCTGTCTCTATCTGCCAAGTGTAGTATCAAATGCCTCAAATAGCCCTGTGACAGGGTAATTCCTCACAATCATTGTATAGTTCCACAGGGAAGCTACATTCCAAACGTCCAAATGCTTTCATGCGCGTGCCTCGGCACCTACCAAAGTTAAATGAAATGCATAGTACCTCATGTAACATTCAATCTCACTACACAGCCAAATGTCCCCTGTCTACCATATGTGACTGTCTGCGTTGGTACTCAAGTCAAGTTCTGTGGCGCACCCTGCTGCTACAGTTAACACTCATGTTGTCAACCCTCTGACATGGTGTAGAGGGTATGCCACCCCTTGTCCCTTCACAAGCCATTCGAAAGCTTCCGAGGAGAAAGAGCAGTGAAGGAGGTTGGAAAGTAGAGAAAGTAAATGGATCTCTCTCTTACAATGCTTGGTGGGCAGCAGTGTAGCTCCCGGGCTGCATGGTGGAAATGCCTGATCTAAGGGGTGACAGGATGTTGGAAAGCTTTGGATAGACAATTGTCAAAATTGGTGATGGAGGCCTTGGTGGGCGAAAGAAGGTAAGCCGAGAATCTAGTAGTAGCTCAGCGAGGCCAAGAATCAATTTGATCTATTTCCATTGGCGGGATTGAGTTTTTGGTCCAAAGACCAGGGGGAGAGCGGAGGAGAACATGAGGAGAGGTTAAAGATGGCAGAAAGGTGTGATCATATAAGTGGGCTTGGTGGGAAGATGGTGGAGTGGTTGGATGATCCAGACTGAATATAAGGCTTGTCCAGCAGTGAGTGGTGGTGGAGATTAGCCGAATAAATTGCACTGATTCGAGGTTACCCAATAGTGAGCTGGTTATGGAATGTAGTGGTATATCAAACCAAATGTTAAAGGGTGGGTGACCAAGATGACTCGATGGAGTTGCTGCGGAATTCTGCAAAGGTTCTATTTTGTCTTGAGTGTATATAAATAAGTAGAAATTAGTGGGATGATTTGCTGGGAGCAAGAACCTGACTCCGAGGAATTCAGTCTGGAATTTGCATAGTAGTGTCTTGAGGAGAAGCAGAGAGAATGTCTTTGTGGAGGATAGCAATGCCATCTACCCTACTGGCGCAATTCTGCATGATTAGTTTGTATCCAGGTGGGAAACCATGTGCAATCTGGAGGAAGTCATGGGAAAACCAAGTTTCATTGATGAACAGGATGTCGGGACACTGCAGATTAGATAATGTATGTTGTGCCGATTTTAGAGACTGATCTGGTATTGAGGAGTATGCATTTAGAAATACTTTTTATTTGTTAGAATCCGAGGGCTTGAGGTGCTGGATAAGTACAGGGGGTGGTTATCTGTGGGTTTGAGAAGGCTGGGTGGGGGAATGGATGGGACAAAGGTGATGGAGCATATGATGGCTTGGAATGTTGCATGGAAAATGTGAGCGAGACTGGAGAGCTGAGGAGAGAGCTGGTCAACGTTGGTTGAAGGATGATGTGATCGGGGAAAAGGTGCAACGATGTCAATGCTCAGATTGCAGAGGGTCTGCCGGAAGAATGGGGAGAGCCTGGACTTATAGGATGAGACGTGGTCTTGTTTTTATTTTTTTTTGTGTGCTTGAAATGCAGTTGGGTGAGCGAGATCAGAAGAGTGTCCTCTTGCTCGGGGCAAGGGATGAGTGGGTTGCATCGAGGGGGAGCTTTTTAGCAAACTGAGGAGGTGTTTTATTTATTTATTATTATTTTTTTTACTGGATTATGGGATGAAGGTGAAATGTAGATGTGTGCTGGGTTTTGCCTGTTAGTATTAGGCAAGTTCATGGGTGATGGTGTTGCAATAGAAAAGGGTGGCATGGTACTTGTTTTTTTGGAGGGTGCATCAACCAGTCCTACCAACCTTTTGTTCTTGAATGTGCAACCTGTGCTGTTTGCACATTTCTTACATGGCATTGCTTTTTCATACCCTTCTCTTAAGTGGCGCTGTGTATAAGTACATTTGTGCGTCCCATCCCATGGGTCCTTTTCAGGCAGTTCCTCCACGGAAATGCTCAAGTAATCAGACTTCTAAAGGTCAAGAAAACATCATGCCCAGCTCTGACTCTGAAGGCTTATGCACACTGGTTGTCGCATCTCACACATGTTCTAATGTGTGCATCACTAGTTTGAAAAATGTAAATGTCTTGTATGTTACTGTAACAGATAAGACACGGCTTACTCACTGGCACTGAATTTGTATTTGATCCCTGGATTCTTTTTTGAAGAGGCACCCAACCCGTCTCACACCCACCTTAACACCCTGTGTCATGATGGACTATGAACCAGGCCTGTATGTAACCAAGAAATATGTATTTAATTTTAGAATTCAAATGAAAATCGGAGCAAAACTAAATTTAGGGCAGCAGCCACCACGTTGTGGCAACATCAATGCAAAATCTTATCATAAAATTAATACAACTTTATGACATTATTTATATATTTCTTAAATATATTTCTTAAATAGAAATGGACATAAAATCACTTTTCTGCACAATAATAGATGGCACATATGTTATGCACTCCCCTTGCAACACTCCCCCAAACAGAAATCAGTTGCAAGGAGTCTGCAAGAAGTGGGAATAATCGGTTTTTAAATTTGAACCACCACCTCAGAATGGGAGGCCAAAACGAAAACCCGCAAAATGGCACACTCTGATTTCACTGGTTACTTCTGCGGTTAGATAGGATAGATGGGACAGATTCGTGTGGCGCACTGAATGGACAAGGAAGCTTACAGGCTACTGAGCAGGGTACTAAAGCAACGTGAACACAGGTGAGGAAATCGATTTTGGGAAGAAAAATGCAACAAAAATCACACATGGCAGAAGTGCAATTTCTTATTTCACACTGGCTTTAAACTGGCAAACGGCTGACAAAATGGCCTCAGCAAACAAAATGATATGGTTTTTTATGGGAAAAGCAAATCTGATTTTAAAAGGAAATATACACGGGCAAAATCGGTTTTGGTAGCGCAATTAGTTCTACTGAGACTATATTTTAAAGACTAAAATTAAAGAAAGGCACTTGTCATGAAGAGGTAGAGTTCGAATTGCAACGAAATCAGTGAATCACTTTATAGGGGAATTAATTTGAGTTATTCCAAATGATACTAGGGACTTAAACAGGTAACTGAAGGAAATAAGGAACAAATATGCTAACAGATATGAACATACACAGATTCTTCTAGGGGAAAAAGGGTGAACCGAGTAAACTGGCAATTTAGGAAATGACTAGGGTTTTTATGGGATTTGAATAGGGTTGGAACAGGATGCAAGGTAAAATGAGTGGGATATGCAGTTTTGGAGTACTATGTGATGGGATACTTACAAGGCAAGCTTGGGTTTGGTAATTTTGACAGCCAGCAGGGCCTCAAGACGGCGGGGACACGGATCTGGTCACAGGCAGTGGGGTCAAGAGATCTGGTTACTAGGTCAGCTGGGCTCTCCTGGTAGGGAACGGCTGGGCAAAGTCTGGTCACTGTGGACAGCGGGATGAATGAGCTGGGCAAGGGTCTTGTCCGTGGATTCTCTTGAAGGAATCCCTGCCTTTCCTCCTTGCTCCCTGGATTATTGGGATGAATGTGGTTCTGAATAGGTGGTCCTGCATGGATGGGATCAGCTGCCTCTGGACCTGGTTCTGGCGTCTTGGAATCTTAAAGGGTGAATTGTGAATGATGAAGATCCCTATGTCTCCCTGTCCACCATTTAAATAGCCAGAGTGACATCATAGAATTTTACAATATCGGCAGAAGCACCCAAGAATTGGTTCAGGGGAAGGGACATCAGTTTGTGTGTGTACTTTTGACTTATGAGTTGCTTTGTCTCACCAGTTACTTTTTTGCCAAAATAAGTTATGGAGCAAAACCCTTATATTTACATTAGTCATCATGTTAATGTTAAAGGACATTTGTACCGCGCACTATCACCACCGAAGTGGTCCCCTGGCGCTCTGGCGGCTCTGAAAAAGGGGAGGAGAGGGGGTGGGTTAGTGAGAATAAGATGGGAAAAGTGCAAGAGAGCAGTGATGTGCTGTTGACAGCCTCAGCCCGGTGGGTCCGTTGGCTGGGCTTGGTGTTTTATGGTCCGTAGTCGTGTGCTGTTGTGCAAGTTTGTGTGGTTTGTTTTGTTATTGCATTGTTGTGAAGTTTGTGCGGATTGCTGCGTTTTAGGCTTGTGGTTGTGTTTGGTTATAGTTTGAGAGGTGTATGCAGAGGGATGGAATTGTTAGTTAGTTGGCATTGCTGTCCTTGCAATTGTGGGATTCCATCTAGGTGCGGTACATGCGAAGTCACATTTCGAGGGGATTGGGTCCTCCGACGTATTCCATATCTATGACATGTAATCACCACAGCTGTGCTGCTTCGGAAACTTTTTCGGCGTCTGCGTCCTGCGTCGATGACGTCGATGCGCCGCCGTCGAGGACCTCCTCCGACGTCCGACGTCATCCGATGTGATAAGTAGGATACTAGTGTGGCACATGCTAACAGTCACATTTCTGTCTAGATGCGACGCAAGCTAGGGTTCAGAATCTTGAGTGTGGTGCATGCTAACAGTCGCATTTCTATCTAGATTTGACATAAGGTAGGTTCATAATTCTAAGTGTGGTGCATGCTAAGAATCCCATTTCTATCTAGATGCGACGCGGGCTAAACTTGAGAATTCATCTAAGTGTGGCATATGCTAACAGTCAAATTTCTGTCTAGATTTGGCACAGACTAAACTTGAGAATTATTTGGGTGTGGCATATGCGAACGGTCACATTTCATCTAGATGCGACGCAAGCTAGGTTCAGAATTCTAAGTGTGGTGCATGCTAAGAATCACATATGCTTACAATCACATTTCTGAAATTCCATCTAAGTGTGGCATATGCTAACAATCAAATTTCTGTCTAGATTTGGCGCAGGATAATCTTTGTGGTTCTCTCGGGGTATGGTACTAGATAACATTATACTGCAGGCAGTGTTTGCTGTCCAGCCATGAATAGGTTTAGGCTGGTGGTCACATATCTCTCTAATAATGCATGGTGTAGGTCTGTAGCAGTCTAGGCCATTGAAAGGTAAGTTAGAGTGGCAGGAGCATTCTGGAGTAGAGTAATTGCTCTACCCCCCCCACCCATGCCAGCACTTACAGTTTTGTCGGTGTCTGGTGGCTTCATTGGCTTCACCTGCAGACACATCTTGGAACCGCCAATGTGGGAGCCGCCCTTGTCCTTGGGCCCTTAGCCGCAGGGGCTGCCGGGCAGAGGGCTGCCCTGTGAGGGTCAGTTATGGCCGCCTGGTAGACAAATCAGGGCGGGGGGCGGTTCGGGAGGCGGAGAGGCTCTCGCCGGGAAGGGGGAGCAGATTGGGGGAGGCAGGCTGGCTTTGGCCTCAGGTGGCCTGGGGCCATGGGTGTTTAAGACCCCAAGGCCTAAAGATGGCGGAGAGAGCTCTAGGTTCTCTGGGGGCACACTCACCTGGCTCTGGTTGGAAGTGGAGCAGGCGAGGTCCCCGCTGGTCGCTAGATCAGGAAGCAAGATGCGGCTCCTCCAATCAGGGTGGGGGGGGCGGTTCGGGAGGCGGAGGGGCTGTCGCCGGGAGAGGGGCTTGGGGGAGGCAGGCAGGCTAAATAAAAATCAGACAGATCCCATATTTCACAAGGAATATGCTTGTTCGAGCGCCAATTCTGTGCAATGTTGCCTCGTCCTTGGGCAGAATTTCACAATTTTCAGGAGAAACATATCCAAAATTCTACAAAAATGACTCCACGTATGCATAATAGTATTTGGCATAGTTTCCCCAAGTTTAATATCTATGCCATGTATGCTTCCCCCAGAAATGCATTTTCCTACCATTTCAGTTCACCACGTGCCAGAGAGCTGCACATAGTTTTAATGTATTTTTTGGACAAGCACAATAAGACTGTCATAATATCTCATCCCTGCTTATTCAAATTGCAAAGCAAAAGGTCTTAAAGTATAAAGGTTCTGCATTGTCAATGAGGTATATTTGCCTACGGTGTGGGTGGCAGTGCCACACCCCAAATCCAAATTGTCTTCTCTGGGTCAGCTTGCACAAGGGTTTCCATGACTCCCTGACTCCCTGTTTGAAGTCCTCCAGTGGATACTGTGGATGAATGGAGAGGAAATCACACCTCCGAGGCAAAACACAGGGCTTCCCCCCATCCTTTGTCCTTGGGAGCAGTTCTGCCTGGCAGTCTGGGAGAACCTGTAATTATCACACTGGCAGGTCCATAAGAACAGGGCACCTGCCCTTGCAGCCTTAGTCACTGGTAGGTGCGAAATTAGCCTTACTGCCAAACTAGTTTGACAGAAATTCCTGGGCCTAGCCAGGATGATTTATCTTTTGGGGGGAAAAAACCGAGCATAATATGTCTTTGTAGCCACCCCCACCCCACATGTATAATTGTGTTTCTGTGTGAGCTACAGTATTTCACATTTAGCTTTCCCAAGGATATTTTCTGCTTGGCAACAGATTTACACTAGTTCATTTCTTTTTTTCACATGTTGATTTCAACAGATGCAGTTTTTCTCTGCAGTTTCCTTTGTATTTACTTTCTGAAAGGCTTTTTATAGATCTGGTCAGTTTCTGAACACCGAGATATGCTCGAAAATGGTTTCTTGGTAATTGACATAAAGCAAGATAGCATCTTTCCTTTGAAGTACAAAAAGTAAATCTAAGCCATGCGAACTTGAAGCAGAATTCTTTTGCTTTTCATGAACTTTACTGCTGAAACAATGCCGTTCTGGAAGGGATGCTTATTTGATGGTGTTCAAAATGAAATACATGGACAGAGCTGTGTTTTTAATAGAACAAAACTGTGTGATAACTACAAAGGTAGCACCAGTGCAACGGCGTTTTAAATGTTGGTCATTTTCTGTGCATCCTTGAATGTTTAAATGACAGAACAGCAATGCACAGCCCTTCTGAAATTGATTTTTCTCTAGATTGACGTGAATGAAAACAAATGCAGCTATTCTTGGGGTGGTTGAGTTCAACTCTCACCTGATATGTGCTCAGCAGACAAAAGCACAGTTATGTTTGGGTAACTGCTGAATTGCAGTTTTTGTTGTGAGGGGGGTACTGCCTTAGGCCTTAAATGTACCCCACATTACGACTAATGTCTTGAGATGACTTAAATTCTTTTAATTTTACAGTGATGCTACATTGGGTTTCACTGCATTGTGTAATTAATTCCAGTTAAAAGAATAATTTTTACGCGGCACTTCTACAGACTTAAATGAGGAATTGTATATAACTAGCTCATATACAGCTAATATTCGGAAAATAATGTTTTGCTATTGCCTCTTTCAACGCTTTCTGCCACAAGGAATTGCCAGACTGTGGTATCCTTCTTTTGGATATGGAAGGGAAAAAGTGGGACTAGGCCTCACCAATACTAATGGTCAGCCTCCTGGTCTATTAAACATACGTTTGGAGACTGTGATGATGCGATGCGGCAGCAGTTGAGTCAACAAAACTACTTCAAAGCATTTTTGAACTGTAAATGCCGTCAGTGGTTATGCATCATGGGAATAGAAATCTAGAACAGGTGAGCCACAGATTGTCCTTAGTAATGGAAAGAAACCAGATGTGCTTAGATTTCGTTGAGGATTTTAAATTGTATTAACCAGTATTGGTGTTCATGTAAAGTGTGAGAGTAAATGGATACCTGGAATATCATTTGATGAGTTGTTTTGCAATACAACCACTTAAGCCAGCCAGCCATTGCTTTTCAATAAGGGAGCCACCAGAATGCTACAGTGCATAGAAATTCTTGAACCACAGAAAATGATTTCAGCTGTCAAAGTAAAACCCCCTTGCTGAAGTAGACCTAGCCATCTAGAATGAATGCCGTAAAGCAGTGTCCATCACTGTGGTCTGCAACCATGGTCTCTTGGACCGCAACTCCCTTCAGCCATAGACCGCACAGTTTGTGGTAAGGAATTATAAGGTGATAGTTAAAATATCTGGAGAGCCACAGGATTCAGGCCCCTAGCGTATCAGCCTGTATTGCTTTATAAAACAGACCTAAAGCTGCAGTTACAAAAGCATTGTGAAAAAGGTGACCTTTTGAGCAGCTTCTTTCAGTGAACCAATGACATGGGCACCAACTGGCTGAATAAACCAAGTGGGTTTGTTTCATTGTGGGTGGTGCTGTTTTGTAAATATGTACTTAAAATGCGCAAGTGTTCGAGATGTATTGGATTATATGGGTTTTAATACAGGATGTATGGTCTGTCTCGTGTACTTTCAATGTGTACCCGTCATTCAGTCTCAGAGGGAGAGACTGGCGCTACCTGCTAACCGGAGAGGGGCACTACATAAGCTATGTGTCTTTCATTACTAATTTCCTTCATCCCTGTACTGACCCATCGGACAAACGCAAACGTGCCTCCACTTAACTTGGGGCCAGCGGGCTGGGTGGAGGGGTTGGTAGAACCCTTGCCCAGAATGACTCTTGGCATAAGTCACTTCCCTTTTGAACTTTTTTAAAAGACACTGTCAATAAGAGCAAAAACAGAACCACTCAGAATGACACTTATGTGCTCAATGATTATAGTTTATTTAGGCAGGCATTACAATTCATTACATGTTTTAACTCCTTCATATAGTATCCACAAAGGAGTGCAAATGTATTTCATGTGTGCTCCCGCTGCCCAACTGAAACTCCTGAGGGCATCTAATTCTCCAGATCTCCTGGGTGGGACTGTGGAGTTTTACATTACTTGGAGGGGACTAAACCCGTTGTTCTCCTATGAATAGTGTCCCCTGGGAGATCGCTGGTGCAGGTGTTTACCAAACTGTCCAAAAGGGAGGGACATCAAGGTTTAATACTCCGGATACAGTGAAAGTTGATTTTACCCTGAAGGGGACACTGGAAAATCCCGTTTTCACCTCTCCCCAGTGACCTTTTTAAAGGGCTTTCGTCCCTCAACATCTGTGGCGCATAAGAAAAAGCTTAGGGTATTAGGGCTTCATTTTATGTTTGGGGTGCTATGGAGGTTTTTGGACCCCCCCCCCCCTTCTTTGCTGTATCCCTAAACGTATTGCTTTAATCTAACACACCATTACGCTTTGTTATAAATCGACCTGCAGATGACCCCTGGATTGTATTGGATTACTTTGTGTGGTTTTTTTTTTTTTTTTTTTTAACCAATGTTGCCCTGCTGTCCTCTGTTAATTAGTCCACAGGGACATATGAAAAATCGTACATTGACTCCACTGGATGATTGGTGTACAAAAAACATTTATCTAGTGTTCTTTCTGTTTTTTTAAATTTCTTTTTTGGTTGTGTACTGTTTTCTTAACACCCTGACACTTTATTAGCATGTTGTGTTGTCATTGTTTATGGAATGCGATCAATTGAACTTGTACATATATTATCAAATATATCAATTTCAACTTATTGCAATGTAAGTAATTCTTCCCTATTTGCTCATATTAAAATATAGTAATTTACTGAAGGATATGTGGTCTGAATTGTATTACAATAAGTGATTATTTTTCACTGGAAGTAGGTTGCTTCATTGAACACCTATCAGGGTTTGTTAGGCAAATATCTTTTGGATGGAATTTTAGAATTCCTAGTGGGAACATCTTTTTGGTTTAGTATGAGTTTACTCTTCTGTTAGTAGGGATCCCTATACTGCCACCTCTGTCAACCTACCAGTTAGGCTCTTATGTCAACAATTACAGCCCTCGGATATCGAAGGCCCGCCAGTGGAGTTACCTGGGTGGTTAACCCATAGGTAGTCTCCTCTTGGGTGGCTTACTTCATAATGTTGGAAGCCAAACAATTCAGCTATGCTCTATGCTACGGACTCGCTCACCAAGTATGAGGAAGAGCTACAGAATCTATTTCAAACCTATTCCTGGGACGTGTTTCAAATCCTCCCTTCCCTAAAAATGTTTGCTTGGTCCAATTTCCAGTCACCACCTGTCATTTCTTATCTGTCACCCTGTCATAGGTCTTGTCGTCAAACATAGTCTCCCGCCAACTAGTCCTTCTCTGTTAGACAACTGTGGAGCCAGGAAAGGTAACGGACACACTGACAATTTGGAGGTTTCGAAAAGATTGTGGGAGTGGATGTTTTTCAAATGGGGGCATGTATAGTCATTTGTAATCGATCTGATGGAATGCGTATCAGAAAGCGGGAAACTGAAGCATCTTTACACGGTTTTTTCCAGTGACGTTTCTATTACTTGGTGGCACTAGGTTTAGTCAGTGCTTGGTTGTGTGATGGATCTGAGATGTGCCTAGGCGTGCCCTTGAAGTGTGAAGGCTTGTTTGCCAATTGTTTTAGCAGTCTCCTGTCAATGTAATATTATGTTGTTTGGCTTTTACTTTGCGCAAGTAATCAATCCACAGGAAATATCTGCGGCATCCAAACCATCTGAATGACATGAGAGTCAGATATGCTGGGCTTCCCAATGAGGGCTGGTTCACTAATGAGACTTGTTGGTGAGGTGTATAGATGGGGCTATTTACTTGAGGTGATCATCACTCCATTTATTGAGAGGTCTGTGATATTCATTATTATGACTATGATTTTGACAACAAAATAAATTCTACTCCGATTGAGAAATTCCAGATGCTGTCCGCAAGGCGCTATCTGCCCTTGAGTTAAATGAGGTATAGGAGTCAATTTGACCGTGCATAGATGGAGCATTTACAAATGGAGAACTTAAGCACTATAATGAGCAAAATGTAGCTGGTGATATTGCAGCTTCTTTTAGAGTATGTAGTAGTTCCTAATAACAGTAAGTACAGTATTCGGACATGCATAGCATAGCAAACAGTAAACCTATAGTAAATTGAATTGTGACTAACTAATGCTAGTGTTAGAAACTGAGCAGGATATGCATATGTCGAAAAGAGGAACGTAGTAAATAAAGCACTAGAGAGAAAATATTTTAAAATTCTACTATAATGAAGACATGGGCGAGCAATGAATTCCAATTAGAATGCACAAAGTTGGGTAACGAAGTCTAAAAATTGAGTACCAAAACCTTCCGTGGACCCAGCTGCAGCGAGAATAGGGCGCAGTCCCATTGCCCCCCCCTTCTCAAAACCCATAGACTACAAAGCAAGCATGCTTGCGAGTATTCCGTACATCTCTACCTTGCTTTAACAGTGCTATAGGCTATTTCTCTTTCATACATCGCTTTTACAACGCTTACTGAATTAGAACACCACTTGTGCAGTGATCACGGTAACCTGCGTCAAGCCTGCTCATTGCAGGCATCTTCCAGCCAGTGACGGGCTCTATTGTGTTCCCGGACCATCCCCTTCAAAATGTGTTGTGCCAGGCCTGTCCTACCCAAGCTGCTTTGTGTCTTGCATTGTCCTGTCCCACGTAGATGTTCCTCTTCACGTATGCCCATGCAACATGCTGTGCATGAGTGGCACGGTACGAAGACTGAAAATCTTGTTACATGTGTGCTCTATAAAAAATATGAACTGTCCCAAGGCATCTTCTGGTGAGTTCTCAAATCTACGTTTCTTGGGACTATGTGGAGCAACAGGTTGTATAACCCTGCTGTAAATTGTTATTGTTGTTGTTATTTTGCATTTATATAGCGCCTTATATACCATTGGTATGGTCTGAAGGCGCTGGTAGGTTGAACGCCCTTGGGGAACCGAAGTTCAGATCAGTAGAGGGAGTAGAGAGTCAAAGGTGCGTGTGGGCACCATGTATGTGCGCAGCTTGTGCGGTATTCGTGTAATAGCTGCTTCTTAGCGGTAGGTGTGGTGGTTGAGGGGTCAGGAGTATGTGTTCGTTCTGGCAGGATTAATCCAGACCGGATGTGGCTGCGTTAGGCCTGAGGAGAATGCCTGGCTGGGGGTGTGTAACCAGCAGTGTTTACATAGAGTGATGTGGAGTATGAGACGGAATGTTGGTATGAGAACAGTTATACCGAATGGTGTCATAGTATCTCTGTGTTCTAGTTGAGTGGTGGTGTAAAGGAGAGAGTAAGCATATGGTGGGTTATATGGTCATTCAAGTGTTTTCTAAAATGTTCTAAGGAGGCTATTGGGAACACTTCTAAATTCAACTTTCACTATGAGGCTATTGGGCACACTTCTATAGTCAGTTTTCACAAAAGGCTATTGGGGACACTTCTAGGTTCAACTTTCCACAGAGGCTATTGGGCACATTTCTAAATTCTACTTTCACAGAGAAGCTATTGGGGGCACTTCTAAATTCTACTTTTCACAGAGAGGCTATTGGGAACACTTCTAGGTTCAACTTTTCACAGAGGCTATTGGGCACATTTCTAAATTCTACTTTCACAGAGAGGCTGTAGGGGACACTTCTAAATTCTACTTTTCACAGGGAGGCTATTGGGAACACTTCTAGGTTCAACTTTTCACAGAGGCTATTGGGCACATTTCTAAATTTAACTTTAACAGAGAGGCTATTGGGTACACTTCTAAAATCGACTTTTCACAGCGGCTATTGAGGACACTTCTAAATTCAACTTTCACAGAGGCTATTGGGCACACTTCCAAATTCAACTTTCACAGAGGCTATTGGGCACACTTCTAAATTCTACTTTCACAGGGGGTATTGGGCACACTTCTAAATTCAACTTTCTCAGAGAGGCTATTGGGCGCACTTCTAAATTCTACTTTTCACAGACGCTATTGGGCACACTTCTAAATTCAACTTTTCACAAAGGCTATTGGGCACACTTCTAACTTCAACTTTAACAAAGAGGCTATTGGGGACACTTCTAAATTCTACTTTCACAGAGGCTATTGGGGACACTTCTAAATTCAGCTTTAACAAAGAGGCTATTGAGGACACTTCTAAATTCAGTTTTCACAAAAGGCTATTGGGGACACTTCTAAATTCTACTTTCACAGAGAGGCTATTGGGGACACTTCTAAATTCAACTTTAACAAAGAGGCTATTGAGGACACTTCTAAATTCAGTTTTCACAAAAGGCTATTGGGGACACTTCTAAATTCTACTTTCTCGGAGAGGCTATTGGGCACACTTCTAAATTCTACTTTCACAGGGGGTATTGGGCACACATCTAAATTCAACTTTCTCAGAGGGGCTATTGGGCGCACTTCTAAATTCTACTTTTCACAGACGCTATTGGGCACACTTCTAAATTCAACTTTTCACAAAGGCTATTGGGCACACTTCTAACTTCAACTTTAACAAAGAGGCTATTGGGGACACTTCTAAATTCTACTTTCACAGAGGCTATTGGGGACACTTTTAAATTCAAACTTTAACAAAGAGGCTATTGAGGACACTTCTAAATTCAGTTTTCACAAAAGGCTATTGGGGACACTTCTAAATTCTGCTTTCTCGGAGAGGCTATTGGGGACACTTCTAAATTCAACTTTAACAAAGAGGCTATAGAGGACACTTCTAGATTCAACTTTAACAAAGAGGCTATTGAGGACACTTCTAAATTCGGTTTTCACAGAAGGCTATTGGGGACACTTCTAGGTTCAACTTTAGCAGAGAGGCTATTGGGCACACTTCTAAAATCGACTTTTCACAGAGGCTATTGAGGACACTTCTAACATGCTAATGATCCTATTTCTATCTAGATGCGACGCAAGCTAGAGTTAAGAATCCTGAGTGAGGCACATGCTAACAATCACATTTCTATCTAGATGCGACGCAGGCTAGGGTTCAGAATTCTAGGTGTGGTGCATGTTAAGAATACCAATTTTTATCTAGATGCGGTGCAAGCTAAAGCTCAGTTCCCTACACGTGTGGCACTAGCTAAAGTTGGCAAGTAAGTTCATGTGCATCGTAAGGCAGTATTTACAATCCATTTACAGTGGTCGCAAGTCTTCCTATGTATGTCTTGATTTAAGTCTATGGCAGTCTATGCTATGGAAGGTAAGGTAGAGTGACAGGGGCTTTCTGGAGTAGAGTGATTGCTCTACACCCCACCCATGCCATACACAGTTTTGTTGGTGTCTGGCTTCCTTAGCTTCCCCTGCGGACACCTGCAGACACGTCCTGGAGCCGCCAATGTAGGAGCCGCCCTTTGCCCCGGGCCCTTAGCCGCAAGGGCTGCCGGGCAGGGGGCTGCCCTGGAAGGGTCAGACAAAAGGGGCCAGCAAGCCAATCAGTCCACGGGGGACGGCTGGGGGCGGGAGGAGGGAGGAGAGGGGAAGCAGGGACACGGGGCGGACAACGCTGCAGGCAGGGCCCGGGGGGCTCAAGCACGAAGACAAGGCCCGGATCACGAGGCCCAAGAGGGTCGGGGTCTCACCCACGCTCACCTGAACACGCCCGGATGGAAAGGATTGAAACATAGGTGTAATTGCCACTATTTTACTAATCTTTGGAAGGATTAGCTTTTGTGTGAATCCTGATTCCACGCTTAGAAACCACTCTCTGGTATTAAGCGTGTTGTAAAAGAACAATTATGGTTGGCTTGGCACAGACCACTAGCTGGAATTACATTTGACTGGAAGACAACTGGTGCAGTACAATTTAACACACATGACACACTACACCTGTAGTGTGGACCATTTTAGACGCCCATGAATATACATATTACATAGCTATATGTGATTGGTTTGGTTTAGTTTTAACTATGAGGGGGTGGCATTGATAGTTGAACATTTCTAGGACTGGTTGCTCCTCCTTGTATCTTAGCAGAGGCTGGTTAGCTTGATACGAACGGTTTTATGAACGCAAACTACCCATGCCATGTGGTGCCACGCGCATACACCCATGTACAGCCACTCTGTGTGTTTGGTAATGTGTGTAAAGGTTTCTTAGGGCACATCTAGAAAACCTCTAAATGCAGTGGACAAAAAGCTACAATAGTATCTGATTTAAGCTGGATTTGTGACAGACTTTCTATTGGCTTCTTGTTCTCTGGATGTAGCTCCAGTTTATTGGTCGGTGCTCGATAACGTGAATCAATGTTTTGGTTCTGGCTGTCCAAAACCTTATTTCAATCCCTGTAATATTGTTAACAACTAATCTTGCATGGTGTTTGGAATATTCAGCATGTCAGATGTTAATCACTGGCAGACCACTCACTTGCCTTTTACTGTGCATAAATTTAAGTGTATTAGAAAGTTTTCTGTTAATTTATATACCACTACAAGAGTGCCTTGCAATGTAATTGTAACATGATTTTTAATTGAAAGTGATCTTGATTAATCTCGCATTGAATTTCAGCACTACCTGCCATCAGTGCTCCAGATATGATTTGGAAGTAGGAGTATTTTACTCCCTTTTTTTAATGTCGGGAGTAAAACAATTTTTTAGGAGTAAAAATGTGCATCTATTTCCCAAAGAGTATTTTACAAGCCAGTGGAAATGTTGTACTGGAAAACGGAAGTGTTTATGTAATGTTATTTCTTTGCACCTAGTTATTCATGCACATTAAAAGTTAAATGTTTCTCAGATCAGGCAGTAATAATAATAGCTTTTGCACTATTGGTCCAAATGTATCCATGGAGCTGTGTAGGTGAAGGAATGGGCACATGGTTCTACTTCTCCCATCTGTTGGGAGTATTTTTACTCCCTTTTTTATTTTTTGGGTGTATTTGCCTTTTTATAGAGTAAAAGTGGCCAATATAACCCTTCTCTGTAGGGCTGATTGTTGGACAAATGTCCTGCCCTCCTTTCGTTAACAGTACTGTGCCAATGTGTAAAAAGCCACGCCCAATGCATACATCAAGTTAACAACCGCTAGTTCCACTCCACCCCTTCACACACAGACCCCTATACGGGGGGGGGGGGGGTTCACTAGTGGATACACATGCCCCAAGTTCCCTACCAGCACACCGACCCCAAGTCCTTTCCGTTTGCATGCTTTGACAAAGTCAAAGCAATCTTGCACTGTTAATAGCTCCTTCTAGCCCAAACAAACACATTTTTTGCAGGTCTGAAAGTGCCACGAGGCATTGAAAATGGCATCAGTGTGCTATTGAAATCACAATGACATGGTATTCCGGTTGGGTGGATGCGTTGTGCACCCTATGACTCTAAACCTGGCGTGTGCGTGCGTGCGCGTGTGCCTCATTGGAGTACCGATATCTTTTGCCACTTTAAGCTCAAAGCCAAAAACCTGCTCATTTGTTCCTGATACAGAAGTTCTTAAAATCTGAGATGGGTGCCTAGAATCCACTCTATGCACTTTCAGTAATTAATTCAGTTCCTTTACCTAGCGAAAATGGTCATGTTGGTAAATGTTGGATCTGGATTGCTAGTGATACATTTATAGGAAATCGACCGTGTTTTGTTAGTGATCACAGGATCGTTATGGCTGATTTCGTGGAACAGTACTAACTGAGGATGGTGTGAATTTGCTGGTGTGCACTAGGTTTGAGAAGTGATGTGGTAATATGTAGTTATGCAGCTGCGGCAGCACATCCTAACTAACCAAACTTCCACTGCATGCGAACTGCGAATCCCCCCTTGTGTTGCTTTGGAGGAGTTTGCACTATTTGGCGTATTTGGAGCTAAAAGTAGATTCATGGTATCGTGCATCACCCAGAAAGTGTTTCCAAATCTAACTACGTGCGATGCAAACTTGAACTTTGTGTTAATTAGATTTGACTCTTTTTGATGTCTCTTTCATAAATCGACAGTCATTGTCACGTGTATGGCTGTATGGCACAAGATGGCTTTCCCACACATTTGTGATTGGTTGAGTGTTTGAGGGAATATGGTTTTTCTAATTTGTCTGCTTGAAGACAGCATGAATCACGAGTTACAATGGTAGGGTGTTGGTGGGAGGCGTGGCTACCGGCGCTCTTTTGTTCGCGCAGGTGCAGGTTTTAAGATTCCAGGACAATCATTTGCTTGCCCTATTCCCCTGCTCATAATTGCTGCATAATTTTTAATTTTCAGCCAGATTCGCTCATTGTGACTTCTCGAGCTGATGTAAATAGTTGCTAGAAAGACTATTGCAGTGCGTTGGAAGTCTGCTGAGGTCCCATCTATCGTAGACTGGTTAAGAGGCATGTGGCGTCTCCTCATGTGTATGAAAATGATGTATGCGTTGCACAATACAGTGACCCTTTTCTTTGCCAAGTGGGAAGGATTTCTGCAATATATTAATAAGGATACCGTTAAAGAGTGTTCCTGCGGCCCCCGCCCCCTCCGCCCACCATTTGCTTTTCTTAGCAGGCTGATTGTGGCACAGTACGAAAGACAGTTGAACAGACAGTAAAAGAGGTTGAGAGTGAAATGGATTGTGGGTGGGAATGGGAGTTTGGTGGGGAGGGTGAGGAAGGTGAGGAAAGTGTGCGGGGGCAGGTGTGGGAGGGGGAGTTGCGGTTTGAAGTTACTGTGCAGAGCTGAGTTGTAGACGCGAGTTACAACCTCAGATTATGTGAACAATCTAAATTGTGGTTATGTGATTTTGTTTTTGAAACCTCAAAGATTTGAATACAAAAAAGAATGGTAGAGTGCTAAACACAAGGACATATTATAGGTAAGCATATATAATGAGCCCGCTGCAGAAAAAGGATCTGTGCTTAGGGACTTGGAAAGCGGGAGAGGGAACCTGTCTAAATGAGGGTGTCCTCTGAATTGTAGGGAATGTGCTTTTCGTGCAGTTTCATATTCTAACAAGTGCATTCATTTTCATATACTTGGTACTGTTGATTAAATGCTAGGGTCACACATTTATCTGAATAGATGGCAAACAGTGTTGATATATTTGCTTGCAAGTCAAGGAACGTAGTATCGCAACCTAGAACACCACACCACACCTAACTAACCTAACCCACCTTCCAAGCCGGTCACCTTCATAGCCTCCCGGTCACCTAACCCCCTGAAGAGTCAAGAAAACCTCTGCCCATGCCTTGTGGCACGTTTATCCTGTCAAACAATGGAATCCTTCATAAAACGGACAGTTCTTCTGTGTTAATGAACAGAAATGGTGCTCTGACAGTTTTTGGTACATTATAACCTTTTGGGTCTGAAGATGCTACTTGCACTCATACAACACGTTTTGTCTGCACTTATCCCCTGCACCGTCACCCGTTGGCCACACTCTTTTCCTGTGTCTTGATCCTATGTCTCGCACTTCTCCTCGCCTTCCTTTTGCACTTTCCCCTTCCCTCTCCCCCGCACTTAGCCTAGTAAGATTGGTGCCTTGTCTCCCCCCCCCCCTTGCCTCGTTGCGCCTTGAAAACACTTGTATGTGGGCGCGCTATAAATAAAATATATCATATTAAGATTACTTCCGGGTTAGTCCTTCCTAGTACTGCCTCACTGGCCGGGATTATACTACCTCCACCCGTATGATGAATTCCTTCGCCAGACCAGTCCATTGTTTGTTCCAGTTCAGGCTAGGCGGATCTGCTGAATACTGGCCCGTGGCCTTGCTCCAATAACTCAGAAGGGGAAGGAGCTTTCGTTTCTGCGCATATGTCCATTGTCAAGTGTGCCCTCAGTCAACAGAGAAACGTTTGCTTAAATAGAAGAGGAAAACTTTTAAAAACTATGGCCGGAGGGGTACGATATCCCAGCGCTGGGCATATTATTTTGCTAAAATTCATACGGGATAGGCTGGATCCGTCCTGCTATAGAAAACGCTCCTGCCCTCATCACCGTCCATAATCCCGCTCCCACAATACTGTAGGGAAAAATAGCATTGCGGAGAATGCAGTCGGGACTTCTCCCTCTCTCTCTCTCTCCTATATACCAGAACATTTGATATTGGAAGGTTGGACAGAATTGGGTGAAAATCTAGCAGAATAGTTATACTGGTTTCAAAAGGGTGGTTGATCTCCTGCCCCTATCTCACTTTTATTTGCTTGGCTGTATCAAAAAGTAACACTCCTACTTTTAGCACCTGGGTAAAAGAACTAATAAGATCACGCTTATGAAATAATTATTACTTGACTTTTTTTAACGTTATTTTGAGTTTCGGGGGCAATTAGTGACTCTTGCACCCTTTTCCTTTCTCATATACATGATAAAGGACTGGAGAGGTTTGCTGCACTCAGTGTGCATACTAAACATTCCATGCTGTGTGCGTTCCTCTGGATGACTAGTGCTTTACACAAATCCTTTTGTAACATAAAAGCTGTGCCTTGTATACACCCAAGGTAGTGGCAAAGCAGGGTATGCCTTGATGGCATACAAGGTGGCGGTGCTTTGGGTTTGAAGGCATTTTTTTCACTTTACACCTACCATCACAGTATCTGACCAATGATGTAAGTAATTGATGGCAATGGCTGGCAAAAGCCCAAACTTTTAGCATGTCAATAGTAGCTTAAACAGGCAGGATGATGAGCCATGCATAAATCTGTGAAAGATCAACAAGGAATTAAAAGGCGAACCAGACAGAGCAATTGGGGGTAAAGTACTATGGAAGTCTCTTCCTTTAGTTAGCACACGTTAAAGCTGAACTATAAGATGTTGATATAGAAACATCAAACATTACATGGAATTCCTACCACCAGCCAAGAAAATACAGCTTCTGGTGACCATGTTGCTATCTCACATGGATTAATCGTGAAATGCAACGGATATATTTTTTTTTTATCACCCATAATAATTTATACAGACGCTGTAGACCTCAAGAAGGTAAAAATAACTAGTTTAACTGGAAAGAAAAAATGGTAATACAGCTTTGATTTAATGGTGTGCTTTCCGTAGCAAATTCAAAAATGTCAATAAGATATATTCCTAGATCTTTAAATGTCTTTGTGGGCCAAAGGGATAGAAATCTTCCTGGAACATTTTTTTTCGTTATTGATCATTGACAATTCCTCACCCAAATATGCCATATTTATATTGAGTTCAAGACATCTTCAGTGGAATTTATGGTTCCTTCAGGGAGGCAAATGCAGTAATGTTGCACTACCGATTTTCTGGACTCGAATGCAGTCGTGGAGCTCTGTGTAGAATGATGGCAGGTTTCTGCTGGATTTCTCAATTTACTTAATAAGTAAAATGATGGAGAACTCTGGAGTTTCTGTGCCCTCGTCCCCCTTACGCACCCTCCTCTCCTTATTGGATTAATGTGGCAGCAAACTGTGCGCGAGGGTTGCTTAAACAATCAAGCATGCTACATTTGTTCAGCAAATACGAAAGAACCGCCCCCCAACTCCAAATCTGTTCCAGGCCATAGGAAATTGTATGTTTGCAGTTAAAACACATTTACTGAATATACAGAGCACGTTTCACCTCTGGAAGGGTACCTATACTCTTAATTGCCTAACTCAAAGGTATTGAATGTATTGACCTAGAAAGGACGAAGGGCTGTGCGGACCTGCTGTGAGTCAGACCTGTGGCCATAAGTAGCGGGATACATTGGTGCACCACTGAGACCCAATTTGACTAACCTCAATTGCTTCAGATTTTTAATTTGTGTATTTATGAAGACATACTATTTAACTTTAAACCTCTGAGGCTTTATATCAGCCTCCGACCCCCAGATAATCTATGCACCAGCCACATTTGCTTTATAAAAAGTGAAATGCTCCAACAGCAAAAAGAAAATAGGGAGCAAATCTACTCTAAACAACAAAATAGAAGTGCAGCCCTCCATTTAACCAAACAGCTCTACTATTAGAAGTTTGTATAAGTGTTACCAGCAGAGCAGGCCATTGAAAGGAGGTCTACTATTTACTAATACCTAATCTTGAGAGAAGCTATGTAAAAAATAAAATTCAAAAATTCAGCTTTTTATTGGCATGCGCTATGATATGAAAGTTTATTTATATAGCGCCTATACACAATGTGTTTCAAAGCACTTCAAGGGAAAATACAACCACATTCTTACAGGCCATGAACAGTAAGGATGTGAAATTAACTATCTTACTCGGCCTGACGACATTTCAGATAGTGCAAGAGCTAAGACATAGATAAGGAAGGGAGGGGGAGAGTGGGAAGGAAATGGAAACAGACAGGTGACTACTGTAATAGGCCTGACGACATTTCTGGTAGAGCCGGAGAAAAACAAAAGGTGAGGGAGAGGGGTGCAGAAAGGGAGAGGAGGAACAAAACAAGTGACTATCAAACTAGGCCTGATGACATTTCAGATAGTGCTGGAGGGATGGTGGGGAGGAAAAAACAGTAATGGTAGGGTGGAGGAAACAGACAAGGTTGCTTTCATATTAGGTCCAGGGACAATTCTGATAAAGTGCATAGAAGAAAGTAAGGGGAGGAGTTGGGAAAAGGGAGAATGGAAGGGAAAGGATAGAAAAGAGAGTAAGCAGTCAAAAAGAGTGGAGAAGCAAGACTGGAGAGCGAATACAATTGCAGAAGTCAGTAGTAACACATAATGTTGCAAGCCAGGATACAAGATGAAGATGGGAACAGCATGATTCAGGGCCACCATGAGTACAAGATGCAAAGGAAGTCAAGCATAAGAGTTGAGAAAGAGTGACAAACCGTGAATGAAGTCCATAAAAGTCAAATCCAGCATTGGCCACAAGACGGTGATGGTGAAGGAAGGCACCAGGTGGGTGGGGCTTGCTAAGTGGTGAAAGAGAACCAGGCAGGAAGGTACCAGGTGGGCGGGGCTTAGGCCAGGTGACCTAGATCCACTTGCACCTGCTCCCCATCTGCAAAGGAAAAGAAGCTGGAGGGCTCCTTAAGTATGGAAACAGAGCGGCAAGCAGGAAGGCGGGGCTTGCTAAGTGGTGAAAAAGAGCGGCAAGCAGGAAGGCACCAATTGGGTGTGGCTTGCTAAGTGGTGAAAAAGAGCGGGAAGCAGGAAGGCACCAGGTTGGCGGGGTTTGCTAAGTGGTGAAAAAGAGCGGCAGGCAGAAAGGCACCAGGTGGGCGGGGCTTGGGCCAGGTGACCTAGATCCACTTGCACCTGCTCCCCCCTCTGCATACTTTAATCTCGAATATCATTACTCTCAACGTAAAATAGAACTTCAAAATCTTATGTGGCACCCTGAGATCAGGCATCACCAAATTTGTACCGAGCGGCAAACCCACTTTATGCATGATATCCAAACAAAATAATTGCCTGTACATAGAGTGAATCTAAATGCGAGTGGTTTGCCTAGTTGGTTATCTTGATAATCATGTGGACTGACATGTTATGACTGAAATATGAACCTTAAATATGGTAATTGAATATGCTCAGTGTACATTGGTTTTATGATTATAATGGGGGAATATGGCAAACTAAGTCAGCTAGTATTTTGAATATGTATTTAATGTTGATTTGTGAAGCACATTACTTTATAGAATTTTAAAATTAATATAAATGTGATTTAATAAAATGTCTACCATTTGGTTTTGAAAGGCTTTATATTTAAAGGTTTCCATATGACAACTTGAGCTGGTTGAAGGTGATGTTGTATTCTGGAATGAATAAAGCAAAATACTGGACTTTGCGGTTATCCCGACAAAGGGTGTGGTTGTAACTCTCAAGGTCCCCGGAGGGGAGATGGTTTGACGCTGCATTGTTTCATCTCTGTCTTTACAAAAGGTCATGCCTTGCAAATTCTTAAAGTCCACTTAAAAATTCCACTAGACCTGCTGGGTGAGATCCTTGGTGTACATACTAGACCAAAGGGAAATGCACTCGCCCCTTGGTGATGGGTGACAAAATGTTGATCACCGAATTCTGTAAAATGGTGCATGTCACCGTAAGCGCACTTTATATTTGATGTAATGCTGCCACCCATGCACAGTGAAACATTTGCAGTTTATTCCAAACAAGGTTTGTTTGCAGTAAATGTCATAAGTTTCAAACATTCCCACACTCGCCAGCACGGTTGCGTAGCAGGCAAATGGTACTCTCCCTTCATAAAATCTCCTTGCCAATGGGTGTGGGCTAGTAGATATTGCGAGCCCTGAAGGTCCACCATGGAATTGTCAGTTGGCGTCTCATCCCATTGTGTGGTATAATTTGGAGAAGTTAGTTGATTTGATGTGGATTTAACAACTCTGATGCAAAGCCATCTTCAATTGGGGTCAGTAAAGACATACTTCTGCATCAAGGATATTAAAGGATTACTTGCATAATATCAGTATTTTATATAAATACTTTTCAAATCCGTTTTTGCACCACTAACCATAAACTCTGTAAACCTAAATCATAAACCTAAATCTTCACTCGTCATCTAGCCTTCAGCAAAGTAAACTGCTGCTCAGCAGAAGCAGTGGACCGAATGGTTGACTTGGGATAAACCTGCAATTTCAAATGTTATAGAAAAGAACCTCAATCCTTATTGGCTAAAATGCATTGGGAAAGATGAGGATACAGACCTTGCTTGTTTGTTGGCCGCCAAAGTCCCTTTTGGTGCAAAATGAGAGAACAGGAAAATGTCTGTCTTAGTAGCTTATGCGAGGGTCCTGGTGCTTTGTTTCCCAAGCTTGTTGACAACCTGGCATTGTGGATACCATTTCATGCAACACCGTTGGGAAATTGACTTATGATCTGCATATGCAATTTCATTGTTAGGAACAATATTTCTTATTGTAACTCGAGGAGATGGGACATCTGCTTGCACATAAAAGGAGAAGCCCCAGTGTTTGTGCCATATTTGTCCTGAGTGTGTCTGGTGCAGGTGTTGTGGGAAGGGTCGTGTGTCCTGTTGGCTCAGATCCAGTCATGCCTTTTACTTTAAACCACATCTTTGGATGTAGCTGTCACTTCACGGTCTTCAAAGCACCACTGGGTAATCGACTGGGAAGTGCTACTGATATCACGTAGCTCGGGAGAACATAAGGACAAATGTCTTCATCCCAGAATGTATTGTGTCAACCAGGGAGTCCAGCTGGATGTATTAGTAAGATGAAACTACCTGGTTTAGTTCGGCTGTGCGTTTAGCCCACAAAAATAAGACTGTTGTCCATGACAAACCACAAAACCTTTACCGTTGATGAGCATTTCTTCCTTGAAATCGAGGTGGTGGATGTTTGTGAGGGCGGACACTTTGATGATCCATTAAAGAGGTAACCAAATTCCCAGTGTGTCATTTGATATTCCATAATTATTAGGATGGCAGGCAGATAGCGATTTTAATACGATGGTTTTAAAGGACATCTTTCTTAGGAAATGTTTGTTTCAAGTAGAGAAACTGTCTTTGATGGTTGTGAATCTTTAAATGATTACGTTCATTTAAATAATCAAGCATATGGTTATGTTCAATATATATATTTTTTTAAAGATTTTGTGTGCACTGATGCAGAACGCCGCCTTCTTTTATCGTGACACTATATAGAACTGCATGATATTTATGGCATTTCATTGAACCACTCTCTGGAAGCAACAAATGGTATAGACTATTACTATTCATTTTGTTATATATTCAAAGGTCAAAATGTAAAGTTGCATGCTACTAGCCAGCCATAAAGTCACTTGCCATCTCAATTCTACACACAGCACACTGTCTTAACTGCCACAACACAGCACGTTATTTCTTGCCTGCCAAGAGTCAATTGTGCAAATTTTGAGCTCTGAGTATTGATTCGTGAATATTTTTAATCATTAAATTGATATTGTTTTAATCGTAAGCGCCACTGTATATTTTTGGGTACAATGAAGGGATTCTGCGTCACCTGGCCAAGTTCATGAAGCAGAGTAATGTTTTTGTTTAGCAAATTTGCTCTCTGGTGACTGTTTAAGGGCATAACCATGCGATGTGTGGGAGAGCGGTTGGCGTTCTATGTGTGTATGCAGTGTTCATTCACCAAAGTTCTTGTATTTTCCTGGACAGAGGGGCAGCTTGTTTTGGGGAGCTGAACTTTGGAGTGGCCTCGGTTTATAAGGCATCTTTTCTTTGTTTTGTTTTTTTTAGTTCTTGTCCATTAGCTTTTTTTCTTTGTTGTGATTGGCAACCAAGTTGTCAAACTAACAGTACTCTTGCCATGTCTAAATGTCTACTTTGATGATCTTGCTTAAAGTACAGCTACCACCACTGCCTAATCAGAGGCATCGCTATCTGTTTAAATCAGTTTTTGGAAGACACCAAATCCCACTCTTAACTAAAGGTTTTTTTGTGTGCATTGCTTTTTGACCGGGATAATTATACTCCCCGTTCATGAACGGAGGATAGTACAGGGGCAACTTGCTGGTTTTGGAAGCAAGACCACACAGAGCAACCCTAGATATGTGCTTAGACGCCGAACTCTGGTATGGTATTAGATGCGTTACAAAAAAAACTATTGAATGAATCTGAATTTGCTTCAAACTAGCGCACTTGTGTGTCATGTGCATATGCTCCTGGTCTGAACGCGTCGCCACCACAGTGCAGGGAGCAAAATAGTTCCCCATATTGTGAATCTTTGGCCAAACTAGTTTTTCTACCACAGGCACGTTGTTTGTCGTAATAATAAAACTCTGTGACCTTGATGCTTGGACTGGATTTGTATTTGCTAGCTGTTCTGGTCGGGCGCTCCTTGATGATTGGACTTGGAATTGCATCTATTCTTCACTTAGTACAATTGGAGCATCTAATCTAGAATGTATGCTAGTTTCAGCTGCCTCCTATTTTAGAGCACGTAGAGGCTTGCATGGTCATTGGCCCTGTGGTCAGCAGGTCTAGTGTCTATTACTCAGCATGTGTAACAATGCAGCCCAGTGCCATTTTCCACACTCTTGCCTTCCTAATACAAATGTGCAAAATCAATACCACAAGTCCTGCAGCTGCAGTCCAAGACACTGCACATTAATGGATAACTATATGGTCCATATATTCATCTGGGACTGGAATTGGCAGTTCGACACGTCTTGTGGTATTTTATTGTCAATTTCCTTTGTGGCACACTTCGTCCCTTGAGGGATTTGCAATAAACCTTTGCTGACGATTTGGATATTCCAGAAGGAATGCAGCATGCTGACTGTGTTGTTGAAGGGTAGCTGTGTGTTTGCTATAGTTTCGTAGCCTCTCCTTCAATACATGCTGATCAGGACCTGGTGGGGAATCCCGGCTTGGATAGCAGCCGGGTGTAATAACCTCATCTTCAATCACTACCAAATCAGAAGAGAAGCCTCCAGTGTGTCTTCTGTATTAGGCTGTTGCTTCATGCTACAGGGCCCAGAGCCCTGTAGTCTGGCCCTCACTGAAACAAAGTGTGCTTATCAGATCCAGCTCGATGCCTATCTGGCTCTCCTGCGCTTCGCTGCTCGTGCTTCTAGGAAGCACAGGGCTGCTTCAAAATCTTTTCGCTGGTGGCTGTCCGATGTTTTCTGTCTATGATCATAATTCGGTTATCCGGTCATGGGTCTTATGCAACCCTTTTGGATTTCAACACTTTTCTTTCTTCTGCTTTCATCCCTGCCCACCGACATGCCCAAATG
The DNA here is from genome assembly GCF_040938575.1 of Ambystoma mexicanum. Classification (NCBI taxonomy): domain Eukaryota; kingdom Metazoa; phylum Chordata; class Amphibia; order Caudata; family Ambystomatidae; genus Ambystoma; species Ambystoma mexicanum. The sequence continues at coordinate 1,302,229,441 of NC_090922.1, forward strand.
CTTGATTGGGCAAGTCACCTGTCCTGAACCACGTTCCATGTCCACACAATGGCTTCTGTTACCATTTGCTGTTTCGTGGCAAGTTTGATTGTAGGTACATATCCAAATTAATAACTTTGTTGTAGTGTTTTGATTTCATCAGGTTCTCTCTCCCTGCCCCACTCCCCAACTGCATGGGTTTAAGGGCTTGGCATCATTCGTATTTGTAAAGTTGAAGGGAGTGACAGTGACTACTGTCATTTCAAATTGTGAACAATAAAGGCTCGTTTCCCAACTCTTTCTATTTATTTTCTAGCTCCTCTAGAGAGCCAGGTCTAATCATGGACATGTGACATATATCCCCTCTTAAAAATGGGATATCAAGCGAGACATTCAAATATGGCTTCCTCTTTTAAATGTAATGTAAGGTAGTCTCTCAAAGCGCCCTTCTACCACTTTCGATGGCCTCACTGTGCCAGAAAGTGCGCTTGGGGGTCGGGGGGAGTAATTGGTGAAACAGTAGGAGAGGTAGATGCAGAACCTCTTTGGTTGATGGGTGCATGTCGAAAGTTCCTTGTGCCAATCTGCTTTCTATGGGTTTGGAGGAGAGACGTGAGTGTTATCCATATGGTAGACTCAAGATCTGATGGGTTACTTCAAGGCTTTCCTTTTTAGCCACTGATGTGGGAGTGTGATGGGGCTAAAGCAGAGCCCATAGTCGTGGCTCAAATAATGTTGATGTGCTAACGGCTAGGCCTGTGGCAGCTGTCTGGGGGGGGGGGGGGTGGGGTTTGTGTGTACTGGAAGGTGGTCTGAGAAGAGGGGGGTCAGTCATGGAAGGTGGGCAGTAGGCCTTAAGCAAAACAACCTGCATCCCTGCACTCCACTGTCCTCTTGCCGACCGGTGTAATCTCACTGTATCGCAATGCACTCGTCAACTCCAGGTGTCTGTCTCAATTTTTTCTCTCCCAGATAGATTGTACCCCATGTGCAACCATACAAGGATCTGCAAATTTGCAGAAGAGGGAACGGGGCATCCTGGATATTCCATCCAGTACCATTCGCTACATCCCCAGGGCTGTGGGAGGCAAACCTGTTTGATTCAGAGAAAGAGCTTCTTGAAATTTCAACACCACAGGCCCCCATTTCACATTCCGTAGTGCCTTGGCTGCATGCTGCGGGATGCCTAAGCCCTCACTAGTCCGTCAGGGCAACACCCATCTGGGGCAGCGCAAACAGTCCGGAATCTTACTAGGGCACACGGCCACAGGCCAAAACGAAATTCCTTACCCCATTGGCCACGACTCCCCAGGTATTAAAGCAGCACCAGAACATCTATTACAAAAGAAATCATAACCAATAAGGGCTTAAAACAGGGTTGCCCCGTGGTACCCATACTGTACAGCTTTTTAATCAGTGATGTATAAAATGTACGCCCGCCCCCCCCCCCCCCCAAACCCCCTCAACATCTTGCCCACCAAGAATCAATGGTGAACCTGGTGGTCGATTATTATATACAGAAGACTTTGTTTAGTTGGATAGGACTCCCGTGTGTCTACAAAAAAAGTTAGATGCATTGCAGGAATATGTAATGTCAAATAACCAGAAAATAAATGCAGGAAAAACAGAAATTCTCATTATCTAAAACCCAGGCGCTAGAAAAAGAAAATCATTTGTATGGTGACTGGGAACCAGCAGATTTACTCCAAGTTTCATCAAATATTTGGGAATCTGGATCAGTGCTAGTAGAATAGAGTCAGAATAGAGTCAGCATGGACGGCAAACTTAATTATGAAAACTGATCAACTAACAGCTCAGGGTATGGTTCTTGCAAGAAAATACTGCTCTCGCTCTTGCCATTGATCACATTTTACAATGCCTCTAACTTATGGTGGCGAAGCTGGTTTGGGGATATCTGGTGATATATGGCAAAGGTGTGAGCAGGTTTTGGAAAAGATGGTTGCGGTTTCCAAATTCCATACCCATTGAAACTGTAAAACACGAGCTGGGCTTGATAAACATGCAAGGATCATCTGGAAGTCGCTCACTTTTTGGCAAATTAAATTCTTGGAATTGCCCCTCCAAGTATATCATCAAAAAATGGGGCGACGGATCATGTGAACGGACTTTGTATGATATGGCATTTGTAACGCGCCTATACACAAGTGTTTCAATGGTCGACTAACTGTAAAGAAATTTTGATCCAGTGAGGCCTGTCTGTAAACATTTTATCAGATAATCTGCTTCTGGTGAAAAGAATATGGGCTATGGACTGTGCAGTGACAGGCAAAAAGATCTTCCTCAAAAAACCACAATTTATCAGAGACACTTAACATCAAACTAAATGTAGTTCCAGCATACTTGAATTACCCATCCACTGCTTTTTGTAATACCTACTGAAGATTCTGCCTTAACATCCTTCGAACAAAATCTGTGCTGTTTCGCTATGGAGGGCAGGTGAAGGACAAGAACTGCAGACTATGTAACTCCATGAAGAAACTTTACACCACTTGACACTATTGTACAGAGCTTAGAACGGCGCGAACCCTGATCTTGTACGAGAAACTAAAGAACATTGCTGATACTGACCCTGACAAATGGTGGGCCCGCTTGTATGCTGATACTGACCCTGACAAATGGTGGGCCCGCTTGTATGGGGGTACCTCCCCAACTATGATCAGATGTATGGTTCTATTCTTGGACAGGATCTTCAAAAAGAGATTTATGGAGACAAAAGAGCTTGAATAAAGCATCACTTGCCAATGAAAAAAATGCCCTCAACCTAATTACGGAACCCGGTACACCATACTGATTGGGGCTTGGATTAAAGACTGTTTAACCTTCATTGTTCTATTTTTCCTTTATTTTTTCCTTTGACTTTTCTTCTGGGGATATTGAATTTTAATTGAGTCTTCTTTTCTTTTTCTACTTTCTATTTCTTTGGAGTTTTAAATGGATGACAAGGAAGAAACAAACGCTTTTGTATTAAAACTGAAGGTTTAATAAAAAATAAATAAAAATAAACTTCTATTCCAAAGTGATGCTGCAACCCTGCAAGAGTTCTTCATGATGAAATGATACACAGAAAGGCTAGGAGCACCATCCCATGGCCGAAAGAGGTTGTCGTGGCTGCAAGAAGGTCAAGAGCAGCATTGTGGCACCAAAAGGAAGGGTGTTTGGGGTGGAGCAGATAGGATGGACAGTTAAAAAACACTGCAATGTGGAGGTCTCCTGAAGCACCCACATTGCAGAAATAGTGATGTGCCAAGTCCCAGATAAATTAAGTAGGATTGGCGGTCTTGCCATTTCACAGCCCTTACTTTTCCTTTGGAAGCTCTGCTTGTGCAAGGCCATAACTGGGAAAGCTACTGAAATTCTGCTATATTTGTCACAATGGATTACAAAATGGGTTCTCTTCTAAGATTCTGCAAGTAAGTCCCTTTTGTTTACAATTGGTTTTGTTTTTAGATTGGTTTGTCGACCCGCAGTAAAAGCCAAGATGCCCTTTGTGTATCTACAATGACTGAAAACGGCGTCGCAGTATCCAAAGGCGCTTTAGCGTTGAGTCTGTTGTAATTGAAACTTTGCTATTTGTATCGAGTATAGTCCTGTTTGGCTCATCTTCGACTCCACCCTCGACCTTCTCTCCTCATATCTGTCTCCAAGAAGTCACACTATCAGCTGCACCTCCCCAGAGCTATTCTCCCTTTTCTCACTTTCCCCAGAAGCTCACTGTCTCCATAGCACTGGTCCTCTCTAGGCATGACTATTACAACAGTCTCTTTCTGAATCTGTCCGCCTTTACTCTCCGACCTTTACAACTTATCCAGAACCACACTACATGACTTCTCCTTGGCCTCAAGCCCAGGGATCGTATCGCTCCACTGGCTCCCTGTGGCTGCAAGGATAAAGTTAAAGAACCTTTGCATCCTCCACAAGACTTTCTGGGGCCTGAGACTGTACTACCTCCAACTTTCTCTTACTAAACATCTTCCTTTCTGAGCCCTCCGCTCATCCACCTCCAACTCTGAAGGCCAGATGCTTCTCCAAGGAAAGAGGGGGGGGGGGGGGGAGTAGGTCTTTCCTCGGCTGGAGTCTCCCTCTGGCACAGCCTCCCGGTCTCTCTCAAACTTGAGCAGAACCAGCTCCTGTTCCAGAAGCAATGCAAGATCTTCATTTTCGCTTCCGCTTTATCTCCTCCTCTCCCTTGCTGATGTCCCTGACTGCTCCGCACACTGGTCACCTGGCCACCCACAAACTCTGGCCTAGGCTTCTGCATGTCCAGTAGCCCTCGCACTGCCTCCGGTTTCCCAAGCACTGTATCTGTAACCTTACAGTCCTTCGTCTCTCTGCACTTATGAGCAGCACTTATTCATTTACCTGCACTTCTCGCCCCCCTCCACTTCTTGCCCCCCCTTCTCGCAACCACCCCTCATCACGCGTCATTTCTCTCCCCTCTTTCCTGCATTTTCTTTCTTCCCCTCTCCCCTGCACTTTCTTTCTTCCCCTCCCCCTGCACTTTCTTTCTTCCCCTCCCCCCTGCACTTTCTTTCTTCCCCTCCCCCCTGCACTTTCTTTCTTCCCCTCCCCCCTGCACTTTCTTTCTTCCCCTCCCCCCTGCACTTTCTTTCTTCCCCTCCCCCCTGCACTTTCTTTCTTCCCCCCCCCTGCACTTTCTTTCTTCCCCTCCCCCCTGCACTTTCTTTCTTCCCCTCCCCCCTGGCACTTTCTTTCTTCCCCTCCCCCCTGGCACTTTCTTTCTTCCCCCTCCCCCTGGCACTTTCTTTCTTCCCCCTCCCCCTGGCACTTTCTTTCTTCCCCCTCCCCCTGGCACTTTCTCTCTTCCCCCTCCAACCCCACACCCCGGCACTTTCTCTCTTCCTCCTCCAACCCCACACCCCGGCACTTTCTCTCTTCCTCCTCCAACCCCACACCCCGGCACTTTCTCTCTTCCCCCGCCAACCCCACACCCCGGCACTTTCTCTCTTCCCCCTCCAACCCCACACCCCGGCACTTTCTCTCTTCCCCCTCCAACCCCACACCCCGGCACTTTCTCTCTTCCCCCTCCAACCCCACACCCCGGCACTTTCTCTCTTCCCCCTCCAACCCCACACCCCGGCACTTTCTCTCTTATCTACCCCCTCCCCCCCTGCCCCTCCAGGCACTTTCCTTCTTATCTACCCCCCCCTGCCCCTCCAGGCACTTTCTCTCTTATCTGCTCCTCCAGGCACTTTCTTTCTTATCTACCCCCTCCCCCCCTACCCTTCAGGCACTTTCTTTCTTATCTACCCCCTCCCCCCCTACCCTTCAGGCACTTTCTTTCTTATCTACCCCCTCCCCCCCTGCCCTTCCAGGCACTTCCTTTCTTATCTACCCCCTCCCCCCCTGCCCTTCCAGGCACTTCCTTTCTTATCTACCCCCTCCCCCCTGCCCCTCCAGGCACTTTCTTTCTTATCTACCCCCTTCCCGCTGCCCCCTCCAGGCACTTTCTTATCTACCCCCTCCCCCCCTGCCCCTCCAGGAACTTTCTTTCTTATCTACCCCCTCCCCCCCCTGCCCCTCCAGGCACTTTCTTTCTTATCTGCCCCCTGCCCCTCCAGGCACTTTCTTTCTTATCTGCCCCCTGCCCCTCCAGGCACTTTCTTTCTAATCTACCCCCTCTCCCCCCTGCCCCTCCAGGCACTTTCTTTCTTATCTACCCCCTCCCCCCTGCCCCTCCAGGCACTTTCTTTCTTATCTACCCCCTCCCCCCCCTGCCCCTCCAGGCACTTTCTTTCAAATCTACCCCCTCTCCCCCCCCCCTGCCCCTCCAGGCACTTTCTTTCTTATCTACCCCCTCCCCCCCCCTGCCCCTCCAGGCACTTACTTTCTTATCTACCCCCTCCCCCCCTGCCCCTCCAGGCACTTACTTTCTTATCTACCCCCTCCCCCCTGCCCCTCCAGGCACTTTCTCTTAGGCATTCATTAGATGATATTCTTTAATGTGATGCACACACTCCTTGGAGCGCATGCTTGGTATTGGGACAGGTGACTGTGTACTTGCTGTGGTTGTGTTAATCCTGTCTCTGCGTTACTAAAGATTATGGGCAATCCAGAGATTTCTTGACAGCAATTTTGGGCATATTGCAACGTGGTCAAAGGGTGTGTGCCTTAGTTTAATATGCAGCTGTAAAACAACCGTTCTGTTTGAGCGTTAGCAATCCTCCAAAATAAATTTAAATAAACGCAAACTTTGATATTAGAAAGCATGTATTTTGACACTCATTCAGAAGTAGCCTACTACGTTCTAGTTTTCTGTAAAACAAAAATCATTTGAGGCAGAACGCAGATGAGGGATACGTATGACTTATGTGCACTGGTAAGCTTGTCACCATTGTCATGGGACCAAAAGAATCTCAAAATTACTTGATACTAGCTATGACTCAGCAGAGGAAAAGATTCTGCTTGCCCAGTTGCTTTTTCTCCTCGGCCTCCTCTGCGCCACCTCGCAGTCTCCCCCACGCAGTGTGTTTCAGACAGACCGATTCTATAGCGGCAGGTGCAGATTCATAAACCAGCTAACTGCTGCATTTGACTTGAAAATTATGTCCCAGTGGGTCTTGTGGTCAGCACATTGCCGCGTGATTGATGGCTGTCAGGCTGCCTGCTTTGGCAGATTGCGTGGGTGGAGGGGAACCAGATGCCCATTGACTGCAGGGGCTTAGTATGACCAAGGGAAACCATTCAGAACAACGAAACATGAATGGGGGAGGGAGAGTGTGGGTGGGGTACCAGCTTTGTGTACACTTGCTCTCTTCTAGACGAATATCCCTGTAGAATCCTTTCATGGCGCTGTCCCCAAAGATGCAGGTTTGATGGGAATGTATGTAGACTCCACCACTGGCTCGAATTGAGATACATCTTCACTCATGTTGCCAGCTCGTCGTGAAGTATTCCATGATAAAATCTCGAAGGATCGTTGCTTGATTTTAACTTTTGTCCTTTTTTTTGTGACCCAAGAAACTTGCTCCAGTCTCTATATGCTGTGGGTTTTTATTTGTGTTCCTTCTATTCAATGCCAGTGACCTCTGTGAGTGTATGCATGCAGGTCTGATGCATGCACAGGAAATCCCATGAAAGCAGGGTTGCCTGTTGGCTGGGAATAACAGACTAAAACACACCCCTTTCCTTTTCTGTTCTGCTATGAAGAACATGCCCAAAAAATGTAATTATATACAGGTATTGCTCTCAAGTGCCCAGGGCAGTCTGTGGTGGCCATAAATAACTATAACCCTGTTCGTGGCACGTCAGTGACGTTTGCACTGAAATAGAGGAGAATGTGCATTGAAGCATAGTAACAAGTCATAAAATTAGCAGTGTCGCGGAGCAATTCGCTATGCAATTCTGTAGGTTTGCTAATTAAGTTGGCACTTGTGTAGCAAAGTTATCTATTTAAGTTACCCTGTTCAATTAAAGCACAGGTCACCCTGCATTCCTCTTGCCTTCAGATCTCTCTCCACCCTCTTTTCTCTGTGTTCACTGCAAGTTCAAAGGGGATAATCGAGAGAGAGTGCAGCTGTAATCATCCCCTTCACTCGTGCCAGAAAGCCTGTGTGAGGGTGCTGCACACATTTTATTTTTGAAATAATTGCAAACCAGAAATAACTGTATCCTGTCTGCTAAAGACCAGTATGTTATTTTTTTAAACAGCTTTCAATTCCTTCTCTGAAAATGTTAATAGGTTACATAATGCATAATTACAGTATTGCTACTGTAAAACAGTGCATTGTCTCCATGCTTTACAGTAGTGCATCTAAATCTCGGTGTCAACTAGATTTCATTTTGTTGGGGAAGATGCGACATATTGACGAGTGGACACTTTTGAAAATGTACATGACCACGCTTTGCCAAATGCTTTGATGGCAAACCTAGTCCTGTGGCCTGCTGGTTACATACAGCTTGCAACTGGTGCTCAACTCATGAGCTGATCCCATACTCCTTGACATTCTATCTTACCATGTTGGTTTATACCCGCTACCCTGATAGTGAGATGGCCGCAAACTAAAATATTCTACCTAGTTTGCCCAGTTCTCTGACTGCTACACCATCCATTCTACTTAGTCTTTTACATAATGAATATACAAAGCTAACTTGATATTTACTTAAAGTAGCGATCAATAGTTTCATCCAGTCTGTACATCTACAGACCTACTGCAGAACTGTACACTGTAGTTGCCCTTCAGAGCTCACTTTTCTCTATGATTATGATTGCATTATATATTTGCAGCTGCAGTAGAGAGAGCTGGCCACACTGTTTACAGAGCCTTTTTATCATATCTATTTGTGTCCATTCATGCAGCTAACCATTTTACAGCTGCTCAGCCAGGGCTTGCAAAGTATTTTTGCCCACTCACATAGTAGATTTCAAGAATGGCCGGTACCATTTGTAGGGGATGTTGTGAATTTTTATTTAAACTTTTCTTTGCAGTAAATGTCAGTTTCACTGTGCATGGCTGTCCTCTGGGTGGGTTTGTGGTGACGTGCACCATTTTACAGAAAGAATTTGCAAGGCCTGACTTATCTCACTAATCTTACTTCAGCGGTATACAAAACTGCTGTATTGTTGCTCATTTTATATCTTGGGTACACGTATCTTCTGGCGGCATTAAAAACATTAGTACAAAATTGCTAATCAAATGGGTTTCTTTGCTAATCGAGAACATTTGAATTAGCAAACTCTGCTAATCAATTTTTGAAAACTAATGTATGCCTTGTAATAATGCAGTCATGTTTAAGCTGTTATGATGATCTTGGATCCCATTTTGTTGGGTGATTTTCTAGCCATTGTTCCGTAGAGAAATTGTGTAAAAATGGTATGAGTTTTTGCAACTAAGATCAAAAGATTTTTTTTCCACATCCAATAAGGGAGTTTTGCAGGAGCATATAGAACAGACTAGGCTTTTGGATGGTTGAAATGATATTGCTACCGGGCTATTATCCTAAAACTGTTTTATTGTCACAAAAGCCTCGAAGTGCTAGTACTGGGGACTGTTAGACTGGGGTCTGCAACCCCTGACTCTTCAAATGTTTGGACTAAGAGTCCCATGAAACCTTGCTATAGACTAAGCTGACTAGGGCTGATGAGAGTGGTAGTCAAAGACATCTGATTAGCCAAACATTGCAGACCTTTGCAGGTGTAGGATATCAATATTTGGTGTCTGCTACAGGACATGCAAGTGGTGTAGTTCTTAAGCATAGCATGGTCACAGAGAAACATCGATAATCTGGTTTATTTGAATCAAACAACCACCACCTTTTGGTCTGATGGACGATGGTGCTTGGTTAGAAAATGTTGTGGACAGATGGGTATGGGGTAAATCATTTAAGCTGTACTTGAATAGGAAACACTGAGAATTGATCCATACATTATGGTGTTTTGGTAGATTCATATGTACATAGGGATACGGTTTCAGGTAAATATGAAATGTGTATGATCAGAAATGACTTACAATAACACATTTCAAGATGGTGGATGCAATTCCGAAGGCTACCTGTACAACAGCACAAAGCTGAGAATAGGTGGGGAGCAAGTCTGAGACTGTACAAAAGTTATTTCTTGATTTTCCATTGCTGTTATATTTAATTTTCTAAATGTTTTTGCTAATAGATTCATATTTAATCAGTTTTATCAAAGACCAGTCACAAATGTATTGTATTGTTTTTTTTGTTTGCATTAAGCCTTTGGTGGTTCTCCATTTTCAGGTGAGTTCTAAAAGTGCACAAGTATAGCTCGGCTTTGGCCAGTTGCTGCTTCTGGGCATGCAAATGTCAAGCCAAGTTAAATTGGCTGTGCTAGGCAAGCCATGAGTTATTGGGTAACCTTTTTCCTCAACTATACTTCCACCTGACCTTGAAAGATTCCGTACATGCAAGAAACATGCACTCAATTCCTGATTTTACCTGGTTTCCCTGAAGTCTCGTCTTCCCACCTTCTTTCCATTGAACGGTTACTCCATGTACAGGTACAATCTGTACTCTGGACAAGTCTCCGTAGTGGGAAACCCTTTAGGTGGTAAGTGGCGTGATATAAATGTGGTATACATTTTTATTTTTGTAATTATTTTTAAAATTATTTTAACGTGTTATATAATTATACAAATGGCAACTTTTTTCAACACAAAAAGCTTCAGTTTTAAGAAAAAAAACAAGGATCCCATTAATCTCATACAGATATAACCAACCTATGTCAACCATTCCCTAGTTACTCACAATTCTCTTCAAAGCACTAAAAGGTCGTTCAATATGGATGTCAGTTTTCTCCACAGGATAGTAAAGTAAATGGTACAAGATTCATTATTACCATCCATAAACGGTACCCACAGCCCTACATTAGCATCAGCTTGGCATGCACGGGTCCTCATGGTCGCAACTGCTTCACAGCTCATAGGGAGGTGTTTTGCAAGCTCGAGTGTGGGTTCCCCACATAACCTACTGTGGCGAAGAGATCTAGGCAAATTAGTCTAGGCTCCAATAATCTCCAGGGACTTTACTGCGTTCAGTTTAATCTGTAAATGGTCCCATAAGAGGGAGTTACCCACAAACTGATTTATGTATTTGGGACAATGCTCTGCGATCTGTAGCTCTCGATAGTTTAGGAAAATGAGATGCCTTATCTTAAGTGTATGCCGATGGAAATTCAGACTGTCACCCAGATCCATAGAATGCCAATAATCCGCCACCGCAGCAAAATTACTTTTTGGCATAGAACAATGCTTTAACTGCCCCGCTTCCAAAATGATGGTTTACGGAGCCATAATGGGCATTTGCCAATTTCCAGTAAGTGTAAATCTGCAATGTCGCCTCATACAGTTCAATGTTAAATTCGAGGTGGATCAAATCCACTGAGACGCGCTTGCAGGTGAAAACGTTTCTTCAGCAATTTGCGCTCCAACTTATTTGAAGCGTGTATGTTAGAAAACACCCAGGTTTCCGCACCGTACAAGAGAATGGTTAAGGTCTCTGCTGTGTACAGTTGGATCAAAATCCCTAAGTAGCAACCACCTCCACAGCGGGCCATTTTACACATGCCACCCAAGACCTGAGAGCATTCACACTCCAGCAGATTGAGATGTTGAATGCCTAATAGCTTGTTATCAGTAAGTACACCTAAGTATTTGTATTCCTTTACCACATCAAGTATACACCCATCCAGCCGCCAGTTTGTAGATTGTGCCTTGTCATTGGGCGGGGTAAAAAACCATGACTTTAGTTTTGTTGGTGTTAAACAGTTAATATCAAAACACCTTTAGTTTGGTTAAGGCAGCCTGCAACCCAGCAGGAGTAAGATCCAATAGACTGTCGTCCTCATACCACATCCACTGGAGCAGAAGATTCCCCAGTTTTGGGCGCACGAACGAGGCCAGACCCATGTCAGCCATATAGAAGTTGTAGAGAAGGTGGAGCAAGAATACAACCCTGTTTGAGACCGTGGTGCTTTGCAATCCAGTGAGACGTCCTGCCAGTTTTGTCAAGTCGGACCCTTGTTCCTTCGCGGAGTGCAATTATCATAGTGAGACGTCCCGCCAGTATATTCCAGTAGACTAGTTTTTTTTTATGTTGTTGTTTCAGAGCCTCGTCCTATTAATTGAGTCGAAGGCAGCCCTATAATTGTTAAATGCCACATACACAGACCTCCGACGTATGCACCATACTTGTTGGATAATTAACAAGTCGAGGCAGTTGGTGGTGGCATTCAGGCCCTTCTGAAAGCCTGTCTGGTTGAAAGGGGTGAGCCTAGAATTTACAGCCCAATTCCACAATTCATCCAAAGGTAAGAGGGGAAAATATTTTTATCGGGCATCAAACATCGCTAACGAGCAATAGATAATTGCCGTGATCGGCGCATCAGCCTTTTTTTCACATGGGCAGAATAACGCTGTTGCGCCAAAATCGTGGTATCGATTGGGCTTCTTCAATCCAGTGGAAGAGCCAGTCGATGGCGCTAGCCCAGTGAGAGGATTCTGATTTGATCAGGGAACCATCCGGGCTTAGAGTCCTGGAAGATGGACTTCTTCTGATCAACTTCTGGATGTCCACACAACCTTCAGAATACACCCATTTGTCCGAGGTGGAATACGGGAGAGAGACTACCATATCACCATTCCCCATGGAACTAGTGATCTACTCTGTCCACGCCAATTCAGTGACACTTGCTACATCAAGGATCAGCGAGGAGTCACTCTGACCTCCAAAATTTGCGAACATTGTGCGGTTCACTGTCTTTCAAGATAGTTCCCGAAGAGAGGAACGCGACTCTTTCCTCTTCTTAACTATTAACTCATCAAACGAGTGAATGTGGTGGGGGTCTCTGGTTACTCGAACATTCGAATTTCTTTTGACAAAGGTCTTGGCAATAATTACCTCAATAAAATCACCAAAACTATTAATGGCATCAGACGCATTTGTGTTGGAAGTGACGAGCAGCCTTTCAACGCTATCCTTGACATAGGAGATCAATGCCACCTTCATAGGTGCAATGATTGACAACCTTTGATCGTTCCAAGAAGCACGGTTAATAGAGGAAGAGTTAACTCCCCATCAGATGTCGAGGGTAGACGGGGCAAGCAACAGTTCAAGTTAACCAAGAGAGGAAGATGGTCGCTTTAAAGTCTGTGGGTCACACCCATATGAACGATCAAAGTGCATGGCTTCGCCATAATCCAGAATACTACAGGATTTTTGGCCAATGCGAATATATTGAGGAGGGAAATCAGAGGGCATTGAGCCATTAATCATCTTAAATCTAGTAAAGGAATATTACCCACTCAAGACCCCTCTTACAAAATTGAGAACGCAAGTCCTCATCCACCTGGTCAGACGTAGTGGAAACATCACTAGCCGAGGAGGCCAGATGTCTCGGGAAACTAGAATTAAAATCCGTGCCGATAATGCTCAGAAAACGGCTGAGCTGGAGAGAAAGCAAGGCCTCCATTTGGGACCCTACCAGCCCATGTGGTAGCCTATATGAGGGAATCATAGACATTCACTATGATAAGTTCTTTAAGGCCTCTTCCAATGGAACCTGATGGAAAGGACATTTCTGCCCATTAGTAAGTTGGGAGAACTTATAGGAAAGTCCACCATGGTTAAGGGGGTTCTTAACTGCAAGCAGTAAACCTCCCCTAAAACGGCCACGATGAGTGGGTAGGTCCGAATATGGGATTCTCTCCTTTCTATCTGTGATATAGCTTTATTGCATTTCACATGTTTTTTTAAAAGCATTCTTTGGTTCTGAATTGTATATATTTTTCTTTTGAGAAAACCATTTATTCTTAACAGTTAAAATGTTGAATAGTTGACTTGTACTTCTTTTCAGTTTGGATTGATTTCGGTTAACTGTTTGCCAGCTCTGTTATTATATTCTCATTGTGCATTTGCAGGTTGGAAAGCTGCTGTACGTTGCTTCCTCAGTCTAATTTGCCTTTATGATCCTTATGATGAAGCATGTGATTAACATTTCAGACTAAACTTTAGCTTGTGAAATTTTTCAGAAAAGCGCCGGCATTGAAGTCTGAGGGTGTTTGTTTAGAGGTCTGATCACGTGTTCTCGTCCAATGCCCTCTGGTATCTTCTCGAACATAGCCTATTTTATACGGTTTCCTTGCTTGCATATATATATCTGTTTTGCTTTGACCACTCTAGCTTTGACAACAATTACATGTGGAAGGACTGCCCGCGTTTGGGCAATGCTGCTGTTTGGTCATTTGTTGAATGGAAAGAATTCCTGTTTTTTCAAAGTAAATTCTTGGAGCATAGAACCGTTTTATAGCTTAGTTTGCTCTCATGTCTTGGAGAAACTAGAGGCTTACCGATGTGAATATAGATTCTCTGGCTGTAGCACCCGAAAAACAGCACGAAAACAAATAAGTCTAACTGCTTTACCTGTAAATGTCTGCAAAGTTTAAGTTAGTTCTAGCTGTTCAATTGATTTGATGAGGGATTACATTACCTGCTATTGGTTATGTCCTAGTTCATTTGATTACATTTATAATTTGTCCAGAGTTTACGTATTGTCTGCAGCAGCAGGATTATCCGTTTTTGTAATTGGCCAGTGTTTGCAGTTGATGCCTAGCTAGACAAGGGGTAGTCCACTTCTGGCAAGCACATCAACAGCATATGGAAGCATCTCAAACCTAATGCAATGACCCCACACAGCTCCTTCTGCACTTCACAGATTGCATTACTGAATTTGCCCTCATGGTGAGGCGATTCATGGGTGGTGGTTCTCACATACTCTACCCATTCCCCTCCCGCCCCATCTTGATTTCCTCATGTTCCCTTTCTTGCACAGCCAATCCATGGCTGACAGTTGGCCTGGCAGTTCCAGATGATACTCAATGGGATTTGCAAAGGATGCCTCGGTACATGTGTATGTATGTGTGTATATATATTAAGAGGCATGTTTTCCAGTTCAAGCTTCCCACACACTTTACACAAGTCGAAACCCCATTCTAAAATTAAGCTTAAGGATAGGATGGGCTGCTGGGTGAACTGTTATACCACAAAGTGACATAACTGCTACTGTTCACTCTTTGAACACAAGTCGGACAATCCGTGTAGGGAAACTGTGCGTATTTGTTAAAATATACACTAGAGCCACTGGTGCACACCACAAGCCTACAGATGGATTGGGGTTCCAACGAAACTAATGAATATTTGATTGGATTCCCATTTAGCTTCACTTGATGCAGATGTATCTCATTAATATTTGTGATCGGTATCGTGAAAACCTGAACTGTTTATGGTCGCAGAGTTAAACACCACGTTCCAAATGATCTTAACACGCACTTCAATAGTTTACCCATGTCAGCTGATGGGCTACTAAAGATCTTGGTTTTATCATTCATTGGTTTATAACTCTGTGCCTACCGCCCACAATTATTTGAAAACCTTTAGCGCCCTAGGTTGAATAGTTCCCCACACATTGGAATTAATCCTTGTCCCATTGGTAATATATAAAAGATTAAACGGATCAACAAGATCTGCTTCCTAGAACGCATATCGTAAAAAGCGGCTGTATTATTTAGTTGTGTGTTGATTCTCGAATAAAGCTGACCCTACTCCGATCCATACCATATGAAGACCTGTTTTTGGTGTTGGCTTTTAACAGCCCTAAGCCGTACTTACTGGAATTCCAACACGATTCACATCCCAAGAATGCTGGAACTATGTAACGGGTCTGCTCTGGTGGATTTGTGCAGTTCATCCCTTATATCTGTGGCTTTCCGTGGCCTTGAGACATGGCATGATGCTGTGATTTAGTGTTACATGGATGTTTGTGTTATCGGGGATGCTGGCATTACCCTACCCTAGTGTGTGATAGACCTATTCTGATGGTTTCTGCCTTGCGTACGGCAGCATCAAGTTGTTTGGATCGGGAGAGTTGGTTATACTGATGCCTCAATGATATATTTGACTCTACGTGTAGTCCAGGACCTATGCATTAGGTGTCAAACTGCGTAATTTGAAACTTTTACTTTAATAGTGTTTATTAGTAGTAATGGGAGGTTTGGTTGCAACTATAGGCGTCCATGTGAGGAAGGTGGTAGTAAAATATCCACCACATACCCAGAGTAAACAGATCCATATTTCATTGAGGGGATCCGTCACCTAATCCTTATAGTATTTATGTTCACTTCGTACCCTCCACTTATTTACTTAGGCTTGAATATTACTGCGGGGTGGGAAAGTGAGGGCTTATTTAGCCTTTTATTTTTTAAACTACACAAGTGTACCCAGGCACAAGCATAAATGGATCTCCGGGTCTGCTTTTCCTTTGATATTTGGGTTCACGTTTGAGCCTCGCCTCTTAGGACAATGTCCGTTTTTTGGTTCGTACAAAGCCTTTCCAGTGCCACGTGAACTCCCCATGTCCATAAGACCCTGTCTTTCCCTGGCAGGTCATAAAAACATGTTTCACCTCTACAGAGGCTTTCTGCTTGGGTTGACTCTCAAGATCGAATACACAATTGCTCCTTACAAACGAACACAAATCTAATACATCGATTTAAAAATATTTTTTTACCTTTCTCACCGTAATAGCTCTTAAGCAAATGCTTGGGCTCTATGGATGATGATAAAGAGTGTCTAAAGTTTTCTTGTCTGGTATAACAATCTATTTTAGGTTAGCTTCCATAATCGTCCTGGGTAGAAACTAGATTATAGGTGCCATGTTTTCAATACGTTCTGTACCTGGCCATATTTAATATCTAGGTGATTTGCACATGTTAATTGCTCGCTTCAGACATGGGTGCAGCCTGCACTTTGCACGTTTTTATCCCATTTTAGTTGAATCGGCTCTGATTTATTCCGAGGTTAAAGAGTACCATCATAGCACTTAGAAGCTGGAGTAATCCGGAATTAAGCTTTGTTTGAAAAGGTGATGATGATCTGCTAAACCAGACACTTAATAAAGGATGGTTAATCACCCTCTGGATTATGCGTAGTTTTAGGTTGTTTACCTTGTAACTACTGAACGCCTCTCTGAACCTGTGTGAGGGAGCATCCTTCTGTCTATACCTTTCTTTATGATATAGGATGTCTGTGAAAAGTGCAAAATGCGCTCAACTACACTGGACAAGTTCACGCCTTACAGTCCTTCTCAGTGAATAACATCCATCTGCTTACAGTAAAATGGCTTTAAGAAAATGTGATATTTTGGAATTGTATTTGTAAATGACCACAACTTTAACTCAATTTAAGTTGTGGAAGTAATGAAATCTATATAATCTCCATTTGGCCAGTTTTTGTAATTTCTCCATTCCATTCCATTCCATTGCTATATACGTTTTTGCAGGGGATGCACTACAAGGTGCTAATAAGTAAGGTCACTTTAGGGCATTCTGATTAAAGGAGAGAGGGTTTGGGAAGGCCTCAAAATGTGCACTTGCCACTGGCTTGTGATGGGTAACTGTTGTCGAGTAAGACATGGTGTGCCGTGTGCATGTGGATAAGTTAGGGCAAGTGCCTTTTTAGATCTGGCCTTTGTGATGCAGCTTTGTGTGTTTGTAACCTGACATTTTTACCCATGATTTGGATGTGCGCAATAGCAAGATTACAAGTGGTTAATTTAAACCCCACTCATATGTCTATTACTGCTAATCTTTTAGTGCCTTCTTGTTTAGCTGCTCTTGTTTTCCCTACGTAAGCTGCCTTCCAGCCTCTTTTCTTGCAGTGATGAGCTGGTGCAGGTGGTTATAGGTCACGTGACCTAGACGCCACACACATGCTTAGTGATGCCCCTGCCTTACCCTTCTTAACTGTTGGATCACAGGGTGTTTCCCGCCTGTACAGACTAAGTAATGGGCCATTCCTGTTTGTGCTTTGAAATGATCAAGGGGCAGTTACTCTGCTGTTATACACCAGGTAGATGTGTGCGTTTTCTGAGCACAACCTACTTTCCCATCTTCTACGGAGATCACACAGCCAAATGTCCAAATCATTCATTGACAGCTACCCATGTAAACCTTGTCAATATTCCCCGTACACCCCTGCAACTTGCCCCTACTATTCTCCTCAACCCAGTTATGATGGCTAACACCCACTCAGCGATAGCACGCACCGCTGACGACCTAACCAACAAAATTGCAATGTTTTTTCATTACTGAAACTTAGTTTGCACCTTCCTTCCCCCCCCCTACCTCTTTGATATATATTTACTCCTCAGCTACAGTATCGAACATAATGATTGCATGGGAAAAACGGGAGTACATCCGTCATCAATACAACCCCTGTACACAGCTCCTTTGAATTCCTCTCCTGCTGGTTCATCATCTCAAAACATCATTAATTTCCACCATATTTACAGACCACATCAAAGGAAGTGGTAACTTCTCCATCAGCAAGTCTTGTACTATAATAACAAACCACCTATGTGACTGCCTATTCTCCGACTGACTCATAGATCATAAACGGATCATATATCAAAAGCCACACTCGTGCTCTCCTTTTCCTTCTCTACTGCTCGAACCACCTTCCTCGCTGCTGGACCGACCATGCCACAAACCCTCTTCTAATATCGCTCACAAAGGCCAGACTAAAAGCCCTGTAGTCAAGCGCCACTCCTTCAAAAATGTCCTGCTAGACAAACTAGAGGCAGCGTTCACAACATTCCCCTCCACATTAGTGCCTGAACTCTTCTTGATACATTTAACCACTTACCAGAGTGGGTGCCCACACACCCCTAAAGTCTAGTCGCACCAAGTCAAACCATCTTAACCCT
The DNA here is from genome assembly GCF_040938575.1 of Ambystoma mexicanum. Classification (NCBI taxonomy): domain Eukaryota; kingdom Metazoa; phylum Chordata; class Amphibia; order Caudata; family Ambystomatidae; genus Ambystoma; species Ambystoma mexicanum. The sequence continues at coordinate 1,302,247,679 of NC_090922.1, forward strand.
AGTACACACAAGCTCGCTGTCAACAAACACTCAATTAGATCCATTGAAAAGCAGTGGCGAAAGGATTGCGGCCCAGAGGATCCCTCATCCCTTAAACCCCTGCACACCCAATGTAGACACATGATCTCCACGGTCAAGTCTGCTTACTACACCTCCACATTGCGGCAATCTTGAACAGGGGCAAAACTTTATTTGGTAGTCAAGAACTGTGCCAAGATTCCAGCTTCACAACAGAATCGAGACCACCTTAATTAACAAAATTGTTAATATACATGTTTCCCATTTTGTACCTCAAAATCGGATGGAGGCCGGCTAGCCACCTCTGCAACACCCTCTGGACTGCCCTCCTGAACAGACTTCACCTCCCCATCTATGAGGATCTATAAAGAAACACTTGCATTCCCTCAAATGTACTCCTTACACAAACCGCTTCTTCTGGCCTCCCTCATTAAACAATTCACTGGCACAGTGCTCAGCGGACTCTTGGTATTGTGAACACCTCCCTCAGCGAAGGTGCAGTCCCAGACGCTTTTAAGTCGGATGTCCTATGCCCACTTCTCAAAAAACACTGGTCGACTTAGAGAACTTAACTCCTACAGACCCATCACGAGCGTTCATCGGGAAGCTTATTGGGGTAGTACAGAGAAAAAGTACGACCCGGGGCCACATAGGTGCTGAGTCAGCAATATATCGTACAATGTTTAGGTGTGTTGGCAAGAATTTAAGCCAGTCCTATGAAATTGGTAATGAAGGTGTGTTTTAATTAGAATTTCAGCCAAATTAATCACACCTTCATTACTAACTCAATTGGACTGGCTTAAATCCTTGGAAACGCACCTGATCGTAAAATATATTGCTGACTCGGCGCCTATTTGACCAGGGTTGTTGTTTGTTTCTGTATAACCCATTTTGAGATGGAATGGTGCCGTCTCCTTAGAACCCCATCACTGGCATTGGGGCTTAACAGATCAGCTCATTGATCTACTTATTCTAGTGCCCTAACCCCCATTTTCTAATTATTGGGAAAGTAGCAATCTAACTTCTTGCGATTACCAGTCGGGCTTCTGCCCCAAATGCTGCTCTGCTCTGCAACCATCCCAAGTGGAGGTTGATGCACTGCATCATCGAAACTGTGGACTCTTGCCCCTTAGTCCTCCTAGAGCTCTCTGTTGCACATTCAACACAGTGGCCCACCTAATCCTACTCTCCCTCTTTGCCGACAGGATGGGCTCCTTTGGAACCATCCTAAAATGGTTCCCGTCCTATCTTTCCTTCAGACAACAGGTCGTAAAGAGGGGCTCATTCAAACCCAACTGGCTCCCAGTCACGTGTGGGGTCCCCCAAGTTTCCATCCTCTAACCCCATCATCTTCATTCTGTACATGAAACCCTTGAATTCTCTAAAATGACCTCAACATAGTCCTCCATCAGTACGCTGACAACTCATCTGTACCTTTTTAAGGTCAGTGGCCACCAGGACATCGCTGGCCTCTTTGAATGCCTTTGCAACCATCCAAACGTGGATGTCAAACGCCTACCTCATTCTGAACCCCATCAATAACAAATGGGTCCCCATAGGTCCCATCTACCAAACAACTTGTGCAACAATGGATGGACGACTTGTACCTGGAAAGATTCACTACTCGGCTGTAAAATTCTCATTGCAACTACTAATATATGACCCAGACGAGGCCAAACATGGGACTGGATCCACACATGGGAGAAATGTAATACATTCCATACATGTACTGTAGGTGACTTCCAATTAAAAAGTAGAGCTAAAATAGCTCTTCATTTAGTGAAATTCCCAAGTACGGTGCATGCAAAGACTATCCTAAGACTACGCCTAAACCTATGGCCGACCAAAATCCAACAGGTAAAATGGTCAAAGACCACAAAGATGGATATAAGTTGTAGATTCTGTAAAAATTGTAACTGTGAGGAATCATTGAAACACCTAATAATGGAATGTGCTACTTTAAGCCAGAAGCAACAGGAACAATTCCATAAACATCTTGGGCAATTTCGAACATTGACACATGACTAGTGTGGAAAATAATTCTTAGTGCAACATCTATTGCACTGAATATTGCTACTGTAAACTAGTAATTGATGGAAAGAACTGAGACAACTTGATCAATGATAAGAATGGCGATTAGATGGTAAATCTGTATAAACTAAGAGGGTCGTACGAACGGTCTGTTGTATAGCACGGGCAACAAAAATAGTGTTACTCATACTGTAACATCTCAGAGGCTGATGAAATAAGACACAAACCGCCTACCTGAAATTGTAAAAGGATACATAAGCACAGCATCTGAATTAGTTAAATGCTCTTAACCTGAATTAAATGGATGCCTAGTAATGCCTATATTTCAATTATGATGGACATGCAGTCTCCCATCCAGGTACTAACTAGGCCCGACACGGCTTAGCTTCCGAGATCAGACGAGATCGGTTGCATTCGGTGTGGTGTGACCGTAGGCATGGACATGTTTGAGTTGTGAAAGGCTTCTTGAATCGTGATTTGTCCTCCGCATAAGTATGTTTGCGAATTAGGAAAATGATGATGCAGAGCAGTGGTAATTCTCCAATATTTTAGTTTCAAAATGCCATTGTTTTTGACTCAAAAAGTTAACCAAATAGTTGTGTACTGTTGTGTATTTGTATGTATTATGATGTATCACAATGTTTCAATGTTTTTTTTTTTGTGTAATATGTGAACATTTGAAAAGTTGTGATTCACAACTAAAACAAATAAGGGAGAAAAAAAAGATGGCAAACTGCATTCTTCCTATATTTCAGCATGTTTGTATTATCTTTTCAGGCTAAAGAAAATGTGCCACTGTGCTTTTCCTTGGTGTACAACATCAGCTATGAAATGGTTGTCTCTGCATTGGTCTCCCGGAAACGTGGTTTTTGCAGTGCTTTGAAAATTACTGCAAATTTGTTGTGGCAAAGTCCATACACTCACGCAAAAGGGGTTTAAAAAGAATCTTTTGGGCAAATACTAATGGATTGAATACAGTACAGCATACAACATTTCGGCTGAAACTGAAATGTCTTGGAGAAGAAAGTACACCTCTTCTAAACTGAGCAAGTGATTATTCTATGGTGTTGCAAGCACCCCAAGATTCAGACACTTCTCTGTATCATCTCTAGAAATAATAAAAACCAGTATAAGATCTTGGGTATGAGGTGTACGCCACTCTGTCACGAATTACGAAATATAAACATCTATATACATTTATTTGAATTTCTTTTTTTTTTTACTTTTATTTTCGATGGTGTAGCTACCATTGTGAAAGTCACCACGGACACATCAACATTTGGAGAGGAAAATTACGGAAGCAGTCACTGAACACTGCTGTTAATAAACAAAATTAACGTGAATAAGAATGAATTAATTAATAAACAAATGGGAATCTCATGAATATAAGGATAATACAAAGATGTAAAATTATGACCCGTTGAAGAGCGCAAACTTGGAAAACATGTGTTGGCACAAGACTCTTGACACAAAAGAGTTTGAAAGAGAATTCACATTAATTCATATAAATGTTTATTTACATGCAACTCTTTGGCTCATTTGTCGCTTATCGGTAGTCTTGCTGAAAAGGAGCCTCTTATTTAATTACTAGAAGACATATCAGTGGTATTTAAAATGCATCTAGAGATACTTTTTTCAATCATCGCTGTGAAATTTCACAGGTGTCAGTTAAGAATAATTGCCTCTAGGGGCTTGAGAGGACTGGCATTATAAACATTTGTTTGAATTGGAAGACCTTTGATACGTCTTATATTGGACGAATATCTACAACCTACTTTTAAGACTTTTTTTTTTTCCTTGTACAACAAATGTGGTACTATCATCTGAGTAGAGCTGGCCTGGTTTTCTTTTTTCAGTTGTCTTAGTCTCTTTGCTGGGCAGGGTGTCTTAAAAAAAAAAAGCAGCATATAGTGCCATAAATTACAAAATAGATGTATTTTAACATCCATACCTTGCATAGTTTTGCTGATAAAGCTTATTTTCCGGGAGTCCTTTGATTGCCCTTTTTTTTCTTCCCTTTGCTAATTTATTTATTCTTTTACCAAGGAAAACAGCAATTGGTGGCAAACATCCGTAATAGGTTGAACCACAGAATCATGTCTTATATTAGCTGCATGAAGAATAATTCCTCAGTGAGCATCAGCAAGAGTATAAGAAAACATCTTGCAACACTCGAGCAATAGCATTGTTCCTCCACTTCAGATATCAGTCATGTACATCATAGAATCATTAAATGGCATCCACAAACTAATACATAACCTTCCTGACCCTTATTCAACATAGAAACCTTCTCATAACTAGAGAAGACCTAATACTAGCCAGTCTCCAACACCAGGCTTTTTCCTGGTCTTCTAAACCTTAAAGCCCTGCTTCATTGCGACAACCAAAGCTTGTTCAATCCATTCCTCATAATCTCCTACTACCACACGCCTCCCAGTACGTGACGGCAAAACCACCCAAGCAGGCGATCTAGGAAGATTAATATTCAATATTGTATCCACCCTATTTAAAACATCATCCCATTGCATAGATTTGCTAATAAAGCTTACTTGCCGGGAGTCCTTTCATTGCACTTTTTAAAGACCACATTTGAGCAATTCCATCCGGAGCTGAAGTTGAGAAGGCAGTGTTCAGTGTGGTGATTAGAAATATTTGTAATATAAAATGTAGCCCAACGGCAGAGAAACACTTTGCAGTAACAAGTGGAGTAATGACACTGAAAGAGGCAAGATGAGCAAAAAGACAACTTAATTCTTCATTAGTGTAGATTGGAATAGGGCAGCCTTCATAACGTGGATTGAAGTACTGCAATGGACAGGAGGCCAGTGTTCTTTTTAATCAAGGGCTAGAGTATATCCATCAGGCAGATTATGCAGGCAAATTCTCGCAAGGGAACTCTGACACTCCCCCTTCAGAAACATGCTAACCCTGGACATGGGCCTTCGTGGCTAGATTTTCATGGGCACTGGATGTTTTTAGCTGGGCCTTTATATGGATATTTTTCCCTTTTGCAAGATCATGACGTTTGGATGAATGAAATTAACCTGTCTGGCTTGTTTACCATCTTTAAGCTGCGTGGTTTTGTAGCAATCCATTTTTTAGAAACTACCGGGTTGCGAGAAGTTTCTTTCTTCCTAGGTAGGATTCCTTTGTGGCCCAGATCTGTTGAGCTGTCAATGATTGTTCATCTTGCTGCAGAGAGTGCTTTTATCTGGCCACTTTGTGCTCGGGCTTACTGTACATTGGTAGATCAGCTGGGTTCAGTTTGGCCCTAAACTTGTTCCCGTAGACAACCCAATACATCAACTCGGTTTTGCTACTCGTGACCATAGCTTTTATTTAATTTTTTTTTAAAAATACACCAACTATGTAATGACAAAAATATTGTAACCAAAAATTGAGATTTGAGTTCGCTCATTTGAGGGATTTGGGGGACCGGTGTGGCTGTCACCGGAGGTCTCATCAATAGGTGTAATATAATATACTCGCATCAGATCTTGACCAATACATCGGATTGATTTTGGAAATCTGGCGTTCAGAGGAGTATTAGAAAGGAGCTGGACTTTGTCCCTGAAGGAGGACTGGTTATAGTCTGAAATGCTTTGGACCGCCTTTTTCCCGTGTTGTCTCCAGATTAAAACCTCACCTATATTACAGAGGTTACACTGACCAAGCTTTAACCCCTATATGAAGTTGCCTAATGCTGAACTATATTCTTCTTGATATGTCCGGCATATTGTGTATCATATGCTATTGTGATATATGGTGTAGTGAAATGGGTAGCATCGCTATCCTATATAAGCTTAAGCTCCAGAATGTGAGTCTTTACTGAAAGCAGAGGGGCCAGTCTGGTTCGTATGCACACGATAAGGCCTTCCAGACGACCCCGTTTTCATATTTCCATCAATGTGGCAAATTCGAAAAATGTCATATGCATTTGCTGATTTTCATCCGTATCTGTTTTTTGTTAATGATGACCTGTTCTGCACAGGTGTGTTGGTTTAACTGCTATGCACTGCAGACGGCTTTCCTGCCCTTGCGTTTAACAAAAAAATGGAAGTGAAGAACGCAACGCAGCTTTGTGACCTCGGGCACGTTCCTTGTGAAAATGGTCACTTAGTGTTCAGTGGGACACTTTAACCTGTTGTCTGGCACCCGTGTCCGTATGCATTTCCAAAACTGCCCCCTTCATAAAGTCCAATCAGTTTTTGGAGTGACACCCACTGTCTCGCTGCGCTTCTGTTCTCGTCCCTCCGCCTCCCTGCACTGTCTGGTCGCTGTGAAATTGCACAGTTGTGCCAAGTTATTTCCTAGCGATATATTTAGCTAGAGCAAGATCGCCAAAGTGTGTTTGCCTAAGTGTGTTAGTAAACGGTACCCCCCTACCCCAGCACAGTGATGGAGGGGGGGGCTGGAATGTTAGCACAATGCGACCATGATTTTTTTTAGGAGCATGGGAAATGGCTGAGCTGACACCAGTGGAACACTTTGTGTTTTTGCTGCTAAAAAAAAGTTTTTGTTTGGTAATGTGATTTTCTGGCATAGATACCGGCCTCACAAAATAATCCTTCATAAGTAGAGGGCTGAAATGGTTTGCATTGGCATGGAGTGTTTTCTGTGCGTCAGGTGGCGCTCCACTGAAGTTTTATACATTTCTTTGCAATTGGGCAGCAAATCCGCTAGTCTGATTGCTGCAGGCAAACTATGTGGTATTCTGTACTATGTTCCACTGGTTGATTGGAGTTTGGGTCCGTGCCCCATCGCCCACCAGAAAAGCACCCATCTGTGGCTAGCACTGTACATAGTTTGTGCAGTGGAGAGCACTCTATGGAACCATGCGGTGTTCTGCTTTGGCTTTGGTTGAAAGGAAAGTCTCCAATGAGGGCCAAATGGGAGCAGCCTCTAAGTTTAGATTGGTCTGGACACTGCCCCTATTTTATCTGGCACACGCTGGGATCCGTGTCATGCAGACCCCATATGGACTGGAGTTGGGGTTGAGGGAATGATGTTCTTAGCTGTGGGAAGCCCCTGCTTGTGCCTTTCCTTACTGTGTGATCATGATGCAGTTTGGTAAGACAAACATTTAGGGTACCTGCTTTAATGGCAGGTGATGTTCCAGGTATCTAAACTATTAAAATCAATAGAAGTGAAGGTCTACCTTAGGCAGACAAATGAGGCAATCTAAAAATAAATTCTATGAAGTTTGATATGACAGTACTCCATGTCTGCCTTGAGAAAACTGCTTTTCAACTTTCATAAAACGTTCCGTGTTTTATCGCTCATTTGTAGGCCACTGATGGTCGCGCTTATTTAGAGTACTGTGAAAAGATTTGCGTCTCAGGCTCAACATTGGCTTAAAAAATCACATGTACGTAGCAAAAACCTTTCATCCTTCCGCCTTAGTTGCACAAGTTGTCATCACTCTACAGGACATCTTTTAGTTCAAGACGCAATAAATGAACGTTTTTAAGTTGTGTCCTTTATTCTGTGGCCAAGAAAGGAAGAAATGAAAAGAAATCGTGCCAGTAGGCGGTGTATATATTTGGGGATGTATCCATTTCTGCCCAAAGGAGTGTACTAATGAGGAGTCTCCACTCTGATCGCCTAGTCTGAACGCCATCTTGGAGTTGGTGTTTTGGAGCCGCTAAACCATGTGGTAGCAAGGGCAGACCCAACGGGGCAGGGGAGAGACTTCTCATCTTGAAATACCACCTATACTCGCCAGGGTGGCTCCGAACCTAAATGCAGATCATCAGGAGTGGGTTCTTGTGTTATTCCTCTTGAACTATTTGAATTGTTTTGGGAGGCAATGGTTTACATAGCTGTGGTTAATTGAAAAGAATGTGTTTCAGATATTTTACAACGATGCTCTACATTAAAACTACTACAATAAGCAAAATGATTAGTTTACCTGGTGTAGGTCAATTCCAATTCTGCTGGTTTGTTTGTTTTTTGGTATGATTTGGAATCCATGGAAAACGATCTCCCACTAAGTAATGCATGGCTGGTATTGAATATTTATAAAATGTCTATAAAATGTGTCTATTGGCCCAGGATATTGAAACCTAAAGGGTCACGTACAACTCTGGATTTTTCAGTTGCATTGTGCTTTTTTTATAGGCAAGGAGGAGGCCTGAATGTATTGCTGTTAGCACACTGATCTAAAGGTTTTCAACTTTGGTGAGCGGTTTGCACAAACCCGTACACCAATATGGAAAGACCCAAGTGGCTATCACAAACTATGGGCTACTTCAAAGGAGAATGAGCCCTTTTCTGTTTCCAGAAGACGTTCAGGTGTGAGGCACCTGGCAGGAGTGGTTTGGGCAGACAAACGAGCCAGCTATGTTTTCATTTATAATTTGCGGTAGGGAGGGCGGCAAGCAGGGGAAGTGAGAGAGCATGTCGGTCAGCCAGCTCTGAACACTGGTGTGCACTGACAGATCTGGCTTGTGTACAAAGTTTGGTGATGCACAGATGCACACACCTTCTAGGTGTTCACAATTCTGTCTGCATCCATCGCAAAATGCATTAATGCTGATGCTTTTGAATGGATGGGTTTATGGTGGTCACGTCTATTGTGAACTTTTTGTACAATGTATCGATAATACATTTTTGTAGAATTTTATGTTTCTTTTGTTTTTGTCTAATTTCTTTGCTTCACATCCCTGCTCAAACCTTATGTTGTATTCGCCAAGAGCGCTTTTAATTTATAACCATCTAATAGCCTCTTTTTATTTAAGTAATATAAAAAACGGAGACCGACACATCATTATTATTAGTAAATGAGAGATGCTTATTGAAATGGTTATCACATTTTCTGAGTGATATGATGCTTGAGAGTCCAGGCTCTGAGCTGGACTAATCATATCATCCAAGCACTGGCATTGCATGAAATAGTCATCACAGGACCTCGTCCTGCTGTTAATCAGGGTTCTGCTGTGTGTGGTATATGACTTGAAGACAGCTTTAATGAGATAAAAAGCTTAGCTGGAGTCCAATTAAATTCACTGTCCTACCTGTTTATGCAGCCCGTTTAAGTCGTGACCTGTACTGTAATTCTTTCTGCTGTGCTCTTGAAGCCCAGGGCAGGCAAGCAGTCCGCCGACAGCTAGCATTCACTCTTCTTCATTCTTTAACGGTGCATACCGCGTATGCAGCAGCGCCTTTTGCCGATTTATACTGGCACACTGAACTTTAGTTCTCTTTATATTGCCATTATGCATGCCTATCAAAATCACTTTTTTTTGTACAACCAGTCTGCAAAAGTTTTTTTTTTTTTTAAAACTGAGGACATAACTCTAAAATGTGTTTCTATGAACAGGCAATTTGTTCATAACACATGTAGAATGTAATGCCAATAAGGCCAAGAAGTTGACAAATGCAGTATGCAAAAGAAAAACATGTACTGGCTAATATCTGAAAAAGCATCTGATGGTTTCAGTATGCCATACCTGGCAGCCCCAGGAATTAGCCTTTTGCTCTGGAATGAGCATTGCGCCTTTTAAATACGCTCTTGCATCCCTGAATCTGGTTGTATAGGAATTGTTTGTTTTACAACTATTCGAATTACAATTGACCTTTTCACAATTGAGCGAATTGTGAAGGTCAATTGTAACATATATGTGGGGGGTGGATGGGGAACTCCCTGCAACCCCCCCACCCAACCCAAAACCAGAGAGAGAGAGAGAGAGAGAGAGAATTCTAACAATTGTAAACGAACAATTTGGCGTATACCATGAAACCTTACGAAAGAGTAAATTTGATGGACACTTCTGTCCCCTGCACACCTCTTGTACTGATATTATAGGCGGTCAATAGTTAGCTAGCGATTATTCAGTGTACAGTTTAAACAGTATTTCTCACCGATCACATAACACCTATATCCATTTAATAAACAGGCAATTTGTTCATAACACATGTAGAATGTTAAATTCTACATGTAATATAAGAGCGCTACGCGTTTCGGGAGACAATTCCACTTCCTCTGGAGCAAAAGTTTCATAAAGTACAAAATTTCATAAAGTTCAGAATGTGGGTTAAATCTTTCAATGGTGTCTATCAAAATAAAAACTAAAATCGGTATTAATCTTGTTTAAAAAATGTATCTTAGTGTAATGTCACTCTAATAAAGATAACATCACCTTCTGCAGTGTTATCACCCGGTCAGTCAATGTGACTGGACATCTGTCTAGAGTCTCATCACTATGGGTGAATCTCTGTAGATTAAAAATGACCAAATTGGGTGATCATATTATGCCTACTCATTCGCACCTTTGTGTTTTGTATAGTATTCAATAAAGGTGCCTACCTGCTTGTTCAACTGGTATGGAACATTGGTTTTTATTTCAATGTGGATGTCCTGCAAAGGAACATGGATATCCCTATTAACTATAAAGATTTTTTTCAGCATTGAAATACTGAATCTGGATGTCCGGGAATGCTAGTTCATTCTTACCTTGATCATGCAAGGTAGTTTTTTAATTCCATTTGTTGTGGTAGAAAATCAGTGTGTCCCTTGTGATGCTACAATAAAGGAATATATAACAGAATGGTCTAATTTCCTAGAGAATTTATTTTGGTAAATATCTGTATTCTCATGAGGAATAGATTTTACCAGGGATACAAAGTGTCTGTTAATCGGCCAATGTATCGAGCAGCTTTGGATGCAGGTTGTCTAGGCAATGGGAGTTCGCTCCTTACCTAATGGTATGAAGTATAGAACGTAACATTGTCTTAGTCCCTTATTGTGTTTTGTTCTATGCTTGTGTAGTATTTTAAATGACTGATCGCTTACCGGATTTGAAAGGGAAATGATGTTGCAGTGTTGGCTTGGACATGCTAAAACGCTGTCTGCGGCAAGATGGCCATTTAAAAATGACATTCTGTGTGTCTACGAGGGCGCAAAAATGTTATGTCATCACCTTTGTTTACATTATACACGGGTGTTGATGGCGATGCCGGTTTATATCCTCTACTTCGCACTGATGTTGTATACACAAGTGTATAAGACATGTTCCCTTTTGTCATTACTTGAAGGAGATCTCTGTTGTGAATTGCAATGGTATGGTGTCATACATTATTGTGGATACAGGTTTTTGTTAGGCATACATTGTTTAGCACATGTAACACGTGTCGGTCCCTTCACTTGTTCTATTTGCACATAATCACAATTCCTAATCGATTAATAACTTTTACATTCTTATGAACAGCAGTATACAGTGGGAATTATTCCTGAAGGCTCCTTCGTTGTCTAATGCTCAGGTTTTATACATAATCAGCAGAAGTGACAGAGTATTGAGATACCAGTTTGTCTTGCAATCATAAGTGTCACTGACAGTCACAAACTATATAGATAATCATAGGTATCGCAACTGGTGAAGAAATGTGAAGTCTGTCTAGAGAAGGTTATCTAGTCACTATAGAAATGGGGTAAGGGAACACTTTGGATTCTATGACCCCCCCACTGGAATAAACAATTTGTGGATTCAGTACTTTTTCTTTTTTTTTTTTTTGCTAGAATACTGGTCCCCCCTCCAACCCCTTCCCCCCCTCTTCTTGGTGGGGTCTTGACTAACTCCAGAACCACAAACGTTAATTGAGCTATGGAATTACCATTTTCAGCAAAGTGTCTGGCCACATGTGATTTTGAATTACTAGTTCTGATATTTGATGTGTGTTCTGTCAGCCTTTCTTTAATCTTCCCGGTTGTTTGCCCTACATAGAATTTTCCACATGGGCAAATCAGCCCATATAAAATTAATTTTTCAATCCCAGGTGGCAAAGTTTCTTAATTTGAATGTATGTCCTGTGTAGGGATGTCTGTGTTGTCCTTTCTGTATATTGTTGCATTGTCTGCAGTGGAGGCACGGAATGTTCTCTTTTTGGGTTTAGATAAGAAAATGTGTTTTTGTAATATTAGCTGTTGCTTTTTGGTATGTGGGATCATCCGAGATGATTCTTCGCATCTTCATGTATTGACTTAATGGTAAATTATCCTTCAGATGTAATGGATGATAACTGGCTTAATGTAATGTGGTGTTAACATCAATTGGTTTGCGATAAATTGTATCATTTCCAACAGGCTAATTTAATCTTCCATTCTTGGTGTTCCAATATGTTTGATCTCAAAGACATACATGAATATATTGGCATACGCAAAGACCATAGAAGACCCCATGGATGTGCCAGACACTTGAAGGTAATAGTTTCCCTGAATCCTTAACCATTTTGTTCTGAGTGTTTTTTGTGGTAGTGGTGGGCAGTTGCTGGTGTAGCCAATACTCCACTAACATCTACGTTTTCCTGACAGAATAAAGTGCCTCTGGTTGCTTCGAAGATAGAGTAAGGGGATTTCCCTTTCTTATGATGAGAGCCCTGGGAAGCTAGAGGGAAACTGACTGCTTTTACCTTCTTGATGCTTGGAAAACAGGGTTAGGTGACCAAGAGACACTTAGACACATTTTACTAATGAAACTCTCGGTATTGATTTCTGTATCAGAGTTGCACAGCTTCCCGTTGTAAGCCATTTGAGATGAGTGTGAAAGCACTGGACACCTTCCTTTTGTGAGGTGTCAATAGTGCAATTGGCCAATGTAAATATCTTAAAATGTGTACGTGAACATGTCTCCTCTCATTGTTATACACCTGGTTTCCGCAGGCTGTAGTACATAAATACTGAAGATTTGAAACCCTTGAAGGGATGTTCGGGTTTAGGTGAGGACAGGACCAGCATTGGGAAAGGTAAAGGTAATTTGTAAATACGGGTTGTGTGCTGGATTATTTTGGTTTAATTTCTTTGATGGCTTTGATTTGCAAGGCAGCCGGAGCTACGTTTGGTCTCTGGCATAGCTCTGATGGTAGTGTCATTTACAGGTACATTCAGCAAATTCATTCATACTCCTGAGCCAAATGCTCCTTCCGGATTGCTTACCCACGGTCTCCAACGATTGTTCCTTTACGGAGTTCCGACTGAGATGGCATATGAGAAAAGAAAAAATCCCATGCATTTTTGGGTTACAGACTCTTCTTAACCTGTGTAGGTGATATTTTCATTTTGCCTTGTATGCCAAAAATGACTATACTTTACAGTAGAGCTTGCTGGCAACAGATGCTTGCAGTAGTATAGGCCATGGATCTCTGCTACTATTCATCCAGCTGCTATGTTATTACACTGTATCTGCCAGTTCATAAAACCTACCCAGATCAACAAGGCATTGAAATGTGTGACTCTTAAATGCACAAGAAGCCGTTCTCCGGATTTCCATGATGGTGTGCTGAAGAAGAAGCTAGAATGGGCAAGCCATACACATGTTTTATAGATGGGTGGAGATTTTATAGCAGGGTAGGTAGGGATATTTGATCCACTTTGTCCTGCTACAGGATTGAAACTTGTTTTAGGACCCTCCCAAGTTGCTTTGGAGGAAGAGGGATCATGAATGGCTAGCATGTCACTTGCATTTCTGGCAAGCGCCTGGTTAGCTTGATACCCATCAGCAGTGACATGTCCTTAATGCACTGCAATTGATGCACAATTGCTAAAGAAGCGCGACACCAGAGAGAATGCAGGTCATGGAATCCTGAATAAGGTAAGTGACGCAGTGGGGGTGTAGAGAGAGGACCCCCCTCTTTCCTGGGTGTGCGAAATGAGGGACAGGGGTGGGAGGAGCACCTGCAGGTGGGAGGGACACCCTCGTCCATGAGGCAGGTCTTGGGGTGGACAGTGAGGGAAAGTGCCCTGTGGCATTTGCTGCGTGGGAAAGGCCCATGCAGTAAATGTCACCGGAGCACAGACCTGGAGCCGTCGGATCATTTTTACTTCCCAGACCGGTTTGTGTCATGAGCATACTTATTAACTATGTGTTTGGGAATGTGTATACAAGAGTACTATGGAACTCCTTGAAAAACATTTAAATCTTAATGGGGCAAGTCTAATCCTTGCTTCCAAGTGTTAATGCTGATACTCAGGAGCTGATGTTTAGCTCCTGATAATCCAATGTTTGTTTATTTTGACTGGCCAACTTCATCCTCCAATGTGCAGCCGACATGTGGGCAAGTGTATTTATTTTATAAATTAAACCCCAGGGCCTTAAAGGAACTTCCTAGCAGCAAAATGTTTATGCTTAAGGCCTTCATTGCCCATGATTGTTCAATGTGTGTTTTCGTACTATCCTATCGGGGTTGATCAGCTCAGTAAAGGCCTTGGTCACCTTGGACCCAGTATCTTTTCTGAAGCAGCTTTCCAGAATCTTTAGTTACACTAGCCATTTGCTCGGATGGCAGCCAAGCCAAGGCATCTCTACTGACCAAACTGGCTCCATCTTATAATGAATGATTGAATTTCTGCAGCCACATCCTGGCTCTTCAAAGTGGTTTGTTTTATCATGGTATTTAAATACCAGTCAGACGGGGAAAGGGTGGCCTTTGCTGTTCAGCAGCCTACACACTTTTTGTAGAGTTGCTGGGCCTACTGGAGCCGATTCCTTCCTATGGTGTACAGAAAAGAACTAATGCCTCTTTATGCCCAGGAGTGCTAGGGTTATCCATAGAAAATGCGCCTATTCACGGGAGAATGTTTTGACGTTGGCAACAATTTTAATTGCAGTAGGCAGCAGCATCTCGTCCTGCTTCTGCCCTCCTACGATATGAAGCACCATGGCCCACCCACAGCATATCTATAGAAAGCTATTATGCTTTACCGAACACGTTTTGTATTTATTTATATCGCGCACCAAACCATGAGGTAACTGGGCGCTTGAAAAGCTTAAAGGTTACATACATGGTGAAGAGAAGTACATTACAGTCAAGTGTGAAGACGAGTGGGGCCCTAGTTACAGGTGGGTCAGACAGCAGGAGATAATGTACAATAGCATAAATAAGCAGAAGGCAATGAACAATCGCATAATAAGCAGTGGTCAGATGAACATAATGGTAACATCTTAGTGAAGAGGCTTATTGCTCAGCCAGTTTTTTTTTTTAATTCTAGCTTTGAAGGTGAGGAAGGAGGGTTCTTGTCTGAGAGGGATGGGAATAGAGTTCCATCATTTGGCAGCTTGTACTGGGAAGCTGGCTCCCACGGCTGCTTTTAGATTGCATCTTGGTACAACCAGGTTGTGGGAGTGAGGCGATCTGGTGGTGCGTGCAGGTTGATGTATACAAATTTTGTCTGACGGGTATTTCGGGGCTGCGTTTGAGGGGCATTTGTGTGATGGCCAAGGTGCGTAGTGTGATTCTGTCACAGATGGGCCACCAGTTGATTTCTGTGAATGGATATACGGCAGGAACTGGGAAGACCGAGTGCTGCTCTCAGTGAGTTATTCTTGAGTTATCTTTTGTTATTGAGCCAAAATCCTGGTGGAGGTGCCCGCACTGAAAGACGGTAGTGACCTTGAGTATAAGGGTCACCTGGGCATTGCCCATTGCCACTAGAGCACAACTGCTCATTCTCATGGCCTGGCTGTGTCCCTTGCTATGCAGGTTTGCATATGCCTCTAGGGTAGATCCATCGTGCAATATTGGTGTTTGTAACTTGAAAGTGCTGTTTTCAGGTGCTGTACTCTTCAATCAAATGGAACGAGCTTCACCTGCAGCCCAGCTTTATCTGTATCTGGTAGACTTTTCTGTGGCATGTGGGATTTCCACTGAACAATTAAAGACCTTATTCAGTGTTTTAAAATGGCGCAGTACCATTGGAAACTGCTCTGTGAATCAAGCCCTTAGGCCGTGCAAAAAGCCATATGGCTATCTCGCGCTAGCACCGCAGAGGACCGTATTACGGTAGCCTGCACTCATCCGACCCAGAATGCATTTCTTGAACAGAGGAAGGCTGGTGTTAGTAGCCCAACTTCACCTTCCTGGTGAGCTCTTGCAGCTAGCTCTGGGCTGCGGGCGCAGTGTGATTGGACACCTATGAGCAGTTTGGGTATCCGTTTATTGGCTCCATATTTTTGCCCAATATTGCTTGCATTCGCTCCGGATTTACAAAGCCATGCTTCCAGACAGCAGCATGCATTCAATCAGTTAATGACTGATGAATCGTGTAATGGGTGATACAATCACAGTGCATCTAACAGCTTGGATCTCTGCAGCCGAACCAGAGGATGCTAGGTCGTCTCATGGTGGGGACTAAACAGAGGCTGTTAGCTCAATTAGCGCAATTAGTGTGCGATTTAAAGGCTTAGTCGGCATCTGTTGGAGCACCAAGCCAGCCTGTTGACTGGATGTCTAGATTTGCAAAGAATACTCCAAAGGGTTTGCTCACAGGGCTTTTTCAGTAAGTGATGTTCAGCACTAAAACGCATGCGCTACGCCCTTAAAGGTAACCAGCAACATGAGGCATATTGTTCGTTGTAACTGATCCATTTTTTTTCCTTAAGTTTTTAGCATCTCCACAACCCGATGTATTTCTATGTGGCTTATATGTGGAAGTTTTGAGATGAGTAAATCGTTATTAATGGGCCTCACCCCAGCTGCTGTTTGAAAAAAGAATTGTAATACATTTTATATTTAGCTTTGCTGTCTTATTTTATTGTAAATCAAATAAATACATTATATTCTAAATAGTTTGAAAACGGAAATAGAAATAAAATGAACTTGACCGTCTTACGCTAGGGCATGTATGACACTTTGAAGCCCATTGCTTGGTAGGATATTGCCCATCTCAGTGGTGCTTTTTTTAATCCACGTTAAAGTCGTGCTCTACTTTTATCCTGTATTAAATGTTTCTGGTTACAATATGAGAATAATGGATCTAATATTACAGGGTAATGCGGAAATAATCTATAATGAGAACATTACTTCTAAAAATCGCTTGTAATAATGTTCTACATGCCCACTCTGGCACCTCTGAAGAGAATCCTGCACGTTGCAGCCAGGCTCAAAGGACCGTGTAGGTATGACCAATACCCTTCCAGCCCTGTGGGAACTACACTGGCTGCCCCGCCCGACTCTGATGCCCTCAAGACAGTCAGCATCTCCTACAAAGTACTAACAATGCCCCAGCATACCTTGCTGACAAAGCATAGCATCTTTGAAGACCACGAGACCAGCTTCCAAACCAGGAACTGCAAAAGTGAAAAGGCCACCAAACCAACCCCTCTGCTGTCAACCAATACGGACCTTGAAACCACATTCCTCCTGATCTTGCACTGCTGCCCCTCTTCCAGCAGTTCCGAACAGAACTGAAGACTCATCTCTAAACATTTCTCAACTATCACGCGTCTAAGTCCCTTTTAAAAATAGAATTGCTTATTCTCCAACTTGCTGTTTTTCTATGGGTGTAGATAAATTGAAAAATAGTTGTGCTGGTATATCACTGGAAAGTTACTTATAAAGCCAATTAGCCAACAAGAGATGGTTTTTGTCACTGAACAAAAGAACCTTAAAGATTGAGCTTTTGAGAATTTTTAAATATTTACTAATGTCTGCTCTGGTGTTCTTGGGACTTTGGGTATCCAGAGTCTGCCTTAGAATCTTGTGCTTTTACTGACATAAAGATGATTTCCTCCTTGTGTTTTAATATGTGCTGCAAACATATGGCTGTCTTCGGTGTGGATACTAGTCGTCTTTCTACTTCTATCAAAGTGAGAACACATGGCAATAGGTTTCTGCTATAGCCCAGTCATGTGCAACTCAAATGTGCTCATGAAACCTTATTTTAAAGAACTTGGAGTACGACATTAAGTATCCACGAAAGGCATTTGTTGCCCCCGTATGGCCAGTGCAGCCCTTTTGCTGTTGACTGCAGAAGCGCAGCTTGGTTATGGAGAAGAATTCTGTTAAGTGGGTCAATGTAGCCTACAATACATACCCCCTAGCGCGGTTAATGCCTCTCTCAAGCAATCTGTCCTTTCGGCACTGTAGAATACAGTTTAGTCCCACGATAAATGTGGTCTAATTGTTTGTGGCTCCTACACCCTTTCCTTCTAATGCTTTCCTGATCATCGTATCTATCCTCTGCCCTCATCTCAACTATCTACCTGACTTGGCTGCTCCCTACCACAAAGGCATGTTCTATTCTCCTTTGCATCTCTGACGGGCAAAGCGCTTTGACGCTATAACACATGGCAGGAGGCACTATACAAATGCAAGATAACAAAGTGAATTTCACTGGCTGATAATCTGTGGAACATTCCAGATCTAGACGGTGTCCTTGATTCCCTCTTTAACCTGTATCCCTGTAACCCCCTGCCCACTCTACCCACTTCCTTCTAATGGTACCCTTGCATGCCAATGACATTGGTGTCCACGTCCCCGTAATCCCTCAGTGCTGTGGCTACATTTTAAGCAGGTTTACACTTACCCATACATATCATTGTATCCACATCACTGCATCCTATTACTGCCGTCTTATGTTGTCCAGTGCTAGTTTGCTACCCAGAAAGCTTTGCACGATATAAAACCCAAGGTATTGTTTAATTGGTTTCCTGGCATAAGATGGAGACACCCTTTATTCGGATAGGCCTCCTTTAAATGAACAGTTTTGAGAGAATACTGTCTGATTCTGTTACCCTGAATGATGGGGCGGGACTGTATATCGGGGGCATGAAATAAGCCGTGTCACCTAATGTGAAGCAATCATTTTACACGTGTAAAAATGCAGATATATTTCTCAAAAATACACGCATGCATGAATGCCTTTATAGCTGAACTCTGATTTGTAATATCATTCTAAGGTGCAATTGGGCTAAGTGTCCCATTTATTACCCAACGTATAGCACGCTGAATTGAATGGAGAATGCTTTTGTTCCTGAACTATTGACTCTTCCTGCTATATACACTTAAAAGCAGTTCGTTTTAAATCCCACTTAAACAAGTAAGCTATCTGTATTGGAAACTTTGGCTTTCTGCATAGCTGTGGGTGGTCAGCCGATGAACAATAATAGCATGCGTCTCTAAGCTTACAATTTGCAGTGCAGTGTGAAGGAGTGTGCAGCAGTAAAACTTTTGTTCTATGTTGCCTGTAGTGCTATTTATACCACGTTGATGGCTCAACAAGTGCTTTTTACGCACCTTGGGTGTTACAAAGAGAGCCGTATACAAGTGTTAACAACAAGCGTTAATAATATAGCACGACAAGGAACTTTTTGAGCAAAAACCTGAAGACGGATATGCACCTTGACCTATTCGGTTGTGCTGGAGTTTGGCATGCTCCGGGGTGCATGGAGATCGGAACAAACCTTTGTACCAACCAGTTGCCGCAAACCGGCCGTTGTGGCTTGCTTTCAATGGGCAAATACTAAATGTGACATTCAAGGAGCGTGTGAAGTACACTTGCCAGTCCTTGTGTGAATTGGGGATTGCCTTGAGCGTATTGTGTGCTGGAGAGGTGTTTGGCTTCTTTGTAAGATATTGAAAATCTATAAATAGCTGTACAGTTCACGCACATTCCAGGGAGTTTTGAAATGTCATGCGGCCCTTGTTTTTCCCTAAAAGTAGATGTGTATGGCATGCTGGTGGCGGTGGTTTTAATGCACAGCAACTGTGCGTTCCTAAGCACAAGCAGCTCTCTTCATTAGTTGTCAAATCTAGCGTTGTATGTATGACTTGTATACTCGTGCAGCATCAAACCGGAATTCAAACTTTGAGTGGAGTTAACTATTTGTATGACAGAATATCTAGTTTCTAACCTCAGCTCGTAGTGCCTGTTTCCCCCATCTGTGAGGTGTGGAGGAGGGGTGAAGAATGTATGGCCACACAGTTCAATTTATTAACAACTGTTAAACATAAAATAAAATCTGGAACTTTCTGTCCTAGAGTTGATGATTTACTCTTGACTTGCAATCGCTTACAGACTAGTTTCTCACATTCTTTGATTGTTTTAAATGAATCCATGGCCTGGCCCCCTTATCAATCTTCCTTTACTCTTGTTATATGTTCTATCTCCCGCTCAGATTAGCTCATTGGAACTCTCTTCCCCTCTCACTTCGCTCTGCCTGCTCTATTCGAATGTTCCAATCAAACCTAAAAACTCACCTTTTCTTGTCAGTTCATTCTGTCTGCTTACATTGTCTTGTGATTGTACTGATTATTGATATATTTTGTTGAGCGCTTTTGGCGAAAGTTGCTCTATACATTCAATGAAATGTAAATGAGACTGTTCAACACTGGGCATGCTTTCATGTGCGTTTTGTCAAACTAGGAGGCTGCTTCTTTCTGTTCAAAATCTCAATGAAAGCATGTGCTGGGACCAGCACGACGTTTTCAATACTTGACCTTTCCTACTAACATAGAGACATTAAACGGGAGAGGATTAAGTATGCCTAAGCCAGGGTGCACAATTTACGCACTCCACTAGCAATTGGTCAGTCCTATTTGACTCCATTTGAAATGGTGTGCTGTGTGTATGTTTAGAATTGCAGTGTAGAGTGACTTTATTGTATATGGCTGCCCAGTAATTAACTTGAATTTGTGCTCCTTACCCAAGCATATGGCATACTTTGGACTTCAAAGGCACCAATAAAGTGAGTAGGAGACTGTTCTTTTAGTGTTTCCAAATGCGATTAGGGTGCAAGGATGGGGGTTATGATTGGATGACATATAATAAACTAGGAATGCCGCATTTGCTGTGGGTGAAGGTCCCAGAAGTGGCTAAGAGGATGCCACCAGAATATTTTCCGAGCTCCAGCACAACACCCTGCCAGATGTGCCCAACTGATAATCTCTAGCCACCTCGCCCTCTGGCAAGCTATCCTCCATTGGGTTCCACTCCAGTCTATGGCTTCTTCTCCCACCGCAGGCCCGTAACATTCCCCAGTTTTTTCCAGCCACAGAAACCATACACCGCCCACTTTGCTTACCAGTTGCACCTGGGCTCTGTTGAAAGGGCTCAGCTCTAGGCAGCCACCCTGGTGGTGGTGATGACTGTTAAACTTTATAAATGCTTATTGTTTCAATTCTTCACTCTGACATTTCATTCCACTCTTAATGTGAGTAGTACTGGGTGTCTCTTTTAGAGCCTTTTAACTAAGAATAATGCACTTTCTAAATGTGTAGTTTAAACACGTTTGTGTAGCTCAACTGGCTAATTACCCCTCTAGGTGGCATTTATTGATTGACCTGGAGATTGCAATAGTGCCCATAACTGATGGTTATGCTGGAGCAGTAGTGATCAACTGATGTGCAGTGTCACCTGAGGAATTGATTTTGCGCTCAATGATTATTTTGCAGAAGAGCAGCAGTCGCTAACTTGGAAGCCACAGTGCTCTATTCTGTATTCCAGAGACTAAACTCTTCCTCCGTTGTATTGTTGCCAAAGTGTTTATAATTTGCCCATGCAGCTTCAAAATTCTTCTTAATCAAATTTAACCTCTAGATTATGCATCCTTTTGTGGGAAGACCATTTGCGCCTGCTTTCCACCAGACCCCTAACGAGTAGCAATGTTTTGGTGGACCCCCTGAAGTCGAGGAGTGGCAGTGGACGGGCAGGTTGGGTGCAGTAGCTGGAATTTCGTAAAACCTATGGAGAAGGAAGGGAAGGGAGCAGTGTGCTTGTCATTGTCAGTGGTATGTAAATTCGCAAACAACTTCACAAAATTCCCTCCTGTTGTTCCCGAGCTAATGTTTGGGTTTCAATAGTTTGACACACTGGCCATTTGGGGACAGATAACTAGATTCTTTATTTCAATACTAAGTGTAATCTCTTTTTCGAGAGATTTTTCTCTCCTCGGGCACTTTAAGGTGCCACATCAGCTTAACCATTGCCATATCAAATAACGTGGGGCTCTGACCCAAAGAGTGCTTTGGACCAAATTGTATCCCTTATCTGAACACTTTTTTGATGGAATACTGTTGCTTATGTGCATCATGCGTGCCCTCCTAACTATCCCGAAAAACAGAAACTGTATTCATTCCTTTGGTGTCTGTGATGGTGAACTTCGTCTGAATGCCATAATCAAAAGAGGACACGTTCCTTTTTGTTTTTGATGATGTACATAAGAGCAGAGCGGACTGCCTCTGTAGAGATGACATCCTGGAGAGGCAGAGCCATGCAAGGCCGCTGGACCAGCAGTGGTGTGGGATACGAGAGAACCACTAATTGGAGGCCGAAAGGCGGGTGTTGTCACTGAGTGGGAGGCTCCGGTCAGGAGAAAAAAATAATCCCAACTGATGGCGTGACGTGGAGGGCCTGGCACCCGGCAACTGACACACAACCAGAGGGAAGAAGGGAACCCAGGTCCCTGAGTTCCACCCGGCAGGTGCCTTTACCACCAAGATGAGCTCCAACAGGAAAGTGAACACCCCCAAAGCGAATGCCAGCCAGTGACCGCTATGAACTCTGGTTCCCAAGACTTGCAAAACCGATGAGGTTATGGGGACCGATAATCTGAACCCAGAGAACCATTGCTGGGAAAGACGATAAAGGTACAAGAGTTTGAGAGAGAGCTGAACGGGCATACCCCTTATGTAAAATAGAGCGAATGGTGGGTGCGGGATGCGATTTGTAAAGTGCACATCATTTAAGGCGATTACTGCAGCATTGAGCTGTGGTGTGGATTTTCTGGTGTACATCTAATTGGGTAGGTGAGATGAGGATGTCCTCGCTTGGGAGGGAGCTGTAAATAGCTATAGGATCTCCCAATCTCACATTAGTTAGGTTTTGTCAAAGTGATATAGGAGCATGCAATTCTTGATCAGTGCTAATAATCGGGGGAGATCGGGTTCGTACAAGCAGTCCCATCTACTACCTGTCAGGAGGCCAGACTGTGGGGGGCCCCAACAAGAATGAATAAAGAAGACAAACACGTCATAAGAATGCTGCCATTGATGGTTTCCTGTTGTCCAGTTGAACAGATCATTGCCTTCTAGCATTCTACACACCACTTAACAGTCCACAGCAGCAACATGCCAGGACAGCATTTATTTATTTTTGTCGACTTTGTATAGGTGTTTTGCGGATAGGCTCATCCTTTTGAGTGACTGTTTAATGAAGTCATCGCTGGGGAAATCTGCCAGCATTAGATGCGCTTGACCCTAATTAGATTCATAACAAAACCAGATTGGGACAGGGCTGGTTGTGCTAATTACAGGCCAGTATTCTTGTTAAATTCTGACATTGAGATCTTATCTAAGCTATTTGCCACACGTCAGGCAGTGTGGCTTTGTGACCAGTTGATCCAGTAGTAATTGTATCCGAACCCTGCTACATTTTCTGTATGCTTAAAAAGTTAGGGATGCAGCAGCAATATTTGACGTGGGGGAAGCGTTCAACTGCATGAGCTGTATCTTCTAATATTCACTGTCTGTTTAGTTTTGCTTTTTAGAACGTTGTACTCTGGGAGAGGTGACGCTCGTGTCTACCAGTGGAATGCAGTCCGAATGTTTTCGTCTAGGAAGGGGGGCACAATAAGGATTTTCACCTGTTCCAACTTTTATTTGGCTCTAGTGGATTTTATGATTTTCATCTGCAAACGCAATGGATGAAGGTAGTGTCAATTGGACCTTTTAGAGATCAAGACCCTGGTCTATGCTGACCTCATAATTATATTTTATATATATATATATATATTTTTTATATAACACACTTAATACCCAAGAGATTTCTAAGCACAAACCTGGGATTCAAACTTGTGTGTTGCTCTGCGTCGTCTTGCTTCCACGACCAGCGCGTTGCCACTGAGCTATACTACCCGTGCTTTTAGTGATTTTTTTTGGGAGACACAAGTTAGCTGCTTGGGATTGCTGCTGAATCTCATACATACTTTGAGAGGATCGCTGGTCACAAGGTCCACTGGGGGACAGCAATGTCTTGCTGATTGATGTCTAGGGCCTGCTTTTGGGGTAAATTCTAAGAATGTGACTTGGAATGGTCAGAGTGGTGTCAAATACCTGGTCTTTTGATGTGAGACCTATCAAGGGTAATGGTAAACCTTTCCAGAGTAGAGGAGGTAGTATATTACTAAGTGGTCTCATCCAGGTCTGTTGTGAGGTTAGATGTGCTGATCTAAATTATAGTCCATTCCAGTTTGTTTTAAGTTATCAATGTATTGCTGCTCTCCTTGATAACCCAAGAAATAAATAGATCCATGTACTCGAGGATCTCCCTGTGGGGCGTAGAGAGAGGACGGTTTGACTGGCAGGTCGTACAGAGGAGCCTGCCGTGGAGGCAGGGGTAAGGGATAGGTTTGGTTTGCCAGGGTTATTTAAAAACCAATTAAAAGAAATCTCTTGGATGGATATATGAAGAGGTCATAAAATGTACACTTGTGTTGAACACTCACCAGACCTCCATTGTTCCGCATTTTGCAACCTACCAACCCATTCTCACATATAATACTTATCAGACTTCATTCTTAACTCCTAACTTACATCATCCTTGCACATTAGAATGAAAAAGCGAGAGAAATTCGGTGAATCCTAAGGCTTCATCACCTGGAAGGTGCAGAAACCGTGTAGATCTGTGCTGTGAACAATGCACACAAATGTAACTCCTTGGCATCAGTGGTTTAGAAATGTGTACCCCTAAATACTATGATATGGTGTGAGTACAGTATGTTAATGCAAAGACCATTAGCATGAAGTCTGGGTGAGGAGGATGACTGATATGAAGGGGTGTGAAGAGAATAAATTATGTCCTAGTGTGTGTGTGTTTTAGGGCATCCCGATTTCCCGCTTACCCTCCCTGTTCTCCTCAATTATCCTCCTCACTCATCCGTTTTGTTTCTTGTACTTTACCTCTTGCCCCTAACCCCCTTTGAGTAAAAATAAAGACTGCGTTTGAAATGAGAACGTCTAAATAATGATGGTTAAAGCATCAATTCTAGTCTGCTTAAGGGCAGGTGTACAGTGTATTTCGTAAACCATTAAGTGTTCTCTAATAAAAAATAAGTTAAACTCCGGTTCCGAGCCACATCAGCAAGCAAAGCATTGTGGGTATGCATATTGCGGACGTGAGATGCAGGCTAAAATGGGAAGGCTGTGTGGGAGAGCCCAGGCAGAGCCACAGTTTTAGATCCGGGAATGAATAGACATTACTGACAGATAAAGACCTGGTGCCGAAGTTACAGGCCCGAGGAAAGTGAGGGCCTTAAAGTGCTCGATGCAATTACCTCCCAGCAATGCCCCCCTCACCGAAGCAAACGGCTCCCATGGAAAACAGAGATTGAAGTCTCCATTTCCTAGGCAGTCTTTGCAGGACTGACTCGGGTGGGCGAGTAGCGTTGGAGCAGATAGGTAGGTGCTGGCTGGTGTGGGAAGACCAGGGAGGTGGTAAGACACCAAGAGGTGTTTAAGAGACAAGGGGGGGGGGGGGGAAGAATTCTGTAGGCCATTATACGCCGGCACCAGTGGAGGCCAGTTGCTGGCATACAGGTGCTTCGGGGTTGGGGACCTGCAAAGGTGGCCATGGCCATGGCCATATGGTAATGTCTGCCTTCAGAGCTCTTATTGGTAGGGAGGCCTCCTGACATCACCTCTCAGATTCTAATGTGGTGAAATGGTCATCCTAGCCAGCCATTATATTTGGTATTTTAAGAACACCTATTGCCAAGGATACTTGAAGTTCTCAAAGGCCATTTTTGGTGTACTAAAGAAGAATGCATTGGGCCGGCACTATGGTGGAAACCTCTGTAACCCTACATGTTGAATGCTATTTTAGTTATTTTCCTACTAGTTTTGTAACTTATTCTGTGACTGCCTAGCGTGGATGGGATTTCTTTCTGGTAAAAAGCACCTTTTCGTCAGGATGAGCGGTCGGCCTTGATCACCTGATTGGTGTATGACCATACTACCATTTTAGGTCTGCTCTCTTGAATGTTTGCAACTAACATTAGAAATGTACAAAGGGTAACTGCAGACCTCGAAATGCAACTTGACGGAAAGTCTTAGAAGAAATCTTTGTTGCACAAATCCTAAATGTAATTCCATTATACACATTTTTGCTTGCCTAACGATAAAAGCTGAAATGCAGGCAGGTTTTATCCTAATATTGCATTTATATTGAAAGCTTCATGTCCGATTCCTGTTAATGCTGTTCTTTTATCTACTTCGAATGGAAGAAATGCTTCGGGTGACTTGCTGTAGTCTGAAGGCTTAAGAAGGGTGGTGATAGCTTGCCAGATTATCACTAAATGGGCATCCACTCAGTGTGTTTAGAACACTGTAATTTGACACTAAGGTGATGTGATGTATGTGTAGGATATGAATGTCTAATTGGCCAGCAATATATATTGTTCTCTACAAGACCATGTCACAAAATTCAAGATTAAAGGACTCTCCAGCTAAAAGAAGCCACAGTCTGGTACTAACTTGAATAACATTGTTGCCATCAAAGCCTCTCCTTTGGCTTTTGGGGCTGAAGGCTATATCCCCATACAGAGTGATAGCCTAAACTGTGTCGAGTGGAAAGAAGTGTTTAATGTGGAATTATGGATGTAGACTATCAGTTTGTGATTTAGTGATGGCCCGCACATTACGTTCTCTGACGAGAGTACGCATCGGGAATGTTATTTCATTGATATGCCTGGTCGTCGCACCGTGGTACAAATCTTACTTAAGAAGGGGGGTAGTAACTGTTAATTACAATACATTTCATTTACAGCGGGAGAAATTATTTATTGTGTAATGGCTTCAGAGCCCTGAAGTTTGACGCCGTGCATTTGTGAGTAGGTCACCCACTCCTTGGCTTGTTTGCATTCTGAGACTTTTGCTTTCCCTATATTAAATTCAGGATGGCAAGTCCCGAGTGAAAACAAAACGGGAATTCATTGACTACTCACGGATGGCATAGCTACTTTATTTCTGTGTATTAAAGGAAGTTCTAAAGCAAAGCATATAAATGTTAATACACTGGTTCTTCAGAAATTAATACAAGCGTTGGTCACACTGAATGAGGTGCAATTAACTATAATGTGCACATATATATACTTATTTTAAATATCAACTATTGTTATGATTGTGTTAAGACAAGGAATGTGTCATTTTCCTTTAGTGTGTACAATAAATAGGGAAAACTAGTAGTCCAATTTTACTGTGGATGGTTACTCATGTGACTCACCTCATGTTTTCGACTTAAGCTCCTATCAGCCCTAGTCCACGTATTCAATGGTAATCCTGGGAGTTGTAGTCTAAACACCATGATCTGGAGTTTCAGAGAGCAAGTATTAATCTGAACCACTTAATTTACCAGATTTTGATATGTTTTTAATGGATCTGTGATCACTGCGCCGCCTGCATAGTCGACCACGAATGTCGCCCTCCATTACGGCGCGGCGCAGTGATCATAGATCCCTCGTCGCCAATATCCCTTACCTGCACCCCCAACACACTTACTGTCTCAGCGGCACAGAAGTGTGCTGCTGACTCGCTTTATCTCCTGCAGCGTCAGTGCCCACCCACCTACATGGGTCACAGCTAGCGTCGCAGGGGTCTTTTTTCTTTAATTATGTATCCAGCTCTCCATGTAACAGAAGCAGGGCCACCACTGCAACCTCCAAAATTGGGGAGGGAGGAGGGGGGGGGAACAAGAGGGTGGGGGTGTTAGGTGTGCCTACTCCATTTAAAATATCGGCGAAAACCACCATGCGGGAAAAATGCACAAGTAATGTGCAATCCAGGAAAGTGACCCAGATAAATGCACGTACAATCGATATAGTGCTCTTTTGGCCGCAGTGACACTTGTATAGAAAATTGTTGAGAAAACGCTTTCTTTTGTAAAGTATGCATTGATCGCAATGTGCAAAAAGTTTCTTGTGAATCTAACCCCCTCTGTTCCATTATGTCTTTGCAGAGTGCAGCTGCTGCCCCAAGTCCTGTGCTTGGAAACATTCCCCCCAACGATGGGATGCCAGGAGGCCCGATCCCTCCGGGTTTCTTTCAGGTATGGCATGATGTTTTGTCGAAATGTAACGCATGTTAAGTTTCATGTCTGTTTTAAGGCACCTGTTGGCTCTTCTTTCCAATTGTTTTGGTTGATCTATAAAGGGAGGAAACCTGCCACAGAATGGGCTGTACCTAGTAGCGTAATGAGAGTGCGAGTTGTGCTGGAGGAGGAGGAGTGGTAAGAGGTTAATGAACAGTATTTCACGCAAGATTTGGTATTTCAACCAGATTGTTCTCTGCTCCTCCTTGCTGTTCATCGTTCTGTGGTATCATTTTCCTTCTATGGTATCATTTTGTACCCATTTTGCATCTGAAGAAAACAAAACACAATTCTGACAATGCAACAATACGTCCATCCTATTAAAATAGAGAAAAATGGTATATTGCTCAAATTACCAAACTTAACTTTCAGTCACTACTTGCAGCACTCCTATAATTAGGACTTCTATCAAGTAACATGTCTACATATGCATACATACATACCTTTCAGAGCAACGATCTGTAGCTTAACACCCAATGTTGGAATTGGATCTTGGGGGAATCCCACTAGGCACTAGGGGAGGATGGGAAATCTGGGGGGGTTAATCCTCCCCCTGCTTAAACATTTGCCTCTCAGCCGCTGAGATGAATCATGAACATCTGGAAAATAGCCCAGTTTCTTATGTCAGCAAAGTATTAAATGTTCACACTTTTTAAAATTTAAAAAATGTACTTCACTATTTCCTGTGGATTGCAGTACTAACCAGGGATTTCACACTGTTCCTGCTCTGTCCTTCAAGCAGTCTTGTGGTGAAGTCTCACCCTTGATCCTAGCGGTGACTTTTCAAATTTCGACCATGCAGCAAACGCACAGCAGAGTATCTTAAAGCA
The DNA here is from genome assembly GCF_040938575.1 of Ambystoma mexicanum. NCBI lineage: Eukaryota > Metazoa > Chordata > Amphibia > Caudata > Ambystomatidae > Ambystoma > Ambystoma mexicanum. Next base: position 1,302,276,410 of record NC_090922.1, read on the forward strand.
ATCTGATCTTTAACAAAAATGTTGCGTGCAAATGGATTTCCCGGATTGGGAGATGTTTTTTCCGAATCTGGAAAGATCCAGCCAAATTATGATATTGATTGAGCGTTGACCTTGCTTCGAGAACCAACAGAGCGCTTTACAGAGTTGTACAACAGTACAGATATATATTGGGTGATAGGATACGGAGGGGCATAGAGGGGGGTACACCTGGACAGAGTGGCAAGAAGAAAGATGGCGTCTGCCGAGTCAGAAGTCAGGGGTGGGGATGACGTGATGGTCTAGCTGTTAAGGAGGAGAGACTCCTTGAAGAGGTGGGGGTCTTGTGTTCTTTTCAGAATTGTAGGCGCATCGTTGAGTCTGATGCTGACGGGGAGGAGGTTCCATGGTCTTGGGACGTAGGTAGAGAAGGCTTTTTCTTCTGGTCCTTTCCTTCCTGCAGTGGTGGATTTCTAGTCTACATGTGTCCTGGGTTCTGGTGGTGCGCTGTCTACCAGAACTGCTGAGCGTCTCCACGAGGTAGCTGAGTGACTTGAGGGCGACTTCCTTATCGATGATGCTGCAAGACTTGAAGGTGATTGGTGCATGGAGTGGGAGCCAGTGAAGGTTACTGAGGGCCTGGGTGATGTGGTTGTAACTGCGTAGACCCTTGATACGGTGTGCGGATGCGTGTAGCACACTTCTCAGGGGCACAAGGGAGGACTGTAGGCCTTCGTGGAGGGCTTTGGCCCCAGCCAGGTGGGATAGGACCAGTGCATGAACAATAGATCTGAAGCTGTGTCCGGAGGGAGGAAGGGCTTGACTTTCCGCAGGAGTGAGAGCTGATACTAAGATGTCTGTTTTCGTAGCTATGTGTGTCTTGAATGAGAGGTGTTTGTCCATGTGGAGTCTGAGGGACTTGACTCAGGAGGTGAGCTTGCGTGTGAAGCACTCAGGGTTCATGGTTGATAGTCAGGACTGTATGTCTGGATGTTTTATATTGGTGAGGAGTAGAAGTTCGGTCTTGGAGGGGTTGAGCTTCAAGTATGCACTAGACATCAAGACTGGATCAGCAAGAGGTAGGTTTTGAGCCTGTGAATGTCCTTGATGGAGTCGATCTTGAGGTATAGCTGTGTTGTTGGCTCATTGGTGGATGTTGTGTGTGGCTAGTGCGGCTCCCATTGGCTCCATCTATAGATTGAAGATCATTGGGGAGAGGATATAACCCTGTGGGACTCCACAGGTGACTGGTAGCATTGGCAACCTAAAGGAGTCCAACTGAGCAAACTATTGGCGGTTGGCGAGGTAGGACTTGAACCAGCATAGGACAATGTTACTGATCCACCATGCGCCAATGTACGGTGTCCATGCACACCTGGTTGTCTACTGTGTTGAAAGCAGCTAAAAGGTTGAGTAAAATCTAGAGGCGGAGGGGTGGCCTTCGTTGAGGGTGTCGTCGACCAGCTCTGTGGTTGCTGTCTCCATGCTGCATCTGGGTCTGAACTTGGATTGGTAGGTTTGGCAGAGACTGTTGGTGTTGATGTGTTGCTCAGTTACTGCTTTCTTGATCTTAGCTAGGAACGGAAGATGGGTGATGGGGCGATAGTTACCCAGGTTGTCAGTATCCAGAGTGGGTTTCTTTAGTAGAAAGAGGATTTGTGCTGTCTTTAGGGTCAATGGGAAGGTGCCTTTAGTTAGGGTGGTGGTGTTCTCTCTGTAGGGAAGAAGAGCTTCTGCTGGAAGGGTCTTGAGGATGGATGCTGGGAGGATTTCATCTGTATACGATGTGGCTTTGAGGGCAACCAGGTTTCTAACAGGTCCTCAGGAGTATCTTCAATGTTGTCCAGGATTTGGAGATTTCACGAGGAGGGACGTGAGGTGGGTCTGTGGATGCTGAGCTAGTGTCTTATTCGCTGGTGAATCTTGCTGATTTTGTGAGTGTGGTATGGCAGGGTTAGGTAGCGGGTTGACGCAGTGCTTCATCGCTTTGAAGAGGGCTCTGCTTTTGTTGTCAGGTTCTGCTATGGTGTTCTAATAGTAGGAGACCTTGGCTGTCTTGATTAGTTGTTAGCGGGTTGCTCCGAGTTCCTTGAGCACGAGGTTGGATGCAATCCTGGAGCAGCGCCAGGTTTCTCTGGTTTCTTGAGGACTTGTTCGCTGAGCTTGAGTTCTTGCATGCCACCAGGGTGCTGACTGTTTCGGTTTGCAAGTGTGTTTCAGAGGTGTATGTCGGTCGATGGAGTCAGTGTGACGTTGAATGCTTCCGGTAGAGCATCGCAGTTTGGTTTGGCGTTTTCGGTCCATGTGAGGTGGAGGTTGGCGAGGTCTTCCGCCAGGGCTTCCATCGGGAAGTTCTTGAAGGACCTGAAGGTTTTGTCTGATTCTGATGGGTTTCTGCTGGGAGTGCTTGAGCGGGGTGGTGTGCAGGATGTTGAAAGGCACAGCCAGACCAGTTAAGCGGGAGAGGAGGGAAGGCAGTGAGGTGATGATGATTAGGTTGAGGTAGTTTGCTTTCTCGTGCATTTGGTTCTTTTCATGTGCTGTGAGAGGTTGAGGGTGTTGAGGGGAGCTTCCTTCATCGGTTTGATATCCTTGTTGCCTAGAAGGTTCAAGTCGCCATTATCATTATTATTATTATTGTATTTATTGGGCACGGACCTAGCTTTTAGAAGCAGTGGACCGCTTTACAGAGGTATACAACAGTACGGATGCATAACGGAGCACTTTTCAGAGGTAACAGTAGAACAGATATACAGCGGGGGGGGGGTAGGGTACAGAGCGGCACCGACGAGGGGTACAGCTGTATCAGATTGCGGAGAGGAGCGGGCGGCATCTAGGAAGATGATGTTGGCATGCAGCAGTGACATGGTGGTGTCCAGGTCGGTGAAGTCTCGATGAAAGCGGTGTTTGGTTTGGGTAGTCTGTAGATGAGATGGAAAGTGGCTGTGTCCGTTGGGGAGAGTGGGGGGGCGTGGTAGGAGAGGACTTGGAACGAGCCAATGTTGACGTCAAGTCTGGTGCAGGGCCATGATGTCTTGTAGATGATGGTGAGGCCGCATGGCTGCTCTGTTTACAACTTAATGTATGTATTCTCCAATATAGGGCGCTATGTTTATGAAAGGCTTCTGCACAGTTAAGCTCATTGTCCTAGGCTTTTAGGATTAAACTCATTGCTTCACCTCCAGTTCATATATCTAATGAGGTGAGGTCTGATATGCTGCCTTCTTAGAGCGATATGCTTTGCAAAGGTTGGCAAGAAATTACCATAATTCGCACCGACCACACAATCACTTTCCCTTAGCCCAACAACCTTGTTCCAGTGTCCGGATTTCTCTTATTGGTACTTTAAGGCACATACTAGTGATTAATCACCTCATACAGGAGGTCTCATGGTGTGTATGTGCTGCCATAATGTTAAGGATCTCTAGTGGTAGTTGACGAATCATATACACCCTTTGTTCTACCTCTTATGATTTGTTTTTTCTTCTTTTATGGTCATGGTCACCGAATCCCATACAGTTAAATATAGGATCTCACTGATTAAACTACAGTTTGAAGATGCTAAAACCAAAAATCCTCAAAAGGCCCCTGAGATTGGTGTGTAGGTGGCACATCCCTGTGAATCTGAAACTTTTTGAACCCCCTTCTTTTTAAAGATAAACAAGTAACAAAATAAATATGTATTATATTTTTTCAAATACTTGCTAAAACCAAGCATGTGTTCCCTACAGTAGCCTTTGACACTTCTGCAATCACATTGTGTAACTTGGGAATCATTTTCACCAGGTGACCGTTTTTTTAATACAAATCTTACCGGGGCTGCTCTGGCCAATTCAGTCAACGATAAGGTAACTACTTCCAACCTCGTTGAACAATTTGGTGGACACCTGTGCTTCCTAATACTACTGCCCTAGGTAATGCATGTATTGTACTTCCTAACAAACTGCCTCTGTAACTCCCCATACTTCAGTGCCATACAAGGCTGCCGCTGAAATGTTTGCTTTAAAAGCTTTAGTACACTGCAAAAGGCAAGAGCCCTAAGTTAAAAGTCTGAGCAGACCACCAAGTCGTTGCTGCTTATTTCTCCCGACTTCTGCCATTAGACATGCCTGGTGCCTATTCCACAAAAAAAGTAGTGCGCAGAGGATTGTCATGCTAAACTGCTTCTACTTCTACATAACTTCCCTCTAAGCACCACTTCTATGCCACTTGAATGTCAGTGGACCACCAATATCCAAAAAGTGGGAGTTCCTGAGAAGGCTGTCCATGGCCCTATGGAGCCGTTTGTGGAAGGTAGCCTGCAGTCCATCTTTGGGTCGGAGCAGTTTTTGGCACAGTTCCTGGTTGAAAGGGTGCACAGGTCACTGGTCCTGGCCCAGAAAACTGACCCTCACACACAATTATTGCCAGGCTTTTAAACTATCGGGGATCAATACAACATTCTTAAGCTGGCAAGGGAAAGGTGAACACATAAATTCGACTCGCAAGGATTCACATCTACCCAGATTTTTCTGCTGGGGGCCAGACGGCGAAGAGAACCTTCGACGAAGTTAAATGCCTCCTACGTGATGGACTGTTCCAATACGCTATGAGGTATCCAGCCAACCTGCGAATACAGCATGGGGGGGGGCAGAGCACACTTTTATGAAACCCCAAATGAGGTGGCAGCATATATTGAGAAGTCAATACCTATACCAGTGGACTGGGGACCCAACTCGGGCCTCAACCACGGCAGTGTCTGCATCAGGAGATTGACCCTTGGACTGCTTTATCAGATACCAACATGCATGATTCCTTGTACTGGCCCCCTACTGTGCTGCATTGAATGTTTTGCTGAAAACTTTCGACACCTGCAGTTTTGGCTGGTGTTCCCAGTGCACTCCCTGAGATGGCACAAGCAGTTATTTGGGCTACCTTATCATGTTAGGGTGGATGGTGAGCATGAAGTTGGGGGTGGTTGGGTTGGGGGCAGGTGTTTACAGTTTAAAATTCTGATGGTCAAGTTGTGGGATGTGGGGCAATGGGGCAGATCTTGAGCTTTTCATGCCAACATTTGGAAATGACACGCAGCCGGGATGGGCAAGGGCTCCTGAGGTCCTTAACATGGAACGTACAAGGATCGAACAACCCGGTTAAGGCCCGAAATGTTCTTTCATAAATAGGGCGGCATGGTCCTAAAATAATTGTTTATCATAAAAGGGCACCTGGTTGATGCCTCGCTCTGTCCAGGTGGGTAGTATCATATATAGAACAAGAATGAGCAAGGTCATAAGAGTCTCACTGCTGAAGGAGGAATGAACACACCTAAGTGGGTCTCACCTTCACGTGGTGGACACAGACTAGTGCAAATAGTTTCTGACAAGTATTAGACAGGACAATTCTGTGCACTGCAATTTAAATTCAATTTATTTGCAGTGAGTGTTTTCGGTACACTTGACTGAGTGAAACAAACGATACTTCAATTTTTGTGCATTTACATGGCATATTAACCAGTTTACATAGAACAAATGTTGGATATTTGTAGCATCAATCTTTTGCTTCTACATCCTCTAAAGTATCCTTGGGAAGGAGACTAGAGAACTTAGTGTGGTACTTGCATAATGGGCGGCATAAATGCGTGCAAACAATGTAGGGTTGAACAACACCACCACAAACAATACAGTAGGTCAACACGACAGTGTTTCGGACAAAGGGTGAGCTAAATGAGCTCAAGTTGTGTGGCCTTCATCAGGACGGGATATTCCAAGGGTAGAAGTATCCTAAGCGGTCTGTAGAAGTAAACGGACAAGAGTGTGTCAGGAGTGAGTCAATTTGAATAGTCTAGCAGTAGAGAAGTGACTAAGTGCAAGAGGAAGCGGTGCTTACCAGATCTGGGGAGCGCAGTGGCTCGAAGAGTAGCAGTGTCTATGTACACTGGAAGGATTGCAAGGTCCTTGGTGTGGCCATTCCTATAGGTGGCCTAATTAATAATGCAGGTGTATTGATACAAAGGATTTCCGCGGGAATGGATGCCTCGGTAGTTGGAAGGATGGAACACACAGTGCTGGATATCTCGGCAGTCGCGTTTATCCAGAATGGTTCACAAAAAATAATTGTTACAGGAAACTCGTGCACTGGGGAGGATCCATGATGTGATTGCACGTAGATGGGGACCCTTGCAATACTACACCAATTACTCTTCACAATCCAGGGAGTTCCTTAAGCTAATTCACTGTTCTTTGAGATTCAGGGTTTCCAGGAGCATGGCTGACCCTCTGGGCCGATATGGTCTAATCGGGTCAACACTGGAAGAGCAGCTCATCGTCCTTGTTAATGCGTATGGTCTGAATTTGGGCGACCCTGAATTCTATCAACAGGTATCCCACAGACAGACATTGAAGGGGCTATGATAAAATGAGGTGGAGATTTTAACACAATCCTGGATTCCCAGCTTGATAAAACATCAAATCTTCCCTGGCTTCTATCTAAGGCTGCTCAGACACTAGACAAGCCGATTTACCTGCCATTGGTGGATGCATGGTGGCATATGCACCCTCAGGACAGCGAATGTACCTATTACTCCCAGTACACGATTCTGGATCACGCATAGACTTTTGGTTGCTCTCCCCAGGCTTGATGGTGATGCTTAAGGGCTGCACCATACACCCCCGAACATTATCCGACCATTCACCAGTAATGTCACTGCTACTTGAGGATATCCCCAGACCTCATCCTCTGTGGAGAATACAAACATTGTTGAAACACTATACACTATTGCTGATTTGTTTTGCTCTAAATGAGGGCTCTGTTCAGTTTCATGCCACGCTATGGGAGATATTTAAGGTGTGGATGAGGGGAGTTCTTATGTCCACATCATTGGGGTCACTTGGGACTCTCCTGCGTGAGTTACAAGAGGTTGAGAGCCGATTAAGGGCGTTGGAGAACGCACAAGGGGGAAAACAATCTGACAGGTTCCTGGATCTGTCCTAATGTGGACCCAAAGTTTCATACCCTTGCCGACTGTGACATCCTACATGCTGCTGCTCTCGTGAGAGCAAGGAGGTATGGGAAGGGTGGTAAATCAGGCAGGTTGTTTGCCAGAATGGAGAGAGGGGAGTTTCAGACAGCCCATTGTGAGTGTTCAGGGGGGAGGAATGGAAAGATACAGGTGCGCAAAGATGTTATTAATGATGCTTTCTCTGAATTTTATGCTGTCCTATACAATGACTGACACTGTGACGTGAGATCACCCAGTACCTGACCGGCATCCATTTGCCAGTGCTACCGGAAGAGCCCGCCCTATTAGAACAGCCCTTAACGAATGAAGAAATAGTTAAGGCTGTGCAAGCTCTTACCTCCAGTAATGCCCTGGATGTTGTTGGCTTAGGGATAGAGCTTTACAAATCCTTCCACTCGGGAATTGGTCCCAAGGTTATTGCGGGGTATGGGAAGCATCCCCCGTTTCATGCGTGAGGCGGTTATTACTCTGAAGCCCTGCAGACCCTCACTTCCCCTCATGCAGAACTCTGTCGTTAACTAACACGGATGCCAAAGTCATTGCAAGGGTTCTGGCCACACGTCTACTTCAGTTTATGCCACAAATGGTACACACAGACCAGTCTGGCTTCATCCCCACAAGATCCACGTCTTTAAACTTAGGTCAACTTTTTTGTGTGATCTCAAATCCCCAGCCTAAAGCAGTGCCGGCGTCACAAGATGCAGAAAAAGCCTTTGATTTTTGTCTCCTGGCACTACCTCTTTCAGGTTCTCTGCCGTTTTGGGGTGGGCCCATACATTTAACAGTGTCTGTTTGTTATACTCCAGCCAACTGGCTAGAGTCTGCACCAACCGCAGCCTTTCTGCCCCATTCCCATTGAGGCATGGTACCAGACAGGGTTGCCCGCTTTCCCCCCATGTTATTTGTACTCCTGATTGAGCCATTGGTGGCGCTGGTATGCAATGTTCATAGACCTAGGGGGATAAGTATATCGGGACCTCTTACGGTCATCTCGCTATAAGCAATGACTCGCTATTTGTCTGCGGCCCAGATGAAATTTTGACTCCATTATGCAAGATTTACATAGATTCAAACAATACTCTGGGTACCGGATAAACAACACTAAGTCAGACCTGTTCCCTTTAACACCAGCCACTGAGCGACCTGCAGTATTGGGAGCTGTGGTCTCCAGGGACCATCAAGCTCTACACTTGCAATAGTTGGTATCGAAACTGACGTTATGGGCTTGTCTCCCAATTTCCCTGTATGGGCAGATATCATTACACAAAATGGTGGTCCTCCCCAAACTGCTTTATTTTTGGTATGTTCCTCTTCGGCCATGTTGGACTTGTCACTAAAGTTAGACACTGTTACTAGATTGGTCTGTGGGGTGGGGTTGCCAGGATAAACTGGGAAAAGATGACCGAACCATAGGAGTGTGGTGGCCTAGCGGCTCCTGACTTTGAACTTTATTACCTGGCGTCCCAGGCCCCTTTTGCTAAATACTGGTACACCAATGACAGAGGTGGTACATTTACCGTCTGAACGATACAGAGCGTCCCCCACTGACTTTCAGTCAGTGCTGTTTTGTGACCGGTATATAGTACTTATGACCCTGTTAGAAACAGTCAATTCTCGGTCGAGGATCTTTCGGAAACTGCAGATCCAAACTCCCTATTATAAGGCAGTCCCACTTTGGTACTTTCCGGGCTTAGCTCTAATGCTCAACAAGGAAATTTAAAAAGCTTGCGGACCCAGCTGGGCAACTGACCCTATGTGATATATTCCCTGGGGGGAGATTTGTGTCGCTGTTAATGTTAAAGGATATTTGTACCGCGCACTATCACCACCAGAGTGGTCCCCTGGCAGCTCTGAAACAGGGAGATGGTGGGGGGAGGCTGAGTTAGTGGGAATGAGCTGGACAAGTGCAAGAAAGCAGTGATTTGCTGTTGGCACCCTCAGCCCGGTGGGTCCGTTGGCTAAGCTTGGGGTGCTTTACGGTCAGTAGTCGTCGTATGCTGTTGTGCAAGTCTGTGCGGTTTGTTTTAAGTCTGTGCGGTTTGTTTTGTTGTTGCAGTGTAGTGAAGTTTGTGCAGTTTGCTGCGTTTAAGGCTTGTGATTGTTTGGTTGGAGTTTGTGAGGTATATGCAGAGGGATGAAATTGTTAGTGGATTGTTTAGTTGGCATCATTCACCATTTCATCCTAGTGTGGCGCATGCCAACATTCACAACTGTACCCAGATGTGACGTAGGCTGAGGTTAATACCACATGCTAACATTCACAAATTCCATCCAGATGTGATGCAAGCCAACATTCAAAATTCTATCTAGATATGACGCATGCTAAGGTTGAGACTTTCAGCTAAGTGAGGCACATGCTAACACCCACAACACTGTCCAGATGCGACGCAAGCCAACAGCCACAGCTCTATCCGGGTGTGACACAAGCCAGCATTCACAATTCTATCCAGATGTGACGCAAGCTGAGGCCAAGACCTTCAACTGAGTGTGGCACATGCTAACATTCACAACTCCATCCAGGCGTGACGCAAGCCAAGGTTGAGAACTCATCCAAGTTTGGCAGACCCCAACATTCACAATTCCATCCAGATGCGACGCAAGTTAAGGTTGAGAATTCCCTTCAAGTGTGGCACATGCTAGCATTCACAAGATTCACATCCTATGTAGGTGCGACGCAAGCCGAGGTTAAGACTTTCAGCTGAGTGTGGCATATGCTAACATTCACAATTCTAACTAGATACGCAGGCTAAAGTAAGAATTCCATCTAGATGTGGCACATGCTAAAATTGGCGTGCATGTTAGTATGTAAATGCAACATTTACAGTCATGCCATGAATAGATTTGGGCTGGTGGTTACAAATCTCTTTAGGTGTGCAAGGTGTAGAACCATGGCAATCTACATTATGGAAGGTAAGGTAGAGTGGCGGGGGCTTTCTGGAGTAGAGTAATTGCTCTACATCCCACCCATGCCACACTTAGTTTTGTTGACTTCTTTGGCTTCCCCTGCTGACACCTGCAGACACCTCTTGGAGCCGCCAATGTAGGAGCCGCCCTTTGCCTCGGGCCCTTAGCCGCAGGTCAAATCCAGTATAAGGAGGGGTTAGCCAATGGGAGTCGGGGTGGGGGGGTCGGCGCGGGAGGCGGTACTCGAGGGGAAAGTTGGGAATGCAGCCTTGCAGACATCACGGGCTGCACTGGGTGAAATTATGGACAATTTGAAATGCATGGGCAGCCGGGGCGCAGCGCGTACCTGAGGGCCATGCTGGAGGATTTCTCTCGGCGACTGGGGGGTGGCCCCCTCCGAATGCTGCAATATTACCGAATGCAGGCTGAGTTTTGGAGGAGGTTTCCTCCCTTCCCAGCGGTGCCAGAGACGCACAATTCCGTCCTGCAGTGCCGGAGACTCGCAAAGGCAGCAATCCTCTAGTGTCAGCGGATGGGGCACGGCATGTGGCGTCTACATTATATTGCATACTACAATCACACATATGGTCAGAAAACGGAATGAGGGCAGTGTGGGAAAGGGATTTGAGCATTGAAATGGGGGATGAGCAATGGCAATGATGCTGTCAACTGACTAAAATGGTCTTGTTAAATGCTGGCCTTCGGCTGATACAATTCAAAGTGTTAAATTACCTACATTATGCACCGGCTAGACTTGTAATGTTTTTCCCCAGTACCAACACCGGTTGTATAAAATGTGGACATGTGCAAGCACACTCAATCCATGTATATTTGGGATGCCCACCCCCACCCCTGTTTGAGTTTTGGAGGAATGTTGCGGGAATACTTGGTACCATGTTACATATTCCACCATCGCTCTCAGCGATTAGGGAAAACATCTAACTTCTTGATGCTTGTTTAATGTGGCTAGCTCCGTTGCTAAGACATATTGAAGTACTGGAAGTCGAGACCTTCCCCTAGTAGTGCTGAATCGCTGTGTGCATTGATTGGAGTTAGACAGAGAGGAGGGTTATGTAATGACTGACACTCGAGAGTTGGCCTAAGGATATCTGGTACCTGTTCAGGTGATATTTGGCAAAAGCTGACTTTGATGATCCAGGGGGGGTGGAATGACAATAATTCCTTGGCTGCTGATTATGTGAATTGTTTCATGCTCTTTTACTTTGTGCATTGCTGTTTGCATATGTAGTTGCTCTTTGGACCCTATATCATGTTTTCAATATAATATTTGTGTATTGGGCCCTGTGCCCTGCGCCCTGCCTGCTCCGTTACTGTCATAACATTTAAAAAAAAAAAAAAAAAATGATCACTGACTGCCAGCAGACTTTGCTTGTAGGCCTTATCTATCATTCTGCAGAAGGGACTACCATTTCTGATTTTGTATCGTCTGACCTACCTGTCTTCCACTTTATTGGCCTTTAAAAACAACCACATATTTCAGAGTAAGTTGGGGGTACCAAATCTAATTGCATACCGTCCATCCACCTTCTTGCTTCAATCTCTGTCCACCAACTTCGACTTGATGTACCGTTTCATTTGTTTCTCTCCTTGACAATGTAACCCTTTTAGTGCCCTTAGAATGTGTAGATAAAAGTGCCCTAGAGTAGTTCTCCCTTTTGTGCAGGTCCCTAAGCCCTGTGCCTCCCAGGTTGAGACCCCTGGGTTAAGCCTTTTTTGGTCCTGGCTCTGAATTTGCGTGGGGTAGTTGGGGCAATGCTCAAAAGGTAAGGACCATGTGGGCTGTAATGGAAAAGGAACCTTGGGCACGATCTCGCAAACCTCACACCAAACAGTAGGCACTTCACATTGGGCTTTTACTCCATGATACTGAAGATAAAATATATATAGAGATCTTTTTGTTGACTAACGCACACATTTCTGATGCTTGTTAATCTGCTTAGAATCGCATGCTGTGCATATGGTCCGACATCCAGTGGTAACTGCAGAGTATTGCATCTTGTCTTTCGGGGACCGAAAGGGGACGCCAGCATAGGCATGTCTGTAACACTATCCCTATCGTGACGTGTAGTACCCAAAATCCCTCACGCACCGAGGACACTCAGATTGGTTTTTTCCGCCCAGATAACTGGTTGCCCTAAAGCGGAGCTCTTACTAGAGACATTGTTTATCTTTACAGAATTTCGGTTTAATGCCCCCTTAAGTCACTTTGCCTAATAGGAACATCTTTGACGAAGACTATGGAGGAATCCTCTACGGCTGTGGTCTCGGCGCCTAAGATCAGGCGGACGGATTTCCACGTGGTCGGGCCCTCTGGCCGACCTATACACCAGGGAGAGTGGGTTCAGGGTGGCCATATTGTTATGTCTTTCCTCCTTTCCACTTTTCCCTTTCGGTCTGGTCATCCTTCTCTTTTGCTATGGAAAGGACTCCTTTTAGATTCTGCCCTAAGTGTAGGGTCAGATATCCTTGGAAGGACGAGCACAGGACGTGTTACGCCCGTCTCCCCCTAGAGCACGACGAAAAGCGGTGTTCAGCGTGCAAGCTCCTTAAGCCTAAAACCCTTAAGGATCGCCATGTAAAGCGGTGGGCTGCGTACGGCATGTCACGCGTGGAGCCTCCCTCCCCTACCGCAACACCAGCCGAAAGTGACGTGGGTACTTCGGATGACCAAACGTCCAATGTGGATGTTATAAACCTTGAGGTGGACACTTCTAGGTCCACCACGCCCGTCCCCTAACCTTCCAGGCTCGACTCTGGTCTTGCTACAAGGACTACACCCAGCGACAAGACTGAACATCGCACTAAACACACAATCCCTACGCCATCTTCGACGCCTTCGTCGAAAAAGGCGAAGGCGCCAACGGGTCAGTCAAATTTTTGACGGTTCCCTCGTATCGTGTAGATCCAAAGCCTTCCCCGCATCCGCAACAGCGCATGACTGGGCAAACAAAAATGAATAAGGGTGCTACTCCCCAATCTATACGCGCCGAAGTTTTGGAGTCCGAAACTTCTACTATTGCCAAGGCCTCGATAGGCCCGAAAGTTACGACTAGGCCTCTACCCGGCACTCCGTCCGCTGGGCCATCTGGTGCCGCGGACGGCGTTTCGGCTACCACTACATTATCGGAGGCTTTGTCTCACGACGATTCGGTTACTATCCGGAAGAGCATCGGTAGGATCACAGCGGCGGTGGGCCTTATCCCGGTCCCGCAGAAAGTTATGGGCTAGGCTGCTGAAACATTTTAGACAGAATTGGGCCGCGATCCTGATGACTTTTACGTGGATAGTCAAGAAAACCTGAGAAGTTCCTCTCGACGCCAAAGGGCGGAGAACGTTGTTTCTCCCCACCTAGGCCCTTTTAGGTCCTCGAAATGGACTACTGAAAAGTTCGAGGGATGTATGGATCGGCTAGAGCAGATTATCAGTTCTGCTGACCAGCCTCTGCCGAAAAAGGCTCGGGTAGACCCTAACCTTCAAATACAAGATGTTCAGCCCCAGGCTTTCCAACAGGAAGACGTGGCCCACGTGGACACATACAGGGACATTTATACTGAAGAAGAGGAATCCTCTTTTCCCGAAAATTATGAAGATCAATAAGAGACGACGGAGAACTGGGAGGAAACCCAGCAAGGAGGACAGGATCCTTGGTCACATCAAGATCAGAACTCTGATATATTGTGCATAGATTCTCCTCCTTCCACTTAGGCCCGCCAGGCCTCCCCTGTGGATGACCAAATGGCTTTCAACACCGTGTTGAAAAAAGCAGCAGAATTCTTCAAAATTGCCACTCCAAGAGGCTTTGCCTGAGCAGGATTTTGTGGAGGACATTATTAAGGAAAAACCTCCGGCAAGTCAATCCATTCCCCTCCTTAACTTTAAGAGGCGGATAGCTCCATCTTTAGTCACACCTGCCCAGACAAGGGCCATGAACCCGAGAGTCGAAAAATGATTTCAGCCTTCTCCTTCCGACCCTCTATATATCAAGGGGCATGCCATCCCGGACTCACTGGTGGTGACCACTACTTGTAAGAGGGCAGGGGTACACCTTGCCACTGGAGAATCACCTCCGGACAAGGAGTCTAGAAGATTGTATGCCCTAGACAAACGTGTCACATCAGCAGCTGCATATACCATTCGGGTTGCTAATACTACTCTATTAGCAAGCTATGCCGATGCCCAATGGAACCTGCTCCAAGAAGGCCTTCAGGAGGTCCCGGAACCAGCCAGGACCAAGCTTCTCGCCATTGTTGCGGAAGGAAAACTGGTTAACAAGAATGTGGTTAAAAACATCCTGGATACTGCGGAAACATCTGGCAGATCCCTTGCACAAGGGACTCTTCTGAAGAGGCACGCATGGCTGCGTACATCGTGGTTTAGACCTGAACTCGGGCCTCCCTCATTAATATGCCCATCGAAGGGTCAAACCTCTTTGGGGAAAGCAGTTGATGAAGCGTTGGAGACAGCCAAGAAGCAGCATGAGACTTTAAAGTCTCTGCAACAAATTACACAAAAACCCTCTTCCCAGAGGGCTAATAACTATCGGTGGTCCTTTCGAGGACAAGCTTGTGCCGAACAAAACTACGGCACGGGCAGCTTCAACACTAACCAAACATCTGGAAACCCTGCTTACTATCCCTCAAGGGGTCAGAAACGCGGCAAGGGTAGAGGCAGAGGCCCCAATCCCAGAGGAGACACGGCCTCTGGTCAGAAATGACCACCAAGTCCAGGTCCCCTCCCATGCCTCCCTGGTCGGGGGGGAGATTAACATCTTTCCTCAAGGCATGGGAGGGGATAACTTCCGACCAGTGGGTCTTAAAGACTGTCGCCCACGGTTATTGCGTGGAATTCTCACGACCTCCACAGTTCAGACCGCCGCACTCGCAGCGCCTTTCACCGGACCATCTAAACATCCTGATTCAAGAGGCGGAAGCACTGCTGGGAAAGGACGCCATAGAAGCTGTCCCTATTCTTCAGGTAAACAAGGGTGTTTATTCAGTGTACTTCCTTGTACCCAAAAAGGATCTCGGCATACGTCCTGTTCTAGATCTGCTCCCAGCGAACAAGTTCATAAAACCCCAGAAGTTTTGCATGTAACACTACAAGAAGTGATCCCATTGCTGAAACAGGGGGATTTCATGGCAACATTGGATATGAAAGATGCATACTTTCATATTTCAATATTGCCAGCTCACAGAAAATACCTAAGGGTCATGATCCAGGACAAACACTACCAGTTCAAAGTACTCCCCTTCGGCATCGCCTCGGCACCAAGGGTGTTTACCAAAGTCCTGGCAGTGGCAGCAGCTCACCTGCGCAGACTATCAGTCCCATTCTGCCCTTACCTCGACGACTGGCTCATTACGGGGGACTCGTTTGACGCTTGTTTTTCGAACACCCAAAAAACAGTAGATCTCCTCCAGCCTGGGCTTTTCAGTCAACGAAAAGAGGTCCAGCCTAGTCCCCAGCCAAGTAAAACAATTTCTGGGGGCACTAATTCGGACGGAAGACGGTCTTGTCTTCCCCTCCAGCGAGAGGGTTCAGAACATGCTCTCTCAGATTCCTCAATATGTAGCCAGTCGAGAGGTGACGGTACGCAAAGCCATGTGGTTGCTAGGGATGATGGCGTCATGTATTTACTTAGTTCCCCACGCGCGACTGCGTCCCATGCAAGAGTGGCTCAACAGCCAGTGGTGTCAGGCCAGCGGACAATGGGAGGATCTGGTAGTTGTCTCGCCAGCAGTGGCGGTCGAGGGAAAACCTCCTGAAGGGGAAAACCTTCACCACCCCTGCAGTGGAAGCCACTCTCACGACAGACGCATCTCTCACGGGGTGGGGGGGCTCACCTGCTTCAGCAGACAGCACACAGTGTGGTCCCCTCAAGTAGCATCCAATAATATAAACTTACTGGAGCTATTAGCAGTGTTCAAAGCATTGAAAGCCTTTCAGGTACAACTGCAAGGGAAGACGGTGCTGATCTTAACCAACAGCACTACAGCAATGTATTACCTGAACAAACAGGGGGGCACTCACTCTCCATGGCTATCCAAGCTGTCCCAAAACATTTGGATATGGGCTCTCAAACACAAGATGTTTTTGTTGTCCCAACATGTTCCAGGGGAACTCAATCTTCTAGCAGATGTACTCAGCAGAGATTTTCCTCTGGCAGAAGAATACGAATGGCGACTACGCGAAGACATTGTATCCAGCATCTTCGCAGAATGGGGGTTCCCAGAAATCAACCGGTTCGCTACTCCAGAGAACACCCAATGCCAAGACTACACCTCCAGGTACCCCCAGAACCGGCGGTCCAAGGGGGAACGGTGCCTGGATAACTTGGTTGGGGAAATTTATTTGGCTATGCTCCCCCCCCCCCCCCGCGACTCCCCTTCTCAACAAGATAGTGCACAAAATGCACCAGGAACCAGGTACCATGATACTAGTGGCCCCCATGTGGGCCCGCCAACCCTGGTTTGCTCACCTGATGGAAATGTCCCTCTCTCCACCAGTCAAGCTGCCCTGCCTGTACAACATGTTGTCTCAGGACAGGGGGGAAACCCTACACCCGTGCCCCCAAACCCTAAATTTAGCAGCCTGGCTCCTGAGATCATAGTTTGGACACTTGCAACTCCCTCAGAGGTGCATGGACATACTCTGTGAAGCGAGGAAACCTAATACACGTTATTGCTACGCTAGCAAGTGTAAACGTTTCATCATCTGGTGCAATTCCAAGGGTGTCAATCCTATTGATTGCTCACCCTGACACATTGTCTTGTATCTAACCCACCTGTTGGACTCTGGGTTAGTCTTTAATTCCCTAAAGGTTCATCTGGCTGCTTTGTCAACCTACACCACAGCAAAAGGTATCATGGTGGAAGATACCGGTGAGTAAAGCCTTTATGGAAGGAGTTAAGAGGATTTATCCTCCCATCTCTCACCCAGCCCCTGGATGGGATCTGAATGTGGTTTTAACCAGGCTCATGGGAGCACCCTTCGAGCCTATGCATAAAGCAAGTCTGAAAGACCCGACTTATAAGACAGCCTTCCTAGTGGCTATCACTTCTATCAGAAGGGTTAGCGAACTACAGGCTCTTTCTGTTTTAGACCCCTTTGTTACAGTCCACAAAGATAAGGTAGTTCTGCGCACACATCCCAGGTTTGCGCCTATATTTATTTCAAAGTTCCATGTGAACCAGTCAATCGAACTACCCACTTTCTTACAGAACCCTACTAACATGGCCGAAAGACGTGCGCAGGGCAGTCGGGTTTTACCTGGAGAAAACTAAACCACTAAAAGACTAAACAATTCTTTGTTTCAGTGGCAGCTGGTAGAGAAGGGGATCCTGTCTCTAAATCAGCTATCTCAAGGTGGATTGTCAAATGCATCACACTATGTTACACTCTTGCGAAGAGAGAACTGCCCTTCAAGCCTAGAGCACATTCTACTCGAGGCACTGGGGCATCCATAGCATTCATTACAAATGTTCCTCTTGAGTCCACTTGCAAAGCGGCAACCTGGAGTTCTGTAAACACCTTTACAAAACACTATTGCCTAGACACTCATTCTAGGTCTGATTCTCAGGTGGGACAAGCAGTACTAAGACATCTTTTCTCTACTGTTCCTTCTCATAACCCACCTCCAACTCTGGGTACTGCTCGCTAGTCTATGCATAGCATGTGATTCTAAGCAGATTAACAAGCATCAGAAGACATGCATTACTTACCGTAATAGCATTTCTGATGATTGTATCTGCTTAGAATCACATGCGCACTCCCTACCGCCCCGCTCGGGGTGGAAGGAACATAGACTTCTTACTACTTTCTCTCTTTATGTACTCACTCACTAGCCTTGGACTCCCTCATGGCAGAAAAATACAATCGGAGGGACCTCGGCGTGTGAGGGATTTTGGGTACTACACTCGTCACGATAGGGATAGTTTTACAGACACGCCTATGCCGACGTCCCCTTTTGGTCCCCGAAAGACAAGATGCAATACTCCGCGGTTACCACTGGATGTCGAACCATATGCACAGCATGTGAATCTAAGCAGATACAATCATCAGAAATGCTATTACGGTAAGTAATGCATGTCTTATTTTTTCACTTCATGTCCCCAAAGACAACCAACGCAATGTGTAAATCCAAGGCAGAACCTGGCTTTTGTTCATGGCATGGAGACTTTTTTTGCTCCTACATGGTACAGTGAATGTGGTTTTTTTTTTTAATGTTGTTCATAGTTTCTATCTGCTTTGTTCAAATAATCTACTCAGGAAAACCTGTTTTCGTACTTAAGCTGTAGAGCTTGGCAGAGAATGTTGAATGTGACCCATTGTTGGGTTTGCTTGTAGTGTTGATGAATGAAAGATGATCACATGTGGTGTTCGGAGTGAGACTTGAAATATTTTTCATGACTGGTAGGGTTGCCAGATGTGCACATCATTCTTCATCGATACCAAATATACAGTTGCCACGTTGGGGTGTTGAACTGTTAGGTTTGGGGTGTTGAACTGTTAGGTTTGGGGTGTTGAACTGTTAGGTTTGGGGCAGCATCCGACATCAAAATGAACTATAAACCTGAAATGAAGTCTTCATGACAAATGGTGATTGAGAAATGCACCAAAATTTAGTAATTGTTATTCACTAATGTTATGAACCATGTGAAATAAAGCAAAGCTTTGATTAAAATGTAAAAATTGTAATGTTGAGGTGTTGCCCTACAATTTAATCCTGAATTTTTACATTAAAGTACCTTAATTTTTGTCATGAAATGGGCTGGGAACTTCCCACGAATTATGGATTTCTGTATTTCCATACTAACACATTTTCAAAACTGCTTTGATTCAATATTGGATTCCCACTTATTTTATTTAAGTCTGCGTGCATTTGCTCAAGGTGAAGAAATTATCAGTCCCTAAGGCAATCCTGATGGAAGTGGTTTTGGTTGGAAAAAAGGCATTGTCAAAGGAAAAAAGATGCTTTATTTGGGATTGTAAAAATGTATTCCCTGCATTGTACCCCCTCAAATCCTGAATTTTAAAACTGCACCCCATTGATCTCGTAGGGGATATATATGGAGGTTAAAACTGTATGCTTGCCCTAGTGCCAAACAAAGGCTTTTTTCTATGGTCCTAAATTATTTGCTGCTAGTGGGGGAGGGGTGTCCTTTTCAGGTAGTTGTTGGCAGCCATGATAACTTTACAGTAACAGGATTCCAAAACATAAGCATGTGCACTTCAAAACATTTTACAAAATCTGTCGAAAATTGGGGCCATATTCATGGTACTCGTGCTATTCAAACACAAACCAGAAACCGTGAAGTTAAGTATGCAGTTGAGCTGACTTTTTTTGGGGTCTAGGTTTGATGTTTAACTAAAACTTTGTCATTGCATTCGTCCACTCTAAATCACCAGAGTGTTTACTTGTGAGTTGCATGAATATGAAATGGAGGAGTGGCTGCAAACCCATACCCCCAAATGACCTCCCTAGGTACCATTCTGCTTTCATATTTTGTCCAAGTGGGCAGCCATAGTAAAAGAAAAGTTGATGTGATGTTCAGTGTTTTTATTTGTTAGATTTTATTTGTTATATGAAACCTTTTAAACTTCCTTTTCGCCAATGGTGCACGAAAAATAAGTAATGTATGTTCTCAGATTAACCTTGCTTGAAAAGCACTATTAAGACGAGGCAGAAAACCCCTGCCACTCTTACCTCCCTTATTAGCATGTCGACACCTAGATAGAATTGTGAATATTAGCATGTCCACACCTAGATAGAATTGTGAACATTAGCTTGTCCACACCTAGATAGAATTGTGAATATTAGCCTGCGTTGCATCTAGATAGAATTGTGAATATTAGCATGTCCACACTTCGATAGAATTGTGAATATTAGCATGTCCACACTTGGGTAGAATTGTGAACATTAGCATGTCCACACTTAGATAGAATTGTCAACATTAGCCTACGTCACGTCTGGATAGAATTGAGAATGCTAGCATGTCCACACTTGGATAGAATTGTGAACATTAGCCTGCGTCGCATCTAGATAGGATTTTGACTGAAGGATAGCATACCCGCACCTAGATCAGACTTTAATGTTAACATGAGCCACACTTAGAGCTGTGAACACCAGCCTGAGCCGCATCTAGATAGGGCTGTGAATGTTGGCATGCCCATACCTAAATAGAATTCTGAACATTGGCCTGCGCCGCATCTAGATAGGATTGTGAAGGCCAACAAGTTCCAAACTTAGACAATACTGTGAATGTTAGCATGCTAACGGTCAGGTAACCCACTAACCAATATAACCTCAAACTCTGCATAATTATCTCACTCAAAAACTCACACAACCATCTCTCGCACCACAAGCTGCACACACTTCACAACACAAGCCGGAGCAACAGCACACGCGGACAGACACCGATCCAATACCCGCACCAAAGCTCAGCATCTGGTGTATACCGAGTTGAAGCTGCCAACAGAACACCACTCCTCACTATCCTACTCCCTCTTCACCTTACTAACCCATCCCCCTTATCGTTTACAGATCCGCCAGAGCGCCTGGGGACCAATTCCGTTGGTGACGGTGCGCTGTACAAATACCTTTAACATTCACTTCTCTTGGCTTCCCACAGGCTGTTTTATTAGTCATTTATCTACAACCAGAGTGTCTCATGTTGGGATTAATCTGGAGGTCCCTGTTGGCTTCCCCAAGATTCATGCTGTGCGGGTTTGTGTATTTCCATTCCTTCATTTTCAAGAGGTCCTCTGTCGGTTATCATTCCAATTATTAACTTTCACTTATCCTCTGGACATTGGATGTTCTAAACTGTTTTTCAACCGTAGATATATCTGGGATTGAATGTTCCACTATGTAGACATGTGTCAATCTCTTGGGGGATTATGTTCACTGGCTGCCCTGAAATTCCAGTACAGCGCACTGCCACTTTTCCTCTGTCTCTCAGTGGGCTTCTTGCATTTGTGAAACATACTAGAGATATCATTCCAGCTAGATTTCCTTCATGCAATTTCAGTGAATCAAACTTTCTTTATTTTTAGACATCATGACAGACCAGGACCTCTGGATCTTTTCTAATGTGCACTATATTATCGTTTGAAATTTGTTGTCAGTTAACAGATATTTTGTCTTAACGGGTGAATATAGCTATTCCCAGTTTCATTTTGCTCTGCACAGTCATGTCATTTAATATGTTGGATATAAGAACTTGTGTTATTGTGACTGCCCAGTTTACATGTCTTGCTTTGGCCTGATTTCTGCTTTCCCCAATCTTCTGAAATGATTATGTAAAGGTACAATCGGCAGCATGTCTGGGGGCTTAGGTCAGCAATTACTATCCTCCTCAATTGGCAATTGCCTACAGTGCTGAAAATCTTTGCATTTTGGTACCCAACAAAGAATGTGTCCCCGCTGTTGCACTACCTGCCTGTGTCATCAACCTTCTCATGGTTTGACCAGCAACATATTAGTTCTAATAAAATGTAAGGGTGCCTGTAAAGCGTGTATTGTCTGCCATGTCTGTAAAGTGTTTCAAACTTGGATGTGGTTGGAGCTGGCCTTTCCTAGAAAATTGAGACAATCATTTTGAAGCATAAATGTGCTAAGAAGTCTTCTGCCTAAAAGTGATCAGAGGCAAAGGTGTGGTGGTCTACTTTGCCACCGCTTGTCATATTGGCTCGATCTGAAAAGAGCCATTTGGGGACCAGAATACCCAAGAGTAGTACTGCATTGGTTAGCACTGGCCCTGCTGGTTAATTCATCATGAACTTTCAGAAGAGAGCAGCAATAGTTGTTTGGAGGGAAACCCATTAAACGTTGAAAGGTGGAGGGTAAATTGTTTTAAGATGCGTCCACCCAAATGCGCCATTTGATTGAGAAAATGCAAGCCTTAGATTTTACTGTGTACTGTATTTCCAAAGGAAACCGGAGGGAGGATGATGGGTTGCGTTGCGTGGTTTGTGGGAAATAATGTAATTAGTTGTGGTCTGCTTATTTGCAGGCAATTTGAGGTGGGTTGCTGCAAGTAAAGTTCATGAACTTCAGGGGTAAAAAGAATATTTAGTGGTACACTATCGGAGAGGCATAAAGTCACTTGCAAAGCGCTAACATACTCCTCACTGAATCTTGCTGCTTTCCTCATCAGTAGACAGGACGAGGGTCCAGAGGTGACTACCATCTGACTGAAGTGGTTATTCATCACTGGCCGGAATGCTTGTACAAGCTAGAATGTGGGAATGACCGGAAATGACTTCAGCGCCCATCACTTGCCCTAGTATTGTAATGACTTTGTGGCAGAAAATGATACACTGAGGTCGAATATCTAAAAGAAATATGGGGAAGAGAGGTCTTTGCTTGCTTCATAGCTAAATTGAAGGAGAATTTTCGTTTGAAAAGAAAGTGGGCAGCCTGTGCTTCGACATGGCTGAAGTCATCAGCTAGTGAACAATGGCGGCTCCTTACTTGCTTTTGTATATTGTCAAGGCACAACTAGATGTCACACTTTGACATGGTTTGGCTACATCAGCTTTTCTATGATGCCCTGTTATGCAGTGTTCCTGCGATGGGCTTTGAGAGCAAGTAGAGTGCATGAAAATTATCCTGATTCGTCTTCTGAGAAACACAAGCTAGTGTACCTGTAAATGGGTCTAATATATCAAACGACAATTGAAATGCCCTAAAGCTTCTTAAAAGGGTTGAAAGTGTGCTAACTTACGAAGCTTAGAATGTGAGGAAAACTACCCTGTACAGTGAAAACTTGAGCAAAATATACACTTCAATTCTTCTCTAGCTTTCGTCTGAGCCCCCTGTTTTCTTGTCCCCAACAGCGAATTAAAGATTGTCAGGCTCCTCTTATGCCAAACTGGTTCATCAGTCTCTCTTGAAAGCAGAAATGGCATATTAATGACCTGTAGTGGTCAAAGAGCCGACTGTGATCATTTATAACACGTCTGTTCGAGGCATGGCCACCAATTGCCAGCTTTCAATCCAGCGTATTCAAGGCTGGCCTTGCTACTGTGAACCCAGCGTTCTGCCTTTTTCACCTACAGACTAAAACAATAAGAAATTACTAATTATCTATAACACTTACTTATGGAAACTTGCCCTGTTTGGTTGTCGTGCACTTTTGGGCCTTGTAGCAGATGCAAGTCCCTGAGCGAGAGCATTAACCGGATTTGAAAGTGTTGATCAAATGGTGAACCCGGGATGAGGACACTGGTCCCCAAATGTCATGCCAAAGGGTGAATCGTTCAGCCACATTACCTCCCTGAGAAGTAGATGGTCGTGTAGTGGCAAGCCACATCAGACGTGTTACTGGGTTTCAAGTTCTTTGCAGGGTTGACCCCAGATTTGAGTGCTCACACGCTATTGGCATTTAAAGAAACACAGTGACTGATTTATTATGCAAGGCAATTCACGACTTCTAAAGGTAGTAGAGGAAGAGGTTAAAGAAACTCTAAAGTTTCGTTTCCGAGATTGAGCTGGAATGTTACTTGATGCTGAAGTGTGTTGTCTCTAATTAAATGCTAATATTGACTTTATTAATCGAACACAACCATTTTACATGACCGTTTGGTGGAATTGGAGTCGTCCTGGATACCGGTTGCAGTGGAAGGACAATGATTGTGAAAAGAGGCTGAACCTGAAATGGTAACTTGCATGGGTTCATTGTAAGCCCTCCTTTGTGTTACATTTAGTGCTCAAACTATCCCAAAATTAGTATGGAGGCAAATAAACGGGTCACTTCTAAGACGAACTTATTTTGACAGTAAAGTGAAATTCGAAAAGATTCTTATTGCCAATTAAAACAGCTGGAGTAGCTACCATTACTCTTCAGTTGGCAAGGTCATGCCCCTACGGCCGCTAGACCTATTGGATTGATCAGGTGTTTGACGTGAAGGATTTTGTGATGGATGTTTGCAGATGTGAGTATAAGACACCGGCAATTTTATAGGCAATCATTCTATAAAGTGGACGCAGCTAACAGGGAAAATGTAACGTTTGGGGGGAAAAACTGATACTGTTGCCTAGCGAGGTAAAATGTATTGCAATGGTCCATGCCTTTGCTGGGAATCAGGTTGCGTCTCAAGCAGATAATCTAGAAGATGCATCCTGATCTCTGGAAGAGAGAGACTGAGGAGGCAGGAAACGATTCTGGAGCATTGAGGTGATTAAAAGGTTCATACCCTTTATTCCCCCGAAACTATTTGCATTGAGGAAGTCCCTTCTTAGTCTTGGGCCACTTTTTACATTACCCAAAGGCTCTGGATCTACCTGGACTTTTCCAAGCAGTACAAGTGCTCATACTTTGTACTCTCATGACATGCTGGCTGGCAGCAGCAATCGATCCGTTACGTTTGCTTAATGAAATAATTTGGGGAACCCCAAATGCCCATGATTCTCTAAATACCATTACAAAAGGCCAGTTTTCTAACTTATTCGTCCATTTCTTCGGCTTTCTTGGTGGTGGGGCAGTGTAAGATGCAGCGCATGAATACACCCGACTTCAAACAGAATCCCAAGACTTTTCGGAAGTGCACTACTTGCAATTTCAGGTCATTGAAGAACTCTTTATTAAATGGCCATTGCATATGAACCATCTACGCATATCTGAATGCTGCATTCGCGCTGGATGACTGCTGGTAGTTAGCTGAAAGGAGCCCCAAATACCACTGGTCCTCAAGACAACTTAAGACTGCTGCTAAACCACTTCCAGCGGACGGGGCTCATAGCACCACAGTCGGGTGGGAGTTTATAAATTGAAACACTTTAGTAGCCTCTGGATCTCCCAGCCAGCTCGACTGTGGCATTCATCAGTGTTCGAATTCTTTCAGGAACCTAATGGCCGGAATCCAGGCCCAGACCCTATGATACGCTTCTACTCACTCCGTTAAATACGGCTGTATAAAATGTTGGTCAGACAAAGCATTGGTATTTGATGAAGGTTAAAAAACGTAAAAAGGCTGATATGCCATGAAGCAGTTATATGGTGCAGGGAGAAGATGCGCACATTTAATTGGTGGTTTCGAACATCTCCTTCCACGAAATAACACCTTGGATAAGATGGAAGACAGAAGGAGGAAGCCAGTCATTCTCACCCGCGTCTGACCACCTCCCCTCCTCCCTTCCGTGAATGAGTTGGCTCTTTGGCAGCCATGCCATCTCCCCAAACCCCCCAATATCCCATAGTCCTCAGCCCACCCATTCAGCCTTTCATTGGTAATATTAGGAGGGCTGCAGAGGATACTGTTTGTTCTGTGGGTTACTGTCCTACCTTTTAAATCTGTTGCAATGTGGCATATGTAGCAATAGGCATGTGTGAGGAGATCTGTCTTAAGCCAGCAAGAGGGGTGGGGGTAGTCGGGTTGCCCAGGACTGGAAAGTTAAGGAAATGGCTCCCCGCTTCGTGGCTCGGCCACACAGGGATAACTATAGATTGACCATAGCCTCGCCTGCACAGGCACCAACTACTGCCATCAGACAGGCTCACCGTAGCATTACACCCAGATGCAGGCTCATAAGCCCCATCAGCTCGCTTCACGAGTTAATGACATCACCACAGATATGTTCTTCACCTGGTGCACACCCCACTGTACTGCCTGTTGATTCCTATGATGTGCCAAGCAATGTTCCTACGCATGATGCTCACCCTCCCTCACGTCCTTGTGCCAGCAATGTTCTGCCTATCTTTGTGTCCAGGCCACCCATGCCTCACATTGATCCAACCAACAAAACCTTTACACCCTCAGCACCTAGGCTTAGCCAGGCCGACCATCACTTGGGCACTGTCATCGCCACCTCCCCCCTCTCAAATGTGCTCTGGTCAACTCCCGCTCCTTAACAGCACACTCACTGGATGTACATGACATCATCATCATCAAGAACAATCTCGACCTCCTCTTTCTCCGAGACGTGGTTGAAAGACACCTCTGGCCCTACACACTCCCTTGCCATCCCTTGCGGATACGCTATTTATAGGCAAGACCGGGCAGGTGAAACGGGGGAGGCGTAGCAGTCATAGCCAAAGATACTCTCACCATTGGAAGGATCAGTGGTGAACTGGGCTTAAACTCTGACTACCTCCCACTTAAACTAAATCTCTCCCCCAACTGCACTATTGCCTTTCACCTCGTTTACCGCCCTCTAGGCCCTGCCACTGACTTCCATGACTCCTTAATTCATGCCCTCACAGACAATCTTAAGAATTCATCCAAAATCTTGCTCCTTGACGATCTCAACTTGGGACTCAATGACCCTAATGACGCAAATGCCTCCGCTCTACAGAAATCCCTCTCCACCCAGAATTCACCCAAGTTGTCTCGCAGCCTACCCATGAGAAAGGCTGCACGCTCGACTGGGGGCCCTCTCATAAATGCTCACTCCTTGTATCCGAGATTGCTCCCATTCCCTGGTCCGACCATTACTGCATTAAATCTGACATCACTACTTCTAAGGGGCCTCCTAAAGTTACTATTCCACTCCCTGCTGCTCTCTCTAGAAGCTCTCATAAGCGCACCATGGAGAGTATCTCGCCCCACCTTGCAGTGCCTGCCCTCCTGCCCCCTTTTCCGAATGACCCAGAGCTTCTTGCTTCTGTATTTAATCGGGTTATCACCCAAGCTGTTGACATAGTTGCCAAGCTTGCACTCAAAGTGAAAAAAGCCAAGCACTCCAACACATGGTTCTCCCAAAAGTTACTGGAATTCTGTGCTAAGAAAAGGGCGGCGCTTGCTACCTGAAAAAACTACCCTAATGATGCCTCGAAAGCAGCTCTTAAGGCCATCTCTAAAAACTACAAAATGCCCATCATTCAGGCCAAAGCTGCCTCTTTCAACACCAGAATTGAAAATGTCAAATCGGGGACAAAGGAAATCTTCTCCATTTTTAGGGAGCTCGAGTTTCCTGCACCCCATCCCCTACTGTGCTAAAGGATGTAACATGGTGCAACAAAATTCAATCGCCCATGTTGGACAAGCTAGAAATTCTGCACACCAAAATCCTTACCCACCAAAAAGCCTACTCTGAACTGCTAGCCAAATATCAACACCGCTCCTCAGGCCATCCGCCCGAACCCATCCCCAGTGTTTGACTTGAAGGACATGAGTGAATTGGAGGTGAGTGCCCTCCTCAAATCCATCAAACCCTCTAACCGTAAAGGGGATGCCTGTCCGGCTCAGGTCATTAGACTGCGCCCTGTCCCTTAGCCCTTTTATCACTGCCTTCATCAACTCTTCCTTCCAGTCGGGCCTTGTCCCAACGACACTCGAGGCAGTGTGGGTCCGCCCACTTAAAAAAAAAAACAAAAAAAAAACTCCCTTGACCCTGGGAACTACAGGCCTATTACGACTGCCTTTTCTACAAAAAATTCGGGACAAAGCAGCCTACCTGCAAGTCCAGAAATTCATTGAGGATAACCACCTTCTGGGTCTCCGGCAGTCCGGCTTTCGACCTAGGCATGGCACGGAAACGGCCCTGCTTGATTTTAAAAAAATCAAATGGACGACCTCCTATACGCAGGCAAATTTGTGCTCCTTCTCCTGGACCTCCACGCTGCCTTCGATCTGGTGGATCACAAGACTCTTTGCCACCACCTCTCCACCGCAGCTAACTTCTCCCCGAGGGGCTGTGCATGAATAACTTCCTTCCTACAGGATAGAGTGAAGGTTTTTTCGGAATTCTCATGTGCCAACCCTAGTCTCATCAAGTGTGGGGACCCACAGGGTTCATGCATTGCTCCCACACTCTACAACCTTTTCACGAGGCCTCTATTCAAAATCCTGGACACACTGGCCATCTCATATACTGACTATGCAGATGACACCCAAGTGCTCCTCCCCCTCTCGGGTGGTTATCTGTCCGACCTTAACACCCTCAAAAATCCATTCTTGGATGGCAAAGAACTGGTTATATCTTAACAGTGATAAGACCTTCTGTTAATTGGATCCCCGTCCACCTTGGGTAAACTGGACAAACAATATTGTTACTTTACAGTTGACAACATCCCTATTGCTGTCTCCCAAGTAATTAAGACACTCGGTGTGAACATCGATCCGGACCTAACCATGAATAGACAGGTTAATGCTGTAGCATCCGCCTCAGCGTACCACTCCAAACTTCTCAATGCAGCCAGACCCTTCCTATCCCAACAGAACTGCCTTACCATTGCTAGGGCAATAATTGGCTGAAGACTGGACTATTGCAATGCCCTCTTTGTAGGGACCACCCGTAAAAATCTGGCCAAACTCCAACTCGCACAAAATAATGCCTTGAGGGCCGCGACAGGCACATCTAGAAGAGACCACATCTCGGATGTCAGGCGCAAGGTCCACTGGCTACCCGTCAAGGAAAGATTGCTTTCATAACACTCGCCCTGAAGCACAAATGCCTCCATGGGCTGGCCCCTCCCTACCTAGCTCACAGAATTGTCCCCCACACCACATATGGACCCTCTAGAGCTGCATATTCCAACAGAATAACTGCACCAGTCACACGCAGAGTGGCACTAGCTTCCCGAATATGCCGCTACTTTCTGGAACTCCCTCCCTCCTGAACTATGAAAGATTGACACACTCCGCTTTCAGGAAAGCTATCAAAACCAGACTCTTAGTTTGAATGTTCCTTGTGTTCTCTTGAAAGCTTCTGTATATGCTATTGTTTCCTGTAAATGTAACAAAGCATTCTGCATCAAGTAACCTCTTGGGCCGCATTCATGCAACCCTGATGCCCCTCCATAGCGCCTCGATGCCTTCGGGCTGTAGTGCGCTTTATAAATCCTAAATAAATACCTTTCAAAAAACCTTCAGCAATCTTTATTTGGCACGCTCAAGATGAGTACAATCTCCCACAAGGCACTGGTCTCGACCTGAACTTTAATTTATCATTCTAAAACCCTACAATGTGTTCTTTCAAAGTCTAATGAAACACCTGGAACAGGGATGTGCTCTTCCCACCAGTGCATTCCCCTCAATGCACAGTGCTGCTCCTTTGAAAATGCACCTTTTGAAACCTACCTAAGAAAGTGATGCAGGATAACCTACAGATGGCCTGTACTAGTCCACTAGAAATCCTGAATCTGGACTTTTCAGCATTCTTAAGAGATGGGGTGTGCAATGCATGGTCCTTTTACCTTTATGGTGTGAGCCTAGATACTCATGACACTATTGTCTGTTTCACTTTTCATCCTAGTCTAGCATCTCACTTTTTTGTGCGCCGCCATGCTGCATTCTGGAATGGTCTTGCTTGCTGAACTATGGGAAGCAAATTGCATTCAGTGACTTTAGATTTTTGGGAGCAACTATGAGGTAGTGTGCTTTCTGGGACTGATGGTCCCCTTAGTTGGCAACATTTTGAGTGAGAATATGTTCAGGGGTATGCAGCCCTGCCGTGCAATGTGCAGGAACCTATACAGAGTGTCATGATGTGGTTAATGCTTGTCGTAGCATCACTCTCGGTTCTGTAGCTGATATGCACGTGGGGGTCTGCTATATGCTTGTCTGTTTAGTTGTCTTCACTTCCCATTTTGAAAAATCACAAAACTGCAATCTTCCCAAATCGCCTATACTGACAGCACAGGGCAGGACCCCCCGCTCCACCTCCGTGCAGGGCGAATGGGTGGGGTTGGTGAAATTTCACTAATCGCCAGTACACCCCAGACTGGTATGCCGACCTCAGCCGAAAATTATGGTGGGTTTAAAAAGGTATGGGAAAAAGCCTTTCACTGGAAATGTGATTGATATATATCAATCATCAGTCAATCGATGTGTGGATGTCTGTTCAAAATGTTCAACATACTTCCCAACATGCTACAAACCTGAAATGTGCAGAAGTTCCACGGTGTAGATAATGTAAAAAGTATACATTATAAGTATACCTTTGTCTATTTATTTTTATTTTTTTAGTAGGAATTTGTGGGATGTAATCCATTCAGGGACCTGTCCTCTCCCAATATCAGTACTGAGTAATACATGCAGAGGGCAAGTCTGAAATTCTGCACTAAGTAAGCCAGGTGCATTCTTGGGAATGCATTGCTGTGGTGCCTACGTGGTACAAGCAATATGACATAAGCAGCAGTAAAAATGTCAAGTAGCAAGCTACTAGTGGAGTATAAAGTTACTCAGCCCCTCGATTTAGTCCCCACACCGGCGATTGTGAAACCAAAAATACAAGTTTGGCAAGAGTATTTTGATTCAAAGGCAAATACAAAGCATCTGTTTCACTGCAGCAACATTGCAAAGGGTGATCGCTCCCAGGATGATGGTGGTGGTGGTGGTGGTTAATGGTGAGAGTAGGGCCTTGGCTTGCGCTTGTGACCCTTCCCCACCACCACTGCTCCATAGCTACCATCCCCTGTGCATAACTACTAAGCTATATTCTGTTGGTGGTGATGGTCTCTACTTGGAAGAAGGGTTATAAGGACCACTGTGCATTGCTGATTTAATTAACCAGTGAACCACAGTTTAGAAGATCATTCTGATCATAGTGATGAGCTCACAACAGGCAGGGGGGCTCGGGGGATTTAA
Organism: Ambystoma mexicanum; assembly: GCF_040938575.1. Lineage (NCBI taxonomy): Eukaryota > Metazoa > Chordata > Amphibia > Caudata > Ambystomatidae > Ambystoma > Ambystoma mexicanum. The sequence goes on from NC_090922.1 coordinate 1,302,306,840, forward strand.
CTATTGCACGAGTGATGCATTGATCCTGTAGGGTGCATGACATCACTCCTTATATAAAGAACGTAATGGTTGTTACCATTTCCATGCCCGTTTTTCTATTGTTAGTCCAGACAAGGGCTCTGCTAAAGGTTACAGCATTACCAGAGTGATGTCTCCGGGGTCATTAACATATACAGTGCTGGTGAAATCTTTTTTTCTTGTAAATTCTAGCTCCTAGTGTAGCCGAGGAACACGCACTGATGGAATGGAAAGTTGCACATAAATCAATGTCTCCTGCTGTGTTAGCCATGCATCAGCAGTTGGCTCTGGGGATCCAGGCTCGCTCGCTCGTGGAGCCGGCCTCCTCGCCGCTGCTCTGCTGCCATCTAAAGCATGGGCACCCTCATTCCCCAGAACCACATTGCAGGGGTTTCTCACGTTTGGTGTCTTGAAGAAGTGAAGTAGCAGGTGGATTGTTGGAGAGGGGGCAGCAGATGGATTCCCTCGCCTGGTCTATCTGCTGTGGGGTTGTCCCGCTGTGCCGCTCGCATCCAATACAGCTCAGTCTCTGCTTGTTAAGTTTTGCTGTAATGCGCCAAGACGGTTCCTCGTATTTCATGTGCTAGCATAGACTAGATTTACTGTGCATGTCACACCACTGAATGTCCTCTCGTCTGAGGTGTGGTCTTCGTCTGGCCCCATTTGCAGTAGAGCTTACGCAATATTTTGACACCCACCTTGTTTTCTTGCCAAACTTAATTGAAAGCTTTAGATTTATTTTCATTGGTTAGTTTTGTTGGACAGGGGCTTTTTATTTCCTGCAGTTTTTCCTTGAACTATTTCACTTTCAATTTTTATGCACAATAATGGGTCATTTCCTGTCTCTCCCGTTGCTACATCACCTGCTTGCTGCGAGTGAGATAGGACATGGGCCTGCCTTGATTGGGGTGCCCACCTGCCTTGTCCATATCCCTCACTGTTTCACATGCCCCCTCTCTGCCTCATACTGCCCCCTCACCACCCTCTATCTGATGGGGCCCAGTGTTTCAATGTGACTAGTGATATTTGGAGATGTGGGTTCCAATTTTGGCCCTAGCACTTGACCAGATAGTCATTCTAAACAAAACCCTTTACTTGTATTGTGCTTCAAAACGTGTGTGTGCGCGCGCACACAGTGTGACTGTTAGTGTTTTCATTGACACTGGCCACTGTATACAGCACCTCATGTTGAACATGCTAATGCAAGGCTGCATCTTTTGCAAATAAAGTTCTGCTGCTCCTTGGATCGTGTTATAGTTTCTTGACGCCAGGTCTATCCGTGCTGCCCTCTGGTCGGAGAGAGTTCATGAGTTTCACCACTCTTAGTTTAACAGCATAACTATAAAATGCAAATTTAGCTTGGCTCAATATTTAAAGCAAGGCAACTTGCTTTGGCTGTGCCTAACCTGTGGGCGTAGGTGGTTGGAACCCCAAGATAAGTATTCACTCAAAAGGGAGGTTGTGGTTTAAATTGGAGTGTGTACACAAGGAAGGATTTAGAAGTGGGGAAGGGATGACTGCTCAAGAGCCGAGCAAGCAGTGTGGTGAAGAAGATCTTAATGTGACGCGTTGATTTATTTGTAATGTGGGAAGGTTCACAAGAAAGTTGGCTTTGGTGTTTGGGCTGTAGTGAGGTCTGCAACCTGTTCTATACTTCAGCTCCCACGATTCCTCAACTTTGACCGTGAGTAGAGCAGTTGGGATTTGTTCCAAATATACGGTGAGCAAATGGTGGCAGAACCCTACTGGTCTCAAAATAACACTCCCCCAGTTAATGTTGATCAGGGGCTTTTATTTCTAAAGCACGTTTATTATCCTTGTAATTCTCTGTGCCTTTTCTTTTTTTTTTTTTTTTAATAGGCTATGGAAGGATTGTTTTGGGGGAGAGCTGAAGGCAAGATTGGGGTTAATCAAGCAAGTACAATTAGATAAGAGGTTTCACCATCACAGCTCAAGATATCCGATAAGTAAGCGTTTTGGACTGCAGTGAACTACAGTTACGACTGGTGTTGCATGCTTTGGGACATCAAGTTGTTGGCACCAGGGGCGCTGACTTATGTTTTTTCTGGGGGAGCCGGAGGCAAAAACAAAATCCCATGCTAAGAATAGGGACTTTCAGTAAAATAGCATTTCCCGGGTGATGCCTAGGCCCCGGAGCACCTGCGTCCTCTGTGACCCTGGTTGGTACAGGATGTCCCTATATAAAAGGACAAAGTAGGCACACAAACCCGCCCAGTCATAGAATGGACCCCTCAGCATATGTTCTTGTAGTTGGCTGTGACTTCCTGGTCATCCTTTACATGGCCATTACAGGAAGTGGCTTAGTATTCACTGAGTGCTGCCTTATTTGGCACATGGTGATGCTGCAGTCTGCCGAGAGCGCTGAGGTGCTTTTCCATCGAGGGGCACAGAGGTTCTGCCAGAATGGAGGATCCACAGAGAAGAGGATCACTAAGCTGCCACCAAAGACGAAGATGAACGCTTGGTAAAAGTAACTTTTGCCCTTTGCTAGAATCTCTTGCTGGGCTTCTCATCGGCAGCATCCCGCTCACAAGTGAAGCGGAAGAAGAGAGAGTAAAGCCATTTTAAGGGTACCTGTTACTACAGAAGGCGCTTTTTCGAGGTGGGGGCAGAATGGGAGTGAAGATGAGGAACACTAGCAACGGCCTTCAAAGGGATTGGTGGTTGGCCAGTATATCCTATAGCATGCATTGTATGTATTGTCATGTGAGGGTTCGTGTTGCGCCCGCAAAGTATAGTATTGCCCAGCTACGAGGTGAGGCATATGTTCAGAAGAACATGCGTGAAAGATTTGTCAGAAAACCTAGGCTATCCTAGATGTAACTGTCTGAGGGGGTGGTGTCTTACAACAGTTTCAGGCGGCTCATGGACAACCCCATGTTCAAGCCAGTTATAGTATTTTGGTCCCACTTGGCTGGGTATATTCGAAATGGTGGTCAACACCCCATCTCAGTTCTGCCAAGAAGTGGCATGTAGCATTGAAGGCATATCGTAGTCTGCATTTTCATGGCACTACTGAACTAGCCCGCCAATGTACCTTGTTATATTTACTTCAACAAAAGGCAAAACATCTGCTCTTTTATTAATCAAGAGTTCAAAGGTTGTGGTGTCTGTGGGTGAGAGGGTGGATTGATTAGGCACACAATGGGTGCTCTCCTGTATATGCTGAGTGACACCCAGCATACGGTGGAGGGAGAAGCCCTCTCCTTGGGACTTGGTCATGTTCCCTTTGAAGCCAAAGGGCCAGACGAGCTAGCCCACGGTAATTCGGAAGAGCTTGATCCTGGAAACGTCTGCAGCACCAAGTGGTCCTGAAGGCAGTTGACGAGGGCAACTATTGAGTGTAGGGTATGTGTACGTTTGGAGTGGGCAGGAGAAGCCTACTCAAGGCTTGTGCTTTTGACTCTAATATGTTATGTTAATCTTGATTTATAGAGCATCGAGGAATTAAAGGCATTTAAATGCTCAGAGCATGAGGCTAAATGATTAGTAATTTTAGCCATACTATAGAGCAGGCAAAGAAAATATTAAACTGCAAATGATCTGCTACCTGCGCTTTTTAATATTAAATATGGGGGCTACCACATAGTGAGTTTGCAGACTTCAGATTTCTGCTAGCGATACAGACAGATGTTTAAAAATATTTCCAAATGGGCATTTGAGTTATATAAGCATTTCTAGATTGTAATGGAAGCCTGTGCAGCTCTCATTTTAAAAAAAAAAGGCGCGGCCAGTATAAATGAAGGGGGTTTTGAACTATTCGAGCCACTCTGTACCGTAGGATTTTGAGCTGGGAAATTTGGTGTTTAGTACAAATGGATAGAGGAGAGTTGCAATAGTTCAGTTTGGAACCAATAATGCCTCTACAAATACGGCAAAAGTGGCGTTTGGATAAAAATCGTCTTTTTTTTCTAAATGGATTGACATGGGGAGAAAAATAACTCTTAGTGAAACTAATCTCAGTAGGCAAGTCCATTTGGATCAAAGAACACACTTAATGTTTTATGTATGAACAAAGGTGGACCTAGATGGTCTATAGTGAACTTGGGAGAATGAGTGTTTTCATTCTTCAAGCTTGTTGATGTACTTGAAAATAGAATGTGGATTTATGGTGCATGGGTCAGTCCGCGTCTTGATGGATACCATGACTTAAGTTGCCTGCCGCTGTATCAAGCAAAAGTGTATGATACAATTATGTTTCATTGCCATAGTAATGGAACACGAAACCTAGCTCATCTAGTAAATCATGAAGGGGTTTAGCAAATATTGAAGGAGGTGAACTAGAAGAACCCTGGGTCACTCCAGAACGAACAGCCCATTGGAGATCTGTAAAATGAGTTATGCTGATAAACAATGGCCTGTTGGGCAAATAAAAGCGAACCCATTGCAAAATTGGGGATGACACGTTGGCCACCAAAGAGAGACTGTTAAGGATAATCATGTAGTCTGAGGTGTTGGATGCAGATGAAAGATTTAACGGAACCAAAAGGGAGGCTTTGTGGTTGCTTTTATTCTGGAACATCGGAGGCTAGCTCTGCTGCTCGGAAAAGATGAAATAGGGTTGTTGCAGCGTGGTGGTGGCGGCGGGGGGTTATTCGTTGACTTGTTCTCTCCCATCTAACACGTGTTTGGGGATTTCACTCTACACAAGATTGTTGTGTGCATCTGGTATGGTATGGCAGTGAGTTGAACTGTTGAGATGTTTGAGCAGCACCCATTGCCGGTTAGGTAACACAGGAACAATGATCTGCTTTCTCTTGGCACAGCACTTAACATATCTGTAATCCTCTCTGCTGTATGCAACTCGTGTAAGATGGACTGGCATACGATTGGCCTTTTCCCAATGTTGTAGTGCCGCATTATTATGCACTGCTTGAATGATATGGCACAAACCAGTGTTTACTAGGCATCGAGTGATTCTACCAGGTAGGCAATTTTCGGATGGTTACATATGTATCTTTTGTGAAGAAATCTTCCTTCATAGTTATGTTAATTGTTTTCCTCGTGTGGTCCCAGTCACAACTTCAAAGAATTCCTGACTTTTTATCCTGTTTAATACGGAATAAAGAAATGGGGGTGGGGGCAGAGAGGGTTTAGCCTAAATCCACAGTACACGGCTGCTACAAGTGCAACAATAAACGAAAGGAACTATGCAGTAGCAACAATCGGACTTGAACCCACAGCTTGATACATTCAGCATAACTCTATATGGATATTTTGACAAATCACACCACGTTGTGCCAACATTTCAGAATGTAAGATTACAGCTATTAAAATGATACCTAATATACACCACTATCAATCTACATAAATGTAAAAACACCAACACCACCCAAGTGTATGTTTCTAAAATTAGAGGTGAGGCATGATGGCGCTTGTATATATACTGTCTGCTAGAATGTTGGACCACCCCATATATTATGGTTGACACGTTTCGGGGAGTCCCATCAGCATAGGTGCACAAGTTAATCCAGCTATTAACATCCCTGATCCCGCTACTTCCAGCGCTAGAACCAGTAGATAATAACCCTACCACTGCTGCAGTCTCTTGCCTAATTGACACTATGTCCTATATTCTCACAGCAGTACCCTGTTCACCCATTTGTTTCAGAGCCCCGGAAAGAGTTGCCAAATTAGAGCAAAACTTGTATGCAACTTGTCTCTCTTTGACGCCACTAAACCCCCGTACAACGTTGGTAAATGGGATTTGTAATTCATTCCATCAGCAGAGTAGAATATTGGATACCCCCCCACTTCAGGGGGGTGGTGGGGCTGGAAAGAGGCTGAGCTGCCAGCCCCCCGCCTTATATCCCATCCATATGCACGCACCGGATGTGCGAGCCCTGGGGATGCCCCTTCCTCCCAGAGAGGTAAGCTGGGGGGGTTCTCTGTACATGAGAGGGGTTGGCCAGAGTGGCAGCCCACTGTGCCGGCTGTCCCTCTAGCGCCCCATGCGGGGGCTTGGACATCCGTCAGACCTTACTGCAGACCAAGTCACTCTTTAACTTTAAGATCAGCAAGTCCCCTGTTTGGTTGTAGTGACGCTTGGCGAAAATGTAGGAGAACGCATGGGCTGTTAAACAGCGAGTCGAGCATTACCCCCCCCCCCCCTCTTTCCACTTGGAATGGCACTTTCTGACAAGGTTGGCAGGCTCCATATAGATCTAGACGGCAACAAGATAGTACAGTTAGTTACTGTGCCTGCTCGTGAGAGTGATGTGCACTCTACACGTTGCAGCTTTAAAAGTGAACTTGAGTACGGGTGAAAGGGAGACTTAAGAGATGGGCTAGCTGCTCTTTGGAATGTGTGTGAGAGGTGGTGCTGGATACCTATTGGGCCTTTGTTATCAGGGTCGCCTTTAGGCAGCCCCTTGTTGTTTCTGGCACCTATGCTATATAGAGTGTAACCTCACAGATCCGATTGCCCCGCCTAAACCATATGGCTGCCTTGGTGTCATGCACAGGCTGCTTACGCCCCCCCCCCCCCCTTTTTCCCCCCAAATGTCCTCTGAATGTTCAGTGTGGAAGTAGCAGTTGGGCAACTCCTTCCGGGTTCAGCTCCAGTGCTGGCTTCTCTGGGCGTGACCCTTGCGTGGAGCCCCCACCTCCCTTCCCTTCTGTGCTTAGTCAGAGATCCTAATCAGATGACATAGCGGAGGCTTCAGGCATGCATTTCTTCATCAGCGGGCATCTTTCTCTTTACCGGTCCGCAACCAGTCCATTTTGTTCACAATATTCTGGCTTGATATAATCTAGGAGAGCGCTCTGGCCAGGGGATGTCTTAATTGCATATACAATTCGGCCGTGGTCCGTGCTGAAAGCATAAACGCGTTCAGAAGTGGCCATGTATTGTTCGGAAGAGGCGCTTCCTGTCAGCAGCCCGGCACAGTCCGCCAGAGGTTGGCTGCATCCTGCCTGCGCTCGTGTGGGGGAGGATTAGCAGCCTGTGCATGCCGGCACCGGTCGTGATAGTCTCGCCCATGGCTGAGGGCGCACTTGTTGACAAGGGATTTGTCAGTAGCTGGTAACGCGCCCCTCTTTTTTTGGCTAGTTTATGTTGAGACGGTGGACAGGTGTCTATCGCTGCTTTCTACAGAGGCCCTGTAAATGAAAGTGCACAGTGACTGAACGGGCCTTCTCTTGGGCGCAATATTTGTATCGTGTCAGTTTCGCATTGTGTCTGTAAAATGTTAATAGGACATTGAATGCCTTGCACGTTTTGAAAACGTGTTGTTCCCGCCTCCTCCCCATTTTGAGATTTGCAGAATGGCCACGCCTGGAAAGAGTATTTTCACGTTGTTTTTTAGTGTTACCTCCGCGTCTCTGTTTTGTGAAAATCGGAGAGCCAAGAAACTGTTACATTTTTGCCTACCATATTTTCTAACAGTTCTGGCTACCGACGAGTTCCATGTCCCCACTTTCAGTCACCACTGTTGAAACTCACGTTCATAGGTGAGGCACTCCGGAGATCTTAAAGGCAACTTGCATTGGAGCCTTCTATTCCTAAAGTGTGTTAACACTGCCATCTCGCGGGTGCTACTTGCATTTTTGTTTCTGAAAGCAAAACCGTAGTGAATCCATTGACAGTGGTGGTGCCAAAAGCGCCATCCCTGAAACCCTTACTTTGTTTGCTTCTTTCTCCATGGAGTTAATATGTAAGTATTGTGGCGCGTTAGTGCAACTTTGGGGTAACCCGTCAGGTACCCTCATTGATTGCCCGAAGGTTACTCCAAAGCTCTAGAGCTGGTTGCAGTAGTGTCTGCAGTAGTCCCGCTCAGTGGAAACTACTGCATTTGATCCGGAAGATTGAATACTTTCTAATGTTTCAAGAACTCCTCGCAGAAAGCTGGCAAGAACTCTTCTCTGTCACTAAATGTATTCATAATGAAGTGCACCTGGTAGCAAGCACTCCCTATGTTAATTGTCTCTGCCAATGGGGGAGCCAGGATCCTGCCCGCGTAGGTCCACGTTAGCAGTTCAAAGTCCTAACATTAGAAATAACTCTGTAAACACTCCTGGTGTGGAGTTAGCAGCGGAGGCAGCACTTCACGCAGACAATCAAAGCAGTACGCGTGTACCCTTAACTGGGAAAGTGGCTGATCATTGCCACCTGCCGCGCGCAACTCGTGCATCAATTTGGATTCACACTGAATTTGGGGAAGTAGAGCAGAGACCGGATGCAATGAACGGCTAAAAGAGCCGGTGTTGGGTTTTCCTGTCGCAGGAACGATTAGACTTCTTTCTAGCTAACATTCAGATTTACCAGGCCGCCGTATCTGACAGCAGAGACTAATGGAACTACAAGGGTTGACGTCGTCATGCATTCATTTAGTGCTAAATGCGGAGCTGTACATGAGGCCGATGCACGAATTACACAGTGATTACAAGTCGAGCGAGGCCGAGAGCATGAACGTGTGAAAGTATGGATGAGACAATAATATACTTCCTTAAACATTTTAAAGTGCTAGCACTTCACTCTCTAATACATTGATGTGAAGTGTCCATATGCACATCCGGGTGCCCAAAACTAATCGTTACTGGCAAACCTCAAAACTGCTATGTATTTCAACAGGGAGTGGTGGGCACAATCACACCTTTCACCCCATAGTAAACAAAATGTGATAAATGTGCATACCATAAGGTGCACAAAGTACCAGGGCTCAGAATGGCCTGGCATACATTCTCAGTCAACACATGCAACAAGAACAAAAGTGGGACTTTAAAATCAAGGTGCTAAAGAGCATATTCGACAAGTGGGAAACACCAGGCAGATACAGGAGGTACAATGTCACATTCAATCTACCAGCCAGCAATAAGTCACTCCCCCTACATTGTCCATATGCGACACAGCACGCAATTGCTTATGCGCCAACTTGCCATTGGCTGGTGGCAAAGGCAAATCTTGTGCCCTGATGGGTATGCAAATACTAGAATTCAGAGGAATTTGTCTTGTGTGTTGAAATATACAACTATTGTGTGTAAACTAGATACACCTTCTGGGTATTGGCTTTATAGCCTATTGATAGAAAATAATTTGTTTTTTGTACTTGCACTTGCGTTTATTGTGAACTGTCGGTTTTGTGCACATTTGCTTTCGCCATTCGAAGTATGTTGCATTTTGGGTGTTTTTTGAATATTTTTGTACTAGTTTGTTTTGATCAAATTAAATACAAATGCTTAGTTACATCTGTACATGTAGTGTCCCTTTTGTGGTTAATAGTACCGAGAGTTTGCCTTCCTAAAACCTGGCTCTTCACATCATAACTAGAAAGACTGGTCACAGGTGAACCGACATACCAAAAAACATCAACGAACGTAGAGCGACCGCAATATGCACCGATCAATCAATGGGAAAAGCGGAGGTAAATATCCCACGGCATACTAAGGACCAAACGGGAGACAGTCGCAATACGACCAAAGACAGTAAACATAGCAAACTAAGACAAAGACTAGAACGAATCAAGAGGACCAGGACCGAACTATGACCTTCCCCAACAGCCCTTAGAACAAACATAGAGAGGGAAAGGGAGCACTGCATCTCGGGCCCAATGCAATGGGTGAGAAACAGAATGTTCCATTACTACACACGGTCCACCAATACAAAGCAGGAAGCAGAATGCCCCACCACACAAACTACAACTAAACAGTCTCAAGGATGTTCACCCCACGGAAACCAAGAATCAGTCACGCCAGAAGGATACAAATGTCTAATACACACGCTCACCAAGACTGATCCACTAGGACAACACGTCAACATGACCGCAACCCTGAACCACTTAAAGCCTTAACCGACCAGGGTCACACTAGATCACCTAAGAATAGATATCACCCACCCATTACCACACCTGAAGATTAGGTTCAGACGCACCCACTGATCCAAACTATACTCAATAGGATACAGTTGGATCAGCGCAACACCACCAAATCGAGTCGGCCACCAGGAACCAGCAACATCCGAACCCACAGGTATACAACTCTAACGGAATCATAAGTACCTGAACCTGGATACAGACCCCACTAACCCAACCCTCAATCTTCTGCATATTTAAACCCACACAAAACCACACAACCATCTCTCTCCCAGCAATCCACACGCACTTTACCACACTGCATCAACAAATAAACTTCACCCACAGCACTCGAGGCCTTCATCCGATCTGATACCAGCACCAAAGCCCAGCACTTGGTGTATACCGAGCTGAAGCTGCCAACAGCACACCCCATCTCCCACTCTCCTTCTCCTCTCCTCCCGACTAACCCTACCCCACCCTTCCTGTTCACAGATCCACCAGAGCGCCTGGGGACCAATTCCGTTGGTGACGGTGCGCTATGCAAGTACCGATAACATCATAACAAACCAAGAAATATGGTTGCACGTAAAGGTCTTGGAAAATAAATGGCAGTGCAGAAAGTGTTGCTCATGCTGATTTTGCCAGAACATTTCGTGGACGCTGTGTGCTTTGCTGGTGCATTTCTAATTTTTGTGGAATTAAACCTTTTTCTCCTTGCAAGCGGTGTGCTGGGCCTTTTTTCCCTAGTGGTTTGCATTTCTTTTGGTTTGAGCATTGAGGGGTTTCTCTACGAGATCCACCCGCTGAGTATCACACCCAGGGGGACTATCAGATAGCCTCATGGGAAGAGGCTCTCCCTACGGAAGCAGTGATGACATCGTAGGATTTGTCATTTAGGCAATACAAGGCCACGCTGACATCTAAAGGCAGTGCCCCAGACCTATGGTATGCTGGTTCTGTTTGGTGTATCCCTGTCATAACTCGTTTTAGTATAGTAATTAACTAAAATATTTTTTGGGCAGCTTTAGCAATGTCTGTCTGAAAATGCACAATATCAAACACTGTTGATCAAATAAAGAATGAACAGCTTCATGTTAGTATTTTTTTTTCACACTCTGCTGTTTAATTTACTCCTCTATTGGCCTCTTTCCTCTGCCTCTCTACCTATTCTGTGTCTGTTTTATCTACATTTGGAGGTGGACATGCAACACTTTACAAACCACATGCCACACACTTCCTATGACCAAACATGATCTTAAGTGATGGGAAGTCTGGCAGGCTTTAGGGTCTCTTGTTAGCTCTACCACTGAACAGGGACTGGAAGGTGACTGGGAAGGCCAATCGGAATCTTGCCGCTGTTCGGGAAACCCACACAATCTTAAGAGTACCTGAGACGATCCACTGTACCACAAGGCTTTGTGAATGTGGTACACTATACAAACCCCACACAACTATGACCTAAGCAAGATGGGGGAGCATGGCTCCTGTCAGAGTTCACCAGGTTGTCCAAGTGTGGAACTTGTAAATGACCCAGTTTAATTTCTCTGCAGTTTTTCATCAAGGCATGCCTTTCAGTTGTGCAAAGCGTATTCTGTTATAGTGCGATTCCTGCTTTTACAAATATCAGGCTATTTTCTTCTCACTATTGAGCTCTTATATGTAAGCTAGGTACATTTATCTTAAAAGTAATCATTACTTATTTGTGCTAATTTGGATTTGAGAAAATGGTGGCATCTTAAGCACTTGCAATCCTCTTAAACTGAGTTACTGGCAGCTTTTAGGCCTATTAAATATTCAAAATTGGAAGGCGTCTTCCTTATTGGCTGCCCAAGCAGGAACTGCACAAGTCCAATAAGGTGTCAGCATGTGGGATCTCTGGTTTGCGATTGTTCCCTGCTACATGTTGGAAACTGCTCTTCTAACTAGCTCAAATGTGTTCTTTAAAATTGGAATGAGAAAGAAGTTACTGTTTACGTGCACAGTCCTAATTGGCAGCGGGCTATGCTGGTTTGGTTTGTGCGTCACTGGCTCAATGCGAACTTGAGGTCGGGCTGATGGGGTTGGTGCAGGAAGATCTTCATTTGCTATCTCCATTGGTCATATGTTTGGACAGTAAGTCTGTACTTGGCCTTTCTCAAGAGATTACTTTTCTGGATGCCTTTTATTGGCGTAGAACACATCTGCTCCTCCCCTTCTAATGGGCAACAGGGAGAGCTTCAATGGAGCCTGTTGCAGCGATCATTGTGTAAAGTGTGCAACTACATTTTCGATTTGCTACTCTTTTGCTTGCAAAAGGCTTAATGTTCCTAGTAACATTTTTTACAATTCCTTGTAGTAGCATTGTTTGGACGGCAAGGACCCATCAGGATTCCTTGGAAACAAACCCATGGACTGTAAACTTTGCCCTGCAAATTGATTTAGCATATTTTAATCAATCGTTGGATTACGGGGCGTATTTACTCTTCATAAAGTATGCAGACCAGTTCCAATACTTCCTAGATAATCTCTAAGCACGTCTTGTATGGTGGTGTTGAACTGTGCTGAACTACCCATTGTTCGTATAGTCCTTTAGGAAATCGGTTCCCTTCAACATTCTATAGAATGGCTGCTCAATTGATTGGATTACGTTTTGGTTGTTGTGTAGCCATATTACGCACAGGCTGCTTCTGCACTTAGGCAGTGTGTGTTTATATGCGATTACATAGTTAATCAGTTCGCTTTCATGGGAATGTGAAGGTACATATTGGCATCAAAGGGACTAAGTCCTCATTGGATTTAAGTTGTGAGCAGCTGGGTCCTTATCCCACCATCTCTGCTTCACTAAAGAATGAATTTTTTTTCCGTTGCTCCCCAGGTTTTGCATCTACCAAATCGTGATTGCTTGGCACTAGTCTAACCCCCACGGTTATAAAACGTGCCATTCTTTACAATCCAACTTGATCCAACCAATCTGAATTTCCTTATATGCCATTTACAACACTCTTATTTTATACTTCCAAGTCAACATCTTTCAGGGTGAAACTTGAAAGTTTACCGTTTTCGGTCCGTGCCATAACAAATAGCCTGCAAAGAATTTTCCAGTTTGAGAATCACTACTGGGGATCTCCAGAGGCTCCTGTTTTGTTGTCCTAGCTTTGCTCTGGTCCTTGTAGGACTAAGAGAACATGCCATCTTGAATTCCTGTTTGAGACCCTTGCCAGCGCGACCTTCACCAGTCTACACTCTACTGGTAACGGACCACTTTCTTTCATATTGTTGTCCCGTCAGGCCTCCAAAGTAGGTTTCTGTTGAATTTGCTGTTTTATGCTGAAGAAAACGCAACCCAGAACTTTAATTGTATAGATATATGGTTGAGGGCAGAAGAGCTGCCGTGCCCCCTCACCTGCTCATTCTCCTGCCTACTTGAACACATTAATCCTACTGTCCATCTTGTTGCTGTAATATTGTTCACTTGTCCATCTTAAGTTTCTCATAGAACAGAGTGATCAATACAGAAAACTATGAATTTCCACTCATTCTATGAATTAAAGAGCCCTCAGCTAGAAAAATGCCCGTCTTATTTAATCCTCGTTAGACTGGTACAATCTAATACCATTGAATGGATAATTACTAAAATCCAGCCTTTTAAAGAGCATGAAATCTGCCATAATATATTTCATAAGACCAGTGATATTAATATTATGGTATTTTACTCCTGATCCTTTCCTGGTGCATCTCCCATCATGTTGGAAACCACAACGGAATTTGCTCATTTCCTTGATCTTACTTATTCCCTTGAAATGAAAAAGCGATTACATTCTACCTCCCCCTTCCTCATGTCTTCCAGAGTATGCATTTCTGAGACATGTGAGGCATTCACATACTAAACTCCCTTTTTCCAGCAGTTATTAACGGAAACATATGAGAGACAGGGTTTGAAATTAAGATTCGATGAACAGGAGCTAAACCCAGCTCCTGGGTGATGGTCATCCCCTTTTAGGCAGGAGCTACCACTGGGGAACCCAACGTCCACTTGACTGTTATGTATGATCCATTAAATGTTTCCTAAAGGTGCCCCAATTCTTCTTTATGTGCATTCTGAAATACGCAAGTTAGTTAATGTCACATGTGCATTTTTGTAAGACCCCAGTTTGCCTGGGGAGCCAAAGGTAGCTCCTGATGATTTATAAGCTACCCATGCTCTCCTAGGGCAGAAGCAGGAGCTAAATATCTCCCAGCCATTTCAAACCCTGCATATATATATATTTCTGAGGCTTGTGGAATCTGCTTAGATCACATGCTGTGCATAGGCCGACATCTAGTGGAAGCTGCGGAGTATTACAGTTTGTTTTTCGAAGTCGAAAAATGGGCGTCGACACAGGGCGTGCCAGTAATACTATCCCTAGTGTGACGTCCCCTGTACCCATGATCCCTCACGCGTCTAGGATCCCCAGATTGTTTCTTTCCGCCATTCTGGTCGGAAGCACTTCATCGGAGTTCCCTGGCTTTGCCATATTTTCACTCTAAACTAATTCTAATTTGCCCCGTTTGGCCAACCTTTCGTCGATCAACATCTCGACGCCGAACCGGGGAGGAGATCAACGTCGAATACCCGACGGATTGGGCCTTGAGGCTTCCGCCTCGGCTCGGGCCTGGGCCGCTGGCCTCGGCCCTACAAGTAGGGAGAGTGGGGGTGGTACACTTCCACACTCGACACCTTATTACCTACACACACTTGCCCGCTGCCCACAGGCGCGTATGGAGGGTACGCCCTTTCAGTTTTGCCCCAAGTGTAATAAGAAATACCCTTGGGTAGATAAGCACGCTACGTGCAACCTTTGCCTACCCAGAGACCACCCCGAGACGGGTTGCAGGGCCTGTAATAGGTTTAAGGCCAAAACTCTTAAGGACCGCTCCACCAAGCGTTGGGCCCACCACGCCAAGCTAGCAGCTATGGAGGCGGAGGGTACCTTCAGCGACGGCAGCGACGCCGAACTTTCGGACGGCGAGGGCACCAAGGCGTCGAAGGACAGCCGAACGCACGTCCCCGGCCTCGGAAGGTCGTCCGTCCCGGCGACTATGGGGAAGTCCCCCGGCGACAAAAGCGTTACACATACACACGCTAAACACAAAAAATCCACCCGAGATTCGACGTCGTCGAAACCTCGGAAAGAGGCACAGAAGGAGCGGTCCGAAAGGACGTCCTCTGGGCGGTCCCGGTCGAGGTCGCCGCACGACGTCAGGCAAGCCTCCACACTTGCACAGAGTGCCTCGACCATTAATATCCCGGAAGATCAATCGTCCGGAGACGAACACGACTTCCACCCCCAGCCTGCACCCCAGGAAAAGGGTACATCACTTGGGAGTAAAGAGGGGCCAGTTTCGAAGGCTAGTTCGAAAGACAGGGATTCCACCTCCGATCCTCGACGCCAGGCGTCGAAAGATAAGGGAAAGGGGAAACACACTTCCACCCACGGGGAAGGGGGTAAACAGCAAAGGAAACAACCCTTGCAGTCCTCCACTACAAAAGAACTGACCAAGTCTTCTCAGGGCCAATCCATAGAAAGTCCCAGCAAGGTCACCCCAAGCTCAAAACTCTGGTCATGCGAGGACATTGACAGAGTAATGTCAAGGATGTCTTCCTTGGCGAATTTTTTCGAAAGACACCCTGAACAACTCCTAGCTTTAAACCCTCAGGAAGATTCTCCCTCAGGGTCAGGGGACCCTATCCCCTCAAATAAAAGACCCCGGGTCGAGACACCATTTAGGCCTTTAGACCCCATCGAGGTCCAACCCTATTCTTACCTCTTCCCTACAGACCAAGGAAACTCTTCCCTGATAGAAGGTCAGGAAATTGACACGCCAGAAGATCCTGCAGGATCAGATTATTACGGCGAAGACGAAGACGAGGATGAGCCAGAAAATAGCCCAGATATTTTCAGAATGGACTCACCAGTCGAAAGGGAAGCCCCAGTGTCTGACTCCCCAATAGATAATCAGCCCCTCCTGAATGAACTGCTCTTTCGGGCAGCTAACCACTTCCACATAGACACACAAGGTGTCCAGGAAGAAAGGGACTTTGCGGAAGAACTAATAGGGGAAAGGAAGCCAGTAGCCCAGACCATTCCCATCCTAAAATCTGTTCAACGCAGAATAGCACCATCCCTTGTCAACCCAAACCTGACAAGACCTGTAAATCCGAGAGTGGAGAAGCTGTTTAAAGCAGCCCAGTCGGACCCCCTATATATTAGAGGTCAACTTAAGCCAGACTCTCTAGTAGTAACCAACACCCGCAAAAGAGCTGGTACACCATTATCTTCCTCTGAGGCGCCCCCCGACAAAGAAAGTAAAAAACTTTATGGTTTTGGCAGGAAAGTAGCTTCCACGGCAGCCTACCAAGCCAGAATCGCGAATTCCACCACACTGTTGGCTAGCTACAACTGTCACCAGTGGGAAGAAGTGGCAGCACTAATAGACTCTGCTCCCGAACCCCTTAAAAGCCAGCTAGCTCGCATTTGTGCGGAAGGAAGGAACGTGTCAGGCTGCACTGTAAAAGCAACTCTGGACGCCGCTGACAATGCGGGTAGACTTATAGCAGAGGGGACTGTCATCAAAAGGCATGCTTGGTTGAGGCAGTCGGGATTCAAAGCAGAAACACAAGCTGCGCTCTTAGACAAACCAGTGGAAAATGATCTCCTGTTTGGGAAGGCAGTCGAGGACGCTCTAAAAAACGCTAAGGAAGAATTCGACACCCTCAAATCCCTTGGCCAGTTAACTACCAAACCACCTAACCAAAGAGGGAATGGCAATTTTCGTCGCCCCCGCGGCCAAAATTCCAATAGAGGAAATAGCTACTCCCACACCCAGGGTACACAGTGGAACACCAGCTCACAACAGTCTACCCAGGCGTATGGTAGGGGTAGTAAAAGAGGACGTGGTAGAGGCAGAGGCAGCCCCAGTAAAGGAGGAGGCACGCCTCCACCAAAGCAGTGACGCTCAGTTCAAGGTCCCTTCCCATGCAACCCCAGTAGGGGGACGAATATCAAGTTTCACCCAGGCATGGGAAGGGATAACATCCGACAGATGGGTGCTGTCAACAGTATCCAATGGGTACTGCATAGAACTACTGCAACGTCCCCTAAACCATCCTCCAAGACAAAAAGTCCACTCTTTACAACATCAGAAGATCCTCCTCGAGGAGATCGCCATTCTGCTAGAAAAGGACGCGATAGAACTCGTCCCGGGACACCAGGTAAACAAGGGTATCTATTCAACTTACTTCCTTGTGCCAAAGAAAGATTTAACAATGCGTCCAGTTTTGGACTTACGGCCTGCCAACAAGTATGTCAAGCCCCAAAAATTCCGTATGACCACACTACAAGAGGTAATCCCACTCCTAAAAAAGGGGGATTACATGGCAACCTTGGATATGAAAGATGCCTATTTTCATATTTCCATGCTCCCGGCGCACAGAAAATACTTGCGCTTCAAGGTGGACAGTCGCCACTACCAATTCAAGGTACTGCCCTTCGGGATAGCTTCTGCACCAAGGGTATTCACCAAGGTACTGGCGGTGGCAGCTGCACACCTACGCAGGGAGGCAATCCCAGTGTACCCTTATCTGGACGACTGGCTCATAACGGGGGAAACCCCAGGAATCTGCAGGTCAAACATTCAGAGGACCATCGACCTCCTCCACGAATTAGGCTTCTCCATCAACGAGAAAAAGTCAAGTCTGGTGCCAAGCACCTCAAAACAGTTTCTAGGAGCTATCCTAGATACTCAGAAAGGATTGACCTTCCCTTCGGAAGAAAGAATTCGGAACATACTTCTGCAAATTCCGCATTATCAGTCAGGTCAACAGATAACAGTACGCAAAGCTATGCGGTTACTCGGCATGATGGCGTCATGCATTTACCTGGTCCCCCACGCGCGTCTGCGCATGCGTCCCATGCAGGAATGGTTGGCGAAACAGTGGTCTCAGGCAAGTGGTCAGTGGGACGATCTAGTGGTCGTTTCGCCAACACTCGTACAGAACCTACACTGGTGGACAAGAGAGAATCTCGCAAAGGGGAAACCCTTTTACGATCCCGAAGTACAGGCAGTGGTGACGACAGATGCATGCCTGACGGGTTGGGGAGCTCACCATCTCCACCACACAGCTCAGGGTCTCTGGTCTCACTCAGTAGCCAAGAACCACATCAATCTGCTAGAGCTTCTGGCAGTATTCCGAGCGCTGCAGGCGTTCGAGCCCCATCTACTAAACTTGTCGGTGCAGATCAGGACGGACAGCACGACAGCCATGTTCTATCTGAACAAGCAAGGAGGGACTCGTTCGCCAAATCTGTCCAAGCTTGCCCAGAAAATATGGATATGGGCACTCAGACGGAACATCTTCCTGTCATCGCAACATGTTCCAGGGGAGCTCAATTCCCTAGCGGATGCTCTAAGCAGAGACTCCCTCCCAGAAGAACACGAATGGGTCCTTCACAAAGACGTAGTAGAAGATCTCTTCTCTCAGTGGGGTTTCCCCACTATAGACCTATTCGCCACAAGCGAAAACAAACAATGCCCAGGATTTGCATCCAGGTTCCCACAACCGGACTCCCAGGGGAATGCCCTGTGGATGAACTGGTCAGGGATGTTTGCGTACGCTTTCCCACCAACTCCTCTCCAGGAAGGTGGTGTACAAGATGAACAAGGAATCGATGACGCTCATCCTAGTTGCTCCCATGTGGGCGAGACAACCATGGTTTCCACACCTACGCAGGATGGCGGTATGCGAGCCCATCAGACTCCCAGCCTGGTACAACCTTCTGTCCCAGCAACAAGGTCAAACAGTGCATCAGGAACCCAACTCTATGAACCTAGCAGCATGGCTCCTGAAGTCATAGAGTTTGGACATCTCAAATTACCACAGAGGTGTATGGACATTCTAAAAGAGTCCAGGAAACCAAATACAAGGCACTGTTACTTTGACAAGTGGAAAAGATTCGTTATCTGGTGCCAGAGTAAACAAATCAACCCGGTTGATTGCACTCCTTCCAACGTTGTAACATACATGCTCCACCTGCTGGATGCAGGGTTGGTTTTTAACTCTCTGAAAGTACACCTGGCAGCCCTCTCAGCCTACACCACATCCCATAACAAGGTTTCGTGGTGGAAAGTACCAGTGGTTAAAGCCTTCATGGAAGGAGTAAAGAGACTTCACCCTCCTATCTCGAACCCACCGCCAGGATGGGATCTCAATGTGGTGCTATCTAAGCTCATGGGGCCCCCCTTCGAACCCATGCATAAAAGTAGTCTCAAACACCTGACTTATAAAACGGCCTTCTTAGTAGCCATTACCTCCATAAGAAGGGTCAGTGAAATTCAGGCTCTGTCAGTGCAAGATCCTTTCTTTACTATCCACAAGGACAAACTGGTTTTACGCACACACCCTAGATTCTCACCAGAATTCATATCCAAGTTCCATGTAAACCAGTCCATCGAGCTTCCGGCTTTCTTCCAAAACCCACAAAGCTCAGCTGAGGTGAAACTACACACCCTAGATGTGCGTAGGGCGGTCTTATACTATGTAAATAAAACCAGACCGCTAAGGAAAACAGATCAACTGTTTGTCTCCGTAGCTACAGGCAGAGAGGGGGATCGCGTCTCTAAGGGCGCTATCTCAAAGTGGATTATCAACTGTATACAGCTGTGTTACTCTCTTTCTGAAAAAACTCTGCCTTTTACGCCAAGGGCCCACTCTACCAGAGGCATTGGGGCCACTCTGGCTTTCATTGCAGATGTTCCCCTTGACACCATTTGCAAAGCAGCTACTTGGAGCTCTATTCACACTTTTACTCAGCATTACTGCATTGACACTCATTCCAAGGCAGATACACAAGTGGGACAAGCGGTTCTAAGACACCTGTTTGCTCATGACCCTTCTCACATCCCACCTCCTTCTTCTGGTACTGCTCGCTAATCTATGCACAGCATGTGATCTAAGCAGATTCCACAAGCCTCAGAAGGGATACATTACTCACCGTAATCGTATTTCTGATGCTTGTATCTGCTTAGATTCACATGCGACCCACCCTTCCTCCCCTCCGAGAGAAGGCGCATGGTTGCTTGTAGTCTTACCTTTCTGTCTATCTGCTTGGACTATCTGTACTCACGCTACTCCTCATGCTACCTCATGTCAGGAAAAACACAATCTGGGGATCCTAGACGCGTGAGGGATCATGGGTACATGGGACGTCACACTAGGGATAGTATTACTGGCACGCCCTGTGTCGACGCCCATTTTTCGACTTCGAAAAACAAACTGTAATACTCCGCAGCTTCCACTAGATGTCGGCCTATGCACAGCATGTGAATCTAAGCAGATACAAGCATCAGAAATACGATTACGGTGAGTAATGTATCCCATATGCAAAAACCAGTGGAGAAAATTCTGGTATGAGATGAGATTTTATTTATATCCCCATATGACAATGGGTGTCTCATTAAAGGGCAATCCTATTCAACCCACATGCAACAGTTTCAGTTTTTGCCTGGAAATCATGCTGTTCTAACAGCAGGTTTATTTTCTCAATCTAGATTTTGCATGCCATCAATGGTACCAAGCTCTGTAAGGCCTCTGGCACAGACGGGTTTAGGTCCAATATTTATAAATAGTTTCCTGGGAGGTGGTCCCAAATTCTGTTGTAATTATTTAATGTCATTGTGCGCACTTTGCTCCTCTCATCTTCCTGGAGCACAAGTATTACTTGAAGAAGGGTTCATGCTCAGATCCCTGCTGCTATCGACCTATAAGCTCTACTTGATACTGCGTCTAAGATCTTTGCCTTTGCTTGGCAGCTAGGCTTGAGGAGTGGGCAGTGGATACGACATATTATCTCCCCCCCCCCCACCAAGCAGGTTTTAGAAAAGGTTTCACGACAACTGACCATGCTTTTGTCCATAATAATTGATAAATGTGTCATTAAGAGGTGGCCTAGTATACGTGGGTTTCCTAGCGAAGGTCTTACATTTTCTGGGTCGAGTCCTTTTGTGGAGTAAACTCCAAAAATTGGGTGTGCCCAATCCCCTCCTGCAGCTCATGATTTGCCTTTCTCCAGCATGGGGTCTGGCATGGATTCACATGCTCATGAATATTCCCCGTCGTCAGGCTGGGAATCCTCGGTAAGGAAAAATCAATATCAGTATCAGTTTCGTTTCTGATCTGTCTTTCGTAGTAGTAACCAATCACTGATCTCTGCGTCATACTGACCACAGCCAATCACTGCCCTCTCCCTAAGCCCCGCCTCTGGCAGCCATCTTCAGATTTTTACCGCACGTTCAAGTGTTGGGAGTCCTCGTGCTTATTTCTCGAGCTTTTACTGCGTGTTTCACGCTTTTTCAGGTGAATTTTCACATTTTGTCAGTTAATCGAGCCTCAAGCTCCACCGTTTCTACTCCCGTTAACGGCTACCCGTTGCGGGATTTTCCTACGCCCCTCAAGGGTGAAGATTTCGTCGAATCAACTTCTTGGAGGATTCCAGAAGATTCGCGGCCTACTTCGAGATGGCACAGGATGCGAGTTCGTCACCCGGACCCAAGCTGTTTCGCAGCTATCCTGGATGCGGGCTGCAGAATGTGTTTAAGGAGGACGAACATTCCCGATGCCCCTCCTGTCTTCATGGCGACAAGACTCATGCAGAGAAGGACTGCCAGTTCTGCAAGAACTTGTCGGAGCGGACCATGAGGGACTGTCGATCCCGTCTCGCCAGCTGGCTGGAGAAGGGCTCAACGGGTGAGAAGAAAGGGTCCGAGCAGGCTTCTAAGTCCTGTGCGGGTGCCCCGGCGACGGGGGCCCAACACCAGGCCAAGCGCGGCAAGTCCGCTGGCTCCGGGAGCGCCGAAAGGTCGGGCTCTTCGGTCGCCAGGTAGGGCGCGCCTTCCCCGGCACCGGCAACCACGAGCCAGCGCTCCGGTTCGGGGAAGAGGAAGTCCGAGACCCCGGGTAAGCTTCGGGAGAAGCCCCGTCCAATCTTGGAAGAGGGGGAAGCGAGGCGTCGCCCCTCCCCCTAAGGAGAAGGCCCGGGACGCACCTAAGGTGGTGAAGGCCCCTACCCAGCAGGCAAAGGCCTCTATCGAGGCGATCGCGGCGACTCTGGCCAAGCCGGCAGAGACCCCGCCAGCGGAGACTGCCTTCGGGACTAGAGTTTCCCTGCCGCCAAGGAGGGAATCCTCTTTTCAGCCCATCGTCATGCCACCATGATGGAAGAAGCGAGGGGGGGCACGGTAGCCTCCTCGAGCTCGGAGTAAGCCTCGGAGGAGGAACTGACCGAGGCCGTGAGGAATCTCGAAGTCCAAATTGAGAAGGTTCGATCCCGTAAGGAAGATCCTCGGGAGATAACCAAGGAAGACGACGATGGCGAGGAAGAGCAGCCTTCCCTTCCGGCGCAGCCGGAACCTAGGCCTCAGGATAGCTCGGCGGCCATTTTGTCTGCGATCCAGTCCTTATGCTGTGAGATAAGGACGAGATTACCATGGCCCAGGCCGGAGGACCCGCAACCTGGCCCGTCGGGAAGTCCTCAGAACAAACGATGGAGGACCCAACCCTCTCCTCCACTCGCCCCCGTAAGGCCTACAGTTCCCTCCTCATCCTCCCACGAGTCGGGAGATGACGGTGCGATGGGCTCGACGACGGGTTCTGAGGTCAACGACGACGGAACGGGTCTCCCGTCGCACGGGCCTCGCCGCCCGACGAGATTGGCTCATTCCACGCCATGATCGCCAGGGCGTCCGAATTGTTCCAGCTCTGCCCGGAGGAGTAGAAAAAGGAAGGTTTCCTCTATCAGCGCCGGGAGGCCAAGAGGAAGACTGTCATCACGGTGCCTCTAATCGATGACATCTGGGAGGAGGGCCTGTCGGTTCTCAAGAAGCCCTCCACGGCACCAGCCAAACAGGACCGGTACGAGAAGAAGTACCGGGTCCCCGAAACCGCTCCCCTGTGCCTCAGGGCCCAGCCAACGCCAGACTCGGTTGTCGCGGCGGCGAAGAAGAAAGCGGTGGGGTCAGGAGCCTCGACATCGAATTCCCCGCCGGACGGCGAGGGAAAGAAGTTGGACGCCATGGGGCGGCGGGTCATTTCGTCGTCGACGATCAAAGCAGCCAACGCCCTGGCGATCGTGGCCCGTTACGACAGGGAGCTCTGGTTTAAGCTGGCCCCCATATTGGACTTCCTACCGGACGACAAGAGGTCCGAGGCCCTGGAAATACTTCAAGAAGGCGAGGTGGCGTCGGACCACGCCATAACGGTGGCAACCGATATTGCCGATACCGGGTTCCGCCAGCTGGGCAACAAAGTTTGCCTACGACGACGGGGTTGGCTCCGGGCGACCGACTTCCGTCAGGACGTCCAGACCAGGGTGTTGGACATGCCGTTCGACGGCAGCAACTTGTTCGGGAAGGCGGTGGACGAATCCCTCCAAGCCATAAAGGCAGACACGGAGACTGCGCACGCCCTAGGAGCCCTTAAGCTACGACGGCCCTTTCGGAGCTCCGGAGGCAGACAGGGTGCCTCCAAGGGATCCATCGGTGGCTCGTCCTACCGCCAGGCGGCACGCTCCTCGTCTCAGGAGGCCTACAGGGGTCGCGGCAAGCAGGGAGCGCCTCGCCGCCGTCGGCAAGGTGGCCAGGGCGGCAAGGCCACCACCTCCAAGCAGGACTGAACCAGCCGTGGCCTCGGGGGCCCCCACCGAAGCACCCCGGTGGGAGGCCGGCTGACGAAGTTCGTCGGCATGTGGAAGTCCATCTCCACCGACCGTTGGGTGCTGGATACCCTGGCAAGAGGACACTATCGAATTCCTGAAGAAGTGCCCTCCCGTTCCACCTGTGGCCAGGAAGGAAAATCACATCCCGCAACTGCTGTTGGAAGTACGGGCGATGCTCAGGAAAGGCGCCATCGAGTTTGTCCCGTAGAGGCTCCGGGGTGTACTCAAGGTACTTCCTCGTCAGGAAGAAGACGGGTGGCTGGCGCCCCATCCTGGACCTTCGTCGTTTGAACAAATACATCAGGTCACAAAAGTTCAGGATGGTCACCCTCCAGCATGTGCTCGGACAGCTGGAGGAAGGCGACATTCTATCGTCGTTGGACCTGGAGGATGCATACTTCCACGTTCCCATCCTCAAGTCACCGAAAGTTCCTCTGGTTCGTCGTCCAGGGACACCACTACCAATTCAGAGCACTGCCATTCGGATTGAAGTCGGCCCCCAGGGTCTTTACCAAGTGCCTAGCACCTGTGGCGGCGCGGCTGCGCCTTCAGGGGATTCACGTCTACCCCTACCTGGACGACTGGCTCATCCGCTCAAGGACGAGGGAACTCGCCGGCGAACACACTGCGAGGACCGTCCAGCTACTCACAGACCTGGGATTCGCCATAAATTACCCAAAGTCCCACCTGGTGCCGTCGCAGGTGGCCCTGTTTCTGGGAGCGAAGCTCTATACAGTGAGGCGCCTGGCGGCACCGTCGGAAGAACGGACGAAGACCATTCTGGGCAAAGTGCAGCGCCTGCTGGCCACGGACGTGGCCAGGGTGCGGTCCATCAAGTCCCTCCTGGGGATGATGTCCTCTTGCATCTACCTGGTGCGCCTCTGCAGACTACGGATGCGCCCTCTTCAAGAATTTCTCGACGCCCGTTGGATGCAGGCGACAGGCACCTTCGAAGACGGGGTCCCCCTCAACGAGGTGTTCCGGCAGGCGATTCAGTGGTGGGGCGTTCGAGCGCACCTCACGGCGGGCAAGGACTGTCAGATGCCAGCGTACCAGGAGACGGTGACGACGGACGCCTCCCTGGAAGGTTGGGGCGCCCACACCGGAGATCTCCACGCAAGAGGCCTCTGGCTCCCGGAGGAGAGGCTCCTGCACATCAACGTCCTGGAACTCCGAGCCATGTTCTGGGCTCTCAAATCGTTCCTCCCGGCGCTCAAGGGCAAGGTGGTGCAGATTTTCATGGACAACACCACGACAATGTTTTACATACGGAAGCAGGGAGGCACCAGATCCCCAGCCCTATCCAAGGAGGCACAGGATCTGTGGCACTGGGCGGTAGCCATGGGGATGTTCCTGGTTCCTTTCCACCTGGCAGGAGAAAGAAACACCATCGCCGACTCGCTCAGCAGGGAGCTGCGCGCGTGTCACGAGTGGGAACTTCGCCAGGATCAGGTGGATCAACTCTTCCAACGTTGGGGCAAACCCCAAATCGACCTGTTCGCAACAGCGACGAACTCGAAGTGCAAGAGGTTCGCCAGCAGGTTTCTCCAGCCGAGAAGCATGGGCGATGCGTTCTCGTTCCCCTGGGACGACCTATACCTGTATGCGTTCCCGCCGTTGCTGCTTCGACTCATCAACCAGCTCAAGAGGTCCCGGTGCAGGATGATCCTCGTCGCACCGCCGTGGCCGAAGCAGATCTGGTTCCCGGACCTTCTGGACTTGTCAACGTCCCCATCCATCAAGCTGTCGGCGGACGCGGATCTTCTCTCCAGAGAAGGAGGCGCCATCTTCCACCACGACCCGGCGTCGCTGAACCTGCAGGCTTGGCTCCTGCAGCGCTAGAGTTTGGGGGCTACGATATACCGGCCGATTGCAGAGAGGTTCTTGCAAAGGCCAGGGCGTCCTCGACTCTCAAATGCCACGGTCATAAGTGGAAGAGGTTCTCTATCTGGTGCCGAGCACAGAAGATCAACCCCCTACGGATTACGGCCTCTTAAGTGCTGCCGTACCTGCGATCGCTGGCAAAGGCTGGGCTAGCCCATGCCTCCATTAAGACTGACGTCCCTGTGGTCCCATCGACTGGTAAGAGTTTATGAAAGGACTGTTCTGGTCGTTCCCGCCGGTGAATGCCCCGGCCCCGGCGTGGGAACGTAACGTGGTGTTGACCAGGCTCATGGGGCCTCCAATCGAGCCGATGCACTCCGCACCGATGAAGTTTGTGTCGTGGAAGACTGCATTCCTGGTGGCCATTACCTCCGCACGACGAGTGGGAGAGATCCAGGCCCTATCCTGCAAAGCACCGTACTTGACTTTCCATGCCTCGAGGGTGGTGCTTAGGACGCACCCCTCCTTTATGCCCAAGGTGCCGTCGGACTTCCATCTTAACGAGCCCCTGGTGTTACCTGTTTTCTTCCCGTCTCCGGCCGAGAGGACTTTGCACTCGCTGGATGTGGCTAGAGCGCTGAAGTTCTACATGGACCGCACAGAGTTTTCGGAGGACATCACAGCTATTTGTGAACTTTGGACCTGTGAATCAAGGGAAGGCTCTCTCGAAGTCTTCTATTTCCAGATGGCTCTCCGGCTGCATCATGCACTGCCACCGGTTGGCTAACCGACCGCTGCCAGGCCGTCCGAGAGCCCATTCGACCAGAGCGATCGCTGCTACTACGGCGTTCTTATCTGGTGTGCCACTGCTGGACATCTGCAGGGCTGCTACGTGGAGGTCGACGCACACCTTCACGAGATTCTACATCGTCGATCGGCATTCCAGGGAGGAGTCCAGGGTCGGCCAAGCAGTGCTGCGCAACCTGTTCGCTTAAGGTGAGCCTGGTGAGGAGGTAAGAGATGCTTAATGTTGAGTTTTTTGTATCGCTTAATGTTGAGCCTTTTGCCCCCCCGTGGTTGTGCATGTGTGTACTGCTATGTATTCTTATATTCATGAGCATGTGAATCCATGCCAGACCTCATGCTGGAGAAGGAACAAGTTACTTACCTGTAACTGTTGTTCTCCGGCATGGGTCTGGCATGGATTCACATGCGAACCCTCCCGCCTACCCTTCTGCGGCTCTTCACTTGGTCATACTGCCACTTCACGTGCTACCAAATCTGAAGCTGGCTGCCAGAGGCGGGGCTTAGGGAGAGGGCAGTCATTGGCTGTGCTCAGTATGACAGAGATCAGTGATTGGTTACTACTACGAAAGACAGATCAGAAACGAAACTGATACTGATTTTTCCTTACCGAGGATTCCCAGTCTGACGATGGGGAATATTCATGAGCATGTGAATCCATGCCAGACCCATGCTGGAGAACAACAGTTACAGGTAAGTAACTTGTTCCTTATTCAGACACTAGGGCCTCCGTCACCAGCCATCCCAGTCTAGGGGCAACCACAGAGTGTGCAACTAACCAAGAAGTAAGACGGGGATGTCCAATGGGCCCTCTGCTTATTTAAATTATTGTTTCAGACTTTAAGCCTGGCTCTCAATAGGAAGGCATCATTCTGCCAGTTTTAAATGGAGTTGGCTATTCTACCCTTCTTTATGCAGACAATGCCATCTTACTTGATACCAAAGGGGTTAGGGCAAAGCCTGAGAGATGCAGCTAGTTATTTCAAATCCAATGGTTTTCGTTTGAACCTTACTAAAACAAGAATAGTTTTTGGCAGCAAAAAACAGAAATATATGTGATCTAATTTTAAAATGGGCGCCGTAGGTTCGTATTGCTACTTCGGGTGGTTTTTTCAAGCAATTGTTCCTGAACTTTGCATTTGGAGTCAATGGCAAATCGGCTATGGATAGACCTAGGCGGCCTGACGATATTCTATCGTAAGATTGGTGGGCAATCGACTCGATACATGTATCCAGGTTATTGAAGCCAGGCTCACTCTGTTCTGTATCGTAGTAACATCTGGGGCAATGTGAATTTCTGTCTTGGATTGTATTCTGCATATGTATTTGAGGAAGCAATCCTGAGAGCCCCTGGGCTGGCTGGACGACTGGAACTTCTTGTCCCAAGAATTAGTGTGCAGGCTGAACTAAGATTCCTAGAATTGTTCCAGAACCTATTTTTAAGTCCCTCAGAAAACCTCAACATTAGTAATGTAATGGGGGAGGGGAGAATGACTTTAATTGGCACCCGTGATATTTATCCTTGGCTTATGTAGGAAGTAGGCATTGACATCATGCGCCTCAAGTTGTAATATTAACATGGATTGGGCATGGATTGTGAAGCATGGACTCTGCCTTAATGATGAGAAGACAGAGCTGCTTCTCCTGGGTCCTCAGCCAACCTGAACAAACTGGCAGCAATATTCACCTCCTTCAATATTGATGGAAACGTAATTAAAGTTGCCAACACCGTGAAAACACTAGGAATATACATTGATTCCGCACGAACGCTAAATATATTATTATTTCTATTGCACTCGTACACAAGTGTTTCAGAGCGCGACAAGGCAAGGGAGGAGGAACAGGGGAGAACAAAACAATGATCTTACTAGGCCCAGTGACACTGAGAACGCGCAAGTGCATGGGAGAGGGGGAGGGGAAAAGTGCATGGAAGCGGGAGAAGTGGAGAGTGTGGAGCAAAGGAGAAACCAATAACTAATAATAAATAATAAAGCCAACAAACAGTGGTAGTGCAGCCGGAAATTGGTAAGTGCTGGGTTTTAGGCAGCAGACATGGTAGGTCTGATAAGTGCAGGAAGAAAAATGGGGGGAGGGGAGGCTGTATGGGTACAGATACAGAAGCCAGTGCAAGGGCTGGCCCCGGCAGGGTGATCAGGCACCTGGGCCCAGAGGACTAGAGGGTGGCCAGGTGCACGGTGCCAAGAGAACAGATCAGCATGGGAGAGGGGGAGCGAAGGCAGAAGCAAAGAGGAAGGTCTTGAGGTGCCTCCGGTGATGATTCTCCTCAAGTTTTAGAGTGGCAGGGAGGCTGTTCCAGAGGGAGGCCCCAGCCGAAGACCGAGATCTACCCCCAGCTTGTTTATTTGAAAAACTGACCCTGAGGGAGTTGGAGGAGCGAAGAGCTCGAGAGGGGAGGTATTTGTGGAGGGATAGCTGAAGGTATTTTGGACCCAGGCCCCAGAAAGCCTTGTGGACAAGAGACTAACGCCTTGGCGTCGGCCACAGCACATACATGCAAGCTCATCACGGCTTGCCGTCCTTACTTGACAAAATCCAACTGCATCACAATAGCCAGAGCACTAGTGCTATCCAAGCTAGATTATTGCAATGCACCTTAACTGGGTACCTCTCAACATGTCAACAAAATGCAAGTTATGCAAAATAATGCCTTCAGAGCAGCCTAAAGATTCCCAGGAATCGCTATCAAATGGCTTAATATTAAGCAAAGAATTGACCTCAAACCACTGTCCCTCAACCATTCGTGTTTAGCGAACGAAGGTCCCATATACCTCTCCAAGACTATTTCCCGACAATCGATTACACGGCCCACTAGATCAGCTCAATCGCACTGCGTCACCATTCCACACTTTAAACAACAACGGGCAGGAGGGGCCAGCTTCCCAGTGCTCGCAGCTAAGAAATGGAATGCACCCCAGTCTCACTGAGCAAGGAACCAACATTCCTCTTCCGGAAAAAGGTCAAAACCTGGCTTCATGAGCAACACCTTTAACTTGTCGCATAAACAGCTAGGCCTATTGCATGTAATTACCATCCGATGTACATATGTAAATTTAGATTTATAGCACTCTACGGTCTACTGATGTAATCATTATATGATGTATCGTACTGATGAGATGCCTCCGGGCTCGGTTGCGCTACAAATAAATAAACAAACTAAACCAACAACAGTTAAAAATGAAAGCAAAGGAGCTGGAATTTGACCAAGTCACGAGTAGCATGGTGAATCTGTGCTCATTGAGACATTTAACTGCAGCACGCATGTGAACACCCCAATAAGCAGAATATGGTCACCTGCCCAAAAGCGCATTATGGCAATGGTCCGATCAAACATTTTACCATTTAAATAGTCAAATGTCCTGGTTATTTAAGAACAAGTGCTGTACCTGTGGGAGTGATGCTATTGAGGACTTCCCTCGCTTTCTGCTCATTTGCAAGATCTCATTGGATCTGAGGTTGCAGTGGCTGCATAGTAATTTTATGTGTAATATTAGATCAGTTTCAGAGGCAATGCTGTTTTTCCTGTCGGACACTGATGGAAATTTTGTAATGGATCTCTATGAATATGTTAATACCTATTTTAAACGCTTGTTGAGGAATTTTAAGTCATCTATTTTAGTTCCTTGCAAATTTTAAATGTATATTTTTGTCTTTTAATTTTATATTTGAGTGTGATTTGATTATATATATTTTTTTATTTGTAAATGATGAACGCCAAAATAAAGTATTACTCACTCACATGCTGGCGAAAAACCCATGCTTTACACTTTGTATCCAGTTATGTGGCAGAAAAAGTGCACAGTGGGATGACATGCAGGCAATATTAATGGACATGCTGTAGGGGTTAAGGCACAGACCATAATCAAGGAGGGATAACTGTTAGCCTATGTATACATCAAGAGCAGCCTGAACACAGCTGAAACTTCAGGACACCAGCCGGCTAATACTGTCTTGGAGACATTTGCGGTTGCGCCTCAGAAGGGTTTGCACCGACTACCAAGCAAATAATCCCCTAAATGGGTAACTCCTTTTTTCAAAAAGAATTGCTGAGACTTTAGAGAAAGTCAAAAAGGATAAAGATACCTTGGTCGCTATGCCCACACTCTACATGCACTTTCTCACATGTAGGCAGCTCAACGTGCCCAAGAAAAGGCTATTCTCGGCATGCACCTTCCTACCATCATCCTACCAACAAATTCCCATGGTGTTCAAGTCACCATGGGCAAACGGGTCTCAAGAAAAACAGTTCAGCCAGCCTCCGTTTCACCACAAGGAAGAGGGCATGCTCGAGAAGCCCCCATTCAAAGCGTTGCATCTTGGTTAGGTACCCGACCATATAATACCCATAGGTGAATAATACAGCACTTTACTCGGGCTTGGGATACGGTTGCCACAGATCAATGGGTACCCCAGAGTGTCAAAAACCATTGTTCGACATTCCACCAACTCAGTCACACGCAACCAGAACACCTCGAGCTTCTCGAAGCAGAGGTAACATAACTGCTACAAAATGGGCCCAGCAACACCTTAATGGATTCCCAAAGGAAGTGAACAATTCTGCAGAGCAACACATTCAAAAGGACCACACTGCAGAAGGTAATCCTGTTACTGAATCGAGGTGAGTTCATGATAGTGCTGGGCATGAATGATTCATAGTTTCATATTTCCATGTTTTAGGAGCACAGGTGAGACCTTTGGTTCAAGGTAGGTGTCCCATACTACCAACTCAAGGTAGTTCCTTTTGACAGAACATCGGCACCACATGTTTTCACCAAGATGCGCTCTGTAGGCTGAGCTTAATTGCACCGGCAAGGGATGTATTGATGTTTACCAGGACAACTGGCCCATAATTGGGAACACCACTGAGTGCTGCACGAAGCACAACCAAACATCACTGTTGTTCCAACTAGGCTTCTCCATCCATACGAAGAAGTCATGGCTAACCCCCCTAAACATGATTTTCTAGAGGCCATACTGGGCACCGAACTGGCACTAGCTTTGCCATCAGAGGAGAGGTTTGATGCTTTCCTGGTGACCACTCCCCTTTTAGAA
This sequence comes from Ambystoma mexicanum, assembly GCF_040938575.1. Classification (NCBI taxonomy): domain Eukaryota; kingdom Metazoa; phylum Chordata; class Amphibia; order Caudata; family Ambystomatidae; genus Ambystoma; species Ambystoma mexicanum. The sequence continues at coordinate 1,302,338,095 of NC_090922.1, forward strand.
ACCGAAGACCAAGGTCACATTGCACCAGGTGATAAAGCTATTAGGGCTAATGGTGTTCTGAGTTTACCTAGTTCCATATGCCAGGCTGCACATTGGATCCGTTTGGGGGTGGTCACAAGCAGCAGAGAACTGGCAGGATCTAGTGCTAGTGACACAAAATGTTGTCAAATCACGAAGATGGTGGAATTCACAGAAAGGAATATCCATTTGTGGTTCTCCTCTGCTTAAATGATGACAACCTATGCATCGGTGAAGGTGTGGACAAGTCATTCACCGTCCAGGGCAAGTGCACTGCTCACGAGGTAGTCTCAAAACAACCTTCTAAAACTAAAGGCAATTCGCCTGCATAAAGCAGTTTTCAAACATAAATACAAGGAAAGGGTTTTCTAACAGTGACTCCACCTCTGCAACGCTTTGCATAAATAGCGGTTGGATGGAGGGCACACGTTCAGAGACTGTCCCACGCGATGCAACTGATTTGGTACAGGTATATAAAGGGGACAATGCATCGCCTAGCCCAGCATGTTTCAGGTGGGAGCAGTTGTCTAACCGAGTCTCAGCGTGCACAAGAGTGGGAACTAAAAGCAAGTTCTCTCATGAAAATGCACCAACCTGGGCAAGATCATTGTGGTACCTGCATGGTGGGAAAACAACTAACGAAAACCCAACAAATCATCCCAAATCCATAGTTACTGAATTTGGCAGCCAGGCCCCTGAAGACCTAGTTTGGCCATTTGCTACTGAAATAATTGTGCTAAACATCCTCAAGGAAACCTGTAAACCCAATACATGAACATGATGCTGTAACAAGTGGAAAAGTTTCATAATTATCAACCTAGTTCAGTGTCCCGCGGCCAACCTAGTTACCCACTTGTTTTACTTGTTGGAATCCATTCTGTGTGCAGTTCCCTAAAGGTACTTCTGGAGCTTGTGAATCTTGTTAGATTTACGTACTGTGCATAGTGTGCCATCTAGTGGTTGGTTCGAAGTTTACATCTTTTTCGAATTCAAAAAGCTGGTCGTCGGCAGGGGCGTTCCTGTAACACTATCCCTATCCTGTGTGTATAGGGACCCACAATCCTTCACGCATAGACGTCCCCAGATTGTTTTTCCTACCCCAGAGAATGTTATTTGTATTGTAACTGAGTAATGTTTTGTTAAATAAAACCTGCAGCTCCACTTCTCTCTTGCGGGGAGGCAGGGTGACTCTTAAGCAGACACAGGCTACAGAAAGATAATTGCTGGGTATTTGTCTTCTGGAGCTTGTGAATCTGCTTAGGTTCACATGTATAGATTAGCAAGCAGTACCTGAAGCAGGTAGTGAGTATAGGAACAGAAGAAATTAGGGGTTTAAGAATTGCTTGTCACACTTGTGAATCCGCTCTTGCCCGTGTTTGTGTGCTAGTGTTTAGCGCACTTGAATACAATCCATCTTGAAATAGTGGCCTTAGTAACAGGACCCCCGTCTCGGCCTGTTGCACACGAAACAAAAAACTTGCTTTATTTCTTACTTTGAACATCTAGTGTGTGTAATGCTTTTTCTCCCCTACTCTGAGGGTGGGGGAAGAAACTAGGTCGTTCAATGGATTTGTTAACATGAAATTTCGATATATATTTGTGGGTAAACCCATGGATGTGTTTTTAATACTACATTTAAAAATAAATATCTTTACATTTTGCAAATGAAAAGAACAATTCAAATAGAAGATCAACAATAAAGAAGCATGTAATTATCTAAGAGGTCTTAATACTACATTATACCTGTGAATGGATAGTCCACTTAATCTTCTAATAGATGTTACAGCTATTTGGAAGGCTGCCTTATAAGTGAGATCCCTTGGGAAAGACTTGTGCATAGGATCAAAAGGTGCTCCCAAAAGTCTCTAAAAAAAACTAATAAGGACCTGGGTGAGTGGATGTGGTTCACCCATTTCATGAATGCTTTGATTGGTACCTTCCACCAGGATGTCTTATGTTGGGAGGTAGAGTAGACAGCTAGTGGTGCCAGATGGACCCTGATAGAGGTGTAGACCAACCCTGAATCCAATAAATGTTAGAGGTATATTACAAGATCTGTGGGTATGACATTGATGGGGTCCATCTGCTTTGATTTGCACCAAATGACAAAACTCTTCCAAATAATTTGTGCAGGGAGCAAAGCAAATCCACCCACCTTAAGCTGAGATTTAAACCGTGTTAAACAGGGTGATGGGGCTAATTTGTGAATCTTGCAACAAATACGCCAACATTTCATGGCCGAAGTGACCTTTAGTAAAGAGTGACCAATAGTAAAGAGTACCCATCTCTTTACTATTGGTCAGTGTGTTCCAGACCACAGTTGTTTTTAATGAACTACATTTAGAAGTTACATACCTGTAAACCAATCAGTAGATTTGATTACTTGTTTCCCAGGACAGAACATGAATTGTGCTAAACCAGTTAATTTTATATCAGCCCAGGGCATAGGGGCGTGCTGTGTATGTTGCATCCAAGAATGCTACAACCTTTCACACAAGACCTTGCATGCTCTTATAATTCTTTCCACTAGACCAAGTTTGCATGACAGTAAAATGGAATTCCGTACACACATTTACACAACACTACTGCTTAGATCCTCAAACCAGGGAAGTTTAACAAGTGTGTCATGCAGTACCAAGATATTTATTTACCACACTACCATCTGCAGCCCCACCAATGACTAAGAAGTTGCTTGTTAATCTATGCATAGTATGTGGCTAAACCGATTCATGACCCTCAAACGCTAAACACCCAGTAATCTTTTTGGAGTTTGTATGTGTTTTGAATTGTACATGTGCCCAGTCAGTTTCCTCACAGAGGCTCTGGAAACTTAAATAAATACGTAGAGAAATGTAAATCGAGTCTGCACTCGTCACTGAAAATACATTAATAGAAGGTTTACACCTTCTGGGGGAAAAATCCATATGAGTGTCTGCTCAATGAGCATAATCTGTACCAGGACAGTGTAGGGACAGTATGGCAGGAAGTACTATGTTGATGCTTATCCCTTACTTTGGGAGTAAACTTACAACACTAGACCAAATACTAGATGGCGGATTATGTGTAGCATGTGATTCTAAACAGATAGAAGCTTCAGAAAGACGGCTACTGGGCAATAGGTGTATATCTGATGTGCTCCTGCACTTTACTGTACATTTTCCATCTCAAAGCCAACTCTATCCACGAGCACCACTTGTTTCTGTCACTTGGCCACTTTTTAATACAGTCTACCAACCTAGGACCAATCCAGAGGCTATGTAGTCGACTTGGTTGATGTAAAACCTCATCTAAAGCTGTACTGAAATCCAAGTAAAGTACATCCATCACTCTTCTTTGGTCCATTTCATGAACCATACATTCCATAATAGGCTTTGTCTAACATTTCCTCCTATTGAAATCATGCTTTAGTGGGTCCTGTAATCCATTGGATTCAAGATAATCTGTTATTCAGAGTAAATACTTTCATTAATTCATAATACTAGGGCCAGACTTGCAGATCTTTTATTTGTGATCTTTCTCTGCTTCCAAGTTGTTTTGATTGTGTATACTTCTGCTCTTGCCCAGCCCTTTGGCATCCCTTGTTCTGTAGCAAGTGATTAAACAAAGGTGTTAGTGGTGCTGGCAGTACCCGTGTAAACTATCAAACAGGGTTGACGTAAGCTCGGCTCCTTGGCCTATATTAAGATGCTTTGTTCTTGAACTTAGTTACATGGATGCATTTACATTTACTGCTGGGTTGTCGCCCAATCAGTGTAATACATGGGTGCACCATAGTCCTAACCTAGTGCAGAGATGTCAATCAGCTGGCATTATAACACTGACAACAATGAACCTGAATTCCATCTACGGGGTCATTGAACAAAGGATGCCAAGAACTGGCTCTGTCTGAATGGTTCAAAAACAGAACTAATGCTTTTCAGCAGCTCCATGTTAAGATCTAAACTTGGGTTAGAATACTCATGCTTCAGAATTAAGGATTGCCTCATCCCTGTAGTGGACAGTCAAGACTTTGGGGATATTCTTTGATGCCTCACTTAGCGCTGAAAGTCAAAACCAACTAGGTCTCCAAAAACTGCCATTATTATTTAAATGTCTGAGAAATATAGTCTTAATTTCGAAACTCAACTGCATCAATAGCTCGTGCCACCATCCTCTCATGCCTGGATTACTGTAATGCCCTACTGGTGGGGGCTAGTAAAAAAATGTATTGATCAACTACAGATCTTCCACAATGACTTCACATTATTAAAGGCGTTACTAGACTGGAGCATATTTCATCAGCAAGGCAATCGCTACACTTGCTTCCCATCTCTGCTCTGATCCATTTCAAGACAGCTCTGTTAGTCTTTATGGGAAGGTACTGGCTTACCTGAGAGCATGTACCTCACTATGTACCCAGTCCAGCCCCTCCGTTCAGTGAACCTCGTCCGATCAACACTTCAAGTTTAAAAGGATTACAGGCCTAGGAAGCACTTTTCCGATACTGCTCAGGTCTGGAACGCACTTGAAAGTACTCTGATTGGACCAAAACCTGAGGAGTTTTCGCATAGCCATGAAAACTAGACTCTCTTCATAGGCTCTCTGCTAGATGGACTTCTCAGACCTTCTGTCTTTTGATCTCCTAGCGCCTAAGTCCCGATGGTAATGCCCCTGCTCTTGTCCCGTTGTATATGTTCTGTCCTTTGTATTTTTGTGCGCCCAAATGCCTGAGGGTTAACAGCGTGTTACAAATAAATAAAATGTGCATTGCTGAAGCCAGTGATACCTTTACTTATCTACGTGAGAATTTGTTGGGCAGCAGAGGCTAAGGTTTACTTTCTATTACACTTTCATCAAGTATGTTAATGGTCCCATTCAACAAAGAAACCTAGAGATTGACCTAAAAGATCAGGGTGAAATCTGGTATTCCTTTGGTCTCTGTCTCATGGTTTGGTTTTGGCTGCAGTTCCACGTGGGTACCACTTGCGCAAAATGCATATAGTAATGGCAGGTGCATTCTTAGTATTCCAGGGAGCATCAACTTGATCTCTATCAGTTCCAGCGTCAAATGAAGGGCATGTTTCTATATTTCCAAAAGTTCAACACTCTGGGCCAGGCCTCTTCTACTGCTTCTATTTTTACCCACTTCCACCCTCTGCGTACTAGGATTGTGGCAGGTGGGGTTTATAGAATAGTGTTCAGGGCCTTACAGAAACATATTCTCCAAACGGGCAGCACGAAATATGAGGGATGTTTGGTGGTGGCCTCAAATCTTCATGCAAGAGTGGTCACAAGCGCAAAAGTTGAAGATGGCTAAGTCCTCTTAGTTGGGGGGAGGGGATATTACGCAGGGTCCTCTTAGTTGTGGGGTATCAGTGAAGCAAGCCTCCTCTTGAGTGGTCATGAGTCCGCTTTTAGGATATGGTAGGCTATGAACAAGGGATTCAAGAAGGTGTAATTTGGAAATCTTTGATGGGTGGGGTCGGAGGAGTGAAGGACCCAAAAGAGCACTTGAGATTTTCAGAGGTTTGCAGGTTCCGCCTTTTCCGTGAACAGCTTGGCTATGGTCAACTATCTTGCAAGACTCCTGAACATCACACCCACCCTCCTCCCCCACCCCCACCTGTATTTATGCACCGTGATTACTTCTTATCCACAAGTGCACTTTTGTACTGTGATCCGATGTGTATTCTGTTGCAGATGTTGAAATAAATAAATACACAATGACAGCATCTTTGAAGCAGTAGCTTTAACACTTCCATAAAGTACTCCTGCTAGCACTAGGACGGCCTATGTTCAAAATGAGGGAAATGTCCCACTATCCGTTTTCTTTAACTTTCCTGCCTAAACGGGCATACAGAGATTGCAGGCTCAGAATATTTTTTTGCTGCAATCCTGGCACTTGAATTGTTGGCTCTCTCGCATTGGCGAGCAACACTTCAAGAAATGCTAGTAACCCCATAGGAGAATGCCAGTGGACTGGGAGTCTTGGAAGGGCAGCTACAAAACGGAGGCAATGCTTAATTTAAATGCGTGATTTCAGTTCACTATTCAAAAAGCTCACCGAAACCCAAAGTCTTGCTGCTGCAGAATGCAGCTGCTATAATCCAATTTGAAATAAAAGGACTATCCAGCGCTTTGCTCCTTTCTGAAGGTGACGTTGTGTAAATGGTTCCTTTGCTTTAGCACGGTCCTGTGAAATACACCAGAATCTGCCATGGCCTTAAACTGCTGGGATATGGAAGCGTTGCTGTTTCTATGCAGTGAGTCTTCTCCCTTAGATGTAGGGCACAAGGTCCTCTTGGATGGTAAACATTCTAAGTGATAATATGGTCTGTAGCAAGCGGAAGGTGTATTTGCACTGGAGTTTGTTTGCATCACTACCACCATCTGATTGGCAGATGTTTTCTCAGTGGAATTCAGTCATGAGTTTCCACTAAGTGGGCAGCATTGCTTTGTAACCAGGGTGGTACAAAGGAATTGCAGGCATCGTGTCCTGTCTATATCCCCCCCCCCCCGCGCGCCCCCACGCCTGCACACCATCCTCCCCAGAACATTTTAATATGGGATTTCAATATTCCTTTCACTGTACTGTTAATTAGGGGGCCCTCTAATCAGTACTATTAACACAGTGGTATTCGTGTTTAGGAAAGCTGCTAAACAAATGCTTGCAAAATTGCTAAAAGGCTAATTAATGTCTTTTAATTAAGAAAATTGTTCATGGTAACAAATCATGCTATTGCTGGCAGCGGCGCGAAGGCCATCGCTTGTTGAAATTAGTAACAAGGCAGGTACGGAACATCTGCTCCCGTGCTACTCCATCCAGTGACGAGCAGCTCCCTTTGCATACAGCCGTTATGCCTTCTGCAATAACGTGTTCTCTCAAAGTACTCTGCCATATATAGCCCGAGTAATAGAGGGCGATAGATAGATAGAAGTGTAAGGGGTTTATGGCGATTAGCTTTGTGCATTCAGGAGAAATAATACAAAGGACTCATGGATCCTTTCAATCGGGGCATCCCACTGAGCACGTATGTGTCAACATATGTTGACTTTATTGGCTTAATACAGGTATATGACGAAGGCGCTGCTACCTGCGTTTTCATTGGTTACCTTGGGAAACCCTGGCAGTCTCAGGAAAGTTAAGCAGATCCACCTTCGTCTAGCAGAAAAAATTGGCTTGTGATAGTTATCATTGCGTTATGATTTACGAACACTGGGTGTGATCATACCGGATTACCATGGCTTTATTGGATTAGGACAGAGTAATTCAAACTAATAAATACTTCCTTGTACCTTTATGACTAGACTTGAACTGGGAGCCATATGTTCTTATAGCCAACAAGTCTCTCCCACCTTTCATTCTCTTACTCTATTCAGCAGGCCTCGAGAGTTAATTATAATGTAATGGGCATGCGCCATTTATACATGGGATCATTGATCAACAAGGGAGAAAAACAGTCCCAATATTGGGTCCAAAAGCGATACCTGACTCCTGCAGTCAAAATCATCAGAGTGCCCAGGTTTGTTAGCTGGCTTTCTCGTCATTCAAGTGGTCAATTTGCTGTACCACTCATCTGACCCCGCCCCAGGCAGTTAAGGGGATGGGGCAGGATGCAGAACTTGCATCTATACACAATGTGTTTCATGGTATTTCAAGGAGGGAGGGAACATGGGAGAATACAGTTACATTCTTGAAAGTCCTTGAAACAAGTCAGAATGTGAGAATACCTATCACATCATATCAGATGGGAGACAATACTAGCAGCAACATTACCATGCCTGATGACAATTGTTGCAGTGCAAGAATGACAAGAGGAGGGGAGGAGGGGAGGTGTGGGGGAGGGGAGAAGAGGTCTTCACAAGAGGCGTGCACAGTGCTCTTGACCACTTTCTGTTTTAGGAGATTGAACTGCTGATCTGAGCACACAACATGCTGTTGCGGATTGAGTTGGACACATCCACTAAAGGTACTAGTCCACCTCAGTGGGTTTTGCCATTACACTGCTATGAAGCATGAGTGAAGTTGGGGACCTGGCGCGGCCTCAGTAATTGAGTACACAGACTAAGGTCAAGGTTTCCTGGAGTAAAGAATCCTAAAAGTACAGCGGATAACATTGCCTACAGGAGACTGAGATGTTCCTCTCTCTCGGTTTCTCCGCAGGAGCCATATACCGGCAACTGTTTTTTGCCATTACACCCACATTCAAAAACATACTATTAATTACTTTGGAACCACCCTGTGCCCTCAGCTGAGGGTGCAGCCTTGTGGTTGGTAAAATGGGCTTATACCAATTTATAAAGTAATTAACACATACATTTACATTTATTTCTTTTGATTGCACTTCGTTTTGGTGCATATGCGCTTTACAAAAGGGCTGCAACACTACACCCTGGTTGAGTCTGAAACAAAAGGTATAACAATAAAGTGCACAATTTTTTATTTTTTATTTGGATAGCTGATGAAATCAACCTTTCAAATATCAAACAATTTTTGAACGACAACTGTTTAAAACTATACAATATTTCATTATTCATCTATAAAATTATTTCAATCATAACTACAATGACAATGTGCACAATTATCCCGAAGAGATCTCCGTCTTAGGTGAACACTGCTCAGTTTTCACCTAGCAAGGGTTCTCCTTTTTTGGGTTGTCACAAAGCCTGCATTAAAGTCAGAGTTGTGAACATGTCCCCTACTCGTGTTACCCTCCGTTTCTAACTTGGCGTTGCAAATCCATTTACATATGACATTCTGCAATTGCAGACCTGTTCAGAGCTCCAGGCTCCTGTATCAAAATAATGTTTATAACATCAGCTTCTAAGGGCACCACCCAGCAAGCGGGAGACACTTCTAGAGACAGAGGCTAATATTATTTTTATATATCGAGCCCAGCAAATCTCAAAATGACCCTCAAGCAATGCCACTTTACCCATCAAGTAGAATAACCAAGCTGTTGACACATTATGAGTTTAGTACATTCTAGAGGACTACAAATAAGGAAATATAAAAACGAAGTGACCACAGTGACGAAGTGACGAAGTACAATCCAGTTATTACAATTATGCACAATGAAAACAATTAATTAATGGGAGTCTGCTCTATATTAAACACACCGTTTCACAGCCCGCAAAGTGGGCAGGCAAAGGATTAGCAGAATCCAACCTGGAGTTCATTTTGATTCCAAGACAACTGGTGCCATGCAAAATACGCATTTTAACATTACACCTGTGTTGAGTATCTGGAATGCCCACAGTTCTGCATTCTATTCAGACTCCAAATTGTATTTTGTTTAAACTATATGAAATTGTGCAGTGTGATAAGTCGCATTGTGTTCTTTCTGGAATATTCAATGCAATGAAATTGGGTGTTGAACATAGGCGCAGTACTGAGCAGACATCCATAATCCATTGTTTCAATTGTGCCTTATTGTAAGAACTCGATTATACTGTGTTCACTTGGTTTTATATTTCTTCATTTGGGGTCCTCTAGAAGGCAGACTATAATCTACAGAATGACGGTTACTGGGCAAGGAATACATTTCGGTGGATTTCAGAAGTGACTACGATCTTTTCTCTGAGTCACCATCTTGGAGGTCACCCATGTTACTTTGATCTCATTGTTGATCCCTGCTGTGATCTCGTGTACATGATCATGGGCAGAGCAGCGTCAGATGGCTGAACTAAGGTTACCATTTCGTACAACCGCCGATTGTCATAGATGATGTTGCAATGAATTGGGCCCTAGTAACTGTCTTAACTAAAAGCTTTTTTCCCCTGAATTAATGGGTTTTGTTATGCTAGATCGTATCCTCCAAAAAAGGAACGCCTACTATGCTTTGTGCCCAACTTGTTTGGCGGACTCTATCCAGTGGTTGTCACAGTGTACCTGTTAAATCAAAGCACCGTTTTCTTTATGGTGAAAAAGGGGAGTAGACACACAGCTTTTTTTTTTCTTTCCCTGATAAATTTTGAACCGTTTAACACATTTTCCCCAAAGATTCCAATTGCCCTTGCCAGACATTTGTTTTGTACATTTCAGGCAAATCCGTCCAGTGTGTCAAGTCTAGGGATTTACATTTGAGGACCAGGGGCTAATACATTCATTTACCCAGAAGTGTTGTCGAGGTTATCGAGATATGTACATACATAAACATTAAATATACTGCAATTTTTTTTATTTATATATTGATATTTACACATCTCTGTATTCTCAAACGGGAAGAGGAACCTTGTATTTGCAGTTTATTTTGATTAATGTCTTTGTGACATCTCTCATGTAGTTGGCGGCTTACAACTGAGCATTTAGCCTACATAACATAAACCAATAGCAAGATGTATATATATATATATATATAATTATTATTCAGCCTCAAAATATCAAGATATGACTTTTGGTCCATATCGCCTAGCCCTATTCATGGGCCTGATCTGGCATGCATGTGCAGCTTCCTGCTTTGACTGGAAATTCAATGTTCACCCAGTGCCGCCGTTATACACATTAGCCCACCAGGAAGAAACCCAATGTTTGCAACACCAGGTAGCCGAGCAACATCATGGCCAGATACCCATGCTCTACTGAATTTCATATTATTCTGCCCTACCCTGTAGTATCCAGGTAGATCGATTGGCCATAAGTAGCCTAGGCAAAACTACGAGGAAGAAATCTCCACAGTGATTGGCAAGTTACCATATTGGTCAGTGTTGTATCTACATCCTAGATTAATATTTAAAAACTAAATGAGTATCTGTACACCCTCTGAACAACATTCCGGCACAGCTGGTTTGGCACAGCTGGGAGCACTGGGTGCTGGGCGCAAAACACTTGTGCAACCCATTGCGATTTAGTTCATTTGCCATTGCTACTTGAGGAAACCGAAGCAGGCCCGACTTTACTTTTCAAGTACCGAAGTATGTCTCAGAATGGCTACCAGGACCAATGCCAAATGAAGCCCCACCAAAGCAGAGTTGGAAGCTAAATGTGCATCCTCTGGAGTAGGATCAACCCTCCTGTCAAAGCTTTGTGTATGTTTATATATTGAAGACACACTTGTCCAAATTGGAGTGAGTGACTGTCACAAATAATGCTGAAAATCACCTTGCTTCAAGGAGATCACAACACTGATCATGAAGCAAAGCACAAAACCAACAGTCCAGAGGATGGAGCAAAATCATAAGGAACCGAGAACTTCTGGCATGGCTGCCAAGTGGAGACATTGCTGAATTGAGTTTGCTATGGTGCTCGTACTTGCCAAATTCTAAAACCATCACCACAGACAAGTCCTTTGCAAACGCCTTGCCTCAGCGGCTCACTTTTCTAAGGACGCAGAAGCATGGGTTCAATCATTCCTCAATAATAGAACTATGCAAGTCTTCTCCCCTTCAGACCCAGCAGAACCCATCTCGATAACCTGCAGAGTTCCACAAGGCTCATGCGTTTCACCCACTATGTACAACATCTTCACGAAGCCATTGTTTGACAAATTGGACCATCTGGGTGTCACCTACACTAACTTTGCAGATGACACCCAGATCCTCATACCCCTTTCGGGCAATTACATCACCGACACAGCTCTTGTGAACAAAATCTACCTCCTCATTCAGTCATGGATGGCCACACATGGCCTATGCCTGAATGACCACAAGATCAAACTCCTAATACTAGGTACCCTGGCTAACCTTAAACTTAATAACGACTACTCCTCCTTCAACATGGATGGCAACTCCATCAAGGTTGTAAAGGAAGTAAAAACGCTTGGATTCTACCTTGATTCCACCCTAACCATGAGCAAACAAGTCAACTCTTTAGCGGCCACGTCAGCATACACATGCAAATTAATCGGGGTCTGCAGACCGTTCCTATCCCCAACTAGCTGCATTACCCTTGCGAATGCCCTCACACTCTCGATTGGACTATTGTAATGCTCTCTACATGGGAGCAAACAAGTACATCTTAAGCAAAATCCAAATGTTACAAAATAATGCCTTAAGAACAGCACTAAATATCCCAAATAAAGATCACATATCTGTGATAAGACAAAACCACTGGCTGTCAATCAAAGACCATAATTATGCTAAAAAACGACTTCCTTGACCCACAAATGCCTCAACAATGCCACATCATGGTATCTCTGACCGGATAGCTAAGAAAACTGCCAATCGCCTAACTAGGTCCTCCAACTCATGCTACCTTAGTGTACTGCGTTTCCAACCTAGCCAAATCTGGTGGCTGAAGCTTCCCAGTCGTGGCAGCCCAAACATGGAACTCACTCCCTTACTCACTCCGGGCTGATCAAACCTACCCTAGTTTCAGACGAAACATACAGAAATGGATTAGAACCAATGACGCTCACCCCATAACTTAGTATCAAACAATGCCATCATATAAGTTGCAATTGAAATGACACCCTATGTTGATCACTGAATATAACTGTATGTAATGTAACTCTATATCGTTAATTGCTCACCTGTAACTTGTGAACCATAACTTGTGAACTGTGTATCGCCACACTGTATTGTTAATAGTATGTCTGTAACTCTATGTATCATCAAGCCTAAAGTCTCCTTGTACTGCTTGCACCCGGTTACCTTCGGGTTTGGTGCGCCATATGAAAAACAAACCAACCACCAGTTCCTAGCTTTAACCAAGATGTTTTCCACAAAGGGATCTGGTGCACACAAGGTGGTCAATGTGTTGTCTTGTCCCAGATTTAATTAATCATGGCATTATATACTTGGCAATATAAAAGGTTCTCAAAATGTAAATCCGCTTAATCTCTGAGCTTTGGGCAGTGCAGTTTTGTAGGTTTGGTAGCTACCTATTACTATTCAAAAACAAGTAAGTGTATTGTGCAATACTTCCCTTTTCTTGACATAAAGTTTGAGTCACAACCACTGTATCATGTGGGTTCTGACTATTTGGCAGATTACTGGTTCACAAACTTGCCTAATCATTCCATCATGGAGGTAACCACCATTGGAAACATAACTATTTGTAGTCGCATGCTACATCAGCACTTTTACACCAAGGGAACAGCAGCCTCGAGTTAAAAGAAAAAGGCATGCTTTTGTGCTCACTGACTAGATGTCTATGCTCAATTTTATATAGTCTTAAGCCTAGTTGTGAAGGAACAGTGTGCTGTGCTAGAAGGTAATTCAGTAATGGGGTACAATAATATTGATCCAATTACAAGTAATAAACTATAGGGAGTAACCTTTAAATGACAGTAAGAGCGATTATACTGTGGGTTACAGGCCTGGGATGCAGCTTGGGGAGGGAAAGACGGACCCAGTCTTCTTAATAAGTTGGTGGAGATGCAGCCGTGCTTCGTTGAAGCTGGATGATCAGACACACACACCTCAAAAGCCCAGTTTGAAGGTGATGTGCCTGGGAGGTAGTAATAAATGTAGTTCTGAGTATGTTGTATTTCCTCTGTCCTACGATGCGAGCGCCTCCAGCATGCTGGGCAGCTTTCAGTGGGCATGGAAGGACTATTTCAGCCATCTATACGCCATGTAGGTCTACGCCATGGTAAGTCATTATCCGGGTCTCCAGATTTTTTTGACATCACCTCCCATTAGCCAGCACAGTCGATGATGAAGGATCGTTGGAGTTTTGTGGCAGGGATTGTTCTCCAGCATTGGATCGTTGATGAATTCACATGCCCATTGAATATTCCGTCGTCAGGCTGGGAATTCTCAGTAATATTAAAGCAGTTTGATTTAAAGCTTAAAACATATATAGCCTATTGCTGTCACTTTGGGTTGCCAATGACAATGGTCCTTCTTAGCTCCACCCTTGGTGGCCATTTTCAGATTTTTACCGCATCTTTAAATGTTGGAGTCCTCCTCGAAATATCAATGTTTTTGAGAACATTTCCATCGCTTTATCTTCAACATTAGTCATGGAGACCCGTGGCCGGTGGAGATTCCGACCATTGACAGATCTTCTAGACATGTGTAGTCTGCTTCACAAGTTCATCTTCATCTGTTTGAGGACTTTGCCGCTTCAATGAACGCTAAGAGCCTTTTCAAGACCTGCAGTAGGTGTCGCCTAAATAATGTATATGTGGTGGATCATCACAAGTGCTTGTACTGTCTGTAGCTAGACCACTACATGGAGAGCTGCTCCATCTGTTAGTCCTTTTTCATTGAACTCATAAGGACCGTCATTGCAGGTTGGTGACTTAGCTGGAGGAGGGTGCCGGGGCCTCTGACTCTACCTCGGTCCGAACCCTCGTCTAAGAGTTTGAGGTCACACAAAGAACTTTCCCTGGGGAAGAAACGTAAGGGGGGACACAAGTCTCGCATTCGTCTGTTCCCTCACCCCAAACCCTCACCCCTGCTAACCACTCCGTCAACGACGACTACTCCGTCCATGGACAATTCAGTGGTCACGCCTGCACTCTTTGATGCAACGTTTGATATCTGCATCAACTCCGCCTCTGAGCCACAAGCGTGAATTGTCGTCAACATCAACTCAACAGCCTAGTCAACGGTCCACAGGCCAGCAAAATAGTTGTCCTAGTAGACGGCTGCCCCGTTGACGATTGCTTTGTCTACTTTGTCAACTACTGTGTCTACCAGCACGTTGGCAAGAGTTGCTTTGCCTCCGAGGCCGTCTTCGGCTCCCTTGGCAACCCAGTCACTATCGCCGGCTATTGACATGGTTCCCAGAGGTGCTAGTATGGACGGGTAGATGCCTCCTGCACTGTCATTTCTGCCCTGGCTTACAAAGGCCAAGCCACTATTTACCCTGGTACCTGCTGTGTCGCCTATTAGAAGCGCCACCTGCCCAGATATTGCAAGTAGGAGTGGTTTCAGATGAAGCGCATCTGGTGGCCTTATTTCTGGTACCTGATCCTATCCTGCCAATACCTCGTCCACCAGTTCAACCTCCTGCAATTCCTGCAGTTCCACCCATTGCAATACCTGCTGTTCTCTTGGGCACACCTCCTGCACCCAGGGACCTTTCTCTCGATAGTTTAGCAACATTGCAGTCATTAGTCATGGTGATACAGCATAGTCTACCTCCTGCAGCCGCTCAAACTGCCCCTAGTAGGAGTCCTCTGCTTTACCTGCAAACAAGGACTTATGATTGGTTATTTATAATATGATTGGTTATTTATAATGCGCTTAATACCCAGAGGTTTCTAAGTGCGGACCCGGGGATCAAACCTGTGTTGCTCCATGTTATCTTGCTTCCAAAGCAAGCATGTTGCCCCTGAGCTATCTGACCAAGACAAGGATTAAGTTCCTGCCCGGCAACCCCGCCTGGCTCCTCAGTTCTTCATACCAGTCGCTATCTTCACTGATACAAACAATGATCCGGACGACACTGATTACTCCCCAGACACTACTTATTATGACGGCCTAGTTCCAGCTGATGGTGAAACGTCAGAACTGCTTTTGCGTGATTCACCTCCACATGAAATAGGCTCTTTTTATGCCTTCTAAACGCGTGTTCAGTTAAACTATTTGATCTAGTTCCTGAGGAACACAGAAAAGAAGTTTTCCTATTTTAAAAACCTGAAACCTCCCATGAAGTGTGTAATCTCGATACTAGACATCTGGAAAGATAACTTTTTGGTGATGAAAAATCCCTTCCCTTCCTTTCTCTGCTCCTCCAAAGGATAGCCTGGAGAAGAAAGAAAAAGTTCCATATACCGCACCCAGCCCTGCACAGTCTCGCTGGTATCAGCAGCTTCTCAGAAAAAATTGTCCATACATGCATGGTGCCCCCTGACAAAGCAGGTATGCAGCTTGGCGCCTTCAGAAAAAGGGTAATTTCCACAGCAGCTACAACCATCAAGGCAGCCAACTCATTGGTAATCCTCTCCCAGTACGACCGTGAGTTGTGGTACAAGATGGATCCCATCTTGGTTTTTGCCTGGTAAGTGATATGGCTCTGGTGCTGTTGCACGAAGGAGAAGCTGCTTCGGACCATGTGATTAGTCACACTAGACATCACAGGCACCGTTTTCCGCCAGATGGGAACAGAGCCTTACTCCGGTGCCAGGGATGGTTGAAGGCAACCAATTTTCATCCGGAGGTGCAATCCAACAAAGTTGAGCCATTTGATTGGGTTGACCTTTTTGGTAAGGAGGTGGATGAAACCCTACATGCCATCAGGGCTGATCTGTATACCGCATCCTCTCTAGGCACCCTACAACAGAGAAGGCAGTCCTTTCGTTCAGGTAAAGGACAGTTCGCCAGAACCTCCAACTACAGGCCCTCCTACCGCCAACAGATGGCTTGTACCAGCTCACCAAGAGGCTTACAAAGCGAGGTCGCAACTGTACAGAAGTACTTGGCGATGGCGCAGATCTTCATACAGGCCACATACCCCCAAGCAGTTCTGACAAGCACCAAGACCCGCGCCCACACTTCAGCACCCTAGTGGGAGGCCGGTTGTCGCAATGTATCCATCAGCGGGAAAACCTCTCCAGCGGCACACCTAGAGTTTCTGCCCCTCTATTCCTCCCATAACTAAAAAGGAACTATATCGTCCTCTCCTACTGCACAAAGTTAAGTCTGTTCTAAAGAAAGGGGCTGTAGAAGCCAGATACTTCCTGGGGAGAGAATCTGGTGGGTAGTGACCCATCCTGGACCAAGGGCAGCTCAACAAATTCCTAAGATCACAAACATTTCGTATGGTCACACTTCTACATGTCCTCGAACAGCTAGACTTACTCTCCTGTCTGGAATTAGAGAATGCTTATTTTCAAATTCGCAAACATCGCAAGCACAGACGCTGCCTTCGTTTCTTAGCACAATGCACACATTATCATTTCAAGGCTCTGCCTTTCAGCCTAGAATCAGTTCCAATGGTCTTCTCCAAGTGCCTTACCCTGGTGGCATCCCATCTCCACCACACAGGCATTTACGTCTAACTGTACCTGGACGACTGGCAGATACGCACCCCCTCCCTGTCGCTAGACTTGCAGCACACTGAGGAGACTGGGATTCTAAATCAATTTACCGAAGAAACGCGCCGTGCCATCTCAGAACGCACTTTTCTTAGGTTCACGGGTCAACTTCCGGAAATGTCTAGCTTTCCCTCGGAGGAGAGGGTCAACGCCATACTCCAAAATATTCAACAACTGTCCAGACTGCAGGTGACAACAGTCCATTCTATCAAGTTACTGCTAGGGATGATGTCCACATGCATTCCATTGGTTCCACGCTGCAAACTTCATATGCGAGCTCTCCAGGAGTTCTATATGCTCAATGGGAACAAGTGGCTGGTTCCTGAAAATATCCCCCACATCATTGTGCCAAACTCTGCAGTGATGGAATCGTCAGTCACCTCACGCAAGGTGCTCCCTTTCTCCTCCCGGTGTGTCCCATCCCCTGCACTTGCGTGATCTCAATGTCACTTGGCCTAGTAAAATCGTTCTGTCCTCCCTCTGTTCCCCCTTCCTTGCCTCATCGCGCCTTGAAAGACTTGTGTATAGCCATGTTACAAATGCCATACATTATATCGACAGGGATTCCAGCGAGGAGTCCAGTGTCGGGCAGTCCATGCTTTGCAATGTTTTTGCTTATGGGGACTGTTCCGGAGGGGACTTAAATTGCTTTGATAGAGCTATACCCCTTCCATTGGTTGTGTATGTATTGTATTGCAATATAATAGTATTTAATGAGCATGTGAATCAATGTAAGATCCCATGCTGGAGAAGGAACACATTACTTACCTGTAACTCCTGTTATCAAGCATTGGTATCTTTCATGGATTCACATGCAACCCTCCCACCTACTCTTCTCAGGCTCTTCTGTCGGTCCTACTGCCACTTAACGTGCACTTCCAAATCGGATGATGGACCCAGGGGTGGAGCTAAGCAAGACCATTATCATGGCTCGGGCAGTATGACCCAAAGTAATAGCAATAGGCTGTATAAGGGACTATCAGTTTAAACTTTAAATCAAACTTCTTTAATAATACAGAGAATTCCCAGCCTGCCAGGGAATAATCATGAGCATGTGACTCAATGAAAGATACCAATGCTGGAGAACAGGGATTTACAAGTAAGTAAATTGTTCCTTCTGGTTATTAAAAAAAGCATACACGTCGTCCAGTCTGTTGTATTTCCAGATTTGTTTTGCATGTCAGAGATGCAGTTAAACAAAGAAGAATATGCTCCCTGTTAGCACGATCATTTCTCATTCCATTCTCTTCATTGTCCCACCCTGTGCAATTCAGTTTCCACAAATTTAGCAGGCTGCGCGCGAGTCTGCTAGTTGGTGGAGCAGAACCTAGCCGGTATGGGAGCTGGACTTCAGTATAGATCAATGCATTTACTACTGTGCTTGTTTCCAATTTCAGATGTTCTGGCAGAGTCTATTCTTGCGTTAAAAAAAATCATCGTTTTTATGTAGAAGATCAAATTGTTTTAAACTGCTACCTGTGTGATGCCTTTACCAGCATTTAAAAAAATAAGCAAAGTCGAGTCAGGGATCGTTTTGTGCATTGCTTCTATGAACTGAGACTTCTGAGTCCTTAGAAATGTCCAACACATTGAGTCTATGACGTTGTGCATTTAAGTCAATTTTGCCATTGTGCTGCCATTGTGTGTTCCTATGAGCTCCTCTTTAGTTCTCATTAATGTATAGAATTCTTCCAGAATACTGGCATCTTTGTCAGTGCCCCACAAAAAACCCATCGGATGTTTATTACAGATTATATATAACCCTTGGACCGGTGAGGGAGTGTGGCTATTGGGCAATCTGTGTAATGTGAAATGGTTCAATTCAGACCTTATACTGCAGATTGCCAGGCGCATCTGCTACGCCTCATGCCGCTAGGACGCTCCCATTTCTTGTGGCCCATCACGACCAACGGTGCCTCAGACAGGTTGGCAAATCATTGCGGCCCTCCCCATTGTTGGGGAAGACTATGCCGAGCAGTTTGCTGCCCTCGCTCCGTAGCTCTAATGCCATGTTATTAGCAGCTTACTGTTGCCCCCACACGGCGACCATCTTCCAATCCGGTTATGCTGTGTTTCCTTCATGTCCTCTTCACCCATTTCCATCTCCTGCAAAACCTCTTGCGGAGCACCTCGAGCGAAACCACTGTTCTTGCTCTAGCGACCTTTACATCTGTATTCTTTTGGCTTTTAGTAATTAGGTGGCGCGTTCGCTATTGCATTAGAGTACAGCTAGGGAGAAGTGGCATATGAGGGACCCAGTTAAGTGGCATATGAGGGACCCAGTTTGTAGGCGTTTGGTTATTTAACCACCTATTGAATGCTTATGGCCATGATAATCCTAATCCTGAAGTCAATTCCCGCCCACTTCCTGCGCCTCCCCACCTAGAACACATTCTCCTGGGATCTTTGAGCTAGCATTTTCAAGCCTTAACATCAAACTTTGTGCTCAGGGTCTCCAGTAGGTTTTTTAAAGCAGTCTTCTGAGAGTTCTTAAGTTAATTGGATCTATAAACGCACTGCTATTGTAATAAAAAATTCTTAGCCATGTCTGCCTTTAGCCACTCAAGAAGCACTATGCGTGTCCTTCACTGAAGTCCTGTTAAAACCCAGCATTGGCAAAGCCAACAGTTTTGGCTTGTGTAAGTATTAGGCATTTGCCAAGCACTGCTATTATAAATCCAAAACTTGCCATTGCCAATGTTTCTTTTAGCAAGTTTTCACACGGTTGAAAATTGCCGGCCCTTCAAGGTCCGTAACACCAAGCACAGTTGATGGGCGGCCTCTAATCAGCTCGGCTATCCTTCTGGTGTGTCAAAAAACTGCGTTGTTCAGAACACCCGTATTATCGCATTAAAGCCTGTGTTGTGAGCAAGCAGGCCACTGGTCACCCACGTTGCTTGTCGGTTACACTCCAGCTCTGTTGCTACCTCTCTCCAATCCCAATTCCCCTGTCTCTCTGCTCCACCCCACCCCCAATCCCAACTTCCTGGCCATACACCACCCCTCTTTCTCGCAGCACTGCACAATCCCGCCATCCGCCCTGGCCTGCAGTGAAGGTGCAAGATGGCTTCTATTTTAATTGGCTGCCATTGCTGGTGTATGGTTTTTGTGTAAAACAAGGTCGCACACTCCCCAGGGTTTGGTTTTGTCCACATAATCATTGTTCTTTGCACCCAGAGTCTCATTACTGGGGTGCCAATAGTAGTAATCCCTTATTTGGAGGGCTGTACTGGGTGATAATGGCCATGGAATGCTTTTTCGAGGCCCTTGTGCCTATTAAATGAGCACCAGGCCATGACTACCTAGTGCAGTCCTTCAAACCGGATATTATTGCTGAAATATTGTGGAGATTTGTATTGTGGGTCAAAGCACCTTGTGCGTCTTCCATGACCAATGAAAGGTCAGAAGTTAGATTCTTATGCTATATGTACTGTGCTATGCTGAAGCAGACATCACTCTTCATTTTCTTTGCTTAATATTCACAATTGTTTACTTTGTAAAAGTGACTCCAGTCACGTGCGTCTTCTGCATTAAACTGCTATACTAATAGCCAATCTGCTTATTGCCTTCATCCCCATCCATTCTCTGCCATTCACTAATCCATGACCTACTTCTTTCTAAACTCGCAGGGTCCACCTGGCTCTCAGCCCTCGCCACACGCACAGCCTCAACCTCACAATCCCAACAGCATGATGGGTCCTCACAGTCAGGTAAAGATGAACAGAGACTGCCCTCATCTGCTAGACTGTTGTGTTGTTGGTCAATCACGTTGTACGTATGTGTTTGAGGCAGCGCTCTATGGTTACCTCCTATTCCCCCACTGCTCCCCTTTCATTGCCTCCTGACCGTTTTCTCAGGGTAAATGATATGAACGGTTTGAGGGGTGTTATTTCGGCACCGATTCTGGCATAATGGTTTTTCTACAACGTCTAACAGATTTCAGTGGATGAGTAATGAATTGTAGACATCCCCTCCGGATGCCTCACATATTCTCCCCCACACTGCCCCCAGAGAACCACCATTTTGAGGACATGTTCAGTGATCATTATTGCTGACTAATGGAACTTTTCCGCAAGTGTCTGGCTCCAGGTGAGCAGTGTACCGGCCTATTTCAATCCTGAACACCGGGCCAATGCTTAGCAAGTACACCGGTCTGTCTGTCCTGTATGCCTGCTGCACTTCTGTTGACATGCTCTGTTGCCATCAGTGGTGGGAGCAGCAACTTCCTCAGAGGACCTCTGCTACAGTGCTGTCTGCTGTGAAGGCAGCCTGCATGATAAACATGTTCCTTTTCATAGATGGGAATTGTAAAATACAAAGGATGCATGGATTACGATAAAAATAAATGCTTCAATATTGAAATACTTGACTTGCCTAGAAAAAGCTAAATGGCCAGGATTGAGAAACTTAACAAATCATTTGCTCTCAAATTCTCAAAATATGGAGTAAAATACTCTCCCCAGGATTAGCATTTCAGGCTTACCCTTGCATATGTCATAAAGGGATGTGCTTTTCTGTCCTTTCACTTTAAGCTCTACAACCCTGAGTTTCACATAATTGAGTGAAGTGCTCCCCGGTAGTTTTGTTAGCTTTTTTTTATTTTTTATTATAGAGCAGAGACCTTGGTCGCCAAGCGGCCTCTTGGTGCTTCGAAGCAACACTGTAGATCACAACTGATCAACTTAATTCCAATAAGGAAAGATTATCCCTTATTTTTTATACTCCAAAACATGTAGTGGTCTGTGATATTTCCAAGAGTTTCCGGTAGGGAATTCCGTATTTTGTGGCCAGCACCGAGAATGAAGGACCAACATGTCTGGTAAAGCTAAGAGTGTGTAATTTTGTCTGTGAACTATACACCTCTAGCTCGAGTATTCACCTTATTCCTGGTCTACAAGGACAGAAGGTCAGTTATTCACTGCCTTGTGTACCAGGCACAGGAATTGAGAAGAACTTGGCTTGTACTTGGCAGCCAATGGAGCGAGCGAAGACCTGGGGGAAATGTGATAAGATTGGGCTGCAGCATTCTGCACGCTCTGCAGCCTTGTGGCACACATTTTAGGAATCCAAAAGACATTATTTGCATATTCTAGGGTTGAAGAGTTTGATTGAGATTATAGTTTGAACTCTGCTGGAGAAAGTTATAAGACCAAACCATTTTCAACATTCTGAGATTGAATAATGCCTTCAGCACGACATTGGCAAAAGTTAACTATTGATAAAATATGCCCTTCCCAATAAAACCAATCGGCAGATTGTTTCAGTGTTTGAGGCTAAAGATGAAGTGCACGTCATCTGCATACTTTACGACTTGTACCTCTAAGGGCTGAATCATGTTAATCGGGGGAGTGGTGCAGATATTAAAGTGAAGATAGGGCTGATCCCTCCAACTCCAGTTTACTTGAGTGTCTACCGAACTGTAAGGATGGAGGCTACCCATCTGACTGCTATTCGATAGCCACGCTTTCATCCCGCTAAGAGTGGAGACGGGAATTGTGCGGGGCAGATGGATCTAATGCACAGGAGCCCCTACACGACCAGCATCCGACCTCCCACTTTAGATTATGTACGATGGCTGAAATCAAAGTTCTAAGATGGTTCTAAACACAAACGCAGGCCCACGCATGCAAACCACACTGTAGGCTCCAGTGGTTCAAAGTGTTTGGGCACTGCCTTTTCGAGCAGTTTGTTTATGTAAGAAATGTTCAAGATCGTTTTGAGATTAGCTAAATCTACCGGGTCGACATCTTTTTTTGGGGGGGGGGGAGTCACACGGGCAAGTTTTAAATCTTGTGCTACAACTCCTGTGGATAATAAAAGGTTAATGTATTGCATTTTACCTGAGAGAGAAGGTGGAGTGGGGGCCATCTCTTTATATGAGCTTTAGGGATGACGTATCCTCCCAGTATTACACTCCTGTTTAGATTTGGGTCATTGCACTATTGAATCTCATTATTGGTAGGGGGCAGTTTGAAGAGAAGATGACTCCTCCACTGGCCCGGCACAGGACTGTTCCCCCCCCCCCCCACCCCAGATAGTTGGAGGCCCCAAGGTGAATTTAATATCCAATAGGATATTGGTCCCTGCCACCTTCAGGCCCAGCTGTAAAGTGGGCAAGCAGCGGCAACTCACTGATGTGAGTGCGGAGGCCCGAAGAATCCCCTCCCCCCCGCACCTTTATGCATTGGGACCAATAGTCCCGTGTGGTGGAGGTTTGTGCTCGTGTGCAGATTGCTCTTTAAGGTGAGTTCATGCCCATTCGTGCTTGTGATGGGGATTAATATCCATTGTGAACTGTTCTTTAAAATACTGATTTTTAATGATTATGGAAAATATCCTGAGAAGCATTATCCCAACCCAACCGCTGCATGACAGTAGAAGAGCTGTATTTCGGGTGCTTTGCCTATAGGTTACTTAATGACTATTTTGTTGTACTTGCAGCCTTTCATGTCGCCACGATATGCAGGAGGCCCCAGGCCTCCGATCCGAATGGGAAATCAGGTACGGTGGTCTCCTTGTTTTTACTTTCTCGTGTGCAGTGCTGCTGTGTCTGAAGTCTGAATGCAAACTTTGGGGGGGAATAAGTGGGCAGTGCACAATGTGGAGGACTCATTTAAAGGGCGTCATTGAATGTTTGTGACTGAGTGCAGCCAAGAGGCGACGATAAGAATATTGCGATACGAGCCTGCTCTGCCATTAGCACATACTTTCAGTGTGTCCAGTTAGCTTCCTGGCTCATTTTTATTTGTGTTGTAGCTTAATGCGCATTGCTCTCGTCTTAACCACAGACTTATCTGTTGCATAACGCACTAGCCTTTTGATGTACGAGTGATCCTCGAGCTTTGGATCTTAACCCGAATATATGAAGTAGACCAATTTCAGAAAACAATAGGTTAAAACCGAATACTTAAATAAAACATGTATTTTCATTACTCATTATTCATTTTGGTTGGCACCATAATTTTGGTTGCGCGTTTGAATTTTTGTGCCGTCCTTGTGTCTAGAATGCCAAGGTATGTAGGACTAGGCCTCCCTTCAAACACCAACAGCCACCAACCCAGAATTGGGAGCCATGAATTCAGAGGCCTGCATACTGGAGGATTGTGTGGCAACTTCAAATGCCTTTCAGATAGATTGCTTTGTGGAAATTAAAAACCTAAAACTACATAACATAGATAATCGGTTCTCAAAATGCAATTTGTTTTTCCAATAAAAGCCCAATTGTTTACAGGGCAATCAATAACACTAGCATAACCACTTCAGATTGCAATTTTTAACAAGGCAGAGGGAGAAGGAATAACTTGACCAGGATTACAAAAAGTTGTCAATTTGGGATGGTGGAATGTTCAACCTTTGTCTCTGGAATCCACTGTCTGGGGTCTTACCACATGGTCAACTTGGCGCAGCAGTCCTTATTTTGTTACAAAGCATTTCTTTCTGATAGTTTGGCAAGGAAGAAAGACATGAAGGACAAACAATTCACAGAAAAACTCCACACGCGAGTTAAATCCATGTGTAGATTAAAGTACAGGGGCTCAACCATTACAAATTTCGCGAACACCGAAACCATACCATAAACCTCTGTTCATCTTGCCCATTGTTACTTTCTATCTATAGACTGTCCCTGTAAAGCAGTGGCATTTTCCGGTGGGTTTGCATTGTAGCATTTATTTAGGAATGTTATTAAATTACTGAGTGAGGTGCTGGAGCATAATTCAGCTATTAGTTGGAAAAAATGGTCCCTTTGGAATGCTTAGATGAAGCACAGGGTTAAGTGGAGCCGTCATTGTCGCATTTTGGTGTGCATCATCCAGTGTCAAACAAAAAGGTCTTGTTCGTATACAAACGTACCTAGTGCGCTGCTGGGCCACAGCGCTTAGTTGGTGGCATTTTGTTGTATCCTATCTTGTCTGGGAACATGGTACGTGGTTTGGGAACATAATACAATCGCTTTGTCAGTAGCAGACAAAACCTAATTTCAACTCCCTTGTATATGGGGACCTGGGCGGCCTTTGTTGGACTACAGTGCTTGAGAAATCATTTTCGATAGACTTTTTAAACATGTTTGCGATTTCATACTGTAATCTCATCCTGTTAAGGATCCTTTGTGATTACCATTGGATGAAGTGGTTATTTTTTATTTATAGTGCGCTGACTTTTAGCACATTACACAGACGTATAAAAAGAAAATATACACATTCCCGTTACATTTACAGATAATCATTCAGAACACTCAGATTAGAAAGAGAAAAAAAAGAGAAACTAATCAATTAAAAAACGAAAGGAGAAAGACACCGGATACATAACATGGTATAAGATACAAAGCATAACAGAATGTCTTGATATTTCTTCTCTAGACATTTCTTAATTAACCATCAAGTTAAGTTCCTTCAGAATTCTAACCACCTCGGCAGTCAGGAAACTCATGACCTGATGATCTGTCCGAAAACTTATCAGTATTTAACCAGCGTGCATCATGGACAAACCTACAAAGTCTTTCAACCCTCGGGTCCCAGGTACCAGGGCAATTGGATAGTAGATTCGTAATTGACCGACATTCTTCAATGTCGCACTTGTCACAAATGCCACTAGTAACCCCTTCTTTGTCTCTAATAGATAATATCTTGAGAGTTGACATTAAATTTAAACGAAATCTGAAGAAGGATTCGTACATGGGTCAGGTGATTTATTTAAATAGGCAGGCAAAACCAACAATCTTTTGCCCAGCACTGAAAGAGGCTGATGCCTTTGCCTTCGTCATACTGTCTGTTGTGCCTATCCAGTCCCGTCGTTTCAACTGTTTCTTTACTTTAGACAGGTTTTGGAGAAGGAGATTACCAGAGCAATCGCATCTATCTCACAACATTTTGTTTTGAATTTAACCAGAAACCCATTATTTGCACGCTGCATTGAGAGAACCACATCCTCGTAGAGAGAACTCTTTGGGAGGGGGGGGGGGCTAGAATCAGCCTATACAAGGAGATCCGCTTCCACGTTCTAAGAGATGACAAACCTAGTTCATATCTAATGCATACTATTGGGAGACAGTTTGGAAGGCTTAAGGTATGCTTCCACAATTTTGCCTATATTACATCCCATGCTACATCCATAGTAATTGGATTGAAGTCCAACCCAAACAATATTATAGGGACCACCTTTCCTATATAAAACCTGATGAGTGGCAGTATTTGCAATATTTAGATTTAATTATTTTCATTTGGGCTCCAAGCTTCATCACTTTTATGTCAATGGATAGAAGATGGCTTTTAGTTGGAAAGGATTCAATTGAGGCTCCGAAGTAGGTCAGTTCAGATACAATTTCTATGGGTAGATGATCCAAATTCCAAGTGTAGCGCTTCCCTACCCTTTTCCGATGTTTAAATATTAGTACCCTAGACTTTGTTAGATTAATGGTATGGTTAGGTTATTGTTACGAGCATAGATCTCCAATGCAGATAGAAGGTGTTGCAGCCCAACCTGCGAATGATCCAAAACTAGTCATCCCTATAAGCCAGCCAATTAATTTTGGTATAGCCAATACATGGCGCCATTTGACCCATCTCATGGAGCCATCTAGATAAGGCAGCCATAAAAAGAATGAAAAGTGGAGCTATCGGGCATCCCTGACACACTCCTCTCTCAATCTTAATAGGGCTTGACAATAATCCATATCTGGATAATCTCGCACACATTGTGCTATCAATATGTAGCTCTCTCAAAATTGATAGAAAATTGGGGAGGGACCCCCCCACCCCCCGGTGTCCAGTTTCTTCCACAGGAGATTCCTGTTAATTGGGTCGAACGCCTGGGAGAGGTCAATCCATGCCCCAAAGATTGGGGGGAGCCACCCTTTTGAAGAGTTTGCACTTAAGCAGCCCAAAACGAGACCATTAAGTGACGTTGACAGTCCTTTACTGAACCCCGTCTGCTGCCTAGGTATGAGTCCCTTTGATTTGGCCCAGGTCTCTAGCTCCCCCAATATTAAGCCCGCATAGATCTTACTGTCGGCATCTAAGAGGGAGATGGGACGATAGTTTGAGGCCAATAATCGATCCCCCTTCTAAATTGGTATCACAATGGACTGTTTCCACGTTTCTGGGAATTTCTTCAAGACGATTTTTATCAAAAAGATGTTTTAAGACGCGCGCCCGAGTCGAAGGGTTCATTTTTAGAATCGAATTACTGAGGCCATTTGGCCCCCACCGCCCTTGAAGAGGAAGATTTCCTTATCAACATTTCAAGGTGTGCAGTGGTAAAGGCGAACAACCACTTGGATATGATTTTTATCTCGGGTGTCGATGTATCCGTATATCCATAGACCGCCGAGAAGTGGTCGACCCAGACCTGTTCTTGTTTGACATTTCTGACCAGGGGAATCCTAGTTGGATCCAACCATTGTACAGAAATGTCTGGATTTCCTCAGGTATAATGAACGGAGCATTCTTATTCCGTCTTGTTGGAGTACAAGATGCCAGTGTGATCAGAACCAGTTTCTATAATAGTTCAGAATTCAAACACCTTCTCTGTAGGTCTCAATATCACAGGGCATTTTTCTTAACGCCGCCCTTTTTTGCCTCAAACTTTTCTTCTGTTCCAAAATCTGAACATTAAAGGTGTTTAAGCACCATGTGCAGTTTCTGAAGCTGGCCATCTGATGGAGACAAATTTGAGAGGAGGGAAGGAAAGCCCTCCGGGTCACAATCTCCTGATAATTGTTGGTCAGAAAGTTGATCAACCAAGTTGTTAATTTCATTACTGAGCACTTTTCTCCCCTCTATCAAATTTCCTGATGTGATTCCCTGCCAGATTGGAGGACAACTCATGGTCATAAAGAGAGATAACTGAATCACACTCAAAAGCATAGGGTTGCCTCTAACATTGCATGATCTATATTTCAGTCTCCTATTCGAAATCCTTGACAACTCTCAAAGATTTTCCTAGAAGCAAAGAAATAATCGTTGAAAAGATGTTCCCCTATGCCAAGTCGGAACAGATGGAATGTCCCCCCAAATGTTGCCATTAAACAGATATAGATCCCAGTCCTTCATAAAATATACCGACATAATGCCATTACTGCTTTTCGATCGAATACTTCCTGTATATGGATTTTTTTTACAGATGCAATGTGAGTCAAAATCTCCAGCCAGGATTATTTCATCTGCTGGATATTGGCAGGAGCACTCAACTAGACAGTCTGAGAGATTGCAGGAACTCAGGGGGTTGCACGCGGGGGTTCCAGTACAGATTTACAACTATCCAGCTTGAGTCAAATTGAATGCCTCTTTTCGTTACTTTTACTATTAAGATGCTCTGTCTTTCTTTTCGTTGGATAGTACACTTGAAGCATTAAAGGCATTGTTGTTACAAGCAATAAGTTGGTCTACCACCTCCCGAGCCCAGTGCCAGCTTTTGAAATGTAGAGAACCCATCGATCCCCACTACACACATTAGCCATGACTCCTGAAACAAAATCAAATAATCATAAGTCTTAAATATGTGGGTTTTTCTGGGCTCTTGAGAAAGAGGCATATCCTCTGGTATTCCATGAGAGTACATTAATCTGGCTCTTTACTAGAGCTTCTGTTGACTGATGCCCATTTTCAGATGAAGTGATTATACACGAAACTTAATCTTTTTTTTAAAAACCGATATATATGCTTATACTGTAAAAAATGTGGACTTGGGGCAGAACATTTACACTCATAAGACCAGTTATATTCTCTCTGAAATTGTGCTTGCCTCTGTATTCATCGGCCATTTGAAAACTGGACCGAATATTTTAGAATCCCCCGCCCCCAAACTAAACATTTTTGACAAGTTCAAAATGGACCGAAAGTCCACATTTCGCAGGGACATGTGCCTGTCTGTCCCCCCTACAGAGGATGTGAATATCCTTTGAGGTTACAGGGCCCACACGTGAACAGGTTACTCTTCTGCTGTGCTTGGCAACAGTTCTGCATGTATCCCAAGTCCATCGTATGACTGAGTGGCCACAAATATTTAGTGTTAAGACTAATCGTTTCGAGGGTTTCTGTTAAGGTGGCATCCTAAATCGAAGTTCAGAACCATGGCTGAGTTGAGTAAAATGTTATCAATGCTCAGCAAAAAAATTAACTTAGATTATATAATGCCGTAAAAAGTTGGGTTGGACTGCCTTTTCATATGCGGCCCCTTTCTGAAGTAGCCAGCCACTCTGAAATCCTATTGCTAGAACGTGCATATCGTGCTCCTTCCTGTGATGGTGTGCAACCAAGTACAGCCATGAAGCTGCTGGTTGTCTTTAACTTGGTTATTTGCGACACATCGATACAGTGAAGTCATTGCAGTTAAGTACATGCATTGAGAAAGGAAACTGCAGAACATGAATAAGTATGCTGTGATCAGAGGCCCATTTCTAATATCACCAATGATCTTCAAATGGAATGTTACCATTATACACAAGTGCACAGACCATGTCCAATGACCTTCTCTGTTGCGTTCATCTAGTTTGTGCCCTTGAACCGGAAGCCGGTCCCATTAATTTCCTAGTTCAAACCACACCTTGAATACTGCCTCGTAGGATTTTTTTCCTCCCCTGTCCTTTTATGACGCAATGGACGGAAGTAGTGCATCTCCCCAGCAAAGGATTGAGACACTCCTTCCTTTGCTTGGCGCGTACTTGTAACTAGGAGGGAGGGGCCTGGGAATTCCAGTTCGTGTGCTTTCCAAAAATAGTGGCCACTTTGTCAAAGTGCATTACATTGGGAAGGAGGTGCTGATCCTGATCGTTATGCTATACAAAAGGAATTGGGCGGCGACATGAAGGACTTGTGTTCCTTGTTGGCTGTCAGGTTATGAAGTGGACACCACAGAAATAATCATATGACGGTGTTGACTAGTAGATTTGTGTTGCTCAGTGCTGTGTAGTTTATCACTCCGTGATTGCAACATGCACGAGTTGGCCCTTACCTGGGCGCATACCTGTGATGCACTTTAAAGTCTGCGGGTCTTGGCTAAATACTGGCAGCACCATAATAGTGTTGCTAATCTTTTCTCAGTTGAAGAGTTAAGACTTAATTGAAATTCTTTTCCTTTGTGACATGGGTGTATTTACAGTGCAATGTATATACGGACTTGCTTGAAATATGATCCACGCTACCCATCAGGGTTGAGTTGGCAGTGTAGGCGTTGCTGTAGCAGGGTAAGGTTCCATTTCAGATGGGTGTCGTCATTGGCTGTGTCCAGTGTATCAGTGGGCTTTTCCAGGAGGCTCTTGGTAGTCCTCGTGCCAGCTGCATCTTGAAGTTTTACCGGAGAATTCATTCAGTCTCTGCGCCCTTTGCTTCCTGGCATAATATGCTGGTAGTGATTGAGCCATAGGTGTCGTGGTGATTTTTAAAGGTGGTTGGTGACCGCGTTTGTGTAGAACATTGCCCTGCTCAGAGGGTTGTTGGCAGTGGTTGGTCCATTTGTATCATGGCACTTGAAATGGAGTATAATGGAGTGGTCCCACAATTTATGAAAAATTCCTAGTATTGCCACTGTTTTGGTTTGAGAGCTTCCTACTATAGACTCTTTGGTCTGAAAACACCCACTAACGAAATGAAACATACACAACTCACATTCTTGCCAGTATGTGTTTGCATGATATTATATGGTGATATCTTTACATCACATGTATTCATTTATATGCAGTCAATCTTTAATCCCATAAGATGTGGAACGTTCCTGGGTGGGTTAGAAGAATACAGCTCATGTATGTTGAACAGCTCAGCGCTTCAAAGCTCAACTAGCTTGGTGTTGATTATTGAATCGAGGAGTTAGACTCCCTGTGGCAGGAGGAGGTCAGAAGCGGTAGACCAAATGGGGAGGGAAGATGAAGAGTTCATCAAAAAAGAAAGAAACGGGGCACCAAAAATGTAATGCAATTCGGCCGGCGGCAATGTTGGTTTATTGGTCCGAATACACTGATCGCATGCCCTGCAGTAGTTTGCATAGTAATTCTTTAGTGTGAGATGTGGTTCTACATTAGAGGGTATTTTGGATCTCCTTTGGGAGAATATTGGAATGGTTGAACGATCATTATGTATCTGGTTTACTGTGGTGCACCAGAAATTAACATGGGTTTAAAGCCAATCCTTCCCTGTGGCCTGCCTGACAGCGTAGACCCGAGCCCCTCCCCACCCCATCACTGGCGACCAGCTTGCTTTAATTTGCAACCGTGGCACATCATATCCCCAGGGGTGAACCAAAAGAGGCCCTGGAAATAATTTTCAAAGTGGCCCCATAATATACATTTTAAGCAAGACCAAACCTTTTACTATGCGAAAATGTGGACATAAACTAGGTTACCACACGAGGCCCAGGGTGCAGAGGCCTACCCGGAAATCTCCAGAGTTCCCTAGAGGCCTGTCCAGCCCTGCATATCACCATGCCATATTTCAATATGCCACCATCGTTGACTTCCCGAGGGAAGTGTTCATTATGGTGAGGTGGTCGCTGGCAACTTCGTCTCGTCACAAAACGTCCATTTTGACTACACATCTATCAAACACAGTAGTAGCCTGTGAGTAACCTTACATTTATTGTGGAAAAAAGTGCACAAGAGCGCAGTGTCCTTAGGACGGCGTTACCATCCGTTTATAAAAGCCCGCTCACTGCTTCTGTTCATTCTCTAATCACTCTAATGCTAGAGGCAGGGAAGTAACAGCATCTAATTTCTGTACTCTTTACAACATGCAGTGTACTTCATAATACTACCAACAGCAAAGTCCTTTGGCCATGCTGGCTTCCAGCCTTCTTTTCTGATCAGTAGTCGTACCAGCCAAATATCAGCCTTTCACTGCAGTCAAATGTTGCAAGCTAGCATTCTCTACACATTCTCTTAACATTTTGGGAATGTGTATTTATAATTTTTCCAAACCATTATTTTAGTACTGTACACAGAGACCCAGACCCATTGTGTTACAAAGTGAAGGTTAAAGAAGTGAACGTATTTGTTGGTGTAATGATCGTGAAATCAATGGGTGGTGATTTTGGGGGTTGACTTCCACCAGGAAGTAGATTTCTGATAGTGAAAACTATGCAAACTGGAATTGCTTTTAAAAAATGTCTTTGCTCACGAGCATTTGCACCTTGTTATGGGGCTGGAAAAGGTCACCAGGTAAAAATATCTTTTGCATTGTAAACATTTGTAGTGTGAATGGTTTTCAGGGGTCCCCATCATTTCAATATTTTCTTTCCTTATTTTTCAGCCTCCCGGTGGTGTTCCAGGTACGCAGCCTTTGCTTTCCAATTCAATGGACCCTGCGCGACAACAAGGTAGTGCTTGAATCCGTGAATGTGTGCTACCTCTGTGCGGTGGTTGTTGCGTCTTACCTTTTCTCCTTCTACCTTTACAGGACACCCGAACATGGGAGGGCCGATGCAAAGAATGAATCCTCCTCGAGGGATGGGCCCAATGGGTCCGGGACCGCAGGTAAATGGACCACTGTCCTTGAAAGTTGATGATCGTGCCACATTTACACGATGACTGTATGATGGGGAGTAAGAGGCTTTTTTGATCAGTACTTGACACATCAAGTCTGTGGCGTTTACACTAGCCATACATAGGGTTAATGGTTTGTTCCCCAACTGATCATCCCCCAACTCTCCTCTGGAATATTTGAATACATCCTTGTCTTGTACCATTGGTAAGTGTTAGGCAGCTTGGTGGTGTGCAAATAGTACTTGACCACTCTACATTTTCAAGTTGGACCTACTGCGTCGAGGTCAAGGACATCTTCACTTCCTTTAAGTTGAAGAACGCCTTGTCTGTTACCTAGGAAAGTGTGTGTTTTTTTTTTTTTTTTTTTTTTTTTTTTTAAATAAGCAACAGTCTGTTAATTTCCCACTTCCCCTCTTAAATTGGCGTCAGTCGCTTGTCAGGCTCCGATGAGAAACCTGAGTAGGTTTCGGGAAAAGTAAGTCTAAACTCCAACCCTGCAGCTACTTAATCGACCTCTGCCCCACTGCATTAGTCTGATAGGCCCTCGTTTTGAAGCAAATGTATTTAAATGCCTAAATGATTAGTAACTTCATTAAATTATACGATCCGTGTCTCTGGTTCCAAGCTTCTCCTGCTCCCATCACTCCCACAGCACCTGGAAGTTGATGCTTGGACATGCTGCCTGTTGGCAAATATTCTGTTAATTGTTCCTACCTGTTCTTAATCTGGAACACCCTGGTTCTTTACATTTGTCACACGTTTTCAGTGATCTAGATCTACTGCAAGCAATTTGCCTTCCCTGCCTCACCAGTCTGTCATCTGTCAAGTCAAATAAAATAATTTCTATACTACCAAATATGTTACGTTGCTGGTGTTTAGGGAGCTGGTGCCCATATTGTGAACAAATGTTTCACCAGCAAACTTTAGCAGTTTCTATTCAGAGATGGTTTCTCATACATACATGTGTGCACGCGTGGGCTAAAAGCATAATGTGATCAGCTAAAACAGGCTAAACGAGCAACAAAGATAAAATGATGTAAAATTGAGCGGTAAACATCCATGCGTGTGGGAGCATTTCTTTTCTCAACCATGCTCTGGCGAATATCAACCCACAGTGGTGATTTTAGCTGCTGCTAGCGGAGTGGCTGCTAACCCTCTATGATCATTACAATTTTAAAGACAAAATATACTTGGTCTTCTCAAATACAATGACTGCTAGTTGATCTGTGTTTAACCATAGAACTAGCCCCAACAAAAGGCTGCTAGATTTACAAGCTCATTCTGTGGTCCCTGGAATCGCTTTATGCACACTCGCATGAACGACTAGGCTATTATGAAGGGCGGTGATTTAGGTTTACCTTGAAGTGTGCACAGCCAGCAAGCAGTTATGCCATGTGAGACCTGCAGATGTGCTTTAACTTTTAAGGTATATTTCTCTGTAGACCCCACAGTGGAACAGAGGCTTTGTCTACTTAACATCTGTACACTCCTCAACACCAGAAATATTACATAGATCAAATTAGTAGTACATGTAAAATTGAAAATAAAACATATTATTGCTTCTTTATTCTAAAAGAAAATGCTTCTCATGGTGGACCAGAGGAGTAGCTAAGCAATCGAAGACAGTCCTGCTTGAAGCCATCCCCATGGCCCACCCTTGAATTAAACACATGCTTTTCTCTAGGTTTTTTTATATGTGCAGAATGACAGGCTATATCACTATGCCTGCACTTTAAACAGGCCTTGCAGAATCTACTAGCCCGCTCTCATTGGTGAGGAGATTTTATGAAGGATGGGTGCACTTACCATGGTATTCGACCTTGCTGGCGAGTATGGAGAGTTTTGAAACTTTTATTTGCCGTTTACTACAAACAAACGTATGGTGATATCACCATTTTACAGAAAACACTGGCAAATATTTGATCACCCATCGCCATGGGACAAGTTCATTGATCTTATGTCAAGTATGTAAAAACACCTCGCCCTACAGGTCTAGTGGGATTTTTTTAAAGAATAACGAGGCCTGCTTTAAATAACCTATCCATCCAGTTCAGCTGTTACTCCGTGTTGGCTGAGGTGTAACACAACCATTTTGACTCCTAACACATGGGCTAACTTGCTCTTGAGTGGCACCCACCTGCACAAATGGTTTCAGGACATCCTTCTCATAATATTCTCTTTAGGGAGAATGAAGCGGAGCATATTACATTTAAAGCAGTCACTTCGGTTAGATACTGGGTGCCCTTAACTAAGAGCATTATGTGTTCTTAAAGTTTAAATAGCTATTTACTTTGTCATATGGCTTTGGACGCTTGGGAATTGCTCCCCCAACAAGAGCATTTGTTCTTTGTAGATGACGTTTCAATGTTGTATAGTTGTGAAGTTTGTTTCTCTCTGCCTGTTAAACTGTGTCGGATGCCCAAATCAACACATGTTTATGGTGCATTTTTGTCAGTATGGACCTCAAATTTGGCCTGCTGCCATACTTTTCAGAACTTTGATGACCAGAAGTTCCCTCTGGATAACACTTCCCAGCCTTAACCAAGCTGCTTCTGTTAGGGTCACTGGGGGACTTAGAAAGTATGTCCTTTAGGTTTTTTGAATTCAACCATTTACAGGAATTGACCACCTTTATGTTCACGACCACTAGCTCCTATGGTTCTCTGCTGCTTGTAAAGATCTTGCACAGAGCTGTTCTTAGTGGTCCCATGTATAATCTTACCTTGGTGGATAGCAGAGGACATAATCCCCAGTACAAGGCAAATCATATACAGAATCCCTTTGGATCATGATCATGAAGGCCCAAGAGCCCCGAGTACATCTATTTGTGCATTCACACATTTCTCTGTTGGACTCGGATTTACACGTGACTTCTTTTGGAAATGACTGCAAAATCCATGGTTTGAGGAAATTGTACCATTTTATTGTGGCTGAACATGGTCCCCTTTATCATTCAGTAATTTAGTGATGTGCTCAAATGTACTGCATTTCTGGATACATTTGCAGCCACCACAGTGGCCGATCTATTTTGAACTGTAGTTTATAGTGATTTGAACCCATCTGAAACCCTAGCAATTTCGTGCTTAAGGGGGAGAGAAAAACAAGCACATGGATCCTTGAGAACAATGGTTGTTCTGTTACCCAGCCCGCATCAAAGTTTGGAAAGGTGCCATTATGAGCTCAGGGTCTGCAGTCATTCTTTGGAATAACCCATATAGTATAAATGCTGTCTCTGTTCATGCTATCTCTCCACTCCAACATCAATGGCTCCAAAATGAGCCTGCATGTGTGGAATTAATCATTTTCCTAACTGCAACCAGGAACGCCAATCCAGATACTTTCTCTGCAGCTAGTGAATACTAATAAAACTATTAACATTGTTTGGGCAGCGAGCAGCTAATTTCTGATGAGTGAGGAGGTAGATCTATCCGCTTTAAAACACTGTGGACTCCATTGAAGATCTTTATTCCCTTTAGAAAAATCGTTGTTCGGGACCATTTAAAACCTAAATTGGTTAACCTTGTTACCCAGAGGCCCCGGTTGACCTTGAATTCTCCAAGTGTGACCCCTCCTGGTAGAGTGACATATCAGACACTGATATAACACTATTTCACAAATATACTTGCCTGTAATCCTTCATTGCTTTTTTTCCTGCACAGTAAGATGGATCTATTTTGACTTATTGAATGTGCTATACTCTACCTTGGGCCACCCTGCTTTACTCCTAAATGTTAAGTTTTGGCTGCTGTTCAACATTCAGCACTTGGTGAGTCTGCTGGAGTTGGGGAACTTTGTTGTGTGAATTCCATCTCCCAGTTTACTCGCCACACTGAATCGGTTGGTTGCCTCGACGACCATCATTCTAGCTTCAGAGCAGCCAGAGGCACGGAAACTTCACTCCTGAACACCCGTGAAGATTTACTCTCCATTCTTGACTCCAACCTTCCTTCTGTCCTTATCCTCCCCGACCTTTTCTCTGCTTATGACTGTCAATCGCAGCATTCTGATCAATCAACTGCGAGAACCTGGGCATCACTGATCAGACCCTGGAGTGGTTGACAACCTTCCTTCTGGACCGACACTCCCAGGGCCAACTTGTGTCCTTTCTCTCCACCACCTCTCTCTCCACGTGGTCTCCAGGGGCTCTGGCCTCTCACCCTGGCTCTTCAATGTCAACTTGGCCCACCTGATCAGTACCTTCTCTAACTTTCTGTGTTATCCGGATGGCGCTCAGCTCTTTCAGCCTTCCCTCAGCCTCCTCTCTCGCTCATTCCTGACAGCCGATCCACGATTCAGGATTGGTGCGCCTCCACCGATCTCTTGCTTAATGACAGTAAGACTGAGATCATTCTCATTGGGTCCCCTGCTCCCGCTTTCCCTCTCTCTGGCCTCCCTCCTTGGGCCCTCTTCCTTCGCCTCCCTGTGAGGCAAAACACCTTCGGGTAATCTTCAACTCTCTCTCCTTCTCCTCACATCTCGGACCTTGACAAGAAGGCCGACTACGAGCTGCACCTCCTAGTTATTCTTCCTTTTCTCACTTCCCCTAGAAGCTCAGTCTGCAGAGCCTGGGTTCTCTCTAGGGTGGACTACTGCAATAGCTTCTTTCTCAATCTGCCTTCCTCTACTCTCCGCCATCTTCAACTAATCCAGAACAGGCCTGCAAGTTATCCTTGGCCTCGAGCCCAGGGACTGTATCCCTCCAGCCCTGAAATCTCTCCACTGCCTCCCGGTAGCTGCAAGTATCACGTTCAAGACCCCCTGCATTCTCCATGTCTTTCTGGGGCCAGGGCCTGCATTACATCCAACTCTCTTCTAAAATTCCTTCCTTCCCGAGCCCTTTGCTCAGCTTCCTCCAACTCCCTATGGGTCAGACGCTTCTCCAGGCACAGAGTGGGGGTGTGGGGTATCTCTCTCTCCTCTACAGGTGCCTCCCTCTGGAATGGTCTCCCTGCCCCTCTCAAACTGGAGCCCAACCACCTGAAGTTCCGGAAGCAGGTCAAGACCCTTATTTTCTCCTGCTTTCTCTCTCCCTCCCCTGCTGACCAACCGGTCTGCTACAGTCAGGTTGCCTGGCTACCCTCAGAGCCTCACTGGGTACCAGGCTGATCCATGATCCGTCTCCACTGCACTGCCTTAGGTCCTACTGCGCACTCAGGGGCTGTAACTTCTACAGTCTCCTGCGGCCTTGCACTTACCCAGAGTCGCGCATCCCCTGCCTGCCTTTCCTTGTATTTCCAAAGTTATTGAAAATGTTGTGACAACAGCGCATATGTTTTTTTCAAAGATGGCCATATCCTTTGCCCTTTCCAGTCATGTTTCTGCTCCAGATATAGAACAGACTGCTTCGGTCTGTGTCTGGGATGACCTGCTGCTACACTCCAGACATTTGTCTCGTCTGGTTATGCTTCATCTGTCTGCTGCTTTTAATAGGCCGGACCAAGGCACAACATTACCATTGGCTAGTGATATTTGACTCTTGGCAAGTAAGAAATGGTGTGCTTTGTGTATGTAGATTGGAGGAGGCGAATGCATTTTTTTAATGGCTGGCTAGCAACTTGCAATTTGAATTATTGCCCTCTGCAGTGGACCAATCTATTCTCATTTCACATCTTTCAGGGGTTGCTGGACCTCGTAGTATTCCTCTGGTCTGGTTCCAGAGTTTTCTAATGGGTGGCTCTCAAGTGTGCCCAATTCTTATTGGCCCCTTTTCTCACGCATAGTGGGTGGGGTTCCTCAGGGTTCCCCACTTACACTTGTATTTTAGGGAATGTATCTTGTGTTTTCGTCAAAGCGATGCACAAAATATTATACAGTACTAAAAGATGAGCGCAGTACAGATTCATGAGGCAGATCACCTAATCGCAACAATGAAGATTAGTGGTCAGATGAGAACATAACGTTTTTAAGGTGAAAGCGTAAAGGATAGCGTAGTAGATCAGATAATGGAGAGTTCAGGTTTTTAGGGACAAGAAGCGCTCCTTGACCCTCACCACCATCTCCAAGCTCGGCTATGGCAACGCTCTCCTCACTGGACTCCCCAAAAGCACCCCTTGCCCCTGCAAGCCATACAAAATGCAGCAGCCAGACTCCTCCTCCACCTACCCACACATTCCCATGTCACCCCAGCTCTCGCTCAGCGCCGCCGGATCCCAGTACTGGAAAGAATTGCCTTCAAAGTAGTTTGCATTGTTTTCAAAGCCATTCAGTGCCAAACCATCTTACCATCACAATAAACACCAGACAAGCAAGGCAGCATCTCCTACACATTCCACTCTAAAAAACTAACATGCACACAAAACAAGCATTTACCTACTGGGATCCCAGGGCATGGAACACCCTACCTGTTCACATCCGCATTGCACTCTCCGTCACCACTTTCAGAAAGAGCTTCAAAACATACCAGTTTGCCCAAACATAACCCCAGCTCTTCCTCTCCCCTGCTACCACTTGCCTATCCTAATCTTTCTATCATATCCTGAAAAAATGTTGTAACTTCTGTTTCACCTCCCACCTTTTCAAACTTTGAATCTTGTAAGGCGTTCCGCGACACTCTGGGTAGAGCCAGCACTGACCAGAAATTGAAATGAATAAAAGCTTGACAAGAACACACCAGGCCTAGGCAAAAAAGAGATTTTCAGATTTGTGTTAAGCAAATAATATTAAGCATAATGAAAGCAGTCTTCTATTTAGAGGTTCGCATAGCTGAAGCACACTGCTCACTGGTGCTCTGTCTGAATGGAACATTAGCCAGACCAGATGCATCTTAGCCATCTCTCCATTGTAGCGGAGGGTTTGCAAGTGCAATGTGCAAAACGAAAGGAAACAATTGAATGACATTCCGTTGAAAGGTTACATAGGTCACATGTCGTATTTAATTAAACGCTTTGAGATAAGGCACGGGCCTTGTGTTAGTAGTAATTTTCCAAGTTAGGGCATCGAACTGTTGGAGGGTTGACAATGGCAGCACAAGGTGGACTCATTTGTAAGGCATAGATCGGAAGTCTGCAACCAGTGACTTTGCAAATGTTCTGGAGGATTACTCCCATGATCCCTTATTTACTATGCTGGATAGGCCTGATGGGAGTTGTAGTTCAAATCCTCTGGAGTGCCAACACATTGCACAGAAGAATTCGATCTAAAATGTCAACCCTTTAATAGGGCAACTTGAGATTGCCTAAAACTCAGCATCTTTACCTGGTGTTGTAAAGGCACGCAAGATGGTGGCTTTTGCTGCATTTTCAACAGGGATTTATTTTGGTGTTTGAGTGTTTTTCTAGACCCTATGCTGTTCAGGGGTTCTGAGAAGCCACTTGAGGGTACAGCCAGTTTCATGCTATGCTCTGTGACCAAACTCTCAAAGGTATGGTGGTTAAGCAATTGCGCTTAGATTCAGGAGGAGGAAGACTGAGTCTGAAGTCAAAATAACAAGAGCAGCATCTGCTAAGGAACAGAGGTCCACAAAGGGAAGTACAAAAATACACTATTTAATGCAAGCAAGCATAAAGTTCATCAACACACAACTGGTAAGTAAAATCACTATTAAATATACATACAGCCACTATTGGCAACAACAAAAGGGGTTACATACAAGAATTCAACGCAGTTAATCATAGAAAGATGCCCTGGAAATATCTAAAATTGGGTGCAAAGAAAGGTAGTAGTTCCACAGGTCTTTAAATGGCTTGAGCACCTTGCCATATGAGAATGTTTAGGAAGTTCAATTCTACCGTTTTCTGACTTTAGTCTCTTACAGGCAGGGAATCTCATTAATCTAGTTTCTGTAAAAGGTCATTCAAGAAAGGGCCCAGTTAGTCCTCCATCTATTCAGGGTGTAGACTACTAATCCCCAGATGAGCAAAGAGAGGACTCCTGACAGTCTCCAGTGCTTTCTTCCCAGTAAGCTAGCTACTTTTAACTTGAGGACTTTACACCCAATGTAAGTAAATAAGTATAGGAAACCCGTAAAGGAATATTGGATATATCGACCCTTTAGCCAAGAGTTCATGGAATCCATCCACATTGAGGACGATGTGTCTCACGATAGGCTGGCTGTAGGAGGTACCAGAGTTGTGGGTTAGAGGCTTACCGTGATTAATTCAGGCTCACAGACCATCTTAGAGGGTAAAAACGGCTCAAAATCGTTCCCAGTAGCAGTGGAGGACCCACAGGAGCATAAGAAGACACGATTTGACATTGGTGTGATGAAGGGATGGGAACGATAAGGCCCTTCCTTTTTGATGCGTGATGGCACGATATTTAGGTTCCACCAGCGCGGAAAGAGTGCCAGACAAGTTTCCAACGACTGGTTAGAAAGATGCCTATGCAAAGCTGCAGTCTTGTTCCAGGCAGGTGCGCGCTAATATGCAGACACAGCAACTGTGACCTTGGAAAAATTATGATTGCAGAGTAGCGCTTCAGATCCATTGGCCCCACTAGTTCAGGGTGGCAGGCCCTGTGGTTTAGGTCTTCCCAGTTGATTTGAAGGCAGCGGTCCAAATCGTGATGGATAGGTGGCCCATTAGTTGGTTGCATTTTTCCTGCAGCTCTCTGGCATCATTTGGCTCTAAATGCTTGGATTGTGTGGTCAATGATCCCGATTGGCTCCATCTTTTTATTCAGAGTAATGTAATGTCCATTTGTATAGCGCCTTTTCCCATTGGTATGGTCTCAAAGCGCTGAAGTTGAACACCCTCAGGGTGTCCAAAGACCAATGTATGGGAAATTCATCAGGAGTTCATAATGCATGTGTGATTTTAGCCAATGCGGAGGTGTGTAGAGGCGCACAAGTCCCTACTAGCTGCATCTACATATAGAGCTGGTATGTGGATGGGTTCTATGAGGCTTTCTGGGGAATATACAAGTGCAGGAGACTCATTATTTGGCCAGCTAGACCCCATTTGTGTCATGGGGGATAGCTGCATTCTAATGGCAGAGGTGTTGTACAATGTGTATTAAAAATGGTGTATGATTGCAGATGTGGGTGGGTGGCCTTGTGATCGGTTATCTTCCATAAGCATGGAGTGTGATTACAGAGGCTATATACTCCATATGCAGCTATATTCCAACTGTAGCTATACTCAAAAATGCAATTAACTTCAATACAGCGTAGCTATACTCAGCTAAATTAAAAAATGGTGGCTTTACTGAAAATGCAGGTAAAATCCATACAGTAGCAAAACTCAAAATGCCCCTAAATTCCAAATAGCAGTTGTACGCAATATGCAGCTAAATTCAAAGCAGTGGCTATACTCAAATATGCAACTAACTTCAATACAGTAGCTATACTCGGGATGCAGCTAAATACAAAAACAGTGGCTACACTAAAATATGAACGAACTTCAATACAGTGGCTATACTAGAAAAATGCAATTAAATTCAATGCCGAGCAATACTCAAACAAGCAACTTAATGTAACATGACAGTCCAGCACAATGAAATTCTACTCGGTGGGTATACTCAAAGTGCAGCTAAACTGAGTGCTGATGCAAACTTCAAAGTAGATCAAGAGTTAAAATCGTGGTGTAACAATAGTTCAGGTAGATCCCAGATGATGTCAAGAGGCACACATAGAGCAGTGGCTATGTAACCAAATGGTTGTCTCTTACCTTGATGTTGCTGCAGACAGCTTTAGAGGCTGAAGCGAGCGATGGGTTGCCCATAGTCGGCTGCCCTTGAGCTTCTGAACGTGGCTGTTCTTTTCGGGTCCATTGACCCATATGTGTGGCCAATCCTGGGAGAGGAGGCTGGCAGAGGACTGGCCAGGGAGGCTGGAGGATGAGCGTGGAGGTGCTTTCCAAAAGGGAAAATAAATATGAGCTCCTCTGGCGAGGTCTCGCCGAGGAGGGGGCCTCCAGTGCAGCTGGAGGCTCATGCAGCATCTTACAGGTGCCGCTTGATGCAGCGAGGGAAAGGGGACTTCCTGAAAGGAAGGGGTTTCCTTTATTTCTTTCCAGGTCGGTGACCCGTGTGTGGCCAATCCTGGCAGTGGAGGATGGGCAGGGAGCCTGGAGGGACTTTGCAAAAAGGAAAATGAATAAAATGATGGGCTTCGCTGGCGAGGTCTCGCTGAGAGGCCCTCCAATGCAGCTGGGGGCTCAGGCAACCTCTTACATGTGTTGCTCAAGGCGTCAAATCCTCCAGCCCACCTGTGGAATGAAGCTGCAACATTCAAACAGGTAGAGACTATCTAATGTGAGATGGCTGTCGGCCATCTCACATTCTGCCCAGCAACATGGTATACCCTGGCTGAAGCATGGATTGGGACCACTAAAACCCAGTTACTCTACGTTTTCACGCACAAAGCACTGACCAGGAGTCCAGCGCTCGACTACAGTGAAAGTACATGCCCTTCTATGAAAACCTCCAACCTGAAAAGGAAGTCAGATGGCCAACAAAGAGGATTTCATGAAGAACAGGAATTGTACCACGCACAACAGGGTACTATTTTCAGTACATGGTACCCAAAAATGCATTGTTTGGTTAATATAATACAGGTGCATGGCTGTGCACTGGAAAAAGGTTCACATCCACCTGTCTTTTAAGTAACTATCACAACAGTAGTGGATATTACTTAAAGAAAAAACACACAAGGTGTACTTGCAGCACGCCAATGAAAGTGGCATGCGGTACATAGTAAAAATAAAGGTGAAAAATAGGAGACATTCCCAGCGTTGGTATCTATAGGATCTGACCTGGGCACCTTAAACAAAATGAGAGAAGCAGGCGAGCGAGGCAAGTCAACCAGGATTCAGGAAAAAAGCTGATATGGTGGGGGCTTGATTGAAGTCCGTGGAGGAAAGTTGCAAAAAAGCAAAACTTAGCTAGCCTGTTCAAAGTAGCTCTCAAGGCATTGCACCAAATGCAGAACACATAGTTGGAGATGCAGGTGTACAGTTGGTTATAGGGCATATATGTGCCTCTGCTTAGCTCCATTTTATATTTTCTGGAGATGATCCGTCATTTGTTCATTGTACGAGATCAGAGCTTTGTGGTAGTTTATTGTATTTATGTGCTTAAAGCGCAAGGGAAGAGTGCTGGTGCAGGTAAGTGGAGAGAACGAATGATATGGTCTGGATTGCTCAGAGCGGACTCTTTCAACAAAGTTCCAGCGCGAGTTTCCATATAAGGCCATATACAATCACCAACATGAAACCAAAGCATACCCTACCAGACCTCACCACCACATGACGGCTCCCAACTGAAAACGCACCAACACTCAGTGACTGATGTCTCTGAACTGAAGCTGCCAACAGCACATCGCAGTTCTTGCTCTTCTCCCGCTCAATCCGATTAGCAAACCCTGCCACCCTCCTTGCCTTGCAGTTCCACCAGAGCGCCAAGAGACCACACAGGTGGCAACAGTGTGCGGTACAAGAACATGTAACATAACAATCAAGGGCGATGTCGTATCTAGCTAAGCATCTGTTGGTTTTTTTGGTGGTTTAATTGTGATTAACTGTACAGTTTCCATTATGTAGCAATTTTGGTGGGTTTTTCCATGGTTTTGCATATAGTTTGTCTTCAGGTTGATCCTGTGAAACTAACCTGTTGATTTTTTTGTTTCCCTCTCTGATCGGGGTTTCCCATCTCACTATGGCAGAGTGATCCTTGGTTATCGTTGCAGAACTATGGCGGCGGCATGAGACCTCCACCGAACTCCTTAGGGCCGGGCATGCCTGGAATCAACATGTAAGGCAAACAACTTTTTCTCTGATTGACTCAGTAGAGATTTGACCATGTGTGGACCTAAGTAACAGAATGGTCATAGGCCATTTTGCTGTCCGCTGTTGCTTTGGTCACTTGCCGTATAGGTCTGATAGCTTTGATTTGATTTCATCTACTAGGGGTCCAGGAGCTGGCAGGCCATGGCCGAACCCAAACAGTGCAAATTCAGTAAGTGCTTTTGGTATAATGCATGCCTTTATATCGCACATTAAATATGTATTTTGAGCCAACCGCTTTACCCAGTAACAATTGTCTTGACCATGCTTATGGAGAGAGGATTTGGAAAATTAAGAAAATGGGACACATTGAGACAAGACAACGTACTTTTTTTTTGCATCAGCCCATGTTGTGCATTTTATGCAATGAAGCAGGAAAGGTTTACCGGTCATTGGTACTCAGTTTATCAACCCTGCAAAGTTAAAGAGCTGAGACTGCCATGCTGGGATTCGAAGTTACGATGGTCGGCCCCATCCGCAAGGGGTACGGCTGAGCTTGTGAACGTCCATCTGGACAATGGAAGGGGCGAGCTAGTTCATGGCGGCCTTTGTTCTGCTCCATTTATCGTATGAGCACTGGGAACCCTTACAGGGTTTGAAGCCCAAAACCTCTAGACGGCAACCTAATGAGTTGCCAAAGCGTATTTATGGCATGCAGCAAAGTTATTCTTCCATGTCGCGTTGGTGAAAAAATGCAATAATTTAGCTTTCTGCGCACAGCAATCGCTGCTTAAGTCCACAAGTGTCATCATTTCATTGTTACGGTTTGACAGTCCTACAAATGTGAGCAAGGGAATAGATATATACAACTCGTTTTTGCGGGTCAAACTCAGTCGAGGTGCCAGTTTGGTCAATTGCTAACCTGGGTG
The DNA here is from genome assembly GCF_040938575.1 of Ambystoma mexicanum. Lineage (NCBI taxonomy): Eukaryota > Metazoa > Chordata > Amphibia > Caudata > Ambystomatidae > Ambystoma > Ambystoma mexicanum. The sequence continues at coordinate 1,302,383,078 of NC_090922.1, forward strand.
CGGTGTCAAAATGCACACGTCTGCTGCTTTTGAAAGGAACTGTAGGATAATGCTGCCTTAAACTATGTTCCCGTGTGAGATGAATAGGACATCTGGATGGCGAGGAGGTCACATGAATGTTAACTCTGTTAATTCTGTCTTTCTGTGAATTTAGATCTCGTACTCTTCTTCATCGCCAGGTACATACGTGGTAAGTCGTTGAAATGTATGATAAATTGGGATGTTCTTAGTCTTGCCCTATTGCCTCATTTGAGTGAACCAGAGTTCTCTTTTGTTCTTCAAAATGTTATTGAGAAAATGAAACTCGCAATGCAATTAGCAGGAAGCAGTCCAATATGCACCTTTAAGGGGGCAGAGTGTTTAATTTAACTTAGATTATCTTGGCGTGCCTTTTTCCTTTATTAAGGATGGAATTGTTCAGCAAGAACAATGTAGGTCTTACTTGTAAAAAGCGATTGATGCTGGGCTGAAACCCAAGGCTAGCTGGGCATTGTTGCTGATGGCAGCAGGATCTTGCTGACCTATTCCAGCGTATGTGAACACAGCGGTTTCATTGTCTCTCTAATCTTGTCTTTAGGGCCCCCCTGGTGGTGGAGGTCCTCCTGGAACGCCGATCATGCCCAGCCCTGCAGGTAAACGGAAAATGTCTCTTTAGTCAGCATCTTACACTGTGCTTCTGAAATGAGCTCCACAGTTGTTATAGTTGAATAATAGCACTTGTGCACTAGGATATTTCAAGCCCAACACTTATGGTTCAAAAACCAACGTGGCGCATTCAAGCAACCTAACCTATTCTAAGATGTTTGGCTGGTGTTTCCTACTGGATGCGCAGCAAGTCCAATTTATGAGAATTATTTTCGATGGTTCCATCTATTTTGATTTTGTGTATGCGAGCGCCTCAACAGAGTGCATAGTATACTGAGATTGGTGGGGGCAGGGAGGAGGTTCCCCATGTACTGTAAACTAATATGCTGTGGCAATTGTCAGTTTCTTTTATTTGTAAGGTTTTTGATAGTGCAAATTCTTTAAAAAGGATAATATGTGTAATATACTTTAAAATTACTTTTACAGAATCAACACAAATCTAGTAGATACTCTTTAGAGATGCTTTTTACACACTTCCTACACTCCTGGGTGACTTCACTAACAAGGACAGTAATGGCATTTATATATCACTAGTACATTTTGTAGATTCTGAGGTTTGTATAAAGGAAAGTGTGAGTATACTTAAATCTTCCACTGAAGTCAATAGACCAAACCTTTCCCAGCAATACTAGTTTAAAACCAAATTATCACCAGAAAATATCAGTGAATGGACTAGAAGAGTCTGCAGGGAGCCAGGACAGCCAAAGTCAATTGGAGCAGTCTACAGAGCTGAGTCACTTCTTAGATAAAAAGTCTTGCACAAAATTAGAGAATGTTTGTAGAAAATCACTGTAGAGTCATACGCTGTTACACTTGTGGAAAGTAGAGTTGAAATCAACTCCAACAAAAATAGCCACTCAAGTCTCAACTGAGAAGAGCAAAGCTAAAGACACTGATGAAAGTACCCCAAGTCTGAACAGTACCTCTGGTTAGACGAGTGGCCCAGCTGGCTTCTGTCGAGTTACAGCAATGCAGATCCTGGGTTCCTGAGCCTCCGTCATGGGGACAAAAGGCAGGACGGTGGTTGGAGGACTCCTGCGGCAGCAATTTGGAGGATGGCGGCAGCTATGGGCTTTTTTTGGATCAGTGGCACTTTGCGGTTTCAGCGCACGGTAAACGGTACCACTGCGGATCTTGGATTATGGTTGGGCTTCCTTCACTCCCTGAGTCCTGAACTCTGGTGAGGGGACTCAAGCTCTGGTCAATCTGCTTCTGGAGGGTCCTTGGGAGACTCCTGGAGCTTCTGGCCTGATTGCACACGTTTCACAAGACCACATATTCTTGACCCCTGGCACTCGGTTCCTGCAGCAGCAAAGAAGTACAGCCAGTCGGGGGAGGTCGTCCGGTGGAGTTTGCCTCAGGGTTATTTGGTCTCATTAACCCAAGGGAAGTCGTCCCTTCCGTTGCTTCTTTTATCGATCAGAAAAAAGTTTCAGCACAGCAGCAGGGCTTCACCGGCAATTCAAAGGTCCAGGAGGATGCAGCAAGCTTTGTTCGGTTTCTTCAGGTGTTCTTCCCAGTGAGCGACTCTGCCTCTAGTCCCAAAACCTTGGCCTTTTAAGCAGGTTTCTCCCATTCATGCACAGCCTAATCAGGACTGGGTGCATTCAGGCATTACTAAAGACAAAGGGCAGGAGTTTCGGGAACCTCCCTCACTTCCTGCCCTTCCAGACACACTGGAGCCAGTGGCAGGTTTCAGTACTGAAGCCCACCAAAGGCAAAATGAACAAAGGGCTCCAACCTGGCTTGGCGCGCAGAGTAAAACCCAAGAAAGTCCTCACAAACAGAAAATGGCGAAAAGACGACCAGGGCCGTTTTGACAAAAATGGTCACCCATGGGTTTACTACTGCAGCAGAGGATTCAGCCTGCAGGAGAAAAGCACAATGGTAAATTAAACCACTGCCACCAGCCATTTAAAGTTGTGAGGGTAACGTAAAAAATGTTACATGAGTAGGTAGGTTAAGGGGCTGCTAAATTAAAAAGTCCTTAAATCCAGCAAACGAGATGGTGGTCTCTAAGGTTGAAGGGAATTAGCACAGAAATGAGAATTCCCCCTAACACTAGCCCTGCAAATGAAATGGGCAAAAACTGCCTTCAGAAATGTGGTCCAGTGGGCTGCTGGGGTGAAACTGTACTAAGTACAACGAATCATAGCTGCTCCATGAGCCAACAGCAGGCAAGCAGAGAGGTACACGAAAGAGTTCATGATCAGTGCTTAGAATTCACCAGTTAAAGGCATCTTCTGTGCTGCTAACTGTTCAATGCACAGCACGCACTGCACAAGGTCCTGATGAGATGATGCTACTGCATCCCAAGAAAGCTTCCCCTCACGTTCATCTTGTGGGGGTTGCCACATGATCCAAGTCTTGTCAGGTGTTCCCCTTATGTGATCATGAGGAGTGTGGGGGGCTACTACATAAGCTTGTGTCAGCAGTTCTAGGGAAGCCAAGGATCATAGGTGGCACAGAGCGGATACAGTGCATGTGCTAATTCACTGATGTTTCTGGCCATTTCATCTGTACACTTAAGACCTAATACGCATGCTTCTAAAATCCAAAGGGGGGGGGTAATGAATGCAAGCCTTTCCTTCCTTACTCTTCTCGTTGTTAGAATAAGTGCCAGACCAGGTTGGGCAGCAAGATCATTTTACAGAAGTTAAATGAATAAAACATTGCAGGGGGGTGTATGATAAACTGACTTCACCATTACTTAAACATGGTGGATTGGATGCAGTCGTGTCTACTGTGCCAAATCGGCCTCTTTTTTTTTGCCCATCCTTTATTGGCATGGGAGAATTGTAATTTCCCCTTCATATTCCCCTTCTGCTGGGCATCATATCCATCCCTATCTAACTCTCAGGTGTGATGGTACCGACCAGGTCTCTGTACCCATCTTGTGCCATTGAACATCATAGGGCTTAACTGTTAGGTAAGAATTAGTGCAGTCCAACCGGTGTGGGACTCCACAAGACTTCTCTTGGTATTCGATAACCCGCCTTTAATATAGATCTGTACTACTCAAGTTGGTAGTGTGACTGAGCAGCCAGGCTTATTTTAAGAGGGATAATGTGCGCTGTAGAGCTGTACAATGAAATTAGTAAATACATGTTTCCAAGGAAACACTTAGGTATTTAATTATGTATATACACAAATATATTTAAAGTATTCTTTAAAAAACAGTAACTAGCAATAACATTAATTTATGATTCAATTCAAAAAGTGAACAATAAAGCAGGCGAGTAATTCATTCATGTTACACATGTTCCAGCACCCAGAGGTGACGTCATTTGAGGTTAGTATAACACTTATTTTGTATCACATTTGCAGTATTGAGTTAAGGTAGGAAAGGTTAGGGTGAGATTAGAACATACCGATATTCGATAAACACAATTTGATTCTCCCAAAGGGATGTAGTCCGTCTTTTATCCCAGCATTAAAGTGTTCAACAATTTAAAACCTGCAAGGGAACATGCACTGCCAAAGCCAATAGGTTCAGAAGGAAGGGTTTAGGGACAACCAAAGTCAATGGGCAAAGTCAAAGTTCTGATGCTCTTCTTAGAAAATTGTTTTTAAATATTCATGTTCAAAAAGAAATCGCAGCAACTCAGTCACCTTTAGAAAACACAAGCTGCAAGGCCAGTGCAAGTGAGTTGAGGTCAACTCAAAGTAGGATTAAATGGCACTCGCAAAGGTAGTAAGCACCCCAAATGGCGAGAAGTTTATTATGCCCCAAGACTCATAGTAACTTTGAACTGAAGTTGTTCCAGCTGGATGCAATGCCGCAGACCCTTGTTCCTGGTCCTTGGTCATGGTGACAAAAGGGAGGACGTTTGGCGATTCAGCGGCTCTTTGTATTTTTGGTGCCTTTATCTCAGCACCAAAAAAAGGAACGAAAAGCTCTGGTTAAAAGTTCCTTGACCCCACGGTCCTGGACTCTGGTGTGGGGACTCTGCTTCTGTAGGGTCCCCTGGATGCTCACAAGTTTTGGCCAGATTCGCACTGAGGAAGACAACGCACTCACAGATGGTCGAGGTACCCCGGATATTGGGATTCTGCAGCCTTGGAAAGGTTAAGTCAGAGGTTGTACCCAAATAATTTGTCTCGAGGCTAGTTGGCCCCACCAGCCTAAGGGAGGAAGTCGTCCCGTACGGGTCGTCCCAGTCGATTTTGAAAACAGGGTCAGCACAGCTGCAGGGCTTCACCGGGCACTTCGCGGTCCAGGAAGGGTGTTCCTGACGTCTTCTCTCGTCTTCTGCTTCGGATGTTGTCCTCCAGTGGTTGACTCCGTTTTTAGTCCCAAAAACCTTGCTTTTTATGCAAGTTCCCATTCAGTCACAACCCTAGTCTGTCAATCACACAGCAGGGTGAACAATAGAAACTGGTTTCACTCAGGCACACATAGAGGCAAAGGCCAGGGAAGTTTTGGGATCCTCCCTCACTTCCTGCCTTTCCAGACACACTGAAGCCCCCCAAAGGCAAAACACACAAAGGAATCAAACAGAGTAAAAGCCCAGAAGAAACTGACAAATGGCTTAAAAAGAAGACTGGGGCCATTTTCTGATAATGGTCACCATTAAGTGCTGTACTGCAGCTGGGGTATCAGTCTGCAGATACATGTCACCAGGTAGTAAAAAAAAAAATATTGCCACCAGCCATTCAAGTGAGTTAGTTTAACATGTTACTTGAGGAATGGGTTAAAGGAGTTACTATGTAAACCCTTCCCCAAGCACTCCACATATGGTGGTGTGTGCCAGACCCCTAAAGTAAAGTAAGACGGGGGTCATCTTACTATGCTTGGGAACAGCAGTTCACCCAAGGAAATGTAGTTAAACATTAAGAGACGTCAAAGGGACTTTTCAGTGGCACTGCACAAAAGGTGCTGTGTTCACAATGCAAAAGTAGATGCCTATGGAGTTTACCAGACTCCATAAAACAGGAAGGAACACAGAAAATCATAGTCGGGAAACGCACTTGAGTGAGTGAGAAAAAGGCCCCACTCACTCAGCAGTAAACATCAGCATAAGAGCTGGGGGTCTCTAAGTTTAAAGGGAATTGGCACAACAATGAAAATTCTCCCCAACATACACTGCACAGAGACCACCAGAAAAAGTCAAAGGGGAGCAACGCCCATCTGAGACCACTCGTCAGCTGAGCTAGCAGTTGTATTCATTCACCGTTTGTTTTTACCACTGCTTTTATGTGAAGTGCGACAGATCTAGCAGTAAATGTTTGATTTGCAAATCCAACTCTTTAATCACCCAAAGCGCAAAAAAAAACACGCACACATAGGCCGGAACAGTATTAAAGTATCCAAAGCGCAGACTTCTCTCTTGTCTAAGACCAGCAAGTTACTTATAAGCCTTTTCATCCTCCACTTTGTCTTTTCCATAAAACGTTCAACTTTTGCCTCAGACGTGAAAGTACCCTGGCAAATAATCTGAAGATTTGTGGAAAGTGTGGATCTGGGCGAAGCCTTTAGTTTGGGGGCTCTAGTGTGCTTTTCTGCCACAGCAGAATCCTCATTGTCCCTTTCCTATTAGTTTAAGAACTGTAGATTATATTTGTATCTACTATCCTATAGTAATACATATGGGGATGCAAGATGTGACGTGCACATCTGTAATTTGTGTGTATTGTGACTTGTCTATTGAAGACATGCCTCCAATCCTAAGCAGAACATTGCCTTGCTGAAGGAAAGCTAGTTCTTCTTAATGTGCAATCTGATGGCTTTCCTGCCTCTGAAGAGCCATAGTGATTTGTGCATGGAAATGTGAACCATCAGCAAAGGTACTGCCCCCTGAGTCTCCTCAGTCAAACTAAATGCTAATACTATGTTCAGCACCTGCCTTATTTTCACGCTTCAATATTTGCCATTTATGAACTTTGTGAATCTTCATTAGACACAGAGTACCCAGATAATTGTGTAGTTATAATGAATTAAAGGTGATAAACAAGCGGCACACAAGTTTGTTTCAATTAACAAGCAAATTAATCTCTCTGACTTAATGTGTTTTGCCTTTTACAGATTCAACGAATTCAAGTGACAACATCTACACAATGATTAATCCTGTGCCGCCTGGCGGCAGTCGATCCAATGTGAGTCTGCTTTCTAATAGTGAACAGATTGTCTATCATCGTGCATCATAATTTTAGCCCAACTGTTAGTCAGCCTTATTTTGCATTCAGCCTAATAGTGTAAGGTATCCATATTCTTGCACAGCTAACACATTTTATCCCCTCGCACACTGCACCTTCGTAACTTCGAGAAAGGCAAAGGCTCATTCCACACACCCTGCGCTCACATATGACAAACACTACTGCACAACACCTCTGCTATTAAAATGAAGCTAGCTTTAATGATATTTCGAACTGTAGCTTCTGACATTCTCTATCTCCTTACAACCCACCCTTGTCTAGTTGAGTTTACCTCTGCTGTGACCATTCACACAACATTCAGAAATGGGTGACTAGCAGGGTCTTGGCCACCCTCACATAACTTTAATGACTGAAATGCACACACACGCATAATAGCACCTTCCAACCTCTCAAAAATCTGGACCATGGTCCCTCTTATGGAGTTCACCCAACAGCGTGTTGGGACCATAATTATGATGAAAGGTGCTATATGAATGAATTAATAATTTGCTTTGTCTTTTAATTTGGGAGAATTTTTAATTATCACCATGTGTTAGGGAAGGCAGCAGAAATGCATTTATTAAGAATAAACCTTTGTAAAGGATTTGGTGAAAAATTCTGTAACTACATATTCTCTTCTGTGGGGACGCCAATATAGGACCACTAAATGACTCCTTATGGCCAGGACGCCACTTTCCCAGTCCTGAGCATTACTTTATACAAACAATTAGTCCCAGGTCATTCCAGAAATGTGTTAAAAAATATCTTTACTGTAAAGGTGGAGTTCTTTGACAAGGATTTATAGGGACACATTATACTCGAACCTTTTAAAAAGCATCTTTAAGTATTGTTCCTTTTACTCGGATAAATAAATAAACTTGGAAGTATAAGGTTTGCAGAGTCACATGTCTTAACGTTACTTCTTCCAACAGGTCACCCTTAGTGTCATAAAATAAATGAATACCTTGACTTTTTAAGCGGTAGAGGTGTTAACATGAATATTGGAGAGTTCCATTCAATTTCTATCTGAAATGACTTGGTCTAGGAATAAATCATTTGGCGTGTATGCAGACGTGTGTATTTCACTGTAAATTGTTTGCTTCCCTTTCCATCCTTTTGAGCTACTGAAGAGGGACGGTTTCTTTGTTATATTGCACTTTAACTTTCATTTCTCCAGCATGGGTTCTGGCATGGATTCACATGCTCATGACTATTCCCAGTCAGGCTGGGAATCCTCTGTAAAAGGAAACAATTTCACTTGAAAACTATTTATTTCGAAGGGATTGTGTCCTCCGACGTATTCCTTATCTTAGATAGAAATCCTTCAGCTTTGCTGGCCTCGGAAAATTTTTTCGCCAGAGGGCGCTGCGCGTCGATGATCGCCGAGTCGATGACCCTCGACGGCCTCCGTGCCGACGTCGACGTCATCCTGCCTATAAAGGCCGCGCGCAGCGTCCGTTGCTCAGTTCCGTTTTTCCGCGCTTCGTTGTGCCTCGGAACACCGTTGCTCAGTTCTCGTCAAGATAACGTATATAATAACTACTATTTACCTCGATATCGATGGCATCCTCCTCCGACCCGACGACCCCTCGGTCCGGTTTCAAAAAGTGCCGAGACTGCGGGAAGAAAATGTCGTTGACGGACCCTCACAGGGTCTGTTTGTGGTGTCTGGGAATCACGCACCAGAGTTCGGAGTGTGAGGAATGCCTTTCCATGACGGCGAAAGCCTTGAAGGAGCGTAGGGGGAAGCTCGAGAGAGGTAGGTCAACTTTAACTTCCTCGAAAGCTTCTTCGGTAGAGTCGAGACGTTCGTCTCCTCACCATAAAAAACACTCTCGATCTAGATCACGAAGTGGCTCCCACCACTCGTCGACATCGAGACACTCGAAGAAGAGACGTAGGAGATCCCCTTCGTCATCTTCGTCGAGTTCTCCTGAGAGAGTTCATTGCCCCACAAAACGCAGCTCGCAAGCTGAGTGGGAGGAATTCAGGAAAAAGATGCTAAGCGTCTTCGAGAAAGCGGCCTCGTCCCCCTCGAAGACAGCTGAGGGTGATACCCCGGGTAAAAAACCCAAAAAATCTAAACGCCGCGAGTCGCAGTACCCGGCGGAAAAGTCAACCCGAAAGCGCCTCGAGCCATCGGGAGATAAAGCATCATCGACGCCATCGTCGAAAACTCCTTCGAAACAGAGGTCGGCGCCATCGACGCCGTTGTCGAAGGATTCATCGGCGCATCAGTCGATCGAGTCGACGCCGACGTCGACGCCGATATCGACGCCGGTGAAGGAAAGAACCACGGCTACTCCACAGCCAACGGTTAGACAAAAGACCTCCGACTCGACGCCGAGAACGTCGACGTCGTTCTCGAGCAAGACTCCGATCCTTTCGAGTTCTTCGAGGCCTAGTACACATTTCTCGACGCTTTTCACGGCGCCTTCGAGTACTTTCACGTCGGTGTCGACGACATCGACGTTTTCAAGGCCTGTGATGATGGCTCCTTCTGCATTGGAAATGGGGTTTATACCATTCCAAAAACCAATGTATCCCCCTTTAACCTCGATTTTTGAGGAAAGGGAGGATTCAGACCAAGATATTGATTTACAGAGGACCACATCACCAGAGCCAGAGACTTTCGCCTCTGAGGAAGGAAGATTAAAAAATCTTCAGGATGCACTTCAGGAAGCTAGTGGCTTGGACACTTCTCCTGAAGCAGAATTTATCAAACCAGACCCAGGAGAACATGCGGAGACTCCATATAGAGCTCTGATGTCTAGAATCATAGAATTTATGGGTTGGTCTGCACCTTCTCCTGCCTTTCAGCAGGATGACCTCACTGACATACTGGACAAGGGCCCACAGGAGGATCCTGTGGTTCCATTTCACTCTGCTCTACAGAGAAGGATTTTGACAAACTGGGAAACGCCAGAAATTATCCCGGCAGTAAATAAAAAACTGTCAACAAAATACAGGGTGGCTAGTTCTGACCCTGAATATTTGTCAAAACACCCTACTCCTGAGAGCTTGGTTGTACAGGCTGCAACCTCATCAGGCAGCACATCTGCATACCCCACTGCTCCGCAGGATAGGGATGACAAAAAGTATGATGCCATGGCTAAGAAGGTTTTTTCTGCCTGTAGCATGGCGTTAAAGTCTATTAACGCGACCTGTACGCTCGCTAGGTTCAGCCACACCCTTTGGGAGTGCGCTTCATCAGCGGCTGACTGCCTCCAAGAAGGAGAGGAAAGGGACGCATTTTTAAACATCATCAGGGATGGTAAAGATGCGATGTGCGAGACCCTACAAACTGGCCTAGATTCTGCTGACAGTATCAGCAGGGCCATGGCGGCAAGTACCACAATCCGCAGGCATGCGTGGTTGAGGAAGTCTGGTTTTGCCTCTGACGTGCAGACCAGGCTTTTGAATATGCCCTTTGACGGTTCTACCCTCTTTGGAAAGAAGGCGGATGACAGTTTGGAGAAACTGCAAACGTCCAAGGCAGCAGCCAAGTCATTGGGAGCTGCTATCCGTCAGAATACCTTTCGTCCTTCGGGATCATCGTGGAGAGGACGGTCCTTTCGTTACTATTCCTCATATGGAAGGGGCAGGGGACGACCGGCTCAAAGAGGCCAAGGAAGATTTACCCGTGGTGGACGGGGTAGGGGAAAGAAAGCCGCACCCGCAGGAGCAGGAGCCACTTTACCTTCGGCAACTGCATCAGCCGCTTCAAAACCACTCTGAGGTCTCCCCTCACAGAACACCAGTAGGGGGCAGGTTAACTCACCATCTGACGGAATGGCAGGCTATTACGTCAGATGCTTGGGCTCTGGAGACAGTGGCCCAAGGTTACTGCCTGCCCTTCCTACATATCCCTCAGAGTCATCCACCGGGGAACAACCCTTTGAAGCTTCCAGATCCGCTCCTCTTGCAGGAGGTTTTAGACCTGCTAGAGAAAGGTGCCATAGAACTGGTACCTGTAGCGGAAAGGAACAAGGGTTGGTACTCCCCCTACTTCATAATACCGAAGAAGGACGGAGGACTGAGACCCATCTTAGACTTACGGGAATTGAACAAATTCCTCCGAAAGGACAAGTTCAAGATGGTGACTCTCTCTCAGATCCTTCAGGCCCTCCAGCTTCAGGACTGGTTGGTATCTCTAGACCTCCAGGACGCTTATTTCCATGTGCCGATCCATCCCAGGCACAGGAGATACCTGAGGTTCGCAATTGGCAGCTCTCATTATCAATTTCGAGTTCTGCCATTTGGGCTAACCTCCGCCCCGAGGGTCTTTACCAAGCTAATGTCGGTTGTGGCTGCAAGTCTAAGGAGGGAAGGGATTCATGTCTACCCTTACCTAGACGATTGGTTGATCAGAGCTGTATCTTCGGAACAGGCTCAGAGACAACTAGATTATGTTTGCCACTTCCTTCACAAGCTGGGCTTCTCCCTCAATTTAAAGAAGTCACAGATGATACCATCACAGAGACTCCAATTCATTGGAGCAGTCCTGGACACTTCCCTGGGAAAAGCCTTGCCACCAGAGGTGAGGGCTCGAGATATTCTGCAGATGGTCATCAGATTTCAGAATGCCCAATATCTCCCAGCCTACGACTTTCTGAGGTTGCTAGGCCTCATGGCATCCTGCATATTCCTCGTGCCGGAGGCTCGCCTGAGAATGAGATCCCTCCAGTGGGCACTGAGAACTCAGTGGTCACAGTTCTCAGGAAGGATGACAGATCTCCTTCGGATCCCGGTCAAAGTAGCCCGAGACCTTCAGTGGTGGGCCTGTCGGGAGAACATCCTGAAAGGAGAAATGTTTTGGCAACCATGGCCGGAGATAACAGTAGTCACGGATGCCTCACTCACGGGGTGGGGAGCTCACGCCAACGACTTGACCATCAGCGGTCGTTGGTCTCCATCGGAGTCCAGACTACATATCAACCTGTTGGAGCTGAGAGCCATCAGACTAGCGCTGAAGGCTTTTCTGCCGTCTGTACGGGGAAGAAACGTCTTAATAATGACGGACAATACAGTGGCCATGCACTACCTCAACAAAAGAGGAGGCGTAGGCTCACTACCACTGTGCAGAGAGGCGATGCAGCTCTGGTTTTGGGCAATTCAGGAAGGAATCTCTCTATCGGCAATTCACCTAGCCGGAGAGAAGAACTTGACAGCGGACGCTCTGAGCAGGCAGAGCACAGTCTCTCACGAGTGGGAGATAGCTCAGGAAGTCCTTCAAGAGATCTTCGCCCTTTGGGGAACCCCTCAAGTGGATCTGTTCGCCACCAGTATCAACAGGAAGTGCGACAGATTTTGCTCAAGGGAATTTCCCCCGAGAGGAGCTCTAGGAGATGCGTTCGTAGTGGACTGGGAGTTCCCACTTCTGTACGCGTTCCCTCCGGTCCCTGTCATTCCTCAAATGATCAGGAGGTTGAGAAGGTTTCGGAAGACCATGATCCTAATTGCCCCGGATTGGGCCAGGAGAACGTGGTACCCGGACCTTCTAGACATGTCCATCTGCCCTCCAATTCGACTGCCATACAGAGAGGATCTTCTCTCGCAGAAGGAAGGTCAGGTTCTCCATCCAGCCATCAAGACCCTCAACCTTCACGCTTGGTGTCTGAAAGGTTGAGGTACAAGGATTGGGACCTTCCGGATGATGTTATGGAGGTGTTGCTTTCGGCCAGAAGGCCGGCAACTAAAACTCTATACCGCTGCCGTTGGAACAAATTTTGCAGCTGGTGCAGAGAAAAGAATATTGAACCCTTTTCTTGTGGTACACCTATGGTGTTATCATTCTTACTTTACCTGGCTAATTCAGGCCTACAGGTTGGCACAATTAAGGGCTATCTCGCAGCGCTATCAATCTTTAAGCGCACTGCAGAGGAGCCTTCATACTTCAAAATTCCATTGGTAATACAATACCTAAAAGGATTAACTAATGTTTATCCCCCGAAACCTTTTCAAGTTCCCTTATGGGATTTAAACCTAATTTTAAACTTCCTAAAGGGTGCCCCTTTTGAACCACTACACTCTTGTTCATTGAAGCTTCTCACCCTCAAAACTGTTTTGCTAATAGCATTGACATCTGCTAGAAGGGTTAGCGAGTTGCAAGCCTTATCGTGTAAACCTCCACATACAATCTTTTACAAGGACAAAGTTGTTCTTCAGGTGAAGCCTAACTTCCTCCCGAAGGTAGTCTCGGAGTTTCACATCACTCAGAAGATTATATTACCTTCTTTCTACCCTCCTCCTCATCCGGGGAAGGAGGAAGAGAGACTGCACAGGCTGGACCCTAAGCGAGCCTTGAGCTTCTATATCAGCAGATTGGCTAAGATCAGACAAGCAGACCAACTCTTTGTAGGTTATGCAGGACATAAGTTGGGCCTTCCAATAACAAAACAAACCATCTCCAGATGGATTATTTTAGCCATTCTGGAGTGCTACAAATTGGCAGGAAAGGAGCCTCCTCAAAATCTAAGGGCTCATTCTACCAGGGGTATCGCAACATCCTCAGCCCTTCAAAGAGGGGTGCCAATTCGAGATATATGTGCGGCTGCCACATGGTCGTCCGCACATACATTTACCAAATTCTATAGCCTGGATTCCTCCTCTAGTCAAGAAACTAGATTCGGCAAGGCTGTGTTACACTCTGTCCATTCTGGAAGGGTAACATAACTTTTATTACTCCCGCCTCCAGTCACAATACCACTGCTATGGGAGTCTATCTAAGATAAGGAATACGTCGGAGGACACAATCCCTTCGAAGAACTAGTTACTCTTACCTTGTAACGTTCTTTCGATGGGATGTTCCTCCGACGTATTCCTTATCGACCCTCCCATCCATCCCCGCAGTATGACTTCCTGTGGGTTTGCAGCCTATGCTCCTTCAAGGTGATTAGTCTAATCCAAAAACATTACTGGGGACTACAAAACGGAACTGAGCAACGGACGCTGCGCGCGGCCTTTATAGGCAGGATGACGTCGACGTCGGCACGGAGGCCGTCGAGGGTCATCGACTCGGCGATCATCGACGCGCAGCGCCCTCTGGCGAAAAAATTTTCCGAGGCCAGCAAAGCTGAAGGATTTCTATCTAAGATAAGGAATACGTCGGAGGAACATCCCATCGAAAGAACGTTACAAGGTAAGAGTAACTAGTTCTTCTCCTCTAAACTAATTGCTGTCCTCTGGGTCATACTGCCTCCACCCAATGACTCCCCTCCCCAAGCCCCGCTTCTGGCAGCCATCTTCAGATTTTTACTGCACGCTTCAGTGTTGGGAGTCCTCAAGTTTTGCTCCGTGAGCAACTTCTATGTTTATTTTCGTTTAACCGCAGAAAAAATTGCTTTTGTTCCAAAAGAGCCTTTTCTCCAGCTGCCGACAGCGGTTATCAGTTTGTCGGTGAATACTCCTACGTCCCGTCCCCTTTCCTCCAAACTTATGGGGCATCTCTCCGTCCTGTGGGACGGGACCAGAGCACTTTGTAAAAAGCATCCACATTTTTTTCAAAAATGTGTCCCTCTCTTTCCTGCGTGGGGCCCGGCACGCGGCCGTACCCCCACCCACCTTGGCTGTGCATCGCCCTTCAGTCGTTTTCTCTGCATGTTCGGGGCTGGACGCACTTGCATCCTCTGAAGATTTTCTTCCCTTTTTCCCTCTCTGGCTCTCGCTAGCGTTCGTTTACTAGTCTGTCTGTCTTTTAAACTAGATTTTCCAGACTGTTCATCGTGTCACCGTCACTTCGCGAGGGCGGATCCCCATCCTCTTTGTTTAGAGTGTTTGGAACACCATTGAGACTCCTGTTTTTACTGTGACTCCCTTTCGGTCCGGGCACTTCAACGTCGGTTGGAGCGGTGGGAGGAGGTGTTCGGACAAACTCCTCCTTTGCATTTTCAGGCGTTCATCGACGAGAAGAAAAAACGCCAGGTTCCTCTCGAGCCAGGAGGGGCGTTGATCGCTCTGTTACCGGGGTTCGCCCTGAGGTGCCTGTCGGGCCTAATAATTCTACCGGAGTTTTCTCCGAGGGTCTCCGTAAAGGGGCCTGTGAACACCAGAGTACGCTCTGAGGCCCCTCCTGTGGTGACTGTTTGTAGACCCAGTTCTACTGAGTCGTGGGGTACCGGAGCTTGCTCTGAGGCCGCTCTTTCGGCTTCCCTCAAAAACAAAACCGCGGTGCGCCCCGAGGTCTTGGCTGGGCTTGAGTTTACTGAACGGATGTTCGAGGCACGTGCCGATAAGGCTTCTACCGGGCCGAGGTCCCTCGTACAGAGGCTAAGGATACCAACAGTTCTGAGGGGCCAGGCAAGGCCCTGTCGGTGACAGCGCACCGTTCCCGCTCTTGTGGTGACACCAGATCTGTTCAGGGGGCAAAGAAGAAAGTTTCTTCGTTTACCGGCAGTGCCGAGGCCCTTCCTTTGAAGGCTCAGTTGGCGGTTGGTATGTCGCAGGAACATTCCAGGCCTCATAGTACCGGCTCTGCCGAGGTTCCTTACATTAAGGCTAATAAGACCCCTGACCCATCGACGGGGGACCCCTGCCTCACTTCCTCATGTGCCGCAGTTCCCCTCAGATGAGGACAAAATGGCGGCCGTTCCCGCCACGACCACAGCGGCCATTTTAGGTACTACCCCTACAACTACGCCATCGGCCCCTGGTGTAGGGTTCGGTCCTTCAGGGGTGAACCTAAGGTCCCTTGTGCGCATTCTTACCGGCTGGTTTATGATTGGAACGCCCGGATGCCTCTTCCACACAATGTTTCGTTGCCCGCGGGGGCGGCTCCCTTGATTTATGTGGATTTGTCGGTGGAGGGGCCGGTGTGGCACCCTTCTCCGTTACGTCCCTGGATTTGTCCACCTCATGATGATAGGCCTCCTCAGCTTCCGAAACAATCTCCTGAGGACACTTTTTTCGGTAAATTTCAAGCGCTTATGCGCACCGACCACATGAGAGAATATTTCAAAGGGCTTTTCAAGGAGATATGTCCACCCGCGCCTCCGGCTCCTCCCGTTCCGACAGTGGTTCCGCCGGCGCCTCCCTTGCCCGTGGTGCCTCCCCCTGCGCTTCCGCCAGTGCTACCATTGTCCACAGTGGACAAGGCAGTGCCTGACACGGCTCAGCAGGATCCTGACCTGTCAGATGACCCTCAAGGCGATCAGGACAACAAGGACCTTCACCGCTCTATCAGAGCTTTCCATGACCGGGTGCTGGACATGAGTTTCTTAGATGTTCCGGTGCCCGAGGCACCTGCTACGTAGGAGGGCGTGCTTTCTGGGGCGTTCACCTTGTCTCCTTTGCAGTGTACCGGCCTGTTCTTGCAGAAGGATGTTCTGGCCGAGGTCCGTAGAGTTTGGGAAAAGCCACACTCGGGACTTTCTGTCAATAAAAAGATTGACGATAAGTACAGGCTACATTCTTCGGAAGAAGTGGCCATGTTGTCTTGTCTGCCTCCCTCCTCCACAGTGGTGGCTGCGGCTACGTTGCAATCCAGACCTGCAGCTTCCTCCTCCACGACGGCTACTCGGGTCTTGGGAAAGGAGGACAATCTCCTGGACTCCCTAGGGAGGAAAATCGTTGCCAATTCGGCCTTGCAGCTGAGGCACGCCAATGCAGAATTGATTCTGGCGGGAGCTAACATGCGGATGTGGAGAGGTCTGTCAGAGTTTGAGGAGCACATTCCAGTCGAGAAGTTGGAGGATTTCAGAGGAGGTCTTTCCGATGCCAGGGTCTTGGCCCAGGATCTCCTGGAGGCTGCGGCTCATCATGTAGACACCTCAGCTCGGGGTCTGATGCTTGGGGTTGATACCTTGCGACAAGTGTGGCTGCATGCCACTAAGTTTTTGAAGGAGGTGCAAGACAAGGTACTGGACCTTCCATTTGATGTTAAGGAGCTTTTTCACTCTTCTACTGATGTAGAGCTCACCAAAACCAAAGACAGCACTCAGACGGCCAAATCATTCTGTTCTGGTTAAAGCTCCCTTGGTTGTCACAAGGATGACCTTCCTCTGGTTTTAGGGGCTTCCTCGACCGCAAATCTCGCAGAGTGGATACTCCTGCAGGGAACAACCGCCGTAGAAAACAGCGTACGCGGTATTTCTCCCACTCCTCAGCCTCCTCATCAGGTTCAGGGGGCACCGCCACCGATAAACCTGCCAAATGAGGGTTTTCCGTGCTCGCACGAGACCCCGGTGGGAGGACGCATTGCGTCTCATTGGTAAGCGTGGCAGACCATCACAGAAGACAGATGGCACTTGTCAGTCGCTCGAGCGGGCTTCCGCTTACCTTTACCCCCTACCCAACCCCTCAACCCTCCTTTTCAGCTGTCGGGCTCACCCTCCCTCAAGGCCGAGGTTCAGAAACTTCTGCACCTCAGAGCTGTGGAACCCGTTCCCCTTGGGGAGCGAGGGGAGGGCTTCTACTCCCGGCTGTTTACGGTGCCCAAACCCAACCAGGCTGGCCTGCGCACCATCCTAGACCTTTCCCAGTTCAATCTTTTCCTACCCCCAAGAGAAATTAAAGATGATCACGCCTGGCCAGAGTTGCTCCTCTTTGCAGACGGGCGATTGGCTCAGCGTGGTGGATCTTCAGGATGCGTACATGCATATCCAGGAGATACCTCTGTTTCTCTTTGGGAGAGGAGCACTTCCAGTTTCGGGTGCTTCCTTAAGGCCTCAGTTCGGCGCCGCGTGTCTTCACAAAGATGTCGGTGATTGCGGGCTATCTTCGTCTCCAGGGTATCCATGTGTATCCCTATTTGGACGACTGGCTCCTACGCAGCCCTTGTCCGTTGGCAGCAGCGGGCAACCTCCAGTCTCTCCTTTAGCTCCTGTTCCATCATGGGCTGTCGGTGAACTGGCAGAAATCCTCCATGACGGTCTCACAGGACCGGACTTTCCTGGGTTTTCGTTGGAACACAATAGACTGTATCTGACCGGGGACAGAATGGCAGATCTGTTGGCCACGTGTCAGATGTTTACGCAGTCGGAGAGCATGTCGGCCTGGTGGTTCCAAAGGCTTCTGGGCCTCATGGCCTCGTGTGTACTGGCTCTTCCTCTTGCTCGTCTCAAAATGAGACGGACCCAGATGGCTCTTCGTAGTTCCTGGTGTCAGGCTGTGGACCCGGATTCCAAGTGGATAATGATTCTGGATTCCAGGAGAGTGGACCTGGACTGGTGATCATCTCTCAGCAACCTGTCAGTGGGCGCGGGGTTCCAGGACCCAGCCCCCATGGTGACGATCACGACCGACTCCTCCCTTTTCGGTTGGGGTGCGACGTTAGATCTTCTTTAGGTCTCAGACCTCTGGTCACCTCAGGACAAGCTCCTGCACATAAATCATTTGGAGCTTCTGGCGATTTTTCTGGCGATCAGACCTCTCATTGTCAACAAGGTGGTCTGCATAAGAACGGACAATGCGGTGTCAATGTATTACATAAACAAGCAAGGGGGAACAAAGTCTCCCCCTCTCATGGATCTATCCATCCAGATTTGGGAGTGGGCCGTGCTTCATGGGGTCTGGCTGCTTGCAGTGCACATCCAGGGCTGGCTGAATGTCACAGTGGATGCTCTCAGCCGGCGGACAGTGGTCAGTTACGAGTGGGAGTTGAAGGAGGAGATCCTCTCATGGATTTTCTCGCGTTGGGGCACACCGGAGGTGGACCTATTCGCCACGGCGGTAAAGAAGAAGCTTCCTCAGTACGCCTCCAAAGGGGGCTGGGAGCCTCCTCTCTGGGGGACGCACTCGAGATTCCATGGCACAACATGAGAGCTTGCGCCTTCCGCCTCTTCCCCTACTTCATCGAGCAATTTGGAAGTTGAAGAGCTCTGTCAACTGTTCTCTTCTACTGATAGCTCTGTGGTGGCCGGCCAGGTTTTGGTTCTCAGAACTTCAACACCCGTCGGTGTGTCCGCCGATCAGGTTACCAGTAACTCCCGATCTTCTTCACCAAGGGGAACAGCAGATGTGCCATTCCTCCCCACAATCGCTCAACTTGGCGGCATGGTGCCTGAGTTCACGGCTCTAGAGCATTTGGGTTTGTCTGCGGATAACATGCGCATTATCCAGGCAGTCAGGAAACCCTCGAACAGATCCCAATACAAGAGGAAATGGCTCAGGTTCTGTCATTGGTGTTTGGAGAAAGAATTGGACCTGAGGGTGGCGACGATTGACACGGTGCTGTCCTTCGTATCCTCCCTAGCAGAGTCAGGGGTTCATGTCCTGTCTTGCAGGACTTATCTCTCTGCGATTTCCGCTTACCTCTCTACAGACCGGTGTTCTTATTCTTTAACCCGGTGGTGAAGAGACATTTTGCTGGCTTGACACGCATCTACCCTCCGGTTCGTAGTCTGCACCCACCTTGGGACCTAAATGTAGTCCTGACGGCACTGTGCCATAAACCCTTTGAGCCAATGGCTATGGTTGACCTCAAGTTCGTGTCCTGGAAAATGTCCTTTCTGGTAGCCGTTACGTCAGCGAGGAGAGTGAGTGAGCTCCAGGCATTGTCAGTGGAGCATTCTTTCTTGGCCTTTCACAAGGACAAGGTAGTCCTTCAGACGAATCCAGCTTTCCTACCAAAGGTAGTGACCGAATTCCATCTGAATCAGTCGATTTCCCTTCCGGTCTTTTTTCCGAACCCTGCCTCGGAGGCGGAAAGGGTTCTACACTGCCTGGATGTCCAAAGAGCTCTTAAGTTCTACCTGGACAGGACTTCCGAGCTTCGGAGCTCTTCCCAACTGTTTGTGACCTTCGGTAAACCTCAGGGCAGGCCGGCGTCTAAGGCATCCATTTCCAGATGGATTGCCGCCTGTGTCACGGAATCTTTCACCGTCCAAAAGCTGAAACCTCCTAAAGGTATCCATGCACATCAGGTGCGAGACAAGGCAGCCGTGGTTGCTTTTCAGAAGTATGTTCCCTGGGAGTCCATCGCTAAAGCGGCTACTTGGGCCTCCCCATCTGCTTTCTGTAAGCATTACTGCCTCGATATGAGCTCTAGAGCTGATGCTCAGTTCGGCCAGGCTGTGCTGAAGAACCTGTTTCAGTAAGGGGTATTTCCATCCACCCATAGTTCCTGTAAGGAGTGCTTGGGAATCTCCCATAAGTATGGAGGAAAGGGGACGGGACGTAGGAGTATTACCAGGTTACTCACCGTAGTGACCACCTTACTCCTAGTCCATAGTCCCCTTTCCTCCATACGCCCGCCCGCCGTCCCCTCTAATAAGGTTCCTCTGTTATTGCTAATGGGTCTTGACCCTGCGATAGAAAAGGACTGATGGGCGATGCGCGGGGTGGAGCCAAGGTGGGCGGGTTTACGGCCGTGTGCCGGGCCCCGCGCAGGAAAGAGAGGGACACATTTTTCAAAAAAATGTGGATGCTTTTTACAAAGTGCTCTGGTCCCGTCCCACAGGACAGAGAGATGTCCCATAAGTATGGAGGAAAGGGGACTATGGACTAGGAGTAAGGTGGTCACTACGGTGAGTAACCTGGTAATTTCAGCACCCCCTCAAGGGCGAAGATCATCGAAGTTTCCAGAAGGCCATCTGGCCTACTCCGCACCTCTGACCACGACTGAGGAGAAGGAAGGTCCCTCTTCAGGCTCTGCACCAAGTGCGGGCCACAAAATGTGTTTGAGGACAAGCACCTTCAATGCCTATACTGTCTTCACCCGGACCACAAGGAAGGATAATTTGAGATCTGCTTTGACCTCTCCAAGAAGACTACGAAGGATCGACACAGTAGACTGGCGCCATGGCCTCTGCCCTGTGCTCAGAGCAGAGCCATGCCTCACCCAGGACCGGCCGGTCCGAGAAGCAGGCTCTAAGTCCTTTGATGGCGCCTCACCCGTGCGGGCCTAAGACCAGGAAAAGCACCAAGTCCAGTTCGACCTGGGTTGCTGCGTAAGTGGGTCAACCGCCTCCATTGCCAGCCAATGATCGAGCTGCTCGTCCTAGAGGTAGTCGCCCAACCTGGCTAAGCTGCAGGAGAGGCCAGAGATGCCTGGGACAGAGGAGAAGACGGACAGACTGCCCAAGAAGGCCCAGTCAGCTCAGGAGAGGTCTTCGACAATATAGCTGGTGGCGGCTGCTCTCACGAAGGCCCAAGGTGTTAAACCCGTAAAGGGCGCCCCGCAAGCAACTGCCACAGTGAATTTGGCGAAGTCTGCCGGCATCCCCGAGAGGAGGATGCTGTCTCTGAGCCCGGCTCCGACCCCTCAGGATGGAAAGGGAGGGAGGGAGGGGGTTGAAGCAGGCCATGGAAGTTTCATCCATGGATGACGAGGACCTGGAATCCTTGCACATGGTCCACAGGGACGTGGAAGACTATGGCAACTACGGTGACAGAGCAGGGCTTAATGCTCCGATCACGCCAGCTCAGCCAAGAGATGTATCGCTGGACAACCTTTCGACCCTACGTACTTTGGTGTCAGAGATCCAGAAGAGGATGCCGCAGGGCCCAGTTCCTATTGCCCAAACCCCCCCCCCCCCCCTCCCCGAGGTCCCGAGGAAGCTTCATCTGATGCCTCAATTTCGGCATCTGTTGGGCCCTGCCCCCCCCCCCCCGGTGGACCCGTACACGGGGCCGGATACAGCCAGTGACCAACGACAATATCGTCACAGCAGGAGGGTCTCCACAGCCGAAGGCATCCCCAACGGATGAGGTGGGGTTGTTACATGCTAGGGTCGCAAAAGCCTTTGAACATTGCTGGACACTGGACATCGCCGAGACAGGGTTCCAGCAGATGGGAATGGTGTCTGCCTTTGTCAAGGCTGGCTGAACACCATGAATTTCCACCTGGAGGTCCAGATGAGGGTCCTGGACATGCCCTTCGTCGGAGATGACCTCTTTTAGAAGGTCGTTGACGAGTCACTACAGACCATCAAGGCAGATACGGAGACGGCCCGTTCCCTGTGCACGCTCCGGCAGCACCACTCTTCTTTTTGCTCCTCCAGCGGGAAGTCAAGCAGGTCATCTAAAGGTTTCTCCTAATCGTACCGTCAGCCCTCCAGATCCACAAGCCAGGAAGCCTGCAGAGGCCATTCCCAGGCCTACGATGGAGGTGGTTAGTGCCACTGTCGCCTGCAAGGCAGGACGCAGTCGCCAAAGCAAGCCTGAACTGTCCAGGATGTCTGGCCCCCGCCCGTGCAAACCGATGGAGGGCCGACTGACTGGATTAGTCGGCAAGTGGGAGAAGATCACCTCTGACAGATGGGTGCTGGACGCTCTCGCCCTTGGATATACCCTGGGGTTTCAGCACAGGTGTCCGCAAATCCCTGGCCTGGGAGGAGCAGCACATCCCTCAGCTCTTAGAGGAGGTACGGGCCATGCTAGCAAAAGGGGTGATGGAGCTGCTTCCCCAACGACTCAGTGTCTTTTTGACTAAAAAGAATCTGGAATAGACTCCAGAGGCCCAAAGAACTCTAAAATGACTGCAGTTTCAAATTTAAATGTAAACTGCCTTAATGTTACCAAGGTTCCCCAGCCTGATGACATGGAATAACCAATCAGCATGTGAATTTATCCAAGATACCAATGCTGGAGGACAGGAGTTACAGGTAAGTAACTACTTCCTTCCCTTTATGTTCTGGTGAGTTCATTTTTTCATTTTATTTCATTTATTGTTCATTTATAACGTGCTTAATACCAGCGAGTGGTTTATAAGTGTGGGATTGGGATGTGAACCTGTGTTGCGCCGCGGTTTTGTTTCCAAGACAAACGCGTTGCCACTGAGCTATCCTTCCTCCCCAATGTTGTGTAATTGTCCCTACGGGGTGGCTTTGGACCTTTTTAGCTGAAACCATATGGCATTAGTTCGGTAGGGGGGGGGGGTGTTCAACTGTTCCTTTCGTTTTGATTTCTGTTCAAATGTGTTTTCCTGTCCTTTTAGGTCTCATCACATCTCACAATTCTTTGGCAGATTGTTGCTTGCAAACAAAATAACCCCCATTGTTGCTGGGCAGTTTGGGGTCTTGGTACACTTTACTGAGTAATATTATATTTTATCTATATTTTGTTATGATCTAGGACCATTGGGCTCTTGAAGGGAGAGAACAAGATACTTGAGTACATTTGATCTGTAATATGTACCTGTCACATGGCCATCACCGTTCATCTGCTGGTGTCGCTTTGAACTGAGCACTGCAAATATGTTTCCACTATATGGTTGGCAGTGATTTTTTTTCTGTAGTCATTGAGCAGAAGTCAGCTCGGGTGTTATCTCAGAGCATATATAGAAAGTGTCTTTAGGCAGACGAAACCTTCATGCAGAAAAACAACTTCACTTTGTTACAAAAACACTGGAACTCCGTAGAGCACACCTTTGCAGATTAAATTCCTTGTCACCCACTATCCGGTCTTACTTCACAGGCAACTTCTCTGACGATCTCCACCCTTCCTACTGTCCTTGTATTAGGAAGCCAGTAGCCTCCTCTGTTGAATAGGCCTCGAACGGTGCATGAAAGGCATATTCTTGGCATTGTTCGCTAGTCCTATGCCCACAGAAGAGGCGGACGTAAACGGTAGCCAAACCCGGGGTGTAAAATTTTCTGTCCAGTTGTCTATCAAACTACTGAGGTTCACAAGGCTGAATCATGCTGGAGTCCGAGTGCGCCTTTTTTCTCTATTTGGAAAATAAACCTCCTCTTGTAGGAGTGACTTCTCTTAGGAGGAAGTGTTAAATCATAACCTATTTAATTTCAAAATATTTTTATTGGCATTTTGAGATGTACATTACATCAGTGACAAATTCCCTTCCAACTGATTATCTCCGCCATTCTGCAATTGTAATACATATTCGATTATTTCCTGGAAGGAAACACCCCTCAGGACAAAATAACAACATTAACTAAACATAAACTGTCTTCATGTTCAACGATTATGGAGTCTGTAGCACCTTATGTCAAGTCGGTGGCCTGTCCATGTCCCTGTAGGTGGGAGACGGGTGGGGTTGGCATTCTTTCCCTTTGAGACACGTCACACCCTTCTCTTTATTGTGAGCTGTGCATTTCTTGCGGCTGAGCGCCGTTCATCACATTTCTAGGCCTCATGGGGGCATGTCGTCGGATGGTAGGAACATGTCTCTCACCACAGCTTTCCATGCCTCAAATTTAGCGTTGGTGTCCCCATCACCCCCCCCCCCCCAGTCCCCGATCCCCAGGCTTCTGTCTCTGCAGCCGTCCATCGCTCCATTTCCCTTTTCCACCTCATGTATTGGGGGCCTTTTTTGGACTTTCATGACATTGCCACCTCCCTTTTTGCTAGTATGCATGCCATGTCCATCACCCGGACAATGTTTTATTTTGCTTAACCTGGGGTATGTGCCCAGCAGACATTCCTTCATTGTCCATTCATATCGGGTTACTCCGCCCTTCTCACATGCTTGTTTAACGTTGGCCCAAAACTGCCCGCTTTTGCACACTCCCAAAACATGTGTATTAGGCCTGCTTCATCACTAGTGCACCATGGGCAGCGTGCCTCTGCCTGCCGTTTGAAGCTTGCTACCCTTTTTGGGGTCATGTACGTTCTGTATAGCACGTTTGCTTGGATTAGCCTGAACCTGGCGTTTCTGGACACTGACTTTGGGAATTTCAGTGCTCTCTCCCATTCATTGTCGGATAACCCCTCACCGATGTCCGTCTCCCATTTGGTCCTTAACGTGGCTCCGCGGGGGTTGAGCCTGTCATTAAGCTGCGCATAGATCCTCGACACTGGCCTCCACCCGTCGCTCAGGTTGTACATTTCTGTCACTAGGGGGGTCGTTGCTGGTTCATCTGGCCAGCCATCCCATCTCTCCTTAGCCTCGTGTCTGAGTTTCTGATACCATAAGAACTGTCCCATTGGTATACCCTCCATCTCGTGCAGTGATTCCAGATCCCTAAATTCTCCCTTCTCGTACATGTCTCCCCAGGCGTATATACCCCATCCCTCCCATTGCCTTAGTATGTTAACCACGGCTGGGGTCGTTCTCATGCTCGCCATTAATGGCAGATCAGGGGAGTAGGGGTTCTTTAGATGTGTGATGGCCTTGACTCTTTCCCATACCAGTCTACCCAGTTTGGCCAATAAGGGAGCTCCTCCGGCACGATCCGGGGGCGCCCATATTATCTCCTTGAGATACATGGGTTTGACAAGCTCACTCAGTAGGCCAGTTTCATTGGTGACCTCATCTGATAGCCATTTAGTGATGTGGCTGGGTTGGGCCGCCAAGTAGTACCTTTCAAAATCCGGGAGTTGTATGCCCCCCTTATCATAGGGGAGGGTTAAAACATTCAATGTGTTTATGGCGTGTTTTTCCCCATATGAAGTCTCTGATCTTAGCTTCTAGCTTTCGGAAGAAAGGTGGCCTGATGTAGTGGCAGATGGTTTGGAAGAAATATAGGTAACGTGGCAATCTAATCATTTTTGCTATCGAAGCCCTTCCCATCATTGAGAGCGGTAACCTTGACCAAAATTTCATTGAGTTGTGAAGCCCTTGAGATACCGCCTGTGTATTCTGCTTGTGTGAGAGTTCAGGCGTGTGTCGGATCTTGACCCCCAAGTATTTAAACATGTCCTGCTGCCATCTTATCCCAACCTGCGGTAGGCTGTCTATTTCTACCCCCCTCAGGCCTGCCAGTGGGAACATACAGGATTTTTGTCTGCTAAAGTGTATCCCTGAGTACCGTGCAAAGTTATCCAGTACTTCCAGAATTGTAGGGGCATTATTTTTTGGGTCTGTTAGGTAAATTAGGACATCATCCGCATATAGCGAGATGACGTGAAACCCCCCACCTACTCTTATTCCAGCATCCCAGAATTGTTTCCTTATATAGATAGCAATTGGCTCCAACCCCAGTTTATAGAGCATGGGGGAGAGGGGACAGCCCTGCCTGGTGCCTCTTTGTATTTCCCAGGCTTCCGATACCCACTTGCCCGTTTTCACTCTAGCTGTGGGATTGTTATATAATATCTTGACCCAGCGCACAAATCCCTCCCCGAATCCGAACTCCCTTAGCACCTCTATCAACCACTCCCAGTAGATGGAGTCGAATGCCTTTATGGCGTCCAATGACATCACTGCCATCTGTTCCTGGCCTTCTGCTGTGTGTGCGCTAAGATGTGCTGTAGCCGTCGCAAATTGGCAGTTGTGTTGCGGCCAGGCACAAAACCATTCTGGTCCTCGTGAACCAGACTGCCTATCACTTTGGACAATTTGTTGGCCAGGATGGTGGTCCGTATCTTACTGTCATAATTCAGCATTGCTATTGGTCTATGAGTCACAATCTTCGGTTGGTTTTTGTGGTTTGGGTATTGGGACTATAAGAGTCTCCCTCATGGTCTTGGGTAAGGTTCCTGTCTCATAAGCTTCTTGAAATACCTCGTGTAGTAATGGGACCAGTGTTGTCTCGTATGTTTTGTAGAACTCCGGGGGGAGCCCGTCTGTCCCTGGGGTCTTGCATGTGGACAGGGCTCTAATTGCTACTGAAATGTCCTCTGGGGTGAGGGCCTCTTCCAGTGAGTCGCGCTGTTGATCGTTCAGCTTAGGGAGTCCTATCTCTTCTAGGGTGTCTTTTATGTCTGTCAGCGGGACTTGGGTGCCATGTGCGTAT
Source organism: Ambystoma mexicanum (assembly GCF_040938575.1). Lineage (NCBI taxonomy): Eukaryota > Metazoa > Chordata > Amphibia > Caudata > Ambystomatidae > Ambystoma > Ambystoma mexicanum. Next base: position 1,302,409,432 of record NC_090922.1, read on the forward strand.
AATGTGGAGTAAAAGTCCGCAAATGTGGTGTTGATCGAATGCTGGGTTGTTCTCCTTAGACCTGTCTTGTCTTTTATCGCGGTCACTGGGTGTTGTGGGTGTTCTCGCCTGCAAAGCCAAGCCAGTAACCTGTCTGGCTTGTCGCCTTGTATGTGTGCCCTGGTAGTACGTGCTGTGTAGTCAAACTTTGCTAGCGGTCCCCACGCCTGCTGACAGTTTGCGCGTGCCTCCTGCAAATGTTCCTCCTCCTCCCTAGTGCCAGAGCTGTTGGTTTCTCCCAGCCTTATTTCTTCCTCCCTTTCCTCCAGCTCCCTCCTCAGCATTTTCCTGACACCCGCTGTCCCGGCTATAACCTCTCCCCTCATTACCACCTTTAGGGCCTCCCATACCGTGCTCCAGCGCTTCACACTACCACTGTTGTTGGTGACATATTCTACCAGTTTGTCTCCCAGCTCCTCCTTAAATATTGGGTCCGTCAGAGCCTCTGTGGGCATTCGCCATAGCGGAATAGGGGGTCTAGGGTACTTCAAAGCCCAGTGCATTAACAGGGGGGAGTGGTCCGAAATCGATCTACCCAAGTATTGTATTGATTCCACCTGAGCCAGGTGCATTTTGTCTATAAACATGTAATCTATTCTCGTGTAGAGATTGTGTGGGGAGGAATAATGTGAGTATCCTCTGTCTGTGGGATGGAGTTCCCTCCAGACATCTGCCAGGTCTAGTTGTTCCAGCAGATTGTTTAGCACCCTAGAGGTTCTATCCGATTCCTTCTGCGGGGGTTCAGATCTGTCTAGGTCCACGTCCCTCTCACAGTTAAGATCCCCTCCCCATATGTACAGGCCATCCCTGTGCCCCGCCAGTTTCATCTGCAACCTAGCTAGGTAAGATGGAATGCCGTGGTTTGGAAAATGTGTTGACTATGCACATCTCTACCTGCTCCAGCACTCCCCACAGGATCAAATACCTCCCCTCCGGATCTACTTCTGTTCTTGTCATCTGGAAGGGCACCGCTGGGTTGATCCAAGTATACACCCCCCTAGCAAATTTGGAATATGGGGCCCCCTGACCTTGTCCTCCCCAGTGCTCCTTCACCTTTGCCTGGTCCTCCATCTAGAGATGAGTCTCTTGGAGCAGTGCAATGTCTACTTTTTTCCTGCGCAGGTATGACCTGATCCTGTTCCTGTGTAGATATGAGCCCAACCCTCCCACGTTCTAGGTTAGTATTCTAAGTTGCATTGCCATATTTAGGGCACTTCCTCCCGGGGCTTCGTTCCCCCCCCCCTCCTCCTCACCTTTCCGTCTTGCATCTTGAATGTCTAGGCCACCCCTCCTTATTCCTCGTTCTGCATGAATATTGTGGTGTTGAACTAGAACTGCTGCAACAACGAATGCAGCTTAAACAAACAACTCTGTGAACTGGCAGTCCGACGAACAAGCAGTTCGGACTGCATAACTGCAAACTGCCCCCAGCAGTTAGTGAGCCTGTAGCGCTCAGGGGCTCCCACGCTTTCAGAGCCTCTACTGGCTTTCCGGCGTGGGCGGTGTGCAGGAGTGTGACCTGCACGTGTCTCGTAGGGGTGGGCCGTTGGCTTGTTTGCCATTGACTTGGTCGTGTGTGGTGTCTTGCTCTTCTGCCCAGTATTGCTATCCAAGTATTACGGTCGTAGCTGCCGGTTGATCAACCAATTCATGCCTCATGTGCAAGATCAGCGGTTAATGTTGCCGGTTGATACTTCTTGTTACATCTATTATTCAGCTTGAGACAGTTTTTCGCCATCGTCCGCTAAGTTATTGTGTTCAAGCCACATATTTGCCGCGGCCGGAGTTTCCAAGAAAATTGCTTTCCCTTTATAAAGGACCTTGAGGCGAGAAGGGTAAAGCAACATATATTTGAGGTTAAGTTTGCGCAGCCTCGCCTTAATCGGTATTAATGAGTTCCTGGCGTATTGTACTGCAGGGGTGTAATCTGGGTATATGGCAATTGTAGAATCCTGCCTCTTGATTTCTCCACCCTCCTCTGGAATATCTCCGTATTATCTCCCTGTCGCGGAAGTTTAGGATTTTGGCAATAATCGGTCTTGGGTATGAGCCTGGAGGTGGACGCTTCTGAAGAGACCTGTGGGCGCGTTCCACTGAAAACCCTTACAAAAGCCTCCCTCCACCAATTTCTTGTTGTAACAACGTTTCTATGAATTCTGTAGGGTTCGGGCCTTCCATGTCCTCGGGAACCCCTAGATTCCTGATGTTGCGCCGAGCACGACCTTCTGCATCCTCGGATCGTGTTTCCAGCCTCGACACTTTTTGTTCCAATTCCTGGACTCGCTTCTTCAGATCCGCAGTGTTTTCGACATTAACCTGTAGAGTGGTCTCATTGACATTTACTCCGTCAAGTTGCGTGCGTCTTGGCGCATGAGTTGCATGTCCACTTTTATTTCATCAAACCTGCTTTCAATGGAGGTGCGGAGCTCTGCAATGGCTTGAAGGACTTGCGTGTGATCAGGTGCCACACCTGCGTGTGCTGGCTCACCCGTAGTTGTGGGTCCGGGCAGCTGCCGCTGTTTAGATCTGACCGTTGTGTAAGTGTCCATTGTTGTGTTTTTGAGTTTAGTTTTAGATGGAGACATCACGTCTTGCAGGGCCAGGGTGCCTGCCGCCTTGTTCCGCGGGTATCTGTGTGAATGCTGGACAGCTGTGTTGGGCCGGCTATAAAACCTCTCCTCGAGTGCGTCCCCCGTAGAACATACCTCCGTCCGCCAGCTAGGCCAACTAAGGCAGTCCGGGGCCTGACCCAGCCGTTGGGCCCTCTGCCCGTCCGCCACAAAAAGGGAACAGGGGCGCTTCCTCTTTGTTTTATATTTTCTCCTGTGGCTATCCTTGCCGCCGCGGGTGGGGGGAGGGAAGATGTGGGGCCGCTACTCACGGGTTACTGACATCGGAGTCTGTCGATATGCTCCACAGTGCGAGGCCTCTCCTGGCTCCTCCAGTCTCTTGCACGGAGCCCTTGCCCCGTTCCCTAAGACCCAGCCCTAAGCCGCGGTGGAAGGGGACTCTCCCTCTCCGTCCCCAGGTCACTGCTGTCTGGGTCCTCCGGTGTCCCTCGAAGGGCTACGGGTGGTGTTCCGATGGCGATCCGCAGGTCCCAGCGCCACTCGGCCCCACAGGCCCCCCCAGACAACAAGCCGTCCTCAGTGCGGGATCCTTTCCCCCCGCTTCCTCCGTATCGGGCGCACGACGCCGGCGCCAGAGGCTCTGTGTTTTGCGCTCAGTTGAGTTCAGCGCCGGAGGCCGCCATCTTGGGCCCGCCGGGGGGGAGCCTCTTCCAACAGTTCGTTTTTCCCTTTGCAGGCTCCGATTTCTTCCGAAAATGAGGTCGAGTGCATCAAATGGGTTCCCCTGCACTCGACCAGGTTTGTAGCCTCGTACGTTCTCGATTAAGCACCGTAACTTCTGTCGATTCAGGATCATGGGCAGGAGCTCAGGCGAACACCGACCTCACTCCATGCGCGTAGCCACGCCCCTTAAATCATAACCTATAATGGAGTTTCTGAGATATGTGCAGCTGCCATGTGGGTTGCTTAACATACCCCAGTGGTGCATAATGGAGTTGTAGGACTCTTATCATAGTTGCTCATTCGAGACACACTTGGTAGACGCCCATAACACGAAATCTTTCCCATCAAGATTCTAGCTTTGAACCCGCTAACTAGGTGGCAGCATTATTTATTTATTGGATATTTGTAAGGCGCCTATACAACAAATGGTGGTTCAAGGTGCCACAAGATAAAAAGAGGAGGGGGAGACGAGGGAGAAAGATAATGATGGTCCTACTAGGCCTTGTGACATTCTGATCGTGCAAGTAAGAAGTGCGAGGGTGGTGTTGGCGAAGTGCCGGTTTGCGCTAAGTGCTAGGGTGGAAAGGGGAGTGCAGGGCAAAAGGAGAGAGTGGAAGTGAATAATGGGAAGTCTAGTGGGACAACACCTGACATTATAATCGGCTGCACATTTACTGTTAAATGTCCGTTTCTCTAGCTGCCAGTTGAAAGACGGATGCTTGACAAAGCACTGTTCCCACTGTTTGCACAGTAACGTGCTTCCAGAAGTTAGGAATGTAAGAGAAACATGTAAAGGAAAAAAAGCATTTCACTCCCAAGTACACCACCTTAATTCCATGCCATATGCTGTTTAATGCTAACCCTCTGTTCCCAGCTAATTTGTGTCCTGCTTTGCTAGATCATTCCAAATGCCCGTTTTGAGTTTAGGAAATGTGTAAGGTGCACGGGGGAAGGGGCAGGACCTAAAAGGTTTGTGTTGCGCACATTCTAAAGGAGCGCACTGTGTGGTGTCCTGGCTTTTGAACGCGTACAAACTCTTAAAGCAACATTTCCAGCGAGGGCCATAAGATAGTAGACACGAGTACATTTTAACCATGCACATTTTTTGAACTAATGGTCCGAAAACATTGTCCACACTACATGCAAAATGTCTTACTTTTTTTAAATGTGGTGCCATGCTGAGACGGTCTAGAATTGTTTACATTTTGTTTTTCTGGTGTTCTTTTTTTAGTTCCCTATGGGACCTGGTTCCGATGGGCCCATGGGAGGCATGGGAGGAATGGAGCCACATCACATGAATGGATCATTAGGTAAGGCTGCAAAAATTCCATTTACTCAGCAGTTCTGCAATTCACATTGCAAGGGTCGAGATCAGGAGGCGGCGGTAGCAGGGAAGACTAAGCCACACATGCGTGTGTTGATGCGGTTCCTGGTGCACATGGGCCGTTTAAACTGAGGGACACCCATGTATGCAGGTATTGGGGTGAGATCCTTAACGTGAGGCGGGGGTGGGGGCAATGGTAAGGCTGTTGCAGCTGTTCTGCACTGCATTAGGTTATTAAAATGGGCCACACGGGGGAATTGCATTTGAAAAGGTGATCAGGTACACAGGAGTTTGACGAGAGGATCCAGTAGACATCGAGATAATTGGGTGGGGAGGGCGATTTTTAAGCACCTTGTGTTTGTATTGAGAAACCAAATCATGCGTAGTATTTGATCTGTTATGCGGTTTGTGGTAAATGTGGTAATAGAATCTAATACTAGTTAATATACTTTCTCCCTTAGGGTCGGGCGACATTGATGGACTTCCAAAAGTAAGCATAGCTGTCATCTGCGTTTTGAAAGCACCTCTTATTTGGAGTGTTACTTTAATAAAGTGTTAAGTTGAGCCACAGATGCATGTTTAGCCAAGATTGTGCGTTGACGAAGTAGGTCTTCCATACAATGTTTAAGGTATTCTAGATTGTTTTAACTTGTCATGTTTGGTGATTGGAAATGTTACGCAGTGGTTTTGTCAGCACTTAAATACTTTGATGTGTGGATTAACAGTGGAGAGTTTTGATTGGAAATGTGGAGCAGTAATACCAAAGTTGCAAAATCCCAGATGAAAAGAAACCAATATAAAAAGGTTGCATTGGCAATAATGTATGATTTGAGACCTATAACTCCAAAGGCGAGGCTTCAACCTGTATTGCATGAAGAAATGGTGGGGAGATTTGAATGGCAATTATACAGAATTTTTAAGAGTTCATATCGTTACAATTGAGCAAAGAAAGACATCTGTTTAATGTTCTAACACCTGCCTTCCTGCTGTCTAAGTGACCGAGAGCCTGGAAGATGAGTAGGACAGAGTTAGGGTGGGGGTAGAGGTGGAATTAAACTCCCAAAGGAATGGAATAATACTTTAAAGATGCTATTGGATCTAGTTGGGGTTTGAAAACCAATACAATGAGAGCCAGCCATTGTGTTTTGGGTGTTGCTTTAAGTGCCCTCCAGAGCAGAGTATGTAGAAGCAGCACTGTGTTTTAACAAACCGATCTCACTTCATCACATATACACATTCATGGAAAAAACGACCCCAACGCTGCAGTGTGTGTTGAATCTTCGAGTAGGCATTTAATTTTCGAGTAGTTGGACCTGGCAATACTAGTTTGTTATTGGTTTCTGCTTCAATGTTTAGTCTATGAAATAACGTGCTGTGTTAAGTCAGTTTCTTCATTGCTGGTTGTAGAGCGAGAATAAGTAAAACAAAAGTATTGACACCAAATTTGGGAGCTGCATGGGTTTATCGAAAAACTTAACTAAATGGAACATAGCATGAAGAAGCATCATAATCCCACATAGGACATCTTCTCCACAAATGTAAATAAAATGAGATTTTCAACTCCAGCTACAACCTGGAAGTGCTTTGTCTTTGATTAATTGATTAACTTTGAACTCCCGCGCTGCTTCTATTTGTAGAATTCTCCAAACAACATAAGTGGTATTAGCAATCCTCCAGGAACACCAAGAGACGACAGCGAACTAGGAGGGAATTTCCTCCATTCATTTCAGAATGAAAATGTGAGTTGTCAACTATTCTACCTTCTTAGAAAATGTAATCTAGAAGTGTCTTTATTTTGTTGCCTCATTTTTGGGTTGCTGTGTCAAGAACGGGAGACGTAAAGAAAAAGTGTAGTTATTGGGTGGACTGGGTGGGCTGGCTCAAGGATTTTCTGATACAATGTCAAATATACACAGGTGAATGGTTCAACAACCTATTCCTCTCCAGGTGTTATACTACAGCTCTCATCAGACAGCATTGAGTAGGCTGCTGGTCACATGACCAGGCCCTACCACTCAGTTGCTCCGCCCACCACCTATTTAACCAGTCCTCGTTAGGCATCCTCATCGCTGGCCTGCTCTGCAAAGGATGGGAAAAAGACAAGGACCTTACCTGATTGAGCCAGTTCAGGCCTGATGGGGCTGAGGGCCTGTCCCGCTAAACTGCATTTCACCTACAAACTAATCGCTGCTCCTGCTACTTAAAAAATGGCATCACAATGTGTCTCATCCCTCCACAGCCAATTCCCATCCCCACTAGGGTTTGAAAGGCCAAGTGCCTTGGGCAACTCCGGCAAGCTACCCTAGCGAACCTCATCAGTGTTGCCCTTGCTCCATCCAACACCGACACACCACCTAGACACTCCCTATCAATTTGATTAATGCTCGCTCAGCATTTGCTCACGCTGCAGAGATTACTGCACTCATCTAATACAACAACCTCAATGCCCTGTTCATCACTGAAACATAGTTTCCCCCCATCATACCCACATGTTTTCAATGTCTTCCTACCCCAAAGCTACTGAATCCAACATGCCGACCGGCAGGAGGTGGAGTGGCAATCCGCCACAGGAGCGATTGGCCATGCTTCATCATCCCCTCTCCCAGATCAAGCTCATTTGAATCACTCACCTGCTCATTCCCTCTGTCGCACAATGAACCCATCAGCTTCCACCTCCTCTACAGCCGACCTCACAGGAGTGGCTTACATTGCAGACATCTCCAACTTACTCTCCTCTGCCAAATTAGCACATTCTAGTAATCTCATTCTTGGTGATTTTAACACAACTGAGTCATTGACTGACAACCACACGTAAAGCATGCTTTTCGCACTGACCGCATCCATGAACCTTTAAATTGTGCTCTCCCCCACGCACAACAAAGGCAACAACCTAGACTTAGACTTCACGTCATCCCCCTGCATAACCTACGCAGACCCTATCCCACTTGACTGGTTTGACCATGCCGCCATCCCATTATCAGTCACCCACTCAACTACGGCTTACAAAGGTCAGGCTAAACGCCCCCTCATTGAACACCTTCCTGGTAAATAAGCTGGAAGCAAATTTTGCAGCCTCCCCGCCCACAGTGAATGCCTTGGGCCAACTGGAATTATTCAGCAACTGCGTTATGAAACTAGTGGACACTCATGCCCCCCTAAAGTCCAGCTGGCTAAAGACCACCCATCTGCCCCAGGGTACACCCCCAAGTAAGCCTTCAACAAGCGCTCAATCGGAGCCCTAGAGAAACAGTGGCGCCAAAACCAGAACTCTGGAGACCTCACCAACCTCAAATCTCTCTGCGCAAACCGTAGGATTATGATTACCAAGGCCAAAATTGCTTACTACTCCACCATTGTGGCAGCCCCCAATAGGAGCATCGCCCGCATTGATGTAGTAAATCATTGTACCAAACCCTCACCCGACCCAGAGGTCACAGCAACTCAGGGAAAAATGCAATGGTATTATATTTTGTATAGGGAAATTAGACAAAATCCGAGAGACAATCGAATCAACCACACAGTATTGGCATCCCCTGCACCCAGGCATGCGCACTGTCCCTCTGGACCGAATGCTCTCCTCTTTCCCCCGGATTTCCTAAAAATAATTGCCTCTGTCAAACCTACTTCTTACTCTGACGATATAAATCCGGCCTCCATCATTAAACAATTGACGAGCCCGGCGCTCAATATGCTCCTCTGCACTAATGACTCCCTTGCAGAAGGATAATTCCCGACACCCTCAAAACTGGTCTCATAGGACCTCTTTTAAAGAACCAATCCTAGATCCAGATGACCTGTTAAATACCGGCCCATTACGAGCCTCCAGTTTATTGGCAACATTGTAGAAAAAGTAGTTGCTACACAACCACTTGCCAGAATCAAACTCCCTCCAACTCCTAAATGACGGTCAGGATTCTGCCCCAACTGCAGCACCGAGACAGCCACCATCCAGGTGGTGGATGATGCCCTCCAAATCATATGAGGGCGACTCGTGCTTGCTTGTCCTCTTTGACCTCTCAGCTGCATTAGACACAATCTATCACTGCATCCTTCGCTCTCTCCTTGCTGACAGAATGTGATTCTCTAGCCCTGTTCTGAATTGGTTTACTTCATACCTTGTAGGCAGACACCAGGTTGCTCAAATTAACTTGTTGCATTCCATCAGACTCCAGGTCTCCAGCGGAGACCCCCAAGGCTCTATCCTCTCACCAATCCTTTTTAACCTTTACATGTAGCATTTGGGCATTCTCAAAGATCCCAAAATAGCCATCCACCAAAACACAGACGATACTCAGTTGTACATGGGAGTAAATACAGGACATCAACCGTCTCTGTTTACTTAGACATCATCCAGTCCTGGATGTCGACTGCTTACCTCAAACTAAGCCCATCCAATACTGAATTCATCCTGATTGGTCTGCCTGCTTAGAAACAAGTCCAACAGTGAATGGCTCAATAATATGCACCCAGGAGGATTTGATCCACAACTCTCAACCTCCGCAAAATCCTTAGGCTTCACCATTGACAGCAGCTGTCCTTGCAGAAACACATAGCCAAGAAGGCCCAAATAGCCTGGCTCTGAATCTTTACCCTTTGAAAAATCAAACCCTTCATCATGCCGCAGGACTTCTGGACCAGAGTGCAGGCCTTTGTGGTCTTGCACAACGATGAGGGAAATTCTCTCCTGACAGGGCACCCAGCTGCCCACTTGGCTTCCCTAAAAGTAGTCGACCATGCTGCAGCGCGTCTTCTTACAGGAGCACGAAAATTTTACTCCATTACTCCCATCCTACGCAAACTACTTTGGCTTCCACTCCAAGCCAGGTTACTGTTCAAGACTGCATGTATCATCTACAAAGCAGTCATGAGTAGAACACCAGAATACCTGGCAGCTAAGCTCCACACATCTGGTGGCACACTCTCCTAACGCAGCAATGGACCAACCGGCTTGAATTGCAACTTGTCCTTAAATAGAGGACCCGCAAACAATCCTTCTCTTGTAATGTACCCACCCTGTGGAGCTCGATCCCGTTGTCGGCTCAGAATGCACCCACAGTTCTCCAATTTCACAAATGTGTCAAAACATGGCTCTTTGAACAACATCTCGCCAAGGACTAATTCCAGTGGACGCACAGACCTCTCATTACTGTGCTACTGTTAAAAGATGGCTGCTCAAATACTGGATGCCACACTGTACAGTGGTTTGTTGCTCTCGAGTTAGGTGCAAGCTTTAAACAATGCAAAAAAAAATCACCAGCATACTTGATGCAGAGGTGTCAAGGGAGTAGTTTTCCAAAACATCTGGTGAGCTGCAGGTTGCAGACGTCAATGTACTTAATTTTAAAACTGTAATACCTGTGTGCTTTGGTTAATGTGATCCTACTTTTCAGTTGCAGAGCTTTCAAGTTATGGCACGCCCCGTGCAAGTAGCTCAACCAGTCCTAGTTGTATTCTGGTTTTGGTAGCTTTTCCCTTGATGAATGAGAACTCAAAGTTTAAGAATGCAAGGAAAACAATATTGCATAAACTGCTTGCGCCGGGAATTATTTGCCGTAGCCTATACTCCTAAATCTTTATCGTAGATACTTGAAACTAGCAATGAGATGCAGTCTAAGGCTCTCTACTGGGTGGATTTAGGTTGTAAATGTTAGCCCTGGTCTCTACCATTATTCCACAATGTGAATAGGATGATGAATAAAAGATTGGGCGCAATAACTAGCTACTTTCCACGAGACCGGCAAACCACTGTTGCATGCGGCATTGTTCTCCACAGGCTTTTCAGGAAATTCAAGCAGTATGCAAGTATTATAGTCGCATACAAGTGCACATGTATAAATCTCCGTTCTTGGGGTATGTGAAAGTTAAACGCTTCAAAGCAAAATTGGTGACATTTCACGGTTTAGTTATGTTTTGAATACTGGAAATAATCAGCAAGCCAGCCGCTTTAGCTGTTGTGCTGGCATGGGATAGGCATTTGCCATGCAGTGCCATAATACTACGTAGCCATAATGACAACAGGTGAACAATGGTGCGGTTGCTTGTGCATATGATTGAATCAACTTACAAATGCTCCTCATACCTATGCACAATCTAAATCTGTTGGCTTTGTTGATGCTTGTTTTTGACAGGACTTCAGTGCAAGGAAGAGCTAAATAGTTTCTCAAGGCACACTTGGTGATGACATTTTGTGCACCAGTTACGCATTTATAGCTGCAGTTAAGCCATTCATTCACAAACGACTGTTCACACTGGCAGGCCAGGGTGTTACTGCTTGGTACAGCTAGTCCAGAGAATCCCAGGAGGATGTGTTTTGGTGAAGAGGGGCAGGTAATGGGTGGGCAAATTACCAAACGCCCACAAGCTGTATGTCCATCACATGGTATCTCCTTCCTAGCTGTACTCCAATGCAATCATTTTTCATGCAGGTGGTGTTTAAGTGCCACCTATTATCAAATTGAAAAAAGTGTTTTATGTATTGAAATATTAGTAAATTTAATCTACTTTTCACCAGTTTGGAAATCTTGGCAATTTATCCCCCTTTTAATAAGTGACATGAAATTCGCACAACTCATTAAAGTCACAATTTTTAGAAACTTTTACTGCTAACAATATATAAACTATTCATCAGAAAGTGACTGTTTATTCATTTGTAATGCGCACCTGACCCAGAGTTATCGGGGCACGGAGGTTATAAGGAGACACGCAGCTTAGATTACAGGAATAAGAACAATTGTACAGGTACAAGAAACAATGAATTAATAAATACAAGGAGGAAATACAGGCAGAGCACACGAGCAAGCAAGCTAAGGATAGCATTAGGTGGTCAGTGTGACAGGTGGAGAGGATCCCGGGCCTAATCGGTAGACTTCAGCCAGTTAATGTAGTTGAGTCTAAAGTTCAGGTATGGTTGGTCTTCTGAGTGAAGGTGGCAAGGCATTCCATAATTGGGCTGCTTTGACAGGAAAGCTGCTGCCTCCAACCTTCGATAGCTTAAAGCTGGGAATGGTGAGGCAATTATTTGGCTAGTCTCAGGGGTCTGATGGAAGTTCTTCTGCGGAATCTCTCAGTGGGATAACTAGGAGCAGCGTTATTCACGGATTTATGGGCAAGTGAAGCAGTTTTTAGCTGGATTTTGTTGTGGGTCGAGAGCCAGTTATTTTGACGCCTAATCTCAGATGGGAGTTCTTCTGGCCATGCCGAGGGCCGCTCCAAGGGCATTATTTTGGAGAATTTGGATTCTCTGGATAATCGATTTATTGGAGCCAATGTAAAGGGCGTTGCAATAATCTAATCTGGAGAGAATGAGGACACTGGCCAGGATAATGCAGCAATAGTCGGAGAGAAAGGGTTTGCCGGTTCTAATAAGCTTACAAGTTTAATCGGTGGCGGAAGCCATGGCGTTCAATTGTTTGGTGAAGGAGAGAGTGGAGTCTAGGTAAAAGCCAAGGGTCTCTACCTCACTGGCCACTTTAATAAGATTACCACCAATTATGAAAGAGGAGTAGTCATGTCCTAGTTATTTTTTTTAGGTTTGGTGGGGGTGCCCAGGATGATGAGCTCTGTTTTGTCATCATTAAGGCATAGACCGTGGGTCGCCATCCATGCCTGGAAGATGAGGTAAACTCTATTCACCAAGGCCAAATCTTTAACGTAATACCCAGAAAGTGGGAGGAGAATCGGAGTATCATCTGCATAGTTGGTGTAGGTGATACCAAGATGGTCCACATCATTGAAAAAGGGCTTCGTGAATATGTTGTACAACGTGGGAGGGACGCAAGAACGCTGAGGCACTCCACAGGTGATGGGCATAGGGTCTGCCGCTGCTAAAGGGGAGAAGACCCTCATGGTCCTATCGCTTAAAAATGACTTTATCCAGACTATGGCCTCCTTGGAGAAGTGTGCTGCTGACTCTAGATGGCTGAATAGGACCTTGTGGTCCACAAGGTCAAATGCAGCGGAGAGGTCAAGGAGGAGGGGGGCTGATTTCCCCTTGTCCCATCAATCTGGGCCTCAAGGTCAATGAGGGCAATCTCCATTCCATGTTGGGGGCGGAAACCTGATTGTCGAGCTCCTAAAAGGTGAAGTTCCAGGTTTTTCTGAATTTGCAGGCATGCAACCTTGTCTAGTATCTTTGAGAGAGGGTACTGTCGTATTTTCATTTCAACTAATTACCGACCCATCACAATTTAAACTTACAAGCATTGATGCATTGGACAAAAATGAAATGTGTTCTGGGTTTTAGACTTTTGGAATGGTTTGCGCAATTTTGAGGACTAGAAAATAACATGTCTGTCCAGTTTGCTTTATATTTCTAAAATCTTTTATAATTTACTAAAAACAATCAGTAATTGTTCACTTTAAATTTATTAAACTTACACTCGAATTTCATTTCACCTTTCCTATAACTTTTTTAAAAACATGTAAAGCAATTAAACAATGTATCAGAATTCTTGTATTTTATTTAACCATACCGAAGGAGAGCCAGCTAAGTACACTTTAATATGCACAATGTATGGAATCCTAGATATTGTGTGTCCTTGCACCATAGACTGCTTATTTGACTCCAATTTTAATCTGACCCATCCAAAGGTTAGTGTTTTAAAACACCCGGGGAACATGGTTATGCTTGCAACAAGTCAAACAGATTTGTTTATATGTGGAACAAGTAAGAAATCCATGTGCTTCCAAAATTGATGATTTCAACACCTCTTAGCTGCCCACCAACATCTGCCATTGGCTGCACTTTCAGCCAAAGGTAGAGGGTGCACTGTATACACATAACAGCGAAACAGAGTGTAGTTGGTTGTGATACTTAAGCTGCTTCATACACACGTGAAATTCAGTTTTTTTCACTTTATAATGTCCTTGAAATTCTCCATCCACATGATGCGCGGACATTTGGCTATCCGTTACATTTTTCGTTACAATTAGTTTTGGGCATGCAATTCTCATCTGTATTTCCTTCAGGTTTCTCCCACTGTAGTTCTTGATTTTTTTTTATGCGTTTTCTCTTTTTCAGTACTCTCCCAGCATGACGATGAGCGTGTGACTCCCCTATCCTATTATCCAGGACAAGAAAGCATCGGCTCCTATCTGGAAGGTTAAGGAAATTATGCAAGAAGAAGCAAAGCGTATGGGCAGGGAGACAGTGGGTGCAGCACCCCAGTTTTAGTTTCATGCAATAAAAAGGCTGATCTTTTTATTCCATAAAACATGAAGGACAACCAAACACAAATTTCAAGACCTGATGGATCCTTCTTCGAAGGATTTCTATATGTACATGACACTTCTTTCTTTTTGAAAACAAACGGAAGCGCCTCTCGAACCCAAATCCAACTCTTGGCTTTGTCCTTTTAAAACCTGTTGTATGTTTGTGCTGTGCTATACAAGGAAGCAAGTCAAGAGACCCGAAAGCTCATGTTCTTTGTAGCCATTTTTGTTTTTAAATAAACCGGACATTTTTTAAAAATGTTTTTCTTTTGGAAAGCTGGCCATTTTTTTAGGACAATAGTACACATCCTCATCCAGCGAAAAGGCATGTTTTTTGGAACAATCGACCTCATGCTGCAGAGATTTGTCTCACCACTTCCATTGCCCTGTTCCAGCCCTGCACGCCCCATTCACATAAACCTTACTTGCAAAGCAGCTGGGGCCTGTTCATAGGATATCCTCCATGTTTATTGTGATCTGGTTTCTATGACCCTGGCATGTGCACACTCTATACTGGACCCTCTGCACCTCCCCATGCTTTAATTTCACCCGTCAGCACAAGGAGACTTGGTGATTTCCTGGTGAGAGACCGCAAAGCTAGTTTTCATCCAAGAATGAAAAGGAATGACAGAGTTAATTCTGACATGAGACTTTGAAACTGTGATCTCTTCAAGCCGATATCTTGTTCTAAAAGATGTGATCTAATCAGGGCTTCCGCTGTAATGTGCTTTGGAACTGGATTGAGATATATATATCTATTTTTTTTAATTTTGACATGATTATTGAAACAAACGTGTATTTGCCATACAGCAGTCTCACTGTGTAAAAAACACCTTATTACATGTCGGAGGCGACAAAGGAAAAAGAACTCAAGCTTGTGTAAAGTCAGTAGCAAATAAATCGGGACTCTCACTGTACATTACACTACCCCTGTAGCTGTTCTTTGTTTTATCACTTTTCACTTCTGAATCATTTATGCCCTGTAATGTAAAATACTATCTGCCTGGACATACCTTTGTGCGGACCTCTTGAGAACATTGTAACTGTTTTTGTGTTTTCTTACCTTGTAGTCAGGTTCTGAATGACAGGAGAAAAAAAAAGTAATTATTATACGTTGTAGTTTGTGTTCGATATCTGTTAATGTTTTCTTAAAGGGATGTCTTTTTCAGCACCCCTTAATGAAATGTTTTTTTTTTTTTTTTGGGAACATTGGCTTGGTATTACACTGATTGCAAGACATGAGATGTTGATGAACTTTTTTGGGTGTAATATGACTTTTTTATCATTATTAATATTATTTGCCTTTTGTTAGGCATTTCAACTGTGCTTTATCTGTAGAAAGTTGCTGGGAAAGGGGGGCGGGGGAAAAAGTGTGTCAATCTCATAGCTGCATTCAGATGAATATTAAAAACCTGAAATAAAAAGACGTGTAGTTCTGCTCTGTGCCCCAGGTCTTCTGGCCAGGTTAATTCAAGGCGAAGTGACGGACTGGTTATGTATTTAAACAAGGAATGCTAAATTATTGTCTTCATTGGCATAAGATGGTTTTGAGTGAAAAAATGTCCCCCTCCAAGCCGTAATAAATATAAACCTAAACATTTCATTTTAGTTTTTTTTTTCGGCTTCCTTGCTGAAATAGTGGATGAAAAAGGAAAAGGTAGGATGACTCTGTTCTCTTAACAGTTGCTACTAAGTGGTATTTTCTGACTACCTGAACACTATCCTGTGCATGTGTTGGATTGAGTGAGTTAAAGACGTATTCTGACAAAAAAGGCAAACTTCACTTCAACAGTGCAACCTCCTAAGTCCTTTTTAATAATATCCTGAGGTACAAGGAGTGAGATAAACCTATACATTTGCGGCAAATTGTGTTGGTTTAGAGCAAATGTCAGTGGAAGGGCGATCCTCCTTGGGAAGGGATCGCCGTGTTTTATTTTCGTGGAATTTCCATTTTGAATATCTGACCCATCTTTCCAAAATACTTTTTGTTGTGAAACTGTTAGCAGGTTTGTGCACACATTGTTAATATATAAAACTGTTTTAAGAAATTAAGTTTGATAATCCTATATCCTCATTTTATTTTCTCCATACTTTTCGTATGTTGTCCCCAGACATAGGACTGGACCAGAGCATGTTGGGCGTCAACCTTCCATTGTTCAAAAAGTGAAGGGTGCCTCCTGCACTGTCCTTACCATGATATGTCATTTATAATGCGCCTGTATGCAAGTGTTTCTAGGCGCGATGATGTGGGTGAATGTGATGCTCCCTGGCCTGAACATCAGTTTTGTCTGTGTAAATGGAGTTTGAGCTCAGAGGGCTACATCATTTTCCTATTTGGGCCGTGCAAGGATTTCTGGTGGTGAGTATTGTGCAGCAGGTTTTGCCCCCTCTGCCTTGATTTACATGACCTTGAGCACATTGTATTTTTTTTGTGACTTGCTTAGCTTGCTCTTCAGAAGTCTGCTTTGTCCTCAACAGGAATTGCAAGACTTCACCTTCAGCAAGGTAATACACCAGCTGGGTGCATTTACAGGACGTCACTCAGTCGGGAGGGGGTCCTCGGATTGCTTCATGCACTGCAAGGCAATTTCCACCAGGGTCTAGACTAAGACATTACTTCTACTGAGTGGATGATGCCGATCTCTCAGACTCGTTCTATGGTATTGTGTAGGATGGGTGTTGGGACTGATTTTCTATACTCTGGTGTGGGGGACAGATGTAGAGCAGGCCAACCTATATTGTGACC
Organism: Ambystoma mexicanum; assembly: GCF_040938575.1. Taxonomy (NCBI): domain Eukaryota; kingdom Metazoa; phylum Chordata; class Amphibia; order Caudata; family Ambystomatidae; genus Ambystoma; species Ambystoma mexicanum. Next base: position 1,302,426,044 of record NC_090922.1, read on the forward strand.
GGGACAACTCTGGGAGCTGTAGCCAAACCAGTTCAAGGTATCAGTGATGAGAGGTCTAAGCTAAGTTTCAAGAGGTGGTGAGCTTGTGAAGGGTCCACAATGAGTACACACAATGGGAATCACAAATTACACTTACAGTATCTATAAAAATAGTTATTTATTTATGGCCAATCACTATGAACAATGACTACTAGCAGGTAGAAGTATCACATAACACTAATAATAGAATACATTTCTGAATCTGCTTAGTCACATGCTGTGTATATAGTCCGACATCTAGTGGTGATCGCAAAGTATTGCATCTTGCCTTTCGAGAATCAAAAGGGGATGTTGACATGGACGTGCTTGTAACACTAGCCCTAACGTGATGTGTAGTGTACCCAAGATCCTTCACGCGTTGTAGTCCCACAGATTTTATTTTCCGCCCAGCTAGCTGGTCACCTTTTTCAGAGCTCGAAAAATTGCTAATCATATCTTTGTCCTTGACCTCTGTCTGTTTAATATTCATCCGCTTCACAGAAGACTACTTGCAACCAACACTGAAGACTGCGGAAGACGACTCCAGACTTCGACGGCTGGTGCTCCGGTCGACGCTGTCAACCGTGGCCATGGCCCTCTGGCCACGCCTACACAGTAGGGAGAGTAGGGTCCGGGTCTGTTACTTTTCAAGAATGCATTGCCTTCTCTCCTCTGTAGAGTAGGTCCCAGATATGACCCGAACCCTTGCCCCCTATTGCGAGTTGGCAGTAAGGTACTCGCCGTGGTATGTGACGTATGAGGAGCAAATGAACCAACAGAGAGCCGCACTGGGACTCTGCCCCTTGTACATAAGGAGATCAATACCGGTTGAAGCAGCCATAACGCGACAACCCTGGGCAGCACGTTACCCTATCAGACAGCCATACCAGCCACTGATACGAAATGAGGAATGCCTGCACACGGTCCACGAGGAGACCCCTAAAGCCTTAATGGAAGGCCAATGAAAATAAACCAAGGGCCCATGCAGCCCCGAGAACAAACGGACTTGGCTACTGAAAGCACGAATGCCAGTACTAGTAACTGCAAGGATAATGATGATGGATGCAGGGGAGAGACACTGTTAAAACGTAAGAGAATGGTGCCATAAGACAAGATGGAAGCAACCGCCCTGTTGAATGTGTGTAAATAAGCTTGAAATACAAGAGGCTAAGAAATCGATACTGCTTGCAATGCCTAGTAGAAGAGTAGAGCGGCAAGCGCCAACCATATATCTACCTCAATACTGCACAATGTACACGTGCGACTCCATTTTGTGAAAGCAGAAATGTACCCAGGTGTCATGATGCCTACCCCCGGAGGGCCAGACCCAGCACCCCCAGGAGCAGGCATCACGCCCCCGGATAAAAGCCCAGCGGCCCTTTATAGGGGCTCTTTGGACTCTGTCCTGGCGCCGTTGGCGCCAGGCTCATGTTGGACATCAGTCCTGGCGCCATAGGCGCCAGGCTCATAAGGGGAAGTGTTTGGTGCACTTACCTGAAGCAGACCATGCTGCATGAAGAACCAAGCCAAATGAGGCTTAGGTGGGACTATTTTTCTGAAGGAACTATTTTGTTACTTGGGTGGGGCTGTGGAAGAATACTCACCTGGAACTTCTTCCAAAGCTATTTAAGCCACGCCCGGACAGCCACACATGCTTTGCGTTGTTCTGCATCCCAGCAGCTGAACGCTCACCGTGTCTGCTCCTTCACGCCAGCATTTCTTCACGCCAGCATTCCTGAAGGAAGACTTCCATTTAAAAACACTGCGTTGCTCGCTGCAGCGCCGCGCTTCACTCACCTGTTCCCGAGACGCCGCCCGGCTCCATCGCGGCTCTCAGCACCGGTCGCCACATCTCTGCACCTAGGGGAGAGAAGAAGAGACAAAAGGTGAGCAAGGGAACACAAGAGGAAAGCCGAATTTTCAGCCATATTACTTAACGGCTCTTCTTGGTGAACCATTCCACATCTCGGGTCGGTGCCGCATCTTTGGCAGGTACCGCACCCCGGCCCCTATGGGGAAAGGACAAAAGACATTACTGGGGAATTATAAAGACATTTAGAGGGGTCGCCCTCATCACTAACTCACCTGATTTTACCACCGGCAATTTAACCCCTCAACGCATCGCCTTTGTTCTGCACCTGAAATAAAGGACAGAAAAGACAACATAAAAGGAGGCTCACACTTGAACTTTTGCATCTTCATACTTACGGCGTATCGCTCACAAAAGTAAAGTGGATGGGCCAGCGCCATTCTGAAAACCAGTGAAGTAACTGGACGAACGGGCGCCCATGCTCCAGAAGCAGGATGGAGAGTTCTTCCTTCCAAACCATAAGGTGTGCTTAAACCGGGGGTTTTGGAGGAATCGGAGAAGAACGAAGGGGGCTAAGGGGGAGCAAGCAGACAGTTAATCCCCTTTCTCATCTGCAGAAGGATAATCCTACGGGCCCGACAAGCAAGATTTGGGGGTCCTGTTCAATCGGTGGTCCGAATTCTGCGCATCACGCTTGAAGAGGCCACAGCAACCCAGACCAGTGCCTCCGTGGGAGCCAGGTGAGCGTTACACCAGGCGGCCAAAGGCCTGACAGGCCGAGTTTAGAAACCCAGCAAAGACCAGTGAAGGAGCGAAATCGAAACTCAAAGAGAGGCTTATGCCGGGGAGATCGAGGTCAACCAGAGAAGGGGAGGTGAGCATGAGCTCACGAGACTCCAACTACAGAGAATACCCGCCCGTGAAGGTCAAGATAAGAGCGGCCCATGCAGGTGGCCAAGCGTACACAGAATTAAATGCTCAAAAGGTTGGAAACTGAAGCAGATTCACGGTGAACCAACACGTGCCCAGACAGGCGCGAAGATGTACCACCGCCTGATGTCATCCAGAACAAGGGGGTGCCATAACATTTCCTGATAAGAGACTACAGATCCGAGGCCATACCCAGCCAACTAATTGACACACGGCCCGAAAACACTGATTTATGGAAGGGATGAAGGGTGAATCTTGGGACACTAGGCACCTGGCTGTCTACTCTAAAGCTGCTAATTAAAATGGAGATTTATGTTTAGGGGTGTAACTTGCCCAATCACAAGGGACCATGTAATCTAGGGTCCTATAGACCCTGTAACCAATGAGACGTTGTACTTGTAGTGACGTCAATCACGTGTGGTGTAGAGGGAAGGGCGCAGACACCCACCCGATAAGTTATCCAATCCACTTGAGTTATTTCCATATATAGATATAGCACCTATACTTAAGTTACCTTTCCCGACCAATTGTTTTGCGTGGTGATTTTTTGTAGACTTAGACGTCAATCTGCAGTGGGTCTGAAGGAACCCGTCTTTCCAAGCATAACCCTTCTCATTCCCACGGGCAGCGGATCGGATGAAAACCATAATAATAATTATTATTATTCCCACGGGCAGCGGATCGGATGAAAACCATAAAAGCAGGAAGAGGAAGGGGCGGTGATCCTGAAGTTCCAGAGAGGAAAAGAGGCGATCGGTGAGTGAAAACAATGAAACTCGTTACCTTGGCAAATGTCTTATTCTCCAGCATGGGGTCTGGCATGGATTCACATGCTCATGAATATTCCCCGTCGTCAGGCTGGGAATCCTTGGTAAAGAAAAATCAGTATCAGTTTCGTTTCTGATCTGTCTTTCGTAGTAGTAACCAATCACTGATCTCTGCGTCATACTGACCACAGCCAATGACTGCCCTCTCCCTAAGCCCCGCCTCTGGCAGCCATCTTCAGATTTGGTAGCACGTGAAGTGGCAGTATGACCAAGTGAAGAGCCGCAGAGGGGTAGGCGGGAGGGTTCGCATGTGAATCCATGCCAGACCCATGCTGGAGAAGAAAAGTTACAGGTAAGTAACTTGTTCCTTCTCCGGCATGGGGTCTGGCATAGATTCACATGCTCATGAATATAAGAATACATAGCAGTACACACATGCACAACCACGGGAGGTGGTAAAAGGCTCAACATTAAGCAATACGACTCAACATTAAGCATCTCTTAACTCCTCACCAGGCTCACCTTAAGCGAACAGGTTGCGCAGCACGGCTTGGCCGACCCTAGACTCCTCCCTGGAATCCCGATCGACGCAGTAGAATCTCGTGAAGGTGTGCGTCGACCTCCACGTAGCAGCCCTGCAGATGTCCAGCAGGGGCACACCAGATAGGAACGCCGTAGTAGCAGCGATCGCTCTGGTCGAATGGGCTCTCGGATGGCCTGGCAGCGGTCGGTTAGCCAACCGGTGGTAGTGCATGATGCAGCCGGAGAGCCATCTGGATATAGAAGACTTTGAGAGAGCCTTCCTTTGATTCACAGGTCCAAAGTTCACAAACAGCTGTGATGTCCTCCGAAAACTTTGTGCGGTCCACGTAGAACTTCAGCGCTCTAGCCACATCCAGTGAGTGCAAAGTCCTCTCGGCCGGCGACAAAGGAGACGGGAAGAAAACGGGTAACACCAGGGGCTCGTTAAGATGGAAGTCCGACGGCACCTTGGACATAAAGGAGGGGTGCGTCCTACGCACCACCCTCGAGGCATGGAAAGCCAAGTACGGTGCTTTGCAGGATAGGGCCTGGATCTCTCCCACTCGTCGTGCGGAGGTAATGGCCACCAGGAATGCAGTCTTCCATGACACAAACTTCATTGGTGCGGAGTGCATCGGCTCGAATGGGGGCCCCATGAGCCTGGTCAGCAGACACGTTAAGTTCCCACGCCGGGGCCTTCACTGGCGGGAACGACCGGAACAGGCCTTTCATAAACTCTTTTACCAGTCGATGGGACCACAGGGACGTAAGTCCTGTGGTTCTGGTATATCTGGAGATCGCCGCCAGATGAATCTTAATGGAGGCATGCGCTAGCCCAGCCTTTGCCAGCGATAGCAGGTACAGCAGCACTTGAGGGGCCGTAATCCGTAGGGGGTTGATCTTCTGTGCTCGGAACCAGATAGAGAACCTCTTCCACTTGTGGCCGTAACATTTGAGAGTCGAGGACGCCCTGGCCTTTGCAAGAACCTCTCTGCAGTCGGCCGGTATATCGTACCCTCCAAACTCTAGCGCTGCAGGAGCCAAGCCTGCAGGTTCAGCGACGCCGGGTCGTGGTGGAAGATGGCGCCTCCTTCTTTGGAGAGAAGATCCGCGTCCGCCGACAGCTTGATGGATGGGGACGTTGACAAGTCCAGAAGGTCCGGGAACCAGATCTGCCTCAGCCACGCCGGTGCGACGAGGATCATCCTGCACCGGGACCTCTTGAGCTGGTTGAGTCGAAGCAGCAGCGGCAACGGAGGGAACGCATACAGGTATAGGCCGTCCCAGGGGAACGAGAACGCATCGCCCATGCTTCTCGGCTGGGGAAACCTGCTGGCGAACCTCTGGCACTTCGAGTTCGTCGCTGTTGCGAACAGGTCGATTTGGGGTTTGCCCCATCGTCGGAAGAGTTGATCCACCTGATCCTGGCGCAGCTCCCACTCGTGACACGCGCGCAGCTCCCTGCTGAGCGAGTCGGCGATGGTGTTTCTTTCTCCTGCCAGGTGGAAGGGAACCAGGAACATCCCCTGGGCGACCGCCCAGTGCCACAGATCCTGTGTCTCCTTGGATAGGGCTGGGGATCTGGTGCCTCCCTGCTTCCGTATGTAAAACATTGTCGTGGTGTTGTCCGTGAAGATCCGCACCACCTTGCCCTTGAGCGACGGGAGGAAAGATTTGAGTGCCCAGAACACGGCTCGGAGTTCCAGGATGTTGATGTGCAGGAGCTTCTCCTCCGGGAGCCAGAGGCCTCTTGCGTGGAGATCTCCGGTGTGGGCGCCCCAACCTTCCAGGGAAGTGTCCGTCGTCACCGTCTCCTGGTATGCCGGCGTCTGAAAGTCCTTGCCCGCCGTGAGGTGCGCTTGAACGCCCCCACCACAATCGCCCGCCGGAACACCTCGTTGAGGGGGACCCTGTCTTCGAAGGTGCCCGTTGCCTGCATCCAACAGGCGTCGAGAAATTCTTGAAAAGGGCGCCTCCGTAGTCTGCAGAGGCGCACCAGGTAGATGCAAGAGGACATCATCCCCAGAAGGGACTTGATGGACCTCACCCTGGCCACGTCCGTGGCTAGCAGGCGCTGCACTTTGCCCAGAATGGTCTTCATCTGTTCTTCCGACGGTGCCGCCAAGCGCCTCACTGTATCGAGCTTCGCTCCCAGAAACAGGGCCACCTGCGACCTCTCCAGGTGGGACTTTGGGTAATTTATGGCGAATCCCAGGTCTGTGAGTAGCTGGACTGTCCTCGCAGTGTGTTCGACGGCGAGTTCCCTCGTCCTTGAGCGGATGAGCCAGTCGTCCAGGTAGGGGTAGACGTGAATCCCGTGCAGGCGCAGCTGCACCGTCCCAGGTGCTAGGCACTTGGTAAAGACCCTGGGGGCCGACTTCAATCCGAATGGCAGTGCTCTGAATTGTTAGTGGCATCCCTGGACGACGAACCTGAGGAACTTTCGGTGACTTTTGAGGATGGGAACGTGGAAGTATGCATCCTCCAGGTCCAGCGACGATAGAATGTCGCCTTCCTCCAGCTGTCCCAGCACGTGCTGGAGGGTGACCATCCTGAACTTTTGTGACCTGATGTATTTGTTCAAACGACTAAGGTCCAGGATGGGGCGCCAGTCGCCCGTCTTCTTCCTGACGAGGAAGTACCTTGAGTACACCCCGGAGCCTCTTCGGGACGGGCTCGATGGCGCCTTTCCTGAGCATCGCCCGTACTTCCAACAGCAGTTGCGGGACGTGATTTTCTTTCCTGGCCACAGGTGGAACGTGAGGGCACGTCTTCAGGAATTCGATAGTATCCTCTTGCCAGGGTATCCAGCACACAACGGTCGGAGATGGACTTCCACACGCCGACGAACTTCGTCAGCCGGCCTCCCACCGGGGTGCTTCGGTGGGGGCCCGAGGCCACAGCCGGTTCAGTCCTGCTTGGAGGTGGTGGCCTTGCCGCCATGGCCACCTTGCCGATGGCGGCGAGGCGCTCCCTGCGTGCCGCGAACCCTGTAGGCCTCCTGAGACGAGGAGCGTGCCGCCTGGCGGTAGGACGACGAGCCACCGCTGGATCCGTTGGAGGCCCCCTGTCTGCCTCCGGAGCTCCGAAAGGGCCGTCGTTGCTGAAGGGCTTCTAGGGCGCGGGCCGTCTCCGTGTCCGTCTTTATGGCTTGGAGGGATTCGTCCACCGCCTTCCCGAACAAGTTGCTGCCGTCGAACGGCATGTCCAACACCCTGGTCTGGACGTCCTGACGGAAGTCGGTCGCCCGGAGCCAATCCCGTTGTCGTAGGCAAACTCTGTTGCCCAGCTGGCGGAACCCGGTATCGGCAATATCGGTTGCCACCGTTATGGCGTGGTCCGACGCCACCTCGCCTTCTTGAAGTATTTCCAGGGCCTCGGACCTCTTGTTGTCCGGTAGGAAGTCCAATATGGGGGCCTGCTTAAACCAGAGCTCCCTGTCGTAACGGGCCACGATCGGCAGGGCGTTGGCCGCTTTGATCGTCGTCACCACCGACGAAATGACCCGTCGCCCCATGGCATCCAACTTCTTTCCCTCGCCATCCGGGGGGGAATTCGACGTTGAGGCTCCTGACCCCGCCGCTTTCTTCTTCGCCGCCGCCGAGACGACCGCGTCTGGCGTTGGCTGGGCCCTGAGGCACAGGGGTGCGGTCTCGGGGACCCGGTACTTCTCGTACCGGTCCCGTTTGGCTGGTGCCGTGGAGGGGTTCTTGAGTACCGACAGGCCGTCCTCCCAGATGTCATCGATTAGAGGCACCGCGATGAGTCTTCCTCTTGGCCTCCCGGCGCTGATAGAGGAAACCTTCCTTTTTCTGCTCCTCCGGGCAGAGCTGGAACAATTCGGACGCCCTGGGGATCATGGCGTGGAATGAGCCAATCTCGTCGGGCGGAGAGGCCCGTGCGACGGGAGACCCGTTCCGTCGTCGCCCTCCGAACCCGTCGTCGAGCCCACCGCACCGTCATCTCCCGACCCGTGGGAGGATGAGGAGGGAACTGCAGGCCTTACGGGGGCCAGCGGAGGAGAGGGTTGGGTCCTCCGTCGTTTGTTCTGAGGACTTCCCGATGGGCCAGGTTGCGGGTCCTCCGGCCTGGGCCGTGGTAATCTCGTCCTTATCTCAGAGCATAAGGACTGGATCGCAAACAAAATGGCCGCAAGCTATCCTGAGGCCTAGGTTCCGGCTGCGCCGGAAGGGAAGGCTGGTCTTCCTCGTCTTCCTCGGTTATCTCCCGAGGATCTTCCTTGCGGGACCGAACCTTCTCAAATTGGACTTCGAGATTCCTCACGACCTCGGTCAGTTCCCCCTCCGAGGCTGACTCCGAGCTCGAGGAGGCTACTGTGCCCTCCCCCTTTTCCATCACGGGGGCCATGACGATGGGCTGAAAAGAGGATTCCCTCCTTGGCGGCAGGGAAACTCTAGTCCCGGAGGCAGTCTCCGCTGGCGGGGTCTCTGCCGGCTTGGCCAGAGTCGCCGCGATCGCCTCGATAGAGGCCTTTGCCTGCTGGGTAGGGGCCTTCACAAGCTTAGGTGTGTCCTGGGCCTTCTCCTTAGGGGGAGGGGCGACGCCTCGCTCCCCCTCTCCCGAGATCGGGCAGGGCTTCTCCCGAAGCTTACCCGGGGTCTCAGACTTCCTCTTCCCTGAACCGGAGCGCTGGCTCGTGGTTGACGGTGCCGGGGAAGGTGCGCCCTGCCTGGCGACCGAAGAGCCCGACCTTTCGGCGCTCCCGGAGCCAGCGGACTTGCGGCACTTGGCCTTGTGTTGGGCCCCCGTCGCCGGGGCACCCGCACAGGACTTAGAAGCCCGCTCGGACCCTTTCTTCTTCTTCTCACCCGTTGAGCCCTTCTCCAACCAGCTGGCGAGACGGGATCGACGGCCCCTCATGGTCCGCTCCGACAAGTTCTTGCAGAACTGGCAGTCCTTCTCTACATGAGTCTTGTCCCCATGAAGACAGTAGAGGCATCGCGAATGTTCGTCCTCCTTAAACACATTCTGCAGCCCGCATCCAGGGCAGCTGCGAAACAGCTTGGGTCCGGGTGACAAACTCGCGTCCTGGGCCATCTCGAAGTAGGCCGCAAATCTTCTGGAATCCTCCAAGAGGTTGATTCGACGAAATCTTCACTCTTGAGGGGCGTAGGAAAATCCCGCAACGGGTACCCGTTAATGGGAGTAGAAACGGTGGAGCTTGAGGCTCGATTAACCGAAAAAATGTGAAAATTTACCTGAAAAAGTGCAAAACATGCAGCAAAAGCTCGAGAGCTAAGCACGAGGACTCCCAACACTTGAAAGTGCGGTAAAAATCTGAAGATGGCTGCCAGAGGCGGGGCTTAGGGAGATGGCAGTCATTGGCTGTGGTCAGTATGACGCAGAGATCAGTGATTGGTTACTACTATGAAAGACAGATCAGAAACGAAACTGATACTGATTTTTCTTTACCGAGGATTCCCAGCCTGACGGGGAATATTCATGAGCATGTGAATCCATGCCAGACCCATGCTGGAGAACAACAGTTACAGGTAAGAAACTTGTTCCTAGTCCTTAGAGTAAGAAGGGGAAAGGTAACGGAGGGTGGTGGTGAAGATTAATACAGTTAAGTAGGAAAGACTGGAGAGATATAGAGGGTAAAAACCCGGGCACCTGAAGTAATTGGGAAAAATACTGGGGGGGGACCCGAGAAACAAACCTGTAAGGAATACCGGGGTGTGGGGGGTGGCCACCCGAGAAAACAACTGTAAGGAATACCAGGGGGGCACCCAAGAGAAAACTGTAAAATTCACCTTGTTCCTGCGCTTTAAAGAGTGGTCAGAAGGAACTTGAACCCAGAGCCCAGAGAGGGACTTAAGGCTACGATGACGTTTAAAGACATCATAAAGGGGTTAGTTCAAATCCCATGACAGGGTAACAATTAGAAGGCAGGTATACGTATGACCAGCTGGTGTCCGTCTGGTCTGTCAAGCGTCTGTCCTATATGTTCTGTGTATGCTGAATGTGGAATTACTGTGTTACTAATTGATGGCAATGTATTTTTGCTTTACGCGATTCTGTAAATGAGAGGGAATCGCCACTGAATTGATGTGTTTTGAGTAAAACAGTTGGTATAAAACTTTGCAGGAAAATTGGATTGGAGCTTGCGTATGTGGTGCTTGCGCATAGCGTAAAGTTGAAAAACTGTATGAACATTGTGATGACAAAATTAAGGATGGAAGAAGTTACCCCACGTGCACACTTATGCAAGTAGTTGCCAAAGCATGCAACAAAATTGAACAAATATAGACAGGAGTGGGTTAAGGGCACCGCAAATAAAATGTTTATGCCGTGGCCCCAAAATGGGTCATTGTCAAAGGCTGTTTTACAGCACATGACCACCTTCCTACGTGCCACATATAGCAGGAAGAAGCTCGAAAAAGGCCCTGCTGCTCTCGATCTTTGGAAAATGTTTGAACAAGCAAAAGAACCACCCCCCGCAGACTGGATATTAAATGTATGTACGGAGGGGGGTGCGACGCCTACTGCGCCAACTGCCCCGCCGGAACCAGTTGTTGAGGGAAGTAAGTCGGATGGTCTTTACCCACTAAGAGAGCTTAAGGCAGCCACAGGTTATAGCAACCCTGCAGATGTCACCTGCGTGTAGCAGTGGCGAGACAAAAGAGAAGGAACAGGAAATTGACTCTGCCTCCACAGTCCCATGGGGGAAAAGAGGTGAGGTGAGAAAAGGAAGGACCAGGCACAAATGAGTGCACCTCTAGATAGGGAGAGAGAGGGAAAGAAGCGGAAAGGAACCGATGAGTTAACATGTACAAAGGACGAATGGATGGGAGGGCAGATACTGTTAAAGTTGAATGGAAAAGGAAGTGATGATGCAAGGCCGAGTGAACGGTCTGATGAGGCGCAAAGAAAGGAAAGGGAAAAAGAAGTGGACATAAACGAAAGGGCAAGAAAGGATAGGTTGCGGCAAGAACAACTATATCACGAAGAGCAAAGTATACTGCTCAGTCGCCCGCAATATGCAGCCTATGAAAAGTACAGGCAGAACATGCTTAGGTTCGAGGAAGAGAGTGAAAGAAAGGTAAAAAAGCGAGAAGACGAGGAAAATAGGACAAAGGAACGTAGAGATGAACGGATGAGGGAAGTTGATAAGGCTAGAAAGGAAGCGAAGAAGCAAAGAGAAATGGGTGAGGAAGCAGAACGTAAACGCAGGCAAAGGGCGCGAGATATAGAATATTTGCAACGGGAAGTGAAAAAACCCAATCCTGTTGTAGACTGGGAAGACATAGAGTTCTTCCCAGCAAGCAGTGCGGTACCAGGTACAAGCGGACAATTATTGATGATGATTTCGACACCAGAAGCATCGGGGAAGCGATTGATAAAATATGATGAGATGGGACTAGAACGAATCTCCCAAGAGGGAAGGGAAGATGAGCGCTTACTCAGCTATATGACACTGAGGATGTCACCCAAAGTAGTGGGAGTAGGGGACGTTCCCTAGATAGACTAGAAGTTGGGCAGAATGAAGTTGATGCAAGAAGCTGTGTAAACTGGGAGTATTCAGAGTCAGACTCCGATGGAGAAGCAGAGGAAGTGGCGTATGACGAAGGGAGGCGGTGCGAAAAGCAGCACTCGGGGAACCGAGAGATACGATGGTCAGATGCAAGCGGGTTCGTAGATAGGACACCGAAGTCCGCTGCACAGTCCAGCCGACATGAAGAGACACCCCACGGTCAGAGGGGGGCATCGGTACCTGCCTATACAGATAGGCTAAGGGCATTGCCAGGAAGAAGGCAAGGCGGGAACGCCGCCCAGGCAAGAGACCGAGGAGGGATAGAGAAGGAAAAGGAGGATTGCGCATTCCAATTCCCACTGTTAGAAAAGGGGGGAGCAAGACCGCAGTATATTCCATGGCCACACATGGACCAAGAGAATCTTAAAAATAAGCTTCCAATGCTGACCTCGGGAGCCGGAAAGTGGATACTTGAGCTAGAGAAAATGACGGGGGCGTCACTCTAGCCGTAGGGGACATTAAGGGTCTTCTAATTGCTATACTTGGTGAAAAAGCAGACGATGTGTGGAAAAGGGCAGGATACCCCAGGGTAACCATAACTAAAACCTCCCATGACGGAGCACCATTTAACAACTGTAGAGCAGCAGTGTGGAAAGCGCTGCGTACGCTATATCCAGACACATCTGATATGGGAGCTATAATGACTCGAAAAATGGAGGAGTCAGAGGATCCTTTGCTTCATATCCAGAATTTTCAAGACGCGTGGGTGCTTGAAACGCATGAGTCTTGGACAAAATCTATCCCTGTATTCTACCATATATTGTGCCAAGGGTTGCCTGAACCAGTCCAGTACAGAAACAGCTCAAAAAATTGGTAGGAGTAGAAGCTAAACCATGGGCTGAAATCCAGTTGACAATTGCCCATTACTGTAGATTGTTGCAAGAAAAGAATCGGAAGAAAGAGGCAACAAGTGAAGGAGAGGAGGCGAAACTAGTGCAAAGGAAAGTATGCTCTCGAAGGAGCCATGCTAACAAGCCTAGCTGAATCAAGTGCACAACGTGCAACTAACCCGCTGCAGACCAATCAGGGTAACGCGGGATATTACCCGAGAGGAAGGGTATTTGGAGGAAGAGGATGGCAGAGCAATCGGGGAGGCTTTAGAGGTAAGCAAGGAGGTTTTCAAAACGTTCAAGGTGGTATCCAGAGTGCACCAAAGGGCAGTCCAGCTATGCCAGATGGACAGATGGCCTGACCACCGCCAGTGTGTTGGCTATGTTGAGTGACAGGACATCTGGCGCGCATGTGCAGAAGCCAAGGCATGTGGTAGAACAACCAAGGGATGGGGACAGGCATGGTGAACAACCTGCTACCCCACAACAGGTCAATGCACAAAACTATACCGTGCAGCAGCAGGCAGCTGGCTTGCAGCAAGGTGCACAGCAAGTGGTCCAACCACTGAACATGGGGAATGTACCACAAGGGCAACCCCAGCAGACCCTGCCGCAATTGTGGTAGGTCTCATGAAAGGGGCCGGTGAAGTAAAAATTAAGCAAACGGGGGCATTTCTGCCGTGGGCACGACAGTATCCCATGTCCAGAGAAGCGGATGAAGAGATTGCAAAAACCATCTCCGCCATGATGGAGCAGGGCATCTTAGTGACGTCAGAATCACCTTGCAACATAGTGATTTATCCTGTCTAGAAATCAAAGGGAGGGTCTTGGCATTTAATCCAGGATTTATGAGCATTGAACGACATAGTCGAAGCCGAGTTCCCTCTAGTCCCGAATCCATCCACAATTTTGTGCAACATACCCACTGAGGCAAAATACTTAACGGTGATCGATTTGAAAAATGCATTTTTCTCGATCCCACTACACCATGACTCACAAGACCTGATGTCATTCCCCTTCAGGCAAATGCGCATGAAAAGTACGAGGTTGCCACAGGGGTATTGCGAGTCTCCATCTATTTTCAACAGAGTCCTGCAAATGGACCTAAGCAATATTGCGGTGGACAGTGTTGTTTTGCAGTATGTAGATGACATTCTAATCTGCAGCATCACTGAAGAGCAATGCCGAAACGACTCAGTCCAGCTATTGACTATATTGGCTGAGAAAGGATACAAAGTAGACAAGGACAAGCTGCAGTACTGCCAGCAGGAGGTGTTGTACATAGGGCAACTAATCTCACATGAGGGGAAAAGGGTAACCCCACAAAGGGCCGAGGCTATCATGCACACGGCCAAGCAGCGCACAAAGCAAATGCAAAGCTTCCTAGGCCTGTGCAACTATGTCAGAGCATGGATCTTTGACTACAGCTCGTATACCAAGCCCTTGTTGCAGGCCTTTAAAAAGGCCCAGGCGACGAGAGAAGAAATTGAATGGAAAGAAGCGATGGAGAAAGGGTTTACAGAACTCAAGGGGGGCAATTTGTAAGGCCCCAGTCCTCGGGATTCCTAATAATGCTGAGGAATACTATCTATGACAAGGAATGAGCAGACAAGTTACAAGAACGAGGAGAAAAAATAAATAAAAGTGAGACTTTCAAAACAAGACAGTTCTTCAAACCAAGTGAAAGGTGACAAAAGGACAATTAAATGAAGATTCAATGTAGCCAACAAAAGAACTTTTGTGAAAATCTTGTCCACCATGAACCTTTTCTTTAGGCATAAAAAAGACAATAAGAAGCAAGCAAACACCCTGTGCAGCCAAAGATGCAGGGTAAAAGAAGAAAATTGCGTACTCATATCAACAGAAGCGCTAATCTCATGAACATTGAAAGCCACACAAAGCATTTAAAACCTAAGACTCTGATAAGAAGTAAAAGTAAGATCAAGACTTTGTTCATGGACATATGGTCATCCCAGCAGAAGTCTCAAGTGGGATGTGCTCACATATTTGCAGCTGGTAGTACTGTCCTACCCTTCACTTATAGGCAGAGAAGCCAGCATTACTGAATTCATTAAAGACCCTGCAAACAAGAAAATAATCCGACAACTACTGACTGTCATAACAGAAATTTTCATTACACTACCCGAACACAGTGGAAAAGACACAGATGCTTCCACAAGTAATCATTGACGAGATCACATACTTTGTTCTTCCGCATCATCGAAGAATGTCCAGGACTTATTGGGAGGACTACAGATACATTGACATTCATTAGAGATCCAAAAAACAATTACCTTCTCAACCAAGTGTGGTACAAGCTGAACCACGTGGTTGTAACTCACACAGCAGGAAAGTGCAAAACTTGTTCGCATCAAAAGAAGGGACTGTGACTAGGACCCAGCAAACGAGGCAAATGACCCTATCCCCTGAGGATATACAGCTGGCACACAACGTTTTATTTCGATTAGTCACAGACTATCCGGAAATGGTGGGGAGACCTGCAGATGTTGACGTCATCACCTTTCTTAGGAATCCGGCCAACACCCCACACATGGGCGCACTCCTCAAAGGCATCATGCTCCAGGTGGAGCTGTCCAATTTCCAGCGAGAATTCCTGAGGAGATTTCAGTGAGACTAGCCGACGAGGGACAGATCGAAGAGAAAAAAAAAAAAACTGGTCACACTGCAAGAAAAGGCCTGTGACTTGCGAGCCAAAGAACCAGAACAAATGTCATTAACACCTGAAGACACTCTTTTCGTGTTTTCTTTCATCTCATTGAAAACTTTCCAGAACTAGTGGGCAGACCCCGCAACGTTGATGTGCCTACCTTTCTTAATGATCCAGCAAAGAATGCCCAATTGAACAGGCTCCTAAGAGCTATTGCATCACAACTCAGAAGCAACTATGGACATCCACATCTAAGAAGAGCCTTAGAAGGGGGTGTTCCAAAATAACCTTTTTCATCATCCCCAGCTGGGGACAAGGCAAGAAAACAAAAGACGCAGTTCTTCATGCTTCCAACATAGGACAGATCGAAAAGAGCAGAAACAAGGATAACTACATCTGTTCTTATTTTTCTTGTTTTGTGTTTTCTATTTGTTCATCATTATCGCACAGGAGAATAAATGGGTGAGAGACTGTTAATCAACTCAACCTCGAACGACCAAGTGAAAGGAACAGAGACACGAACTTCACTACCGTGTTTACCTTTTTTAACCTTTTTCTTATTTTTTCCTACCTTTTCATATGTTCACTTTTATTTTTTCAATATTTTATTTTGTGTGATTTGTAGCATATCCATCTTTTCATGGTGTCACTGAAAACATTGTCATGCATATCCTCAGGGCCATGACGAGTTGAAAGAGTGCCCTGGGAATGCGGTTCCCACAACAAATGCAGGATGAATGTGATGTTCTGAAAACGGTAGTCTAATCTTTTCCCATAGTCTAGCAAAGGAACTGTACTCCATACTCAGACTATCAACATCACTTGCAAGAGGGGGGACATTGAACAGCACATGTCACAAGTCACTTTAGTATTTGCTGAACTTTGAACAACGAGATCAGAACAAAGAAAGAAATAAATAGTGGACTATGGACTTGATTGAAATGGGGGCCCAAAACAGTAACTTAGTCGTGCCACCAGCGGAAGGGCGCCCCGGGTTTCCCGGAAGGAGATGCTGTAAACCATCTTTCAAGGCCGTCGTATGTATATGCATTGTGATTATTGTAGTATTTTTATCGTTAACTATTAGAACTGCATTTTATATTGGTGCACGAAGCATCCCAATGTCTGTGCATCCACCAGGTAATGAACAGATGGGGCCCACAAAAGCACGCAGACCTTATATTGTTATCCCTGTTCCAAGAAAAACTGATGATAAAGCAAACTATTTACAGTTGAATGTAATTAGCAGTAACACGCATACACTTGAAGTAATGAACAGTGAGAAAAGCTGGAGACAGGGTCAGCACGGAATGAATGATAGCATAGCACTGTCCACGGCACGCACCCATACACTGAGTGCACACGAACAAGGGCAAGTGTCAATGGCTACGAAACCACAGGCCAAACCAACAAAGAGAAATCACCTATGGAACAAGCAGCTCCAGAAAGCAAGGAGCAGCATGAGAAACCGAATCAGAGTGAAATGGCAAAATCACTCAATAGAACAGAGGAAGCAACGAAAGAACTCACTGAGAAAACACATGCGGTAGTTGAGTATATGTTTCCACTCATACTTGGAGCAAAGAAGCTACAGGAGGAGCTGAGCAAGACAACCACCACAACTGTGATAGCGAGCACGCCAGCTCCAACGCCTGAAGTAACTACTGAGCCTACGACACAGCCACGTGTTGGAAGGATGATAAATCACATGCGGTGGGAGGAGGTCTACAAAAGAATGCAGGAGGGAAGGAAAAGAAGCGCAAAACCTCCCCCTATTAATGCAGGGCAGGAGATGAAACCTGCCCCTCCAAGGATAATACTCGAGAGTCCGCTTAAACGAAAGAGCAGTACAGACGCATTCCGAGACATAGTGATAGCCAACCACAGAAAAACGCTAAGGATCAAGAGAAGTCCATATGAAACCGATAACGAGTTAAACGATTACTTGAACAGCACGGCCCATCTTGGAAACAACATATGGTACCAGCGCATGAAGGAAGTTGGACGGAGACAATCGGGAGAATGTTTCGTCTGTGCACTCCTGCCGTACAGCATGGGCAAGTCCAAAATCTTTGTGGCTGTAGAAGTAGATGTCCCCATAGCACACTGCATGTCACATGTGGTAATGTGTAACACCAGAGGGGTGAGACGCCTCGTTGATATGGGCCAACGAAAAGGACTACCCTGATGAAGACGGATGTGTCCAGGACATCAAAGCAAGAAACAGGACGCACACCAAGAATCATGTGATTAGATATGAAAACCCTGACGTCAAGGGATCAGGAATAAGGTGGGAAATAAACTCAAGACTGAACGTCCAAGGGAAAACGGCAGAAGAAGCTCAAGTATGGAAGAACCGAGGACAAATGCAGATCTGGGGATCAGTAGTCTCCCCCAGACAGATGGGAAGGAGGAGGAGTAATCTGCCAAGCTTGGATGGTCCTTGGAGCCTGCAAACAAGCAATAGAAAACTCAGACTATGCAGATCATTGTGGCCAAAATTGGTAAAGCTGTTGACATGGGTCGTAGACAGAGGAGGACCCTTGCAAATAGTACCACTTGAAAACCCAAAACTATGCTTTAGAAGTAATGGCACGAGGAAAATGGGGGAGAATCAAAACTGTGGCCAAATACACAAAGCCCCAGGGATATCGCAAGGGACTGCAGTCCTGATGGACCACTATTGGGCATGTGGATCCAAGGCATACATAAGGCTACCGAGGAACTGGGGCGGCATATGCACACTGGTGAACGTTCACGTTCCAGCACTAGTGATTCCAAAAAATGAACTGAATTTGGACAGTTTCCCGAAAGCAGACGCTCGCCTGAGAAAAAGGAGGTCTGTGGAACTAATGTCAAGGATGAAGAGAGAATTACTTCTCTGCCAAATCAGAGGACGGCAGTCCTGGCAGTTTATGCCATTCCCTACGAACACTGGCTGTTCAGCCTAACTTCACCAGTATTTACAACAATACTCTTGCCGCATATCCAAGTTGGTGTAAACACCAAGTGGTTGCAGATAACGAGATGGGAGTTACTGCAGACCATCACCACAATAAAAGGATTCAATGCAATCAAAGAAGAGCTGAGAGCAGTCAGACTGATGACCCTCCAGAACAGATATGTGCTTGACATGATCACCGCAATGGATGGAGGTGTTTGCGCAAAAATTGGAGAATCATGTTGCACATTTATACCATCACACGACGAAGAAAATGGAACCCTCACAGAGGCCATAGACATGTTAACAACCCTGGAAAACCAGATGACTGATGAGACAGATGAAGTGGACGACAACAGCTGGTTTGGGAACCTATTCTCATGGGTCCCGCAATGGATGGCAGATCTATTCAAGTTCCTTGGAGCTTTGCTAGCAAGGGTGCTGCTAGGAGTCTGTTATCAAGATAATCATCACACAGTGCCAGAAAACAGCAAAGAAGGCCATTGGGATGAAAATGATGGTCGATGTCGAGCCAGGCTGGAAGCCAAGAAACCTGACAGATGAGGAGATAAAGGACTTTGTGAAGGCCAGTGAATGTGCACCAGAAGGAAAGAAATTCACTTATCCCAAGAAACGAAGAAGGTACGAAGGCAAATGGATTTACTGCAGTCCAAATGGACAATGCCAGTTGATGACCTGGAATAAAGATGAGCATGTGAGAACAGCAGGAAGCTTGAAAGGGGTGATAAAGATATGGACACCAAAATTGCATACTTTCACGCCTTCTTGTGTAAACCCAGGAGACGATGAGCAAGAAGCTGAGGAATCAAAGAAACTGAATATAAAGGGGGAAGTAGGAGTGGTCGATGAACCGACCAGAGGGGGTGGGGGGAGTGTAGAGGAGGTCCCAGATATGACCTGCACCCCTGCCCCCATGCCAGTAAGGTACTCGCCGTGGTACGTGACGTATGAGGAGCAAATGAACCAACAGAGAGCCGCACTGGGACTCTGCCCCTTGTACGTAAGGAGATCAATACCGGTTGAAGCAACCATAACGCGACAACCCTGGGCAGCACGATACACTATCAGACAGCCATACCAGCCACTGATACGAAATGAGGAATACCGGCACACGGTCCATGATGAGACCCCTAAAGCCTTAATGGAAGGCCAATGAAAATAAACCAAGGGCCTGAGCAGCCCCGAGAACAGACAGACTTGGCTACTGAAAGCACGAATGCCAGTACTGGTAACTGCAAGGATAATGATAATGGATGCAGGGGAGAGACACTGTTAAAACGTAAGAGAATGGTGCCATAAGACAAGATGGAAGCAACCACCCTGTTGAATGTGTGCAAATAAGCTTGAAATGCAAGAGGCTAAGAAATCGATACTGCTTGTAATGCCTAGTAGATATGTAGAGCGGCAAGCGCCAACTATATATCTACCTCAATACTGCATAATGTACACGTGCGACTCAATTTTGTGAAAGCAGAAATGTACCCAGGCGTCCAAAGGCCTGACAGGCCGAGTTTAGAAACCCAGCAAAGACCAGAGAAGGAGCGGAATCGAAACTCAACAAAGAGAGGCTTATGCCGGGGAGATCGAGGTCAACCAGAGAAGGGGATGTGAGCATGAGCACACAAAACTCCAACTACAGAGAATACCAACCCGCCCGTGAAGGTCAAGATAAGAGAGGCCCATGCAGGTGGCCAAGCGCACACAGAATTAAATGCACAAAAGGTTGGAAACTGAAGCAGATTCACAGTGAACCAACATGTGACCAGACAGGCGCGAAGATGTACCACTGCCTGATGTCATCCAGAACCAGGGGGTGCCATAACTTTTCCTGATAAGAGACTACAGATCCGAGGCCATACCAAGCCAACTAATTGACACACAGCCCTAAAACACTGATTTATGGAAGGGAGGAAGGGTGCATCTTGGGACACTAGGCACCTGGGTATCTACTCTAAAGCTGCTAATTAAAATGGAGATTTATGTTTAGGGGTGTAACTTGCCCAATCACAAGGGACCATGTAATCTAAGGTCCTATAGACACTGTAACCAATGAGACGTTGTACTGGTAGTGATGCCAATCACGTGTGGTGTAGAAGGAAGGGCGCAGACGCCCACCCGATAGGTTATCCAATCCACTTGCGTTATTTCCATATACAGATATAGCACCTATACTTAAGTTACCTTTCCCAACCAATTGTATTGCATGATGATTTTTTGTAGAATTAGACGTCAATGATGACGGATTTTGCCCATAAAAGAGGCTGTTGGACTAATGTTCGAGGAAGTCGGGGTGAGGCAGGTGTTCGTGATGCTGCTGATTTCCATAAGCTGATGTATGTATCATTAAACGGACTTCCCTTTGCCAATTTACTGCGTCCTGATTATTGAACCTTGCCGGAGTATGTGAATCCTACACTCTGTCCTCGCATGGTGCAGCTATCTTGTATTACTAGTTTTCGAGGGTGAGTACTGACCAATGGACCCGTCAGTAATTTCCTCTCCTCGTCAATACCTCTTTTCCCTTTTGGTTTTGCTATTATAAACCTGAGCTATGGACAGGACACTTTTTTAAAGAGGCCAACGGGTATGCTGATATCTTCAATGGAACCCACCGATCTACAGGGTTGGCCGCCCTCCCCGCAACCGTCTAGGTGGCATGCGTCCGGGCACTCAAGTGACAAAGGCGTCAGCACCAAAGTTCATAAGAGCGCTGAGATGCCTCTTAAGAGCTCGCCGGTGCGTAAGGTTTTGGCAATGTCGAAAACCGTGACAAAGCAGATATGGCCGTCAATCTCTTCCAGACACGCCGTAGATCTGCAAGAGTCTCGCAAACATCATCTCGTGGCAAATAGGCCTAAAGACGCGTTGAAGGACATGTCCAGACGTCGAAGGTCAGGAAGAATATTCTGAAGGTTCTCAGCCCTTGTCTAAGACTGCCAGACAAAACTCGACGGCCTAAGAACACAGGTCCCAAGAAAAGCCCTCCCCTCCAGTCCCCTCTCGATCATCCTTACGGACCAGGGACAGGTTTGAGGGGTACATGAATAACATTTGTGGACTTTTCAGACAAACGGATCACCCTTAAAAGGCCTAGAGAGTTAGACCTCTATCCTACTATGTCTAAATTTCAAAGGACCTCCAGCCACACCTCATGAAGAGGTGTTTGATCTGACAGAACCAGAGGAGATTCCTCTGGACCATTATGAGCAGGCAGATGTTCCTTTTGAGGAGCCTATAGACCAGTCCCCAGACTGGGGTGATGAGCAGCCAGTGGGCCAAGCACCACGGCTGTCACCATCCACTACCCTGGATCCAGCCAGACACATTGTGCATAGATCCTCCTGCTTCTCCCCCTATAAGACAGGCATCTCCCACCGATGACCAGTTGGCATTCAGTGCTATCCTGAAAAAAGCAGCAGAACACTTTCAGATTGCCAGGCAGGAGGCCGTGCAAGACACCGACTTTGTAGAGAATATTTTGAAAGACAAACCACCTTCAAGCCAGGCGATACCTCTGTTAAACTCCATCAAACGGCATATCGCCCCTTTGCTGACTCAATCGCAAACCAGGGCAATGAACCCACGGGTCGAAGCTTTTTCGCCCCTCGCCTACAGACCCACTCTACATTCGGGGACATGCCACTGCGGATTCCATAGTGGTAACGACTAAAAAGAGCAGGGGTACCCTTGTCTGCGGTGAGGCACCGCTGGACAAGGACTGCAAGAAGTTGTATGCCCTGGGGAAGCGCATTACAACAGCAGCAGCCTATTCCACCAGGGTAGCTAACAATACCACATTGGTGGCTACTTACAGCGACGCTCAGTGGAATCTACTCCAGGAAGGCCTGCAGGATGTCCCCAAGCCAACACGGTCATGCCTGCTGGTGGTTGTGTTGGAGGGGAGGCAGGTGAATCAAAACATTCTTAAAAACACCATGGATGCTGCAGGGACAGCAGGAAGAACGCTGGCCAAGGTAGCATGTTGAAAAGGCATGCATGGTTGAATAATTCGGGATTCAAACCAGAAACACAGGTGTCGCTCATTAACAAGCCGGTAGAAGAATCTAACCTGTTTGCAAAGGCGGTGGATGAGACTTTAGAGACTGCAAAAAAGGAACATGAGCTCTTGAAGTCACTAAACCAGATGACTGAGACCCTGTCAGCAGCAAGGGGGTAGCTCTCGCTGCTCCTTTTGCAGACCATCTTCCCCATGTTCCCCCCACAATCCGTATGGAGCGGGAAATACGTGGTCCTCAGGAGTTACCGATCTGGGTCCCCACCCATGCCTCCCGGGTCGGGGGACAGATGACATCATTCTTCCACGCATGGGAGGGAATTACCACAGACCAGTGGGTGTTGAAGACAGTCACCCACGGTTACTGTATCAAGTTCAGCTGACTACCTTGATACCAGCCACCAACGTCCAGGCGAATGTCACCAGAACATCTGAAGACCTAACTACAAGAGGTTGTGATCCTGCAAGAAAAGGGCGCAATTGAAGTCCCCATTTTACAGGTAAACAAGGGTATTTATTCAGTGTACTTCCTGGTACTTAAAGATCTCACCATGCTCCCTGAGCTAGGCTTGAGCCCAGCGAACAAATTTGTCAAACCACAAGTTTCGTATGACAACACTGCAAAAGGTAATCCCACTACTAAAACGGGGATTACATAGCAACATTGGACATGAAAGATGCATACTTTCATATTTCAAGACTGCCAGCACACACAAAATACAGAAAATACCTAAGGTTCATGATAGAGGACAAGCACTATCAGTACAGGGTCCTTCCCTTTGACATTGCCTCAGCCTCCAGTGTATTTACAAAGGTACTGGCGGTAATAGCTGCTGACCTGTGCAGGCATTCCATCCCAGTCTATCCTTACCTACACAACTGGCTTATAATGGGTGATTCACACGGAACATACCCATCAAACACCCAGAAGACAGTAGATTTATTCTTCAGTCTGGGATTCTCAATAAATGAGAAGTCCAGTCGGCACCCCAGCCAAGTCAAACAATTTCTGGGAGCTTTAACTCGAACAGAAGACTGCCTCGTCTTCCCCTCCAATGAACGGGTTCAAAACATGCTGTTCCAGATCCCTCACTAAGTAGCCAGTCGCAAGGTGACTGTATGCAAGGCTGTGTGACTTTTGGGGATGATGGCTTTCTGCATTTACTTAGTCCCACATGCACGTTTGTGCATGTGCCCCATAGAAGAGTGGCTC
Source organism: Ambystoma mexicanum (assembly GCF_040938575.1). Lineage (NCBI taxonomy): Eukaryota > Metazoa > Chordata > Amphibia > Caudata > Ambystomatidae > Ambystoma > Ambystoma mexicanum. The sequence goes on from NC_090922.1 coordinate 1,302,449,334, forward strand.
AACAGCCAGTGGTGTCAGGCCAGCGGACAATGGGACCATCTAGTGGTCGTCTCGGCAGCCCTCTTTCTCTCTCTCTCTCTGCAGTGGTGGCCAATGGAAAACCTCTTGAAGGGAAGATCTTCACCACCCCCGCAGTAGAAGCCACTCTCACTACGGACACATCTCTGATGGGCTCACCTTAATCGCACGGCACACAGCGTTTGGTTCCCAGCAGTAGCATCGAACCACAAACCTGTTGGAATTGTTGGCGGTGTTCAAAGCCCTAAAAGCCTTTCAGACACAACGTCAGGGAAAGACAGCACTGGTCCTCACGGATAGCACCACAGCCATGTATTACCTTAAAAAACGGGGGAGCACACACTCCAGGGCTATCCAAACTGTCCCAGAACAATTGGAAGCGGGCTTTCAAACACGGGACGTTCCTCCTGTCTCAATAAGTTACAGGGGAACCCCATCTTCCGTCATCTGGCAGACGTAGTCTACCCACAGAGTACGAATGGCAGCTACACAAAAACAGTCTCCAACGTCTTCGGAGAATGGGGCTTCCTGAAGATCGACTTGTTTGCAACTCTGGAGAATGCACAATGCCAAGATTACGCCTCCTGGTACCCCCAGAACCGCAAGTCTCTGGATAATATGGTCAGGGAAATGTGCTATGCTCCAAACCCCCCCGCCCCCGACACCCCTAATCAACAAGATAGTGCACAAGATGCACCAGGAACCAGTCGCAATGATTCTGGTGGCCCGCACATGGGCCCGTCAACCCTGGTTCTCCCATCTGATGGCAATGTCAATCTCTCCGAACAAATTACCTTGCCCATTCAACATGCTTTCACTAGACAAGGGGGAGACACTCCATCCTTGCCTGCAAACTCTGAACTAAGCGGCATGTCTCCTGAGGTCATAGAGTTCGGGCACCTCCAACTTCTTCAGAGATGTATGTATATTCTTAAAGAGGCAAGAAAGCCCAACACTAGACATTGCTACTCCAATAATCTGAAACCCTTCATCATCTGGTGCTATTCTAAGAGTATCAATCCCATCGACTGCTCTCCTACTCACATTGTGTTATACCCAACTCATCTACTGGACTCTGGTCTGGTTTTTAATTCAGTGAAAGTCCACCTTGCTGCATTTTCCACATACACTACGCCCCAAAAGGAGTCGTCATAGTGGAAGATCCCAGTGATCAGATTAAAGCATTTATGGAAGGGATTAAAATACTTCATCCCCCCTCTTTCAAACCCTGCCCCTGGGTGGGACCTAAATGTTGTATTAACTAGATTAATGGTAACTCCCTTTGAACCTATGAATAAGGCTAGCCTTAAAGGAATAGTGCACTCAAAAATTGTATTGTCCCGAGCGTTCGGGCATGTGGTTTTAAGCAAACTGAACGATCGTAAAAACATTTCCTATGCACCTTACCTTAGTTTTCCACACTTTCACACATTCCAAATTCAGGCAGCGGGGCGCGGCCATTTTGTGCTAAACTTATCTGTTGCCGCATCGCCTAAATTGACGTTTGTTCAATTTTCCAGGCTTGACTAATTGCAGGGAATAAAAATTCTTTGATATTTGTAGTACTGTGTTTTAGCAAGGAACTGAAGTCCCCCAAATTGACAAAAACTGGACAACTTACTAAAAGTAGAGCCACTGAAAAGTAGAGCTGCTGAACAAAGTGGATTTCCAGCTGGCACTTTGCCCAGCATCGGTTGAGCGGACTATGAAAATGTATCATGGAGGTGGCACAGGTGGCTTGGATTTTCAGGTTAGTGCCTTGTAATGCATGTGTCACATTCTCCAATGGCTCCCTGCATATTTTCCCCCTCACTGGATGCACACATTTCAGCATCAGTATAATCTCTACCAGGCAGCTTTCAAATACAATGTATTTCTGCTCCTTTGTTAGCCAATCGTCCTGCATGATTGTGGTTTTTGACTCAACTGTGGTGGACAATTCGCCCAAACTAGGCAAACCGTAGTCCGAGATCTTTGGCAAGTTCCTCGGTCAATTGCGTTGAAGCTTCAGTCTGTTAGTTCAGCTTGTGTTATTTGCACACAAATTGGAGAAACCGTATTGATTTAGTGCTGCGGGGGCAGTTCAGCTTAGGGCGATGCGGCAACGGATAAGATTAGCACAAGATGGCCACCCCCAGATGCTTGATTTCTACAACGGATCCAAAATACAGCAGCCAACTACTCCTCAAACTATGCAAAGAGACCACATCACTCCTGCCCTAAAAACACTACACTGGCTCCCAATAAAACATTGTATCACCTTCAAAACAATGTGCATAACGCACAAGGCAATCGGTGGACAAGGAGCTGAATTCCTACAAAAGAAAATAATCTACAAGCCAACGAGACTCCTCAGGTGAATCCACAAAATCCACCTGGAACTAAAACCATACCTTAAACCTGGAGGCACCTCCTTCTACCACTTGGCTGCAAAACCTGGAAAAACATCCCAAAAGAAATAAACACCAAAGATCACCTAAAAATAAGGAAATTACTAAAAACCTGGCTTTTCAACAACACAGACTCAAACTGAAAACCGAAACAGAAAGGAAAAAGGATGACTAAACTTAAGAGGACACTGACAACTCCCAGAACCGACTAAAACTACCACAACACCTGTACAGGTGACACCAAGTAAAATAGAACACAAGCAACACCCATAAAGACAATCTACAACCCCAGCCAATCCCACCCAATATCCTCTCACCCCATAGTTGCTACCAGGTTCCACAATGTTCTAGAATTGTCTAAATATTAGCAATCACCACACTGAGTTGTGGACATTAGTAGGTACACTGACCATATGAGTGGGAAAGGAAGACAGGTAAGGTTATGAAGGAAGTTGATGGAAGTGGAGGCCAGATGTGAAAGGGACCGTGAATACCAGACCAGCCCAGATCAGGAAAGAGGGGCAGAAATGCTCCCACACTCCATCTGGGGAGATTAGGCAAACCCAGCGCCTCAATTCAAGATAGAAATGCAAACTAACCAATTCCACTAACCATTTCCCCCTCTGCATACTCCTCTCAAACTCCAAACCAAACACAGCCACAAACCTCCAGCACAACAAACAGCACAAACTTCACTACATTGCAACAACAAAACAAACGCACAGACTCGCACAATAGTACTCAACGACTACTGGCCGCAAATACCCCAGGCCCAGCCAACTGACCCACCGGGCTGAGGCCACCAACACCACATCGCTGCTTTCTTGCACTTTTCCAGCTTCCTCCAGCTAACTCGCCCTCCCTTCCTCTTTCAGAGCGGTCAGAGCGCCAGGGGACCATTCCAGTGGTGATAATGCGCGGTTCTTTAACATTAACATGTGTAAAAGTGAGAAACTATGGTAAGGTGCATAGCAAATGTTTTTACGATTGATCAGATTGCTTTAAACCACATTCCCAAACGCTCGGGACAGTAACATTTTTGAGCGCACTATTTCTTTATGGCTCTCACTTACAAGACTGCCTTCCTGGTGGCAGTCACTTTAATTAGACGTCGGTGAATTACAGGCCCTTTCAGTTCAAGACACTTTTGTTGCAATTCTCAAAGATAAGATGGTTTTGCGCACTCGCTCTAGGTTTACGCCTAAATTCATTTCAAAGTTCCATGTGACCCTTCAATGGAACCACCCACCTTCTTCCAGAACCCCACTAACATGGCAGAAAAGAGCCTACACACACTTGATGTGCATAGCGTGCTCATATATTATCTGGAAAAGACTAGACCACTGAGAAAGACAAATCAATTTTTCCTTTCAGTGGCAGCTAGTAGAGAAGGAGATCCTGTCTCTAAGTCAGTCATCTCAAAGTGGATTGTAAACTGCATCATACTCTGCTATATTCTTGCCAAGCGATTTGCCCCTTCAAGCCTAGAGCGTACTACTCTGGCCACTGGGGCTTCCATAGCATTCATTGCAAATGTTCCTTTTGAATCCATTTGCAAAGCAGCAACCTGGAGTTCTGTACACACCTTTACAAAACACTACTGCCTAGATACTCTAGGTCTGATTCTCAGGTAGGACAAGCGGTACAAAGACATCTTTTTGCTACTGTTCCTTCTCACACCCCACCTCCAACTCTGGGTACTGTTCGCTATTCTATGCACAGCATCTGACTAAGCAGATTCACAAGCATCAGAAGACATACATTACCATAATAGCATTTCTGATGATTGTATCTGCTTAGATTTCACATGCGCCCACCCTTCCTCCCCACTCGGGAGTAGAAGGAATATAGACATCTTACTACTTTCTCTCTATCTGTACTCACTCACATTAGTCATAAGGCTCCCTCACGGCAGAAAAAACATGACCAGAGGGACCTCGACGCATGAAGGATCTTGGGTACACTACACGTCACGTTAGGGATAGGGTTACAAGCATGCCCATGTTGATGACCCCTTTCGATCCTCGAAAGACCTGATGCAATACTCCGTGATTACCAATGGATGTCGAACTATATGCACAGCATGTCAATCTAAGCAAATACAATCATCAAAAATGCTATTATGGTAAGTAATGCATGTCATTGACAGTCACTAGGGTAGGGTATGATACAGACCAAACCCCTTAAAAGGAAAGTGTAGATTAGTTTATGTACTACAGGTCCACAGAGAATTAACCCTAACTTCAAATGTCCTTCCCTAAATAGTCTCGGGCTTTATGCCCAAAAGTTCAGGAAAAGTTCTGACAGTTTTTGATGCTGGAAAGAATTAGGGTATGGTCTGTGGGGTCCAGTGAATGATTACAAGGGTTGGAGGACAAGTTACTCTAACCAAAGAGTCTCCAACTTTCGGAAGGCTTGCCCGAACAAGCAATGTCGAAGCCAAAGTATTGTAAAAGTTTTAGAAAAGTTAGCAAACATTTTAAAGGGTGCAGGGGTCCTCTTCTTATCCCAAAGCCAGGTAAGAGCTGAAACTCCCACTAGCCAATGGCAGAACTAGCCCCCCACCCCAGCAGTGGTCCAATCAGGACCAGTGGCGGGAACGCTCATGCATGACACTCGGACACACTGAAACCAGTTTGTGGATTGGGACCAGACAGTCCCAGCCCACATCCTGCCAGCAAACCTACATAACCCTCCATTAGCCCAGTCAGTGGAAGCAAATACATGGATTTTCCTTGCCTCACAGGCCAGGAAGAAGGCTAAAAGACAAGATGGCCAAAGAACAAGCGAAAACCCTCGTGGCATGGCCATGTTTTAGTAGCCAACTGTGGTAAGACTAAAACGAAAAGCACCAAAAAATTGTAACAGGTCATTGCTGCCACCAGCTTGTCCATTTAGCACACCTAGAGAAACCAAAAATCTGCAGTGCTAGCACCTAAATAGCATCTAATGGAGAACCCATAGATTCCCCAGTGTCACAAGAAGGCAGAGCAGGTGCAGGCAACATTCAGCTAGGGTGAGCCAGTAGTAGGCAGGCAAGGGTAAAGCTGGAGACAATGAAGGGGTTGGGTGTTACCAAAAGGTAGAGCATGTAAAGACAAACGGGAGTGTCAATGCTGAAGAGACCAGGGTAAGGCTGGGTGACCACGACCAAGTAGGTTCTCTGTGTCCGGGAAAGGCAAGCAATATGTACATGGAATGGGCCAGCAATAAGTAGGCGCAAGCAAAACCTGTGCCAACTAATGGCCCATATCACAAGGAGAAAATGGCAAGGTAATCGGAGCCCACGTAACCAAAACCTGTTGTGTTTCGAAGCCATTGAGTTGGCTTCAGCTATGGAATCGTATTACATTGTGTAAGTGTGTGTTAGAGTTCAAATCACACTATTTATCCACTTGTGTAGCACCTTAAGCCCTCGGTACACAGGCGCTGACAAGGCCACAAAGAACACTAACACACCAATACAAGCCAGATCAAGTACAAGACTCGGATTGGGCAAACCATTTGGAAGGTCTTTAAGTATGTTAAAAAAAAAATAAGGCAGTTTAATACCACCACGACACAGTTCCTATTACTCTGAGCTCACCAATTGACTATTTCTACCCTTCGCAGAATCCCGAAGTCTGAGGATCTTATGACGCCAGCCTAGTTTTTGATTGTATCCAGGCCAGCACTTTGAATCAAAGGGAGCCCTTACAAATAAACTGTCGGTTTTTCAACATCTGTGATCACGAAATTTCTTCTGTCCATGAGTCATTTAAAATCTTATTGGGAACCACAGGCATACAGTCTTTGCCAACTTGTAAATTCTTAAAAGAGCGAGGTTTACACTTAGTTGGCGACGGAGCAGACAGGGTGTAAAGATTCTTGAGTAAGCCTGTACGCTTTAATCAAGTGGCCGGTGTTAGTCTGTCCAACACTCCACTGTGTTTGCAGGTTTAACTTCCAGGGGAGTGAGATCTGTTTGCCAGGATATGTCCACAAAAACTATGGCAGTCTCAGCCCGGAACTCCTTTGTTCTAAAGGGGCCTCCGTTCCAACAGATTTCAGTAGTAGCCGATCGGTTTGACAGGTTTTATCAGTCTTGTCCGGCCGGACATGTAGCACACAACTATCCAAGGACTCCACCCAAGCACAGAAATCAGTGACAGTACATAGATTAAGATCTCATGTTTTCTTTCACATGATGCCACTGCTCGGGACTAAGTTGCTCGGATTGCATGTCCTCTGTCTTCACTTGCCGTGGAAGGGATGTTGAGAGACATGCCAAGGGCGCAATATCGCCGTTTATTAACACTTCTAAAGGCATGGGAGCGGAAGTATCTGTTTCCAAGTCCATACAAGGTTTAGATGCAATCATACTCTGCCCAAGATCATTGTCATCAGTAAAGACAGCTCTCCGGTCCTGGAGACGCTGCCTCCTCCTGGCGCGTAGTGCCAAAACTTCAGGCAGCCTACTCCCCTTATGACTTGGAGTGGTAGGTGAAATACTGTGCTCCAAGGCAGCAGGGTTAGTCATTACTCTGGAAGACCCCTGGATTGTTTCTGGACCATTTTAATTCGCTTGGATGGTAGTATAGGGCGCTTCAGCTGCAGGTTTAGATATCATGTTTCCCCATTCCTCCCCTTTTGTAGTAGACATAGCTGTTGACGGGTGAGGCAGGCCCTTCCCAGCTCTAGGAGGGACAGCCTGTTTGGACATTTCCCAACTTGTTCATTTGATAATCCCTGACAGCCCCTACAATTTGGATGCAAAGTACATACCTGCTTCTGCCATGGTTTTGTTATGTAGCTTTCACAAAGTTTTTCGAAGAGCTCTGGCAGAGAAGAGCACCTAGTTAGGGGCTGTAAACACTGCACATGCAATATTGTAGACTTACTGGACTGTCCATCCAATCCCATGACCAACTCCAACCTCTCTTTCACTGTCTGCATGATTTTCTTCCTTCTGCTTTTAAACTTCCCTTAGGCGCTAAGGTTTGTGCACCCATTTTTGTGGGACATTTCGAAGCATCTTTGTATCTTTTCTGCTCCTCTGATGAAAAACCTCCTGCAGGGTTTCAGCCTCATTCTGAAACGCATGATATAGGCGAGATGGGGCAAGGAACATTTCAATTGACCGTGCCTTGTTTGAGGAGTTCATGCTTGCTGGACAGGTACTAGATTGGTGTCTGGAAGAAAAAAAAACAGGGCTTCTGGCCCCTGGTCAGATCTCTGTGGGAATGCCTGACAAATACGGTTTGTTGGCCCTTGTTGTTCAGGGTCAATGAGCACAGCACTCGGAGCAAGTTAGTGGGGTTTGAGACCGAACTCAACCTGCCAACCAACATACTAAGCACGGTGAAATGGGCACCTGGGACCTTTATATCTTTATCAGACCTTTCACTAAACCCATAAACCTTAGCACTTAGCTTATGTTATGAATGGTGTCTCTAAACTGCTCCCTCCCCCGTCTTCTAGTTCCCACATACGTATTGCATACAGTGTTCAGTGTTTCTATTGGAGAGAGTTTGACAGCGGTTAAGTTAAAAAGTGAAATGAGAGCGGTTTGCAGAGTAATGGGTGCGCCCGGAGGACATCCGGTTGTTTTGCCTTAATAGTCCCTTTCATATGTTGCTGTAACTTTAAATCTTTGATGAATTTCATGCCTTTTATGTGCCTTGCTATGCTACTTTCCGATTTGCTATATGTGGTTTCACGATTCTGTGCCCCTCACCAACGTGCCCATTGAGGGCTGTATCTGCTCCCCACACTAACGCATTCAAATTCTATGTTACAATTAAGGCTCCCGGTTAATTGGTAATTATTTTTCTGTCATTTCCGTCTGTATTTAGCCATAGTTATTTTTGGGCCATTGTTTCTGTATTTATCCACATTATTATGTCATATCAAATATTTTTGCAAATGAAAATAATACATTTTCTGAAAGACATGCAGCCATACAGGACACACATGGAACTGGATTATTCCACATCAGTGTCCCCTACATTTCTACAATAAAAACAAGTAGTTGCTCTTGTGATTGCCGCTGACCTAAGTATGCTAAGTGAAAAGATCTTTTCACTTAAAGACCGATTTAGAAAGACTGCTGCGTGACCGCACAAGCGGTCTTTCTAAATGCAACGGTCACGCCCCTGCCACACACGAGAGCGCGCAGGGGATGACGGGCAGGTCGGGATCCGGAAGTGCAAGACCAGTATGTATTTTGATTTGGGGGAGTGGGGACTGAGGAGGAACATTGGGGGAGGTTGGGGTGTGATAACCTGCCGACTATGTAAACATTTAAAGTAAAGGGAAACCGCGTTTTAAAGGTCTTCAATGCCGCTTTTCCGATCAAAAGAAAATTGGGCAATGTAAATCAGTCTTTTTCTCTTGAGACATTTAAAAAGATCTATTCACATAGATCCGACCTAACGTATGTTGCCTGCAATATGAACATTTTTAATACTATTTCTCATACAATGTTTACACTCACTATGCTTCCAGTCTGCAATGTGATTGGCCCGCAATGCTTTTTATTTATTATGCATTTGTTAAGCACACATAACACAAGGCCATCAAGACACTGGTTACAGACAGTAGTATCAAAAGTAAGGCATCAAGACAGATCAATAAAATATACGGTTCAGATCATTAGCACGTTGGGGGTTGTGGGCGGGGGGCGGGGGGTAGGGACGACTGATCGTATTGGGAACCAAGCAGAGAGGCCTGCTTATCTGTATATATTTATAAACCTGGAAAAAACCAAATATATTTATGTGTAAAAGAAACGGTAAAATCTGAAAACGGGGAGCCTTAGTTACAATACACATACCACTTAAGCGAACTACAAAATGCAATTGAACAACTCTCCCAGCAGATATCAAACTTAAGAACACTATACCTCTACAAGCATTGTATAGTCCCCACATGCACACGAGGAACTACTTTGGACACAAAGGCCTATTTTGCTTTCAACTTCCGGTCTACATGCATCAACACAACAGCAAGGCTGACTGGCTCTTTGCCTCTCTGCCGACTTGCTTAACCCACCACCCTCTCAATATTTAGACTCTGCAACATTGGATAAGGTCCTGCTCCCATCAAATCCTTTGAAATGAGGATGTTACGAATTTCGGTGCACCTCGCCATGTATGTTTCCATTCCTCCTCCAGGGAAGAATTGGGTGATCAGGCACAAATAACTTTAGACCAAACAAAATTAATTCCTTCATTTTGTCATTTGTTATCGCGCCTTTCACCATTATTGTGGTCCCAACCCGCTTTGGTTGAATGCCTTTGGAGGCACTGGAGTCCAAAAATGGGGGAGAATTTGGGAGGTGCTATGATGCGTATGTGCATATCTACATCCTGGGTTCCATCTATGAACCTTGCACAATTGGGCTAAATACAAGGTGTTATGTTGGGTTCTTATACCATGCACGGTCGCCACTTGTGTGTTTCCTTGGTGTTCTGGCACCTCCTGTAAAGCAATGGGATGACAGGATAAGTTAGCTGGGCTCAGCAGGAAAAAGAAGCAAGAGAGCTGTCATGCTGTTGGCAGCTTCACTTCGGTTGGCACCGTTAGCTGAGCGCACATGTTTTTTGGTTGGTAGCTGCCGTGTGCTTTTGTGCGAGGCTTTGTGTGGTTTGTTTTGTTGTCACGGTGTAGTGACATGCATATGGTTTGTTTGCTGCAGAGGTATGGTTGTGTTAAGTTTGGAGTTTGAAAGGTTTATGCAGAAAGCTTTGCTTTTTTTAAAATTGTTTTTTAAGCAAGGATGGTTAGTTGTGGTGCCTTATCTTACGCAGTCTGTTTTGATGGACTGTTCTACGTATCCCTTCCCTCGTCGTGTATTCCGGTGCGATACATTACCCCCACCCGACCCCATGATGTCTGCATAATAGTGGGTCCTTCAAGGACTGTATCTTCCCCCTCCAGTATATTTCCGTTGTGCCGCAGTTACCACCCCCAAGGTTGGGATGTTCCACATGTCCTGAGGTTGATAGCTCGATTTGGGCACCTCTCCCCACCACCCCCCCCGTAATTAAGGATCTTCATCAGTGGTCCAACCAGGTCAGACACATCTGTTGCCCCACTTCCTTTATGAACCCCTATAGGGAAGGGTACACCTAGGATTCCCACTGCTCCCCTCACCGTGCACTCCACTCCGGCATACCCTCCAATATTTCTCCATTGTGTATTCATTTGATGGTGAGACAATGTTGTTCATTAATTTTCATCCCATTCAGAATTGAAGAGCCAGGTTTTTAGAAGTTTTGTGAATTTTTGGCGGTCCTTCATAGTTCTTATTTCTTTGGGGCGGAAGTTCCAAAGTTTTACAGCTAGGCAGGAGAATGCTGTTCTACCAAGTATTTTTTCTCCTGTATGGTTTAGCTTCTAGGCGGATGTCATTGGTGGATCTGAGTGTTCTAGTCGGCTTGCAGATGGTGATTTTTCTTTTGTATCCATGGATCGCTCTGTGAGTTATGCACATAGTTTTGAAGGTGATACTTTTTCTTTTACTGATATCCAATGTAGCATACTTAGCGCTGGAGTGATGTGGTTCCTTTGTGAGAGTTTTAGGAGAAGTCTGGCAGCTGAGTTCTGTATATGTTGCAGTTTCTTTAGTAAATAGTCCCGCACAACAAGGAATAAACGGTTGGCATAGTCTATCCTGGACATGATGAGCGAGTGTTTTGTGCGTAAAGGAAAGGTAAAATCTTTTTTGATCGTCTGTAGATGTAAGAGGTATTTCTTAACTATCAAGTTAACTTGTGGTTCTAAGATTAGCTCATTGTCATTAGTATTAAGGTTTTTGACAATTGTGGATGGTGTGCCTGGTTCTGTGGGCCATGGGATGTACTGGTTGCATCCTTTGTTGTTGGATGTGATCATGATTTCTGTCTTGACCGGGTTTAGTGTTCATCCTTTGGTAAAGTCCTGGTGGGCAGGGGTACGTTGTGGAGCCTGCCTTGTTGCTTTTGTCTCTTGACATTTAGGTTTAAGCTGTTCTGTGGTCCCGGGATAGGTAGGGGAGGCTGCACGGTCTGGTTGATCGGTCTACTTTGTATGACCTGTTGTAAGTTGTAGATTTTATTCTTAAAGTGATCCGCCATGTCATTCCATAGTTTCTGTGAAGGAACCATTGTGTTATTGCTTCCATGGGGATTTCTTATCTTGTTTATGATGTTGAATAGTTCTTTCGAAGGGATTGTCCCCTGACGTATTCCACATCTATGTACAGTAATGACCATAGCAGTAATGACCATAGCTGTGCTGCTTCGGAATTTTTTTTTGCCGTAGGCGTCCTGCGTAGATGTCGATACACTGTCCCTCAAGGGTCGACGCCACCAGATGTTATATCTAGGACGCACAACGCCCGTGTCCTCAGTTGAGATTTTTCCATTAACGTGTTCGCTTTGGAATCTCGGCGCGCTCGGTTCTTCTACTTTGTATTATGGCGATGTCTTCATCTTCTACCCCGAAGTCGGGCTTTAAAAAGTGTCTGGACTGCAGTTCCAAAATGTCAATCACAGACCCGCACGACGTCTGCCTCTGGTGCCTCGGTGAAAGCCACGGCACCTATGATTGCGATGACTGCCAGTCCCTGACATCGAAGGCCTTGCGGGAGCGGAAGAAATTGTCTGTAGGTAGGGTTTCTAAGACCCGGAAGTTGAAATCTGCTGGGCATTCGACCGACGACTCGAGGGGTGACTCTCCGCGTCTGCGTAAGTCTAGGGGGTCTTGGTCTCGGAGTGGTTCCCGCCATTCCTCTGCCTCTTCTAGGCATTCTTGGAAGCACAGTCACCGGTCGCCTTCCCCGTCCTCGTAGGAGGACTCCTCCAGACGGCGGGTGACTTGTCCCACCAAGTATTTGTAGCCGGCCGAATGGAACGCATTCTGCCAGCAGATGATGGCGATTTTCGAATCACAAGGCACTGTTCCGTCCGCCATCGAGAGAAGCCGGCAAGGAACGAGCTAGAGCCACCACTCTCACGCCTTGGGGCTCGGCGGTCGGTGCGATCCTTGAGAGCCATCGAGGTCCTGATCAGACAAGATTGATCGTCATAGCTGTGCCAGGTCTAGGTCCCGGTCCTCGATGCCGTCAAGACCGTCGGAGCCTGTGAGGTCTTCCAAGAAGGCATCAACGCCATGAGCGCTGTGTCCGTTGAGGGACTCTTTTGAGGCTCCAGCTTCGAAGCAGTTGTCCAAGTTGTCGGCTCCTCGGTCGATGCCGATTCCATCGCCACCCTTGATGCCTTTTGAGGGAAATGTGCCTCAGGTGCCCCAGAGGTCTGCAGAAACTCTGAAGAAGGCTCCCTGTAAGTCAGTGAGGCATGTGTTTGAGCCCTTCTCTGCTCCTCCATACAGATTGGATTTATTCCAACCTTTTGGATTATGTTTCAGAGGTGGACGAAGGGTCTGATGATGGGGTTGTGCCTCCTGAGGTTCCTGATGACCTGTTGTCTGGTCACAGTCAAATAGAAGACCTACGTCAGTCCTTGTATGACGCCAGTGGTCTTGACACCTCTCCGGAGGTTGAGTTTGGCAGTCCGGAGCCTGGTACACATGCCGAATCCTCGTATAGGCGTCTCATGTCAAGGGTGACTGAGTACTTGGAGTGGTCTGCTCCATTTGTTGATTTTTCTGCAGGATGATCTGACGGATATCCTGGACCAAGGTCCACCCACTGACCCGGTGTTGCCATTTCATATTTTCATATGGCATTGCAAAGAAGGGTGGCGGCTTGGACTGCTCCGGAGAGTTTCCCGGCAGTGAATAAGTCGCTTCCAAAAAAATCCCGCCCAGCCAGTGGTGACCCCTGCTACTTGTCAACGCACCCTACTCCAGAGAGTTTGGTGGTGCAGGCGGCTATGACCACAGAGAAGCAGGCTGCATACCCTACCATCCCTCCTGATAATGGGGATGACAAGCGCTTTGATGGTTGGGCGAAGGAGGTATTTTCTTCTGGGGGTATGGCTTTAAAGGCAGCCAACTCCGTTTGTGCCTTGGCAAGATTCACTCACGCTCTGTGGAATTGTGCATCTTTGGCGGCTGAGCATATTCCCAAAGGGGAGGAACAGGATGGTTTTCTAGCCCTTGTGCAAGACAGCAACGATGCCATGTGTGAATCCGTTCAGTTGGGTCTGGACATGTCAGACTCTGTCAGCCGGTCCATGGCTGTGAGCACCGTGATACGCAGGTTTGCATGGTTGCGGAAGTCAGGGTTTTCTCCTGATGTGCAATCCCGGCTTCTCAACATGCCCTTTGATGGTGTCCATCTTTTTGGCAGCAAGGCTGATGAGAGCCTTGAGAGGTTGCAGACCTCAAAAGCTGCAGCGTAGTCTGAGTGCTGCAGTACGACAACCTCCGCCTTTTCGTCCTAGGGGACAGCAATGGAGGGGAGGTTCCTTTCAGTACTACTCTTCCTTTGGTAGATCGAGTGGAGCTTTCAATCAAAGGGGCCACCGTAGAAGTACCAGAGGTGGAAAGCAAGGTACTCGAGGCGCCAAAGCTGCCTGGGCAGTTGCCTCTTTGCCCTCGGGCACTGCCGCAGCCGCGTCCGCTCAGTCATGAGGCCATGTCCCATGGTTCGCTGGTTGGGGGCAGACTGGCGCAGCATCTTGGAGAGTGGTGTGCCATTACTTCAGATGTGTGGGTTCTGGAGATGATAACCCACGGCTACTGTCTCCCCTTTCGGCAGAGGCCTCCCGACAATCCACCGTCGAAGCTCTCTTTGAAGCGTCCGGATCCGCTCCTTGCGCAGGAAATCCTAACCCTGCTCGAGAAAGGCACCATAGAACTGGTGCCTGTAGCGAAGAGGAAGAAGGGCTGGTATTCCCCTTATTTTTTGATCCCGGAAAAAGACAGAGGATTGAGAGCCATCATGGACTTGTGTGGGCTGAACAAGCTCCTCGGTAAGGACAAGTTCAAGGTGGTAAATCTTTCTCAAATCCTCCAGGCCCTTCAACTGCAAGACTGGTTGGTGTCTCTAGACCTCAAGGATGCCTACTTTCATGTGCCGATTCAACCAAAGCACAGGCAGTACCTGAGGTTTGCAACTCGCATTTTCAGTTTCGGGTCCTGGCGTTCGGATTGATGTTTGCCCCGAGGTTCTTTACCAAGCTGAAGGTGGTGGCAGCATATCTCGGGAAAGGAGGGATTCGCGTCTACCCCTACCTGGACGATTGATCAGGGCGCGTTCTCCCGAGCAAGCCCTGGATCATCTCTCTCACCTGCCAATCCCTTCACAAGCAGGGTGTCTCCCTCAATTTAAAGAAGTCCCAATTGACACCTACCCAGCAGCTCCAGTACATCGCAACGGGGCTCGACACATCCCTGGGGCTGTGTTCGACTCCCTAGGCGAGGGCTAATCACATTCTGCAGATGGCAGACAAGTTTCAACGTGCCCAGAGTCTCCCAGTGTTCGAGTTCTTGAGGTTGTTCGGCCTCCTGGCATCCTGCATTTTCCTGGTGCCAGAGGCCAGGCTGCGGATGAGATCTCTGCAGTGGGCTCTCAAGATGCAGTGGTCGCAGTTCCTCGGCAGGATGTCGGGTCCCGTTCAGATTCCGCCCTCGGTCGCACATGATCTTCTGTGGTGGGCCGTCGAAGGCAATCTGATGAAGGGTGCTACATTTTGGCAACCGTGGCCAGAGGTAACAATTGTGATGGACGCATCCCTCACAGTTTGGGGAGCTCATGCCAATGAGTTGACAGCCAGCGGCCATTGGTCTCCATCGGAGTCCAGACTCCACATCAATCTGTTAGAGCCGCAGGCTGTCAGGCTAGCCCTGAAGGCTTTTCTGCCGTCTGTGTGGGGGAAAAATGTCCTGATCATGACGAACAATACAGTGGCCTTGCACTACCTCAACAAAAAGGGGGCGGAGGGGGCACGGTCACTCCCGTTATGCAGGAAGGTGATGCAGCTCTGGTTCTGGGCCATCCAGCAGGATATTTCGATCTCGGCAGTTCATCTGGCCGGAGATGAAAACGCGGCAGCGGAGGCTCTGAACAGGCACAGCACAGTGGGAGCTGGCTCAGGAAGTTCCGTTGGAGATCTTCACCCTTTGGGGAACCCCGCAAGTGTATCTCTTCACCACCAGTGTCAACCGGAAGTGCAAAAGATTCTGCTCGCGGGAATTTCCTCCAAGGGGACCATTAGGGGGACGCGTTCGTAGTGGAGTGGTCCTTCCCACTGCTGTACGCGTTCCCTCCAGTCCCTGCCATTCTGCAGGTGTTGTAGAGGTTACAGTGGTTCGGTTCCTCGACTATCTTCATTGCTCTGGCATGGGCCAGGAGAGCGTGGTACCCGGACCTTCTCGACATGTCCGTCACGCCGTCTTTCCTAATGAGACGATCTGCTCTCACGGGAGGGTGGTCAGGTTCTCCATCCAGAGGTCAAGTCCTTCAGCCTTCACGCTTGGTATCTGAAAGGTTGAGGTATAAGGATTGGGACCTCCCCGAAGACGTGATGGAGGTGTTGCTTTCGGCCAGAAGGCCCGCAACGAAAACTCTGTACCATTGCCGTTGGAGGAAATTCTGCGACTGGTGCAGGGTACAGAATGTGGATCCTTTCCAATGTTCCATTCCTTTGGTTTTGTCTTTTTTGCTTTCTTTAGCCCACAAGGGCCTGCAAGTAGGTACCATTAAGGGTTACCTGGCGGTGCTGTCCATATTTAAGCGCTCATCTGAGGAATGTTCTTATTTTAAGATCCCTTTGATCTCTCAGTTTCTAAAAGGGCTAACTAATGTGTTTCCACTGTCTCCTTTTCAGGTGCCGGGATGGGATTTGAATTTGGTTTTGAAGTTCCTAATGGGAGCTCATTTTGAGCCCTTACATTCTTGTCCGTTGTGAATGTTGTCCTTTAAAACTATGTTTTTAGTTGCGGTTACTTCCGCACATAGATTGAGTTGCAGGCACTTTCCGCCAAACCATCCTTCACTGTGTTCCATAAGGACAGGGTTGACCTTAGGGTGCGGCCTTCTTTTATTCTGAAGGTTGTGTCGGAATTCCACTTGAGCCAGAAGGTAATTCTTCCGGCGTTTTATCCTCCTCCACATCCTGACAAGGAAGAGGAGAGGCTCTGTGTTTGGATCCTAGGAGAGCCTTGAGTTTCTATCTCACAGATGTCCCGGGTCAGAGTGGACAATCAGCTCTTTGTTGGTTATGCTGGAAGGCGTTTAGGTCAGGCTGTTTCCAACCAGAACTTGTCTAAATGGATCATTTTGACGATCTGAGTGTTACCGTTTGGCGGGAAAGGACCCGCCAGTAGGCTTACGGGCTCACTCTACTAGGGATGTGGCTGCCTCCACTGCCCTACGGAGGGGTGTTCCGATTCTCAATATTTGCGAAGCAGCCACATGGGCCTCTGTCCATACTTTTGAGCCACTATTCCCTGGATTCCATCCATGGGCAGGATTGGGCCTTTGGTAAGACAGTCCTGTATTCAGCAATTTGATTGGGCATTCTAAAATTCTAAATTTGTAAATTCTTTCCCACTTCCATACGTTGGTACTGCTTTGAGAGTCTGTCGTAGATGTGGAATACATTGCAGGACACAATCCCCTCAAAGAACAAGTTACTTATCTTACCTTGTAACGTTCTTTCGATGGGATGTTCCGCCGACATATTCCACATCGCACCCTCCCAGCCTGCCCCTCTACAGAATTTCTTATGTGATTGCAGCTTACGTTCCGCAAGGCTTTCTGCAGTCATACTGGCAGGAGATTGGTGCAATACGTTCTGGGGAAAAAACTACAACTACAACTAAGGCTACGGGCGTTGTGCGTTCTAGATATAATATCTGGTGACGTCAACCCTCGACGGAGGCCCTTAAGTGGAATATCTGCGTCATCGATGCAGGACCCCTACACTGAAAGTTTTCCGAAGCAGCACAGCTGTGGTTATTACTGTCAGATGTGGATTACGTTGGAGGAACATCCCATCGAAAGAACGTTACCAGGTAAGATAAGTAACTTGTTCTTCTGCGTGTTAGTGGCTTTTGTGATACATTAGACATTGTACTTTTTTTTTTCAATTTAAGGTTTCTTTTTGTACGCTCAAATTTGTTTTTAATAAATATTTCTTTTGGCTTGGTTGTAGTTTTTCCTCCATGTTTGTTTTTTTCATTGTGTTGAGGTGGGGTGTGATCCATCTCCCCACTGCTCTCTTTCATGATGGATTGAGGGGTATTTCCGGTGGGGGGGATGCTGTTTGTTTTGGCAATCAATTTCTGCATTGAGTCTTATTTTTCATTTAGGTTGGTTGCTTCCAAGGTTGTTATCAATGGTTTTGAGGATTCTAGTTCTTCCAAGTTGCTGTTTTTGACTGTGTTCCAATTGCTTATCCAAATCTGGGGTACTTTACGGGCTGTATGGATGGTTCTGATGGTAGTTGGATCACAAACTGTATAATGAGGTAGTTGCGCCATAGTATGTGTATTGGTGGCGCAATTGTGATCAGTTTTTTGTTGGTGAAGATTGTGTCCAGTGTGTCCTGCCGAGTGTCACTTCTTTCACCATCTGTCGAAGTCTCGTTTTCTGAAGCTGCTTACTTAGTGATTTCTGTGAGGTTGCGTTTTCTTCTTCAAACCCTATGTTGAAGTCCCCCAGGATTATTAGGTGATCATGTTTGAATGCCAGGTTAATGACAGCTTCTTTGACGGCTTCTATGAACTTTGCGTCGTAGGTCCGTGGTCTATAGACTAGTATGAATGTGAGGTTTGTTTGTGGATTCACTGTAAGGTGAAGGACGAGGGATTTGCAATTTGGGATGTTCAGGGGATCTGTTTTTATTTTTTGGTGTTTTTTGTGGGCTACTGCAAGTCGTCTTCCCCTCTTTCTATTTACCTGTATGCATTTGAAGTTGTCGGATAGACAGCTGTGAAGTGTGACTTTGTACCCTTCTAGCTATATTTCGGTTAAGAATAGGATGTCAATTCCAATGTCGCGGAGTAGGTCGTAGATCTCTAGCGTGTTTGGACATCGATCTTGCTTTGACTAGGTTGCAATGTATTTCTGTTCTTAACTTAATAGTGTCCTGCTTTGTTCTTGTATTCGTCTGCGTGTGGCCGTGTTGGGGAGTTTCCCCATTTTTCTCAGGAAGTGGGATGTTCTGTTGGGTTTGACTCGTCCTTGAGTAGATTGGCTACATTTCATATTGGGTCCATGGCTTCTTCTGGCTCCTCTTCTATGTCTGTTTGCTGTTGCTGTAGATCCCCTTGGGTTCTGATGTATGGGGTGATGGTGTTGTTTTCCATCTTTCTCCTTATGTATGTTTCTGCCTTGTTCCTGCGCGGTACTGGTATCCTGTTGGTGTGACATTTCTGGTGGTAGTTTGCTGTCCTGTAGAGTGCTACGTGGTGAGGTATGTTTGGTATAAGGTTGGGTATCTTGTTTTTGAGTGTTCTTTTTTCTGTTGTGCTGATCAGTCTGTGCTCTGTCGCTGTGTTGGTATTTGATGGCGTAGTGGCCTCGTGTCATTCCATTGTGTTGATCATTCCTTTGCATTTTCTTGTGCGTTGTCCTGGTCTGTGGTGTGACATTCTGTTCTCTTAAAGCTTATGTTGTGTTTTAGGTCGTAGGGGTCCTTGCCCACCTCTGACAGATTTGTTGGGGTTGTTGCTTATTTATTTCATTTTTAGTTTATGGATCATTTTTTGGCACGGTTTCCTTGGTAGTTTCTGTTGTCTGTAGTTCTTGTCGGGTGGAGGGGGTACGAGTGTTGCTCGTTCATGGTCTGAGTTGCAGAAGAAGTTGGGTGAAGAGTCCTAAAGGGATGGGGCTGGGAAGTGGTTACTGAGTGGACGTTCTGGTGGACTTAACCGAATTGGAGAAACAGCATTTGGAGAAACACCCTGAAGCAGGACAAAGCAGTTTGGGGTTGAAGATTAGGACTTGAAGCGCTAGTGGAGTATGTGGATCTGGACTACAGTAGTGGGGTGGCACTCTGAGCTGAAACCGTGCTAGAGGATACAACACTTAGGAGGAGGGAAAAACAACAAATGGAGTGCTATGGAAGTACTTTTAGATTCAACAGCAGGTATAAAACGCAGTTTTGAGAGGCCTGGCAAATGGGGAAAAATGCCCAAAATTGACACACAGCAGCAGGTATAAAACACAATAACTTGAGAGACCTGGCAAGTGGGAAGAGTAATACATCTACATCCTAGACACTACAGTAAATGGAGAACCACACCACTTGGGGTACTGGGGTGATTGCAAAAATATTTTCTAGCTGACATACATGGGTATGCTAGGTTTCATATGGTAACAAGAGTGGTAGGCTTCTAATGGAGTAGAGCAATTGCTTCACTCCCCATCCAGACCTTCCACTGCATCAGTAGCTGCTGGTTGATAGCAGTAGGCTTCCCAGGCGAACAGACTGCCGGTTCTTCCACAGGAGCTGTCCTTTGCCTTGGATCTCTGTGCCGAAGGGGCTCCCCTGAATGGCTGTCTTGAAAAGGGCCTATGGGCCAATCGGATGGTGGTGGGCAGGAAGGTGCAAAAAGAAATGGGAAAATGCCTAAAATAAAACCAAAAACAGAAGCGGGCGAGGGGAGGGTTCGAAGTCTCACACTGGCACTGGAGTGGGAGATGCAGTCTTGTTTGGCGTTCTTAAATGAGATGTGCCACAGCGGAACACTGCTTGGGAACCACACAGGTGGTGCTAGTCAGCAGTGGGGGTCTCGGACCCTTGCAGGTACTACAACAGGGCCTACGGGCCAATCGGACGGTGGTGGCCAGGCAGGAAGGGAGGTAGGTGGAGCGGGAGGAAGGGCACAGGATTGGATGCAAAAAGAAATAGAAAAGGCAAAAAATAAAACCAAACACTGGGGGAGTGTTGGCGTCTCAACAGGCACTGGATTGGGAGACACTCTAGTTTGGCGCTCTTAAATGAGATGGGCCACAGCGGAGCACTTACCCTTGCTTGGCAACCATGAAGAAGTGGTGCTGCGCAGCAATGGCAGTCTGGGATAGTTGCGGGTAGACCGGGCCAATCGGATGGTGGTGGGCAGGAAAGAAGGTGGGTGGAGTGGGAGAGAGGCAAACGGGATTGGATGCAAATGGAAAATGCTAAAAATAAAACCAAACGCGAAAGAGGGTCATGGTCTCACACAGGGTGCTCGATCCGGGGATGCAGTCTAGTTTGGCGCTCCTAAATGAGATGGGGCACAAGTGGGCTAAATTTAAGGGAATGCTACCTTACACAATTAGGCTAAATGCAAGATATGGCTGACTAACACCAATGGGTTAAAGCAAGGAATAATGGCTCCCTTACACAATTAGGGTCATAGCAGACATATGGCTGACTAACACAAATGGGTTAAAAGCTAGGTATGGCTACCTTAAACAATTAGGATAAATGTCAGTTGCGGCAAATGGGCTTTGTTATAATGGGTAATAAGAGTGGTGGGGTTTTAATAGAGTGCAGTAATAGCTGTACTCTCTGTCCACACAAGGTTCCCTTGCAGTGGGATGTTCTCAAGTAGGCTCGTAAGATTTGTGAGGCACGCACCACAGCAAGTGAAGGTCATCAGCAAGACCGTGGACGCTAAATTCAGGTTGATGCTTCAGCAGAACATCCATCTGGCATCTAACCCTAAACCACAGTCTGCAGTTTTCCCGGTACCATGTCTTTTTGCTTGACCCGATCTGCTCGCCCCTACAACTGCTCTTCGTCATTGCCTGGGTGGACTGTCTAACCCTTAACAGGCTGACCTGTCCAACTGATCAACCACTTAGTGATGAGCAGTCGCCCAAGTTTACACTGGGGTGGGCGGGGCTGAAAGTAATTCTTATGTGGGGAGGGGGAAGTGGAATGGGGCAAAGGTGGTAGGGGGTCATGGAGCGCAGTGGTAGTGGGTGGCAGAAAGGGGGTTTCATGGTTTGCCCTCCCTGAAAGGATAAGAACAGGAAAGATATTTCGAGACCAGTAAAGGGCATACGTTGAGGTGGAGAAATGTTTTTGGCAGGGGGCGAGCAGTTGCATATGTCGACCATCAAGGGGTCAGGCAATCTGCAACTGCTCATAGGGAAAATGGGGGCTAATTATTTGGAGTGGTAAGCAGTTAGGGTTGAACAAAAACCTGGCGAGCAGTTTCTAGTCTAGAAATGGACAAAACCATTTTTTCAGAGTTTCTAGTCTAAGGAAGGCTTCTGTCATCCTCTTGCACCTCTGAGCATCCCCCTCTCCCCCTGGATTCCATCAGTAAAAGAGGGAAAGTTGCTGGATGCCTTGGTGCAAAAGGTGCATGCTACCAATGCCTTGCACCTCTGGCAGACTATTCGGACACTTGAATGGCTGCTGGCGGTGGTAAATTAGGGAAAGACTCCAGCACATTTCCTAGGGCTTGAGACTCTAAAAGTGGGAAAGGGTTTTTCCAAGTCTAGCACAGGCTGAGATGAGATTCCACTACATGCTGGAAGCATTTGCTGGCACATTAATGCTGCAATGAAATGCCTATGCTAAGATTACTGTCCGAAGGAATGCCCTGCAGTGGCACCAAACTGATGGCTCAAGATAAGAGAGCCCTCATTCCATGGGCTTAATCTTTTTCATCTATCTACATCCTTAACAAAGCGGAAAACCGGCACATTAACACACCATTTATAATGTAGTAAAAGTGTTTATACTGCACCGGATCACCGCCATAGTAGACGTCGAGCACCTAGTAGAGGAAAAGACAAAGGGTAACAAAGGACGGAACTGGGAACGATATAAGCTATTGCGTAAACTTTGTGAAAGCTTGGATCTATGATGCTCCAATAAGCCTCAAATGTGGAAAGAATTCTGCACAAAAATGAAGTTCAAAATATTGCTTTGTAGAAGGTAGAAATTACTTGATGGCAGGTTTAATACGGACTATCATCAAATGCGTTTGCTTGTATGATGAATTCAAGAAGTACTCAAATAACTCCTTTTACATGTGAAGTAGGTTGTGGTCTGAGGATGCAACAAATGTCTGACCCTCTTGCCCCACTAACCTAACCCATGCCCCCCTAGTCAGATGTACCAGAGTACGTGTGGATCATGCAAGCAGCAGTGGTTTCCAGTAACCACTCCCAGACAAAATAAATCTTTCCCAAAAGTGTCTTAATCTTCTGACTCATTGGGATAACAGTCTTGAAGAATTGTATAAACCCATCAGGTGGCAAGATTGCAAAGAGTTTTTAAATTGTCCCGTTCGGTGACATAGCCCCTGTACTCCAAACCATCCCTCCCCTACAGACCAGTAACCTGAACACCTGTCAATTCATCCCCATGGCAATCATCCACAGATGAGGGCTCTGCAATACTGTACATACATTTTACATGCACACATTTGTAAACATTAGATGTTAAACAAAACATGATGTGCTAGGTGTGATTAGCTTAAAATCAATAACTGCCAAAACTTTATCGGTGATCACCAAGCCTGCTTCCACATCCTTTTCATCTCTCGTAAGAGAGACCGAGGCAGTGTGGCACATGGTCGCATGTCTCCAGAGTTCGGTATAGGCAGGAGTTCCAGGCTGGCGCCCCCCTCCCAGGATGCTTCAAAGCACCCCAAACATTTTTGACACCCCACATCCTCTGAAAAGCAGAACTGTAATTTCCCAGTTTCACAAATTCCCTGTAGGGATCCGAAAGTCCCCTTCACCTTCCTGTCTGACACCAGTAAACTCAAGTCCCCTCAAGTGAAGCAATCTATCTTAGAGATGTTTAATGGGCAGGATTGCAGCTGCCTTTTGATGTACCTACTGTGTGAAATCCAGGGACTTCGTTGCTTCTCCCCAAGGGAGAGCCACCCCTTTTCAGACTAGGGAGCTGAGCCTGCTACATGATATCATCCCGAGGTGTCTGGGCAAGTGGGATCCCAATGGTGATAAACCCATAACCCTCCAGCTCCTCTGGGACAAGTAATGTCAAGTCAGGATTCCATCCCACCTCCCTTCCATTCCAATCCCCAATGTTTGTTGGTTATATGGAAATTGAAGATTCCAATAATGTGCAGGATCCTTTTTAAAGTGGATGACTGTTTCTGACCTTACTCATTACTGCCTTTTAGTGAGACTGATGACCAGAATATTCATCTCAGTTCCAGGGAGGAACTCGAAAAGAAGGTACGTGGCTGTGTACAGGGACTGTTTGGAAGGTGGTGAGGCCGCAACTGAACAGGGCTGAATGAGCATGTAGCCCACCTAGGGCTGAGACTCTGAATACCTCACGAGTGGGGGTAAAGGAAAGAAATCGGACTGGGCTGAACAATCCTGTGGCCCACCCAGCCCTGAAACTCTGAATAACCCTTGAGAGGGTGAAGGAAGGAATCTGAATAGGCCTGAGCAGGCCCGTAGCCTACAGTGGGCTGAGAAACTGAATACCCCAGGAAGGTGACAGAAAAGACCGATACAACAGGGCTGAGGATGTCCCTGGCCCACCCGGTTCTGAGGGTTCATACAAGAGCGGTGCAGGTCCGCAACCTACATGAGGCTAAGACACAGATATGGCAAAGAGCAAACTTTGTTTTGTTGTGAATACCGATCTACCCTGATCAGGAGTGTATATATCAGAGAAGAAATGTTGAAAGAAGATTTTTAAACTACCTGACGAGGACATTGTATTCTCAGAAGCGGAGGAGAGACGTTTCTTTTTTTGGTTTGGATCTGATACAGCTTTCAGTTTTGTAGACCGAAGAGACTGCGAAAACACTGTGTGGGTTAGAGAACCAGTCACCAATAATTTGCCAAAGGAGAGTAACCCTATGCTAAACTAAAGCTTAGTTTCTTTCTTTTTATAGTGTTATCGCAGAAATAGGTTAGATTTGTTTTGACCGAGGACCGAGTTTATTTTTGTCACGTTCTGACAAGCACCCGCTTGTTGTTTCATTGTTTTCTAGAGTAGGGAATTCATAGTAATGGGAGCTAGAGTAGGTTTTTTTCTTCAATTTGTTAATAAACCATCTTGTTCAAACATGTCCTCTTGTCCGTCTCCTATGTCTGACTTGCACCACTACTCCTGCAAAAAGGCATTGTTTAGATCAAAAGTGGTTTTAGAAAGCTTCTGGTTCATGATACACTACAAGTTTCCTGGTCTGATCATTTCATTACATTTTTTTACGATGGTGCCACCCCTTTGCCCCACAACCATAGGATGACCTACAACTAGAGTTCCTCCTTTCATGAAAGAAAAAAAGATGTACTCCCAGCTTCAAACTTTCAAACTTTCAGAGGTTAAATTATTAAGTATTTTCTACAAAAAAACGATTTTTTTTTCTGTGCGACGAAATTTACAAACGGCTCCCAGAAAGATTTTTCAGATAATGGTCATTCTTAAAGCCAATTCAATCTCATTACAGATATCCAATCTAATATCTCCACTAGTCATGTCACATCCAATGCAAGGAGGGATTACTCAAATACACCTCTGTTTTATTCAACACCTATCTGTAATTGAATTTGAATTTCATCCTGTATCTTTATGTGAGCTATACTTGTTAATGGAAAAAAAACCTAGGTGCTACCTCTCGCCAAGAAGATGTTTTACTGGCTATATAAGCTAACACATTTGTGAATAAAACTCTAAGCAAAGGTTTAGTCCTGACTAATTTCATATCTTCAGTCCTCTCTGCACTGTTAAAGCCATCAATGGATCCTTTTTTTCTGAATAACTGTCGTCTGGTGGCCGACCTTCCTTGGCGTTTAGAAGTACTCAGCCAATCTGTTACATTACAACTCCAACAATTTATTGAAATAACATTTCTGCTAGATGAGTATCACCAGGCTGCAAGGTATCTGATTTAAGTATGGCACGATGTCTTCAAAAACGTGGACAAGGGAGTTATGACACTATTGGTAATGTAAAACATCTGCCTGCGGCCTTATTGGATCATGATATACTACTGTCATGATTAACTTGAGCTAATATCTCAGATCACATCCACAAAAGGTTCTCCTATTGTCTGAAAGTAAGAATGCAACTCAAGTGTGGCTCTTTTGTCCCCACCGATGCCAGTGAACTGTGTAGTTCTGCAGGTAAAGGCATTGCTGGGGGCTGGGGGGAGTCTATTGGGGCTATAGCTCTGGGTCTTTTGGTTGTAGGCCCGGATAGAAGCTCAGGGGCTACAACCAAAAGATTAGCTAGCCCGAGTCTGACATTAATGCAGCCCCAGATCTTTTCCAGACCTAGCAACACCCCTGATGGCAGGGCTCGTCTTGATCCCAGTAACACCTCAATATCTATATCGGACCATTGCTTGATAAAGTCATATTGAAGGATCTGTGTTTCTACTGCACATTTTATCACTGATTTTAAATTTAACTGCTGTGACACAGAACTGAGAAGTCTTATTTGCTGTCTTGAAGAAGTAAAGCATTGGATGTTAGTTAATGGGCTGCTGCTAAATCCTAACAAAACTGAGGGTATCCTTCTGGGCCCCAAAAATGTATTCTTTCGTCCTTTGCATTTGCCACCCTTTCTACTGGTTGGGTTACCCAATACTTTTGGAGCCAAAGTTACAAACCTAGGCTATTCATGGAAATGGGATCGGTATTGCGTAGATACACCAACACCCTTTTTTGACATAACAGAAAAAAATACTTTAACTCGTATATATAATGGGTTTAAGTGGTTAAAAGGGACGGCGAGGATGTTAGGGGGGGTAGGGGTAATAGTATAGGAACGGGGCGGCTTGGGCGAGGGTCCCCCAAAATAAAAATACATTTTGGATTTGTTTTTTGATGTAATTTCTTTCAATAAATGACTTTGAAAAAACGAGTGTAAGCAAAGGGACATGGATCTTGACATGAATTCTCAAATAAACTAACTTCCTGAAAGCATCTTTTTAAAAAAGGTTCTTCAGCAATTTATCCTACAATTTGACAATGAATATCATCCTACAGTTTTTGGTTCCCTGATCAATTCTAAATTGGTTTACTGTAATAGGATGTATTTGGAAATTCTTGTTTTTTATTTCTCCCTATTTACAGAATGTTTAAAACGCTGCAGTCCGACTTTTTTTCTCCTTTTTTTATTTATTATTTTTTTTTTTTACCCGTCTAGATCAGATTTGGTGAGCTGCATGTGACTATCGCTCCATTGGTTTCCGGACAAAATTATAATTGCTTTTCAAGTTGTTTAGTTTTTAAATGTCTGCACGGATTGCCACCTAATTACTTGGAAAACAAGAATCACCTTTATAAGCCTGTTTGTAATTTACATTCAGTGTGTGCAAGGCTGTTCGAGATCCCTTAAGGCCATTATAAAGCTGAGTGTTTGCAGATTCGCTGTTGCTGCTCTCTGGCTTTGGAATTCACCCCAGTCAATATTCACAAGATGGATAACCTTGTGGCCTTCCGTCAAGCCTGTAAACCGTGGCTTTTTAATGAATCATTTTGTTACTCCTACATTTTGGTTAGTTTGCATGTCTACTTACTAGTGTATATGCAACTTGACACGCTTTACTCTGTATGTAGTGCATTATAGATACAATACAGGAATTGGAAACTCCTGAATAATTTCAGTGATGCAGGGTGGCTACAGTCTCCACTTCTCCCTTTGCCCTCCTTACGCCTCAACAACTTTTATTGAATCTTGAGCATGGCTATTATCCAACATCAGGTCAAGGATGCATGTTGTGGTTTATTTCAAAATTACCGGGAAGCATATCAAGAAAGTAGCTGTGTACAATTATCAGTCCGGCTTCCGACCTAAAGGCAGCACTGAGACTGCAACCATCCAAATGGTGGACGATGCGCTGCGAATCAGACACAAGGGACAAATACCCAATAGTCCCCTCGAATGCCTTCGACACAGTTGACCCCCTCGCCCCTAACACACATCTCCCTCCTCGCTCTCAGGATTAGCTTCTCTGGAACGGTACTGAAATGGTTTGTAGAAATCTATCCAGCAGAAAGTACCGACCAGGTCATTTAAATCCAACCGATTCAGTCACGTATGGGGTCCCCAAGGCTCCACTCTCACTCAGTCTTCTTTAATCTATATATGGAACCCTTAGGAACTCTCCTAAGTGACCCCATCATAGCCATCCGTCAGTAGGCTGACAAGCCTCAACCATGCCTTAAAATCAGTTACCCAAGAACATTGCTTACTTCCATGAATTACTAGCTACCAGACAAACATTGATATCAATCCCCTACCTCAAACATAACCACTAACAACTCCTGCAACAACCGCTGGATGATGTGTGCCTGGAAGAATTCACCCCCTCATCTGTCCGACTCAGCCAAATCCCTGGGCTTCATGGTTGACAGCTTTTTCTTCCAAAACCACATAGCAAAAATGGCAGAAACGGCTTGTCTACAGATCTCCACACTCTGCAAAATCAAACCCTCATCCCTGTGCATGACATCCGCACAGTAGTCCAGGAACTCATGATCTCAAACATCGACTGGGGGAAATCCATCCTTATTGTACCTCCAGCAGCACACCTGTCCCCCCCCCCAACCCCCCAAAGACATCCCACAATGTGGCAGTCTACCTGATTACAAGTGCCTGCATATTCAACCATATGTCTTTAACACTGTTCAAGCTTAATTGCTTCCGCCAGGATTATGTATTTAAAGCTGCATGTATCACAGTCTCAAACGGAACACCAACATGCTTGGTGGCAACACACTACACCTCTGGGGTCTTTTGTATAGCAGAACTACCCAAAGGTTGGAGTTTAAGCTAGCTTGTAAAGAGAAGACTCTGAAGCAGTCCTTCTCCTGACATGTCCCAACCTTCTGAAACGTACTCCTGGCGTAGGTTTGAAATGCCACCATCCTCCAGCAGTTCTGCAAATCGTTAAAAAGAGGCTCTTTAATACCTGCCGGACAAATGAAAAACTCTTGCTCTTGACCAATAGTCCTGCTCTACTGTATAAATGGCCCAATACAGACACCCTTGTGTTGCAAAAGCACTCTGCTGCTCTTGAGCTAGGTTTGCACTATAAGCAATGTTCTCCTTTCCTCCATACTTGAGAGTTCGCATTGGGATGGGATCGGAGCCTTAGCCAGAACTGCACGCTTCCCCTTTACATTTTTTAGAGCGCAGGGATGGACCATGTGCGCCTAACATGTCAACGCCCACAACCCTGCCTCTTACGCTCCTTCCCCTCAGTCACTTTCTCTGGGTAGGGCACCTGACCTGGCTCTTTTTTCTTCTTCAGGAAATGTGAATTATTTTCTTTTCTTTCCCAAATTTCTTCCAGTTTTATGCCGTGTAAAGCTGGTTTCTCTTTGTGCACCGGGAGTCAACATTCCCCGCGACAGACTCACATTTTGTCTAGTGTTTGGGGATTCCTAATCGCTCGGATGCCTGTGCCCTCGAAGTCTGTTGGGAGTCAACTGACAGGGTAAGAAGACCTCTTCCAGTCAAAGCTTCTAGAGCACCTCAAGTGCTACAGGGTAAGTCTTTATTTTCTTTTGCGTCCCATCCAGGCACTCCTTCCTGGGGGTTGACTGAAGCATGAGGGCCCCTACAAGACCTGTTGCAGGTAGCCACTATGTTACCGGGTTTCGCTCAAATATCTGAGGCTACTCCTACCGACACCATCGCAGAGGACCCATCAGGGTCTGGAAACAGGACCTGGCCCGATGGAACCTCGGTTTCTTTAAATGCTTCTACTGAGGACCTTATTCCCAAGGGTGACTACTCCTACGGGAGGCTGTTCTGAGGCATCTTCCTGGAAGGCTTGTACCAGGCACCTTTGTCTTTGAGGGCGTTTCACCTTGTACTGTTATCTATTCTGAGTCCTCGTCTTCTGTGTTTATTAGGCAAAAGTCCAGAGGCACTGCAAAGGTATGCAATTCTGATAGGTCCTTGATCAATTTCCTAGGGGAGCAACGTGGCCTGTGTGGTGACCCAGACCTTATCACCTCCTCGGAAGCCATGGCTAAACGCGGATTCTCTTGAGTTACTGGGTTAGACTCTGACTGGACACATGATGATGCGTTCCTGGTCATGTTGTTTCACATGCTGGGTGACACAGATGTATTTCTGCTACAGGGCTCTTTTGGGCTCCCTTGTTTTTCACCATGGGTCGAATAGACGGATACTGTCAGGCACAGAGATCGGCATTGCCTAGAATCCTATCAGCAATTGGGCCCTTAGAGCCTAAACGGGTCCCTCCACTCTTGGTCCCTTGCCGGAGGACAGGTTCTTTAATACATTGCAGGAACTCATGCATTCAGGACCTATGAGGCAGTATGTGAAGTCCCTCATGAAGGTGTTAGTACCAGCGTCACAGCCGTTGGAACTTCCATCACAACCCATGCCACTTCAGACTGAATCTTTAGAGGTATAGCCTCCACCCACACCTTTGAGAGACTTCAGGGCAGAAACCACAAAAGCAGCCACTCCTCCCTTACTGAAGGAGATTGTGCCTCCTTTACCTCCGCTACCGCCTGGCCCACTAGATGATGATGTGGCTGACAATCTGGACGATGCTGCTGAGGATCGTGAGGGTATACCTATGTCTTTAAAGGCCTTCCATGACTGGGTACAAGGCCTTGTGGAGTACCTGGCATTCCCAGTTCTGGAAACCCCACAGCTGGACCGGGTGTATGGTTTTTAGTTCTCTTTAGGGAAAAACAGACCGGTCCAGTATTCATCTGCAACTGGGCATGGTGGAGGAAGCCCAGAAGATTTGCCAAAAAACAGCATCAGTCAAACCAGTGGCAAAGAGAGTGGACATGAGCTACAGGTCCCTCCCATCAGAGAAGCTGTGTCATGGACCATTCACCAGCTCATTCCATGATAGTGACTGCAGTGCTCACTTTGGTAAGAGCCAATATTTGTTGTCTTTACCTTAATCTTCCTCGCAGAACCATCTGGGTTGAGAAGACCGAGTTCTGGACAACGCGGTCAAACCCTTGTACCAAAACTCCACCCACTGCTTCCAACAGGCAAACGCTGAGGCAGTGATAGTGGCATCGAATCTAAAGTTCTGGAAGGAACTGGAAGACTCTGTTTCGCTCCTCTACCGGACTATCGGGCAGGTTTGCGCTCGAGCTTGAGTGAAACTCGCCAGGTTACACAAGCTCTCATGGATGCCGCCTATCACCTGGATATGGCTACAAATGGTATGGCCGTAGGTGACTTTATTAGGTGGCAACCACTTCTGAAAGCCACCAAGTTCCAGCCGGATGTCCAGGAAACGGTTATGGACCTTCTGTATGATGGGGGGGAGGGAGTGGGGTTCTTTAGTCCAGATATGGGCAACGAGTTGAACAAAAAGAAAATTAGTGCACAAACAGCCAACTATTTTACAGCATTGTCCAAGTCCACTGCAAAACCTAAGTCTTCAGGCCTTCAGAGGTGGCCATTCTCCACCAAGAGATCAGGAGGATTTAGAGGCTTCAACTGCTACATTAAATTGGGAAGGTCTCTGAGTTCGCCCTGTAAAAAGCAGGCACCCCCACCCCCCCCACACCTCAGGAATTCTTTTCACAACCCTCCCTCACCCTGGAGTCCAAGCAGCCCAAGAGAGGCAAGGATGTAGGTCCACAGCCCACCAGTGGAGGATACAGTACAGCACCATCTTGTCCAATGAAAGTCAGTAACCCGTGACAACTGGGCCCTTTCTGTGGTCCATAAAGGCTACCATCTCTTTATCCCCCCACCCCTTTCAGAAAAGCTCAGAGTTCTTTTGTAGGAGGTTTAGAAACTTCTTCTCATGAAAGCTATAGAGCGGGTTCCTATCCCGTAAGAGGGTAAGTGGTTGTTTTCAAGATTCTTCGCTGTTCTGAAGGCACAACTCTAGCCTGTGGACGGTGCTAGAGCTTTCTTTTTTCAACCTTTTCTTACCAATAGCAAATTTCAAGATGATCACACCTGTGCTTATATGGACGTCTCTCTAGCCAGGTGGCTGGATGGTAGCTGTGGATCTGCAGGATGCCTATTTGCACATCCCGATTTGGCCCCCTCACTGTTATTCCCTGCAGTTTTCCATAGGCCAAGAACATTGCCAACAAAAGGTTCTGGCCTTCGGTCTCCGCTTGGCATGAGTCATTTATCAAGACAATCAGAATACCAAGAAACCTTCTTTGTGTTACTTGACACGTAGTGAAGAATATTTTTCTTCCTTTCAATGTGACCCTCTAGATGTCTAATACACATACAGATGGACTAATTGGTTGGAAGATGGATCCCATGAAACACCAGGCTGTAAGGAGGAAAATGGCACTGTTGGTTACAATGTCTACTAACAGTGAAAAAACATAGACTATCTGAGTACTTCCTAACCTGTACTGGGAGATGACTTGACTCGGAACTACTGTAGAGTGACAACCAGGTGTAGATGGTAGATCTAGACAAGCAAAACAAGGTATCAACAAAGTACACTAACCTAAAGCACAATGATATGCAAGAATTAGGAGTAGATCTTACCCATGGAATCCAACGAGATGTGGTATGAAAATGAGTACTGAAGATATTCAGTAGAGCAATCTGAAACGATATAACTGCGATGTCCCGAAAGCAGTTCTAAAAATTCCAAGGAAAGAAGCAAACAAGACTCTCCCTCAGTATGCCCGTTTGTGCCCTCAATTATAGTCCGGAGAGAAGGAAGTAACAGCTGATCCCTCGGTGCGCGCTTTCGCGTCCTCAGAGATGACAAGAGAAAGATGCAGAACAGCTGATCCCTTGGTGCGCGCGTTTGCGTCTTCTGAGTAGGTGGAGAAACCAAAGAAAACAAGAGACCCCACCGGGATGTGAACAATTCAGGGTCAGGAAAAATAGATTGTAAGTCCCAGTCGGCTATTCTTAAAGTCCACCGGCAACCTGAAATGAGTAAGCCAACTAGAGGCTGCAGAGGATGACTAGCAGGTAAGGCAAGCAAGTTAGGGGTAAGCTAAAGCAGGTCGTAAAATGTTCAGAGTCCCGGCATCCATAAATCAAGTAATAACTAAACACCAAAATGACCAGGGCAAAAGCGAAGACACAGAATCCTTGAACCAGGCAAGATAATCGGTTATGTGAAGTTCCAGGACAAAACTAAGGCATACTGGAAAATGTTCAGAAGCAACGCCTCCTTCTGAAACGGAACTGATAAGGACCTGATCACATGACTGATCTGTCCCATATGTAACGGATGCCACTGTTTCCAGGGAAACCGCCATCTGTCCATCACATGCCCAACTTGAAAAGTTTTCCTTAAACGAGAAGCACGTTTAAGACCGGCTTCAGGAAAACGGCCGTTGTTTACTTTGTAACCTTGTTTCAAGGCACGAGAGAAACCCGCATTTCCAAGCCCATAACCCCGAACCATGGCAGTGTTCACCAAGCTAATGGCAGTCGTGGCAGCATTCCTGTTCCTAAAAGACATACACCAGTTTCTCTACATGGACCACTAGCTCATCAGGGCACTGTCTCCAGCAAACATTTCTACAACTTCAGCTCCTTCCTTGACTTGATGCCTGCCCTGGGACTGTCAGTCAATGTGAAAAAGTCCATGCTAATCCCTACTATAAGGTTCTCATGGTGGCAACAGTAAAGACATACACAAGTGGTCACAGTTCAAGGGTGTTTATTAAACTGTATAATGGGTGATAAAAACACCTAATCTGAACCTAAATCTAAAATGGGAGCAAGCTACGACCATAAAATAATAACGTAGTCCTTGTGGTGTCTTGTCAAATAAAAAGGGCCTATACTTAAAAAAAATAAAAGAATACTATTGCCAATACATACAACTAAGTTACAAAATAGTGTGGGAAAATGTTCTCAAGAAAAGTGTTCAACAAATGAAGTCAGGATTGTATGACTGGGTCTCCCGTCTCCACGTTTTTAGAATGGGACAATGCAGGACCTTTGAGCACAGCACACTCCTGGGCCTCGCCAGCACGAGGTTACAGTTCCTTTCAATGATGCCAAGACCTTCCAGGGCCAAGTCTCTGTCCTGCAAAAGTCTCTTGCCTTAGAAGGCCGGCTGTACCAAAAACAATAAACAAAGGTTCCTGTGGCCATTTTTTCACATTGGGTGATTGCCCTTCACCCCTTTGATCCCCCTCAGCTGATCGCTGATCCTTCTTGCAATGTTAGCCTCCCTCAATCAGGTTCACTACAGTCTTTCACCTGACAACGTATCACTCAGCAATCTCAATGTCTTTTAAAACAACTATCCATTGTGGACATCCTTCAGCCGGGTTCATACTTGTCGTCACAATGTTCATGGGTATATCACTATTTACCCTCAATTCGTAGGCATCCCTCTGTTGGGTTCACAGTTCAGTTTTTTCCCATGTGTCAAAGACTTTTGTGTGTATGAGGGGTTTTGCTTGACCCTCGTAACACCACTTTGACACTTTACACTAGCCTCTCCAAAGGCCGCTTGGTCTTTGTAGTTTCAACCAAACAGCACACCCCAAAAGGGTTTCAGTCCGAGTCCTTTGAATGAACGGTCTCCGTGATGCCTGACCACTCTGCTTCTGAACCTTCTACTAGGGTTTCTTTAGAGTTCAATGACACCAGTTCTTTGTTAAACAAGGTTGCTGCCTGCAACCTTGGGCCGAGCACAGTTCAGTTTTACGATCTGTCTTCTCTGACTCACCGGCTGTGCTGAACTGTTGGAGTTTCTTGTCTCGGGAGTCAAGGACAGCGCCATGGCGACAAGTGCTTCTCCCCACTTTGGTCATCAGCGCGGGAGGCCCCCGGGTCTAAGTTGAAAAGGACCAGGGCAATTCCTACATTGTCGTCCCTCCAGGTCTCTACGCTTTTCTCCTCTGTTTGAACTGCTGGTTCAGAATAGCTGCTTCCTCATGCGTTCGGCCATTCTCGAAGTGTGCTTTCATGCTCCTCTTTTTATCCCTGTCGGGAAGGGAAAGGGCCGTTGCATCCCAACACAAGGGTCAGGCAGAGTCAGGCAATTGACAAAAACTACCTGTCAGATAAATGGCTCAGGTGTTAGTCCGTTGTCTGTTATGGTGTAGGAAAGTGTTCGTGCTGGAAAAGCGTGGGGTAGAACATCTGAATATCCTAAGGGGGAAAAGGTATTATAGGGACACCCGTTGGTGTCCACTTCCACTCCTCGAGGACCCCTCATCCAGGTGATCCTCCCGTACTGGAACTGGGTCCAATAGTGATGGCTGTGGCCTGGCCACCTAGATGACAGTTCTCCAGGGACTAGTGGGTGAGACACCTTCAGGTTTCTCACACCACTCAGTCTTCAACTGGGACTCGTAAAGGGGAACTTTTTTCCTACAGAAGAGAGGATTTGCAATGTGCTGTAAATATCTGTATTGCTAATGTGCTCTAGCACCTTCAAGCATCTGTGTGCCAGATGGAATTACCAATAAATTATCTCAGACCAAATAACCGGACAGACTCAAAGGAGATGGTGAAACACTGCTTTAATCTCAAAGAAGTAAAGCAGGGCGAATAAACACTCATCAAGTTGATTCATGCAGCATCACAATGTTTTTTCAATCCTACTTACTTTATATCATGCTAGATTCGTCAACTATCATGTAATCCTATGTGGCAAGTTACAAAAACCTATCGAGTGGTGGTAATGGATTAGGGGAACATGTCTACCTATGGAATATATGCGTGTTAATCCCTCATTGGTGGTCTCTTAAATGTAAGACATACCCTGAGCTACTTTTATACATGTGGTGTACGACACTTGTCCAAGCAGAAAATGTGGCAGTGGAATAATACTTTGCAACATTAAATGAAAAAGTGTATGACAGGCTGTTCTAATTGGTTGGTAACCCAACTCCAACCTTGGACACATGACTTGCTAGCAGCACGTAAATAGAAACGAAACCCAGGTGCTTGGAGATATGTCGGCTTTCCCCTTGCTTCCCCAATCCGTCTACCCTCTCATCAGTAGGCCTCATGCCAGCGTCTTCTGTTTGAAGGCTAACTTTGCCAGTCTGCACTGTCTCAGGACATTCGAGGGAGTGTAGGCACATCATTACATTAATTTCAGGCTTAATGAATAGCAGTTGCTTCTTTTGTCCTTTAGAGACTTGCTCGCTCTATCCCCTATTAATGCCAAAAACGTTTAATTGTCCAATATTTGGCATCAGTAAATGTTCTTGTTCTTCCTAATCTTTGAGCAATGTGTTCTTGTGCAGGGTCTGCTCGTAGACTCCCTTTGTACTTTTCTTCCATCTCTTGAAATAGCATCTTTGGTTCTAAGCCAATGTACTCCTTTATCATGCATGGGTAAACAGCTTCTTTATCTTTCCATGTTAAGATCCTAGGCTCGTATTTGGAGGTAACTGGGTTGATTGACATAAGCCATCGTCTATTTCCTTCTGATGGTCGTCCTAAACGTTGAATATATACCTCTCATAAGCAAGTGTCTACATATTCTTCCTACCTTGTATTTGTGTATTTACAGTTATTGACCAGTGGGTCACTTCATTCTTTGTGTTCATACGTACTACATCATGGAGCACATATTTTTCTTAGTACTCCAGTTACATCGTTATTCTTGAGTATATTCTTATCGTTTCAACATGAATTCATATTCTTTGGGACATTCTTTTGCTGTCATTAGACTTTAACGTACATCCATGTTGCGCACCATTTTATTTATAGCTGCATTCCGGCAACTCGGCAAGGGACATCCTTCTTGGTAGCTTTCCTCCACTGTTTCAACGTGAAGGTATCTTTTGAATCGCTGCCAGTGCATATCGTCTTTCATATAATCATATAGACATGTCGCATAAACTTGTGCATGGGTTCCAATTGTGGCTCTTTGTCTGCCATTCCAATAGGATAGGGGTAAGGGGCGGTGACTAGGGAGAATGCGTTCACTTGCCCCTCTACATCCCCCCGGTCACATTCTTGACCAAACTCTTTGTCTCCTCTTCTGTAATTCCTGTTTCATCTTCTTTGACCATATTTTCTTTTCTTTGGATCCCATATGTGTCATGATGCCTACCTCTAAGGAGCCAGGCCGGGCCCAGCAACCCCAGAGGCAGACATCATTTTCCCCAGGGAAGTCTCAGCGGGCCCAAGTCGGGGCCCTTTGGACTCAGTCCTGGCGCCTTAGGCGCCAGGCTCATAGCGGACCCAGTCCTGGCGCCTTAGGCGCCAGGCTCATAGAAGAGGATATGTGTTTAAGTGCTTGGGTGCACACTTACCTGATGCAGACCTTGCTGCTTCATCCAGGCCCTCTTGAGGCCTGAATGGGACTACTTTACCTGTAGGACTACTTCACCACCCGGGTGTGGTCGGGGAAGGATA
Organism: Ambystoma mexicanum; assembly: GCF_040938575.1. Taxonomy (NCBI): domain Eukaryota; kingdom Metazoa; phylum Chordata; class Amphibia; order Caudata; family Ambystomatidae; genus Ambystoma; species Ambystoma mexicanum. Next base: position 1,302,485,908 of record NC_090922.1, read on the forward strand.
CATATCTAATTGGTGGAAGGATACATACCAGGAACTTCTTCCAAGGCTATTTAAACCCCACCCGAACAGCCACACGTGCTTCGCGTTGTTCTGCACCTAGCAGCTGGACGCTCACCGTGTCAGCTCCTGCATCCTGACTTCAGCCACGCCTGCCAGCACCCTGGGACACCTGCAAGGGGAGAAAGGAAGAGAATAGGAGAAGAAAAGCCCTTACCTGCTAAATCTGCATCCCGGAGTCATTTCTCCAACGGCCCTGAAAAGGAAGACATCATTTTAAAGGCATTTCTTTTCGATCGCTGCAGCGCTGCATTTTACTCACCTTGGCAAGGCGCTTCCATCTCCAGCAGCGATCTTCCGGATTCAGTTACGCCCCGGCGCCTAGAGGAAAAAAGACAAGAACAAAGTTGAGAGGGAGAAAAGGAATAAGGAAAGCTCAGTTTCCTTGTAAGTCTTACCTGTTGGATTATTCCCACTGCATTTCAGGTCCTGCCGCTTCCTGGCATCTCCGGACCCCGGCCCCTATGGGGAAAAAAGACAGACATTGAATGAGCGAATGCAAAGACATTACCTGAGCGCTCATCCAGAACTGTTTCACTTCGGGTCGGCGCCATATCTCCGGCACTCCGAACCCCGGCCCCTAAGGGGAAAAAGACATAAGCATTAGCGCTTGCTGCAATTAGACAACGAACATTATTATTAAGCTTGAACTTTTGAACAGAACTTTTACAGCGCCTTACCTGAACAGTCAAGCTTACCTGAACTCCCATCAATCCTTAATCCAGTGAAGTAACTGGGTTTCAACGCGCCCCTGCATCAGAAGCAGGATGGAGAGCTCATCCTTCCAAACCCTAAGGAGGGTATCCAACGAGCCAGGGAAGCCAGAATAGAGGGGCCCTTCCTGTCCATCTTCAGAGTTCTGCGCCTTCGACGCCGCGCCTCCGTGGGAACCAGGTGAGCGTTACAGAACGCGAAGCCTTACCACAATTTCCCACCTGGGCGCTATGGAGACTTCCGAGACAGATCAGCTGGCCCATCTTGTAGGGGAATTACGGGCAGAAGTGCACTCAGCCCGCCAGGAGACTAATGCTCTCAGAAGGGAACTAATCCTATCCAAGGAAAGAACTGATGATCTGGCCAAAAGGTTATTGCAGGGCCAGGCAGAGCACACTCCTTTACCTGTTTCCGGGGATATTTCTACAACAATGGGTTCGAATAACCCGGTACAAATCAATCTACCTGGACACATTCCTTTGGCCCCACCGGAACGTTTTGCGGGGGATCCCAAGAAATATGCCGTTTTTATGAACCAATGCCGTTTACACTTTTTATGCAGGCCCGGGGCCGTCCCCAACGACCAGACCAAAGTAGCCTTTGTACTATCTTACCTCAGTGGCTGTGCTGCCGATTGGTCTATTCCATTGGTAAATCAGGATGATCCCATTCTCCGGGATTTCCAGGGCTTCCAGGCCAGCATGGAAAGATTGTTCGCTCGACACTCGCAGGGACAGGCCCTTGACAACGAACTGCTATCCTTACGACAAGGTAATCAGGATCTTTTGTCCTATATCGCCACCTTTAATAGACTAGTTGTGGAAACCGGATGGCCTGAAAATAAAAGGATCACATTGTTTCATCGAGGCCTGCGCGGAGAGCTTAAAGATGTTATAGCTCAGATAGTAGATCCACCCCAGGCCTGCGCAGACTACATAGACTTAGTGGTTCAACTTGATCACAGACTTCAAAAAAGAAAAGCAGATCGGCTCAAGTATGAAACCAGAGTACCTATCAAGACCCACGTTAACTCCAAGAGTACTGACGTTTCCGAACCTATGCAAATTGGCAGTGTTAAAGGACCATTAACGCAGAAGGAACGAGAGAGAAGGCGACAACTGCAACTTTGTCTGTATTGCGGAACTTCCGGGCACTTTTTTCAAAGTTGTCCAGTTAAATCACCCAAGAAGGTGGGTGGAGCCACTGATAACGAGTTATTGACACCTGGTTCGGGAAACGACCTAGCCCGACAAGCGTAGGGGTCCGCTTGCCGAGCTTGAAAACAAACTCTTTGACCTCGCATTTTGTCATGCCAATGGTGCTTGTGAACCCAAAACAGCCTCAGCAGTTGCATGCTATAAAAGCATACATTGACAGTGGAGCTATTGGAAATTACATAGACCGTGAATTGGCTTCCAGGATTAAGCTTCCTCTCCGCCCGAAAGTAACCCAAGATGTAATTACTACAGTTGATGGAACCGAAATAGCCTCAGGGCCTGTAACGCATTCCACAGTTGAAATCACTCTGGTGGGTCAGGACGGACATCGGGAAGCAATTGTGTTTGATGTGATCAAGGCCCCACAATTTCAAGTACTTCTTGGAATCCCTTGGTTAGAAACACATAATCCGAGAATAGACTGGCGAGCAAAGAAGATAACTTTTCCTGATTGTGAACCAACCTGTTACCCAAGGAATCCAGCTATGGGTCTAGCCTCTGTAACTTCCACCCCTGTACAGCTACCATCTGAATACCAAGAATTCCAAGACGTTTTTCAGAAAGAGCATGCTAACACTTTACCTCCCCATCGATCTTACGATTGCCAAATCGACTTGGTACCCAATGCACAACTACCCTGTAGTAGGATTTATGCTCTTACTGAACCTGAGAACCTGCATTTGCGCCAGTATTTGGATCAATACCTGGCCAATGGCTTAATTCGCCCATCAAAGTCACCAGTCTCTTCCGCTTTGTTCTTCGTACCAAAAAAGGAAGGAGACCTTAGGGCCTGTATTGACTACCGCGCCCTAAATCAGATAACGATTAAGAATCGTTACCCTTTGCCCCTGATACCTGAGCTTATCGACCAAGTAAAAGATGCTTGTGTGTACACCAAGCTAGATCTCCGAGGAGCTAACCACCTGGTACGTATAAAAGAGGGCGACGAGTGGAAGACTGCATTCCGCACCAAATTTGGGCTCTTCGAATATCAAGTAATGCCCTTCGGTTTGTGCAACGCACCTGCCGCCTTTCAGTACTTCATGAATGATGTTCTTCGGGAACTTATCGATGTTTGTGTCATCGTTTATATTGACGACATCCTGGTGTATTCCTCCTCAGAATCTGATCACAGAAACCATGTTAGGGCAGTTCTTGAGAAATTGCGCCAGCACAAATTATTTGCCAAGCTCGAAAAATGCGTTTTTCATACCACAGAAGTGGAGTTTCTCGGATTCATCCTGACACCACAAGGAATCCGAATGGACTCGCGGAAAGTGGACGCCAATCCTCAAATGGCCATCTCCTAGCTCTGTGAAGGGAGTGCAAAGCATGCTTGGCTTTGCCAATTTCTATCGAAGGTCCATCCCGGAATTTTCTCGAACTGTTCAACCCATCGCAGCTCTCCTAAAGAAAAATAAACGCTTTGAATGGACTCTTGAGGCTGAACAAGCCTTTCAGGACCTGAAAACCAAATTCACCTCTGCACTTGTATTGAAGCACCCGCGCCCAGATCTCCCTTACATCATGGAAACCGATGCATCCAGTTCGGCCATGGGAGCTGTCCTGTCGCAAAGAGACCCAGAAACTAACCAACTACACCCTGTAGCCTTTTGGTCCAGAAAATTCTCTCCACCTGAACTCAATTACGCAATTAACGACAAAGAACTACTGGCTATTAAATCAGCTTTCAAGGCTTGGCGTCACTATCTTCTCGGTGCAAGACACACCATCACCGTAATTACGGACCACAGAAATTTGCAGTATTTAAAGACGGCCAAAGCTCAATCTTCGGGACAACTCCGATGGGCCTTATTCTTTGCGGAATTTGATTTTGTAATTACCTATCGCCTGGCTGCAAGAATGGTAAGGCAGATGCCTTATCCCGGATAGGCATGGATGAACCCAATTTGATGTTTAGAACCTGTGCCAATCATACCGGAACAAAGAATTCTGGGCTTGACTTCATTGCAAACCATTGAGGACATCCAAGCTCAAGTAAAACAACTTTTTGACTCTTCTGACTTACTGGAATGGAGTCAAAAGGGTCCTCACTACACCGTTAAGGATGATTTACCCTACTTCCAAGAGCGGTTATTTCTGCCAAGTAAAGAATTGCAGGAACTTGTCATTACCCGTCATCATGAATCATTAATGGAAGGACACCCCGGTATCGCGAAAACAGAAGAAAAGATCAAACGCCACTTCTGGTGGCCTTCTTGGAGAAAAGACATAAAGTCATTTGTGTTGTCTTGCGGAATCTGTGCCCAAAATAAGAGTCAAAAGAAAAGGCCAGCCGGCCTACTTCAACCTTTGGACATTCCACCAGCACCTTGGCACACCTTGTCAATGGACTTTATAACTGACCTGCCTCCTTGTGGTGGTTACAACACGATTCTCGTAATAGTGGATCTATTCTCCAAAATGGCCCATTTTATCCCTTTAAAAGGATTGCCGTCAGCTTCCACCTTGGCCAAGGAATTTATGGAAAATATAGTGCGGTTACATGGTTTCCCTTCCATATTAGTCTCAGACCGTGGAAGTCAATTTATCTCCCACTTTTGGAAGAAATGTTGCCAACTAGCACAAATAGACGTGCGGTTATCCACCAGCCACCACCCCCAGACCGACGGACAAACCGAGAGAACCAATCAGACTCTCGAGCAATATCTGCGGTGCATGTTACACCAATCCGAGTTAAATTGGAAAGACATCCTTTGGATTGCAGAATATGCATACAACAATTCAGTGCATTCTGGAACCGGACAGACTCCTTTTTATACCCTGTATGGTCACCATCCTCGGACCTCTGACCTAGATCCACCTCTGACCCTGGAGATGCCTGCAGTAAATCACCTACATTCCACAATAACCCAAGCCTTCAAAGAAGCTACAACCCACTTACAGCAAGCCAAGAAAAAGTATAAAGAAAACGCTGATTTGCACCGAAGTAAAACTCCTCCTTACCAAGTAGGAGATCAGGTATGGCTAGCAACTAAACATCTACCCCTCAAGGGTCAGCGAACTTTTAATCCCAGATTCATTGGGCCTTACCCCATCAAAGCTATTATCAACCCAGTGGCCTTTAAACTCAATTTACCATCCAACATGCGGATTCATCCCGTTTTTCACGCATCTCTTCTAAAACCAGTACAACCTGGAACCAGACTGTCTGAGCCCCCAGGCCCTGTCCAAATTGATGGAGAATTAGAATTTGAAGTGAAAGACATTTTAGATTTCAAGATAGTTAAGTCGAAACTCTTCTATCTTGTTGATTGGAAAGGATATGGACCTCAGGAAAGATCTTGGGAACCCAGTAACTATGTTCACGCACCACGATTAATTCAAAGATTCCATCGAAGATTCCAGCACAAACCAAAACCCCCGGAGGAAAAGACCTTGGGAGGGGCCTTGAGGGGGGGTACTGTCATGATGCCTACCTCTAAGGAGCCAGGCCGGGCCCAGCAACCCCAGAGGCAGACATCATTTTCCCCAGGGAAGTCTCAGCAGGCCCAAGTCGGGGCCCTTTGGACTCAGTCCTGGCGCCTTAGGCGCCAGGCTCATAGCGGACCCAGTCCTGGCGCCTTAGGCGCCAGGCTCATAGAAGAGGATATGTGTTTAAGTGCTTGGGTGCACACTTACCTGATGCAGACCTTGCTGCTTCATCCAGGCCCTCTTGAGGCCTGAATGGGACTACTTTACCTGTAGGACTACTTCACCACCCGGGTGTGGTCGGGGAAGGATACATACCTGATTGGTGGAAGGATACATACCAGGAACTTCTTCCAAGGCTATTTAAACCCCACCCGAACAGCCACACGTGCTTCGCGTTGTTCTGCACCTAGCAGCTGGACGCTCACCGTGTCAGCTCCTGCATCCTGACTTCAGCCACGCCTGCCAGCACCCTGGGACACCTGCAAGGGGAGAAAGGAAGAGAATAGGAGAAGAAAAGCCCTTACCTGCTAAATCTGCATCCCGGAGTCATTTCTCCAACGGCCCTGAAAAGGAAGACATCATTTTAAAGGCATTTCGTTTCGATCGCTGCAGCGCTGCATTTTACTCACCTTGGCAAGGCGCTTCCATCTCCAGCAGCGATCTTCCGGATTCAGTTACGCCCCGGCGCCTAGAGGAAAAAAGACAAGAACAAAGGTGAGAGGGAGAAAAGGAATAAGGAAAGCTCAGTTTCCTTGTAAGTCTTACCTGTTGGATTATTCCCACTCGATTTTGGGTCCTGCCGCTTCCTGGCATCTCCGGACCCCGGCCCCTATGGGGGAAAAAAGACAGACATTGAATGAGCGAATGCAAAGACATTACCTGAGCGCTCATCCAGAACTGTTTCACTTCGGGTCGGCGCCATATCTCCGGCACTCCGAACCCCGGCCCCTAAGGGGAAAAAGACATAAGCATTAGCGCTTGCTGCAATTGGACAACGAACATTATTATTAAGCTTGAACTTTTGAACAGAACTTTTAAAGCGCCTTACCTGAACAGTCAAGCTTACCTGAACTCTCCTCAATCCAGTGAACTGGGTTTCAACGCGCCCCTGCATCAGAAGCAGGATGGAGAGCTCATCCTTCCAAACCCTAAGGAGGGTATCCAACGAGCCAGGGAAGCCAGAATAGAGGGGCCCTTCCTGTCCATCTTCAGAGTTCTGCGCCTTCGACGCCGCGCCTCCGTGGGAACCAGGTGAGCGTTACAATATGTTTGTCACCGCCCTGAGGTGGCCAGCATTCTTTATATGTTCATCCACACTCCAGTTCATCAAACAACATTCTCCTGCCGGTGTACAAAATATCCATCGTCCCACATATTTTTTCCGATACTGGAGATAATAGAACTTCGTTCCTGGTGGTGCAAGAGAACTCTTCTTTATATTCTCCAAAGTACATTCTTCAGTCTGTGTTTTTACTCTAGTATGGCTGTTAATGTCAATTACTACTTTCATTCCAACAGCTTTCTTGGCTGTTTTCTGGCATTGTCCCAAGATGATCCTTATGAGACAGAACCCCAACATTACTAATAGTAATATTGTTCCAAGTATTTTAAAAGCATTTGCCAGCCAAGATGGAATCCATCCAATCAACAATGAAAACCAATAGTCTCCTGCTGTTTCAGCAGCTTCATCTTCCATCTTTGTGTGCAAGGTCGTCCGCATCGTTATTGCCTCTGTCAGGGTCCCATTTTCTCCATCAGGAGAAGGTCTATATATGTACAGCAAGAAGGTCCAAACATGGCACACACGCTGTTATCAGATCCAGAGCATACCTGTTCTGGAGAGTCATCAGCCTGATGGCTCCCAACTCTTCCTTTATCGCATTGAATCATTTTATTGTTGCATTGATAGTCTGCAGCAGCTCCCATCTTGTAATCCTGAGCCACTTGGCATTCAATGCAGCTTGAAGTCCTGGTATGAATATAGATGTCATTATCATGGTGGTCTTGCTGAGTAGTTTGTACTCACCAGGATTGTCTTTTTAAGCCTCTTGATTTTGATGAGAAGTAATTATCTCTTAAGTCAGTGAAGATAAAGTGATCTCTTCCTTCTCTTATATTCATTTATTTTCAGGAACTCTTCGATGTGGAGGTAAATTTGGACAATCACTAGTGCTGGGGCATATACCTTTACTATGGAGCATACTCCTCTCCAATATTTAGGCAAGTGTATGTAGGCTCTGGATCCGCAGGCCCAATATCGATCAATCAGAACTACAGTTCCTCCATTCATTCCTGGTACTTCAATGTTTTCTCCACAACCTTTGTTCTTTCCAACATCGACCTTGCCATCATTCGTGAAGCAGGTTGTCTCATTCTTCATTTGAAATATATACACTAGTCCTGCTTTGTTCTCCACCCAGATTATTAGTTTGTCATTCTTGGCCCGTGTAGCTTGACATTCATTGTTCACTTTTTGCACCTTGTGGATTGCTTCTTTCTTCAATAGGTGTGCAGGGCATGATCTTGGGCCATCTTCCCATCCAGCGCTGGTTGCTACGCACCTATACACTAACAGCTGTCCTTTCACAGCATTCTGGCTCTCCTGATTTTTCAGTCATGTCTGAGCAGTTCATTGTCTTCATATCAACAACTTGTCTTTTCTCCAAATTGGGATGGATACATATGTTTTTGTTTTTCCACCTTAATCCACTTTCCATCCTTTTCGTCATTATGTATGTATCTTTGTATAGAAAAGTCGGACTTGATCGCCATCTTAAAGTTGCCCACTTAACTTCAAAATGGCTTCTCGTATAGCAGGCTGCTAGATGACAGACTTTTTGCATTGGTTGGGGACATTTCTCTTGCAATACATTTTCTTGCTGCATTCATGGCATACGGTATTAAGTAGCAGACATAGCAACTTTCTTCTAACATTCTTTCTCCCACCACTTTCATGTGCTGACATCCTAAGTTATTTGCCAAATGAACCAATTTATCTAAGTATGGGTGGTTACTTTCATGATCTTCCTCAACATCTCTTTACTTGGGGGAAAAGGTTTTAATAATAGCAGAACGTAATGGGGATGTCTTATTTTCTGGTTTCTCACTGCTTATAACTTGTGTAAATGCCAATGTTATAAGGAGAACTATCAAAATACCACAAAACGCTCTAATACATTTTTTTCATTTGGTACATCTCTTTCATAGGCTACAGTTATCACCTCTTGGAACATTTCCATTCTTACCGCTTTATTTTTAATACATATCAATTCCTATCGCTATAACTATGGGTCATACATTTATAACAAAAACTGTAAAATGATTGTTAAAATCATTCTTAAAGCGATGAAGCCATTCTTTGGATCTCCGAAAACTGTCACAATGTTTGTAGTTCTTCGTATTAAAGATGGATGAGATCGAAGATTATAGGCAAAAACAGTAAGTAACAATGTATGGACAATCGGCAGAATAAAAGCTCAGGTATTCTTTTCCTTTGTTTATTTCATATTCTTTCTTATCTTAGTTTAGGGATGGTGTTCCAAGATTAATGCAGATTAATTAATCCTAGCCTAAAAATGTTAAGCTTTCTTTATTCAGGTTTTTGGCCATCGATTGTGTGGTGATTCTTTGTTGCTCTTCCCTTGCTTCACTGTAGGTGGGTGCAGGAGAGGTCTATGTTGCTTCCTTTATAGGGTTTGATGTCATGCACATGGATCCACGCCCGCCTTCCCTTTAGTTTAACTGCAGAAGAGCTTATGTCCTTCACTTCATGTGGGCCTTCTAATTGAGGGTTTCTCCAGGTACGCACAAACCTGCGTACTAGCACCTGGCCCCCTATATATACTGGCAATGTCATTAATGTGTTTTCCAAATCAATAGGCATATTGTCTTTATTTAAGTTTATCCCCTCCTGAGAAATAAAAAATACTTTGAGAATCTCATCGCCTAAGGCCCTTGCTACACATTGGGCATCTGTATGGGGGTGGGGAGGAGTGAAAGTAGTTCTCATTCAGCGTTCAGTAACCAGCTCATGAGGCATTAAATGGTGATCTGAACCAGGTTGATATCGTAGTGCATATAATGCAAGGTGTTGGCAATACAGCCATCCTTTCATTAGTGTCAATTTAAGCTTTGCTATCCTTTCCTTCAGAAGTCCATTTAATCTACCATATCCCATTGGCTTGCAGGTGATAGGCTGAAGCAAACTTATGCTTGGTGCCTAATAGTGAGACTATATTTTCAATGAGTTCATTCACAAAATGCGGTCCATTATCGGATCGCAAAACTTTACACTCCCCCAACTTTCCAGTGCATGCAGCGTCGGGATGCTTCAAGGGACGTGCTTCAATCCATCTGGAAAAGGGACAAACTACAACTATCATGCATTGATGGCCATTACATGTTTGCAACATATCAACATAATCTATGTTGGAAGGGACGATTAGGTCTGGGAATTACTCCTCTCACCGTTCGCAGGGTATGCCCTCCCATACATTTCTGGCACACAATACATTTTACAACGAACCAGTCTACTGCTATTTTAGCAGCTATATTCTCTCTCATGCATAGGATAGTGGAAGTGTTCCAATGCTACTCTCAATGCTAGTGGCATAACTGGCTTTCCTAGATTGTCCTGTCTTCAAATTGCCTCAGTGGGAGATAAAGAACACCCCTGCTTTTTCCATAGCTCCTTTTCTTCTTGCGATGCTCGTCCTTGTATTTCAATTCATTGTACAATGGTCCTCCTATTAAAAATGTCTATAACCAACATGCATCGCCCTACCCCTTTCTTCAAATCTTTTAACTCATATTCATACATGATTGAATAATGTGTGACATTTGGCCTCTACGTGTGCGGCTTCATTCCGACGAGATATTAAGCCTGTTCTTTTTTTTAATGTGCTGGGCATTTCACGATCGCTATGGTTGCCGGAAAGCTTAAGGCTTCAATGAGCTTTTCTCATAGCCACGCATGTTGCACTGGAGTGGTATCTGCATGGAGGAAGCCTCTCCACAACATGCTAGGCCTCTGTGTACTCTTGACGTCACATAGGCAGAGTCGGAGTACACCGTCACTTTCTGGTGCTCAAAACTTCGTAGTGCATCAATAAGCCTGGCTAATTCTGCAGCCTGTACTGAATAGGGTGACAGTATTCATCCGCTCATTAATACATCAAAGGTGACCTCTTGGGTCATTCTTACTACTGTCTATCCCGAATGTCTCACCCCAATCTGTTGGTCAATTTTAGATGAACAATCAATACAAACACTCCCCCGCTTCCTAGAGCATTCTCTCTAACATTGGGAATGTCATAACATTCGGTGTATGTAACACAATCGTGCACATCATCATCTTCTTCCACTGGTTCAGCTATAAACGTTGCTGGATTCACTATACTACATCTTACAATTTTGATTGCACAGTTTGACATAATTTCCTCATAACCCAATGTTCTTTGAGTGGTCCATGTACTTTTGGGTTTCTCTAGAATTGCAAATAATGCATGCTCTACAGATAAATTACCTAACACCCCATAGTTATACTTGAAGCCTTTTCTATGGCAAATGTAGCAGCTGCCAAAGATTGTTCACAGGGATAGTGTCCTTTCATAACTGGATCTACAATCCCACTGTAATAACCTAATGATTTGTGACCATGTCCTAATGTCGTTTTCTGTGCAAGGACTGTTGTGACGTATGCAGTAAGGGCAACAAACCCTCTTTTTTGATGGGGGCCTGACTCCGGAGGGTTTAGGCAAATATATCAAAAGAAAAAGGAAAAAGGAGTCAAAGGCTACCCTTGTCAATGACGCTAAGGTGGTTTGTCTAAAAGGGTGCAGTGGAGCTTAGGTACTGTATAACAGTATGCTCTTCCAGAAAAAAGTGGGAGACAGTTAAGTTCAACAATTTATTAGTTCACATCCGATAAAAGAATATTTAAAATAATGACATATGCCGTCCTGGGAACAAAATAGTATTGTATACAGATCACAATACTGTGTACATATTTTGGTTGGTTAGTACAATTCAAGTGACTGTAGTTTTATGTATTGCTAATAATAAGGCAGTACACAAGCATGGTCGACACACAAGAAATTAAGGGGTTTCTGGTGCGGTGGATAAGTGGAAAAATCCAGCGGTTTGGAATGGTCGTGACCTGCTGGCAAGTTCACCGCACTGTCGTCAGGACTGAGGGAATTTTGGAGCACGAAGGTGTCGTGAGAAGAAAGACATGCGCCTAAGGTAGTTGAAGCGTCATGACTGATTGTTGTAGAAGGTGCTGGCGGTTGAGTGCCTGGCGTGTTGATTGTAGTCCGCAAAGTGGATAGACGATCTCTGTGGTTACTTGCAGAGTCGATCTCGAGTTCAAGTCGAAAGAAGTGGCGGGAGCCGTTGTTGAATGGCTACGTCTGGTGACTGTGAGAGTCCTCTCAGCGAGCTGTATCAGTAGCTTGCGTTGTCTTAATGGTGCACATGCGTGGTGGCTGCTGAATGCTTTCTAAACTGGATCCATCCCTCCAACAGTTTCAGGCCACAGGACTGTTGTGATGACTTCTCCATTTCAATTTGAAAATAAGTAAAATGATTTGCTCTAATTTGGAATACCTAATACAGGAGCTGTACTAATCGCATTTTAAAATTCATTAAATCCTTCAGTCATGTCTTCTGTCCACACGATTTTAGTTTTAGCCACCTGTGCCTCTTAAGCACCTTTTAAAAGTGGTCCAATATATGTACTGCAGTCAAAGACCCAGGGCCTGCAATAATTGCACAGACCTAGAAATTGCTGCATTGGTCTCAACATGTTTGGCTGCACGGTTCTCATAATGGCTTATGCTCTTTCAGGTGTCACTCTTTTTCCTTCATTCAAATTAACTGTCCTGTGTATAATACTTCTTCTTGACAATACTGTCATTTTAGCTTGTATAGTTTCTACCCTTTCTCTGCAATTATCTTCATTAATTTGCCAGAATCTTCTCTGCATTTTTCTTTTGTCTCACTGCACAATAAAATGTCATCCACGTATTGAATTATGGCGCTCTTTTTAAAAAACAAATATTTGTATTCTGTGCATAACGACCTATACAGTAAATAACAAAACAATATTATTTCATAAAAATACTGAAACAGTGAGTGTTACTAATAAGCTTCATTATAAACTCAGAAGACCATTTTTAAACAAAATTCCCCCCAATTAAGAGAAATTAATTTCAAGTATATCAAATGCATTCAAGTAAACAGCATATTAAATCTGAAATTCAACTCATCTTTATGTTCTGATTCCATCAGCTCTCCAATCTCACCATCTATTCATTCCGGATTGAAATCCAAAAATCTGCTCCATATTTTATAAAAAAATCTATCCTTTTGCTGCAAGTTCATTACAATCCTGTCAACATTAGACTTGAGTACATTTCATCTAGCCATGTATCTTTTCAAAATAATTTTTCCATTTTCTTAAAGATTATCCTTTCACCACCATAGAAGCCTTTAGAATCCAAGACACTTGATGATATGCCAAATCTTCCTGCTCTGTCTCTTCGCCCAAAATCAGGAATCCAAAATCATACTCTTTCCTCTTAGAACACTGTTCAGCACATCTATAATTCCGCTCCAAAATGATTTCACCCTGTAGCAGTCCCAGAGCATATGTTCAAGTGTACCTTTTGAGTGACCACATCCCCAGCAAGTTTCTGTCAAGCTTAGTCCCTGTTTGTAAAAATGTCCTGGTGTCAATGAAACTCTGTTTAATAACATCATGTGCCTTGCTCTCACTAATATTCATGGACATCCTTGGAATATTTTGACACAGAACCTCCCGACCGGGCCGATGTCATTTCATCCACAAGTAGCTCTGACAAAGAATTTAATAGCTTTTCATTTCCACTTGTCTGTTGGTTTAGACGTTTATACACCCCAGACGCCATATGGCCGTGGGCCCCTTTTGATTTTAATAAGAACCTTTCTATTTTGTTTATTTGTACAGCGCGCCTTGCCCATTAAATCTGCATCCTCTAGAGCTGCCAATGGAATAGCTCTTCTAAGTGTTCGATACTCCCCAGAAGTACAGTCGTTTAATACATATTTCTTTTTCTATTCTCGAAATGAGAACCAGAATCCACCTTCAAAAAGGTCATCAATCACTTTAACTTCTTCCAGGAACCATTTGGCCAAAAAGTGTTTTATTGTTTACTCTTTTAGCAGGATTTAGCCAAATTGATGACAAACCCATTAATCCTGGGTTCATGCTCAGTGTCAAAGGCATAGTTATCCATGTAGATCGCAAGGATTCAGTTAACATATTTTATCCCCAACCTTTACTTGTGCTTGAAAGTAAGGCCAAGGGTTGAAAGGGGCCAACTATACTTATTTCAGCTGAAGCCCATTCATCATATGATTCACTTAAGAATGGCATCAAGAGGCTAGGCATAAACGCCTGATGGTATTTTCCAAAGTTCAGAACATTTAGTCCACCTCTTTCACAATGAAGCTGATGTTTCCACAGTTTTAATCAGTTTTATTCTCCCATAAAAATGATTGCATCATACCATCAAGCTGTTTTAATGTCAATTTCCCTGGAGTTAGAGGAATCCTACTCATTACATAAGTAATCTTTGGTGCTGTAGTCCTTTTTTATTGCCTTCACTTTTCCACCTAGGGACACCTTCAGTGAATCCCATTGAACAAAGTCTGCCGATATCTTGTCCATTAGTTTCATGTTCACTTCCATCATGTCTTTTATGTTTCTCATAATCCATACTCCAGGGTATTTAATCCTCAAAGGGTACCATCTGAAGCCAAGATTTTCCAACTCCGATTTATTACACAACATTGAGCAATGCAGTGCTTCAGATTTTAACCAATTGATTTTGTAACTCGAAACAGTGCCCCATTTTTCAATAAGATCCATCAGTATTGGCACTCAGGTTGTCACTTCCTTCAAAACCAAAAGATCATCTGCAAAAAGCCATAACTTTTGTGATACTCCATGGAAGTTCATATTTCACCCCCTGATCTGATTGCTACCACTAGTGTTTCCAAGTAAAGAACAAATAGCATTGGCGTCAATGGGCAACCCCGGTGCATTCCTCTGAACAATTAAAATTTAGATGAGATAATTCCATTTGTTAAAACATCATACATTGGGTTTGTGTATAACTTTCTTACCCAGCTAAAAAATTCCCTTCTGAAATTCATCCTCTGCAGGGTCCTGAATAAAAATTCCCAACAAACTCTGTTGAATGCCTTCCCTCCATTCAAGTACAAGACATCTGAATCCACCTTTTGCTTGTTTGCTACCGACCTAGTTAGTAGGAGCTTAAGCATATTTGTCACGGGTACTCTTCCTTTAATGAAGCCTGCTTGATTATGATGTATCACCTTTAAAAAGACTTTATCTAACCTGCCTGCCACAATCTTTGAAATAATTTTGCAGAGTTGATCAGACTTATAGGTCTTTAACTGCCTGGATGTAAAGGTGGCCTCCCTGATTTTAAAAATATTTAAATTGTAGCATGTCTTAGTGATGGTGGGAGCCTACCCTTTACCCTTACTGTGTAAGAAGGTTTTCATGAGTACATTTAAAACACCCTCTGGTATCGCCCTGTAAAATTCAGCGGGCAAATCATCGGGCCCAGACACTTCCCCCAAGTTCAATTTACATACAGCCTTTCTAATGTCGTCAAGGGTTCGTTCCTCCTCTAAACTAGCATTTTCATCCTCTGTTAAACTCCATCGGTTAGCTATTTAAAAATTCATCAACCACTGCAGAGTCATCCATATGAGCTTCACTGTCAGATTCTCATAAAATTCTCATTGTTTATTTCCTGTGGTTCATGGGAAAAGTGACCATCACTTTTACGAATTGTACAAATTGTTTACTTTCAGCCACTTCTCATAAATGATATGCCAACAATCTGCTACACATTTCTCCTCCTTCACAGTATGGAAGTAAAAAAGATAGAGATGTGTTGGGTATCCTCATTCAGCATTATGCACTTTTAGATGTGTGGAGACTGGAGCACCTGACATTTTGACATAGAGTTTAATAACACAGAATTTCAGCAGCTGTGAAATTGAAAGTAGAGTGGTCTCAGATCATGCCCCAATTAAAATGTCTCTAAATTTGAAATGCTCGTCATACAGATTTCGCACATGGAGAATGAACACAGATATATTGAAGGATGATTCTTTGAGAGATATTGGCGAAAGAAGCAGAAGAATACATGGTTTATAATATGATTGGAGAGGTGGAGATGGACATAATATGGGAAAGCTTTAAATGTGTAATGAGACGAGTACCAATGAGGTTGTCTGTGATAAAACGGAAGGTGAGCTACGAAGAACTTATGGCTTTCAGTGATTTTGTTGAGAGACTCTAGAAGGATGTGATGAGTATTCCTGTTGAAAGTAAAAGATGAAGATCACTAAATTGTAAGTATGATATGAATAAGATCCCGAGTGAGAAAGCAGAATGTGCACATTAGTTTAACATTTCCTAAATTCATCTGAAGGACTCTATTAAAAGTACAAGGGGACTCACAGTACACCGGAGGCAAACAAGCATGTTTCAGGAGAATTGTTCTATATGAAAAGGAAGTCAAATCCTGTGAGTCTTTTGGACAGGGGGTCCCTTTCCATCCCATCAAGCTTTCTGGCATCTGTGAATTCATTTTGAGGCAAAGACCGGAGCAAAAGAAACAGGTGCCCGGGTGGTTTCCAGAGCAATCTTTATTAGATTAAATCACAAGACACTTCTGGAGAAGCACACACAGCATTTTACCTCCAACCTTCTTATATAGGCTTATTTGGATGATCCAACACCCTCACCCTCATGCAAATGACTACTTGGTCGAATTATGCTTCTGATAGGTTCTCTTAGCCAAAGGGGGAAAAAATGAACTTTACAGTGATTGGGTGGGTGTGCATGAGACACATTATGCCTTCTCATCATGACTGTTATAGTCTTTTGTACACCAAGCCCACTTTAGTCATACTTGGCATCAACACTTGCTGTCTGACGCATAGACTGATAGGCTACTGATAGGCTATTTTAAACCCGGCTGAACACAATTACATCATTCATCTTTTGACAAGAACAAATTTAATCACATCACTGTCGATCTCTTATCTGCTTCTCGAGGCCTTGCCAAGTCTAGTTAGCCCTTGTACCGTGGGGAAATAAATATAAACTCAATTATGACGCCATGTAATGTAGCTGTTCTGTTCAAATTGGTCTACAGAAATTACAGTGCGCTCTCCTTTTCCATATAAATGTATCCAGGTTTCATCATTATCTTGTCTGCTTTTCCTGCCAAGTTCCAAGATTAATCTCCCAGACTAAATTAACTCATCACGAGTCGGGGCTTTCACACTAGACACCATTTTGCTCAATCTATCCATTTTGAAATATCACTTTCTACTGTGCTACCCTTCAGGAAGTCATTAACTATTTAAGCATTTCTTGCTTTGTATCTCTTTTTCATAATATATTTTTATATATTCATGATCTGTGTGATTATTTAAAGCGCCCTTCACTTCATGGGTCATTTTAACCCAGATATTGCAGCGCCACGTGCACTTTTTACCTTTTTTAAAAAAGGCGCTATAACCTTGATTTCTGCAATAATAGAACCATTAATCTGCCCATCATGTTATCTGTAATTAGTAGAGGGGGGAGAGGTTGATACCCCTCTATACACCCCCATCTGTTCGATTTTTTACCACTGTTTAATATATGACCACTGCACCCTGTATCCACCCTCCCCCATAAACCGTGTACCTATGCATCCCTATCTCAGTCATCCCCCGTCAATGTAGTGTTTCTATCTCAACATGGGAGGTATAATAAAAGACATTTCTAAAGAATCAACAGTGTCTTCAACCATATTGTATTCTACTAATCGAAGACTTGTATGTATCTCTCTTCTGTCATAAGACCATTGCCTATGATTTGCCCTCCTTTAATTTGTGTATGTACGTATCCTCAAAGAATAACTCTGCTTTGCTCTCGTCTAGATTCCACCCCCATTACCCAATTAAATATAAAAATAACATGCACAACAAGTGATTTCAGCCACCATGAGAATCGGGAGAAACCATTCCTTGAAGGCACCCACCAGCCCAGCTTCTACTGTTCCGTCCATATGCAACATTTCATTGTTTGTATACACTTTTTCCTTCCTCCCTCCCCAGGACACTTCCTTGTTTCCTGCCCTTTCTCCATATACATTTTAACTTCGTCCTTGTTTTGTCTGTCTTCCATCGCCGCATCTTCCACCCGATTCATCTTATTTTCCTTATTCCGCGTCCAAGGACCTTCATTCTTATTACATTTGTTTTGTTTGCAGCAAGTTCTAGGGCCCCTTATTTCATAGGCCAGTCTATTTGGATTCACTGTTTTTCTTTTTTTTTTTGTGTGACCACAGAGGACTCAAACTCTCAATCTTCATTAGTCAAATGGAATAGTCTGGGGGGGGGGGCATTCGAAATGTTTCTGGGGAAGACAAGGATGGGGGAGTCTTATGAAAAAATATTCACAGTTGGTTGCAACTGGGCATCTGGCTGGGTCCCTCAAAACCCTTTTCACGTTGGATTTTTCTCACTGCTCGCAGGATCGGTTGCCAGCAATCGCCTGGTGTCCATCTAATATAAAAACTAAATTAATATCTTGAAAAATACATGCATTTTTATCATTGGAACTGTTTCCTGAAATCCAAACCTTACAATAACCATGTCCTTCCTTTAAACACTCCTACCGCCTAATAAACAATGAATACTGCATTTTCTCTTTTTCTAATATGATAGGCTGGCTGCTTCCTTCTCCCTTTCGGCATATTTTTAGTATCACCTATGCTCTATATGTATTGGCTGCTACCGGGGTGTGGTTATAACATGAGACCATAAAGCATATACACTTTGCCTTTTCCTGGCATTGCCCTATTTTTTCATGGGCTTTTTTTGTGAACATTGTATAATGTTCTTATATTCTGAATAGCAATGGAAACATTTTCTCTGTGGTTGTCATTCTTCATACCACTAGACTTTATGCAGTCTCCTTCTTTATGAGAAAAATAATAAGACAAAACAAACTACAACCTCAAAGCATTTTTTTGAGAACAAGAGGTGGTCTTCAGCTGCTCCCTTTCTTCTTAGTGCATTCATAGCTGAAGAAGATGACACTGGTATGGGTTCTTGCGCCTTGGAAAAAATCAAATGGAGGCAAAGTCATGTTTAAGCTGGCAAAGCGATTGGTTATTTCCTCAAGGTAAACCTTTGTGTTTTTTCTTTTGATGTGATGTCACTGAGGTCATCTCTTGGGCATTCTCAGCCCACTAAAATGTAGGCTTGTTTTTCTGAAAAATAAAAAATGTTGGTGCACTTTTAGTTGATCTGTCATTAGTGTATTAATAGGCCTGCTTTTTAGTTTCTTCCGCTATGCTGAAAATGTTCGCTGTACTTTTGAAGTCCTCCTACTGATCACGTGGGGTCGTGGTCTCTTCTTTCTTTGATGTATTTAATCTGTTGAGACATAATTAACATTTTCTGTTGCCCTTCCTACAGTAATATTGCCTACCCGTATTATTGGGAACCGGGCACTGATTCTATCAAGAGCATGGGAGTGTGGAATATAAGCATATATTATTTTGTCTATCCTTAAAGTTTCATGCATCTGCCAAATGCAGATATTTGGCATTTCCTTATCACCAGAATTACAAAAAGGTTACTCCACCTTCTATCCAAAGTCGTCTTCATTCTCGTCATTCGATATGGCCATATTCACATATATGTGCTATTCTATGCTCACACTTGTTAGCACTTTTCTTGGGAAAATGCTACCTATTCAAAAGGACTGTATCCCTTACATCCTTTTTTCTGTCCTTACCTGTGTCGTCTTACTCCTAATAATCAATAAGGTGCTCACACACTTGCTGTGTCAACTGGTACTTACCTTTTCATTCTCTTCTTGTCCACTAGTACTTACATTTATCATGATATAATGTTTCTCTCCATTATATTGCTAGACTCCCTAAGGGCCATATAGACATTCCTTCCATACTCCCAAAATAACAATATTTCTCATCTGTAAAACATAAATTAACATCTTCATATAAACATAAACAATGTTCTTGTTACTTACTCTGTTCTTCTGTGAAGTTCTACTAAAAGGTCTCTCATACTGTTAGACCAATCTTAGCCTTAATCACGTTTTATTTTTTATCAAATATATTACACTGATCAATTGAAACAAGCACCATCCGGGGGGCGCTGTTGCGCACAAAAGAAAATGGCCTCCTGATTCGGAGCTCCCGCTAAACTAATTCATCCTGAGTAAATATATCCTGCAAGGAGCTGCCCGCAAGACTAGCGATTGTACGTGCAGACAGCTGTAGCAACCGTGTGCAAACGCTGTAAATCCTGCCAAGCTACGCTCGCTCTGGGCTGGAGACCGGCGAACATTTGGTGGAGTGTGGCGGTGGCGCGAGCTGGCTGGCGGAACTGCAAGTAACTGCTGGAGAGCCGTGGGTGCAGCAAGTTGGAAGGCCGCGTGTGGGTGGGGCCTGGGTCTCCGTATCGCGGCCAGGGCTGTGGAGCCGATCTTGCGGCTGAGACACGGATGCAGCTCGGTCACTGTGCGTGTGAGTACCCGGGGGGCCCCTCGCGGCACTAACAACCCCCCCCACACTCTGTTCCTGAGAACTCCTGTCCTGCCTTTGTGACCGGCCGCCTCGCCGGGCGGGCTCCCGAAGACACTGCTGCCCTGGGGTGCTCCATACCCCCGCTGCGCTGTGGGGGACACCTGTGACACACGCGCAGTCTAAGACACATTGGACATACCAGGGCACGCCGCGGTGGTGTGGGGGCCCGCGGTGTCACTGAGCCAGAAATTACTGCAGTCCTGAGGCATAGTGGGGGAAAAAAAACGCGCCCAACGACCAAACTTAACATATGGCTGTTGAGTGAGGAACTGCACGCTGTTTGCTTGTGCTGTCGAGCCTGGGCATGCCTCGGGGACTATAAACAAGGGAAAAATAAGCCCTTCAAAGCTCCCATCAGAAGGTACAAATAACAATTTTGGCTAATACAGGAGGGTCAAAATAAGTGGGAGATGCGGTCCACTGGAGGCACCCAAGATTTTAAGTGCTACATCCTAAACTAGCCGGGCTCCTGGGCCCTGCTGCTGGGTCTACAGTTGGGAGAGGAAAATCCCACAGAAGCGATACCTGGAGAAATTCAGAGCAACACAACTTCATCGGCTTTCTGGGGTACCCTCTGGCTGAACAGCTACATCCAGAACTGAACGAGGAGCAAGGTCCTGCCCCTTGGCCTACAGACAAGCTGATAATACCCTACATAAAGGGCCACCTATGGGTTCATGGTATCATAATATCATTGCAAGAACGCAGGAGTAACAACAATATACTACATGGGAGGCCACTCGAGCTATCCGTTCATGGTACAGCCGGAAACGAACCCAGGCAGGGTCCCGCCGGTCTCTGAACTCCCTCAAACACCATTAAAGGGCACCAATAAATCCTATCCGAGATCTATACAAGAGTACGACACTCTAACAGCTGAACTGGGAATAAACGTTGTGGGTATAGACCTCAGCCACACTATCACCCCACAATCGGAGAGCCACAAAAATCCGGCAAAGCAGCAAATACCACAGGCACCTAGAAAAAAGGTCCAATGGACACATACACAAGCAGTCAGATCCAGACCACCACTGTGGAAGTTCCCACCAATTCTAACACGGCGACAGAGCCAGAAATCAGTGAACAAGAGGATAGGCTTACTACTATAGTCCAGAATGGATTCCTAGCCGTTAACATTGAGCTGGACGATATAGTTGCCACGATTATGTGATTATAGGGTTATGGCCTCACTGAAATGGGAATGCCGAGTTATGGAATGGTAGGTGAAGCCAACGGGACAACGTTGGATCCCGGTAGAAAGTTGATGGAAGTAAATGTTTATCGTTTTATAAGTTTGTGGTCACTCAGATGCAGGTGCTCTCCTCATGGTACAGAAGCTAAAACTTGTTTGCATGAGATGCCGTTGGAATATTTATGTACAAATCCTGCCAGGAGGGAGCAGGAGGCAGTATGTTTGTTAACAGTAAAATATGTGGTTGTAAACATATTGACACAGCCCATGCAGCATAAATACTATAACCCTTAAAGCCGAGGCTGTTAGGTAAAATCTCTCTATGAAGCATGGCTGACTGGTTGAGGGTAAAACTGCTGTCCTGGAATGTCAGAGGGCTAAATAACCAGACAAAGGTCAAGAAAGTAGGCAACTATATCACTAGGGATGGGCTCCAGATCCTGATGTTGCAAGAAACGCACACAATGGGTACGGGCATGTTAGGCATAGTCCCTAAATGGGGCAAATTGAGATTTCATACTAACTACTCAACCCAGTCCAGAGGTGTCATCACTCTCGTTCATCCAAGCCTGGGGTTCAAACTGGAGGGCCAAAAGGTTGATCAGCTCGGCAGATACGTTGTGGTATGGGGTGAGATTGCTGGCCAGCATCTCTTGCTGGTTAACACATATGGACCTAATATTGATGACCCTTCCTGGCTCAACTGGAACACCCTGCAGAGCCACTTGCCCTGTGAATGCCAGTATAAATTTCCCTACGTTTAAATAGTGTATTCCTGGAATGGAACAATTTAAAAAAAAAAAAAAATGTATGTTTATTTAACCCAAGGGTTTTAAAAAGATTTGTTTCGTTGACTGTCATGACCATTGACCATTTGCCTATTTTTCTTTATCTACTGTTGAAAGAATCAGATCCAGAATTTTCGCTGTGGCCATTACCTAGGTTGTTTGTCCACTCCCGATTAATCATGAAACCAGACGTCTTCGTCAAAGATGTGCGCTGTAGCTAGAACTGGTTTCAGATATGGTTTTCTGATGGATTCAACTCCTGGACATGTTAAGAGGAAGTGCCTCAGTGTTTCAACTGCAGAGGGGTCTTTACAGAATCTGCATTTGTTTGGGAGTGCCATACCGCGTATCGTCAAAATTTCATTGGTAAATGACAGATTGAGGCAAGCTCTTAAAAAGGTGCTCCTCATCTTCCGGTTTGGATATTTTTCAACAAATGGTTGCAGAACGTGGGGTTTATAGTGCATAGGCGGCAAATGCACGACCAGTTTATAGGATGCAGCTTGGTCACAGGTGCTAGCCCAGTCCAGTTCATTTAACTTTTTGTGACTTTTCATAGGGTTGTCCATTAGCTCTTTTTTGGAACACATAATCAATTTCAGTTTTGCTTCTTGTTCTTCATACCACTAGTTTAGGGCTGGGCATCCCTCAACCTCGGTGTTTACTGCTTCAAGTAGCTTTGGGCGGTTTTCCAACAGAAGCTTCCTGAACAGCATCATGGTGTTTCTCTCCACTATCGATAGTAGTGAGAGCTGGCTCAGTTCTCGTCTTAAGACCATTGGCGTGGAGCTGGGTAGATTCAGTACATCCCTCCAGTAGTGGCTTTCTAACTTGAGCCAAGTTTTTCTAGGTATCCCTGGCATTGCTTCGGCACCATAAACCAATGAGAGAACAACCTTAGCTTTGAAAAAGTCAACGATGGGAGTTACAGAAAAGCGACCAAACTTCCTGTCTATCGCTTTTGCCTGTGAAGTTAGGCTCTTTGTTTTAATCAGCAGTTGTTTTTGCATAGCGTTTTCGTGAGGAGAGTTGTCGATCGTTATGCCTAAGTATTTAAACTCGGCGACCTTCTCAATACTTTCGCCTTCAAGTTTCCAGGTAAAGGTGTCGCTTTTTTCTCTCCCCTTTCCAAAGAATAGAATTCTTGTTTTGGACTTGTTGATTTCAAGGCCATTTTCTGAGATGTAATTAGCGAAGTTGTTAAACTGGCGCTGTAGCCCTATAGCTGTTTGATCAACAAGGATTACATCATCTGCGTACAGAATTCTTTACATTTTTATGTTTCCTAGATGTGGTGGAAAAGCTCTGACCTTGTGTTCTGTATCCTTGTAGTCACCTATAAAGCTCAGAAAGCGCCGGAGCCAGTGGGCACCCTTTGTTGACCCCACTGTTTGTTATGATATCTTCAGATAGGGTCCCTTGATGATCAAGCCTAACTTGTATTCTGGTTGTCGTGTGGAGGGCGATCAATGGATGTAATATGGCCGCTGGGCAGTTCCAATTTCTCAGTTTTTCCCAAAGTCTTGTTCTATTGACTTGGTCAAACGCTTGACTTAAGTCGATGAAGGCCATATATGTTCTGGGCCCCCCAGCTAGAGACTTGCTTTTTAGGACGCTCAATGTTAAGATGTTTATGTTGGTCCCCACGTTTTTTTTAAAGGCAGATTGGAACGGGTCATTACAAGGAGCCCCGCTTGCCCAGCTTTGAAAGTGGTGGAGAAGCAGTGATCCATAGACTTTGCCGATCACATTTAAGAGAGCGATGGGAAGGAACTTTGTAGGGTTGTCTCTTTCCTCTCTTATAGATCGGCACTACTACCGCGGTGGTCCAGGATTTGGGTAGTACCTTTGCTGCTGTTGATCTTCTAAATACTTCACTAATAAACCCGGCCCATGCCTCAGGATGTTGTTTTAGGTGCATGTTTGTCAGGCTGTCCGGGCCAGGGGCCCTGGACTTTTTCAGCTTTTTCAGGATATCCACGATGTCTTCCTGGTCGTGGAGCTCCACACAAGGCGACCCACTATGGTCCTGTGTAATAGTAGGTGGTGCAGTTGGATCATGGAAAAGCTTTTTAAAGTGGGTTATCCAAGTGCCTTCGCCAATGCCCTTGATTAGTGAGTCTGTGGTAGTTCTTTCTGTTAAGTTGATCAGGGCCCAGAATTTGCAAGAGTTTTTATCACACACAAGCCTCAACATTTCCTCCGAGTCTCTTTGGTACAAGGAGAGGCGATGCTCTTTTAGCCACGACATGTATTTCGTTTTCTCGAGGGTCAGAGCTTGTTTATTGACCTCAGCGCTGTCCCTTGCAAATACTCTATGGAGTTTCCTGAGTAGCTGTCTTCTAGCAACCAGTACCAGATCATAGTTGTGGACTGGTTTTTCGATTGATGTTGCACAATTCAGGCTTGGTTTTTTAAAGGTGTTGAGGAGGGCGCCATAGTCAGGTAAGTTACAAGCATCTCTTTGAGTCCCTAGCTGGGTATATTTTCTTGTTAGAGTATTGACGTTTTTTAAACTCAGACAGGCGATTACCTTTCAGATTGACTTCCACGTTTGATTTGAATGTTGTCTTTTCAACTGAGGTGGTTGGCCATGTTGTGCACAATAGGTTGTGGTCACTTTCCATAGTTTTGACGATAATGAAAGATGTAATGTTCGTCAGCAGGGCCGTTGATAGATGTAATCTATTGTTGCCGATGAAGTACGTCCTTCCCACGTTGGGATGCGGTTTGTGCTGGAGAAGATGGTATCAAGATTGACAAGTTCTTTCGAATTCATCACTAAAGACCATTTTTTGCCACGCGATTCAGCCTCTGTTTTAGACGGCCTACAGGACTTCATAGCACAAACTGCGTTTAAGTCACCACAGATGTACAGGCAAGTTTCAGAGTGTTCAATATAGGCTCTGTCAATTTCTTTCGCCATCATATCCAAGAAATCTTGATCAGAGATGGAGTCTGGATTCCAGTAGACATTGATGATTATGGCTGATGTTGCCACTGTTTTGTCCCACACTTCAATCAAGTAATTCCATTTCACCTGGACTGTTAGCATGAAAAGAGATGTTGTCAGAATTTTGGTCAGTTTTAGCCCCTTTCCAATTCGAATCGCAATTAGCAGGTCCGAAGATGGTCTACCCATTTGGTCCTTTTTTAGCCGGGGCAAAAGCGATTTCAAACCCATCTAGGACAGGCTTAGTAGTGAGCCATATCTCCCGAAGACACAGGATATCAAAGAGAGCCAGGTCGACATCGCCCGCTACTGTCAAATGGGCGAACCCCTTGTGTGTTCCACGAACCTAGCTTAACAATTGAGTTGGTTGTTAGTCGTATCGTGTCTTCCGTTGGTTTCTGGACGTGCTTGAGTTGCTACTTTCTTTGGAGAGCCAGAGATTTCGGGAGCCATGCCCACAGGTTTTGTAGGGGATTGAGTTTTTCCCTATCCGTGGGCTGTTTGTGATCTTTCGTTATGTTCTGCGTACAGGTTCTTTTGATTGAAGTTAGTGGGCCACAAGTAGTTCTTTCATTTTTCATTTCCACCTCTTCTTGGCATTCTTGGAGATTGTTCGAGGTTGAAGAAAGTCTTTCAGGTTTTCTAGTTGAAGCTGAATCTGTTCTCGTCATATGCGGTCTGCTTGGTGCCTCGATCAATTTTGCGGTTAGGTGCCCATTGTGGCGCCGCCCAGAGGAGTTCTTTTGGATTTCAGCCTCTGGCGATCTGGAGTACTTGGTGTTGTCTTTAGTTTTCCCTGAACTTGAATGTATTCTGCTTTTTTTGGAGATTCCTCGTATTCCTGGTATCCGTCTACATCGGTTTCTTTTAGATCGTATCCCAGCTTTAACAAGTGGTTCATGGAGTCACGTAACTTCTGTTTGACAGACCGAGAGGTGATGTATAAGTAGGTTGTTGCCCATCAACCTTTCTGACTTGGCTCTACTATATGTAGATCACTTGATTCTATTGATCTAAGTTTAGGAATGCTATGTAGCAGTTCCATCACGGTTCTTCTATTAAGGACGACGTATTCTTGGCTGTTATCTATTTATTCGAGTTTGAAGGCAGGGTTTCTCAACTTCAGTGAGTGGGTTCTAAATTTGGGTAAGGCGTCATCTCGTGATTCCTTGTCGAACCCATTCAATCTTCTGTTCTCTCTTCCGTCTTCACTCCAAGCAACTTTCGTCTGCCCTTGACGTGCTTGTTTCCTTGTTTCTTTTGAGCTACTTGGATTCCTCCCTCTGCTGTAATTTGGAGAGGTTGTTACTTTGGAAAGGTAATGGCTTTGCTGGCCTTCACTAGGTTTGCTATTTTCCTTCGACTGTGTCTGCTCTGTGCCCCATTTTGCAATTCGTGTGACCTTCTTACAGCGGTCCTCCAGAGAATGGAAGACGGGTTGGTCTTCTGGTTCTGTTACATCTATGTCTGGTTGTAATTTCATAGTTTGCTTGATCTGGGTTGCTCTTGGTTGTGTGGCATCGACGTTGATTCCATTAGTTCCTTCACAATGTTGGCTCAGGTTTTCTAGAGCTTCCTCAGGAGGTCCTCAGTAGTTTTGGAGGTGTTTGAAGAACTAGATTTCTCCAGTAAGTCAATACAGATGGGTGTCGAACCTTCCTCTGTGTCTTTGGGGATTGCGCAGTTTGGATTTGCAATTTTCCTTGATGCACCAATTCGCTCCTCCTTCCTACCTGCTCTAAGGGCCAGACCCTTTTCTGGCACTGGTAGGCAGAAGACTAGTTGCTTCTCGCTACTGGCTGTAGGAGCGTTGGTTGGCTTGCAGTCTGCAAATATAGAAAAGTCTCTATTTGCCGCGCTCTCAATTCCCTTATGTAGATTTTCCAGATCAATTGGAAGTATTTGGTCATTGTCTTCACGTGCACAATTATGGAGCTTCTTCCCACCGGGCAAGTGGCTGCCGCTGCCCCTCGCTTCGTTGTCATTCAGGGGCATACTGCTTGTTTTTGACGTTTTGACTGCATGTTGTAAAGAAGAGCTTGACTTAGTGTTGTTCATAGTTAAGCTACTTGGCTTAGAGACTTCAGCGACGTGTTGCGAGGAGGAGCTTGTCTTTTTTGATGGCTTCTCAAGTCCATCAGATGTTCCAGAGGGTGGTTGGCCGAATTTGTACTCTATAATCTGCGTTTGGCACCCTACCTCGTTGGTGGCGGCTGGAGTTTTAAGTTAAAGTTAATCCGTGCACCCCCTTCAATTTAAAGTGTGTTGTTCTCTAACTTTTTCTTTTTCTAAAGCAGCAATATAGCCTTCTAGGTAGAGCAATTTGGAGTGCATCGTTGCCGAGATAGTTCTGTGATCTTTTAAAGTGTTGTTGATGGCCTAGTACTATTTTGTAAAAGGTGCAACAGCAACAGCAACAGTTACTGTTGACATAATTGTCAGAATATCCAGTTTTTTCTTCGGTGATTCAGAAGTAGATTCTAGTAGTTCACTACGTCTCCTGTCCTTGAGGGGCGTTGATGCCGTCGGTAGACGCAAGTCATTTTTTTGCAGGTTTAGGACACGCTGGCATGGGGGGCATAGTTGCGACATTTCCCTGTTCTTTCAGGTCCTTGGAGGCCCCACATTCTGCTTGTAGCTCCCCTTGGTTTTTAGCTGTGTCAGGGTAAACAATATCCAGGCTAGGAGATCTATTCTCGTCGACTGATGGTGTTGTCGGGATTTCGTCTATGACTTCTTCGTTACTGTTTCGTGGGCTAGACAGTAGCACATCCATCACTTCAGATGGTATTGCAGCATCCTGCAGTGTTGAGTCTTTTTGAGCGTGTGAGGAGGGGAGGGTTGGGCCCTCCTTAGGTTTGTTGTTTTTATCCCCCAATGAGACTTCCGAGCTGAACACTACTTCCAGCATTTCGCTGTCGCTAATTTCACAGATGTTTTCATATTTTCTTTTACAGCGCTTCCCAAAGAAGTCTTTCAGGGTTTGTGGAAGAGGAGTGTTGTTTTCCACTTGTCTCGTGTTTTCTTTTGATTTTTAGTATTCGCCTAGTAGTCGTTTAGCTAGCTGTGTTTTTGCATTGGTGGCACCACCAGGTTCGTTGCCTTTGTTTCTTGTAGTCCCGCTTAAGTGAGCGGGTTTACCGTCAGGCTGCACTAGACATGGTTTTTATTTTTTAAGGTTTTCTTGGGGGGGCTGGGGGGGGGGGGTTTCGGACATGGACCGTCTTCTCTGTTAGCAGTGGAGTCTCTTAATGGAGGGGAGTCTGAAGAATGAGTTTGATCTTCGATATCAGCCCCCTTTCCAGATTGGTCACACTCAATATTCGTATCTAGCATTTTGTGCTTTTCGTCATCCTTCTATGGGGGTGACGGGTTTTCTTGCTGAGGTAATGGGTGGATTTCAACGTCCACCCTTACAGGTTTTCCTGTTAGCAAGCCTCCAGTGAGCACTTCTCCCAGATGGCTCACTGGAGGATTATTGTCCGGCTGGCCGTCCACAGCGGCGCCCTCCCGGGCACCCAACACAGGGGTACCTGCCGCCTCAGCCCTGTTTTTGGGCTGCTAGAATCCACCGACGGGAGCACTGCAGCGCCAGCCGACGGACACTCAGCGACCGCCTCCCGCACCTCCACTTGCTCCCATGGGCCGGCCCCGCCCCTCACCGAATGAGTCGTCGCTGTCCGTCCTCCGACAGGCTGCGAGGAGACCGCAGCGAGGGCGAAGGAGCTGGACGTGGAGGAGCCACTGCAGGACGAGTCTGGCCCCCCGCGAAGGTCCCACTCCTCTTCAGGTAAGTTGAGATTCCTTGTCGCCATGTTTGGGCGCGCTGGCTGTGTTGTAGGTCCAAGAACAGGCCGCTTTTCTACTCGATCAAAAGTTAGCGACGTATACGAAGTAGGAGAAGTTGTATGGCCATTGCGGGCCATGGAGAGTGCCTGTCCCTGAGTTTTGTTGGTAATCTTGTGGGCAACCTCATTGTTTGCCGGGACCGCTGCTAGTAGGTCTTTGTGCAGCAGCTCCCCCGCCCTCCTAGAATCAGTCGGGGGCGTCATCCGCCATTGTATTCAAAGAGTCCAATTTATCGATGCCAGAGAGCTGTTTTTTCTTGCTTTCTGATCATGAGCGCGAGCTCCTCTGGAGGCCCTTATCTTGGACCGTGGGGCTAAGCAGAGTAGCGTCCTCATTGTCCATGGCTGCCATAGACTGCCTGAGACTGCTACTCTGCAACTACTCAGCGGCTGCTCCATGGTGGAATGGAGCTTTTGACTGGTCACTGCTGGTCACAGAGGAAAACACTGAAGACAGACTATGGTCTGTTACTGGAACAAAGAGTAGCTGCAGTCACTGCCTGAGACTGCTACTCTGCCGCTAGTCCGGAACACACATTTCCGTCGTCAGAAAATAGAATTTTCATTGTTAAGTTCTGGTCATGTTAAGTTCTGTCATCAACTCTCTTCCAAGAATGTTAACTGTTGTCTGTCATGAATATAACAAAGGAACAGTCCTGTCGCACTCTCCTATAGAGACTGGTAAGTCATCAATAAAAGGAACTTGACTCGTAGCTTCAGTAATCCCTTGGAGCATCTCATAACAATTACCAACATTGGATACCTTTCCTCCCATATACATGAACATGTAGCCGTAGTGTTTACTAGAAAAGCTAAGATTTGCCTCCTACCATCACATCAACCCTCGATTCCTCTTGGGGGGGTCTGGTGTCATTGATAATTTTGAACACATCAAGTCGCCCTGTGAACTGTCCTATTGTGGGTGCATGCATACTCCTGTACCAGTGAAAGGCTTCCCTCCCACTACAGTGAAACCCCCTATCCTAGGTAAGGTGTCAACAATTGTCTCGTGTTTGCATACCGCTGTCTGCGTGCTGTGACTGCCCTTGTAGTGGATTCATTTGCTCTGGCTGTAGTATCCCTCTTTCTTCCATTTATAGTCGCCAAAAAACCTAGCTACTTATAGATTTTTTAGGAAACAGGTACTTCTAATGTAAAGCAAAAGCATCCTGTGTGTGTGTGTGCGCTCATTGCAATATTGAATTCCTTCTCCGACTACCTATATGTGCTTTTATGTGAATTGAACCTGTGATTCATTGATTGCCTGTACTTCCACAAGATCATGTGCATGTATGCATACGAGTGTGTGTGTCCGCATGTGCGAGTGTGTATGTATGTATGTATGTATGTATGTATGTGTGTGTGTGTGTATATGAATGTGTCACTCTCCCGCTCCTTATAAGCATCTCATGACAGGGACTCTGACCTCAATCAATTCATCATGCATAATAATTCATATCATGCTCAATAATTGTGTCAAGCCTTCCTTGTTTTTCTTTCAGTGCCCACCCTCCTTGAACTTATTCATAAAATATTTTTCGTTTAACCAAATCCTGCAAAATCTAAATAATGCACTCCTTATTCTTGAAAATCATATTAATCGGGTGTGTGCACCGTAGAAAATACTCTTTTGACCCAATGTCTTTTCAATACAACTGTTAAATATATCATGCTTTTCATCTATATTGTATGTATCCTTAGCCTTGGTGCATTTGAGAGCACTCCCTTTCATTACTTGCTGCTTCCCCATTCTAAATACACATTTTTTGCAATAAGATATGTACTTTTAGCTTTGTTGCCGAAAAAAGTGTTTAATCTATTATTACTATTCCCCATAAATATTCACTGTGCTTACTTTAATATCCTTCTTTATTGAATTAATCTATTTTTAATGTAATTTGCACACATAATCACATTTTTATTCTCAACGACCTGCTTCACAGTCTGTGTGATCTTAGACACATTTATTTTCATTTGTTTCTTCAAATGCCTCTATACTGTGCAGTGGTGCTCATGCCTGAGTCTGCATGTATAACATCCACATGACTCTGCATTGTATTATGGTGCATATCCCATGTATCCTCTCTGTCCTTTCTTACCAATATTCTCACTGTTCTGGTTACTTATAGCACTTCCCTGTGTTGTCACTTTCAATCTGTCTTTGCTTTTGTAACACACTTAAACCTCTTAGCGAATCACTTTTTCTCTCTTACTCATCTGTGTGATTTCGCCATGCATGCCTTATGATCTCTGTTCTTTCTAAATGTCCCATTTATTACCAATAAGAAACTGCAATTTAGCTTAAAGTTAACAAATCGGGGGCAATCTAGTTTGTGCTTAACTGATAAAGTATCTAAGATTAACTCCAAAAATAACTAACACACCCCTTTAAAATGGGAAGTGACTTGTGTGACTTTTAACCAGTGACCTAATGAAACCACCTTAGTTCACATATGTGCAATAACTGGGAGCAGCTTCTATTGTAAAACGATAAATTCAAAATAGTACTTCAATTACAGTTTCTTTGGCAAAGTCAACAATGTTTTCAAAATATATATCTTTGCTTAACTAAACAACCAAGGGTTTAATTGTGCCACAATGTATTAATTAAAACCAGTGCTTCTGTAGCACTTTGCTTCAATAAAGATGCACAAACTTCATGGAAAATTTCAAAACTTGTCAATTTCCTCAGCTGAGATTTGTCATACAGCCCTACAGCTGAGCTTCCTTATTCAAAAACACAAGCAATATATATATATATATATACATATATATATCAAAAGAATCCTTAAATGAAAATTGAGTTCGGTTTCAAAACTATATTTCCATAAGGGTCAGAGTCAGCCCTGGCTCACTTATAGCTTGGTACAAAAAATGATTTTTTTCGATTTTTCAAATAACCCACTACTTGTTCTAAGAAGACATGTATGTATACATCAGCTTTGGCCCTACTGATTGTCACTTGTTTCAATCATATCTTCATGACTTTGAATGTATTTTCCTTTTTCAATGTTAATATAAATACACCAATTCATTGTAGGTTCCTCACAATTTTGCTAATGTTTCATAAACTATATTGTTAACAGTATATTGCTGCTTCTCTGTGCAAACTGATACATAGCGGTTTTGACTTGCACAGCAATTATTTGTTTTTCAAAATTCAGGCAGCCTTAACATCCTGCAACTATTTTAATCACTTCTTGTCTTTGTGTCAGCACAGGGAGCTTTTAGCTAATCTTCAAAAGCACTGTGGTTTGAACATAAATCTCACTGTTTATGTCCGTGCGTGGCTTTTTAGCAGCCGCGCGCCCTATAAGCTATATTTCTGCCTTGTTGTATTTTTAAAACATGTCATGTACCAAATTCCCTTTATTTGCTCAAACAGAAAAGGAACCTACTGTCGGATTTTGACTCGTAACTCAATTTAAAGACTTTTTCCCAACTGAGCACACTTTTCTTTTTCTGAAGCAAGACTGATTTCTCCCACATCTCATCTATTTCCTCTTCATTTGTATGATCTGTTTGTCGAATTTCCACCGTCCAAAGTATGTCAGTCTATTAAGAGTCTTATCTTTGCAATATATACATTTTATTTGATTTTAAACCTTTACTTGATTTCACTCATTTGTTTTAAAAATGTAAGTAGAGTCACAATTTGATTGCATTTTTTTACCAGATTTATTAAACAATGCCCTAAACATCTCAAAACAACAATATGAGCACGCTCCAACAATCGCCGCTCAAAGCTCTTACATCTCCAATGATCTCAGTCTATCTCTGTGTTGGTAACAACTGCTTCCTTATATAGCTAGCATAACTTCTTAACTTTCTCAACTTTTTTTTACAACTCGTTGTCGCTCTTCGACATCTTAATTAAAAATAAATGGACACAGACTAGTCAACTCTTCACATAAAAACCCTGGTGATCACCCTCACTCTCTGCCCCTAATCAATATCCTGTCACAGGATTTAGATTGTCTTCTTATATGGACCTGTCCGTACGTAGTTCAGTGACCCTGATTGGAGTATGACAACCTTTTCTGGAACCCCCTTGGGTCAGGAATCTCTGGCGTTATATCTCTCTCTAGCTATTTATCTTCACACAATATTTCCTGTTCCGCCCGTAACTCTTACGTTTATGTACATATTAAGGGGTAATTGTGTTTCATTTTCCTTTGCCTCTGTCACCCACAATACATACCATAGTTCACAGATGCCAAGTGTGCCTTGATGGGGACCATGGAGAGATACGACGCCCGAGACAGAAATGAGCACACTGCAGTTTTGTCTGTTTGGGTGCCTGTTGCATTTGCACGGGTGCTTGCTGTAGCGGTCCCTGCGCTGACTGTGTCTGCATTGGTACTTGTTGAAATGGTATTAGCTTAATTGTTCATTTATATTTGATCGAATGATACATTTGACCGAATTTGGCCAGTACCATTCGATCGAATAAAAACAAACAATTAGGCTAATACATACCGATCATGTGGAGCGAGGTTTGCGGGGCTGTCCCCGCTCCCTATTATCAGTATGTATTAGCTTTGGGGGGAGTTGCAGGGGTGTCCCCCGATTCCTCAATATTGGAGGCGTGTGACTGAAAAAGGGACCTTGTGGTGTTGGATCCAACTCGCATTAGAGGGACAGGACTGACGCCACATGGCTGAAGTGGACCAGGTGGCGAGCAAACAGGTAAGTAGGGATCCAATGTATCTGGATATTGTACTCTTAAGCGCTCGCCATAGGTCTTCTCTAGTGTTATTGAATGGCGTCCTATCATGCACTGTGTTTTGCACAGTTACATTTGGGTACCCTGCTCTTTTCCAAATGTCATCAGATCTGTCATCAGATCTCTCCCCTAGAATGGCTGATAAGAGGACTTTTATATTGCCTATAACTAACATCATTCCTGAGGTCCTTCTCTCGAATTTCTTAATCCATTTTCCTGCACCAGAAGTCAAACTCGGCAGTGTGCATTTTAAATTATCCTTATCCATCTGTCCATCTGGGGCAATGGTATATATTGTAGTCAACCCCTCCTTCTCTAATAGTGGGGACTGTGAAAACCCTGATCCTTTGTCATATCTACCCACACTTCTTGTTTTCAAGGCAGCATTATCGTCGCCTACTTCTCTTCTCCCTGGCAATGCCCTTAGTGTGCTCACATAGGGTGGGGACGCATCGCCTGTACTATGCCATCATACTTGGGGTTGTTCAGTATATGGTATTGATTCTGGTGTTTTTCTTAAAGGGTCCTCTAGATCTAACCATTTTATGCCTTTATCCATGCTTGATTCTCTTGAAAATCCATATGCACCTTCTTCTCACATCTTATTTTGTTTTGTTTCCTCGTCTGACATTATTATGCCCCAACTCATATGACTACTGTCCTCTTCCACGTCCTCAAGATCTAACCCACTTAAGGATATAGTTCTATGATTATTTATTCAGACATCATCTAAGCTTCTTCCTGTTCCTCTAAAGGATGCTCCTTGTTCTCCCTCTTGAGTTCTATACCCTTCTTTATCTCTCATTTGTCTATACAGTTTCCCCATTCTTGTTCCTATGGTCTATCTTCTTCTCTCCATTTTGGCATATCTAATGGCCCTCGCCACCCTCCACTGGACCTTTCTGACCCTCTCTCCTTCGGTTCATTCTTGCATTTCTATAGGTATCATGCTTCTATGGGATAAATATTCAATATATTCTTTAAATCCCTTACTTTTGTTAATTTCTTCCTCCCTTCTCCTTAGTTCCCTTAATTCCTCTTCCCCTTGCCTTCTTTTTAACCTACGTGATTTCAATCTTTGGGCTCCTACTTCTTCTCGGTTTTCTTCTTCTATTCTCTCCCTCTCCCTTTTTGCCTCATATTTTCTTTGTTCTTCCCTTCGCTTACATTCCTTATCTCTTTTTGTATAGCCTCTTCTTCCTTCTCCTTCTCTTTGCTTGTCTTGCTCTTCCCTTTCCTCTTTCTCAAACTCCACCAATACCTTTGTCATCTAGTTTTAGCAATATTCGTCCTCCAATCCATTCGTTCTGTCCTATCGTTATACTCTTAGGTGTATCTGCTATTCACCTTTGTTTCTCTGCCTCTGTTTGTTCTGTCTATCTATTTTCTCATCACACTGTTTGCTTTCATTGTGTGTGTATTTATTAGCATCATCTCCTTTTGCTCTCTTCACTAGTGTAGGCAGTGGGTTTGTATGATAGATTAACATACCCCACTGCTGCTTTCAATTCCATTAGAGGGTAAATCCCTTCTCTTTATCTTCTATGTCTTCTTTCTCGGGAGGGGAAAGAAGAGCTGACGGTGTTAGGCTGACTGAGCATCCTCTTCCTATAGACTGGGTCTTCGTTCTCATTCTGGTACATTTTCCAAAACTCTAGTACTGCCAATCTT
The DNA here is from genome assembly GCF_040938575.1 of Ambystoma mexicanum. Classification (NCBI taxonomy): domain Eukaryota; kingdom Metazoa; phylum Chordata; class Amphibia; order Caudata; family Ambystomatidae; genus Ambystoma; species Ambystoma mexicanum. Next base: position 1,302,521,208 of record NC_090922.1, read on the forward strand.
TTGTCTAGCTTCTTTCGCTTATGTGCGACATGTAAATATGTCATCAGATAATGCCATATTTGACAAAACACCTCCTGGAGCCAGGGCATACATGACTTATTGGTTGTACCCTTAATCCATTCCGAATGGTACTGCATACTCCTGGCTGTATAGCTTGGTAATGTTCTGCATAAGTGTGTGAGAGGTGTTTCTTCCATTATGACAAGTCTATTCAGACTGGCAATACTTACTCAAATTTTTCTCTTAATTCCAAATTAATAGAATATATAGTTTCAATATATTTGAGTAGGCAATCACCACTCTTATTCCAGGAGATCAGGATATTTTCCATACCTTTTAGTTTATTATAATTTTTTTTTTAAATGTATTTGACAATTTTTCGAACTCCTTCATTTACACTTTGCATTAATTATTTTTATACTGTTCTTGTTTTTATAATATCTTCAAACTGTCTTTTTCATTTCTATTTTGGTTTAGTCTAATTCTGACTTTTTGGTCGACGTCTATCCTTTGTCAAAACAGTGTGAGGGAAAATAATGTTTATTTATATGCACTACTCTTTCGCTGTTTTTGTTCGTTTTAAACACTGTGCCTCATTACGAGTCCAGCGTTAACCGAGGCGGTAAAACCGCCTGGTTAACGCCGAACTCGTATTACCATTCCGCCTCTGTGATTCCCGGAATTACCGGGGCATTACAACCCCGGTTTTCCGGGAATCACGGAGGCGGAATGGTGTAAATCCCCATTCCCATTGAGTCCTATGGGACTCTATGGAAATGGGGATCATGGAAACACCGGCAGCATCGCGTAATGCTGCCGGTGTTTCCTCGTCCGCCTGCATGCGGGAGGTGTTAAACCCGCCAGGTCAGACCTGGCGGGAACATCACCTCCCGCCTGCAGGGGTCGGACTCAGGCGGTCCGGAAACAACGGTGGCGGCGGGTTTACCGCCACCGTTATTTCCGGACCGCCTGGGTCGTAATGAGGCCCACTATCTTTTATACAATCATATTAGACCCTTTATAGATGTGCACTTCCCATAAATATATTTTCTCCTTTACATACGTCTTTCCCCACTGCCTTAGTGGGTGTATTCTCCTCTTTTTATTACCCCCTCTGGGAGTTTAATACATGTGTCATGATGCCTACCTCCAAGGAGCCAGGTCCGACCCAGCAACCCCGGAGGCAGGCATCATTCCCCCCAGGGAAGTGCCAGCGGGCCCAAGCTGGGGCCCTTTGGACACAGTCCTGGCGCCTTAGGCGCCAGGCTCATGTTGGACCCCTGTCCTGGCGCCTTAGGCGCCAGGCTCATAAAGCTAGACATGTGTTCAAGTGTTTTAATGTGCACTTACCTGATGCAGACCATGCTGCTACATCCAGGCCCTCTTGAGGCCTGAATGGAACTACTTTACCTGTGGGACTACTTTCCACCTGGGTGTGGTCGGGGAAGGATACATACCTGATCGGTGGAAGGATACATGCCTGGAACTTCTTCCAAAGCTTTTTAAACCACGCCCGATCAGCAACTCACGCTTCGCGTTGTTCTGCTCCTCGCAGTTGGACGCTCACCGTGTCAGCTCCTGCATCTGGACTTCAGCCACGCCTGTCAGCATCCTGGGTTGCCTGCAAAGGGAGATAAGAGAGAATTGGGGAGAAAGAAGACCTTACCTGCTAAAGCTGCATCACAGGGACATCACACCGATGATCCTGAAAGGGAAGACATCATTTTAAAAGCATTTCGCTTCGATCGCTGCAGCGCTGCATTTCACTCACCTTTCCTGGGTGCCTCCATCTTCAGCAGCGATCATCCGGATCCGCACCCACTTCCCAGAGCCTAGAGAGAAAAGACAAGAAAACAAGGTGAGAGAAGGAAGGGAAATAGGAAAAGCTCAGTTTCCTTCTAAGACTTACCTGTTGGGTCATTCCCATTTCATTTCCGGTCCTGCCGCTTCCTGGCATTCCGGACCCCGGCCCCAATGGGGAAAAAAGACAAAGACATTGAATGAGCGAATGCAAAGACATTACCTGAACGCTCATCCAGAATTTACACTTCGGGTCGGCGCCATATCTCCGGCATTCCGAACCCCGGCCCCTAAGGGGAAAAAGACATAAGCATTAGCGCTTGCTGCAATAAGACAATGAACATTATTATTAAGCTTGAACTTTTGAACTTGCAACAGAACTCTTACAGCGCCTCACCTGAATAGTCAAGCTTATTTTGAACTCCCATCAAACCTCAATCCAGTGAAGTAACTGGGTTTCAACGCGCCCCTGCATCAGAAGCAGGATGGAGAACTCATCCTTCCAGACCCTAAGGGGAATATTCCTGCGAGCCAGAAAAGCCAGAGTAGAGGGGCCCTTCCTGTCCATCATCAGAGTCCTGCGCTTCACCATTGAAGAAGCATCAGCACTCGAAGCCAGACCTGCGCCTCCGTGGGAATCAGGTGAGCGTGACAGAACGCGAAGCCTACCCACAATTTCCCACCCGGGCGCTATGGAGACTTCCGAGACAGATCAGCTGGCCCAGCTTTTGGGGGAATTACGGGCAGAAGTGCACTCAGCCCGCCAGGAGACCAACGCTCTCAAAAGAGAACTGATCCTATCCAAGGAAAGAACTGATGACCTGGCCAAAAGGTTATTGCAGGCCCAGGCAGGGCACACTCCTTTACCTAATTCCGGAGGTACTTCCACATCAATGGGTTTGAATAACCCGGTACAAATCAATCTACCTGGACACATGCCTTTGGCCCCGCCTGAACGTTTTGCGGGGGATCCCAAGAAATATGCCGTCTTTATGAACCAATGTCGTTTACACTTTCTATGCAGACCCGGGGCCTTCCCTAACGACCAGACCAAGGTAGCCTTTATACTATCTTACCTCAGGTGGCAGGGCTGCCGATTGGTCTATTCCATTGGTAAATCAGGATGATCCCATTCTCCAGGATTTTCAGGGCTTCCAGGCCAGCATGGAAAGATTGTTTGCTCGACACTCTCAAGGACAGGCCCTTGATAACGAACTGCTATCCTTACGACAAGGTAATCAGGATCTCCTGTCCTACGTTGCCACCTTTAATAGACTAGTTGTGGAAACTGGATGGCCAGAAAACAAAAGGATCACATTGTTTCATCGAGGCCTGCGCGGAGAGCTTAAGGATGTTCTAGCTCAGATAGTAGATCCACCCCAGGTCTGCGCAGGCTACATAGACTTGGTGGTTCAACTTGATCACAGACTTCAAAATAGAAAAGCAGATCGGTTCAAGTACGAAACCCGAGTACCGATCAAGAGTACCGACGTATCCGAACCTATGCAAATCGGCGGTGTTAAAGGACCATTAACGCAGAAGGAACCAGAGAGAAGGCGGCAAATGCAACTTTGTCTGTATTGCGGGACTTCCGGTCACTTTCTTCGAAATTGTCCAGTTAAACCACCTAAGAAGGTGGTTGGAGCCACTGATAACGATTTATTGACACCTGATTCGGGAAACGACCTAGCCCGACAAGCGCAGGGGTCCGCTTGCCGAGCTTGAAAACAAACTCTTTGACCTCGCATTTTGTCATGCCAATGGTGCTCGTGGACCCAAAACAGCCTCAGCAGTTGCATGCTGTAAAAGCATACATCGACAGTGGAGCTATTGGAAACTACATAGACCGTGAATTGGCTTCCAGGATTAAGCTCCCTCTCCGCCCGAAAGTAACCCAAGATGTCATTACTACAGTAGATGGAACCGAAATAGCCTCAGGGCCTGTAACGCATTCCACTGTTGAAATGACACTGGTGGGTCAGGAGGGACATCGGGAAGCAATCGTGTTTGATGTGATCAAGGCCCCACAATTTCAAGTAATTCTTGGAATTCCTTGGTTAGAAACACATAATCCCAGAATCGACTGGCGAGCAAAGAAGATAAGTTTTCCTGATTGTGAACCAACTTGTTATCCAAGAAATCCAGTTATGGGTCTAGCCTCAGCAACTTCCACCCCTGTACAGCTACCGTCAGAATACCAAGAATTCCAAGACGTTTTTCAGAAGGAACAGGCTAACACGTTACCTCCCCATCGGTCTTATGATTGCCAAATCGATCTGGTACCCAATGCTCAACTACCTTGTAGTAGGATTTATGCTCTTACGGAACCTGAGAACCTGCATTTGCGTCAGTATTTAGATCAGTACCTAGCCAATGGTTTTATTCGCCCGTCCAAGTCTCCTGTCTCCTCAGCTCTCTTCTTCGTGCCGAAAAAAGAGGGCGACCTTAGAACATGTATAGACTATCGCGCCCTAAATCAAATAATGATTAAGAATCGTTATCCTCTGCCCCTGATCCCTGAGCTTATCGACCAGGTGAAAGACGCTTGTGTGTACACCAAGTTAGATCTCCGAGGAGCTTATCACCTGGTGCGTATAAAAGAAGGCGACGAATGGAAGACTGCATTCCGCACCAAATTTGGGCTCTTCGAATATCAGGTGATGCCCTTCGGTTTGTGCAATGCACCTGCCGCCTTTCAGTACTTTATGAATGATGTTCTTCGGGAACTTATCGATGTCTGTGTCATTGTTTATATTGACGACATCCTGGTGTACTCTTCTTCAGAATCCGATCACAGAAAACATGTTAGGGCAGTTCTTGAGAAATTGCGCCAGCACAGACTATTTGCAAAGCTCAAAAATGCGTTTTTCATACCACAAAAGTTGAGTTTCTCTGATTCATCCTGACACCTCAAGGAGTCCGAATGGACTCGCGAAAGGTGGACACCATCCTCAAATGGCCATCTCCTAGCTTGGTGAAGGGAGTTCAGAGCATGCTCGGCTTCGCCAATTTCTATCGAAGATTCATTCCGGAATTTTCCCGAACAGTCCAACCCATCACAGCTCTCCTAAAGAAAAACAAACGCTTTGAATGGACTCTTGAGGCTGAACAAGCCTTTCAGGACCTGAAAACCAAATTCACCTCTGCACCTGTATTGAAGCACCCGCACCCAGATCTCCCTTACATTGTGGAAACCGACGCATCCAGTTCGGCCATGGGAGCTGTCCTGTCGCAAAGAGACCCAGAAACTAACCAACTACATCCTGTGGCCTTTTGGTCCAGGAAATTTTCTCCTCCTGAAATCAACTACGCAATTACCGACAAGGAGTTACTGGCTATTAAATCTGATTTCAAGGCTTGGCGTCACTACCGTCTCGGGGCAAGACACAACATCACCGTAATTACGGACCACAGAAATTTACAATATTTAAAGATGGCCAAAGCTCAATCTTCACGACAACTCCGATGGGCTCTATTCTTTGGGGAATTTGATTTCGTAATTACCTATCGCCCTGGCTGCAAGAATGGTAAAGCGGACGCCTTATCCCGGATTGGCATGGAAGAACCCAATTCGAGTTTAGAACCTGTGCCAATCATACCTGAACAAAGAATCTTAGGTCTAACTTCATTGCAAACTATTGAGGACATCCAAACGCAAGTAAAACAACTTCTAGACTCTTCAGCCTTACTGGAATGGAGTCAAAAGGGTCCTCATTACACCGTTAAGGATGATTTACCCTACTTCCAGGAGCGGTTGTTTCTGCCAAGTAAAGAATTGCAAGAACTTGTTATTACCCATCATCATGAATCATTAATGGAAGGACACCTTGGTATCGCTAAAACGGAGGAAAAAATCAAACACCACTTCTGGTGGCCTTCTTGGAGAAAAGACATAAAGTCTTTTGTATTGTCTTGCGGAATTTGTGCCCAAAACAAGGGTCAAAAGAAAAGGCCAGCCGGCCTACTTCAACCTTTGGATATTCCACCGGCACCATGGCACACCTTGTCAATGGACTTTATAACTGACCTGCCTCCTTGTGCTGGTTACAACACTATCCTTGTAATTGTGGATCTATTCTCCAAAATGGCCCACTTTATCCCTTTAAAAGGTTTGCCTTCAGCTTCCACCTTGGCCAAGGAATTTCTGGAGAATATAGTTCGCATACATGGTTTTCCTTCCATATTAGTCTCGGATCGTGGAAGTCAATTTATCTCCCATTTTTGGAAGAAATGTTGCCAACTAGCACAAATAGATGTGCGGTTATCCACCAGCCACCACCCCCAGACCGACGGACAAACCGAGAGAACCAATCACACTTTCAAGCAATTTCTTCGGAGCATCTTACACCAATCCGAGTTAAATTGGAAAGACATCCTTTGGATCGCAGAATATGCATACAACAATTCAGTGCATTCTGGAACCGGACAAACTCCTTTTTATACTTTGTATGGTCACCATCCTCGGACCTCTGACCTAGATCCACCTCTGACCCTGGAAATGCCCGCAGTAAATCATCTGCATTCCACAATAACCCGAGCCTTCAAAGAAGCTGCAACTCATTTACAGCAAGCCAAGAAAAAGTATAAAGAAAATGCTGATTTGCATCGAAGTAAAACTCCTCCTTACCAAGTAGGAGACCAGGTATGGCTAGCAACGAAACATTTACCCCTCAAGGGCCCGCGAACCTTCAATCCCAGATTCATAGGACCTTATCCCATCAAGGCTATAATCAATCCCGTGGCCTTTAAACTGGATTTACCGTCTAACATGCGTATTCATCCAGTTTTTCATGCATCACTTTTGAAGCCAGTACAACCAGGGACCCGACTGTCCAAGCCTCCAGACCCAGTTCAAATTGAAGGGGAATTAGAATTCGAAGTTAAAGACATTTTAGACTCCAAGGTGTTAAAGTCAAAACTCTTCTATCTTGTTGACTGGAAGGGATATGGACCTCAGGAGAGATCGTGGGAGCCTAGTAACCATGTTCACGCACCTCGATTAATACAAAGGTTCCACCAGAGATTTCCGAACAAGCCAAAACCCCCGGAGGGAACAACCTTGGGAGGGGCCTTGAGGGGGGGTACTGTCATGATGCCTACCTCCAAGGAGCCAGGTCCGACCCAGCAACTCCGGAGGCAGGCATCATTCCCCCCAGTGCCAGCGGGCCCAAGCTGGGCCCTTTGGACACAGCCCTGGCGCCTTAGGCGCCAGGCTCATGTTGGACCCCTGTCCTGGCGCCTTAGGCGCCAGGCTCATAAAGCTAGACATGTGTTCAAGTGTTTTAATGTGCACTTACCTGATGCAGACCATGCTGCTACATCCAGGCCCTCTTGAGGCTTGAATGGAACTACTTTACCTGTGGGACTACTTTCCACCTGGGTGTGGTCGGGGAAGGATACATACCTGATCGGTGGAAGGATACATGCCTGGAACTTCTTCCAAAGCTATTTAAACCACGCCCGATCAGCAACTCACGCTTCGCGTTGTTCTGCTCCTCGCAGCTGGACGCTCACCATGTCAGCTCCTGCATCTGGACTTCAGCCACGCCTGTCAGCATCCTGGGTTGCCTGCAAAGGGAGATAAGAGAGAATTGGATAGAGAAAGGAAAGACCTTACCTGCTAAAGCTGCATCACGGGGACATCACACCGACGATCCTGAAAGGGAAGACATCATTTTAAAAGCATTTCGCTTCGATCGCTGCAGCGCTGCATTTCACTCACCTTTCCTGGGTGCCTCCATCTTCAGCAGCGATCATCCGGATCCGCACCCACTTCCCAGAGCCTAGAGAGAAAAGACAAGAAAACAAGGTGAGAGAAGGAAGGGAAATAGGAAAAGCTCAGTTTCCTTCTAAGACTTACCTGTTGGGTCATTCCCATTTCATTTCCCATCCTGCCGCTTCCTGGCATTCCGGACCCCGGGCCCAATGGGGAAAAAAGACAAAGACATTGACTGAGCGAATGCAAAGACATTACCTGAACGCTCATCCAGAACTTACACTTCGGGTCGGCGCCATATCTCCGGCATTCCGAACCCCGGCCCCTAAGGGGAAAAAGACATAAGCATTAGCGCTTGCTGCAATAAGACAATGAACATTATTATTAAGCTTGAACTTTTGAACTTGCAACAGAACTCTTACAGCGCCTCACCTGAATAGTCAAGCTTATTTTGAACTCCCATCAAACCTCAATCCAGTGAAGTAACTGGGTTTCAACGCGCCCCTGCATCAGAAGCAGGATGGAGAACTCATCCTTCCAGACCCTAAATGGAATATTCCTGCGAGCCAGAAAAGCCAGAGTAGAGGGGCCCTTCCTGTCCATCATCAGAGTCCTGCGCTTCACCATTGAAGAAGCATCAGCACTCGAAGCCAGACCTGCGCCTCCGTGGGAATCAGGTGAGCGTGACAACATGCTCTTCTAATAGGCTCTGCACTTAGGAATCCTTAATGCTCTGATATGGAACTATAACAAGTAATCTTTCCGTCTCTCTTTAGCCTGTGAATTCAAGGTATCCTTATCTCCCTTACTTTAATAATCCAAATAAAATCCAGTTACTCTTTGTCTCTTATTTACTCCATAACAAAATTACAATCCCTCCCCCCCTTATGTTTTTACCAACTACAATGGTCTACTCAGCTCGAGTCCCCCGGCATTGACTCTCCCACAATCAACCAGTTTGCCTATCATCGACGGGGCACTTGCAGGGATTGAACAGAAATGTCTTCAAAGGGGGACCTGTTGACCATATGTTGATCACATGATACTTTTGTGCGCCTCTCACCACAAGCGTTCATCTGACTTATGGTGGGAGTAGTCCATTGTTTGTGAATCTAGCTCTGGGTTCTAGGTCGATTAGACCTGAACCATCCACACTGCTACCAAATGTACTCTAGCACCTTGAAGCATCTATGTGCTAGATGGAATTACCAAAAAATAGCTCATAACAAATAACTGGACAGACTTAAAGGTGGTAAAATACGTCTTTAATCTCAAAGTAAAGCAGGGCGAATAAACACTCAAGTCGATTCATGCAGGATCACAATGTTTTTTGATCTTACTTTATATAATGCTAGATGTGTCATCTATGATGTCATCCTACATGGTAAGTTGCAAAAACCTATCGAGGGGTGGGATTGGATTAGGGGAACATGTCTGCATATAGAACATACATCTGTAAGACATACCCAGAGCTACTTCTATACACGTGGTGTACGACACTTGTCATAGCAGAGAATGTGGCAGCAGAATAATACTTTGCAACATTGTATGTATAAGTGCATGGCAGGCTGTTCGAATGTCCAAGGTCGGAGGTTTCCAACCAATTATACTTGTTAGCAGCACGTACATAGAAACGAAACTCAGGTGCTTGGAGATACGTTGGCTTTCCCCTTGTTTCCCCAATTACTATACCTTCACTCATCTGTGGGCCTCATGCAGGTGTCTTCTGTTTGAAGGCTGACCATTCCACTCTGCACTGTGTTGGGATATTTGAGGGAGTGTAGGCACATCATTATCTTAGCTACAGGCTTAATTAATAGCCCTTGTTTGCACCTCTTCATCACGTCTTACAAGACCATAACATTGTCGACGGTGCTTTTAACCCCATTTGATTCAATTATGCTGGGTGCAGTTGCTCCTCTTGGCCTTTAGAGACTTGCTCTCTCCAACCCCTATTAACTTGATGCCCTTTTAATTGTCCAATATTTTGCATCAGTAAATGTTCTTGTTCTTCATAATCTTTGAGAAATATGTCCTTATGCATGCTTTGCTCGTAGACGCCCTTCGTGATTTTCTTCCATCTCTAGATCTAATAGCATCTTTAGTTCTAAGCCAATGTAGTTGTATGAGTTATGTAGTCTTTTTAGGGCTTCTTTGGGGCCTACCAACAGTATTTCATTTCTTTCCCCATTTAGGCATAGGCCACTGGCCGCCATCCAAGCCTGGATGCGGGCATATATGTCCTGGATGGTGTTGAAGTCTTGTTTGTAGTTACCTGTTAGTGGGACTAGAATTTGTGTCATCGGCATAGTTTGTAAAGGCTATGCCGAATTCTTCTAGGTCACTGAAGAGGGGGAGGGTGAAGAGATTATAGAGTCTAGGGGAGGTACATGAGCCTTGTGGACCTCCACAGTCGATGGTTGATGGGGTGGCAGATGCTTGGTCAGAGAATACTCTCATTGCTATACCGTCCAAGAAGGTGGTGATCCAGGCAGTTGCTTCTTGGGAGAAGTGGGCTGTGTCAGTCAGATGTCTACAGAGGATCTTGTGATTATCCAGATCAAAGGCCGCTGAGAGGTCTAGGAGGAGTGATGTTTTGCCATTGTCCATAGCCTCAAATAGTTGGTGTTTGAGGTCGAGTAGCGCTGACTCTGTGCCATGGCGGGGGAGGAACTTCAATTGCCTTTTTCCTAGGATGTTGTGTTTCTAGGTAGGACTGAATTTGTAAGTATGCAGCCTTATCTAGAACTTTCAACAGGAATGGCAGTGGTAATAGGCCGATAGTTGTTTGGGGAGTCAGGATCGAGGGTAGGTTTTTTTAGTAAGGGTCGGACCCAGGCTTCCTTAAGGGTGGGTGGGACAGTTCTGTTGGCGAAGGAGGTATTGATGAAGGTGGTGACAAAGGGGGCAAGAGCTGTGGTGCAGTCTTTGATTAAGTTAGCTGGGCAGATGTCACCTTTGCATATCAATGGTATAGTGTGTTTCATGATTTGAAGGACTTCGGGGATAGTTACTTCCCTAAATCTGAAGGGTTTGGGTGGAGTTTTGCTATGATTAGCGATTCCCTCTGGCGTGTTGGTGGGGGGCTTAGGTGGTGGTGGTGAACTAGTTTCAGGCAGATTGTTGAATTGGGTTTTGATTTTGTTTAGCATGGCGTGTTGGATATTGTTACACCAGGTTTCATTTTTCTCTGTAGGTTGTGCCGAGGTGGGGCGGGGGGGATTGTAAGCTCTTTGTGTATGGTGAATAGCTCTTTGGATTGTGAGTTGGCTTTCTCTATTCTGGCATTGTATGTGGCTGCTTTTGCAGCAGAGATGGCTTTTTTGTATTGTTTGGCGACAGTGAGGTATGTTTCTCTTGTGAGAGAGTAGGGATTTGTTTGCCAGGGCGTTAGTGCTGCTTTTTTGGCGGTCAGTGCATCCTGGAGTTCTTGAGTGAACCAGGAGTTGACATGGAGTATTTTTTTGGCTTTTTTCTTTTCCAGTGGGGCTATGGCCTCCACTATCTCTTTAAGCGTGGAGTTGTAGATCTCAACTAGTTTTGGATTGTTAGAGGTAGGGTGGGCAAGTGCTGAGGTTTCCAAGAGTGGGAGTAACCTGTCAATAGTGAGCAGTTTTTTTGATCTGGCCATGGTGTCTGGTGCAGGTGGATATGGGATACCTTCTGTTTTTTATTGGTCTGAAGAAGTGTAGTAGGTGGTGGTCTGTCCAGGGGTGAGGGGTGTTAGAGCCGATGTCAGCCACACAGTTATGGTCGGCGATCCAGTCTAGGATACGACCTTTGGTGTGGGTAGGTTCGTTCACTCGTTGGGTGAAACCTAAGTCTAGAAGGGCTTTCGCGAGGGCTTTGCTTTTTTTGTCTTTTGGGTCTTTGAACCCTAGGTTTAAATCACCTAAGAGTATGACTCTTGAGTTAGCGTTAAGGTTGTCTCCTAGGATGTGGGTGATGTTGGACTGGAAGTCTAGTGTTGGGCCTGGTTGGCGGTAGACAATATGTATTGTAATGATTCATTAGGTGAGGGAGATATTTTAGCAGATAGTGCGTCAAAGTTATCGGCTTTGTTAGTCTTTAGCTGCCTAGCGTTGAGGGTTTCCTTGAGTATTAGGACAACCCCTCCTCCTTTACTAGAGGTTCTGTCTTGGCGTAGGATGGTGTACCCTGGTGGTAAGGTTTGGCAGATGGCTGGCCCGGAGGCTTCATGTAGCCAGATTTAGGTGAAAGCTAGTATGTCTAGGTGTAGGTCCTGAATAAGCTCATGGATCTCCGTCGCATGTGCTGCTAGGGAGCGAGCGTTAATGAGTGCACAGTGGAGCTGTATTTTCTGGTTGCCCCTTTGTTTAGGGTTAGCATGTATAATGCCAAGGGTGTTGGTTTTGCCTGTTAAGGCTGGGACCAAAGCGGAGAGGGTGGCATGTTTTATAGAGGTGTACTTCTCGGGAGGTGAATGAGTGGGTATAGGGTTGGGTGATTACTAGTGGGTTAGGCACTGGGTGTTGGAGAATTGCTGGCTAGTCCAGTGGGTAGTGGGTAGTGAGTGGAGGTTCGCTGGGTACAGGTTGCAGGACACCTGTGGGCTAGACCTCGGGTAGAGGGTCATTGGTGGGACACTAGGTAGTGGGAGTCACTAATAATTTAGTCAGATGGCTATGCACGGCAATGCAATCTATAATAACGGGCTGATACAAGTAAGCAGACAAGCTATAGTAGTCGGCTAATTCGGTGTATGCACATAGTTTAGGACAGTGTCTAAAATATGGGTACAGTGAGGGGTTTAGTTGTATGTCAATTAACCTAATATAGGACTTTAGCTATACATACAGCCAAATATGGTATGGGCCTCTGGGAGGTCCAACTTATATGGGAATAAACAGGGAACTACGCGCAACGCCAGGCTACTGCGGGCGCGTGCGGGACCATCTATCCCCTCCCACCTCTTCACGCAAATCTTCACCAGCAAGAAATCAAGGTGGAATCTCTGTCATTTGCGCTCTAGCACCTGATGAACTAGCTTCTGCTCACTTTGGCATTTCTGATGTCAACCTCTGGGTAATGGGTGCATCTAGGAAACTGTCCACTTGCTCCCAGTTTAGGAGCAAGTGGCTTTGGTTCTGTCACTCAGTGCTGGGGAAAGAGCAGGCTCTACTTCGAGCATCCATTGATAACATACCTGCTTTCATTTCATACTTGACCCAATCGGGGACACAAGTATCCTCATACTGGCCTTGCAGATGTTGGGGGCCTACCTTTCCATCAAGGATGTGGTGGTGTTTTTGACAATCCAATCATAAAACTGCATTTTATGGTCTCCTTAATCTGTTTCCCTTTATCAGATGTCCTATTGCGACTTGGTACCTTAACACTGTATTGCCGGCTTTGGCCTCACAAGTCTTTCACGCCAAAGGCTTCTATCGACCTATGCTTAGTGTCTTGGTGGACAGCGTTCTTAGCGCCAATTAATTTTGCCCGCCGCATTAGCAAGCTTAAAGCCTTATTGGCGGAGGACACCTATTATTCCATCAGGACAAAAAGTCCTAAGTACGCATCCTTCATTCTTGCCTAAAGTCGTTTCTGTTTTCCACATGAACCAGGAGATCATATTACATGTATTCTTTCTGGATCTGCAATCTGAGGTTGACCACACACTGCATAACTTAAAAACTTGAAGAGACTTGAGGTTCTATCTCAGGAGGACTGGGCCTCACAGGTCCTAGGATGGATTATTTGTCACCTGGCAAATAGGCAGCTAAAATGATTATCACTAGGTGGATTGTTTCATGCATGTCCCACGCTAAAGAGGTTCAAGGCAAGGCGCCCCCACCACTCCACCTCCATGCACACTTAACAAGGTCACAGAGCACAGCAGTGGCGTTTCAGTGCCATGTACCCTGGTCTTTATATACAAAGCAGCCACTTGGGCATCTACATCAGAGTTTTGCAAGCATTATGCACTGTAATCAAGCTCCAGAGCAGATGCACAATTGAGACGGGTAGTACTGATACCATGTTTTGCTTCAGTTTTTTCGTGCCTCCTCCTGGGGTAAAGAGTGTAGTGGTTGAACCCTCCCATAGGTATGTAGGAAAGGGGACTGGATTTAGAAGTAAGGAAATGTTTCTGTAGTGTAATCCTATGTCTCCATTCCTCTATACTCCTCCCCTCAATCCTACTGAAACTATGTAGCTAGGTCCTCCCAGCAGATCAAGGGACTGAGGGAAAGTGGGTGGGGGGTTATGGCTGTGGTCCCGCTATGCACGCATGGTCCACCATGCACGCCCTTAAAAATGTAAAGGGGAAGCATGCTTTGCTCACTAAGGCCATCCCCGCTCTGTGGGAACTCCCAGAAGTATGGAGGAAAGAGGACATAGGACTAGGAGTACAGAAGTCACTACAGTGAGTAACGGTTCCTAAATGAAGGCTGCCCACCTCATTGGCTGAAGCAGCAAAGGAGAAAAATGAGGTAGGGATCTAAATGTAACTCTATGGCTATGCAGTGCTTTGCAATGCTTTTGTTTTATATACCAGGGGATTCCCAGTCTGACTGGTAATAAATCATATTCTAAGTGATCCGACCGTGGCTGATTTTGCCGTGCCCGGAATGTTCGCATGAGAAAGGTGCGAACTACCAAAAGTTTGCACCTTTCTCATGCAAACACACTTACATACTAAGTTTTTATTTTCGCGGGTGTGCTGCGGGGGTGTCTCCTGCAACACCCCGCTCACTATACCACACAGTATAGTGAGCGGGGTGTTGCGGGGGACACTCCTGCAGTCTTTTTTATTTATTTATTTGTTTATTTTTGTTTTACTTACCTGCAATGCTACCACCAAAGGTTCGAACTTTTGGTGTTCGCACCTTTGGTGGCAGCGTTTTTCGGTCGTATTGGACGGTCTGACCTTTTTTTTTTCGGTCTGATCGTACAATACCATCAATCAAGCATGTGAGGCTATGAAAGATGCTAAGGCTGGAGAAGTACAGTTCTAGGCAAGTAGCAAATTCTTCCCTCGCAAGACCTCTGCGATTGTCACCCTATCTCTACCTGAACAAATTACCTTGGACCTCCCACCCAATCTTGGAAAAGATTGACATTTCCCACCCCTGCCAACCCGCCGACTTCAATGAAGTCCTTCTCCCCTCCTTCTTCCACGCAGTAATTTGCTACCCTGCTCTCTGGTAGTCTCTGGCAGATCTGTGCACAGTTGGGTTTTGCAGTGCCCTTTTGGAGGTTCAACGTATTGCAGAGGCTACTATACTAATTATTATCACATCATTCAAACGAGAATCTGGGCTCCAGTTTCAAGGAAGCTTTCTGCAAACCTCTTTTGAAGATAATAGACATAGATCAGTAAAATCTACATAACTTCTGTGCAATTTCTAATTGCATATTTCTGGCAAAGTTTTCAGACAAAGCAACTTATTCTCAACTCAGGACATTCTCAGAGTACAATGGTCTTTTACATCCTGCATTGCCATGTTCAAACCAGGGCGCAACACTGAATCAGTTACTATCTGTACAAGATGTCCTCAAAATAAAAGGGTACCGAATCTGCACCAGAGCATTGATCTGTTCGGCATATTTGCAGCATTCAAGCACAACATAAAAAAACCTGCTGCTAGGCTGGATCTTATCCTTCATAGAGGACTGCTTCTGATGCATCACAATGGACTCTATACAGCCATACTTCAAGAAATATATGGTCTCGGTTAATCTTTATCAACCATAACATTTAATGGATTTCTCCCCTCACTCAGCCTTTATCATTAAACATGTCATGCCATAACTACATGGTCATTGAATGGCAGACAGCAACCTCTCACTAACCCATGAAAAGACAGACATTTTAACGACCAGTAAGTGCTATTTCATGCCCACCTGGTAGATACCAATAAGCCCTCAACATGAACGCCTCAACTAGATGGAAATAATGTGGTTACAATCGTGGACGTTGATCTTTCTTTGTGTCCCCAGATCACAGTAGTTGTGAAACAGGCTTGCAGACCCCTGCACAAATGTAGGAAAACACTTTCTGTCCTAGCATTTTCCTAGAAAAAACACAGCAATCATTGCTATCTCCCTTTTGAGGTTGGATTATACCACAGTGGCTCCAGCCTAACTTTGAGTGCAGAGTATTGGTTTCAGAGAGCACACATCTACAGCACTTCTCATTGCACTGCCTGTTAATCGTCATGAGAATCACTTTCAAACCCCTATGCATCATCTTCAAAGCTGTCCATGGATAAGGCCCTGTGTTTTTGCAAGGCAGACTAAAAATACACTCCTTTCTTTTTATTTTTTTATTTACATTCACATTTTTACAATAGGTTAAAACGGCCACAAGCTCAGGTAGGGGGGTCTTTGCAGGGGGAACTATTCCTTTCGTAGCCTGCCCACATGCTTTTGCGCCAGCCACTAGCTCAGGTTAGGGGTCCCAGGCAGTGTGCGACCCACAGCCTCCTTTTCTAATTAAATTAAAACTCACTACGCTCTCCGGTGCTGCAGACCCCCGATCCACTCCCACCATAGCATGCTTCCCAGTTTCCCTGCTCCCACCACCCATTGGCAAATGGGTTAGCCAGAGAAGGATCAGCTTTTTTTGCAGGGGGAACTAGTCCCCTCCTAGCCTGCCAACCTCCACTTTTGCCAGCTCCAAGCTCAGGTAAGGGGTCCCAGTCATTGCACGACCCACAGCCTCCTTTTCTAACTAAATTAAAAAAAATCACTGCACTCTCCAGCACTGCAGACCCCTCCCCCCCCACTCCCACCACAGCCTGCTTCCCCATTTCCCCACCCCCTACACCCACTAACCTGACCACCAGCAAACGGATTGGCCAGCGAAGGTCTTTTCAGACACCCACTCTTGACAGCCCTTGCCTGGACAACTCTTGGCCAAAGGGTCCAAGGTAAAGGCCAGTTCCTTGGAAGCAGCTCCACTCTGTTTGCTGTGTTCGTCTGAGAAGCAAGCCACTGTCAACCAGCAGTGACGGGTAAGGTAAGTGTGGTCTGGGTGACGAGTACATCCATTACTGTATTCCATTCAAACCCTACCACTCTTATTACCTTACATAGCACACTGATGTTAGCCAGCTAGTAAGCAGTTTTACAATCAGTGCTGTGTCCCAATTGTAGGTGGTTCTACATTTACTGCTGTATCTCAAATTTGTTTTTTCCCCACCTTCCTGGGTATCTCAGGTCTGTATGTTTTCTATTTGTTGCGGTCTCAAGTTTTAGGCATTTTTTTAGGGAGCAATATCTTTCCAGAGGACTCACGGGGCACAGGTGAGCATCCCTGGAGGACCTGTGAGGGTGGTAATTGCTGCACACAAGAATGTATGACAGGGGAAGGGGTATGGGCACAGTTAGTCAAAACAGCGGGGGTAGGAAAGGGTACTACCACTAACCAACTCCACTAAAAACTCACCCTTCTGCATACACCTCTCAAACTCAGAACTAAAAACAACCATACCTCTACAGCACAACAAACCGCAGATACTTCACTACACCACAACAAGAAAACAAACCACACATAGCCTCACCCAACAGCACATGTCAGCTACCGACTGGAAAACACCTAGGCTCAGAGAACAGTGTCAACTGAACTGAACTGAAGTTGCCAACAGCACATCAGAGCTCTCTTGCTCTTTTCTCCTGCTCAGTCCTAATAATGTGCCCCCTCCCTTGCTTTACAGATCCGCCAGAGTGACCAAGAAACCACGTAAGTAGCATCAGTGCCCGGTATAAGAACTTTAACATAACAAAACAACTAAATGAGTATACAATTAGCATCACATGAAGTACAAGTCAATTCTGACCATCCCTACCATTTCAAGATTACATACCAATTTCAAGAAAACGTGACCAAACCTCAAACATTTTCAATTTTTTTTGTCTCCCCCACAGAATTATTTTCAAGAAGAGATGCACTTCACCGCTCCTTTCACCATTCTGCTTTTGGAGATTTTTAACCGACTTCCAGCCCCTCATTATTTCTTTTAGTGGCTATAGCAGCTCTGAATAGTCAACATTTCTGAGGTTATCATAGGTCCTCTGTGAATCTGAGCCTAAAATCGGTGTCTCAAAGGTCAATTCTACATCTGTTCTTAGAACAGTGTTAATCGTCCTATTTCCAAAATGTATTCATGCCACAGCACTCCCATAATATGTGTTCCAATGTCCCCCTTGTGTCATTACAGCCCCAACATGCATCTGAAACACTCAAACCCCTTTCTTTTAGTTCTTGTGCAGTCCAAAATACTCTATTTAAGAGTTTAATTTATCTAGCCCCAACAATCCAGTTCAGCGATATCAGTTTAACATTTTCACAGAAGCGTTTCCATTGCTCTTCAGAAATGTCTCTTCCTGACACTTGTGACCATTTGGCAGCAGCTTAGGATTGCTTGTTATCATGCTTTGAAGTATGGAATATAATGAGGAGGCCGGTGTCCTCGACTCTCCATCTGCAAAAAGACTTCCCCCTAGTTCCTTCCCCTTACCATTCTTCTCTTCCACTCTGCAAGCATTCCGTGCTATGGGTTTCCAGTTCCTATGTTGTTCGATTGTTGTTTTTTAATTCTGTGTTTCAGATGAGATCCATTTCCTTATCAAATCTTTCTTTAATTTCAAATAGGCCAACCACTTTCTTGTAATTTGCACATACGCCAAAAATAAATTGGGCATCACCTTCTCCTCTCTCCTACCCCCTCAGAGATCTGGAACACCCTCTCTATAGACAATAGAGCCATCATTGTATACAAATGTTTTAAGAAAGCAATACATCATAGGTCTTCCCATATTAAAAAATTACAAATTGCATCTTTCAGCTCGCTCAGGCCAACCCAGCTTAGGATTGTTTACAACAATTTCCATTGCTCTACACTGGCTTGAGGTTCATAGATGGCCGGAGGGCCCACTTCTCTACATACCTATGTAGATTTCTTTAAGCCTTGTGAGTGTTAGTTATTAGTATTTGCATCATCCACTATCAATTCCAGGTCTTGAAGGAATGACCACCTCATACCTTTTCTCAATGAATCATCAGTACACTCGCCCTGCCCCTCAAATTGATGTAGTGTGTGTTTTCTATGGAGCATCACTACATTTTGAAGCACTTTCCAATGCAATACAAATGAGTTCACGGCGGCCATCTTATGGCAAAGGACACTCATACATGGGCGCTCCAAAACGGTCTGCCTTGGTAGTATGAACTGGAAGAAAATGCCCCTGCTGGTGTCTGTAGCCGATGGGGGTTGAACTCTAACTTTATTTAAATAACCATGTCTGCCTATTAAAGCCTATCAGGATTTGTTTTTTTCTATTTATCTCCAAATATTTGTTTTCAATAATATGATTACTGTCGCCTGCTTTAAAAATTTTAGTAATGTAATTTAAGGGTTTGTATTAAGATGTTATTGTAGAAATACACCAGTTATTAAAAAAAAAATGTAGACATGGATTAAAATGCACAATCAAAATAAATCACACTTGCAAATCATTCTTTATATTCTGCAACCCCATTGCTTAAAGTTTCAATTCAAGAGAACTCTTTGGTGTTTGTGTCAATTTCACAGAATCTGTTAGTTCTTTAGCATTCCAATTCAGTGATGGTGGAATGCTTCATTAGTTCTTTAGCATTCCAATTCAGTGATGGTGAAATGCTTCATTGTATTTTGAAGGAAGATCTAAATTCTGTTGTTCACAAAACCGAGACACACAAGCACATTTTCCTTCTTGAGAACCCTTATCTTGACTGCAGGGTATGATGAGCGTTTAGCCAATTTTTTTCTTATGACGGTGCATTCTTCATGTGTGTTTAACAGCAGCTTTAGTACTAATTCACAGTAACTACTGTGTGGCAAACTGTTGTGCATCCTGATCGCTAACAGAATTTGTCCCTTAGGAAGGAGTGTCAACCAATGGTTCCTGAAGAGCCTTTGCAGCAGTAGAGGAAGACTGTAGAACACACAAGTCTCCAGGGAGCATTACACAACAGCATTTAGCCCATGGGACTTAGCTTTGCCCCAGCCCCATAAACAAATCACATTCACCCCTATTTTCTAGCTGTAGCTGTAGTTCTGTGTCAACCTCAAGAAAGTCCTGGTTTTCCCATTGCATATTAGGACTTGTACACCAATACTTTGATATGATATGATAGGTTATTTATAACGCGCTTAATACCCAAAGGTTTCTAAGCGTGGACCCGGGATCTAACCTGTGTTGCTCTGTGTCGTTTTGCTTCCAGGGCGAGCCCCCTGGCCCTGAGGTATCCTCCCGAGAAAATACCTAGAATGTAAAAACCAAGTACTTGGCTATTCGGTGAATTATGAATTGTTTTATATTACATAATGTACTACCTATTCTTGAGAAGCCCTCTGACTATGCTATACAGTGATATGCGATTAAAAAATGTCTTTACTTGCCCATCGGTCATCGAGTCTATTTTCTTCAGTTTCTCTCTGCCAGCCGCTGGCTCTGAAGACTTTCAATAATGAATTGCAATTGGTATATTTCACTTCCTCATACCCTTGTGTTTTTAAAAACAAATCAGACGCACATTGGTTATCCCACTGGTTGTTACATTTCTTGTGTATTATCAAAACTTTCTTCACCCCCCTCTTTCATTTGCCAAGGCACAATTGATCTAAATGACTGCCATTTTCTCCAATGTAATATCTTTCTCACAACCATAAATCTCAACGCCTGCTACTTACAATCCAGAAATTGAAAGAACACTATTTGCTGTGAGCATGGTTCAGTGTTGTCTGCACTTGTCACAATTTCTCGTCTATTTTAGGGAAGAGCTATTGTCTGTATCAGAAGTAGGAGTTCTTCGACATGTACTGTAGTCCCAAAAGGTTTTTTTAAAAGTCAAGATATTTGAGAATATAGACTCTAAGCAAAAGTGTACATCAATTTAGCAGATTGCCTGCTGCAACATTTCCAAGGAGTGGTTGAGTGGAGCAAGAAAGTATATCGCGTCCATTCCCACAGGTACCTTCAATAGTTAAGTTGGTTGCAATTACACCTTACTTAAAATTGATCAGTGGTTTGCCACAAGTAGTAGATTCCGTTAACTGAGTGCACTTCAGCATCTTTAAAAGATCTACCAGGCAGATCTCAAAGGCAATATATTTAGTTTCCCACAGAAGCCCTTTCATCGGCAGTTTTCTTCACTGTTGTCTAACAGCCAATGTTCCTTATTTTCTGGTGTAGTCCGTGTTAGCCAGCCCTCCTTTTCCCCAGGCATCTATTTTAAAGTCATAAAATTGAAAATTGTAAAGTGTGTGGGATGCCTTTTGAAAATGTAATTTTTGTTTTGTTTAATAAGTGTTTTTAAGCATGCGCATTATGCTTTGCAGAAAATGGTAAACGAGTAACTTGACGGTCTGTAAACATGCAGGTTAGAGCACGATTTCTGTAATTCCAATACAGTTTCTGTGCTACTCGCCCTTTTTGTTGTGTGTGACCAGTCTGCACAACTGATCTCCTGCCTGTTGGCCTCGGGCTCCCAAAATAAAAATTAGACACAGCTTTAGTATGACTTGCTAGGTTTGTATCTACACAGAACAGACCAAAATGATACACAGTATTTAGATTCCTGACTTGTAAACAGTTGCTCGAACCATTACAAATTAAAAATACATACTCATGACATCCTTTGTCAAAGAGAACATTCTTCAAATAAACCTTGAGTGGCATACCTGCGTTCCCTGTGATGTGTTTGATGGTGTGGTGAAAACACTGGCCATCGCAGTCTTCTCCCGAGTACAAGAAATGAAATGGGGGGCAAAGCAACAGTTGAAACAAGTGAATGAGACGGGCCTATACGTTCCACTAGGCATAGACACTGCAATGGCCAATATTAGTGGCATATATGTTCTGGACTGTAACCCCGTAGTTGGACCTCTTTAATGCACAAAGCAACCGTGAGTGGCATGCCTGAGATCCACGCAGTGTGTTGGTGGGTGCTTTGAAAGCGCTGTCCATCCCTGTCGTCTCATGGCAAGGGAAAGAAACTGGGCCAAGAGCCAAATGTTATGTGCAGAGGCGTAGACAGGAAGGGCCTGAGCGGGCAGGGCCCTCCCAAAATCTATAAAGGGCCACTCGGCAGTGCTGTGTGGGCATTTACAGATGTTAATGTCACCACTCGGCAGTACTGTGTGGGCATTTACAGATGTTAATGTCACTGCGGTGGGCCCAACTGCATTAGCTTCAGTCCTCACTAGTTGGATAATCCTGGCTGGGCCTCTGGTTATGTGGGCCATACGTTCTAATAGGTCTAGACACTACCCTGACTAATCTAAGTGGCATGCTTGGTGTCAATTGTAACCCACTTAAACAAATTGGCACTAATAAACAAAGCAACCCTGACTAGCATGTATGGATTGAGTGCAATGTGTCGGAGGGTACTGAAAAACCACCGCCAAACAAGCAAATGGGATGGGGGCAATACAGTCCACTCAGCGAGACACTAAACTGTCCAAGTGTGTTGGCATGTATACTCCCAGACAGACCTAGACTTCCCTGATGGGCAAAGCAACCATGTCCCACATGTCAAGTGAACGCACGGGATCCAGGACCTGTTTAACATCTGGCTCGGACCTACCTGTGCAAGGACTTGGACGCTTTCCAGCACCACTGCCCGATGAGCCAAGCTGAACCGCATTTTCACCTGCAGCTGCCCGCTCCATCGGTGTGGCCATGCCCCCTCTGACTTAAGGCATGTTTAACATCTAGCCTGGGGTTGTCTGCAGTCAGGCATGGTGGTAGCTGTGGAGACTGAGAGTAGCGCCTAATTGGAGGTAGGGGCTTGATCTCCCTGTCGTTGCAGCACTCCCCTTTTCAGGACCCTGCTGTCAGTGTTTCAGCAAGGGATTGGACACTTTCCAGCATTGGTGCCTGCTTAGACCAGCTCAACAGCTTTTTTTATAACTTGCAGCCACCCGCCTGCTCCCATGGTGTGGCCATGCGCTCCGACCTCGCCCTCCAGCTATGACCCAGGACCTATATAACTTCCGGACTGGGGCGAAGCCTCGGGATGCGTCCCTGAGCGGTCTGCAGCTGGCAACGGCATTCTCCTCCCTTCCTTCTGTCACTATGCTGTGATTCTAATGGCCCTCTCCATCTTCAGTTGTTTAATTTACTCTTACTTCGGCCTGCTCAAATGCCCTCCTCCCCTTTTTTATGGAGTCTAATCTAACCTGCTAAAATGTTGGCGTTTTATTCTTTCACTCCTAAGCCAATATTTCCATTTGTTTTTCTTGATTCACTTTTCTTTTCTCTTTCTCTGCCTAACTACAGCTGTCTTTCATTCCAATCGCTTTGCCACCTCCCTACTTCTAGTCTTGACACTCATCTGCCCCCCCCTCTTACTGGTCTTTCCCAGTCTGTCAATGTTGCTCTGTGTACTGGTCAATCCATGAACAACAAAGCTCATTCGGTTATACATATTGTCTCATTTTCAACTTCCCTTTCTATGTCTAACTGAAATTTGGGATGGCCTGCGCTCTTTGTTCCTCCTCTGGACATGGCGGAAGTGTTGGCCTTCTTCCTTCTATCCACCCTTATCATCCTATTTCTACTTAATCTCCCAGTGTTCCCTTCCTTTTAATATCATTATTCTTCGTTCAACCATTGTTTTTCACCCGCCTTCTGGGTCATCTAACGTCGTACTGATCCTGTCTCCTACGATGACCTTGATGCACTGCTTTCTTCCCTTCCGTCTCCTGAGCTGCCTTTACTCCTTCTGGGTTATTTTTCTCCTTGCAATGCTCTTTCTCACACTCTCCAGTGACCTTATCTATTCTGGACTCTTTTTGTCTTTTCCAAATCCCCACTCCCCCTTGTCATGCTTCGGGTTCCTCACTGGACCTTATTATTTCTATCTTCCTTATCTCCACACCTGTTTCCGGCTCATCTCTCTACTTGTGAGACTATTTTCTTATTTCTTTTTCTTCTTTCGTCCGTTCTTCTCCCCCTCTCCACATCATCTTCTACCTTTCTTTGCTGTGATCTTTGATCATTTCAAGTCTCCTCATGTTCCTCTGCTCCTACCTTCTGTCGACACATTCACCTCTCTCCCAGTGCTGCCTCTTCTCTCCTCTCGCTTGGCTTTGTGGATACTCTTGATCTCCTTTCTCTCTTTCTCATAAACCATCTCAGTCCTATATGACCCCTCCCTGTGCCAAGGCCATCATACTTTATGCCAGGCTGAGTGGCAATGGTGTAATCTAGGGCTACTTGTGACCTGGTTGTCTTAGCTACCCTTCATTCTTTCTGTGATTCTCTGCTTCTGGCTGGTAGACGTGTACACTTAAACACTCTTTGACTATTTCTTCACACCCCTGTCCTCTGTTCCTGAATTTAAGTCATATTCTCCGAACTCCCTCTTGCTTCTCTTTCTGCTTCATATGTTGCTGATTTCTTTTCTTCTAAAATCACCCTTCTTTGTTCTTTGATTACCTCTTTTTACACTTTGCTCGGATCCTCTCTTCTCGCCCTCATCTCTTATAACTATGTTCTCTCCTCTCTCTGATTCTGATGTCTTTCTTTATTTCTAAATCTCGCCCTACTGATGCACCTGCTGACCCACTGACCTCCTCATTAATCCCCATTGCCTGTCCTAATTTGCTGCCCTATTTTGCCACTATTTTTAATTCCTCGCATCATACATCCATCTGACCTTCTTTCTTTAAAAAAGCTTCCATTGTTCCAATTCTAAAAAAATCCTACTCTTGACCTTTCCCTCCCCTCCAGCCTGTGTCCTATTTCACCTTTTCCCTTTCTCTCTCTCTAAAACTGCTTCGGCATATTATCTATTCTCAAGTAAATCATAACTCACTTCTTTCTCTTTCAATATGACTTTCGGGGCAGTCACTCAGCTGAAACGACTCTCCTTGCTGTGTCTGACTCTTTTATCCTCTCGCTAGTCTAAACTTCTCTTTTTATTCCTGCTTCATCTGTCGGCTGCATTTGACACGATCGAACACTCGGTTCTTCTTTCTTCTCTTTACCAACTTGGTTTTCAGGCATCTGTTCTTGACTGGTTTCACCCTTATCTTTCTGACTGTTCCTTTTCTGTTTCTTCGGCTGGTCATTCATCACCTGTTTTCCCTCTCCCTCACTGGGTGCCCCACGCTGTAACATTGGCCCACTATTGTTTGCTCTAGACCGCTCCTCTTGTCTCTATTTTGTCCTTTGACTTCTCTTCTCATCTTTACGCTGGTGAATCCCAGATAATTCTGTCTTTTCCTTCCTTCTCCGACTCTATCCTCTCCTCTTTCGCAGCCTGTCTGCTCTCTATCCAATCTTGAATGTCTAACCACTACCTGCACCTCAATCCTCATCAGACCGAGGTTCTTTTCTTCCCTGCTTCTATCAGCGATCCCTCCTCCTCTTGTATCTCTTTTCCATCCTCTGATCTTCCTATTTCTTCATCGCCTCGTAATCTCGGTGTTGTCTTCGACTCTTCCCTTTTCTTTCACTTCCTACATCTACACTATTTCTCGATCCTGCTGCTTTCAATTTTTTAATATCTGCAAGGCTTGTCGTTTTCTTACTGTTGATAACCTCTAAGGTTATATCGTCTCTAGTCTTCTTTTGTCTATTGTATTGCTCTAGTCTTCTATTCGGCCTCCCTCTTCGGTCAGTTTATCACTCCTCAGTGTGTCTTTTGTATGAACCTTCCCCTCTGCACTTCCTCTGCTTTAAATTCTCGAGGATGGTTATTCTTTGAATCATGTTTTCTTTTCAGGTTTCTTTGCATCATCTTTAATTGCTTTCACTATCTAGTGCCTCGTCTTTTGTCCCTTATCTCATTCAACTCCTTCCACCTCCCCTCCTGTCTCTTTTTCTCTTCTCTGTTCTGGCCCTCCATGCGGGCACTCGCATTTTCTTTATTTTTCTTTACTTGCACCGCAGCACTGGACTGCTCTTCCTCGATCTCTTGGTTCTTCATTTTCACTGTCACTTTTCAAAGTTCGTTTTAAGGACCATTTCCTATCTGGTGTATTTGTTCAGGTGAAACTCTTCATACTAAGTACCTTTTTGTTTTCCTTGTAAAGCGCTTAGGTATTACGTTCTATAAAATACAAATCCGTCACGCTCTCCTCTTGTGGCAAAGAAAAGAAATGGGTGAACAGAAAAAATACACACTTGTGACAAGAGCAAATGTGATGGGTCAATACTTTCCAGTAGGTAAGCCATACATTGGTGAAATGCCTGCTCTCAATGGCAAGCCACTAGAAAAATGAACAGTAGTGCACAAAACAACCGTGACATGCATACTTGCTTTGAGTGCAATATGTCGGAGGGTAAGAAAGTCTCTGGCTCAACCCATCTTTTCGTGTGACAAGAAATGAAATGAGCCATGTTGCAAAGCAACTGTGATTGCATGAGAAAAAGGAACGTGGCAATATATTGCAAAAGACCAGGCCAATACACAGATGGACAATGTGCCATCAATAGCATGACAAGGAACAGTTGTACATAATGCACACAACAACCAGTGAGAGGCATCCCTGCACACCCTGTAATTTGTTGGATGGTGAGGGAACAGCACTGGATGTCTTTATCTCCTCATTTGAAAAAGAAATTTAATTGACCAGAGGAAAATGTTTTTGCACCAGCTAATTGCATGTGACAATACACTCTACTGGGCATAAACCTTACACAGCCCCCCCCCCCAATGCACAAAGAAACCGTGAGTGGCCTTCCAGCGCTGTGTGGTGCAGTGCAAGCACTAGGCATCCCGGTTTCCTACGGAGGCATAGAAACAAAATAGCGTTATTGTAATTGGCCATTAATAATGCGCTTAATACCCAGAGGTTTTTAAGCGGGGATCGAACCACCTGAGTTGTTCTGCACCGTCTTGCTTCCAAGGCGAGCGCCTTGCCTCTGAGCTATTCTGCCGAGACCTGGAAAGAGTGAGAATTATTAAGACATCAGAGACTTGCCCTCTTTCAATTGCAACCAACCCAAACCAGGTATTAATTACATTGCATAAAAACATGCTGCCTGGTATACATGTGTTGTGTGTAATGCATGGGTAACTAAACAGCAATGTAAACCAGCAAAGTCTCATCCAGCGGTTACAAAATAAAATGGGCTAAGATTCAAAGGGGACATTGAGACAAACACTTCTCACAGCACCTGATGGATCTATATTCTACTCACTGGTCCATGTTGCATTGGAACGATCTTGGGTGCGGCTGTTGCAGGTGATCGCCTAGTCCGGATGGGATGGCCCTTCTTTGAAAATTCCCCCCAACTCATACATGTTGGCACTGAAATGCTGACTGCATGAGGCAGAATCGATTGTCTTTTTTTAATTTTAGTGATTTTTATTGTTCAAAATATTGAGAATGATACAAGTGTTAACAAGTTACAGACTTTGAAAGAAACAGGTAACCATAAATGATTTACAGAGTAAATGATCTTAGCTTACTATAATATGCTTTTTTTTAATAACATATTCGATTGGTTAATTTCTCTAACATATCAATATAAACACTAGTAGAATTGAAGTTGTAGAAATATATAACTAATAACATGTGAGTAGTTGTAGGTCCAGTCTACAAAGTGTAACTGATAAGAATCGATTGTCTTATACATCTCCCAACGCTTAGTGGCTTTGTCTTCTATATCTCCCAACAAACGCATCGTTGGTTTATCTGTTGATGTCATTTGCTTAAAAGCCACAGTTTAGCAGCACTATCTGATTTCTCTTGGGAAAAATGTGCATTACCGTCCTATGCATCTTGGTATGTGTAGTGTTTGGGACATCAGGTGATGATACAAGATTGTGTAAACAGACTACGTTCTGGAATGAAAACAAAATTTGGATTTTAAAATGCACAATGATGTTACACAAAATAAAATTATTGAAAGATCTTGCAAAATTTCAAATTTGCAATTGCAAAAATTGTAAATCCACGTTAAAACACACTACAAAGTAATGATTGGGTATTTTCTTCTAAGCACTTAACATACGGAAGAGGAGAAAGCTTAATCTATGGAACGATCTATAACGCATTAATACGTTAGAACTGTAATAACTTGCCTTTGGTGCCGAGGGACATTGCTGTCGTGTCTAGCAGTCACCAGAAGAGTCTCAAGCAAAGACGGAATTTCTGAATCAAATGCTGTCCTGTGCTCAGGACGTGATCATGTAAAAAATGTGAGTAGACACTGGATGGTCACTCTTTTGGTATTTGTCTGGTGTGCATTTCACATGGCAGACACACAATCTAGCAAAATGAGGACTGTGAGCGGGGCCGATTGTGTAATGGCTGTTGGAGGGGGTGCGGGGGAAACCCTGGCAGTTCTCGCCCACCTTTACAGCCACCTGATTGGCCAAGCACCGTCCCTTGGTGTGAATCTGTTTGTTTCGCCAAGGATTATTTTTGCAGAATGCCTGTAAAGGAATGTCCTGGTTAAAAGAAGCATGGGGGCCAGGGGGAGGGGAGATTAAGATTAACACTCAGAAAAAGGAGTTAGGAAAACAGCATCCCTCCCTCCTCACCACTATCTAGCCAGCATCTACAAAATACACTGCCTGGGAAGTCTTACACTAGGAAACAAAGGTTAGGGGGTTACCAGTTTATATGGGAATCTTTCAATGAGCTATATATTTGAGGTTTTATTCTTCTGTTGACTTTTCAGACATGGGAACAAATCCCTCATCGAGCTGTGTGCCTCTTTATTATAAAAACAACATCCCTATATACCGGAACCACTCGATGGATTTGGGTGGGTGATCTGTTCCAATTTTCTGGTGAAGACATGTCGTTATCCCTTCCATCTATTCCTTTTACTCATCTTCACTCTTATGTCTGCCCTAATATAGAAAAATAATTTTTGACAAAACCAAAAGAAATGTACAATGGTAAATCACTTCCTAGTGCTTTGGATGTTAACTTGGAGAAATGTTACTGGACATTGGGATGTTTAGATGATTGTAACTTAGTAATTTATACTTTTATCATTGAGTTCTTGAAATCTGTTTGGTTTTGGTTACAGTTTGGGTGCGATCATGTGAACACTTTCAATAAATACAATTTTTTTTTTAAGGATGCTCATTCGATAACTGGATTGAACTGAAAATCTGCATTCTCTGCATTGCACTGTGCATGCTAATTTGCCCTGGCTGAAGGCTTCTGCAGCACCAAAGCTTTCCCTTGTTGGACAAGGCAGTATTGTGTTCCCGTTACTGTGGATAAATCTGCGCTCCAACGCCAGGTGGCTCTCTATAGAATAATCTGCCAACAGCACGTATGCATCTGCAGGCTTCCAACGCCAGGTGACTCTGCCAACAGCACGTATGCACCTGCAGGCTTCCAACGCCATGCCAACAGCACATATGCATCTATGGAATAATGTGCAGGCTTCCAACGCCAGGTGGCTCTCTATAGAATAATCTGCCAACAGCACAGATGCATCTGCAGGCTTCCAACGTCAGGTGGCTCTCTATAGAATAATCTGCCAACAGCCCAGATGCATCTGCAGGCTTCCAACGCCAGGTGGCGATCTATAGAATAATCTGCCAACAGCCCATATGCATCTGCAGGCTTCCAACGCCAGGTGGCGATCTATAGAATAATCCGCCAACAGCACATATGCATCTGCAGGCTTCCAACATCAGGTGGCTATCTATAGAATAATCTGCCAACAGCACGTATGCATCTGCATGCTGCATCTGCAGGCTTCCAACGTCAATGCAGATGTTGCAGAGAGAGGTAGGCACGCAGGCCATACACGTGCTGGCTCTAATTCGAAAGATGCTTGGGCTCAATGGCTGAACTGAAGCTTGCACCTGTGTGGACCCTGCGCTGGCTTCATGCAGGTTAGCCTAGAATTTGAAGTAGGCATGCAGGCAGTGCTTGCACCAAATCTAACTTGTACTAATGCTGTCCCACGCTCAAAGTCTGAAGGGGAGTCTAATCCGGCTTCTTGCGGGCTGAATGAGGGCATGGGACTGGACATATGCGGTTTGAAATGAATGTCACTTTGGTTAACTAGGAATCATTTGGTGGTGCTGAACCTGTGCAGATTAGGTCAGTTCTGGACTTTGACTGTATATGCTAACCTGACTGTATAGACACTGTACGCCCCTCGCCATTGCAGCTGCATTAGGTGCACTTACAGGGATAATCTGCCTGTACATAAAGCAGCACCTGCCCGGTCACCTGTTTGGAATGAGAGCACTCAATGCTTGTTGCAAAATCTAATCTAAAGGCTGAAGTGCATTAATTAAGTTGAATGGAAAAGCGAACGCGATGAAGTCTACATCCATTCAGGACACTGAGTGAATTGAACTGCCCCCTGAGGTACATTGGCTCCTCTTTCCATTCTAGAGTCAGTTCACCTACATGTTCTAACCCCACAACATAAAGCACATTACTATGCTGAGGCCAGGAAACAGGCTTACTTCCTGACATAAATCCTACTAAGGATGCCATCGACCTGTGACAGGGTTTTAGTATACAATCTAGGGTTACAGACTTGCTGGACCAATGTTCAGGAAAATATCATTTATAAGAAAAGTATTTCACCCATATGTTGGGGCGCCGCTTCTACCTGAAGCGTCCCCTCTGAGAAGGCCCTGCTTGCGCAGGAAGGATACGCGGGAGCCGGGTATCATGCAACTTTCTTTATTCAATACATCGGCGGAACTGCCAAACCTGCCCTCGTCCCTCCCCTTCCCCTGACGTCACGTCCGGGACGTCATGTCCTGTGGGACCCAACAGGGGTCCGTCCACACAACGATGTTGGCAACCTGACATCTCCCCCCCTTTTTAACATGCTAGTTGAGGGGCTCCCCTCTTACCCTATCTCCTCGATGAGTCGCGTCGGCTTCACGCAACTCCTCTGCGGTCGTGTTGTCTTGATCGGGGTCGGTTCGTCCCTGGCGAGTGTGGGGAGGGGCGCCTCGCCTTCTGACTCTTCCCCGTCTCCTTGGTACGCTTCTTCGCGTGGTCTGTCCTCATCGCTATCTCTGTCCCAGGTCCATTGGCCTGCTGGAGTCAGTCTGACTCGTTTGAAGTGCGAGCTGTTCCTGGTTACCGTTGAGCGGTCGTCTCTTTGTGCTGTGACCATAGAGCCCTTCTTGTGTGTCACGACCAGAGGCGTGGGTGCGAAGGTGGCTTCCTCTTTCCGGTTCTTGGGTTGCCTGAGCCATACTTCGTCTCCTGGTTGCATTATGTTCTCCCGAGCCCTTCTTTTCCTGTCTGTGATCTCTTTTGTCTTCGCTTTCCTCGCGGTGTCATTTGCTTGCGCTTCTTGTTCAAGCGGTGTCAGATCTTGTGGTCTCGGGTCTTCAGGTAGTCGCGTAGTGATCGGTCTTTGGAACATCAGGTCTGCGGGGCATACTCCCGTCGTGCTGTGGGGGGTGTGCCTGCATTCTCGTAGTAATTGATTGAGGGCCTGTTCGAATGGCTTGTTTTGCACATGGGCTATTTGGAGGGTCCTCTTTATGTTGGCTATGAATCTCTCGACCATACCGTTGGCCTGTGGCCATCGGGGGGTTATGCGTCGATGTTGAAACCCCATGTACTTTGCAAATTGCTGAAAGTCTTGACTTATAAATGTGGGACCGTTGTCGGACTTTATGATCTTAGGGATGCCATAGGCAGAGAGCATCCTGTCGATAACTGGAATGGCACATGCTGTGGCACTGCTCTCTACTATTTGGGCATCCGGGTATCTTGAATGTTCGTCCATAAGTACGACCACGTGTGTCCCGTTGTTCAGTGGTCTGAATAGGTCTATTGCTAGCTCTTCCCACACTTTGTTTGGCAGCGGTGAAGATTGTAATGGGTTTGGGTGTGGCGGGGGCGCCACTTGCGCATAAACGTGGCAGTTGCCCACTATGGTTTCCACCAAGCGATCGAGTTGAGGGAACCAAACTTTCTGGCGAAGGAGGCGCTTTGTGGCGACTACGCCTCTGTGTCCTTCATGCGCTAGGTGTACTATCCTCTCCCAGAGCGTTCTCGGGACGATGACCTTGCAACCTTTTAGTATGACGTTATCCTCTACCACGGTCAACTCGTCCCGGACTTGATCCAGCCACTTGATGTCTTCCCTCGTGGTGTCCGATTCACCTCTGGCTTGATGTTTCATGAGGGCTGTCTTGTCCATCTGTAGGCAGTGTCGGGCGATTTGCAGCGCTGGGGCTGCTTCTGATTGTATTGATAGCTCCAGCCACCCTACTGGGAGTGGTTGCAGGTGGTGTATGATGTAATTTATGTACGCGTCCGCTATGGACGGTTGAGACGCCGTCGTGGGCAGTGATGCCGGGAGAGATAGTCCGCTGGGTTTTCTTCCTTTCCTGGCTGGTGCTGTATGTGGAACCTGTAGTCCTGTAAGCAGAGGCCCCATCTGGCAATTCTCGGTGGCATCCTGGCCTTCGGGCTGCCGTATATGGTGAGTAGTGCCTGGTGGTCCGTGATGATGGTGAACTCCTTGCCAAACAGGAAGAGATGAAAGTATTTGCAAGCCCAGACGACCGCGAGGCTCTCTTTTTTCGGCCTGAGAGTATGCCTGTTCTGTGGTCGTCAGGCTCCGGCTGGCGTATGCTACCACGTGCGTGATGTGTGGCTCCTTGGGATCTTTCTGGGTCAATATGGCGCTGGCGTCCACTATCAGCTCGGTGTCACGGCTGGCATCAAAGTATGCCATGTCTTCTGCCTGTGCGATGGCCTTCCTTATCGCTTCGAACGCTGCTTAACACTCCTTCGACCATGTGAATGGCGTGTCCTTCCGGGTGAGTAGGCGCAGGGGATTACTGACTGTGGCGTAGTCTTTCAGGTATCTGGAGCAATAGCTGGCAGTCCTAAAAACGACCTGAGGTCGGTGGTGTTCACGGGGGGCGTGGCTGAGTTGAGGGCCTCTACTTTCTCCGGGTCGGGTCTCATGCCTTTATCTGAGAAGATGTGCCCGAAAAACCTCAGCGATCCTTTCGAGAACTCGCACTTGGATTTGTTCAAGGTTAGCCCTGCGTCGTCCAGTGCTTGGCATACCCTGTGTAGTGCTAGGTCATGTTCTTCCTGTGACTTGCCGTAGACTAGGACGTCGTCCGAATAGTTCAGACAGTTGGGGACGTGCCTGATGACTTTGTGAATCTCCTCCTGAAAGATCTCGGCGGCCGAGGATATGCCAAAACTGAGTCTTTTGTATTGAAACAGGCCGAGATGAGTGACGAATGTGGTGATGTAACGGGATTCCGGTGCGATTTCAATTTGGTGGTATCCTTTTGTGAGGTCTAACTTGGAGAAAACTCTCGCCCCATGAAGGAGGTGAATCATGTCCGTGATCCTGGGCGCTTGATGCCTCTCCCTTTCGATGGCTGTGTTGGCTCTGTGCATATCTACGCATAAACGTATGGATCCTTCTGGTGACTTCTTGGGGACGATGGGCGATACCCATGGCGTCGGGCCCGATACAGGTTCTATAACGTTCATTTTGATGAGCTTGTCCAACTCCTCTTCCACTTGTCTCTGGATATTAAACGGGATGCCTCGATAGTGTTGGGCCACTGGTTTGATCTGAGGGTTGATGTGGAGGTGCACTTTCCGGTTTCGCAGCTTGCCTAGGCCGGTGAAGAGTTTTGGGAACGATTGTTTGATTTAGTCCGGTTTTGTGAAGTACTTGTGGGCCATCAACTGGTATAAGATGTGTACCAGTCCCATGTCCACTGCTGTCCGGAAGCTCAGTATACACCCACTGTTGGCTTCTGTGTCTAAAATGTACAGCGGGATCTTCGCTGAGTGCCCTTTATGTGTGCATCTGGCTGTGATCATGCCTTTGCATGGCAGGGGTGTCGTGGAGCCATAGGGGTATATGTCAACCGTGGCCTTTCTGATCTTTGGCTGTGTGGTTAAGGACTGATATGCGCTTTCACTGATAATGTTGACCGTCGCTCCGGTATCCATGAGAAACTTCAGTGGGGTGTCATTCACCTGGAGTGTCAAAATGGGGCTGTGTTGGGTGGCCGCCGTGTTGTCCTGTAGGGCCCATACGTAACCTTTCCTTCTCTGATCCTCATCTGACGAATGGGTGTCTGTACTGGTGGGGGATCTGGTTTCAACGTATCTTACAAAACGCTGCCTGTGTGATCGTCTCGTGTCCTCTGACGACCGTTTATCTTCGCGTGTATATCGACTTCTGCGGTCGCTGTCTTCTTTCCTGATGCGCCATCTTTCGCTGTCTACTGCAGGTCTGAGCGGGCTCTGTGGGGTGGGCCGGCGCCTTTCTTGGTAGCGATGTTTGTGTGGGTTGGGGCGTTCTTACACATGGCCCTGTAGTGGTCCATTCCCCCGCATGCGGCCTACAGCCGGGCATGTCCCTGTGTGTGGGTATTCATAGCCACATTTAAAACATGTGGCATCGGGGTGTTTGTTGGCTTGACTTGGGTGGGTATACAGTTTATTGATCGATTCGGTGTTGTCACTGGGTTGGTGTATGGACACTTTTCCTAGGCTGTCCAATTGCGAGTCCACCGCTGCTTCCATGCGAGCCAGCGCCAGGATTTCTTCTAGCGATCGTTGTTTCTGTAGGAGCTGTTTGCGAAAAGGCTGTGAGAGGCATCCAGCTATTACTTGGGACCTGAGCGCCTCTTCATTGGAGTAGCTATGGAATTCGCAATGCTTCAGTTTGATGCAGAGGCGCATCACAAAACTGTCTATTGATTCCCCTTTTTCCTGTCTTGTTGTGTGGAACATGTGGCGCTCATAATCCACGTTTGTATGTGGTGCAAAGTACTCGGACAGCTTGGCGTGTAGCTCCCCGTATGTGACTGTTTCTACGTTCAGCAACTCCCCTGCAATGTCTCTTACCGCTGGTCCCACTGCCATAAACAGTGTGTTTTTCAGCCTCGTGTCGTCTGTCAATCCTATGGCACCTGTGTAGAACTTGAAGTCCCGTAGCCATATGTTCCATCTGGGTCCCAGATTGGAGGTATCTCTGATTTCAAATGGGTTGGGCATGTGCATGACTTGTGCTGCTCCTTCCTGGTGTGCATGCTGGCTGTTGTCCTGTGCTGTGTCAGCATTGCCAGGCGCCGGTCCTACCCCGCCCGAGGAGGACACTGGCGTGGTCGCTGTGTCCGACATGACTGCGTAGCAGTGAAGAGTTCGTGTGGCGATATGCTGTGGCACCTGGGGCTGTGCTTGGGCAGCAGCAGCAGCCTTTCTGCTGTGTGAGGTGAATTATTTTCCCCAACTCACCGCTTCCTTGCGGCGTGGCCTTATTTCTTGGCCTGCGCAGCTTCACTCCGCACGTGGGAGGGAGTTGTATCCTTTGGCTCCACTCCCTTGTCTCCTGCTGTAACCGGGCGCGCCGGCACGCCTTCGCGTGAGCAACCGCGTGTGGAGTACGGGCCTTTATCACGCGGGAGGCGGGGCCGTGCGTGGTCAGAGGTCAGAGCTCCCGTGATTCTGGAGCGCCCGTGTGAGGAGTACGGGCTTTTGTCACGCGGGAGGCGCGGCCGCGCATACACAGTGCTCCCGTGACTCTGGTGCTCCCGTGGGCCGAAATCCGGGCCTTAGTCATGCGGGAGGCGGGGCCGTGTAGAGTCGGCCGTCGTGCCCGAGTTGCGCCAACGCGCTGAACTGCTCGGCCGCAGACCTCGGCACGGTGCCAGCGGGGGGTCCGTGCCCGCTCGTCGCCAGTGTTCGGGTGCCGCTTCTACCTGAAGTGTCCCCTCTGAGAAGGCCCTGCTTGCGCAGGAAGGATACGCGGGAGCCGGGTATCATGCAACTTCCTTTATTCAATACATTGGCGGAACTGCCGAACCTGCCCTCGTCCCTCCCCTTCCCCTGACGTCACGTCCGGGACGTCATGTCCTGTGGGACCCAACAGGGGTCCGCCCACACAACGATGTGGGCAACCTGACACCATACAACGGAAAAATAAGGGAAAACAGTTAAAAACCCAAACTAAGAGAATCACAAGTACATCCTGTGCCGCAAAGGTTAAAGTTCTGGTTAGAGCTGGTACATATTTAGAAGTTCTGCCTGGTGAGTCACAAGGGAATTTTCGAGTTGTTTTTGGGAACAGACAAAGGTCAATGGAACATCTTTGCAGATGTACG
The DNA here is from genome assembly GCF_040938575.1 of Ambystoma mexicanum. Classification (NCBI taxonomy): domain Eukaryota; kingdom Metazoa; phylum Chordata; class Amphibia; order Caudata; family Ambystomatidae; genus Ambystoma; species Ambystoma mexicanum. The sequence continues at coordinate 1,302,556,802 of NC_090922.1, forward strand.
TGTTATAAAGAGATGCTGTAACTTGGTTAACGTTTAAATTGTGGGCTGAGGTGGGAGCGGGGAAGTAAAATCTGTTCAAACAATCAGGCCACAGTTGAGTAAATGTTGTGATAGGGAAGGCTTGCTGTCCACATGTTGAAATGTTGAAATGTATATACTTGTATTTTGATAATGCAGTATGCTTTGTTTGTGCAAACCTAATGAGGATAGGCCAAACTATGTGTTATTAGATTTGTATAGGTAGGAGGGATTTTGTGGCACAAACAATGTCTGGAAAAAAATGCTGATGCTGTGAGTTTTTGTGCATAAATACTGGAATCCGTGCATTTTGAGCTTAGTTTTCATCCTTATGAGGGTGACTGATCTCCTGGCCATTGTGATTAAATGTGTGCTTCCTGAGATGTCATGTCCATCTCTCATAGTGTCACATTTGATTAAACATTTGGTGACCCCATTGTGATCCCAGTCATTGTTTTGGGTCCACTGGGCCTCTCCGTCCTTGGTGATATACAAGCAGCACTCTGTCAGAAATGGAAAAGCTCTGCTTTGAACAGATGTAAGCAGACACCTTGTTTGACTAAACGTCTGACTATCTCGGACGGGGAGGTCGACTCTGTGGCACCGGGGGAGGTTGATTGAGGGAAAGGGGACCAGCCTACACAGGCTTTTGCAGTCTATTTTATTTTAAGTAAGTGACATGAGATATCAGAATGTTATTTTGATTTGATTCAATGTTTTAAGACTGTACATTGTGTTGTGATATTTGATAGAGCCCTCACTTCGAGGTAAGGGAGAAGAGGAAATGGTACCCTAATCCAGAGGTAAAGAGGATGTGAACATGCATCTATTCTGTGTTATTCTGTGTTAGCCTAAGCACACACATTGAAGTGCACCCTTCACACTCCATTTTGGTTTCTTTCCTCACTTGCAGGGTTTTCATGTAACATGCAGAAAATGATTGCAGCCTGAAGGGCTGGTGAACTGTTCCTACAAAGGAATGCTTAGTTAATGGAATTTACCTGCTTCAAGCCTTGAATATGCAGGCACGGACATAGATAAAGGTTAGCTTATGTGTCTTCCTGTCTCCTGCCTTCCGAAGTTAATTGCGCAACCAATGTTTAGGAAACATGATGTACCATGCACATTCTAGGAAGGGAAGGATAATTAAACTACCGTTCCGAAATGCAAAGTGCCCATTTCGTACAAGGAAAAACACAGATAAAGACAGACCAGGAATGTTTCCTTGTGCTGGGAACAGGGTGAACCTTATTGCTCTTAACAGTAAATTGTACAGACCAGACATAGAGCGAGGATCCATATGTTGCCATGGATAATGCCCATGTTACGCAGGTCATAAACCATCTGTAATTGCAACAACCAATGCCGCTCTGAACTGTATAAAGGGGCTAACTGGCCACCCTGTAAATTGCTCAATCTCTCTGACTGCTCACAGACCTAGCTGAACCTGGGACCGCTTGAAGTTAGAATAAACTCTTGTTATATATTTCTTTGCATGACTGGTGTTCTTCATTTATTTGCAGTAATTCATTTTGGGACTTACAAATGGCGCCCAATGTGGGGGCTGCTTCTGATGACCACCCATCGCTTTTTGAGGACGAAGTGAAAGGACTGAGATCAGTGAGTATCGGGGCCCCTTGCAATTACGAGACACTGTTTCTCGCAGTCTGCTACTCGTGATCTCCGTTCCGCGCTTCGCCCAGAGGTCATAATGGTGAGAGTCCCGGACTGTATGCAGCGACTGTGTTTTGCTTTTTGGGAGGCCACCAGCCAAGCAGGGGTTTGTTTGATTTGATGGGGGGATTGATTTTGTTTTTTGGATCAGGTGAGTTTGTTTCAAACTGGAACTGTTTGGATAAAATATTTTGCGCAAAACCTTTGGCAGGTAATAATCATTGTTTTTGAAAGTATGCCTGGTTTTAGTAAGGTGTAGACTCGTTGGCAAACACTTTGTTGCAAGAGAAGACAGCAAAATGGTTTAGAACATAGTCAGCCGGGACCGCAGGAAGGTTCACCTGCCTATGAAATATATGTAAAATATGGATTAGGAGCTATAGTTTTTAACAGTATTTGGCACCGCCAGACCAGACATCAAGTGGACCTTCAATGGCCTTCGTTGGAAAGTTTTGAAATGACTAGGATACTAAACTTAGTCAGTAATGATGAGGAAGAAAGCTAGTCCTGCTGCTTTTGATGCAGTTAGGGACTGGCACAAAGAAGTCACCCAAAGCCTCTAAAGTAGGGAGAAATTTGCACTCAGACATATTACCCAATCTGGAAAGGCTTAAGCACATGATCAACATAAACAAGATGAGGCTATCAGGGGAATGGATAGAGAGTTCCAATTAGAGGTACAGAAAATATACCCATCAAAAGAATTGCATACATCTGATGAATTAATAAACAAACTACTGAATGAAAGGCAAACACCTCCTACCTCACCTCCAACGTATGTTCCACCACCTACACCAGCACAGTCACCATTACCAGTTCCCAGGATACGCTCTGATGATTGGCCTCCACACCTTACCACGCAGTATTTACTTTTGACACCAGCTACCTCTGTCACTTCGATACTCCTCTACTAGCACCTTCGATCCTTTCTAGCAACTCGAATTGTGACTCGTAGTGCAGCACCCCTTGAGCGGAGAAAAATCTTACAGCAATGGGCAGAAGTATATATAAAGGAGGGCGATGAAGCAGCCGCTTCGGGCTCTCTGGCAGATCATAGAGATATCCCTGAACAAAAGGTAATAGTAGAACAAATGGGACAATATGTGGCCCAGATTTGGGTTGATCTCACTGATTGCACCAACCCACAGGAGTTGCAGGATTTAAATTTCTTGTCCTGTACTCAAGACACAATACTGAAAATACATGAACATATGTCAAAACTATTTACCTTTAAACTAGAACTAGACCAGCTGCACCAATTAAAATTAGATAAAGAAACACGACAAACATCCTATGTCCAGAAAAGATTTTTAAATGCACCAAAAACCATTAGTGGAGAGATGCGCATCTGCACGAGAGATGGATTTCAGATGTCTCTATCTCTCCTATCAACACTCATGACACTTTTAGCCAATATTATCCCTCCATTCAAAGAAAAGGTTATGGCTGAATATTTGCAAGACGAATGTCTTAAGAAACTATGCTGTCCTGCAGATATTATGATAATATACAAACGTAAGTTTTCTAGTGACGCACCGCTAACCTCATTGTCTCTCGACCTAGCTTTGCACCATAATAAACAATTTGAGAATCCCACTGCACAGCTACCCATGCAAGAAGTTCCCCCTACTCTTGTGAACTAGAAGGAGGAAGCGGGCGTTAAAAGTGTGGCTACACAGTTACCCCTGCACACTATATCTCGCAATTTGTTCACTTTCCATTCTCAAGGCAGGAAGTTAATACTCTTAAAAAGTCTATACCTGACATCAGGAAGAATCCCACAGGGTTCTATAAAGAAATAGTCTGTATTAAACCTGCCGGTTTTCAAATTAGGGGACATAAATTTGTTATTCCCTGTCATCTTGCTGGCAGATTTATGGAAACAGGTTAGGTCCGTAGATGATGTACCGGTTGTGGGCGATACATGGGCTGCCCTCGAACTAGCTGATAGGTCAAGAAAAGCTGACGAGAAACCTCCACAGAACATTTTGATATCACTGAATCACAGTGCAGCCAAACTCAAGACCTTGGTACCTGAGAAAAGAATCATTTAGGATAAATTGACTGTGTGCATGCAAGGGAAGACAGAGGGAGCCACATAGTATTTTAACAGCTGTGAGCAAGATTTTTTCAGATTTCAGGATTTGAGTTCGGAACCTGGGAAGGGATTGTCGATTCATTTGTACGATGGGCTATTGCCCCACATTCAGTCTGAAATCACTGCCTCTGAAAGTGCATGGCCGCTAAGTCGCAATCTGAAATTCTATATATGGCTCGATATTATGAGAATAGAGTCAACAATGAGAAGTAGAAGATTGAAAAGAAAAAGTTTGACTTAAAAACTAGGGTGCTCTTGCAGCAGATTGCAAGAGGACCACACAGAGGGAATGCTGAACAGAGGGGACAGTTTAAACTACAAATAGGGACTGTGAATGTAAGCCAATTTTGCTATTGTAAGCAAGAGGGCCACTGGAGGGCACACTGTCAAATCCTCCAGCAGAAGGCAAATGGAATGCCCAGTAGAAGGCCGAGAGCACATAGCAATGGTATGCAAGGGCCGAATCGAAATCAGTTTTCCCAGAGCCAGCAATATGACAGCAATGCAGGGAATCAAGATAGGCAACAGAATACTAGGAGCGTGAAGATTTTCGACAGCGCTACACCCACATATATTTCAGAGGATTTTACATCCAATGACATTTTGTTTTGCTAGGACAACCCAAAGCAGGATCTGGAAACTACTCCTATCCCCATAGACCAGAAAGGACCCTACATAGAGATGAAAGTAGGGGATAGTTCGCACACTTTTCTGGTGGACACAGGAATGCAAAAATGCTCTATTGACCACTCAGGTTCTAGATATTACCCTGTCAGGACAACAAAATGTATCAGTAGGGTTTTCTGGTACTCCAGTAGTAAGCCCGGTCTTCAAACCGGTGCCGATTTCTTTAGGGCCATTAACTGACTCATGTCCATTTTTATTGACAACCAACTGCTTTAAAAACCTGCTGGGATTGAATTTATTGAAAAAATTGCATGCAGTGATTTACTGCTCTCCAGATGGAGTATACTTGACTATTTCTACCCAGCAGAATTCCTCCTCACAATTCATGGCTTTACCTTTACCTTTTTACCCAGTGAGTTGCACCAGATACCTACACATCTATGGGCAGTGAACGACAATGATGTAGGGATTCTAGATGTTGAACAAGTGCGCATTGTTTTGAAATCCGGTGTTACATTGCCTCACATTCCACAGTATAAAGTTTCAGTTGATGGCGAACAAGCACTTAAAAGTATTGTCTCTAATTTAATGCATCAAGGTGTGATTGAGTAAACCTCTGGTAGCACATGTAATAGCCCTGTTTATAAGAAAGGTGATACTGCAGTACCATACCATTTTGTTATTGATCTTTGAGTGATTCACTAGGTAGTAGAACCACAGTTTCTCATTGTTCCTGACATCACTACCATACTTACTAGGATTTCTGCAACGGCTATGCATTTTTTTTAGCATCCCCATTCACCCAGATAGCAGATATTTATTTTGCTTATTCCGTTGGGTGACATTCCTACTTTCAGCCGAATACAGCAAGGGTACACCGAACGTACTAGCATCTACAGTAGAGCCCTTGAACAACTAGATACACTGGAATTACCTTCCACTTGAACACTCGTACAATACATTGATGACTTACTTATCGCTGTAGATTCAGAAAGCGCTTGTAAGGAGGGTACTATTTTGTTGCTTAAGCTTCTAGCTAATAATGGTCATTAAGCCTCTTTAAAGAAATTTCAGTATTGTCAACAGGAGGTCGCCTATTTAGGCTATCTCCTGTCGAAGGAGGGAAGGCGTCTTGCGCCTGAGCGAATACAAAGCACCTCTGACGTGGTGGTACCAAATACACAGAGAGGTTAGGGCTTTTATCGGTATGGCTTCCTATTGCAGGCAGTGGATTCCAATGTTTCACTCTTGATCAAACCTTTATTAACACTGACAAGAAAAGATGTGGCATTACCTCTACTTTGGAATACAGATTGTCAGGACGCTTTTGAGCTGCTCAAAACTGCTCTATGTTCTGCACCAGTATTGGGCACACCAAATTCTAGCAAATAATTTGTCCTATTTGTTCATGAGAGAGAGGGATGTTCTTTGCTGTTTTTGACACAGGAACGTGGAGGAAGGAACAGGCTATGCAGCTATTTTTCCTCCATGTTAAACCCTGTTGCATGCGCTTTGCTGAAATGTCTCAAGGTTGCGCCCGCTGCCGCCATCTCATTAAAACAAAGTGAAGGCATGGTTTTTGGTCACTCCTTAACCATGATGGTGCCTCACTCAGTAGATGTACTATTGAATAGAACGCAAACTCAGCATCTCACATCTGCCCGGCTCAGGAGATACAAGCTCATTCTATTTGCACCCCACATCAAAATTAAGAGATGCTGTTCTTTGAATCCGGCCAAACTCTTACCTCCTCTAAATGAGGACCGTAATAATGACACCAACCATGATTGTCTTTATGACACTGAACAAGACACCAAAGGGAGGCTTGATTTAAGTGAGACACTCTTGCTATCCCCAGATAGGGAAATATTTTGCGTTGGTTCTTGTGTCAAACTCCCAGATGTCACTTCAACTGCTGCCTATGCAATCACACCTTAAACACCATTATCGGAAGTAGGATAATTCCTCACACCTCTGCTGAGGCTGCAGAAATAATTGCTTTGACTAGAGCTTGTGAGATATCCCAGGGGCTCGGAGCAAATATTTATACTTAGTATGCCTTTGGAGTAGCTCACAACTTTGGGAGACTGTGGGGCAAGCATGGATTTTTTTAACATCTCACGGTACAAAATTTCAACATTGTCCCTTGATAGTACAACTATTATCAGCATTAGCGCCCCCTAAACCACTAGCCATAATGAAATGCGCAGCACACCAGATGGTGACTGATGATATTGGGAGAGGGAACGCATTTGCAGACAAAATAGCCAAACAAACTGCCACCGACACGCAAACAAGAATGTATGTGTTGGACTCTGCCAGGTGGGTTGCTAAGACTGGGATGATGGAAGAGGGCATTAGTAGCCTGAAAGAAATTCAGACTAAAGCCACAGCAGAGGAAATTGAACTATGGGGTTCTGGCCCAGCAGGGTTGGATAATGAAGGATGTTGGTTTCATCATGAAAAACAAAGATGGATGCTGCCCAATGCTTATGTAACAGCTGTAGTTACTATGGCACATGGGACAGCTCACATTAGTGTGAAAGGTATTTGTAAATATTTAGACCAAGTATTGAGTAATGACAACATTCCCAAAATTGCAGAGTGACTAGTTCAAAACTGTATGATTTGTCTACAACACAATATTGGGAAGGGAACACCAGCACCCAAGTGTAGTTTTGGACCTCCTTCCATGCCATTTGAAGTGATTTATTTTGACTTCATTGAGGTGGAGCGATGCCAAAATTACAGATATGCGTTAGTAGTGAAATGTGCATTCAGCAAATGGGTTGCGGCTTTCCCTCTGAAGGATAATACTGCTATATCCACTGCAAAAGTCATGTTAAAAGAGTGCTTCCCTAGATTTGGGTTACGTAGAATAATATGGTCCGACAATGACCCTCATTTTATTGCCGCTATCATACTAATGGTATGTGAGGGGCTACAGATTAAGAAGCAATTCCACTCGGCAAGACATTCTCAGAGTGCCGGGTTAATTGAACATAACAGCATTCAATTGTGCTGGGTTGAACATAACAGCATTCTTAAGAACAAACTAGCGAAGGTGTGTGCACATAGTAAACTAAAAGGGCCTGATGCCCTACCACAAGCTCTGCTATCTATTAGAACAACTGCCCAGGCAAAAACGGGATTTTCTCCCTATAAACTAGTGATGGGAAGACATGCTAATGTATGGAATGCAACTAGACCTAAAAAGTTGTCTGACATCGAATACCCATTGACTGATTACTGTGACCAGTTGACTCAAAATTTGCGTTTCATTCACCAACAGGTTCGTGCAGCACTGCCCGATAAGAATGAGGGCCCTGGTCACCGCATTTGCCCTGGTGACTATGTCCTGGTGAGAGATTTTGAGCGCAAATCCAGTCTTGCCGCTCGTTGGAAAGGACCCTATCTGGTGCTACTGATCACTCAGACGGCTGTTTGAGTGGATGGAAGGAGCACTGGATTCATGCAGTACACTTGTAATGAGTGCCTTTACCCTATGACAAGTGGGAAAAGAAGGGGCTAGGAGATCCTGAAACCAAGTGTGTACCCTTCAGTGATGGCACATGTTCTGATCCTGAGCTTAAATAGCCCGATTGTTCAGCACTTTCTCCGGATAATGATCCTTTGTTCACGGATCACTCTGTGCTTGGAGTGACCAGGTATAACCTTCAACCGTGGAATTAGCTAGGGAATGACATTTTGAAAGTAGGAAAGTGTGGTAAGAATACAGCACCCACAAGAAACCAACAGTATTCCCTCTATTCCCCACAAAGATACTTGAAGGTAGAGGGAGGGCTGGGAAAAGAAGACTGCAAGCAAGATTGGCCACATGGTCAGGTGCCACCCACGGATGAATTTATAGAGCCTGTTTCAGTGAGGCTTCTTAATGGACACTGAAGTACTATGCCTCTGTTTGGGGCACGTAGAAGCGAGGGCATGGAAAACATCACCACTGAACAGTCCAGATCTAAAGGTCTATGGTCCACTATGGACAAATGTATAATCATAATTATTGTAGCTTGTATTATGCTCATACCGATACCTGTGTTATGGTTCTTAGAAAGCTCACACCCTCTTAGCATACTGTTGCCTACTGTTAGCTCCACTACCTTGTCTCCTTTTTATATGCACTCACATACCCTTCACCCCCTTGATCTCGAACACTGAGAAGGGTATCTTAACAACACCCTCATGTGAATTATGAATGACGCGATCCTGAACAGAACAAATTGCTGGGTATGTTCTCACCTCCCACAACATGGTTTAGGTTGGTAAATATATCAACTCCCGTTATCAACTGCTTGCTATGCTTCTTTTAGGGCTTTGTTTGTTTGTAAATGGAATGATAGTACCACTGGTCACTTTGATGGGACAAACATCAATGAATTTGATCCACAGGTATTGCTGCCTCTAGGATGTTCTGTCTTTTCTAATAAAAGCACTACCAATGTTGCCTCTACACAACATGCAGATAAAAGATCTAGACCCTACCAATTGATGATCTCATTCCGAATGCCACCAGTATGAAATATGGAAGCAACTCCCCCATCCTACACCATCAGCCAAGATCCTGATATAGTACCATTTTGTTTAAGTAGAAAAGGTTCTCTGCAAATGGGTACATATGACAAATGTATGCACACTGCGGTTTTGGTAAATGAGACAAGGCTCTTATACATCGGGAGTTCCATTTACTTTGTCTGTGGGAAACAAGCGTATCCATGGTTACCTAAAGATTGGCAAGGAACATGTTACTTGGGGATACTGTTGCCAGGGGTTTACATAACTTCCACTGCAGAAATACTGAAACACTGCCCTAGGAGGGGGATCGATGATGACACACCACACAGATATTAGGGGATGTAGCAAAATCCATGATTCCCTTTTGGGGACAAATAATAAACTCTCGAGATATTAGAAGGTTGGCCAGAGTGTTCGAGAAAACCATTAATGAAACTACTGACATAATGTTTAATATGAAGTTAGAACAAAGAGCTATCAGACTAGTTGCTCTTCAGAATAGAATGGCCTTAGATGTCATGTTCGCTGAAGTTGGAGGAGTTTGTAAAATGGACGGGTCAGCGTGTTGCGTATATACATCCGAATCCCCCCCCTTCTGTGTTTCAGGCTATCAAAAGATTACATACACTGGGTTCTGAAAAACATGTTGATGAAGGTCATTGGGACATGGGCTTGGAATCTCTTTAGAACCTGTAGTTGGAAGATATTCTCGGAACTTGCCATTTTTGTTGGAGTAGTTTTGGTTTGTTGCTGCTGCATACCATGCATGTTTACCAGTTTTAGGTTCTGTACTAGGTAACTGTTGCTCTAGAGCTCTGGAGAAATTTAAACCTGTACCTTATTCTCCTATTTATGTGACTAATGCCTTGATCATGCAGGATGTAGAGATTATAAAATGTATGGCTATCGATATATGTGATGATGATGTATGACCTTAATGTGTTAGCTTAGGCTAAAAGTAGGGTTTGTGAAAATGCACCTATTCTGTGTTATTCTTTGTTAGCCTAAGTGCACACATTGAAGTGCACCCTTCAGACTCCATTTTGGTTTCTTCGCTCACTTGCTGGGTTTTCATGTCGCATGCAGCAAATGATCACAGCCTGAAGGGCTGGTGAACGTGTTCCTACAAAGAAATGCTTAGCTAATGGAATTTACCAGCTTCGAGCAGTGAACATGCAGACACGGACAGAGATAAAGGGTAGCCTATTTGTCTTCCTGTCTCCTGCCTTCCGAAGCTAATTACGCGACCAATGTTTAGGAAACATGATGCACCATGCACATTCTAGGAGGGGAAGGATAATTAAACTATGGAACCGAAATGCGAAGTGCCCTTTTTGTACAAGGAAAAACACAGATAAAGATAGGCCAGGAATGTTTCCTTGCACTGAGAACAGGGTAAACCTTATTGCTCTAACAACAGTAAATTGTACAGACATGATGTAGAGCGAGGATCCATGCGTTGCCATGGATAATGCCCACTTTACGTAGGTCGTAAACTATCTGTAATTGCAACAACCAATGCCTCTCTAGACTGTATAAAGAGGCTAACTGGCCGCCCTGTAAATTGCTCAATTTCTCTATGACTGCTCGCAGACATAGCTGAACCTGGGACTGCTTGAAGGGAGAATAAACTCTTGTTATATATTTGTTTGCTTGACTTGTGTTCTTCATTTATTTTCAGTAACTCATTTTGGGATTTACAGGGATATAGAGACTACACTATTGGTTGATCATATTTATACTTTGTACTTATTTCTAATGGATGTGCATGTGGAACGTGTGTACAACATTTTGCACAGATGGAGATAAAAAAAAGAATATAGCAAAGAATGGGCTGAAGCAACCCAAGGTGTATTGACCCATGGCCCTATGAAGGAACTTTTAATGCAGATATTTTAAATGATATAACAATATTACTTAAAATGTCACATAAGGCAAAGAAGTTAGAAAAAATATTAGGTATTTTGGGTCTTTGAAAATGATGCAGTAACAGATCTGATCTAGTGAGGAGTGGTCCGCATCAGAAGGCGAGGAGAATCCATGTTTCACAGACACAAAGCCCCACTGCGCTACAACCCTTTGGGAAGTACCATTCCAGTACTACAACCTGCCCTGGGTAGAATCCCTCTGTCCTCCACATCCCAATATTACACAGACTCCTATTTCACCCGCACCAAATGCCGGACCTTATGCTTAGGTAACTCAACAATTACATGAAGCCTTCCAGGAAACACACCCTGCACCCTAGACAAATAATTATGGGAGCAAGGCTGGTCTGTCACCGCCCACCCACAACATTTAGTGTGTCCTCTTTTCCCAGAGGTACAGAAGTTGGAAATTGGGGAAGGGACACATTTTATTTATAATTGATAATAAGTTTCATGCCCATTTACATGACAGTTCCCAGGAGTGGGCAAGAATTGTCACTGTGCAATTTAAGGGCCACCTTGGCGGCTTTACAAACACCATTGAATACTCAAAGTACCCCTAACACAAATGATGATGAGGCAGATGACGAATCTGAGGTAGGAACAGGAAGTTTTAGGGGAAGAGGGTGAAGAACGGTATGATTTACAGAATAGGTTTGTTCCCCAAGTAGGAAAAAATGTCAGCAGGAAAACTAGCACCGGACCAGTCTCTGTGGCCACTCGGCTACTTAATAGAAAGGACAAGATTAATACAATTAGTAGTAGAATCAAAAACTACAGAATTCCTAAGGAAATTGTAGAGGGCAAAAGTGTATGGGAATTTTGTATTCCCTTCTGTAATAACTTGGCATGGTGGACCTAGGAGCTGGGTCGCATGATGAGAAAACCCCTGGCCCTGCAAAGGGTCATTTCAGTGTTAAGATACAGACATTGTTGAAGAATGTATACAGGATCTTAATTGGGACTACCCGTATATGGAAGACTGCCTTGCAGTCTGGGAGATGTATGCGATACAAACCCTCAATACATAGAGAACCTCCTTGGTTATTAAGGTAAGACAATGCCCTTAATTCATATTGACCAGGTGCAAACAAAGTATATCCCATGGCCACACAGGGATAAAGAGAACTTAGAAAAAATTGCCTTCATTAACAGAAGGAGCTGATAATTGGATATATCAATTTGAGAAGCAAATGGCTGGCACTAGATAAGCGGTAGGGGACGTCAAGCGTTTACTCGCTTCACTCATTGTTGAACAGGTTAATACTCTATGGGCCAACTCAGGGAATCCTCTTGTCGCTATAACGGATGATGAATTTGATGGAGCAGCTTTTAACCAGTAATAGAACTGTATTTTGGCAATTATTCTATGATGCTTTTCCTGATAAAAAAAATATAGGGACATTAATGACCAACAAAATGAAATCTACTGAGGAACCAGCATAGTTCATAAGAAGAATGCAAGTGCAATGGAGGCAGGAAGTGGGGCAGAGATGGCAGGAAATAGGGGGTAGCCCAGTTTTATTTTTATCATTTAGGGGGTACAGGCGGATTTGGACATTAGTGGGGAAAGAAGCTAAGCCCTGGGCAGAAATGCAGCGCACGCAGTGCATTTTAGCAAAATGGAACAAGCTAAAGAAAAGGAGTGTTCATAGCAGACCCAAAGAGCTCAGGCTAAACTGGTTCAGAAGAAACTGGACAAAGTAAGCATGGAACAGACCGTCCTTACTAATGCAGCTCCAAATACACCCATGATTCTTCATGCACCCGACTACCCCACTAACTTTTCTATAATCCAATATGACGGAAGGCCCTATGGAGGAGGATGGAGAGTACTAAACAGTGGAGCAGCAAGGGGCCCATGGGCAGAGGCCAACTTACAGGAAACAGACAGAATAAAGATGGTTGGTTTTGTGAAAAATGAGGTCATTTTGCCTGAGAATGCAGTGCCAGGCTAAACTTACAATTCAGGACTAGCAATCCTTTTCTACTGCCAGTTCCGATGCCCCCATATAGCAACATGGGCCTCAAAATCCACATCAGCCTCAGGGAGCAGGTCCAGGGGAAGGAGCATTGCAAGGCACCAACCCCTTAGGGGTAATGATAAGGGGAGGAAATGCCTTTACAACCCATATTGTCCAGTCATCCACCCCATGCCAAATTGGGTTCCATGGAAATGGTAGATACCAGGCATAGGACAGCCCACAGGAAACCTTGGTGTGCCCCGTTTTGTCAATCACTGCCAAACTGGAAGCAGAAGTTGAGGTGGCGATAAATGATCAGCCCATTTCTTTCTTGATAGATACAGGGACTACCCGATCATGTATTAAAGAGGGCCTGGATTTTTAATTATTCATCATTTACTGAACCATTGCTGAAGGAACTCAAGGAAGCACAAACACAAAAAGCATACATAGAGTGGACACCGGAGAGAGGAGAGGCCTTCCAAGCTTTTCTTTAAAAAAAAAAGGCTGTGGTGTCGGACCCAATTTTAGGGACCCCTAACCATACCAAGATGTTCTTTTTGTTCTCGCACTCAGATGGCCAGCTGATGATTGTGGTCTTGACCCAAAAGACTATCTTAGATCACAAGCCCCTGGCATATTGCAGTGGTATCCAGGCCTAGGTAATACTGGGTTTATTTCCTTGTGAGCAGGATCTGGCTGTTGCAGTAGTAAAGAAACAACTAACATTGTTATGGCATCCCAATTGATGTTGTATGTGGACCATGCTGTTTTCCCCAATTTTGAAAAAAATCAATCTACTCTTACTTCCCAGTGAGCATCAGGATACAAGATTATTTTACGTAGCCCTAATATTCACATTGTACAATGACACAGTAAACCCAGCTTTGTTTCTAGCTACCACAGTACAACTGGGGAGCAATTAAACCCAGCTTTGTTTCTAGCTACCACAGTACAACTGGGGAGCAATTGCATGATTGTACCACTTATGAAGAAGTACCTATTGGTTTTACTGAATTTGTACATACCCTGCCCAAAGGCTAGGTATTGTTTGTTGATGGGTCTTTCACCATAGACCAGGGCACTGGGACTAGACACACGGGGGTGGCGGTTGTAGAGTTATATGAGGGGACCCTTGCAATTGTTCAACAACTTTTACTTCCTCCCCATTACTCAGCACGGGCGGGCTGAACTCATTGCAGTTATCACCGTTCTTCAATTCAGCCCCAGAATACCTGTTACAACCTATTCTGATTCTGCATATGCTACTACCACCGTTCACTCAGGATTACACCAATGGGAACGAAGGGGATACAAAAAGACTGATGGTTCACCTGTCATGCATGAAGCTCTACTACAGGGCCTGCTCCAGGCTCTCAAAAATCCTGTCATTACTGCCATTGTCAAATGTTTGGTGCATACGAACAAAGAGGACATGATTTCTAAAAATAATGGGCTCGCTGATTGGGCAGCAAAAGGGGCTTCCGGACAAGAACCAGGTCCAGACGGCATGTTGATTTCTTCCCCCGTACATGACATTCCATCAGACATGCCATAATCCTCTACTTGCACGTATACACCTTTCAGATTTGCAGCATGATGCACTCAGTACAGAAAAAGAGCTTTGGGAAGCAACGGGGGATGTGTTAGATACTGATACCTTAATATGGAGACACAGATCAACAGGAAATGTAATTGTAGTTAGGTCACAAGTGTTGCTTATTATAGCACTTAATCCACTACATTTACTGACAGATGCCCCTAAACAATTCCTCATTGGTGAATTACAAAATGATTGGTTTATCCCCAACCTCTCCGAGATGGTTATAAATGTAACTACGCCAATGTGTTGTATGTCAGCAGCATTCTACCGCGCCCTCTTTGAAAACAATCCAGGTGACTTGCCCAAAACCTACAAGACCTTTTCTGCACTTGCATATCGATTTTATTGATATGATGGATGTCAAAACCTTAGACACATTGCTGTGGTATGTCCATATTCGAGGTGTATTGAAGCAGGGCCATGTGTCCACCCAGATGCTGAATCAGCTAACATGTTTTTGGTTAAAAAAAAAGGTATTCCCCAGATCTGATAACAATACACATTTTGTTAATGCTCTTTTCCAAACAGTAGGTCAAATTCTTGGTATTACTCATAAACTGTCTAGTGTACCACCCCCAGGCTAATGAAATTGTTGAGCATATGAATGGCTTGTTGAAAAATGCTATTTCTACAATGGGGAAAAAGGGGCTTTTTTTGCTTTTTTGGTGTAATTCCCATTGAGAAATAGACCAGGGTCAAACCATCACTTAACGCCTCATGAAATTGTTACTGGTAGACCTATGTGCATGCCCAATTTACTTCCATGCAAGCAATTAGATGTCCATACTGCTGTACAAGTATTGAGAGGGGAGTTTCAGGGCTATTTTAGGGAACTAACAAAAGCTGTCAGATTTATCTCTAAGCAGGTTCTCACCTTCAGGATGGAGAGTTAGAACCAACCAGACTTATTGCATCTATGAGATCAGGTATACAACCAGAGCTTTGTTCACAAGTGGAAGGAGCCCAAATTTGAGAGACCATTCAAAGTGACATTCGCCACTTCCACCACAGTGAAGTTGAAGAATAAGAGGCCATGGTTCCATTTGATGAATCTCAGAAAGGACCCAACTCTTCCCTTCCATCAGAAGAGGAGAATAAATGGGGCACATTCCAGCGTGCAAGAAAACACATAGAAATAATTGCAGAAAGAAGAAATTTTGTCCTTTTTTTGTGCTTTCTTTTTTTTTCTTTTTCGGATATTTCCTGTTTTTCATTTTACGAATCTAACACTTCTGAATGTGATATGTGGCAGCCTATCAATCATGGGGGAAGCATAATCCAATATGGAGACTGGATTGACTGGCAACCCTATGCCGCTTCTGGGAAAGTGGATGGTCCGACTACTCCGTTGTCTGGCGTCCAGCTGCTGGTAAGTGACCAGCCCCACCTGGTGTATGGGGTGAAGTGATTTGAGTCCCCCTCTGGGCAGACAACTGGGAGAGGTTTACTGTGCACACCAGGGAACACCAGTGAGCAGGGAAACAGGTAACTGACTGTGTGCGGAGAGCACTCTGGGTGTTCAGAAGCATAGATGACAACTTTTCTTATTTTTAGTGAGGGATTTGCCGACAAAAATGTATTTGCATAACCACACCCACCACCCTAAAAAGGACACAAAGGGAATTAAAATTAGAAACAAGCACATTTCACTTTGATTTACCTTTAGTAATAGTTTTTAATAATATAGACGAAGTGTACTTGCCTTAATAGAGGGGACCACGTCTTCATTCATTGTTTTACATTAGTTTGACATGGGAGCACTTTATCTAATTTGCATCACTCAACATTCACACACCCTGCACTCCCCACCCTAGCTGAGACTCAGTGATCTGCTCCCCACTGTCTCCCCCATGCTGCCACTTGCCCACCCTATTGTGTTAGCGCCAAGCTCCTTTTGTCTCTGCTTCCCTCACTGTGTTCTTTCCCTGATGATTGTAAAGCACTCCGTTGCTAACCAAAGCTAGGTCCACACTCAATAAATACCCAAATAATAATATTGTGAAGGATTCTGTAGTCACTAGATTTAGATGTATTGAAGATCCTCATTTAATCATGAATAGATCTGAGGATTTACCTTTGCATATTGAAGATAATGTGTGGTAGAGGAGCTTGCAGATGATTGTAAGACAGAACACCAACAAATCGTGTTTTGTTTGATCCCTCATACCACACACAACAGCTAAACATCATTAAGAAAATTGATCCTAGGACAGTCACACGTTTGCTCCACTAGACTGTATGTCATGTCAGGGAAAAAATATATTAAAATAGGGACCGTTAGAGTAAACATATCAGTTTTCGACAATTAATTTTCAGAAACTATAATGGTCATTGATAATTTAGAAGAAAAAAATAGGGCAGCTCCAAAAACTAGGACAAATAGATAAGAGATTTGGCAAAAACAGGATCAGAAAGAAATGGCTATTACTTTTCAACCGTACCATCCATTATCTGTAGAAATGACACTGGGAATTAAACTATAGCCTGTGGCCTCAGATGTGTATTATATATCAACACTTCTGTAAATGTTAATGAGGTCTGGACCCCGTCCAGCAAGCTTGTGAGCAGGACAGGAATTATAGGAACAAACCAGACTGTGTTTACCACCCTGGGGAGAGTATGTTAATAGGCTTACATGGTTTGGGGGAAAGACCAACCCTTACCAACATAATACAATTATCACACTTTTCTTGGTGTTTCATGGGAGAAGGAAACGTGCCTGTAGGCACTACCTGAATTGTGATAATGAAATGGAGATACAAGAATTGCAAGGAGGAGCAGCAACCCTAATGGACATCTATTGGGTATATGGGGGCCACACCTATATCAACCTACCTCCCGATTGGAGGAGCCTATATTCCCTAGTAACCATCCACACCCTGGTCCTTGTTATACCTGGAATCAAATTAACCCGACTTCACCATCACTGTATGCCAAAGGATACCTTCATGGCTAATCAC
This sequence comes from Ambystoma mexicanum, assembly GCF_040938575.1. NCBI lineage: Eukaryota > Metazoa > Chordata > Amphibia > Caudata > Ambystomatidae > Ambystoma > Ambystoma mexicanum. The sequence continues at coordinate 1,302,574,204 of NC_090922.1, forward strand.
TGCATTTGAAGGTCAGCAGCTTATTTCAGATGTGAACAATTTAAGGACATTTCGAGTGAATTTCATTTGATCCAAAAAAGATGCAAGCATCGTTGAGCAATCATACCAGTGTATCAGACTAAAGCCACTGCCAGATGGCTGCAAATCATCAGGTATGAACTGATGAAATTATTTAACTATACTGAAGATGGCCTTAAGGCTGTAAGAGAAGAACTATGGGCCGTATGACTGATGGTCTTGCAAAATCAATAGGTGTTGGATTTATTGACAGCCATTGGCAGGGGGAGTGTGTGCAACATTGGAAACTTCTTGTTGCACTTACATTCCTGCACATGATGAGAAAAATGTACCTCTTTCCTAGGCTATAGACTATTTACATAATTTACAAGCAACTAAGAAAGCTGAGGGTGACATAACCCCAACAGACTGGTTCTCAAGTTGTTTTTCTGGGTTACCCTTGTGGGCCACTGGCCTTCTTAAAGTGCTTTCCTATACTGGTGATTATATTAGTTGTGTTTTGTTGTGTTCAACTCATCCTAGGGTGCTGCAAGAAGCTGACTAGAAAGGGGGCATCCATTTTCTTTAATACTATCACGTATGGCATTGTTCCCCCAGACCATTTAAAGGGATGTGTACAAATGCAAAATAGAAGCACTATCCACTCAGGAGTGGATACTGCAATTCCTATAGTTGAAGAATCAACTAAAGGGGGTAATGTTAAGGAAAATAGAATTGATAAGAACAATATTTCACACTTACAGGGAAAACAGTTAAAAACCAAAACTAAGAGAATCACACGTATATCCCGTGCTGCAAAGGGTGAAATTCTGGTCAGAGCTGGTACATGTTTAGAAGTGCTGCTTGGTGAGCCACTAGGGAATCGCAACTTGTTTTTGGGAACAGACAAAGTTAAATGGAAAATATCCGCTGATGTACATGCTCGTTGCAGAGGCTTGTCTAAACACAATGAAGGACTAAATCCGTTTGCTTAACAAGATAACATGGTGTCAGGTGACGATATAAAGAAATGCTGTAACTTGGTTAATGTTTAGATTGTGCGCTGAGGTGGGAGTAGGGAAATAAAACATATGCACGTGTGCTGTAAGTGGCTATTAAGTGGTCTGCAGTGCGAGGAGCAAGGCGGAAGTCTGTTTGTGTGTTCTATTCTTTGGAGGAAGTCCCTTTCATACCAGCACCATGGTGGACTAAAAGGAGACTGCAGTAGTGTGTAGTGCTGCGCGTGTGCTGTAAGTGGCTATTAAGTGTTCTGTAGTGATCCAAAGGGGGCGTCAGGATGGCAGAGAAGTCCGCGGGTAAGTCCACAGGTCCATCAAATACTATAAGTGGTTTTTGGGTGGGCTGCCCTAAGGTGCGACAATGCCTGGAAAAGTACTGTGTAAGTTCAGCATTTATAACCTGCACAAGTCTGAACACTCTATAGCTTACGGGAAATTAAATGGCTACAGGTGAGACAAAACTCTTGAGCCTAGAGCTATGAATTCCAAGGATGGTTCTGCCTCCCATACCAGGACCCCACAGTCGGTACCGCCTTTGAAATCTTCTGCGGGGAACATCACTGACTATTATAAAGTGGACGCTATCGCTGCAGGCATAGATGGAACTGCTGTGGGTGGTGCCACATTAGAAAATGCGGTGGCTGGGGATGTGCAGCTGCTACCTTTGGACCCAAATGCCTCTTTGGGGGATATTGACAAAAGCTCACTCTTAGAACGTGGTTATTCACTCTGCAGTAGCACCCCCTTATCAAATTATGAAATACTGCAAAATGGAAGTCCTTTAGAACCCGAGAGTAGGGTAACTACGCTTTTACCTTCAATTTCCAGATTGGACGACCAGCAACAGCTTTCTGTTTCACCAAACCTATTCCATGTTTCACTTACAAACTCGGGGGCACAAGAACATCGGGGTGCTTGTGAGGCTGAATCTTTTAAGGAAAGTACTAACATTTCGGCTCACTCAGGAGGCTCTCTTAAGGTACAAAAGGATACTGGGCTATTAGGCACTGAGCCACAGTCTGAGTTGGCAAATGACAATGTGCCTCATTACGAGTGTGGCGGTCTGGAAACAGAGGTGCCGGTATGAGTCTGCCTGCAGGGGCCATTGCGCTCGGCCGGTCTGACCTAACGGGCACAACAGCCCCTGCAAGCAGACTTGTCACCGAAGCACCGGCACAGTCAGGGACAGTGCTTCTGAGACCCCATTGGACAGCACCTGTGGAGTCCTATAGCTGACTTCTTGCTCCGCCGCGACTTGTAATGTCCCGGTAGCAACGAGAAGTCAGGCGGCAGATTTCGTGTTACAGGATTACCACCAACCTCGTAATGATGCCAAATGAACCTATTATAATTGAATCCAGGAACAGGATGGTATAACTCTACAACCAGGGTCTCCTGTAGCTTCCCCCTTGAGCTACCTGACACGTGAACAGAAACGTCTGAGAAATCAGCAGTTATAGACTGCACATGTCCTGGCAAGTAAAGAGCAAATCCTGGCCGGTAATGTTTTAAATCAGCCTTTAAACCCATCTATTGTCTCCGTAATATTACAAAGACTTACAATCAAGAGAGCAAGGAAAAGAGAACTCGCAGGAGAAAATGTCATCAACAAAGTGTGGGTGCTCTCACCTGCTGGCTCGTAAAAGACAATAACACTAGTGCAATTGAAATTGCACAAGTAGCTCTTAGTGTTTTTTGTGGCCAGGAAACTGCAGGAAATTTGAACTCTGATCAAAGTGCACAAAACCTGCTATTTACAAATGTTCTCAGCCCTATACCAGAGGGGGTGATTCCGACTAATAAAAAGGTTATGGCAGGTATGCCTCCCATGGACCCTTGGATCCTAACAATAAGAGACACTTTCACTACAAATATACAATGGTACATCAACAGACTGGAGTTGCTTAGACTATTTGCTAAAATTCCATCTATGCGTATCCTGAATTCTTCTAACTGAGTTCATAGAATCGTGAAAGTTGGGTTTTGATAGTATGTCATGTGTACATTGTTTTCTGCCTATGAAAGCTTTGCTAATTAAAGCCCAACAAGAATCACTGGGTTATTTGGGCTATGAGCTGGACAAAGAGGTTCCTTCTCCAGTCACCTATACCTGTTGTGAACACTGTAAAAAGCCAACTAAGAATGAGGCTTCTGTTGTCACACCTAAAGTAAGCACGATTACAACAAGCAGTTATGAAAATATAAGGGAGTGTAACTGGTTAAAGAGCCTATAACCATGTGTTGAGGGTCCACACAAATTAATATCTGAGGTGGTTTCCTGGACTATGAAGGGCCACTCCAATTTTTGGTTGAGGGGGCCCTCTTTGGACAAGTAACTCAAGGTTCAGGTCTTTATGTTGCTAGAAACGTGGTTGATGACTAACTTTCATTTTGATGGATTCATAATTTACCAAGCATAGGCCAAAAAGGCCAACCTTTTGGTGGTCTAATTATAGGTGTTAGTCAGGAGTTAAGCTCCACTCAGGTGCTACAACTCGATCCTAGCAGAAATGCATTAACATCTGAGATATCGCTTAAGGGAATGGCTGGAGCGAACCATTTATTACTGGTTAACCTATACGACCCGCCCAATGGCCTTAGCACTATTGATGTATATTAGGATGTTGACACCATCATAACGTCATGGGGCAGTGACCCCTCACAATAACAGGACCTTGGTGGGGGGAGATTTTAAGGCCCGATTCGGTGAATCCTCCATTAAAACAAAATATCGGAATATAGCAACTGACAGTACATTGGTGCAAAATCAATCAAATCAATGGGGTAAAAAATTGTTCCAAATTCTCCCTTAGTGGAAATTGGTATCTTTGATTGGAGAACGCCCAGTGATGTTCCAGGTACTCCTACATGGAACCTAGGTACTAAACAGGCTCCCTTGGACTACTTGTGTGGCAATGAAGCGCTGCTGGAAAGTGTGAAAGATTTTAAGGTATGCCCGACTAAATTTAGTTATCAAGCTATCCTTAGTATACAATTTGACCAGTTGTTACATATGCTGGTGGATCAAGCCAGAAACCGTCTTACGTGGTCCCTGCCCGTATACAGAAAGCCTATTGAGTAATGAGCCAGAGGCTGGAAGATGCCTATGGCGCGCTTTTATTCCAAACAGCAGTAGCCAAAATGGCTCATGATGTTGGGAGGGTAAAGGGGAATGTGCTAGTGACTTCGAAAAAAAGGCATGCTCGCCCCTACAATTATGAAATACTTATGGCAAAGCGGTTACTTCGTAGGGACCTACGTAAAATAAAAATAAATGCAGAGTCCACCCATGTGAAATTGAAGGAGAAACATAGGATTAAAAATCAATATCGAAATAGGCTGAAAAGGAGGCGGGCTCTGGGTTTAAATGCAAACTGGCAACATATGTTTGGGGCCTTGAGAAGTAGGAGCCCTAGATCTGTGTGGAGGGTGTTATTCTTAGCCAGGGCTCTTGTGAAATAAAGGTCCCACTGCAGGCCAGACTTGGATGACTTACATTCAATCTAAAATGTATGAGGGTGGGAGGGACCACAAGATCTCGAGGGAGAACAATTTGTTATGGCCATTGAAGTTTAGCCTGGCCAGCTTGATTACAATTATTACTAAACTGAAAAACTCACAGGCACCAGGGTTTTTAGCACTTTCAGGAGCAGTACTAAAAAAGACCCTGAACCATGGGCAAGGTTCCTACATGTCCTGTTTAATAAGGTACCTTTAACATGCAAAATCCCCGCCTCTTGGAAAAGGTCTATATTTGTCCCTGTTTTTAAAGTGGGAGACAGGTTGCTACCAGAAAATGATAGTTTACTTTCCCTGTTGGACATTATCGGGAATGTTTTTGCCTCTTTTGTGCTGGACCATTTACAAACATGGGTGACCAATTGTGATATGCTGCACCCATGTGAGACAGGGTTTCGCCCTGGATCCAGTACAAATCACATCATCAGACTCCTGGACAGTTTAATTACACGGGTAGCTCATTGCTCTAAATCACATTTGTTGATTTCCATGCTGCGTTTGATCAGGTAAAGCGCACCCTGCTGTGGAGGAAAGTAAGGGGGATGGAATGCCCAAACTGGCTACTTCAGATAATTGTTTCCTTACATTCTAACGCGTCTGCCCAGATTCGTTTAGGGAATGATGGCCTGTTATCTGATCCCATGAAAATAAACAAAGCGGTCAGGTAGGGCTGTATGTTAGTGCCCTTGCTTTTCAATTGGTACATCGCAGACTTACCAGTATGTTTGGCATCAAAGGCAACATGTCCTCCTGAAATTGCTTCTACTCAGGTCCCAGCTACGTTCTACGCCCAAGAGATTCGACCATTTATTTAAGGGTATGAAAGCGGTGCTGGAAGAACTTAGTCATTACACATTGGAAACTGAGCTAACTGTGAACCTGAATAAAACATAGGTTATGTTGGTATCCCTCGACAAAGTAAATAGACAATCTATGAACACGGTGATAGGGGTTATTGACTATACTGAAACATATAGGTATTTAGGTTTGGATATGTCAAATAGCCCAGGTTATGGATATATAAAAGAGACGAATTCCAGGAAAGCCAAATGGATAACACTACTAATTCGTAAGTTTACAACCCAGTATGCAGGTTTTTCACTGGAGGGACTACTGGAGCTTAATAATCAATGGTTTTGCCTATTGGTTGTGTATGGTTTGGAGGCGTTGCGATTGAAATACCATTGAAGTTTTCTTTTGGCGTAGCATCTTGGGGCTGCCACCCTCCACATCAGTAGAGTACTTAATGCCTTGAACTAGGGCTAACCTAACCTAGGGCTATATTAATTAAGTGTAGAGGGGAACTATTTTTGAATGCTAAGTTGTCTCCCTGGTGCCCTTTACTTACTACACTGGGAACCAGTTTCATCTGAGAGAGTTCTGGAAAAAGACTAAATCTGTTTATGATACTGATCAAAGATCCGTTTGAGCCAATGGACTAGTTCCTGGATGTTACACCTTGAGATTGTTTTCCCATGTTAAAAGGAGAATTCTCAAGAAGACTGACAAAGTGGGACTGGGTGAAATAACTATGAGCATTTGATGAAACTGCATGGCTACTCTCAGGCAGCATAGGCTGTTCATAATTAGAAGCGCCCCCAATCTTACTTGATGAGATGTCGGGACCCTGCAGTTTGTAAATTCCATCTCCTAATGCGAACAAATCCACTCTAAGTCCGTGCTACTTGTGGCGCTTAATGGAAGTTATGACAGGTTTTTCCGAATTTGTGAAATACAAACAAGGAAACAATGAAACATCTGCTTATGGAATGCCCTAAATTAGGATCCGTATGTCTGACCATACTGGGTAAATTAACACATGGTTATGAGTCAATTAAATCCCCGGAATTTTGGTGTTATTGGGCCTCATTACGACCCTGGCGCTAAGTGAAAAACGATGGCGGTAAATGGTTACCGCCATCGTTTTCCGCCAGGTCCGATCATGACCCGTGACCGTTAACTACGATGCCATTAGCGGCATCGTAGTTAACGCTACCGCTAACTGCGCTAGGGGTGCGCGCAAACGACCGGCCACACCGTACTTAGCGCCATGGCGGAAAGGTACGCAAATGCCGACCTAAGCGGACATGCACCTAACGCCATCACCCAGCCCGTTAAGTACCTTACCGCCATGGTGCTAATTACGCCATCGCGAACCAACCGTAAAGGGCCATGTAAAGTGAATGCAGCTGCCACAGGTGCACAGAAACAGCACAGGTGAAGGCAATACAGACTCAGGAAGTACAAAAAGAGCACACCCCACCCCTTCCCACACCCAGTCACACTCCACAATGATACCAATACAACTAGCAATGTTGGGGCTGGAGGACCTGATAGCAATGCATGTGCTACAACAGCAACAACAACAACAGGCAGCACAGAGGAGACGCAGGAGGAGAAGGAGGGCAAGGCAGGCCCAGCAAGCCCCACCAGCACAGCCAGTGCCACCACGCAGACAGCCCCCAATCCCACGCATCAGAGCCTATCCATTCAACCTCACTGCTGAGCAGATCCACACTCTGTACCGTTTGGACCGGGACACCATCACAGCCATCGTAGACATGATGCACAACGACATCGTCAGCATGATAGAAACTCCAACCACCATCCCCCCCCTACTGAAGGTAGTGTCTGTACTCCACTTCCTGGCCACAGGCACCTACCAGCACACAGTGGGGCACTTGCATGGCATTTCACAACCATTATTCTCACGAACACTCATCCAAGTGCTCAATGCCCTCCTCAAGCACACAGACGACCACATCTCATTACCACGGACTGCCCAGGACATTGCAAACACCAAAGTGGGTTTCCATGCACTAGCCGGCATACCCGGTTGCATTGGTGCCATCGACTGCACCCATGTGGAATTGGTGGTTCCACGTGCCATGGAGGTACCGTACCGCAACCGGAAACAGTTCCACTCAATCAACGTGCAAATGGTCTGTGACTCCAACAAGATCATCACACATTGTTGTGCCCGATTCCCCGGATCAACCCATGATTCTATGGTCCTGAGGAACTCCACAATACCACGCTACATGGAGCGACATGCAGGCCCAAGATCCTGGCTACTCGGTGAGTCCAATGTCATGGAAGTGGGCAGGTGAATGACGTACCGATGCATACTCCACCTGGCTGAAAAGGGGGGGGAATGATGCATACTCCACCTGGCTGAAAGGTGGGGGGAATGATGCATACTCCACCTGGCTGAAAGGGGGGGGATGATGCATACTCCACCTGGCTGAAAGGGGGGGGGAATGATGCATACTCCACCTGGCTGTGAGCAACACAGAGAACGGAGACAGAGGATGGGCACTCACAATGCACTCAACCCCTCTGCATACATTGGGTGATGGCATGCAAAACAGGCCATGAGAGCCATGAGCATATACTGGTTGCATTGTGTGAATCAATTAGTGCATGTAGAAATGAGCCGAAGTAACAGTTGGATGCAAGCCATGGTGGCACGTCATGTTTTGAATTAGACGTCATGACTGACACATACATTCTCGCCTACATACAGGTGATGCAGGCTATCCCCTGAAGAGGTGGCTCCTTACACCAGTCCGGAACCCGCAGAACCAGCACGAGGAGGACTTCAACCGTGCACATACACGTACTCGTGTGGTCATAGAGCAGACATTCGGCCTATTGAAGGCACGGTTCCGAAGCCTCAGCAGGTCTGGTGGGGCACTCCTGTACCACCATGAGAAGGTGGCAAAGATCGTCATGGCATGTGTCATGCTACACAATATGTGCGTCAGACGGAATGTGCCCCTGCCCCCTGACGCAGAACTGCAACCACCTGACGATGAGGATGAGGAGGGTGCAGATGGGGCGGCACCCCATGGAGGAGGCGACGCACAGGAGGGGGTGCAATGCGCCAAAGTATCATCGACCACTGCTTCTAGCACACACGGCTGGTGTGAATCACATGGAGACTGCACTTGGGGCACTGTGTGTCTCTGGGACATGCACACTGTGGACTGTACACCAATAAAGCACACATATGCAATGAAAATGTCCACACATTTCATTTTGGGAAAGAAAAAAGTGTATTTAAACTATGAAACGTCGTGACACACCCCCTCCCCCTCCCCTGAACACCCCAACAAACCCCCTCCCCCCTCCCCCCTGAACACCCCAACACACCCCCTCCCCCCTCCCCCCTGAACACCCCAACACACCCCCTCCCCCCTCCCCCCTGAACACCCCAACACACCCCCTCCCCCCTCCACCCTGGAATCCCTACGAAGGTGCGGTAGTGTCTGTGCAGCAGGGTGTGCAGTAGTCCTGCTCGACTGTCAAGCCACTAATGTGAATCCCCTCCCCTGGCCCCCGGGGCACCCCTGCCCATGCTGCGTAGATTGCGCCCTGATCTGCGGATGGGGCTGCTCTGTGCCGAGCTGGTTGATGAGGAGGGTCCGGCCTGCACATCTGGACGCATGTCCCTGATGGTCTGAACAAGTTCTGTGAGGACATTGTGCACAGCCGCGAGTTCCGTGCATATGTCCTTTGTGGAGGACTCTATGGCAGATTTGACTCGGTCTGCCAACCTCTCCATGCCATCCCTTGCCACCCCACACTGTGCAACATGTTCGTTGAGGAGGGCGGATAGCTGCTGCTGGCGGGTAACTATATCTTCAAGTGTCTGCTGGTTCTGCTGGCCCATGCCCAGTGGCATTTGCATGTCCATTGGGCTGCTCACCTCAGGCTGGGGGGATGGGGTGGCTGGCCAATCCTTAGGGATGTGCAGGGGGAATGTGGCTGGGCAGTGGGCCTTTCCTCATCGATGACCTCGATGCTGCCTGCCTCACTGTCGGAGGTTGCCGCTATGGCAGCGATTTCACCCAGGGTGCTGCTTGCAGCAGAGCCTGTCCCTTCAGTGGGCACGACTAGTGACATGTGCGGTGCTGCTGCTGGGTCTGTGTTTGCTGTTGTGGGGGCTGGCACTTGCCTGTCCTCTTCCCCAGGCAGGGTTTGTGGCTGCTGGTGTGTTTCCTTTAGGACGGCTGAGGTGGATGCCTGTGGCCTGGCCCTCTTGGTGGATCTGGATGCAGTGTTGTCCTCTTCCTGGAGGTCTGTGTCAGATCCTGTGGTGGAGCAAAGGAGGGATAGTGTTATTGATGGGTCCGCGGACATTGGCCGTGCATTGTGAGGGATGACATCTATACAGTGGGTACATGCAGCACATTTCAGGCAGGGGCATACAGGTTTTGTGCCTTTTGTGTGGAGGTAGCATGGTGGTATGTGTGTGCCAGCAGTTAGGGTGTGCATGCTGCATGTGTACAGGGTGGAGTCTGGATGTGTCTGTGGACATTCACCTGCCGATGTGATGCATATGCACTATGGGGCTACATGGTACTTATAGGACGTTAAGTTTAGCATGGCTTGCTCTGGCCACCTACCTGCATCTCCTGAGGTCGGCACTCCTCTCTCCATCCCTCCGACACCTTGGATGCTCTCCATCCCGATGGTGGATGCACATATTTCCTCCCATGCTTGCAGCTTTATGGGCGATTCGGATCCACCCCCAGTTGACGTGCCTAGGTTCCGTTAGCTGAGAGGATGCTTCGGACACGGAGCCTCAAGTCGTCACAGCGCTTTCTGTACTGCTGGGCAGTGCGGGGTACGGCCCCCACTGCACTCACACGCTGTGCCACTAGGCCCATATGGCCTTCTTTTTCGCTATTGCCGGCCTTGTCATCTGCGCGGAGAATACAGCTGCAGCATTTTCTTGCAGGGTCTTTGCGAGCATGGTTAGTTCCTCCTTTGAGAAACGGTCTTGGCGCTGCCGGTCACATGCTTTTTTAACTACTTTGGGCATTTTTACTTGGCTAATTGGGTGGGTGATGGGTGTGGATAGGTGTCAGGGTTGGATCAGGTATGGTTGTGGAGGATGGCAATGGATTGTGTTTTTAAAGATGGCCGCCGTGCAGTTTCCCATTCCGCCGCGATGACGCTATTTCCGGTTCCGCCTATTTACGGTGACCGCTAATTGCGGTCGCCGCTATGGTGTGTGTGGCGGTAGTGCTCCTTGCGTGGCGTGCGATGGCGGTAAGGGCCGTTTTTGGCCCATTTACGCCATGCCGTACTTTACATTAACGCCATGGCGTAATGCACGTGCCCGATGGGTCGGAATATGCCGCACTTTACGCCATCGACCCACGGCGTAAACGTTGATTACGCCATGGCGGTAATGTTCGGTACTTACCGCCAGGGTCGTAATGAGGCCCATTGTCTTAACACTGAGTGCAATGCAACGCACACAGCACTTTACAGGATATGGGAAAATGTTGTGAGACACTTAAATGGGCCCCGGTAAGAGTGTAATTATAAATTCTAACAAATACGAACAGCAGGGTGTTGGAGCTGCTATTTGATTGATTTGTTGTGTTTTAAGACCTGTTTTAAGAATGTGTTAAAAATGTATTTTAAGAATATGAGCCGTATGAATTTTTTTAAATTAATTATAATTAAATAAATGTATTTGTAATAGAGTTGTTAATTATTCTTATATTTGTAAAATTGTGGAAAGTTCTTGTTAGAACTAAAACTCAAATTAAACTAAATCTTTGTTCGAACAATCAGGTCCTGTATGAGTAAATGTTGCGATAGGGAAGGCATTCTGTCCTCCAATCATATGCAAGGTGAAATGTATATACTTGTATTTCGATAATGCGGTTTTCTTTGTTTGTGCAAACCTAATCGGGGTAGGCCAACTTATGTGGTGTATTTGTGTAGGTAGGAGGGATTTTGTGGCACAGACAGTGGGCCTCATTACGAGTCCAGCTGTAACTGCGGCGGTAAAACCGCCTGGTTATCGCCGGACTCGTATTACCATTCCGCCTCCGTGATTCCCGGAATTACCGGGGCATTACAACCCTGGTTTTCCGGGAATCACGGAGGCGGAATGGTGTTAATCCCCATTCCCATTGAGTCCTATGGGACTCGATGGGGATCATGGAAACACCGGCAGCATCTTGTAATGCTGCCGGTGTTTCCTCGTCCGCCTGTAGGCGGGCGGTGTTAAACCCGCCAGATCAGACCTGGCGGGAACATCACCTCCCGCCTGCAGGAGTCGGGTTCAGGCGGTCTGGAAACAACGGTGGCGGCGGGTTTACCGCCACCGTTATTTCCGGACCGCCTGAGTTATAATGAGGCCCAATGTCTGGAAAATGTGCTAATTTTGTGAATAAATGCTGGTGTCAGTGCCTTTTGAGCACAGTGTTCATTCTTACGAGGGTGACTGATCTCCCATCCGGTGTGATTAAACGTTTGCTTTCTGTGATCTCATGTCCATCTCTCATTTCAGCGTTGTGTTTGGTTAAGCATCACAGATTTCTTTTTAATAGCAGGTGGATAAGACCATGAATATGATTGGGTACTCTGTCTATGGGTTTGTGTTCACAGCACCAACTAACACAGTTGTCTGATATACATTTACTATTCCTGAGATGAACCAAGAACTTTTTTCTGGATACCAAGAATGCGCTGATTCCTTGGCTCCTATCATCACAGCATTCATTAATGCTTCATGTACATCAGGCATTGTCCCTTCCAGCCTAAAAGAAACCTCGGTTTGCCCCCTACTAAAAAGAAAACACCCTGGATCCCACCTCCCATAACAATTACTGTCCCATCACCACCTTCCCATTTCTCCTCAAAATCCTGTATAATGCGGCCCACAACCAGATCCAACACTTCCTTGAATCCAGTGCCATCCTTGGAAAAAGGCAATCAGGATTCTGCAAAGGCCACAGCACCGAAACCACCCTTCTGAATCTAAAAAAACAAATCACTGAAATCATGGACAGAGGCAAACCAGCTCTCCTCCTACTCTTGCACCTTTTGGCCGCTTTTGATCTTGTTTGATCACAAGATTTTCACCTTCCATTTCACCCATGCAGCACATTTCACTAATCAGGCCTCCTCCTGGATAACATCCTTCCTTGAAGGTAGAGTTATGAAGGTTTTCTCAGACCAGACCAATGCAGCTTCTTGTCACCATCCACTGCGGAGTCCCCCAGGGCACATGCACAGCTCCCACTTTATACAACCTGTTCACTAAACAGCTCTTTGACAAACTGGACTCCCTCGGCATAGCATATACCAATTATGCCAATGATACGCAGGTACTACTCCCACTCTCAGGCTTGTCCGACCAAGACGCTGCAGCACTCCTCCAGATATACTCAATCACCCAAGCCTGGATAGCGGCTAATGGGTTGTGTCTCAACAGAGACAAAACTGAGATTATTCTTATAGGCTCCAAGTAAATATTATCCAAACTTGACCGACAATATTGTAATTTTACCGTCGACAACTACATAATCCCTGTCTCCTCATTGGTGAAGACACTAGGTGTATTCTTAGATTCCACCCTGTCCATGACATGACAGGTCAGTGCCATTGCCTCCGCCTCTGCCCGCACCATGAAGCTAATAAACCCAGTAAAACTCTTCCCATCCGACCAGAACTGCCTCAGTATTGCTAGAGTCACCATTGGGGCCAAACTAGATTACTGCAACGCTCTCTTAGCAGGCACCTCAGCAAAAAATTGAAACAGACTCCAAATAGTCCAAAATAACGCTCTGAGTAGCACTCAATATTCGCAAAAGAGACCACATCACGCAAGCTAGACGAGCTGCTCACTGGCTCCCAGTAAAGGAAAGGATAACCTTCAAGAACCTCACCTTAACGCATAAATGCTTAAGCCTCGCTGCCCCGCCATACCTATCAGAGACGATCGCCAGAGATACCTCTTCACGCCCCACAAGAACCCTCTACGCCAATCTACTGTGCATTCCACCCATCAAAAGGGCCAAAGCCACATATAGCACCCAAACTTTGGAATGCCTTACCCAACGCACTCAGAGCTAAGACGTCTCTCTCAGCATTCCGCAAAATGCTAAAAACCACAATATTCAATTAACACAGCCTATCCACACTTGCTCATTCCCCCCTCCCCCTCCTCAGGCTTCCCCCATGTCACTAAGTATGTCTTATTGATTATCATGTAACCATTTAACCAAGTATGTCTTATGTATTCTCTTGTAACTATCTATGTTTTATGCAATTAACACCACTGTCTGTAACAGTGCCGCGATGCCCACGGGCTGCTGCGTGCTTCATAAATGTTAATCAATAAATAGTTGTGCATATTAGTTTGTCAATAATTAAATGGAATCAAAATAAGTCATAATGCTTTTAGAAATGGCTCACAAATAGAGGAACATTAATTCGGGTTTATCTCAAAGAATAGATATTATTTATCAGTCAAAGATATTTATCTATGCATAATAACATTCCAATTATCAGATACATTATGTGAAAATCATTTTTGTTGAATACCTACCAAATCATATTCTATACACCTGCCTATTTCTTCTTCCATTCAAAACTCATGAACAAGCCATTTTGGATAAACGTTACTTATGATACAAATAATCAAGCTAATTTACAGTCTCAATATTGAGTTTGTGCCTTTTCCTTAAGGATAGGAATAATGTTCATGAAATGTCCACCTTTATTATGCTTTAGAGAAATCTTAGTGTACAGCTTTCTCAGCTTAAACATTCAGCTTTTTTCTTAAACAATAATACCCCCTTTATTACTTGTATTCCCTGCATTGATTATGCAGTCCATATCAAGTCTATCTCGAAATCTAAGTTGCAAGATACATTTCCCTCACTAAAAGATGAATCTTATTAGTAGATAAATGTATACATTAGAGAATATCTAGGATCCTGAGGGGAGACTGAAGTGTGGCACCAAGAGTGTCACAATTACCCAGGCATGACAGATATGCAGGAATATATGTCTGAATTGAGTTCTTCTCCAAAGGGCTTCCCAGGTAACTGGGCACAGCCAGGCCCAACTGGGTAAAAGTCCAAATGAGGCAACCTATTCACACTACTTAGTTTGGAATCAGAGGAGTTTGGAATGTTCTTCCACAGGATGGCAATTATTCATCTTTTTTCTGTATAGGTGTACTGTTCTTAGTTCAATTAAAGTCATTTAGGGTTGCAATAAGGCAAGAATTTCCCTGATAGTAGATACTTGGGCAACACCCAGGTATACAGCAGTAGCAGCCCTGTGTGTTATTTCTCGTCTGCGGACAGATCAGGGGTTTCAGGATTGTCTTTTTATTTACGTGGGTTATAGCTAATTACATAACTTTACCACACTACAGTATAAAATTATATAAATGTATACATATCTCTAAAATTATATATAAAATATGTTTAATGCACTAGCTGTTGCCCGCAGCTTTGCTCACATGAATTTGGGAATTTGGTACAATTATTTTTAAAAGACACACTTTTTCTGTTCAAACTGTAGAAAAGATAATTTACAGATTGATGTCTTAACATAATAAGCAATGTGTATTGCAGACATTAGTCGGGTCTTATTGGCTATAAATCAAAGAGTTGTTCCATTGATGTGCGTCCAGAAATTCTTTTGTGTTGTAATTACAAACAGACAATGAAACCGACAAAGAAATGAAATTACTCATTTGGCATCTGCAACCTACCAAAAAAAGTACTTGTTTGTAAACTACATTACTGTTTCTCCATTCACGATTACCAGAGAGTTAGGTGAGCTCACTCTGGAACAGGCCACGTAAAACTGCCCATGCAAGAAGCAGTCTTCCCTTAGGTCAATCCCTGCTGCCTTTAAAGTCTGCCCCAGATATTTGTTGATGGTCATAGCGAAACAAACCTTTAAGGGGAATTGAAGTCTTTTGAATTCAAATGGAAATTCTGAAGGTATAAGAGGTATTTGTGGTATGAACACTGACTACCCCTGGCCAGAACCGGTTGGCACCATAGCCTCAATCACATTTCTGTGGAGAACTTTCACTCCCTTTACTTTACTAACATCTACGGTTTGTGAGATATGGGTATCCTTAAAAATGTACCCCCCTTCACCTTTTCCACCTCCTTTAACTGGATTTTTAGAAAATGGTAAAACGTGTGTTTCTCTATTTTTGAAGATGAATCTAAATACCATTTATTCACATCTGTAACATCTTTGGTTTTTAAGATATAGGTATCCTAATAAAAAAATCCTCCTCCCTTTTCACCGCCTTAGGGATGGAATTTCCAAACATTCTTCTTTAGTAGGTGCCTACGTCATGAAAACAATTACCTTCCATTTCTCATGTTCCTAGGTTAAACGGTTTGAGCTGTGCATTGATGAGTCAGTCAGGACTTCTTCTTTTATATATAACACAGTAACATAGTTACTGAATAAGGCTATTCATCAAGTAATCTTAGAACAGCTTCAGTGACAATAGCAATAATATCTCTATGGCAGCCATTCTGTCTAAGAATATATGATGGCAAGACATATTTGTGTAGAACATAACTCTGATTTCTTAAATATTTAATATAAACTTCTCAAATCCTGGGACATTGAGTTAGCAGATGGCAATTGCTTTTTATACATGTATTATCGTTATATAATCTGCAGTACCACTCATCACGGAATATACCCAGTCTTGCTCCCATTACTAGCAACAAGGGCAAATAATTGCAACATATCTGCATAACAAATCTGCATAATTATTTGGAAGGATAAAATAATAAGTATTTCTGTGGTTGTATATGAACAATTTTCAAATGTATTGTCAAGGTAGGGTATTTGCCTTGATATGTAGTACATATTGTGACTCCAATCCCAAAACATTAGCATTGATCTTAATTTGTGAAATTAACGTTGAACTTGAAGCGTTCCAGGCAAGGACCCAATCTATTTTTTTGTGAAGGGCTGTACAAGCATTTATGTAAGCTTTATTGTTTTGTTTGTCCCTCTCTGAATAGCTTGATCCAATGTACCATGCAATCTATCTACTTTGGTACATATTTAATAAATCGGACACTATGTCTGAGCTTGATTAGTGTGACAAGCGAAATAAGATCCAAGTAAGTAGGCACAGCATATTTAATTCTTGGTTACCTGAGCTATTTGTATGTTTTCTGCCACTTTGTCAAAACATTTTAGTCATTTCTCTTTAAAACATTTACTTTGAATTGCCAGTGCACAGTCCGATTGGATTTTTGATGACTCTGTAACCAGTGTATGTATTTATGTATTTATGCTCTGCGTCTGAATGAAGCAAGATTGGGACAATCAACATCAGGATTTTATATACTAATGTGTGTCACAATGCAGTTTGCGATTCTGTGCAATTGCAACATCATACGTAGAGTACTGAGATACTTTCCCATCCTTGTGAACATATTTATTTACTTCTTCGCCATATCTATTTAGTAATGGACATGTCCAATCTAGTTAGGATTTATGTAATGATTTAATATGCGCTATATAGGAAAAAGCCAAAATTATTTCCCAGAAATTCATTGCACTTTTATATTTGACTTATTCCAACCATTCTATTATACTTTGGATGCATCTATATTTGCCCCTAGTACACATCAGTAGATCTGTACTCTATTTTAATGAGTGATTATTCTCATACAAACATGGTCACTAAAAGATTTGTACAGAGCATATTGGCAGTTCTAGATGAAACAGAATCTTTTACATAGATGTAGTTAAATGTGCAGAACTTTTCTCCGCTTTTACCCATACTCTTATTGCCATAATTCTTCACATCGAGCAGGTCCAAGCTGTGTGTATACATGAAAACTGCCCATTTCAAACCTCGAGCATTGTCACTATTAACGTTTGGCTTATTTCTTTGGTGGTGACTATTGAGTGGAGAGGAGGTTAAAATTGCCACCAACAATCATTCATGAGTCTTTCCTTCTATTTTGCATTCCTAATATCATAGCTTGAATATGATTCTTGCTAGAGGTTGTGAAAAAAACACTGTCATGTATGTTAGCTGAATAAAGAGAATACATTAGGGTGAGGTGAGCATCATCACAATTATTGCAGTCATTTTAATGCTTGGTGCAGAAATCTAGAAGCACAGCCAGCATGTTAATAACATGAGATAGTTTTGCATTTAAATTGTATTCTACAAGTGGGTAATTACACTTATTGTCTTGTCAGAATTCTGGGCTCTGAGCCCAGGTTATCAGTTATTTTGGAACATGGGAGGAATGTAGTAAACAAAGAGTCTGGGCTGAAATTCAGTGGCTGTTTTGTTTCTGTAAATATTATCAGATGTTCCAATAAAGTGTACACAATGTCCTGATAGACTACAAGGGACAACGGGATGTAGCCAGATGTAGCTTCCAGTCAAGGCTGGATACGCCTGAGGATTGTATTCATGCAATTGCTCAGAAATGTGTGTATACAAACACTTGGCCTTTTTGCTTTTTGTTTATACAGGCTCTCGGGCATATCCATGAACATCATAGTGAAGTTATAAGAAACAAGTATCTAGGATAGGTGGTCCAAAGATGCTCTGAGATCATAGTGAGATGCTGTCATACTGGAGACCTGTGGCAAAGTTGAGCTGGGGCCTAAAGCAAGCTGGGAAACCTTCTCCATTCTGGTTTATGGAGGAGGGTGGGGTTCATTTTTTACCTTGTTTCTGCCCTGGATTTTGAAGCATTAAAATTTGATTTTTGATTACAGAAACTCCAAAAGCTTCCCCTTTCTGCTTTTTAAGAGAAATATTAATTTGTAATTGAGCTATATAGGGAAGCACCCTTAAACCACATTAGCTCTTTGATGTGACCCATTGAACTATTTCATTCAAATTTGGCTTATTTTTACCTCATGGTCAATTCCAATTGACACTAAGGGCCTGATTCACAGAGAGTTTTCCAAGTGATTGCACCATTATAAAACACTTCCAAAAATCAGCCCATATAGCTCTTTTAATGCTTTGCTAAACCAATAAAGACTGTGATGGTATTTTAGGTGGTTTTTGCTTTTTTTTTTTAAAACCTTTATTTTTGTTGCACTTGGTCACTACTTTCACTTGGTTACAGAGACATCATAATTATAGACATTACATTTTACAATATGAATCACATTACAGCATCAAGTTGTTCAAGTCCGCTTTTCTCGGCGAGATACTGTTTGTACCTGCCCCAAATGTTTTTCGGGCGCGAGGCTGGGAGCACAGTATCAATATACAGTTCCTCCATGTCGTTCGCCCATGCCATGTCCCTTTCCCAGTCCGCCTTAGTAGGGGAGTGCGCACTCTTCCATCTGAGGAGGATCGCCCTTTTGGCGAGGAGCAGACTTACATTCAGAAGCTTTCGCCAACTCGGGCTTATTTTCTCAATTGACCCCAACAGGCATAATCGTGGGGTCCACTCTAGTGGGTGGTCTGCCATCTCGTCTATCGTCTGACATACAGCTTCCCAGTATCCCCTCAGTGCACTGCACCCCCAAAGCATGTGATAAATGCCAGCATTGTCCGCATGGCATCTCGGGCATTCCCCTGTCATGGTTGGGTATATGCGTTTGAGTTTCTCTGGGGTGTAATGTGTTCTCTGAAGAATTTTATAGTGGATTAGCCTGTATTTGGAATTGCAGGATATCTGTTTCACGAGTGCACAGTATTGAGACCACTCCTCTTCCCCCACCTCTTCTCCAAGGTCCTGTTCCCATTTTGCCCTTGCCGGACGTTGCTCTTGTGGGCGTGTGTGGAGTATGGTCTTGTACAGTGTGGAAGCTGTTATTTTTTGGCGTCCCCCCATAAACATGTATCCCAGTCCCATGTTGACTGGGGGTTCATCAGGGAAGGTTGGCCATATATTTTGTGTAGCTGCCCGCAGACCAGAGTATTGTCGCCTAGCCGTAGGTGTGTTACCCACCTCCTCCCTGATATCCTCCCATCGAATGAACTGCCCGTCCACAAATATCTGCCCCCATTGTGTTATGCCCTTAGCAGACCAGTGGCGGGCCGTCTCTCCCTCTGACGTAAAAGGAGTCTGCGGCATACCCCAGAGCGGCATACTAGGGTGGTATATCCTTTCAGTATTGTACATTTCAACAATCCTGGACCACGCAGTGATCACCACTTTAGAAGGTCTCAGGGAGTTATAATGCTTAACACCTGACCGTGTAATTTGGTGGAGTGCTAGTGTGGCCTCTTTTTCCAGTTGGTTAGGTACTGGGCCCGCTGGGTTGATAAATGTCGTCGCCCATTGGTTCGCATGTTGTGCCTGCGCGCTCAGGTAGTAGAGTTCAAAGTCTGGGGCCATCAAGCCACCGTACATGTAGTCGTTTGTAAGTGTCCCCCAGCCCACTCTCGGATGGCCATCCCATACAAATGAGGAGCACGCGCCCGCAATTTTAGTGAATAAAACACGCCCCGGCCACACCGGCACCGTGCTAAATAGGTAAAATAGCTTAGGAAGGATTATCATTTTCACCAGTGCGATCTTACCCATCATGGATACCGGGAGGGCCCCCCAGCGCTTTAGTTTCAGGCACAACGAGTCCACAAGCAGGTTGTAGTTCAATGCTCGGGATAGCTGAGCAGTCCGAGCAATCCATGCTCCCAGATATAGAACATGCGTCGGGCACCACTGTAGCCCATGCAGGCCCCGTGGCTTCTCTGTGGCCCCTGTGATAGGGAACACTTCTGATTTATTAATGTTAAGTCTGAGTCCCGAGAGTCCACCAAACCTCTCCACCACCGCCAGGACCCTCCCCAGTGTTCTGTCTGGATCTCTCAAATATAGCAGAATGTCGTCTGCGTACAGGTTTATAATGTGCATTGTTGCCCCTATTTTTAGCCCACAGATGCCGGCGAGAGCCCTCAGTTCGTCTGCTAATGGTTCAATTATCAGAGCAAACAGCAATGGCGAGAGCGGGCAACCTTGTCTCGTGCCCCCCCGGAGCTCAATCTGCTCTGTTAGGGTGCCGTTAATTCTAATCCTGGCCTGTGGGGACATGTACAGTAACTTTACCCATCTCAGGAAGTTCGGGCCAAATCCGTAATTTCGCAATACCCCAAACAGGAATGGCCAGGACACCGTGTCGAATGCTTTGCGCATATCCAGCGACACTGCTATCGCCTGCTGATCCGGGGGGGTCGTGGTTAGGACCTCATGGCATTTCCTAATATTAGTAGCTGCTGACCTGCCGGGGATGAATCCGGCCTGATCTTCGTGGACCATGAATGGCATCCACGGTGTCAGTCTTGTGGCCAGTATCTTTGCTAACAATTTGGCATCTGTGTTAATTAGTGATAGAGGTCTATAAGACCCGCAGTCCTCTGGGGGTTTACCAGTCTTAAGCAACAGTGTTATCACCGCTTCCCTCGTGGACGCTGGGAGCTCCCCTCCCTCCAGGGCCTCGGTCCACATAGCCAGTAACCTGGGTGCCAGTAGGAGCTTAAATGCTTTATAAAATTCTGCGCTTAGGCCATCTGTACCCGGGGCCTTCCCGTTCGGGAGAGCTTCGATGGCCCTTATCACTTCCGCCTCAGTTATCGGGCTTTCCAACACTTCTCTCGTGTTTGCAGCCAGCAGGGTCGTCGGGATACGGGATAGATACTGCTCGATCTCACCTTCAGTGGCGTCTGACTGGGGTGAGTATAGCTCCTCGTAGAATTTATGAAACGTGGAGCGTATACTGCCCTGATCTGTAGTAACCGTGCCCTCCGCCGTTGTTATACATGGAATGTCGGTCGGACCCCTCTCCCCCCTTACCGCTCTGGCCAACAGCCTCCCCGGTCGCTCGCTCTCACCATAGCGGCGAGCGGCCGCCGGTCTGTCAAAGTAGCGGATCTCTTGATCCGCCGCCTCATTGAATTCGTCCAGTGCGTTTTTTAGGTCTAAGGCTAACTGAGGCGTCGGTTGAAGCTCATATTGTGACTGTGTAGCAGCTATTTGTGTTTCGAGGCGCTGCATCCTATTCCTTATATCTTTGAGGATGCCACTCTCACTCGATATAGAGGCGCCTCTAATACACACCTTGAATGCTTGCCACAAAGTCGCCTGGCGAGACACAGAATTATCATTAAATGCAAAATACTCCAGTATGTGCTGTTCCAGCGTGTTCCTATAGACCAGGTCACGCAGCGCTGCAGGTTTAAACCTCCAAGGGGGTCTATTCACTGCTTCGCCCGGTATTCGGAGGTCCAGCACTATCGGTGAGTGGTCAGAGAACGTCCTGGGCAGTATCTGTGCTGCGAGTACCCAGGCCAACACTACGTTGTCTAGTAGCCACATGTCTATCCTGGAATGCATGTCGTGCACCGTGGAGTAATAGGTGTATCCCCTCTCGGATGGGTGTAATGTCCTCCATGCATCTTTTAGCCCCAGGTCTGCCATATGAGCCATTATCGCTTGGGCGGCCTTAGTCAAAGTTCTCACCTGTGTTGAGGTGCGATCCATGTCCACATTCAAAATGGTATTGAAGTCCCCCCCGCAAATCAGGTGAGCAGTTGGATAGTGGGCCAGCAACCCGAAGAGTTCGGTGTAAAACACCGGGTCATCCAGGTTGGGACCGTAGATATTGAGGAGGACCACCTCTCTATCTTGCAAATTGCCATGTACCAAGACATACCTGCCCCCTGGATCACACCTCACCTCCTTGCACGTAAATCGGAGGGTTCTGTGTAACAGTATTGCTACTCCCCTGGCCCTATTCGAGTAGGTTGTGAAGTATTGATGGGTTCCCCACTTCGGCGCCAGTTGTTCCCCGTGTTGCGGGCCAATGTGTGTCTCCTGTAAGAATAGGATTTGTGGGGCATGTCTGTTAATGTAGGCCATGATTTTCCTTTTCTTAACCTTGGAGCCCAGGCCCCGAACATTCCAACTCATGATTCTGATATTCTCAGAGCTCCTACCCGCCATCCCGTTCAGTGTGAATGCATTGTGAATCTGTAGAAGAGTGTCTCATATAGTTCCCATTCGTGCAAGTATGTTGTAACCTCGTGCTTTTAACTTTCTCCCCATAACAATAACACATCCCCACTTCCGTCCCGATCCCACCTCCCCCCACCCTCACAGCACCCCGAACTTCTACTGTGCTTAAAGAAACCCCCTCCCCCCCACTAACTTTTAGCATATGCACCTGCAATTGGGGGGCCTGCGGAGATCCCCAGGGCCGATGCTCTTTCAGACTTAGAAAAAAACAAAACACTTAATCGGGTCCGGCATTACTCTCACACATATTAATGGCGGCAAGGACAGTCCCCACGTAGCACAAACCGTAGACACTGATTTCCCACCCTAATGAGTGTCCCCCTCCGGGGAGAACTGTTGAAGTAAGTGGAGCGGGCATGCATTGCCGTACCTCTCCGGGCCCTCCCCAGGGAAGTCATTCTTGATTAGCGTCCTCGGCGCTCCCCACGACCGTAGGGATGTGCGTCTCCACAAAGTTGGCGGCCTCCTCAGGGAAGGTGAAGAAATGGACTTTGTTCTTGTACAGGATCTTCAGTCTCGCCGGGTAGAGCATTGCATATTGGACCTGTCGTTCCCTTAGCAGTTTCTTGACACCCGTGAATTGTTTCCTTTCTTGTTGTACCGCCAGTGTAAAGTCAGGGAAGATCCGTATCACGCTAGCCTTCCATCTCAGCTCCTGCTTCTCTCTTGCCGTACGTAATATCAAGTCCCTGTCCCTGTAGTTAAGCACACGTGCGATTATTGGTCTCGGGTACGCACCGGGTTTCGGCTTTGGAGCCATAGATCTGTGTGCACGCTCTATTAGGAACATGGGGGACCACCCTGGGTCGCCCAGCAGGTCGCGGAGGAGGGCCTCAACTCCTTTCTCCATAGAGCCCTTCGTCGCATCTTCAGGCACCCCTACAATACGGATGTTGTTGCGTCTTGATCTCGCCTCCAAGTCCTCGCATTTAGATTTAACAGTTCCCAGTTCAATCGCCATTGTGGACACCGTGCTTTTCAGGTTTTCGAGCGCCTCCTCCGCGCCTGATATTCTGGTTTCCGCTTCGGCTATGCGCGTCGTAGTTTTATCCAGTTTAGCCTTAATGGATGCCACATTTGCAGTGATCCCGTCGAGTTTGTCGTTCAGGGCGCCGAACCCCTGCTGCATAGCGAGGAACACCGCTTGGGGGTCCATCTGAGCTTGCGGTGTCGTTTGTTGATCTGGGGTGGGCGCCGGGGGCTCCATCTGCGAGGTGGTTTCCTTCTGGATATTTGTGGTGTACTTGTCGATGGCCCCCCTAGTCTTCTTGGATCCCAGGCTCTTGGGCATTATCCGCTGTTATTTGTATGGACTGATCGCCCCAGGCCACCACGACCCTCAGCACACCCGCCGACCGGCGTCCCCGATGCCTCCGGTGCGCAGGGTCCCTCCTCGGCAACCCCCAGCGGACCAACTCTGGGCCCCCAATGTTCAGGTCGTGCGTTGTCAAGCCACGGGAGGGGGGGGGGTCAAGAGACCGTGCCGTAGAGGAGACCTCAAGCCTCTGGAGCGAGGGCCGTCGGGGGCCCGATTAGCAGTTAGGAAGTGTAGCCGTCGGCTCCCGCCAGGTAGGCAAGGTTCCCGTGTTCCGCCGTAGCAGTCGATGGATGGTGGGGCGATGCCGAGGGGCCGAGATGAGGGCCACAGTATCCAGCCGGGTTAAGCAGCGCGGTGGGGAGAGGCCAGTAATGAAGGTTCCTCCGCGAGCAGGCCGCGGATTGCGCTCGCTTTCTCCCGGGCTCCTCCCCTCTTCAAGGCGGCCGCGTAAAGGCCCCAGGCGCGGGCGCTCTCCAGAGCCGCGATAAGTCAGGATAGCAGCAGGCGTTCGGCCCAGAATTTCACCTCCGGGTAGCCCAGTCACCACCGCACCCTCCGTGCGTCGCCCGGGTGTAACCGGACCCGTTGTGCGGATATATTTGGAGCTCGGCCCTGGTTCACTCCGGAGCTCACACAGAAGCGGCCATCTTCCTCTGTGCGCAACAGCGCCCCCCAGGTGGTTTTTGCTTTTGGATTTGGTATTTTTCCATGATTTATCGATTGTGCAAGCTCAAGAAGATATCCTCCAGATATAGCTTTCCGCTTTCTACCATCACAGAGGACTATTGTGAGGGTGAGAAATGGTTTTACCCCTTATTTTAAAATCACATTGAGGAAGAAGTAAGGTATTGAAAGGCAATTAAATTCATGATGGTTTCTAGTGAAAATTGATGAGTAGGAGAAAAAGCTTTAATGAAGTTTAAGTTGGTTGATTCATTTGATAGGCTAGAAAATGATCGCATTGTTTTCATTGATAACTTTTCTGTTATTGGGTGTGTTACGTGTATTTACAGTGATAGTTATTTTTCTTTTCTATTACTTTTTTCTCTTAATAAAAAAAATGCATTTTGTATGAGAGTGTGAGAGCTTTCATTGAGAGTTCTTTATTGAGAACCAATTCTCATCTATATAAAGTATCTTATATTCTTTTACAGTATATTGTGCATGTCGTGATAAGGAATGGGTTTGTATGAGGTTTAGTAAGTAGTCCCTGTAATAAATACATGACATTTGTAAATTATTGTGGAAAGGAGAATTATTAGCCCACCGCAGGCGTTTATTGTCTACTCTCTTTCGATGCACAGTGACAGACGTATGCTTTTCTCTACCTTTATTTTGACCACAGCCCCTACTGGGGAGGTCTACCACACTCCCTCTTTTGGTGAAGGAACGACTATTGTGGTAGAGTTGATAAAAAAGTACGTCACCACCGGGTGGGGGTGCTATACATGTTGACTAGTATTAATGAACACAAGGCCTTATCCCTTTTAATTTGCACCTCAAGAACATATGGACTATAATTAACAAATTCAACTTCCTCTATCTCAAATTGATTGTGTATCCCAATTATTACTTCACCCGATGACTCCACATTACTTACACCTTTCATGGCTGGTTTATGTGCTTTAATGTAACCAACAATATTAAGTTTAGTACGTGACCAAGTTTCTTATAAATATAGTGAGCACTGATTAATCGTACTCTGCTATCCTTTGTGTTTAATGTGCATGGCCATGTGAATTCCCGGATTAAAACAATCTAGCTTATCGTTAGGAATGTTGCTTCTTATCTACAAGCAGAGCTATAGGTAACCAAGCCCAAAGATTAGTATGACCATCATTGTGATTGCCTAAATCGTCAGATATCATCCTGCCTGTTTTTTCACATGTGATCTTAAGATTCAAACGGTCTTCTTTACCCTTTAGGTCATTCTGCAGCCTAAAAAAGAACTGTACATGAGGAAGTATTAATTGGGGCATGTATGGTATTTTACAATGCGCATGCAAGATTCCCTGTAGTGACTGACTTAAATGCACGTCACTGTAGTAAAAACTCTGAGTGATGGTAATAATTGCAAATGTGATACAATGGCAGATCTGTTCAGTGGAGGGCTCTAAATAGTGCCAAAATAGCTCATGAAATAAAACTGTCAAAAATGTTTCAATTGTCAGTAATAACCTGCTGATCAATTAAGGTCTTGCCTGTCATGTTTGTTACAATATCTTGCACTCCATTTACCTTATGATCTTTTGTCAAAGAGTGTGCTGAAAGATTATCAGACAGGCAGGTGGTTTCCATGATGACGTAAATATTGCTATTTATAACTCGATTATCCAGCGTAACCGTTGGCTTTGCTGATTTTCACCACCTGAATACATTATTAGATTGCTTTTTGCACAAATCTTAGTATTTTTCTTAAAACATTTAGGAAGGCAATTAGCCACTAAATGATACTATTCATATTTGTTGCTTCAATTGGAGTATAGCTGAGGGACTTCTGCACCACTGCTTCGTATTCCTTGCTGTTTTAGAATTTTTGTTTTAATCTTTCTTTCAAGATCTTAAAATGTCCAATGAACGTGAGACAGCAGCTGCTCGAGTTGAAAGATGGACCTCCTCGATATAATTAAATGGTCCTTCAAGAGCTATCAGGAGAAGTGCTGCATTGTTATTCACCTGATCCAAACTCAACTGACCTGAATTTGCTATCTTCGGCACGTGTGTATTCACTCCAGTCATTATGTTCAGCCATTGTTTGATAGGTCCCAAAGAGTCACATATTTCATCCATGTCCATTTCCAATTCCTGACAAGCACTAATTAGAGTCCTTAGTGCAAAGTTAATAATATCAGTTGTTATAAGAAATCAGTGAGATGGTGGCAAGCGATCGGAATGACCACGGCTTCTGTCGATCATGCTTGTAGTACTCAAGTTGTTTATTGATGCGTGTTGATGATTTTCATGTACATCCACTTCCTCTGCGGTATCATCTCCAGTGGTCTTAGTCATGCTGCTGGCTATAACATAGCTCTAACGGTGACTAATGATTCTACATGATTTACCACGTCTCCCACCATTTCTAATGTTACCCGTTAGTGTGTTCAGTGCAAAGTAGGAAGTAATCATGGAATTACAGAAAAGAGTAGGCATAAAGTCCTATAGCGTGCGCTTTGCACGTCTCAAACATAACAATAGGAGTCCTGCAGCGGTGCTGTGGTCAGACTACTAGGCATGCCTATCACTGCCCAGTGAGGAGTAAATTAGTTGTGTGTAGTGACCCGCACTATCACGCTACCCCTAAAGTATTAAAAGTACGCTACAGTTTATTGTGATGTAATATATATATATTCAGCCCGCTGACAGAATTTGTTAATAAACCGTGCACAAGAACGCTTTTGTGATCAATGACTGTGAATACATATATTACATCACAATAAACTGTAGCTTACTTTTAATACTTTAGGGGTAGCGCGATAGTGTAGGAAGTAATCATCCCAAGGCCCAGGGACAATAAGAGCAATGACAATTCGGGAGCAATTTCATGTTCTGCTATTATAATATTGGTGTTACTGCCAATTAACACAGGTTCTGTCATTCTATTTGCAGCCATGCTTCTGAAATGAGACAGCATGAAGTTATTTATTGCAGAGTACTCCGGAGAACTATGAAACTGTATTCAGTAGTAAAGTAAACCATACCTTATCTTTCGGCAGCCAAGCTGTGTCACACTAGTAAGAAAGCTGGCATTCTGGTACATAGTCGGCAGAAGACAGGCTGCAGTCTGCTGAATGCCCTCACACTTCGTTCGTACCCTATGTGCGGAGCTGCAACTTTTAGTTTTTTTTTCCAGGTGCTGTGAGTGTGCAATAGTAATCGAACCACCAAGTAATTGAAGTAAGCAATAGGTGCACCTCTGCTCTACTGACTACCCTCACTTGTCTTAACTCAAGTGTAGAACAAGTTACTTTTCAATGTGACATTTTGGACTCTTTTTGGAATTGTATAAGCATCCATTAGATGACAATCTACATGATTCGGTTTACTTTTTTTTCAAACTTTCTCTTAAGTTGTCATCAGTGACATATGTCATCAATATATTCCTAACAGTTTGAAATGTCTCTGTATACAGCTCAAGAACATTTTGGGGAGTTTTTTTTCAAAACCCTGAGGCAGTCACTCACATGTTGAGGATTTATCAAGTTATCATGACTCATAACCAATATAGTATAAAAAACAAAATACAGCTTACAAATTCAAAATCATTCAATACTCTGCATCAGGATAAAAGAATACATGGGTTTGCCACTATACAGTTAAGAAACACAACAAAGAGCTGTAATTGACAAATAAGTGCAATTTGTCTTAAAAACGATTGAACTGGTAAAGATAAGGGCGTGTCGTTGCCGTAATACATTAGATCCCAAATGTGCATGCAATATACAAATTCATTATTAGTAAACATATACTTAAAAGATTGTTCCACTGATTAATTAAAGCTGGGCACAGTACTAATGTGTTTCACTGCTTCAATCTCTTTTAGCTCACAGAAACAAGATGGATGTTCCTTGTTATCTCTAAAATTGAGTATATCCCTAGTGTGTAGAGATGTAACCCTAATCTAAGGAATTCGCTCCATTAGCATTGGGGAATTTCACATGGCACATGGGTATGGCTCCCCTTTGTTAATGCATTCACTTCAGCTCAGTATATACTTTGTAGGTGGGCAGTTCTTGTATAGTCAGTATTGACCTCCTTCCTCCTGGACTGACCCTCCCAGGTACAACTTGGGTCCTTTCTGTCCACCAATTCTCTCTCCACATGTGGTGTTCCCCAGGTCTCTATCCTCTCACTGTGGCTCTTCAATGTCTACTTGGCCCCTCTTACCCACCTTATCTCTACCTTCTTCTCTAACTTTGTGTGATATGCGGATGACATTCGGCTCTCTTTCAGGCTTCCCTCAGCCTCTTTTCCTCTTTCGCTCATTCCTGACTGTCTATCCATGATTCAGGATTGGTGCACCTCCACCAATCTCTGCCTTAATAACAGTAAGACAGAGATCCTTCTCATTGGGACACCTGCTCCCGATTGACCTCTCTCACTCTGGAAACCCTCCTTCAGCACTCTTCCTTCGCCTTCCTGTGAGGCAAAAAAACCTTGGTGTCATCTTCAGCTCCAGTCTCCCCTCACATCACGGACCTTGCCAAGAAGGCCCACTACCAGCTGCACCCCCTCAGAGGTATTCTTCCTTTTCTCACTTTCCCCCAGAAGCTCAGGGTCTCCAGAGCCCAGGTTCTCTCTAGGCTGGACTACTGCAACAGCCTCTTTCTTAATCTGCCTTCCTCCTCGCTCCATCCTCTGCAACTAATCCAGAACTGCAAGACTTATCCTTAGCCTCAAGCCCAGAGACTGTATCTCTCCAGCCCTGAACTCTCTCCACCATCTCCCGGTGGCTGCAAGAATCAAGTTCAAGACCCTCTGCAATGTCACAAGGCGCTCTGGGGCCAGGGCCCACACTACATCCAACTCTCTCTTCCAAAATACCTTCCTTCTTGAGCCCTTTGCTCAGCTACCTCCCACTCTCTAAGGGTCCTACGCTACTCCAGGCAGACAGTGGTGGGGGGGAAGATTCTCTCCTTTCAGGTGCCTCCCCCTGGAATGGCCTCCCCTTCTCTTCTCAAACTTGAGCCAGACCACCAGAGGATCCAGAAGCAGCTAAAGACCTTCCTTTTCTCCTCTGCTTTTTCTCTCGCACTCCCCTGCTGACCTACTGTCTGCTACGCCGAATGGTTGCTTGGCTACCCCCCAGAGTCTCACTAGGTCCCAGGTTCCTCCACCATCAGTCTTCCCTGCACTGCATACGGGCCTTCCGCGCACTTAGTGTCTGTAACTGTAACCTCTACAGTCCCCTGCCTCCTTGCACTTACCCAGAGCCACGCTGCCCTGGTTGCACTTACTCAGTTCTGCCCTGATTGCACTTCCCCTTTCCCTCTCCCTGGCACTCCCCCTAACTTCCCCCTGCACGTTGGGCTGTCACACTTGCATGATCTGAATGACACAAGGCCTCGTAAGAATGTTTGTCTTGTCCTCCCTCTGTCTTCCCTCCCTTGTCTTGTCACACCTATTAACACGTGTACAGGTGTGTTATAAATTACATATATCATATAAATCATAGTCACGTAATTGTTTCTTGACTATCAAGGGACAACATATTAAAGTCTCCATCGAGCTCCCGATATCCAGCAATATACCATTACATGGGTCCATCCATCTTACAAATCTCTCGCCTCTGTTGGCTGTCCAGACTTTATCAGGTCCTCAAATAGTGAAGCCTGCACCTGACACAATGTCAGCCATAAGAAATTCCACAATACCTTTGCCCTAAGCGACAAGCCCAACTCAGCATGTAAAACAGGGGCGGGAACACAGTTGGGTAAACCCAAAATGAACCTCTAACTTTTGTCTTCTATCACTCCTAGATTGTTTACATTAAGTGTCTATAATGTCTCTAGGCCCCAATCAACCTTGGGGATTACCTTCCAGTTATAATATTTGATCGCAGGTAAGATAGCAAATCTACCATATATTTTTTATACAATTTCCAGTTTTTACATTCAAAATAACAATTCACAACTTTATCATACTACATGAGAAGAAGAAAATGAAGATCAAAACAACCAAAATAACCAAAAATAAAATTGTGCCCGTCCAACGCTCAAATTAAATAATTAGGTATACTCATAATAGTTTTTTAAGTTTCTACTTTGGGGTTACATAACTTTGGCCAGGCCCAAAATTCCTTGCTCAGTCACTTTGTCAATTTCTGCAAAGATTTCAAATAGCATCTTTACTAGGGCTATCAGCAGTGACAGTTGGGAAGATGTCATTAGTCGGTACCATAGATCGTTTGTCAGCACTGTGGATGGTAAATGAATAAACCATTCCAGATACTGTATCCTGTAACTCAAGAATGTTGGGCACTCCATTACTAGATGTAATAGTGACTCAATCAAGTTGGATTGGCACATTCTGCACATTCAAAAATTCCCAAATTATTCCGAGCTTTGAGCCCACCTCCTCCAGTGTTGGCAGACAGTTTAGCCTAAATTTCAAATACCATTCACAATAACGGGAACTAGGAAGGTCTTAAGTGGGAAAGCTGTAGAAACATTAGTTCCTTGCCTTTGTGAAGATCCATTGACTTATCCCACCTTTTTATTTTGTTTTTGAAAACTATTTCTGACTCTGAGCCATCTAAATCTATCATTGTGGCAAAGTTATTCCATCTTTTTTTTCCATTTCTTCAGACATGTGTTGGTCTTTTGCTTTATTGGGATGTTGAGATAAAAAAAGAATTCAGATCAGACTTTTCTAAACTATGGAGCACAGATAGTCTTCTGGTAATATACTGGGCCCACCAGGAAGTTGGACCCAGTTCACGTCTTATTGCGCTTATAGGAACTGGTCTCAGTACTTGTTTTAGAATCTTACCTTCTCACACGTCAATTTCTGCTTGAGATGTTCATAAACTCGCACCGATACAACACAATGGGCGAGATTTTTGCTTTATAGAACTCAATTAATGGGGCCATGGAATAGGCACATAGTTTACTTTTTAGCATTTTCAGCAATAACGAGCAGGAGGCGATCTTATCATCAATTTGAACCATGTTTGTTTCACTTTGTTTTTTTTACTGCAATACCGTTTCCCAGGTACCTAATTGAATCAAGTCGCTTAATTGCAGTTGTTCAGTTCCCACGCATGTTCCCTACCTTTCGTTTTAGTAGAACTAACCATTACATAGGATTTTGCAGTGTTTATTTGTAATGAGTTTTCTTTCAAATATTTGTCGATCCCATTCAATTGTCGCTGTAGGCCCACGGGGGTATAATCCATTAAGAGGATATCATCGGCAAATGCAATACACCTCAGTTTCAAATCTGACCACATGGGTACATATCCTCCCCACTCTTTGCTGGCCTCCCACAGGTCGGCCAGATAGAAATTAAAACGAGTAGGGGCCAGCACGCAGCCATGGCAAATGTCTATGCTGAACGTCATTTCATTGACTAGTTCCCCCGCAGTATACAGTCTCACCCTTGTACAATTGTTTGAATAGAGGAGTTGAATCAATGCCAACAGGGAAGGGTCTATATCCCATTTCAACAATATGGACCACAACTTGGAGATGTCAATGTTATTGAACGCAGATGTTAAGTCGACTGCTGCAACATATAAGGAGTGCCCTGAGTAGGCTCCAACATCTGACCAACAGGCTTTCAGTGTTAGCACACTGATTATTGTGCCTACACCCTTCCTATACCCAGTCCGCAGAGGGCTGACTAAATGGATCTTTTTCTCCCACAACCTTAAATCTGTCAGTACTAGATTAGAATTTGTTTTGATGAATTGTGGAGGAGTGAGATTGGTTGGTAACAGGATGGTTCTGCATGATTTCCCTTTTTAAAGATTGGGACCAATATTGATTCTGTCCAGTACGGTGGGCACTTGTTATCTGATGTTTTATGTTTAAATAGATAGAATAAAATATCTGCCCAGAGGACAGGATTCTCCTTAAACATCCCATTGGTAATACCATCAGGGCCACTTCCTCTGATGTTTTTTAGCTTTCCAATTATCATTTCTATGTCTAGGTGATCAAAGTTAAGGAATAACAGGTTGCAGCTTTTATCATGCACTCCTTCAGCTGCGATTGAGTCTGTGTTGTATTTTCTGGAACAATAGTCTACCCAGTCGCCCCCACTTACTCCATTTGATTGAGCGACTACCTGTTGATGATTTGTATTATTCGATTCCCACCAAATGGCTCTTGTGTCTTTATTGACTATTTTATTCAGCAAATCTTGATTGGTCATTATCTATTTGCGTATTTTGTACTGTTTGCACCATCTTTGATGGCATCGTGTTAAGATCATTTTTGTTTTTCTTTCTCGTCCTCCATATCAAAGCATCTAGTTATTTCTCTAAGAGCTTTTCGTTACTGAGCGATTTGGATAGTGCTGTCATAGCTCTGTGTTTTTTGGTAAAATGGGTTGTGTGTTTGTTTTTGTGTAGTCCTGCCCTTTTTTTTTTAATCTTTCCAATAATTTGGGAAAGTTCACAGGGGAAGTATGTTCACATTTGTCACCATCACTCAGGGTGTTCCACCATGATTGAACTAGCCTGGGTTTGGGAGATGTTGGAACACCCTGTTTCCAGAATTAGAAACCACAACAGTTTTTTCATACTTCAATAATCTAGTATTTGTGAACCCTTCAACCGTCAATGCTATTTGGAGAATTGAATGATCGCTAGTATTTGTTTTAATAATTTCAAGGGGTCCGATGTGCTGCAGTTCAAAATTTCTAACAAAGATATAATCAGTAGATGATGATGCAAAGGTGCTGGACCATGTGGGTGTGTCTTTAAGGGCACCCCATTTAATAAGTTGGTTTGAATGAATTCCCTTGGTGAGAGAAATTGTGACCATACCCTTTCATTTTTTGATTTTCCTGCCTTATACACAATAGGCAACGCTCTCATCCCATCTTCCAAGTCCTCCCATTCAAACTCTTCAACCAAACACCGACAGTTAAAGTCTCCCGCAGCTACAACACCTGCTTTTGTATTTGCCGTTAACCAACCAACTAATAGGTCCTCGATCTCGATCAAGGTCTCCTCGAGAGAGGTGTTTAATGGTTCAAATATACATTAATCACAAGGATTAGAGGCGCTGGTGTATGCTTCCTTCTGGCCATAATCTTTGTGGTTAAGATAAAATTACTATTTGTTTCCATTTCAATCACTCCTACCCCACTAGATACTTTTACAGCCATAATGAGCCTGCCTTTAGGCCTACCTTTGATACCCTTGTTTGCTAACTTTGACGCAACAGTAAAGCCATCCCATACAGGTATACATGTTAGCCTCGTTTCCTGCAGAAGAACAAGATTGAATTCATCCCATATCACGTTAGTTTCCCTATTCAAAAAGACAATGTGACCCATCGAGTTCCAAAAAGATGTTCCATGTTTTAAGCAAAGCCTGGTCAACTTCGACTTGTGGCAGGTAAGACTGAGGGGAGCCAACCCCAATTCACATCTTAGTAATTACAGGCAGTGTTTTTATTTCATTGCATTGTGAAAGTATTTAGATTGCATTGTGAAACCTAGGTCTTCTCCCACTTACTGGACTCTTAGACCTAGGTGTGCTGGCTCCTCTGTTAAACTACATTGTGAAAGTAGTGTTGTCACTGGTTATTGCCTTGTTAGCAAAGCGTTCACCTAGCAAACTGTTATACTACTGAGCCCTTGCTGTGTCACTCAATTGTCTACTATTGTCTCGTCTCTCCTTTGTCTCGTCTGCTTGCACCCCTCCCTGCGTCCTTCCTAGTGTTCTCCCTCCTCCTTCCTCTTCTCTCCTCTCCATACCTACTCTATGGTTCTCTCTGTCTCTTCTATATTTTCTAACTGCTTCTCTATCGAATATCCTGCTCTCCGCACTAAATCTGGTAGAAAGAAGTTTAAAAAGGACATCCTGGTCTCCAACCCAGGCCTCCCTATCGCTCACACCTATACCAGTGCTTCTTCTAGGCAAACCCTCACCAACATCCTTTTTGTCGTTCCCTTGCCAAACCTATGGACTCTTCATATGGTCTCTGTGCTTTCTCCTTCCTCTTCTTCTCCCATTAATGGTGGGACCCAGTGGGTAGCCCTCCTGGCCTCCTTTGACTCCTCTAAGGTCATCATTAATGTCTACCTGAATGGCACCGTCTTGGTCCAAGGCCCTCAAGCCGATCTTCTCCTCTTTGATAGACGCTTCCCATGCCTCATCAATTTCCTTCCTTCTCCTGCTGTCCCCTCTCTTCCCTCCACGGCTTCCTTGCCTCCCCCCACTGTCTCCTTGGCTACCTTGCCCTCTCCTCCTTCCTCTTCTGACCCCCTTTGGGCTTCTTCTACACCTCCGCAGGGCGTACCTCTGATGTGTACCCCTCCCTGGAAGTCTTTCAAGGACGGCAACCTTCTCCATATTGCCACTCTAAACTCTTGCTCAGCTGTCAAACATTCCTCTAACATCTGCCACCTTCTTGATGAACTTGACCTCGATGTCCTAGGTCTCACCAAGACATGGTTCACGGCCAGCTCTGTCATGAGCTTTGACACTCTTCTCCCTGACGACTACAACTCCTCTCCGCGCCCAGGTCCAACCGTTCCAGAGGGGGTGTAGCCCTGACCTTCCCCGAGTGGATGCGTGCCTCTGTCATTCCTATGCAGGCCTACTCTTCTTTCGAATGCCTCACCTGCAGGCTCTCTCTGTCTCCTAGCCATTCCCTTGCTGTGGCTACCTTCTATCGGCCAGCTTTTCAGATCTCCACCTTCCTCTCGGAGTGGGCTGACTTCTCCTCTACCCTCCTGGTCTTGACCACTCAACTCCTCCTTCTTGGATATTTTAACATCCACCTGGCTGTTTCCTGTCCTTCCTCTGGACTCATTCGCGACCTCTGTGACTCTCTCTCTAACTCTATCCTTCCCTCTGGCCCGACACACTCTGCAGGGCATACTCTGGATGTTCTGATCTCTACAGACCTTCCCCTTTCTAGCCCTCTCAACACTCCTCTCTCCTGGAGTGATCACTTTCTCCTTTCCTCCCAGCTCACTCTCTCCACCCTTCAGGCCAAGCCAACTCCAGCACTGCCACCTACCTTCTCAGTTATCCGACCCAAGAAGCGTGTGTCAGTTGAGGCTTTAGCTGCCACTTTCTCACCCCCCACCCCCTTTGGCTGACTCACACCCTGACACAGCCCTCTCCATGCTCCACCCCATCTCTGATATTCTTGATGTTCTTTTGCCTGTCATGAGGATCCGCTTGAAGCCCAAACCAAGTGCAACTTCTGGTATGACTCAGACCTCGGCACCCTTAAACACAAGTGCAGGGTGGCTGAGAGGAAATGGCATGCTTCTGGTACATCCTCTGACAAACTGGCCTGTCGCCTGGTCCAAAGGCAATACCGGCTCTCCGTCCGCACCAAGAAGGGAGCCCACATCCAAGTCTGCCTCCCTGCGGCATCCAACAACTCGGCCGAACACTTTAAAATCTGCAAGGAGCTGGCCACTCCTGCTGCAGTTTCTACCTCTCCTGTCCCCTCCTAGGACCTCTGCAGGCCCCTGGTATCTCATTTCATCTCTAAAACGCAGACCATCCAGTCCTCTGTCTCTTACTCTCCCTCTTCCCCCTCTACTTCCTGCTCTTCCTCTGGCCCTTCTTCGGCCACCTCTCCTCCCTCCTTCTCTTCCTTTCTTCTGTTCTCCCCAGACGAGGTGTCTCGACAAGTCCGATCTATGAAAGTCTCTTCAAAACAGGTTCACCCCTGTTCCTTCAAAACCACCAAGGACCACATTGACACCTTGGCCCCTGCTCTGGCTGACTTCTGCAACCACTCCTTCGCCACTGGAGTATTCCCTTCCCCCCTGAAGCACTCCCTTGTGCACCCTCTTCTTAAGAAACTCTCTGCTGACCCGTCTTGCCCAGTTAACTATCACCCAATCTCTATCACTCCGTTCCTGGGCAAACTCCTGGAAAAGCTGGGCAACTCCCAGCTTAATCTTCACACTAATCTGTTGGTTGTCTCCATGACCATCAGTCTGGCTTCAGAACTGCCAGAAGCATGGAAACTGCTCTCCTGAACATCCATGAAGACCTGCTCTCCAACCTTGATTCCAACACCCCCTGTGTCCTCAACTTACTTGATCTTTCTTCTGCCTTTGACACGGTCAACCATGCCATCCTGCTCAACCTTCTCCATGATAACCTGGGTATCACCGATCAGGCTCTGGCTTGGCTGACCTCTTTCCGCACCAATTGACCTTCCTAGGTCCAACTTGGATCCTTCCTCTCCTCTATCAGTACCTGTGGTGTTCCCCAGGAGTCTAACCTTTCTCCCTGGCTGTTCAACCAATACCTGGCACTTCTTGCCCACCGCATTGCGGCTCTCTACCCCAACTTTCATAGCTATGCGGATGATGCTGAACTCATTTTCAGGCTCCCTTTCGCCACCTCATCTCCTTCTCGCACCTCTGTCTGTCTGCTATCCAGAAGTGGTGTGCTGCCAATGATCTCTGCCTTAATGCCAGTAAGACTGAGATTCTCCTCATCGGCTCACTTGCTCCCTCCTTTACGGTCGCTCTCTGGCCAGCCTCTCTTGGCCCTCTTCCTGCTCCCACCTGTGAGGCTAACAGCTTCTGGGTCATCTTCGACTCCACACTTTTCTTCTCTCCTCACATCTCTGACTTCTCTATGAAGTCACACTACCAGCTGCACCTCCTCAGAGGTATTGTTCCTTTCCTCTTCTTCCCCCAGAAGCTTACTCTCTCCAGATGTCTGCTTCTCTCTAGGCTGGACTACTGCAACAGCCTCTTTCTGAATCTGCCTGCTTCTACTCTCCGCCCTCTGCAACTCATCCAGAACAGGACTGCAAGACTTGTCTTTGGCCTCAAGCCCAAGCATCGTATCTCTCCAGGACTGAAATCTCTGCACTGGCTCCCAGTGGCTGCGAGGATTAAGTTCAAAATCCTCTGCATTGTCCATAAGGCCTTATGGGGTCTGGGGCCTCAATACCTTCAACTCTCTCTTTCTAAATATCTTCCTTCTCAAGCTCTTCGCTCATCGGCCTCCAACTCCCTCAGGGTCAGTCACTTCTCCAAGCAACGAGTTGGTGTTAGATCACTCTTCGGCTGGGGCCTCCCTCTGGAACAGCCTCCTTGCCTCCCTGAAACTTGAGAAGAACCATCTCCGGTTCCAGAAGCACCTCAACACCTTCCTCTTTGCTTCTGCTTTCTCTCCTCCTCTCCCCTGCTGCACTCCTGGCTGAAACTGTAACTGCACTGGTCACCTGGTTACCCTCTGATCTCGGGCCCAGATCCCCTCCCCCACCAGTTGCACACCTGCATTGCCTCCCTGACAACCCCCGCACTTGGGGACTGTTTTCTGTATCCCTACAGTCCCCTACCAGCACTTGAAACCTGATGTCTGCACTTACCCCTGGACTTGCCACCCGCTGGGCGCACTTTGTACTTATTGCTTTTATTTATTCTATTTATTTTTTACTATCGATCCCATGTACTGCACTGCCCACTCCCCCTTAGGCCCTGCACTTTTCCCATTCCTCCTTCCCCAGCACTTGCACAATCTCAATGTAACCTGGACTAGTAAAATGGCTGTCTCTGTCTTCCCTCTCCCCCCGCCCACCTCGTCACGCCTTGAAACACTTATGTATAGGCATGTTATAAATGCCATATCAGTGTCGTACTTGTCTGTATCGAAATGACGTGCGACTGTTATCGTTGGTTTAACTAGAAGTAAGGTGTGTCCATTTGCTTGACGTGTGTAATAACATTTTAAACCTTCGAATAAAATTGCTTCCTGTTGAGCGATAATGAGTATGAGAACCACAGAAGGCCATTTCAAGGAGGGTAGTGTTTCCCTAGACATTATATTAATAATAAACAGATGATACAAAATAGTTGCCCACATTTCTGCAGCTTTATTAGGACCAGATTAGAAAGACCATCAGTACCAGGTGCATGAGAATTGCTTGCCCTTTTTATTATTACCATAATTTCCTCACACTCATCCCCTGCACTGGATATCCCTCATAGATTCGTACTTCAGATATTGTGGTTTGTAGCAGAGTATAATTTCAGAAAATGCATTTTCCAGTCAATTCCACTAATTGGATTAATCTGAGTTTCTAGTGGTTTACAGTCATCT
This sequence comes from Ambystoma mexicanum, assembly GCF_040938575.1. Classification (NCBI taxonomy): domain Eukaryota; kingdom Metazoa; phylum Chordata; class Amphibia; order Caudata; family Ambystomatidae; genus Ambystoma; species Ambystoma mexicanum. Next base: position 1,302,612,640 of record NC_090922.1, read on the forward strand.
CCAATAACCAGAGACCAGAACAAAGCATCTGCCTTTCACAGCTATAATCTTCAGCAGGGTTTCTCCATCTTTTTGTATCATGTAATGGCAGTAATGGAGTAACTCGTTTTTATACTTCTGCTTTAGGGATTTTATCTGCTCACTAGTTTCTATGCAGTTGAGGCTCATCCCTGTGATTACTCTAATGACTCTTTGCAGTTCTGGTGTGTAGATCCGTCATCAAGTTTTACATATCCACGAACACGCTTGACCACTTTGCGTTGGATTAAGTACCTGCTGAGACCTTTGGCTACAAACCTGGGATTCTTGATCTGAACCCAATCACCAATCTTCACCGAAAGGGGCTTTCTACTGGCCAGTTGCTCACTCAAAAAATGCCTTTGCTTACAGCGAACTCGACCCAAAACTCCCTGCATATCCGCCTGTGACTGGACACTCCCGCCCAGGGCTGGCACTCTCAATTTGGAGCCCGGTTTCCTCCCCCGCATAAGCTCAAAAGGAGAATGCCCAGTGACAAAAGAGGGAGTCAGCCTGTAAGCTTTTAGAGATTCCGACACTAATTTTCCCCACGGAAGACCATTAGCAAGAGCCAACTGGATGGCCCCTTTGATGAAACGATTCATACGTTCCACTAGACCGTTGGCTTGAGGATTACATAGAGCAACCTTATGACGACGTATGCCCAGATCATCCAGAAACTTTTGCATATAATCTGACACAAACTGAGACCCATTGTCAGTCACTAATCCAGCAGGCACACCCTCCCTGTCAAACACAGCAGAGAGAAACCACACAATCTTCTCAGCAGTAACCATAGATAAGGCAGTGGCCCCGACCCATCTCGACGTATAGTCCACCATAACTACAATGAATCTCAAGTCTCCTCCTAAGGAACCTACGGGTCCCATTATGTCCAGCGCTACTTTGGACCAGACATGACAGGATAGACGGGTTGGGGAAATGTAACCTTGCTTTTATCACTGTTGGAACATGCTGCACAATCTTTTACCACATCCTCCACGTCTGTGGCCATACCAGGCCACCAATAATCCTCTCTAAGTCTCCCCTTGGTCATAGACCTGCCCAAATGCCCCTTGTGTGCTAACTCAACATGTTTCCCTCTAAGGGAACAAGGGGGGACTAACCTTAGACCTCTGGCCACGCCCCTTGGACCTTCAGACAATTCTTGCCATACATGCCCATACAGCTTGGACAACTTAGCACTGACAAGACCACCTCTAAGTGCTGCTCTTAATTCGACCAACTCGGTATCCTCTGTACACTCCGCACTCCATTCTGGTTCCGACACAGCGGGCACTACACTAGCCACCAAGGAACATTCGTCCCCCACCACACCTGGAGACTCTTCATCACTGCTAGAATTCGGAAAACGCGACAGGCAATCAGCTACCGCATTTCTAACACCAGGGACATACTCCACCTTGAAGTTAAATTCTGTCATGTCGGCCATCCATCTCATGATCCTGGTAGACGCATGAGACAACACCTTCGTTGTCAATACATGAACCAACGGCTTGTGGTCAGTACAAAGGGTGTACTCAATTCCCCACAGAAAGGTTCGAAAATATTTAGAAGCCCACACAGCTGCAAGAGCTTCTCTTTCTATGACAGCGTACCTGCCCTCAGCTTCTCCGAGCACTCTCGATGCAAAGGCTATGAGACGAAGTTCTCCCTCAACCCTTTGTTCCAGTACAGCACCTATGCCATACTCACTCGCATCCACAGTTAGAAACGTTTTTCTGGCAGGGGAAAATGAACTCAAGGATGGAGCCTGCTCAATTTCTTCTTTCAACTTGAGAAATTCCGCCTGACACTGATCAGACCACACAAAATGCACGCCCTTCTTTAATAATGACCTCAGACCTACTGTCTTATCGGCATAAGAAGGTACGAACCTGCTGTAATATTCGGCGAGCCCCATGAACAATCTCAACTGCTCTTTATTAGCCGGGGACGATGCATCGCTCAATGCCCTCACTAACTCAATCTTAGGGTGAATACCCTTGGCATTCAGAGAGTGTCCCAAATATGTCACACTGGGGACACCCACCTTGCATTTGCTAAGTTTGACCGTGAGACCACAATTTTTCAGGATATTCATCACCTCAAGAACTCTACAATCATGTTCAAACTGAGACTCACCCCACACACCAGAATATCATCTTGAAAACATTCCACTCCGTGTATACCTGCAAAGAGTTTCTGCATTGTCCTCTGAAAAACAGCGGCAGCAGATGCCAAACTAAAGGGCATTCTACAAAAACGGAATGCGCCAAAGGGAGTGACGAAAGCTGTAAGGGGGCGGGAGTCAACATGCAGATCTATTTGATGATATGCGGATGACAGGTCAAACGTCAAAAAGCAGGATGCACCACACACCAAGGAAAGCATTTCATTAATATTGGGCAGAGGGTGTCTGTCAACCCATATGTATGAATTAAGGTCCCTAAGGTCTACGCACATTCTCATGCCTCCTTCACTCTTACGTGCCTGGACCACCAGGGCCAACCATTCCGAACTCTCTACTTCCTCTATAATTCCCGACTCTTTGAGTTTATTAAGTTCTTCCTTCAAGGCATCACGAGCCATGATAGGAACCCTCCTAACTTTATGGACAACCGGCACAGAACCCCTCTTGAGAATTATTTTGTGTGCAAAACCCTTCAATTTGCCCAACGCTTGAGTAAAAACAGAAGGAAATCTATTTTCTAGCACTTCTGCCGTGAGTCGCTCATGCAACTCAGCTCCATCACTCTCTCCCCTCACACACATCACCGGGACTGCTTTCCCTGGTCTTATTTCTAGTTCTAGAGCAGCTTGCTCATCCCACTCTATCACAGGGTCACCTTTGTGACCCACATATAACTTTTCTTTCGCCGCTCGTCCTTCAAACTCTATATCAGCCCACTCGTAGCCAAGAACCTTGATGGGTACTCGCCCATAAGCACACGGGTTTATATCCGAACACAACAAATCAGACACCCTCTTGTGGAATTTCGATTCATACAGTTCAGGGGATATCATCGTGTATGGTGACCCCGTGTCCACCATCATTTCCATTGGGACTCCGTTGACCATGAGCGTTGCCCACGCTCTCTTCTTGCAACGGCCCACCCTTAACAAAGATCCTTCAGGTGTGCTACCATTGTCTTTGTCGGAACTTCCCATGTAGCCCACAATCGTCACGCCTTCCTCATCATCATTAGTGTCCACCAACTTCACCGATTCTTCAATCGACACAACACTTCTGGACATGCGGGCATAATGACCCTTAGTTTTGCATCTCCTACATTCCACATTGGCAGCCGGACATTCTTTTGCGCCTGCCACATGTCCCCACCAACCGCATCTCCTGCACAGTTCCCTTGACGAGGGTATCGGCTTACTGTCCTTGTTCTTTGCTCTGGCATCAAGTGATTTACGGGGAATTACAATGACCTTCTCCAGGGGTGGATCTTTTTCTATCCACAACCTTTCTCTAACGCGCACATCACATGTCCGCATCATCACCTGATCCCGGATGTACTGGTCAATGGTATCGGTAAACTTGCACGTCGCTATCAGAGTGCGCAGGGCAGTCACATAAGCATCTATGCCTTCATTAGAACCTTGAGCCCTAGAGAAGAAGTGGTACCTTTCGAGCGCAACATTGGCCCTCTTGCCGAATCGTGCCTCCAATTTGCCCAAGGCTGTTTCATAAGCTAACACTACTCCTGGTACGGCATCACCCCCATAACTCCCTTCTGTGGGGGCAGTAGGAGCAGCGTGCACATTGGGATCAGGGAGATGTCTGAACAGCCTTAGACCCTCAGTTCCCAAACAGTTGAGTAAAGCTGCTTCCTTTTCATCGTCCGTGAACTTGGCACCACCTGCTGCTCTAAGATATACTTTGAAGGTGTCGACCCATAAGTCCCACACAATTGCTGGTTCACCTGGACTGGCCAGAAATGCAGGAGGCGGACGTGCACTGTTATGCTGCATGTTGAGTAGGGTTTGGGTATGGGCAGTGTAGGTCTATAGCTTCACGTTAGTGCCAGGCAAAGAAATCCTTAAATTGTCACTTATCACAGAATACTGCAAATCTTAGGCATCTGACGGTTAACACAGTCACAAACTCTTGAATTGTTCACACGGGGTTAACTTTTCGACAGGTGCTGCTACGTCACGCGTTACCCTCTCGACACGCCGGCTGCAGATGCCGACGCGTGAGCTTGCAGCTTCTTGCCCCTTGTGCTCCCCCCTTGGTCTTCGCCTCCTTTCTAGGACCCTGTTCACAACGGGAGGCCCACGCTTGACTTCGGCCACAGATGCGCGCGGGGGCAGCCCTCCTCCTCCTCCTCACCTGCACTCCAGTTACTGCAGCGGGGCCGCGCTCAACCAGGGCCGGGGAGCGCAGACCGGGCGCGCAGGTGCAGCCCTCCTCCTCCTCACCTGCACTCCAGCACCTGTTGCGGGGGCGTCGCGCTCGATCCCGGATGGAGAGCGCTGGCCAGGTGCGCTGGTTATGGTTGTCTGCGTGCGTGGGAAGGCCTCCTCTCGCCTTCCTTCTCCTAGACTCCTGATGCTGCGGAGACACCACTCTCGACCCTGGCTGGGGAGCGCAGGCTAGGCTGAAGTGGACATGTGGGGAAATGCTCCTCTTCCGTCGGAGGGGCTCGCTCGACGCAGGCAGCGTTGGCCGGAGAACTCTTACCTTAATGGGCCTGGGCAGCACTTGGGAAACGTACCGGCCTCAGGGAAGGGAATGTAGGTAACTGCTGGGCGGCGAGCGGCTACGTGGGTTGGAGGCTGGTTGCTCTCGTCGCAAGTGTAATAAGGAAGCGTACACCGTAGGTAAGTGAAGATCCTTTAATAGCAACCAGCCTGAGCCCAGCAGTGCTCAGCCTACATTACAGCTCTCCACTTAAACTCATAACCGTTGTTCTTGGAATGTGGAACATTAAACAAATGCAAGCATGATATCAGAGCAAGAGTGGAATTCTACCAGGTAGAATTCCACTCAAGAGCCATTACACATTATAACAGTTTGCTCTCAAATACATAATCATTACATGTTTCTGACAATTCCCTATGCCAGATAGCCCTCCATTCCAGATCGCCCGATCCATTTCCATTTAATTATGTAGACCATTATCATTCATAAATATGACTAAACATGCTCACCCAGCCCCGACATCTGGGACTATTTAACTGTTTTACTCAATGGACGCTTGTCAAATTTGCATTAAAATCGCTAGGAACTAAGATTAAACCTTTTGAAACCAATGAATGCTAGTCCCCAATGTGGAAATGAGTCTCCACGGGTGTATACCTGTGTTATATAGGTCAATTGTTGCATTTTAATGTATTGTAATGCTTTGCCGGTCATTTGCTGCATTTTAATCTATTGAATGATTCTTCATTTCCACAAATATGTTTTACTGTATGTGACTGCACTGGCCCAGGCACTGGAGATTGTTGCATTTCAATTTGTTCTCACCCCAGGCATAGCTAACAGCTGCAAGTTCTAGCCAGTGAAATATCTTCAGCCTGGGAGCTGGCCCCACCCCCTTCCAGTACTAAGCATCCTAAAAGTCCTGGGAAAGATTTCCTGTGCCCGCAGGGACCTGCGTATGCTACATCCTGTGATTCCCACCCCTTCCTCCTTGGACTCATGAGAGCAGCTGTGGTCACCACAGGGATGGGTGAGGTGAACCCTTCCATCTCCTTCCTTTGCTGTTGTCCTTGGATGTTTGCCCCCTTTCATGTCCCTGCCCCTTCCTCCTTGGTCCCACCATCCCCTTCCTGGGACAGTGGTGTAAGAGGGGGGGCTGTGCCTGCACATGTCAGCCTAACACCCACCTCCTGTGAATCTCCACCCTTTTCCTGTCACTTGGACAGTGGGCCCCATTTTGAAAAACGTCTCCTCTCCTCAGGGCGGGGTGGGGGGGGGCGACAGCTGTGCAGCGGAGGACCTGTGATTGCATGTGTTATCCTACACCCCATCATAATCCCTGCCCCCTTCCTTCTTGCACTCTGTGAGCGGGCTCGGCAGGCGTGGAACAGCAGCCTTATAAGTGGACAGAGACCCAGGGCTTGGGCTCCCTTTTTTCACTTGATGCATGAGTGGGGGCAGGTGAGGGGGAGGGGCACTCCCTTTTCATCTCCTTGTGCCCCTACCTCCCTAACCTACTCTCCTCAGCTCCCACTTCCATTTCTCCCTCTCTGTTTCTCTCTCCCTACCTCGGTTTCTCTCTCTTGCTCCCTCCGTTTCTCTCTCTCTTTGGCTACTTCAGTTTCACTCTCTGGCTCCCTCTGTTTCACTCTCTCTGGCTCCCTCCGTTTCACTCTCTTTCACGCTCTATAGCTCCCTCTGTTTCTCTCTCTGCCTCCCTCTTGTTCTCTCTCCCCATCTCTCTCTGTGCCCCTCACTCTCCTTCCCTCTACCTCCTCACCTCTGCCTCTTGCTCAGTCCCCCCCCCCACTCTTCCTTTGGGTGTGGCCCTCCGTGAGCCTGCAGCCCGGTGCAGACAATAATCCATGTCTAGTGTGCCTAAATTACTCTGCTGGAAATGAGCCTACTTCCCTGTCTGTGCATAAATCAGGAAACATAATTATTGCAGAAGCTGGTGCCTTCTTTTGTGAACCCACTTTCTTGGGTAACCTGCCTGTTATTTCCAGAAGGGGGGACCCAGGCCGCATACACAACACACACCTCTGTTAATTCCCTGGCCCAAAACTGTGGCTCTGACTGTGGTCTCCCACACGCCTTTCCCATTTTGGCCGTCTTCCACTTCCATAGTTTTCTGGTGCGTGTGACTTAGAACCAGGTCTAGGTCCCTGGTGCCTGTGACTCAGCTACACTCATACATCACACAATTGTACTGGCAAATTGTAGGATGTACCTTTCCGCATAATCTACCCAACTAGTCATAGCCATGGGAGTCTGCATCAGGTAGGACTTGTTTTGCACCCCCAAAACTAGGTATATCATGGGCAGATCTTCTTGGTCTAGCCCCAGCGACTACTATTTTTCCATCTAGTTTTGACAGAGTGTGTACTCCTGGTGCAACTCTGATAAAAAAGCAAATTGTATTATGAATAGCGTTCTGGTTGATGCATGCTCCTTGGTGGCGCATGCACAAAATTGTAAAAATCTCCTTGAAGGTCATTGCCCGGAGTTTGTATTCATTTCTGAAACCTGGCTTGGCCCCCATTCTGAGCCTGCAGTAATTCAAACCATTCCTCCTAACTATGAGCTGGTGCGCTGCGATCGCACCTCGCCACGCCCAGGTGGTGGGGTAGCTGTAATCTTTAAGTCTGTTTTCAAGGTTGTTTCTATCCAACTTAATCATTCTTTAAATATGGATGGGATTCTTATTCGTATTCCACTTTCTGCTACCAGCACTTTATTTGTTCTCTCGATATAGTGCCCTGCGGCTATGACCGCAGGTTTTGGAATGAATTTCCTGTTCTTGTGGCCATGTTATGTCAGAAATATTTCAACCTGATCATTGTGGATGATTTTAATCTTCCAATAAACAAATCCAACTGCCATCTAGCCAGTCAATTCCTGGATACGATGCCGGACCTGGGCCTCTCCCAGACGATTACCTACACCACACATCAGCAGGGGAACACCCTTGAGGTTATTTTTTCTCTCCCAGAAGTGATCTGTTTTTCCTGCGTTTCCCATCATTTGGTGTGATCACATGGTGATCCCTTTCTCTACGGAAGCAGTGTTGCTGGCATTCAGTCTCTACTCAGAATCTTAGCTCTTTTATTTTGAAGGATTGCACTAGTGTCCCCACCTGCACTCTGGCGGCAGTTTATCAAACATTTAAGTTGGTGGTGGATACTCTTGCACCCTGCAAGCACTGTCTTGTGAAGTCACATCGCTCTGAACTGTGGTTCACAGCGGAGCTTAACACTTTTAAACTGCACCGTGGAAAGAAAATGGAGAATGGCATACTTACCATCTGACAGATAACACTTGGTACAACTGCGAACTTGCAGCCCTGAAACAAAATTGCAGGGCAGCAGAACGGAAGTGGCTTACCTCAGGCTCATCCTCTGATGAACTGGCCTACCGCCTGCTCCAAAGGCAATACAGACTCGCCCTCCAAGCAAAGAAAAGAGCCCACATTCAGGCACAGTTCTCTGGTGCTTTGAATTACTCAGATGAACTTCTCAAAATCTTCAGGGAAGTAGCCAACCCCTCTGCAGTCTCCTCCTCTCCTCCTTCACAGGCCCTCTGCAATGCATTGGCCTTACATTTTGCCACTAAAACACAGGACATACTGACCTCCCTTTTTAAACTCCACCACATCCCATCCCACACCCCTCTTTCCTCGTTCCTCACCTGTTGCTCTCAATGAAGTTACCAGAGTTGTCCGCTCCATGAAGGTCTCTTCTGAACAGGTCAACCCTTGCTCATCCAGGACCATCAAGGATAACATTGGCCCTCTTGACCCTGCTCTCGCTGAGTTCTGCAATCACTCTTTTACCACAGGATCTTTCCCCACTCGCTTGTGCGCCCACTCCTGAAAAAAACTTTCCTCTGACCCTACCTGCCATTCCAGCTATCGCCCAATTTCCATCACCCGCTTCCTTGGGAAGCTTCTCGAGAAGCTGGCCTTGCCCCAACTTAACTCTCACACTGAACCTGTTGGTGGCCTCCATGACCATCAATCTGGATTCTGAGAATCCAGAGGCACAGAAACTGCTCTTCTGAACACCTGTGAAGAGCTGCTCGCCTCTCTTGACTCCAACTCCCCAGCGGTCCTTATCCTTCTTGATCTCTCCTCTGCAATTGACACAGTTAACCATTCCATCATCATACAAAGGCTCCACGATACACTTGGTATCTCGGCTGGGCACTGGACTGACTGTCCTCTTTCCTCACTAACCGCTCTTTCCAAATCATCCTGGGCCCATTCTCCTCTCCTACTTCCATCTCCATCTGTGGCATCCCCCAGGGTTCTATTCTCTCCCCATGGGACTTTAACAACTACCTTGCTCTCCTTGCACGCCTCATTTGCTTCCCTGTCCTCCAACTTCCAGTGTTACACAACTCTTCAGACTCCCTGCTGACCCTCTATCATCTCTGACTGCCTTTCTCCCATCCAGTCCTGGTGCGCCTCCAATGATCTCTGCCTCAACGTCTGTACAACTGAGCTCCTTCTCATTGGGACCCCTGCTCCCTCTTTCTTCCCTTCACTCTGGCGTTCCTCCTTTGGTTCTTCCCTTGCTCCTTCAACTGAAGCCAGAAATCTCGGAGTCATCTTTGACTCCTCTCTCTCCTTCCTCCTCACACTCACGATATTGCCAAGAAGTACAACTACCAGCTCTTCCTTCTCAAAGGAATTCTACCTTTTCTCACTTTCCCGCAGAGGCTCAATGTGACACGAGCCCTAGTCCTCTCTAGACTGGACTACTGAATATCCTTCTCCTGAATCTTCCTTCCTCATTCTGTGACCCCTTCAGCTTAACCAGAATAGAGCAGCATGACTTATCCTTAGCCTTAAACCCAGGGACTGCATCTCTCCTGCTCTAACCGTCTTCACTGGCTTCCGGTTGCTGCACGGATTAATTTCAAATCCCTCTGCATCATCCACAAGACTCTCTGGGACCGGGGTCCACACTATCCTCAACTCTATCTCACTAAATACTCTCCCACTAGACCTCTTCGCTCTACGGGCACCAACTCTTTGTTTGTAAAGCGTTTTGCTAAAAAGAGGGCAGGGGTTGCTCACTTTCCTCTGCAGGCTCACTCCTTTGAAATAGCCTCCCCCTGACCTCCTGAGCCTTGAGCAGGACATTTTCAAATTCCGGAAGCTCCTTAAGACTTTTCTCTTTTCCTCCTCCTTCCCACCTTCTCTCCTCGCTTAGTCCACAGTTGCTGAATCAGTGTCCTTGACCCTTATGCATCTTCGGGGCCTTGACCTCCCTCACCGATTATTCTTGTCTATCCACAGCATTTTGCATCTGCATACCCTCCGCTCTAGAGACTTGCCCTTACACCTCCTGCAGCTCTGGCTGTGTAGCACTCAACATTCCTAGCACTTCATCCATGGCTCTCCCACAAGCTCGGACTCCCCAGCACTTACCCCCTCTTCCTTTCTGCACTTGCACATTCTGAATACTCACAAGGCATAGTAGGTTTGTCCATCTTCCTCTTTCCCTCACCTCTTAATATTGTGTTGTAATGTACCCTCCCTCCGGAGAAGGCAGTCACCTACACCGTAACAAACTCACCTTCTAGGCCCATACTGGAGGGTGAGCAAGGGTAGCTGCCGCTCATTGCCCGCCTTAGGGACCTGTCCGCCAAGAGCCTCGTTTTAGAGCACACTATATGTCGCTTAAATCAGTTTACTCGTTTGCGTGATTAAGAGTACAAAGAGTGGGTGAGGTGGCATCTTAATAGCAAGTCTTTTTGTAGATACCATTGTGGAGTATGCCAGGATACCCTTCAGTTTGTTTGTCTGGTTGGCTAGAGCCCTCACCCAGGGGTGAGGTGGCAGCTTTATGGTACGTCCACCCATAGATACCTTTCTGGAGTATCCCCTTGGCACCCTTCATTTTGCTTGCCTGGGCGGCTGGAGCCCCGCCCCACCCAACCCCACCAAAGCACTTAATTCAGTTTACTAGTACCAGAGCCATCTAGTATGTACTAAACTCATCTCCTAGACACTCACTAGGAGTGAACAAGGCTAGTAGAGGGCCCAACCTCACCCACTTACAGTTTGATTGTCTCAATATCCTGGTTGTGAGAGCCGTGCATTTCTTTAGGACCAAAGGAGTGGGCCTCTAGAGATAGTCTTTACCTGGAACTCCCTTTGTGCAGAGTGCCAAACCTGTTTGCTTGAATCTGAGTAGTTTTCCAGGGACGCCTGGGAATTGTACCCAACACTCCTTTTTGTAAATGGACCAATAGCTTGATATCACTGAGCCCTGTCCTGAACCAGTTTATCACCCAAACCCTCCCTAGTTGAGCACCTGTGAGTGTGCATCTGTGAGTTCCTGTGAGCGATTGTGAGTGTGCTAGAGTAACCCTGGTTGACAGACTTCGATAGTAGGGACTCAGTGGTTCTGACCCTCACCCTGTAGTGATTTAGTACGTGTCAAGAAATGTTACCCCTGTTATGGGGGTGTCCCCAGCCTGTTCCCAGTGTTACCCCAGTAACCCCTTCTGCCCCCAGAGGATGTCCTAGATTCTTCTGTGCTTGCTCTCCCACCGACTTATTTTGCTCCCTTCCCAGTCCCTGCCACTTGGGGGTATGCCCCTGCTGCTTCATCCTCTGTACTATCTGACCCAGATAAGACTGCCCTCCAGATGGTGCACGCACCCTATGGAGGCCAGTCTGGGGATTCTAGAGGCCAGAATGGATTTAGCATGGGCGGAAGAGGAGGCATCATTCACCACACCCAAATGCCCCCCCCTTAACCTCTAGTATTGGGGCTATCAGAACACTAGGTATATGCCTCAGCATGTCCAAAGCCAGTATCCACCCCAGGTAAGGCACTGCATGCATCAGGACCAGTTTGCCTATTGCAACGAATTAGGCCACTGGAAGTACAACTGTCCTAAGCGTATTCAGCAGAACAAGGCACAGCATTGTCTACTCAAAGCCAATCGTAGCTACCTGCACCATGCCGCCTGGTCCCCTTCAGCTCCACGCTCAGCCTAGACCCCCAGATCAGAATGCTGGTTCTTGCTCAGCACCGCAGCCTGGACAACACCAGACAGGATCCCAGACCAAGGCCTCTAGTGAAAACAGCCTTGTAACCCTGGCACCAGCAGTCAGGCCAGTATCCTCAAGCTTGACTGGAACTGGACCTAGATTAAGTATCCCGACACCCCACCACCTCACCCTAACCATCCCTCCATCCTATCCAGGGGCCCTCACCCCTATCTGACACCCCAGTTAAGTAACAAGCTTGACACTATGCTGGTGGACACAGAAGCCACCTCAGCACACATGAGGTGGGAGGTACCGGAGGCCTCAGTGTCTGGTCATGCTGTCACAGCTGTAGGGATAGAGGACACTCCATCTAAGGTGTCTGGTTCATTGTGTTGCACTGCATTCTCTGGCCTACTACAGCACTCCACGTCACCCTGTCGCTGCTGCCCTACCCTCTGGTCTGTGCGCTGTAGTGAGTCCTGTGTCCCTGGTCCATTCTCCCCAAATTGATCAGTTCAAGATCATGTAGCAGAACTGACAACATTGCTACACAAACTGCAGGCTACCATAGGGACGAAATAGAACACAAAGCTTGGGGAAAACAGAAAAGAAGAACAGGGAGCTACAAGCTGGCACAGACAGGGCAAAGCTCAGACAGGATTACGCTGGCCAGTTGACCCTTGCCCTCATGTACATGAGGTATGCCCAACTGCTTGCTGGACTCTAGCCCATTGAGATCATGATGGCAAGACCAATGCCGCTCCTCCCTCTGTGAACAGGATGCTTTTGGCACTGACTGATTCAGTTCTGACTTTTTCAAACACCTTTCTTCAGTCATAAGACAGATCTTCAGCTAGGTCAGCAAGGCACAACCTGTGCCAGGCCAGCAAAGACTACATTTAGGGCAGGAGGGAGAGCTAGGACACTGCACCCTAGAGCATGGATTGATTTTCCCCAAAATCGGCCCAACCAGCTCAGTAACCTTGGCGGAATGGGAACAGGCGATCTTCTCTCGCTGTAGGGAAGTGACCCGTGTTCGGAAGACAGCACTGGCTAACTGTGGTATTCACATTTTTCAAACATGTATTTTTCTATTTTTATGGCTTTGCCCTTTGATTATGGCATTTTGATATTTTGCTTTTTTATATTTTAAAATGTAATATTTGAATTTTTTATTTTTCAGTTTGTTAATCATATTAACGTTATTCGGCAATAAGGCCATCAAAGTATAGCATATAACAAAACACATTTCTCATTCAGATTTTCAACAAATTAAGATGCAGTCTATAATTACCCAAGGGGGAGATTGGTGACTGCGCCCCAAGTGCTATTCTACTGTGGCCAGACCTTATAACAGTTGGAATCAAGTTAATTGGTCAATTTAACAAGCTCTTCAGTTCCCTTGCTGGTTCCCTTAATGTCTCCCCAGAGCCTAATCCCTAATGGGAGTGCATTGGCTGCCGATAGTGAATTTTGAAACCTAAGGTCCAGGGGAGCGGGTTGTTGGGGTGAGAGCTATTATAATGGGGATAGGCACTCAATACAACACTGCTGCATGGTGATTGACCGAGCGTCCTAGAAATGCCAAGTAGACGATTAACAAGTGACTGTTCCCTTAATTCTATGCATATATAGTTGTGTGTGCTTCCTGCATTATAGGGATGTCTAGTGCAGTTTATAATATACTCACGAATTAGGGACAGACACCTGCACACCTCTTGAAACCAGTGTGTGCGCGCTTTCTTTGTCGAGAGATTCCATGGATTCTATGCAGCCAGAGGAGATTTTGGGTACTCTCTGAAGAAATACCAAGCCCCCCTGTGACTGGTTTACAATAGGGTTGCTGGTAATTGTAGTTCTGGGAGTGAAAACAATAAGCTCAGGCTCTTTGCATTGTCTTTGCACGAGTCAGACCCTGGTAGAGAATCTCAGGCAACGTTCTGCTGGGTCTGCAAGTTGGAAGATGACCAACATAGTTGTGAGGATTGTCCGAGTTCTCAGCTTTTACCCTCATGGACTATTGGCATCCCTCTACAAACGCTGCCCATAGATGGGGCGGTCTTAGCATTTTCTGCAGTGTGAATGTGCTCAAGCCCATGCCAATCCATGGTGCCCTGGCTATCCCCCAGAAATTGGTTACTTTCCTTAATCAGCATGTATGCCTCACTAGTTATCATACACGGGTCCACATTAAGTTTGCTAAGGTTAGAATTTTGAATCCAGGACAGGCAGCTTACGTCTCAGTCAGTATTCCTCCCCTTGAATGGGTAGGCACCTCAGAATTTCTTGTGGGTGTGGAAGAGGCCTCCTCACCTCCATTATGGCTATTAGCTGCAGTTGGCTACAGGCGTTTGCACGAAATGCTAATCGGGGTGCAGATCGTGGAGATCACAAAAACAAATTGGCCAGGCACAGATCGCTGAGAAGAGTCAGAGGACAGTATCCTCACCTTGACAATTGTTCAATGGTTTGCCTCCCCAGATAGGTCAGGAAGCAGGTCGTAACAGCAGCCCCTCTACCTCTGTGGGTGCCAAACACCTGCCGGAGCACAACACCCACGCTCTTGGTCCTGCAGGCTGAGCTTGGAGCTTTGTAGGAGGAGGGGGCGTGCTCTACCCCCACAGCATACAGAGACCCGCCTGGGCCAAAAACTGCTGAAAATCAAGAGTGCAACATCCGCACCCTTGGACCTGCATGTTTTTATATTTTTAAATTTTAATATTTGTGTTTCATATTTTCGAATTTTAATCTTTGCATTGTAATTTTATATTTAGATTTTTGTATTTGGATCATTTAATATTTTAATTTTGTTGTGTTTGTCTGACGTTTGATATCTCTTTGGAAGATTATATTTTGTGAGTTGGAAGGTTTGAATACAGTGTATCCAGCTCACCTGGTTTTAAGTATATTTTATTTTACCTCTCTGTTCCAGCATATCAACCTTGCATTTCATCTTTCGTTGCAATATGCCAGTGTCCCTCAGTTTTTCTTTCCAGCTTGCATGATCGCTGCTTTTCACTGGATCAAGTGAACTTTTCATCTGCTCCCAGAAGGTCTTGAAGGACAGAGAGACTGACTCATCTGTACATGCTCTGCTCCAACTGGAAGGAGTTCTTGCTCCCCGTGGGTCCCCAAAGCCAGTCCTTAAATGTCCAACATCAGCCAGTTTATGCTTGCTTTGGCCCTGCTCCATTACCCGACTACCATTTGGCAGCATGTGCACTCGACTGGTGAGCCTGTGCCCATATGCCCCCCAATTAGTTTGCACAGTTCCCACTCCAGGATATACCTGCCAGTGTCTCCTCTGCCATCCCGGGAAGCCCAGTGCACACCTGGAAAAAAGAGGCTAACTGTGCAGTACGAGATCACCTTCCTTGTGTGCTTCAAGGGGAAAAGATGTAGGCACCACCAGATGCCAGTCCATGGTGCTCCGGTCGCACAAGCACCCTTGGTTATGAAGAAAATGGAACCATGCAGCCCCACTTCATACCTTACATTATCGGCTAGAAATTGAAGCTACCCTTGCCTTCGCAGACACCTGAAGGCCTCTTCTGGAACTGAGGCAACAAGAACTACAAGCTGCCTGAACTCTGGAGCAGTAGCTGTGCCATGGGCCAAGTGGTGCCCACCATCAAATGGCTGTGACCTACAACAAGCCAATGGCACTGCCCCAGTTGGGTGACATGAGAGTGGGCAAGGCTGTATATCAGGACATTCTTGAAGGGTGGCAAATGACGTCGCTGTATCACTGGAAACATTGGCCACAGAGCAGAGGGAGTTGGAAAAGAGGCTAAAAAACTACAACCTGATATTGGCTTCCCATAACAGAGTGGGTGCATTTATTGGATCAGAGCAGTGAGTGTATTTGTTCCAGACTCCTCTGATAAAATCTTCGACAACGCTGCTTATATCACCTCCTTTGGGGCCATCCCCCTAAGAATGCATCCAAAGACTTTCTGGATGGAATAAGAGACTGCTTCAGCTACTTCTGGGGAAAATGCGTTTATATGTTTTGTATGCTGATGGGGGCGGTAGGTTGCTTGCACTAATTATCTTCCAACTGCTCTGGTGCCTCATATCAAAGTGTTACCAGACCCCTGGGCCCTACTTGACCAGGGCAAATATTCCTCTCATCCTGGAATCCAGACTCCTTAAACAAAGAAATTTACAGAAAGACCTGGATTGAGGAATACCCTGGTCCCCAGCCCAGTTGATGTGCCCCCTTTAGGGATCAGAGGGAGGGGGGGATGTGAAAATGAGTCTCCATAGTGGATACTTGTGTTTCCCATATAGGTCACTTGTATTTTAATGTATTGCATATCACTTGGTTCATCTTAATGTATTGCATGATTTTTCATTTCCACAAATGTATTTCACTGTATGTGACTGCACTGGCCCAGCCACAGGGGAATTGTTGCATTTCAATGTATTACATGAACATTGTTTCCAACCCAGGCACAGCTAACAGCAGCTGGTTTTACTTTACAGCCAGTGTACAATATTCAGCTGGCCCTCCCCCTTCCTGTACTAAGCTTCCTTGAAGTCTTTGGAAAAGATTCTTACTCCTCCAAGGGGGCCTGCCTATGCTACACCCTGTGATTCCCACCCCTTTGAGACAAGCCCTTCCATTGCTGTTGTGTTTGGATGTTTGTCTATCTGTCATGTCCCTGCTCCCTTCCTCAACCATTTCCTTCCTGGGACAGCTGTGGAGGAGGGGGCTGTGAAACTCCACCCTTTTCTTTTTTTAGTTGCAATTACAATTTTTCAAATATAAAATCTTTAGAGAAAAGAGGGCTTTCTATATAAAAATGTTGTCAAATTGCATAAAACCAAATAAATATGAATATTCAATACATAATTCATGATACAGTACGATACCATTCCCTTGCAAACCATAACAAACTCATTCAACCTTTGCTATGAATATGCATTTCATGGTCTAAACATTTGATTTGCTAACATCTGAACAAGCATTTTAATGTTCATGCCTCATGCTACACATTGATATTACAGTTGTAATTTTAGAAATAAATCAAAGGTAGCAATGCTTAAATATATGTGATGAGCATTCAAAATCAATAACCACATTGCAATGGGTGTTAAAGTGCAATAATTTCAAAGAAATGTATGAAAGTACTCTTTCCTTAGGCTCGAGAACGCATGGCAATGCACCAATATGTGTTCCAAATGTTCAACCTGCGTTTCTAATTTGCAAAATCTGCAAGCAGTTATATTGCATTCTTTAGATCTCATTGCTATTGCAGCTCTTGTCGGCCAAAGACTGAAACGTAGCCTCATTATTTTCATATGATAGGCAGCATCGGGAAATCTTTGCCAGTATTTGGTGATTGATTAATCATTTTCAGAATAAATATCCTGGATTTGCACATTTTATACTGCTTACATGTTGTCCCTGTTCGGCCCAGTCATTATACCAAAACTTCCATTTGGCACGATCAGGGTTTGTTGTCAATGCGTTTATCTATATAGGCAGTGTAGATTTTGCAGTTGCCAGGGTCATTGATGGGACAGTCATTGAAGGGATCATCAACAGGGCTGTAGCAACTGTCGTCGACGGGATAAGTGTGAGAGAGGACAAGAGACATGCTTTGTACTTGCTTGAACTGTGCCCAGGAGACAAGGATTGAAGAAACATTCACTGTACTTGCTTGGACTGTGCCCCGGGGTGAGGAGCCCCTATCGATACAGATACACCAGCTTGGGGATTAGAAACTAGCCACCATTCTTTTCCTTGGGCCAGAGCCTGAAGTGTACCTTTGTTGAATTTGTTTTTCTTTAGTGGCAGGGACAGAACTAAGATTAGCATAGGATTATGGACAAATGCCTTTTCTTGCTTTGTGGACGTCCTGACGTGCACTCTTTTATGCTTTCGTTTATAGAGTAGGCCAGAGAAAATTAGTCTTGGGGACAGTTTGGCCATGTGATTTTTTTAATCAAGAAACCTTCAGCGAAAATGCCACCTTGTCAGTCTCTTGGTCTACCACACTGGCCTTAATGCCTGGGCATTGTGATAAATTGGTCGCAGCCCTCTAGCTTTTCAGGCTGGTTAGGAGAAAAAGCACAAAAAAACAGAGCGCTGAATACCCTAAGAATACTCTGAGGGACAAACAGGGTAGCTCTTATATCAGAGAGCTAGTTAATAGATATACAGGAAGAAACACTTCTTGATTATGGCGTTTACTTGTGGTTCAAGTGTTAGTTCATTGTCCATCAAGACGCCAAGGTTTTTACCATCGTTGATGGAGTCGGCACTGTACCTAGTTCCGTTGGCCATGGGATGTAGTGGTTGTTTTCCTCGCTTTTAGCTATGATCATTATTACAGTTTTGCCTGGGTTGAGTTTGAGGCCGTTTGTGTTCATTCCGCTGTAGAGCTCTTGTATGCAGTTCAGTGTTTTGTTTTCCTCCTATGTATCTTGTAGACGATCCCATCAGAGTGCCAGCTGCATAGTTGTAGCATGTGACGCCGTGTTTAAGGAGTTTGATTTGTGGCATCAGGTACATATTGAAGAGCAATGGGGAGAAGGATGACCCTTGTGGCAATCCGCAGTTGGATTCGCGTGTTGATTTGAATGGCTTGATTCAGACGGTTTCTGTCCTATTTGTTAGGAAGGATTTAATCCATAGTAGGGCTGTGTCAGTGATTCCTATTTCTTTTAGTCTCCCGATGAGGAATTCATGGTCGACTGTGTCAAATGCTGCAGAGAAGTCCAGAAGGATTAGACCTGTGCTTTTGTCTGAGTCTGCATTATTCTTTAGATCATCCCAGATTGAGAGGAATA
The DNA here is from genome assembly GCF_040938575.1 of Ambystoma mexicanum. NCBI lineage: Eukaryota > Metazoa > Chordata > Amphibia > Caudata > Ambystomatidae > Ambystoma > Ambystoma mexicanum. Next base: position 1,302,631,125 of record NC_090922.1, read on the forward strand.
AAACTTGGCTGCCCCATACCCTGGATTATTTGCCTCCTTTGACCCTATGCTCCTCTTCCCTTTGTTGTTCCTCACCCCATCCCTCTTGCTCAGTCCTTTTCCCTCCTGGCTCCTAAACTTTGGAATTTTGACCCCTACTATTTTGCTGCCACTCTTGCTTTACACTCTTCCTCAAAACCCATCTTCTCTCCACGTCTAACCATAATGATTGCTTGATTAGCTACTCATGTATTGTTCCATTTTAGAACATAACACCCTGGCTTACACCTATGGGCTTTTTAAATCAAGTAAAGCCCCCTCTCAGCAAACAGCTTGCCCAGCCACATGGTACAAATCAAATATGGCTGGCTTGCTTTTTAAAGCTCCCTCTGTTACGTGCTGGACTACAGAGCCTCAGGTCCATTCAGATCATGGTGGAGACCACCTCCTCGTGCCCCAGCCAGTGTGGCAGCTTTGTTTGCCCTCAATCAGGGGTGATGAAAGTTTGGAGAGTATAGTGGTGACGAGCAGTAGACTGGAGGAAGGAGAGAGGACAATGGTGCCAGCAGGAAAATACCAAGGAGGGAAAAAAAGCTTGTGAAGGAGAGGTGGCTGTGGCAGAAGGGAAAGCAATGAGAAACTAAAGAGACAAAGATCAGGGTGGAGTTAAGAAGACCTGGCAGGGGGGAGGTTGCTGTTTTAGAAGGGACAGAGGAGGCTCTAAGTGGAGAGAGGAAAGAACACCACAGTCAGGCAGAGGTTGGTGCTGTAGAATGGCCAGAGGAGAAGGAAGAAAATGGGACTGCAGTCTCGAAGGAGAAAGGCCAACAGGAGAGAAGTTGGGAAGAATGGCCAAAACCAGCAGATACAAATGGAGGATACAGGTAGCAGAGCCCCAGGAATGGTCAGGCCATGAGGCCGAGGTGGGAGGGTGAACCAGTGAGGCCATTGTTCCAGGGTTAGAACAGGTGGGAGCACTGCCGACTTAAGCCGAGAGCCTGCGGGCCAAAGTCTAAATGGGCCTGAGCAGCAGAGCATAGCAAGGCTAGCCAGTAGCCACAGGGAAACTGGATCTGGTGCAACTGCCAAGTCTTCCAATGACAGAATAACGTTTGCTCAACAGTCCGGAGCCGTTGACTGCTGGAGCTCCCTTGGGTATCTCGAAATGAATAGGTTTCCCACTGCTTGAATCTGGCTGGAAAGGAAAATAAAAAGCAAACTAAGCCTGTGACAAGCTCCTACAAGAACAGGGAAGGCATGGAAAGAATCCGGGGAAGCGGTCTGACGAGCAACCTGAGATCGGATTCAGTGGCCATCTGACATTCGTCTTCATTGTTTCAGTAACAAAGAATCATCTGGAAGAGAAACATTCCCTGTTGCTGTACTTATCTGAACTGTAACCGATGAGGATTACTCTATCAGAGACTGTCCCCAAGCCTTCTGAAGCTTTCCCTTACAGGTACCAGAATTATACCTGCCCGGTTACCCTTTCTCCTACATTTCCTGTGTTTTAAAGAAGATAGTTTGTTCTACGAACCTTAACGCAAGCCTGAATTGCTCTTTTCTTGCCGCACTGTCATGGTAGCCTTTGCGTGAAGTGTTCATTTAAAGTTACTGAAAATTTTCATCCAGTGGGTCAAGAAGTTTCCATGGTTATGTCATAGCTGAATAAAAAACACTGATATAAACGCACTACTGCTGCTCTTCCAGTCTCCCAGAGTAAAAAAAGACAAAACATGTATATACAAATATTTATTGTAAGAGGTTTCCAGAACACCATCTGCCATATAAAACCTTTCATTATTGCAACATGCCCCAAATGAAACACTCCTGAATCAGTTTTGGAGAACTGAAAGTAGTATACATTTGAAACAGCATTTAAATAGGTTTATCAACATGTAATTGGATTGCTTTACCACTGGTGTGTGGTTTACATTACACCATGTAAATACATTGCCAAGAATTTGCTGAACGTTTCAGGTTGGTAACCAAATACACCAGCTGGCTCCTAGGGACGAAAAGAAAAAGCAGTTAATACATTGGCCAAATGCAACTAATAATTTCCTGCCAAATTCTCTATGACTCTTGCCAAAATACTAACTTTAGTTAAGCTATTTGTATTAAGAATAGGAGGCGGTGCCGGAAGGTGGTTACTTCATTAGAAAAAGTCAAACTTATCTGATGGCAGTAAATCCATTATCTGGGATTTATGCAACTCCCACCTTCCTTGAATGTGGCCTTTCGGCTCTGTAGGCTTGTATGGAGTGTGTAAAGCCACCATTCTTGCTATCATTATGTTTTGCTCTAAGTGAATGATTAAGGTGTAATAAGTGTCAAAACATAGCCCAATGTGGTGCAAAAGGGGAGTGTCATCATTGGTCATGGAGCAGCAGATCTAGACAGTGCACTACTAAACCAAAACCCATTTTTGCTATACATATTAGTAATAATATACTTGACGGTCCATTTTGTTACTTTTACCCATACAGTCTTCGTCTCCATATTTAAGAGCTCTTGCCCCACATTTTCTCACATTTATAGGAGCCGCGCTATTCTTGTACCCTAGAGCAGCGGTTGGACTAAAAGTCAATTGATCTGTCGCTAATAACAATGCTGGCAATGGCATATGGGAGTTGCAGTCCAAAACATCTGGCAAGGTTGCAGACACCTGCACTACAGAGTTTGTAAGGGCATATCCTACATCTGGCCAGCCCTTTCCACCAAAAGGATGGCACATAATCTCTGCCCCTCTCCATCTCTCTGTGCAACAAATAGGCATGCAAGTTTAAAACAAGATGAAAAGAACATCTTGCCACTTACTTGCACTGGCAAAACATGAAACTCACAACCACACACAAGTTATTGACAACACCAGGGGTAGGGCCTCACATGCACAGAAACATGCTGTGGGGGCCAATACACACCACACCTGCGCAAATCCAGGCTGCACAAAGATAACCCATACCATAATGCGTGTTCAAGTGAATTCCTTCGAGTTTTGTAGAGCGCCCCCGCTAGAAACTATTTCGGAGCAGCAACGGATGTATGGCCCACTGACCTGGGAGTACGTCTATGTGGTGAACTTCACATCGGTCATTCCAAGCCGCAGGGGAGTCTAGGGCACTGAAGGACGCAGGTCCCCAACCGCAGTGGAGTTTGTTGCATTGACAGACACTGGTCACACTGCCAAATATATCTTCTGGACTAATTCCCTCCCTCATGAATGGATGCTGCACTGACAATCTGTTGTACAAAGCAGCATGGGGTTCTGATGCTCCGACCTTGCAAACTCACCAATGTCTCATCAGAGTATGAGTTTGCAGCACTGACAAATCCAACTCACACTAGCAGTGAAGTTCACTGCAACATGTCCCTTCCTCGTGAAAAGAGTAGGATGAGAACACAAATGATTCTGCAGGACACCTGCTACACATACAGATCCAAGTTCTACGTGCACAGGATTTCACTACATAACCAACCCTCTGGATGGCTACCTGTAACAGTACGATATTTCCCTATGAAAAGATTTTGCTTAGGGTTGCCGAGGTTAAACGGGATACAAATAAGACTGCAGACTTTCCCCATTAGTATTTTCTATATAAAAGCACTTTCATTTGAAGGAGCATGGTACAAGCTGTAGGTATTTTGTTTTAGATCAACCAAAACGTTCAACCATTAACCACACTTTTTCTGCATTTGCACAGTTTTATAATTATCCTTTTAATCATCTGATGCATGCAGTTCGAGTCTGCTTTAGAGCTTGAACAATCATAAAAAGAGAACGAAGGCCAGCCAAAGGTGGAGTGGAAAAGGTTCATGCTTGAGCCTCGTGAGGGCAAACCCAGCTACGACTCTCTAGTTCTGTATACCTTCTACGGAGACCTTGATAGTTTTCTATGATGGTTGGTGGTCATATCTTTTCCAAGCATAACTACTGTGCATTGTCAGCATACCCTAGGAAGTAGAGCACACACTTCAGTAGTCACAGATATTTGACACATGGAAGCATCGGAAGCCATCATTAGCAACAGGGACTATCCAAAAAAGCCTAACAATACATATTAAAAGGGATGTCGCAAGAGCGCAACAAAATGTGGCCTGCGACTGGATGGAAAGATTAGTTGTTAAACTCTGTTCATTCACCAATCCTACACTATAGTAGCACAGTTATTAACAGCATCAAAAGACAATGAAAGATGTATTTTAATGGAAGTAGGACGTACTGCTGCTACAGGTGTCCATAGGTGCATGCTTAGACGTAAAAGAGCGTATTCAGTGTGGTTTGCTGGCTTATATGGACTAATTAGTAGCCAAGAGTTCATTCTTGACGTGAAGCTGCAGCTGTATGGATTCCACCGTTACACAGCGATTCATAGAAAAATAAAGAGGAGTCGAAGGTTGCCGACCTCAATAGGACTAAGCCTGGTCTTCTACATAATGTGGGGGACAATCATATGCGTTTGGGAGACCACCATAAGTGAGGTACCAGTTAATAAATTGTAAGAACAGACCTCAACTATTGATCATTCCAATAAAGATCTGAAGAGGAATTGAACTATCCTCCCAATATATGCCTGTAGCTCAGTTTGGTAACCTGCTCAATTTACACATAGGTTGCTGCTCTCACAAAGGCCCGACGATGGCTTTTGGGGCCTGGCAGAGGTCTCATGTCCATGGCCAAGAATCTATGATGTTATAAGAAGGATTTCATTTCCCCCACAGAACTCTCATTTGGTAATTAACAGGGAGTGTGAGTGTATAGAGGTAAAACAAGCATTGGATCGGGTGTTCAGTTTACAGTGCCCCTGCTTTGCCTCAAAGTCCCATTTCTCTGAAGCTCTCTTCAGGAATTCCACAAGGCAATGCGGCAATGGTCACTTGTGGGTTTTCATGCCCTTCCAAGTTGCCTTCTGATCCTTCAGAGTGGGCCTAGTTTGTTTGTGAACTTGCTCAATGCGTCTAATGTTCTGGTTTTTATTGAACATTGGTCCAATTAATCAAGTTATCTACCAGTTGGGAAACAAACGTATAGAGAGTACTTGGCACATACCCAATCATGATGTCCTATGGAACATCTCAACTGTTCTATTCTTGATAAATAGAAACAGTGGGCCTTCGCATACAGAGGAGAATCAGGGAAGATGAAAAGCAATGAAGTGGCCATTAAGACACGAAATGGAATAGAGTACTAACTGACAACATGGTGTACACATTTCTATGCCAAATCAAACAGGTCTGGTACTTGAATAAGCACAAGAAAACCACTAATTTCCAATGAGTTCTGTGTTGCTTTAGACATTGCATTAATAGTCTTCTACTCAACAATTAAGCTGCCAATCGGAAGATACCTTTTGGAGGATATAGACCTTATATTGGAGCAGTGTAAATTCAGCCTGCAAGTAAGCCTCAATGAGCATTATTTAGTGCCTATATGCACATAGCAGAGGTTGGTGAAGAAGTCTGATCTCCTGGGGAGCCAGCACATGAAACAATTTGTACACATTCACAAGTTAATATCTAGTACTGCAGATATCCTTGCAGTGTTCTAGGGAAAAACATAGTATAAAACCATTGGTTTCAGACATTCACGTTTAGCTATCCAACATCATAAAAACTCTGCATTATGCAGCAATACAGAATGTTTATAAACCAAAAGTAAAATGGTTCACGTGCTACAGGCTTGGATGTACGCCTTCCAGATGCGGCTTGACATAAGTCATGTTGTGAAAAGCAACGCTACTTTTCCTACATTTTGCCTACCTATTGCGCTTCTGTGAAGATATAACGTACGGACACCTTTGGGCGTCTAATTTCATCATCTTGCATGCTTGTTAGAGGTACAATGGCAATAGCCCATTTCTATTTTCCTCTTCTTGCCCAACCCCCAATCTTTGTTTCCTTGGTGCTGAAATGCGTTGTGCAGGCATGCATACATTCTAGAAATCCAAACAAAATTGCCTTTGTTCCCTTTGAAGTGTTCAGATGATGGACAAGGGGTGCAAAAATGTTGTGCTGTCTCTTGCCACCCACAAAATGGCGTTGCAAATCTTACCAAATCATGCACTGCCTATCCCCAGCTCTTTAATTCAAGGATATCCAGGAAATCAAAGTTAAACCACTCTTTGCATAGTACTTGCTACATTCATTCTATTGGGTAGATCCTTCCTCAACTGCATACATTATCGTTCCTGATCACGGCTTTCCTCCTCCCAATGACTCCATTTGCCACACAATAACAAGACCACGGCTGCGGTCGGTGTCTTTTCATTTCTAGCAGCTTCTGGCCTCAATCCATAGTGCACACGCGGGACCACTTGGCCCCGTTCAGTGCCACTGAACTGCTGAGCTGGCATGTTTCTCTCTGAAATCCATCCTCGTTCTCTTCCTTGCTCTAGAGCCAAAGCGACTAAACTGGATGGTTAACCCTGCACTCTACAAATATCAAAATGTACTTCCATGTGCGTGAACACTGTACCATCTACAAATTGCTGCTTGTTGCACATTTTGGAGAAGGACCATATTTCACACTTTAAAAAACATGTTAAAAGGAAACTTGGCTTCTATTAACCAGGAAAAAACAAAGTCACTCACCAATACAACTTTCTTTTTCATTTTTGGGAGATAGTTTGCATAATCATACAGCAACTGATCTGAATCAATCCAAATGAGGTTTTTGACTCCATCGCTGGAATTTAAGTCGGTTGTATTCAATTGTAACACAAGAAACTGGAATAGCCTGCCATCAGTGGCAACGCTTTGCACAACAACCGGACGATCCAGCACCTTGGCTTCTTCCTAGAACAGAAGATCACACCATTTATTTTAAAGCAGACAAATCTACTGAATGGCATGATGGACTATGGCAGTGTGTGGGGAGAGGGACAGGCTGGTAAGGGGGGGGGGAGAACAGGTGTGAGAAAGACAAGAGGAGAGCAGTGGGCGAGTAGAACCTGTGGAGTGGACCATCAAAAGGAAGAGCCAGAATAACCCAGTAAAAACTTGAGGTCCCTTAGAAAGTACTGGAGGGGGATAGTTGGAAAAGGCCATGGCCTTTAGGCCCACTTTAGGGAAAAGGGGTAGATCAAGACGGTAGAGGCTACCTGCCGATAGTTTTACAGCCAGGTTAGGGTGGCAGAAGCCCAAGAATAGGCTGACAGCAGCAGCCAGGGGCACCCTAGTCCAATGCATCACACATTTCTGTTCAAATAAAACTTCAAAACCTATCAATTGTAGTGAGATTCTTGAAGTGCGACGCCTCACTCTACTGTCCCCCGCCCAGTGTCCCCTGGGCCAACCCTTTGTGTGGGCCAGCCCCGCAGTTCTGAAAACCACTGGCCGAAAACCCTTGTGGCCTCAGGGAAGATTGACTACATATGCGTTTGCTATGGTACATGCAAAACACAATACACTAGTCCAGGAAAAGTAACCCCCACTTCTGGTCACTGGTAAACCCATAAAGACAGTGCTTGCATCAAAGCTGCATGCGGCAAAGTGAACTATATGTACACCACAGTTATTTAACTTATTCCATTTGGGATCTCAAGAGTAGATATTGTCCAAAGCTGTGCTACAGCATTTTCTACTTAGTTTGAGCATGTATAGTCCTATAGAGGATTTGTGTTATTTATAGAATGTTCCGGTCCTGTAGGATAACATTGGTGAAAAAACATTTTTTGTCCGCCTCCCCCATTTATCAGCATTTCTAACATATTCTAGGGACAGTGTAATTATATAAAACAAACCAAAGTAGTGGGAGAAAAAAATAAAAACATTGTTTGACAATGGGAAATAAACAAATCATTGGATACTCATTTTCTGAGTATTTCTTTCTTTATTTACTTTTATAAATTTGAGTTGAGGTGGACAAAGCAGCCAGAAATGCGATTTATTGCACCAGCAGAAGACAAGGAAATACTATAGTGAGTCCATCTGAAAGTGTCTTCCGGCTTAAATACTTAACTTAAAAAGAAAGCGGTTTGCACAGTAATTTCTCCTAAGCCATGCACACGTTTTAAAATGTATTTCCAAACAGTTCCATCCGTTATTTCGAAGAACGCGCAAATGATCGTTTGTACAAGAAGTACCACGTAGAACATTCTGATGGCGTGAATATTGTTTCTCAGTCACATTTTAATGTTTACAGTATTTTATGTTTCAAACGTTTTCGTACTGCAACGATTTTTCAATAAAAAGTCAAGCTTAGAGCAAGAGAAGGACCAGAAAGGAAAACGTCCTCACACCTCCCCACTTGACGTCGTCACTGGAAAAACCTGGCGTGGTACCACCACGTGTGCAGTAACATGCTGCAAGGGCCAACCACCTGCACTGCATTAGGCTGCACAGCAGAACAGCGCATCATGTGAATGTATTCATTAGAGTGCTGTGGAGGGTCACCGCTAGAAATAATCTACGTCTGAGCAGCAACAGAGGAAAGGCCCACTTCCATGGGAGTCCACTTCACAGTGGGGGACTGCATACTTGCCAACCCTACCGATTTAGGCGGTAGGATACCGCTTTTTAAGCAGTCCTACCGCCTACCGATTTTTTGACACCAAACACCGATTTTTTTTGTAAAAAAAAAAAAAAAAATTTTTTTTTTTTTACATTTTTTTTTTTTTTGCCCACGCCAGCTCGGGGGAGTCTTTCAAGGGCTCACCCGAGCTGGCGTACCGGGAGAATGCCCGGCATGCAGGCTTTTAATGTCAAAGGCACCCACGGCGGTGGGCTAAAGCGCCCCTCCGCCGCGGGTGCCTTTGGCAAAAGGCGCCATTAGTCCCCCACCACGCCAGCTTGGGGGAGACTTTCAAGGACTTCCCCGAACTGGCGTAGCGGGAGAACGCGTGGCATGCAGGCTGTTAATGTCAAAGGCACCCACGGCGGTGGGCTAAAAGCGCCCCTCCGCCGCAGGTGCATTTGGCAAAAGGCGCCATTAGCCCCCCACCACGCCAACTCGGGGGAGTCTTTCAAGGACTTCCCCGAGCTGGCGTAGCGGGAGAAGGTGCGGCATGCAGGCTGTTAATGTCAAAGGCACCCACGGCGGTGGGCTAAAAGTGCCCCTCCGCCGCGGGTGCCTTTGGCAAAAGGCGCCATTAGCCCCCCACCACGCCAACTCGGGGGAGTCTTTCAAGGACTTCCCCGAGCTGACGCAGCGGGAGAAGGCGCGGCATGCAGGCTGTTAATGTCAAAGGCACCCACGGCGGTGGGCTAAAAGCGCCCCTCTGCCGCGGGTGCCTTTGGCAAAAGGCGCCATTAACCCCCCACCACGCCAACTCGGGGGAGTCTTTCAAGGACTTCCCTGAGCTGGCGTAGCGGGAGAAGGCGCAGCATGCAGGCCTTTGATGTAAAAGGCGCCCACGGCGGTTGGCTAAGGGCGCTCTCCGCCGCAAGTGCCTTTCACAAAAGGCGCAATTAGCCCCCCACCACGTCAACTCCGGTGAGTCTTTCAAGGGCTCCCCCGAGCTGGCGTGATGCAGAAGGCATGGCAGGCGCCTCATTGTCATTGAATGCACCCGCGGCGGCGGGCTCATTCAATGACAATGGGCTGCTGACGCGCCCTATTCCTTTCATTACCTCCTCACCTGACTATTTTTGAAACTTTAAGATTCCTACAGATTTTTGGTCACAGAATGTTGGCATGTATGGGACTGCATGGAGCGGTAACTCCAAGACCCACGCGGGAGTCTAGCGCACTGAAGGGCGCAGGCCCCACTTGTATTGAAAAACCCTGGCCACGCGGTCAAAGATATCCTCTGCACCATTTTCCACCCACATGAATGTATGCTGCTCTGAAAATAGGTTTTAAACAAATCAGCAACAAAGAAAAGAAATACATTGAGAGCAGTTTAATGTAATTCATTACTTATTTTAAGCATTAAATAAAAAATCATTTATTTTTATACTATTTGGATAGGTTTGCTGGTTTTACCTGAACATTTGTACTACCTTTCTGCAGAAATGTGGGTAACATTTCCTCAGATTTCTGTTATCATAGTTTTTAATCAAGAATAAAATATTGCATGGATTGTGTTGTGGGGAAACAAAGCTCACTATGTACGGGCTAGATGTTTTGTTGAACCTCAACTAACACAGGAATCAAACTAGTATACTTGGAAAAGTTTGCCAAGACTCATCAATTGATTATACGAGCAGAACTTTATTGTTGCCCTTTGTTTCCAATTCCCTATATCCTTAGCAAATAATGGAAGGAGTAGCAAGTAGGCCTGATATTGGACGCAGACAATCTGATCTTAAAGGACATATTCATGATTGGTGTGTATTTTTTCTAACCTTGCAGAAAAGGTGAAATCAGTTCAATGTTCTGAGGAACCTGTTGTAAAGGTCCAGATTCAACACTGCCAAGGGGGAGTGCATATATTAGTTGCTCAAGTAATGTGGCGACGTAGTGAGTGACATGGTGGTTGACATCGGGAGTGGGGGACGTCATTGAACGCAGCGTGCACAGGGAAACACAAGCAGGCGCACCGCGAGACGTCCCACGACGGAATGCAATGGAGGATGGGTGGTTTATTGTAGTAATGGCGGAGTTTGCACAGGGTGGGCGCCGGGTGTGGGTGCACGGTGCCTATGGGAGTAAATGTGGTAGGGGGGCTTGTTGAGCAATATGTGAACAGTAGAGAAGCCATTTTCTTGTAGGCCCTCGTTAAGAAAGCATTTTTGGTGAGACCACCAGGGGGCTCCGAGATATGCTAAAGCATCTTCGTCTATCGCTCTCCACGGGCCCGTTATTAGGGACTTGAACCCCCCTTTTACCCCTAAGAGAGAAGCTTAGACCCCACTTGGGGGCTGTGGGAACCCCTGGTGCATCGTTTGAAGGGAATCCCGAGTTCTGGAGGTGCTGCGCAGCCGGAGACCCTTCTTCACAACGGAGCTTCACATTCTCCAACGCCCACCTGCAGCTCCACGTCTCCTCTGCCACTTCTGAGGTGGGGGAGGGGACTGAGGCCTGTTGTTGTTGGAGTTGGAGCGCATTAGAGTGTTCCCCTCCCCCACCTTACCGGGGTTGCTGCTCTCCTCTACCTTCGCCTGCCCGCTGGACTGAGACGGTATGGCGTGGGACAGAGCCCACCCACCCCAACGTACAAATGGGGAAGGCCCGCTCCCCGCCTGCTGGAGGGATGCCCTCCTGATTCTCTGTCGCCGGGCAGCGAGGAGAGGGTTTGCCTCGGCCCATGTCCTGCAGGCTTGGTGGCTGTGCCCGTGCCTGCGCCTGGCCCCCCCCCTGCCACTGCAGGGGTCCGGTGTGGACCGCACATGCCCTGAGGGCCCCCCCGCATCAGCTGGCCCCCACGCGACCTTCTTGGCCCAATAGGATCACTCTCGAGGATGGTGTGAGTGCTCCTCTCTGCCTGGGTACCCCCGACTATGGGGGAGCAACGACTCAGAGAGCAAGGTGGACCCCGGCTCTGCAGAAGGTTGGTGACCTGCCCCCCCCCCCATTGTTTTTTTTCGACTCTGGTCCCCCCTGGCCTTTCCGACCAGTGCGGCCTCTGAAGAGGGGGAAGGGGGGCCAGGGACCCAAACTGTTGCCCGTGTTGGCGGGACCGGAGCACAGGGGGAGGTGTGGAACCGAGGCTTGTGGGATCTTCCCACCCATCACGACGGGTGCACTGTGCAACCCACTCCCTAGCCTCAATTTGTGTCCCGTGAGAGGTCGTATTTTCATTCTTTGGATCCTCCATTGCTTTCTTCTTACACGAAGGCTGCTGTGCTGCCCACCTCTTCATCGCCTTCAGGCCCGGTCTACCGGGCACCCTCTCTTCTGTCTGGGCCCCCGTTCTGCCTGGCGGGCTCTCGCGGACCAGCTTCCTCAGCTGTGTGGGATTACCCTGGCATGGCAAATCCTGTCTTCCTGTCAGCTGGCCCTCCTCACCTCCTCGCTGTCCTGCCTTGGGCCTCCCCCTAGCCCTCTCTTGATGAATCTAGGCGCAACCCAGATCTGCGCCCCTGGTAGGCCGAGGTTCCTAAGAGTTGGTCTGAATCCCTCCAAAAATTCAGCCGTACTTCTACCGGTTCTCCTCCTCTCGGCATGGCAGCTCCTGCACAGTCGGAGTCAGTTGACGGAAACTCTGTCTCCAAGGGCATGGCCACTCTCCTGGAAGAAATACAAGGCTTTAGAGCAGACATTGCTGTGAGACTGGATACCCTTGACAAAAAAGCTGATACCATCGATGACCGAGTCCAAGCCCTTGAAGCAAACAGCGTAAATTGATGTCCTCGAAACCCAGCTGGATATGCGCCTGGCAGAACTGGAGAGAAGGGAGGAGAAATGCTCCTTGAAGTTGGACGATTTGGAAAACAGAGCGTCACTGCAACCTATGTTTTTTTGGATTTCCGTAGCGAGAGGGTGAGACGCAATCGGACCTTCTCAAAGCCGTTGGCGCTGTGGTTAGCCTACTCTTCGACGAAGCCAACACCAATGAGCCAACCACTGACAGAGCGCACAGGGTGGGCGCCGCCAATAGAGGTCCCAGATCCGTTCTTGTGAAATTCCACTATTTTTCAGAGAAAAAGCAAAATTCTGGAACTGGCACGGAAGAAGGGACCTATTGCTTGGGAAAATACACAAATCTCGATTTATCAAGACTTTTCGGCCTTTACCTTGACAGCGACGGCTCTGCACCCCCTTGACGAAAAATGCGATATAGGGGGGGGGGTTATCCCTTCTCGCTTTCTTTTGAACTGGAGGGCTATAAGTATGCTTTAGTCACAGAGGATGACATTCACAGACTATCTCAAGAATGTCTGGGAGATCCGGACGCCGCATCTGCAGTCGCGGACCAGGAAAGAGTTCCGACGGGGCCTGTCAAACCCAAATCTTCTGCGGAGGGATGCAAAGTTCGCGGCCATAGAAAATTCAGATGGGTCTCACCAGCCTCACCAGGTTCAACCAATGGGTGACTACCCTCCAATTGCAGCAGGAATTGTCTTACATGATGGGGCTATCCCAGCTTCTTGCAGTCCGGTTTGTTCACCTTAGCGGGGTCCCTGTATTGGGGCCCCAATTGTTCTTAATATGGTGATCGGATTGATTTGACTGCTACCAGTTTACCTAGTGTTCGGGGGTTGTTGCTTCCGGCGAGGCCCGAGCAAGGGGCCTCAGATAGATCTGTGCTGGACTCATTAAAGCAATGTTTACGCTTTGTTCACATGTTGTTTCAAAGGGGGGGGGCTCTTGTTGATGTTGAGCTTGTGAGCACGGAGGGGGAAGACACTGGTGGCCTGGACTAGCCTCAAGCTATCATTTCTCGGCATCCAGGGGCAGGGAGGGTGTTCAAGGATGTTACAATCAGTTCTCTGGAGCTGTTTATTTAGGCTACCAGAACTCCCAGGAGGTATTGGCTCTACAGGATTCTACATAGGTAATTACCGGGCACAGAGGCGGGTGGTGGGACAGACAAAACAAACTCCTTAATGGGAGCTGAGAGATATTTTCATTTTTTTTGATGGGTGACTCCTTTCATTCCCCGACGGTGGGGTCCCTGAACGTGCGAGGATTAAATTCAACCACTAAGAAGTCAATGATGAGGGAATTCAATAGACTCAAGCTTCACTTTTTATTTGCGGGAAACCCATTGGGTTAAGGGGAAGGAACCGAATATCAGGTCTAGGACCTTATAGCACATGTTCGGTTCGCTGTATACCGCAAAGAAACGTGGGGAGGGGGGGGCACTCCTGATCTCTTCCAAAACCCACTTCTCCCCCAAGGCGCAAAAGTCCGACCCAGAGGGGCGATATATTATGGTCAAAGGAGAAATAAGAGACAGGTTGTTCACCCTGGTGTGTATATATGCACCGAACGATGCACAAGATATTTTTTGGGAGGGGATGAAGGAGACAATCATGGGATTCACTGAAGGGACCTTATTGGTGGGAGGGGACTTCAACATGATTCTCTGTCCGGATAGGGATAGGAAGTCACCTGATCCATGCCCTGACTTGCGTCTCCAGACGAAGCTGGCTACGTTTCTTCGGATTAATGGGGAACTGGGCTTACTGGACTCGCACACTTCTGGTCAAGATCAAGACCCACATTACACTTTTTTCTCTAAACCACACTTAGTGTTCTCAAGGACCGATTATATTCTAATAGGCTCCGGGAACATGTCTCCGAGTTTGGGGTAGATGCTATCCCATGGTCCGACCATGATCTGGTTATGGTCAGTTTGGGTGTCCCCCCCCCTCCCCCTCTTCTGGGTCCCGATGGACGTGTAATGACACATTGCTGCAGGATAATGAGTTGAGGCAGTCCCTCTTAGTTGCCATCAAGGAGAACTTAGTCATCAATGATAATGGGGAGGTGGGTGTTAGGGGAGTTTGGGATGCCTTCAAAGACACAATCAGAGGCACCCTCATGGGGATGGGCTCGGGGAAGAAGAAAACAGGGACCATGAGGAGAAAAAGTTAAAAGAGCAAATTGCTGCCATTCAGCCAGGGGGGAAACTAAAGTCGCAGATGCTCCCAGACAAGTGGGCAGAACTACAAAAACTCAGATCGAAACTGCCCGTCCTCCTGGTGGGTCAGACGGAAAGAATGCTAGCCTTTCTAAAACAGAAGTACACGGAGAAGGGGGAAAAGGCAGTTAGGATTCTGGCATGGAGGCTAAGGGAACTTAGGAGAGTAAATTCCATCTCCTCCCCTGTAGGGGAGAAAAGCTTAATTGACGGCCCGATAGCTGAACAATTTAGGTAGTACTACGAGCGCCTGTATGCATCAGAGTATGGTACATATGTGGACCAATTCTTGGATACCCTTCCCATTCCCCGTCTACCCCCCCAAGAGGGCGGATCCCCTGGAGTTCCCCCTAATGACCCAGGAAATAATATTGACTATATATGAAGAAAATGGCAATTCTAACTAGTACCCCCGTCTGTAATTGATTTACAGGTTCTGGTGAAGAAAAACTGATTTCCCAGTAATTAGCCCATAATTGGACATATAATCCGACGAAGGTCTGTTCGCACTAGTGTTCTCAGGTAAAAAGGCTGAGGGTCCACTTGGACAACTAGTTAGTGTCCCGAACATACAAGCAAAATTGCTGACTTTTTGTTTTTTCTTGTTTCTATCAACAGTCATGTCTCGAAACAATTGTGTGAAAGTGTCTTCATTGAAAGAAGCTTTTGTAGGTTTTTTTTTTTTATTTTTAAACTCCTTTGTGATGACTACTCCTGAAGAAAGTCCCAGAGTTTTCAAGAGGACTGAAACATATTGAGTGTGTAACTTGGAGTTTTAACCAAGTGTACTATTTAAATTGATATAAATTATTCATTGATAAAAATTTAAAGACGGATCTATCCTCTGTTTGTCGTAAACAATTGATGCATGTTTACCTTTTATGTTTGGTCATTAGCATATTCAAATATGCTCGTTTTATGTAATTTACTGTATTGTAGTTTCTACCTCGTGAGATTTTAAGCTTGTTTTGAATCTTAATAAAATTATTTTGTATTGTTGATTTATCACTTTTTTGTAAATGTGATTTGTAGCGATGTTCTAGAGTAAGTGACTGTTGAAGAAACTTTTGCTCTACCTTTTTCTTACTGATTAGTTTCACCTTCCCGAAATTAGGGCAGAGGATAATTTTTGTAAAAAGTGGTTATTTGGTGCTCTCCCATACCCCTGTTTGAGTATGTTCCCCATAACGCCCCAGGAAATAATAGAGACTATATCCTCTCTAAAAAGTGGCACCACGCCAGAGGACGACGGTTTCACGGTTCGCTTCTATAAGACTTACCGCTCCACTCTGGCCCTGTTCATGGCTAAAATGTTCAATTCTGCCCTTGACACAGGAAACCTTCCACACTCTATGATGTCCGCACTTATTGTGGTTCTCCCCAAAGAATGGAAAGATCCCTCCCACTGCCAGTCTTACCGGCCCATCTCCCTTCTCAATACAGATGTTACAATCTTAGCTAAGCTCCTAGCCAATAGATTGGCAAAGCTCCTCCCGACCTTGGAGCACAGAGACCAGGTTGGTTTCATCCCTGGTCGTCAGGGGTTGGATAACGTGAGGAAAACTCTGGACCTCTTGCATGAGGTTTCGAGTCGGGATTTAGAAGCCCATCTCCTCTCTTTGGACTCAGAAAAGGCCTTCAACCACGTCGAATGGCGTTACATGGGAAAGGTGCTCCGGAAAATGGCCTTGGGAGACAAGTTCTGTGGGTGGGTCTCAGCCCTATACAATGGCCCCTTGGCAAGGGTTTTGGTTAATGGCTCTATCTCTGAGCTCCAACCCCTTTCCAGAGGCACCCGCCAGGGATGCCCCCTGTACCCCTCTTACACGCCTTGTCGATGGAACCCCTGCCCATTGCGATCAGGACTGATAGTGGGATCTCGGGGGTTCAATGTGGGGATTGCGAATTTAAGTTATCCCTGTTTGCGGATGATATTTTGGCTTCCTTGACCAACATTCAGGATTCCCTTCCCCAATTGCTAGGTCTCATTAACCTTTTTGGCTCCTTTTCAGGGCTTAAGGTCAATGTAACTAAATCTTGCATAATGCCGATGGGTGCTGTAGATCATGCAATTAGTAACAAAACTGAGATGCTGGGAATGAGAGTAGAACGGAAGGCCACTTGGTACTTGGGTTCCATCATCCCCAGAGACCTAGATAAACTATTTGAATCTAATTTCCCCCCAATTATGGTGAAGATTAGCAGCGACCTTGTACGCTGGGCACCCTCTCGGGGTTTGGGGACATGGTCACGGTCAAAATTAACAGACTGCCCCTACTTTTCTATCTCTTCTCGGCCCTCCCCAGCGTTATCCCAGAAACTTTCTTCGAACAATTACAGACCCATGTCCCCCACTTCGTCTGGAATGGTAAGAGGGCAAGAGTTAAATTCTCAACCTTAACTCTCCCAAAAACATATGGAGGCTTCGGCCTCACTGATTTTAGACTGTTTCATAAGGCAGCCCAGTTCCGAGTAATGTTAGAACACATGAGAGATGACCCAAGGACTTACTGGACCTATGTGGAAAACATCCAAACCCATCTGAAAAAAGTCAGGGATCTCCTCTGGGCCTCCCAAAATCCCCCCCCCCCCAACGCAACTCAGGTCTCGCCCAATACTGGCTGCCCTGTGGGCATCCTGGAAGCCAAACAAGAAACGGCTCTCTTCTTGGCCTACCTCCCACCCCCGTCTTCTCTCTGGGGCCCCCCATTTAACCTGAGATCTAGGGGAGCAGCTGAGCTTTTCCGTCAGGGTGTTTTCAGAGAATATACCCAACTGTCTGAGGTTAGGGGGGGACAATCCGCCTCCAGTCTTTGAATATTTACGCCTTAAGGGGATCCTTACTCGCCCCAGTTGGTTGGCCGATGTGACTCACCCCTTGCTCCCTTTGAAAAGATTTTGGTGGAATCTACGACCAGAAAGGGCTCTCTCTCTAAGATTTATAAGGTGCTTATCACTTCTAACCTGGAGGGTAGACAGCCGTTTAAACGGATATGGGAGGAAAGGTTAGGATTAACCCTTGAGGAATCCACATGGAGGGCAATCTTTAAATCAATCTTCTCGGGGTCGTTCTACACCTCAGCCATGGAGCACAGCTTCAAGATTCTTCATTCTTGGCATCGTCCCCCTGCCACCCTGTCCATGAGGTTTGAGAGAGTTTCTCCGCTGTGCCCCAGGATGTGCTCACATTGCGGGACCTGGTACCACATGTGGTGGGAGTGTCCGGTTATTCAAGTGTACTGGTCCGAATTGCTCAGCTGGATCAAAAGACTTTGTGGGCACAAGCCCAACCCTTCTCTCACTGGAGATCCTTTTGGGTACTCCTATGCCTGACTCCGAGCGGTGTACCTTCCCAAAGGTGATAGTGGCGATGTTGAGGGCGGGGAGATTAGCCCTGGCTCAAAAATGGAAGAGCACCTCTGTTCCCTCTAAGGCAAAATGGATCAACAAGCTATTAGCTATTTTCACTTACGAGAAACTGTCAGCCATTGCCAAGGATACAATATGTTCCTTTTTATAGGACTGGCCTGTTCTTCTGAATGATGAATGTGATGCTATGAGACTGTAATCTGGCTGTGTTGCTCGAGACGTTGTATTTTGGTTTGCATTGTTCTCCACCTGTTCCTTAGCCGTGCATTATTGATCCTGCGTTGGACCGCACTGTCTCGCACCCAAGAGTTTTATCTGGTGTCTAGTTCTATCTCTTTGCCTCTTAAACCTGGTGCCCAATGGAGCCTGGTAAGCCTATATGTTGGGGGAGGGAGAGACAGAAGAGGGGGCGGGAGAAATAAAAGAAAAATAGCATTGTTTCTTTAAAATTATGTATCAGATGTTTTTCGTCAGATGTTTCATGGCCGTTTCTTTGTATGCTGAAATGCTAAAAAAAAACAAAATAAAAAAAAATAAATGCTTTTTTCACAACAGCTCAGTATGCGTTATTTGAACATTCAGCAGAAACAGTGTGCGGAAATGTTGCAAGACTAATGTTTCCCAAGAGAACACAGTACCATCGATGGAACCCTAAGAGATACTTTCGAGGCCAATGAGCTAGGCACCTGGGTGCACGAGAAGAATTGGCAGAGAAATAGAAATCAAATACAGTGAAGAATCCAGCCACGGTGTGGCACAGGTTTTTCAGACCAATCAGCTCCTGTGACCTGCTCTAAAAATGTAACTAAAATGTTGCATGGTAATTCTGCAATTTGTGTATAAAATGTTCAGGCGCAGAGGGCGGCACCAAGAGCTAATTTCATACCATTCAGTTGCACATAGCTGTTTGGGTCCAATACATTTCCATTACTTCTTGCTTGGTGTACATTTTGTTTATGAATTACTCGCTTTCTTCCCTGGGATTACGGTTTGGCAGAGTTCCCCTGGTACATTGTGGAGGCTCCAGCAAGATCCTGAGTTCCCTCGGTGAACTCAGGGTATTTTTGTAGCACTCATGGGGGCGCGGGGCAGGCGGGCTCAGACCAGTTCAAAGTGCACCATCGAGGAGTCCCTCCAGACGCCGAGTTTGCAAAGGTCTGCCCCATGATCCACCCGGGCTCAAGGGGAGTTGCAGGCCATGGGGGAAGAATCTGCGTGGAGAGGATTTGAGGAGCTCTAGAGCATGTGAGTGTACTCTTGCATGAACGTGCAGCACTGGGCATGCATGCACGCACGCAGTGTCTTTTTTTATTAAGGTGTATAGGACTCATCCGGCAGGAGGGAGGACAATCGGGCCTAATAGTCATAGAGATTAGTTACACCCCTCCGATAACAAGAGGGTGTTTTGCAGGATCATCTATAGTAGAAGAGAGCACTGCATAGACTGTGGCAGACTTCCATTAGATGGAGTGGTGTGTTATGCAGGTGATTGAATAGAGGCATCATTTGGGGATTGAGAAAAGAGATTATTGAGGTAAGCGCTGATTGTCGAGGAATGTGCACAGTGGATTCAAAATATTGTGGTATAAGGTGTTGACCAAGGTGGAAGGTCTGGCACAATAATATTGCTAGTAGTAGTTTGGTGGCCCCAAGGTAGTTCTAAGAAAATAGATCGGTTGGTAGAATAGAATTGTGTAGGCCTGTGGAGAGGGCCATTGTGTTTTGTTGTGTGATTGATGTTGGATTGAAGGTTTCAATGGGAGGAGAGATGGAGTGGGTATGAGGTAAGTGGGATGACTAGTGGGTGTTGGGAAGGAGTGTAGTGTTGAGTGAGGGTATATGGGTGTGTGTGATGGTTATGTTTCGTTAAAAAATGTTGAGACTTGTACAAGTGAAACAAATGCGATTGGCTTTTTGATAGATAGAAATTACGAAGGCAGAACGGAGGATCTCTCGAATAAGTGAGTCGGAGTGAACAAGCGGGGGAAGTGTAACTCTCACCTTGTATCCACAGGGACGCCACCCGACTGGTCTGGAGCGCTTCTGGGATTGATTCACCTCCCCCGAGGACTCGCACTCCTGTGGGTCTATTCTGGAAGACAGGAGTTCAGTTTTAGCTACAATCGCCTCCTCTCGAGACCCGCCTCCCAAGTGTTGAGCCTTCGTCACCTTGTATTTCGATAAGGTGCGCTCTCCGTCCTGCCGTTCTGTGCAGGGGCACGTCTTGGCTGGGCACCTTCTGGCAGAGTTACACTGGTGTGGGCCCTGGAATCCAGGCTGGCATGCGACTCCACTCTTGAGGTAAGTCTTAAGTTTGAAAAAGGAATGCGTGTCCGCAATTGTTGTTGCCCTGTGGACCTTCTCCTTCTCTCGTAGATGCATAAGGGGTGATGAAGACATCGATGGGGAGGGCAGTGCTCGAGAAGGTAAGAGAATGCACGAAGCGCAGAGCTATGAGCGTCTTTTGGAATAAGGCTAACCTGTGCTATTCTTCCTTGCAGGTCACCGAGAAGTTCCTGGAAGAAATGCGGTCAGATGGAAGCGGAGCGTAGGATGGAAGATGTCTGGACGGCGGTTAAAATTTCCAGGACAGCTTCGGTAAGTAAGCAGAGTCTGGAGGCGATGGAATCGGAAGACGAACGCTTACTAATTGTCCTCTTGTTGTCTCTTCTCTAGTATGTTGCTTGCGGAAGAAGACCAACTCCAGGGAGGATTCCGGAGCGAACGAAGAGCTGGATGCGGAAGTAAGGAGAAATAATGGTGGTGTTCTTCTCCCTAAAGATGCAGGCCAAGGATGCTGCGAGCAGGTCTTGGTGAACGTCACGCTGCAAGTGCGGAACAATGCGAAGCGTGTGCCTCAGCTTGGGCATGGCTTAAATACCCAGCAGGTATCCCAGGTGCCTCCAGGGCGGCCCACACCATGGATGCTAGACTGCATGATGCAGTTCCCCGTCGATCCTTGTGGGGGCAGCCATGTTAGTCCATTCCCCAATGGGAACTCCATCTGCCATAAGCCTGGTGCCAAAGGCACCAGGGCTGGCTCCAGAACAGCCGAGAGCGGTATGATTGGGCCCTTGGGGCCTTGCAGGAATACTGTGGTGAGGGCCAGAGAGCCTGAGTTCCCAGGCCAGGGGTTATGGTCGTGACAGAAGATGGGGTTTAGTGGGATTATGGATACACCTTCGGACCACCTGTGTACTTAATTGCCCCAATATCGAGATAAAATATTAAAGTACCACTTTCAATGGGTGCAGGACACCACAGGGCAGTGTTTGGGAATGGCCAGGAGAAGGAACGGTTGATAGTCATAGAATAGAGAACATGTTTTCTTATTTATTGGGGACATACAAAAGGTGCCAAATTTAAGAGTAGGCAAAATATTTTAGGCCTATGGAAGCTCTATGAAGAGGAAAAAAAGAGGAACCCACCAAAGAGGTAAAGAGGTGGGGAAAGATAGTGACGCAGCGATGCTCAGCGCACCACCCCCTCCCTATGGGATGTACCCTACGTTGAGGAACGCCGGGTGGCTGGACTTCCGGAAATATAATGTTCAAGTTAGAAAAAAAGAAGGACTCCGTGGGATCTGAAGTGGACCCCGAGGATAACAACGAGGACGGAGGAGCAGGGCCTGACAAAGGGGGGGAGGAGGGGGACGAAGGGGAATTGGACGAAGACAGAAAAGGAAAGGGAGGAATAGAGAAAGATGAAGAGAGAGGGAGAAAGAAAGGGAGATAGTTTGGGGGAGCTGTAGGGACTGGTTCCAGACCGTCCAAAACAGTGCAGGAGGATGGCGGTAGCTAGCACTAGAAAGGGACTGCCACAGGATCGCAAACACAGCTGCCCCCATTACAGAAAGGCAGGGGAGGAGCGCTGTATATTCCAATCTCAGAGCATGGAAAGAGACAATTTGATGTATAGCTTGCCATTCCTTGCAGCTGTGGCAGGCAAATGGATTGATACTCTTGTGAAAGAGACAGCTGGGACTATCCTGGCAATCTTCGACATGAAGAGCCTATTTGCATCTCTATAGGGCGAGAGAGGGGACAAAATACGTGAACAGGCAGGATATGACGGAGTTACTGAGTATTAACATTCATGACAGTGCACATTTCAATAACTGCCATTGCACATGTGTGGAAAGTATTGAGAACCATGTACCCAGACACATTAGACATGCAGGACATTTTGGCACGCAAAATGAAACCACCGAAGATCCCGCAGAATACATACAACAGATACAGGAGATGTGGACATTAGAAACACAACATCATGGGATGTGAACATAGCGATATTGTATCACATATTGCTTAGGGGTCTCCAAGGATGTGCAGACGTCCCTAGAGAAGGTGGTTGGTATTGAGGCAAAGGGGGCCGGACATACAGGCCAACATAGTACACTTTTGTAAGAGAAAACAGGAAAGGGAGAAAGTCAAGTCAGAGGCGAAATTGGTGCAAAAGAAAATAGAAAAAATATCCATGGAAGGGGCGGTGCTTACAAACATTGTTCCAGGACCGCCTAAAGTGGCCCCCACCCAACAAGATTGGTTTCCCACAGATGGCATGACATCAGGAGGAGTATACCCACAGCAGGGAGGATATCCCCAACAGTGAGTGTTTCAGAAGCAAGGGTATTATCAACAAATGGGGTATTATCAACAGGGCAGAGGATACTCACAGAGGGGTGCAGGGGGCATGGATACAGAGCTGCGGGACCCAGATCTGGAGGACCATGTTTTATATGTGGCCACAGGGGACATTTAGCACGGATTTGCCCACATGAACAACAGCAACAGTCTGCACAAGGGGGCCCCCAGGTACATGTTCAACCCATGCAGTCACAGATACAATCCATACAGCCACAGATGGAGTCACTGCAAGCACAAAGGGCACCAACGCAGGTGCTGCTTCCCTTCACAAAGACATTGCAAACTAAAGGCTCCGTTGTTGCCCAGACACAGATAAACACCTAGCCACAGGCAACAGTGCCATAGAATCCCTTACAGGGTCAAGCACAAATATACATGCAGTGGGACAGCACATTGTTGGCTCAAAACACTACTACTACTACTACTACTACTACTACACGGGAGTGACTGTACTTGGAGGTAACCCATTCCCATTTCCACAAGACCCAAATGCCCAATAGATCACAGCCCACAGAGGACATGTGTCTGTCCAATCATTTTAGTAACTGAAGACCCTGACGAGTAACCCGAGGTAGCAGTGAAGACGACAAAAAGATCTAATTTTTGGTGACACAGGAGCCACCAAATCCTGCATTAAGGAGGGCGTCTTTCACTTGTCAGACAAAGTGATGGAGACACAGGGATTTTCTGGTGCGGTTGTAATGGTTCCTATCACAGAAGACTTGACTCACAATATGTACACAGCAAATAGTAGTGCCCCTGTTGTATTCAAAAGGCATGCCCATCAACATATTAGGGAGAGGCATAATGAGTGAATAAATAAGACCATTTCATTTTGGGAGAAGGGCATAGCATGCTCGACACCCGGCATCTTTTATGAGCGGTTTGCAGCAATAATACAAGCATTTTGCGCACACAGCACATTGCACGGGTCACCGCACCATCCCGAGGTATACCTTTATGTGGTACAAGTACTGCTAGGGTTGGTACCCTAATAAAAGACAAGTTATCCGATTTGACACAGAATTCCTGTTCAGACAGCAGTACACACGGAAATAACACTAGGGACAACCCTCACAATACATTTAGAAGCAGCACTCACAAGGAAGGACGTGGACATTTCATACAGGACAGATAGAGGGTACAGATTAGTGCACGGTCCTCTGAATTGATCCGACATCAAAACTAACCGACTTGACAGACGAACAGCTGTTCTCAGAGGAGGGGGGAGATGGTATTTCAGATATGCATCCCATGTCAGGTAAATATAGAAGAGATAGGTGCCCCAGAGAATGCAGATAGTGAGCATGGCATCAGCTCACTTGTGTGACGATTTGAAAAAGTAACAGAGGTACCATGGAACAGTAGGTCCCATTACGTAGGGTTGTTGAAGGGAGTAGGCGAGGTCCACATAAAATTGAAGGAAGGGGCACTGCTGCCCCGGGTTAAACAATACCCACTATCACATGAAGCAGACAAGGGTACATAAGACACAATCCTCGCACTATGGCAACAGGGCATAATAAAAATCAGAATCCCCATGTAATACAGCCATTTACCCTGTCAAGTAATCGAAATGAGGGGTGTGGAGATTTATTCAAGATCTCTGCCCCTTGTACAACGTAGTGGAAGCAGAATTTCCACTCGTACCAAACCCAGACAACATACCATGCAACATCCCCAAGGATGCTACGTGCTTCTCTGTTAATGATGTAAAGAATGTGTTATTTTCCATTCCATTGCACACAGATTCGCAGTAGCTTACCACGCCCAAGTACCACAGAACCAGAATCCACGACACTCATTTACCGAATAGGAGGACGGGGACCCTGCATTAGAGGCACGGACAAGAAACAGGCAAACGGTGGCAGGTGGCCCCGATGCAAGATTAGAGGCGCCTAAATACAGGCATTTCGGGAAAGCAGAAAGGGGGTGAGGGGAAATAAACTGAAGAGTTTGCCTGGAAAACAGAGGCGCCCTAGGCAGAGGCCCAGAAAGCGGGCACCAGCACAACAGAAGCGGCACAAACTGAGAAGGTGAAAGAAGAGGGACGTATCTTGGAGGCCATAGTGACACTGAAAACTTCATTGGAATTTAAGATGGATGCAGAAATAGTCGAGGTGGGCCTCCTACGACAGGGCGTGAAGAACCTGTCGGAAAGGGTTGGCACGGCAGAACATCAGGTACAGACGAATACAGCGAACATAACCACCACCCAGAGCCAAATGACGGAGGTACTGGACCGCATACGAACCCTGGAGCAAAGGGCCGAGGACGCAGAAGGAAAGGCCAGACGTAACAACGTGCGCATAGTGGGACTGCCCGAGGGGGAAGAAGCAGAGATCCCACAAGGTATATAGAGAACCTACTGCTTCAGGAGGTGGGCGCAGGCAACCTGTCCCAGGAATTAGTGGTGGAAAGTGCGCACAGGGCCCGGACCAGGAAACCTCACCCAGGGGCGCCCCCACGACCCATAATAGCAAAGATGATGAACTTTAAGGACAGAGAATAAATCTTGGCATTCTCAAGAGAGGGAGGGGTCATAACGAGAAACAATGCTAGAAGAAATATGTATCCAGACTATACAGCGCAAGTGCAAAAGCGCAGAACACAGTTCTGGCTAACAAAGGATCGTCTCAGGGCCACCAGTATACGATTTATGCTGCTATATCCGGGCCAAATCGAAAGTGCTACATAACAGCAGGACCCACTTTGAGACTACGACGGAGGCCCAAGAATGGATGGACCAGCAGGGGATCCCACAGCTGAGAGACAGATGAGGGAGACGACAGGAACCCCGCCCGATGATTCGGGGGGGGGGGGGGGCAGTGCACCAGATAACAGAGTTACAGTTCAGAGCATTAAAACAGCAGTTAGACGCGGGGCATAGCCCCTGGAGCAGGTCGCCAAGCCCTACGTAAGTGACCCCGGAGAAGAACGGATTTTAGGATGCCAGTTCTAAGGCACCACGCCACAGTGAGTGCACCCACGGGAGGGAGGGCAGTATTTCGGAAGCGGTGGAACCTGATCAGAGGGGGGAGGCTGGGCATTTGTTTATAATTCTAGGAGTTGTGTGGTTAGTTAGATTAGGAGATGGCACTGGGAGAGCAAGAAACATGAAACGACCAGAACACGGTAGAGGTGGTGTGGAAGAGTGTATAGAGCTGCGTACAAATGCAGGGCGTCGGAGGAACACACAGAAGATGAGAGCCCGCACACGACGAGAGGGATACGGGGGAGGGGAAAGACTAGCACTATTGCAGTGGGTGGAAGAAAAGTGGGACAGACCCGCAAGTACCGGACACTGCACGGATAACAGCCCACGTGTCCATGGGAACGCAGGGGACACAGAATACAACGAACACAGGGACTAGGATGCACTAAATATACTTACATGGAATGTCAGGGGGACTAAACGCATATGTTAAAAGGCTAAGGGTCTACGCCTGGTTGAATAAGGCAAAAGTCTACATAGCGATGCTACAGGAGACGCACCATAAGGCGGAAAAAACAAGCGAAGGTAGCCATGAAATGGGGAGGCCAGGTGTACAGTTCAACGTATTCGAACTACGCAAGGGGAGTGTGGACATGGAATGCCCCGGGGATCCCGTTCCAGCTTCTAAAACAGGAGAGGGAAACGGAGGGCAGAGTCCTGATCATACACGGAATGCTGGAGAACCAGGAGGTGTGTTTTGTGAACACGTACGCCCCTAACCACGACGTAACATTTTTTTAGAACACGGACGCCCCGAATAGCTCCATACAGAGACGTTGCGATGTTTTGGGCTGGGGACTTCAACTGTACGCAGGACCCTCGGCTGGATAGGTCGGACACCAAGCATAAGAAACCAGCACCGCCAGCCAAAGCGTTATGCAGGATATTGAAGCAACTCGAGCTAGAGGACGTCTGGAGAAAGGTACATGTGGTCAACAGGGCATACACGCACTATAGCGCCCCACACAGGACATTCACCCAAATAGACTATCTGTTCGGAAGCAAGGAGACACTGGGAGAATTAACCGGGGCACATATACACGCACAAACGCTATCCGACCACGCGCTCCTAGGGGCGACATGGGCACACACATACAGGAGAGCCCCCATACCCAGGTGGAGACAGAGTGGAAGCATTGTTAGACGGGAGCACATCCAGGACACGATAGATGATTATTTTGCACATAACGTGGGGAGCGTGGATAGTACTAGGATGGTCTGGGAGGCTTTCAAAGTGGTGGTAAGAGGGGCTGCAATAGGGAAGGCGGGGGGCCTCAGGGGAGAGATTCTGGCTGACCTAGAAGGCACAGAAAAGGAGCTAGAAAGAGCGGACATACGCGCAGGAGAGACGGGAACACAACCAACTGATCTCACTGCCATGAGGCTGAAGTGCATGGCAGGTTGGGAGAGGCTGGGGAAACTGGATTATGAGAAATACATACAGAGGTTACACGCAGAGGGGGATAAACCCGGAGGCTCCTGGCTTGGCTCACTAAGCAGGAGGGTAAGCGAGCACCAATAAACGTTATCAAAGATGAGCAGGAAGAGGTGATTAGGACCCAAAAGGTATTAACACAGTTTTCAAGAGATTCTGTGAGAAACTATATTCCCGGGCCCAGGAGGTGGAAAAGGGAGATATAGCGGACACCCTAGTGGAAATTGCACTTCCCCGACTAATGGAGGAACAGGCCCGGCTGCTGGATGAGCCCCTCACAGTGGAGGAGCTGTCAGCCGTCATAGCACAGCTACCGACCGGCAAATCCCCAGGACCCGACGGGTAACCTGGCGAATTCTATAAGAAATATAAGGATACTCTGGCCCCAAGACTGCTAGAGACACTGGAGGAAGCGTATGAGAGAGGGAGACTTTCGAGCAGTATGTCAGAATCGGTGATAGTACCGATACTAAAACCAGGAAAATCACCTCTGGAGCGTGGGTCCTACAGACCAATCTCCTTGATCAACCAGGACTCCAAGATCCTAACAGCAGATCTGGCCAACTGGCTCAAACAGGTTATATCCACGCTGGTGCATTCGGACCAGACAGGAGATATACCGGCAAGGAATACAACGTGGAATCTTCGTAGACTCCACCATCTCATAGACAAGACACACCAGGACGAAGCCGTAAAAGCGTTCGACTCGGTGAACTGGGATTGGCTTATGGGGGGGGGGTGCTAGCCCACTTTGGGATAGGGGAAGGGTATCTGCGCTGGATTAAGCTATTATATCGGGATCCAAAGGTGAGGGTGAAAACAGGCATGATTTGTTTCGTCGGAGCGGAGCATAGCACAGGGCATGAAGCAGGGGTGCCCGCTGTCCCCGATGTTGTATATCCTGGCCCTGGAACCATTTGCAGTCTTCCTGAGGGCGGAGTACAAAGACACAGGGATAGTGATAGATGGAGAGGTACACAAGATATCAATTAATGCAGACATGTTGCTTTATGTGCAAAACCCACAGACACACCTGCCGGGTCTGCTTGAAGCTCTGGGAGCATAAGGCAGGCTATCCGGGATTATGGTGAACAAGGGAAAGTCTTCGCTGTTCCCACTGGCAGACTTAAGAGGGGAGGCACCGAACCGTTTACCGGACCTAGGCCTCACATGGATCCCATGCACCTTCAGATATCTAGGAGTGAATATATACCATGACAATATAGAGACATAAAGGTAATACACAGGTGGCCCTGGACAAAAATTGGAATGGCCATGCAGTTTTGGCCGACACTACCTTTGGAGATGATAGGAAGGGTGGCTTTGTTAAAAATGATAGTTCTGCCCCGCCTTCTTTACTACTTCACGAACATATCCTACAACATTCCCAGGACTTTTTTTCAAGCAGTTACACGCTATGGCGAGGGAGTTCTTGTGGGATGGGGGTAGAAACAGGGTGGCACTGACTACACTACAGAGGGACTATGAATGGGGGGGAATCAGGCTTCCGGACTTTGAACGATACTACCTGGCAGCTTAACTCCAGTTTGTGGTGCAGTGGCTGGGTGAGGATACATCCATAGACTAGATACTGTTTCGATCATCACTGCAGCAATACTATATGAGAGAGCTTTTGTGGATGGATGCGGCCTCGGCCAAAACTCTTCCAACATGGCCAAGCTTGGCCGGGCACTATGGACGAGAGCATGGAAGATGGAAGACATAAAAGGCCCCTGCTCTAGGCATATTCCACTGGCGGGACTGGTTGATGGCCGCATAACAAACTTGGCCAAGTTCAGGACACAGTGGGAAGATAAGGGAGTAGGCCAAATAGGTGATCTTTGGCGAGAGGGGCATTGGGTAGATTTTCAGACTCTAGTAGAGGAATACAAATACAGAGCACACAGGGGCCAATTGATGAAGTATAATAACATGGTCTAGACGATAAGGAAAAGGTGGAAGACCCTACCAGAGGATGATGAGATGGGGGAGGCATTGGACTCATGGTACAATGTTTCTGAGGGGGGGTCACACCATGTCCAGGCTCTATGAACAACTATTGGGAGTCAACAATAGGAGGGAACTACAAGTACGAGTGAAATGGGAGGAGGAATTTCAGAGACCTTTCACAGATGAGGAATGGCATAGAGCACTCAGATACCTGAAGAAAATTTCTAGGAATGCAAGGTTTAGACAGATGCAGCTCTATCTACTCCACAGAGCATACGTGACGCCGAAGAGAATGTTGAGAATGGGGGCGATCAAAACCAGAGCTGCCCATGCTGCGCGGAGGAGTTGGCAGATATGGTACACATGTTCTGGTCATGCCCGAGGGTAATGAAGTTCTGGGACTATATTAGAGAGAGCGCAGAAGGGAGGTATCCAGATGCAGGCATGGTCGCAAGCCTCTTATCTGTTGGGACTGTTCCCGAGGGGAGATAAGCAGAGAACGCACCAGGCAAAAATGAAAGACCTGATGACAATACTGGCAAAATGCTGCATAGCGATGGCATGGAACACCGGACCCTCGCTGGGGGTGGGGGGGGGGGGTGTGGGTGGATCTGAACAAATGGGTAACAGCCGAAACAGCAGTGTGGACAAGGGCGTGCAGAGGGGAGAAGGCGATGGTGGGGCCAAAATACTGGCGTGGAATGCACTCGCCCAGGCATTGCTTGGAAGTAATGAAAGAGGTAGTATTGGTGAATCAGACAGTCGGGTCGAGAACTAATGGACGACAGGTGAGGTGCCGATACCATGAATCAAGAGAAGTCGAGAGAGGGGAGGCTGGCCCACTTGTATCAGGCCGGAAGTCACAAGAAGTTGCAGGACATGGCGCAGGGCGGCAAAGGGGGCCCTGCTGTGAATCAAGAAACCAAGAGCAATACGAACTCCACGAAAGTGCCAGTAGTTGTGTTGTTGGTTATATAGTTATTTGTAAAGTGTTGTGTTGAAAATGCAAATAAAAAGATTTAAAAAATAAAGAAAAAAGTTAAACACCTTTAGCTTAAAAAAAAAAAAAACTATTGCCAATCCTTACCTCTAAATACAAATAGTGTGGGAAACAGTGTTACAAAAAAAAAAAAAAAAGTGTTCACAAAATCATATGTCAGGATGTTCAGGCCGTTGGCCTCTCTACCCCACGTTTTCAGCACGAAACAAGGCGGTTCAATCTAGCGTAACACGTCT
Organism: Ambystoma mexicanum; assembly: GCF_040938575.1. Taxonomy (NCBI): domain Eukaryota; kingdom Metazoa; phylum Chordata; class Amphibia; order Caudata; family Ambystomatidae; genus Ambystoma; species Ambystoma mexicanum. The sequence goes on from NC_090922.1 coordinate 1,302,661,206, forward strand.
CTGGCTTTCTTTAGCACAAGGATACAGTTCAATAATTAGCATTAGGGCCTTCTGTGCTCAAGTCTCTGATTATTAAAGTCTCTTCATTTAGAGGGCCTGATGCAACCAAATAAAAAATAAGTTCTTCTCCTCTTTAGATTTTCACAAGTACTCAATGTAGGTGATTCGCTTTTCACCCTGGATCCCCCTCGGCCAGGATCAGATCCCCTTTAATACAAGTAGTCTCCCCTCGGCTGGGCTCGAACCAATTTCAATTAACATCAACTATCAAAGACTTTCAAAATGTGCACAGGGTTTGACTTGAACCGTTGTAGGACCACTTCGATTTCACAATTCCTTTCCTTTCCACATTTGCCACCTCTCAGTTGGATACCTAACACACTTTTTTCGAATGAGCACACACATGGTGCCGGACCACTCATATGCGTCACACACTGTTCTCTGTCGTTTTCTCTATACAAATGTTGCTGCTTGTAACCTTGGCTTCAACACAGACCGTTCTGGTATCAGTCTCCCCAACTCACTGGCTGTGCTGACTTAACTGGTGCTGCTTTTTTGTAGGAGCCAAGGACAGTATCACACCGGCAAACAATTCTCCCTGCCTTGACTATCGCCCCGGGTACTTCCAACACAATATGCAGGATTCTTCAGCTTTGATTCCAGGTCTTACTTTTCCTATTCTCGAAGGCTCATGAAAGTTTTGGTCTTTTGGTGAAAAAGTAAAGGGCACTTCCCTCCTTGCAATCCTCTTCGGTCTTGCCATCTTTCGCCTTGTAATAAGTTGCCATCTTGGAACTGCTGCTTCCTTGTGTGCTTTGCCTTGCTCAGAGTGTGCTTCCGTGCTCCGTCTTTTATCAGTGTGGGGAAGTTTGATGGAATTCAGGTGTTTGTAATGATCGGGAATTGCCTGACCCGGCTGGACCATTGTATTGGGACATGTCAGGTATACGGCTCAGGTGTTAGTCCGTTTTCTCTCACAGTGAGCTGTCCGTGAGAAAGTGTTCATGTCGGAAAAGGGGGCGGGGGAGTTTGAGTTCCTAAGTATCCTACCTGGTAGGATGGGGTAAAGGTGTTATAGGGAAGGGGATACTGCGTCTCGCCATCCGGAGTTCCACTCCTCGAAAACCCCTCATCCTGGTGATCCTCCTGCACTGGTCCACCCCCAGGAACTGGATCCAAAAGCGATGGCCGTGTCATGGCCATCTGGAAGACAGATCCCCGGGGACTAGTGGGTGAGACACCTTAAGGTTTCTCACATAGTGCATTCAGGAACAAGGCGATATTGTCCAAACCATCAATTAATATAGTGAGGTGTTGGGTTTTCACTCCAGCGACATTCATACCAGTCGGCAGAGGTAGGGGAGTAGGTGCACGACTGCGCCTCATACATGGAGAAATTAGGGGGGAGACTGGCAGGCGTACAGGAAGAGCCCATAGAAGGAGGAGAAACGCTCTTCATTGATGGGTCATCAACGATCGATTCGAGCACGGGTTGTCAACGTACGGGTGTGGCAGATGTTTGTTATCATGAAGAAGAATTGAAGGTGTAGGCTCCGATGAGGTTATCACTACACTATTTAGCATAGGTGGCTGAGTTGACAGATCTGATAATGGCCATAGATATGTCGGCAGGGTATGCAACATTCTCAGATTCAGCACAATGAAAACAGAGGGGGTACCGAAGGAGCAATGGCTCCCCTGTGCAACATGCAGAATTACTGTCCCAGTTAATAGAAGTAATGTTGCTCCCAGCAGAATTGGAGATCTTAAAATGCGCCGCCCTTACCAACGGCACAGGTATGATTTCAAAAGTCAAAAACCAGGCTGATTCTGCAGAAAAGTGAGAGAGTTACAGGGGTGTGCATCCCAGCAAGAGCAGGAGCTATAGGGGCTTCTCACTGTCACCCACAGATTTGGTGTGGAGACAGAACAGCACAGGGAAAATGGTGATGCCCCAGGGGCTGCTCAAAACCACACTGGATCAGATGCACTACCTAGCACGTGTCTCAAAAGAACATGTTGCTGCAGAGATTAACCAACAATGGGTTGTGTCCAATTTACAAGAATTGGTTACTGAGTTTGTAAATCATTGAACTGGATGCCAGAAGTTTACAGCAGGTCACACGCTCAAGACAGTTAAGGCAACATTACCAAGTCCGAAGGGGCCCTACTGCCATTTGCATATCGACTATGCATATCGATGTAGCTCTTATTGGGACATGATCGTTGTTGCATGTCCTTATTCTTTTTTTTTTTATTGTGATATAGTCAATACAAATCAAGTTTAAATTTGACTTTTCACAAAACTTCCAAGAATAAAATACAATAAACGAAAACTAGAAGAAAAGAAAAAAAGAACAAATAAACAAACACGCTTTAAAGTTAAAAGTTAATTAATTATGATAATGATCTCAGCAAGTTCCAGTCTCTCAATAATTTTACCACTTCAACAGTGAGAAAAACCTCATGTCCTGAGGCCAATCTTTTCCAAAAACAATCTATTTCAAGCCACCAGTTATGTGGGGCAAATCTGGCTAGCCTTTGTGTTCTAATCCCAATAGTTCCAGGGAAATCAGTCATCAAATGTCTCAAGGTTTGGATCTCATTCTCATGGCATTATTTGCACCTTGGAATCACTATCATGGCAGCATCTCTAATGTTCCGAATTTCCCAAGTTGTTAGGAAATTAAAGGGAAATCTCAAAGTCTGCTGTTATAGCTGGATCAGGGAATTTTGTCAAGTAGTTTAGCCTCGTAAATCTAGCTTTATCTGTGTCAAAGAGGCAAAGATCCTGGATTTCCTCATCACTGCGATGGTTTGAATCCAATCCATTCTCTTAATGAGTTCTTTAGCCTTCAGAGGGTTTTGAATCAGAGTTTCTTCCAAACATTCCGATTCCACTAGGATGTTGGCACAAGCTATTTTTAAGTTATTCAGATACAAGTTAGATGCCCCCTGATACACCACTAAGACATCTTCATAGAGAGAAAAAGGGGGTGTAGACAGAGTCAATCTATATAATGTGATCAACATCCATTCTAAACAGGCCCTACATGATGGAACACCCAGTTCATCTCTCAGGCTTACTACAGGGACACAGTTAGGCAGGTTTAACATGCGCCTCCACAACATACCCTCCAATCTTTCCCAGTCTATAGCATGCAAGTGTGGATTGGTATCAAATCCGAAAAGCAGGGCCAGTATTATCTTACCAATATAATATTTAATAAGTGGCAAGATAGAAAATGTGCAACACTTGTTTGCAATTTTGTTTCATCGGAGAGCCTAAGCGAAGGATTGTTTCGTCCAAGGCAGCAGTGACCGACCACTTTGTCGGATAGGCTCTAAAAACCGAGCCCAAATAAAGGATCTCCTTGACTATACTGATCAGCTGATTATCAAGAGACTAGGAGAATGGTTTGGTTTGCCTTAACAGATGTTTGAAAATTAAGCCCGCTCAACTCTGCGTACTTCTGAAAAGGCAATTAATAGCCTCTGAAGGCCAATCTGGGTGCTGTCTAAAAGCACAATGTCGTCGGCATAGGCCAGCAGTCCAATTTTAGAGGTGCTGAATGCCGACCCCACAATCCATTTAACTAGATTGGTTAAATAAAGGTTGACTAGGAAGGGTGCCACCAAGCATCACTGCCTAACCCCCCTTTGCCATGACAATGGATTTGGAGAGGAGTCCTGATCTGTTGAGTGTCACCTGCAATTCTGTGTCCCTGTGAAGCTCAATCAAGATTGCCAACAGGTGTTCTGGCAATCCCCAATCTCTTAATTTTCCCCAGAGGCGGTCCCGATTGATGGTATCAAAAGCTTGGGACATGTCAATCCATGCCTCAGACAGTGGAGACCCACCCCTTGAGAAAGATTAGCTGCTTACCGTGTTCAACACAAGACTATTTAGGGATGTAGATAGACCTCTACTAAAACCGGTTTGATGTTTGGAAATAATGGTTTGTGTTTTAGCCCATAATTCCAAGTCCCTAAGAACGAGACCCACAAAGATTTTCCTGTCGGCATTCAGAAGGGAGATGGGGCGATAATTAACCGGATCCATCCGATCTCCCTTCTTAAAGATGGGAATAATAACCGCACTTCTCCAAAGAGCTTGGAATGTGCTTTGAACCCACTATTCCCTTGAATAAGGCCTCCAATTCTCTGGCCCAGGTATCAGGGTTTGATTTCAGAATCTCATTACTCAGGCCATTTGGACCCGGAGATCTAGAAGTCAAACTTTCAAGAATGAGGGTTTTTTTTATTTCCTCTAACGTAAATTTCAATGACCATGGGATATCATTATTCCTATCCAGTTTTACTTTCTCGGTTTTTCCATATAACCCAGTGAAATGATCGACCCACACCTGCTGCTGAATAACTCCATCCTGGGCTGCTATAACTTGACAATCCCAAGATCTGATTGACCAGAAATGTTTGGAATTGTTTTGTCCAATTGCTCTCAACATGACTTCCCCCTCTAACTGTGCGCGGTGGACACAATGGGCTCTGGACCAATTTCTGTAGGAATTCTTGGGATTTTTGACTTCCCTCTTATAGTCCTTCATGTCTTAAGTCTTCTTAACTGCCCTCTCATAATCCTTTTCTTTTCCCCAAGTTTGTTTGTCAAAACTATGGGGATGTTTTACTTGCTGCTTCACAGCTGCCTTAGTCGGGGGATTAGAGTCCCAAAGGAACTCCACAAATGTACTGGGGTGACATAGCTCCCTCCGGCGCCATTCTAGCATAAGGGAAATAGATCGCCCCAGGACACTAGTCATGGACCAACGGTTTTAAATCTGATAACTCTATTCCCTCCATTATTCACCATCAGATCTTGCTAGAAATATTGTTCAGCTACCTCTGTTTTATTTAAGAGGTTAACTTCTAAGATGGCATGGTCACTGGGTAGGCCATTTGTAATAGCAAAACAAGTGCATTCTTTGAACAGAGGTCGGACAGGAACAGATAATCAATTGTTGAGAAACTGTCCTCCCTCCCCCAAGTAGGAGCAGGAGGGATATTCCCTCGATGGAGCCGTTTGCCATCAGGAGGTCGCAGTCCTGAAAGAAATTGGCCCAATACTCTCCGACAGGTGATGGTGACATATCATGGAGCCTGGGGCAGCACTTTTTATGCATTGCGCACTGAAATCAGTCAAGACCAAAAGCTCATAATCTTGAAACTGCTCTGTACATAGGAGCAGCAAGTTTGCCAACGATTGATTGAAATTCTTAATGTCATTGGTCATGGGGTTCCAATAAACATTTATTATAATCATTTCAAGCAGCCCCTTTCAGGCCCTGAATCCGCCTTCACCGCCAAGATAACAGACTCGACATTTGATAAGAGAACGGTATGCCCAAAACCCCCATTTCTACAGGCAATATTAAGGCCCCTGGAGGGCTGACCCACTCCCTCACCTACTGCTAGTTGATATTGATTGATTTATAGAGCGCTTTACACCAAGGCGCTGTACATTGGAACAACAAAATACAAGATAACAAGAACCAGTAACAGTGGGAGCAAAAATGTACATCATGAGTCATTCAATAAAACAGTGGAAAGGGCAATTAACGGAAGGGGTGGGGAAAGGAGAGTGGGACTAGATGTGGGGGGTGGTGACGGATTGGAGGGAAAATGGAAGGGAGAGAGAGCAGGAGAAGGGGGAAAAGGAATCAGGGAAGGGGGGAAGAGGAGAGAGCAGAGGGGGGGTTTCAAGGAGGAGAATGGAGGAGGGGGGCTTAAGGGAAGTGCGAAATGAGAAGGTTGTGGTAGAGCGGATTGTGAGAGGGAGAGAGTTCCAGTGCAGGGGAGCAAGGAGTTGGAAGGAGCGGAAACGGGAGGAAGCGCAGGGGGATGGAGGTACAGTGAGAAGGAAATGGTCAGCAGAACGAAGGGAGCAGGAGGGGGAGTAGAAGGAGAGAAGGGAGGAGAGATAAGGAGGAGCAAGACCATGGAGGGATTTGAAGACAAGGCAGAGAAAGTAGAATTTTAGCTGTGACTGGAAAAGCAGCCAGCAAGGTAAGAGAGCGAAGAGGAGATGGAGTCACGGGTGGTAAGGAGACAAAGGTAACGAACAGCCGAGTGGTAAATGGACTTAAGAGGGGCAAGCTGAGATGCGGGAAGACCAAAGAGTAAAGAAGAGCAGTAGAAGAGGCGGGAAAAGACGAGAGAGGAGATTAAGAGTTAGGAGGCATGGAAAGTAAGGGAGGGACGGATTTTACGAATATTATAGAGGTGGTATCGGCAGGTGCGAGAGGTGAGTGAAATGTGTTGCGAGAAGTTGAGAGGAGTCAAAGAGAACGCCTAAGTTACGCGCTTGGGGAGAGAAAGGGAGATTGGAGGGAGGAAAGTGAATGAAAGGGGGAGGGAGAAGAGAATTAGAGGGGAAGAAAAGGACTTCAGTTTTATCAGTGTTGAGAGAGAGAAAGCGGGAGGACATCCAGTTCTTGATAGCAGTGAGGCAGGAGGAGAGCTTAAGGTGAAGGTCAGTCGTGATGGAGGAGAAGGAGAGAAAAAGTTGGGTATCGTCCGCATAGAAATGGTGGGAGATGTCAAACGAGGAGATGACGGGCGCAATGAGGGATGTGTAGAGAGAGAAGAGGAAAGGACCAAGTACAGAGCCTTGGGGAACACCGTAAATAAGAGGGAATGAAGGAGAGGTCTGAACTCCCCATGAAACTGTGAAGGAACGGTAGGAGAGATAAGAGGATAACCAGTTTAGGACATGGTCTTTAAACCCGAATAAGGAAAGAGTGTGGAGGAGGAGTGGATGATCGACAGTGTCAAAAGCTGCGGAGAGATCAAGGAGAATAAGGATAGAAGATTGCTTGGTATGTCGAGCAGAGAGGAGGGAGTTAAGGATAGAGGCGAGAGCAGTTTCAGTGGAATGTTTGGGACGGAAGCCAGATTGGAAGGGAGGAAGGAGAGAGGAAGTATTGACAAAGGATGAGAGTTGAGAGTAGGCAAGGCGCTCAAGAAGCTTAGAAAGGAAAGGTAGAAGAGAGATAGGTCTGTAGTTAGCAGTGATGAGTGGATCGGCAGAGTGCTTCTTTAGAATAGGAATAATCGTTGCATGTTTGAAGGCAGAGGGAAAGATTGATGAGGATAGGCAGGAGTTGAAGAAAGTGGTGAGGTAAGGGATAAGAAGAGGGTAGATCTTGGGGATAAGAGCAGAGGGGAGAGGGTCAGAGGGGGCGGATGTGGGGTGGGCTTTGGATATTAGGGAGGAGACTTCAGAAGGGGAAACAGGTGAGAAGATGGACATAACGGAAGCAGGAGGAGAGGCGGGAGGAGGAGAGGGGGAGTCAGAGGGGGAGTTAATTTTTTGCCGGAGGGTGAGGATTTTGGAGGAGAAGAAGTTGGCAAAGTCCAGAGGAGAAAGTGTGGAATTGGAATAGGGATCAGGAGTAGGAGGGGAGAGAAGGCGAGAGAGAGTTTGAAAGATCCGACGAGGGCGGGAGGCTTGAGACTGGAGAAGGTTGGAGTAGGAGGAGGATTTGGTCGCTGCAAGACAAGAGTTGTAAAGTGCGTGGTAGGAGAAGTAAGAGGTTTGATTAGAAAGCGAGGGAGTTTTGAGCCAGAGTGTCTCTAATCTTCTGAGAAGGCGCCACATAGAGCGTAGATGGGAAGTAAGCCAGGGTTGAGAAGGTTTCTGGGTTGGACGGAAGAGGGAAAGAGGGTGGAGTTGGTCAAAGGCAGTGGAGATAGAAGAGGAAAGGGAAGATAGGGCATCATCTGCAGAGAGTAAAGCAAAGTCTTGGAGAGATGGAAGAGAAGAAGAGCAGGTGTCGGAGAAGAGGGTAGCATCAAAGTCACGAAGGTCACGACGTGAATAGGTTGGAGGGGAGGGATTAGTAGCAGTGGAGTGGGAGAGAGGAGAAAGGGAGAATGAGGGGAGGGCATGGTCAGAGAGATGAACAGGAAGAGAGGAGACGGGGGAAGAGGGATAGGAGGAGTTGATGATGAGGTCCAGGGTGGAGCCAGAGGAGTGAGTAGGAGATGAAGGAAGGGGGGAGAGGAGGTAGGAATCAAGGATGGAGTAGAGGGGAGAGGATTGAGGGGGAGAAGGAAGATGAATATTCAAGTCGCCAAGTAAAGATAGAGGAGAGGGGGAGGGAAATATAAGCGAGAGGAGGCGATCAAGGTCTTCATAGAAGGAAGAGAGAGGGCCGGGGGGACGATAGATGACCAGGAATGAAATAGGGTGGGGAAAGGAGAAGGACTTGTAGAGGAATTCAAAGGAAGGGAAAGAAGGGAGAGTTGGAGAGAAAGAGGAGGAGATTTATTTGGGGTGGTAAAGGAGACCAACGCCTCCACCACGGCCCGAGGGGCGGGGTGTGGATGAATGAGGAAGAGGAGGTAGTTAAGGAGGCGGGGACACAGGTGTTGTGATATTTTGAGAACCCATCCAACCCAAAAATTGTCTGGAGCCATGTTTCTTGAAACACAATTAGATTAAACCTCTCAAAAATGTAAGTCCGTTTTTTAGTTCTAAAGGATCTGTGGCCCCTAGTATTACATGACAGGAGATTAATGGATTCTCTCTCTAAAGTTGCTTCTCAAGTACCCACAACTTGAGGAATATCTGAGAAACAATCTCTGGAACCATAGACCAAACGTTAGAAGATATTTCAGCGTTAAGTGGTGCCACGGAATGTGGCTGCCCTCTTGCTTCTTTCGGGCCCCATTTTTGAGTGCAAGTTAGCATTTGCAGGCAATCCGATATAGCATCAACACCTAATCTCGATTTTAAACCTAAACCCACCGTGTCAGACCATGGAGAATAAGGAAATCGGACATACTCCATGTCCCCCCCCCCAATTTTCTAAAAAATCTATGGGGTTTTCTGAGAAAAAATAAATTAATGAAAATCGCGCTAAAAAACCCCGCGAAAAAACATCCCGCGACGAAAGGACGTTGTACCGTTCAGATGGCTTCTCCTTGGATTCGACACATCTAGTCTGGAAATAAAAACCCTTAGTGTCCTCTTAAATAGGGGACCCAGTGGTCTGTTCACCAGAGCCCATACTGGGCGCTCGGTAAGCTCCTGAATACATGCACATGTCCTATGCGCACATGCCTCTAGTATTTCAGTCCCTGGGTCCTGCATGCGAGCGGCGGTCTTCCAATGACCTTTAGTAATTTCACCTGCCCCCGGGGCTGCAAAATTGATGTCAATATGCAAGGGCAAGGGGCATTTACCTAGAACAGATAAATTATTAGCTGGCTGTATGCCCTGCGCAAGCAGTATCCATCCGCTCTTTTGCTGTATCCATGTGCTGTTTGCCTCTAAGAAATATGGGGGCAATTTTAAGGGGCTCACGTAACACCTCAGGCTGGCTCCCCACAGTTGTCTTCATGCCTGTTGGTATCGCGCTTTCTCTTCTCACAGAATGGGGGGTGTCCACATTTTCTTGCGTTTTCCTGACACTCCAGAGTTCGGCATTTCCATGATGTCTTGCTCTGGTTGTTTTAATCTTCTTTTTTAAAAACTTTATTTTTCTTGCACACAGGTAACATCAATGCTTACATATATTGCACATTGCTTCATTACATTTTACAAATTCAATTAGCTTCCGATCCTGCGTCATCTCGCTCTGCCTTATGAAACAGGTATTGTTTATATCTGTCCCATATGTTCCTTGGTCTGGATTGGGGTAGCACCGAGTCTATGTAAAGTTCCTCTGTATCATTAGTCCACACCATGTCCTTATCCCAATCAGCCTTAGTTGGGGGGTATGCGCTCTTCCATTTCATCAAAATTGCCCTTTTGGCTATTAGTAGGCTCAAATTCAACAGTCTACGCCAAGTCGGATTCATTTTCCCCACAGCTCCCAGCAAAAATATCCTGGGTGACCTTTCCAGTGGTCGGTCAGCCATCTCATCTAAGGCGGCACAGATTTCTTCCCAGTAGCCCCTTAGCTTTATACATGACCATAGCATATGATAAATATTTGCATCCTCTGTCTGACATCTAGGGCACGTCCCCGACATGTTGGGATATAGTCGTTTAAGTTTTGCTGGGGTATAATGTGTTCTCTGCACTATTTTGTAGTGAATTACCTTATATCTGGAATTACACGATATTTGCTTGGTGAGCGAGCAAATCTGTACCCATTCCTGGTCATCAAAGTGCTGTCCCAGGTCTTGTTCCCATTGACTCTTAGCTGCGGTATTCTCTGCAGGGCGCGTTTGAAGTAGTAGCTTATACAGTGCCGCCGCCGAGACTTTTTGTGTCCCCCCTGTGAATATGTAGCCCAGACCTATATTTATCGCTGGTTCGCTGGGGAATGTGGGGCATGCTTCTTGTATGGCCATTCGCACTTGGGTATACTGCTGTTTATGTCTATTCGTGTTTCCCACAACCTCTCTGATGTCTATCCACTGGACAAAGCTCTAGTCAGGGAAGACTTGTCCCCACTGGGTGATCCCTTTGGATGTCCAATGCATCGCGATTTGACTATCTGCACTGAAGGGTGTTTGTGGGTCTCCCCAGAGTGGCATACTCGGATGGTATAGCCTGTTGGTTTCGAACATTTCGGCTATTTTGGCCTATGCAGTGGTCGTCACCTTCGCTGGTTCTATAGTGTTATAGTGCTTGGGGGTTGATCTGCTCAATTTGTGGAGTGCCGTTATCGCTTCGCGCTCTTTATAACCGGGCATCTGGGTCACAGGGTTGAGGAATTGTGTAGCCCATTGGGAGGCGTAGTGTGCCTGTGCAGCCAGATAATACAACTCCAAGTCAGGTGCCATCATCCCTCCTCTAGAGTGTGTATCAGTCAGCTTTTTCCAGCTCACTCTGGGATGCCCTCCCCATACAAACGAGGTGCACGCGCCAGTCAATGTGGTAAATAAAGAGCGGCCCGGCCAGACAGGTATAGTGCTGAATAAATAAAAAAGCTTTGGTAATATGATCATTTTAATTAGTGCTATCCTGCCCATCAATGATATGCGGAGGGCACCCCAGCGTTTTATTTTCACGCACAGGGTATCAGTGAGAACGCAATAGTTCAAGGTGCGGGAGAGCTGTGCTGTTCTGGCAATGTGTGCACCCAATTAAAGTATATGAGTAGGGCTCCAGACGAGACCATATAGGTCGTGTGGTTGCAGTGTATTTTCTGTGATTGGGAATATCTCTGATTTGCTAGAATTAAGACGTAGACCCGAATGTTCCCCAAACCGTTTAACCTCAGCCAGTACCTTGCCCATGGTTCGATCCGGATTTTTTAGATAGAACAGAATGTCGTCTGCATATAAAGTTATAATGTGTAATTCACCGTCTAGCCTGAGTCCTGCTGAGCTATACCGTGCCCTAAGGATGTCTGCTAAAGGTTCAATTATTAATGCGAATAATAATGGCGATAATGGGCATCCTTGTCGCGTTCCCCCCTTCAGTTCCAGTTTGTTAAAACCCCATTGATTCTTATTTTTGCATGTGGGCATGTGTACAGTATTTTTATCCATTTCAGAAAATTGGGGCCGAACCCATAGTTGCGCAGAACCCCGAAGAGAAAGGGCCACGAAACTGTGTCGAAGGCCTTATGCATATCTAAGGAAACAGCCTCGGCCTGGACCTCAGGGGGTGTTGTGGCTAAAATTTTATGGCACCTTCCAACATTGGTAGCAGTGGACCTTCCCTTAATAAACCCTTCCTGGTCTTCATGGACCATATACGGCATCAAAGGTGTTAGTCTAGTTGCCAGTATTTTTGCCAGGATCTTTGCATCAGTGTTTATTAATGACAATGGTCTATATGACCCACACTCCTCAGGGGGTTTCCCCGGCTTGAGTAACAGCGTAATCACTGCTTCCCTAGTGGTTTCGGGGAGTTCTCCTTTATGTAGGGCCTCACTCCATACTGCCATTAATCTGGGGACCAGTAGGGGACCAAACTCCTTATAAAACTCAGCCCCCAGACCGTCAGCGCCCGATGCTTTCCCATTGGGTAATGCCTTTATCGCCTCTAACATTTCCGCCACGGTAATTGCCATCTCTAACAATTCCCTAAAGTCATCGACCAGCAAAGTTGTCGGTATTTGTGACAGGTATCGATCAATTTCCTCGTCTGTGGAATCAGATTGCGGGGAATAAAGATTTTTATAGAATGTATGGAACGTTTATTCAATCTTGTCTCGGTCAGTGGTAACCGAACCATCTGGGCTTTGCACACACGGTATGATCGTTGGTCCCCTCTCTCCCTTCACTGTCCTGGCCAGTAACCTCCCGGGGCGCTCACCCTCCCCATATCGGCGTGCTGCAACTGGTTTATCAAAAAAATCGGATTTCTTGATCTGCTGCCTCATTGTATTCATCTAGTTTGGCTTTCATTTCGGAACTGAGGTGAGCTGATGGGGTTTGTGCATATTGAGATTGCAGTGACGCTATTTGCGATTCCAATCTGTTCAGTCTACCCCTGATGTCTTTAAGAATTCCATTTTCTGTCGATATGGCGCTTCCCCTTATATAGGCCTTAAATGCTTGCCATACTATTGCTCGACTGGGCACCGAGTTTTCATTGATTTCGAAATATTCCTGTATTTGTTGTTCCATAGCGTTCCTGTAGACCAAGTCACGCAATGCTGCAGGTTTAAATCTCCACATTGGTCGCGTTACTACAGTGCCTGGAATTCGTAATGTTAACTGGATTGGGGAGTGATCTGAATATGTTCTGGGATAATGCTGTGCTGCTAGGACCCAGGAAAGGACTACATTATCTACCAACCACAAATCTATTCTGGAGTGCATATCGTGCACCGTCGAGTAATATGTATATTCCCTCTTAGTAGGATTTAATGTTTTCCAGGCATCTTTCAGACCTAGGTCTACCATATGTGTAGTTATAGTCTGCGCTGCTTTGGTCAGTGCCCTGGTCTGTGTCGATGTGCGGTCTGTATGGACATCTAAAATAGTGTTAAAGTCCCCACCGCATATCAAGTGCGCCGTGGGGTAGGCGGCCAACCTCTCGAATATTTGGGAGAAAAATTCTGGATCGTCCACATTCGGTCCATATATGTTTAGGAGAACTATCTCCTTATTGCAAAGTGTGCCATGGAGTAGGACAAACATCCCTTCAGGATCACATTTCACTGCTATACATTTAAACTGGAGGGTTTTATGTACTAGAATCGCGGTCCCCCTTGCCCGTTTAGAGTATGTTGTGAAGTACTGGTGCGTTCCCCAATTCGGAATTAGTTGTCCCCCCTGTTGAGGTCCCACATGAGTTTCCTGTAGAAAAATTATCTTAGTGCCCAGTCTATTGATATATGCCAGGATTTTCCTCTTCTTGACTCTGGACCCCAGGCCTCGGACATTCCAACTTAGTACTTTGATACTTTCATCGTTATTTCCAGCCATAACCTATGAAGAGTTATCAATGTGTTCAAAGAAGCATGTTTCTATTAGGAGCTTGTTGGTCATCATGTTCATCACCTGTGTGCGTTTTATTTTACTACCATCATTAACATAACCATAACCCAACATTCCCAACCTGTCCCCTCCCCCCACCCTCACAGTTACCCCAACTTTAACTGTGCTCATAGGATCCCAACCCTCCCTTCCCATCACTGGTTGTGCACCTGCTGCAGGGGGGGTGGGGGACCTGCGGCCTGTTCCAGTGCCCATGCCATCTTGAGGCTAGTAAAAGGTAGACTGGTTCAACTTGGTTGCTCACACATATATCGAAACCTGTGGGGGCATCACAATTTAACAAATCCTGTGAATTCGGTCATATATACCCCCTATAAAGCCCGTCCCCGGGGGGGGGGGGGGGGGGCTATTGCTTCGAGAATTGTACATTACATTGCAGAAACATGCCAATTTTCACATAATCACAAATTTCGTTAAGTTTCCCCTATCCTGGGATGATCAGTCAAAGCAGGAATATGTGTTTCCACAAAATTTGCAGCTTCCTCAAGGAACGTAAAGAAGTGGATCTTGTTCTGGAAATGGATTTTGAGTCTCGCTGGATACAACATAGCATACTGAATCTGTCTTTCCCGTAGCAGTTTTTTGACCCCTGTAAAGAGCTTCCTCTCCTGTTGCACCGCAAGGGTAAAGTCTGGAAAAATTCGTATAGTATTAGCTTCCCAACGTAATTCTTTCTTTTCTCTTGCAGCCTTCAGAATTAAATCTCTATCCCTGCAGTTAATCACTCGGGCAATTATAGGCCTAGGGTAGGCTCCTGGCTTCGGGGCAAGGGATCTGTGGGCCTGCTCAATAATGAACATCGGTGACCATCCCGGGTCACCCAGGAGGGCACGCAAGAGCTCCTCCACTGTCTTTTCCATGGGTGCTTTTATTGCTTCCTCTGGAACACCAATTATTCGAATATTATTGCGTCTTGATCTCGCTTCTAAATCCTCGCATTTGGACTTCACAGTCCCCAGGTCGATTGCCATCTTCGAGACCGTGGTCTTCAGGGTTTCAAGTGTGTCTTCCGTGGCCGAGATTCTCGTTTCGGCCTCGTCATGCGTGAAGTAGTTTTGTCCAGTTGCGTTTTGATGGCCACCACGTTCGCCGTTATCCCATCCAGTTTGTCATTGAGGGCCGAAAAGCCCTGTTGCATGGCGATGAAGACTGCTTGGGGTTCCATCATCGTTGCCGGGGGGGGGGGTCTGTTGTTCGTGTGGGAGCGTGCTCTCCGCCATCATCACACCAGGTTCTTTCTGCAGTGGTGTCGTGAACTTATCAATAGAACCCTTACTCTTCTTGGGGCCGAAGCCCTTTGGCATTGTTCCCTCGGGGCCAGTTAGTCTGTGATATGAACTGCAATGTGCCCTTTTCTACGCTTCGGTTCTGTGGCGTGATACACTGATTTACTTCTGGCAGAGCACGCTGAGTGGAGGAGTGCCGCTCGCCCCCCTATAAAGTGATCCCATGACCCCACACCAACAAGGCCAGCCCACGCCTCGCCGTCGAGTTACGTGGTTATAGGGAGTTGTGTCTGTTATTTACAGTTGTCCACGGGAAGTCCGTGTTGGCCTGAATCTGATCCGTGCGTATCACTGAGGTTGGAGGAGGGTAAGGGAGGAGGATCACCGGCGTTCTGGGGGTACGCATAAACCCACACAGGGGGTTATACTGCTCGCTATGCCTCCCTCCCGTTATGGCCGCCCCACTTATCTGATCGAGTTTGTCTGGTCTTCTGCAGTTCACTCCCTGGGGGCTCCGCAGTACGCACGGGCCGGAAACCACAGCTCCCGCGTGCGACACCCTCCCGGGCCGTGGCCGCAGGAGCCCGATGATCGCCGAGTGTCTGGGGCGGAGGGGGGATTGAGGGGGGGGGGCCACTCGCGTGCGCTCAACGAGGAGTGGAGCGCCCACATCCTTCCAAGCTGATTGTTGCGCTGTCCGTTGCCAGCGAGTATCCGTGTTGCCGCTCGCCAGGCTCCTCTTCTCGCTCCTCGGCTGTCCTCAGGCGCCGCTTCCCTCCGCACGTGGGATATGGATACCGGTTTTCCTCTGAGATTTTGCAATTGCCAGACACCAAACTTTCCCAGTTTGTTCCGACGATGTTGCTGCACATTCTATACAGTTTCTGTCAGGAACCGGTCATCGCAAACACTTATGTCGGCATTACGTCTTTGGTCCACGCCGGGGCTCACACGAGAGCGACCATTTTCTCTCGCGCGCAACAGCGCCCCCCCCCAGTTGTTTTAATCTTCAAATAAAGATGCTTAGATCTGTGCTCCTGTTTTTCTAACTTTTTTTATGCTTTGTTTTCTTAATTTCATTAACGGCCACCTGTTTATCAGAGCCCGAGTCAAGGAGGAGCCGCTTCCGTCTTTTTTTGGTTTTGCCGTTCGACTTATTCGATTTCTTCATAGGTGTCGTCCGCTCCAGGGTTTCCCTCCGAGAGAGGCCGCTTGAGCTCAATTGCGGTATATCAGGTTCGTCGGCCTGCTGGGCTAGGCACACTAACTCTTCCAAGGCTGAAGAAGAGAGGAGCATTGTCAAAAGGGCTAATTACAGGATCTTGATTTAGGACCTCTTGGCCAGAGACAAGAGGCTCAATTGGCCCACATTCCACACCTCTCCCGGCTTCTGTCAAGATCAAATTTAAAGTCGGCCCATTTCATCTTTGGACCCTTCCCAGTGTTTTTGTAGCAAATCCAAGTTTTCTGTCTGCCTTTGTGTTTCCATTCGGAACTCCTTCAGTGACTCCCCCACTGAGCCATTAATGGCCGATTTTAGGGCTACCAGTGACGTTTCATTAATCTCCATATCTTTGGTGATTTCCAGAAGAAGTTGGAATGCGGAAATACCTTTAAGGCTTCAAACACCTCAACCAATTAGGTGAGAACAAAAACTTAAGGACATGAGTGTAGGGGCCGTATCCAATGGGACCTGGTCGGTCTGCGTAGACCTATGCAGTGGAGAGGGCCTAGAAGCCTGGTCTTTAAGGTGAATCTCCACCGCAATTCTTGATACTTCGAGCAGAGCCAATATGGCATTTAGTTCAAAGGAAGAGTCCAGGGATTTAGAAAGCCCCCCAGTCTCCCCTTCAAGGCCCTTCACTTCAATGCCACAAGTTGTATTCTGTGGGCCATGCTGGCAGGAATTAAAGGGAGTACTTCCTTTTTCAATAATGAGCCCAGTTCCATGGCTGTGTTACCTTCTACTGGAAACAATTCAGCAATAGTATTTTTTTAATGTTGTCGCAGTTAGTGTATATTCCAGGTTTGAGGACATGACACTTGTCATAATAGGGTGGGTAGGCGCAGAGGCCACAGAAACCCTCCCCTCTGTAATAACACAGGTACGGCCCCACCCTGTTGGGATTGGATTGTCCTGCACAAAACAGCTCTCTGGGAAGAAGAAACAACCCCCACCCGCCAGGTATGTTTTGAAAATGAACCTTTCCAGACTTTTTTCATATGTGCCCCCATTGGGAATGCCTTCGAATTCTGGGGCCATGAAGGCTGTGCTATGAAAATTATAGGAGCATGACAAGGCCCCTGTTCTAAGCACAAAGCACTGCCTTATTATTCTGCCCCTAATCAGAGCAAAATTGGTGAATTAAGTAGCAACAGCAGATAGTTTCAGAGAGTCACTTCTTTTAAGAATGTCTAGGAATTGATCCGCACCCTTCGCATCCACTGCAGACAACTGCACAACTGCAGACTTTACACGTGCTCTGTGCATGCGCTTGGTTATATGGAAGACCGGAAGGCAGGTAAAGGCCTGACCTAGCAAGCCGAGCGTTAGAAAGCTCCCATGCTGATGTGTAGATCACAGCGTAGAACACAGCAAAGATGGCAGTCACAATACACAGTTTAAGTGCCCAAGGTAGACCTTGCTACTGAAAACAATGTAGCAAGGGAACACGCCTGTCTTTATTCACGTTAGCTTGAGGCTGGCCCATGTGCCCATAATGATGCTAAATCTGCAGCCACATTTTTAGAATGTGAAGAACTTTACCAATGATCTTTTCAAGAAGGTAACCCGATTTGTTAACTCTTCTTTCCATCACCACATGGTCCCATGTTCCATCAACAGGGCTACCATCTCTCCATTGATTAAGAAAGCAGGTCTAGACCCTCAAGACGCAAATAACCTGCGGCCCATTGCTAATGGTAATTTTCTGGTCAACTCAGACACTAGACAAAACTGCCACCTTACAACTCCAAACTTTTGACGACGATTCCTAAGTCTTATACCCCAAGCAGTCAGGTTTTAAGCCTAGTTACAGCACTGAGACCGCTATAATCGACCTACAGACCCACATGCCAAGTATTTTTGACAAAGGTAACACAGGCTCGTTGGTGTTGCTAGGCTTAATCAGGAGAGTTAGATCTTTTGGACCATGAACGCTTGCTCCAGACATTGAGCCGTACCGGATCACTTAGCCCTGACTCCATCACATGGGTGCACTAGTTTATGTCCAATCGAACGTCCAGAGTTCGCTAGGGCAACGCTTCCTCCCCGCATTTACCCATGGTATACAGTGTTCCACAGGGTCTTGTATGTCGCCACTCCCTTTTACTGTTTACTATAAACACTATGTGAACTGCTAGAAAGCTCCAGGGCTTTCTTCAACTATGCTGATGATACTCGGCTGGTCCTGGATCTTTATGGGACCTACGAGCTGGACTAAGCAAAACTTAACAACCTTTCCCTCCTGGTGGAAACCGGGATAGACCGAAATTGGATGTACCTGAACAGCAATAAGACAGAACTGATAATATGCAGTTCCTATCAGGCCCGGGCTAAACTTGGTCGAAGATACTAATCTTTTAAAATCTATGATTGTGACATCCCTGTTGCCAAGATATTGAAGACCCTTGGATTCCATCTTGAGGCCTCCCTTAAGGCAGACTCGCACATCAATCAGGTTGTAGCCAACTGTTCATACTATCTCTGGCTTCTTAAAAAGATCTGTCCAGTTCTGGCCAAGCCTAATAGTGCATACATGCACATGCAGTGATCCTACCAAGGATAACTCCAATGCCTTACTGGGTGGCAAACTAAACAACCTACAATAACTTCAAGTGGTCCAAAGCGACGCTGTCCACATTGTCAAAAAGAAAACCAGAAAAGACCACATAACTGGATGCCAGCAATCACTGCATTGGCTCTCTGTGTCCGCTAGGGTTCAATTTAAGACAGCTATGCTGTTACATGGATGCCTGTATGGCTCCAGCCCCACGTATCTCAAAAAACTGATATGCCCCTATGAGCCCTCAAGGACACTATGCTTTTCTACCTTGTCTCTAGTCAGCCCGATTAGCCATAAGCAATCCCACTGTCTTGGTAGATCGTTTCCCACGACCGTGGCAAACCTTTGGAAAACCTTTCCACTTGAACTTAGACAACATAGGTATCCTAAAATCTTGAGCGCGAATTTGAAAACGCTGTTTTCATAAAAACCCTCTTCCTTAGTCCTCCTTGACCCCATTATTCTCCCTCTGCTTCTTTCGTATTCTGTTCCCCGACTGTCCCGTCCTATGTCGTGTATGTGCGTGTGTCCTGATGCCTGCGGGTTTCAGCACCTTATAACTAAAAACAAAAGTATCAAGCACAAATTGTGCTCTGCGGACCAACCGCAAGCCAACTGACTTGTCGAGCGCATGCTTAAAGAGCGCATTGGCAAGTTGTCAGACACTTTAACTCTTGCTTTGTTTGCACTACACAATTCACCACTTGACTCCGCACAAAATTGTTACTGGCAGGAGAATACGTGTGCATCTCACGCCTGAATGTACAATTTTGGATGCAAATAACCCTGCGCAACTCCTGGGAATTGAATTCAAGGTGTATCTAAATGAGCTCACAAAATCTCTCAATACATCTCAGACCAGATTCAACCACGTTAAGGCAGGTCTGCCGATCCAGCATCAAGTACAGACACTCCATCAGCAGAAGAAAGACTTTTGCAGCATCGCTTCCTCTTTATCCCGGTGACAAAAGTCTTCATCTGCAACTTCACAAGAGATCCTGGAAAGAGGCACGCTTCACCGGACACTACACTGACGTAATGCTCCCCAACAGCAGTGAAGGTGGCAGAGAGGCGTTCATGGATTCACCGGGACAGGGCCGTCATTCCACTCGCAGGAGAAGAGAGGGGGGGGGACCAACTGATGTTAAGTATTGCCCAGTTAACTTAACATTTTTATCTCCCTTTACAGAAGACAAATGAGCGGTCTGAAGGAACTAAAGCAAGTTAAAGTATTAAAACGAGGGAAGGGATAGTATAAACTGGATTTTTGTAGTGTTTTGTTTTTGGTGTTATGTTTATTTGGTTTTTAGTTGAAAGGGGACAGTTTGCCCCTAGTAGGAGCAATAATTAAGGAAGTGTTTTGTTCTGAATTGTTCTAACAGCATTAGGTGCGGTCATGGCACTGCGCCTGGCAACGTATGGTACGTCAATATGAGACGGGTGGGGCGTAGAGGGCCAATGACATGTTATTCATGCTCTCTCATTCCACAGGGATGCCCACGCTCTTGCTCCCTGAAGAGGTGTCAGCTGACGAGGGGGTGGGGTGTTTGATGCCTTTGGCGTTATGCAAAACAAGGGTTTGTTCCAGGGACATTCAGTTACTGTCAAATGGACAGATTAGATGGAGGAAGTGTATGCGGTCAATCATATTAAGCTTACAAAGATGGCGGATGTAGAGGCTACAAAACACACAGACAGAGGGGGCGAGGGGTCAATAATGTGAGGCGGACAACTGTTTGATGATCAAAACACTTTCCGCCATGCAGCCTCTGCACTTCTGAGAGGGTCCTGTTCTCCCAAACTCTGAACAAGCAGGTGCAATCTGTCTCCACGCTCTGGCATCCCCTTTGTTTTCCCACTTCTGCATGGTTTGCCAGCCTTGTGACTTCTTCCTTCTGCTGCTACTACTCACACTCTTTTCTTTGTGTTTTAGACGCAACAGCTCGATCTATTTGCGGACCAACACAGGCTGCAAAAAGGTGATGATGTTACTGTCGCCGAGGAGTCAGAGGGCAGTTATACTGGACATGTGGGACCCAGGCATACGTCCAGCTTCCTCCAGACTGGGGAGGAATTTGCTAGCTAGTAACTTCGCACAGCCCAGCCCTTGTGGTGCCCGGCTTGGAACTCATTCTGTTTGCCTATCACCCTGCACTATTAAAAAAAGATTTAAACACTAAATCATTGAGCGGGGGGTGCATACACGAACAGCCCAATCTCTGAACTTGGTCAGAAATCACAGGGACAGCAATTATTGGTCCCAGAAATAATCTAATAGACTGGCCGCCATTCCACCAGAGTTAAGCCTGTTTAGTAAGGCGTCAATGTCTTTCTCATCTCTGTTGCATCCAGGCAGCGGCGAATTCGAAGTGGGTACGAATTACCCATTATAAAGTATTATAGTTGGCGAATTCAACGGAGAATGATTTAAATGCTGTGAGGGAAGACCGAAGGGTGGTAAAACAGGTTGCACTACAAAACCTGTACATTTTGGATTTGTTAACTGTAATGGAGGGTGGTGTGTGCAAAAAGATAGGAAGCAGCTGCTGTATGCTCATGCCTGCAAATGATGCAGCAAATGGAACTTTTTCCAAGGCTATTGAAGAGCTGCACACACTCCATGACAATGACAAAAGACAGATGATTTCTTTCGCTTGGGACCCCATGTGGTCGGCTAACATTTTTAAGATAACTGCCCCCTTCCTTGCTTTGGTACTCATCACTTTCTGTGCATGTAAATTAAGGTTAAGAATGATGTGCAAGGGGAACAGGGGGGGGCATGTATGTTGCCCCTGAAAGTTGAAAGGCAAAGGAAGTGACACACAAACAGATATGCCTGAATATGGTCCCACACAAATGTTTACAATGCCACCCCTGGCTATAGATAACTATGAGGCCGTTGACTGTTCAGCTGAGGAGGAGGCCTGTTTGATATTGGATTGCTCCCCAGAGGACTATGAGGCATGAGGGAGGAGCTTGTGCAGGGTAATTAGAATATGGATACCAAAGGAAAAGAGCAGAGAGCTGTTGGAGGGGGGAATGTTTTAAAGAACCAGATTCAACATTGTGGGGACGTCATTCAACGCAGCATGTATAGGGAGACCAAAAAGCAGGCGCAGCTCGAGGAGTCCCATGGCAGAACGCAATGGAGGATGGAGGGGTTTACTGTAGTAATGGAGGAGTTTGCACAGCACTGCATCGGATCAGGGTGCAAGGTGCCTATGGGGGGTAATGTTGTAGGGGGGCTGGTTGAGCAATATGTGAACAGTAGAGAAGCCAATTTCTTGTAAGCTCACGTTAGGAAAGCATCTTTCACAGACATCTCAGAATGTGTTTTTTGAACATTGAGCAGAACCAGTGCGTAGAAAAGTTGCAAGACTAAAGTTTCCCAGGAGAGCGCAGTCCTATCCCTAGCCCTAAGAGATACTTTCGAGGCCAATGAACTAGCCACCTGGGTGCACAAGAAGAATTGGCAGAGAAATAGAAATCAAATACAGTTAATTAAAATCCAGCCACAGAGTGGTACAATTTTTTTCAGACTGTATTTGGCAGAAAGGCACGAGAAGGGAGATGGGGGGCAGAGCAATGGGGTAGGTTCTTTGGGGTGCACAACAGGGAGACAATCATTCGAGAGAGGTTTTGGTGCCCCTAGGGTGCAACATTGTAAAGGGTCCTCGCTGAGGTCTGCAGGGCACACCATTGTTAGACTCCGTGTGAATGTCTAGCCCCTTGACACCTCAAGATTTTCTGTCCAATCAGAATGCAGCAGTTTATGCATTTGTATATTGGGCATTGCCAACCAATGACTAACAAGTGTTTTGACCGATCAGTACAATCACATTGGTGTGGGAAGGTTTGTGACATCACGAGGAGCGTTAATGTGATTTTGGGCAAGAAATATTTTACCCAATCAGGGTCACTTAAGGTACACTTTCATATAGGGGTCTGACGTAGTTCCACCCATCAGGTCCTGTGACCTGCTCCAAAATATTGCTTGGTAATTGTGGAATTTGTCTATAAAAACGTTCAGCCACTGGTGGGCAGCCTCAAGAGCTCATTTCATTACGTTCATTTCCACGGGACTGTCTGAACCGTGCTTGTCAGATGTTTGGGTCCAATAAATTACTTCTTGTTTGGTGCATGCATGGTTTTTGAATTACTCTTTTTACTTTTGGGCGGATGTATCCTGGTACAAACCAGCAGCTCTATTGAGCAGTTTTACAAATATAAACCATGTTAATCTCCCAAGAACAAGTTCCTCAAACGTATGAACAGAATAACAGTTTCTGACATGGAAGAGAGTGTTGAGAAAGTGAAAGGAAGGGCAAAGACCGGCTAGGTTGTCTTCAGTAATCACAGGGAGGAGAATTCTGGATAGATGGACCCCAGTAGGCGACACAGAGTCAACCCATTATTTCAGTAGAAGTTAAAAAGGAGTTGTTAAACGAAGCTCCCGAGTATAAGATGTTCTCCCAGCAAGCAGGAGCTACATCATGAAAACAAGGAGCATATTATATATATATATATACATAATACATTACATTACTCACCGTAATCGTATTTCTGATGCTTGTATCTGCTTAGATTCACATGCTGTGCATAGGCCGACATCTAGTGGAAGCTGCGGAGTATTACAGTTTGTTTTTTGAAACTCGAAAAAGACCAACTATTTGAATTTAAACAGTTGTGTCTGCAGATGGCAGTCGGCGTAGTCCCCATGGTTGCCTTGCTGATAATGTCCCATACAATATGCCTTTGAAAGCCCACAACTGTAGCCTTTGTTTTCACTGAGCTATTTAAGATTCAGTAATGCCGACCACCATCCACCTAACGACTGAGGCTTTGGACTGTTGACCCCCGGAGAGTACCCACCCAAAGGTAATCAAATAGTGAATCAGATTTCCTAAAGTCTTTGGTACGAAATAATAAGAATTGAAGGTGTTTAGGTAATACAATACTTTTCCACCTCAGACTGCGGGTTAGAAATACAATTTGGGAACGAGAGCCTCTGATTTACTTGAAACGCTGATAGTACTTTGGGAAAAAAAAAAGCTGAAGGGGTGTGTAGCTCCCCTTATGGCTGCAGTCGGCGCCACCAATAGCACCACTTTCCAGGTAACTAGCACAGGTGTCGAATTAAGGATTTGATGAGCAGAAACTAAAACAGCTCCGGGGTATCCGGCATCACTCAGTAGGCAGGAGCTACCTCTGAGAAACCAGGAACTCTCACACAGCAAGTTGCAAATCTAACTTCCACACTACAACAATTCGCCCATTGTATATGATAAATTAGGCTTTAAATGTCTCGTACATGTTTTAAAGCTCCTTTAGACACGTACCCAAACACACAGAGTTGATGTGAGAAAGCTCTGTTTGAATGGCAGCAGCTAGCCTGTAAAGTCAAACAGCTACAAGGAGCTATTTGTATGACGCTCTTCTAGGCTACAAGCAGGAGCTAAATAGCTCCAAGCAACTGGCAAATTCCGAACCCTGCATCTTAATATCGACAGATTCCATAGCTTATACTCTACAGCCACCAATTCTACATTTAGATTCCACATATGGTGCGGCCGCCTAACTGGTGGAAACATCCTGCTAAACCCCTTCTCACTATCAGACTGGCTGAGAAAAAGATCCTTGTTACTGAGTTTCTTTATGGCCCTGTAAAATATTTGATTGAATGTAATGCGCTCTGGTAAATAAGGTGAGAAGGATATTTGACATTGAACAAGCAAGTAATTAATGCTAAACATACAAAATAAAGCAAAAACGACATTCACTAGTCATTCTTTTAGCAGAAAGACATGCTATGTTTGTAGGTGTTAACAAAACAACATAACTAAAGGTGCTTCTGCAAGTTTGCACCCTGTCAAAGAGTAATACAGTGATCTGTGAAACTTGAACTTAAGTATTCTATAAGGAAACGATGAACATAAATTGAATTACAAATCACATAAGATATTAAGTGTATTTTTGAACAGAACATATTATTAGAATACCATTACACGTAAAAACAGCATCATTTGCACATCTGTTGCATTATGCTGAATTTTAGGCTCTGAGCTATAAATGAACCAAAAGGTCAGATTGTGCAAAGGTTAGCTCTTTTGTGAAGCAGGAATGCCCAGACACCAGTACCATTCAATTTGATCAATGCATAGAAGATTAAATGGGCCTGTCTGTTTACTGAAGGCAATGCACTCTGTTCTTATCTTCAAAAATAACACTTAAATCCGAGTGGCTTGCCTTGGAAAATGCCAAAATGCTGGTTTTGTATTATTAAGCAAATCTGAAAAGTCAGCAATTCCAGGGTTTGGTCAATTGTTAGGTTCATTCTTAAATAGCAGATCCCTCGCAAGCCTCTGACCCTGGAACACTTAAACCCTATGCATATGTAAAATAACCCAGTAAAATGGTCCTTTGTTCAAAACAACAGATGGTATACTGATAAGAGTCACATACACATGCAATCTAAGCTAAATTGTATAACAAAACGTGCATCACAAAAGCTGCACAAAGTGACAATGAGAAGGAAATACATCATAAGTTATAACTTTGGAACCATGGTTTCCAAATTTGAAAAACAGACATAGGTAGCGATTCAGCAGAAAAACACAAAACATTTGCATATAAAATGATGTATTAAAATGTCACATATTTTCATTCCATGATGCACCAAGGGACAAAGTTAACAGAGGACTCCGAATTCTGAATATTTTTACAAATCTAAATATCCAATTCTTAGCAATAACATGTCCATGTAAAGAATTATTTGAATATTCCAGTTTAATTCCCATTTACTTGGGAAGGGCTAATTTGTGGCAAATACAAGCCCTCCTGGCATTTTCTGGGCCAATATTTGTCAGGATGAGGGCCCTAGTTGGTCTGAGACAGTGAACGGAGGGGTGTCCTGGTGCATCAAATCATATTCAGTGCATGGAGTTTGCTGGGTATTTAAACTCAAACACAAAGGAAGAAGAGAACATTTTGCGGAAAACAGAGGAACATAAGAGTCAATCTGACAGGAGAGTAGCAGATTTGGATTCAAACTGGATGCACGGATGGAAGAATCTCCTTAAATGGGCCTTTTCCCCCACACTGAATTGAATACAGAGGCGTAACCAGGGCATAACCAAATTACCCGAGAGGGATTTTCAGAGCAGGTAGACAGGATGAAAGGAAAAGCTTACCTGGCCGGTCAGCCTGAAGCCTGTTGCTGTACCTACCTGTCCCGGTCCTTTGAAAGAAACAAAATCGGAGTACTATAAACCTAAGCTTATTTAGGCAACTAACTGTTTAAAAGTAATATCACAGAAAAGGGGAATAAGGTGCAGGGCGTTGGTGATTTGAGATTTTTTAAATAAAAAATTGGAACACTAGGTGGCATCTTGATAACAAGGCTTTCCCTCCTTTAATTTGGGGTCTCTCACAATCGGCATGAAAATGTGGAATGACAAGCGATTTGTTTGGTGTATGCCATAGTAAAGTAATTGAAATCTATTCCGTAATGATCACTTTGAACATGGGTGTTATGAGGGTGAAACTCATTCCTTTGGAAAAGTGAGTTAGACCTGTGGTCCCAGCATTCCAACCATTCCAGAGAAATCCAAGCTAGTATAATTATCTTTGACCAATCCAATTAAAACAGGAGTTAAACAGTGTTGATGCCCAAGATGTTAACCACTAGTTTGCCACAGACCGTGTTCAACATTTAAGATTTGAATCGGGCCATTACTTTATCAAATGCATATTTTCTCATATTGATGATCTTTATACAATATTATTTAAGGACAAAGGGAAGAAGAAAAATTAAGAACAAAAAATGTACAGTAATGCACAAGTAATACAAAGTATAGTAAAGAAATACATTTCTCAAATGCCAATAATGTTTAACTTTCTGAGAACTGCTTCATCTTTTGACGTCAAGGGCGAAGTGGGTTTTAGGTAAACAGAATTCTAAACTGTAGATTTATGGTTCCATAAAAATTAAACCAAACAATGTCAATGTGTGGGTCTACTTTATGAATTACTCCAGCTTACTGAAAAGTCATTCATATTTGCTTTTTTATGTACAGATGTTTGTGCAAACTGGATTGAAATCATTACTTAGATAACAGCATTCAGGTTACATTTTCTGTTCTGTAGGCAAGCTTCCTGTATTCCCTTGAAGTTGCAAGTTAGAAGACCATGTTCAATTCCTTGATTCATTATTTTAAATAAAACAAAATATTAATGTACAAAACAGCCTGCTTCTTATTGTGGGGTGGATTGTCACACTGAGGGAAGCATTAAATTAGAGACGCTAATCCGTAAAGTATTCCATAGATATATCTAAACCCCAACTGCAGCTACACACATTCTGCAGGTATCCACCTCTGTGCCAGACTATGTGCTAGACTGTGCTAGATGGGTGGAAAAAAATCAAGACACTGTCAAGGGGTAGCCGAGTGGATCCATATTCTTCTCCGCCGCCCAATGGCCAACTCAAGACTGCTTGCTCTAATATTGAGCACTGGAGGAGCCCTTTTCTAGACTGCTGAATTAGCTTGAAGTTTGTTTCTGAAAGCACCAGGTGACCCAGGTTCAGCTCTTCAGGTGCCACACTACTAGTGCTAGAGAATGTGGCACGGGATGGAGGACTGGCTCCCACCAATGGAGGGCATGCTAGCACTGGAGTGTACAGGCACTACTGGGCACTCCCTAGATGACCTGCTGGAAATTCTCTGAAAGTAGGAGAAAGAAAAGCAGAACAGTTACTTTCGTACCACCCCAACTGGAATGCATCCCATAAGAGACCCCTCGGTCCTGGCTACCTGGAATCGAATGTGATGCACTTGGCACTGAATACTGTGGCGAACAAGTTCACCTCCTGGTGACCACACCATTTGCGGTATCCCAAGGTGGAGTTTCTATGTGCAGTTATTTACTTCAAGCCCTTCGTATCTGTGTTATATTTTACTGTGACATGAAATCGCTCAGAGCATAATCAGTTGGGCAATTGCCCACTCTGAAATCTCGACTGTCAGCATCAAGTGCAGGGGACTTCCTCCCCTCCCTGCTTGTTGATATAAAAGATGAAGGTTGGTCTGTCTGTCTGAATCAGCACAACACAGCCTTGTTTACGTGGTAGAAAGGACTTGAAAGGCAGAAATATGGCTTTGAGAACCAGAAATGTTTTATGTCTTACTGTCCGAACCCGACCAGAGACCATGTAGCAAGCGAGTCCCCAGCATCGCCACTCCATGCCTTGAGGGATAGACCAGTGTTCACTGTAGTGGAGTGAGGTGCCGTAACCAGAGAGGCTTCTCTTATCAGGTTGTACTTGTGCTACCATCAGAGCAAGTACTCCTGCGAGAGAGGAATAGACACGTTGTTGGAGTGGGACTCTTTCTCCCGATCTCAAAACGCTGCTAGTTATAGATGGAAGCAACATATTTTGAGCCTGGCCAATGTGACTGAGGATGAATGTAGCTATGAGCCCCTTTCTGGAGGATGCCTTTCTGCTTCTCGTAGGTCAGGAGTATACACTCCTGTAGGGTGCCTCATCTGGACCCTAAGAAGGCCAAATATTGAATCAGAGTCAGTTGTGACTTTTTCAGGTTAGAGAACCCCAAATTGAAAAGGGTGTTCAAAGAAATCTGCAGGGTTTGCGTAACCTCTTCTGCAGATCTGGCACCGACGAGCCAGTCATCCAGGTACGGATTAACACTTTAGCCACTGGTCTTTAAAAAACCTGCAATGGCATTCATAATTTTGGTAAAGACCCATGGGCCGAGTTCAACTCAAATGGTAGGACTCTGTATTGAAAGTCCCTCCACATCACAAAAAAGGGTAGGAATTGCTGATGTGGTTCCTATATTGGAAGGCGTAGATAGGAGTCCTTCAGGTCCAAGGCACACAGCCAGTCCCCTGCGAAGAGGAACTCCGCAAACTAGGTAGGCATGACCATCTTGAATTTCTCTAGTGGAACAAATTGGTTGACAAAAGGAGAGATCCAGCACAACTCACAGGCCTGTCTGGCTCTTTCAGAAAAGTGAAAATCCTTCAATAGAAGCCCATGCTTGAGGATGGGACAGCATCCACTGCTCAGCCTCCATCAGTTGTGCAATTTCCAGGAGTAGCGTTCAGGACCAGTTCTGTAGCAGGGGTGGAGCAAGTAAAGGGCAGGAGGAATCCAGAGAAAACCACAGAAAAAAGCCAAAGGATGGCAAATAGGCCACACCAATGCCCCAATGCACAGAAAGTCTGCCTCCGATGGGGAATCGGCGACTTCGACACCATTGCTTTTAGTATCAGATGAGAAAGAGGGGGAAGTAGATCTCGTTGGGAGAGTTTATCTTCTCGTTTGCCCATGCATGTTGGGTGACTCAGGTTGCCTGGCCCTCCTTTCCTAGTATCCTCAGAAATGTGCTTAGATCACATTACAAAAGATTGTAGCATCTGCAAGCTAGCTCTCTTCTTTGCTGGTAAACTAGTGAAACTCCTCCAATCCCTTGAACAGTATGTCCAAAATTCTTTCCTGCATGTCAGGCCATAAACTTGATCTTGTGTATCCATACTGACCACCACATATCTGCTCCCATATGATCGTAGCGACTGGCAGTGTCAATATGGCCCCAAAGATGGCTCCAACAAGTCTTGAGGCACAATTTTTGCTACAGTTCATCCTGGTGAGGTGTTGGATGGCCAGGAACCTACCAGGCCCCACAGCCTGTCATGAAAAGCCTAAACTGAGTAGGGAAAATCATTATGCTCCCAGTCATATGTGCCACGTTCCAAACTATCAAGTGGGTTACAAGCCCTGCAGACTGTTTGCAGAGGGGAAATGCCACCTCCTGTATGCCTCCCATCCACCAGGAGTTATGGATTAGGTGGGCAACAGGTGTTGTGGTGTTGGAGCATCCGGTAATTGCGGGGATGCCGACATGGACGATTGAGACTGTGGGGCATCAGCACAGAGCTGAAGCTTCTGGGGTAGAAACGCTCTGATTATGGTAGACATTTGTTGGAATTCGTGTGCACCATGAAGCGACTGAAGAAACTCAACACAGACTGCCAAAGTAGCCTGGTTTAGCAAGGAGGGGCACCAGAGTAAAGAATCCACATAGCCTTGGCTGCCAACCACAGGATCTGCCTACCCTAACAGGACTGCGCCTCTTTAAGTACCAATGTGAACTGATGGTTAGTGGATAGGAGGTGCACAACGGACGTCCAAGAGGGACCAAAACCAATACATTATGCATGCAGGGAAAACGCCCGCTTGGAAGTCACTAAAAGAGGCCAAATGAGTGCTTGCACACTGCCCAACTCTACAGCTATCTCTGATGGTGAAGAACTCACCAGATGAAGGTGCTTGTGCATCACATGCATATAACATACTGCTCTCCCACGTGGCCACTATTTTGTGAGGAGGAGGGATTGCATGAAAAATGTCAGTCTCATCTCAAGGGCTCTGCTCCAGATCGAGTGGTGCCCTCGATCCAAGGATTGTCCATTTTTTGGGACCTCAGAGCGGGTTCCGGGAAGCTTTGAGCCCTCAGGCAAAGACCCTCTGATCCTTTTTCTTACAGGAGCCCCCCCTTGGTCATGGGCCCCAGTAACAAGACTTGTAGATCCCTAGGATGGATGTTTAGTGAGAAGAGTGAAGGCCTCACTGAGCTGGTCCCGGCAGAAGAGTGAGGGCACCTCAGTCTGAGCGCAGAGGTCAACTCTTTAAGCCTAGGCATGGACCCCAGTCAGAAGATCTGTACGACGCCCCCCCAGCCTTTGAACTCATAAAGGAGTCTCCCTGCTAGAGTGTACTATAGAAGAGAAGTACACTTACCTTCTCAGACTAATGTCCTATATGTGGTTCTGCGTTAAAATAGCGAATATAAAACACTGACGCCGAAAACAGATTTCATTTTTGTTTTCCTTTTATATATATGGGGGAGATCTCTCTGCTTTCCCCAACATCCGCCCACCTTTTTTATGCACTTGCCCCCACCCCCATCTATTTTTGCTTTTTAAATGTGCAAAAACCTCACACAAATTGGCCCTTAAAAATACCTTCTTTTCGGCCTCTGTTTTTATGTTCTTATTTTCTGGGTGAATACCGATCTGGGGAAACTTGGAAAAATAATTTGCCCCACTGGAAGAGTATTTTTTTAATTTTTTTTAAGATCTAGGTGTTAGGGCATCACAAGCAGGGTAGGGGTTACATCGGTGGTCAGGGCCCAGACACTCCAAGCAGAGCACTTGGGGATATGGTGCCGGAAAGGATATTTCACGGGGTATAACGCTACTAAACTCGCTGGAGACTGCCATGCACCTGTCATAGTGGAGAAAAGAATTAAGGAAAAAGCATGTTTCTGGAGGTTTGGACATAGCAGAGCAAAGACACGGGTGCTGGAATGCCCATGTGCGTTAGGAACATGCTCATTTCTTGCAGAGCAAATGGCTTCATTCCCGTCCCCTGTTGGGGGCGCCCATATATTGGAGATGAAAGGCTGATGCCACATAGAAGTAAATGAGGATGGTGATCGGATAGAAAAATCCCAACTTGTGCTCCAGCGATCTGAATAGAAGAAAAGGCTGCAAATGACCAAAGGCGAAGGAAAATGCCTCTCATTGCCCCTTTTCAGTCTCCTGCAGAGGATTTCAGTAATGCAGTAGGTCTAGAGCCATTACTCAAAGAGGTCTACTTTTATACAGGACAAAGGATACAGAAAGCTTTCATATGACAGACATAACTTTTCCCAAGTGGGAGGGGCAGGTGTCTGGAATCCATGATAAATGTGCAAATAGGAAGGTTAGGGGTTTTGTTGAAAGCCCCAGCACACATTTCTATGACAAAGAAAGAATGAATATCACCCAAGCGAGCAACATAGAACCAAGATCAATAGGTGGCGAGGGTTGGAGCAGAGAAGAGCTCATGCTGGTGAAACCTGGCTGGAAAAGTCTGAGGCTACGGCACGCTTCAGCCGGGTTTTGTATAGCGAACGCTGGGCATTAAGAGCAAGGAACAATAAAGGGTATTGGGATTCGTGCCATAGTTTCTTGGACTTGGGAATTAGGTTCCTACCTATAAAACAGCACCTAGTGTACAAGTGATCACATAAGACCTAAAAGACGACGGAAAGTATAATCCATAAATTACATGTTGCAGATTCTTGTTGGGATGAACTGTACCTACACTAGAGCCAAACCCATTTGTATCTTTCAGAAAACGTGAAATCGAGGAGAATCCCAGCATAGCGTCACTTGTATTGTAATCCAAAAAGACTCGGAAAATCCTGATAACCCATCTCCCTGCTTCCCTTTTTTGGCAAAAGTCAGAGATGGTTTCACTAGTCCATAGAAATATTCAACTAATTGGATGCTCAAACAGGCAGCATTATGCCGCACCTGGGAAAGTGAATCCATGCCGTTATCAAGCCTGCACTATCTGTACATAGGAATGGGTAATGGCCAAGTCTCGAGTGTGGGCCGGTTAGACTACTCAGCCACGTCGACTACCTAGAGATTCTGCCCTAGTTGCAGGATGTCGATAGGAAGGGCCCTATCCTCAGCTGGCTGCAATTCTTCTTGATAGAATTCAGATGGTCATGACTGATCCCCTGCCTATCGGATCGGTGGAACCCAAAGGCTCGTCACCGATATCCCCTTTATTATTCAACGTCTACATCCAGCCAAACAGATCCGCTCCTTTGACTTCAGGTTCTACCTATAACACAAATACAATTGTGTATAGATGGCGTTATGCGATTGGCTGCACATGCGAGTGGCCTGAAATCTTGGGTTGCCACTAGCTGAAGTTAAATACAGATAATAACAAGGTCCTTCTGGAAACACAAAACTATGGCAAAATACGTTCAGGCCCTCTGCTATGGGAACTTTGGACTCTAACACTTAAGGAGAAAAGAAATCTACCAGATTCTGTCCTTTTCCTCGCAGGTTAATGCAGTGGTTAGCATGTGCTGCTTCCATTTAAAATTCCTTCGAAAGATTATTCCCAGCCATCGGGTTCTGATGGTGAATGCCACAATTTCCAAACATAGCTGGTCTACTGCCATTCCCTTTAGGTGAGCTATCCAGCTTACTTGATTTAACAACTTCCAATAGCTCAGAACACTGCAGCGTGACTCGTCTAAACACAGCTACACTATCAATTCCATGGTGCTTTTCCAGCGCCACTGGCTTCCAGTAGAGCATCAAATCCTCTAACGTCCGATGGAACGTCTATGGCTCAGGTCCTCAGTTTTTGAATTTGACATTGCAGATATCCCTTCCACCCATTCTCTTAAATCCAGCATCTTGCTGTTGCTAGTGGTGCCCCGTTCTTGCTTGCAAGGTGGGTCAACATTTTTGCAAGCAAGAACGGTGCACAACCACTAAAAGGGGACATGCTTGTTTTAAGAGAATGGATGAAAGGGTATCTGCAATTTGTATTCTCGCAGGAAGAGACAAGGTGGTTCTGGCCCATGTAGCGCAAACCCTTCCTGTAGGTCTACATTGCATTCAGAACCACTTGAGGTGAGATGTGTAAAGAAAACCCATCTTAATCTGGTTATTTCTTCCACTTAAACCCCCCCCCCCACTCGACCCATACCAGCACCAAGAGACACGCCCACGGTGAGCTACCTAGAACCATTGTTCGGCAAGCCCTGCCATTTTAACAACCAGATTTTTGTTCAATATGGTGTGTGCCCCACAAAGGTCCCCCTCTGCCTTCCAGAAGTAGGTTTGCCCAACAAAAGTAAATGCTGGGATCTCTTAAACGGGGCATATCTGTGCCTGGGGCGTGGGGGGGCGGGTGCTGGGTGGGTACGGTAGGATAAGGAACAAGTCACTTGCCTGTAATTGTTCCTTCTCCAACTTGGGGTCTGGCATGGATTCACATGCTCAAGAATAAGAATACATAGCAGTACATACATACACAACCACGGGAGGTGGCAAGGCTCAACAGAAGCAATTACTCTTACCTCGGGACTAGGCTCACCTTCAAGCAAACAGGTTGCGCATCACTGCTTGGCCGACCCGGGACTCCTCCCTGGAATCCCTGTCGATGCAGTAGAATCTCGTGAAGCTGTGCGTAGACCTCCATGTAGCAGCCCTGCCGATGTCCAGCAGGGGCACACCAGACAGGAACGCAGTCGCTGTGCCGATCGCTCTGGTGGAATGGGCTCTCGGACGGCCAGGCAGCAGTCGGTTTGCCAAACGGTGACAGTGCGTGATACAGCCGGAGAGCCACCTGGAAATGGAAGCCTTGGACAGATCTTTCCCATGGTTCACAGGCCCAAAGTTCACGAAAAGGTGAGAAGTCTTCCAGGAAGCTCTTAATTCGTGCCACATAGAACTTCAGAGCACGCGCCACATCCAGCGAGTGCAAAGTCCTATCAGCAGGCGACGAAGGTGTGGGAAAAAAAACACAGGCAACACCAACGGTTTGTTGAGGTGGAATTCCGACTGAACCTTTGGCATGAAGGAGGGGTGCGTATGCAGCACCACCGTCATCTCGTGGAAAGTCAGATAAGGCCGCTTGCGTGCCTGGATCTTACCTACCCTTCTGACAGAGGTGATGGCCACAAGAAAAGCTGTTTTCCACGAAAGGAACTTGATACATAGGCTCGAAGGACCCCCCCCCCCTCCATGAGCCTCGTCAGTACCACACTGAGTTCCCACGCCAGGGCAGGCGCCTTCACCTGCAGGAAAAATCAACAGTCCTTTGAGGAACTCCTTGGCTAGACGGTGTGACCAAAGAGAAGACAGTCCCGGAGACCTGGTGTAGCGGGAGATAGCTGCCAGATGCACTTTGATGGAGGCGTGCGCAAGCCCCGCCTTAGCCAACGACAACAAGTACAGAAGAACCCGAAGGGCCGTGACCCTCAGAGGAAGTGACCCTCAGTGGAAGTGTTCTGCGACCGGACCCAAGTCGCAAAACACTTCCACTTGTGCCGTAGCATTTAAGAGTTGACAATGCTCTGGCCCTGGCAAGGACCTCCCGGCAGTCCGCCAGTAGCTCGTACCCACCGAACGCTAAGGCTGCAGGAGCCAGGCCTTCAGGTTCAGCGATCCTTGGTCGTGGTGCAGGATTGCACCTCGGTCTCTGGCGAGCAGATCCGCGACCACTGGCAGTTTGACTGGAGGCGATATCAATAGGCTGAGAAGGTCTGGGTACCAAATCTGCCTCTACCACACCGGGGCGACGAGGATCATCTTGCACCAGCACCGTTTGAGTTGACTGATGACTCGTAGTAGTAGAGGCAACGGCGGGAATGCGTACAGGCCTTCCCACAGGAAGGAGAACGTGTCCCCCCCATGCTCCCCGGCTGGTGGAACTTGCTGGCGAACCTCTGGCACTGGAGTTTGTCATCATTGCAAACAGTTCGATCTGGTGCCTGTCCAACCTGAGGAAGAGGTTGTCCACTTGATCCTGCCAAAGTTCCCACTCATGGCAAGAGTGCAGATACCTGCTGAGGGAGTGGGCGACAGAGTTCTTGACTTCCGCCAGGTGAAAATGAATGAGAAACATGCCATGGGCGACGGTGCCACAAGTCCTGCGCCTCTCGGGAGAGAGCCGAGGGATCAGTTGCCCCTCTGCTTTCTGATGTATAACATTGTGGTGGTATTGTCCGTGAAAACCCTCACTACTTTGCTCTTGAGGGATGGAAGGAACGACTTGAGGGTCCAGAACACTGCTCGCACTTCCAGGACTTTGATGTGGAGATCCGCCTCCTCCTGCCGCCGGAGGCTTCTGGCGTGGAGACATCCGGTGTGGCCATCCCCAGCCCTCCAGGGAAGCATCCGTGGTGACCATCTCCTGGTACAGGGAGCTCTGAAAGTCCATGCCTCCGGCGATATTGGAGCACGTGACCCACTTCCTTATCGCTCGACAGCACTCCTCGTCGAGAACAATTCTATCCGTGAAGCTTCCGGACACTTGGACTCACAAAGCGTCCAGGAATTCCTAGAGGGGGTGGGGGTAGTTGCATCCACAACCTGCAGAGTGTGATCAGGTAGATACACAACATCATGCTGAGCAGAGACTTGATGGCTCGCACAGTGCCGATCTTCAGTGTCAACAACCGTTGCACCTTGCCCAAAATGGCCTCAATCCTTTCTTCTGAGGGGGCTGGCAGGTAGAATACCATGTTGAGCCTGGACCCCAGGAGCAGAGCGTCCTGCGATGGAATTAAGCAGGACTTTGGATAGTTCACGGAGAATCCCAGATCCGTCAGCAGCTGGACGGTCCTGTCTGTGTGGTCAACAGCGATTTCCCTTGACTTGGCACGGACAAACCAGTCGTCGAGGTACGACGAAGCGCAGGAACTGCTGATGCTTCTAGTGAATGGGGATGTAGAAGTAAGCGTCCTCTAGATCCAGCGACGTTACAAAGTCCCCTTCCTCCAGTTGGCCGAGCAAGTGCCGCAACGTGACCATCCTGAATTCTTGGGACTTGAGGAACTTGTTTAGTCACCGCAAGTCGGGAATGGGCAGCCCCTGGTCTTTCTTTACTAAGAAGTATCCGGAGTAAACTCTGCCACCAAGGTGTAGCTTTGGAACTCGCTCTATTGCCCCTTTTCTTAGCATGGCCAGTACCTCTTGCAGGAGCTTAGGGATGTGCTGCTCTTGTCGGGCCGTCTGTGCTATCCGCAGACATATCTGCTGGAATTATAGAGTGTCCGTGTGCGAGAGTGTCCAGCACCCATCGGTCAGTGGAGATCTTCTTCCACTCGCTGACAGAGCCCACAAGCTGGCCTCGCACCGGGGTGCATGGGTGGGGGGCCCCCCGACGTCCTGGTCGGTTCAGTCCTGCTTCTGGGCCGGCGTGCCACCTTGGAAGCGACGGCTGGCCCCTCCGAACGCCTTGGAATGACCCCTGTAAACCTCCAGGGTCATGGAACGGGGGAGTTGACGGTAAGAGGACGCCGAAAACCTTAGACGATCTTCCGGATTTGCCTCCTGAGGCATGAAAGTAAGGACGATGTTGCTGAAGAGTGCCTAGGGCCGGAGCCGTCTGTGTCGGTCTTGATGTCCAGCAACGACTCATCTACAGCCTTCCCAGAGAGATTGTCCCCGTTAAACGGCATGGCCAGGACACTCATCTGAACTTTCTGCCGAAAGTTGGTGGCTTTCAACCAGCCACGACGACAGAGGCAGACACCATTCCCCATCTGGCAGAACCCTGCATCCGCGAAGTCCATGGCTATGATGATGTCATGGTCCGATGCCACTTCGCCCTCCTGGAGGATCTCCAGCACCTCGACCCCCTTGTCGTGGGCGAGGAATTCCAGCAACGGGGCCATCTTGTACCACAGCTCCCTGTTGTACTTGGCCAGGATCGCAAGAGCATCCGCTGCCTTAACTGTTGTCGCCACCGAGTAAATCACCTTTCGGCCCATGGCGTCCAACTTCTTCCCCTCGCTGTCCAGGGGAATAGAGGCTGAAGACTATGGATTTGAGGACTTCATCCTCGCAACCGCCGAAACATCAGAATCTGGGAAAGGCTGCAATCGCAGGCACTTGGGTGCGGACTCTGGCAAACGATACTTCTTCTCCAGCTGGTCTCTTTTCGCTGGGGCTGGATTCTTCATCAGCACCAGGCCCTCATCCCATAGGTCGTCTAGGAGAGGCACTGCCAGAATGGTCTTCCTTTTAGTTTCTGGGCGCTGATACAGGAACCCTTCCTTTTTGGTCTCTTCTGGCGGCAGCTGGAAGAGCTCAGACGCGTGGGCGACCATGGAGTGGAATAATCCCACTTCGTCCGGCAGAGACGCTCTCGTGGTGGGGAAATACCACTGTCGTGCCCATCCCAGTATCCCTATGGCGACCCTGCCGGAAACAGACTTGCAGTGCTTGGCCTTGTCTTGGACCCCCACGGATGGGGCGACCTCAAAGGACTTAGAAGCCTGCTCCTCGAACCGAGCCCGGAGGCATCTGGGTACATTACTTTCATATACACAGGTTACATATTTACAATAACATATTTTACAAGTGTCATGTCGAAGTTGCACAGTTACAGACAATATTGGTTAAATACAGCAGGTTTTAACTTGTGGATATGCAAATGACAAGAATGTCTAAGTCTCTTGGGGGGGGGAGGGGGGAAGAGCCACAATTTTACATTTCTCCTGAATACATGGTAAAACGGTTCCAATCTTAAGTTTGTGGGTAGGGTGTTCCACAATTTCGCAGCAAGGACTGGAAAGCTACTACCTCGTGCCTTCTGTAACTTGAATTTAGGGATTTTGAGGCAATGTGCCTGTGCAGATCTGGTAGGGCGATCAGAGGTGTTACGTAAGAAGTTGTTTGTTAGGTATGTAGGCGCTAGCATACCTGACTAGGACTGCGACATAGGCTTTCTGCACTACTCACCCAATCTCACCTCCTCGCAACTGTTCTGCTTGGGAGATCTTCATTATATAAGGAATACACCCATTGTCCAAATGTCATGGGTTCTTACCTGTGTATAAGGTCTCATGCAGAAGGCACTACATATCGTAGTGGAGAATGTGGAAAAAAAGCATCACAAAACCAGTGAAAAATGGCATGCCATGAAACATACTTACACCATAAAGCCTCTTTGCGTTAGCCAGTGCATTTCCAAAGGCAAACATAATCATTTTAGCTCTGAGATGCTCTGGATTAAATGGGGGACCACCAGGTGGATTGCATACGTTAGTCAAGTATAACGTATGCGGGTGTGCGTATGGATAACCTTCTTTAAAACCTAAAAAAGAACAGAAAATTACATTAAAAATTAATTCAAATGAGGTGTCCAGGTTATATGGAGAAGCACACTGCCAGATTATTGAATTTGATGGCAGACGAGGACAATCAGGCACAGACCGTTTACTTAGGTAATTGTGACTGCATGCTACAATGGATTCACTGCTCTTAGATTTTTAAATTTAACCGATACATTCCATTAATTTAATATTTTATTGAGATGCTTTACCAAACAGAAATATGATTCAAAGTGCCAAACACTAAAAGGGAAGACAACTGGAGAGAAAAAAAAAAAAAACATTGCCAAACAAGGTTGGGATGTAGAGCCGCCAAGGTGCATTGCAGGGGGGCGGGGGGTAATGAGGGGGATGGTATCGACCGGGTAGAGCGGTCTGGTATCCTGTGAGGTTCAGGAGAACCAGGCCACCAGTCTCAGCGGCAGTCGGGTGATTGCCAGGGAAGGGAAAGAGGTAGTGAGGCCAAGGATAAGTCTTGCAGCCCTACTCTGGGTTAGCTAAAGGGGGCGTAGGGTGAGGGGGGAGTTTGAGGAAGAGGCTTGTGCAGTAGTCCAGCCTAGAGAGGACCAAAGCTCTGGAGACTTTGAGCTTCTAGGCGAAGGTGAGGAAAGGAAGAATGCCTCTGAAGAGGGGGAGCTGGAAGTGGGCCTTCTTGCCGAGGTCCAAGATGCTAGGGGTGAAGGAGAGAACAGAGAAGACGACCAAGATTTTTGGCTGCCCAAGATAGTGTGGGCCCAAGGGGGGAGGGGGGGGCCAGCCAGAGGGTAGGAGGAAAACAGGGCACAGCTGTCCCAATGAGAAGGATCTCCGTCTTACGGGCATTAAGGCAGAGATCATTAGCTGCACACCATGCTTGGATGGTGGTCAGACAGTCAGGGATGAGAGGGGAGGAAGAGGTATTAGAGGGAACTTAACTGCCATGGGTCCCCCCCCCCCCCCCAATTGCCAAGGCCTTTTTTGGTATTTCACCATGCAAAGCCTTCTAACATTTTCTACTTCATTAACCCCTTAAGTGCCGAGGACGAGATATCTCGTCCTTGGCACTGGGGAGGTAATCCCAAGGACGAGATACCTCGTCCTTTGGACTTAATGGGTTAAAAGGAAGCAGAGTGTCAAGAGCAGCGACAGCTAGCATTGAACCACGTCTCGGTAAGGATGAGGACGTCAAGGCGACAGATGTCTGAGGCGTGTTGGACCGCAGAGCGGGCATTCAGAGTAGCTAAGTGAAGCTAGTTGTCACCTTTGAAAGTTTTCAGAGGGGGGGTAATGGGACGTGTTACTACCATTAGTGGTGGTGGAGAGGTTAGAGGGAAGGAGGGATAGGATATGAGGGCAGGCGCCGGTCAAGGAGCATAAGAGTAGGTTGAGAGTCTTGGGCCATGACAATGCTATTGTGATAGACATTAATGAAGCACCTAGAGGATGAGAAATGATGCCAAGAGTGCTTCTCATATAGTGCCACCATTTATGGGAGAAAGGGGAAGAGTGGAGACCAGGTGGGGAGTCCATAGATTAGGAGAAGGGACGGAGAAGAGTATGTCAGTGATAGTCTGCCTGGCAGTAGCATTGACATAGGTGTCAGCTATAGGTAGGTCTGGATTAGAGTGCAAGAGGGCTTTTTAAGCTTTTTTCTTCTAAACTTTATAAGAGAGATAAGATAGGTTATAGAGTAACAGTTGCAATAGATATGGGAGATGGAATAGATAGGGGAGATCTGAATTGAAGTATTTGTAACACGCACCGGATGAAATAAATCGTAACTGGGCGCAGATGTGTCAATTGCTATTTGTCTATGAACGGTCCCACTAGATCACATGAGAATTGCTTAGCACCAGCAATCATAAACATACACAAAAGAAAATCTAACAGAACAGATAGGTCTTCACAGCCCTCCGGAAAGCAGAGAGGGTTTGAATCTAGACTGCGAATCTGCGGTCCCCTTTGTTCACACACCTGGTACCTGGTATGCAAAGCAGATTTTGGTCTGCAGAGCGCAGTTGTCTGGTAGGAACATACCTCCCGATCTTGTCTGATAGGTATGTTGGTCCTATCTTATTCACGCCCTTGTAAACCAGACAAAGGATGTTAAACTCTATTCTCCCCTTTACTGGCAACCAATGTAGGGTTTTTCTCAGAAAGGAGATGGGTGTTGTTTTTTTTGCCCTGTGCACCAGTCTAACTGCTGCATTTTGGGCCAACTGCAATCTTTGCAGTTCTTGGGCTGGGATACTTGACAATAGTGCATTGCCATAATCTAGCTTCAAATTGACCAGAGTACCAATAACTGCCGCTCTATCCTCATTCGCAATGAAAGGTAATGTATGTCTCAATATGCGCAATGAGTGATATGCTGCCTGCACCTTCGCGCTCACCTGAGCTCCTCTTCCCATATTGTCCTCCCAAATGCAGCCTACATTTTTTATTTTCTTAGAGAAGTTCAACTGTTTGTTTGTTTGTTTATTTATTTGTATAGCGCTCTTGACCCTGGGGTATATGTGCGCTTTGAGCATCAAGTTACAGGCATCATTAGGGAACAATAGTACAGTAGTAATGAGGCAGAGTAAACAGAAAGACAGTTAGTGCATAATAAGAAACATTTGTACATTAGGAATGTATACAAACATGGTTGGTTATTTGTTGAGTAACCAGGTGATGACCTTAGTTCTGAAGGGTTGGAAGGTAGGTGTGGATTTGATATCCAGTGGAACAGTGTTCCAAAGTTGTGAGGCCAGAGTTGGGAAACTGTGTCCCCAATAGACAAGGGGGATGCAATTTCTCCTTCTGCAGGTGGAATTTTGAGGCGAATACGGTTACTTCAGTTTTGCTGGCATTCAGCAATAACTGATTCACACACATCCAACCCTGTATTTCTTGTAGGCATCGTTCCACTATCTCGTATGTTTCCTCTTGATTCTGTATCCTCAAGAACACCCGAGTGTCATCTGCATACGAGTGAAACTGTATGCCATGCTTTCTCAGGATGTCCCTAATTAATTTAACATATACATTAAAAGGTAATGGGGAAAGAGGATCCCTGGGTAACTCCACAACTTTGTAGTACCGAGTCCGACAAGAAATCTCCAAGTCGAACTCATTGTTCTCTACTACAAAGAAAAGATCTGAACCATTGCAGAGCATTTACCCCCACCCCTCCTACTTCAGTTAAGCGTCTCAGAGTCCCATGGTCCACTTTATCAAAAACGGCGGACAAGTCCAGCATTACCAATTGAGACTTGCCCCCCTGATCCGCCATTTCTAGCAAATCATCCCACAATGTCAACGTCGTCGTCTCCGTCCCGAAACCTGGGCGAAAACCAGATTGTAGTGGGTCTAGCAGATTCTCCAGATCAACATGATTCTGCAATTGAGTGGTCACAATTTTTCTTCCAGGATCTTAGATGGCCATGGCAATCCTGCCACTGGCCTGTAATTCTGAACATTTTTGGGGTCTAAGTTTGTTTTTTTTTTTTTTTTTAACAACGGTGTAACCACCGATTTTTTTCAAAATTGTTGGGACTACCCCTGATAAGTGATTTGTTAACAAATTTCGTAATGAATGGGGCGATATCTGGGGCTATACGTTTATCTACTGATGATGGGATGGCAAAAAGCGTATCATTAGTTGGCTT
Organism: Ambystoma mexicanum; assembly: GCF_040938575.1. Taxonomy (NCBI): domain Eukaryota; kingdom Metazoa; phylum Chordata; class Amphibia; order Caudata; family Ambystomatidae; genus Ambystoma; species Ambystoma mexicanum. The sequence continues at coordinate 1,302,703,004 of NC_090922.1, forward strand.
CAGAGCGGAGAGCAAAGAGCAAATCTTTTCCTCCGAGACTTCCGTAAATGTGAGTACATTCTGGCATACTCCAATATCATCGTGTGCTATATGTTCTGGACTAGTTTCCTCTAATATTTCCAGCTCCTCTTGGGGATCTGATAGTTTGATACCCCTGATTTTCTCTTTTATTAACTATTTTATTCACAAAGTAGTTGTTAAATGCATCCGCCTGCGCTTGTGATGCTTCTGGCCCTGCTGATGCGCACCCAGGGTTGCTAACTGGGAGATTGCCGCATATAATTCCCGTGGTCTGTTTATAACCTTATCAATTTTTTCGGTTATAAATTTAGCTTTGGCTTCAAAAATTGCTCTCCTATAAGTTCTTCTATGGCTCTTAACCTGTTCCAAATTATACTCTGTGTGATTCTTTTTCCATCTTTTCTCTAAGGATCTCACCTGCCCCCTTACTTAACCAGGGGTTAGTGAGTTTCCTAGGCTTTTCTTTTTGTAGAGGAGCCTGTTCATTACATATCCTATTCATAATTTCTATTCCTCTATCAAAGAACTCCTCACATGGGATCTGTGGCCAAATGATCTCAAATGCAACCAGAATACCATTTAAGGCTATATTAATGAAGGAAAATGCAGAGGAATATGTTAATTGTTGACTGTTTGGGCTGCTCTTGTTTATTTCTTCCCCAAGTATTTTCATTGCAGTTCCTTCTGGTTGTATTAAACCGGAAGCTTTCACATCAGTGCCCGCAAAAGACACATTGGAATATTATGCATGAAACTGACCTAGTGCCGATTCCATATCTGCAGCCAGCTGCCCTGGTAATGCATCCCCTTTCACGCAGTGCCACTACCGACTGATGGGTTTTGCCTCCTGCAAATCCTAACAAATTTACCCACCACAAAGAAACATACGAGAAAACACAGCCCAACCCAAACAAACAGAAAATCTATGATTAATCTATGTAATTGTACCTGACACTAACTTGCCCAATCTGACACGCTCTGCCAAGACATCGAAAACACCACCAACATTCATCAATTCAAGACAGCCCTTAAACTTCACGTCTTACATCTTGAAGGAGTCCTCAACACGATCTTGTCCATGCCACCGGCCAATTAATCACTTCCAGACTTTAGGTTTTATTCCTGTCGTTTTCCGCTCTGTTTTCTATCCCCAGTTCAATTTCTGTCTCTCACCTACCATCACCCAGTTAACCGTCCATGCCTCAAAATTAGATTGCAAGGCACCCGTTCACATGACTGCCTTGGCCACTGCAAGTAGACACCTAATTATTTCACCAAATATCTGGTCCCCAATAAATATCTTTTTTTTTTTTTTAAATGTATTTATTCAGGCAGTCAGATTGGATGCAGTTTGCACTCCACACATAATACATATAATAAGGAGGTATTCATGCTTTAGGTCCCATATATTGTTGGGTCTTCTGGTTGCCCTTACAGTTGCAATATGCCCTCCTCCCTCTCGTTCACATATGTAAGCTCTTTAAGCCATTCCGTGCTTAATGGTGCCAACTTGGATTTCCATTTCAACAAGATGCATTGTTTCGCGACTATACAACTTAAACAGTCTACGCGTTTTGGTTGAAAAGTTACCTTCATCTCCCAATAAGTATTGAGGGGGAGTAGTACCAGAGGTATTCCAATCAGGTGCAATATTCCTGTTATCTCCTGCTAGAATTGCAATATTTTCAGACATAACCAAAACATATGGATTGAGTCAGCACCCATGTTCCCACATTTCATGCATTTACTGTCCGGGGTAAAACGGGCTACCCTGGCAGGAGTATAATTTAATTGGTTTAGTACCTTGAATTGAATCAGGCACAGGCATGCGTTGAGTGCTACTTCTTTTGGCAAAAGACAATAGCTATGCTATTTGGTGTTGTCAATGTCAATAGCTAGGGCTTTTTCCCATTTGAACTGCAGTGTTTCTCAATAGCTGAGCCGCCTGTACCCCCTTGTATAGTTTTGACACCAACCCCTTCTGTGGGTCCGTCTGTACCACTGCCTCAATGCACATGTTTCAGACTCAAGAGGAAACGTCTGCCATTTTGTATGTGCCGGTGCTCTCATGCGGTAATAATGTAACAATTTAACAGGGTTAGTGCCCAATTTTTCAGAGAACTCCTCCTGTGTAACGAACCTCCTTTCAGGAAATAGATCTCCTAATGTCATTGTTTTCGCTGGATCCCATGACATCTGTATATCAGAGTCATATTTAGGAGGGAGACCAGGACAGCACCAGAGCCAAATCTTGCTACTATAGCGTGTTGTCGCCAGCCGCCTGAACACTCGGGCCCATGCATTAACTGTTGTGCGTACCGGGTCGAATGTGCAAGTGTCCGTGTATCAGTCCTCAAGTATAACTGATTTAAAGATCGGTCGGGCTGCACTGTATCTTTCCAGTGCCAAACGCACCAGGCCCGGGTCAGTCGCATACCAATGTCCTGCGTATTGCGCCGGACCCACTAGATAATACAATCAAAGTCTGGTGCCACCAGTCCACCCCTCTCATATGGTTCAGCCAGTCCCTCCCAGCTCATACGAGATGCGCCACTTCACCCAAACAAACCGCACTGCCAGTGACCGGATCCTTACAAAAAAAGACCGCCCTGGCCGGATTGGTATTAAGGCATTGTAATACAAGCGTTTGGGGACCACCACCTTTTTTAACAGGGATAATCTGCCATATAGGGAGATTGGGAATCTAGGTAACAGTGCTAACTTAATCATTCGGGCATTCAGGTATGTTTCATGATTGTCTTCGTAGAGGGTACGTTGTGTGCGAGATTCGATGACACCAAAGTATTTAAAGGATTTCGGAGCCCATCGGAATCCTCCAAGGTCAACTGGTGTTGCAGTTTTTGTTTAGAGGTGTTAATCTTGTATCCTGAGTGATCTGAAAATCTGGCAACTTTTTTCATGATTGGACCCAGGTTTTCATCTGGATTCCGCATCTATAACAGAGTATCGTCTGCATATAGTGATGTTACTTGTGGGGGTCCGGCTATGTGTATTCCCCTGTGTGCATGTTGATCCCCGATTAAAATCGTGCTAGTGGTTCTATCGTTAGTGCGAACAGCAATGGGGAGAAGGGGCAGCCCCGACGTGAACCCCAGGCCAACTAGAACACCCGGGACCCTGGCTACCGGGTTTGCGTACAACAGTCTCACATTTCCAATAAAGTGATGGCCCAACTCAAATGAGTGCTCCAAACAAATAGTTCCACGATACGGAGTCGAAAGCCTTTTTGGGGTCTAATGATGCTGCCACCGATTGGGCCTGTGGATTATTTGCGTTAAAAATACAAAATTGGGCGCAAATTAAGGGCCATTGATCCCTTGGGAATAAGACCAGATTGGTCTGGATGCATTAAGTAGGTCATGTGTGGTAGGAGTCCGTTTGCCTGTACTTTGGCAAAAATCTTAGCATCAACGTTAATGATAACTGACGGTAAGAAGCAACCTCACCCGGCAGTCTACCTGGTTTCGGGAGCACGGATACTACAGCCTCGGTAAGCGTGGGTGGGAATCGCCCCACTCTCAGCGATTCGTCCCAAACACGGAGTAGGCTCTGCGCCAATGTTCTACTGTATGCCTTGTACAATTCTATGCCTAATCCATTAGGACCGGGGGCCTTACCCGACGAAAGAGGCAATGGATTCCGCAATCTAGTCAGCGGTGACCGGGGTATCTAGTGCTTCGCATTTTTGCCAGGGGAGATTTGGTAGTACTCTCCCATTCAGATAGAGGTCTACCTCCTCTTCAGTGCAGGTATCTGCATTTGCATACAGTGTTTTGTAGTACCGCATACATTCCTTGTTAATTGCATCATTGGATGCAGGAAACCCTGCCATTGTCCCATCGATTCCGGAAATGGGCTTCACCCCTCTCTCCCATTTAATTACACTAGTCAAAATTCATCCAGGTCAGTCTTCCTCCCCGTATCGGCGAGCCTGAACAGACTGTCATGTATTGTACTTCAGGGGCAGCCAGTACGCGGCACTTCAACAAGTTGTCCTCAATTACCCTCAGTAGTGTCTCATTAGCAGTAGTGCCATAGTCATTCTCTAATCTGCGTAGCTCACGTTCGGTCTCTGCTAGTTCCGATCTAGTGGCCTTGAGTACTCTGGATGTAACTGAAATAAGCAAATCCCGTAGCCAGGACTTAAAGGTTTCTAAAACCCTTCTATTTTCTCATATAGGTCCTCAAGCAGTGTGTGGTCTAAAAAAATATTTTGTGACATGGTCTAGAGCTGGCGGGGGTGGGTTGGATCATCAAGTTCCAGTGATATCACCACCGAGGAGTGATCAGCTAGTGTACGAGGTAGGATTTTGCTCCTGTGTAAATGTGGGGCACACGTTGATGAGAGTAACAAATACTCAATCCGCGACGCAGCATTGTGGGCTGTAGAGTCATATGTGTATTCAGTCGTCCTAGGGTGTTCCTCCCTCCACACGCCTATTAGTCCCAGTTGTTCCATTGCTGGTTTAATCATTTTAGGTGCAGCAGTAGGAGCACGTTGTGTGGTGGCTGACCGGTCTTTATGCAAGTCCAGGATAGTGCAGAAGTTCCCTCCCCATATGATGGGAGCCATGCCATCTTTGCTAACCTCCTCGATATCCGACCATAGAATCCTGGGTCATCTAGGTTTGTTCTATATGTGTTTACTAATACGACATTTTCACCTGCCATTTCCCCTCTTATTATGATGCATCATCACTCTGTATCAGTTATTGTCTCCTCTGCTTGAAAACGTATGGAATGGTGCACCAAAATGAGTACCCCCCCCCCCCGGCCTGCAAGGAGTAAGTTGTGTAGATCCTTTGTCGCTCCTATTTGGGCGCAAACCTCTCATGCACTGCGCATGCATTTCCTATAGCATTAGGATTCTAGGGGAATGGCGGTCAAGGTATGCCATAATCTTTCTAGCTTTAAATCAGGTTATTCAGGCCCTGGATATTCCATGAGAACAGATCTTTCGTTTCGCCCGGCATTTAATTGTGAGCCATAACAATTTTTATGTTTCTGTCTCGGATAAACAATTAGCGCATAGTACGTCCCACATTCAACAATCCTTCCAACACTGTCTGCTTTTAACTTCCCATTCATCTCCTCCCAACTCCACATTTCTCTGAACTCCCCTACCTGTAGCCCTCCCTCAAAATCCCAACGTTCCTCCTCCCCCCTCCCGCACCATCTTCCCCAACTCAATGTTTCCCTTGAACATCTATGGAACTTTTCTGGGGATCGCCATGAGCAGTCATCGCTTGCAACAGCAAGTTCCACTGCCGTGTGCCCCGACTTCAATTAATAATTTATCATGGCAGAGTCAAATAATGTCATAAGATCCTGTGGGGCTTCATGTTCAGCCTCCTACATCGTTGCAGTCAGCTTCTGCTTCAGGGCTGTGATTTTGGTCATTCCCCTGGCCGAGGGGCGGGAGCGGGATCATTGCCTTGACAATTTTTCAAAGAAGTGTGCCCTGCCTCCATTTTGTATACGCCGTTTCTCTGGGAACATAGGGCGTAAGGGACATGCCTGCCCCTCACTAACTTCTTCACTGGGTCATACGATCTCCTCAGGACCTGTACTCCATCTGCAAAATTTGGGTAGATGTGAATGTTGTTGGATTCGTATCTCAGTGTCACTTTTACGCTGGATAGTTTCAGAAGGATGTCCCAGTCTCTGGAGTTGCCGCACAATGACTGTGCGCTGAGGGGCCCCTGGTGTAGGTCATGGGCCAAGAGTGTGGTGGGCACGTTCAACCAAGAAGTGTGTGGATATTTTGGCTGATCCAAACATGAATGTTAGCAGGCTTTCAACAAATGTCTCCATGGGACCCATGCATGCCGCCTCGGGTATTGCAACAAAGTGTATGTTGTTTCGTCTCGAGCGTGACTCAAGGTCATCGCACTTGCCACATATTTTTGTGAGTTCAGCCCGAAGCTCAGCTGTCTCAGTCATGTCGTCCCATCGCGTCCTCTGTCTCGCCAATTCTGGTTTCATTAATACAGGCGGTCTCCTTCTCCAGCTTGGACTTTAGAGACCCAATCGTTGCCACAATGTTGCACAGTTTAACATTAATGGACACGAAGCCACTCTGCATTGCTATCATCAGTTGGTCTTGCGTGCCTCCCAGGGAATGTTGTTCGAGCTCTCTCCTTGTATCTGGCTTACGAATTGGGAGGCTACTGGCTGAGCACTGGTAAATTAATCCATTGGGCCTTTCATCTTCCCAGCTCCTTTGGTCGTAGTGCCTTACAGATCCTAGGTCCTCTCCACCACTTCGTGGATAGTAATATGCTGACTTGCCAAGTTGCCGAGTCTAGCAAAGATGTGTCCACTGTGTTGCTGCCATGTGTCCATCGGTCTAGTGGTTACGCAACGAGTTTGCGGGTCGGTGCCCGGCAATGTCCCTCTCCGTCTACTCAGGTGGGTCTGGGTTCATGGTCCTTTGTTACCCCCTAAAAATCCAGGAGCTAAAGGTCGCTGTGTTAACACAATTTCTGATGGCCTGCAGGGTGTTGCGTTAGTGTCAGATTGTGGGAGTTCTGGTTGATTCAGTAATTGGTGTAGAGGCTGTCGAATTCCACGTTTATTCCCTTGGTGGTCGGTGCCATCAGGGCCAATCATGCATCTCCTAGCAATTGGGGGTGGGGGTCTTGCATGCCGCTTCAATCAAGGAAAGATGGCGGTGGCGTAACACGCAGTACAGCACCCACGGTGTGGCACTGGGCTGATCTTATTGTTGTAGCCCCAGCTGATGGTGATCAAACAGTCAAAAGGGAGGGGGACCGCAGCAGGGACTGTGTGATTTAAGTGGTTCTAATGGCTAGGAAAAAGCAGTTATGGAAGCGGGGGCGCCTCCCACGGGGTCTTGCTTGTATGTGTCCCTCTTCACTTACTTCTGCCCGGGGCGATTGCGTTTTCCACTGGAGTCGACTGGATGTCCACGGCATAGTGATATCTAAAGTGATTGCCGCAGCTTGTGGGGTCCGTTTTGCATGCACGCTGCAGCGGATCAGTGCGGGCGGGTTGCTGGTGCCTCGGCTCCTCCCCCATTAGGCCGGCAGCGCCGCAGCATAGGATATCCTCCCCACTTGCTCTCCTGGTTGGCTACATCAGCAGCGATCTGGCAGTAGCCCCGCAGGATCTATGAAGGGTCGGTTCACTCTTTCCAACCTGCAGATGGGAAGCAGTCTTGGACAGGGCAAGGACAGCAGTCTCTGCTTCCTCCAGAGGTTAGTGAATAATTAAAGCTCCAACATTTAAAGGATATTGCAGCTTTCAGGATTTTGCCGGGGCCGGAGTTCTTCTCTAGACCTCCATTCCCTTTGGCTGCTCAACACCGCCCCCATAAATATCAAATCTAAACATAAATAGAAAACTAATTTCGTCTGACAAGCACTAATAAGAGTGAAACATGTTGCTTTTACCTTATTGCAGATTTTGGCTTGGTAAATGGTATGCAATCACGAGCACTTGTCCTCGATTGGTAAACAGCTATGCAATTTCCTGGTTTGACGTTCACAGTATTTACTTACTTAGTGCTTTAGGGCTTGGCCAGAAAAGTCATGCGAGTAAGCAAAATCAGGTTCCCTTGGTGTGATTGATTCGTCTCCACTCTCCACCTACAGTAAAATGGGAACATAGCCATCTACAGGTGAAGAGAGTGCACTTCTAGCATAAAGGTTGGAGATGATACTAGATTTTCCGTTGTCTTCTCCAAATGGATAATGGGTACAATGGTCACTTCAATGGGATGGGCACGCAAACCTCCCCAAGATATCTGGTTCAGGATTTTGAAAACCTGCTCCCACATTGGTGAAGGTATGGCAGTCAAACCTTCACCCTTATTGGACAAATCAAATCGCATATTAAAAAGAGGTCTAGTAAGTTCATCCAACCTGTTGGATTCTAAGAACACAAAGCCTGCAGCTGTCCCTCTCCTTCCCTGTAGCGTATCACGCCAGGTTCCTTGCTTCCCAACATGGATAAAATATTGAACACTTGTGAAAAATAAGAGCGTACTTTCTTTTGACCCTTCATTTGAGTGGATGAACAGACATCCCTCACAGGCTGGGCGTCGCCATCACTCGTCAATTGCCATGGTTGAATGTTAAGTGGAAAAAGTGTTCCCACTACTAGCTTCCTATCATTATATATTTATTTCCCATTCCCTCTCTTTACTATAATGTACTCCCCCATTACCATAGCCATTGGCTTTTGAACAGCTCAACTGGCTCATAGGAAACCCAGAGTCTGATCCAGACCCTCCCTTGGAGCTTTTGCAGAGAAGTTGTACAAGTAATGCATTAAAACCATCTATGTAACTTCAGCAAGTGGAATGAAGGGGGGCAGCTGGTTAACGGAGGCTTCTGCTGTTGTACGTGTTAGCCCTCTTCGATACACATATCCAGTGGTTAATCTGGTAAATCATAGTCATAAAATAATGGCATAATTGGAGTTCTGCTAGCTAGTAGAGAGATGAACAACAAGGTGCAGCCTTAGCAACCAGAAGAAAGATTACACTTGTGGCTATTTGTCTAGACGTCTCAGATAACTTGTCCCCAAATGACTGCCATCCACACCACAAAAGTAATCAACCTTAAATGAAGCACCAACCCCTTCTTCCCCATGTTCCGCATGTCCCTTTCTTCAGCCCAACCCAGGCCAGACCCCGGTTAACACGGGCTGTCTGGACAATGTGTCAAGAACCAGGGAGACCATCTGCCCATCAGCAGCCTACTCAGGGCGTTAACTGCTAAGAATTGTACTTTTATTAAAAGCTATAAAGAGCAAAGTAAACATTAAAGTGTTCCACCAGATCTCAGCTATAATGTGCTCCTCTGGTTTACAGCTTTGGTATTCCAACCCCTCCTGCTGTGTGCATTTATCCCAAAAATAAGGACTGAAAAGCAGCAGATCTGAGCGTATCCTAGAAATGTTCCCTTGCCGATGACAGTACCTGGATCATTGAATTCTTCGTACACATGGGTCTCCTGAAGATCAATAGTGGGAGAGATGGGATCGAAGGTCTCCAAAACATGGTTTGCTGTGGCCAGTACCTCATCCCTTGATGCCAATGGTTCTAAAGGACTCTTTGCATTGAGAAGAGCTCCATTAAGGCCACACACTCGAAACAGGTCCGATTCTACAGCATAACAGAGAAAACAATTTGGCAATTGTTAACACAGTATTACAATAAATAGATCTTTTAAAAAAAATATATATGCTTCCATTTACTACTGATCCTTAAAGGTTAAAATGTATTTTTATAAAATCATGAATTTCCGCAGTGTTATTAACCCGAGCCCCTACTTCTCTTGCCAACACATTCTTTCCGTGGTTGCATTTGGATAGCCTTAAGGGAAATTGTACATTTAAGGTTTTTATAAATGTTATACAGACAATGATGCAATAGATAGTAAACAATTAGTGTACATGTTAGGTAGGTTTTGGTGTCAATGCCAAGGTAAAGATAGAGTAGGCACGAGAGAGGGGAGGTCTTGAGAGCAGGTAGAATGAAAAAAAGAAACTGCGAACTTGGTGTATAGTACAAATTTAAGTAACCAAACTTGTATTGAAGGTTTTTCCAAATTTGCATTAAGATTCCATGACCTTGCAATATTCGTCTTACAGATGTGTGCTCCAAGATCACAGAATATTTGCAACTTTCTATGGCTCTCTTAACCACATTCAGGGGTGAGGAGGGCTAACATTCTATACATTACCACATTAATATGATTTTCTATGCCATTTCCGGAGCGGTCTTTCTAAAGCGAACCTACACAGGTGCACGCAGGGGCTGACATGCTTTGCGGGACCCAGAAGCGCAGGACCAGGAGAACAGGTAAGTGTGTGGGTGCTTGTGAGTATGTATGTGATTTGGGAGGGCGGTGGGGGGCTGGGTCTGAGAGATGGGGGTTTGTTGGTGCGTGTGTGTTGTGTGTATGTTTTTGTTTAGGAGTGGCGGGTGGGGGGGACTGGGTCTGGGTTGGGGGCCTGGGCAGTGAAACCCCCCAAACATAAAAAAGGGGGAAACAACATTAATAAGGTCTCGGGAGAAAAGGACCTTTACAATGACTGTCTTCCGATCAAAAGATAATTGGTCAAAGTAAATCGGTCTTTTTCTATAGAGACTTAAAAAAAAAAAAAAAGGTCAATTCACATAGATTGCACTAGTATCATTCTCCATGAGTTGCAAAACCTACAACAGTACGTAGTCAGGAAAATGTGAATACCACCGCAGTAAAACATATTTCCTTTTGCTCAGATCACATTACCAGCCTTTGGATCAGTCTGTAAATGTGAGATCGCTATTAGTTTGGGACTTTCTAAATTCCTACTTTTCAGATAACTAACTATGCATGAAGCTAATATCTTGAATCTCAAATGCTATTTCTTTTAAACTTAGTCCAATTTGGAGTAGTTATAACGAGTGGGTTTTATTGTGAAATTTAGTTGAGTGTAACGTCTCTATGTGCAACAGAGACCGATTTTGATGGAGAAACTAATTTGTGGCTTTGAATTTATGTTTTTTCTTTTATATCGATTTAAACCTTTGATTATGGCGCAAAATTTTCTCTCATCCTGACCGGACATGTGGAACTATATGGTATGGATTTCTTTTCTAATTTTTCCAAATTGCTATATATTGATTGACTGTATAATTTTACACAGCCTTGAAAACGACCGTTGGTCGAAACACAGGTCGGCTGTTCTTCTTTGACAAATTAAAAATATTTCTCTTTGAGAATCATTACACTGATGGACTCCTTGGATTGACGTTGCTTTATTACAGAAAAATATAGATGTTGGACTCATTTTGATTCAAAATTTTGATCAAGTGTATGGTGTGAGCGCGAGATATCTTCCCGAACCAGGATTTTCTTTTGTATCAGTCCTATTTCAAATGGCCAAGAACTTCAGACAAAGGGCTTTCAATATCCATTCCATCGCCTACCACACATTCCACTACAGGGGCTCAGAATGCACAATGAAGAAATTCTTCCACTACACGCCTGCCAGACGGGTTGATAAACAACGCAGCCTTAGTAACAGTCCCACTCCGTAAAAATGGAATTGTAGTGGAGGATTATCTTGGCAACCAACCTTTTCAGCACAAATGCACACCCTCCACAGACTGGGCGGTATGTTTGGTATAACATATATAATACTAGCCATCATGATCCTGAATACCACCTGAGTGCAAAGTGTCACAAGTACATTGAACTAAGTGGGCTTGTCTCACCCACATGTGCCACACCTGCTAATGTTGCACTTCTAAATGCTCTTAAGACCAGACTCAAATTTGTCAGTCTTCTTTACTCTTCACAACAAACACTGAGAGTCAACCTTTTCCTTCTCCCCCGCATATGCAAAGACCAAACTGTGGCCAGAAGTACCACAGAGCAGACAGGACTGCAACCCACTCTCTGCCTTGCCAGGCTCACTCATCCCACCAGATACACTAGCTTCTCCACTGCAACAAACACCAGACTTTCTGCCATCAATTGTTCTGCAACATTACCCTTGTGCGTCCCGTAACCAAAACCTTACTGGATCAGCCTAACCTTTGTACCACATAGGCCTGATTCTCCAAGATCTATCTTCAAATCAATAATCTGCCAAAAGACAGAAGCAAGAAACCCACCACCGCAGACCGAAACCCTACAGAATTGGCCTAGACAATCAACCTCAAACAGGACTTCTCAAGAACCTGCCTTTCATGCCTTGCTGACTGTGATGCTGGAAATGTTTTGGAGGGACATGGCCTCCCCGTCCTTGTCCTTTTTCATTGTGTTCTATGTTTTCTGCCCAGGAGTCCATGTGGGACTCCTGGCAGTGCAGCTCTTCCCGTTTTTGGTTTGGTGTATAGACCCATGCAACACCCATATGCGCCCATGGGTGGGGGTACAACCCTGTGCCCCTAGTGAATGTTTTAGGGCACCTGTGGTTAGCCCACAAAGAAGGGTATGGGCTGGTGGTCGTTCCATGCTGAATTTGACAGTTGTTCAGAGTATCCTCCATTTTGGGATACCCAGGCCCTGCCATTAGAATCAGTTGATTCCTGATAGGAAACCAGATGGCCCCTGTGGCATCTTGCTTTCTATTGCGTGTTACATTGTTTTCCCCAAAGTGCTGGGAAGCCCTGACTCTGCTCCTTCCCCCTGACTGACTGTTGGGTGGAAGTTCCATATTTGGTGTTGTTGTGAACTCCAGTCCAGACTGGCTGGAGCCTTCCCAGTGACTGTATGTTGTGGGTACACCCTCTGGGTGGGACCTGGGTGAATGGAGTGTGTGACCAATATGCACTTCTTGTTGTGGCTGTCTGGTTTCTGGTATGAGAGAGAAAGACAGACAGCCCTGCCCGAAACTGGCCTGAATGCAGTGTGTATTGTTGAATGGCTGGGTACTTGTCCCAATCCACATTCCTTGTTGCGAGTGTCAGAGGGAGGAGGATGGCCTGAATGCACTGTGTCCCCGATTGCCCTTCTGTATGATTGGCTGCTGAGTGTGACCCAGCAGTTTGGATGAGAGACAGAAGTTGAAGTTGTGTTGCCCCAGAAGAGGGGACCGCTTGACGCCATGCCGCCGATGACCGGAGCCACCTGCTCCTTTGCCTAAGAACATTTGAATCGAAGGACTTCCTTGTCCGCACCGACAACCGTTTTATCCTGCCGGTGAGAGTCCAGGCCGCCGACGCGCCGAGGAGAATCCGCCAGTGGGTTTCCCGCCACCTGAAGGCCACAAAGATTTCGACGACTCGACGCCCTGGCTGGGCCACCGTTCTTCTGAAACTCTTTGGGGTCCAGAACTATCAAGCGCCGGGGTGCCCCGCACACCTCATCCTCGCAGGACGTCGCCGACGAGCACCGCATGGATCGACGCCGTGGTCTCGGCACCCTCGAACTTCTCATCGACGCCAAGTTCAGTTTTCTTCGACGCCTCTCGACGATCCGTGACTCCTGCTTGAAAGGGGGTCACTCAAGAAGGATCCATCGACGCTTCTTCGAAGAACTCTGCTCCACCAGGTACATTGGGGGGGAGGTAAAAACATTATAGGAGGAAATAAGACCATTGAGCAATATATGGACTGGGCGTGTGCTATATCTTTATTTTACAGGTTGCCCAGGTGGGGGGGATCTCCACACAGAACTGTGTTTAAGTAACTGACTCAGTATTCTGCCTATTGTTTCAACCATCTTGCTTTCCCTCCTCTCTCTATTGCTGGTTTCCTTGTTATTGATCTGTGTGACATTTTAACAGTACAGTTGATGCACTTTAATGAGATCTGATAATATTGGTGGTACCACTATAGAATTGTATATATTTACCATTGTTGATTTCTGAGTACAAAGTGCCTTATTGTGATAGTGTACATATCTTTGAATATTAATTATATAAAGACTGTGTTTTAACTAATACAGTGTGTGGACATGCCTTTGTGGGGGCCTGGGGACTACACTGTACTTAAGAACCAGCCTGCCTCACCTCCTGATAAGCTAGGCCTTGATTGCTCGTCCATTGCTACCGTAATAGAGAATCTTGGCCGGGGTCCTCTGTGCCTCTCCTCTACCATATAGAGAGCAGAAGTACAGACCCCCCCTCCAGTCTTTACACTGGTGGCAGCGGTGGGATGCTTATGGTTTTAAGAATCAGTGTATAACCGTGCCACTTACAAAATATCTGCACTTTATTAAATTAAGGTTTGGTTGTGTACAAAATAACTGCATTACAAGCAATGGAGCCTATTGCAAATGGTAAATTGACTAGGATGAGCTTAGAGGCCCTCCAGAGTGCTTGTGCAGCCAGGGAGTTAGACTTTGTGGATAAGTCTAGGGCTGAGCTGATAGCTGCCCTGGTGGACTACCAGACTGATGGGGAAACTCTGGATGAGGGAGGGAATGCAACCAATGAGGTCTCTGCCCCTGAGGTTTCTGCTGCATCTGTTTCTGGGAATGCCACCATTCCTGCGGCCTCTGTTCCGACCCCCAGCAATTACTTGGAGCTTGAGTTATTAAGGATGCCTTTGAATATCGCAGGTTGGAAATAGATGCTGAGCTTAAGAAGGAGGTGTTGACTCAACAAGTGGAGCTCAAGAATAGGGATCTTGAACTCAAGAACAAGGACACTGAATGTCAGAGAATCCAGCTCGAGAAAGCTAGAGTGGAGACTTCAGCTAAACCCAGTGAGAGTGTCAGGTCCCCAGCCACCAGGTTTATGGAAGATTTGGTTGGTGTGTTTGCAGAGGGTTCCGACATCCTCCAATGGATTGAAGCGTTTGAAATGTCTTGGTCAATTCATGATGTTGACAAAAGAGATTGGGCTAAGTGTCTGTTAAGCAGAGTGCCCCAAACTGGATATGACTGTATTCTGAAGCAGAGTGTGGAAGACAGGGGTCAGTATGAGTGTCTGCTTTGATTGGCAAGTTTGGCAAGACATCTACCCAATACCTTAAAAGGTTCAGGGATTTTAGGAAAAGAGAGAATGTGTCTTGGGTTGACTGGGCGAGTGCTGCGCACATGAACATGATGGGGTGGATTGATGGATACAAAGTGAAACGTTTGTTGAATTGTCCCACCTGTTTTTTGAAGCCTGTTCACCAGAGCTGCGTCAGTATGTTGCTGACCAGAACATTTTGGATCCCTTTAAGCTGGCTAGGTTGGCTGACAAGTGGGTCTCCCACCGGGTGTCCCCTAAGGACTCCAGTGGGAAGGACAAGGACAAAGAGAAGGGGGCTTCTCAGAAAACTGAGGAGTCCCAAAAGCAGTCACAGTCGGGTAAACCTAAACCCTCCTCTGCTAAGACCCACAAATCTAGTGGGGATAAGTCATTTGTGGGTGGGAATAAGAGTAGTGCTCCACCTGCTGCAAAGCAGGCTCCCAGTGGTTCCAGTACTGTACCCCGCACTTGTTGGGATTGTGGGGCTCTGGATCACAAGAGGGGTTACTCCAAGTGTAAAGGTAAGGCACTTAGAGTACAGGCTGTCAGCCTGACCTACCCTTACCCCATGTCTGAGGTGGAGGCCACTGTCCTCCCCTCCTCTACAGGGATCACCTTTGTTGCTCCTGTAGGGATTTCCTTATTGTCCCTTGGGGCCTGGGACCAGTACGCAGAAGTACTGGCAACGATCCCACAGAACACCCGTAGGTTTTTGAGAAGTGTCCTCTTGAATGGCCAGCCTTCTACTGGCTTGAGAGACACTGGGGCAAGCATGACAGTGGTGGACAGGACCCTGCTCAAGCCAGAGGACTATGTAGGTGTTCCTCTGAGAACCACCAGGTTAGCTGGTGGGCCTCCCAAATTATCGCCTGTAGCCTTAGTCGCACTCCTAATTGGAGACAAGACGGCAAAGCTTCCTGTCCTGGTTCAGGACAATGTCCCTGCTAACATTCTGTTAGGTAATGATCTAGTAGAGTTGGGGTTGATCTCGGATGGTCTTCCCCTGACTGCTGCTGCAGTCACTAGGTCACAGGAAACACAGGGTCACTAGGTCACAGGAAACACAGGGTCTGGCTGCGAGTCCGGTACCCGAGCCAAAGGCGAGGCCTAAGGCAAGACGAAGGAAGAACAAGAAGGCAACCTCTGTGCCAGGGGCCCCGTCTCTTCCTGCTGTTCCTACAGCACCCATTGGGATCCATGCTCCGGACGGGCTGGGTCCAGTGGTAAACCCAGTCTCAACTCCTATGGGAGAAGAGCCAGCAGACTCTTGTGGGAGAGGTTCTCAACCCGGAGGATCATCCCGACCTTCAATGCTTGTTAGCTGAAGGAGGACCCTCCCGGGCGGACTTCTGTAATGGATAGAGTGCCACTCTCTCGAGGGTCTGAGGAAACAGGCCCTGTCCCAGGCACAAGGAGAAGTGCCTAGGGCCTTCCGGATATATTGGGAGGGTGAGCGCCTCGTTAGTGAGCCCACTAAGCCTGAACCTGGTGCCCTCAAGAGGTTGGTGGTACCCCAGGTTTACAGGCCCTTCCTACTGCAGTTGGCGCATGAGGTGCCCTTGGCTGGACATCTTGGTACCAAGAAGACCAAGCAGAGGCGCTCTGCCCATTTCTACTGGCCTCGGAGGGCGTAGAAGTGGAGTCCCACTGCAGGACCTGCCCAACTTGTCAGTTGTCTGGCAAGACTGGAGGCAGTGTCATTGCCCCACTGCAGCCATTGCCAATCGTTGGCACACCATTTGAGAGGGTGGACATCGACATTGTCGGTCCCCTGGACCCTCCCACTTCAGGTGGACATCGTTTCATCCTGGTCTTGGTATATCATTCCACCAGGTACCCTGAGGATATACCCCTTTGGACTGTAACTGCCAAGGTGGTTGCCAGGGCTCTCCTGGGCATTTTCACCCGTGTTGGATTCCCTAAGGAGGTTGTCTCTGAGAGAGGATCCAACTTCAGGTCTAGTTACATGAAAACCATGTGGAAAGAGTGCAGGGTAACCTATAGGTTCTCCACCTCTTACCATCCCCAGACCAATGGTCTGGTTGAGAGATTTAATACATCTCCCAAGGGCATGATAGGGGCTTTGGAAGAGCCCCTAAGGAGGAAATGGGATCTCCTCCTGCCATGCCTGCTGTTTGCTTACAGAGAGGTACCTCAAGAGGGTGTTGGTTTCAGCCCCTTTGAGTTACTCTTTGGACATCCCGCGAGGGGGCCCCTCGCCTTGATCAGAGAAGGCTTGGAAGCCACCCCTCCAGGTCCCGCCAAGCAAATGGGGGACTATGTGTTAGGCCTCAGACGGAGGATGACACAGATGATGAGTCAGGCAACAGCGAATCTCAAGGCCAGAAAGGAATTGAACAAGTACTGGCATGACCTTAAAGCCTCGCAAGTGGATTTGACTCCGGGACAGGAGGTCCTCGTGATGGAGCCCACCAAGCCTCGGGCATTGGCAGATAAATGGACTGGACCCTTCAGGATAATCTCCAAGATGGGCGAGGTCAATTATCTGGTTGACATGGGAATCCCAGGGGTAGCCCCTCAGGTATTCCATGTTAATAGGCTCAAGCCTTTTGTTAGGAAAGATTTCGTAATTGTAGGTAATTTTCCTTCCATGTGGCAACCCCTAAACTTTTTGCTGTTGTTTTTCACCTTGTTCTTGACTTTGCCAGAGAAGTGCAGCCTTCTGCCGCACTCCTCTGGGCTTTCGCTCCTTTCTTACGGGGAAACTGACATGCCCTTAAGACAGTCAGTACCGGGGAACGCTGTTTCCCGTAGTTTCTTTTATCATGTTGCGGCTTTCGTGCAACATGACACAAGAGGGCACTGTAAGCTAAGTTACAGCTCTCTTGGGTCTCTAGCCCTCTACAGGCCCTAGATACTCGTTTAGGATTGTATCTGATCGGTGAAAGTGATTCAGGGACGGGAATGGTGGCAGCGATCGTTTGTGTTTTGAGCTCCTTTTGGCGTTCTAAGCGCGTTTCTCGCGCTTAACCCAAAATGGTGGCCTGGCTCCCAAAATGGCCAGACCACGAGGCTCCTTTGTCCTGTCCGCTGACCGTCTTGCTCCCTTCACCTTCCCCAGGTCAAGCCGACCCGGGGCCTTCCTTATTTGGGCATGTACTTTCCCGCGAAACACGGATGCTTTCGCGGGCTTCTACATGTCTTGTGTGTGCCTCCAGGATGTGGGCTGGGATGTCTGGTCCCAATACACATCCTGGGTGCCAGAGAGTCTAGGGTGGTGTGAATGCCTGGGACCACCGTGGTCCGTGATTGGTCCACGAATGGTGTGAGTGTTGATGAGCAGATCTCCCATTGGGTCCCCTCCGTTTTGGCGCGAAGGGAACCGTGGATAAGAGGGGTCTGGAAACACCACTACCATGTCGATCTCCTGAGTTCTCACGAACAAAGGAATACAGGAGCCAAGTATCCTGCAACCAAGAGGCTGGACCGAGGAATCGCTGGTGACCCGCTGAAGGACTTCTCCTCTGCACTGCTGTCGCCTTGTGAAACCCTTTTCACCTTTGATCGAACCAGAAGGCCTGTACTGGTACTTCGACCCTTGGAATAGCGGGAACAGCTATTCTCGGCATCTTCACCATCTCCTGCCAGTAAGCCTTCGGAAGCGTCTCTGGGCCATCCAGCTGACTGACCAGCTTACACGGGAGTCTTGCTCTGTAACCGCCGCCTGGTTGTGTAGTATTTCGAGTCCTTGTCACTCTCACATGCTTCGTACACTTGGCGTTCACAGGACTGAAGTGAGTAGTGTACATTTGGCTCAGATACACACGGCCGCTCCGTTGCCCTGCTGTGGTAACAAACTGTGCGGGTTTCTTCGATTGGGACGTCTTTTTACTCAACACAACGACGAGGTGTTCCCTGCTCTTCTGAACCTGCCAGCTGCTGAAACTGACGCGGAGAAGCCTGGGTCTGCTTGCATCGGGGACCGGTGAGTAGCATAGCTAGGATCTGGTCGCCCTCCTGCAGGAGCCCATTGCTTTTCCCCCGCTGTGTCAAACAGCACCCTTTTCCGTACTCGCGCTCTGCTTCTGCCCACTGTGGAGGCTGCGCTTGAGTCGCAGAACTTGTTCTTCTTCTTTTGTGCACTAAACTGAACTGACTGATTTCCCTCGAAGAGCTTCTCCTTTTGCCCGTTGGCACCAGCGCGTGCAGGTACTTTTGAGCACAAGGCTCCACTTTTCGCAGGGCTCGGACTTCCATCTAGTTAGGTGCCTCTGAAGGCGAACTGGGTCTAAGCATTATTGCGCAATGCCCGTTTTCCTCCCTTTTAGGTGGACTACACATTTCGTGCATATAACGCTTGAGACTTGTTGTATTTGTATATATATATTGTGTTGATATGGTATGTGTTGGTTTACTATCGTTATATTGTGATTTTCTCGCTACGGTCATTGTTTTAAAGGCCTTGAAATAAATGTGTATATATTTTTAATATAACAACTGTTTGGAGTAGTTTGTAAGTGTTCTTGCTTTGTGTGCTCATTGCGGGCTTTCAGTCACCCTCACCCCTCTTGAGACCTAGTCTTGACCGCCGCGATCGCTACCTTGATTGGTCTGGCTCGTCCAAAGGTTACCCTGTTCCAAGTAATTAGGTTGGCCTTCTGAACTTCTGCGCCACCAGGACAGAGTTCAGAAATCCGTCATAACAAATTGGTGTACAGCGGTGGGATACGACTGAAGGTATCCAGTGTTGCGCACGAACTAAGGCATTTCAGGTTATTCCAACCAGGACACGTAGTGAATTGTTGTAGTATAACTTTAAAAAGGCCATAGTCCTATCTAACAGTATGGAAACAAATACCTTGTTAACTTTAAATGCTTCCAAATCAGAAACATTGAAAAAGATGTGTGCGGAGAGAGGTGTTTCCTCTCAAGGCACGAAATTGGAAATGATCCAAAGAATCGTGGCGTGGCAAGAAGCGCAGCTTGACGCTATAACTTCTGAAGACAGTGCGGAAGGAGGTGGGGCTGCTCTCACTGGTAGAACCGACGGTTCTGCCGCTGCACTGATCCATCGCGACCACGAGGACAGGGAGGACGAGATGTCTAATGTTTCCTCTGCCAGTGCTGATGGGGAGGCTATGCTTGAATTCAAGAAGCAAGAGCTGCGGTTTAGGCAGCAGGAGCTTGAATTCAGCATAGCCAAACTAGAAATCGAAAAGGCAGAAAAACAAAAAGACAGGGATCACCAGTTGGAACTGGCCAAGCTTCAGGTTGCAAATGGGTCCAAGGGTCCTGGACATGGGTCTGGGGCCTCCTCTCATCCACGGTTTCCGAAAGATCTGCTCAGTGTGTATGAGGAAAGGAATGACATTATGGACTGGCTGAATGCGTTTGAGTATGCATGCGAAGTTTAACAAGTTGACAATGCTGATAAGATTGCCTGGTTACTCAGCAGACTGCCCCATTCTGGCTGTAGTGCCATTATGGAAATGTCGAAGGCTGAGCGAGCTGATTTCGCAATGTTAAAGCAAACTCATTTTAAAGTTTGGGAAGACTCCGGCCCAATATTTGAAACGTTTCAGAGAGTATAAGAAAAAGGAAGGTGGTACTTGGGTATCTTATGTCACCGAGTCCTTGAAAAACTTAACTGGCTGGGTCGAAGGTTATAAGGTTTCTACCTTCGAAGGCATGATAAATCTTGTCATGCTGGAACACATTTTTGCATCTTCTTCCCCGGAGCTTAAGCAGCATTTGGCCGATTCGAAGGAGATAGATCCTAAGAAGCTGGCCATTGCAGCCGACTTATGGGTGTCACATCGAGTGTCCCATAAGGACAAAACTCATCCTGGTAAGCAGGAGGAAGGGAAAAAGTCCAAAGATAAGGAGGGTGGAGAATCTGATAAATCTTCTTCTCATAAGGGCCACAAAAAGAAAAATAAGGGTAAGACACAAGAGAACTCACAGGGTAGTGGAGGTCAGCCTCCGAAACAGAACTCTGGTTACAATAAGCCTCCCTATGTAAACAGACCCAAGGGATCTTGTTTTGCTTGTGGAGCAACTGACCAAGTGAAGGGGGATCCCCGGTGTAAGGTTAGACCTTTGGGGGTCCACTCCGCTAATCTGGCCTTCTCCTCCTACGAGGAAGAAGAGATTACAGGAGCATCCTTCTCCTCAGACTCATTTCCCAGCGGGATAGAGGCTGAGGTAGTTTTAGTGTCCCTGGGTTCCTGGGAGCCTAAAGTCGCAGAGGCTTATGCTAGGATTCCGGATAATACCAAGCACTACTTTAAAGACAGTGTGCTGATCAATGGAGAAGATACTCCAGCTCTTAGGGATAGTGGGTGCAGTCGCACTGTAGTGGATTCTACCTTGGTAGACTCAGAGGAAGTTGCCAGAGCTACTCTGATGCCCACTAAGTTGGCTGACAGCCCACTCCGTATGTTCCCAGTAATACCTGTAAATCTTACTTTAAATGGTACAGCAGTCAGGATTCCAGTGAGCATTCAGAGAAACGTCCCGGGAAAGGTCTTGTTAGGTAATGATCTCAGAGCTTTAGGGCTCGTAGGAGACACTGCCGAAAGACCCTACACACAGTCTCAAGCACGGGCAGCATTGGCCAAGACCAATACTCTGCCCCAGCCGAAGGGGAAACCCAAGGCGAAAGGAGTCGACAAGTCAAGACGAGGGAAAGAGAATATTCCCCCGAGCTCGCCTACCACTGCGGTGGAGGAAGTTGGTCAATCGCCCGGGCCTGACGAGGAGGTGGCGATGCCTGAAGTATTTGACCCCAACGATCATCCTGAACTAAAAGACTTGTTAGTTGAAGGAGGTCCTGATAGGGACAAATTCAGTAAAGGCCAAAGTGAGTGCCCATCTCTGGAAGGCCTAAGGAGACAGGCCTGCTCCCAGCTTGAGGGTGAACCTCCTGGGACGCATAGGATTTATTGGGAAGGTGGACTCCTGTATAGTGAGCCCACAGAGTCTACAGAAGGAGACCATAGGAGGTTGGTGGTTCCCCTTGCTGTTAGGCCCTTCCTCCTGCAGTTGGCGCATGAAGTTCCCCTTGCTGGTCACCTTGGTATGAAGAGGACCAAGCAAAGGTTATCCATGCACTTCTACTGGCCCAAGATGGGGGTGCAAGTAGAAAGTCACTGCAGGAGTTGTGCCTCCTGCCAGTTGTCTGGTAAGGTTGGCGCGACAATCCAAGCTCCGTTGGTACCGCTCCCAGTTGTGGGGGTACCATTTGAAAGGGTAGGGATCGACATTGTTGGTCCCCTTGACCCGCAAACATCCTCGGGCAATAGGTTTATCCTGGTGCTGGTCGACCATGCAACCAGATATCCTGAGGCCATCCCATTGAAAACTGTAACTGCCAAGTCAGTTGCAAAAGCTTTACTTGGCATATTTACTAGGGTTGGCTTCCCTAGAGAAGTTGTGTCGGATCGTGGCAGCAACTTTATGTCGAAGTATATGCAGGCTATGTGGAAAGAATGTGGGGTCACCTACAAGTTCTCTTCTGCATACCACCCCCAGACCAATGGTCTGGTGGAACGTTTCAACAGAACGAAAGAGCATGATTGGGGCTCTGGAGGAACCTCAGAGAAGAAAATGGGATCTTCTTTTACCATGCTTACTGTTTGCCTACCGAGAGGTGCCACAGGAGGGTGTTGGCTTCAGCCCCTTCGAACTTCTGTTCGGTCATCCCGTACGGGGACCCTTAGCCATCGTCAAAGAGGGATGGGAGATGCCCACTCCCCCTGTTACGACCAACGTAGTTGATTATGTGCTAGGGCTCAGAAAACGGATGGTACTTCTGATGGGCTTGGCTAGTGACAAATTGAAGGCAGGACAAGCGCTGGTGAAACATTGGTACGACCAGAAAGCTTCCCTCATCAACTTTACACCTGGTCAGCAAGTCCTGATCATGAATCCCATAAGGCCTCGAGCTTTACAGGACAAATGGTCAGGCCCTTACACAGTGGTGGAGCCCTGGGTGAGGTTAACTATTTAGTGGACCTTGGAAGGCCTGGACAGGCTCCAAAAGTGTTTCACGTGAATAGGATGAAGGCTTTCGTCCCAAGAGTCGAAATCGCAGCACTGCTACTGGCTTCAGATGTTGAGGAAGAGGAGTCTGAACCTCTCCCCGACCTGTTCCAAAGTGGTCCTTCAGATAGCTCCTTTGAGGGTGTCCGAGTGGCCCCTCACCTGGCTTCTGATCAGCAGGCTGAGGTGAAAAGTTTGCTTAGGCAGTTTTCCCCCCTGTTTTCACAGTCGCCTGGTTTGACACCTTGGTGTAAACATAACATTGACACAGGAGACAGTGTACCTACCAAAAGTAGGGGATACAGGATGTCAGACAAAGTACGGTCTTATATTAAGACCGAGGTCAACAAGATGTTAGACCTTGGGGTGATTGAACCCTCTAGTAGTCCTTGGTCCAGCCCTGTGGTTTTGGTTCCAAAGGCAGGCACTTCTGAATTGAGGTTCTGCATGGATTACAGGGCTCTGAATGCTGTCACCAAGACAGATGCACACCCCTTGTATTTGTATTTGTTTATTTATAGCGCGCAGACCATCAGGCCCGGGGGCATCAGGGTGCTATTTGTACAGGGTTGCAAGAAAAGAACATACAGGGAGATAAATTACAATAAAAGTATACCAATACAGCATAATAACAATCTTAATAATTACATATATTACACATGGTACAGTGTCCCTAGGCTCCGCAGAGGAAGTATCCCTGAGGTAGTTGGGAAGGTAGCAGACTGGAAATCGTGCAGGGGAACAGGCGGGTTGGGTAAGTAGGACCGATGTCTAACAACTATTGCTGGTCAAAGAGCCAAGATTTGGTTTTATTCTTGAAGGTGTTGAAGGAGTCTTCAGCTCTGATGGCAGCGGGGAGGGTGTTCCAAAGTTTGGAGGCTAGGACAGGGAAGCTAGTGCCTCCCGCTTTTTGGAGCTTAAACCTAGGGATAGTAAGGCAGCGAGTCTGAGCAATTCTTAGTGGTCGGGCAGTGGAGTGGCGCGAAATCCGACTGCAGAGATAGATCGGAGCCTTGTTGGCTAGGCATTTGTGCGTGAGGGCAAGCGTTTTTAGGGAAATTCTCTGCTTCACGGGTAACCACTTAAGGCTAGTTCTGGCTTCTGAGATGTGGTGGTTACGAGGGATGTTCAGAGCCGCTCGAATTGCATTGTTCTGGGTGGTTTGGAGTTTGGACAGGTTTTCTTGGCTGGTGCCTAAATATAGAGCACTGCAGTAATCTATTTTTGCCATGATAAGTGTTCTCGCTAGTGTGACGCTATTGTGGGTGGTGAGGAATGGTCTGCAGGCTGAAATGAGTTTGCACGTGTAGGCGGAGGTGGACCTGACTGCATTAGTTTGTCTTGACAAGGATAAGGTGGAATCCAGGTAAAAGCCTAGTGTTTTAGTGTCTTTCGAGACTTGTATGGAGTTGCCGTCTATGATGAATGATTGATAGGATGGCTCAAGTTTGCTCAGGCGTTGTGATGTACCCAGGATAAGTAGCTCCGTCTTATCGTCGTTCAGACATAGCTGGTGCTGGGCCATCCAGGCTTGGATGACCAAGTAGACGTCATTGAGGGCCTTGGTGTCAGCAAGATAATCACCCGAGATGGGAATGAGTATCTGGGTGTCGTCCGCATAGTTGGTGTAGGAGACACCCAGATAATCAAGCACATCAAAGAGTGGTTTCGTAAAGATATTGTAAAGAGTAGGTGACACGCAAGAGCCCTGAGGAACACCGCAATGAATAGGGGAGGGAACTGCGGCAGCGGAGGGTGCAAAGACCCTCATAGATCTGTTGCTCAGGAAGGATTTGATCCAGGCCGCTGCGGAGGGAGAGAAGTTGGCAGCAGAGTGGAGGTGCCTGCAAAGGATCTGGTGGTTAACCAAATCAAATGCGGCGGAAAGGTCGGGGAGTAATAGCATTGCTAATTTGCCCTTGTCCTTCAGGACTTCGATCTGGGTTTTTAGGTCTAATAGAGCCGTTTCAGTCCCGTGTCTGGGCCGAAATCCGGATTGTCGTAGACCTAACAGATTGTTTGATTCAAGGTAGTTTTGGATCTGCAGGTAAGCTGCACGGTCCAGTATCTTCAGCAGAAATGGTACTGTAGTAATAGGTCGGAAGTTCGTAGGTATGCTTGGGTCAAGGGAAGGTTTTTTTAGTAGCGGGATCACCCAGGCGTCTTTAAGGTTGTCCGGGACAATACCTGTTTCAAAAGATGAGTTAATGAAGGCTGTAATGAAAGGGGCTAGGTCATGGGCGGAGTCCTTAATGATGGGAGCTGGGCACGGGTCACCTTGGCAGTTGGAAGGTTTCATCCTGAGGATGATGTTTTCTACTTCGATGACAGTGAGAGGTGCGAAGGTGAAGGGTTCGATGTTGGCAAAGTTGGAGAGTGTGGGCCTAGTAGGGGAGAATGAGCGGTTGTCACGCCTCAGGCAGTCCTGCTTATCTTTTATTTTAGATTGGAGCATAGAGATTTTGTTTAGGAGGGCTGCCTGAATGTTAGCACACCATTTGCTGTCTTTCGTGCAAGTGTCTGGCGGGGAGACTGGGGTTTCGAGCTCTTTTAGGACTCTAAAGAGTTCCTTGGAATTAGAGTCGGCTTGTATGATACGATTATTAAGCGATTCTTTTTTAGCAATGATGATGGTGTCTTCGAACAGATGAGCTGGTGGATACTTTGGGTGCCTCCAAGTACCTCAGCACGTTTGACCTCACTGCTGGCTATTGGCAAATAGCTTTAGCAGAACATGCCAAGGAGAAGACAGCATTTTCTACTCCAGACGGCCTTTACCAATTCCGGGTAATGCCGTTCGGGTTGAAGAATGCACCTGCCACTTTCCAGAGGCGTGTGAATCATGTGTTGAATGGGTTGGACGAATTCTGTCTTGCATATCTGGACGATATAGCAGTTTTCAGTGCCACCTGGGAAGACCATGTGAAACACCTCGGGATTGTGCTCCAGGCTCTTCAGAAAGCACACCTGACCATAAAGGCTAGTAAATGCCAGATTGGACAAGGCTCAGTGGTTTACCTTGGACATGAAGTAGGTGGAGGGAGGATACAGCCTCTTCCCAGTAAAGTACAAGCAGTACAAGACTGGCCTACCCCCACTACGCAAACCCAAGTGAGAGCCTTCTTAGGACTCACGAGGTATTACCGCAATTTTGTGGCAGACTATGGCACCATAGCTGCCCCTCTGACTGCCCTCACAACTCCGAAGAAACCCAAGAAGGTAACTTAGACCGACGAGTGTGAGAAGGCCTTCAATGGCTTAAAAGACTCCTTGTGCCAGGCCCCTGTCCTCAGGGCCCCTGATTATCAAAGACCTTTTATCGTGCAGACGGACGCCTCTGACACTGGGATAGGAGCTGTACTATCACAAGTAGATGAGAAGGGTAAGGAACACCCTATTGGTTTTATTAGCCGCCAGCTTAAGGACAGAGAGCTCAGATGGTCCACGGTAGAGAAAGAAGGTTTCTCTGTTGTGCGGGCCCTAAGGAAGCTGAGGCCCTACCTCTATGGGACCCACTTCACTGTGCAAACTGACCATAAGCCCTTAAAGTGGCTAACGAACATGAAGGGGGAGAATCCAAAGTTGCATAGGTGGTCCATAAGTCTACAAGGCTTCGACTTCACTATTGAGCATAGGCCAGGTGTCCAACATAGCAATGCTGATGGGTTGTCCAGAATGTTTAACCGACCTGAACAAGAGACTCATCCAGGGGTGGATTAGTTCCCCCTGTCCATAGTCTGGGAGGGGCGAGTGTTGGAAAAGATTTCGTAATTGTAGGTAATTTTCCTTCCATGTGGCAACCCCTAAACTTTTTGCTGTTTTTCACCTTGTTCTTGACTTTGCCAGAGAAGTGCAGCCTTCTGCCGCACTCCTCTGGGCTTTCGCTCCTTTCTTACGGGGAAACTGACATGCCCTTAAGACAGTCAGTACCGGGGAACGCTGTTTCCCGTAGTTTCTTTTATCATGTTGCGGCTTTCGTGCAACATGACACAAGAGGGCACTGTAAGCTAAATTACAGCTCTCTTGGGTCTCTAGCCTTCTACAGGCCCTAGATACTCGTTTAGGATTGTATCTGATCGGTGAAAGTGATTCAGGGACGGGAATGGTGGCAGCGATCGTTTCTTGTGTTTTGAGCTCCTTTTGGCGTTCTAAGCACGTTTCTCGCGCTTAACCCAAAATGGTGGCCTGGCTCCCAAAATGGCCAGACCACGAGGCTCCTTTGTCCTGTCCGCTGACCGTCTTGCTCCCTTCACCTTCCCCAGGTCGAGCCGACCCGGGGCCTTCCTCATTTGGGCATGTACTTTCCCGCGAAACACAGATGCTTTCGCGGGCTTCTACATGTCTTGTGTGTGCCTCCAGGATGTGGGCTGGGATGTCTGGTCCCAATACACATCCTGGGTACCAGAGAGTCTAGGGTGGTGTGAATGCCTGGGACCACCGTGGTCCGTGATTGGTCCATGAATGGTGTGAGTGTTGATGAGCGGATCTCCCATTGGGTCCCCTCCGTTTTGGCGCGAAGGGAACCGTGGATAAGAGGGGGCTGGAAACACCACTACCATGTCGATCTCCTGAGTTCTCACGAACGAAGGAATACAGGAGCCAAGTATCCTGCAACCAAGAGGCTGGACCGAGGAATCGCTGGTGACCCGCTGAAGGACTTCTCCTCTGCACTGCTGTCGCCTTGTGAAACCCTTTTCACCTTTGATCGAACCAGAAGGCCTGTACTGGTACTTCGACCCTTGGAATAGCAGGAACAGCTATTCTCTGCATCTTCACCATCTCCTGCCAGTAAGCCTTCGGAAGCGTCTCTGGGCCATCCAGCTGACTGACCAGCTTACACGGGAGTCTTGCTCTGTAACCGCCGCCAGGTTGTGTAGTATTTCGAGTCCTTGTCACTCTCACATGCTTCGTACACTTGGCGTTCCCAGGTCTGAAGTGAGTAGTGTACATTTGGCTCAGATACACACGGCCGCTCCGTTGCCCTGCTGTGGTAACAAACTGTGCGGGTTTCATCGATTGGGACGTCTTTTTACTTAACACGACGACGAGGCGTTCCCTGCTCTTCTGAACCTGCCAGCTGCTGAAACTGACGCGGAGAAGCCTGGGTCTGCTTGCATCGGGGACCGGTGAGTAGCATAGCTAGGATCTGGTCGCCCTCCTGCAGGAGCCCATTGCTTTTCCCCACTGTGTCAAACAGCACCCTTTTCCGTACTCGCGCTCTGCTTCTCCCCACTGTGGAGGCTGCGCTTGAGTCGCGGAACTTGTTGTTCTTCTTTTGTGCACTAAACTGAACTGCCTGATTTCCCTCGAAGAGCTTCTCCTTTTGCCCGTTGGCACCAGCGCGTGCAGGTACTTTTGAGCACAAGGCTCCACTCTTCGCAGGGCTCGGACTTCCATCTAGTTAGGTGCCTCTGAAGGCGAACTGGGTCTAAGCATTATTGCGCACTGCCTGTTTTCCCTCCCTTTTAGGTGGGCTACACATTTCGTGCATATAACGCTTGAGACTTGTTGTATTTGTATATATATTGTGTTGATATGGTATGTGTTGGTTTACTATCGTTATATTGTGATTTTCTCGCTACGGTCATTGTTTTAAAGGCCTTGAAATAAATGTGTATATATTTTTAATATAACAACTGTTTGGAGTAGTTTGTAAGTGTTCTTGCTTTGTGTGCTCATTGCGGGCTTTCAATCACCCTCACCCCTCTTGAGACCTAGTCTTGACCGCCGCGATCGCTACCTTGATTGGTCTGGCTCGTCCAGAGGTTACCCTGTTCCAAGTAATTAGGTTGGCCTTCTGAACTTCTGCGCCACCAGTACAGAGTTCAGAAATCCGTCTTAACACCTTTCCATAGGCAAGCAGAAGTCTCATGTCTCTTGCTAGCTTCAGAGCAAGAAGAGGATGAGAGTGAGCCTCTTCCTGATTTGCTGTATAGCAACCCTCAGGATGGCTCAGTGGAGGGAGTGCATCTCTCTCCAGATTTGACAACAGAGCAGCAGAGGGCCTGCAGGACTTTGCTCCAGCAGTATGCCTCTCTGTTTTCACTGAACCCAGGCCTTACACCGTAGTGTAAGCACGAGATTGACAATGGTGACAGTGTGCCTGTCAAAAACAGGTGCTACCATATGTCAGATATTGTTAAGAACCATATCCAGGCTGAGGTCGCCAAGATGTTGGATCTGGGTGTTATTGAACCCTCAACAAGTCCCTGGTCCAGTCCCGTGATCCTTGTCCCCAAGGCAAGTTCCCAGGCAGGTACCAAGGATTGGAGGTTCTGTGTGGACTACAGAGGAGTCAATGCCGTCACCAAAACTGATGCGCACCCATTGTCCAGCGCTGATAAACTCGTGGACACCATAGGTGCTGCCAAATTTGTGAGCACCTTTGACCTCACCTCAGGCTATTGGCAAATACCTCTGATGGACCATGCCAAGGAAAAGACGGCGTTCTCAACACCAGAGGGACTCTACCAGTTTATGGTCATGCCTTTTGGGTTGAAGAATGCCCCTGCCACCTTCCAGAGATTGGTCAACCATGCGTTCAGTGGGCTGGAAGCCTTTTGTGTGGCTTACAGACATTGCCGTCTACAGTTCCACTTGGGAAGAGCATTTGACACATCTGGATAAGGTGTTGCAGGCCTTGAAAAGGGCCAACCTCACTATCAAGGCCACCAAGTGCCAGATAGCTCAGGGGAAAGTCACATATCTTGGTCATGAGGTAGGAGGGGGGTCAAATCCAACCTCTCCCCAGTAAGGTACAGGACTGGGAGACTCCCACTACTCAAACCCAGGTGCGAGCCTTTTTGGGCCTCACTGGGTATTATCGCAATTTCATGGCAGACTATGGAACCATAGCTGCACCCCTGAATTCACCCAAACAACCTAGGAAGGTTAATTGGACTGAAGACTGTCAGAGGGCCTTTGATGGCTTGAAAGAAAGTCTGTGTAGGGCACCCGTGTTGTGTGCGCCTGACTACAGCCGACCCTTTATCGTCCAGACGGATGCCTGCGACACCGGAATTGAAGCAGTCTTCTGCCAGTTAGATGACAAAGGGAGGGAACATCCTATCATCTTCATCAGTAGACAACTCAAGGGTAGAGAACTTAGGTGGGCTACTGTTGAGAAGGAATGTTTCAGTATAGTTTGGAGCCTTAGGCGTTTTAGGCCCTACCTTACAGGGTCTACCTTCAAGGTCCAAACAGATCATAAGCCCCTGAAGTGGCTTATGCAGATGAAGGGTGAAAACACGAAACTGCTCAGGTGGTCCATTAGCCTGCAAGGGCTAGACTTCACCATAGAGCATAGACCAGAGAAGAGTCACGATAATGCAGATAACCTTTCCAGAAGGTAGGTTGACCGTCTGGATGAGGGTGCCTATCCCGTGGGAGATTGTGTTCTGTGTTTTCTGCCCAGGAGTCCATGTGGGACTCCTGGCAGTGCAGCTCTTCCTGTTTTTGGTTTGGTGTACAGACCAATGGGACACCCTTACGGCACCCATGGGTGGGGGTACAACCCTGTGCCCCTAGTGTATGTTTTTGGGCACCTGTGGGTGGACCACAGAGCAGGGTATGGGCTGGTGGCAGCTCCATGCTGAATTTGCCAGGTGCTCTGAGTATCCTCCATTTTGGGATACCCAGGCCCTCCCATTGGAATCAGTTGATTCCTGATAGGAAACAAGATGGCCCCTGTGGCCTCTTGCTTTCTATTGCCCGTTACCTTGTTTTTCCAAAGTCCTGGGAAGCCCTGACTCTGCCTCTTCCCCCTGACTGACTGTTGGGTGGAAGTTCCATATATGGTGTTGTTGTGAAGTCCAGTCCAGACTGGCTGGAGCCTTCCCAGTGACTGTATGTTGTGGGTACACCCTGTGGGTGGGACCTGGGTGAATGGAGTGTGTGACTAATATGCAATTCTTGTTGTGGCTGTCTGGTTTCTGGTATGAGAGACAAAGACTGAGACAGCCCTGCCCGGAACTGGCCTGAATGCAGTGTGTAGTGTTGAATGGCTGGGTACTTGTCCCAATCCACATTCCTTGTTGTGAGTGTCTGAGAGGGAGGAGGAGGATGGCCTGAATGCACTGTGTGCCCGATTGGCTGACTGACTGCATGAATGCCCTTCTGTATGATTGGCTGCTCAGTGTGACCCAGCAGTGTGGATGAGAGACAGAATAGTACATCTGGGGACCTCTCACCACTGGAAATTGTTCAGAAGCTGTGTTTACACGAAGAGTAACTGGAACTGCTGATCCTCGGAGCCCAGCTGGAAGACTTGCTGTTGCATTTGCTTCGAGCTGATCTGAAAGCTGCCGAATTCGTCAAAGACTGATCCGAGAGAGGACCTGCTAAGGCGCCCTCTCTTCCCATGCTCCGAGGGACCATCGAGCACCGCTAACCTTCGCCGAAGCTCCCTGGAAGTCAGATCCTCGAAAGGCTGCCGACCGGAGACGGGGACCGCTGAGGAGAACGAAGTGAAGCACCCGGACTTCGCCGCTGTCGAAGTCCATTGCCGTCGACCAGGGTTCACAGGTTTGTGTAACCGCTGGAGGCCCGTCGAAGTTGTGTTGCCCCAGAAGAGGGGACCGCTTGACGCCATGCCGCCGCTGACTGGAGCCACCTGTTCCTTTGCCTAAGAACATTTGAATCGAAGGACTCCCTTGTCCGCACCGATGACCGCTTTATCCTGCCGGAGAGAGTCAAGGCCGCCGATGCACCGAGGAGAATCCGCCAGGGGGTTTCCCGCCACCTGAAGGCCACAAAGACTTCCATGACTCGACGCCCTGGCTGGGCCACAGTTCTTCTGAAACTCTTTGCGGTCCAGAACTATCAAACGCTGAGGTGCCCCGCACACCTCATCCTCGCAGGACGTCGCCAACGAGCACCGCCTGGATCGACGCCGTGGTCTCGGCACCCTCGAACTTCTCGTCGACTGCGTCGACGCCAAGTTCACTTTTCTTCGACGCCTCTCGACGATCCGTGAGTCCTGCTTGAAAGGGGGTCACTCACGAAGGATCCATCAACGCTTCTTCGAAGAACTCTACTCCACCAGGTACATTGGGGGGGGGGGGTAAAAACATTATACGAGGAAATAAGACTATTGAGCAATAGTCTGGGCTTGTGCTATATCTTTATTTTACAGGTTGCCCGGTGGAGGGGGGGGCGGAGGGGGGATCTCACAGAACTGTGTTTAGGTAACTGACTTAGTATTCTGCCTATTGTTTCAACCATCTTGCTTTCCCTCCTCCCTCTATTGCTGGTTTCCTTGTTATTGATCTGTGTGACATTCTAACAGTATAGTTGATGCACTTTAATGAGATCTGATATTGGTGGTACCACTATAGAATTGTATATATTTACCATTGTTGATTTCGGAGTACAAAGTGCGTTATTATGATAGTGTACATACCTTTGAATATTAATCATATAAAGACTGTTTTCAGTAATACAGTGTGTGGACATTCCTTTGTGGGGGCTTGGGGACTACACTGTACTTAAGAACCAGCCTGCATCACCTCCTGAGAAGCTAGGCCTTGATTGCTCGTCCATTGCTACCGTAATAGAGAATCTTGGCTGGGATCCTCTGTGCCTCTCCTCTACCATAAAGAGAGCAGATGTACAGACCCCCCCCTCCAGTCTTTACAATGACCACAAGTAAACTTCTCTCCTTTCAATTTCTTTTCATCTCCTCACAACGTATACAATCACTGTGCACACTGCAGCCTTTTACTTTCTACCATCAGATTATCTGGTGTGGAACCACAGAGTTCTCTGCATGGCCCCTCTCCCTCAATTAGACAAGCGGTACCCTATTGCTGGCAGCTAACTGACTTCAGGCTGCAAATACGGATTACAATTCAATATCCATTATATCACCTGCCACACATTCCACTACAGGGGCTCAGAATGCACAATGAAGAAATTCTTCCACTACACGCCTGCCAGATGGGTTGATCAACAACGCAGCCTTAGTAACAGTACCACTCCGTAAAAATGGAATTGTAGTGGAGGATTATCTTGGCAACCAACCTTTTCAGCACAAATGCACACCGACAACAGACTGGGCAGTATGTTTGTTATAACATACATAATACTAGACATCATGATCCTGAATACCCCCTGAGTGCAAAGTGTCACAAGTACATTGAACTAAATGGGCTTGTCTCACCCACATGTGCTACACCTGCTAATCGGTATTTGGCTGTGAGCCAGTGCAATGTTCATAGAGCCTAAATGATCGCCTTAGAAGAAATCTAGCTGTTGAGTTTTGGAATCTTTGTAGACAGTTTTGCGAATCCTCTGGAAGGCCTTGGATTGTGTGAGAAGATTGTTTTGACCCTGCACATCGTACAATCCATTTAATTGTTTATTCTATATGGGGAGGCCTATGCCAAGGTACAGTTTATTTTGATTTGAAGATTCTGTACGTTCACCGATGATTCGATATTGTCCATGTAGTTGTAGCAGGTGAAGCCGGAGTTGCTCATAAATGAGCAAATCATAAATGTATGTGCTGCCGTTCGATATGGAGGGGATGTTGAGAAGGTAGTGTGTTCTATGGTTGCTTTGGGCTCCAAGTTCTTCGGGGTTATGGCACTGGGCTTCCGTGTTTGTGCGGGATTCATCTACAATGGGGTTGAAAACGTTCCTCTTAGGGCTGAGAGTGTCTTCCTGATCATTGAAGGTTGGTTTGAGGGTACTGTACAGTGATTAATGGTTTAATCTGTGTTGATTCAAGGTATGTTGTCAAGTGAATCAATACAAGTAATTTCAAATGTATCAGTACTTGTACCCTAGGAGTTGGTTGTTGTGGTCCAGGTTTGGGCCGAGGTTCTGGGTTACATGATCTATGATGGTGCAAGTTTTTTTTCTCTGGATTGTCAGTGTATGCAATTAGTTGGACGCAATGGGGGTGCAACTATTTCTGAATTGATGCTGGTATCGCTCACAAGGTATTTTGAACAATAAGAGGCGGATGGCACAGCAGGAGGAGTCATTGTTAAGGCGATGCTGCAAAAGGATGAACAGGGATGCTCTGCATGGAGCGGAGGGATTTTATTGACAAAACAAGGAGGGGCACTGGGCATGGGTGGAAAATACTTACAAAAAACTAAATGCAAGGTCTTAGAGGCAGAAAACTAGGTCAACTGGAGAGGCAACTACCCGAATCATTGTATACAGTACATTTTACAAAATCACGTATATACTGAATGTATGGAGAGTATGAACCCATTCATACTACTGATGTTTGTGGTACAGCTATGGAAAGGTATGCCAGTAAGTAGGTCAGTATATTTGAAGACGACAGAAGGAAAGCTAGAAATATGATCAAGCCAACAGGAAAAGAACCGGAAACCTATCTATTTGATCAAAGCCGGTTCCTTCCGTCAGCCTAGGCCTAGACAATCAAAATACCTACATTTGATTTGTGTTTTGCAAGAATCTCTTCCTCCCTACCCCCCCGCTTGTGTGGTGTGGGTAAAGGGCAGCTGCCTCATTTTCCAGGTCATGGTTGGAAGGCGGGTATCTATTGTCTGAAATTCCAAAACACAAAACTAAACCGATAGGAAAGTAGGTAATGCACCAGGAATGCTTCCCACCTTACCATGTAAGCAACCGTAAATGACCATGTCCCTGACCCTGTGTCCTGGAGACAAAGGAACCCATTATCTGAGAAACAAGTGTTCCAAGATAGCCCAGAAACTGGCTGCTCGATTATCACTCACCGCGGTTCCATGAGGTTGCCAGTCGATAGTTTTCAGCCAATGCCCTTCTTGAGACCATGGGGTGTTTGAAAGTGAGCATCCTGCAGAACTGTAAAACATCACGCACCAGAACAGGGCTTGGAAAAGAGAAAGAAGCACATGCAGAGATAAACAAAATGTTCGACATGTCAGTGTTAAATCAGTTACCGAACAATTCCTTCCACCTCCACTCCCTCCCCTCCAGCCCCACTACTTCTAACCCCCAACCAAACATGACTTTTTGTCCTTTTATAACACCCAACCAGAAAGGTTTCAAGACAATCGGATCGGATTGGTCAATATATTACTGGTTTTACATTTTGGAGCACAAGGCAGGACTTTGGAAACAAATGTTTAGTGATTAATACATATTTTCAATACTTAATGGCTGGAAACAGTGCTATATTCTATCATTACCACCAGGCATATTCTTGTGCATGGATGTTTATTGTAAGAAGGGCTAGAGAAATGGCAGATGGTCGCTATGAAAAGAGAAACAATCACAAAGAGAGGAAAGGAGCAAACATGAGTATATGTCCAGGATATATTAGCTCAGCTCACAGTCATTCACACATGCGTCCTTCGGTCCAGAACATAGAAGGGCATGATCTGGTTCCCACCAGACACAGTGTAGCTTGCATTAAGGAACTTGTTATTGCCTCATGACGTCATAATGCTAGGTGCCTTGGCAGCGGTTAGGAGACTTGCCATAATTGCACTTTCACAATTTATGGCCGTCAGTTTCAACTCAACCATATTTCCTTGATAAATCCATTTAATTCTATTATGTCACAGTCTAGATATCAGCTCCTAGTGACGCGATTGGCAGTGGAAGATGGGATTTCCAAAACAAACTCAACATGTAGGTTGCATCATTCAACATGTAATTTTTCTATTAAGAGTCAGAATGTAGACTCGATGGGCCATACAACAGTAACATTTTAGAGATTAGGGTTCTGGTGACTAGAGGAAAAATTGCGCTTTGCGGAGGATACTTCATCCAGTTAATTTCAGTTATTGAATCTGTTACATCAACTGGCTGGGTCACTGGTTATGGCCACAGAGTAGAACGTGCAGACTAGTGCTGCAAAACTCATTTAACATAACATATGCCTGTTGGGTTTACGCTATAACTGAAATTGCCATCAAAATTCATCAATTTTTCCAGTTCTACATCCTGCCGATGTGATTGAATCACCAATAATGAGCATAATGTGGCATCAACAACATTACAAAATAACTTCTTTACATCTCTGCCTGTTAAACTGCCTGAAGGTCCTTACCCACAGAACTGGTGCAACAAGATTAACACAAACTAAGTGCCAACAGTTTGTTCAGCAGCAAGTTGCCACTGTTCCAACCTGGCATAAGTCGTACAGGAACACGGGTACATCTGGAGGAACACATTTCCCTTTGCTAGCATTTTTCCCCAAAAGTGGTTCAAGCTCCCCAAACACTTACAAGGAACAATATATATTTTTGTGTTTTGTTTAGTAGTGCCTTTTTTGCCTTCCAGGGACATGCACCTCGATATTATTTTTGGGAAGAATCAGGGCCATTTGCAGCCATTCCTTCTGCCAGAAACCATTTGCGATGGCCACATACATGAGTATTTGTAAATTACAATGCACTCTTGAAATGCACGCCCTCGCAACTACAACTTGTGCCTGCCTCAAGTTGCTAACCACAAACCTTATTGTTTGTGTAGTGGGGTGATGTGCATTAGAACACTGCACATAATTAAGTGCAAAGACCCTATAATACCTCATACAAATGCAGGAACCAAAATAAATCAATAACCAAGAGATAATATCGGGCATTACCCAATGAGCAGGAGCCAACTCAGAGGAAAGATACGCATCTGTTGGAAGTAAGATTTGCTTCATTCTAACACTTTTTGTTCATTAGATCCGACTTCCTACGCCTTACTTGTCTTCCAGATTTGTTCTAATCCTCATTTATTCACATTCCCAAACACAAGAGTTAATATATCATATGGGTGTATTTGTATGGCAGCAGTTAGCATGAGAGGTCATAAGCAGCACCTGGTAGCTGTTGGTATTAAGCCAAACAGGATCTTTTGTGCTACACACAGAAGTTTAATAGCTCCCGGAAATTTCGATCCCTGCAAATACAATGCTGTTGTGATTGAATCCCCCAATGAGGAGCATAATGTGGGAACAACAACATTAAAGTAACTTATTTAAAATTCTGCCAGATAAACTGCCTGAAGGGTGATGTCGAATTAACCTGAATGGGAAAAACAGCTGGGTCGCACCTGCAGCCCGAAGTACTGGATGGATTTTCACCAAACTTGTGCAAGCGATAGCAGACGAACTGTTCACAAAAGCATGCTTAAGGAAATATGGTGTTAATCCTTCCAGCAGATTTTATTTTTAAATGCCCACAAAATAGGCAAAAGAATGTGTGATATCACAGTGTGGTCTGTGGACTAACATACTGATTCTGTGACCCCAAGATACCTCTGGACCAATCAGGGAGCCGCATAAAATGCGCTGACATCGCGTAAAAGGGGCTGTTTGGTGAACTGAGAAATGTGAGGCGTGTCAGAAATTTGAAACGGATGCCATGTTGGATTCACAAACTGCACCTATAGTCCGCCAACAGCACACCGAGAAAATATCCCAAAACACATTACACTTGTCTTTCATATGAAACAACCTTGGAGGAGGTGAGGGTTTTGGTAAAGATGGGATGGAATATATCTAGGAAAGGGTAAAAAAAAAAAAAAAAAAAAAAAAATATATATATATGAGTGTTCGTTTTTTGGCAATGTAAGTGAACATCTCAGATGTACAAGGAATTTGCTGTGATGTTTGCAAACTTCACAAATGTTTGAGGGCATTCATGTATGCGACATATGTTCACACAGACACATTTAGTTACATTCGTAATAGAAAGAGCACTTTTTGGGTGGCTTACAACATTTGTGCATTTGACGAATCTGCACGCAAAAGTCCAAAAAATATATAGAATCTTTCTTTTTGGAAAGTTTGGTTCAGTTTCGTCATGGGGGAGCAGGGGAGTAGGGGGTGAGTGGCAAAGTTGTAGAAGGGGTCCCAACATTTTCAAAATCTGGATTGACTTGAAGGGGTCAAACGTTTCTGTTGCATCGACTGTACGAACCGTTGGATGGATTGTCACCTAAACGTGGGCAGGAAGCATCGGTCCAGTCCCAAAAGCGTGCTTTTGCAAGTTTGGTGATAATCTATCAAATTGCTTTTTTACAAAATGCTGTAACGTAGGTGCAGAAAATAATGATATAACATTGGTGCACAAGGCATGGCCTGCGGCGGTCACCACATTTTTCTGGGCACGGCGTATAGTGGCTACTGAGCCAGGCTATAGGCCATTCCCAATGTCTACTCTGGTTTGATTTGTGGTGCGGGCAACAAGGCTGAATCTCATGCCGCATGAAGTGTGGTTACTGGTCATGGCTGCAAGTAATGGATATTGCCCACGGTCCCACAATGGGGGGGGGGGGGGGGAGGGCGGAAATGGTGGTCACTGGCCCAGACACCAGGGCAGGCCAAATGTCTACTGTGGGTTGCTTCACAGGGCCTGCAACATGGCTAAAGCGCATGGCTCTGGGGATTGTGGCCATGGCCCATGGTCCCACAATGGCAAAGTGGGCACGGCAACAGGCCAGGTCCAGTGGCTATTGTGGGTGGCCTGGTGAGACCGCGGGTAGGACTGACCCTTCGTCCCAAGTAATTCAACCATGACTTGTACCCCCTGCATCTGTTGCTCAAAGTGATCCACGTCAATGTGTGCTGCAAAATATATTTATCTTATTTAACTTTAATTTGTTTCCAGCACTGTATGTAAGATATAAAAATAACTATAATCATAATGATATAAAAGCAATGCAAGTCACTCAAAAAACCTTGTTAAAAAGGTGCCTTCTGGTTAGGTTGCCCTGACCAATTACTACTGTTCATTGCTTGGAGGGGCCTGCAGCATGGCTAAGCCCAAACCCCAGGATTGCAGCCACTCGCTGTGGCCCACAGTCACATTATGGGGGTATAGTGAACACTGCACCATACCGCAGGATAGGTCCAGTGGCTATGGAGGGTAGTTTGGTGTGGCATGAGGTCATGTGCTGCTCAAAGTGACACACTCAATTTATGTTGAAAAAATGTTAAGGAATTTTTAACTTTTTTCATATATGTTAGAAGAGGAATTAGAACTAACATACAGTGTTGAAACCTCATGAAACATCTTCAGTTATAAAAAACGACTGAAATTCTGCTGGAAAAAAACGTTGTTAAAAGGGGCGGTATGGTTGCAGTGTAAAAACAACAAAAAAATAAAAAAGGACACGGAAACCAAGCGTTTGCCATTATGATAAGCTATGAAACCATAACACGGCGCCTTCGCCATACACTGCTCAGACTAACACACAAGGCATCAATGATGTCATCACAAATGGCATCATCCATTTTGTATTCTGTGAAAGAATTTAACTTCATGATAACTTCACTGCAACAACAAACAAACACATAAGCTGCACCAACAGCACTCGAGGACCGACATCGATCCGATACTTGCACCAAAGCTCAGCGCACGGTGTAAACCAAACTGAAGCTGCCAACAGGACACCACTTCTCTCACTATCCTACTCCCTCTTCACCTTACTAACCCAACCCGCCTTCTCGTTTACAGATCCGCCTGAGCGCCTGGGGACCAATTCCGTTGGTGACAGGGTGCAGTACAAATATCTTTAACATAGGAAATCAGCTTCAAACTAAGTTTGGTTTACAAATTATGGGATTTTAGATGTTGCTTCAAAATTTCGTAGAAAGGTGTTGTAAAGCATGTTATAGCGCGGGACTGGAACAATGTCAAAAGAAAGCAGAGGTTTTAAAAGGTTTAACAGTGTACACTGAAACATTAAAAGAGGAAGGCAAGATTGACCCTTACCAATTAATACTGCTTAATAGATGTACATAAAAGGAAAGATTTCCTTTTTCAATTTAGTCAATACCCAATGTTGGAAGTAACAGGGACTCACTTATAAGGTGTTATTTTTGTTAGACTTAGAACATTGAATACTTAAGACATTTATAGATCCTATATGAAATGTACTCCGTTTAAATTAACGATTTTTCGAAAGCGTGTTCAAGATTACGTTCTTCTTAAAACTGAATAGTTCTGGGAAGAACTAATGAGATTAGCTGGATATTAGTATTATTACATTTTTGTAACATATCAAAATGATTAAGATTGTACAAGATCAAAGCAGTAGCATTTGATATCTGTATGATTTTGTTTGAATTCGGTTTATTTGCATCTTCATTTATTGGCTTTTAATGTATAGTGTTGAACGTTTTATAAACTATGATACTTTAATAAAAAAAGACCAACTTTGAGATGGATGAGAAAAGCTGAATTTACAGCACTTTTAGAGCACATGCCAAGAAAACAACGACAATATGAAAACAAATTAGTTATTAAGCACATTTGTTAAGATTGTTGGATTTCTAGACTGGCAAAGAATTTCTTATCAATGTATTTTGAAACATAAGTAAATGATATCTGATGAGAATGAGAATTCAGTAAGAAGTGCAGCACAATGTCATTGTGAAAACAGCCTATGGCTTTATCTGCAAGTGTAGCTCTTGCGCTGTACCACGTATACAAAGAGGGTAGTACCACATAGCAAGGAACTAACAAGCCAAATGGTACATTGCTGCCGGGGGACCCTTACGCGCGTTTACTGATCATTACTTTCACTGCTTACATGGGATTTCATTGAATCTCAAAACTACTAATGAAATTTCAACGAATACAAAACAACTAATACCAAAATAATAAATTTGTTTTTCGTGGTTTTTGATGGCCCCCCCCTTTTCTTACCAATATTTTTCCCCCACCCCCAAAACCACTATTCCCACTCCTAACCCATTTCTATTTTTTCCCCAAAATTAGTTATTTTCGATTTTATTGTTTGTGTACTCATTGTAATTTCATTAGTTATTGTATATTCAATATAATCACTGCATACAATTTCACTTAGAGCTCATTTAAGGTGAGGTTACCAACGGAGTATGCGTGATGTCCCAAAATTGATGTTAACATCACAGATTTGATTGCAGTTTGTATGCCGACAATATAATTTTTATTTTAATATGGACAAAGACCAACACCAACGATGCTCAGCTAATCGGCTTCATTCTTGCCGTTCTGCAAATACATAAACACTGTAGAAATAGGCTTCAATTAATCAAAATATTATTAGGTTGTACTTTTTCTGTGCTCTAGTAACTTCCTGCTGAATGACTTTGGTCGATGTCTCATCTCATCCTAGTTCGATGGTGGGGAGAGTTGGGTTTCTTTTCAATGGAGCATTATCTGCGCCCTTACATATTAGCTAGATTGTTTACATGGATTTTTCTTTTGTTCATTCATAATAAAAAGCAATGCCACCCAAGTTGTACATATTAAGCAAAAACACAAACCGCTTAAAGAAAAAGTAACAAATATAGTATTTCGTTGACACGTGAAACAAATGCAACTGTCTTCAACCATTCAGATTTTTTTTCTTTTTTTTAACTGTGAAACGTTTAATGAGGGTTTGTTGCAACGAGTAACTTGAAAACCTTTTATACAAACGGGTACACTATTGGCACTACTTGAACACTTCAACAGGATAATGCACTTGGTGGCCCTAATAATGCTTAGTGTGTTTAACCATCATCTCTACAGAAATTGCACCTCAAATAAACAAAAAGATTTATATTAGGTTTTCAATGTAGTTGCAGGTGTGTCTATTATTGTATTTTGTATGTTGCTTACATAGCACAAACCTACCTAGCTAGCAAGCAACACATCGCTGCACAAAGTTTGCATAACTTATTTTTTTAATTTTATTATTTGTTTAAGGTTATTGATAACCTTTACAAAAACTTAAAAGCAAATCAATACAATTAATTGCAGCATATATACAGCTTAACCATCTTCAACATAATAACCTTTACAAAACTTAAATCATATCAATCAATATAATAAATTACATCATATATAAGCAAACAAATCCATCTTCAGCATACAGGTCCACATTGAAGCAATTGAAAGATGTTGACAGGAAAAAGTTAATAAGCATTTCATAATCACATAACATAAAACAAGGTCCCCAAGTTGATCCTTCTACTTAATGAGTTATTTACTATTCCTTTTTTCCTAAAAAACCACTCAATTCCCTTTCTGCCCCCAGTTGGCATACATTTCCCAGAAAACTGACAATCACCATTTGTAGCGATTTGTCTTTTCCGTGTAGCATTTTCCACCAAAGTAAATTCAGATTGACTAAGCCAGTGGAGACAACATATTTACTAAAATACTGTATCCAATTTGATCTCCGTATTGGACAGTCCATCATCGAATGCTCTAGAGTCTCTATTACTCCCAATTCCAGACAGAATCTGCAACATTGCGACTGACCCATCTCTGTCCCCCGAGCAAATAGAATTTCTCTTGTAGGGAGAACATTACACCTGAATCGCATAAACATATGCCGAACCGATTTGTCAGGGAACAAGATTAAGTAGGCCCCCCCCCCGACCCTCTACACAGTATCACGTACGCTCCCTCTTCATCTTCAATATTTTCAGATTCCGAAACTTCTGCTTCACCTCTTAATAGCCATCGCCAATTATTCCTAGCAACTTTATCGTGCTTCCGTTTGTATCCAGAAGCATTCTTTCCATTCTGCGGAATTAGTTTCTTTCTATTATTTTTATTTTGGTTCTGATTTGTCCGCTTTGGGAGACTAACTCGGTTCTCTAGTGCCTTAGCCCTGCTGTTACCTGTACAGCCATTCTTAGGGGCGTCATTAGATGCTGCATCTAGTTCTCCCAGGGAACCAGTGGTTGTGGATACCTTTGCCTTTGGTACTGTAATAGGAGAAACTGCCCCCCTTCTGACCCCCCCCGCAGAGGGCCCCATGGATACCAGCAAGGCCTCCACTGGATCCAGCAGGTTCATATTAACCCTCCCACAGCTGCCACTTGAACAGTTGTTTTCCCAAAGCAGCGATAATCTGCTTTAAGAGGATGGTGTGAAGTGTAAGTTCGTTTAGTACCAACCCATTAAAAGAATATTCTTGGGCCGGCTCCCCCATGCCCTCTCTACCCAAAGGTTGTGCCGATGAAAGCATCCATTCCGCCTCCTTCCCCAAAGAGTACTGAGACAGTGCCAGGAGGGAGCTGTTTATAACTTTAGGGCTGTGATTATTTCCATTATGAACCGTAAAAGGGGGTTCTTCAGGTTGAGTAACATTTTCGGGGGTCTTAATTACTTCCGAGTCTATTTACAAAATGGATTCATCTGCTACGCCCCCACACTCCTTCGGATTCAAAACAGCCATTTCCGCAGGGGAAATGGGTGACTGGGAAAGGGGTAGCTTGCAAGCCATATTCCTAGTACCTTTGACTGGCGTGAAAACCAAAGGGGCAGACAAAATGTCGTCAAAAGGCCGGACCACTGCCCTGGATTCTCTCCTTGTCAGCAGTGGTACAATCCTTTTATAAGTGTATATCTCACGCTTGCTTCTCCTCATACCGTAGCCATGAATGTAAATGTCCTGCTTCAAAAGAACAGAGCATACACAAAAATGAGCAAAACATATGATATGCCCGTTTAAAAAAAATAAATAAAAAAATGAAAGCTGGTCGCAGTCGCAATATTTACATATTAGTACACAGGCAGCTCAAAAAAAGCTTAATCCATAAACCAAAATTGTAACTTCTATACCTTAGCCCACGCCAGCCCCCGCCCCGAGACCACGCCAAACAGCCCAACAGCCCTTGCAGGGCACTTTGCTGGTGCAAGCGCATCCGCGCGCGAATCCTGATTTTATGCAAGGCGTCGGGTCGGAGGAAGCAGGGGGCGTGGCACACAGAAGAGAAGAGGGGAAAAAAAAAAAAACTGAGCGGGAGTTCCCTACCTAGAACAGTACGAGCTTGTAAAAGCTGTAGCAAGTCGCGTTAACCAAGACACGGCACAACGAACGCTGTCAGCGAACGCAGCCAGTAAAATGAAACCTGAGATAAGAACATCAAGTAGAGTAAAGTCAATGGGCAGTCCAAATATTTACTTTGGTAAATGGGAGTCCACTGTTTTGCAGTGAATGCAGGCAGCAAACTTCCTCTTGCGCATGGATGTCTTTATAAACGTGAGGAAGTTTCAAAAGCAGCCAAAAGAGTTGCAAGGCTCTGGTGCATCCCAACAATGCAATGAGTGTGTCCAGTGCTAGCTGTTCTCCAACCATTTGTGAGATCTTGACTAACACTGCTGCCCAGAACTGGTGGACTCTCTGGCACTCCCAAGCCAGGTGGAGGAAGCTCACCTGGGCATCGTCGCATCTATTGCATGCTTCTGAAATGGACTGACAGTGTCTGTGTAGTCTGATTGGAGTGTGATGCACCTGGTGGACAAAGTTAAAGTGGATCAGTTTGTATCTGGAGTTCAGAGAAACCTTTTGCATCTGCTGCAGTATATAGGTCCAGTCCTCCTCCTCAATGGGAGCCCCAAAGATATTTCCCACCTCCTCCTTGAGGTTCCCAATCTGCCCGTCATGTCTCCCAACAGGTCTCTATAGATCTGTGAGGTCAG
The DNA here is from genome assembly GCF_040938575.1 of Ambystoma mexicanum. Taxonomy (NCBI): domain Eukaryota; kingdom Metazoa; phylum Chordata; class Amphibia; order Caudata; family Ambystomatidae; genus Ambystoma; species Ambystoma mexicanum. The sequence continues at coordinate 1,302,746,848 of NC_090922.1, forward strand.
TCGGCTCTGCCCCTGAGACTGGATCACCCCATGTAATAGTTGCCATGTTGGAGGTTGCGCTGGGAACGAGGGGAAGAGTGATTGAAGCATGTGACGGAGCCAAAAGTACACATATATATCAAGGGCTGAGTCTGCTCCCCGCTCCGTTGCTTGCTGGGTTGTAATGAACTTACCTTGTGCAAACAGCTCTCTCAGGGTTTTGTAGCTGGTCCGCCCCATTGCAGGTACTCCCGCTCACATGTTAAGGGCACCCCTGGGATATATTTTGCTTGAACGAGGGGCGAGTATCGGCAGGAGATGCCGCCTTTTGCAGCTTTTTCCATATCACGTACATAATCCGGACTACGTTTGTGTTCGGTGGGACCCGGAGATCTCCGACAACTGCTGCTCGTAGCTGATGTGGAGTCATTAAAGCTTGCTCAATCTGAACGTGTAGATGGATAAAGTGCGTGGCGTACCAGTGACCCAGGAACTGTGCTTGTGCGGCCCAATAATAGCGTTCTAGATCCGGTAGGGCCACCCCTCCCCTTACTGTTGGTGTTGTATGAGCTACTTTTGCTGGTTGCCCTGCCCACAGTATAACCAGGATTAGGCCACGTAGGCGTCGGAAGAAGCGACCCGACAGCAGTGATGGAATGTTGACGAATAAATACAGGAGTTTGGGTTATATAAGTATTTTCACAATGGATACGTGACCCAGAAGAGTGAGCAGGATGTGTCGCCACCTTTCTATTTATTCTCGGAGCCCCTCAATGGCCTTCCCGTAATTGTCTCAAAACCGCTCTTCACGGTTTCTGGAGAGCATCACCCCCAAATACCTCACCCTGGAGGATTCCCACCGAAACTCTAATTCATCCTGAAATTCTCGGATTTCTGCCATTAGGGGAACCACCACTGATTTGCTATGGTTAATTTTGAGCCCCGAGAATACCCCGAACCAGAGAATCTCCCGCATTACTGGGTTCAAGTTAATTTCTGGTTCAGAAATGAAAAGCGCAACATCATCAGCATAAAGTGATACGATTAGTTTGTGCGTTCCTAGGTTTAGACCCCTCTCAATTTGTCGATCTGAGGCGCGCAGCGAGCGGTTCCATCACGAGGGAAAACAGTAGCGCCGACAGAGGGCAGCCCTGTCTGGTTTCCCCCTCCTTGTACAGAAGTGAGACTAGTTTGATGAAGTAGGAACCAAGCCCTCATTTCTGTAGGACTGCTGCAAAGAGGTATGGCCATTTGACAGACAAAGGCTTTTTCTGCATCTAAAAGGACCACGACTGCCTGAGTCGAAGGCTGCATGGCCTCTAAAATACTGAAGAAATCGCTGTACCGAATTATGTTTTGAGGTTGGGTATGAAACCCACCTAAGCAGCCGACTAGCCAGAATTTTGGCAACACTTATTGTCAACGTATATTAACGAGATTAGCCTGCAAAAGGTGCAATCCTTGGGGGTTTCCTAGGTTTATGGAGTAATATTACATTAGCTTCGCACATTGTGGGGGCAGTGTCCCCTTCACCAGAGCTTCTTCGTACACTGAGAAGGGGAGTGGGGTCAGGGCAGGGGCCAACGCTTTATAGAATTCCCCCGTTAGCACGTCTGGGCCCAGTCATTTGGCTCCTGGGAGCTATTTGATTGCTGCTGTTATTTCCTCAAGATTAATCGGCTTGTTGAGGGGTTCTCCCACCCAATACAGCCCCATTTCTTTCAGGTAAGCATGCAAGGCTTTGATGACTGTTGGACATTTGGAGCTGTAGAGCTCTTGGTAGAAGACCCAGAATACTTCTGCAATGTCTTCTTCAGCATGGACTGTGTCCCTGCATGTGTTCCGTATACTTTATACGAAGGGGGCACGTCTGTCTGCAGCCATCAACCATGCCAGGAGTGCTCCTAGTTTCTGGCCTTCTCCATATTGACGCAATTGGTGACCCTGCGCCAAGAACTGCATTTCACGGTCTGCGTTTGCCCTAAATTTATCGAGTTCCTCGTGAGCTGAGCCAACGTTCGGGACTCTTGGTTTTCCATGTATTCTCTATCGATTTGATCTGGGATCTCCTTCTGCAAGTTCTCTTCAAATACCTCTCAGTATTCTATTTTCATTGGCCATACAGATCCCTCGAACGTAGCATATGAGGGTCTCCACAGGAAACTGCGAGAAGAAACTGATTCCCCGTTTATTGTGAGAAAGGACTGAATCTCAGTCTGTAGTTCTTCAGTGAACACTGGGTCCTGAAGTGCCCCTGGTTTGAACCTCCAGGAGTAGTCCCCACCCCCAAGCGTTTCAGGTATACAGTCCAACGTCACTGGGGAGTGGTATGAGAGTGTTCTAAGGAGAATACGATTGTCCCCCCACCCCCCATCGGAATCCCCCTTCCCAGGACACTAGCAAATAGACAAGTGTGGAGCTGGAGCCGTTAACCCAGGAGCGATATGTGAAGTCACAGATCTGTTTGTGATGGAGCCTCCATGCATCAATTAAGTTGTATGCCGCGCAGATTTCTTGAAGCCGAAGGCTCGCTTTGGTCGCCCACATGGGGATACGTTTGATCTGTCCCATAGGGGGTATAGCGGGGTAGTCAGATCTCCTCCCAAATGATCGTGGCTGTTCTGAACCCGGCTAAGCGGGTCATAACCCAGTCGAATGACTTGGTGTTGTCTATATCCGGGCCATATGAGTTCACCAGTACACCTTCAAGTACTCCATGCACTAGCAGTGCCCTCCCGTCTTCGTCCTTAGCCACATATTATAGCTGGAACTTCACTCCCTTAATTATAAAGATTGCCACCCCCCTGGCATAATAATATCTGTGGCACCCTCAGCACGCCGCCCCCACCCACCCACCCCCTCTAACCTCTGCAGAGGGAGCCAGGTGGGTCTCCTGTATCAGAGCCACATCAATATTATGTCTTGAGCTATTGGGATAGTCTCTGAATTTTGGCTGGATTATTCCCCCCTCTTATGTTCCACATTGCTACTTTGAACCCCATCGGACTTTGGTGTGTCCATTTGATGCAGCTTGGGTCTCTTATCACTACCTTCCATCTGTAGATTTGGTCTGCTCGGATCATAGTGTTTATCAGTGGGGTGAACTGGCGAGGACCGGACTGCCAACAGCTACTACTACCCCTAAACTTCTCACTTCCAAAAACCCATTGATCTCACCCCCACCACCATCCATTGTTTCTGTGTGTCTCCCATTTCTCCTCCCCCACAGGCAACCCCCAACCTGGCAGTTAAAGTTTCCCTCCCCCTTGACCCATACCCCTTGTACAGTGCTGACCTTGAGGCGCTAGTGCCCAACCGAGTCTGCTAGCTCCCTTCCTAATTAGTGTATATGAGCGCCTGTGGTGTTTTAGTTCTTGTTTTAAAGTGTATTATAGGGGATGGCTCCTTCATTGTAGCTCTTTACCCACAGGAACCCCTGTCATCAATGGTTGGTGTTTGCAGTATTGTTACCTTATTTGTCGTGAGTTACGTAGCTTCAGACTAGGTCCCTCTGGGCACGCTCCTCTCTCCTGGGTCTCGGGCTGTCGCGAGGTGGGTGGCCACCGATCTCGTTGAGGAATGCTCTTGCTGCATCAGGTGAAGTGAAGAATTGCATCCTCCCTGCAAGCTGGATGCTGAGTTTTGCTGGGAACAACATGGAGTATGGTATTTTACAGGCTCTTAGATGTCGTTTCACCCCCGCGAAGGACCTACGTGATGCCTGCACCGCTGTTGAGAAGTCAGGGTATATCTGAATCTTGTCTCCGTCATTTTGTAGTTCGCCCCTTTTCTCTGGCTTGTCGTAGAATAGTGTTGTGGTCTCTATAATTGAGCAGCCTTGCAATAATTTGACGTGGGGCCGCATCTGGGATCGGGCGCGTGGCCGGAATGCAGTGGGCTCTTTCGACTACGAACAGATGGGATAGTGTAGGCTCCCCAAACAGATCTTTACACATAGCTTTCTCAAATTCTTCCATTTTGTGAGGGTTCTGCCGCTCTCTCACTCCGACCAGGCAAATGTTATTATCACAGGTTCTCCCCTCCAAGTCTTTATTCTTAGCTGTTACCGCTTTCATCTGGACCCCTAGCGCCGACACCATAGCTGCTAGTGCCATGCCTCTGTCCTCCAACCCCGACACCCTCTGTTCTACTGCGTCCAATCTGTCGCCATGCTTATCCAGCCGGTGTTATAGCAAGTCAACTTTTGAGGATAGTGAGTCAAGTTTGGAGTCGAGGCCTCCTAAGTCAGCTTTGAAGTCCAGCAGGAACTCACGGATATCTATTTCCGTGGCCTGGGCTGAGTTTTCTTCAGATTCCGCCATTGTTTCGGTTGATTCCGGCTGGATTTGTGGTCTGGGTGGCTTGGTGGAGAATCCGCCCTCGAAGTTGAGCTTCCGCTGGAATTTTCTCTGCTTCATTTTTGGTGCTTGGTGTCGGAGTGGCCGGAGGGTCCCCACCTACCTTGGGGTGTTGTGGTGTAGGGTTGGTAGCTCAAGACAACTGTTGCCTGACGTGGGTCAGCGTAATTTGCCCATTTTGGAGCCAAGTTGGTGCCTCTACTTCTGTTGAGTTGTGCCAATTGCAGGGTTCCTAGTCACTCACCTGAGATCGCCTCACTGGTTTCACGGGCTAATCTCAGGCGCCACCGCCGTCATCATGCCAGCTGTTTCTCCACCGCGGCCGCAGCCCCTCACGACAACTGCCGCTCCAACAATGCTGGGGTGCCAACACTCCCCTGTTCACAGCTTAGGGTCGGGGGCAGGGTCACTCAGGAGGCTCTTGGTGATTTAAGTGCGTCGTTCTTGCCACCTCAGATGCTGGATTCACAGGATTTTAGGGAGCTCTTTGCAGAGCTCACAGAAGAGACGCCATCACGGTCAGGTTCTCTAGCGCCACCCCTGGGGTTTCTGAAGTTGAGGTAGGGGTGCAGAGAGTTGTGGGAGATTTAGTCCCCAAAGCATGTGTTCTTGCTGGGATAATGCTCAGCAGGCTCCTCTCCTCAGCCATATACTGTCTCCATCCGGGTGTGCCGCTCTTCCTTCTGTTGCTGCTGGCTACACTGCCTTCCAAAACGATAGTATCCCACGCCCCATTAACATTTATGCTACCTGCATCATGGCCTCACTGGCTTAGTTTTTCAGTATCGACTCATGGTATTCACAGCACGTATGCTCTGTACTAATCCAATAGTTTAAATCGACATGTGGACTAGATTATCTGACATCTGCAATCGCCCATTGCATTGGATCCCATATTTGAAAAAAAGAAATGCAAATCCTCATTCCCTTTGTACAATGTATACATGCCAAAAACTTTCTCCAGCGTTCCTCTGTGTTAAACGACTGCAATATGTCCTCTGTCGCCCTGTGTTTTATTGCCGCAAAGTCTTTGATTAGAGACCCACTTTTTCCAAAACTCATATTGGGGAAAGAACTACTCTGCTTAGATCTCAGTTCCAAAGAATGCCCTACCTCCTTCTAACTGATACCCCACAAATCTGAAAACATGGTTATTAATCCCCCACGCAGTTTGTGCTTGCTCTATTCAGTTGAAGAACCCTGTGCTTTCTTTAGCATATAGCACTGACAAAGACTCCATATCAGAGGGAAATAAACAGATTACAATCTATCCTTTGTCATCACACCCTCCAAGTGGTCTTTCACTATAGACTCCATTAATGCAGCTGTCTTTTTAGAAGTTATTTTCTTGTTTCTAGGACTACACTAGCATTCCCAACCCCCCCCCCCCCCGGCGCCCTTTTGGTCAACTCCATTGTCTCCCTACAATATTCCATATCACTCAATATCCTTCACAGTGGCCAAAAGTGTCCATCACCTCTCTCCCCCACGTACACTACACAATGTATAGTATTTGTTTCCTTTCTATACACAAAGCATCAACAGCTTCAAATAGCTACGCGTGGCATCCATAGGCCTTTTTTCACCTGAACTGTAACAACCTAGGAGGGTGTTACGGGCAGAACACCTGGATCAAACGGATAGGGAATGCATGTTAGTGAAAAAAACCAAGTTTTAGTCTTACCACATGATAGCTATTACAGTTATAATGGGAAAAGGTATGATAAATGTACTTCACGTACCAAAACTTTGTTCTTTCTGGCTCTGTTTCCTTGTTACTCCAGAGGAATGCACGTGCAATAATCTTCTGTACTTGTTCGTCCTGGTTTTCAAACTGGTCACTACAATCTTCACTAATTTTGAGAACTCGGTCAGGCAAGCCAGATATTAACTTTGATTTTGTTAGCCACAATGCTTGCTTAACACCTAAATAGCAAAAAGACACAATTGTAAGACACAGAAATACTTTCCCTGCTGCAATGACTAAATAAGACAAGAAAATAATCATAATTTGTAAAGCTTGAAGGTTACCAAAAGTTACCATCCCTTAACTTCAATATCCTCTGAATGAAACTGTGGGTATGAAACTTGGTAGCCGTGATCTGCTCAGCACGTGAGGAGTGTGCAGATTATTTCCCGAGTGGATTTAGCCTACGGTGAAACAGGTTACTTGGGAGCAAACTGCTCGTTTCAGACTCAGAAAGGAGAAAACTCTTCAATACGAGATGTTGTCCCCAATAATTAGCAGATCGCCAAGAAGATTTAACAAGTAAGCTTTTGGTTTGCCACAATCCTCACAGAATGTCAACTTCCTCTAAAAACAAAAAAGCTTCAATTGCAGACACGAATAACAAACCGTTATTCCTGTCTGCAGGGACTACAGCAGTGGTGGGTAAGCGGTTACCTTTCCCATGTTTTAGCCTGCAACCCCCATCAGACCTAGTTAACAGTAGGTAATCATGGAAGCGGGGGGGCCAAAACAAGCGCAGGGCAGCAGGTTGCTCACTACTGGTCGGCACTGAAGACTTGTGAGGAAATAGCAACATGAACCAAATAATTTATTTTTAAAAAGATGATCTTGAGACCGACAAAATACCAACAATGACATGTGTGTAATAAACTATAAAACAATACAAATAAATTATGAAAATTAAATTTGTATTTTATAGGTTCTTACGAAGCGCTATATGCCAAAGCGTTGGAACATTTCACAAACAGGGTCCAATAACATTACAATATCAGATGAGTGCAAAAGATGGAATTTGAGGGCAGCACGAAAGTGAGAATAGGTAGATAAGGAGCGAAGAGAAAGATGAAGTGCATTCCAGTGTAAAGGAGCTAGAAGGGAAAAAGAACGAAAGTGGGATTGAGCACAAAGATGATGAGCAACAACTAGTAAATAGAGAGGCTGAGATCGAAGTGATCAAAAAGGGACAGAAAAGGAGACCAAAGAAGAAAGATAAGATGGAGCCAAATTATAAAGATTTCAAAAGCATACAAAGAGTTATTTTTCAACCAAGCATGAAAAGATAACCAGCCAAGAGATGCTGATGACGAGAGGAAAGAAGACAGAGAAGACAAACAGAATAACTGAAAATGGAGTCAACGGGGAAACCGGAAGACCAAATAGATTACACGAGCAGTAGAATAGACAAGAAAAATATTATGGAAGAAATCAAGAATTTAGCTGCATGAAAGGGACAAGTGTTATGGACATTAAAAAGGTGAAACAACATGACCGTGAGAAAAAAAAATGTGATGAGCAAATAAAAGATCAGAGTCCAGATAGAGACCCAAGTTCCGAGCTGCGGAGGTTACAGATAGCAGAGCAGAGGGAAAAGAAATGGAGGCAGGGCAAGAGGAGAAGGAATAGTATTAGCAGGAAAGAAGAAGACTTATGTCTTAGTGGCATTTAAAACAAGATAGTGATTCGCCATCCTTGACTTGATGGCCAGGAGGCAAGTGTCATGGATGGGGGAAGCAAAAGTAAAGAAAAAGAAAAATTGGAGTGTTGTCCACATAGAAATGGTGAGACAATCCGAAAGAGGCGAGGTATAGAGAGAAAATAGGAAGGGACCAAGGACCGAGCACTTGAGGACACCATAGAGAAGAGGAGTAGGCTTCCAAGAATGACCAGTCCAGGACACCAAATACGAATGGTCAGATAGGTAGGAAAAAAAACAGGCAAGAACAGGACCAGAAAACCCAAAAGAAGAAAGAAGATGGAATCATTAGTATCAAAGGCATCAGATCGAATGAGTAGGACTAAAAGAGGATTGCTTGGCATACCGTGATGAAAATAAAGAATTACAGACCAAATGAAAAGTAGTTTCAGTGGAGTGAGATGGATGAAAACCAGATTGGAAATGAGGGAGAATAGAGTTGGCAGAAACAAAGGAAGAGACCAGAATATAGACCAGGCGCTCAAATAGCTTTGAAAGATAAGGGAGAAGAGATATAGGTCTGAAATTAGAAGGCAAGGAAGGACCAAATGAAGGATTCTTAGGACAGGGAGTATAAATGCATGTTTAAAGATATCAGGGAAAGTCGAAGAGAGAAGTGTTAAAGAATGATGTTAAGTAGGAAACCAGGGAAGGATAGACCAGTGTTATGGAGGGAAGGAGGAACCGGGTCGGCCGGTGCTGCAGTGGGATGAGCACGCACAAGTAAAAGAGAAGTATCAGGTTGGTATAGCAGAAAAAGATGAAACAACAGCCATGTGTTCAGTTGAAGAAAAAGAAGGAGAGGTAACAATAGTTGTTGAAGATAAGGATATTGCAATGCGAGTAAGTGGGACAAGGAGAATCAGTAGCTGAAGAACGAGGAGATGGAAAAATGGAAGGAAGCAAGAGAGTAAATACATAGTTTACAAAACAGTACATTGAACAAATGATGTGACATCAAGATGAAAAACTGCTACAACCACTACATGGAGTTCTATATATTGGAGTTCTATATAGTAGTAGTAGTAAAAACATGTATTAAGCACACCACTAATTGTCAGCACCAGACCGGTCTCCAGGCACTAAATATCCAAACATTTATTTATATGGCATTTATACAACAAGACAGTGTTTCAAAGCGCCACAAGGCAAGGGAAGAAAACACGGCAGGCCTTGCAAATTCTTAAAAATTCCACTAGACCTGCAAGGTGAGTTCCTTAGTTTACATACTCGACCTCCGAGAAATGCACTTGCCCTAAGGCGACTGGTGACAAAATATTTACCAGTGATTTTTGTAATGTGTATATACTTCATATTTGCTGCAATGCTGTCAAGCATGCACAGTGAAACCTGTATTTGCCATTTACTGCACACAAAGTGTGTTTGCAGTAAATGAAAAAATAAGTTTGTAACATCCCCATACTCGCCATCAAGGTCGATATGCTGAAAATGGTACTCACCCTGCATAAATACTACTTGCCAATGCTAGTGGGCTAGTAGATTTTGCAAGCTCTGCAAGGGAACAAATAATCCATGGAAGCAACAGTGAATAAATAAGAAAACAACAGACAGCGGCCCTATTAGGCCTTGTGACATTCAGACCGTGCAAGTGCAGAGAAAAAGGAGGGGATGTGGGGGGGCGAGGGAGTAAGTGCTAATGGTCCTTCGGGGTCGGGGGGGGGTGTTGGTGGAGGCAACAGGTAAGTGCATGGGCAAAGGCATCCCAAGCCAGGAGGGAGGTCTGACACCCATAAAGTAAGTGCGGGGAAGAGACGAACCACCCAACTAATAGGTGTAGGCCCAGAGGGTAGTGCAGGGTCATGGGGGGGGTGGACGGTAGTGGCGATTGGCCAAATGGCCAGGACCCTATAGGACTCTTGAGGGAACGGGTCGCCAATATCAGCAGCTGAGGGGATGGTTAGCACGGGAGGGAGAGAAAGAAGGAGGAGAAGAGAAAGGTCTTGGAGTTGTTTGCAGAACGTTAGGTGATCTGGTTCAAAACAGAGAAGGAGAGGGAGACTGTTCCAGAGGAGGGACCTGCTGAAGAGAGAAATCTGCCACCAGCGCTCTGCTTGGAGAAGCGTTTAACCAGCAGAGAATTGGAGCCAGAAAATGGAAGGGATCTAGAGGTGAGAGTATTTAGTGAGAGAGAGTTGCAGGTCACATAACCCCAGGCTCCAAACAGCGATATGGATGATGCAAAGGGTCTTGAATTTGATCCTTTCTGCAACTGGGAGCTAGTGGAGAGATTTTAGGGCTGGAGCGAAACGGACCCTGGGCTGAGGCCAAGCAAATGTCTTGACGCCCTATTCTGGATTAGCTGAAGAGGGCAGAGGGAGGAAAGAGGAAGGTTGAGAAAAGGGCTGCTGCAGTAATCCAGCCTGGAGAAGACCAGAGCTCTAGTGACATTGAGGGGGGAAGGTAAGGAAAGGGAGAGTGCCTCTAAGGAGGTGAACTTGAAAGTGGGCCTTCTTGCCAAGGTCCAGGATGTGAGGAGTGAAGGAGATAGAGGGGTCGAAGATGACCCCAAGGTTTCTGGCTGCAGTGGAAGGAGAGGGATGAGAGCCCATAGAGGGCAGTCAGAATGGAGGAGGGAAACAGGGAATAGGAGTCCCGATAGGAAGAATCTCAGACTTACTGGCATTAAGACAGAGATCATTGGAAGAGCACCAGGACTGGATAGCAGACAGGCAGTTAGGGATGATAGAGAAGGAAGGGAGCTTGAAGAATAGCTGTGCGTCGTCCGCGTAACACTGGAAATGAGGAGAGAAGGCAGAGATCATGTGAGCAAGAGGTGCAAGGTAAATATTGAAGAGCAAGGGCGAGAGGATAGAGCCCTGGGGGACACCAAATGTAGAGAGAGAGTGGTTGTGGAGGAGAAGGAGCCCAGTAGAACCTGGGCGGGTCGGTCATTGAAGAAGGAGGTCAACCAGTCCAGTGCCCGGTCTGAGATACCAAGAGTATCTTGGAGCCGTTTTATGCAGATAGAGGTATACTGTGTCAAAGGCGGAAGAGAGGTCAAGGAGAATGAGAACAGCAGGAGAGTGCGAGCCAAGATTTGCAAGCAGTTCTTCACGGACATTTGTGAGAGCAGTTCCATGCCTCTGGATGCTCGGAATCCAGATTGATGGTCATCACAAGCTCAGTGTGTTGGGCAGGTTTGGATAACCAACTTCTCCAGGAGTTTCCCATGGAAGGATGTAGTAGAGATTGGGCAGTAGTTGGCAGTAGTTGGCCGGACACGGGTTTGGATGAGACCTTCACAGAGCGGACTACTCGAGAGATCTCATCCTTTGTGATAGGAGAGGGAGAGAGATCAGAACGTCCTGGGTTTTACAGGCAAAATGAGAGGCCATTGCAGTACAGAGGGCCTGAGAGGGGAAGAGGCAAGGTGGAGACTGCAGATGGATTGGCTAGTTCTTTGCAGATTTTGAAGATTACAGCTGTATTGTTAGAGGCTCCAGAGATACAGGCCTGGATGTTCGCCCTCTTCTTGGATCGGATAGAGATTGTATTGCCTTTGGAGCAGGCGACAGGCCAGTTCATCAGCGGATGAGCCAGAGGTCTACCACTTCCGTTCAGCAGCTCTGCCCTTGCTTTCCAGAGTGACTAGCTCGGAGTCGTACCAGCTGTTACACTTAGAGGCGGGTTTCAGGCAGATCCTCATGATATTATAATGCAGGGTTCCCAACCACACCCAGTCTCATTCTCAGTGTTAAGAAATTGGGGGCGGGAGTTGCTACCGACTCACAAAATAATAACCGGGGTGGGGCATAAGTGTCTGGAGTGACAAATAGATAAGCAAACTTTAGAAGCAGTTGCGTATCTAGCTAAAAAAAAGAGTGGCCTAGAAGATTCAGTGGAAATTTCGATCCTAGCATGAAAGGGAGAAAAATCCACTTTTAAAAAGGTAGTGTTAAATATAAATATGAGTAAAATCAGTCAAACAATAAGAAAAAAGGATTACAACAAAATATTTAAATATAAAAAAAAAGAAATTAAATTAAATAAGGCCAATGAAGGTTGATTAAAATATCGCAGATTATTTGTAGTTAGTCCATAATTCTTGCGCCCTCCTTTTATTATAATGACAAGACTTGAATAGAGTATGTTGCAAAACACACAAAAAATGTATTCTTTAAATTGTATTATTGTATTTTTCCTTCAGGGAATAATTGAATGTCCACTCGAAAGCTTACAACTTTGCTATTTTTATTCTCCATCTTTCCTATGGCCTCTCCTTCTGCTCTTCCTTTCTCCCACCTCCCATCTTCTTTGGCTGAGATTCATGCTTCCAGGACCCTTACCCTCCTGGATGAATCTGCAAATGTTTAGCCGGGTTGTTGTTTCCGTTCTCCCTCATTCCCCTTCCCACTACACAATCCACGCCCATCCACCCCATTAATCCCTCCACCTCCACCACATATCTGCCCCTCTGTTTCTTTTCTATCAACTCTCTATATCTCCCCCTTCCTCGCTGATCACACTCCAGTCTACCCCTTACCCATCTCCCTCTATTTCCCTCTACATATCTCTTTCCCTCTACATATCCCTCGTCCATATCTGTCCCACTCAATATCATGCTCTGCCTCCACCGTATCTCCCCCACCCACATATGCACACTCTCCCCAGCCATCTCCATCCCTCTACCTCTCCCCCTCCCCCTCTAGCATCCAGCAATTAAGTTTGTAGAGAGTGCTATATATGTATTCAGTGATCGAAATCCTAATTTTAGTCAAGGCATCCTCAATCTGTGCAGGTCTTAGTTCAGAGCACTGTGATCATCCTATGTTCAAAATACCAACATTTGTATTTTCTCATCCAGCAACAACGGTCTGTTAGACCAGCATGTCATCAAATATAAACAGACTTAATATACATAGTTGAGGCGGGAGGGAGATGTATACTGTTTCAGGTCTGATCACATTGAGGGCTCGATGCAACTGATTTTCCCACTACATTTTTGGGGACCGTTTGGTCGCCAATAGTGCAATTTAAGGCAGTAACATCAGTCCACAATACCGCTGCACAGAGCTTCAAACAGGACCGTAGTGGTATTTACCATTTATTAAGCACAGTAAGTGCTTATTTGTTTGGTGGATCTGTTCTCCTGAGTATTCCTACCTAAAGCTACTGGAAACAGGGGTGAAAAACTACATTGAGAAGGGTGGAATCCTGGGAAGAAAATCTGCACACTTTTTCAAAAGCTGGTAATTATTGCCATTAGGTACACATCAAAAAGGACTGGAAAAACGAGAGGACCTGCTTAATGATGTGCCGCTGTTAGACGGATCTTTGCACAAGCCTCTGGTGAGGGCTGTTTTACGAACTAACGTGAAAGTAAAACAGTGTTTCTCACCAAAAGGAAAGACTGGACTAAAGTGTTAGCTGAATCTGAGCAATCATGCTGGACACGGACGCAGGGCTGGTAGGGAAGAACAGTTATTCCACACTGATAACTGTAGAAAAAACCCATACCAGTATACTGAAAAATATACACTTTACAGGGCAGATCAGGTAAAAATGAGTATTATAGGTTAAACATAGCATAGTAATTAACAGAGGGCATGTAAAAAAAATTTTTAAAAACTGAGGGCCAAGCAAGACCGAACCAACTTGAAAAACTACAATGTAGGTCTACTGTCTGGTGATGGACAGTACATATAGGCTAAGGGAAGGGAATAAAAGGAAACCAGAGACATTCAAAACAGTGATCTAAGTCATGATCATGACCCAAAATGCCAACACTGAAAATTGCCACAGTAGTCCTAAAACTCTAGGATTCTTTTTTATTTTAATTGTTTTTAATAATGCGCTTAATACCAGAGTTCGGTTTCTAAGTGTGGATCTGGGATTCAAACCTCTATTGTTCTGGGTGGTCTTGAGTCCAAGACCAGCACATTGCCCATGGGATATCCTCCGATACAGTATTGAACATAAAACTAATGCAGCCCTTAAAGTAAATGGGGGAATATAGGGAGGAAAAGGAGAAACACATTTTACAACACCAAATCAACGGCTAACAAAAGTGATTTAAATTTATTTAGATTTATAGCACCAACTCATTACACTCCTTAAACAAATGGTTACAAAACTATTTTGCAGTGATAGATTGTAACCAAGCATTCTTCACCCGAAGAAGTTAAATGCAAGACTTTAAAAACATACATATAACATGAGTGGTTCTCACTAAAATTCCATTATTGGCCTCGGGGTGCAACATTTGCACTCACAACTAGCCATTCCCTCTTGACATTTTAAGCTTGGCAAGTGACAAATGATTTGCTGTGTATATGCATAGGCTTGAGGTGGCAAGTGACCTTATGGCTAACTAGTAACTTGCAACTTGAATTCTTGCCCTCTGCTTGGCCTGAAACTCCATGATCCCAATGGGGACCAGTTAATATGTCCAGAGGCAGATACGTACCACCAGTCAATTTGGAAGAGTTCTAGGTAAGCTCAAAAAGTTCACCATTGTAATTAACATGGCACGGTCAGTAGACACAGCTGCAGTTATTGTGAGGAGTACAGGTTTAACTCTACCTCCCCCCCCCCACCCACCCAGATGCAGAGAGGACAGAAACTGGCCCATGGGGAGGCTACACGAGATCCTATTGAATTGCTCCAGTGCCAGGTTCAAGAGTCAGCAGTCCCAGGAAGAGATATGATATGATAGATTATTTATATGGCGCCTATACACCATGTGTTTCAAAGCACTTCAAGGCAAGGGCGGGAACAAGGGAAAATACAGTGACATTCTTACAGGCCATGAACAATAAGAATGTGAAATTAACTATCGTACTCGGCCTGGCGACATTTCAGATAGTGCAAGAGCTAACACACAGATAAGGAAATGAGGAGGACAGTGGGAAGGAAATGCAAACAGACAGGCGACTACTGTACTAGGCCTGATGACATTTCTGGTAGAGCCGGAGATTACCAAAAGGTGAGGGAGAGGGGTGCAGAGGACCAAAACAAGCGACTATAGTTCTCGGCCTGATGACATTTCAGATAGTGCAGGGGGGGTATGACTGGGGGAGGGGGAGGAGACAAACAAGGTTGCCTTCATAGTAGGTCAAGGACAATTCTGATAGAGTAAGTGCATAGAAGAAAGTAAGGGGAGGGGTTAGGAAAAGGGAGAAAGGGAGAGGAGGAGAGAACAGAGTGAACAGTGAGAAAGTGGAGAAGCAAGAGGGGAGAGCGAATACAATTGCAGAAGTCAGTAGTAACACATAATGTTGCGAGACAACAGCAAATACAAGACAGGATTCAAGATGAAAATGGGAACAGCAAGATTCAGGGCCACCAGGAGTACAAGATGCAGGGGGAAGTCGAGCATGAGAGTTGTGAGAGGGTGACGCATCGTGAGTCAATGAAGTCCATAAAAGTCAAATCCAAGCATTGGCAAAAGGCAATGATGGTGAAACCTGAATGTATCAAGACAAACTCCTGCAGAGGTAGGATATAGGAGGGGTTGGGGGGGGAGAGAATTGGAGGGGGAAGTAGGGTAGAAGAATAAAGCAAAACAGGTAACACCTGTGTTCGCGAAGGGGGGGGTGGAAGGTGCACAACGGAACATGCAGCCAAACATGATTTGCAACAGTAGAGATATATGGTAACTGCAGAAACCTATGACCTCGGGCCACAAGGACCCCAGTGGGTTAGTATCATGAATAATACACTAACCCAGAGTACATTGTTAACTACTCACCATCATGGTTTCCAAAAAGTGAGATCAGGAATAGTGAAATAACCCAGTGAGGACTGTTCTTTTACAGGTGACATTTACAGTCACTCAGGAACTTGTACCCCGTACCAATAACAAGAAGAAACGGTTTTCCCAGAAGTGAAACCAACGGCATAGGAAGCACCTAGAAGACAGAAGGACCCTGCAAAGCCGCTTCCGTTGTTTTGAAGGACAAAACGTTGCAGCCAACCAGCAGAAAACAGTCCTATAATGACAAGGCAGAGGACAGCCAATGAAGGATTGTCTAGATATCAAAACCGGAGCTAAGACACAAACCCAGCCAGTATGACCAAACTTGTCCCAAAAAAGCAGCATCAACTGTTCAGTGCCAAAATCTTCCAGCAGGTAAGTAAAGCTGCAGCCTTTCAGGAAACATCCAGCAGAACTTAGGCAGGGTCAGGGTCTCCCCTAGAAATACCCATCCACTCATGGGCTGGCCTAAGTCAGCTCGTCAATCACACACCAAGCTCACAACAAAGGTTGCGTTTGGTGGTTTCTGGGACAACTGGCTTGGCTGACAAACATTCAGTTCCACCCACACAGGATATGCAATGACATGTCTAGGGTAAGTGAGTGGTCTAAACCATAGCGGGCTGAGCTCAAAGTGAGTCCACGTTTGCACAACAGACATTTTAGGACTTGCTCATCATTTCACAAGACAAAGGGATGGCCATAAAAAAAAATGGCTGAGAGCAGGAATAAAATAAAGGCCCCAACAACTATCATAAAGGTACATTGGGCTTCTAATGAGGAAACTCGGCTTGTATCACAGGTAAAGTCAATATTTGTTTACAACTGCCTCCAACCTACTCCGTAAAACCAATGTAGGGTGATATCACTCTATGGGCAAAATAGGGAACCTAAAAATCACCGTTGTCCGGGAACCCAATGACCACCATACGACCATAAACTAAAAAGTGGGCTACAGTGGAAGGGAAACTTCAGTAGAAATACATGTCAAAGATCATAAAAACCAAAAAGGGGAAAATGTTTAGGGATCCCCTACAAGGGACAGTAGAACACCCACACATGGACATCTGCCCCAATAGGCACGTTGGAGGCATGTATTTGCATATCAATAATTATCTTACATTTATGTACTTGCTGTAATGACATGGCAGGCAAAGAATGATGGCCGGGAGGGTTGCCCTGAAGAACGCCAGAGGTTAAGATCAATTTCAAACCGTCCAGCCATCTCCTCTTGTTTTGCTTAGGTCATCCTGAGTGGGATGGATATGTCCAGATATGGCTTCGGGATAAACTGTCCCTTTTGGTATGATAATGTTTATTTATAAAGCGCCTATACACAGGCAGTGTTTCAAATCGCTCAAGGAGGGTGGGAACACGGGGAAGAAACAACAGTCGCTCAGAGCCCTTGAAATTCTGAGACGATAACAGTCTGCACAGGCAGAGTAAGTACAAAAAGATACAATTAACAGTTTGGATACAGCAAATAGGCCTGAGGCGATTCTGCGGTTTTTATTAAGTGCACGTTAAGGGATGAAGACAAGGAAAACAGCCAGACGGTCTTCGGACAGAGATGCATTCAGATCGTGCAAGTGCAAGACGGTCAAGGGAGAGTAGAGGCTGGGATAAGTGCGGAGAGCGAAGCTCTCATGGATTTATTCAGAAGTACAGTGAGCGGGATGGTGTGCAGGGCCCCGAGGCAAGTGCAAAGAGGACTGGCGGGGGTGTCTGGGACCTGCGAGACTGAGGTACACCAGGCGGCCAGTAAGCAAAGCTGTATGGAAGAGGAAGGAGAGATGGAAAGAGCCGTAGGTTATCAGGATAGGAGGAGAGAGAAGGAGGAGGAGAAGAGAAAGGTCTTGTGTTTCTGGAACTTAAGAAGATCAGGCTCAAGACGGAGGGTGGCACAGGGGCTATTCCAGAGGGAGGCACCTGCAGAGTATAAGGATCTCCCTCCAAATCTCTGCTTGGAGAACCAGCTCACTCGCCGAAGGTTGGAGGTAGATGACCGGAGGGCTTGAGAGGTACAATATTATTTAGGTAGGTAACGTTGCAGACAAGTAGATCCCAGGCCCCAGAAAGCCTTGTGGACAATGCAAAGGGTCTTGAATTTGATCCTTGCAGCCACGGGGAGCCAGTGAAGGGATTTCAGTGCCGGAGAGGTGAGGTCCCTGTGCTTGAGGCCAAGGATAACTCTTGCGGTTTTGTTCTGGATGAGTTGCAGTGGTTGCAGGGCAGAGCCAGGGAAGATGAGGAAGAGGCTGTTTCAGTAGTCCAGCCTAGAGAACCAGGCTCTGGAAACAAGGGAGGCCGGCCAGAGTGAAAGCGGGAGCAGGGGTCCCAATACGAACAATCTCAAGTTTACTGGCGGTGAGGCAGAGGTCGTTCGCAGCCCACCATGACTGGATAGCGGACAGACAGTCAGATATGAGCGAGGAGGAAGAAACGGCTGAGGGTAGCCTGAATGTTGCGTGTCATCCTCATAACACTGGAAATTAGAGGTGAAAGTGGCGATCACATGTGCCAAGGCAGCCATATAGACGTTGATGTACCAGGTGGATAGGTTTGATCCCTGGGGAAAGCCGCAGGATGAGAGGGCGATAGTGGAGAGAAAGGATCCAAGTTCCACATGGGATGGGCGGTCAGAGAGGAAAGAGGTTAACCATGAAAGGGCCCGACCTGTGATTCCCAGGGTGTCATGAAGACGTGAGATCAGGATGTTGTGGTTAACTGTGTCAAAGGTGGAGGAGAGATCAAGGAGAATGAGGATGGAGGGAGTGTTAGAGTCAAGATTTGAGAGCAGGTCTTCACGGGTGTTCAGAAGAGCAGTTTCCGTGCCGCTGGATGCTCTCAAGCCAGACTGATGGTCATGGAAGTAGCCAGTTGATTCATGGGGGAGGTTCAGCTGAGAGATAGCCAACTTCTCAAGGAGTTTGCCAAGGAAAGGAGTGATGGAGATCGGACAATAGTTTGCCGGAAGGGTCAGCAGAGGATTTCCACAAAAGGGAGTGCTTAAGAGCAGTTGGGAAAAGGAGAGATTGCGAAGGTTAGCCAAGGCTGGGGCTAGGGAGTCAACATTGTCCTTAATGGTTTTGGAGTGGCATGAGGTCTTCATAGAACTGACTTGTCTGGTGACCTCATCGGGTGTGACGGGTGAGAGAGAGGAGAGGTGGAGGTGGTGCCAAAGGAGGCACCGGTGTTGTTATGTGCTGTGATGTGATGTGGGGGCGGAGGGGGGAGATGGGTGGGGAGCGGAAAGAGGGAGGAAAGGATGTCTTGGGTTTTGGTGGTGAAGTATGCTACCAGGGCAGAGCAGAGGTCCTGGGAGGGTGTAACAGAAGAAGAGGCTGCTGCTGGATTGGCCAGTTCCTTGCAGACTTTAAAGAGTTTGGCCGTGTTGTTGGATGCCGCAGAGATGCAGGCTTGAGTCGATATTGCCTTTCAAGGAGGCGGCAGGCCAGTTTGTCATATGGTCCACCCGACGAGTTCCATTTCCACTCAGCTGCCCTACACTTTTGTTTAAGGGCAGCCAGATCGGAGTCGTACCAAGAGTTGCACTTTTTGGAAGGCTTCAGTCGGACCCTCATGACGGGGGCTAGAGTATCAAGAGTATTGGAGATAGCAAGATTAAGGTTAAAGAGGGCTGTGTCTGGGTGGGAGTCAGATGCAGGAATGGGAGGAGGAGAGTAGGTGGAGGCAAAGGCAGACACTGTTACTTTTTTCATGGGCCTGGTGACTTTGAAGCCGAGTGGCTGTGCCGGGTGTGTCACTACAAGAGGAGAGGCGAGCTTCAGGTGTGTTGAAGGAAGAGAGTGGTCGGTCCAAGAGAGAGAGAGGTAGTGAAAGGGATAGAGGAGTGGGATGTCCGTGGAGATGAGAGCATCCAGTGTGTGGCCCGCGGTGTGAGTGGAGCCAGAGGGTAGGATATAGAGAGAGAGAGTTACATAGGTTGCCGAAAGGTCCCGAGGAGTCAGGAGAGTCCAGATGGATGTTGAGATCACTCAGCAGGAGGAGTTGAGATGAGGAGGAAAGAAGAGAGGAGGCCTGGTCAGCCCATTCCGAACGGAAGAGAGTGTGCTGTCCAGGAGGCCGATAGAAAGGGGCCATATGGAGAGAAGATTGAGGAGAGAGTGAGAGCCTGCAGACTAGGCACTCGAAAGAGATGTGGGCCTGTGTAGGGATAATGGACACAGGTATCCCTACTGGGAAGATCACGGCTACTCCGCTGCCTGTCTTCTTTGGCCTGGGCGCAGAAAGGATTTTATAGCCTTCAGGGAGGAGAATGTCAAAGCTTGTGACAGAGCTATCCTTGAACCATGTCTCAGTGATGGCGAGCACATTTAGATCCATGAGTTTGAGAAGGCTGCAGAAATCAGACAAGTGTTTTACAGTGCAGGGAGTGTTAAGGGTCGCAATGTAGAGCAGCTTGCCATCCTTAAGGGGTCTCCCACAGGGGTGGGGGAGGCACAGGGGAGAGTGGTCCTCCCCCTACCCCCCAGGGTGGAAAGAGTGTCAGAGGGATGGTAGAGGATGGCGGAGGAGCCAAGGCCGGACGGGGAGCCAGGAGGATAAGGCAAGGCACTGACGCATGTGCAGAGGAGGAAGGCACAGTGGGCAAGGGTGCTTGTGCAGAGGAGGCGGAAGGCACAGTGGGCAAGGGAGCCTGGCCGGAGGGGGAGGTAAGGTTAGAGAGGTAAACATTAATGAGGACTCTGGAAATGACGAAGAGGTCCAGGAGAACCTCCCAGTGAGTGCCACCATTAATGGGAGAAGAGGCGATAGGAGAGAGAAATCATGTAGCGAGTCCATAGGTCAGGTGTGTTAACCAAGAAAAGGATGTCAGCGAGAGTCTCTCTGGCGGAAGCCATGTCATAGGTGTCTGCAATAGGAAGGCCTGGGTTAGAGCCCACTATGTCCTTCTTAAGTTCCTTCCGGCCAGTTTTAGTGATAGGAGATACTGAAACCGTCAGAGAAGATAGGTGAGATAGATAGAGACATAGCTAACTGTAGTATTGAGGAGGATAGTTACCAGTCTGGAGTACTGAGGCACAAGGAGGAAGGGGGGAGCACAGGCAGAGACAGAGGGTGGTCTCCACAGATAGTACAATTTTAGCAGCGCAGAGTGATGACACAAGGCAGACACTGGGCACAGTTGGGATCGTTTTTCAGCAGAACAGGTGCAAAACATAATGCGGCTGCTTTCTAGCATAAAAGGGGGCACAGCTAAAATGCGATTTTCAGGCAAGCAGGCATTTCCTAAGAGCAAAGGGGCACAGCTAAGTTACGATTTTCAGACAAGCAGGCATTTAGTAACAGCCAAGGGGGCGCCGCTAAAAATCACAGGCAAGCAGATACAACTAAATTTGAAAATGCAGGAAAACAGGTGAAAGCACATTCAGCAAATGGGCACAACTAGAATAACTAGATTAGGTTTTAAAGACCAGAGTGATGATAACACATGTAGCAGCTGGGGAGGGGAGGCGGGACAGTCAATGTGTGAAGGAAGATAGCAGATTGAGTTAGAGTGAGGGACTAACCTTCCAGAAATGTTAGATGAAATCAAAGTATCTTAGTTCAACTCCACAATGTGTGGGTAGATCTTCAGCCTTCATTTGCACTGGGATGGGACCAAGCCTGGTTTGCATATGGTCTTCCCCCTTTCTAGAACATTTTGGCAGGCGAAGAACTATGTTTCCCAGAGCGATGCCAGGGCTTGAGATGAATTGTAAACTTTCCAGCCATCACCTCTTGTTCTGCTAATATTTCAAAAGACGCTTAAACACACCTATGTATTGCTTAAATACAACTGCTTGACACCTAATGTATTAGCAAACGGATTAAAAGGCCATAATATGTGTTGCTTTGCTCTGTAAAAGATATTGAATGTTTATGCTGCACACGCGTGTTTTTTACTAGCTGTTTCCGAACACTGTCGTGATGCAGGTTTAGAATTGAAGTGATTATTTCACGGCGCCATATTGCCACAAATGGTTATGACCAAGTCCTTTACATAGGAAGAGTGCCTTTCAAGTGATTCTGCAATGATTGGATTTCCAGAAATCTGGGTGTTCTTATGCTACTTGTGAGTATTATCCATCAACTAGGGTGCTCGAATTTACGAGTACTGGTCGATGAACTAATAAGAGAATACGCGCCAGAGACGAAGTACCATTTGGAGGTTTTACATTACTTCCCATTTATGAAGTTTGTGACCCGTGTCATGGGGTGTTGAAGGAATCAACATAAGGAAGACTTTCCCCTGAGGAATGTTCAGCCATTAATGACAAAAAGAACAGAAACATGTTGGGATACAATGTCCAGTGACACTTGTAGAGGGCTTTATGTTGTTTTTGAGGTCATCTGCGTTTGCTAACTATGATATGTTGTTATTTGTGATCTATGAATGATAAGCACACATGGTAACCTTCGGCCTTGTGGTTTATAAGGGTCTATTTAATGTGTTTTATGAATTTTTGAAAAATCGTTTTAGAAATGAACTTTTGGTGGTTAATGATAATGTTTGTGATATAAATAAAGAATTATAAGTTTCATTGATTTCAGGTGAACACTGCGTCCATTATTTCAGGACATACAGTAGCAAAAAGATCTATCACCCTTTGGGGCCAGTGAGAAAATTATACAGGAGGCGATTTGCTATCCCTTTCTCCTCTTTGTATTTATATAATTGGATCTACCCCTGACCATGGAGTTAGGTTGTTCCAAATAGGGGTGGTTTTGTAATGTCCTGTATTGTATACATACACATGAACATAGTTAACATAAAGCGCACACACTGGGTAGTTATGCTGCAGGCATTACCACCATCGCCGTATAGGCTAGTCTGACACTGGCTGTTCAGACAACAGGACCTTTGGCTGGTAATAAGGGAACATTCATTTCATTCAGATCTGAATAGCGTCATGCTAGTAAACAACATTCTAAACTTTGGATTGCATCATGTGTGCACTACCCAGATTGGAAGGACCTTTTGAACAATAGGGTTGGACACATTTCCACAGGGCCAAAGGTCAGACGTGGAGCATCAGTAGACTGCGCTCTACATGCTTCAGAAAGCACTGGGGTCAATGCAAATGCAGAGGACTGGTAGCTTGCGTTTTACTTCTGTGGGCCTCATTTAGAGACAGTTGAAAATCTGTTAAAAAAAAAAAAAAGCAGCCAGAAATGAAAGCCAAATTGATCACGTATCTATAAGCAAAAGGTAGGATACAATTGCTCTACAATTTTCGGTAACTTATGTCCACATTTGGGTGACCTTTATATAAATAAAGGTTAGTGAGGAAAATCCAGGGCATTATGGATAAGATGTTACAGCTAGAGTAGGCTTGGAGAACGCCTCCTGGCTATAGCCTATCGCCATGGCTCTTCAACATCTATCTGGCCTCTCCGATTACCACTTTCTGCCCTTTTTTACAGTGTTATGCAAACGACCCACAGCTCTCTTTCAAGCTTACTTCCCCTACCTCCTCCCCCTCATACCCGACTGCTATTCAGGGACGGTTCTCTGCAAATGATCTCTGCCTTAATGCCAGTAAGACAGAGATATTTCTCATTGGGATTCCTGCTCCTTGTTTATGTGTTCTCCCACTCTCCCCCTCTCGCTCTCTCCCTCTCTCCTTGCATAGGAAGATTCTAACTTTCCTCACCTTCCCCCGGAAGTTCAATGTCTCCAGAGCATGGGTTCTCTCTAGGTTGGACTACTGCAATTGCCTCTTTCTCAACCTGCCCCTTTCCTCCCTTCAACTAATCCAGAATAGGAATACGAGACTTATCCTTGGCATTAAGCCCAAGGACGGCATCTCTCCAGCCCTAAAATCTCTCTGCAGGCTCCCGGTGACCACAAGGATCAAATTCAAGACCCCTCCTTGCATCATCCACAAGGCTGTCTGAGGCCTGGGACCTCTTTACATCCAGCTTTCTCTCCCAAAATACCTCCCGGCCAGAGTCTGTCAGTCTTCTAGCTCAACTCTCTGCAGGTCAAACGTTTCTCCAAGCAGAGAGTAGGAGGTAGATCCCTTTTCTTGGCTGGTTCCTACCTCTGGAACAGCTGCCCCTCCCCCCTCATACTTGAGCTGGATCTTCTTAAGTTCTGGAAACTTGTCAAGACCTTTCTGTTCTCCGCTTCCATCCCTCTTCCCCTCCCATGCTAAACTCTCCACCTGCTGCTGCGACTGGGACCTGGTCCCATCAGAGTCGTACAGGTGCCAGACCACCCCCTACCAGGCCCCCCAGCATTCTCTGCCAGCACTTGCCCTCGGGTACACTTGCCTGGACTGGCCCTACTTGGTCCTCCCTGGCCATTGCACTCATCCTCCCTGCACCTTTTCCCCTGGCACTTGCCAGTGAGCACTTGCATGCCCCGCAGGTATCCCACTCCTGCACTTCTCCCTCACCCACCTCGTCATGCACTTTCACGGTAGAATTGTCACAAGGACAATATAACCATTTTTGTTTGTACTAATCCCTGTGACCCCTCCTCCTCCCCCCCCCAACCCGGGCTTTGTCTTGTGGCACCTGGAAACACTCATGTATAGGCACGATACAAATGTCCAATAAATGCATAAATTGGCTCCCTTTTAGAAGTGGCTACTGGTCAATTGAAAAGAATATGAAACATGCCCTGCAAAGTATACCACGTTACCATTTGCAATATTAAAGGAGTAAATATTTGTATCCAGAAAAACAGGTAAATAAAAGTCTCATGAATACTTGCCCTTATTGCATGTTCCAAATGATTGGCACATATGCAGGGAGCACAACTGGACGTGAGAAGAAATTACAATTATTTGCATTAGCCATCAACCTGGACGATACCTTGAAAGGACTAGTGTTGATTTGTGTAGGTCGATAGTATGGCTAGCTGAGGGTTCTAAAGTACCGTTATAGAGCAGATAAGGAACAGCACAGGTCCGAGAGATAGGTCACCTCCTCAAAGGAGTCCTGCCTGTAAGATCCTGTAGATCATCTTTCAGGTACAATACCATCTAAATAGTTTAATAAATCCATGTTACAAACCCTCGCCTTTAGTTTGAGGACCTTGCATTATTGTTAAAGGCTAATCTATGTAAGGAAGGATCTCCTTATTTTGTATGTCGTTACTATTGACTATTTTGACTTGTTAGTTTCACTTATTAATGGGATATTTAAAAGCATTTTGCTGGACTGACTTGCCAAGACAACAGCTCCTTCCCTGCAGTTTCCATACAGCAATATCAGGACCAGGTCTGAGATTTGCAAGGTCCTTTGTACAGGAAGACGTGCAGGCCCACTAATAGCCATTATGTATTGACATCAGAGTGGAATCACAGAAAATGATGTCACAGGAGTGACATGAGTCTTTGATAGTCCAGGGGATCATCGGAAGTTACATCTCCAGTTGCCATCAGTAAGCCAAGAGACACCAACCTGTGTAAGAAGCACCATATGAAAGATCAACATGGTTATCCTATGTGGAGTAATACCATTAGTGTACAGCGTGAATGACTTCTACAGATTTCTACTGTTGGCAGATTAGGCACCGTGAGCTAACTTAGGTGTGTGATCCTGAACAAATTATTTAAAATGTTTATTCTGGGACTTCCCACAAATATTCCCAGCTTTAGCTGGCTGAAATGAGTTTGGCTTTCAAGAATACTCTGTGCTCTTTTCACATCATCTCGATTAAACAAGTCATTATAAAACTACTCTGACAAATATAAAAATATCTCTAGTAATAAATGTGAACCAAACAGAATAGGACATTGTTGCTTTATTCCCACCCTCTCCCATCTCGGTTGAAAGACAACAACAGAACGTAAAGCAGCACAAGGCTAGAAAATGGCCTCTGGGTATTGTAAACTCACTTTGAAGACCCTTCTGTTTCCTTTGAAACTGCGCATCATTCTTCTCTAGTTCAAACTCTTTCCCTTCTTCTTGGCTTCAAAGTCACGCTTACATGATTGGATGTCCCATTTTTCTTACCACTTCTTCTCCAGCTCATGGGACTGCACACATCCTCCCCAACACCACTCCCATTGGACGTTCCTCATGGTCCCATGCTTACCCTTCTTCAACCTGTACACCTCGTCCCAAAACGAACTGCTTTGGCTTGAACAAACACCTCTTTACTGGCAATGCTCTCACCACCTTCTCCTTCACCCATGCAATCTACGAACGCAAAACCAAACGCCTAACAATCATCCACCACTGGCTACTGCTCAATTCTTTAAAGAGGGAAGTTATCTTTCTCTCTGCCTCTAACACCATCCTTCACCTCGCCCATCGTCCCCAGATGTCCTCACCCATGGCTCTCAGCCATGAGGCTCTTTGGCAGGAACTTCAAACTACCAGTTTATCACAGCCAGTATCAACCTCCTAAACCTTGGAAAAGAATTGCACATCATCTCACGCACCACTCAATTAAATTCCTTAGCTCTACTGCAGTGCTTGGGAAAGTCAGCTAATGTGCAAGCCTACTTCCTGTTCACCCTCAACAAAACCCTTCAGCTTATACAGATCCTCCTCCACCTCAACCTCCTGTCACCACACTGGATGGCTCTCTAGGACAAACATCCATCTTAAATATTTGCTAACAGGCTATAAATTCATCCATTGTCTTGACGCCCACTAGCTCGCCTAATGAATGAATCCCACTATACTCCCCTTATCTAACTCTGTTAGGAATTTTGCCCGGGACAATAGTGAAAAATCGAAATATAATTGAGGGAAGTATTTGGAGACGGATCCTCGGTATACTCAATGCTGTGCCTCTAGCAGCTATTAGGTATGAATTAGGGTATGTCTCACTTTGGGCCACGAGTAACGTGAAGGCTACTGACACTAAACACAAAGATTATGGCCCCTACTTCGAAAACCCTATACGAGTTGATGGGAATAAATAGGAGTTGTGCTGTATCCCTGCTGGAACATAAAAATACATGAGACTATTCTCCAATGCCTAGGCTCAGATTTGGAAACTCTGGTTAGTAATCCAACGCCAACTAAAAAACAGCTGTTGGATCCCAACAGAAACTTTCCATTCATATATATCACTGAGCCACTTGGCCCATGAACATAAGTGCAGCGGATACCTCTCAAAAACCTTGCTTCAGTTTCCGAAACGGTATTACCGTCGGCTACTCCTGAGGTTAAGATGGAATATCTTACCAACAAAGGATATCCTGTTAAGAAGGAAACAAATACCCCTAGAAGAAATTGGCAATCAGAACCAGAATCTGTGAAACATTTTGTTCTGGAATGTGAAGAGCTGAAAGATTTAAGCAATGTTTTCCTAGGAACATTGAATGATTACCATGTGTGCTACTCTATGGATATACTGTGGAAGCGCGGTCTTAACATACAAAATGTACGAGAAGGATTAGCCCTTTCAGGATTTCTCAAGGGCATTAAGATGGTATAGAGTGCAAAAGGGGAACTCTTACTACGAAGCTGACTGGTTGTTGAATTAATTATAATTTGTTCTTTTTATTTCATTATTATTATGATTAACAATTGGTATGTGCAATGAAGTATCTGAAATGGTGTATGTGCAATGAATTATCTGTAATGTTATATATGAACTGTATCTCTTGTTTTTGTATTTTAATAATTACTTTAACGATGTATATAGAAAGAGAAATATTCCAATATGCTCTTTTTTCTTTGATATTTCTTCTAATGCTATTTAAATTTGAATTTATAAAAGGTTTGATTAAACGAATTGCAATAAAACACTTGTTTTTTTGTTTGTTTTTTTTAAACATCCCTTTAGCTCTACCACCGCCCTCACCATTCTCCTGGTTTCACACTCCTTATCCCTACTTGAACGCTCCCCCACCCATCAAAGCCTCAGAACTCCTCAAAATTAGGCTCAGACTCCACATGCTAGCAACAGAAGGCGCTCTCACTAAACCCCCCCACTGCTATTCTCCTATCCAAACAAACTGCCCCTCTCCCCTCTCCTGAATTCTGCCCTTAAGACTACTCTAATATGTAATAGTGGCCTCGGCCTCTAACGTTAAAAATGGTGGTTACTGTATAGGTGACCGACTGTGAAGGAGTATGTAAGCTGTGGAAGTAGTCACCAAGGTGTTCTACACAAAGCATTCCAGGATTGTGAGTTGGACGCAATTAGTTCTACCCCCACGGTGCAGAGAGGACAGAAACCAACGCAAGGGGATGCTAGAGGAGACCCTATTAAAGTGCTCCCGTGCCAGTTTCAATACTCAGCAGCCCCAGGAAGAGATGCAGTCAAGCAGGATTTGTGCCAATAGACGTCTGTGCCAAAATGTGTTTGTGCTCCTTGCTAACATTGTAATCCACAGGGACTCAAATTCCCACTCAGAGCACAGCCCTAGATTGAACAAAGCCTACAACTCAGATCTGCTCCCAGGCCTGAGCTCATAGCAGAGCCTAAATCAGTCTTGAGCCCTTCCTAGAAACGAGACAGACAATAGTCTCAGTCCTATGCATGCTCACAGTCAAACCTAGGGCCAGTTCTCAGCCTGTCAGAGTTCTGATGTCTCTTGATATCATACATGCCATCATTTGAATGCAATTGCTTTCTGTACACTTTCTCTTTTTACAATCATTGAAAAACGTAGAATTGCTTGGTTTATTACTACAGTTATTAGTTTCTGTAGGAGTCTTGAATGACAGTATTAAGATTGATTTCGGGCCTACCCACATATTTTTGTTCCGGGTTGTTTCTTTTTAACACGTCCTTGCTGAAAGGAACATAGTATAGGGAACACGCTGCTTAATATTGGTGGGAAAGGCAGAACCATCATTGTCATGAGTGACACTTGATTAATGGCAATAGGGTATTTGACAGGCCCTAAGAGTAAGACTGGGCTAAAAAGGTGTTAAACATAGTCCCCATCCATGGGTCGTAATCCATGGATGCCTTTTCTTTTCTGGATCCAACAGATTTTCAATGGGCTTTATTCATACCTGGAAATGTTTTGCCTTACCTGAGAATTGATGTAAAGAGCATTTTTATAGGGCACAGTCAGTGATTGTAAAATAGAGGTGTTACATCAACTGCCTGATAAAGAAACTCACTATCAACAACTCAGACGTTCCTGCAAACTATTGCCACATCACTTACTTGTCCTTTTAAAAATCACTGAAATAACTATTTCCATTTGGCCCCATAAGAGAATATCCTAACAGAAACCCCTCCAGTATTATCAGTGTTACTTTTGGCCACACTGCAGAAAAGAAACCGCCACCATTCAAGTTGCTGAGTCTTTTTACATCATGCACAGCGAGGATCCCTGTCTAGTGATCTGGTTCACCCAATCTATTGCTTTCAACACGACTGGCCACAAGGTTGCATTAAACACCCTTGCTTCCCACATGGTGTTCAATAATGCATTGGCTAAAACACATCCTTCACAGAACCATGTCAGGTGGCACATTTGCAACCACTACCTCACCCAATCACCTTTGGAGTGCTATAAGGCTCCATCTGCTCACCAGTTTTCTTCAACTTCTACATGGGGCCACTGGGATTATTACAAGCCAATCCAAACATCAAGAACCACCAATATTCTGGCCATAACTAACTCAGGATCCACTGTCCGAGTTAGCCACTGACATACACACAATGAGACACTGTCTCTACCTCATCAAGTCAAGCATCTATTTGAAATTGAACCTCAAGACAAAATTCATCCTCCTGTCAACCTCTTCTTCAGCCACTCTTCTCGCACCTCTCCAGTTTCCTTTGCCCTGTCCCTTCACTCCAGTACAAGGTTTGCAAACCCAAAGGATCGCCCAGCTCCAGCAATTCATCATCTAGACTGCTACCCTGGCTACGATGAGCCTCGTAACCATCTGGAAAAAGACTACTGTTCTTTATCAGGGTCTACCTCTTCCTAAATCTGGGCGAAATAGTGAATTTTGCTACTTACATCCTCTAGAACACATCTACCCTGATCCTAGCTTAATTTCTTCCATTGCCACCATTCTTGATGGCTGTCCATGTACTAATCAATCCCTCTATGTCTTTATATGTTTGCACAGACCTCCTTCCCAACCCAGCGTATCCACAATCCATTGCCTGCTACACTCACCTTCATAATCTCTGCTCAAACACTAAGCAACCTATCCGGCTTTGTCAATACAGCCCCTTTTAATCCGGGCGCCCTTACTCTGTGACTCAAAGCAACAAACAAATACTGCCACCACAAGGGCCGAAATTAAAATTCGATGAGCAGGTGCAAAAACCAGCTGCGGGGCATCAGGCATCACCCAGCAGGCAGGAGCTACTACCGGAGAACCAGGAGCGGATATACAGTACACTTCAAATCCAACACGAGTTGGCCACTACCTTTTTGCCCATTATGCATGTTCCATTAAATATAAAGTGTCCTAATGTATTTTATTTACATTCTCAAAGACTCAAATATGTCACATTTGCATGCTCGTAAGGCACCGGTTGGCATGAGGAGTCAAACATAGCTCCTGGTAACTGCCATGTCTAAGCTAACCAGGTTCTCCTAGGGTAGAACCAGGAGCTAAACGGCTCTCAGAAATTTCGAACCTTGCCACGGCCCAGGCTTTCAGATTAGAAACACCACCTTGACCCAGAATGTGCACCCTGTCATCATCCAGCATTATTCCGCTTGCCTTGATCCTCAGCTGCTTTGACTGTATATATCTCTGTACATTACTGCAGTGTAAATATAGGCCCTAATCATTATGGGCCAATTAATGTCTTCTAATGTGCCTTCCCCTCAACATGCCCTCCTTCCGTTGCCACTTTACCACTATCAAAGTACTGCCTATGTAAATCATTCCTGGAAAAGCACATTTACACCTTTGAAAAAATTCTGTTGTCCCCAGGTGAATCCACAGGTTTTTTGTTTTGCTTGCACTGCACTTGGAACCTGAAGCCTACAAACTCTAAACGCTGCTCCCTGCATTTCTATACAAATGGACAGCCTTAACTAAAGGCACAATACATTATATGTGCGAGGGTGGGGCCATTCCTCCAAAAAGGGACAATGTTGTGTGTGCCTAGCACCTTATTAAAGTGCACAGGTAGAGGTGCCATATATGCATTTGGGCTTACTGTGTAAATAGTTTCTGCAAATCTGCACTTTCAGCAGTAGTCTTATTTAAGGGACATCAGACTCGCCTCTTGGACCTTGCAGACCACAGTGAAGTACAGTGTTATGTCTGGTATGATTTCTCTAATTCGGTGCGAGAAGGAAAGAATATGAAAATTAAGACTCAACCGGCCCGACTTATAGGTTTTTGGGGGTACTGGGTTGGAGGCAGAGTAACACTTCTTATGTGAGTGACATGCCTGGGAAGCTTATCGCCAGGAAGGATCCCTCTTCAACGAGGAAAGGAGGGCCATTAAGAAGGGGTAGGCTAGATGAAGGTGAAAGTTACAGAGAGCCAGCAGGGATTACATCTCTGTGAGCCGGTCAGATGGAACCTATGACGTTAATGCGGTGGAGACATCCTATGAGAGGAAGCTCTGGACTGCTGCCTGAAGCCGCCCTGGATTAGGGTGTGCCAAATACTGTGGCCTCCAAACAAAGGTGGGCACTAGTTAGGATTGGCCACTGTCGCAAAGTCAAACTTAATTTGTAACTGTTGGGCTTTTTGCAAGTATGGGGAAGATTATTAAGTGTAGTGCTCCTTGTGAAGGAAACAAATCGGAAACAGATAAGACCTTTCAGAGACAAATCCTGATCTGCTATTCCAAAGGTCTCATTCTACGTATGCCTGATGAAGTAATCTGAAGATTACAAAAGCTTACAAATAAAGGACTTTGTTAGCCTAACTAAGGTATCATCTTGTCTACTCCGATTCATTTCCCTACAGAGAAATAATTAAAATGTATGCCCAGTGCACAGCAAAAAACACTGTACATAATTGAACCAGGTACGAAACAACTTGGCCACGAAGCATTGTCAATTTCCAGGAGAGGTTTGGGGTTATTCAGTCCATTAGGGATGCCCCTGCAATATGGAAAATGGACACTTGGCCATGGCTAGTGGGTCCCAACAAAACCTAATGGGGCACCATGTCAAGGGATGGAATATGGAAAGTGGACACAGCCGAAGTCCGTGACCACAGGCCATGGCGAGTGGTGTGGCCATTGCTAGTCGGCTCGTTTAGGAAACCTAATGGAGCAATATGTAGAGTGGCTATAAGAAAAGGTACGGCTGGGACCCCTTTTTGGGTCAAAAATGTATGGTGGACATGGCTGAAGGCTAGTGGCCCGGATGGCTAGTGAGTAAGAAAGAAAGGTATGGCCGTGGCCACCTAGTGGGTCTAAAATGTGTGGTGGACATGGCCGGAGGCGTTGGCTAGTGGCCCCGTAGCGTTTTAAAATATACAGTGGGCACGGCTGAAGGCCTGCTAGTGGCCAGTGTTAATGCACTGGACTCGGTCAGCTATGCGCGCTCGCTCCCACACCCATGATTCCGGGCAGGGTCATCGCTTACCCGGAAGGGCACTTGGGGGTTGTACCCACAGTGGTGCTAATCGCACAGGGATACTAACAGTGTATTCCTGCTCCCTGCCAGACGATGGGCGCCGCCATGTTTTCCCCGGGATGCATGCGCAAGTGCGTAAAGATTGACTCCATGCATGCGCAGACGTGCATGTGTTTGATGTTGCATAACAACCAGTGTTATTTATGGTGATGCCGTCTAGGACTATATAAGCCCCACTGAGACTATGCTCCTCGCGTCTCAACTCTCTTGTTGTGTGTACGGTCCTTTCCTTTATGTTGCTCTCCGTCAGCGCCTGGAATTTTTGTCTGTCTTACTTGCTCACCTCACTTCTGCCTTGGTTCCAGGCTAGCTTGCTCTCCTCTTCTTACCTTGCCTTGTGCTCCTTCCTCCTGATCTTTTGTGTTCTCCCTTATCCTACTAGTCATCATCGGTGCCCCAGGCTCAGTGCAGCGCCACCGTCCTCGCCTGTGGTGCCGGGAGGTTCTTCCAGTTTACTCCTCGTATGTCAATCACAGGAGAGGATTTCCTGGTGGTTTCTCTGAGCTATGCTGGCATCATTATCTCACGTCCTGCTAATTCTACAGATTCCTGGCGCAAAAACCACCTTCTCACGACCAGATCTCTGTTACCAAGTACCAGCAAGCTCTAGTGCATGACACACACAAAAAGATTATTGCATAACAATACTCTTGAAATTCACTGGAAAAAAACCTTAGTTACGGTGGGAAGTCATGATCAGCTTAACTCAGTGCATTCCCGCTGCAAATCCCATAAGCACAACATAGTATCAGAGCAGGGATTCACAATGACATACAAAATGGCATTATGGGGAACATAGCATTTTGGGTGACACCAATAGGATTGTGCTGAGATAAGCTGGTCAGGACTTCCCACAGCTTCTGAATTTCAAGGGTTATGTTGCGTTAAATCTGCACAAATTAACTGGACCTTAAGTAAGGTTTTTTCAGATGAGCATTGCAACAATCAATAAAGAATACTCGCTGTTGAAAAAAGAAAGCTCGGGCACACAAACTGGTGAAAATATATATCATTAGAGACCAGGCGGAGAAGAGGAAATCGGCGCAGTCACTGAAGTACGAATGATGAAACGTGTTCCACCTCAACGTGTCAATATATTTACAGACGTCACAGTGTGACTTACACAGCGTATGTGAACACGCACCAGGTTAGGTGCGAAACAAGTCATCTGGCATATTTCTTTTAGCATGCATTTCTTCTCAAATTAAGGAGCAATCTTACTACGTTACTTTATTGGAATATTGGAGTGCTATTGCCTTCACGGTCACACTGACTTTTTGTAAATATATTAATTTGACCCAAGTCCCACATTCCACAATGCCACCTAGTAACCATTGCTGGAAGTACACCTCCAGTTCGGAGCCACGTCAGCAAGACAAATTAGCTCAAAAGCAAGCTGTTTTTCTCCAGAAAATTGAGTGGGTCTTACAGGGCAGTGCTACTTTATGTGTGCTTTCAGCGATGGTTACTAGGTGGCTATGTGAAATGTGTGACTTGGCTCAAACGGAATGATACACTCACTTTTCAGGTGGAACGTGGAATTTTTATTTTTTTCACTTTTCAGATAGAATTCTTTTTCAAGCCTTTTTAAACCCATCATAATTTAGTATATAAATTTCACTGAAAACACTTTAAAAAAGGGACGTTATGGTTAAAAGGAAAACCCAAAAACTTGAGAAATTTGAGAGTTATGGTAAACTAAGCCACCACAACTCGCGCCACCACCGTACACTGCTAAGACTAACACCCAAGATGATATCACAAATGTCACTGATGACATCACATATCTGGGCCACTTGATTTTGTTCACGGACAGATCTAGGCCAGGTGGTTTTGTTCACGGACAGTCCGAATATTAAAATTCAAAAAAGGTGCTATATATCTAGATGTTAACCTTGTCATATAAAGTTCTTTCCTTAGGGTTTGGTCTCAGCTCATGGTGCACATACATGGGGAAAATAAGCAGGCTTCAAACACACAATTCATTTGTATACATGAAGATAAACCTTAATGTTATTACAATTTTCTGATGATGTAGTTTCTTTCTTCCTTACTTTAGTTCCCCTGTATGTGCCTCTGATTGTATGCATTGTGGGTATGTATTGTTCGGACTAGCACAAGTGTGTAGTAAGTCTTGAATTGTTAGCTAGTTATCACATGTTTAACTTTACTGAAACCTTTCATAAGGTAGCGTTAATTATTGTACTATCCATAATTACAAGATTATAAATATTGTACTTCTATGGTGCATGCTGCAGCCATTGCCTGTTTATTTAGGATTAGATTCCTGTATTAACAAAACTCCAATACAATGTTATTTAGATGAGTACATTCTGTAATAGATTAAGTAGTTCATGATAGGTCTCCCGATCACCCCTGAAATCTTGTTACCAACATTATAAACACAGCCCCTTGTAGGGACTTTCATCAAAATTAATTTCACATATGATGTCATCAATGACATTTGTGATGTCATCTTTGATGTCCTGGGTGTTAGTCTTAGTAGTGCAAGGTGGTGGCGCTAGTTATGGTTGATTAGCTTACCATGACGGGTGAATTTGAGGTTTTTGGGTTTTACTTGTAACCATAACGTCCCTTTAACACAGTGTCTTCACTGAATTTCATAGGTTTTTATTAGTGCAACTTAACCATAAAGTCCCTTTAACAACGTTTTTTTCAGTGAATTTTATGGGTTTTTACCAGTGCATGCTATTTTCCTACAACTTACTAATATCATACTTACCCCAATATGGCAACATTGTTGTCCAATTTACAAAGTTTCACCTTAAATCTCTGCCATTTCCCACCTTCTAGCATACTTTTTAACACTTCTGTACACTTTTTGCTACTTTTTCCACTGTTTTTTTTAGTCCAGCGACATCCGAGATGTCAGACGTAATTGCGGACCTTCCAGACAGTGCCTCGTGACCATGCGCAGCATGATGATGTGTCCGTAAACGCGTCCACTTGTCACGATTGTGTCCGTGCTTTGAGGACAGTTCAGAACTGCATGTTCTACTGATCTAGGAACTTTCCAGCTCAAAATGTACCCTCGCACAGCCCCTACAGCTATTCTTACTCATTATCCATTAACAATCTGGTACAAAGCACATACTTGGAAGAATATTAGCAAAACTGCTATTAATCTTAAAAATGGCATCACCTATTGTCATCCCTCCTCCCCAAAAGCCACCACCAGCTGGAGGAACTACACAACACAAAAAGCGCAGTACTTCTAAAGATGATGAAGTGGACCAAGAAGAAAAGGTAGAGGGAGTGCCTACCTCTAGCACCCAGAGAGAATCATGGGTAGGACAGTTCTTTACCACTGTTGGGAAATGTACCAAAGGCTAAAGCTACAAAAGTGAAATGTACTGAGTGTAACTTTGTAATCAGTCGCGGGCTTCCTGGACAGTACTCCTACGTGACCACCTCCATGCGCTGCCACACCAAATCCAACCACTGCAATGCTCTCAGAAAGGTTGTTCCTTTCTTAGCAAGTAGTAGGCTGTCTTCCTCCACCAATAATGTAACCACACAGCCTACTTCTGTGGGACATAAAATCCCACCAGCTACCTTGCAAGCAATAAAAGAGGCTGTTGATCCTTATCTTTCGACAACAGTCCTCTGCATATACTGCAACACACCACTCTGCAGGGGGAAGCAATTCCAAACTGCTTTTGAAGCTGTAATCAAGGAGCATGAGAAACACTGCCTCCTACCTTAGAAGTAACACATGTACAACATCTTCCCCTGTGCACCTGCACCTCCATATTACTGCATCTTCCCTAAATTCCCTCCCCACCTTACGTTCTAATGTCTCCTGAACATAAAATACATCAAAAAACAACAAAAGAAGGTTCCTAAAAATAAAAGAAAATCTTATAGACTCCATCTACTTTACATTTCTCAGTAAAGTACATAGACTCAATAAGATTTTCCAACATTTCCATTAGCCTTTTGTGTTATGCTAATTGAAATAATGTGGCATTCATCTGGTCGGGGGATAATGGCCTGGCAGACCAAGTTATCGGCCCAGGCGAAGCAAGGGCGGATAACGAGGGCTCCGGACCGCTATCCCCCCATTCCAGCCCCTTCAATGGGGATGAAAGCCATTAGCACCACGGGGGAATCCTGGGTGCTAATAAAAAATATTTTTTCTTCTTGCTGTAGGAAGGAAAATCCTTATCCAAGATGGCCACCATGGAAAGGGAAGGCGAGGCTCTCCATACAGAGCTCTCTTCCCTTTCCAAGGCAGCCCGCAGAACAAGCACATTTTTCCCCCCTTTCAAACTTATCCCACTTTCGAATAACTTAACCACATAGTGGACATGGCCAGGTGGACATGGCCACTTTAACCCCATTGTCGTCCCTCGTGGTCATGGCCAGTAGCCACATTGATCGGGTCATGACCTTATGCCATGACCCAGACAATCTGGCCACTGCCCATGGCCAAAGGCTATACATCAGTCCCCAAAGGTATATCACTATTTTGTGTACCTACATTATGAAAATAAAACACGGGCACATTTGCGAAACAATGCTTTAAGGTCCTGGCCAATGCTCCTTAAACGAGTTTGCTGGAAATCCGCCCATGTTTTATTTTTTCAAATGTGTAAAAATGTATGTGCATACAATAGTCATAACTAAGCCTCCTCTTGACAAAATCCCACCAAACTTTACAAATATATGTAGCTCTAGATCTAAAATCTTTTTGCAAACGTTAGTGTAGATTCATCAAATGGCACCACATTTATAAGCCTTTACAATATTTTGGGACCACCCCCCTCTAATTTTGTTCCCTCTTAACTAAACAGCTCCACACTATCAGGTCTAGAATACATTTCCAAAATGTCATTCAGTTTCATCGAGTGGCACCAAAGTTATAGGCCATCCAAAAACTGCTTTTCACCAAGTCAGTAATAAATAGGCATAGATGTCCCTGAACAGCTGAAGTGTTCGCGAACATCACAGGACGGTACCCGGACTGTGGCATTTGGGGATGAAAAACGCCAGTTTTTTGGCTTCTTACAGCCATATCCCATCCTCATCACCACCCACCTACAGGGTCTTTCACAGCCACGCGTTCCGTAATTCTTTTGTCAACTTTTTGTGACCCTCAAAGGACTGATTATACTTAATTGCCTGCATTTGTATGCAAGTAAATATGGAACCATCGCATACCCACTCAAAATATGCCTTTAAGAGGGAACTGACACAAACTTGCCATCATATTTCAGCTGGGAAATCTAATGTGTATATTGTGTTATGTACAATTCGCAACCGCACCTTCGGAATTTCTCTTCAGAGAATCCTCAATGTGGAGAGGAACCTTGGTAGTTCCGTTTAAAAACAAAAAAAAAACAGAAAGGAGGTACCTGGTACTGCAACCATTAATTCACTTAAAAAACGTTTCTGACATAATAGGAGATCAGGATGCCAGGGCAGAACTACAGTTGTCCAACTTTCTCTTGAGCACAATGTTCAAATTGCTGCAACAGGTCATGCAGGAAAAATGTTTCGATATACGTTGCCAGGCAGCAAAATAGCAAAAAGCTTCTTCACCGGCACCCGATTTCACATATGTGTTGTGCTATGTACATAATCTTCCCTTTTTTCTGGCTGTTGATGGCAGCAGTGACCAATATGAAGAGAAAATGTATCCACTCACTGTTAAGATAGATAAAGTAAGGAGGGTCGGGGACAGAGTGGTTTCCTACAGATGCGCACAACCCCTTTTATGCAGTGCTTAAGTCATTTTTAAGGAAATGCATACTGTATTTGAAACACTAGCAATTCCTTGGCAAAACGGTGCTGGTTTGTCAGTAGACAATAAATCGGTTGATACTGGCCTCCAGAATGCCATAATGTCATGATTTAAGAATAAGATCCCATCATTCTATGTGGTAGGATGACGGGTTACATTGGCCAGAATGGGGCTTTTGAAGCTGGAAAAATGTTTGCAAAAACAAACGGGAGCGACGTCGGAGATTTCTCAGCAGATATCCCATTTCATGGACCACAGCACAAAATGAAAATAGGAGCTTAATAATTCTATCAATTTTGTAACAGCGCAGAGAAACATTATAAAAACATGCAACCTGATGTTAGGTTTGCGTAAATTGTAAACCACCTATAGCAAATGCACAGAGGGTTCCTTTCTGTCACAGGAACCCAAGTACGATACTCAGCACTAGACACTAGTGGAACTTTTTTTCTTTTTTTAAAATCTAATGACTGAGATTTGCCTCTTGTTTTTAAAGTGTGAGTTGGCCATTTATAGTTTCTTCTGCAACATGTTTTGCATATAACTTCATGCAAAATTTGCGGTGGAGGTTCAGAACAGCAAACTATTTCTGCTGATGTTAGATATTACTTTGATTAAATCAATCTGATGACAACCAACTAATGACTGGCTTTTCTACATGGCAGCGACCACTGCCTTCTTCCGCTCCCGTTGGGGGCGCATGGACTTTGCTGTACATAACTCCCAACTGGGGAAGCCTGAATGTGGTACGGCCCAGACCGCTGCCTTTGCGTACACCACCTGCCTGTGGTACGGCTGCACACACATGGCGCGGCCTAGAGCACTGTCTCGCATGAACTAATAAAGTGAATGCCACAAATGTAAATGTCCTAATACCCCCAATGTAATGCTATGGCATTTATAACGCACCTGTACACAAGTATTTCTAGGCGTGTCAAGACAAAAGGAGGACAAAAACAACAATCTTACTACAAATGTAAAATTCAATGTAAGCAGCGCCCAGATGCCTTTGGCTTGGCGCGCTACGTAAGCAATAAAATAAATTGTGTCATTCAGATTGCACAAGTCCTGGTAAGAGGGAGGGGAGAAGTGCGGGATACGGGTTTGAAGCTGTTATCCTGCATATTTCCTAAGGAATAAAGGCTCAGTGATAATTTCATCATTATTTTCTCTTTACCCCTGGCATGGGATGTTTGACTACGCGTCTGTATTCAATAAATACAGCCAAGCGGCTTCCGGCTGGTCTGTTGCACTTGCCTCTCAATTCCTGGTCTGAGAGCGTTTCATTGAGACGATGCTGGGCACAGCGTGCGTGATGGATCGGGACCAGCCAGCCGCTCTGCCTCCCAGAGCACCTCAGTGCAGGTGTGCCAGCCTCCCCGAGGGCCAGCCACATAACAGTGAGAGAAATAGACTTCATATGAGGCACGCAACGTCATTGAGCTGACCGGGCTGAAGCCCCCCCACCCGAAATGTTAGCAGAGGGGCGCAACTTCAATGCCCTTTAACAGTTAAAAGGATAAGGAAGATGCTTCTGGGAGCATTTTGTTTCTTCCCGAGTCAAATCTATCTGCTTGCTCGGCTAGTATGATCAAGCACTGCCTCTTGCCCCCTCCCCAGGTCCCAGCCCCCGAGAGACACAGGCTGCTTTCCTGGCTCTGCAACCAGTGTCGTAATGAAATCGCCAACACATGTTTTTGTCATCAGCAGCATAGCCTTTCTTATGCATGATGGTGAATTTCAATGAAAGACCACCAGTCACTTTGGAGAATCTGTGACACTTGAAGCGAACAACACAATAAAGAACCCTTTGAAAATGTTTTCACACCCATAACGTCTAATAAGCTTGATATGCTAAAAAGTAATGGTTGCTTTGATGTCCTTAGTTGAATGTCCTTAAAAACATGCATAACAACACGCTGGAGGTTTGTGA
This sequence comes from Ambystoma mexicanum, assembly GCF_040938575.1. NCBI lineage: Eukaryota > Metazoa > Chordata > Amphibia > Caudata > Ambystomatidae > Ambystoma > Ambystoma mexicanum. The sequence continues at coordinate 1,302,786,559 of NC_090922.1, forward strand.
CGAATGTCCAAATCTAAGTGAGTTTATGACATTTTATTGTGTCTCAAAGCACTGAAAATCAAGTGAGTAAATAGATATTTTGCATCTTATAGTTTTCCATTCAGGATGTGGAAAATAAAAAAATAAAAATTAAAAAATAATAATAATAATAATAATAATAATAATAAGGTACACTGATATTACTTTGGCCCAGCATGCTGCTAAATGGAATTACATGTTGTCATGATGCTTTATTATCCAATTTGTGTATTTTGCAAGTAAACTCTATAGGACAGTAATATTGTCGTTTTTGACACCCAATACTTAAATATTTGTTCCAAGTAAAGCATGGAAGAAGGTGGCCGTGCCCAAATGCAGAGTGGGTTAAAATCCCTGCTTCGCGGTTTAGCCTGAGAGTGTGATCCCTGGCAAATAATGTAATTTCACCATGACTTCAAGTGCAAAATTTGGAGTGCACGTAAGTGATAATGTTTACACCTTTACAATAGGATAGTTTTAATAAAGTGTAGGGACAAATTGATGTACCCCCTTGCCCCTCTGCTGGTAGCTCCAATACGGTCACATAGAATTGCATTATTGCTGAACTGGCCCTCCCCAAGTCTCTTATCACTTGATTTGACAGGTAGACATAGTCTCACCAGCCAGTGCACCAGAGATTCTAGTATAACGGACTAACTATGGTTGAACCAACATTACATTTTCCACCCTGTTGCTCCCAGCCACTGAAGTTGCTTGATCCGTCCACAGTACTGCCCCACACTCTGCGAAGTCCTGTTATACGACTATATTGAATCTTTCATTGCACACCATCTAGGACCTTCAAGATCTGCAAGAAGTGGGTGCTTTCAGACTTAAAGAAGAGAACTGATTGTAACATTGATGCTGCACTAGAATAGTCTCATAATGAGTAATGAAGTTAGATGCCCCTACATAAGTAAGTTTGCCACTCCACAGTCACTGAAGTTAGCACCTCTTCCAACATTTGAAGGGTTAGCCCGACTATATTTTAGCCTAGGTGCACCCCTGGATGTGCACACTTGCATTTTGTTAGGCAGAGAGGTGAGGGACGCCTTTCCCCGAAACCGGCGTTGTTAAAGTTTTACTGTGTTTGTTCAGAAAAATGTACTTGAATAAACGCAGAACAACTTTAAAGCTGCAACTTTCAAGAAAGACTTCCATCCACTCAGGGCCGGCCTTAAGGGCAGCCGCGCCCTGGGCGAATGGGTGCCTCCCCTCACCCCCGGTTAACAGGGGGTGGGGCAGAAGGGGGCAGGGACAGGATGGGCCACTTTTTTTTACCTTCTCGCTCCGGTAAGGAGGTTAAATAGGGTGCGTCAGCACCTCATTGTCATTGAATGAGCCTGCCGCCGCGGGTGCATTCAATGACAATGAGGTGCCTGCCACCACATCAGCTCGGGGGAGCCCTTGAAAGACTCCCCCAAGCTGGCATGGTGTGGGGCTAATAGCACCTTTTCTTATGAAAAGTGCCTGCGGCGGAGGGGCGCATTCAAATGCAATTGCCGCATTTTACCGCAAAAGGCTGCCTGCCATGCCTTCTCCAACGCCAGCTCGGGGGAGCCCTTGAAAGACTCCCCCAAGCTGGCGCGGCAGGGGCTAACGGCACCCTGGGGGGGTGTGGCATCCCAGGCGGTCGGCCGGCTCACCCCCGTAAGGCCAGCTCTGCATCCACCCGCTGCATATTGAGCTTTAAAATATACAGTTGGTCCCCACACCAGACCATGGCAGATGAGGGTAGAACAGTGGGGGCGGGGCTTCCCCGTTTGCCCCACCTATTTTCTAAAGTGGCCCCTCCCATTACCACTTAGCCTCTCCCCTCTGAAATGTAGGTTTCGTTGCACCCCTGCTTCACATGGAATTTCCTGTTAAATATGCAGCTTATCTTGACTTTTTTATGAAGGCTAATTTATAATGCTCTTTTACTGTCGTGGACAAGGGCCTGCAAAATTCCCAGACACGCACATTTTTAGAAGGGGTTTAAAAGGGGTGGTGAAGGGGATACACAAAAGTGACCCCACCACACCGTGAAGAGTTGGCATCTATGATTAAGCACATCGTTAACATGGAAACATTAAACATAAGCAAAACGAAAGCTAGCAAGGAATGGTTTGTGAGCCTCCGGAAGAGGAGGGACTTTCACATCAATCTTTTGAAGAGTTGCTGTCATGGAAGAGGAGCCTCACCACAAGTAAGGACCAGGAAAAGAGTCATACAGGTAATGTCCAGTATACCCACGGGCTACTTTTCTCTCCAACGCAAAAGCAGTTTATTTTAATCCCTTCCTCCGAATACCGCCCCAGCCCTCACCTTCCAGCAGCTTAGTCCGCTGGTGAAAGATGAAACATGGTTGGCTCTTCCAGAGCGGCATTTGCTCCAGCCGCGGTCCAATGTGGTGGTGAGGGTCGTACCAGTCCTTGGTCCACTCGAGATGTTTGGGTTTTGCCAAGCCGGGCACATAATGCATCCGACCCGCATAGGTGATGGGCTCCAGGCCGGGGATATCATATTCCGTTTTCTTCACCGGCCTGGGGGCGCCGCGACCAGCCCGAACAGGAAGCACCTCCACTTTAGCAGCCGCCCAGCGGTTGAGATACAACCGCGCCGCTGTGCCGGCCATCAGACTGCAGTATTTTCAATCACCTGCCCGAGAAAAGTCACTGCTAGGGCGCCGCCATCTTGCCAGAGAAGCCGTGGCCTAAGGAGGCGGGACACCGACAGCATGAACATAAAAGAAGGGCTACGGAAGCCTTGTCGAGACGGCGGTCAGTGGTGATCAGTGTAGATTTACACAACACTGTATGTACAAGTCCGCGGACAAGGCACAGAACCTTTACACATATGCTGAAACAGCGAATACCGATTTATATTCAACCCTGAAAATGTAATTATGTTTTTACAAAAAGCCTAGTAGAATATCAAATTGTATTCCATTTAAAATTAAACCACATTATTCCGGGGGTTTTCACCGCTACAAATCACACTATTTTACAGTGTCTGTGAAAGTTCAACCTCTTGCTACGCGGTGAGAGACAGTCCCATAACATCGCACTTTGTCGGCGATTGTAATGATCCCAAGAGTAACAATATGCAATGTCATGTCCCGATGTAACCGCCCGCTAAGACTTGCAAGGAGCATCCAGCTAGACGGGAAGTGGAGCAGTCCATGGACAAATTTAAGATCGTGCCATAAATTAATCACAAATTGCAATTTATGACAGGACAAATGCAGTTGGATGGGACGCGTGTCTTCTTTCGGTTTCTATCCTTTCCTGACATCCTAAAATCATCGCCCCCAAAGCGGAGGTACACCCTTGTTTTTTTTATGTTCAAATAATGTTATTAATTTGTTAAAAGAATAGATTTTATCAGTATTCATAATAGCAGTATTCATTTACCTTTAGTAATTTGACAGTAGTGCAGTAAACTCAAATTTTATACAGTCGTGGTTGGATAGTGTTATTTGTGACCCTCATATGTGTATTGCCCTTTTAAGATGTGGGTCCCTACCAATGTGTAATGCCCTTTTAAGATGGGCCATGACAGTCATGACCCAATCTAATAAAGGGAGCAACTGAAGGCACATGCAACAGAACAGCTGCAAGCTCCAACAATGGATTATCTGTTTTCTCTGTCTTGCATTCTGGGCCTGCAGAGCTATACCAGTGTGATCACAGTCCTGCAGGACACTGCTGGTCTGCGCCCCCCCCAGACCAGCTTGGTGCCTTGGGTCCAGCTCAGGAACCCACCATCCAGGATGCTGCAGGCATACGAGGTGCTTCGGCACCCAGGCTGTGTCCCCACAGCCTCACAGGACGCTGCCCTGCAACATCTGTAGGTCCGGGTGACCCCGGCACACCAACATGGTGCTGGGCCCCCAGCACCTGTGAGGCCGACCATGTGACCGCCTCCGGCCCCACAATAGATATGTCTCATGATAGTTATTCAGTGGGAATAATGAAGGGGCCAGCTAAGGAGAAAATGAAGCCACATCACCAGAATGTATGGTGGAAGGGGTGTAGACACACAAATAATGGTTGTTTTGGGTAGCAAGATGAAGCCATACCTCTCAACCTTATAATTCTACATGACGTGTGAAAAAGGAGAATACAGATTTTTCATACTAACGTAAAGGAAAGTCCTGATTCTATTAAAGACACACAAGCAAAGGAGATGCTAAGCTCTTCTGTTTACGTGTCGAGCAACACATTTAAACCACATTTCAAGTGAAAACATTAAGAAAAACAACAACTTCCATATATGTCTTTTTCGTAGGTTGAACTTGATAGGCTTCCACCTCCCATGTGACTCTTCCAGCCCATCTCACTCCTCAACAGCCCTCACTCTCCTAAATCCCTGTGATTTGCCTCTTTCTTTTACTGCCTCTACGATAGATTCAAACTTTGCGCCCCAACTGGTAAACACTGTAACCCAGTCTCTGACCGACTCCCACTCTTCATGAACCTGCCAGTTTGTTCTATGTGCCTGAAGAAAAACAAGAGAATAGCTCTAATAGTAAACAATTTTCTAGGCGGGCAATCGCTAACGGACGCGCTCACCTAGTCGCCGCTCATGCATCCTCGTCATGCACTCACTTACATCCTTGCTGCGTTTGCACGGGTGTTAGTATGGAAAATTAGTATTCTATGTGAAGACCAGAGGCTCGGATTATGCTTGTTCAAATCTGACTCACCACTAACGAGGAAACATGGTTGATCGACCTAAAGTAAAACTTCTAAAAATAACGACTCGTTCAACCAGTCTGCAGCCTTCAAAATAGCTGCGCTCCGACGCTAAATGCTTTAGACGCCATTGCGCCTCATGCTGAATGTGCTCCGTATGCATTGGCATCAATGCCTGCCGGCTGCATGGTCTAGCAAACCCATCTGCCCAGAGTGGTGGAAGAGATTGCGTTGAACGGCTTTACTAACCTAATGCAAGGAGTAGTTGTTACTCCCGGGGGGGTCTAAGCTGCTCCGTCATAGTCTGATAAGCCACTAGACTCCTAACCGGATGTAGCTTAGGCCTCTCTGGGAATTCTGGGTATGAAACTGACCTAATGCATGTCTTGGTTCTCTTGGTAATGTAGAATGTAACTCCTGAGGAGGAAAAAGTTCTTCTATCGACCTCTTGAGCCCTGACGTCAAAGACTCTGTTGCAGGAAATTAGACAGAGCAAGGTTGTTACTTTGGCCGAGATGACTTTCCTTGACAAGGCCTCGTTGTCGGGCCAACTTTGAAACAACTTTAGGACTAACATCCCACAATTGAGAATATTTCGGCATAGGAGGTCAAAAGAAGCATACACCTCTCAGCGACCTATACAACAAAGGATGTACTTTGACCGGCAGACTCTAAATGCGCTCATGTCCTGCCGAAATCACAGAGTGAAAGGTATTAATCGTTCTGTACGCCATGCCCATTGCCACAGAGGCAGCTAGAAAGTTGACCACGTGAATCACATCTGCTCCAGCGGGATGTACGCCCCTAGCCAGGCACCAGCTATGCCATTTGGCCCAAGCTGCTTTATACAATGTCTTGGTCCCTGGTGCCCTGGACTCTGCAATGAGGTGTTCAGCTTCTCCCAAAAGGCTTGGGTTGCTGTAGGTCCCCCTGAAATTGCCCACGCTATCAGGCTCAGGCTCCCTAACTGAACTAGGTGGTGTAACTCGGCTGCTGGGCTCCAGAGAATCTGTTTGTCCTGGGGGAGCATAATGGGCCTCTATAAGGCCTAGGAACCAAGGTTGCCTTCACCAGTCCGGCGTCACTAGGACCAGCTTCGCCTCCTGTCTCTTTGGCTGCGCCAGTGTCCTCGATATCATTGCAAATGGTGGGTATTTGAGGGCAGCTCTGATGGCGGCCTATGATAGGTTCCCTTCACTTAATTACATCCACTAGGGCTCTCCACCTGGCTTCTATTGGCCCAGTGTATTTTTATATGTGTCACAAATATAGCTGTTAGCTGTGAGCTAGCCCTCCACCCAGGAATAAGGAATCAACACTGCACAGGAATATTTATTTTCCTTAATTCTCTGCATGGCCATGTGCAATTGAAAGAATTATATATTCGCCAAAACATTCTTAATCTGAAGACATTGTACGTTTTTGTCACTGCATGCATAACATAGCTACTAAAATATGTGACTTCATTATAGGCATATGATTCTGATTCTTTTTCTGCATAATATAGACCTGTGTGTGGTCTAAAATTGGACAGACGGTTCAAAAAGTAGAGACAATAATGTATTTCCCATTGTCTATTCAATGACATTGTTTGTGCAGCACATTTTGAAGCTGACATGTAATTCTGCTGCAGTGTATTTGTGTACGCTCAACCCATTTTATCAGCAGAAAATATCTTCTGAGAAAGTAATTCTCTTGAACAAAAGGATATTTTTAGTTGGCAGCTTGATGAAATGGACACCTTGATGGAGCCTCGTGTTCTGCAAGATCAAGGGTTGATGCCCTGTTCTAGACGTCTGCTATTAGCGTAAAAATATAGGCCATTGATTTTGCCAGATCTTTTGATATAAATGTATCATTTAGATGTGTTTTTTTGTAATTGGGAAATCTGTTGTCTCTGTCTTGCATTCTGGGCCTGCAGAACTATACTGTGTGATCACAGTCCTGCAGGACACTGCTGGTCTGCGCCCCCCCAGACCAGCTTGGTGCATCTAAAATAGCCCCAGATGATCCATTAACTGTTTAAAATCATGGATCAAAGTGATGGATAATTAATATGGTCATTCCTGTTTCACAAAAGATCTGACGTCTGTACAAACAAACCTTTCAGAGTTCAAACCAAGATTACCTATTTGATGTTGCATGTTAAAAAGAAAAGGTTCTCTTTGTGTCAGTTTTGCTTTGTGAGGTTGGCATCACAGAGGGAGACACATACAACAGATTCAACATTTAACAAAAGTCTTTATTAAAGAAAATATCAGGATGGTGTAAGGCCTAATTTACCCTATGCTACGGTGGGATTTCCCTACCTAAAGAAATTAAGGAAAGTCTGTGTCAGCAAGTTCAGCTGAACAGTCTGTCTGTGTCCGAAACCTATGCTTGCCCTCACAACTAAGACAAAACAATGTGTATCAATGTCAACCATAAACTAAACGGTGTTAAAAAAGTAAAGAGCTATTTCTAGCTCAGGCTTACTCTTCAGCCTCTTTTGCCCATATGTCAACCAGTTTATTACAATGTTCAATTGATCTTCTTCTGGACTTGAATTAACAAAGTTCCATACACTTTTGCAAATGTTGGGATGCCCTTCCCCAAGTTCAATATAGTTCCAGGGCAGCAACTCTCCGGGTTCCCTTCCTAAGTTCAATATAGTTTCAGGGCAGCACGTTTCAGCGTTCCCTTCCTCAAGTTCAATATAGTTCCAGGGCAGCACGTCTCAGGGTTCCCTTCCCTGAGTTCAATTTAGTTCCAAGGCAATATGTCTAAGGGCTCCCTTCCTAAGTTCAATTTAGTTGCAGGGCATAATGTCTCAGGGTTCCCTTCCCTAAGTTCAAAGTCAAAAGATGTCACAAAAAGGGTATCACTACATATTATCCCCACCAAAAATATCACAGTATATACGGTCGTCTGGAACGGCCATAGGTGATATTTTTGGGGGGGATAATTTGTGGGGTTTTTGGGAGCGGGGGTTGCAGGGGTGTCCCCTGCTCCTTTCAAAATAATGCAGGGGTTGCGGGGGTGTCCCCCGCAGGTGCCATGCCTTAATATTGCCGCAAAAATATGGCAATATTTTTGTATGGCGATATTTCTGCAGGGATATTAAAACATGAAACCACAAAAATAAGTATCTTGAAGCTTTCTCTTTAAACTGTGTTTTCGTAGTTTTTTACAGCTCAGGGTTCCCTTCCCCAAGTCTTATATGCACCAATCGTAGTTTTCCTTAAAACAGCAACCTTCCTTGTTAGCATATAAGGGTACTCTGGTCTTGGTGCAGTTGTTAGACCAAACGGTCTGCTCATTACAGTTCAAGCAACCAGGAACTTCAAGCTCTGTTTGAGTAGTTCAATATTCAGCTAAACCAATGGTGTCTTAAATGCAAGTCCACAGTTTTACTAAACAAGTGGTTTCTCAAATTCAGCTTCACAACAAGGACTTATACAGCCTTTAGTTCAACTCTGCAATCAGAGTCTTTCATTTAACTTGGTTTCCGATTGTCTTTCTATTCATAGTTCAACCTTAGCAAGTTGGTTATTTGCAATCACTTTAAGGTTCAATGTTGGCAATTGTGCTGTTTCATGTAACTCCCTATTCACAATGAACAGTCTTTGCCTTCCTTTCACTTTGGTATTCAATATGTGCAGGTTTGACTGATTTCCTTCAATTCGGTATTTAATAAATGTAACTCAGCTTGTTTCATTCGATTCGGTATTCAATAAGTGCAACTTTGCTTGTTTCATTCAGTTCAGTATTCAATAAGTTCAACTTTGCTTGTTTCATTCAATTTGGTATTCAATAAGTTCAACTTTACTTATTTCATTCAATTGGGTATTCAATAAATGTAACTTTGCTTGTTTCATTGAATTCAGTATTCAGTACGTTCAACTTTGGTTGTTTCATTCAGTTCAGTATTCAATAAGTGTAACTTTGCTTACTTCCATGGATCGCTACTCTGTTCATGGTCCCTTGGAGCGCTGGGTAGCTCCAGTGTCCCCGACTCTCCCCAAGCGGGAAAGCCTGTTGCTGGGTACTTCATTGAGCATGTACCGGCCCTCGTGTTTAGCTCTGCCTCTGCTCCAAAGCAGTGCCGGCTGCCCGCCTTCCCTTCCTAGGGTACTCTGTCCTGCAGGGTCCCACCAGCAGGACTCCTGGGCTCTTGGCCGGCGTCCTAGCGTCTCTGCGCCTTGTGCTCCCACATGGTTCCTTCCCTTGCTGCTTTCTCTTCTGTGGTTCTCTCGGCAGTTGCTTTCTTCGCTGCTGCTTCCCCCATATGCATCTGCAGTCTACCTCTTATACACCTGTGGTCCTTCAAGGGGCTGCAGTTGTATTCCATTAATTAAGGTTTCCTGCCTCTGATTACAAGGACATGCCTGACCTCTATGCATCTTCTTCGTCCCAGAACCAAAGTGGTGAGATTAAGTGGTGCCTATTACTCTCAGTTGCTTCTTCCTCATCACAGTTATATAGTGGGGAAGGTGTGTAATGTTCATTACTCTCAGTTGTTTCTTCCTCGTCTCAGTACTGTTAGGTACCCCAATAGGGCAATAAAGGGGAACTGCTCTATAATGACCCATAAAGGTTGGAGAAGGGTTAGGCTGGTTTCACGAGGATAAGGGGACTACTGTGTTTTGTCCAAAGGTACCTCATCCCCTATCCTTCTTCTCTTCTTTCTAACACGTCTGGGATGATAATATCCCCTGCCTTTCTCAGAGACAAGGGAACATGGTGAACAATATCCCATAACGACTTCCGGGATAGGGATTCCCTCCCGAAAGGAGGATGTGGAATTCCGTGTTTTATCCCACCTCCAATCCTGAAGGACCCTCCATCCAAGTGATCCAACCTCGCTTGTCCACCCGCAGGGGCAGGATCCAAAAGCGATGGCCTTTCCCTGGCCACCTGCATAGAGGATCCAAGGGGAGTAGATGTGAGAACACCCCTAAATTTCTCACAGCTTATAATGGCAGTCAAATGAACTGTAGGCCTATAAACAAATGTAACCTGATCTATCATATGATGTATAATAAACATTCTATCATTGCATTAAAGAATACTGAAATTCAAGTTGCACAACTCACCATATGTGCCATTCAAATGGCAACATACACGCAAATGCTCCTTTGAAATTGACATTCTTCTTTTAACAAAGCAAACAACATAGCATAGTTTTCTGAATATTCTGTTTTGTTGTTTAACATTCAATGTAAAGCCATTCTGAGTTTGAATAGAGTATTACACTCAATCAGATAATATTTTACAGTTTAAACAATGTAATCAACTTGAGACAATGTACACGTTTTTCGCCAGAATTCAGAAGATAATCGCATACTGTCAATTTGCAAACTTTTCTGATGGCAAAGCTATACGACTATGCGTTATTGAGGGTTGCACATCTTCCACCTTTTGCAAGCACCTACTGAAGAAACCATTAAACCTTGATGAAATCATCAATTAAGCCTGCATCTCCGAGAGACTGGATGCCCAAGCATCTTCCATTAGCACTCAAATGAAACAGGACGGTGTAGCAGCCATATAAACAGGCTGCATACCACAATACAGCCTTCTAAAGGACGTAGTAACAACTCTGATGATTCACAACAACGGTTCTACAGATGTGGAGTCACTTTTCACACAAAGGATCCTTCCCTGAGGTCAGACAACACTTCAGTAAATGTGGAAGAGCAAACCATCTCCAGACTGTGTGCAAAAAAAAGGAAACCATTTCCCCAATAGTGACAATCTTTGTACACAGTGCAGAAACATAATCAAATGATATACGCCCTGTACAACATATATCCGGACAATCCGACTGCCCACAATGAACCTTGCTTAACAACAATATAGCCGGCTGGATATGTGTACCTATGCACTTGATGACAGGAGCATCCATAGAGTGATACTGGTGAGGGGATTGCATTCCCAATCATCAACCCTGGTGCCAGGGTGTATATATATCATGAGTGCACATTATCTTTAACCAATAGCTGCCATGTTCCATTTGACACCCTCTCCTGCACGCATATACCAGTGTGATCAACCTGCCCTTTACCATGCATAGGTCAATTCACGTGTACCATCGACACAAATCCATTATGTGTGCCATCGATATGCTCAAAAGCTCAATAACGGAACACTTTCTGAACAGCTCTTCAATAGAGTCTCATTGACCTCAACTACCACATTGCCGAAGACGTAATATGCTGTACATGACCTGAGAGGCCTGTGACTCTACCACCAACGTTATGACTATCCACATAAATTGTCAAGTCTCGTTTTTCCAAGTTGTTTGTGGGAGTAGGCAAACTAATATATACCCTAGTGTAAACTGCCAATTGATGAGGCAATCGGACCCGTACCTCAAAATCCATGAAGAATAGGATTCCACTTGCAACAATGTGTTTCTCATGAGGTCAATGATCTGCCTCTATCTGATTCCATTGAAGTGGTGTCAGGTCCTACGCTGTGGGTTTCTCCACTAATCGTGGTCCCCAAAGAATGAGGATATCCTGGGCCAAACGTAAATGACATGATAGTACGTCTCAATGCTAGAATATTTTCCAAGCTTCATCTCAATCAGGGACATAAACAGGTTGGGCTGCCACTGGAATCCATAACGATAACAGTCTTCTCTACTCATAAAGAAAGATCTTTTCCAAATGCAAAAGGCTAAATTACTGCATTTCGTCGGCAGCCAAGTTATTTCAAGAGAACATAAGGGGCATCATCTCGCCATTTGGTAATATGTAAATATGCAATTAGTTATTTATAACGTGGTTAATACCTAAGAGAGCATGGACCGGGGATTCAAACCTGTCTTGCTCTGAGTCGGCTTGCTTCCCAGGCGAGTGCGTTGCAACTGAGCTATATTACTCACGCTAATGGGTTCCACTAGTGACAACATACTTATTTTTGAGCTCACACAATTGGAACATGACAAAGACCTGGCTAGTTTGTCTGATGTAAGCAGGGCTCATACTGAACTTGGAGAAATGTGTAATCAGTAGACGTGATGTCCGCTTCTACAGATGCATCTTTTCTGACCAGACTATGACTCCTGACCCAACAAAGGTCCTGATAATACTAAAGAAGCCTCCTCTTCATCAGGTTGCCAATGTCAGAACATTTCTAGGTTTTGCGGGGTCACTGATACATTCCCAGCTACGCTGCACTTACTGAGCCACTTCACCACCTTCTAAAGAAAGACTAACCATTTCCTTGGATGTTGATCTGGATCTAAAGAGCTTACATTGCTGTTGTGTCCAGTGTCTTATAGAAAGTGTCACAAGCGTTGGGGGTAAACTACAGAAGTTATAAACCCAAGAGTGTGTAATCTCAATTGAGAAGAACCAAAACTAAGTCAACCACATTATTTTACCTAATGCTGGATGATAATATGTCTTTATTTTTGGTTATGTGCCTAAAAGAATACAAATCAAACACAGTATCTGTCTGGTCTCTGATAAAATGTCTCACAAGCCATTTTCGTATCCTTTAATTTCTAGATGGGCTGCCTTGTTTGGGAGAAGAAGGCATTGATATATCTTTGGTGAACACTCATCAAGGAAGCCATGGCATCTATGTCGTTACGAAATACAGATACATTGCAAAACATCCTGAGGTATGCCGATTAAACTACAGTTTTTGGGAAGTTATTTCACACCGATACAGAGTAAACCAGTGAGAGTGAATTGCAAGATTTTGACCTCACATAATGTTAGGCTCTGTGTGTTGCCTTAAATGCATATTGCCCATAGTATGGTGGGAAGAAAATAATGATTTTATTAGAAACATGGAGTTACCCCATCCTGAAAATCTGGCCCAGTGGATTATTGTTGTCTTTTCAGCTAGGTAGGTTATGAAAAAGACTGAAGTCTGGAAGAAACAAGGAGTGGAACAGGTATGGAGAGAAGTTGCAAGGATAGTATTCAAGAGGACACATTGGACACATTGGAAGGTTCTATTTAGCAGTTTCTGAAGAAATATGGCAGAGAATCTCATTTAAACATACTAAAGCAAGCCTAAAAGAGAGCAGTTTTGTAGTCTTGCTTTAGACTACTCAAATGAGAAGTTCATTAATTTTGACAAAGCTTTTGATGCTATGAGGAGAATGATAAAATAATCAATCCTTCTGTTATCCTTTGTGCTTCTGATAAAATAATGATTTTCTTCCCACCATACGGTTGAAGGGTAGAGACCTTTACGAAAGTGTCCATGTGAAATGTACTTTAAAGTAAACAGTTTCCGTGTCAAGAAGGAAGACCTTTAGAAAAAGGGGAGCTGTGTGAAGCTGTGAAGTGTGAGCAAATGGGCATTGATAGAAAAGGGGAGCTATGCGAAGAGATGAAGTGTGAACAAAATGAAAGAATAATTGAGCATTGGGGTATTCCCCAGGCGGGAGACTGATCCAGGAGGGCCGCAGAAACCCCACCATAAAGAAATATATACTGGTAAGGTGTAGGCAGGGGGTGGCCCAGATTAACCATAGAAACCCAGTAAATAAAATATGAAGAAACAGTAATTTATAAAGAAAGTGAATGTTTTAAAAGAATCTTATTTTGGCTAAGGAACTTTAACAAGAGGGCACAGCTAAAGTCCAGTGCACCTGGTTGAGCGATCTGTAGTGGGTGGACCTTGCGGTCTGACAACTGCGCCACAGCCAAGGGAGCCCCATTTAACAAGTGAACTGCCTGACAAACTAAAGTGATATAATCAAAGGGGAGCTATGGAGAATGGGGAAGGGAACCCCGAAGGAAACCTGTTGAACTGTCATGGTTTTGCAAGTGGAACTTTTGTGTTAAGCAAGTTGAACCTTTGTGTTAAAGAAAGTGGAACTTAATCAGTTGAACATTTGTATTTTGAAAGTGAACTCTGTGGAATCGAAAGGGTCTAAGCTTGGGCAAGGGAAGCCTCGGAGACCCATTGAAGAGTGTAATCCAAAGTGCTTCTGGGATTGGGGAGAGGGAACCCGGAGAAGCCAAATAATGTACTATGAACTTTTTGAGAAGTTAATCCTGTACTGTGAACCTTTTACAAGGGAATCCCGAGAAGCCTGTGGAACTTTGTGATCCTGAGTGCCTTGAACTTGGGGAAGGGAGTTACAGTAGAACTCCATGGCCAAACTATTTCTACTTTGAATACTATTGAGTTTACCAAGTCCCATACACATTATTATTCTATAAAAGTGAGGGCAAGCATAGGTTTTGACACAGACTGTATTTTGTTTGGACTAACCGACTTAGACTTCTCTTAGTTTACTTTCCGAAAGGGAACATTCCAACCTTAGAGCTAGGGTAAGATAGGCGTTACCCCATTCTGACCAGTAAAATTTGGGTTGGGTTCATATCGAGTAACCCTATTTTCGCTTTCAAAATCAATAATTCAGGCCCTTGCAAAAAGTGATTCAACTTCGTTCTCAGTCTTTCAAGGCTGCAAGACAATTTTTTTCTTCTGCATCTTTTGTAGACTATCAGGCAGGCAGCACTAATTTCTCCTAATAGCCCTTCACTTGATCGACTAAGGACAGCTGGCGGTATTTCAATTCCATTCAGGGACAAATGCTTCTCTACTGGTTGTCACAGACATGGAATGAGTGATTCACTTCTTCCTCCTGTCATTTCTTAGACTGAGGCCAAGCGGATACTTCTTTTTCAGTTGTTTGCATGCTTGTTACATATTGTAAATAAAACTTTGTTTTCACAATGATGTGTACGCTTATAATGGAATGTTGGACTTTGTTTACCAGTATGCATTAGACGGTTTGGGTATGTCTGACCGAATGCAAACTGGTCGTGGCAAACTGACCGTAAATCAATTCGGTTGGTGCCCAATTTAAACGCATATAGGTTTTTTTTGTCCCCCGCCTCCAATTTTAGGTAAGCAGGGGACACCCCTGTAAACCCAATATTGCTAAATACCAACCCTGGATAGCGGGAGACACCTCCGCAGCCCCTGCTCTCCAGGGTTGTTATGTAACAATATATGGAAGCAAATTTGCCCGAAAGCCAAATAACGCATATCGCATTTGACCAAATTGGTCATTCGTTCAGTTTACCAAGGTCAGATAGGCTAATACCCATTAGATGCATGTTTCTAAATGATTATTAGACTTTTGACAGAACTCAGGACGTTTTTGCCAAAACGCAATGGAATTTCCTCTATCAATGCTTTACAACCTTTCCTAGTTTTGCTATGGGTATTTGACTGTGTGTCCCAACCTCTGTAAAGGCTATCTCTCAGGCAATAGTTTTAAGACTAGGGCCCTCATTACAGTTTCGCTAGTATCTCCGCGTAATTGGGATAATGACAAAATGGATAAGTTTCCATTCCATGGAGTCGGATAGGACACCTTGGTATTGGATTTCCGGAATGGTGATTCAGGCAATTATTTGCCGGTAGGGGCCTGAACTCCCGGCCGGTCAGACCTGCCGGTAGTTAACTGCCTCAGCAGGCAAATTTGTGTTTCGCTAGTGCCAGTGCTAGAATTACTGGCATTGTTCCCGACCCAGGAAGCTATAATGATTCTCTAAATCTTGGATATTGACTTCATTTCCTAACATGCAATAAGTGCTCAAGACTCCTTATATTTTCTCTTAGCTTCACTCTGGGTATTGGATCTAATGTTGATTCATTCTCAGTCTTTCTGTGATGACTTGGCTGGTTTTTACATTAGGAAAGTCAACCTTATATGTGAGCAGTTCCGCCTATCTCACCCGCCCCCACTCCTCCATGGGCGGGAGGCTCCTACTTTCCTGTCTGTGTTTCCTACGTTCTCCATTCAGGAGGTGGAGTTAGCAATTAGACTGTTAAAATCTGCCTCATCTTCCGATGCGATCCCCTTGGGAACTCTAAAGGAAAATGTCCCACATCTCCATCTCGTTGACAGAAGCAGTCAATGGGGGTCATTATGACCCTGGCAGTAGCAGTGGCGGTAAATACCAGCATGGCATCCGCCGGAGTCGTTTTTTTTACCGGCGCCCGGGAATGGATAATTAGCGGGTCATTACGGCCCTGTCGGACCTGGTAAATGCCCATTCCCGGGTGCCGGTAAAAAATGCTCCCCATTCCCATTCGAGTCTCATAGGGCTCAATGGGAATGGGGAGGCCGGATGCACCGGGCCCTTATCCCACGCCGGTCTCTGAGGTAAAAAACCTGGGTTTTACATTCTCGTCCTCCCTTTCCATGGGTACTCAGGTTGAAGCTATTTGTAGGACTGGGTTTTCTCAACTCAGAGTCTTACGCAAGGTTCTGCCATTCCTTCCAATCCAGTTTAGGCCCATTGTAGCGGCTTCTCTGATTCTGGGTCGATTGGATTATAGTAATTCCCTCTTTATGGCTCAACCCCTGTACGTACTTCATCGTCTGCAGCTTCTTCAGAATTATGCAGCTCGCTTTTGTACAGGCACGCTTTATGGTGCTCATATTTCACCTGTTCTCCGTTCACTTCATTGGCTTCCCGCTCTTCAACGGGTCCAGTTTAAGTCATTGGTAATAGTTCATCGTGCCTTTCATGGCTTAAGAGCAGAATATCTACAGGATAAGTTCTGGCCCTATGTGCCATCCGGTGCACTGCGCTCCAAGGATGCCTGTCTCCTCCCGATCCCCCGCTATCATTTTGAGCGGGTATGTGGTCGCTCCTTTTCAGTAGCGGCCGCTAAGCTGTGGAATTCTCTACCCTTGACACTTTGCACAACAAATAATCTCCTTGGTTTTCCTCGTTTATTATAAACCTATTTGTTGTAATAGTTATGTCAGTCTGGCCCTAACTTCCTGAACTATTTTCTCTTCCTCCCTAGCACCAAGATGCTTCAGCGTACGTACGTTTTACAAATGCGACTAATATAACAAAACAAACATGTCACAGTATACATCAAATTTCTCTCCTTTTCTCTCCCTCTCGCTCTCTCTCTCTCTCTTTTTTCTCTCTCTTTCTCTCAATGCATGTTAGACATGGTCTGGGGTATTGGACTTTATTCCCCAGCATGCAGCAAGTCTTCACGTTTCTGCATCATAGTTTCTTAGTTTTTGTGTTGATGTATTAGATTAAAGAGATAGGCATGAGGCAGCTAGGCGCCATCCAGTGGGGGGATGTAACATAGATAGTTGGATATGTGGCTGGACAGGTCAGAGTTGAAGAAGAAAATAGTTGCATGTCTTCGGCAAATAGGCATTAGGAGAAGCTAACGTTGAGGAGGTGTAGAGTGCTGAGGGAGGAGGTTTAGAATGTGAAGAGAAATGAGCAAAACAAAGGCCATTGGGAAAACCCCACTGGGGGAGTTGAGAGCCAAGATAGCAGTATTCCATGAGATGGAAAAGATGCATTTAGATGATAAGGGAGGATCTAGTCAAGAGCACAATTGTGGATATCAATGTTGGAGATGGTACAGAGAAATGTCAAAGTTGCAGGGAGATCAAGGGGGATTAGAATTGAGAAGAGTTTGGAGTGGTGGGCAGAGGAGAAGTAGTTGGAGATGCACCTGTGTGCTGTGTCTGCGGAGCACCTGATGTAGAATCTGGATTGGACAGGTGTAATTAGGAAGTAATATGGTTGGGCACTACTCGTTCAAGAAATGTGTAAGTGTGAGGGAGATGAGAGCAAGAACAATAGTTGACAGAATTATTTATTTCTACTGAGGATTTTCTGTAAACAGGCAAGATAATAGTAGGCCTTGATGATCCGAGGTGCAAGAGAGAAGTTGAAGATAGACGCTAAGTAGTAGCAGCTCTAATAATCACATTTTGTGACGGTTTGTTGAACGGTGTAGAGGAGGTCCCAAAAAAAGCCTGCACTCCAGTCGCCCATTTTGAAGTACCAGGAATATTCACACCGAAATACATGACGTATGATGAGCAAATAAACCAGCAGAGAGCCGCAGTAGGGCTCTGCCCAGAACCTATCAGAAGAACAATACCTATTGAAGTACCAATAACCAGACAACCATGGACAGTAAGGTACCCATTGAGAAAACCCTACCAGCAAATGAAACAAAACGAAGATTGCTTAAGTACTGTCCAGGAAGAAACCAAAAAGTCCTTAATGGAAGAGGAATGGTGACGTCATAAGGGCCTGGACTAACGCACCCATAGAAGATATGACAACACAAGGATGACACAAAGAGACAAAATGCCATGAATAAAGATATTGTGAAACTGAAAGAAGAGAACATTGATGAAAGACAAAGGAGCTTAAACTGTAAGCAGGATGAAGATATTCAACCAGCTAACGCCTGTACATATGCTTGTAACTGCAAGAACGCTAAGAAAACACTGCAGCTTGCTATGCTAAGTAGAAGAATAGAGCAGCAAGCGCCATTGTACACAATCTACCTCAAAACGAAGCATGTTATATAAGGGCTAGTCCACTTTGCACTTAAAGCAGAACCAACCCAGGTTATTATAGGCCAAACGCAAGAAGATTCATATTCTACCAAACATGAGGAAAGAAGGCTGAATCAAAACTCGGCAGAGGCAGCTCGTGCCAGGGAAGCCAAGATCATATCAATAGGAACTATGAACAGTAGTTACTTTTAATTGAAGCTAAGAACAGAATATCCTGCCTCTGAAGGATCGAGATAAGAAGGCGTAGGCAGGTGGCGGGTGAACAAAAAATCAAATACACAAATTGAGAGAAACGAGGGAAATTCACGGTGTAGTAGCACGTGACCATCCAAGCGAGAAGAGGCACAGGTTCACACCTACGCTTGGCAGCCGCCCAGACAGAGATATAACTTTTCCTGACAAGAAGACACAGTTTCGAGGCCGACCACAGCCAACTAATTGACACATAGCCACTAAAGTAATGATGGATTGAGGGAAGGCCGGGTGAATCTTATGGCACCATGCACCTGGTTGATCATTCTGCGTGCTGCTAAGTAAAGTGGAGATTTATGCATGGGGTTGAACCCAACCCAATCACAATGGACTAAATAATCTAGGGTCCTATAGATAGTTGAACCAGTGGGACGTTGTACTCATAGGGATGTCTACAAGAGTAATGTTAGAAGGAAGGGCTTAGACGCCCACCTGATAGTGTTTATCCAATCCTCTTACTCCGTTACCATATGCAGATATAGTACCTGTAGTAAAGTTACCTTTTCCTAACCAATAGAATTGCATATTGACTTTCGAGTGTTACACGTCAATGACGACGAGTTTTGGGTATAAATGTTACTGTTTGTATGAAGTTCGAGGGAGTTGAAGTGAGATGGACTATAGCATCACTGTTGATTTCCATGTTTCCCCCGTTTTTTGTACTTGTCATTAAATGGACTCCCCTTTGCCAAACCATTAAGTTGTCCTTATTGATTGGTGTTGGATGTAATAAATCTGCACCCCCATCCATCTCAAGGTGCAGCTATCTCCTCTTAAAGTACTTCGGAGCAAACCCCGACTCTATGGACCGGCCAGGGTCTCCCCAGTACACGTGGTAGCAAGATTAGATGATTTATCGACTATCGATAATGGATTAAAATAAGACACCTATTGACTGTTGACATAGAGTAAGTAACTCTAGGTCCTCGGCAATATCATGAGTCCTTTGCCATTCGGCTGAGTAGACCGTGAAGCTCCCCGTAGACAGTGGTAGATAAAGAAGAGACTGCAGTCGGGGCCTGAAGGGTCCCGTGTTCCCCACACTTCCCTTCCCATTCCTACGGGCAGCTGAGCGGCCGAAAAGCTGAAGAAGGTGGTAACTCGATGTTTGGCAAAGGACTCATGATATTGGCGAGGACCTAGAGTTACTTTATGTCAACGGTCAATAGGTGTCTTATTTTAATCCATAATCGATAGTCGATAAACCATCTAATCTAATCTGCTATACCTTACCACTCCCAGCTACGGAGCAGGAGCTCCTTCTCCAACCCCTGCAGGAGCAGTGGGTGCTCAGCATCGAGCCCAGCAGACCAACGCCGCTCGACTGGATGTTCGCTGCACACATCCGTGCAGATTCACCCTCGAGAGTAATGAGGGATCCACATTTTTCCCAGGGCCAAGCATTTGCTAAAGAATAGGCTGAATAGCCGAAACACGGCTGCCTATGCCATTCACAACATCCCGATCTCCAGAATCTCCATTAAGGTACACGAGGTACCTCCACATCCTAAGATGGCCGCCCGCCGTCTGCTGCCTGACCCCAGAGCCTGACCTGGGCCAGGCTCATCATAGCCTCTGCCACTACCGGATTGGCTGCCGTTTGTTCATCCATCTGTGATTGGGCGCCGGCAGGCGAAGCCGGCCCACATCACACCAGGCCCACTCATTCAAGGCTGACACCTGTTTGCTGCCTGTGCCATACCTTATGACTCCCAGCTACGGAGCAGGAGCAGGAGCTCCTTCTCCAACCCCTGCAGTAGCAGTGGGTGCTCAGCATCGAGCCCAGCAGACCAACGCCGCTCGACTGGATGTTCGCTGCACACATCCGTGCAGATTCACCCTCGAGAGTAATGAGGGATCCACATTTTTCCCAGCGCCAAGCATCTGCTAAAGAATAGGCTGAATAGCCGAAACACGGCTGCCTATGCCATTCACGGCACCCGATCTCCAGAATTTCCATTAAGGTACACGAGGTACCTCCACATCCTAAGATGGCCGCCCGCCGTCTGCTGCCTGACCCCAGAGCCTGACCTGGGCCAGGCTCATCACAGCCTCTGCCACTACCGGATTGGCTGCCGTTTGTTTATCTTTCTGTGATTGGGCGCCGGCAGGCGAAGCCGGCCCACGTCACACAAGGCCCACTCATTCAAGGCTGGCACCTGTTTGCTGCCTGTGCCATACCTTACGACTACCAGCTACGGAGCAGGAGCAGGAGCTCCTTCTCCAACCCCTGCAGTAGCAGTGGGTGCTCAGCATCGAGCCCAGCAGACCAACGCCGCTCGACTGGATGTTCGCTGCACACATCCGTGCAGATTCACCCTCGAGAGTAATGAGGGATCCACATTTTTCCCAGCGCCAAGCATCTGCTAAAGAAGAATAGGCTGAATAGCCGAACCACGGCTGCCTATGCCATTCACTGCACCCGATCTCCAGAATCTCCATTAAGGTACACGAGGTACCTCCACATCCTAAGATGGCTGCCCGCCGTCTGCTGCCTGACCCCAGAGCCTGACCTGGGCCAGGCTCATCATAGCCTATGCCACTACCGGATTGGCTGCCGTTTGTTTATCTATTTGTGATTGGGCGCCGGCAGGCGAAGCCGGCCCACATCACACAAGGCCCACTCATTCAAGGCTGGCACCTGTTTGCTGCCTGTTCGCGTGCATGGGAGTGCAGCGCGGCCACTCATGCTGCCGGATCGGCCTCCTTCAGCAACACACCCCGTCTAACGCTGTACACTCTAACGGACCCTCGCCCTGAAACTATTCTCTCATCTAACCTGAGTCACCCGCCCGCTGTAGGACGTATTGCACAACGCACCGAGTGATCTCCCGGATCTGGCGAGCTACTGTAAGTACCTCTGTACACTCGCTTACCCCTGACTCCTCGCTGTTATCCCCCTCCTATTACCTCTGCATTCATACAGACTGCCATTGACAATTCGCTCCCTTCATGCCTGCATACATACATTAAATGCATCATGATTACTACCTTAATCAGATGCCCCACGGCATCCTGTATGTCTTTCTGCTACTAACAAAACTGTCAACATAGTGCCTGTAGTTACATATTACCTGCATGCAAGCCACTAATAGGTACGCCCCAACCCAAGTGCAGCATTGTAATTTCCATGCACTTTGCCATGCTATGGGATTCACATATCTAGGTGCTGCATTATAGTTTCAATGCATTTTGCCATGCTATAGGATTGTCATATCTAGGTGCAGCATTATAGTTTCCGAGCATTTTGCCATGCTATAGGATTGTCTTATCTAGGTGCTGCATTGTAATTTCCATGCGTTTTGTCCTGAAATAGGATTGTCATATCTAGGTGCTGCATTGTAATTTCCATGCACTTTGCCATGCTATAGGATTCCCATATCTAGGTGCTGCATTATAGTTTCCATGCATTTCGCCATGCTATAGGATTGTCTTATCTAGGTGCTGCATTGTAATTTCCATGCATTTTGTCCTGAAATAGGATTGTCATATCTAGGTGCTGCATTGTAATTTCCAAGCATTTTGTCCTGAAATAGGATTGTCATATCTAGTTGCTGCATTGTAGTTTCCATGCATTTTGTCCTGAAATAGGATTGTCATATCTAGGTGCTGCATTGTAATTTCCATGCATTTTGTCCTGAAATAGGATTGTCATATCTAGGTGCTGCTTTGCAGTTCCTCTGCACTTTGTCCTAAGTGTTAAACTAGATGCTAACTAGTGTTAAACCAGATGCCCCTCGGTAGCATCATTGCATATTAGTCGTAACTGGGTCTGCCAAAATCTAGGTACCATTGTGCTATCTCGCACCCAACATGAGTACTCTTAAGACCTGCCTCTTATTCACATACTGGTCCTTAGTCTGGACAATTCTAGCCCACCTCACTATAATGGCCCTTACCAACTCCACGCCCTGCAACATGCAAGAGAGAAACATGCGACTTAGAGCAAGATTGCCACGACTATATGACCTCAAAAACAAAAGAACTAGCCCAGCAGGCACTACTCCCACTTTGCCTTCCACCATCCTCGACTCTCGAGCTCCCGCAGCCGCAAAGTGTCCTAAATCACAAATCTATCCGCAGCACAAACAGAAGAGACGTAACCACTCGAATCTCAGACCTCTCAAAGACACTATCTCTACTCCTACCTTATCAGGAGCCCTCATCAATGCTAGATCCCTCACAGCTCATAACACAGAAATTGCTGACATGCTCACCATGGAAAATTTAGATCTTCTTGCTGTCACTGAGACCTGGCTCCACGACGCAGCAGGTCCTGCACTCATGATCGCTATCCCAGATAACTACAACATCCTAAGAACTGATCGGCCCAACTCCAGAGGAGGCGGCCTGGCCATCATTGCCAAAACACAGCTAGATGCTAGACTTACCCCAGCAATCTCCTCATGCAAACTTCTTTCTGCTAAAATACCCATCTCCGATAATAGCACATTATCGGTCCTCCTAGTGTACAGACCGCCAGGCAACTTTGAAGAAGACCTAGCCAACCTCCTTACCAATAGTATCAAAGACTCCACTCAGCTCATACTACTAGGTGACTTTAACTTGGGATTTAATGATGCTGAGGACAAACAGGCCCAATCTATCCAATCAATCTTAATCGAATATGGTCTCTCACAAAAAGTCCTAGCCTCCACACACATAAAAGGAGGCACCTTAGACTGGATAGCCAATCGTAATTGTGATACTACTATCTCCAATATCCTGCCACAAACATGGATTTACCACCACCTCATATGTTTCTCAGCCACTATAGAGCCGCCCAAACCAAACAATAGTGAAATAGCCCCTCCTATGCCAACAAGGAGTAAAAAAGAAATCACTACTGAAAAACTACTCCCTTTACTCCTACTAGCCCACACTGCCAGCTCTAGTAAATCCAACCCAAACGCTAGTTGAGACATTCAACAATGCTATGACCAAAGCATTGGATACAATCGCCCCTATTATATTACGCAATAGTAAAAGAGAATCTCACCTGAACTCATGGTTTACACCCCACCTCAGAGAACTACGTATCCAAAAACGCAAACTCCAAGCTATCTGGAGGCACACGCCCTCAGCGGAGAATAAAACCCTGCTCGCCAACCTTGCCAAAAAATACAAGAAGGAAATAATCCAAACTAAAAAAGACACTTTTAACGAGAGAATCAGCAAAGCTAACTCTAATTCCAAAGAACTCTTTTCTATTCTCCGTGAAATTCAAAAACCAATCGCCCCCATGGATAACGCCCCCAAGGATAAACTATGGTGCTCTAGTATCCAAAATGCAGCGATAGCTGCCCTGCGTAAATTATCAAGGACACAGTCCTAGACCTAGCACCCTTCATATCCAAATTAATCAATGTCTCCTTCAACACCAATTTGGTACCCACAAACCTCAAAGAATCATGGGTACTGCCTCTTCTCAAAAAACAGACCCTGGACCCAGCCATCCCTACCAACTATAGGCCTATAACTACAGTCCCATTCCTCCTCAAAATCATCGATCGAGTAGCCTACCTCCAGATTCAAAACTATTTAGAGTCCAACCAATTATTAGGACCGCGACAATCTGGATTCAGACCACTACATGGTACTGAAACGGCCCTCATTGACCTCAAGACACAAATTGACGAGTTGAAGGACAAAAGTAAAACAGCTATTCTCCTCCTCCTTGACCTTTCGGCAGCCTTTGACCTGGTGGATCATGTAGTGTTATGCAACCACCTAGCGTCCGCCGCCCATTTTTCAAGTGAAGCTATAGCATGGGTACAATCCTTCCTAGCTAACCGTACGATGAGAGTGTTTTCCCCCTTAGCTGCAGCGGACCCAATTCACATCACATGTGGTGTCCCACAAGGCTCATGTGTCTCCCCAACAATGTACAATATCTTCACTAAGCCTCTCTTCGACAAACTTGACAGATTGGGGGTAACCTACACCAATTACGCAGACAACACGCAGATCCTCATACCACTATCAGGGAACTTTGTCGAAGATACAGCCTTAGTAAACAAGATTTACCTCCTCATTCAGGCATGGATGGCCTCCCACGGCCTTTGTCTAAATGACGACAAAACTGAGATTCTGATCTTGGGCTCCGACTCCAACCTCAAAAAAGTTAGCCCCATCTATCTTGCCTTCAACATAGATGGCAACATAATCAAGGTGGCAATTGAGGTGAAAACACTAGGCTTCTACCTAGATGCCACCCTCTCCCTTAAAAAACAAGTCAGCACCCTGGCCTCTTCCACAGCGTACACCTGTAAATTAATTAGGACCTGCAGACCGTACCTATCCAAAACTAACTGCATCACACTAGCTAACGCATTAGGAATGTCGAAGTTGGACTACTGTAATGCCCTTTATGCGGGCGCCAACAAAAATGTCATAAATAAAATGCAAATCTTGCAAAATAATGCTCTCAGAGCTGCCTTGGACATACCCCGCAGAGCGCACATCTCTAATATAAGGAAAGTCCACCACTGGCTAAAAATCAGCAACAGAGTTCTCATCAAAACACTATCCCTCACCCACAAAGGACTGAACAATACAGCTCCCCCTTACATCTCCGCCAGACTCACCAGAAAGTCTTCTAGTTACCAGACCAGAGCTGCTAACCATTTCCTTCTTGAAACTCCCAGATTTAGGCTTACAAAAGTGGGTGGAGCAAGCTTTCCTGTTAGAGCTGCCCAAGCCTGGAATGCCCTGCCCACTGCACTGAGAGCCAATTTACCTTATTCAAGATTTAGATGTAAGGTGAAAAGTTGGCTTTGGATCAACGACAACTAATCTGACCCCTGTACCAGGCCCCTCAATCACTGCATAGCACTGCTCTGATACTTCTGATTTCGTGATTACTGACATGTACTGTATTGTACCATATTGTATTTTCATGTATTGTTTGTACTGACTTGTATTATTTCCTCTGTATATTGTAACTCAAGCTTAAGTAATCTTGTACCTGCTGCGCCCGGCTTCCCCTGGGTTTGTGAGCACATTATCAAATAATAAACATAAATGAGAGGTTACCGGGATAGACACCTGAGAAGAGAGAGGATTCGACTTATTCCTACGCTTCAATATAGCGGCTAGAAGAAACATGTACCCAAAGTCCCACATACTGGGGAATGAATAGGCTACCACAACGTTTAAAGACTTCATGAAAGGGGTACGTTTACACTGCATGAAGGGGTAATGATTAGAGGCAGAGATATCTGTGTCCAGCTGGTATCCGTCTAGTCTGTTAAGTGTCTGTCTTACATGTTTCTCTGTTGTGACGTCACACAGATGTATTGAACATTTTTGAGAAAACTGATTTAAAAGTTTCATGCGATTTGATAGCTGAGACCGAATCGCACATGAATTGATGTTTTTGAACAGATCGGTAGTATAAAAGTTTGTGGAAAATTTGGGTTGGAGCTTGCGATATTTGGTGCTTGCTCATATTGTCATAAGTTGTTTAAACCACACGAAAACATTGACAAGTGTTATATAAGAGGAAAGGGAAAAGATTTAAGCATGGAAGATATAACTCCATTAGCACACTTATGCAAGCAATTGTCAAAACACGCACCCAAACTAAGGAAATATAGTACTGAGTGGGTTAAAGGTACCGCCCACAAAATGTTTATGCCATGGCTACAAAAAGGTTATTTTTCTAAAGCCGTCTTACAACATATGGCGACATATTTTCATGCCACATATAAAGGCAAGAAGTTAGAAAAACGCCCTGCTGTTCTCGAGTTGTGGAAAATGTATGAACAGGGAAAGGAGGAAGAGCCACCAACAGATTGGATACTTAATGTATGCACAGAGGGGGGTGTGACGCCTACCGCGCCACCTGCGCCACCCAAAACGAGAGTTGAAGAAAGTAAGGACGAGGGATTGTACCCACTAAGAGAACTTAAAACAGCCACAGGGTGCAGCAACCCTGCATATGAGTCACATACACAGATTAGTGCCGAAAATCAAGGGAAAGATAAGGACAAAAATATTACCTCCGTAGTCCCAAGGGGCAAGGAGAGACGTGATGATGAAAGAAGAGATCAGGCACAGACAAGTGCATCTCTCGACAAGGAAAGAGAAGAGAAGAGATAGAAGGGAAGCAAAGGTAGATCTGATGAGATAGCATTCGCAAAGGATGAATGGATGGGAGGGCAATTCTTATTGAAACTCGATGGCAAAGGCATTGATGACGCGAAACAAAAGGAGAGGTTAGATGAGACACAGAGAAAGGGGAAGGAGAAGGAGTAAGAGACAAAAGAATAAGAAGGAAAGACAGACAAAGGCAAGAACAGCTATATCGCGAAGAGCCAGACAGACAGATCGGTCGCAACCCAAGAGCAGCCAATGATCAAGCCAGACAGAAACAGCAAAGGTTAGAGGAAGAGCAAAGAATACATAAGAAAAGAATAAGAAGACGAAGAGATGAGGAAATTCAAAGGGCAGATGAACATAGAAATGAAAAGAGAAAGTAAGAAGATAGAGTCAGAGAAGAGGCGAGGAAGCGCAAAGAATTTAATGACGATATCGAACGTAAGCGAAGACAGAGAGCACGCGATCTTGAGTATTTGGAGAGGGAGGTTAAAAAACCTGATCCAGTTGTAGACTAGGAAGACATCGAAGAATTCTTTCCTGCGTACGATTCAGTACCAGGCACGTCTAGGGCAAATATTCAAGATGACTTTGACACCAGAAGCATCGGGGAAATGATCGATAGAATATATGATGAAATGGGGCTAAAACAGACACCCCAAGAGGAGGTGGAAGACGAGCGCCTGGAGACCACTCAGCTGTACAATACTGAGGATATCTCCGAAAGTAGTGGAAATAGTGACCTATCCCTGGATAGGCTAGAAACAGTAGGAATTAAGAGTATACGAGAAGTTGCGTGAATTGAGGACAAACAATGTCCGACTCGGAAAGGGAGGAGCGCAAGGAAAAGGAACAAGGGAGGCGGAGCGAAAGATGACGCCCAAGGGAAAAAGGGATACGATGGTCAGACACTGCACCAAGGGCATTAGAGTCAGCCACGCAGTCTGACCAACATGAAGGAGTATCTCATGGTCAGAGGGGGGTGTCTTCACCGGCCTATGTAGACAGACTAAGGACATTTCCAGGTAGACGGTGATGCAGGAATATTACCCCTGCAATAGACACGAGAACAATGAGAGAAGAGAAAGAAGGCTTCGCATTTGAATTTCCGCTACTAGAGAATGGGGGAGTAAGACCACAATATATTCCATGGCCATACATGGATCGGGAAAACTTGAAAAACAAGCTTCCAATGCTGACATCGGGAGCCGGAAAGTGGATACATGAGTTAGAAAAAATGACAGGAGGAAACACGTTAGCTATAGGGGACATCAAGGGCCTCCTAATCACCATACTTGGTGTGAGACGATGTGTGGGCACGAGCAGGCTACCCTGGTGTAACCACAATTAATACCTCGCATGACGGAGCTCCAGTTACCAATTGTAAAACCGCAGTATGGAAAGTGCTACAAGTGCTGTATCCAGATACTTCCGATATTGGAGCTATAATGACTCGAAAAATGAAGGATTCTGAGGATCCTTTAATTTATATACAGAATTTCCAAGACGCATGGGTACTCGAAACTCATGAATCATGCAAGAAATCAATACCTGTGTTTTACCATATATTTTGCCAAAGGTTGCCAGAACCAGTGCAGAAACAACTCAAAAAACTGGTAGGAGTTGAGGCTAAGCCTTGGGCTGAAATACAGTTGACTATTGCACATTATTGTAGACTGCTGCAGGAAAAGAATCACAAAAAGGAAGCAACTCAAAATGGTGAGGAAGCGAAATTGGTGCAGAAGAAATTATCAGAAGATGATGGCAGAGCAATCAGGGAGTTTTCCAAAATAATCAAGAAGGCTTCCAAAACATGCAAAATGGAAACCCGGATATGTCAAACGGGCAAATAATCCGACCGCCGCCAGTATGTTGGCTGTGTGAAATGACAGGGAATTTGGCGCGCACATACAGAAATCAAGGCTTGATACAGAACCGCCAAGGAATGGGAGCAGGCATGGCGAATCCACCTGCAATTTTACAACAGGGCGTTGCACAGAATCACACGGTGCAACAACAAGCGCCAGGAGCGCAACAAGGAGTGCAACCTCAGAGCATGGGCAATTTTCCACAAACCCAACAGGCCCTGTTGCTAGAGTCACAAACAATGAGCACAGGGCAGACTCCAAACCCTGGAAGATGAAGTAACAATGGGAATGGGGAAAATCCACAAGCGCACAGTGGGACAAACTTGTAGATGAACTAGGACAGCTCACTGGGAACCCTGGTGTGCTCTATCCTATCAGTGACACCAGACCCTCACAGCGAACCTAGGGTGGATGTTGTTATAGGGGGTAAAGAATATTCCTTATTAGTGGACACGGGTGCAACACGCTCATGCATACGTGAAGGCAAGTTTTCCTTGCCCGGCGAGGCCAAAGATACTCAGAGTTTTACAGGAGCTCACAGTTGAGTTCCCTTACAAACGCACTCCCAGTCTCCATTGGAGAGTGCGAAATGAATGTACCTTTATTATATTCATTTCAGACCCCAGTAAACATTTTGGGCCGAGAGTTAATGGCAAAGTTTAACATGACAATTTCGTTCACGGAGGAGGGCATAGTATGCTCCACTCCAGGAATGCACTACTCACATGTATGTGAAATGACTAGAGCATAATCAGGACACATAGCCATGAGGGCCATACGATTTGAGCCAGACATTTTTTCACATATGGCATGCATGTGCTTATGGTGGGATTGCCAGCCTTGCAGATAAAACCCTGAGAGCCCCTGATGAGTTCCTATTGAGACCAAGAATACCGATGCATGAGGAGGAGGGACAAGTATTTCCCTTGATGATACACACGGCAGCAATGCGAGGGAAAGTGGTTGGCGGTTATGATAACGAGGGCAGACAATGGTGTGCGATAATCTCCATCGAAGAAGGATATCAAGTGACTGACGTCACCGATGACGATCTGTTTGAAGAACAAACAGAAATGGGAGAGACAATGGTAGAAGTAAATCTCAAAAATTATGATCAAGAGGGTGGTACCTCAGAGAATGATGCTGGCAGTGAACTGTCCTGAATATTTTGATGACGACATGGCCCAGGTGCCTGTCCCAGTATGGACTACAGGACCCTATGACGTAGGCCTCTTGAAGGGGGTGGGAGAAGTGAAAATTAAGCTAAAACCAGTAGCAATTCTACCCAGGGCACGACAATATCCCATGTCCAGAGAGGCAGATGAAGGGATTTTTAAGAGAATTTCTGCCATGATGGACCAGGGCATCTTAGTGACGTTTGAGTCACCATGTAATACATCATTGTATCCTGTGAAGAAAAGTAAAGGGGGGGTCTTGGAGGCTAGTGCAAGACCTTAGACCAATAAACAATATTGTTGAGGCTGAGTTCCCTCTAGTCCCTAACCCGTCTACAATATTATGCAATATACCCGTTGAGGCAAAATATTTCACGGTGATTGATTTGAAAAATGTATTTTTCTCAATCCCGTTGCACCGTGACTCACAAGATCTGACGTCATTCACGTTCAGACAAATGCGTCTGAAAAGCACGATGCTGCCACAGGGGTACTGTGAGTCCTGCAGATGGATTTGAGCAATATTACACTTGAAAGTGTTGTCTTACAATATGTGGATGACATCCTAATTTGCAGCACCACAGAAGAGCAATGCAGGCATGATTCTGTTCAGCTATTGACTATACTGGCTGAGAAAGGATATAAGGTTGACAAAGAAAAGTTACAATATTGTCAACAGGAAGGGCTGTACATAGGCAAGCTGATATCACATGAAGGAAAGAAAGTGACCCCAGAAAGGGCTGAAGCCATATTGAACACGGCTAAGCCACACGCGATAAAGCAAATGCAGAGCTTTTTAGGCCTGTGCAACTATGATAGGACATGGGTCTTCGACTACAGCTCTTATACTAAGCCTTTACTTCAGGCCCTAAAGAAGGCCCAAGTGATGAAAGAAAATATTGAATGGTCTGAGGCCATGGAGAAAGGGTTTGCTGAACTCAAGCGAGCTATTTGTACAGCTCCAGTTCTCGGAATTCCCAATTATGCAGAGGAATTTTACCTGTTTTCACACACAAATGGCAGCATCATGACGGCAGTGCTCGCTCAAAGAATCTCGTTGGCGTACAAGCACGTGGTATACTACAGTGGGAATCTGGACCCATTAATGAGAGGTCACTTCCCATGCAAACAAAGTTTAGCTGCCACAGCGTTCGCCATAGAGAAGGCGACAACCATTGTAATGGGATGCTCCATGACGTTGTATGTCGAGCACACATTATTTGCCATTCTAAAGAAACCAAAGGACACATTGACATCTCAGAGAGCTTCTGCTTATGAAGTAATCATATCAAAACCATTGATTAAAATAGTCCGATGTAACATAGTAAACCCAGCTATGTTAATCGCAGAGCCAGTCACTGAGGGAGAGCCGATACATGACTGCGCGAATGATGAAGAATTCTATGATCAAATTCCCAGGGTAAAAGAAAATGCCTTGGCAGGAGGAGAGACCGTCTTTATTGATGGGTCTTCTAGAATCGATCAAAGTGATGGGAAAAGATACACAGGCGTTGCTGTGATAAAGCACACAGTGAATGGAGAGTTTCAAGTGCTTCTTAGTGCTCGAATACCGTCTCATTATTTAGCACAGGCTGCCAAATTATTGGCGTTGATACTCACCATTGAGAATCATGCAGATCAGGAAGTAACAATGTACAGTGACTCCACCTATGTGATGTCAACAGTGCATGCAAGCTTAGTACACTGAAAAAGGATGGGTTACCTCTGAGCACACGGCATGCCAATGCAGCACGCAGCCTTATTGGACAGGCTGATTAAGGCACTACAGCTCCCAGTGGGCATAGATGTCGTGATATGCGCCACCCACACCAAGGGAACAGATATTATCTCACGTGGAAATCAAGCAGCAGACACGGAAGCCAAGCGTATGACATCAAAAAGTGATACGGTTATGGCAGTGGAAGCTATCTATGCCAATTGACTAATGATGCTTACACGAACCGCACCTGAGGGTTACAGCAATTTTGGGCAAACACAGTTAATGGAACTCCTAGGGGAGGCACTGCAGGAACAGAAGAACCTGTGGAAACGTTGAGGGTGTTATTTAAACCTCTCTGACAGCTTGTGCTGACAAGACAACACTGGTAAACCAGTAATGCCTATAGCCCTATTAAAAATAGCGCTGGAGCAACTACATTACCCAGCCCATAAGACAAAGGAGGACCTAGCAGCAACGCTTGCGGAAGACTGATTCATACCGAATTTAGCAGAGCATGTTGCATTTTTCATGGTGAACTGCATAATCTGCCAGCAATTCACCGCCGGGCACACATTAAAGGTAATGAGAGGAGTCATCCCCAGGCCAAATGGGCCTTTTCAGCACTTGCACGTCGATTACATCGACATGATTCAAGTATGCAACGGGTACAGATACTTAATTGTTGTGGTGTGTCCATTCTCTAGATGGATAGAGGCAGGTCCATGTACATACCCAGACTCTACCTGTGCGGCCACATTTTTAGTGAGAGAAGTATTCCCCAGGTGGGGGGTGTGCAAAGTCAGTTTGTTAATTCAATATTTGAGCAGATTAGCTTGCTGCTTGGTATAAAGCACAAGTTCTCGTTGGCGTATCATCCACAAGCTAATGGGATCTGTGAGAAGCTTAACGGTTTGTTAAAGGAAAGGATAGCCAAGTTGAAGCTTACTCTAAAGAAGGGATGGCTGCACTGCCTTGCAGTGGCACTGTATGCTCTTCGGAACCAACCCGGCTCAGACCATCATCTTATGCCACACGAGATAGCCACAGGAAGAAGAATGAGAACTCCCCTAACACCCCGATATAGAGCTAGATGTGATGCCCAGTCAACAGGAGAGGTTTTAGGATCTGAAATGCAAAACTATCTGAACTGTATGACATCTTGCCTTACTGTAATTTCAGACCAGCCGCAGTGACGGCGAAAGGGTGCAGCGCAGCACAGAACACAGAAGGAGACATTACATCAGACTCAGTTCAAGGTCTACATGTTCCACTCGTCTTCTCTGGAGACGCTGTCCTTGTGAGAAACCATACAAGGAAAAGGTGGGACGAGCCAAGATTCAACTGCACTTTTATCATAGAGGACTGCACTCCATCCGCTGTGAAGCTACAGGGCAGGAGAGCGTGGATTTTTCTCGGTGATATCAAACCCTACATCGGAGAAGGCCCCCTGCCTGCACCCCAACGAGAGGAATCGACGAGCAACGGGGAAGAATCACAACACGGGCAGACGAGATCCATGACGAGGAAGAAGGATGCATGACCAGCTAGACAAAGAACTTTTGTGCAAAAAGTTGTGGCTTCATTTTGGACATTCCTCTAAGCAAAGAAGGGGATAAGGACATAAAAACGGACACTCTGTGCATCCTAGTTGCAGGGTGAAGAAGAAAATTACATGTGTAAGCCACAACATAGTCTGTTGACTTTGATCTTTGGACTGAGGCACGCTGAAGCCTTGATGATAAAAAGACTATGCCAAATTTTGACCAAAGACATTTACATTGGAAGCAAATACAGTATCCCAATTTGTTCAGCACCGAGACCTTATTCAAAATCACTTATGGTGTCCCACAGTATAGACATCACAAAGGACGTGGTCACCTATTTCAACCTAGTGCTAAGATCATACCCGTCATTGGTAGGGAGGCTCACAAGTGTCACAGACTTTCTCCAAGATCCTGAAAACGAAAAAATAATAAGACAACTGTTTACTGTCATTGCCGAACAATTTATTATACTCCCTGAGTGCAGTAAGGAAGAATCAAATGTTCCCAACACGGGCAGAAATAAATGAGCTTGTCAACACACTGTTCTTTCGCATAATCGAAGACTGTCCAACCATTGTCATCGAGACCCAGCAAACACTGAACATTTAAGCCATCTTTTGAATAAGATCGCAATTTTGGTCGCACTCCACGCACACGGACAGTGCAGACATTGTTTACATAAAGGAAAAAACATAATCCTGAACCCAGCAAGACAGGACAGATGTCCCTGTCACCAGAAGACAGTAGATTGGCACACAATGTCCTTTTTGCCTAGTCACTGACTTTCCAGAGCTGGTGGGGAGACCTATCGAGGTTGACGTCCTCACCTTCATCAGAGATCCAGCTAATGTCACACAGATGGGAATGCTCCTGCATGGAATCATACTCCAAGTGGAACTTTCCAATCATCAGAGAGATTATCTGAGGAGATTTTAAGAAAACTTTCCGCCGAGAGACAGATCGAGGGAGCAGAGTCAAGAACTCCATTTGTTATATTTGTTGTTATTTTTTCCCTATTTCTTCATACTGACCAGTGCCCAACATGTCCTCAGGACTGAAGCAGATTTGAGGGGTGACTGGGAGCTTACCTACTTTGAACATGCACAGTAAAAGGACTCAGTGAAGTATTACTTAATTTGATTTTTCGCATAGTCTAGCAAAAGAACTGTATCCTGAAATAAGAAACAATTGTCACTCACAAAAGGGGGGACACTTTTGGAGCACCAGACACTCCTAAACACAGAACTCGAAAGACAATATTGTTTAAGGGAATAATAACATTGACATTTGGCGAATGATCGAGATGGGGATCCAGAGCAGCAACCTGATCCTCCCATAAGCAGAGAGGCATCCCTGCTTCTCTGGAAGAAAATGCTGCCACCTAACATACAAAACGATCATGTACCATGTATTGTATTTATCATTGTTTTACTGTCATTAACGATCAGGACTGCATTCTTTATTGGTGCATGAAGCGTTCCAATTTCAGCGCACCCACATGATGATACACGCATGAAACCCACAAGAGCGCCCAAACCTTATATAGTTATTCCAGTCCCTAGAAGATCTGATGGTGGAGTTAATGAACTTGAAATGGATGTAATTAGCAACAATATACACACACTTGTGGTAACGAATGAAAAGAAAAGCCGGAGACAGGGTCGCAAAGAGATGAATGGAGTAACATCACTGACAACTACACGCATGCAAACACTGAATGTACATGAAACAGGCCTAGCATAAATGACTGCAGAACCACAAACCAAAGCAGCAGAAAAGAAGAGACTGCCTGCCATAAGGAACTTCACAGAAACTGTCATGAGAAAAGAGTTAAGAGAGAAGAGTTAAGAGAAAAGCCAACAGAAGCAGTCATATCAGAATCTCTTGAGAAAACAAGGGCCAAATAAGAAAAACTCGCCGCTAGGACACGAATGTTAGTAGACCTACTATTCCCGCACATAGTCAGAGCGATGAAACTGCATGAGGAACTGAAAAAGAAAACCACAGAGACTGCATTACCCAGCATATATGTTCCAACACAAGGGACAAGTACCAGTTCCATAATACAGCCATATACCGAACTAGTGTCAGGCTGGTTGGCATGAGCATTTGCACGCAGCAGAGAAAAGATGCATGAGAACCAAGAAAGAGCTGCCAGGCTCCTGTCCACTCAAATGGTGCAGATGAAGAGACCTGCACCATGGACCAAGATACCTGAGAACCCTCCAGCAAGAAAGAGCCATACAGATGCATTCAGAGATGTAGTAATAGCAAACTATATGAAAACCTTAAGAATCAAGAGAAGCATGCATGAAGACAACATTGAACTGAACGATTACCTGGATAGCACAGCACACTTAGGTGACAACATTTGGTACCAGCACATGAAGGAAATTGGAAGACGAAAATCCAAAAGAGAATGCTTCGTTTGCTCACTCCTACCGTACAGCATGGGGAAGTTCAAGATCTTCGTGGCTGTAGAAATCAATGTCCCGACAGCACACTGTCTCTCACACATAGCAATGTGAAACAGCTTATCTCGATGAAGATGATTGTGTCCAGAACATTAAGACGAGAAACAGAGCCCATACTGGGAATCATGTAATCGGGTACGAGAAGCCTGGAGTTAAAGGAACAGGAATACGATGGGAAGTGAACCCAAAACTAAATGTCCAAGGAACAACTCCAGAAGAGGCTCAAAATTGGAAAAACAGGCCAAATGCAGATTTGAGGAACAGTGCTTTCACCAGACGGTTGGGAAAAAGGAGTAGTGCTCTTCAGAGCATGGATGGTCCTCAGAGCCTGCAAGGAGGCAAATGAAAACTCACAAAGACTGTGCAAAACACTATGGCCTAAATTTACAAAATTACTGACATGGATCGAAGACAGAGGAGGACCCCTGCAGATAGTGCTGTAAGTGATTTCAACCCGGCACTTCACCTAAGTCAATGTCTAGCGTGGGATGCACAATTGAAACCCTTAATTATTCATTTATGTCTATAAGTTCTTTTATTTCTGAATGATGTACCACTTATATCACGCCCCTCTCTTTGAATCCCCCCCCGGTCACACTGAACCAGGAAGCAGGCTGGTTTGCAAAGTTAAAATATTTATTTATGG
Source organism: Ambystoma mexicanum (assembly GCF_040938575.1). NCBI lineage: Eukaryota > Metazoa > Chordata > Amphibia > Caudata > Ambystomatidae > Ambystoma > Ambystoma mexicanum. The sequence goes on from NC_090922.1 coordinate 1,302,822,368, forward strand.
ATTTCACAATATATATATGACACTATTTTAATGGTTATACAATAATCACCAATGGGGTGATGTCACACTAACAGTCTCTTTAATCTCAAGGAGTAATGATAGGAAAAATAATGCAGCACAGTGGTAATACTTTTGTGTGGGTTCAATCAAAATGCAATATGATTACTCTTTCCCCCTGCACACTACTCAATCCCCCCAATATGCAATATAAATAGATGGAAAGAGAGAAAACAGGTTTCAGGAATGCAGAATTCAACAACATAGTATCAATCCCAATTTCCCCCCAGCAAACACAGAGAGAGAAACAGGAATGATTGCAAACTTGTAAACAATGGTTTAAAGTTGGCTTTGCATGAATGGTAAAAACACTGAAAATGGATTTAATTCACTGAAATTGTTTTAATACTAGTGGGAGCCACTTTGTATGATTTCAGGCAAACCCTAGCAATGATTAATGAGTAACTAGCAAGTTGAAAACGTAAATTTGAGGTCGGGTGCAATGAACAGCTATTTCACACGTTATATATTTGAGCCAAATGAAAAATGTGCGGCAAACGTTTCCGCGTGCAGTAAGCGCGATTGCGGAATAACTATAAGGAGGTGAAATCCGGAAAGCTTAGGATGTTAGCTTCAAGTAGACACTTAAATTTCGTTTCTAGCATAAACGGTGAAGAAGTTATGAAGGTTTTTGTGGGGGTCGTTTTTTTCAGAAAGAGGCAAAATTGCAAAAAAAATGTGCTTTTAAAATTACAAACAAGGTTTCTTTACACTAAGGGTAGACTATGAAGATGCAAACAACACGACAGCACAGCCACCAGCCCAGGATATCTCTGGATGGTTTTGCCTGCCAAGACGCTCGCCTTTCTACAGAAAATATATATCAGCACAAAGATGATTTTAACACTACTATTACAAAAGCACTATAGGATAAGAGAAAGAGTTCAGACAAGACAAAAAAAATTTCTAACAATGCAGTTCTGGATATAATAGAGAATGGGTTTGGATAGGGATGACTTATGGACAATACATAGGCTAGTGACAATCCTATGCTATGGATACTCACTACCAATGTTTGGACAGAACCGTCAGGGATTCTGGTCAGTCAAGATTTCTGGACAGCAATTCTGCTAGGCACACCGGACTGGACTCAAGGCGCTCTGGTCTGCACTCAGCGAGTCACTCTGGACACCGCACGGTGGGACTGGACTGGATCTCACGGGCTCTGGTTCTGGTTCACAGCTACCTGGTCACAGCACGGCTCTACTAGGTTGGATCTTTGGATTCTGGCAATAATTCTTAGCAGGAAAGGAGCTACAGCACAGACAGGCTGTTCTTTGGTTCCCCCTAGAGATCTGGGGTAAAATCAGGTTTCTGGATTTTTAAAGGCCAAGCTGAGAAGGGTTCTGCTTTGGAAATGGGCCTTTCTGCCTTCAAAGTTTCTGGAGTCTGGAATATGGATTTGTCTTGCAAAGTGCTCTGTCAGCAATTGGTTGGTGGGTGAATGTGTGTTCCTCGTGAGCCCTCAGCTGTCTCTATTTATGTGTTTACTAACGGGGTGGGTATACTGAATTATCCTAGGCACACCCCTAGGTAATCCATTGGTTAGGGTCTTTCCTCTCCCTTGATTGGAGAAGAAAACAGGGTGCCATCATGACGATGTGGTTTATGATGCAGGAGAAACCTCCCCTTTGTTTTTGCACATGAAATCTACTTTTCATATAATACATATTTACAATTTTACAAACTTGATATTAATAGCATATCTAGATCACATATTTTGTGGAGCAAATATTCATCCAAGCCCCGTTGCTGTGAGAGCTTGGGCCTGGATTTGGCAACTTTTTGCACTTTTGGTCCGGGACCCAATGTCTGATTTGTCCACAATTTTATACTTATGTGCGCATGATATCTGGGCATAATCATATGAAGTTTCATGTTTCTGACATCAATACAATTGCTACAAAACCCGATTTTTCCCTACACCTTCTCAGAACATCGCACAGAGTTCTGAGTCCTTTTAAACTGTGCACCAAAAATTCACATTAACAATACTGTAATTTTACAATTTTTACAAATTCGCACAGTCCTTTGTCAGTCCTTTTCAAAAATATACTTTAAGAATCAACAAACATGTCTGTTCCCGGCCCAAAAGTTTCTGGTGGCTCAAGAGCAATCCCCGCCTTCTTCCTTCTGCAGAGGCTACTGTTGACACTTGCAATCTGCATATCCTTTCAGCTAAAGAAGTCCTTTGTCCCTCCCAGGAGCAGCAGCCCAAATCTCCTCCCCACTTCATCAACACCTGAATGTGATTTCCTGGGTTTTGGTGGGAAGCAGGAGAGGTGCCTTTTGCTGAGACTAACTGGGGAATTTGCTTTGTAGTTTTTGGCTTGCATCAGGTTACTTTAAAACTCACTTTGTTACATTTTTCTTTGATGAAAATAAACTTATAATTTTTAAAACAGGCAAACAGAACTCTAATTCCAGTCTTTAAAACAGGGAGATTAAATAGTTGCAACCTATATTACTTTTGATAGCAGGTCACTTAATTCCAACTATTTGATTTTAACTGCACAAGTTTAAGCTTCTAATGCAATTACTGACAGCTGTCATACAGGCGGCCGTGGTACTGCGCCCATATTTTGACAGATTTTCACAGGCAAGCACACTTTTTAATGTGGATATTCTGTTGATAGATTCTGATTTTCCTGACATTGTGTGCTCATGTTGATTCCTTAAATGAAGTGACGGGTAACACCCAGCAAGGATGTTGGATGTTTTCTGATGTTTTGAACCATTATTTTGTATTTTCAGGAACCAAGAAAAAAGGATTTCAGAGCAATTTCCGGGTTTCCTTGCAATAACGCACTGCCTTTCATGCAGATTCCATGTTCACTCGGTGGGCAGTCCAGTGACAGGTTTCAGCAGTGTGGTCTCCTTCCACTAGTGACACAGGCAAAGTAGATTGGCAGCCATATTTTCCGGTTTCAAAGCGCAATTTTCATAGGTTTAGCGCGCATATGGCTTTTTTGCTGCCATTTTGCTGATTCTGGTGCTACCGGCACACAGGGCGCAGGGCAGAGCCTAGTGGGTTAAAACATCCCACAAGCCCCTCCTTGTGATTTGACTTGTGACCGCCCGTCAAGGGGAAGTCGTGAGATTGGGATGTTCACTTTCTTTTCATTCTGGTCCAAATGGCAAAATTCATCTGCTTCTCCCATCAGTGGTGGATCGACAGGTTCTCCTCGCCAGTCCCAGATGAGAGTATGGCGCGATACCCCGGGCCCCTTGGGTTTTTGTTCCGGCCCCGGGTGTCCTCCTTGATACTTAGGATCCATGGATTCAAATTCTAGGATGACAAAGCAGAGCATATTTGTAGACATTTCCCCACCACTATTTATGTAGTGGGGCAGACGCATACATTTTGACATATCAGAAAAAATCTTTTCTGTTTACAATTTATTGATTATGCAGAGGGAATAGTTTTATAGTTGGAATTCTATGGAGCTGGAATGCCCCCCTCTGGGGTTCCAGACAAATCCTCTAGTTGCTGCAGAGTGTGCCTAGGATGGCAACACTTCAGTGGTTGATGTGAACCCACTTATCTTCCCCCTCTGCCAAACTGCCTTTGGGGATAGGGATTTTGTAGGCAACTGGTGAGATTTTGTCTACAATTTCAAAAGGACCCTTCCAGCTAGGCAAAACTTTGCGCTTTTTGGCCTGGTTCCTTTGGAAATTGTATAAGTAGACCTGGTCTCCTACATGGTATTATTTTCTAGTAATCTTTAGGTCATAGTGGGTCTTCATACTGTCTGCAGATCTTTCTAGATTTCGCTGAGCATAGGCAAAAGCATGTTGAAGGTGTTTTCTCAGATTTTCAACATACTCATGAGTTGTGGAGGCATTGATCAATGTCTGCTCTTGGATTCTGTAGAGTAGATGCTGGGGAAGCACCATCCTTCGTCCAGTCATCAGCTCAAACGGTGACGTTTTAGTTGCAGATGAAGGGGTAGATCTGATGGCCATCAGGACAAAAGGTAGTCGGATGTCCCCACTTGGCCCAGAGTCTGCCACAATTTATTTTTAGCATGCTCACAATTGTCTTGTTGTATCTTTCTACTGCACCACTAGAGGCTGGTCGGTAGGCAATGTGTAATTTCCTTTTGACCCCAAGTATCTCCCACATCTTTGTCATTACTTCGCTAGTGAAGTGGCCACCTCGGTCTGACTCGATCCTTTTGGGTAGTCCAAAACATGAGAAGATGTGGTTGATCATCAAGGCAGCTGCTGTTTCTGCCTTGCAATTTGGGACCGGGAGACATTCCACCCATTTAGTGAACAAGCATGTCACAGTCAACATGTACTTGTTCCCCCTAGATGAGCGAATCACGGGCCCGATAAAATTTACTTGTAAATATGACCAAGGAGTGTCATCCCCCTCTTTTGGAGAGGCACACGGTGTGTGAGGGATGTTGGCTGAAATTTTGCACACACAAGACACCCCTTCAAGTATTGGTCGAGGTCCTTCCCCATGTGTGGCCAGTATGAAACCTCTGTTAAGATTTCAAGTGTTGTATGAAACGCCCTATGACCGGCTGTGGCCGCATCATGGGCGTGACTTAGCACCAGGCTTCGGAATGAGGTAGGGACCACCCACTGATCATGGCCAGCTAGGGATCTCCTCACAAACAAACCGTCTTGGATTCGGACATTTTTTGGACATTTCATCAACACTCTGAGGTCCTCTTTCCCTATATAATCGGTATCCGTCAGGGGAAAGTTCTCAGGGTCCTCAATGTGCTGATAACCCGTTCCGTAGATAATCCGAATCTGTGATTATGACCTGTTCGTGGAGTTGGTGTTGGACAGCAGTGAGGATAGCTTGATGCACAGCCATCAACTCTGCCACTTGACTACTTCGGGGACCGATTTTGACCCAGCGGAGGGTTCTGGGGCATCATTCACCCATGCATTCCCTACGCCGGCCACAAGTTCTTTTTCCCCGTTGTTGTCAACATGGTAGGAGCATCCATCCACATAGACAGTGGGCATTCCCTCACACTTGTCTTCTTCAAAGACTTTGTGTGGGGAATTAAGGTATGCCTCCATGTTGTCCTTGATTTTAAGACTTTCGTCCTCGAGACAGTTTTCTTTGGCATCATCATGGAAGTCAGCCAGACCTTGTGCGAAGGGACTCTTCTTGTTTTGGTCATATATGGCCTCCACAGGAAAGCCTTGCATTGACAGAATCCAGGAAGTAATTTGGGAATTGCTCACATTTCCGGGCCGGATTTTGTCACTTTGGAGATATTGCAGAGGCTGGTGTGGAGTCTCCACTATGATGTGTTCCCCCTGGGTAAACAGGCGGTAATTCTACAATGCCCACACCGTTGGCAGGAGTGCCTTCTCACAATCATTGAATTTTTCCTCCACAGAGGATAAAGTTTTACTCGCATAGGAGATTACTTTGTCATGCTTTTGATATAATACTGCAGTCAGCATGTATTTGAGAACCCTGTCTCCAAGAAGAACTCCTTGTTTTTGACAGGGTAAGCTAGGCAAGGCGCTTGTGAGAGGCTTCTTTTGAGTTGTCTTACTGCCTTAGCTTGTTCTGGACCCCACTCCCACGTGACCCCCCCTTCAAAAGATGAATAAGGGGTCTTGTGATCTCTGCGTAGTCCTCAATATACTTTCTACTGTAATTAGTTAGTCCAAGGAGGCTCCTTATTATTGAAGGTGCTGTGGACTGGACAAATTATCCCACGAGACTCAAGGTTCTTAATTATTTCAGTAAGGGACTCCATCGATGCGAGAGGCAAACAATATTGTTTCACAAACACTGGAGTCATGCCAGGGTCCGTGGGAATTGTTGTTGTGTGAATGTTGGTGCGACCACAGTCATATGAGTCCACCGCAAATAGATCTTGAAAATCTAAGAAAACTTGTTTCAATTTTTGCTTTTGCTCCAGAGTCTCACAGGCATCAGCTAGGTTGACTCTCTCTTCAACCATCTGCCTGAAGCCTGGAAAGACTTCCGGTTTTGCTATCTCAGCGGCCTCCTCCAGCTGGGTGGAGAAGTCCCTGGTCACAGTGCTGATTTGGACTGGTGGCTTCAGGTGGGGAAGGCAGTCCTCGCAGACCTGGAAAATCACCTCATCCTTCCTGAAGTCACAAGTCGCATCTTCCTTACCATACGGGCAGGAAGTATACACCAAGAAATTCCCCCATGCCGGGTAAAGATCCTGTCTGGTGTTGTTTCATCATCGCTATTATTGTCAAAACAGTCCTTGGGGATTGGTCCTAACAGTTCATTACCTAAATCTATGGAAACATTTCGGTCATCAACCGCCATTCCAATAATGGTGCCTGCGGCCAGAGTGATACTCTTTAAGTCGCTGTTATCCACCTCTATTGGAATGGTGTCATGTTCTATGTTGATTAGTGGTGTTGGGTTTACCCCCAACCCTTGCTGTTGGAAATGAGCATTAAGATGGATATAGGCATAAGGGTTTTTCAATTTCTGTCCTCTTTTAACTTTCACTTCCAGTGAGAATTGTCGGGTCCTTTCTGGGATGGTGACTTCTCTCCAATCTGAATTTCAACTGCATAAGGCAGCAATTGAGCTGCTCTAAATGCGTTCTCTGGGTCATCCAAGACCATGGGATTACCCGCTAATTGGGACCAAGCTTTGAAGTTTATTAGGTCCAAAATAATGGCAAAGCGATTTAGAATGTCACTGCCTAAGTAAAATGCAGCAGGGACATCTCGCACGACCCAACAATTATGGACTATGCTCTTATTGCCTATGGAAATATTGAGCATACACCTGCTAGTCAGGAGATGTTTGGAATTGGGTGTTTCCAGATCCATTTCCCATTTGTCTATCAGTTTAACTGTGGGAATGGCTGGATCTTTTGGGAGTTTACAGAAAAACATGGCTTCACTGATGAAGCTCTTCCCGTTGTTCACACACACTCGGGCGAGGACAGAGTCCTTCCCTTCATTTAACTGAATATGGATGAACAACTGCTCTCCAACTTTCTGAATATCAGCCAGGCTTTCAGCTGATTTTTCATCTTTCTGGACTATAGCAGTGGGATTTTCTGATTGTGAATTTGTAAAGAATTTCAGAGTGTTTCCTTCCTGTGTGGAATGTCACCTTAGACTGGAAGGAAGGTTGATTTTCAGAAATAGAGAGGACCCCGTCCACCATCACCAGTTTGCTATCCTACTGCTATTACTGTCACGTCTGGGATTTGATTATTCTGGAAGTGAAATTCTACCTGGTCAGATTTTTGTTCAACCATGTGGCATGTGCCGTTTAAACTAACATGGTTGACACTCTGTTTTAATTGTATTGGTCAGCTAGTCTGGCTCCAGAGGACCTTGTTTACACAATCTATTAGGGGTGACAATCTTTGCAGGATGTCATTCCCTAGTAAACCAGGGGTGCCCTCTGGAGTCACAACTATGACCGGGTGCTTCACCTTGTGTCGCCCAATTTTAATGTCCAAATTCTCAGTCCCCTCAACGGGAATATCCTTCCCGTCGAACTTCTGAAGTTGTCCAGGAAGAGGGGTGAGAGGAATTTGGTATTTCTCCGCCCTTCCCGAATTCAGTTGATCAAAGGCCCTTTTTGACAGAAGGGTAGCTTGGGATCCGTTGTTCACCAGTGCCAAAATTGTACACTCCCCCTGTATTTGGACCGGGGCATAGATTCTTCCCTCCTTCTCCCCAAGGGTGGCACAGATAATGTACATTTTTGGACAAATGGTGGGTTAATTCCTTGGTTTTGGACACTGAAAGAGTGGTGATTTGGGCAGGATTCTGTTTGGTGTCTTGGGAATCTGAAAGGCAAAGGTGACAGCTAGATATGGGGGATGTTTCGGCTCCCCTGGTCCTGGTTCTGGGCTGCCCCCCCCTTTTTGGAGGCAGTCACCAGGATGGGTTTGAACCAGGGGATTTACATGCTGATGATCCTGGGGTTGGATGATGGGCGGTGCTAACTCAGGACCCACATCTACCCAGTCTGGATTGGGATCCTCTGGGACTCATTTTTCTTTGGGAGGAGATCCCCCATCTCTGAAGGAGAAGATCCTTTTCTCAGGATCCTCTGAGGATCCCTCTCCTTCAAGACTTGTACCTCCTCCTCAAAATGGGCCTTTTTGGGCTCTTTATTTCTCCTACCCCCTCTCTGCTCCTTGGGTTGCAGACTTTCAGGGGCAGGAGATTTTGGGTCCGGTTCCTGGGTTTCCAAGGGCTTTTGACAAGTGGGGAAGGAAGCTTCCTCCAAGGCTTTAAACCCCCCATTCCCCTTGTGCCTCCTCCCTGAGAACCGGTGGGTTGTCAGGGTTCTTCCCCCGTCATTGCTCTGGTGCACCAGGTCCCGGGTTTGAGGCATTCTGCGCCGCCATGCTCATCTGAGGGTTCTGTTGAGCCCTCAGCATTCGACCCAGATCCTGTGCCATGTTTTGGACCTGGCGCTCTAGTTGTGACACCCGCTCTGGCTGGTACGGGGCCCTCATGTCTCCCCTGGGCTGATCCCGGGAAGGGTAGCTATCACTTCTCCCAAAATACCTCAGGCTAGGAAAATTTGGGTACCCCTCCACCCTTGGCCTCCGCTCTCCCAGATTGGGCTGTCTGGGCTCAGGAAAGTGGGGACAGAAGGATGGATTGTTTTGGGGGTTGAAATTTTGCGGGTACCTTGGGAATTAATTCTGTCCAGTATTTGGGGGATTACTGCTCTCCTGGGGGAAGTGAGGAGGGAAGTTCCCTGGGTTAGCTGCTGTCTGGTTGGAACTCCCCCCCCCCCCCTCCTTGGGCTGGAGGAGCCCACACATAACCCAGGATGGGCCTATTCCCCTTATAGCGGGGGCTGATGTAGTCAGGGGAGTTAGGGGTCCCATTTGTGGGGTTACCTCCCTGGCTCCCTGTTTGTGATCGGCCCGAGGGCCTTCTGGGCTTGGGGTTGTTTTGATTCTGTGCAGGCAGGTTTTTAGGCCCCCATCTCCAAATCTAAAATGGGGGTAACCTTCACCTCCGCCACTTTAGCAGCAGCAGGGGTGTTGGTTGTTTTGAGGCTTTTTGGATTATTTTTGTTTTCCACTGGCTTTTGCACCACATAAATGCGTGTGGCTTGTTCAATGACCCAGTCTAGTGATCTTTTCTCGTGAAAGTCTCTCACTAGCTGGGTCATGATGTACTTGGGGAGAGCATGGAAGAAAGTATTCACAAACTCTTTGCTGTCAGTGCACACCCTTCTGGTGGTCTGCGCAAAGGAACGCTTTAATTCTTGAACACATTCTTGTGTGGCCTGATCTTCCCACATTGCACGTTTTAGGCTGCCTTGCAAGCCTCCTGAGGATTCCTGTGCACAGAAAAATGTTTCAAGATGGCCACCCTATAGGTGGGCCATCTAGAATGATTCTGATCCTCCAGCCCTGCAAAGAAGCTGGAGTACTCGGGAGAGAAGGTCCATTTGTGAACTCCAGGACCCTCTCGCTCTTCAGAACCCCATTCCTCCTCACCTGAGTCTTCTGTGGAAGATTTCTTTCTTCTTTCCTTCTTCTTGGGAGTCTTCTTCTTTGAGAAGAGATGTGGTCGTCCCCGGAAAGAAGCCACTCTGGGACCCTAAGAACACAGGGGAACAGGGGACCCCCTTCTGGAAAACGCTGGAAGAGAGGAAAAAAGCAGTGCTTAAAAAAACCTCTCGGAGTGTTGAGTGGCAGGTTGGAATGGAAGATGTTTAGCTTGTTGTCTGAAGTTTGTAATATTCATTCGGTAAGCAGAACAGGAAAGTGAATGCTTCTGATAATCAATTAAAAGATACTCAGAGTCGTGGAGCTGGAGGAGTATCCACAGTAGACAGAAGATTCCTGTTAGCTGAGTGGAAGAACAGAAAGCCTCCGCCGCCGGAAGTACGGGGGAGAAACAACAGGTAAGTGTGAACCACAGAACGTGAGACGAAGCTAAGGTAAGCGGTCCGTAAAGAAAAGAAAGAAAGTCTCCTGAGATTAAGTTAGGGAAGTGAAAGGACAGCGTACAAATAGCAAACCCGAAACACCACAGCGAGAGAGAGACGAAGTAAAGGCAGCGCTGCCCCCACCGTGATACCGGAACTCAGGCGGCAGGCGAACAGTGATAGAAATCCAGAGGGAAACATAACAGCAAAGGGAAGGCAAGTTCGGAAGAGGAAACTAGGGATACAACAAAGGAAAATTATTAGCGGGATGCTAATGAGGATGAGAAAGCGACAGCACCCGGAGTGGAAAGAGAAGGGTTGCAGCGCACCAGACAGAACGGTGGGTGTGTCTAAATACCGGAAAGGAAACAAAGGAGGAAAAAAGACTAGACCGGGAAATGAGGAAGTGTGGCAATCCTAGTGGGACATTTCAATGGCGGCGGAGCTTCCATCTACTCCTTACCTGCCATGACGGAGTGCGCAGACAGCGCATGACACCATTTCACATATTGAATACAGCTTTGGCTGTCCTTCAAATGGAAAGTTTCCATCATTTGTTCAAAGAGCTCAAGGTGCTCCCAAACCGAATATTTCGCTTTTTTATGATAGGGCGTGATGACGCTCCTAATGGCCTTTATCTGTTATAGGGTATCCTTGAGCAAGGCTCTTTTGACCTTGTTGGCTTTTTTGATTCGGGTGACCCTGGTCCACTCATCCTCTGACTCAGAGGCACTGCTACCAGAGGTGCCTGTCTGGTCTTCTAGGCTCTCCCGGATTCTCCGAGCCTGGGAATGGCTGGCAGAATGTGGGGCCCTAGTTTCTTGAGTCCTGTGGCGCTTAGAGGAGTCTTCTGATTCCTCCTTGCTCTCAGGATTTGCTGAGTACCCCCCACCACCACTGTCCTAATTGGGCAGAGGTTTTCAGGATGCCCTTAGTGGGCCTACTCTCATGGAGTTCCCCACTAAATTTTACAGCACTTGGGAACCCATACCCAGATGCCGCCCATCCATTCCTGGGAGGTGCTGATCTATGAGTCCCATATTCCTCCTTGGATTGAACTGCCATCCCCGTGGCTCTTGGCTCATGTGCGCCAGTGGACATGGGGGTGGCAGAGTCCATGGATTGGAAGAGATGAAGGCCTCTGAAGCTAGGGTTCCTGGGTTTATGCTCAGGTGTTTCCCTTTCCCAGCGGACCTCATCTCTCTCAGCCCCGGCTCCCGGTTGCCATGCACGAACCTGAGCTTTCTGTTCCTCTATCAAGGCCTTGCTAGTCTCTATCAGTTGTTTATGCATAGCTATCTGTCTGCGGAGCCTGTAATTTTTCTCACAGAGAGCCTCATTGTCTTTCTGTGCATCCTGTGTCATTTTAGAGTAGTGGGCCAGTTTCTGCTTGTGGAGGGTTACCTCCTAAATCCTGTCCTTACTGGCCTGGTCCTTCTTGCTAGAGCATCTTCCACCCTCCTTGTGTGCTTTAACAGTTTTTCATGGTCTTTTTGGAGGTCACACAGTCCCTGAAGGGCCAGGTGATTTTCTTCCATCTTCTCTATTAAATAGTACCCCTCTGTGCAACCAGGTCGTCCCTCTGTCTTTGGAGTGCACCAGCTTTCTGGCGCTCCTCATCAAATTCTGCCTGGGTGTCCAGGTCTTTCAGGATTAATTTATTATTCTCTTATTTTTCTTGGTCTTGGCGGTTTTGCAGGGTGACTACCTGCTCTGCGCATGCCCTGTTAACATTTATTTGCTGTTCCAGCTTTTTCTGGCTCTGCAGTAGAGAGTCCAAACTTTCGTGGCACTCCTTCTGCAGGGCCAGCGCTTCGGTATCCTGCTCTACCTTCTCCTGCTGCAGGATACCCATATCTTCTTTTATTTTTTATCAGGTACTGCCTGGTTTCATTTTCCGATTCCTGGCTCCTTTGTAGCCTTTGCTCTGCAGAGTCCAGTTCAGTTTGGGCTTTTTCTAATGATTGTAGTTGCTTGTTTGCCAGATCTAGGTTCTCGGCATATTTCTCCTGTATTGCTCCAATGTGGAGGTTCAGATATGCGCTATTTTGGCAATCTTACTTTGCTCTTCTTTTACCTTAGGGGCCCTATACAGTTCACTCAGTGCCACATGTAATGGACCCTGATCTTGCTATATATTTAATCCTGTTGCAGTGGCCTGTTCTTTAATTCCCTGCAACCACACATTCTGATCCTGCTCTGTCCATTCACCCCTGACAAATAATTTATGCAGTAGATGTTCTTTTGCCATATTGATTTCTACAAAGGTTGCCATTCTGGAAATATTAATTTCCTTTCTGACTTACAGGAGTTTATTTTATTTTTGCAAAACAGACTAAGTTCCTTAAAGTGTTTCTATTGAAGGGTGCTGTTCACAGTGTAATACAGCGTGGTAGCCCAACAGGGTTTATGTACCGTCAGTTAGCACCCTGTATTAGACTGTCATAAGTGGTATGTCTAATTCAGAAATCCCGGACATGAGCCTCCCAGTCAATGCCTAGCGTGGGATGCACAATTGAAACCCTTAATTATTTATTTATGTCTATTATTTCTTTTATTTCTGAATGATGTACCACTTATATCACGCCCCTCTCTTTGAATCCCCCCGCCCCACGGTCACACTGAACCAGGAAGCAGGCTGGTTTCCAAAGTTAAAATATTTATTTATGGATTTCACAATATATATATCACACTATTTCAATGGTTATACAATAATCACCAATGGGGTGATGTCACACTAACAATCTCTTTAATCTCAAGGAGTAATGATAGGAAAAATAATGCAACATAGAGATAATACTTTTGTGTGGGTTCAATCAAAATGCAATATGATTACTCTTTCCCCCTGCACAGTACTCAATCCCCCCAATATGCAATATAAATATATGGAAAGAGAGAAAACAGGTTTCAGGAATGCAGAATTCAACAAAATAGTATCAATCCCAATTTCCCCCCAGCAAACACAGAGAGAGAAACAGGAATTATTGCAAACTTGTAAAAAATGGTTTAAAGTTGGCTTTGCATGAATGGTAAAAACACTGAAAATGGATTTAATTCACTGAAATTGTTTCAATACTTGTGGGAGCTGCTTTGTATGGTTTCAGACAAACCCTAGCAATGATTATTGAGTAACTAGCAAGTTGAAAACTTAAATTTGAGGTTGGGTGCAATGAACAGCTACTTCACACTTTATAGATTTGAGCCAAACGAAAAATTTGTGGCAATCTTTTCCGCGCGCCGTAAGCGCGATTGCGGAGTAACTATAAGGAGTTGATATCCGGCAAGCTTAGGATGTTAGCTTCAAGTAGACACTTAAATTGTGTTTCTAGCATAAACGTTGAAGAAGTTATGAAGGTTTTTGTGGAGGTTGTTTTTTTCAGAAAGAGTCAAAATTGCAAAACAAGAATGCGCTTTTAAAATTACAAACAAGGTTTCTTTACACTAGGGGTAGGCTATTAGGATGCAAACTACGCGACAGCACAGCCACCAGCCCAGGATATCTCTGGATGGTTTTGCTTGCCGAGACGCTTGCCTTCCTTCAGAAAATATATATTAGCGCAAATATGATTTTAACACTACCATTACAAAAGGACTATAGGATAAGAGAAAGAGTTCAGGCAAGACAAAAAGAATTTCTAACAATGCAGTTCTGGATATAATAGAGAATGGGTTTAGGGATGACTTATGGACAATACATATGCTAGTGACAATCCTATGCTATGGATACTCACTACCAATGTTTGGACAGAACCGTCAGGGATTCAGGTGGTCAGTCAAGATTTCTGGACAGCAATTCTGCTAGGCACACCGGACTGGACTAAAGGCGCTCTGGTCTGCACTCAGCAAGGCACTCTGGACACCGCATGGTGGGATTGGACTGAATCTTACGGGCTCTGGTTCTGGTTCACAGCTATCTGGTCACAGCACGGCTCTACTGGGTTGGATCTTTGGATTCTGGCAATAATTCTTAGCAGGAAAGCAGCTACAGCACAGCCAGGCTGTTCTTTGGTTCTCCTTAGAGGTCTGGGGCAAAATCAGGTTTCTGGATGTTTAAATGCCAAGCTGAATAGGGTTCAGCTTTGGCAATGGGCCTTTCTGCTTTCAAAGTTTCTGGAGTATGGAGTCTGGAATATGGATTTCTCTTGCAAAGTGCTCCGACAGCAATCGGTTGGTGGGTGAATGTGTGTTCCTTGTGAGCCCTCAGCTGTCTCTATTTATGTGTTTACTAAAGGGGTGGGTATATTGAATTATCCTAGGCACACCCCCTAGGTAATCCATTGGTTAGGGTCTTTCCTCTCCCTTGATTGGAGAAGAAAACAGAGTGTCATCATGACGATGTGGTTTATGATGCAGGTGAAACCTCCCCTTTGATTTTGCACATGAACTCTACTTTTCATATAATACATATTTACAATTTTACAAACTTAATATCAATAGCATATCTAGATCACATATTTTGTGGAGCAAGTATTCATCCAAGCCCCTTTGCTGTGAGAGCTTGGGCCTGGATTTGGCAACTTTTTGCACTTTTGATCCGGGACCCAATGTCTGATTTGTCCACAATTTTATACATATGTGCGCATGATATCTGGGCATAATCATATGAAGTTTCATGCTTCTGACATCAATACAATTGCTACAAAACCCAATTTCTCACCACACCTTCTCAGAACATCGCACAGAGTTCTGAGTCCTTTTAAACTGTGCACCAAAAATTCCCATTAACAATACTGTAATTTTACAATTTTTACAAATTCGCACAGTCCTTTGTCAGTCCTTTTCAAAAATATACTTTCTGGGCTTTAAGAATCAACAAAAATGTCTGTTCCCGCCCCCAAAGTTTATGGTGGCTCAAGAGCAATCCCCGCCTTCTTCCTTCTGCAGAGGCTACTGTTGACACTTGCAATCTGCATATCCTTTCAGCTAAGGAAGTCCTTTGTCTCTCCCAGGAGCAGCAGCCCAAATCTCCTCCCCTCTTCATCAACACCTGAATGTGATTTCCTGGCTTTTGGTGGGAAGCAGGAGAGGTGCCTTTTGTTGAGGCAAACTGGGGAATTTGCTTTGTAGTTTTTGGCTTGCATCAGGTTACTTTAAAACTTGTTAAATATTTCTTTGATGAAAATAAACGTATAATTTTTAAAACAGGCAAACAGAACTCTAATTCTAGTCTTTAAAACAGGGAGATTAAATAGTTGCAACCTATATTACTTTTGATAGCAGGTCACTTAATTCCAATCATTTGATTTTAACTGCACAAGTTTAAGCTTCTAATGCAATTACTGACAGCTGTCATACAGGCGGCCGGTGGTACTGCGCCCATATTTTGACAGATTTTCACAGGCAAGCACACTTTTTAATGTAGATATTCTGATGATATTCTGCTTTTCCTGACATTGTGTGCTCATGTTGATTCCTTAAGTGAAGTGACGGGTAACACCCTGTCATGATTCCTGCGCCTCATGTCCCCAGCCCTCCAAGATGTCAGGCTGGAGGCAGTCCACGATCACCTGCATGGCCTCAAGGGCCTCTCCATCCCTCCATAGACCCACTTGGAGTCAGACTTGGCGCTTGTGGCACCAGACTCACTCACTCCCATAGAATAACATTGGGGATTGCACTATAACACAGTTCCGGGGTTTTGTTTTGTACCAACTAGAGACATTTCCATGCGCTTGGCTGTTATTGCAATTTGTACTTATGTCGCAGTTTGTGTGGGGCAGGTAAAGGGGCTTTGACCCCGACCCCTTGAAAACACAGTCGAAAGTATTGCTCCACACTTCAGGAACTGCGCCACACTGAATACTAGTGAAAATGTTTGTATTTATTTATTGCCCTTTATGGATAACACGTGTTTCGACGCACCAGTGTCTTTTTCAAATCAGGGCTAATAGCAAAACTATGTTCCAAATCTAGAGTTCCAATTTGATGAAACAAAGTATCACGGGATGAATCCCCCTTCAAGTCACACAAAATCTCCTGCCGTCTGGTACTCTAGATTTGGAACATAGTTTTGCTATTAGCCCTGATTTTAAAAAGACACTAGTGTGTTGAAACACGTGTTATCCGTTAAGGGCAATACAATAAATACAAACCTTTTCACCAGTATTCAGTGTGGCGCAGTTCCTAAAGTGTGGAGCAATACTTTCAACATTGGGGATTGGACTTGTAGTGCATTGATGGGGGCAAGATGGATGCCCCCACATATTTCGGTTCCCAGAACTGCATGCGCAGTCTAGTCTTTTGGGTGTGGTTCAGCCCAGAGACACCTGGGATACCCAGAGACTATTTAAGCCACGTCCAGGCTGAGAAACATGCTTTGTGTTTTTTGCACCTGCAGCGTGACACTCACTGTGTTCGGATCGGTCTCCAGTAGGCCTGCATCTTTCTTCTGCGCTCAACTCCATCAAGAACAAGAACACCGTTAGGAACGGCCTTACCTTGCGGCGCTTCTGCCGATCATTCATCGCTTCTTCTGTTCTGCGGGCATCTTCGGCGGTGTCATTCCCATCCCGACACGCCGCTTCCTAAGGAAAAGGGAAAAGAACAGAAAAAAAGGCATTAGTAAGCATTCAGCAAATCTTTGCTTATTTTTAAAGACTGTACGAGCTTCAAACGCTTACCTGAATCCCAGCCGCTCTGGGGGAACTCTGTCTCCGGAACTTCTCATCCATCTGCACGAGGGAAAAGACACTCCAGGTTAGCGTGGAAACATCTAGAGGCACCGCATACCGCGCTTACTCACCGCATTTCTTCTTCATAACCGGCATCCACGCTGAAAAACGTCACGGCACCTAAAAGACACAGAGAAAGAACTCAGTTCAATACAAATACAAAAGGGTTGCATCGCGCATCGCGCTCTCACTCTCACTCTCCTTCAGCGCTACTCATCTCAGCAGCACGTCGCCATCCCCGGACGCCGGCCATCATCTAAGGAAGGAAAGGAACGAAGTTAGAGAACTGTTCAAAAGACTCATTATACTTACCTGTCAGATTCTTGCCAGTGAAGTAACTAGGCAGCAACGAGCCTGCATCAATCAACACGCCCCTGCGCTGAAAGCAGGATGGAGAGCACACTTTCCAAGAAAACAAGGTGAGCTGTGGATCAAAGGGAAGGGTTGGACCACGGGGAAGAAGGGGTTCAAGCACACAGAGACAATAGGGAGTTAAACTCTAACAATCATGTGTTTCAGGCCCAGTCTCCAGTCGAGTAGACTCCAGGGAAGGGTTCGAGGTCATAAGAGGTCAGAACAGGCTGAGTGACATCCCCGTGGATACCAGGTGAGCGTTACACACCCAGCAAGGATATTGGATGTTTTCTGATGTTTTTAACCATTATTTTGTATTTTCAGGAACCAAGAAAAAAGGATTTCAGAGCAATTTCTGGATTTCCTTGCAATAACGCACTGCCTTTCATGCAGTTTCCATGTTCACTCGGTGGGTAGTCCAGTGACGGGTTTCAGCAGGGTGGTCTCCTTTCTTTATTGACACAGGCAAAGTAGATTGGCAGTCATCTTTTCCGGTTTCAAAGCGCAATTTTCATAGGTTTAGCGCACATAGGTCTTTTTGCGGCCATTTTGCTGATTCTGGTGCCACCGGCACACAGAGATGTCGCAGGGCAGAGCCTAGTGGGTTAAAACATCCCACAGTGCCACTAGAAAGTCTAAAATTGTGCTTCAGGAACAATGGCACAAGAAAAATGGGGAAGAATCAAAACTGCCGACACATTTTTGAGGCTCCAGGAATGACTCATGGGACTGCAGTGATCATGGATCATTATTGGGCATGTGGACCCAAAGCATACATCAGACTACCGAAAAACTGGGGAGGTATTTGCACAATAGTGAACGTCCACGTTCCAGCATTAGTGATCCCGAAAAGTGACCTGAACATTGATAGTTTCCCGAAAGCAGATGCTCATCTGAGGAAGAAGAGATCTGTGTAACTGATAACCCGAAAGAAGAGAGAGTATTACTTCTCTGCTAAATCAGAAGAAGCATTTCATGCAATCCCATATGAACACAGGCTGTTCAGCCTCACCTCATCAGTGTTCATAACGATTTTCATGCCACGAATCCAAGTTGGAGTAAATACTAAATGGTTACAGATAACCAGATGGGAGTTACTGCAAACCATCAACACGACAATAAAAGGATTCAATGCAATCAAGGAAGAGTTAAGAGCCATCCGACTGATGACTCTCCAGAACAGATATGTACTTGACATGATCACAGCTATGGATGGAGGAGTATGTGAAAAAATAGGAGAATCATGTTTCACATTTATACCCTCTCACAACGAGGAAAATTGAACTTTAACAGAAGCCATAAGTATGCTGACAAACCTGCAGAACTAGATGATCAATGAAACCGACGAAGTTGATGATGACAGCTGGTTTGGATCACTGTTTTCATGGGTTCCACAATGGATGGTGGATGCATTCAAATTCTTGGGAGCCCTGCTAGTGATGATATTACTAGGATTTTGCATTATCAAGATAATAATCTCGCAATGCCAGAAAACTGTGAAGAAAGCCATAGGGATGAAGATCATGATTGATGTCAAACCAGAATGGAAGCCCAGAGATCTTACCGATGAAGAAATAAGAGACTTTGTGAAGGATAGCAAGCACGCACGAGAAGGTACAAAGTTTCTTTATCCCAGAAAACGCCAAAATTATGAAGGAAAATGGATTTACTGCAGCCCAAACTGACAATGTCAGCTGATGACATGGAACAAAGACGAACATGCAAGGACAGCAGGAAGCCTGAGAGGGGTGATAAAAATATGGACTCCAAAGACACACTTCTTCAAACCATCATGTACAAACCCAGAAGATGAAGAAGGAATTAACCCAGAAGATGAAGTTTAGATAAATACAGAGGATCCAAGTGAGATGAATCCACAGGAGGAAGTGAAAGTGGTCGCTGAATCGTCCAGAGGGGGGAGTGTAGAGGAGGTCCCAAATAAAGCCTGCACTCCAGTCACCCATTTTGAAGTACCAGGATAATTCACACCGAAATATGTGGCGTATGATGAGCAAATAAACCAGCAGAGAGCCGCAGTAGGGCCCTGCCCAGTACCTATCAGAAGAACAATACCTATTGAAGTACCAATAACCAGACAACCATGGACATTAAGGTACCCATTGAGAAAACCCTACCAGCAAATGAAACGAAATGAAGATTGCTTAAGTACTATCCAGGAAGAAACCAAAATGTCCTTAATGGAAGACGAATGGTGACATCACGAGGGCCTGGATTAACGCACCCATAGAAGATATGACGACACAGGGATGACACAAAGAGACGAAATGCCATGAATAAAGATATCGTGAAACTGAAAGAAGAGAACGTTGATGAAAGACAAAGGAGCTTAAACTGTAAGCAGGATGAAGATATTCAACCAGCTAACGCCTGTACATATGCTTGTAACCGCAAGAAAGATAAGAAAACAGTGCAGCTTGCTTGCTATGCTAAGTAGTAGAATTGAGCGTTAAGTGCCATTGTACACAATCTACCTCAAAACTAAGCATGTTATATAAGTGCTAGTCCACTTTGTACTAAAAGCAGAACCAACCCAGGTTATTATAGGCCAAACGCAAGAAGATTCATATTCTACCAAACACGAGGAAAGAAGGCTGAATCGAAACTCGGCAGAGGCAGCTCGTGCCAGGGAAGCCAAGGTCATATCAATAGAAGCTATGAATAGTAGTTTCTTTTAATTGAAGCTAAGAACAGAGAAGCCTGCCTCTGAAGGATCGAGATAAGATGGCAAAGGGAGGTGGCGGGTGAAACGAAAATGAAATACACAAATTGAGAGAAACGAGGGAAATTCACGGTGTAGTAGCACGTGACCATCCAAGCGAGAAGTGGCACGGGTTGACACCTAAGCTTGGCAGCCGCCCAGACTAGAGATATCATAACGTTTCCTGAAAAGAAGACACCGCTTCGAAACCAACCACAGCCAACTAATTGACACATAGCCAGTAAAGTAATGATAATCTTAGGGCACCCTGCACCTGGTTGACCATTCGGCGTGCTGCTAAGTAAAGTGGAGATTTATGCATGGTGTTGAAGCCAACCCAATCACAATGGACTAAATAATCTAGGGTCCTATAGATAGTAGAACCAATGGGACGTCATACTCATAGTGACGTCTACTAGAGTAATGTTAGAAGGAAGGGCTTAAATGCCCACCTGATAGTGTTTATCCAATCCTCTTACTCCGTTACCATATACAGATATAGGGCCTCATTACACGGAAGGCGGTAATGGTTAACGGCCACCGTTAATGGTAACGGTGACCGTTAACCATTACCGCCTTACTACGAGGTCCCTTAGCGGGTTGGTGCTTTAACGCCTGCTTTTTGCAGGCGTTAAAAACCAACCCGCTAAGGGACCTCGGAGCTAGTTACGGCACCGCAAAATTGCGGTGCCGTAATTAGCGCCTTCCCCATTCCCATAGAGCCCTATGGGGCAGAAATGGGAATGGGGAAGGGCAATGGCGGAAGGGGGATTTACCGCCCCTCCAACCTTGGAATGGGGCAGTAAATCCCCTTTCCGCCAAGGCGGTGCCGGTATTTTACCGGCATGAGCCATGGCGGCTCACCGCCTTCCGTGTAATGAGGCCCATAGTACCTATAGAAAAGTTACTTTTTCCTAACCAATAGAATTGCATGTTAACTTTTGAGTGTTACACGTCAATGATGACGAGTTTTGGGTATAAATGTTACTGTTTGTATGAAGTTCGAGGGAGTTGAAGCGAGACGGACTATAGCATCACTGTTGATTTCTATGTTTCCCCATTTTTTGTACTTGTCATTAAACTGACTCCCCTTTGCCAAACCATTGAGTTGTCCTTATTGATTGGTGTTGGAGTAATACATCTGCACCCCCATCCATCTCAAGGTGCAGCTATCTCATCTTAAAGTACTTCGGAGCAAACCCCGACTCTATGGGCCGGCCGGGGGTCTCCCCAGTACAGTAGCATCCACATGATCGATTGGCAGACTGGAGGATTGGTGCCAGTTTAGTAGGAGTAATGGGAGAGATTGACAATATTTTAGTAAAATTAAAAGGCAAAGTCACTTGGCAGTGAGGATTTAAAAGATGAAGCTGTAGAGTGGAGGAGAGTTTGCGGGGATGCAAGTAGAGTGATTTTGCTGAGAGAAGGGCAGTTAAGTGAACAAGAAGGGATTCACTCCAGGTGGCAAGGGGAGCAAGGCATACCAATGTTGCAAATGGTGTGTCATGGATTTCTTTAGCTAGTGGATCAAATGTGTGACCCACAATTAGTGGCATAATCAAGAAAGGTTGTTAAAGCAAACAAAATAGTGATTTTCAAAAGGGATGCACGGTCCAAGTTAAAGGCCATAAGTTCTTGCTGAATGGAGCAGGCATAAGGTGCAGGGCAATAAGGTAAATTCCGACTTTTCCGGATAGGGAGCCATGGAGTCGGCATGAAGTTGCATTCAGTGATACGGGCAGGCGGGATGGAGAGAGGAAGGAGAGCGGAGACGGTGAAGTGCAGGAGCGAATGTTGGGGCAGAGCACACTCAATGGAGAGTGAGTAGAGTTGGGGGGATAGAAGAGGAAGCCCAGGTCAAGCGAGAGAGTCTAGATTTGTGCATGGGTTGGTTGTGAAATCGTGTGCCATTGAAAGCGCTGTTTCAGATAGGAAAGGGTTCTACCAAAGAGGGGTTTCTTGGCCAGTGTGTGGAATTTAAACTTAATTCTGGTATTGATAGGTATTGATAGGAAGCCAATATAGTTTTTTAAGGATTGGTTATATATGGGCTCGCCAGTGTTCATTGGCCATAATATAGGCTGCAATATTTTGTAGAACCTCAAACGTTGTATGCCATATTTGCCATAGAAAGCATTTGCAAGGATCTATTTTGGACTCTATAATAGCATGGACAATGGTAGCACTATGAGCCTGTCATAAAAGTGGCCTTAGCCGACTCAGTATCATAAGGCAGTAGTTATTTGAGCTAACTACACTACCTACCTGTGGTTTTTAATAGACAAAGATGAATTCAAAATCAACCCAAGAGATATAACTTTGGCAAAAATTGGAATGATGCAGCCAGAGACTGTAACTCTGGGATATGTGTTCATCTCTGTAGACATCATGGTCAAGAGCAGAATCAGTAGGAGGTCCGTCTTGGCCTGATTTAAAGCAGGCCAGTTCTGTGACATCGAGTTTTTCTACTTTTTAAAAGATGGCACAGAGTTAAGACGTTACCTCGACGATGACATTCTAACTAGAAAATGATCTGGGTAGCATTCACATCATTCTAAAAAAACAATACCCAGAACACAATTTGTGTATTTATAGTTGATTCATATGGCACAACCTGTGATCACAGTCGCTTTGTAGCAACCGAACAGCAAAGTGAAAATCGAGGGTAAAGGGATTGAGCCTAAAAGCCTTGAAACATTTGTATCTGGTGAGTGCAAGGTCAGGTGAGAGGATAAGAGAAAGGGAAGAGGCATCGTTGGAAGGTGGTTTAAAATAAAGATCATAAATGCAAGTGCTGCAATAGACAAATTGAAATGTCTTCACGTGACAACTTAATGCCCAATCTATCTCTCAGAAAGACACGGGCCTTTAGTCACAGAGCATTTTCCAGTGGGGTTTTGCCATTACAAAACTCTTCTGTGATATAGGGCCATTGGCTCTCATTACGAGGTTGCCGGTAGGCCGCCGGTGCTACCAGCAACCTTGTCTTACCATTCCTGCTGCCTGACATCCCTATGCTATCACATGCGACGTAGGAACAGTAAGCTCCCATTCCCGTGGAGTACCATAGGACTCCACGGGAATGGGAACCTTGAAGCTCTGGCACTGTTAGTAACGGTGCCAGTACTTCAGTGAATATTCTTCTGGTAGGTAGGAGCCTGAACGTCCAGCAGGCCCCGACCTGCAGGTAGTTCACAGCCCCTACCGGCGGACTCGAAGTTGCCAGCACCTTCATTTCGGGACCGGCTCAGTTATAATGAGGCCCAATGACATTTTAAATGTTTTTTTTTAATACTTTTTCTTTTTACACTGGGTAAACACAATATAACATCACATGTGTTGCATCTTAAGTAATATTCAGCTTAAACTCCCTCCCCCTCCCCGTACCTCTCCTCATCCCACCTAAACAAACTGTAAAAACAACGACAACACACATGGCTAATTCCTACCAGAAGCATACCGGTTCCCATTTCCCTCCTCCCTACTGACTTACCCTAAACTTATTCTCCCTACTCAGCAGTTGGTTTTCCTTTGCCCTTGATACTTTCTCCTCCGTATTGCCTCTCCACTGGCGTGGTTCAGGGAGGTTTCACATTCAGGGAGCTGAACAATTCATGTACTAAAGCATTCCAGGTTGTCACATTTGCCAGGTGTTCTCTCCTACCAGTCTGGATCACCTCGTACAACACAGTAGCCTCTGCTATGGACCAACGCCTCAGATCCCCCCACCACTCATTTATGCGTGGACCCTCCCTCGATTTCCACGCCATGGCAATCCTTCTCTTTGCCAATACCCAGGCATGATCTGTCATCCTATTTTCTGATATAGCATTTTTAGGGCACCTAAACACTTCTGGGGTCCATTTATAATTGGTTATGCCTCCTCCTCTGAGCCTCGCTTCTATCTCCCAGCAGAACCCTTGCGCCACAGGACATGCCCAAAACATATGTATCATATCTGCGCTCCCCTCCCTGCACCTCGGACACTTTTTGACGGACGAGCCTTGAAATTGCGAAATTAGGTGTGGTTTCATGTAAGCACTATGGTGCACGTAAAGCTGGGCAAACTTCAATCGGGCATTTATCAAGACATTTTTCAGGTAGACCAGTGCCTGTGTCCATTCCGGCTCTGTAAATTCTCTGTCTATCTGTTTCCCATTTACTCCTCCTTTTGACCTTCTCTCTTGTCATTGTCCCCAGCAGTCTCTGATACAACCTGGACACACTGTGCCCTCCCTCAGAATTTATGAACAACAATTCAAGAACACTGTCTTCCTCTAGGAGGGGCAGAATGCCCTTCCACCTTTTCTTTGACATTTTAATATGTTATTGTATATTTCCGGTGTCATTGGCAGACATGAAATCTAAAGTGGATTACAGGTGTGTGTAAATATCTATTGTTTTAAAATCATATGCATAACAAAGGTTATTATGACTGAAACAATACCCTGGCATACCTTTAGTAGATTAACCATGTGTGTATTATATGAAACGGTATAACTTTTTATCTGATTTTTAATTGTTAAGGTAATTTATTGAACTGGCTGACAATTGGACAAATAATATTTAATTACTGTATTTTATTTATGGTAGTGTATTGTTGGGTTAACAATGGGTTTTCAGAGAACGCTTTCTCCTGCAGCATTCACAATATTCCTTATGGCATCATGCTCCACCCCTTCTTGTCATCATTCCTCTGTCGCGTTCACTTTTGCCAATCGCACAGTTATTTCAACTTATCCACTAAGTGGGATTCGCTCCCCTTTGCTTTTCAATGGTTTGTCAGTCAAAGATTTTCGACTGTACAGATGATTTTGCTAGACCTCTGTATGACCACTTCGACCTTTGGTTTTCGGCCCTCCTATTGCCCTTTGGTATCGAAGTTAAAACAAATGTGGGATCAACCAGAGTCTCACGAGTGAGCACCCACGTGGCGCTGGATCCTTCTGCAGCTGGTTTTCCCTTAATATTAACAGTTCTTTGAACTCCCCCTAAGTTGCTACTTTGCAGCTTTCGTTCAACACAGTTCTGTTTCTTATCAGCTCTCCCCTAGACTCATCGGCTGTAATGAACCGCTTGGCCTTTCTTGTATCTGGAGTTAAGGACGGTACTATGGTAGCAGGCGTCTCTCTCCGTCCTGCTTATCAGCGTAGGGATGCTCTGTTTACTGTTGAGATATACTGCAACACACGCTGTCTATTCTTCGCGATCTGACGTTTCCTTGCAGGGAGGTTCGCGGATCTGGCTTGGAAAGCACAAGGTTGTTTCTCTCCTTGTCGCCACTTCAGTTCTTACTATGTTTCTCCTCCTCTTGAATTGCCATGCTTGGATAGCTGTGTCATCATGCGGTCTGCCTTGCTCATATTGTGCTCTTGTGCTCCACCTTTTATCCCTTTGGGGAAGGGAAAGGGTCGTCAGGTGTGTGTGTGATTCTGGTCAATGGCCTGACTTTGTCTGACACTTGTATTGGGACATGTCAGGCAAACGACTCTGGTGTTAGTCCGTTGTCTTTCGTGGTGTTGCAAAAGTTTTTGTGTTGGAAAGGGGGGGCAGTGTGTCTGGATATCCTACGTGGTAGGATGGGGAAAAGGTGTCAAAAGAAGGGGGATACTGCATCTCATCCGTCAGTGTCCCACTTCCACTCCCCGAGGACCCCCCATTCAGGTGATCCTCCCTCATTGGTCTCCTTCCAGGAACTGGATCCAAGAGCGATGGCCGTGTCGTGGCCACCTGGATGACATATCCCCGGGGACTAATTAGGGAAACACCTTCAGGTTTCTCACATACCACCCTTCCTCCATGCGATGTAGCCACATTTGTTTTACAGGGGAACCGGGATAGAAAATCTACGTTTCCCTGGTCTTTTCCTTTTCTGTATTCCACAGTGAAACAATAGGGTTGTAGGTCTAGAAACCATTGCATGAACCGGGGGTTGCAATCTTTGCGTTGGCTAATCTAAACTAGGGGTGAGTGGTCTGTAACGAGTGTGAACCTTTGTCCCAATAGGAGGAATCTGAGATGGAAAATGGCCCACTTGATGTCCAGGGCCTCTAGTTCCATCCAAGAATAATCTTTTTCACGTGGGAACAACTTGCGACTTGCGACTCGTGTTTAATATGGGGTGTTCCATTCCATCACAAATCTGGCACAGGACGACTCCTAACCCTATGAGGGAGCCATCCGTCTGTAATACAAACTCCTTGGAGAAGTCAACTACCAACAGGATTGGGGTTTGGCACAGAGTCTGTTTTAAGATGTTAGAGCATATCTCATCCTCGTCATTCCGCGAAGTTTCTGGGGTTTGGCATTCTTAAGTTTATCTGCCAGCCGGGCTGTTTAGTCAGAAAAGTGGGGATAATACTATGGTAATATCCTATTAACCCGAGAAAGGCCCGAAGATGTTTTGAGTTGGTGTATCCAAGACGGCTTTTACCTTCTCATATTGGGGCTGTACATTCCCATTCCCTATGAAGTAGCCAAGGTATTTGTTACGGCTGTTTGGGCTGGATGAGCCGTTAGACCAGCGTTTGTGAGGACTTTCATGATGGAATAAAGATGGAAGAGATGGTCCTCCCAAGTCTTGCTATAAATGACAATATTAAATGACAATATTGTCAATATAAGCTCCACAGAAATCTGAATAGTGTTGTAGGATGTTATCCATGAGACGTTGGAAAGTGGCTGGCACGCTGTATAAGCCAAAAGGCAGGACTTTAAACTGGAATAATCTTAGGGGTGTGTAAAATGCGGTCTTTTACTTGTCTGGCCAATGTATGGGAACTTGTCAGTACCCTTTGGTTAAATCTAGAGTAGATAGACAGGTGGCTGCTCTGGGTTTATCAATTAGGTCATCAATGCCCGTGGCATGGGATAGGCATCGAAGTCCGAGATGGCATTAACTTTATGGAAGTCTATGCAGAATCCCCAGGAACGGTCAGGTTTAGTGACCAACATGATAAGAGAGGCCATGGACTTGAGGAGGGATCAATAATATTGGCTTTCAACATGTTGTTGACTTCCTCGATCACTATCTGTTTACGGGTTTCTGGGCGTCGATATGGTTTTAAGTGAACCACTTTACCTTTAGGTGTTCTAATGTAGTGATATGTACCTTTTACTCTTCTTGGTTTTTCTGAGAATACATCGGGAAATGAGATTACTACATCTTTTAGATCTTCTTGTTTTTGGATAGATAACTCAGAAGGAATTAAATCAAAGCTATCTATGTCTTCGGGAACCAGACAGGCTAGTACTTTGGCATGAGTGGCTGACAGGTTCTCCTTCCACTCTTTCAAGAGATTTACGTGATGCAACTGGATTTTCTGTTTTCTGTCCGGTTGGGCTACTTCATAGTTACAGGTACCCGTACGTTCTACTATCTCATAGGGTCCGTGCCACTTGGAGAAAAGTTTGTTTTCTGAGGTGGGCAAGAGGACCAGTACTTTATGTCTTATGGAGAATTACCTCAAGTGTAGCTTTTTTGTCTAACGTGGCTTTTTTGTTGGCTCTGTGCCTTTTCCATATGAGTACAAACTAAGTCTCGAACCAATTTCATGTGTTCTTGCATTCTGATGTCAGTTTGCGAGATTGCAATATGGGCCACCTCTCATTCTTCCCAGGTTTCTCGGAGCATGTCGAAGACATCTCTGGGCTCTCTACCATAGAGCAATTCAAATGGAATGAAACCTGTGGAAGACTGGGGAGTTTTCCTCACTGCAAAAAGTGCCCATGGGCTCATTCGGTTCCAGTCTTTCCTGTCCTTGTCTACCAGTTGCCATAACATTAATTTTAGGGTTTTATTGAATCTTTCTACCAAGCCATCAGTTTGGAGATGGTATACAGAAGTGAAATTTGCAAGGTGGTGATGTCGAGATGTCTCTTTGACTTCTGCCATAAGCTTACTCATAAAATTTGAACCCTGGTCTGTTAGTATTTCCTTGGGAAAGCCAACCCTGGAGAAGTATGGTAGAAGATGTTTAAGGTTCAGCTGTGTGGTATTGTTTGCATTGGTAATGCCTTGGGATATTTGGTTGCATAATCCACGATCACAAGGACAGATTTATTGCCTAATCTAGATTTCTTGAGAGGTCCAATTATGGCCATACCAATTCTTGAAAAGGGGACTTCTATGATCGGTAACGGGTCAGTTAATGGGATGTACGTGCTTGTCTTTTGACATATTTTGCATGTCTGGATGAAAGTTTTTATATCGCGTGGATACCGGGCCAGTAAAACGTCCCACTAATATGCGCCTGAGTTTTAGATTGTCCTAAATGCCCACCGGTAAGATGGGAATGCGCAATCTCTAGTACAGCCTTTCACAAGCTGTTTTTACCAAACCTTTTCTAGAGGTTTCTCTTCTGTAAAGTAACGCTTGCTTTAAGAAGAAAAAGGGACTTCCCTTCTCTATGCCTTCTTTTTCCGGAATCACTTGTAGGAAAGCTTCAGTGAGAGCTGGATCATTTCGCTGGGCAAAGGCTAGATCATGATAGATGGTGGGTTCTTCCCCTTTCCTTTCTTCAATGTTGAGGGATTTTTCAGCTTCCCCAAAGCCTAAGTTACCTCTATCCTTTTTATCTTGTTCACTTTCTTTAAACTGAGGGAATAGAGCTCTTTCCAGAATTCCCTGGCCAATTTGATCTCCCCGACATACCTCAAAAGGGACCTCACCATGATTCTGTAAAAGAACCTACACATCTCCCCGGGAGTCGGGATCAATAACGCATGCTAAAACATCTATTCCGAACAGCCATGCTAAGCCAGATTTTGGGGCCAATCGTATGTAGCACCCCGGAGTGGTCATCAAAACCAAGTCCTTTTAACAGCTTGCCTACTGCCACACATATGAAACCCTATTGATTCCTTGGTGGCAATGCAAGGGTTAGAGGCTCTCTGACTAAGTTTCTGAAATTGTAGTGTTCCCCAATTAGTTTCAATTGAGTCACATCCCCTTTTTGTGTGGGGAGATTTTTTCTATGTCGCATGATCTGAAATTCTAATTCTTTTACTGTGTATACAAGATCTATCTTCAAGGGCGGTTCTATGACGGCACCTTTTCATGCAGTTCTGTTCCGCATTTTGTTTGAATTTGCTATCACAGCTGCGGGCCCTGAATAAAATTGCATTACTTCTTGCAGCAGCATACAATCCTTTTTGACTACTTTTGTAATTGTTGTGCTACGAGGCGACCCCCGATACATCTTCATAAGGTGTATCTTAAATTAATTGGACTGTTATTGGCATTTTGTATTTCTCTACTCTTTGATTTTTTTAGTGATCGTTTGACATGTGTAATTACAATTATATTGTGTTTTTGGTGTTTTTAATTATGTATAAGGTCATTTATATGGCTATATATATGCAATAAAACAAAAATACTGTTAGAGCCAATTGATCATTACTGTGTGTAGGTGGAGATATGCAGAGTTTCAAAACATACTGTACCGTGTGTCTACCCTTCTCAAAACTGCCCAGGAGCAGTAAAATAAAAGGGCATTTTGTTCTCCTTGTAGGTTCCAGGCACCATTCTCCACTCTATCTTGCCACCATGTGATGCGCTCCTTCTCCTAAGATCCTTGCTGTGTCCAATTTTCCTCCCTCTGGTGGCTTCCCTCCAATCTTTCCCACAAATGCAGAAATATCCTTTGTCAATGCCACCTGAAGCGCAGGTGAGACTGGGTAAATTGAACGTGCCCGATGATGGACAAAGCGCAGTTGAGGGCAAGCTCTGTGACTGTGGTTCATAGCGTGAGTCAAAAAACAGTAATAGACTCCAGGCTCAGTTTTTATTACAATTTTTAAGATAGTCCCTTAATTATGTGGGGGCCTAAAAATACAGATTCAAGGAGCCAAGTTGTTACCAGAAAAAAAAGAATATGAATTTCTATAATGCAAATGAGAATAGAATTTATTTCAATATTACGGCTCCTGTGAGTGGCATGTGCTGCTGATGCCTCTCGTCTGAACTCATCATCACAGGTGGCAGCGTAGTCCAGGCAGCAACATGAGGGAGATGGACACTTATATCTGTTACACCATGTTTCTTTTGTTGGGCCTATTTGTCTACATTTTAGGGAGTAAAAGTCAGGTAGGCAGAGTTCTGATTGTAGGTTGGCCCTTTTCCTTTTTTTACAAGTCACAAATGGCAACCAAGGCTGAGATCTCGCAGAATAATACAGAAGATTGATGAATGGGTGTGAAGATTGTGAAGCAGTGAGTCAGCTAACACATTTTTAACATTGTCTGTATTCCACAGTACTAGCTCAACCAAGACCTCAGGCGATGCTTCTATTCCAAACATTGATTGATACAACAACATACCCCAATGACTAGACCAAAGGCAGAGAAGAGCAGCATCAAAGCATGGATCTGTTTCAGGTAATTCAATTCTGCTATAATTATAGCCAAATACTGATGCTGCATAATAAGGCAGTTGCAAAATAACATTTTTATATTGTTGTAAGTTATGATGTCTTCACTACAAATCAACATTGTGTCAACATTCACGCTTCTTTGGGGATCTTTAAAAGTTACTTATGAATTAATTTTCTCTGTACAGTGAATTGGATATTATGCCCCTTAGCTTGTAATAACTGACCTAAGAGACCATCCAGTTTAGTAATATTTTCTGTTGGAGAAAAAGACCAAATACTGAAACTAGTTTGTTTCCTAAGGGCCTCATCACTAGTTAGGGTGTAGCCCTTAAATGCAGCGGTAACGGTATTACCGCCGCTGTTAGGGCTGGCCTTAATAAGAGTTGGGTGCTAAATGGGCTGCTTTACCTCCAGCTATTTTCTGGAGTTGAAAATCTCACTTAGCGCCCTGTTTTCGGCACAGTTACCGCCGGCTGTATTAGTGCGTGGTATTTGCGCCAAAAATGCCCCATTGGGTCCAATCGACCCAATGGGGATTGGGAATTTACCGTTAACGCCAACCCGTGATCCATCTCTAATAGACGGTTGTTGCTGTCGCAATTACAATTGGGCGGTTTTACCGCCGGGATGCCGCCTAACTCGTGATGAAGCCCTAAGACGTTTATCAAACAACAAATCCACTGTGTTGATAACACGAATTGGGTGCCACAGAATTGTGCTTAGCGTGAAACAGTTGTTATCCTAATTTTTATTTTGTTTAAAAATATTATAACTGATAATTTCACCTAAAAGTGTGTTTGATTCAGGAGTTCAAAAATAAATCTAGACATGATACAAAGCACACATGCAAATGAGTTCTTCAGTTTGTGATTGAATACAGCAGCTGTGCTGTAATGCCAAGTATGCAAAATGCTTTTCTTGTACTCATGTCGAACAATTTCGGCCTGCTGTATTGGCAAGTATGCAACAAAAAGAATTTACTCATGTCGAACAATTTGAACTCGCCATTTAGCAACATACATAACCTTCTTATTAGCGGCTGCATACCCCATTCTAATTTTCAACACTTCTATGTTACAAACCATAGTAACTGGCTTGTGGGCACACGGCCCAGCCACACAGTTGCTGGAGGAATCCAGCAATAACGGAAACTACTGCGGTCACGCGGCCAACAAATGCAGGGGGCACACTACTGTGACCCTCAAGTCCATGATCACTCAGAGAAGGGTGTATGCTGGGATCACGCAGACACCAATCACCGGCTCTGTGGTGGGCACATGGGTTGAGGGACCTAGACAGGCTGTGATAACACAGCATATACACAATAAATACAAGGGCACCAGTTGTCACATAGGGAGTCTGCCGCCGTACTGCCGCATGTGTTGGCTGAGTCTCCTTTTATTGGGGAGCCATGTCATGAGTCAGGACCCACTTTCTTAAAGGGGACAACACCACACTGCTCCTTTTTCATAACAAAGAAAAAAAACAACAACTGTAAACACCACAACATGTGAAGTAACATTATAACCTTGGGGGCATTCCAGTCCAGGCACCCATTATCCAGGCAACCGTTATACGAGGCAAACAGTCCTCTCGTCACCTGGTGATCCTAGATCCCTGGTTCAAACTCCTCACTCAGAAGAATCTTACTCCAGTCCTTCCACGCTTGCTGGTGACTCCTGTGATCATCTTCCTGAGCACAAAATAGGAAGATCACATCCTCATCTTCCTCCCATGTGGGATCTCTTCTGTCTGGTAACGCCAGCTGAGTGACTGACGTTCTGGGCAGTCCCTCCTTACCACTGCTTGTCAGGTATCCTCCCTGGAGGCTGTGGCTGGTAATGAGGTGACTGAGGCGGCCGGTGATGGGGCTGGACAGACCCTCGCAAAGTGGTCAACCTTTCTGCACCTCCCTTATGTGTGTCCTTTGGCTGGGCACTTACGTGCTTGCGGTAGGCCCCATCTGCATTGTGGGGATAATGGCGCACCTCCTACGTCAGCATCTGTCCGAAGCCATCCGATTTCTTTAAGGCCTTGCTTCCCTGCCATTAACCTAGAGCACATACGTCCTCCAACTTCGCCCTCTGCATGGACATGTCCATGGTGGACGCTCTTACTTCGGCCAGTTCATGGGACTGGGCCATCTCTAGGATCCTGGCCAGTGTTATACCAGGTTCCTGAGGACCTGTTTCCTTAATTTGGCCGAGCTGCAGGCAAAGATGATTGGTTGCCTAATCTCATCATCCTCATTTTTGCCGAATGCAAAGGATAGAGCAATGTGCAGCAGCCTTCCATAGAACGCGTGAAGGTGTTCTCTGTCTTCCTGCCTTGCTGACCTCAACCTGAACCACTCATAGTCAGAGTTCATCATGGGCATAAAATAGTCATTCAGCACCTCAATGGTGGCTGCATATGATAAATCCATAGGCCGCAGTGTCTGGAACAGTTTCTGAAGTGTGGGGCCCGCCAAGTATTGCAAGGTCAGCCGTTTCGCCCGCTCCCTGATCTCAACAACCTTAAAGTAGAGTTCAATATTTTAGACCCATGCGGTTCACCGAAGCCCAAGGCTGGCTGGTGCTCCCACTAAGTTGAATCCACTCAGTGATGACAGCTGACCTTGTTGTCTGTGAACTCCGCCATTCACCTGTGTTCCATCTCCCTCGTCTGCCATGGCTTCTTACCTGATGCTATCATGGCCTGTGCACGTACAATGGTGATGTGCCACCATGTTCCTGTGGGTGTTGAAATGTGCCCTTAACACCAATTACAGATGCCAGAGCTTGGTGCGAGAAGGTCTCGGGTGCCAGATTCCCTCACGCCCACTGCACATAGGCTGGAAAAAGGCCGCACAAGCTCACACAAGGAGCCACAACCCCCAAGTGCTCCTGCACCAAGCCCAGAGTGTAGTGCTGGGTACCTGCAATGTCTTTATGTCGCCCTTCTTGAATCTCCAGGCTGGAGCGCACAGCAGGGACCTGCCTTGGGAACACACACTCTCCTGCCACCACCATGTGAATACACCTTGACAAATACTCTGCCTACCGTGCTCCTGAGCAAGGACACATACCTTCTTGGATTCGTAACTGTTCGACAATCTCTAATCACAGAGTGCGTGGAAGAAATGCAAAAGTACCTTTCATTTTCTTTTCCCTGTTCCTGTAAACCCAGACACTGGGCCTCATTACAAGTCAGCCGGTCCGCAAAACAACGGTGGCGTTAAATCTGCCGCCACTGTTGTTTCCGGACGGGCTGATTCCGAGTCCTGCAGGGGGGAGGTGTCACTCCCACCAGGTCTGACCTGGCGGGAGTAACACCACTCGCCTGCAGGCGGACATGGAAACGCCGGCTCTGTCATGGACAGAACCGGTGTTTCCATGGTCCCCATTCCCATGGAGTCTTGTGGGACTCCATGGGAATGGGGATTTACAGAATTCCGCCTCCGGAATTACCGGGTCACCGGGGTTGTAATGGAGGTGGAATGGTATTATGGGTCCAGCGGCAGCTTGCCGGTTTTTCTGGCATGGCTACCTCCGGACTGGTAATGATTAATGCAGCTCTGTGATGGGAACCAAACGAGAGTCACCTCTCTCTCTCATTTACACACAACTCTGTTCCGGGGTGCACTGACATTCCCCTTCTTTGCTTTGCATGTTTTTTTTAAAACTGAAGCTCCGATCACAGAGCAGATAACCAACACTGCCATAGTCCAGGAACAACCAGGGCGCAGCACCACTGCCGGCATATATGAACGAGGGCGGTTGGTCATGCAACATCCTTTTTCTTAATACAAAGCTCCGATCACGGAGCAGACAACAGTCACTGCCTGTTGCCGCTCACCAAGTGAACACCCTCTTAACACTTTCAAGCTCCTACCTCGGAGCCAACCAACATTCACTGCTTTGCTGCCCCGGGTCTGCTTCTACTTTGCCGCCAATGTTGTGCCTGGCTCGTGGGCACACGGGACAGCTACACAGTTGCTGGGTGCACCCAGTAACGAAAAATACTGCTGCTGTCACACGGCCCCCAAATGCAGCAGGCACCCTGCTATGACCCTCAGGTCCGTGATCGTTGTATGCTGGGACACCAAGGCCAGGTATCCAGACAAGCTGTGATAACACAGCATATACACAATGTATACACAGACACCGGACACCAGTTCCCACGAAGGGAGTCTACTGCCGCATGTGCTGGCTGAAGCTCCTATTATCGGGGAGAGTTAAGACTCACTTTCTTAATGTGAATAACTCCCCAATCAGGAGTTCATTTCAGAGTTCTGTTGTTAGGGAGAATTCTCGTTCTATGGCTAATTTCCCTTACATATAGAGTCCCCCAGTAGCTTTGCTGGATTTGAAGGGTTTATTTTTTTCTCCTGCTAAGAGTGAGACCCTTTTTTCCCACTCTTAGACAGATTGCTAGTGTGTGTTTTAGGCTATCTTGTGTGCTTATGGTGTATGGGGTTTTCTCACCCTCTTAGGAATCATCTTTTTAACATGTGTGGTACACAGCACCCTCCGTGCCGTACCACAGGGGTGTCGTAGCGAACCCCCAAACATAGACTCCATACCCTGGGACTGTACCCTGGGACTGACTACTGTCTCCCAGGGCATGTAAAGTCCCCATTGACTTTACTAGTCAATTCTTATGAACAAAACCAGTACAACCCATCTTACCATGGAAGTACTGGGAAGGGTTAACAGTTTTTCCCTAACGTTCATTTTCGAGGGGGGTACCGTACAGTCCCTCTCCCAAAAGTTTCTGGCTGGTGGCAGTGGTTACTACCAAAAATATTCGACCGCAAATATTTTCCTATGGGATTTTCCCATTGTTCGAGGCTACCACTTTTTCTGACAGCCTCTAACATACCGCCGCTTTATTTTAATACTAACTTTACTCCGGTAGGTTTTTATTGCCAGAACTTTGATTAAAGTTCT
The DNA here is from genome assembly GCF_040938575.1 of Ambystoma mexicanum. NCBI lineage: Eukaryota > Metazoa > Chordata > Amphibia > Caudata > Ambystomatidae > Ambystoma > Ambystoma mexicanum. Next base: position 1,302,857,374 of record NC_090922.1, read on the forward strand.
TTCTCGTGTCTTTCTCTATAATCCTAACCCAGGTCGGGTATCCTTTGTTCGTCCTTTTGGCGGGCTTCTGCACAGAAGCCCTCCTCTCTGCACCACTGAGTCTGGGGTAGACAGGATGTGTGGGAGGGGGAAAAGGCACCCTGGACAGGGTTGCCTACACAACCCAAGTCGCACTCTGCCCTGATAGGCTGGGGGGTTCTCCCGCCGGGAGAGCCACCAAACTGTGTGAGTGACAGCTAGGCTATATGAATGGGGGTCTTGCTGCATAAAAGCAGGGTCCTGAGGACTGGAGGACAAGATGTCACCACTGGAACTAAGAAACCAAAGAGGAGAGAAGCTGAAGACATCTGCAACAACTGAACCACCGGTGAAGCCCTGCTGCAGAGCCTCACCACTTTTCTCCAACGACTTGAGAAGATCTTCGCCTGCAAGAGTCTATTTCCCTTGAGCTGGTGGGGCCAACCAGTTTGTCAATCGCCTTCCAGGACCTGCCTTGGTCGAATCACCGGTGCCCCACACTTGGAGACCGGATAGCCAGGCACCCGTCCACCACGGCCGCGATTTAAAGGAGCGTACCTTTTAATCGTTTCGGCATCACCGCGGCTGGCTTCTTCCCTGGGCAGTGCAGTAACTCGAACCTTCCTCCACGACGAGAGCCTCTCTTCCTCTTCTGGACAACACAAACTGCCGGAACTGCCAGGAACCACCGCCACTGCAGGAGCCGCTTCCACTTTTTCAGCTATATTGTTCCGCCAGGCCTCCCGTTTTGTGGGGTATGGCTAAAGGTGTTTGAAATCCTTTACCTACCTCCTGGGTTGGCCGCCCCTATCGACTAACATTATTTTTTACCTTCTGCACCCTCTTTTTGAATCGTTAAACCAAAGACTTGACTGCAGTCACTAGAACAGTTTGATCCTGGGCACATTGCCCTGTACCACTAACTCTGGCACAGGCCTATTGACTTTGGCTAAATCTGTTACCACTGCCTTCATTAGATTGCTTTTCACCCTCAACTGTGTTGGTGCACCAGAAACTCTCATAACCACTCTTCCTTCCCTCTTAAGGATTGCTGGAGTGCCAATTTGCTCGGTTTTCACCTATGTATGACTATTGCTAAAGTGCTACCTGGCCTAACTTTTTCACAATCTACTTGGGAAGTATTGCTCATGTGTTTAAGAGGTTACATCTGTATAACCTGTCCTTTCCCTCCCTTTTGAGAAATTACTAGAGTGCCATTTTTGCTTGGTTGACCCTGTGCCATGGTGCTCAGTTTTCACTCTGGCTCAAACTTGTCTATAATTTAAAGAGGGAGTTGTGTATACTTTTCTTGGCTATTTTAACTTACTTTGATAACTGTGATTCATGTGTTGAACTAGAAGTGTGTACAATAATTATATATATCTTTTTAATAAAAAGCTTTGGTCAGTGTTTCCTTGTACCGTAGTACTGTAGTCCTAATGTGTAAACCCTGAATACTGCTCATCTTCCTCTTGAGATAAGTCTGACTGCTCAGCCACAGCTACCAACTAAATCTTTGTGGTACAGACTGATACCAAAGGGAATTTATTGCATATACCTGTAGTCTTAATCTGCTTTAGTACTCCCCAAGGGAACTGCAGTGGATTCTGCCTAACATCTGTAATGCGAGAACAGCTGCTGCTGAATATAGTTTACAATTCCTACATTTCTATGGCAGAAATGATCAACAGTGTTCCCCAACCCACGCTTATGAGAAACTTTAGCCATATGAGTCATATAAACGTCTGAAATACTTTGAAAATGTCTTTCCTAACATTACATATGCAGTGTTATTCCTTATATCCATGTTGCCCACCATATTAAACTACGGTAGTGTACTCAATGACAGTATTACCTTAAACCTCTATATATGTTAGTGGCCTAATGAGCTAGTGGAGTTAACAGTGCTTCACAGGTGAAATAATTATCCTGTGTAACTTTAGTTCATGGTTTCAACCCACTTACACAGACCATGCTGTACCAGTGGTCTAAGGACATACAGCATCTAATCAATACAGATGAGTGCTGTTCTCTCTCTCCTTCTCTGAGATCGCTGCCTACACAAATTATTATATATACACCTCAAAGGCAGATGGGCGTGCCACTGGAAAAGCCAGTACTAGATTATTCTTGCACTGCATTGTTGGGTTTCAGCAACTTGATCTCACAGATAACCTCTTCAGCAGTGACAGCGCGGTCTAACTCGTGCCGTTGTTGTGGCATGGTACGCCTCAATTTAGCCGCTGCAATATAGACCTTGGCAGCGTTCTCTACCTCCGCCTCTGCTGTGTAAAGTGTTTCATAGTAAGACCGAAAGGCCTCAGAAATGCCTTCGCCTCATATTTACACTCGTCCTCCGCAACCCTAATTGCTCTAATCTGAACCTTGAGCCGCTTAGCTTTCAGCACCCTGGTTAGTAATTTACTAGGATTATTGGACTGCTCATAGAACGCGCCTTTCAGGTTCAACAGCGATTCTTCTCCTCTTTTAACCTCCATCGTGTTAAGCTGACCTCTTAGGGATATAAGCTTCCTGCAGGTTAGAGCTGAGCCATCTCCTTAAACTGCCTCTCTGCTACTGAGATCTCATTCACTAGCCGTTCTTCCTTGACTCTTTACTTTAGCTAGACGAGTGCCCAGGGAAAAGAATTTGCCTCAAATTACTGCCTTGAGAGCCTCCCAATTATTGCTATGGGATGTGTCCTTCGCGGAATTATGCACAAAGTACTGGGTAATCTGCTTTGTAATTTCCTTTCTGACAATTTGGTCCTTCAACAGGTGCTGCGTCAGTGACCACATTCGCTCCTGGGCACATGTTTGCAGAAGATCAAGCCTAAGCAAGACCGGGACCTGATCAGACAGCGTGATATGCCCGATAGCTGCATCCACTACATATTACCGCAGCACGTTGGCCAACAGGACGTAGTCTATTCTAGTGTAAGTCCTATGTAAGTGAGAGAAATACGAAAAGTCTCTCTCAACCCCATGAAACCCCTACCACACATTCGTAACTCCCAACTTCTGAAGTTTCCGTTTCAATTTTGCCGAGGCCTGGACTCCTCCAGCCTGTGAGGCCTCAGAATGATCAAGGTGCCTGTCCATCAACATATTCATGATCTACCCCCCATGATAAGTTCCCCTGTTGTGAACTGCCGACATTTCTGTATCAGGCTAAGCAAAAAGCTCACTTGCTCACTATTCTGGGTGTTTATCAATGCCAGCGTTGGGGGGGTGTCTCTGACTGAGTCAGCAATTCAACAAGAGGTATCTACCTCCTGGATCCGAAAGGGATGCCTCCACTTCCAGCCCCAGTCCGGTCTTGCACAGCCCAAGTCCGGTCTTGCACAAAATTGCTACACTTGCTATCCTCGCAACCCTCGCCTTCTTTGCCTCAGCCAAAGCAAACCTCTGAATGCCATACCCTCTATTGCGGAGTCGCCTCATATCTGCTTACAAGAGATGTGTCTCTTGAATAAGGGCAATGTCTGCCTCTAAGTCATTCAAAAGATAAAAGCGACGCACCCCCTTAACTGGGGAGTTCAATCCCATAACATACAGAGAGACAATTTGCACCATTTATACATGTTCAAAATGCCCAAACCAGATCTCCCCTCCCCCAATGCTTTGGGCACAATACCTTGCCCGACAAGACTGGCCAAGGTATGACCCCCAACTACCCCAACCATAACACATAACCATGTTAGCAGGATTTTGGGTCCGCGATCCATCACCAAACTCCACTGCCTGGACCTCCTTCAACTAGACAACCCGTCCGCCCGGTCCCCAGGCCGGACCATTGAGTCAATCAATAATCTTGTTGATATCCCCTCTCACCTCCTATATATGCACTCCGTCCAATTAACTTCCACTCATTGACTTTCTACAGAGGCAAGGCCCCTTAAGAAGGCTTAGAACACTGATCTGCAGGACACCACCGTACTCGTCACCCGGGAATCATCACGGGCATCAGGCGCTGCCGCCATGCTTCCTCAGTCACGGGTTGGTGGACCCTTGATAAAACGATAATTGCTGCCCTTCTGTGGTTTGTGCAGGTTTTTGGCAGATTCTTTCATTAGTGGCACCCTGCAGGATCAACAGGTCCTTCCCCAGCGCGGAAGGCTCCCGGGCACTTCCCACAGCCGCCTGCTCCAGGTAACTCACATGCAGTTGATGATTTTCTCCTACAAGGCCCAGCAGCCCGAAAAAGAAAAAGAAAGAAAGCGCTGGACCCCGTGTTTAAAGGCCAGCACCATACATCGGCAGTAATTACCCCAGTACACCGCTGTGATCCCAGCTTTCACGGAGAGGAAGCGCTGTTTTAGTACTCCTCACCTCGGGCAAGTGGTTCCAGCGTAACAGCTAGCAGATCCTGCTGCATTATGGATGTGGACAGCAAATAGGTTGTATGTAGGTCGCACTCCAGGGCCACGGTACGGCCTGTGGATAATCCATCCAGCCACTGACAAACACCGCCACTGTCATGATCTCTGCTTCCAAAAGGTCAGGGTTTTCCCAACTCCCTTGGAAGCAGATCCATAACCCAGGTTCCGAGTGCCAACCAGTCCCAATTGGGACCTTTTGGACCCAGTCCTGGCGCCAGTGGCACCAGGCTCATAAATATGCCCAGTCCCAGCGCTGGAAGCGCCGGGCTCATAATGCTTGGGTGGACTTACCTTCAGCAGACCATGCTGCTTACTTGCCTGCCAGTTGAGCCTCTGATCCTCTTCTGTTTGGAACTACTTTTCCTGTTGGGTGGGGCTGGAGCCACTCCCTAGATTCAGAACACTGGAACTCTTCTGGAAGGCAGGAACTCTTTTCTTACCAGGAACTCTTTTCTTACTTAGGCGTGGCTGTGGAAGGAGACACCTAAGCACTACAGGAGGCTATTTAAACCACACCCGGTGGATGAATCTTGCTTTGCGTTATTCTGCAACCTCTGCAGCAGAACGCTCATCGTGTCTTCTGCATCCGGTCCTGGGCCTAAGGAAAAAGGCTTACCATCCTGAATCCAGTCTTCAGCAACACCTAGAAAGACAAGAAAGAACAGGTTAGCATTCCGGCATCTGAAAGGCAAAGGCTTACCATCCTGAATCCAGTCTTCAGCAACACCTCTAAAGACAAGAAAGAACAGGTTAGCATTCCGGCATCTGAAAGGCAAAGGCTTACCTACTCTTCGTGCGCTCCGGAGGTCTTCACACTGCATTCCGGCATCTGAAAGACAAAAGTTTACCAACTCTTCGCACGCTCCGGAGGCCTTCGGCGCTGCATCCCGCATCTGAAAGACAAAACAAGGTGCGTTTAAAGACATTGGGGAACTTTAATACTCACGTGCCATTACTCCTTTCCACATCTAATCCAGTGGGTATTCCGGCACCCTGCAGCCGCTCCGAACCCGTACCTGCAAAATAAAAAGACAGTTAGAGCGCATAGTGAAGCAGGCAACAAGCGCTTACTTACGTGCTTCCAGGCGCTTCTATTCATCACACGGGCTCCATCTTCAACTCACTTCAGCCCGTCATCCGCCATCGCCGGAACCCTGCAAAACAAGAGACATCATTACTAAAGACTTTAAAGACATTTGAATGACTCGAAACTTACCGTTCGTGCAGTAAACGACGGACAGCAGTCCTCTGAAGTCAAGAGGCCTGCGCTACCTATCCAGTGAAGAAACTGGTTACAGCACCCTGCCCCGAGGCAGATGGAGAGCTCGGCATTCACTTACCTAAGGTGAGAGCGTTAACCTTTGGGGGTCTACAGGAGAGGAGAAGAGGATAATAACCCCAGTTCATTAACCCCATATTTTCTATCTGCAGACATCTTACTCTACACGTCAGGCATACAGTGCACAGAGGTCCAGCCCAAAGAGCCAACCGGGTGCTACACATCACCTTTGAAGATACGGTAGTCGCCCAGTCAAGACCGGCGCCTCTGCGAGAATCAGGTGAGCGTTACAGAACGCAAAGCCTACCGCAAAACTCTCGCCCAGGCGCTATGGAAACCTCGGATACTGACCCCCTAGCCCGGTTACTTGGGGAACTAAGGGCAGAAGTGCATGCAGCTCGTCAGGAAACGAATGCTCTAAGAAGGGAACTAATTATTTCCAAGGAGAGAACAGACAATCTTGCTAGACAAGTGCTACAGTCACAAGCCGGACAGACCCCGTTACCCGCATCAGGGGAAAATCTTCCTTCAACATCCTCTATGAATCCAGTGCAGATCAACCTACCTGGGAATGTACCTCTGGCTCCGCCCGAACGATTTTCTGGTGACCCAAAGAGGTTTGCAGTATTTATCAATCAGTGCCGGTTGCACTTCTTATGCCGGCCAGCAGCCTTTCCAACTGATCAAGCAAAAGTAGCTTTTGTACTTTCGTACCTTAGTGGCAATGCGGCAGACTGGTCAATCCCTCTAGTTAATCAAGATGATCCGGTTCTCCATGATTTTTTTCTCCATGATTTTCCATGATTTTCAAGCCTTTCAGCTTAGTATGGAAAAACTGTTCGCAAGACATTCACAGGGGCAGGCCTTGGACAATGAGCTTCTTTCGTTGCGACAGGGTAATCAAGACCTTTTGGCTTATATTGCATCTTTCAATAGACTAATAGTGGAAACTCAATGGCCTGAGGACAAAAGGATTACGCTGTTTTATAGAGGTCTACGTGGAGAGCTCAAAGACGTTTTAGCCCAAGTAGTGAATCCCCCACAAGACTGTTCGGATTATATAGACTTGGTTGTTCAAATAGATCACAGGCTGCAGAACAGGAAGGCCGATCGTTCCAAGTTTGATGCTCGAGTATTTTCCAAACCGCCAACTCCTTCCAAAGGAGTAGACTCCGGGGAACCCATGCAAATAGGGGGTCTGAAAGGTCCTCTAACACAAAGGGAGCGGGAAAGGAGGAAACAGTTGTAATTATGCCTATATTGCGGAAACTCAGGGCACTTTCTTCGAGACTGTCCGGTGAAACCTGCCAAGAAGGCAGTAGGAGCTGCAGTTACCAAAGTTACAAACTCTGAGCAGGGAAACGACCTCGCCCGACAAGAATAGAGGTCCTCTTGCCGAGCGTGAAAACCAGTTCCGTGACCTCGCATTTCGTGATACCTATGGTCCTCATTAGCCCTGATAATCCGGATCGATTACATGCAATTGAAGCTTACGTCGACAGCGGTGCCATCGGCAATTATGTGGATCATGAAATGGTTTTGAGGATGAATCTAACTCTTTGTCCCAAGGCTGTAAAGGACGTCATTACTACGGTGGATGGTACGGAGATAGCCTCCGGGCCAGTAACGCATACCACTCAAGAGGTGACGCTAGTAAGTCAAGATGGACACCATGAGAAGATTGTGTTCGATGTGATCAAGGCCCCTCAGTTTCAGATTATTCTAGGAATACCTTGGTTAGAGAAACACAATCCTCTGATCGATTGGCGAGCAAGAACGGTCCAGTTTCCAGAATGTGTCTCTACTTGTCACCCTCCACCTGGTGTTGCACTGGCCGCAATTTCTTCAGAGACTCCCCAGTTACCTCCCGAATACCTAGAATACCAAGATGTTTTCCGGAAGGATCAGGCTAACTCTCTACCTCCTCATAGGTCTTATGACTGCCAGATAGACCTGATACCTGGATCTACTCCTCCTTGTAGTAGAATTTATGCCCTCACCGAGCCTGAGAACCTTCACCTTCGACAATACCTGGATCAATACCTGGCAAATGGGTTTATTCGTCCTTCCAAGTCCCCTGCTTCTTCAGCTTTGTTCTTCGTTCCAAAAAAGGAAGGAGACCTTAGAACTTGTATCGATTATCGCTCCCTGAACCAGATCACCGTTAAGAATAGATATCCGTTACCTTTGATCCCTGAACTCCTGGACCAAGTCAGAAAAGCATGCATATATACAAAGCTGGATCTTAGAGGAGCTTACCACTTGGTACGAGTAAAAGAGGGCGATGAATGGAAGACGGCCTTCCGCACCAAGTATGGGCTATTTGAATATCAGGTCATGCCCTTCGGACTTTGCAATGCCCCGGCCGCCTTTCAATATTTTATGAACGATGTCCTCAGAGAGCTCATAGATGTATGTGTTGTTGTTTACATTGACGACATCCTCGTTTATTCTTCATCGGAATCTGAACATCGGAAACACGTGAAAATGGTCCTCGAAAGATTGCGTCAACACAAACTTTTCGCTAAGTTGGAAAAATGTGTTTTCAACGTGACTGAAGTTGAATTCTTGGGATTCATATTATCACCTGGCGGAGTGCGTATGGATTCAAAGAAGGTCGATGCAGTTCTCAAATGGCCATCACCATCCTCCGTAAAAGGTGTGCAAAGCATGTTAGGCTTCGCTAACTTTTACCGCAGGTTTATCCCCGAATTCTCTCGAATAGTCCAGCCCATCACTGCCTTGTTAAAGAAAAACAAACGTTTTGAATGGTCTACCGAGGCGGAACAAGCTTTCCAGGATTTGAAGACTAAATTTATCTCTGCACCAATCTTAAAACACCCTCGCCCCGAACTCCCCTACATCGTGGAAACTGATGCTTCAAGCCTTGCCATGGGGGCAGTTCTATCACAAAAGGACCCGGTAACCAATCAGTTGCATCCCGTGGCATTTTGGTCCCGCAAATTCTCGCCTCCTGAAATCAATTACACGATTACTGACAAGGAACTTCTGGCTATCAAGTCTGCCTTTAAGGCTTGGCGGCATTATCTGCTGGGGGCCCGACACACCGTTACTGTGATTACGGATCACCGAAACCTGCAATATTTGAAGACCGCAAAAGCCCAATCCTCTAGACAACTCCGTTGGGCATTTTTCTTTGCCGAGTTTGACTTCATAATTACCTATCGACCTGGTACAAAGAACGGTAAAGCCGATGCCCTTTCTCGGATGGGAGTGGAAGAACACTTGGTCAACCCTAAACCTGTACCAATCATTCCCGAACAAAGAATTCTGGGTGTAATCGCCACAGAATCCATAGAGGAAGTTAAGGATAAAGCCAGGCAACTTGTAACTCCAACAGACATACAGAATTGGCATCTGCAGGGAAAGGACTTTGCAGTAAAGGACAACTTATTGTATTTCCAAGAACGATTATACCTACCCAGCACAGATTTACAGAAAAAAGTAATCTCTTGTTATCACGACTCTTTAATGGAAGGTCATCCCGGTATAGCCAAGACCTCAGAAAAGATCAAGCGCTACTTCTGGTGGCCGTCTTGGAAAAAAGATATCAGAGACTTTATAATGTCCTGTGGAGTATGCGCCCAAAACAAGAGTCAAAAGGAAAGACCAGCAGGCCTCTTACGCCCTATTGACATCCCACCTCGCCCTTGGCATACGCTTTCTATGGACTTCATCACCGATCTACCTCCATGCTCCGGATACAATACGATTCTAGTAATCGTGGACTTATTCTCCAAGATGGCGCATTTCATTCCGCTCAAAGGCTTGCCAACAGCAGCAACTCTGGCCCGAGAATTTCTCGAAAACATCGTCCGACTGCACGGTTTTCCTTCGGTTCTAATTTCGGATCGAGGTAGTCAATTTATTTCTCATTTTTGGCGAAGTTGCTGTCGGTCGGCTCAAATTGATGTGAGACTATCGACCAGTCACCACCCTCAGACCGACGGACAAACCGAGAGGACCAATCAAACTCTGGAACAGTATTTACGCTGCATGCTGCAACAAACTGAAAAAACTTGGAAAGATATCCTTTGGATAGCCGAGTATGCCTACAATAACTCTGTCCATTCGGGAACTGGGAAAACCCCGTTTTTTCTTTTGTACGGCAGTCACCCTCGAACCTCGGAGTTGGATCCCCTCCAAGATCTTGAAACACCAGCAGTAGACTACCTGCATTCTACAATCACCCAAGCCTTTAAGGAAGCTGTTCCTCACCTTCAAAGGGCTAAAGAACAATACAAGAAAGGAGCAGATCAAAATCGGAAGGAAGCCCCTCACTATCAAGTAGGGGATCAAGTCTGGTTATCCACCAAATATCTATCTCTAAAAGGGCCACGCACATTCAACCCAAGATACCTTGGTCCCTATTCCATCACTACCATAGTAAACCCAGTAGCGGTCAAGTTGGACTTGCCCCCGCACATGAAGATACATCCGGTCTTCCACGTCTCTCTATTAAAACCCGTGCAACCTCAAACCCGACTAACCAAATCTCCAAAACCTATCCTAGTGGATGGAGAACTCGAGTTTGAAGTCAAAAGCATTCTGGACTCCAAGATCTCCAAATCTAAACTATTCTACCTAATTGACTGGAAAGGCTACGGCCCCCAAGAGAGATCCTGGGAACCTGCTGAATATGTCCACGCTCCTCGCCTAATCAAAAGATTTCACCGAACATTTCCTGACAAGCCAAAACCCCCGGAGAAGCCCGGTTTGGGAGGGGCCTTGAGGGGGGGTACTGTCATGATCTCTGCTTCCAAAAGGTCAGGGTTTTCCCAACTCCCTTGGAAGCAGATCCATAACCCAGGTTCCGAGTGCCAACCAGTCCCAATTGGGACCTTTTGGACCCAGTCCTGGCGCCAGTGGCACCAGGCTCATAAATATGCCCAGTCCCAGCGCTGGAAGCGCCGGGCTCATAATGCTTGGGTGGACTTACCTTCAGCAGACCATGCTGCTTACTTGCCTGCCAGTTGAGCCTCTGATCCTCTTCTGTTTGGAACTACTTTTCCTGTTGGGTGGGGCTGGAGCCACTCCCTAGATTCAGAACACTGGAACTCTTCTGGAAGGCAGGAACTCTTTTCTTACCAGGAACTCTTTTCTTACTTAGGCGTGGCTGTGGAGGGAGACGTCTAAGCACTACAGGAGGCTATTTAAACCACACCCAGTGGATGAATCTTGCTTTGCGTTATTCTGCAACCTCTGCAGCAGAACGCTCATCGTGTCTTCTGCATCCGGTCCTGGGCCTAAGGAAAAAGGCTTACCATCCTGAATCCAGTCTTCAGCAACACCTAGAAAGACAAGAAAGAACAGGTTAGCATTCCGGCATCTGAAAGGCAAAGGCTTACCATCCTGAATCCAGTCTTCAGCAACACCTATAAAGACAAGAAAGAACAGGTTAGCATTCCGGCATCTGAAAGGCAAAGGCTTACCTACTCTTCGTGCGCTCCGGAGGTCTTCACACTGCATTCCGGCATCTGAAAGACAAAAGTTTACCAACTCTTCGCACGCTCCGGAGGCCTTCGGCGCTGCATCCCGCATCTGAAAGACAAAACAAGGTGCGTTTAAAGACATTGGGGAACTTTAATACTCACGTGCCATTACTCCTTTCCACATCTAATCCAGTGGGTATTCCGGCACCCTGCAGCCGCTCCGAACTCGTACCTGCAAAATAAAAAGACAGTTAGAGCGCATAGTGAAGCAGGCAACAAGCGCTTACTTACGTGCTTCCAGGCGCTTCTATTCATCACACGGGCTCCATCTTCAACTCACTTCAGCCCGTCATCCGCCATCGCCGGAACCCTGCAAAACAAGAGACATCATTACTAAAGACTTTAAAGACATTTGAATGACTCGAAACTTACCGTTCGTGCAGTAAACGACGGACAGCAGTCCTCTGAAGTCAAGAGGCCTGCGCTACCTATCCAGTGAAGAAACTGGTTACAGCACCCTGCCCCGAGGCAGATGGAGAGCTCGGCATTCACTTACCTAAGGTGAGAGCGTTAACCTTTGGGGGTCTACAGGAGAGGAGAAGAGGAAAGAGATAGGGACACCCCAATAACCCCAGTTCATTAACCCCATATTTTCTATCTGCAGACATCTTACTCTACACGTCAGGCATACAGTGCACAGAGGTCCAGCCCAAAGAGCCAACCGGGTGCTACACATCACCTTTGAAGATACGGTAGTCGCCCAGTCAAGACCGGCGCCTCTGCGAGAATCAGGTGAGCGTTACAGCCACAGAGCACAGGACAAACCCAACAACTGCTGCCTTACCCAGCGTCAGGGTGCACTGCCATTCTCCCACCCATGCGAGTTGCGCACGATTATCTGCAGGCCAACGTCAAACACTGACTGTATGCCGGTGCTCACTCCAAGGCTTGCACCAGTTCCTTCGTTGCTCTGCCTGGCGCTGTCTTCATCTGGCAGCTGTGGCCGGGGGGGACTTCTCTCCCCAATCCCCATTATTCACAGCACCTCCGCGTCCATCCCATCTCTAATTCTAACACATAATTCCCTGATGGTACTTCCTATCTACATGAGGTCACACACATATGATAACATACACAACACATTTTGAAAATGTAATAAACTGTTTGATGTTATAAATGCTTGTTCCATTGATGTTACTTGGTTTGTGCTTTTTGCAAAAGTATACATAGAACAAGTTACGCATTTGTGGAATCATGGGCTTGTAGAGCTTGTAACCAGTTATTAGTATGGTCAGAGGTTGAGTCCATAAATGATGGACTTAGAATGGTCCTTAAGGTAGGCTCTTTTTTAAAGGAACACAGTGGTACGGCAGAGACCCATTTCTCAATGTCTGAGTCAATTTGTAATAAGCGCCAGTGCCTTTTGATAATTTGTTGACCCTATGATTATCCTGGTTCTATTGTGTCACAAATCTTAGTGTGGACTCCTGATGGTGCCTAGTTTTATCTTTTGTGGTGAACAATGAGTTTCCAATTATGCCACTAGTAAACATATCTGTCTTTTCAAAAGTCCTAATGGGATAGCCCCTGGAAATTAATCTGTTTTTGATCAGTTGGTACACACTCTGATAGACCGATTCCTTGCTACAGTTTCTCCTGGCTTGTATGTGTTTCCCTTTTGGGATGTTTTGTCTGACAGTTCTCTTGTATCAACTTGTTGAATGTAGTATCGAATTGATCTCAGTTGGTTTTTTTGATTGTTTTGGTCCGGAATCCCTCTGTGCTCACCATGATGCGTATGTCCAGAAAATCAATACCCTCATTGCTTTGTTTACATGTCAGTGATATACCAAATGAATTGGAATTAAGGCAAGTGTTAAATGAAGCTAGTTTTTCATTTGCACCTGACAATATCATAAGAATGTTGTCAATTTAAGGATACCACTTGAAAATATTGTCATTGTATTCGGAGTTAGCCAATGGATGCAAGTGTTTGAATTGATTCAAAAATAGGTTGGCTGTAGCAGGGGCATACGTTGTCCCCATAGCAATGCCTCTGTTTTGACAGTAGCATTGTCCATTGAAAAGGAACATATTATTAAGAAGAATTTAAGAAATGGTTTAATCATTTCTAAATGAGAAGAAGGAAGACACTTCTTTAGCATAAGTAAAATCAGTGTATTCTAGGGTGAATGCTAAATGGAAGTATATTATGCTTATACATCAAGCGTCACAAGTAAATACTCAGATTTCCAAATTAGGCATCCATAATTTGGAATGTATTGTAGGGGAGGCATGGTATTATGTTCTCGGGGTTTATTGAAGTTTCTGAGGGTTGGAAAAACTCCTGCTTTTCCCTATAACTCCGATGGGAGTGGTCTCGACCATCAAACGATAAAGAAAACAGTCCTAGTGGAGTCCATCAAATCAAAAGGGTCTATGCTAACAGAAATCTAATGCATGCCCTATCTCTTGTAAAAAAAAAGTTTGTAAAGGAAATATCAGTGTTCAAAAGAATAAATATAGCTGAACCAGCTCTCTTCCCCACGTTAGACCACACAGAGTAAGGCTGTCCCTTTAGGCAGGATGACACACTCTGTCTCAGGGTTTCAACACAATAAACAGTGCCAAAACGTGGATCGCGGCCCGCATTGCCTTCCATGTTAAAGTCTCTCTCTTCGGACCTCCAAATAATGTTTCAATAAAGAATTCACATAGGCTCCCCTCTGTCGGGCTCAGATCTTTCACAACAAAGTTTGCATAGGTTCCACTCTGTCAGGCTCAGACATCTTTCAAAACGCAGTTCAACAAAACATGCAATGGGGCTTCCTTCTTCAAGCTTATTATACTTCAGGTCTCCCTCAGGTGGGCTAGGACCGCTTTTGGATGTCAAAGACTTTCAAATGTGCATTGTTTTCTTTACAGACCTCCGCAGGACCACTTTGACTAAAATTTCAAGGTTCAATTTTCACTCTCCCATTCTCTAGGAGTTAATTTTGCTTACTTTGGTTTTGTAGTGCATTCGCTTTATTGTTACAAACAATGCACCTTTCACAGAGACTTTCGAGTGGGCTACTTCCTTTCCTAACCTGTTATCAATGATTTCGCAGTTGTCCTTACTTCAAAGTTCATTCACAGGGCTGCCTTTCTTCGCATCTCATTCACATGTGTGCAGCCTTTACTTGAGATATGTTGCCACCTCGAACTTTCTTTAACACACCGGTCTCTCAGGTCGCTTGACAACTCACCGGCTGTGTGCATTTCTTTCCTGGTTTTACAATTTCCAATTCACAGGCAAGGTTAGTACCACAGGCTTGGCTTTGCCTCCCCAACTCTGCCGTTCACCCGGGAGTGTCGCTGGCATCCTTGAAACACAATGCAGCCTTCTGATGAGGGATCTGGCCTTCTCCATGTGTCTATCGCGGCCTGTTGGAGGCAACGACCTGCAGTAGGGAACTCTTGGGGTTTTTGACCCACTGCTCTCATTCCTTGGTCCGCCGCTCTGCACCACTAGATTTTGCCTTCGCCCCCGGAAGTTCTGCTCATACTCCTGTTCTGCCTTGCTCAGAGTGTGTCTTTAGGTGCTGCCTTTTATCCGTCTGAGGAGAGCTAACTGGTATCAGCTATATGCACTTAAAGTCAAATGCCTGACTTTTCCTGACCCGATTGACGGGAAATGTCCAGTACAATGTATGAGAGTTAGTAATGTTGCTCTCAGTCACCCTCTTCTTCTGCCCATTGGCGACTCTCTCTTTGAACTCCCCCATTTCCTCTGGACTTACCCACCGAAGGTCCTGATACCGGAGAACGCAACTGTAATCTCGTGCTGGAAAAGCTTGAGCGTGTGCTGGGTCCAGGAGTCCCACCTTGTCCCGTGCTCAAAACGTGGGGAAGGGAAACCACAGCTACCACATCCTGACATATCATTTTGTGAACACTTCTTTCTTTCTTATGATCACTATCCACACTCTGTTTGTATAAATTGGAAGGATTGGCAATTTTTAAGTTTTGTTGTATAGGCCTTTTTATTTTGAAAAGATGCCACTAGGACTGCCATATGATTATTTGATGGTCGTAGCTTGCTCCCATCTTAGATTTAGGTATAGATTAGGCATTTTTCCAACCCACCTATACAGTTTAATTGACACCCTTGAACTGTGATCACTTCTGTCTGTCTTTACTGTTGCCACCATGAGTTCTTTACATATGGTGTCAGCGATGGGATATGATTCAACTGATAAAAACTGAAACCCATGCTAATGATTGTGGTACCACCGGAAGGGGAATCTCTTAAACACTGACTGCCCAACCACACTAAAAGAGGTGTGGTCCTCTCAATTGCTTGTTCCGCCTAGTCAACAGGATCTGTTCTTTAAAACACAAGTGTTTCTAGTTATCCTTCCTATCTCCCATTGCAACATACAGTCTTGGGACTGAATAATCCTAAATGTTCGACCTCTGTTTTCTTTTATCAGACCCAGTGCTCTGAATCCCACTCCCTCCAAGCCTTTTTTGCCATGGTACCCAGTCTTCATCCGTTGCAGGACCATCAGGTTTAAAAATTAATTTACCCCAGTCTACTCCTTCGACAGACTCAAAATCAGAAGATTCTGAGGATTTTGAAACCTTATCCGAGGGAATTGAGAGCTGTTTCTTTTCCGATTCAGACACCACTGAAGGAACCCTTTGTCAGTACTCAGCATGGTTGAAGTGGAAGGTAGATGGCGTAGGTACTGCTGCGTAGCGTAACTCAGACCAATATTAGTCTGAGTCTCCTCAGTGAGGGTGATCTTTCCAATGATACACCACTCTAAGGAACAGACACCACGGACGTGCGCAGGCTGCAATGCAAAGGGCAAGTCTCAGAACCGACTCACAAAGACGAGTACTCCAGGATTCATAACAATTGGGAACCTAACCTTACTAGTCTAGGCACCAGACTTAGTCTGTTTTTCTGATGATGTAAGTCAGGAAGGCTTAAGTGTAACAGGGAATCTTACCTAGAAAATTACAAGTGGGGAGCCACCAGTGACACAGAGCCTGCGAAGGGTGTCCATGAATCAATGAGCAAGCAAAAAGAAACGAGAAGGGAAAGGGAAGGGTTAGTAGGGAACTAGGACCCAGGTGGCACGAGGGACGCACTAGTGCCGGGATGGCGCACAGGAGATAAACTGCAAAGCGTCCATAGTTCTTGTGCACTATTCGAGTGTTCCTTTGGAACAATTCAAGTTGGAAGGACAACAGCACTGCGGAAGTAGGAGGAAGTCCAGGAGCAATCCGTGGGATGAAGATCGGGTCAAAAACCATGCAGACGGTAGGCAAAACAGAATCACAGGGCAGTCGACAGTCAGTGCAACAGGCAGTTCGGTTCAAAGGTTGTGTGGTCAGCAAACGAAACAAATTCACAAGGCAGAGGCAGTCCAGTAACAAAATGCAGAATAGCTAACTGAGATCAAAACAGGGAGTAAAAGGCACACACTTCAATCAGAAGTGTCTTGGTTAGTAGCTGACTGCGCTTTATGGGGTCAGAGTAGGCAGATCTTGCGCTGTGGAGTGGCGCAGCCGGTCATGTGACCATTCTAAAACACAGCGCATGTAGCAGTGGAACACACCGCTGCAGAGTGACGTCTATGTGCTCTACGGACGGCGAATCGCCGCACCAACCTCCAACGCTAAAGGAAGGGGGAGGCCCCCGAATGAAACAAACGGGCAAAACACCATTACACCCTCGGAAGAAATGGCCGACCTAGCCAATGTCATCGCCCAATTAGCGGCCCATCAGATATAGGCCTAAAATAGACTCCAAGAAAATGTAACTAGATTAATTGAATTACAAGTGAGGTCCTTACTACAACAGGGCATTCTTCAACCCTATCTTGAAGGCGCGGATTTAGGAATTATTTTTCTAAACTTCGAACGTGGCCGAACAGTTGGGATAGGAAGAGAACCTTAATAGATGCTATTTGAGTTCCTGGTTGAAAGGCGAACTACACCTCCTATCAATTACTTAACCTTGCACAGGGAGCCACCTTCCTATCCATCAAGGAAGAGTTGTTAAAACGAGTGGGGCACACCTGCAATTTTTATCGGCTGAAATTACGAGCCATAAGTTTCAACTCGGGAGAAACCCCTTTAGAGCTAGGTGAACGCATTAAAAACATGGTGGCCATATGGATCACTAACAAGTCTTTAAAAGAACTGACGGAATTGATTGCCTTAGAACAATTTACACATTCTTTACCCCCCTTTTTTGCAATGCTCAAGTTAAATCGACCTACCCTAGCCATGGCCATTGAGACTGCACAAAACCACTCTGGTGCAGTTAAACACTTCCATTTGTCCCATCGATGGGAAGAACGGAAGGATCATAAGCCAGCCCATCGAGCTCAAACTCAGAGGTTGGATAAACACGGGGGGTTACAGAGGACCAAGGAAGGGACCTGAGAAAGAGTAGACATCAGGAAAACGGATCGGAAGGCTAGGGATGAAAGTATAAAGGAGAATTTAAAAGGAAGCAAACCACCTCCTCTAGTCTGGTATTCCTGCAGAGAAACAGGGCATCTAGCTAGACACTGTCGAAAGAATATAAAAGACGAACCTATGGAAGTAGGCTGTTTGAAGGGCAAAGAATGGGAAGAACCTGAGGAGGAGCTAGATACCTTTAGCATTTGTTTGTGGCAAACTCCTACCGAGCTCACATATGAAAAGGTTTGAGTGAAATGAAAGGGCCTTGATCGGTAGTAAGAAAACTGGTAGTAAGCAAACCGCTTTGCAGCCGATTTAGTTACAACAAAGGATCTAGATAACGCGGCCCTAGTTAGAGTGGCATGTGTTCATGGAGACAAAGAGGTATACCCTAAAATACCAGTACACATTGAGATCTGGGGTGAATCACGGGAAATACCATCAGCCATAATTCCCGGGCTCCCCCAAGAAGTTATTCTGGGGCGGGACTTCCCCATCTTCTCTACTCTCTTACAGGAATCTCCACCCCACTGCTGAGATTTTCTACCACAGACATCCTGGCAGGCGAACTTCAACTCCCAACATTTCCCAATATGAGACTGGGAAAACTCTGAACCAATGAAACCCCAGACAACCCTTGAAACCTAACTCATAGGTTACTATAGCGAGGCCAGTAAAATTACTTCACCTCTAGCTACACTGTTCAATCAGTGGAATATGCAAGAGTTCCTGAACATCTCTCGTACCTGTCCTCTTCTAAGTTTTAACCACAAGGAACCTGGACGAAGTACAGGCATATCCACCTCGCATAGAGGAGGGTATGTGAGAAACCTAGATGTGTCTCACTTATTAGTCCCCATGGATCTGTCATCCAGGTGGCCAGGACACGGCCATCACTATTGGTTCCAGTTCCTGAGGGTGGACCAATGCGGGAGCATCACCTGGATGGGAGGTCCTCTGGGAGTGGAAGTGGGACACCGACAAGTGTGTCTCGGTATCTTTTCCCCATCCTACCACGTAGGATACTCAGAAACTGAACCCCCGCCCCTTTTCCGGCACAAACACTTTCTCATGACACGAAAGACAACAGACTAACACCAGAGCAGTTTACCTGACATGTCCCAATACAAGGGTCGGGCAAAGTCAGGCAGGTGACCAGAATCACACACACCTGATGGCCCTTTACCTTCCCCACAGGGATAAAAGGTGGAGAACGAGAGCACACAACGAGCAAGGCAGACCGCACGAAGAGAAGGCTATCCCAGTACGGCAGTTCAAGAGGAGGAGAAACGCAGCGAGAACCGAGGAGGCGATGAGGAGAGAAGCGACCTTGCCCGTTCTGACCCAGACCTGCGAAGCCTCCATGAAAGGAATCGTAAGACTGCGAATAATAGCCAGCGTTTGTTGCAGCAGATGTCAACGGTACACAAAGCCCTCCCTCCTGCATTGATAATCAGGACGGGGAGAGACGCTTGCCACCATAGTTCCGTCCTTGACTCCAGAAATAAGAAAAGCTAAGCGGTTGATCACAGCCGGTGAGTCGAGGGAAGAGCCGATAAACTGAAATGTGTTGATCAAAAGTTGAAAGTGGCACATTAAAGGAAAAACAAACTCTTCAGGGCAAAACAAGCAGCAGAGAGGTCCGGCACCATGTGGGTGCTCACTTAGGAGACTCTGCTTAATTCCCCCACTGTTGAAACTACAATACAGAAGGCCTTAGGATAGCCGGAAGGAGAAGGTCAAAGTGGTCATACAGGGGTCTAGAAAAAACCCTTGTACAGGCGAAAGTCTTTGACCGGGATTAAAAAGCTAAGGGAGATGAATCCTGCATAGTGATAAAGGGGAAGGAACTGTGTGGTTGGCAAGAGTGAACCCGACGGAGGGGTGCAGACAGAAGGGGGCAAAGCGTGATGCCCCAATGAATATTGTCTTGACAAGAGTGAACCCAACAACGGGATGTCCACAGTGGATTGTATCTTTGAATACAGGCCATAGTCAACCCGATGGAGGGAGGCTGACGTTCAAGAGTAAAAGCCGCAGTGAACCCGACACAGGGAGGTAAACAATCGAGAAGGGTCTGAGCCCGGAAGAGAGGGATCCAGGGGTGAAAAGCCTTCACCCAACGACACGTGAATGCAGCAAATTAAATCTTTTGAATACAAGCCATAGTGAACCCGACGGAGGGAGGCTGACATTCGAGAGGCGTCTGAGCCCGGAAGAGGCGGAGCCAGGGGTGAAGAATCACCACCCAAATTGCAATCAGAAAGGAACATTTTGTTAGTTATTTTGAACATATCAGGCCCTCAGAAACAAGAGATCTAACCACTGAAGGTTCTGATCTCTCTAGGAACCTTTTGTGGATCTGAGCTGAAAGAGGGGGATCCAAGGTTGAAAAGGCATCACCCAACGTACATACGGAAATAAACTTTTGTTTGTTATTTTGAACAGATCAGTTCCTCTGAGGCAAGAGCCTTTTTGTAGATAAGACACTTACCCAGAACGGAACTGTAATCTTGTGCTGGGAAAGCTTGAGCCTGTGCTACGCCCAGGAGTCCCACCTTGTCTCATGCTCAAAACATGGGGAAGGCAGACTCCGGCTACCATACCCTGACATATAATTTTGTGAACACTTCTTTCTTTCTTCTGAACACTACTCCACACTCTTTTTGTATCAGTTGTAACACTGCAAATAGTTTTTTTAGTAGTATAGGCCCTTTTATTTTAACAAGACGCCAGTAGGACTGCCTTATTATTATTTGATGGTGGTAGCTTGCTCCCAACTTAGATTTAGGTTTAGGTTAGGCATTTCTCCAACCCACCTATACAGTTTAATAAACATCCTTGAACTGTGATCACTTGTGTCTGTCTTTACTGTTGTCACCATGAGTTCCTTACAGTATCCTCTGTTTCTTCTTAAGACAAGAACAAGTGTGTATGAGTACGATTTTCAATCGTCACATCACTAATTTGTGGTCTGACTGTTGGTGTGGGTCTTTGTGGTATTATTCTAGAAAAACATTTTTGGAGTCTCAATTTACGAGTATATACTTCGATAGATCAATATGTGCAACAGTGTAGTGGTACTGGTGGGTGCAAAGGAAATACTTTTATTTAACATGGACTCTTCCATTGGTGTGTGAACATCTCTGGTTACATTGAACACTAGACTTGGTGTCTCTGTT
This sequence comes from Ambystoma mexicanum, assembly GCF_040938575.1. Lineage (NCBI taxonomy): Eukaryota > Metazoa > Chordata > Amphibia > Caudata > Ambystomatidae > Ambystoma > Ambystoma mexicanum. The sequence continues at coordinate 1,302,878,152 of NC_090922.1, forward strand.
CCTTCTGTTGTTTCTGACTCCACTGTTTCTATGTTTGGACTTGTGTATTCCTCCTCTCTTTCCTCTGGTCTCCCTCTGTGTGTTAAGGTATCTTCTTCTAGGGGGGTCTTGGAAATGTATGTAGTTTTGTATTGGTTTTCCGATTCCCTTTCTTGTAGTGACGTATTTGTGCTAAATGAATAGATCCTGCATGGACATTGCCTCTGGTTGACATATTTGTCATGGTAGGGGCAGGGTCCTCACTAGTGTTCTCTAGTTCACTAACTATTTCAGAACTACCGTGTGAGGTATTGGGTAGGCCATCCCGTGAGGTGTTTCTGCTGGTGTCATCATATTTTGGTTGGAATACAGTCCACCTTACCTTTAAAGTTCTGTGGTTATATTTTTATTTTTACCTCTTTCTAACCTTTCTGGTGGTGTTAGCATGGCTAGTCACTGTGCTAGATACTCTTGCCCCACCAGATAATACTCTGTTCCATCAGATATTGTTAGGTGCTTTTAATGTAGGATAATTATATAATTTTACAATGACCCAGAACTGCAAATCTATCTTCGTGTTCACACCTTCAGTCAAATAATTCTCTTGATTATCTTCCTGTGTGAGTAAAATCTTTAAGCTTAAGGCTTGAGTTCTCTTGAGTGCTAAGCCAACTTCATGATGTATTGAAGCAAGAACATTTGGGCTAGATTTAGTGTTTAGATTGAGTGTTTTCTAACAAATCCTTGGATGTCGTCCCTTCTCCCCTAGTGGGATCCCCTTCCCATGAGGCCAAGGAGGTGAGGCTGCTACCCAATAGTCCCCTTGGGGGTGGTACTCAGTGGGTGAATCTCATGGGGAGCGACCCTCCCATGGGACTAGTGACGACTATCCGGGGACAAAGCAGTATGTTCACAGTGCACCACAACCTCCCTCATCTTCCTACCCTAGACAAGGCACATTAGTTCCCAACACTTCCAGTATTTGTGTGGGATGAAGAAGAAGTGCAGAGCCATGAGGAACGCTCCGCGGAACCAACTAAGCGTTCCAGTCAATGTGGACACTGTTTAAGCATAAAAAGCGAGGAGGGACTCGAAACAGTGTTTGAACCCCCCTAGAGGAACCCATAGAGAAGTCATCCTTGGAGTAGCCAGGAATGTGAAAGCGGGAAAGCAAAGGAACTCGAAGACAGCGTCTGGTATGGTTCCCGACCTGCTGAGAAGCTCATTTAGCATTTGCTGAGGTCGGACGGCCCAGTAAGCTACGAGAGCCAACCTCCAGACGACAAAGACCACTGGATGTCGCGGTCAGAGACCGACCCATTGCCGGCAGGAGCAGAGTGCTTTGGAGCCACTGCAGCATACATAAAGGTGAGTGAAGTCCACAGAAACCGTCCATAGACATAACAAAGCTGCGCACCACCCAGAGAGCATAGGCAAGGCCCTCAGAGGTGCAATGGTTGCCGGGATGCTTGATGCAGCTTTGTAAGGTTTCAAGAGATACAGGTCTGAGACCTGCACCTAATTGAGAATAGCATCACAAATGCTCTTCTTCGGCAAAGTACCTTGCAGAGGGGTGAGCCAGGCCAACCAGGGCAACCATAGAGAGAAGTACGTGTCTGGGAACTGCACCCAATTTAGAAGAGCATCACAAATCCTCTTGTTCGGCACAGCACCTGGCAGGAAATTGAACCATGTCTGCCAAAGGAAAGCAGCAGAATCCTAGGGGTCTGGGCCCTACACTTACAACCCAGTCAAACAAGCTGAAAGGAAGACCAGGGAAAGAAAAGTATACCCCCTGTGGGAGTAGAACTCTGAGAATACAGTACCAAGCGAAGTAATTCCCCCTGGCATTGCGAACTGCCCCAGAATGCCTGAGGAGAGTCTGCGGAACAGAGTCAGTCACGCAGCCTTGGTGAACCTTGATCAAGAGAATGAGAAGGGCCTGAGAAATGGAGTCAATCTCCCAGCCTTTGTGAACTGTGGCAAAGAGTCTGAGAGAGGCCAGGGGAAGGAGGCCATACCCCCTGGTGTTGTGTACTGCAAAGCCAAGAGAGATCAGGGGAAGGAAGCCATTTCCCCTGATCGTGTGTACCGTGAAGTAAAGCCAGGGAAGGTCAAGGGAAGGGAGCCATTCCCCTGGCACTGTGGAAGTATTGAGAACAAGATACCTGGAGAAGGGAGACATTCTCCAGGGACCCAATAGTGGTCAAAACTATGAGCAATAAGGAATGATGTTTTGAGTCAGAACTTTTACCTTTTTAGTTTGAACTGAGAACATTACAACACCACAAGCTGGAACTTTGTCTTCTATCTTGTAAAGGAACTGAGACCTGGGGAAGGGAGTGATTCACTCAGACAAAGTTCCCACCTGCAATTAGAACTATAAACCATAGCCCAGAAGAAGTGAGCCGTTGCCCTGTACCAAGAAGATCCACTACTTCTTTAGTATTAGTTACAAGTGTGAGGGACATAAGTAGGCATTTTGACACACAACTGTCGACTCTTTTCATTTACTTGGACATTCTGACAGAATCCTTAGTTCCTTAGTCGAGGCTGGGAGACCCCACTTAGAGTTAGGGAGGGATAGGTTTCCTTTGAATTTGACTAAATAAAGGTTTATGCCAAGAAGCATGCTGCCTGTATGTCAGTCTCCTCCTTCTGCAACCATACAGTTTGCATACAAATTCAATTAGCACAACAGACAACCCTCCCTAGTAGAACCTGCCTGAGGGGGGTTGATTGCCGTCCTTAACAAATTTTATCTGAAAAAGCTAACATGGTGATAAAGGATTGAGCTTGGGGTGCGTATAAACCCAATTTCAATCTCGTGGGACTCACAATGATCTATAAGCAATTTACATTGGTTTGCAAATGTTGATAATATATGTTTATATCCATGAATCCTCCGAAGAAACCTATACCATTATAGATGTCAAATTGGATCTAAACGTGTAGATAAATAAATGCAAAAAATACTCTCTCGAACAGTTGTCTGCCTTCATAATATTTTCCAGCTGAGCTTCTGCCCTAAAAGACTTGAAAGCCACAGGCCCCCTAGTTGAATGGTCACAGAAGTGACGGGTGTCCACCTGCACTTGCGCAAGACTACAGCAAATACAAATGCCCCGTGTTGTAGACAAAACGGCATTATGTGGCTTCCTTAACGCAACAAGCAGCTGACCTCTAGTGTCTTGTTGATTCACAAGGGAAGCTTACTCATAAGACTTCAAGCAGTGCACGAAGCATAGATTTTGTTGATTCATAAAACTATGATAAGAAAGACACTAGACTGCACATATATATGCGGTTTTGTGTGAGGGGTTAACAGGAGCACTATATAGGAATATCAGAAGTGGGAAGCTTCAACAGCATTAGCAAAGCCTTATATTTTTCAATAATAACCTCCATACAAGAGGTTGAGCATTTGGTAATGATTTGAGGAGAAAGACCTAAATAAATTGGAAGGAAGAGCTTAGTGGCATTAGACGTTGTGTATATTTAATTATGAGCCTAGCCCTGAAGAAAACATGTGTGCTATAAGGTCGAAACACGTGTTGGCAAGCCCAAGAACCTCATCACATTGGATTAAATATTTGGATTGGAAAAATACCAATGATGTAACATTTGCTTTAATGTTATGTTATGTTATGTTAAATGAATTTATAAAGGGAACGCTCGCCAAAGCATCTTGGCACTAAAGGGAGATGTAACCGGGTTAGAGACAATAGAACAGATAGGTTTTCAGTGCGTGTTGGAAGGCCAAATGGTTGCTTCTGGTGCGAAGAGCAGGAGGAATAGAGCTCCAGAGTTTGGAAGCTGCCACTGAAAAAGAACGACCACCTATTCTCACGTAGTGTATCGAGGAACGGAAAGACGACAGGCTTCTTTAGAGCAAAGTACACAAGATGGTAAGTGTAGCCAGAATTTCTCCTGCAAGAATTCCGCTCCTGTGTCATAGAAAGCTCAGTGGACAATTGTAAGAAACTTAAACTGCACTCGCTGTAAAACAGGCGGTGGAATAGGTATAGGGGCTGTGCGAGTAAAAGAGAGTTACAATGGTCAAGGCAATTAAGGACCAGGGAGGCCGTCACCACAAGCCTCAGCTGTGCCGGGAGACTCTGCGCAAGACTCCGAGTTGGAATAAATTGCCTTACAGATGGCACTGACCTAGGCACAGGTGGACTGTGAGGCAGAGAAGACGCCCAAGTTGTTTACCTCGAGCACAGGAGTGGGGCAAAGACCCAACTCCGTATGCCAGAACATTGAGCACCAGACTGGAGCTGAAGGGGAAGAAGCAGAATTAGGACCATGAGGGGGGTACACCATCAGGACCTCTGTCTTGTCCCCATTGAGTTTCAACCAATTGTTGCCCATCCATCCCTCCACCGGCAACAGGCAGCTCCTAAGCTGAGATGCTGCACCCGGCCGGGTGGAATCAAACCGGGGGCGATGATATGAGTAACATCAGCCTAGGAGTAGCACCTGAAGCAGTGGGAGCAGATGATCAGCGCAAGTGCTGAATATAAATGTTATAAAGTGCTTGGGACAATGCGGATCCCTGAGTGACCCCACAGAAGAGAGAGATGGCAGCGGGAAGAAAAGAGGAGAGGGCTAATGTTTTACTACGGTACGTCAAGAAGGAGGCAAACCAGGCAAGGACTTGGTTTGAGAGGCTGGTGAGGGTGAGGCAGTCGAGCAACACATGATGGTCAACCGAGTCGAACACTGCTGACAGGTCTAACAAAATCAGGGCACCCAACAATCCTGTCGGCCAACAGAGACAGGTCATCATGAACAGAAATCAGCACACTCTCCGTGCCTCTACCAGGGTGAAAACCTGATTGAAATGAATCCAGAAAAGAGGAGTGTTTAAGAAAGGAAGTAAGGAGGAGAGAAACTAGGGACTCCAACAGCTTCATAAATAACGGCAGAGGTGTAATGGGAAGAAAGTTGGCAGGTAACGAGGGATCAAGATATGGTTCTTTTGAGTTCAGACAGGATCGAGCCTGAACGGCAGGAGTCGTTAACAGCTTCCGTAATCCAGTTCGAGATATGCGCTGTGATTGTGTCCAAGGGAGAGGCAGATGTAAGACGACTAATCGCCCCCTAAACGTCTTCAATGGAGAAGACAGGAAAGGTGTACCATTTATGTTCAGACAAGGGAACAGTGATTATGACATTTCTGCAATCAGTAGTGCAATCAATTTAATGAGTGGTTAGACTTACATAACACAAATACTATGTTTTTCCTCAGTATAATATTTTGAGTGTCATGCGCATTGGACCGATTAATTATTTTCCTTTTTTGTGTCAGGCTCGCTAGGGGACTATGAGTTTGTTGCCTTTGGTCCATGCAGTAGCAACACACAAACGTATATATCATTTTGGCTACTGATCCATTAATTGTTTTGGAGTGGTTTGCGCAGAGGAGTGTAATAGTCCCCAGATTGAATTATTGATTTGAAAGACACTAGTATAGAATTATATTTCATCTTTTTCAAAATATGAAAGGACCCCCTATCTAAAGAATAGACTTTTCAGTTAAATCGAGGGCTAAACATGGAAAACTTTTGTGCAGGCCACCAAACATACCAGCTTTGGAAATTCACAGGACAATGCCATCCTAGAAAGACGCTCATTATCAGACCACTCTTTGAAAAGGTTCAGACCAGAGTTCACTCGACTAGAACAGAGTATCAGGAAAATTCTGGAATAACTATTTGAATGCCATTGAATATTCCATGGACAAAATGATCTTCCCTGTCCAGTGATTCATGACCCAAGGAAATCCCAAGTTGTTGGAAGTCAATGCTATGTATGCTTTACCTTCCACTATCAGCAATGCTAGAAAGTTCCAAATTAAAGCCAACGGGACTGAAACAGGAGACGCTTCGTGTTCCAGACCACAGTTAGTGAACAGTGCCAGAGTGACTATCTAACAGCTATCTATTATAAGACTCACTGCCTGCCGAAACTACTGGGCCATTCCCTAAAACCCTCTAGCCGGTGGGAAAGATCTATGTGAGTTGAGGGATCTTGAGTAGTTGTATTGGACAATGCAAACAAAGTTTCAGTAGAGCTGGCTAACAGACAACTTGTGTTATCCAAAAAGGGGCTGCCGGTACTGGTTCTGCAGGTTGGCATTGCCTCTTGGTCAACATGTTGGCAATCATTGCGAAAAGGAGCACAGGTGTAATTTTTCTCTTACTTTTAGGATTGTAGGAAGACATTAAACGGTGCAGCTAATGGGCTGGCTTGTAGTTGAAAAGATCACAAACTGAGTGTTCAGGTAGGACACAAAGGCAACTGTCCATAATGACCCGAGATCCTGATTTGTGTCCTGAATATGACCTTGTTCAGCTGTCAGTCACTGAAATCAACAAGATATCTGGAGTTCTAGTCCGCTTCGACATTGGACAGCTGCGGGATGTGCTTTGCCATCACTGAAATCCAGATCTCCAAGCAATAATACCAGAAATCCTTTGCCAGCTCTTCTAACTAATTAGACCTTGTCCTTCCTAGATCATTGATGTACCAGACTGCTTATATGTTTTTGACTCCATCCTTGTTGAGTGATAGTACTGCATAGGACCCTGGTAAGAGATCTAAGCAGTTGGTGTGCCGGTTGAACACTGCTGGCGACCACTTCATGCTGGTAGAGTCTGTTCTATATCGGGTGCCCCAGCCTGTCCTGCTAGCGTCTCACTATTATATCTGCGGGGCGAGACAGCATTTCCTTGCCGTTCCAGGCCTTCATATGCCCGAGCCACCAATGAAGAATGTGCTTTTCTTAGGCTCTTAAGACATTCATGCAATGACTATAACCTGTAAAGTACTTTATAGCTTCCCAAAGGTAAGTCAACTCTCAATAAATACCCTAATAATAATACTGATAAATGTAAAGATGTAAATTCTTCAATCTCTGGAGTGCTATGTAATGCAACAGGCTTGGAAAAATTGCCTAGCTAGAGGACGATAGCAGGACAATGATCCTTATTAGTTCCCTGAGTGAGAAGCTTTCCTTGCTCAGGAGAAGACTAATCTCCCTGTCAGTTTGTTCTGACCTTTTCTGCAGAAAGTCTGAGCACGGCACTTACTACTACCATTTGAAACTTCTAGAATTCCATTACTCAAGCTTGAGCCAAATCAGACTTTTTGCAATTCAAAAGGAATCCCAGATCCTACAAAAGGACCTGTGCCATATATGTGTGTGACTGTAGTGTTGTATGACTATGATGTCATCCAGATACATTGTCATGCACACCCTCTCTGAGGGCAGCTACTACTGGCTACCTGATTTTCGTGGACCGCCAGGAGGGCTGAGGAGAGCTGAAGGATAAGCTTGTGAACTGCCAGAAGCAACCCACCCACTGGAATTGGAAAAGAGAAAACAGTGGGGTGTGGCTCAAATATCGGAATCGAGAGGCAGGGCCAGCAAAACCAGCATGCCTCTTGAAAGGAACCCTGAGCACCATTTTTAAGTTGCTATACATGATAAAATAATTGCAGATTGGACTTATGTTTTGCTACCTTCGTATCATGGAGAAAATGGTGATAAAAACCCTTTTTGGGTGCCTAATCATCTAGAGGATTGCCCCTTTCTGGGCCAGTTTGTCTACCTCTTCATCCAGGCATCTTACCTCCTGGGAGAAATGCAGGAACTCTTTTTCCTTTTATTGAATTGAATCAGCAAAGAACTCTTTATTGTTTGCCACACCGAGTCATCACATGATAGTACCACCCAATTTCCTGCAAAGAGCAAATGTACGGACCCCTACCTGAGATGCTGCACAGGTCATTCCCACCTGTTGCTGCAGTATGGTGAGTCAGCAGTCTTCTCCAACCTGGTCACCTCTCCTGGAGTGGAAGACTGTGTCAGATTATTCTCCTGCCATTGCTGGGTTGCTTTCTGCCATAATGAGCCCTTATATCCAGATGGTCATGGTTGAGCAAACTGGGCCTTCGTCAGTATGCAGAAAATCTGGCAAGAGAAAACTTGCTTATGGACGACAGGATCCAAGGAACATGTGGGATGTAGAAAATGAGCTTGGTAAGAGTACAGGGAGGTTGGAGCACCTGGCCCAGAGGAAAATAGGGTACAAAGGAAGTGAGGAGACTAAGGAAAAAAGGGCTCTGCTTGGTATAGGATAGGCATTCTGTGGAACCAGTTACCAGTCCAAGATGGCCCCCAGATTGAACACTTAGAAATAATATTGATAAAGGACATGCATTACTAAATGGATATGACTTTACTATAAATAACTGGTATAGGGGTCTGGGAATTCTTGACAAAGTCCTTTGGTCAGTTCCAGGATTTTTCTCTGTCCTCGCCTATTACTTTGAGGGACAGGGAGGGGCAGGTGGGAGTCAGTGGGGGCAGCAAACCTTTAAGCCATCTACCGGTTAAGTCCCTTATATATACAGTGTATTATTGGCCATTACTGTTCTATGCTGGCATCTACTTTCTGCCCTTCTGTCCTCCATAGGAAACGTATGAAGTGCCTGCTCATTGACTTTTCTTGTTTTGTACCCCTATCCTCCCCTGGGCACATTGGAATTTTGGGGGTGGTGCTTATTTGGGAGTCCTGGGGTGCTGGGGAGGGGAGGAGTTGTCTGAGTTTGGGTATGTTCCTGGATAATGTGACTATACTTTCTCTAGGTGTGTGTAGATCCTTAGAAATGTCTCTAGCTCTTTTGAAAATGGGTCACAGAAGTGGTGATCCTGTGATGGCCAGACTTGTTTGACAAAGCTAACTGTTCTAGCTCAGAAACTATACATAGAAGGAGGCCACTGCATGTCTTTTTGCCATTGCCTAAAATCCAGATCTTAACGCAAAGTTCACTAGTAGAACTGGATCCACTGGCGTTCCATTATCTTATGCTCTCTTGGCCCAGTCAAACATCATGGCTGAAGTGCATGTTAAGTTCAAGAGTTAATCATGGCACCAGTGCTGGCCTGTAGCAATTCCTTTTTTGTGAACCTTTGTCGATTTACTCAGGAAGGTCAACATTTTAGCTTATAACTCTGGTGTTGTGGTGAACTTTCCATCTATTTCTGCTCTAGGGCCTTCTTCTTTTAACAAGCCCCTCACTTCTTTATCTAGAGATTTTCTAATGCCCAGCTTTAAATACTCCACCACCTTCTGCGAAGGAGCACAGTCCGTGAACTTGGGGTGCATGAGGTTTTCCTGGTTGAACATGATGTGTGCTGCATTTCACCTCCCAGAATAGCCAGGTTGAACCTCTTCTTCATATGGCCGGCAATTCTTGCAGCATGCTGGAACCCTTTTACAGCTGGTTTGCGGACTCCACTGTATCAATTTCTGGACTGGAGGAAAACGAGTCATCATCTTATAGACCCATTTGTACTTACTCTGGACTTGATGGTCTGTTGCAGGGAGGCTCCCTTACCTTGGTGAGCACGTCCTGCATCTCTGCAGATGCTGCAGTTCTAGTAGAACCTAGAAGGTCTTAGAAGCCTTAGCCTTCTTTCAGGTGGTAGTACTTCCCCCATCATTAGAGCCCATTCCCTTGATTTTCTCTACAATTAGCAATTTGGAAAGCTTTTCCTCTGTATATATTTCTGTATGGGATTTATAAATCAAAACCTTAGCTGGGAAACAATGGTTTAGGTGATATACATAGCATCTGATTTTGTTGTGAGATTATACTGTGCATATGAAATGGTTGCAACGGGTCGCGCATTCAAGTTTGGTTCGCGTGCATTATATTTCTTAAAAAACTGTACGTCATGCGCACATGCTCCACATGAATTTAAGAGTGTACACTGGACACCACGCTGCCCGTGCCTGCACATCACCACTGGGCCTCTCTCTCTCACTACATTTGCCACACTGCTCTCGACTAGTGCAATGCTGTAGTCCTCTTTTACTGCATCAAGAGGTTGTCAGACAACACTATGCTTCCCTCCAGTGAGGGCACGCCACTAGGTTCTTTGCTTTAACCCGGGCTGCTCACTTAACGCTCTGGTAGCATAGATTTCAGATTTTTTTTTAAAAAGTTACAATCGACTCGACCGTGGATTTTTAAGAAGTTATGAGGGTGAAACCGCCACAGCCCCACCTTACTTTTACACACCATATCCCCACATTCAGATGCCACATTCATTAAAGCCTGCACTAATTTGCAACCCAATCATATCAGGATGCAATGATTTCTCCTGGCTGCTTTTCGCAGTAATCGGCAATATGGCAAATTGTATTGATGTAAACTGCTGATACCGACACAATGGAGTGCTGAATATAGGGATGCACCGAGGAAATTTCTAGTAATGGCACAGGGTTAGCAGGGACCTGGTATGGACCGGGGGTAGCAGGAGAAAGTGGAACTCAAGAGAGGGATATTAGAGTTGAGTGGAGTGATCTGTGATTGGCGAGATGTTCTTTGAAGAGTAGGGTATTCAGGTCCTGCCTGAATTGTAGGATGGATGGGGCCATTCTTATCTGTGCTGGTAACCTATTCCACAGATAGGGCCCACAGTAGAAAAATACCTGTTTCCTGTTTTTGCCTATTGCAGTTCTTTGTTTCCAGCTTGGCAAAGTTGTGGTTTGTAGTAGTGCAATGTCCCAGAAGATGATGAGTTTCTCAGCCAGAGTGACTGATGCGCTGGTTGTGACTGCTTTGTATGTGATGCAGAATTGAACCTGATGTCTGTTTGAAGGGGTAGCCAGTGCAGCTCCATCACGATGGGGGTGATGTGTGTGAACATTTTAGCCCTGTGATGAGGCGTGCTGCAGAATGCGCGATGGCTTTCAGAGGGGCCAAGGACACATCTAGGAATCTTGAGTGTTGGACATTGACACAGTCCATCTTAGACAGCTTTTCTGATACTCTGGGCATGGATAGAAGGCTTCACTTTGTGGAGGATAGCAAACAGGTACCATGGTGCTTGGGCCTTCTTGGCGATGTGAGGATCATAGCCAATGGTAAGAGCAGAGAGGTTTTGTACTGTGTGAGTTTTGAGGCATGAATATTTTCATTCTCAAATCTGGCGTCCAATTTTGTACTTGGTCTTGCTTGGTGGAGTTTCCTAGCAGAATTAGTTTAGTATTTGTGGTGTTGAGTTTAAGGTAAACGCTTGACATAGCTGTAGTGAGGGACACACAGTGCTTAAGTCGATGGTTGTCATTGGACATTTCTCCAGTGTGTGCTTTAATGGCATAGGCAACAGCAACTTTGGCATATCCCTCTTCACAGTATATTCCATGGATGAGTCTAGTACCAGGCTGGTGTCCTTGGTGCATTGCCCCTTGCAATTAGAACAGTCTGCTCAGCCATTTCATCAATACTGATGGACCTGTGTAGATCCCAGCATACTTGGTGGCCTCTGAGTCTTCTTTCCTTTGTAGGTTGGTACTGATTAGGTTTGTTCCAGATCAAAGCTAGGCTGTACTCCTACAGCTCTATTTTCAGTACCAAAGTATGTTAGCAACGAATACACTATCAGGTAGAATTCACTATGGCACTGGTAGACATGGGCTCCAACGCCGTGCTAACCATACCTGTTATAGTTATGAGATTGGAATTGCCTCTTGACAGCTGTCACCACGCTGAGAATGCACCTAAGGCTATCAAGAGGAGCTGCAACATCAACATACTGCACCAGTATCTGACATTTATAACGTTCTTTAAAGACGTGCCATAAAGGTTAGTTGTGGGGCTTGATTGATAGGAGGAATAACGTTCTTTAGAATTCTGACTGGTATTATTCATATACTTCCTTTCACTATACGTTTGGGAGTACATGGATACTTCAAGTGTATGAGTTCCTTTGGTTTGAGAAGGGCTTCTATTTCTCTTTATGCCAAAGATTTGTAGACTATTTTTACCCACAGCAGGATGTTTAACTGGTGGAATATATAAATCATTATGACAACAAGCCATTATGTATTTTGGCATGTGTGATACATCTTCCCTAGAGGAAGAAAAATACTGCGTCTCATCCCACTGAGTCCTCTCACTCTCCTGGACCTTTTCTCATCCGAGGGGATCCTCCCGAAGTACACCACCCCCAAGGTCAGGATCAGGAAGAGTCTGCCTTTCCCTGGCCACCTGGGAGGAGACTTTAGACAGGGGTTTACTGAAGGATTCATAGGATTTATCACAAGACCCAGTGCACCATTCCATGATGGGTCCCATGCAATGCTTCACTGCGAAGGCTTGACTGAGGCCCAGGTCAGACAAACAATGCTGGAGAAATGCTGTGTGATAAACTGAGGGCCACCCTGGAATGTCACCTGCCAAAAACAGACCTGGTTGAGTCTTCGCCAAGAGCCAGCCTCTGTCTTATTTAGAAATGAAGCAAATAACCTCTAAATATCACACAATGATAACAATTAAGGATGAGAGTAAAAGGTGTACTTATCAAATTTACCATTATTTTAATGGAATTTCGCTGAAAGTACTATGCTTAGGTCAACAATGCTAGATGCGCAAAAAACTACAATGTGAAAAAGTGTCCTGTAAAAAAAGTACAGGGACAGCGCTGTATACGCAATGGGACAAAAACAATTCTCCAGAGATATTTCAAATGAAAGTATATTGTATGATTGTGATTTTACAAAGAAGCTCTCTAGACATCCCACATGACTGTTCTCATCATCAAATTTAATTGCAACACCAGAAACATTCTTCAAAAAATAGAAATTTTATAAAAAAATATGAGAGCATAAACAAAACAATTTTTCTCAACAAAATGATAGGGGTATGCTCAAATGCAAAAAAAACATACTTACCATGAATAGTGATTTTCAAGTTAAGTTATTTCAATGTAATTGTCAGGATGATCAATGTTGTGCATCACTCGATGAATCTGTGATGATATCTCTTCTTGAGAAGATTATCCTGACATCCTTTATGGGCAAAAACGACAAGAACAAAATTCCTGCGTTGGTTAACTAAGGTTTGGCTTCTCAACCTCTGTAAAAAAAAATCCAGATACTCTATGTGAATCAAATCTATTTACTTATAACCACCTCACTGGCAATACATGACTTATTCTATATTACTTAAGCCATTTAAATCACCACATTTATATCTTTATTGATCACACTCAAATTCAGCATGCGAACAATGCCGATTTAGACCTTAGTAAAACATGGGCCCTGTGTATTGAGTGTTATTGAATTTAGGAAAGTGAATTAAAAAAATAATCTGACAGTATTGTAGTGTGGAAGCTGTGCATGAACCTCTATTAATCATTTAGTTTAGTTTTGCGCTGATTCCGATTTGAATATAGAGTATGTAAAATCTACACTTGTACCACTGAAAAACTTGCACTAAGTGTATTGGAAGTCACACAACCTATAAAAGTAAATAAGAAAAGACCTCCACATCTTTAAACGTGGTGTTAAAATAGGTCCCATCGGCTATAACTATGTTAAAAGCATCTTAATGTGGTAGTTGAATTCATACCTCGGAATAGAGCGATGGATGGCTCCTTGACTAAACCAAGGTCAAATTCATTTTGCTATTATGTATTTGAACCTGATGATGTCACAGGATCATATGCCTGGAGGTACAGTGTTTTATATGCTAGCTTGTGCCACCTTGGAATGGAGAAACATTTAGAAACTTATAAAATCTCCCTCTCAAAAGGGAAATATGTACTTCCTGGGTGTGTCATATAATAAATAGTTTCAATACCCAAGATATCCTTATAACCACCATAGTTGGACGAGAGAATATTTGTCATATTGTCATAAGAATGGCAATCACACATCAAAATATTGCCCGTACCACAATAAGTAAAGAATAAATATTGATTAAATGGTGTTTCATTCATGCACATACACATTGAGGTGAAATGAACGTAAATCGGACGTCCCACTGTTTTTATGGTCTTTCCTAAATAACGTCCATGATGGACAAATAAAAACAGAGTATACGCCATGTTCACATTACAAGCATATCCCTAGACCAAAAGTTTGTCAGTTTTGTTTTAACAAACATTCTGCTTAGATCTAAATGTTTATGCTTTCACCAGTAAGGAATACATCTTGGATAACTATCATAGCTCAGTAAACAAGTTGTATAAAGTATCCAAATTCAAATGCAATATTCATACCCCTCAATGCAAGGGCTAATAATTTCGGAAGTGATCCCTTTGAGCCAATGATCGTTGTAGATTACCTACTCATCTAAGCATTTTGACTACTTATAGGATCGCAGATTGTTATTGTGTGATTGAGTGATGGTGTTTTGCACAATGAGCTGCTACAGGTGATTAGAAGGAGCATGTTCCTCTGTAGGATTTGTGTTGTCACAGTGGCTCCTCAAGCTGTAAATTACATTATGGGAATCCATGTGGCATAATCTTGAAGATAGCTAGCTTTGCAAGTGTAGGGAAGAAGCAATACATTCCGTCACATTAAGTTATTACGATGTTGGCATGACAGGTATGGGAATTTGCCTGTATTTTTTAGGTGTATTTAACAAGGATTGAACAGCTTTCACAAATAGTTTGTGGATAGTGCTATATTTCTGATGAACAAAGATTGGCGGTTTTGGAAAAGGTTTGCGTCACATTATAAAATATTTCAAGTTCTTGTGAATTATAGATTGAATCCTATCACTCTGGAGAAAGTTGTTACAGGAACCACATTTGCTGCTATTTTAGCTGTCTCAGAAGTCAATAGGATCATTGCTTCTACGTTTGCAACTTATTAATTGCAACTTTAAGACTGGATGTGTTCTAAACTTTCTCTTTGAATTATTTAAGTTAAATCAAATTTTGTTTCTCTAATTGCAGTTATGTAATGTGGGGGTCTTAAGCTCTATGGGTTGTGTTCCCAAATGCATCTTGGTCTTAAATAATAACATGAAAACATGCTTTAAATGTACACCTTCCTTCTGTATTGATGGGGCTAATCCACATTTCCAAACTGCCATCCCACAACCATACACTCCTGCTGGCCCTCCACGTCTTTACATACTTATGTTTTATTTTAATTCTTCCTTCGAAATTTCGATTGTTTAACTGAAGGCATATTTTTGTTTTTATTAATTGGTATATTTGTTTATCCAATTGTATATAAAATTATACAAAACTAGCTGTACCCGGTGTAACATACGCCATTCGAGCATACCTTAAAGGTCACTATCTAGGCTTCTTTGCTTCAATGCTTACAGTATTATCCCAATACAAAATGCCTCTAAATACATCTGGAATGGGGCGTAGGTCCTTGTGTCTTATTAATGGTCATTGAAAAGGCTAAACATATAGGAAATTGTCTTCTTTTGAATTTGAAAGGCATATTTGTATCAGATGGAATAAGAGGTATGTGCGGTATAAGAACAGTATCTAAGTTTCATCCATTGATTACACAGGCCTCTATGGTGTGTCTTTGTAGATGCGTAATAGTCAACCTTGTTCGTTCGCAGAGTCCCGTAATGGCATAAGATTGCGTAGTACCATAATTACAGCACATACTTTCAGATTTAACTTGTAAGGAGGCATTTGTCCAACAGCGTTTCTTTAGAGACTGAAATGGTGAGCCGGTAATTAACTGTTCATTGACACTGGAACCGATTGTGCCCTGTGTGAAGAGAAGTGGATGGGGAAGTAACTTGAAATTATTCAGAATATAGCGGAAGCAGAAGGGGACCGCATAGAATGATAGCTGTTTTCGACGTGGAAGGGCACACAGAGGTGTACTTTGCCATTTGGACAGCAGAGGGCAACCTAAAACTGATAGATTGCTTTGTTAAAATGATATCTGTTGTTGAAGTGGAAGGGCACACAGAGGTGCACTTTACCATTTGGACAGCAGAGGGCAACCTAACACTAATAAATTGCATTAGCTGAGTATGGAATCATACCTAAGCATTTTATATAGTAAGCTAAAACATGGTTGTAGACCCTCCTGAGTGGTATAAATTGCATAGAACAGGTTATTTGAACCCTGTTCGCTCTCAGTAGAGGGGCTCCCACATAATTGTTATATTTTGTTTATACTCCTAGATTTTTCTGGACATAATGGTGGTTTTGCCATACTATCACGTTATAATATTTTCTGTAATGTCCTGCTATATTATGTTTTTTATATTATTGTGAAGCATCATGAAGGTGATATGTTGCACTCCACAAACACCCAAATAAATAGTACTCGTTTGCAGCACACAGTTCATGAAAAGGTCCCCAGATCAAAAATAAACCTGTGAATATAAGCTATTAAGCAGGATCTAATCCTTCTGAACCTAAGATTCCCCTACTGCCCTCTCTGAACACGGCAACCTCAGAGTGGAGAAGCGTAGTCAAGGCTTGGTTATGCAGATTAACTCCCAGCTTCTACCCGGCTTCAAGAACTTCCTGTCAAGTGACTTCAATTCAGCACTCCAACTGAGTCAATGCCTAGTCTGGGATGCCCAAGGGAAGCCCTTATTTATATATTATTATGACAAGTTCATAGATCTGGATGATAAATCCTTGTATAACGCCCCTCTCTTTGAATCCCCCTGACCTCACTGAGCCAAGAAGTAGGTTTGTTTTGCAAATTAAAAGATTTATTTTACAAATTAAACAATATATATATATATCACACTTTTATAAATACATTAATATTTGATAGCACACTTATGAATATGACAGTGATCAACAATGGATAATATTACACTAGCACACTTTTCTAATTACTTAGGAGTTGGTAGAGTAAGGATAAAGTAGCTGAGAATGCTTTTATGGTTCAAGGAAATGCAATGATGGAATAGAATGCAACACAGAAATAACTGAGATGGTTTCCACAAGAGATAATATGATCACTTTTTCTTTTGACAATTCACTCCCCCCCCTATGCAATATAAGGAGATGGAAGGAGAGCACACAATTTTCAGGAATACAATCGAATGCAATACCAATTCAGTTCCGCCCTAGCAAGCTTAGAGCAACAGGGATGATTTTAAAACACAGGCAAAAATACTTTAAATGTGATTTGCAAAGAAGTGAAAATATGCTAAAAATGATTTTAATTCCCTATAGGAGATTCAGGATAGGTGATAGCTACTTAAGATTGGTTCAGGTCAACACTATCAGTGATTCATGAGGGATTATCAGGTTGAAAATGGATTTCAGCATTTGCAAGCAAAAGACAGCGATTTTTGACAGGTGGAGAAATTTGATTCAAATTGCAATTCGCGGCACTTTTTCTGAATGCGTCGAGCGCGATTACGGAAAAACTATAAGGAGTAGAAAATCGGTTTAGGGCTTGTTGGAAAGCTGATGATATTAGCTAATCTCATACCTAGCACACGCGGTTTAAAAGATACGGACGATTTTGTGGAGGTAGATTTTCAGAAAGGAAATAATGATTCAGAATGGCAAATGACACTTTCACAGCTTTAAAGTCACAGAATGAACACGCGATTTCTAATGCAGTTCTAGATAGGTGGAAATGGTTTGAATTCGATTATTTTAGACTAAGAGATTGGTTTTGCACAGTTCTGGCTGAGTACTCACACTATAAATTTGAAATAGGCCGTCAAGGTCTGGTCAGGTTTGGGCTTCACTCGCCACGGACGGTCTCTGGTACTGGTTCTGCTCACAGCGATCTGGTCTGGGTCTGCTATCGGCACTGCACAGCGGTCTGGTCTGGTCTCTGGTTCTGGTAAAAGTTCTTGGCACTGCACAGCGGTCTGGTCTGGGTCTCCCTGGATACAGCACTGCTTTCTGGGTTCTGTCACAGGGTTCTAGACAGAACCAAACAGCACAGCCCAGCTGTTGAAGGTTTAGTTAGGTTGCAAAAGATTTTGAGGTCTGCTGAAAAGGATTCAGCTTGTGGACTAGGCCTCTCTGCTACAAGTTCTGAAGTCTGGATTCTAAGTTGTGGATATGGTCCTTCTGGATATTGTCTGGTCCGGCAAAGTGCTTCACAAGAAATCAGTTTGAATTGGAAAGTGAATGTTCCTACCTGGGTCTCAATGACTCCTTTTATGTCTTTAGAAAGTGGGTGGGAAGGCTAACCGTCTATGCCCAACCCTCTGAGGATCCTGATAGGCTATAGGATTTTCTGTCACCTGACTAGGGAACAGAGTTGTGAGTCATCCGGCATCCTTTTTACAATCTATTGAAGAAACGCCCCTTTGCTTTTACTGAGAAAATCAATTTTACCCAAAACACATATTTCCCAGATACACAAGTTGTTGAGAATACATGTACACATGATGGATGAATTAAGACAGGTCTCTGATCAAGCCCCATGTTCCTGCGAGCTTGGGTTCAGAAATGACAACATTTTGCGCATTTTAGTAGCTTTTGCAACATTGGTTTTTCCTCAAAATTTACACAGAGGTACACCCCCTCCCTGAGCACATTACAATAAGTTTTCAATTCTCTAGTGTAAGCACAGTGTCTGCAATATTAATAAATAGCGGGGTTCGGTCTTAGAGCGTCACACAGAGTGGAGTTTAGTCTCAAATTGTAGGTACATTTTTCATATTAAGAATCTCCAAATTGTACATTTCTGTCAGCTTAATACAATATTTTATAAGCAATTTGATAAAACATACATTTGGTGCAATATGAAATCCACAACCCAGTCTGGCCCACCTCTATCTGGCTGAGTCAGATGTCACATGCTTTCCTGCCAGAGCAACTGTTGACAATTACACCTCAAATCAGCATTTCCTGTTCAATTGAAAGAGGCTATTGTTCCTTTCTTCCAGGCTGCAGGAAGCTGTCCGTCCCTCCTAATTTACATGTCAAGGCGATATCCTGTACTGTTGGTGGTAAGAGCAGGTGTGAAGACTTCCCATGAACAGAGGCCTCTTGAACTGTTAATTGAATCAGACTGCCTTCTAGTATAGTCAGAGTTTAGACCGCTAGCGCCGGTTAGTATCGAGCACCGGTACTGCACCCATTTTTGAGAGCCTTCTTGAATTAATCCATTTCAAAAAGGGGATTTTACTTGATAGTATATGATCCTCGCTTAACATGGCATTGATGTGGATCTGCAGTAGAGTAAAGTAAAACACTCAACCAGAATTGGATTTTTGTTTGGTGGTTTCGTGCCCCTGATCTTAGCAATTTTTGACATTAATAAAAACAGATTTTGAACAGAACCATCTTTCTTTGCACTGGTTTTTGCTCTGTGTGTAGCCAAACGATAGGGCCTGCCAATGGTCTCTTGTATTAACATAGACAGAGGCAACAATGGATGGCAACCTATTTTTCATGTTTACCCTGTGCCTTTTCTGTTGAGTTCTGGCCATCATGATGTTTTCAATGCCAGCAATGCACAGTTCTGTGGTAGGGCTTGGATGCGTGGGTAAAAACATCCCACATTCCAAGCAGAACGATGCAGGGCTTGGCTCCCACATGAGCCACAGATCAAAACCCATTCCCATTTAGGAGTGCCCGTGGTTCCTCTCAGCTTTATTGCCAGTAGCACCTTGCTATTTGTGGGCACTGAGGTTTTAGGGAGAAAGTAGAACGCTGTGTGCTCTCCTATTCCTTGTGCATTGGTTGAACATGGCATGGCAGTGCAGGGAGGCATCGAAGCCTGTGCCCCAGATGCCAGATGATCTCTGCATACAAGCCTTGTAATACACAGTTGCCACCGAAGAGTGTTCCTTTTAATATGAATGTCTCCTTTCACCTAGCTGGCTTGCCAGGCATCATTTAACAACCTATGAATTCTCTCACACTGCACACCAGCTGAGTAGTTACCAATTCACAACATACAAGAGTCTCTCTTCC
Organism: Ambystoma mexicanum; assembly: GCF_040938575.1. NCBI lineage: Eukaryota > Metazoa > Chordata > Amphibia > Caudata > Ambystomatidae > Ambystoma > Ambystoma mexicanum. Next base: position 1,302,897,842 of record NC_090922.1, read on the forward strand.
CTACCCAAAACCTATTTGATATGGCTTAGAGTGAGAGTAACACACTCTCCTTTTGTGTCCCCAAGCACACATTCTGCATGCATCTAATGGCATTTTCCTGACTCTCACACCTCAGTTTGTAAATGCTAATTTCTATGTAACTTCTAGGATTTCTTGTAACCAGACACGCTGATGTGTAACAGCGCCACGATGCCCTCAGGCTGATGTGTGCTTTAGAAATACGAATAAATAAATAAAGTCTTCATGCTTGGCTTTACCAGAACCACCACTGGCTAACAGCAGGAGTGAATCCAAAAAGATTATCTGTTTAGTAGCCCCCTCAACTACTAGAGAACATCTCAAGTTCATCATGCATCCATAACATGACTTACTGTAATATCACCACCACACTAGTAATTGCACGCATGAATGTTCTGCTGGCCAATAAGGAAAGATCATGTCCCTTCTCTTGATTACATTTTCTTCTGGTCAAAACAACACAAACGATTCATGCATCCCAATGATCACTATCACTCTCCTGTGTTTCCGTTTTCCTACCTTTGGGAGTCTGTATGTTTTTGTCTCCCTGATTTTTCCCACTCTTTCCTTTTGCCGCTGTCCTTGGGCCTGTTTGCTTTTTACCCCACAGATCATGGTCTGTCGGCCACCCAGGGTGAGGTCACAGTTTGCTTCTACACAGACACGATTTGGGGATCTAAGACCACAGCGTTGGGGATATACACAATATGAAAGACTAATAACACAATTCAAAGTGTCAGAAACGATCCTTTTATTTCTAATGGACTGATTGAATGGTAAACCTGTTGAAGTAATGATTGAGTGCAAACTGTAAAATATTGTTTCGTTCTCTAGGTTTAACAAGCAGTGTAGTATTTTCCCATCTGCAAAGAGTAATTCCATGGCCACATTATATAGTTGACTGACTAAAATCCATTTAAATTCAAATCCATGGTTTAGTGTGTTTTTTTTTTTTTTTTTTGAGAAATGTCTTTCATAACTGACAAACGCAGGGACCAGCCCTCTTCAGGACAATGTACGTTTTTTTTATTTTTTTTTAAAACTTTTATTTTTGTTGACAGAGGCAGATAGCATATACACATACATCGGAGCAGTAGCAACAAATATGGTACACTTATACACTTATACATGGATGCATGGACTAATGTGCAAGAGTAAGGCAACATAAGTCAATCAATAGCACATCATGGATCACCAAAAGTCTCAAACAGAGGAGCCGCCCATCGAGGAAATGTCATTTAAGCTATTGAGGCAGACCAAATATTATGGGGATGAGAACGGATCGGAAGCATGCCCAGGAATTCTTCCTCGCAGTTTTGTGACCACGTGAGCAAATTCAGCCATTTCTGTTACGTAGGGGGGGTTGAGCTTTTCCAACTCTGCAAGATACACTTCTTGGCCACCACACAGCTCACATTAAGGAACCTAATCACATCCCTAGGCTCCCCAGGCCCCCACACCCCAAACACGACCCCCATCGGGTCAGGATCGATAACAGAGTCAGTGATCGCAGACAATGTCTCTATAATCTTACACCAGAATGTGGCCAGCTCCGGACAAGTCCAAAACATGTGTAGGTGGTCGGCACCTTCCGCGCTGCAGCGAGGACAAAGCCGTGGTTCAGAGCATGCAAACATCGAATTTTTACATGGAGTGTAGTATAACCTGTTGAGCAATTTATATTGTATGGCGCGGTAACGGAAGTTCAGGGACACCCTATTGGTATGAGAGCACATCTTTTCCCACAGTTGGTCAGTGAGTTCCACCTCCAGCTCAGAGGCCCAGTTCTCCCGGGCCCTGGATGGTAAGGGAGGAGCAGCAGTTAATAAAAGCTTATATAATGAAGAAACCACCCCTCGGGCACCACCCGAATTAGCGATGTAGGCAACCCCAGGGGAGTCCTGGGATTCATTAGGAAAGTCAGGCCATGCATTGCGGAAAGCAGCGCGGAGCCTGTAGAACTGCAGTAGCTCCACAACGGAACCAGAGTGCCCCGGCTTTCACGTCTGCAGTGTAATAAACTGCCCTTCTGGATAAAAATCAGTGAGGGCATGGTATCCCAGAGCCTCCCAGCGCCGTGCCAATGCGATATCGTGCGTGGCTTCCAGCCCGGGGAAGATCCAGGCGGGGAGCCACTTGTAATATGGGTGTTGTTCGTCACAGGTTTCAAACAGCTGGCCCCAGGCCTGCACCGTGGTCCGGACCGGATCAATGGGTGAATCTGGCTCATACCGCTTGTTTAGAATCAAAGACATTACATTAGTGCCTGCTGCTGCCAGAACCTCCTGCTTGACATGAGGACGGGGTGGGGGCCCAGGGTACCAGTATGATTCGAACTGTGCCTGTGATGCCGTCCAGTATCTTAGTAGGTCCGGGGCTGTGAAGCCCCCTCTGTCATCGGGCAGACACATGTCCGACCACTTCTTACGCACCGCTCCAGAATGCCATAGGAATTGTGCAAGCAATTTGTGCAGGTCCGCAAAGTATCTCCTACCTGGCCAAACGGGGACATTACCGAAAATGTATAATAACTTAGGGAGCAGGACCATTTTCACCAGTGAGAGTCTACCAGCTATTGACAGGGGAAGGGTGCGCCAGCGCGCAATCTTGGCCTCAGCTTGCTCCGCCACAGCTCAATAGTTGTCTGCGAGTAATGTATCTCTGGTCAGGGATACCTTGACCCCCAAGTACCTAATCCCCTGCGGGGACCATCGAAGCGGGTGCTCAGTAGTAGGCCGTATCGTGGAGCCCGTAAAGGGGAAAATCTCGGATTTGGTGTAGTTTATAGTGAACCCAGAATATGTACCTATACGGGTAATATCCCGTAAGATCGGGTCTAGATGGACAGCTGGTTCCCTCACGAACAGTAGCACATCATCCGCATAAAGCGAGACGATCTCCGGGGCATCCCTCAGCCTTATTCCTTTGCGCGCGTGCCGTTCCCTGATGTAATCAGCCATTTGCTCTATTGCCAGTGCAAATAAGATCGGGGAGAACGGGCATCCCTGTCGGGTGCCCCTAGAAAGAGGGAACAGCGCGGACGTCTGAGAGTTAACACGGACCCTTGCCACCGGGGAAGTGTACAGCAATTTAATATACGCTATCATGTTTGGCCCTACACCCATAGTCTCCAAAACCAACCAGGTATACTTCCAAGACACCATATCAAAAGCCTTTTGGGCATCTAGCGTGACCGCCACTGCACTTGCACCCTGGTCAATGCGGGCCATGACATTGAGCAGCCTTCTAATATTGTGGGATGTAGACCTCCCAGGAACAAAACCTGATTGAGAAAGCGGCTGGCAATCACTTTGGCAAAGATTTTAGTGTCCAAATTCATTAATGAGAGGGGCCTGTAAGATCCACACTCATCAGCAGGTTTCCCAGGTTTGAGCAGGACTGTAATGACGGCCTCACGCAATGTCGGAGGAAGGGCGCCCAGCCGGAGCGACTCGTTCCAAACTTCCAGCAACCTGGGGGCCAGAATGGCCACATGTTCCTGATAAAACTCTGCCGTCAGCCCATCTGGACCAGGTGCTTTACCCTTGGGAAAATTGGATATTGCCTCAACTATTTCATCCAGCAGTATGGGGGAGTCTAATTGGTCTCTGGTTGCAGGCGAGATGATTGTCGTGGGGATCTGCTCGAGGAGGGCACGCATTTGGGACTCGCTATGTTCAGGAGGCTGGGAGTAGAGATCAGTGTAGAAGTCCGCAAAAACTTCCAGGATTTGTTGATCGGACCAACGTTCCGATCCCAGACTGTCCTTAACACTGGTGATCTGTGTTTGACCCCATTCGCCCCTAGCCACTGCAGCCAGTGTCCTGCCAGGCCTGTCCCCTTCTCCATATTTGCGAGCCGCCTGTGGGCGACTGAAGTATTGAACTTCCCTGGTAGCTTGTTCATTAAAGAATCTGAGCTCGTCACCAATTCGAGAAAGGGTGGCCGGGTCAACAGATGTAGGGTGCGCGCTCTCTAGGTCGCGTAGTTTGGCTTCCGAGCGGGCAAGGGCCGCTCTTATAGCTTTAAGTACTCCCGCCTCCCTCGAAATGGACATTTCCCTGATGAAGACTTTGAAGGCCTCCCAACGGACCCCCAGAGAAGTGGACTGGGACGAGTTAAGCTCAAAGTAGGACTGTATGTCAGCAAGAATCTCCCATTGAATACTATGTCCTGCAGGGCCAAGGATTTGAAGCGCCATGTGTTGATTGTGGGGGCAGGGACTCCTTAATCTACAGACAACTGGATAGGTGAATGATCCGATAAGGTACGTGCCAAGATCCGAGTCTCAACCACCCTCCCCAGGAGCGTACTAGACAAAAGGAACATATCTATTCTTGAGGAGCTGTCATGCACGGAGGAATAGTGAGTGTATTCACGCGTCTGCGGATGTATTACCCACCACGCGTCTCGAATGTCAAGCGTCGCGCTGTGCACTAGGAGTCTACGCGCCGAACTAGAAAGCACTCTGGGAGCAATGCCTGTTCTGTCCAATGTAGTGTCTAAGATAAAGTTCATGTCCCCACCCCAAATGATCTGCACTCCCACATATCCCAATAATATGGTTACCACCCGGTCAACAAAGTCAGGAGAGTCCACATGTTAACCAGCAAGTATTCCCTGTTAGCTATTGCGCAATGCAGAATAACATATCTCCCCTCCGAGTCTATATAGTTCTTGTGGAGTACAAACTTGAGTGACCTGTGGATCATTGTCAATACCCCTCTGGCGCGCGTCGAGTAGGAGGTGAAATATCTATTGGGACCCCACGACGGAGCCATGCATCTAGCCAAACGGCCCTCAGAGTGCGTTTCTTGCAGGAGTAACATTTTACAGCCATGCCTATTGGCGTAGGCCATAATTTTACGAGCTTTGGTGTAGTTGCTTAAGCCCCGGACATTCCAGGACATCACTACTGTCGACATTTCAGAAAACTAGGGTACATCCCACAACCGCTGTCGAAACTTAGCCAGTGATCTAAGGAAGCCCCCGCATGGGTGCCCCGATGTCGCGCGTTCTGCCAATCCACCCCTGTCATTTAGAATACAGTCCCACAGTTCCCCAACATTACCACCCTCCACCCTCACTGCCCACCCCCAACTTGCAGTGGAAATTATCCCCCCCCAAAAACATGTGCCACCACCCGAACCATTGCAGGTGCCACCCAATAAATCAACACTCCCTAGGCAAGGGAGGCCGGAGGACACTATCCAACGGGGATATGCCCATACGCTGGCCCAACTGGGGCCAGCCAGCAATAATATCAAACCAAACATAAACTTGCAATCACAGTGAGGTGTGCTGTTGCCGTGCGGTCGGCCTCTTGAGCATCGTATAGGACGGCAAGAGCCGTCAGGTCAGGTTCTGCGGTAAACGGATCACAGGTCAGATCACAAATTCAACAGTTCACAGATGGAATCAGATGGCAAGGATGAAGTAGCAAGTGGTCTCGGTCAATTCCGTGCTCTGTACGAAGAACGAAGATTAATATCCAAGGGATCAGGGGTAAGCCCCATGTCGGGCGACCTGTCACAGGATGTCGATTTTTGGGGTTGCAGTACAGTATTGCCATTGACACATTCCAGTTGAGAAAAGGTAAGAACTAGATAGATCAGGCCGCTTTTAGGGTATGATATGTGAGGTCAGTCTTTGCCGCCGCGATCACCGTCTGGAGCATGGAGCGGGATGTGTGCTTCGATAAATTTCACCGCCTCTTCAGGTACAGTAAAGAAATAGAGTTTGCCATTGTGTGTAATCTTAAGCCGTGCAGGGAACAGGATAGCGTATGGTATTTTTTGTTCCCAAAGCAGTTTCTTGACCCCAAGGAATTGGCGCTCTCCTGTTGCACCACTATCGAGAAATCAGGGAAAATCCTAATGGTATTGGCCCCCAGCTGCAGGTCCCCCTTTTCACGCGCCAGCCGAAGGATGAGATCCCTATCACGGTAGTTTAGAATCCTAACTATGATAGGCCTCGGGATGTCGCCTGGTCTGGGGCGTGGTGAGAGGGCGCGATGGGCTCGCTCCACTGTGAAATAAGGTGAGAGATCCGGGTTGCCAAGCAGTTCCCTGAGCAAAGTCTCAATTGCATCCTCCATGCGCCCCTTCAGGCCATTTTCAGGGACCCCTATAATTCGTAGGTTATTTCTACGGGACCGCGATTCCAAGTCGTCACATTTTGCCTTCACGGTTTTCATGTCGCGTGTTAAGGAGGCAACTGTATTCTGCAGGACCTATACGTCGTCTTCAGTCGTGGATATTCTACTCTCTGCATCTGTGATTCTGGTGGCCGCCTGGTCCACACGCGTTTTCAAAGAGGCAACATTGGCGTTAATGTCATCCAGTTTTTCATGGAATGACGCAAAGTTTTTTGCCATACTCTCCATCAGGGTGGTCAAGTCAGGGGCCATCGCACAAGGATGAGGGTCAGGGTCAGATTCCTCCGGCAGAGATGAGGAGGGGCCAGATTCCGTTCGCGGGACAGTCCTAGCGAATTTGTCCATGGCCCCCCCTTTCAGTTCCCTCTTGGTTTGTTGGGCATCACTGGCGCTGCTTCAGGCGGCCCAGGGTTCGCGGGCGGTATAGGCGAGGAACGTAGGATCGGCCGCTGGTCGAATCCAAGCTCTGCACCCGTGGCAACGGTCTAATCAGGGCGCAAGCGTAGCACAAGTTGGGGGGCCGAGATGAGCGAGAGCCCGCAGAGCCAGGCAACAGGCACAGCCACACATGCAGTGACCCTAGCGAAAAGTGCGGCCGTCACAGTTCAAATGTTGACGCCCTCAGCAGATCAAGGGTCAAGGTGCCGGCCCAAAGGAGCAGGCGCCTCCGATGGCACAGGTAGAGAGGTGGCGGTTACCCCCCCACCAGTCAAGAGGTTCCACACCCCCAGCTCCCTCCCACGGGGGGGGATGTCACTGCGCAGTTCGGCGCCCCCGCGGCCAGGTCCAGCGAAGTAAGCAGCAGGCAGAGTCTCCTGTGGCCCCCACTGTTGCGGATGGTGAGGGTAGCTCTCAGGGCAGGGCAGGCGGCCCCTCAGGACTGGGGGGCCTCTCGGGATCGCAGAACAGGACTATAGGGGCCAGAGTGGGGGCACCGCCGGTGGCACGAAGCTGACGCCCCCCCCCGAACCTCACCTGGCCGCCGCGTCCACAGTGGAGCCAGGCACAAGCCCGGCCGCCTCACGTCCCAGTGAATTCAAGGCCTCATAGAAGGGGCGTCCTCCCGTGCCGCAGCGCACTCCCGGGGGGCCCGCCGCAGTGGATGAAGGGGTCACGGCCCAGCAATGACAGAGCCTCATAGAAGGAAGGGCGCGCTCCAGCGCCGGCCCCGCAGGCGTCCTCCCGCGCCGCAGCGCACTCCGGGGGGGTCCGCCGCAGCAGATGAAAGGGTCACGGCCCAGCGATGACAGAGCCTCATAGAAGGCAGGGCGCGCTCCAGCGCCGGCCCCGCAGGTGTCCTCTCGCGCCGCAGCTCACTCAAGGGGGGGCCCGCCGCAGGAGGCAAAGGGACCACGGCCCAGCGATGTCAAGCCTCATAGAAGGCGGGGGCGCGCTCCGGCGCAGGCCCCGCAGGTGTCCTCCCACTCTGCAGCGCACTTCGGGGGGGGCCGCCGCAGCAGATGAAGGGACATGGCCGAGCCGCTGGCCCCAGGCACACGCCGCAGTCCCCCAGTGGAGACACTCCACGCAGGCGGGGGTCTCCACGGCCACCGGCCGCCGCTGCAGAGAGCCGGCAAGAAGGAGGAGGCAATGGGCCAGCGGCGTCCACAGGGCCCTGCAGGCCGCCCGCCTGCCGGGCGAGGAGCCCCGTTCACAGGCTTCCCCCAGCCGATTCGGGCCAAAAACAGAGCTACAAAGGCAGCTGGAACACAGTCGCGAAGCCTGCTAAGATAGAACTGCAAGGTTGTAGTGGACCGCAGATGCAGTCGGATTTTCGGCACAGCCGCACAGAGCTCCAGAACTAAGCAGCCATCTTGGGCTGCTCAACAGCGCCACCTCGGTTTATTGTGTTCAAACATTGAGAAATTATAATAGTTCTTCCACTACACTGGTCCATATGCCAACTATGTCATCAATGCATTTGTTTATATATTTTAGAATGACAATCTATCTCTTGTACAATCAAATAACATTGAATCCAGTAATCTCAAAAAGTAACCGATATGTTTCTGATAATAACTATATTTGTATTTTCACTGTTGTTTTAACATGAGCTGCTTGTGCTTATAATAAAGAAAGAGAAGCCCAATGGTTGCCTCCGGTCTTGACATAGAATTGTAAATTGTATACCCTGCCACCACGTTTTATAGACACTCTGAAGCAGCCTTCCAGTGGAGTGTGTGGTACTTAAAATTACAAATGAATAGAAGTGTTAATTAAATGCGTTATATCATGCAAAACACTTTACAATGCTTACTTTTTCCCCTTTCGGTAAACATAATAAAAAAAAGGCTGACAAACCTGGTGGGGTTTCGTTTTAATCATAATTAAGGATTCTTAACTATTGTATTAACCTTTGTTCATTTAGCCCCACCCTAATTCACATTTTTTCACGCAGAAGATCATTGATGTCCTCATGGACCTCTTTGTTATTTAAGAGCTTCTTAATCTGTGCCAATCAGCAATGTAGTGGTCGAACAGCCCTGAGGATTGTTCACAGAGTGGCATATTGTGCCGCCAGTTCTAGTACTTACAGGCAAGTACTATAATTAGTCATTGAATGATTATGTTTGTGTAAAATTGCCACAGTGACCACAAATGTGGTTCATTTTGAACAGACTGCTTCATGATCTAGGAGTAGACTGAATACAATCAATGAAGCCCAGGTTCAGTTTTATGACTGGTTTGATTCTAAATATGTCTTAGCATTGAATTTCTAGTTTGAACGTCTTAGTTTTTCGGCAGTGGCACACGTATAACATATATGGAGAGATTTAAATTTTCCATTAAATCTAATTGTATGCATTGCTATCAAGCGATTAGCCCAGGGATCTATCTTTCTCTCTCCCTTAGCAAGGGCTAAGCTTTTTAGAGTCCAGCAAAAATAACCCTTGGAAATGTTGGGAAGCATGCATACCTAGCTCCCCTGTCCCGCTAAACAGTACAGATTGAGAGCCATAAATAATAATGCAAGGTGGTGGGGGGAGGGGTGTATAGAAGGAGCAGCAGGATACAGAAGCTTGTAGGAAGTGTAGAGCTTTGTAACCATGAGGTATTCTGAGCGGCGAATGTATACCCGACCGCTACCATGTTGGAAGCTAGCCCCCGAGTGGTCAACCCCAGCCCCTGAGCTTAAAAGATGTAGGCCATAGCATGAATACACTCTCCCCTCCCCGCTCCCATCTCAGGCGGCAGCCTAGAAGGTCATCTCATCAATTATGACACAACCCGTTATTGTTTCACACTGCAGGTCCATGTAATGTGAAAGGAATGTGAACAGCGAAGCACGGGTAGGGATGCGCCTGTCCTTGAAGGACGATCCCACGGGAGGCAGGGCAGAGGTCTGGAGCTGTCAAGCCATGTATGCCAGATTTAGAGCACCCGTACCCCGAAACCCCAATCATTCTATTTGAACTACCAGATGCCAACTACCAGAACTCCTAAATCCCTCAGAGACCGATTGATTAGTATGTCCATACTGGACAGTCCTGGGAGGAGGCAGATGTCAAGGGGGGAGCACTGACAGGTGGCCCTTTGATTTGTACTACGAGGTGTTTGTGGTCAGGGTAACAAATATAGGTAAATGATGAGGAGGCATGATGGAAGCCCCAGAATGTCTGGGATCGAAAAAAGCTCTTCGCAATTCATAGAGCTATCATGACCTCCAGAGTATTCACTGAGGTCATGTCTAATTACCAGGTGTACATCAAATGGTTGAAATGTGGGGAGAGTCGTCTATTCATCTAATGAACCAATTGTGTTGCCAGGGTGTAAAATCAACAAGAGCGTGGATCACATGGAGGAAGATCAACACATGAAACCACAGCCAATCGTCTGGTAGTCGATAATGACCAACATTATGTGCATAGGGACCCACCAAGGAGAATGATGACATCATACTGTATATTGTTTGCGTCATGAGTGATGTTGCTGTCCTTTAAAATGTCTGCTTTGAACTAACCAGTGCATACTGTGACAGTAGAGTTTGAATGCCTCTGCTGAAATGTATTTTTCTTTTTGGAAGTAAAACATTGTTATCCTCTAAAAGGGTGTATCAAGTTTTTTCCCTACAGGGTTGCATTTATTCTGTCTCTGGTTGTCTGGAGGTCTGCCCCCCAGATATTCCTGGATTATGTTGCTGGAACGTTTCAGCTCCTTATATGCTCCTTTTATTTCATTGCAGTTAACACAGCCCCTTGGCCATGCATTAAGTGTTAGAATCGGTGATGGTAATCCGACAAATAGATATAATTCTCTGAGCCATCAACATCGGCAGTCAAGTAAACAGCCCGTTTCGCTTGGGAGAGCCGCTGAATACACTGAATAGACATGCAGTGACAGAACTCTGAATTATACTGACTAGACATAGAATTGCTCCCGAATACACTGAGGCGACAACTAGTTGTAGAGCCCTCGAACACGCAGATATCAGCCAGATGATCACATCCATCCCAAAGTCTTTATTTCTCCATTACCTGCTCCCAAAACATACATTCTTCATGGCAAGACTATGTTAATTGGGAATTCAAGTACTTCTTAACGTCCTACTCAACACTTTTAACTTTATAGTGTGAGAAACCTGACAGTGTCTCACCCGCTAGCCCCTGGAGATCTGTCATCCAGGTGGCCAGGACACGGCCATTGCTTTTGCATCCAGTTCCTGGGGATGGACCAGTGCAGGTTGATCACCTGGATGAGGGGTCTTCGGGAGTGGACGTGGGACACTGGATGGCGAGACACGGTATCCCCTTCCCTGTAACACCTTTACCCCATCCTACAAGGTATGATACTTAGAGATACACCCACCCCCTTTTCTGACACAAACACTTTTCCCCGGACAACTCACTGTGAGGAAAACCGGACTAACACCCGAGCCATATACCTGACACGTCCCAATACAATGGTCAGGCAATTACTGAACATTACACACACCTGACTTCCATCACACTTCCCCACATAGATAAAAGGTGGAGCGCGAAAGCACACTCTGAGGAAGGCAAAGCACACGAGGAAGCAGCAGTTCCAAGATGGCAGTTTAATACAAGGCGGAAGACAGCAAGACCGAAGAGGATTGCAAGGAGGCAAGTGCCCTTGACCTTTTCACTGAAAGACTTTAGCTTTCAAGAGCCTTCGAGAATAGGAAACGTAAGACCTGAAATCAAAGCTGAAGAATCCTGCACTGGGTGTCGGAGGTACCCGGGCTCTCCCACGTCAATAATCAAGGCGGGGAGAAGTTTATGCTGCCGTGGTACTGTCCTTGGCTCCTACAACAAAGCAGCACCAGTGAAGACAGCACAGCTAGTGCGTTGAGGAGACTGATACCAGACCAGTCTTTGTGGAAACCAAGGTTGCAAGCAGCAACATTATATAAAGAAGATTGAAGAGAACGGTGTATGAAGCGTATGCGGAAAGTGACGCCAAGATAATTAAAACAGCAGATGAGTGAATGAACTTTGAGGCTAAGATACAATACTGTAGACAGTGGTCCGGTGCCACATGGGTGCTCATTCGAAAGTCTCTGTTAGGTATCCAACTGAAAACTTATGAACGTTAAAAGAAAGAGAATTGTGAAATTGAAGTGGTCCTGCAACAGGTCAAGCCAAGCCCTGTGTACATTCAAAAGTCTCTGATACTTGATGTCAAATTGACATTGGTCCGAGCCCGGCTGAGGGAGACTTATTGTGTTGAAAGGATCGGCCCGGCTGAGGGTGATCCGGGGGGAACCATGAGTGACCCGAACAACAATATCCTACGAACATTGTGTCAAAGGGATTTAAGCCAGGATGAGGGGGATCCAAGGTGATAAACTCTGCTCTAAAGGTATCTGAGCCCGGCTAAGGGGAATCCGGGGTGAATAGTGAATCACCCAAAGTGAATACTTGTTAAACTCTAAAGAGGAAAATAACTTGTTTAATTGGTTGTATCAGGCCCTCTGACTGAAGAGACTTTGAGAAGCAAGGAGACTTACGCCCAAAGGCCCTGATGCTAATGATTGAACTGTATCCTCGTGCTAAAGAAGCCAGAGACTGTGCTACGCTCGAGTGAATTTCATTGTCCCATGCTGAAAACATTTGCAAGGGAGGCCGACGGCCTGAACATCCTGACGTATCATTTTGAACACTTCTTTCTTTTGCATAACATTAATCCCCACACTATTTGTATTTAGAGGTAGGGATTGGCAATGGGTTTTTTAGTATAGGCCCTTTTTATTTTGACAAGACACCACTAGGACTGTGTTATTATTTGATGGCCATAGCTTGCTCCCATATCTAGATTTAGGATTAGATAGGCGTTTATGATACCCTTTTTGAAGTTCAATAAACACCCTTAAACTGTGGACGCCTGTCTCTGTCTCACAGTTAATACCTTCCTTACAATAGTTTCTAGGACTAAAATGCTTCTTTGGAACTAAAGCTTGTGTGTTTTTCTTTCATGGGTCTCCTAGGAAATGGATGAAAGCAGTGATGATTGGCTATCTCTGAAGCCTGTCCAACCCCTTCCCTCTCAATGCTGTGGCAGTGGATGTACACCTTGTATCTTTGATATATACCAGAAAGAACTGGCACTTTGGGAAGAGGCTAAGAAGCGAAATGATAAGAATTATTTGACCAATAAGGAAACAAATAAAAAGGTGAGCATGTTCCATCTATACTTTTTATGTTTAGTCTTTTGGTTACATCTGGGCCAAATGTCATCTGAATGTTTATTTAAATGTTTCATTATTCCCAGCTCCCTCTCTTCCATTTATGAACTGCTTCACCACTTCCCAACAACTCTCCTCCCTCTGATGACACCTCTATCTTCATCCAACCTACTCCAGATTCCCTCTCCAACTTCCAGCTCTCTCCTCCGTCCCTCCTCAAATTACTTCTCTCTCTCATCACTCTCTGCCAAACTCCTTCTTCCAATTCCTACTTATGCACCCCACACTGCCAGACTGAACTAACTAATTTTTATAGTAGGGTTGCCCTCACCTTGGGTGGTGCTGAAGGTGATTAAGGATACCTGCATACCGAAGGCTCTACTGTTTTGTCATTGGGCGACGTGTGTATGGATATATGGATTGTCTGAGATTACATTAAAGCCTGCCACCATTCCAGGAGGGTCATGGACAGGTGCAGAGTCTACCTCCCTTTCCCTGGAAAACTTGCAATCATTGCCTGCATTAGTATGGGTCCTTATGCTCTCCTAGAGTGTGAATTGGAAGCTGGAAAATCATCAGGTAACCATGGGAAGCTGTTGAATACATTAAACTTTCTTTGTCACAGGGAATTTGCAAAATTGTAATCTGCAATGCTGGGAGAATATTGTTTGTTTGATAATTTGCTTGCATGTTCCGCACAAATTACTTCCTCATTGTTCGACAGTGTCTTTATAAAAGCAAGATTACCATGGACTAATTCACAATGTGCAATTGTTCCTCTGGCATCAGTGCCAAAGGGAAAATGTATTTTCTCGGTCATCAGGGGCTTTGAAATGTTGCAAGGTTGCTCCCATATGGGAGAGGCTTCTTTTCCTACGTTATTTAGGTCTGGCTAGGAAGCTTAAATGGATCGTAAGTGTGTTCACCTTATAGGTCTAGGCCAGCTCCCTCTCTGTTTTGAGGTCCCTGTTGGTGTTGGGGGTAGGAGTGGTGAGGGCAAGAAGACCTCTGTTACTACCCCCATTGTGGGCCTTGATATGGGTATGGTGGGAGAAGACATAAACCTGTGACTATCCCCTGGGCATTCCTGCATACCTGTAAAGGTCATGTGTAGTGAACAATCATGTGACTCTCTCCTGACATATTTCTAAGGGTCATGGAGGGTGAACAATCCAGTGATGGTCTCCTGTCTAAGAGCTCGGACCCAGTGAGGGTGATTTGCGGATCCCCAAATTTAGTAAAGAGAGAGTTAAGCTGAAACAGTTCAATGCAACCAAATCCTTGAACTTCATTGAACGTATTTTAGTCGAACTGACAATAAGGTGATGGTTTGACGCAACAAAACCCTTGAAATTCTGTATTGAAAGCTATGGCACCTCAACCTTGAGCCCCCTTTTTAAAAAAAAAATGTTTAAAACAGGCAGGTTATAACAATACAAATTTCAATCATACATGACATGCATCGTAGGAGCCGTACGGTTTGTTGCCCTCCCCTGCCTCCCTCTGGTTGTTAAGTCCCCTAAAGCTGCCCCCCCCTCCTCTTGCCCCTGCCGGAAGTCCCCATCGTTTAAAGTCCTCTGAGCCAATTGGGGCTTGTAGGTCAGGGCTGGAAAGTTTTGGTCAAAGTCCAAGACCGGGCCCCAAATGTTTTGAAAGCGGTGAAGGAGACCTGCCCTGGCTGCCATCACCTTTTCTGCGATTAGTACATCCCAGACTTTCACCCACCAGAAGGGCATAAGAGGGCCCTCAACAGTTTTCCGGGCAGTGTGCGGGCTACCACGATTCTGCCCGCCAGTAGGCATTGAGATAACAGTTTGGCTTTGGGTCGAGATCTTTGGTAGATTCCGGAAATTGGGACTCCAAGAAGAATAGGTTCGGGGTCTAAGGGCAGCCTTGTCTGGGTAATGTCTGCAATGGTCGCCAGGCACTGTTTCCAGAAGGTTTGGGCTTTAGGGCAGGACCACCACATATGAAAGAAGGACCCTATTTGGCCACATTTTCTCCAGCATTTCGGGTCGAGCGTGGGATTCATTTGGTGGAGTCTTAGGGGAGGGTAGTACCAGCGCAGGAGGATTTTATATGCACATTCTCTCTTTGTGATGCATGCTGAAGAAGAGTGGGCCCGGGATCAGATGTCTACCCATAATTGGTCCTCTATGGGGTCGTCCAGATCCGCTTCCCATTGGGCCATGTACCCGGCTTTGGAGGTTAGGAAGTCCTTTTGGAGACGTTTGTATAGAGTAGAAATGTTCCCTCTGGCCGGGAGCTCTTTAAGAGTTAATTCATTAGCTGTGCGGGTGCGGGGGGCATGCTTGGCGAGTCTGTGGGTGGGAACACCAGTGACGCAGCTGGATGTATGTGAATCTGTCCTTTTCCTGAAGCTGGAAGATTTATTTACATCGTTCAAAGGTGTAGGGTTGTCCTCCTTCAAAAAGTTGTCCTAGGGTCTCCAGACCTCCTGCAATCCAGGTTTTGAATTTGTTGGTGGACAAACCGGGCGAGAAGGTTGGGTTCAGAAACACCGGGGAGGAGGGGCTGAGTCCCACCGCGATCCCCTTTTGCTTTAGGGCTTTGTCCCAGACAGAGATGGTGTGTTTGGTGGCCGCCAGTACCTCCCGCCACCGTCGCCGCTCTGGAGGTGGAACGTGTAGAAGGAAGCGCAGCGGAAGAGGTAGTTGCGCCTGTTCGAGGTCCACCCACCTGGGGCGATTAGTAAGCGTTTGCCATATCTGGATGCAAGACAGTTGGGCCGCCATCTGGTATTTCTGTAGGTCCGGGACCCCGAGCCCGCCGAGCTTTGCATTACTTATTATCGTAGCCTTAGGGATTCTGGCTTTTTTCCCCCTCGAAATGAACTGGAGCATTTTCCTCTGTATGTTCGAAGGGCTGGTGCTGCGATTGGTACTGGGAGTGATGAGCAAGCGTACAGGAATCTCGGTAGCAGGTTCATTTTACAGGCCGTGATTCGGCCCATTAATGATATTTCTTGTGTCGCCCAGCGTTTTAAGTCGGCTTCCAGTTCCGTGAATAGTGGGGGAAAGTTTGCACTGTAGACCTCTTTCGGGTTAGCTGGTATCTGAAGCCCTAGGTAGTCTTCCATTGGATTGGGCATAGTGGGGTTAGGGTTTCCCGCTCCTCAGGGGTCAATCCCACTTCCATTGCTGCTGATTTCCAGAAGTTAATGGCGAATCCCGTGTCCTTTCCAAAGCTCTCTATCTCGGCCAGGGCCTGAGGGAGAGAGGAGCGAGGCTCTGTGATGGTCCGTAGGACATCGTCCGAATAGAGGGCTAGTTTGTGGTGCGAGGTGCCCGTCTGAAGGCCCTTGACCAGGGGGTTCAGCCTGATCCGTTGGGCGAATGGTTCTATGATCAGCGCGAAAAGGAGCGGTGACAATGGACATCACTGTCTGGTTCCACAGGTCAAGGTGATGGGGGTGGAGAGGGTGCCATTGATTCTGAGAAGGGTTTTGGGCGCCTTGTTATTAGTCAGTTTCATAGTGCAGAATTCCGGGCCAAACCCAAAGGCTTCGAGGGTGAGCCTCGTAAAGGTCCAGTCTACTTTATCAAATGCTTTGATTGCGTCCAGTGCCAAGAGCACTTATTCTTGGGAGTCTCGGGGGGCAAGCTCTACCAGGTCTAGGGCTCTACAAATATTATCAGCTGTGGACCTGTGTTTCAGAAAACCACTCTGGTCTGCATGGATTATTTCCACAGGATCTGGGATAGGCGTGTTGCTAGAATTTTAGAGTAGATGTTGGCATCTATATTAAGTAGGGCAATCGGTCTATATGAGGCAGGGTATCTCGGATCGCTTCCGGGTTTAGGCAGCAAGACCATAATTGACTCTTGCATGGAAGGGGTTATGGCGCCTGTGGTTCTAAATGAATTGAACAACTGTACTAGTGGTGCTAATAGTTGGGGCTTAAAAATCTTATAGAACCTAGTTGAGTAGCCGTCCGGCCAGGGGCCCGAGATTTAAGAGCTTTTATTGCCTCATCCACTTCCTCGCTGGTTATTGGTGCTTCCAAAGAGTCTCAGGCTGCGTTCCGCAGGTATTCCTTCTCTTCCTCTATGCCTCGTACTGGGGCAGTCATCACCTGAGTCAGGTGGGCTATTGCAAGACGTTGTTTGTCTTGGTTAGCGTATTGGATTTTGCCATGTTGGTCCCACAAACCAATGATTGTGTTGTTCCTTTTGGCCTTGGCAAGTTTGGCCACCAGCAATTTGTTTGCCTTGTTATTCTTAGCGTAATTAAACTGTTTAGCCTTTGCCATTTGGTGAGCAGTGTGTTCGGCATAGTGGTCCTCTATCTTCTTTTGTGCTACATAGCTCGTTGAGTTTTTGGGGACCAACCTTTCTCCTTGTGGATCTTCTCTGCTCTTTCGAGTTCCTCTTCAAGGCTCAGGTGGGTTTGTCAACTTTTCCTGTGGAAGGCCACCCCTTGGGCAATCAGTTCCCCACCACTGCCTTCATTGCGTCCCAGTTGTTAGTTAGAAGAGGTGTCTTTGCTAGGGTTTTCCTTGAAGAAGTTGTTGATCGTGGTTGCGATAGCATCCCTGAGGGGCATCTCGTTGAGTATCAGGACATATAATGTCCATCTGCGTTGTTGGGGGCGGATGGCTCTTGCACTCGGATTTCTAGGGTAACTGGGGCGTGGTCGGACAGGATTCTCAAGCCTATAGTGACATTGTTGGTGAATGTGAAAATTTACATGGATACTAGGAGAAGGTCTATTCTGGAAAATGTTCTGTGAACATAGGAATAAAAGGAGAAGTCCTTTTCGGAGGGGTGGAGTACCCTCCATGATTCCACCACTTATAGCGTCCTGAATAGCTGCAGGAGAGCCAGTGCTATAGCGAGGTCTCCAGAGGAGGGTGGATGCGATTTGTCTTTCGCGGAGTCCGGGTCCCCATTAAAATCGCCACTGATAGGGAGACAAACCTCAGGGCCTGATGTTCCGGGACAGGATCTGGCACAGCTGGTGGGCTCTGAGGGGGGGTGGGAGATGTAGGAGGAACAGTCAGCATGTCGAAGGATGTGTTGCCATTCATTAACCTGCCCTCGAGTTTTTTGCTTTGACCTTCAACGGGAGGGCCAAGATTTAACTGCGGGGGGGACTCTTTGTGGGCCCGGGACCTCCCTGGCCAACGGGGCCATGGAACAGTGTGTAGCCAACATGGCTAAAACCATAAGTAGTCTTAGCGGGTTGTTCCAAGGACTCATTGGTGGATTGTGCCTTGGGACTGGGCATGGGCCGTGGGGTGAGGCCCGCTGCTCCGGTGATTAGGGATCATCTGTGCTCCTGTAGGTGATGGATGTCTCCGGGGACACTTTGGGGTGTGGGATTTCGGTGTGTCGACGGCTCCATTGCAGAACTGTACGTAACTGTTTCCTTCTTCTAAATCTTGGGACCTTTGACCATGAGCTTTGTTTAGATTTGGGGAAGGCTGTAGGGTCTGAGTCTGCCGCCGCCCCAGTGACTGGTGGTGGCGAGGGTATGGGAGAATCTGGGTGCATAATCTTTTCAGCGTCTTCTAAGTGGCTAATTCTTCTCAAAGTATCCTTGTAGGAGAATTGTAAGGCCGTGGGAAAAAGCCACCTGTAGCGGATTTGTTGATCCTGAAGAAAAATGGTTAACGGACGGAGGGGTCACCTTTTCTGGAGGTCTTGATAAATTTGGAGGGGGGCGCCTTGGAAAGTGATTTTGTCCTTGGAGCAGCCAATTGCTGAGATGGCTTCCGTGGTAAAGAAATGTACCCTGGTGATAACATCTGGTGGGGCATCTGACACGCGGTGGGGACGCAGTCTGCGGGTGCGGTCTAGAAGAAGTTGTGACTTCTCCAATTGTGGGAGGAGGGATTGAAAAAAGTCGGCCACATATTCTGCCAAATTTCCCGGAGGTTATTGGGTCGGGCCCTATTTTCCAAGTCCTCCTGCTTGTATTCTATGATTTCGCACTTGTCCTGAAGGAGTCTAATTGAGCGTTGGACCTCCATTAGGGTAGAAGTATGGTCTTGGGTGCGATCCTCAACTTCTCCCAATCTCTGCTCCACCTCCGACACCCTTTTGTCAGTGTTTTCTAGCTTGGTGGTGAGTTCTGTCATGCAGGACCGGAATTCTGACTTAATGTCCGCCATGAATTCACGGATATCCTCTTTGGTCGCCAGAGGTCCCTTGTTGTCTAGGGATTCCAGTGAAGAGGGGTCGTGGGGGTCTTGTTTCTTCGATTTGTGTGATGACATTAACTTTGCCGCTATGTCCGAGGTCTTGGTGGATTTCGGTTGCTTGGGCATTGCGTTATTCGTAGTCGTTGGATCGGAGGTTGCGGGGAGCCTTGTATCTTTAGTGGCAGGTTGCTTTGGAGGCCGCCCAGGGCCTTTCAGGTGAGTTAAGGTGCACCGCCGGTGTGGGTGCTAAGCTTGTATGCAGAAAACATGGCCGTGGGCCGGGGCGCCCTAGCAAGTGTCCAGAGAGGAGGGGGGGAGAGGGTTCAAGAGTCGCGCATGCAGGCCGGGGGAGCAACTCCGGCGCCCCCCGGGACTTACCTCTGTCTCAAGTTAGGGTCCCTCTGAGAAGGCACAGGGTCTCCAGGCTGGGTGCTGATTGTGTCACTTGATGAAGCAGCAAAACGTGGCGATCATTAGGGTCTCCGTGAAGGAAGTTCCTGCTGCCAACTGTTGCGCAGGGGTGGGTCTCCTGCCCCTGCTCAAAGTGCGGCCTTCAAGCCCTTCCCCAGCAAATTTCACCGGCAGAGGGGTTCATACGTTGTCAGGGGTCGTGCCCCCTCAGAGGACTGCCTGTGTGTGTCTCCAGACTGCTGACTTAAGCCCTCCAGGAGGCCAAAGGAGAGCTGCCAACGTGGCCGGCAAGGGTCTTTGTATGCTGAGGGGGTCGCCTTTCACTCAGAGGGCGAGCAGCTATGGCATGGTGTGGGCCGGGGCGCCCCAGGAAGAAGGGAAGAGAGAGGGGCCATGTAGTCAGGCCAGCCAACCAGGTGTATGCGGGGAGCAGCACCCACGCCTCCCGGGCTCCCGTGGGGAGGGAGAGGTCAGGCCCTCACTCCGGTGCGCCCTGTCTGTAGGAGCGAGGAGCGCCCCAGCTGGCAGAGCGCGGACACAGGCTGAGCGGCCGGATTTAGGTCGGCCTGCCGTTGCGGGCTGCTTCAGCGTCTCCAGGGGGGGTCAGAGCGGGGGCCAGGTGGAGCCCGCGAGGGTGTCCCCGACTGGGTGACAGGCGGCGGAGAGAGAGCGCACGCTCTGAGTCGGGCTCCACGTCCTCAAGAAGCAGCAGCAGCAGCCCGGAGAAGGAGGGTTGTAGGTGAGCTGAGACTGACTGAGCGGAGCAGGGGCCCCGTGGCTCCGTTGCGGTCAGGGGGGGAACGGAGAGCAGATCTGGAGATCGTTGGATGTCGTGGGTGAGCGTTCGCCCGGCACCCGAGTGCCGCCGATGGTTTCAGGGCAGGCCGGCACCGTTCCTCTCTCCGCCCCTTCTCCAGCTGCCCCCAAGCAAAGCGGTCCCGTCCGCCATTTTGGGTCCCCCGAGCCGCGGGGAAGAAACTCGCCTCAAACACCCATCAGCCACCCCGGGGGTGTGTAGGGAGCGGACCACAGGTGCTCCAGGCTGTCACAAATCACCTCAGTAGTTTGTGCAGTGCGGCTAAGCGATATCGCCGCATTTCAGGCCAGATGCAGCGGGTGTCCCACGGAGGCCATTAGAGGAGCGTCTTCATTGATGGCGCTCCAGGCCATGCCCCCCTTGAGCCCTCTTTTGTACAGCTCATGCATGCACATTGATGACATCACAGATAACATCTCATATTACATCTCTTATGGCATGACATATAACATCATCAATGATATCACTAATTTAGAGCTCATTCATAACAGTCGTGCTCCAGACCCTGCCAACCCAAAATAGCCACTGGGATTGGCCTGCAACTAGGCCCGTTGGCTACTTTACTGCCATCATGGGATAATAGCCACTAGCCTTTAATCACAGGCAATAGCGCCTGGAGTCATGTCTCAGGTCCTTCCAGGCCACTAAAAGCAGCCACTGGGCCTTGTGTGAATCCAGGCACAGTAGAAACTTTACTCTCATAGTGGGTCAGTGGGCTTCTGGCCCTGTCCTGTGGCCATGACAACTGCCCACTCTGCCCAGGGCATTACCATGGTCTGCACTGCCTCTGGCAATGTCATTGGCCATGATCCAGGCTCTGCCAGCCAACAAATGTAGCCATTAGTCCTTACTTGAGTCTCATGGACCTGAATCTTCACACGGAGAGAACGCATGATAAGCAATGCCACATGAACAGTGCTATGCCCCTCCCCAGTACTGATTGATGATTTTGTGTTCAGTCTGTGATGCCTAACCTAAGCATGCAACATCGTTGCTGAGCATGCTCTGGTCACACAATATTGCCTAACATTGGAATGGAACGTGCATCTCCACAACGCATCGCAACTCATAAACCTGATCTGCTCCAGTTTTAAGCTGGTCACATTTCAAGAGCACTTAACAAACAACGTGTATTATCGCTATAACAAAATGACTGCTGCTCTGCTGGAGTATGGAGTACATAGATGAGTAGTGGCTAAACCACCTTCTCAGCTCCATGCAACTACTAAACCCGTGGTGATCCAGATCATAAAGGTGAAACAGTCACAGCCCGAAAGGTACTCCTCCTTCACCTTGACTGGTAATGAAGGCCGAGGCCAAGCTATATCTTCAGGAGGGATTTGAGTTGATTACATTATCAACCCAAACAGTGTTAGTTCAATTACCCAAAATAAAAGAATGTCCAATCAATGTTCTATAAATATATAAATGTTTAATTAAACAATAAAAATGTTACCAACTTACTATGAAATACTAAAAAGGCCTACTCCTGAAAAGGAAACACAGAAAATGCAGATGCTTGTGATAGGAGAGATGAACAGGGGTTTTCAGGCACCCAGATTCGGCATCAATGTCAATGTTCAATGTTCTTGGAAGGAAAGGGTAAAGAATGGGGCCTTAAAAGTCACTATGGTCCCAGGGCACAGGGCCTCTTCAAAGTACAAGATTCCTGTCTTTGGGGGCTCAACGACGTTGAGACAGGTTTCTAGGAGCTCTCTGAGGCAGTGATTCTACATTGGGTTGATGAGCTGAGACAGGCAGGTGAATTACGGGTCGGTGTAGTTTACAAGCAATTCTATGGAGGAATCCTGTCTCAGTGCTGTTCCTTGACTTCTGGGTTGGTGAGAAGCCCAATTCAGGGTCCATAGGTCCTGAGTCCTTCCGTTCTACACTCCCACTCCAGACGGTTTTGCTGGCACCTACAGGGGATCCCATAACTCCAGTGTACAGGAACCTTGTTACAGTACAGGTAGCAGTGAGGCTTTTTCCTGCAGCACCCAGCCACACTGTCCCCTGGAGATGGTTGGGGGACAGAGCTCCCCTCTGCCTTGGATGCCTTCTGCTTTCACCTATAGAGCAGGGGAGCCTGGAATGGACTGCACTCCGAACAGATGTCCAAAAGTGTATCCGTCTTCCCTTGGTGGTACGAAGAGGAATCAGAGTAAGTGGTCCTTTTTAAAGGAAAATTGTCACAGGGGATCAGGCCAAAGGAGGCCTGCTTTAAGGGGTTAAATCCCTGTTTTTCTAACAAGTGCCCTTTGCCATATGACATTGCACCCAGAGTACATTGCTTACAGTAAATGAATGGGATGAAGGAGGAGACCCCTAACAGAAAGTAAGATGGTCAGACCCTTCTCAGGCCTACGTTTCTTCTTTGGCTCCTCTAATCTCTCCCCCTTCAAATGCCCGCTACCTTCAAAGGAATTCCAGTGATCAGCACCCTGTTGTGTGTCTGGCTTTGTTATGTCAATACTGCTTCTGAATCACCATTCCCAGGAGACGTCCAGGGAAGCTCTTTTGCCCTGGGGGAAGGGTGGACCTTCCTGCTTGGGAAATCAAAAGGGGAAGAATCCTCGCTATTGTTCCACATGGTAGCTGTGGAGACGGTAAACCTACACATCAATAACAATTAGTTCCACCATACTTTAGAACTGCTCACAGAGCTAGCACTGGTGTGATATCAAATTGATGTGGCTAAATAATTGTGTGTCCTTAGCAGTCACCATGCCAAAGTTACACCAAATTCATCACTGTTTCCCTGTCAAAGATCTCCTCCCATATGGCCAGGGGACAGCAGCCACTATCTGATCCTGGCACTGGGGGTAGTACTATGAGAGAGGATCATGTGGGAGGAGGCAGCTGTCGGGAGAAGGTGGTGACCCAATTAGGAGGGACGCAGTATTCTTCCTTTCCTAGGCCTGGGGAAGAAGACCACCTAAATTCTTGATGGCTTGTTGCCACTATACAAATCCCTACCATTGTAAAATCCAGAAATCCCTTCCTAAAAATCACTCTATGCAAAATACCATTCATACCTCATACACGCATCTAACATCCCCTGACAATAATGTTTTCACAACTAAAAAGCATAGCCAATATCACTTTGGAAAACCTAGATCTCCTATGCACTCCAACTCCCATAAAGCCTCAAGTACTGAGCCGAGGAGGAGGAAGAAGGAGTTAATGCAGACTGAAAGAAACACAAAGGTAAACATGTGGACTAGTTGTTTTGATGCAGCACAAGTGCGCAGGACATTTTAAAATGCTGTCCTAGTTCAGGAGGAGAGCAAGAAAGGAAGGCAGAACTGGAGAAGAACACAGTCCGGGAGAAGGCTGTGCTGGAGAAGGCAGGAACTTTCAGGCAGCTGCTTGCCATCACGTACCGGTGTGGCGTGAGGCTAGGAGAGACGCTGTGGGCACTGTGGGAGGACCGTCGGAGGACTGGCTGCTGCAAAAAAGCTACTAGAGCCACGGTTGTGCAGAGAAGTAGCAGTCTTGCCGGCGGGTGAGCGCAGATTGGTCAGGAGCACTGGAGAAGGGTCTGCAGTGCGAGGGAAGCTGTCCCAGAGAAAGAGCTTTCGTGCAGCAACGTGCCACGGGTTGGGAACGCAGAGCGGTCAGGAGCACTGGAGAAGGGCCTGCAGTGCGAGGGAAGTCGTCCAAGAGAAGGAGCTTTGTCGCAGCAACATGCCACGGGTTGGGAACGCTGCAAGACACCAGCAACTCTGCCCAGATGCATTGGGGGACCCAGGGCGTACCGACAGGCATGTAAGCTAACAAGAACTTTTGAATACTAGTTAAGTAAAGTACAAAGACAGAACTTGCACAAGTCTCCATGTATGAGATGTCAATATAAGGAAAATTGGAGCAAACAAATTAATACGAATGAACAGATTTAAAGACAAAACTTGCACAAGTCGCCATGTATGAGATGTCAATGTGGGGAAAGTTAGAACAAGTATTATCTCAAGCCAATGAAGAAGAGGCACAGTGAATTCATACAACTGTGCTCTATTGAAGCACAGTAACACTCAGAAGAATTCCTCGTGAAAGAAGTACATCAGGCAGTGAACATTTGGGGGAGAGATAACTGGCAGAGAAGTATACAAGGGAATCTGCAAGACCCCAGAAAGGGATTCCTGGCAGGGGTGTATACCAGCCAATCCACTACAAGTATATGGAAGCATAACAAATTGGGACAAGATCACTGGCAGAGGAGTACACCAGAGGATCTAAGCAGCTGATGAAAGAAAGTCCTGGCAAACAGAATACCAGTTGGAGATAATTAAGAATTTTTGAATTATAGGAAGATATCTGGCATGGTAGCATACCAGGGGATCTGAAGAACCTACTAAGGATTCCTGGCACGGGAGTAAACCAGGAGGTCCACTAAAATCACAGAAAGAAACCTACTTACTTTGCAGAACTCATAGTAGAAAGGTATAGCTGAAACTCTAGGAAACCAGGCATTTGAAGTTGTGATGGGGAACAAAACCCATTTTTCTTTTATGTTGACACCCTACGTCTGGCAAAGGGGTATATCCAGAAACCTGAAAAGCCCACAGGAGGATTTCTGATGGACAAATGCATCAGGTGGTCCACCAAGATACCCAAAGAACTTAAGAGAATCTTATATGAAACATCTTATTTGAACAAAGGCCTTTTTGTGAACTCAGTACAAAGAAAGTTTAGGAAGAGCTAGGTGGTATGAGACATATTGTTTGCACAGGAACCTGCTGAGTCCGGCACAGTGAACCAAATGAGTTATTGTTTGCAAGAGACACGTTTGCCATTCATGAGAAGCTGTTGTTTGAAAGAGACACTTTTGCCATTCTTAAGAAACTGCTTCTTTAAAAGGGGACACTGTACTTACCTTTTAAGACTTGGTTCCTCCTACTTTCAAAATGATAGCAATGAATAAGAGACATGGCTGAGGCAGAGGCCTTGCAGTTATCTCTTCTGCCCTATTCAGAGTAAACCTCTTAGTTGGAAATCTGTCTCTGGAAGAGAATTACTTTTCTAATCCTGACCTCTCTCGCCATCTTTGACTTTTCCTTTTGGTATACAGGCCACAAGGCTTTGCCACTTTCTTTTCTACCCTACTCACCAATCTAGATGCTGATCCCCGAGCTGAACAGAGACTCTCTTTTCATTTTGCGTTCCCCTACCCTTCTCCTACTCTCATCACTCTCCACACCACCAAGCTCTCTCCCTCCTTCTCTTCTCTCCCTACTTTCCACATTCTCCTCTCCTCTCAGCCGCTCTGCCAGACTCTTCAACCTTTCTGGCACTGTAAGGTGCTCAGGGGTGTAGAGAATGGCTTACACACAAAGTTACGGATGGGGTAGAGAACCTCAGGGACTCGCCAGGGCCTGCATCATAAAGCGGGTGGTTGGCCTGGCCCCGCAAGGTCTCTCTACTAACATCTCCTACCCTCTTACATGTGGTATCATCATAACCCACTCACTTGATACATATATATATCTCACGTCTTTTTCTGCTTTGAGTACACATGGTGGTATTCATTTATCATTAATCATTAGAGGATTTCTTCCTCCAGGAAATGGCATCCACAAAGGAATATTGTGTATTAGTTATGTATTAGTTAGTTAGAATGTAGAGAAACTATTGGACATAAGTATATAGTCAACTTGCAGCCTATGTACATTCATTTCTTGTTAGCGTTTTAGCTATGAATTAATACGTTTTTCTATTAGCAACTGCTTTTTTTAGAACTCTTTTCTCCCTAGAACATGTAAGAGATATAATATAATTAATTGTTGATTTTAATATATTAATTATACACTTCTCAGATATCTCTATTTTTCATTTCTGGTTATGATGTGTTTAACAAAATTTTCTTTCTTCTTTTTTCCTCTTATTGATATTACTACAAAATTGTATTTTCTTTTCCCATTGTATAATCTCTTTAAATGTAATAAGAATGTTTTATGTCATGTGAGAAGCTTATGTTAAGCTATAACACATTAATATTAAATTTAAATGTATTAGTTAATACCTTAATACCTATTTTTTTTTACTCACCACACTTTCTTTTAAATGTACTCTCACAAGTAAAATCCTGTAAATAATGTCTAAGATATGTTTACCATTTTCCAGCATTTCAACTGACAGCCCACCTCCTCCCTCTCCCCTGCACCTCCCCCGCTCCCTCTTGTCCCCTTCTGCTACAGATTTTGGTGCAGTTACGACACTCAGGCAGTCACTCCACTCCCATGAATCTCATTTGCAGAAACTGCATGTTTGAGCTATGTTTCCTTCCTCGAGCCTGAGTCTGATATTTAGTTTTGTGTTTTTGCAGGACAGTAATGCAGCAATTATTGATTCAGAGATGTTTACTGCTTTCAAGCTGTGTTCAGTGGAACGGCTGACGGATGACACCTGCCAGTACAGATTTGAACTGCCCAGAGGGTGGACCCTAGGGCTGACTTTGGGCCAGCACATTGTATTAAGGTACCTTGCTTGTTTATTTTTTTTTACAAATGCAGATGTAGTGGTGACTTCTTTTAAGTGATAATGTTAAGATTCTAACCTTTTCTTTACAAAATATTGTAACAAATTTCTCATTCAAGTTCAATTTTTCATCTTGTAATTTCAGTCGGCATTTAATCTCATCCCAACAAAACAAGTATCCTTCTCTTTCAGCTTTTCCTTTCAAAGTATGTCCTTCATTCTTTTTCACTAAGTGGTATCTTGCTTTGCATAGATATCCACTCATACTGTCCATCCTCTTCCATCTTTGATATATAAGCAGGGCTATCGTTTACACTTGTGATATTACTCCCTATGTGAATTGGTTAGTTAGTCCACTGCCAAGCGTTCCAGTTATCTGTTTATGTGGCATGGGCAGGGCGATGCTCACCAATTTAGTAGCTATTCCCAGAGATCAGTTGTAGCTGAAGAATATATTTTAGGAAATTCTTTATGACTGAAAGAGTACTCAGAATGTGTATTTCTCTTGGGGGTATTGTATGAAAATCCTGATTGTTGGAGCACGCATGCAGTATATAACTATTTCCACTGGAGCTCCAGGTGATATAACTGCAAACCAGACACAAAAATAGCCTTGATGATGGCATGCATTTGCTTTTTCTGTTCTTTTTTTATGCAGTGAAATTCACACTACCTTTGTTACCGCAACCTTTCCAGCATCTACCAGAGCCATTATAGTAATTGTGGTTTAGCCTAAGGGTTCATCCACTTTGGGCAAATGTGGTTTTTGATTGGTGCCAGGTTTTCTCATGTTTTTGGATGACTCTTTTGCTGATGTTGAGTTTTGTCATGTCACAGGGAATAGAAGGTTTCGGCCTGATCGTGTGCTGTTTTACTGTGAGATGTGTGGTAATGTTCGATAACACCTAGGTCCACATACACATTCACTCCTTAACCTGAGACTAGGGGATCTGCTTCCCCTCTTTCCTTCTCTGGTTGCTTGTAGATCCCTTGCTGCCAAATTGCATGCCCTCCCACATTGTTAACACCCCGCTCCACGTATCTCTGCTTCCTTCACTGTGTACTCCCCCCTATGACTTATAAAGCGCTCCGTTGCTTCCCAAAGTTAGGTCTGCGCTCAATAAATACCTCAATAATAATGGCGGCAGGTCATGGTGCTGGTGAGTGCTTCTAGGAGGGTGTTTCTGTTTTAATTGTGGGAATCTGTGACCAGGCGCTGGTGACGTGTATCAGGTTTTATGTGAGGGAAGGATCTATAGGAAGGATCAGGATGTCTACTTGATAGACCTGGGTGTTGTTGGTTTGGGTGATGTGGTGGATGGTAATGTGACTCTGCAAATTGAGAGATGGGGTGTGTTGTACTGGAAGGTTGGTAAGACTGTGAAGATGAAGTCTGTGGGGTTGCCGTTGGGTTGCATGTGTGCTGGTTTGAGTTTCATTGTGTCCAGTTGAGTAGTGCCTACCTTATGGCCCTTGGTGGCAGTGTTGCCTGGGAGGGTGCATTCCGCAGGGAAGATATTGTTGACATGTGTGAGGGAAATGTTTAGAACTGAGTTGGTGTGTGAATGAGGTTGATAGTGATGGTGGTGTTTGTGGACAGCATGGGGGCACCTCAGAAGAATGCCTTGAAGGAGCTGGTGGTGGCCAATTGCAGGGATCGGATTGCATGTGGATGATGGGGCGTCCTCCACTCAGCCTGTGAGCTCATCCTCTGAGTTGAACGGGGTGAGGACTCTCAGGGTGTGAGTAGAGGCAGGTGTCAGCTAGGTTTCAGTGATGAATATTACACCCACAAGGGTGGTGATGATGCCTGTGTCTCGGTTGATTGTGAGATTGCAGAGAAGGTGTTGATGAGCATCAGCTTTTGCGCCCAGGCAGTGTTGTCTGGGTTGGTTAGTGGGTTATGTGTATGAGGTTCCTGTGGCGTGGGGTCCATGTTACTGTGGGTTTGGCGCTTTGCCTGGTGATGACGGGAATGGCTTGTGGAATAAGCGGGTGAGACACATGGGGCCTCATTAGGAGTTTGCTGGTCCGGAAACAAGGGTTCTGGTAAGCTCACTGGCACTCTTGTTTCCGGATCGGCACACTCCATGTCTGGTGCCGGTCCTCCTGTGTCCCCACTCCCTGGGAATGGGGACTAACAATTTGCCGGCAACTAACTTCCCGGGCCGCCAGACTCGTAATGAGGAAGTCAGATGCCGGTAAATTATTACAGGTCTGGCGACAACCAGCCAGTAGCACTGGCAGGGTTACCGCCGGACCCGTAATGAGGCCCATGGTATTGGTATATGGCTTACCTGAGATGTGAAGTGTAAGGGTCCTGGCCCCTTCTAGGTCCTTCAAAACAAAAGAGGTGATGGCTG
Source organism: Ambystoma mexicanum (assembly GCF_040938575.1). Lineage (NCBI taxonomy): Eukaryota > Metazoa > Chordata > Amphibia > Caudata > Ambystomatidae > Ambystoma > Ambystoma mexicanum. Next base: position 1,302,926,891 of record NC_090922.1, read on the forward strand.
AAAGGTTTAGAATTAATCCTAACCTCTGGCATTGCTTTGGACATCACTCCAAACCATCATTCATCGCCTGCCAAGCCATTACAAAAGGGGAAAGACCTGATGCAAATCAGGCTTGGTCCCACCCCAAAAGGGGCATACCAGCCCGAAGTGCTTGGTCACATCCCTTCTGCATGGGGCCACAAGCTTCCCCAAACATGTTTCGGCCTCGTTGGGCATCATCATTGAAGAGTAGCTTGGGTCTCCAGGCCCAGCAGACATGGGACCCACGCCTGGGCGCACCCGTCCCACTCGGGATGACTACAGTAAAACAAAAGAGATGATGGCTGGAAGGTTTAGAATTAATCTTAACCTCGGACAGTGCACTGGGCCCTTCTAGGTCATCACAGGCCAAAACAGGAATTGTCCTTGTCCTCGTCTGCCCTTTGCTTCAGATGATAGGGAGATAGAGGCCCTATGAGGTAAGAGTTTAGAGGGGAAAGGAGTTGTGGGAGACAAAAAAAGAGGGTAAAAGATGGAGAAAGAATTAGAAAACTAAACAAAGCAATATATGTATTCAAATAATATCTTTTTGTTTTAAATATCACATATATACTGTATATTATGTATTAAAATACTTTACAATTCCAGTCAATTGGAAATTTGAATTAATCATTACTACATTGAAGCTTCAAGTATTTTTGAATGAACACAGTACTGCATTGATGCACCACATTTTTTGATAGTATAAAATGCTTTAAATCTCATAAAATGTTATTGCACGCCGAGGATCATTGAGTTTCTGACATTATACAAAAAATCAAGCAAGAGGCTCTCAAGCCGGCTTGTCTGGAGGGCTGACTGTAAAGTGGGTTGGTGGCTTGCAAACCCATTAATGCATAACTTCACTTGCTGACGGAAGCTGGAGACAGGCGAGAGAATGGGTGGCTTGCGAGCTGTGTGAGCACAGTAGAGTTGAGTGCCGATACACACCGAAGGTGCAGAGAGTCAGATCACTGGACAGTGTTAACAGTGCTACCTGACCTAAAAAACGTGACGGGTGCCTTCAAAGCATCAGCCCACTTTCCTTCTTCCAATCATGTGACTAGCAAACACAGCAGTCATGGAGAGCCACACCACATGAGTATAATGAGGGGGAAAGAAGATCCACAATGGGAGGAGGTGGAACCCTGCAGGCCCTGAAGAATCCTGTGAACCAGTGCTAATCTAGGAAAGGACCAAACCAATGCCAGGCATTATTTGGACACTTAAGGTGGCTACGTAAGTAGAAAAGGAGGAAGAAGGAGGCATACAGTGTGTGAGTAAGGGAGTCTTTCAAGGAGAACTAGTGCAGGTGGAGGGAAAGCGAGGTGAATAGGTTCCTTTGCAGTGCACCTCAGTTTTTGAAGCAAGTTTCCAAGTGATATAGCCAATGCCCTGGCAGTGGGCCATATATTCTTGAAGAAACAAGAAGCTGACTGGCTGCATGCCTGCTGAGGGCAAAAGCCCAAAGCCTGGATGGAGCTAGAGGACCAGTAAGAGGAAGAGACTAACCAGAGTCTGTTGCTATTCAAGCCTGAGAGGGAAATCCTTGCAATATGTGTGAGAATTACTTGAGACTGAAAAGCTCCTGGGCCAAGGGCAACACATTCCTGTTGGTAATCATTTTGAGAACCCCTTCAGGCAAAGGGTGTAGGGAAGCCATGGTATCACAAGTATGATACTGACACAATGGATACAATTTCTAAAACCTTTATTGAAAATGTTGGGACTGGAGAAACTCCTACTTTGCCCCATGACTAAGATGGGAGTAGTCTCGACCATCAAACGATGAACAAAACCATCCTAGTGGAGTCCGTCAAATTAAAATGGCCTTACTAACAAAACCTAATGCCTGCCCCATCGCTTGTACAAAAAGTGTAAAAAGGAGAAATGTATGCAAAGGAAAAATCAGTGTTCAAAGAATAAATTCACTTGAACCACCTCTCTTCCCCACGTTAGACCTCACGGGGTAAGGCTGTCCCTGTAGGCAGGATGACACACTCTGGCTCTGTTTCCAACACTATAAACAGTTCCAAACCGTGGAAAGAGGCCCGCTTGGCTTTCCACGTTAAAATCTCTTTTCTCGATTTCCAAAAATAATACTTCAACACAAAGTTCACAAAGGTCCCCCTCTGTTGGGCTCCGATCTTTTATCACACAGTTCACGTATGTCTCTGTTACACTTAAATTATAAATGATACTCAAGGTAAGCCGCAGGTATATTCATCAGGATGCTTTAATCAGGTTACAGGTTCAATCAGGTGACATTGGGTACATCAGGAAATGAGGGAAGTACAGAGGGGAGCCCACTGGCTCCCACCACCCAAGCTACATCTTCCAACTGCCCTGGGTGGAATCACATTCACACTCAAACGTTCCAGTCGCTCTCCTAGCATTCCATTCATGACATCAAACCTTGCTAATTGGTATTAGGTGTATGCACTTAGTGTTAAGTGCCTGACTTTGCCTGACTCGATGAGTGTGGTTACTCTCAGTCACCCTCTTCCTCTGCCCAGTGTTTGTGTTAAAAGGGGCGGGGTTGGGACTTTGGAAAATCCTGCAAAATAGGTTGGGGTAGATTAACAAAAAAGGGATGAATACTGCCTCTCACCCTCAGTTATCTCACCCCCACTTCCCGAAGACTCTTCGCCCAGGTAATCCTCCCGCACTGGTTCACCCCCAGAAACTGGATCCAAAATCGATGGCCGTGTCCTGGCCACCTGGATGTAAAGTCCCAGAAAACTAGCCAGTGGGAGACCCTTTAGTTTCTCACAGGGGGAATCAAACGTTGTGCTGAGTCTACATCCCAGGAGACCGGAGGCAACCCACGATCCAAGGAGCAATCTGCAAAGTAGCTAAACAGTGTATTAGGTGAGCTAAACTCTCTGTGATTGTGAGTGACCAGGAGATAGCCAGCAGCAAGGCGTTTCCCTGGAACTATGTTTTGGTATAATAAGGAACTAATCCTGGACTGGGGCATTAGGACCTCTTACCACGATTTATTGATTTTAGAGTTATACCTCTATCCTCACTCTGTAAGATCAAGATATAAACCTCTTGTGTTTTAGTTATGGAATGAGATCTTCCAACCCATATTCCTGAAGCTCAAGCCACGGGTTTGACAAACCATTTTTAGCTACTTTTAGGTACTTACTACCGGTGGACCAGGTTTGGGGCTGCGTTGCTGATGCTCACTCCCCTGACTGATATTTAGTTTCTCCCTATAAAGTGCACATTTTTTAGCCAACGTAGTCAAGATGGTAATTTGTCTCTTTTACCTCATCCCATTTCTTACCCATTTGGTCATCCTACCTATGCTGTTAGATTCATAAAGGTTTAGGACTTCATTTGTGGCCACTGATTAATAACATCCAAGCGCTTCTCTAATAATTCTTACTAAAAACGCCCTATCTTGAATGCCCTTTGAAAGACGAATATAATAAGAATAGCGTTAGAACCACTTAGCATCAACCAGCGTGGGGACTATTTCACGCCTGATGCAGTGTGACAGATTAAAAGTCCACTCTGGGCACAAAAACCTAGCAAAGTGGTGGGTCCTGGACTATGTCGGTCGAGGCAGGAACATGGATTGCTGGAAACAGACTGCTCTGTGCTGTTGCTGCAACATTATTGGGATAGACCAAGGCATATCCCAAAGTAGCAGCAGTCATCATCAGTGGCTGCATGTCACAGGACATGGGGGCTCAGCCTGGGTATGAGGGTTCATGAAAGGGGACAGCTTGACTGAGAACCCAACTTCTGTCCAGAATGCTGGGTCCGGAGTCACTAAAGGGTGAACCAGTTTTCATGCAAACTAGTAACAGCCCGGCCCATTGCAACTGCAACAGAATGTCACCTGTCTGGATAACATGAATGTGTGTAACTCAGCCTGGGCATCACGCAGTCACAGTGGCCATTGCAGATACCAGCCACACAGAAATCTGGATCTGAGGTTGGTGCCAGGAGGCTCAAGAGCACGCAAGATGAAGCAGCCGGTCCCCTGGCCACTACAATCCAATGTTACAAGCAGCATCTGCCAAACACTTCAACAATATCTTTCTCAGTGATGCCACCATGTTAGGAATAAAAACAGAAAACCTCTAAGCAACCTCCTTAAATCCTTGAAAATCAAACACTTGTCGCAGAACACACACACGTCAGAATCATAACATTTAACCCGGTACTTAATGCATCACTGTCCTTCATAACCCTCCTAAACTGGATTAGACAAGTTCAAGGCAGCGGTATTGACCGTAGTCAATTTTGGCGCAAAACCAATTTTGCTGCGGCCAGACTCCACAAATCTGTGCACACCCTCTGCCCCTCAATACATCACCATCTTCCGCCCACTTACCTTTTGCTCATCCGCTTCCTTCTGACCCTGCGGCGTCGGTTCCGTCCCTCTTAAGCGGGTCGGATTCGATGCAGCAGGGTCCCGATTTCAATCATTTTTTTGTTTTCTTCCTGTCTCCCCGCCTCCAATCCTCAGAAAGCAGGGCAGAGCTAAGCTAATCCTCAGGAAGCGGGGCACGTCAGAGCTAAGATGTCTGACCAGAATACACACAATCCTTATAGCTGTCCTGGGCTCACAGTATTGACACCAGTATGAGACAAATCAGATGTGGCTTGTTATAGTTTGGGTGAATTACTGTTCATTTTACCTTATATTTGGGTATGGGTTTAAAATTAAAGATTAAACTGCTACCAGAATAGTAATAGCTCATACCTATGTGGTTTAGGAGTAGAGATGCAGACTTTAATTGCAGCCTCTGTGCTGAAGTGACTTGGATGTCGTAGCAGCTGTCAAAAGAGCACCTGTGACCTCTGAACCTGCTATATGCCACTGGACAGTAGATGTTGCAGATCAGGAGACTGATGCAGCAGGGCACATGTCCTGGGTGTTTGGCATGGAGCTTATGAAATGGGCTCTGGTTACCAGATCCCCCTCTCTGAGATGGAATTACCTGCATCATTTTATTACTTAATACAAAATTTTTTAAAAAAAACAGGACGGGTTTTACACCCTTGCCAGATGGCAGTTCCTCACAGCCCTGCTTTAGATCTAGTTGCTACCTTGACAGCCAAGGACTTGTATTGTATTGTATTGTTTATTTATTTGTAGAGCGCACCGGGCCGTTAAGCAACTGGGCGCTTGCAAATTCTTAGTTACAAGTACATCATTATTATACATTGCTTATGCTACAGGAAGACATATACATCATATATTATGTTACATTGTCACATAGTTTTCAAAGAAACTTAACCCAGAAACAAGATCTACAAGACTTTTTGAGCCACTTCTCGGATGACTTTTCAGAATTACCCGGAAGAGCTCATTAGTTTTCCTTCATGTTAATGCATCCCAGGGAATGTCTGTGTGCCTAAGCCTGTATAGACGTCTTGAAGCCCATAGACCATGTTTAAGGCAGGCGATCAAGAAAATTGTACATCTACAGTCAGTGAATGTAACAAAGCCAGTGGTCCTCTCCAAAAGTATTAATGGGAATCCCTGATAGGCACTGTCAATTTTGCATTGTCTTTCAAATAGTAAAGGAGTTTTTGCAGTTTGATACATGCCTCATGCCTGATGCGTTTGAATTGATGGAAAAGATTCAGGATTCCACTGTAATTTCAACTGTAGACCTCACGAAATGCTACTGGCAGGTCTCTCTTTCTCCTGAGGATAAAGGTAAAATGGCCTTCTCTCCCCCAGAGGCATTGTTTCAATGTACTGTTCTACCATTTAGGTTGCAGAGGACCCTGGCAACTCCATTTCCAGGCCATTTGGAGAGTTTTCCAAAGCATGTATAGATGAAGTTGTTATCCATAGCAAAGCCTTTGAAGAACTCATTCACCATCTATACCTGGTATGACACGTCTTGAGGGGAACAGGGTTACCTGCCAATCCGGCCAAGAGTTTCTTAGCTTAGTCCACCATCAAGTAGCTGGAGTTTTATGTGTGGAATGGCATAGTTCAACCTTAGACCAAAAAGAGGGCCACAGTTCACAAAGTGCCAATTCAACCACTTTAGAAAGAATCATAAGCCTTTATAGGCTTAGTAGGGTACTGCAGAAGGTTTATCCCCAATGTATAGACTATAGGGGGATCCCTTTGTGATAAATTAAAATTTCAACCCATCCAGTTAACTTGGAACATTGACAGTGAGAAAGGCCTTTTTAATCTCGAAAGAGGCCTTATGTACTGGTAGCATCAGACTTATCACAACTGATAATTTTTAGAAACTAATACTTCTACATTCGACTAATGCTGTATTGTCTGAAGAAGAAAAATACTTGAACCAACTCATCCGGTATATACGCTGAAAGCTATTTCCCCATGAAAGTAATGTTTCCATCATGGAACTATAATTTATTGCAATTAAATAGGGAGTGCACACCTTTAAATACCACCTTTTGGGTGTAATACCGATTGCACCTCTCTCATGTAGTAGGCGAATAATAACGATAGCAACCTCGGGATCAAGAACTGGTTGAGTCTACAGCTTTTGGTCAGAACACTGGGAAGACACCCAGTATCTATTATGAAACAATCTAAGTAAACAATCAGAAAGAGAGGAGGTATGTCATGAAGTCCCTTTTGGCATTTGAGATTGGGAGAATCTGGGGACATGGGGACGACACCAGCTACAGGATACAACTCCTGGTGGTGCTGTTTGGGGTAATCCCCCACTACTTCTCAGGCTTCCCTCGGGCAGGATCCAAGAACACCCTTACATGGAGTGGTAATGTTGCATAGACAGAAATATTTTTTATGAGCGATGAGGGAGGGCACCCAATAGTGCCATAATCAAAGGCAAGTAGGTTTAGAGGGAAGGAACCCTGAGACAATTAACTTGAGAAAGGATTTGTTATGTTTGCGAGGTACGGGTAAAAATCTAAAGCAACACCGGTCCCGACCATGAATGGTCCACATCCAAAACAGGCTTCCATGAAGATCACACTATATGTTTGCATGCCCCAGGGAGCAAAGCCAGGCGGCAAATACTGTGGAACTGATAAAATAAAGCAGGAGAAACATGCACACTTGGTGTGAACAGACTGTTTGCTATAGAATCTACCAACGCACTTTTCAATAGTGATACTGGAGAGCTTGGCCACCATGACAAACCCCAGTCTGATCCTGAAATGCCACTTAGGATTTTTCAGACTTTGTCCCCTGGTGGCCGTGTTGCTGGCCAAAATAAGTTTGTAGAACAAACTCAACATGTGAGTACACATGGAAAATACAGGCATATACATGGGAAGGAATTGTTCTATGATTTGTTTGTGATTGGTGGACACATGAATTACGAACACTGAACTTAATGGAGAAACGGACCCCAGAGCCAGAACAATCACATTCCTACAAAAAGAGGTAAAAGACTCCTGATTCTCATGGATTTAGGACAGCGTTCCTGAGAGTCAGGGGTGTAGCAGAGAGAGCAGAAGGAGGGGCGAAAGTGACTACGATCGTGGAGTGGCCAAAATAGTAAGGCCACAGAATGGAAGAGTTACAGAACAGGAGATGTTCATGCCAAGCTAGCCATACTGTGGACCAGGCAAGCCTCAGTAGAAAGGCTTGAGTAGAGAGCCTCCTGGGAGCCTTGAACCAATGACTGACATGAACCAGGCATTCGGGAGGAGAAGCTGGAGAGTAGCCTGCTGAGGGCTCTTTCCCAGATACTGGTGTTTTTGAAAAGGCAACTTTGCCAACTAAGGAAGCTTGCATCTGTGTAGAAACCCTTGGCTAAGGAGTGTAGGAGAGCAGTCACAATTACTGCAGCCTAGCCAATGCCTCAGTGGGGGTGATCCAACCCAGAAGAGCCTCTATATCAACTGGGAAAGCTATCTCACTTGCCTTGGCAAATCGTCAAGCAGACTGTTAGGGCAATGCGGGCACTGCGACAGGCCTTGGCTTAGAAGGAGTTCATCAAGGCTAGCAAATCATGAAGGATCCCTAAAGATTGAGACAAGCTCCTCTGATGAAGACAAGAGAAAGAAGTATGCTGAGGAACTCAAATCCTCCCAGAGACTGTGAGTGATTTGGAGGACACTCACATGGCTACAAAGACCCAGGAGCTTGTGGAATAGAATTGGGAATGGAGATTTGACTCAAGACACTAGGTCCTTTAGATTAGGAAGCCTCTTTTCACACAATTTAAGTTACTAATGCATCCTGATAATGGGTTTAAAAAATCATCCAGTTTTAGGGCCTCATTAAGAGTTAGGCCAGTTTTCTACCGGAAATACTACATGCAGTATTTTAAGAACTTTGCCTAATTATAAGCCTATCGGCTGATTGGAGGTAATGGATGGGGATTTAATAAAATACCTGTAGGGGTGCAGTGTGAAGTGACTGACACAAATGTGGCATGTTGAAACAATCAGCTGTATTTAAGCTTTGAAAAGAAAAGGAAAACGTACCTATCCTTCACTGTAAGAGGGGGTTTCCCTGCCTCAATGTAAATGCTAAAAGTCTTGTCTGGATGTCCGAAATCTTAAAAGTCCAATGTCCTGTGTGCACAAACTTCATTCTGTCCCTTACATCTAAAAGTAAACTAACAGAAAAGGGGGGAGGATGGTCCAGAAGAATGGCTCCCTTCTTCTGGACGTCTTGGAGGGGGGTGGTTTTCTTTGGCCTGCATGAATGACTCTGTCAGCACGCAGAGATGTTTCTCTCTGGAGGTACTCAATGTCCCAGAATGCACAGTTCACTGTTCTTTTTAAAGGTTCATGAACAAATAATATTGGACAATCATTTGTATGTACATATTGTAGAATAGATATAAATTTAACTCAGCTATCATAGTCGTAACTTAAAAAGGTGTTAAAAAAAGGGGGATAAGGGCGGGGAAAGAACAATAGAGAAAAAGGGAAACAGAAATACTAAAACCATCCACAGCACACAGATGTTAATTGTATTGTATTGTATTGTATTGTATTTCTTTATTTATATAGCGCGCCTGGCCCTAAGGCATCTGGGCACATGTCTTAGCTTATTTATTTATTTATTTATTTTTTTTTATTTGTATATAATCTTTGTTAGATTTTTACAAAGGAAGTTCTCATAATTACATAGCTTATTTGCGCCGTCCACGATTTGTCAAAATTGAGGGGATTTTCTCGTACGATATCAGAGATATCAGAGGTGACTAATCTTTTCCATGGTGATGTTTAAAAGTTTTGCCGTCGGGATTAGCCATCTAGTTTGGGCTCCTGTAATTAGACGGTTCCACCACATATCTTCATCGCTGATGAAAGAGTTTATAAGCAAGGGACCAAAAAAGGCGTCCCTTTCCTGTGCGATAGCCGGGCAAACCATCAGGAGATGTCTTATGGATTCTGTATTTTCAGGATTTTTACAGAGACGACATGTTTTCTCGTTAGTAGCAGTTCGAATAGCTAAAATTTCTTTTGTAGGAAACAAATTGAGACGGGCTTTCAATAGAGTTTTCATCAACCGCTTGCACGGGTATTTTTTGCAATACTCCATAGGCTCTTTCAGTTTGTTAAAAGTGGGTGGCAGATGGTTTAGCAGTTTGTTTGATGATACTTTTTCGTTAGTATTTATCCAGTCTAACCACTCCATTTTTGATTTTATTCTTAAAGGGTTCCCGAGTAGTTCGTCTTCTGAACAGGCTATCTCCTGCAGGATTTGCTGCTGAGTTTCAACCCAGTTTTTAAGTAGCTTATTGTTTCCCTTACTGATTTCTTCATTTATCATACGATATATTTGCAGGCTCTCTGGATGTCTTATTTTTCTAAATAGCTGGATCGTACTTTGTGTCACCACTGCAGCTATGGAGAGCAGACCTAATTCACGTCTTATTGCTGGAGCGGATGTGGATTTTGCAAGTCCAAGTGCTGTTCGCCAGATGTAGCCTTCCAGTTTGGTCCAGAGCGTCGACGGGATTGTAGGTATTGCATCCATGGCGTATGTTAAGGACGGGATAACTTTAGCTTTATAAAACTGGATTGCAGGAAGGAGACTGAATTTGCCATATTTTCTATGGACTGCTTGAAGCTGAGATGTTAGGTGTTTCGCCTTTATCCATAGAGTTTGTTGCATTGTGGTAGCGTTCTTAGAGCTATCAATTTCAACTCCCAAGTATTTAAACGATGTGACCACTTCAATTTTTGCTTGATGGAGGAACCACTGTAGATTTTCTTTCTTTTTAGTCCCCTGTTTTTGAAAAATCAGGACTTTAGTTTTTGATTTGTTTATCTCCAAGTTATTATCCTTTGTATATTGGACCAGATTGTCGAGTTGCCGCTGAAGTCCGATCTGCGTATGATCCAAGATTATTAGGTCGTCGGCATACAGAAGCCGATTGACCACTACATTGCCGACTTTAGGTGGAAATGACCTGATCGTATCCTGGGAGTCTTTAAAGTCGCCTAGGAAAGATATGAAGAGTGTGGGGGCCAGCGGACATCCCTGCTTCACTCCACGATAAGATGGGATTTGATCGGATAGCAGTCCTTGGTTGTTCAGGCGAACGGCCATCCTAGTGTTCGTATGAAGGGCAATTATGGGATCCAGGATGTCTTCAGGACACTTCCACGCTTTCAATTTGTTCCACAATAATGACCTGTCGACTCGGTCGAACGCCTGGGAGAGGTCAACAAAAGCTAGGAAGACCCTTGGTGCTCCAGACAAGACTTTATCTTTGATGATACTCAGGATCATTATATTAGCTGCCGTACTTGCATTTTTTTGAAAACCCGTTTGTAGTGGGTCTACAGAGGGGGATAACCTTGCCCAACTCTGGAAATGGCTCAGAAGCATAGTAGCGAAAACCTTGCCCATAACGTCCAACAAGGCTATAGGGCGGTAATTCGAGGGGTCCTCCCTGACGCCCTTTTTAAAAATCGGAACGACGACCGCCTGGGTCCAAGAGTCAGGTATTATCTTTTGGTCTTTGCAATCTTTGAAAATTAGACTCATTGCTACTGCCCAGTCGTCAGGGTTTCGCTTGAGGTCTGAGTTAGCGAGCCCATCTGGACCTGGGGCTCGGGATGGTTTTAATCTTGTGATGACTTTTTTTATCGCATCTTCATCAGAAAGATCTACCCAGTTTCTCACTGGCAATTGTTTTGGAGGAGTCGTAATTATTGAGGGTGCCTCAAAAAGATCAGAAAAATGTTTAACCCAATTTTTTTCCGCTACCGAATTGGTCATAGGGGCTTTCGGTGATGGTTTGTTTGGTTGATCATAGACCAGAAGTCCCGCGATTTTTTCGAAGCTAGCACCTTAAGCATGTTTTCTGCATCACATTGGTAGAGGGAACTCCGTACATGTCTCAGCCATTGTTTGTAGTTTCTCTTTTCTCTGAGGTAAATTGCCCATGAGGTGGTTGTGTTCAAGGCAGCAGCTTCTTTCTTTGCTTTCCTTAGCGTCCTACGTTTAATTACTAGATTGGCGTTGTAAACGTGATTGTGTTGTAGCGTTGAATCGCTGGGAAATTTCCGTGGTTTTTTAAACGGCAAGAGTAGAGGAATGTAGCTATCTTTAAAAGTTACATCTTTAGTATCACTGGTGGAGGTTAGCGTTTTATAATTAGCAGTCAATGATTTGATGTCTTCAGTGGCCATACAAAGGCGGGTTGCCTGGGAATTTGTTTCAATCGATTGTTTGTAAAATTGCTGATCGTGAGCAGCGGTTTTGCAAATGAGGTTCAAGAGATTATGGTCACTCTCCTTGGTTCTAATTATTTCAAAGGTGGTTATGCGGTGGTAGATTTGTTCGGAAACAAAAATATAGTCAAGGGTGGCCGAAGAGTTGTCACGTTCCCATGTAGGGACCAAATTTTGATTCTTCATTACATTAGCAGCGTTATGAAAATTTCTAGAGTTCATTAATGTAAGCCATGTTTTACCCCTTCTCTCGGCCAGAGTACTTGGTGGTGCGTTTGTTTTTGGCACATTTGAAGCCACACAATTTGCGTTAAAATCCCCACAGATAACAATGTTCGAAATTTGATGTTTGATTCCAATTTCGTCAATGATGTTAGAGGCAGCATCACAAAAGGTTTCTGGTGATGTTTTTTGAGGATTCCAATATATGTTGATGACAGCAAGCTGTTCTGAGGAAATTTTACCTTTTGGAGAAGATTCCTCCGGCCATATAGCCAGGATTGCCAGCAGTCCATAGGATGCTTCTATTTTCTTAGTGATATGTATCCCTGAGCCTATGCGGACGGCTGTAAGTAGGCCCGATGATGGACAGCCTAGAGGGCCTTTGTAGGCCGGAGAGATCTCTATATTATAACCGTCCAGAGCCGGTTTGTCCAATAGCCAGGTTTCCTGGAGACAGACAATGTCGTGTATTCCTAAGTTGTAGCTGTCGTATTCAGTTAAATGCATATGGCCTCTGGTATTCCATGATGCTATGGAGAAGAATGAATTTTGGAGATTCTTTTGACTCAGATGGGGGGGCTGAAAAGATGGAGTTAGGCCCCCTATTTGCTGCTATTTTTTTTGTCCTGGTGTAAAGACATCTCGTAACCAAGACCAGCGACCTTTTTTTGGGACGCTGTCCGAGTTGGTTGTCGAAGAGTGTGATGAGATTTTCCTGCTTTCAGTTTCTTGGAGTGGACAAGGTCGACGATCTTGGTGTTGTACTCTTGGGGAAAATCTACGGGTTTGAAATCTCCCGTAGTCATTGTGGCTTCTGGGCTCTCTTCTTGTTCGTGTTCTTCCGTTTTCCACTTTATCGTATCTTGGTTTGTCCCAGGTACTAGGGCAGTCCCTAGTTGATCTAGTAGGGTTGTAATTGGATTCACTCCAACGAGGTAAGGTTTTTCTCTGTCCCGATGAGCCGTATAACTCCTCCGTACGAGATTTGAATCTGTATTTTTTGCTAGGTGAGGTCTTGGAGTTTTCTTCAGTCTTGTTACCTGTGTTCTGGACCGGGACCTCAGTGAGTATAAAGCCAAACTGGTCTAGTTCAGCATAGACGTCTTCTGAAATTTCGCGAATTGCCGAAGACTTAATGTGGAGATATGCTTTTGCTTGCTGAGACCTATGGTACGGCTCAATTAAGATAAAGTCGTCTGATTTTAAGGACCGAAGAGAGCCAACTTGTTTTAAGATCTTAAGTACAGTTCTTCTATTCAGAATCATGTAATGATCGTCCATAATTTTTTGTTCTATTTTGAAAAGACGGACAGATGTTGTTATGAAAGTATGAGAACTTGAGGGCGTCTCTTTCAGTTTTATTGTTGACAGTTTGCGTTGTTTGACATGTCTTTGCTCAGAAAAGGTTGCCGCATGTTTTGGGATCTCCTTTTGATGTAAATTGGGAGAATGTGGGGGCTGTATTGTTGTAATTTTGGCCCTTCTCTCCGGATTGAGAATAGTTGCTGTCACCATTGGTTTGTCGTTCTTCGATCCAGGAGGTATGTTAGATATTTCGAGCTTTGAATTTGATACACATTCTGCTTGTAGTTCTGTGTTTTCTATAGTATCCCAGTGTTGCGTTAGATCTATCAGAGGGCTTCGAGACAGAAATTCCTCACAGGTCCTGGGCGAAGGCATAGAATCTAGTTCTATGTTGACATTGCTTTCGCTCCGGTGTAATGTAGCCTGGTTTCCGTCGAGCGTTTTTTGATTATTTTTTGGCGATTTTTTTGGTGCTAACACTAAATCGAGAGCAGACACAGTTTTCAACTGGGAATTATCTTGTTGAGCACCCAAGGCGAGCTTCAACACAGGATGATGTTTCCCTACCGGCACCACTTTTTGGGGCCCCTCACTGGGCGAAGCAGGTTTGGGTGCTTTATTTGATATGCGGAGGTGCTTGTCAATTGATCTTGCGAACACCGGCGCAAGTTCTATGGGTATAGGTGGTAACGTTGTCTGTGTTTCTTTATCAATCAAGATTTTTTTAGCACTAGTAGTAGATTTTAGAAAATTGATCTGTTCGTCTAGCGAAGCTAATTTTAAGTCCCAGGTGTCACTGTGTATCTTGTTCCTTTGGTCCAGGGCAGTTATAAAGCCTTCAACAAAGATTAATTTAGTGTGCATCATTGCTGTAACTGTAATGTGATCTTTTAAGGAATCACTAATGTTCTCATACAGTTTTCCAAAAGGTGCTAATGCTATTGTTATTGCAGACATGATAGTCGTAAGGTCAGGTTTTTTCGGAGTAGCTTCTTTAATACCCGGCATAGGTATTTCGCTAAGCCTCCTATTTTTAGGTGGCGACCGATCTCTTGATTTAGGCGGCGATGATGGCATTAATAATGCAAAGCTTTCATCTGTCTGGACTGCTCTTTCCAAGTTTATTGGATGTGGCAAAGATTTATCGGCTTCCAGTCGGTCAACTGGTAAACGATCAGGGGGTCGGTGTTGTACGGCAGGTGGCAGCAATACCGAGATTGCTCTTAAAGGTGATGTTTCTTTTGATAAGCTCTCCACGGCTCGGGGTTGTGCAGAACCGTTCTGAGCTTGGTCTATAATGACTTTTGTACTACTGGGTATTTGTATTTGCAATTCTGATTGTATTGGTTTTGTTTTAGGGAGACCTTCTGGAATCGTTTTTGTTGGTGTACCATGTTCCTTGATCTCTCCAGGAAGAATTATTATGGACGAATTTTGAGCGTCCATAGATCTTGAAACTCCATTGAGGTCCGTCTTTTTTTCCAATAAAAGTTTGTCACTTGTAGATAAACCAAATGACTTTTGTTTTGTTGTTTCTATCACTTTCCTTACTTTGGACACTGGGGGAAGATCTTGGATAGCTTCAAGAATTTCGGCGTCCGAAAGTTCATGTACTTGGTCCAGTTTTCTTTTACCTTGACTTTTAAAAAAGTCTTTAAGTGCAACTGATAAAAGCAGATGTGGAAGATTTTTTTTTGTTAAGGATTTTTTTTTAAGTTTTGAGAATTGTATATTCTGTGAACACGAACTGGATTCTTTCGACGATTTTTGACGCGATGTTTTTGCGGCTTTGTCGATTTTGTCAAGAGAAACTTGTTTTTTTGACTTTTGGATTTTAAATGTTTTGGTGTTTTGTGGTGGAGGGGAATCCGCTTCTCTAATGTTGCTTGAGTCTTTTTCAGCAGGTAATTGTCTTGGTAAGGGAGCAGAAGATTTTTTTGAACTAGTAGGAGGTACCTCTATGGGTATTAGCGCATTTTGAACAATTGTTTCACTGTTTTTATGTCGATCCGACAGTGGGGATAGGGGCTTCCCCAATGGTGTATTATTACCCATTTCTTCGGTTTCGGTCTGCAGGCCTTCGTTTATCTGTTTCTGCGAGTCCGCACTAGGACTCCTTGGTACATGGATTTGTGCCAGCACCGTCGTGTTCACTGGCCCCACACTGGCTGTGCTGGCCGAAGAGACGTCCTGTCGACGGCCCTGCAAGCCTTCAGTCGAATCCTCCGCGGTTTGAGAATGATAAAGGTGGACCGGCTTGATTGCTGCGGGGGAGGGGAAGACCACCTCCCCTGGCGGAAGCCTCCAACCGCTAGCCCTCGCTGGTTCTTGGCCCGGCACTTGTCCTCCAGGAGGCGGGCTGACTCCCGTGGACGTGATGTCACGTCGCTCCCCCGGCGGAGCTACCAGCTCAGGGGCGGCGGCCAGCCGCCCTCCGACAATCACGGCCCCCGCTCCGCTCGCCACCCCGCGGGGCTGGCGGTAAGGCTGGACAGAAGAGGCCGCACAAGGGGAGGAAGAGGAGAAAATCGCCGCCTCGGGACTCAGTCGCGGCGAGCGCGACTCGCATGTACCCCCAGGTGAGGGGCACGCCTCCAGCACCGCGGCCCACAACACAGGTGAGATGGGAAGAGTCAGTGGCATGGTCGGGTCTTCTGCTTGGGGGAACGCAGCAGATTGGGTATTGCAAATTGTTAATGCCGTTTTTTCTGCGACGGCGACAGGAAAGTTGAAATGGCTTGTGGCAGTCATACTCTCCGCAAACTCCACCGATGGCTTATTGATGGAGGGGTTAAAGGGAGACAGAAATGGGGAGCGCCGAGTAATGTCGAAGGGATTTTCGAAGTCAAAGTGTGATTTTGCCGTTTCTGTAACTCTGTTTGGTGAAATGGTTATAATAGAGGGCGGGTTGGTACCAGTCCTTGTCTCCTTCGCTTTTCTGACTGAAGACTTCTGTACAGGGAGTTCTGGACCCCTACGGTTACTCCTAAGTCTCTGTGTTTCCAAAGCTGACCCAGCTGAAGTCGTCTGGTAGGAAAGTTCTGGGGTTGAATTTGTAATCTCAACAACGGGCTCCATAGGGACAGGCTCGCCGACAGCCGCAAGTCTGCCGCGGACTGCAGCAGACTGCTCAACCCTCTGCTCAAGGCTCCGCTCACCGCTCCGCGGTGTATGCTGAGTGTAAATGGTATAAGTGGACCTCCCACAAACGACAGCGTAGCCAGACTGCAGCAGACTGCTCAACCCTCTGCTCAAGGCTCCGCTCACCGCTCCGCGGTGTATGCTGAGTGTAAATGGTATAAGTGGACCTCCCACAAACGACAGCGTAGACAGACTGCAGCAGACTGCTCAACCCTCTGCTCAAGGCTCCGCTCACCGCTCCGCGGTGTATGCTGAGTGTAAATGGTATAAGTGGACCTCCCACAAACGACAGCGTAGACAGACTGCAGCAGACTTAGCTTACACAAGTTAATAACGACATAACAGTTATGAGGCAAAGATGGTTGACATAAAATTTATACAGGGTAATATTATGAATATGAATCAGACATATATACTCAATTGTAAGGCACATATAATTGTTGGCACAAATTGCAGGTGTAGTGCAAACATGTTACACGCATAAGGTTAGGATTGACAGATATATCATAACAGTTCAGGATAAAAATGTTAGAATATTCTACAATATATACAAGTGGATATACAGTTTCTAAGGTGTAGTGTGCGGAGTTAGTAATGAAGTGGAGGTAGATTGTTTAATTCTTGCTCCAGGAGCAACTCTTTGGCTTTGCTCTTAAAAATGCCAAAGGCAGGTTCGAGTCTGAGAGAGGCAGGCATCGAGTTCCAAAGGTTCGATGCTAAGACAGGGAAGCTGGTCCCGCCTGATTTTTGTAGTTTGAATCTGGAGATGGAGAGGCAATAGCTTTGAGCTGTTCGTAGTGTTCGGTTGGAGATATGTCTTGTGAACCTAGTGATTAGGTCTGGAGGTGCATTATTAGTCATACATTTGTGAATGAAGGCCAAGGATTTGAAGGAAATTCTTTGGGGAACAGATAACCAACGCAGGTTACGTCGGGTGTCTGATATATGCTGGTTTCTAGGGAAGTTTAAGGCCGCCTGATAGGGTTGTTTTGGATAACCTGGAGTTTGTTGAGATTACGGTGACTGGTCCCAAGATAGAGGGCGTTACAGTAATCTAGTTTGGACAAGATTAAGGCTCTCGCAAGGATAATGCAGTTAGCTGTGTTGATGAAGTGGCGGCATGCAGTGATGAGTTTTCAAGTATATGCAGATGCTGAAATGACAGCATTCATCCAAGTAAATACCTAGAGTTTTGGTGTCATTTGTAACCTTAATAATGTTACTATCGATGACGGATGATTTGAAGGAACTGTCAAGTTTGTTGAGTCTGTTAGTAGAGCCAAGGATGAGGAGCTCTGTCTTGTCATCATTAAAACAGAGCTCATGATGGGCCATCCAAGCCTGGATGAGGAGTCAACCCAAGTAAACCTTAAAGCACAATTGTGAACAATTAAGCATAAAGTCATTATTAGAGAGAAGTGACAAACTCGGCAGCCAATCATCAACAGAAGGGCAGTATCACTTTTCCAGAATTTCAGGATGTGTCTTTTGTGTCAATAATGCCCTGTATGCCCAAAAAGGTTTTCCACTGGATAATCCAGTATCAGAGGGAAGTAGGCCCAATACACCAACCAGGGGGTCTCTTGGAAGGGATATACCTAAGACCACATCAATTCTCTGGAAAATGCCATCCCAAAACATTAGAATGTTTCTACATGACCATAACATATGGAGGGTGGAGCCAGAATCTCTTCTGCAATTCCAGCAAACATCTTCACAGCATAATTTACACGACCAAATCTTCCACGAGACCAGTACAAGTAGTGGTTAATCCGCTGTTGCGTATATATCGTAACTACAAATCAATCTTATATTTAAATGGTCCTGCACAAATGCGATTCCAGTCAATGTCCGACAACAAACAGCCCACGTCTACATTCCAATTATTTCTACCACAATGTGACACCAGTGTAAATTCTTGCGGCGTAATAATTTTGCATAATGTGGAAGCTGATAGAGGCATAGTTTCAGATAAGTGCAGGATCACAGGTGAGGCGTGCACTGTAGCATATATGGTGATAGAATATTAGTAAAGGGATCCTTCAGTACATTATAGCAATTCATCTCTCCTGCCTTTAGCTTATATTTAAAACATAAGAATTCAAAATCAAGCATGTTCTGACCATCATGAACCTGCCCAATCCTCCAAATGCCTGCTTTTTGCCAGGAAATCCATGACAAATCACAATTATCCTGTTGCACAGCTGGATTTTTCCACAAGCTAGAGTCTGCACAGAGTAAATCATTTTCACCTCGAGTCACATTACATTTCTTTCATCTTTTACCACATGTTTTATAAATGGGGGAGTCCATTTGGCCGGCTGCCTTCTTTCCGCAAACAGGACAACATCAATTGGCATAGGTAGACTGCTTCACTCTCAATGTTAATCCAACCTGAACAGTCGACTTGGTCAGGCATAGTCCATCGATGCAGAGTGCGTAATGTAAATGCAGAATGATATTTCCTTATATCAGGATAGCCAAAGTTCACTGTTCTAACTAACACCAAAGATGGTTTCTAATCCTTTCTGCAGGATTGTTTGTTTAAAAAAACAAAGTTCCCAAAATCAGGTGGAATGTCTTTGTTCCCCTGGTCTTTCTCAGGATCTCCAAAAAGGTGCAACACAAAGTTTCTCAATGCCAGTTGTAATGTGTCCCTTCTCCGGGCCTTTCTCAAACTCTTAACACAGTTCACAGTGCCAGGGGAATGATTCCCTTCCCCTGGGCTTTCCTTCCCAATTGTAAAGTTTCTCATATGTCCCAGACCTCTGCTTCACTCTCTTTCTGCTTGGGCCAACTTTGTTCACTTCCCTGCCAAGTGTAGTCCTTAGGAAGTCTCTTGTAGGTACCAGACCTCTGCTTATCTCTCGTTCTGCGTGGGCCAACTTGGTTCACGTCCCTGCCAGGTATGGTCCTTAGGAAATTGATCTGTGGTTTCCCTTCTTCCCATGTGAGTGGGTCACTTCTTTATGTTTGGGTACTTGGGGCCCTTTCCTCCGAAGTACCGCTTCAAGGAAGACGCCTTGTGTTACTCTCGTATGGTGGTTCTCAGATCCCTCTTCTTTGTGTTCGGGTACTTGGAACCCTTCCCTCCCAAGTACCGCCATGAGGAAGATGACTCCTCTGCCTTGTATTTGGGTACTTGGAGCCCTTTCCTCCCAAGTACTGCCACAAGGAAGAGGACTAGTGTTGCTTTTGTTTGGTGGGTCCCAGACCGTTAAGCTTCTCTTGTTGCGGGACAGACCTTGTTCACTATCCTTCCAAGTACTGTGACTATGAAGATGCTGACTGTACCTTCTTAGTTTCCCACCAGCTAGCTTGAGTGCTCCTCCTTCCTCTAGGGAGCGTTGCTGTGGGCTCTGGTCTGTCTGGGAACTCTACAGTTTCAATTCAGTCGCACGCTTGCCAGGCTCAGGAATGCCGGGAGCTTCTCTCCAACAGCTCGCCTTCTGGTCCTTCCACTCTGAACTGGCCCTGGTAACTTCCTGCTCCCCTCTTGGAGTCCTGATCTGCTTCCTTCCACCTTCCTGCACACTGCTAGCTCTTGCAGCTCCTCCAGGGAGGACTAGACAACTTCTTCCTGAATCTCTCTTCCTTTTATATTCTACATTGAACAATGAGCAGCTAGCAACAACTAGACTGCTCATTATGGTTCCTAGGAGTACTCTTTATGGCTCTGCACCTCCTCCTCATCTCAGTACTTTGAGTCTGCATGTTCTCCTGAGAGTCAATGAAGTTCTTCGTCGTCTCAGTACTTCTATTTCCTTGATCTCCCATGGGTCGGTTGTACTCCTCACAGTTGAGACAGTATATATTTTTTATTCAGTGAAAAAACATAGTTGAAGGGACATCCCACATTGTGCTCATTGACATGCCTCTTGAAAATAATCTTTACAGTCCATTTGGACTTTGACTTGTGTTGGCCTGCAAATCGATAACTTATGGGCTAGTATGCATTCCTATATAGTATGAGCGTACTCCCTCTCACAAGTTATGGGTAAGATTAAAAATGATCATTGCCAATCTGGGCTACTGCTGTCTTTGCTTAGCACTTTCTGTGCCTCATGTCCAATAGGAACTGAGGGTGTGTACATGTTATTTGTGCAATGGCAGTGGCTGAGCTATGGTTCTTATAGGAATAATAATGGCACATTTGTGGAATTCTCATTTTGTGCTGTAGCCAGCACATTGCTTCAACCAACGTTTTTTCAGTGAATTTCAAAGATCACCTTAACAAGAATATCCATTCAATCAACGTTTTTCAACTAAATTATTTTGGTTCTTTAATGAATTATGCTAATTTACCAACAGTCCTCACTGGACACGGCTTCCCGCTATGCCCACCAGGCACTTTGCCTGAGTCATAGCCTTTACCCATTCCCAATTACCTTCAAGCCACCAATTCGATTCACTGAGCATGGCCGGCAAACATACCCAGTGGACTCTCTGTCTGGCTAATTTCCTTTGGTCATGCCCTGGGCTAGACCCGGATCCCCAAGGTAACCATTGGGCATGGTCTTTGGCACCATTGACACTTTGCCTGGGCCCCTCTCTGACGAACCCCCCCCCAATTGTGGCCATGGTCATTAGATACTTTGCGTGGGGCATGGCCTAGCGCCATTGCCTGGGCTCCTCTTAGCCAAATCTCCCACTGGGCATATCCTGCGGCCGTGCCCACTGGACGTTCATCCCAGGGCATGCCCTTTGGCAATGCCCTGGGTAGTCCCAAGCTTTCCATGGCAAATGGCTACTTTCCTGGAGCCTGGCCTTGGAGCCTGGCCTTCGGCCATTCTGTGGGCACCCCCAAACAACATTATTGTGCCCACAGGGCATGGCTTGTGATCATACGCAGTGGATACTGTTTCCAGGTCATAGATTTTAGCCATGACTGGGAACCCCAAATCCCCCCTTATTGTTCACAGGACATGACTTGTAGCCATATCTAGTGGCCACTTTGCCTGATTCTGGCATCCAAAGCTACTCACTGTGGCCACTGTGTCATGCCAAGTGGCCACCTTGCCTGTGGCCATAAGCCATTTTTCTGGCACTCCCAAGGCACCCGCTGTCCCACAGGGCACATCCGTAGTGCTAACTTTGCTTCAGCCATGCCCTCTGCACCACAATGCATCCATAGTTGCCACTGGTAATGATGGCCTGTGGCCATGATTTATGTCTACCTTGATGTGGCATGTCCCGGCACTGCAAAGCCAGCCACAATGCCTGCTGGTCCGGGGCTGGGCCTGACTATCAGCAGTGCCCTGTGCTCCACCAAGACACCCATTGTAGCCACTTGGTAGCGCTGCATGCTGGCTCTGAGACAACCCCCAACCCACACACCCGTTAATCATTTTGCATGAAACAAGGCCTTTGGCCATGTCCTGGTCGATCCCCAGTGGCCCTGGTGGGTATGCGCGTTTGAACTGGGTTTATGTGTTCAAGCATGTTTCTGCCTGTTTGAGCTGGGTTCCAATCCGAGAATTGTCCCACTAATCCCTGGGGAGGATCAGTGGACCCCCAGGAGCAATGTTATATGGCCAAAAACTATAACAAACACTGCGAACCAGGTCCAGGCACCCACTGAGAAAACTTTTTTTTCTTAAATGTGGTATATTTAACCCTCCGCATCACCCTTCCTACGATAGAGGGCATGACCTCTACAGGATCAAATTCACAATTGTTTTATCGAACCCACAGACCAGAGTACCACAAAAGAAATTACTTTTTCTTTCTTACATTTGTTTTCACCATACTCCATTCTACCACTATGGGTCCCTCCACACTCTCCCAAGGACACTCTGCAGCGTTCACTTTATAAATCCTTTGCAGCTCGTGCTCTACAGAACCTTGCAAAAACGCAACGGTCAACAATATTGGCCGTCTGGAAAAAATGTCCTTCAGTCAATCTGGTTACCCCTTACTAAGATGTTGAGACCCAGTCCTGATGCACAAAAGCCCATTGGCCTTATCAGGACCCTATAAACAGGGAGTATGGTTTGAGAGCCAAGGTATTTGATTGTTTGGTTGTCTCCTTTGAGTATATCTTTTTTTTAGAATTGATAGCCAGTCCAGATGACAGGTCTTGGGCAGACTTGGTTCAGATATTTTTATCATAGGTGAGAGCAAATGTTGGCCAATGAGAAATTGCATTGAAAACACACATTTTAGGACCCCACTATAACTTGGCACATCTACACAGGACTTCACAAAAACGTTCAGAGTCGGCTGTACATTTCTTTGGGGCTGTTTTATGAGGATTCATTGAACGGTGCCAGATTTATAAGATTGTGAACAAGGGCTCTTTCTATAAGGAACCCCACTTAACCATAACTAGAGTGATCTAAATTTCACTTTTTAGAACATATGTATGGGTCTTAAAGGCACTCTAAGGGTTCATCTGTTCCTCTCTAATAGCCCACCTCCCACACTACATACATTTCATGTTCGCCTACCACACATAATGCCCCTGAGGTACACGGGGCAATAGGTCATTATTTCCCAAGTACTCTAAAACTATTTGACAAAGTGCAACGTCATTATCAGCTATCAACCTTGGATTACCAACCTTTCTGTACCTTTTTGGTTGTTGGTCATATAATGTTATCAGCAGTTTTATAAATAGCCTGCTTTATTTTATAAACGTATGCATAGAATTGACTGCATGAGATGGAGAAGAAACTTTTAAAGACTGCCACTTTCTGCAGGTACAAAAGGCGCGTTGCCTGATCTTGCTTCGGAATGCCTTATAATACAGGCAGACTGGACAGTCTGTGAACGATATTTCATTTATAGAAAGAGTTTAAGAATGGCTGGCAGTCTGTCCAGATGTCAGTATGAACATGATAAAGGCCTCTAAGAGGGGCAGCTGGCTCAGAGACATGGCTTCTTGAGCAACAGCGGAAAGGCAGATTGTTGAGATTATAGGAGATTAAGAGTGCCAAAATGAAATGTTCGTAAACAAATGATAGGCTATGAATACTTATTTAGCCCACTATTGTTAATCATTTGTCGTTATTTCAAGCTGTTCGATAATGGCCTTTACTCTCTGGCGGATTATGGTCTGTATTTTGCATTTGTATTTTGTTGTTGTTGCTAATGCTTGTATACTTAGTAGTGATTCAGGGCTTATGTGCAAGTGGTACATTGCATTGTTTTGGAAAAATACAGGAATTCAAGATATTTCATGATCATAAGGCATCTGATATACATGAAGGATGAAAGCTTCATGGCACTTGTACTTGTTTAAGAAATTAGATTCTATCTCATCAGTATTTTAGAGACATTTGCGAGGTGCTTAGAATGCCACAAGGTTTGACGCTTGAAATGGGCAAAGAGTTAGGAAAAGGGCCCATCCTAAGTGCTTTGGTTTTTCAAAACATTCTGGGGCCCGATTACAGAAACTTTTCACCAGTGCAAGTGCAAAGTTTACACGGTATTAGCACTAGGGCAAAGTTTGCCCTATTTTTAAAAACACTGGGACATATTAGAAAACTAATGCATCATGACAAGTACAGTTTGGCATGGTAAAAGCACCAGGGCAAAAATTGCCAGTGTGCAAAGAAGATACATTTTCAATTAGTTTTTTACCAGGGCAAAGTTTGCCGTAGTGCTAATACCATTCCGTATTAGCAGTAGGGCAAACTTTGCCCTGTTGTAATAATGCGGTGAAAATGCATCTTTTTTTGGCTGAGGGCAATTTTTGCTCTGGTGCTTATTCCATGGCAAACTGCTTTAGTCATGGTGCGATAGATTTCTAATGTGTCTCATTGTTTGCCCTAGTGCTAATACTGTGCAAACGTTGCACTGGTGCAAAGTTTCTGTAATCTGGCCCCAGGTGTCCATAGGTTGGTGTATATCGCAGAGTATATGGTGGGTAAGTGCTATCAAATACGCTGTGGTGGCACCTAAGGCACATCCATTTTTTGATGCCTGTGTTGTGTAAAAACCCCCTACTTCAACAATAATCCTGTTCTCTTAGCCATCATGTAAATCTCTCCTATGAAAGTGATGGGCAAAATGCCTTAGAACTTGCACTCAACACAGAGTGGCAGCGGATTCATATCTTGCCAGTTCACCTGAATGTCTACCAAATGTGGTTTACCTGAGTAAGTACATAAAATGTGCAAGTGTGATTTTCTTTTTACGCAAAACAGGGCAGGCATTCCGAGAAAGAAACAGACTAACCTCCTGGTGAGCCCTTTGCTGGTCCAGAACATAGTTTGTAAAATATATGTGTGTGTAACTCTCACATGTGAATTTCTGTAATTTAAAAGACAGACGCACTTGCGAATTAAAAGTGATGCTGTGGTTTGATGGCCTAAAAACAGGCCTGAACGGAGAGAAGAGGTTCATAGCTCACTCCAAACTGACACACATCACTTACCCCTTCCCCATAGCCATTGGAGAGCACGCCAAATTAAGACACACGCACACACGAACAAACCCTTAATTATACTCACCTCTGAACTCTCCCTTCCTTTCAGAGGATCATTTCAAATATGTTTCACAAATCATCGGCATGTTAGGTTGACCCTTTCCTGCTGAAGACAGCAATCGGCAGCATGCCATTTACAATGCAGGTCTGGGCACAATAAGACTTATATTCCCCCTCTCACCTGTTCAGAGGCATTAGCTCAGAATGTCTGCTCGCAAAGATCAGTGAAATGGTTTATAGTGATCGCATCAAATGCAAAAGCATTTTTTTTCATTTTTGAATGGGGAGGGGGTGGTCCTACCCCTAACCCCCGTTTCTTTACCCCATAAAACCCATTATAATAAAAATAAAACCTTTACTTTAAAAAAATGGATTTTTTCGATGCTTTTGCATTCAATGCTTTGTATTCGATGGAATCGCTGGATACCCTGTGGTGTGAAATTAAGCCAGCGCCCTCTTTCCTGTGCTTTTCAAAGTTACAAGTCCCTGACCTTGCATCCTTTTCATAAATATGAAAATCTTATTAAAGCTGGTGTATACAGGTTTACTTTGCTTTGCTTCTGAAAGCTTGCAAATCAAAATCCATTTGAGCTGACTAGGTATCATTCTTACGATTATCAATGTATTATTTGCGTCTTTGAAAGACATCTCAATTTAGATGATCAAGTACATTTATAAAGCAAAAAGGTGAAAGTGACTATTAAACATTTCATTGTTTACTTAGAGGGACTGTAAATGACATGGAACTTCAGCGAGCCTATACGCCAATCAGCCCTGTTGATATGGAAGACAGTTTTGAAGTACTAATAAAGGTAAACTCACCTTTCTCTTGCATCCTTTGTCTCAGTGGAATGAACATGTTGAAAAGCACCCTTCTTTAGCAATATTAAATCAATGTGCAACTTTTGTGTTGGTTGGTCTGTTTGTGACAGTGGAAGTTTAGCTAGCTATCGGTGTTGAGCATACTACTTGTGTCCGCATTCGACAACTTTTGTTGCAATTGATCACAGACTGCAGATACACCGGACAAACTATGCAGTTCACCTCAAGGGCCTGGTCCCCCATTACTCATTTGGGGGCATATAGTGTGCTTTAGCTTCCTTAAAGTAAAAGCAATGCTACAGAGTGGAGGCAAGAGAGATGGAGTGTTCAGTAGCAGAATATTTGGTTGGCATGGTAACCCTTAATGCTTTTGCTAGGCATTAACTGCAACACTGATTTCTATTTTGCGTGTATTCTGCTCTCTTAACCAATGAGGAGTTGTTTTCCTAACTGGATGCCAGGCTTGCGCAGCAGGTGAGTAGGAGATGGGTGCCTGATTGGGGCTGGGTGCCTGATTGGAGCTGGGTGCCTGATTGGAGCTGGTTGCCTGATCGGGGCTGGGAACCTGATTGGGGCTGCAATCTGCCAATGGTGGTTGGGGGGGCCCCATAAACAACAACGTAGAACTATGTTCATCCACAGGCTGTGATTCAAGCTGTCCACCTCCCCACAGTGATGAGAAGAGAGCTGCTGGATGTGGAGGCGAGGAACGGACATGGATAACGTATATTGAAGACCCGGAGTCCGGACCAGGCACAGGGCCTCATTATGAGTTTGGTGGTGCAGTAAATAAGGGGCAGTCATTTGCTTACTGTCACTTTGTTGTTGGTGCTGGAATAACTGCAGTTTCTGCTGCGCCGTCGAATTCCGACTTTGACCTTGAAGCGGAGGCTTCACCGCTAGCATCTTGCTGGAGGTAAATCCTTCACTTTAAGGCCGCAAATTGGTGGAATTATTGCAGCATAATTAACGCTTGCGGTAATTCCAACAAAATCCCATATGGAATTCTATGAACTCCAAAAATGGAAATGGGAATTTACACCGCCCTTCAACCACTCGTAATGCCCTGGTAAGCCCATGGGAGCGAGTGGCAGTAATAGTAATCGATTTTAAAAGTAATTCGGCAGAATTACTGCCAAACGTGTAATGAGGCCCGAAAAGAGGACACCTTCAGACATTGGACAGGTCTGTTTTTGTTTTTAAAAATATTTGTGAGTGTACGTTTCAGACAAAAGACCTATGCATGCGTGTGTGTTTGGTGGGGAGGAATGCATGAACATGCTCTTACAGATGCACACCTATCTATTAATTTGTGGGTTGATTAAGGAAGTTTCCTTTAGTTAGTCTAGAGTTATAGTTAGCTACACTCTTCTAGCCCCTATTTTCTAGATTCGCAGCGCATCACTGTCCTCTAAAGAGAGGTGTTGTAGGTGAGGGAAAGTTAGCCTTTCCTTGTGAGATATAGAGTCAGTAATAGGCTGTATTGAAGAAATGATTGTAGAATGTGGGGTCCTATCCACTTTGTGTTATATAAATGGGCATTGGATGGAATTTGTGTGCTCTTGTTTGGCCTCAAAAGTGTCTAGATAGCATGTATTGTTTAGTCAGACCTCTGTTTTCTTTGCACATAGCTAGGCTGATAATATGTTGTAAAATTCTCCTGTGCGTTGCTGGTGCCTTGGCATTTGTTGGAGTTTCTTTGGTCCTTAACTCTTGCTTTGCACCCTCACTCTCGTGCACCTGTACTCATTCTCCTTGTACACGCTCTTCTTATACACGCACTGTAGCTCTATGCAACCTCACTTTAGCTCTGTGCACACTGAGAAACCAAAAGGTGTCTCGCCTGTAGTCCCCGGGGATCTTTCTCTAAGGTGGCCAGGGCACGGCGATCGCCTTTGAATCCAGACCCAGCGTGTGGATCAGTGCGGGAGGATCCCCTGGATGAGGTGTCTTAGGGCGTGAGGGTGAGGCAGCCGGTGGTAACTCACTGTATTCCCTCCTTTCCCCTACCCATGATCCCGCTTATTACATAGGATTCTCCAATATCCTAACCCCCTGCTCCTTTCCACACAAACACTGGGCCGAGGAAGAGGGCCACTGAGACTAATAATGCTAACTCTTACACGCACATCGCATTGGACATGTCCCGCTAATGGGGTCAGGCATAGTCATGCACTTGACTCTCAGTGCATACATCTGATACCAATTAGCTCTCCTCACACGGATAAAAGGCAGTACATATAGGCACACTCTGAGCAAGGTGCAACACGAGTAAAAGCAGAACTTCTCAGGCGAAGGCGAATCTAATGGAGCAGAGCAACAGACCGAAGGACGATAGCCACCGGTGGAGAATCCCAGGAGTTCCCTGCAGGAGGTTGTTGCCTCCAAAACGTAGCGAAAGACACGTGGAGAAGGCTGAGTCCCAAACCAGAAAGCTGCATTGTGTTTCAAGGACGCCAATGACCCTCCTGGGTGAACAGCAGAGTTGGGGAGGCAAGGTCAAGCCTGTGGTACTAATCTTGACTGGCAAACTGAAAGCTAATAAAGACAAGAAAGAAACACAGACAGCCGGTCATTTGGCAAGTGACGTGACAGACCGGTGTGTGCTACACAAAGATTGAAGTAGCAACATATTATCGCACAATTGAAGGCTGCACTCGTGCAGATGAGACGTGAAGAAAGGCAGACCTGCGAATGAACCTTTTAGGAACGATAGCTGTAAAGTCAGCGATACTGAGTAACGGAGTGGCACGATGAAAGGAAGTAGCCCACTCGAAAGTCTCTGTGAAAGGTAAAAAGTTTGTAGTGATAAAGTGAATGAACTGTAAAAGGGAGGTAATTGAAATTGATCCCGAGAAAAAGGGAAGAGTAAAAAGGTGAACGTTGAACTTTGGTGCATAATACAGTGAACTAACCAGACCAGGAAGCACTGGGGCAAATTATATAGAAGTGTGAGTTGCAAGCTGGAATGTCAAAGTGGTCCTTCAGAGGTCTGAAGAAAAAAGCCGCACGCGTTTTAAGGTCTTCGCCATCAGGAAAAGGTCGAAGCCTGACCGAGGGAAACGAAGTAGTAATAAGTTGGGGGGAGGGAACCCCTAAAGGAGGTTAATGAAACTTGGGGAAGGGAACCCTTGCAAGTGTTTTTGTTTTGCTGTGAAAGATCTCGGCCCGATTGAGGTAGACTGACATGAACTTTTTTAGCTGGGATAGGTCTGAGCCCGATTGAGGGAGACAGACGTGAACTTTTAGCTGTGAAAGGTCTGAGCCCGACAGAGGGGGACCAGCGTGAACTTTTTGGTGAACTGTGTTTTGGAAATTGGACAGTAAGACTTTAATGTGGAAGGCCAGGCGGGCCTCGTTCCACGTCTTAAATTGCCTTTGTGTTGAGAGCCTGAGCCAGAGTGTGTCATCTTGCCGAAAGGGACCGACATACTCTGTGCTGTCCCACGTGGAGAGGAGAGCTGATTCAGCTACATTTATTCTTTATATTTGAACACTAACTTTCATTTGCATACATATTCTCCTTTTCACACTTTTTGTACAAGATATAGGGCAGGCATTAGTCTTTGTTAGTATAGGCCATTTTGATTTGATGGACTCAACTACGACTGTTTTATTTATTATGTGATGGTCGAGACTACTCCCATTTTAGCTATAGGGCAAAGTAGGAGTTTCTCCAACCCCATTGAAACTTCAATAAAGGTTTTCCAAATTGTACCTTTTGTGTCAGTGTCATACTTGTGATACCATGCCTCCCTTACAACACTCATTCTCTCTTTATGCACAGTCAAACGCCACTTAATTCTCCCTCTTTCTCTCACTGGCACCCTTGCATCCTTTCTCATTTTTCTTCTTTCATTCCCTCTCTCGCTATAACACCCTTCCTTTCACACACTCTTGCTCACACCTCTTGCTCGCCCTTGCCGGCACTCTCTCTCCCACCCTCTCTTCCCTTCTTACATTGTCACTCTCTCTCACACTCTGTACTACTCTCCCTCTTTCACCTGCATCCCTTCTGACGTCCTCCCTGGCACTTGCGCACTCTCACCCTTGCAAGCTGATGCCTGTAAATGCAAATCGTAATGAAGAACAACAAACACTAAAACTATTGGCTTTGCCGATTAGTGGCCATTATCAAGCACGCTGTCGCAAAGAAGTTAGTGCAATTGATCAACGGTTTAGATTAAACATTTTGCTTTAGAAATCTTCAATCCTAAAAATACAGCCACTGTACTTGGTTTCTATTGCTCTAAGAACAACCTTTAATGCGGTACCTAGAGGAGCCCTATTGCCATGCCTGTTAAATATGAATTTGCTCCTCCTCTCCTTCATGGCATAATGATGCTATACAGTGATAATCTGGCCACTGTGTGATGGGATCTAAATGATAAAAGAACAAAGCATTTTAACATCAAAAAAGGCGTTCACCAAGGGTGTGTTCTGGCTCCTTGCCTGTTTGCAATTGATATTGATGGTATAGCCAACCAGATCTCTTCCTTGCATGCCGATGCATGCCGATGCCCCACTCTAGCAATTGAAAAGATTGGAATGCTTCTTTTTACAGATGATGCAGTCTTAATCTCAAAAACACCAACTGGTTCCCGTTCCCATTCTCTAAAGTTGAAGGAACTGTGTATATCTGACATTGATTGGAAAGGAATCAAAAGAAAACAAACAAAAGCTATGAAGTGCGGGCGGAGATTGAGAAAGACATTTTTTATTTATTATTTAAAAAAAATATGTGTCCTGGCAGAATGAAGAAAACATTGAACGTGTTAACTCTTTTGATTACCTTGGTATTACATTTAATGAGAGAGGTCCATGGTTTTACCACATCCAGAAAAGTGCAGCTACTCTATCGAGACGTCGAGACATGCACACTTGGTGTGAGACTATGCAGGCCCTTCAAAATTTCCAAAGATCAGACCAGCCTTAGAGATCTATAAATCAAAAGTGAGACAAGCAGCTCTATATGTGGCTGAAATTTGGGGGCACACCACCACCAGACCCCTAAGAATAGCGGACAAGCATCTTTTGAATAAAAAGGCTCCATCTCCCGAATAGCACTCTCATGGCACCCATGCAATCAGAATTAGGCTTGTCTGGTATTGTGCAAGAAGCCAGTTTTAAACCATTGTTCTATTGGATTAGATTATGGTCTACCCAGTCGTTAGAAATGCACCGACATTCATTGATAGATTTATTAGAAAGCCAAGGGATTATTGTTCTGAATTGGGTCTCTCCCATCAGGAGAATGGCTAGTATTCTTGATCTAGACGGCATTGGGCCTCGATGTGAGGTTGGTGGTGTGGGAAAAAAGTGGCGGTAATTCCTTTACCGCACTTTCCCTGCACTGCCAAATTACAAATTTCGTGGAATTACTGAGTGGTAATTCTGACGATTTTTGGATGAAAAGTGGAGGATTTAACTCCAGCTTGATCCTCCACTTTTCCTCCAAAAATCAGTTAAATTACCACTGAGTAATTCTACCGGGGGTAATTCTGCCAAAAGTCCCGAATGGAGTCCTATAGACTCCAAAAATAGGGACTTATACTGCCTACCATGACTTGTAATCCATAGGACCAAGTGGCAGTAACAATATTTCCCTTTGGCGGTATTCTGGCAGATTTAACGACTCGTCATGGGGCCCATTATGTGGTCTGCCCCAGAGTCTATTAACAATCAAGTATGGTTCCAAATACAAGAAAAAGATGTACATTTCAAAAATTCGTTCAATGTAGCAAATTGTTTGAACACCATAAAGGGCGGAGAATACAGTATACACAAAACTCAACTGGGTATGGAAGATGACTTTGATCAAATGGAACCAGACAGGGGAGGCCAATCTGGGGACCGCTGCAGGGCAGCAGCTTGATGGGTGAGGGTGGTCTGCCACCTGTAGCAATGCAGGTTCCGCCCAGATTGCCTTCCTACGGAGCTGTGTGCTGTGGCGATGGTCGGCTGAAAAAAACTCCCTGCCATGCTCCACAATGTGGTTTACCAGCATGTTGAGGTCAGCCTCACCAAAGCGTGGCTTGCACTAGTGGGTTTAAGGAATTCTGGCTGACATGTTCCTTGATTGGCTCAGGCACTCAGCAGTGGTGGTTGGCTTCAGGCACAGGGAGATTACAGTGGATTGTAATTTTTTTTTAATGGCCCCTGGGCGCTTTCCGGTTCCGGCGATCAAGCATTTTCCGGTTCCGGTGTTTCCGGCTCTGTGTCCGCAGTGCCGCTATGTCCGGCATGCAGGCGGTGGAGGCAGCACAAACCTTAGTGGCAGTACATCTGTCTCCACCAGAGTTACTGCGGTGGCGGTGGTACCGGTCCCGCAGATGGGCGATGCGTGCGGCCGACAAGTCATAATCCTACATTGTTTCTGTCGCCCCGCGGTGTCAGAACCAGTGGGACCGCCATCACAGTAACAGTGGATTTTTTATGCCACACTCGGAATGAGGCTGAATGTCTTTTTAAGCAACCACCTTTTTGTTAGGTCCCTGTCATCCGGGCTCAGACCTTTGACAGCACTTGCCACCTTCAAACAAAGATCTCCAAAGGGTGATCACGTCTCGCTGGCTCCTTTTTTAGCCTTTGGCAAGGGCGTGTTTATTTACAATAACCAGTTCACACGGTGTTACACTCTGCCGGGTGCAAATCCCTGTCTCACAATTCCCTTAGTCAGGTTCCCACTTTCCACAGTTTATAATTTCCACAACGTGTCAAGGTCTTTCTATTGTACAAGGGTTTTGGCTTGACCCTTGTATGACCACCTTGACACCTCACGCCGGCCTTCTCTATGGCCTCTTGGTATTTGTAGTTTCACAATTTTTCCATTCAATACTTTCCTTGTTCTGGAGAGGGGTACCAGGCAGAGACCTTTGAATGAGTGCCCACGTGGTGCCAGATCCCTCTATCTCTGGTACCAAGTTTGTTCACAAAGACCTCTGTCTCTTTATCTTCTTAATGTTGCCACAAATTCCTGCACACTATCAGGTTCTTCTGACTCATGGGCTGTGCTGAACTCATTGGCATTTCTTTTGCCACGGGAGTCAAGGATGGTACCACGATGGCAACCGCGTCTCCCCACCATGGCTATCAGTGCGGGAGTGTTCCATGTAATGCTGACATATGTCACACTATTCGTCAGCTGCGATTCCCGGTCTTATGTTTCTTTTGTTGGAGGCTTTGTGGATCTGGGTTGAAAAGGGCAAGGGCAACTCCCTCCTCGACGTACTTTCAGGTCTTGCCGCTTTTCTACTTAGTTTTAACTGCTCTCCTGTAATAGCTGCTTCCTTGTGCATTCAGCCTTGCTCAGAGTGTGCTCTTGTGCTCCGCCTTTTATCTCAGTGAGGAAGAGAAAGGGCAGTCAAGTGTGTGTAGTTGTCGGCAATTGCCTGACTTATGCTGTGACCCATCTGTTGGGTCATGTCAGGTAAACGGCTCTGATATTAGGCCGTTTTCACTCAAGGGGTGAGAAAGTGTTTGTGTTGGAAATGGGGGAGGGTACAGTTTTTAAGTATCCTACTGGACAGGATGGGGTAAATGTGTCAAAAGGAAGGGGATACCGTTTCTCACCCTTCGGTGCCCCACTTCCACTCCCAGAAGATCCCCCCTCCAAGTGATCCTCCCGCAATGGTCCGCCCCCAAGACCTGGATCCAATAGTGATGGACAGGTCCCGGCCACCTGGATGACAAATCCCTAGGGACTAGTAAGTGAGACATCTTAAGGTTTCTCACACAGTGTACAACAAACTCAAGAGGGAGGGGAGAATCTCACCCATGATGGAAGAGGCCATAATGTGTTCTTTCCTAAAACCAACAAAGCTCCTGCATGGTGCAAGTCTTATCGTCCAATGGCCCTGATTAACCTCGACACAAAAATATATACCAAGATATTGTCAAACCGACTCGACTCCATACTCCCAGATTTGATCAAGCCGTACCACGCTGTTTCCATTAAAAATAGGCTGACAGCCGATAACATTAAGAGAGTGCATCACTTATTAGAAAAGGGTAATTGCAGTGAGCAAAAGAATGTCCTCTTTTTTTCTGGGGGCTATGTGGATGAGGACAGAAATACTGAAATCAACATCTAAATTCCACTAATAGCTCCCCACCTTTTCCACAGATAGGTCGTGGGAAATGCCTTAATTTGCAATATATGCTTCTGTATTACTTACATTAAATCGTAATACTATAGGTCAGTCAAAACATGTATCAATTTTATTATTGTACCATTATAAAACAAGTAAAAAAAAATAAACATGAAAATCAAAGATGCCCGATTAAATCATGTACCATTTGCATTCAACCATAGATCCTTCTTATCATCTATTAGCTGTTTTTCATGTACTGAGACAGTATTATGTGGGGTTAGTAACACAAATAAGTGACACTTGCCAAGTAACGACACGGGCATTCGCCCTCACTTGGGCTAATGCCCATGACTTGCCAATTGTCACTCAATACTTTACGCAATTTATTTGGAACCACTCCTGCAAACGGTCGGCATATCAGAACACATTAAGGATATCCTCATACAATTATGGCCTTTGCAGATGACCCCCTTCTTACAGTTAGCGACCCAGAGGTATCAGTTTTAGGGATGGTCCGGGAACTAGACTTGTTTGGGTCGGCGGCAGGTTCAGGTCTATCATTGGACGCCACCCAGGTAGCATCACTACAAGAGAAGGTCCCTCTCACAGTAGTGTAGTAGACACCCAGATAACCTACCTAGGCAGGCAGATCACTAAGTGCATCTCCGCATTATATGCTGCCAACCACGTTCCCCTCTTATGGACACTGAAGCGCTCCCTGAACGACTGGGGTCCATTGACTATTTTGTGGCTGAGCAGGATGAATACAATGCAAATGGTAATACTCCCAAAGGTATTGTACCTATTCCAAGCCCTGCCAATTAAGCCCCAGAACTCCTTCATTAAGTCCCTAAATAGATTAATGCTAGCGTTCAGATGGAATAAACTGAATCCCAGAATATCCCGAATGGTGTTGATGGCCCCGCATGAGAAAGGGGGATTGGCCCTTCCAAATTTCCGGGCTTACTATGCAGCGGCCCAATTTAGGATCTTGAGAAAATGGTTCACAGGTGACTTTGCTAAATGATGGAGCAGAATTGATAGGGTGGTAGTGGGAAACCAGCTAGATGACGTGCTCTAGCTGCCACACCCAGACCGACCAAGAAATATGCACCACAGTGCAATCACGTCTCTGGTAGAAGAACTATGGGACGATAAGATCAAAGTGGGTGGGATTGCCTCATTCCCTTCTCTGCTGACACCACTGTTTTTAAACCCACAGTTCCCGCCGGGTATGGAGTAGGGAACATCCAAACGTTGGAAAGAGGGGGGCTGGAATAAACTATGTGACATGACCCAAGGCTAGGACATAAAAACATTTGAGCAATGTAGGGTAGATTTTAGGTCACCGGACACACACAGAGATATCGTTATCAACAACTATGGCATCGGCTGATCTACCCCAAGGTAAAGATGGCAGACACTAGACCCCTCACTCCATTCGAGAAATGTATTACCTCTAGCTCGAGTGAGAAGAAACTGATCTCAACATTGTATAAACTGTTCACCGAGAACACTAGCAGCCCAGACTGGCCCTACATGAAACAATGTGAATCATCCCTGGGACATTATATCCCTCTAGAACAGTGGCAGCAGCTATGGGGGAGACATCCCGAGACTAACCAGAGCCATACAGGCCAGGGAGATGTGGATGAAGATGATGGTATTATGGCACTACACACCAGACAAGCTCCACAAATGTTACCCAACACTTCATGGTCGTGCTGGCATGAATGATGGGGCTGGGGGGAGCTTGGAGACATATATGGTGGGAGAGTCCCAAGATTAAACCATTCTGGTCAGTGGTGAATGACCGTATGAGGGAAATGTGTGGAACCCCAGGGGACAGGCACATGGAACAAAGTATCTTGAGCACAAAAGATCGGGAGAAGGAGTGCATGCCCCGTAGCCAGAGGAAAGCATACATGATTCTTGCCATCGCTGCACTACTTGTGATAGCACAGAAATGGAAACAACTGGACCCCCTGTGGGGCATGAGTGGATCTCCAAAGTTTGGAGCCTTGTGGGTCTGGAGTGGATTACTTATTCAATACAAGGAGAACAGTCCCGGTTCAGCGTAGAATGGGTATGGTACTATCCTTCCTCTATAATTACTTTTGCGAGCACATAGCCCCAAAGTTAGTGCATTCTAGGCATAGCATTGTGTCCTTGATTACATGTACCATGTGGCATTTTACCTACATACTACTGCATACTTCATGTAGCCTCCCATAAAATGAGGTGTGGCTTTGCCAGGTTCTGCTACCGTTCATATTGTGACTTTGCTTACCTGTACTATGTTGCATCTTACTTACGTACTACTGCATACTTGATGTAGCCTCCACCCCTGACATGAGGAAAGGCTTTGCCAGGCTCTGCTACCATACCTATTGTGACCTTGCTTACCTGAACTATGCTACATTTTACCTACGTAATACTGCATACTTGATGTAGCCCCTGTGACATGAGGCGAGGCTTTGCCAGGCTCTGCTACCATACCTATTGTGACCTTGCTTACCTGAATTATGCTACATTTTACCTACGTAATACTGCATACTTGATGTAGCCCATGTGACATGAGGCGAGGCTTTGCCAGGCTCTGCTACCATACCTATTGTGACTGTGCTTACCTGTACTATGATGCATTTTACCTACCTACTACTGCATACTTGATGTAGCCCCCCGTACAATGAGGTGTGGCTTGGCCAGGTTCTGCCACCATACCTATTGTGACTGTGCTTACTTGTACTATGTGGCATTTTACCTACCTATTACTGCATACTTGATGTAGCCCCCGGTAACATGAGGTGAGGCTTTGCCAGGTTGTAAACACACACCAACTCCGTTTGTAACCAGATGTGTATTCTATTCATGCACTTGACTAATGTGTTATACACTTTTTGTAACTAGCGCCTAGAGGCATCAAGGCTTGGTGCGCTGAAATAAATGTAAAAGATAAAGATAGCAGAATATTACAAACGTTTCTATCTAAATTCAATGTATCCACAGCGGAAGTGATCTGCTGTTCTAACAATGCATATGTATCCTTCCTTGGGTTTTCTTCCAGTGTTACCCAGATGGGCTGATGTCTCAGTATGTTCAGTCCTGGAAAGTCAATGACAGCATCTGTTGGCGCGGACCCTTTGGAGGCTTTCCATATGAACCCAATAAGGTAAGTCCTTTATGTATCCTTTCACTCTCTGGTGCCCACCCCCAAGGCTGAAACAGCAACGCACCTAACCATGCTTCATAAAAAAGGCTTTTCAGAACCAAATCAACCCTTTTATCATCCTCGGAAGGATGAAGGCTTGAGTCCTCTCGAATGAGATGAGAACTAGTATCTTGCAGGCTGAACATACATGTCTGAGACAGCGCTTAACTCGCTGAGCAGTCTCTCCCTGATAGTGCAATAATGTTGCTCGCCATCAGCTGGCTGTTTGTGCCATTATTTAGTATTTTGTCATAATTCCCCCACTAACATATAGTATGATGCTTTTTTGTGATATGTAGTTCTCCATGGAATTTGTTACATTTTCTGCCTATCTAGAACGACATGCAGACCACCTGCCCTCCTGCACAGGTAATTTGATCAAGAGTGTTTTAATGAGCACATGTTCTGCATTTAAAATCGAGCTAGCTCTCAATGGATCCATAGAATGTTACCTAGACCGTTCATGGCAGAGAGATGGCTCTTTGTTGAAGTGCAGCCATTCTAGACGATCTGCTCTCCTCGAGTGATACGATCATACACAAGACATTCCTTAAATTGAGACAATGGCTTACCAATTAATCATGGAAGGTACATCGCTTTGAGAAACTGTCATTGTGATTGGTTCGCCTT
Source organism: Ambystoma mexicanum (assembly GCF_040938575.1). Classification (NCBI taxonomy): domain Eukaryota; kingdom Metazoa; phylum Chordata; class Amphibia; order Caudata; family Ambystomatidae; genus Ambystoma; species Ambystoma mexicanum. Next base: position 1,302,964,401 of record NC_090922.1, read on the forward strand.
ATGACGTAGAGACAACCTCCTGAGCATTTTCTTTCCTCCTCCATTCAGCCCATATTTTCGCAATCAATGCTATACTTTGTAGCACAGTATATTTTGGATTGCACTTCCTTCCAACTCCTGAGTGACTTTAATATCTGGGCGGAGGGCAATTATGCAGGTCATGCCCGGTAGGTTTTAGAAAATCTGGAGCATATGCAACATAGGCAAAGGCAGATTGGGCCCGCGCCCATCAAGGGGCATACCCTAGACACCATTGATTAGTTAACAAGAGAACGAGCTTAAGGCCACCACGTTAATTATTTAAAAGCTAGTCTGACCCATCATGATATTTACTTCTCCTTGACCCTATCAAGCTCCAGTCCCACCTCTGTGCGTGTACACTGGGATTACAAATCCTCCAGGAAAAAGCAGGCTATCCAGTGCCGGATGTCTATTCTGGGGACGCGTATCTCACTGTCATCTAAAATCATTGCTTATTTTGGTTTTATGCAGATGACACTCACATGTTCTCTTAGTTCTCGTCACTATCAGATTCCCTTCATTCCACCCTCAAGCTTTCCTCCTGCTCTTCAACCTTGGATGCTATCACATTCTTTACTTCTTAATCCTTCAAAAAAACTAGGTGTTGTACTTTCCCCCTTCTTCTTCTCTGGTCACCACTCTGCCCATCCCGATCTTCTTCTCCCCTTCTTATATTCCTTTCCCTTCCTCAGCTAAAAATATTGTAGTCCTCTTTGACTCAAATCTCTCCTTCTCCTCTCATATTTCGAGTCTGCCGAAATCCTCTCAATTTGCTTTACATAATATTTCAAAAATTCGTCCTTTCCTAACGTTTCATGAGACCAAAATTGTGATCACCTTTTTGTGTGTTTTTGCTCGCTCCATTACTGCTGCGCACTTCTGGTTGGCCTTCCTGCTTATGCTTTAGTTTCTCTTGAATCTATTTGTAATGCCTATATTTGACTTCTCGATGTCTTCCTCCGTGTTCTTCTCTTTCTGTCTCCCTTATCGCTCTCCGCTGGCTCATGCTCCGCTATTGATCTCTTTAATTTCTCAGGGATTGTTTATAAATGCTTACATGGTCCAGCTCCTCTCTAGTTATCCTCTTTTGTTTTGTTGTACATGCCGTCTCGTTCTCTCTGTTCTGCTTACTTATTCCTCCTTTCTGTTCCCGTTCCGCTCTGTTCTCAATCCCATTTCAGAGCATTTTCCTCTAAACATTTGAACTCTCTCGCACAGCATGTTCGCTCTGCCTCATAGCTGGATATTTTCCGTGCTCTTCTTAAGGATAATTTCCTTTCTCTTTCTACTTCTTCTTGATCGTTTTATGTTCTGCTGTTTGTTTTTTCTGATATATTTCGCATGCACAGTGCTATGGCGAAAGCGCTTAGTAAATACTAATAAAATACAAAAAATACAACATGATCCTGTGACTTATTAGTACTCATCGACAGATATATCAGACAATGTCTCCACCTTATGGCTTGTATGAGTGAATGTTTGCTATTTAAAGACTGTAAAATCTCAAAAAGAAACCTTACAATGAATTATTTTCAAAATACCAGGTCAAAGGATTGAGAATACAGAACGTGCTGAGACACACTAATGATATGAAATCGGAGATCATGCACGAAGAAGTCTGACGTGATAGAATCTTATCTTTTTCCCCTCTAAGGTGGAATAACACGCTAATGACACCTTAGATGACTAGGACCCTTCCATCTCTTCTGACCCTACACCATTTCTTACATTTGAGTGAATAGTTTGTTTACTTCAGCCTTTAAAATAATCATCAGTGGATCCCTGGTGAATTCTCTTCGACTACATGTAAAGATGCAAATGAGTCATCAGATAGACTTCCATGGGAAGCTGTGGGTGGCCATTTTGGAAGGCATCGTTCTCATGCTGCTGCCAATCTTACTGAGTAACAACAATAGATTGAATGAAAGCCTGGCATTTTTCAGCTGAGGCTGCATCCTATCTGGAAGTTAATATAGAGCAACAACGGACCAATGCACTGTAAAGTTGACAATATAACTTAAAAGTGCATTTTTATCTAGAACTATCTCTGGGGGTGGTAGGCTCCCACTTATGTGCATACATACACACACCTTGGGTGCACAGGCCCACACATCTTATGCACACACGCACACATTGCACATGTGTAGGTCCATGTACTTTTGTGCAGGTAATATTATGCATTTTGCATGCCTGTAGGTCCACACACCTTGCTCACAGAGGCATTCCCACCCATCCTGTGTATTCATGTGGGCCCTGACCTCTTGCCATGGGCCTACATACCATGTGCGCTAGCCCATGCACCTTGTGTGTGCAGGTATGCAGACATTGTGGTCATGCCCATGCAGCTTGCTCATTTAGGCACATGATCCAAACCATTCCTCCTCTTTTAGAGGCTGCATACTGCATTACATAGGCAGGCTCACCCACAATGTTTGTGTGCGGCAGGTCTGCCCACCTTACTTGTGAAAGTCTGGCACACCCTCTTTACCGGGATGGCTGTTCCAGCCCCCTTGCTATAGCGAGCAGGCACAGTCACCTTGCTAACGGAGGCATCACAACCACCATGTGAAACGGTGTATACCTACTGTAAGGAAGGCATGGTATCAAAGTAAGACAGACATAAGTGATCACAGTTCAAGGGTGTTTATTAAACAGTTAAGTGAGTGAGTAAAACGCCTAATCTAAATCTAAAATGGGAGCAAGCTATGACCATCAAATCATAATAATACAGTCCTAGTGAAGTCTAGTCAACTAAAAGGGCATATACTAAAGAAACCTATTGCCAATCCTTACCGCTATGCTACAAAATAGTGTGGGATAATGTTCACAAGAAAAGAAAGAAGTGTTCACAAAATGATAAGTCAGGATGTTATGGCCGGGGTCTCCATTCCCCACGTGTTTAGCACAGGACAAGGCAGGACTCGTGAGCAGAGCACACTCCTGGGCTTCTCTGGCACAAACTTACAGTTCCTTTTCTCTATATCAGGCCTTCTGTGCCCAAGTCTCTTCTCATGCAAAATTTCTTGCTTCAAATAGTCTGATATGCCAAGAATACAACAAAACAAAAGTTCCTTCTGTTAATCTTCACATCGAATGATTATGGTTCACCCTTGGATCCCCCTGAACCGGGCTCTGATCCTTCTCTCAATCGTCAGCCTCCCTCAAAACACTTGCCAATTTAAACAGAGACTTGCGATGGGTGATTTTGGCTTGCTGGGTAACTTTGTTAACCTATGGCAAGTGCGGGCTTCACAAAATCACAGTTCGCACTGAGTTCCCCTCAGCCGAGTGCAAACGCCTGTTGTACAATTCCCTCAGTCGAGTTCACAATTTTCACAGTTCACATTTCAACAAAAAGTCATTCTAGACCCCTTAGGTTCTTCCATTGACCTAATTCCGGGTCTCAGCCCCCAGTCAGGCTTTCCCTTAAGCCCCCAGTCAGGCTTTCTCTAAAGCCCATAGTCAGACTCTCTCTAAAGCACCCAGACAGGCTCTCTCTAAAGCCCCAAGTCAGGCTCTCTCTAAAGCCCCCTGTCAGGCTCTCTCTAAAGCCCCCTGTCAGGCTCTCTCTAAAGCCCCCACTCAGGCTTCACACAGTTGGTTCACACAATGTTCTAGGGTGTGTTAGGGTTCACCCCAATTGGCAGGCATCCCTCCATCGGGTTCACAACTGCCTCCACACCGTGTCAAAAGACTTTCGATTGTACAAGGGGTTTGGTTTGACCCTTGTATGACCACCTTGACACCTCATGCCAGCCTCCACTAAGGCCACTTGGTACCTGTTGTTTCTCCTGGTTTCGGGAGAGGGGACACCAGCCAGAGACCTTCGAATGAGCGGCCAAGTGGCGCCAAACCACACTCCCTGGTGCCAGTTTGTCTCACAAAGGTTCACATGGTCTCCCTCTACCAGGCTCAGACCCCTCCCACAAAGTTCACAGGGTTCTCACTCTACCGGGCTCAGACCTTTTCACAGAGTTCACAAGGGTCTCCCTCTGCCCGGCTCTGACCCCTCTCACAAAGTTCACAAGGGTCTCCCTCTGCCGGGCTCGGACCTCTCTCACAAAGTTCACAATCTTCAAAAAAGGTTTTGGGACTTCCAGTCCCAGAATGCACGGTCAGGATTTTGTCCCCACTTCTCAGCTCCCCAAAACAGCATTTGGTATTGAGAGCTGCAGGAGCTAAAAGGGGATATTGTGGTAGGGTCAGGGTCTCTTTCGCTGACCCTCAGAGACCTGGGTTCGCCTGACTGGCCATGGGGAGGAATCTTACTGTGGGTACTGCCAGGCAAATCCAGCTGCCCCTTGTCTTGCCTTCTGGAGGTACAGCTCCCTCCCCACAGTGCAGTCTCTCCTGGATTCACAGGGCCAGTGTCAGCGTTTTTTTTCCTCCTCCAGGTCCACCAGGGTCTCTGCATCTCTTCCAGTCTTCCTCTGGCTTCATGCACCTTCCAGCATCTCCTAATCGCTCAAAGTGTGCTTTCCTGCCCTGCCTTTTATACTTCATGGGAGTGGTGATTTGGTTCAGGTGTGTCTGATTGTAAGAGAATGCTTGACTTCGCCTGTCGTTGTTAGCGGGACAAAATGGTGGTCGTACACAGGAGTCAATGGTCCAGGGATTCCCATGCTTAATCCTCATTCCTCCTTGTTGCTTCCTCTTCTTCACAGTATTTGAAAGACAGGGTGAATGAAGGGGATTCTGGGAAATGTAGTGAGTTGCAGATTTTGGAAGAAAGTTGGCTGAATAATTATTGAAAGGTTTGTCAACAAGAAAACAGGTATTATGGGGTTTGTAGTGTTCCACTGAAGAGGAGGGAAGGTTATTGTCAGAAAGGGGGGGAAACAGATGTGTCGTAGTGGATAAAGGTGTTTTCACCTGTCTTTTTTTAAAGGGAAGTACTAGGGTAGGATGGGACTGTGGTGGCAATATCCCATAAAGACAGATGGGTTGTCGGGTAGGGGTGTATCGCAGGAAAGGGGATACCGTGTCTCCCCGAGGGTGTTCCTTCCGCGGTCCACAAGGGCCCCTTGCCCAGGTGACCCCCCTCGCTTGTACGCTCCCAGGGTCGGGATCCAAGCAAAATGGCCCGCCCCTGGCCACCTGAACAAAGGATCCTTGGGGTCTACCAGTGAGAACACCCTCAGGTTTCTCACACTACCCATCCTTCACACGTTTGATCATTGTGCAGCACTCAGTTGCTCACCTGCTAGGTTTGTGTTTCATTAAACCACATACAAACTGTACAGATATACACACTGGCATGAGTGAGCAAGCCCAGTTTCGTATGGGCATGCCAACCGCCATGCAAGCACGGGGGATTAAAACACGTTGCACATTTGTGCAGGTTCATGAACCTTGCACAGACATGTCCACACACCTTGCAGAGAGCCCACAAACATTGCAGACATGGGCAGACTAGGCGTGTCGTTGTCGACACACACCTCTGCACAATCTCACACGCATGCTGACCCACACACCTTGCACATACTAATGTTTGTGTGTCTGTCCATGTGAGAGATCGGGAGATAAATAAAGTGTGTGGGTATGTGTGACTTATGCATCCTGCACGCATGGGTAGCCCATAAATTGACACATTTGTGCATGTTCAAACAAACACACACACACAGAATGTCCAAGCACCTTGCTCATGCCCAGGTGTGTGGGTTTGCATCTGTGCGTGCTCACCCATCTCTGCACAGGCTCTCAAACCTCCAGAGAGAAAGAGATAGTCCCAGATAGATATTTTATTTTCAGTTGCAAAAAAAGCGCAAGAGAGCTGTGATGTGCTGTTGGCAGCCTTACACTGTTTGCTGAGCGTAGGTGTGATTTTTTTTTTGGTCGGTAGTTGTCGGTTGGTTGGTTAATGTTGATTTTCTTTTGTAGGAATTCTGCTCCTTGGCCGTGGATTGCTCTTTGTGTTATTCATATTGTTTCAATGTGATTCATTTTTTAACTGGCAGCCAATGTAGCATCTTTAGCACTGGAGTGATGTGATCCCTCATGAGAGTATGAGGAGAAGCCTGGCCACTGCGTTCTGTATACGTTGAAGTTTCTTCAGTAGATAGTCCGGCATTCCGAGGTATAGGCTGTTGGCGTAGTCTATCCTAGAGATGATGATGGAGATGGCTAGTGTTTTGTGCCTAATGGAAAGGAATGATAGTATTTTTTGATCGTGTGTAGGTGGAAGAAGCATTTCTTGATTATTGTGTTTACTTGCAGTTCTAGGGTTAGCTCGTTGTCCATTAGGATTCCAAGGTTTTTCACTATTTCTGATGGCATGGGTGCTGCTCCTAGTTCTGTGGGCCATGGGATGTATTGGTTGCTTTCCTGGTTTTACGATATAATCAAGTAATCAATTGCATTTCTCCAAAGTGCCACTGTTGATTATGTTAATATTTTGAAAATAACATTTTAGTTTGTATAGAAGGTATACACATCTGATTACAGAATTCCGATTTGTCCTAGTAGCATGACGGACAGCTGTGATTCTATTAATGGCATAGAGACAAGTATTATGCACTTATCTTGTCTTTTAATTTAACAGCAGCAAGAAAAACAACTACAAATTTGCAAAACTAATGCTCCCATCATTTTATAGTCTGTGCTACTCCTACTGCCCATGTCCTTCAGTACTCTTCCAGGACTTCCTAGAAAGCCCTACTGCTCCACACTGATCCTACCTTTTTCAGACTGCATACTGCATCCACATTTAAACAAACCTGAAACCTCCCACACCGAGGATATTGCACTCCACGACCAGGTAGGAACTCAGGTCCTCAGAAGAATATATGTGGCACATCTCCGCCATAATCTAGAGAAGAGCTAATAAACAAAGTAAGACTGGGCCATGGAAGGAGGAATAATACTCACCTCTGTGCCTTTAATAAAATCATGACTGTCCATCATGCTGTTAGGACCGAACAGACTTCTAGGGCATGTCACGGCGGCCCTTATTACCCATACTTCTAAGCTGTGAAATCACTGCCGTTGATCCATTCACAACAGGTTTACAATAGAAAGTGAAAAACGTGAAGGCATTAGTTCAATTAGCCGCCTTAAGAATGTTCTCTAAACAAGTCCCAAACCAAAAGGCTTTTGAGGCCATAGCACCCCTAACTGAATGAGCCCCAAACTACTCTGTATCAACTCCAGCTTTCGCCATATCCCCTTTGACCCACCTAGTCAGTTGTTGAAAAAACCCGGGCAAGGGGCATATAGATCGATAGAAATAATGCCCCTGAGGTTCTTCTTGTGCAGGCCATCAAGCTCTCATATTGGTGTAAACATTGAGCCAGACATGGCTCAGGATTGTGAAAAGCAGGAAAATATGACCTTTAATGCTGTGTTATTTGGGTGATACAAGCAAAAGGAAACACCCAAAGGCATAAATACTCAGGGCCAGATTCTCAAAAAATAGCACAAATGAAAGAAGCACAGAGAAAGCGCTCGATTCATTTGCGCTATTTTCAGAAATGCTCAGATCACCTTTTTCACAAACATGCGCTATCCAGCTTCCTGGCATACATTAGTGAATTAGTGTTGGGAGCATTCTACCGACACCAATGAATAACAGGCTCCCAGAAACCACGTGGTTGCTGCGAGCATACTAAAACATTAAAGGGCTGTCTCTGTGAAAAGACTGATACTAAAATTCATAAAATGGTCACCCCCCGTTTGCTGGATGGAAATGCTAGTGTGATAGCCACGGCTTAAGCCACACTTCAAAAATAAATCATGACAGGGTCAGAAATGACCCTGCCATGATTTGCGCCTCCCCCTGTTTTGAACAGACGCAGGGGCATTTTAAAGCACCCAATCGATAAGGAAACCCAGATTTGTCAGCAGCCCATGGGCGTTTGCAGGTACCAACGAACTAAAGAAGGGGGCGGACCCATGATGATAATGGGCCTCATTAAGAGTGACCCGGTTCTGAAATAAAGGTTTCGGTAACAATGTTACATCAGTGAAGTGAACACAAAATGGGGACTACACATGCACTCTCTTGTAACCTACTCTGTTAAACCAAATTATATATGTTCAAATAATCTTTAGAGGTGCTGGTTGTAGAAAGAAGGGTGGTTCCAAGCCCTTCACAGAACTGAATATACTAATATGTGCTTCCAGACCAGTCCTAGTCTGGAATTCTACCTGTACTCTCTTTCTGTAGTGGACACAAGGCCCTACTAATGTTTACCTTAAACTCTCAGAAACATTTGTTCTGAAGAAATCTACATACTAAACAACAGATTCTACAACATATTCTTTAATCAAAATGCCCTTTTACCTTCAAGTATACACGTACATTTGGACATATTCATACATAAATAAAACAGTTCAAAAAGCAATTCAAAAAGCAAGAAGCATTTTACCTTCTGTTATTACACCCACCAAAAGAGAAGCAGAAAGCACGGTAACCCGTATAAATTAGACCTCCGCTTACTATACCCTTGTTAACTTCAACATAATGCTTATACATAACAGTTCAAAAGAATTCAACAAATGAAGGTTTTAATTTAGAACAAACCCTACGCGTTTTGGGACTCTAAGTCCCATCTTCAGGGAAGTACCCTCTTCAATCTGTAAATGGTGTGTATTATTAACAGAGACAAAACATTGTTTTCATTCTCACAGACCTCGCACAACTTACTTCAGCCAAAACGCTGTCTTCAGATATCCAACACAGATTCACCAAAAGTCACTATATCAGCACCACTCTCTACTGGCATGACGCAAAGCAAGCCTATAGTGATGGGGTAGCGAGTATAAAAAGAAAAAGGAAGAGAAAAGGAAATAATTAATTCAAAAGATTAGCCTCTATCTAAAAGAATGTAAACAATAATGTCACCCAAGTAGTAAAAGAAAAGCTCTGTTACCTCATCAGTAAAGTGGCAAGCTATTAAAGGGGAGGCCAGTGAATGGCTATGAATTATTAGGATTATAATATCCCCTACCATACAAAACAAGCATTGGCGAAGCCAATAGTATTGGCGTTTACTTCTGTTCTTTGCATTTTGCATTTTCTAGGGACCAGTGTGCAAGGAGGAGAGTGCAAAGTTTCAAAGGAGGATGCAATAAGGGATGTGGGTGTGCAAGAGAATGAGAAGCAGAATATAGCAAGGGAAAGAAAGATTGATGGAGGGAGCCTCAATGATAAGCAAGCAGAATTGTGAGTGAGAAAGGTTGAGAGTCAGAGGGTAAGAAACAAAGCGAAAGTGTGAGAGCAAGGATGAGGGGGTAGAAATTGGGGGGGTGGGTTTGTAGAAAGTGTTGGGTGGGTGGGAGTAGAGTGAGGCTGTTGGGTGGGACTAGCATGGGAGGGTGGAGGTAGAGAGAGTGGTGGTAGGGTGGGCGGGGGTACTGAGTGGTGGGTGTGGGTACTGAGAGGTGGGTGGGTGGAGTAGAGTTAGAGGGGGTAGTGTGGGTCGGGTAGAGAAAGGCGGTAGAGCTACACGGTGGGTGCAGGTAGAGAGAGTGGGGGTTGGGTGGGTGTAAGCAGAGAGAGTGGGGGTAGGGTGGGTGGTGGTATAGGGGAGGTGGGGGTAGAGAGAGTTGCGGTTGTAGAGAGAAAGTGGAGGTAGGGTGGGTGATTAGCGGTAGAGATTGGGGTTAGGGTGAGTGGGTGTGGTTAGAGGGGGTAGCGTGGGTAGGTGCGGGTAGAGAGAGGGGGTAGAGTGCATGGGGGTACGGTGAGTGTGGGTAGAGAGTGGGATAGGGTGGTGGGAATGGCTAGAGAGTGGAGTTTGGGTAGGGGTTAGTTATAGAGTGTTAGGGTAGGGTGAGTAGGGGTAGAGAGAGTGGAGGGTGGGTGGATGGGGTAGAGAGAGTGAAGGTAGAGAGTGGAGGGTGGGTGGGGTAGAGAGTAGAGGTAGGTAGGGTGGGTAGGGGTAGAGAGAGTGGAGTTAGTGTGCAGGGTAGAGAGAGTGTGGTTAGAGTGGGGGTACGGTGGATGGCGGGGGTAGAGAGAGTGGAGGTAGGGAAGATGGGTTTGGGGGTAGGGTGGGTGAGGGTAGATGGGGTGGGGGTAAGGTAGTGGTAGCAAGGGTTTTGGTAGGGTGGGTGCATGGTGTAGGGTGGGTGCGCGCCGATGGAGAGTGTGGAATTTGGGTGGGTGAGCGTAGGGAGGGTAGGGAGGGTGGGTAGGAGTAGAGAGGGTGGGGTAGGTTGAGAGGGTTGGTTTCGGTGGGGGTACTAGAGATGGTGGGATGGGTGATCGATGATAGTTGGTTGGAGGCAAAAGAAATTGAAGAGCAAAGAAGCCTCAGGTGGACTCGTCAAAAGTAGCCCAAAATAGCCCAAACAAAACCCAACCAGCTCATGTAATAGGTGTGGGGATTGTTATGATATGATATGGCAAAAATAGCCAACTTTGTGGCAGAACATCGCCAAAAACAGCCCAATATGAAACCACTGTGCAGCTGGGAAAGGGAAAGCCTGGCACCCGACTTGCTTCTTACAAAGCTGCTGATTGTAGCACATGTTGTTAGGCAGGGGCGTTGCTAGGGGGGCGCTAAGGGGGCTATAGCCCCTGATCTTTTGGTTGTAGCCCCGGATAGAATCTCAGGAGCTACAGCCAAAAGGCTAGCTAGCCCCCAGTCCCAACAGTTCCGACATCAGCGTACCCCTGGGACTTTTCCAGACCTAGCAACTCCCCTGTTGTTAGGGATCTTCTCATTGGCTAATACATACAGTGGAGGGGTTTGGAAAAAGAGATTGTGATTTGAAGGTTCATTCCGTGGCATTGCCGGTTGCTATGCCAACCAGATATTCTCAGTTTAGAACACCCATTCCCTCCCTCTCTCTTCTGTAAGAATGGTTTCCGCAGTTGTGTGTGTAAATTCCAAAACCAGAAAGGTTCATGCAAGTCACCTTGGAGTTCCATGACATTATAAAGGTGCCTGGCCGTCAGACAAACTCTTCAGTGACTTGCAGTATCCTCACAGAGTACAGTAAGGGGTACTTCCTCATATACATTGCATGTGTATCAAAATTGAATTAGTTTAATAATCAGTAACTGATTACAAATTATGTCCATTAGAAGAGATGAGTAGGCAAGGGGCTAAGCATGTAGGCCTCAACAGTCTAACGAGACTTGCTCTGAGCACAAAAGCAGGGTTCGGGTGGTTTGAGAGGGGGTTGACACAACCAGAACTAGGGATGGTTAACAGCCAGTATAGCGAGAAACTGGAAGGTGGCCACAATGTTTGTGCAATGTGCTTCACTACATAAATGATTGAAGGCCTCAATAATAATGGCCGCCACAGCCGGCATAATGACAAACGTGCTGACGCCTTGGTTTCCGGTTTTCTTTCAGTATGGGCAGCTTCTCATGCTTGCATCCGGCACGGGCGTTGCCCCAATGCTCCCCATCATGCAGCATATCACTGGCAACGAAGACGACGAGACATTCGTGACCCTGGTCGGATGCTTTAGGAATTTTAAAAGTATTTACATGAAGCCTCTGCTGCAAGATCTGTCCCTGTACTGGAACATCAAAACAGTTTACGCACTGAGCCAGGTAATATAATCAAGCCCGTGGTTGCGTGTTGTGCGCATGCTCTCACTGTCGCCTAGGCCTCCCGAATGTGCGCGAGGGGGTTTGTTTTTGCAGCATGTGCTTCAAAGGATCACGTCCGCCTTGAGCCTCTTGCTGTGTCTCATAGGCTGTCACCATCGTACCTTATCATTTACTTATCTTGATCTCCAGCCTTAGAGCACACGTAATTCTCGCGTAGAATTAAGTGTGCTTTATAGCTCACCTCACCAAAACAGATGCTGTAAGCACTAGGCATGGCCCTTATGGGTGTAGGGTTTATTTTACACGGCAGCGGTTCATGACACAGCTCTGAAGATAGTTGACTACAATTGCACTGGAGTCATATTATGAGCGAACATCTGAAAAAAAAGACATTGAAACAATAACACTAGCATATATTTTAGATGTTTTTACGTTGTTTTTGTTCATTAGAAATGTGGAAAAATGCGGTAATTTGGTGGGGGTAAAGCAAAAAGTGAGTTGCAGCCAAATTGCTATAGCTGGGTGGAGGCGGGAGGGGGTCTCGAGGGGAGGAGACTTGGGAGGCCAAAAGACTTCTACAAACATAAGAAATAACCCCTTTGCAACGCAGAGTCTGCTGCAGTGTGTTTCATCGCGGGATGTTTTCGCAGGGTTTTTACCGCAGATTTTTTAACGAAAAAACCCATCGAATTTAGTAAAAAAATATTTTTGGGGGGTTCTCCACCTAACCCCCCTTCCGTTTCAGTTTTTATCTATTCCCAAACACCCACATACCATATATATAATTTTCTAACCACCCCCAAAAAACAAAAAAAATTTGATGGGTTTTTTCATTAAAGAATTTGCAGTAAAAAACGGAGCAAAAAAACGTCCCGCAATGAAAGGACGCTGTACCGAGGAAACATACTGCTGCTATGAGTTGCTTCAGTTTTTTCCAAACTCTTTCCGCTGTTTTCACTTCTGAGCGGCAGTGACAGCACAAGCACAGATAACCCCTTTCCAACGTGGAACGCAGCGGTGTGCTGCAGTTTGTTTGGTGTCTGGCGAGCGGCGAGCTGGGACTGTGTACAGCAGCCTTTAGGGTAAGATTTAACTTACGCTTTCTACTCGCTTTATTCCATCATCCCGTATATAATGAGCATGTGTGCTTATCAACAAGCAAATTGGGAATACCACCTTACCCCTACCGGTTACTGCAGAACTTTGTTGTTTGAGCCTAAGGGGTGATACCGGCTGTACCATACAACGATTGGTTTGCTGGCACTTGAATATCTCTTTCACTGTCTGGCTGCCTACTGGCGACCCACGAGACCGTTCATAGTGACATTGTCGAATTACATAATCTCGAATGCAAAAATGTCGAAATATTTTGGCTAAAAAAAAAAAAAGTCGAATGGCTTTTTTTTTTATTTTCCGTTTTTATTTTCCGTTCGAAATGTGGGGTTCCTCCCAAACCCCCCCTTTTTTTAACACACAAAAGCAAAAAAAAAGTAAATTAAAAAAATTACATATTTGACTTTTTTTTCGGCCAAATTTTTTCGACATTTTTGTCATTCGACATATTAACTGGATACCTTATGAGACATCTGTGACAACTGCTTTACTAGTGGTGACTGTTGAGCTTGCTCTTTAGCCACTAGGTAGAGTGGTTTGCCATTAACGCTGTGAACTCCCCCCTTTGCCTCTTCATTTTTAAGAGCAGACAAATATGAAGTGGCATAGTAAACTAAAAGCAAGTAAGAAGAATGGGAATATTAACTGCAACAATTCTACTGGAGAAGCAAGCACCCAGACTTCTATTAGTAAGATATCAGACTTTTTCCCAGGCCAACCAGTAGTGACTGAGATCCACAAGGAACCTTTAACAACCGAGGGGGTGCTGATTGAAGCTGGATCGATATCAGTGGAATTTGACAATAATAACTCTCTGCTTAATCTAGCCTTGAGGGCCAGATAGCCTACCTGGAGCGAAACAAACCTACAGATAGCCTATAAGGAGGGGATGGGGGTCCCAATAGAGCCTCTTTTGTACATATTGATCCCAAAGAGATCACTCCTTTACCTAACCCTGATAGGCTTTCCTGTTCCCCTCGGTTAACTGGGTTGGCGGACAGCTCTACTGGTCCACTGTGGAAAGCAAAGATCAGTCATTGATGTTAGATAAGCAAGCTAATGTGAACTGTATTTGTAATACTAAACTTAAAGATATGGAAGCGCATAACATCACTACTGGTTTTGCATTGAAAATCTTACAGAAATTGTGCCATAATATTCTGTGTTTAGTGGAAAAGAATTCCACACAGTTGAAACATATGACCATGGGAAATGTGGCACCCTCTGTGGCACAAACATAACCACCTAGGTTGCTGGTGCCGTCTCTCAATGACCAAGGAGGGGTAGCCCCTGCTAATCTGGAATCCACACTGGTGGAGATTATGGCTGGAGACGAAACTGATGGTAAGGAGTATGGTCATATGTCTAAAAGAGAAAGACGTAGAAAGAGGAAAATGATCTTTGATTTGAAAAAATTGCCCTTGGAAGTGGAGGCTGAACCTATAAGTGCCCCTTCTGCGATACCCTCTAAGCACAGATCATCCAAAAGGGCTATAAAGAGAGTTTCTAGAAAAGCCAAAAGACTGGCACTCAAAACGGGTAATTTAACAACTTGGCTCTTGGGGGCATCGATGCCAAAAGGCAAGCCTAAGAATCTGATAAGGTTATCTTGGATTCAAGTACAAGCGATACCGATACTACTACTGAAAGTAGTATAATATCTGTCGAAACACCTATCCCGAAAGCTGTGAAAGTACGGGATGGCTTGCCTGCCTGCCCCAGCACTAATGTAAAGGGTACAGGGGAGGGCGGGTCTAAAATGAATGATAATAATTGGTCCTTGGCTAAGAAATCTTGTACTATCTCTGCGGGGTGGAAGAGGCTAAAGAAGCCTATAAATAGAAGTTTGCTGCTTGAGACACTCCACTCACAATTGCCCTTGAGAATTGTGAAAAGCAGCGATTTCAAGTTTGTGGTGACATGCTCAAAAGATCTGACCACGCTTCATTGCTTTTCTGAGGTGGTGGTAGCGCTTATCAGAAACGCAAAATCTGATCTAAAAAAATATGGCTATGAAGTTGATGCTGGACAAGTGCCTAAAAAACTGGCAAAACTCCTGGAGCCAAAAAATGTTGAAGACTTGCAAGGTACAAAATCAAAAACTCCAGCAGCTAAAGATGATATCACCAAATCCCATTGGGAATGGCTTTGCTCCTTTCTGCCGCCAATTAAAATCCAAAGATGAGGTAAATTAGCTATAGTCTCCTGGAATACTCGCGGCCATTGTCGTCTGTTTGCCACTGCAGGATCATATGGCTTGTTTGAGGAAGCCAATATTATTTTATTACTGGAAACATGGCTGTTATTTAACCCAGTCTTTGATGGCTTTACTCCTATTTTAAGCTGGCAAAAAAGGGGGAAAAGGGGAGGCCCTTTGGAGGTTTGTTAATTTTGGTCGGAAATAACATCAACACCTCTGAATGCACTCAAATGGACAGCAATTCTAATCTGCTGATGATTGAAATTCTTCTTGATGGTGGGCTCAAAATTTTTTTGGTAAATATTTACGATCCTCCTGGAGATGGTGATACCCTTATCCAATTGAATATATATCAGTGTATAACGGATACATTTTTTGTTGATGGAGAGGTAAATGTTGCGCTTGGGGGTGATCTAAATGTTAAGAACTTGTTTGATTACCAGAATGAGAGGAATAGGGATGAGGTGGGAAGCAAATGTAAAGTAAAACTGGAAAGGTGGAGTGTTTGTTTTGCTGATGTTGATCTGTATATGGCAAATGGGTTTGGCAAGGAAAAAACAGGGATTGGGCCAACTTGGACCAGTGGATCTTATTCCTCTGCCATAAACTATATCTACCTCACTGCCGGTCCATATGGCCTTTTGACCCAGTTCGATATTCAGCCTACCCTTTTCAGGGACCACTCCTTATTGATTTGTACTCTAACGATGAAGACTTATGAAGGGCCAACCTTTGATAACATGGGGAAGTTATTGTACTAGGTGGGGGAAATCGACTGGGTTGGTCTGACCGGAATTTGGTCAAAGCCAGTAACTGGAGTAAGAGCCTGCAAATTGAAGATATGGCCAAGCTTACGCCGGAAGAGATTGATTGGTGGATCTCACTATGCATACAAGGTATGATGCCAATGGGACAAAGATTGCCTCCCCACCCTTCCCCATCTCACCATGGCCATTTGATAAGATAATACATTTGGAAAAGAAAAAAATGCTCAAAGCAGTAAAAGCCCTTGAATGTACTTCCGACTTCCCACTATAACTCGGAGAAGCGAAAAAGAAAGAATATCTATAGGAATTGGCTACATCTGTACAGAACCTCTAACAACAATATCAACTGGCAAGCTATGGTCAATATTCTTTTGGCAGGTGACACCAAAAAATTGTGGGCAAATTTTAGGGCGGTCAAAAATAAAGGTAATCAAGAGCTGGTTTGCTGGATAGATAACAAAACTTGGGTAAAATGTCTTGAGGATAAATGTATGGGAGACAATGTGAGTTTGGTAAAAAAGCCTATAAAAAAACATCACAATAAATCGAGATGATATTAGGGATATTGTAAAGAAATTGAAAACATCTCGTGCCCCTGGCCCAGATGGCCTGTGCAACACTATAATTGAGGAAAATTCTGACACCTGGGCCAATATGTTTGTTATTATTTTTCGTAAGGTTATAGATACTGGAGTAATACCCAAGTCATTGAAAACCTCCATAACATACCTATATTTAAAAATGGACAGAAGAACCTGCCAGACAATTATCGTTTATTGGCTCTTACAGATGTGCCCAGCAAAACTTTCTGCACGTTTGTTCTTCGGGAGGTAAACATGTGGATATCTCAGAATAACATCTTGAGTAAAGCCCAAACTGGGTTTCGTAAGGTTTATGCCACTACTGATAATATCCTCTTGGTGAACACTCTCATTGAGTAGGCTAACTGTCCATCTGGTTTACCCCTTTATATCCTTTTTGTTGATTTTTCATCAGCATTCGACATGGTAGGGCATGTCAGCCCATTTACTATACATCTGAAAGCTTATGTATGAACAAAACAGCACACGGGTAAGGCTTAATAATCTGGGCCTAATGTCTGATTGGATATCAGTTAGCATGGGAGTATGTCAGGGTTGCGCTCTGGCCCCTATGTTTTGTAATCTGTTGATGGCGGATTTGGGGAAATATTAGTTGATAAAATGAATGCCTTCCCCAAGTTGGGCTGGATCTGCTACGCTGATGATATTGTCATCTTTGACAATACGTATATTGGGATTTGTAACAGTGCAAAGGCTGTCTGGTTCCATGTAATAATGTTGCCACAAAAATATCGCCATACAAAAATATCGCCGAAAAATAGTCGTTTTTTTGTGGCAACATTATTGCATGGAACATGCGGGGGACACCCCCGCAACCCCCAAATATTATTATTTTATTATTATTTTTTTTAAAAAAAAAATGTTTTGCCCCTATCGCCACATATATGGTCACCCAAATAATATCGCCACAACATTTTATCGGCGATATTATTTACGGCGACCATATATGTGGCGATATTAATACCTGATACCCTGTCTGTGCCTACGCTGACAAGAATGGCCTGAAAATAAACATTACTAAAACACACTTTATGGCCACCGGCGTTGCAAGAAGACTTCTATACCCTGCCCTATCGGAAATATCAAAAGGGTGACTGCATATAAGTACCTTGGATATGAAGTTGGCTAAGAAAATATCGGTATCAATGAGCACTTGCAGCTAAAAAAGAGTGCCAAGGTACTTTCCTCCATGGGGGCGGTCCTGTCTTTTTCCAAAGGAAAAGCAGGTTATAGCTTACATGGTATACATACTATTTATAGACAGAAACGATCTGCAGCCTTTCTTCATGCGCTTGAGGCTTCTTACTTAGATTTGACCTCTTGGGAAGACAAAATCGAAGGTTTAATCTGGCGCAGAATATTGGGGTTGAGCACTTTACTATTGAGGCCATTAGATTGGAGATAGGATTAATATCTCTCTCTACTCTAATTAATCTAAATAGAGCTAAGCTGTACATCAAGATTATTTTTTTTTGCGAACCCTATTTCTTTTCTGTCTGTCTTTCGAACCTCTTTGGATAGTGGCACTGGCATAGTGACAAATACATTTAAGGCCAGAAATGAGTGTTTCTTTGAGAAATTGTGTTGGACCCCATCCTGGGGACATGGCAAAGGTGCCCTGGCAAAATCTTTAAAAAACTGTGCTGAGAATTATGATTGGGTAAACAGCCATGAGAAGGTTGCCAGCATGAAGTCCTTACACACCTTTTCTAGGATGGTTTTCACTCCAGAACTCAAGAATGGGAATGTCAAGAATATCTAAAACTCCTTCCCTCTATAGTAACACGTCGGATTTTTCTCAATATCAGATTAAATCGCCTAAATGTGCTTGAAATCAGAGGTGCATGGTCTGGTATTCCATTAAATTAAAGATTCTGTAGAATATGTCTTGATAGAGAGGAAGTGGAATCAGCAAGACACCTATTTACCAAATGTTCTGCCATGACACTTGCTTATGAACGATATTACTCTAAACCTTTTGAAGATATAGGCAAAATAGCCCACAAAACATTCTGGCTGAGATGTATGTCCGGCTATAGCCGAAGGAAGATCATTGCCTTAATGCAGGTTTGGAAATGTGCTGACAAGCTCTTTAGAAAGTTTGAAGAGGATGTAAAAATGTTGGAGGAGCTTTAAAATCTGACCTTATTCGTGATATTGTAGATATGCTATACCTATTCTAACCAGAGACTCTTGGCGTTCCTTTCTCCCGTTGCAGTGTTGTCGTCATTTTGGTATTTCCTCAAAGAAAATATTTTATCTTAAATCATAAATAATTATTCTACTTTTTGATTTTTAATTTCCTTCCTTTGGAGTGAAGGGGATGTATTAATGTTGCACTTGTATTTTAGTTTAGCTTCTGTGATTTAATTAAGAGATTGCATTTGATGTACTTTTATAACTATGTAAATTTGAAGACGATTTATTTATATGTGATCTGTATGTGTTTTTGTACAGATGGGGAGAAACGTCTGACCAGGGGGGAAACACAGCCTGTAGGTGTTGTTTGGTTATTTGCCCACCTATTGACTGCCCATGGCCATGCTAATTCCTATGGCCATTCCCACCCATTTCCCCCCCAAAACACCTCCTCATGGGAACTCTTTGAGCTTACTTTATACAAGCATTACCATCAAACATTGCACTCGAAGTGTCTGCCATTGTTTTTTCCAAAAAGTCTTCTGGGAGCCAGTAGGCATGGGCCTCATTACAGGTCTGACTTGCCGGGAACAATGGACACAGAAAGCAGAGTTCTCACAGAAGCATTGTTGGCAACGAAGGACTCCACGGGAATGGGGACTAACATTTTCTGCTGCCTGACTTCCCAGGCCGCCAGGACTTGTAATGTCCCGGTGGCATCGGGAAGTCAGGCGGCAGAAACAGTGTTATGGGGTTATCGGCAACTTTATAATGAGGCCTAATTACTTAATTTTAGTAGTAAACCTGCTACTGGTGTAATGAAAATGTCTTAACAGATCTGCCTTCAGCCACTAGATTATTACAGTGTCCTTCACTGTAGTTCTGTTAAAAACGAGCTGGCCCCCATACCTCAAACTCAGATATGGCTTATATTTACAGTGTTGTGTGCCTCCAGTGGAGCTTTCTCATACTTACGTAGTTTTTGGAATGGAGGTGCATATCTGAAAAGCACCTCCTGTGCACAGAGACTTGACCATCACTGCAGCTGTCAAGATGACTCCTGTAAGCCCTGTACCTGCTCTGTGCCACTAGAGAGCGGCCGCTGCAGATCAGGATATTGATCTGGAATGGTACAGATGTACACTATGTTTTTGGCATGGAGCTTTGAGAAAGGGGGGCTTGGTTAGCAGGTCACACTTTCTAATCACACTGTCCTCTTGGGTCTGGAATACACATCTATGGAAATTCCTTTCCAGGGCAAAGTGATGGCCTTTGTGTGTGGCTAGATATGCAAACTGAGGCTATCTGGTCCCAGTCCGCATCCATGTTCCAGAGTATCTGTTGCTGGTCAGAATGTTTGGCCAGTGGCTATCCATCATTGGATAGCCACTACTAGGTTGAATGGTGCAGGTCTTTACACCTGGTGGACCTGTTGATGACTCCAGTCTAAATTGTGGATAAAAGAAGGACTCTTGCAGCCATTCCGTAGATCACTGTTGGAGGCAAGACCCCTATGAAGAAGTCAAGCCTGCTGAAGATCTGAGGACAACCATTGCAGCTAATCAACATCACCTCCAGCCAGTGGTCGAAGTGTACGAAAAGAAGTAGTGGAGCTATGTTCCCTACAGGTCTGCACCGCTCCCAGCAAACCCCATCGCCATACCCCCTCCCATGCACAGTATAAACCCCCAAATGTATGCGCCTGCAGTTTAAGGGAATGTTCAGTGCACTGCACTGAAAGTGCAAGTTTCAACTGCTTCCTACACATTTATTTTAAAACAAAACCGTTCCGGAACGGTTTCTTTTTAAAATAATAGTGTAGGAGCTGTAAAAGGTAATTTAAAAAAGTATAGGAGCACCGCTCCCGACCGCTCCCGCTCACTTCGACCACTGCCTCCAGCCAAGTGGCGATGAAATACTACTCCTCTGTCCTGACCTCAAGGAGGCCGTTGTTGGTCCTTTGACCTCTGGACTGATGAGAACAACCATTATTGACCCATGCTTGAGGATCCAATGCTGCTGAGTCTTCTTAAATGTCCCTGGACCACCTGGTTGACTGTCCAGCTCTCTCCTCTGCTACCTCGCTGCAGCCATCATTGTTCTGAGTGCATCCTTGGAACTTGGAGGATCTTCAACTTGTGCTACAAGATGCTTACTGCATTTTCAGCCTTCTAGGCGTAACGGAAAACGTGCGGGACCTACTTCTTTGTTCACAGCCCGAAGACGGCCTGACTGTAGTAACTCCCATTGAATCTGCGCTTTCCCGCTCTCTGGAGGTCTCCTGAGATTGCCTGCTCCGCAGAAGTCTTCTTCATTTTGTGGCAAGGGTGTTGCCAATTTCTGGAATCGTAATACAGGTACCACAAATGACCAGATCTAAATCCTGTGCCTGAAAAGGACCTCTCCAAACAATCTCTGCACCTGCAATCTCTGACCTCCCTTGACTGGACCAAGCACAAACATATATGGCCCAATGGATTCTGGAACCCCTGAAGTGGTCTCCGGAAAATCGGTGTAAGGGGGGCAAATTACCAAACCTGTTTTATCCCTCCTTCTTCTCCATAGGGTTACATAGGTACGTACACCCTATCTCTTTCTTGACTTAGATTAGTGGTGGTCTAGTCATGGATCCCCTCCTGGGCCTATCCTACTATAGTGGGATTGAGAGAGACACTTACCTGAACTGTTCTAAACGTTTGGACTACTTAATCACAACCACGGGCATTGCTAAAGCCAATAGTACATCTACCTGAACATTATATCTTGTGGAACGTGTGTCTTTAGGGCACTAGGCCCCATCCTATCTCAGGGTTGGACTAACTAATTAGCAAACTAAATCTAGGTTTACTCATAAGTGTTTTTTATCTTGTACTTGCTAAATTGATTCCTTACCTGTATATTATTGTGTTTGAATTAACAGTTTTTTCTCTATGAACTCTCTCTTTACTGCACGCAGTTTTTGAAAGCCTTGCTTATGCTACGTTCTCTATTGTTTAACTGTTGTTTAAGGTAAAATGTAGCTGTTCTAGTCAGAGCCCCCCAATTGTGGATGCAAGTTTGATAGTTGTTGTGTGACAATACTTACCTGAAGTGTTCATTGTGTAGTGTGTATTTTAAAGGCCAAATCAATCATTCTGTATTTTTGTACTTATCTGTCGAACTGGAACTATTAGAGTGCTCTGTGTGTGACTGTAGGGCAGTAGTCTGACACAGTGGTGGCATGCTTGTTGGCAAAAACCTTTATAATCAACATAAAAGAAAAGGAAAACCTATCTTGCCCTATGTCTTAAGAGGTTGCCCTAACCTCAGCAAAAATACTAAGGACCCTGTCTGGATGTCCATAACGTGATATGTCCATCGTCTTGTGTCCAAACCTATGTCCGACCCTTACACTAAACTAAGGAAAACTGGACATCTTCTTAATCCAGGGGGAGGCTTCTCTCGCTCTCTGGATGTGACCTCTTTAAAGTGCAGTTCACAACCTGAAAACACAATGAGTGATACAGTTCCCAAGTATCCAAAAAGGGGCGAGTCCCTTCCTCTTTTTTCCAACTTCAAACCTGTAGCGCCATGTCTGGGACACTATCCTGCCAGACCTGACCGTCGGAACTCAACAAAATGTCTCTTACTTTTAGAGTGGTCCTCGACCCCTTGTTTTAATCCATTATAATTTTCCACATGGGTCGCAGATCCCTCTGCGCTGTCTCAGGTTCTCCCCTCTTCCTTTTGTGCCGATCTCTGACACCCGTGGCTTACTTCTTTAGGCTTTGCCCACCTTCACATGCGTCCCAGACCCTGGTGTGTTGTACTGTCCCACTGAACAGGCTTGGTATGATATGATATGATAAGTCATTTATAACGCACATGTACACAAGTGTTTCTAGGTGCGACAAACAAGGGAGGGAAGACAGAGAGAGGACAAAACAAATGATCTTACTAGGCCTTGTGCCTTTCAGATTATGCAAGTGCCATAACGCAAGGTGCAGGCGAGGAGAGGGAGAAGTGCCAGGGAGAGGGAAAGGGGAAGTGCAATCAGGGCAGCATTGCTCTGAGTAAGTGCAGCCAGTGCAGCATGGCTCTAGGTAAGCACAGGGTGGCAGGCAAGGGTTACAGTTAGAGACCCTGAGTGCGTGGTAAGCCCGGGGGCAGTGCAGAGGTGACTGGTCGTGGAGTAGCCTGGTATCCGCTGAGACTCTGAGGGTAGCCAGGCTCCCAGTCAGCACAGCAGACAGGTTGGTCAGCAGGGGAGAGAGAGAGAGAGAGAGAGAGAGAGACAGAGAGACAGAGAGAGAGAGAGAGAGAGAGAGAGAGAAAGCAGAGGCGAAAAGGAAGGTCTTGAGCTGTTTCCGGAACTTCAGATGGTCCGGCTCAAGTTGGAAAGGGGCAAGGATGCCATTCCAGAGGGAGGCACATGCATAGTAGAGAAATCTACCCCCCCCCCCCCACTCTGCCTGGAGAAGCGTCTGACCCTCGGAGAGTTAGCTGAGCGAAGGGCTTGAGAAGGAATGATGTTTTGGAAGACAAGAGTTGTATGTAGTGCAGGCCCCGGCCCCAGAAAGCATTGTGGATGATGCAGAGGGTCTTGAACTTACAAGAACAGCTACATCTCTAGAATTAGCAATGCCTCATCCAACTCCAGAGAACTGTTCACCATCCTCCGAGAACTAGAATCTCCCCAACCCCCAGCCAGACCAGACGGTTGACAGCACCTGGTGCAAATAAGTCAAAGACGCCTTAACTGCAAAGATCAGCTCCCTCAAAGAAAAATCGCAGCCAAACAACTTGCCATGCTCACCAGACCACAATTGCTCAGAGTACCGATCCCATCATGGCCCCACTCCAGCACCCCGTTCAGCTTCCACCCCGTCTCAGCCTTGGAAGCCTCCAGGATCCTCAAGAGCCTTTAACCATCACCCTGTAAAGGTGACTCCTGTCCAGTGCCTATTATCAAAGACTGTGCCGAGACACTCATACCCCTCTTCACAGCCATTATCAATGCATCCTTCTCCAACATCTCAGTGCCAACATCCCTAAAGGAAGCATAGGTCCTACCACTCCTCAGAAAACCTGCCAGACCTATCCATCCCGACAAACTACCACCCCAGTACCACAGTTCTCTACCTCCTGAAGAACCTGGATCATGTTGCCTAAACCCAGGTCCAACAACATCTAGAGGATAACCACATTCTGGGTACTCGCCAATTAGGATTCTGCCCCAAACACAGAACTGAAACTGCCCTACTTGATCTGAAAATACAGATCATTGCCATCAAAGACACTGGCAAACCGGCCCTCCTGATGAGGCTAGACCTCTCTGCATCATTCGATCCTGTAGACCACCAAATCTCAACTCACTTCAACAGCAAACTTCTCGCCATCAGCCTCCAAATGGGTGAGATCCTCCTTAGCCGATAGATCCGCCCGTGTCTTCATGAACGACTTCTCTGCCAAACACACCCCTGTCACTTGTGGAGTCCTCCAAGATTCCTGTCTCTCCCCCACCCTTTACACTAAGCCCCTTCTCGACCACCTTGACCTTCTAAGAATCTCATACACAAAGTATGCGGATTATACGCAGCTCCTTATCCCACTCTCCGGATTACAAGCCCAGGACTTAGTAACCATGAACACTGTCTATGTGCTCATTCAGAACTGGATGACCTCGCACTAGCTTTGTCTCAACGATGAAAAAATGGAAATCCTCATTGTCGGCTCAATCCCAACACTGCGTAACATTGATCCAGCCTACAAAGAATTCACCATCAATGGAAACTGAATCACCACCTCCACCACTGCCAAAACCCTGGGGGTTTACCTGGATGCCAACCACAACTTCTCACGGCACGTGAACTCAGTCGCAACAGTTGCAGCCTACACAGCCAAACTGCTTCATGCCAGTAGGCCATTCCTTTCAACTCATAACCACCTTACAATAGCAAGAGCCATCACTGGAGCCAAGCTTGACTATTGCAATCCATTATTTACCGGCACATCCAAATGCAGCCTAAGTAAACTATAGACAATACAGAATAACGCCCTCCGAGCAGCCATTGGCCTCCCCAAATTGGACTATATCTCGGATGCCAAGAGAGCTGCACACTGGTTACCCATCCGGGAACGGATTAAATTCAAGAAATTATCCCTGGTCCACCGTTGTCTCTCTAATATTGCCCCGACCTACCTGTCGTGGTGTGCAGAGAAATACACCCCAAACCGCCCTCTGAGGTCGTCCAGCGCTCACCTCCTGAAGATTCCCAAGTTCAACTGCGTCTCAGCAGGAGGCAAGAGTTTCCCGGTCGTGGCAGCCAAACTTTGGAACAATCTGCCACTTACTCTCAGAAAAGAACAGGCCTACTGGACCTTCTGCAGAAACCTGAACGTGGCTGTTCAACTGACTACACCCCCACTAAGACTATTGTTTCGCCCTCTGCCTTGCCCCTAACCCCCTCTTTAAACTTATAGTCTATTGTAAAATATTACTCTCTTGCACCTCTTTTCAAGTAATTTAGACTGTAACCTTGCAACCCAAAGTAACTAATGTACCCAACTCATGCACCCCAATGAAACTAGCGCTGAGATACCCAAGGGTTTTGTGCGCTGTAACAAATGCATAAATGAATAAATAAGAAAGCAAACGCAAACACAATGCTCCAGTATGCTTAATGCAAATAAATACCAGAGCCTGGATACTATATTTTAGCAAAAAAGATTAAAAGATAGAAGGGCTGTGCGACAGAGTTGCCAGGCACACCCACTGTTCCTTAAACCGAGCACCACCAGCTCCATCAAGTAGCATACGTTTCTGCATCAGAAAGAAAAGCATCAAAGAGAAAATAAAACAAATAAATCGATAACACTGGAGATTGGAGCTGTGCTGTCATCCATCAAGGCACTCCTCCTGACCTCAGAGCCTAGAACCTACAAGAACTGCTACTGACGCGAAGCCCCGGCGACATCTGGCAAAGTCGCTGAACTGCTGTCTTCAGTGCAGCATGATAGAGCAATCGCATTTTATGGCTGGACTGAGCTGGAGGTATGCCGCTCTGCATCCGCCACCATCCAGAAAGCCTGGGAGCTTTTGCTTGGCTTGTCACGCTCCTCTTTCCAACTATGCTGGAGCTGGGAGCTGTGCTGTCGTCCATCAAAGCTCCTCCCACTGTCCTCAGTGGCCGGATGCTCCAAGAAATTCTACTGGGTGATGCTCCAGTGAAGTCTGGCAAAGTCACTACACTGCTGTCTGCAGTGCAGCATGAAGGAGGACTCACTATCTTGTGGCTGGACTGAGTTGGCGCTCTGCCGCTCTGTGTTCACCACCATCCAGAGGGCCTGGGAACTTTTGCTCAGCTCATCACTCTCCTCCCTCCTGCGGTGCAGGAGCTGGGAGCTTTGCTGTCGTCCCCTCCCCCTGACCTCAGAGCCAGGAAGCTACAGGAAGCTGGAGCTCTCCCACTTTGTGTCTGCTACACTTCCTCTATCCACCATTAGCTCCCTTCCCCTGGATTACTTCAGTTAAGTTATTCACAATGTTCTTGAATCAATGCCAGTCTCATAAAGTAATTACAAATGTCTCTCTCACCTAATACTTTCCACAGGATGACAAAAGAAATGTTTTTTTCAAAACGCTGGTTCAGATAAAGCAAGGAAAAGGCATGTCTTTTCAAAGTTTCTGGTCGACAAAATGTTAAATTGAAACAAGAACTTAATACGACTAAGTCTCTTCTTAAAACACTGCCCAAAATGGATTTCCGGTATCGCTCCTGCCAGGAAATATCTCAGCTTCAACTACAAGAAACTCTTGATATCCTGGTTAACTCTCCTGCCAGGAATATTCGTCTTTTGGTTCACTTAGATCCCATGGTGTACTCTCCTGCCAGGTATCTCCTTCCAAAAAGGTTTTACTACCTGATATCCTTATTAGGCTTCTTTGCAACATTCACTCTCCTCTTAAATATTCTTATAGTTGTAGAACCCTCCTTGGCTTCAGTTAGTACTTGCACCAATCTCCCTCACACTGGCATCCCTTATATGAGGGGTTGTTCAAAATCCTTCTGTCAACCTCTCTTATACCGTCTCTTGGCTCTTGGCAATACTTTTTCCAAGTTTCCCCCAACTGACATCTCATGTCAGGAGGCCTGCACACATTTTGCTTCTTTATTTCTCTTAGATTCTCTTTTGGCTCTTGGCAATGTTGGTTCCAGGTTTTTCCCAACTGACCTCTCATGTTAGGAGAATTGCATCATATTTTCCTCCGTTGTTGTTTAAGCAATGTCCTTTGGCTTAGACAATGCTAGTCAGAGGTGTCCCCCAACTGACATCTTGTCATGGCCCGTGGCAGACGCTGGTCTCTCTGGCAACATTGGCGACATGTTGGTATGGTAACCACAATTTTAACCAAGATGGCGCCTAGCATTGTAGGTTGCTTTCTAGTCGATTTGCTTCCCTCAGCGTTGGCTCTGCCCCTCCTGCACTGTGGAGAAGCTTATCTGAGAGCTGGGACCTGGAGGCAGCGCGTTGCTACTCTACACAGTAAATGCTTTGTAAGTACGCTTTCTTGGGAAAGCATCTTTTGTATCCCTTGTCTTGTGTGTGTCATAATCGCTAAGTTTGCCTTCTAGCCATTGGATCCCTTCCGAACCTCAGCTCCTGCTCTCGTGTCCATGGATACTTCCTTGTTTCCCCCAGACCGTCTCCCACCTTCATACTTTTAGGAAAATTACGCCCAGACCTCTCTCATTTATCTAATCCTTCCATTCCTGTCAGTCTCTTTAGTGCTCTCATCCGACTACCGGCACAGGATCTCTTCATACACCCGCTCTGTCTCCTCAGAGAACCGCGGCTGCACTCACTGTAGTCCTCTGTAATCCTGACACTCTCGACTTGATAACAAGGAGGTAGGACTCTGTTCTTCCTCTACTGACTGCTCTGTTCCTACTTCTGTCTCTTATCCCCTTCATATCACTAGCAGAACAGCAACTTCGGTTCCCTCAGCGCACCTCTCATACAGACCTAGGGCCTCACTACGAGTTTGGAGGCGGCCATGCCCTTAATAAGGGCATGGCCGCCTCCAAACTCGGGTCTGGGTTCCCTGAATGGGTAAATACCGGGCCATTCCGACCTTGGAGGGCCCGGTATTTCCCCTTTCAGGGAACCCGGACCCAGACCTTCCCCATTCCCATTCAAGCACCCATAGGGCTCAATGGGAATGGGGAGGGAGCTAACAACGGGCCCGTTAATAACAGGCCTGTTGTTAGCTCCCTGGTCCCCTCGCGGGACCCGCTCTGGACGTCTGGTGAAACCAGACGTCCAGAGCGGGTCCCGCAAGGGAACCTCGTAATAGGGCGGAGTGGGTTTAACGGCACCGGCACCATTACCAGCACTGTTAAACCCATTCCGCCAGCCTCGTAATGAGGCCCCTACTATTTACTCCCGGAGGATTAAGGACTTGGATAGGATCACGGGTGATGAAATCAAGGCGGCTCATGCCACCATTGATTTATTGATCCCTGCCGATGATTTCCTTGAGGCAGGAGCCACGGTCTTAGATGCAGTATGCATCAAGAGGGCTCCTCTGAAAGCAAACGAGAATTTCAAAGCCATGGTTTACACCAAACCTGATTCCTCTTCGTAAGTCAGTCAGTAGGACTGACCGACATTGGCAGGTTAGTCGAACATTAGATCATGCAACTAGAGCTAAGAATGCATTGAGAGACTATAAATGGACCATCTTTGAAGCAAAAAAAGATTTCTTAGGCAATAAACTGAAGGCTGCAAGCAATCTCCCCAGGGAATTGTTCTCTATTGTTTCCAAATTTTGCAATCCGGCTTGTAAATCTACATTGATTGAAACCTCCAAGGTGCAAGCTAATCTTTTTAATTCCTTCTTTATGGATAAAATTGAAGGGATTAAGGCGGATATTGCTAAAAAAAAAATAAAGTCCCTACGGTGACCTTTTGTGATCCATCCAATAATCAGCTGATAGTTGATGTGAACGATCAAATAGTGCGAGACTCTCTGCCCACCTTTGATTTCCAACAGGTAGCTGAAATAGATATACATCATCTATTGGTTACACTTAAGCCCACTAACGACTTCCTGTTCCCTCTTCCTGCTTATATGGCCAGGTGTTTGTCATCTGACTTAACCCCTTTTGTGACCAAATTTGTTAACAAGTCATTGTTCCAGGGGGTAGTACCCCTTAGCTTAAAACACTCGATAGTTACACCTTTATTAAAGAAAGCTACTCTGGATTCTGAGATTCTCCAGAACTATCGATCGATAGCTGGCCTCCCATGGCCGCAAAAATTCTGGAAAAGGTGGTCACAGGTCAGTTGCAGGATTTTGTGGAGCGAGAACTGCTGCTGGAAAAATTTCAGTCTAGTTTCAGACCTAGTTTTGGAACGGAAACGGCCTTATTGGCCGTCCAGGATGACCTGTTAAGGGCCGTGGATCAGGGTGAGCTCTCCTTGTTGGTGATGCTGGACCTGTCCGCGGCCTTTGACATGGTCTATCACTCCACTCTTCTGGGCAGTTTACAAGAGATTGGAAGGGTATCAAAACATGTGATACATTGGTTTAGACCTTAACTGACTGATCGCTATCAGCAAGTAAAGCTGGATGGTTTTGTGTCGGATGCCATCAGACTGATCTGTGGGGTGCCACAGGGGTCATCACTCTCACCATTGCTATTTAATCTGTATATCCATTCTCTGTTAGAGGTCATGAGGCGTCATGGAATGAATTTCCATTCCTACGCGGATGACAGCCAGATCTTTATCAGAATCATGAATCTTGACGATGCATTCAGCAGATTGGCTCATTGCCTGGATGAGGGGAGTAGTTGGATGTTTAGTAATCAACTCCAGTTGAAAGCAGCCAAAACAGAGTTGATTTTGTTTGGACCTAAACATCTTTTAGCAGCAGCTAAGAAAATTCCCATTCCCACACTGCTGGGGGGGGTGGGACGAATTTGATATTTGTCTCTAAGGTTAAGAACCTGGGCTGCATTTGGCAGAATGATCTGGACAGCGAAGGCCAAGTTGTGGCAAAGGTTCAGGTAGTGCACTGTTTTGAGACTCCTCCAACGGGTGCTACCTTACATCCCTAGGGAGGATCATGCTGTGGTGGTAGGCACCTTGGCTAATGCACACTTGGACTATTGTAACAGCCAGTTGTTCGGCATTTCACTTAAACAAATGCAACACCTTTAAAAAGCTCAGAACACGGTAGTAAGAACTATTTTTGGCCTAGGTTGATTTGCACACGTGTCGCCATCACAATGTGCCTTGCACTGGCTGGCAATTGAAGACCGGATTAGATTCAAGGTGGCTTGTCTTATTTTCAAGTGCATCAACGGTCTTGCTCCAGTGTATCTCAGGGATTTGATTCAATCGTATCAGTCTTCTTGATGCTTACGATCCAGTGACTGGCATCTTCTGGTCATCCCCCTTTCTGTATACATCTCGAGGGGAGACAGAAGATTTGCTGCTTTTGGACCAAAACTATGGAACGCTCTTCCATTGGGACTGAGGACTCTTAAATCATTGCCTCAGTTTCGGAAGGCATTGAAGACTTTTCTTTTTAGAAAGACATGTAATTGTTTGTTTCTTGCTACTCTAAGCTGCTTCATTCTTTGGATCTCGACATACGGTTCATTCTGTTATGTGCGCGTTATAAATAAAAAAATCGAATCAAATCAAATACAAACTAGAATGGAACTCTTCACCCTGGCAGTCTAGCCTCATCCCATTGAGGGTAATTCTATTTCCTCATCTTACATCACCTTTAATCTTTAATCAGAGCAAGCACTTACATTTCTCTCTTCCACTCCGGGGTGTTGACCAGGGTTGACCCCATGCCAGAAATAGATTCCCAGGTTCGCCCTCCTATTTCCATAACAGACTGCAATCCGACGACATCTAGAGAATTGCATTCATCAAGGTTTTGTTCCCCAAGGGTTTCCCTGGGGGTTCTGTTCTCTCCAATCTGAGGATTGGAGTGGAGGGGGCAGGGCCACTAGGGATTTCTCTCCTTATTGCAAACACCCCGTCTGAATCAGGTCCGTGCACAGTTTCTTTCTGGGTTCTAGTCAAGTGTATGAAATCATTATCACACATCTCATGTCAGGTGAATTGCACCATTTTCGCCTTTTTAGTTGAATTGCATTTGCTCGATTTTTAAAAGTACTTTCACAATGCTTCTTAGCATTTATGCACGTCCTGAGGCCCCTTTCGCTACCAGGCTGACTCACCTGTGCACCGTGCACTGTCTGAGATGTGCTCACGAGGGGCCAGCTTCCCTGTGCGAGTCTCTCTGGGTCCCCTCATCGGCACCCCTGGCTTCCGCTGCTAAGACCTGCACACCCTTGCAGGACCGCGTTTCTTACAGTCCTGCTGCACTTCACCTGCTCTCTCTCTCTGAGTTCTCCTCAGGTCCCAAGTGATGCCAAACTGCTTCTGCCGGGCGTCTCTCTCTCTCTCTCTCTCTCTCTCTCTCTCTCTCTCTCGCTCTTTCTCTCTCTCTCTCTCTCTCTCTCTCTCTCTCTCTCTCGCTCTCTCTCTCGCTCTATCCATGGTCCTCTGTAGGTCTTCCTCTGCCACCGGTCACGCTTCCCGCTCTGTGCACTCTGCAGCCTTCCTTCTCTCTCTCCGGTCTTGACTGATCAGTGGATTTAAATGTCCCGCATAATTAACTGGGCTGACAACAACTAGACTGCATGTTGGTTTCAAGGTCACATTTTCGCCACATGAAGTCCTTGTGCCTCCTCCTCGTCGCAGTACTTAGCGATTTCTGGGACATGGAGTTCTTATAAGTTTCAGATGATTTTGGATCATATTGTAGAACAGTTCTTTTTAAAATACAATCATCAAAAGTATCTGATGGTTTATATACTCTATGTTCATTATGCACATATGGAGATTGAATAGGGTTCTGTTTAAAAGTCGTTTTCAGAGTTTTATAATCAGATGGTTTTGTGTAATGAAAGCACGTCATCAAGAACTCTAGAATTTAGGGATTTTCTTCACAACAAAGATAATTATAACACTTCTTTCCCTGTAGAGTCACCACTGTCTCCTGACAGCCATCTCCTCCCATGTTATCCAACCTCTGAATACCATCCCCAGGGCCAGGATTATGTAGTGGCTGCCTTTAGGCTGGGGATCCCCATACAAACTGTAATGACGCAGCCTTTTTCTACTCAATGGCCCGTCCTCTCTTCTGTGACCCATTCTCACTCTTGTAATACTTACAACCTCTTAAACCTTCCTATAATTGACCTTTCACTTTCCTTTAACATTCCTCGCTGGAATATTCACTCACTAGGCAACAAAGCTCATTGCGTTATGGACATTTACTTTCCCTTTCACCTTCATGTATTTTGTTTGATAGAAACCTGGCATACTTCTTTCACTTCAGTTACACCAGCCACTCCTTCCTCTACGGCATCTTCTTTCTCCCATACCCTATGTCTGTCTGGTCACGGTGTAGGCGTGGGTATACTGTATTCTTTTATTCTTAAGCTTGTTTTATTTATTTATTTTTATTTATGTATTGGAAATTTGTATGGCACCTATACAAAAGTGTTTCCATTCTTGATTCTTGAATCTTTATTCCTATAATCTCCTTCCTCTCCATCCAATATTTCTGGTTCTTCTCTCTATCATATCTTTTCTTCCATTCCAGTCTTCACCTCTGTTTCTCACTTCCCCTTCTCTGATCACCTTCTACTTTCTTTTCCTTGCTACTCCCACCTCCCCTACCTTTTCATTCATCTTCCACAATTTTCCAACACAGTGACTTTCGGTCCTTTGATCCTCCCTCCTTTGTCTCTGCCCTTACCTCCCTTCTCCAGGTACCTTCTCAACCCTGTTCCCAAAACCAACTTCTTCTGATCCCTGCACTTCTGGATATTCGTAACTACTTCTTTCATTCTTTCTTTCTTTCTTTGTTTCTTTCTTTCTTTCTTTGTTTCTTTCTTTGTTTCTTTGTTTCTTTGTTTCTTTCTTTTTTTCTTTGTTTCTTCCGCCGCAGCCTTGGATGAACCCTTCTCTTCGCCTATTCAGATGCCTTATGCTCAAAGTCAACCTCCACTGGCTTAAGTTCCATCTGCCTTCCCATCTTGCCTTGCTGTCCTCTCTTCACTCTGTTTTTGACACTCTTCAAAAAACACTTACTTTACTAACCTTCTATCCTCTCAACCCTGACAGTTATTTTCTACTGTTAACCGTATTCCTACTCCCACCCCCGATCCCACTACTCTTTCTATTCTTACTGCAACTGCATCTGACATTGCTGGTTTTTTTCTCTTAAAAAATCACTTTAATCTTCTTAATTTCCCATTCGGCCCCTTCTCATGTTATTTCATCATTCTGTCTTTTGTCTTTGTTACATCCTCTATCAAACTCTGATGTTTCTTCCTACCTCGACCCCCCCTTAAATCCTATCCCTTCCTCTCTGGTTCCTTCAGTCTGCCCATTTCTTATTCCTTTTATCACAGATCCTTTCAATTCTTCTCTTTCAAATGCTATATTCCCCTCTGCTTTTAAACAGGCATCTATTGGTATTTGTATTTATTTGGTTTATATAGCGCTTTACACCAAAGCGCTGAACATGAGAACAAGAACGGTACAATAAAATTAAATTAACATTAATAGCACAGCATATATTTGTGGTTACAATAACCTTTGTTAACCAGTCAAAAAGAGATAGAATTGCAGAGAGACCCGAAAGGATGAATAAACAGTGATGGTACGAAGAGAGAGTGGGAGAGCATTCCAGTGTAAAGGTGCCAAAAGAGAGAGTGAACAGAAACGAGCACAGGGTGGACGAGGAACCATAAGAAGGCAAAGAGAAGAAGAACAAAGTGAACGAGAAGGAGAGTAAAATGAGATAAGAGAAGAAAGGTAAGGCGTTGCAAGGCCATAGAGGGATGTAAAAATTAAATATAGAAATAACATTTCTAAACATTGATGAAAAGAGAGTAATCCTAGATCAGCCAAAGAAAATGAAATAGAATCACGAGGAGCAAGAAGACAGACTACACACATTGAAGCATTAAATACAGATTTCAGAAGAGCAAGATGAGATGAAGGAAGTATAAAGGGTTCGGAAGAGCAATAGAAAATAGAATAATTCTTACTGATCCTTAAAAACCCTTCCCAAGATCCTTCCTCTCTTCTGCCTTTCCTTTCCAAACTTCTTCAACGTGCACTCTATCTCAAATCTTGCTGCATGTCATTTTGAATGCTCTTCTTCACCTTCATCAATTAGGGATTATACTGCTTCACTCTACAGAAACAGCCCTTCTTGCTGTTACTCTCGTCTCACAGCTCACTATTTTATGTTATGTTAATTGGCTTTTATACTGGGTGCATCACCACCGTAGTAGTATCTTCTCGTCCATCTTGTTTTCTCTGTGACTTTTGGCACGGTGGATCACTATTCTTCTCTCCTCTCTATCTACTCTTTGTTTCCATGGTTCTGTCTTGAAATGGTTTGCTTCCTACCTTTCTGCATGCACTTTGTCAGTAATCTTCAGCTTAATCAATATTTGTCTACTTTTCCACTCACGTATGGAGACCCTCAGGTCTCTGCGTTAGGGCCTTTACTCTTGTCTGTCTATACAAGTCGCCTCACCTCCATTATTTCTTCTTCCAGAGTCTCCCATCACCTCTATGCGGACAAATTTAAAAAGTTTCTTTCCTTCTATTCCTTTTTTTTTATACTGTAATCTAGTCTCTTTGCTTGCCTTC
Source organism: Ambystoma mexicanum (assembly GCF_040938575.1). NCBI lineage: Eukaryota > Metazoa > Chordata > Amphibia > Caudata > Ambystomatidae > Ambystoma > Ambystoma mexicanum. The sequence continues at coordinate 1,302,998,505 of NC_090922.1, forward strand.
TTTTCATCCACTCTTGGATGGCCTCCCATTATCTTCACTTAAATCCTTCTAAAACTGAGGTAATTTATTTCCTTGCCTCTACTATCCCCGTCCTCTTTCTCCTTCGATTTTCTTTCCCCCTCTACCATGCTCCCCCTCTACCATTGCTCTTTTGTCTTCTGCCCGGATTCTATGTGTAATTCTTAATTCTTCTCTATCTTTTTCACATATTTCACCCATATGCAAGTCCCGCCCGTTTCTCACAACTCATACTACTAAGATCTTGCGTTCTTCCATGGTGTTCTCTCAACTTTTCTACTGTTTATATCTTCTATTTGATGTGCCTACTTCTAGATTTATTCCTCTTCATTCTATCTATACCTCCTCTATATTTCTCCTTTTTACTTTCTCCTAGGGACACTAATTGGCCCGCTCTACTCTCTCTCTCTCTCTGCTGGCTTACTTTCGACTCTTGCTTACTTTACCAATTTCTTTGCATAGTCTTTAAATGTCTGAACGATCTTGGCCCTTCCTGCCTATCCTCGTTAATTTCTTTCCATACTCCTACTTGTTCACTTAGATCTGAATCTTAGTTTCTTCTCTCAGCTCCACGCCTCCCATGCACACCTTCCAGATTCTGGCCCTTCTCTCTACTAGCCCCCGAGTTTGGGAATGACCTTCCCCTTTTTCTTCGTTGTATAGCTTTCATGCCCTGGCTGGGGGTTCGGACATAGGGTTTAACAGCCCGTCAGCCCGATCTTTGGTAGACCGAGCTATGCTAAGGCCTCAGCTCAGACTGCGTGCCGTTAAACCCCATGTCCGCCCCCCAACTGGGGTTTGAAAGCCATATGCACCCTGGAATTTACAGAGGTGCGGATTTTCTTTATTTTTCCTCTGCCGGGAGATGAGTTCTGTGCAAACCCATCTCCCGTTGGAGAAAAGAAATGCTAAATAATGGCCGCCGCCACTGAAATGGAAACAGGACTACGTCTCTTTTCAGAGGACGGCGGCCATTGAAAACATGTTCCAAAATGGCCGCCATCATCCGAAAAGAGACATAGTCCCTTTTCTATTTCGATGGTGGTGGCCAGATGGGCAAAGCATCGTGGACAGGAGCAGAAGTTTACGGTTCCGCAGGTACGTTGAGGTGGGGGAAAGGGAATTGGGGTTTTCTAATGCGGGGAGGCAACAGGGATAGCCTCCCTGTTGCCTCCCCGTTGCCTCGCCATGTTAGAAAAAAAAAAGGGAAAAAAGTGCCACCTGGGTGGCTAACAGTGGGTAGGGATTGTGTTCCAGCAGCCTGATTGGTTGTGCGCCCTTCACCGGGTGTAAATATTTCTTCTTTACTTCACTTTGAAGATCGTCTTAAGGAACACCTTCTTTCTTCCTCACCCTTCTGAGTTATGTATTATCATTTATTGTACAGCCTTTTATGCTTGTACAGCACTTTGGTTAAGGTGCTGCATAAATCAAATAAAATACAAATGTAAAGTAGCTCTTAATACATCAAAAGGGACTTATGTCCAAAGAAGACCTGTACATGTAAGCTGAATGTAAACCTATGTTGAACCCAAGATCACCCAGGGCAAGGTTATTGCAGTGCATGCTTATAGGGGTAGAAGGCTGTATTGTCCTAGAAGACCCCAGGCCCAGGGCAAGAAGGAACCTGCATCCAACACCACCATAGCCATCCCCACAAAAGCTTTTAGCAGGCCTCAAGAACTTCTAGCCAGCCCAATCCAGGGCATTACTCCCAGAGAACAACAGTTCAAAACTCGTCGTCATTGAAGTGTCATTATTCCACACAGGTTTCTATGGAATCTAGCCATTAATAGCATAGGGAGTTAGTAGAAGTGAATTTACTGTCCAATTCCTTTTGCAATGTTTCCACAAACCCATTATAACAATGACATCAAGGCATTACTGAAGGTCTCAAAGGCACACTGGCATCATACTCTATGATGTTGAGACATAGCACAAGCACTTATCTCTTCCAGAATCCCTCAGCGAGACATCCCCTATCCAGATTCCATAGAAATCGTGAACATTGCTCTTTATCTTATCTTATCGTAACAAATTTTATAGAGCGCAACATAAGCCTGAAGACATCTTGGCGCTAGCGAGAGGTAAGGATCAAGTTTGCATTCAAGTAGCTCTAAATGTATTACTGCAAAATCTAGAGAAATTTCCGGATCGAAGATACGCGGACTCTTTTTTACGTTTTCGGCTAAATCTACTTCCTACAATGGATAAACTTGCAACTTATAATAATCGTCCTAACCTAACTAGGGTATGTAGTCATTGTAAACTTGCTGATAGCATCGAAACTACAAGACATCTCATGAAAGCTATGAAAACCATCCTCTTCACATAAGGTCCCTCGCAACACCATGATTGCCAATCAAATGTCTGTAATGTAATGACCAGAAATGCATGAGCTGTGATGACTATTATGTTTGTAGCAATCATAATGTGCCATTGACTGCTACCATTCCTGTACCCCTGTAACTAATCTCCTGCAAGTAACAGCGCCACAATGCCCCTGGGCTGTCTGCGCGCTATATAAATGTAAATAAATAAATAGACTGCTTATGATTAGCTGACATGAGGATTTGATATCTGTATAAACATTTTCGTTATTTCTCTTCATTAACTAAAGTGCAATTATGGTCGGCATTATTTAATGCTTCTAAAACCTCACTCGTAATTGGTATCATACAATGTTTAACAGAATTGCATTTATTTCCATTGTAACATTTGTCTCCTGAACATATTCATTAATGTTCCTGTAACCATTCTATCTGTAATTATTTGTTTCCTTTTGATTCTCTCTAACATCTATTATGATTATGTTGGTCTCGACCTATATTACTAAATCCAAACTGTTACTTTTACTCTAAGCTAACACCAAGCCTATTTGCTACTCACATTGAATTAACTTTATTCTGATGTCATTTCTTAAATAGCTATTAGAAGGTAAATGATTGATTGTACTTTCCGTTTTCTTTTGACAAAAAACATTTGAAGAAAGTCTACTTGAAATATTGAGATTAGAACCGACTTATGTTTGGAAAATTGGTATATAATTGTTTGGAGCGCATGGTATCTAATCTGTAAAATTGTTGAAAAAGGAAAAAAAAACGAAATTTATTGAAACAAGATAATTGTAACTTTATAATTGAAAAGTTGATAATTCAACTAAACCAATTTTATATAAATCAAAAAGAAGTTTGCAGAATTAAAACAGGAATGTCTTAAGAGCATGGCGCAAAACCATGTGGGACTCGGTGCTGCAGAGCAGAAAAGGAAGTTGGTTTCAGGCTCTAGCGGCCGCCACGAGAATGCACAGCCACCAGTACGGGAGAGCCTGAATCTTGGAGGTTGTAAGATCCTGGGACTGAAGGGGTCGAGCAGGAGTGTACAAAACAAATTTGTTCTGAAGAAACTCTGCACCCAAACCATGAATAGCCCTATGCGCAATACAGTGTGCCTTGAACCTAACACGCTGCTCGACAGGGAGCCAGTGAAGTTGTCGCAGCAGCAGAGTCATGTGGTCCCCCCAAGGGGGCTGAGGAATAGCCCTAGCAGCCGCATTCTGTAAGAGCTGAAGGCGGCGCAGAAGATATTTAGGGAGAGCCAATTAGAGGGCATTACAGTAATCAATGTTACTGATAACTAAGGCAGATACAACCGGTGCATGGACCTTAGCCGGGTTAATCGGGAGAACCTTGCGCAATGTACGTAGTTTGAATAAGACTTTTGACATACAGAGGAAACCTATCAGCCATGGACAGAGAAGCCGAAAGCTTGACACCCAGATCTTTTTTTTTTTCAATCTTTCTTTATTAATTTCATATACATCCAAAACACAACTTGACAACCCTTCACCCCCTAATCCCCGCTCATCCCACCTCCCTCCCTCCCAACAAACCCGTCCTGCAACGTCACAAAGTCTGATTCCAAATATACATAGTAGGTCCAAAGAAAATCAATGCAGTCAATTGGCCAATAGTCCATTGCTTCCCTTAAATTCATGATTCCGAGGGCTGCGAGGCCCATCTCCAGTAGATCACAACCGCCCAGCCGGCCTCATGCTCTAATGGGTAGACCCAGTGTCCATTTCCACCAGATACTGCCGAAATGGAGGCCAGTAATCAAAAGGGCGGCTTGTAGCTGGCCTTGTTGTAGCATATCTAGTTTCTCTCTGTTCACACGTTTTCATGCACTCAAGCCAAGCAGTGAAAGTCGGGGGGGTTTCCTTTGCCCCATTTCTTGGCCACCAGGTGCCTAGCCACTCCCGATGCCATGCTTAACAATTTCTGTTCCGTGCGGGTCCCCCCCTCTATCAAGGCCAACAGCCACACCTCTGATGTGTATACCCTCGGTGTTAATAGCATTGCACTCATTGCCTCTTCGATCTTGCTCCAGAACAGTCTAATGTGTGGGCAGCTCCAAACTACATGAAAAAAATCAGCAGGCTCCCCTCCACATCTCCTACACCTTCGGGGATCTATCGGTATAGATACTACTCAGCTTCAATGGGGAATAGTAGACTTAATGCAAAAAATTAAAATGGGCCAGTCTGAATCTGGCATTCAGCGATATTTCCCGAGTTTGGCTACATATACGCTTCCATTGTGCATCGGTCAAATCATATCCCATGGAAGTTGCCCAAGTCCTCCTGTAAACAGTATGTCCTACAATCGTAGCATTCCGGATCCCCTTGTAAATGGAAGAGACTAATTTACTGGAAGTCGGGGGCGTAACAATAAACTGTTGTACCAAGTTGAGAACTGGGACCCTCAGGAATTTGGGCCACCTAGTTTTTAATATCCCTCTGAGTCTGTAATACAAAAACAGGGTCACTGCATTGTGCTCAACCCTTTCCCGTAATTCCTCCCATAAAACTGCCCGTCCAGTATCATGTCCCCTAGCACTTGCACCCTGAGCCTGCGAAATTGCTCCTCGAATACTCTTTCATGTGTGAGTGGTATGCCTATAATTTTATACATTGGCCGGTCTGGATGAAAGCAGGGCGTGACACCTAATAGGCGACACACACGCTCCCGTGCTCTGCAAGTCACATATATTGCCTGGACCTCACCCCTTGATGCAGCGTCTCTATTCCCCCATAGCATTCCTAGCAAATTGTTCAGGTAGGAAACCGTTTTCGCCGCCATGTCATGCGGCTGAGCCGAGTTCGGATATCCCCAACCCATTACATAATACAACTGCGCTGCCAGATATTACCAATGCATGTCCGGGACCTCCAGACCGCCCTGCTCATAGGCCAACATCAAAGTGTCGTATGCGATACGTGCCTGCTTACCAGCACATATCAACCTGTCCTGGTACGGGTCCAAAAAGAGGCAGGGGGCCAAATGGGGACATTGTTGAAAACATATAGTAATTTGGGTAGAACGACCATCTTACCCAAAGCTAAACGTGCTGTCTGTGAAATGGGGAGGAGGATCCACAACTCCACTTTCTGCTCTAACCCCTCGAGTACTTTGATATAATTATCCCTGTACAGTGATTTAACTTTCCTGGAAACTGAAATACTGAGATACCGTATTCCATCTGGGCACCAACGGAAACCCCAGCCTATATCGCCTTGCAGTACCCCCGGAGTCGGAGGGAGAATCTCAGATTTGTTCTAATTAATGTTTAGGCCCGACAGTTCCCCAAACCTCATCACCTCCTGCATTAATGGAGCCAGATTTTGATTGGGATGTTTGACATATAAAAGGATGTTGTCCGCATAAAGCGATATTATCGCTCAATGTGCATTCACGCAGATGCCACGATGGGAGTGCAGCTCCCGAACATGGCACGCCAGAGGCTCCATAGCCAAGGCAAATAAGAGTGGGGAAAAAGGGCACCCCTGTCTCGTGCCAAGAGTAGGATAAAAGAACTCAGAGGTCACCCCGCTTGTATACACAGCGGCGCGCATAGCAGTATAAAGCAGCCGAATCCAGCTAATATAGGTAAGGACAAACCACAAACGCATCAGCACCTCGAAGAGAAAGGGCCATTCAACCGAATCAAATGCCTTTTCGGCATTGAGCGCCAACAGCGCTATGGGGACCTCAAGGTTGACGGGTTCCATGTAATAATGTCGCCACAAAAATCTCGCCATGCAAAAATATCGCCGATAAAAAAGGGCCGTTTTTTGAGGCAACATTATTGCATGGAACATGCGGGGGACACCCCCGCAACCCCCAAACATTTTTTTTTGCCCCTGTCCCCATATATCTGGTCACCCATATAATATCGCCGCAACCTTTTCCCGGCGATATTATTTACGGATATATATGGGGATAACATTACCTGATACCGGTTGACGTTGTGCATCAGGGTAAATAACCGCCTTAAGTTGTACTGGGTAGACCGACCTGGTATAAAGCCTGCCTGGTCAGGAAGGACCAATGCTGGCATGTGTGGCAATATACGATTAGTTAATATTTTGGCAGAAAAGTTGTTGTCTGTATTAATTAAGGACAGTGGTCTATAGGACGCTAACTGTCGGGGATCCTTCCCTGGCCGATCTTGTCGACTCCGGAAGTGTACCCCCAGATAATGCTTCCGCATACATTTCCAGTAGATGGGGTGCTACAATGTCAATATATGCCTCATAAAATTCAGCTGTGATCCCATCCGACCCCGGCGCCTTGCCGTTGGGGAGAGATTTTATAGCTTCCCGAATCTCCTCCTCGGTAATGGGAGAATTTAGCGCGCCACCTTGCTCACTGTCCAGCCACCCCAGCGCCACCTTGTCAAGGTATTCTACCAGTTTATCCCGCTCGCCAACCAACCGTGAAGTATATAGCTGCGCATAGTAATTACAAAACTCCATATTTATCCCGTGTAAGTCTCTAACCACCTCACCATTTGCCCCCATGATCTCAGCTATAGGAGCAATTTGTTTTTCCTTTCTAATGGCCCACGCCAAAGTTCTGCTCGGGCAATCCCCCTCCCCGTACCTCACTGCCATCACAGGATCTCCCATATATCGTTCCTCGTTTGAGGCCAGCTGTTGGTATTCCTCCCTACGTGCTCTCAGTTCGCTCTGTATCGCTGGGTCATCGGGGGCGCTCAGTTGGATTTTCAAGTCCCGAATAATGCCTTCTAACTTCCTCATGGACCCCCGCAGCGCCTTTAAGATCCCTCCCTCTCTCGATATGCAGCATCCCCTGACATACACCTTGAATGCCTCCCATATCGCACTTTGGCTCGGTCCCGAACCAGTGTTGGCTTGAAAGTATATTTGAATATCTTGTTCTATGCCAGCCTGAAAGGCCACGTCTTCCAGGGATGCAGCCCTGAAACGCCATTGAGGTGGGGATGAGGAGTCCACAATGTTGTTAATATGGACTAGGACAGGGGAATGGTCGGAGAGTGTGCGCGGAAGTATCCTGGCTCCCACAACGTCCCTGGCAATGGAGATAGAAGCCATGATATAGTCAATCCTGGATGAGCTGTTGTGGACCCCTGAGTAAAAGGTGTATTCTCTAACCGTAGGGTGCTCTTCCTGCCACAGGTCCCGAAGATTATGGTATGCGGCTATAGAGGACCATGCCCTAGCTGCCAGCGGAAGTGTCCGCAGTAGTGTAGCTGATCTATCCAGATCAAGCGTAAGGGCTACATTGAAGTCGCCCGCTCAGAGAACTTCATAAACTGGGAATTTATGAATATGCCTAGCACATTGGTGAAAGAAATCTGGGTCGTCTACATTAGGGGCATATATATTTATGAGTAGAATTCTCATACCATGTATTTCTCCCGCCAGAAGAATATAACGGCCTTCATCATCCACAATCTTTTCATGCAGTCGGAACTGTAAAGACCCATGTATGTATACCGCTACCCCTCTAGCATGTGAGGAAAAGGATGAACAATATCTATGTATGCCCCAGCCTGCCAGTCTAGGGAGCTGTGCACCCCTAGCCAAGTGAGTTTCCTGTAGACAGAGCAGGTTGACCTTATGCATCCTACTGAAGTTAGCTATGAGACGAGTGTTCTTTTGATTCATAAATCTTCTCAGATTCCACGTCATTATTGTAAACTGCCCCCTGTGTCCGTCACTCATCCCCTGCACGGACATGGAGTATAGAGTGCTGAGCAACACTTCATCACGCTGACTGCATTATGCACAAAGTTAAGGGACCAGGACCCACCGCATTTAGTACTCATACTAGTACATATGCAGAATGATTCATTAACCCCACCCAACCCATGCCCAATTAACTGTAAACATCCCACCTCTCTCTCTCCCCCACACCCCTCTCCCACCCACGCCAGAAACCACAACCTACCGGCTCCTTGCCCCCCCCCCCACAATTCTACCCCAAATCCAACCATACTAGGAGAACTTAACCTCAACTAAACAATTCTGCAAACCTGCGGCTGTCTGGGCTTCTGAGGGCAGCTCTAGCACTCCTAATGACAACAGCTGATTCAGTAGACTCCCCCATCCCTTCCTCCCCCATATCCCTTGCATCAACATGTAGGAGCTTCATCCCAGGCTTCAAACGCCCTCCCTAAAAGGATATCAATGTTGGTTCAAGAAGGATGCCGAGGCGAGCCCCCGCTTCAGGTAGATTCCTGGCGAACTGCTCTGCCGCATCAGGAGCCTTAAAAAAAACTGCTGCCGGGTACATCATGGAGTATTTCACCCCTTTACTCTTTAGGATACTCTTAGCTGCTTGAAAAGTCTTCCTTTGTTCCTGGATGGCCAGACTAAAGTCAGGAAACAGTTGTATGATGTGGCCCTCCCATTTTAACTCCTTCTTCTCCCTAGCCGCCCACAGTATGGCATCTCTATCCCGATAACAAAAAATCCTGGCGATGATAGGGCGTTCTGGGGCGCCCGGCGGTGGCCTCGAGGCCAAAGAGCGATGAGCCCGCTCTATCCAGTACCTGGCAGAAAGAGGCGGGTTATCCAGCACATCCACCAGCAGCTGCTCTACAAACTTTTCCATGTTGTCTATATTGGTCGACTCCGACACGCCCATGATCCTTATGTTGTTCCTCCTTGAGCGCTCCTCCAAATCTTCATTCTTCGCAGCTATTTTCTTGACGAGTTGCTGAAGGGCCGATACCTCACGTTGCAGCGAGGTGACGTTATCCTCAGTGGTTCCAATCCTTAGCTCCGCCTCTTCCATGCGCCCGCATAGTTTTTCTATCTGCACTGCTGAGACATCTACTTTATATGTGAGGGCATCTATTTTGATCCTAAGTGTGTCCGTGCTGCCTTTCAGCGCCAGCAGCGTCTTGTTTAAAGCTGCAATGTCCACCTGTTCCGCAGGTGGTGTCTGCGAGAGCGTAGCCTGGGACCGGCCCTGGTCCGAATGGGTAAACTGTTCCATCCTCGCCTGCCTCTTCTGATTTCCCATAGAGCCGATTGTAAAGGGATACGGAGCCGGGTGTTCCTGCTCCAAGGATGTTAACTGACGCACAGGCACCCAAACAGTCCAGGGCGAGCCGCCCCCCATGTAGCTCCCTAGTGGTTCCAAAGAATCAGCAGACTAGTGCTGCAGGCCACAGAGGTTCACTTCCACAGTTTAAGTATAATCAGCAGGAGCTACAGCTAGATGTCATGCAGATCCGGGTGCAGGCGGGCAGTGTAGCAGGGGGTACACTCCTTTGAGGCCAATTAGGAAGTCTATGATGCCTGAGGTGCGTATTCGGGAGCACAACTGCAGCCCAAAAAACAACCAGCCTGGTTATGCCCTGGTGAACAGGAACAGCCGCAGTCCCGGCAGCTACGCCCTACAAGCTATGCCAAGGGCTAACAGCTGGGGTGCACCACACATGTCTCACAAAAAAAAGCACCCTGGAGCCCCAGGATGCAGTTATGAGCATTTGTTTCTTTTTCCTTTCCTCCCTTAAAAAAAAAGGAAGAAAAAAGGGATCAGCTCAACTTCCGTTTCAGCGCGGGGCCTGAGTCCACAGCCACCTAGACAGACTCCAGTAGGGAGCTGCACCTCCGGGGGCAATCACACCAAGACCGGCCCGGTCGGCTCCGCAAAGCAGAGGCAGCCAGCCCGGCGCACACAGCCACACGAGTCAGCCCGCCACGGACCGCACACCCACGTGCGGTGAACGGCAGCCCGGCCGGGCAAAAAAAAAGGCACTAGGGTCCACGTCCGGTTCACCGCAGCAAGATCGCTGGTGCTGCACAGGCACCCACCACACCAGCAGCAGCGGCCAAGCCCCGTTGACACACCTGGCCACAAGTCCGGCTCGCTCCAACAGCTCGCCTCGTTCAGCTTCGGTCCCGGCCGCCGATCAAGCAAAACCACCGCCACAAGCACCAGGCAGTCGGCCGCTCCTCGCACGAGGAGTCGCCCCTCCCCCACTCTCCTTGGTCCGTTCGCCGGGCCCTCTTGTATATTACACTGTAGAATGCAATACACGGGCTCACAGGATCATCCGGGGATGCCCACTAGTATGCAGACCCCGCCAGCATTCGTCAGGGACTCGGGGACTTGGAAGCCAGGATAATAAGAGGATTTACTTTCCAACCATTACCGGAGCCTCTCAGGCAGCGGCCATCTTGGACTGCTGTGCAACAGCGCCCCCGACACCCAGATCTTTGACCGATGAAACTGATTGGGGGAAAGGACCAAGACTCACTAGCCAGAACTCCAGGGTCCAATACAGAGATGGAGTAGCAGAGCCCACCACCAATACCTCTGTTTTTCCACCGTTGAGCTTGAGCCAGATTCTTGCCATCTACTCACCAATAGCTAGCAAGCACTTCTTCAGTTGGGCAGCCGATTCTGAATTGGAGATATTCAGCCGTACAAAGATCTGGGTATCATTGGCATAAGAGTAGTACAGCAAGCCAAAAGTGTGAATTATAGCCAGAAGAGGACGGATATAAAGATTAAACAGAATAGGAGAGAGAGAAGAACCCTGAGGAACACCACAGAACAAAGATGTAGCTCGAAAGCAAAAAGGGGGCATAGACACAGACTGATTACGACCAGATAGAAAGGAGGAGAACCAAGCCAGTACATGGCTGGAGAAACCCGCGGTGGAGAGCCGAGAGATCAGGGTAGGGTGGTCGATGCTATCAAACGCTGCTGATAAATCAAGCAGGTGAGTCAAATCATCCAGCACGGAAACCAGGACTGACTCTGTTCCTCTTTACAAATACCACTTAACAACCTACCCAAATAAATATATAATGACACCCACACATTTCCATGTGCAATCAGTTGTTTAAGGCACATGGTGGAGTTATACTCCGACCTACACTTCTGTGTTTAAAGAATTCCAATATTGCACACGACCACACAGAAACACACAGCCACGCAGTAACACATTAATGTTAATTAAAAGAGCTGTACAGTTACACTACTATGATACAATTAGCCTCTGTATAGTTTGACCCCATCACCGCACACCACTTCACTGCCAAAAAAGAACAAAATCAGCAGTATTATCACTGGCGGAAATACCACTGATGCTAATTCAACCAAAATCCCCATGGAGTTCTATGGGGACTAACAGTGCCCTACCACCACTGGTGGTAGTAACGGTAATCTAATTTGATGGACGTTCTGTGGGTTTACTGCCAAACTCGTAATGACCCCAATGACATGATATGACATTTTACTTTGAATGGTTGTGTCACAAACGTCGGTTATATCCTCTTCTTCAGACGTTAAAGCAGATTCTCCCCCTTCCCCCAACTCCTCACCTTCCACCACCTTCTTGGGTTTTCCTTCCTTGCGTCGTGAAGGCTTCTCCTTTTTTTTTATGGAGATAAGGACACCCTCAATAGGATGCCACCGTGCCACTAAGATAGGGGCAGCGGGGGCAATCCCACCGGGAGTGCCACCTAGGAGAAAAAGCCAAAGGCACAAAAAACCCCTAAAGACTTCCTTCTGGTAGAATTGACGAAGCGGGCAGATGCGCTGAAGAAAGGTAGGTGATGGATGAGCAGTCCAACCAACCGGCACAGGTTAGGAACCAGAAAGTCCAGCGAGGTACAAGGGGATGCAGGCACGGGTCAGGAAAGCAGCAGATCCAACAAGGTACAAGGGAGTAGCAAAGGCAGTCCGGTAAGCAGGCATGGGTCAGGTAAGCAGCAGATCCAACAAGGTATAAGGGAGTAGCAAAGGCAGACCGGTAGCAGGCCAAGGTTGAAAGAAAACAACGAAGAATAGAAGGAAACAGGCGAGGAAGGAAAGAAAAGGAAAAAGGAGCTAGGACAGGCAGAGGACAGGAGACGGAGGAGAAAAAGAGGAAAGGAAAGGCAGGAAGCGAAACGGGAGGAGGAGGGAAGAAAGAATTAACTAACGGGAAACAAGGGAGTGGCAGAAAGCAAAACTCAGCAAAGCAAGGGTGCCGAAAATATGCTAAAACGAGCTGATAGCGGGAAACAACAATGGGAGCGGCAGCAACACAGGAAGGGACCCGGAACGTTGCAACGCGTACGTAACCCGGAAACGATGATCTTTATACTTCCGGCCACGTACGCGCGCAACGTCTAGGACGGCGCAGGGATCAGCCGAGCATGGAAATCAATGACGGATTGTCGCGCCAGCGATCCCGCGCCAGCGATTCCATACCCGCCATCCCTGTCGCGATGTGACAGTTTGCTCCTTTAAATGTGGGCTCGCACACATCCACACACATGAAGTCGTTTTATACTGTATACTTTCCATTGCAGTCACATTCATTAAAGATACAAACACCTTTTCTGTGATGCTGATGTAACACACCCAGCTCCTTGTACTGATAAAACCCTCTAGCTCACATGCACCTATCTCCACTTCATTGGTATAATCTCTTTCAGCTCGCCTGTAAATGTATACTATGTAATCACAAATTAACACTTACTCTCTCTCTCGGCAGGGTGGCACTGGCCACCGCGCATGTCTCAAATGCATAGCCCTAGAACTCAGCATCAATCATGATGCTTCCTTTACAGTAGCAAGTGAGATATTCAGTTAATGTACTTAATTTGTACATCAAAGGAGCAACTGTTCAGATGAAACTGCCATGTCATTGGGGTTATTAAGAGTTTAGCAGTAAACCCACTGAACATCGGCCAAATTAGATTACCGTTACCACCACTTGGTCCAGCGGAATTCCTGCAAGATTACAAGTGGTGGTAGGGCGCTGTTAGTCCCCATAGGATTCCATGGGGATTTTGGCGGAATTACCACCAGCGGTATTTCTGCATGTGGTAATACTGATGATTTTGCTGTTATTTGGCAGTGCGGTGGAGGATTTGCCTCCATCTTTTTGTTGTAGGTTTTTCCTTCTTACCTCCAGAGTTGTAGTTCAGTGGTGCGGGAATGCAACAGTAATATGGTGGTAACAGAATTACCACTGGATTGCTGCTGATTTTTCACGCCCCGTCGACCTCGTAATGAGCCCTATTGTCCCTTAGATAGCTGAACACATGCTCTCAGAATTATCCTGAATATTCAGAATGATCATTTAAAACATTTGAATATCACAAGTTCTAAGGCGACAAAGGTGCGGCTGGGAGACCCTGCAGGGAATCAGCACGACAACACAGCTATCCTTCTTTAAATGTGTTCACATTTCTTTTGACTCGTTCGTCTCACAGCTTAGCCCAAGTGTCCTTCTGAAACAACTTAGTGGACAAAATGAAACTTGAAAGTGAATTAAATTGATTCAATAGAAATATACAAGGAAGTTAAATACAGAGCAATGTTTAGAACAAAAGGCAAAACATGCTTTTATGGGAGACGCGACTATGACTTTAGGGAGAGAGAGTAGGGATCCCACAAAATGCGGGGACAGTACCTACTCTTCCAGGGGTTCTTTGTATTTATTCTTGTAAAGGTCTTGGGCCTTTCTGTTTTTTTGTTTTTTCTCCACTTCTTGCAACATATTCTATTTGGTTGTCCTGATTTAAAAAACATTAAGTATGAGAGTGCCCATTTTGTGAGGAATATTAATGAGGCCCAGTAGCTGCCACCTCTGAAAAAATCTATCACCTTTGATAACTTTGTGTATCAGACACTTTGTATGATAATTAACCCGCTCTATGAATTGCTGTCCGTTTTTAGGACACAATTCATTTCATGTGTATCATTTTTCTTAAGGACCCAAAACGGGACTATGTCAAACTTGAAAGAAAAATATCACTTCATGCATGTGGTTGCCATTTTGATTTTATTGTAGTGAATAAGAACCTTCTTGCTGGTTATGCCATTTGATTGGGAGCTTGTCTTCATGCATAGCCGAAGGTTGGTGATTACTTTAAATCCTTCCAGCCATCACCCTTCAGTTTGCATAAAGTCATCCCGAGTGAGATGGATCCTGATCCTGCTGGGCCTAGCAACTCAAGCACCACCTCACCGATGATGCCACAAAAGCCTGAAACATGTCTGGGGTAGCTTGTGGTTGCGCACAGAAGGGATGTGTCCTAGCAGTTCGGGCTGGACTCCCACTTTTGGGGTGGGACCAATCCTGACCTGCATGGGATCTTTTCACTTCTTGAATGGTTTGACAGGCTAAGACATGATGATCCTGGAGGCTTTCCCAGAGAAATGCCCGTGCTGTGGCAGTAAGCCACGAGACTGCGGGCCAATACCGCCCCAGGTAATGCCCCCAGGGCCGTAGTTACAGGCCCGAGCGTAGCCTGTCTTACCTGAGTCCCCGGTGGGGAACGAGGGAAGCCTCCAGCCATGGGGAGGCTCGGAGCGGGGATTGCCCCGTTTCGAGCCTCCTCATTGGCTGAGGGGCTGCCACGCCCCTCGCCAGAAATAGAGTAGCCGGCACGCACGGAGTGGACGGGAATACCGTGTGGTATGGCTCGCAAATGAGCCAAACACCACACAGTATTCCTGTTCAGCCGTGCATCCCGGGTACTAATTATGATTAATACACAACCTTCCAGCCATCTTCCTTCAGTTCTGCATAAGAGCTCCTCTTCATACCTAGAATGTGTTTGCTTCACATGCATTAGTTATAGCTATTGTGTAAAAGGGGCAAAAGAACAACATTATCTAGTTGCAAGAAAACACAAGGTTATCCCAGTATTCACCCGATTCGATGAAACTGTATCTGAAGAGAATGCTTGCCACAGTTCCAATGCACCGATCATTGTTTAATATGTTCAGAAAAAGCGTTTTACACAAGTTTCTTCCGGATGATGAATTCCTTGCAAGTTATTTATTGGAACATTTCTAATGCATGTTACAGTAATTATATTTCAGGGGGCAAAGCATCTCATTTCAATCCAATCAAGAGCTCGCGCCCTTGGATGGAGATCTAGATCTTTTTCACCAGGTTCTTTTCTCCTTTTGGATTTTTAGGAAGAAACAATTGACAACCTTCCATGGAGCTATCAGGAAAAAACCCACATAGGACGCATAGATTGCGACGTCTTAAGGAGCGTGATTGACTCTTGCAGAAGGAAACCATATGTGTTGATATGCGGTTCCTTGACATTTAATGAGGACATGGTCAACTATCTGAAACGCTTAGAGTTGCAGGAGGATTCATGCTTTATTTTTTAATGCCTTACCTCAAAGTGCTATTTGATATGAATTTTATCTCAAGGTAATTTCTCATACTCGCATTGTTTGTTTTTTAAAATGTCTTTTATTGGTTAATGTGGGTCACCACTTTGTTTTCTACAGTGTTCTTCTGGGAACTGTAGCACACGATGTTCTTAAATACAAACAATGAAAAGGACAGGTTGGAAAGGATGAGAATTCAAATACGCACACCATGAAATGTATTTTTCCATCCTTTGAGTAAATCTGGAACTCATTTTTTTTGACAGTGTCCGTGTGCCGTGAAAATACAATGCTAAAATGGTCATTTTATAGCGTTCGCTTTAATGAATTTAAATGCATCCCTGACAATAATGATTATGCATTTGTGCACAAATTAATAGGTCATTTGCCCTGAGCGATTTAATTGTCTTTTCAATTGGGCGAACAGATCTTTGGCAGAAATGTATTTAGCAGAAATGTACTAATTGAATCTCGTTTTAGCTGAAAAGGTTGGTAGGGCTCCAGAGATACACGATAGGAGTCTTTTGTTTGAGAATTAAACGAGCTAACTTTAAGTGGCAGACATATCCGCGCACCCATTAAATAAAAACACAGTTAATTGAATTTTTTGATAAATGTTTTCTCCCCATGTATGCAGGGTTCCGTAGTAACCTCACCACCTCCATTTCCCTTCTGGTGGCCCCAATTCTCACATACCTACACATACAAACATACACAAACCTACAGCTCTCCAATTCCTCCCTTTTTAAATATGTAAATAGCAGGATTCTTAATGTTTCGTGTGCATGCATAAATTATTGTCCAATATCGTTAATTTATATTTTTGGACTTTAATAATACATTATTTACAAATGTTTACAACTCCTAATTGTGTAACTACATTTAACAAGATTTATTTAAGAATTTATTTAAAGAGCAAGGCATTTAAGAGTTTTGAGACACATTTGTATTTTGTAATTGCATTTTATTGAGATTTATGTAGCGCTTTAGTCCTGAACACAAGGACGACAGCGCTGCAATATATGATGAACATTGGCAGTAAAATACAACACTTGACTTGAGATAGGCGGGAAGGAAGATAAGATTATGGACAAGAATGAAGAATAGCTGAGAAAGAAGAGGCACAGATGTCAAAGAGGAGAGCGTTCCAGAGTTTATGGGCCAAGAGCCAAAATGAACAAAAGCGAGCTGGGGAGGTTTAGGGACTGTGAGAAGGAAATGAGCTTGGGAGCCGAGCCTGCAAGTAGGTAAGTAAAAGGAAATGAAGGCGTATAGGTAGGGTGCGGGACGTTCAGGTGAGAGGTGAATCTTCCCAGACAACTTCCCAGACAACGTTTATATCCAAATTAGACCCTCCCCATTGTTGTCGATGGAACCCCCACTTCTGGTTCTAGGGGACGAGGTACACCCAGGCTGGACTAAGCACATTCCCAAGAAAGGTCTTCCCAAATCCCCATTCGGTGTCAGGAGATGCCTGCTCCTCAAAGCCTCAAAGTCCAGCAGGAAGCCATGTTGCCACTTTCAATGGAACCTCTGGCCATGGTACATAGATAGCAAATGTGATATACACCAACAATGTAGGAAAGGGGAAGGAAAATGTATCCTGATCCTGTCGTCATTCACAAATAATATCTCCTCCTCAGAACAGCACAATGGAAAACCTTCCCCTACCCATTCAACAGCAGAGCTGAACCAGAATATTTTGTTCCCCTTATAACCACACAGGAAATGGCAAATCGAATTTCCCAAGGGGAAGGGAAGCAGGAAGGCTACAGGTATTCGAAATCCCCATTCTTAAAGCCTTTTACCTGCAGGGAAGGCAGCAATCTGGGAAGAGACTGCACATCCTTTGCTCACCAAACCTCTAGACCAAAAGGCCTGGATTTAAAAATGGTCCTCAGCCTTTTTAAAGCCCTCCACCTGAGTACTGAAATAAAAACCCTCAATTTCACAGAGATCGCTGTAGAAGATCATGTGACCACACCCAGCCAATCAGAAAGCAGACACCTAGTTGAGGCAGTATAAAAAAGACTGCTTCCTCAGTGTGGTTGATGGGAGGCTGCAGTCTAGAAGTGCCTTGCAGATCTGCAACCGAGGAAGGTCTAGGAGAGCTGAGAGAAGTTGAAGGGAGAAGGGGCCGGGAAAACTACAGACAGTAGGCCACCAAACTCTTCACAGAGTGAGATGGGTTCCCTCTCCCCTATAAGGGAAAGATTGAAGTTGGATGAAGGAGAAAGAAAGAGAAGAGGGACGAGGTGAGACAGTGTCCCAGTATTGCAGAAGTGGAAAGAGAAAATCAAATGGACGGAGAGGGGGCCTCCAGTCACTGTTTTGGCAGGGAGGGCTCCTTGCCCATGACTTGTTGGGAGTTCTGGCTCAGGTCCAAAAGGGCATATTTGTGAAAGAGAGAAAGGAGGAATAAGCCTGGCAGTGGGATAGGCACTTGGATTCCAGATGAAGGAATCAGAGACCTAAGAACGAGTGAAAGTCGAGAGGGAGAAACACAGGGAAGCATATCATTACATTTTTGGCAGGGCAAGGGACCACGTCTGAGACAATCACGAAACCTCAGCCGGTTTTGGGCTCCAGCAAAACCTGAGCCCTCTGGTGGGCATCCACGAGACCAGAGTCTGAGATGGGTTCTTGCTGAACCTGAGCCCATGCCTAGTTCCGAACCTGTATACCACTCTTGGGTGGCAAGCTGCTGTAATAATAATAACAGCCTGAAAATACACCTGGAATGGAAGGGGAAGAAAAATGTACTGTCATCTGACATTGAGTTACAAAGCCTATGAGCCCCAGCTTTTGCTACAGACCAAGGCAAAAGGCCCCTGGACATTTGAAACCACCACATACTGTGAGTGACTTTGCACGAACCACTCTGGAATTGTGGGTGACTTGATGTAAAGAACCACAGTGCTAGAACCTTGACCGAAAACTTTTTATACCAAGGATCTTGGACTCAGGACCACAGTCCTGCATCAGATTAGGGTTTGAATATTACCGTTTAGACGATTCTTTTTCCTTTGAACCTCTGCACTGTTGTATTGACAAATTATCATGTTTTTGATAGAGCATCTCTCTGTTAGATGTGCCAAAGAAGATGTCTGGGACCAAGAAGAATGCGCTTATAGTTCATAATTATTATAAGGGGATGTTCACCAAGACTGGGCAACCCACATGAAAACGGGAGCTTCCCAAATAAAACATAACAAAGGTCAGGATTGTTCTCCTTAACTGTAAACTGGTCGCATGCCCTCCTTAGACTCTGCACTCTCCCAGTGTCTTTGCCGGTAGTCAGGTTTTTGTACCTTGCTGACCTCTGAACTAAACATCCCAGTTTGTACAGTTCCACAAAAGGGTTGTTGGTCTCAACTAGCTGCAGGCTTTCCAGGATCATGTACTCCATGACTCACTCTGTTCTGCTAAGTATTTCAATCAAGCGACACGCACACCTTGGCCTCGGCCTAGTATGTAGCGCCAAACTGAGGTGCTTTTCTCCTTATTTATGTGGATTCAATTTTGGTAGGATACACCACTCATATCACACCCCCTTTTCTGATACCCCGGGTCACAATGGACCATGAACCAGGCTGGTTGATCAATTGCAATATTTATTAATTTAAAATTCAAAAGAAATCACACACTTTTTATTATGGGGCAGCAATCACCAATGGGGTGATAGTAACAATGAGAAGGTAAGCAATGCACTGGATTTGACTTTTAAAAAGAGCATATACACAGCCCAACAGGATAGGAGCACTTTTGATTTAGGACTGATAGCAACCAAGTTAGAATGTCCCCCTGCAATGTTCCCTCAACCCACCAAGAATGAAATCTGAGTGGATACAAAGAAGCAGCAGGTACTCGGGAATAAGAAACTGAAAATGGAATCTAAATCTGACCTTCCCTCCCTAAATAGGAGAGAAAACTGATGAAATGACACTCGGAAATGGATAAATCAATAATGAATGTCTGTTGAAAACCTTGAAGCAAATACGATTACCTACTAAAGCAACAGTGCAAAGGTACTGACAATCCCAAAGAATGAATTACCAAAAACATATAGTTCAGAAATGAGTGGGAAGTTTAAAACAGATAGCAGTCAAACAACACATTTAAAATGTACACTTTTGCAATTCCCGCCTAAAGTTACCCAAACGGTTTTTAATAAAAACGGGTGAAATACACTGATTTGAAGTGCGTTTTTTTGTTGGGGGATAGATATATATCACAGGTACATAATGGAATTGAAAGTAAGTCTCTAGCTGGTAAATTGAAAGAGTTATGCAATATAGAAGGAGTCGCGTTTTGAGTAAAATGAAGGGTGAAATTGGAAAGGAAATCAGTTTGTGAGAAGAACAATTTTACTTTAAACTAGATTTAAGGACTAATTAAAGAGGAACGCCACCCGTGAATTCTCTAAGTTACTCTGCAGATGTAACCCTTCATGCAGTGTACCCCTTTTCTTAAAGGAAAATTAATTTATTTAAACACAATATGGCTGATGACTTAGGATCTATGCAAGACAGAAATGAAGAGAAACGTGGCGCTAATACTAGAAATCAAGGGCAGGATTGCAAGAATGATTGTGACAGTTTGAACAGGTTATCAGGATAAGGATGGGGTGACTTAGAGAGTGGGATGAGGACAAATACAAAATAGGCTAGGGCTTTAGGTGGGGTGGCATTTGATACTCGCAGTCCACTTTTTAGTTTTTGGATTTTGGACAGTCAACGGTTCAGGTCACAACACGGCAGGGCACCTGGCAAACCGCTGGGCAGTTTTGGTTACCGGGTAGCACTTCTGGACTGGCAATTCTGGTCACTGGATATCATAGGTTATCAGGGTAGCAGGATTGCAGCAGCATGCAGTGAGAGGCAGCGAGCCAGGCTAGATCAGGATGCCAAAGCTACCACAGCTTCCCCCTTGGTAATGGGAGATTTAGTGTTTTTTTTAGATTTGATGCCTTGCTGGGAATTTGAGGCCTTGCTGGGAATGGGATCAGCACTGCTTGGATTTTTCAGTGGGCCTGGAGTAGGATCAGCAATGCTTGGCCTTGTAGTTGGAGCCTGGATCTGGAAGATGACGGGAACAGGAAGGCAGCGCAGGAAATCAGGAAGAGTCTCTAGAGTCTTGTCAGCGACCCTTATTTATAATGCACAATGACATCATCAAAGTAAAGGCTGGGCATGGTTAACTAAGTACGCCCCTAAACTACTTGGATTGGACAGGGGTGCTAATCTCCACTTTGCCCTGACTGGTTGGATTTCCAAGGCAATGATGTCAGATTTATGAGGTGAGTTTTACAATGCCCAAAAACTCCCACATTTACTTTACTTAAAATGCGATTTTGCTGAAAACATACATTTATATAATAGCAATCTCTTAGCAAATTGTATACACAGGTTACATATTTTGTGCAGCACATATCCGTCCAATCCTGCAGTCTGTGGCACCTTGTTTCGCCCTTCTGATACATTTTGGTAATTTGGAACATGGGAAGATTCGGCCTAAAATTCCATAACTGTACACACAGATGCACATTTTCCCAAGGAATTTATATACAAAAATGTATGTTTGCAACATAGATACTTTTCTATTTATCCTCAATACTTCGCCCTTTCTGTCCCCAAGGTGTCAGTGAGTTCTATCATATCTCAAAAGAAAGCACAAAAAATCACTCTTAAACTGCAACATTTGAAAAAAAATTCAAACTCTTGCTGCAGAGATAGGAGTATTTAAAGTTTATTCCTGAAATTGTCTTTGTGAACAAATTGCAGTTCCTTTGTCCCTGGGTAATTTTTTTTCTTTAACTTCAAGTGCTGCCAACTGTCATTTCCTTCAGACATGGTGGGGGTTTCTCCCTTGATTGAAGTTATATTGCCCCTTCAGACTTCCTTCCCTGGGAGCTTCATTGTCAGGGTCCCAGCAGAGAAGAAAGTCTTTTCAACCCCGTAATTATCAGGGGGTTGTCAGTATCTGCTGAGAGAGAGCCCTCCTTTTGGTGCCACCCCTCCAAGCAGAAAATCTGTTTTTCAACTTGCAACTCCAGCTATCATAGTTTTAACCTTTAATTTCTGATCTTAGATCCAGAATTAAAGCAAGCCGGTTGCATAAAATAACCCATGTTATATAGTCTCACCAGCAACAAACCCCTTCATATTGCTAACGACTGGCAGGCTTTCATCCACCAGTTCCAACACGCGGACATTTGTTTGTCTTTAGTTTGAAAAAGCCTGTTGTTTACACGTGGTGCAGCTGGCCTTCCTTCTTAAATTCAACTTTTCATCTCCAGCAGATTCACACACAGTCTGCAGCTATAGTTATACTCTTGAAATGCTGGAGTTGGTCTGAAGCACGGATAAATTGAAACAGGCATGGCTCAGCTAGTTAGAGTCTCACTCTGAACAGCTGGATTTTGGATACTTTTGCAAAGAAAATTACAGTGTTTCCTGTGTAAATCAAAATAAAGTTCCTGGTTGATTTTTTTAGGGTTGGTTTGACTGGGCTTGTCAATTCAGAATCATGCCTGGTTTTTCTGTGGCACAGTGAAACACACAGGGCTTGATAGGGCTTATTAATCACAGTGGCTTTAACGAACAGAGGGCATTTTTTTAAAGGTGAAAAAGGGTTTTTCTTTACCATGGAGATTTTGGCTTTTGCAGCAAAGCAACGCTGCTTTTTCCACTTTCTTCCTTTTATTTATGTCGGAACACACTGGTACTCTCCTTTAATGTGCCCCCTTTGTCCCAGCTGCCCGATGTGTGCTTGGCAGGGCGCTGCAGCCATTTTTGTTGTTGCCATATGCAGTTTTGAGCCATGACGCTCTCAGGAGCCAGCACAACTATTTTGTGGCTTCTGCGCAATTGCAGTTTGGTGATGTGGGGAAATGCTGTTGAGTGGGTCAATATATCACACAGTTCAAAAGTCTTATAAGCAGAGGGATCACTGGACGTGGCTGTCAGGAAGAGTTAGAGAGGAGTCTCTGAGTCAGGCCTGGCCTGCATGTCCTGCAAGTTTCCCCTGAACAACCTTTCTGGTCCTTAAATAATCTCCCTGACCCTTTATCATTTCTTCTTCCACTTTCTGGTCCTGCCTAGGGCCCAGCTGGCCCTCTTGAACTTGCCTGGTCTGGTTGCCTACTTGTTGGATTTGTTTCTTTATATTTATCATTCTCTCGCCTTCTCAGGTATTCATCTCCACCTCTAGGCATGTCACTACTTGGTGTATTATGGTCTCCCTGTCTACTGTTCCTTTCTCTAAGCCACCACTTCCTCTCGGAGTTACCTTCATGGGGGTATTCCTTTCCACTACAGATGGTAGACCTCCAGCTTCCTCTATGCCACCTTCACCCAGTGGCACCCCTTCCTCCACCACTGTATCACCCGGATTTACTTCCCCAGTCTCAATCTGAAGTTTCCACTTCTTCCCTTTCCTTAAGATTCATCACCATGTGACTTCCACTAGTGATTTCCACTCTGTTGTCTTATTACCACTTCTTCATGCAATCGTGCTTCTTCTGATGTTACTTCCCTTGTCTATCACCAACTCTCTCTCCCGCCTTCTTTCTCCCTCTCTTTCCTATCAACTCCTCCTTTAACTTAACACAAACCACATTTTTCTGTCTTCCTTCACCTTATGATAATACCACCTTCTCCTTGACCCTCCTGCTTTCCACTGCTGCCACCTCACAACTCTCCTCCATCTCTCAAGGCTTCTACAAAAAATAAGCCTCTTGCTTCTACAACCCACACTTAGCAACTGGGGTTTGGTGTTTTTATACTGTGTTCCCTCCTTCCCCTGGGTGGACTTTTGTGTCGCGTTCTGTGGATTGCTGAGGGCTTTGATAGTCTGTTTTCCCTGAGTACACTTGAGGCTGCTTTAGGCTCAAGGAGCTTCACCAAATATGTGTTTGCCTTCTCCCATATTGGTTTTCATCTTTTTTCCTTGACCATTCCTGGCGCTGCACTGAGCTCTTAAATGTTTCCAGCGTATGATTTAGAGTCTCGAAAGGCACTGGATAAGCTTCCATAACACTTTGTTTCATTGAGTGTGCAGGGGATATAGAAACATTGTATCCCTGGCATGCGAATTCCTTTCTAAACGTTGCCACTAAGCATGCGGGGACATTCTTAACTGCCTAGGTCAATGTGGGTTCCATTACGCTCGTGAAATTATTCCTTTGATATTTTAGGTAAAGCTGTAACAGTATCAAATCTCTCGGAGGAAATTGTGACTTTATCAAAGCACTCACTACCAGCTTCAAGTGAGGAGAAATCATTTTCCTTAAAAAAAAAGATTGTTTTTCTGTGCAAGAGTCTGTTGAGGGTGGGCTTTAGGTTCTTCCAGTTGGGGAGGGGGATTTATCAGTTTAAAAAAAAGAATCTATTTTGACAACTTTATCCCGCACAAAGTATCTAGGCGCTTTCAATTTAAGAATATGGTCACAGATAAGTGCATGAGATAAGTTACAATTTAACATATATAAGTCTACTTCCAGTTATGGACAAGCTCACCCCATGTTGCGCGGAGCTATGTTTGACTTGGATACAGCAGACAAAACAGGTAATGTAAAAGGCAAACTAGGAAGGGCACACCTCGTATTACGGGGCACCAAATCTAGATTACACGCAAAGGACAAAATAGGTAAAGTAATATGCAACTAGGAAGGGTTTGCCTCTTGTTGCGGGCAACCACGTCTAGCTTAGATGCAAAAGACAAAATAGGTAAAGTAATATGCAAGCTACGAGAGGTTGGCCTCATGTTGCAGGGAACCACATCTAGCTTACATGCAAAGGACAAAATAGGTTAAGTGGAATGCAGCCTAGGAGAAGCTCTCCTCTTGTTACAGGAGTTACCTCTAGATTACGCACATAAGACAAGATAGGTCATATAGAATACAAAAAATGGGAAGTCATGACGGACAATGCCAAGTTAAGTGAAAGATTAGAGCACAGTTGTTAGCTCTGTGTGGGTGGTGACATCCGGAGAGATGAGGTCCAACTGTGATGTAAATGGTATTGTATTACGGATAGGGGGCCGTAATATATAAGGCCAATCTTAGAAACTGCACATTGTCCGGAGGAACGAAGTGAGTTGCAAGTCAGTTAATGGTACAGGTGAAGATATTAATGTGCTGCAAAGGTTTCAGAAGTGATCCAGGCAGCAAGATACGTGCCGGTGCAGAACGCATAACCGGGCATACAAAATCCGAGAGAAGCTCCGAGGGGAACGGACCGTAAGAAGGAGGGCTGGCATTCACATCAGAAAGATGTAGACAGCAGGCAGGCTGTAACAAGTAGCCAAAGTAATTGGGGGAGCCCGATACAGTGCAGCCCTTACCTGGGGAAACAGCAGGAGTGCTTCAGGGCGTGCGTAAGTGGCAGAGGACTGACGATTACACATCAGGCAAGAGGGGCAAGTGCCAGGCAAGGACAAGGAAAGACAGGGCACTTGGATACCGCCCTTAGATTTAGGCCCGGCGTGGGCTCCCGGATCCATCGGGTCTGTGGATTGGCTGGTTCCAATGGCTAGTCACAGTGCTGGTGGTATGCCTCTCCAGGCAGGAAAAACGCTAGGCACGCTCGGAGAGCTGGTGGCCATCTTGATGCTGGTTGTGAGGCCACAGGGGCCAATGCTGCTGTAGCCGGGATCAGGAACTGTACCCCAGTAGAAAGGGGGCACAACCTTCTGCGTCGAACCCTGTATGGCCCCAAAAGGAGTTTAGGGAGCATTCACACCTTTCAATTCTGCAGCCTCTGTACAAAAGAAACAAAGTGCCCTTTCCACTGTGATAGCACAGTGTAACAATGGAAATCGTGTTAGCCGCTTCCTTAACAAAGTAATACATGCTTCCTCCCAGTCCTGGGCCATATTATATCAAGATTGCACTGGTGCAAAAGATGGAGTACATCCATTTTTGCTGCTCTCGTCTAGGGGAATGGAACAAGCAAGTTTGTCTCCAGTCTAGATTACAAAAAACTGTAAATTAGGAAATTTTGCACTTTATGTGTCTACATAGTAAGAAGAGAAGCTAATAGATTCTATTCAATATAGTAACATTTTTCATATTCGAAAACGGGAGCAAAACGTATTTTCTCTGTTGCTTTTCAGGTAAGATGCAAAATAATGCCACAGCGTTTCTATATTTTCCCTAGTGCACAACGTCATGTAATATGGTCTCTGCGAAATTTGGCGCATTCCCTACCATGCAGCTATAAAAAAGAAATAGTAAATCTGCTATATTTTTGTGGCAGGGCAAAAGTCTTTTAGTAACTTGGACTATACATTCCCATCAGGAAAGCAGCAATAATGGCACAGATTTTTAGTTCCTTTGGTGTGGAAGAAGGATCTGGACTTCAATACATTTTGCGTGTGGTCGATTCAGCATGAGTGTGACTTCAATAGTTCCCTTGAAAGTTCTTTAGAATGTGCTATTTGTGAGTATGTTGTGGAAGCAGAATGTCACATGACCAGCCATTGCTTACTTCATGAAGGTAGCCATGTTTATTGGCACGGAGAAGCGGCTAGGCCCAAAGGCATTGCAAGAATAAGTGTCAAAGCCCACAAGGCACTGCAGGTATGGAGTACAAAGTTTATAGCAAGAGTCCTGATGGAGCAGGACTGCAAGCGATGTGCAAGCGAAACATGATACA
This sequence comes from Ambystoma mexicanum, assembly GCF_040938575.1. Lineage (NCBI taxonomy): Eukaryota > Metazoa > Chordata > Amphibia > Caudata > Ambystomatidae > Ambystoma > Ambystoma mexicanum. The sequence continues at coordinate 1,303,024,660 of NC_090922.1, forward strand.
CATGACCATTTGAAGTGAGTATGTGTAAACGAGAGACTGTCTGATGTAATACTCTATTAGCTGTTCATGAGTATACTTCAAATATGCAAAAGGGTATAAAGGAGTCTGTTTGACCTGTTTGTCGATTCATTGAGGTAGATAGGGATATTCTGTCAGAACCTAAATTGCAGAGTAGAAGGTGCAGTGACTTGGCTCCTCTCAATATCTGTTGACTGTGCACTGTGTCAATACCTCATTTTCTCCCGGCAAGTTGTAACTGGTTCTTCAGCGTGGTCAGGTATTCAGGAAGTCTTTCATTGGGGCCCAGGAAGGCATTGTAAAAGAGCACCATTATTTCGCCTCCAGATCCTGTGGTTGAAAGGCCCCTTCGAGGGTATTGTGTGCATCTGTTGGTGATTGATCAGGCTGGGTGACCCTCAGAGACTGGGCTACATTGAGTGCAGGACCATTACCTATACTCCTTGTTGGAGGACTGCCAGCCATGCAACATCAATTGAGCATCATCAGCCATCCGTGAAAGTCATTCTCTCCTGTGGGGGTGGGCACCTCTACAGAGAGAATCTGCATGCGGGTGTATCAGCGGTTCTCAGGTGCAGTGCTCCGGCTCTTCTGCATGACCCCCTTAAAGGCATTCGCAATGGTGGCTGCCAGCACCTGGGAATTGGATGCGGCAGAGACCAGTACTGGTGCAGGGTGAGGAGCTGAAGGGTTAGCCAGGTCCTGATTCTGGTATTAATGGGGAGGGTGAGCCAAGATGGCAGGTGGCCTGACCCTCTGGGCAGATCATAGTGTAGGTGGTGGTGAAAAGCGGTCTAGTGACCCGACAGATGCAGGGTTAAGAATGGAGAAGCCAGTACTCAAAGGCTGGTCCAAAGTCCTGGGAACTCCCGTAGCTGTATATGGTGTTTGCACCCCAGGCCAGTCTGTGAGGGCCCATACCAGGTAGCAGGTGGTGACTGGGCTGCAAATTAACAGGGAGGGTCCTGGGAGTCCCTCTGCCAGACATTGGTCCCGGTTATGGGAACCTTACCCAGATTATTTAGCTCACTATCAGTCTTTGTCCTGCCCTGGGGCCGTCCAGCACCGAAATGTTAAGCAATTCGCCTCTGAACAAGACTACCACCGCAAACGCAGACACGTGTTTCGGTCTGGTTGGACCTCATCAGTAGGGTAGAGCTGTGCATGTATAAGAATAGTGAGTAACGGGGCCCACATCTGTCTCACCCTAAGTTACTAGGAGAATCGAGACATGGACCCCTTGCTCACTATTCTTAGAGAGGCACAGCTCCACCTTACTGATGAGGTCCAACCAGACCGAAACATATGTCTGGGGTTGCTGTTTGTACTCTTGTTCAGACAGAGAATCATTGCCTAGCATTTCGGTGCTGGACTGCCCAGGGGCAGGACAAAGACTGATATGTTTTGGATATTTCTCCTCTGTGAAAGATGGTGAGCTAAAGAATCTGGCCAAGGCTCTCATAACCGGGACTAATGTCTGGCAGAGGGACTCCCAGGACCCCCACCTTGTTTTTTGCATAATTTAAGTAACTTTGGGTCTCACCCTAAGCTTCTAGGGGAATCCAGACGTGGACCCCTAGCTCACTATTCTTAGAGAGGCACAGCTCCATCCTACTGATGAGGTCCAACCAGAGCAAAACATGTGTCTGGTGTTGCTGTTGGTACTCTTGTTCAGAGGAGAATTACCAAGCATTTTGGTGCTGGACTGCCCCAGTGCAGGACAAAGACTGATATGTGTGGGATATTTCTCCTCTGTGAAAAGATAGTGAGCTAAAGAATCTGGGCAAGGCTCTCATAACCGGGACTATTATCCGGCAGAGGAACTCCCAGGAACCCCCTTGTTTTTTACAACAATTCACATGCATCACATTGGACCTTTTAAACACAACATACTTTCCCTATGATGTCCTCCAGGGCTCAAAGTTCTTTAGCAAGGTTGCATTAGGCATTTCCTTAGGCAACTTTTCCTCCAGAAAACAGGCCTGTGGCCTCAGCACTTCCCTTTCCCACCTGAGCACCTGCCGTCGCTGCTTGTTGGTGAGGGGCAAGTCTGGTACATAGGTGACACTTCAGTAATTAAAACACTCAATCAATGATCCTGCACAAGTCACTTAATGTAGAAGACCGGGCCTCTTTACGTGTTTGGCAGTAATTTGGTGGTAATTCTGGCAAATTACTGCCAAACTCGATTATTTTTACCGCCCCTTGGTCCCATGGGGTTACTGTGGGATTGCAAGTGGTGGTAATTACGCATTTTTGGAATTCCTAGAACTCCATGGGGATTTATGGCATATTTACCATGGGTGGAGGGTGGAATTACCGCGTTGTAAATCTGCTTTTTTTGGAGGTAAAGTGGAGAATTTACCACCACCACTTTTCCTCCAAAAATCGTCTGATTTACTGTGTGTTAATTCCTCTAATGGAATTCTGCCAAAAATAATGATTTGGCCATCCGGGTGAAACGGCAGTAATTCTGTTACTGCCAGAAAAAGAAGCAGTAACTGAATTACAACTGGTGTTTCCTGGACCGCCAAACTTTCAGTGAGTCCCTGTATATTTAATGCTATAGAAGAACATACAAGAGCGAGCAATGACCAAAGGACACCCACATAAAAGCTTGTCTGTGCAGTTTTGCAAGCAAAATCCCTTGCCCATGAACCACTGATGACAGTGGCCTCCTCATCTGCAGGTAATGGCAATGGTTGGGTGGTAAAATCAATCGAAGGACGGTTGCATCGCGGTAGATACAGTACTATTTGTACAAGGAAATATGCATCTATACAAAAAAAATGAAATGTCCACAGGACAATGTGCTGGCATACAGATAAATGAATCTGATGAACAGAGCTTTACTGCAATGAGGCGGGCAAAAACAAATCTCAGCAGGGAACCCCAATGAAACGGATGTCGGAAAGATCAGGATTAATGATAATGGCACAACTCCACAAACTATTTTTTGTTTGCGTCTCTTTTGGGTCAAAAAAATAACCCTGTCACAAAATGTCAATATCAAACAACAATACATAATTTACACAGTACATAATACAAAAACAACTGAAACAAAAAATAGATAGAAAACAAATATGACAGAGATGAGGAGGAAATGAAGAGCCAACTTCCCAACCCTGTGAAAATGACAACCACTATTAATTTAAAATCAATGGGGAAGAAGGTGCAGGTGCAGGAACATTGTTGTTAGAAAGACTACTGTCAGTGGATGATGTTTTAATTCTGAATAGAAATAACGTCTTAAGGTTACTCCACCATATCCATATCCCAAGGCTCTGTACAATTGATGCTAGGGATATTTGCTTCCGGTCAAACAAAGAAATAAACTTAACCTGACTCACAAATGCCAGAATGCTGCTGCTCCTCCTTACCTCAAAAGAAGAATATTTCATGCCCAACCCATTAGAGTCTTGCGCTCTAATAACGCCCACTCACTACATCAATCTCGCTTTTGCCTAAAAAGGTCCGGAGGTACCTGCTTCTAGGTTTGCGCTCCCCAGGAATGGAACACGCTCCCTTCTGCTTGCAAATTATCATCTTCTCTTCCGGTTATTACAAAGGCCACCAAAACCCTGCTTTTTAACTCTGCTGAATGGGATTTTATGTTTTACTTCCTGTGTGATCTGCTCCTTTTGATCTCTCTCTGCTCTTTTCTGTCTTGGTTCACACTCTAAGGCCTATGGGCGTGTAGTGCGTTAAAGAATTAAAAATAAATAAATTATTTAATTAAACAAGTTGAGTCTTTGACCGAGAGACACTGGGATCGGGTAGAGCTCCTCTTGAGTAACATTTCATCAAGTCTTTATTATTGGAGGCAGTGACCCATTCGCTACCATTGTGTTTTGATGTATTTAGAGAAGCTTAGTGAAGAGATGGAAGGAGACATAACGGAAAGTAGGCGGTCAAAATTCAAGGTTGGGGAAAAGGGCCCATTAAAAAAAACCTTTAGTTGAACTAAAGGATCTGAGAGGAGAGTGATCGAGAAGATCAAAGGAAGGGCCAAAGAGCATGAACGAGGATCCTGGGTTTGGATGGCAGAGGCCTTGGTTACATATCCTAAAAAGTACCTGGATAAATCGGCTGAATTAAGGGATCTAGTAATTGGCTCGTGGAACACGCAAGGATTTACCCATCTGTTTAACGAAGAAGAGATGATGTTTGACGCATTCAACATATGTCTACAAGAAACCTGGTTAGATTCCAAGCCATTGCTAGATGGATTTGGCTTCTTTTTGAATCCAGCAAAAAAGGGGGTAAAAGGGAGACCCTCACCGGGGCCCTTAAGACTGGTGAAGAATGATGTGGGTTTGGTGATTTTGGAAACCCTGAACCCAAACCCGTTCGTTCAAATGCTTAAGATAAAGTTGGTGCAAGATAGCTCCTCTAAGCTTAGACTAGGGGTGTTCCTAATCCTTTATTGGAACCCAGCAGCAATTAGCACAGAAGAATTTATTTTATTTCGGGAGTGACAGAGCTTATTGACAACTGCTACATCAACATGAACAATCCCAAAATAATTGTGTGCAGAGATTTGAACATAGGTGTGGTGATATTAGTGGTATTGGTAGGAAAGATCAACCCACTATTTCAACCACTTTGATGGAAAGAAGTTTGGAATGGGAAAGAGAAATGGAATTGAGAGAATTTCACTTATTAAATGGGCAAACTAGAGGGGAGATTCCATCAAAGCCAACTTGGTCTAGAGGTTCTCAATTTGGAGTCTTAATTACATGTACATATCTTGGAATATGGCACCAAAAGCTATGAATTTTGAGATAATCACGTCGAGGAATAGTGATCATGCTTTTTTTAAATTGAATTGGGGTGATTGCAAAAGAGAGAAGGATGTAAGGTGGGGTTATGATTTAGAACTAATCCAGGGCAGGAACCATCTTTGCCTGAAACCACAAGATGTTGGAGTACTCATTGAGATGTACATGGGATGTATGACCAAAGGAAACTTGGGGGGGGGGGGGGGAAGATCCTGTAATCAATTGTGTGCCCCTGTGGATTGAATTTGTGGAAGATGGGTGAAGTAATCGAAAGGTGTGGTTCAAGCATAAACACATGTATGATATTTTGATTGCAGAGGAAAAGAAAAGTTTAAGAGCAGATATTAGACAACTTAAAATGCTACTGAACACGGAAAGATACGAATTGGTAAAGAAGCGGAAACACAAATATATGAATTGGTTAATTCCGTCCAAAGCATTAATGCTGCAGAAAGATGCAGAAGATTTTTAAGGCAATTTGTCAGAAAAACACCATTCTAATCTAGCAATTAATCAATAGCAAGAATACTCCACAGCAAGCCTTGATGACTAACGTAGTAAAAGAAGAAGCCTGGGCGGAACACTTGTGAGATGCCCGCACCGTAACAGAGGTGTGTGCTGATGTGGAAAACGAGGAGGACATTATAGAGCTCATCAAGAAGGCTAGTAATTCCCGGGCACTGGGGTCAGATGGGCTTACCAACATGAAGCTTAAGGCATCGATGGATCAGTGGGCAGACTTCACAACCTTGCTCTTTAAACAGGTGATGAGAGCAAGGGAAGTACCGAAGTCATGCAAGTCGACAGTGATATTCCCTATATTTAAGAAGGGCAATCGGGCGGACCCAAAAAACTACTGCCCTATTGTCCTACTGGATGTGTTGGGTAAACAATTTGCTTTGCTTTTTCTGAAATGGCTGATAAAATAGGTGAAGGAAAAAATATACAATATTCGTCAAACCGGCTTTGTAATGGGGTGGGGACAGGGTTAAATCTGTTACTGCTGAATATCCTGAAAGTAAGAACGATTAAATCCATCGTAAAAGTCTACCTGGCATTCATTGATTTAGCACAGGCAGTGTTTTCAGGATTATTTAACGCAGAACGGGTTAGTAATTAATGTGACAAAATCCAGAATATTGTGCATGAGATCAATGAAAGGCATTTGCCTAAAGTGCTCCTTTACATGGACTTTAGGCAAATAATCAATAAAACGAGGGGAAGCCCTCCACTACTTGGGCATGTATTTAAATTCAAGTTTAAACAATAGCCCTTGTGTAATGGAATTAAAAGCAAAGGCAAAAAATCGAGCCGCCCCAGGATCGACACCGAATATTATAAATTTAGGACTATCCCGGGCTTGATCTTTTATAAACAAAGAGCAGGACTGATACTTGCCTGTGAAGCAGAAACATCTTTTAGCCTATCGTAGGAAACCTGGGTGGTTATGGAAGCACTTTTTTGCAAGAAGGTGCTATTTTTGCAGAGGGGAGTACCAATACAGGTAATCAGGCATGAATTGTGGCTATTCACTTTATGTGCCATAGTAGTCTGGAAGACCGAAGCCTATTTTGGAAATGTATAATGAAAGAGGTGCCTATCTATTTTGAGATTTTTATGAAAGAACCGGGTAATGGATGTGAGTGGGCAATTGAGCAATGGTTGTCTAATTATAGAGCTATCCTGAACACTTTGGAGACCACAGAGGAATGCTTATATCTGACCCCGGCTTGGTGAAAATTAAATTATGGCGTCAATATTTGATTAAGACACAGGCCAACAGGAAAAATATAAACTATTTAGTTTAACAAATCATGAAACAAAGGCCTTTAATGTGTTATCTGAATACCTGAGCAAATTCCCTTGTAGTTACCACCAAACTCAATTTTCGCATTTTACACATGAATTTATACCCAACCAATGAAGTTTTAAAAGTCAGTGAGAAGGAGGGAAGAGCTGATAACGCTGGTAGGCACTACCTTGACATCAAAGAAATAGAATCTATTAAACCTATTGTACTATTTTGCACTGGTCTCACAAGTTTGAGAACACAATTTTTGGGGAAGTTTTTTGCAGAAAAGGAAACACTCACTGCTGAGGCGTGGTAGATTACATTGTTACATAGAGAACAATGCGTTCTAGTCTTTGCTTTAATATTATTTCTAGATGCTTCTTTCATAATATTATCTGCAAAAAAGCCAAGTAGCTGAATTACCAGTAGGAGGCTCGGATAGAACAGAAGGAGGAATTAACCTCCCTAGACAAGAAGTGGAAATGTTGGATGCTTGTTAGTTTGCAGACCACATTGCACAAGTGAATGATAGCTAGCAGAGCGCCTGGAAGATACAGTAATTTAATTGAACTAAATGAATAGTAATGTTCGTTACTTAATGACGGTATTATGATCAATTGTATAACCGTCTTTTTACTCTTGTACTCTTATTCATGTTTCTGTTGTTTTGTTGTTGATGTCTTCCTTAGCTTGTTTTGCTTTTTCTTATTTGTGTTTCCTCTTTTGTAAAAGTAATTATTTTATGTTGTTATTTGTTTTTAAAAGATAGGTGAAAGGTGTGTTATAAACCAATCACTGTGTATAAAATAAAAAAATAAGTACATATAATTAATTTTCCTATTTACAAAATAATCCCAAATTATACCTTCATTAAAACTTATGTAAACTGGATAAAAAAGACATAGGGAAGAAAAAAGATAAAAGACAAACAAATGTAGCACATTTAAAATTCCAGAGCAATTTCCTTAATGCATCTTATCTTTTCTATCTTCCATGACATTTGAGCACTTAAAATTATTTTGTACCACATTTCCTTAGGTGAGATTACTCGGAATCGTTTCAAAATATGAGCAAAGTAAAGATGAATGTGCGACAGTAGGGTGCACTCGACTATTTAATATTCTAATGTTTCAACCTTGTTCGTGCACTTAGAAACAACAGCTTCTGAGAACACGATCCATTTTGCGGCTTGCTCCCAGAATCTCATTTGCTGGGAGTAGATTCATACGAATCCTCAAAAATGATACTCTCCATCGAGTGTCTGGGAATTTCATAATATGACTAAGGGTTAAACGGATCGATCATTTTTTAGCCGCTCGCGGTTGCAGAAACATGGTAGACTGTTACACAGTAAGGTAAGCCAATATGGCAGAAACTATCTGTTTAACACTAAACTAAAAACTGTAAGAGACGTTATGCTATAATATTTAATATTCAGGATATAGAACTCTTCATTAGAATATGTTGATTTGTTTCACAGATCTTTACGACCTTGAGAACACCTTTTGCCACCAAAAGGTTGAAGTGAGACCAAAGACCGAATACACAAGAATTATCCCATTCAAAGGGACCGTCTAGGTAAGAACACGTGAGAAAGCTGTCCCATGACTTATACTCATAATATCAGACAGAAGGGTCTTACTGGAACATGTTATGATTTGTGTTACGCTCACCTGGCTCCCACAGAGGCGTCGATCAGAACTGGCCAGCTGCGGTCTCCACCAATGTGACGCATAGGGCCGAGATGACGGACTGGACTGGCCCACCTAGCTTCGTTTGCTTGGCCCGTAGGAATATTCTTCTGCAAATGGAGAAAGGGAATTAACCACACGTGGAGTTGAGCGTAAATCCCCCCACCCCCGCTGTTCTCCCCACAGATCACCTTTGATGTCCCCTCTTATAGTCTCACCTGATGGTTTGAAAAGATGAGCTCTCCATCCTGCATTGAGCGCAGGGGCGCGTTGATAACCAGTTGCTTCACTGGTTCGAAGGAATTGGTGAGTTCCAGAACAATATTGACTCCGAGATTCCCGGCAAGACGCCGTAAGTATAAAGTTTGTAAGAGTTCAAATGCCTAACTTTCACTCTTGTCCGATTCCTTGCAGGTTGCAGCTTGACCCTAATGAAGAGTTCCTCCTGGCAACCGCTAGTATTCTGGTAAGGATTTGTGTTTTCCAACACAGTTCGATAAAATAATGTCAATATGTAACCTGATGCTTTCTCCCTTATTCAGGTGCTGAGAGAAAGTATGAAGTCTTGGGGAATAATACCTCCGGCGGTAAAATCAGGTAAGACTATTGTGGTGAGGAGGATTCCCCTTGTTAGTCCCTTTGTTTCACCTCGCTGTCCTTTTGTTTCCCTTTAGGGGCCGGGGTTCGGCGAGGATGCAGTGGAAGCTGTGCCGACCCGTGAAGAGGAATAGTACCCCGGTGGTAAAATCAGGTAAGATTATGGGGGGGCAACTAATATTCCTCTGTGTATTCCCTTGGCTCACCTTGCTGTTCTGGTCTTCTCCTTAGGTGCCGGAGTGCGGCGGGAACATGCAGGAGGATGCGGTGGAATGTGAAGATGCTGCGAAGGCCGGTGAGTTCAGCGCGGCGCTGCAGCAGGCGAGGCGACACGCATAAAATAACTTCTTTCTTCCATCTTGAAGGTGCGATGGATCGGGAATTCAGGTAAGGATTAAAGGTATTGCTCTTGTTCTAACCTTTTTTCCTTCTTTCTCCCTTTTTCTAGGAGCTCCAAACTCGAGGCGGGCGTGGCAGAAGGCTGGATGCAGACTTGCAGGCACGGTGAGCGTTACTCTGCTGGATGCAGAATAACGTGAAGCGTGTGCTGCTCTTCGGGCGTGGTTTAAATAGCCTCCAAAGTAGTCCCAGGTAAGTATTCCTCCCCAGCCCCGCCCGAGTAAAAAATAGTCCCTAAGTAAAGTAGTCCCTTCCAAGCCTCTTTTGGCTTGGAGCTCTTGCAGCATGGTCTGCATCAGGTAAATTTTAATCTATGAGCCTGGCACCTATGGCGCCAGGACTGACCCTCCATATGAGCCTGGCGCCATAGGCGCCAGGACTGGACCCAAATAGCCCCTAGCAGGGTTTGTTGGGCTTGCTTAGGATAACTTGATGCTTCCGGGGTTGCTGGACGTGGTCTGGGTCCCCGGGGGTAGGTATCATGACAATTTGCCCATATTAGGTATAGTGAGCAAAGAGAAGAAGAACCGAACAAATATGTTTATCAGGAAGGGATTCTACTAGATCCCGACAAGCCAAATACTTAAGCGGTTCATACCCCTTATTGAAGCACAGGTACATTCAATTTGCCCTATGACAATGAGATAGTACTGTAATTTTAAGAGTTTTGTAGATGGACCCTCCTAAGTATATATACACACATATATACAATTTAATTTTTATTTTATTTTTTTACCCTTACAGCCAAAATACCCCCATTTGTTGGAAGTATTAATGGACTGAGTACGATATTCCAAAACCTGAGAAAGTTTAAGTTAGGAAATCAACATTATCCAGTGTTAGAATTAGACGGGATACAAGAACATCATCCAGGTGATTATGCATTATGAAGCATGACAGAAAGTAGTTCAATTTGAGAAATAGTTTTATAACTATTATCTAACTATAACTTTGTAAACATTTCCTCTTAATAGAAACAAGTTTGAAGACAAAGATTGAACTAAAGAGCTCCTGATGAAGGGAACATATTGCTGAAACGCGTTGAGCTAATTTATCTAAGATATCATAACACGAGAAATCCATCTCTGTAACTGAATGTGAATTATAACAGGAGTGTTACTGCTGGACTACGTTTTTCTGAAAATGTGTGTTGTGAACAGGGGGCGTGGCCAACTGCCATGTGAGGAAGACGCGTCTCAGGCAGCTCTGTAGATCCGTCCAACATACTGCTGCAATTTGAAAGCTTTGCATTGTCTAAACAACCGGAAAATCACTGTTTCAGTGAGGGATCGCCTGGAGCACCATCGGCCGAAGTCTCGGACATCCGCGAGACCCTACCGATGCAGCACGCCGTGTGACAAGAGACAGAGAGCCCGAGACGGAGAGCCCGAGAAAATGGCGCCCTCCAGATAGTCACACTCCTGACCGAGCCCTACACCCTAGATCCACAGCGATCCGACAGAGGCAGAACCCGTCTACACTTCCAGACTGCCCGGGCTGTATAGCGAGCGGAGGTGAAAGAGCTTGCTGCACACTGCGAGGGAGTCCGTACTGCAGCCAACGGACAAGCACCGAGACCTGTGCCCCGAAGCCCTCCGAGAGCGCTGGCCACAAGGAGCGAGGCGAGAAACGGCATCGCTTGCAGCATACCCAGTTGGGGTAGGGAAACAAGCCAGGACCCAGCGGCCTGCGTTGCTGATGAACTGGCATCCGGGACGTGTTCGGAGGTCACAGACCGAGAGCACCGGCTGAGAGGATTGCAGCCGCAGGTTGGCACCAGCACACCGGGAGCCCTGCGACGCGACTCAAGACGAGAGGTAAGGAGCGGGAGGCGAGGGGGCTGAGACGCCTTAACCATCATCGCACTGTGACTGCGAAACGCCCCCCCTCCTACTCCCCCCTGGAACCTCCACTCAGAGACTCCTGCTGGATCCATGGGAGTGTCTCGGCCCGTGACAACCAACCGCAGTCCCACGCGACCCCGGACACTGCATCTGACAAGAGAGGGCCAGTAAGCCACAACAGCCTAGGCCCAGCATTTGCGCAGCACCCCCTACCTGCCTCCCTTAAGCTCCCTACTGGGGGACTTTCCTCTTCGCAGCCTTGATGGACACACAGCCTGGGCAGTGCACAGAAGACCCTTAAGGACCACGGCTATCTACCGAGGCTGAAGAGAAAGGTGCAGGGGCGGCTTGTGGCTCCCACGACCCAGCGCTCGCTGTGCGCCAGAGCCCTGTGCAGTGGCACCACACAAAAGCAAGCGCCCTGGGCCCTGTGCATGCTCGGTAACGTACAACACTAGCGCAACCTGCCCAGCAAACCAAGCGGAACCCCCCGGGTTACCCATATGCTCTACCCTTGACCAGGGGCTAGCTTAGACTGCTGTGCTGAGAGAGGGTGCAGGGCGCGCACGTGTGCCGGAGTCTGCAGGGGCTGGCTGAAGCAGTGCTGCCAAACGCATAACCACTGCTACCACCGAGATAGCCGGCGTGAAGACCCGGCGGGCCCGCCTGTGCTTGAGGGGATGACCACAAAAGGAGCCAGAAGCAAGAACAAACAAACAACCATGGGGACCTACGCAGCCACTGGCACCACCAGGCCGGACGCCGCCACCACCTCCTTGGCGTTTCAGGAGCTGGGCCTCCGGAACCAGCAAACTCACAGCTTCTAGAGGCCATCATGACACTGCAAAAAACGATGGAAAGCAAAATTGACACCGTTGCTATAGATCTAAATTTGCTGAGACAAGACGTTCACTCCATCGCAAGCAGGACAGAGCCACTGGAGACCCAGGTGCGACAAAACTCTGAAGCTAAGACACAACTCTTGAAGGAAGTGGACGTCCTGGCTCAGAAGGTAAAAAAACCTTGAAGCTGATGAGGCAGAAGGGCGGGCGCGCCGAAAAAACATCAGAATCAAAGGCTTACCAGAGGGACTTGAAGGAAATGACCCCACGAACTATGTAGAAGATCTCTTACTGCAAGAAATTGGAGCTGGGAAATTATCCCAAGGCTTCACTATTGAAAGGTGCCATCGATCCCTCACCAAACGACTGCCCCCAGGGAACCCGCCCAGGCCAATAATGGCCAAAGTACTCAATTACAAAGATACAGAAACAATTTTAGCCTACTCAAGAGCAGGCAGCTGCATACAGAGAGACTCTGCAAAAATCGCCATCTATCCGGACTATACCCTCCAGGTCCAAAGAAGCAGAGCCCAATTCTCCCATACCAAAGCCAGACTGAAAAACGCGAGCCTGAGGTACATGCTTCTATACCCAGCAAGATTGAAAGTCTTTCTCAATAGCAAGGCTCACCTATTCGATACACCTGCCGAAGTCAGTGAGTGGATGGACAGGGAGAAGATCCTTGATGTAGAAGCAAGGCAACGCAAACCACGGCAAACGGCACCCTAGAAAGCAATCTACACTAACCCCTACCCGAGTAACAAGGGGACACTGCACCCAGTAAAGTTGCGGCGACATTGAGTTAACTGGAGCCACACTGAACACGCCCTGCTCGGTATGCTACACCCACCGAAGCAGCCTTTCCTCCACCTTTAGTATTAGTTTGGGTAGTTAACCTGCCCGTAGGGCACCAAGAGACCTAAGGTCGAATGGAGCGGAAACGGGGTAGTCAGAACGGGGGTAACCCCGCTAGACTTGTTTTGTTTTTGACTAGTTTAAAGTTCAAAGTTTATAGGGAAGGGATCCCTTATGTTAGAATCCCGTTTGGAATTTCTTATGGGTGAAACCAAGACCACCCAATGCACTGCACGCTGCCAGTCCGAAAGACCGGGTTGCCCCGTGGGCCACCCACAAACCTACAACCACACCTAGATCATGGCTGATAAAATCAGAATTATGTCATGGAACGTCAGAGGATTAAACAGCTATGTCAAGCAACATCGAATCCACACTTTTTTGAAACGCCATAAAGTTGAAATTGCCCTACTGCAAGAGACCCACCAAAATGCACAAAAGCTAGCAGCGCTGGCCAAAGAGTGGAGGGGAACCTTAATAGGCACTACATACTCCACTTCTGCTAGGGGAGTTCTAATCTGGATTGCCCCATCCATACCCATCAACCTGATTCACACCAAAACAGATAATGAAGGCAGAATGGTCTTGATACAAGGCACTATCGAAGGGAGAGACCTTTGCCTGGTTAACACCTACGCCCCTAACCACGATGCCACAGTCTTCTTCCGCTCATTATACACCCATCTGAGTCCTTGCAGAGACTGCATACTAATATGGGGAGGCGACCACAACTGCACCCTAGACCCCCGTATGGATAGATCGGACAGCAAATATGTCCGTCCTTTTCCTCCCTCCAAAATACTGAACGCCTTTACTCAACAATTCGCCTTGAAAGACCTCTGGAGAGAACAGCACCCCGCAAACAGAGGTTACTCCTTTAACTCACCCCCACATGACATACATACTAGAATAGATTACATCTCCGTGAGCGAGGAACACTTAGACGCGTTCGAAGACACACAACACCTGGCCAGGGTGCTGTCAGACCACTCCCTCCTGATAACCACTTAGACAATAATAGCACCCAGACCCCCCCGCGCCAACATGGAGACTTAGAAGTGAAGCGTTACTGGACAAAGCCTTCTGCGAACAGATCAGACAAGGCACAACAGACTATTGGCAGACAAATATAGACAGTGTCCAACACATTAGCATGGCTTGGGAGGCATACAAAGTGGTGATAAGGGGGGAAATGATCGCTGCCACGGGAGGGGCCCAGAGATCCACCATGTCCCTGCTAGCGCGTACGGAGGAAAAGCTGGAAGAATTAGAAACAATGGTTTCTTTGGACCCTGCCGACACAAATAAAACAATTGAGCTGAAACAAGCCTGCCTAACACACTGGGAGACACTGGGGAAACTTAGCTACGCTAAATACACTGAAAGAAATCATGCTCTAGGCGATAAACCTGGGAAGCTATTAGCGTGGCTCTACAAACGAGAAGTCCCCAGAAAAGCCATCTGCCTAATCCGGGGTACAGATGGCCAGCACGCTCACACACAAACAGGAATAAATATAGCGTTCAAGGAGTACTATTAGGCCCTCTACACTGACCCCTCACCACCCACAGACACTGAGATTGATGACGTCCTTGACATAATCAGGCTACCACACCTCGATAAACAAATAGCAGAGACCCTTGAAGGCCCCATCACCCCTGAGGAGGTCATGGCCACCATTAGATCATTACCCTCTCGGAAAGCACCAGGGTCAGACGGTCTCCCCAGAGAGTTCTATAAGGCTTATGAAGATACACTAGCCCCACTGCTATCCCAAGTGTACAACGAAGCATATGAACTAGGTCACCTCCCAGAAACTATGAGAGAAGCCGTCATCATCCCTTTACTAAAACCCAACAGAGACATCTCGGAATGCGGCTCATACAGGCCCTTGTCCATGCTTAATGTGGACAACAAAATACTGACAGCGCTATTGGCAATGAGGCTGCGGAAAGCCATCCTGCTCCTAATCCATCATGACCAGACAGGGTACATACCGGGCCGTTCCATCACTGAAAACTTACGCAAACTGCACCATGTCATATACAGTACTGACAGCAGACACGAAGAATGCGCAGTGGCGTCCCTGGATGCCTCTAAAGCATTTGATTTAGTCCAATGGAAATGGCTCCAAGCCACATTGACAAAGATGGGAATAGGGCCAACCTTCCTAAAATGGGTCAAACTCACCTACACAAACCCCGCTGCCAGAGTGCGTACCAACAACACCTTCTCCGACGAATGGAGCCTCTTCCGTGGCACTCGGCAAGGATGCCCCCTATCCCCCATGCTATACATCTTAGCTATAGAACCAGTGGCAGCATATCTCAGGCAGGAGTATGGAGACAGGGGCATAGTAATAGACGGGGTGACCCACTTAGTCTCTATGTATGCAGATGACATGCTCCTCTACCTAAAAGACCCTGAACACATACTACCTTACATACTGGAGACATTGGAGGGGTTTCATAGAAAGACCGGGATTCAGATCAACCACGATAAATCTTGCCTGTACCCCCTAGCGGCCCTGAGTAAGTCCAGCGCAGAACACCTACCAACCCTTTCTCTCAAATGGGAACCCACCTTCTTTAAATACCTGGGCATTATGATTCATCGAGACCCCAAAACTGAACACACACTGAATACAGTCAGAGCGAAGGAAGGCTTGGCCAAATCTATGGACTTTTGGAGCAAACTACCGCTCTCGGTGGCGGGAAGAGCAGGGCTTCTCAAAATGGTAGCACTACCAAGACTCCTATACTTTTTCACCAACGTCCCGTGTATCATTCCGCAACAATTCTTCAAAGACCTAAATAAACTCTGCAGGAAATTCCTATGGCAAGAAGGAAGACACAGAGTCGCTCTAGAAACAATGCAAAGACCGTATGACAAAGGCAGCCTTAAGGTCCCCAATTTCAAACTTTACTACTTGGCAGCCCAATTGAAGCATGTGATCCAAAGGATGGCAGATGACACTTCAACTGACTCCCGCCTCCTGCAGCCAGCAGTCCCCCTAAAGCTACTCAGAGACCTGCTGTGGAACGAGCCAGGAGCGAAACAGCAAGACACATACTTAATTCACCTCGGAATCCAGATTTGGCAGCTTGCCTGCAAAACCTTTAAATTAACCGACTCCTACTCCCCACAGATCCTGATAGCGGCAATCATGACAACCAGGCCGGAGGGCCTGAAGGTGATAAGAGACACATGGGAGCTTTTCGGCGTCGCTACCCAGGGAGATCTGGTGGACGACCAGGGCATTCTAACGTTCACCGAGTTGCAGGAGTCCTCGGGGATACCAACAGGACAGTTCCTACTGCACCGCGCAGTTGTAAATAGACTCACAAGACGCTGGCCTGTAACAGAGAATTTTGACACCGGACATGAGGTAATTGAGAACCTGCTGAGCGCCGCAGAGGGGGGACATGAAACCTCGAGACTTTACGAAATACTGCTCAACTGCACCATCCAGCAAGACCTCAAGAGCAGGGAGAAGTGGGAGCAGGAACTAGGTTTGCAGTTTGAAGATAAAGAGTGGGAGACCGTAGCACATTACCACAAAAAAGTATCCAGAAATGCCCGACTGCAACTCATACAATTCTACATCATTAATAGAGCATACCTTACTCCAGACATCATCTCTAGATTGAGCGGAGCAGGAGCCACAGTGTGCCTCAAGTGTCTAAAACCCCGTGCAGGGATGACCCATATGTTCTGGGGATGCCCGGCAATACAAACCTTCTGGGCACAAATCAAAGCAAGGGTGGCCGAGACAGACATCACATTTAACGTGCAGACACCTAAAGATTGCATCCTGGGCAAATACCCTAAAAGTAAAAAAATCAAGCCCTTGAATAGACACAAGGACCTAATGTACATTTTAGCGAAAAGACGAATCGCCATGGGATGGAAATGCCCCAGAGCCCCTAGTGTATCGCTATGGTGGGAGGACCTCCGGAGATGGTCGGCTGCTGAAACAGGGGCATGGGAGATCGCACAACGACACCAAAAGCTATACACTTCTGACGATCTACTACAATGGGTGGCCCTCACAGTGACTCTGTTTCACACGAAGGAGGATAGCTCCTCCAACGAGGACACGGACAGCCTTCGATAACCTTGTGTGCACAAGGATCATCGCACAAAACTGAATGGTCTTGGAAAGTTGGGGGGGGTAAGAGGGGGAGTTATTTGTGATTATGTAATCGATCAAGAAATGATTTTACGGTTGTACTGTTTATGAAAACAATAAAAATATATTTAATAGGTCCTGCAATGGGATTCTATTTGTCACATATGCGTTAGTGCTACTCTGAGCATCCTCTGGGTTTACCACGGGCTCCATTTTAGGGGTTTGAACAGATATTTATACAGGTACTGGAACAAGGGTGGTTGGGGATTATTAGGCTTGTTTACACCAAGTACTTTCGTTGTCTTGGTATTTGCAAATGGGTAACCTCTTCTGACAGCCACAATATGTAGCCCATAGCCAGTTGGTTTGTAGGGGTATAGGTAGTTGTATGAGTGGCAGCCCTTCATCAGTGTATGATGGATAATTAAGACAGACGTAGCAATTACTTTTGTTAACTTTTTGATGGGTATTGTGCAACAAGGTACAAATGTGTTCCGTTCCCCTATTTTCCTACAGTGATATTCTTGTACTGGATTTAAGGTGGGCCTTTGAAGACTCGCAGTGGTGGACTTGGTTACCCAGGGTATTATACAATATTCTACTATCAACCATGTAGAATGTAAGGAAGGAATGGTATCAAGAATAGACAGACGCAAGTGATCACAGTTCAAGGGTGTTTATTAAATTATATAGCTAGGGTGGAAAAACAACTAATCTAAACCTAAATCTAATTTGTGAGCAAGCTACGACCATCAAATCAAAATTTTATTTTGTCAAATAAAAGTGCCTATACTAAGAAAAACCTATTGCCAATCCTCACACTAAATCCAAAAGAGTGTGGTCTAGGGCTCACAAGAAAGAAAATAAGTGTTCACAAATGATAAGTCAGGAGGTAGTAATTGTGGTCTCTCTTCCCCACCTTTTGAGCATGGGACAAGGTAGGACTCTGGAGCACAGCACACGCTCGAGCTTCCTCAGCACAAGATGACAGTTCCGTTTTCAGCTATCAGGACCGTTGATGGGCAAGTCTCTTTTTCTTGTAAAAAGCCTCTTGCCTTTGAGGACCTGATGTGTTCAAAATAACAACAACATGTTCCTTTGCAATGATACGTTGGGTGAATCCTTTTCACCCCTGGATCCCACTCTTCCGGGTGCAGATCCCTCTCAACTGGTTTGCTTCCCTCCGTTGGGTTCACTACGGCTTTCCACACAATTTCCTTTGTGATATTCACGAATCGTAATGTCTTAAACAGTTCACTGTGGACAACCCACTGCTGGGTTCGCTCTTGTCAACACACTGTTCTTTCCACTTTCTGTCGATGTGGGATTCACTTACGTTAGCTTTACGTTCAGCTGCCAGTCAAAGACTTTCGACTGTACAGAGAATTTTACTAGACCGCCGTATGACCACTTTGACTCTCTTCTCGCCTGTGCCAAGGCCTTCTGGTAACAGTAGTTTCAACAATTGGGTAATCACCTAGAGTTTCTCGAGTGAGCACCCACATGGTGCTTGGCTCATCTGCAGCTTGCTTTCCCCTTTTACATTACCAGTTCTTTGCACTTTCTGCAATCAGCCGTTTGCTACTTTTCTTCAGCACAGTTTGGTTTCTTTATCGGTTGCAAAAGTGTTTGTGTCAGAAAGGGGAGGGGCTGAGTGCTTGAATATCCAATGGGGTAGGATGGGGAAAAGGTATTATAAGAAGGCGGATACCGCGTCTCTCCCATCAGTGGTCCACTTCCATTCCCCCGAACAACCCCATCCAGGTGATGCTCCCTCACTGGTACACACCCAGGAACTGGATCCAATAGCGATGACCGTGACCTGGATGACAGATCTCCAGGGACTAGTCAGGGAGATACCTTCAGGTTTCTCACAAGATGCAATAAGAATCACAATTGCTAATGTGGTTGTGTAAATAAACCAATTTGACTTGTACTACATTTTACCTTTCAATCTTTGAACATCTGTATAATTATCTGCCTTGTTTCTTTTTCTGAGGGACATATATGGGCCGTACAATCCTATTTCTCATATTTCAACAGTGGTGCATGGCGGGGTGTGCATTTATTTGTTTAGGAGTGTCTCTCTTGAATACTACCGCACCCCTAAGTAGTCCTCTAAAAGTGGCGGTCTTGCCATAATGGCAGTTGGTTTCTTCTTCTTCCTGCTTCAGCGTTGCTTCAAATTCTAACAAATTGTCCTTTGTCAAAGTTCACAACACATTCACAGTTTTGTGGGTTTTCTGGGCCTTAGGTTATATCAGTGGCCTGTTGCTACAGTGTTCTCGTTATTCGTGACTCTCATGCTGGGCGGCTGTGCACCAGGGTACTGAAACCTGATGTCACAAGGGCTTGGGATCACTTGACGTGACTTGCGTGGATCCAGTTCTTGTGTCCCGTATATTCCCATAATCGGGACTTCAATGCTAGGTTATAGAAAATGTAAGATTAAAATTGTAAAATGCAAACTATCCTTACTTGCATCTGCCATAGCAACTGGCTTTCTCCTGTTGTTACCATTATGCCTGTGTGTGACGTGATGCCTCCCATCTCCTCTACCTACATATTGGCCCATTGCATATTTTCATAATTTCACAATTTCTGTGTATGGCAGTTCGTTTACCTTACATTTGGCGATTGTGCCACTTCTATCTGCTTGCTTAAACACGCATTGTGACTTTGCTCAGCTTAGTTTAAGAAAACAAGACATTTCAACACAGTTGCTTAGAACTGACTCTCTTCTATAAAACTGCTTTCTCTGGAAGATGTGCAACCTTTATAATTTAACATAATATTCACTGTAGCTATTTCTTTATGCGGAACATTCAATTCACGATATTGTTTAATAGTTCATGTGCATCACTTTGAATAGCATTCGGTGCACTTCGAGGTGCTGCCCTGGTGATGAATGCGGTGTTATGTTGTTTGCATGAGATAATTGTGGGGATCAATGCTGACATTTATGGTCAGTGATATCAAATATATGACAACAAACATATATTCCTTTCTAGTTGAGTTAGACGCTGAATCAGGCACTACCCAAGTCATAACTACAGTCAACATTTCAATGTTCATAATAATTTTCTTTTAATTTTTTTTTAAAAAAGGGGCTACAATTATACTAATCAAAAGCAAACATCTAATATGGAGTAAATGAGATCAATTAAACATCCTCCTCTCATCAAAACATCACTGAACATTAGTGAACTCCACAATTCATCATTTATCACCGTGGACAAAAGTGCAAAGTGTGCATATAATTCATGATTAAATGTACATTGTATTCATATATACACAGTGTTCTTCACGTATAAGCTCAACATGTTTCTGTTTGTATATAGTTACTAGGGAACTTTCATCAGGAGCTGCTTTCATTGTTCTCTAGGTGTTGCGGATATCCAGCATATACACTTTGCAGGTGTAGTACTAAGATTTTAATTTCTCATTCCTGTGCAATCAATACATTTTGTATGGTTCACACTATCTTCGAACAGATATCCTTGTCATTCAAATTTCACAATTTGAGTATGGATTAGTCCTTTAATCATTACCTTAATAATGATCTCCAATTCTCAGAGTAAATGCTAATGTTCCCATATGTTAGCCGGTTGTATGCAATAACCTTTCTTGAACTTTATAAGAATTGTGTTTCCTTAGACATCTCAAAATTATAGAGTGACCATTATGTGTAAATGGAGGTCATTATTGTGGCAATGATGAAGGCAGAAGAGTGGAGATGAGGCACAAAACCTTTATGACACTGTAACACAGATGATGGAAACTGTGGCACATGCTTGCTCCTGAATAGCCAGTCATATGATGAATCATATGACCTCTTTCAGCCACTCACAGGAAGTAAGAATTAAAGGGATGGGACTGGACAACATAAACAGCTGAGTGGATATGAGACAAAGAGCCCCTACAAACTGTCTTCCTTCTTTTCTTAAATGACTACCCAACTCACCTCTCCTGCTCACATCTTGTAAGATCATGAAAACCTACAATTTACTTAAGCAATAGCTCCTGATCTTGGGGATGCAGGGGATGCAATTTGGATGGTAACAGGCCGGGGTCCAAGTTACATTCCAAACACAGCGAGGGACTTAACGATGGGCCCTGGTGCCGTTATGACCCGATCTGGCCACCGGATTGGGTGTCAATACTATTAGCACCTCTGGCTTCCAATCGCAAAACACACAGGGCTGATAGCAATGCATTTTGTTTGAAGGAATGGGACGCCTCGTGACTTTCGTTCAAACAAAATACTGACTTATGATGGCTACCATGGGGACGGAAGGCGGGTATACATGCAGAGCCCCTCTTCCACTTCAACAGTGGTCCAGGATGGAGGATGGAACACTGCCACCAAAAGAATAAGGTGGAATAAGGTGAGTGGGGCAGGTGGGTGGGAACGGGTGGAAATGGTGACCGGAGGGGAGGCGAGCGTGGATGGAAGATGGCAGGGTGCTAATGCAGCCTGCAGGCTTCTCGGAATATGTGCTTGGATTGTAGGATTCAGCTCGGAATCCGAGCAACCTGATTGGTTGGCTCCCCTGCCCTGGCTACTAATTATCTATAAACTGACCCTAGCTCTATTCATGATTTTTTCCCTAGTCTCTGTCCTCTATCTGTGCTCCTATATTATCCCTTCATTGCCAGGGCTACCTCATCTATTCTACCAATATAACTTGTACAGGCGCTCTATCTAGGGACTGTCTTCACCTTCTATAACTTAATACAAATTATGTCATTTCTGTTCATAATGACTTCCTGGCTTTTAATAAATGCAAATATCTTGGTTGGACCCCGCAGTACAGCGCAGGCCACCAGCACAGGCGCAGGGCGGGGATGTGCACAGTTGATGCACACTGACACTATTTCTTGCTTCTAAAGGTCTTGTCTTGTGATGAGTCATGATGCCTCCTCCTGCAGCCGCTCATAGTTGGCGGAATGGCAGTGGTGGAACTTGGCATCTTAAGCAATGGCAGAATGGAGATGAAGCCAAAAGCCTTAAGAGGCCACAACAATACTGGCTTCCACCAGCTGCGTGGCGAGGAGCTGGGTGGGCATCGGAAATTAAACTAAGGTACTTTTGGGGGAATATGGTCACATGAAGAGTCAAAAGACCTCCTTCAGCTGCTCACTGGGGTAGAAGTGAGAAACATACTTTTTTTTTAATAAAACTATAACACAAATAAATAAAAGAACTGGGAAACATAAATAATAGCAGTGTGGAGATGCAGCTAAAGACCATCAGAGGATCCCAAAGATATAGCACTAGCCGGGGTCCGAGTGCTGGCTGCATGTGCACAGGTGATACTTATGAGTCCTAACTCAGAAAGAATGACTTACAAGAATGACATGGAGAAGAGAAATGCTAGCATGTTATGTGTACATGTCATGTTAGAAACTGAAAGCACATACATACATACATTCATTAACGTGCCTATTAAAATAAGTGTTGATTCAAATAGTGTAAGAAAGACAAATAAACTTCAATTATGATAAAATCCAAATAAAGGGCCTCATCACGAGTTGGGCTGTATTCCCGGCTGTAATACAGCCGACTGTAATAGCCCTAACTCCGATCAGTCCGGTGGTATTACCACCGGATCACGAGTTGGGCCTTAACGGTAAATCCCCATTCGTGATTGGGTCCATTGGATCCAATGGGGAATTTTCGGCGCTAATTATGCGGGCTAATATAGCCGGCTGTAATACAGCCGAAAACGGGGATTTTCAACTCCAGAAAAAAGCTGGAGGTAAAACAGTCAATTTAGCGCCCAACTCGTGATAGGGCCAGCCCTTAAATGCGGCTGTAATACCATTACCACCGCATTTAAGGGCTACAGCCAAACTCGTGATGAGGCCAAAAGTGTGTTAATCGCCTTCATCCTTAATCAATGTAAAGGTCCCACAGGCTTCCTGAATGACGTTTTGGTGGTGCGACCATGTAAAATCATGACCTCGTATCTATGTGAATACATTGAATTTTTTACTGCAAATCTGAAATCCTCAAATCCTTCCCCCTGATTTTTTTTGCATATTTTATCGAATATAAATGAGGGGGCGATCCCTGCAGCCCTCCCCACATCCCTCCACCTTAATTAATACCATAACCAAGCCCGTATCTTTTTTATTCGATAAAATGTGCAACAAATCAATCAAAAGCAATTGTCTGCGAAATGTTCTGGTGATACCGTCATTTCGTTGTCTCATGATCCTTTAAACACACGTTATTCTTGACTTTGATTCAGCCCTGTGCTGCTTGCTTTAGGCTTTGTCAAACATTTGCTTCTGCCATTCATCAAAGCAATGTTCTGTTACCACTTCTTATCTGGAGTGTGAAGGGGTGCAAGCCCATGTAGCCCAACTGGCATTCAGTGGTCCAGCTTTTGTTATTTGCAAAGAGGTTCCTGTTACTTCACTGCATCTCTTTCACTGCCTCGTATTTTGAGAATGGCCACTAAAACTGTTCATACCTTTGATTAAGTGTAACAAGGTGTATCATTACCTATCGTTTGAGTTTGTTGGATGGTGGAAAGACAGATCAAGCATGTTAATTTGTTCATCTTACAAATCGTTTAACCTTCAAATAACATTTTAAAACTTCTACTTAATAACGTTATTTTTTAAAATTATTGATATGGCTGAAACTTTCAACCTTTCAACATAATATACATAAAATAATAAATCAATTACAATTAAAACATGTTTCAACATTCAGAAATATCACAAAACTATGTTATAGAATTAAAAAAAATATAAAAAGTACAAAAGCAAGCAAGAACAAAACAAGATGGGAAATCACATATTAAGCTCATTTCCCACTATACCAATTATTATAATGCATTAAATCATACATATGTCATCAATACCTTCTGTTTCTAAATTCACTTCGGACAAAAAATGTACAGTTGCGTAGCGTAACCACTTGATTTCGAATGTATATGATAAACTTGGTTCCATAAATCCTTGGCATCCATACAAATCGACGAGTGAAGTAGATTTTTAAAATATTTGAGACGTAACACTCGGTAATGATATGTTCTAAAGTTTCTATTGCTTTCCCACAAAATTGACACATATTTGTTGTCCTGCCTTTGGGATACTAACGTTATATTTACAGAGTCAGTCTGATGGCTCTGAATAAAAGGTGCAATCAATGTTCCACAATAGAAGTGGTGTGGGCTGGGCATAAGGGTCTAAGAAAGTTATGAAGACATTGCATAAACCTGTTAGCAGAATGTGACACCTTGGACACAGAAGCCAGGTGATGATGTATGCAGTCAATTCATCCACTGATTATGTTGTCAAACACATATGTGATGTGTGTGTGGTGAAATAAATAATGAATGTATTAGAACATCTGAGTTTTGGAAATTAATTGCTGTGAAACAAGAGGGTGAACAGAGTGAATTTTGAAGTTGGGACATTTTAGTGGGGAAAATATGATGCATGTCATCTTTTGCAGTGTTTTCCTTTTGCAGTGTTTTCCTTTTGCAGTGTTTTCTAAGTACTTCTTCTGCAATATCTGAGTAAGATGGTGCCTATTTGTATGGTATTTGACATTTTGTATTCACCTAATAATTAATCAATGCATTTTATTGCTGGAATGATCACATAATCCAGAATATGACAGGGTTTTAGATGTCCATATTATAACCAACAACAACAAAACAGTTTAATTGTTGAAATCAGAAATAATGTAAAATTCCAAAGCTGTAAAGTGACTATTGATCACAGTGAAAATCAATGGAAGATCCTGTTCGTTCCTTTTAATATTCCACCGTCCTTCTGTCTCTATGCACTTCATTTTGCATTGTTACAACTGCATGTCTTCTGACTGTTTGTTATGATTGCAGTTTAGTCTAGTTTTGTAATACATCATTGATGATAAATGCGCTTGGAGGACCACCATTTACAGGACCGGTCATTCCATCTTTATTAATGAACTGCCACAGAGCCCACCAAAATGGTGGATGATGTGGTGTACAAGACCACTTTACATTTCATAGGCAGTGAAAACAATTATCGCCCCTCTCCTCACCACACAACCTCCCTTGGACTTCTTCATTTTTAGTCTACCTTTTTAGGAAACAGAGTGGCTCCTGCTCACTCATATCTTGATCCACTGCGTCTCGTAGGGAGCCGGTCCATATTCATCTGTGTACCTCAAAATCCCAGAGCATGACAGCATTGGACCAATACCAGGGGAGTTCCCACTCTGTCCGACTGATGCAGAAGATGTTGGTGGGTAGCATCAACAGCACACTTTCAAGCTAGGTTTCGTAAAAAGACTGATAGTTATTGACAAATCGTCCTGGATAGTAGTGTGGTGGTTATGTCTTGCAACAAGTTCTTGAGGGTCTTTCCTCTTTGCGGGTGTTCCCCTTTATTTAACAAACCCCCACCATGCACCAGTTTCAACCTGTTCACACACCTCTAATGTTTTAGGGGATCAATGATTGTTTTTGTGGCACTGTATGTTTATTGGTTTAAAATGCAATTCACACAAAAAAAAACACTGCCTTCTTTTTGCATGAAAGGATCTTTTGTCTCTAGTAGGCTCCTAAAGTGACAATTCATAAATAGTCTATTATGACGTTTCAACACTAGGCTTCTTAAGTGGCACCT
This sequence comes from Ambystoma mexicanum, assembly GCF_040938575.1. NCBI lineage: Eukaryota > Metazoa > Chordata > Amphibia > Caudata > Ambystomatidae > Ambystoma > Ambystoma mexicanum. The sequence continues at coordinate 1,303,050,248 of NC_090922.1, forward strand.
GCAGGTTCCTGCCAGTCACATGATGGCGCAATGGCCTCCATTACATAACATAAAAGAGGATAGAACAGTTTATCACCACTAGACTATTAGTGTCACTCATACAAATTCAATATATTCGGCTCATGATAACATCATAAGAAGTGTCTCTTCTTAAGAGAAGACAATTTTGACAAACTATTGAAAGAACCTTACTCCACATAGACCGCGTAAACCGAAACAACGCAAAACAGTGTGAGATTTACATAGCTGCAGGACGAGAAAGTGTCAGAGTGGGGGTCCCAAAGACATTGACTGGTGACGACAATGTCCTCTGTGTCGCTGCTCCCGATGGTGACGTTACAGATAAGCTTGTACCGAGGAGGCGTGGCCCTTTTGACCAGGCTCTTGATCTCTTCGCACAAGTCTGTGGTGATCCGGGCACATTTGCTGGGATCATAGGAGACGTTGGCAAGCCTGGATGGCAAATACTCTCCGATCAAGCGTTCCACTTCGGCACAGGGGAATTTTTCCTTTGGTATTGCAGAGCTGGCAGGGACCTGTTGCCAAGAGAAAATAACAATATTAACAACCCTTTGGTACACTAATAAGTGATGCAATGCTTTGATCTCCAAACTTTATATGAAGACACCCCTTGAGTAATGTTATGTTATGTTATTTGGCATTTGAATAGCGCTTTATATATCATTGGGGCGACCTCATAGCGCTAGTAGGTTGAACGCCCTCAGAGACTGCAGTCCAGGTCAGTAGAGCAAGTAGAGAGAGTTAGTGTCATCGGGTGCGTGGGTGCACCAGTTATGTGTGCAGCTGGTGTAATTGCCTGATAATAGCCGCATCCTAGCATTAGGTGTGCTGGTTGAGATATCAGTTGAATGTGTGCAGTCTGGTGGGTGGACACCCAGACCGGGTTCTGGTTGCGTTAGGCCTGCAGGACGCTTATGTGAGCAGCAAGGCTGGTTTGTCATGGGATATAGCTGCATTTTATTAGAATGATGATGTGGTCATGGGGTGGTATTCGTATGTGAGCAGCTAGACCAAATTTATCAAGGGGTATAGCTGTACTCTAATTGAGTGATGGTGTAGAGAGTAAGCGTAGTGATGTGATATGATGGTTCATGCATAAAGCGCCTAAGCATAAGGGACTTCGAAGCAAGTGGTGAGGTACGGACATTGGGGACATGCCAGGAACAGTACATGAGGACCGGAGGGGCTGGGTACACATCGCGGTGGGTCGTGGTGGGGCCGAACAGTAAGAATGCGGGGGCCAGAGGTACGGAGACATTACGGGAACAGAGGGGCTGGGTATACAGCGACAAAGGGTAACTGGAGGGCTGGGCAGGCAGTCACTACGTGGGACACAAGAGGTGCATGGTGTACAGCGATATCATTACGGGACCAGAGGGGCTGGGTATACCGCGACATAAGGGGACTAGAGGGGCTGGGCAGGCAGTCACTATGTGGGACACGAGAGGGGCATGGTGTACAGTGATATCATTACGGGACCAGAGGGGCTGGGTATACCGCGACATAAGGGGACTAGAGGGGCTGGGCAGGCAGTCACTATGTGGGACACGAGAGGGGCATGGGTGTACAGCGATATCATTACGGGACCAGAGGGGCTGGGTATACCGCGACATAAGGGGACTAGAGGGGCTGGGCGGGCAGTCACTATGTGGGACACGAGAGGGGCATGGGTGTACAGCGATATCATTACGGGACCAGAGGGGCTGGGTATACCGCGACATAAGGAGACTAGAGGGGCTGGGCGGGCAGTCACTATGTGGGACACGAGAGGGGCATGGGTGTACAGCGATATCATTACGGGACCAGAGGGGCTGGGTATACCGCGACATAAGGGGACTAGAGGGGCTGGGCAGGCAGTCACTATGTGGGACACGAGAGGGGCATGGGTGTACAGCGATATCATTACGGGACCAGAGGGGCTGGGTATACCGCGACATAAGGGGGCTAGAGGGGCTGGGCAGGCAGTCACTACGTGGGACACGAGAGGTGCATGGTGTACAGCGATATCATTACGGGACCAGAGGGGCTGGGTATACCGCGACATAAGGGGACTAGAGGGGCTGGGCAGGCAGTCACTACGTGGGACACGAGAGGTGCATGGTGTACAGCGATATCATTACGGGACCAGAGGGGCTGGGTATACCGCGACATAAGGGGACTAGAGGGGCTGGGCAGGCAGTCACTACGTGGGACACGAGAGGTGCATGGTGTACAGCGATATCATTACGGGACCAGAGGGGCTGGGTATACCGCGACATAAGGGGGCTAGAGGGCTGGGCAGGCAGTCACTATGTGGGACACGAGAGGGGCATGGTGTACAGTGATATCATTACAGGACCAGAGGGGCTGGGTATACCGCGACATAAGGGGGCTAGAGGGGCTGGGCAGGCAGTCACTATGTGGGACACGAGAGGGGCATGGGTGTACAGCGATATCATTACGGGACCAGAGGGGCTGGGTATACCGCGACATAAGGGGACTAGAGGGGCTGGGCAGGCAGTCACTATGTGGGACACGAGAGGGGCATGGGTGTACAGCGATATCATTACGGGACCAGAGGGGCTGGGTATACCGCGACATAAGGGGACTAGAGGGGCTGGGCAGGCAGTCACTATGTGGGACACGAGAGGGGCATGGTGTACAGCGATATCATTACGGGACCAGAGGGGCTCGGTATACCGCGACATAAGGGGGCTAGGGGGGCTGGGCAGGCAGTCACTATGTGGGACACGAGAGGGGCATGGTGTACAGCGATATCATTACGGGACCAGAGGGGCTGGGTATACCGCCACCTAAGGGGACTAGAGGGGCTGGGCAGGCAGTCACTATGTGGGACACGAGAGGGGCATGGGTGTACAGCGATATCATTACGGGACCAGAGGGGCTGGGTATACCCCGACATAAGGGGGCTAGAGGGGCTGTGCAGGCAGTCACTATGTGGGACACGAGAGGGGCATGGGTGTACAGCGATATCATTACGGGACCAGAGGGGCTGGGCATACCGCGACATAAGGGGACTAGAGGGGCTGGGCAGGCAGTCACTATGTGGGACACGAGAGGGGCAATGGGTGTACAGCGATATCATTACGGGACCAGAGGGGCTGGGTATACCGCGACATGAGGGGACTAGAGGGGCTGGGCAGGCAGTCACTATGTGGGACACGAGAGGGGCATGGTGTACAGCGATATCATTACGGGACCAGAGGGGCTGGGTATACCGCGACATAAGGGGGCTAGAGGGGCTGGGCAGGCAGTCACTATGTGGGACACGAGAGGGGCATGGTGTACAGCGATGATATTACGGGACCAGAGGGGCTGGGTATACCGCGACATAAGGGGGCTAGAGGGGCTGGGCAGGCAGTCACTATGTGGGACACGAGAGGGGCATGGTGTACAGCGATATCATTACGGGACCAGAGGGGCTGGGTATACCGCGACATAAGGGGGCTAGAGGGGCTGGGCAGGCAGTCACTATGTGGGACACGAGAGGGGCATGGGTGTACAGCGATATCATTACGGGACCAGAGGGGCTGGGTATACCGCGACATAAGGGGGCTAGAGGGGCTGGGCAGGCAGTCACTATGTGGGACACGAGAGGGGCATGGGTGTACAGCGATATCATTACGGGACCAGAGGGGCTGGGTATACCGCGACATAAGGGGACTAGAGGGGCTGGGCAGGCAGTCACTATGTGGGACACGAGAGGGGCATGGGTGTACAGCGATATCATTACGGGACCAGAGGGGCTGGGTATACCCCGACATAAGGGGGCTAGAGGGGCTGTGCAGGCAGTCACTATGTGGGACACGAGAGGGGCATGGGTGTACAGCGATATCATTACGGGACCAGAGGGGCTGGGCATACCGCGACATAAGGGGACTAGAGGGGCTGGGCAGGCAGTCACTATGTGGGACACGAGAGGGGCAATGGGTGTACAGCGATATCATTACGGGACCAGAGGGGCTGGGTATACCGCGACATGAGGGGACTAGAGGGGCTGGGCAGGCAGTCACTATGTGGGACACGAGAGGGGCATGGTGTACAGCGATATCATTACGGGACCAGAGGGGCTGGGTATACCGCGACATAAGGGGGCTAGAGGGGCTGGGCAGGCAGTCACTATGTGGGACACGAGAGGGGCATGGTGTACAGCGATGATATTACGGGACCAGAGGGGCTGGGTATACCGCGACATAAGGGGGCTAGAGGGGCTGGGCAGGCAGTCACTATGTGGGACACGAGAGGGGCATGGTGTACAGCGATATCATTACGGGACCAGAGGGGCTGGGTATACCGCGACATAAGGGGGCTAGAGGGGCTGGGCAGGCAGTCACTATGTGGGACACGAGAGGGGCATGGGTGTACAGCGATATCATTACGGGACCAGAGGGGCTGGGTATACCGCGACATAAGGGGGCTAGAGGGGCTGGGCAGGCAGTCACTATGTGGGACACGAGAGGGGCATGGGTGTACAGCGATATCATTACGGGACCAGAGGGGCTGGGTATACCGCGACATAAGGGGACTAGAGGGGCTGGGCAGGCAGTCACTATGTGGGACACGAGAGGGGCATGGGTGTACAGCGATATCATTACGGGACCAGAGGGGCTGGGTATACCGCGACATAAGGGGACTAGAGGGGCTGGGCAGGCAGTCACTATGTGGGACACGAGAGGGGCATGGGTGTACAGCGATATCATTACGGGACCAGAGGGGCTGGGTATACCGTGACATAAGGGGGCTAGAGGGGCTGGGCAGGCAGTCACTATGTGGGACACGAGAGGGGCATGGGTGTACAGCGATATCATTACGGGACCAGAGGGGCTGGGTATACCGCGACATAAGGGGGCTAGAGGGGCTGGGCAGGCAGTCACTATGTGGGACATGAGAGGGGCATGGGTGTACAGCGATGAGTACAAAATAATGGTTGGTCACTGCAAATGCTCGGACTGCTCATTAATGTCGGCCCCTGTCCTCATGTTTCAAAGAGCTTTGTGCTCCCCTGGAAATCTCATACCCCTTTAGGGGGAAGCATAAGAATTGAAAAACCACTGCTTTTTGCCTCCAAACCACAGTATAACTAATAGTGATAAAGTAAACAATCCGAACGATAAGGAGATGGGGGTTGATACGAGCATAGACAGTAGCACGACCTCTTGCTGTTGTACTTAGTACCCATATTAATTCTGAAGAGAAATATAGTTAGACAGTGCATTGCTCTAACCCAAGTGCATGTGTATTATCACAAGCATGAGGAAGTCAACGAGGATTGTAGAGTTACATCTGTGCATATGATATGATTGTTTATTTATAAAACGCTTAATACCCAGAGGTGTCTAAGCGCGGACCCGGGGTCGAGCCTGTGTTGCTCAGTGTTGTCTTGCTTCCGAGGCGAGCACATTGCCCCTGAGCTATCCGTTGTTACCAAATATTCCATATTCTGTAATAACACCATACAGGAAACTGCACACCAGCAGCTGATTCATTCATTTGTTCAGACTCTGACATTGTGCATTGTCTTGTGAAAAGCAAAACCATTTGAATCTTTTCAACAGTATTCAAACTTAAAGAAAGGTGTATTTGTTTAGGTTTGCAATATGAAACACTACGTCCCGCAATTAAATGGGTACTGGTGTCCAATCAAATTTTTAAAAAAAACATCTTTGACATTATTTTATAAACCTAATATTTTAAAAGATTGATTGGTGATTAATACGCCCCTATGTAATGGTTTCCACACTTTCTTTTAAAAGACCACTTGCAATAACTAGATATTTGCTGTCAGAATGAATAACGCTCATAAAAATTGTAGGTGAATTACTATGTTAGGACAGTTCTTTATAACATTCGTTTTTCCCCCCCAGGACCTAACAGTAGGGGTTTCCCTCCCGTTAATCCCGTCTATCAGCAAGTGCTTCCTCCCAGGTTCTGATAATGTGACCCTCCAGCTCCGACTCACCCCCTGTGCTGATGTTAATGACTTTTTTAACACACCCTTACTAGCAAGTATTTCTTCTCCCTTGCTTAGGTATGGCAAGGGGGAAGGCTGTATTTTTGTAACCCACCACCCCGCCGCCATGGGACAAGTTATCCTCTATTTTCACCCTCTGTGTTTGGTCGTTCCCCAGTGTTTGAGATGTACCCCTCTGTGGGCTCTCTAGATTTGATCATTCTCTGTACTTGGCCCCTGCCATTGTCTGAGATATAGTCCTGAACAAGCTTTTGGTTCCTATTCCTGTTATGTGTGTGGTATTGTGAAATATAACGCTCAGGCTTTTTGCTATGTTCTCTGCCAGAGGATGAGAAATAGTCATCAGCAGGCACTTGGGTCTCCCTCTTAAAATTCGCCTTCTGATGTCTCTTAGGGCCTCCTGTCTCCCTGGATCTGGCTATCTTCCTGTGTCTTCTTCTTTCACTCTCCTCTCCCAATTCAGCGACCCTGAAGTCTCAGCACGGGGTTCTGTTACATGGCTTTCTATTACTTTAGTTATCCATTATAACCTCTAATAGGCTTTTCCATTTATTCTTAGATTCATTGTACTGGGATTGGGTATTCCCCATTTTTATTGTGGCCCTAGCCAGTGTTGTCCTTCATCTATTAAGAGTTCTTAGTTGCAGTGACTTCATTGTCACCTAGGAGTCTTTACAAGGAACGCCTCTATTTCCACAATTTAATGTTAGACCTGAAAAAATCGCATTCGAACTTGGCCATAAAAGTGAAGTTATGCTGTTTTTATCATCTAGTGAAGTTCTGTCCAATTGTAATCTAGGCCAAATCCAATTTTACCAGCAAGAAGTAAAACTGTCAAATACCTGTTTTAATGAGCGAGTCACCTTGTCGCTGTCACATTACCACGGCCTGTGTCACTGTGGGAGCAACGGGGAATCATGAGAGTGGGGCGGGCCAAGTAATGGGGGATGCTAGAGAAGTCGACCACAAAGGTTTTTTGCGGAAGAAGGAAATAGAAGTGAAGGGGCGTCCCCCATGAATGTAAATAAAACAAGGGCACTGGGTTGTCCCAAATGAAAGGAGCCATCTGCAAAAGGGAGGACAGAGTTTCTCCGCTACCGTGGTCACAGTGGTTTTGCCGCATGGCAGGCTTGTAGCTGAATCCTAGACAAAATATAAAAGGTTTGCTGGTTAAGCCCAGGGCACAGAGATACAGGAAAAGGGGGAGGCATGAAGGGGCCATTGGGGCAAGAAGCGGCATCAGGGCTAAAGCATGTGCTGCATAAGATTATGCATGGTACCATGGTCCCAACCTAATTAAACAGAATGTTTACAAATTTGAAATTCAAATAAACATTGTCTACTCATTCTGATTACGTTAGACATTTTCTCTGTTAGCATTAACATACCTCAACTCTCAAGCATTCTTTGGTCAAGGGACTTAATACAAGAATTAAAGCGCATGCAGAAGCTGTTAGTACTGTGGTGAATCCTGCAGAGTCATCAATGATTCCCTGGTGGTAGTCTCCTCCCACATGTCCAGGGAAAGGCAGCCTCTGCCTGCTCCTGACCCTGGGGGTGGTGTCAGGAGGGAGGATCATGTGGGAAGGGATGAATATCAGGAGGAAGTGATAATTCCAATAGGAGAGACGCTGTATTCCCCTCTTTCCTGTAAAGTGGAAACTCTAATTCCAGAGTTTCTGATGGCATTTTGTCAGTATTCAGAACTCCACTTCTACCTATCAGAACTCTATGTACTGTATTTACTCTTCATAGGTACCTAACACCTCTAAAACACATTTAACATCTTATGTTTATGATGGTTGTTATTTAAATAAAAGTGTCCAACAATGCAGTTTAAAACAGTCTAAAAAACCTTGGGCCTTCAAGTCACAAAAAAGCCTCAAGTACTGAGACGAAGAAGAGGAGCAAGGAGTCAATATAGAATGAAAGTGACACCAAGTACAAAGTGCGGTCTAGTGGTCAAGTTCACAATCAGCTGCACGGGGCATTTAAACCTGAAGATCACCTGCTAGTAAGGAGTAGAGAAGAGAAGAGCTGCAAAGAGCGCTGAGCAGGAAGCAAACCCATACGCAGAGACAGCTTCACAGAGACAAGCCATGAAGAAAGAAGAAGATGCTTATCAGCAACTGACTGGAGGCATAGAAGACCAGAAGAGAAAAACTCTGATAAAGCTATAACGGGTGCTCTGGGGGAACCGCTAAACGTAAGGAGTTCACCGCGGGACTGTTGAAGACGCAGTCCTGCAGATAGGCATCAGTTCCACCGGCGAAACAGTGAAAAGCTGATGCAGGAACCGGAGAGGACTCTGCCTGACAGGGGAAGCCTGCCCAACGAAAACTCTTCACTGCAGCTGCATGTTACACCAGTGAGTTAACCCAGAATAGGCGGGGGCCCCGGGACATGCCAAAAAATTATGAACATTTGGGGCATTATATGGAATACCGACCAAGTAGAATTAAAGGGCAAAAAGGGTACAATTCTCCTTATTTGAGATGTCAATTTGTGGAAACTTGGAACCCGCATCATCATAAGCCAAGAGACACTAAAGATGAAACACAAGGGTAAAAGCTGTACAATTCTCCTTATATGAAATGTCAATTTTGGAAAACTTGGAACAAGCATTGTATTAGGACATTGGACATTGTATAAAAGACCTAGTGAAAGATACGCATCAGGCAGTGAGCCCTTTTTGGAAAGAGATAACTGGCAGGGGAGTACACCAGGGGATCCGCGAGAATCAGAAGGGGCTAATTCCCGGCAGGAGATTATACCAGGAAGTTATCATTTTGAACAGTTGTGTGAAAGAGAAACATTATCATTTGAAGCAATTGCTGAAGTTAATCAGGTTTGCCATCCTGATAAAAAGTGTTCTACGGAAAAGACATTTGTTGTGCCAGCTTGAGAAAAGTGTTCTAAGATAGAGACATTTGTTGTGCCAATATGAGGAAAGTATTTTGTAAAAGAGACATTTTCATTGACTCGAACATTGTTTGAACATAACACTTTCAACAGTTTTCGTGAATTAGTTCAGGGGAAGGGAACCAACCCCTGGACATAAGAATTGCTTTTTTGGAATTATATCTTTGAACTTTTAAACCCTTTTGTTGCGTTGGAAACAGAGCCATTTACCTTGCACCTTTTGATTGTGTATGTTAGTGTGAGGGTCAGGTATATTCTGGACACAAGGTCAGCTTGCTTTAGTTTTAGGCAGGGACACTCTCATTAGGACAGGGACCAATAGGCCATCATCCAAATCCTTTTTATTTGAATAAAAATGGCGAATATGGAAAACGTTTCAACTTTGTGCCTGCCTCTCAATTCTGACCCCTCACAGTATTAAGATTCTGATTGTTGGTGAAAGACATTTTAGTTGTAAGTGATTCTAAAATTATGGTCAGGATAATGTTCTGATCTAATGGTTCACTGTCGGATGCTTTTTGCGGACATTGTGCCCCTATGCGCAGGCCTAACACACCATTAGCCAGGTAGTTCATACGCGAATTCCAGCAACTCTAGACCTCCATAAGCTTCTATTAAAGAACGTGAAAAAGAAATATGCCACTGAAGATTAAGATATTAACCTGGCATATCTACCATCATCCAAAAGAGCCATCTATCTCAGCTCATAATAAAACTTCTTGGGATGAATATCCAATGCCACTAAACTGCAAAAATAGTCTCTTCAACTTATATTTCCAGCAAAATTCCACTCATTCATGCACACCTTGCCTTAAAGAAAAACCGAAACACAATCTGCTCTGCCATTCGCCAAACCAAAGACTTTGATCTCTTTTCCTTCCTTTACAGGAGACCCTCTCCTGTAACATCTTAAAGAGACTTGTGCCTTAGAGTGAACCTCGTAGCCCCAGTCCTCCACAGAGATTGCAAACCATTCTGGTCTTTCTTTCCATTGCTACCCCTTTTCTTACTGCCATTTAGTGGACATGACTTTTCCAATGGCTCTAAAAATTCCAAATCCAGGTCTAGAAATGCTATGCATAATGAAGCTCATAAAGAGTTCTATACAACACCAGCTACTGTCCACTGAGTTACTGAGACATTCGGGCTCATTACAAGTTTGCTGGTATCCCACCGGTAATTGAAGCAGGATAAAAGCAAACTGCCCCTATCGTTTGCGTCGCCTGATAGCCTGGTATTACCGAGATATTACAAGCAGCAGAAAGGGTGGTAAGTTCCCATTCCATAGAGTCCCATTGGATGTTAATGGATGGGATTGCCGGTGATTCCAGAATGTATTTGCCAGTAGGGTTCTGATTACCCGCAGGCTTGTCCTGCCGGTAGATCACTGCCCCTACTGCACTCTGGAGTTTCCCCAGACTGGAAACAATGCTGGTGTCGGAATTACATGTATTCTTTCTGGCATTTCCCCCCGGACCAGGGAATTTATAACAAGCCCAATTATATCATGTCATGGTAATAAAGATTACAACTGCACCAATCACAATGTAGGAGTGTTATGACGATGATGCTTGTCCAGATAGTGGCACATTATGCCTCTGCACGATTTAAACTAGACCATGGTCTATGGAGGAAATGGAAAAGGGAGAAGTTGAGAGGATAAAAGAAGTGGGACTGAAACAGAGGTGACAAGACCTAGGGAGAAAGAATATGATGGTGTTAGCTGGGGAGGATGTACGATCGTTGGTAATGCAGCAATGTTAACCTGGAAAAGAGGGAATTAAACTCGCCTATGATGTACATCAGTTTGTAGTACATGCTAGAATTAGCTGACGTGTGTCTGTGTGGTGGATCGGAGATGTGAGTGTGGAGGCTTTTTCCTGCGACAACAGTTCTGGACTTCCCTTGCTGTAAGCAAGAAGGATAGCTGGGGGTGCCAATCCAAATGACAGAGCTAGCAATGTAAAGGTAAATCCAAGGAACAGAGAGGGAAGGGAAGAAGGGATAATTTCAGTCTTCTAAGAGCCATATCTGCTTTACCACGTGACGTAGGATGAGATTGGTTGATCGATGTTAGGTGCTACAATTGTTAGGGGAGTCGCTGGGAGAAGGGTATTCAATCTTAGTGACATATTTGTTTCGAGACTTTAGTGATGCTAAACATTTGTTTCAAAACAATCACTATAAACCATCCATCTACAGCCAGACCCTGATCTCATTTTCCAGGAAAGGAAATAACCAGGAAATATAAATAAATAAACTAAACCACTATTATATAATACAGAGAAATGAGCAGCATGTCCACAGCTACTTGGGAGATGTAGACATACGTGTTCAATTTGAGTTTATGTAAAAATAGTACATCGACAGCAAAGCAAAGGCATTCCTTCTGTGCCATCTACCAATATGCAACAATTGCTGCTACTCGCATTACTAGACCTAAGTCTTGCAGTACCTTTAGTTGTCAGAAGTTAAATTGACGTGCAAACGAGCCCAAAGTTTAAAAAAACTAGTTTAGTTACACTCCCCCATGCTGGCAGTTGAGAGCATTAACCACACTCCGTTTTGGTGCCATGCTTCCCTATCCAATCACTGTAATGAGTAGTTTCTTTGTTAGTAGTTTGCATGTGCATTTTTGGTTGGAAGCGACCAGATACATAGACATGTATATGTATGTATGTATGTATATATTTTTTATAAAGCGCCGGTAGCCCGAGGGCATCAGGGCGCTTGAACATTACAACATAGAAGAGAAGAAAGCAGGCATAAAGAGACGCAAAACGTCATATATGTGTATGTGGCTGTAGGAGAGTAGACGGGTGGGGGGAGATTCCATGGGGAAAAACAATGACTGGTCGAATTCATATTGACCAAAAGTGCACAAACTACTTACTTTTAAACAGCAGTCTACAAAAACACATAGAACCTCCAATCACTTGCAATCCATACCTCTGCCTTATTATACAACTGAGCCGAGCTGTTGTGTCCCTTAGAGGTCAAAATGGGTTGCCCACACTGTATACAATATAGAAGAAAACAGATCAAATTCACATTTAAATGGGAAAAGGGAGGTGTAACACACAGGAACTATACCATTAAAAAAAATATTTTTATTATAGAAAACATCAATCTCATTAAAAAAACTGTGTTAAATCATACACAGATTAAGGAACAACCCTAAAACCAGGTTATCAAAAGCAGGACGATCACATACACAACATCCAAGTAAAATGAAAAAACCATACCACATTAACTAAAAAAAGTTTAACATACAAACATCAGTGCAAAATTCATTTGTTGCATATTATGTATAACCCAACATGTTTCTGTCTGTTGACTCTTAGATGTCTGACATTCATCAGGCGTAGCTCTTCTTGAAATTCTAAAGTAATCGTCCCCTCCAGTCCTGGTGGGCATGGATCTGAACTTGATCCTTAATGCAATCTTGGGATCAGCGTATTCCATTGCCAAATGCCATTTGGAGGTTTGTGTGGTGACATCTGAATCACGGCACTCGGCGGAAGAAAAAGAACTTGGGGCTTTGTTGCCTTTTTGTCCGGATTGTGTTTGGAGAGTAAGAACTCTATACAGTGGCCGATCCAAGTTAAAACCTGTTATTTTCCGCAAGGTTCACTCTCTATTGGGAACACATTTGGCTACCTTACCTTTCAAGTTTGTTCTTACTCTATATCCATTGAAAAGGATTACCATTATAGGCAACTGAAATCCGGCTGGATGTGATTGTATAATTAGCTACATTGGATCCTTGGCATACGCTGATCCCAAGATTGCATTAAGGATCAAGTTCAGATCCATGCCCACCAGGACTGGAGGGGACGATTACTTTAGAATTTCAAGAAGAGCTACGCCTGATGAATGTCAGACATCTAAGAGTCAACAGACAGAAACATGTTGGGTTATATATAATATGCAACAAATGAATTTTGCACTGATGTTTGTATGTTAAACTTTTTTTAGTTAATGTGGTATGGTTTTTTCATTTTACATTGATGTTGTGTATGTAATCGTCCTGCTTTTGATAACCTGGTTTTAGGGTTGTTCCTTAATCTGTGTATGATTTAACACAGTTTTTTAATGAGATTGATGTTTTCTATAATAAAAATATTTTTCTTAATGGTATAGTTCCTGTGTGTTACACCTCCCTTTTCCCATTTAAATGTGAATTTGATCTGTTTTCTTCTATATTATGTACTATTGTCTTTCTGTCCCCAGACAGTGAAAACAGTAGGGCCCTCGTTACAAGTTATGCCGGTAGCCATGCAGCAATTTGCGGCATGGCTGCCGGCAAAACCGCATCCGTGTCCTCGGAATGAGGACTTACCGGACCATTCCGAGTTCGGATGGCCCGGTAATTCCTCACTCGAGGACACGGACACGGTTCATCCCAATTCCCATTTCAGCCCCCATAGGGCTGAATGGGAATGGGAGAGGGAGTAAACAACGGGCCATTACGAGATGGCCCGTTGGTTGCTCCCTCTTCCCCTCGCGGGACCTGGTATGCACGCCTGGTTTTCCCAGGCGTGCTTAACGTGTCCCGCGAAGGGACCTCGTAATGTGGCGGAACGGGTTGAACGGCACCGCAGCCTTTTACGGCGCCGTTTAACCCGTTCCGCCAGGGTCGTAATGAGGCCCTAGGTTTTGCAACAGACCTTTCTGTGGGGACTTTTTTGCTTTAATTTGACCTCATTTTGTCCTGCTTGCCCACACTGTAGACATGTATATCCATAACCTTGTTCTAATCATCTGCTGCTATAGACTGAACTTTTCAACTATGTTTTTGACTTCCAGATAATATTGAGACTACACGATCGGAATGGAACTTAACAAACATCCCTCTTGGATCGTCTGTTTCACATAGACCTATGGACGACTGACAACCAGCTACAGGTGGGACCCATAATAAGAATAAGCTGATTGTGTTTGATGCTAATATCCATGTCTTGCCTCGGGTTTCTGGTGTCACCACTTATGCCCGGCAGCTATTTCCTCTTTTGAGGTGAACAATCTCTGTGTAATTTCTAGACAACAATCTTTTCTTCAATTCCTAAATCACTTCTATTGAACACCTTCAGACACCTATTCAAATTTCTGGATTTGCCACAACGTACTACCCTTCCTTTGGATCCCCAAATGTGTATTACATAAACTGGTATATCTGATCTTTCTTAGTTCTCCTAAAAATGGCATCCATAGGTGCCCAAGAGACTATGCAATGGATACCCCAAATAATGGGAGATGAATGCAGCCCATGTTATCCAATTGTGCAGACTGAAGAAAAACAGATACATACGTTTAGTGAGAGAGTGAGTGATATTTCAGTAGCAGACCCCTTATCAATTTACAGGCAGCTTTACATAAGGAAATATTTGAAGTGCTGCCATATTTTCCTGACTTCAAGGTATATATTGACAACTTCAAAAGGAGACAGCAAAAAATGGGCCTCACCACGGGTTGGTCGGTATACGGGCAGTAATACCGCAAAACTGTAATAGCGTTAGCACCCATTGGTCCAGCAGTATTACTGCTGCATCATGGGTTGGGCGCTAACGTTAAATCCCCATTCCCCATTGGGTCAATTGCATCCAATGGGGCATTTTCGGCGCTAAAACCGCATGCTAATACAGGTGGCGGTAATACTGCCGAAAAACAAGACACTAAATGGGATTTTCACCTCCAGAAAAAAGCGTATTACCGTTATCGCTGCATTCAAGGGCTACAGCCCCACTCTTGATGAGGCCTAATGAATCAAAAGGTTTACTTTTTGACACAATTGTTTCTGGGATATTACTTTATTTTATTTCTAACAATCTTTCATGTGCTTTTAAGGGATCTTTGTGCAGAGCCCTGCAGTTCTAGAAGTGTGTGAGGGTGCATATTGGAAATGTAAGAAATACATGAATAATAAATCATAAATAGTTATGAATTTGTGTCCATAAATTGCACTGAACTTTCTGGTGACATGTAACCCTTACACCGGGCCTCATTATGAGTTTGGAGGTAGCCATGGTGCTATTAGCGCCATGGCTGCCTCCAAAATCGTGTCCGGGTCTGGGGTCTGTGAATGAGGAATTACTGGGTCATTCCAACCTTGGAGGACCCGGTAATTCCTCATTCACAAAACCCTTCCCCATTCCCATTCCAACCCCCATATATTAGCTCCTTGGTCCCGTTGAGGGACCCGCAAAGGACATCTGGTCTGACCAGACGTTCTGTGCGGGACCCGCAAGGGAACCTCGTAATAGGGTGGAATGGGTTTACCGGAACCCATTTCACCAACCTCGTAATGAGGCCCACTGTAGTAGAGGTGGGTTACATTTCTCTAAAAAGTCTTAGTTTCAGCTTGAACTCAGTGAAGCTAAAATGAGGTCACTGTGAGACCTCGCCAAGTAGGATGGGCCTCATTACGAGTCCGGCGTTAACCGAGGCGGTAAAACTGCCTGGTTACCGGCAGACTCGTATTACCATTCCGCCTCCTTGACTCCCGGAAATACCAGGGCATTACGACCCTGGTGTCCCGGGAATTCCGGAGGCGGAATTCGGTTAATCTCCATTCCCATTGAGTCCCATAGGATCTCGTGATGGTGCTGGTGTTTCCACGTCCGCCTGCAGGCGGCCGGTGTTAAACCCGCCATGTCAGACCAGGTGGGAACATCACCTCCCGCCTGCAGGAGTCGGGATCGGGCAGTCCGGAATTAACAGTGGCGGCAGGTTTACCGCCACTGTTAATTCCGGACCGCCCGACCTGTAATGAGGCCCATAGTCACTTGCCGGCTCTGGGTACCCTACAGGAAATAAGCTTGTCTGACTCATTTATAGCTCACTTCGGAGGAAACAACAAAATAACCACAAATGGGTTAGTAACTTATACACTCTGCACTGAGTTTGCAGGTGCTAAGTGATCCCCAAATGAATTAAAAAACGCTTACCCTTGAACTCACCTTCAAAATGGCAGCCACATCAAAGTTGAGCTGAGTGTTGCACCCACTGCATTCGTGGAGCCGGTATACAGCACTTGTACTCATACTGTTATAATTCATATCCTTCCCTAGGGGCGTGTTGAGAAACGCTCGCAAGCTGTGAAATTCACCCATGAGAATCAAATAGATGGCAAACATGGAGCTGTGTGCTATCCAGTGCACCCTTTGAACCTAGCCGGTGGAGATTCTCAGGCTGGGACATGCCTGAGTGGCACCCGGCATGGGTGAGGCCAGGTGATGGAGTTCAGGGCAGCTGGAGCCACTAGGAAGGTAAGTGGCCCAAGCGGACTGTGAAGGAACCGGAGCTGAAGATTGCTTCGGTAAGGAGTGTCGCTCCTGTAGTAGTAGGGCAAGATCTGGGAGACGCTTGCCCTTGCTGGCTGGTGTGCCGCCAACTAACAGTAGCAGAACCAATATTCAAGCGAGAGCGGCCAGAAAAGGTGTTGGGAACCAAAGTGAGATGCCGACTGTCAGGCATATATCTAGTGAGAGGCAGATGCACAAGTCCCGGGTGACTGGGATTCAGGCCCCGAGCCGAGTGCCTCAATGAGGTGGTGGATGAGTACCTAAATTCTAGAGTCGAGTCTTGCCATAGAACAACATCAAGCGATGCAAAGCCGATGGGGTCTGTTCAGCACTTGAAGTAACTGGGACAGTGGCCATCAATAATGACAATGCAGAACTATCAGATGCTCTAAATCTAATAACATAAATGAGATATTGCCGGTGCAGGATAATCCCAAAATACAAACTTGTCATGACAGAAATACACCCCACACAGCCACCTCAAAAACAAGTACTGGCCGAAAGGCCCAGCACAAAAGCAAATCTGTTGCAGATGCTAAGCGAAACTAAAGTTACATTGCTGGACCCATAAAAGAGGTGTTTCTGAAGTGGACTCAAACCTTTGTGAGTACAACAAAGTGCATGGCGAGCTCACAACCCGAGTAAATCAGTCACTGCTGAAGAAACAGGAGACTGCAGAAAACGGATCTCTACGAAATAGCCTGAGTGGGACCTCAGTGGAAGTCTGGGATTGGGATCTCATGATCAACATGCAAGACCCGGTCAAACACATTCTACAGATAACTGACTATTCTGAGCTCATTCTGGACAAGACACACAGAGTGTATTCAAATGCAACGAGGCAATCCTGGTGAAGATCTGTAAACAAAGGGCGTTCATGTTGCAATACACCAATTTGACCAGACTCCGGATGGAATTGCATCTAAAATGGAAAAACCTATGACAGGAAAGAACATGGGTGAGAGAGAAGCATAACTGCTAGCGATTGGGCCTTGCCTGCGTCTGTAGAAGTCTGTCTATCCACCTTTGAGGGACAATTTATATAAATCTCAACCATAGATATGATATGATAGGTTGTTTATAGCGCGCTTAATACCCAGAGGTTTCTAAGCGTGTACCCGGGGATCAAACCTGTGTTGCTCCGTGCTGTCATGCTTCCAAGGCGACCACGTTTCCCCTGAGCTAACCTCCCGATACCAGGTGGCAGAGGTTAAGCGCATTGTCGTTTTCAGCGATTCAATTAAATGACAACAGTCCTTCAGAGGAGAACAAGGGGAAAGAGCCCTCGATCCGGGCACCCATGAAAAGACAACACAAATTGCTTGGATGATTTAGTTGAAAGAATTGTTTTTTTACATCAGTATTGCATCATTGGCAAAGAGAAAGGTTGCCATCTTCTCCCCCCTAAGGCTTGGTGTGCCATCCAGATTTTCTATGTCCTCGGCCATGTCATTATGATATGGTGAAAATAACAGGGGAGGAATGCGTACAGCTCTGCTTTAAGCATTTTCATAGCAGAGGTTTGAAACCCCTCTTCCTATCCTGGCTGAAGCAAAGTTGTTAATATACAGATTGCAAAATGCTGCAATCAAGTTCACAGGTGCAATCCAATGTCCTTCAGAGGTTTGCCCAGGGAACAGCATCAACTGCAGTTTGCATATCAACAAAGATAATATATATGGGCTCGTTTCTCTTAAAATGACACATTTTTGAATAATTAAAAACATGGCCGACCGTGCTTATTCCCTGAGGGTGAGTCATGGAATTGTGGATGTGGGAGGCAGGGGAAAATGGCCGAAGCTGCCTGGGAGACCCCAGTCAGGTACAAAGCTTTGGGCAAGGGAGTCAACAGACCCGTTTGGGGAGCGTTGTGTAGGCAGACAGACTGGGTCCCCCTTCTGGCAATAACAGACAGGCTGCACTGAAAATTGGGAACACAATGAAGGCACCACAGTCTTTGTTGAAACCTGGAACAGATGTATTACAGGAAGAGGAGTAAACTCATTGCCAGCAGGATAAATTAGACACACAGGACTAGCTGTGCACATCCACTGGCGTGGAGCCTGGGCATGGGGAGTACCATTGGATGCAGGGGGGGCACCAAGGGAGAAAGGGAAGGGTTGACAGGGAGTTGGAGGAGGGGACTGGTAGAGATGGTGAGGGGGAAGAGAGAGAGAGAGAGTTAGGCGCAGAGAGGCACAGAGAGAGATACACAGGAAGAGAGGAAAAGGTGCACCGGGAGACAGACACAGAGACACAGGAGGAGTAGAGACGGGAACATGGAAACAAGCACAGAGACACAGGGGGACAGAGAAGCACATAGAGGCAGGCAGTGGCGGGCAGAGGCTGAGAGGACAGGAGAGAGAAGCAGGGGGAGGTGAAGAGGCCAGGAGACCCACTGGTGGAAAAATAGAGCAGATTGGGGAGGAAGGGATCCAGGAGAGAAGGATAAGTCCAAACAGGGGGAAGGGTACCTGCTAGAAGGGCAAGGGCCTATGTATCCTAATATATAGAGTGCATGGCAGTTGGTGCCAAAGGGGAGATTAATTGCTGGACTGGGGAATGGAGGAGGTTGCCCGGAAAGGGGTGCAAGAGGTCATGAGCTAGTTTGGTGACTTGCAGGCGGCAGAATAATTACAGGGTGTAAAGATGCAGCCCTACGCCGCAGATTACACTGGAGTTGGCTTCTGTCTCAAAGGGGGCTGAACAGGTTTTCCGACAAGGAGTGTTGGTCAGGCCTTTGGGGGAATGTGATCCCTCTGTTACTGGCTGTAAACTGGTTGCCTAGGCTGGGGACGGGGAAAACTGTTTTTGTGGAGTCCCCACAGAGGGCAGTGTCCAGTGTTCCAGAAACAAGCAACTATAGGGTTTATTAAGGTACAAAATATAGTAATCAGGCAATGTTGGGGCCATGCAAGCAATTGACAGATAATAAACAGCAAGCATAAACAGCACTGAAACTGTAGTCTGGGGCGAATATACAGTCAAATGCAGTGCACAATGGAAAATAAATTTGGGAAACATGACAGTCACACACAGCCATTTCCACACAATAAACCAATACACACTTAGTTCCAGCCTATGTGAACAATGCTTGCTGTGGCACTGGAAACGTCTGGCAATATATTCTCACCATATATCCATATATTTGTTACGTTATGTTAATTTGTTTTTTAATATGTTTTTAAATTGCTCATCCACCAGTCTGTGGCACTGAAAAAGTGGGTGGACAGTCTAACATAACGGAAAACACCTGAAGACTTAAGGAAAAGCAAGCAAAACAATGTGGGGGGTCTTCAGCAGTAGTAATGTGGAATCTCAGTTAGAGGGTTTTTCAGATATGTGGACCTAGGAACAAGAATGCCGTGCCACACTGTTTCTGCCTATGGAAATGTGAAACCCTCCTCAGCCAGATCTAAGGGAGCGAGGAGGACAATAAAGGTCTAGTTTATGCTGCAGACAGAATGGACCTTGGTTGTAGAATGCGGGATGACCAGGTCAACCTCAATTCGAGAGGACACTTGAAGCCAGTGTAGTTGGCGGAGAACCAGACTAATATGGTCCGATTTCTGGACACATAAAAGAAAGTGGGCTGCTGCATTCTGCCCCGTCTTTAAGCTTTTATTTTGATATAGAGGTTGGGTAGCCAAGGTTAAAGGTGTTGCAGTAGTGAAGCCTAGAATATAGTATTACTGTAACCACTGACATCCGAACAGCAGGGAGTACGAAAGGCAGAAACGTCGGAACCACAGGGATGTCATTTCACCAAAATACCAGCGGTAGCAGAAGTGACATCACATGACCCTTGAACCCTGATTGCATCAAAAGAAAGTGATGTCATTTTACCCCACCCCCAAGTGACATCACAGCACAGGAAGTGATGGCAAACAACCTTCAGATTTATTTTTTAGATGGATTTAGCACCCATGTTTCCAGGTGCTCTCATTTCAGCTAGATATAAGAACTGAGGCACAGAGGGAGGCATGCTTTGTCCACGATTACACATTTGGGGAATGCCATTTTCCAGATTCGGCATGGGGTCTATATGTAAAACATACATAATTCAGTATTTCTGACAGGGTAACCTAAATCTGTAACGCAGGCTACAGCTAGTGTACGAAACATCTATAGATCAATGGACACAGAAGTATGTGTTATCTGTGGCGTTGATGTGTTAAAAAAGTCAAAAAAGCACTGACCTGGGGAGGCGTGCGTTGCTGTTTAATCGGGAGAAAAATGCTGCACGAGCAAAGCCTGAAAATTAACTCATTGACCAGGATTTACTATCAACAAAATTCCCTGGATATAAAGGTATATATGATTCAGCTACCACTACGATAGAAGAAACCTATTAGTCTGGCATGCGTGCACAGAGGAGGTGCACCTCATAATGTTATTTTTGCTGGAGTATTATACCTGGTGTTAAGATGGATTTCTGAACTCTGTCCTGGAGGGGCAGAGGTTCAGAAGGCCAGCCTAGTTTCTTGGAACAGGGTAACCTCTGGACAAGCCAGACCAATCAGGGTAGCGATCGCGGCGGTCAAGACTAGGTCTCAAGAGGAGTGAGGGTGACTGAAAGCCCGCAATGAGCACACGAAGCAAGGACACTTACAAATTACTCCAAGCAGGTGTTATATTAAAAATATATACACATTTATTACAAGGCCTTTGTAACATTGACCGTAGCGAGAAATCACAATAAAACTCAAGTAAACCAACACATACCAAACCAATACAATATATATACAAATACAAACGAGTCTAACGAGTTAGACGCACGAAAGGTGTAGTCCACCTAGATGGGGAGGAAAACAGGCAGTGCGAATAATAATTAGACCCAGTCCGCCTTCAGAGGCCCCTAACTAAAAGGAAGTCCAAACCCTACGAAGAGTGGAGCCTTGTGCACACGCTGGTGTCAACGGGCAAAAAGGTGAGTCTCTTCGAGGGAATCGGGCAGTTTAGTTCGGTGAACAAATGAAGATGAACAGAGCTCCGCGCACCTCCACTGTGGGTAGAAGCAGAGCACGAGTACGGAAAGGCGCGCTTTTAGACACAGCGGGGGAAAAGCTATGGGCTCCTGCAGGAGGGCGACCAGTTCCTAGCGATGCTACTCACCGGTCCCCGATGCAAGCAGACCAAGGCTTCTCCGCGTCAGTTTCAGTGCTGGCAGGTTCAGATAGGAGCAGGGGATGTCTCGTCGTCGTGTAGATTCCGCAGCAGCAGAAGTTGAGTTGAGGATGTCCCAAACGCAGTGAACCCGCACAGTTTGTTACCACAGCAGGGCAACGGAGCGGCCGTGTGTATTTCAGCCAAATGTACACTACTCACTTCAGACCTGGGAATGCCAAGTGTACGAATCGTGTGAGAGTGACAAGGACTCGTAATACAACACAACCTGACGGCAGTTACAGAGCAAGGCTCCTGGGTAGGCTGGTCAGTCTGCTGGAAGGCCCAGAGACACTTCCGAAGGCTTACGTGCAGGAGATGGTGAAGATGCCGAGAATAGTTGTTCCCACTATTCCAAGGGTCGAAGTACCAGTACAGGCCTTCTCGTTCGATCCGAGGTAGAAAGGGTTTCACAAAGCGACAGCAGTGCAGAGGAGCAGTCCTTCAGCGGGTCACCAGCGATTCCTCGGTTCAGCCTCGTGGTTGCAGGATACTTGGCTCCTGTATTCCTTTGTTCGTGAGAACTCAGGAGATCGACCTGGTAGTGGAGTTTCAGGCCCCCTCTTATCCACGGTTCCCTTCGCGCCAAAACAGAGGAGACCCAATGGGAGATCCGCTCATAAAACACTCACACCATCTGTGGACCTCATCACGGACCACGGGTATCCCAGGCATTCACACCACCCTAGACTCTCTGGCGCCCAGGATGTTTATTGGGACCAGACATCCCAGCCCCCATCCTGGAGGCACACACAGGCCTGTAGAAGCCCGCGAAAGCATCTGTGTTTCGCGGGAAAGTACATGCCCAAATAAGGAAGGCCACGGGTCGGCTCGACCTGGGGGAGGTGAAGGGGGCAAGACGGTCAGCGGACAGGACAAAGAGCCTCGTGGTCTGGCCATTTTGGGAGCCAGGCCACCATTTTGGGCTAAGCGTGAGAAACGCGCTTAAAACGCCAAAAGGAGCTCAAAAACACAAGAAACGATCGCTGCCACCAATCCCGTCCGTGATTCACGTGCACCGTTCATTTACAATCCAAAGAGAGTATTTAGGGCCTGTAGAAGACTAGAGACCCAAGAGAGCAGTAACTTAGCTTATAGTGCCCTCTTGTGCCATGTTGCGCGAAAGCTGCAACATGATAAAGAAACTACGGAAAACAACGTTTCCCGGTACTGACTGTCTTAAGGGCATGTCAGTTTCCCCGTAAGAATGGAGCGAAAGCCCAGAGGAGTGCGGCAGAAGGCTGCACTTCTCTGGCAAAGTCTAGATCATGGTGAAAACAACAGCAAAACGTTTAGGGGTTGCCACATGGAAGGAAAATTACCCAATTAAGAAATCTTTCCTAACACCTGGTGAAGGTTTTTTCAATATACTTAAGACCCTCCATTGTTTTTATTATCTAAGCATAATACTGGGTGCCAGAGGACTTTGAAAAACACCAATTAATGTAATATCATTGCTGCACACAAACATTTATGGCACCACACAGTTATTTAAAATTGAAAACATCCATGAGTTGCTTCTCACCCAGGAACTCACTGGCAGACCCCAAGGCACGCACTGCACACTACCCCTTTGTCAGACCCAGTGATGCCCAATGCGAGCCATGTCGTGGGGGCCCTCCCAAGCTCCTTAACAAAGCACACGGCACGCCGCAGCCTGTGCCGGTCCGGACCACAAGGTGTGTGCAATTTCCATGATGATTATGCCACTGCAGCGGCATGCACTACTGCAAGTGAAAGAAGTAAATATGTTTTTCAATCAAAGCTTAAATCTTTAATGTAATATAGAGAGAAGGGGCGCTGCCTGGACCACAAATATACTGGTGAGTTGTTTTTTGGAGGGTGTAAATATTTTCTGCAAGTACGTGAACTAATGAAAATGGGTTGGGTGGGAGGCCGAGGGGGATTCTTCTCCCCCCCCCAGAGTAAATATTTTGAATAATGGGTTAAAAGGGTGCATTACATAGCACACTTTCTTAGAAATTGTGGGTAAAAGGCCAACAATGTGGGTAAAAGGCCAACAATCGGGTTTGTATAATGGAACAAAAAACATAAAAGTACATGTAGATCTGTGCTGGGGGTGTGGAGGCTCGAGAGGGACCTATCTACATATGCTCTGGGAGTGTAGTAGAGTGCTGGACTTTTGGAGAGGGGTTTTGCATTGCATTGATATGGTAACTAGTATGCCACTGCCTCGTACTTTTCTGTCAGTGATTTTCCTTTCAACTGATAGTCGAAGTGTGGAGATGTGGGATTGTTCGGAATGGATTGATAGAGCGTTGTTGATGGCCATAAAACAAATAATGAAGGTGTGGAAATCCAGGAAGAAGCCACATTGCGAGAACTGGGTGTCAGATATGCGGACGCTCTCTTGGTATGAGAAGACTCAGGCAATTCGACAACATCGGGAAACTGAGTACGAGGAGAGATGGGGGTCATTCAGTGATTTATTTGGATGAGGTGTAGGCTTTGGTTTATTTTGTGGATATTGAGGTTGGCGGGGTTGGTAGGGGTATATTTTTTGTCCTGTTGTTGTTGTTTTTTGGGTGTTTTGTGTTGTCACGTCTTGCCATGAGATAGGTGGG
Organism: Ambystoma mexicanum; assembly: GCF_040938575.1. Classification (NCBI taxonomy): domain Eukaryota; kingdom Metazoa; phylum Chordata; class Amphibia; order Caudata; family Ambystomatidae; genus Ambystoma; species Ambystoma mexicanum. The sequence continues at coordinate 1,303,074,217 of NC_090922.1, forward strand.
TGGGGATGTTTTCGGATTTCCTTTTGAATAGCTGTTAATTTAGTAGTCATTTGCATTTTGTTGCACTGATGTATATGGAGTAATCGATTGCTTGTTCCCATTCTGTTGTTACTCAGTTGTTATTTTCTGTATAATTATTAAATAAAGTTGAAAAAAAAAAAACAATAGATGCAAATCACCAAAATTGCACACGGCATTTCCCAATGCATTATCATGCCAATCCCTGCAATATCTGCCATTATAAAAACATGTGTATGCCGGCTGTGCACATACATTTCCATGCTGGCTCCACCAACATATGCTAGTATTCCCATATAAGACCATACTTATGTTCACTTTAAGATGTTTTTCTATAGTATCATTACTGGCACTGGGCACAAAACTGGCTCTGCCAATATCTGCCAGTACTCCTATGTAAGCACATACACCTGTTGGTTTGGACATTAAAAGTGACATGTCACTATAGGAAAACCTGTCCAAACTGGTTCCAATGTAAGCCAGTCTAGACCCATTAGAACACTTATCTTGCTTGATTCATCATAGATGCTCAGTTAATAAAATGTCATGCTACAGTGAAGAATTTACAGGCCGCTACACCAAACCATCTGTCTAGCGAGGTAACACTACTTATCATGCTTGCTTTTTTAAAGATCCCGAGTAATACATGTCATGCCACAGTATACAATGGCTAGACTGACTGCACCAAAATGCCAGTCTAACCAGGGAATGGCACACATGAATTTGTCTTTGGCCACAAATACCAGTAAAACATGTAAAATATGTGGCAAAAAGCTCCAGTTATCCCCAGTCTCCCAGGGCCTTACACACACATGCATCCCCTTTCACCCACCCGTCACCCACACATATATCTCCTCTCGCACTCACTCACACTCGATTCACCACACAGGCACACACCAAACCCCACCCAGAACATTCAAACACACACTACCACATGTATGCTCATTCACCCACCAGTCACTCACTCACACATTCTCCTACATGCACTCCTTGCATTCTCTACACAGGCACACACCCACCCACAAAGAACATTCAAAAACACACATCACTTCTCATTCAAACACCATTCACTGCCACCTTTTATTACATCCACTCATTGCAATCTACACAAGCATACACCCACACACCCAGAACATTAAAACACACACATCACATTGTAATTGGTTATTTAAAACGTGCTTAATACCCAGAGCATTCTAAGCGCAGACCGGGGAATCGAACCTGTGTTGCTCTGCATCGTTTTGCTTCCAAGGCAAGACTGTTGCCCCTGAGCTATCCTCCCAAGACAATATTACATCGCTTCGCATTCACCCACTAGTCACTCACAACTTCTCTTACATCCACTCATTGCATTCTCTACACAGGCACACACACAACCATCCACCCACCCAGAACATTCATAAACACACATCACATCACTTCTCATTCACCCACCAGTCACTCACCCATTTCTCTTGCATCCACCCATTGCATTCTCTACACAGGCACACACACACCCACCAAGAACGTCAAAAAAACACATTAAATCACTTCTAATTCACCCACCAGTCACTCACACCTTTTCTTACATCCGCTCATTGCATGCTCTACAAAGTAACACACCCACCCACCAGAACATTCAAAAACACAAATCTCATGACATCACTTCTCATTCACCCACCAGTCACTCACACCTTCTCTTACATCCACTCAATGCATTCTCTACACATGCATTCACCCACCGACCCAGAACATTCAAAAACACACATCACATCACTTCTCATTCACCCACCAGTCACTCACACCTTCTCTTACATCCACTCATTACATTCTCTACACAGGCACACACCCACCCACCAAGAGCATTCACTAAAACACATTAAATCACTTCTAATTCACCAACCTGTCACTCACACCTTCTCTTATATCAACTCATTCTATTCTCTCTACAGGCACACACCCACCCAGAACATTCAGAAACACACATTAAATCACTTCTCATTCACCCACCAGTCACTCACACCTTCTCTTGCATCCACTCATTGCACTCTCTGCAAAGGCACACACACACACACACACACACCCACCCAGAACATTTGGAAACACACATCTCATCACATCACTTCTCATTTACACACCAGTTACTCACACCTTCTCTTATATCCACTCCTTGCATTCTCTAAACAGGCACACTCCCACCCGCCCACCCAGAACATTCAAAAGCGCATATCACATCACTTCCCATTCACCCACCAGTCACTCACGCCTTCTCTTACATCCACTCATTACATTCTCTCCACAGGCACACACCCACCCAGAACATTCAGAAACACACATTAAATCACTTCTCATTCACCCACCAGTCACTCACACCTTCTCTTGCATGCACTCATTGCACTCTCTGCAAAGGCACACACACACACACACACACACCCACCCAGAACATTTGGAAACACACATCTCATCACATCACTTCTCATTTACACACCAGTTACTCACACCTTCTCTTATATCCACTCCTTGCATTCTCTAAACAGGCACACTCCCACCAGCCCACCCAGAACATTCAAAAGCGCATATCACATCACTTCTCATTCACCCACCAGTCACTCACACCTTCTCTTACATCCACTCATTACATGCTCTACAAAGGCAGAGATCATTCAAAAACACACATTTCATGACATCACTTCTAATTCACCCACCAGTCACTCACACCTTCTCCTATATCCACTCATTGCATTCTCTACACAAGCACACACTCTCACACCCAGAACACTCCAGGACACACATCACATCACTTCTCATTCATCCACCAGTCACACAAACCTTCTCTTCATCCACTCATTGCATTCTCTACACAGGCACACACCCACCCACCCAGAACACTCAAAAACACACATCAGATCACATCACTTCTCATTCACCCACCCACCAGTCACTCACACCTTCTCTTACATCCACTCATTGCATTCTCTACACAGGCATCACCCACCCATCACATCATTTCTCATTCACTCACCATTCACATACATACATTAAAACACACATCATATTACCAAAAAAAAGCCTTCTTATCTTTTTCTTGTAGCTTCCGTCCGTCCTTCCAGGCCCCCTAGGGTTCTGCATGCTGCCCACAAACAGGAACCGGAAACCTGCGAGAGCTTCCTGGTTCCTGTATGTGAGCGGCAAGAAAACCGAGGGAGAAGGGGTTGGAGCTGAACGTGGCATGTGACATGTGCACATGTCATGGTCAACTCCAACGCCAACCCCTACTGAGGGTGACCCCGGCACAGCCTTCACTGTGAAGGGTGAGGACTGGTCCAGGGACCAACCAGACCTGGTGTGGCCCCCTGTGCCGTGGGAGGGCCTGCTACACCAGGAGCATCCGTTTTTGTGTGCAAAAAACATTTATTTCTTTTAAAGTTCGGGTCGTAAGCGAGTCCCCAGGTGTTGCAAATGTGCCTCCCAGGGATTGCAGTTGCAACCCCATGTGACCACCAAATGGCGCCCCTGCTGAACCACCCTGCGATGAAACAAGGAACTGCCATCAATAATATCTACTTGGAGGACAAGTGAATGCTCATAAACCCTTGTAACACCCAGATATTTTACCCAGGAATTTGGGTCAGGCACTGAGGTCATTCCAGGGGGCCAAAGGGGGGCATCCCGGATGTGTTATTCACTTCCAATGGCCAGTACTTGAAAGAGTTCAGCTTTAACCAGTGAAATCCCATTCCCATCCCACTAGGTAACAGCTACCAGAGACTCTGGAATATTAGCAATGATTCTGCCACACACAGTGGCGCAGCTGGCCCCCAAACCAAGGTGCTGAGGGGGGAGCCCTATGGCTGCCCCGGGAACATTGCTGATTGCCCCTCTCTACTGGGGTGCTGGTCTGCCAGGCGCTTCTCAGTGGCATAACAGAAAATGTGGGGGCCCACCTATGATACCTCCCGATGGGGCCGCCTTAAACACTGACTCAATATAGTTATACCCCAGCCACCAAATTAGACCACGCCTATGACCATATACCCCACCATTAAAAATGTGCTCCACTCGTACGTTTATGCTCCACTTATAGCCATTCCGCCCACTCATACCTTGACGAGCATCTGCACTGAAGTACAACGTAGTGACTTTTGTTTTGTAACCATTGCTACCAATTAGTGTACAATGTATTGTATCTAATACATAACACAGTCACAATTGAATGCGATAGTTACGTTATCCTATGACACATACAAACTAAGCAAATATACATAAAGAAGCGATAAGATAACAAGCCCAAAATCATAGTGTAGTGATCAAAGTCAAATATTTAAAAATCTATGCTTCTGCTTGTCAGTAACACAATACAGTCATTGGCCCTCATTACAACACCGCACTAAACCATGGCGCTATTAGCACCATGGTTGGTGCCGGTGTTGTAACAAGTCCGTCATGGTGAAATGGGGAAATACCGCCCCATTCCAAGGTTGGCGGGGCGGTATTTCCCCATGCCGCCATGGCCCTTCCCCATTCCCATTTTTGCCCCATAGGGCTCAATGGGAATGGGGAAGGCGCTAATTACGGTACCGCAAATTGCAAGTTGCGGTACCGTAATTAGAACCAAGGTCCCTTTGCGGGTCCCTACTTTAACGGCTGGTAAAACCAGCCGTTAAGGTCGGGTCCCGCAAAGGGACCTCGTAATTAGGCGCTAAGTGTTTAACGGCGCTGCAGCCTTTTTCGGCGCCGTTAAACACTTAGCGCCTGGGTCATAATGAGGCCCATTATCATTATTAATGTATTGAAGAGAGAAACACATCGCTATGGGCCCTCACTAGTCTCAGAGTTGTTTTCCGATTTTACCTGCCGGTTGTCCCTGACTCCCTATGGTGAAAAGGACACAAAACAACACAAATAAAAACAGAGGAACAACCTGTTGCTCCTGTGAAAGTGGCACCAGCGGACCTATTGAGTGTCTAGTTGGAGAGGAGAGGGTGCATGGAAGGTATCTGTGCAGGGGGGGCTCAAAGACACTCTGCCTGGGACAGCTCTTATGCCTTGATGCAAGTTTCCAGGGAGTTAGCTGCCTAAATCTATACCATTCTCCATGCTACTTAAAATATATCACATGAGTAAGTCCATTGAATCATTCAAGAAGAAACTTAAAACACTTCTTTTTTGCTGTTTTTTTCTTTAGTATCTGGCTTCATAGAGACTTCTGTTCTGAAACTACTTGATTACAATGTCCCTTCTAGAATTTTGGTTTGAGCTTTTGTGTGTGTTTTTGTCGGCGCCGGTAAGCCTTTGGGTCATTGGTGCGCAATACAAAGGTATATACAATACAATACAATACAATACAATACAATACACAGAGCCGTTTAAACTGCATTATTTTCAGATGTCCATATTCAACACACCAAAACGCATTTCTTCTTGCATTGGTCAAACATTGAAACACAACCAGGTGAACATTTCACACATTACCTTTAGTTATAAGTCTAGGCGCTTGATTTACAAAGGCACTTTTGAAATGGGAAACCTCATAGAAAAATATTTGGTAAATCAGGCCCTAAGTCTTGAAAGTACATTTTCAAAAAACAAGCACCATTGTTTGCCTTCTGCTGAATTGCATTCTGATATTTGTAGTTTCTCATTCAAGATGGAGGTGAATAATGCTACAATTGTACACTTTTTGCATTACATTTTTCTATAAGGATTTATATATTTGTGTGATTACCGTACTATCGTCTGTGGACTCTGGTGCGTTTGCCGCGGCAGCAGTGCAGGCTGTAGACACAGCCCATAGCAGCACAGCACCACCAGAGGCACCTGGCGGCGCATCACCCCAGTAGATAGGGCCAAGCAGTGATGTAGCTGGGGGGGCCGCTGCGGGCCCCCTCTCTGCATCTTGGCATAGGCGCCCTCAGCACCACAGATGGCGCACCCCCCCTTCCGGCTACGCCACTGGTGATGCTGGTGCTGCTGTGCTGCTATGTGCTGTGTCTACCGCCTGCACTGCTGCCGCAACAAGCACACCAGGGTTGTAATGGCTGGCGGGCGGCAGACACAGCAACAGTAGGGTGTGAGAGTCAGTCAGGGCCGCACAGGGCGCATATTCACAGATTAAGCGAAAAGGCACGCCCTGCCCAAGCCGCACGAGCCCAGCCTCCCCCTGACAACACAGAGGAGCCAGGAGAAACGGAACCGTGTGTCACCACACGGTAGCCCCACATGCACTCCGAGTGGGAAAATATCCCTGGTATCACTCAAAAGTCTATCTACCCTGCAATCACAAGGATGGGATGCACAGGGCAGTATAGGCTAATACCTAGTAAATTTGTTTTAGGGAACAAGTATCACACAAACAATTAACAGGCGTTACTCTCAAGAAGAGAGTAGGTATGTTTCCGTGATACAATTGAGAAACTGGCAATTAGGCCAGTGTTGTGTCTATAATCACTTTCAAAAAAGAAGAATGTGCATATGTAACAAAATGATTTTTTAATACAGAAAAATATAACTTGAGGAGTACAATAGTGAGTCCAAATGGTACTCCACACTTGTTACAGGAACCTCTATAATCCACTGTCCAAAGTAACACAAAACAAAAAATCGCTACTTGCACATTTTTCAAAAAAGTTGGAAAAGCATCTTCGAGGTAATTTATAATCACTAGTGTTTACAACATTCACACTAGACATTTTTTAGATGAATCATCAAAGTACATTTAGACCATTCCAAAAAGCACCATTGGGTTCAATCAGTTGCCAACGCGTTTCGGATTACTACAGAATCCATCCTCAGGGCTATGGTTGCTATTCGTTCCAACTCTTTAAAATTTTGTCACAATTCTGATCTCTAGAAGGTAACAGAAAAAACAATCACTAAGGGTTTAGAGTTTTAAACACAACTAAATCACTTATAGTATTGGGAGGATCACAAACCTCATAGTCCATCAACAGTAGTTGTCAGGTAGTAGGATCAGGCTCACAGGACCGCAGTGCACCACTGGGTCGGCTACAGATTTGTGTCGAATTTGAGGATACCTGATACCCTATGGGGAGGGAAGGATGGGGTGTGATAATTAAAAAATGGAGAAACCTCACTGTCAACTAACATCAGGCCCCTATGGCCTCTCAATCAATCTCATGTGCATATGGCACACCATTATAGACTCAGAGCTGCTAAAAGCTCCAAACAAGCTAACCCGTGGGGGAAGGTAAGGTACACACAGTGTGACTCAACCAGATATTACGAGGGGCTTCCAACCCAGAAAACCAGGCACCCCAAATAAGCGGTCTAAGCCGCGTTGCAATCTATTGCGTTGTGGCGTTATACTGATACTAACGTGAAGTTACAAGACTTCCCATTACAGCGCGGGACACTAGGGCGTCTAAACAACACGTACGTCTTATAATTCTCAAAATACGCATGAGTACAGAACTAATAAATCACCTTCACAGTGATGGCTAGATTCTTAAGAAATCAGCAGGGCGAGCACTCACCTCGCTGTGTAAGAAGAAAACCAGCCGTCCGACGCAAGAGCGCGGGGCTGTCTTACTCTTGTGTATATTGGTTGCTGTGGCAATTTCGTGCATGCGCGCATGTGCCAACGGCGGCCATCTTGGAGTGGGCAATTACGTGCCCCATTCCGAGAGGTGTACGGTCCGGCAACGTGGCAGATGTCAAAAAACACCTGGGTCGCTGGAGCCTAAAGATGCTCAAGTCTAACAAGGTAATGTTTGGGTCTCGGTGTCGCGTACATGCCGGATTAGCGCAAAAGCATTAAATGCATAGGAAACAGTGGACACTTGCAATTGACCCAAGGGGTATGTCAAGTGCACAACAGAAACATTTCCTGGAAGTGCGCATAGGGGGAATGCAGATCAAGGTCTGCTGGGGCCCCCATGGCCACCGAGTTCATTAGTGCCAGTGTATTACAGAATCACAACATACTCAAATGACTCCTGTGGTCTGTTAGGACAGCAAAGAAATAGAACACAACTTGATCCGTCTATCGGCTAAACTCAACAGGCAACCGAAGTGTAAACGATAGACATCAAGAGGCAGCCATCTGTCTCTGCATTCTGCCGCACTAGGAACACCCAAGCTGGGCATCCAAGCCGTTCACATTCTTAAGGTCATTAAGCAGCACATTCCTATACAGAGTAGATAAAATTGGCCAAATTTGTTAGTGGTTTGTCACATCAACAGACAACCAAGGTGTAGAAGATAGCTCACGAGAGTCTGATATCTGTCTCTCCACTCCAATCTACCACAGAGGAGCCAGTCAGTCGCTGATGCTGCTACCCATACCCTGGCCTCTTTGTGTTGCGGCTTGGCCGTCCCAGTAGTGCACAGCACGGATGGGCACACAGTCTGGGATAAAAAATAAAATGCATCTTTAATCAGGCTAGCGCTAGCAGGCACAGCCTGCCAGGGGTCAGATTACAGCAACATTGCACTGGTGATAGTGCAAAGTTTCACGGTATTAGTATTAAGGCAAAGCTTGCCCTATTATAAAAAAAACAAAAAAAAATTGCACCTCGACAAGTGCAGCTTGGCATATTAAAAGCATCAGGGAAAAAATTGCCCTTTTGCAAAAAAGATACATTTTCACTACATTGTTGCACCAGGGCAATTTTAGCACTGGTGCTTTTAATATGCCAAACTGCACCTGTCGAGGTGCAATGGTTTTTTTAATGTTTCCCAGTGTTTTTAAAAATAGGGCAAACTTTTCCCTTGTGCTAATATCGTGAAAACATTGCACTTGCACCGGTGCAAAACGTCTGTAACCTGACCCCAGCACGAGGGGAGAGTCTCTGTCTGTTTGTGGCTTCCGACGGTGCATGCATATTTTAGAAATGGGCTGGGGTGGGGGGGCGTTAAAACAGGGAGGAGTGATTAGTAATGTTTGATACTCTGTATGTCATCACGGGCCCAAGTTAGTGGGTTGAGCTTTGCTATCCATCCTCTGCTCGTATCTTTCCAGAACAGGGACACACAAAGCTAACTTGTGTTGCTTGGTGTTGTGTGGCCTATCGTACTGTGGGTGGCCAAACACACGTGCACACACGCACGCATGCACAGACTAGTCAGACACGATGTTGCCGGTTACATCACCCGGCGGCAACTGCCGCACGGACTTCATTTATTCTATTACGCATGCGCGGGCCCAAACGAGGCTCGCGCATGCCCAGTGCACACACGGGACGTCACATCCCTTTTTATCTTTAATGACAAACAACAACATGAACTTAACTTATTAAACATTAGCTGGAGCGAACTGGGAGCAGGTTAATTCCCGTCCCTTACTGACGGTCACGGATCTCCTGACCTCAGTCCCTTGAGTCCAACACATAGTCCTTGAGACGGGCAGGCGGTCTCCTGGACACTCTTGAGGGATACCTAGACGAGACTGTTGGGGTCTCCGTGCTTGCTTCCGCCGCTGGGGCTCCGATGTTCATGGGTTCCTCGCCCAGCTCTTCAGGGCCTCCTTCCGGGGTGGGCACGGCTTGGGCACTGGACATTCCTGTTGATGTGTCCACTTTCTTGAAGAAAGATACATTACGCGTGACCGTACCGCGCTCGCAGGCGGCTGTCACCATGGTCCCCTTTACATGGGTGACCTTCCAAGGGTGCGGTTCAAACGGTAGAGCTAGCTTTCCTTCGGGGTGTCGGTTCTTGACTAGCACTGAATCTCCGACACGGATCTCCTTGCCCTGCAGGCCGCGCCTGTCACTTTCCTTCTGGTTGTGTATGGCCCGCTCTTGTCGTACCTTTTCATTGTCTATGACGACCGGACTCCTCCCCTCCATTTCAGGTATCATTCCTCAGGGGCAGCGCCCAAACATGGCCTCCGCCGGGGCGACACCCGTGGACTGATGGGGTGTGGTCCGATATTCCCTCAAGAACTCCACTAGCTTCTTCTGCAGGTCGTCACCCCCGTTTGCCGAGATCCTCAGCACTTTATTCAGCGTGCGCATCATTCTTTCCGCTTCCCCGTTAGCGCGAGGCCACAGTGGCGATACTCTGCGGTGCTGGATTCCCCTATCATGGAGGTATTGCGCAAATTGGTTGCCGGTAAACGGCGGTCCGTTGTCGGAGCAGAGCATTTCGGGCAAACCATGTGCCGCAAACATTCTGTCGAATGCCCTCGTGGTGAATTCTGTTGCCGTTGATTCTACCACCTCCACCTCCGGGTATCTCGACCATTGGTCAACGGCCACCAGGAAATACATGCCCCGACCCGTCGAACCAAAGTCTACATGGATTGTCCCCCACGGCTTCTCACTCCGCTCCATCGAGTTTATAGGGGGAGCCCTGTCGCCCGGGGTCTCCGCCTGGCAAGCCAAACACCTTTTCACGAAGCCCTCGACCTTTTCTTCTAGATCCCGAAACCACACCTTTGGTCGGAGTCTCGCTTTCGTTTTGACCACCCCTTGATGTCCGATGTGTGCCAGTTCAAGCACCCGCTTCCTTAGTGTCTGCGGGATTACAATTTGCCTACCTCTCAGAAGCAGGCCATCGTCGGAGATTGAGAGCTCCTCCTTCACCCGCCATAGTGCCTGAAGATCTCTCTGGGCCTCCTGCTGGCGCCGGGAGTTGTTGCGCAGCATTTCCTTCCAATCTCCACTTCTAATGGCTTCTTTAGTGATGTCAAAGACTTCATCCTTGGATGACTCAGAGGCAATGGTTGCTCTCGACAACGCTACGGGGAGTGCCCCATCCACCACATTACAGAGTAGACCCTGGCAGTCTGCCACCTCTCCGCCTTTGTTGGAACCTCCAGCGTTGGGGTGACGTGACAGGTAGTCCGCCGGATTGTTGGTGCCTGGCCTGTACGTTAGACGCACCCCGTACTCCATCAGGGCCAGCATCCACCTCTCTATCCTTGGCGGCGGCTTCGAGGATAGACCCGCCAGAATTGGTAGTAGGGGCTTGTGGTCTGTTACCACTGTCACGGGCTTACCTAGAATATACAGGCGAAAATGGTGGCAGCCCCACAAAATGGCGAGCGCCTCCCTCTCAATTTCCGAGTATCGCATTTCAGTATCAGAGAGGGCCTTGCTGGCGTACGCGACAGGTCTCAGGTCACCCCTTTCGTCCGGCTGCAAAAGCACTGCCCCCACTCCCACCGGACTGGCATCGGCGACGATCTCCGACTCTACGGCGGGATTAAAGTAGGCCATAGTGTCCCCATCCGACAGGGCATTCTTGAGTGCCTGAAACGCCTCCTGCTCCTTACCATCCTACTTCCACACCGCATCACTTCTGGTCAGTGCTCTGAGGGGTTCTGATAAGGAGGCCAGGCCCTTGATAAAACGTCCGCAATAGTTCACCATACCCAGGAAGCTTCTTACCTCCGTGGGGGATGTTGGCGCCGCTGCCTCCCGGATGTCCCTGATCTTCTCTGGGTCCGGTGACATTCCCACTGCGTGAAATATGAACCCAAAAAACCCAATCCGTTCTTTGAGGAACTCACATTTCTGGCGGTGCAAGGTGAGGCCTAGGTCGTGCAACCTCTTGAGTGTGCTCTCGAGCCTTTTCATGTGCTCGGCTTCCGTGTCCGCAAACACCAAGATATCGTCACTTATGTTCAACACCCCTTTTAGGCCGGCGAGTGCCCCTCTTATCGTGTTCTGAAAAACCTCCGCCGCTGAGGAGATACCAAAGCTCAGGCGTTTAAATTGATAAAGCCCCTCGTGCGTCGTGAAGACGGTGATGAACCTCGAGTCTTGGTGAAGCTCAAGCTGGTGATAGCCCGCTCGTAGGTCCAACTTCGAAAATACTTTCGCCCCCTGTAATTCGCCAATAATATCGTCCAGCGTTGGCGTGAGGTGCCTCTCCCTCTTAATGGCAGCATTGGGGAGACGCATGTCCACACAAATCCTCACTGCCCCTGGCTGCTTCGGCTTTGGCGCCACTACTATGAAGGATACCGAGGGTGTCGGCCCTTCCACCCTCTCAATAATGTCATTGTTGACCAGCGAGCGAAGCTCCTCTTCCACCTTCTCTCTCAGGTGGAACGGAATCCGCCTGTGCTTCAGGGCAGTCGGCCTGATTGTATTATCAATGTGCAGCCGCACCGGTGGTGCCTTCAACTTTCCAACCCCTTCAAAAATGCCTGTGAATTTGCTTAACAGTACCTCGATGTCCATTTGATAGACTGCCATCGTGAAATGGACCAAATTCAGGGCCTCGGACGCTGCGCAGCTGAGCAACGAGTGGTGGCTCACGTCCGTAACGAAGAAACGTGCCTTGATGGAGTCGCCCTCCTTGGACACGGGCGCTATAAACACGCCATCAATGGGAAGGGGGGTGTCCCCTCCAAACGTAAAGATCTTGGCAGTTGATGTACATAGCGCCGGAGGTCCCGGAATCCGCCTATAGTGGTCTGCGGCCAGCACGCAGACCGATGCACCGGTATCGATGAGCACTTGCGTCGGCACCCCTTGGATGTCGACTACGCATTTTGGCTGTCTCTTGTTCTTGGCACCTGAAGCAATGTTTGAGATGAAGAATACTTCTTCATCTTCGTCCTCCTCCTCCTCTTCTGCCATGTGCAGCTTCTGTATCTCCTGCTCCAACGCCGCGATGCTCCGCAATTTTCTTGAGCCACCGCCACGTGCTCTGGCTGGGCCTCTCTGCACTGACACCGGGGCGGGGGCGCGAGACATTCGGGCATAATGGCCAGGTCTATCACATCTGCCACATGACCTGTCCTTGGCAGGACATTCCTCAGAGTGGGGCAGGTCATAGCCGCATTGCTGGCAAATGCTGTCGGACCCCGCAATCGAGCGACTTTCCTGCTTTCTCTGCCCCCACTTGTCTCTCGACATCGACCCCTTCCCCATGGCGAAAGCTTCCTCCGATGCTCCTGGACGCACCGCCGCATCCATTTTCGCCCCTCTTGACTCGGCCAGCTCAAATGTTCTGCCACTGTCCAATTTCTGCTGCAGGGACCAGCCTGGTTCTCTTAACACTTGTCTCCGCAGTTTGCTGGAACTGCAACCCTATAGAACCTGATTACGTATCATGCACTCATCATTGTCCCATCGACAAGAGGTGGCCATCATTCGAAGCCGGGCACAGAACTGGTTGAGCGACTCCTCCTCTCTCTGCTTTTCCCCGCAGAAGAGGAACCTCTCGTAATCGACATTCGAGAGCGGTATGAAATAGTTCTCCAGCGCCTTCTTCACCTCGGTGTATGTGTCTACCTGCAAGTTGAGGGACTCGTAAATGCGTAAAACCTCTAAGCCTGCTGAGTACAACAAGGTGGCCCTCTTTGCATTGTCATCATTAATCCCCGTTGCTGTAAAGTACATATCCAGTTTTTTGATCCAGAGCCGCCATCTTGGGCCCAACTTCGAAGGGGGTCCTGACACATCAAATTCTTGCATGGGTAGCAAGGCTCCCTGTTGTGCTCTCGCCGCCACCGCTGCAGTTTCTGTCTCTCCCTCACTGTCCGACATGATCACAGGTCGCACAGGCACCTCTTGCTGGGCTGGAGGCCGCAAACCTGACTCTCGAGGGTCTTGCACGTACCTTGACCTCTCTTACTGCGTGTGGTGGCCCCCTTGTTGCATTCTGCTGCTTTCAGGTCCCCTCCGTGCGGTGCCTGCCTTCAATGGGTCATCCTCTGGGCATGGAGGATAGCCCGAAATTCCAAAAATTGGTCGAAGTGGAGCTAGTGGTGCACGAGCACCTTCTCAGGCTGCTACCACTGTGCTCCTGCTTCTCAACGTCGCCGGAATGCACCCGCCGGGTCCGTGACTCATCCGCCGTGACGTCGTTGCTACAACGTGCTATGTGTTCCACGAGCGCTCGTGTGGCATCCCGCCTCGTCGCCAGTTGTTGTGTGGCCTATCGTAGTGTGGGTGGCCAAACACACGTGCACACACACACGCATACACAGACTAGTCAGACACGATGTTGCCGGTTGCATCACCCGGCGGCAACTGCCGCACGGACTTCCTTTATTCTATTACGCATGCGCGGGCCCAAACGAGGCTCGCGCATGCCCAGTGCACACACGGGACGTCACACTTGGCAGGTCAGGAAGCTTTGAATGTGCGACTTGTTGCACGTGCTGGGGAAACAACAACACGTTTGCCTTCCCCACTGTTCTGTTAGGAAAGTGAAAGCGGGTGTATCCTCAGGAACACAAAATAAACTCTTAACAGAAAGTAAAGACTGCCTATTCACTAGTTTGTTTAGAAGCAAACCAGTTTAATTTCTCAAAGTAAACTTGCATTCAAATGATATGCACCCTGTTTATATACTAGGCAACATTATCCATTCGTTCGTACGGACACAGATCCAGACATGGTTTTCACTGTGCCTTCTGGAACTTTTATTTCTGGATTTCCTGATTATAAACCCATGACTACACGTCCCAGGATGCCAGGGTTGTATTAGTCTCTCCCAAATGGAATCGATAATGTTTGTATACATTTACCCACGTGAAATGCGCACGGCTGTGCTGAAAGCTGCATTGTCCTCTAGGAGCCTGTGCTCGAAGAAGAGTGATTGGGAAAGGAAGCAGCACTCTGTTTTGAAGAAGAGAGTAAATGGGAGTGACTGGGAGAGACTGGGAGAGATGCATGCATGCCAGTATTATCCACTCCACTTGGGACATTGTTAAAACCCATAGGTGCCAACTTTTCACAGTGGGCTCAATGGTCACTTATGCGTTGCTCACAATCCATGGCCCGTACTTTCCAAAATCTGAGTAGCTCAGCCCATCTCACTATAAGGACAACATATGCTGTAATCCAACCACAGTGAGATTTCCATTAGAATTAGAAACGAACAGTTGTTTTTTATTTATCTTTTTGTAATAATTGCATAGATGTGTATTTTCCCCAATAGAGTTGACGCATAGTTATGATTTATTATTAGTTTGGAGGACAAGCACTTCATCTTATTTGCATCACTCAGCTGCAAGCGTGCACTGCATTGCATTTAAGGGTTACCGTTCAATAGGTATTCAGAAGTGATGGGTTGCACTGGAGTGCCTTGTGATTGGCTGTGTTACCAAACCCTGCGGGCCTCGCTCTTCTGAGAGTTGCTCCATCATGATCATGCCGGTTCGGCATGCCAGGGCCTTCAGGGAGAGGAGCTGTGGGCAGGGCCGGGCACTGATTGTCAGATGCTCCCAGGGCTGCCGCAAATGTTTTTGAAACTTTGGGTTGAAAACACCATCTGACTGTGGAAGGCATTGCAAAAATATGGTGATTGTGTTTTGCTAACTGAAGCTAACTGCTTCAGATGGTTCACAATGGTTTTTACTTTTGTTTATGTATTCGGCCATATTGTCCAAACTAGCAAAACGCTTTTATTTCAGAAGCTACAGATCAGGCATCAGGATAATAATAACCTCTCCAGAATTACAACCTTTTACCAAGTCTGCATATATAAAGGACTTGCATTGTTTCCCCTCACCCCATGTTTGGCTTTCTACAGTACTCTGTTTCACAAGATGATGTAAAAAAGTACACAAACCATATTTAGGTAATCAAAAAGTGTACAATTGTGACATTATTCACCACCATCTTGAATGTGACACTACAAATGCCAGAATGCAATTCAGCAGAAGGCAAAAAAATGACCTTAGCGTTTTGAAAATGTACCTTCAAGACTTAGGTCCTCATCACGAGTTGGGCGGTATCCTGGGGGTATTACCGCCAGGATACCGCCAGGGCTAATAGCGTTACCACCAACACCCCCTATTAGCGCCGGATTATGGGTTTGGCAGAACGGTAATTCCCCATTCCGCTTTGGGCCCATTGGGGAATTCCCCATTCCCCATTGGACCCAATGGGGAATTTTCGGGGCGATTTACCATCGGCGGTAATTAAAAGATATATTTTAAGTGTCATGGAGGAGGGTGTGGATTTAAGTAGCTAACTCCCTGGACTCTCACACCAAGGCAGAAGGGCTGTCCCACGCAGAGGGACTTTGATGTCCCCCCTTTTAGGGATACCTTCCAGGCATCCTCTCCTCTCCAACTGGACACTCAATAGGCCTTCTGCTGCCACTCCCGCGGGAGCCACAGGATATTCCTCTGTTTTTATGTTGTTTTGTGTCTTTTCATGAAAGGCAGCCAGGGATAACAGGAGTGAAAAATGTGAAAATAATTTGTACATTCTGTTACTAACAAGCAGAAGTATATATGTTTTAATACTTCGATCACTAAATTCTGATTTGGGGCTTGTTATCTTATCACTTCTCTCTGCATATTTACTTAGTTTGTATGTGTCATAGGATAACTTAAGTATTGCATTATATTCTGAAAGTGTTATGTACTAGATCTAATACATTGTACATTAATTGGTAGCAATGGTTACAAAATAAAACGGACTATATTGTACTGGTTTGGTGGTGTTTGATTGTCTGAGAATTCATCGCGGCAAACTGTCTGGAAAAAAACTGCCCGCATGTGATCAATTATCAGAGGATCAAACATGCTCACACCAACCCACACCCACCACCCCCCACACCCTATCCCCTACTTACTTGTTTGCTTGCCGCCTGGTCCACTTCAGCCCTGCAGCGTCAGTTCCGTCCCTCTAAAGCGGGTCTGATCCAACGTTGCAGTATCTCTTTTTCTTTATTTTTTTTTCTGCTCCCCGCCTCCAATATTGAGGAAGTAGGTGACACCCCTGCAACCCCCCCCAAGGCTAATACATACTGATAATACGGAGCTGGGAACACTCCCACAACCCCCGCTCCACATGTTCGGTATGTAGAAGCCTAATTGTTCATTTTTAATTAGGTTGAATGGTACTGACCAAATTCAGTCAAAGGTATCATTCAATCAATTAAAAATGAACAATTATGCCAATACCGTTGTACTTCAATGTACGAGTGGAGTAAATTTGTATGGGCGGCTCTATAATTGTAGGTGTGGTCTAATTTGATGCGTGAGGTATAACTATGTTGGGGCGGAGCTTCGGGGGCCCCATCAGGAGGTTTCACAGAGGGCCCCCCACATTTTGTGTTACTCCACTGGCCACACACCCATCTAGGTGGTGCAAGATCTACGTGTTGTCAGCATAGAAGCAAAATGTGTTGATGTACGAGTGGATGACCCTGGCCAGAGGCTGATCTTAAGTGCTGAAAAGGATAGGAGTCAAAGAAGAGGCCTGGGGCACCCCACATCTTATGGGTATGGCCAGAGACAAGAAGAAAAATAATAACTGCCGGTGATAGCAGCCAGGAAGGACTGTAAAAAGGAATAGACTGTGGGCCTCATTCCTGGATGCCGCCAGACTCGGAATGAGCTACTGGTGACTGACTTCCCGGCAACACCAAGGGATTACAACCACAGCAGTCCGGGAAGTCAGGTGCCGGCAATTGGACTCAATGGGAATAGGGACCATGGAAGCACTGGCACTGTTGATAACGGTGCTGATGCTTCCGTGACTGCTTGCCTACCATGGCCGCTCTGCCCATCAGGGTCAGCCCTGTCGGGCACAGCGGCTCCAGCAGGCAAACCCGTAGTGTGGCAGTCCATAATCAACGGTGCTGGTAAGCTTACTGGCACCGTTGTTTCCGGACCGGCACACCTATAATGAGGCCATGTGTCTCCAAATTCTGCTTCCCTTAATCTGTGTAGGACAGTCTGATGGTCAGCGATGTGGAAGATGTCTGAAACATCTAAGAGGATCAAGGCCGCAGTGCCACAGCCATAAACCACTAGATGATGATCATAGAGTTCCAACAACAGAATTGTCTCGGCCTGTCGGGTATTAAGTAGATTGGAGTTTTTCACAAAGACCAAAGTTTGTAAGTTACGGCTTGTTCTATCACATTAGAAAGTATGGCTAGCTGGGAAATAGGACATGCATTAATTAACATGAAGGCTTTTTAAGGACTGGGACAACCCTGGTTTGTTTAAAAGCCACAGGAACTACTCCAGTGGTCAAGAAGTCATTCACTACATGGTCTTTTATTATTTTCACTGGGCAAGCATCATATACAGATACACTCTCTGCTTGACACATGAGTGTCGAAATGTCCATCTGTAAAAGAGGACTGGAAGCTGTGAGTAACCATCATTGGGTAGAGACAAGAGTAAGAAAGCAGCCTTCCCAATAGCCTGAATCTAATCATAAGAAAAGAAGCAGCACGATGGAAGAGATCCTGCTAAGGGGTTATAGTAGTTTCTAGTGCTGTGGGGAAGGATAGCACTGTAGTGATAGTGAAGGTTTCCTTGCTAGCATTGTTTGACGTAGCAATTCTAGTGGAGTAACAGTCATTTTTGTTACAAGGAATATCTTCTTTATATAAAGGAATTGTTCCGTATATGCTGATTTGGTGCCTGCAACATGGTTCTGCGCTATGAACAGTCAGGATTACCAGTTTTTGTTTTAATTTCACTTAGTGTAGTTGTAAAATATACGGCAGTTTTTGTTGTTCCCTTAGACCAAGAAAAGGTTGGATGAGCATAGGAGAATTCATGTTCAGTAATCCAATGAAAGAATTGTGCATAAGCCAAAGATGGCTCCAAGAGCCAATTATTCCAGTTCCTGGGAGCAGAGGGAGGGGTGACAGTAGAGCTATGGGAGGCTGAAATGCGAACCAGTGTGTTGAATGTGGCAACGGAGGGATCAGACGAGAAAAGAGGAGGGGTTTATGCCGCATCAATTGAGTTGCCAATACCAGTTCGATCATATGTCCTTTTTCATGAATGGCTCCTGAGACCTTCTAGGAAAGGCCTAAGGGTATCCATCCCACTTTAAAAGCTACAAACTGTCGCTAGAGAAGGATCCTCTACCCAAACATTGATTTAATTAGTTTTCTATATTGCTCTTCATTCCTTCCAAACATTGGATCGGGACTGGGTATCGGACCCGCGCTGCTCCGCGTCGTCTTGTTTCCAAGAAGGGCATGTTGACTCTGAGCTATCCTCCCGGCCATTAATCTCCCCCGGCGGCAGAGCGGATCTGGTAGAAACGTATAACTGGGCGGCAAGATCCAGGAATTCAATGTCTAAATCGAGATTCATCCCTGGAGGGCAATAAGTGAGTAAGACAGCAACTGCAAAGGTAGGGGAGAAAATAAATGTGGAAGCTAGGAGCTCTGCACGAAGAAACCTTGGGAGGGCGATAGTAGAGGTAGTGCATGGACCAGATCAGGGCCACACTTGTTAGTAAACCAGTCATCATTTATGAGATCAAAGTTCACATCCAGTTTCACTATTAGTGTAGTGAATTCTAATTTATGTTTGAAGGGGTGCAAGTGTTTACTTGAATACATTTCAAAATAGTCATGTCATGAAGGGATATAGCAGGAGATAAATGATCTTGGAGGGCGGTTGTGAGTTGAGGAGGATGGGGCACAGGACATCATGCAATGCTGAGCTTCATCATATTGTCTTGATTAATGGGATCAGTGCTCAGAAGGTCCCTGACTAAGCCCTCACACCACTGAAAACAATACAACATGTCTAAGCAAGCCTAAGCAGCGGGATCAGAAAATGTGAGCATATGTTCCCCCAGTTTCAGGGAGCTACACTAGCTGTCGATAGCCACCCGCATTATCTTCAAATTAGGCCATCTTAACTAGCTGAAAGGCCAACCATCTCCAGAGGTCCGCGCAAGGCGCCGTAACATTGCCAGACTGGAGACAACCAAACGCAAAAGGAGAAAACCAGACAAACAGCACACACGACATCCACATGGCTACAACTCTCTGACAGCTCAGGACAGAACTGAAGACCTTTAAAGCAGTGAAGCTAGTGCTCTAAACATTAGAGCCGTAGCCCAGCATGCATGATATGATATGATAAGACATCTATAACATGTCTGTACACAAGTGTTTCTAGGTTTGTTTGTTTGGTTTGTTTGTTTGTTTATTTATAGGGCGCTAGAAAACCCTTGGGTAGCTGGGCGCGCAGAGTAACAAGAATACTTAGAACTTGGTTACAGGTTACAGATTACAGGTTGTTGGTATCATATGTTATATACAGTAATTACATTATATACATTCTTTACTTTTACATGTAGAAATAGAGGGTAACATATTATAAACAGTAGATACATTATGTACATTTTACATGAGAGCGTGGATGGGTGCGTATCGCATCGATACACAATGCACATGGTCACAGGTTTCAGAGGTCATTGCGACAGAGCCAGGTGCGGGTATGGTGCCTGAAGCTGTTGTAGGACTGGTCCCTTCTTAGTTCAACTGGTAGGGCATGCCAGTACTGAGCTGCTTGCACAGGGAAGCTATTGCCTCCTGTTTTTTTTAGTCGGAATCTTGGGGTTTGGAGGCAGAAAGAGTTGGCTCTTCTGGTTAGTCGTGCAGAGGTTTTTCTTATTATTCTGTCCCTGAGGTATGGGGGGCAGCATTCTTCAGGCATTTGAATGTTAGTGTGACAATTTTGAAGGTGATCCTCTCGCTAATTTTTAGCCAGTTGTAGTTTCTACGCACATTTGAAATGTGCTCTCTGACTGGTAGATTCAAGGCCGTTCTGAGCGCGTTATTTTGCAGGGTTTGGAGTTTATTGATGATGTATTTGTTCGCGCCTGCATAAAGTGCATTGCAGTAATCCAGTTTTGAGAGGATCAGTGCATTGGCTAAGATAACGAAGCTAGCTGGTGAGAGGAAGGGTCTGCATGCTTTAATGAGTTTACCAGTATAGGCAGTGGATGAGGCCAGGGAGTTTACTTGTTTCCTTAAGGACAAGGTAGAGTCCAAATAGAAACCAAGGGTCTTCACCTCTTTGGCGACGGGGATTATATTACCGTCGATATTGAAAGAGCTGTAGTTAGAGTCGAGTTTTTTTAGGTTGTTAGGTGAGCCTAGAATGAAGATCTCTGTTTTGTTCTCATTCAGGCAGAGGCCATGGGTTGCCATCCATGCCTGAATGAGGGTGTAAATTTTGTTTACTAAAGCTGTATCCGTATCGAAATTGCCCGAAAGGGGGATGAGGATCTGGGTGTCGTCTGCATAATTTGTGTAGGTGACACCCAGTCTGTCCAATTTGTCGAATAGAAGTTTAGTAAAGATATTGTACATCGTTGGCGAGACACAAGAGCCCTGTGGGACTCCACATGTTGTCTGGATAGGGTCTGCAGAGTCTAAGGTGGAGAAGACTCACATACTTCTATTGTCGAGAAAGGATTGAACCCAGGCTATAGCTTCACTTGACAAGTGGGCGGCTGACGCTAGGTGTTTGCAAAGTACTGCGTGGTCCACTAGGTCAAAGGCCACCGACAGATCAAGGAGGAGTAGCATAGCTGTGTTTCCTTTGTCGCTGAGCCCGTCAATTTGCGCTTTGAGATCTATAAGTGCGGTCTCAGTGCCGTGCTGAGGTCTGAAGCCAGATTGACGAGTGCCAAGGAGTTGGTTGGTCTCCAGGTCTTTTTGGATTTGGAGATAGGCCACGCTGTCAATTATCTTCAGGAGGAAGGGGACAGTGGTGATGGGCCTATAGTTGGTGGGGATGGAGGGGTCCAGGGTTTGTTTTTTTAGCAGGGGGAGAACCCAGGACTCTTAAGGTACTTGGGACTGTGCTAGATGAGAAAGAGGCGTTAATAAGTTTGGTGACGAAGGGGGGTGCTAAGTCTCTGGCGGCGTTCTTAATTATCTGGGCCGGGCAGTAATCACCTTTGCAGTTTGAGGGTTTTAGTAAGGCAATGATTTTTTCAGTTTCATGAGTGGAAACTTTAGCGAATTTGAAAGGTGTTAAGCTTGGATTGGGAGTGGTCGTGGATGTGGGCATACTGGGAGTTTCACTGAGAGGGAGCGAGGCGTTTTTTAGGGTAATTTTAGATTGTAATGTTTTTACTTTATTTGCGAGGGCGTTTGGATATTGGTACACCATTGCTTGTCTTTGGGTACGTTATCGGGTGGTGGTATGGGAGATTCAAGTTCTCGCAGGATTGCAAATAACTCCTTTGTATTGGAGCATGTGTTGTAGATTCTATCGTTATAGACGTCTTTTTTAGCTTGAATGATTGTTTTCTTGTAGTTAGTAGCGCATAGTTTGAGTTTAAGTTTGTTTTCAGCTGTAGGGGTGTGTCGCCATACGGTTTCAAGCTTCCTTTTTTCCAATCTCAGTTCTTTTAGGTGGGGGGTGAACTAAGTATTGAGGTGGGACTGTTGTTTGCTTTTACAGTTCTTCAGTGGGGCAATGGTGTCCATGGCTATGGCCATGCTGTCGTTGTATATTTTGATGGTATCTGGGTCAGAATCTGTTGGCAGGTAGGTGCGACAAGACAAGGGGGCGAAGACAGAGGGAGGACAAAACAAATGATCTTAGTAGGCCTTGTGTCATTCAGATCGTGCAAGTGCAGACAAGTCAAAGTGCAGGGGGAGGGAGAAGGGGAAAGTGCTAGGGAGAGGGAAGGCGGAAGTGCCATCAGGCAGCATTGCTGAGATGACGAGTAGCCAGGGAAGCACAGCTCTGGGCAAGTGCAAGGAGCCAGGGGAGTGTAGGGTTACCGTTACAGCCCCTAAGTGCGCATTAGGCTCGGAGGCAGTGCAAGGGAGATTGGTTATGGAGGAGCCAGTGAGACTCTGGGGGTAGGCAGGCAACCGGTCAGTGCAGCAGACACGAGAGTCAGCAAGGGAGAAAAAGAGAGAAAGCAGAGGTGAAAAGGAATGTTGTGAGCTGCTTCTGGAATTTCAGGTGGTCCGGTTCAAGTTTAAGGGAGGCCATTCCAAAGGGAAGCACCTGCAGATGAGAGAGATCTACCCCCCACTCTCTGCCCGGAGAAGCGTCTGACCCTCAGAGAGTTGAAGGTGGCTGAGCGAAGGGCTTGAGAATGGAGGTGTTTTGGGAGAGAGAGTTGGATGTAGTGCGGGCCCAGCCCCAGAAAGCCTTTTGGAAGATGAAGAGGGTTTTGAACCTGGTCCTTGCTGCTACCGGGAGCCAGTGTAGGAATTTCAGGACTGGAGAGATACGGTCTCTGGGTTTAAAGTCAAGGACAAGTCTTGCACTCCTGTTCTGAATTAGTTGCAGAGGGCGAGGTGTAGAAGAAGGCAGATTAAGAAAGAGGCTGTTGCAGTTGTCCAGCCTAGAGAGAACCGGGGCTGTGGAGACAGCAGGATTATGGG
The DNA here is from genome assembly GCF_040938575.1 of Ambystoma mexicanum. NCBI lineage: Eukaryota > Metazoa > Chordata > Amphibia > Caudata > Ambystomatidae > Ambystoma > Ambystoma mexicanum. Next base: position 1,303,097,278 of record NC_090922.1, read on the forward strand.
GGAAACTGAGAAAAGGAACAATACCTCTGAGGAGGAGCAGCTGGTAGTGGGCCGTCCTGGCATGGTCTGTGATGTGAGGAGAGAAGGAGAGAGTGGAGTCGAAGATAAGACCAAGGTTTTTTGCATCACAGGAAGGCAGAGGAATAGGGCACAATGAGAACGGCCAGAGTGAAAGAGGGAAAGCGGGAGCAGGGGTCCCAATGAGAAGAATCTCAGTCTTAACTGGCATTAAGGCAGAGATCGTTGGAGGTGCACCAATCCTGAATAGCGGATAGACAGCCAGGAAAGAGCGAGAGAGGAGAGGAGGCTGAGGGGAGCCTGAAAGAGAGCTGACTGTCATCCGCATAACACTGAAAGTTAGAGGAGAAGGGGTAGACCAAATGGGCCAAGTAGACAATGAAGAGCCAGGGTGAGATTATGAGCCCTGGGGAACACCACAGGAGGAGAGAGACTAAGAGAGGCGGTGGAGAGACAGTACCCAAATTTGACCTGAGAGGGCCGATCCAGGAGGAAGGAGGTCAACCACTCCACGGCCTGATCCGTGATGCCCAGGTTCTCACGGAGTCAGGATGCTGTGATTGGCTGTGTCAAAAGCAGAGGAAAGGTCAAGAAGGATGAGGACAGAAGGAAGACTTGAATCGGGATTAGTAAGCAGATCTTCACTGGTGTTCAGGAGAGCAGTTTCCATGCCTCTGGCTGCTCTGAAGCCAGACTGATGGTCATGGAGAATAACAACAGATTCAGTGTGGAGAGTAAGCTGAGAGATTGCTAGCTTTTCCAGGAGTTGGCCCAGAAAAGTAGTGATACAGATCGGGTGATAGTTGCCGGACAGATAAGATCGGCAGAAGGCTTTTTAAGGAGGGTGTGCACAAGTGAGTGCTCGAGGAGAGAGGGGAAAGTTCCAGTGGCAAAAGAGTGATTGCATAAAATGGCCAAGGCTGGAGGAAGGGTGTCAATGTGGTCCTTGGTGGTTCTGGAGGAGCAGGGGAGCACCTGTTTGGATGATACTTTCATAAATAGGACTTGTCTAGAAACATTGTCAGGTGTAGTCAGAGAGAAAGAGGAGAAAGGCGGGCAGAGGGGGGCCATGGAAGGTAGAGGGAGAGGAAGAGGATGTTTTTTAACCGTGAAGTGAGACGCCAGTGCCATAAAGAGGTCCTGGTAGGCAACAGGTGAGGTGGAGAATGCAGAAGGATTGGCCAGATCCTTGCAGATTTTAAAGAGTTTGGCCGTATTGTTAGAGGCTGCAAAGACGCAGGCTTGGTAATGGACTCTCTTCTTGGACAGGGCAAAGATTCTGTATTGACTTTGTAGCAGGCGGCAGGCCAGTTTGTCAGAGGATGCACCGATGCCCTCAACTTGCTCTCAGCCACCTTGCACTTGTGTTTCAGGGCAGTGAGGTTGAAGTCATACCAAGAGTTGTACTTGGAGGTGGGCTGCAGACGAATTCTCATGACTGGAGCCTGGGTATCCAGAGTGTTGGAGATAGAAAGATGCAGGTTAGAGAGGGCTGTTTCAGAGTGTAAGTCAGCCGCAGGCATCGGGTGTGCAGAGAAAATAGCGCAAAGGCATCCACTGACACGCACATCTTGGCCTGAATGACCGAGAAGGTAGGTGGCAGTGCTGGGATTGGCTTAGGCTGGGGTACAGAGAGTTTCAGGTGAGTGGAGAGCAGAAAGTCAGTCCACGAGAGAGGAGTGGTGAGAGGATTCGAGAGGGGGATGTCTGAGGAGATGAGAACATACAAGGTGTGCCTAGCAGAGTGTGTCGGAGCAGAGGGTAGAATGGAAATGGAGAGAGTGTCGCAGAGGTTGCGGAAGAGCCCAGAGGAGTGATTTGAAGCATCCAGGAGAATGTTGAGGTCTCTGAGGAGGGAGAAGTTGAGAGGTAGAGGCAAGGAGAGAAGAGGAGAGGTCAGCCAACTCTCAGAGGAAGACGGCGACTTGGCCAGGTGGCCTGTAGATGGTGGCCACAGTGAGAAAGAGACCAGGAGTGATAGAGAGCCTGCAGACCAGGCATTCAAAGGAGGAGTAGGACTGCATAGGAATGATAGAAGCAGAGACCCACCCCAGAGAGATCAGAGCTACTCCACCTCCAGGATGATTGGTTCTGGCTTCAGAGAGGATCTTGTACACATCACGGAGGAGAATGTCAAAACTCGTGACGGAGCTGGCTGTGAACCATGTCTCAGTGAGAGAGAGGACATCCAGGTTAAGTTCTTCGAGGAGGTGCCAGTTGTCAGAGGAGTGGTTGACAGCAGAGTGAGAGTTGCGAGTAGCGGCGTGGAGCAGGTTTCCACAAGACTTCTGTGGTGGGTACAGGCCTAAGGTATGAGGGGTCCATAGGTTGGAAGAGGGATGTCGTGAGAGTCTGTCTGGAGGAAGCACTGATGTAAATACCACTGATTGGGAGGCCTGGGTTGAAGACCAGGATACCCCTCTTGATCTTCTTCCTTCCAGACTTAGTGAGAGGGTGTAGGATAGGGAATAGAGTAGCAGTCAGAGAAGATGGGAGAGACTGAGAGCACAGTAGAGGGTGCAATGAGTAGGGAGGGTAGAGTGAGGGCGGAGAAGCACAGCCACAGCCGAGCACCACAGGAAGCACCAGTGGGACAGCGAGTCACACAGAAGGAGGAACACGGGGCAATAAGGCAACACATTACAGGGGAAAGCATGCTCAGTCTGGGGGGAGACAAGAGGAGGGGGACAGCGCACTGCAAGACCCAGATTCGACTTTCCTAAAAGGAGTGAATAAGGCTTAGTTTCAATGCAGACAGCAATGCAAAAACACACCCAGATCTGACCTACCTAAAATGAGGGAACAAGGCCTAGTTTCAGTGCAGACAGCAATGCAAAAACACACCCAGATTCGACTTTCCTAAAAGGAGGGGAAAGGACTAGTTTCGACACAACCAGTAATGCAACACAATTTGACTGTACTAGAGGAATGTGAATGATGGCCAAACAATACGGGTCACAGATGCTTATGAGTGGTGCGATAAGAACAGTAGAGTAATTAGATGGGTGGGTCAGTTTAGTGGGGTGCAGCGATTGCTGCCCCCCATGAGCACACCGCACCACACCTACCATGTTGGTCGAAGCTGGTTGACGGCTGCTAGCTTCCTGCTTCCCCGGCTGACACCAGCAGACACCATCTGGAGCTGCTTCCACTGCAGCTGTCCTTAGCCTCAGGGTCCTTCGCCAAGGGGGCTGCTTAGCGTGGATGACTGTAAGGGCCTGTTGGCCAATGGGAGCGTGGTGGGCGGGAGGGGGTGGGGAAGGAGAGACCAGGGAGCGGGGGAGCGGGAGCATAGCAATATGGAAATTCAATTTTAAAGTTAAGGTGCCCAGGAATGGCGCTATTCACCCCAGCACCGCGGATGGAAATGGTGTAGAGGGGCTGGGGAAGCGAGGACACTCATAGCTGCTGAAGGCCTGCTGGCCAATGTGCGTGTGGTGGGCAGGAGGGAATGGGCAAGGAGAGACCAGGAAGTGGGGATGGGGAGGAGGAGCGGGAGAGCCATGAGCTGTGGTGCAGCAAAAATGAATTCAATGTTTAAGTTAAGGTGCCCAGGAACAGCACTACTCACCCCTGGCACTGTGGATGGAAATGGTGCAGAGGGGCCGGTGAAGCGAGAACCCTTTCAGCTGCTGAAGGACTGATGGCCAATGGGAGTGCAGTGTGTGGGAGGGGAAGGAGTGAACAGGAAGCGGGGAGGGGGTGCGGCAGAGCCACGTGCTGCAGTGCAGCCAAAAGGAAATTACATTTTAAAGTTAAGGTTCCCGGGAATGCACTACTCATCCCCGGCACCGAGGATGGAATGCATCCTACAAACACCCACAGAGTCCATCTCCCAACAGCCATATCTGTATATAATGACTCCTACTTGTACAGGGCTCTGTTGCTTCCTAGTTAGGTTTGAAATCTAGAAAGACAACTAAATGCATATTGCAAAGTGTTCCTATGGAATGCCTCACATCTCCATCCAGTCTTCGTTTTTCAATCAACAGCAGGTTGCATTCTGGGACTTATAGCTTTGCTTTTCCCTTATGTTTGGTCCTACAAATCATCAAGTGCAAAGTGATGTTGGTTAAAGAGCAAATAGTCAGCCACTTTTCCACCACTACTTTCTTACTCTGTATCGTGGTTGGAAAGCAGAGATAGCTACATCACGGTTCTATGTCCCTGCATTGACAACAGTGTTTTTCAAAGTAATTTTTTTCAAAGAAATTACTTCGAAAAAACTCATTGAAAAAGATTTCTTTAAATGTCAGAGGGTTCCCCAACCCCTCCTTTTTCCCTATAGTATTATACCCATCAAAACCCCCTCCCCATCCCTTTTAACATCTTAACCATCCCCTATATATTTTGGTGAGTTTTTTTCAAAGTAATTGTTCGTTAAAAATGACTTTGAAAAGACACCTGTCGATGTAACACTGTGATGCCCTTCATCACCAGGGACGTCATTTGGGGGTCGCCAGGGGTCACAACTGTACCCCATGAGGTCTCCCCTGCTTCCCTGTAGGTTCCCTTGCTATATTGTATAGTGTAGAAATGTTTGATCATAGCACATCAAGTGGCCCGCAGATTTAACTGTGCCACAATTAATGCTTTGTTGTAATGTGTCTATTTTTCCTATCTCCATGGCATGCTGTTCAGGATGTTTGTTTGAAGGTATGAGGTAACGAGTAACCGGAGTACGGGATGCCGTGTGAGTGTGCTTCTTTCCTGCGTTACTCTAAATTCTTTAATAAACAGTAATGAACCCTCCCAATGGTATGTATTTTGCCATCCCCTTGGAGCCACGCAGGCTTGACATGTTAACAAATTTGCACCAGGCCTGCAGATGAACTGTCCTGCTGTTAAATCTCAGTTACCAGTTTATTGGTATCCACTACAGAGTGTAATTTGCTTTTTGACTTTGAGAACTTTCAGACATGTAATTGCTCATTTTACTATAGCCAGTAAGGTAGCTGGTAAGATAGCTCGGTGGGTTGAGCGCTCGCTGCTGCGATGTGTGTGTGATCTTCTGGTTCCAGGTTTGAATCCCGGCAAGACCAACTCAGCCTTTTATCCTTCTGAGGTCTGTAAATCAGTACCAACACAAGTTGGGTGATATTGTATGTATATTTGTTCTATATGAAGCGCTTATGCGTAAGTGCTATATAATAACACATCGGGCCTCATTACGGGTTGGGCGGTCCAGAATTAACAGTGGCGGTAAACCCGCCGCCACTGTTAATTCCGGACCGCTCAATCCCGAATCCTGCAGGCGGGAGGTGATCTTCCCGCCAGGTCTGACCTGGCGGGTTGAACACCTCCCGCCTGCAGGCGGACGTACCAGCACCATCACGAGATGGTGCCGGTGTTTCCACTTCCCCATTCCCGTGGAATGGGGATTAACACCATTCCGCCTCCGTGACTCCCTGGACACCGGGGCTGTAATGCCCTGGTAATTCCAGGAGTCACGGAGGCGGAATGGTAATACGAGTCCGGTGGGAACCAGGCGGTTTTACCGCCGTGGGTACCGCCGGACTCGTAATGAGGCCCACCATTATCCTTTGGCCTTGTACATCTGCTTGCATTCACAGTAATTTGGTTATATGGGCCTATACACATAGATATTAATGATACATATGGTGATCTATTCTTGTATGAAATGTATATCAGATTACAGTGATATGGTACCATATTTATCATAGTGTACTTAGGAACAATGCTATGTGATGCCACTTCCTGTTTTGTCAAGGGATGAAAGGCTGTGTTCCATAGCTTCCGTGATGTCACTTCGGGGTGGGGTCAACTCACATCACTTGTGGTGTCATCAAAGGTCATATGATGTCACTTCGGCTACCCCAGGCATTTTGGTGATATGACGTACCTGTTCATCACATCATGTCTCTGTTTCTTTTTTAATCACTTTTCAATATTGCAATCTGTAAGGACCGGATTCAGTTTTCAAGCAAGGTGCCCAGTGTGTGAAACACAGGTGCAGGATCTTGCTCATTTCCTCTTCTTCTGCCCGGCGCGTTAAGTAGTGAGAAAGAGGTTTTTGCTGCCAGTTTTTAGAGAGACTAGTTTCATGCAGCATCGTCCGGCTTTATATTTTTTATCGAATGTGACTTCGCCATTTTCAGCTTGGGCTTTGTCACTCTTTATACGCACAGCCTTGCAAGTGTGACGGAGGTAATTGAATGAACTAGGATGATTTAAATAGCGTCTTTTTAACCTTGAAAATGAAGACTGTATAGCTGAGATATCCTAATCTTTCTAGGATTGTCATTGTGGATTGGGCATGTGTACACTCTGTGCCCTGCTGAGGAAACTGGGAAGGGGAAGATTTTGAACTTTTGTGCTTTAGTATTTTGTATTCAAATGAGGATGATTCATAAGATTTGTAAAAAATAAATTCTATTTGATGAGAGTATGTATAATTAATATGTATATGATATGATTGGTTATTTATAACGCGCTTAATATCCAGAGGTTTCTAAGCGCGGACCCTGGGATCGTACCTGTGTTGCTCTGTGTCGTCTTGCTTCCAAGGCGAGCACGTTACCCCTGAGCTATCCTCCCGTATGTTTTTTTAAAATGTGGGATTGTGTTTGCTTTTATGAATATGCATATCCGAATAATGTTTGGGGGAAAAAAAGACTTTGCAATACTGTATCCATACTGTATGCTCATTCCACTAAAAAAAGGCAGACATATAGGTACCAGGATGCCAAGAAAAAGATAGTCCGGACTAAATTCACAGTTCACAGAAGACATCGGAGACTTGAATTGTCTGTAGTAGCTGCACGCCAAGATGCGGTGCGAAAGTAAAAGGATGGTGTGTGCAGCTGTTTGCCTTTCTTTTTTCTTTTTTTGAGGGGACACCATCACTCAGGGCGAACCTAGAAATCTAAACCCAGGAATTTAACAATGCCCATTTCAGGCGTGTGTGGCGCGTCCTGCAGCGTCGGATTGGGTCGTCGGCCAATCGGCCCGTGGCCGATGCAAAATCATGGCCGGAGACCTGGGGGCCGGTTCCTGAAGCCCACGTGGGCCGGTTTCAGCCCAGGCGTGGGCTTCACACTTCAAGAACCAGCCCCCAGGGCCTCGGCCTCGCCGGGCGGATGCAAGTTGCAAAGGATCTGTAAGTAAATAACTTACAGATCCTTTGCAATTGCAGCCCCGCCGCCGGCCCGTCGCAGATGCAGAGAAAGGTAACACTGAAGTGTTACCTTTCTTTGATAAATGCGGCGGGCCGGTGGCTAACTGCCTTGGCCCACGACACCCTGGCGCCAGCAGCAGTCAGTGCTACAAAACACTGGGAGGGAGCGGCAGGGCTGGGCGGGACTGCCGCAGCCCAGCCTGCTCCCTCCCAGTGATTTGTAACAGACTCTGCTCGCCTCTCCGCCGCACACCGCCACTGCCGCCGGGCCGCCGGCACCATAGGTTGCAACTTGCAGCAGTGAGCTGCTTTCATCGGAATTATTTCTGTGTCCGCTTCGCTCCACTCAGGACTCAGGAGGCATAGAGTGCCTGCCTGGGACCCCACGGGGGGAGACCACCAATCCCAATGGTACGGTAGGCCGGATCTCCCTCCATAACCGTGACTATGTATTTTGCTTTTTGCAAGTTGCAGTAATAGCATGTTTTTTCTGCCGTTGTCTCTGTTACGATCATACAAGACATTCCATCTCTGTATCCTCAGTCACTTGACAAAATCCTTGTGCCTAAAAGCTTGTGTACAGTGTACAAATATTTGACCATAGCATCACGTGTTTGCATTATGCAGGCACCGTGGGTGCTTCTTTGTATCCAGTGTGTTTGGGGTTCAGTTTTACTGGTGGGTGTGCACGCAAACGCAGTCATGGGGGGGTTTGCTGGGAAGGGGGGGGTTGCTGGCGTGTAAAATAAAAAAGTGTTTTTGTCCAAAGAAAGGCCTTGATTCTGGCTGGATGTAATTGGTTTTACGTGAGGGTGTTGGAATGGGGGAGTTTTAAACATTAAACGTATGCAAAGCTTTCTGTGGGGCATGGTAGCCTAGTTATGTGCTAATTAATGGTCCCGTCCCTCGGATGTAGCCGTGATGTATAGGCTACCAGTTTGAGTCGACACTAAGGAAGATCGATCCGGTAGGTGGAACTCTTGAGGGGGGACACGGGATGGCTTGCAGTGCAAGACCAGACTGCTTAGTTAGCCATGCTGGGGGGGCGCCTTGAGTTGCCTCATGGCCCTAACTGGCATTCATTCCAACCTGGCATCCGAAACCTCCTCTCCTCACCCCCCCAAAATACGGGTAACTGTTGTGGTCCTAATGCTTGCATGTGTGTATGTGCGAATCGCCCTGGGCTAGCTTGGGAGATTAGCACTGCATTGTACGTGTTAGAGTGGCTGCTCCACAATGCTTGGCATAGACGGATGTGGCAGGATACAGGCCTAAGGCTTAGGGGGCCAGCAGAAGGGTTTAGTATAGGGAATTGTCGCCAATCTGCTGCAAGCAGGGACAGTAACCTCCTCCCCTTCTCCCAGCATTCTCCCACTCAGTGCCGGGAAGCCCCGCTAAGGCGCGTGCTAACAGCACCAGGTTTACCCCACCCCCGGAACTACAAATAAAATAATGCATTGGGGGGACACTCCAGCTAACTTCACCTGCCTGACGCAAAACATTTCAACCATTTGGGCTGAAAAAAAAAACACAGTGTTACATCTTGGAGTATAAATTGTGGTGGTGAAGGCAGGAAAGGAGACGAAAGCAATAACTGCTTACATAGCCATACTGTGGTTTACTCTATTTCAGTCAAAGGCAAATCAATACAATGCAGCTATAGACTGCACAATTATGACTTTGAATCATTTGCTACGATTGTGCACAACACTTACACTTTCATTCTGTAGATTGGTAAAGTGTGTTGGAGTGTGGAAGCATTAAGAACTATCAGGAACAGCCAATGGGATTCAGGTGTTATTGTGGTATAGAATTAGAAAAGGTCCCTGTTAGGCTATAGCAGCACCACCACCATTTTAGGGATTTGCCTGGTCTTCTATTAGAATGGCCATGAAGGGGTTCTAAATGTGCTGGAATAAACTTCCATGGGTGACATATGAGAAGGGTTCCAACTCTCTTTTCCTGTCCTCTGTTTTCAGATACACTCCCAACAGAACCCAAAACCACACTTAACCACAACCGCACAACACTGGAGCTATGGCAATACTCAAAGTATTGGGTAGTTCATTAGGGCGCAACTGGTGTGGGATAGCACATCAAGTGGCTTACCATTGACTTCATTGTGCCACAATGAATGCTTTGTTGTAATGTGGCTATTTTTCCCATCTCCCTGGCATGCTGTTCAGAATGTTTGTTTGCATGTATGAGGTAATGAGTGCTCAGAGTATTCAATGTCCTATGAGTACACTGCTTTCCCTATTATGCCAACCTCTGAAGCCTGAAAAGTAGATGCACGCATGCATGAAATGCAGCCAAATTTGCACCAGACATGCAGATGAGCTAAACTGGTCTGCTGTTAAATCTGTTACCAGTTTAATGGTATCCACACTCCAGAATAATTGCTCATTTTACTCTAGCTTATTTGATAGCTCAGTGGGTTGAGTGCTCGCTGCTGCGATGTGTGTGTGATCTGCAGGTTGCAGGTTCGAACCATCTCAGCCTTTCATCCTTCTGAGGTCGATACATGAGTACCAACACAGGTTAGGTGATATTGTATGCATATTGGTTCTATAAAAAAGAGCTTAAGCGTAAGTGCTATACAATAACATATTATCATTTGGCCTTGGACGTCTGCTTGCTTTCACAGTAATTTGACAATATGGATCTATACAGACAGATATTAATGGTACATATGGTGATCCATTCTTGTATGAAATGTATATCACATTAGTGAAATCATAACCATATTTTTCGTAGTGTACTTAGAAGCAATGCTATTTGATGCCACTTCCTGTTTTGTCAAGGGGTGAAAGGTCGTGTTCATGCTACTCCTGCTCGGAGCTGTGGACCCTGTCACAGAACTGTATGCAAAGTTATGTTATTTTATGTGTTGTAATGTAACAGACACATGAACCCTCCATAAGTAGCATTTTTTGTAAAGTCATGAATTGACGCAATTCACGGATGATGGTTTGAGGGCCACTTTTTTTGAGGCGAGGGGTGGGCCACTTTTTTGAAATGAGGGGTGGGCCACTTTTTCTTGGGTGTCCGGGCCTATTTCTTGTCCCAGTCCGACCCTGGCGTCCTGTGTCTTTCTCTGCACTCTGGTACTCATGGTTTTGCTTTGCAATTATGAATGCATGGCTATGATGGACAGAATGCAAGAAAGGAAGCAGGGATGAAGCCGCTATTCACACCTGGAACAGTTATAGATAATTACTTTGCTCGTCAAAGAATATTTACAAGTACCTACTGGACCTTTTTCTTGCACACAATAACCAACCAGATGTTCTTAGCTGTGCTGGGAATTAGGCGTTAAAATGCATATGGCACACCACAATAAACAAGCCTAACATTAGCAGTACTGGGGAATCACTGAAGGCGAACTTGCCCCCACAAACCTTTTTCCCTTCATTCTTTTTTGCTGGGGAACTGACAATATGGCTGTAAATCACAGCTCCAGGGAAACCAGGCAAAATGAAACTGGATTCAGCCCATGGCAGGAATTGCTTTGATGAACCCCAGTCATGAGACCTCTAGCATGGATGCAGTCCTTTAGACGTGAAAATATGTCTTTCCTAACACCAAGGAAAACATGGGGGTGGATGCCCCTCTACACGGCCCTTGGAGATCCACCAGTGCATTTTTGGTCATTCGATTCTGAAGAACCTTTGTGGATGAGGTTTTCAGGATATATTCCATATGCCAGCATGAAGCTTCCAATGCTAAAAAGTCTCCCATCAGTATTTGCATTCAGATCTGTACATAGTACACAGGAAAGTAAAGAAATAGTTACTCAGAATTGTGACTACTGTTCTTCGAGGCCAAAGTCCCCGTTCATCCATACGACCTGTTCCACATGTCCGCTTAATTATCCTATATAGTGATGGTGTGGAGAAGGCCTCGCTGTTGGACAGGAGGGTGGAATGAGGTGGTAAGTGCGGCCACTCATGAATCCTGCCTGCCGTGTTTTCTCTTGAAGGCTGCCTCACGTAGGGATCCACTCCCGTCATCTTTCCAGGGATGACATCCCGTCGGTATGCAAGAAAGGAAACTTTGGGCTAGGAGTACAGTCAACACAATGGGAAACCTTTGCTTTTGCCAAGGTATTTGCCATGGATTTCCTGTATGTGTGCTGTTTGCGGCACTCTTTCATTCGTTGTGCTCGGGATCAGTGAATCGGCCCACCTGTTACCTTTACCACCCAGCGGTTACTCCACTGTGTAAATCTTGATCGCGGTACATCACAGTGCTGAGTAGTACTGATGGATTACCACTATTGTTTGGAGCAAATGCATACAGGGCAGAACGCGTCCTACTGCCGATTACGAAGGAGTGAACAATTACAGCCTATTGTTGCCGAAACACACCAAGCACTCACCCTAATCAGCCTCTTACTCTGCTTTCATTGTCTTGACCAGTAGACCACACGCCCTCCTTCAGCACCTTTCTAGTTCTATTAGCTTTGTATCGCACACACTTGCTATTGATGCCAACATCAAGCCAGCAAGATCCTCAACCACGAAGGCTAATTTCTCTGTTTGCACGCATTTGATTAGCAGGCAATCACTCTCACAGACCCATAGTAATGTGCCACTTATGAAGTCCTCCAGGCTTCTGGAGTGCTCTTCAGTAGTGCTCGAGATGCTATCTAAGGCCCTGCACTGCTCAAAGGGCTACCCAGCTGCTCGGCGAATTTCCTCTTCACACGGGGGAACAGGGAAAAAGAGCCCCAGTCTCATCGGCCTCTTAGGCACCCCGCCACTGCACCCTTTACTTGATTTTCTCAGAAAGCGAGCAATCGAAGACTGCTGCCGGACAAAGCGCATTAGAGTAAATGAATAGGTGTTAATGTTTCTCTTGTAAATCAAAGTTGAATGCAGTGCCTCCTCAGTGCATAGTCAAAGAAGATCACATTGTATCTTTGTATGTCATTGGGTAACAATGACTTGTTTTTACAGCTCTGACTCCAAATCCTGGGCCGGGTGGGCACACAAGTGACCCTGAAGTTCAACTTTAAAGGGGCATTCTTTATGTATGCATATGTCTATGAATGGATCTGTGTATAATTAAGATGTGTCATGCCAAAGTAGTGAGATCATAGCTTAGGATACGTGTCACTTTACATGGGGAATGGGAAAACAATTCCTTCTGTAACTTTAGAGCTCCACCATGAAAGGTCACCAAATTTGTCAAAAATTGAAGTCTGGACACTTCAGATGGTATCTCTCTCATTTGCCGACAAGCTTTTTTTTCAAAGTCATTTCTGACGTCAAAATTATGTCGAAAAAAAACATTGAAATATATGGGGTCAGGGGGTTAAAATGTGTGGGGAGGAGGTAGGGGTAAAATAATAGGGAAAGATGGGGCTTGGAGGGAGACCCCCAAAATAAAAAAATAACAATCTGTTGGGTTTTTTTTTTAAGTAATTCCGGCATAGGAAATTACTTCGAAAAGAATCCTGTCGGCAAATTAACATGCAACTATCAGAACAGGCATGCCGAATGTTAAAAAGGTGTTCAGAGAAGTGCTTTCTGATTATTTTCTCAAAATAGTCCGTTTCAGTTTTAGAGTTTTTAGAAATGCATCTAGAACTTGTTGGAAACTGGTGAGATTTGAGTTATTCACTTTTCAAAACGTATCTGAACGTCAGGCAGGCACAGTGCAGCTAGAAAACACACACATACACACAGAAACAGAACACGTAGGCACAAAGGTGCAACCAGGAACCAGTTTTATCGGGACAAGCACAATACACCGAAAAACGTGTGTAAACGAAGCTGAAAACTCAAACATCATAACGTTAGGGACATTTTAAAATGTCGGTATGCGCACAGCACATAATAAACACACACAGAGAAATGCCGCAACAGAAGGTGACGTTACTAAAAGCCTAACTAACATGGAAAGAACATATGCAATTCCTTTACTGACATTTAATAAATCGGTTTTCATATAAAATGCAGGAAACACAAAACCACCTATAAAAATAGAAAACCGGTTACAAGCAGGGGTGGGACTGGCCGATAGAGAGCTCTGGAGATTTCCTGGTGGGCCTTTGCACTCTGGGCCTCTTTTGTGTGATATTTCCACATTTTTTCATAGGAAAATGGTTAGACTTGGCGAAAATCTGTAATTTGGAGCCACTTTGAAAATTATTTCCAGGGCCTCTTTTGGTTCCCAGTCCACCCCTGGTTAAAAGTGTGCTCAGAAGAAGCGCCATAGCCACAAACGGAATATGCATGGCCAATCCACAAACACACATGGACAACACTAGATCCAATTAGGGTTGCATACAACACAAGGAAAACACCAAATGAAAAGGGAAAAACACACACGCACTAGGCCATTAGAGACATCTCACAATTTCTGCATGAGCACACAATGCGGAAAAAACACGCGAGCGGGTGCGCGCACGCACGCTCGCACCCACAAGCACGCACATTCACAGGCGCGCGCGCGCAACCAAAAGCAGAAAATATGAAACTGTATCCAAGGTCTTAATGGACATATCATAAACCAGCGATGCGGAGTGAATGCGGAAAAACTCACACACACCCGTATGAAAAAAAGAGCACAGATGTACATATGGAAATTTTACACATTCCATGATGATAAAAAACATATAGGCATACAGACATGGTCATGGACATCACACATTTCAAAAGAAGAGGGAAAAAACAATATTAAAAAGTAAAGCCTACACATGATACGCATGGTAAAGTTAAGGTGCAAGCAGCCAGTCCCAATCAACTATTTTCCTAATACAAACAACGTCCATCCAACAGTAAATTAAACTTCAGCTCGCCCTGCACCGCCACCACACCGCATCAGGCAGCTCACACCAGTTCTATAGTTACAGAAAGAGAGTGTGGCGGTTTATTATGGCTTTGAGGATTCATTTGCAGTCGGATAGACTTTGTTTGAGTTGGGAAATCTTGGATGTGGACTGAGTGTTTGTACCTAGATGGTGACATTTGCAATGTTTGTAAGAAAGCACCCAGGGTTCAGAGAAGCAAGCCCTGCAGCGCTCCTCTCTTCTGCAGCCCAGTTCAGCTTGAGCACTTGCAGTTACAGCGATGCATTCATTGGCTCACAGCCAGCCCCAGGGAGGGGCCCTGACCTCTATCCTGATTGGGTGATATACAAAATAACTGGGCATCTCAAGGAGGTGTGCCAATGCGCAAAGTCTGTCTGTGCGACCACACACCTGAATGTGTACAGCTCATTCAAAAACCAAATAAAGGGAGACTGAGTGTTGCAAACATTGCCATCCTCATTCATTCCTCGCATACAAAATGTGTGCATAGTTACACGGTGTGTGGAATAGGTTTGTGCTCAGAATGTACCTCAAAAGGGAAGAGATGTTTGCAGGTCAAGTGGAACATGTGTTCATGATGCCGCTTTGCAAAACATGTTCATGCACAAAGATGTGTGAAAAAAGTGTGCATGTCTGGAAAGAACAGAAGTGCATCAGCAGATCAAATTGTACCTCACCGGGGACACGCGGTACGCACATATGTTGTCATACGGGTGAGTTGTTGACGGGCGATGATGTAAAAGTAGCCACGTGTGAAATACAACATGCTTGCAGCATGAGGCGTGATAACCAGAAGCCCATGTGGGAGCGGAAATTAACAATGTTGAGGCAGGTGGAGGAGAGGTCAAAATAGGTGAGGATGACGGGGAGGCATAATGTTAATGTAGTTTGGCATGTGTACGTACGTTGCGTAATGGCCAGAAGTATGAATTTTGATCCCTACATACAAGAAATCAGTGGCATCTATCACGTGTGTATGCTTAGGCATAGCCACATATGCTAGAATATACTAGCTCCTCAGATGCGGTATTACTCACAGAACCCAACGTTGACCCCATTGAGGACATGCTACCACTTGAGAACTAGAGAAATGAAGAAGCTGGGCGGGGCATAGAGCAGTCTCAGGAACATGAAGATGCTAATGCAACTGCCCATGTCATGCCCTTGCAAATATCTCAAACACCAACGAGACCCTCATAGGCTGGCAAGACTAGTGAAGAGCAGCAACTCCTCTCTACGCCAGGCACTGGTGACAGTGGTTCACTTCCACCATTCACGTACCCATTGTTCATGGGCAAGTAAACCATCTTATCCGTCTCCTGTTCTGACAGGACATGTTCAGGACATGTAGAGAGCCTGCACCAAATCAATATCAGAGCCCAGTTGTCTGAAATCATGCCTATTTTAGGGGAAAGAGTGCAAGAAATGTAGGTGGAATTAGTGCAGGCAAGGTTGTGGGGTGCATTCAAAGGCCCCAAACTGAAGTTCCTTTTACATGAAAGCAAGATTTTCAACACTGACACAAAAACAGCTTTGCTCTCTCTCGCTGCAAGGGAAAACTGATTGACCCTTTCACATGAAAAGAAGAATTTTTTAACAATGACACAATAACGGCTTTGCAGTTTAAATGTGAAAATGTACCACTGCTAACAGACAAATGTCAGGGAAAAGACAAGTACCATGATTCATGGAATTATTTGCATATAAAACAGGGATTTGCGTTCCATTCTGCTCGCAAATTCCAGGGATTTGCGGGCAGAATGGCATGCAATCCCTGATTTACACACAAATAATTCCATGAATCAGGGCCATGGTGGCTGCTGACAAAAAGTTATCTATATTATATTTTACATACAAAATACCAGTGGCATTTGAAAAGCCACTTTATTTTCCATGGAAAAATGTCTGTCGGCACAAGGCAAACTCTTTTGGCTTGTGGGTGGGCAAACTTCACAAAGAAACCCCCCCCACTGTAAGTCTGGATGTTACATCCCCCATCTAATTACAACAGCAATAACGTGTGTCCTGCTAAAGGTGTGGAAAGCCCACTGTTCCCCAGGTTTGCTGCCTCTGAAGGCAAGTGATAGCAGGGCAGTTCCCCTTGACTGGAGCATGACTAAAAGGTGTAAAGACTGGGGGCTAAAACTTCAAAAAGCAAACAATCAACTTCAAGGAGACTCATGAAGCCTCTTAAAGTAGACTCCATTTTGTACAATGATGAGTGGGCATGGAAAAGTTGCCTCAATATCCATACCATTCATGAGGGCCTAGCATTATCAGGCTTTATTAAGTGCTTGAATCTGTAGTATGCATTTATTGCAACTTGTTTTGTACTCTTCCTTTCCCTCATTTATTGTTCCTTCTGTATATGGATTATGTTTTATGATGTCATTGGATATGTCCTAACTTGTTTTTATACGCTGCCATTTGAGGAACATTTTGTTTTTATTGTATATCCAGTATATATATATTTGTTATGATTCAATTGATTTTATTTTATTATGTTTCTCTTGCTTTTTTTTGTAAACGTTTGAAATAACCAAATGCAAATAAAACAAAAATAAAAAAAAGATACTCATGAAAAACTCTGGTAACAGGCTGGCCCACAGAGACAGATAGCTGGATGAAACAGATCTCCCATTTGCTGAACATACAGATTTACAATTAAGTTAAAAGGACTATTATAACTCAGGCCTCTTCCCCAGCAACCATAAAGTGGATGTTCTTCATTTATGTACAATGTCTTAGCTAATTTCCAGTCAATTTTGGAGATATAAAATGTATGCACTTACAATTTAGGGAACTGTAATGGCCAGTTAAACAAGGTTCTTGGCTGATCTGCAAATTTCCTGAATGTAAGAGTTGACGAACTGGTGAAGGGTAAAATTAGGAATATGGGAAGGAAATGACATGTTCATAACTGTTATGTTTTCTGTGAAAATGTCAGATAATTGCCAAATGGCCGTGCAACATGGTGCAAACCTAGTAGTCGTCTTATGTAATTCCCTATGATTAACGGAATCGTAAAATATATATGTTATGGCAGTTGCTAGTAAAATTATGAAGTGTTGCCAGGCAGCAGGCAGTGGTACAGAGTTTAAATGAACTGTGATGCAGCCAAATAAATGCTTCCAATGTGTGTACAGTTCACTTTTCCCAACCTTTTGAGTATTCATCCCATCGGGACTCAGGATAGTGCCGCAAAAGTAATGCTTTGCTCAGAGGACTACCAGACTTGCGGGATGGTGGCACAAAGTGTATTGTCCCCCTACATTCAAATTAGGACACGTTTATATTTCCTTAGGATAAATGATGCAACTTTTTAATGCATTTATCCATTTGTCCTAAAGGCACACAAAGATTTTTTTGTATTTGTTATGAATTTGTTTATCACAGAAAACCTTACACATTGATAAAACTAAACCAATTTACAGATCAAAAGAAAAACAAGAAAAAATAAGAAAAACATCAGACATATTAAATAGCATGCATACTGTTACTCATCAATTCCTATTAGGAAAAAAATTCTGATTTTAAAATCCAGTGTTATTTATAAAGTGCTTAGTGCTTTCATACATCAATTATGAAAACAGAATACAAGTAACAATCTAGAGGGTGGAGGTCTTTACCAACTAATTTCAATCAGATTAATTATGTGTACAAATTTTACGACATCCATTGTCAGTGGCGTTTTAGTACCACTCGACAGACGCCTCTCAAATTTTTGAGTTGTAAGCCACAATTCATTATCTATAAATCTAGCAAATATTAACAGTCTCAGATTGTAATGATATGTTTGAATACACTCTTTTTATTCATTTATGTATTTATTTTGAATTCTTAATAAGGCGCTGCATGCCCGTCCGGCTCAGAGCACACCAAAGAGACAGAACAGCATGGGAACAGAAGCAGGGGAGATCAGAAACCGAGCGGGACGATAACAATTAATCAGCTGAATTAAAGAGTAGAGTTTTTGTACTTCTCTTAATCATTGTCAGTGATTGAGACAATTTAATAGCATGGGATAAGGCATTCCATTCACGCGGAGCATAGAATTCAAAACTAGAGTCACCAAATATTTTTATGCGTTATCGTGGTTGGTTAAACTGAAGATTGTTGGTGGAACGTAACACCCAGCCAGGTTGTTTCAATGATTGTCTCTTAATGAGATATTGAGGAGCACTCAAGTTCTGACATGTGTATGTAAGAGATACAATCTTGTGCTGATTCTCTGCTTGACTGGTAGCCAATGCAGTTCCTTCCTGAAGGCAGTGATAAGGTCACGCCTAAATAGTCCAAACATGGCTCTCACAACCCCATTTTGAGTAGTCTGGAGACGATGTAAGTTTCCCTGTGAGGTACCAATCAAAAGACTATTGGAGCAGTCTAATCGTGAGTTCATGAGTGAGGATGCCAGGAGAGATCTGTTCTTTAAAGAAAGGTAAGGCCTACTCTGGTGTAGCAGTTTGATTACATGTCCACATGATGAGCAAATCTGTGATACACCATTGATATGTCAGCATCAAGAATAACCCCTCGTGTTTTTACCAATTTCTCACAGAATTGTGCTACCAGCTACCTCAAACTGAGCATACTGAGTATTGAGCTTCAGTCGAGGACCAGAGGCCATTATGAGAATCTCAGTCTTAGTGTTATTCAATGCAAGTGTTTTATGCGCCATCCAGGCCAGGTTTCCACTATAAACTCGATTTACTGTGGCAGCATCCTTGGAATAATCCTCAGATAGCTCGAACAGGATCTGGGTGTCATCTGCATAATTTGCAAACTGGACACCCAGACCGTCAAGAAGATCAATAAATGGGCTGATATATACGTTAAACAGCAAGGGAGATAGACATGACCCCTGCAGAACGCCACAGGTCAAAGAGATGGAGTTAGCCTCAGCACTTTCAATGGCTACTCTAGATGGTCTTGGACCAAGAAAGGATGCAATCCACTGTGTTGCATTTTCTGAACAGTTGGCAATAGTTAACAATCTGTTCTTTAATACATTGTGATCAATGATATCAAGTGCTGCCGCAATATCTAATAGTAGATGTAAGGCTGGTGACTTCTTTCTATGATTCCTACGATATTGGATTAAGATCCAGGAGCGCTGTCTCTGTTCCAAGTTGGGAACTGAAACCAGATTGGTAAATGTTAAGATGTTTATTTTCTACTATACATTTTTGGAGCTGCAGGTATGCCACTCTGTGCAAGATATTTAGCAATTATGGAAAATTAGGGATTGGCCTATAATTCTTAGGAACTGCAGGGTCAAGTGTGTCCTTTTTCAAATGAGCGGTTACCCAGACATCCTTCAGGACAGCAGGTACAATGCTGTCTCAAATGAGGAGTTAATTATTTTGGTGATAAGATGTAGATTTCATGTTGGTAACAATTTCTGAGACCTCACTTTATGAGCAGCTATGAAAATCAAATTTAGGGAGGGTTGCTAGATTGGCCAGATGGGTGCTCATTGAATTAGTGAGGTCATTGTTACTTGCTGGGCTAGCCAATTGGTTAGAAAAGGACATGCGATGACGCACAATTTTATTCACAAATTCATCCTGAATGGATTGGCACCATATGGAGTCTTTGGAAACAGGCAAGAAAGGAGATGAGCGACTTTCAAATTCTTTAAGAATTTTAAACAGTTACTTTGAGTTTGATTTGGCATTATCAACGCGTATGTTATATGTTTCCTTTTTGGATTCGATGATGGTGTGTTTATATTTTTGTAGCGATTTTTTATATTTTCCCAAAGTAGTCGGGCAGGGATTCTTCATCCATTTTCAATCAAGTACTCTTTTTATTTTCCTTGCTTCCACAATATAATCATTAAACCATGTTTTCTTAATGGTTTCAACTTTGACCATCTTAGTTTTTTCAGGAGCCAGGATATCGATGGGGTCCTTAATAGCGGATGATAGGTGAGAAACCAGATCAGGGGTTTTCACAAATGCTTCAATATGACCTAGTAGAAGAGTAGAGAAGGCAGTGGCTGAGACGTTCTTAATGTTCCTGCAGGTAATCTCTAACCCAGCATTGGTATCCAGTCTCAGGATGGAGAGTTTGTAAGCCTTATAGTAATGTTTACCATTAAATGATCCCACCATGGCCATAATTGGGTGCTAGTGGCAAAGCTATGGACATTGGGAGATAGTATCCAATCCAAGGTATTACCACCCTGATGTGTTGGGTCTTTTACCAATTGGGTATAGCCAGCTACTTCCATGGAGGACAGCAGAGATGTGGCTGAGGAGTCTGATGGGTCATCAGCCCATAGATTAAAATATCCCATTACAAGTACAGGAGAGTTAACCTTTGTAATGCTATTTAGCAGTTCTAGAAGCTGTTCTTCAAAAGACGGGAGGGCTTGGGGAGGTTCATAATGAATAAGTATAATGAGGGCGGTATTCGGGTTAATCTTCACTTTTATTTTAAGATTTTCACACCCGTCCAGATGGTGAGTGTTAGAAGTCTTACATTTAAGGTAGTCTTTCACAATAAGAGCCACATCCCCACCCTGTTGTTCTATACGATCGGCCCTATGTATTTTATATCCTATGGGCAGAGAGTTGTTAATAGTGATATGCGCAGTATCATGTAGCCATGTTTCCGAAAGTGCCAGGATATCTGGTTCTTGCATGCGAATATAATCCGCAATCTCAAATGCATGTTTAACTAGAGAACGTGTGTTTAGCAGAGAGATAGCTGATTACCTATGGGGGTTTTATTGTCTTTAGGTTTGAATCCTATAGTGCGATTATTGTTGAAAATATGCTCCTCCTGATTAGTTAAAGTGAGCCCACTATTGTGAGAAAGGGAAGTTTGTGACAAAGTAGTATCTTTGTCAAAATAAGTCGCCCCATTTGGCTGGTCCCTGTCTGCACGAGAAATAGAAGCAGACGGTGTTGGCATAGTAGGGCTATCGTTTACCACAATATCTTGTATTAGTGGTAGGGAAACGTTAGCATGAGTAAGGTCTGTCTTTGTAATCAACGTGCAGTCGGGAAGTAGTTCCAAGGCTAATTATTTCGTCAGTATTTCAGCCCATTTGGTTTGGGAGAGAGTTCTTAGATCAGTTGACATAGTTGATATAATACAGTGTACCACGCAAGAGCAGGTAGTTAAGGCTTTACATTTGGCAGGAGTGGACGAGGTTTCCGCTATGGATCGTGAGAGGTTGCAGGAGAAGACGTCTAGACCACCTTACACTTGCCTATACATTTTGATTATACAGAGTACAGAAATTGAGGGTTTCATTATATTTAAAGGGGATATACTGAATTTCACACGTGGGTATCATTTTTAATTTAAAACAACGGGATTGAGACCTCCAATAAGCATTTGGAAATGTCTTAAGATACCTTGCTAGCCTACCCATTGGTTTGCCAAGTAGAGTGAAGTTTTTCTATAATGTGTAATTGCACATCCTCCCAATAGTATCGAACCAATCTTTCTAGAAAGAGCTGTTTTGGTTTGCAATGGGTTATTACTTAAAATGACCCCTTAATACTAGAGGGCGCTAGAGGGCGACCAAGAGGGCAGTTCCTTGGTGAGCTCCGATGGTGCACCCTGTATTAATCCTGTAAATCTATAAATTCCAGGCGGCATCCAGAATCGCTGCTGCCCTATACATGTCGCCGAATAACCAGCAACACCGGGGAGCCGAATGCTGATACCGGATATGGCCGAGAACGGAACGGGCCAGGCGGGGGGCAAAACAGCACTAAGGTGAGAGGTGATACCACTCGTTCCCCCCCGCCTGGGTCCCCTGAAGCGGCCCCCGTGGGTGTTGGGTGGCGGGGCCACCCCTATTGGTGGACCCCCGCCACCCAACTAACTGCAGTGAGCCAGCTAACGCGAGCACAGATTGGAAGGTGCCCTGGGACCACACATCAAACTCCAAGTCCCAGGCCCTGCCTGTGTGGGGACAGAGGGAAAGACTAAACCAGACGGCGGCGGGCTCACTTCACTCTGCTCTCACCGTGCGTTGCCATCCACGCTCCCAAAAAGGCGACGCGTGGGAGGCCCTCAGCGTTGGACCTGCAGCCTTGTGTTGCCCATCAGACCTAAGGCTGGAGCCTTTGGCCCTGCACGCCACCTTCTCCTCCAATCGCTAAGCATGGGGCGCCCTTTTGGAGGGCAAGTTCAGTTCACCGTAGCACCATTTGCGACTGGATGAGCATCAGGTGCTCCCACGACCTTCACCAGCCTCCTCCCTCTCTCCCACCAGACCATTACACAGCACTCCCACCATACGTTGCTTTCCACCCTCCTGAAAAAGGCGAGGCACAGAAGGCCCACAACGCCAGACCCGCAGCCTCGGGCTGTCCATAGGACCTACAGCTGAAACGCCCAGCCCCATACACTCCTTCGCCCTCAACTGATGAGTAGGGGCGCCATTCAGAGTGCCTGATCGGCTCGCCGCAGCATCATCAGGGTCTAAATAAGCACCAGCAGCTTTCACGACCACCGACGCCCCCCGTCTTCTCCCCCAACTGACCACTACACAAGCCCAAAGCAATATATGCAAGCCATATCACAATGGGGAAATCAGATAAATCGCAAAGGAAACTGACCTTTGAACCAGGAACAGTGGTCAGAACCCCCAAATCCAAAGACCAACCTGTCGATCCCAAAGAGCCAATATCCCATGACGGCGATGCCGACCAAACCAGAGACATCAGAAAGATCCTTCTCAAGCTCAAATCCGGCATTGGCAGTATCAATTGCAAACTCGACAATGTGTCCACTAAAGTCGGCCAGATCCAGCACCGGTTAGACAAACATGGCGACAGACTGGACACCGCCGAGCAGCGGATCTCCGACCTCGACGACAATGCACACTCTCTAGCAACAACAATGTCAACACTGGAGACTCAAATGAAGGCCGTCATGGCTAAAAATGAAGACCTCGAAGGGCTCTCACGACGCAATAACATTAGGATCATAGGGGTAAGAGAACATCAACCGGCAACGAAAATGGAGGACTTTGTGGAATCTGTCTGCAAAACGCTGTTCGGAAGTCCCGCGCTATCCTGCTTGTTCATGGTGGAACGAGCACACAGAATCCCTGCAAACCGCCCCACCCGGGGGCGCCCCCCGCCCGATCATAGCTAAACTCCTTAATAACAAAGATCGAGATACAATCCTACGCATGGCTAGGGAGAAAGGAGGTCTAAACTACGAAGGCGACAACATACAATTTTTCCCGGACTTCTCCCCATCGGTCCAGGCACAACGCAAAACTTTCACCGGAGTGAAACAGCGTCAGCAAGACAACCAAATGCTCTACTCAATGCTATATCCTGCCAAATTGTGTATCCAACATGATGGTAAGGCCCAATTCTTCAGCACCCCAGAAGAAGCAAATGCTTTCCTGGACCAACTTGGCTGTAGACCCGCAGTGAACAACCCGAGATCGCCAAGGCGTGATTGACCTAGAGCGGTCCCACCGTGACGTATTCCCCCCGCTCACAGGCAACCAACTGTTTACACCACGACTGATCATCTTGAATCTACACTAACGATCAGGAACAGGGCGCACAGACACTTGGAAGGTCACTAGCGCTCCAAGCGCAGCAGAGTTATATTTGGGGATTTTGAATTGGGAAATCTGTCAGGCGAGTTGGAGGTTGCCTGCGTTGGGGAGGGGTTGGGAGTTGCCCGTGAGAAATGGGAAGGGATTCCACACAAGTTTGAGATTAACAAGTTTCACCGAACCCGAGGTTACCTACATGCGCCGCCCGCGAGGAGACCGCACCTCGCCCAATGTCACCACGACAAGCTCCATCACCACCACCCCCCAGCAACCAACTGGAAAAACTCGCTTACACAGAGAAATAAAACAATAGCGCCTTCACCGTTGCTACGTGGAATATTAAAGAAGGGAACCAGCCAGCCAAAGTGAGAAAAATGACACAATATCTATGCCAACACAGGATTGACGTAGCTCTCAGCCAAGAAACCCACTTATGTCTGAGAGCCGAACACTCCTGGGCAAAAGACTGGGGATGCCACAGCTACTTTGCCTCATTCTCATGGTATGCCAGAGGAGTAGCCATCCTTATCAGCAAAGCAACTAACTTCAGACTGATTTCAGAAAAAAAAGACACCGAGGGCAGATCGCTCCTGATACATGGAACAATTGATGGCGAAGAAGTCACTCTAGTGAACTCATATGGCCCAAACACCGATAGCCCCAACAATTTTGAATGGGTAATGACCCAGCTGAACACAACAAAGCAGTCCACGATCATATGGGGCGGGGACTTCAACACGCCACTCAATCCATCCAGAGACAAGTCGCATAACACGACGTCGGTCCCATCCAAGGCGAGCCAGCAAATCATCGAAATTTGCAAAGCGGATGACCTCGTCGATATCTGGAGAAACAAATACCCAACCACCCGAGTCTACACTTTTCATTCCTGGGTCCACAATACTAGTTCAAGAATAGACTATCTTGTTGTGTCTACCCACTGCCGCCTGCAGTGGGGTGACTGCCACATCCTACCGAGATCATTGTCAGACCACTCCATGTTGACCCTAGAATGTAACGCAACACAAGCAATCAAAACCAAGCCCCACTGGAGATTCAAACCCAGAGCGTTACAAGACACTGTCTTTGCAGAAGAACTATGAACAGAAATAAAGTCTTTCCTAGACACCAACCAAGGATCGGTGACCTCAGCTAGGACACTATGGGAAACCCTGAAGTGCTTCACCAGAGGAGTCTGCATAACGAAAGAATGCAAATCCTCAAACTGATACGAAGGGAACTGAACGCCAGTGAATCCCAGCTCAAGGAACTTCAGAGTTCACTCTTAACCAACAACAACTCACAGACTCTGAAAGAAATTAAGAAAGAATTGGAGCTGTTCCGAAACACAGCAGAAAGAGAAGTAAAGTTTCTGGACAGGCACCATAAGATTCGCCAGTACGGGGAGGGACAACAACTCAGGGCACTCCTAGCAGGGCTCATAGCAGCCGACAGGAAACCCACATTGATTGAATCAGTGACCGACCACACAGGCAGTACTGTCCACTCCGCAATCGACGTTGTAGAAACATTTTGCAGATTCTACCAAAGCCTGTACCACTCAAACTACTCTGTAAACCCGGCTGAATTGGCACAGTATCAAGACACAGTTGAACTAAACTGGACAGACACAGAATTTAGAGAACCACTGAATGCACCCATTACCATTGAGGAAATCCTGGAGGCCATCAAGGATCTACCTAACACAAAAGCACCAGGCCGGCGAATTCAATACATTTTACGCAGACCTCCTTCCCCCACTACTCCTACAGGTATACAATGAGGCTCTAGTCAACGACCAACTGCCGCCAACACTCTACATGGCTAGCATAATCCTTTTGCATAAGCCTGGCAAAGCTCCAAACAAATGCGGATCATACAGACCCATATCATTGATAAATCCTGACAACAACATTTTTGCAAAAATCCTAACTAAGAGACTATTACCCCTTATGCCCGCCATGGTACTGGCTGACCAAGCTGGCTTCTTTCATGGGAGGAACACCTCCTATGGGATAAGAAGAATGTTCAGATGATAGAGGCCCTCGACCCAGAACGGCAGGCAGTGGCGGTACTCCTGGACGCCGAAAAGGCCTTCGACTCAGTCGAATAGCTCTTCCTCTTCACAGACCTAGAAAGGATGGGCCTGGGCAAGTGCTTTATACATCTGATTTCACTGCTCCACAAAAAGCCAACATCTAACATCACACTTGGCAGTATTCGGTCGGCTGACATCCATTTAAGAAGAGGAACCAGACAGGGCTGTCCACTCTCCGCACTACTATTTGCCTTAGTAATGGAACCTCTGGCCTCCGATCTGCGCATGCACCACCTCTGTAGAGGCCTCTCGTTCGGCCCACACAAGATGATCATTTCCCTATATGCAGACGACGTAGCCCTGTTTCTCCGGAACGCCAATGAGAACCTGAACCCAGTGAAGGAGAGCAGTGATCCAATTTGGCAATTTCTTAGGACTGAAAATTAACAACAGCAAATCGGTCATCTTTCCACTTACCGCCACCACCACCGTATTCGCTGACGACTTTGGCTTCCATTGGCAACACTCACATGTGAGATACCTAGGTATTTATATGTCCAGAATGAGAGAAGATATGCTTTGCGATAACTACGAAGACACAATGGATACCAACCATCCAATCTAAAATTGACAGGTGGAAATCCCTACCTCTTACCCTCTGGGGCAGAGTATCAATAGTGACAATGATCATCCTACCGAAACTACTGTACCTCTTCTCAAACATCCCTCTGCTACTGTCACAAAAGTTCCTACAGCGCATCAAAAGCATGGTCCTCGACCTCATCTGGGCGGGCAAGGTGGCGAGAGTAGCTTATACCACACTGACTCTACCGACGCGACAGGGGGGACTGGCCCTCCCTGACATGGAATGCTACTATTGGGCAGCCCAAGACCAATTCCTCAGTCATTGGTATGCAACACACTTCTTAAGACCCCACATTCCGATAGAGAGAGCGCTTGCAACACCACACCTCCTCCATGCCATAATCTTCAGGCAATTTCCAGTCATCCAATCATCCACGAACACTGTCACCACCACGTACTCAATTTGGAGAAACATAGCTAAGAAAAGTAAAGCCACGTCCAGATTCTCCCCTCTTCTCCCTGATTAAACACATCCCAGGAATCTCCATCACAGCAGAACATATGTTCCTGCTTTGGACAGAAAAACTACAGCTACACACCATGAATGACCTCTTCCCAGAAGGCACATTCATGTCCCCTCAACAAGCCAAAGACAGGAAAAGCAACACCGCCCTCGATACCTTCATCTACTTTAGGCTACGGCACGCACTGCGAGCATCCATCCCGACCTTCCCGCAACAACCACCAGTATGGCCACTACTGCACAATACAATTCAAGCCCAGGGAGACAGACGCCTAGTCGCAAACATCTATAGGGCCCTCCTCAGTGAACCGAAATCGCCCTGCTCATGCGCTAAAAGTAGATGGGAAAAAGCACTAGAAAGCATAATCCCCGAAGAGGAATGGGCCTATATGCTGAACCTCACTCAAAAGGTAGCAATCAATTCGAGATTCAAGCTGATCCACTTTAACTTCCTCCATCAAACATACCATACACCAGCTAAATTCCATGCCCAAAGAGACACAATATCAGCAGAGTGGGACAGATGCGGAGCGCCAGAGGCAGACCTCCTCCACCTAGCGTGGTCCTGCCCACCAGTGGCTACCTTCTGGAATACAGTACTGAAAAAACATCAGCAGCAAGGGGGGGACCTTGACAACGACCCGAAAATAGCAATGCTAGGACTGACCCAATCGCTGCCTAGCACAGTCAGAAAACTGACAGACCTACTACTGGTCTTGACACGAATGAGAGTCGCGTACAACTGGGGCAGAGAACCCCCACCAAGTCCGCAGCACTGGCTTAAAGACATTACATACTGCCAAGACGTAGAAACCAACTTCATTAAGACATTACCGCTCCACTCACGCCCTCCAGATATTTGGGGCCCTTATATAACATATCTGCTCTCAACAACAGACGATTTGGACCCGCAACATCCGTTTACATCACAAAACTCGAGCACCAGCCTGACACACAACGTTGAGGACAGGGAAATCGTGCTATGCTGACAACTGCACAAGCACATAGACAATGTCATTACAATGGGTGGGGGGCAGGGGGGTGATGGGGGTCTCACGATACGGCCGGCACATGCCCTTACTGTTTGTTTTGTTTGAAAAAGCCAATAAAGAAAGTTTTTTTAAAAAATGACCCCTTAATAATGGGCCCCATACTTCCGATAAATTGGCATACTTTTTTTAAAAGTCTTTGTAAATGGAACGACTAGGCAGGTTTATGATGGCCGTATAAAATGTTAGTATTTTCCAGAGGAAACAGCGTTTAACAACCCAAGTTCATACCAAATGGCTGCAATCGGAATACAATTGGGAAGGTTCAGTGTTTTTTTTCTCCAAATAATGCTTTCAATTTTATGCCATTCAATTTTCCAGCTAAGGTGTGATACATCATAACCATAAAGTAAAGCTGGAATGATGTTTGCCTTATAGAATTCTATAAGGGGAACCACAGAGAATCTGCAACATTTGTTATTCGTTCTTTTAGTTTGTGCAGCCAGTAGATTTTCTTTATCCTTTAGCCTCATAAAGATTCCTTTAATTATTAGGTGCTACGTTCAAATTGAAACCCAGGCCGCCATAAGTGGGGTAAAGCCCAATTTTCCTGTTGTAACTATAAGATTTCCTCATGCTTCGAGGAAAACAATTGATTGTAATTTTGTTTGGGTTACTTATTAATTAGTCATAGCATTATTGCTGGTTGCATTTATTAAAAGCTGTAATCCCATTTACGTGTAATCTAGAAGAACAACGTTGTCTACATATGTTAACCAATATATTGATAGGTCATGTACTCTTGGTGATGTAAACGAGGCCTCTGCTAGAGACTCTCCAATGTCAGACAGGTAAAGCTTAAACAGGCTGGGAGCAAGTACACAGGCCTGCCAAAGTCCTCTATAGGTGGTAAATTCATTTGTTAAACCTCCCTGCCTGTTTAACCTTATCTGTAAGATTGTATCCAGATGTATAGAGATTAGTATTGCTAAGAGCAGATCAGGGAGATTCCACTTCTTCAATTTCCCCCATAAAAGTGCTGTGTCGAAAGCCTGAGGAAAATCCACACATGCAGCAAAAACAGGTGATGTGTCAGAAGACCAGGCCTTTTGCTGCAAACAATTCATGATCAAACCATTCACTGTCATCCCCATTCCTTTCCTAAAACCCGTTTGATACTTCACCAGCCTCCCAGTCGATTCGGCCCATTTTTCAATTCCTGAAGGAATATAGATGCGAAGATCTAACTTTCTGATCTATAAGGGCTATTGGGCGGTAATCTATTGGGTAAGTCAATCACCCTTCCTATAAATTGGGATGATCGCTGATGGTTTTCATAGTTTGGGAGAAGTTTTAGTGGGAATTATATCTTTAAACAATAAGTATAGTACGTTGCCCACCAAACAGGGTAATTTTTAAGAAGATTATCACTTAGTCTGTTAGGGCCAGTAATTTTCGAATGTGATGATTTTTTGATAAGATATTCTATGTCTTCAATGTCAAATTCAAGACTTCAGTTCCCTCCACATTGTTGTACATTTATTGCTGATTCAGGAGGCCTGTAAACATCTGAGAAGTAACTCCCCCAAATCTCTTCCAAAAAAAGGATAGCATTCTAGTTCATATTGTCCAAAACTAATTTAATTAACAATACTCCAAAAGGTATGCATATTTTTAGAAGTAACTAGCAAAATCTTCCGTTCTCTGAATGGTTCTGTGGACAGACATGACAACACTTTCATAAAATATTGAAAATCAATGATCCTGTAGGTCGCTGTTCCGATTCACTTATCGCTTGATGTGCTTTGCACTCTGAAGTAAACTGCACTGAGAATGGGTTTGTGTGGCTGGCTGACATACTACAGAGCAGACATTTGAGGGAGGCGAGGGTTGGTGTGCTGCTGCATACTGGTACCTACTGTGCTGGCTCCCCATCTGTTGCCCTGTCATGGTGCAGTTTGTTGTGATAAATTGTGGTGCAAATGTCCCAGAAACAGTGCATTCTAGGGTTGGGAACAGGCATCCTATGGTTGGGGACAGGCCCTTCTGCAACCACATTGATGTTTCGCCGATTTCAGGCAACAGTCTCATGTGTGAAGATGCTGATGTCCAGGGAAAGGGGTGGGGTGTCCAAATGTTATGTAGCCAGTAATGTCCAGAAGGTCCTAACAGGTGACTATGCAAAATCTGGTGCAGATCGATGCAACAGTGTGGAATTGTAAAAGGAACAGTGCTTCGCCAAGCCACACACCCACAAACACGTGTTGACTTTTGTTGAAATCCAGGGAACGGGGTGGGGCGTCCAATTGTCATGCAGTCAGTATTGTCCAGAGGGTCCTAACAGGTAACTATGTAGAAATTGGTGCAGATTGGTGAAACAGTGTGGAATTGTATAAGGAACAACGCATCACCATGCCACAAACCCACAAACAAATTTAGAGTTTTGCTGAAATCCAGGGAAAGTGGTGGGGTGCCCAAATTTCATGTAACTATGCTAAATAGGTGCATATTGGCGAAACGGTGTGAAATTGTATAAGGAACAGCGTTTCACCAAGCCACATACCCACACATTTTGACTTTTGCTGAAATCCAGGGAATCGGGTGGGGTGTCCAAATGTCTTGTAGCCAGTGTTGTCTGCAAGGTCCTAACAGGTAAGTATGCAACATTTGGTGCAGATTGGTGAAACGGTATGGAATTGTATCAGGAAAAACTCTTCGCCATGCCACACGCAGACCCACAAATGTTCACTTGTATAAATATGGATAATGCAAAGCATTATTTCTCAATTTTTCTGCAGTAAAATATTGCAATAGGCTTAATGCCAATTTTTACATTGAGGCCATACATTGCGCAACCTTTGTTCCATCTCCAGCCCTGAGGCTGCTGTTTTTCTTAATCGTTTTAAGCCTGCTCTTAGCAATTGTTTCTTAGCTTCCACAACAGGGTCAAATCGATGTATCTTTTGTTTAGGTGCTTTTTCTAATTTACCCTTTTTAATAATATTATGAGTGATACATCTCGTAAAATGTTCACTGGTTATTATTTCTCTTTTCCTGTAAATTGTCGTTTGGTGAAATAAGCATCTAGCCTGGCTATTAAATGAGTCTGTGTCCAAGATCCTCATTGCAATCTTATTTCTTATTGCATGCGCCACCAAATTTGCTAATTCATTCTTGGTCGACGAAAGAGTTAATCCATTGTTTACCACATTCATATTTGTTTGAAGAGCCATTCTGCATTTGGTATCCCGTGGTTTCAGCAACAGGAATGACTTTGAAGTAATTTACTTTGAAGGGTTTACTTCAAAATTACTTTGAAAAATATATGTAGTTGTGGGTTATGGGTTAAAAAGGGTGTGGGAAGGGGTTTGAAGTAGGGGTAATAGTGAAGTGGAAGTCGGGTATGGGCCCCCCTGAATAATAAAAATAAAAAATCGAAATAACATTTCAAAGAAATCACTTTGAAGTAAATTACCTCGAAGTAATTATTTTTGGGAAGTAACATGGAACCCTGTTTTCCTTTGAGTCCAGTATTTCTCTCGGCCTGAGCATCTTTTGAATCAGAATTAAAATCTCCAGCAACTGGAGATTCTCCCCGATGGCTACAGGATCCTCCCGAGGCCCAGGCCTAACCGATCGGGGCCGGAGTGGTCCTGATTTTCCCTGAATGGGTCCCTGCTACTATCATAACCTCTCAATCCTACTCTTCCTTTGAAAGCCTTATCTGTAGGCTTGGTGTCTCTCCTACCATCTCCCTCACTTTTGCCACCATCTATAAGCCCCCTGGACCTATTTACCTTTTCTGCTCGGAATGGGCTGACCTCTCCTCTTCGCTCCTGTCCTCTTCCTCCAAGCTTCTCCTCGTTGGTGACTTCAACATTAATTCTGAAGCCCCTGATGAGGCCACTGTACTCTGTGACTTTCTTTCCCTCACTATTCTTCCCTCCGGTCCAACCCACTCAGGCGGACACACCTTGGATGCACTCATCTCTGCAGACATCCCTATCTCTAACCCTCTCACTGCACCTCTCTCCTGGTCTAACCATGCTCTCCTCTCATCTGGAGCTCTCAGGCTCCCCGGCTATGCCTCTGCCTGCACAGCTAGTCTCCTTCTCTGCCATTTGACTGATGAAGGGAGTGTCAGTCACTGCATTTGCCACCATGTCCATTCCTCCTCCCACCCCTGCTATCAACCCTCATACCGACTCTGCTCTTGCTAACCTTCACCTCTCCATCTCCAACACCCTGGACATCCTTGACCCTGTCATGAGGATCCACATGAAGCCTGTCTCCAAGCGCACCTCTTGGTATGGCTCCGACCTGGCTGCTCTGAAACCCAAGTGCAGAGTTGCTGAGCGGAAGTGGCAGGCCTCAAGTACATCCTCTGACAAACTGGCCTGATGCCTGCTTCAAAGACAATACTGACTCTCCATCTGCTCCAACAAGAGGGCCCATGTCCAAGCCCGCATCTCTGGGGCCACCAATAACACGGCTGAACTTTTCAAAATCTGTAAGGAACTTGCCAATCCTACTACAGTTTTTACCTCTCCTCTTCCCTCCCAGGCCCTCTGCACAGTACTGGCATCCCACTTCTCTACCAAAACCCAGGACATTCTGTCTTCACTCTCCTCTTCCTCCCTCCTCACTCCCACCTCTCTTGCCTCCTTTGCCCCTGTATTCTGCTCTATGAACGTCTGCTTCAAACAGCTGCTCCCCTGCTCCTCCAGAACTATCAAGGACATTTCCTCTCTTCGACCCTGCCTGCCTTGGCTGACTTCTGTAACTACTCCTTTGCCACTGGCTTTTTCCCACTCCCCCTCAAGCACTCCCTTGTGCACTCTCTCCTAAAAATGCTGCCTGCTGACCCTTCCTGCCCGGTTACTTATCACCCTATCTCCATCACCCCCTTCCTGGGCAAACTCCTCGAGAGGTAGGTAATCCCCCAACTGACCCACCACATTGAATCTGTTGGCTGTCTCCACGACCACCAGTCTGGCTTTGGAGCATCCAGAGGCAGGGAAACTGCTCTCCTGAACACCCATGATGCCCAGCTCTCAAATATTGATTCCAACTCTTCCCTCCATTCTCATCCTCCTCGATCTTTCCTCTGCCTTTGGCACGGTCAATTATGCCACTCTCTTAAATCGTCTCCGTGATACCCTTGGCATCACACACCTGGCACTGGCTTGGCTGACCTCCTTCCTATCTAATAGAACGTTCCAGGTGCAACTGGGACCTTTCCTCTCCTCTACCTCACACTCTACCTGCAGCGTCCCTCTGGGCTCTATCCTAGTGCTCTGGCTCTTCAATATCTACCTTCCCCCTCTGGCCCACTTGATCTCCACCTTCTCTCATCACTTCCAGTGTTATGCTGATGACACACAGCTCTCCTTCAAGCTTCCCTCCACTATCTCCTCTTCTTCCTCCCTTATTCCTGACTGCTATTCAGGCATGGAGCACAGCTGATGATCTCTGCCTTAATGCCAGTAAGACAGAGATCCTTCTCATTAGGACGCCTGCTCCCTGCCCCCCCTTCCTCTCTCAGGCCACCCTCCTTGGGTCCCCTCCCTTCTCCTTCCTGTGAGGCAAAAAACCTTGGTGTCATCTTCGATTCCTCCCTCTCATTCTTTCTGGAGGCCAACTTTCAGCTCCACCTCCTCAAAGGCATTCTCTCTTTCCTCACCTTCCCCCAGAAGCTCAATGTCTCCAGAGCTCTCTAGGCTGGACTACTGCAAAAGCCTCTTCTTCAATCTGACTCTTTCCTGTCTATGCCCTCTCCAACTAATCCAGAATGGGACCGGAAGACTTATCCTTGGCCTCAAGCCCAGGGACCGCATCTCTCCAGCCCTAATATCTTTCCACTGGTTCTCGGAGGATGCAAGGGTCGAATTCAAGACCCTCTGCATCATCCACAAGGCTTTCTGGGGCCTAGAATCCTGCTTCTTCCAACTTTCTCTCCACAAATACCTCCCGGCTAAAGCTCTTCGTCCTCTAGCTCCAGCTCTCTGCAGATCCCATGTTTCTCCATGCAGAGAGTGGGGGTAGATCTCTATCTTCGGCAGGAGCTTCCCTCTGGAACGGCCTGCCTGCCTCTCCCAGACTTGAGCCAGATCTTCTTAAGTTCCAGAAGAGGCTCAATCAACCCTGCTGTTCTCTACCTCCTTCCCTCTGGCCCTCCCTTGCTAACTGCCCGTCTGTCTACTTTGACTGATCGGTTTGGTCCCTTATGAGTCTCACTGGCAACAGGCCCCCCCTCGTCAAATCTACCTTAGCACCTACCCAACCTTGCATTGCCCATCCGGCCCCCCCACCACCTGACTAGCCTGTAGGGTTGGCACTCCTCCCAAGTCAGGTCCAACCCCTTTCCCTGCACTTGACAGTTCCCCGTCACCCCCCTGGCACTTGCCCTCATGGGCTCTCTATAGCACTTGCCTAACACTTTTTTATGTCACTTTCATTATCTTGGCCAATGTTACTTCGTGTATGTCTTATTTTGTATTTACATGATGATGTGACGTTCTCACCCACCAGTACAGGTTAAAAATCATAGTGATCCCAAGTGTGCTGTAGAATCCAGAGTGGTGATACATAGGAGTCATATAGGTATTGTCGGTTGGGTTTATTGTAAATGTTTGCTAACGGGCTCTAGGGGTTATGTGTAAAAACAAAACGAGTATACCACGAGAGTGAGAAAAGATTACCCCTCTCACTACCGGTCAGGAGGTTTTG
This sequence comes from Ambystoma mexicanum, assembly GCF_040938575.1. Taxonomy (NCBI): domain Eukaryota; kingdom Metazoa; phylum Chordata; class Amphibia; order Caudata; family Ambystomatidae; genus Ambystoma; species Ambystoma mexicanum. The sequence goes on from NC_090922.1 coordinate 1,303,131,668, forward strand.
TAAAAGAATTATAGGTATGAGAATAATCAGACCACTCTGGCCCCATGTTTGCAGAGCTTCAGAACTCATATGCCATTTCCGGTAGTTGTTTTGAAAAAGAGCTGCTCTGTCGTCCCAATATTGAATATGAACTACCATTGAGTCAATCATAACCTGCTGGTGACTGACAAGTAAGTGACAATGTGTTGTTCCCTGTGTGGGTTATCTGACCACGAAGGCATCTCTTAGACAGATTCACATGTATATGTTGTCACGAAGAGACAATTAAATATCTGAAGTAATGTCTGATGCAATATGCCTAAGATAAATATGAGCAGGTGGATCTAATAAATGGATGCCCTCCTCTTGTGTTTGTAGGAAAGAATAATACGTTCTCACCTGTTTGAAAATCATTGTTTTCCCTGGAGAACTTAAGTCCTAATCACTCACACCGGTTGTGGAAGTAAGTAAAGGGTTGTTAATGCTTATTGCAATTGAGAAGTGTCACAGAAGCATATAAACATTGTCTGACATTAGATAGGCAAAGATATCTCACATATAACAGAAGCACACTGTTGTGCTCAACATTGAGAGTCAGAGCAAAGATGAAGTAGACTGTAGAAAGTATGAATGAGAGAAACACATGGGAATCATCACATTTTATGTAACTGTTATCGTTTTTAATTTGTTTTTAGGACCTGTGAAACAACTCTGGGGTACAAGACAGTATTAGTACGTGATCGAAGAAATCAGTTTGTCCTGAAGAAGGCCTGAAATAGTAATGTGTGTAGTGATACTAGAGATAGTGTTTAATGGAGGTGGTAAAGGCCGAAACATGTCGACAATCTGAAAAGATCTCTAATTTTTAAGAGTTTTCGTGAATTTAGTTATACTGACCCTTGTATGAACTATATATACTTTTAACTGACACATTGAATTGTTGTGTCCTGTGTTTGTTTTTGATATTGTGAAGTGTAATGAATTATTAATAAATTGTAATCTTTTTACAGCCAATGATTTGCATGTTTGGTTCCTTTAGGTGTTTTCTCAACATGTGATATATATATTGTTGATTTAACATGTTGCCTCTGTAAAAGCACTATCAACTCTACTCCTGACCGCTAGTGAGAGGGGTAATCTTTTCTCACTCTCCTAGTATACTCATACCCCCCACTCTGTGGAGAATTAGATCCCCCTTAAAAAATTCTGGGATACAAGACAGTATTAGTACGTGATCGAAGAAATCAGTTTGTCCTGAAGAAGGCCTGAAATAGTAATGTGTGTAGTGATACTAGAGATAGTGTTTAATGGAAGTGGTAAAGGCCGAAACATGTCGACAATCTGAAAAGATCTCTAATTTTTAAGAGTTTTCATGAATTTAGTTATACTGACCCTTGTATGAACTATATATACTTTTAACTGACACATTGAATTGTTGTGTCCTGTGTTTGTTTTTGATATTGTGAAGTGTAATGAATTATTAATAAATTGTAATCTTTTTACAGCCAATTGATTTGCATGTTTGGCTCCTTTAGGTGTTTTCTCAACATGTGATATATATATTGTTGATTTAACATGTTGCCTCTGTAAAAGCACTATCAACTCTACTCCTGACCGCTAGTGAGAGGGGTAATCTTTTCTCACTCTCCTAGTATACTCATACCCCCCACCCTGTGGAGAATTAGATCCCCCTTAAAAAATTGGGAGGTTACCTTATGATAGGTCTAAAAACAAAATGAGACATCTTCTGAAAAGGTGTAAAGGAAAGGATAACATACATATAGATTGTGGTAGGTATTGTCCTCACACCTGAAGATGGTCTTGTGATCTTAACACATATGCAAAATGCTATTCCTAATGAGTCTCTGTTCAGCTGGAAGTTGGTCTATCTTCCCGCCCAACTACTGGGTTTATGGTTAGATGGGTATTTTCTGTCCCCTTACCCGAGGGTCCTTGTCGGGTAGCCAATATCACCTTCCCCTTAAGGGTTTTGCTTCATTCTCTCGTCCTCTTCTTACGAGTTTGCTGGTTTGAAGCCCCAATCTTTAGGCTCTCCAGTCCTCCCCTTTTAAATAGTCTGTAGTCTGTTGGGGTGAATCCAAGAAGCCTGTCTCACCCTTGGTGGTTCGTTCCTCAATAAGACCAAGTGTTTCTCCTGCGCTCTGCACAGCCTCTCTCTTCGGGGTCTCAGCAACCTTCCCCCAGGTAGGGCTTTCCCCTTTTCTCAATGGAATTTGAAGAGAATATTTGTGTCCTCTGGCCCAGTGACACATATTGAACTTTCGCAACCCCCCCTTTTTTACCCATAGGGTTGTGGGAATTTCTGTACCTTCTCTTGGGATTGGTTTATAACCAAAGTTACCCGTGTCAACCACTCGGATTGGTCAGGTCTGACGGGTTTCCAAATGTCACCCATTAAGTAATTATTTAAGCTTTACCGTGATTGGTTTATTCCCAATAAGCATGCGGTTTGTATAATTGAAAAGATTTTGTGGACTGATTTTCACAGTGTGCAGTGCCATGGTAACTCAGTCTTTGGAGAAGTTGACTTGTCCTGCTGCATCCACTCTTTGGGGTTTACTTTGTGTGGTGGCCAGGCCATCCAAGGTGCCTTGGACTTGGCCCCTTATCATGAAAGGATATGGAGTTGCTCCAACTCACCACAGTGCTCATACACATTGGCTACCTTGGCATATGATGGCAACAGCTGGTAAGAGATGAGAGTACCTATATGTGTGATGCCAGGTGGCATTACAATAGCTGACAAACGGTGAACACCTCTATATATGTTGCCAAGGGGCAATTGTGCGAGTGCATTGGCATAAGATGGCAGCACCTGGCAAATTGTATTGGTTGTTGGACGTATATCGCAGGCACTGGGAAATGTTGACAGTATCTGGGCATATGATGGGAATAGCAGGTAGATGTCATGGATTGGGGGCACATGATGCCAATATCTTTCAAATTCTTTGAATATCTGGGCAAAAGACAAATGTTGTGCCTGGGCATATCATGGCAATGACAGGCAGTTTGTGGAGCACATGGGCATAGTTAACACAACATGGCAATTGATGTACTTGGGCATATGATACCCACACCTGGCCAATGACATCAGTAATTTGGCATAGATAAGCAATGACTGCCTAATGGTAGCAAAGTCTAGCATTTTGTTTGTGGTTGTGCATCGCCAAATTATGCATTTTAGTGAATGCTCCATATTTTCAACCTATCCTTATTTTGCACTTGTTATGTTACGTTACTGGGGTTTATACCGCGCTCTTTTGCACAGTTTCCAGGTGCATCAGATTCCTTGTGCATCAGCCCATAATGCTTAGCGCTTTCATTAAATTTTCATTGCATTGGGATTCACAGTCCTAGTGTGCGATTTTATTATGTAACGTGTGTGAGAGGTGGTGGGGTGGGAGGTTTGGAGATGGGGATTGAGGGGACGAGGTGTGATTGTGTTCATGCTGCATAGTAAACTCTTGCATCAGGACAGAAGAGAAGGCTAGAGTTCTTGTTATAGGTTTTGTTAAGTGGTGGTAGATAACTACGCTTGTGAAAGGATTTCTACATAAATGGATATTGCTATCATTATTATTAGTAATTGCCCATGTAGTAAATCTGATGCTATTATTATTAGTTTATTATTAATAACTAGCTGGGGTACCCAGAATTGCCAGTGTCCTGATCGAGTGGTGTCTCTTGTGCCCTGGATGATGTTGCTCTTGTCCTCTTGACGGCAAGTCTTGCTTCAGTTTGCTCTGGTGTCTCAGTTTGCTCTGGTGTCTCGTGCCCTGGAGGATGTTGCTCTTGTCCTCTTGTCGGCAAGTCTTATTTCAGTTTGCTCTAGTGTCTCATGTGCCCTGGAGGATGTTTGCTCTTGTCCTCATGTCGGCAAGTCTTGCTTCAGTTTGCTCTGGCATCTCATTTGCCCTGGAGAAAGTTGCTCTTGTTCTCTGGTGGGCAAGTTGTGCTGCTGTTTGTTGTTGTGTTCCAGAAGCTCTTGATATTGATTTTTGCTTTGCATCAAATGGAGCTTTTCCAAGTGCTGTTCGTGTTTTTGTGACCCATGTTTCAGTCACTGAATGGCTTCAGCACATTTGAGAAAGTGTCTAAGAAATATGTATTGATTGTGCTCTCTTCTTGTGAATGAACCTAAGTGAACTGTAACCGTGCCATTTCCCAAATTGGGAGTGCATGATAAAAAAAATACCCTTTAAAAATGCTTTAATACACCCTTTCAAACTGTATATAGTAGTAATACATCTCAAAGGAATTACTAACACATCGAACATTTTGCTTCAGACACTTTTCCAAATGTTGCCCCCTTCTAGTACCTACGTGAATCGGGGTGAGCATCAGGAAATGAGGTTGTCAACAGAGTGAATATTTTACATCCAACATAGATTACAATCTTGCCCGAGACAAAAGAGGAATCCATGCAAAAAGTTGGTAGACATGGGCTCTCTCTCTCTCTCTCTCTCTCTCTCTCTCTCTCTCTCTCTCTCTCTCTCTTTCTCTCTCTCTCTCTCTCTCTTTCTCTCTCTCTCTCTCTCTCTCTCTCTCTCTTTCTCTCTCTCTCTCTTTCTCTCTCTCTCTCTCTCTCTCTCTCTCTCTCTCTCGCCATTTTAGTGGCATCTTGTGAGGTACTCCTACAGCATGGTACAGGTTTACGAGATGCGATGCACTGTTCCCGGACTCACCACTGAAATGAGACGCAAGAAGGTGCTGCTCTGAGGATCTCAAAGATTCAGTGTGCCCTTTTGGGGGAGTGACCGAGGCAGGGTGTAGAAGAAGTGCAATTCAGAGCAGGGGCGCCGAGCATGGAGGGCTGCGGGCCCCGGGGCCCCCCGGCAGAATAAAGTCGGGGCTGCTGAGCCCCCCCCCGGGCCAGAGAGAAGAGACGCAGTATGGATGGCCCTTTGTTCCATCCATACTGTGTCTCTCTCTGGCGGCCCGGGTAAAAGGCAGGGAAAAAGGATGTTTAGAAATTGTGGGACAGATGCAAAGCAAGAGGCTCTTGCTTTGCATTTGTCCCTCAATTTCTAAAAATCGTTTTGGTTTGGGTATACTTCTACATCTGTGCACCGGGGTGCAGAGATGTATAGGTACACCCAACCCAAAACGATTTTTAGAAATGGAGGCACAGATGCAAAACAAGTCTGTCCCTCAATTTCTAAAAATCGTTTTGGGTTTGGTGTATTTGTACATCTGTGCACCCCTGTTGGCAAGAGCGGTGCACAGATGTAGAGGTACACCCAACCCACAACGATTTTTAGAAATGGAGGCACAGATGCAAAACAAGTCTGTCCCTCAATTTCTAAAAATCGTTTGGGTTTGGTGTATTTGTACATATGTGCACCCCTCTTGGCAAGAGGGGTGAACAGATGTAGCAGTACACCCAACACAGAAGGCTTTTTTTTTTAAATGGATGTACAGATGCAAAGTGAGGGAGGTGGCAGGGAGCAGGGGCAGGGAGAGGGCAAATGAGAGTGTTTGCATGTCTCTGAGTGTCCACGTGATGAGGGTGAATGCTATGGGCGGGGAGCGGTGGCGTATGAGCCAGCACTTTCTGGTAGAGCTGCCATATTATTTGAAATGGGGCAATGCTGGTACTCCTCAGTTAGCTTGCTATACTCTTGATGGAGTAGTACGGCTGTAACAGGGCTTTTATAATTGTTGAATCTTCTCAGCGATAATACTATGCTTTTGTTGAGGCAATGCTAGTTCATCTTAGTGGGGCTGCTATACTTTTGATGGGTTAACATCAGCACTTCTTAGTTGAGCTGCTACACTCTTATTGACAAGGCCCCAGCACTTCTCAACAGATGTATTTCTTTGTATTTTAATAAGTTATTTATAATGCGTGTACTACCCAGAGGTTTCTAAGCGCAGACTGAGGGAGCAAACCTGTGTTGCACGGACTGAGGGAGCGAACCTGTGTTGCGCGGACAGAGGGAGCGAACGTGTGTTGCGCGGACCGAGGGAGCGAACCTGTGCTGCGTGGACTGAAGGAGCGAACTTGTGTTGCGCGGACCGAGGGAGCGACCCTGCGTTGCGCGGACTGAGGGATCAAACCTGTGTTGCTCTGTGTCGTCTTGCTTCCAAGGCGAGCACGTTGCACCTGAGCTATCCTTCCGATACTCTAAAGATCTGAAGTACATTTAATGATACAGAACCAGAACTATTGAGCAAGTCTGTCATCATCAGAATAACGCAACACTGTCGTGGTTATACAAGAGCTCATATATTTAAAGGGATAGAATGTAGCAGCACTATTCAATAACCCAAAGTTCTTAAGCATAGTTAATGTGAAAATACTACACTTCTCACCATTGGGACAATACTTCCACTTCGCACAGAGGCTTCTACACCTTTTATGGGGCAGCACTGATCCAGCCTACTGCTCACATGCTCAGAATTGTCATTTCTTGGCAGGACTGCAACACTATAACATTGTGGTCTGTATGTTGAGTACTTCTTCACCACCAATGTGGATTCATGGCTCTCTCCCAGTGTCTAAATAGTAGATCTTTCTACATCCAATTGGCACCAGGCATGTCTGGAGCTGCCTGCTGTCCATAAGCTGCCCCTTTTGGGAGCCGTGATGGGGCAAGGGATAGAAGGCTCGAGCCTCTCCGATAGCAGAATCAGCAGGGACTTAAAACCTGTTCACTCCTTCTGGAGGGACCATGGGGCAAAATTAGCCTGATCCCACATACAGGGGGTTGTTACCCCTTTATCTCTCCTGAATGAAAGAATGAGCTCTCTCAGACACAAGTTATCACCCCTGCACACACATTGAATGAATATGGTATGGATCTATAGATCGAGAAAACTGGAGTGACAATTCAGAGTGTTTTAACAGAAATATATTTGTTTTCCCAGATGGGAGACTGACTCAATTAATATACATGGGGTCACTGAGATGACCAAGAGTGAAACAGTACATTCAGTTGTGAGATTACCAGCAACGATTGATACTATGCTCCAAAGAGTGAGATGCCCATTCAATGTATCACACTGTTTATAGGTGTGAGACCCATCCTGAACGCTTGCCCAAAGAGCCTTGGCCAGAGTTTCAAACTGAAGAAGTGAGCATGTGATCCGGGGTCTGCAGCCCACAACACACAGGGGATTCCCATGCTCCCACTTGCGAGATTTGCACCAAATTAGTGAGATTGGGCTCCAAGGTAGGAGGCACACGCACAGTCCTTGCTCTGCTGTTTGACACACTCACACAGGATGGGACGGCATTTCCTTCTCCCATCCTAGTCATGTTGCTCTGCCTTTTGAGGGCTACTACAACCTGGATGATTATAGAGGGGTGGAGTAGGGGAACTGATGGCCTACTGGAATGCAACTGGAAGGCTTAAATCTCCTTCTTACTTGGCTTTAGTATATGAAGTACATACTGGCCAATGTTTCCACTATTCTGGGCTGTGCGCGCCTCCTCCCGTTTCTCCCCCATACCCCCCTCACCGTTGCACCAAGTTGGCGTCTACATGCAAATTTGCGGTCCTATAACTGCCAGTGATGTCACGTCCTGAATTTGACCCCCCCCCCCCGAAATTCATAAGTCGGCTCCCCTGATTGAGAGTAAAACTGGGCACAGTCTTTGCGCACACTCATTTGACCAAGAAACCCCATTTTTATTAACTAACATATGCTCGTGCCACTATTAATCCTTTATTTGCCGCTACCAAACGCTTGGCTTTGCTTGAAGCTGATTTTGCGGAAGCCCCAGCCCTTTCCAGCAGGGACACGTCACAAATGTGTGCAATCTAACGTATTCACACTCATAAATTTTAGATTTGTCAAGCCTTTTGTCACGTCTTTTGAACCTTCCCAGCATGGGAGCGCTATCAACTGCCCAATGGAGGAGCTGACATTTGGCGACAGATTGGCATGGGCCTCCCGACCCCAGGTCACGAGAGGGTGAGCTTGTCACGAGAGTGATATACGGTGTTTGTTTCAGATGGAGCAGTTTAGTCTTTCTGGGCAACAGTGCCATCTTACGGCCAATTTCGTAAACTGCATGAAAAGGCTGGCTTCATAAACGGAGGACTACTTTTGTGCGCAGTGTTTTTCATAACGTGTATGTTTGTTTCAGGGTAGAGATTCAGCGCTCCTCTCCTGCTGCTTTCAGCAAGATGAAGTCGGCATGACGCACTAGAGGAAGTGAGGAACACTTATTATTTTTCCAAACATGTTTGGAATAATATCCCGTTTCTTGTAGTGTTGAATTCTCGGTTTCTACGGCTTCTAGGCACTGTAATAACAACTGGTATTACCCAATTTGATGGTAGTCGTTGTTCCTCCGGGATTCAAACTTGAAATATGGAGGCTGCCCCATGTCAGAACCGAGGAGTGAAGGGCAGTATGTATGCTGGTTCATCACCCGACACATCTACATTTAGAAGGCAACAGTTGCGTAATTATTTTCTCCACCAGCCATGGGGCAAATTTGAAAATGAAGTGGAGAAAATCACGTGACATGGAAAATATGTGATAGGAGAGATGAGCATGCACGAAATGTACTCGAAGTCTCCTTATGAGTTCGGCAATATGGTAAAAAAAAAAGTGGCAGTCGTTTTGTTATTACTATTTTTTTGGCAGTCATGGAATTACTGTCACTATTATTGCACCAGTGAAATCTGAGTGTGGAGGTAAAGTGGAGGATTGTCTCCAAAAATTCTGGGGTAAGAACTCTACTTACCTTTCAATAATTAGCAGATTTGTCGTGCAGAATTTCCACTCAAAGTAATTCTGCCAAAAATGCCCTCAGAGTCCAATGGACTTCAAAAATTGTCCTTTTCCCGCCATACCACCACTCATAACCCCGTGGTAATGCCACGGCACCCAGCTACATATAATGGTAAATGCTGGTGAGGGGGGATAGCTCAGCGGCAGCGCGTTTGTCGTGGAAGCAAGATAATGCAGCGCAACACAGGTTTGAGTTCTAGTGTCGTGGGATTGTTGTGAGGGGTTTCTCGTGTGCCAGATTGACTTATATTTGTTGAGATTGTTTCCTGTTACACACTGTCGCACTGCATGTGGCCAAAAAGGTTCCCACTGCCTCTTTTTACACACAGTTTACAAATGACACACCACAATTTGCGCCAGTGTAAGCCTGAGTTTATTGTTAGTGTAAGTAGTGGCCGTTGGCGACACGTGTTACGGCCGTTGTCCTTTTTCTCAGCCGCACATATATTACAAATTGGTGATTACTGTTCGTCACTCTCCATATTTTTTAAGTGAACCAATCAATGGGTGCATTCCCCGAACCTGATGCTACCTGGAATCAGGAAGTGAGCGTTTTGTAAAGGGCACTATCCACCAACTTGTAATATATGGTGCAAATTGTGGTGTGTCATTTGTAAACTGTGAAAATAACACAGGTTCGAATCTCAATCCTGTGCTTAGAAACTAATTATTCATGATGTGTCTCCTGATCACACAAATAATGCAGTAAGAGCAGTCATGGGATTGAAAAAGAGTGACCATGTCTCCGTAGCTAGGAAAGCATCGCACTGGCTTCTTATGGCCAGCAGGATACATTTTCGACTAATGTGTATTACTCTCAAATGTCTTTTTGGAGATTAGGCCTGGTTTATCTATCTAGCCGCATCTCCTGGCTACCTCTCCAAAGAACATTGAGATCTAATTATCTGGGTCTTCTTCAAACGCCTCAGGCAAACTTGGCATAGTGGCACAGGGATCTTTTCGCTTCATGGCATCAAGAATCTGGAATGCTCTTCCTCCAGACTTGAGATTGTGCCAATCCTGAAGCTTTCATGCCCATGGGCCTGGGGCCCATGGGCATGAGGTGCGGTTTTACAAGAAATGTTAATAAATAAATAAATAAATGATGAAAATATATTTGAGCCATTCTCATGGCAGTCATAGCAGAAGTGAACAGAGGATAGCACAGGGGCAATGTGCTGGTCTTTGAAGCAAGACCACGGAGCGCGAAAGAGGTTTGAGTTCTGGATACACGCTTAGAAATCAAACTCAGCTATTAAGTGTGTTATAAAAAACTATTAAAATAAAAATGAATGGGAACAAAACTCATGCTGCAACCGCCTGAAGTTTTAAAGGGGTCCCATGTTTCATGGCAAGCAGCTTCGGATGGAGCACGCAGACCTTGGCGGTAGTGGTTCACCACGCTTCTTAGGGTAACCTATGCTATTAGCATTTTCAAGGTTCTAAATATTGTAATCTTCGCTGTGCATTCCCTGATGATTATATCATGTGTAATGATTGATAGCAAAGTTAGGGAGCTGCAGTTTTTACGTTGCTTCAATCCTTTTGGGAATGAGATTCATGGGGCAATGTTAGGAGGAGGATACATATGTAGTCCAGGTTAAGGAAAGAATATTTGGGTAGTGGTTCATATCTGTACTTATCAATAGTTTATCGTAGACATGATGCATAGGTGTTTTGTTAGGTTTGGGACATGGCTTTGGCAATGCTTGTATTCCCATAGGACACTCAAGTCTTATCTTTCTTCTTTCCATACTTCGAGGTGCAGCACACTTGCACCCTGATCGCCTTCTAGGAACTCCACTAGGCCACTCCCTGAGACTGGCGTGGGGTGTGCTTCCTTGGCACCTGGTGTAGGCAACAGCCGACCACGAGAAGTCCCTGTCTAACCTTGGGGTGCCAGCCCAGGGAGCTTGGGCTGAGGCTGCACATGAGCACAGCCTGTTGATCAGTACATGGACACAAGGCCCCCATGGTCTGCTGTGCTGGTCCTGCTGGTGGCTCTCTTCATTTTGCATGACTACTGGCTGAGAACAGGATGGATTGGGGCCAGCCTACCGTTCCTCTGTCTATTAGGTGCTGCTGGGATGTATAAGGCAGAATTGAGTAGTCCTTCATTTCTCACATCATTTCCCAGGGAGCGTTGGCCCTGATAACGCTGTTTAATCTCAATCCTTTGCATCTGTGATTGTTTGAGGCAAGGCAGCCAGGATGGCGTGCAAAGAGACAGCGAAACCAATCCTTACACAATTCACCACATGGATGTAGTGTCTTGGAAGACCTGGGATAGGAGTGTGTACTTTTCAGCACTACATTCACCAAAAGTCTCTCCTTTCATCAAAAAATACCACCCGACTACCAGCTCCCACTGGAAACAAGCAGAAAACCCCAATTCTAGCAATTCCCTTCAAATGCAGCACTCTCGGTAATCCAGAACACTCCAGCCGAGGCAAGCACGCAAACTGGGAACATGCTACATACATGAGAGCAGTGAGGAAAACAAGACCGGAGTCTACATCATCACTGCCCACTCCATAGCAAAATATACCACACACGTGCATGACCTGTTTAGCCATGGCAATATGGACCCCATATTTACAGTGGGAACCTTACTCAGCAGTTATACACTAGGCCATGCCTTGAGGATACAGAATGAAACCCATTCATAGAAAAGTTAGGAGAAGAGCAGTAATCAGACTGGCACAGAAAGAGTCCATCAACATTAATATATATATATTTTTTATACTATCTTTTAAAGTCTCCATCACACCATGTTCGTTCTGAAATGTTAAGATTGCGTTTGAATTTACAGGCCACAAATCAAATTCTAGCACGAAGAGGTGTAATCCTAAAAACTGAAACATCTTGTCGTTTCTGTAAAGATGCTACGCAAGTAGAGTGCTTAGCTCACCTAATAGTGGATTGCCCGGCTTTGAGAGGTATACGAAAACATTTCTTTAGTAATGTATTACAATTATACTGTGATCGCTCTTCATATGAAATATGGACTATATTAATGACAAGCAATCGCACTGCTATTCACATCGCTTTAACGCAATTTATAAAAACGATATTACCTCGCAATTTATCGTTCATGGCCATTTGACAAATGTATTTTAAACTTCAGGATATGCGGGTTTTATTTATTCATTTTAGTTTTCAACTTTTAACATTATTTGTCAATTGTCCTTGTGAACAAAACATTGTCATTACTTCTGAATCAAATCTGTAAAATTAAATCAATTAATCAAACATGCACATAGGCTATAGAAAGTTTGAAAAATTGTAAACTCGATAAATCAATTTATGTAAAAATGTTTTACGAAAAATTGTAAAATTGTAAAATTGCAAAATTGGGAAAGATTAATGTATTTTGTAATGAAGAACTTTTTTTGAAAGGTTGAATTTATTCAGCCAACCAAAAATAAAATAAAAAAAAAAAAAAAATATATATATATATATTTTGTGTTTATTGTGCCTTTGTAAGGTGCTTATACAGAAAGAAATTGTGTTTCAAAGTGCCCACAGGGAAAAGGGAGGACATGGCAGTACAATACAATAATGAACAGGAAAGAGGTGGTCCTACTAGGCCTTGTGAGCATTCGGATCTTGCAATTGCAGAGAGAGAGAACGGGAAGGGGGGTACGTGCTAAAGAGATTCTCTGGAGGGGGAAGAGCCAAAGAGTAAGTTGCCAGGGATCGGTAAAGTGCTTGGCAGAGGTTGCATAGTAGGGAATGGCCATCTGCCATTGCAAAGTGCAGTCCTGTGAGGGATCAGGGGCCAGTGGGTGCCTAATGGCAAGTGCTGGGAGTGGGAGAGGATGAAGGTGATTGGGAAGAATGTCATGACCCAGGAGAACACATAAGGGCTAAGGCCACTGTGATGCTGGAAATGGATTGGAGGGACAGGGCCTCTATGTCCTTTCCCTGTAGTCCTTTTATCATGTGTGTTCTGTGTTATTTTCTGCACAGGAGTCCATGTGGGACTCCTGGCAGTGCAGCTCTTCCTCTTTTTGTTCGTGGTGAACAGACCCTTGGTATAACCTTATGGCACCCATGGGTGGGGGTACGACCCTGTACCCCTAGTTTATGTTTTTGGGCACCTGTGTTTGGCCCACAGAGCTGGGTATGGGCTGGTGGCAGCTCCATGCTGAATTTGACAGTTGCTCTGAGTATCCTCCATTTTGGGATACCGATGCCCTGCCACTGGAATCAGTTGATTCCTGATAGGAGACCAGATGCCCCCTGTGGCCTCTTGCTTTCTTTTGCCTGGTACCTTGTTTTTCCAAAGTCCTGGGAAGCCCTGACTCTATCCCTTCCCCTGACTGGCTGTTGGGTGGAAGTTCCATATATGGTATTTTGGGGAAGTCCAGGCCAGACTGGCTGGAGCCTTTCCAGTGAATGTATGTTGTGGGTACACCCTTGGGGTCGGACCTAGGTGAATGGAGTGTGTGACCAATATACATTTCCTGTTATGGGTGTCTGGTTTCTGGTATGTGACACAAAGACTGAGACAGCCCTACCCAAACCTGGTATGAATGCAGTGTGAAGTGCTATATGGCTGGGTGCTTGTCCCAATCCACATTCCTTGTTGTGAGTGTCTGGATGGAGAAGAATGGCCTGAATGCACTTTGAGTCTGATTGGCTGCCTGCCTACCTGAATGCCCTTCTGAATGATTGGTTGCCTGAGTTTGACCCAGCAGTGTAAATGAGAGACCAAACAGTATATCTGGGGACCTCTCACTGATAGAAATCATTCAGAAGCTGAAGTCGAAACTTGATGCTTACCTTGAAGCTCAGCTGGAAGAAGAAGGCTTTGCTGCTGCTTTCCTTCGTCGCAATCTGAAAGCTGCCGTGTCTCCAAGAACTGATCCCAGAGAGGACCTTACTAGGAGATCTCTTCCCGAGCTACGAGGGACCATCATGCACCAGCTAACCTTCACCAAGGCTCCCTGGAAGTTAGTCATCGAAAGGCTGCCAACCGGAGACGGGGACCGCCGAGGAATCTGAAGCGAAGCGCCAGGACATTGAAGTCCATTGCCATTAACGACCATCATTGCTGACCGGAGCCGCAACGCTCCATTGCCTAAGACATTTGAATCAGGTACTCCTTTGCTCATCATCGTCGACTGCTTTGTCCCGCCGTAGAAAGTCAAGGTCACCGACGAACCGAGGAGAATCCGCTGGTGGGTTTCCTGCCACCTGAAGTCCTCAAAGACACCGACAAAGATCCAAAAGCCAGCTGTGGTCGAGTCCCAATCGCCAACACCAAACGCTGATGACCCGACACCCTTGCTGGGCCCACGTTCTTCATTGACTATTTGCTGCAACAAACTATCATCATCAAGGTGCACTGCAAGCCTTATCTTCACAGGACGTCCACGACCGATAGTCGACGAGCACCGCCAGGACCAAAGCTGCTGCCTCAACGCCTTTGTTCACCCTTTCCTTCATGGAATCCTAATGATCCGTGACTCCTGCCTTAAAGGGAGTTCACTCAAGAAGGATCGTCGACGACCCTTTGTCGAATTCTACTAAACCAGGTACATTGGGATAGTAGAACATTTGTAGAAGGAAATAAGACTCTGCTAAGCAATATATGGACTGGGCTTGTCAATACATATTTTATTTACAGGTTGCCCAGGTGGGGGGATCCTCACATAGAACTGTGTCTAGGTAAACAGGGCCAGTTCTCTACCAATTGTCTAACCAGCTTGTTTTCCTCCTCAAGTCTATTGTTGGTTCACATTATTAATTGATTTGTATGTCATTTGAAACTGTCTACAGTTGATGCATTTTAATAGAATCTAAGAAGTAATCGTGGTACCACATAGAGACTGTTTTATATTTATCATTATAGAATTGCCTGAGCACAAAGTGTGTTATTGTATGTGTACATAATAAAAGTCTTATTTATATAAAGAACTGTGTGTTCACAAACATGGTGTGTGGACATTCCTTTGTGGGTGCTTGGGGACTACACTGTACTTACGAACCAGCCCGCATCACCTCCTGAGAGCTTAAGCCGTGATTGCTCATCCATAGCTACCTTATAGAGAATCTTGGCTGGGACGCTATGTGCTTCTACTCTTCCATATAGAGGGCAGGAGTACAGATAACGCCCCTGCAGTCTTTACACTCCACCATCTCAGCGAATGAGTGGGTTAGCAGTGGAGGGGGAGAGGGTAGGAGGAGGTGAAGAGGAAGGTCTTGAGGCTCTTCTGGCATTTGGGGAGATCCTGCACAAGACGGAGAGGGAGGGGGAGGCTGTTCCAGAAGAGGGAGCCTGCAGAGGAAAGAGATCAGCCTCCAGCTCGCTCCTTGGAGAAGGGCTTGACATACAGAGAGCTGGAGCTGGAGGAAGGTAAAGACCTGGAGGGAGAGTATGTAGATAGCATGGTCCCCGTCCCGAGACAGACTTATGGATGATGCAGAGGGATTTGAACTTGATACTTGCAGCAACTGGGAGCCAGTGGAGTGATTTTATGGCTGGAGAGATACGGTCCATGGGCTTGAGGCCAAGGATAACTCTTGCAGCCGTGTTCTAGAGAAGCTGGAGCGGGCAGAGAGAGGAAGAGGGTAGATTAAGGAAGAGGCAATCCAAAGCCATCCAGGAACACGTATCACCCCTCCTGCTCTGCTGCAACCTCACGCACATTGGTTGCGTGTGATATTATCGGTGCTACAAAACCGTTTTAAGTATTATTCTAGTAAAAAAAAGATCGTTTTTAGATTGTTCTCCCATATAAGGCATGAAAGGGGAAATACCACTGTTGCCCAAATATTGACCTCTGGCCCTTCTCACTGTTGTTTCTCCATGGCGCTGTCCAGTCCTAATTAGCAAAGTAAAATCGTGCGATTGGAAAATCGGAGAAACGCGTACACCGTTCGAGGGTGCTTCTTCTTTTAGTCTCTCTGCCGGAGGTTACCATTCTACCTATTTTGCACGGGGATTCTATGGGTCGCTCGTCTTCTTCATTCTCTGCCTTTGCACTCTCCACCCCCATGACTCCAAACCGCCAGGGAATCAAATACCTTGTTTTAAAAAGGGGTGTCTGAAACTCTCCCCAAATCATTGCTCACTTGGTCCTTCCATCTAACATCATATGTGAAAACCGGAAAATTTTTAAAAGGACAACTTCCGAGAGCATGGCATTTGGTTCTAAAAGAAACAGCGTCAAAGGTGACGATTTAAGCAATTGTGTTGTTGCGAAAAAGGGCGTCGATAAAAAATGGTTCATGATATTTTTCAAGCACTGTTTATACAGTGTTTATTTGACTGCTGTTATCACTGGACACCGCAGACATCAATTATAGGCCTCTCTTTGTGAAACACCTACTTCTGGGACAACCTGGCAGATGCAGTTGCTAATCTCTTGCTAGTCTCGGGAGGATCGTTCAGGGGCAACGCGGTCGCCTTGGAAGCAAGACGACGTGGAGCAGCGCAGGGCCGATCCCCAGGTTTGCGCTTAGAAACCTCTGGGCATTAAGCGCGTCATAAATAACCTATTACAATTACAATTGGTAGACCACCAACAACTCACCATATTGAGAGATTTCATCCTTTAGTTGCAAAAAAAGTAAAAAACTGCAGAAAACCTCTTTCTGTAAACATGGGTGCACTAAACCTCATAAAATCTGTGGAAGGACCCACACATACATCCAGTTTTCAGGAACAAAAATATCCCCACTGTCTCACCCGCAGGGTGACCACCTTGCCACCACGTTCAACATTTTCACTCAAGCTGCATCACTTCAAAAAGGTTTGCTCCCTAAGTGCTCCCTAACAAACTAAACTAGAAACACATAACGCAAGAAGGACTCCACAACATTCACTTATGGGTATTGCCAATGCTTGATGTACTGGCTCCAAATAAAGTCTTTGAAATACTCACCAAAGAAATAAGGCGCTAAATGGCCCACAATCAGACTCAACTAGCTCACAACGAAAAGAAAGGGCTTGAGCAAATCAACAAGGACTGCAGACAACTCTGTATCAACAGCACAAACAAAAGCAAAGAAAGCATCTTGCTTGTTCTCACCACAGAGAGCATGCACTATGGCGCCAGCAGGAACTGTTCCAAATGATCAAAGGAAATCAGAATCTTCAGCCTGCAATAAATCTAGGGACCCTCCCCACAACTATGTGGCTCCACCTCAGCACCTTTCAGCAAGAACATCCAGATCCAAGACCACTCAGAACAAGAAACGCACAACAGCCCTACATCCAATGATGAAAGTAGCACCAAACGATATAGCGAGATGACTTCCATGAAAGGCTCAGAATATAGGAATATATAGGAATTTAAGCAGACCATGAGAGTAAAATGAATATTGCGGATCTCATATCAAGCGAGGGCCTCGATGAGGGCCATTACTGGCCATGTCTGCCCCCCACAGCGGGCGTGAAAGCCATTTGCACCCTGGGGTTTATCTGGGGTGAAAAGTGTTTATTTTTTTCCTCAGGAGATTGGTTGTGCAAGCAACGCCAATCTCCTGAGGTAAAAAAAGAAACAAGATGGCTGCCACCATAGGGAAAAGGTACTAAGTCCCTTTTCCATTTCTTTTGTAGCGGCGGGAACGGGAGGGGCATCAGGTCCAGAGCACAGAGCTCCAGTCCAACAGGTAAGTGGGAAGGCAGGGTGGGGGAGGAGTATAGATTGCTTAGTGGGATTGGCGGTAGGGCAGGCAACAAAGACCCTCTCCCTGTTGCCTCCCAACATAAAAATAGATGGTACCACCCGGGGACGGAGTGGAGCAGGAAGCTGGGTAATAAAACCGAGCTATTCAGTCGCTCTCTATCGGTACCCTAAAAAGGGTTTCAAAGAGAATGTTCCTTTTAATTAAAGATCTGATATATTTTGCACTGTTCATTGGGAAAAACAAATCAAAGTCGTAATTTTTCATCTTATTGTATTGAGTTGTATTCACTAATCACTTCTTAGTGAGACTGACAGACATCAACATATCCCCAATTAAAGGTTTCTATGTCAATGCATTTCAGAGAATATCTCCTTCATCAGGGCGAACCTTAATGTCCACAATTTAATGTTAATATCAATTAATAATATTTAAAATAGTAACATAAAGCACATACCATACGTTCCGTGTTTCATAATGACATCCGCACATGCAATCAAAAAAGATTTAAGGAGAATAAGTCAATTGCAAAATCCACAAAGGTACTCATGCTTGTTTTTGTGTGAAAACACTTAGGGCCTCATTACGACCCTGGCGCTAATGGGTTAACGGCGCCGTAAAAGGCTGCAGTGCCGTTAACCCATTAGCACCTGATTACGAGGTCCCTTTGCGGGACCCGACTTTAACGGCTGGTCTGCACCAGCCGTTAAAGTAGGGATCCGCAAAGGGACCTTGGTGCTAAGTACGGTACCGCAATTTGCGGTACCGTACTTAGCGCCTTCCCCATTCCCATTGAGCCCTATGGGGCAAAAATGGGAATGGGGAAGGGCCATGGAGGAAGGGGGAATTACCACCCCGCTAACCTTGTAATGGGATGGTAATTCCATGGCGGAGTCGGTAAGTTACCGGCATGGACCATGGTGCTATTAGCAATCTTATGGATGTGGATACAACTTTAACGTTTTCATGTATCTGCCAAACGGCGTGTATCAACTTAGCAGTCCAAATCCCAGCGTGTGTGCCGCCGGAAAGGCCACAGAAACTAATGTGAATACATATTCAGGGTTAATTCTGTCACTAAGCTATGTCACTAGAGTTTGTTTAATATGTGTTCTCCCTTGCTTACCTGCTGGCGTCCACAGTGTAGAGTGCCGTGAACACGCCCAGAGTTCCTTTTTGGAGCCGTTCCCTAGGAAACAAGACTATTTTGTGGACTACTTTACGTGCTGTTAATGCGCGTACATCGTTAGAAGTTCCTATCGTTACAGGCGATTACACAGGGATATTACACAGGGATTGCATCTATGCATTTCTATATTGCACTAATATTGTGTAGTTGCCCTATGAGCCTTTTCGATAAGTAATGAATGTTGCTGGTTGCCATGGAGACCCCGAGGCCCGATTGGAAAAAGAGGCCCGCCGCGAGCACGGTCTCCATGACACCCAGAACGCCAAGAGTAATGTCAATCACAGTTTTCAAATGTTGCTGTGCATTTCTATGAAGCAATCACCAAGCGTGGCAGAGATTTCGTGGAAAACGGCACCTTGCGTCCCAAACGCCCACCGTAAGGTGCTCGGGATGGGACCACCTGGTTATTCACTACAAAAAGTAATGTATGTTGCATCTCATTTGTTAAGACGTAAATATGTGTATATAGTGATTATTCATTGCATGTAAGTCCCATCAATTACAAAGACAGTGCAACCATTTGTACCGGTATTGTGAATCCTACATATTACGATGTTTTTTTCGAAATACAAATTAAAATACATTAGTGTTGCGTCGTGATTTTTACATGATGTTAAATCTATGATATGCACACCTCGAAACTGAATCTTTTGTTAGTGCATTCATAGTTCAAACCCCAATGTCAATGAGTCAAAGCAATGTCTAAACAATTTAAATATAACAATGGAAGTTGATCTCTTTATTCAATCCGTTCGGGGTCAAAGATCCCAATTCGTCTATCCAGAATGTTTCCCTTCTGTCCAATCTTAAATCAATATCTTCATGTGGATTGTTTTTCGAAACTACTTCCAGAATTTGAAACCTGATCTGTGCCAGGTTATGTCCCTTATTTATCCAGTGGCGTGCTACTGCTTAATTAAGATTGCCATTCCTAATGCATGAACGGTGTTCATTCCAGCGTATTTTTGCTGGTCATGTTGACTTGCCTACATAGTATTGCCCGCAGGGACATTTGATTTCATAGCTGTCACATGTGCCAAAGGTCTTATGCATGATTTTTTTTGCCTGTACGTGGATGGTAGATGGTGTCACCTTTCATTACAAAGGTGCAATTAGTACAATGTAAGCAGGGGAATGTCTCTATGCGTTGTGTTAATGGTTCCTTAGTTGGAGGTCTGGTCCTTACCAATTCGTCTCGTACTTTTTTTTTTGAAACTTTATTTATTGGTTTTTACATGAAATAACAAACAGGCCATGCACCGGCCACAGTGAAATTCCCAAAAACACCCACCTCTCTCTCCCCACCCCTCCTCTTCTCTGTAGCTAAATCTAAGGCAAAAAGTCTGGCCGACAACCAGGATCACTTATTCTCACTGGTCTCTTCTCAATGTGGAGGAGAGCGCTGATTTTAAACTGGGAACGAAGTCTGTGAAGAGGATGTGTCTGCAGTGGATATCAGATATGATATGTAGGGTCCCCAGATGTCCGGGGGGCGGGCATGCTGAGGTAGTGTCTTTATGAAGCATGTTTCCACATCTTGGCAGTAGGTCACATTGTTGACTTGCAGATTTTGGAGACCAGTCGTCCTTCACCTTGAGATTGTATCACCCCGTGGAGAAGCTGCCATGTGGGTGGTTGTTGTTGGAAAGTGGCAAGGCTCATTTGGAGGGCATGACGTAGCCTAAAATAGATCAACATGTCTAGGGCGTTGTTGCTTCCGTTGTCCCGAGCCTGTTGCGGTGACAGGAATGTGCCTTCAGTGAAAAGGTCACTTAGTGTTTTTATTTGCAGTTTGTCGGTCCATTGTAGATTTATTCTTTCCGTGGTTATGAGTATTCCCGGAATTTGTCTTGTAAATTACGGATTCTGTCGAAGGCAAAAATCGGAAGTTCCTGGAAAATATGTTGTACTCTTATATCATCTTTGAAAATTCCCCATTGTTTTTCGATAGTGTTCTTGGTTCTAACGCTCTGTACTGAGAACTTAGATACATACACTGGTGATTTCAATTCCTCTGTGCCTTTAGTTTTGACCGCAAGGAATGTTTCCCGGTCTATTGTATTGATCCTCTGTGTTGTAGATTCTATCTCCTCTCTTCTGTAACCTCGAGCCAGGAATTTGTTTCCCATCTCTGTTTGTTGTTGTATATAGTCATTGGGGTCACTGACAATTCTCTTCACTCGCAGTAACTGACTGAAAGGTAAATTACGGATCAAGCTTGGTTGGTTAAAACTTAAACGATGTAGAAAATTGTTCCTATCCGTGGCTTTGCAAAATAAATTGGTGTTGTAACCCTCCTAGCTTGTTCTCACTTTCACATCTAAGAAATTAATCTCTGTTTTAGAAACCTCTCTGGTGAATTGGATCCTACTATCAATGTTATTAAGTTATCGAATTCTGCCTCCGTTTCTGACCAGATTCCGAAAATGTCATCTATGTATCGCACCCAAAGATGGGTGTTCTTTTTCCATTCTGGTTTGCGCAACACATGATCTATTTTGTATTTATGCATAAAGCAATTAGTGTATATTGGGGCCATCGTGGCCCCCATAGAATTGCCGGAAATCTGTAGGAAGTTGTGATCTTTGTATTGGAAATAAGAGTTTTCCGCTATAAATTGAAGTAGTGTAAAGACAAATTCTTTCCTCGCTCCAATCTCCGGTGCTTCTAAAAGTATCCATTCCACTGCTTCTATTCCTAGCTCATGAGGTATAGAAGTGTACAAACTTTTCACATCTATAGTGAATAGAAGATAGTCTTGGTGAAAAGTTGTTGATTTCAATATTTGCAAAAAGTGTGTTGTATCGCAAATGTGTGTCTCTGTGCATTGAATTAGTGGTTGAAGGAAAAAATCAACATAGATTCCTAGGCGTTGGAGAATACTGTTCATCCCAGCTACTATTGGTCTACCTGGAGGTTGTTGTAAATCTTTGTGTATCTTTGGTAATGTGTACAAATTTGGCATTCTGGGATGGTGGTTGTTCAAGAGTCTTTAGGTATGTTCATTAATCCATTAAAGTTCTTTGGCCTTTTTAAGAAGGACTTCCAAATTTTGTTTGATGGCTTTAGTGGGATTGTTATCCGAGGACACGGGTGGCTGTATACAGCGAGCACAGAATGTGTATTCTACCCGCTGTTCCAACCACCTGATCGCCCTTCCCTGGGTGCAAATATAAATGTATGCCTGTAATCCAGCAGGAACACTTGAAGACTCATGCCCCCCACAACATCTAAAAAGCCATAACCCAATAATCCTGACTCGCTCCTATTTTTCAATCTGCTATCAAATGTTCCATTGAACAAGGCATCAGCGTTGAACCCAACTTCATTATTGCTCCACTCAAAATACAGACAGACGAACAGAATGACCCAGCAAGCTGTTGCACCTTCTCCAAAATACTGTTCACAACTAAACTCCTGGAGAAATTCCTCTGTCACCAACTCTGGGATCAGATTAAAACCGAGAGCCTTCTACACAAATCCCAACACAGATTCAAGCCAATGGAGGGACCGAGGTGGACACTCTCCTTCATTTGGGACACTCTCAAAAACAAAGCACACACACAATCTCAATAACTGTGCGCATCCTACTGGACCTAACTGCTGCATTTTACACTATCAGCCATGAAAGCCTGATTAAAACATTTAGGACCTGATTCACAGAGTGTTTTCCATTGGGGTTTCGCCATTATAAAGAGCTTCTGTGAATCAGGCCCTTTGCCTCCTCTGACTCTGGGGAACTGTGCTATGCTGGATGGTTTTATTCCATACTGACAGGGCTGAGAGGTCACGCAAGGTTACGCTCCCACCCCATCACATGCAGAGTACCCCAAAGATTCAGTCTTTCACACCTACTGTTCAACATTTACAGGCCTCCCTCCTCTGAACTCATCAACAACTCAGGCCTGGCATGTTTCAACTATCTAGATGTTACCCAAAGCATCTATACACTCACTGGTAACTCAACCTCAAACAAACCGACTCATGGATGACAATAAACCAACTCAGTTTTAACCCAACCAAAACCGAACGGATGATTTGCAGCACCCCAACAACCACCCCCAGATATATCTGATGGCCCCAAGAAATGGGAACCTGCCCTCAACCATACAGGAAGAATCAAAAAGATGGCACAAAGCGCATTAGTAAAACATGGTATTGATTGTATTATTCAACCCAACCCAGAGTGTATATTCTTTGTTCGAGTCCATTTAAATAAAGGAAAGGTTCAGACTCTGATGTTTGCACCTATGGCAGTTGTTCAATAAATGTCCTCTGGTGCTAGCTGCAAGAAGCGGCTCTGGATTGTGAGGAATGGTTTGGTGCGATTCCGCCCTCTTTCTTTACTGAGCAATAAATACAACACGCGCAGAGCAGATGGAAAGGTTTTGGCATATTTTCTGTAGATGTAAACATTGAATGAACAGTAAATATCCTGAATGTCGTAGTGCTTGCGTAATTACATTTACAGTTCATTCTATTTTCCTTTTTTCTTGGTGCACACACCTGCATGATCACTGAATATTTGACAAAGTGTGAGAGCCACTCCATCGAGGGTGATCAGTGAATGGCACTGTGAAAAGTGAATCTTGTGCAAAGTAAGTAAATAAATAAATAAATACATACATTAAAGCACAGTCCGTAGAGCCCGTTACAATTGTGCTGCTCATACAAGACTATGCTATTGAAGTACATAATAGAGTTTAGCATGTTAGGGAAATTGCTGTATTTTAGTTTTGGCCATTAGGTAGCTCTTAAGCACCGCCTGCAAGCCAAAACCTTTGCATTGGAGCACAGTTAATAGGGGAATTACACATGAGAAGGGACACACGGTTGTGGTTGTTGTTTGGTTATTTATCCACCCATTGACTGCCCATGGCAATGCCAATCCTTATGGCCATTCACACCCACTAATTTCCCCATCTCTACCAAAAGAAATGATAATGATTGGCTATTTATAACACGCTTAATATCCAGAGGTTTCTAAGCGTGGACCCGGGGGTCGAACCTGTGTTGCTCTGCATCCCCTTGCTTCAAAGGCGAGCACGTTGCTCCTGAGCTATCCTCCGAAGACAAATCCTCCTGCAATCTGTTTGAGTTAGCTCTATCAAGCAGTCACATCAGGCCTTAGCCTGCCAGTGTCATATTTAAGCAGTCTGCTGAGAGTTAGTGGCTTAATTGCATCTGCAAAGGCTCTTCTGGTGTAATAGAAATGTCTTAACTAGGTGTGCCTTCAGCCACTTGATATATATCTGTTCCTTTAACCTACATTATATTAAAAACAAGTACTGAAAAATCAACATTCTTGGCTTGTGAATAGACATTAGATAGATATTTGCCAGCCATTGCTATCATATGCACTGGTACCCAAACCATGTTCCAAATGTTGCCATTGAATGGTCAGGTGGTGCCATTATTGTACTACCTGACAAAGGCATATTTGTCTCATGTCTACACAAAGGACAAAACTGTTGGATTTGCAAATGCTTGTTAGACTTATTATGAATGAACATCAATAAAAAATGTTAACGCTGTTCTTCGATAATGCTGTAAAATCTAAATTTATATACATGGAGTTTTTTCAAATTCCTAATCAAGAAATCCGGGGATTAATTTCTGTGTCACAGATACAGATACACAATTCAGAAAAAGGCTCTTTGTGTTTTTTACCCAATTCAAGAATTCTGCTTTGCTGGTGTCTGGGTGCGTGGGTTTTCTGTTCCTTTGGATTTCCAGAGGAATGGGGAGACTCTACCTTCAGACCCTCAAACCTGATAATCATGTTTATTTTGCTGGCCGCGTCATGAGTGTGCGCGTTTTCTATGCAACATTCTGAGCCATCATATACCTGGGACATCCCCCCAAGAAAACTATTTCTGAGGGCATTCTAAGTAATTATCCTTTATTTTCCTTGAACTGCGCGGTGGAGTGAAAATTAATGTTCTCTGCAACACTTGCAGACACGTTCCTGAGTATCTCAAAGTAAGTTTGGTCCAATTCCAGGCCTCGAGGGCCGTAAACATTTCAGATTTTCAGGATAATCTTCATCAATATTAATAAGTTAAATTTGCAAATAATGATTCTAAGTGTATGCACAATTTTTCTCATGAATAATAATGATGGATATCCTGAAAACCCGTTAGGATTCCGGCCCTCGAGGCCTGGAGTTACGGAGTTGGGCAACCTTGCTCTACTGGAATCGGCAGGCAGCGTCTGCTGAGGAGAATATTCTGTGAAGAGCCTGCCCCATAAAAGAGGGCGGGTGCGGGCTCTTTACTGGTGATTCCTGAAAGCAGGAGAAGGAGGATGTAACTAGCACCTGCAGGCACTTCAACACGAGCAGCCTAGATAGTCCTGTGTTTGGCTTTAACAATCACATATTGGGCATGTGTGATCATATGATTTGGATGCCAACTCTAGCTTTAGAAAGTTTAAGCGAAGCCATTTGCTTAGCAAAATGGCCGCCCTTCTTACCTGGTCATTGATGATGGTGATTGGCTTGCGATGATGTATTCTGAGCCTTGGTTTCGAAGCTCTGATCTACAAGAAAACCAGTGTCAACATGAATAGAGCTTAATCAATAAACACATACGTCATCATCACATTGCATACATCCGTGTTCACTCTCCCAGTGGTGTACGTGGCGTGAATTGTAAGATGCTTACAACATTAGGTCCCAAGATTGGTTTAAACTTGTATGATATGTTGCAGATTGTATTACTTTTTTCATCCACTGCAAGGTTCAGTTAAAAGCAAGTCATATGGAATACATCTATATATGCAAAAAAATAAAAAAATAAAAATAAACTATATAAAAAGAAAAAGCAACACTAGGAAAACAATTCACTCGAACTGCATGCACCAAGCCACCCAAGTCTCTGGGAAATGGACTTTTTCACGCAACAATGAAAAGATTTACTTTGCTGTCCAAGCCTCTGTCCTCTCCCACCTGAATGGTGGTAATGCCCACCTGGAAGGCCTCCTGGTGACCACCATGGCACTCCTGAGATGTGTCCTACATACAGCAGTGTGCCTCATCAAAGAACAGTGCAAATTCCACCACATTCCCTCGACCCTCAGTGAATTGCACTCGCTACCACTGCAAGCATATGTTGCCTTATTATCTACACGGCCATCCCCTCAAATCGCCAAGCTACCCCACTGAGAAGCTCAGCATCTCTGGAGGCGGCTGTCCACCAGAAGTAAAGACATGTGCAGACTTGAACTCCGTCAGTGCAGGGAGTAAAGAGCCAGAAGACAGGCCTTCTCTGTTCATGACCCGGACTCAGGAACCTCCTCCCCGCCAACATCAGACTTGTCCCGTCACTTCTACATTCCAGGAAGGAACTCAGGATCTTCCTGTTCAAGGCATGGAGCCTCAACATCTATGCCCACAAAACCCCTCCACTCCCCACCTAACCTGAGACTGGCGATCTGCTCCCCCCAAGTTTCCTTTGTTGGTTGGTTGTAGATCCCTTGCTGCCTAATTGTACACCCTCCATTTCCCACTGTCAGATCTCGATACCATTGTATTGATCCCTTGCAATCTGCTTTTCACCATGTACACCCCCTATGAGTTGTATAGCGCGCTGTTGCTTCCCATAGATATGTTTGTACTCAATAAATGTCAGGTCCCTGAGCAACAGGAGGTGTCAGGTTAGGCATCATTAATTGCCATAAGTGTTGTAGTGGTTAAGGAGGGTCATTTACTTTGAAAAGGCATTTCTTTAATCTAACCATCTTATCAGCCAGCAACTATTGGCCCAACTCATGATGGAGAACTTCCTGTTCAGCAGTGATTGGCCAGTGAATATTGTGATGCTGTTTGGAACCTCTGGAGAGGTTCTAAACTGCCTTTCATCAAGATCAGCTTAGGAATGGTCACAGCGCTCAAGAGCTCCAGAGTTAAACAAAGAAACCAGAGAAAAGAAAAAACATCTTCTGAAAGACAGTCTTCAACAAGAGACAGAGAATAATCTCAGATAAGTGACAGAGAGAGAAAATCAAAGTTTGTTCTAAATGAAAATGTTTTTAAAACTTTAAAGACACTGTTTGCAAGCTTCATGTACAGTGTTGATATTTATCTACTCAAGAGAAGTTAAAAGACATTCTTTACAGTAAAGGATAAAAGTAGTTTTGCACTTGTAATTGTTGAAGGGTTAATTGTACAGCGTTTAATTAGCGCGCGTGCATTACATCAACAGCTGCAGTTGCGCATGAAGGTTTGCATGGGAAAACGTTTCGGAGCCATCGTCCGTCGTGAAATTACTAGCGTATGAGGAAAGCACCTAGCGGCGTGACTTGCGTGCCGGTAGCTGAGGAGGCAGCGTCGGGCGTATCCAAAAAACAGTGTGGTGTAGTATTAATTTCGGACGATGCGACGAGCGAAAAATCAGCTGATGGAAAAGTCGCGCTGAGCAAGCCGATTGCGCGGTGAAGGAAAATCATTTCCAGAGACATTTTTTCTTTGCGGCGTGTCTTTGAAAGGTATGTGTGCACGCGAGCAAATGGAAAAGCAGTTTCAGAGGCATTTTTTCCATGCAGCGAGTCTTTGAAAGGTACGCGTGCGTGCTACCAAATTCAGTCATCTAATAAGGAAGTGAATGAAAGTGAAAAGAATGCACAGATAAGTAAAGAAAAGATAAATAGTGTACAAGCAACTTAAAGAAGCTAGCTATCAATGCAGCAAGATGAAGTATGCAGACAAGCAAAGTGTGTACTGAACTCAACTTGAAGCAATAAAAAAGTCATTATCATTTTGTAGTTCTTAGAAGCAAGGTAATATAGCAATTAGAACTAAGTAGTGCTTAAGAAAGGTTATATTTTGAACATTTATGAAGGGATTTAAAGACTGCATTTGAACTCAGTAAAGAGAGCAGAGGAAATATTCCCAAGTACAACAAAAAACTAGAATACATATTTAAATTGGTCACTTGAGTAATCTCTCTCTGAGGGTGAGAAGAAGTCACTATGCTAAGAGCACAGCAGTACATCAGTGTGGACTAATTATTAGTCACAGCAATTCAAGAACTCACAAGTATCAATTAAGCCTCTAAGATGAGGTAGTCCAGTAATTGGTGGTTTAAAGAATGGGAAAGTTATATTTTTAGTGTAGATGTACTTATTTTGGATGGTAACCAGAGGTGTGTTATTTGCAGGCTATTCCGTGTTCCAGGAGTTAAAGGAGACCAGAGGAATCCTGACCGTTTGTTATTTTCTCCATTTCCCCCTTTCCCCTGATCTGGTCAATCGAGCAGTTGTACATTTGACTGTTGGGAGGACTGGATTGGAGGATTGGGTGGGCTGTCGTCTGCTCCTGCAGGATTTTCGGCGCTGGGACCTGATAGTATGAAAGGCCCACGTTAAAATACCTGCCTGAGCAGAGATGGAGACTGAAGCAGGGGTATCTTTAGGTTCCCTAGCTAAAATGCTATCTGAGATGAGGGAGGAGATGTTAAAGTCTAGGAAGGAGACTACAGAGTTAAGAGATAGGCTTAAGGAGTTAAGTCTTTTGGTGAGCAAGGAAGGTGTGGAGGTTAGTAAACCAAGTGTATCAGGTTGGTATCCAGAAAGAGAACCGCCATTGTTATTTCCAGAAGTAGAAGGGGTTGCTGTGGAAAAGGTTAGAGGGCTGGAGAGGCGAGAAGGGGGCGTGCCAGCATTTTCTGTGGTGACAACTCCATTGGCTCCACCAGAGCGTTTTTCCGGGAATCAACTTAAGTTTAAATAATTTCTAATGCAATGTGAGTTGCATTATTTATGTAGACCAGAGTCCTTTCCTAATGAAAGAGCCAAGGTGGCTTTTCTGATTTCATATTTGTCTGGTGAGGTGGCAGCTTGGTCCAGACCTCTGGTAACTGGAGGAGCAAGAGAGTTAGAGAATTCGGAGTTATTCAAAATCGAGTTTAGTAAGATGTTTGATAGACGTACATTGACTCAGAGTGTTGATTGTGAGTTATTGGAATTAAAACAAGGCAGTAAAGAGTTATCAGTTTATACCACCCTGTTTCGAGCATTAGTATTAGAAAGTCCTTGGCCAGAGGGGAAAAGGTCTTCTCTATTCTACAGAGGTTTGCGTGGGGAATTAAAGGATGCTTTGATGACAATTGTAGAGAGACCAGCCACTTGTGAAGAGTTAATCACATTAGTGTTGAAATTAGACACAAGGATTATTGAGAGGCGGCAGGAGCGCAGGAGATCAATTCCAGAGGGTAGGTTGTGGTTGCAAAGTGAACGACCCAAAGTAGATTCAGTTCAAAGAGATGTGTAGGCTCCAGGGAGAGAAAGACAGTTTAGGCCTCCGCTAACGAAAGAAGAAAAGGAGAAGAGACGTAGGAGAAATCTTTGTCTTTATTGTGGGGATAGTGGTCACTTTGTTGGGAATTGCCCCAGAACCTCTCGAAGAATCTCCACATCTTCTGGAAGAAGTCAGGTGGTGGTGAACACTATTCAAGCATCGGTCCCGCACATTACTATAAATGTATCCTGGTTTTGGAAGGGAGGTTTGAAATGTGGGGGTCCCTGTGTTTTAGATTCTGGGGCAACTGCCAATTCCATGGACAAGAATTTAGCTATCCATTTAGGGGTACCAGTTGTGGCTAAAGAGATTCCAGAACAGGTCAGAGCAGTTGATGGGACACAGCTCAGTCCGGGACTCATAACACAAACCACAGAACTTCTTGGGTTGAAAATTGCAGAAGGGCATTGGGAGAAGATCATGTTTGAATTAATTGATCCCCCCCAATTACAAATTATTTTATGTATGCCTTGGTTGACCTTGCATAATCCCTTAATTGATTAGGCTAGGAGGATGGCGGAATTTAGATCAGATTTTTGTTCGGAACATTGTGAAAAGGCATGGGAGGAGTATGATGTTACAGAAGAAGAGTGTCTGGGAGAGCTTTTGGCAGGAGGAATTGCAGAGGAGCATGTGATTGGGGGAGTGTTTGGAATTCTGCCAGAATGCTATCAGGAGTTTGCGGATGTCTTCAGTGAACGTGAGGCGAATGAATCACCACCACTTCATCCATATGATTGTAAAATAGAGATGGAGGTGGAGCTCCAATTCCTTGTGGCAGAATATATGCGTTGACTGACAGGGAGAATGAACATTTGAAGACATATCTGCAGGAAAACCTTAAGAAAGGTTTTATCTGCCATTCACAATCTCCATTGGCATCACCATTGTTCTTCATGCATGAGAAGGACAAGAGTTTGAGAACCTGCATAGATTATAGGACCCTCAACAAGATAACAATTAAGAACCGTTATCTGCTTCCGCTGATTTCAGTCATGCTAGATGCTATTCAAGGTGCTAAGGTATTCACTAAGTTGGATCTCCGTGGAGCGTATCACTTGGTAAGAATCAGAGAAGGTGACAAGTGGAAAACGGCTTTTTGAACACGTTTTGGATTATTCTAGTATCAAGTGATGCATTTTGGCCTTTGTAATGCACCGGCAGCGTTCCAATATTTTATTAATGAAGTGTTGCGAGAATACTTAGATGTTTTGGTAATAGTTTACATCAATGACATTCTGATCTATTCACGGAATGAAAGTTTACATCAGGAACATGTAAGAAAGGTGCTATTGAGACTGCGCGAGAACCATTTATTCGCCAAATTGGAGAAGAGTCAATTTCACACCACTAGAGTGGAATTTTTGGGTTTCATAATTTCACCGGCTGGTTTGGAGATTGATTCTAGTAAGATTAAGGTGGTTTTAGACTGGCCAGCCCCTACTTGCATGAAAGATGTCCAGAGTTTCATTGGATTTGCCAACTTTTACCAGCGATTTAGTCAAGATTTTTCATCTGTGGAACACCTTTAACTCGATTGCTTAAGAAGGGTGTAAAATTTAGTTGGGAAAGAGAAGCTGAAGAGGCATTTAGTTTTTTGAAGAACAAGTTCACATCTGGTCCGATACTGTTACATCCTGACTTTGAGCAACCATTCTTTGTTGAAGCATATGCCTCAGATCTGGCTTTAGGAGCAGTTCTTTCACAAAGACATCCAGGTACGGGTCAATTGCATCCTGTGGCATTTTTTTTCTAAGAAGTTTTCAAGCACCGAAAAAAATTACACCATCTCTGACAGAGAACTGTTGGCAATTAAAGCAGCGTTCGGAGAGTGGAGACACTATTTGCTTGGAGCTCGACATAAAGTGACTGTTCTTACAGATCATCGGAATTTAACCTTTCTGCGTTCAGCAAAAACTTTAACTCCACGTCAATTGAGATGGTCTCTTTTCTTTGCAGATTACGACTTTGTGATTACCTTTAAACCTGGGCGACAAAATGGTAAGGCGGGTGCCTTGTCCAGATGCCATCCCGGAAGTTCCAAAGAAGATCCTTTAGCTCCAATGCCATTGCTTCAAGATAGTAACTTTGTGGTGGCAGAGATACAAAAGGTGGCGAGTTTGAGCGAACAAGTGTCGAAGGTATTATCTGCAAAGCAAATGAATGATTGGGCAAGGAAGGATCCGGCACAAGTGATTAAGAATGGTTTGCCATTTGTGGATGCAAGATTATTTTTGCCTTCTAAAAGTATGCAAGAAGAGGCTCTTAAACAGTGTCATGATTCTTCCCTTGCTGGACATCCAGGTTTTAGAAAAACCTTAGAACCTTTATGTAGAGAGTATTGGTGGGAAGGAATGCGTAAGGATACTTTGAATTATGTCCGAACGTGTGAAATCTGTGCGCGAGTGAAGTCAGAAAATCAAAAACCAGCAGGATTGTTGACACCTTTACCCATTCCTCCCCGTCCTTGGCACACAAACTCTTTAGATTACATTGTGGATTTGCCTCCTGATCAGGGTTGCACAACAATTTTAGTGGTGGTTGATGTTCTTTCTAAGGCCAGTCATGTTGTACCTATCAAGGGTTCAGCTACAGCTACTAACTTAGCACAAGGTTTTATGCAAAATGTGGTGTGATTACATGGACTCCCTACACAAGTGATTTCAGATAGGGATCCCAGTTTGTGTCCAAATTCTGGCAAGAATTCTGTAAGGAGTTGAAAATAGAAGTTAGTCTAACTACTAGTTTTCATCCAGAGCCGAATGGTCAAACCGAGAGAGTGAACCAGGAGCTAGAAAAATATTTGCAATGTTATCTGAAGACTGATAAGGCTGGGTGGAATTAATTTGGTTGGCAGAGTTTTGTTATAATAATACAGCAAAAACTTCAACTACCATGTCGCCATTTTATTTAAATCAGGGGTTTCATCCCAGATTTCTTAAGGATGTGAATTTGGAGGAATTGGAGGTTCCCGATGTTGAGGGTAGATTGAGAGCCATGGTTGAGAATGTTAAAAAGGCAATAGAGGCTTTACAGAGGAGTAAGTTAAATTATAAGAGATTTGCTGATCGTAATTTGCAGCTCCAATTTATCAATCAGGTGATATGGTTTGGCTTTCCAGCAAGAACATAGCTCTGAAGGGTAAAGATAAATTTAGTCCACACTTTTAGGGGCCATTTGAAATTGATAAAGTTATTTCTCCAGTCACTATTAAGGTAAAGTTGCCATCTAGTCTGAAAGTACATCCCACATTTCATGTCAACCTCCTGAAACCCTGTATTTCAGGAACCAGGTTAACTCAGGTACCGGGTCCAGTTAGTGTAGATGGTTCTGGAGAGGAGTATGAGGTTCAGGACATTCTGGATTCTAGGGTGGTTCGGGGGAAATTGTAGTATTTTATGTACTGGAAGGGGTATGGACCTGAGGAAAGAACATGGGTGGCTAAGGAAGATGTACACTCACCAATGTTATTCAAGAGATTTAATTTACGTAGACCCGAGAAACCTGGCCCTGGGGCAGGGCTTTACCTGGGGGGGGTACTGTCAGGTCCCTGAGAAACAGGAGGTGTCAGGTTAGGCATCATTAATTGCCATAAGTGTTGTAGTGGTTAAGGAGGGTTATTTACTTTGAAAAGGCATTTCCTTAATGTAACCATCTTATCAGCCAGCAACTATTGTCCCAACTCATGATGGAGGACTTCCTGTTCAGCAGTGATTGGCCAGTGACTATTGTGATGCTGTTTGGAACCTCTGGAGAGGTTCTAAACTGCCTTTCATCAAGATCAGCTTAGGAATGGTCACAGCGCTCAAGAGCTCCAGAGTTAATCAAAGAAACCAGAGTAAAGAAAAAACATCTTCTGAAAGACAGTCTTCAAGAAAAGTCAGAGAATAATCTCAGATAAGTGACAGAGAGAGAAAATCAAAGTTTGTTCTAAATGGAAATGTTTTTAAAACTTTAAAGAAACTGTTTGCAAGCTTCATGTACAGTAATGATATTTATCTACTCAAGAGAAGTTAAAAGACATTCTTTCCAGTAAAGGATAAAAGTAGTTTTGCACTTGTAATTGTTAAAGGGTTAATTGTACAGCGTTTATTTAGCGCGCGTGCATTACATCAACAGCTAAAGTTGCGCATGAAGGTTTGCATGGGAAAACGTTTCGGTGCCTTTGTGCGTCGCGAAATTACTAGAGTATGAGGAAAGCACCTAGCGGCATGATTTGCGTGCTGGTAGCTCAGGAGGCAGCGTTGGGCTTATCCAATAAACAGTGTGGCGTAGTATTAATTTCGGACGATGCGACGAGCGAAAAACCAGCTGATGGAAAAGTCGCGCTGAGCAAGCCGAATGCGCGGTGAAGGAAAAGCAGTTCCAGAGCCATTTTTTCTCTGCGGCGTGTCTTTGAAAGGTACGCGTGCGCGCGAGCAAATTGAAAAGCAGTTTCAGAGGCAATTTTTCCATGTAGCGAGTCTTTGAAAGGTACGCGTGCGCGCGAGCAAATTCAGTCATCTAATAAGGAAGTGAATGAAAGTGAAAAGAATACACAGATAAGTAAAGCAAAGATTAATAGTGTACCAGTAACTTAAAGAAGCTATCAATGCAGCAAGAGGAATTATGCAGACAAGCGAAGTGTGTACTGAACTCAACTTGAAGCAATAAAAAAGTCATTGGGCCTCATTACACGGAAGGCGGTAATGGTTAACGGCCACCGTTAATGGTAACGGTGACCGTTAACCATTACCGCCTTACTACGAGGTCCCTTAGAGGGTTGGTGCTTTAACGCCTGCTTTTTGCAGGCGTTAAAAACCAACCCGCTAAGGGACCTCGTAGCTAATTACGGCACCGCAAAATTGCGGTGCCGTAATTAGTGCCTTCCCCATTCCCATAGAGCCCTATGGGGCAGAAATGGGAATGGGGATGGGCAATGGCGGAAGGGGGATTTACCGCCCCTCCAACCTTGGAATGGGGCGGTAAATCCCCTTTCCGCCAAGGCGGTGCCGGTATTTTACCGGCATGAGCCATGGCGCTAATAGCGCCATGGCTCACCGCCTTCCGTGTAATGAGGCCCATTATCTTTTTGTAGTTCTTAGAAGCAAGTTAATATAGCAATTAGAACTAAGTAGTGTTTAAGAAAGGTTATTTTTTGAACATTTATGAAGGGATTTAAAGACTGCATTTGAACTCAGTAAAGAGAGCAGAGGAAATATTCCCAAGTACAACAAAAAACTAGAATACATATTTAAATTGGTTCCTTGAGTAATCTCTCTCTGAGGGTGAGAAGAAGAAGTCACTATACTAAGAGCACAGCAGTACAGCAGTGTGTACTAATTACTAGAACTCACAAGTATCAATTAAGCCTCTAAGCTTAAAGCTGAGGTAGTCAGGTAATTGGTGGTTTAAAGAATGGGAAATGTATAATTTTAGTGTAGATGTAATTTTTGGATGTTAACCAGATATGTGTTATTTGCAGGTTATTCCGTGTTCCAGGAGTTAAAGGAGACCAGAGGAATCCTGACCGTTTGTTATTTTCTCCATTTCCCCCTTTCCCCTGATCTGGTCAATCGAGCAGTTGTACATTTGACTGTTGGGAGGACTGGATTGGAGGATTGGGTGGGCTGCGCTCTGCTCCTGCAGGATTTTCGGCGCTGGGACCTGATAATAAATACCTTAATAATAATAGTTGATAGATTTTTAGTGCACCAAATCATCACCACAGTACATAAGGACAAACACGTTTCAAAAAGGGCACAACACAAATGAACCTTAACAATATTTCATCAGAATGTGATATGGAGGATGATTGGGTGGGACTACGCCATTAGGATGGTACAGGGTGGTATACTATGCAGCTGTTTTTTGTATATGTACATTGCATTGCACATATGTACAATTTAACGAACAAAGAGTTAAAGTGAATTGCATAGAATCCTACAATATTTGTGGTCAAGTGCTAAAGCAAGGGTTGGGGACCAGGTGTCCAGCTCTCATGACCAGCCACAAATCTATGAAGGAGAATCCCTAATGGGGACAACGTTCTCCTGGCTCGAGTCCTGACCTTCTCCTTGGTCCCATCAAGACGTCCATCATGTCATGCAACACCATCACCCCAACCTTCAGAAAGATACACTAATTAGCCCTCCATTCCAGCATCACCTACAAACAAAGTTCCATCCTACTTGGCAGAAAAGCTCACCATCTCTGGAGGCTCCATTAGTCAAAAGATTCCCAAAATAGAAAATAGGAGATTCAAGAGAAAAGAACCAGAAAAGAAGTCCTTCTCCCCGCTACACAATTCGAATCTGGAATAACGTACCGGTACACATCAGGCGGACTCTGCAGCACCGGCTCCAGGATGGGTCAGAGGACCCTGTTCTTCAAGCGACACCTTATTGCTATTGACCTGCTCATAGCACTCCTTCTTGCATCTTCAGCTCTCCCTATACTTTTTTCTGTTTTATCACCCTTTTTGTGCAGCACGCTGTTGTTTGAGCTATCTTTGCACACTATATATCCCATGTATACATATGTCTTCTCCTGCTACAGGCCATAATATGGCCTTTATTAGTTCTACTAATTATCATCTAATGGTCCTTAGACAACAGAGGCTTTTATTGTGGGAAACTATTGTGCCACATAGGCTAAAGCAATTATTTGCTTTAAGGTTGATTATTACAATAGTACCTACATTGGC
The DNA here is from genome assembly GCF_040938575.1 of Ambystoma mexicanum. Taxonomy (NCBI): domain Eukaryota; kingdom Metazoa; phylum Chordata; class Amphibia; order Caudata; family Ambystomatidae; genus Ambystoma; species Ambystoma mexicanum. Next base: position 1,303,167,227 of record NC_090922.1, read on the forward strand.
TCAACTAAATGAAAGATACAGCGACTTGAGGTCCTTCAAAACACGGTGACTCATATAATTACTAAGAGCCACAGGGGGGACATATATCCTCAAGTTTAAAGCAACTTCACTGGCTTCCTGTTAGTGCCAGGATAGAGGTTAAATGTATTTAATAGTTTTTTTATAACACGCCTAATACCATAACTGAGTTCGGTTTCTAAGCACGGATCAGGGATTTGAATCTCTGTTGCTCTGCATGGTCTTGCTTCCAAGACGAGCCCATTGCCCATGTGCTATTATTCGAGGGACCGACCCTAAGTAATTTAGGTTTAGTTCAGCGGGTGACCTGAAGAGTTTTGAGATCCTCTAGGCAACTGAAGTTGCAAATATCCAGAGTCCACAAAGTCAGAGCCTTCAGAAGATCTAGCACTGTTTTGAGGCGGTAGGTTGTGGAATAGTCTGTCTCATTCCATTAAAGAAATCTCAATTCTTTCTCTTTCATAAAAAAGTAAAAACCTTCCTCTCTGATAAACAACCATAGAGTGTATTCATACTTCTACTAAATTTCTGTGAATCTTTGATGATCTTAAGTGCACTGAGAAACCTTTGGGTCATCGTGCCTGTCAACCACCATTACATCGATACGGACCAGAATAGATGCATTACACCTCCCGCCTACACTCCCCTGTGCACTTCTTGTTACTGCACTTGCACGATCCGAATGACACAAGGCCTACTAGGACCATTATTGTTATTTTCTCCTCTGCCCCCCCTTCTTATGTTCGTGTGGCGCTTTGAAACACCATTTGCTGTATAAGCGCCTTATAAATAACCAATTAATAAAATAAAATAAATAGACAGATTGATCGATAGATTTTATCTCAGATGTAAGCAACTACAGTCAATTGCAATTGTTTGACATGGAGGCCTGTGCAGCTGACCACACTGATGAAGAGCCATGTATCCCACCTCTCTTCCTGATCCCAGAATACATAGTAAAGAATCCCTGGGCATCAACAAACAGCATCAGAATTCATTGTTTCTAGGATCTAAGAGAATCACAAAAGGTTGGATACCTCTTATTGGAAAAACGGAAAATGTTATGCTGAGGTTGAGTAATGCATGGGCTGTCAAAGTCACACAGATCGTCTTCATCTGATGGTTTGAGAGCAGAAAATCGTGAGAATTGACGAAAGAGAAAATGCGGCCTAGGGAGTTTGCTTCACTTACTGGGTATTTGTACGCTTTATAATCTGAAGTATCATTAACTGCCATGTGGTTATTATGGCTTCAGTAGCACCCTTTAATTGCAAAGATTTTCATGTTTTGTACAACACAAAACTCTTTGTCTTGGGACGATAGCTCAGGGACAATGCACTTGCCTTGGAAGCAAGACGATGCCGGAGCAACACAGGTTTGATCCCTGGGTCTGCACTTAGAAACCTCTGGGTATTAAGCGCGTTTTAAATAACCAATTACAATTATGTCTGCCAGAAGCATGGATCGGGTTTAATTGTTATTGGTGTTTCAAAAATAAACATCCCTTCAACAGTAATACCAAACCCGTTGGCCCAGTAGTCTTACTTTAAAGTTATGTTAAATTACAACAATATTACAACAACAGCAAGAGTACTGCACATTGTTGTTGACTATTGTCAATGAAAGAGCGAACGCTTACAGCTACCATTGCAGTTCTGTATTCACCCAGGAAAGCAACGTCATCTATGTACATGGGCACAATGTGGGACGGTGGTGGACCAGATGTTTTTTCCCCAGTATTTTCATATTAAACATTATATCATCGTGCCATCTCGGCATTGACGGCTCCTTGTGGCACAACCAATAAACAGCCAATAATCTCTTACAAGCAAGAAAGTCAAATTGCCAAAGTCGGTGCAGATATTTACATTGAGGCAATATGAAAATGGGGAGTGGTGTAACGCTCACCTGATTCCCACGGAGGCGCAGGTCTGGCTTCGAGTGCTGGTGCTTCTTCAATGGTGAAGCGCAGCACTCTGAAGATGGACAGGAAGGGCCCCTCTACTCTGGCTTCTCTGGCTCGCAGGAATATTCCCCTGTGCGTGAAAAGGGATTATTACCTACTGACTGAGTTATGCTCAAGCCTCCCACTCTCTTCCAACCCTTCACGATACCCTTCCACGATTCCCCGTGAAGTCTCACCTTAGGGTCAGGAAGGATGAGCTCTCCATCCTGCTTCTGATGCAGGGGCGCGTTGAAACCCATTTACTTCACTGGATTGAGGATTGATGGGAGTTCAGGTAAGCTTGACTATTCAGGTAAGGCGCTGTAAAAGTTCTGCTGCAAGTTCAAAAGTCCAAGCTTTATAATAATGTTCATTGTCTTGTTGCAGCAAGCGCTAATGCTTATGTCTTTTTCCCCTTAGGGGCCGGGGTTCGGAATGCCGGAGATATGGCGCCGACCCGAAGTGAAACGTGCAGTTCCAGTAAATGACAGGTAAGTTCTGGATGAGCGCTCGGGTAATGTCTTTGCATTCGCTCATTCAATGTCTTTGTCTTTTTTCCCCATAGGGGCCCGGGGTCCGGAAAATGCCTGGAAGCAGCAAGACCCGAAATGAAATGGGAATGACCCAACAGGTAAGTCTTAGAAGAAAACTGAGCTTTTCCTATTCCTTTCCTTCTCTCACCTTGTTCTTGTCTTTTTCTCTCTAGGCTCTGGGAAGTGGCTGTGGATCCGGATGATCGCTGCTGAAGATGGAGGCGTCCAGGATAGGTGAGTGAAATGCAGCGCTGCAGCGATCGTAGCGAAATGCTTTTAAAAATGATGTCTTCCTTTTCAGGATCGTCGGTGTGATGTCTCTGTGGTGCTGATTTAGCAGGTAAGGTCTTTTGTCTCCCTTTGCAGGTGACCCAGGATACTGACAGGCGTGGCTGAGGTCCAGCTGCGAGGAGCAGAACAACGTGAAGCGTGAGTTGCTGATCGGGTGTGGTTTAAATAGCTTTGGAAGAAGTTCCAAGTGTGTATCCTTCCACCGATCAGGTATGTATCCTTCCCCGACCACACCCGGGTGGAAAGTAGTCCCACAGGTAAAGTAGTTCTATTCAGGCCTCAAGAGGGCCTGGATGTAGCAGCATGGTCTGCATCAGGTAAGTGCACATTAAAACACTTGAACACATGTCTAGCTTTATGAGCCTGGCGCCTAAGGCGCCAGGACAGGGGTCCAACATGAGCCTGGCGCCTAAGGCGCCAGGACTGTGTCCAAAGGGCCCCAGCTTGGGCCCGCTGGCACTCCCCTGGGGGAAATGATGCCTGCCTCTGGGGTTGCTGGGTCGGACCTGGCTCCTTGGAGGTAGGCATCATGACAAGTGGGTTAACGCTGCTGGTAATGCTCAACTGGACAAGTTAAGGGTTTGAGCGAAGTGAGGGTGATCAATGCAGGCCTATGATTCTATGAGTATCTACCAGTGCAAGTCAAATGCCCTGAACCTTGGTGTACACCCATTCACCATTCAATATTCACTCTTCACCATGTGTAGAAGGGTCCATCCTGTGCAACCCGGTTGTGGGTATGTACATCCCATGGAGGATTTGACATTGAGGAGCAAATATAAAGTATAGTTCAACACATAAACAAGCGGTGGCCAGCACTGGCTCGGTCAAGCGTGGTCTTTGTCATGTTTCCATGCCTTCTATTCATGAGGCGTTCCCCACATTGAGTCTGCTTCCACCTGGGATCTCCAGATGTTGTGGTCTGTGCCTCCGCTGATCCTTCACCATTGACTATGCTGGCTCGGGCAGAAGGGAATTGTAATCCAAAACATCTGGAGAGCTGCTAAAAGTTGCAAAGCCCTAGTATAGACTATGTTGTATAATGAGATTGTGGACGGACACTTGGGAACGTATCTTTTCATGCTCCAAATTGGCCATGAAAGTGGCAACAGTACAGTTTTTAAATAGGATATAAAAACTGAAATGATGTATGAAATTTTACTGAGAAGTTTTATCATTTGTGTTATATTTTTGCTACATACTTAAGGAAAAAGTAGGTTTTTACTATCTGTCTATTTGGTGAATTCTACACTTCCCTGTTTTCTTTGATATGTGCTTTACTCTTTTGTTTTGTAATGAAATGTAAGATGAAATAGAAAATTGTTATATAATTTGAAAGGTTGATTTTATCAACCAAACAAATAATTAAAACAAAAAATACTGTGTTATATAATGAGATTGTTGTTTTGGGCCTGTCACCCACATCAGAACTGGCCTTCAGTACTAATATTGGCTGAATGGGTGTAGTGCTTGTCAATAATCCTTTAGAGCTGACTGAAACTGCATATATGCAAGCATTTGAGATCCCAGAATATTCCACTTTAATTTTAAAGTCAAATCAGCCTTGGTAAGGAACTCATGGTGACAACAGTAAAGACAGACACAACTGATCACAGTTCAAGTGTGTTTATTAAAATGTAACTGCAGGGTGGAAAAACACCTAACCTAAACCTAAATCTAAGATGGGAGCGAGCGTCGACCATCAAATGAAAATTAAGCAGTCCTTGTGGTGTCTTGTCAAAGTAAAAAGCCTATACTAAAAACTATTGCCAATTCCTTACAACTAATTACAGAAAGAGTGTGGGATAGGGTATTCAAATAAAGGAAACAGTGTTCAAATAATAAGTCAGGATGTGATTGCCTTGAGGTCTCTCTTCCCCACGTTTTTAGCACGGGACAAGGTGGGACTTTGGAGCACAGCACACGCTCGAGCCTTCCCACTACGAGCTAACAGTTCCGTATCACCTATCAGATTCTTCGATGTTTAAGTCTCTTTTCAATAAAAAGTCTCTCACCTTTGAGGCCTGATGCTCTCAACAAGCAAACACAAAAGTTCTGTTCTATGAACACTTTGGATGATGACTTCACCTCTGGGCCCCCCTCTTCTAGGCACAGAACCCTCCGAAATTGCATTCACCAAATCCACAAGACAGTTCCATTTTCAGTGAACTTTGGGTGATGGCTTTCCACCCCTGGATCTCCCTCGGCCGGGCTCAGATCCCACATGACAAAGGGGACACTTCCCTTCCCCTGTCTTGCAATACTTCTTGCTTTTACAAATCTTAATGTCTTTTTAAACAGATTTTGGGGCTTTGCCCCTCGTTGTCGGTTTCCCTCTGCCGGGTTCACTCTCGCCGACTTTTCCCATATAAAGTTCACGTAATCATTTTCACCATCCGGGATTCACTTCCCTTAGCTTTCGCAATCATCTGCCGGTCAAAGACATTCAACGGTACAGAGGATTTTACAAAACCCTTGTATGACCACTTTGACCTTTCTTCGCCTCTTCCCAAGGTCATCTGGTTACGGTAGTTTTTACCATTGGGTAATCGGCCAGAGTTTCTGGAGTGAGCACCCACGTGGGGCCAGACTCCTCTGTTTATGGTTTTCCCCTTCCTTCGTTACTATTATCGCTTGCTTTTCAAAGTTCAATGTAGCCTATGGCTACTTTTTGTTCAACAAAGTTCGGTTTCTTATTGACACTCCCCTTGACTCGCCAGTGATGAACCGCTTGGCTTTCTTCCTTCTTGGAGTCAAGGTCGGTACCACAGAGACAAGTGTCTCTCCCCGGCTTGATAATCAGCAGAGGAAGGTCTTGTGTACCGTTGACGTCTGCTGCAACACAAGTTGGCTCTTGTTCGCTGACTTATCATTCCCTCTGCAGAAGTTTCACAGGCCTTGGTCGGAAAGGGCAAGGTCGACTCTCTGCCTTTCACTCTCTCGGTCTGCGCTGTCACTCTCCTCCTCTTAAACTGCTGTGCTGAGTAAGCTCTTACGTTGTGGGGTATGCCTTGATCGTCTTGTGGTCCACCTTTTATCCCTGTGGAGAAGGGAAAGGGTTGTCAGGTGTGAGTGATTGTGGTCTATTGCCTGACTTTGCCTGAGCCTGGTAAATGGCTCTGGTGTTAGTCCGTTGTCTTTCGTGTTGTACGAAAGTGTTCATGTGGAAAAAGTGGGGGCAGTGTTTTGAAATGTCCTACACGGTAGGATGGGGAAAAGGTGTTGTAAGAAGGGGGATACCACGTCTCACCCGTCAGTGTCTCACTCCCATTCCCCAAGGACCCGCCCATTCAGGTGATCCTCCATCACTGGTCCACCCCCAGTAACTGGATCCAATAGCGAGGGCTGTGTCCTGGCCAACTCGATGACAGATCCATGGGACTAGCTAGGGAGGCACTTTCAGTTTTCTCACACCTCCCATTGTGGCACCTTATACAGGTAAACCAAATGGACATCAGCTGTAATTGGGCATCTCAACCATAACATTCAGAGTTCAGCATGGCTGAACCTCCATGTCATAACGGCAGAGAAAGAGTCTGTGAACATTCCTGGCCCAAATCAGACCAATGGGCAAGGTGCTGAGCATTGCGGAACAGCATGGGGGTCACAATAAATAGGATATTTTGAAAAATGGCCAATAATCCCATGAGCATCATTATAAGCCCCAACTGACCCAGAAGAGCTGGGCTGAGGGGGTTTCCTAAAGTAGTTGAGTTCAATAGTTTTCTCTTGGCAGTCATTTATCGACTCATCTCCCTTAAAGAGGCCAAACCTTAGACTCTGCTGGAAGCATAATGTGCCACTTGCGCTGGGAGCCAAGCTTCAACAAAAGTAGTGTGTATAAGGCCAAACTGAGACAGACTCTCTCATGAGTCCCAGTTTCAGTGAGCAGGTGCTGCTGACAGACAGAAGATAATTCACCATCATTTTCTTTTTGCCATTTGTTATAGCGCCTTTCACCATAATTATGGCCCCAACGTGCTTGCAGTTGAACGCCCTCAGAGAAACTGGAGTCCAGTTCCCCCTCTCCCCAGTACATTCATATTAAACATTATATCATCGTGCCATCTCTGCAAGGATAGCTCCTTATGGCACAACCAATGAACAGCCAATAAATAGGAGAATTCGGGAAGTGCTATTTTGGGTGTGTGCATTTGAGCCATTACAGTTATGCGAGGTTGGGCAAGACCCCGCTGGTCACCCATGTCTAAATGGAGTGTGTATGAGTGCAGCAGAGATATACTATTGACTAAAGGGGGGGGGGTGTTTTAGGAGATAGAGCGTTATGTGGGAAGCTACAGTTAGAATTGTTGTCATTAAAAGTAGCTTCATACTTATGGCACAGGTGATGTGCAATAGTGTTTGTGTTATATATGAGTGCAGGGTGTATGGAGTGAGCCTGCGCCTTCTGCTCAGTTGCAAAGGCGCGATGTGCGAGAGGAGAAATGGATTAGCTGCACAAATAACAAAGTCTACTTCCTGGGTTCCATCTATGTACAAGGATCAGTGCTATGTTTCACAATCGATCTAAGTGCTAGCTGAATCCATAATACTCATCCTCTGAGAGTTTCTTAGAGGGAGAGATTGCCATCCCTAGTTGCTTCAAGTGAGAAAACAAGGCCCCAGTTTCATGATTACATGCGGCAGCATGGCCCACCCTCCTTTGCTTTAAAGTTACATGCAGTGCCAGCAAAGACTGAGGGTCCGAGGTGCCTGATTGTCCTCCTACTGGATGACAAGCATGATTTCCCCCGAGGTGTACCTTAAGTGCACTGCATTGCCCACCCTCCAAGTCCATATGAGTGTAATACCGGGCCCACTGTCAGGATTCCATGTGTGCTTGGTGTCCCACAAGGATGGTAGGGTGGCAGAGCAAAGCAGTTTACAGGAAAGAAGAGGCTAGTAGCTGACAGGAGGGAAGGTGGGGGGGAGTCTGCGGGGGCGGTGGAGGCGGGAGAGCTGCAGGATGAAACGTGTGTGTGAGAGGTGGGGAGTGGGCATGGGGAGGCAAGGGATCAGGAACAGCCATATTTTGAGGGCTTTCCGGAAGGCCAGGTGATCCTCTATGAAGCAGAGCGCAAGGGGCAGGGAGTTCCAGAAAGTGGGTGCTAGAACAGTGAAACAGGCCTGTCCTAATCTGGAGGACTTGTGGGGAGGGACTACCAGGAGGTGTGCAGATCCTGATCTGAGGATTCTGGTGGGGTGGCAGCGAGTGAGCTTGTTTTGGAGGAATGCTGGGCCTTTCTTGTGAATTGAGCAGTGGGTAAAACACATGGCTATGAAGGAGGCCAATAATGAGGATTGAAATAAGGTAAGAGTGGTACACTTCACAATCTTAGACTCAGGTCACTACCCTTTAACTGTAGTCAGTGATCATCCCCGCAAATCATTCAGTCTAAAGATATCAGACTGCCTCTCTTTGCTAGGTCAGGTTGAGGGCTTGCAAAGCAAAAAATTCAGCTCAACAATAGATATTGCACTATCTTGCACAATTCAGCCTCTCTGGTCTTGAAGAGGACAAATGACTCATACTAGGATAGCCAATGTAGGTCCCGAAGGCTATGGAAAGAAATTTCCAAGAAAGAGCCATGTCATATCGCAAGTTACCTACTGTATTTGATATGATATGTTATGGCAGTTATAACTCGCCTGTACACAAGTGTTTCTAGGTGTGACAAGACAAGGAGGGGGAAACAGAGGGAGGACAAAACAACGATCTTACTAGGCCTCGTGTCATTCAGAGTGTGCAAGTGCAGGGAAGTGGTAGGGGAGAAGTGGCGAGGTGGGCGGGGAGAGGGAGAAGTGCAGTTAACTCAAATGTGCAGCCAGAGGGTGACTAAGTGCAGGTAACTCAAGGAGCAGCCAACGGGTGGCTCATAAGTGTAGTGAGAAGGTACTGTAAAAGGGATGAAATTAACATGATATTGTGATTAGTCACGAGAGAGACTGGCTTTTCACATCATGCTCATACATGGTTCCTTTTACCTCTCTTCCCCCCCATTCCTAATATCATAAATAAGCCCCTCTGACAACATACCCATCTTAATTCAAAACTCGTCGACAAATTAAATTCTTGCTTTTTTATTTAAATACCATAAAGCCTGCTGAAAAAAAGCAACTACTCACAAACTCCTGGACCAGGGTGTCATCGCTCTATGTAAAACTTACTCGAAGAGAAATAGAATTAATTATCCTTTTCAATAACAAGCTCTACCCAGCATTCAACTATTTCTAAACAATAGGGTACTATATGACTTCTAGCCCAAACCAAATCCCTGTGCAAAATCTCTAGGCTTCGACATAGGCCAGGTATCTATCATTAAGGACACACAGCCAAAAAGGACAATTCGTTTGGTAGCAACTGAGTCTTATTTTCAAAATTGGACCTACCGAATAGACACCAGCTTACTGTGAAAGCAAAAGAAGATCTCGAGGCTGAGTACCTTCAAAAGGAAATACACCAAATGCAGGTTATAAATATACACAGATCTTTATTCAAAGTAACTGAACAGTTTTCAAAGAAACAGAGTATCGGATAGCTATCAGGCCCTCAGTTCACCACAGCGAATACCAGCCCGTTCGGTGTGGGAAGTGAGTGGGACTGTACATCAGAATAGTCGCACCTTTTATACACTCCAAAACATGATGTCCAACCCACTTGCAGGTTAATGAGTCTAGGATCTAGGGTTCGTGCCGAGTTCGTTTCCTAATTTATGCAGCTATACATTTAGGGGTTATCTTTAACATGTTCGCAAGCAGGTTACAATAGCAACAGGGTGTCTTCGGATTTCGCGTTGAGCCTCTGCACATAACTTTATACAATATAGTAAAACAAGTGTTCACCTAAGATGCTCAAACAGTATTGTGCATGATATACGTTCATGGATTAGTCTTGTTGATACAGGTGATCCTTTATACACAGGTCAACGAAGGACAAGGTCTCAGTACATGACCCTAACATTTGGCCTGCAGGCAGTTTACACATTAACTTGCACACAGAGGTCAAGACGGCCATGTTACATTCAAAACGGCACTGTCCACCATCTTAGAACACAGAGTGACTTTAGAGAGAGAATCTAAAATGGCGGATGAACCTAAAATGGCAGCTTACACAGATTCAAGGTCAGGACCTTGCAACGCAGATTTCCTCGCAGAGCGACTTGGCCTAGGCCAATATATATACATACAATCTAGAGGGTATAATACGATTTCCTGTTCGACAAACCCTCCTTTTGGCCTATGCCAAGCGTTAAACTACTTCTAATCACTTTACGAATAATTCCACGTCTCAATGTCCATACACCCTGAATCACCATCGGAGATATCAATCGCCATTAGATCGGTTACCAGAATTTCTTTCAGAACATATTAATTGGAGTTTTTGTCTGGGACGTATACCTTGCGTCCTAACGTACCCATCGCCTGTGCGCAACATCCCCCTAACATCGAACATATACCAGGAAGACACTGTATACAGCAACAAAGGAACAACAGAATTCCCAAAATGATCAGTAAGACCGAAAGTACCTTCCAACCCCAAGATCGCAAGAAGTCCCAGAACCAAGCGCTAAGATCCCAGTTTTGCTCGGGTACATGCACTTCTGAACTTAGGATATGCAGATTCTGTATTGCCTTGAAGATAGTTGGGGAAAGCAAGCAAGCAAACCCCACTAATTTACATACCCCTCCACGTTCAGCCAGGATGACATCTAATGCCATCCGGTTCTGAAGTGCTACTAACCTTATTGCTTTCTGTTCTAGAGTCATATTATAGAGTATGTCAGTGGTCCGGTTGATGGTTCTCTCCAGTACTCTCGCTAGTCTCCTGATATCCTCTGAGTTAATTATTTGTCCCCAAAATGGCACAAAAGATTTTGCTACGTCTCCCAGAACTTGTGCTGGAGTGTCACCATTCTCGTCCCGCCGTGGATGAGACTTTGAAACCTCTACGGTACTGGCTATGAATACCCCGGGTAACGGGATCCCTAAATAACAAGTTCCCTGCCAATCCCTGGGTAACCATGGAAATGCTACATAACCGCAAACAAAGTAGACAGGTTCACCTACATACAAAGGTCTGTCTTCCCCAGTCAAATTCGCAATGTTGGCGCAACCTTTAAAATCACCCATTGACTGAGTACCATTCCTCTGTATGCAGAAAGAGACTCAATCGGGGCTATGGTTAACAGTGTAAGAAGGAGGCGTGGCATCCTTATTGCCTATAGGAGCCATTTTAAAGGAAATCAAAGATTGGAAAGGACGAGACAGTCTATCAGAAGGCCTAATAGAAGCAATGTTAAGCTTACTCCTATTTGCAAAAAGCGAGCATCCCAAGGGAGTCAAAACACGTTTTTCAAACTGATTCAAATTAGTCCCATCGAAGTTCCCTGAGATGCTATCGTTCCAGTGACCAAAAAATAGTGTAGAAGCATAACATGCAGTTGTCAAAGGTAATGGATGAATATACCAACCTAGCCCCTTGTTGCGGTAAATGCGAACAAACCCAACAGTTGGACCTATTAAAGATGGCATGTGTAGCATTCATGATGAGTAATAGCGTATTGTTGTGATATCTCTGTCTATGCTGAGAATCCCTAGGAATCCCTAGGAGATAGAGTGTGTAGATGCACGAAAGGAGTAGAAACAGTAGGTACATTTTCAGTCGGTAACAAATTCTCGAGCGGATGTACTTCTTCTAGATACCAGAAGCCTAAAACAATGGGCCTCATTACACGGAAGGCGGTAAGCCATGGCGCTATTAGCGCCATGGCTGCCGCCTGTACCTTACCGGGTCCGCCTTGGTGGATGGCGGAATTAGCGCCATATTCCAAGGTGTGTGGGGGCGCTAATTCCGCCATCCACCATTGCCCCTTCACCATTGCCATCAGCCCCATAGGGCTCCATGTTAATGGTGAAGGTGCTAATTACGGTACCGCAAATTGCGGTACCGTAATTAGCACCAAGGTCCCTTTGCGGGTCCCGTACTTAACGCCCGTAAAAACTAGGCGTTAAGGGAGGACCCGCAAAGGGACCTCGTAGTAAGGCGGTAAGGGTTTACCGGTACCGGTGCCCTTACCGGTACCGGTAAACCCTTACCGCCTTCCGTGTAATGAGGCCCAATGACTATTATAAAACCAATTAACTTTATCAAAAAAAGAAATACGTTTTCGGGGCCCATGTTGCAGACTGTCCTTTTTTGCAGCTGGTCACACGTTCACTTATCAGTCCTGTACGAGCAGTAGCGGTGGCAGGCATTGTAATCTTCAAACGAACACGCCAATGTTTTTAGCTGGCGACCTCCAGGCCGAGCATCTTCTTAGTCCTTCCACAAACCCTAGCCAACAGAATCCCCGTATCGACAATAGATCGGGCCAAAAAGGCAAGCCCTTGCTGATTTTCCTTGATTGCACAGCCGAACCGTGCAGTAGGTCTATTTCCTAGGTCGCAGATCGTACCTCGTGCTTCCTGGTACTGTGTGATCTGAGAACAACGTGTCGTCACTTCCCGTTGGAAGCGACGTATCAAAAACAAGAGAGGATGCAAGATCCGGAACAATAGCTTCCGGAAACAAAACTGTTGGAGAGTGTGGAGGCAAAACAGTTGTTTCCCCAGGCCCCACGAGCTCAGGGAGAGTCTCCAACACACTCTCGATGCTGTTTACTGCTTCAGGATCGTTGATTGCAGTACTGATGAGGGGTTCTGTTTCTTCTGTATTGTATGGCACTGGGTGTGGAATCTTCTTGGTGTGCGTTGCATGGATCCAATTTTTCCGGCCAGCCACCCGCACGGCCGTCTGCATGACCAGCAGGACTTGGAAGGGGCCCCACCACTGAGGTGCAAGGCAAGACAATCGCTCAAAGGACTTTACGAGGACCCACTCCCCAAGTCGTATGCTGTGACCGGGGCCCTCGTATCGTACAGGTAAAGCCTCTCGAACCTGGTGATAAATCAAATACAGGTTTTTAGTCAACTGGCTACAGTAATCTGAAAGAAGTACATTTTCTACATTTTGCAGTGAACGACTTTTCGGAAAGGTTCCAGATATTAGCAGGCCTCCCCATAACCACCTCAAAGGGAGAGAGCCCAGTCTTAGTTTGAGGGGTTGTACGCATGGATAACAACACGATCGGTAAGGCATCCGGCCATTTTAATTTGGTGCCGGCACACGTCTTGGTGGGTTTGTTTTTGATGATGCCATTGTGTCTTTCTACTAGTCCGGCATTCTGAGCGTGTCTGGCCGAATGGAACCGTTTATCGATCTGTAATCCCGCGCATATCTGCAGAATTACAGCAGCGATACAATGTGGACCATTGTCCGACCATATGACTCTTGGTAGCCTGAACCTAGGGAAATACTCTTTTAACATAGGGCCTCATTACACGGAAGGCGGTAATGGTTAACGGCCACCGTTAATGGTAACGGTGGCCGTTAACCATTACCGCCTTACTACGAGGTCCCTTAGCGGGTTGGTGCTTTAACGCCTGCTTTTTGCTAAGGGACCTCGGAGCTAATTACGGCACCGCAAGGTCCCTTAGCGCCTTCCCCATTCCCATAGAGCCCTATGGGGCAGAAATGGGAATGGGGAAGGGCAATGGCGGAAGGGGGATTTACCGCCCCTCCAACCTTGGAATGGGGCGGTAAATCTCCTTTCCGCCAAGGCGGTGCCGGTATTTTACCGGCATGAGCCATGGCGCTAATAGCGCCATGGCTCACCGCCTTCCGTGTAATGAGGCCCATAGTCTTTGCAGTAGTCATGGCTGTAGCGTCTTTAACAGGAAAAGCCTGAACCCATTTGCTGAAAGCACAAATGACAACTAACACGTACTTCAAGTTATTACAGCGTTTCATTTCAATAAAATCAAAGTGTATAACCTCAAAGGGGACAGAAGGTGGACCGAAACTTCCCCTAGGAGTTGGCGTTCCCTTTCCCACATTATGCTGTAAACAGATCATGCAGTTTTGGACAAAACGTTCAGCTATCTTAGAGATTTTGTCATTCACCCATACATTTTCCAACATTTTTTGTAATCTTGCGGGCACATATATGTGTAGGACCATGAGCCATAACAACCATCATCATAATGTATACGTCAGGAAGTAGCCATTTCCCTTCAACTCTGTCCACCCAATACCCATCATCATCAAGTTTCCCCAAGCCCTCAGCCCACTTTTTAGACTCTTCCAATGTGACATCGGCTTGGATACCCTCATCCATAGTACAGGCATTTGCGGCTTCCCTTGAAGTATGCATGACCGAAGAGAGATCAGTGGCAGTCTGTTTAGCTATCTTGTCAGCAAAAGCATTCCCTTTCCCTATATCATCTACAACCTTTTGATGCGCTGCGCATTTTACAATAGCTAACTGAGTAGGGAGTGCAACTGCTGAGAGTAGCCGTACTATCAGGGAGCCATGCTGGATCTTTGTACCATGTGAAATTAAGAACCCTCTTTCTAACCAAAGTCTCCCAAAGTTGTCAACCACCCCAAAGGCATACTGACTGTCAGTGTATATATTCATGGTAAGCCCTTCGCAAACATCTTGGCAAAGCGCATGCTACAGGATCGAGGACGTTAACACAGCCAAAGCACATCCATCACATTCATGCACAAACAACACAAAGGCCTTTTCATAATTTGGTGTGCCCAAAACCGGTGCCGAGCACAATGCAGTCTTGAGCAAATCAAATGCACGCTGGTGCTCCATGTTCCATGGCAATGGCGAAGAAATGCCCTTCTTCGTCAGAGCCAACATCGGCTTAATCATTAACGAGAAATTGGGGATCCACTGCCTACAGTAAGAAGCCATTCCTATGAAGGCTCTAACTTCTTTCTGCGTATTTGAGACAGACATGCTAGAAATGAGTTTTATCCGTTCAGGCGTCAATCTTCTTTCCTCCTTTGACAGGAAATAGCCTAAATAGGCGACCTCCTGGCAACAATATTGAAATTTCTTAAGCGAAGCTTTATGTCCATGTTTAGCCAGGTGAATAAGTAACAACACAGTGCCCTCCTTACAACCAATCTCTGAGTCAGCAGCTAAAAGCAAGTCATCAACATATTGAAGCAGAGGTCAACACAAGTAGAGGGGACCCAAGGCTATCGAGTTGTTCTTTCAGAGCCCTACTGTAGATGCTAGGACTTTCCGTGTAACCCTGTTAAGGTGAACTCGAACAAATATCTACTGTCCTTGTGTATAGGAATACTAAAGAAAGGATTCTTTAGATCCACAACACTAAAATGAGTAGCTGAAGCCGGAATCATAGTCGGTATCGTCGTCAAATCAGGCACAATTGGAAATTGTGGAGCGACGATCTTATTGATGGCACGTAAATCAATTATGAAACGTAAAGGAATCGCACTATCACCTTTTTTGTACACGGGCAAAATCGGACTATTGCACAACCTACCTGCAATTTCCTCAATCACCCCTTGATGTACAAAATCGGAGACGATGCATTTCAAAGCATGTTCCCCATCAACTGAAATCTTATACTGCGGAATGCGCAGCAGCTTCACTCCATGTTTCAAAACAATTTTAACAGGCTCAATTTGCAAAACACAGACATCATTGTCATCTACTGCCCATAAACACTCCGGAACATCACGAAATTCCAGCGGCAAAGCTCTAGTCAAAAATTGAGAGACAGAAAGTTGCTCTGGTGAAATTGTCAAACGCATTCCATCAGAGGAACAATGAATTGCCGAATTTAATTCTTTCAACAGATTCAACCCCAGCAAATTCTCTCCACAATTCAAAGTCAAAAGGAATGGACAATGGTCCGTAAACGGACCCAGAAAAATAGTACCGGCGAAGAAACCGGACAGACAACTGGTGTGCCAGAACACCCTACAGAAACATTGGTTTGCCCTGATAGTGGAATGTTTGGAACCCGAGAATGGTCAATGGAACACTTTTGTGCCCCTGTATCTATCAAGAATAGATGTTTCCTATTTCCCACTAACATTTCAACGTAGGGACTTTTCTGATTAACGAGAATAGGCGTAGGTGTAACGCTCACCTGACTCCCACGGAGGCGCTGGCCTGGTTTGCGCTGCTGTGACCTCTTCTAAGGTGATGCGCAGGGTTCGGAAGACGGACAGGACCGGGCCCCCAAATCTGGCTTGTCTGGCTCGCAAAAGTATCCTTCTGTAGGCGAAAATAGGGGATTAACTGTCTGCGGGGTAATGCAATCAGCCTCCCACTTTCCCCTCTCACCCTCCAAGAAACCCTTCTGTGATTCCTCGTAGCGTCTCACCTTAGGGTCTGGAAGGACGAGCTCTCCATCCTGCTTCTGATGCAGGGGTGCGTTGGTATCCAGTTACTTCACTGGATTTTCGGATTGGTGAGAACCAAACTTGCTTGGATTCCAGGTAAGTTTTTTGATAAGAGGTTCCCCTTGTGTTCATGCATTAATGTACTAATGCTAGTGTCTTTTTCCCCATAGGGGCCGGGGTACGGAATGCCGGGGAACAGGCACCGACCCGAGATGAGAGGTGAAATCCTTGTAGAAATCAGGTAAGTCTTTAATGAGCGTTTTTTGGTAATGTCTTTTCATTCGCTCATTAACACTGATGTCTCTTTTTCCCCTTTGGGGCCGGGGTCCGGAAATGCCAGGATGCGGCGCGGACCCGAAATGAAGAGGGAATGAATCAACAGGTTAGTCTTAACATGGAGATTTAGCTTTCCTAATTCCCTTCTCTCTCTCACCTTTTGTTCTGGTCTTTTTCTCCCTAGGCGCTGGGGCGTGACTGCGAATCCGGATGATCGCTGCTGAACATGGAGGCGCCCTGTAAAGGTGAGTGGAATGCGGCGCTGCAGCGATCGACGCGATGAGCTTTTAAATAAAAGTCTTCCTTTTCAGGATTGTCGGCGAGATGTCTCCGGGATGTGGATTTAGCAAGTAAGGACTTTTCCTTCTTCTGTTCTCTTCTTCTCTTCCTTTGCAGGTGATCCAGGATGCTGGCAGGCGTGGCAGAAGTCAGGATGCAGGAGCAGACACGGTGAGCGTCCAGCTGCTAGATGCAGAACAACGCGAAGCACGTGTGGCTGTTCGGGTGGGGTTTAAATAGCCTTGGAAGAAGTTCCAGGTATGTATCCTTCCTCCAATCAGGTATGTATCCTACCCCGACCACGCCCGGATGGTAAATTAGTCCCACAGGTAAAGTAGTTCCTTTCAGGCCTCAAGCAGGCCGGGATCCTGCAGCATGGTCTGCATCAGGTAAGTGCACCCAAGCACTTCCATAATGAGCCTGGCGCCTATGGTGCAGGACTGATGTCTTTTATGAGCCTGGCGCCATAGGTGCCAGGACACTGTCCAAAGGGCCCCTATATGGGGTTGCTGGGTCCTTCCTTGGGGACTGGATGTCCGATTTCGGGGACGCAGGGCTTGAACCGGCTCCCCGGGAGCGGGCATCATGACAGCACTCCCCCCCAAGGCCCCTCCCAAATTTGTTCCCTCTGGGGGTTTTGGTTTGTCTGGGAAGAGTCGGTGGAATTTCCTGACTAATCGAGGTGCATGCACATGGTCGCTGGGTTCCCACGACCTCTCCTGAGGTCCGTACCCCTTCCAATCAATTAGGTAGAACAGTTTTGACCTAAACATTTTTGAGTCTAAAATGTTCTTCACTTCGAATTCGGGCTCCCCATCTATTAGAATAGGTTCTGGAGGTTTGAGTAGTCGGGTTCCGGGTGCCACTGGTTTCAGAAGTGACACATGAAAAACAGGGTGAATTTGCATACTAGCTAGTAAATCAAGTTTAACAGCCACTGGGTTAATTATTGCCGTAATAGAATAAGGTCCCAGATATTTTGGGTTAAAAGTTCGAGGCCCTTTGAGTGGTAAATGTCTGGTAGCTAACCACACTTGATCCCCAATCTGATACAGAGGTGCTTCACTCCGATGTAGATCAGCATTCTCCTTGTATTTTCTCTTGGCTTATTGTAAATGCGTAGTTGCCTCTTTGAAGGCTTGGGTAATTGTAGAATGCAGATGTTCTACTGCAGGCATTCCGAGGTTCTGAGGTGAGTCAAGGTTTGAGGTTCGAGGGTGATGCCCAAACAAAGTATAAAAAGGACTGTGGCCAGTTCCAGAGTGTACCGAACTATTATATGCGTATTCGGCTATCCAAAGAATGTCTTTCCAGTTGCTTTCAGATTGCTGTAACATACACCGTAAGTATTGCTCAAGGGTCTGATTTGTCCTCTCGGTCTGACCATCGGTCTGAGGGTGGTGACTGGTCGATAATCTTACGTCGATCTGCGCCATTTGACAACATTTGCGCCAGAAGTGGGAAATGAATTGGCTTCCCCGGTCAGAGATTAGTATAGATGGGAATCCATGTAGCCGAACAATATTTTTGAGAAATTCTTTGGCTAGGACAGAAGCTGAAGGTAAACCTTTCAAAGGAATAAAGTGGGCCATTTTGGAAAACAAATCCACAATTACCAGAATAGTATTGTACCCCGAACAAGGAGGCAGGACCGTAATCAAATCCATTGATAGGGTGTGCCAGGGTGCTGGCGGTATGTCCAGAGGTTGAAGGAGACCGGCTGGTCTTTTCTTTTGACTTTTATTTTGGGCGCAAACACCACAGGACATCACAAAAGATTTAACATCTTTTCGCCAAGAGGGCCACCAAAATTGTCGTTTCACCTTTTCCTCTGTCTTGGCAATACCGGGGTGTCCCGCTATTAATGCATCATGATAACCGGAAATAACTAGTTCGTGTAATTCCTTATGTGGCAGGAATAAGCGTCCTTGGAAATAAGGTAAACCATTATCTATGGTAAAGTCTGATCCCTTTTGTATCCAATCCTGTAGGGTTGTAGGGTCCAGGAGTTGTTTCACTCTGGCTTGAATGTCTTCAAGCGTCTGAAACGAAGTCATGCCTAGAATCCTCTGTTCGGGAATTATTGGTACTGGTTCTGATTTTGTATCAGATTCTCCCATTCCAATTTGGGATAAGGCGTCTGCTTTGCGATTCTTGTAGCCAGGTCGATAGGTAATCACGAAATCAAATTCAGCGAAAAACAAAGCCCATCGGAGCTTCCGTGATGACTGAGCCTTGGCGGTTTTCAAATACTGTAAATTCCGGTGATCAGTGATCACTGTGATGGTATGTCGAGCGCCAAGCAGATAATGCCGCCAGGCTTTAAAAGCGGACTTAATGGCTAACAGTTCTTTGTCCGTGATTGCATAATTAACCTCGGGTGCCGAGAATTTTCTGGACCAAAATGCTACGGGATGCAGTTGGTTGGTTTCGGGATCTCTTTGGGACAGGACAGCTCCCATGGCTAGGCTGGATGCGTCAGTCTCGACGACATAAGGGAGATCTGGACGCGGGTGTTTCAATATAGGTGCGGAGGTAAACTTAGCTTTTAAATCCTGAAAGGCCTGCTCGGCGTCTTCAGACTATTCAAAAAGTTTATTTTTCCTCAAGAGTGCAGTAATGGGTTTTACCACGCGTGAAAATTCCGGGATAAACCTGCGATAGAAATTGGCAAAGCCGAGCATGCTTTGAACCCCTTTTACAGAGCTAGGTGATGGCCATTTGAGGATGGCATCCACTTTTCTTGAGTCCATTCGGACTCCTTTGGGTGTCAGGATGAAACCTAGAAACTCGACTTCTGTGGTATGGAAAACACATTTCTGCAATTTAGCAAATAGTTTGTGTTGGCGCAGTTTTTCAAGTACTGCCCTGACGTGTTTTCTGTGATCAGATTCCGAAGAGGAGTACACCACAATGTCATCGATATATACAACAACACAAACATCGATGAGTTCCCGAAGAACATCATTCATGAAGTATTGGAATGCAGCCGGCGCGTTACACAATCGGAAAGGCATCACCTGGTACTCGAATAATCCGTATTTAGTACAGAAGGCAGTTTTCCATTCGTCGCCTTCTTTAACTCGTACCAGATGATAAGCCCCCGGGAGATCTAACTTGGTGTATATGCAAGCGTCCTTCACCTGGTCAAGGAGTTTCGGGATCAGAGGCAGAGGATAACGGTTTTTAACCGTTATCTGGTTCAATGCGCAGTAATCGATACAAGTTCTAAGGTTGCCTTCTTTTTTGGGCACGAAGAACAAGGCCGAGGATGCCGGGGACTTTGACGGGCGAATAAAACCATTAGCTAGGTATTGATCCAAATATTGTCTCAAATGCAGATTCTCAGGTTCGGTAAGGGCATAAATCCTGCTACAAGGGGGTTGTGCACCGGGCACCAGATCGATTTGGCAATCGTACGATCTGTGAGGAGGTAACGTGTTGGCCTGTTCCTTTTGGAAGACGTCCTGAAAGTCTTGGTATTCCGGAGGTAGTTGCATGGAGGCAGAGGTTACAGATGCTAGATTAATCTTCAGGTTTTCTAGGTAGCAGGTTTGTGTACAATCCGGGAAGGTTATTCTCTTAGCTCGCCAAGCAATTCGAGGATTATGTGTCTCTAACCAAGGGATTCCAAGAATAACCTGAAACTGTGGAGCCTTGATTACATCAAACACAACACCCTCCCGATGGCCGTCGGGACCAATAAGAGTCACCTCAGTAGTGGAATGTGTTACCGGTCCAGAGGCAATTTCAGTTCCATCGACTGTGGTGATGACATCTTTGCTGGTTTTAGGACGGAGAGGGAGGTTAATCCTAGAGACCAATTCACGATCCACATAGTTTCCAATAGCCCCACTATCGATGTATGCCTTTATTGCATGCAACCGCTTAGGCTGTTCTGGATCTACGAGAACCATTGGCACAATGAAATGTGAGGTCTGAGAGTTAGTTTTCAAGCTCGGCAAGCGGACCCCTACACTTGTCGAGCGGAGTCGTTTCCCGAAACAGAGTCTTCATGGTTTTTATCAGCGGCTCCTACCGCCTTTCGGGGCGGTTTTGCCGGACAATCTCGTAGAAAGTGTCCAGAATTCCCACAATAAAGACATAATTTTAACTGCCGCCTCCTTTTACGTTCCTTTTGAGTTAAGGGTCCTTTAACCCCTCCAATTTGCATAGGCTCAGAGACATCAACTCCCTTGGGATTAGCATGGGTCTTGACCAACACCCGGGTCTCAAACCTGGACCGATCTGCTTTTCTGTTTTGAAGTCTGTGATCCAATTGGACCACTAAGTCTATATACTCTGTGCATTCTTGGGGCGGATTTACAACTTGGGCCAAGACATCTTTAAATTCTCCGCGTAGGCCTCGATAAAACAACGTGACTCTTTTATCCTCTGGCCATCCCGTTTCCACAATTAGTCTATTAAAGGTTGCAATATAGGATAGGAGGTCCTGATTGCCCTGTCGCAGGGATAGAAGTTCGTCATCCAGAGCCTGCCCCTGAGAGTGTCGAGCAAATAACCTTTCCATGCTTGCTTGAAACCTTTCAAAATCACGGAGAATCGGGTCATCTTGAGTAACCAGTGGAACTGACCAATCGGCAGCGCAGCCGCTGAGATATGACAATACAAAGGCTACCTTGGTCTGATCATTAGGGAAGGCCCCAGGTCTGCATAGGAAGTGCAAACGACACTGATTCATGAATACGGCGAATCGTTTGGGGTCCCCAGCAAAGCGCTCGGGTGGGGCCAGCGGCATGTTTCCAGGTAGATTAATCTGCACAGGGTTACTGGAAACCACAGGAGCGGGGTTCCCTCCGGGAACCGGGTAGAGGAGTTTGCCCAGCTTGACCTTGCAAAAGCTGTCTGGCCAGGTCATCAGTTCTTTCCTTTGATATTATTAATTCCCTCCTGAGGGCATTAGTCTCTTGACGAGCGGCATGTACTTCGGCCCGTAATTCCCCCAGTAATTGGGCCAACTGATCAGTCTCAGAACTTTCCATAGCGCCTGGGTGGGAATTTGTAGGAAGGCTTCACGTTCTGTAACGCTCACCTGACTCCCATGGAGGCGCTGGCCTGGTTCGCGCTGCTGTGACCTCTTCTAAGGTGATGCGCAGGGTTCGGAAGATGGACTGGACCGGGTCCCCAAATCTGGCTTGTCTGGCTCGCAGAAGTATCCTTCTGTAGGCGAAAATAGGGGATTAACTGTCTGCGGGGTAATGCAATCAGCCTCCCACTTTCCCCTCTCACCCTCCTAGAAACCCTTCTGTGATTCCTCGTAGCGTCTCACCTTAGGGTCTGGAAGGACGAGCTCTCCATCCTGCTTCTGATGCAGGGGCACGTTGGTATCCAGTTACTTCACTGGATTTTCAGATTGGTGAGAACCAAACTTGCTTGGCTTCCAGGTACGTTTTTTGATAAGAGGTTCCCCTTGTGTCCATGAATTAATGTACTAATGCTAGTGTCTTTTTCCCCATAGGGGCCGGGGTACGGAATGCCGGGGAACAGGCACCGACCCAAGATGAGAGGTGAAATCCTTGTAGAAATCAGGTAAGTCTTTAATGAGCGTTTTTTGGTAATGTCTTTTCATTCGCTCATTAACGCTGATGTCTCTTTTTCCCCTTAGGGGCTGGGGTCCGGAAATGCCAGGATGCGGCGCGGACCCGAAATGAAGAGGGAATGAATCAACAGGTAAGTCTTAACATGGATATTTAGCTTTCCTTATTCCCTTCTCTCTCTCACCTTTTGTTCTGGACTTTTTCTCCCTAGGCGCTGGGGCGTGACTGCGAATCCGGATGATCGCTGCTGAACATGGAGGCGCCCTGTAAAGGTGAGTGGAATGCGGCGCTGCAGCGAACGACGCGATGAGCTTTTAAATAAAAGTCTTCCTTTTCAGGATTGTCGGCGAGATGTCTCCGGGATGCGGATTTAGCAAGTAAGGACTTTTCCTTCTTCTGTTCTCTTCTTCTCTTCCTTTGCAGGTGATCCAGGATGCTGGCAGGCGTGGCAGAAGTCAGGATGCAGGAGCAGACACGGTGAGTGTCCATCTGCTAGATGCAGAACAACGCAAAGCACGTGTGGCTGTTCGGGTGGGGTTTAAATATCCTTGGAAGAAGTTCCAGGTATGTATCCTTCCTCCAATCAGGTATGTATCCTTCCCCGACCACGCCCGGGTGGTAAATTAGTCCCACAGGTAAAGTAGTTCCTTTCAGGCCTCAAGGAGGCCGGGATCCTGCAGCATGGTCTGCATCAGGTAAGTGCACCCAAGCACTTCCATAATGAGCCTGGCGCCTATGGTGCCAGGACTGATGTCTTTTATGAGCCTGCCGCCATAGGCGCCAGGACACTGTCCAAAGGGCCCCTATATGGGGTTGCTGGGTCCTTCCTTGGGGACTGGATGTCCACTTTCGGGGACGCAGGGTTTGAATCGGCTCCCCGGGAGCGGGCATCATGACAGTAGGTTCCAAATCCTGCTTCAGGCAATCCTAACGAAATAGAATATCGTCGAAAGGAAGTTCTTCAGAGAGGTAAGCGGAAAAAGGATGGTCAAATATGTTTCTAGTATCCACACTTGGTACCTGATTATCCTGTGAAAAAGGATGCTGCGAATCTTGTGAAAACTGACCTCTACTAGGGCACCCTACGCCCAGGCGACCTCTGGGTCATCTACCCATATTGCCAAATGTGTTACTTGACCTCTGTCGGAGGATCGGGCATTGTGCACGCCAATGACCCTCTTGCCTACAATAGGCACACTGGTTAATGTTTACAGGACCCAAGGGCACATTTCCTTGTGGACATACTGACCTCTAGTTTGTGCATTACCCCCTCTAGGGCCTCTAACAATTTGCTGTAATAATACTTTTGTTTTCAAATCGCCTTTTCTCTTTTTGACTCTTTCTTTTTTCATTATTGACATGATTCTCATAGTACTGAGCCATGTGCAGTACTTCTGATTGAGACTTCGCTTGCCAAGCACTCTCAGAAGACATAATTTGCCACTGGATGTCTGGCAGCAATCCACGCACAAATTTGTCTACAAATAATCTTTTCCCAGACTCTGTGCCTAAATCTTGTCCACTGAAATCCGAGAATACCTGTTCGAACCTATTAAAGAACTCGGTAGCACCCTCAGACTTCCCTTGGACACAGGCGGTAAGCTTGTCCCAAATAATTCTCTTCTCAGGAATTATAGTTTTCAATTTTGCAACTATTCTGTCAGGCAAGGTCAGTATCACCTGAGGTGGTCTTTTGCCCGCTGGCCTTTCTCCATCGAGTCTAATTATGCTAGCCCATGTATTTCCTAACCCTGGTACGTCATCTATAGTCCTAACCTGTTTCCACAAATCTACGGGCAGGATTACGGGAAATAACAAATCAATATCACTTAAAGTGAATATTGAGGATTGTAAAACAGACTCTATTTCTTTATAGAACCCCGTCGGATTTTTCCTAATGTCGTGAATAGATTGTCTAATGGTGTTCACTTCCTGTCTTGAGAACGGGACGTGAACGGACTGAGACACATAATGTGCAGGTATATTCTGAGCAGCTGTACCCGCTACGACATCGGCAGGGATCTCAACTTTTGGGACAAGTGTCGGAGGAACCTCTCTCATAGGCAACTGAGAAGTAGGCAACTCCGAATGCTTACTAAGCAACAGAGCCAAATCGAGCGCTAAAGCAGCCGAAGAAGTGTCAAATGAAAAAGCTCTCTTGTAAATACTTAATAACTCTGCGGGACAACTAATCTTTCTTTTTACACACTCATCCTGTAAGTATTCTACCATTACCTGTATCACTTTCCTCTGTATTTCTGGCGTATACTGACTATACGTGTCATATACTTCAACTTGAGTTATCGACAAGTCTGAGATCCATCTAATTGTGTCCTTCATGCAAATTCGTATTTCCTCAGATATCAATTTGCGACAAGGAAGGAACCGTTTCTACACATACGTACTATCTCCATCTTCAGCCTCATTCTGTAACCTTTCCAACTCCTTTCTATACTCAAATACCCTCTCAACATGCTCTTGTACTTTCTCCTCAGTGTCTCTAGAGAACGCTAAGGTGTTCAGATCCCTCAACCCTTGTGGGATGATGATATTGTTTAAACTGCCCCACATTACACACAAATGGATCCCTAATCCCTCAATAAAAACATTTTTTTCAGGAAAATTATCCATATTAGAAAGTGTAGCAAAAACATTAGCTTGATCATCCTTCTCCATACAATTCTTAGCCCACGCAATCAATTCACGTTTCTTCTCTGGAGGTACAGTATTGCGAGTGACAACTCTCGATCCCGCTCCCTGATCTACTACAAGCGGTGCAGGACCACTTAGAAGAGGGAGAGTAGGCATGTTCAACGGAGGTGTTATCACTGGTACAACAGGAAAGAGCGGAGGAGCAGGTGGAGGAGCAGGCGGAGCAGCAGCAACAAAAGGAGAACCAACGACTGGAGGAAGAGGAACGACAAGAGGGACGATAGGAGCAGGAGGAGGAATAACAGCAGGAAGAGGCAAAGCAGCAGGAACAACTTATCAATAAGTTTGTCGGAAACATGAAAATATTTAGAAGGATAGATTTTCTGGATACCAAGTGAGAAAGCCCTAGACATATTCCTAGCCGACTCAGAATATTTATCTTGGTCAAATAACAACGCTTTTTCCGCGTTCGTCTTATGACGGCGCACATGTTTTTCTCTACTCTTAAGCTGCTGCAAAGCTTCTTTCTTCCAATTCTGTAATACGTCAAATGCTGCAGGTTTAGCCTTTTTCTTTAATAATATAGATTCTAAGTATTCAATACAAGGAATTTAAAAACTACCATTGATTGGCCACTGAAGTTCGGAAGCATGTCTAGTTTTTCTGTGCCAAATATAATTAAAGACTATACTACCAATGCCATGCTTACAGTACATAGTACACGCCGGCGACCCCTCCTGTGGCGCCGGACGGCCAAATTTCAAAGGTTGTCTGTCACTGCAGAATAATGCCCTAAAGCAGGCAGACAATTTCCCAGGCATGTCAGAATACTGGTGTTACCTGGTCAATAATTGTACTTGTGAGTGCAATGCTCCAAAACAAATTATCAGGATACTTAAGAATCGGGTCACGATTCACCTGATCAAGACTAAGGAGGTCCGATCGGATTTCAAAGTTTTTCCTCGTGTTTGGTGATTTCTGCAAATCTGCCCGCCTCGATATGTGGACCCTCGTCAAGATGCCGACTCGGACTACGTGCTCACCATCCAGGGATCCGACCGTGCAGCGCTGCTGAGGTGTCGCTTCTCATTCAGAAAGGGGCCCCTTTTGTCACCGCCATATCCCGGTCCGATAGCCGCGTCAACCTTCAACGAGCTGGCATCAATCTTGAGGGTCCCTATTCGGGCGCCATCTGTGAAAGCAAAAGAAGATATCGAGGCTGAGTACCTTCAAAAGGAAATACACCAAACGCAGGTTATAAAGATACACAGATCTTTATTCAAAATAACTGAACAGTTTTCAAAGAAACAGAGTATCGGATAGCTATCAGGACTACAGTCACCACAGCGAATACCAGCCCGTTCGGTGTGGGAAGTGAGTGGGACTGTACATCAGAATAGTCGCACCTTTTATACACTCCAAAACATGATGTCCAACCCACTTGCAGGTTAATGAGTCTAGGATCTAGGGTTCGTGCCGAGTTTGTTTCCTAATTTATGCAGCTATACATTTAGGGGCTATCCTTAATATATTCACAAACAGGTTACAATAGCAACAGGGTGTCTTCGGATTTCGCGTTGAGCCTCTGCACATAACTTTATACAATATAGTAAAACAAGTGTTCACATAAGATGCTCAAACAGTATTGTGCACGATATACTGTTCAGGAGGGGAAGAAGTTACTGACGGGCCCATAGGTCAACGCTCACCCTCCAGAACTTGTAAGACAAGATAGCTGCACCATGTGAGGACAGGGGGTGCAGGATTCACTTACTCCAACACGACTCAATAATGAGGACTCGGTAAATTGGCAAAGGGAAGTCCGTTTAATGACAATTACATCAAACAGAGAAACAAATGGAAATCAGCAGCATTGCGATCACCTGTCTCGTCCCGCCTTCCTCGAACTTCAGTTGGACAGCACTTCTTATAGGCAAAAATCATCATCACTGACGTCTAATTTCTATAAAAAATCATCATGCAATATAATTGGTTAGGAAAGGTAACTTAAGTATAGGTGTTATATCTGTATATGATAATGGGGCATGCGGATTGGATAACTCTTATTGGGTGGGCGTCTACGCCCATCCCTCTACATCACGCGTGATAGACGTCACTACAACTACGACGTCCTATTGGTTACAATATCTATAGGACTCCAGATAACTTGGTCCATTGTGATTGGGCAGGTTACACCCCTAGACATACATTTCCACTTTTAATTAGCAGCATGCAGAATGGACACGCCTGTGCCTGGTGTCCCAAGTTTCACCCTGCCTCCCTTTCATCAATCAGTGTTTTAGGGCGACGTGTCAATTAGTTGGCTAAGAATGGCCTTGAAACTGTAGTCTCTTATCGGGAAAAGCTATGGCATCCTCGGGTCCTGGATGACATCAGGCGATGGTACTTCTCCGCCCCTGGCTGGTCACGTGTTAGTTCACCATGAATCTGCTTCAGTTTCCAGCTTTTAGTGTATTTAATTCTGTGTCAGCCTAGCCACCTGCATGGGCCCCCCTTATCTTGACCTTCATGAGGCAGGCTGGTATGCTCTGAAGTTGGAGTCTTGTGAGCTGATGCTCTCCTCCCCTTCTCTGATTGACCTCGATTTCCTAGACATGAGCCGCTCTTTGTTGAGTTTCGATTCCGCTCCTTCTCTTGCCTTTGGCTGGGTTTCGAAACTTGGCCTGTCAGGCCTCTGGCCGCCTGGGTACATTTCTGCTTTTACAAAATGGAGTTGCGCTTGTATAATGTGCCTTATTGAGGTAGATATATGGTTGGCGCTTGCCGCTCTATCTTCTATTAAGCATTGCAAGCAGTATCGATTTCTTAGCATCTTGCGTTTCAAGCCTATTTACACACGTTTAACAGGACGGTTGCTTCCATCTTGTCTCGTAGCACTGTTTCCTCACGTTGTAACATTGTCTCCTCTCTATGCCTATTCCATTCAATTTCGTAGTTACTCGCACTGGCGTGCTATCTTTGATAGCTGCTTTTGTTCATTCACGGGTCTGTTCAGGCCCTTGTGTCATTTCCACTGGCCTTCCATTAAGGCTTTTGGGGTCTCTTCGTGGACCGTGAGTAGGTACTCCTCATTTCGTATCAGCGGCTGGTATGGCTGTCTGATAGGGTACCGTGCTGCCCAGGGTTGTCTGTTTATGGGTGCTTCAACCAGTATGGATCTTCTGATGTATACTGGGCAGACTCCCAGTGCAGCTCTTTGTAGGTTCATTTGCTCTTCATACCTCTACAATACATTCATGGATTAGTCTCGTTAGTACAGGTGATCTTTTATACACAGGTCAACGAAGGGCAAGGTCTCAGTACATGACCCTAACATTTGGCCTGCAGGCAGTTTACACATTAACTTGCACACAGAGGTCAAGACGGCCATGTTACATTCAAAATGACACTGTCCACCATCTTAGAACACAGAGTGAGTTTAGAGAGAGAATCTAAAATGGCGGATTAACCTAAAATGGCGGCTTACACAGATCTAAGGTCAGGACCTTGCAACGCGGATTTCCTCGCAGAGCGACTTGGCCTAGGCCAATATATATATACATACAATCTAGAGGGTATAATATGATTTCCCGTTCGACAACAAGCCACAATCCCTCTCACCTTGATGGAGGAAGCACCCTACTCTTCAGCCTGTCAAATGCAGTTTTCAACCCTAAAAGCTAGTCCTCTGCACTGCAACAAATATAGTAAAAGGCAAAACAATACTGAGCATATCACTGATAAATTCACCACATCTGACGCTATTTTCAAGGGTTCATCATCTACCTATATATCCCTGATCCTGAAAACCCCAGACGTGCTTCAGAAACTCACCATATCAGGCAGCACCCATACAACAAAGGACCAAGATCTAGCTCATGTGAAGATGCTAAAAAACAAATAAATAATCTTTCAGGCACACATTTTCCACTTTGACATTCACGCTTTTCTCAATGCCCTCCACCTCGCCCACAACACCTTAACTTTGAAAAAGCTGGACTCTCCTCTTCTCCAGCATAATCCACAACCTATTACCTAGGCAAGAAATTCCTTCTTGTACTCTAGCCCCAACACTCAGAAAATGCCCAGAACCACTAGAACTGCTCAGGTCTGTCAGATATGTGTACAGCTATCATTGATGGTTCCCCCATATTCTCTCTAACAATCTGTAGCCAAATGCATTGTCCAACGATCTGCTATTTTTCAAACATGGACTGTGCTCATCAAATTCCATAATTGAACTCATACCATTGAAGTTGACATGTCATTTTACACAAAAAGACAACCATGCTCGACTTTATGATATACTGATATATCATCAATCTCTCCAGTTGGTTGGCATAAGATGTTGTAGATGTACTTCCGCCCGTGAGCACAGATGGTCTGAAAGGCTGTCACGCGACTGAAACCTGGTTCCTTCGTGCCTGTTTACACAGGCATTCTCAACCAGATGTTTCCGTCCTTACTTGGAGACATCCTCATTCCACCTAGTGTTGAAAGTGAGTCGAGGCCCTGTCTATTGCTGTCAGCTCCCTCCAACTCAATGAATTCTGACCATCTACTTTAGACCATTGGGCTTTAGTTTTCAGATTTCTCAAGGCTACACTCTAACCGAGGATACTGGGATCTATTATCAGGAGATTGGGGGCTGTGGCACCAGGAAGGTCAATAGATTGTTCCTGTCTTCCCAGCATGACAGTTTCTCCTTCATTCGGCTATGGCAGGGACTCTTGTGTCGTATTGCTTGGCAGACGACTACCAGTGTTCCAAAAGATACTGAAGTAGGGGTTCAGTTGGACACATGCCCACATCCCTGTTGCTGTACACGATGCCACGTTGATTTGTAGGTGAAGTCATCTTCTAACTGATGTTGTTCTTCTCTGCGGTATCCCCTCCAGTGTTGTTAGAGCATTAACACCATCGAAAAGGACAGGAAAGCTCTGACCATCTCCATCTAAAATTTTGCTGTAGTGAACTGTAGATCTTGGTTTGGTAGGATCCCAATTTCCAATTGATCCTCAATCCATGATCTGTGTGGACTGTTCAAACTCACTTATGCTGAAGGCCCTCCTCCTTTGATTGTGCCCTGAGAAGCCAGTCATTAACATATGGAAAAATGATTAAATTACTCATGTGTTTAGCCAACTCACAATTGGCGCCAGGACTTTGGTGAAAAGTATGGGCGCAGAAGGCCAGCTGAGGGGAATACTCAAAATTGTTTAAACACATCTTGCATCATGGATTGCAAATACGTCTGGTACGTTTTCCAAAGCGTGATGTGTACATTTGCATCTTTGAGGTTAAGTAATGTCATGTAATCCCCTGGTAAAATGCCTACTATCATGTGTTGTGGAGTGTCCATTGTGAAAGTGTGGTATGTGATACCTTCACTTAGCCGTTTCAAGGCCAGCACAGGTTTTCATTCTATGGTGGTTTCTTGACAAAGAACTGGAGAGAGAGAAAGCCCATCTTCTGTTCACCTTTATGGTTTGCAGTGAAGGTTTTCTTTCTTCTGAATTAGAAGCTGTGTTCCTGTCATCCAGATGTGCACTTTCACTTTGTTCTTTGGAACTAGAGTGATGATATTTGTGCCATGTAACTCACACAATTATATTGCATATCCCTTCCGTGCTATCTCCTGTATCCTGATGACTGACAAGTCTTACCAGGCTTCTACAAACCGAAGAAGGGCCCTTCTCCCCCTTTTGGCAGACCAAATTCCCCTGAGTAGTTTTACATTGGAAGTAGCAGCACTTGTGGGCAGGGTCCCCTTTGAGCAGGGTTGTTGCCAGATCTGGAAAAGATCTGGGGCTACGCTAATGTCGGGACTGTTAGGACTTGGAGCTAGCTAGCCTTTTGGTTGTAGCCCCTGAACTTCTCTCCTGGGCTACAACCAAAAGACCTGGGGCTACAGCCCCTTCAGACCCCCTTAGCAATGTCTCTGCCATTGAGCATTCTCTGGTTACAGATAATCCTCTTCGTCTTCCTTGAAAGGAACCTCTTGTTGTCTGAGTAGGGGGGTTGGAGATGAGGCCCTTCTTGGAGGTAGCTTTGAAGTGAATGGTCAACCTCTGGCCCTGTATGTTAGGGAGTGTTTCCAATCATTACAAGATTTTTTCAGGAATGAGTCCAGTTGAGTGCGATCAGGACAGGCTCCAAAAACAGTTGTTTGGTGAGGGCCATTTTGCAAGGTGACTCTGCTTGCCAATTATGCAGCCATAAATCTCATCTTGCATATGCCAATGAAATGTTGTTAGATGCTACCCCCTCATCCCTTCATGAGCGATGTCAGTTACATGTCACACATGAGGCCCAATTGCTTCCAACAGTGGCACAATATCTGTATTTTCTTTACAGGCAATACAGGAGGAGGGATTATGTGGCAAACACACAGTAGACTCCTACCCTAATGATCATCAAGGCCCCATCAAATTTCTTGTCCACTGGGTTTGATGGTTTTGCCTCACAGGGTGCAGAGTTACTCTGGCCCATCAGGTGTCCCAACGGATAATCCAACTTTACATTTCCTGGATATTTGGAGTCAAAATTGGTGAGGGGGAGAGGTTAAAGTGATACCTAAGATGGGACGGCTGCTCTGTATCCTTCCATTATTTCTAAAGTACATATTTCCATAACCTCATTGAATGGAAAAGATGATGAGGGCAGACCTTTGAACTACCTAAAGAGTTTCTTCTCTGTAGGCACTGGTGCTGCTGCGATATTAAGTTTATGCCACATATGCTTGAATACCATCTGAAAGTCCCCCCTGTGAGGGGTCAGTAACGCGAGTCGGGCAACTGTTTGTTGTTTTCTCAGTATTTGACATTTTATTTTAAACAGAAAATGCAAAGGAAACCTAATTAAGCCTACTCTACCAGGGAGTTCCCTACCTAGTCTAGGAGCTAAGGGAAAATCTCCTAGCATACACAGACCTGGCCAACAGTCAAAAGAAAGCATAAACAACATAGATAAAAGATTACCAAACAATCAGTGTCTTGGATAATTTCTACTTGTCCTGGGTAGATCTCGTTCCCCAGGAATGTCAAAAGTCAATTTCTCCCAAAGAAAAATAAAGACAAATCAGTTCTTGAAAAGTTTCAAAGAAACAAAAGTTCAACTAGACAAAAATCCATTGGTAACAGTTCCTTCTTCGTTTGTTGAAAAGTTCCCCTTCCAATCTCCACAAAGAAAACAGCACCAATGGTAATACTGATTAACTTCCTTCCAGGATAGATTTGTTAAAGTTCAAACAGAAGTACCACTTATGCTTCAACAACTGTCCTTTTGTATAACCTCTGCAGTGTCTTTGATATAACTTGTTAGGGTGCTTCTTCTAAGGGGGTTGCTTTCTCCTTGACAACTCCCTTATACAAAAGTTACTGTGAAAGCAGGCTTCTTTGCATCACGGTCTACTGCTGCTTCAACTACATTCGATATAAAGTGTTCTGACAATATTATAGACAACCGCAGTTGTATTGGTTCTACTACAACTTGAAATTTTAAGAATATTTCAGGCAACTTGGACAAGGGTCTTCCACTCAACCACTAGAATCGTTATTGGCTTCTAGACTGCTTCTCTCTCTTAACTTTAACAGACTCATGATATGATATGATATGATAGTTTATTTATATAGCGCCTATACACAATGTGTTTCAAAGCGCTTCAAGGAGGGAGGGGACATAGGAAAATACAGTTACATTCAGCAAAAGTCCTTGAAACAATACAGAATGTGAAAATAACCATCATAATAGGCCTGTCGACATTTCTGATAGTGCAAGTGTATAGAACAAGTAAGGCAAGAGGTGATGGAAAGGAAGGAAAACAGAGCAAGCAGTAACATTACTAAGTCTGACGACAATTTACGCAGTGCAGGTGGTAACAAGATGCGGGGTGGGAGGGGGGGCAAGTGGACGGAGGGGGGAAGGAGAACAAGACACGCTACTGAGCAAAAAGTCAGTGACAAATTGAAAAGTAAGGGAGGGGGGAGGGGGAGAACAAAAGGGGGGGGACAGACAAGCTGCTATCAAGAGTCACGGAACAGATGATAGGAGTAAGTGCTAGGAGGCGGAAGTCTAAGAGGGGGAGAAAAGGAGGGGGGAGTAGGAGGGAAGTTGAAGAGGATGGAAATGAGGAGGGGGGGTGGAGCGCAGAGCAAGAGGGGGGGGCAAGCAGGGTGAGGACACACAGATACTCACGGGGGGGCAAACAGAATCTCAGGGGGGGGCACACAGATACTCACGGGGGGCAGGGGGGGCAGAGGGGGGGCACACAGATACTCACGGGGGCAGGGGGGCACACAGATAGTCACGGGGGGCAGGGGGGCACATGGATACTCACGGGGGGGCAAATAGAATCTCAGGGGGGGCAAACAGACACTCACGGGGGCAGGGGGGCACACAGATACTCACGGGGGCAGGGGGGCAGAGGGGGGGCACACAGATACTCACAGGGGGGCAGGGGGGGCAGGGGGGGAAAACAGATACTCACGGGGGGCAGGGGGGCACACAGATACTCACGGGGGCAGGGGGGGCACACAGATACTCACGGGGGGCAGGGGGGGCAGAGGGGGTTACACAGATACTCACGGGGGGCAGGGGGGCACACAGATATTCACGGGGGGCAGGGGGGGCAGGAGGGGCACAGATACTCACGGGGGCAGGGGGGACACGGATACTCACGGGGGGCAGGGGGGCACACAGATACTCACGGGGGGCAGGGGCACACAGATACTCACGGGGGCAGGAGGGGGGCACACAGATACTCACGGGGGCAGGAGGGAGGCACACAGATACTCACGGGGGGAAGGGGGGCACACAGATACACACGGGGGGCAGGAGGGGGGCACACAGATACTCACGGGGGCAGGGGGGCACACAGATACTCACGGGGGGCAGGAGGGGGGCACACAGATACTCACGGGGGGCAGGGGGGCACACAGATACTCACGGGGGGCAGGGGGGGCACACAGATACTCACGGGGGTCAGGGGGGGCACACAGATACTCACGGGGGGCAGGGGGGGCACACAGATACTCACGGGGGGCACGGGGGGCACACAGATACTCACGGGGGCAGGGGGGGCACACAGATACTCACGGGGGGGGATGGGGGCACACAGATACTCATGGGGGGGGAGTATTCAGAGATTGTTAATCAGTTCTTTTAACAAGCACCCAGCACACCTTCTTGTTTCCAGTAGTTACCCCAAATCTGTATTGCCACTCTTTCAGCCTTAAATAATCTTGTCACCCTTGTATCAGAGGACTCTGGATTTATATGGGTTTCAACAACTTCAAACCATCAATGTTTAGGTCTTAATAGGGCTGGTTTCACCTTAGAAAGTATTGGTAATGCTTGTTCTTCTCGTGACTTCAACAATTTCTACAAAGTATTTGTTGTGAATGTTACAAGAGTCAAGTTTCACTAGAGTAATGAAATTTGGTACACGCGACCACTCTTTGATGATGAATTTCAACTTAAAGACTTGCGTTCCCTTTTATTCATATAGAGTTCTGCTTTAACGTGGACCGGGAATCAAAATTACTTACACGCAACCTTTCTTTGATGTAAGTAGGCTTGTAACAATTCGGAAAGTCAGCTGCTACCTCTCGAGTGATTACGGTTAACGTTCTCCCTCTTAATAGGGGACATGCAACCACTTCGGGAATGGTTTTAGTACTACAATGGGAAAAGAAAGGTTTTCCTTCTATGCAAGAACTTTAATTTGTGATAAACACTCATGGGATACACTTGCTTTGTTGTGAAGATTTCCCACGGGAACTACAACTTTTACCCGCTCCCACTTCTAAGCAAGTGTTAACTTAGCTGGCTACAGTTACTGGCAAGGGGTTTCTTGTGAATTGGAGTATAGAGCTTCACTCACTGGCTCCAAAGTCACAGCAGTAGAGGGCTGCTTCCACTTCCCGACTTTCTTTCTGTTACTACTGCTTCAGCCACTCTTGAGACCCACATCCCTTTGCAGTACAGGTGTTTCCAATCTGGCCTCGACCTCAGAGAGTCTTCTCTTCTCCTGCTTCCCTCGACTTGCTTCTGCACATGGACCTCGGGTAGTTGCACAAGATCAGCTCTGCATTGACAGCAATCACGCGCACCTGGAAAGTCTACTAACTTCTTCCAATCTCTTCAAATGCTGCCGCAGCCAAACACGGTTTGTGAGCACAGGACCAACTCAGAACCTGCAGGTGAAATCTGTTCTTCTCTCACACCACCGTCCATTAAGTGGCCACACTTCCTTGTGAACTGACAGCCTCATGCTCCGTTTCATCTTCTGCTACTACTGCCAACCTTCCTGCTCCAGTTTCTTTCTACTGCTCCTTCCCGCTGCAACCTTTTATGTCTCTAAGGTGGGACAATTGGCTTCAGGTGCATGCCCTTAGTGTTAATTGCCTTACCCTGGCAAAGGCTATTAGGCCTGCTTGCCTATCTATAGCTCTGCATGCCTCTTCAGCCTTCTTCTTCATCACAGTCCCTGAGGCACTCTGGGACATATAGCCCATTTTAAGGAAATTAGGTTTCCCACATCCTTTCTACTTTTAACAGTAGTTTTACTCCCCTTGATGTTTTTAGAAGAGGGCTTGTTGGTAGAGACAGGAGGTGCAACACTCTCACTACTCTCTGTAGTGTACCTTTGATATTGAGGAGGACATTTAGGGATAACAAAGATTTGTTCTGTGGATTTGATAGATTTTGATGTTTTAATCCTAGGTTTTATTAACTTAGTTTTAACCATAGGCTGAAATCCATTAGAATGGCAACATTCTATAACCTCTCTCGGAATGGAATTAAAAGTATCTCTCTCTGAGGAAAAATATCATGTCTCATCCCTACCCTGGGTCCTGTCTCCTGTGGGATGTATTTACCCATGCATCTGAGCCGTACCTCAAAACTGTGCAGTACTGACATGGAAAACATCATGATGGCCAGAGTTTCCCAGAAAATGCCCAGGGAAATGCATGAAGAATAGGCTGCCACCCATTTTTGCCGATGTTATGGGCACAGAAGGGCACTGCCTAAAACCACCATTGGACTACCCGCACAGTAGTCTGAAACCATTGGGAATGGCAATGCTGATTGCCAAATGCAACCTAGAATTGTGGGGAATTCATTTCTTAAATCCCAAAAATGGGTGCAGTACCAGTACTCACCACTATCCAAAAGCCGGCGTTTTAAAACCACCCTGTGTTTCTCTGAAGGCAGGCTCAAAATGCCTATTTTCAAACATTGCAACATGTGCAAAATATTCACTGAACACCAGCAGACATTTGGCAGAATGGAGTTTTGTGTGCTTACAGAATCTGGGAAATGAAGAGCCCAAAACAATGCTTATAACAAAACTGCTATGGAGTCAGCAGTTTAAGTTGCACTGGATTTAAAGACACTAAAATCGAAATGTTTAGATTAAATGAGTGACCTATGTTTGGTGTCACATGCCTTTGTAACTGTTGAAATGTCATAGTTTTGCACTTAGAATCAGCATTCTAGCTGCATGTGTAAAATTGCAAGTTAATTTAAAAAGCAACAAAAAACATGACAGTTAGCTGAAAGTCTGGCTTAAGGAACTTGATTTTGCTTGACAGCTACCCCCATCAGGAGTGAAACTTGAGTCACAGCTGTGTTCCCAGGCCTATCTGCCTTTTGCTGGCCACACTAAAGAATATACCATCTATCTGATAATTGAATTACCTGTGCTCTGCAGGAGATTGAACAATGCAACTCCCTTCACCCAGGCAGAGGGTTTATTGAGAGGATCATAAATGGCTTCCTCTTGAACAATGGGCCTTTCAGGACCCAAGCAAATCTTATATTGCAGGGGTCGTAAAAGTGGCTTACTCTTGGCAGAAACTGGGAGGGGGAGAAACTGGAGACAGAAGCTGGCTTGGGGGGAGTGGGAAAACCAGTATTTCCACCATGTGACCTGGGAAGACACACCTCTGTAGCCAGAATCTGGTTTTAGAAAAAGATGAATAACTCACAATGTGGACTTGTCAAAATAATTTAATTGATACCATAATTCGTGTGATTTTTCTGTCTATTTTTTAAGAGGTTTTGGGATCCGGTGTGATGTCCTGGGGCAAAACCCTGCTATTGTTTGCACCACAGACTCTGTGTGAAAGCTACGGATATGGGAATTTACTGAGATATGTATGGACAGGCTGTGTACAATTGTACAAATTTGGAGAACAATCTGATATGGGGAACGCTACCAAAACGTGCTAAAAGTTGCCATTTTTGAATGCAAGCTCCTAGAAAGAGCAGATTTGGACAGAGACATGGCTAAATTCAGCCACACCATGTATATGTAATTTCAAGCAACTGTGTAACTGTGAAATATGTCTTTTGTTATCAAATATATTGTGTGCCATTTGACAGGGGAGTGTCCTCTCTGCAAGCCATAAAATGACATCGCTCTGACTCACAGTCAGTTCCCCAATCAAGTGAGAAATGGAAGCTTGACCAATGGCAAGTGGAGAGGGGTAGGGGCTAGTGATGCTGCATACACACCCACTCTCAAAACACATAAAAGCAGACAGACAGGACAGATAGAGACCTTCAATTCCATCTGCAGCTGGAAGCTCTGCCGGAAAAATCCATACTTACCTCCATCAAACTTCAAAGAGCCAACACTTAGACTCCAAGATAAACAGAGACTTCAGAACCTTAACCAAAAAGGTCACTGCCAGCAAGAGTATTTGTCAGCAGGCCTAAAAATCTTTTTGCAACTGAACTCTTCAGACAGCCGGCTGACGCCGTCTGAATTTTGCCAAGAACTTTTGCAAGAACCCGGTGACAGAAATATCCAAAGAGAAGGCAGGACCCGACCCAGAGAACCGGTGCCTAGCAGAGACCAGGCCATTGTATCCAGAGTGCTGACCCCGATGCTGTGAGCAGTTCCAGAGGCCAGGCGCTGTGAGCGGAACTCGGGAAGACCTGACCAGACTGAAGTCCGTGACCAAGTCGCTTTCCGGTTCAAAATCTCTTGTGAGTACTCAGCAAAACTCAGAACACATCTCTTAGTTAAAATCCTATAAGTCAATCCATTTTTAATCTAAGTAGAACTGCAGCTTAGCAATTGTGTTATCCTGCCATCATTTTTAAAACTGAAAAAGTGCTGCGTTTAAAATTTGCAAAACCAAAAACGATCTTTACTAAATCGCTCATATCTCCGCGACCGTTTGTCTTAGAGACTTGCAGTAACTTTCATTTGGAAGCTGAGATCCTAGGCTTTCCTAGGACCCCAAAACGATAGTGATAGTCCTTGCGGTTCCTCTGTAATAGCGCTCGGCGCATCCGCGAATTTTGCCACGATTTGCAAATTTCTTCACGTGTAAAAAATCGGCTGCTGCTTGCCTTCCATTTGCCAGAAATTCGTTTAACCTGCTAACTATCCCTGCATCATTGCTAATGTGAGCCTGGACTAATATTAACTAGATACCACTCACCCTGAACCTCTGAAAGGGAATCAAAAGAATTTTAGCATATTTTTTTAATTCATTGCCAGCACATATCAAAGCAATTTGGGCCTGTGTTTTCAAACTTCTGTAGTCTAAGCTTGCTGGGGTGAACTGAATCACATTTGATTGCATTTCTGAGAACTGTGTGTTTTCCTTCCATTTCCTTGCCTTGCATCAAGGGGGGGAGGGGATTGCCAGAGAAAAGTGATTACATTGTTTTGTTGAAATCATATTGAGTATTTTCTATTCTGCATTTCATTCATTCAACCTTGCATTTCCTTGAACCCTATAAAGCATTCTCTACCACATTATACTTCTGTACCTATTTACCAGTGTGCTACCTTATCCATTTCATCTCAACTCCTTAGTGATTATAAAGAAGTGTGCTAGTGCCAGATTCTCCGTTGTTAATATTTATCATATCAGATTAAGTGTGATATTCAATTATTAATTTATTATAAAGTGTGATATATCTATCTATTGTTTAAATTATCAAATAAACCTTTTAACTTGCAAAACAGAACTACTTCTTGGCTCAGTGGGGTCAGGGGGATTCCAAGAGAGGGGTGTTATATATGGGTAGTCATCCAGAACGCATGAACTGGACATAAAGATATATCAATAAGGGTTTTCATTCAGTATTCTGGACTAGGCATTGACTTAGCTGTAGTGCGGGATTGAATCCTCTTACAAATTGGGGGCTCGGGCCGGACGTCTGGGTTAGAATACCACTTGTGCAGCTTAATACAGTGTGCTAACTGACGGGATACATACATCCAGTCGGATCACCACGCTGCATTACGCTGTGAAGCATTCCTCAAAAGGGACACTCCAAGAAAAGTTCTGTTCTGCAAAAATAAAATACTAACTTCTGTAAGTCAGGACAGAGACCAATCTCTAGAATGACGACTTTGGTAGATATGAAAATAGCCAGAGAGCACTTCTTACATAAACTATTTGTGAGAGGTGAATGGGCTGAGCAGGGCCAGGATGCCTGGTTGCAGGCCATCACGCGACAGGTCACTGAAACAGGGTCAGATTTATGGAGAGATCAGGGTCCATTACATGTGGCCCTGAGTGAACTATATATGGCTCCTAAGGCCAAAGATGAACACGACAAGATTGTTAGGATAGCGGCATATTTATATTTATATATGGGAGACATGCAGGATAAATGCACTGAAAGCCAAGATCTGGCAAATAGGCAACAGATGACAGTAGAGAAGGCCCAATCTGATCTGGCCTCTTCTGAGCAGAGGCTGCAGAGGAGCCAGGAGTCAGAAAATGATAGTAGGCAATATATCATTAAAATAAAAGAGGATATGCGCATCCTACAACAGGAAAAGACAGACCAGGATGTCAGATTTCTGGCCTTGCAGAAGGAGCACCAAGACAGTTTGAACTCCCTACTGCAGAGCCAGAAAAAGCTGGAGCAACAGATCAATTTCAACAGGGCATGCACAGAGCAGGTAGCCACCCTGCAAATCCAACTAGACAGAGAGAAAGAGGAGAGCAATAAACTGATCCTGAAAGACCTGGATACCCAGGCAGAGTTTGATCACGAGCGCAAGAAAGCCGGCGCCTTCCAAAGGCAAAGGGACGACCTGGCGGCGCAGATGCAGGCTCTTAGTCAGGAAAGAGACACTTTAGGCCAGGAAGTCTGCCACTTAAAAAGGAAAATGGAAGAAAATCACCTGGCCCACCAGGGACTGGGTGACCTCCAAAAAGAACACCAGAACTTGTTAGAGCACACCAGGAGGGTGGAGGATGCTCTAGCAAGAAAGGAGCAGGCCAATAGGGACACAGCTCAGGAGGTAACCCTCCTGCAGCAAAGACTGGCCCAGTGCTCCAGGACCAATCAGGAAACACAGAGAGAGAATGAGGCTCTCTGCCAGCACAATGATAGGCTCCAACAACAGGTAGCGATGCAGGAGAGACTGATAGAGTCTAGTAAGGCCTTAACTGAGGAACTGAAGGCACAAATGCAGGCTCTTGCATTACAACAGGGAGCAGGGGCGGATAGAGATGAGGTTCGCTGGGAAATGGAAACTCCGGAGCATAACCTCAGGAGCCCTAGTGCCAGAGGCCCTCATACCTCTCAGTCCCTGGACTCTGCCACCCCCATGTCCCCTGGCGCACATGAGCACAGGGCCACAGGGATGGCAGATTACTATCCAACCAGAAGCATGGGGCTCATAGGCCAGTACCACCCAGGAATGGAGGGGCGGGCATCCGGGTATGGGCACCCAAGCATGGTGCAATTCAGTGGGGAACCCCGGGAGAATAGGCCCATTAAGGGCATCCTGAAAACCTCTGCCCAGTTAGGTCAGTGGGGGGGGTACCCAGCAAATCCTGGCAGCAAGGAGGAATCTGAAGACTCCTCTGAACTGCGCAGGACACAGGAGACCAGGTCCCCACATTCTGCCAGCCATTCCCAGGCTCGCAGAATCCGGGAAAACCTGGAAGATCAGACAGGAACCTCAGGGAGCAGTGCCTCTGAGTCCGAGGACGAATGGACAAGGGTTACCCGAACCAAAAAGGCCAATAAGGCAAAAAGGGCCTTGCTTAAGGACCCCTTAAAGCAGATTAAGGCGATCAGGAGCGTCATCACGCCTTACCATAAGAACGCTAAGTATTCTGTTTGGGAGCACTTAGAGTTGTTTGAGCAAATGATGGAGACTTTCCATTTGAAGGACAGCCAAAGCTGTATTCAATATGTAAAGTGGACCTTCTCCCCGGAATACTCCAGTTTCTTTGCGGGGCTGGAGGACCAAAATCATTTAAGATGGTCCACCTATAAGGCGGCCATCTTGAAACATTTTTCTGTTCACAGAAATCCTCAAGAGGCTCGCAAGGCAGCCTACAATTTGCAATGTGGGGAGGATCAGGCCCCACAAGAATTTGTGCAGGAGTTAAAGCGTGCTTTTGCACAGACCACAAGAAGGGTGCGCACGGATAGCAGAGAATGTATTAATACGTTTTTCCATGCCTTGCCCAAATATATCATGACCCAGCTCGTGAGGGATTTTCACGAGAAAAGATCTTTAGACTGGGTCATTGAACAGGCTACCCGGATCTATGAGGTGCAGAAACCGATAGATAGCAAAAGTAATGCCCAGAAAAACCCCAAAGCCAACAGCACCCCTGCTGCTGCCAAGGTGGCAGAGGTAAAGGTCACCCCCGTTTTGGATTTGGAGATGGGGGGGGCCTAAAAACCTACCTGCACCTAATAATGCTAGGCCCAGAATGTCCTCGGGCCAGTCACAGGCAGGGAGTGAAAGAGGTAGTCCCCTCAATGGGGTCCCTCGCTCTCCTGACTATGTAAGTCCTCGCTACAAAGGTAACAGTCCAATCCTGGGTTATGTGTGGACTCCCCCAGCCCAAGGGGGGGATCCAACCGAGCACCGAACCCAGGGAACTTCCCTCCAAACTTCCCACAGGAGGGCAGAAATTTACCAAACCCTGGGCAGAACTTTTTCCCCAGATATCCACCCGACTTTCAGCCCCAAAACCATCCATCCTTCTTTCCCCAATTCCCTGAGCCCAGACCACTGAATCCGGGAGAGGGGAGGCCAAGGGTGGAGGGGTACCCAAATCTTCCCAACCCGGGGTACTACCAGAGGAGGGACAGCTACCCTTCCCGGGATCAGCCCAGGGGAGAAAACAGGGCCCCGTATCAGCCTGAGCGGGTTTCCCAGTTAGAGCGCCAGGTTCAAAACATGGCGCGGGATCTGGGTCACATACTGAGGGCTCAGCAGAACCCTCAGATGGGCGTGCCGGTGCAGAACACACCCAACTCTGGACCTGGTGCTCCAGAACAATGACGGGGGCAGCACCCCGATAACTCACCGGTTCCCAGGGAGGAGGCACAAAGGGAAGGGGGGTGTAAAGCCTTGGAGGAAGCTTCCTTCCTCACTTGTAAACAGCCCCTGGAAACCCAGGAACCGGAAACAAAATCTCTTGCCCCTGAAAGTCTGCCTCCTAAGGAGCAGAGGGGGGGTAGGAGAAACAAAAGACCCAAACAGACTCAGTTTAAGGAGGAGGTACAGATCTTCCAATTTGAGGGAGAGGGATCCTCAGAGGATCCTGGGAAAAGGATCTTCTCCTTCAGAGAGGGGGGAACTCCTCCCAAAGAAAAATGGGTCCCTAGGGATGCAAATCCAGACTGGGGAGATGTGGAGACTGAGCTACCGCCGCCCACCATCTCATCCCAGAACCAACAGCAAGAAAATCCCCTGGTTCAAACCCATCATGGTGACTGCCTCCAAAAAGGGGGGGGCGGCCCAGAACCGGAGCCAGCGGAACCCACAATGGCTCTGATCTCCAGTTGCCAAATTTTTCTTTCAGATTCCCAAGGCTCTCCACAGAATTCTGCCCAAATCTCTTCTCTCGCCATGTCCAAAACCAGAAATTAGCCCACCAGTTGTCCAAAAATGTACATTATCTGCGCCCCCTTGAGGAGAAGGAGGGAAGATATTATGCCCCGGTACAAGTACAGGGGCAGGGTACAATTTTGGCACTGGTGGACACTGGATCTCAAGCCACCCTTCTGTCCAGAAGGGCCTTTGACGAACTGAATGCAGGAAGGGGAGAGAATTACCAAATTCCTCTCACCTCTCTTCCTGGACAACTGCAGAACTTTGACGGGAAGGAAATTCCCGTTGAGGGGACGGCAGACTTGGACATTAAGATCGGGCGACACAAGTTGAAACACCCGGTCATAGTTGTGACTCCAGAGGGCACCCCTTGTTTACTAGGGAATGACCTCCTGAGAAGGTTGTCACCCCTAATAGATTGCGTAAACAAGGTCCTCTGGACCCAGACTAGCCGACCAATAAAATTAAAACAGAGTGTCAACCATGTTAGTTTAAACGGCACATGCCACATGGTTGAACAAAAATCTGACCAAGTAGAATTTCACTTCCAGAACAACCAGATTCCAGACGTGACAGTAATAGCAGTAGGACAACAGACTGGTGATGGGGGGTCCTCTCTATTTCTGAAAATCAACCTTCCAGTCTAAAGTGGTATTCCACGCTGGAAGGAAACACTCTGAAATTCTATACCAATCCACAATCTGAAACTCCCACTCCTATAGTCCAAAAAGATGTGAAATCAGCTCAGAGCCTGGCTGATATTCAGCAAATTGGAGAGCAGTTGTTCATCCCTGTTCAGTTAAATGATGGGAAGGACTCTGTTCTCGCTCGAGTGTGCGTGAACAATGGTAAGAGCTTCATCAGCGAAGCCATGTTTCGCCAACTCCCAAAAGATCCAGCCATTCCCAACTTCAAACTGATAGACAAATGGGAAATGGACCTGGAAGCACCTAATTCCAAACATCTCCTGCCAAGCAGGTGTATGCTCAAAATCTCCATTGGCAACAAGAGCATAGTCCACAATTGTTGGGTCGTGCGAGACG
Organism: Ambystoma mexicanum; assembly: GCF_040938575.1. Lineage (NCBI taxonomy): Eukaryota > Metazoa > Chordata > Amphibia > Caudata > Ambystomatidae > Ambystoma > Ambystoma mexicanum. Next base: position 1,303,210,946 of record NC_090922.1, read on the forward strand.
TCCCTGCCGCCTTTTACTTATGCAGGGACATTCTCAATCGCTTTGCCATTAGTTTGGACCTAATAAACTTCAAAGCTTCGTCCTGATTAGCGGATAATCCCATGGGCTTTGACGATCCAGAAAAAGCATTTAGGTCAGCTCAATGGCTACCTTATGCAGTTGAAATTCAGACTAAAGAGGAAGTCACCATCCCAGAAAGGACCCGACAATTCTCCCTGGAAGTGAAAGTTAAAAGGGGACAAGAGTTGAAAAACCCTGATGCTTACATACATCTAAATGCTTCTCTCCAACAGCAAGGGTTAGGGGTAAACCCAACTCCATTAGTCAACATAGAACATGACACCATTCCAATAGAGGTGGATAACAGCGACTTAAAGAGTATTACTCTAGCCGCAGGCACCATTATTGGAATGGCGGTTGATGACCGACATTTTTCCATCGACTTAGTAAATGAACTGTTAGGACCAATCCCCAAGGACTGTTTTGACAGTGACAGTGATGACAATACAACACCAGACAGGATTTTTACCCGGCATGGGGGGAACTTCCTGGTGTACACTTCCTGCCCCTATGGTAAGGAAGATGTGACTTGTGACTTCAGGAGGGATGAGGTGATTTTCCAGGTCCATGAGGGCTGCCTTTCCCACCTGAAGCCTCCGGTCCAAATCAGCACTCTGACCAGGGACTTCTCCACCCAGCTGGAGGAGGCAGCGGAGATAGCCAAACCAGAAGTCTTTCCAGGCTTCAGGCAGATGGTGGAAGAGAGAGTCAACCTAGCTGATGCCTGTGTGACTCTGGAACAAAAGCAAAAGTTGAAACAAGTTTTCTTGGATTTCCAAGATCTCTTTGCGGTAGACTCATATGACTGTGGTCGCACTGACATCCACACAAAAACAATCCCCACGGACCCTGGCATGACTCCAGTGTTTGTGAAGCAATATCGCTTGCCTCTCGCATCAATGGAGTCCCTTACTGAAATAATTAAGAACCTTGAGTCCCGGGGAATAATCCGTCCAGTCCACAGCACCTTCAATAATCCGGTGCTGGGAATATTGAAGCCAAACGGCCAGTGGAGACTCTGCGCCGACCTCAGGGAGCTCAACAAACGGGTCCATACTTCCCGATGGCCTCTTCCCTACATTGACCAAGGGCTGGCCCAGATTCAGGGGTCACAGGTATTCACTGCAATAGACCTGACCAATGGATACTGGACTGTGCCTGTCAGCAGGGAGGACCAATACAAACTGGCTTTTACCTTTGGGGGCCAGCAGTACACATGGACCCGGACTCCCTTCGGATACCTCAACTCCGGCAATGAATTCAACATTTTCCTACATAAGGCCATGCCCGACCTGGGTGCGAGGGGTAACCTGGCTTATGTAGATGATGTCCTCATCAAAAGTTCATCTGTGGAGGAACACATAGCGGAGATCCGTTATGTTCTGACACAGTTGAGGGCCGCCGGAGCAAAACTTTCCTTTCAGAAAGCACAGTGGTGTAGAACCCGTGTTAATTTCTTGGGGCATGAGATTACTCCTCAGGGTCTCTGTCCCCAGGAAAAGAAAGTGGAAGCACTTCAGAAACTGAAGGACCCCACAACTCTGCGGGAACTAAGGAGCCTCCTTGGACTGACTAATTACAGCAGAAAGTTCATTGAGGGCTACGCAGAGATCACCAGACCCCTGATTCATCTGCTGAAGGGGGGGTCAAGTGGGAATGGGGTCCAGAACAAGCCGAGGCAGTAAGACAACTCAAGAGAAGCCTCTCACAAGCGCCTTGCCTAGCTTATCCTGTCAGAAACAAGGAGTTCTTCCTGGAGACGGGGTTCTCTAATACGTGCTTGACGGCAGTATTATACCAAAAGCATGACAGGGTCAATAAAGTAATCTCCTATGCGAGCAAAATTTTATCCTCTGTGTAGGAAAAATTCAACGATTGTGAGAAGGCACTCCTGGCAACGGTGTGGGCATTGAAGAATTACCGCCCGTTTATCCAGGGGGAACACATCATAGTGGAGACTCCACACCAGCCTCTGCAATATCTCCAAAGTGATAGAATCCGGGCCGGAAATGTGAGTAATTCCCGAATTACTTCCTGGATTCTGTCAATGCAAGGCTTTCCTGTGGAGGTCAGATATGGCCAAAACAAGAAGAGTCCACTCGCGCAAGGTCTGGCTGACTTGCATGATTGTGCCAGAGAAAACTGTCTCAAGGACGAAAGTCTAAAAATAAAGGACAACATGGAGGCATACCTTAATTCCCCGCACAAAGTCTTTGAAGAAGACAAGTGTGAGGGAATGCCCACTGTCTATGTGGATGGATGCTCTTACCATGTTGACAACAACGGGGAGAAAGAACTGGTGGCCGGCGTAGGGAATGCATGGGTGAATGAGTCCCCAGAACCCTCCGCTGGATACAAAATTGGTCCCCGAAGTAGTCAGGTGGCAGAATTGATGGCTGTGCATCAGGCCATCCTCACTGCTGTCCAGCATCAACTCCACGAACTGGTCATAATCACAGATTCGGATTATGTACGGAACGGGTTCGTGGAGCACCTGGTTAATTGGAAAACCAGAGGCATGTTATGTGCTAACAACAAACCCTTGAAACATGGGAAGTTGATCCAAAACATTGATGATCTGGTCACATCGAATGGGATGACCATCTACTGGAAAAAGATCAAGGGTCATTCCAAAGTAGAGGGACCAGACAAAACTGGAAATGACTTAGCTGATCAGTTGGCCAAGACCGGGGCCATCCAAGGGGATCTAATTGAGATTGAGTCCCTGTTGGGGGAAATCCAGGTCACTGCTATCACTAGGTCCCAGACAAATGCTCACAACGACCTTTCAATTGCACAATGGAGTAAGGAGACCCCTGATGCTGATTTGATTACCGCTCAGAAGGGGGATCCAATAATTGGTAAATTTTACCAGCACCTTGAGGACCCTGAGAACTTTCCCCTGACGGATACCGATTATATTGGGAAAGAGGACCTAAGAGTGCTGATGAAATGTCCAAAAATGTTCCGAATCCAAGACGGTTTGCTGGTAAGGAAATCCAAAGCTGGCCACGATCAGTGGGTGGTTCCTACCTCATTCCGAAGCCTGATGCTAAGTCACGCCCATGATGCAGCCACCGCCGGTCATAGGGGGTTTCACACCACATTGGAAATCTTAAGAGAGGTTGCATACTGGCCACACATGGGCCAGGACCTCAACCAATATTTGAAGGGTTGTCTTGTGTGTGCACAATTTCAGCCGACATCCCTCACACACCGGGCGCCTTTACAAAAGAGGGGAATGACACTGCCATGGTCAGATTTACAAATCGACTTTGTAGGCCCTGTGATTCGCTCGGCTAGGGGGAATAAGTACATGTTGACTGTGACATGCTTGTTTACCAAGTGGGTGGAATGTCTCCCAGCCCCAAACTGCAAGGCAGAAACGGCAGCTGCCTTGATGATTAACCACATCTTTTCCCGTTTTGGTCTACCTCAAAGGATTGAGTCAGACAGAGGTAGCCACTTCACCAGTGAAGTAATGACAAAGATGTGGGAGATACTGGGGGTCAAGAGAAAGCTGCATATTGCTTATAGACCAGCTTCTTCTGGGGCAGTAGAGAGATATAACCGGACAATTGTGAGCATATTAAAGAAGTTTGTGGCAGATTCTGGGCCAAGTTGGGATATCCGATTACCTCTGGTCCTAATGGCCATCAGATCTACCCCTTCATCTGCAACCAAAATGTCACCATTTGAGTTGATGACTGGGCGCAAGATGGTGCTTCCTCAGCATTTGCTCTACAGGACCCAAGAGCAGACACTAATAAATGCCTCCACCACTCATGAGTATGTGGAGAATTTAAGGAAACACCTCCAACATGCTTTTGCTTACGCTCAGCGGAATCTAGAAAGATCAGCTGATAGCATGAAGACCCATTATGACCTGAAAACTTCCAGGAAGGAATGTCAGGTGGGAGACCGGGTCTATCTATACAACTTCCAAAGGAACCAGGCCAAGCAGCGCAAATTTTTGCCTACATGGAAGGGACCCTTTGAGATCATCGACAAGATCTCCCCTGTGGCCTACAAGATCCGCATCCCCAAAGGCGGTTCGGCAGAGGGGGAAGACAAGTGGGTCCACATAAACCAGTTGAAATGTTGCCATCCCAGGCACACTCTGCAACAACTGGAGGAATCCTCTGGAATCCTAGCGGGTACTGTCTCAGACTAATTCAGTTCCAACCATAAAACATACCACATCTAGTATCTAAAATATTGTGATTTGCATGAAACTGTCTCTTAGTTATACTGTTTTTTTTTCAAAATAAGAATGTAATGTTTCGTAATGATGAAATGCATATGCTGCCCCACTATCTCAACAGTGGTGGAAAAACGTCTATGAGTAGGTATTGCCGCTCTTCCTTTGTCGTCCTAGGAGAAAGAAGACCTTGAGACTGGCCAAGGAGGACGATCCGAAGACCGGGAGCAGAGACGCAAGGGGCCCAGCGTACCGCCCAATATTCCCATCAGGACCGGGGAGGATGACCGATCGTTCCACCGGATGGAGGAAAAGATGCTGAACTGTGCCATCTATTGGAAGAAGATGAGGAAACATCCCAGGTCTTGCGAGTCCCATCAGTGAAACCGAATGGCCATCGCAAGAGGGGGGCTTGTGGGATGTATTTACCCATGCATCCGAGCCGTACCTCAAAACTGTGCAGTACTGACATGGAAAACATCATGATGGCCAGAGTTTCCCAGAAAATGCCCAGGGAAATGCATGAAGAATAGGCTGCCACCCATTTTTGCCGATGTTATGGGCACAGAAGGGCACTGCCTAAAACCACCATTGGACTACCCGCACAGTAGTCTGAAACCATTGGGAATGGCAATGCTGATTGCCAAATGCAACCTAGAATTGTGGGGAATTCATTTCTTAAATCCCAAAAATGGGTGCAGTACCAGTACTCACCACTATCCAAAAGCCGGCGTTTTAAAACCACCCTGCGTTTCTCTGAAGGCAGGCTCAAAATGCCTATTTTCAAACATTGCAACATGTGCAAAATATTCACTGAACACCAGCAGACATTTGGCAGAATGGAGTTTTGTGTGCTTACAAAATCTGGGAAATGAAGAGCCCAAAACAATGCTTATAACAAAACTGCTATGGAGTCAGCAGTTTAAGTTGCACTGGATTTAAAGACACTAAAATCGAAATGTTTAGATTAAATGAGTGACCTATGTTTGGTGTCACATGCCTTTGTAACTGTTGAAATGTCATAGTTTTGCACTTAGAATCAGCATTCTAGCTGCATGTGTAAAATTGCAAGTTAATTTAAAAAGCAACAAAAAACATGACAGTTAGCTGAAAGTCTGGCTTAAGGAACTTGATTTTGCTTGACAGCTACCCCCATCACAGCTGTGTTCCCAGGCCTATCTGCCTTTTGCTGGCCACACTAAAGAATATACCATCTATCTGATAATTGAATTACCTGTGCTCTGCAGGAGATTGAACAATGCAACTCCCTTCACCCAGGCAGAGGGTTTATTGAGAGGATCATAAATGGCTTCCTCTTGAACAATGGGCCTTTCAGGACCCAAGCAAATCTTATATTGCAGGGGTCGTAAAAGTGGCTTACTCTTGGCAGAAACTGGGAGGGGGAGAAACTGGAGACAGAAGCTGGCTTGGGGGGAGTGGGAAAACCAGTATTTCCACCATGTGACCTGGGAAGACACACCTCTGTAGCCAGAATCTGGTTTTAGAAAAAGATGAATAACTCACAATGTGGACTTGTCAAAATAATTTAATTGATACCATAATTCGTGTGATTTTTCTGTCTATGTTTTAAGAGGTTTTGGGATCCGGTGTGATGTCCTGGGGCAAAACCCCGCTATTGTTTGCACCACAGACTCTGTGTGAAAGCTACGGATATGGGAATTTACTGAGATATGTATGGACAGGCTGTGTACAATTGTACAAATTTGGAGAACAATCTGATATGGGGAACGCTACCAAAACGTGCTAAAAGTTGCCATTTTTGAATGCAAGCTCCTAGAAAGAGCAGATTTGGACAGAGACATGGCTAAATTCAGCCACACCATGTATATGTAATTTCAAGCAACTGTGTAACTGTGAAATATGTCTTTTGTTATCAAATATATTGTGTGCCATTTGACAGGGGAGTGTCCTCTCTGCAAGCCATAAAATGACATCGCTCTGACTCACAGTCAGTTCCCCAATCAAGTGAGAAATGGAAGCTTGACCAATGGCAAGTGGAGAGGGGTAGGGGCTAGTGATGCTGCATACACACCCACTCTCAAAACACATAAAAGCAGACAGACAGGACAGATAGATACCTTCAATTCCATCTGCAGCTGGAAGCTCTGCCGGAAAAATCCATACTTACCTCCATCAAACTTCAAAGAGCCAACACTTAGACTCCAAGATAAACAGAGACTTCAGAACCTTAACCAAAAAGGCCACTGCCAGCAAGAGTATTTGTCAGCAGGCCTAAAAATCTTTTTGCAACGGAACTCTTCAGACAGCCGGCTGACGCCGTCTGAATTTTGCCAAGAACTTTTGCAAGAACCCGGTGACAGAAATATCCAAAGAGAAGGCAGGACCCGACCCAGAGAACCGGTGCCTAGCAGAGACCAGGCCATTGTATCCAGAGTGCTGAACTCGGGAAGACCTGACCAGACTGAAGTCCGTGACCAAGTCGCTTTCCGGTTCAAAATCTCTTGTGAGTACTCAGCAAAACTCAGAACACATCTCTTAGTTAAAATCCTATAAGTCAATCCATTTTTAATCTAAGTAGAACTGCAGCTTAGCAATTGTGTTATCCTGCCATCATTTTTAAAACTGAAAAAGTGCTGCGTTTAAAATTTGCGAAACCAAAAACGATCTTTACTAAATCGCTCATATCTCCGCGACCGTTTGTCTTAGAGACTTGCAGTAACTTTCATTTGGAAGCTGAGATCCTAGGCTTTCCTAGGACCCCAAAACGATAGTGATAGTCCTTGTGGTTCCTCTGTAATAGCGCTCGGCGCATCCGCGAATTTTGCCGCGATTTGCAAATTTCTTCACGTGTAAAAAATCGGCTGCTGCTTGCCTTCCATTTGCCAGAAATTCGTTTAACCTGCTAACTATCCCTGCATCATTGCTAATGTGAGCCTGGACTAATATTAACTAGATACCACTCACCCTGAACCTCTGAAAGGGAATCAAAAGAATTTTAGCATATTTTTTTAATTCATTGCCAGCACATATCAAAGCAATTTGGGCCTGTGTTTTCAAACTTCTGTAGTCTAAGCTTGCTGGGGTGAACTGAATCACATTTGATTGCATTTCTGAGAACTGTGTGTTTTCCTTCCATTTCCTTGCCTTGCATCAAGGGGGGGAGGGGATTGCCAGAGAAAAGTGATTACATTGTTTTGTTGAAATCATATTGAGTATTTTCTATACTGCATTTCATTCATTCAACCTTGCATTTCCTTGAACCCTATAAAGCATTCTCTACCACATTATACTTCTGTACCTATTTACCAGTGTGCTACCTTATCCATTTCATCTCAACTCCTTAGTGATTATAAAGAAGTGTGCTAGTGCCAGATTCTCCGTTGTTAATATTTATCATATCAGATTAAGTGTGATATTCAATTATTAATTTATTATAAAGTGTGATATATCTATCTATTGTTTAAATTATCAAATAAACCTTTTAACTTGCAAAACAGAACTACTTCTTGGCTCAGTGGGGTCAGGGGGATTCCAAGAGAGGGGTGTTATATAGGGGTAGTCATCCAGAACGCATGAACTGGACATAAAGATATATCAATAAGGGTTTTCATTCAGTATTCTGGACTAGGCATTGACTTAGCTGTAGTGCGGGATTGAATCCTCTTACACTCCACCCAGGCGATCCTCCCGAAGTACACCACTCCCAGAATTAGGATCAGAAAGTCTCTGCCTTCTCCTGGCTCCCTGGGAGGCGACTCTAGGAAGGGTTTTGGTGAGGAATGCACAGGATTCCCCACAACCCCTTCTTACATGTTTGTGTCCGTACATTTTATCTGTTTTTGCTTTAACCTGGGGGAAAACCTATATTTTATGTTATATCATCAAGGGAACTGTCTCCTTTCACGAGGCATTTTTTTTTCATGACAGGCTGGTTTCCCAGAATGGGGCACGTTAAAATAAGCATTTGATGAAAGTGGGCATACCGTTCAGTGGCTGCCGCAGTGGCAGAGTAAGGAGGTAAGGAGTTGAGGGGGTGGGAGTGAGGTTGGGGGCTGGGCTGGTTTAATTGTGGGACAGTTGAGGCATTGGGAGGGAGAGGGCATGGCAGATGGATTGAGCAGGCACAGTGGGAGACCAGGGGTTGTGGGGGTGCACCCCAAATTTGAGGAGTGGGGAAGCCGTTAGTGAGACATGGCAGCCTGCAGGGGTATTCCCCATATAAGAGAAGGGGCAGGAGCGAGAACGGGCACAGACATGTGCTTTCCCCGCAGCACCAAAACCATCCCCGGTAAATAGGGTTTCGGCAAAGGAGCCTGCATGGAAAACACATAGTTGTTTATCAAGTATTTGTACTACTCCCGTCACCACTGTAGTGGTCTTACGGCGGCTAGCCTTGTCCAATAATTTTGCGTATTGTGATCACGCAATGGTGATGACAGACCTTAGTTTGTGGAGGTGGTGATAGGAAAAGGTGAGGCTGCGATGTGAGGTGAAGGTGAAGAGGGCAACTACAATATAACGAACACATTCTAAGGGCAGAGACAAAAGGGATGATGATGATGGGATATGGTGGAGATTGTAGGGATGCGTGTGCAATAACTGATGATAGTTATTGGTGTTTAAGAGACGAGGATTCAACTATGTGAAGCTAATTTTTACTGTGATGACAGTAACTAGACCAGCCAAAGCAAGGTACTGGATGATATTGGTGATTGTTTATGCACATTTCACATATGTAACATAAACACCCAGATGAGCTAGTTCCTGTGAAACTGCTTGTGTCAGACTTACGGGCAGATCCAAGTATTTGCTGTGTGCCCAATGTTTTCTGGCCTGGATACACTCTGGCAGCCCTTTGCTTGTTGCAGGGCGGCAGTAGGCTTCCTCAGTACCTGTCGTCACTGAAGGTCCCAGGTGAAAATATGCCTATATCCCCAAGTACCAGTCAGGGAAAACTGACCACACTCCCTAATCAGCTATTGGGACCAAAGGTGAAACAGGAAACGACAAACGCCAGACCCTTGGCACATAAAAGGAAAACAACAGGGAAATTAACATTCAGACTATGGGCCTCATTACGAGGTGAGCGGGAAGGAGTTAACGGCACCGGTAAAGGAGCTGGAGCCGTTAACACCTTACAACCCTATTATGAGGTCTGCTTGCGGGTCCCGCAAGCAGCCCAGCATGCAAACAACGGGCCCATCATTAACAGGCCCGTTGTTAGCATGTTCCCCATTCCCATTGAGCCCTCTGGGGGCTCAAATGGGAATGGGGATGGTCCAGGTCTGGGTTCCCTGAATGGGGAAATACCGGGCCCTCCAAGGTCGGAATGGCCAAGTATTTCCCCATTCAGGGAACCCGGACCCGAGTTTGGAGGCAGCCATGCCCTAAATTAGGCCTTAATAAGGGCATGGCTGCCTCCAAACTCGTAATGAGGCCCTATGACTGGTAACGTTTATACTGCCCTCGCATATGAAACATACCTAGTTCAGGAGAAGTGTTATAAAGTCTTATAGTGGTCATTCATGCTGGCGCTCACACACAGACCTGCTGTGGAGTCTCAGATTGATCCAGGAAAGCTTTATTGTACATTATGTACAGTATGTACAGTATCCTGTTACTCTTGTTGTAAATACAGTGACATGGAAGACAGGACAGGGAATGGAATTAGACTCTCCATACATAGGAGAAAACTAGGAGACAACCCACCGGCCATCCTAACATCCCAGCTCAGGCCCCCAACTGACACTCTCATAACATTCACTCACAGATCCACTCAACATTCTCCTGAGCTGCATTCATGCATCAATATTCTGACAGCAAGCACTCCTGGCCAGTGACATCAAATGACAAGACTACATTACAACAAGAAGGCAGGTTGAGGAGAGATGAAGAGCGGTGATGATCCATGGGCCGATGACACAAGAACGTAAACAGGGCAACCTGTCCAGAACAGAACGATGGTGCAACTAAGGGAGAAGGCAAGATATCCAGAAGTTGCTACAGGGTTCCACCAAGGTCCACAGTGGAGAAACCGTCATGTATACCCAAAGTACCAAATCCAGAAGGGGAGATCCAAAAGAAGTTCCAGGGAAACAGGTAACCAATGTACAAAGTTTCAAAATCCACAAAAAGAGCAGGTTTGCCAAAGTCACAAGGAAGATCCAAAAAACTATTCAAAAGGAAGAGCCAAGGGTCCAAAAAGCCAAAAAGCCAAAAAGATAAAATCCAGGAAGTCAAGAAAACACAAGGAACGAAGAGCCACCTGCTGAACAGCTGAGAGGTTCTGGTGCACCATTGCTGGGTCCTTAAATATTTCTGAATGCCGTTCCCGGGTTGCGGCAACAAGTGACTCGCTGGTGTCCGATTACCAATTTGCCGTTCCACTGTCAGCGCAGTGTGGTCTCCCCAAGTCTCCACGGCAACCTCCAGCCACAGGGCAGGAGCGAATGCAAGCCTGGTGCTCCATGAGACCAGTGGGAGCGCGGTCGCGGCATCCGGCGCACCAGTGGATCCCCGAAGGGTGAAGCGTAGCATTGCTCCAACTGATGCAGCTGAACAGGTGAGTTCATGACACTACCTGACAGGTGCTCTCAACTCACCCCACACTCTTCTGTGTACAGTGCTTGCGCATGTCAGATCCCACTCTCCTATCAGGGCTTTAGGTGTGATGCGTGCATTTGTTACACCCAGTTTTGATGACGCAAAGCTTCAGCTCCAAACCCGAAACCTCCCCCATGCTTGCTGCCTGCCTGATACCCGTAGCAGCACAGCGCCTCTTGTCAGTGAGGGCTGGGCTTTAGATAATATGTAGTACTTCGCAAAAAATGTGGAACAGCACTAAATGGGGACATGAAAAGTAGTGCAGAACAGTGCAGCTCTCTTCCTGTTTTAACAACACTTTCAATGTGAAGTTTCATTAGTCCACAACAGTTTTACCAGCTACCATTATATTTACCTTTTTCTTCTTGCTGACCATTGGCAGAAAACCTGTGCCAGGCCCTGGCTGGAGGCAGAAAACACAGGATGAGGCAGGAAGGGATTCCTAAATGTTTGCGGTGTCTGTCTTGGAGATCAGGAAGGGGGATGGGAATGTACGGCAAGAAAATACAAGTAGAATTCGGAGGGCTTATTGACATAAGATGCTGCACTTCACAATGTTGACCACCGAGGGTCACCATCACACCATATTTTGAGGAACTGATTACCTTTACCAAGGACCTGTGAAAGCACACCATTTGTGTGTTACGTATTTTTGGTGGTTGCTTTGTATAGCTTCCACGCTCATTCTAAAAGCACGTTCAGAGCTCTTTTCACTCACACACACGCACACAGGCACACGCTCTTACCTTCAGCCAGGAGTTGCAGTTGTTAGGGAGCCCATGGTGTAGTATACCATCAATAATCGACTGCTAATTTTAGATAGCCATTTCCTGTACGGGATTTGTTTTGTTCTCTTCTTTGAGAATATAGGCCTCCATATTATATCCAGTGCGGCAGAGCTTGGCACAATGGGCCTCATTACGACCGTGGCGGTCCGGAAATAACGGTGGCGGTAAACCCGCCGCCACCGTTGTTTCCGGACCGCCTGATCCCGACCCCTGCAGGCGGGAGGTGATGTTCCCGCCAGGTCTGACCTGGCGGGTTTAACACCGCCCGCCTGCAGGCGGACGAGGAAACACCGGCAGCATTACAAGATGCTGCCGGTGTTTCCATGATCCCGATTCCCATTGATTTACACCATTCCACCTCCGTGATTCCCGGAAAACCGGGGTTGTAATGTCCCGGTAATTCCGGGAATCACAGAGGCGGAATGGTAATACGAGTCCGGTGTTAACCAGGCGGTTTTACCGCCTCGGTTAACGCCGGACTCGTAATGAGGCCCAATGTCATTGCCTGATTCTGTGGGGCAGTGTGGGCCCTGCTACTATGAATAGCTCAGGCCCTTACCCCAGGTGGCTTTAGTATCCCTCAAAGAGATATGAAGTGAATTCTTTGCTCTGCCGGAAGCGAATGAAGTGATTTAGGGTGTATCTGTGTACTCTGTTCTAATCTGCTTAGATTAAGGTGCAACAGTGCAGTCGCATGTAAGGTTGGGCGCCAATCTGCCAGCCTTGCTCACAGCTCAAAGTGAATACACACCTCAATATTTCGAGTTCCCGTGAGATTCCATGAGACTGGCTGGCAGCCATCTCCTTTGGCTCCCTGTGGCTGCAAGGATCAGGTTTAATATCCTCTGCACGCACGCAAGGCTTTCTGGGGCTGTGCCTTCAATACTTTGAACTCTTTCTTCTTAAGTACCTTCCTCCTAGAGCCCTCTGCTTGCCTACTTCTAATTCTCTGCGGGTCAGTCCCTTCTCCAAGCAGAGAATGGGGGTAGATCTCTCTCCTCTGCAGGTGCCTCTGTCTGGAATGGCCTCCCTGCCTCTCTCCGCCTTGAGTCGAATCTCCTTAAATTCCGGAAACTCGTCTAGACCTTCCTTTTCTCCTCTTCTTTCTCACTCCCTCTCTCTTGCCAACCTACCCTTGCACCTGCTCCGTATTCTGACTGGCTGCTGGGTGTCCTCTGAGTCGTACAGGACACCTGGCCCCCTGACCAGTCTCCCTGCACTTGCCGCCTGGCCCACCTTGCACTGTCGCCTGGCTAACCTTGCACTACTGGGCTTGGATTACCCCTCTAGTCCAAGCCTTCCTTGCACTTAAGACAGGGCCCTGCTGCTCTGCATGCACTTCTCCCTCTACCCTCCCCCCCGCAATTGCACGATCTAAATGATACTAGGACTAGTAATATCGTTTGTCTTGTCCTCCCTTGTTCCCCCTCTCGTGCCTGGTTGCGCCTTGAAACACTTGTGTATAGGCACATAATGAATAACAAAACACTCAATCAATGGTGCCTTGAGCCAGGGCGGCCAAGGTTCTGTTTGGCCAGCCACCCCCCAGGTGATATTCAGTGTGCTTGGGGAGGTTCTGGAAACTTATATATGTAAATATCCTTCACTTTCTCCTTGTGGGTTTTGTTAGGCTGTGAGAGGAAGAGTTTATAGGTAAACCCACAACACGTGTTTTAGAGAGGATTTTTTAGATCTTGCAGGGATTGGGGACCATAGAGTGTTATATTTGGTGACTTTTCAGTCTCTATTTTCTGTCTTTTTATGTTTGTGTGTTTATTAGGGTCCACTTTGTTGTCTTTCCTCTTTACCCTTACTTACCCTTAATCCAAAACGTTTCCCATGTCCTTTCCCTTTGTGTCACCCCCAAAGGTTTAAAATGGCAACCAAAAGTAATTTACTGTTGGTTTTCCTAATCTTATTTGACTGTGTGTTTGCGCTACTTGACCTTGTGTGATTTGCTCCATCTGTTTCTCTGAGTGTCTTCAACATCAAAAAGGGAAGAAGTTATTGAAAAAAGTTGTCACTTTTGCATTCCTTTTACATTTGTTTGGGCCCTGTACCAAAATATGCCTATCTCAGATTAGCATTGGGGGCCTCCCAGTGCCGCCACCTGCCAAAGTACCCAGCAGCTACAGCCACTTAGTCTTGGGAGGATAGCTCAGGGGCAACGTGCTCGCCTTGGAAGCAAGACGACATGGAGCAACACATGTTCGCTCCCCGGATCCATCTCCGGGTCCGCGCATAGAAACCTCTGGGTATTATGCGCGTTATGAATAACCTGTCATATCATTCCGATTTATGAACAAGAGAATCCTTCCTGTTTTAGACACCTTCATGTTTGTGTCTGGGCACCCTTTGTTCCCTCTCCTCTCTGCTTTTGATACAGCTCTTCTCTCTGCCAAACAATCTAAGGATTCTGACCTCCTTCATTCCTACTCTCATCTGCGTTGTGTTTTCCAAACTGTACCTCATATCCTCACTTCCCCTTCTCCAGATCCCACTCTCTCTTCTTCCCTTTCTGATGGTGACCTGGCTTTGTACATCTCTTCTATTCTGCTCTGTAATGCTATTTCACCTTCTCTATCTTCCCAATTTTCATCTCCTCCATCTCAACTCTCGGCTTCACTCTGTCTTCTTTCATCAGACTCTCAGACTCTAATACCGCTGTTTGCCTGGCTGAGGCTCACCCTACTTCTGTCCCTCTACTCTTATTCTAAAAGTCTATCCTCTTCTTATTCCCTTTCTTACTGCCTTGTTTAATACCCCTCTCTCGATCTCTGTCTTTCATTCACATTCAAGCATTCTACTATTCTCACTATCCAGAAAAAATCGTTCCATAATCCCTCTCTCCCTTCTAGTTATCATCCCATATCCCACCTTCCTTACCTTTCTAAGCTGTTGGAGCATGCTGCCTACTCTTAAATGTCATCCTTCGTTTCCTCAAACTCACTGCTTCCTCACTTCCAATTTGGCTTTCGCCCTCTCCAATTCACTGAGACTGCTGTGTTCTCTGTCTCTAACTCTCAACCTCTGGGTCATCTTAGACTCCACACTCTCCTTCTCTCCTCCCATCTCTGACATTTCGCCAATGACCTCTGCCTTAATGCCAGTAAGACTGAGATTCTCATCATCGGCACACCCGCTCCCTCCTTCCCTGTAGCTCTCTGGCCAGCCTCTCTTGGCCCTCTTCCTGCTCCCACCTGCCAAGATGACCCTGAGGCAAAAAACCTCGGGATCATCTTTGACTCCACACTCTCCTACTCACCTCACATCTCTGACATCTCTAGGCAGTCACACTACCAACTACACCTCCTCAGAGGTATTCTTCCTTTCGTCTCCTTCCCCCAGACGCTCACTGTCTCACTGTCTCCAGAGCTCTGGTTCTCTCTAGGCAGGACATGACTGCGAGACTTGTCTTTGGCCTCAAGCCCAGGGATCGTATCTCTCCAAGACTGAAATCTCTGCACTCTGGCTCCCAGTGGCTGCGAGGATTAAGTTCAAAACCCTTTGCATCATCCACAAAACCTTCTGGGGCCTGGGGCCTCAATACTTTCAACTCTCTCTTCCTAAATATCTTCCGTTTCGAGCTCTTCGCTCATCCGCCTCCAACTCCCTCAGGATCAGTCGCTTCTCCAAGCAACGAGTTGGTGGTAGATCTCTTTATTCGGCTGGGGTCTCCCTCTGGAACAGCCTCCCTGCCTCCCTTAAACTTGAGGAGAACCATCTCCGGTTCCGGAAGCAGCTCAAAACCTTTCTTTTTGCTTCTGCTTTTTATCCTCCTCTCCTCTGCTGACCTCCTGGCTGTAAACGGAACAGCACTGGCTACCTGGACACCTCTGATCTCGGCCCAGGTCCTCCCCCGCCAGCTTCACACACCTGCACTGCCCACCAGGCTACCCCCACACTTGGGGACTGTTTCTGTATCCCCACAGTCCCCCACCAGCCCTTGATACCTGATGTCCTCACTTACCCATGCACTTGCCACATGATGGCGTTACTTTACTTGTTATCATTTTACCATGTACTGCAGTGTCCCTGCCCCCTTCCCACGCACTTGTGCAATCTGAATGACACCTGGCCTAGTAGGATCGTTGTCTGTCCTCCCTTTGTTCCCCTTCCCTTGCCTTGTCGCGGCTTGAAACACTTGTGTATAGGTGCGTTACAAATGCCACATCATATCATATCATATCTTCTCACTGCATGTTATGCTAAGCACTCTTCGCTCTTAATTCTCGTTGATCTATCAGCACCCTTTGATACTGTTGATCACTCTCTCCGACTTTCCTCTCTTTCAATTTTGGGCTTTTCCAGTTAAGTACTTAACTGGTTTAAATTATACCTCTCTAATCACACCTATTCTGCCCCCTGGCTGGCAATGTCCCTCAAGGTTCTGTGCTGAGTCCCCTCCGCTTCTCCCTCTATACTTGTCCTCTTGCCACCATTATCTCTTCTTTTGACCTATCCCATCACTTCTAAGTGGATGACACACAACTAGCTATTCAATCTTGGATGACTGACCATTATCTGGTGTTAAACTCTTCCAAAACTGAGGTACTTTTATTTCCCTTTAATTTCCTCCCGCTAATATACCGATCTCGACTTCTGCTCATAATGTTGGTGTTTATATGGACTCTACCCTCTCTGTCACTCACCACATCTCCTTTATTTCTCACTCCAGTAGAGTCTACCTTTTCAACATCTGCTACAAAAGGTAGCAATACAAGACCTTTTCCAACTTTGTAGTATGGCATCTAAAATACATTAGATTGAATATAATCTTATCCTGAATTATAAGTCGTTTTCTAGCCAATTCCTAATAACTAGAATTTGGTCTGGCCACTGACAGCTGGCACGGTGGGTTATAGATACTGAATATAATCTCCTGCTGTTTACCAAGAAATATAAGACTGGAACTAGCATCTGGTCTGGCCACTTAAAAACAACACACTGATATACAGCCACTGAATATATTGTGACCTTGAATCATAAGACTTTTTCTCTGCAACTACTAATAACTTGCAAACAGTTCAGCCACTGAAAGCTGGTAAAATAGCCACTTAATACATCCCATGACTACAAAGAAATGTAGGATATTTTGTCTGTATCCTGTATTTGGTCTGGTCACTGAAATGTGGCACATTGATTTACAGCTTCATAAAATAATCTCCTTATGCCAACCAAGCAATATAACATGTTTTCTTTGCAACTAGTGTTTGGGATGGCACTCTTAAAGACACTGAATATAATATCCTCCTGCCCACCAAGCATTATACAAATTGTACTCTGAAACACTACATAGTATTTGGTATGGCCACTGAAAGATGGCACCGTCACTCACAACCACTAAATGTAATGCAATCTCTTGCCTGTCTCCAAACAGTTATAAGGTGCGGTTCCTCACTCCACTGACAAGGTCGTGTTCTTCATTACACCGGCAGGAAATGCCACATGTGTGAATGTCATGTAAACTATACTGGTCACTGGGATATAGTAGGGGCGGTAGTAGTGAAGTGATACACAGACGCCCTCTCATATGTCAGTGTCCTACAGGTGCCCACGTCCTATTTCACATTCTTTCTACCTGTCCCTGCAGCTTCCTTTAATTCCCCCTCCCCCAGATCTCAGCTATATTCCTTTCTTACCATTCCTTTAACTAAAGCCCATTACATCAACTGCCCCAGCAGCTCCCATGATCATTCTGTTATTATTAAATGCTGTGTTTGTGGAACCAATTCTGGCGTACGCCTGGCACACACCGTGCCCAAACACACCCTCCCCAAGCAAGTGTATGGGCACGATATACATAAAATATCATATCATATCAAGTGGACGCACATGCTTAGCTGGCAGATTGGGAGGACACTGCCATTATCCTACCCTGTATTCGACTCAGACTGTTCACTAATATCAAGGTTCCCCTTGTATCAGTTGGTTCACCCTAGTCCTTCACTATAGTACACGTGCCCAAACTCTAAAGTGTAGCGCCTACAAGGAAAGCACTGTGAGATGTAAGACACTAGCTATTAATGGCTGCATCCACAGGACAAACTTCTTCATGGTTCTTTTTCTCTGTAAAGCCTAACAATCCCATAGTATACCTGGCAACAGGAAGTGATATGCATGACAGGTTTTTGAAGACCAGCCAACATCATACAATCTCCTTCCATTTTGTTTGAACATAGTCTGATTGTAAAGGAATTGTGTGCACAAATAGATTAAATCCGGAGCTGGTCCAGTGCACCTAGCCCATTAGATTGATGTGGTGCAACAGTTGGTGACGGCATAAGCACACTCCTATTAGAATGGCCAACAGAGACCCGCCCAAGTGGGCAAACCTCCGAACGCTGGTTGTTGGGCAATCACACAGTATTTTGACTTACAGTTAGATTGAACAGATAAGACTCTATTTCCCAAGCTTGGCCCTGCTCCCAATGATGTATGACCAACACCTAACACAATTTCATGAACACTCTCAGCCTCAGCATATAGTACTCAAATGTGGATAATGTCAATCACAATTCTTAGCAAATTTGTACTAGGATGAAAGCGCAGAAAGGTGTGGCAGTCGCATATAAGGATATCCATGATTCCAGTGACGCCCATTCTGTTACTCCCACCCCCTGCTGAAAATCCAGGTGAATGAGTCCGACAACTATTGCATTCAATTACCCACACTCAGAATTCATTGCATGCAGTGGTAAAAGGCATGGGAACCCGTGTCGATCCCGTGCTTCAGTGAATAACACTGATGCATGCACTGTTCCCCACCGTGTTCACATGCGCAAGGCAGTGATCAGCAATGGCTGACACAGAGCAATGGATTCCCGTAGACTGTTCATCCATTGTCCTGTTGGGTTGAGGCTCTCTAAGGGGATGATATTACTGATCGCATTGGGCTGGTTTTTGGATTACCCAAATGGCACAGGACACCGGTGTGGAAACTTTGGTTCAGAGATTCCATGCAGGGTCCCACACGATGCAGGGAATCATTCCGAATGGGGTGTCTGCATCGTTTACATGTTCTCATTGTCCATCTCATTTGAAACGCGGGTGTGAATATTTTGCTTGCGAATAGTGCAACTGTGGAAAAATTGTGTATCTCGTAAAAGGACCAATGCAGATGAATAATTGGTGTGTAAAACACTCAACGATGTTCCTATGCAGGGCATCCATTCCTTTATAGGTCAACAGATGTTCCAAGAGGCATTTGTACTCTATTGGGATATTACATCTGGATGCTGTGTTGAAGGACAAAGCAAATAAGCTTTTCAAAGTACTTACCTACCAAGATATATTGCAAACTGGTTAAATATTGAGTTCAGAGTCGGACATCCGAATCCCGCCCTCCAACAGCAGTACAAACAGTCGCTCTTGGTTCAATGACATCTCAGTGTCTATTTCGTAGTTAGATTTCCGTTGATTGTCATTTTGTATGGGTATTTCATTGGAAAGACCTGTCTTTTCAATATACACTTTTTATTGCTGTGTCCTTTCCCCCTAGCTCCTTTCTTGGACTCTATGGCCCCTCCCAGCCCACAACATGATCAGTAACCCAACCAATGGTCTCTCGATCCACTTTCTGCCCGTTGCTCGTAAACATCTTCCCCTGTTCCTGGCCTCTGTGGCTACTCCTTACATGTTCTGAATCTGAGAGAAAACTAGAGAGGCTGAGGGATGTACATATTTTTTTAAGAACTCGCCTCAAGGTCCAATCTTCATGTCCCCTGCCCTACGTGCTCCCTATTTTCTGGGCTTCTAACTAACCAACGATATCCTCGCCCGTCCATTGTGTTGCCAGATCCCACTACCTGCCTGCCCCCTAAAATGTATAACCTTTTCCTGCTGGTTGGAACACATCCTGCCTTTTGTCTCAGTGGCAGTCCTAACTGAGGTCACCCAATAGCCTAGTATTTGACCCCCACTGAAATGGCGTTGAAGAGCTTAGTATGGGCCATAGAGAAGAGGACTTGCCAAACTGCAAACAGGTCATGTGGAATTGGGCAGGTCTTCTGCTCGTGCTCTCCCCCGCCGGGTCCAAAGATACTGCAACCCTGCCTCCTGTCTTAAGTAGTGACACTGCCACAATGCTGTTAGGTGATGCCATTGTATACCAACAGCAGGACTGCTAGCATTGCATTCCAGCAACAGATTAAAGTGCCCCTCAGTCTGGCTGCAACCTTTGCTTAGAGCCTCTCATAAAAACAGTAGATCTTAAAATCAACTACCAGGGCAGCAGCCCAGTGTATCCCTCCTTAATTCTAGTAACAGGCCTTGTGGACTCTTGGTTAAGTAGCAGGCCTCAGAGAAAACCTTTGCATATAGTTGTGTATGTAGACTACGAGCAGGCCACTGGATATGCCATTCTAGTAGAAGGACTCTGAGAGAAAGACCTAGCAGCAGGCCATGCATCTTTTAGTTCATCAGCAGGCCTCAGGTGAGATCATCAGAATTTAATGTCAACTACCGCGCCATCAGCCCACCACATATTTCTATCTAGTAGAAGTCCTCAGCAGGGTCGGACTGGGGCATAACTTTGTCTTGGGCACCAATTAAAAAGGGTCCCACAGTTTCAAATGGCAGTTTTTTCCCTTTGTGACAGACTGTTTGAATAGTACCCAAAGGGTATTGCTTGTCCACATATAATACAAATTGTGCAATTTAAAGAATATTTAGTCATCAAAAATTGTCAAAACGACTAGCCGCATAGTGAAGTAACTTATCAAACTGACCCACAATGGCCAAAAAAGTGGCCCGCTTTGACCAAAATAAAACTGGCCCACGCTAACATTTTACGATTTTGGTTCAGGCATTGCCCTGTTGCCCTATTGGCCAGTCCGAGCCTGGTCCTTAGGACCACAAGGTTAAGTTGCAGACTCGGACCTCAACTACTGCAAAAGCAGGCCATCATGATATGATATGATATGATATGATATGATATGATATGGTATTTGTAACGCGCCTATACACAAGTGTTTCAAGGCGCGACGAGGCAGGGAGGGAGGGAAACAAGGGGAAGACAGACAAACGATCCTACTAGGCCAGGTGTCATTCAGATCGCGCAAGTGCAGAGGTAAGGGGAAAAGGAGGAAGTGCAGGGGGAGGAGGTGGGGGGGGAAAGTGCAGTACAAGGTAAGTAGCGTAAAAAATAATAATTAATAAATAATAAATAAAAAGGGCCAGCTGGTGGCAAGTGCGAGGTAAGTGCAGAGCAAGTGCTGGGAAGGGGGCTGTAGGGTACAGTGACAGTCCCACAGTGCAGGGGGAGCCAGGGAGGCAGTGCAAGTGGAGAGTGGCTGGGCCCTGGACCGAGGTTGCTGAGAGTGGCCCAGATGCAGGTTTAGTGCTGAATTCAGTGGGGAGTTAGGCAGGTTTAGCAGGGGAGAGGGAGAGAGAAGGCAGAAGCGAAGAGGAAGGTTTTGAGGTGCTTCCGGAACCGGAGATGGTTCTCCTCAAGTTTCAGGGAGGCAGGAAGGCTGTTCCAGAGGGAGGCCCCTGCTGCGGAGAGAGATCTACCCCAAGCTCGTTGCTTCGAGAAGCGGCTGACCATGAGGGAGTTGGAGACGGATGAGCGAAGGGCTCGTGAAGGAAGATATTTAGGAAGAGAGAGTTGAAGGTATTTAGGTCCCAGGCCCCAGAAGGCCTTGTGGACAATGCAGAGGGTTTTGAACTTAATCCTCGCAGCCACTGGGAGCCAGTGAAGGGATTTCAGTCCTGGAGAGATACGGTCCCTGGGCTTGAGGCCAAGGACAAGTCTCGCAGTTCTGTTCTGGATAAGTTGCAGAGGGCGGAGAGTGGAGGCAGGCAGATTAAGATAGAGGCTGTTACAGTAGTCCAGCCTTGAGAGAACCAGGGCTCGGGAGACAGTGAGCTTCTGGGGGAAGGAGAGGAAGGGAAGAATACCTCTGAGGAGGTGCAGCTGGTAGTGTGACTTCTTAGAGACGTCAGATATATGAGGAGAGAAGGAGAGTGTGGAGTCGAAGATGACCCCGAGGTTTTTAGCCTTGCAGGTAGGGGCAGGAAGGGGGCCAAGGGAGGCCGGCCAGAGAGCTGCAGGGAAGGAGGGAGTGGGTGCGCCGATGAGTAGAATCTCAGTCTTACTGGCGTTGAGGCAGAGGTCATTGGCGGCACACCATTCCTGGATAGCAGACAGACAGTCGGAGATGAGGGAAGGAGAGGAGGAGGCCGAGGGTAGCCTGAAAATGAGCTGGGTATCGTCTGCATAGCACTGGAAGTAGGGGCAGAGAGCGGCGATGCGGTGGGCAAGGAGTGCCAGATACTGGTTGAAAAGCCAGGGAGAGAGGTTGGAACCCTGGGGGACACCACAGGTGGAGAAAAAGATGTCAGAGAGGAAGGAGCCCATTTGGACCTGGGAGGGTCGACCGGAAAGGAAAGAAGTCAGCCATGCCAGAGCCTGACCAGTGATACCCAGGTTATCACGGAGACAGTTGAGCAGGATGGCATGGTTGACAGTGTCAAAGGCAGAGGAGAGATCGAGCAGAATGAGAACACAGGGAGTGTTGGAATCGAGGTTCAGGAGCAGGTCCTCACGGATGTTCAGGAGAGCAGTTTCCGTGCTCCTGGCCGCTCTGAAGCCGGATTGATGGTCATGAAGATTACCAACAGATTCAGCATGGAGGTTAAGCTGGGAAATGGCCAGTTTCTCCAGGAGCTTAGCCAGGAAGGGAGTAATGGAGATTGGGCGATAATTGGCCGGGCAGGAGGGGTCGGAAGAGAGTTTCTTGAGGAGGGGGTGCACAAGGGAGTGCTTGAGGGGGGATGGGAAGACTCCAGAGGCGAATGAGTGGTTGCAAAAGTCAGCCAGGGCAGGAGCCAGGGAGTCGATGTGGTCCTTGATGGTTTTGGAGGAACAGGGGTGAACCTGTTTAGATGAGGCTTTCATAGATCGGACTTGTCTGGAAACCTCATCAGCAGAAAAAGGTGGAAAAGCAGAGAAGGAGGGCGCAGGGGCGGCTGCAAGAGAGCAAGAGGAAGAGCCGGGAAGAGAGGGAGGGGGAGAGAGGAGGAGAGCGAGGACAGGATGTCCTGAGTTTTTGAGATGAAGTGCGAGGCCAGTGCAGTGCAGAGGGCCTGGGAGGGGACAGGAGAGGTAGAGACTGCAGCAGGGTTGGCCAGCTCCTTGCAGATTTTAAAGAGTTCGGCCGAGTTGTTAGATGCCTCAGAGATGCGGGCTTGGATAAGGGCTCTCTTCTTGGTGAGAACGGAGAGCCGGTATTGCCTTTGGAGCAGGCGACAGGCCAATTTGTCAGAGGATGAACATGAAGCACGCCATTTCCTCTCTGCCACCCTGCACTTGCGTTTTAGGGTGACGAGATCCGAGTCATACCAGGAGTTACATTTGGCTTTGGGCTTCAGGCGGATTCTCATGACGGGGGCAAGGATATCGAGAGTATCAGATATAGAGGAATAGAGCATGGAGAGGGCTGTGTCAGGGTGGGAGTCAGCCGAGGGGGGAGGAGGGGGCGAGAAGGTAGCAGCGAAAGCCTCAACTGACACGCGCTTCATGCCTTTCAGTCTAGTTGCTGGCCTCATGGTCATTTGGGTAAGCACCAGGCCTCTGCGGCAATGACTCCAGCAGCAATCCACCAGTTTTTTCAATCTCTCAGTCACAGCTAAGAGTACCAGGCTGAACTATCCTGCCTGTGACATATGTAAACCTGAGAATGGGGCATGAGGGAACCGACACGAGCACCACAGAAGGGACGATTTAATTGGCACCAGCATGTTCCTACCTGTAATGGGGATAACATGGTAATTTCTAGACTATCTCTAGATAGTGTGAACGTTTTTATGATCTAAAACTTCACCTTCGTAAAGCATCTAGTAATGAGTTTTACAGCTCTATGCTATTACCTACTACTGACATGAGCTGTCTAGGGTTGCGGTTCGTACTCTTGTTCTGAGGAGAATTGCCTCGATTTTACGGTGCTAGACACCAGGTGGGTGGGACCAGACGGATATGCAAATCAATATTTCTCCACTGTGTAAGGTACATTGAGCTAAAATGTAGTTGTAGACCCTCCTGAGTGGGAAACCTCCCATCCAACAAGTCATTTGAACGGTGTTCGTTCACTGTGCCCAGAGTGGCTCAGCTTCACTTCAGTGAGGAGTCCCGCCAAGGCGACACACGTGTCTGTGGTTTCTGTTGGTACTCTTGTTCAGAGGAGAATTGCCCAGCATTTCGGTGCTCGACTGCTTGGGTGCTTTGGCTTGTGTGCTGCTCATTTCTGTGTTCACCCTGCTGTTCTATAGTCAAGGTTTATCGAACCAATCTCATCCGATATTCGAGTACCGCATCTGTTTTCCGTCACAGTAGCCAGGGGCCTAACAGGCACCTAAGCAATCTCTGAGATGACTCAGACCGCCCACTGTTCAGGACCCCCCTAGATTTAGACAAAGCTGGTATATGACTGAACGGCTGTAAATCTGGGGCCCTCCAACCCCTGCACAGGGGTTCTCCTTCATTTTGAGTTGTGCCACTGTAGATACCCATATGGACGGGCCACAAATGATTAAGTCATTTGGTGGCTGCACATTAAGGCCGAGGCGGTTATAGGTGCTTCTTCCACTATCTTCTGTACTCTCCAAATCAGAATATTAATTATCCCCACCCTCATCCTCACTGAGGTGAAGCTGAGCCTCTCTGAGCACAGTGAACGAACACCGTTCAAATAACCTGTTCGATGGGAGTTTTCCCACTCAGGAGGGTCTACAACTACAGTAATAGTGAAACCTAAATATACAGTTTGTGGTGGAAGTATAGGTCTAAATAACTTTGCTTAGCCAACAGGATACAAACATGTGAGTATATAGAGCATCTCAATTTTGACTGCAAGCACATAATTCAATATGGAGTCTTTCTCTAAGCTACACTAGGTCTAATGCTGAATATAGAGGGACCGTCTTTTTGAAATCAGTACACCTTTTCCAGTTATGTGTAAGTTTACTTACAATTACATTTCCCATAAACATTCTCTAGATATTCATTTGCATATATTGACATATATTTGCATTGTCCTTCCACAGTTTGCTTGGTACAGTATGCAGAGCAAGCAAGCGTAAAAATAATGGTGTTTTTCTTTTACATCAGTGTTTCTCCTCCACCACTCACTCTAGCTAATCAGTGGTGCGTCGGCCTCAATTACACCAATTGAGTGAAAACGGGATGCAGTACAGAAGATATAAACTGTTAAAGAATATTCTCTTGCTGTTTAATATTTTGTATGCTTCTGTTGTGTTTGGATTTTATAGCTTCTGGTTTCTGCTTCTTGGTCAAGCTTGCTTAATTTGTTTTTGCCCCATTAATTGCTTTTTTCTTTATGTCTTCCCCCTCACTTTGGAACTGTTCACAGGGCCATCTTAAGCACTTTTGGGGCCCTGCGCACGGACATCTTTGGGGTCCCCTTCACCAAACCAAAGGAATGAAGTAATCAAGAATACCTACCCCGCTCTCCCTAGTCGCAATCTCAACCCATAGGTTGATATGCTGCCTCACAGCATTAAAAAATAAGGATGTTAACTCCCTTTAAGTCCCATTACCCTCTTCATTCTTGCTCTAATCAGAATGATAATCACGTACCATTTGAAGGCCAACATTACCAGCCTACGAAGAGGTTACTTCGGTTCTAGTATAGATACAGGAGACTTATTATCAATATCATCCAAGAAGGTATGAAGCCTGCAGTATTGATCCAGGACTGTACGTAAAAAGGTACATGTAACCCAGAATAGACAGAGAACTCACATTTGCTGCCTCACAGAATGCAAAATTGCTCATGCATGGATAGAGACCAGCAATTGGAAGGAAGGAGAATGCGACACATACCGGAGAATGGATAGTGGAGGCAGATTAGAAGCTACCAGGAAGGTGTCTGTATCTAGACAGACTGAGATTATAAGTGGGACATGGTTTTAAAATAGTGTTGCCATTAGAGATCAAGAGAATAAAGTGCCCGTGGTGTGCAATATATCAATGCTCACTATTATAGTGGAAGCAACACTAAAACCAGTGAAACCATGAGTGGGGCTAAATTGAAGATCACACCCTGAGAAGGAAATCTCTCTGAAGGGCTGACAATTTTGAAAGGTTTAGGGACTGGCAATTTCGAGAGGCTACGCAATACAAGATTAAATTAGGTGCCAAGCATTACACACACTTGTTAAGGGGTGCATCTGGGATTGGTGCCAGCTCTGCAATTTCTGCCTTTGAACACTTTCATTACCAGTTCTTACCATGAACTAGAATAATCACATTTTATAAAACTGACTTGGAAAGTACACCAATCACATTACCAAACATGACCATTTTTAAAAACAATATATTATAGAATGGTTTAACACAGAATGATTCTAGCTTCATTTTCTCCATCATCAAAAGAAGTATATAATTACCAGCATACAAATCAGTGTGATTTAACAGATTTAATCTGGTTTGGGCTTTTGTATTTTAAACCTTTACATACTTCCAAAACACTGGCTTGTGAAATTGTGATTTATAAACGTGCAGAAAAACCTTTGACTTTTAAAAGGAGCATACTTTAAAATATGCTTGTCCCAGTCCTGCACCATCTGGTCCGCTCACTTTTTTCTACCGCCCCTTCAACTCAAATGGCCTACATAAGAAGAAAGATCAAGTCATGGGCTAAACGATCCCAAAACGATGCCACCAGCATGCAAGGAGGCAAACTTCACAGAAGACTGTACAGTAATGTACGAGATATTAGATGATTTGACCAGGATCACTGTATTGTCTTCTGGCAAAGCCCGGATCCAAGCATGAATGCTTTGGTTCCAAATTTGGATACTTATTCATCTCTTGGACTAACAGTTTATGCTCACCGTTTGAGGTGATTAACTAGGTTTTACAACACTCCATCTGATCAAACCAATTTCTAGACCGTCACCATAAGAATGACATCTTTGTTTTTATAGCAACCCTTATCTGGCGCAGATACATTGCTGATAATAGCACCTGTTGTGCTGCAAAACCACGTACATATGCAGGCAGGTTTATAAACGGCAGACATAGGAAAGGCTCAGCCAGCCTTACAGGAATGTGCTATTCCAATCTTGGATAGGAACACACAGCTCTGCAATGAGTGCTTAACACACTGAGCTAACTTCTGAATCCTTGTGGCACTCAATTTACCAATATGCATTTCAAAATTGGCTATTGAACATGATCATCATAATTCCCAATATACCACAGTGAACACAGAAAGAATTACATGATGAATTGATCGAGGCAGAATGTACTTGTCAAAATAGACAGGCGATAGGTTTAGAGCCTCAGCACTGTGCCATAAAATATCTTGATGTGTGCTATTTAAGTCTGGTGAACAAAGGAATCTTACTTCTTTAGATCAGACCTGGCGCTGTGTTTGGGCTTTTTCTACCTTGGAACTGTGTACCACCAATCAGTTACCACTATGTGAGGTTCTGATTCCTTTCACTATTTGCTGGGCTGATGCAAACCAGTGCTTTATCGGCCAGACATGACAATTCAAGAAAGTAATAATGATTCCAGGGGTACCCAATGAAGGGATGCTGGAACAGGAATAATGTGGCCAAACAATTGTGCCTCTCGTGCTAGACCGGAAGCTGAGTGAAATGCAGACCTCAATGGCTTTGCGACATCCTTTGAAACTCCAGACAAATGCGCGTTGCCCCATGGGATAATGCAAGGGGTTGGACTGCTGAACGAAATAGTGCAGCCGGTAGACCATCTTTCACCCGTGTATAGAGCCAGTTAGGCTTTTTCAGATGCATTGGACGTTCAAGACATGTCCAGCGGGTGACCTAGTGATCAAGCAGATCTGGCTAAATATGGGATAACGCCCTGCTGTGACAGCTCTTGTATCCAGGATTGTACCAACCGGGCCTACTCTTTAGGGCATAACATGAAACACCTCAATATTGGAGGTGTTCAACTTCAAATTAGTCTGAGCCATTCATCACCATTCATCACCCAGCGGTGCCTCTCCAGGCGACAGATATCCACTTCCGATGATACACACACATATGATATGATATTTTATCTATATCGTGCTCATACACAGGTGTTTCAGAGCGTGACCGAGCAAAGGGAGGGGAACATGGGACAACAAAAACAACAATCTTACTAGTCCCAGTGACATTTAGAACACATAAGTGCATGGAAATCCTCCTGTCTGGGGTATCGTCAGCATACTGATGGACGGAGGCACGGCAGCCAACCGCTACATGCACTTGTTAGATAATACTTGCAGAGGTATGACCTATAAGGCACTTCAGATGCAGAGGGGGGCATCTGGTGGAACCTTGCTTCTCTATCTTTCCTTGCTTCTCCATCCTTAACCCTTTGTTAAAGAGTTTCCTTTTGCTTTGAATAATGAAGGAGCATAGCAGAAACACTCCTGTCATGTTGTTGATGTAATCCATGCTGCCTATTGCATTTGGATCAATGCGATACTGTAGGCGTAACATTGCCACAGTTGCTTACGTGGTTTGCAAGTGCATGCTGATGTGTTGAAAATGTTAAGTTCACTCTCAGTTCTTTGAGCATTCTTGCTGTTCATGTAGCCCATTATCACCAATCATCATTGTATACAGGTGGAGTGGTGCCAACAATCACAATAAACTGCTGTAGCCATCTACTATAGCAAAAGCAAGCTCCATCCACATGGACCCCCACATTGCCTCCACTAGAATTGTGCCCCCTGCGGGCATACAATACACGACACAAAGCAATTCCACTATTAGGGTGTCAGGAGTAGGATGTCTGGACAATGTATAAACATACATCAGCTGAATAAAGTAATGAATACAATGAATCACGCAATCATCTTTATGTTACATTGTTCCAATGACAAGTAACAAACCATCTAGAAAAAAAGACTGCACCCATTCCCATTATCGGAAAAAAATACTTATTTTCATGTTTAGCTATGGGAGAAAACAAATAAAACTGCGACTGCTGCTCAATTGTGAATTAAATGAGAAATCAGCACACCGGGCTCTACAACGAAAGAGAACGGTCTGCATCATCATAACAGCCGGAAATACGAGGGATGATTATGGACTGAATGAAAAGTGAGGAAATACTTCTCTGCAAAGACAATGATGAACACTTAATCTATGACTGCTTGGTGACTCTTTGTAATACAGAAGAGGTAGTGGTACTTTTTTCATATAACCACCTTCACAGTAAATGTAATAAATGATAGTAACATAGTATTTTTTAAAATCTCTATCATAAAAAGAAAAAGAAAATAATTCCCTATCAATACATTTCACCTGATGATGGTGGCAACTGAAAACTAGACCTGTCACAAAGCAGGATTATAGAAAATGCGCTTTGCTATTTAGAAGGATTGTGGTTGTTGCTTGGGCAGTAGATTTAATCTAACATATAATTTTACGTAGCTTTCGTACCTCCTAGTTGTATCTCCTTTTAGACGCTCAGGTTTTTAACACTACAATAAAACTGTTCTTTGCCACATGCATTACATGTTCAGGTAAAAACAGTTTCTCTGTTTATAGATCATTTGAACATTATAATGTCATTTTCACGTCACATCCACATGTTATCATCACTTATCGTACACTCAGAGCAACTGAACAACAACAATACAACATCTAAATCTGAAGAAGTGATGGCATGCAATTTTATGTTTAGAATAACTAAAAATACAAAAAAGGATTTATAAGGTAGATAAGACTAGCATATTACATTTTATTGTTGTAAAGACTGTGGCTTTCTGTATGCCATTTACTGCAGAATATGCATAATCTGTAATCAACTTTCTCACTGTCAGGGCTACGATAACCTGTTTTCCTTGAATATTCCCTAGTTTCAGCTCTGGTAATGAGATAATAGGTGTTCCTCAGGGATCCTTCAAATGATGGCACACATCCCAGACATCCCTCTTTTCAATGGTGTGCCAGCAAGTCACTGCCATACTTCACTTCTAATACCAAGACTATACAGTAAGTAAAATCAGGGTCAGACTGGCCCCATCGGCCACTCGGCCCTTGGCCGGGCCAAAATCATGTGGAGATGGGTGAGGCCTTGGGGGCCGGTTTCTGCCCACACACCTGGGCCGGTTTGGTTTTTTGAAATTGTTTTTTTTTAATTTGATTAAATTGTTTTATTAGAGTGAGACAAGTCACACAACTGCCTGCAGTGCTGTGCCGCCGCCCGGCCCGCTCGCAGCCTCAGGCTGCAGCGCACAGTCAGAGAGACAGTGTCACTGTTTGTGCTTAGATGCGGCGGGGGCGGCCGGGTCTGCCTGGGCTGCAGATTAAATTGATGCCATTCCCCTTGCCGGGCCATGCCAGCAGGATGGCGTCGGCCGCGGATCAACTGTCTCCCGCACTCTAGCAGGGGCGGGTGGCAGGGCTGGGGCAGCATATAAATCATCAAAGCAAGGTAAGGTAACAACATTACCTTGCTTTGATGATTGATTTGCATGCATGATGTGATGTGTGCATCATATATTATGATGCATGTATCAGGCAGCATGCCTGCAAAGTAGAGAGGTGGGGGACGACGGTGCCGCCACTCCAGTCTCTACTCTCCAGGGGGCCAGAGCCGCCGTGCGGTTTTCAGGCCTGCCACCCGGCTCGCTCATGTGAGGCAGACAGAGAGTAGAGTGTGCATTTTGCAAATTGCAAATAAAGTGAACTAACACCTGGGCCAGGCTGCTGGAGCATGGAGGCTGCCTGCAGGGCTGGGTTGGGCGGGGCCTAGCTGGACCCAACTCTGCGCACATTAAGTTGCTTTCAATTTTGAAGGACGCAACACATTTGTTGCACTTTGCAAAGTTGACAGCAACTTGTGCCTTCCTGGGGCCGCCGGAACAACGGGCCAATGAAAATGCGGCGGCAGCAACTGAGATTCTGTGCCGCCATCAGCCCCTCAGTCATGTCACACGACTGACTATATTTTGGTTGGAACCCTGACCCTGCTGACACAGTCTACTCAATACAGACACAGGTCGGAGTGGACTGGGGCTGCAGAGAGAGCCATGCACAGACTGACAGGTAGTGACACCAGGAGCAGGAGGACCAGAGCCACGGCGAGTTGACTGAGGAGGCCGCACTGTCCACACAGTCAGGAGTCTCACTCTCAGCCAGACCTCAGCCAGACCACAGCAGCAGCCACTCCAGCAGTGCAGGCTGGGCAGCAGCAGGCTGGGGCCAAGGACCCAGTGCACATACAGGCAGGCAGCCCCCCCACAGGCCACAGCCTGCCAGCGGAGACGAAGAGACAGCCCTGAGCTGAGGTAAGACTCTAAGACCCAGTATTTTTAGTGGCATTTTGCTCTGTCGATTTCGATCCTAGCCAAGGGGGGGTCATGACACCAAGAGGGCTCTGGGGGCCACCGCTACCGGCACTCTCAGAGGGAAGTGGCACAACGCCTACCAGTGCAAAGAGGAAATTGGTTATGGTTATAAAACACATTTTATAAATATCGAACATGTAATATACCATGCTGATAATACTCCTAAGTGATCATAGTTTTGCCTGATAAAGGAACTCCAGCATGGGGTGCTAGATAGCCCGAGACTGCTTAACATTTGTGGTCCCCATTGTTCCAAATTTGGACGCTTTAAGGCTAGCATAGACCTCCAACGCTGCTGCTGCTCTCGCGCTTAGGCCGTCGGCGTGGAGTTTGGGTCCTTTTGAAGCGTAAAGAGCGGGAAGGAGCCCTCCTCCCACGCCCACTCTTAGTACCAGTGTGGCCGTGTTGGGGCCGGGGAGATCTCGACAGGGTCAGGGAAAGCCTGAGTAATAGAAGTGCCCCCAGTGTCAGCTGTGGTAGGGTGTCACACTTAAAAGATGGGCTTGTGTTCTAGGCATTGTTTGGAATAACAGGTTATTAGCACCCCGTGTTTAGGGAGGGCAATGGAATGCCAATCTAAGAGGGAATGCCAAGCTTCAGAGCTTGGTTGGGAATGGTCCTTATTCTGGTTTCGTCTATAGCGGAAATATGCCCTTTTTAGATTTGCTGAACGAGCCTGGCACTCGTTCAATAAGACCCTTTTTGCCACTCACTCTACACATGCCCCCCCCCCACCACTGTTGTTTCAAAAATTGCTTTGTCAGGTGTGCTGTGCAATCAGCTTTTGGGTATCAGAGACGGCATTTTCTGGGAGGGGGGCAGTGTCGACCAAAATATAATTAAAGCAAGCCGTGCCCATAACTACTGAAGTGGAAAATGCAGCCTGTCATTTATTCTGAGAGTGTAGATTGAGACCAACAGTGTATTAACCTCTGCTCTCTGGGGGGGAGGGCATATTAACCCTCAGGGGAATGGATTAAATACAGGCTTGCAATGTTGGCATGATCACATTACCGGAACTCCCTGCATTTCCCCCCAAAATGAGAGTGGTACAGAAGAGAGAAGACTATTTGTTTATTAACATGGACGAAGACAGTGCCACGTAGCTCAGGGGCAATGCATTTGTCCTGGAAACAAGACAATACAGAGCCATACAGGTTCGAATCCCGCTCGGTCGAAATGAATGATAAATGCACACATCAACAAAATGCCTAGGTTGGAATCAGTGTTCTGGTATGGCAGTGAAGAACACAATAGCACGCAATTCCGGGATAACAAAACAACTTTTTATTTTAATTTGCTTCTTTTCTTCGGTTACAGCATGCAGGCTACAGACCAGTGGAGTAACTTTGCTGAAAATGTTGGTGGGGGGTCATGGCATCTGAAGAAAAGGTGCCCCAGCCAAATGAATGGGAGCAAAATGGTGTGCCATGAAAGTTGGGGTAGGACAAACACCCCCGTCCCCCTCTAAAATTACGCCCATGCTACAGACAGTGCAGATTCATCCATATTTTCGCTGAAGCAAATCAGGAGATAGCTGTGAGCATATTTTGTTTTCACCTGACAAAACTTATCCCCTCAAAGTTTAAAACTAAAGAAAATAGGAAGAGGCTGGGATCATATTTTAGATGCTGATGTGTTTGCAATTCACAAATGTGCGCAAGGGTGTCTCAAAGAGGATCACAGCACCACTTCCAGATTTTACCCGGTTTAAGGCTTTGCGAATCTGTTAAAAGTCAGCAGGTGCATCAGAGGGGCTCACAGGCATCTCTCGATTTACCCCAGGGACAACGTTTGTGTTTCAGACCCTAAGAATCAATGCACCTTGAGGCATATTTCTAGCTTTTCACATCATACCTGCTTTTTACATCCAGCACATTTTGGTAAAATAATGCTTGCTTGTAACCTAGTGTGCACTTGTTAAATCATAGTAATTTGTCACATCAACCTTTTTTTTTACAATAGGCCTGTATGCGTCATGCTTGCAACACACACATACACATGGATTTACATGTGCTTTCATAAAGTCCCCTGATGGTTGAGGCTTCCAAGTGGACCTGGTCTCGCCAATCAAGCCTTCTTGTTGGGCCCAGGGACAGAATGGGGAGGATCCACCTCTGGCCGACCCAACCAGGTATGGGATGCAATGGCATGCCACTACGGGCCACAATGTGGCAGCACTCTTTAGGGGTCCCTGCTATGGCCAAGGCTGGCTGGAGTGTTCCATATAGTTCACCCAGAAAGTACTAACTCCCATCCAAAATGCCCAGTTATTTCCCCCTGCAAGCTGCAACTCTCTTATGTCATCAGGCTCTGGTGGCAGCAGCAACAAAGCAAAGTAGGTGTCAGCAGTATTGCATACAGACTATGTGGAGGTTTCCAGAGTGGGTTTGTTCCTACATACTGTGCTGTTGTTCCACGGGCAGCATGAGCACAGGAGAGCGAACAGATACACAGAGGGTAGCTAGAACTCCAGAAAACTAGCATGCCTGTGTGTATGGGTGGGAAATAAAACCAAGATGTGGTCTGAGCCGTTATTGGCTAGCACAGCAGAGACAACTCACCCACTGTTAGGATACAGCACCCGTCTTCAGGATGAGCGAGGTTTTATTTCTAACATTGCACGGCAGAAACTAAATAAACACTGAAGCGCATTTGCCATAGATGTCATTTTAAGCTGAACATAATGAAGCCCACTTTATAGAGCTCAGAAGTATGCAATCTTGTCTTGTTGACCCTATGGTATGGGTCTAATTCACAGAGCATTTTCCATTAGGGTTTTGCCATTAGAACACGCTTCTGTGATTCTGTGATTAGGCCCAGCCCCAGTATAAAGATTGTGAACTGTGGATCATTCCCCCAGTTTGCACAAAGATGTGTGAGACCTGTGCTGTGCAATACCCCTTCTTCTTGCGCGTCCCATAACTGGCATTCCAATTTTAGAATAAGCATCCATTTTGGACTATGTATTTTGCTTTTCGCAAGTTGGAGTAATAGCATGTTTTTTCTGACGTTGTCTCTGTTACGATCATCACAAGACATTCCGTCTCGGTGTCCTCGGTCACTTGACAAAGTCCTTATGCCTAAAAGCTTGTGTACATTGTAGAAATATTTTACCATACCACATCAAGTGGCCTTTGACTTCATTGTGCCACAATGAATGCTTTGTAGTTTGCTGTAGTTTGCTGTAATGTGTCTATCTTTCCCATCTCCCTGGCATGCTGTTCAGGATGTTTGTTTGCTTTTATGAGGTAACGAGTGCTCAAAGTATGGGATGGCCTGTGATTGCGCTGCCTGCTTTCCCTATTTTGCCAACCTCTGAAGCATGAAAAGTAGATGCACTCAGGCTTGACATGAGGCCAAATTTGCACCAGGCCTGCAGATGAACTGGTCTGCTGTTAAATCTCAGTTACCAGTTTAATGGTATCCAGTACAGAATAATTGCTCATGTTACTATAGCTGATATGATAGCTCAGTGGGTTGAGCACTTGCTGCTGCGATGTGTGTGTGATCTGCAGCTTGCATGTTTGGATCCCAGCAACACCATCTCAGCCTGTTATCCTTCTGAGGTCGATAAATGACTACCAACACAAGTTGGTTGATAGTGTATGCATATTTGTTCTATAAAAAGGATCTTAAACGTAAGTGCTATACAATAACGTATCATTTGGCCTTGGACGTCTGCTTGTATTCACAGTAATTTGACAATATGGGACTATACAAACAGATATTAATGATACATATGGTGATCCATTCTTGTATGAAATGTATATCACATTAGTGAAATCATAAACATATTTTTTGTAGTGTACTTCGGAACAATGCTATTTGATGCCACTTCCTGTTTTGTAAAGAGGTGAAAGGTTGCGGTTCATTAATGGCACTGATTCTGTAGAAACATGTGTTTGCGCAGTGAAAAGCGTGATAGGCACTGCATTCCTTTCTATAGCGTTGCGCTTTGCTGGGCACAGATTCCTCAGTCAGTGTTCACTCTGTATCAAGTCTCACTCACACACACCCTTGCTGTCTATTTGAAAGCTTATATTCAAATGACCTTTACCTTTGCTCCTTTTTATGTGACAGACTATCTATGGTTTAGCCCCTAGCTATTGGGGGATGCTTTGGTGCCCATCATATCTTTGTTACAAACCCTGCACTGTATTTATATGATATATACTGTGTTTATTGGGTTTACGTCATCTTTACTTTGCTTCTTTTTGCAGGCCGGTCAAGTATCCACTCTAGTCAGGCCTTAGCAGAGCTACCAACAGCCACCCAGGCGATCCCATCTCTGTGGGTAAGTAACCACTAGTGACTGTATATCTTCAATGCAGTGTAATGTAAGGTGGGCCTGTATAGCACACTCATGGCAACCTTCATTATGCACACCGTTTGCTTCCCCCGGGAGCACGGCCACACTAGGCTCCTCCAGTCCAGCCTATAAGCAGCAGTGACCAGGCAGAACTCTTATCCTATTCCTCTGCACCCAAATTAGAGTTAGAGAATCAGTCGCTCTCCTCTTTCAATCTGGCCAAGTTTTGTTATTGTGAATTTGCATCCAGACCTAATGTTGTGTGCTAGGGCAAAATGAATAGCTGGATAATACCTCTCTCAAACACTAGTGTGGAGGGTAGGATGATTACACAAACATGTGCATTTGTGTGCATGCAGCAGGAATTCACTTGCTATATGTATGTATTGCTGCATGCACCCTTGGTGTTTTTCATAAGTTAATTACAATGCAGCTTTCCTTTTTGGCTACTATTATTTTCTGAGACGTCAGACCATAATACAACGTCCAGGCCACTGCTGGCGAGGAGAACTAACATGCATGCATCAGGTTCATTTACCATGCCATGGGACTGGATTACTGTTAGACTGAGCATGTTATAGACCCAGCTGGATATTGTTCTCTTTTTTAGGGAGGGAGGTTATGGGGAGGCTGGGGAACAGTCAAATCTGAAAATGCAGACATTGAGCTAATGGAAAGCAGTTGTTTCCTCTTATGAAATGCTATTTAGGATGTTGGCAGCCAGGTTACTAAGACCTACTGTGATAAAGGAAGGAATCCAATGCCTGTTTAAGGTAATTTTATTTTTTAGGCGAGAAATGGATTAAAAAAAAGAAAGGGAGAAAAGAAGAAAAAGTGGATTGAAGAGGAAGTCCGGCAAAACAAAGATCTGTTTACAGTTCAGACTATCAAAATGTCACATGGTATTGCTGGGAAAAAAGTGGAGGAGGGTGACCAGGCATCTTCTTCAGGTACAAGTGTTAAACCTGGTTCTTCACTGGAGCAATCAACAAGAGCTCAAGATGTGAGAAGAGAGGAAGTGAAAGAAGCCGGAGTCTCTGCAGTTATTGGGGACATCTCAACAGAGGAAGATGCAGCAGTAACTACAATGTCATCAATCATTGAACGTGCCACCCCCGATTGGAAGTGTGGAAAAGAAGTCTGCCAGAAATAATTGGGGATGTCCGTCTCGAGGAAGTGGCAGCTGGTGGCAGTACCGGTCTGTCACAAACAATTGATGATTCCCCCAAGGAGGAAGTGGCAGAATCCAGTGTGCCTGAAATAATTGGCGACAACATCATTCCCCCAAAGGAAGTGGCAGGTACTTGTAATTCGGAAGAATCATTATCTGCTTTACTACATACTGAAGACTCAGGGAACTGGGGTGTGCAGCACAGAGCATGGAAAGATGATCCACAGGGGGCAGACTATTTGTGTCAACGTCCAAAACCAGATCAACTTTCCCATTTCTTTCAGCACCATCCAATTCAAGCTCCCAAACATGGACGCATTAAAGCAGAGTTAGCATTTTGGAGTAAACGGCATTGGTTAAGTTACCCTGAAATACAAAATGCCCCTTTTTGCACAGCTTGTTTAGCGTTTACTACATGTGGAGAGAGGGCTCCTTTCATCAACGGGATGAGAAACTGGAGGTGTCTTTACCAGCGCATTGTAGAACATGAGGCATGCCAAGGTCATCTAAGGTGCACAGATTCATATATGTTGACCTTTGCAGGGGTCGACATAGGCGGTCTACTCTTTCACCACCAGAAATTAGCTCAAAGTGAGCAAATCAGAAAAAGGAGAGACATATTGGAGAGCGTCATTGACGTTGTAAAAGTCATTGGGAAAAGGGGGCTCAGTTTTCGTGGGAAACCAGAGTCCATGTTTGAGTTGGATAACGAAGAGTTGGATCATGGCAACTTCCCTGAAATCCTTCTGCTCCTAAATAAATATGACAGACCTCTAAAGGAATATATTGAGGCCATTCAAACCAAATCCAAAAAGAAAACTGGGCAAGGACGGGGTGCTTCTGTGACCTTCATGTCAAAGACTACAGTTGGGTATGTGATTGAAGCCATTTCCAAACTGATTAAAATGGTAATCTTCCAAGAAATAAAGGAACAAGGACTATTTTCCATTCAGATAGACTGAACCCAAGATGTGAGTGTTACTGATCAGTGCTCTATAATTATTAGATATGTTACTGACACTGTACATGAACGCCTACTAGCAGTAACCAACTGCACTTTGTCTACTGGAAAGGGGCTGTTTGAGTTGGTGCAGAGTGGTATTAAAGATAATGGTCTTGACCTACGCAAGTGCATTTCAAATTCAACCAATGGTGCATCCAATATGCAGGGCCAGTACAATGGTCTCATATCCTGGCTCAGTAAGGAATCATCTGGTCAAATACATGTCTGGTGCTATGCACATGCATTAAATCTTGTACTTGTAGAAGTGACACAAATATCAAATGAATCCACCTCTTTGTTTGGCCTGTCAAACTCCTGTGCTGTTTTTTTCTAGTACTCCTACAAAAGGATGGATATGTGGCATGAGCTGTCTGTGAAAGGCCGCACAGTCCAAATAATAGGAGAAAGAAGGTGGTGGAAAAAGGATGCAGCACTACGGATTTTATTTGCCTCCTTTAATAACCCGAATAAAGCAATGTTCATTGATGTGTTTGGAGCACTCAATAATAATGTCTCAAATACCGATAAATTCAATGCAAATGTCCATTACCAAGCTATAAACTGTTCTGAGCCTCTGTGTAAATTCCAAACAGTGCTCACAGCCCAGTTATATCTCTAAGTATTTAATTCGACAAACCCTTTACCTAAGCACCGCCAGACAAGTGGAATGGGCATCCTCCAGGCACACAGAATGGTCTTGGACACTACAAAAGCGTTTGCTGCAGAGTCAAGAAATTTTGATTCTGTGTACTGTTCAGCAGTACAATTTGCAGAACGGGCCAATGGGGTTTTGGAAGAGAGAGGCTATTATAAAGGAGTGGAACCTGCACTTTTAGAGGGGAGAGTGTCTCAGAAAAAGATAATGCTTGGAATGAGTGCAAGGAATGAGCCAATCATCTTGGCTAAAGACCGGTTTAGAGTTACTGTACATAATGCCATTATGGACAACATTCTTCAAAGCCTAACTAGTCGTTTTAAAACACACTCATCTCTTGCTGCAGATATAGCATGCCTGGATCCCAAGAATTTCAATGAAAGTCTACCCGACAATGCTCTTAGAAATATGTGCTCCTTGCTTGAAAGACTGAATGACTCCATAACGCTACAGGGGTTAAGGGAATAACTCTTGGACTTTGCAACCAAGTGGACTAAACTGAGGAGGACACTACCAGAAGAGTATGCCTTTGAAGCCCTAGATAGTGAAGATCCAGCACTACAAGAAGAATTTGGAGAGCTACCTAAACATTTAGTACAGAAATGCAGTACATGCCGTAACTGTGCAGTATGTTGCTACGCAATTCTAATGAAGTATAAACTTTTTCAGTAGTTGTTACCGGCAATTGTATTTGGCATACAAGTTCATCTTGACCTTATCTTGCACACAAGTAGCATGTGAAGGAAGTTCTTTTAAAACTGAAGAATATTAAAACCCACCTAAGAAACCCCCTCAACCAGGACAACCTCGAAGCCTTTATGCTCATGTCTGTGGAGTGGAATGTGCTTATACAATTGCAAAATTTGGACGTCATCGACCTGGTTGCACAAAAAAGTGCATCGTTGAAGGAACTCTTGATTGAGTGGTTTTCAGGAAGACTTTAGAGCCAGCTTGTCAATGCATGGGACAATGTTCTTAGATTGCTTTGTCAAACCACATTTCTTGA
This sequence comes from Ambystoma mexicanum, assembly GCF_040938575.1. NCBI lineage: Eukaryota > Metazoa > Chordata > Amphibia > Caudata > Ambystomatidae > Ambystoma > Ambystoma mexicanum. Next base: position 1,303,250,070 of record NC_090922.1, read on the forward strand.
AGGCAAACAGCCTAATATTGTCTTTTAAAGTAAAACAGAACATTTAAGTTTGGATAAGTTACCAACTAACATCTTAAAAACTTACTGTATGGCACCTGCAGGATTCACATTTGACCATCATCACTTCAATCACTACAACCTTGACTTGGTTCAGTTGAAATTGTGTAATACATCATATACTTTGAAACAAAGATGATGTGTCCAATCAAAGACCAAAGTGGGAAGGGTGACACAGTACTTAGAATAATAAAGTTCCTGTTAAGATGGTACCGTTCATCAAGACTGTGTTAACATCAGTGGGGACAATATATGAATCATTCAGCTTTACATCTTTGTGTATCATCAGATTTTGATTCCATGCCAGCTACATGACTTTCAACAGAAAAAAAAGACTTTCCACAGATGTTAGGGCTGGGTGCCAGAGGGAGGGGCCACCCAGCAAGCAAGAAAGGCAAGCAAGCAATATGTGGCATAGTCAGGCCAAAGACAACGTAATAGTGCCAAAGACACAGCAACAACTAAAATGCATCTCCAAAGGAACAATCCAGCCTTTTAGAAGACTTCTCTCTGCTCTTTTTGTAGGGCAACTACCTACCAAATTGTTTCTTCCCAGCAGCACCTGGCCCCAGAACTACAGGAAGGCCACATTGGGAGTGGCACGTCATCGTGCATGTGCAGGAACAAAGGCACAGTGCTTGTGCTCAAGTCTTTTTGCTGAGAAGAAGACATGTCTCCGAGCAGCTCCGGCTTCATATCCATTGCGAGGGGCCACGCCCCACTGGATTGACATCCCGGCCCTCGCCTGACAAAGATAAGTGCTGTAGCGCTTTGCATAACCACGGGGAGCAGTGGGGTCACACAGGGGGACCAGCCCCACCAGACAGAGACAACTGGCTCCTGCTTCCTACAAAGCTACCTGTACCAGTAAGAGACTGCATGCCGCGTAACAGATCACAAAACTAATCGGCACTTCCCATCTACGTACAGCACCATAAATCATTGGATAGCAGGCCGGCTCGCTAGCTGTGGACACAATTCCGAACACCTTCCTAAGGTGTTACTAACTGCTTACTCATACATGCTCTAACTAACACGTTACCACCACTTACTAGAGCCACATGCGGCCCTACTGTGCATGTTTAGTAGCCACATGCGTACGGCCTCTCTAAATCTCTTGCATGTGAACAGCAACATGTGGCAGTGTTTGATATGTGCGCTAATTGTAGCACTTTATTGCAGAATTTGAACAGCTACTACAACACATCCTGGCACAACAAAATCGCAGGAGACAACAAGCGACACTGGTGACAACTAACCTAAGCTAAGTGCTGCACTACCTCATGTGTGTTTATTATGTTGCTGGGCCTTTGTATATTGCAATATTGATATTGTATATGTGTGTGTAGAGTCAGAAGCTGGGACGTGTGCTTCATTGAGTGTACCAGCTCGCTGGGGTTGCGGAGCCCTGTACAAGCATCGACTTGCAGCATGTCCCAAAACCGCAGTGGGGGTGGTTGGTTCATGCCACTCCTACGTCTCGGAGCTGTGGTCCCTGTCATAGAGCTGTATGCAAAGTTATGTTATTTTATAAGTTGTGTTGTAATGTAACAGACAAATGAACCCTTCATAAGTAGCATTTGCTGTAAAGTCGTGAATTGACCCGATTCACGGATGACGGTTTAAGGGACACTTTTTTTCAGGCGCAGGTTGGGCCATTTTTTTTAGACGAGGGGTGGGACACTTTTTTTTGGGTGTCCAGGCCTATTTCTTGTCCTAGTCCGACCCTGAGTAAAATTAGATAACATCATCCCGATCCCACTCCGTAAAGTGCTTTTCTATTTGCCTATGCCAGTGACTTCAACTGTTCTTAATCTTTCAGTCTCCACTGTCACTCATATCTTTGATGCAAGCTTTTATCAATGATCGCCAAATTTACTGTTTAAACCTAGGCATGTCAAGGCTTGCCGTGATCTTGCTTTAAGGAACTCTTGAATAAAGCATGCCTTCGCAGCACTTAATACAAACTTCAATCACGTTTGATATTATCTTAAAGAAAGATTCCAGACTTTTTCCTCCTGGGCAGCCTCACAGGCTTGAGTTCAACATTGTATCCAATGACCTATGGTTTGTTTAAAAATAAATAAAGACTGCAGAGAACTAACCAGACGCTCCTTGCATTGCATGAGAGGGAAAGTGCTTGGGCCTAAGGTGCAAGGATAGCATCTATGAAAGAAGATAATGGGGGTGACAGGAAGAGGGAAAGTGTACAGACCTGAGATGCTATGAGGAGTTAGTGGGGTTGCTAGTGGTAAGGATAGAGGGCAGAGAGGAGCGGAAAGAATGCCATCAGAAGTACAGAGGAACCGGCATGTGGCCAGCAAGTGCTAGCATCAACTACTTCAATGGGATTTTGGACAAATTAAAGCCAACTTTCTAAAAAGGAAGATTAGCTAAAACAAACGAGCACTGCACGTCCTAATGGATTTGTATTCCTTTTTGTCAGTACTGCTAAACCGCTTGTTATTGTCATTCTTGCTATTCTGGCTTGGTATTGTCATCTTGTCAATTTTCTTTTTTTGCGTTATGATCCTTATTGTTACCCGATGGTCCTTATTGGTAATGCTTCTATTGGCCATTTTCATTAAATGTATGTGGATCATTAGTATTCAGCGCGCCAAATGAAAATTGAAACAAAGGCACGATTGGTGTGTTTGCAAGCCTCACCTGACCGGTAAGCCTGCACACGTTGCCATGCTCTCTGTTTACTATGGCCGCCACGGAAAGGGAATATGGACTACATTAACCAGTCTTCAGCAGGCAGTACGTGGCGACAACCGAAAAAAAAGGCCATTAGTACCCCTGTCTAATGGGCCAGAGTACTAATGGCAATAAGCCCCTCGCCGCCAGGCCATCACTGCATCCGGTAATAGCCTTTGTTAACTATGTAATTATGGGCCACCGTTCGGGGCTTATTGCCTAAATAATTGGAGGATGGAAGTTTACTGCTTCGATTCATGCTAACCACCAAACAGTGGCATCATCTTGTTTGACAGAGGGGTCAGTAAGAGTGTTAATTTAGCAACAAAAGGATGGAGAGGGAGTAGTCTATACTATATGCTGTACTCACGAGGATTACATGTTTTAATCATGATTGTACCCTCATAATAACTCTCAAAATAGTAACCTTAGATATGTTCACTGGGAAGAGACTATATAGGGCCTCATCACGAGTTGGGCGGTATCCCGGCAGTATTACCGCCAGGATACCACCAGTGCCAATAGCGGTACCGCCACCCAGTCAGGCGCTATTAGTGCCGGATCAAGGGTTGGTCGGTAATGGGTATTCCCCATTCCCCATTGGGTCCACTGGACCCAATGGGGCATTTTCGGCGCAAATAGCGTGCGCTAATAGCACCACGCTAATTGCGTCTGAAAATTTACATTTTTCCAGCGCATTTACCCCCAGCTTGAAGCTGGGGGTAAATGCTGCCAGAATTTTTATTTGGCGGACCCTTAAATGCAGCGGTAATAGCTACTGCTGCATTTAAGGGCCCAACACGTGATGATGACCCCATATGAAATATGTCCCCTTTTGAACTGTACAGTCCTCTATGTAACACCAACTGAGATGAAACACAGCTTCTGAGCAACATTTTAAATTGCAATCTATTAGTAGCATAATTATACAATACAAATGGTACAGCCATGTTGTATTTCCTCCTTGACATTAAATGCCAAGAATGATAAATAAATCTCAAGGGCATGGGCAGGAGAATTGATGAAATCCTTGTTATGTACTTTCGCTTTGCAGTTTTGTCAGATGCACTAGGGGCAGGAGTTGGTTACCAGAATAGGAATTATTACAAATAACAATACGCTAATCAATTAAAGATACTAAGTACTGAAGGTGGTGGCGCAAAAGCATATGTACCATATAAGAGGGAGAAAGTAGGAAAAGTGATTTTGAAGTAAGGCAATAACAAAAAGGACAATATAAGCAGTCGTGGCTAAAGGGCATACCCCCATAAAAATAATATAGCCCCCCACTTGAGCCTATAGCACTTCCCCACCTTACTGATGTGTGCAATCATATGCAGGACCCCTTTATCTGGCAGTGCCTCTGTGCCCACTCTGAAAGAAATGGAAGAACATAGAAACAAGGCCAGCACCTGCATCATGCACTAGATAAGAACTGGGAAGTTACACGCATGTTTATGGTTGGATTACTAAAAGACAGAAATCGAAGCACAGTACCTTGAGTTCTTTGGTCATCCTCTTTGCTAGCATGAGTCCCTTCAGACTGAAAGTAGCTTCTGTTTTATCCACACTTCTTGCACTTCCAGATCCTGGTTGAAGCTGCGGTGGAGACTTTGCAACCCTGGATAGAGCACTTGATGTCTATGAGGGGTAGAATTGATAGGGTGACCAGATAATATCACACATGTTGCTATAAAAACATATTAGCACCCTGGCGGGGGGCATTGGCCAGTCAGGAGGCCCCCTCTCCTGCCTCGCCAGCTGCCAGGAATGACCTTAGCATCTGCGAAGATCACACACAGTTGCTAAGGCATTACTTAGGCATCCCTGTATCTCCGCTGAGGAAAGTCTCTTTTCCATGTTGATGACTTAATGGTCATCAACACGGAAAACGCATTTCACAAGTGTATGAAAGCCCCAGGGATCATAGGGTATGATTTGTGTTTTACTTCATAAGAGCCCTTAGCACCTATGAGTGATCCTTGAAGGTGTTCCTGTCGATATTAACCTCGGCAGTGGGTCAACCCTTCCGATATTGGCCCTGCCGTCCATGATAAGCGACCTTCTCTTTGCCCGGGGCCCTTACCTTCGTCAGCGGGATGTTTCTAGCAGGGTCAGCCAGCTGCCTCTGTTCATACCGTGACATTAACATTTCTATTTCCTGAATGTAACCATTCTCAGTCAAGTTGGAAAGGTATACTGGCTTGCATTCGTTTCCTATCCACTACTCCAGGCAGTGCATGTAAGGTCATCAATTCAAGACATTAGCCTCTCAATGGTATTACAGACTGTAATATGTCCTAAGAATGAAATAGGAGAAATATAAGGTTTTGGAGAATGGGAGGTCTGTTTCGAGCCAAGAGGGGCTGACACTCAACATTGGGTGTTTTAGACTTGATCGTCAAATTATTGATGATTGTAGGATCTGCTTGGCATATGAAATTGATCAAAGGTTGACCTACACCTTATCAATGGGTCTTGACCATTAGAAGTACCAAGTGTTGGTCCACTGCAGTCTCAATAGGCAGGGTCAGTTATGACTACAGTCAGGAAGGGGTCCTATTGTCCATAGATGAAACCCTTAATTCCACCGGCCCTTTTTCCGGCAGCTGCATGGGGCAACCCCACAGATGGTTCAGCTCGCTTGATCATGTACCACAGAAAGCCTATATCATTTTTAAAGATCAAATACTTTTTCTTACCACAATGGCAACACCGTATGAAAGCTGAATGTTGGCTCACCTGCTTTCCTGCACGTTCCTCTTTGGGTTTTTCTTGGAAGGTTACTCGCGACATCTTCCTATTCATCATGGCGCCGTTGCAGGTTTACACACAATGGGTTTTTAAACTACCTTTATCAATTCAAAATGTGAGAAGAAAAAGGTAGTTTAGTATCACAAAAAGGCAATCTATGATGCATTTTTGATGTTATGGCTTTCTCAACAAAAGTTATTTCAAAGTTAATTCTATAATCTTCCGAACAGTAACATATTTCAGCGCCTTGATGCACTTGGCATCGCGTTGATGCCCTTGGCCTCAGTACGCTTAACAAATGCAAAAATAAATAAATAAATATCGATTTATTTGGGAGTATATTTGAAATTGATCCCTTTTAAGTCAACAGAAAAGATATCACATTTCTACTCCCAAAATAGCTTTATTTTAACCCCTTACGTGCTAAGGGTATATATTATCATCCCGAATTACAGGAAATTCTTGTAAGCCCTGTCTCCTCCTACCCTTAAAACAAAGCCATTAACGTGGTGGACCATTTACGATTCCCAAGCTCTTGTTGGGAAAAATCTTTATTGTGCATTTTCTGACAGTGTAGTGCTGTAAGAAAATATCTTACCATTATTTTAAAGATGTTTTGCTTATTTATACATCAACAAATGACCACATTTGACAGTAATGTAACATGTTTGAGTTTGGACAAAAGAGATGTCACATACGTTATCCTATTGTTTGCTGGTCAGATAGCCCAGTGAGTTTAAAATGTGCTTGTTCGATCTGTATTCAACCAGTACATAACTGTTAATATGATCTATTATGTAAAAATACTTTTTTAAAGAGGCATCATAGATGCAGTGAAAAATGTCAAAACCATTAAAGTTAGACAAGTCATGGTTTTCTAAGCAACCATAACTGTGCTTCGGCCATCGTAAAACAACCATAACTCAGCCACCGGCATGCAGTGAATTTTAATAATTTTAAGGGAAACGTAACCATAACTTCCCACTGCATACAGTATCATATGTTCAATCCCCGCTTTGACTGGAGCAGCCCCTTACCCCCCCACCGCCCCGGGATCCCTGAACCGAGCCATTGCGCCCAATGGCCAGGGCCTGTGGCCATACCCTGTGGCCATTTTGAATAGGGCGGGGCTTTTTGCTCTGCTACATGAACCCCAAACAACCCAAAAGGCCCACTGACTACTTTAACCAGGACCAGCCTGGGGGAAGCCCGAACGACCTTAGAAGCGCATTGGGCATGACTTGGGGGTCAAAAGTGGTATGAATACCCAGATATCACTAATTGGGCTTGAACAACCTTTGGGAAGAATTAATCTAAAAAAAAAAACATTTGATGAATGCACGCCAAATTTGCAAAAAAAACACTTTGCAGACCAGGCTACTGGCCATCGTGAAGGGTTGGTGCAAATCTCTCTAGACGTATTTATTCATTTAAATGTATATAGCGCGCAAACAGCCCTTGGACATCCAGGCACTGTTACATGTAATGAGCTTAGTTACGTGAAACATCAGACGCCTTTGGAGTCAATACAGATTAGCTACGTACATTATACATTGTGGGCAAGCAATACATGTTACGGGCATGTAATATTGAAAGCTTTGTATATATGTAGCATATGGTGATAATATGATGAAAAGTAGCGCCTTGACAGCTTTTCAGCTTGACAGATGTTCGGGTTGTAGGTGATAGCAAACCTTTGTCTATGTGAGGGGACTAGGAAAATGTAGGAACCCCTATCAGTTTGTCAACCTGCCCCCACAGATGATGCAAAAGTTGCAGGCCTCTCAAAAATGGTCTTTCCTTGGTAGTCCAATGAGCCATAGCTACTTCCTTTATAATATCAGCTATACAAGTGCAGGTAACTATTAACAGAAAGTTAAAACCTTTAGACGTTGCGAATGCTGGTGTTTATCCTTAATATACTATTACACTCTTTGAAATAATACAAAATACAGCTGGCAGGCATACTGGAAGGTATTTACTGTAGGTTGCGCTATGTTTTTTTTTTCTGTTGCGGTTATTTTATACTACAGTTATGTAGAGTTTCTTGAGTAGTAGGCATCAGTGTCTGATTTCTTTTACATGACGTTTGTAAGTGTATGACTCGTTACTCTATATGTTTTGTTCTGCATGATTTGTTTTTTAAGTGTGTTTCTGTGAGTTTTGTTGTTTTCTCGTCTGGGGTACACTTCATGCATTGTGAACTACCTCCCATATTTTGTTGGTTTATCTTTTTATGGAGATGTCTTTTTTGTAGCAAGCGCATAGCAAGCGCATAGTTGGAGTAATGAACAGTGAGAAGCATTCTTGACAGCTGCATTTAATTGTGTGTTTATTTTGTCTGTATCTGATTTTTTATTGTCATTGTTTTTCAGGTACAGTGCTCCTGTGAAGATGTAGAATGTTCTTTCGGATGTCTGAACACTGCCTCTACAGCCTAATTGGATAAATGGACTTTTAAGAGACATTATAGTGGTGTTTAAGCTGCACCTGCAGTGTGTGGCAGCACTTGTACATGTGAGGCACTTCTATTCATCTTTGCTATTGGGTAGCAGAAGGGGCGTTGCTAGGGGGGGGCTAAGGGGGCTATAGCCCCTGATCTTTTGGTTGTAGCCCCGGATAGAATCTCAGGAGCTACAGCCAAAAGACTAGCTAGCCCCCAGTCCCAACAGTTCCGACATCAGCTTAGCCCCGTGTCTTTTCCAGACCTAGCAACTCCCCTGGACGCTACACTGATGTAGAAAGCTCCAAAGACACACACATCTTAACTGTAACTAAAAAGGTAAAGTTGCCTGTTCTCCTTGTTCTTCGCCTCTCTATGTCGGGTTGAGTCTTCAGTTGCTGTGATGGCCCCTTTGGTCACCATTGTAGGTAGTTGGTGTGACGTTTCAAGAAGTAAAGCTTACCATCAGAGGGAATTTTATAATTGATGAACAGGGGGCGGGGGGCGAATATATTGCAAAAACGACTCAAATATAGCATAATCCATGGATCAGTGCATGTGAGGACTGCATTATGTTTTTTATTTTTAATATCCTGTATGAACTTGTAAAACAATTATAAAACGAATTGTAGTAGCTATTGTTGTTGATTGTGTTGATGTCGTCTTTGTTAATGGCCACCTTTCCATTGGATTTTGCAATGCTGGCCTTTCAGTGGTGGAATTGTGGGGGCAGTTTGGCCAGTGTTTTCTTTTTTCTGGTTGACTTGAGATTTTCTTTGGTTGATGCATTTAGCATGTCTCCATAAAAACATGGACGCTAGCTCATAAATATGTGTGCTAACTTGATTTATTTACATTTTCTATTTGCTGGTGGCATCCTATCAAATGAAGCAGTACTGTCATTTTGCAGATTTGTGTGTGTGTTAGAACCATGTAACTTATGTGTGTTTATGAGTCTTTTACTTACGTTTAGCAAATTCCTGGTGATTAGTTGCACATATTTACTTGAAAATTACTTTGGTTACGCAGGATTGTTTTTGGGTGGGCTGTGAGTGAAGGCTTGCAGGGTGGTTATTAAGATTCCCTATTTTTAGGTAACCAGTGTAGTGATGTGTCAGTTTGTTTTTAGATGTGTTAACAGCAGTGTTTGTGTGCTGTGGAGTGTTTTACTTTCAGTGTAAAGTGATGAGGGTTTTGTGCAGTTTACCTATTGTGTGGATTGTTTAGTTAGGAAGATGTGTACCCTTGAGTGTGGGGACGGTGGTGTTTTGGGTGTTTTTTTTTACCAATTGTTGGTTTGGGATGTGTGCTGTGTGTTATGATTTAGCATTTGTAGGCTTGTATACTTTTTACACAGGGCATGCATTGTGGAGGGGTGCGGGACACCCACGTATTTCTATGCTGTTTGATGCATGCACGAGACTTGCCATCCTGATTATCCGGGTTAAGATATGAGAGCAAGCTTCATGTGGTAGACATCTTGTGACATAGAAGGAGAAAAGAGTATAGGCACGCGGAAGGATAAGTGTTTTGTTGGTAAGCAGTATAAACTTATGTTTTGTAGTAGCACCGGGGGCTCTGACAGCATGGCAAGCGACGGTGCAGGTGCAGCTCGTGGCACGATAGCATGGAGAGAACAGAGGTATCCCGGGAAGTTGAAAGTATAACGTTTGTGGGTGAGTGTCTAGCCATCAAATTTCCATGGTTACAAACGTGTGGGTGCTGCATTGGTGACATATTGTGTGTACAACATGGATAAGTATTTCAGGTGTGATCCCCACTACTATTAATTGTACACGTGAGGTCGCTCTACTTGTAGTGTGCTCTACTTTCCAGCGATGTCATTGATGATGTTGTAGGTGATGCCATAAATTATGTCATATGTTATCTGTGATGTCATCAATGTGCTCATGGGCCGCATAATAGGGGGCGTGGATGGCATAGCTTGCAACACTTACTGAATATCAAGGTTATCATAGTGTTCAACCATCACTTTATGTCAATGTAACTATGCCATGCACAAGAGTCTTGCGAATATATCATTGCTGCTCACATAATCACAACTCCCCACAAACACTGAATGTTCCCAAATGTTACTATCTTACTCTCCCACATCCACCTTGAAGGGACACTGCCCTGAAGCCCCTTCTTAATATCATTTTACCATGTTCTTATGTACCGTGCTACACTACAAAAGGTAACCCAAATTCCTGGGAGAACGCCTCCATCCTCATGATAATAGGAATGGGAAGATATATGAACCACAAACTCTCAAACTTCCCAACTGCTGCGCTTTCACCCGCCATCCACCCTGAAGGCAAACATCCCCTTCACTCCTCCTGATATCATTGAAGTGGGTTGGAATCTCCTGTTCTCATACGGATACCCACAAGAAAAGAAATGTTGGCTTTTCAATTCTGAAATGTCTCAGTTGCTGGAATGCACCGTGGGAGACACATATATCATTGTCTTATTTTAAAGAAACATTGGCAATGCCAACAGTTTGGGCTTTTGTATAGGCATGGGAAAGACACTTGACAGGCATTGCAGTAGTGGTATTAACGGGCTATTGATGGTAGCAAGTACAACATTGTGCGAGTACATGGGCATCTACTAGCAGTCTCTGGCAAATGCCTAATACTTATACACAAGCCAAAACTGTTTACTTTGTCAATGCTTATTTTTAACAGGACTTCAGTGAAGTGCACGCATTATGAATATAAATAGAGTGGGTGAAGCCAGATCTGGCTAAGACATTTTTATTACACCAGTAGCTCGTTTACAATGGTATTGTACTTTTTTACTGACTATAAATGGTCGCAATGACCAAAAGTTCTAAAAATGCTACCACAAAAGGTTCGAACACCAAAAGTTCGAACCTTTGGTGGTAGTATTGCAGGTAAGTTAAAAAAAAAAGACTGCGTGGGTTGCGGGGGTGTCACCCGCAACAACCCGCTCACTATAATGTGTGGTATAGTGAGCGGGGTGTTGCAGTGGACACCCCCGCAGCACACCCGCAAAAAAAAAAGACAAAAAACGGGGGCTGCGGCGGTGTTCCCTGCAACACCCCGCTCATCATACTTCCAAAGCTAGTGAGCGGGGGTTGCGGGGGAAACCCCTGCAGCCCCCGCAGTATGTACGTGTGTTCGCATGAGAAAGGTGCAAACTTTTGGTAGTTCACACCTTTCTCATGCAAACGTTCCGACCGCAGCAAAATCAGCCGGTCGGATCACTTAGATCCGTTTACAACTCCAATTCAGTCATTAGATTTCAGAAGACTGCTTTAAATAAACACTGACAGGCACTTTGACTGCAAAGTTAGTAAAGCTTGCTTAAGGCGAGCTCAACAAGTTTGTATTAGGAGGTTTGCGGGTGGGGCAGGCACTGGGTTGGTTGCCATAGGGATTAGCATGGCCAGGGGCAGTCAATGGGTGGGCAAATAACCAAACAATACCTACAGGCTGGTGCCCCTTTTCATATGCCATTTCTCCCTGTATCTACTCTAATTCAATAGTTTTCGGCGAATAGATGGCATCGATGTGCCACCTAATAGTCCATACTAAAAACAACTGAACCTTTGTGCCACCACTGAAACAACCACCCAGCAGTTTAGGCCGTGCATCTGTTCAATGACTGCACATTTTCGCAATAGGAAAACCAATACACAAAGTAAAAAACACACTTTTCAATCTTTATACATTTTAAACCGTTAGATAAATTGGCACCAAACTTTCCAAATCTTTGTAAAATTTCACAGACAACTCAAACAAGACAAAAGTTCTTAGGCATGGAATTTCCATAAAGTCAAAGGGTCATATAGAATATTGCATTAGAGCAAAGTCACACATGCCACAACGCAACCTAGTAACCATCGTTGGAACTTCACCTCCAGTTCAGAGCCAAATCAGGAAGGCATTGTGGGTATGCAAATTAGCTCAAATGATAGCCTTTTGCTCTAGAAAATTGCCTTTGTCTTACAGGGCAGTGCTATTTTATACATAGATTAATCAACCCAAGACCACCATTTCTCAAGACTGCAGACAACCTTATTAGGAATCATCAGTATAGTAGAGTCTGACAGTCTTGTGGTTGAAGCATTGGGTCATGTTTAATCAAAACCAGAAAAGTTATGGTGGATTTAAAAAAGCTTGAAAAATCCCTTGCTCCTGAAATGTGAAATGGAATATTCCATTAGAGTCAAGCTACACATGCAAGGAAACATCTTAACTGTCCTTAAATTCTTCCAACTCTTAAAAAAACAAAATTCCTTTGAATCATATTTTCAACAGAACCGTTTGAGAAACATGTGCTCAAATCCAATGAGCCCTTAGTTTTCAAGTCTGATCTCCCTCCATTGAAAAGGAACACATTTGGAATTATTTGTTTTAGGAGGAGATAGGTACAGTGTCCTAAAATAAATCATGCAAAGGAGTGCCTTTTCAATAAAGCCCACAGCAGTGCACGCATGTCGAATTCCTCCAACGAGTCGGGCATTGTGGTTCCTGACGCATTGCATAGTAGAGATCACAGTGAGAGGCAAGATGGCTGGAGGACTTGGAGAGAGCATTATATTGAAGGGCGGATCTAGTCTTGGCAGGAAGTAGATGGAAACATTGGGCCTCATTACAAGGTTGGAGGTAGCCTTGCCTGTAAAACCGGCAAGGCTACCTCCAAACTCGCATCCGGGTCTGGCACCCGTGAATGGGCAATTACCAGGCTATTCCGGCCCAGCCACCTTTTGCGGGTCCCGGGCCGGTACATCCCCATTCCCATTGAGCCCTAGAGGGCTCAATGGGAATGGGGAAGGTGGTGCTACAGTCCTCTTCTGCTCACGGGTGCCGGTATGGCCACCTGGTCAGACCTGGTGGCTGCAAGGGCACCCGCGAGCAGAACTCGTAGTATGGCGGTACGGTAGCAACGGTGCCGGTAGCGCTACCAGCACCGTTTTTGCCTTACCGCCATACTTGTAATGAGGCCCCCGTACCGGCACCCTTTTCCGGACCAGTGTAGCCCGAGTCACGATGCCGGTGTTACGGGCATAGCCAGGGACCAGCCGGCCTGGCGACACTGTCGCTGGTATCAGCATTGACACGCGGCAGCCATGCCAGTGATACCGGCACAGCGTAAGTTAGTCCACATTAAGAGGTGCACAGACACGCAACCACCGGCATGTACATGCGGTAATAGGGGTACAATGATGCCGTAAACACCGGCATCGCAGACCAGGCGTTAAGAGGAGTCTGGTGTGTAGAAACCTGCCACAGGTGCTCACAATCAGCACAGGTGCAGCCAATGGCCTGTAGCACAGCACAAAAGGATCACTCGCAAACCCCATGCCCCTTCCAAATCCACAATGCTACCATTAGCACTAGCAGTACTAGAGCTGGAGGACATGCATGCACAGCTACTCATTGAGGAGGCATTGAGGCTAAGTACGCAGTGGAGGCACATGAGGAGAAGGAGGGCCATCATGGCTCAGCAGATACCCAATGTGCAGCCAGTTGCCCCCCGCAGGCAGCCACCAATCCCTCGCATGCCGGAATGCACGTGCACGCTGACTCAGAATCTCCCGTAGATTCTGGAAGCAGTGCTACACAGATACGATAACAACGGCATGCCAGTGATTTTGTTTTTTTTACCGGCAAACTCGTAATGAGGCACACTGTTTTGCAATCCAGTCAACTGCAAACCACTTCTCCTCTAAAAAAGATACCACCTTTACAACACCGCCCACAACAGATCACACACTAACCCCATAACACATTTTTACCAGTCTGCCTTATTCACTTTCCTCACCTCTGTCATGATTTCCCTATCCCTAACCTTCACTTTTACCATTTGACCAGTCCACAGTATTCTCATTCCACAACTCAGGCCAACACCAACCTCACTACACCCACCCCAACACACAAACAGCACTTCACAACATTACTACAGCCTACAACATTTACATTACTCCCCACAATTCCTTATCTTGCTTTAAACACCACCTAAAACACACACCGACACACTACACTTTTAGCAACACTCCAACTGCAATAATATCACTACACACCAAATCACAGCACTAGCTTCATACCACATTGTGCGCGCGCGCGCACACACACACACACACACACACACACACACACACACACACACACACACACACACACACACACACACACACACACACACACACACACACACACACACACACACACACACACACACACACACACACACACACACACACACACACACACACACACACACACACACACACACACACACACACACACACACACACACACACACACACACACACACACACACACACACACACACACACACACACACACACACACACACACACACACACACACTAACACACTAACAATAACATCACCATGTTTTTAAATAGTGCTTTCTGCTGTATTCCGTCAGCTTCTAAGCCCTGCAATTGATTGTGCTCGGCAGCCTTAGCGGCTCAGTTGGCCCTACTGGTAGTGGGACCCTTGAAGGACAGTCTGACTACATTTCCAGAGTGAATGCTTAACCCATGAGTAATATCCGTATTACCACTTACACTAGTCACACAACAACCTCATACATCAACCAAATTTAAGGCACCGTCCATCCACAGGATCACACAGCACAGAACAAGCTTCAGCACTCATATTACATGTTGCACCAACCTAAAAGCAAGACCTGCCTTTTAACCCTTTTATCTCCCCTAAGCATACATTCCATTCCACATCACCTTTCACAGCTCCCTCTACATGCCTCTGACACTTCCCTTCCATATAAGCCTACCTTGCTACATCACCATCTGCTTCAACAAGGCCTGCTATTTACACTCTTTTTATTGCTATCTACACCCCGCTCACATCCACAGAATCCTCCACGGGCCATCACCTTCCACACTCTCTCACTCATTAGATCAGCTGATCCACCGCCAGTTAAGCACACCCATAACCCTTCACACTACTCACCTGCATATCTCGCACAGATCAGTGCCACACATACCTCACCTTACCCCTGCATCTACCACTGCCACTCTCAATCATACTCACCAATATAGACCCTTTTCATCTGTTTAATCCACAAAGGCACATACATTTAACCCATTGTCTCAACTAGACCCGTACACCTATTTTCCCTCTGATGACCCTCTCCCACCCAACACCAACTTGCATCACCCACATACCCCCCCTCTTATATCGTCCCTTTCTCTCATCTCCTTGAATCACTCAGAGTTACACACACACTGCACCTCCTTTCCAATTCCAAACCTAGCTTCACCAATCCTCTCTCTCCCATCTCTCACACACGCTCGCACCCCTCCCCCCCAAGTACACTTACTACCTGGCCACCCAGAAGATCCAACAAAATGGGAAAGCTCCTGCACCCTAATCTTGCCACCTGAGCTCACACCTGAAGCTGTAGATGCTGCTAACCAGACCATCTCTCTGTGGTATACAGGCGATGCCCCACACTTAGGAACCTGTGTGAGGGTCACAAGCAGAACATTTTCTCACCCACTGTGTTAGATGCCAGAGTGAAGAGGCTGTGGAAGTAATGTACCTTGAGTGTTGCAAATGCTTCCTAACATAACAAACAGATTTATCACCGTAGGGATCCCTTATGCTAGATTCCCTCTCCCAGCCTTACCATGGTTAGTAATCAAACTCACCTGGTGCCTGTTCCCCGGCTGCCTTTCCAGTCCCTCTCTCTTGCGTGTGTCTGCAGCTGTTTCTCTCGCTTGCCTTTCTTTTTGTTTGGATGTAGAGTTTAGGTTGGTGCATTTCCCAGCTTGTGGGTTTCTGTCAAACACTTCAAATGTTTTCTTTCCTCAGTAGCACTTGTATCCCTGTCAGTGCTTTGTCTAGTACTACTGTCAAGTGTCATCATGCTTACAATGCAGGAGCTTATTGAGCTCTACTTGCTTGTTTATGGTTTGGGTGGCAGCTCTTCTACAGTTTGCCAGCACTGCAGGACATCTGTAGCTTTGCATACAATTCCAGAAGACAGAGCATATGGTCCCAGCCCAGATCCCTCACTTTAATATAGCTAAATAGACTCTTTCTAAAACCATATTCTAGGTCTATCCTGCCCCGCCTGGTATAAACTCCACAGTTCCGCATTTAACAACTTCTAACCTGCTTACTCAGTGCCTTCCATAGCTTAAAATGCCTGCATGTAGGTTCCTCAGCCTCAGTGGTATGAATGGGTATCCTATACATTGGAAATTCCCATTACCTAGTTGCCTGTCTTCCACTTCGCAGTCCTTACACAATGATGATCAGAATTGCTTAGGCCCATTCCCACCCCAGATCAATATGGCGAGCAGTACATGCTGCCTAGTGAGAAATACCAGTTCATGACGTGGTACAAGGCAAGTGAGCACTGCATGTTTAACTTTCACTGAGAGGTAAGTGGCCACTGTCAAGAAGATGTCAAGATTTTAAGACAGGCTTGTAATTTGTTCAGGTAGGGGATCATACAAATGACATGTCACGAAACACCTATACAGGACGGCTTACACGTGTCATACATCGATCCTTTTAAAGTAACACACTGGCTAGTTGTTGTATGCAGATCTACAGACAGCTGTATCTAAAACCTGAAACAATCACGCTGCTCACTCATGATTCATACCAGAGGGGGCAGAAACGTTATTCCACAGCATCTATTCAGTGGCTCTTATACGTTGCAGAGACTGATAACAATGGCTGCTTTTATAACGGCTGTCCCGATTACTATCCAGCCAATGGTTTCAATACTTTGATTGGTACTACTTATTTCTTTATTTTTATTTTTTGCATTTATATAGCGCTACAAACCCTCTGGCATCTGAGCGTTGCTTACCACCGGTGTGTGGTGCTCATTTATCAACCTCGGAAGGATGAAAGGCAGAGTTTGGCCCTGCCGGGATTTTAACGTGCATCTGCAGGCTCTGCACGGATGTCAAAGCGAGCGCTCTACTCGCTGTGCTATCTGACCACCTTATGAGCAGCTGTATAGAGGCACCCTGCTGAAACAGACATTCCTAGCCAGTCGTGTTGTTCATGTCGTCAATATCTGGGAGCACAAGTGGTGCACGATGGTGCAAAACAATCAGAGAGTGGAGCATTTTCTTAAAGAGAAGAAACTGCCTGACCCTCTACAGCCAGGAAGTGTGTTGTACGGAGGTTGTACAAACACTTTGAAGCTACACTACCCTGCCTCGGAGGGATAGCAAATACACTTTCTAGATTTTGCCAGTTTACACCCCCTGTGAACAATGAAAGCCAAATCTTGTAGGGCACCCCGATATCATCTGTGACAATTTTGGGCATATAGACCAGTAGTTCGGGCTGATCAGGTGCAAGGTCTACCCACCCCGTGGCCTTTACTTACCCCTGTTGCCCTATAAATGCAATGACAAGCTAATGTTTCTGCTTTGTCATAAATGTGTCGAGACAAAACAGGCATGGTGTAAGCACACAGATGAAGAGCAAAGGCTGACAGGTACTTAGGGTATGATTGAATTACAGATTGCTTGAAAAACAGGGCTACTGGCTGGAGCACATACACGAGATA
Organism: Ambystoma mexicanum; assembly: GCF_040938575.1. Taxonomy (NCBI): domain Eukaryota; kingdom Metazoa; phylum Chordata; class Amphibia; order Caudata; family Ambystomatidae; genus Ambystoma; species Ambystoma mexicanum. The sequence continues at coordinate 1,303,267,588 of NC_090922.1, forward strand.
TGGCATTTTAAGAAAATCACCCTCAAGCTCGTCTGCGGCTATATTCATATGTTCCTACAGCAGAAACAGGAAGTCTCTGGTTTCCTGGCCACATGTGTGGCCGATGCCTCTAATCAGGCCTACGTAGATGATTATTATAAACATCAGGGCATACGTTTGCGTATCAAGCACATCAAGGACAACCCCACTCGGCAGATGCTGGCAAAACTGTGCATTTATTGTGGGGTAATTTGCACAAAGAGTTAATTTGACAAACACAACCATCGTCACAGACCCCGATGTGCTCCACGTTTATCTATTCGATAATTTTACGACGTGAGCAGTTGTGTGTTCATAGACAATGAAACAGCTTTTTTATGCTGGTGATACGCCATGGAATACCCAACCACTTCAGACAATACCCATATATTTATAGCTGCATTCAAGATCGCTCACGCGCACTTGAAGTTGTACATGGTGATGGAGCAATTGCAAGAGCAGGTTCTGTACCACAACACTGATAGAATCAGCCACCCCGCCACCAGTGATTATTCTAGGGGATCTAACTTCAGAGCTAGAACCCAATGAATGCATTGTGGAGTTTGGCTCCGTGGGTCCCAAAACATACGCTTATCGTACATCTTTAGGAACCGTTGGTATGAAAGTGATAGACATAATGCTGAACGTTAACAATACAGTCGAAATGCATTTCGACAGTTTGATCGATCTGGTGCAATCCTTTGTACTCAAAGATAAGTGTAACATCCCGTGTTCTATCGTTGCTACACACCCGTGTATCGTTTGTGATAAAAAAGCAGTGGGATATCAGCAAAGAGACTGCAGAAGATGCTCAGCATTGTGTTTGATAAGAGGATGTTGGCTTGACACATCCCTGCGGTTATTAAATATTCTGGGTTATGGATATCGGGCTATAACATCCATCCGTGTGTGTACTGATGGGGTCTTCCAGCTGCAGCCCGAGTTATTTTATCAGAAAACCTTTCAAAATGTCCCCATTGGCTGTCACAAGCTTGTGCAAGTGGTTGCTGATTTAAATACCCTGACATCTTTAACAATCACCCTTGTAAACAAATCCTGAACCCCCAAGGTCCCGTAGTGAGGTGAAATAACTTGGGGGGGGGTTAAGAAATCCTTAACCATCTCCTCACAATTGCAAACAATCCATTGTTAGTGTGTATGTTTTATTTTTCTTTGTGTTGAAATGGTTTTACAGATATAACTTTTTCCATTCTGTATTGAAATACTTGTGCAAGTATGCTGTTTATTTTTTGCTTTCTGTGTTGAATTGCTTGTTCACAAGTAACCTTTTTCCTTTTTGTACTAAATATGCCTTTTGGTCTATAAATAAAAAAAAATATTCAGTTACTAAACCTGCCTGGTCTTTATTACCTTGTCATATGTATTAAGTATGATAATGCCTGACGCTTGTTTATTATAAAAAAAATTATTTTACTCACACGTGTAACACCACGGAGTGGTGGGCACAGGAACCCAGTATGGGTTACAAAGCTGATTCTATGGTTTTTAATCACACTGTGTAAGTTGGGAAACAAACTAAAACTATCTTTCTTGCATTGTTTCAAATGTTGACTTGTTGATTTGTATGATACGATGTTTTACAGATAATGATTTAGTACGCTTTTAGAGTTATTCAGGATGATTTGAGCGATCTTTGCTTGAATTAACTAACTTGCTACTTGTTTAACAAGACATTTTATGTACACTGTAGTTGTAGCCGTACAACAGCCCACAGTTTACAATACAAGCCTTAACCCCCCGTAACTACCAGCACCCCCTTAGTCGTAATATATTTTCAACAGCTTCATGTCACCCATGTTCACCCCATTACCCGCTGGACAGAAAGACACAAATAGGTTTTATATAACAACAGATTTTAATTAACATTTATGACAGCAATTTTGATTCACATTGAATAGTTTGGATTTGTCATATATTGCACTGGCATCAATCGGCCTACAAATTCTTCAGAATGTTCAATTACTTCGTAGACACACTTCCTTTCACTGCGTCTATAAGCAAACATGCATAGTAGTGAGATGGCCGATATAAATTCATAAAGTTCCCTATCAAACAACCAATGGCCTTTAGTGGCTAGAAAGTGTTGTTGCATGTTGTACAACTCCAGCTTGCGCAACAGCCCCCTCCCCCCCTTTGCAGTGCTTTTGCCAGTAGGTGTTCATTAGCAGGTGGTTGCTGTTGGAACATATGTTTGCAATGCATAAATGATTGTTACATACACGTCTGTATATCTATGCTGGTCTTTCCAGATAACACAACATCCTTTGAGTCATAGTGCCTAGATCCTCTTTAAGTAAATCCAACAATAATTGCTGTACACATCCATTGGCAGGTTTCACATTAAATTGGGCGCATTCCAAACAGGCATTCATTTTTTTATCTTCTGTAAATAAGTGTAAATACATGTACATTTTCTATAGTCTCAATCTTCGAAGGTTAGTTTATGGGGCACCATGCACGTTGCTCTGCCGTACTGCTTAAGATATACTTTATCCCCCCAATAACAAACTGTTTTTTCAATGATGCTTCTAACACACATCGGACACTCCCGTCTAAACTGCTTCATTTTCAAAAGGGGGCTATCTACCTATTGCATAGCCCACAGCATTTTAGACATGCACAATTTGGTTTGAATTGCAAGCACAATAAATATTGATAGTCTATGCTACACCTTTGGATCTCCTCAATGCTCTCCACTTTATCAGTTAGCGGCTGTGAACAAAACAAAAACGCATGATTTTAACTACGGGCTAGTTGTTACACTCCTAGAAAATACAAATGTTTGCTTCAAAAATATACCTACCAGCTGGCACGCCATCCGATATCCGGTCCTCATGGGTCCCATTTTTTACCAAAGTTCTATTGGGGCAGGGTCACTCACATACGTTGTAATGGTATCACTCTGTGCAACCATAGATTCGTATCTGCTGTCTTCAGAGGTCACATCGTCCGTGCAGGGTCTCCCAGGCATCACGACCAGGGTCTGCTTCAGAACCACGTCATCACCCCAGGTAACCATTTCCAAATTAGCCCTGGCTACTGTTGTTTTCTCCTTTATGTTTTGGATAAAATTGTCAACACTTCAGCCCATAACTTTGGTGATAATAGGGAGGTAATTGCTGACAGAAAGTGCAACAATGTTCTCGCAGAGTTCCTAGCCTAGCGATCCGCCCTCACATACTGAACGGCCTCCATCTCATCATGTTCCATAAGACAATAAGGGGTATAGCTATTGTTGGAATCGCTGGAACTTCTGGGAGTTATTTTACCCTCGTAACTGTAACGGGTCATGAACGCAGTTTCCTCCACACTACACTGAATAACCCCTAGGAAGCCTGAAGATTATGCATGTTTTATGGATCTACAGCAATAGCTATATATCTGGATTGTAAGAGCCACCCCCAGCAGCGTTGTAGCCTTAGAACTGCCCCTTTAGATCGAAATATCAGTCATATACAATTTATATGAAAATTATATCAAGTGTATATCAAATTTATATCAAATTTGGATAAAATGTATATCAAATATATATCAAACATTCTTGGGGTTCTTATCGCATGTATATCAAAAATATTGGGGGGGGTCAAAACATTTTATATTAAAGTTATTGGGGCTCCATCCAATGTATAGGGGTCAGGCCCAAGGTCAGAAAGGGGCATGGCCACCTGTCAAAATAAACGTTTGACGAAAGGTATTCCCCTTCACTACTATTGTGAGAGAAACCTGCTTTTCTGTCATGATTTGGACTGCTGCTGCATAATAATTTCCAAACAGTTTTAACTCTTCAGATGAGTTGGATGGATTCTCGCATACATTTTACTCTCTTGAGGAAGACACCTCATTTTTACTCCTTTGAAATTGCATTTACTCTTAAAGTTCAAAAATAGGGAGTAAAATACTCCCACCTCAAAATCGTATCTGGAGCACTGACTATGTGCCTGCAGTTTGTGAGTTTGTGACAGCTGCCAGTTGCTCACTGTTTGCTTGGGATTTTGGGGGCATCACTATGCACCTGCAGTTTGCGACAGCTGCCAATTCCTCACTAATTGCATGTGATGCTCTGTGAATCACTAGGTACCCACAGTTTGGATTCAGATTCATACACAAATAGCACATCCATAGTTCGATCCTGGCCGACAGAAACCTGTGGGAATCAGGATCTTATATTCCATGAGAAATCATTGAAAATGGGTAAGCGTCAAGCTGTCGATGAGTTTCCACGATTTCAATCGTAGGCATTTGTTGCTATAAACACTAACAGATGTCAGTTTCAACTAATAGTTCTTACATTTCTTGTGTCCATGGAAATGTGCAAGGTATACAAACATAGCAGTTTGAATTGGCAAGTAAAGGCCCCATAAAGCTGAGTGCGGATTGACACACGTTTTAAGAATATGTAATGTAGAACCATGGCAGAGTACTGAGAAAGATGGAAAAGATTGCTAAAATGTTTGTTTGACATGCACATGATATTGACCTTGTAGAATGCTACTGAGAATGTTTGCAGTGTGTCAAGTGTTTGTGTAAGTGCTCTTCTGCACATTCTTGGCATCTCCTTCTGATCCACAGCCAATTGATGCATGGCACCTTTCCCAAAAGCTCTTTCTGGCACTGCAGGCCTCTATTATGGTATATGGGGACCTAACAAATCTACTAAACATTGAATAACATAGCAGACTCCATAATCAGGATGTGTTCTAAATGAAATAAAGTAGGATCCTCAGACACATCAGGTAGGTTCCAGCAAGTAATCAGCTTCAGTCAGTTACGTTAAGATGTTAACAGAGATAACCACTGGCTGCCATCACCCAGGCAGGAGCTCTCCAACTGACACAGTATAGAACTTTTATTCCAATCACTCCTCCAGTCACAGCATAACATTCTCTCTGACACACCAACACTCTTACATCACCAGACGCCTGCATTCATTTTTTAAAAAAATGTGTTTATTGGCATTTATCATTATTACAGTAGCTTGACATAGAAATGTGCATAGTTAAAGGATGATGTGCATTTCGTAATAAAACATTAACAAATTAACAATTCAACATTAACTGTCTCCAAATATTCCTTCCGTTACGATAGAACGGATTGTCAGTTCAGGAGGGGTCAGGTAAGCCGGTGATAGCGGGGGAGAGGGGGCTTGAGCTTGTAGGAACTAAGTAAGGTAGAAGTTAGTTGCTCTTGGGGTTCAGTGATATTGGTCATAGGTCTGTTTTCCGTAGGTTTGTTCCTTTCATGGGGGCTTGACGTCCGAGGGGTGAGAGAGGGATCCTGTGAGTTCTTTTCAGGCCGCTAGGGTCATGCTCGAAGCATCCGTTGATCTGGCTACGCTGTCTTCCCATGCCTTTGTTTCAGCTTGTACCCAGCGTTCCAATTCCCTGTGCCATATTTTTTGTTGGGGTCCTGCAGGTTTTTTCCAGGACATTGCGATGGTCCTTTTTGCCAGTATGCACATAATATCCATTAATTTGGCTAGGTGCTTAAGTTTGGCTGGCCTGGGGTACATTCCCAGAAGGCATTCGTCTAGGAATGTACCTAGTCGACCCTGCTTTCTCGCTTGTCTGCTGTACAGTGGTCCACAGGCTTGTGTTGTGGTGCACGACCAAAACATGTGGATCAGGTCCGCATTATTCGCCCCACACCAAGTGCCGTCAGAGTGCGGTGATTTGGCGAACTTCGCCAACCTAGATGAGGTTAAATATGTTCGATGTAGGAGGTTCCGTTGAATTTGCCTAAATCTGTGATTCCTGGAGACTGTTTTAGGATACGCTAGAGCCCTCTCCCATTCTCCACTTGTTATCTCCCGGCCCATGCCCCTTTCCCATCTGCTTTTCAGATCGGCACTACGTGGGTTAGGGATGTCACTCAGTTGGGCGTAGATCTGGGACACTGGTTTCCACCCCTCTCCTAGGCTGTACAATAGTGTGATCAGGGGGTTTGATTCCGATTCCTCTGGCCATATTTTCCACTTGTTTCGTGCTGTACGTATCCTGTGATACCAGAGAAACTGGCCCGTGGGCACTCCAGCTTCTTTGCGTAGTCTTTCAAATTCCTTGAAGGTGCCATCAGCATATAGGTCTCCCCATGTATATATCCCTTTCCCTTCCCAGTATCTGAGATGTTGTAGGTTCGAGGAGGATCTGCATAGGTCCGAAATCAATGGTATGTCCGGGGAGTACTGGTGCCTTGCGTGGGCGAGTGTCTCTGCTCTGTGCCAAACTTTTCGCCCTAGGGCTGCCATGAAGGGGGCATTTTGCATCAGGTAACTGGGGGCCCAGATAAGGTCCCTCAAATGGATCGGGGAGGTCAAGGACTGAAGCAGGGGTGTCTCAGATGTGGCGTTGTCTGCCAACCACTTGGTCACAAAACTAAGTTGTGCTGCCAAATAATATTTTTCTAAGTTTGGAAGTTGGATTCCCCCCTGGCTGTACTGCAGGACCAAGGTGGTGAGTGCTATCTTGCGCCTTCCTTTCCCCCATAGGAAATCTCGGAGTATCCCTTCTAGGAGGCGAAAGAAGGAAGTATTGATGTAGTAGTGTATGTTTTGGAACTTGTACAGAAATCTGGGAAGGACAATCATTTTAATTATTGAGGCTCTACCCATCATAGACAGGGGGAGTTTTGCCCAGATGTTCATGGATTTTCTCAAGGCAGGGATTGCTGCCTTCGTATTGTGTTCGTGCATTAATGCCGGGGTGTTCATTACGTGTATTCCTAGGTATTTGAATGAGGTGTCCTCCCATTGTACCCCTAGGGAAGGAAGTTCTGATATGTCCTTGTTCCTGAGGCCCGCTAGAGGGAAGACGCAGGACTTTGCCCTGCTAAATTGTATGTCTGAGAACTTCGCAAAGTTGTCTAAAACGTCCAGCATTATGGGCACGTTGTTGTGTGGGTCCCTAACATACAGCAGTACGTCGTCTGCATAAAGTGAGATGGTGTGATCCACTCCCCCCAGGCGTATCCCGGCGTCAAAGAATTGTTTCCGAAAATAGATGGCAATAGGTTCTTGTCCTAGTACATAGAGCATGGGGGATAGTGGGCATCCCTGCCTAGGGCCCCTGCGTATGTCCCAGGTGTCAGATATGTATTTTCTGGTTTTCACTCTAGCCTTGGGTTCCGTATAAAGAATCTTGACCCACCTAATAAAACCTGGGCCAAAGCCGAAAGCTTCCAGAACCGCCACGAGCCACTCCCAATATATGGGAATCAAATGCCTTAATGGCATCAAGGGATAGTAGTGCACATGGCTCCGCGATAGCCTGCGTTTGGTTTATAACCTGTTGCAGTCTGCGTAAGTTCATGGCTGTGTTCCGGCTCAGTATAAATCCGCACTGAACCATGTGCACGATCTCCCCTATGATTCTAGCCAGCCTCTTTGCTAGTATCGTCGTCAGAATTTTCACATCGTAGTTAAGCATGGCTATTGGGCGGTAAGAGCCACAATCAGACACCTGCATTCATGCCAAGCACAATACAACACACCACCCTTCTTTCCAAATCACACAATATCACAACAAAGCACATCACAACACTAAATGAGTGCAGCTGGTGTGTAATGCACTTAGTGTCATCTGAGTGTAGTAGCAGGATAAGTGTCCATTAGAGTTTAAAGCAATTAAACTCTGCAAGCGTGTATGTCTTGTAGGTAAGTCTGACTCACCTGTTCTTTAGAGACTATCTTGCGTACTGAAGCTTGGGAATGTGAAGGTGGATGCCAGACTGGGCACCTTGGAACAAACAGAAGCTGGACCTGGAACCTCATAGGTATAGAATGTGTCCATAAACAGAGAAAGCACTGCGATAAACACACTACAAACATTGATTAGTGTAGCAAGAGTGAATAATTACACGGCCCACGGTAGTGGCTGTGTAGTTATGGTTAAGTTGCTAAACACTTTTTGGGCGGCTTATAACTTCGCTACCCCCTGGACGAATCCACACCAAACTCAGCAAAAAAAAGTATATGGCCCACTCTAAATATATTTGCAAAGTTTGGTGAGGTTTGGTCCAGGGGGGGCAAAGTTATCGGGGGGGTCCCAAAATTTATTTTCTTCCCGTAGACTGAATGGGGAAAAAACTTTGCTCACGCCTACAGCCCAAACCGCTCGACGGATTTTCACCATATTTGCGGCAGGAGCAGCGGCTTGGTCCCGAAAGCGTGATTTTGTACATTTGGTGAAAATCCGTCCAGTAGTTTTTTTAAAACAATCAAAAAGTAGGTCACAACAAATTAGTGACATATATGTCCGCTCCGCGGACACACTTCTCTGTTCGCTCCGCCGAAAGGACACCGATTGGTTAATCCACTTGCGTCATGTCCACGAAGATGTCAGCTTTGATGTCCTGGGTGTTAGTTTTAGCAGTGCACGGTGGTGGCGCGGGTTATGCTTGTTTAGCTTACTATAACTGGCGAATTTCTGGGGTTTTTCAATTTTATTTGCAACCATAACGTCCCTTTAACAAAGTTTTTTCAGTGAATTTCAAAGGTTTTATTAGTGCAACTTAACGATAACCTCCCCTTAACAAAGTTTTTTCAAGGAATATCAAATATAAGCATGTTGCTCGAGTTCCAATGAACAAGAAAAGGGTATGTAAAAATGTGCACTGACAGGCTGGGTGGAGTTAGGCACTCTTACCCTCATCGAGAGTGCACTCTGCCAACGTATTGACACACTCCTGAAGTTGGTGTGTGTGGGTAAACAATACCTGGAATGATGATGCAAGGTGCTGGGTCCATTGGCTGAAAGATAAAACAACCCCTGCTTCTCAGATGCAGGTTCTGTCACAGGCTGTACATGCAGGTTTACCGCTGCCAATGGGTGGTTGTGGACTATTCCCTCACAACTCAAAGCATAGTAAAGGTTTTCACACAGACCCAAGAACTTCCAGAAGGACAAACTAAGACTCCTTTGGGCTTCCATCTTCCCCAGGAAACAGACAATCTCAGAGGAGGCAATACACACTCCTGTCCTTTGGACTATCTTGGCCCCCAGATTTCCTTTCTTTCAGGATGATGGGACTCCCCCAAAAATAAGATTCTTATTGGCACCAGTCTTGTTTTCTGGAAACAAAGATGCCTGGCAGAGAAAACCCCTGGTGGTAAGGGACAAGGGTTGTGGAGTCTGCAGGACTATAGACTGACACTTGAGAGGAATAAATTAGCTGCTGGGTACTCCTATTGGCGAGATAAAAGCAGTCTCTCTCTCTTCCCCCTCAGACCTTGAGGTTCTGGAGGCTCTTCAGCCTTGATTCAAGACCTTTTGAAGAGGAAAAACAGCAGGCATTTCCTCCCTCCCTGCCAGGGTAGCATCAGCCAATCAAAGGGGATTGAAGGGAAAAACTCTATCAATGGGCAACTAAGACAACCTCAGGTGAGCTCCCTTCCACATGGTTGACTGACAATGAGCTGACATTTATTTATTTATTTATTTATTTATTTATTTATTTATTTATTTATTTATTTATCTTTTGGTGATTTGTAAGACCAGGCTGCAAATGGATTCTTTTCATAGATCCCCAAGGGGAAGGAAGGGGCAAGTAGTGGTCTGATTATTCTTATTCTTGGATCATTCCATATCACTTTATTTTAGCGGAAAATGCTATGGGAAAAAAACAACTATATACAAAGCAAATAAATATCGGCGAAAGGGACAGGGAAGGAGTATATTATACACACACACAAGAATACAATAACAAGATCAAGGACAATACTGAACTTTAAGTGCAGAATAATGCAGATTGTACATCTGCAAACTAGTCAAATCAAGTGTTTATCCATAAGTAAAAGTTCACGCATATAACCTGGTATGAATAAGGTAAGGTGTTCTGGGAGTCAACACATTTCTTAAACAACTGCTTCTTCTGCTCTTTGGTGAACTATCCTGACGGTGCTGGGAAATTTGTACCTTTAGGCTGCTCTGGCAGTGTTCAGTGACCTCCCCCACATTAATTTACTGGCACGGACCTAGGAGAGTAGTATGGACCATGCTGACATTGGGAGTCTGGCCCAGCAGTACTGGGTGATTCAGAGAACTCCAGACATGGATGGTCAGTGACTTCACAGTCTTGTTTTGGGCCGGGAAAGCATAATATACTGTGGGGTTGTTGGAATATTGTCCAACTCCAGGCCTCGAGGGCCAGATCCATGCTGGGTTTTCAGGATACCCCTCTTAAATATTCATAAGATAAATGTGCATGCAATGATTGTAGATTTTTCCTCATGAATATTAACTAGGGATATTGTCAGGAATGACCCTTGTTCCCTGAAACTCTGGAACTCATGGAGGATACAACCCATTCAATTCTGTAATCAAACACCACACCCAAGATGGCCACTGAGACAGCACAAATCACGAAGTCAATGAAAAGATAAGAAGTGGTTTATAGTACTCCACGCAACCAGCAGGGGGACTCATTGCATTCATAAGCAGCACAAATCACAGATGGCTGCATTGCTACTTCCCTGTGGCTTGCTACATGGACCCTGCTCTTCGATCTGTCATTACGTTGCTGCAGATTCCTTTCGCCAAGCTTCCTGATCACGGTAATTCTTATCCCGCTTTCCCCCTGACTCTTGCTGGTCCTCTTACTGGTCTCTGCTTTCTCGCACACCTCACGCCTTTCTCTTTCTAACCGTCCTGCCTGTTCGCTGTCTTCTTTGCAGCTTTTCCTTGTGAGTCTGACCTCGGCATTTTGCCACAGCATTTCCTCTTCCATCTTCTGGCTGCTGTGATTCCTCTCCCAGTGTAGTTCCATGGCCAGCACCTTCATGCTTACCTTCCTTGAACAGAAGTGGTGCTCTTTTGTCGTGATTGCAATTCTCCTGCCGCATCGCTCTCCTCGCAGACTTATTCAACTTTCCCTTTGAATACGAACGGCACCTCCTTTTCTTGCTCTCATTCCTCCTCCATTTCGTGTCCTGTTCTATCCTTCCATCCTCCTCAAATTCTTGTACAGATTACTGTTCCTCTTTCAGACTGTTTGACAGGAACCTGCTAACCCGTTGGATTCTCCGAGACAATTATACATCTACTCGTCACTACAGAGCTCGTCAAACCCTGGACATCCCATTCCAGGCTGATCAGAACAGGTCTATGACAGTTTTTTTCCCTTTCTTAAGGGTTTTCCCTGTTTCTGCGCGACCTTCTGTTCTCATTCAGGGGCTGGATTACAGAAACTTTGCACCGGTGCAAGGGCAAAGTTGTACGGTATTAGCACTAGGGCAAAGTTTGCCCTATTTTTAAAAACACTAGGACATATTAGAAAACTATTGCACTATGGCAAATACATCTTGGCATTGTATACACACCTGGGAAAAAATTGCCCTACTGCAAGAAAGATACATTTTGGATGCGTTTTTTCACCAGGGCAAAGTTTGCCCTAGTGCTATTACCATTCCGTATTAGCAGTAGGGCAAACTTCCCCCTGTTGCAATAATGCAGTGAAAATCAATCTTTTTTGCCCAAGAGCAATTTTTTACCTATGTCAGCACCATGCCAAATTGCACTTGCCATGGTGCAATGGTTTTCTAATATGTCCCAGTGTTTTAGAAAATAGGGCAAACTTTGCCCTAGTGCTAATACCGCGCAACTTTGCAGTGCAAAGTTTCTGTAATCGGGCCCCAGAGATCTGACAGAGATGGGGATCATCCTATTATTCTCCTTAAGAACTCCTCCTACGATCTCAGGTTAGTTCACAAATCGAAATGTGATAGATATCTTGAAAACCCATCAGGATTCCGGCTCTTGATGCCTGGAGTTGGGCGTCCGCCAATATACAAAATGTATGGTCCTCCCTGTAAGGCAGGTAAACCCTGGGGTTATCAGCATGCCCTAGGCTGGGGGCACTCTGATGGGGTCATTAATAGGCGTCACTGCTGTTCCTCCAGGCCTACCACAGGCCTGCAGTGGTTTAGATTTAGGTCCCTCGGCATTGCCCATATAATGTTGTGGGCATAGTGAACTAATCACACCCACCCTGTACTATCACCCTGCATCAATAGGGCGAGTGTTTGCTTATGGCCCTAGCTGGTCTGCTTAACGAATCCCAGGGCCTCTGTGCACTTGTGTGCAGTCCTGGTCTGAATTCCTAAGTCCCCCCAATGCTGACCACAGCTGCTGGGAGAAATACATGTGTGTGTACCAGGAAGCAGGTGGAGACTCAGAGCCTGGATGATGGTGGTGATTTGTGGTGCACTATGTGGCACACCCATACATGAGCAAGGAACTTCATTTTTTTAAGATTACATGTTCTGTAATTGTCTGTTGATGGCCACAGAATATGACCAATGTCAGGTTATTTATTTATTAGTTAATTTAAGTGTTTTGTAAAGGGCTGTAGTTAACACTTGTCTGCCTTGTGGTTTTGTTCAAAGGCAGATGTTCAGGCCTTAAATTGATTAGACTCTGGGCTGCCTATTCCCACATATTGGTAATTTCATCCTGAGTCTGAAAGAAATCGCCGTCCTGATTGGTGGGCTTAGTCTCTCGGCCAAGGTGGCGTGGTCCGAGTCCGGCCTGCTATGGGCGTACGTTATGGTTCAGTTTCCCTGCCTGTACAAAAATGTGTGTCTTGTCGACATAGTACAAACAAGCCACACTCTGTAGTGTATGGTAAACTTCTTTTTATCTGAATTCATTGTCTCAATGACTCATATGAGGTCGGTGTGGCCTACATTAACACTTTACATGATCTAGCACTGACTGCTACATGTGTATCTTTATCTACTGATAAAAAACCTAAGTACTGTGCATGCTCTTAGAAATGAATTTATTACAGGGGTGTTATGTTAAAAATCAATACATATATCTACTACTTCTAAAGTTCATTCTGACTCATTCTAGTCATTCACTTGCACTTAATTTCACTCCAAAATGTATAAAACTATACATACTAAACACTGTGCAAAAATGTGCTTACAATTTCTAAAGTGCAACTGCAATGGAACTATTTAAACATTCAATTCTGCATTAGTTTACATTCCACATAATTATTCGAAAAATTCTCGAGATCTTTATGAGCACTCTATGTTGATTTTCATAAACGTGGATATTTTGCCTTTAAAGGTGCCAAATCATTTGCTTCCTTATTAACTGGTCTACAGACTCAATTTATCACATTGTCCATGTTAGTGCTCGGTGCCGCTCAAATATACCATGCCTGTCCACATAGAACAGAATGCTTTGCCATCTTCTTCTTTTCTCTTGTCATTAACATTTACTTTTATTTGCAATTGACATCATGTTTTACTGTTTGAACTACAATTAGTTGATTATAGCAGAAAGATTGTGAGAGGAAATAAACAACATTGAAGGGAACAAAAATAGAAACATAGCATACAAATTGACGGGGTCATGCTGTTACACTGCGCCGTGCACATCACTCCAGAAGACGGGCTTGTTCTTTAAAAGGTACGCACAAACATGTTTTCCTTCCTTATGGTATGCGGCGCTTCATTCCCCCATTCCTTTCACAATGGAGATTGCGGCAGGGGTTGAACAAACTACGAGTTCCATGATCCTCCACTGCACTATCATGTGCCCTGCACCTCCAATCACCATGCTCTGACGTTTTGCTTTCTCTTTCGGATAAATGCAGTCTTTTCATTCAGCTCGCTGCTTCTGATTGAAGTTGCTGACGCCTTTGAAGTTTCGTCTTCGTCCTTTCTTGAATATCTGGAATTCTTGACCTTTGCCTGCCTAACGGACCGTCTTGTCTGCTGCTTTGTACTTTACTGCCAGGTTGGTGTACCAGGACCTACTTCTTGTTTTCACGGACTGCCTTGCCAAATCGATTTTGTACTTCTGCTGCCCGCACGTTAACAGGACCCTTTCAAGTCTTGCTCCTAGCCCCGAACTGCACATCTAACAGGATTACCGTCTGGGATTCATTGACATTTCTATCAAGTCTGATATCGGACATTGGGAATTGTGTTTACCTTTCTTCAACAAGTGCACAGGGGGACGCTGCGCAGAGTGTGCACCAACCCGGAACTAGTGCGCTCCTCGTGCCGTTCGGGTTAGAACCCTCACTAACATTCCCATTTATTATTTTACACTGCCGTTTGTTTGACCTTGGATTGATCCCAACACTACTAGTGGTAAGGAGTGTTTCCTTCCTATTCCAACCTATTGTCATAGTTCCTTGAATAGTCTTGACAGGGATATTATCTTGAGGTAGAAATAATCCATTCCCGGTCTGCAATTATAGAACTCATCTCTTCTTCTTTATTTTTACAGCTGGTAAACCGTGGCGGTGTGTTCTCCCCGCTCTTTTGGGTGATCGGGCTCTTGTACTGTTTTAATCAGTAGGGGGTCATATCATTTTAAAGATCTATTCCCTCACAGAGAGGAGGCTCGGTTGGAGGCCCCATCCGAGCTCTTCAATCAAACCCTGCGAATCCCGGTCCTGGTCACCTCCTTATCCTCATCCTGGTTGGTGAGTAACAGAATCAGAAGCCTTATTAATATGGAAGGAGAGGACCCCTTAGCCGCCATGGTACGTCTGGTGGCAGAACTCCGGGCTGAGATTTCAGTAGCTCATGATGCTCTGAGTCACAGGATTGATAATCTACAAAGATTTCTGCAGCCGCAGTCTTTGGGGATAGACGTCTCAAACGCTTCTGCATCGACTTCAGGGGTCTCTAATCCCTCAACATCGGGGTTTGCTGCGGCCCCAGTACTGGTGGCTTCTCAATTCCCGTTAGCTCCTCCTGAGAGATTTCTTGAAGACCCAAAAAATTATAGGACCTTTATTAATCAGTGCAAGCTGCACTTTCTTTGTCGCCCTACGGCTTTCCCTAATCCAACGACAAAAGCTGCCTTTATCCTTTCCAATTTTGGTGGAACCGCTGCAGCCTGGGCTAACCCTCTACTCGAGTCAAACAGCTACCTGCTATATGACTGCGATGCCCTCATCGCAGCTATGAACCGGGTTTTTGACACTCGTTACAAATCCCAGGCTACGGACCTTGAGTTCCTGAACTTACCCCACGGGACATCCTCTCTGTTTACCTATCTTACTAGGTTTAATCAACTGGCAGCCGAAACGGACTGGCCAGAAGATAAAAAATCGGCAGTCTTTTACAAAGGGCTATCAGAGGAATTAAAAGATGTATTAGCAACCGTACCTACAGTTCCCACGGCTTTTGGTGAACTCCTGGATTTGGTTTTGCAGATCGACGCCTGAAGAGCAGAAAGAAAAGGGGAACGCAAACCAGCAGGTATGACCCCTCCACTGCTGGAATCCGCCAGTTCTTCCTTGTCCGCCCCTGAACCCATGCAAGTGGGGGCTATATGGGGACCCCTTACTCCAGCCCAAAGGTAACACCGCAGATCTAACAATCTTTGTATGTATTGCGGTTCGGCGGACCATCTACTTAGGGACTGCCCAAAGAAACCTGTTGGGAAGGCGGGAAACGCCAAAACCCGGCGCTAGTAAGAGTCCCTACGCCGGGGATACATTCTTTGGACTCACACGGGGTCACCTCTGCCCCTGTTAGTTTACCTGTGGTCTTTACAGCGACTCCTGACATCTCTTTTTCTTCTTTAGCCATTATTGACTCCGGTGCCACAGGGAACTACATGGACTATGACTATGCTAGTTCTCATAATGTGCCTATGGTGTCTAAGGTACGTCCAGAAACCGTTCATGCAGTGGACGGTACCTCCTTGGTATCTGGGTTGGTCACCCAAAACACTTCTCTGGTTCGAATGCAAACCAAAGAAGGGCATACTGAGAACATAACATTTGACTTGATCAAGGCCCCCCAGTTCCGGGTCATTTTAGGGGTTCCCTGGCTTCAACAACATAACCCTGCCATTGACTGGGCTAAGGGGGTCGTTCAGTTTCCATCCCCGCTCTGCAATGAACAATGCTTTCTAAGCACTAATGTGTCACCCGATTCTTCCTGTCAGGCATTAGTCGCCTCCACAGCCCTTATCGGGGCCGTTACCACTGCTCCCGATATAACTATTCCATTGGAATATCAGGCCTACCGTGATGTCTTTGACAAGGGTGGAGCCGACCACTTACCACCACATCGTCCATATGATTGTCCTATTGATTTAACACCTGGGGCCAAAATTCCAACTGGCAGAGTGTACGCCCTTACGTTACCAGAGGATAAGATATTAAAAAACTATATTGAGAAAGCCTTGAGCAACGGGTTCATCAGGCCGTCCAGGTCCCCTGCAGCCTCTCCGCTCTTCTTCGTTCCTAAGAAGGAGGGTGATCTTCGCCCTTGCATTGACTATAGGGCCTTAAATTCGGTCACAGTAAAAAACCAGTACCCTCTTCCGTTAATCTCTGTTCTTCTGGATCAATTAGGTACTTCTGTTATATTTACCAAACTGGATCTGAGGGGAGCGTACAATCTTGTACGTATACGCAAGGGGGACGAATGGAAGACGGCGTTCAAAACCCGGTACGGATTATTTGAGTACCTTGTCATGCCCTTTGGGCTATGTAATGCTCCGGCCACGTTTCAGGCCTTTATGAACGATATCTTCCGTGACTGTTTGGACCAGTTCATAGTAGTCTACCTGGATGATATCCTTATATACTCTTCATCTAGGCAGGCACATAAGGAACATGTGCTTTTTGTTCTGCAGAGACTGCGAGAGAACCATTTATTCATTAAAGCCGAGAAATGTGTCTTCAATACCACTGAGGTCGAATTCCTTGGTTATGATCTCACTAATCAGGGTATCAGAATGAGCCGTTCGAAAGTTAAGGCAGTCTTAGAATGGCCTATTCCCACCTCAGTCAAAACACTTCAGTCGTTCTTGGGCTTCTCAAATTTCTATAGACGTTTCATACACTCCTTCTCCTCCATCTCAGCTCCTTTGGCAGCTTTGACTAGTTCCAAGCAACCCTTCCATTGGACTCCTGAGGCACAAGAGGCCTTTGATGCTCTAAAAGAGGCCTTCTCCTCTGCCCCGGTATTACAGCACCCTAATCCACTGTTACCATACTTGGTGGAAGCGGATGCTTTGGGATCCGCTGTTGGGGCCGTCTTGTCTCAGCGTTGTCCTGATTCTGGTGAAATACACCCTATAGCTTATTTCTCTAGGAAACTCACTCCCTATGAGAAGAATTACCCCATTACGGAAAGGGAATTGCTGGCCATCAAGGAGGCTTTTTCAGAATGGAGACATCATTTGCTGGGTGCACAGCATCCTGTTACGGTTTTCTCAGATCATCGCAGTCTGTTGGCTTTCAAATCCATGAAATGTCTCACTGCTCGTCAGGCCCGCTGGCACCTCTTCTTTTCACAGTTCAACTTCACTCTCACCTATCGTCCGGCACGTCTCAATACATGTGCTGACGCCTTGTCTCGCCTGCCTCAAGATCCTCAGAGTACCATTCTTGACCGACCTTTGGTTTTACCCTGCAGGGTGGTCTGCGGATGCACCCCACATTCGTCTTTGTGTTCCATAGTTACGGAATGGGTTGCCACTCATGCAAAGGAATGCCTCGACCTCAATCTTTACATTGTTCAGGGGTTGCCTTACTTACCTCCCGGAGAAGCACGTCTTCGTGCTTTTACCTGGTCACACGACTCGATTTCGGCAGCTCATCCCGGTCAACAGAAGACTTTGGAGGCTATTCGCCGTTGGGCTTGGTGGCCCTCGATGTCTAAAGATGTCATTGACTACCTTGCCTCCTGTTCAGTCTGCTCCCAATGCAAAACTACTCGGTCCAAGCCCATGGGCCTCCTACAACCGCTCCCTGTGCCACATAAGCCGTGGTATATGGTATCCATGGACTTTGTAGTGGACTTACCTCCTGTGAACGGCTTTAACACCATCTGGGTTGTGGTTGATTATTTCACTAAACTGGCCTTACTTGTTCCCTGTATCGGTCTCCCGTCTGCCCCAGCATTGGCGTCCCTCTTTCTTAAGAACGTTTTTAGGTTCTTTGGCCTTCCCTCTATCATCGTTTCAGACCGTGGGTCCCAATTTACGTCACGCTTCTGGAGAGCCTTAACGGCGTCGCTTCAGACCGAGGACCGTTTCAGTTCGGCCTTTCATCCACAAACGGATGGCCAGACAGAGAGGGTTAATGCCACCATGGAACAGTATCTCAGGTGTCTCTGTCTTCAGTTCCAGTCGGATTGGTTGGTGATGCTCCCACCGGCTGAATTCGCATACAATAATTCCTTACACTCCTCTTCTGGTGTTTCTCCCTTCTTTGCTTTATACGGGCAACACCCTCGTTCCTTGCCTCTGGATCCGGCTCTTCCAATTGATAACCCGGCAGCTCTGGATTGCGTCCGGAACATGCAGACGGTGCATGACTCAGTTCTTGGACACCTATTTAAGGCTCAGAGACGGGCCAAATTCTATGCCGATAAGCATCGGATCCCTGCACCCGATTATACGGTAGGCATGAAGGTATGGCTCTCCACGCGCAATGTGAACATACCTGGCAAACGTGCGCTCCTTCCGAAATTTGTGGGTCCCTATTCGGTGACCGCCGTGATCAACCCGGCAGTGGTGCGTCTTTCTTTGCCTTCTTCGTGGAAAGTGCATCCCGTGTTTCATGTGAGTCTGCTGAAACCATGTATTGCCTCCACCAGACTGCCGGCTCGTCCTTCTCCAGTGCACGTGGATGGTGACCTGGAATATAAAGTGGCTGGCATACTGGATTATCGTCTGCGCAGGGGTCGTCCCTTCTACCTTGTTGATTGGAAGGGCTATGGTCCCGAGGACCGGTCTTGGGAGCCTTTGTGCAATATACATGCGCCTGCCCTTTTGCGCCGTTTCCATGCCCGTAGGGGGTTGGCGCCGTTTTTGGGGGTGGATACTGTTACACCCCGCCGTGCACATCACTCCAGAAGACGGGCTTGTTCTTTAAAAGGTACGCACAAACATGTTTTCCTTCCTTATGGTATGCGGCGCTTCATTCCCCCATTCCTTTCACAATGGAGATTGCGGCAGGGGTTGAACAAACTACGAGTTCCATGATCCTCCACTGCACTATCATGTGCCCTGCGCCTCCAATCACCATGCTCTGACGTTTTGCTTTCTCTTTCGGATAAATGCAGTCTTTTCATTCAGCTCGCTGCTTCTGATTGAAGTTGCTGACGCCTTTGAAGTTTCGTCTTCGTCCTTTCTTGAATATCTGGAATTCTTGACCTTTGCCTGCCTAACGGACCGTCTTGTCTGCTGCTTTGTACTTTACTGCCAGGTTGGTGTACCAGGACCTATTTCTTGTTTTCACGGACTGCCTTGCCAAATCGATTTTGTACTTCTGCTGCCCGCACGTTAACAGGACCCTTTCAAGTCTTGCTCCTAGCCCCGAACTGCACATCTAACAGGATTACCGTCTGGGATTCATTGACATTTCTATCAAGTCTGATATCGGACATTGGGAATTGTGTTTACCTTTCTTCAACAAGTGCACAGGGGGACGCTGCGCAGAGTGTGCACCAACCCGGAACTAGTGCGCTCCTCGTGCCGTTCGGGTTAGAACCCTCACTAACATTCCCATTTATTATTTTACACTGCCGTTTGTTTCACCTTGGATTGATCCCAACACTACTAGTGGTAAGGAGTGTTTCCTTCCTATTCCAACCTATTGTCATAGTTCCTTGAATAGTCTTGACAGGGATATTATCTTGAGGTAGAAATAATCCATCCCCGGTCTGCAATTATAGAACTCATCTCTTCTTCTTTATTTTTACAGCTGGTAAACCGTGGCGGTGTGTTCTCCCCGCTCTTTTGGGTGATCGGGCTCTTGTACTGTTTTAATCAGTAGGGGGTCATATCATTTTAAAGATCTATTCCCTCACAGAGAGGAGGCTCGGTTGGAGGCCCCATCCGAGCTCTTCAATCAAACCCTGCGAATCCCGGTCCTGGTCACCTCCTTATCCTCATCCTGGTTGGTGAGTAACACATGCTGATTGCAATGCTGTCATTTCTCCCACAATACCATTCAACTCTAGGCATGTAAACATGCCTGACCCCCCCACTAAGTGATGGGTCGCATCTTTAAGAATGTGTTTACCTGCGAATATTCTTGTGTTAATCGTGGGGGATGAACTTGGAGGGTCTCTCCTACCCAGAGACCCCTGAGCACCCTAATAGCCCTCTAAATCTCATGTTCGCTCCCCTCACCCCACTTATTTCCCTATGGGGGATATGAGCCAAGGTGATACAACCTCCCTGCCCAGGGAAGCCGCTTTGTTTCACATTTCTAATTCGGAAGACCCCTTCTGCCAAGGAAACGTGGTTTTTTTTCTTTATTATTGGCCCAAGCAGGACAGATTGCTTGTATTGAAAATGAAAAAAAAATCTCAATTTTGTAAGGCCTGGAAATAAAAACAATATTTAACATGTCCTACCACACCGTGGGCCCTGCCAGGCCAAGGCAAAAGAGTGTGGCGTCTAAAAGGGTCATGTCATAGGGCCTTGTGTGGGGTGTCAATCTGCCCTATTATGTGTAAACTTTGAGCATTTGTGGACAAATTGACAAACAAATTTGTGGAACCTCAAGCCACCCACACTTCAGGTGGCTTGAGGTTCCCTATAAATATTACAACCGTGACTGCTTTCCTGCCCTCACACAATCAGCCTCATAAAGGTGCTCAGTTGGCCCACATAATCTGTCCCTCAATTGAGCTCACACATTGTCCATCTGCTTTTAATGTACATGAGCAAATTGGTTGGTTTCCTGATCGTGTCCATAACATGTCCTGGGAGGATAGCTCAGCGGCAACATGCTCGCCTTGGAAACAAGACGACATGAAGCAACATAGGTTTTATCCCCGGGGTCCGCGCTTAGAAACCTCTGGGTACTAAGTGCATTATAAATACGCAACTAAGACATATACCTGTAACAGCGCCTCGATGCCCCCGGGCTGTGTGAGCGCTTTAAAAATGCAAATAAATGAATTTAAAAAATACTATCACTTCATTAACTTAAGTAGAAGGGCTGGCACGGTGGGGGTTGAGGAGCAGGCGGTTTGCGTGAGTAACCACTTG
Source organism: Ambystoma mexicanum (assembly GCF_040938575.1). Lineage (NCBI taxonomy): Eukaryota > Metazoa > Chordata > Amphibia > Caudata > Ambystomatidae > Ambystoma > Ambystoma mexicanum. The sequence goes on from NC_090922.1 coordinate 1,303,288,617, forward strand.
GAGCTAAGCAGTTCTTTTTGGTCTCAATTTTGGCTTGCAGCAGAGCTATTTTGTCTGATAAGGCTTTCTGGATATTAGCACAACAGGCCTTGTCCTTAATGCAGACCTCTGTGGGAAGGGCTGGGGACTCAAGTTCCCTTGGAATGGAAAAGAGCTCTTTAGTGCCAGATTTTGCATCTGGATTCTGGCGTTATAGATCTCTCTTTTGGTATTGATAATGGCAGCTTTATACATGGTGGCGGCGATGGAGAACATTTCCTTGTTTGGGAATGAAGGGCTCTTTCGCCAGTTGGCTTCGGATGATCTTTTGGCATTGCAGAGTGCTTTTAAATCGCCTGTGAACCACTTATTTAAGTGGGCTGTCGGTTTAGCCTTTCTAAGTTTGAGAGGGGCAATTTTATTGAGAGCTAGTTCTATGGTGCCGTGGTACAAGTCTACCAGTGAAGATGGGACCATATCTGGATTATAGTTTAAATCAGTGATTGGCTGTAGCAAGGGTAATAAGTTGTCTAAGGTCATATTACGATTATTTCTGGACAGGGCAGTGTTAACGTTAATGTGGGCATCCTTCTGGACAGGGCAGTGTTAGTGTTAATGTGGGCACCCTTCTGTATGGTGAAGGTGATGCAGTGGTGGTCGGACCATGCACAAGGTGTGTTCTTAAGGATAGTAGTGGAGCAATTTAGGTCTGCTAGCCAATCCAATATTCTACCCTTGCTATGGGTAGGTCAGTTAATGTGTTGTTTGAAGCCAAGCTGTGTAATGGTGTTGTCTATATTAGAGGCATTAGAGTCGTTTGGGTTATGAAGACCTGGGTTAAAGTCTTCCAGCAAAATATTTTGCGAACCCGGTTTGGTATTTTGGGTCAGGAGGTGGGTAATGTCTTCCTCAAAAGAGATGATGGCCTCAGGGGGTTGGTAGAGAAGATGGAGTCGAATGGTGCGGGTGGCTGTGAGCGGGAGTTTAACTGAGAGGAGTTCCGCTGAAGGGAAGGATGCATTTGAGCATTCCCTGAGGCTCAAGTGTGATTTGGCTATAAAGGCCACTCCGCCACCTTTGCCAGTGCCTCTGTCTGTTTCGATTATTGTATAGTTATCTGGGATAGCTAGTGATAAGGTGGGACCTGCCACAGACTATAGCCAGGTCGCTGTTATAGCAAGGAAGTCTAATTGGTTAGTGATAATGAGGTCGGCAATGTCCAGGGCGTGGGCTACCTAGGAACGTGCATTAATGAGAGCTCCTTTGATGGTTGCTCTGTCTAAATCTGAGGCTCCAGGTGGGGAATTAGGGTTTGTAGGAGAGCAGATGTTTTTTGTTGGATTGAGTGGGTACAATAGGAGGGGGTGTGGTCTTTGAGTTAATCGTCCTGCTGGTGTCTGGTGGGTCAGGTAGTCTGTTTGTCATCGTGATACACGGGCCGCGAGAACCGAGTCTCGCGTTTCCTAAGGCTGAGTGGACATGGGGTCAGGGATGAGGGAGGGGAGGCATAGAGGTGGATCCATTCGTCGGGTGGGATAGGGTCGTTCACACTAGTGGTTGGCGATGCTTCTAACCAGCAAGGTGTGCATAAGGCTGAAAGGCTGGTAGGACTGTTGTAGGAGCTATGGCATGAAACGGAGGTAAGAGGGTAGCCATGATGAGTGTTACCATCAGGGTGCCAGGATTGTAGTTCAGGTTAATGAGATATAGCACGGCTGGAAGTGCAATGGGGTACTAGGTACGGTGTAGTGTACTCAGAGTAGCACTATGTGATACGCGTTGAGATCTTAGGCATAACAGTTAGGCTAGGTAAAACACACTACACAGCAAGATGCTAAGCAGAACACCATATGCTAAATTTGGAATTCACGGGAATGAGATGCTAGACAAAACAGATAGGTTAGGCAAAACACAGTCGGCTGAATGTGTGGCTATATATTTTACAGAAAGGTGCAAAGCAAACACCATAGGCTAAATTTGGAATTCACTGCAGTGAAGTGCTAGACAAAACAGTTAGGCTAAAATTCATGGCAGTAGGATGTCCAGTGAAATTTTGCACAAAACACAATAGGATGAGTATAGAGATTTGCAGAAAATTATGTGGAAAGGCAGCAGTAAACTACATGAAGCATTATAGAATTACTACAAGACAATCGGGTGCAACATGATAGTGACAGCACTAAAGAGCTAATAACAGTGCGATATGGCTATATGGGTGCCAAAAGTGGGCACATGACGTAAATGGGCAGTAGGAAGGTGAGTAGCCCTAGATTTGAGGGTAAGAAGAGGTCTTTCAGTTGATCGTGGCAGCGGAAGTGGAATGATACAGTGGGTACATGGCCTTGTAACTTGTATGCGTCACTGAGAGTTTGTCGGCGAGATGTTAATATTCTGTGGCATAGGAATAGGAGATGTGCCCTGGGGGAATGGACCAGTAGGGGTTGGGTGTGCTATAGGTACTCTTACCTGGCTACGAGGCCTCAGTAGGGGTTTTCGGCACCACGCCCCGCTCTGATGCGCGAACAGGCACAAACAGGGCCTTCTTCACGGGCCTTACCCAAAGGGCTGGCTTCCGCCTGCCGGCGAAGCCGAATGGGTAATGAGGAAAGCCGTTGCTGGGCAACGGATCAACAGCCTCGATCTGGCTGTGATCAAGGAAGTTCACCGGCCATTTAAGGATCAGGGTGGTTGCAGGGAAATATGCACAGTGTGCAGAATCATTAGGCAGACAGCCACAAATTGCACAGATGGCTTTTTAATTGTAGATACCTCGTGGGCAGCAGCACCAAAGTTTAGGTGGTAGGTGGGGGTCAGCTGTGGCTCGTCGCTCGCTCGCTGTAGTTTGCGTCGATGAGGGATACACGTGGGTCCTTTCAGCACTTCTCCTGCAGCGTTGGTAGAGTGGTGAGGGCTCCGACCCGCTCCCAGACGATGAGGTGGGACGTGGTGTGGCCCCCACAACGCTGCCCTGTCACAAAAACAACTAATTAACAGACACACCTCCCATGATATAGTGCATCTTGGATTCTAAATTTGTGTGGCATCAGTGAGGACATTGTGCAGCATTCCGTTGACTTTTTTGTAGAATTCTTGCAGCATTTTCACTTATATAGAAATATATCACTTTTGCATGTTTAGTCATATCTGACCTGCCTCGCTTAACTTCTCCAAGCAAAGTCAATACGTGCAATCCTTCCCCAATCTACCCTCCAAAGACACCTATACTTCTCTCCTTTTTTGTGGAGTGTCCTGTTCTTTAGGCGTCTGTCCATTCTCCCGGGCCTTCAACAGAATTCAGTGTGTTCACTCTGCCAGCAAAACTGTATCACCCTCCAGAAAAATGTTGATCTTCTTTTCTCTACGGACTTTAGTGGGATGACCTCACAAAACACGTGTCTTCGCCCTCCTAGGAAGCACATCTATATCTGGTGTTCTGCTTGCCCATACCCACCATCCTGCGCACCCACTACCCCAACAGATACGTGCATGCCTGTAGTCTTGCTACATCTGCTGAGCAGGCACCCACACTTAACAGCCTCACCTATACACCTCTATCCTTAGGTTCTGAGGCAGGGAACACAGAGTGGGTCTATAGAGGACGATGGAGAGGAAGTTATTTTTTGGGATGTAGATTTGGGATTACTGGGAGGGGATGCCATTGAAGTCTAGGAAATGCATGGAACCTCTTTCAATGGTGTAAACTAGTGCAATACTCGTGATACTCTTTGACTAGGGGTGAGTTAAGGGGAATGTCCCCGCTTTTAATGCAATAAAGCTGGATAACCTGCACCCCTACGCTCCTAGCACTCTATCTAGCACCGTGCCCAAATAGTCGTTTACCATAAAGAAAAATACTTTTTTGTGTACCATATTTCAATGTCTTGCAGCCTGTGCAGCAGACACTTAGCCCACACAGCTATTCTGACAAATGTGTTGCCTTTATCTAGCTGAAAATAGAGATCATTTCTAGGAATGGTCTAATGATAATTACCACCGGGACTTTAAGTGGGTTGGGGCGAGCCAGGGTCGGCCCCAGCAGTCTTTAATAAAAAAAAAAAACCAAATGCCCTGTCAGGGCTCCCAGAACCACCAAATTCCCCAATCTCATTTTCTAGCACTGTAAATTAAAAGATGACAAGTAACAATACTGCTTATTACCAGTAGATGGCACTATCAGCAATGTTTAGTGACATCCCTACAAAAAGACATTTGGAATTAGATTAGAATCACATTATTTGTTTTTAACACTGGTGGGAAGAGAATACATTTCTTGATTTTTGCAACACATTGTGTTATATTCTTGCCATTAGAATGATTTAATAAAATTAATACATAAGAGTCCTGCATTTCCTTCAAAGGGACTGAGTGATTGGAATGTGCACTGACTCATTGTGATTTAATTCTGAATTTATATTTGAAAAGCTTTATTTTAGTCGAATTTTTAACTGCACATGAATTATATTTAACACATCTTATAAGAAAGATTTGACTCCAGGCACGAAAACTCAACCATGTTTTTTAGAAGGGCTTTGTGTGTTTTAAAGTTTCTTAACCTACATGAGGATATTAGGCTGGGCCAGATGCTTCTTAGTCCCACACCCTAATACTGCTTAGTAGGACCTTTCTTCGATTTCTCATGCACTTTAAGCACTGGGTTTCACTGTTACTTTTACAAAACTACAAGGCCCAATGTAATGCCAGGCAATGGATCTCCATATCTCCAGGGGTTGCAAGAGCCCTCTCCATAGGTGCCATGGCATTTCATATGCCTGGGCTCTCCTCCGTATGCCATAGTTCTGGCAGGGCTGCTCACAGCATGGCTCAGCGTAATAAGGGCTTCATAGCGGTCCAGATTAAAAGAGTGCTGTCATTATGCAAATACATCTGCTTATGGTTTCCCCGAGAAATCATGGCAGTGCGAAGATGAGTTCCGCTCCATTCGCTGGCAAGGCATTTCAGTCTGCCTTTCAATTGTTCAACATTCCATTACATACTTGACTGCGCCTTTGCTGCCTTTTGTAAGAGCGGATTGAAAGTTGCCAGAGTGCTCTAAGAAATCTTGGATTGTTTTTTGGATTGTTTAGGGTCACCGTTTTGCCTTCCTCCTGAGATGCCATTGCAGGCCACGCTTCAAGCATCCTAGCCGTGTAATGCCGCTTCGTCTGGATTTACGGCGCCGTAGCCTCTTTCTCCATTGGGGGAAAACCCTTTGTTTCAGTGTTTGGAAATGAGCCACCACTTTTATATGGGAGGTATAGCGCCACTGAATGGTGTCTGTGCAAAATGTGGACAGTGAGGCAGCGCCACCAATATTTTGTGCACAAATGTCAGTCCTCTGGGCGTAAATTTTCTTTCCCTACATTCAGAATTGTACATGGTGGTTGAATTTCCACTCTCAGTTAAATGTGGCGATATTTCCTTCCAGCTTCCCCATCTACAAAATCTAGCCCTTTGTGGCCGCTCAGGGCTCGGGGGAGTGATTAAAGGAGCTTTGTTGCATGCTGTGTTTTCTTGGGCATGGTTGCTACATGCCTTGCCGCACCATGACACTATGGAAGGCTCGGATTCTGACCACGGCTAAGCCGTAGACAGGCTTCAGGTTCTTAAGAACTTTGCGCGCAAACCTCAGGTTTTGGGAACCATGACATAAATAAATGAGGAAACAAAAAAAGGGAGGGTTTTTTGCTCGCTTTTCAGGGAGATGTTGCAAAATTGACACATTCGGATTTGTGTTGTACAACCCCTGCCAAATGTTGTTGGGGGTCTGGGAAAGAAAGCAGAAGGGCTTTGATGCCTGTGTTTTCTTGGGCATGGCCCAACACGCCCCAGCTCACCATGCAGTGAGTACATTCCAGGCATACCCCCGGCGCAGCATGCCCCTCTTCTCCAGCTAGCCCTCCTTTTGGCACTACGCCGCATAGAATACAATTTAGTCCCATGATACATTTGCTCCAATTGTACACAAAGTGCCTCCGCCTTTTCCTTCTCATGCCTTCCTGAGCGCCTTATCTATCCCTCGCCCTCATCCCAACTATCTACCCAAATTTTGCTCCTCCCTACCTCTACTGAATGTTCTGCCCCACTCCTCCCTTGCCTCTTTGACAGGCAAAAGCGCTTCAACGGCATGAACTATGGCAGTAGGCGCTATTCAAATGAAAGATAACTTTACATAACATTATGGCACGGCTCAGATGATGCCATGGCTTAGGTAATACCCCTGTGCTGCTTATGTATTATATTTTTTGCTGTTTTATAATGTACCAAGTACAAACACTGGCGTATCCTAGTCCATCGTTCTGATTATGCCAAGAATCTGATTAATTTCATCTGTGCTTTTAACATCTGACTCCTTTCTTCTAGGTGGTCTCCCTATTACACTATCTCTCTGTGATTAGGGCTGGGGTTATAATTAGGCCTGATCTGATTCTGTTCACGTACGTGCTCTTTTTTTGCCAGCCGTCAAATAACAGCGAACATCTGCTAAGTCTAATGTCCTATCAGGCCCGGGCTCTCATGATGCAGAGGAAAAGGGCTATGTTTGGGCTGGGGCTCTCTTCCTTCTACAGAGAGCCATGATTGGCTGAGGGTTCCGATTGTCTCAGGGCTCTGGGGCTCTGCTTGAATCAGGCTTCTGATTGGGCCAGGCTTCTGCTTGAACCAGGCTTCTGATTGGGCCAGGCTTCTGATTGAATCAGGCTTCTGATGGGGCCAGGCTTCTGATTGGGCCAGGCTTCTGCTTGAATCAGGCTTCTGATTGGGCCAGGCTTCTGCTTGAACCAGGCTTCTGATTGGGCCAGGCTTCCGTTTCTTACTTCAGTTTTGAGGAAGGCTGACATCGTGACTTGTACTCAAGTACCAAAGACCCTGCTGCTCAGGGAGTGTCTGTCAGAGCAGCAAAGATCTTGAAGCACCTGAACCTGAAAATGCCCCCCCCAGTCAGCCATGAAACCTCCCATGATGTGTCGCCATTGTAAATCCCATATTCACCTTTGTGCTGCTCCCCCGCTGCTGCGTAGCCAGTTCTCCCCTATATAAATACTACATACACACATGCATACACAGTTGAGCAGTGTGTTGCCTGTATAGGAAGCTATTGTTAATGCAAACATTCTTGTTGCACAAGAATCACCTCAGAGTGATGTGTCTACATTGAGCATTCTACTGAGTGACTTCTAAAGTCCTTTTAAGATAGAGCTGGGAGCACCTTTATTTACATGCTCCTCGGCAGCAAACAAACACGAAGAACGCTGATATCACAGGTAGAGCAATGTTAATGTTCTGAAAGTCAATAAACACAAAGCCTTCCTTTCTTTCTTTCTTTCTTTCTTTCTTTCTTTCTTTCTTTCTTTCTTTCTTTCTTTCTTTCTTTCTTTCTTTCTTTCTTTCTTTCTTTCTTTCTTTCTTTCCTTCTCTCTTCTCTATTTCTTTCTTTCCTTCTTTCTTTCTGCTGCTCCTCAGTGGAGTGTGTATTTCTTTTTTTTTCTCTTGATATTTGCTTATTCCTCACATGCACAATAGTGCCCACTGGTTGTGTTTGGTTTGCCTGCAGAGTAGGCACCTCGTTAGTGCAAATCCTTCTACTTTGATATGAAACGTGTTTATGTCTGCATGGGATTTACAAAGCGCAAACCTAGCTGGGAAGCTACTGATCACTGGACAAAGGGGACGCAACCAGGGGTTACAAGCAGAGTCCGGGGAAACATAGTCGCTGGGATGGGTTACGAGAAGGGGAGGAAGGGAACTCCAGAGGGGAGAATGGGGTTCAGTGGAGCTATCAGTGCCAGGTAAGATGTTCTTTGAAGTGTCCGGTCATCAGGTGCTTCCTGAAGTGTAGGAGGGGGGGAAAGGCATTCCTGGGGGGGAGAGGCAATCGTATCTGTATTGGTAACTTCTTCCAGAGACGAGGTGCACAGCAGGAAAAGGCCTGCCTTCTGATTTTTTCCCTCTTTCAGTTTTTTATTTACAGCTTGGCAATGTCATGGCACTGAGATGGTGAGTTTCACGGCAAAGTAGAGTTATGTTGTGTCTCTGGGTGCATGGCAGGCCCGGCTGAAGATGTGTGGGGGCCCAATTGAATTTTAAAGATACGCCACCAATCTTACGAAAGTTATAACAGAGCGTCGGCAATGGATTCTTGTAATGTACCTTTTAATTGTTCAAACATTCCATTACATACTTTGTACATACCTGTTATTTGCTGGAAAAAATGACTGCGCTTTTGCTGCCTTTTGTAAGAGTGGATTGAAAGTTGCCAGAGTGCTCTAAGAAATCTTGGATTGTTTTTTGGATTGTTTAGGGTCACCGTTTTGCCTTCCTTCTGAGATGCCTGCATTGCAGGCCACGCTTCAAGCATCCTAGCCGTGTAATGCCGCTTCATCTGGATTTACTGCGCGGCAGCCTCGTGGTTCATTGGGGGAAAACCCTTTGCTTCAGTGATGGGAAATGAGCCATCACTTTTATACGGGATGTAAGGCGCAACTTGTTAGGGAGAATTCTCTGTTTAGGCTGAATTTCCTAACCTAGTGAGTCCCCCAGCAGCTTTGCTGGATTTCTGGAGTTTGTTTTTTCCATCCTGCCAAGAGTGAGACTCTTTTCTCCCACTCTTGGACATGTATGTGTGTGTAATTCCTTTGAAATGTCAATGTGTTCGATGGGCTATGGGGTCTTTTACTCCATAGGGTCTCATATGTTTTTCTATGTGTGTTACACCGCACCCTACGTGTCGTAACACGGGGGCGCCCTAGCGGGTCCCCCACCATAGACTCCATACCCGGGGACTGACTACTGTCTCCCCGGGCATGTAAAGTCACCATTGGCTTTACTAGACCTAAATTTACTAACAGAACTAGTACCAACCATCTTATTGTGGACGTACTAGTAGGGGTAATTCGATTACTCCTGGATCTGTTACTCGAGGGGGCACTGTCCCGTCCCCCCTCGTCGAGTTTTGGCTGGTGGCAGTGGAAACTACTTGTTATGTTCGATCCCGAACATAACCCTATGGGACTCGTCCCATTGTTGGAGATTGATACTTTTTCTCATTTATCTCTGACGTACCACCGATCTACTTATCTTAAATAAGTTTATCGAGTGGTATTTTCTGCCAGAACTCGGTTTTAAAATGGCGTCTGTGTTCATCTCTGTGACTCCTAAACCAAAGGTTGAGCCCTTTGTTCCACTTTTGGCGGGCCTCTGTACAGAGACCCTCCAAAGTGGTGCCATTCTGTCTGGGTTACCTCAGGGGTGTGGGAGGGGGTTTAGGCACCCTGGACCGAGTTGCCTTGCCAACTCAGGTCGCACTCTGGAGTGATTGGCCCAAGTGGTGAGCGTTCCCGCGCACCACTTAGCATGTGTTCATTGACAGCTAGGCTGAATGAATGGGGGTTTTCTGCATAAAAGCAGGGCTTTTGGGACTGAATCTTCAGAAGTCGCCACAGGACCTAAGAATCCGACGAGGGTAACGCTGAGCCGACCTGCACGACGACACCTCCGGTGGAGCCCTGCGGAACCGACTCACCACTTCCCGACGACAGAGGAGATCTCCCTGCCGGAGAGTCTCTTCCCCTGACTGGTGGGAACAACCAGTCCCCTTTGCTTTTTATTCGCCTCAGGACGCAGTGGTCGAATTGCCCGTGCAGAGCACCTCGGCAACCGGATAGCCACTACCCCTGAACCGCGACCAAAAGGTGGTGCCTTGTGACGGAGCACTCCGCGGCTGGTCTCTTCCCTGGTGGTGCACCGGTCTTTACTTTCCTTCGACGACGAGATCATCTCTACTCTTGGCCAAGACCCGACATGCATCCACCACCAGGAACAACTGCCCCCTCCGGAGCTGCCCTCCACAACAAGGTACCGTGTCCGCCTGGCTTCCCTTTCGTTCGGTTCGAGGGAGGTGTCTTAATCCTCTCCGTTCCGCTGGGTCGCCTCCAAGCTTTGCTCATTCTTTGTTCTGAACTGGTTCAATCTGCCGATAACAATTTGCTATAAAGACTTGAATGCATCTCCACTAGAGACTTTTTGGGACATCGCGCCTTGCCTCTCTCCGAGTGGGCCTGGCCTCTGAAATTTATGATCTATTGTGATTCTTGCCTTCCTGCCTTGCATTTTATCCACGTAGGATTGAACTGTGTTGACTTCATAACCTGCCTATCTTTTTTCTCTCCCTTCCTAACTAATATTCGAGTGTCATCTAGGTTGAGGTATACACCTCTGTCTGAAAATAAGTGGTACTGGTAGAACCTAGAGTTGTTGATATTTTACTAGGGGGATTGATCGTTTTCTACTCCGTAGAGTAATTGTGTTTGATTTGTTTGCCGTGATTTGCTTTAGTGTTTTTCATAGACATTTTGTTATAAATAAATACCTTAATATCTTTACACTAAGCCTCGTTGCGTGTTTGCTTGTCTTGCTGTGAAGAATTGCCCTATTTTGTATACTCCACATACCGACCAACTTTTCTTGAGAGAAGTCTGACTGCTCAGCCACAGCTACCAAGTGAATCTGTGTGGTACAGACTGCTACCAAGTGGGTTCACCGCCAACGCCTGTAGTCCTAAATCTTTTGCAGTGGTCGCAGAGGGAACTGCACAGGTTTCCGCCTAACACTGGTGTACAGTGGTGGGATTTGTATCGAGTATACAGTTTAGAGTGCTTTTCGACACTGTAGGATAACTAACCACAAAACTTTGCACAAAAAACAAACTCTCAAAAAACATGTCTACGATGGAAACTTACAGTCAAGAGTCTTTGTCAGGTGGAAATACTGAGAGTTTGCGAGCTCTCTGTAGGCAAGAGAATCTTCCTGTAAGAGGCAAGAAGTTAGAACTAATAGAAAGATTGCTGGCGAACCAAAGTCTGGGTACTGGTTCAGGGGAACCAATCTCCCCAGCGAATGTAGACAACAGTAATGGTGTTGATCTGAATCGTAATTCTGATAATAGCGATGAAGAGGCTGACGAGGACGGAGAGGCTAACGAAACTGTCTCCCCCGCTCATCTACCTGCCTTACCAGATGTGCCTACGGGGACCATACCAGGTCCCACAAGTAACCCTGCTTATTTTGAACTTGAAAAAATGAAGCTCGAATTAGAATATAAACGGTTCTTGGCTCAATCTGAACGAAACCAAGAGCTCGAGTTCAGACGGATGAATGCCCAGGCTGAGCAGAAGCAAGCTGAGTTAAGACTCAGGGAAATAGAACTTAATCACGAGTTAGAGATGAAAAAGTTGTCTATCGAAAATGCTTCTCTCTCCTCTGGTTCCTCTAGGAGCTCCAGTCCCAAAAGACCCCGGATGCCGAAGGAATTAGTGGGTATGTATGAACCGAGATTGGATGTGTTGGATTGGTTGAAACTGTTTGAATACAATCATGGGCTCCAGGACATCACCGGGAATGCGTTGCTTCCCTGGTTGTTCTCTAGGCTCCCTCCTGTTGCGACTGATGTGGTAATGGAGTTGGGGGAGGCGGATAAGACGGATTACGAAAGTGTGAAACTAGCTTTGATAGCTAGATTCGGGAAGACCCCTTCCCAGTATCTTAAGAGGTTTAGAACCCTCAAAAAGCATGATGGTACCCCTTGGGCTACCTGCGTGAGTGAAGGGTTGAAAAACTTAGAGGGATGGATTAAGGGTTACAAAGTGAACACTTATGAGGGTATGAGAAATCTTTTTATGTTGGAGTCTATTTATGATGCCTGTTCTCCTGAGCTCAGACAGCACTTGGCTGATTCGAAGGAATTGGATTCCGGGGCACTAGCTAAGGCTGCTGACTTGTGTGTTGCCAACAGGGCTACTCCTAAGGATTCTGGGGCAACTCAGAAAAAGGATGAGGGAAAACAGCCTAAGAAAGACTCAAAAGAGAATTCGAATAACTCACATTCCAAAGAGGGCCCCAAACAAAACCAGAAGGGTAAGCCACCGGGAAAACCACAGCAGAATAGTGTGTCTTCTGGTGCCAAACCGGAAGGAGGTCAGAACAAGCCAACGTTCCAGAAAGCATTCGGTAAATGCTTTGTTTGTGGCTCGACTGACCACGTGAAAGGAGATCCCAGATGTAAGGGTAAACCTTCAGGGGTCCAGCTTGTCTCCTTAGCCTTCGCTCCAGAGGAGGAAGTCCGAATGGCAAGTGGAAACTTTCTACTGCTAGCTGACGAACCCATTGGAGTCTCAGCCAGCGTTTCTTTAGTATCTCTGGGGTTGTGGGAACAACAGGATTTAGATGTCTATAATTCTATCCCCGATAATACTGAAGAGTATTATAAGGATAGTGTCCAGGTGAATGGTCAGGAGACTCCTGCCATTAGGGACACTGGGGCCAGCATAACTGTGGTGGATAAATCGTTTTTTCAGGCTGAGGATGTTGCTAAGGCACCCAAAAGCCTCACCAAGTTAGCTGGAGGGCCTGTGCAGATGCTTCCCCAATTACCAGTTCTCATCCAGTGTAACAACATGACTGTGAAGATACCTGTCAGCATACAGAGTGAGGTACCAGGACGCGTACTGTTGGGTAACGATTTGAAAACTCTCAGAGTTGTATCGCATACTCCCAGACCTCCTAATAAACGGTTACAGGAACTAACCAGACCCGCACGAGAGAGGACCATGCGCGGTACTCTCCCGGAGATGATGAAGAAAGAAATCACTCCTGCTCCACTGGAATTGTCGCCTGCTGTCTCCAAGAAATCAGAAGCAAAGGGGAAACTTAAGACTTCTATCCCGAAACCAGCCGCCAGCACTCCAGTGCAGCCGACACGGACTTCCCCACGGTTGTCCAACGTCACACCCGTAACTCCACCTCCAGCCGAGGCTGAGAGGGAGGTACAACCCTGCATGGTAGAATTAGACTCTGAGGAAGAGCTAATGGAAGGCCAGGAACTCATTGGAGATCTGGATCCTGTTGACCATCCTGAGCTGCAGTCTTTACTGGCAGAAGGTGGACCCAGCAGGGCAGACTTCAGTAAGGGACAGAGAGAATGTCCAACTCTGGAAGGTCTTCGCCATCAGGCAGAAGCTCAGGCTGAAGGGCAAGAGCCTGGGAAATACAGGTTGCACTGGGAAGATGGCCTCTTCTACAGTGAACCGACCGAGTCTGCACCTGGAGACTACAAACGCCTTGTAGTACCCCAAGAGAACAGACCACAGTTCTTGCAGTTAGCCCACGAGATTCCTTTGGCTGGTCACTTGAGTTTCAAGAAGACTAAGGAAAGGCTCTCGCTCTACTTCTATTGGCCAAAGATGGGGGCCGAAGTAGAAAAACACTGCAGGAGCTGCCACACCTGCCAGATCTCTGGTAAGGTCGGATCCAAGAACGTGGCACCGTTAGTGCCTCTCCAGGTTGTGGGAGTCCCATTTGAGAGAGTAGGGATTGACATTGTTGGTCCCCTTGATCCTCCAACCTCCTCAGGGAACAGGTTTATACTTGTTGTAGTAGACCATGCTACTAGGTATCCTGAGGCAATTCCTATGAGGACTGTTACAGCTCCGGCTGTGGCTAAGGCCCTCCTTGGTATTTTTACCAGGGTCGGGTTTTCTAAGGAGGTAATCTCTGACAGGGGGTCAAACGTTATGTCCCACTACATGAAAGCCATGTGGAAAACCTGCGGAGTAACTTACAAGTTCTCAACGGCTTACCACCCACAAACCAATGGGTTGGAAGAACGGTTCAACCGAACCATGAAGAGCATGATAGGTGCTCTAGAGGAACCCCTTAAGCGTAAGTGGGACCTTCTATTGCCATGCCTTCTCTTTGCTTATAGAGAAGTCCCTCAGGAGGGAGTAGGTTACTCTCCCTTCGAACTACTCTATGGTCATCCCGTCAGAGGTCCATTGGGCCTGATTAAGGAGGGGTTGGAGAGTGCTCCTTCCCCTAAGCCAGTCAGAGTGACTGACTACGTGATAGGTCTCCGGAGGAGAATGTCGCACATGATGACGGAAGCAAGCGATAACTTGAAAGCTGGACAAGCATTGGTCAAGCACTGGCACGATCAAAAGGCTAACATGGTTGAGTTCGCTCAAGACCAGCTCGTTCTCGTTATGATCCCAACAAGGCAGAGGGCCTTGCAAGATAAGTGGATGGGACCCTACCGAGTAGTGGGTAAACTCGGAGAGGTTAACTATCTGGTGGACTTGGGCAATCCCAAGGAGGCTCCGACAGTCTTTCACACCAACCGACTTAAAGCGTATGTCTCACGACCTGATGCAGGAGCGTTGCTTCTAGCATCATCCGAGGAAGAAGAAGAGAGTGAAGCTCTTCCGGATCTCCTCAGAGGCTTACCTTTAGATGAAAAAATTGAAGGAGTGAATCTCTCCTCCAATCTGACACCCGAGCAACAAGAAGAGTGCAAATCTATGTTGAATCAGTTTGCCTCTCTGTTCTCGCTTTCACCAGGCTTGACCCCTTGGGGCCAGCACGACATGCTCACTGGTGACTGTCTGCCGGTCAAAAGCAGAGGATACCGCATGTCAGAAAACGTACGAACCCACATCAAAGGTGAGGTCAGCAAGATGCTTGATCTCGGGGGTAATAGAGCCCTCTAGTAGTCCATGGTCTAGCTCAGTTGTGTTAGTACCAAAGGCCGGATTTAAAGAACTTAGATTCTGCGTGGATTATCGAGCTCTTAATGCAGTCACCACGACTGATGCCCACCCTTTGCCAAGAACAGATGAGTTGGTGGATAAACTCGGCGCCGCCAAGTTCCTCAGCACATTTGACTTGACGTCAGGCTATTGGCAAATAGCCCTGACAGACCATGCCAAGGAGAAAACTGCATTTTCTACCCCCGTTGGCTTATACCAGTTTAAGGTAATGCCTTTCGGACTGAAGAATGCACCTGCTACGTTTCAACGGATGGTAAACCAGGTTCTGAATGGGATGGAGGACTTCTGCATGGCATACTTGGATGACATTGCAGTGTTCAGCAATTCCTGGGAAGAACATGTAATCCACCTGAGAGATGTTTTGCAGGCTCTTGGACGAGCCAATCTGACCATAAAGGCAAGTAAATGCCAAATTGGACAGAGTAAGGTAGTCTATCTTGGGCATGAGGTAGGCAGTGGAGAAATAAGGCCTTTGCTCAGTAAGATCGAAGCTGTACAAAATTGGACAACACCGACTACTCAAACCCAGGTGAGAGCCTTCCTAGGCCTCACTGGGTATTACAGGAATTTCATAGAGAACTATGGGACCATAGCGTCTCCACTGAATGTCATCTCCTCGCCCAGATTTCCTAAAAAGGTTAAATGGAACGAGGAGTGCAATCAGGCTTTTGAAAACCTGAAACAGGCTCTTTGCCAAGCCCCAGTACTCAGAGCTCCTGATTAACGCCAACACTTCATTGTGCAGACAGACACTTCCAATGTAGGGATAGGTGCCGTACTCAGTCAACTGGATGGGAAAGGTAGGGAGCACCCCGTTTGCTTCATCAGCCGCAAGCTGAAGGATCCTGAAACAAGGTGGGCAACAATCGAAAGAGAGTGCTTTGCTATCGTGTGGGCTCTGAAGAAGTTTAGGCCGTACTTGTATGGTTCTACTTTTGTTATTCAGACGGACCACCAACCCTTGAGATGGTTAATGCAAATGAAAGGGGAAAACCCAAAACTATTGAGATGGTCGATCTGCCTGCAAGGGTTTGATTTCACCATTGAGCACAGGTCAGGGTGTCACCAATAAAATGCTGATGGTCTCTCTAGGATGTATGTCATCGACTAGAGGTATGAGATTCATCCAGGAGTGGATTAAATCCTCCTGTCCCTTAGTCTGGGGGGGGGGCGAGTGTTAGGGAGAATTCTCTGTTTAAGCTGAATTTCCTAACCTAGTGAGTCCCCCAGCGGCTTTGCTGGATTTCTTTTGTAAGAGTGGATTGAAAGTTGCCAGAGTGCTCTAAGAAATCTTGGATTGTTTTTTGGATTGTTTAGGGTCACCGTTTTGCCTTCCTCCTGAGATGCCTGCATTGCAGGCCACGCTTCAAGCATCCTAGCCGTGTAATGCCACTTCATCTGGATTTACTGCGCGGCAGCCTCGTGGTTCATTGGGGGAAAACCCTTTGCTTCAGTGATGGGAAATGAGCCATCACTTTTATACAGGATGTAAGGCGCCACTTGTTAGGGGGAATTCTCTGTTTAGGCTGAATTTCCTAACCTAGTGAGTACCCCAGCAGCTTTGCTGGATTTCTGGTTTGTTTTTTCCATCCTGCCAAGAGTGAGACTCTTTTCTCCCACTCTTGGACATGTATGTGTGTGTAATTCCTTTGAAATGTCAATGTGTTCGATGGGCTATGGGGCCTTTTACTCCATAGGGTCTCATATGTTTTTCTATGTGTGTTACACCGCACCCTACGTGTCGTAACACGGGGGCGCCCTAGCGGGTCCCCCACCATAGACTCCATACCCGGGGACTGACTACTGTCTCCCTGGGCATGTAAAGTCACCATTGGCTTTACTAGACCTAAATTTACTAACAGAACTAGTACCAACCATCTTATTGTGGACGTACTAGTAGGGGTAATTCGATTACTCCTGGATCTGTTACTCGAGGGGGCACTGTCCCGTCCCCCCTCGTCGAGTTTTGGCTGGTGGCAGTGGAAACTACTTGTTATGTTCGATCCCGAACATAACCCTATGGGACTCGTCCCATTGTTGGAGATTGATTCTTTTTCTCATTTATCTCTGACGTACCACCGATCTACTTATCTTAAATAAGTTTATCGAGTGGTATTTTCTGCCAGAACTCGGTTTTAAAATGGCGTCTGTGTTCGTCTCTGTGACTCCTAAACCAAAGGTTGAGCCCTTTGTTCCACTTTTGGCAGGCCTCTGTACAGAGACCCTCCAAAGTGGTGCCATTCTGTCTGGGTTACCTCAGAGGTATGGGAGGGGGTTTAGGCACCCTGGACCGAGTTGCCTTGCCAACTCAGGTCGCACTCTGGAGTGGTTGGGCCAAGTGGTGAGCGTTCCCGCGCACCACTTAGCATGTGTTGATTGACAGCTAGGCTGAATGAATGGGGGTTTTCTGCATAAAAGCAGGGCTTTTGGGACTGGATCTTCAGAAGTCGCCACAGGACCTAAGAATCCGACGAGGGTAACGCTGAGCCGACCTGCACGACGACACCTCCGGTGGAGCCCTGCGGAACCGACTCACCACTTCCCGACGCCAGAGGAGATCTCCCTGCCGGAGACTCTCTTCCCCTGACTGGTGGGAACAACCAGTCCCCTTTGCTTTTTATTCGCCTCAGGACGCAGTGGTCGAATTGCCCGTGCAGAGCACCTCGGCAACCGGATAGCCACTACCCCTGAACCGCGACCAAAAGGTGGTGCCTTGTGACGGAGCACTCCGCGGCTGGTCTCTTCCCTGGTGGTGCACCAGACTTTACTTTCCTTCGACGACGAGATCATCTCTACTCTTGGCCAAGACCCGACGTGCATCCACAGCCAGGAACAACTGCCCCCGCCGGAGCTGCCCTCCACAACAAGGTACCGTGTCCGCCTGGCTTCCCTTTCGTTCGGTTCGAGGGAGGTGTCTTAATCCTCTCCGTTCCGCTGGGTCGCCTCCAAGCTTTGCTCATTCTTTGTTCTGAACTGGTTCAATCTGCCGATAACAAGTTGCTATAAAGACTTGAATGCATCTCCACTAGAGACTTTTTGGGACATCGCGCCTTGCCTCTCTCCGAGTGGGCCTGGCCTCTGAACTTTATGATCTATTGTGATTCTTGCCTTCCTGCCTTGCATTTTATCCGCGTAGGATTGAACTGTGTTGACTTCATAACCTGCCTATCTTTTTTCTCTCCCTTCCTAACTAATATTCGAGTGTCATCTAGGTTGAGGTATACACCTCTGTCTGAAAATAAGTGGTACCGGTAAAATATCGACAACCTAGAGTTGTCGATATTTTACTAGGGGGATTGATCGTTTTCTACTCCGTAGAGTAATTGTGTTTGATTTGTTTGCCGTGATTTGCTTTAGTGTTTTTCATAGACATTTTGTTATAAATAAATACCTTAATATCTTTACACTAAGCCTTGTTGCGTGTTTGCTTGTCTTGCTGTGAAGAATTGCCCTATTTTGTATACTCCACATACTGACCAACTTTTCTTGAGAGAAGTCTGACTGCTCAGCCACAGCTACCAAGTGAATCTGTGTGGTACAGACTGCTACCAAGTGGGTTCACCGCCAACGCCTGTAGTCCTAAATCTTTTGCAGTGGTCCCAGAGGGAACTGCACAGGTTTCCGCCTAACACCACTGAATGGTGTCTGAATGGTGTCTGTGCAAAATGTGGACAGTGAGGCAGAGCCACCGATAATTTGTGCACAAACGTCAGTCCTCTGGGTGTAAATTGTCTTTCCCTACATTCAGAATTGTGCATGGTGGTTGAAATTCCACTCTCAGTTAAGTGTGCCGATATTTGCTTCCAGCTTCCCCATTTATAGAATCTGGCCATTTGTGGCAAAGTAGAGTGGTGTTTTGAATGGGACTGCTTTGTAGATGTTGCAGGCAATCTTGAACATGAAGGTGTAGCCAGTACAGCTCCTTGAGGATGGGGATGATGTGGTTGAGTTTTCTTAGCTCTGTAATGTGACATGCTGCAGCATGTTAGGCAGCTTTCTAAGAGGCCAAGATGGCTTCTGGGAATCCTGCCAGTAGGTGTTATACCACTGAACAGTGAGAGTTGACCAAGACCTAGACAACTGCTACTTGGGTTTTCTCTGCAGTGTGTGCTTTGAATTGAAGGTCACTGTCGATGGTAAAACATAGAGATTCCTGCACTGGGTGAGAGTTGAGGTGTGACACCATTGGGCTGCATGTCAGACAAAGCAATTCTGGACTTCATTGGTAGAGTTTCCTAGAAGAATAACGTTTATTTGCTCTATGTGAGGTTAAGCTTCAGGTAGGAACTTGGCATCTAGGCTTGGATGAGGGATACAGAGGGTTTGAGTCAATCAATGTCATAGATTCAATTGATCTTTAGGTACATCTGTGTGTCATATGCATATAATGCACCTTGATGTTTGTGTTGGCGAGGATTTCACCCAAAGGGGACAGGATGTAGCCGTGTGGAACCCTGCAGGTTACTGGGTGGTGCTGGGATCGGCTTGGGTCCATCCAGAGGAGATGAACTCTGTAAGAGAGGTATAAGGCAAATCACTACGATACTGTTCCTTTGAAGCCCATGTGTGTGGTGAGGATGTGAGGAGTGCTTCATGATCAAGTGCATGAAAGGTAGCAGAGTGCTCGAGGAGGGTGCGTAAGCCGGGATCCCTTTTTCCAGAATGTGCAGTGCGTCATTGATAAATTGGATAGTGACGGTCTCTGTGCTGCATCATGGTCGGGCACAGGATTGTTAGTCCTGTAGGAGATTGTGCTGATGGATCCTTTCTTGGAATTGGATGGCAATGGTCTTCTCAATCACTTTGCACAGGAAGAGTAGCTGCATGATGGAGTGATAGCTAGCCAAATCATCTGGGTCGAGTGTTGCTTCTCCAGCAGACAAAGAATATGCACCATTTTCAGTGCATCTGGGAAAGTGCCTTGTATGAGGGATGTGTTGATGACATTAAGAAGTGGGGTGAATGCTTTACCTTTGATGAAGGGGAAGAATGTCGTCTTTGTAGTTGGTCAGCTTCAGGGCTGCAAGACTGTTGGCCAAGTCTTCTGGAGTAATTGTCCTAAATCCAGGGCACCTTGATATGTTGCAGCTGGTATTAGTTGGATGTCTATAGTGAGTTTCAAGCTGTCAGTGTGTTACCTTATCTTGCCTATCTTGTCTGTGAAGTAGCTGTTGATTAGTGTTGCTTTGGTGAGTGGATTGCGGTACTGCACAGTCTGGCAGTGAGTTGATGTAGTACCTCATGGCTTGGAAGAGTACTCTGCTTTTGGATATTGCATGGATATTGTGTGGTGGTTTGCTTTAGTTGCAGTGATGTGTGTCCTACATGCTGCTCGAGGGTTCTCAGGGTGGTAAGTTGGTCTAGCTGTTGAGCTTTGTTTTCTGTGGATGGCAAGCTTGCTGTTGATGGGTCTGCTCCTGTGTCTCCCAAGGAGTGGAGGGATTATGTTTGCCAAGTCAAAGTTCAGTGGTGCATGGGTGTTGGTGGTCGCAGTTATGGTGTTGTTGGCTGTGTTCAACTGGGCTTTGGTATTCTCTAGTATGTTGGAATTGGAGGCCAAGATGATGAGGTTTCCTCCCAGTTTATTCATAGGAACGTTCTTGAAAGAGGAGTGATGTGTCAGTTTGGGTTGGCCCTAATGTGGGTGAGGTGTGTGGTAGAACAGGATGCATATGGCTGTGTGGTCGGTCCAGTTCAAAGTTAGGGTTGGGGAACATACGGTGGCTGGAGAAGTGTTGGATAACAGGTTGAGTGTTTTGTCTTTGTTGTGGGTTGGTGCTGTGATGTGTTGCTTGATGTCCATGGTGTCCAGCAGTGCGAGTAGTCTTCTTCTGGTTTCCTTGGTACCTTGGGTCCAGGGTAGGTTGGGGTCTCTGAGCAAGATCTTAGTTATGTTGTTGATAGATACTGTAGTGATGAGCTCTCTGTGTGATTTCATCGAGGAAGAGCTTGTTGTTTTGGGGTGGTATGTAGATCGGGTGGAAGGTAGGTGTCTGAGCATTGGTAAGTGGGTAGTGGCAAGTGAGGCATTCCATTGTTGTGTGGGTGCTTTGCTCCTGGGGGATGAATGTTCTTGAGATCTTAGGATTAATAGCAAACCCTCCACCAGTCTTCCCTGAGTGGTCATTGTGTTGGTTGCTGTAGTCCTGTGGGATGAGGACATCCAGGATGTGTGTAGCGGTGTGGGGGAACCATGTCTCTGTGATAAAGCGTGCACATTTTAGGTTGTGAGTGGTGATGATGTCAGCAATGTCTGCTGCATGCAGCACTGCTGAGTGAGCATTGACTAGCACGAGGTTGTGTTCTTGTTTTGGAGGTGGAGTGCGGGTGGTGATGAGAGCGATGTGGACGATGTTCTGTGGGTTGTAAGTGTGTGGGAGTGAGGCGCAGGCTTAGAGTTTACGTGTGAGGGTGGGAATTGTAAGGGATGAGTGGAGTGCTGGCTTACCTTATATATGGCAAGGACACCCAGATGAGAGATGCCCTGTTATCTAAGAGTTAAGAAAAGAAAGAAAAGGGCAGGGCTAAGCAGGTGGGTGGTTTGGAGGTCATGTAACCGAAATACACTTGCACCAGCTAACCACCTGTAGTAGAAAAGAGGCAGTAAGGCAGATTAAGTAGGGAAAGAAAGTAAAGAGGCTAAGAAAAAGAGTGCCAGAAAGACACATAAAGATTAGTATTGATTAGCATGTAGGCTGGGCAGAGGCCCCGTGACCTAGATCCACCTACAGCAGCTGATCATGTGCCTTAGTGGGGTGGTGGCTATTCCTTTAGTCATTTTCCCTTAATATAATGTAGTTTTCGGGTTGGGAGCAGGGGAAGAAGGGAACCCCAGAAGGGTTGAGTATAGCTATCTGTACACTATGCAAGCTATAACATTGTTTCACTCAATCATATATTTGTTGATGCAAATCACTTATGGATTATGAATACAGTAAACAGTGTAGGCACAAATGCAATAGTCACATGTGCCATCACCTTAGCACCAGTACACTTGCAATGCAAATGTATTTGCTTTGACACTTATTTGAGTGCACCTGTGCAAATGTTGCTTGCACAGGTGCAAACCGTGTTCGCGCATGCGCCGCACTGCATGGTCCTGCCCAAGAGGGTGCTGTGTGTTTTCTAGTAGGAAGATTGTACAGTCAGGAGCGAGACCCATTTAAAGACTCGACCTATGGCCAAGATATGTAGATGTGTGATGCTTGGACTAAACAATGAGTGCTCAAATCCATTTAGCCCTAGCATGGTTTCAAATGTGAAAAGAATGGAATTCTACCAAAAATCAAGACCAACATAAATTACAGCTGAAATAAACAATGCCAGGAAACAAACTCAGAGGCGGATTGTCTATTATGGGTGATGTAGTGCCTATCCGCCATCCATTATAGATGAGCCAAGCAAGCCCACTGAAAACACTGAGCTCCCTCCACTACAGCAAGCAGATGAGAGAGAGTACAACTGTGAGGGCTTTAACTGTACAGGGAAACAGGGTTTCTCTTTGACAGTTCTAGTACCGCAGAGCGCATGCCCAATGGGCCGTGCAGGCCTGTGGGCATTTTGCTTTCCAACCCTGTATAGCCCACTGGGGATGCAGGCTGGGCTCTTGCAGAACCCAATATGCACAGAGGTGCATATATGCCTTCCCACACATTCCAAGCCTCAGGGGCGGCTAGACGGATGCGCTTCAACTCCTCCACCGGAGTCAAAGCGCCTCTATCCTGGAGGTGCCAGAACAAGGAAGCAATGCCTGGTTCCTATTGTGTGATGTTTGGGAGCCAGAAGGCCATCATGGAAGGTGTTATGAAGTGGCATTTGGGGTCTGGATCGGTGATTCAGGTAAGAAAAAAAAGCATTTTTGTGTTTGTATGCATATCTGTATGCGTGTAATCAAGAACTTGTGCCTGGAAGTTTCTGTAAGTATTTATGTATGTGCAAAGTCTCTTATGTGTCAAGGAACTGTAATGAAGGCACTTACATAGAGAAGAGAATCCAGCATGGTATTCTTAACATTAGGGACCAGGGCACCACATTTTGGGGACAAGGTGGTCTTCTGTGTGCTGAGCAGGAGGCACAAGGAAGCTGTGGTGGGGGGAAGAAGCAAATATCTCCACAGCCACTGTCCCCACAAGGAGCAACCATTCACATCTCCACAGCCACTGCCCTCCAAAGGAGCAACCAATCCACACCCCAGCAAATAGGAAGCGGGGCGCTGATTATGAGCATCATCTTGTGAGGGCCAGTTCAGGATTTTTAGCGTGGGAACCTAGTAGGGGGATCAGTGTTGTACATTTGCGCTAGTGGAGTCTTGGGCCCAGCACCTTGCAGCAGCCTTGCGGGAAAGAGTAAGATGACCAGGTGGGCCGTTGTCATGTGGGGCTCCTGACATTGACCTGGCAGTGGGCATAGCACTAGTGACATAGCACGTCAAGAGGATAACAAATGATTGTTTATAAAGGTGGAGCCGGGGTGTCTGCCATGCAGAGCCAAGTGTCGTTAGCTGCACGAATCATAGAACTGATTCCAAGGTTTACATCAGTTTGGGGCAAGAGGGAGCGTGCCAAAAGGCCTTTAGAGTAAGACACCCTACAGCATGTACCTGCATGCTACCAGCCCCAACAGTCTAGAATCTGTGTTGCTGGGCAAGTGGAACAACGTCGGATCAGCCGGTAGATCATGGCGCATGTTTTTGGAACTGGCAGTGAAGACGGCCAACATTCGGTGGAGGCTACGGAGCCAAAAATGGAGCATCCTGCAGAGCGGTTATTGTCACTTGGCTTTTTATTTTACCGGTGTTAAAGTTAAAGGCAACATAAATATTCTTACATGTTAATGTTATGTTAATGTTAAAGGACATTTGCACTACGCTCTATCACCACCAGAGTGGTCCCCTGACGCTCTGGTGGATCTGAAAGGTAAGAGGGTAGGGTGGATTAGTATGGTGTAGCGGGATAAAGGTAGAACAAGATTGGTGATGTCCTGTTGGCAGCTTCAGTTCGGTTAACACCGTTCGCTGAACATGGGTGTGGTCTAAGGATCGGTAGACTCCCATGTGCCGTTGTGCGAGACAATGTGTGGTTTGTTTTGTTGTTGCAGTGTAGTGAAGTGCATGCAGTTTGCTGTGTGAGAGAGTGGTTGTGTTTGTTTAGGCTGTGAGAGGTGTAAGCGGAGAGTCGAGATTTTTTAGCAGATGGGTTAGTGGGGTTACCTCTGTGTTTTGGGCATCTGTGTTAGCTGTCTCTGCCCTTGCTGTCTGCAGGAGCGTTCCTTGGTGGTTCATTCGTCCGGTTCTGCGCGAGGCGTTGGCATGTCTCTGTGACTGTCTAGTGATCTGTGGGCGGGAACGTGGTGAGGGCCTCCCCCTCCACAGGTTGAGATCACTAAGGTTGTGGGTTGCCTTTTGGTTGTCAGTGGGGTCTGCCTGCCATCGCCTTCCTGAGCTCCTAGGGCGCAATCCCTCTCCCTCTGAGTCCTAAGCGCTTCATGTCCTGTTGGGTGCTAGTTAATGATTAATGCTCCTTCATCTCCAGCTACAGTCCCTGTCCCTTTGGCTTTGTCTAGCGTAGGGGTTTGGCTTGGAAGAGGGTGAATCTTGGGCCTCCTCCCTCCCCAGCTACTTCTTGCCACATGCGTTTGTTTGTGGCGCGTTCTATTTCCATTGGTGTAGTTGATTCCATCTGGTTCTGAGGTGAAGAGCCAGGTTTTGAGTAGTTTCCTGAATTTTAGGTGCTCCTTTGCATTGCGCATTTCTTTCGGAAGGGTGTTCCAGGTTTTTGCTGCCAGGTGGGAGAATGAGGATCCCCTTCGTTTTTTTCTTGTGTATGGTTTTAGTTCCAGGCGGATGTCGTTGCTTGATCTGAGTGTTCTTGTCGGTTGGTAGATGGTTATTTTCTTTTGTAGGAATTCTGCTCCTTAGCCGTGGATTGCTCTGTACATTATGCACATCATTTTGAACGTGATTGGTTGTTTGATTGGCATTTCTAGCGCTGGGGTGATGTGGTCCCTTCATGATAGTTTAAGGAGGATTTTGGCCGCTGCGTTTTGGATATGTAGCAGTTTCTTCAGCACATGTTCCGGCATTCTGAGGTAGATGCTGTTTGCGTATTCAATTCTTGAAATGATGCGGGCGATGATGCTCAGTGTTTTATGAGTGATGGACAGGAACGGTAGGATTCTTTTTATCGAGTGTAGGAGGAGGAAGCATTTCTTGATTATTGCGTTTACTTGTGGTTCTAATGTTAGCGTGTTGTCCATTAGGATTCCAAGTTTCTTTTTACTATTTTCGATGGTCTGGGTGATTTTTCTAGTTCTGTGGCCATGTGCCATATTTACATGAAATGTATCACCCAACCGAAGTTTGCACTCATTCAAAAAGCTTTATTTATTTATTTATTACATTTACTAACAGCGCCCAAACACGTAAGTATCACAGCGCTGCTACAACTTGGTGAGCAGGGAAAACACAGTACAGTACAGAGTAAGAGAGAGGTAACAACGAGCAAAAGCAAAATATTATGACAAGGTCCGTAGAGGAGGGTAGAGATCAAGGAGGTCACTTTGAAGTATGAAAGGCTGAGTTGGCCTTGCTGGGATTTGAACCTGCAAATCATACTCAGATTTCAACAGCATGTGCTCAGCCTGCTGAACTATCTTACCGGCTAGCCAGCAAGAGCATGGTTTCTTACTGTGTTAAGGCCAAAGGCAACGTAAGTATCCTTACATTACGGTGGGGGCATTTGTGCAGCCTGCAAGGCAATGTTTTTTTTTTTACTGTGGCATGACATTTTTTACTGCCATTAGGTAGCAAATACAACATGATGAGAGTTCCTATATGGGAAGTGGGGGATTTAGTTTGTGGACAATCTGTTGGTTTTACATGGATTTATGTAGCTAGCAAGGATATGTTTTCTTACTGAGGCATTGATTTTTTTTACTGGCATGAAGGCAAAGCCAAAAGGAGTATGTTGTTACATGGGGATACTGGCATGCATTTACAGAGCCAGCATAAACATGCTCTGTTACTGTATCGTTACTGGCATTATGGACAAAGCAAACATGAGTGTTTTCCTGTGTGGGAATAGTTGCATATACAGGTGCACTAGAATGGACATGTGGGAGCACAATCAATATGAAAAGGCTCTTTACACTTTCATATAGTTATGGTATATAGTGGGCAAATGCATTATGTTAAATGTTAAATGTTAAAGGTATTTGTACCGCGCACCGTCACCAAAGGAATTGGTCCCCAGGCGCTCAGGCGGATCTGCAAAGGATAAAGGTGGGATGGGTTAGTAGGTTGAAGAAGGGAGTAGGAAAGTGAGAGGAGTGGTGTGCTGTTGGCAGCTTCAAATCAGTATACACCGGGTGCTGATCTTTGGTGCGGGTATCGGATCGGAGTCAGTCCGCGTGTGCTGTTGTTCCGGTTTATGTGTTGTTGCAGTGTTGTGAAGTGCGTGCGGTTTGTTGTGCGAGAGATGGTTGTGTGAGTTTTTGAGTGAGATAAGTATGCAGAGATTGAGCTTATTGGTTAGTGGGTTACCTGACCTTTACCATTGCTAGCACTCGCAGTTCCTGGGGTGTGGTACTTGTTGGCCCTCACATTCCCATCTAGACGCGGCGCAGGCCAGTGATTAGGGCTCCATACAGGTGTGGTCATGCCAACATTCACATTTTTATCTAGACGCGGCGCAGGCTAGTGTTTAGAGATCGTTCCAGGTGTGGGCAAGCTAACATTCACAACTCCATCCGAACACCACGCGTGTTATCCTTCGATCGATCCTATCCACATGCGGCGCAGGCCAACGTCTATCTAGATGCATCTGTCGGTCTGAGTGTGTTTGTCCGGTGCGTATGAGCGGGAGAGTCTAGGTCTAGGTTTTGTCTGGGTCTAGTTATGTGGTCAGTCTCCTGTGGCCTTCCTTTGCGGCTGTTTTCCATGATGTTTTATGCTCTGTCGAGTGGTTGGTTCTTTGGCTTGAGTGTTTTTCCAATTTGAGAGTGGCCGAGATTGGAGTTATTTCCATCATTGTTTTAGTGTATGGGCATTCTGGTGCGTCTCCGTAGTGGTTATGCTTTGAAGAGCCATGATTTGAGGAGTTTCCTGAATGCTAGGTGGTTTGTTGTATTCCGTATATTCTTAGGTAGGTCGTTCCAAGTTTTGGGTGCCTGGTGAGAGAAAGACGATCCTCCGAGTTTTTTCCTGTTGTAGGGTTTTGGTTCCAGGCGTATGTCTGTGCTTGATCTTAGTGTTCTTGTTGGTTGATGTAGGCGTAGTTTGGTGCTTAGGAATTCTGCGCCTTGTTTGTGTATTGCTCTGTGCGTGATGCACATGGCTTTGACTTTATTCGCTGTTTCAGCGGTAGCCAGTGCAGTATTATGAAAATGTTTTTGAAAATGCTCCTGTGCTTTGTTGGTGGCTTGGCATCTAACAGACTTTTTGTGTTTTACCCTGCAAAACCGATTGTAAACTGTGTAGCTTTTTACCTAATTTATCACAGAAAGTGTACTGAAAAATGCACTATTTTAACCTATTATTCAAAAGCTTTTCTCGAGGGGACAACCCCCCACCACCGTTGATTTGTTCGCCCTCTCTCACTACTCTCTGTCACTCCTGTGCATTTGGCTCGGGGCAGAACACATGCTCTTCCTTCTGGGGCTCTTCTTAGTGTGGGCCCTACTACTTTAGCTCCAAGCCCCACTTGTTACAGAATCATGGCTACGCCTCTGGTGAGTTGGAGTGAAGAATGGATCTAATGGTCCAAAGGAAAGCGTAATATCTACTCAGCCGCCTGGGCTTGGGGGCGGGGGGGCGGTAGTGTGAGAAGGAGGTGGTAATCAGTAGCGCAATAGGTTTAATGTCCCGTCTCACTAGTAGTTTTCAAAACTGCCATCCAGCCCCCTAAAACTTTGAGGCTGGCTCAGCCCCTGTGGGTAGCAGTTATTATTAGCTGCCGGTGCCTGAAGCTCAGCGTTTGTGCCCAGAATGCAGAGGGCATGTTGTGAGGGGATGGTGTGTGAGCAAACATATGCTCCGGATAAGAGGAAAATGCGGGTAGGCGAGGCGGTGAGGAAAGGAAGCATGAAGGACAATTGCAGAGGTACTGGACACATTGTGGAGTCATACATTCAAGGAAGCAGTGCCACAGGTGGTGCCACTTTTCATTGGAAGAAGTCAGGAGGCATGACACCCAGCCAGATAGTGGCTCATATTTGGTAGTATTGAGGAAATTTGATCGGAAACTTTTGGAGTTTCTGCATGAGTTGTCCGTTCAAGAAAAATAACAATGGGCAGAGCAGGTGCTTTGTGGAGGCCTGTGTTTCATGAACACGTTGTGTTATGTTGTGGCCTCATGTAGTCTGGACATCTCGTGTCTCTCTAGGAGGCGGTGGGGGACTGTGTTTAGGCATGCATGGCCTATTAAGGGTATTTGCTGCCTCATATATACTTAGCTGGTCAGGGCATCCTCTTCATTCATTGGGGGCTATTATTTCTACATGGGGGTGTGGGGATGGTCAGCATTTGTATAACTTTCTCATGAGGGTGCAGGGAGATTCCATGGATTGCAATTTGTTGTTTTATGGACTTGTTGGTGCAGGGAGGTCCGCGAAGGGTTCACTTCGATGTGAGGGTGCGGGGAGAATGATGGTAAAGATTGGATTTGTTTATTATGTTTCGATGTTTTATTCACATTTCAAGGTGTATCTACAAATATGTGTTTGTGTATGCCTGTTGATTAGTTTGACTGTTTCTGTAAAATAGGGATGGTGTATTCCAGTAGGCTGCCATTTTTCTGGAATGCCTGGCGGATTCTAGGTACAGGAGACACGAATGTTGGGGTTCACATTAGGGCTATGGCCGTGGTTGTGGGAGCAATATGCAAGGGTGATTTGTACATTTTAGTACCCAGCGAGGGCGCAATCAAAATGAAACAACCATTCTGATTGGCCCTCACCGAGGCATTGCCTGGCCGGGAATCCCTCTGCTGGGATTTCACGGCCATTGTACCCGCGGGGGGCGTGGCAGCCCCTCAGCCAATGAGGAGGCTCGAAAGAGGGCCATCCCCGCTCCAAGCCTCCCCATGGCTGAGAGGCTGCCTTCGTCCCCCGCCGGGGACTCAAGTAAGGCTTTTTTTTTTCCTTTCCTCCCTCCTCCCTGCCCTCCCCACCCCACTTACCTTCTGCCTCCTTTGTCCCCTTTGGGGGACGATGGCAGCCTCCAGCCATGTGGAGGCTCGGAGTGGGGCCATCCCTGATCCACGCCTCCACACGGCTGGAGGATTCCATCGTCTGCTGCCGGGGACGCAGGTACATTTTATATTTCTGTTATTTTTTTCCTCCCTCCTTCTCAACCCCACTTACCTTCTTCTCCTTTTTTTTCGGGAGCGGACGCGCTGGCAACACTTCTGTTTCCAGTGCGTCCGCTCCTGATGGCCACCACTGAATGGACTCTGTTTTCCCTTTCCCGGCGGTCTAGGTCGTTTTTTTTTTTAATTTTATTTTTGTCCCAAAAGTTTCAGGACAGAAAAAAATGCTTTTAGTGCCCCGGTCACGTAAATCTTGTGAGCCAGGGTACTAAAAGCAATATGACCGACTCAGGTAATGGCTCGGGGCCTTCGTTAGTTATGGGCCCCCCTGGGGCATTAACTGAGCACGTAATGCCCCCGCCACTCGGGTCATATTGCTTAATTATGTGCATGGCTCTGGTTACGGTTGACATGTTTAGAGATATCGGGGCATGTTTGTGGTTATGGTTACAATCTTTTTGTAGTTATTGGTGCATGACAGTAGTTGGGTGCCATGTTGCTGGTATTTTATGTTGCCATTTAAGCTACATTGTTGTGTAGCGCGGGTTTGCAGTGGTGTTTGTTCTCGGGTGTTACATTAGATTTGCCCAGTTTTTGTGTGGAGGATCTATAGGGAAGTATTGAAATTGTAATGTGCAGTTTATAATATTGACAATAATTTCAAATACCATGTTTCTGGTGACTGGTGTTTCTGTTGCACGTGGTGGTGGTGCTGAGTAGATTGATAAGGTTGACAAGAAGTGTGTGGTATTGATAAGAGAAATCCATTTTTGTTCAAGGTGCGATAGCCCATTGTCAAGGGTGCTGTAAGATGATTCACTCACTGTTTTAAGGTTCCTCCACAGGTTACCATTCTCTCTGTGGGCTACTCCACTCCAAGGTGTTGCCATTGGTTCATTCAATTTGTCGTAACCTTTGCAGGTTCAGTAGCTAGTAATATGACAGCGTACTGGTTTCATGGTTTTCCAACTTAGACCTTTAGGCGTGGGCATTGTCGCTGGGATCATAGACTTTGAGGGTTTCCCGCCTTTGCCATTCACATACCAAAGGGGGAGCTTCTTTGCTATGTTCTGTGTTTCCAAACAGTCCAGCATCGTGAGCGTTTCCCTCGCAGGTACATATAGAGCTTCTGTCCTCTGAGAGGTAAGGGTCTTTCTTGGCTGCTCTCCTTTCAATGCCGCAACGACTTGCACCCAATCTTACTTAGATCTGGAGGAACCTTCCTTTTCCATATGAATGGCGCTATCAATCCATATCACAATCTCTTCCTCTCTGTTGGCCACCAGTTTTGTCCTCAAAAAGGTAGCCAGTGTCTGCACTGTATTTCAATCTTTTAGCTGCAACTAGAGTGCTGATAGTTATTTCAAGGCTCTTTAGAATTGAGCTGATATCAGACTGAAGGGCCTCTTCCTGTGTGGCAAGGCTGCAGGAAGTACCCTATTTCCTCGCAGATCAGTTTGCTCGAGGCCCACATTGTCGTACGTTTTTAGGCATTTAGAAAAATGGGGGGATGTGGTAGGACATGTTTTGCGGGGTCTCCCCCGCATTTTATGCTGTAAAATGTGGTAAAATAATTCAAGCAAATGGGCCTTGAGCAAATTTCTGCGCGGAAGCATCATAGATCCAGTGCTGCCATTACAAGCTTCGGGGACCGACCCTTGGCCTCAGCCCAGTGCAGGTGCTGGATGCACATGTCCTGGGCAGCGATAGCCTTGGCTGGCACATTTGGAAGCCATGCCAGATTCCAGCTCTCCTGAACATGGAGCAGCCACGCAGCTTTTATCTTGTACGGGTCCATTGCCCTCTTTCCTTGGAGGCCAGGATGGCCTAAGAGTGTGGCAGCAAACTGAGCTAAATATTTTTGATGAGTATCCTTCTTTCATGAGCCACTCACTCAGCTGTAGTGGTCAATGTCCATACCTCAAGTGCACGTGTCTCTACCTCAGCGGTGACTGTTTGTCCCACTCTGTAGCCACTTGGTGTCCCTTAAGTGAAGTAAAGAATGGCCAAGGGGAGTTATGAAGACAGAAATCACCCACTTCTTGTAGATAACTGCATCTTGGCTGTTCTGTACACATACTCTTGGGCATTGAGGTCCAGGATGTGCAGCAGAACACAGGGCTGCCCATCTGGGACCAAACACCCACTCTCTCTTATGTTATCATTAACAGCGGCTACCATATGGAATGTTCTCCCATTGGCCATCAGACTTGAGACCTCCTACTTCTCCTTCCGAAAGAGAGTCAAAGCTTTACTGTTACGATAAATGAACCTCAAAGCATTCTGGTCAACCCTTGTCTGAATCATGTATGTTAAATGTTGTCCCGTAGCGGCGCGTCCCTGTTCCTTCTGTCTATGTTGTGCGCACAAATGCCTGCAGGCTCCAGGGAAATACAAATAAATGAATAAATATAAATAAATAATTAACTGTTATCCCCCTGCTGTTATCCTGTTGTTGTTGCCCCTGACGCAAAATGGGATGATAGACACACATGTAGTGACCTCTGCAGCAGCAGCTCCAGAAGCAGATGAGCTAAGAGGAGATTAGGGGAGCAGTCTAACTCAACATGTGAAGGCGTCATAAACACTTCCCATAGACCAAGGTGCGCTGATGAACAGGTCGCCGTCCCCTCATAACTGGTGCAGTTCTCAGTTTTTGAGCCAGAGGAAGCGCATTGCTTATGATTTGATGCCCAACTCTACACTGCTTATACCCCCGAGGGGTACCCTTGCACCTCAGATCTCTGCAGTATCACCAGATGAACTAGAGAAAAGAAGCATACCTTTGCCTGAAATAGCAGCTGCCCCACTCTCTTGTACCACAAAGGGTGCTGTGTAAAAGACAGGCAGGACCCCAACACTGGCTAAATGTGAAACAGCAACCCCATCAGAAACCGGAAGACTGAAATAGAATCATCATGTCAGTCATTTAGTCTCACTCAGAGTTTGCACAGCATTGGAAATACTGGCCCTGCATTTAAGCCAATAGCTCCAAATCCCTTGACCTCCCCTCACTCTTCAACGCTGCAAGTTAGGTGTTAACCCCAGGCATCTCTGACTCACTTGCAAGACCTAGGTTTCTATCCAAGCAGGGCTGACTCCTAGGTCATCAAGTCGCCCCGCACGCCATCCGACTCGCTAGACGCCATCCGCCCTTCTCCTCCCGCCACGCTGTACAGTTGTACCCCTCTGTGCCCCTCTGTATCCTTCCCCTGCTGTTTATCTGTTCTGTTCTACCTCTGAAAAGCGCTCTGTTATGCATCTGTACTGTTGTATGCCTCAGCGTTGTGTATCTGTGTTGTTGTATACCTCTGTAAAGCGCTCCGTTACTTCTCAAAGCGAGGTTCAGTCTCAATAAGTAACATAATCATAATAATTCCCAGTTTTGATAAATTGAGTACCATTGAATTGGGTTATTACACCTATTTCGCTGCCTCAATCCTGTGGCCTGCTGAGATGAGTCCATTCCCAATACTGTCTCCCATGGCAAGAAATCTTGAAAAGACAATGCTCTCAAACTTGAACCACCGATAAGAGCCATTGTCAGAACCAGCAAATCTCTAACTCTGCATTATATGCTGCGTCTATTCTTATCCAACATTCAGTCACAGAACCAGGGCCATTATATCAACAAAAGTGGACTACGCAAGCAGCCTCTACCGCCTACTCCCGGATCACCTCATGAGAAAACTACAAAGAGTCGAAAATGCAGTGGCCAGACAGCCCCTCAAGATGAAAAGGCCTATCTCATCTTGTCAGCTATAAGCACACCTTATTGGATCCCAGTCAAGATAAGGATATTTTTCCAAACCCTCTGCATTGCTCACTACTCATATCATGGAAAAAGCTATCATTTAGCAGGAGGTTCCGGCACTGCATGCCTTCCAGCACTCTGATATCCGGTAATCCCAAACTACAAAAGGAATGACAGGGGGGATCGTCATTCTCTCGACTGGCCACAAAACTCTGGAACAACCAGCCTAAACACCTCCATGTGGAAGAGAACCACCCGACGTTCTGGAAACAGCTGAAGACCTGGATCTTCCACTAACCGAATTGCACAAACAGAACAAACCAACCACTAAAATACCCCCTTCAACCGGCACCTGCAGCATGTGTGCATGGTGTCAAGCCTATTTTACAATACTAGTATGCACCGAGACTCAGCTTCATAGGTCTCCACACCCACAAACATTGCTTGCAGCCCTCTCTTCTCACCTACATGTTATATGGTTTGTCTGGTCTCATAAATGCATATCTGAAATAAATATTAGAACAACCAAAAGAGTGGGCACTGCTGAACAATTAAAAAAAAGGTCAGTAATGTATATGAGTTGATCTTTAGATTTCAATCTTTAGATTCCATGCGCCAAAAAAGGAGGAATTAATTCATTTAATGATATCATTATTTTCATCTGATAATCTGTGGTTCTGTACAATGTCAAATTTGTTTGGTCATCCAATGTCTTGGGTTTTGTTGCACTGTTTCTGTTGTCTTGTTTTCAAAAAATAAACCTTGAAAATGCTTTTCAATTTTTACTTTTTTGAGAAAAACCTCTATAGCTGGGGTTTTGTTGCACAATTTCTATTATCTAGTTTAAAAAAAAAAACCTAGACATAACTTTTCAGTTTGTAGGTTTTCAAGAAAAGCCTCAAAACACCTCTTCAATTTGTAGACAACCCTTCTATCTCAGTGATATGCCTAACTATCAGAACCTGATCTGTATACACAGTATTTAGGAGTTGTACAATCAAATCAGTGTGGGCATCATCACATTATCTCGTTCTATGTGAGGTGGGTCAAAGGTTTTTACTCAGTGGAAACTATGCTAACATAAAGCAGACGATACTGAGTTGGACATGACAGTAAAGAGCGTGCAGGACATTATTAGTCTCCGTGATTATCTAGTCATCATCATGCATCATCCAGTCCTGGATGTCGACTGTCAAACTTAACCCGTACAAAACTCAATTTGTCCTCATCGGTCCACCCGCTAAAATCCACTTTGTCCAACAATGGCTTCAATGATATGCGCATTGAAGTATTTGATCCACAACTCTCACACTCAGCACAATCCTTAGGCTTCATCAGTAATAGCAATCTGTCATTCCAGAAACAAAAGGCCAAGAAGGCCCACATAACCTGGCTCAGAATCTCGACCATTCGAAAAATCAAGCCCTCATCCCACCGCAGGACTTCCGGACCATACTGGAGGTCCTTGTGGTCTCACACATAGATGGGGGGAAAGGTCTTGCGCCTCTCACTTGGCTCCCCTAAAAGTAGTCCACCACGCTGCAGCATGCCTTTTTACAAGAGCACTGAAATGTGACTGATCACCCCCATCCTATGCAAACTACATTTGCTTGTACTCCGAACCCAGATACTGTATAAGCCTGCATTGATCATCTACAAAGCAGTCACGAGTAGCACAGCAGCGTATCTGGCAGCTAAGCTCCACATATCTGGGAGCACACACTCCTCGTGCAGCTAATCGACCAACCGGCTTGAATCACAACTCGTCCACAAAGAGAGGACCTGCAAACAATCCTTCCCTTGTCATGCTCTCACCATCTGGAATTTAATCCTTGGTCAGGTGTTGTTGAAAAAGCCATGATTTGAGAGATTTGAGAAATTGGAGAATTGTGGAGGCATTCTGGGCCGATACCGGGATTGAATTCCCGATGGTGGGAGCATGACAAGAGAAGGATTGTTTGCCAAGGTTTCTGCCTTGTTCCTGGGTACAAAACAAATAGTTTGTCCCGCATATTTCCTATGTGCGGCCTTCATCAAGACATGACATCTCATTGAGTATTATTGAATGAATCCCCTGGATTAGCGATGTATTCTTTTCATCTACAACAGACATGTATTATACTTTCAATACACGTCCTCATTATGGATCCAGGCATAAAACCACATGTTGCATACATAAACACTAACCTAGCACACTAACCTGGAACTCCTATTGGCTGCTAATCACTATTTTTCATTCATCATTCATACTGGAGCTTCTGTCATCTGTTCAAATGCCCTATAAGTACATAAATGCCAGACACTCTAAGCTATATTATGATTTAAGAAAGACACTTGACTATTAATGCCCTAATCATATCTTATCGATTTGCATAATCTATCTCTTCTCTAGGGGCAATCTACTGTTCCACATTTTTACTGCTGCTCATTATTTCGATTCAAAATAAGACGTATGTACTAACGTTATTTTATTTTATTTAAAGGTGTACCTCATTTTACAAAGATATGTTATATAGATAGATCATCTTAAAAATAGATAAGATGTGATTAGAGCATTAATAGACAAGTGTCTTTCTTAAATCGCAAACATAGATTAGTGTATCTGGCGTTTATGTAAGAAGAGCAAGTTTAGTGTTTATGTGTGCAACATGGGGCCAATTTCTGTTGTGTACAATTGTCCTCTGCCCAAGGGTCTTTATGCAGTAGTTTCCCCTTTAGAACTGTACATTTTAGTGCTGAGCCAATTAAGATTTCCAAATAACACCCTATGCCAACTCTACCCGCATAATCACAGTTCAGGGCTAACAGCTCATGGTTTGAAAGATAAATCCTAGCACTTAACACCCCACTTCACATGTGTCCTAGTAGAGGTCAGCATGACCTGTGCCAGGAGACCAGTATTTCCTTCCAAGTTCCCCTTCTTGGGTACTTTATTGCTTAAGATGAAAGAGTAATTCATTCATTCATGCATTCATTTTGTTATTCGTATAGCGCCTTTCACCATCCCAACACACAGTTGGTTGAACGCTGTCGGAGGGACCAAAGTCCAAAAATATGGGGGAAAATGTGGAGGTGCTATTATGCGTCTGTGCATTTCAGCCACTAAGTTATGAGCGGGAGGCCAAGACCCTGCTAGTCACCCATGTCTGAATGGCGTGTGGATGTGCAGAAGGAGGTATACTAGGAGCTAAGCAGCTGCGGGGGTTGTGTTGGAGTAGATAGCGAATGATGTGAGTAGCAACAGTTCACATTTTCTGTCGTGAAAGGTAGCTGCGTTCTTATGGCAGAAGTGTTGTGCAATACTGTTTGTGTTGTATGTGAGTGCGGAGGTGTGTGGGAGCGGGCCGTGCCTTCAGCTAAGTTACGTAGGTGAGGAGTGCGACAGGGAATAAATGGGTTCGCTGTACAAACAACGATGTCTATCCGTTGGATTGAATCGATGATCGCTTTAAGAATTAGGCATCGCCTCAAAACCTTTGTTTAAAGCACAGTGTTGCACCTCTTGAAAGCATAACTGCTGCGCGGGAGTGCAACTCATATGAAGGATTAAATAGCGGCGTGGGAAAGGATGGTTAAAAAAAATGGCTTTCTCATCTGCTTCTTTCTTAACTTGCTGCAGCAGCAATAGACACTAATAGCAATTCAGAAATGGGCTAAGTATCATCTCTTTAAAGAACATTTTATGGACTGATAATCTGAGGAGCCCCATACAGACGGGATCCCCTTTTCCCTCCCTAATCTGTATCCCTTCCTGTTAGCTTTTATGTCCCTTTGCCCTGGTCGTTCTCACTGTGCCTGTAATGGTCTATCCTTCCCATTGCACCCATATAATTGCGCCCTAACACTGTATCCCACCGTGGTACAGCACTTGGCTACTCCCAGGTGGATGTGTGCTAAATAACACAAAGGTACATATCCCTCTGAATTCAGGCCCAGGTCCCTGCTAACCCTGCTGCATACCCGCACTGCCCCCTGCCAACCGTGGCACTTGGGTCTGTATCTGTTACCCAACAGCTCCTTTACCTGCACTTATTAGACACCTGTTGCCTGCACTTAACTCTTGCACTTGCCACCTGCTGGCCGCACTGTTGTTGTTGTCTTGATCCCGTGTCCAGCACTTTCCACTCCTCCCCTACCCCTTGCACTTTCCCCCTTCCCTCATCCCTGCACTTGCACGTTCTCAATTTCACTAGGCCTAGTAGGATTGTTGTCTTGTCCTCACTTGTTCCCCTCCCTTGCCTCGTCGTGCCTTGAAACACTTGTGTATGGGCGCGCTACAAAAAAAAATCATATCATATCTACACACACACAGAAACTTACATCCTCAAGCTGCGTTAAGTAGCACACCTGAAATCCAGTGCGAGCGGAAAGAACAGCTGGAGCCGGTTCCATGTGTTAATACCCCTGTAAAAATATCGCCATACAAAAATATATTTTTGCGGCGATATTAAGGCATGGAACCTGCGGGGGACACCCCTGCAACCCCAGTATTATTTTAAAAGGGGCAGGGGACGCCCCCGCAACCCCCGCTCCCAAAAAACCCTAATATTATCCCCACTAAAAATATCGCCTATGGCTGTTCCCGACGACCATATTATATACGGCGATATTTTTGGTGGGGATAATATTACCTGATACCCTGGAGCCATAGTACAGAAACTTTCCCCTGGGTAAATTGCAATTTTGCACAGTATTGGCAAAAGAGCAAAATGTGCCCTAGTGCAAAAGATTTGCTTTTTCAATGCGTTTTTGCACTCTGGCAATTTTTGCCCGTGTGCTAATACCATTGTGTACTAGCAGTAGGGCAAACATTGCTTTGGCACGAAAATGCATTACACGAGTATATTTTTGGCACTAGGGCAAGTTTTACTCTTTCACTAATCGCATGCAAAATTGCAATTGCGCTGGTGCAAGCTTCCTGTAATACAGACTCTGAAATGATTGCAGCCGTAACCTTGCGGCCCTATTACAGAGCCTTTGCACCGCTGCAAGGGCAGTTTTGCTTAGAACTATGGGAAGAACTGGCCTGGTGCAAAAACAGATTCTTGAAATTAATTTTTTCACTAGTGTCTCCTAGAGATAAGGTGAAAAGGTATATATGGAAATGTTTCCTATAAGTCAATAACCACAAAAGAAAAATTGCATGACAAAATAAGCCTAGGAAATTAGCCCGAGAGTAAACCCATGAGCAAGTGGCCAATCCTATGGTCTAATTCACGATTATTCAAAACCAATAATCCACACGAGAAGCACTCAGAAACAGATTGCTCAAATAACCCTGGGCAATTAGCCCAGGTGCAAGTAGCCCAGCAGCAAATTAGCCAACACAATGGGCTACAGGAAAACTCGAAATAAGTAATCCGCAACAGAAACACTCGTAAAAAGCCCCAACAGGTAGCATGGACTAGCCCAGGAGCAATTCACTAATGTAGGATAACGCTAAATAAATAAGTAAATAACCCGCACTATAAACGCTCGTAAACAGCCCCAGCAGGTAGCATGAACGATTAGCCCAGGAGCAATTCACTAAGGTAGGATAACGCTAAACAAATAAGTAAATAACCCGCACCATAAACACTCGTAAACAGCCCCAGCAGGTAGCATGAACGATTAGCCCAGGAGCAATTCACTAAGGTAGGATAACGCTAAACAAATAAATAAATAACCCGCACCATAAACACTCGTAAACAGCCCCAGCAGGTAGCATGAACGATTAGCCCAGGAGCAATTCACTAAGGTAGGATAACGCTAAACAAATAAATAAATAACCCGCACCATAAACACTCGTAAACAGCCCCAGCAGGTAGCATGAACGATTAGCCCAGGAGCAATTCACTAAGGTAGGATAACGCTAAACAAATAAGTAAATAACCCGCACCATAAACACTCGTAAACAGCCCCAGCAGGTAGCATGAACGATTAGCCCAGGAGCAATTCACTAAGGTAGGATAACGCTAAACAAATAAGTAAATAACCCGCACCATAAACACTCGTAAACAGCCCCAGCAGGTAGCATGAACGATTAGCCCAGGAGCAATTCACTAAGGTAGGATAACGCGGATAAATAAATAAATAAATAAATAATTGGCACCACAAAAAGGCAAACCAATCAGAGTGGGCGAATTGGCCATGGTTTGATAGTCCAAAGACTGCATCGTAGACATTATGCATAGGTGCAAGTGTTGCAGGCGCAAGAGCAAAAATCGCCCAAGTTCAAAAGATGTCCTTTCAGTGCCCTCGTCCTAGCAATACTGTGAATTTCTCTGTGCTGAATAAATGCATTTAATATGATTTTGTACTAGAGTACTATTTGCCCTGCTGCTAACGGCACTGGCATCGAAGCAGCATTTCTGCAATATGTACCGATTTGTTTGAACAGTTTTCACTCACAGGCATTCTTCGTAGGTTATTTTCCCAGAACGCAGAATAGAGCAGAACGTTTTGGCCTTTGCCTGATTCCGCCAACCCTGACCTTCACTGCCTTGTGCCACCCTCCCCCTTTACACCTATTGCCTTCCCACACTTCCTGCTTGCCTTCCACCCCCTGTCAAGCAGACGCTGATTTTGTGCAGGGGTTTTGGCTTGCACCGCTTTCACATCTCCCAAAAGCCCCAAAAGTAGATGGACTCCCCAACACTGGAACTGGTTCCTAACCCGACCCCAGACCGTCCCGCCCAGACACCACACTAATTCTGCATTAAAATCTTGCTTTGATTTGACCCTGTGACGTGTTACACTTCTCTGTCCCTGTGCACGCTAGCAACTCTTCGTTGATTAGTTGACACATAGCAATAGCCTGGAGCCTGTTCTTACCTTGTGCGGTGCGGTGCGCTCAGCGATATTGCCGAATGCGGGCTCTTCAGGTGAGAACGCGGAGGGCGTGGAAGCGCGCGCTGCTCCGCTCTGCACGTGAAGCCTGCTGTGTACGCCTGGGTTGCCAGCACTCCGGCTATTTATTCAGGACTCGCTGTTGACATGTATCGAGCCCAACCTATGCAAACACTCCGTGATACCATAACTTCCCACTGCTGATCGCGGGCCTTAACACTTGCACCAATCAATCTACGCGGCCCTGCAGAAACATACTGGGAGAGCATGAGAGGGGGCCGAAAGCTGAACATAGGGGCCTTCATGGCCGTAATTTTGGGGGGTAGAGGAGGTATGCCCCCCAACATTCGTGGCACACCATGTGGTCCCCCTCAATTGGCAGGGGCCCTTTTCCTTTAGATTTCATGCCCTCCCCCAACATTTTCAGCAAAGTTGCTCCATTCTGGACGTTCCTGTTCAATCAGACCCAATTTATTGATGGATCTGTGACATGGTGGCATAATTGAGCCCGAAATGGACCGTAAAAAAACTGCGATTGAATTTAGGCTACTGCTGCTGGGCTGAGGGTGCAGTGGGTGGTGAGGGGGAGCTGCATTTGTATACCCTGGACTTTGTGATGGCAGATTTTAACAGAGCCGCTGAAGCCCTCTGAGCGCAATGGGCAA
The DNA here is from genome assembly GCF_040938575.1 of Ambystoma mexicanum. Classification (NCBI taxonomy): domain Eukaryota; kingdom Metazoa; phylum Chordata; class Amphibia; order Caudata; family Ambystomatidae; genus Ambystoma; species Ambystoma mexicanum. The sequence goes on from NC_090922.1 coordinate 1,303,328,740, forward strand.
TAAAAGTGTGCTTGCTGCACCTGTTTTCATGGGGGACATCTGGACACCTATAATATGTTTTTAAGCAGTGGGCCAATCAGTGGCGTGTCCAGGGAGTGGCCTGGGGTGTCACGTGCTACCCCTGGAATCTGATTGGCCACCCCAGGTACCGCCCCATTATACTAAACTATGATCGTTATGTGTGGGTGTGTGCTCGTACTTTATGCCACCCCTGCATAAGCCAGTGCCCCACTTGGGCCACCCCAGTCATGGACACGCCATTGGGTCAGATTCACAAAGGTCTATGCCAACTTTCATGTGCCACTTGCCTGTGCCACGTGTCGTTGGCAGGACTCAGAAAATTAATTCTACCCAAGCAAAGTTTTTTAGTTGAGATTGTTCCCGCTGGCAAGATGTGCGGTCCAGGCCGGTGTGTGGACAGACACACCCTGGGCCAGATTCCTGATGATGTGCTTCAAGATGCCCTCCCACTGCAACACCATCCCCCTGTAAATGGTTCCGCCCCAATTCCTCACTGCCCTGTGATAATGTGGGTCTTTGCAGACTTCTGCCTGCATTCTTGCTGCCCAAATAGAAAGACTCATTGTTGGCATGAGTGGTTCTAAATTTTTTTGGGAATTTATATCCCCAAAACACGCAACAGCTGTGACAGGTTCTTTTATGCCCGTCACTGCCAGTGCACACCCGGAGCCCAAGTTGTGATGATCCACTACCTGGAGGCTCGTGGCCAGTTCATACATGCGAGTGGCTTGCCAGCTCAACGCTTAGACGGGCATGGAAGCGTTAGTTGCAGCCCATTGTGCCCACAGCCGTGCCTACCTTCTAGCATGCAAGTCCCCTTAGTGCATCAGTGGGTAAAAATGTGCCATCAGTATGCAAGGGGCCCATTTGCTCTCACATTTTGCACCTGCCCCTTCTTATCCCCAAGGATATAGTAAAAGCCTCTAAGGCGGCAACACATTGTTTTGACTGGTTTGAGGCACTAGATTTAAGCCTTCCAACTCCAGGAGGCCTTCTAAATCCTTGGGGATTTGGTGCCATGCTTTCCTCACGTGCATAGGTTTGAAGTACTTCCTTCCTCAGGAGACTTCTGTTTGCAGGCCTCCATCTGTTCTTCAAGTTCTAACCTGATGTTTGTGCAACTCCACGATTGCATAATCTCTCTGCTTCTTTTCTGCTAACAGTTTGTTTGTTTTGTTGTTTATTGATTTGTAGGGCGCACCGAACCCGTAGGTAACTGGGCGCAACATAGTGTAAGATAACTTAAAGCATGATACATAGAGTATAGTTACACAAGGCAAGGTAAAGATGACATAGATGATATTAGGCAAAAAACAAGATAAGAGGGTATATTGGTGTAGTTCAATACAAGTGCATACAATACAGATGGGACATAACTTCTATGCAGGTGCAAACAAACACTGAAAGGTCTTGGATCAGTCATATGTCGTTAGATCGCAACCAGTTTAGCGCATTGCGCCTGAAGCTCATGTAGGATTGGTCTACTCTGAGCGCTAAGGGTAGGGTATTCCAAGATTGGGCTGCTTTCACTGGGAAACGAATGCCTCCCGACTTCATGCGTTTGAATCTAGGTATCTCAAGGCAGAAGGCTTTGGCAGTTCTAGTGGGTCGTGTAGAGGTTCTTCTAACCATTCTCTCTGTTAGGTAGGGAGGGGCGGTGTTATTCAGGCATTTATGAGTCAGAGAAATGGTTTTAACAGTACCTTCCTCTCCTTCAGAAGGACCTTTCTGGCAGCTATATCAATTGCAGCGACATTTCCCTGGGAGCTGGCTAAGACTCCGGACCTAACAGAAACTCAAGACATTTGGAAAGCCACGCTAACCGCCCTTTAGGAAGAATGGCAGGAGCAACTCAAGGCCGCTACCGGTGCCCGTGGGCTCCTCATTGTGATGCTGGAAATGCATCGGAGGGACAGGGCCTCCGTATCCTTGTCCTTTACTGCTTTTCATCGTGTGTTCTGTCGTGTTTTCCGTGCAGGAGTTCATGTGGGACTCCTGGCGGTGCAGCTCTCTTTCTTTTGGTTTGGTGAACGGACCCGTGGGATACCCTTATGGCACCCATGGGTGGGGGTACAACCCTGTGCCCCTAGAGTATGTTTTTGGGCACCTGTGGGTGGCCCACAGAGCAGTGTATGGGCTGGTGGCAGCTCCATGCTGAATTTGACAGGTGCACGGAGTATCCTCCATTTTGGGATACCCCGGCCCTGCCATTGGGATCAGTTGATTCCTGATGGAAAACAAGATGGCCCCGGTGGCCTCTTGCTTTCTATTACCCATTACCTTGTTTTCCCAAAGTCCTGGGAAGCCCTGACTCTGTCCCTTCCCCCTGATTGGCTGTTGGATGGAAGTGCCATATATGGTGTTGTTGTGAAGGCCCAGTCAGACTAGCTGGAGCCTTTCCGGTGATGTATGTTGTGGGTATCTCCTGTGGGTGGGACCTGGGTGAATAGAGTGTGTGATGATTATGCATTCTGTGTTGTGGGTGTCTAGTATCTGGTGGTTGACACAATGACTGAGACAACCCTGCCCGAAACCGGTATGAATGCAGCTGGGAGTGTTGAGTGGCTTGGTACTTGTCCCAATACACATAACTTGTTGTGAGTGTCTGGAGAGAAGGGAATGGCCTGAATACCTCGTGTGCCTGATTGGCTGCCTGCCTGCATGAATGCCCGTAGTCGTGATTGGATGCTTGAGTGTGACCCAGCGGAATGAATGGGAGATCAACAGTATATCTGGGGACCTCTCACTGCTTGGAATCGTGTTCAGAAGCTGAAGTCCACTACGACGAGTAACTGGATTAACTGATGCTTGACCTTGAAGCCCTGCTGGACGAGAAGAATTGCTGCTGCTCTCCTTCACAATCTGAAAGCTGCTGTGCCTCCAAGGACTGACCCAGAGAGGACCTGGTAAGGCGCCCTCTTCCCGAGCTACGAGGGACCATCGTGCACAGCTGATCTTTGCCAACGCTCCCTGGTAGACAGACCTTCGACAGGCTGCTGACCCGATACGGGGACTGCTGCAGAACTCCAAGGAGAAGCACCCGGACTGTTGTCCGCCACTGTCGATGACCGCCGTTGCCGACCAGAGCCGCCATGCTCCCGTTTGCCTAAGAACTTCCATTGATCATCGGACGCTCTCGTCTGCATCGTTACCCGCTGGAGAAGGCCCGACCGGCGACGCGCCGAGGAGCATCCACCGGTGGGTTTCCCACCACCTACAGACCGCAGAGACGCCGACGACTCGACGCCCTTGCTGGGCCACAGTTCTTCATCATCTCTTTGCGGTCCAGAACTATCATCACCAAGGTGCCCCGCACGCCTCTTCCTTGCAGGACGCCAACGCTCTGTCGTCGGCGAGCACCACTGGGAACAAAGCTGCCACTTCCTTGCTGTAGTTCAACCTGTTCACCGTCGGACGTTCGACGACCCGTGACTCCCGCCTTAAAGGGAGGGCACTCAAGAAGGGCCGTCGATTCCCCGACACCGAACGCCAAGTTCCCCGACACCTCTCGACGATCCGTGGCTCCCGCCTGAAAGGGAGGCACTCAAGAAGGATCGGTCGGTGCATCGTCGGAGAACTCTACTCCACCAAGTACATTGGGGGGTAAAACCTTAACAGGAAGAAGTAAGACTATTGAACATTTGGACCGGGCTTGTGCTATATATCTTTATTTACAGGTTGCCCAGGTGGGGGATCTCCACACAGAACTGTGCCTAGTGGTAGGGGTCAGCATTCTGCCTATTGTTTCAACCATTTTACGTTCCTGCCTATCTCTATTGCTGGTTTACTGGTTATTGATCTGTGTGACATTTTAACCGTACAGTTGATGCACTTTAATGAGATTTGATAACATTAGTGGTACCACTCTAGACTTGTATATATTTATCATTATTGACATCCAAGTACAAAGTGTGTTATTGTGATCGTGTACATACCTTTGAATATTAATTATATAAAGACTGTGTTTTCAGTAATACAGTGTGTGGACATTCCTTTGTGGGGGTTCGGGGACTACACTGTACTTAAGAACCAGCCCGCATCACCTCCTGAGAAGCTAGGCCTTGATTGCTCATCCATTGCTACCGTAATAGAGAATCTTGGCTGGGGTCTGCTGTGCCTCTCCTCTACCATATAGAGAGCGGAAGTACAGACACCCTCTACCAGTCTTTACACTGGTGGCAGCAGTGGGATGCTTATGGTTTTAAGAATCAGTGTATAACCGTGCCACTTACACAATATCTGCACTTTATTCGATTAAGGTTTGGGTGTGTACAAAATAACTACATTACAAGCAATGGAGTCTATTGCAAATGGTAAATTGACTCGGATGAGCTTAGAGGCTCTCCAGAGTGCTTGTGAAGCCAGGGAGTTAGACTTTGTGGATAAGTCTAGGGCTGAGCTGATAGCTGCCCTGGTGGACTACCAGACCGATGGGGAAACTCTTGATGAGGGGGGGAATGCAACCAATGAGGACTCTGCCCCTGGGGTGTCTACTGAATCTGTTTCTGGGAATGCCGCCATTCCTGCTGCCTCTGTTCCGAACCCCAGCAATACCTTGGAACTTGAGTTATTAAGGATGAAATTGGCCTTTGAATATCGCAAGTTGGAAATAGATGCTGAGCTTAAGAAAGAGGAGCTGGTGCAACAAGTGGAACTCAAGAATAGGGATCTTGAACTCAAAGACAAGGACACTGAATGTCAGAGAATCCAGCTAGAGAAAGCTCGAGTGGAGACTTCAGCGAAACCCAGTGAGAGTGTCAGGTCCCCAGCCACTAAATTTATGAAGAATTTGGTTGGTGTGTTTTCGGAGGGTTCTGATATCCTCCAATGGATTGAAGCGTTTGAAATGGCTTGTGCAATTCATGATGTTGACAAAAGAGATTGGGCTAAGTGTTTGCTAAGCAGAGTGCCTCAAACTGGATATGACTGTATTCTGAAGCTGAGTGTGGAAGAACGGGGTCAGTATGAGTGTATGAAATCTGCTTTGATTGCCAAGTTTGGCAAGACACCTACCCAATACCTTAAAAGGTTCAGGGATTTTAAGAAAAGAGAGAATGTGTCTTGGGTCGACTGGGTGAGTGCTGCGTACATGAATATGATGGGGTGGATTGACGGTTACAAGGTGAAAACTTTTGTTGAATTGTCCCACCTGTTGTTTTTTGAGCATTTTTCTGAAGCCTGTTCACCGGAGCTGCGACAGTATGTTGCTGACCAGAACATTTTGGATCCCTTTAAGCTGGCTAGGTTGGCTGACAAGTGGGTCTCCCACCGGGTGTCCCCTAAGGACTCCAGTGGGAAGGACAAGGACAAAGAAAAGGGGGCCTCTCAGAAAGCTGAGGAGTCCCAAAAGCAGTCACAGTCGAATAAACCTAAACCTCCTCTCCTAAAACCCAAAAATCTAGTGGGGATAAGTCATCTGTGGGTGGGAATAAGAGTAGTGGTCCACCTGCTGCAAAGCAGGCTCCCTGTGGTTCCAATACCGTACCCCGCACTCCCGGCACTTGTTGGGACTGTGGGGCTCTGGATCACAAAAGGGGTGACTCCAAGTGTAAAGGTAAGGCACTCGGAGTACAGGCTGTCAGCCTGACCTATCCTTACCCCATGTCTGAGGTAGACGCCACGGCCCTCCCCTCCTCTACCGGGATCACTTTTGGCGCTCCCGTAGAGATTTCCTTAGTGTCCCTTGGGGCCTGGGACCAGTACGCGGAAGTACTGGCGACTATCCCACAGAACACCCGTAGATTTTTGAGAAGTGTCCTCCTGAATGGCCAGCCTTCTACTGGTTTGAGAGACACAGGGGCAAGCATGACAGTGGTGGACAGACCCTGCTCAAGCCAGAGGACTATGTAGATGCTCCTCTGAGAACTACCAGGTTAGCTGGTGGGCCTCCCAAATTATCGCCTGTAGCCCGAGTCACACTCATAATTGGAGACAAGACAGCAAAGCTTCCTGTCCTGGTTCAGGACAACGTCCCCGCTAACATTCTGTTAGGTAACGATCTAGTCGAGTTGGGATTGATCACGGATGGTCTTCCCATGACTGCTGCTGCGGTCACTAGGTCACAGGTGACACCGGGTCTGGCTGTGAGTCAGGTACCCGAGCCGAAGGCGTGGCCTAAGGCACGACGAAGGAAGAGCAAGAAGGCCACCTCTGTGGAGGGAGCCCCTTCTCTTCCTGCTGTTCCTAGAGCACCCATTGGGATCCATCCTCCGGACAGGCTGGGTCCAGTGGTAAACCCCGTCTCAACTCCTGTGGGAGAAGAGCCAGAAGACTCTCCTGTGGGAGAGGTTCTCAACCCGGAGGATCATCCCGATCTTCAATGCTTGTTAGCTGAAGGGGGTCCCTCCCGGGCAGACTTCTGTAAAGGACAGAGAGAGTGTCCCTCTCTCGAGGGTCTGAGGAAACAGGCCCTGTCCCAGGCACAAGGCGAAGTGCCTAGGACTTTCCGGATTTATTGGGAGGGTGAGCTCCTTGTTAGTGAGCCCACTAAGCCTGAACCTGGTGCCCTCAAGAGGTTGGTGGTACCCCAGGTTTACAGGCCCTTCCTACTGCAGTTGGCGCATGAGGTGCCCTTGGCTGGTCATCTTGGTACCAAGAAGACTAAGCAGAGGCCCTCTGCCCATTTTTACTGGCCTCGGATGGGAGTAGAAGTAGAGCCCCACTGCAGGACCTGCCCAACTTGTCAGTTGTCTGGCAAGACTGGAGGCAGTGTCAGGTGGACATCGGTTCATCCTGGTTTTGGTAGATCATGCCACCAGGTACCCTGAGGCTATACCCCTTCGGACTGTTACTGCCAAGGTGGTTGCCCGGGTCCTCCTGGGCAGTTTCACCCGAGTTGGATTCCCCATGGAGGTTGTCTCTGACCGAGGATCCAACTTCATGTCTAGTTACATGAAAACCATGTGGAAAGAGTGCGGGGTAACCTAAAAGGTCTCCACTTCTTACCACCCCCGGACCAATGGTCTGATTGAGAGGTTTAATAAGACTCTCAAGGGCATGCTAGGTGCTTTGGAAGAGCCCCTAAGGAGGAAATGGGATCTCCTCCTTCCATGCCTGCTGTTTGCTTACAGAGAGGTACCTCAAGAGGGTATTGGTTTCAGCCCCTTTGAGTTGCTCTTTGGACATCCCGTGAGGGGGCCCCTCGCCTTGATCAGAGAAGGCTTGGAAGCCGCTCCTCCCGGTCCCGCCAAGCAAGTGGGGGACTATGTGTTAGGCCTCAGACGGAGGATGACACAGATGATGGGACAAGCAACGGCGAATCTCAGGGCCAGCCAGAAATTGAACAAATACTGGCATGACCATAAAGCATCGCAAGTTGAGTGGCCTCCGGGACAGGAGGTCCTCGTGATGGAACCTACCAAGCCTCGGGCATTGGCAGATAAATGGACTGGACCCTTCCGGATAGTCTCCAAGATGGGCGAGGTCAATTATCTGGTTGACATGGGAATCCCAGGGGTAGCCCCTCAGGTATTCCATGTTAATAGGCTCAAGCCGTTCCACAGGCAAGCAGAAGTCTCATGTCTCTTGCTGGCTTCATAGCAAGAAGAGGATGAGAGTGAGCCCCTTCCTGATTTGCTGCATAGCAACCCTCAGGATGGCTCAGTGGAGGGGGTGCAGCTCTCTCCAGATTTGACAACCGAGCAGCAGAGGGCCTGCAGGACTTTGCTCCAGCAGTATGCCTCTCTGTTTTCGCTGACGCCAGGCCTTACACCGTGGTGTAAGCACGAGGTGACAGCGTGCCTGTCAAGAGCAGGAGCTACCGAATGTCAGATACGGTTAAGAAACACATCCAGGCTGAGGTCGCCAAGATGTTGGATCGGGGTGTTATTGAACCCTCAACCAGTCCCTGGTCCAGTCCAGTGGTCCTTGTTCCCAAGGCAAGTTCCCAGGGCGGTACCAAGGATTGGAGGTTCTGTGTGGACTACCGAGGAGTCAATGTCGTCACCAAAACTGACGCACACCCACTGCCCCGGGCTGATGAGCTCGTGGACACCATAGGTGCTGCCAAATTTGTGAGCACCTTTGACCTCACCTCAGGCTATTGGCAAATAGCTTTGAAGGACCATGCCACCCCAGAGGGACTCTACCAGTTTAGGGTCATGCCTTTTGGGTTAAAGAATGCCCCTGCCACCTTCCAGAGATTGTTCAATCATGCTCTCAGTGTGCTGGAAGCCTTTTGTGTGGCTTATTTAGACGACATTGCCGTCTACAGTGCCACCTGGGAAGAGCACTTGACACATCTGGGTAGAGTGTTGCGGGCCTTAAAAAGGGCTAACCTCACTATCAAGGCCACCAAGTGCCAGATAGCTCAGGGGAAAGTCACGTATCTTGGTCATGAGGTAGGAGGGGGTCAAATCCAACCTTTCCCCATTAAGGTACAGGATGTACAGGACTGGGAGACTCCCACTACTCAAACCCAGGTGAGAGCCTTTTTGGGTCTCACTGGGTACTATCGCAATTTCATGGCGGTCTATGGAACCATAGCTGCACCACTGACAGCTCTGACTTCACCCAAGCAGCCTAGGAAGGTCAATTGGACTGAAGACTGTCAGAGGGCCTTTAAAGGCTTGAAAGAAAGTCTGTGTCGGGCCCCCGTGTTGTGTGCGCCTGACTACAGCTGAACCTTTATCGTCCAGACGGATGCCTGCGACACCGGAATTGGAGCTGTCTTGTCCCAGTTAGATGACAAAGGGAGAGAACATCCTATCATATTCATCAGTAGACTACTCAAGGGTAGAGAACTTAGGTGGGCTACTGTTGAAAAGAAGTGTTTTAGTATAGTTTGGAGCCTTAGGCGTTTTAGGCCCTACCTTACGGGGTCTACCTTCAAGGTCCAAACAGATCATAAGCCCCTAAAGTGGCTTATGCAGATAAAGAGTGAGAACCCAAAACTGCTCAGGTGGTCCATTAGCCTGCAAGGGATAGACTTCACCATAGAGCACAGACCAGGGAAGAGTCACGATAATGCAGATGGCCTTTCCAGAAGGTATGTTGACCGTATGGATGAGGGTGTCTATCCCGTGGGAGATTAGGCACCCTCCACCTCAGTCTGGGGGGGGCGACTTTGATGCTGGAAATGCTTCGGAGGGACAGGGCCTCCGTATCCTTGTCCTTTACTGCTTTTCATCAAGTGTTCTGTCGTGTTTTCCGCGCAGGAGTTCATGTGGGACTCCTGGCGGTGCAGCTCTCTTTCTTTTGGTTTGGTGAACGGACCCGTGGGATACCCTTATGGCACCCATGGGTGGGGGTACAACCCCGTGCCCCTAGAGTATGTTTTTGGGCACCTGTGGGTGGCCCACAGAGCAGGGTATGGGCTGGTGGCAGCTCCATGCTGAATTTGACAGGTGCGCGGAGTATCCTCCATTTTGGGATACCCCGGCCCTGCCATTGGGATCAGTTGATTCCTGATGGAAAACAAGATGGCCCCGGTGGCCTCTTGCTTTCTATTACCCATTACCTTGTTTTCCCAAAGTCCTGGGAAGCCCTGACTCTGTCCCTTACCCCTGACTGGCTGTTGGATGGAAGTGCCATATATGGTGTTGTTGTGAAGGCCCAGTCAGACTAGCTGGAGCCTTCCCGGTGATGTATGTTGTGGGTACCTCCTGTGGGTGGGACCTGGGTGAATAGAGTGTGTGACGAATATGCATTCTGTGTTGTGGGTGTCTAGTATCTGGTGGTTGACACAATGACTGAGACAACCCTGCCCGAAACCGGTATGAATGCAGCTGGGAGTGTTGAATGGCTCGGTACTTGTCCCAATACACATAACTTGCTGGGGACCTCTCACTGCTAGGAATCGTGTTCAGAAGCTGAAGTCCACTATGACGAGTAACTGGATTAACTGACGCTTGACCTTGAAGCCCTGCTGGACGAGAAGAATTGCTGCTGCTCGCCTTCATAATCTGAAAGCTGCTGTGCCTCCAAGGACTGACCCAGAGAGGACCTGGTAAGGCGCCCTCTTTCCGAGCTACGAGGGACCATCGTGCACAGCTGATCTTTGCCAACGCTCCCTGGTAGACAGACCTTCGACAGGCTGCCGACCCGATACAGGGACTGCTGCGGAACTCCAAGGAGAAGCACCCGGACTGTTGTCTGCCACTGTCGACGACCGCCGTCGCCGACCGGAGCCGCCGTGCTTCCGTTTGCCTAAGAACTTCCATTGATCATCGGACGCTCTCGTCTGCATCATCACCCGCTTGTCTCCCGCTGGAGAAGGCCCGACCGTCGACGCGCCGAGGAGCATCCACCGGTGGGTTTCCCGCCACCTACAGACCGCAGAGACACCGACGACTCGACGCCCTTGCTGGGCCACAGTTCTTCACCATCTCTTTGCGGTCCAGAACTATCGTCACCGAGGTGCCCCGCACGCCTCTTCCTTGCAGGACGCCAACGCTCTGTCATCGACGAGCACCGCTGGGAACGAAGCTGCCACTTCCTTGCCGTAGTTCAACCTGTTCACCGTCGGACGTTCGACAACCCGTGACTCCCGCCTTAAAGGGAGGGCACTCAAGAAGGGCCGTCGATTCCCCGACACCGAACGCCAAGTTCCCCGACACCTCTCGACGATCCGTGGCTCCCGCCTGAAAGGGAGGCACTCAAGAAGGATCGGTCGGTGCATCGTCGGAGAACTCTACTCCACCAAGTACATTGGGGGGGGGTAAAACCTTAACAGGAAGAAGTAAGACTATTGAACATTTGGACTGGGCTTGTGCTATATATCTTTATTTACAGGTTGCCCAGGTGGGGGGATCTCCACACAGAACTGTGCCTAGTGGTAGGGGTCAGCATTCTGCCTATTGTTTCAACCATCTTACGTTCCTGCCTATCTCTATTGCTGGTTTACTCGTTATTGATCTGTGTGACATTTTAACCGTACAGTTGATGCACTTTAATGAGATTTGATAACATTAGTGGTACCACTCTAGACGTGTATATATTTATCATTATTGACTTCCAAGTACAAAGTGCGTTATTGTGATGGTGTACATACCTTTGAATATTAATTATATAAAGACTGTGTTTTCAGTAATACAGTGTGTGGACATTCCTTTGTGGGGGTTCGGGGACTACACTGTACTTAAGAACCAGCCCGCATCACCTCCTGAGAAGCTAGGCCTTGATTGCTCGTCCATTGCTACCGTAATAGAGAATCTTGGCTGGGGTCTGCTGTGCCTCTCCTCTACCATATAGAGAGCGGAAGTACAGACACCCCCTACCAGTCTTTACACTCATCAATCCTTCCTTCCTTCAGCAAAAGCTTGGAGGTTTATTAGCATTTAAGGCTTGCTATCCTTGCTGCAAGATGGGACGACCCGGTCAAGAAACAAATCCTAAATGGTGCTGACTTTCAAGCCCTTCAGAGAATCCATGTTCAGTTCCCTACCCCCAAAAAGTACCTGGCAGTGTTTCTAGACACGTGGCCTCATCATGAGTTGGGCGGTATCCCGGCTGGCATACCGCCCAACTTTATTTGCGTTAGTGCCCACCCACCCAGCGGTATTACCACCGGATCATGGGTTGGGCAATAACCATTACTCCCCATCGGCTCAATTACCGTGCGGTAATACCGCCGATGGTAATTGCACTAAAAATGGGCATTTTTCCAGCATGTTTACCCCCAGCTCTGAGCTGGGGGTAAACACGCCAGACTTGAGATTGGGCAGAGCGGTAAATGCGGCAGTAACACCATTACCACCACATTTAAGGGCTACCGCCCATCTCATGATGAGACCCACAGTCCTGGATCTCAACCGCTTGTCACCATTGTGACAAATGTCTAGTGCTCTGCAAGAATATAGGGAAGAATTGTGGTTTCTAACTCCTACACAGACCCACACCACCACTAATCCAACAGCAATCCCAGTCATGAAGGTGAAACAGGAACAGCATGAATGGTATAGCTGCTTCCCCACTTTCAGGTAGCATGGGCCGAGGCCAGGTTGCACTATTCAACAGGGGTTAGAGTCAGCAAAGAAGAATACAAAACTAAAATAGTATTGTGATACCAAACAAATTCATTGTAAAATAAAGTTTCAAGAAAAAATACAAAACTTTAATCAAATGAAAAGGACGGACACACTAATAAAAACATTATCAAGCAACCCATGTAATGAAATGCACAGAACATACAGACCTTTGTTTGGAAGGGGCACTACGGGTAGGAGGTCAGGGCTATGCTGGCAATTTCCTTTGCGGAACAGATCAAGTTTAAGTATAGATCCTTTACAAAGGTATGGAGTGGGCTCTTAACTGCCACTAGTGCCCTTAAAAACAGACCAGGGTGCTCGGCAGCATCAAGCCAGGTTTCTGAGTGCTTTCTGCAGGGTCGAGCCGGTGTCAGAGTCAAGCTGGTTCCATGCTAGGTAAATACTGCACACTTCAATAAGTGGCAAATTGTTTGAGACTCGAAGGAAGCTTGATAACAGGTGATATGTCGATCCTTGTGGTTCGATGGCTTGAGTGTGTCTGGATGCATTGATTCAACTGTAGCGATGAGGCACTTTGACTGAATCCAATGACAGACAGTGTTTGGACAGCAGCAGTTGGACCGAAGGCACTGGAGAACAGGAAGGCGATGTCGAGCAGATGACCAGAAGCACATCAAAGCTGTTTGAAACGCGTACAATGTTGAACGCGGCTGTATTGGATCTTGTAGCAACTCGAAAAAGTATTTGAAAGTGGTTGAATCGGCTTGAAAGCAGTTCGAAGAGGGAAACAGAGCCAGGACTGACCCTTTCAGTCTTGGATTACTGTGAACCGTGTTCAGGGTCTCAGAGCAAGGAACAGCCCTTCCTAGCTAGCAACATAGAGATTACTTGCAGGTGTACTACTTCCAGTAGGCACAGTCTGGATACCAATGTTTCAGCAGCAGGAATGCTTTTCCATTAGCAAGGTGCCACACACGTTCCCATGATGTAGTTTGTGGGGTACAATGTCCTTTCGTCGCCGTATATTTCAAAGCCTGGTATTTTAACGTGCACATTATAACGAAAATGTCCATTGAATTTTTTAGCAGGGTTGGGAGGGGGCAGATAAGGGTTTGGGTGGGTAGTGAATAGATAAAAATAGGTGCTGGAAAGGAGCTAGGAGGGGGGAATCCCCCATCAAAAAAAGAAATTTGATGAACATTTTCGTTATAATGTACACGTTTAAATGCCAGGCGTTGAAATATACGGCGATGAAATGACATAGAAACGTTTGTGGGAAGGTCTTTCTCTTTCCTTGGACCTTCTGACCTTCACCCCAATGGCAGGGGACTTTGGGCAGACTGATATCCCAATAAGATTCCAGTGAAATCCTCTTCAAGCTGGCTCAAGATGATTAAACTTATGGGAAGGGTGGTCATACCTCTTTAAGTAGTCATTTTGTCTGCAATTATATGATAAGTCATTTATAACGCACCTGTACACAAGTGTTTCTAGGTGCGACAAGACAAGGGAGGGAAGACAGAGAGAGGACAAACAACAATCTTACTAGGCCTTGTGCCATTCAAATTGCACAACAGCAGGGCGGAGGGAGGGGTTGAAGTGCCAACGTGGGTGAGGGGGAGTGGAGAGTGCAAAGTAACTTGTAAGTGCTGTCAGGAGGTGGCTCAAAAGTGCAGAGATTCCGGGGGCTGCAGGGTTGCAGATACAGTCCTTTAGGTGGTTGGGAGGCATGGAGGCAGTGCAAGGGCAACTGTCGTGCAGGAGCCTAGTCCCGTAAGTTCAGTGGGCAGTGTAACCAGTATGAGCAGCAGACAGGGACGTCAGCAAGGGAGAGGGAGAGAGAAAGCAGAAGCAAAAAAGAAGGTCTTGAGTTGCTTCCGGATCCTTAGATGACCTACTCACGTTTGAGAGAGGCAGGGAGGCTGTTCCAGAGGGATGGTACAGCCGAGGACAGAGATCTTCCCCCGACGCTTTGCCTGGAAAAGCGTCTGACCCTCAGAGAGTTGGAGGTGGATGGGCGAAGGGCTCGAGAAGGAAGATGCTTAGGAAGAGAAAGTTGGATGTAGTGGCGTCCCTAGCCCCAGAAAGCTGTGTCGACAATGAACAGGGTCTTGAACATGATCCTCGCAGCCACAGAGAGCCAATAGAAAGATTTCAGGGCGGGAGAGATACAATTCCTGGGCTTGAGGCCAAGCACAAGTCTTGCAGTCCTGTTCTGGATTAGTTGTAAAGTGTAAAAGTGTAGAGGCATGGGTCCGTTGCTCAGCTCCTTTCTGACAGGAAATGCCCCTACTCATTCTTAAATGGTTGCCTCCACTCACTGATAGAGTGTTTAAATAGATAGTCAATATTTACAGATCGAGTGTTGCACACACATGCAACACTTGTTATTCATTTCAATCTAATTTTGTTATATATTGCACATTTAACACACAACAGGAAACAAGCAATTCTAAGGCCAAACACTGCAGTGTTTTCTTATAAGAACTTGCTATAACTTGTTTTTATTGTAACAAAAATGTTGTGTATATACGAACTTATCTTAAAAATGACATATTTCACAGCACACTGCAAGCACGTTGACTAGATAGTGCAATTGCTTTGGTGCTATTGTAATCCATACAGCGTAACCACAACATTTTGTTTTCATCTTCCAGATCATTCTTTCAGTTTTTTTCATAAGTCGCGTGTCCAAGGTAAGTTACTTATAAAAGAAATCAAGTTAAATTGTTTTATAAGTGTGTTAATATGTGTATACAGATGTGTAAATGCATAATACGTATTTATGATCAATTCTTCTTCAATTAAACATGTTTTTCTTTTTTTTTCTAGGTGACCACAGAGCCATTACTTTTTCTTTTTTATTTTGGTAACCTTCCTTTGTTAACTGTGTATTTATTTCCTGGACTCATCTCTCCTTTGGATGTCTCTCTTTTTAGAATGGACTCTTTTTTTCCTTTTGGGCATTTTTGGGGATTTTCTTTAAAGGATGTTGTTCTGCTTACAGTTATTTCCTGTTATAAACATTTTTATCAATTTTTACTCCTTCGTTTCGATGTCATTATTGTCATTAATGCATTCTTGGTAATTTTTGCATATTTGCGTTTTATGCGTTCATATTTTTTGGTCCTGGATTATTTCTCTTGATATATATTTGTCTTGCAATTTTGGGGTGTTGTTGGAAAGATCTCCCTCTTTTTCTTGGAATTTTGACCTTAAAACACCATATTTCTCAATCCTCATTCACTGTGCAGGTGCACATACAAAACTGTAAGTTATATTTTTTTGCATCAACATCGCAAGGTTGTTGGCAATTTTTCTAAGGTAATCAAGTCCCCTAATGTCTCCATATTTACTCACTCGTTCTTGTAGCTTTTCACACGCTTCCTTTTATTTCACCGCTGATTTCTCTCTTGATTTCCCTGCTAGAGCTTGTGTTCTTATAACAGTCTGAAATTTAATTTGCGTTAGTACTTAAGAATCTTCATCAGTACTTGGGAATCTCCATAGGTTTGGTTGCCCTGCTCCAAAACTGTGGCCAAATGAAGTAGGCCACTCCTTCAAACATTTTGGTTATTGGTCCCCCTTTTTATTACAATATTTGTAAACATTCCGATACTTTAACTGTCCTATGGGTTGGCGTTGTTGCCAAGTGTTCCCACGATTCCAACCCAAGAGTCATCAAAGTAGTCAAGGAATGGATTTAGTTGTTTCATTTTAATTGTAATATTCCCTGTTTATTTGTCCTTAGTAATTTGTACACACCTTTCGTCGGTACAAATGGCGACGTGCATATTAGTTTTATGTTACAATGCATTTCATCTTCTTTGCTGTACCTTTGCCCTAGATGTGTTTTCTGAATTCTCCTCCATGTAGATTGCATTAAGTGGGAAAAACAACCTCCAATATCAGTCTCACAAAAACCCTTTTAATAGTATGTATTGACTGAATTTCATGTTTCATTGCTATTTGTTTTGGCGCATGTCTTTCTAACCGTTCCTTTATGAATGAAAGCCATCGCATATAACTTGAATCAGAATTACAAGGCAGAAGTGTGCAAATCAAAGGGATCCATTTTGTTTGGTGGTAACCGTGTACCGAATTCAAGTGTGCAAATGGTGGGGGGCTTGTTTGAAAAGTCCCATGTGCATGCCCGATTTCACTGTTTTTATATGTCAACATTGTTAGATGTGCAGAAATGTCTAATTCTATTTTTTGCACTCAGGCTGTTGTGTAAAATAAATTTTTCTCCTTCGTGTGTGAACTGTAATTCCTCTAGTATGTTTATAGACTTAACATCTTTTGGGCAACTTGAAATTGTTGTTGTGCTTTGTTTTTTGTGTCTAAATGTGTAAGTGCTAATCATTGCACCTGCTGTGTAATGTGGTGTCCCTGATGATGCATTTTTCGTGATGTTTCCTGCTGTTATATCTGTATACATCAGCTTTTCCTTTATTTCCTCTTTTTTCTTAATTAGTATGAGCATTTGCTGAATGATTATGCTCTATCTTTTGTAACTGCTCTTCCTCCACATTTGTACCGTCATTACTTGTTACATTTCCACATCTTTTTGGATCCTTTCTCTTTTTCAGTTTATTTACCCTTCATGAACCAACATGTTAAATTTGAGCCATCCCTTTTCTAATAAAAAACAACATATCTTTTAATTACACCCCTTTGAAATAACCAATCTTAAACTATTACTTGTTCTTTTTTTAACTCCCAGATCACATAAACCGGATTACATTTGTCCTTTTCCTGAAACAAAAACTTTTAAAACTTGCTTTTAAATGTATTTCTAAACTCTTGGCGTTAATATTTCCATTAACCTTGCCTTAAGTTAACCTCATGGGTTAATCCGACCTGGTGTCTCTTCTTGTCAATGTCCTCACATACACCGATCCTGATCATTCCAATTCATTTTATCCCTCAAGTCACTTGACCTTTCGCACCCGTCATGTGCTTCCTTTGTGACGTATTTTTCTATATTTTTCATATACCTCTGTTTCATTGCAAACTTCTCTGTATAACGCCACGTACATTAAATCAATGCATGTTTATTTTTTTTAATTTGATTTACCCATCTCAAACATTTTCTTTAAACAGCCATTAGGTGAAGACCAGTTATATTTTTTCAATGATAAATGAGTATGGTCGATCAGTTTGGAAAGACGACCACTGAAAGATGGTCACTCAATGAGTCAACTGTTTACAATTAACAAAAGACATACAACCATTTGCCGGTGTATTGGTCCATTTCTAGCCTTCTGTAAACTGCTAATCTCAGCTGTTGTGACAAGAATGTGTTCCTTCTGATGTCAGCTCTGAGAGTGCCTTCTCTGCCGGAAGTTGGAAGAGTGCACAGGAAGGAGTGATGCCTAAACATTTCCAACATGGTGGGACCCTTCTTCTGGGTACCTATTGGACCCGATTCATGGATTTTTTGCACGGTTCAAAGGAACTTTGCACTGCTAAAAAGTGACCTTGCACTGCCAACACAAACCCTGATTCATGGAACTGTGCAAAGTGTATTTTTGCAGTGCAAAGTCAGTGCGAAGTCATTTTGTACTGCAAAAATGACCACTTGCACTGACTTTTCATTGCAAAAATGCACTTTGCACAGTTCCATGAATCGTAGTTTGTGTCGCCAGTGCAAAGTCAATTTGAAACGTGTAAAAATTCCATGAATCGGGCCCATTATCTCCTAAGCCCCTCTATACTTCCCCCTTCCTGTGTATGCCTGATCAGAATGATTCTTTAAATTACGCCCCCTAGAGTGTCTCTCCCATTGTGCTGGCAGAGATTTCTTTGAAGCATTGACTGCCACCCCACCCCCCTGTGGGTATGTCATATTCTTCTGGGAAGGTATGAGGCCTTCCCAACAGAGAACAGAGGTAGCCCTCAGGGCTGTGCCTGCCGAGACTGTTGTGGATGAATCCCAGCCTCAGACAGTAATAAACAAAGGCTTTCACAGTTAGAGGAAACCAGTTGATAATAAAATAACATCAGATGGTTTTGGCAATGTTTAACTGTATTTTCTCATAAGCCACTTTATCAAACTGGATATAGCTTTATATTTATATTCAAGCAAACTATATCACCAGGCCTTACATATAATTGCAAACATATGTTCGCACTGTTAAGGGCAGCCCATAGCTGGTAAAGTACATGTTAATTTTGGGGCTGGCAAGTTACAAACCCACCTGTAAGTGACTGGGATGTCAGTAGTGAGGGTCCAGCAAAGACTGTACATTTGTACTATACTGTTTCAGCATGGGGAATTTAGAAAGTGGGGCTTGATTAGCTGAGCTCACTTTCCAAGTGAGAAAAAACAGCATCACGTCACATAGTAAAAATAAAAAAAACTTGGTCTTGCACACCAACACAGATGGCGTTTCTTTACAACTATAGGTATTCTGGCCTTGGCTGCCGGTGAGTAGGGATTAGGAGAATTTGAGGTAGGGTGATAAAGAAAAGGGAAAAGGGATGAGTGTCCTGTCCTTTTGTTTACAAGCTAGATGGGTTAAATCATGCTATTTGCGATAGCCATTTGCATAGAGATCATGTATTACTCAAAGCTGTTCTACAAGCACAGCCACCCTTTCCCTGATTAGAGCCTGTACTGTATTGTATTGTACTGAAACTTGATAAAGCACAGACAAGATCAATGAAGGCATCAAGGCACTAAAGTGGTGGTGTTTCCTTACAGCTCTCAGATGGTAAGTCTCAGCAGCCCTCTCTGTCTCTCAGTCTGTTGGTCTGTCCCTGTCCCTCTGCAGTCCCCCTTATATACCAATGATGACACGGCCAATTTTACTATCTTGGGGAAGTACCCTGCAATAATTCCCGCAACTAGGATTGGATAGTTACCCTTCTCTCGGTATGCAGTGATAAAATTGTGGCAAAAATGTAGCCAGTACAAAAAATTGCAGCAAAGATCCTGTGTTTTGACCCGGTAAAGGTGTAGCCCATTATACCATTTTAGGGGAGCGGGGTTTGCGGGGGTGTAACCCGCTCCTCTTTAATGCTATAATGAGTCCAGGGGTTGCAGGGGTGTCCCCTGCATCCTTCACATTCATTGCGGCGGCAAAACCACCGCCTTTTTGCCGCAATATTTAGTTTCCACAGCCATTTTTGCAGCGATTTTAACACATAGAACCCTTCTCTCTCCTCCCAAAACCAGCTTCCAAATCAGGATTGGTTTAGGGGTCTGGAGCAAAATATGTCAATTCCCATTTGTTCTCCTTTCACATTTTTGGCAAAAACTAGTTATGTATCACAACTTCATAATTTTACTATCAACCGCCACAATATACATATTTTCTGACTTCAGCTAATCATAGGGAATTATATAAGCCGACTACCAAGTCTGTACCATGTAGTACGGCCATGCGTCACATTTCTGCCATTTCCGTAAAAAGCATAACAGTTATGAATATGTAAGTTATTACCCATATCCCTAATTTTATTCTACACCCGTTCACCAACTCTCACATTTGGAACATGTTCCGATAAGCCAGAAACCTAGTTTAACAACCCATTACTATTCCATGAGTCAAAGGTGGATGAATTTTATACCTCCAAAATAGCTGGGAAATTACCGAAAAAATTGTACATAACTGAAATCAATCCCTCTTATGGTTGCTGAGAAAAAGACCTACATAGTAATAGTCCTTTTAAATTAATTTTGAATGTTCATGTGGGACAAATGGCCCTTCTCCTGCCTTCCGGCCATTTATTTTCACTGGGTCAGCCTGTACCCAGAGTTTTTTTGTATCAGTCTTTTTTGTGTTTGGAAGTTTGCTCTCTGACGTTGCTGCCCCCATTTTCACACATATTAGTCATGCTCCAGTCAATGGGAACATATCTTGCAGTCAATGAATTCAGAGCCAGCAGGTCCGGAGAACACTGAATTTCAACACTTTATTTCAGTTGGTAATTAGCTGGGGGATGTCAAATTCAGACTGGGAGATTTCCTTGTGAAGTTTCCCAAAGCCAGAAAAAGGGTTTGTCTTGAGCTCACATTTCTTTCATGAACACAAAGTGGCTTTTCAAATGTCATGGGAGTTTTGTAGGTGAAACCTAATGTACATTACTTTTTGTCAACCCACACATCATATCTTTTCCCTCGCATTTTTCTGTTAACAGTGATACATTTTCACATTTAAACTCCTTTTATTTGCACACACCCGTGGCAGCCTTTTTTGTGTCACTGTTTAAAAATCCTGTGTTCCATGTGAAAGGTGTCTTTGATTTTTCCTTTTTTGTAAATTAGAATGCTGCTTTCCCTTTGGTAATGACAAGTAGGCCCCTTTTACACATGGCTCTTCAATTTTACTTGAGAACAAAGACCAAGCTGTTTTCATGTGAAAGGGACTTCAGTTTGGGGCCTTTGAATGCACCCCAAATGCCCCCACCCCTGTTCTTCCATGACTCTTTGTTGGGGAAGAGCAGGACAGAGTGGGGTTTCATTAGGAGTAATTTCCTTCATTAGGGAGTGGGCCCTCCAGTCTCCCCTTCCATCTCTGGGTTGGGGGGTATGGCATGGCACCCAATTTTCTTCCTTCTTTTTCGAGTGGGCAGTCCAGCCTCCCCTTCCATCTTTGGGTTGGGGGTATGGCACAGCACCCCCTTTCTACCTTCCTTTCCTGGTCCCTGGGCTTCTGACCGGACTCCTCTCTCACCTCCAGGCTGGAAGTTAAGGAGGTCAGTTCTCTAATAAAAGATAGAAAAAGTGTTTCAGTACTTTTTACACAAATATTTCCCCGGACGAGTTATATATAGGATTTACAACAACAACATACAATTATAACCTGACATTTTCACCATTTCACAAAACATATTTTGTTTATTTTCTTCATTTGTAAAATAAGACCAAGTAAATTACTCCCTGTTATATATATATATATATATTCACTGTGTTTCTCTGACTTTGGATAATGCCGTAATAAATGGGATATTTTAAAGGACATTTGACTTGCTTTTGGCTTTTTCAAAAACGGATGAAGTATTTTGCTGGCGGTTACCTCATACCTAATATTCATGACTATATTCTGAGAGGAGACTTGGACTTACTGTGCCTTATTACCGCCTATCTGGCCGGGGGTCGGAGGGTAGCTATTATAGGAAAAAATCACCTTAATCTTTTTCAATCATCTTGCTCCTTCAAGGATTGTGATGTTTTGCATCTTAAACTGACACCGTCAACGAATAGTTGCATTAACATTGTCCTGATCTATCTTACCCCAGGTGAAACACCTAATTTTGATGAAGATTTTTCCACCTTCTCAATAAATTACAGGGACCCAACTGGCGTAATGACGTTGCCTACCAGCAAGCAACCATTCTAGAGAAGGCATTAAATAACCTCGACTTCCATTTCCTTAATAGTTCACCCACTCATATTAGGGTTCACACCCTTGACTGGGTTGTAGTCAATAATCTCGGAGTTAATGCAATGGACACTTTCCCTTGCATCTGGTCTGACCAATATCATGTCTCCTTTACAATTCTTTTTCCTGGCCCATCTCCTAAACCACTAAACCCTCATAAAAGTGTTATAAACCGGACCTTTAAGAGGTTTACGCAGCTGGACCTGAAAGACTGCTTTGACAGCATCATGTCGGAAACATCTGATCTGGACCCTCCTTCTAATTTTTACTGACACTTTTAATAACCTTATGTTCTCCATGCTGAATCGTGTGGCACCGGTTAGAAGCAAACTGGTTAGAGATAATCCTTCTCACCAGAAATGGTTCACACAGGATCTGTGCCAAATGAAAATTCAGAAACGACAGGCGGAGATCAAATGGCTTAAATGCCCTTCAGTAGACAACAAAGCCCAGTGGAAGATCTTAGACAAAGACTAAAGGATAGCTATTAATGAAGCAAAATAAATGTTGATAACAAACAAATAGAGGATGCAAACAACAGTTCTGAAAAACCTTTTGAGATTGTGAATTCTTTAGAGAAACCCAGTACTCTTTCTTTCGCTATAGCTCCCAGGGACCAAGTCTCTGCTGATATACAGACTGCCTTCGAAGCCAAGGTGGACAAGGCACGGGACACAATCAGAGCTAAACCTTCAGCTGATAAACATCTACCTTGTTGTCCTCCGGCTCCTCTGATCAATAAATCAGAGCATATGTTTAGCTTCACTCCTGTTTCTCTTGCTGACATGATGGCCACCCTCTTGACTATATGCCCCTCCCAGTGTCCAGAGAACACCATTCGCCCTAATATTTTCTTGGACTACAAGTCTATCTTTGCACCCTTTTTGATAAGATTTGTCAACTCCTCTTGTGCCAGTAATCAAGTAACCAATTCCATAAAGAAAGCCACCATCACCCCTCTGGTTAAAAAACCAAGACTGGACCCAAGTCCCCCTGTTAACCTCCACCCCATTTCCAACTGTTATTTTCTCCTCAAGGTGCTCGATAAATGTGCTACTAACCAACTACAAGCCTATGTGGAGAAGGCTAACATCCTGTATCCCAGACAGTCTGGCTTTAGACCACTCCATGGTACCGAGACCGTTCTTTTAGATCTGCAATCAGACATGTTCAGAATCTCGGATGGAGGTCGCTCTGGCATGCTGGTTCTGCTGGATTTATCAGTGGCTTTTAATCTTCTTGACCATGACCAACTTCTGCTCACCTTAGAGAAACATGGTTGCTGCACATTTTGACTCAATTCTATGGGTGAGATCATTTCTCCAGTATCGTACCTCTCTAGTATTTTGGGGTGAGGACGCTTCTCCCTCTTCCCCCATCTCCTTTGGGGTCCCTCAGGGAGCATGTATGCCCCCCTACTTTTCAAACTTTATATTCAACCTTTTTGTTACCTGTTGGACAAGCTTGGAGTGTACTTCTTGAACTATGCCGATGACACCCAGCTAGTTCTTGAGTTATCAGGAGATTATGCCAAGGATGCTTTACTTCTTCAGACCATCTTTCTTCATGTTGAGACCTGGATGAGCAATAACTGGATGTGTTTGAATGAGGATAAGACCGAGCTGTTGGTTTTTGGCACCAAGCATGCTTGAGTAAAACTAGACCGCAGCTACTGATCATTCTCCATTCATGGTTGTCCAATTCCGGTCTCACAGAGTGTTAAAACTCTGGGCTTCTACCATGATCCTCTGCTTAGTGCAGATGCTCATGAGCATATGCCCTCTGGGTATCCTGCATGCAATGGATCGGGATGCAGAATAACTCTGACAGCAAATAATGGAACCAACTCAGGAAGATGGCAAAGTTTCTGTTTTAATAACAATTATCTTAAACAGGAAGTTACAATGGACATCAGCGGATGTTCACTCGAGCTCTCAGTGCATTTCTCATAAAAACATCATTTTATGCAAAAAATACACCAGCAGTGACGTCATACTACGTGGCAAGTGAGAAAAACCTATGAGGGATTGTGATAAGTTCAAGGGGAACATCTACGTATACATTGCATAGGGACTAGGATTGTGATTTACTATCTACTGTCAGGTGGACAACTTATGCCTACCTCTAAAAACATGTCACCTTTAACACTATTAAGTACATGGTATACAATTGGCTTTTAAATTATAAGTCCCTTCTTTACACATCACTCTACAATTGGTTGGCATGCTTGTGTCATGTCTGGAACATTCGGTTCACTTAACAGCACGTAAGCTCATACCCAGGTGCTAGGAGGTGGACTTGACTTTACCTTCCCACCCAATTAGCAGAACATATCTCATCACCCAAGCCTTTTGCCATGCAGATTGTCTTTGTACTTGGCCTTGCAAAGTAACCTGGTCTGTGGGAATATATGAGAGTACAGGCTTTCACTATCGTTGTTCTAGGACAACATGCTCAACTCTATTTCCATTCTTGGTTGACATGACAGGAGACCACAATTTGGTCTATTTCACAGCATTTACATGTCTCAAATGAATAAAAATGTGCATGCTTGGTGTTCTTTCTTTGCACCTTAACAAGGTATGATTAGCTTCACACATTCACTGCCTTTAAGAATAGATAACCAAACTTGGCAGCTTCAGCGTTTGATACTAGGCCAGACAGACTGGCCATTCGTTTCCATGATCTCAACATATTCTTGCTGCAACACAGTTTTCTGCCTTTCCTCTCCATGGGTCCTGGCTTAGTAAATTCATGACACTGATGCCCGGTTTCTATACAATGGCAGCTTTGCCTGCAGTCTATTCAGAACATATAGCCAGCTTCTATGAGCACTTAGTCTACTTGCGTTTTAGCGTCTGTACAATCATTGAACGGTTGCATTTTCTGCAGTGCGTTGCACATGTGCAGTCTTCTTTTTGCATATGGAAGTTTACTCGATTCTTAACTTCGTCATCAGTTTCTGTAAGATCCATGCATCTTTTTCAGCCAATATTCTCAGGGCGTCACGCTTGTCTTTTGTGACACCACCAGCTCCTCTTTCACTCTTTTTTATATTCCTTTGGGGAGTTCCCCCCTCAGATTGTCGTCTCTTCTGGGATATATTTGATAAAGTTTTCTCAGAGGATATCTTCTCTCAAACTCTTGCTGTGGAATTGGCACACATGCAGGTGTCAAGCATAGCACAATCTTAGGCTTCCAACATATAGGAGGTAGGGGGCGGGATTTCCTGCAGAGGCATGTAACTGCTCCTCTACATTCCGCCTCTGGTCGAGTCATCAACCACCTCTTCAATGATCTCCACATCTTGATATTTTCTCTTGAAAAAGTGCTTCTTCGGGGTCCAAATCTTCATCACCCCCCTCAGGGTGCCGGCTGGTTTAACATGCTCATCCACACTCCAGGTTATGTAGTTGCACTTTCCATTCGGATTACAATAGACCCATCATCCTATGTACTGATTTATTTGGATACAGGAACTTCGTTCCTTCGGGTGCTACGATACTGGCCTCTATATATTTTCTGGCATCTTTCAATTTCCTTGGGCCCAAATCCAGATTCGACATCGATCATGATCTTCATTCATACTGCTTTCTTTGTTGTCTTCTTACACTGTGCAATTATCATCTTGATCACCAAGAATCCAAACATCACCATGACCAATATTTCTCCAAGAATCTTGAATATGTTTGCCATCCACTGTGGAATCCATTAGAATATGGAAGCAAACCAACTATCCTCTACAATGTGCTTTGTCTTGTTATGCAGGTTCGTTAGCAACGTTATAGCCTCTGTCAAGGTCCCATTCTCTGCATCGTGAGAAGGCTTGAATGTGCAACATGATGGCCCAGTTTTGGCGCAAACTCCTCCTTCCATCACTGTGATCATATCAAGGACATATCTGCTCTGTAGAGTCATTAGTCGTATGGCCCTCAGCTCTTCCTTCATAGCATTCAATCCCTTTATGGTGGTGTTGATTGTCTGCAGAAGCTCCCATCTGGTAATTTGCAACCATTTTGCATTAGGCATCGTCTGGATCCCAGGCATGAATATTGTCGTAAATGCTGAAGCAGTTTTGCTGAATAACCTGTGTTCATAAGGAATGGAATCAAATGCTTCTAGCGATTTGGCTGAAAAGCAATTCCCTCTTTTAGTTAGATTGAGAAATTAAAGCGCTCTTTTCTTAAATGGGCATCTACTTTTGGAAATTCTCCAATGTTCAGGTCACTCAGAAGAATCACTAATGCTGGAACATGAATAAGCACCAAGGAACACATTCCTCCCCAATCCTTGGGCACCTTCATGTAGGCCGTATGCCCACAAGCCCAATATTGATCCATTAGGACGGCTGTCCCTGCTCCCATCCAGGAAACATCAATTGCAGTTTTCCAGCCTTTGTTGTCTCCCATAAGCTTCTTTCCGTATGTTCGGAAGCACAATGTCGCATTCGCCAATGGGACCACAACCATTGGACCTGATTCATCATCTACCCATGTCAGTAGTTTGGCATGTTTAGCCCATGACTCCAAACATCCACTGTTCACTCTCTGCACCTCTTGCACATATTCTGACTTCAGTAGATGAGCTGCACAGGACATCAGTCCTCCTTCCCATCCCTTCTTGGACTGTACTCATCCATAGACTAAGACTTTAGTTTGTTCCCAACATCCAGGTGATCCAGCTGTTTCTGTTATATCAGGGCAATCCATTCTCTTCATGTCTTCAATGACTACCTCTTCCTGTCCTGCTGCAGGTTACACAAGCATCTTGCTCTCCCATTCAGGTTCCTTCTCCTTCTGTGTAGTCTTGATATAATCATCCCGGAATGGAAACGACCATTTCGATCTCCATCTTAGAGTGGCCCAACGTCCCTGAAATTGTCCTCTGTTCAAACATGCTGCAAGATGAATGAGGCATCTGGCATCGTGTTCTGAGATTTCTCTGGAGAAAGTTTGCACTGTATTCGTGGCAATGGGGATAATAGCACAGATGTAGCAACTCTCCTTAGATGTCTTCTCCCCTACTTCTCTCAGGTGCTGGTACCACATGCTATTACCCAAGTATGCTGCTTTATCTAGATAGGTATGTATCCCCTCATTATCTTCCTCTGCATCTCTACTGTGTCTTTTAGAAGCCATGTACCATTCATGAAGTATATCAAAAGAAATTCCCAAAGTAGGAAGAACCATAGAGACCTCTACCTCAGTGGGAGAATTAACATGATAGAGACTGTGAAAAATGAGAAACAAAAAGACAAAGAGAGTAAGCGTACAGGCATACATTATGCACAAAAACATAGGCATCCACTTTTCGCACCATCCTGGTGCTTGTTGCACTTGTTCATTCTCTATAACCGTGCCGGCTTCTACATGTTTCATCTTTAATAAAATCATCATATTTCTTTATAGTTGAAACTGTAAAATGTGCTCAATTATTGCGATGAGAAGCCTTCTTATCACAGGGCCATTTTTAGGATCCTGTTAAAAAGAGAGAATATCAATGTCTCTTCTGACAAGTGTAGGGTAAGCTTGAAGTATAAATACAAAAACACCAAGCACAAGTGGATGAACATCACTGTCAGTAAGTACCATATGGTTAGCTGCTTAGAACAAATATTCACCATGAAATTAACCTGGATACTTTTCTTATTTCCAATTTCTGATCAAGAACTGATGTTTAGGCATAATTTTCTAATGCATCAATGTATTTCTAGCGTTTATTTTTGGCCTACTGAAATTTGCTGCAAGTCTTTGCACTCCTGCTGAAATATCTATAAGGAGTGTCCTTTTAAATTTCAATCCAAAATAAAATCTGTATCATTCACTGGTATTTGCTTTATCATCCTTCTTCTGCATCAATTAAGTTTGCACACACTGAAATTCTTCTTCTTGATCGGCAATGGTTGGAGGCCGGGTCTCACCTTTATAGGCTTTAACATCCCCTAAGTGAAGACAAGCTCATCTTCCTTGGACCTTTGCAGCTGAGGGGGTTATATTCTCTATTCAAAAGGGACCATTAAAACATGGCTCATACCACTTTCTAGTAAAGTTCTTAATTAGGACTAGGTCTCCAACATATAACTTAGGTGCCGATAGTAGTTGAAGTGGGTTGGTTGTTCAATTGTCTTCATCTGTGTTCTAAGACCAACACCCGTAGCGCTTGACTTGATCTGAAATGAGAGAGATGCTAGAGGTCATACATGTCAAATATTGTTCAATTCATCAACTACATTCTGGGCATCACACCTACTCCTAGATGGAGGTGTAAGGGCCATTCTCATATGCCGCCCTGTCACAAGTTCATGAGGGGTGAGGGTCTGATCCTGGCTGATTCTGAAGGGCATATAAAGCTAGGGCTAGGCAGTACAGCGATCCCTTCTTCATTGAGTCTCTCACATATACCGGTAACTTGCAGGTGATATGCAGAAGAAAGCCTGTGCTTTATATTCAATAGAAGCACTATTTGTTCAAATAGTTCATTAACAAAATGTGGCCCATTGTCGGATCTCAGCACTTCACACAAACCCCATCTCAGGAAGACTTTGCACACTAAAAACATTGCTGCGCAAGTGGCACCAGGTTGTGTACACAGACCTGCCTCGATCCATTTAGAGAAAGGACACACCACCACTTATAGATACCTATATCCATTACATACTTGCAGCATTGTAAATGCTGAAACAGACCGTTCAGTTGAGGTATTACTCCCCTAATCGTCCTTAGTATATGCCCAGCAGTAAACCTTTGTCACATGATACAATTTACCATAAATAGTGCAACGTGCTCCAACAAATTCGGAATGAACCATTCTTCCCCAATTGTAGCAGCAAGACTTTGCCTAGTTACATGTGCAGGGTAATGCAGCTGTTCCAGCGTGACCTTTAATAATGCTACTGGAATCACCAGCTTTACAGTGCTGTATTGTCACCATAATGCCCATAATGCTTCTGTGGGGGATAAAGAACCCCTCCTTCATTTCCACAATTCCTGCTCTTTCTGTGGAGCACTCCCTTGATTCTTCATTAGTTGGGTTATCGACAATTTATGAAACCCTTCTTGCACTAACATGTTTGTTACTACTTTTTCTTTAATATAATATTCTCAGCATCAAAACTCGAATTATCTGGGGAATATGCAACCCTGTTGGCTTCTACGTCTGTGGCTCAGTTCCCACAAGAGATAAAAGCTGTTTGTTTAGTGTGTGCTGCACAGTTAATGACTGCTATGGCCACTGGGAGTTGCAGTGCCTTGATAAGCCTGTCCAATAAGGACGCATTCTGCACTGGAGTGCAGTCCGCACGGAGGTAGCCCCTCCATTTCCAATGTGCTAACCCTGCATGCATGATGTACATCACTTAGGCGGTGTCACTGTGTACCGTTCCTTCCTGCCCTTTGTGTTTCTTGAACATGACAATAATTCTGCTGCTTGCACTGAAAAGTGAGACGGTAGTATAGCTTTTGCTATGACTTTAAAGTCTCCATTTAATTTGTGTCTTACTACTGCCGCGCTTGAATGCCTTTCCCCACTAGTCTGATCAAGTTTAGAAGAACCATCAATAAAGAGAATTTCCCCTCACGCCAAAGAATTTTCCTTCACACAGGGTATATATATCATCATAACATTGAACATAATTAGCACAGTCATGCACATGATTGACTTCTTCTATTGGCTCAGCTATAAAGCGGCAGGGTTCACTATTTTACGTCTTAAGTCTTACAATCTTAATCATTGGCTTAGAAATCATTACCTCATAAGCTGAAGACCTTTGGGATGTCAATGTACTTGTGGGTTTCTCTAAAGTGGCAAATAGAGCTTGCTCCACCCAAAAAGGGTCATAGCGCAGTCCATAACAATACTTGTAGACTTCTCAATTGTGAACGTGGCAGCAGCCAAAGATTGTTCACAAGGAAAGTGTCCTTTCATTACTGGGTCTAAAATCCCACTGTAATATGCTAAAGGCTTGTACTCCAATGTAGTTCTCCGTGTAAGCACTGCTGTCATGACTGTCCCATTTGTGTGCAAAAACAAATCAATTTCCTCAGCATAATTGGGAATTCCTAAAACAGGGGCTGTACAAATTGCTTTTTTCAACTCCTCAAACCCTTCCTCCATTTCCTCAGTCCATTCTATTTTTACTTTATCCACTTGTGCTTTCTTTAAAGATTGAAAAGGGGGTCTTGTTTATGTAATGTAATCCAACACTCAGGCTCTAACATAGTTGCATAACCCCCAAAACTGTTGCACCTGTTTCACTGTATTTGGCTTCCAGGTTTTCATAATCGCCTCAGTTCTTTCAGGTGTCATCAGCTGCCCTATATATCACCTCTCCTTTACAGTATCATAACTTCTCCTTGTCTACCTTATATCCCTTGTCTGCTAGAATAGTCATCAACTGAATAGAATCTTGTCTGCACTCATCTTCTGTAGTGCAACAAACTAAAATGTCATCAACGTATTGTATCACTGCACTCTTAAGATCAATATTGCCTAAATTAATCTGTAGGACTCTGTTAAAAATCAAAGGGGTTCTCACAGTACCCTTGGGGCAAACAAGTATGTTTCAGTCAAGTTTTGCGGAACGTAAAGGAAGTCAAGTTTTGTGAGTCTTTGTGCAATGGGTTCGAGAAAACAAATTTTTCAAGTCGATCACCACTTTAGGAATATTTTCTCTCTTTTATATTTTGAATAGTGATCACTTCTGCTGAAACTATTACAGATGACGAAAGGTAAGACACCAATCAGTTATTTGTTTATCACATTTCAAGTCTTAAAGTTAAACCCTTTTTTTCTGACATAGCCATTGAACTCACAAGCTCCAGCTCCCTTCTCTGCATTGGCACAATCAGCCTCATTACGAGTTTGGGGGTATTTCGGTAGTAAATCTGCTGAAATACCACCAAATAGAATTACTGTTACTGCTACTTGATCCTGCAGATTTACCACGGCATTACAAGTGGTGGTAGGGTTGTGTAAGTCCCCATTTTTGGAGTTCATAGGCAGTAATCTAGCCGATTTTTGACAGTAAGGTGGCCAATTTACCTCCTGCCTTTTGCTGGAGAAGAAATCTCCACCTCACCACCAAACCTGTGCTATGGCTGTGCGGTAATGCAGTAGTAACATAATTAGTGCTGCATCACTGCTGTTTGTACCCACAAAGCTGTACCCTGCTGGTGATGTTTTTACTCTATTTCAAGGATTTAAGTCAGAAGGTAACTTTGTAGATCACAGTCAACTAAGCCCTTAACTCTGAACACAGGTGTGAGAAATGTCAGGCACATTTGCCATGGGGCAAAAGAACACAGGTGGGGGCAGTAGAGTCTGCTACAGGTCCGGATAATATGACAGTGCCTGCAGTAGCAGGCTGGTGCCTTGAGGAAGAGATGGTTTAACAACTGCTGTGGCTCTGGATAGGCTTTTTGAACAGGTTGAAGAACTGGATGTGGGTGCTTCTGAAATTGTGATTATTTCTTTGCTGTCCACCCTCATCGTTGCTATACCACGGGCCAGAAGACAGTATGATCCAGACATCAAGAGTAAGGTTGCTCATGGAAAAAAAAATACGGCCAGAAGACAGTATGATCCAGACATCAAGAGCAAGGTTGCTCACAGGAAATATGTTATATGGCCAGAAGACGGTATGATCCAGACATCAAGAGCAAGGTTGCTCACAGGAAATAAGTTATATGGCCAGACGAGAGTATCGTCCAGACATCAAGAGTAAGGTCATTCACAGGAAATATGTTTTACGGCCAGAAGACAGTATGATCCAGACATCAAGAGTAAGGTTGCTCATGGAAAAAAAAATACGGCCAGAAGACAGTATGATCCAGACATCAAGAGCAAGGTTGCTCACAGGAAATATGTTATATGGCCAGAAGACGGTATGATCCAGACATCAAGAGCAAGGTTGCTCACAGGAAATATGTTATATGGCCAGACGAGAGTATCGTCCAGACATCAAGAGTAAGGTCATTCACAGGAAATATGTTTTACGGCCAGAAGACAGTATGATCCAGACATCAAGAGTAAGGTTGCTCACAGGAAATATGCTTTACGGCCAGAAGACAGTATGATCCAGACATCAAGAGTAAGGTTGCTCACAGGAAATACGCTTTACGGCCAGAAGACAGTATGATCTAGACATCAAGAGTAAGGTTGTTCACAGTAAATATGTTTTACGGTTTTAGCAATGACAATTGTAAACATTTGTTTTCAACAAAGCTCCTTGTGGTTGCAGCTGCATTAGCACAGTCAAGTGTAACTCAGAGGGGCTGGCTGAAGTCAATGAGTCAGAGTCGGGGCCATCAGTGTAGCAGAGAGTGGTTTTGTAAGTGGAGGGTGCGAAAGGAGATGCTGGTAGGGAGCTGGTTCCTGCTGCTGATGAGAATCATATTGACATTGAAGGTCTAGGACAATAACAAACCATCATGGAGAGCATGAGGTGCTGGAGGACACTGTTCAATAGCAGCAGACCTGTCTGCAAAAAACAGCCTCCACCTCCATGGACCCTTCTGTCTGGAGTTGATGATGATGATGATGATGATCTGGAATTCCCTGCCTCAGATGGTTAAGAATAATGCATCTCTCACTGTGTTTAGGAAACAACTTAAGACCCAACTGTTTGATGAGGGAGAAAACTAGTCAGATGATAACAAAGCGTAGTGGAATTGTGTTGTTCTGTGTTTCTCTTTCTTTCTTTCTTTGTCTTTGTGAGTGCTCTGAGGCCTATGGGCGATTTTGTGCTATATAAAAACTACGTTAGATAGATAGATAGATAGATAGACAGACAGATGTGGATTCTGCTCCAAGACTCAATGCGCAAACGTTCTTGAAGGGTTTTTTGCAACTCTTTTTGCATTGGACATGGTGTGTTGTTGTACTAAACGGGACAAATAGTTGTTTATATGTAAGGCTTCCAGTTTTCCGTTTTTACTGATTTTTACACATAAATACAAACAGAAATCAATCTGCTTTCTGTCTGCATTTATTTATAATAATGGAAAAAACCCAGAAAAACAGGTCTTTATTTCCAGTTCTCTATGATCTCACTTATACAAAGCAGGCCAATCGCATTGCAGATTGTCAGCATGGAGGGTGTAAAAGTTGTATAAAATAGCATTTAAGTCCTTTAAATTGCTGACAGCATATATCTTAAGGCAGCAGCAGTCACAGCAGCAACCGTTTCTTGTTATGTAAAAAATTGAGCTAGCATTTCTTTCCTATATGGTTGTATGTGGGCTTTAATAAATGCATTTTTTATTAGATTAAATGCAGAAAAATAATGGTTGCGAATTATCTTTTTAAATTTCCATAAATAACTAGAAAAATACCGAAAAATAATCCAAAAAATAAATATAAATAAATACATATACGGAAATGGCAGAAAAATAAATACGATAAAATAGGAAGCCTTATTTCTATGCTATAGATTTTAGAGTACACCTCAGGATAGTAGTTATCTGGGTGCAGTGGGGGACATTGCAGCCAGCATCTAGGCAAAGCAATCCAAGGATAGAAGCATTCGGTCTCCTCTTACAGCATGTGGATGGTTTGTCCCTAAGCGTGCCATGGCGCGGGCTGCATGCCCTGAATGGTGTTTGATGACGTTACTCATCCTTTCATTGGGGGTCTGGACTAGCAGTCTGGCTGGTAGGGTGGTATCTGCTTCTGCCCTCTTCTATGCTCTGTACTGATGGCAGAGTCTGAGGGGAAGGTCATTTTCTAGGATTTTCTTTCTTTTTTTGGGGTGTTTTTTTATGTGTTGTCTTGTTAGTGCTCTTATTTCCCTGAACCTCTCTTTTTACCTCTTTACCAATAATAATAAACAAATAAATAAATAAAATAATTCGGAGCTGATAGGTGACAAGGCAGAGACGGGTTGCAGAAGTGGAGGCACCAATCAGATTAGAAAACCTTGTAGCTGCTCCAGGATGTGTCTACTACAAAGAAGAAGAAAAACAAAAGGAACATGTTGGGAAGTTAATAAGTAAAGTTGTGAAATGTGGTCATAGCCAACTTAAAATGGCTTCTAGTAACACTGTGTCCTGACAGTTGCAATATGCTATTGCATCCAGAGCAGGGCAGAGTAGCATATACATGGAAGAGGTGTGATTGGGTCGGTGTGCTCATGTGCGCGTCTGCCTGAGCTTGTGGGCCCTCTGATAGGATCTCAGGCGAGGTAAGTGACTTGCAATGAGAAACGGGTGTGCAGAGCCCTTTAAAGTTGCATGGTGGTCGGAGATGCTGTTTTGAATCTAATGGCAATGTTATGGATAGCCGCTGCATAACTTTGTGTCCACTCAGCCCTGACCAAAGAGCTGGCTAGTGTCCCCAGGTCACCTCTGAGTAATGTCTTGCAGCGGCAGTCTGACAGGTGAATGATGGATTGTTGCCACGGCTGGAGACAAGAGTGAGTGGAAGATCTGTCACCAGAAGGCCGCAGCACTAGACGATTGCGCAGAGGACTCCTGCAAAGAGTCAAGATGCAGATTCACCTAAGCACCACAGTTCAGGAGCCCCACAGTTCTTTGCGGTGTGCACCACATGATGTCTGAACATGTACTGGCTCCAGTATTGGCTGATTCCTGGACCCTTTCTCCTCTCCTATCGCCGCTGCTCCAGAGCTGGGGCACCCACTAAGTCCTAGGTTTATAATGTTCTTCTTGCATCCCAGTCCCGTCCTACTACTGCATGTGGTTGTGCCAGAGATTGTTGGCTTATTCATGCCACCAGGCAAAGAAGAGGGATGCTGCTGAGTATGGATCCCCCTCCCACAAGCTGGTTAGAGAATAAGTAAAGCTGCTTGCCAGACATGACCCTGACAGTTGGATGCTCATGAGGTTGGCATATCTTTGTAGAGCTTGAAGAGTCATGTCTGTCCACAGAACCCGTTCAGAGATCAGGCACGTTTTGCTAGTTCTCTATATTGCTTAATGCTTTTAAGGTTGTGTTTCGTCAAAAAATTCTCTAGGTCTGTCAGTGCCTAAGCAGTTGTCTTTCCCTAAAATGTCCAGCATGCAGTTTACTAGGCATCTCAGTTGTTGTCTTTCACTACACCAGGGCTCTTGAAACTGTGGCGCTCCATATGTTTTAGACTATGATTACCAGGATCCCTCACCATGGACTGTCCACATTAGGGCTGAAGGGAGCTGTAGTCCAGAACATATAGGGGGCAAAATGTTGCAGACACCTGCATTACTCGTGTATATTTCTCAGTGCTTCCATAGCTGCCTTTCACTACAAATACCTGCATGAATATTGGTCTAGGATACATTTTGTTGTGTTTCTCAATTATTTGGAATTGTTTTTTATCACACTACTTAGCATGTATTTCTTTCTGTTCTCAAGGATTACATATTGGCATTCCACTATACCCGTTATCACTCTGGATTGTCCTCTCTGTCGCTAGCTTTTTTTTTCGGGCAGCTCAGCAATGTTGTTCAAATAGGGCAATTGTCTGCAACCTTTGGCTCTCAAGATGTCTTGAACTACAACTCCCATCAGCCTAGTCAGCAGAGTCAATGATGACGGAGAGCCACGGGTCAACTACCCTGGAAATAGGGCATTCATACTTGCAGCAGTATCATTTGCTCACTTGTTTTCCTTTGAATCAATGAAATGTCCGTTTCAGAATAGAGAAGCAAACTTGCAGTAATAACATGCAAGTGTTTTTCTTCTCGAGAATAACAGCAAATGCAAGTTTCAGAACATCGCGTTCAAACTTGCAACAGTTTCACATGAGCACTTCTCTGCATCACCAGTGCCATCCTCTTTTCTCACTGGTCTCCTTACATTTCCCGAATTGGTAGAGACACAGCCCAGTCTGCGGCTGTATCCCAGAGCACCACGGTACCTCATCTCCTCAGCCTTCTGGAGACAGTCTGATGATTGGAGTGGACGGCTCGTGCTTCTCCTGCTCTCTGGTGAGGCTGTAACAGGCTTTGTTAAGAACTTGCTAATGGCAAACTCTTGTCTCCTGGCCTTACGTTTTCCGTTCCCTGCATGGCCTCCTCGCGGAGTCAGCGGATCTGGTCGGATGTCACTGCCTCCTTCTCTCCGAGCTCTGGTTCATAGACATATTCTGGTTATTTTTGCCATCTTTGCTGAGTGACTGCTCCATCCCTGCGTCCCGGGAACGGGAAGAGAAACTGCTTCAGGCAATCGGATATCTCCAACTTGTCACACCATCCGAGTCTCGGCACTTTACACGTGATTGTCACTGAATCAGCATCTGTGAACTGATCATGAATGCATTATCACATGCAGAGTGATAGGGACACCAGTGCCTCAGAAACTGGCACCACTCACCCTCATTGTTATTGTTATTGTTATTTTGCATTTATATAGCGCCTTATATACCATTGGTATGGTCTGAAGGCGCTGGTAGGTTGAACGCCCTTGGGAACCGAGGTTCGAGTCAGTAGAGAGGGTGAAGAGAGACAAAAGGTGCGTGTGCGCACAAAGTATGTGTGCAGCTGGTGCGGGGTTAATGTGGTAGCTGCTTCTTAGCGGTAGGTGTGGTGGTTGAGAGGTCAGGAGAATGTGTACGCTCCGGCAGAATTAATCCAGCTCGAGAGTGGCTGCGTTAGGCCTGAGGAGAAATGCCTGGCTGGGGGTGTTAAACCAGCGGTGGTTACTTAGAGTGATGGGGAGTGAGCGGGAGAATGTTGATATGAGAACAGTTATACCGAATGGTGTCATAGTATCCCTGTGTTCTATTTGAGTGATGGTGTAAAGAGGAGAGTAGGTGTGAGGTGTGGTATCGTATGTTCATTCGAATGTTCCCGCAAATCAATGCATATTATGTACGTTCCCCACACTCAGCTAATTCCCCACACTCAGCTAATTCTCTACACTCAGCCATTCCGATATACTCGGCCATTCCTACACATTCGGCCATTCCCCACACTCAGCCATTCCCCACACTCAGCCATTCCCCACACTCAGCCATTCCCCACACTCAGCCATTTCCCCCCACTCAGCCATTCCCCCCACTCAGCCATTCCCCCCACTCAGCCATTCCCCCCACTCAGCCATTCCCCCCACTCAGCCATTGCCCACACTCAGCCATTGCCCCACACTCAGCCATTGCCCCACACTCAGCCATTGCCCCACACTCAGCCATTCCCCCACACTCAGCCATTCCCCCACACTCAGCCATTCCCCCACACTCAGCCATTCCCCACACTCAGCCATTCCCCACACTCAGCCATTCCCCACACTCAGCCATTCCCCACACTCGGCCATTCCCCACACTCAGCCATTCCCCACACTCAGCCATTCCCCACACTCAGCCATTCCCACACTCAGCCATTCCCCACACTCAGCCATTCCCCACACTCAGCCATTCCCTACACTCAGCCATTCCCTACACTCAGCCATTCTCCACACTCAGCCTTTCCCTACACTCAATCATCGGCCACACGCAGCCATTCCCCACACGCAGCCATTCCCCTTACTCAGCCATTCCCCACACTCAGCCATTCCCCACACTCAGCCATTCCCCACACTCAGCCATTCCCCACACCCAGCCATTCCCCACACCCAGCCATTCCCCACACTCAGCCATTCCCCACACTCAGCCATTCCCCACACTCAGCCATTCCTCACACTCAGCCATTCCCCACACTCAGCCATTCCCCACACTCAGCCATTCCCCACACTCAGCCATTCCCCACACTCAGCCATTCCCCACACTCAGCCATTCCCCACACTCAGCCATTCCTCACAACTCGGCCATTCCCTCCACTCAGCCGTTCCCACACTCAGCCATTCTCCACACTCAGCCATTCCCACATTCAGCTATTCTCTCCTCCGCCCTCTCATCCTCCACATATTTCTGCCCTTCTTCATTCATCAGCTCTCGACACTCGTCCACTCTCGACATTCATCTGAGTCCACGTGCTCATGCGCTCTACAATCATTTGCTCTCTAGACTCATCCGCTCTCCAGTCACATGCGCTTTGCAGACTCCGTGCTCATGTGCTCTACAATCATTTGCTCTCTAGACTCATCCGCTCTCCAGACACATGCGCTTTGCAGACTCATCCGCTATCCAGACTCACCCGCTCTCCAGACTCATCCGCTCTCCAGATCCATCCGCTCTCCAGACCCGTCCGCTCTCCAGACCCATCCGCTCTCCAGACCCATCCGCTACTCACATTCATACACTCCCCACACTCATATGTTCCATACATTCATACGCTCCCCACACTCAGTCTCTCCCCCCATTCGGTTGTTCCCCACATTTCTCCGCTCTATATGTGCCTCTGTTCTCAGCGCTCTTCCGTTCTGCATGATCTTGCGCTCTGCACATTCTCCAGGCTCATTTGCTAACAGTATTTATCCTCACATTCATCCATACTCATCTATACTCATCCATACTCATTCGTTCTTTCTACTCATCCGGTCGTGCCCTCTATGCTCATCCGCTCTCCTTGTTCATCCGCTCTCCACGTTCTCTTCTTTCCATTATTCAGTGATTCTTTTTCTATTTAATCATTTCCCTGTTTAGATCTAGTTTATTCGTTTTAGTTCTGTTTGTCAATGTAGGTTACAATCTGGTTCGGTTATTTTATTTATTTATTTTAATATTTTTCTTTTTTGTTTTTTTTTTTTTTCTTTTTTTTTTTTTTTTTCTTTTTTTGGGATGATGGTGGTTAGGGGCTGGTTGGTTTTAGGGAAAGAGCCAGGTTTTCAGTAGTTTGCGGAAGGCCGTTAAGTCCTGAGTTCGGCGGATGTGGGTTGGGAGCGAGTTCCACAGGGTTGGGGCCAGGGCTGAGAATGATGCTCCGCCTAACCTGACTGAGTTTGTTTTAGGAATTACTAGGAGGCCGGCTGAGCTTGATCTAAGGGTGCGGGTAGGGTGATAAGGTATTAGCTTTTTTTGAAGATAATGGGGTCCAGTTTTATGTAGAGCTCGGTGGGTGAGGCATAGGGTTTTGAAAGCTACCCTACGGGCTACTGGAAGCCAGTGCAGTGTCTTAAGGGCAGGGGATACGTGGTCCCTTGGACCGAGCGCGAGAAGCACTTTGGCTGCTGCGTTTTGTGCTCTTTGTAGTTTATTCAGTTGGTAGGCATGAATTCCGAGGTACAGGGGGATTACCATAGTCTAGTCGGGATATGACGATTGATTGGACCGCGGAGACTCTGTTAGGGAATGAGAGATATGGAAAGATGCGCCTAAGGTTTTTGAGGTGGTAGTGGCAGGACTTAGAGACATTGTTGACTTGGCGCGAGAGTGTTAGGTCGGAGTGTAGGGTGCACCCAAGATTTTTTACTGTGTTAGAGGGGGTCGGTGAGTTGCCCATGGCGGGGGGCCAGGGTAGTGGGTGCGGAAGAAAATCTGAGTTGCCGCAGACCATGATTTCTGTTTTGGAGGGGTTTAACAGGAGGTGGCTTTGGGTCATCCAGCGCTCGATGTTAAGGAGGCAAGAGGTCAGGTCAGGTTGGGAGTTGGGTTTCGCGTTCAGGAACTTTAGAATTAGTTGAGTGTCATCTGCGTAATTGTAACACAGGATGTTGTGAGCACAAATTATTGGTGGGAGGGTGATCAGGTAGAGATTGAACAGGAGGGCGGATAGACATGCTCCTTGTGGGACTCCTGTGTCAACTGGTCGGGCTTGTGATGTAAAGTTGGAGAGTGTCGTTATTTGGTGCCTGTCTTTGAGGAATGATGCTATCCATTTAAGGGCGGTTCCACGGATTCCTAGGGAGTGGAGGCGGTCAAGGAGTATTGAGTGATTGATCCTGTCAAAGGCGGCTGATAGGTCGAGAAGGATTAGTGCGGCGCATCCTGCAGAGTCAGCAGTCATTTTTAGGTCATCCCAGATCGAGGTTAGGGTTGTTTCAGTTCCATGGCAAGATCTGAATCCTGATTGGGCGGGGTCTAGAAGATTGTTGGCTTCAACAAAGGCGTTTAGTTGGGAGTAGGCTGTTCGGTCAATGAGTTTGGCAAGGAACCTGGTGTTAGAGATCGGGCGGTAGTTTTTTGGTTCGAGAGGGTCGAGTGAGGGTTTTTTAATCAGAGGTTGGACGTACACTAATTTGAATGCATCTGGAAAGATACCGGAAGGAAGGGAGGCGTTTATGATAGATCTTGCGTGTTCTCCTGCGCAGGTGGAGGCAAAGATTTCTTTAAGGGTTGTGGCTGGGCAGAGGTCTAGTGGTGATCCAGATGGCTTGCGGTCGGATAGGAGTTTGAGAAATTGTTCTGGTGATATTGGACTGAAGGATTCGAACGTTGGTTGCGTAGTGGTCGCAGTTGGAGGGCTGGCTGGTACGGGCTGAGGATTGCCTGGTGGTTGTAAGAGAGCCTGTTTGGTGGTCAGAGATTTTGTCCTTTCAATGGCCGTGGAGTAGAAGTGGAGGGAGAGTGAGTCACATAGTGATTGTGACGCGGTCGGGATGGTTGTGTTACATGCCGGTTTGGTGAATTCGGAGATAATTTTGTGAAGTTGTTTGCATGGGTTTTTGCAGTTTAGGATTCGTGAGTTGTAGTGGGCTTTTTTTGCTTTCCGGATTTCGGCTTTGTACTGGTACAGGTGTTGTGCCAAGGTGGTCCTGCTGTCTTGGGTTTTCTCTTTATGCCATTTGCGTTCTAGGTATTTGTAATGTCGTTTAGTGTTTTTTAGCTCAGGAGTGAACCATCTGGGGAAAAGGCTAAGTCGGGTTGATGGTTTGCACGAGGGGGTCAGGCGCATCAGGGATGAGTTGAGCCATGAATCAAAGGCCTCAGGGGTTAGTTGATTGTTGAGATGGCAGGTAGGTTGTGGAGACTGGAGGAGTGCCTCGGCTAGGTCCGGGGTGATTATTAGTTTCTTCCAGCTTTTGCGAATGTTCGGAGGTTCAGATACGAGTATGGGAAGGGGTTCAGGTGAGTGGATGGCGAACGAGAGAATGAAGTGGTCGGACCAGATGATAGGTGTGGGCGGCATTAGATGAATCAGGGTGTTGGAGCTGAAGATGGCATCAAGAGTGTGTCCTTTATAATGAGTCGGGCCGTTTATGTGGGGTTGGAGATTAATTGCATCTAAACCGTCAATCAGGGAGTATGTCATGGGGTTGGTGGGGATGTCGAGCCATATGTTGAAGTCTCCAAGAAGGGTGAGGTTGGGATGGTTTAGTTGGAGGGTGGAGATGGAGTCGCAAAGGTTGTTTGCGAAGTGTCTATCATAGCCAGGGGGCCTGTAGATTATTAGGAAGCTGTACGAGAGTGAAAGGGAGAGGCATAGTTTAACAAGGAGCGATTCGCAGGATGGAATGGAGGGTTGGTTGTCGATGATTGAGGCGCGGAAGAGGGATTTGAAGACGAATGCTACCCCTCCTCCCCTGGACGTGCGGTTCAGTGGGATGAGGGAGTAGTCCGGAGGAAAAGCTTCATTAGCGATTGGGCCGAAGTCATCAGAGAACCAGGTTTCGGTGATGAAAACTAGGTCTGGTGTGGCAGAGGAGAGGAGGTCAAAGATGGAATGTCTGTTTTTTGCTACCGATCGGGCGTTAAATAGGATGCAGTTCACATCGGCAGCTGAGGATGGTCTCGGTGCTGGAGCGGGACGGGGCGGTGGTGGGGGGTGTGGACGGAAAGGGGTAGGGTGGGTGGTGATAGATGGGAATAGTGGGCGAGCAGTGAGATTGGCAGGGTTCGGGAGGGGTTGGGAGGCAGTGTGTGATAGGATGGTCGGGTTTTGATTGGGGGGTTTGGAAGAGGGATGTTGGCGGTTAGGAGTTTCAGTTGGAGTTGATGAGAAATCGAGGGAGAGGGGTTTCAGGCAGGGAGAAGCAACGGGGGAAGGAGGGGATTGCGGGATAGAGGTGATAGGTCGAGCCAGGGGAGGCGAGGAGTGCTGGGAGATTGAGGGGGACCAAGAACGTTTCCTCTTTAGTTTCTTTGTTGCGACTGGTGTGTGGGAGAGAGTAGGGGGGTCGGAGGGTGAGCAGGAGGCAGCTTCGGTTCTTGCTAGGGCTAGCCGTGCAGTTTTTAGGGAGGGGAAACGGTGTGGTCGGGGGGGAGGGTGGCAGGGGTATGAGGGGAGGGCAGGAGGTGGGTGATGGCACGGGTATGAGCGGAGGGCGGGAGGTGGGTGATGGCAGGGGTATGAGGGGAGGGCGGGAGGTGGGTGATTGCAGGGTGGGGTGTGCTAGGTATGATAGTGATGGGAGCGGGTATGGGGAGTGCTGGTGGGTCGGGAGTGGGGTTCAGGGGAAGAGTGGTTTTAGGGTGGGTGTTTCGCCATCGTGCTCCCCTGGCTTGGTGTTTGGAGAGGGGAAAGGCAGGGAGAGAGGGAGAGGGTGCGGGGGTTTCGGGGGGGCGGGATGGGAAGGAAGACTGATCGGAGGAAGGGGGTGGTCCATGGGAGATGTTTCTGACTGATTCTGGTGGAGTGGGTGCACTCATGATTGGTGTAGGCTTAAAGGATGGTTAAGGAGGGTTTTCTGATTGTAGTTCTAAGATCGGTGATGACACGCTTTTAGGTACGCTTCAAGGTTCATCTGCTCGAAGATGGTATTAGGTTTAATTGGTGCTTTTCTAGTTACAGTTGTAGATAGAGATTGTTTTAGTTTATTGGGTACACTTCTAAGTTTGTTTGTCCCCAGGAGGATATTCGGTCAGCCTCTAGATTCTATTTGCTTAGAGGGGGTGTTAGATTATTAGTCACAGTTTTGGATTCAATAATATACAGTGGTACTGTTGGTTATACTGAATAGGATTGGGTAGGGCACGGTGGTGGTGGACTTTTCCAATTCGCCTTTATACAGGGACGGTGTTGTGTGGATCTAAATCAACTTTGTAGTCACCATTTAGATTCTACATTGCGCAGTTATACTGTTAGTTATTTCTAGGTTAGAGTTGCATAGACAGGTTGTTGGGCGCACTTCAAGATTCGCAGTTTAGCTTGTTGGGTATACTTCTAGATGCAGCTTCTAAGTGCGTTTCTGGATTCAACTTTTCTGAGGGGCTATTGGGCACACTTCTAGGTGCTTTCCTCAGAGACGCTATTGGGCTCAACTTCAGAGAGCGATTGGGTCACAACTAATGCAATTGGGAACACTTCTAAATGCAACTTTCCTCAGAGAGGCTATTGGACGCAGCGCCTAAATGCAATTGGGAACACTACTAAATGCAATTGGGAACACTTCAAAATGCAATTGGGAACACTTCAAAATGCAATTGGGAACATTTCTAGGTGGGAACACTTCTAAATGCAACTTTCCTCAGAGAGGCTATTGGACGCAATTTTCCTCAGAGAGGCTATTGGACGCAGCGCCTAAATGCAATTGGGAACACTACTAAATGCAATTGGGAACACTTCAAAATGCAATTGGGAACACTTCAAAATGCAATTGGGAACATTTCTAGGTGCAGTTGGGAACACTTCCAAATGCAATTGGGAACACTTCAAATGCAATTGGGAACACTTCTAGGTGCAGTTGGGAACACTTCCAAATGCAATTGGGAACATTTCAAATGCAATTGGGAACACAGCTAGGTGCAGTTGGGAGTACTTCTAAATGCAGTTGGGGACACTTCTAAGTGTGACTTTTCTCAGAGAGGCAATTGGGCGCAACACCTAAATCCAATTGGGAACACTGCTAATGCAATTGGGAACACTTCTAAATGGATCTTTCCTCAGAGGGGCTATTGGGCGCAACTTCGGAATGCGATTGGGAACACCACTAGTGTGATTGGGAACACTTCTAAATGCAACTTTCCTCAGAGGGGCTAATGGGCGCAACTTCAGAATGCGATTGGTATCACTGCTAAATGCAGTTAGGAGCACTACTAAATGTAAGTGGGAATACTTCTAGATGCAACTTTCTTCAGAGAGGCTATTGGGTGCTACTTCTAAATGCAATTGGGAACACTAGTAAAGGCAATCGGGAACACTTCTAAATGCAGTTGAGAACACTTCTAAATGCCACTTTCCTCAGAGAGACAATTGGGCGCAACACCTAGATGCAATTTGTAATACTAGTAATAGCAATTGGGGACACTTCTAAATGCAGTTGAGAATACTTCTAAATGCGGCTTTCCTCAAAGAGGCTATTGGGTGCAACTTCTAAATGCAGTTGGGAACACTAGTAAAAGCAATTGGGAACACTTCTAAATCCAGTTGGGAACACTTCTAAATGCAACTTTCCTCAGAGAGACAATTGGGCGCAACACCTAAATGCAATTTGTAACACTAGTAATAGCAATTGGGGACACTTCTAAATGCAGTTGAGAATACTTCTAAATGCGGCTTTCCTCAAAGAGGCTATTGGGTGCAACTTCTAAATGCAGTTGGGAACACTAGTAAAAGCAATTGGGAACACTTCTAAATGCAGTTGAGAACACTTCTAAATGCAACTTTCATCAGAGAGACAATTGGGCGCAACACCTAAATGCAATTTGTAACACTAGTTATAGCAATTGGGGACACTTCTAAATGCAGTTGAGAACACTTCTAAGTGCAGCTTTCATCAAAGAGGGTAATGGGCGCAACTTCAGAAAGCGATTGGGACACTACTAATGCAATTGGGAACACTTCTAAATGCAACTTTCCTCAGAGAGGCTATTGGACGCAGCAGCTAAATGCAATTGGGAACACTTCAAAATGCAATTGGGAACACTTCTAGATGCAGTTGGGGACACTTCTAAATGCAACTTGGGAACTTTGGGAACATTGCTAATGCAGTTGGGAACACTTCTAGATGCAACTTTTCTCAGAGAGGCGTTTGCGCGCAACTTCAGAATGCAATTGGGAACACTTCAAGAATGAATTGGGAACACTTCAAGAATGCAATTGGGAACACTTCTAGATGCAAATTGAGAACACTTCACTGAGATGTCCGCCCTACTTGGACGGTGCAGCTCCATTGCAGTTGTTTTGAACGTTTTGAACGTGCATAAGGCTTTCTTTGCTTAGCATGATCCATGCAACCCTTTTGCAAAGTGCTAATAAGACCATATTAAGGCAAAGCCCCAACCCACATGAGATGATTTTATTTCCATAAACAAGATTCACAGCATCCATTAAGAGGTGAGCTGGCAGAAAGGCCCTGTTGTTACATTACTGAGATGCTCTGCTGGGCCTGGAAAAGGACCACACGTAAGTGTGGTTGTGGAAGCACCTAATGCAGAACCTGCTTGCCATTAGCAGTACTGGCAAGAGGAGGGAACCCAT
This sequence comes from Ambystoma mexicanum, assembly GCF_040938575.1. Lineage (NCBI taxonomy): Eukaryota > Metazoa > Chordata > Amphibia > Caudata > Ambystomatidae > Ambystoma > Ambystoma mexicanum. The sequence goes on from NC_090922.1 coordinate 1,303,373,245, forward strand.
GCATGCTGCTCTGACTGCTTCCCCTCCACCAGCGATCGGGGAGATTGATGCCAACATTTTGAATAGTAGTGAAAATTTGCCATGACAAAGAAAATCGAATTGCATTTTGTAGAATTAATATATTTTTCATTCTTATAAATATAATTTGAAATAGCATATGCAATCGAAATGTGTCAGCTTTGCATTGAGGACACGAGATGGGCCGACAAACCACAAGGCCGACGAACCACAACCGAGAACCTGGCTAGATACCATAAAGCAGCAACCAAAGAGTCACACCAGAAGCTCCAACAAACTTACTAACCCACTTCCCCTTCCTGTTCCTGCAACATAACCAAAGCCACTACACCAGACCTTGGGCTAGCCACACTACGCATAAACAAACCAAGAATCAATTCTATGTTCACACCCTTCATCTCTGAGATGCTGGAAGCACACCTAGAGTGAACTACCCCACATAGTCCATAAAACAACACAAGTGCACACCTTACAGCTACTGCCACCCGTGACTCTGGATCCATTATGGACACTAACCACAACCAATCACAACACCACACAACACACAAACACTATCTCACACCAGAGGCACTGAATCTCACCCATACGGTTACAACGCACTGGGCCTCCCGTACCAACTCCCACATGCAAAAGAGCATTCACAGACGCCAGTTCCTCCTGGTTCTGAACCTATCCTCTCATCCTATCCTCACTAACCTCCCCACCCTCATTCCTTGCAAAGCCATGCGAGTGGCTGGAGACTGCCCCTGGGTGGTAGCGATGCGCAGTAGAAATCTGCATAAGATAGCATAACATAACATGCATTTTGCTGCACAGAGGAGCTTAATTTGCTCCATTTTGTAATTTGGCGGCGTGAGCCGTTACGTATAGACATAAAAGTAGGTGGCTCCCTGAAGGCAAATTTTGGTTATTTACACAGTCGAGTGCAAAAGTGTAGGGCAAAAGGCGTGAAGAGGTGGGGTGGTTCCCAGATTTTGAACTCTGTTCCAACTTTGAAACCCTGAAAGGTGCCTTGACACCGAGGTGACATGCCCGGCCACCCGAGCCCCGTCCCCACCCCCTCCCCCATACACCTGCAGTCACCCACCTGCAGTGAAGTTGATCCCTGCCTCCGTGACTGTGACCTACCCACCTCTGAGGAGTCCAGTCCTGAAAATGCCATCCACGTGACTGCACAACCCACCACTCCTGCCCCCTCCAGAACCCTGGAGACACGATTGTCGATGGTGGAGGCCCAACAGGAGGCCATGTTAGACCTACTCCGCCAGTACATAGCGGACGGGGAGGAAACTAGGCGTGGTATTGCCACAGCAATTGCAGGGACCACAGCGGCCATCAAAGCAAACACATCCGCTGTCAATGCATCGGCTCAGCTAATGAGGGACTGCCTGGGGGCGGTGACACAGGTGCTGACCTCAATGCTGCTTCATATGCAGCGGCCACGGCTTGCAGGAGGTGTGGAACCTGCCAGCGAATCACCTACTACCTCCACACAAGCTTCATCTGTCCCCATCAGCCCAGTGCACCACACACGTAGGAGTGCAAGGCACACTGAAATGCCGCCTCTGGACAGGAAGAACTCCCAGAAGTAGTGTGGGGAGACAATGGTAGTGGGACACAAGGTTGGGGGTGAAGGGGTGCATCTTGTGGAGTCTATTGGGGGTGTTGGTGTTTGTTGGGGGGGTCAGGGAGTTTGTTGGGGGGACTGGGAGTTTGTTGGGGGGGGTTAGGGAGTTTGTTGGGGGGGTCAGGGAGTTTGTTGGGGGAGTCTGGGAGGGGGGAGTCATTACATTTTTGCTGTTGTAAATAATACACACGTTGTGATAAGAAAAATCCATGGCTGGACATTGTTATTTTAGTGTGCATCCATTTAATGTGGTACGGTGTTCAGTGCCCAACAACCAACATTCCCTGTGTGCATGTCCACATTGGCCCAATGTCTGACTGACACAAGTCTTTCATAGTCCCTGTGTTTCAGAAGTATTCGTGAATTAGTGCTTGGCGTACATCATGGCCATCCCGTGCATCACGTACTGGCAGGGGGGCTAATTCACCTCCGTCTCCATCCTCATCATCCTCACCCGGCCCATACATGTCAATGTCAGGTGGCAGTGGTACATTTCTCCGGACGCACATGTTGTGCAGCATGACACAGGCCATGGTGATCTTTGCCACCTTCTCAGGCCTATATAGGAGTGCCCCACCAGACCTGCTGAGGCAGCGGAACCGCCCCTTCAACAGGCCAAAGGTCTGCTCAATCACAGCACGGGTACGTGTGTGCACACGATTGTACTCCTCCTCATGGCTGTTCTGCGGGTTACGCACAGGGGTGAGTAGCCACTGCCTCAAGGGATATCCTCCATCACCTGCAAGCAGATTCAAATCGGTGTGTGTCACTCTGAACTGCCACATTCAGGGAGCACAGTCATGGCGGCAGCTATTTGGTGTGGCCATGCACATGTCCCTGTAAGCATGAAAAAATGTTATCTAGGTGCAATCTATACTCTCATGAGGTGTGGTAGTCTGGATGGCGTTCAATAGATGATGCAGGGTGTAATCATGCATGCTGAGGCAGATATGCTGTGGTAGTGCAACAATGTTTTGACTCCAATTCATGCTGTTCATTATTTATTATGCATGGTCACACTGCCCACATTGCCACACTTGCCATCCTGTTCATTCATGCAGTTGCATGCCATCACCATGGTGGCCTGGTTGTGCCTCTTACTTGTTCTCATCGATATGCATTATTTGTGATATGTGGCCCAGTGAAGTGTCATGTACCGTTTGACTGGTTCAGGTCAGGAGTGTTTGGCTCTGCATGCATTCTCCAATCACCGGCTATTCCCACCCAGGTGCAGTATTCCCCCCTTTATGCATCCCCACACATCAGTACCCCAAAGCACTGCCATCGGACGGTTGTGCAACTCACCAAGCAGCCAGGCACGTGGTCCGGCATGTCGCTCCATGTGATGGGGTAGCCTGGAATTACCCAGTAACATGGCATCATGTGTTGATCAAGGAAATCGGACGCAGCAATGAGTGATGATCTTCCTGGAGTCATATAGCATTTGCACATTGATGGAGTGGTATTGCTTGCGATTGCGGTACACCGCCTCTATGGCATGGGGGACTACCAATTCCACATGGGTGCAGTCGATGGCACCGACACAATTGGGCATGCCTGCCAGTGCATGGAAGCCTACTTTGGTTTCGGCTATCTCCTGGGCAGTCCGTGGTAGGGATATGTAGGTGCTTGCGTGCTTCAGGAGGGCATCCAGCACTTGGTTCAGCATGCGTGAAAATAGTGGTTTTGAAATGCCATGCAGCTGGCCCACTGTGTGTTGGTAGGTGCCTGTGGCCAGGAAGTGTAGCACAGACACCACCTTTAGTAGTGGGGGGATGGCAGTGCGTATTCCTATGTGGCTGGCAATGTCGTTCTGTATCATCTCCACTATGGTGGTGATGGTGTCACGGTCCAACCGGCACAGGGTGTGGATCTGCTCAGGGGTTAGGTTGAATGGGCTAGGTCTGGTGCGAAGGATTGGTGGCTGCCTACGAGGCACTGGTGGCTGCGCTGGTGGTAATTGCTGGACCTGTCTCCCCCTCCTTCTCCTCCTGCGTCTCCTCTGTGCTGCCTGTTGTTGCTTCTGTAGTTGTTGTTGCTGCTGTAGTTGTTGTTGGTGTTGCTGTTGTTGCTGTAGTTGTAGCAGTATAGGCATGTGTTCCAGTGCCATGATTGCAACTGCTAGTGTTAGCATTTTGGTGTAGGAAGGGGTGTGGTGTGTAGGTGTGCTCCTTTTGTACTGGGCCACTCTACATTGCCTACACCTGTAGGGGGGGTTGTGGTGTGTGGGTGTGCTCAGTTTATACGGGCACCGCCTCCATTGACTCCACCTGTGGGGATTGTGTGCACCTGTGGCAGCTGCCTTGTATCCGCGATGCTGGTATTTGCATGTATGCGTGGGTTGGAATTACCCCCTATTACCGGCATGCCAGTATTTGCTCCCTGAAGGGACACGTGTACGCGCCTATGCCGCTATTAGCGGCACCGTTTTTTAGTGTGCCGCTAATACCGGGTTTGCGGGTCGGAATGCAACGGGACGGTAAACGATGCCGGTATTACCACACCGGCATCGTTTTTGCCTTACCGGCATACCTCGTAATGAAGCCCATTATCTTTCTTGTAGGTATGCCAGGCGGACCTTGTGCACTGCTTGATGGGTGATAGGATTTTGAAAGTGGCTCTTCGTCCAATAGGGAGCCAGTGAAGGGTACAAAGAGCAGGTGAGATGTTGTCCCTTAGTCCCAGTGCAAGACGGAGTCTGGCAACTGCGTTTTGGCCTCTTTGAAGTTTGTTAAGATGGTAGGCCAGTGCACCTAAGTAGATGGAGTTTGTGTATTCCAGTCTGGACATGACAAGGGATATAATTGCCGCCAGTCTATTGGTGTAAGTGAGGTGGGGGAAAATGCGTCTCAGAAGCCTAAGGTGGTAGTGATAGGATTTGGATACATTATTTACATTATTGATTTGGTGGGACAAGGTTTGAGCCCGAGTCCACTGTGCATCCAAGATTTTTGACTGTGGTGGAGGTGGGGCAGATGCCGAGGGAGGGGGCCATGGGAGTGGTTGCGGGAGTAGAGCTGTATTGTCGGACACCATGATTTCTGTTTTCCCTGGGTTCAGAAGTAGGTGGTTACTTGTCATCCATAGGTCTATAGCTCTGAAACATACTGCTAGGTCAGGTTGTGGATCGGAGACAGTTTGGGGATTCTCAGGGTAATTTGGGTGTCGTCAGCATAGTTATAGCAGGTGAGGTTGTGCGAGCGGATGATACCTGGCGGAGGGGTCATGTACAGGTTGAATAGGAGAGGTGAGAGGCAGGCGCCTTGAGGTACTCCAGTGTTCACAGTGCGCGCGGTGGAGAGGAAAGGGAGGAGAAAAGTGATTTGTTACCTGTTGTGGAAAGAGACAATAAGTTGAGTGCCGAGTCTTGGATTCCTAGGGAGTGGAATCGGTCAAGGAGGATTGAGTTATAATTGTGTGCAAAGCTGCTGAGAGATTAAGGAAATCAGTACGGTTTCTGTTCCGTGGCGCGGCCTGAAGCCTGCTTGTGTGGGGTCTAAGAGGTTGCTGGATTTAACAAAGAGGTTGACTGAGAGTATGCAGAGTGGTTGATGAGTTTCGCCAAGAATGGAGTGTTGGTGATCAGCCTGTAAATGATTGGCTGGAGGGAGTCGAGGCATGCTTTCTTTATAAGGGGTTTGACATGTGCATTTTTAAGGGTTTTGTGAAGATGCCAGAGGTGAGGGAGTCGTTGAGTATGGATCTTGCCCATTCTCCTGCACAGGTGGAGATGAATATTTCTTTGAGGAGAGAGGCGGGACAAGGATCCAGGGGGGATCCGGAAGGTCTGCTGCTGGCAATTAGTTTGAGGAACTCCTTGCTTGAGATAGGGTTTAAAGAGTTGAAAGATAGCATTGTGGGGGGCGGGGATGGCACAATCTCGAGGAGTGGGTGAAGGGCAGGGGGAAGGTTACAAAATTTGGCATTTAGGGTGGCCTTCCTGTCCAGGGTATGAAGTGAAAATCTCTTTTTCACTTTACCAAAAATAAAAAAATTGGCTTGGAAAGACCGCTTTGAGACCGCTCAGAGCGGTCTTTCTAAAGCGACCTGTCTCTCACCTGGCTGACACAAGTGCGCACAGGGTCGGACAGGACCGACACACCAGGAACGGCAGATGGAAGTGAAAATGTAAGTGTGTGTGTGAGTATGTATATGTGTTGTTGGGAAATGTTTTGTTGAAGGGGAAGAGCTGGGGAAGATGGGTATCTGTATTTTGATGTCTGAGTGAGGGATTCGGAGAGGGAGCGAGTAAGTGTGTGTGCATGCACGGGGAAAGGGATTGGCCAGCTGGGTGACGGGGAGTTTTAGAGAGGTGAAACCCCCCTATTTATTAGACATTGCCACTCAAGAGCCAGTAGGTGGGTGGGATTGACAGTACGAGGCGGGATGATAAGTAAACCCCCGAAATCGTGATATTTTGGAATATAGAAGGCCACACCAAATCGGCCAAAACAAATCAGTCTTTTTTGCATGCAGCCTTCAATGTTTGAAAATATCACAGAGAACCTCTGTTCAGTACTGTGTTGTGGAATTTTAGAGAGAAGCAGTTGCAGAGCGTTTGCGTAGACGTGGTCGCTGCAGTGAATTCCGAGATGATCCTGTGGAGCTCTTTGCTGCTGAGGCGGTTTAGGATTCTTTCATTGTAGAAGGCTTTTTTGACCTTTTGGATCTCAGATTTGTAGTTACTGTGGTAGTGGGCGAGCAATGACTTGCTATGAGGGGTTTTGGATGCTCGCCATTTGCGCTTGAGGGAGCGATTATGGATTTTGAGAGCCTTCAGGTGGGGGGGTGAACCATTTTGGGTGTTGCTGCTTTGCAGGTTTTAGCGGGGCAATAGGGGGTGAGACGGAGGAAGGGGTTGTTAAGCAAAGAGTCAAAGGATTCGATAGGTGTGGGTCTGTCTGTGGCTGGGAGTGCCGGGAGTGTGTGTAGCAGGGCTTACACCAGGTTGAGTAGTACCTTGACCTTGTTCCAGCATTTGTGATCATGTGAGGGGACAAAGCATGCCTTGGGAGGAGGGGGCGGTGTGTGGACAGAGAAAGATATTGCTGAGTGGTCTGTACAGATGAGGGGTTTGGGGCTGGACACTGAAACAAAGTCTAAGGAGCATCAAGGGTGTGTATTCAAGTGTGGGTGGGACCTGTGGTCTGCCGGGAGAGGTTGAGTGCCTCTAGACTGTCAAGCCAGGGTTGGCTCATGGAATTGTTTGGCACGTCGAACCAGATATTAAAGACCCCCAGTAGGGTAAGTGCTGTGTGATTAACCAGAGCGGTGGCTAGTAAGTCGCAGAGATTGTTGGCAAAATGTCTGTCATATCCAGGTGGTCTGTAGATGAGTAGGATGCTGTGTGATACAGTGGGCAACAGGGAGAGTTTGACTAGAAAGGATTCACGGTTAGCTGTGCAGGGCTGGGTTTTGGTGAGTGAGATGGAGATGTGCGGTTTGTGGAGGATGGCTACTCCGCCACCTGTGGAATGTCTGTTGTGGCGGATGAGTGAGCAGGCGGGAGGGAAAGCCTTTGTGCGTGATTGCTTTGAAATCGTCTGAGAACCATGTTTCAGTGATGACGATGAGATCAGGCTTGTCAGAAGATAGGAGGTCAACAATGCTGCGGCTGTCAACTGGTCTAAATCCATACTGTTCCCAGTGAGGCAGATAGACAACGCAGTACCAGACGAGTGCCCATACCGCATTGAAAGGGAGCAATTTAGATACCTAGGCATACAAATTACACATACATTGACAGACTATGTGCCCAAGAACTTACTCCCTATAACGTTAGGGTTCAAAGATGACGTCCAACATTGGATGTCCTTACCACTTACACTATTAGGACACGCTGCACTTTTCAAAATGATGGCTCTCCCCCGCTTTCTTTATATATTGCAAAATGCTCCACTGCCTGTTGCGCCCAGTGAGTTTCATAGAATAGATCAAATACTCAGGAAATTGCTATGGAAAGGGGAATGCCCACGTCTGGCACTCACGACCCTACAAAGATACATATGGGAAGGCGGAATCGGACTCCCCCGGCTGCAAACATATTACTGGGCCAGTCAAATGGCAATAATAAATGATAAACTACATGGGGACACCAAACTACCGCACAATAGAATGCCGGATTCCAACCCACAAGAAAGACCCATCATGAAATACCTCTATTGCCAAAAAGACCGGGCTGCAGCCCCATCCATGCAGACACATATAACTCTAATATGGTCAGATACTCATAAATACTTAGGCTGGGATGGAAAGCTAACCCCAGCACAACCACTGTGGAATAATAAACACCTCCCGGAAGTAAACAAACTCCCTAAATGGCGCTCCTGGTCCCAACTAGGCATTACGAAAATTGGGGACGTAGTGAGAGAAAACGAAATAATACCATTCGAAGTTTTAGCCACCACTTTTACGCTTCCCCCCAATGAACAGTACCACTATGTGCAACTTAAACATGCGCTACAGGTCCATTTCCCCGATATGATAGACATGCCAGACTACTCCCCGCTGGAACGCAACCTGTTCCCAGAAATGATTAGACACAAAGTCACGTCTACCTTATATAGTGCCATAACTTCCTTCGCCACGAAAGAACTATCAGGTTTGAAGGCCAAATGGGAGAGGGATGTGGGCGCCATACTTCCTGAGGACTGGGTGGCTGCATTAATGTTCCCCAGAGAGGTGGCTATCTGCTCCAGGTTCAGGTTAATACAACTGAAGGTACTGCACAGAATTTATTACCCGAGGGTAGCACTATTCAACTGGGGGAAAACCACCGACCCGTACTGCCTGAGATGTAAAAGGGAGGAAGGCTCCTACTATCACATACTGTGGGAATGTGCCGTCATCCAACGATACTGGTAGCAATGCTGCAGCGAACTGTCCAGGGTAATGGGCAAAATAATTCACATGAGCCCCAAACAACTACTGTTGGGAATAGAAGAGGATATCGAGCTAACACGTTATGAAAAAGCGTTTTTATCTACCACCTCTGCAATACTGAAAAGGAATATAGAGCAACTCTGGGGCTCTGCAACAGCACCGACTTATGAGCAATGGTTAACAGATGTGGACACTTGTATTGCGATGGAAAAAAGAGTGTATACAGCCCGGGTATGTCCTGAGAAAGCTCAGAAAATATGGCAAAAATGGGAAGATGCACACTGAACAGTAACCTGTATGGACAGACGGTGCTAAAACCCAAGGACTCGTAAGGGAGCCAGTTTGCGCAATATTAATGTGGTTAAATGTCCGGTTGTACCAAGCTCCTCTGTATGTGGAACAAGATGTGGAACTACGAATGGGCGGGAAAGGGAAGTATTGGTTACCCCGTTGTTCGGGGCTGTATGTTTTCTTTGTGTTAAAAAAAAAACAATAAAATGTTATATTAAAAATAAAACAATGCTGCGGCTGTTTTTGGTCATGGAGCACGCATTGAATGCCAGGCAGGTGACTTGATTGGATGTGGCAGTAGTTCCCCATATGTTTAAGGCCTGATGGACTTGGGGGCCCGAGTGGGCAGTGGGCAGGTGTCGGCTAGGAACGATGAGGTAGGTGGATCAATGCAGGTGTGGCAAGGCATGAAGAGTCAATGGTAAGGGCTGTTCTCTGTGCCCGGGTTTTGTGCGTTTGGGTGGAAAACAAGTATGAGAGAGGATAGCAGGGTCACAGGAGAAAGGGAATGAAGCGATATTTCGGGAAAGAGCAAGGCATGCCATGCTGAGAGAAGGGAAACGGGTGGAGGGGGGTGGTCTGGGATGAAGGTTGAGGGGATGCAGAGGAGGGGCAGGATGGGCATGTGTGAGAGAGGAGTGAGCTTAGCATATGACGAGGATGTTGCACAGGATGGGGCGTAGGAGGAGGGTGGTAACACTGGATTTTCGTGGAAGGGAAGCTGGCGGTGCGGTTGGTCAGGTCAGAAGTTAGGGAGGATGTACGCACCGGCAGAGGGTCAGGGTTAATGGTGTGAAGCAGAGCTCTCCACATGTGGGTTTTTGATAAGGAGTGTTGTGCGTGGGTCCTTGAGGTTCTGGCTAAGCCGGAGAGGGGGGAGTGAGGACTGAACTCGAGGGGGAATTCCTGCAAGGTGGCACAGTTGGTGCCGTAGTGGCAGGGTGGATGTGTTGTTTGGAGCATCAGAGAACTCCTCTGGCGTGACAGTTGGATGTTGCACGATGTGTAGAAGTGGTGGGGTGTGGGTCATTCTCACAGGATGACGTAGGGAGACTGGGCTTGCATTGAAGTAGGGTCTAAGGGTATGGGTTTGGGGTAGAGGAGGGGCGATTCTTGGGGAACCAGACAGCTCCACTGGTCTGAGAGTTGGAGGTGGTGTGGTGAGAGGAGAAGTGGTGAGGTGGGCCAGAGTGTACGGTTCAAGAGGAGTTGTGGCATGTAGGGAGGGTTTGTGAATGAAGGACTAGTCTGAAGAAGGTGGGCTGGGAGGGGTGCCTTTTGACTTGCCAGAGGGTTCGTAATGTTTGTGGGTTGGGGTGCGAGTGATGAGTAGCTGTGTGTGGGAGTGATGCTCTGGGTGAGTGTGGTTCAGATGGTTCAGAGTTGTGAGGGCAGAGAGGTGCTTTCGTTTGTCGTGGTGTCTCTGTCAAATTGGAGTTTTCAGCAGGATCGGACTGGGGGCATAAAATTGTCTCGGGCACCAATGAAAAAGTGACCAGTGTGGCAACAGGCAATTCATTCCTTTTGTGACAGACTGTTTGAGTAGTACCCAAGGGTGAGGTTTTGATCAAATGTGATATGCAAATTGTGCATTTTAACGAATATTGATGCAGTAACTACTAGCCGCATGGTGAAGTAATGTATCAAACTGGCCCACTTGGGACGAAAACGTGGCCCACTTTCACCCAAAAAAGTGACCCACACTAGCATTTTGTGTTTTTAGTTCGCCCATTGCCCTATTGCCCTATAGGCCAGTTCAAGCCTGGTTGCCAGTCATTGTCGTGTGAGGGAGTACTGGAGCAAGTGAGAAATGTTCGGGTCTGAGTCGGTAGCAGCAGGTAGAGAGGACTTAGGTTCCAGGTACCTGGGCCAAGAGAGAGCGACACCCAACTCTATGCACTGCAGATGTTAAAGCTAGTATGGGGTCCCCTAACCAGTCGTAGAAACTCCCAAACCTGATGTCACAGCCACGGGCCGCCAACAGATGGATGTGAGACACCTGGACAGAGGGAGAAGCACCTGAAGTGGGGCACCACAGTAAATGTAGTAACACCCAGACTGGGGACACCTGTAGAGTGAGAAGACCCAGAATGGGGGCCCAACAGTAAATGCAGTAACACCTAGAACCGGGACACCTGGATAGAGGGAGAAGAACCTGACTGGGGGCACAACAGTAAATGCAGTAACACCTAAATTAGGTACACCTGGATAGAGGGAGAAGCGCCTAAGGTGGGGGCACAACAGTAAATTCAGTAAAACCTCGATTTGGGACACCTGGATAGAGGGATAAGGCCCAGAATGGGGGCCCAACAGTAAATGCAGTAACATCTAGAACCGGGACACTTTAGTAGAGGGAGATGGGCCTAGCATGGGGGCACCACAGTACATGCAGTAACACCTAGATTTGGGACACCTGGATAGAGGGAGAAGCACCTGAAGTGGGGGCCCAACAGTAAATGCAGTAACACCTAGAACCGGGACACCTGAGTAGAGGGAGAGGGGCCTAGCATGGGGGCACAACAGTAAATGCAGTAACATCTAGATTTGGGACACCTGAATAGAAGGAGAAAGGGCCTAAAATGGGGGCACAGAAGTAAATGCAGTAACACCTAGATTTGGGGCAACTGGATAGAGGGAGAAGCGCCTAAAGTGGGGGAACAACAGTAAATGCAATAACACCTAGATTATGCTGTTACCATTACAAATGAGGAAAGGTAAGACACCATTCAGCCATTTGTTTAACAAGATTCAAGTCTTTGGGGGCATTTTGGTGTTAAATCTGCTGAAATACGACCAAATAGAATGATCATTACCAACAATTGGCCCCCGCTGATTTACCACGGCATTACAAGGAGGGCTGTGTAAGCCCCCATTTTTGGAGTCGATAGGCAGTAATCCTCCTGATTTTTGGCACCAACCTTTTGCTGAATGAAAATCCTCTTCCTCATCCCCAAACCTGTACTACGCTGTGCGGTAATGCGGTGGTAATGCAGCAGTAACAGCATTACTGCCGCATCACTGCCATTTGTACCCGCAAGGCTGTGCCTGTAATGAGGCCCTATGCCATTTATTTTTATCTTTTCTATATGAAAAGAGTACATGACATCCTAGATGAACTGCCAAGCACAGCATTGGCGCTAGACTAGGTCCTGAAATTCGAACACAGGTGTGTGAAAGTCAGGCCCATTTGCTTGGGTCCCAATCTGCACAACTCGGTTAATTCTTAGCCTCTTATTTTCACTTTGCCATTGTGCTCCACAGGAACCCAAAGTTAATCGCGCATCTATTGAATTTCATGATAACACATGAAGTTATTGATCTTGGGTTTCCTTTCATCCATTCTGTTTTTAATGATAATTTGGATTTCTTATGACTTGGGTGGGATATTTGGATATTTTACTCTTTCCTTATTGTTAAGAGCTGATTGGCCCCTCCCCGCCCCCAAGCCTTTAATGAGGAAACCAAAGGGAAGAACCGGGATACCATTGTTGTCGGCTGGTTTGCCCATCATGAAATCTCATCCAAAAGGGGCAATGCTTTGCATCCCCTTATCAAAGAAATGAGATCTCTATTTTCCTGACCAGGAGCTTGACTGCCCGCGTGCCATGCTCTGTTACTCTACCCATTGCCTTTAACTAGAGGAACACGGAGAGAGCCTTTGTCACATACATGAAGGTAGGATCAATGTTCTGCTAGTCATATCTGTGTATTACCAAAATGAAGCAGATGCTTAAGGGGTATGCTTTAGTGTAAAGGGGCAGCCTCAATGCCACTGTTACCCCTAATTGCACTTCTGCATTTGTGCTCCAATATAATAATAATATTCTTGTCTCCAAGTACCTCAATATTTGGATGGCACCGCAAAGTTCATATGAGTGGTAAAACATAAACGTTCTACTGCCCAAACCATGGTTAATTCTTGTAATAAACACGTAGCATTCTGCAGTATTACGACATGCGTGCGATTAGACGTGTTGCTAGGTCTGGAAAAGATCGGGGGCTAAGCTAATGTCAGGACTGTCGGGACTCAGGGCTAGCTAGCCTTTTGGTTGCAGTCCCTGAGCTTTTATCCGGGGCTACAATCAAAAGACCCCGGGCTATAACCCCCTCAGCCCCCCCTTAGCAACGCCTCTGCATGCAATGCTCTTTTTTATGTTGAACAAGTTAACAAAATAATTAATAATGCACAGTTATGTTACAAAAATAGTCAGAAAAGAAAATGAAAACAGTGTACAGATCAGATAAACAAGACAGTATTATACATTGAAGTTAACAATTAACATAACATCTCACAACTGATCCTATACCTCCTCCCTAATCCCCCCACCCAAACCCCCACCTGCCTCATTCAGATACATTTCATATTATTTTATAGTTTAGTACAGTGATAAGAATCTCCCCCAAATGTTTTCAAACAATCTTTTTTCCCCTCTCTCTTATATAGCACTCTCTCCACATCTGCTAGAGCATGCATATCCTCAGCCCAAGCTTAAATGCATGCGATGCTCTTTATAGCACTATATGCGTGCGCATAGATACTGCACACTGTTATTACTGTGCACGTACATATCATACATATAAAGTAATATGTAGATTTTGTTTAGCTTGACTGATAACAATTATTAATGCATGATAACAATAAATGTGCCTATATTGAAGATTACCCCTGCTAATCGCACAGGGAGTCTTGATTCTATTAAAGACAAGGAGTCGAGCATTATGCGTCAATGTCTATTTTATTCCTGCCTCCAGCAGTTTCAACAAAATCAACTTTTTTCCAAATTCAAAACAAAACATTTCTTTTTTTTCTTTCTGAGAAAACGACATTTCCCTTCCGATCTAGTCCTCTCTGTAGTCCTTTCTGAGCCCGGTCTCGTGTTCATAGTCCTTCCTTTTTCCCCATTCCGCCTCTTCTTTTCCTGCTTTTTAAGCAGATAAGTACCTTACATCTTAGCAGCGGGGATTAAATCGTTTTTGTTATGACATATATGAAACTGACAAGCGCAGAGAGTACAGAGGAGAGGGCGCTGAATGAATAAGCTGACCTCTATCAGCAGTATCACAGTAGGACACAAAGCAATCCTCATCCTCCATTGTAGGGAGTCGCGCAAAGGCCCCCTCGAACAGGGAGGCGGAGCCGGAGCAGGCGCTTCCACCTTCGGTGAGGCAGAGCAAGCATGCGTAAGACAATCCAATGAGACGTGAGTCACTCCCTAACGCCGAGAGCGAGCATTGGTGTATCGGGAGAGCACAACAGCTCCCACCCTCGCGGGATGGAGCCTCCCTCTAAACAGGCAAAAGAGCTAATGATGATACAAAATACTCCGGCACCCAGCAGAAGGACCAATAATTGTTGGTGCAGAAGTAAGAATAAACTTCAAGAGGAACGCCGGCACAACGTAAACCCCCCAAAGAGCGTGGAAAGAAAGTTTAGCGCACCAGAGCGAAAGTCAAGCACAGAGAAGTAGAAAAGCATGTCCACTAAGGCCACACCAGAAGGCCTTCAGGGGTGTACTGAGACCTGGAAGAGGAAGGCCTCTTCAGTGCCCCCGAGTCGACTTGAAGGGGCAGACCGCTGCTAAGATGTAAGGTACTTATCTGCTTAAAGAGCAGGAAAAGAAGAGGAGGAAGGAGGAAACAGGAAGGACTGTGAGCATGTGACAGGGCTCATAAAGGACTACAGAGAGTACTAGATTTGATGGGAAATGTAGTTTTTGCAGAAAAAAAAGAAACATTTTGTTTTGAATTTGGAACAAGTTGATTTTGTTGAAACTGCTGGAAACAGGAATATAATAGATGTTGAAGCATAATGCTCGCCTCCGGTCTTGACATAGAATCTTGAATTAATTAGTAGTACCTGACAATATTGTGCATATGGATATCGGAGCATTCTGATTGAATGTATTTATTGTTTATTTATTTATTGTTTGCTTGTTAAGCGCTTATACAATAAGAAAATACTGTTTCAAAACGCCCACAGGGCAGGGAGGCAGCAAGGGTGGGAAATACATTACAGCACAATATTTAAGAGCAGAGGGGGAGGGACAGATCTAATAAGCTTTGCGAGTATTCAGAATGTGCAAGTGCAAAAAGTAAGAGGGAAGAGGGGCTCAGTGCTGGGGAGTCCGAGCTTGTGAGTGAACCATAGATGAAGAGCTAGGAATGTTGGATGCTACACGGCCTGGGCCACGGGCGGTGTAGGTGCGAGCCTCCAGAGCAGCGGGTGTGCAGATGCAAAGTGCTGTGGATAGACAGGAGCTGGGAAGAATTGGTGTGGGATCAAGGCCCTGAGGATGCATAAGGGCCAAGAACACTGATTGAGGAACTGTGAGATTAGCAGAGGAGAGAAGGAGGGAAGAAGGAGGAATAGAGGAAAGTCTTAAGGAGCTTCCAGAATTTGAGAGGATCCTGCTCAAGGCGCAGGGGGAGTGCGAGTCTATTGCAAAGGAGGGAGCCTGCAGATATAAGTGAGTGACCCCCTGCTGTTAATTTAGCAAAACACAGAGGATCCAAGTGATCTAGAGGGAGAGTATTTAGTGAGATATGCTTGAAGGTAGTGTGGTCCCCGGGCAAAGACAGCCTTCTGGATGATGCACAGAGATTTGAATTTAATTATTGCAGCAACCGGGAGCACGTGAAGACTTTTTAGTGTAGGACAGATGCGGTCCCTGGGCTTAAGGCCAAGAATAAGTCTCACTGTCCTATTCTGGATAAACTGGCGGTCTTGCAGAGTGGAAGAAGGAAGATTCAGGAGGAGGCTGTTACAGTAGTCTAGTCTAGAGAGAACCAGGGCTTGAGTCAAATTGAGCTTCTGAAGGAAAGTGAGAAAAGGTCAAATTCCTTTGAGAAGGAAGAGCTGGTAGTTGGACTTCTTGGCAATGTCCTGAGTGGGAGGGAGGAAGGAGAGAGAGCAGTCAAAGATGACTCCAAGGTTTCTAGTTTCAGTTGAAGGTGCAGGTGGAGAGCCCAAGGAGGAAGTCCAGAGTGAGGGGAAGAAGGAGGGAGCAGGGGTCCCAGAGTGATGAAATAAACATTAAATGCCCAATAAATCAAGCATCTCCACAGTCATAAGAGGAAGAACATGGTGAGGGGAGCCTAGAAACAAGGATGTGGGGAGCTATCAACTGGGGAGGGTGGGCAATGTATTAGCCAGGGATAAGCAACCATGGAAGGAAACAGAGGGGATGGGATAACCCAGTCTCAGATCGGGTGTGGAGTGGAGGGTGTATGGATGTAAGTGTTAAGGAGGAGTCATTCCTTGAAGAGGAGGGTCTTGAGCTCATTCTTGGACTGTACAAGCGATGGGGCAAGTCTGAGGTTGACAAGGAGGAGGTTAGAGAGTCTTGGTGTGTAGACAGAGAAGGCCTGTCTTCTAGTTAGTTCTTTCCTTCCTGCAAGGGGGAGTTTAAGTCTGCACATGACTTCTGGTGGATCGTAGGCCCCTGGAGATGCTGAGTTTCTCAATGAGGTAGGTTGGGGACATTAGGGTGACAGCCTTGTAGTTGATGCAGCAGGATTTGAAGATGATACAGGCTTGCAGCGGGAGCCAGTGTAGTTTGATGAGGTTTGTGGTGATGTGGTCGAAATTGCGAAGTTCTTTGATGATTTGTGCTGCAGCATTCAGGACACATTTCTGCGGTACCAGTGTAGTCGCCGTAAGGCCCACCAAAAGGGTACTGTCACCATCCAGATCTGACGTTTTTTTCTGGGATGAAGGGCTTGATATTCCACAGAAGAGAAAGTTGGTACTGAGTTGTTTGTGTCTTCCTTGCTATGTGCTCTTTGAAGGTGAGGTGCCTGTCGATGATGAATCCAAGGAACTTGGCGCGGGTCAACTGTTATTCACTGCTCGAGTCTCCCTTGTTTGTTTTATATTGGCTTAGAAAGTTGACATCAGAGTTCTAAAAACATGGCTAGCTTGTAGACATTGCAGCATTAGGATAGCAGTGCCTTGAGGCTACTCTTAAGTTGCCGATAAGACAGCAGCAGGCAGGTGTTTGCTTGAGGCTGGTGGATTTACCATAAATGTACTATATGTTTACTATTTACCATAAATGTTTGCGCTAGCCCTGCTAGAACCTATTATAACTCACAATAATAACAAGTACCAGATCCAAGGTAATGTTTCAGTACTTTTATTAAAAATCTTCATGTGGATTGATAACACTTGTATGCAGTGCATAATACCATTTTTCATCTCTTATATGGATAAAAGTGCATAGGCAGCAGTTTAGAAGCAAGCCTTCCTTATAGGCATAGGTTGTTTTTAGGGGAAGAGAATTGTGCTACCGATTCAAGGTAACATTTCACCACTTTCATTAAGACTCTACATTGAGATTGATAACACCTGTATGCAGTGCATAATAACATTTTGCATTGTTTGTATGGCTAAACCTGCATAGGCCGCAATCTGGAAGCAAACCTTCCTTACACTCATGGATTTCTTTAGGGGAAGAGGATTGTGCTACGGGTTTTAATGATTTAAAGCAGAAACGTTTCACTTCCAGAGCGAATTTGTGATTGCTTCTGGGTCAGTGGCCACTTGCATTTGGAGCTCGGTCGATCTAGGCCCAGATGGAGGCCTGCTTGTGCCAAGCTCTGTAGCGCCCTTGCGTTCACCTTGCGAACCATCATGAAGGACCTATTTTGTCTTCAGGGAGTTAGGTCTTAACTGCCTTAAGATCGTTGCCGTTCTGGTTGGTCAGGGTTTGTCTGGTGACACAGCATGTGATGAAGTATTTGGTGGTTGTGAATTTGTAAGCAGCCCTGTCTTGCTGATTTGGCAGAAAGGGTAGGTAGATGTCAAGCGGCTTGCTGGAGATGCTAGCCTCTTATTAGCTGGTAGAGCATCCTAAAGTCCTCTTGATTTCCAAAGCGCACCAGGAGGATAAGGCATGCATGAGGGCACTAGCATTGGCACCCCACACATTTTTGGAAAAATACATTTCCACCCCCCACCCCCCGCCCCGATTTCTTTTTCTTTTTCAGGCCCAGCACTTTTATTTCCTCTTTTATAACTCTCCCCCGGCTGCTTCACCTTACACATCCCTCCCATATGCTCCTGGCTCCACCATCTGGCTGCTTCTACCAGCAAGCTCCAGTGCCTACCCCCTCCTTTCTTCCTTCCCATCCCATGCCCTCCTGTATCATCAGCACTAGGCTTCCAACACCCTACTGCTGCGACCAGATCCTTTGGCCCTATCCCAGCGTGACCGGCTCCTTTCATTCATCTCCCCACACTGTCAGGCAATGGACAGGATCATTTCAAAGGGATGCATTTAAAGGGGCTGTGGAAGAGGGGGAGGGTCACACCTCAGGGCGGCAAATGACACCAAGATCCTCAAATGCCACTGCTGCAAGTGGGGAGAGCCATCTGGGACAAGTGCAGTGCTGCACTGCTGACCACCTCACGTAGAGGGGCGCAGTCCAGAAGCACTGGTCCATGCCATGGGAGGTGGCTCCCCACCGCCAGCCCTTGAGATGTGACTTTGGGAGGACACGCTCATGCGATCATCAACCAGTCGCCATTGAAGGGGCTGGAGGAAGAGAGACTGGAGCTAAAGGTGAGCCCCCAACTTGCATGCAGTACACTGAATGAACATGATATAATATAAATAAAATATCATATCATATCATGTGTGTTGGCACTTGTGCGCGGGGGAAATGGCATTTGTCTATGCTGAACTTGCACACAGATGCTAAAAGCTGTTCCTACTAACATGTGCCAACATCCGTTGGGATTTGACATCAACAGCTTCTACACCTGTGAGCAGAGACGTTTTTATGGGAGGGTAAAAGGGGCACTTGCCCAGGGCCCCCAACTTGGAGGGGGCCCCCACAAGGCTGCCTGATCTAAAGTATGATTCCATTGTTCACCAGACTTAAATAGTACATGCCAGGAGATTTGATGGCATGCTGCTGTGGCGCTAAACCTATTGCCTGTCTGTTTTGACAAGTACATTCTGCCTTGATCAGTTAATCATTTAATGCTTTCTATGTTCACTGTGGAACACATAGTTTGTGTGTTCCGTGTGGCACAACTTCTGTAGAATTCTTTCCTTCTTGTGTTGATCATGTGCAATTGCCAAAGTTGAAATCCATATTGATAAATTGAGGGCCACAATGGTTCAGAAGTTAGCTCAATGTGTTGAGGACTCATTGCAGAGATAAGTGTTCATACGAAAGATTAGAAGATCACTTTCTAGCAAGGCTGGCTGAATGTTACCTGATGTTTATAAACATACCTGCATATGTACTTGGTTTTGCAGCATACGAGGTGCTATTATCAGCAATGTTCCTGCACCGGATAGGGTTACTATAAAAACTAACATGCCATTCGTATGGTGAAGGTCTCGAAATTGGTTTGATCAGATGAGGTGTTCTAAAACCTAGGCAATCCCCTCCAAAGATGAGCATAAACTATTAGTCCAAGAGGTGAATAAAAGACTGTGGAACCAAAGTGTTCATGCTTTTATCCTGGCTTGGCCAGCAGATGATACAGTGATCCTGGTCAAAACATGTCATACCTCTTGCATTACTGTGCTGTCTTTGGTGAGGTTTGCCTTCTTACATGCTGGTGGTATCGTTTAGCTCATTACTTGATCTTTCTTCTTACGTAGGCCATTTCAGTGGAAGGGGTGGTAGACAGGAGAGAGTGTACCAGATGTTGTAGGCCTTGGGCAAGCATATTTTAAGGTCTGCTCGTTTGACACAAAAAAGGTTTGCTTTTTGTATAAAAGTCAAATGTTTTTCTGCACGCTTATGAATGACAATTTCACACGCCATTGTTCTGGAAGTATTTAAAGCTTAAAAGTACAAAAGACATACCTAGATTAAATCTGTTAAATCACATCGATATACTTCCCCTGATGATGGAGAGAATGAAGCTAGAATCATTCCCATTTTGCGCAACAACCTTCTGTAATATTTTGGTTTTATAAATTGTCAGGTTTGGAAATGTGATTTGTGTACTTTGCAAGTCAGTTTTCTAAAATTATATTGTTTTAGTACATGGTAAGAGCTGGAAAAGAAAGTGTTCAAATGCAGGAATTGCAGAGTGGGCACACATTCCTGCTTTACCCCTTAAGCAACGTGTGATCCTGGGCATCTCATTTAATCTTGTGTTGCCTAACCTCTCAGAATTGCCAATCCCTAAACCTTTCAAAAATGTCAGCCCTCCAGAGTGATTTCCTTCTCAGGGTATGATCCTCATAAATATCTTCCTTCTCGGGCTCTTCACTCATCTGCCTCCAACTCCCTCAGGGTCAGTCGCTTCTCCAAGCATCAAGTTGGTGGTAGATCTCTTTCTTTGGCTGGGGCCTCCCTCTGGAAAAGCTTCCCTGCCTCCCTGAAACTTGAGGAGAACCATCTCCGGTTCCGGAAGCACCTCAAAACCTTCCTCTTTGCTTCTGCTTTCTCTCCTCCTCTCCCCTGCTGAACTTCTGGCTGAAACTACACTGGTTACCTTGCCACCCTCTGATCTCAGGCCCGGGTCCCCTCCCCTGCCAGGAGCACACCTGCACTGCCTCCCTGGCAAACACCGTCCTTGGAAACTGTTTTCTGTATCCCTACAGTCCCCTACCAGCACTTGACACCTGATGTCTGCATGTACCCTTGCACTTGCCACCAGCTGGCCGTACTTTTACATAGTTTTTATTTATTCTAGTTTTCCCATGTACTGCACTGTGCCCACCTCTTCCCCTTTCGCCTTTTCCCCCTTCACCTGCACTTGCGCAATCTGAATAACACCTGGCCAAGTAGGATCGTTGTCTCTGTTTTCCCTGTGTTCCCCCTCCCTTGCAGCATTGCGCCTTGAAACACTTGTGTATAGGCACGTTATAAATGCCATATATCATAAAAGCCTCACTCATGGTTTCACTGGCTATAGGGTTGCTTCCACTGTAATAGTAAGCATTGATATACTGCACACCACATGTACTTGTTCCTTTCATCTCTAATGACAACACTATTTGAAAATCATGTCCCACTTCTAATTTCAGGCTGTCTGGATAGAGATGGCTTCCTGGTAGCTTCTAATCTGCATTCACTATCCCTGCTATGCTATGTGTAGCTTTCTCCTTCCTTACAATTTGTATTTATTTGTATTCATTAAATTTTATATACCGCTTTACGCCAATTGGTCTACTCTATCCATGCTTTAACACTTTTGAATTCTCTGAGGCAGCTAATGTGAGTTCTCTGCCTATTCTGGGTTACATGTACCTTTTACATACAGTCCTGCATTAATACTGCAGGCTGCATACCTTCCCGGATGCTATTGATAAAAAGTATCCTGTTTCTATACTAGAAGAGAAGTAACCTTTTCGTAGATTGCTAACGTTGGCCTTCAAATGCTCCTTGTTTATCATTCTGAATAGAGCAAGAATGAAGAGGATAAACATGCTTATTTTGATTGCTGCGAGGCGGCATGTTAACCTATGGGTTATGCTCACGGTGAGGGGAGGGGGCCACCAGATATTCTTGTTCATTTAATTCATTTGGTTTGGTGGAAGGGGGCCCCAAGGATGTCCATGCCCAGGGCCCCAAAAATGCTTAATATGGCCCTGTAGGGAGACGTGTTGTGCAATGCAGTGCACGTGGTCAACAGAAGACTCCATGTCGACGGGGACACCAGACACCACGTATGATTCATAGTATATTCCCTTGTTGCAGGCCACAGTATTTGTAGTGCTTTGTGTTTGAAATCTGATTAAATGGAGAATCAGGACTCAAGTCGAGGGTAACTCAGTCCCCCCAGCTAAAATGAGAAACATGTAATGTTCTCTTTAAATGTATGAATTGGTGTGCAGTCATAACATCGAATTAATAAAGTCGAATTACAATAATGGCGAAAAAAAATGTCGAAAACAAAAAAATCGAATTTCTTATTTTTTTATTTATATGTGTTTTTTGGGTTCCGCGAGTAAAAAAAAGGGGTAAAACAAAAACAAAACAAAAAAAAGGGGGGCTGAGGGGAACCCCCCCATTTCGAATAAAAACGTAATTCGATTTTTTTGTTTTTGACATTTCTTTCTCGACTTTATGACTTTCGACTTTATTGATTTCGACTTAATGACTATAAACCGTATGAATTAAAGCTGACCTCGGGCATCAAACCACAGTCGTCATGTTTGTTGGCCGGACACTTCCCCACTGCACTGTACAACCTGATGAAAAATAACAAATAACTGTGAGTTGCAGGGACAACCTTTGTATTGGTTCTTGGAGTTTAAAACATGCACACCTTTTCATGTTTTCAAAAACACTATTAGTAGAAAATATCCTCTCTTGGTTTTGTGTGTTTTGATTTTATGAAAGGCAAATGCCATTCGTCCTGTACAATTTGGGTGGTTATGCAAAGCAAATTTAACTAAATGTGCTTATTTCACCCCAATATGCTAATTTCTGGCGACTTCACATTCCATTGTGTTTGTTGATGACCCCCCGCTGCGCCCACCAGTGGCATTGCCAGGAATCAAATTTGGGAGGGGCACAGAGGGGGCCAAAGACAAAAGTGGGGGGCACCTATGAAAGGTAATGTGTGACATCACAAGCACTTCTGCAGTGAGGCTTTTGTGCACACCAACTACCCATACCCCACTGAACCGCCCCTCCCATCAGAATGTAGGCACAAAACAATTCAGTGACTAATGGCCCATCATTAGCACTTTCGTGGACTACATTCTGATGGGAGGGGCTGCTTGTTGTTTGATCACTGCTCGCTTTGAGACAAAGGGAGTATTGCTGTGTGATCTGCCGACATTTGTCTCAGTGAGTGTCACAAATAACACCTCGCACAGAGAACACAGTCACTGCTCCCTTTAGGTAGGGTGGGCACAGGGTTTCAGAGGGGGGACACTGGCTCACTGGCTCCCCCAGCCCTCCCCCTAGCGTCGCCACTGCCCCCCCGCCCCCACTTTAAGTTTAAGGACTTGACCAATGACGGAGATATGAATTAAACTGAATTAAGGGCAAAGCCGCTGACAGCACTATGGTGTCCAGACACACGTCATCAGTTGTCCTGACAGGGCCAGGGAGTTGGACTACATCTGTGCCGCCATCACCATAGTGATGAGGCAGGGATTGCCATGCTGTCTGCGGGTGGATGGCTGCATGCGGAGAACGCTTGTTGTTCACATGGTCTACATCTAGAGGAGCTGCTGGGGCTAGGGTGGCCAACTGTCCCGGATTTCGCGGGATTGTCCTGCAATTAGGGACTCTGTCCCGCCGTTTGCAGAGTGGCTGTGCGGGACGCAGGTTGTCCCGATTTTCGTCATTTGCAAACTGAAGTGGGCATGTACCCAGCACGGCGCTGCCGCCTGCTGCTTTCTTTCCCTGGGCGTCTCTGCAGCCTCGGCTCCTTTAGAGCCTGCAGGTCGAGCTCTGACACCTGGCTGAATGGAAATTCTAATGCTTTGTTCCTGGGGTCTTGATGGTCATGTTTGCAGTTAAAAAATGTGACCATCACCTCCCAAGGACAAACTATTTGCATTTCAATTAAGCCAGGAATTAAGAGCCATTAAATAAATGTACAATAAAAAAGAGTTGGCCACCCTAGCTGGGGCCTGGGACTTAACATGTGCTCTCTCACTGCATGCGAACTGCTGATACTAACGTGTGGTTCAGTAACAGCGCTCCTGTAAAAATGGGTTATGTGAAAGCTCCTGCGTGTTATCCTTCAAAGCAAGAGAAGTGATTAAATCACCACCCTACAAGATAAGTCATTACATCACACCACCCTACAAGACAGAACAGATGCTGAACAGACACTGATGCCATGCTGACATGCGCCCTGGAGTGTAGGGGCAATGGGCATAAGGGCTCAAGTCACACAGGGGGACAGGGGCCCCCACTTTTTTCAGAGAGCACCTTACTATGCTAATTTCTGCGGATGCCACATTCAATTGGTATGTTTTTTTAGGACGTTACCCCTGATAGGCACGATATCCAAATGGGAGACAGGGATGGTATTTATCTCTTCAAGAAATGGGCGCATGCATCTAAGGGCACTGTGATGTACTGAATTGGTCATATAATGTCCAGAGGACATTGGCACAGCAATGTGCGACTGGAATGGCACGTTACTTGCTCAGCCCCGGTATTCCGCACACCCGATTATGTACACTACCACTGTCTGCATTTGAGAACATGTATGACACCACTTTACTGCGAATAGTAATTAAGGTAAAGTAAACTAAATGGAAACATGATTGTAATCACACATTTCTGTGAATCGCCCTTACTCCCACTGAGGAGCACTGAGTAGAACAGTGATTGAGCTGAAGAAGTGACTCCAACGTGAGGGTAATGCTTGGCGTGTATTTCTTTCCACGTGCAACTTGCCCCCTAGGCTTCTGCTCTCACAGGTGATCAAGGGGAACCTCAAAATCAGGATGAGCAGGAAAAGGATGATGAAGACCCCACAGAGGTGGTAAGAGAGCATGGCCCATCCAAGAGACACCTGAACCATCCAACCTTCCACCACCTTTGAATACGAAATGCCTGCCCACCACCAGCCAACCTAGTGAGTTTCAGACCCATGGTGACACCACTGCTACCATCTTGGTGAGCGACATCACTGTTGTCATGAACCTTGGACATAGCCCCTTCTGGTCTTCCTGGTCCTGGTCCAGACGGAGAGTGTGCTCCTTGATACTTCCAACATGGCCGTGCCCAGTGCCGTGTTCCGTACTAGCCTGTACGTCGGACACGGCACGTTCTATAAATGGGCCACGCCCCCGCACCTCCACGCGTCTCAACGCTATCTCTAGGTAGTGTCTCGACGTGTGTGTGCTGCTCGGCGTTACCCTTCCAAGTTCCTGGCCAACTCCCTTATTCTTTCTTCCCTTTTCCCCTGTTTCCAGTATCTCTTACCTTTCTTCGATCCTCTTCCTGGACGTCCTGGAACACTCGACTTCCGGCCGGGAGAAGGAGTCCTCCGCGGAACGCCACAAGAAGAGAACTCAGGTGAGCCGGGGGGAAACCTTTGACAGATTGAGACGCCAAACGATCAACACTGATACCGCTATGGAGAAAGCGGTCCAGGACCTCATGCGCGGCATGCAGGAGCTAACAACCGAGGTACAGAACTTAAAGACAGAGAACGCAGCCTTGAAACAATATGTGCTGTCACGTGACTCTGCCAATAAGGAAAGCGTGATACTGGGTGGAGTGGTAGACAAATACGATGGCTCGCCAAAATCCTTGCGTGGATTTCTGGATTCCTGCTTGGTGCATTTTACATTCAAGCCCTATTATTTTTCAACTTCCAGGGCCAAGGTGGGCTTCATAATCTCCCACCTTACAGGGAATGCGTTATCTTTGGCCACTCCCCCAGTGAACTCTGGAGACGTCCTCCTGGACGATTATGATGCATTTATCCAGGCGCTCAAGTCTATGTTTGACCGCCCCGAATAAGTGTTCAGCGCCCAGGAACACCTACTTGATTTTTCGGCAAGGATCCCAGGATATGCTAACGTTCGTTACCAGATTCAAACAGCTGGTAAAGGAGGCTGATTGGGGCCCTGAAGCGAGTTTCACCTCATTTCGCAGGGGTCTAAATAACGATATCAAGGATGAATTAGCCAGAGTGGCTCGCCCCAGTTCGTTTCAGGCTTCGGTAGATCTAGCCTTACAAATAGACTTTCGTATCCAGGAAAGAAGGGCTGAAAGGAAAAAGGCTAAGACTGCCTTTCAACGAACCCCTCCAGAGTCGACTGTGAAATCCGATCCCGTCTCAACCCCTGATAACGACTCCGAACCAATGCAAATAGGCGCCTTTCGTGGGCCAATTACTCCACAAGAAAGGATGAGAAGAATTCACACCGGCCTGTGTATGTATTGTGCCTCAGACAAGCATCTCGTTAGAGAATGTCCTTTAGCCCCTCCACGGCGTTCGGGAAACGCCAGCTCCCGGCCCTAGATGCTGCGAGGTTTCTGGAGAAAGATGTCTGCTCCACATCAATCACATCCTTGAACTCTCCTGGACAGAATAACCTGGTGGTTCTACAGGCCTTTCTATCGCCCTCCAAGCACAAGACCTATCCCATACTGGCCCTGGTGGACTGTGGAGCTATGGGAATTTTCATTGATCAAGACTGGGTTATCAGACATAAAATACCATATGAGTCACAGAACATTAAACAGCCGGTAGAAGCAATTGATGGGAGATCTCCCTCTTCAGGACCCATAACCCTACAGACAAAAGAGGTCCGTCTCTCCATAAACCACCACCAAGAGCAGATTACATTCAACATCATCAAATCAGCCCATTACCCTATGGTTCTGGGTATGCCCTGGCTTCAAAGACATAATCCGTACATTAATTGGACAGCAGGGTCATTGTTTCTGGGCTCTGAGTTTTGTATGTCCCACTGTTTATCCCTGGATCTCTCCTTAACACCAGCTATTGAACATTCAGGAGAGCAAAAAACCTCACTCATGGTTTCCAACATTGTACAAGTCCCAGAGGTCTACCAAGGATATACTGATGTTTTTTCGACTGCCATAGTCCAGGCTTTACCCCCTGACAGACCCGAAGATTGTGCCATTGAGACAGATCCCTCGGCAGTAATTCCCTTTGGCAGAATGTTTATCCTTTCAGAACCTGAGAAAAAGGCCCTCCGAGAATACCTGGACATCAATTTGGAAAATGGCACCATAAGACCCTCAAAATCTCCAGCGGGTGCCTCATTGTTCTTCGTTCCTAAGAAGGATTCCAAGGAACTCAGACCCTGCCTCGACTATCGTGGTCTAAATCAATGCACCCTCAAAGATCGGTACCCTCTGCCTCTGATTTCAGATATCCTGGAAGTTGTCAGAGGTGGCGTAATATTCACGAAGTTGGTCCTCTGGGGTGCCTATCACTTAATCCGTATCCGGGAAGGGGACGAATGGAAGACCGCCTTTAGAACGCCCTTTGGTCACTTTGAATATCTAGTCATGCCCTTTGGATTAGCTAATGCCCCTGCAGTTTTTCAACGTTTCATGAATAGGGTGTTTTCTGACATGCTTTTTCTCTTTGTCATTGTCTATCTAGACGACATTTTGATTTTTTCCAAGGATCCCTTGAAACATGAAGAACATGTCATGGCGGTACTACAACGGCTCCATCAAAACAAGCTCTTGGTGAAACTTGAGAAATGTCTTTTTCACGTGACTTCAGTTCATTACCTTGGATTCATCCTCAG
Organism: Ambystoma mexicanum; assembly: GCF_040938575.1. Taxonomy (NCBI): domain Eukaryota; kingdom Metazoa; phylum Chordata; class Amphibia; order Caudata; family Ambystomatidae; genus Ambystoma; species Ambystoma mexicanum. The sequence goes on from NC_090922.1 coordinate 1,303,400,251, forward strand.
CCCAGAAGGAGTTGGAATGGACCCTTCAAAAGTTAAAGGCCATACTGGCCTGGCCTGCTCCTACATCGGTGAAACAGGTTCAGTCTTTCTTGGGACTTGCTAACTTTTATCGAAAGTTCATTCCTACCTTTTCTGAGCTCGTCCAACCGATCGTTGCTCTGCTGAAGAAGGGTGTTCCCTTCATCTGGTCTTCCTCGCAAGAGAAGGCTTTTCAACGCTTGAAGACAAGATTCACGCAAGCCCCCGTCCTGGCTCAGCCTGACTTATATCGCCCTTTCATAGTGGAAACGGATGCCTCCAACCATGCCATAGGAGCAGTCTTGAAACAGGTGCTTGAGGACAAAATGGACCACCCAGTGGCTTACCTCTTTAGAACCCTAACAACCAGCGAAACCCATTACTCCGTCCTTGAAAAGGAGCTGTTGGCAATCCGCCAAGCCTTCACAGAATGGCGACATTTACTCCTGGGTGCTAGATATCCAGTCCAGGTCCGTACGGACCATCGAAATCTACAAATTCTCCAATCTATGGAGTGCAGGAACAGTCGTCAGGCGCGTTGGGCCTACTTCTTCGCCCAGTACCAATTCCAAATCACTCATGTTCCTGGATCGCAAAACGTGATTGCGGACGCCTTGTCCCGACGTCCTGACTATTTAACCACTGAAGATAGGACCTATCCTACAATGTTTCCCAACACAATCTTTATAGCTCAAGCGATCAACCTCTTGGAAGAGATTCGAGCCAAAACCCAGTCCTCTGACCTCTGGAAGGACGTCTCTAGGAAGAATCCCTGGAACTTAAGAATCAAGGAAGGATACTTATTCAAGGACAATGCCTTGGTCATATCCCACACCGAAACTTCAACATAAAATAATAACTCTCTGCCATGATACTTTTCATTCTGGACATCGTGGTGTAACCAACACGCTCCGTCTTATACAAAGACAGTTTTGGTGGCCGGAAATGAAATGCAAGGTACAAGAGTACATCAAGACCTGTACTGTCTGCAGTCAGAATAAGCACGACAATAAGAGACCGGCGGGCCTTCTATTGCAACCTACACTGCCAACAAGACCATGGGAATGTATAGCTACAGACTTCATTGTGGAATTACCACCTTCCCGGGGTTTTACACGACCATCATGGTAACCATAGACTTGTTTACTCATATGGCACATTTCATGCCTCTCTATAAACTTCTTTCCTCTTCAGAGCTCGCAGGAATTTTCCTAGAACAGATTTTCCGTCTTCATGGACTCCCTTCCAAGATCATATCGGACTGAGGACCGCAATATATTCCACAATTCTGGAAACATCTCTGTCGTGTTCTAGGGATTCAACGCGCTCTTTCATCTGGATATCACCCACAGACCAACGGGCCACAGAACGTGTTAATCAAACCCTGGAGAAATATCTTCGTTGTTTCGCAACCAAGGTACAGGATGATTGGTCCCTCCTTATACCCTTGGCCGAATTTGCCTATAACAATTCAGATCACTCAGCGATCAACGTTAGCCCCTTTCATTGCAGTCAAGGTTTTCATCCCTCCGTGTTACCTTCAGTTCTACCACATCCAACTCCAGTACCTTCACTTGATTCCTGGATTGAAACTTTCCTCAACATCCACAAGGAAGCCAAGGAACAATTGGGAAAGGCCCAGATTCGCACTAAGCGATATGCTGATTCCAAAAGAAGACCAGCACCCTCCTATTCAATTGGTGACCAGGTCTGGTTGTCCTCGAAACTATTACCACGACATCTACGCCCTAACAAGTTAGCCCCCCGATATTATGGTCCATTTTCCATAAAAGAAATCATCAATCCTGTTTCTTATCGGCTCAAGCTACCAGACTCCTGGAAGAGAATACATCCAGTTTTTCACACTTCTCTACTCAAACCCTACATCCATTTCACCCGGAAAACCGGCAGACCCAGTCCTGTGATTGTGGACAATCAGCTGGAATATGAAGTATCCAGAATATGTGACTCCAGGTACAAACGGGGTCGGCTTCAATAACTGGTCGAGTGGAAAGGCTATCCTCCTAGCGAGAGAACATGGGAACCACTATCCAACCTAAATACCCCTCGATTGCTGAGAAGATTCCATCTCATACACCCTGGCAAGCCTGCTGGGACGGGGTTTCGGAGGAGGCATTCTGTCATGAACCTTGGACATAGCCCCTTCTGTTCTTCCTGGTCCTGGTCCAGACGGAGAGTGTGCTCCTTGATACTTCCAACATGGCCATGCCCAGTGCCGTGTTCCGTACTAGCCTGTACGTCGGACACGACACGTTCTATAAATGGGCCACGCCCCCGCGCGTCTCAACGCTTTCTCTAGGTAGTGTCTCGACGTGTGTGTGCTGCTCGGCGTTACCCTTCCAAGTTCCTGGCCAACTCCCTTATTCTTTCTTGCCTTTTCCCCTGTTTCCAGTATCTCTTACCTTTCTTCGATCCTCTTCCTGGACGTCCTGGAATACTCGACTTCCTGGAACTTTAAACGCTCGCGCTGGAGTCAGACTCGACTCGCGCGCACTTATACAAGTCCCGGTCCGGCCGGGAGAAGGAGTCCTCCGCGGAACGCCACAAGAAGAGAACTCAGGTGAGCCGGGGGGAAACCTTTGACAACTGTGGCCATACATGTCCTCCATCAGCTGTGGGCAGGGGACAACTCATGTGCGTTGGACATCAGTGTGGACACCATCCTTCCTGTGCAGTGTGGTCGCTTCTCCTACCAATGACAGAGGTTGCCAAGACCTTGGGTCAACAGTGATCTGCCTATCCACAGGTACCAGCCTCCCCAGACCCTCTCTACCCATCCTTCACACTCTTGGCTGCCAGTGTCCTAGTGACCTGTGAGACATGGAGGCAAGCCAGGCACGGATAGAGGAGAATGAAGGAAATTGGCAGATACTTGTGCTGCAATGTGCCGGGTCAGATCACTGGATGCTATGCAGCAGGAGTTGTAGGCTGCCAGCCAGCTGAGAATGGAATTCATGGAAGAGGTACGGAGGGAAACAGCAGAACCATGCTAGGAGTCCTCCTCAGCTCAGGGAGAAGCTGCAGCCTTTGGCCCGGGAGGGTACACAATTTGTCGGAAAGGAAGTCTTCAGTCCCAATGCTGCATCTGTCCTTGTCTCCAATGTATCTTCTAAAGTGTGCAGCGTGGACCAATCCAACCTCCCACTCCACCACCAGAGGATGGAGGGCTGCTTGCATCACATCCAACCTAATGCACCTTGAGTGGGCTACTAGCTCACCAAGAAACCTCCCTGTCCCACATGCAGGAATCTGTGGTATAGGACGATGGTGCACCTGCCATCTTCACTTCTTCACTACCTCCCCCACTACCACCTTCAGCCCTTCCATACAGCTATTGCCGGCACTTTTCCACATGCATGCTCTTTGAACCAGCCTTTGCCTCCCCCACATGATCCATGGCCTCTTCTGAAGCTGGATGTTGAACTTTCAGCCCCCTAACCTAACCCAACACTTGATTTGGATCCAAGATTTGATTTTGGTTCCCCATTGAACTCTGGATTTGTTTTTGCCCCCTTGGATTTCGTTTTTGGTTACAACCGCTTGAACACTGGACTTGGTTTAGAACCCTCTTTGGATTCTGGATTTTTGATCTTGGAATCCCCCCTTGAACTCAAGGTTTATTTTTGTCACTCCCATGGACTCTGGGTTTGTTCATTGATCACCGCCCCTCCCCCCCACGTTGGAGCCTGGATTCGATCTTGCTCCTTCCCCCTTGTACTTTGGCTTCATTATTGCCATGCCATTGGGCCCTGGATTTGGTCTTTGGTCTCCCCTTTTGAACCCTTGATTTGGGTTTGGTCTCTCATTGGACCCTACGTTCGTTTTTGGACCTCCTTTGGATTTATATTTGAAAGGCTTCTTAGACCATGGATTTGGTTTTTGCTTACCCCATCTTGAACCCTGTATTTCACTTTGGGACGTTTGTGCACCCTGTTTTTTGGACACATTTTCATTTCTCTAGTTTGTTTTGCCTCCATCCCTTTCAACACTGAGTATGGGTTTGAATGAAGTCACTTCTTGGACCCTGGATTTATTGTTTGATTCATTTGAACTCTGCACTTCTTTAACCCTCCTGCCCTACCTTGGACCATGCATTTCTATTTTGCTCATTCCCCCCTTAAACCCGGGATGTGGCTTTTGCACATGCCCCCATGCATCAAGGTCCGCCCTCCTCTGCCATTTCAATAATGTACAGTTCAATCTTGAGTGGTCTTTATATCACTCTCATTCATTATGAATATAATGGGAACTGTTGCAGTTCGGGAGGAGAGTTACTATGTGAAATTACCCACATCTGTAGACATTGCCAATTACTTTGACTCGCAGCATTTGCCAATCAATATTGACACTGTCTTGGCATCCAGGCCTTCTTCCCTAAGCACCATGTCCTTCATCCTCATCATTAGAGCTATCATGATCCTCATCCTGCATAGGTAGATTATCCAAGGTTTGATTGGGTATCCAGTCAAACTTGCCAGTAAGTGGTTGAAATTCATTGTTGTACTTGGGGGACAGTGCATTTTATGTGTTCTTCGCATGCTCTATGAGTGTGCCAATGCTATTCATGGAAGAGCAAGCCTTGTCATTAAAATTTTATTTTATTTGAATTTATAAGGTGCCAAAGCCCACAGGCATCAGGGCGCCAAAAAGAACCCATCAAGGGTGGGAAGAAGCAGAACAGACAGACTGGCCTAACCCAAACCAGGGCTAATCAAACAGACTAATCTTCAAACCTTTCCTGAAAGTCAAGAGACCCATCTCTGAGCGTAGTTCCTTAGGTTGCCGATTACAAAGCATGGCAGCCCGGACAGAAAAAGATCTGCCCAAGCCTCTGGCTCGTCTACTTTTAGGAATAGAGAGGCATACTGACTCACTTGCTCTGATAAGTCTAAAGTGATGCTGAATTTTAACAAATTCTGTTCGGTAGTCAGGAACCTTACCATACAGACATCTATGAATGATGGTCATGGCTTTGAAGCGAATTTGTGCTTCTACCGAAAGCCAATGTAATTACCTCTTATGCGAGGAAATAGGCTGGTGTCTAGGAATCCCCTTAGCTATACACACTGCATCGTACTGCAGAATTTGGCGATGCCTGGTACAGTTTTTACTTTCTCCCATCAACAAAACGTTGCAGTCATCAATCCACGGCATTATTAATGCATGCACAAGGATCATGCAATTTGCCTCTGTTACGGATGGTTTGAATCTCCTAAGCAACCTGAGGAAGTATTGAGATTTATTACAGGCATGGTCAATGTGCAAATTTGTATTCAAAGAAGAGTCAAAAATTACCCCAATGTCTTAACTCTATCCACAGTTTTGATGGGATGATTTTCAATACAAAAGCTGTCATACTGACTTGGAACTGGCCTGGGGGAACCAAATGCCACGAGCTCAGTTTTGGTAGAGTTTAAACACATCCCATTAATTGGGCATCCAGTATTGGATTGCTGTGTAGACTTTATTTATATACTCCATATCCTCTAACTACGTGCCGCTCAACTCAAAGACAAGTTGGGTGTCGCCAGGATAGTTTGTAAAATGCACACCCAACTTGTCTAAGAGATCACACAGATGGCTGCAAAAGATGTTGAACAAAGAGTGGATAAGCACGCTCCCTGAGGGACCCCACATTCTAGTTGTTCATATGAGGAATGTGCATGGCCTCACACTATTCGAGATTTACGTCTGGACAAAAAAGACTTTAACCAAGTCATTGCCTGGGTAGAGTAGGAGCCCTCTGCGGCTAAGCCAGCTAGCAATTTCCCATGGCCGACAAGGTCGAAGGCTGCTGACAAATCCAACAATATCCGCAGCCCCGCCCTGCCTTTATCCATAATTGAGAGCATTTCGTTTTTCATATTCAACAATGCACTCTCTGTACCATAACCCGATCTGAAACCAGATTGCTTTGGATGCAGTTTTCCAGTCATTTCCACATATTCTTGCAACTGGAAGGTTGCCACCTTATCCGGTATTTTTAAGAGAAATGACGCATTGGAGATAGGTCTGAGGTTAGCCGGCACGTTCTGATCAAGGCCAGGCTTTTTTAATATTGGTGTCACAGAAACCTTCATTAATGCTAATGCTAGGCACACAGGATTCCCTAAAACTGGCATTTATCTGGCGGACCAAAAAAGGTAAGAATAATTCGTAATTGTTCAAGATTACCTTTGATGGAAGAAGTTCCCCATAACATGTCGATGGTCTCATTTCTTTCATTGTTATTTAGAAGTACTTCTTATGAGATATCACTAAAGAAAAAGGTTGTAGAGGCATTTTGAACAGGCTCAGTGCCCGGATCCTGATGGTCTATGGACGACATGTTAGTTACATTTATAGAAATTTGGGAGCGCTCAGGTGAAATTTTTAAAGAAAAAGCTTTCTGAATAATTTCACAGTCTGCATCTGAAGGATCCTTCTGATGGGACATAACCTTAGGTTTCTCCAGATCTCTAAGAATCTGAAACAGTTTACCTCTATTGTTTTTAGCCTGGGAAATTTGGTTGTACAGAAACAAACCTTTAGCTAAAATAATCTCCTTTTCATACAGTTTTTCCAGTGATTTCCATTTGTCCCAATTCACCTCTGATTGATCTTTCAACCAGGCTCTTTTGCCTCTTCTCTTTTCTTTCTTACGATCAAACAGTGCAGGAGTGTACCATTCTGGTTATTACATTTCTCCCTAACTGATTTTAGTGTTAACGGTGCAACTCGACGATTTAAGAATATAGTAAAATAATTATCAAATTCCAAAACCAGATGGTCAGGGAAGTCTGTGTACTGAGTAGATGCCATAGGAGTACTGACACATGAATTCAAGTCTGATTGTTGGACTTTCTCAAAATTACAACAAGAGACCTGATGATAGGGATTATTTTCCTGGGTTTTAAATGACGGCATAATAAACCCAAAAGAAACAAAACAATTGTCCGACTAAACGCACGTCTGAGAGTCAACCAGTTCTAATGGGAGGTTTTTACTAGCCACCCAGTCTAACATGTTCCCTTGTCTATGTGTAGGGTTACTCCCATTTCCAACAATAAACTGGTATAATGTAAGCAGTTGAACCAGCCTTGAAGCTACCAAATCCAGCGAATTCCCTGACAATCTATTAAAATCCTCCAATATTAGTGTGGATGTATTGGGGTTATGTGTTGATGCCAAAATATCCGCTAAATCGTCATAAAAGTATTTATGTCTTGAGGTTGCCTTTATAGCAAAATAATATGCAAAGAATTATTAGGTGTAGGAGTAGTCTTAATAGAAACAATTTCACAGCCTTTACAGGAAATTGGTGTCTGAAACAACCTGAGGTGAGTGCGTACAATAATTGTCACCCCTCCCCAACTACAAACCTCCCTATTCTGTCCAAAAAAGTTATATCCATGGGGGGTAGCCAAATCAATGTTAGGTCCACTAGACTCGGATAGCTAGGTCTCAGTGATGGCCATAATATCAATGGTTTGATCTACGATGTAGTCTCTTTCATCCAAACAATGTTTATTGAGCAATCTAGTATTCCAATGACACATTTTCAATAGCGAAGGGTCTGTTGCACAAATAGTAAGCGGGCATTTATCACATTCGTAACGGATCCTTGATCGATGAGGCCCATAGGCAAGGACATATTTTCTTCAGGCAGATCAATATCACCAAGAGTACAAACACCCGCCTCGCCATTCGAGGCCACCATAGTGGAAGCATCTGCAGTGAATTGCTAGTCCTTGAAGCGCTGGCGCTGAGGAGCCTGTCGGGAAATTAAATGGAGTCCCGAGGAAAAGAAAGTTAAAAGCAAATATTGTTCAAATATTAATAGAGTATTACTTCCCAACTATACTAGCTTCTTAAATGCAGATTTGCACCTGTCAGGAAATTAAATGGAGTCCAGAGGATTGCAAAACCACTGGGGTTTATAGTTCCAAACTAGCAACAACACGAGGAAATTTCAAACAGGCGGCGTTTCAAGAATAAAATCAATTTAGAATGTTAGCGTTCTTCAGTATAATTTTAACACAGTATTACAGATTAAAATACTTTTCCTTTCTAAAATCAAAATTACTTTTAAAACAAAGTTAAAAGCTAATCTTGTGCAAATAGTAATAGCGTATTACTTCCCAACTATTCTGTCCACATAACACTGCATAGGAGTTTTTATGAATGCATTGATGAAGCGTAAGTTGTTTTGTGTGCTTAACTGACATGTCTCTATAATATATCTTAATTTTCCTCCCTCTAAACTTCATAATTGCTTGTCTTCCATCGGGGACTGGATGGCTTTGAATCTGTTAAAACTAAATCGAGAGAAAACTGAGGTTTTGGTGATTAGTTCTTCTACCTCTAGTCTCTCTTGGGGTGCTGAATATTGCACGCCCTCTCTTGGGCCCTCTCCTTTTCCAGCCAAATCAGTAAAAAGTCTGGGTGTTCAACTTCTGTCTAGTGGCTCCAGAGAAGCTCAGATCTCCGCTGCCTGCCAGACTGGTTTTGGTAAACTGAGGGTTTTGAGGAAGATTCTACCTTTCCTCCCCTTGGATTCTCGTGCCAAGTTGGTGACCTCTTCCATTATGGGGTCAGTAGACTATTGCAATGGTATGTATGTTGGTCAGCCAGCTTTTCTACTCCAACGCCTTCAGATCTTGCAGAATTCTTCTGCACGTCTAGCCCTTGAGGCTCCTTGGCTGTCTCCATCCATCGATTGGTTGCACCAACTGCACTGGCTTCTGATTTATAGCCTACTTAGCTTTAATATACTGTGTATTGTGCATTGTGCCATTCTTGATACTGGTGCTGAATTCCTTCTATCTAAACGTACTCTTTACAAACCTGTTAGATCTCTCTGATCATTTTATCAGGTTCTGCTGAGAGTTCCTCGATTTTGTAGAGCTAGGGCTGGGGGGGGGGGTGCTCTTTTTCAGTTCTGGCCCCTACTTTGTGGAACACTCTGCCAGCATCCCTTTGAGGTACTGACAACTACCTGTCTTTTTGGAGAGCTTTGAAAACGTATCTTTTCTAAATTCTCTGTCTCTCTGCTCAGTTCCCCACCTCTATCCGTGCCCCTCAGCTCCTAGATGCCTTTTGGCCTTAGATAGCGCTTTACAAGTTCTCCTACAATAGAATACAATGTGGTCATATGTGTTGGCCTTCCCTTTATTGTTTCTGCAGATTACGTCTGATCACACCTGTGTGCTTGCACTGATACAAGTGTACAGTGTGCTATGTGGTAAGGTTGCAAGATGAGTAAGTCTATGATGACAATCATTTGTAAGGTTTTATAGTATCATGTGCTGTCAGGCTGAGGTTTAGTAGAATGGGTGCCAGAATCCAATCCCTCTGCCTAACCCTCACCCACAGTTCTCAGCAATGTGTAGGAGAATGCTTCCAGCGCTCTCACTGCCTGGGGAAGAGGGATAAACAACAATAGGAGACACAAGTTCAGGGTCGGACTGGGGCATAACATTGGCTGGGGCACCAATGAAAAAGTGGCCCACAGTTGCAAATGTCAATTCATTCCTTTTGTGACAGACTGTTTGAGTAGTACCCTAGGGGGAGATTTTTGATAAATTGTGATGCAAATTCTGCATTTTAAAGAATATGTATTTAGTAACACTGGTCAAAACTACTAGCCGTAAGGTGAAGTAAGCTAGCAAACTGGTCCACATGGGTCAAAAAAGTGGTCCAGTTTGACCCCAAAAACTGGCCCACACTAGAATGTTGTGTTTTTCGTTCAGGCATTGCACTATTGCCATATAGGCCAGTCCGAGCCGGTACAAGTGTCTCTACGAGGAACCCTTGTAGACAAAAAACATTGCATCTACGCCAGGTATCAGACCGACATGGCGTGTCTGCTATATGCTCCTGGCTGAAAGTTTCCCGTGGGTCCCACTGCAACTCTGAAATGCCTGTAACTAAGCCCCAAAACTAAGGATGCCACATGTCTACATCCCGTGCTGCTGGTAATCCACCAAAAGCGGTGATCAACGCTGTGAAGGTGCAGAGCCGAGTCGAACTCGGCTGCCGTGAATTCCACCAAAATGGCGGCTGCCGCTGGGCTGTCAGGAGGAGTCACGCTCTGGCGGCCGTAGACAGCCCGGTTCCCATCCAATGCCATTCGAGGGTTGGGAGATGACCAGTGAGGCCACTGTGGCAGGCGAAGAGGAGCCACAGACCTGCAGTGGCTGCAACAGCGGACAAGGGTGGTGGCAGCTGGAGGTGGGTCACGTCCTGGGGTGCTCTGTCGGGGCAAGCTGCCGAGCGCCCCTCCGACCTGAACTTTTATCATCAGAGCCCTGAAGCGCAGCATCTGGGTCGGCCCTGGACCCCCAAGATAATGTGCTGCCCTGCTGGACTAACCCTGAGTCGGCTGCTCGGGATAAGGAAGGTGCTGCATGTGTATAGTGCCCAAGCCTCTCTCCGCATTGACATCTGTGATGCCGGTGTCCCGGTGACGGCGGGTGGTGGGCCGGCCCTCTCTGGAAGGGGTGGGGAATAGGCACCGTTGAGGTGCTGCACAGAGAGCCCTTATTGCTCCACTCCACATCAGGACACCCCCTGTTGCACGGAACGCCTCAGAGCATATCGAGAGCCCTGTACCCGGCTGGTGCAGGAGGGAGGAGGCTAACAAAGTGCTGTTCCCTGCAAACTATTTTGCGTGGGCTCAGTGAAGCTGCCCCACTCCACAGCAGTGGTTGAATGCAACCAGCGCTTCCCCGGCCTTCATGGAACGTAGGTACCACAGCTGAGCTGCGTGGAGAGTCACCAGGCCGACATCCCTCAGGGGCACACAAGCCTTTGTGAGGCGGCTTCGGAGAGCGCTGGGGCCCCTGGACATGGCCTTCTGCAGAAGGTGAGAGTCTGGCAGAGTGGAGAAGCCAAGATTACAGCCCGAAGGGTGTGAAAACACCCACCCCATAATGGTTAGATAAGAGAAGCAGCTGTGCTCAGAAAAGCAGGGACCTCAAGTCACGTAAGTGCACAAGTAGGGTGCCAGGGCGGAGCCAGGAACGGAATCCTTGGCCCTGGTGCCCCTATCAGCATTGCAGGAGGGATCCATACATTCATCTCCCAGAAGCTGGCCCGGGCTGGCACCCTCAGAGAAGAGTCCTTATGTTCTTGACTGTGCCACTGGGGCTTACCCATTAGTTAGCTGGCGGGGGGGCCTCCCTGCCACCTGCAGATTTGGTACCTCGACACTAACCTGTATTTGACTCGGTGGGGGCCTAAATTGGTCAAGGTGCACTCCAGAGAACTTGCCTGGTGTGAGAACAGGCGAGCAACTGAACCCCCACCTGGTGCAGAGATGGCCAAGACCCTGGGCAAACGGAAGCAAGGAGACATTAAGGCCATGCTGACCCCACAAGACCCTAAGGAGAAGCACGATGAGCCAGGAGGGGAAGATCGCCCTCATCCGAAAGACCCATACAGAGCCCCAAAAGGCCTAAAGGGGTCCCTGAAGAAGAAAGCCCTACAGCGGTTAGGAGATGGTTGACTTTTGGTACCTGCGCTTGATGTTCCTGCCTGACCCTCTTGAGTGGCAGTTGCTGGTGAACAGCTGAGCTGGGGACACTCGAAGGTAGCGCTACTGTTAATAGGACACAAAGTCCTCATTAAGTTATGGTTTTTGGTCAAATCCTGAACTTGCTTGCTTAGAAAACAGTTAGTTTTGGGCAATTCTGTTAAGGTGGTGAGTTCTTGCGGGGAGGTAGTCACGGTAAAACGCCCGATGGAGGGTAGGTATCTGAGGGATTTGTATTTGGGGATTCTTTATACTTTTTTCTTTTATTGTCTATTCAGGTTTGCCTTCAGGTTTGCTAAGGGAGACGACATAGCTACTAAGTGGGCTTAGCACAAAGACAGGTCCAAACTTCCCAGGCTCAATGTTGTTGTACAGCATTGAGCCTGGGGTCGGAAATGTAACATATTCTTGGGTGCTATGCTCCACATCATCAACCCGTGCCCTCCATACAGGATAATCATACGGGTTGGCACATCCCCTATTTCACTTCCTTCACCTGGAACGTCCAGGGTCTCAACTCCCCAATCAAGTGCAAGACAGTCCTGCAGAGGTTAGTAAACCTTGCTCCCGACATCTTGTTCCTTCAGGAAATTCACTTGCTTCTGGAGGAGGAACCGTGCTTGGCCTATAAACTCTACTCTAGGCCATTCTTTGCTTCAAGTGGCACCAAGACGAAAGGAGTGGCCATCCTAGTTAAGAGGGGGCTCCCACTTTAGATACTGGGAATGCTGCGAGACCCAGGAGGGAGTTTCCTGGCTCCAAACACCAAATTGGGGACTCTGAGGGTGTCCATGGTTTTACTATATGCCCCCAACACTGGCCAAGATGCCTTCTTTGCTGCACTGACCAAATCATTACTGGGCTTCTCCGAGGCAAAGTTATTTATAGCTGGGGATTTCAACTCTGTCATAGATTCCACTAAATATAAAACCCTAGCCCCGACCACTGCTGATAAGTGCAATATTTTGGTCTTGACAAAGCTGCTGAGAGACCTCTCGGTGATAGAAGCCTGTAGATTCTTCCATCCTGAAGAACAGGACTATACCAATTCCTCTGTGCATCACGGGCACACTAGGCTGGACATGGTACTAATCTCCAGATCTCTTGTACCGAGGGTCACTCAGTGTGAGATCCTCCCGAGGGTCCTCTCTGATCACGCCCTTGTCCGCATCTACCTGGACCTTGAGCCTCAGGCAAGTCAACAATGTAAGTTGTGGTGCTTCAATGATTTACTATTAAAGGACATCGCAATGAGAGCACACATCTCGAAAACATTTGCCAACTACTTTGCGGATAACGAAACAGGGCCATGCACCCACACATAGTCTGGGACGCGGCCAAAACGGTTCTTTGAGGTGCTATCATCAGCCGCTTGACAGCATATGCTAAAGTGAAAAAAACTAGTGAGGAAGAGTTAGAGAGCGAGGTCCGGCAATGGGAGGCGAACCACAAGCAGGTTCATTCACACAAGTCCCTTAGGGACCTGCGGGACATGCAGAAAATATTGGAAGTCCCCCTGACACACAAGGCGGCGTAGGCATTGGTCTCTGCCCGTCAGTCCTACTATATATGGGGCAATAAAGCCAATAAGCTTTGGCAGCGTAACTTTTTCCCGGCCCTGTTGGATGGTGATGGCAAGCAGGTCACCCAGGAGACAACCAAAGTGGTGCCCATGGAAAGATACTTTAGAGAGTTGGGAGCGAGTATTCCTTGGGAGAAATACCAGAAGAAGGGTTATACAGTGCAGGTGGAGTTCCAGCAGCTTTTAGCTGAGGACAGAGAGGCACTTGAAACTAAAATTACTGAGCAGGAGTTCCTGCGAGCCATACAGTCTGCCTGCGGGAAAGAAACTGGGTCCTGATGACTACTCGGCCCAATTCTACAAAGCCTTTGCGCCTGTGGTGGTCCCCCAGTTGACTAAAGTGTTCAATAGCTTTTTGAGATCAGGGGCAGTCTCAGACACCATGGCAAAATACACAACCACAAAAAATACACAACTTGCTCAAAACCGAATTATTCCGTTATATACAGCTCAGGCACTGAATCACCAATCCGACAACCAAGAGGCCAGCTACCCGCAGCACCAAAGGGATTAGACTCTCGGCCTTAGAAGGAAAGAGCTCTGAGATGGTCTCTCATTTAATAGGCTTTCGGGGAACCCAGAGGGTGGGAGCCAACACCCTCATATGATAAAGTGGGAATAAGACTTAGGGCGGGAAATCCCAGAGGATCCATGGGCTAAGATCTGGCAGCGAACGCATGCTAGCTTGAGGTGCACCCAGGCAAAGGAGGGGGCAATAAAACTCTACTATAGGTGATATCTCACTCTGGCAAGGCTCCATCGCGTATCCTGGGAGCTATCGGACCTATGCTGGCACGGGTGCAGAGTGGTGGGTAGTATGCTGCACATGTGGTGATCCTGCCCCGTCATGGCTGTATTTTGGAAGGAGGTCCTAGCACAAATTAAACGTATAACTGGGGCCCAGCTTTCCATTGACCCCCTGGTGAATTTGCTCAGAGACACACCAAATAATGGTTCCTACCGAGTTACTCCTGGCAGCAAAGATCACTAAAGCCTGCTTCTGGAAAACCCAGGAGGGGCACCTCTTGGCTCACTGGTGGACCAATGTTTGGGAGATGTTGGCCATGGAGAGGATTACGGCACTCTATCCCCAAGTACACGCAGACCTGGTCCCTTTTCCTTGACCATGTCAAAGATATAGAAGCCCACTTATTTTGACCCTGTCCCACGAGAAACCTGTGCCTTTTTTGGTGAACAGTTGATTGTGAGATATTCAGGTCTGCGGGGTGGGAGCCTGGTGAGAAGGGAGCAAGGAAAAAAATGTGCAAGCCGAATGCTTAATCCAGAACACTGTAGATCAGCAGCTGCATGCCTCTGCAGGAAATCCCGCCCCCCCACCTCCTATATGTTGGAATCCTGAGATCGTGCTGTGTTTGACACCAGCAGTTGTGCCAATACTGCAGCGTATATTCCAAAGAAGGCACCCATTGAGACAACCCTATCAAATGTATCCCCAAAGGGACGATAATCTGAGGGAGGAACTCCCTGAAGGAATATGAAAAAGAGCAAAGAAAGAAGTCTGTGATGTCATAAGAGAGTATGAGCAACGTCTCAGGATATTGGCTGAAGAGGATGTATGGATCCTACAGAAACTAATGACGAAGTAAAGAGTCAAGTGGACTTTTTAATATGAAAATGAAGATTACACAGGCACAAAGTAGTGAATAGAATCAACCGTTCAATAATTGTACAGACCTTGAAACGCATAGTAGCGTAAGTCATCATAGAAACTGGCTGTATGTAGTGAATGGAATGCAGGCGAAGCCACCACTGAATAGAAGCTGGACATTGGTATCATGAATTTTAGTAAGCCAGGACCCATGAAGAAGATAGGGAAAATTGTGTTGCAACAAGAATGCCCAGAAATCGTGGTGCTGCATGGCGAGGTTGTCTGGCCTGGAGTCAAGACTGAAGCAGCCAAGGTCGGCTATCTATTCTGGAAAGGAGTGAACGTGCGTAGGCTGGATCATCCCTTGTTAAGGTGCAGAGGAAGAACACCAAGAGTGCCAAGTTTTATTCATTTAGCTCATTTAACTGGAAAATGGACCAAATACTGGTCTCCTGTCACATGACCCAAGAATGAAAATAGAGTCGAACTTGGAGTCCCAAAACACGAAAGTTAGTGCCCGCACTCCCATGTATTCTCAGAGACAAGGATACTTTGCAAGGACAAGTTCAAAGACAATCTTCATGGCAGAAGGCTTGGGTGATGAGAGATGTTGGTCTAATTGGGTTGGTAGGTAGAGTCAGGCACATCTCTGTGCACTTGGGTATGGGCTTACGTGCTGCTAAATGAACCGAATGTTCCAGACATGGCACAAGCATGCAAACTAATTGTAGTGGTCCATATAACGAAGGACCTTATAGTTTAAAGACCTATGAAAAACCATGGGCCTCATTATAATACTGGCGGTAGCCATGCCGGTATAACGGGCACGGCTGCCTCCGGTATCATTATTTTTCCGGCACCAGCGAATGGGCAATTACTGGGTCATTACAGCCCCGCTGGACCCGGTAATTGCCCATTCACAGGCGCCGGAAAAAACTGCTCCCCATTCCCATTGAGCCCTGTAGATCGGATGCACCGTTACCATTCAGAATGGTGCCGGTGCATCCGACAAGCTCTGCTCATGGGGGCTGGTACGCCCCCGGGTCAGACCTGGCGGCCGGTAAGGCTACGAGCAGAACTCGTAGTTTGCCGGTCCGGTAACAACGGTACTGGCAAGCTTACCGGTACCGTTGTTACCGGACCGGCAAACTTATAATGAAGCCCCATGTATCTAATGGTTTTGAAGATTGCATGTTTTAGAGGTAGGCATATGTTGCCCACCTGACAGTGGGCAGCCAATCACAATCCTAGTTTCTATACAATGTGTACTTAGATGTTCCTCTTAAGCCTACCCTATCTCCAGTAGGTTTTTATTATTTGACACGTAGAATGACATCACCTCTGACGTGTTTTAGTATAAAGTCTATTTTGTTTGAAAAAGTCGTTGAGAGAAACCGAGCGTCCGTCTGTTGATGCTCGTTGTAACTCCCTGTTTTAGTTAGATAATTGTTAATAAAACAGTACTTTGCCATCTTCCTGAGTTGGTTCGGTTATTTTGACTTGGAGCTATTCCATGAACCCATCCATTGCATGCAGGTTCCCAAAGGGCCATAAACTCAATACTTTGGACTCTGAGTTTCTATGGGGAGTGGGACCTGTCATTGTTTCGTCCTGGGCTAATGACTGGAGCTCAAAAGGCCGAAGCCCAAAGTCGTCTTCTGTAATTATACTTTTTTTTTTTCTTTTTCTCTTCTCTCCTGGGGAGGGAGGGGTTAGAGGTTGGAAGAGGGAAGGGGAGGGTACAAAGAAATTGACACTAGACTGTTTACTATTGCATCTACTGTGTTACTCTGAATTGTTATGTGACTGAAAATTAAATAAAGCTTATACAAAATAAAATTTAAAACGCATTGTATCAATCCAGATCATCTAAAGCAGAGAATGGAGCACTCGCTTTGTAGGCGCCCATTCTCTGGAATCAGCTGCCAGGTTATATGCGTAACCATAAGTCACTATTAACCTTTAAGAAAGACCTGAAAACCCTTCTATTCCCCTGATAAGCATTAACTTGTCCTTGCTATGTACAGCATAGGCCCTACGTTAGCTCTGTCTCAGATGTTCCATCTTTCGAGTCTCTTGTTATATGTTATCTTGTCCGCTCCTTCATGCCTGCGGGTCTATAGTGCGCATTATAAATGCTATGTAATGTAATGTATATGTTCTTTAAGTGGAATCCTTCAATCTGTGCCACCCTCTAATCCCCAGTTGAAAGTACACAGCTTACTGTGCATGACGACAGTGGTGAGTGTACACCAGCTGGATGGATCCTATACTACTCTTCCATCTGTCAATCGCTGAAGAATTATCAGAAATTCAGAAAAAAACTCAGAAGGGAAAAAGCATATAAGGTTGTAGAGGAGACTGGCTGACAATACTTAGTAGAGTGGGCAGAGGCGTAGACAGGGTAGGGCCTGTGAGGGCAAGGCCCACCCACAATCTGTACATGCCCACTCAGCAGCGCTGTATGGGCATTTACAGATGTTAATGTCACTGCAATGGGCCCAACTACATTAGCTTCAGGCCCCTCTTGTTAGACAATCCTGTCTACGCCTCTGAGAGTGGGAAGCCAGGATGGAAAAAGAGAAAGTCCCCAAGGAGACAACCAGGTACTACATTGAGCTGTAACATGGCAGGGAGCTGGGGAGGGATGTAAGAAGAACTGTGTGCTAGTGGATGGAGTGGAAACAAGCAAAGAATTGCCCCAGGAAGCAAGTGACCAGCACACATAATTTAGCTAAAACCAGGGTCTGGGTCTGGAATCTTTGTAAGAAAGCCATGTCTACATGGTCTGCTGTTCTTTGTACTGTGTCAGCCATGTATTCGTGAATCCTAATTACTGCTCCTCTGTCCTGTAATCATGGGTGCCATGTTGGAATAGGTCACTAGTGCTGTGCAACCAATCCATGTCTTTTCAGTTTTTCTTACACGTGGCCTTGTCTATGAAATGTAGCCTCCCCATCTCAATTCATGCCAATCTGTCCATGTATTGTGTGCCATATTTGTTTGTGTATTTCTTTCTCGGATCTTGTCATGTACATACTTAGCGACGCTGCCTGACATTGTTGTACTATCTACTTAATGGGCATAGATTGCTTTGGGCAAGGATCGTGGAGTCATGTAATGAGGCCAGGAATCTTGCACACACTTGGGCCAGCGTCACAGCCCATGTGCACACTGATGTTGTCCTGCATGCTCCTGCATGATCCTGTTCCAGGTCACCTGCTGTACCCTAGACACTCTGTGTTGGGGAATCCAGCAATGTCATAAAACCTCGATTTAATGGCATCGCCGGAAAGGCAATGTGATGGGCATCAACCCCATCATGACGGTTGTTACCTAGGAGAGGATGTATGAAAATCAGGGTGAAGGAATGCTACGTGTCCCGCCACAGTGTCCTGGCACATGCAGAGAAGTGGACGACAGTGAGCAGCTTTCACAGGGGGAGAAGATGTTAGGAAGCTCCTGATAAGTTCTAGTTTGTCCTGTATTTCTGCCATGATGTAGAGCATAGTACGCATGTGCAGGGCCTGCGCATCCTTAGCATGTGCGCCATTTACAACCCCCCCCACCCCCCTCCTCCTGGCCTGGCATTGCTGCTGTAGGAGCTGCCGGCTGTTGAATCTTATTGTAGGTGTTCCATTTGCAGAGCACCACATAGCGGCCAGGGACACGGCCCGCGGATGCCGCCGAACATGCTTTTCGCTACTGTTTTATGAATTATTAAATGTGTGTGTGAATGAGCGAGTGCGCGATACGTGTGAGTGAGAAATTGGCTGTTATGTGAATGTGTGTGAATGGGTGTGCACGTGTGTTTGTGCCGGGGCAGGGAGCTGATTTTGGTGGATGGGTGTGGGCACGTGGCAACAACAGCATTTTAACTGGGCATCTCATATGGATGCCCAGTAAAAAATGCAGTGCAAAAAGAAAGGATACAGTGCTATTACGTGGCTAGACTAACATTTTGGGGCAGCAAGTCTAGCCATGTCTTACTGTGGCATGACATTTTTATTACTGGGAATCTATGATAAAGCAAGCCTTATTACGTGGCAAAACTGGCATTATAAGGCAGCCAGTGAGCAATTTTGTACTGCGTCATGGCATTTTGAAATGGGCGTCTACGATAAGGCAGACATAATATTTGTTGTTAAGTGGCTAGATAGGAATTTTGATATCACCAGGCTAGCTATTTCATTCTTTGGCATTGTATTTTTTTTAAATAATAATAAAGTTTATTGGATATACATATAGCAAAAGCTTTGTATAACATTTCATACAACACATTTTAAAATTCATTCAATTTATGAACTAGACAAGTTAAAACATGAGTTTCATTCATTTAGCACAAAGCCTGTCATACAAGACATTTAAAAATATCTACGAGATGCATATAAAATCTAACTGTGAAGTATATTAAACCAATATCATCACCCTGTAAGAATTCCAACCATAATCGACGGATATCTTGCACCTTTACAGCATTATTATGTGACTTAAAATATTTCATGCGAAGGTAGTTGAGACTTTCACATTCAATGATTAAGTGAAACAATGTTTCTTCCAACAGGTTACCACATAGTCTACAGTATTTGTGATTGTATGCGATATTGTTCTTCCAATTTTCTGGCGTTAGTGCAACTGATACGTTGAATTTAATCAGTAGTTACACTCGAAAGGTGTTTGGGCTCGGATATGCCGCTATGTATTTTGGAATAGATTTTCGAAACCATCTATACTGGCAGTATTCAGTAGCAGAGGACAGGGTTTCTAGGTGGAACATATTTTGAAGGAACGCAAACACAATTAGTTTGCTCTTAAGCCAGTATTTGATGTCACCTGAGACATATGTAGTGCTTCCTTCATATAGCCACTGACTATGGATATGCTTCAAAATACCAATTATACCTATTGGTATAATGGCATCCAATTTTAAAAAGGCCTGTATGTATGGGATGATAATCGTATCAGTTGACACAGTGATCAAACGTTGGTAGAACATTACGCATTGACATATGTATAGATTCCAAATGCCTTTTAAGTTGAACTCAAGGTACAGATATTCTATGCTTATACATTTAGGAAGTCGAAATAGTCGCCTTAGTAGTTTGGCTTCAAATCTGATGAGAGCTTTTTTAAATTTATGGCCCCAAATGGCTATTGCATAAGACATCATTGCTATTATCTTCGAGTTGTATATGGATAGTACAGCCGATGCGCTATACCCATTGTTGCGACCGATAAATACACTTAATGCATTGACCGAGGTCTCACATTTCAATTTTACCTATGCCCAGTGGAGGTCCCATTTAAACTTGTCATCAATGATTACACCCAAGTATTTGTAGGATGCAACTTGCTCCAATTGTGCATCAGATAAGGACCAATGTAGACACTCCGCCCTCAACTTCTGTGTGAAGACCATGATTTTACTTTTGGCATTGTTAATCGTAAGGCCATTTTTAGATGCATATATGGCAAAAGCATTGAGCATAAGTTGTAATCCTGCTGGCGTATAGTCAAAAAGTAAAAGGTCGTCGGCATATGCAAGCAAACCCAAAGCCACATTCTTATTTTGATACGGTTGGCAGCATAGATGTTAAAGGAAGCAATCATATCGGCCAGACATAGGTTGAAAAGTGTGGCGGCTATCATGCATCCTTGTTTTATGCCGCGTTTGGTAAAAATAGATTTAGATAGTTTACCCAATGCATTAAAACGGACACTAACTGATTTGTCTGCGCAAAGTAGCATGAGCATACGAAGCAAACCACTTGGAATCCCCCAGTTGACAAGTTTACGCCATAGCTGGTTCCTACATACAGTGTCGAACGCAGCGGAAAAATCTATGAAAGCACAGTAGACATCTACGTTCCGCTGCACCCAAGAATGTTCAATCGCTGAGCTTAAAATGAGAAGATTATGTAAGGTGCTAGATTTGGATCTAAAGCCAAACTGATTGGGAGGAAGAATCTTGTTAGTATCAATCCAAGCATTCAGTTCATGCAATAAGACTTTAGTAAACATTTTAGATGTAGAGTCTAACATAGCCAACATTCGGAAATTGGATGGAACATCCCAAGCTCCCTTTTTATGCACGGTCAAGATGTTACTAGCTTTCCATGAAGGTGGTAGAATTCCATGTATACCAATATGACAAAATAGTATGTGCAGGGCAGCGCCCCATAGTGGTGGATTACTTTTTATAACCATATTGGATATGCCATCAGGGCCAGCGGCACAAGATGACTTTAGATTTTCGATGATGGCAATGATGTCTAGGATAGAGGCTTTACAATCCCATGAAGAATCAGGGATAGGTAGAGCCAAAGCAACAGTTACATCGCTGCCTAGTGTGGAAGCTATGTGGTCAGCCCATGACTCTTCATTGATGCAATTAATTGTTAGGTCTCTTTTTTTATTTTTCGCGATCAGATGCCATATCACATTACCATCACCTAATAGGGATAGTCTGGTGATTCTTTGGCACAGTTTCAACTCAAGATCTTTTTTATGAGATTTTAGCCATTGTTATAGCTTTTTTTTTATTCACAAATTTGTTCTGTAATCGATAGCCCCATGGTTACCCCTTTTTGGAGTGAACCAACTTTTTGAAATTTCGACGAAGCTTCCTTTTTTCAATTTGGATAACTTTGTCATTATCTTTACGTGCGGGTCACAAAATATTGGCTCTCTCCATAACAGATTTGCATGATTGTTGCTCTATGGTGGAACTTTGAATGTTAGTCATAGTAGACGCAAAGTTCTCAATTAATTGATCACATGAATTTGACCTAGAAGAGTACAATTGAATGAAGGCAGTTAGCAATTCCCGGGCCTTTCTATTTGCTTGTTCAACGTTATGACGTTTCTTTAGGATACGATTCTGTCCTTCATTCAACAGTATCTGACCATTTTTGTCATGACATGGCAATATAAGCTTTTTATCCATTGTGTCGATGAAAAGACATAAGGGCAGATAATCACTCTCCTCACGACACACTACTCACATATTCCTGATGAATTGCATGCCAAGGATATTCGAGAAAATATAGTCAATAGTTACTGCAGATGAGCCTTCTATACGCGTAGGAGCCAATAGGGGATACTCATGGTGGTACCATTCAAGCGTGTCATATTATGGGATTGTAGAAGTCTGTGCCACTTTTTTCCTTGGTTATTACAAACTTGTTTGATGGAATTAGATTTCAGGAGGCCATCAGCCATTTGCTCAACTGGAACAATCTCACCATTTTAGCATTAAAGTCGCCAAGAAGCCAAATTGGAAATTTGTCGGAGTATTTTTCTAGAGCAGCATCAATCCCTTTAATGTTTTTTAAAATGAGCGACATTTTAGGCGGATCATATACATTAATTATGATGATGCTAGTATCCGCATTTGTGATTTTAGCTATTAAAATATTGGGAGATGGTTCTGATAGTTTCTCTATTCTCCATGGACACTATACTGATGTAAGTAAATACCCACGACCCAACTGACCATTAGTTGCCACTTCGTGGACAGTGGAACGGTTGTCTATTTGGATCTCAGCAGTAATCCAAGTTTCTTGGAGGGCGACTATGTGAAAAATGTCGATGTTGCTTAAAAGTTCATCAACATCGAACATGTGTGAATGTCCCCGGGTATTCCAAGAGTAGAGAAATTGGGGGGATATTGGTCATTGCCGTGTCCCAGAGAAATGCTCCTTAAAGGATAGAGGCAACCATTGCCAATATCCTTCAGGAATATCCTCTGAAGACAAGGGATCTTTAGCAGATGGATGCGCTGGTATGGCTTGGGAGTCACGATTGCACGTGTAGGAGCTGGGTCTATTGGTGCAGAAACAGAGTCATATTTCTTGGCTATTTGAGATGCACTAAACTGCGATACATCAGTGAATCGTTTGATAGTCAGGATTTAAACATATTGCGCGATGTATCTGAGTTTAAGCAAGCTCTCTTCAAAGCCGAGGACATAAGTAAGAGTGGCATCATTTTTGAAACACACATTCGATGTGTAGTGGTTATTTAGCTCAATTTGATCCACTAAGTGGATGTTATTAGATGTTATTATACGTAATGGTTCTAATTCATATAATAACTTAAGAATTGCTGCTCTGTTTAAAGGAGCACGCAATTAAACAGCTGCTATTTGGGTCAGTTGAAAGGCAGCGATGTAGGAGTGGGGTTTAGTAATACCTGGGCCAGAGTTAGGAGTCGTACAAGAGGTGTCTTTCTTCGCGGTAGGATTTTTTAACCATTTTTTCGGTAATGTTGTTTGTCGGTCGTCAGAGTGGGCAACGACTGTATGCAATACCAATTTTTTGGTATGTGTTTTCTTGACTTTCGGGATTGAAGGGACTGCAGTAGTACCCTTACCAGACTTAGATGATACTGTTTTAGGCTGGGAAGGGTTGGCTATGGTAACAATAGGATCGACATAAATGGGCATACTAGAGGTATTTGCCGAAGACGAATTAGTAGGTGGACACCCATGAGAAGCATTTAAATTATGCCCATGAGTAGTATTTGTTTTACGCATTCTGTTTGTGTTTTTACTCCGGTACATGAATGGCTGGAAAATACGTTTTTTTTTTCCTGTGTTAACCCTGTGGCAAAAGTTTGCTTAGTGTGGCCACTTGGGTCTTATTCTGGGGCATAGCAGGAAGAGGAATATGAGGTATGGAAATGGGTTGTGCCATGCAATGAGAGCCACATTTTCTTCTAAGACTTGAATGGATAAATAAAGATTTAATATCGATTTAAGATTCCAGTATAGTATATTTTGCAAGTAAACTAGAGAGAACATTTTCTAGAGCCTCAAATTTCTTGTCAGAGGTCATACTCGAGTCGAGCTCGCCATCGTCCAACTTTGGGCCATGATTGGTGATCACGCTTTTAGTTAGTGGGACATCCACGGGGTTTGAAGACTTGCCAGTAGATTTAAACTTAAATAATGTCAGAGTGATCAATTTAGGGTCAGCAAGATGTTGATTATTAGATGTGGACAAAACGGGGACAACTGAAGGCTGCTCATTATGAACAGGCAAACTTATAGGTTTAGATGGTGGCGTAAAGTATAGAGGAGTGGCTATGGGCTCGCCAATAGACAAGTCGAGATCTTGGCCTAGGTATTCCAACTCCATTTCTTCGAGTTTGGATTTCGATAGGTCAATAGTACACGTTGGAGGGAAAACGTGAGACATTACAGGGGAAACATCAGTCTGTAAGTCTTGAACGGCATGAGAAGAGGACTTGGCATATTCAAAGGAATGTCCAGTGGTGAGTTCAGGTCATTGCATATTTCAGAGAGAATAACATCTTTCAATTCAGAGACATGATTGAGGACTTTAGTTCCACCTAATATATCATTCAATAGCTTGGAGCTGACACAGCCCAACTCACTAGAAAGTTCAGTTATCAGAGTGTCAGTTGAGTCAAGGCATTGCTCATTAAGCACAGGGGTTAACAGTTGAATGGATTGTTCATGATTCAGAAGAGGAACATTTTTTGGCGAAATAGGACGTTATATGATTACCTTGAGTGGAAGCACATGAAATTACCTTCGGAATGAATATACGTCTATTTCTCAAAGTTTCGTGCATTTCAATTTCACGTGCATGATCAGCCATAATGTTAGAATTAAGTGGCTGATTAGATAAGGTGTCTTGGGAAAAGTCAGATAAGTTATCTAAGTACAGAAGCAGTTGCGTTAAGATAAGGAAACTAAAACACAATTCACAGTTCTAGGTTCTCAAGTCACAATTCACTAATCACTGGGAGAGCGGTGCAGCACTGAAGAAGCAGATTTGAAAAATGTTCAATCAAACTACTGAAGCGGGCACCCAGTGAACAACAACACACCAGAACTGCGGCACTAGAAAAATAACTAAAACTCTTGTTACGCTTATTACTCTAGCTACATAAACGTGTTACTCACTGTTGCGACGAAATCGAAGTGAAAGCCGTAAACTATCGGTGTGATCGTAAGTAAGGCGTAGGGGTCATTATGGCAGATAGTGTGCTAGTTCGTACTGCCACAAAAGTACAGTCACTAGTAATATAGTGGTGATCTGAAATGCTGCGTTGCGACTCTTCAAATGGTACGCCCTAGTGAGTTCCAAATGTGATACAATAAACAATGGAATGAAGGTGCAATCAACGCGCAAATCTCATGTATTCAGATTGTCTAAGTTATTCCAGTATAAATTCACAGTGAGTCTTATGACTTGTCTTGAGATTTATTTTGCTAGTAGGAAAAATCAGCCGACACATGTTTCGACCCACTGGGTCGTTGTCAAGGCAGCGATCCTGGATTATATGAGTAAATGGTTAGAGGTAAAGTGTCAACCCTGAAAGCTGGGTGACACTTGTAAAAATACTAGCTGGAAGTCAGTCAGAGAAGAACAGTTTAAAGTAGGCGATCCTATGCGTCAAGTAAAGGGGCTAGATCTCCAAAGCTGCAAGTGATGAGGCAGGAAGCAATCAAACAAACAATTTTATTCTGAGCATCTATGATAAAGTAAGCATGATAATTTATTACGTGGCTAGACTGGCATTTTGGTCCCGCCAGTCTAGCTATTTCTTACTGTGGCATGGCATTATTTTTAGTGCATCATGGGTAAACCAAACATGGTAAGTATCATATGTCTAGACTGGACTACATTGTGCAGCCAGTTTGGACATGTATTCCTATTGTGCCATAGTAAAACCAACAGGAGTATGTTCTTATGTTGGGATGTCACCGTATATTGGCAAAACTCAAGGGCATGCTTGGGGCCCCCACAACCTCTGTGGTGTTGGGGCCCCACCACACCAGGTCTAGGGGGGCCCGGCCCAGCCCAGTCCTCATCCATTAGGTTTCATCCAATGGTCCTCACTGCCATTTAGAGGAGCCAGGAAGATTTTGCAGCTTCCTGGTTCCTGTCTGTGAGCAGCACGTAGGAGCCAGGGGCCTGGAGTGATGGGCCGAAGCTCTCATGGTAAAAACAGGTAAAAAGTGTTTTTTCTCCATTTTAAATCTGTATGTGTATTTTCAATGTGTGAGGGAATGTCAGATGTATGTATGTGGTATGGGTCAGTGAGTGGTGGGTGAATGAGTAGAAGTGTGATAGTGTGTGTGTTTGAATGTTCTGGGAGGGTTGGTGTGTTCCTGTGTGGAGAATGCAGTCTGAGTGGATGTGAGGGAAGATTTATGGGTCAGTGACTCGTGGGTGAATGGGTATGAATGTGATAGTGTGTGTTTGAATGTTCTGGGTGGGTGGGAATGTTCCTGTGTGGAGAACTACAGTGTGAGTGGATGTGAGAGAAGGTGTATGGGTGAGTGACTAGTGGGAGAATGGGTAGGAATGTGATAGTGTGTGTTTGAATGGTCTGGGTGGGTGTGTGCCTGTGTGGAGAATGAAGTTTGAGTGGCCACGAGAGAAGGTGTATGGGACAGTGAGTGGTGGGTGAATGAATATGAATGTGATAGTGTATGTTTGAATGTCCTGGGCGGGTGGGTGCATTCCTGTGTGGAAGATGCAGTGTGAGTGGATGCGAGAGAAGGTTTATGGTTGACTGACTGGTGGTTGAATGGGTATGAATGTGAAAGTATGTGCCTGCATTTTCTGGGTTGGTGGGTGCGTTCCTGTGTGGAGAATGCAGTGTGTGCGTTGATGTGAGAGGTTTCTGGGAGATAGGATGGTGGGCTAATGAGTAGGAATGTGACGGGGGTGTGTGTGTGTGTGTGTGTTTGTGTGTGTGTGCAAATGGCCCTGTGAGGCTAGGGATCACTAGAGTATTTTAGCCACATCCTTTATTGACCTATTGACTAGGCATGTTTTACTGGTATTTTCGGGCATGTGTGTTAGTACACGGCTAGATTGGCATTTTGGTGCAGCCAGTCTAGCCATTGCTTACAGTGGCATGACATTTATTACTGAGCATCTTTGATAAAGCAAGCAGGATAAGTAGTATTACATTGCTAGACTGACATTTTGGTGTACGGCCTAGCTATTTCTTACTGGGGCATGACTTTTTAATAACTGAGCATCTTTGATGAAGCAAATGTGATATGTGTTCTAATGAGTCTAGACTGGCCTACATTGGAACCAGTTTGGAATTTCTTTTTATTGTGACATGTCACTTGTAATGGTCAAACCAACAGGAGTATGGTCTTACATAGGAGTCCAGGCATACATTGGGAAAGCCAGCTTTGTACATAATAGCAGTAATAATACTATTAATAACATGTCAAAGCAACCATGAGTATGTTCATATATGGGAATACCTGCATAGGTTGGTGGAGCCAGCATGACATTGTTTTTTTATTTTGGCATATATTACAGAGAAAGGCATGAAAATGCATTGGGAAATGCACTTTTTTCACGAGTTACCTTGCAAAACCGATTGCAAACTGTCTTGCCTTTTACCCAATTTTTCACAGAAACTGTGCTGTCTAATGCACCTTTTTAACCCATTATTCAAAACATTTTCTCAGGTGAGGGGGAAGAATTCTCTCCGCCCACCCAACCCTGTGTTCATTGGTTCGGGCTCCCTCTCTCGGTCACAATGGAATACTTGCAGCGCATATTTACAACTTCCAATAAAACAACTCACCACCCACTGCTGGTGGCTGGTATATTTGGGGACTAGGCACCGCCCCCTTCTTTCTATGCTAGGTGAAACATTTAAGCTTTGATAAAAAACAAATTTACATCTTTCACCTGGAGTAGTGCGTGCCCCTGCAACGGCATAATCATCCTATATATCGCACACACATGGTGGTCCGAGCCAGCATGTGTTGTGGCATGCCCTGTGCTTTGTTAAAGAGCTGGGGGTGTAGGGCCTCAGCATGGCTCGCAGGGAGGCCCCCAAACTTTGTGCTACGCCACTGGCACAGCTTCTTATAGTATCATTACTGTCATGCGCAGAGCAAACATGAGTATGTTCTTATATGGGGATTCTGGCATATATTGGTTTCAGTCACCATGGAAATGTATGGGCACAGCCAGTGTGAAAATATTTTTATACTGCCATATGTAGGCATCATAAAATGCATTAGGAAATGCTCCTGTGCACTGTTGATGACTGGCATCATTTTTGGATTGGAGTTACCCTACAAAACCATTTGCAAACTGTCTGGCTTTTCACCCAATTTTTCACTGAAAACCTGCTGTACTATGCACCATATTAACCGATTATTCAAAAGATGTTCTGAGGGAGAGAATCCCCCCAAAACCTTGCTCGGTTTGTTCCAGTTCCTTCGCTATGCTTGGTCGGTCTGGCATATTTGTGGAGCTCAATTAATTAGAAGTATCAGAAATGTTGAATTATAGGTAGTTCACCTTCAGTGGCATAAATACAGCAATATTCCAAGCACAGTGGAAGTGTTATGTTAAAGGTTCTTATACCGTGCACTGTTAACAACTGCGTGGTCTCTTGGTGCTCTGGTGGATCTGTAATGCAAGTGGGGTGGCGGGTATATTAGTAGGACTACGTGGGAAAAAGAGCAAGAGAGCTGTGATGTACTGTTGGCAGCTTCAGTTTTGGATACACGGGTCACTGAGCGTATGTGTGTTTTTCGGTTGGTGGCCGCCGTGTGGTGTTGGGCGAGATTATGTGAGGTTTGTTTCATTGTTGTGGTGTTGTGAAGTGCATGCGGGTTTGTGGTGCTGCAGAGGTATGGCTGTGTTTAGTTCAGAGTTTGAGAGGTGTATGTAGAAGTGTCATTTCCCAACCCTGTGGACAGAGGATAGCATGAGTTTAGTTTAAAATAAACTTTGTTAGATCTATGATGCTGCAGCTTAATAAACAGCCATTGATAAAGCACACTATCAGCTCATGAAGCTAGCAAAGTCTAATTTTAAAAGATTGCAGATTGGTTGGGTCTCGCAAGTTGCAAGGCAGTGCAAAGGGGTTGCATGCAGCAATATTAGGGCACCCATTGCATCATTCTGCTGTCTCCAAATGCAGCGCCGGACTGGGCCGTAGAATTGTCTCGGCCACTAATGAAAACGTGGCCCACAGTTGCAAATGGCTATCCATGCCTTTTGTGACACTTTTGAATAGTACCCGAAGGTTTTTTCTTGATAAAATGCGATGCAAATAGTGCTTTTGAAAGAATATTCATTCAGCAACACTGTTCAAAACTACTAGCTGCATAGTGAAGAAACTCATCAAACTGGCCCAAAGAAGTGGCCCACTTTGACCCAAAAAACTGTCCCACACCAGCCCTTTGCCTTTTTAGTTCGGCCATGAGCCTATTGCCCTATATGCCTGTCCGAGCCTATCCAAATGTTGCCTCTGCAAACAGGGCGGGCCTGGAGATGACCAGAAAAGTATGGTGAGTTAGTGTTGCATGCAGGCAGTCATTGCAATAGAAGTGTGAGCGCGGGTGCCAAATGAGCATCCATTATGGCTCCTCTCAGACAGAAGCAATCACATCTTCTTGGAAGGGATGGATTTGTGTCCTTGTATTTTCTTTTAAGCAGAAATCAATAGTGTGCCAACAGCCGTCAGTCAAGCTCAATGAAGGCCTTTTAAAGCACTAAGTAGCGCAGTTAACTTTTGAATGATTTAAAAGGCATGCTTCTATATTCTGTAGCATTTCAGTCCAAAGTTTATTTGATTAGTTTCCCCTAAATGAACGAGACACACTGCGCGCTGACATCTTTACAAGAGCGGAGTTTGCAAGAGTAATAGACCTGGCATAAAAATAGTTTTCCATGTTCCTGCCACTCGTCTCAGTCGTTAGGCTACGGGGAGGAGTTCAAAGCTGGAGAAAAAGACAGGCTCGTTAATAAAAACTTTCTGTGAAAAAGAAAATAGCTGTCACCTGTGGGAAGCCCGTACTCAGGCCCTTTGTCTCGCCCATATTTCCCAGAGCCGCCTGTCTCTTGGGCAGGGCTGGTTTATGAGTGACGCACCTGCTACTTGCTGCTGATGCCCTTTTAGGTACGTAATTGTGATTTCAGTAAATTGTGCTGTATATGTTATGTCCCAAGTGCTTTAAGGGTGACGCAAAATAGAGGGGTTTCTAATAAGGTGGTGTGGTATAAGTGCTGGGTGTTGCCTGAAGAGGGTGCAGGCTGACTAAACAATACCTCAAGAGGCCCTGCAAACATGTATTGTTGGTTACCCAACATAGTGTTGGGCGGTCTTGTTTGCACTTAGCTTAAAAATGATCTCTGTGAATACATAACTCCTTCATTCGATGTTTGAACAATTCAAAAAGTGAGCACATGACCCTCATTTTGTAAATACATCCCCCAAGGGAAGGGGGGCAATAGCACCAACGTAAGTTCCTGGCTCCCTTTCATTAAGTCAAAGAGCATTTTGGGCGTATAATAATTACAACATAATTTCATATTTGACAAATATGACTGTCGTTGCAATTCAAGCTTGAATCCTTCCGAGCATGTGGTGCACAATGGGCTTGGTGACCATTTCATTTGTCATAACAGTACTCATCTACATCAGAGGCTCTGATCTGTAAATAGACATAGTTGTGTGGGGTACTGTGCCCCATCCTGGCAGTGGAATATTGTGTCTGTGTTAGGTAAAGCACGAAATAGCGAAACAAGAAATCCAAAGCCACAGATTCTGACCCAGGTTATGAAGTGAGTTATGCAGATCTGGTGTGTGTTAATGTAAATGTTAAAGGTTTTTATACCGCGCACCGATGTGGTCTCCAGGCATTCAGGCAGATCTGTAATGCAAGAAGGGAGGGCGGGTGGTTAGTACGGTTGAGCGGGAAAAGAGCAAGAGAGCTGTGATGTGTGTTAGAAGCTAGCGTTCAGAAACACTGTTCACTGAGCATAAATGTGGTTTTCCGAAGTTGGTCACCATGTGCAAAGTTATGTGTGGTTTTGTGGTGTGGTGAAGTACGTGTGGATTGTGGTACTATAGGGGTCTGGTTGCGTTAAGTCAGAGTTTGAGAGGTGTTTGCAGAGGAGTGAGTTTATTAGAATGGTTTGTTGGTGAAGGTCTTGGAAATCCATCCAAGTGTTCCACACCTCCCAACCCTGAAATCCCCCAAATTGCACCACATCTCCCACCTTTGAAATCCAACCAGGCGCGCCACCCCCCCCCCCCTGAAAATCCACCCAAGTGCCCCACGACCAACCACAAGAATCAATCCAAGTGCGTCATAGCTCCCCCCTGGAAAATTCATCCAAGTGCATCACATCGCCCCCCTGAAATTCACCCAACTGCTCTGCACCTTCCACCACTGAAATCCATCCAAGTGTGTCACACCTCCCACCCCCGGAATCAGTCCGAATGTGTCACACCTCCCCCACCCCCCTGAACATTCATCTAAGTGCATCACATTTCCAATCTCTGAAGCCCACCTTAGTGCATCAGATTCCCCAACCCTGACTTCCACCCAAGTGCATCACAATTTCCACCCTTGAGATCTGTCTGTGTGCATCAAATTTCCTACCCATGAAATTCTTCTAACTGCATCACATGTGGCAGTCATGCTCTTTCTCTCCCCCTTGATTGCCTTTTCTGTGTTTTACCTTAATTGCTATCTCAGCGGTCATGATTCCTGTGTTTCTCCGAAATTTGTTAAGCTGTCTGATATCTTAGTACAAGAACTATTACTAGCTAGGTGATGTGCTCACTGGCCTAAGGGGAATCCGCGGGGAACGGTTAGTCATCTTCCTCGATGCCCTACAGGTGCTGTCTATTATCTAATGGGGGGTGTTGGGGTGTCTGGTGAATTGTTCCTGTTCACTTGTTGGTCCTCACTGGAGGTATCACTAAGCTGAGAGTTTCCCTAATTTCCCTCCCTTCAGTTTCCCTTGAACCACCTTCCTTGGCCTAAACGGATCAGGCCTGCCTGCTTCTCCTGTTTCTTAGTAGTCCCTCTTTAGGGGGATGGGGAAAGGAGCACCCTCACCCCCGCTGCTTATCTGACAACCGCATCCAGCATCAGAAGAGCAGTCAGCAAGACACAGAGGCAATATGAAAGCCAGACTAGGGCTCACTGCCTCTGCATCAGGGACATCATTTGGGGGTCGCTAGAGGTCCCAAGAGCAACCCCTAGCATCTCCCTTGCTACCCCTGGCATTGTCTTTGCGTTCCCACATGGGTTTTGCAATGTTTTTAAAATAGTTTGCTGTTTTCAACATTGAAAACAACAAACTATTTTTAAAGAAAGAGCACGCAAGCTCCATCGCAGGCACCACTGTGTATCGAGTCGGGTGCTCTGGTTGCTTAGCAACTAGGAGCTCGTCCGACCAACGTCCATGGAGCAGAGGAGGAAAGGGGGAGCCAGCCAAAACCTCCATGGGGAAGTTAAAATTCTAAACACTGCTCGGCTGCAGAGTCCAGTATTTGCTCTCGTGCAGTTGTAGGATCGGAACCTCTGTGCAAACTGTGCATCAGGCTATGCCTGGTTAGAATAACACCCCGGAAAGGTAAGCATTTAAGACTGTATCCCCCAAAAAGGAGGTCTCCAAAAATGTGTGATATCTATGTCCGCTCTGTGGACACATTTCCCTGTTTGCTCCACGGACAGGACACCGAGTGGATAATCAGGTTTACGTCATGTCCTCGGACATGCAACGTGTTTGCTGATTGGCTGGGGTGAAGCGTGATGTGCGTCACATTGTTTCAATGTGCCCGCCATATTGGATCCACGGACAGCGTGGCGTGGGACTGATTATAAATGCAATTGTGGGGGGTGTGTTTGTGTGTAGGAGTGCTTGGAGAGGGTGGAGGAGTAGGAGATGGGTCAAATGATGAATTTGTTTATGTGGGAGAAGGCTGTGATGTGTTTGCGGTGTATGCAGTCACATCGGTTGTCCGCGGACATACTGGACGCACTACTGGCTATTTTACTTTACTATGATGTTGGTTTTGGGGTTTTAGTAGAGCATTGGGTGAAGAGGGTATGTGTTGAAGAGTTTGTGCATTGGTTGTAATTGTTAATTGAAGTGGATAGGTTTTGAGGTCGATGTGTTATGTTTTTGGGTTGTGGTCATTCGGTAGGTGTTTGTTTCTATGGGGGTATTACGCAGCGGTGGTTGTGGCCAGGGCCTAGAGTCTTGGGTGCATGGGTGTATTCTATTTGTTTATTTATTTTTCCATTTTAGTGGTACTCATCTATCTGTTGGCTTGTTGCAGATTTTTGGGGCAGTTACATACCTGTTGGTGTATTCTAACTGTTTATTTCTTGTTTCATGCTATTCATCTATCTGTTGGCTTGTTGCGATTTTTGGGGCAGTTAGATACCTGTTGGCGTATTCTAACGGTTTATTTCTTGTTTCATTTTAGTGGTATTCATTTATCATTCATCTATCTGTTGGCTTGTTGCAGATTTCTGCGGCAGTTAAAGTACCTGTTGGTGTATTCTAACTGTTTATTTCTTGTTTCATGGTATTCATCTATCTGTTGGCTTGCTGCAGAATCTTGTGGCAGTTAGATATCTGTTGGCGTATTCTAACTGTTTATTTCTTGTTTCATTTTAGTGGTATTCATTTATCTGTTTGCTTGTTGCAGAATCTTGGGGTAGTTAGATACCTGTTGGCGTATTGTAACTGTTCATAGTTTTGAAGTTGAAGTTTTGTTTATGTTCATGCACAGATTATGCTGCCAAAAGTTTTACGGCATAGTTTGTGCCCTAAAGTTTTAAAAATATGTTCACCTTTAACTGGTGTTAATTGAAGCAGATCTCTGAAAACTATAATGTGTTTTCTTCCAAAGAGTTCTTCATAGTCTGTTTTCAGTACCTCTTGTAATCTGAGGTGAATGAAGGCTAACATTAGATTGGAAACCATGCTTACCTCATCTACTAGCAGCATTTTCATTTGTTTGCGTAGTTCCATTGCAGCTTCTGGAGAAAGTTTGTAATAGTCTAATTTGTTTTGGTTTTCTACTGGAATGAGTAGTAATCAGTGTAAAGTGACATTGCCTATGGTGTAGGCAGCTAAACCTGTGGGGGTAGTTACAACTGCTGACAGTTTGTTGTTCGTCAATTGTTGGAGGAACTTGCTGATGATTTTGATAAAGAACGTTTTGCCTGAACCAGCTTGACCACTCACGTATAGCAGTATTGTATAGGTTTGTAGTCTTGGCAGGTACAATTTCTACTTTCATTGTTTAGTTGTGAATTTAGTACAGCAAAGTCTTCTGTAAATTGCTCATACTGACACATGGTGTTTTCTACTTCTGTCATGGCTAATTCTGCCTCATTTGCTATTAGTGGCTGTCCAAGTGGTTCTTGGCTTCCTGTTACAGAAGGTTGACTACTGTCAGGAGTGTCCACATCTAGCTGGGCCTGGAGTTCTTCTTCCTGTTGCTGTTCATTGTGCAACATTGTTTTGTACTGTGGAAAGGTTACGTCTGTTATAGTGCTTTCATTTGCTTTGAAAACATCTTCATAAGAGTCACATGTATTTAGTAAATACAGTTCTTTATGTTGAGGAGTTTTTAATGACAATTTCATATGATTAATTAAGCTTTGTTTGGTAAGTTTACTAAGCTGCCTTCACAATTTGCACTCTGTATCTACCTTTCTTTTCATCTGGTTTAATATTATTTTTGTATATGAAGTTTTGGGTCCTACATGGTATAGACACATGGTTTCCAAAGTGGTACTCCTGTTTGTGTAGTATGTGTCTAGTAAATTGTTTTTCAAAATATCTTGGCTGTTGGGATCATTTTTGGCTATTGTTTCTATGTCTTCATATGATTTGAGAACTCTTTTTCTAGATTTAGCAGGAGCAAGACTTAGCCATACTATAGTTTCAGATTTTCCATACAAAGCAGTACCGGTTAAATGGTCTGCAGCTTCATAGCAGCCACATTCTCTATGGGAGAGCATTTTTATGCCTCAGCTGTACAATTTATGTGATAGTTTTTGTCAGATGATATGTCATCTCAGAGGTGTTGAAGCTCTGTTTTTTCTGCTTTGGTTAAGTAGGCTGTGGCATACCATGCAACTGCAGTGGAATTGTCTGCAATGTACTGCACATCTATATTTGCATTCCATAGGAGGGCAATGATTGCATCGTAATCATTGATGTATTTTGATTCTTCGGTTCTTTTTATGTAATATGTTTTCTAAGGTGATTTACCTTTGACAATATGTCTAACGGAAGACATGAATTCGTTTACTTGACCTGTTGTTGAAACTGGTCTAGGGAAACCAAAGTGGCATTCGTTGTAGTATTTCCCTCTGTTTTTATATTTGCGACGACAATATTTCCCACATTTGTGTTTTTGAAATTGTAAAATTTGTGCATGAAGGTCACTATGTGTTGTTTGTGAAGGGTTTTCACAAATCACATATTTTTGGATGAACTGCAAAACAGTGGCATCACTGTCCTGACCAAATTTAGGAGCATCTTTAATCCACAAAAGCATGTGGATGTGTGGTGCTCCTCTGGCTTGGTATTATTTTCTCCAAAAGTAGTGTTGCACTTCTCCAAGGGAAGGAACAATTTTATTACAAATGAAGTGTAGCACAGCAATGAAGCGATGATGAAAATATCTTGATACATTTACAGGATATAGATAGCAGAGTTGTCCTGGTGTTTTTATATCTATGTTTGTTTTGTTTTTGTTTGCTATGCGTAGGAAATCGTGTAAATCTTCCGATGCATATTCTGCACAACTTAGGGGGTAATTCATAGAATTCAGTGCACAAGTGGCGCACGCGGCTGGCGCACAGTGTGCGCGTGCGAATCCCTGCGCCAGCCGCGTGCGCCAAAACCCATTTCCGCGCACAGCGTATTCATGGATTCCAGCTACCAAAACCAGCCATGGCGCACAGTGGCGCAGCGACCCTGCAGCAGCGCCAGTTAGGCCCCCAAGAACGCCTCTCGCGCAGGGAAAAGCCATCAAAATCCCCAATCCAGCGCAAAGGGCTGCGCTAACCCTGTACCAGCACGGCAAGCGGGCTACGTGTATCACTGGGGTGCGCGGGAAGTACCTCACGTCATTTCAGCTGGGTACGTGCATTTCAGGGGTGCGCGGGAAGTTTCACACGCGATTCCATCAGGGTACGTGTATTCCAGGGGTGCGCGGGAAGTTCCACACGCGATTTCAGCAGGGTACGTGTATTTCAGGGGTGCGCGGGAAGTTCCACACGCGATTTCAGCAGGGTATGTGTATTTCAGGGGTGCGCGGGAAGTTCCACACGCGATTTCAGGAGGGTATGTGTATTACAGGGGTGCGCTTGAAGTTCCGCACGCGATTCCATCAGGGTACGTGTACATCAGGGGTGCGCGGGAATTTTCACACGTGAATTCAGCAGGGTACGTATATATCAGGGGTGCGCGGGAAGTTCCACATGCGAATGTCCTGGCTACGTGTATTTCGGGGTGCGCGGGAAGTTTCACACGCGATATCAGCAGGGTACGTGTATTCCAGGGGTGCGCGGGAAGTTCCACACGCGAATGTCCAGGCTACGTGTATTTCAGGGTGTGCGGGAAGTTTCACACGCGATATCAGCAGGGTACGTGTATTCCATGGGTGCGCGGGAAGTTCCACACGCGAATCTCCTGGCTACGTGTATTTCGGGGTGTGCGGGAAGTTCCACACGCGAATCTCCTGGCTACGTGTATCTTGGGGTGCGTGGGAAGTTTCACACGCAAAGTCAGCAGGGTACATGTATATCAGGGGTGCGCGGGAAGTTACACACGCGAATCTCCTGGCTACGTGTATCTTGGGGTGCGTGGGAAGTTTCACACGCGAAGTCAGCAGGGTACATGTATATCAGGGGTGCGCGGGAAGTTACACACGCGAATCTCCTGGCTACGTGTATCTTGGGGTGCGCGGGAAGTTTCACACGCGATATCAGCAGGGTACGTGTATATCAGGGGTGCGCGGTAAGTATCACACACGATTCCATCGAGTACGTGTATTACAGGGGTGTGCGGGGAGCACCACACGTGAATTGCACGTGTGGGTCCTCCCAGGTGTTCCCTCTACACCCTCCACGGCCCCTGCAGGTGGCTCACACCACAGGGGCCTACCCTGCACATGTCCTGCAGGTACCCCATCCACCATGGCCATGCCCCCCAGCCAACCCACATGTCAACTTGCACTACTGCCCACCAACGCATGTCCCCCTGCACCCCCAGCCACCAGGGGCAGCCTCTACCAGGCCTCCCACCACCCCCACCCCCCAGCAGTGCAGGAGCAGCCTCCACCAGGCCCCCACCCATGTCTCCCATCACCCCACCCCCCAGCAATGCAGGGGCAGCCTCCACCAGGCCCCCACCCACGTCCAACTCATGCCCCCACCACCCCCTCCCCCCAGCACTGTGGGGCACCTGCCAGCAGGCCCCCACCCATGTCCAACTCATGTTCCCCTCCACCCCCAACCCCCAGCACTGTGGGGCACCTGCCAGCAGGCCCCCACCCATGTCCAACTCATGTTCCCCACCACCCCTACCCCCCAGCACTGTGGAGCACCTGCCAGCAGGCCCCCACCCATGTCCAACTCATGTTCTCCACCAGCCCCACCCCCCAGCACTGTGGGGCACCTGCCAGCAGGCCCCCACCCATGTCCAACTCATGTTCCTCACCACCCCCACCCCCCAGCACTGTGGGGCACCTGCCAGCAGGCCCCCACCCATGTCCAACTCATGTTCCCCACCACCCCCACCCCCCAGCAGTGCAGGGGCACCCTCCACCAGGCCCCCACCCATGTCCAACTCATGTTCCCCACCACCCCCAGCCCCCCAGCACTGTGGGGCACCTGCCAGCAGGCCCCCACCCATGTCTCCCACCACCCCCACCCCCCAGCAGTGCAGGGGCAGCCTCCACCAGGCCCCCACCCATGTCCAACTCATGTTCCCCACCACCCCCACCCCCCAGCACTGTGGGGCACCTGCCAGCAGGCCCCCACCCATGTCCAACTCATGTTCCCCACCACCCCCACCCCCCAGCACGGTGGGGCACCTGCCAGCAGGCCCCCACCCATGTCAAACTGATGTTCCCCACCACCGCCACCCCCCAGCAGTGTAGGGGCACCCTCCACCAGGCCCCCACCCATGTCTCCCACCACCCCACCCCCCAGCAGTGCAGGGGCAGCCTCCACCAGGCCCCCACCCATGTCCAACTCATGTTCCCCACCACCCCCACCCCCCAGCACTGTGGGGCACCTGCCAGCAGGCCCCCACCCATGTCCAACTCATGTTCCCCACCACCCCCACCCCGCAGCAGTGCAGGGGCACCCTCCACCAGGCCCCCACCCATGTCTCCCACCACCCCCACCCCCCAGCAGTGCAGGGGCAGCCTCAACCAGGCCCCCACCCATGTCCAACTCATGTCCCCACCACCCCCACTCCCCAGCACTGTGGGGCACCTGCCAGCAGGCCCCCACCCATGTCCAACTCATGTTCCCCACCACCCCCACCCCCCAGCAGTGCAGGGGCAGCCTCCACCAGGCCCCCACCCATGTCCAACTCATGTTCCCCACCACCCCCACCCCGAGCACTGTGGGGCACCTGCCAACAGGCCCCCACCCATGTCCAACTCATGTTCCCCACCACCCCCACCCCCCAGCACTGTGGGGCACCTGCCAGCAGGCCCCCACCCATGTCCAACTCATGTTCCCCACCACCCCCACCCCCCAGCAGTGCAGGGGCAGCCTCCACCAGGCCCCCACCCATGTCCAACTCATGTTCCCCACCACACCCACCCCCAGCACTGTGGGGCACCTGCCAACAGGCCCCCACCCATGTCCAACTCATGTTCCCCACCACCCCCACCCCCCAGCACTGTGGGGCACCTGCCAGCAGGCCCCAACTCATGTTCCCCAGCCAACATGTCATCACAATCTAGATCCCTGGTCCCTATGGTCAGCCTCCAAATGCAAAACACCCACCCGAGTATTGCATCCACCCACTCAGAAATGGCAATTACATGACAGAACACCAATTGCAAGTTTCGAAACAAACACATGTCCCTCACATACACCCAATGGGTGTCAGTGAATCTCAAAACCCATATCATGATAGGCATGAAACCAATGAGATGATACTACACATTGAAGTTCGATCAAAAAATATGTATTAAAGGAAACATAAATAGATTCAAAAATAAAGAAACAAAAATGGGAATGTACAAAAATGAAAAGAAGCATGTCCGTGAAAAAAAGCAAAACCAAAAATCATAATCCAAAGGAATGGTGTCCAAAGTCACAGTCCATAAAAGAAAATCCAATGGGAAATAATAATTGAAAGCCATTGCTCCATGGGTAAATTGTGAAAGAAAAATAAAATCCAACAGTGAACTATGTACAGACGAACAAGCCAGGGTCCATTATCCCAACAAAAGAAATGAAACCTATCTAACAACACTAACTAATAAAATAAACTATATACAAAAATGTGGCCAATGTCCAAAAGGTCCAAAATAAATACAAAAACAAAGGAAACCTAACACTAACTACATAACTATGTACAAGGGCAGCGGGCTAGTCTGACGGCTCACTTTTGGATGTCCCGGGCCAGGGCATCATCGAACTCCTGCTCAATGTCCCGGAGGCGGTCCTCCTCCATGGCCCCGAGGGTCCGCAGGGCCGTCGACGTGTCCACCTCCAACCCCCTGCGGATTGCCTTGAGGCACTCGGCCCGCCTCAGGGCCCTCCGCATGGAGTTCTCCGCCCTGACCATTGTGAGCCGTGCCTCTTCCGCCCGCTGCCGCTCCGTATCTATGGCGTGGCCCAACCGCTGCCACACGGAAGACACTCTCCGTCCTGGGTCCTCCTGCCCTCCGGCCGATGCCTGCCCCTCCGATGTTGAAGGCCCCGAGCCTTCATGGCTCCCACCACGTTGCTGCTGCTGCTGTGCCTCTGCCCGTGCACTGCCTCCTGCTGCCTGCACATCCTCCGCCGACTGGGGTGCAGTCGTTGATGTGGCCACCCCTGCTGGATGTCCGACTCCTGACTGTGGCAGGGATGCCTCCTCCACCAGCCTGGCCGCACCATCAGAGGCAGCTCCACAGGGCACCC
Organism: Ambystoma mexicanum; assembly: GCF_040938575.1. Classification (NCBI taxonomy): domain Eukaryota; kingdom Metazoa; phylum Chordata; class Amphibia; order Caudata; family Ambystomatidae; genus Ambystoma; species Ambystoma mexicanum. Next base: position 1,303,439,948 of record NC_090922.1, read on the forward strand.
AGGTGACTGATGGGTGGGAAGATGGCAAGAAGGACGACTGGCGCGTAGGGGGTTCAGTTGAGTAGGGGGTCTGAGCAAGCCCCATCAAACGGAGGAATCCGGCCTGGGTGACCTGTCCCAGTAGGCTGACGTGGTCAACGAGCCATTCAAGATGACGTGCAGTCTCCTCATGAAAAGACTGCAGGTCACCTCGCATGGCCCGTTGACGCAACGCCACACCAGTCAGGACAGGCTCAGCCCGGACCCGGATAGCCACGTCCGCAGGCAGAGGAAGGCCAGTTGTCGTTCGCTGATCCCCTGCCTGAAAACGGGTCTGGACGTAGGCATTCCTGCTGGTGCAAGATGATGCAGGGACAGGATCAGGGACAGGATTGCACACAGGCACCTCCGCGGTGGCCTGTGCTGCCTCCTGTCCCTGGTCCTGCACTGCACCACTAGCACCAGTGGGATCCCCACCTCCAGACCCCGTCTCTGTTGCTTGCACGGCCTCCTCCTCCACCAAACCCCCCACCAACCTGGATGACTCCGTGCCATCTTCCCCCGTTGGGCCCTGTGGGGTCCCAGCTGCCCCTTCTGCTGCCGAGGAGTCCAACTCCAACCTCCGCCTCTTGGACCTCCCCCCGGCAGCTGTGGCCTGGGATGCGGCACCGGACTCCTCACTCCCCGACGAGATGACAACATGGGAGGGGAGCCGGGCCTTGCGTCTCCGGCTGGCGGTGGGATCCCCGCCGCTGTGCTCCACAGCATCTTCTCCGCCCTCTTCATCAGTTGACGCTGCAGACAGGGAGAAATAAAACACAGGCATCAGGGCACTGTATAATGGACACATACACACATGACAGTTGTACATGAGTGGCATTGGCAAACCTCAGACATGCCATCACAATCTCCAACACACATGTCATTTCAACTCGCACACATGAGCCATACCACAGCCATATCGCAACTGCCAGCACCATCCATACACATACAACAGCATGAGCAGGCAAAGCTGAGCCAGACATCACATGCAACACAGGAAGTGCACCACACATGTACACACACCACCACACTTGCATGCATGTGTACACCTCTGCCAAGTGTTGCAGTGTTCAGATGGGCATCCATGTCACATCTGCCAATCAGGCTTCCACAACCCGCTGTCACATGCATCCATGTTGCATCACTGTTGCACCCTTGTCAAATACACACAAATGCATATGTACACAGTGCTGATACATGCAGCTGAAAACAACATACATGCGTGACATCACGAACATGTCTACTACATACACATTTATCCAAACATGTGTGCCCACACAACTGCATTTGGCATGCAAGCCTACACACACAAGCACCATCCATGTCTCACACATTACAGCCCTCGCATGTGTTAGCATCACGGCCCTGTACACCCCCACCCATACTCGACCCCATACAAACAGATGTGCAACCTGCACACTACTGAAACATCACCACACGCACAGCTCACAATCAGGATTCATGTACACTTACCGCTCGACTCCAGACGGGTCTGCCTCTCAAGGACCTGGACGTGGAGCGCTGGGGATATGTGTTCCAGGACCCTCATCTGATCTTTCGACAAGTGGCCCCGGTGCCCCTTGGCATCCGCTGCCTTCAAGAGTCGCCGGGCCTTGTTCAGGGTCCTGGACCTGAAGTCCTCCCAGCGCTTCTTGACATGTTGGAAGTCGCGGACTGCCACCCCCTCCGCGTTGATGGCAGTCACGATGTCAGTCCAGATCCGAGTCCGTCCTTCCTTGTCGGCGCAGGAACTTCTGAAGAGGGCATCATATTGCGCCAGGACTTGCTCCACCAGGACACCAACTTCCCTGCCACTGAAGCTGGTGCCCCTCTGCCTCTCCGGCCGGGGGTTGTCAGTGGTGCCAGATGTTGCAGTGCCCGACATGACAACCCCAGAGGCAGGAGTGGGTGGGCAACTGGGTCCTGGGGCTGGGCTGTTGAGCGATGGAATCCCAGTCGGGAGTCTTCGGTTCCAGCAGGGGTGGTCACAGCAACAGCACCCCTGGCTGATGTGCAGGCAGCAAATGGCAGGGCACGTGGGCAGCAGGCAGTCAGGCAGCAGCAGATGGCAGGTGGGAGCGTGCTCGGGGCTCTGGGGGGCAGTAGTTCGGCCTTCTGGGCAGGAGCATGGTCTTCCGTGTGCTTACGGTGGGCAGCTTGATACGGGGTGATTTGGCACGTGAAAATTCGGCACGTCAGTGTGTAATTCGAGGAAAGGCCCTTAGCGCGTAAGCGCGTCTGCACGCATACGCAATTTCATTGGACAGAAGGCCCCTCAAGCGCAAGCGCCCCTGTGACGTGACGCGCACAGGCGTGCATGGGCATTTCAGCGCGCGTGAAAAACTGCACGTCCGCGTGTAATACGAGGAAAGGGCCCATGCGCGTAAGTGACGTGACGCGCGCGTGCGTTTCCCTCAGCACGGATTAAAGGTGAGCGGGCCCAGCAGTTTGCTGTACGTGCCTTTCGTGGAGACCGACGTGTGTTGCTGCTTCCTGTTGTTTCGCGCGCCATCACAACTTCACAGCTGTCAAGGACGTATCTCTTCTTTTGGCGGGGGTATTGGCTACGCGTGTTTTTCTGCATCGCGCTAGTCAGACGGTGAGTCGCACACGCTCTTTTTCCCACTGCGGGTGCCCCTGTGTATTGCACCCATTTTCGATGTCATAGTAGCCTGCGTGTCCCACGTGTACGCGTTATTCGTGTTACTGGGTGCCACTGCGTACTGCGGGAGGTTGAATCCACGCACGTAGGCTGCAGGGTTGCGTGCACGGTTTTACTGCAGTTTTGGGGTGCCTGAGCGTTGCGTGACCCGTCACTACATCACCGGGGTCACATACAGCCTTGCAGGTGCAGGGGGGCTGTTAACATCTTGCTTCCCACCCCCTTCACCCCAATTGCCCAGGTCAATTGTGGTGTACACCTCCCATTGGCACCACTCCATCTGTGCCGGCACTACTACATCTGTGCCATGGTTGGGAGGCCACCAAAGGTGAGGGGCGTCTCAGCTGGGCGTCCTCCTCGTGGCGGGCGTGGTCGGGGACGTGGCCGTGGTGACCAGGGAGTAGGGGGACTCCAGGGTGTCCAGGGCGGCCACAGAGGGGTAAGAGGCAGGGGTGCGCCACTTGAGCACAATGTTGTGCCATGTGTCGGTGCAGTCATGCCACCACGCCCTGTGGTTCCGGGGGATGCAGCTTCTGCATCTGGCACTGGCGCCCGTGTGACCCGGCAGTCCGTTCCATCGACTGCCACGGGCCAAAGGGTAGTGGTAGTTGCAGGTGCAGCTGTGGACACCACCACCCAGGCTCTGGGTCTGCCAGCGCAGGCTGCGTTGGCACTTGAAGAGCCCTTGGTAAATCTCCAACAGGCCAGGGGGGAAACCATAGGGGCAGGCCGGGCTGCTCAGACCAAGACACGTGTCCCTGGGGCAGTCATGTCATCTGCTGCCCCGAACAGCCGGGTGTTGGCAAGTGCAGGGGCAGATGCACCCAACAGCACCCCGGTTGTGAGTCTGCCAACCAGGACCGTTGCGGTCAATGACCCTGCCACAGCTGATGTTGCTGTGCAGGGTCCATTAGTGGGCACCCACCTGCCACTGACACAAGTCAGGCCTCTGGTCATCCCTCCACCTGCCACTCCCTTGGCTCAATCCACCAAACCCACTGGCCATACTGGTCAGGGCGGCATTAGCCAGCCAGGGTCTGCGCCACAGTCCAAGAGGAGGAAGGTTGCACCTGCAGCACAGGCTGGGACCCCACACACAGCCACAACCTCCTGCACGTCGAGGAAGAAGCCTTTCTGTAAGCAGGAACTGGACTTCCTCGTGGACTATGTGCGGGGCCACAGCCGTGACATGCTAGTGGGTGCCAATAGTCAGACTACGGCTGCCCAACATGACACCCACTGGAAGCATGTTGCGGAACATGTCAGTTCATTCGGCCATGAGGTGCGCACGGCGCAAGAGTGCAAAAAGCGTTGGAATGACATCAAACGCAGCACTAAGGCTAAGCGTGCCTCTAATTACAACTTGACTCTGGTGACTGGCGGTGGGCCTGCACCAGAGGAGGAAGAGCTCACTCCGCATGAGGCACTCGTTGCGGAGTTCATACCACCTGAATTGGTCGAAGGAGTGGGAGAGATGCTGGACTTTGATGCCCAGTCCAGTGAGTGTTGATGCGTGTTTGTTAAGGACGTGTGTGTTTCACTTGTGGGATGTGTTGTGCATGATTGCCGCTACATGTGACGTGTACATGGTTCTGATGTGTAAGTAATTCAATGCCTCCGTCATGCATGTCTCCTCTGCCTGCATGCGGGGACTCCATGTAGGCATGCTCCCTTGCCCCTCCTCTACCACTCTGCACCCCAGTTCCACCTTTGCACTGGTGTTCTTCAATCTTGCCAATGTGTACTTTCTTGTTCATGCGTCCTGTGTAGATGCTAACTTCCAGCGTAGAATCTGCCAAACATATGCCGTGTGGTACAGCCTTAGTACTTGATGCAGGGTATCTCACTTGTACTGTGCATAGGTCAGATGTCCCGCAGGGTCATGAGTGCCCATTCATGCTCCATGTGCATTGCACGCATGCCCCTATGTGTCCTTGACTGGATGATCACTGTAATACAAGTCCTTGGTTACATACATTGCCTGCCCTCTCATCAGCCTTCCCATGTGAACTGTGGCTCAGTCCTGCGTTGCACACATGTTTAGGGTCTGACAATCTGTGTGGCTCACAGGCCTCAGCCTGTTCAATGGCCAATGACTCTGTCCAACTGTTGTTGTGTCTTCTTCACACATGGGCGGAATCCAGAGTTTTCATCATGTGTCCTGCTTACTGTCCCAGCATCATTTGCAGTGTTGTCACTTGAATCACATTAAGCTGTTGATGCCAGACAACACTGCCTGTCAATACACAGGTGTATGGTCAGCCTTTTGATACCATGCTAGGCATCCCTGCTTTGGTACTGGGGTGGAGGGGTGCTTGGCTTCTAGATATGGTACACATTGAATGCACAATGCACGTGATTTCTGAATTTGACAATGCACTGCCTTCACATTTCCTGGCACACACCATGGAGTCCTTGTACATGTAGGTAGTGAGTGGCGTACACATTTTCTGCACTGCATAGACCCACTTCCATGGAAACTGCCACCTTACAACAGGTCTGATCACAGAAGCAATTCAAAGTTGACCCAGCATGCATGCCAGGTTATATGTTGTGTGTCACATGTCTGCCTGATGCGTTTGCTGTCGGTGTGTGTGTGTGTTGTGTGCTTCTGACATGTGTAGTGACCTTTTTCCTCTCTATTTTTCAGGTGATGACGCAATGGAGGCGGAGGATGGTGTTGTCATGCCAGACACAGGGTTGTTACCACTACATCAACCCGGCACTAGTGGGGGTTGTGGGGTGGTAGGCCACGAAAACCCCCAAGTGCTACAGTCCATCTTGTCTCTGGCTGCCTATGAGTCCAGCCTTGATGACGACTCTGACGTCCATGTTGAGTTGGATGAGCATCGAGTCCATGTGTCAGGGGTGAGTGATTCTGATGTGGACACTCCTCTGTCTGCGACACCTGCACTGAGGGATCAGACAGTCTTGGTTCCTCCGCCCGTGGTGGATCGGGACGCAGGGTCACCCTCCACACCAGTCACTGATGTGCCTGGGACATCACGTCGAAGGGGGCATGTAGTCGTGCAGCCGCGGGTGGTGCCAACACAGCGAGGACCCCCGGTCCTTGGGTCCCGCAGGGGTTAAGCCCGGCAACGCGGTCGCCGCGCGCAACCGCAGTATACTGAGTGGGAGCAAGACATGACTGCCAATTCAGAACGGCAGGGGGCAGCAAAGGAGAACATCGCTGAGAGCATGGAGCGTGTGGCCCGATCTGTGCTCCCCCCTGCTAGGCAGGTGCTTCTCCAGCAGCAGGCGGCACGGTCCACAGCCCGCTCCCTCAGGCTGGGCATGGCGGCCTCAGACAGGGCACGCCAGGCTGAAATGTCGTCTCTGCGTCAAGCAATTGCTGCTCACGCAGAGGCGCACATGGATGCCCTGAGGGAGGAGTATGCTTCCCTCAGATCCACTCTGGGTGTCCTTATGATCTCCCAGAGGCAGCAGGCAGAGGAGAGGTTTGCACAGCTTGAGCGTACCATCTCGGCTGAGCTACAGGCTTGCCGGGAGGTGCAGCGGTTGTCCAGCCAGGCCTTGCAGGAGGAACTCCGTGTTACACGTGCTACCTTGCAAGAGGAAGCATGTGTATCACGTGAGGTTCTGCATGCAGACCTACGTCACATCGCCACACAGAACCAGGCTCACACGTCCGGCAGACTTGCTGCCGACGAGGGGCAAGCTGCAGCTAGGCGTGGCCAGGCTACTGTGCCACGTCCTCCTTTACAGGATGAGCCAGACTCGGACGACCATCTATCTCCCACATAGGTCGGGCTGTGCAGGCGTTGAGCCCATGGAGGTTTTTTTTTTGGCTCAGCATCATCGCATGTGGATGTTGAGCAGCACCCTGTACCTCCCCCCTCCTGGGTGCCTCCCCTCCCCCCCGGGTCGTATGTGGCCATTTTTGATTTTTCTTTTAGTTTAGTTAGTTAAGTTTCTGTTTGATAGTTAGTTTAATTAGGTAATGTAGGTTTTCCATAGTTAGTGTAATTAGTTAATAGTTAATATAGTTTAAAATTGCTTGTCTATTGTGCTTTCATGTGACGGTGCAATGCTTTGTGGCTTTTATAGGCATCCACTGTCTGTTCCAGCTGGGCCCTTCAGGCTTGTCTTGTGTATGTGTTTGCTGCTTGGGGTTCTTGACTCACATATGCCACTCCTGCCTCCCTTATCCATGGGCTCGCAAGGATGGTTCGGTGTCACAAACTTTTACACAAGGGCTTTGGACTGTCATATCTGTGGCATGTCTGGTGCTGTGTGACTTGTGTTTACACCCCTAGTGGGGATGATTTTGGTGTTATTGTCCACTGTTCAGCTTTTGCTAGATGGGGTGTTTCATGATTAATGTGTACATTAATTGCTCTGCATTGTGTAGTATGTTTCTTATCTTTACTGTACACGTGCTTGTTGCAATTCATGCTGTAGATAGTGTTCCACACTTTGGATGTGAAAGACGGACTGATGGTGTGATTTATGATGTGACTCTCTGACATGGTCAAGTAATGAGATGCCTGAAGAGACACACACAGATGACTTTGAAGCATTGATCATGTGTTTCATGCCCTTTCTGCAGGGGGATGAGCCTCCAGAGCACCTTTGCCAGCAGACATGGCCCATTGGACGATGGAATTCTGGACACGTTTATTGGTGCCCACATGCACATGTGTGCACAAGCAGAGGCACAGGGATTGCAGACCTACATCCTAGAACTGCTGACGTGTTCCAAGGAACTCCAGGCAAGGTGAGCAGCACAGGGGGGCCACAACACAGCAAAGCTTGCACCAGGCGAGTTGCACATGCAGGCTTAGTCACAGCACTGAGGGTGAGCTTGGACGAATATTGGTGTTGAAGCACACAATGCAGCTCAGAGGTATTGGTGGACTGATGGCTGTTGATTGTAAGGTTGTCTGGGACACCTGCAGGGGCAGTGGCACATACCCTCCGGTACACCAAGGTCCATTGAGGCACTTGTATCAACCATGTAGCCTTCCGAGACATGGAAAGGGGCAGCTCACAGGGACATACAGCAAGGGACATACTCGGGTGCAGTGCATTTCATTTCCATGTACTTTATGATAAATGCACTGCCAACTTTGTTTCGGTCATGGTGGTACGCAACTTGCTCTGAAGTCATTGCTTGCTATATGGGTCTGTCTGCTTACCCAGGGAACATTGCATGTTGTGTGAATTGTGACACATTGGTGTTCCATTTGCCACGCACCCACCGGCGGCTGACTTACTGCATTGACTGTGTATGACCCGTCACAGGGGTAATGTTATATATGGGTATGAAGCATCTACACCAGATTGTCTGTTTGTAGAGTAGTTTGTTGCTATGGGGCATGTTTGGTGGTGTGTTTTTGTGTAATTGGCATGTACAGGTTGTTGACTGTGGCTCTCTTTGCAGCATTGCAGTGCTCCTGTAACCGGACCTGAGAGTGCGCGGGCAGGAGGTCAGCACGCAAAACCAGAGCTAAGTGTCTTGTTGTTTTTCTTTCAAACTGCTCTGCATAGGCTTGCTGGGGGGTGCACTAATGCATGGATGTATGTGTGATTCAATTTGGTATGTTTTTTACCCCCTAATCACCCGGATTCCTATGCAATTTTGAACCCTGTACCCTCTACCCGGTGTTCCTGCTTCCCGTACCTATCCAAGCAACGTTCCCTAACCCTCTTTCCCCGCTGGGGTTGCGGATGCCTGTGTAAGCCCCGAACTTGCAGGCACCAAAACCCTAGAGGGGGTGGTTGGTTCGTACCACTCCTAAGCCTGGACTACAGAAGGCCATGACAATGATGTCCAAGTTTGTTTGGATTGTGTATGTGTTCATGCAGGTAGTACATTTTCGTGCATTCCCTACTTTCATGTGTCATTCCTCCTCCCCTCTCCTGCCACTCATTCCAGTTATCCAGTGTGCCAACACCTGTCCCGACTGCATATCCCTGAACCTCCTTCCCCACCAGGGTCTCAGGGGCCTGTGTGAGTTTGACCTTGCAGGCACCCGGGACACGGTGGGGATGGTTGTTTCGTGACACTCCCGCGCCTGTACACGGGACCTGTGACAGTACACATCCGTTCATGGTGCATCATCCTATGTTATGTACCACATATGGTTCACATCCTGTTGTGACATTGTTTTACTGTGCTACCTTGGTTGTTGCATCATTGTGGTAGTACTTGGCCTTTGTGAGGTACTGCTACGTCAAGTCATCTACTGGAGGGTGTTCTGGTTCGTTTTTATGCCTTGGATTTTGTGATTTTGGAAATGAGCGTGGATTCTGAGGGTGCAGGCACCATTTTACACACAAGGTGGGAGATGGTGACGAAGGGTAAAGGTGATCCTGTGGCCAGGTGGAATTGAGGGTTGAAGGCTCCATGACCCAGGTGCAGTTGTTCAGTGGGTCATGGTCATTTGTGAGGGAGGGGGGGGTTGTTGTTGATAGTTGCCTTGCCCTGCAGTGTGATGGGAACTCTGACATTGTAATGGTGGTATCCTATGTACATGTTGTGTTCTGCTGATCAATGCCTGTTCATGTGTTGTGTTTACCTTTCAGGTGCGAGGGGATAGTTGTGGTTTGACATGCTGGGGTGTACACATGGTGAATGTTCACATGTGATGTGTAGAGAACACTGATGGTCACTTGAGTGCACATGCATATGTTGAGTGCCTGTCCTTGCAGACCCAGACACTTGCACTCTGATGCACTACATGTACTCCCACCCTTGCATATCCACGTGTACACTGTTTGCCTTCTTGTGGCCACTGTGTCCCTGCAGCACATGTTCTGTGACCAATTATGGATCCTGTACATGCCTAATTTGCTTTTTGATGTGGTCTGTCGCTTAGATGTGATGCTCAGGGTGTGCATCACACACAATGGCTGTTCACTGTGCTGTGCGCTGAGCAGTGTGTTGCAGGAGTAGGACACAGCACACAGAAGCTGCAGTGTTGATTTTGCAATGCACAATGTGCATGTAGACAGGCATTCGTTGTTATGTTACGTCTACAACTCTTGTAATGCATTTGGAAATGACTTATTTTGGGTGGGAGGTTGTTGGTCTGTCATTTCATCTGATTCCAGGTCAGGCATCATTGTCTGATGCCACTGTACATTTTGGACATGGCAATGTGTACCTTATTGTTACTGTGTTGGTGTATGGGTATTGCTTGCCATGTCATGTTGTGGTTTGGGAGGGTTTGAGTGACATAACAGTGATAGCCATGGCCTGTTTTGCAGGTGTGTGTGATGCACACCTTGCATGTCAGGGTCATCCGCTTCTCAGAGAAACTAGCTGGGGGTAGATCTCTCTCCGCGGCAGGGCCCTCCCTCTGGAACAGCCTTCCAGCCTCACTTGAACTTGAGGGGAACCATCTCCGGTTCGGGAAGCACCTCAAGACCTTCCTCTTTGCTTCTGCTTTCTCTCTGCCTCTCCCTTGCGGAATTCTTCACTGGAACTGCACTGGATCTGCAACTGGGCCACTCTCACCGACCTTGGTCCCTGGCCCAGCCACTCTCCACTTGCACTGCCTCCCTGGCAACCCCTGCACTGCGGTACTGTCTCTCTATCCCTACAGCCCCCCTTCCCAGCACTTGTCTGCACTTACCTTTGCAGTTGCCACCAGCTGACCTATGTATTTGTTTTTTGGTCTACTTCCCCTGTACTGCACTCCCCCCTCCCCTTCCCCTTGCACTTTTCCCTTCCCCCTACCCCTGCACTTGCACAATCTGAATGACACCTGGCCTAGTAGTACCGTTGTCTGTCTTCCCTTGTTCCCCCCTCCCTGCCTCATCGCACCTTGAAATACTTGTGTATAGGCCATATCATGTCATATGTCATATGTGTGCCTTTTGGTCACACAGGATAGCTTGTGTTTAAGTAGCTAGGGATGCAGACGATGTGGCACTTCCATGGCAACTATCTCAGGGTGGTAGGGTTGTGAAAGTTGACTGTCTCTTTGTCATCATCGATTGTCACCTGGTATGTGCCAGGCCTGTGTGCACTCCGCAGGGGTGGGAGTTTAGGTGAAAAATGTGGCCACAAGCTGGGTCCGGGCTTCCTCGCCACGTGCCCTGTCCCCTCCCATGGGCAGCGCCTGTGCCTGTGGTTGGGGATGTGGGGGCACCACCATGTCCACCGGACGCCCTGCCGTGTTGCAACATTGTGCAGGACACATGCTGCCACAATGATCCTGCACACTACTGGTGGTGCATAGAGTAGTTGCCCGCCAGAGCGGTCAAGGGAGCGGAAACGTGACTTGAGCACTCCGAATGTGCGCTCCACTATGGCCCTGGGTGTAATATGGGCGGCGTTGTATCTTACCTGGGGTGGTGTGGTGGGGTTCTGGATTGGCATCATCATGTGGTTGCTCAGAGGGTAGGCACTGTCCCCTGGGGAGGTGATAATAGTTGAGATTATTAGGGTTTGGGTATTTGTCTGTGTGTGACTTGCATGCATGTGCAAGGGCATTTGTACTCACCTAGGAGCCATGTGTCGCCATGCTGCCCAGCTTCCAGGGCCCGGCTCAGGGCGGACATTCTGTATATGAAACTGTCATGGGTGGAGCCAGGGTAGTTTGCATAGACAGAGGTGATGATTCCCTTTGCATCGCATACCACCTGTACATTGATGGAATGCCAGTGCTTGCGGTTTCGGTAGATGTGCTCAGTGGCCCTAGGTGGACGTAGGGCCACATGGGTGCAATCTATGGCACCGAGCACTTTGGGGAAGTGTGCCACCCTGAAAATCCAGGTCAACGGCCTGCCTTTCTGCGGGTGTTCTGGGCATGTATATGTGCCTGCGGACTGAGGGGCGCGCTGTCATGATTGCCAGTACCTGGTGTAGGCAGCGTGACTGCGTGGCCTGTGAGACCCCCCCCACTATGGCAGTAGTCCGCTGAAATGACCCAGTGGCCAAAAAATGCAGGACATTGAGCACCTTCTCCAAGGGGCTCAATGCTTGGGAGCAAAGGGTGGGGGATGTAAGGTCATCTTCCCACTCCCTGACCAGGTCTAGGATGATATGGGGTGGTCGTCAGGCATCCCAAAAAGGCTTGTCCGTGGTGCGAAAATGCGTGCCCTGGCTATTCTCCTCCTCCTGCGGTGTCCCACGATCAGTGCTGCGACAAATGGGGCATTCATCGTAACTGTATATACGTGTTTGTTGTTTGCGTGCACTTTTGTACTGTTCGCGGGGACGCTTCCGCCTTCCTTCGTGTGGCGGACGCGTTGACGCCTGTGTGCGTCTTTTGCCGTGCGCGGGTTTTCCGTATTCGGATCCATGAATACGGGTTGTTCGCGTGCGTGTGGGCGTTCCGTGTAGTTCCCTGCAGTACTTCCCCAGTTACGCCTTCTTTTTCACGCGTTGTTCCCCATTCCACGTGTTACGCCCACTGTTCGGCCCACTTTGGTTGTGTGCGCCGCGCTATGTGCGCTTTTGCTGTGCGCGTAGCGCACGCCGTGTATGCCTGTGTGCGCAATGGCTGGATTGGGCGCAAGGACAGCGGGAAACACGCGCAGCGTCTTCCTTGAATCACACGCGCGCGCGTGTGCTGCGTTTTTCACGCTTGCGCTCCCTTGCGCCTGCTTGCGCATGGATTTTCGGCGCACGTTTGTTCCATGAATCGGCCCCTTAATGTCACAAACCAAGTGGGTGGCCCAAGGTTTCTTGTCTATCATACAGCGTACATCGCCATGACGTCAGAACCAGTATTCCTTTGTACCCTGCATGTTTGCTAAAAGATTTGTAATGCTTGACTGTAAAACCTAATCTTTTTCTTGCACCTTTTGTAGCAATTGTTTAGCTGACATTCGGAAAATGGGTACCTGATTTCAATGGGCCTCATTCCGACCCTGGCGTTAACCAAGGCATTATTAGCGCCTTGGTTGACGCCGGTATCTTTCCGACTCCGCCATGGTGAATGGCGTAATTACCGCCCCATTCCAAGGTTCGCGGGGCGGTAATTCCCCATTCACCATGGGCCCTTCCCCATTCCCATTTTTGCCCCATAGGGCTCAATGGGAATGGGGAAGGCGCTAATTACGGCACCGTAACTTACGGTGCCGTAATTAGCTCCTAGGTCCCTTTGCGGGTTGGTTTTTTAACGTCTGCAAAAAGCAGGCGTTAAGTACCAACCCGCAAAGGGAACTCGGAATAGGGCGGTAAGGGTTTAACGGCACCGGTCTCGTTACCGGTGACCGTTAACCCTTACCGCCCTACTCGAAATGACCCCCAATGTGTATGCAACTCTGTAGCATAGAGTTGCTAGTTCACCCTTAAAGAGAAGGGTGGAATATGTATTCCACGTTTTGTCTGAATCTGGGGTCTTCAGAATACCTTAAGAGCGGTATTCTGATGCTGTTATTTGTGTGGGTCTATCATCGTACCTTCCTCCTTTTCTAGTAGGAAACAGTAGAGGAAAGGCACGTGCTTCTATACTTTTTTCCCATATGCTGATTGGAGATCCTTTGGCTTGTCGCATTTGGTACGTTTCCAGTGCATCATCTATGGTGTCTTTAGAGTGTAATGGGTGAATTGTATAATGGTCTAAAATATTGGATTCTGTAGCAGGATCTAGAAGTTGAAATTGACCAGTTTCTGATGAGTTTTGAATTATTTCAGTGGTGTCCCTCAGGTTTTCGTCAATATTAATTTCTTTGTAGTATTCATTGTTGTCGTTTAAATATTGCAGGGCTTGTCTAACTTGATTTAAGTCCACAAGTTGTTGCCAACATTTTTTGTCTTTTGTAGGTACACCATTTACTAAGATAATTAAACATTGAAGTATTGGACTTTGCACTCCCAGAGTGTACATTTTATTTGAGATCTTATGGCAAATTAACTACTTTGCCACGAATGCCTTTCACTAATTCAGAGAGAGGTAATTTTGCTGTTTTTGGTTGAAGGCGTATTATTGCTTGAAATGGGTGTACAGTTTCAATTATGATGCTCTCATATAAGTTAAGTTGTTACAGGGGTTTTGGTAGTGGGAATAATTCCAAGTTATTTATGATAGCACGTGAAGGTGTTTGGTTGTTGTCAAGTTTTGCAGTGCAGTAATTTCGTATTTATTTTTTGCTATACGATAGAGAGCTAATTGGAACCACTTGGAATTTTCATTGTCTTCTATTTTGTACGTTATTTCTACAGTTTTTGTGCTATTTTTATAAAAAGTCCTGCGACAACACACACACACACACATGGTTTGTTACTTAAGCAGATGTACTTTTAAACTTTAGTATTTCTTTTTTGTATGTGTGTAGTAGAAGGTTGCCATCTGTACAGTTGTTGCTAGTCTGTTGCAAAGCTATTGCATTTTGTAAGTGGCTTTCACTTCCAAAATATTTTCTCTGAATATGCTCTATTTCTTCAAGTAGTTCTTTGGCTGTACCATGTAGAAGATTGTTATTTAAATTGGCTAGTGCTAAAACATGGCTTTTGGCATAGTACAGTTTATGAACCAGATTTCTTATAGTTGTATGGTGTGTTGATATCATTTTGATATGGTGGAAGGTGCTTTTGCAAATAGGTCCAGAAATGCAGGCTAATGAATGCCCTTGTAGACCTGTGTATTTGAGCACTGTACAGGAGTCCATATTTTGTAGCAGTTTAATTTTGAATTTGTCTTTACCTTTCACATACTGATTGAGGAACTGGCGTAAAGATTTGAAAGTTTCTTTGGCTATGTTGATGTGCACGGCCATTTGTAGACTGGACGTATTGGTTCAGTGGAATGGAGAGCTGATAGTAAGTTTTCTGGGGATATTTTTGTATGCAGCGTTTCTTGTTCCACAATGGTATTATTACGTTTTTCATACCCTCGTTCACTGCTTTGTATGGCAATTGGGTGTATTTGCTTTTGTTTGTATGCTTCTTCATTGAAATATGGTTCGGTGCTCGTGGTGTCACTCCATTCACCCCCACAGATGTTTGTGAAGCTATCGTTGTTGATATTCCATTTATTGAGAAGTCTTTTTTGTAGTTTAGTAGTTAGTTTTGTTGGTGGTTTCATTCTGTTTAAAACTAAAATAAATAATTTCCTTTTGAGTAGGATTGCACTGTCTATGAGAGCTTCTAGGATTAATTTTCTACAGTAGGTTTTGAGGTTTGTGCGTGATTTCTCTTCTGTTTTTATAAGGTTTTGAAGGACTCTGTGGCAGAACATTTTTGTTAAATCATTTTTTTGGTATGCTTACTTCCGTTTACATCATGTGCAGTGGTAGCACTAGTGGTAGCTGCAGTCTTGTTAATCACTTTATGTTTCATTTTACATTTTAAAAGAGGAGGCAAAGTTTCTGTACTGGAAGCTGGTTTTGTTTCACTTAGTGACTGTATTAGCGGTTTTGCTTGAACTTTTTGTGCAAATTCTGCTAGGGGTGGATATTAGTTTGGAGACTATTATTTTGATGTTATCTACTTATGTGTTTCTTTCGACGGAGTTGCTTTTTGGTAGGCATTCTTTGGGGTCTGTTGGAGAAAAAAAGAAAGTGTGGGTTGGGATGTTGTGCTGTGTATGTGTGCTTTGTGCATGAGTGTCTGAGTATGATGATAAGGATGTATGTAGAGGTGTGTGATTGTGTAATGGGCTGCTACTTTAGGTTGGGAAGGCTACTCTTGTATTTGTGTGTCACTATACTGGTGTTTAGATGACAATACAAAGTATGCAGCTGCTGAGGGGAAGCAGTAATACTGAATCTAATGTTGCAGGGTTAATACAATTGTTTGTTCTACAATACTAGAATTCTACAGTGTTTGAGTAACAGTTAGAACATTATGGCAGTATTGCACTTATTTTTTGGATGGAAAGAGTAGGTTTGTTCTGAGTTATGGTTCGTACTTTAGATGATGCTGCTTTTCAGGAGAGTGGTCTTCACTGCAATTGTAAAATAAAGATGTTAGTAAATATGTGTGTTAATAGCACTGTTGTTAATGTAGACATGAGTTTCTTTGTTTTTGCAGTAGTAGTGCTTTCTGATAACTGTGCATAGCATGTAGATGCACGTTCCTTTGCACATGTGCTTTCTGTATATTTTATTTGGAATCTGTTAGTTGAATGTGCTTTAGAAATTATTACAATAGTAAGCACACAGGGCACACTTGGCTTTTTAAGGCAGTGTTATTGGACATTAGGAGATAGGAGAAATAATCATATTTTTTTTTGCTATTTATACAAGGCAAATGGGAGGAATTAGGGGAAAAAGCATGCATTATATGCATTTGGGAAGGTGTGGGAAATAAAGCAGAAGGATTTTATGGGTTCAGCAGCTTATTACTCTTCAGGATAGTTGTAGGGGCGAAGGTTCAAATTGAAAATCTGGAGAAGTGGCAAAGGGACAAAGTAAGTTTACCAGACTGCAGGTGATTACCAAACTACTGGGTGTCCCTGTGGTGCTTGGAGATGGGAGAGTCTGAAATAAAGTAAGGGTTGCAATGAAGGGTCTGGTACTTGCATTGCAGACTGAAGGGAAGGGGGGAAATGTTGGATGTCTTGCTTTACTACACTGTTTGTACATAGTTGTACATGATGTGATAGACATGACTGCACCTGTGTATAGTTGAATGTGGTTGTAAATTCTAGAACAGAATGGACAACCAGCTGGAATGAGAGAGCTGTCTAGATTGGAAGAACAGTTGTAGAGGCAGTGGTGTTCTTTCAGCTGGAAGCCTTTCAAATGATATTGGCTATCTGTGTGCATGAATAAAGATGCATGCACTCATCCTGGCTGTGTGTCACTTTATAACACACTAGAAAGCCTTCTCCCATAATTATGCTGTTATTTGTCTCATCTTTTAACATGAAATTACACTTTGTTAGATAGCTGTGTGTGTTGTGTCTGATTACTATTGTAATCATTCCTAAAGGAAGTTCAAATGATAGAATGTATGGTAAATATGCAGAATGTATAGATAGAACATTGTATGTACATCCTATGCACTATAATGCATTAAATGGTATTATGGTTGAAGTGGGGATAAATATGTGGAAGTGGTTACACAAATGATGGAATGAATGAAGAAAATAATAGTTTGCACATTACAGTTAGTGATATGGGTAAATAAAAATGTGAAGAGCAGACAGGTTTGCAAGTGACACTTGATCATAGCAGATGGGACAAATGACATTAAGCTTTTTTTACAGGTGATACAGGGTTAGTGCCAGTTACTCTGTTTATAAGTATTTATACAAGAGTTGTACATGTACTGTGCAGAAAATATTCATACCTGTAGTTTGTGTTCATGCATGTGGATGTGCATGCATCTGCAAGTAGAAATCTTGGAGAGTTGTGTAGTAGTTGCTGTAGTTACTTTGCAATCACAGCCCAATTGTACTCAGAGTGATCAACAGTAAATCTAAAGTGCTGAACTGTGATTATGGAGTTAGATGTAGAGGTCTTGGATGTGATTGGTGGATGGCTGTGTGACTTCTTAACAGTAGCCAATGAGGAAATGATGCAGAGAGTGAAGTGGAAAGGGTGGAAGGGCTGCCCCAGTGTTACGCGCTCTGCGGACACCGCAACTGTTCATGGACAGGGCATACCACATCTGGGGTTTCTCAGCAAATCCAGCATGAAAAGGGGACTGTAGGGATTAGCCAATCAGGTGTTGAGGTTCTGCTTTGTATTTGTAACGCTCACCTGATATCCACGGGGACGCCACTCAGTATGGTTGGACCACTTCTGACCTCGAACCCCTCCCTTGGACGCTTGTTCAACCGAGGACCGGGTCTGAAAACACAGGAATTGGGTTTAGTCTTACTGCCTCTTCTTGCTTGTAGACCACCTCCCTTGTGGACCCAACTCCCCCCCTAGTGCTATCCTCACCTTGCTTTATTGTATGGTGCGCTCTCCGCCCTGCTTCTCTGTGCAGGGATGCGTTGTTGGTAACCTAGTTGCTTCACTGGTGCGGGCCCTCAGAGTCCAGACCTGCTCCGACTCCAGTTGTATAGGTAAGTCTGCTGTTTTGGCAGTTTGTCCTTTACTTTGCAATTGCCCCTGTTAATGTCTCTCTCCTTCTTCCTTAGGTGCAAGAAGTGGTCTAGTGGTGCCTTGCTGCTTGGGGCTGTGCACGAGATGGTAAGTGAAAGAGCGATGCGCGGTGCTATGTGCCTTTTCTTGTGCTGACCTGTCTTTCTCTCTTCCTTGCAGGCCGCTGCAATGTCCCTGAATGGATTCTGCTGAGAAGATAGAGAGCGGTGAGTAATGTGTAGCAAGCGCCGCCTTCTTGATCTTTTGTGTGCTAATCAGTGTTTCCGCTCTCTTGCAAGTCCTTATTATGGCCCGGAGTGGACGTGGGCTTAGAGCGATTTAAACCCAGGTAAGCGTGCGATTGATTGGAATATAAACGCTTACTAATGTTTTTTCGTTCTTTTTCTTCTCAGGTTGTGGCTTTTTCAAGATCGAGGAGACGTCGCCGAGATGTTGAGTTCTCCGGACCCAAGAGCGGTGGACAGGAGCAGGAATCACTCACAGGGAAGTGTATACTAATGGTGTTCTTGTTCTTGCCGGTATTTGGCTCTGGAATGCTGGTGAAGTTCCGAGCAGAACATGGTGAGCGTCACGCTGCAGAGCGCAGAGTAATGCGAAGCGTGTTTCTAAGCCTGGGCATGGCTTATATAGCCCCCAGGTACCCTAGGTATCCCTAGGCCTAACCACACCTAGAACACTAGACCACTTAGCTTGGGTCAGTGAACTGAGCTATGCGGGGCATCCATGTTGTGCAAAAGTCCATTGCCAAGCCCAGTTCTCAAGTTCTCTTTACTTTACATATGAGCCTGGCGCCAAAGGCGCCAGGACTGACTCCAAGAGAGTCTTGCGTGAGATGGCGAGGCCTTTAGGGCCATGATGAAGGGTCGCGATATAGCCCAAATGGCTTGCCTATTAGGGGCAGGGGTCATGAAAGTATTGAGAGAGGCTGTGTGTAGTGAAAATGGCAGAGGTGGAGAAAGTCAGGGTGTTGGTGCTTGGAGATATGTTTGTGAATGGTTTGGAGCAGTATGCTAAATGTAGGAATGTTGCTAACAATTTTGCCGTAATAGGGGTGGAGGTGCGGTGGAGCACTGTGCCTGGTTTCAATTTGCAGGCAATGCTAGAAGTTTGACAAAATATGGCTAGGGTTAACAGTCCACATGTGGTTGTCCTGCACTGTGGTGCTTTGCATTTGGGCTATGTCAGTTCCCCTACTTTGTTGGAAGATCTGGAAAACTTGGTTCAGGGAGTAGCGAAAGTACTTCCAAATACCAAGGTTATTTGTTCTGCTTTGGTGCCTAGGGCAATATGGGACAATAGTTCTGTTTTTTGTCCTCAGCAAAATGTTGCTAGGTGTTTAATCAACTGAGGCATGTTTGCTTTTATGATTAGAGCTGGCATGTTCATTTGCAACAATGACAACATTGATTCTGGTAATGTTGTTTACTTTAAAGAAGATGGCATGTCTTTATCTTTTATGGAGAAAAATAAGGAAAAAAAACAAACATTTTCAAAATGAAAGGTGTTTCTGAAGCATCTACAAAAAAAAAGGCTCTTTTCAGAGCCAAGCTCGAAGGAGAAATGGGGCATACTATTTAAATGTTCATTCCCCAGCGCGTATTACATACAGGGAATTTGAGGCTAAGCGGCATGCAAATGAGACTTAGCAGAGCAAAGGATTCGTCAATAAGGTTTACTGGGTGTGATGTGTAAGGAGAGACTTTGTCAGAAAGTCTTTTCCTGAGAGGAGAGCAGATAGCTGTGGCTGTGTGTTTCAGAAAGCAGATTGTCTGGAATTTGGGAGACTCGTGGATAAATTGGTTGGAGGTGCATGTAGATCGCTGTGGAGTGGCTGCACACCTTGGATTCCCTGATGTGAAAATGCACTGGCATAGAGTGCGTGGAATGAAGTGGCTGGATTTGGTACCTCTTTGTGCAACTTTGGTGACACAGTGTCATCCAGACATTATTATTATTCATTTATTATTCAATGTGGAGGGAACAGTTTAGGACATGTCTCTGGAATCTCTTTGCAATTTGCAATGAAAGAAGGATTTGGGAAAGTTGTGGACATGTTTCCAAAGTCCCGAGTAATTTTTTCTTGTATTGCACAGAGACAAATATGGCTGTGTTTTTCTTCATTTGTTCCACAAATGGAGAAAGTGAGGCGCAATGTCATCAAGGCTGTTTGTGCCTTTTTGAGAGATGAAAATATTATGTTTCGTAGTATCCACATTTTTCGCAGAGATGGAGTACATCTTACTTATGCTGGCAATCATATTTTTCTGTGAAATATACAAAATGCATTGCAACCCTTTTTGGAATGATAGCAATCCATTTTGCAGTAGGTGTTGACCATTTGAAGTTTTTGAAACACAAAAAAACACCACAAAATGGCTCTTTTCAGAGCCACCACTTCCCCCCAAAGAAAAGTGGAATGGTTCTAATAGGGCAGCACCCCAAACATTTTAGAAGTCCACGGACTGTCTGCAGACTTCTAAAAATGCACAGGGCCCTGCACAATTTATTTGCCACTTCTATTTTTAAACTGTGAAAGGCGGCTCTGAAAAGAGCCTTTTTTTTGGATTTTTGTTGTTTTATATATTTTTTGGTTTTTTAAACACGGCACACAAGGAAAGGAAGGGAAAGGAGGGTAAGGAAGGGGCACCAACCACGGGGATAAGAAAGGGCAGGTGGAGAGAGGAAGATGTTGGGTGGGCTTTATTCAGGTAGCTGGCAGACCTTCTCATGCTCTCAGACCGCAGCCTCGAAAGCACTTTGAATGGTCTCCCCCCTGCAGAGTACTGCATTGCAGTACATACACAATACTGTGACCTTTGAAAGGTAAGGGTCTACAACAACATCACGTATGGACTGCGAGGCAGCCGGAGGGATGCACTGCCCCACAGGAGTGTCTATTGTGGTGACAGGACCGGAAACAGAGGATGCTGCATGGAACTCAACCTACTACATTTATCGTAAGGTACAACCTTACGAATAGCCACACTGTGAAACGACTTTAGGTGTTGCTTCATTGAGGTAGTACCGTAGCTGTACAAACCCGGTTTGCTACGACTCAGTACCAGCTGGCACTGATTGCAGCGCACCTTGTTTGCATGAGCTTTCGGTACTGCATCAAGAGTGGTAAATACCCTCCAAATCCAAGATTCACAGTGAGAACTAGTAGTATTTATTTATTTATTTATTTGAATTTATAAAGCACCCAGCAGCCCGGAGGCATCGTGGCGCTTGTTACAGAAAGTTCACTTAGAACATTTTTTTTTTACTTAACAGGTTTAGGGCAAACATTAGAGAGCAGTGGTACAAAATCAATGACATTGTTAAAGGGCGATCCGAGGTTACAGAGAAACAGAGTTCAGTCTTTAGCATTTTTCTGAACACAGTGAGGGATTCTATGTTTCTTAAGCTGCGCAGGAGCGCGTTCCAGGCTTTTGGGGCTAGAACTTCGAAGCTAGTGCCGCCAGCTTTGGCTCTGTTAAAAGCTGGGACTGAGAATAGGTGCGAGTACTGGTCTCGTTTTGGCCTGTGGTCTGGGGCCTGGTGTAGTCTCTCTGGTAGGTAGGCTGGGGCAGTCTGAGAGAGGCACCTGTGAGTGATCGTGAGGGCCTTGAATGTTATGCGTTCTTTGATGGGAAGCCAGTGGGCATCTATTCTCACCTGGGTAATGTGATCTCTCTTTGGGATGCTCTGAGGGCATTATTTTGCACAATCTGAAGTCTGTTAATGTTATTGGTGGAGGTGCCTAGGAGTAGAATGTTGCAGTAGTCTAACTTTTCACCAATGGTGGCTCTGGCGAAGTTGAGGCAGTTGTTTGGCAATAGGTGGGGTTTCACTGTATTTATGATTTTAGTAGTGAGTGCGGCCGATGAAGAGATGGCGCTGACTTGCCTTTCCATTGAAAGGGAGGAGTCAAGGTATACGCCTAGTGTTTTCACTGCAGCAGATGCAGTGATAACAGTGTTCTCAATACTGAAGGAGATGTATTTATCGTCTGGTTTTTTTAGGGACTCTTTGGGGCCTACCAGTAGGATTTCTGTTTTTTCCCCATTTAGACATAGGCCATTGGCTGCCATCCAGGCCTTTATGCGAGCATATGTCTTCTGGAGGGTGTTGAGACCTAGTTCATAGTCCCCTGTTAGGGGGAGAAGGATTTGTGTATCGTCGGCATAGTTGGTAAAGGCTATGCCGAATTCCTCTAGGTCACTGAACAGGGGAAGAGTGAATAGATTGTAGAGGGTGGGGGATGTGCAGGATCCTTGTGGGACTCCACACCCAATGGGGGATGGAGAGGCTGAAGCCTGGTTTGAAAAGACTCTCATAGCTCGGCCCTCCAGGAAGGAGGTGATCCACACGGTAGCTTCTTTGGAGAAGTGAGCAGTGTCAGTGAGGTGTTTACACAGGATCTTGTGGTCAACCAAGTCAAAGGCCGCTGAGAGATCCAGAAGTCGGAGGAGTGAGGATTTGCCTTTGTCCATGGCTTCTAGTAGTTGATTCTTAAGGTCCGGTAGGGCTGATTCAGTGCCGTGATGAGGACGGAAGCCGGACTGTCTTTTACCAAGGATGTTGTGTGTTTCCAGATAGGACTGAATCTGTAGATATGCAGCCTTGTCCAAGATTTTCAGTAGGAATGGCAGAGTGGTAATTAGACAGTAGTTGTTGGGGGAGTCAGGGTCAAGAGTGTTTTTTTTAGTAGTGGCCGAACCCAGGCTTCCTTAAGGGCAAGTGGGATGTTGCTGGTAGCGAAGGAGGCATTGATGAAGGTGGTGATAAATGGGGCCAGGGCTGTCGCACAATCTTTGACAAAGTTGGCTGGGCATGTGTCACCTTTACATAGCGATGGTTTGATGCACTTTGATGGTTTGATGCACTTCATGATCCCTAGGACCTCAGGGATTGTTACATCCCTAAATGCAAAGGGTTTGGGTGTGTTAGTGTCATGTTGACTGCTAGCGGACGGGAGGGTGGTGTTTTTTTTTGATGTGGGTGAGGTGGCTTTAGGCAGTTTGTCGAGTTGAGTCTTAATCTTCTGTTGGAGGGTTTTAATTTGATCTAAAATGGCATGTTGGATGTTGCATACACCATGTTTTGTTTTTCTCGGTGGGTTGTGTAGCAAGGGGGATGGTTAGCTCATTGTAGATGGCAAATAGTTCTTTGGGTTGGGAGTTGGCTTTCTCAATTCTAGAGTTATATGTGGCAGCTTTGGCTCTGGAGATTGCTTTTTTATAGTCTTTGGCGATTGTCAGGTAAGTGTGTCGGGGGGGAATTCTCCCGGGGTCGGCTGGGCCGTCCGCGGACCTCCGGGCAGGGAGGCCCCAACTTCTCCCGTATATCCCAAAAGAGATAGAGTATGAGACACACGCAAGAAGCAAGGTGATTCTGCTGTTTATTAAACAAAACGGCAGGGATGGGTCAAGGATCGTACGCGTCCGTCCTGACACTCTCTCAAAATCGTGGGGCTCGCAGGCCCTTTTTACCTTAGTATGACGCGCTACTTGCGTCACCTGAGAAAGTTAGCAAAAAACCTATCGTCACTCTGGATTGGTTCCCTGAGTGGTAGGGTTAGTATAGCATACGTATAGAGAACGTTGTTATTGGTTAAGGGTCAGTCAGGTGGTATACTTGGGTTGTCCCTTCAGTTTGATACATAAAAATTGTTACATGAAGACCCCTGAGGATTGGTTAATGTTAATGGCGTCAGTGATAAGGGCCCCATGTTCTGATTGGTTCTCCCGCGAGCCCCCCAGTCTGGGACCATCGCTGTTCCCAGCTCGCGGTGCACCTGTCATTTGCAACAATGTTTCACTATGGGTATGTGCAGACAATGTGAGGATTTATTCATAAGCAGGAAGGCCGACTACTCCCACCACCGCAGATGTCCATTGAGTCGCTTAATTGTATCTGGTTGTGTCTTGAGACGGGGGATCCAGGCGCCTTCTTCTTCCTGGGCTTGGCACCCTATCAGGTTTGGCTTGGTCACGTGAGGTGGGACCGTGGTTGAGGCAGAATTCTGCACAATTAATATTGCATTTCTCACTGTGTGCCTGGCTTATCTTGCAGGTGCGACCTTGGCGTCGGCTTGCGGTATGAGAGTTTGCAACGTTGTGCCCTTGACTGTCTGCTTTCGCTGGGCTCATTCTGCAAGGTCAGCAACCGAACTCTTGCTCATTCAATGTTCATGGAAGCTTTTGCTTGCGGCCTACTTGGGCCTGGTGCATAGGTGGAACCGTTTGATACAGAGCGCTTTAGGTTATGGTATCATATTGCTCTATCCCCAGTATCGTGTCTTCGTTATATTTCTCATTATGGTACAAGGGTTTAGAAGAAGCGTGAGCAAGCCTTTTTAGATGAGTCCATTATGCGTCTTG
Source organism: Ambystoma mexicanum (assembly GCF_040938575.1). Taxonomy (NCBI): domain Eukaryota; kingdom Metazoa; phylum Chordata; class Amphibia; order Caudata; family Ambystomatidae; genus Ambystoma; species Ambystoma mexicanum. Next base: position 1,303,463,975 of record NC_090922.1, read on the forward strand.
CGTTTCTGCATTTTGAAAAGCCTATGTGGAAAATAATAAAGATGCACGTCCGTGGGTGTGTCCGTCGCCTACGTCGTAGCACTGAGTATGTTCTTCGTGTGGATTGGTGTGGGAGTGTCCGGTGTGTATGTTTGCACGAGTGTGCTGACCGTTGGCTAGGTCGTCATGGCATCTCTAACGATGTGTTGATTTGGTGCTGGATGATTCAGTCGAGTCCATCCATGCCGCAGGTGTCGGCATGTGCAGGGCAGGCTGGTGGGCAGGCGGGTGGGCACATCCGTATGTTCTTGTACCAGGGTATTTGGTCATCTGGGAGATGGGCAAACTCCTCTCGTGGCGGGTGTCTGGGCCGTGATCCTCTAGGCCAGGGTTGAGAGGGGATTGGTGGGAGCCTTTGTTCACTTTTCCCACTTCAGTCCCCCCTCTGGACGACTTGTCGACCACAAACATATCCTTTTCCTTATCTCCTCTCACTCTCCATATTTTAGTTACTCCTCCCAAATGTCCATAGTGGTTAACATGGTCTTCAAATGACCAGTACATATATACACAGGTTCCTCCAGGTGTGCAGTATACCCATTTCCCTATGTAGCTCCTTGGGTTTCTTGGGTTTTCGAGCTTCACAGATGGTGGGTCCAGGTGGTTAGTGATGATCTGGTTGCGCAACCTCTCTCTCTCTTTTATTATTGTGCCTGTGTGTTGGCCGTCATCTGCTGGCATCAAGGGGTGCATACCGACCATTTCGATCATCTCGTCTGTGGTGCGTGCCTTGCGGGCCTTCCAAAATCTTATTATGATAAGTGCAGCTCCAGCCAAAATAATGCATCCAACTATGATCTTCAGTCCATCTGACAGCCAAGATGGCATCCATGACTATAGCGTCGAAAACCAGCTCTCATCCTTTTTTACACCTTTGCTTTCATCCATCATTTTGGAGTGCATCTGGGCCAATTGTGATACTGCTTATGTCAGTGTACCATTGTCAGCATCGTTAGCAGGAATGAATGTGCAGCATGATTGTCCTATCTTTGCGCAAACTCCTCCTTCCATTGCTGTGAGGAGGTCCAGTAAATATCTGTTCTGTAGTGCTACCATCCTCACTGCTCGCAGTTCCTCTTTTATTGCGTTGAATCCATTTACTGTAGAGTTAATTGTCATCATTAGTTCCCATCTAGTTATCTGGAGCCATTTTGCGTTTGCGTAGGCCTGTAGTCCAGGATGTATTATTGAGGAGAAGAACATTGCTGCTCTGCTGAATAGTCTGTGTTCTGGCGGAATTGAAGTGAGTGCTGTTTCCGACCTTCCCCACAGGTAATTTCCTGTCAGAGGTTCTCCTTGTCTTTTCTTTCTATTCAGGACAGTGTTGTTGCCGTTGTTTCGGTTCTCTGGCCCCTTCTGAAGCTGTGCAGATCTCTTCTTCCTCTTGTTTCCTTCATCCATTTTGGGGAAATTCGCCACATTCACATGTTTCTGGGGCACCACTAGTGATGGTACATTAACGTGTACTATTGTGCATATACCATTCCACAGAGGGGGCAGTGTGTGGTATGCCTTGTCTCCACAGGCCCAGTAATGGTCCATTACTACTGCTGTTCCTGCTCCCCCCTCAGGTAGCTCTGTCACGCTTGCACAGTTGGTGTTGTATCCTACGTCCACTTCTCCTTTGTGTTGGTAGCATACCTTAGGTGCAGTCATCGGCAGTATTGTTATTGGGTCTTCATCCTTTTCTATCCACGTTAGCATGGGTACGTACTTGACCCAAGTCGTCCAACATCTGTTGTAGTGTTCAGCAATAGTTGTAGTATCTTCTCTCATTACCATGTTGCTGCCAACCACTCCTGTGTCCCATTTGTCACCCAGGTACATCTTTCCTGTTATTATTATCAACGGTCTTTCCCAACATCCTTGTTTACCAGGAACTTCAGTGGCGTACCAATCACATGGTAGGTACTGTAGTGTAACTTTCTTCGTTTCTCCTTTTTCAGGGCCACTTGTTATGTATTTGAATGCTTCAGCATGTAAACTGGACTTGTGGTAACTCAAATAACTCTTAAGGAAGTTATTTTCGTACAGGTATGTGTCTCGTGTTTTCCATACCAGGTGCACCGTGTTCCCTTGAAATCTCCCTTTCGTTTGGAACAGTGCCAGGTATATTATACACCGTGCTGTTTTTCATCTATTTACGTGGCAACGAAAGTTCGGGAGGCACTCATGGCGTATGGGATCAATGAGCAGACGTAGCAGCTGTCTTCTGTTGTTTGTTTACCTATTTGAGTCATGTGCTGGTATCACATGTTGTTTGAGACGTGTGCTGAATTTTGTATGTAGTTGTCAATATCTTTATTGTCTGAGTATGTGCTGCGTTTAACTCTATTTCCCTTGTGTAGAATTTTGCTAGTACCACCTGACGTAACACCTGTTACAGCTGGGGGTGGGGGTATGTTAAGTTTGGGTACAGCAAAAATATTGATAGCATAACTGTTCTGCCATACAGAGGCAGCCACGAACCCGGTGATCATCAAAATCCCTATCATCTTTATTACAGAGGCTAGTCTCACCGGCATTTTGCTCTTACCTTGCTGCAGTCCGGCAGCTAATTCTTGCGACGTTAAAGTTGCCCACCTGAAAATTCTGAATATGCTTGTTATTAGTGTTAGTTGTTGTTTTCAAGCTCTCTCTATCAAGTAGTTGTTCCGTGCCAGACGAAGAGCTGTTCCCACGCCAATCTAAGCGATCTATCTCTTAGGACAGGCAAGTATGGGTGGAGGTGGGGCATTGATTGTTCTATGGCCAAGAGAAGTGCTGTGTAGTAGACACATACCCTCCTCCTTTTCAGGTACTTTGGCCTTTTTATGTAATAGACAAATTGGTGCGATAATTCTTCAGGGTAGTTATTGTCTGAGGGTATCATCTACTCCTGGGCAGTGAACTTTGTTAGTTATCTGTTTTCTTAGCAGTACAATAATACACTGTACCTGCATGTGCGAGAGAAAAAAAAGAACATTCAAGTGTTTACATGTGTATGTGCAAAACAATGTCCTTCAGTTGGGTTATTACTGCAGTGGGTAGGGGGTCGATGGGCAGAGGGTTGGGGCTCAACTGGTAGAGGTTTGTTTACTCTTTGATCGTGTGACCATGGGGTGGGCGGTATGGTAATTACCCCTTTCTATTTCAGTAGTTGTCTCTGGGGAATCAGGGGGGTGGCAGGGTATGGGGACACTTTGGCCGTTAGTTGCGGTAGAAGTCCCTTCCTCCGTTGGCGACGCTGTTGCTGTTCTTCCAATGGCCCTGTCGGTGACGCTAGGGCGGGTCTGGAGTTTGCAGATCTTTACGTCGTGTAGGTGATTCCAGGCACGTTTGTCCTGTAGCTTTACTGCTCTCGTTGATACTTCCTCCACCAGGTGGGGGCCAGTGAAGCGTGGGCTGTTCCACTTTCTGTTGAAATTGTGGAGTAGTACGTGGTCACCTTTGGAAATTTTGCACAGTTTTCCCTTTTCCAATTCTTCATCCGCGTCTTCTTGTTGATCACTCTTAGACCCGCCCCGCGTGCGCTCGAGCTGTTGAGACACAAACACTACACTAGTAATCAAAGAAGACACATATTGGTACATTTCATCACCAAGGACATTTGCAGTACTCTCATGGTCGGTGAATGCTCTTGATGTTGGCGTCAGAGGAAGGCGCATTTGGCGTCCGGTCACCACCTCATGAGGGGTGGGGTGGTGGTCGGAGCCTGGTCTATTCCTTAGCTCAAATAGGGCTAGCGGAAGGCAATACAGCCAACTCTTCTTTGTTGTTTGCTGTATCTTTGCAATTGCCTCTTTTAATAGGCCATGCAGGCGTTCGCATATACCGTTGGCCTGCGGGTGATATGCACATGCAAATTTATGCTTGATGTTCAGTAAGGATGTGATATGCTGGAACATTTCATTGGCGAAATGCGGCCCATTGTCTGACCGTAGTATTTCGCACACCCCCCACCTGGGGAAGACCTCCCTCACTAGGAATTTAGCTGCTCGGAATGCATCTGGGTGTGAGCAGGGCCCTGCCTCAATCCACCTCGAGAATGGGCACACAACTACAATCATATACCTATTTCCTTGACATACGTTGATCATATCAACATAGTCAATATGGATGTGTCGGAAAGGTCCCTCTGGCCGGGGTATAGTACCTTTTATCACCTTCAGCGTGTGACCGGCCGTGAACTGCTGACATGTGAGACAATTGCTGATAAAATTTGACACGTGGGAATTTAACTCGGGGCAGAACCAATCTTCCCTAATTCGTGCTGCAATGACTTCCTTGCCTGTGTGGGCGGGATGGTGTAGCTGGCTCAGGGCGGTGTTCAATAGTGCCAGTGGCATTACCATCTTTCCAGTGCTACCCTGGCGCCATAGTGCGTCAGTTGGCGACATTGTACATCCTCTTTTTACCCATATTTCTTTTTCTGCCATTGGTGCAGCCGCTTGTAGCTCCATTATCTGTGTGGCTGGGAGATGGGTGTACCCTTCTCTTATTAACATCTCCTTAGCTATTCCCCTCCCTCTCCCTCTCTCTGACTCTGGGGGGTTATATATCTCGCCAAAATATGCAGCATACTTCGCGTGTGCTTCTGCTGCTGCATTCCCTTTTGAAATATGGTCTTCACCATTAGTGTGTGCGGTGCATTTGACCAAGGCTAATTCTTGGGGGTCATTTATTACTTAAATTAGTTCAGCCAATAAGAGGGCATGTTGCACTGGGGTGCCGTCAGCTCTCCTAAACCCTCTTCTCCTCCACTTGGACAACCCTGAGTGGACAGTAGATGTGACATATGCACTGTCGGAATAAGTGGTCACTCGTTTGTCAAAGATCTCCTTCAACGCCAAGATCAGTGCAACTAATTCCGCTGCTTGGGCGGAGTAATGCTGTGGTAATTGTACGCACTTCATCGCCACACACACCGGTACCTCCGTCATTTTTACCACTGCTGCCCCAGTTCTCCTAATCCCGTCACCTTGGTCAATTGTTGATGACCCATCAATGAACAAGAGCTCACCTCCTTCTAGTGCATTCTCTTCAACCCTTCTACTGCATGAATACATTTCAGTAATCTTTGTACAATCGTGTGCATAGTCTCCTTCCTCAATTGCTTCTGCTATAAACCTTGCAGGGTTGACCGTGCTGCATCTAACAATTGATAGTTCAGCTCTAGATAATATTATCTCATAACCTGACGCCCTCTGCGTTGTTAGCGTGGACTTAGGCTTGTTCAATATTGCAAATAGTGCATGTTCCACAAATAGTGTGGTCGGGCACCCCATGGTGATTGCTGATGCTTTCTCTACAGCAAAGGCAGCTGCGGCGAGACCTTGTTCGCAAGGGAAATGACCTAGCATCACAGGATCCAAGTGGCCGCTGTAAAACGCTACTGGTTTGTAGCCCATGCTTGTTTTTTGAGCCAACACTGCTTTCATTACTGTTGAGTCGCAATGTGAAAATATAAAAAATGGTCGTTCATAATCTGGGGTGGCCAGTACCGGAGCTGTTGATATTGCATCTTTCAGTTCATCAAAAGCCTCTTTCATTTCCATTGTCCACCCCAACTTTTTCTCCCCTTTGTTAGCTTCCTTTAACCCCTCAAGTAGGGGCCCTATGTATGAGCTGTAATCAAATACCCATGCTCTGCAGTAGTTGCACAGGCCCAGGAACTGCTGTAATTCTCTCACTGTTTGTGGCAATGGCGTTTTTGAAATGGCCTGTGCTCTTTGTGGTGCAATCTGTCTTCCATATTGGGATATGAGCTGTCCAATGTAAAGTACTTGTTCCTGACAGTATTGTAACTTTTCCTTGTCTACCTTGTAACCTTTTTCAGCCAATATTGTCAGCATCTTTAATGAGTCCTCTCTGCATCTTTTTTCGTTTGTGCTGCAAATTATTATGTCGTCAACATACTGTAACACTGTGCTTTCTACTTCAATGTTACCCAAATCCATCTGTATTACTCTGTTGAATATTGAGGGTGACTCGCAGTACCCTTGTGGCAGTCTGGTGTGTTTCCACTTTGTGTTTCTGTAAGTGAAGCTTGTCAGATCTTGTGAGTCTGGGTGCAGTGGTATTGAGAAAAAGGCATTTCTAAGGTCGATCACTGTAAACCGTGATGCTTCTGCTGGAATGCCGCACAATATTGTAGCCGGGTTTGCTGCTATGGGGTATTCTGCTTCCACTATGTTGTTCAAAGGCCTGAGCTCCTGTATGAAGCGCCAAGATCCCCCTTTAGCCTTGCGCACTGGGTATACAGCTGTGTTGCATGGAGATTCTGATGGGACCAATATGCCATTATTTATAAGGGCCGTTATTGTTTCATATATGCCCTCATCTGCCTCTTTTGATAGTGGGTACTGTTTCACTCTGGGGAGTATTGCACCCTTTTTCAATTTAATTCTTACTCCCCCTATGCTTTTTATGCACCCCACGTCATAGGGGCTAGTAGTCCATAATGACGTGGGTACTTTTGCCATATCCTCCTCAAAAAAGGGAACTGGGGTGGACGTGGGTGCCTCAAGTGCCATTGTAATTTTCTGTGCCACTTGTTTGTACGTCACCCTTAGCCATATTTCCACACTCATCATAAATACCATTTCACCTTCTTCCTTTTCTCCTGAGAAGAGCTCCTCATCTGACACCTGGGTGAGTCTACAGCCCTCTGCCAGTGCTATCACTGCCCTCCATGCTCTTCCTTCTCTGTCTTGGGCATGCACTGCAATGTAATCAGCGGTTGCTATAATGCTCTCTATGTCCACTGAAATCACCTTTCCTTCTGGTTCGTTGGCTGGTGTTTCTGGTCTAAACAAGTAGGCTGCTGGCCTCCTCCAGATCTTTCCCTCTATCCCTGGCATCCATGCAAATGCCATGTCCGTCCCGTACTGGCACAGTTCACCATCTACTGGCTCAGCCCTAATTACTGTCTGTCCACAGTATGCCTGCATAATCTGTCGTGCAGTGAGCATGTTAATTCCTGGAGTGGAACAAATTATGCCGTCCTCAGTAAAGGAGATCGTCATATTCAACCTGCTCATTATGTCTCTCCCCATTATATTTACTGGTGAGGCCCTAGAATATAAAAGTGGGACTGACATGTCATAATCCCCTATTGATAAGGGAATGTTATCAGTAAAGGGAACCAACCCCCTAGCCCCAGAGAATCCTTGGGTGTTCATGGCTTCACCTGACATCTTAAATTTACCTTCCCTTATACAAGACCGGGTCGCCCCGGTGTCAACAAGGAATGATAATTTTTTGTCACCTATCGTCACCTCTATGCGTGGTTCCTCCGCACTATTAGGTGTTACCGACAGGATGGGACACACCAAGGCCGTCTGTGGGCTGTCCTATTTGGGGTATAATGATTGACCACTTCCCGTGTAAGGGTTGTGTCCCAGGACTGTCACCCTACCCAGTTATGTTTGCTGTAGTTGGGTATTGGTTGAGGTTATGTTATGGTCTTGGACTTGTGCAGGTGGCTGTTGTTGCGTTACTAGTTGTTGCTGTCCATTTCCCTGTTGCAATGTCTGCTGTTGCTGGAGGCCCTGCTGTTCCTGTGTGAGCTCTTGTTGTCCCTGTTCACTCCACAACGGTGTGCCTGGTCTCACTCTACACGGACGTGACATGTGTCCTACCAATCCACAAATCCAACACACCAGTGGTTCCCTGTTCTGCCATGGAAAGCTTCCTGTGTTGTCCTGGTATACTGGGTGCCCGGTGGGGTAGGAATTTCTAAGTCCCCCCACCTGTTGTTGTGTGTTATATCCGTATCCTCTCCCTCTCATTATTCCTCCCCTTCCCCGGTTGTAATTATAATACCCAGCTCCTGGCGTTGAGTATCCTCCTCCCATGTTAGTCGTGTATGGTTGGAGTGGCGGCATCTGTTGTGTTACAGTCTGCGATGATTGTATTTGGGAGGGGTTTTGTGCAGCCACTACTTGTGTGGGGCTTTGAGTTATTGTGGCAGCTGTAGTTATTAGTGCGCCTTCCATCGTGTATTTAGTGAGTTTCTTCTGTACTAGTTTAGCCTCTTCCGTTTTCCTATCCTCTTCCTTTTTTTTCATTTTTTCTTGCCATGTCCTGCAATGATGTACTATAGTCAGTTGTATTTCTGGCCATGCTTTTGCTTCCATCCCCACTACTTTCTTTAGTTGCTTCTGGACTGCTTCTGGGAGCCCCTGTACTAGTATATGATAGAATATTGCTGGTGTTTTGTCCCATTGTTCTCTAGTTTCCATACGCCACTTCTCTTGAATTTCCTGGATATAATCAACAGGATCTTCGTTCTCACGCATCTTGCGCAAGGTAATTGCTCCTATGTCTGATGTGTCTGGATACTGTACCCTCAGCGCCTGCCATAATGCATGTCTGCAGTTTGCGAATGGTGCCCCATCGTGCGATGTGTTTGTTATTGTGACCCCGGGGAAGCCCGCTCTCTTCCAGATGTCATCCGCAGCATCCCCTAATATTGATATTAGAAGGCCCTTTACATCTCCCACTGCCAACTTCTGTCCTGCAGTGTGTTTTTCCATTTCATATATCCATTTACCCGCATCTCCGCTTAATGATGGGAGTCTGCACTTTATATTTTCCTTGTCTGTATGCTTCCAAGGCACGTATTGTGGTCTAACCCCTCCCCTCTCTAGAAGAGGCATTAAGTTGTGTCCCGTTTTACCCCCTGGGTTCCACAAAATCGAGTCCTCACACCCCTCCTCTTCTTCCGTCTCTTCTACATCGTCAGTTTCGTCCATATTTCTCCTGCTCTTCACCCTTTCTCCTCCACCACTTCCCCTTCTTTCATCGTTTCCTTTGTTTATTGTGGGCATGTGTATTAGTTGTCCCTGCCTGCGTCCAGGGAGGTCTCCTTCCTGCATAGGGTGTCAGTTCGCTTGTGAAGGGCGCTAGTTTAGATGGGCATGTTGCACGTAATGAGCGTGAGGTGGTGGAGCATGTAGGACGGGACAGTGACGGCGTAGCTTCACGTGTCTGCCTTTCCGCTATTCCATGCTCTTCCTCCTCACTTCTCTGCAGTTCTTCCTTTCTCCTGCAGATCCATGGTGAGTCTCTATTTGTCCGGGTGGTGTATAGTTTATCTAGGCTTTCCCTTTCACTATTTCTTCCTTCCTTCTCCATTCCTTCTTCTTCCTCACTACAAAAGTCATTCATAAATGGCAACCCCCAAACTGTCTTTTTCCCCCCAATCGTTACTGTTCTTAAGTCTATTAGGTCCGTTCCTCCCTTTTCTTCTTTACTACTCGCTCCCCTTTGTGCCGATGTTGTTGCTACTTCTGTACCTCTATATACATGCCTCCTTACTTCACTCTCCCCCCTCCTATCTTCTCTTTCCCCTTCATTTCTCTCCGCTACTTCCCTACCAATTTCCTCTCTTTTCTTTTTTAATTCTTCCATTACTTCACAACTCATTTTTTCCAATATCTTTTCATCTTCTTTCTTCCTTTCCCATCTCTCCCTCTCCCTTTCTAATATACTCTCTATCATCCTCCCTTCTTCGTATTTCCTTGTCGTTTCTGACAGTAATCTCTTCTTCCATATTGCCATTTCTTTTTCTTTCTCCTCTTCCTCTTTTTTCCTGTCGCGCAGTGCTGCTCTTGATACCCTTTCTGCTGCTACCTTTATCCTTTCGGCTTCTCTCCTTTGCTCCTCAGTTCGTTCTCTCATTTTTTCCAACTCATTCTTACCTTCTTTCCTTTCCCGTGCTCTCTCTCTTTCCCCCTTCTCGAGCTGCTTGATCAGTGCATTCTGCTCATCCCTCAATTCTGCTAATCGTTCCTCCAAAGTCTCTTCCTTTTGTCTTAACAGCTCTTCCCCCTTTCCTTTCCCCTCTTCCCCTTCCATTTCACTCTCCCTGGTATTATCCTCATCCATTTTCCTTACCACCTCCTTCTCTTCTCCTGTTAATGAACCTCGTAATTTTAATAGTATCTGCGCAGCTACCCACTCATCATTTCCTACGTCCGTAGTCTGCTCTTCTTCAGCCCTCCCCACCCCTGCTAGCATCTTCCTATGGGCTGATCCCGTTGTACTAGTCCGCTCCCCTCCCATGTGGTCACCTGTAGCTGTATATGGAGGCGGGCTGTATGCCGGGTTCGAGTACCACTCAGCCGCTCTTAATTGTTCTCTTGCTATTTCTCCTAGTTCTCTTAAAGGATACAGCCCCCCTCCCTCTGTTTTCACTACCTTCGCTAGAGGTATATCGTCGCTCTGTTCCTTTTTTATTTCATTTTCGGTTGAGTTGTCACTCTTTTCTCCTCCCTCTTGTCCTTTCCCCGTGTTCTGTGTGCCTTCACTCTCCTTTTCCCCATTCTCTCCCTCCTCCTTAATCTCCTTATCTCCCGTTTTTTCTCCTATAATGAACATTCCGTTTGGTCCTGGTCGGGACCCTTGGAACATCCTCCATAAGTTGAACACCTCCACGTGGTGTGCCAACTTCTTCCCCTTGTATGTATTATGCAGATGGTTTAATAGTGAGTGTTGGGTATATGGATCAAAGCTACCATTAGGTGGCCATGGTGTCGTCATTTTGTTGTCCGTCCCCTGTGTCCATTCTATGCTGTACTTGATCAATTTCTCCCTATGGGGTGATAGTGTTTTACATATGTGTTGCAGCGGGGTAGTGAGGGTGTTCCCCCACCCCCCTGATCCAGTCCCGTATGACATAGTAGCGCTCCACTTGTTACCCTTCCCCTATTTGGTAGCGGTTATCTCACTAGCAGTTTACAATATACAGCCTTATATCTTTACCTGGCCCCGTAAGTTTGGGGACTTGCGATAGTCCGCTAAGGAAAAATTAGTAAAATATAGTATTTACATTTGTATATTCTTTTCTTTCGTTTCTTCCTCTATACAACACCCTTACGGCCCCCTGCGGCCGAGGCGCACGTAGCCCCCTGCGGCTGCGTGCCCCTTGTGACGTTCTTATACTGCCGTCCTACTTTCACTTGCTCCTCCTCCCTCTTGTACACTTGCCGTGGCCGGCGTTCTCCGCGCGCAGCCACGTCCCCCTTTTCGCCTTCCCCCGATCAACTCATTACCGTGTACCTCCGTTTCCACGCCCTCAACACAGCTCTCCTCCCCGCTACTCAAAAATAAAGATGCCTGGTTCTCGAGGTGTCCTATGAAAACCCTGCTGGTGACGTCACTGATCTCTTCAAACTACTGGTAAGTTCTTCATATACTCTTTAAGTCCAAAATACACTTGCAATCTACCCCCGTTAACCCCACAGCTGTCTTCCTGTCACTCCTGGAACAAGGTAGTCAATAATATAATCGGACTGCGCACGCTGCGTCGCCTCTCGTGTGATACGCCCCTCGACAGGAGGGCTTAACCAGCCAATTATCTTCCGTATTGGGCAACTAGCTAGCTACCGCCTACAGGGAAACGTCATCTATCTATCGAGTTTCCTGCTCGAACAATAGGGATCCTCATCTACTCATTGATCAATAATTGCCAAATCGTAGGAAACCACGCACACACACACCCTTACACATGGTCGCGACCTAGGCCAATCAGTGTCTACGAGCGGCCGCACGTGATGTTTTCGTGCTCCGCCCCCTTCTCTCCCGTAACATAGCGGACTGCTCTCGCACTCGTCCGGCTACCATTCATTTCATTGCCAACACTAAATTATCAAACCTTCGCCGCGCACCCGTGCAATACCTCCCTCATTCAATTCCTCCCCCCTCCCTCACAATTTCACATTGCTTGTTGGGCGTGGCATACTCACCAAGTTCTCTTGATGCGGGGCCGCTCGACAGCGTGCACCCCTCCAAGCGGCTCGCCACCTCCCCTCGTCTGGACTACGTCTGGACACTCGCCAACCGCGGGCGGGATACTTCTCAACCGGCTCCCGAAGGCTAATATCCGGATTGCGCTGTCCGGTCTTCTCGCAGTTCCGCGATGGTCCTGTAGTCCTCAAAAGGGGGCAGCGGCAGAGGGGGCCGCGCCGCCGGGCCTCCTCGCAACGGGAGTACTTGGAAAAATAAAAATAAAAGCGGACCTTAAACAGATCTCAGCAGTGCCTCCAACTTGTCGGGGGGGAATTCTCCCGGGGTCGGCTGGGCCGTCCGCGGACCTCCGGGCAGGGAGGCCCCAACTCCTCCCGTATATCCCAAAAGAGATAGAGTATGAGACACACGCAAGAAGCAAGGTGATTCTGCTGTTTATTAAACAAAACAGCAGGGATGGGTCAAGGATCGTACGCGTCCGTCCTGACACTCTCTCAACATCGTGGGGCTCGCAGGCCCTTTTTACCTTAGTATGACGCGCTACTTGCGTCACCTGAGAAAGTTAGCAAAAAACCTATCGTCACTCTGGATTGGTTCCCTGAGTGGTAGGGTTAGTATAGCATACGTATAGAGAACGTTGTTATTGGTTAAGGGTCAGTCAGGTGGTATACTTGGGTTGTCCCTTCAGTTTGATACATAAAAATTGTTACATGAAGACCCCTGAGGATTGGTTAATGTTAATGGCGTCAGTGATAAGGGCCCCATGTTCTGATTGGTTCTCCCGTGAGCCCCCCAGTCTGGGGCCATCGCTGTTCCCAGCTCGCGGTGCACCTGTCATTTGCAACAATGTTTCACTATGGGTATGTGCAGACAATGTGAGGATTTATTCATAAGCAGGAAGGCCGACTACTCCCACCGCCGCAGATGTCCATTGAGTCGCTTAATTGTATCTGCTTGTGTCTTGAGACGGGGGATCCAGGCGCCTTCTTCTTCCTGGGCTTGGCACCCTATCAGGTTCGGCTTGGTCACGTGAGGTGGGACCGTGGTTGAGGCAGAATTCTGCACAATTAATATTGCATTTCTCACTGTGTGCCTGGCTTATCTTGCAGGTGCGACCTTGGCGTCGGCTTGCGGTATGAGAGTTTGCAACGTTGTGCCCTTGACTGTCTGCTTTCGCTGGGCTCATTCTGCAAGGTCAGCAACCGAACTCTTGCTCATTCAATGTTCATGGAAGCTTTTGCTTGCGGCCTACTTGGGCCTGGTGCATAGGTGGAACCGTTTGATACAGAGCGCTTTAGGTTATGGTATCATATTGCTCTATCCCCAGTATCGTGTCTTCGTTATATTTCTCATTATGGTACAAGGGTTTAGAAGAAGCGTGAGCAAGCCTTTTTAGATGAGTCCATTATGCGTCTTGCGTTTCTGCATTTTGGGTGTGTCCGTCGCCTACGTCGTAGCACTGAGTATGTTCTTCGTGTGGATTGGTGTGGGAGTGTCCGGTGTGTATGTTTGCACGAGTGTGCTGACCGTTGGCTAGGTCGTCATGGCATCTCTAACGATGTGTTGATTTGGTGCTGGATGATTCAGTCGAGTCCATCCATGCCGCAGGTGTCGGCATGTGCAGGGCAGGCTGGTGGGCAGGCGGGTGGGCATATCCGTATGTTCTTGTACCAGGGTATTTGGTCGTCTGGGAGATGGGCAAACTCCTCTCGTGGCGGGTGTCTGGGCCGTGATCCTCTAGGCCAGGGTTGAGAGGGGATTGGTGGGAGCCTTTTGTTCACTTTTCCCACTTCAAGTGTCTTTTGTGGTAGTGGAAGGGTTCATTTGCCATGCTGTTAGTGCTGCTCGTTTAGCGGTTCGCACGTCAAGGAGTTCCTGTGTGAATCACGAGTTTGCATGAAGTATCTTCTTTGCTTTTTTCTCTTCTAGTGGGGCTACCACGTCTATTACCTCTTTGAGAGTGGTATTGTAAAGATCTACTAGTTCTGTGGGGTTGTTAGATGTGGGTTGAGCAAGCGCCGAGGATTCGATGAGAGGGAGGATTCTTTCCATGGCGAGTAGTTTTTTTTACCTTGCCATTGTAGCTGGTGCAGGTGGGCGTGGGTTCCCTCCTGTTTTTGAGGGTATGAAGAAGTGTAGTAAGTGGTGGTCAGTCCAAGGGCGTGGAGTGTTTGAGCTGATGTCAACTGTGCAGTTGTGATCTGCTATCCAATCTGGTATGCAACCTTTGGTGTGGGTCGGGTTGTTGACTAGTTGGATAAATCCTAGATCTATGAGCGTTTTAGCGAGGGCCTTGCCTTTCTTGTCTTTGGGGTCTCTGAATCCTAAATTGATGTCTCCTAGGAGAATGGCTCTTGAGTTGGTTTTGAGGTTGTCCCCTATAATGTGGGTGAGGTTGGATTGGAAGTTGAGGGTTGGGCCTGGAGGACGATAGACTATGTGTAGTGTTATGGTGTTGTTGTGTGAGGGAGATATGATAAGTGAACATTGGAATTGAGTTTTCTGAATGATGATTCGTTTGGATTTAGTAGGTATGGCCTTTGGGGTGGCAATGTTGTTGTAGGTGTTTTGCATGGGGTGATGGTCGGTGATGTCAGGTGGTAGGGTTGTTGGCCTGTTTTTATTTTTTTGAGTGGATGAGGGGTACGCAGAGCGGGAGCTTAATCTTTGGTTTCTCAGGAGGAGAGGCATGGGGTAAGTGATCGCTCCTGTCCTGAAGGGAAGTTTAGGCAAGGTAGTGGAATTGTTCGGTGGGGGGGCTGGGGAAATGCTCTTCATGCATGGGTTAGGTGTGGCTATGAGGATTGCTGGTAGGAATGGTGTAGGTTATATGTTGTGGAAGCATGGCGTGCTTGATGGAAGTGGTTTTAGGAATGGTGTAGGTAGTATGTTGTGAGGGAATAGGATTGGGGGTGCCATGATCAGAAAGGGTAATTAGGACTATACATGCGCACCTCAACTCTTGGTACACACCCCATCTAAAAACATTACATACTAAAAAAAGATCATGCCAATTACTATGGAAAGCTCACCCTTCTGAAGAAAATAAAACTAATCTGCGCGCTATCTCTGCCCTCTACAAAAAAGAAATTCTCCTAGCCAAACGTGAATCTTACAATTCAAGAATAGCCCAAGCTAATTCCAGTACTAAGGAACTCTTTGTTATCCTCAAAGAACTTTAAGCACCCATCCCCGTACCTGATAACTGCATTAAGGACAAACCTTGGTGTTCGAATATCCAACAAGCATTGACAGGTAAAGTTGCTACTCTTCAAACAAAAATAAAGAATAAAAAAGCCTCACTATTAACCAACTTGCCCAACAATTCCATTATAACCCCGCCCACTATTTCTGACACACTAACACGATTCAAATTCTCAAAAGTTACTATTCTCGAAACAGAAAAGACAATACTCTCACTCAAACCCTCTAACTGCCATGGTGATCAGTGCCCTGCCCAACTCATAAAGGATGCAGCCAGAGAACTGTCACCTTTTATCACTAAATTGATCAACGCATCATTTAGGACCAACAGCATCCCCACTAACCTCAAGGAATCCTGGGTGCTCCCTTTACTAAAGAAACAAACTTTAGACCCTCTAATTCCCACGAACTACCGACCTATTACCACGGTACCATTCCTCCTGAAAATCATAGATAAAATAGCCTATCTACAAATTCAAAAACATTTGGAATCCAATCATCTGCTGGGATCTAGACAATCAGGCTTCCGGCCCCAACACGGGACTGAAACTGTGTTAATTGACTTGAAGGCCCAGATCGATGACCTCAGGGACAGAGGCGACCTAGCTCTCCTCTTGCTTCTGGACTTATCGGCCGCCGTCGACCTGGTCGATCACCAGGTCTTGTGCAGCCACTTGGACTCGGCAGCACACTTGTCCCCAGAAGCTATATCTTGGATACAATCCTTCCTCAGTGATCGTACCATGAGAGTATTCTCTCCCATTGCTTCAGCTGACCCTATCCCTATCACGTGTGGTGTTCCCCAGGGTTCATGTGTCTCGCCTACCTTATATAATATTTTCACTAAGCCCCTTTTTCATGATTTGGATCATCTGGGTATCACCTACACTAACTATGCAGATGATACGCAGATCCTCCTACCAATTACCTGTGATTATGAAAAGGATTTGGCCTTGGTAAATAAGGTTTACCTCATCATCCAGGCATGGATGGCCTCTCATGGACTATGCCTGAATGATGACAAGACAGAGATCATCATCCTGGGTACACAACTATCGTTAAAGAAACTAAGCCCAAATTACTCTGCCTTTAGCGTCGACAATAACATTATTACAACTGCTAAGGAAGTTAAAACATTAGGTTTTTACTTGGATTCTGCCTTAACGTTTAACAAACAGGTAAACACGTTGTCCTCGGCCACAGCCTATACCTGTAAATTAATCAGAGCTGGCAGAGCCTTCCTTTCTAATGACAGCTGTATCACCCTTGCTAGAGCTCTTATATTATCAAGACTTGATTACTGCAATGCCATGTACATTGGGGCGAGCAAGCAAACCACTAAGAAAATCCAACTCCTGCAAAACAACGCCCTGAGAGCCGCGCTCGGAATTGCCAGGAGAGACCATATTTCGGACACCAGAAGAGCTTACAACTGGCTGTCGACAATGGACAAAATAAAACTTAAAGTCGCCTCCCTTACACATAAATGCGTAAACAAAGCGGCCCCTCGCTATCTTATGGACAGAATCATTACTAAATCTGAGACAAGACCAACCAGACAGTCAAATACTAATTGCCTCCTGACCCCTAGATTCAAACTGGCCAAAGTGGGAGGTAACATCTTCCAGGTCAAGGCTACCCAACTATGGAATTCACTCAATACCCTACTCAGACTAGAACCATCCTACACAAAATTTCGCCACATCCTTATAAAAATGTTCAAAGATTCTGATGGTTAAGCGTGATTTTGGCGTTCGCCCTCTTCACCTAGAACCTACCCTCCTCTACTCCGGACCCCACTCGGTATGCCGTTCGCAAAGATTTTGCATAAATTCATTTTGTATATAATGTATAAATATTCTCTGCGCTATTACAATGTAAATTGTAAAAAATTGAAAAAGTGCATTTTGTATATAATGTATATTGTATTGTATTGTATATTATGTACAACTAAGCTGTGAGCAATCTTATATGATGTGCCCGACTACCTGTGGGTTTGGTGCGCAGTACAAGTAATAAACTAAACTAAACTAAACTAAACTAAAAATGGGCGACTGGGCTGTCTAGTGGTAGTGTATAGTGGTGAGGTACTGGTGAGGTGGAAAAGTGCAAGTCAGTAGTTAAGTGGCTGGCAGAAGTATTTCAGGGGTAGGCATTGTGCTTGTAAAGGGCAACCTGCCTTACAGGGTAGGTAGCAGCATAACACATGTTGGTGCTATGCATAAAACAAAAGCAGCTTGCATTACAGGGTAGGTAACAGCATATCAAATGTAGGCACTGTGCATTAAACAGAGGCAGCTTGCATTACAGGGTGGGTAACAGCATATCAAATGTAGGCACTGGTCATTAAACAGAGGCAGCTTGCATTACAGGGTGGGTAACAGCATATGAAATGTAGGCACTGTGCATTAAACAGAGCAGCTTGCATTACAGGGTAGGTAGCAGCATTACAGATGGGGGTCATATGTATTTAACAATGGCAGCCTACATTGCAGGGAGGGTGACGGCATTTCAAAGCTGGACAATATACTTGAAAAGGGCACCTTGTTTTGGCATGCTCTAGGTGTACTCAAGTAATGCGTGGAGCTATGTCTATGCAAGTAACAGAAATGCAATTAAGTGCAAGCCATCTTAATGTACCCGGTACATTAACGGCAGCGGCTGTGTGGCAGGTGAGATTACGCAAACATAGTGGTGGGAGGTACTGGATGCAGGATAGTGGTTGGGTAGCGCTAGGTCGAGTTGGCACATCTCTCAATGAGAGGTGTGATCCTGGGCAGGAATCAAGTATGTGCCACTATAGCACGGGTATGAGAGGTGTTGTATTACAGTGAGAGGTGCGTGCTTACGCAGAGATGAGGGAGAGGGGAGTCAATGAGAGTGGTGGCCGTGGTGGTAGGGGAGAGGAGGGTAGCAGAGGATCTGAGCCGTGTACAAGAGAGGACAATACAAAATGCACAGGCAAGGTGGGCGTGGGAGATGGGGGTTGTTTAGTGGCGTCACAGATACAGCATGATACATGCAAACATAGGGGGCGTGTTGCCGTGCTAGGCCATAACAGTATGTTCACTAGGGGGGACGTGAGTCACTGAAATAAATGCAGCATATACAGTGCGACAGTAACACGAGTGCTCGGAGCAGTGCTTACCAGCAGGAAGTTCGGAACGTGTGTAGATGGATAGTTCTCAGTACAGGTGGGCAGGGGTTGTGGCCGCCTCCCGGTGGATGATTGGGGGAGATGAGCTCTTGCACATCCAATCAGCTGGTAGAAGCTCTGAGAATTTCAGGGGACAGCAGAGATGATGTTTTAGAGATTCGGGGCGGCCATCTTGGAATGAGATTTTGTCTTGTGGTGGATAATGGTGACAGGATGCGCAATGTGCGTCTGAGGGACAGACAAGCTCTAAATTCTAGATGCAGCCAAATGGCTCACTGCGCTGCAAGGTGGTATGAATTTCCATGTAGCTATCTCCATGAAAATCAAATTAGCAGCTGGTGATCGTTAAGGACAGGTAGAGGCCCACTGGCTTACCTTGCTGCTGGCGTAAGGGCTGCAGGATGCAGAGCACTGCTTCCAGCAGGGTGGGGAAGCTCCTGCTCCTCCACTGGTGTTCCGGGCAGGATACTTGGCTCTGGACAGGCATGACCCTTGCACTTGTGTGCCTTCCAGACGTGGGCCGGCTCGCTCCTCCCGGTGGATGATTGGGGGAGATGAGCTCCCGTACAGCCAATCAGCTGGTAGAAGCTCTGAAAATTGCATGGAACAGCAGAGATGATGTTTTAGAGATTCGGGGCGGCCATCTTGGAATTAGATTTTGTCTCGTGGTGGATAATGGCGACAGGATGCGCAAAGTGTGTCTGAGGGACAGACAAGCTCCAAATTCTAGATGCAGCCAAATGGCTCACTGCTTTGCAAGGTGGAATGAATTTCCATGTAGCTATCTCCACAAAAATCAAATTAGCAGCTGGTGATCATTAAGGACAGGTAGAGGCCCACTGGCTTACCTTGCTGCTGGTGTAAGGGCTGCAGGATGCAGAGCACTGCTTCTAGCAGGGTGGGTGAGCTCCTGCTCCTCCACTGGTGTTCCGGGCAGGATAGGGGACTTCCACTACCTCATCCTCGTCATCCTCTTCATCACTCTCCTCTGCATCCTCACGCCTGTTCCCCTCTGCAGGCCCTTGGGGAGGTGGTGGTGGTGGAGGGGGTGGGGGTTGAGCTGAGGCAGAAATAGCACCAGCAGCAGCAGCCATGGTTGCCATCTTCAAAGGTGTCAGGAACCACCAGATAGTAAGCAGTCTGCAGACAGGAAAGAGCAAGAGCCATCCAATGCAACAGTGCAACAAGGAGCAATCTCTGTCCTGGAAGCCCAAAAACAGAATAAGGAGCAGCTCTGGGGTGTGGCCTTTTACAGGGGTGCTGGGGCACGCTTTGCGGACCCCCGCGCTGTCCGCGCACACTTCAAACACCAAAAAAGGGCTCATAAAAGTTCTCAAAAGTATGTAGATCACCAGGGACATTGTCTGGGACATGTGCAAGGGTGAACTTTCACTTTGTAAATACCCTTCGTTCGCGAATGGGACGGCTGTCCATAGGACACCAAATGCACGGGGTCGGTTGTACGCATGCGTGCGGATGTTCTACGGACAGTGTTCAGGTCCCCGAACAAATTAAATGTGCGTCACAACTTTGTGGACAGGCAGACGTGCTATGTGTTCTACGGACATATTCATTCTGGTTGCAGACAATGCGAACAGGGTTAATGTTCTTAGGACACCTTAATTTGAATAGTTACGGACATGCGGATGGATTTAGTGTTCTGCGGACACCCCCCTTTTGGACTACGAACAGTGCGAACAGGTATAGTGTCCTTAGAACACCCCCATTTTGGTTAATTGTGGACAGGCGAACATCTTGTGTGTCTTAAGGACACCTCCATTTTGATTGCGGACAGTGCGAACAGGTCAAGTGTCCTTAGGATACCCCCATTTTGGTTAATTGCAGACATTCCGGACACCTGCGCTGTCCGCAGACAACCTGTCTTTTTTTTTTAAAAGAAAGACACAGAGGAACATAGTAACATCACACATAATATTTTATTATTGTATAAAAATATGAAAATTATGAAAGTGAGGCGGAAGCAGAAACTGATACAAATACAGGGGGATTTGTACATGTTGGCTGGTAGGGGAAGAAGGGATTGACAGGACTGTCATATTTTCAGAATGACAATGTAAGGTCTGATGATGTGAATTTGTTTTGTGAAGATGCAGTTTGATTCCCAGATTTCAGAAATGCAATTTTCCTTTACAATGTTAGGAATACACTGAAAAGGTTCATGTAAGAAAATAAATGCAAACAAAAAGGAAAAAAAAGGTGTTTGTTAACAACCCTCCCCAAAAAAGGATATTTTCAGAGCCGTCACTAAGGAACAAATAACTTAAATTGAGTTTACACTCCCACCCACCCCTTTGATTGGCCAGGACATACCACATTCAGGTCTTTTAGGGATGCCTGGCATGGAAAGGGGATTTCTGAGACCGCGGACAGTCCTGGGTGTCCGCAGACATCGGGGGAATCAGCCAATCAGGTTTCCTGGGTGTGGTGTACAGGAAGAGAGAGTAGCAGGACTTTTGTCAGTAGGAGTTTTGAGAGCACTGACAATGGCTGTTGCTATGTGTTTGAGAAGGCAGAGGGTTTGGATTTTGGGGGACTCTTGGGTGCATTAGTTGAAGGTCTATGCAGAGCAGTGTGGATTAGTGGAAAATCTTGGATTCCATGAATTTGAAGTGTCATTGTATGGAGTGTGAGGGATTAAGTGGTTGGACTTGCTTCCATTTTGTGCAAATATGGTTCACATTGGGACAGTTGAAGGAAATGTTCACAAATTCGAACATTATTTTTCAACGCATTGCTCAGAGACAGATGTGGATGCGTTCAAGTTTATTTGGTCCACAAAGTTTATTTGGTCCACAAATGGAAAAAGCGAGGCACAACGTCAATAAAGCTGTGTGTGCGTTTCTGCGAGATATTGACATGATATCTTTTAATAATGAGAACATTAAATTTGACATTGCCAACATTTGTCAGAGAGATGGAGTCCATCTAACTGATGTTGGTAATCAGATTTTTCTTGAAAACATTCAAAATGCTTGGAAGCAGTTTTTGTGAAAGTGAGAAGAAATAATTAAATTCAGTCAAATGTTTCTTAGTTAAGTTTATAAAACCAAACATTTTAAAAAAATATATAAAAGCCAAAAACACAAAAAGAGGTTCTTTTAAGAGCAAGCATTTTTGATTGCAAAAACAATTAAAATAATTTAAATTCTCCCTGGAATTTGTAGGTGTCCGCAGACTATCGTGCTGTCTGCGGACTATGCATGCTGCAAAGGTGCCAGTGAATTTTTTTCTCACTTCTCTTTTTTAACTGTGAAAGATGGCTCCTAAAGGAACCTTTTTTTGTGGCTTTTTGGTTTTGTAATTTGTTTAGCTTTTTTTGGCAGGAGAGGCAAGGTAGGGCAGGGAAGGGAGAGTAGGGTTACCAACCACAGAGACGAAGGAGCAGGTGGACAGAGGAAGATGTTGGGTGGGGCCTTAAATTTAAAGTGGGGGCAGTGTTTCACGTGTTCTGTGACCGTGGCCTCGAAAGCACTCCAAAACTGCTTTCCCCTACAGTTCGGTGCTTCACAGAACAAACAGCACTGTGACCCTCGAAAGGTCAGGATGAACAGCGATCTGTATGCCTGTAAAGCCGCCGCTGGGATCCTCTGCCCCAAAGGAGTATCCTTTGTGGTAACAGGAGCAGTTGAAGATGATGGGGTGGAGGATGTCATTCTACTCTTCCCTAAGAAAGGTATAGCCTTCCTTAGAGCAGTCGGGTGGTTAGATTTGACGTGGCACCTCATGGAAGGTATCCTGTAGGAATAAAAATCCAGGTTTCCCGTGACTGAGTACAACTTTGCACTCAGTGCATCGAACCTTGCTAGCACAAGCTTTTGGGACAGTTCCAACGGTCGTACAAATTGCCACACAGAGGACTCACTCTGAGTACTGGAAATAGGGACTTCATTCACCTCATCCTTGCCTTCCTCTTGATCCTCATTTGTATCTCCAAGCCTGTTCCCCTATCCAGGCCCTCCAGATGGTGATTTTGGTGGTGGTTGTGGAGCAGAAGTGGCCATAGCACATGCCACGATGGTCTCCACAAAACAGATCTACAAAGCAGCAAAGCAGGAACTAAGAAACTGCAAGCAGGTACTCTCTCCTGGATAGCCAGATTGAGAATGAGGAAAAGTAATGGGTGGGTCCCTTCTGAGGAACCGTCCGCGGACAGTTGTGCTGTCTGTAGACAATCAAGTCGAAAATAAGCCCTGAAAAGTTGAAAGAAGTTGCCAGATCAACCAAGAATGGGTCTGGGAGCTGTGCAAGGGTAACGTTTCAGCTTGAAACACCTTAGATTGGCAGAAAAACCCATTTTAAACTGTCTGCAATCAAGAACACTGTTTGTGGACACTCCTATCAAACCACACAGGTTGCTGTCATATGTGACAATTGTCCGCGGACACCATTCGGGTGGGAAGCACCAGGTGAATGTGCTCAATGTCCGTATAGAGGGCACAATGCCCGCGGACTAATTAAAAGTGCATCATGCGAAACCAGACATGTCCGGACATCGCACCTGCCCAGGGGCACCTCCATTTTGAGTGCAGACACCCCAGACAGTCGTACTGTCCACTGACTCCTAATGGGGCTTTAAAAAAAACAATATCACACAGTGATATACAATACATTTATAGTTTAAAAAAGTACATTTATTCATCAAAGGGATCGGGTAGCAGAAAGGGAAACATAAATATGAGAATTAGGAATTACTGTAGAATAATGATGAGGGGAGGAAGGGAGTGAGGTTTCATCATAGCGTCTTTGATAAACATGTTCAGAATTGGATGGAGTTGATTGCTGGGGATAAGGATGACAGGTGCAAGAAGTTATTGTAAAAGTTATTTAAAAACATTACTTAATTCATTTAAGTTTGTAGACAAGTTCACGATTTAATTATTTACAGTTGGGGATAGGTACCATTAGAGATGTTATCATCACTCATTTCTTCTTTTGGGAAGTTCTCCTCTAACCACTGAAGTGTGTTTGCCATTCATGTGGAGAAAAAAAAGGTCTTCTGTCTTATAACACACGTTTATATAATGGGCCTCATTACGACCCAGGCGGTAAGGGGTTAACGGCAGCGTTAAGAGCGCCGACCCTTATCGCCTGAGTACGAGGTCCCTTAGCGCCATGGCGCTTTTAACACCTGCTTTTAGCAGGTGTTAAAATCCATGGCGCTAAGGGACCATGGAGTTAATTACGCCACCGTAATTTACGGTGGCGTAATTAACGCCTTCCCCACTCCCATTATACCCTATGGGGCAAAAATGGGAATGGGGAAGGGTAAATGGGGATTGGGGACTTACCGCCCCGCCAAGGTCGGAATGGGGCGGTAAGTCCGCCAACCACCATGGCGTAAACGTAGTTTACGCCATGGTGGTAAAGTCACGGCCCAGGCGGTAACTTACCGCCTGGGTCGTAATGAGGCCCAATGAAAGCTAATAATAGAGAAATGAATACAATGGACATGATTTAGTGAGAATTTGTTCTCCAATAAGCAGCTGGTGTTTGTCAATCTTTATGTAGAGTTCTATTGAGGAGGTTATATGAAGTGTAGAGTTATGGTTTTGATTGGTGCATTCCATTGTAATGTGTGCTAAATGAAAAAATATTTTGTATTTATTTGCAGTACATGTTCGTACACAAAGAAACATTTGCATGATGTAAACATAAGTAATGATTTTATGTACATGTGTTTGTTGTTTGATGGGTACAACTTGTTTGTGTCTCCCCTATGCTTCTGGGCTTTGTGAATGCCGCCCTACATCCATGGACTACCGCACTGTCCGTGGACTCCATAGGTGCCACCTTGGGGGTGAGTATAATATAAGGAACTTGTAGCAGATTAAGGGTGCACTAGTAAAAACATATGAAATTCACTGGAAAAACGTTGCTAAATGGACGTTATGGGGAAGTTGCACCAGCAAAAACCTATGAAATTCAGTGAAAAAACATTGTTATAGGAATGTTATGGTTACAAGTAAAACCGAAAAAACCTTGAAATTCGCTAGTTATGGTAAGCTAAGCAACCATAACTCACACCACCACTGTGCACTGCTAAGACTAACACCCAGGACATCAAATATGACATCACAATGAAACACCTACGCCGGCTTTTAACAAGCACTAATAAAAGTGGAAATAATTTGGACCTCTACTCTTTACTCTTTAACATCATTTTTTGTATCTTAAATGAACTTTCGCAAAATATTGTGTTGCAAGAACAATTATCCCATACACTAACTACTTCGTTCTTATTTCTTCTTTTCTTTTTCTGACTGGTAATAAATAAGCAACATCACTTCTGCGGCTCGATAGCTCGTGCTTTTCAGGCAACCGGTGTAAGGACCGGTGTGATGGATATGTGCATACAAGAGAACTTAGAAGGAGGACCATGCATACCTTTCAGCACTCCTCCATGTGAAGGATGACAACCACACAGGGCTCTGTTTCCAGGGTCAGACTGGGGCATAAAATTGTCTCAGGCACTGTTGAAAAAGTGGGCCACAGTTGCAAATGACAGACAATTCATTCCTTTTGCGATAGACTGTATAGACCCCAAGAGGTTGTTTTAATCAAACATGATGCAAATTGTGCATTTTAAAGATATTTATTCTGCAACATCAAAAAGTGTCCAAAGAAACTGGCCCACACCAGTATTCTGTGTTTTTGTTTCGGGCATTGCCCTGTTACCCTATAGGCCAGTCCGAGCCTGTCTGTTTCGCCCATCTAACAAGACAATGGCCTCCAGTAGAGTCATTCTGCTAGCAACCCTTCACCGGTGAAAACCTGTCATTGGCCATATGGATATTCGGGTTTCACTTGTAAGAGTGGTATCCTTTTCTATTTTTATTTATTTATAACTTTTGGTCTTAAGAAAAAAAACACACCACATTCCACATAAGCAATGCAATGCAATTAGACAGAAGGAATCAGGAGAAAGAAAAAAGGGAGACGAGAGGGAAAGAAAATATATATATTCACACATACAAACATGCATGTCAAACTCATTGACCTAAACAAAAAAACGTTGATACACAAACACACGTACTAACCAACGTCACATCCATACACATCCACACACACAAGTGCGAACGTGCGCGCGCGCACACACACTTAAAACAAGGTAACACACCATATCTATATGTCTCGCCATTGCTTGTTTTGAGAAAAAAAAACTTTGCCTTCCATACGCTTTACTTTTTAAGAGTCAATGTTTCTCTTCCAAAAGTCCCCCTTGTGACCGCCTCCCGATACAGTAATTTAAAACACCTATTGTCAAAACATCAAGTGCAAACATTTCCATGCATTGCAGCTTCATGGGGAGCTAAATTACCCAGACGTTTCCCAAAATGATTTTTTTCTTTCAAATGCAATCAGGATATTTTGCAACATAAGCAATTCCTTTTCAGTTGCGCTGTTACTGGAACTGGATATGGGAAGACATAGGGAGGACAAGACAAATGATCCTACTAGGCCTTGTGTCATTCGGATCATAAAAGTGCGACAACGAGAAGTGCAAGGGGAAGGAGAGACGGAAGTGCAAGCGAGAGAATAGGAGGAAGTGCAATCAGGGCATGGCTCTGAGTAGTGCAACCAGGGCAACGCGGCTCTGAGTAATTGCTAGGAGGCTGGAGGGCTGTAAGGGTTACAGTTACAGCCCCAAGTGTGTGGTAAGCCAGTAGGCAGTGCAAACGAGACTGGTCGTGGAGGAGCCTGGTACCCAGTGAGACTCTGAGGGAACCAAGCAACCAGTCGCCACAGCAGACAGGAATGTTAGCAAGGGAGCAAGAGAGCGAAGGCAGAGGCGAAAAGTAGGGTCTTGAGCTTCTTACAGTACTTCAGGTGGTCCGGCTCAAGTCTGAGAGGGGCAGGGAGGCCGTTCCAGACATAGGCACCTGCAAAGGAGATATATGTACCCCCACTCTCTGCCTGGAGAAGAGTCTGACCCTCAGAGAGTTGGAGGTGAGGGAAGGACTCTAGAAGGAGGGTCTTTTGGAAGAGAGAGTTGAATGTAATGCGAGCCCCGGCCCAAGAAATCCTTGAGAACGATGCAGAGGGTCTTGAACTTGATCCTTGCAGTCACCGGGAGCCAGTGGGGAGATTTCAGGGCTGGAGAGATACTGTCCCTGGGCTTGAGGCCAAGGATAAGTTTGCAGTCCTGTTCTGGATTAGGTGCAAGGGGTGAAGAGTAGAGATAGGCAGATTCAGAAAGAGGCTGTTGCAGTAGTCCAATCTGGAGAGAACCAGGGGTCTAGAGACAGTAAGCTTCTGTGGGAAAGTGAGAAAGGGTAGAATACCTCTGAGGAGGTGCAGCTGGAAGTGGGCCTTTTTGGCATGCTCCATGATGTGTGGAGAGGAGAGAGTGGAGTCGAAGATGACACCAAGGTTTTTTGCCTCACAGGAAGGTGAGGGTAGAGGGCCCAAGGAGGGTGGCCAGAGTGAGAGAGGGACAACGGGAGTAGGTGTCCCAATGAAAAGGATCGCCATCTGACTGGCATTAAGGCAAAGACGTTGGAGGTGCACCAATCCTGAATCGTGGAAAGACAGTCAGGGTTGATCAAGGTAGGAGAGCAGGCTGAGGGAAGCCTGAAAGAGAGCGGAGTGTCATCTGCATAACACTGAAAGTTAGAAGAGAAGGTGGAGATCAGGTGGGCCAAAGTGGTGTTTGTTTTCCTTGTATCCGTGTCTTATGATTTTGACGTTGAAATCTAGTTGTTATGTACATGCCGACCTCATGACTTTCTTGATCTACCTAGGCCATTGACGAACCTTTGTCATCTAGCTCCGGTTGCTGTCATTATGGTTTGATGTAAAACTTTGTTTTTTGTCTTCTTCCAAATGCTTTCTGTATTTTGCTTTATTTGCACATTTAGTTGTCTACATCTTGTCGCTCAATGTGCTTGCGCTTGTTGTATCTCTGGCTAGAACTGTAAAGCCTGTTGTTTTCATGTATATTTTTCTTTGTGTTATAAATTGTAGATATTTTGTGTGTACATTGTATGTCTTTGTGTATAAATATATGTCTTGATTTAGGCATATTACATTTTCTGTATATTATAATGATTTCAATAGTCAACAAAGAAAACTGTGTTTTCAAAATGAACATAAATCAAGCATATTTTATTTTAGAAAATAAAGCTAACCCATTTTGTATTTCAGTCACTGTTTGATGGTATCAAGTGAAAATGTTGCCAACAAAAATGTAGGTGGTGAAAGAATTGTGGTGAAAGTACTTCTGGAGGGAAAAAGTCCCCAGGCAAAAAGCAGCTGAAAAGTAGCTAAAAATGCAGAGCTGCTGGGTAAGTGTCAACGATGGTTTAGTGGCCTGTGATTGCCTGCTTTAGGGTTAGGATTGGAGTTAGGGTAAGGATAGAGGTTAGGGTTAGAGTACAGATTTTGGTTACAATTAGGGTAAGGGTTAGGGTCAGGGGAGTGGGAGGGTTGGTGATGCTGGTGCTTGGTTAGTGGTAAGGGCAGATTAAGTATCAGGGTAAGTGTTAGGGTAGTGGTTATGGTCTCCACCCACACTGTGCGGGAAATAATTCAATAAAAAGAATTAGACAAATCTGCATTCGACCAAATAACATAGAATCAGGATTAGAGCAAGAGTTTGGGGCAGGGCATGGGCTATGGAATCTGCAGCGTGCTAGTGATTGGGATGGAGTCAGCGTCACTCTTCATTTTCCATTTATTTGGTATTTGGTATTGGGTTGCATGCAAATAAAAGGCTTTTGAACACTGAATGGTTGGTGTTAACTAAGGGTTCGGAGTAGAATAAGGGTTGTAATTAGAGCCAGGGTAAGGGTTAGGAATGCAGTTAGGGCGATTGTGGAGGTTTTATCAAAGGTATGGGTCATTGTTAGTACAGCTTTGAACCTTTGTGTGTTTAAAAATAGCTTTCTGGTGACCGCATTACTGGCAACATTTTCACACTTTGCATTGATTGTATTGAATGACTACATTTTTAAATACTAGTTTTTGCTGACTTACTTTTAACATGAGTACATTTTTCTGGGGGCATTTTCACATAGAAGCCTGTTTGATTATTCTGGCACAAAATGAGGTGCAGCGAGGTCTGAACATCATACTACACATATGATACGGTTGCGTAGAATCAAATAATTGATTTGCGGATCCAGCGGGGGCAACACCTTTGGTTTTATGTACATAGCCATATATAGACACACATCTGCCCTTTCTGATGTGACCTTCTACTGACGCCAGCAGCTGTTAGTCAATATATGCGCCTTTCACCAATGAGTTAAAAAACAGAAGACAAGCCAGGTGCATATGGGATGCTGAGAAACAGTGATCACGCACTTTCCTTTACACGCCTATTGCCTTTAGGAAAGGGAATTAATATTGCACATTTGTTTATGGTCACCCCTGAGCTTAGTAGCCTTAAGCATGGACAATATATTATTAGTTTAAAGGACTGCGAAACCCAGCACTATGCAACGAAGATTGGGGTTCAGACTCAAAGTAAAACTAGATTGCCAGTTTCTGTCTTCCGTGGCTGATGGCAGTCCCTGAGTAGCAACTTAATTGAAAGGTAGACACCTATACGCATACAGCAGCTTACACCTAAAGGATCTAGCAGTGTTATGTACAGAATACACATTATGGCCAGTTTTATTTTGATCTCTGTAATGGGCAAAGGTGTACGTGTGTGGGAGCTGTGTTAGTGTGGGAATGAGCTTTACTGACACCTCTTATCACAGAACTTGGATCAGCCAGGGAGGTCAGTTGCTCACCAGTAACTAATTAACTATCACACCTGATTCCAATGGCGGTAGGGGAGCTTCAAAGGACTGGATGGGGTCCACAGCAGAGAAATGGGGCCTGGACAGCAGGGGTTGATTAGGCAAGCAACGGTATTTGCAGATTGAGTTCCTTTCTAATGTGGCGGGGACTCCATGGGTGGAGGGAGCCACGTCTGCATGGGAACTTCTGTCCAGGGAATACTCCAGCCGCCCTTTTGGAAACTCTGGTCATGCTTACTGTGTACCCTGAAACTCCTCTGGGAACAAGGCAATTTGGGATATGCTGCAAGATGCCAAAGGCAATCCAGCTCGAGGGATCTCCATAAACTGCTAGCAGGAAGCCACCAATCCCTGCCAGGATTCGACTTTCAATGGATGGGGACTTTAGCTGAAATATCTGTTTGATTTGTTGACCCCCATCTATTTAAAAGGCCTTCTAAATGCTGATGATTATTCTAAAGAGGTTGAGGTAGAGAACCTGTGAGCCAGGTCTCCTTTCCCAGGCATTCTAGCCATCTAAACCCCCCCCCGCCAACTCATCTCTCCCCTGCCCTTACCCCGGTCCCCAAAGCCTGGTTCAGTCCCCATTGCCACACCTCAGACAGAAGGCATTTAAGCGATTGGTGAAGTTTTCCATTTCCCTTTTTCCTGTATCCGTCGGCCTATTTGTTTTCCCTCCTGCTGTTCAATCCTCAGTGGCCTCTCTGTCTATTGTATATACTCAGCCTGTGTTACTGTGTGCTTTTCCCTTGCAGGGGTGGGGGATTAGCATGTGTAGTGATTCTGGGTACTTATTTAGCCTTTGATGGACATTCCTTTTAATTTGGCACTTACCTCGTTGTTATTTAGACGCATCCCCTTCTGCTTCACACCACAGAACCCTATTGCCTGGCCTTGGTGCACATTGCCAAATTAAGGCAAAGGAGGTCTGCTGTCTACTTTTGTCTATTTAACTTTGTGATTGAAACACCTCTGAGCCGAGTTGCGGTACAATTTTGGGCAAACCGCATAGAAGCCAGCGCCCACCTAGTTCTTCTGGCCAGTATAGGAGCTTGTCAGAAGGTATGCTTGTAATCCCCTCCAAGATCACATACCATGCCTGTCATCAGCTTTAGTGTTTGCACCGATTTCTGCACAGTGGTAGAATTGTGCCGAAAATAGCGTTGGAACTGTGACTCCGGTGGGGAACAGGAAAGGCAGGAGGGGAGCAACAGCATGTCTGCAACCCATTTTCCAAGGTTTGCAGCCATGCTGGTTGACAGCCAATTGAGTCGAAACCGATTTTAGTTCAGCTGTAACTGCTATCGGGTGGTAAAGGTCAGAAGTGTGCTTTAACTTCACCAGAACAGTCCCGGAATGGTGAAAATGGTTGCAAAAAGTAGTGGAACTGTTAACAGTAAAAAATAAAAGCAGTGGAACTGCGCTCCAGCTCACTTCGACCACTGTTTCTGCAACATGAAGAGACAAGGTTCTCTGTAACTGTACCTATAATAGCCCCACACTTGTTACCCTCGCTCTAGACATGCCCCAGTCTAGAAATTATCTGGTGGCTATTATCAGGACCAGGGCAGAGAATGGTGTGTCAGTAACCCGTGATTGCGGTGATGGGAATAAACAGCACTGCTTTGGCGAGCACTCAACTAACTGTACAGCCACACACGCCCACAACTCCAACTGTGAATTTCACAGCTCTTTTATTGAGAACATACAGTGTGTTTCTACCCATATTTACGTTTTCACATTACTCTTTCCACAAGTGCAAAACGCTCTTCATCGGCTGACTGCGAAGGCGAACATTTTACATAATGTTCATTCTTATATTCTAAAGAAATAGCACTCCAAAGCACTCAAGAAGTGCATCCATAGCAGCTCTGCAAAGTAATCAGAAGGGCGGTTTTCGAAAACAATGCAAACAAACTTACCAAGCGGTGTGAAATCCCCACCATCTACAAACACTTCACACAGGAAGTGAGATCACTCAGTTAAGCTCTGCACCCGCATCAAGAATGCAAGTGTGCATCCCTGGAAGCCAGGTGTAATCAGTGGGCACGATTCATGGAATATTTGCCCGGTTCAAAGTGAATTTGCACTGCTGAAAAGTGACTTTGCACTGCCGACACAAACCCTGATTCATGGAACCGTCCAAAGAGTATTTTTGCCGTGAAAAGTCCGGTCAAAGTCATTTTGTGCTGCAAAAATGACTATGCGCTGACTTTACCCTGACTTTGCACGGCAAAAATACACGTTGCACGGTTCCATGAATCAAGGTTTATGTCGGCAGTTCAAAGTCACTTTTCAGCAGTGCAAATTCACTTTGAACCTGGCAAATATTCTATGAATCGGGCCCCGTGTGTCTGTAACCAGTGTCAGTCGAAGGATTTAGCAAGCCGTACACCAGTGCGTGCACGCCCACCATATCTGGATGAGGCCAGCCCTGGGCCCATGAGTGCAGCACGTGGCTACATGAGGGCCACATCCGAGCCGTGGGACTATGATGCCTGTAGTGCATCCTCCCTGCACCCAAACACAGATAAGAACTTAGCACCATACATACGGAGTTGAGTACAAACTCTGAGCATTAATAGAACATTTTAGCGTCCACACCAACATCTATTTAAATGCATAGTAAGCCCATCCTGCACTCTCTTCTGTCCTGTTACCAGGTGCCAGTCCGTCAAGCCACTAAGGGCCTGATTCACAGAAGCGTTGTATAATGGCACAATCCCATAGGAAAACACCCTATGAATCAGGACCTACATTTTTCAGTCTTGTCCTGACGCAACCTGAGTAATTGCCCCAAGTTCACCTCCAGTGGCTCAGTGCTTTCTAGGTTTTACAAGAGTCGGCTCCCAACATATGTGAACATATTCCAAATTACTGGAATATGCATAGACAAAAACAAAGAAGCAAGGAAAAGGACATAACTGCATATGTATAAAGAACCTATAGTTCTGTAGGATGTAGCAACTGCCAAAGGATGGCAAAATCACCTTTGTGCGTTATTACTTAGAAATTATATGACCTTCAGCACTCCAATATGTATCAAACAATATATATTTATGTTTATTCAGTGCATTTTACACATTGGTGCAATACATAACACAAACCATATAATATGAAGGTAAAGGGATATCTGGTCATTGCATCTAATGCCATTCCATCAAATTTTTTCCATCTAAAAAATGTGCATCGAATGCATGTTTTTGGGGCGTAAAGGTTTAATTTTTGTTCTGGAGGATTTTAAAGGGTGAAAAACAAGGATTTGGGGGGTCTCCCCGCCAAAAAAAAAGAAAAATAAATGGCATTCGCTGTAATTTATTTAGATGGAAAATATTCGATGCAAATGTATTTAGATGCAAGGAATTCGATGCAATGACCATAAACCAGGTAAAGGGCATTTCAAATAAAGCGTGGAACAAAGAACTATTTCAACAAATCAAACACAGCATAACAATAGGCACACTGTGTAGTAAATACTGGTGCAGTTTTTCAGATAGGTTGAGGCAATGCAGAAAGTGGATCGGGAGACCACTGTCCATCTAGTTCAACAATAGATTCAATCTTGGAACACTGGCTATCATTCTCTGCAGGACACTGCCGATGCATGTATATTAAAGACAGATTCTGCGCTTGGTATGGGCACCCCCTCAGCTTTTGTCTTGATACCTGGCATGTCTCAACTCCCCCTCCCCTACTTCCAAAGCGGTTGACGATACTATTCGCCTCTTCCTGTCCCTCAGTGTGCACGGTACTGCCAGGAGATGGCACACCTCCAATGCTGCATGTCTTCTGGTTTGTCATTGGTCCCCTCTCTTGTGAAAGGAAGCAGCATCTCTGCTGTGCCAGACTCCCCTGAACACACCACTGATTGTGTAGTGAAGAGTAAACAACATCCCAGCTCCCATCTGCCTGGAAAGTGAAGCCACAACCACATCAGCCTCCTAAAACCCTCTAGCTCGCTTCCCAATGACACACTCCACCAAAATCGCTCAATTACAGATCGACTCGAGGGTCTACATTCCCTTAAAATCTGAACTGCAGATCCAGTCAGTTACCGCAAACTCACCATCACATTGGGGCTCATTACGAGTCCGGCCGTAGCCGTGCTGGTAAAACCAGCAGGCTGCCACCAGACCCGTAGGGATTTACCAGCTCTGCACTTGCCGTACTTACCGGGGTATTACAGCCCTGGTGGTCTGGTAATTCTGGAGCCGGCATTCCGTTACTCCCTATCACTGTGGAGTCCCATAGGACTCCATGGAAATGGGGGCAGTGGAAACACCCGCACCATGCGGTAGTGATGCTGGTGTTTCCACGTCCATGTGCGGACGGCCGGTGGTGTTACGCCCACCAGGTCAGACCTGGTGGGTGTAACACCACACGCCCACATAACTCGGAGTTACCCGGTCCGGAAAACGGTGCTGGTACGTTTTTACCGGCACCATTAAATCCGGACCGGCTAACTTGTAATGAGGGCCATAGTCTGTGATCATTAGCAGAGGTTAAAAAGTGGCAGGCTATTATACATGTCTATGCAAAAAGGACAAGCATACTCGTCCTTGGCACTTAAGGGGAGTCACCCTATCAACGGTTCAGACATCCCACAAGCATTGAACTACAACTGCATAGGGCTCTAAGCAGTTTCAGTAGGTAACAATGATGGTATTCTACATGCCTAGTACAGGATATTAATGTAGCTGTGACAAGTGGAGCTTAAATGTTCATTGTTTATATTATGTCTGCATCCTTTCCTCTAAATAATAACAGTAATTGAGCAAAACGGAACCCGCATATTAAACTCAATGCACTTTGCAGCTGCGGTTAATGATCTGGTCACAGTCCATTCCATTGAATGAAATAGACTGCAGAATAATAAGGCAAAAGGACATCCCTGGAGTAGAGTAGGGTGTCCCTCATTATATGGCGTCATCTGCCAACCCTAGTCCCTGATGAGATGCTCCTCTGAGCCATCGCTACTTTGGTACTTGGATCCCTTGTCGCCCACTCTCCTCTGGTCCATCCAATAGCCCTGACAGCCTGGTGGTGAGAGCATTTGGCCATGTTTTCAGAACACCAAGAAAGTTATGGTGGGTTAAAAAAGGTTTGAAAAAAACAATTTCACCTCAATTGTGAAAGCAGGAAAGTGCATTTGAGCCATCCTCCTGCAATCTCTTTGAGCTAGCTTCATTAAGCAGTAACATCAAACGTTCTGCTAGGAGTACCTGCCAGTATTATTTCAAAGCAGTCTCCTGAGAGTTAATGGCTTAAGTATGTATTTATGTATTGTTTGCTTGTTAGGCGCTTATACAATAAGAAAATACTGTTTCAAAGCGCCCAAGTAGATCTGAAAATGCTCTACTAGTATAATAAAATTGCCTTAACCAGGTGGGCTTTCAGCCCCTTGATTTACATGCAGTATGCGTGTCATTCACTGAAGCCACGTTAAAAACAAGCATTGGCAAAGCCTTCAGTTTTTGCTTGGGCATAGGTATTAGATAGGAATTTGCCAGGCCCAGGTATTATATGTCCAGGTAGTCTCACCATATTGCAACGGCTACCATTAATGGCCAGTTAATACCATTAGGGCAATGCCTGGCAGATGGCTCATGCATACCAACACAAAGCTAAAACTGTTGGCATTGTCAATGCCTGTTTTCAAATAGTGTTCTTACAAAGATTCCAATTTTTGCAGGTAAATCACAGTGAGATTACATTATTTTCCCAGGATCAGACACCTTTAAAGGTTTGGATTTCAAGCCTATAACAATAGTGTCTTATTGAGTCTTATAGAGTTTACTTGCCAGATACACAAATTGCAACAACCTGCAAATCCTCATAGAAACAGGTTATGAGAAAAGAATATCATTGAAGCTTTGTTTTCCACCTGTTGAAAGGAAAACTGGAAGTCCTATAATGCAAACTTTAGTAGTGCTGTAATATCTATTTAACACCACTGTACTGCCAGACACACACTAAACGAGATTGTGTAGTAAAGCCAGTTAGGTATGGAGATTATGCGTCACATTCCTGCCACTCTTTGTTGTGCATGATGTTATGAACCTTTGACTACGGACATAAAAGCAATGCATGTTTTGCATGTAAAGCTAGTAGACATCACTGATACGAACGCATATGTAAAAGGGAGCTCTATTGTGTTTCTCACTTTAACTGTCACAGCTTTGAATTGGAAATGTAGCATCTTGCATTATGATATTGATTAAAAAAAGAAAGAGTTAGCAAGATGAAGGGGCTGGCTGCACAGCCCCAGGCGATGATGCTGTGTGTGAGGGTCTACGCCTGGTAACTGACTTGGGAAATGATAGACAGTGCTTGATCATCCAAGCTGAGCTGCTTCTGCATTTGGCTGGAGAGACAGAACATGTGTCCAGGACACTTTTCGTGAGCCTTTGAAGACTTTAAAATAAAAATGAACAAGTGGGATGGCGTGTCAACGATTGTATTAACCTCAAACCACCTCTGAATATAGGGGCAAGGTAGTTGGTGTCATACACGAGAGCAGGCTGCACATCAGAAGCTCGAATCCCGCTGCGGGGCCGGCTTAGTTTTTCTTCTTTCCATGGCCGATAAATCCCAAACTGCTAAAATAAATGTGGTAATAATAACTGTCATTACAGTGCTTTTTATTTTTAGTTTTTTTGTACACAGTTTAAAAAAACCTTCACAAAACCCAATAAGCGCTAAAAGATAATTCTAAAATGAACGACCATTTTTTACATTATACATACATAAAACCACAAGAAAATCCAAAACATCCATTACAACGCATAAAAGCAGAAGGAATCTTGCACGAAGCGCTATATCAGAACAGAAAATAATAGATAATAATTATCTGAGTACCTTCTATTGTGGGCCGCTTTACACCTCAATGGAGAAGACTACTTTTAGGCCTGCTTGAAGATGGTAAAGTTTCATGCTGGAGCACAGTGGGCTGGCAGAGTCATAGATACTCGTGCCCAGTGCCTGTGCCAGCTATGTGCATCCTCCATGAATGTATGAACATGTGCGGCCTTGCCTCAGCCAATCAGAATACGTGATATTACTTGCTGCAGAGTTCCTCCTGGAAGAGCCGTGAATCCATCCCTAGTGTTGACAGCTACTCGTCTGAATTCAGGCAAAGGAGCTTCAGCCTTGACTCATTACTTGTTCTTGTTATATATACATTTTAGATACACATGACTCACAACGAATTTAGTTTTTTGGCTTACATTATTCCGTATTTAATGTATTCGAATGACCTTGCCGAACCTCGAACCAAGAGCAGTATTCACAACAAAATCCGGTATTAGTACAGTAGGAAAAAAGAGAGAGTTACGCCAAAACTTTACTCCAGGAAAAACGTATGCCATGCCAGAGAGTAAAGAAATTACATTTTATAAAAGAATATTTAAGTTTTAATTTGTTCCAAGCATCCACCCGGTTGGTTACTATTTCCTGAGCTGGAACAGCATATAAGGATCGAATATGCCATTATATTGATCAGGAATTCAGGATGTAAATTATGATTTTTTGCATTGATTTATAGGAAAACCGTGCTGAAACCATTACTTTGAAAGAATAAATCTTGCAATAAGATTTGATATAGTCTATATGACTATTGTCTTTCTTAGATATAAGGGTTGCTTTCCTGTAATGACATTTTCATTTTGTAGCGCATCACTGTTATTGATTTTATAATAGCCTGGTTGATTTAAACTGTAATCAAAGAAAATAAAGTGTCGGATCCACAAAGAAGTTACTCTGGCTCACTCATGAGGGGGCTATTTGACTAACAAAGAAGTTACTATGAGTAAGTCTGACTTACTCCTGACTTACCACGAGTGAGACAGAGTTACGTATTGCAACTTCTCTGTAAATCGGACACTTTTGAAGGAAGCCTAGCCCTAAGCCCAGTTACCAAGACAGGAGAGTGGTTTGGTGACTTTTTAAAGTATGAAACACTCTAGTTAGCTGATTACATTTTTTTTTTCATTGTCTGACCTCAGAAAAATGATTAGAGTGTATTCTTGGTTTGTTTAGTGTTTATGTCAAGCTACGTGCTTGTAAGCTGAACATAAAAGCAAAGGAGATCTTGCCAACACAAATAGAAGAGGAATGTTTTCCAAAGAGGACTTAGTAAGGTGAAGCAAGAGCGGGAAGACACATTTTTTAGTTTTTGGTTTTGCCATTTCCTATAGCTTCAAACTATTGTCATGGGAAGTGAAAATTGGAGAGAGATGAGATGTGAGGAGGAACAAAAAGCCTGTAGGTGTTGGTCAGTATTTTGTCCCTACCACTGACCATGCTACACCCTATAGACATTCCTACTACCCTTACACTTGCCAACAGTTGGCCTCACTTTTATTTATTATTTATTGTCTTTATTTTACTGTCATCCTATGTACTGCACTGCTCCCTCCCCTTTCCCCCCGCACTTTTCCCGTTCCCCTCCCCCGCTGCACTTGTGCGATCTTAATGTCACCTGGCCTAGTAGGATCGCTGTCTCTGTCTTCCCTCTCTTTCCCCTCTCTTGCCTCGTCGCACCTTGAAACACTTGTGTATAGGCGCGTTACAAATGCCATATCATATCATACTACCTGCCTGAAAAACACATACCTCTGAGAACCAAAAAACAAACACCTGGTCAAAGGAGATGGATCTTCCGAACTTAACACTCCTGAAGGGAGGAATCAAGGGAGACTAGCCAACACAACACACCTGGTCCAGAGGAGTCTCAACGGAACATCTCGACTATATACATGCCGCTAGCAAGATCGTTGATGCATCTAAGAGTCTATCGGTCATCCCGACGAATCACAGGGATCACTCCAAAGTAACTCTAACCTTGCACTGTAACTACCAACTTTTACAAAAATAAAAAACCAACAACATTGAAATAAATTCAGCATTAAATCGCCTTTGAATACCAAATTCCCAAGTACATATGATGAAAGAAACACTCCAGTTTTCCTCCAAGCCAGCAAAATCCATAATTGATTACGATTGGCTCCTGATCCCCTATCAAAGCGACAAGAGAGCTCATAAAAACATCATCCAAGAAAACGCTCACAATTATAATGGAACGATTGCCATCAATAAAAAAACTTTACGCAAACAAATACGCGATATCCGCAAAACTGATCTCAATACACTGCATCAAACTATCCACGCCCTCAAACAAAGGCATCACAACGGGATGAAGTCCATGAAATCCATCCTCTTCCAGAACGATGCTGAAAACGTCCTTAACATTCTTGGACACAAAAACACCAGAGAGCTGTGCAAACTCCTTAATAAGAATAACGAAACCCAAGCCCGACTGTCATCTGAGGTATCGGAAAGAGCCTGGAAACAACAC
This sequence comes from Ambystoma mexicanum, assembly GCF_040938575.1. Classification (NCBI taxonomy): domain Eukaryota; kingdom Metazoa; phylum Chordata; class Amphibia; order Caudata; family Ambystomatidae; genus Ambystoma; species Ambystoma mexicanum. Next base: position 1,303,502,232 of record NC_090922.1, read on the forward strand.
TTCACTAAACTCTACAGTGAGCAAACAGAGACTCAAGACATCAACAACATGACACACGAGTGGTGGAACTCATGGGACTGAGAAGAAATTTTATACCAAATCAACACTTACATTTTTCGAGAGCTCCTGGCCCAGGTGGGCTGAATAATTGCAATATCAAACAACAACCAACAGCCTTAAATTTCTTAAATTGATTTCCGAAGAGAGATACATCCCTCTAACCTGGAAAACTGCCACCTTAATCCCAGTGTTTAAACAAGGAGAGAACAATCTTCCCACCAACTACAGACCACTAGCGATGCTTGATCCTGCAAGATATTTGCTTCCATACTACTAAAAAGGCTGAATGAATGGGAAACAAAGAACAACATATATGACCCTCGACAGACCGGTTTTATCAAGAACGCTTGAACAAACATTGAGCTGACAATCCTGAACATCCTCAAACATGAAGCCAATAGAACTGGAACCTATGTCAATGCTGCTTTCATCGACCTGCAGATGGCCTTCGAAAGCGTCACCCGAAACAAACTCTGGAACAAACTACACTCCTGGGAATGCCCATTAGAAATTCTAAATCCAATCAAGGCCCTCTACAGCAACACGTCGGTCAAAGGTAGACTAACATCATCTAGTATTGTCTCGGCCACCATCCCAACAGCCAGGGGACTCAAACAGGGATGTCCCTTAGCAGCCACGCTATTTAACTTCTACCTCTTTGACATCATGCTCAGCCAAGCGAATGTTCCAGCTTACCCTCCAAAAATCAACGCAAACCCAATTCCATGCACATTCTATGCCGATGACCTGGTATTACTTGACAAGACTCTGATCGGCTTGCAAAGAAGACTCCATGTGGTTGGAAAATATATAGAAGACAATGACATGCTAATTAACATCTCTAAAACTCAAATAATGTCACTCACCTCAAAGAAAAATAACAAGGCAAAAACCTACTATCTAACTATAGCCGAGAAACGCTTCGAAGCTGTCCAAACGACAAAATACCTTGGAATCCACTTAAATCAATCTCAAACCGAAGTCCACTGAATGGAGCAGCTGAAAAACAAAAGTCACTCTCTCGCACGCCAAGGCTTAATCATTCATAAAAAATACGGACACTTCTCGCTAAACCCGATCCTTACATTCTGTAAACAAAAGCTCACATATGGAAGCGAGAGCCTTCTGAACAACCCCCGACAAATATGGACAATCGTGGAGGGAATCTTCTGGAGAAAAGTACTGTCCCTCCCTAAGTCATATCCAATAATCAGAATCCGAGCTGAACTCGCTATCCAGTCACTAGACTCACTAAATGCCTGAAAACACATCTCCCTGTACAGAAAGACCAGAATAGATGACGACATCCCGACACTCAGACATCTTAGAAACTCTCCTGTAGAATGGATGACACCCACCTTGACTAAATGGAAAGAATGATGTCAAGAAATTCTCAAATCTCACTAAATAAATACTGATATGTTGATAAACAGACCAATGAAATCAAAGAAATTGCTCCGCGAAATAGTCTAGATCCATACGAGCGAAGAGAAAAAGAAGTACACACTCTCGCTTTACAGGCGGTTCTAGACAAGAGTCCTCAACTAACCCCCTCAATACCTAACCAAATTCCCATGCAAGCGTACAAGAGATATCTTTCTGCGGTTCCGCTTCAATATTCGACCAAGCAGAGAATAGCCGGCACAAACCGGACAAATTGCGAAAGAAGAAACATTCTGCAGCTTCTGCAAACATACCACCACAATCAAATCACTCCAGCATCTCTTCATTGACTGCCCGTCACTGACTGAAATAAGGCAACTCTTCAGCCAGATGCTCCCCCCTGAACTAATCCATCCCGACCCCACGGAAAAATGGGAGCAGATTATAAGTGGAAACTCCTTCCCCCTCATCTTCAGGACAATGCAGTCCTGGGAACAAATAATGAAACTAGACACTGATATTCCACAGACATCATGAACTCCACACTTGTCTTGAATTTTATTTCTCTTTTATCTCAAATACAAAGTAACTCAGCTAACAGCAAAAATTAATCAATATGTTAAAAGTATGTGTATAAACTATAAAACATGAAATAATTGTTTTTTAAAAAATATACCTCTAAGATCTTTTTGATATAGCTATGTGATTTTAAAGGGATGCAAATGTTATTCCTAAGCAGCGTCCTGAATGACGATTAATTGTTTTCAGCTATAAACCAGCACCTAATGTAATAAAAACAGGTGTGTCCTTGCAGTTTTTCCTTGCACTGAATTCCTGTTAAAAACAAGCGTTGGCAGAGCAAACACTTTGGGCTCTCTTATAGGCATCCAATAGGCATTTGCGAGGAGCTGCCATAACGTGCAGCAAGAAATGGTCCTCTCGTTGCAATGGCATGGTAGGATTGGTAGATTTAGTAACCCAAGGATTATAATCCATTATCCACATGTGCACTCAGGAACTGGCCAGCCAGATCTAGCTCCTTAATTGCTCTAATTGTTTGCATGATAGAAGGACTTCAACAAAACCTATTTATTCTTTTGTCATTTTTTATTCCACATCTTGTAAATATGGCATGGCATGTTTCAACGAGCACCTTCATCTTTTTCACCAGTACAGGAACCTCGTCTGCCATAATGTGCCCGCGTACGAACACCATTTGCCAGCTGTTGATGTTTTAAGATTAGGTAGTACCATTATGGCTGTGCCTAGAAAATGATATCCGTGCTTAAATAAAAGCCTAAACTGTTGGCTTTGCAAATTCTTGCTGTATCTATAAACATTAAGGAGAGGTGGCCTGACTTTACTGGGAACTTAAGGATCATTTCTAGCTGCTTGAAGCTTCTCTAAGAGTGTTAAAAGACACTACCAAGCGCTACTTGGACACAAGGAAACATGACTGACGGGTTAGAACCCACATGGTGACTGCTGCCCAAGTTAGTGGTCCCGAGTCAAAGGCAGCGGGGGGAGGGGCTCTCTAACAAGGGCAAAGGTCACCTTGCACGCAATAGAGCGCAATGGCGGGGGCTCTAACATTATTAGAGCTTGTGCAGGGGGGAAATGGAAACCTCACCTGGGGCTCCATGTACACTCCACAAAGAGAAACCTGTAATGCAGCCTTTAAAGGTGGTTATAGCCTCCATTCCAAGCTTTCTAATTGGCCAGAGAGCTGGAATCTGTGAGAAGACCAAAGCTAAAGCATGGAGTTCAGCCGTCTACTGTGGTTAGAACCTGGATGCCACACTTTCTTGTCGATGAAAACATGCTCTAATGTACCATTAACCACAGATGTCTGGGGCGGACCTCGGTGACAATGGCCTACCAGCCTGAGACTTTGTAGTGCTAGGGGCCATTGCCTCCGAGGATCAGCCTCAGAATGAGGTGGTCAACACTATTAGCACTCCACACCCATGACCAGGATGTTAATATTTGTTTTAGGATTTTTTAATTGGAAATCAGCTTTGTGCTGATCACTCACAAAATAAAACTACAAAGATGGCCGTGGGAAGAACTTAAAAGGGACAGAGGAAGGAGAAAGGCTGACATATTCTCAGAGCATGTGAGCACTTTCAAATCTCCCAATGAAGTCTAAATAAAAACCTTTCCCAGCAAATATTAGTTAAAAACCAATGTATCACCTATGAAGGGCGGTAAGAATCAAAGTCAATGGACCAGAAGAGACTGCAGGGAGCCAGGGCAACCAAAGTCAATTTGGAGCACAGTCTATGGCGCTCAGCCACTACTTTAGATAGCAGAAAGTCTTGCACAAAGTTAGAGAGTGGTTGTATAAAATCACTGTTGGGCCACAAGCTGTTACACTTGTGAAAGTTAGAGCTGAGATCAACTCTAGAAAAAGCAGCTACTGCAGGTCTCATCTGAGAAAATTAAGCTACAGAAAAAGAGGTAAGTACCCCTTAGTCAGAACAGTACCTTAGGTTAGAAGATTATCCAGCTGGATTCTGTCTTTGTTGCAGTGTGGCAGATCCTGTGTTTCTGAACCTCTGTCGTGGGGACAAGAGGGGGGACGTCTGGAGGTTTCCTGCACAGCACTCCAGAGATCAGAGCTGCCTTCACTCCTGGAGTCCAGCACTCTGGTGAGGTGACTCGAGCTTGGATCGTCCTACTTTGGGAGGGTCCTCAGGATCTTCCTGGAGCTTTGGTCCAGCTTACAGACGTTGCACTCGACTATGGATTTCTCGACCCCTGGCATTCGGTTCCAGCAGCAGGAAAGAAGTACAGCCAGTTGGGGAAGGTCTTCCAGCAAAGTTCATCTCAGGGTTAGTTGGTCCCACTAACCCAAGGGAAGAAGTCGTCCCTTCCAGAGCTTCTCTTGTCGATTAGAAAAAGGAGTTTCAGCACAGCAGCAGGGCTTCCCCGGACAGTTCAATGGTCCAGGAGGATGCAGCAAGCTTCTCTTCACGATTCCTTTGTCGGATGTTTCATCCAGTGTCCGACTCTGTCTTCAGTCCAAGAACCCTTGCCTTTTAAGCAGGTTTCTCCCATTCATGCACAGCCTAGCTGTCACTCACACAGCAGGGTGGCTGTCCTCCAAGGACAGCCAGCCAGCCAATCAGGACTGGGTGCATTCAGGTTTCTCCTAAGGACAGAGGAGTTTTGGGCAACTCCCTCACTACCAGACACACTGGAGCCATAGGCGGGTTTCGGTACTAAAGCCTGCCAAAGGCCAAATGAACAAAGGATTTAAAACTGGTTTGGCACACAGAGGTAAACCCAAAAGAGACCTTACAATCAAGAAATGGCAAAAAAGAAGACCAGGGCCATTTTGACACAATGGTCACCCATGGGTGCTATACTGCAGCTGAGGATTCAGCCTGCGATAGGAAAGCACAATGGTAGGAAAATTAAACCACTGCCACCAGCCATTTAAAGCAATGAGGGTAAGATAAAAAATGTTACATGAGTAAGTAGAAGAAGGGGCTATTAAGTAACCACACAGCACTCAACTCCACTCCACTCAATTTTACTTTACTCTTCTTGGGAACTGTAGTTCACCCAGGAAAAGGTATTTAAACCTTAACTAAAGGAGTTCTCGGTGACCCTGCACTGAAGGTGCCGTGTGTCACCTTACAAAAAGTAGATCCTTATGGAGTTTGTCAGACTCCAAAAACAAAGAAAACACATAATCCAAACCAGATCAAAATACATGAGAGAGTGAGAAAAAAGGGCCCACTCACTCCAGAATAACAATTTAAAGTCCTAAAGTCCAGCAAAAGAGCTGGGGTCTCTAAGGGTGAAGGGAATTAGCACAGAAATGAGAATTCTCCCTAACGAGCATGCCGGCTCCTCCGCGCATGCGCTATATGCTTCCTGGTTCCTGTCCTAACATGAGGGAGCTGGAGGACCTTCATGGGAAGCAGTGAGGAGCAGAGCTCGGACATGGGCTGAAGGTAAGAACTTGGTAAGAATGTATGTTACGTATTTATGTATGCGCTTATGCATATGTTAATGAATGAGCATTTGATATATGTGTACGCATGTGAATGAGTGAGTAAATGCTGTATGAATGTGTGTGTGATAAACAACCCAGTAAATATTGTGTGAATGTGTGATAAATGAGCTAGTAAATATTGTATGAATGTGTGTGAATGAACCAGTAAATGTGTGTGAATGTGTTTTCACTTGAGTTTGTGCCAGGCCTGGGTAGTTGGTGGGGTGGGAGGTTATATTAGTTTGGTATAGCATTTTTATTGGGTATCTATGATAAATCAAGCATGAAAAGTGTTATTACGTGGCTAGATTGCCATATGTTGGTGCTATAATGTCTTACTGTGACATGGCATATTTTTACTGGGCATCTATGATAAAGCAAATAAAATATGTGTTATTAGGTGGCTAGATTGGGATATTTTGGTGCAGCTAGGCTAGCTCAAATTTCTTATTTTTTCAAGCCATGTTTTACTTGGCATTAAGGGTAAAGCAAACATGATAAATGGAATTACGTTTCTAGATTGGCCTACAATACTGAGGTCAGTTTGGACGGGTTTTCTTATTGCGACGCGGCATTTTTAATCGCTAAGCCAATAGGAGTATGTTTTACATGGGGATAGTGGCCTATATTGGCAGAGCCAGTTTGAACATATTTTCATGGAACTCTTTTCTTATATTATCATTATTGACATTATGGGCAAAGAGATCATGAATATGTTCTTATATGGGAATATTGGCATATATTGGTGAAGGCAATATGAAGATGGTTTTTGTACTGGTATATGCTGTAATGAAGGCATCCTGAAAACGTATTGAGAAATGCTCTTGTGAACTGTTCGTGACTAGCAGCTAATGGATATTTTCATGAGTTACCCTACAAAACTGACTCAAAACTTCCTTTTGACACAATTTTTCACAGAAGGTGTGCTGTGTAATGCACCATTTTAACCCATTATTATAAATATTTTCTTGGTGGAGAACCCCTCAAGCCCCTCTTTGTGGATTCACGCTCTCTCGCTATGTTTGTCGCCATTCGCATATATGTGAGAAAAATGTATACCCCTCCAATTACAAAATTCACCAGCCGCCACTGAGCTCGAGGGAGAGCAGCACAGGTAAGGAGGGAAAATGGGTGCGGGGATTCAGAGGTGGTGCGGATTGCATTGGGTGGGAAAACTGCAGTTCAAGGGGGGATGGAGACTCGGGGTTGGCAGTGATAAGAAAATGTCGCCTGGGAGAATGGAACGCACGCTTATGCTGTCGCTGCAAGCTGTATCCTGATTGGCTGGCACCACTCCACTGGGTGCAAATGTGCGGTGAATGATAGTCAGCATGTGGGAGAAAGATTCTGTGATGCTTATGCTTTGTAGTTGCTCTCTCTTAAGATCTTTTAGGATAGATGTTTCAGCAGATTGGATTTCATATCGCAGGCCTCTGTACCCAGATTTTCTGCACTGTCAGAATGGGGTAGCGATATTAGCTCTCTAGAACAGTTCTCTAGATCTGAAGCTAAACCTCTGTTCTTAAAGGAGTAACTATGGCAAGAAAGCTGACACTGATAAAATGAAAATCAGCTGTAAAAGTCAGAATTGATGAATCGCTTGAGGATTTAGTTCACTTTGCAGCTCTATTTCTATTTCCTGATATTCTTAGAGTGCACATGTACCAGGAGAAGAGCTTATTTGTGCTCTAACAGGATTGTCCAACTCCAGGCCTCGAAGTCCGGATCCATGTCAGACTTTCAGGATACCCCTCATTAATATTCATGAGAAAAATGTGCATACAATAATTCTAAATCTATACATATTTTTCCTCATGAATATTATTGAGGATTGCCCTGAAAACCTGTCAGGATCCCGGCTCTCGAGGCCTGGAGTTGGACAACCCTGTGCTAGAAGGACTTTCCCTCAACTTTAGTGAGTGATTTGCTACTTTTGTCAATGTGTGTGGACTCACAGAAATTGATGTTGCACTTACATTGGATCCTTGTTCGACTCTTTCAGCAAAAGGGCATTATTGTGGCTGGCTGAATGCTGTCTTGTCCTGCTGGCCTTCTTGGAATGCTCATTGAATGTCAGTGCGTGTCTTCCGGTGATAGCTCAGGAGAATGTTGATGGGAGCTTTGTGTGTGAACATTCAGAATGTGTCAGTTGGGGGTCCTCAGCTGGCGTGGATGAGGATGGTTAGTGGCTCTTTAGCTATACTGAAGAGTAACTGGAGCATGTATATACGTCCATGAAGCTAGCAGGTTTTTCAAATCAGGATGATCACAGCGGCTTGTGTACGGAGTACATCAATCGACTTTTCAAATTGCTACACGTATCGGTTGTAACACAGTAGTTTTGGGGGGTCTTCTACTGCATGTCTGTCTTTGGATGTGTTTTGTATTGTTGGTTAATAGTACCCGGCGCAGTTAGATCGCCGAAACAAAGGCATCGATTGGTGCATTCTCGAGCCTTACCAAATGGTAATCCCGGTCATGTACTTGCGCGTCCCTCGCAGCGGTCATAGTCTTTTTTTTTTTCCAGGCCACCATTTTCAATGTAAGTGAATGGGTGCCATGGAAGGGGAGAAAGGACTATGTATAGTCCCTTCTCCTCTTCCATGGTGGACATTTTCTTTGTTTAATATGGCCGCCACAGAAAGAGAAAACGGGGTACGTTTTCTGGCCGCGGCAGCCATTTTTTAAAACTTGTAACTACGGGCCCCGGGGTATTACCTTTGGTGGTAATGGCCCGCCGTCTCTGGGCTTATTGCCACAGCACGTTCAAATGATTTCAATATGCCATGATAGATGTGCCCTTAAATAGAAGCCTTCCGCCTCTATATGGTCAAGAAATATCTCATTGAGTTGCAAAATCCTTGTGATGTACAGATGTGAAGACTGTGTCCCATATTTAAATAAAGGGAGGCTGGGCTATATTTAGAACAGCATGTAAATGCTTAAGTAATGACCAATCTACTCAAATGAAACAAGGAAGTGACATCATTGTTCAGCTGTTATAAGTTATTACTGTTGTGACATCACAATGCTGCTGCCTGATCCAGCATAGAGCAGAATTCCAACTACCAATTAAACATAGTAGTTCCCAGCTTCAAAGTATTTCTTCTGAACTGGGACAATTCACAGCCATTACATGAAAAGGAGAGGCTTATTGTAGTATGTTTACTAAGTGCACTGTTGCAGTTAAATACAGCCGAGCTGCCGATTACCGATAAACCACAAAACGGCTTTTAAATGTATTTTAATGCAGGGCATACCATATTTGCATGCAATACCACAATCAACAATTACAAGATATTGTACATTAGCGTGAGATTCAGGCCAACTATTCATGGGGTATGACGTGTGTCTATGTATTATAAGGAATAAAATACCCCCTGCCATGCATAACTAGCATTGGCAATGCAGTTTTAGCTTTTCTGTAGGCATGGGATAAGCATTTGCCAGGCACTGATGTGGCCATTAATGGTAGCAATTTCAAAATGGTGTGAGTGCGTGGACATATAATAACAAAGCCTGGCAAATGGCACTATAACTATACACAAGGAAAAACTGTTGGTTTTATCAATGCTTGCTTCCAGAACTTAATTGAAGGGCATGCATGCTGCTTATAAATCAAGTGGCAGAAGGACCACTTTGTTAAGACTTTTTAACTACACCATATTTTCATTGAGAGCAAGAATTAAGCCATTAACTCCCACAAGACTGCTTTGAAATAACTGCCAGGCACTGTGCATACTCGGTTTTATGTTACTGCTTGATAAAGAAAGCTCAAAGATACTCCAGGATGATGTGTTTTGGGTGGGGAAGGGCAGAAAGGTGGTGTGTCTGATTATGGGCAGTCAATGGGTGGGTAAATAACCAAACAACATCTACACACTTTGTGCCTTGCTCATATAGAAGATCACTCCTCCCACGGCTAAAATTATGGAAACATCAGTTACCAGTGGAAAAAGGGGGCCTGGGGGTACCGAACTTCGGGGCATATCATTTAGCTTTTTCAAGTCATTTTATTGTACCCTTTTTGATGGATCTGCCTGATAAATGGGTAATTGCTGAGGCAAGTATGTTGGGCCCGCTCCCTCCAAGGGCAATTCTCACGGCAACGAACAAGTTGTGTAAGAAATCGCCTTTGACAGTTTTTCTGAGAGAAACGTGGAGACATGTACATGAATTGTTGGGATCGGTTGCTTCAAAGATCATTCATGCATCCATTTGGTTGAATCAGTTGATTTCTGTTGGGGGTAAGTCTTTATTCGGGCCGGAATGTTCTGCTGTTCTGTGTATACTTTACTGCTCTGTATTATTTGTTTTGATTGATGTACTTGTTTATCTATATGTAAAATCTTATAAATAAATAAATAAAAAATAAATAAATGAAAAAAAGATCACTCCTAGCTGTAATGCAATAGTTTCGGCTTATCAGTGGTGCTTTAGCGCTACCTAATAGCCAAAACTATAAAGGATATTGCAAGTCCACCAGGTTTCAGGACCTTCTAAAGCAACACAGCCTTAGGCCTTCAACCCTTTATTTGGTCCCGGAACTCCTCGCTGACTTGCACTATCATTCTAACCTTTGATAGAGGGTATTTTATCTCATGCATTTTGATATCAAAGATAGGTTGGCCTGATCGAGTTTTTCATATGACATATGAATCCCCACACTAGGGTTGAAATGGTACACTTGTCACTCTGCAGTTACACGTGTGGCTGCAATATGTGTAGAACTGCCTTATAATATAGAGTCTAGTAAAGACTATTCGACACATATGTAACAAGGAAATTACAGCGCTGTCCAGTTGTAATACGTTTTTACAGTTGTCACAAAACACTTGGCCCATGTCCAAATAATTATTCATTTGGATTTGTAGAGCGTGCTACAGGCCGCAGGCATCGAGGCACTAATTATAATGTTAATGGTGTGTTATTTATATAGCGCCTTAATCCAAAGTGCTTTACAGAGCACATATTTATATACAATACGAAATTGGTACTCATTTATCAATCTTGGAAAGATGAAAGCCAGAGTTGGCCTTGCTGGGATTCAAACCTGCGACCTGCAGATCACCCTCAGATCACAGCTGCGAGCGCTCAACCCGCGGAGCTATCTTACCGGCTATCTGTCTATCTTGTGATGCAACACTTTCCATCAATATATACCTTTTCAGCTAACTGGGGTGTAGACGATAGCTCTTACTAAGTTTGATTGCGAGATCTAGATTTCATGTTAATATAACCAACTAAAAACATAACAAAGCAAACCCCTTTCCCCTTCCTGTGCTGCCTTCAAACGCCCAATATCGCGTTCATGTACTTTGGTCCCCACAGAGGGTACATAAAAAGAACTGCAAGTGTAATATCTGCGTTTCCTCCACAATGTCCGTTATGATTCATTAGATTTTTTGCGGACTCCATTATTTCCTGGTCCCCCAGGGCAGAACGTGAGCCCGGAGCTACACCCTCCGCGTATCCAGCCTGCGCGCGCGCGCGCGGATATCGATAAAGCGTCCGGCGCCGTGCAAATCAAGGGCCATTTGATACAGATCATTAGGACTGAGTGAGGGGAGCCGGGAAGAGCTCGGGTTACTAATTCCAAGCCTGGATGAATTATTCACCGCGCTCGCGCACGCCGGTGCAGCCCGCGCGCCTGTGCTCGGAAGGTGCCTCCTGGAGACAGTCCACACTCAGCCCCTTGGAGGACTTGTTACAGGGGCAGCTGCGCACGAGAATGCGAAACATCCCCACCCTGGTCCTCGTGGCAGCCACGTGTGTATGTGTGGCACACCGGGCACATGCCAAGAAAGGTAAGGAGTTGGGGGGAGTGATGAGAGAGTTGGTCTGGTTACCCAGGCACTTGGTTATGGGGACTTTTATTCGATCTGACCAAACGCGTTGCTTCCTAGAAGAGGCAGCATTCCCTTCCCCTCGAGTGCGCAAGCATTTCCCGCTTCCAGGAGATAATGTTATAGTCGCTTCTGCCTCGACTTTGTATTCTTGTCAATCTATTACACAGGACGTGGGCCTCATTAAAGGTCCCCAGGGTCATTGTGGGTGGCAGGCGGAGTCCGTGGACTGCACCATTGCATCTTGGTGATGGTCTCATTATTAGTAAAGAGGGTTTCAGGTGGCAGCACAGTGGGACAAGGATGCCTCAGGGCACCGGTGCTCTGGGGCCTGTGCACCACCCACCTGGCGGGAAAACACGTTAGGGGCATGTCTCAGCGACAAACGCCTGCCCATCCTCCACGCCCCAAACCTATTCCTCACCCTTTCGTTCATGCCACTTTTAATTAGCGCAATCTACGGCGCAGGTATTCTCTAGGGACCGTGCTGAAATGCCAACCTTGCTGACAGGCTTATGATACCTCCATGCAACATTTAGACCTCCCCTCACCCAGACACACACACACACACATGCTGTTTGACCCTACAGTCTGGAGAACATAAGAGAGGATCCTACCAGGAAACAGATCCTACTAATTGAAGTGTTTGGTATGTATCTGTTTTTCTAAGAAGTGGACATAAAGCCACAAACATTATCTGAGGATACTCTGAGCGTTTTGATATAGTGAAGCAGAGTTTTGTAATTCAACAGTTTACAAAGATAGAGTTCTTGATTTAGAAGCACATATATGATACCATCATTATTTACGATGTAAGTTAAAAAGGATGCCCATGAAGGGACATGACATCTTATGTGTAGAAACACGGGACAAGTTGATAAATGAAATCTGATATCAAATTGATGGACTAGCTACAGTATATTAAAAAAACCAAACACAGTTAATCTGTGAAGTGGTCGACGTAGGGACACAGTACTGCGTTTCGGCGGAATTGGGTGTACCGCCTTCCTCAGGACAAGCAGCGCAGTGTTCCCATGATTCCCGGTGACCCAGTATGGAAGGTTGGTGCTATGAATGTAGGAGCAGAAGATCTTCTTGAGAAGAAAGGTTTCTCGCATCAGTTATTTTGTGGGTATAAGAGGACTTTGCTGCAGCTTTCGCTCAGCAGCAGGCGGGAGTCACCAAAGGGTAGGTACAAAGCAACGGTAGATGGGCCGTACCCAGAGGCGTAGCTTGAGGGGAATGTTCTTTTTCTTTTCAAGAAAAGAGACGAAGTAGGAGACGTCCTCTTTGGCGTGATCGAAGAGTAGCCAGATTTCAGCAGGCTGGGGAGAATACATCAGCCCGTGAGAAGGTTGCAAGTTTTGGAGGACCGGGTCGCCGGCCAGGTCGTTGGACTTGAAGCTAGGAGCTGCAGGTTCTGAAGTTTGGGCACATCCTCTTCCCTAGCGCCACATAGTCATTGGGTACGTACATTCCAAACTAACTTCTCATACGGCCAAGAAATTAGCATTTTTCAGATGGACGTACTTTGAATGTACTCTGGTGCATATGTTGACGTTAACAACTGAACATTTGAAAATGTAAAGATCTGTATGTCGTCTTGATTTTTTAGTCAGGGATATTCAACTGCGTCATTTCTTCAGGTGTAACACATTCATTGCCTTTACTGGACCATAAATAGGCACCAGATAGCTTGTAGTTTTGAAATATATTTTGGCTGCATAATACGTCACATTGACATACAAACAAAATCTCCATATGGTCCGATTCATACAATCATTTTTCCAGGAGTAAGTCTAACATACTCCTGGTAAGGTATTCATTTACGTATGTATACATTAACAGTAATTCACGAAATGACTTGCACCCTATTGATGAAACAATTTACTAATGTTACGTTTTTGTATGTCTTGGCTTAATTTAATCATCTGTAACTTACCTCCAGACCGACCAAAAATGTTTCTCCCTGGTGGGTGTCAGGACTTGTGAGTGTGTCAAGGGGTATGCGAATGGACAAGGTGTACTCACTCCCAAACGTGTCATTAATTTCATGTGTCGCCACAAAACTTTGACGTTTGTGAACACACTTAAATTACACCTGAAAGTTCTAAGCTGTAGGAATTGAGGTGTGAAAATAAACGAAAGTTTATCTTAATCCGTTGGATGTGCGACATTTTGAAGTGAGAAACGAAAATGTAAGAAAGTGTTTATAAAATTGTATTTTTCTTGCTCTCGTAGAGTGATTTAATCTGATCAAGGTACTCCCGATTAGAGCACTCATTGTGGGTGTAAATGCCGAGTGTTTGTGAATTAGATGTACTTTACACATATTTTGATAAGGTCCAACTGATTTCTTTGTGACTACTGTTTTCGGGTGTGAGTTGCGACAAGCTGTAGTAATCACTTTCACCTACCGTCATTGGCACAGGGGGCCCTGGGGAGCATGTGGTACACTTTGCTCCCCGGGGAGATTCTGGGTGCTGCACCCGGCCAGCGAGCTGCCCCTACAGGTTATTTATATATGATACGATATGGCATTTATAACGCGCCTATACACAAGTGTTTCAAGGCGCGACGAGGCAAGGGAGGGGGAACAGAGGGAAGACAGACAACGATCCTACTAGGCCAGGTGTCATTCAGATCGCGCAAGTGCATGGGTAGGGAGAAAGGGAAAAGTGCCTGGGGGAAGGGAGAGGGGAAAGTGCAGTACATGGGATAGAAGAATAAATAAGATAAAGAAAAGCGGCCAGATGGTGGCAAGTGCAAGGTAAGAGCAGACATAAGTGCTGGTAGGGGGACTGTAGGGATACAGAAAACAGTCCCTAGGTGCAGGGATTGCCAGGAGGGCAGGGCAGGTGTGCAAAAGCAGGACCTGGCCTGGACCCAAGATCAGAAAATGGTGGCCAGATAACCAGTGCAGTTTCAGCCAGGAATTTCAGCAGGGGAGAGAGGCAGAGAAAGCAGAAGCAAAGAGGAAGGGTTTGAGGTGTTTCCGGAACCGGAGATGGTTCTCCTCAAGTTTCAGGGAGGCAGGAAGGCTGTTACAGAGGGAGGCCCCTGCTGAAGAGAGAGATCGAACACCAACTCGTTGCTTGGAGAAGCGGCTGACCCTGAGGGAGTTGGAGGCTGATGAGCGAAGAGCCCGAGAAGGAAGGTATTTGGGAAGAGAGAGTTGAAGGTATTGCGGCCCCCGGTCCCAGAAGGCCTTGTGGGTGCCGGCGAAGGTTCAGGCGGTTAACGCCGCCCCGTGTTGCCTGGACCTTTGCTGGCACTACAAATGCAGTGGCAACCTAGGGGGCACACGTGAGTGGTGGTCCAGCGAAGGGAGGGGGTTTTGTTAGTATTTAGGGTAGGGGAACGGGTTATAGAAAACATTTCTTTAAAAATATAATTGGTGTCTGTGGTGGCGTGTGGCAGCCTAGGACGCTCTTGGGTGGGGTGGCAAGGTTTTGTGGGGCTTTAAGGCGCCCGGGGCAGGAGGGCATATAAATATATATATATATATATATATATATATATATATATATATATATATATATATATATATATATCTTTCTTCAGCTGCCATTTCCGCAGTTGGTTGGTGAGCACGCCTTAGTCCCCAATGAAAACGGGAAACCAAAATACAAAATTGTTCCACTTCATTTAAGGTCCAAAATATTCCATAAAATTATTGCACATGCACATCCTCATGCCGCTCAGATTGTGGCCCTCCCAAGGTAACTGCCGAATAGTAGATGGAGTCTATGCGTTTCGCGGTCCACTGATCGCTTGTTCACAATATTTCTTTTTAAAAGAGGAGCAACGTCATTGTCGGGCTAAATGGAGGGGGTTAGATGAACACCAACCTTACCTTCCTGGTTCTGCTGTGTGTGCGGGGTGCTCCGGGCCACGGCTGCCCTGTTTTATAAAGTTCCTGGACTGGGGGAGGGCAGGGAGCGCTCTCCCCTCGTCCTCATGGGCGTGTCAAGGTAGCGGCCAGGAGGAGTGGGATGTGGCACGGTAAGGCTGTGGCTCTGTTCTCTCTGGTACCCATCCGGAGGGTTGAAGCGATGAGCCTGCCGGCGGATACGTTGTAGAGGGCAGACTGCGGTGCACATTGCACACCACCAGAGGGCAGTGCAGTGCGCAGCCCTCCCGCTCCCTGTAGAATTTCTGGGTCAGAAGCCATGGTGACTGTAGGGGTTTTGGGAGCTGGGGGCCCCGTATTGTACCGTTGATAGATATGAGGGATATCCGTGGCAATGGGTTTGCTTTAAAGTGGGGTGTGGGAGATAGATCCAAAAAATGGTTATTTAGAGGGGCTGCAGTGGGTAAGAAAATTATCCTTAGGAATTGGAAATCTGTTGCTACATTAGAAAAAGAAATGTGGCTAAGTGAAATGCGAGATTTGGCAGCTATGGAGGAACATTTATATAGGAGACAAGGCAAAAATGGTTTGCAAAGATATGGGTTTCTATAGATACTATTGTTTTTGATGTTTCTGTAAATTTGTATATAATTTTGTAAATATGTTATTGCTTTTTAAAATTGATGTCTTCTTTCTCTACATTGAAAATAAAGTTTTTAAAAAAAAACCCTGAGAATATATACACATTATATTTACTGTACAGAGTTATACATTGTCAAGGCACCAGGTAATGGGGCTTGGCAGTTGCTCAGGACGCAGCCATTTAGCTCATGGGTCAAATATTTGAAAAGGGGCACTATCCCTCATTGGTTATGGATGGGTGCACTAGTTAGGCCGGTTCTAGGCTGCCTAGGTGGGTGCAGTCAGCGGGGGAGGTGAGAGCAGGAAATGGGTCACAGTGGGCAGTGGGTGTGGGTGTTAGGGAGTGTGGGGACAGGATCAGGGGTGGAATGGATGGTTCCCACTGGGCGGGATGGCCAAGGGCTCAGTACAGCCCCAAGTTTGCCAGTAGAGCTGAGGGGAGTTGGTAGGACGCCATCCTCCCAGTGGGTAGCAGCATGGGGCAGGGGCTAGGATGGACTCCCCTACAACAGGAGCTGAAGGGGAATAATATGTCCTCCCTGGGCTTGATAACACAGTGTAGGGAGATGGCTTGAACACAATGAGTGGTGAGAGATTTTGGACGCCCACCTCCCCCAGCGGCAGTGCAGAGTCAATGGGGTGTACGCTCCTACAACGGTTTGGATGTAGAGGTGAGCAGGATTTGAACTGAAGGTGCATTGGTGTTTGTGGAGGAGAAGGGCAAGGTTGGTGGTGTGAAGGTGATGTTGGAGGTGTATTTGGTGGGTAAAGGATGCGATTAAATAAATATAATTAACCATAAAGAAGAAAGGAAAATAAATCATGGATATGAAGGAAGAGTCGATATCCCAGGTTGGAACAGGATTGGGTGGGTAATAATAACAAAAAGAAATGGCATTTGAGAACTTGAGGGCCAGGAAGGTGGATGAAAGGCATGGTGAGGATTAAGAGAGTAACCGTGGGGGAGGAGGATACGATATGATATGATAAATCATTTATAACAAACCTGTACACAAGTGTTTCTAGGTGCGACGAGATACGGGAAGGAAGACAGAGGGAGGAAAAAACAAGGATCTTACTAAGCCTTGTGTGATTCAGATTGTGAAAGTGCGAGACGTGAAGTGCATGGGGAAGGGAGAGTAGAAGTTCCAGGGGAGAAAAGAGGGAAGTGCAATCTGGGAAGCAATGCGCTGAGTAAGTGCAGCCAGAGCAGCACAGCTCTGGGTAAGTGCAAGGAGGCAGGGGACTATAGGGTTACAGATACAGCCCCTAGTGGTCGGTAGGCCCGGCAGTAGTGTAGGGGCTACTGGTCAAGGAGTGGGCCTGGTACCCTTGAGACTCTGAGGGTAGACAGGCAGCCATTCAGCGCAGTAGACAGATTGGTCAGCAGGGGAGAGCGAGAGAGAAAGCAGAAGAGAGGTGGAAGGTCTTGAGCTGCTTCCGGAACTTCAGGTTGTCGGGATCAAGTTAGAGAGGGGCAGGGAGGCCATTCCAGAGGGAGGGACCTGCAAAGGAGAGAGATCTACCCCCCAGTTTCTGCCTGGCGAAGCATCTGACCCTCAGAGTTTTGGAGGTGGCTGAGTGAAGGCTCAAGAAGGAAGGCTTGAGAAGGAAGATGAAGATTGTTTTGGGTTCTACTTTAAAGTGAAGACATGGATTTGATGGTAAGGTAAGTGATTAGTTAAGTGAGAAAAGAGTGCAGTAGTTAAGGTGAAATAGGGGGTGGCCTACTCGAGTGTTAGGGGGCATGCAGTATCGGGCCCAGGCCCAGCATCGAGCAAGGAGCGGGGGTGTTGTGTTTGTATGGACCCTCTGGTCCTTGTGGTTTAGGTGCTCGTCAATAATACAGGCCTGGACCATGCCTTTTTTATGGCCCAGTTATTGGTTGCCCCACCCCGGTCCAGGCTAGGGGGGCAGGAGGTAGAAGTCAGTGAGCCATCTTTGGGGGAAGGGTTGCAGCAGGAGGGATACTGGTTACTGGGTGGAAGGGGTACATACAAGAAGGAATAGTGGGGATCGGAACATATCAGGTCAAGAAGTTGTTGGGTTTGGGTGAACGGCAATAAAGTAGTAATTTTGTCGTACCTCTGTTAGTTTTGTTGGCTTAAGTGGAAGTTTGGTTGGGTGACAGTTAAGTTTGGTGACAGTTAAGGTGGGTGAATACAGGTCAACAAAGAAGTGTAGACTAATGGGGAACTGGGATGATTTGGGATGCAGAGAATGTAATTTTAACTGGAAAAGGTTGAATAGGGAGAAGGAGAGTTGAATGGGAGGGGACGAGCATTGTAGGAGTGTGGAGTTATACATTATTGCCACAGGGATTGAGAGGTTGGCCTACAAAAAACAAAAAAGAAGGGAAAAGGTCAAATGAAAGGAAGGGAAAGGTTTCAAGGTTTAAAAATAAATAAATTGTGGAATGCAAAAAGGCTCTATATCGGAGGATGGGCGCTCAGATGAAGGGGCAGACGCAGAGTGGTTCACCAGGGGGTGAAGTGGCAGGGTGTGTGGATTGAACTGCACGGACGGGGGTGCACAGACGGCCCCTGGTGCAGAGGGTGGGAACAATGATGACATGGAACATTTGCAAGGATGATCATGGGGGCGCATTGGCCAAGAAGTAAGGGATGCAGTGTTACTGTGTGCAGTGCACTGAGGGAATTAAACTGCAAGGACAGAGGACGCGGGTATGGCAACTGGTGCAATGGGGGGAGAGCAGGTTAGGTGCGTAGCAAAGAGCGGGGGAGCAAGTATGTATAAGGGTAAACACAGGGGTACATTGACAAATGAGGAGGGTGGTGGAGTTACTGCGTGGGGTGGAAAGGGAATTAAACTGCATGGATGCAGGGTGCAGTTACGGCCCCCGGTTTATTGGAGGAGCAATAACGAGGGGTGATGGGTTAGCAGCGGGGAGTACATGGGTTGGTAGATGGCCATGAGATGCTGTTCAATATTCTGGGCCCTAAGCAAATGAGGTTGGGATTGGTCTAGGGCTGCAAGGTATTACAGTGATTGGCAAGAGAGAGGAGAGGAGACAGTTTGCAGTTGCAGTGATGAATATGGGAAAGGAATGGGGTTAGTTGCGGCAACAGTTGGGGAGTACTTGAGGGGAGAGCATACGGTTGATAGAGGAGACCGGGGTAATGTCCTCAACAATACTTACTGCATTGACACCACATCACATGCCAGGGCTCTTAGTTGGCCCCAAAAATTAATTAATTAATTAATTAAAAATAATAAGGCGAGCATCAGTGGGGGCTTGGGTTTTTGGAACAAATTTGTTTGTGGCAGCAGAGGGCTGGTGGGCAGGTGGTATCGGGGAGATGGGAGAAAAGGAGCAAGTGGAATAAAAACAGGGTGGTTCTAAAAAAATGACAAATATATTTTTAAAGAAATGGGGGTGAAAGGGTACAAGGTGCTGGCAAGGGCCTAGCAGGGCTCTGAGGAAGTGTTTGCGGGGACCCAGTGGGTTAGATGGGTCAAAAGTAGCAGACAGGGTTTGGCGAAAATGGGGGGTTTAGCAGGTTAGAGTGGGAGAGGTTGGCCGAGGTGGGATGAACAAGGTTTGGGCGTAGGGTCCAAGGAGATTGTGCATCATAAGGGTGCTGGTGCAGAGTTACGATAGTTTAATTGTGGGAGGTTTGGGACAGTGAAAATGGTTCATAAATAAATAAATAAATAAATAAATAAATAAGTACACTCAATAAATACAGAAGGAAAATAACTTATGTTGTTGCAATGGGGAGGGGCAGTGTTGTGCCCTGTTATGAAAAGCAGAGGCATTGCTAGGGGAGTCTACTCTGGTCATTTGGTTGTAGCCCGGATAGAATCTCAGGAGCTACAACCGGAAGGCTATCCAGCCCCAGTCCCGACATTGCCGACATCAGTGTAGCCCTGGGTCTTTTCTAGACCTAGCAACACCCCTGATGAAAAGGAACATTGCGCAGACACGTAAATAATTAGAATAGGTTTTGGTTATCAGGTCGGGTGGGAGAAAAGGACACCAGAAAAAGATGGTAAGGGGTTGGCTTGTGAGAGCATGAGCAGCGCAGGAAACCTTATGGGACGGGGATTTGCCAGAGGGGGGATTTGGTGAGCAAGTAGGAGGAGCTGGGTGTTGGATATATTGGGGGTGAAAGGTAATGAGAGGATTATGATGATGGGCGTTAGGCATGGGAAGTGGAGGAGTAACATAGTCCAGGAAGGTGGTATGAGTTCAATTACGTGTGTTGCTTAATTTGTCTTTTCTTTCACAGATGAGGCAGGAGGTGGTGTTCTGAAGAAGAGAATAAGGGACTGGTTATTCTATGTAGGGTGCTATTAATGTAGGGGTATAAAGGTTTTAGTGCCGTTTGGGTCTGGTGTTTTACCAGGTGAATTTTTGTTGGTGGGAATGGAAGAGGATGATGGCTATTATGATTGTGTAGAGAGGTAGGGTGGCCATGACAGCTGGAGGTCAATTTTAGTTATGAAGTTACAGAAGGGGTTTAGCCTTCAATGATGGGACTGGGTATGGCCGCTATGGGTAGAGGAAAGGACAGAGAAATGTTATGGTGGCATCGCAAGCAATTTGAGGGGGTGGCTTTGGAGGTAAAGGAAGGAGCAAAAATTAAGGAGGAAGAAGGAATTAAATAACGGTTCTTTCAGTTTGGGTATTTTATGTTTAGTAGTGAGGCTGTTGGGTGGGGAAAGGTTTAAAAAAAACAAAGATTGCATACTTAGACAAAGATTTAAAAGTGAAGCTAATAGGTGGGGGGGGGGGGCAGAAATAACACCTCTGGGCAGTGTTCTACTGCTGCCGGGGACATGGTTGGTTAAATGATGGTTGGTTGAAGCTGAAGGACAGTAAGGAGGGGGTGGTTAGAACTGTTTGGACGGACAGGCTAGCCCGGGGTTACACAAGAGGGGAAGAGGTAGGGAAGAAAAGCGGGCGGTGGCTCGGGGAGAGGACATGGATTAAGTTTGAAAAGATGTGAGGGTGTTGAAGGGGGAAGCAATATTTGAAGGGAGGGAAGGGGGCAGAACTGGGTTTACCTGCATTTTAACGCTTTGTTTAGTCTGCAAGGCCAAGGGGCCAGGTTAGGGTATTTAGTAACCTGTGGCCTGTCACATTAAAGGGACCTTTTCCACTAATGGCGAGCCTGGGTATTTTGTGCAGTTCAGCCCAAAAATCATATTCTGTATGAATCAGCACCATTATCTTCACATGAGTTGCGCGTGCAATATTTGTGACACGTTTAAAATGTGACACTCATTAAATAACAATGATGAGGACAGCCTAAACATATGATTGAGGGAAATTAGGCGTGAGAAGAACATTTTGTAAACTGCAGATCATTTCCCTGCCTCCATTCATTACGCACCGGCAATACATCATGAATTGATGGGCTGGTGCTTTCTTTTTAGCAGATGCTGACTGAGGCCCCCATTTTGATGTGTGTGCAGTTATCGAGGAACAGCAAATGAGTGTCCGTCAGCCAGGGCATTTTCAGGATTTTCTGTGTTTGCATTCGCTTTTTTAAGTTTTTGCTGTTAAGTGGCAGTGTTGGTACTACCTATGAGGCGAGGCCATTGCCGTGGCGTTCTACCCATCCATCGACTCTCCAAGGCCATGCAAGCCCCTGTGGCCATTAAATACCCACTGCCCACCCCTCCCCACCCACCCAAAACACCCCTGCTGTGAACTCTTTGAGCTTGCTCTCTGCTGTTAAGGGGATGTACTGTTTAATATAGCCAGCCTTCTGAAAGGTAATGTTTCATTCTGCTGTAAACAAACTCCTGATGTAATCAAAATGTCTAAGCAAGACGTGTGTCCTGCCATCTGTTTCTTGCACTGCGTTCCTGTCAAAAACAAGCATTGGCAAAGCCAAATGTTTTGGTTCTTTTACTGGTGCTAGGCATTTGCCAGGCACCGCCATAGAAAACTCAGGTACTAACTCCATTTGACAGCTGTTGCCATTTTATGGCCGGGTGGTATAATTATGGCAGTGCCTGGAAAACGTGAATCTGATGCCTATACAAAATTCAAAACTGTTGGATTTGCTATTGCTGGTTTTGCTAAAGAAGTTGAAAGAGTCGGGTGTACTATGCCAGTTTCGGACAGGGTAATGAGCAAACCGCCCGGGACCGTTTTACTTCATTTTTCCGAAACTGTGGCTCCATTCCAAGTTAGGTGGTGGTGCAGGAAAAAAGTGTCTGCACTTCCATTACCGCCACTTTTTATGGTGGTAACGGAATTACCACAGTT
The DNA here is from genome assembly GCF_040938575.1 of Ambystoma mexicanum. Classification (NCBI taxonomy): domain Eukaryota; kingdom Metazoa; phylum Chordata; class Amphibia; order Caudata; family Ambystomatidae; genus Ambystoma; species Ambystoma mexicanum. The sequence goes on from NC_090922.1 coordinate 1,303,524,266, forward strand.
TTTCCTTCACCGACAAATTATAATTTTGGCAGCTTTACTGCTGGTGGAATAACTGCGAGGTAAATCTGCCGATGTTTGGAAGAAAACGCTTGATTATCCCTCCAGCTTTTGCTGAAGGTAAATCCTCCACTTATGCAGGTTACCACACAGTAATTCTGTCAGCGGTACCTCTGCCAAAAATCCTGTTGGAGTCATATAGACTCCAAAAATGGGGAATTACTTGTAAACCGATGGTGGACCCACAGGACCAAGTGGCAGCAACGGTATCCGATTTTGGCAGTTATCCGGTAGATTTACCGCCAAACTCGGAGTGATGTCCTTAATTACCAACGCTCTCTTTCTATCAGTTCACTGCAGCATGTCTATTTATATCAATCGTTGTGTCCAAAGAGCTGTTTTACTTTTGGTGTATTTTTCCCCCTCAAAGGTTGACGGTGCTCAGAAAAATATGGCACTCTCTACTGCAAGAAAGGTGTTGTTTTATAGCTTTACCTGTAGCGAGGCCCATAACAGTTGTTATGGCCCTGAAGACCGTGTTAAAGGCCCAAGCGTAGCGAGGGCCTTAAACAAGGTATGATGCACCATAACGCCTGTTACAGCCCGAGCTGCAGGTTTATAAAGCTATTAGAACACCCTCAGTGTTTAATTAAATTTGAAAAAAGACCAATAACCAGTACGTTAGCAGAAATACATTTTTATTGGGAAAAGGGTTAGCATTATCAGGAGTTTAATTATGGAAAGCAACTGCAGGTGTGAGTTTTTTTTTTTTATCAGGCAGGGCAATGCATGATAAAAAGTAAATATAATATTGAATTACTTAATCCACAAACACGAGTGTATTTTTACCTTTCAGTTAGTGGCAACTACATAATGATTACTTACTTTTGTTTGCAGATATTGCTGTTTCCTTGTTTGCAGCGTTTGCATTGCACTGTTCTGGAGCGCAAAAGAAAGGTTTCCTTTACTTAGTTTTGTTGAAGGGGTGCAGGGACACTTCACACGGTAATGTGACCTCAATTGTTTGCAGGAGCTTCAATGTTTAGCAATTATCTTTTATACACAGAGCTTCCTTGAGAGGGCAGGGCCTTGTGAGGCATGCTCCTGCATTTTCAGGGCAACTTATTGGGTGAACTGTTTCAGGTGCTGAATGGGACGAGGGCAGGATAGCAATGTGGCGGCAGAAGCTTTTTTCCAGGCTGGCATCAGTGGCGGAGGGAAGAGAAGTAATTATTTCCTGGGCTATGCCAGTTTGTATAGCCTGCAGATTGACCAATCACGTCCATGGAAACACCGCAAGAATGTTCTAATTGCAAATAAACACTTAACCAAAAGTAAGCATGCTTTAATTCTTGCTTGCAAATCAAAGGAGTGCACATTGGCGTGCCAAATGAGTTGAAACAGGTGACACACTGCATCTTGAGCTGTGTTTTCAGGAACAAGCCACCAATCAGAGCGGCGACAGAACTCTTCGTCCCCTGCAAGTTAACCACGTGTCGCCAAAATAATGTGATTGGCATTCATACTGTGCCTATTAACATCGCCGTGGCCTACCAGCGCTGAGGCTTGTCCAATAGCAAATCTAGACCTGTTGCTTGCGCTTGGACACGATTTCTCGGAACTATCTACGGTTGTAAAACATGGAGGAGCATGGGCGCATTTTAGGTAAACCGCCTTAATTTATAGAAAATGGGGAGCCAAACCCCATTTCCTGTACACAAAGAGTGTCTGCGACCAGTCACACAAATGTGGCGGTATCTAAATGGAACCACACGGAGCACTGACCCCTCCTCCGACTGCATTAATAATGGCTCCTATAAAAGTGCAGGCAAAAAAATGCATACACTTTTTATCTGTATTCTGTCTTTGTGAACACTGACTCCAACTCCATCAAAATTAGGCTGTGGCGCTGTGTACGGTGTCAGAATTGGGCTGGCATAAAAAAATAGGTCCAGACCCCAAATGAAAAGTGGACCATTTTCGCAAATCTTAAGTCATGACGGTTGGCATCAAACTGTTTGAATAGTACCCAGGCCAGTGACATTGGGTAAAACTATAGAGCGCTGCACGGAACCATCAAATCGGAAACGATTGGCGCACATAACACAGGACACACTGGCCTGTCAGATTTTCCCTTCAGAATGGCCCTCTAAGGCATTCTGGGCCTGTACACAGTGATAACATTAAAATGGTGCCCAGTCTGTTATATCGTAAGGCATACCATGAAACACTTATTGACGTTGACCAGTGAACATACATAAGCTGTTTAATGTCCCAAAACGGCCCCTCCAACATAAAGGAAACACTTCCACACAGTTTAGGGTTTACTACGAATCTGCCTTGATTCCTTTCTTCCTCCGCTTCCCCACACGTCACGTCCTGTTGCCTTGCCCGCCCACATAATGAGAAGGAAAAGCATGGCTGTTACATTCTCCCCCTCAATTATTTATAAACTAGTTCCTTTCCTCTATCCAACGTATGGGTTGTTTCACAGTTCTTCGAGGTTGTGTCTCCTCCAACACCTGTTGACTTTCCGCTCTATCGCGTGAAGCCTGAGTTGTTTGTCATGTGATTCTTCTTCATCGCCAGTGTAGTCGGATTATTCATGCTCATCAAGAAGATGGTCTTTCAGATCCCCCCACTTCCTTTGATCTGTTATTTTGAAGAATGGCACATTCCTGGTGATACGTTTGTCCCTGCGCTCTGCTGTGAGCATTGAACCCTTGTTCTTCACCACCATTAATGATGCAGGAACAAACAGGGCCGTTCCTTTGTGTGAGGTTAGTTGTCGTACCAGCCAGTTGGTTGTCGTCTGACAAGTATGCCTTGCACAGGCTGGTTCGTAAACCTTAATTCTTTCCTTTCCCTCTGCATCATTTCTTTTGATCTCCTGTTCCGTGTGGTACTCTGTCGACACTCTGCATGTCATGTGGAAGTCTTGTGCGCACTTGCCGTTCAAACATTAGCTCCATCGGACATTTCCCTGTGGTGCTATGAGGCATGTTCCGGTAATCACGTAAAAGTTGGTATATTGTCTGTTCTAAAGGCTTCTGTGTGATGTTTGAAATTCTGATTGCTCCTTTGATGTTAGCCATAAATTGCTCAACAGCCCTGTGGGCTTGGGGCCAAAGTGATATAATTCTCTGGTGATGAAAACCCATGCATCTCGTGAACTCCTTAAAGTAATTTCCTGTGAAAGGCAGTCTATTAACAAATGCGATGACTTTGGGTATCCCATTGGTAGAGAAGATCTGGTCTAAAGAGGGAATAACTGTGAGCGCTGCTGTGGATTGTAGGATCTGTATCTCAGGGTATTGTGAGTGCTCGTCTAGGAAGACCAGTATTTATATGCGTGACCGTAACGGTCCAAACAAAATCAACTGCTACTTCTTCCCATTTCTGATCTGGCAGCGGGGTCATCTGCAGGGGCTCCGGGAAGGTATTTGGTTGCAGTCTTAGGCAAATTTGACATGATTTTAGGATGCTTTCCAGCATCTGATCCTTTTGTGGAAACCAGACATTTTGGTGCAACAGTAGTCTCTTCGTTAATACCCCTGTGTCCCTCATGGGCCAGATCTACCACTTGCTGCAGCTGGCTCAATTGAATTACAACCCTGTCCCCTTTTAGTATTAGCTGGGAGGGTGAGATCGATAGTTAAACTTTTAATAGTTGCTCAAGTCTGCATCATGTGCATGTCAACTGCTGTCTTCCTGGCCGCTAAGCCTTCAGCTTGCCTCCACCACCTTGCCCGGATGCAGGACGCAGCCACTATGAGTGCAGAGTACTCTACCGTGTATTGTGTCAGGTCTTCTAAGGATAGCGAGGTAGGACGTGTATGATACACTACATAGTTGACGAAGTTGCCTGCACGGTTAGTGGGTGATGCCTGCATCGGTACCGGTTGATGTGACAAGAGGTTCGCTGTGTTGGCACCTTTACCCGGCTTGTGAATGAGGTTGAATTTGTGTTCTTGTAGTCACAGGCCCCATCGTGCAATGCGGGGTGGCATCTGTGCCAATGGTCTGCTGTAGATGGTGAATAATGCATGATGGTCAGTAATGATGGTGAATGGCTTCTCGAACACAAATATGTGGAAATGCTTGCATGCCCAAACGACCACTACGGTCTCCTTATCTGCCTGCGAATACTCTTGTTCCATGTCTCTGAGGCTTCTGCTGGTAATGGAACAAATGCAGCGCTGAGAATGGTTATTGCACCTAGTCCCAACCTGATGGCAACCGTGACTTCTGTATGTAGATTTGGGTCAAGGTATGACATGCATACCTCTGCCGATGTCTCGTCTGATGCTGTCAAATGCTTCCTGGCAATTTGGATCCCATAAGACTGTACGATCTTTCTTGGTATGGGCATGTAGCAGGGTGCTCACTGATGCAAATTCCGGTAGGTGTAGCGTACAATAACTTGCAGCGCCAGAAATGATCTCACTTGTGCCACATTCGTGGGGCATAGGGTTTCTGTCAGTGCCTTCATTTTGTCAGGCCCAGGTTGTATTCCCTTTGGAGAAAATATATGGGCGAAAAACTTTAGAGTAGATTTGTTAAAAACACATTTGTCACAGTTTAGAGTGAGATTTGCCCCCCTGCATACTTGGAACTGTGTGGTGTTGTGTAATTTCCTGAGATGTTCCGTATACCAGGATGTCATCGCTATAATTTAGACAGCTTGGGATGTGGCAGATGACTTATCAAATTCTTCCTAAAATATCTCGGCATTAAGGTAAAACAACCCCCAGCCAGGGAGCCAACAGTCAACTGACTCTACTGGAACCCTTGACCATGCACATTCCTGTTCTATGGCATGAGCCATAACAAGTATACATGGCAACAGTAGTCAGAACAATCCTAGAGTTCTATGCATCATCATTAACTGTGTACAATGTATATGATAAGCAGTGCATAACTATGTTAGCTATGAATGCCACACATAAAAACCGGCTGTGTGAATTATGTAAAGACGCATAGGAAATACATAAGTGAACCCACACCTAACACCTCCCTTCTTTCCCAAAAAATGAAATAGCAACTATGACCAAACAGGACCGTGCCTGGTGAGAGCAAAAACTGCACCTCCGTACCCCTCATTGGTTCCTCCACTTCCTTTCCATACCACACCACTCTTGATGACAGCCACTCTCTCTTTGTTCCATACCCCTCCTCCTTTCACCAACACAGACAACCCCAAATCCTTTAACAACAATTTGGGCTCTGAGTAAACCACAGTAGCCTTCCTTACCTTGATGGGTACCTTCACCTTGATCCAATCGCCCTCCTTCACCACCAAGCTTCTACAACTGTTCTTCTGATCATATCAAGTTTTTGCTTTCATCCCACTCACTTGCATCTTCTCTCTCACCCCCTCAATGTCTACACTTACACATTTTTGACCTCCCCATATACCCTGGACACAGATGGGATTTGGGCTTCCTCCCATGCAGAACTTCAAACGGGGAAACCCCCGTCACACTATGAGGAGCCACCTGATACTGGAAGGTCCTTTCCATTACCATCCTTAGTCAATCTCCCCAATCTCCCCCAGTAGCCGACGCTATTCTAGTTGCTTCCATGAGCATCCTATTGAATCGCTCGACACAGCCATTCCCTTGGGGATGATAGAGCACCGTGTTGACCTGCTCTACACTGTATTTTCCAAGAAATTCCTTAAACTCCTTAGACACCAACTGTGTGCCGTTATCTGACAAACACCTCTTTGGGAAACCTTCCCGCCAAAACAACTGCTCCAAGAACTGAATAATCCTGCCACTTGAAATCTCCTTCAATACACACACCTCAGGCCATTTGTATTTTGTATTTGTATTTTATTTATTTGTAATGCGCACCTGACCCGAGGGTAGCCAGGCGCAGAGGCAGCAAGAGGGTTGCAAAGCTTCGTTACATACGGTGTGGTGAGGTCCAGCTAGGGTTACATTGCCGGACGTATCACGCCAAATAGGAGGGTAGAACATGTACATTAAAGGCAGTACTATAAACATATTTACATTCAATGAGTAGGAGTAGAACATGTACATTGGGGCAATACTATAAACATATTTACATTCAATGAGGCGCCACATGGTAGTGGCAAATCTGGGTCTCTAAGGGTCGTTATGAGTTGAGAGATTTGAGCCAGTGGACGGTCCTAGCTCTGAACTGGTGGTAGGGTAGGTCCTCCCTGCACGACGGAGGGAGGGAGTTCCAGAATTGTGCTGCTTTTACTGGAAAGCTGTTTCCTCCAGATGTAGTACGTTTACACCTGAGCACCAGAAGAAGGTTGGAGTTGGCCGTTCTCGCGGGGCGGGAGATGGTAGGTCTAGTAAATCTGGCAGTGAGGTATTGGGGGGCTGCTTGGTGGAGGCATTTATGAATCAGAGACACTGATTTAAGGAATATCTTGTCCTTGGTGGATAGCCAATTAACAGATCTTCTGGAATCTGAAATATGGGCTTTCTTCGGGATACTAAGGGCCGCTCTGAGGGCATTATTTTGGAGGATTTGGATTTTGTTAGAGATATATTTGTTGCAGCCTACATATAAGGCATTGCAATAGTCCAACTTGGACAGGATCAGCGCCCTGGCCAAGGTGGTGCAGTTGGTGGGGGAGAGAAAGGTTTTGGCTGCCCTGATGAGTTTGCAAGTGTAAGAAGTGGCGGAGGCCATTGCGTTCACTTGTTTGTTGAAGGTAAGGGTGGAATCTAGATAGAATCTGAGGGTTTTAACCTCCTTAGCTACCATGATTTTGTTGTCGTCAATTATGAATGAAGAGTATTTGTGGCCCAGTTTGTTGAGGTAGTGTGTGGAGCCTAGAATGAGAAGTTCCGTCTTGTCAGGCATAGTCCTTGTGAGGCCATCCATGCCTGGATGATGAGGTACACTTTATTAACGAAGGCCAAATCCTTGTCATAATCCCCCGACAATGGGATGAGGATCTGGGTATCATCGGCGTAATTAGTGTAGGTGATACCCAGATCGTCTAGACCATCAAAAAGGGGCTTCGTGAAAATGTTATAAAGTGTAGGGGAGACGCACGATCCTTGCGGTACGCCGCATGTGATCGGGATAGGGTCGGCTGCTGCTGTTAATGAGAAGACTCTCATCGTACGGTTATTAAGGAAGGATTGGATCCAGTTAGTTGCATCTTGAGAGAAGTGGGCAGCTATTTGTAGGTGGTTGCACAAGATCTCATGGTCGACCAGATCGAAGGCCGCAGAGAGATCAAGGAGAAGCAATAGTGCTGTCTTCCCCTGGTCTCTCAACTCATCTATCTGTGCCTTGAGATCTATGAGTGCGGTTTCTGTTCCATGTTGTGGCCTGAAGCTTGATTGACGGATGCCTAGGAGCTGGAAGTGCTCAAGGTAGTGTTGGATCTGTTGGTATGCTATTTTATCGATGATTTTGAGGAGGAAGGTACTGTGGTAATAGGGCTGTTAGCTTGTGCTGGGGTTGCCTTTAGGGTAAACGAGATCAGATAGTGGTCTGTCCAGGGCTGCGGGAGTATGGCAGAGACCAGGACTGGGCAGTTGTGCACAGCTAGCCAGTCCAGAGTTCTCCCTTTGATATGGGTAGGCTCGGTAATCTTCTAGGTGAAGCCCAGTTCCTCTAGGGTATTGTTGATTGTACTAGCATTGGCGTCTGCAGGGTCGCTAAAACCAAGGTTAAAGTCTCCTAGTAGGATGCGTTGTGAGGAGTTTTTGAGATTGTTTGATAAGATGTCTGTGAGGTCTTCTTCGAATGATCCTAAGGGGCCCGGTGGTCGGTAGATAAGGTGAATGGAGATGGATTGAGTTCTAGAGAGTGTTAACTTGGCTGTTAGAGATTCACAGGAGCTAACATTGATAGGAGATTCAATTGTGATAGTAAATTTAGTTTTGGCTATGATGGCAAGACCTTCACCTCTAGAAGTGGTCCAATCAAGTCTTAATAGCGTGTAGTCATCTGGAACTGCTAGCATAATTGCAGGGCCTGCCGTGGGGTGAAGCCAGGATTCGGTAACTGCTAAGAAGTCCAGGTCTTCATTATGTAGCAAGTCAGCAATGTCTGATGCATGGGCTACCATGGAACATGCATTTATTAGTGCACCCTTAGTCCCTGGATCTGCTGGGTTTAGGAGTGGTGGCATAGATTCGTGCGTGCTTTTCTGGTCACGGATGGGCTCACGGTGGAGTCTACTATTCAGTTGAAGAGTGTGTAGGGATGGATTCCTGGTCACCTTGACAATAGATGTCAACAACTCCTTGTCATTTAGACAATAGATCATTTACTACCAATAAATATACATCCCTGGCACCCTTGATGTTGAAAGGCCCTAATAAATCAAGCACCACCTCATCCCAAGGTACCCTGGATGAAAAAACTCTTGCCAAATTAGACAAACACTTTAGTGTAGAGGAGAATATTATTTCGGAGCGTTAAAAATTTGTCACTAGGGAACAAAAACAAGGCGAGAGCATTGAGTTCATGACAGCGCTTAGAGGGTTGACAGTCAAGTGCAGATTCACGCACTGTCATGATGAACACCTAAGGGACCAATAAATGATAAAGTGTTCCAATGCCAATGTTAGAAAACAACTATGGAAAGGAGTGTAACCCCACACTGGACAGGGCGATAGAAATTGCGAAAATGGTGGAACACACAGAGAAATGCATTAACACACTCCAACTTGATAAAGGAAGTGACCAGGTGCCAGATAGAACCAAAGGTGAAGAAGGCTTGGTGCATAAAGTACCTAAAGCACCTCCGAGGTTTTTTACAAGTGATGTGGCCAGGAAGATTAAGAAAGCAGACAAGAAGTTGGATGAACAGAGAGAATACAGAACTCCAAGCAATAAAAGCTTTGGGCGCAAATGGGCTTTCTCGAGAGATACAATGACACCTGTGAGAGGTTTTGGGGTGTCGACGAGGGAAGCAAGGATACCTTTATTCAGCATTAAGGTAAGACAACCCCTAAGCAGGGAGCCAACAGTCAACTGACTCTACTGGAACCCTTGACCATGCACATTGCTGTTCTATGGCATGAGCCATAACAAGTATACATGGCAACAGTAGTTAGAACAATCCTAGAGTTCTATGCCTCATAATTAAATATGTACAATGTATATGATAAGCAGTGCATAACTATGTAAGCTATGAATGCCACACATAAAAACCGGCTGTGTGAATTATGTAAAGACACATATGAAATACATAAGTGAACCCACACCTAACAAGAACAAAGCCAGATGCATAGTCAATGTCGTTGTATATCCAAAGTCTCTACTGATCTAGAGCTGATGGTATCCTTTATTTAAGTCTAATATGGAGAATATTATGGTTCCATTGAGGAGGTTCATCATGTCAGTGATGCGTGGTGCCTGGTGGTGTTCGATCATTATTGCTTCATTTGGTATTCTCATGTCTATACAGAGTCGGATTTGGTGTTCGGGTCCTTTATCAGTACTGGAACTACCCGGGGTGGGCCACGTCGCTGGTTCGATTTTGTCTGCTCTGATTAGTGTGTGCAATTCCTTCTGAACTTGATGTATGTTGAAAGGAATCTCTTTGTAATGTTGAGCTACCAGTTTGATAATGGGGTATATGTGAAGTTTGATCTGACACCCTTTTAGGTGCTGATGCCTTTGAACAGTGAGGGGAATGTAGCTTCTATCTTCAACGCCGTAGTTATGTATCTTCCGGCCATCAATCGATATAGAACATGAATGAGGCCCATCTGTGTGGCTGATTGGAAACTTAGAATGCACCCGCATATTGTTTCAGCATCAATGACATGGATTACAATATCGTCTGATATGTCTTTATAGGTTCATTTGGTGGTGAATGCCCTTATACAGTTGAGTGGAAGTTTTGCTCCATATGCGTAATTGTCCACTTGGGCTTTCTTTGGGATCGGAAGCCGGTTTCCGACATCACATTAATTGTAGCCCCTGACTCTATGAGGAAATCATAGGTCTGACTTTGCATTTATAGTGGTAATATTGTGCTATGTGCTATCGACGTTGGATTTCCTGTGGCATAAAGATATTCATTCTGTCTTTCTCGGCTAGATGCAGACTTGGATTCACTTATGGAAGACGTCATTCGCAAGTGATGTATCAGCCTTGTGCCCGTTTGTCGTGCCCCTGGCAAGTCTGACCGCCTTGTTCTCGTGCTGCCGTGTGGACGGGTGGAGTATCTCCTCCCCAATGGCTTTCTTCCTTCATCGTGAAGGTTGCGTACCGGTGAATTCTTTCTGTAGCTTGCTGTCGCTTGTCTGTGTGATCTCTGCATCTTGGGTGCACGACACATTGATTTTCGCCCCCACAAATTTAGCATTCTTGCCCCATCACTGGACAATTCCCTTCATGTGGAAACTCGTATCCGCACCTGTAACATTGACACCTGTCCCGCCTGTCGGAACTTGGGGTCAGGAGAGCAGCTGTGATGCTAGTTGGTGGGGCGTTTCTTCTTTGATGGTAGGGGGTGCTAATATTTTAAGCTTTTTCATTGTGGATACTTGTAAATCGACACCCATGGTCATTCTGGCTAGTATTAGTATCTCGGGTAGCGTGTGTGACGCTTGTAGCAATTTCTTTTTGAATGACATGGACTTGCACCCAGCTATAACTTGAGATTGGATGGCTTCTTCATTTGAATACAGGTGGAAATCACAGTGCTTTACCTTTGCTTGCAGTCGTGTGACAAAATTGTCCATTGTTTCACCTTGCATGGTTGTGTGGAAGACATGTCGCTCGTAGTCCATGTTTTTATGAATGGCAAAATGTTCATTTAGGCACAGTTTTGACTCCGGGTACTTGTTGATGACCTCTTCTGGCATTTCATATATTATGTGCCGTACTTCAGGACTTGCTGTCAAGGTAAGAAGTCCTCTGATTCTCCTTGTGCATCAAGGTTCACAAAAAAATCGCAAATCCACCTGTCCCATCTGAGTCTGAGGTTGATAGTGCCAGTTATGTCAAAAGGCAGTGTTGTTTGAAAGAGGAATGCGTCCTTCATTTGTTGTGGGTGTCCTACTGGAGCTGTAAATTGGCGCTCTGTGCTGGCTCCAGGACTGACATTTTGCATATATTCTTATTCTCTCAGGAGTTAAAATCTGGCACTAGGTTTCAGGGTTTCTTTTAATTCTCTTTTTTTGAAATGTTTCCTTTGGTGTGGGGCATGGCCTCCTTGTCTGTGCCTACTGCTATCAAGGGTGTAGACTGGTTGTGACGCGCGCTCCTGGTGTCAATTTCGTCAGTTTTGTTGCTGGTGGAGCGCTGTCCTCACGGCGTGCCTGTCCTCTTGGTCCGGGAATGGCAGTGCCATTCACTCGCGATGCAGACGGGTGGCATGATTCTGCTGCCACCTCGTCCTTCATTATGGCAAATGTCTGCTGCAGCAAGCACAGTCCCTCTGTAAGTTACGCGAGCCGTGCACCGTTCCAGCAGCAGGATCGCGCACCTCTGCTCACACCAGCACCCCTGCGGGTGGGTCAGACCACTACCTCATCGCCAGTTTAATGTCCCATAACGGCCCCTCCAACATAAAGGAAACACGTCCACAAAGTTTAGGGTTTAGTACGAATCTGCCTTTATTTCCTTTGTTCCCCCTTCCCCCTTTTTGCAGCGCTTTTTATCTAGGGCTCTGAGCATTGTTGAAAGGTGAGCATGCCCTTTGATAGGAAACAACCTGTAGGCAAACTGGAGAATGGACGCACGACGTACACACACTTCTTACTGTGCACATGCACGTTTAGAGAGTCCGGGGTTAGAACAGAAAAGAACACCAACCGTACAAATGTCAAGAAAGATAAGTGCCTCCACTGGGGCGATAATAGGGCTAGCCCAAGGACACCCTTACCTGTGGAAAGAAACATAGCAATGACCTTTATAAGGATTGTTAAGACTGCAATGTTCTTTATGGGCCGAATGAAAGCAAGGTACAGCAATGAATGTATCACCCTAGAGACCAGGAGGCTTTGATAATAAAAATATTGTAATACATAAATACTGTGAACATCTATAATTATCCATCTGAGCCATGGCTGGATCAAAGTACATAACCCATATAACTGGTATGAGCCAACCAATGAAGTTCTGGATTCGGGTAAAACTGTGTCTGTATATTAACTCTGTATATAAATATTAAATAATGAAATATATCCGCACCTTTTGACAGTGCGTCTGAACCAGGGATGCCTAGATTGAATATTTCGCCTTTTTTTCTTTTTAATTAATGCATCATTGGCCATCACTAATAGGCAGGGTGCCCCCTCTGACACATATACAGTACCAGATCGTGGCCTAATACATCACATTTGATCAAATTATATCACAGCGATAGATCTGAGACACACCTCTGCTGGTACATAATACAATACCACAAATCCTATATAGTCTATACTTGCATCATAATATAAGAGAGACATTTCAAAACCCCAAAATATGAAATTCCTCAGCAGACCTTTGGAAATGGGCAATGACCCCGCCTCCCTCACCCCCCCTACCGACGGTAGCTTCAGTCTACCACAAAGAAACGCTTTCACAAACAAACAGTGGACCCTGACAACAATTAGCACTTTCCCAGCTTGTTAATAAACTAGGCCCTCACAGGTCAAACAGTTTCTGCTGCTGTAATAAGGAAACCCTTTGCCCGCCCACACAAGTTTCCTGTGGGTAGAGATTACTGAGTGTCTATTGGGGCTGCGAATGAGCCGGAGAACAACAACCCTGGGACCCTACCGAATAGGAACCAAAGAAGAACAATACGAATGTCAGTTCATGTATAAACTTCTGTGAAAACTAAGTCCATGAGCACATACTGTGCGGATCATTAAGTTCGCTTCCCACCTTTCCTTCTACCACGAATGCATTCCGACTAAACAGCCTTGCCAGAACATGACGGTAGTGCTCCTTAATTTCTAGTGGAGTTGCAGCTAGGGTCTTTACAATCAGCAAGGATAGAAGGCTGTTTAAACCAAAGCCACTGTGCAATAGAGCAGGTAACACGAGGTAAACATGACACCGGGTTGCTCCCACTCTGCCCTTCACGTGATGTGCGTGCTTCACTGAATAGAACGAGCCAAGCGGCTAAACGTGAGGCTGTTGGTTTATAAACAGCCGGTGTCCGTTATTATTTCTGCCGGCAGCACATGTTTTGTCAGAAACTATGTGCAGTTTTAGGACGGCTGTGGGGGCGGGGGAGATAGTCCTGTGTATTACCCAACCTCTTCATTCATTCATACGTTTTATTTTGTTTTTCTCTCAGATTCGCGACCCAGTAGTTAAAATGTACGAAAAGAAGTAGTGTAACTATGTTCCCTGCTTGTCTATCCCCACTACCCACAAACCCCATCGCCACATCCCCTCCAGCATGCAATCCAAACTAACATCTGCTATAAGGGAATGTTCAGTGCAGTGAAGTGCAAGTTTCAACTTCTTCCTACACTTTTATTTTTAGACTAAACCATTCAGGGACAGTTTCCTTTTAAAATATATGTATAGGATCAGTAAAAATTGAAACAAAAAAAGTAGAGGAGCACCGCTCCCGCCCACTTCGACAACTGGCACGACCAACCAATCACTAAACCTATGAAAGGCTCTTTTATGGGGATCCTTAATAACTTTAATCTCCTCAACAGTTAATACTCGCAGGCAAGACCCACAAAATCAACTGCCGCCCTAAACCTGATGATTGGGAGTTTGATTAGGCAGTTCGACCCTAGAAAACCATACAGGGAATATGGTGCGTGGTTTATTAACTCACACGTAGAAAACCCTGTCACCAAGGACTGTTCATCATAGTACCTCTCACGTGAATATAGGCCAACGTTACGCTGGGAGGGTTTCCCCCTTTTTGATGGAGTGAGTAACGCTTCACGTGAAAAAATAAAAGAACGGGAACCAACAGCAGCCTTTTACCTTCACCTGGGGTAACAGGACACACCCAGGGCTTACCACCAGTGTCATTTGTGCTTTGGGACTGCAGCGCTGTCCCACGGATCACCTCAGTATCGGCAACCCGGCAATCTGTCAGCATATTGCAGAAACATCTGACCCGCGTACCAATGTCAACAGGCTCAGCATTTTCGTCTCGCTTCAGCCGCCACTACTCCCTCTCAGGAATAGGTTACCCACATCTACAAGGCAGGGGGGGTGGCAAACTGCCAAATGAACTGCATATGCCTAGGGCAGGCCTGTTCACCGAAACAGGGCAGAGCGACACCAAGATGGTGTACTCCATTTTTTTCGTTACCCGCTCTCACTCTCTCCAGATACTCAAGTGATCAAACCCCCAGTCATGGAATGGGGACAGACTGTTGAAGTACAAACCAAACCTCAGGTTGTTCTTAGTGTCTACCCCGAGCGCAAACGCCTGGTTGGCGTCCTCACACTCTCACTCCTGGGTTTCTCTCACCCTCTTCTTCTTGCGATGGCTCCTCATTGGCCGGAGCGGGCGATTTCCATCTGGATAGATGATGTTGGTCGTTAGTCACCCTTGCCAGCCATGCAACTCTGCTTCAGCTCTTCCCACTTCGAAGTGGCCCTCACATATTGAAGGAGGAACCTGCACTGCTTATCATCAGACCCCATTTTGAGGTGAAGCAAGTCAAATATATTCTTGACTGTCACCCCGATGCTACTAATCCTGACTATTAGCAATTCCCTCTGCAGTCTGAACTTTTCGCATCCCATTATATAGTGATCCACCATTTCTGGGCTTCCGCACACCTCACAATTTGCAGATGTGACTCTACCTGACTTAAACTTACATCCTTTCAAACCTGCATGGCCCACTATTAGACGATTCAGAATAGTTTCCTCTCTGCGTGCCAACTCTGCATTCCCTTCACATCTTTTACACTGAACCTTCCCTTGTAACGCGTACAAAGGCCTCCCCTTCCTGCTCGTGTTCCATCTGCATTGCCATTCTCCTTTAGCTCTGCCTTTCATCACCACCTGGACCTCAGAGACACTTAAGGGGATCTCTCTATCCACTCCCAACCTAGTCGTGAACTCATATGCAGCTCTGTCCACCAACTCATTTGCCAAGATCCCACAATGACTTGGGATCCGTGCCAACTCAATCCCCATCCCACCCACTGTGCATTTCTCCAGCTGCTCTCTAATACACAACACAATGGACCCGACTCATGGAACGTTTTCCTATGGGATTGCGCCATTATAAAACACCCTCCATGAATCAGGCCCAATGTCTTTTCTATCGGCGTTCCATTCCTTAATAGCTTGTAATTCGCTAAACGAGTCCACAAACACCACTACTTTTGCCATCTGTTTCTCCATAGCTCTAACCACTGACATCTTTACTGCCATCAACTCTGCCGTGCATATGGAAACATTATTTGATAACCTCACCTTTTCAAACTCCTCTTTCTCCTTAAAATAGTAGGCCATACCTACTTTGTGCTTGTTGGGGTTCCTGGATCCATCCGTATATACTTGTGAACCTACTTTACCACCCACATACCAAAGCGCCAATTTTATTATTTCCTCTCTATCACGTTCTTTTTCACCACTACCTTTGTCAAATGTAAAAATATTTTCAGTTCATGCAACATCCATATGGGAACCAGCACTCAACATTCTCCACAATCTGTAGTGCCTCCACCCCCAGGCGCTTTGCTAACCTATCAGCATGAAACTCAAAGGTCCCCTCTCTTTTCTCCCAGCTTTCACTTTTGTATACATGCATCCAGTTAACCTCGAGGCACTTTTTATTGGGTGCCACCCACTTTAGGAGTGGCATTTCAACCAATATTGAACACATAATTCCACTCTCCTCAGGTCCAAGGACAACACCCCTGCCAAAACCTGCACAGCTTCAGTAGGTGAGGACCTTACTGTGTCACATTTCTCAATGTTCTTGCCTGAATTCTATCCAGCACATCAAGCTGAGTATTGCTGTAACTAAGCTGTAGTTGAACCCTGTTTTCCTCTCAGCTCTCTCAAAGAGTGCAGGCTTCCCTTCTTACCAGACCATACCACGGGTGGGTGCTTTGCCCAGAGGGGGATCTGCTGTTAGGTGACAGAAAATCTCCAGAGAGATTACCTCATCTCCCCTGCCTAAAGGAGCTACCAATACCATCCATTTTGAACCACAGGAAATGCAAAACCTGATGAATGGAAGAAAACGGTGCATTTATTTATTTTTCCTCAGCGAAGGAAATAAACGCAGACAACACAGAAGTGCACATGCATAAAACTGATACACAGATGGCCTAGCAACAATAAAATAAATCAAACACACATGTATAGCAACATGCAATTTTCACTGCATCGTTACATAAACGTCAGCACAATTTTCATGTTCATTTCATTTTTTGTAGTTTTGTTTACATATTGGATATACACTACCCCAGTCTTTGCCAAACCCACAATTATATGGAGGGTTACTTAGGGCTCTGATTGGGGGTTTGTAGGAGGTGAGCTTGGGGTTGTACTAAGGGGAGGATCGTTTGCTCTTAACACGGCTGGTTTTTTAGGGGGGGCATGAGTGTCAACTAGTTTCATAGCAGAGCTGTTGAATATGTTTAGTAGGACAGAGGCATTCCCTGTGGTCTGTGTAAAGACTGGAGGGGGCTGTCTGTACTCCTGCTTTCTATATGACAGAGGAGAGGCACAGAGGACCCCAGTCAAGATTCTCTATTATTGGTAACGTCGAGCAATCAAGGCCTAACTTCTCAGGAGGTGATGCAGGCGGTTCTTAAGTACAGTGTAGTCCCCAAGCACCCACAAAGGAATGTCCACACACTGTATTAGTTAAAACACAGTCTTTATATAATTAAGGTTCAAGGTTATGTACACAATCACAATAACTCACTTTGTGCTCAGTTAATCTACAATGGCAAATGTATACAGTTCTAAGTGGTACTAGAATTACTACCAGATTTCATTAAAAGTGCATCAACTCAGGGAATGCCGGTTTAATCTGCGTCCCTGTGATCCGTCTTTCTAGAGTGGGTGGTCATGCCTTTTCTGTGGCAGCCGCAAAACTCTGGAACACGCTCCTTCCGGCTCTGAGATCTACTCCTAATTTAGGCACCTTTTGAAAACTCTTCTCTTCCGAAACATCCCGGACCATCTAGCTGTGTTTTATATCTTAGCACCAAGATGCCTTCAGGCCTACAAACGCTTTATAAAATTATATAACATAACATTGATCTGCATGAGGGGGGGTATGAGTGTGGTCCGTAGGTTTTGGATGTGGCAAGAGCGATATTGATGAGGTTCGCTAGAGTAGATTGGCGGGGATCCCTACTGAGGGTGGGGATAGGCTGTGGGGAGAAGAGACACATTGTGATGTCTTTTGGTGAGTAGCAGTAGCAACTATATTGTAGGTGAAATACAGAATAGCTGGTCTGGCCCTTGGCCCTACCAGGCCCGAACAGGCACATAATGGTGAGGTCCTTTTCTTCGTCCGCCCTTTGCGGAGGTTTTCTAGGTACATAAAAAGGAGTGCCAGTCAGCTGCAACATAGTGGCATCTATTCTCATTGCCTTGAAAGTCCAATGAGTTTGTGTCTCATTTTAGAAAATACTGTTGGTATCATATAACAACGATAGAAGAAATGTGGGGTAGAATATTTATAGGCAAGCCTCTGTTTTATTCTCTTCCCAATGTTCTTGTGTAAATGGTTGAGCATCACATACTGTGCATATGAACGACTCAACTACATGTTGTGCTGTGCTTTTGTTTGCACTTTTCTTTTCTAAATTCTATTTTCATAGATGAATATGTTTTTACCGCTCATTTGTGTAGGGCCAGATTTGGGGAAACAGGTGTGAATGTCTACACGATTGTTCAAAGAATGTAAGTATAAATTGCTAAATTGTGTGGCAATATTGTTTCAATGCCAATTCACTTCGAAAGCGTGAGAAGGTATATGTGACCCAGTAGAGGCAAGCTGCTGTGGTAAATATGTCACTTTAATCTTCCCAGGAACGCTATTAGTTTTGGCTGATTGTTGCACGGCCAGCTATTTCCAGCTGCTGTCATGTACATGATAGAGAGCTGAGGATATCGACTGGACTAATTACTGCGTCACACACGTTTCATGCCTTGTACCTCCTGGTGCATGCATGCATGCAATGTAGAACATTGCAAAGCGAAACACATACCACAAAATGCCATTGCGTGCATGTTTCCAGATGCAGGGGGAGAGCAGGGTGTATCCTTACCGGATAATTGCTAGCAAGGCACTGCAGCTGGCATGTCATGCTCTCACTTCCTGCCTCTGCTAAGTAATATCGAGAGAATGATGTAAGCACCTGGGCATTAACTGGTGAGCGTCTGGCGCATGCCTATCCAAGGACTTTCTACAGGGGAGTTGCTAGGTCTGGAAAAGACCCGGGGCTAAGCTGATGTCGGAACTGTTGGGACTGGGGGCTAGCTAGTTTTTTGGCTGTAGCTCCTGAGATTCTATCCGGGGCTACAACCAAAAGATCAGGGGCTATAGCCCCCTTAGCCCCCCCCTAGCAACGCCCCTGACTTTCTAAATGGCAAAACTACTGATGTTGTCACAGCTTGTTTTCTCAAGCAATAAGGTACCGCAAAGGGTATACATGGGGCTAATGAAAAATGGTGGGAATCCAAATTGATGTTTATGGTATTTTTTTTTACCTGAAAGTACTTTTTCACTTTATAGTCGCAGACATCATGCACTTGAACAGGCCCAACTCAATGCATTTTCCAAACTACATGGTGAAGTACAGTGCACGCAAAAAGTCTTATGCGTTTTCATGTTAAGTAAAGGGTTTGTGGCAGGCTCAGACTGGCCCATGGGGCAGTAGGGCAATGCCTCACTGCCCGCCCATCTGGCAAGCGTAGGGCACTTTTCTGGGACACTGTGGGACTGTTCGGTTAATGCACTATGCTGCTGGGAGTTCTGCAGAATTGTATTGACCTAATATGTATTCTAAGACACAATTTGTAATTAATGTTACCGAAAATGCCCCTACAGGTGGTACCCAAATAGGTTCTGACAAAAAAGTAATGAAAAGCGATTTGCAGTTTTGGGCAACATTTTTATTAATGCCCCGGCCTATGTTTCGCCCCAGTCTGACCTTTTCAGGGGATCTCACGTGTGTTAATTGATAGTGTCAGGAAAAGCGATGGGAAAAACATTTCTGCCCACTTCCTGTGCAGTTCAGCACGAAAGTGTAAGCACCGATCATACAGTTTCTGATGTCACTGCATTCTCCCACACTTGAGCCAGAAAGTTCACACGTGTTCTGAGTGCATCTGTGCGTGAACTAAAACTAACCGCAGTGGATTGATTCACCCTTTCAGCCATCTTATGACATGTAGAGATGTAAATGGGTAACTATCAGCAATGGGAATATATACCGCCAAGCGATTCTGACATCGCCTAGAGGTTTTGAGAGCAGCCCCCGAGTTGTGTATGATGTCACTTGTCTTCTGAGATGCAATCAGCCTGCTATTGAAATACGCAATGTTATAGTTTATTGCTGTCCACATAATGGCCCTCATTAGGACCCTGGCGTTAAGGGGTTAACAGCGCGGTAAAAGGTGTCAGCGCCGTTAAACCCTCAACGCCTTACTATGAGGTCCCTTTGCGGGACCCGACCTTAACGGCTGGTCTAGACCAGCCGTTAAAGTAGGGACCCACAAAGGGACTCTCAAGGTAAGTACGGTACCGCAATTTGCGGTACCGTACTTACCGCCTTCCCCATTCCCATTATGCCCTATGGGGCAAAAATGGGAATGGGGAAGGGCCATGGTGGCATGGGGAATTACCGCCCCACCAACCTTGGAATGGGGTGGTAATTCCCCATTCCACCATGGCGGACTCTGGCATTGACCATGGTGCTAATAGCACCATGGTTTTCAGCCGGAGTCCTAATGAGGGCCAATGTATGGGGGTTGTGATGGTCGGAGGGCCCGTGGTGTCGGGGGGGCCCCTCCGGTGTATGCGGCTGCCGCGTAGCGACGCCGCGCAAGAACAGACACGGAGGCGTCTGCTCGTTCCGGCGCTCCGGCTCCAACTGCCGGGCGCCGCCTTTATTGTTAACTGCGCATGCGCCGGCTTGCAAGCCGCGTATGCGCCTGTTGTGTAATACGTACACAACATCCCTCCTTTTCCCCCTCAAACGACAAAACATCAAAACATGGGGCCAACGTGGCCTAAACATTATATACTTAACGGACTTTTGTTGCTCAGGTCTCCGAGTCCATGATAAAGTCTTGGAATCTTTGTGGAGGGCGGCGCCCCTCTCTGCGGGGGTACCTGGGCGGTCCCATTTCGACACTCTCTGGTTCCGCAGGGTCTCCGGGCGTGTCAACGTCCTCCGGTGGTGCATCTGCTGCTTGCCTCCGACCCGGGTCCGGTTCCTCTCTAGAGGTTGCTGGTCCTATGCGTTTGAAGAAGGACGCGTTTCTGGTCACTGTCCCACGCGCGTTCGCCGCTGTGACCATGGATCCCTTGACGTGGGTGACCCCCATCGGGTGTGTCTCATATGTCATTGAGAGTTTCCCTTCTGGCTTCCGGTTTCGGACCAGGACGGTATCTCCTACCGCTATCTCTTTTTCCGGCAGCCTCCGCCTCGTTGTTTCCTTCTCGTTCCTCGCTGCCCTGTCCGCTGCCACTTGTGCGTCATCAATCACTCCCGGACGTCGCTCTCCTGCTTCCGGTATCAGCCCTCTCGGTATGCGCTTGAATAGGGCTTCGGCGGGCGCGATTCCGGTGGACTGATGTGGGGTGGACCTGTACTCACGGAGGAATTCGATCAGATTATGGCGCAGGTCTTCCCCTCCATTGACGGAGATGCGAAAATTTTGTTGAGTGTCCGCATGAACCGTTCAACCTCTCCATTGGCTCTTGGCCACAGTGGGGTCACTTTGCGGTGTTTGATGCCTCGTTCAGCGCAGTATCTGGCGAAACGCTGTCCTTGGAAAGGAGCGCCGTTGTCGGAGCAGATCTCGAGCGGGAAGCCGTGGGTGGCGAAAATTTTGTCCATGGCCAGGATGGTGTGATCGCTGGCGGTGGATTCTACGAGCTCCACCTCGGGGTATCTTGACCACTGGTCGGTCACCACTACGAAGTGTAGGCCTCTGCCGGTCGAACCGAAGTCTGCGTGGACGGTACCCCACGGCACGTCGCTCCGTGGCATGGCTTGGATGGGCGGGCTCTTTTCTGCCGGACTCGCAGCCTGGCAAGGTATGCATGCCTTCACGAACTCGGTCACTCGGTGTTCTAGGTCGGGGAACCAGACTTTCAGCCTCAGGCGCGCCTTCATCTTGGCCATGCCTTGATGGCCTGTGTGGGCTAACTGGAGAACTCTTGTGACCAGGGATCTGGGGATCACGATCTGGTCTCCCCGCAGTAGCAGGCCGTCTGTGGACACTGAGAGTTCGTGTCGAGCCTTCCACAGCAGTTGCAGGTCTCTCTGCGTTTCTGGGTGTCTTCTGGCGTTGTTCAGGAGGACTTCTCGCCATTCCCCTGTCGCAACCGCCCTTTTCACCCGCAGGAACGCCTCGTCCGAATTTGAGTCTTCCGCAATGTTCTCCCTCGACAGGGCCACAGGCAGGGCCGATTCAACGACGAGGTGCACAGCGTCCCCTGCATCAGACACCTCGACTGGATTCTGGGCGTCCCTCATGCCGGGGTGGCGGGACAGGTAGTCTGCGGGGTTGTGGGTGCCTGGGCGGTACACCAGCTTGACGCTGTATTCGATGAGCGATAGCATCCACCTTTCGATCCGGGGAGGCGGCTTTGAAGAGGTGCCTGACAGAATTGGAATCAGGGGCTTGTGGTCGGTGACCACAACGACGGGTTTGCCGAGGATGTATATCCTGAAGTGTTTGCATCCCCACAGGATGGCGAGGGCTTCTCTCTCGATTTGCGAGTAGCGCCTTTCCGTGTCAGTGAGGGCCTTGCTAGCGTAGGCAATGGGTCTCATTGCCCCCAGTTCGTCGGCCTGCATGAGGACTGCCCCTAGGCCAACGGGGCTGGCGTCAACGATGATCTCTGATTCTCGGCTGGGGTGGAAGTAGGCCATCGTCTCCTGCTCTGACAGGGCCTCTTTGATGGCGTTGAATGATCTTTGTTCTGCCGCTGTCCATTGCCACGGTACGTCATTCCTGGTGAGTGCCCTCAATGGTTCTGACAGGGAGGCCAAGTCTTTGATGAATCTGCCGCAGTAGTTGACCATCCCCAGGAAGCTCCGAATTTCCGCAGGGGAAGTGGGAGGAGGCGCATCTCTAATGTCTTTTACTTTGCCGGGATCAGGTGAAATGCCGTTCGCATGGAAGGTGAAACCGAAGAATTCCAGCCGATCTTTCAGGAATTCACACTTCTCTTGGTGAAGTGTAAGACCCACTGCCTGGAGTCTCTCAAACGTGCGTTCTAGTCTTTTAAGGTGTTCGCTCTCAGATCTGGCGAAGACCAGAATGTCGTCGGACATGTTGATGACACCCCTCAGGCCAGACAACGCTCCTCGTATTGCATTCTGGAAGACCTCAGCTGCGGATGAGATCCCGAAGTTGAGTCTCTTGTATTGGTACAGCCCTTCGTGCGTCGTGAACGTGGTAATGTACCTCGACTCGGGGTGCAGTTCCAGCTGATGGTAGCCTGATCTGAGGTCTAGTTTGGAGAAGACTTTGGCGCCTTGGAGTTCGCCGACGATGTCGTCCAGGGTGGGCGTGAGGTGGCGTTCTCTTTTGATGGCCGCATTAGGCAGCCTCATGTCCACGCAGATGCGCACAGCCCCTGGTTGTTTCGGCTTCGGGGCCACTACGATGGGTGAAACCCACGGGGTGGGCCCTTCTACCCGTTCGATGATGTCTCGGTCCATTAGCTGCTGCAATTCCGCCTCTACTTGTGCTCTCAGGTGAAATGGAATTCGGCGGTGTTTGAGGGCTGTCGGCCTTACGGATTTGTCGATGTGCAATCGAATGGGGTCAGCGTTCAGTGGTGGCATGAAGGAACCAAAGGAAAACTGGGCCAAAACGTCAGCTTGTCCCACCTTCCACTTTTGTCATCATCCTTACATTTCCACACCACCGGAGGGCTGTGGAGGCAGAGAAAAGCCTATATTCCCCTGCAGTGTGGTCATGCCAGTGGAGCAATTGCTTCCAAATACCGCTGCAGTGATGTCATATCAGAAGGATGCAGCATTTACAAACATCTTTATGCACTAATGGCTTCCTGTGTAAGTCATTGAGAAATAAAATAGTTGTTGATTGCATTGCATTTTTCCTGAGCTGCTGAGTACTCTGGTCGGGTGAGGGCTTGGTACAGTGCTTGCCTAATTGAAAGAGGGCTTTGCTCCTGTTAGAGGCTGCCTAAATGGTGACAGAGTAGTAATCAATTTTGGCTTCGGGAATTAGAATCCTAAGGTTGCGCAGAGAGATTTGTGGTTGGTGAGATCTCCAGGGTTACAGTTTTTGCACCACTGTTTTTCTAGGGCTCTGATTGAGCATTTGTTTGAGGAGCTCACGGGTGTTCCAAGAGGCTGATTGTTTGGTCTTAGCCAGGTGGCCTTTAGGAGGCCATAAGTGTCCACCAGATTCATAGCTGAGTTGTTCAATACTTTTAGGAGGACAGAGGCTTTCCCTGTGGTAGGGATGTCTGCGAGGTTTGCTTCTAGATCATTAAATGGGAAGGTTTTGAATGAGTGGTGCTGAGTGAAGGGGCATTGAGCCTTACCCTTGTGGGCCGTGGTTGAGGGGGTGATCTACAGTGGGACGGCAACATGGTCTGACCGGTTGGGTGGCATAGGGTCTGCGCATGAGGGGGAATGATGTAAAGACTAAGTCTAAGGTGTTGTCTTTGTTGTGCGTGGACCACAATTTGCTTAGGGTCCATGGATCTGGTAAGTGCAAAAAGAATGCTTTAAATGTTGTTGTCACCGTGAGATGTTAAAATCTCCAAGAAAGACATTATTAGTGTGAGCTAGTTACCACGCATGGTGAATGATGGCTTACCGATTTAAACAGTTTCATCGACTAATTTCCAGAATTACAAAATGAGGTTCTCAATACCAATGAGAGGCAATTTTCATTGGTAAAGTCCACAAGATTATTAGGGACATACTTTTATAACAATGAAGGTAGTAACTATAACTCACTGTTTTTGGACCTATAGGTAGACAAAAACACACACGTAGTGTTGTTCAAACCATCCACTAATATAGTACATATGCGCTAAAAGACTTGCCTAGTTTATTCCACTACCTGGCTTTCAGTCATCTCCAGTTATTGTTTAAAAAGGCGGTGTCAATGCATGTTAGTCTGTACTGCTAATTTGCAAAGGTGGCCCTCCCTGTGGCTGGCAAGTGAGACTGTCTGGCATAGTGGTACATCAAATATCCCCTCTCCCATACCATTCAACTTCCACGGGCCAAACTGGATATTGCTGCTAGAGCTGTGGGTGGCACCATCCTAGACATTTCCCTCATGCAACCAATGTGATTTATGAGGGTTCCTATGGCCCGCACCACCCCTGTTCTCTCCCTACGGCTTTGTCCACGTCCTGAATCATTTTCAGTCTCTGCCTGTGTCAAAGAGCTTAGCCCATCTAGAGACCTAGAGTCACCTAAAAACAGCTTGTTCTACTCTTGGAACGTCTGCCACGTGGCACTGAGATGAGCACTCATGACTGCCAGTCATGACTCCCAGAGAGAGGAGAGGTTATCCCAAGCACATTCTCAAAAGGAGATACATTAGTTGGATGCTGTGGACGCTGCCTCCTGCTTAGATACTAAAAGTAGCAGGGTTCTTCTCTCTTAATCCTCTCCCAGCTCCCAGACTCCTCTTGACGAGTAAACCTCTCTCAGTCCCTCAGATGTGGCTCTTGTTTGTCCCCTTTGTAGAGCCTTTGGGACCTCTGGCTGCATCGCAGGCTCACAGCCACTGCCACGCTTCAAGAATGGTATGGAACATGATATGATATGATATGAATAGCACGCCCATACACAAGTGTTTCCAAGTGCGATGAGGCAAGGGAGGGGAATGGGGAACAAAGGAAAACAAGACAACGATCTTACTAGGCCCAGTGACATTGAGATTGTGCAAGTGCAGGGGAGAGGAAAGGGGAAAAGTGCAGAGGGAAGCGGAGGGGGAGCAAGTGCTGTACATAGGATCTAAACATCAAGAACAAGAAGTGCGGACAGCAGGTGGCAGTGTAGGGTTAAGTGCATACAGCAAGTGATAGTGCAGGTAGGGGGACTGTAGGGTTACAGATACAGCCCCAAGTGCAGGATTGCCAGGAGGCAGTGCACGTGTGCAACTGGGAGGGCAGGGACCTGGGCCCGTCGTTCAGAGGTTAGTCAGGTAACCAGTGCAGTAACATACAGGAGATCAGCAGGAAAGAGGAAGAGAGAAGGCAGAAGCAAAGAGGAAAGTCTTGAGCTGCTTCCGGAACTGGAGATGGTTCTACTCAAGTTTCAGAGAGGCAGGGAGGCTGTTCCAGAGGGAGGCACCCACCGAAGAGAAAGATCTGCCCCCAGCTCGTTGCCTGGAAAAGCGCCTGGCCCTCTCATGGCCTGTTCTCAAAGCCGTACAGAGCCACCCAAACCTTTAAGTTTTACTTGGTAGATTTGAGTCAAGAACGGTCTCAACAGCAGTGTCACTCTCTTGATCTTACCACGCAGCTCTGCAGTCCTCACAGACACAGTTGCTGGGCCTGAGTGCACATAACCTGGGGAAATAAAACCCTCCACACCATGTTTTCTGAGGCAACATGATGACATATGTAGAGTATTTGTACTGATGGAAGGGTTCTCCTAGTCTTAATAGTTGGAGGAGTTCGCAGGAAAGCTGTAGGAGTGTAGGTGTGGAGTCGAGCATCATCATATGTGGCAGTGTGTTCAGTCAAGATGTTAAAATGGTGGGGGTGCACGGGTAGAGGGGTAAACAGCAAGAGGAAGTAATACTCCATGAGGGTAAACTATCTGTATTTAATTCTGAATTTCATAGTTTGTTGGGTGCCCAGGAGTGTCTGCTTTCTTCTCCTTTTTAGATAGATCCCTTTCAGATACATCACACCTGCATTCCACAAATCAGAGCCAAGGATGGTGGCTAGCACCCTTGAGCTGTCCCGCTGGCAGAAGGAGGGATCACCCGCACAAATGGCAACGCACTCCTAAATCAGTCCTTGCCCTGATCTTACATGTAATGGGCAGTGGATTGTACCAATTTAAAATATATGTGAGCAGCCCAAAGGTTTTAAAGGGTAACACCCACAGCAAAGCAATCCACCGCCCCAAGTGCTTCTCCCCACCACCTGCCATCTCTGACCTTTCTTCAATTAAAAATAAATATATATAAATCTGATGTTCCCAGACATTTGCTGCCACTTTCTGCCACCTTCCCAGAATCAGATCTCTCCAGTCATCCCCTCCCCATCCAATAACCTTCTGTAGGACATCTCTGGCGGGTAGAAGCCTGTGCTCAGGAGAGTGCCTGCTCGACCGGAGCATCCTGTAAATTGGTGCCTTGTCAACAGCTTCCTCTAGTGAGATTTCTAAGTGTTTTTATTGAATATGTTCAAACATTTAAGTGGATTTACCGACATAAAATCAGTCTAAATGTTGCGCAAAGTATTGATTGAACATGCATTATGTTGTGGAAATCCTTTTGTCCAGATCGATTATGGACTACTTATGTGTAGGATTCTCTGGCCAACATTGTCGACGTCCAGCTTTTTTGCTAAGCCTGCATAGAAAACGTACCTATCATAGTTGCTGCTCTAGTCATTCATGAAATGGGTTGCGCTACACACAGATCTAGGAGACGCACAGGCTAACTTATGGGTCACTATGCGTGCACTCCTATGCAAAGTCAGTGTTGTTCTGTTGTCTCATTTCTTTTCAATTCGTTAAATATAGTGCATTACATTTTTCAAAATAATCTGTTACCTCGCTTGTGGTTTGCTGGTGCATGCCTTCTGCTGCCTTGGAAAGTGTACTGATGCAGTCAATCAGGACATATTTTCTGACAGTGACATGGTCGTTTTTACTTGCATTACTGGCAAAGCCAACATGATGTATGTTTTTATGTGGCGTGCCGCAGGTCTACATTAAATGGCATGGTCACTGCTAGTGGCATTATCGGCATAGCCAACATTATGTATGTTTTTATGTGGGGTGCAGCGGGTCTACATTAAATGGCATGGTCATTGTTACTGGCATTATGGGCAAAGCCAACATGAGGAGTGCCTACGTTAAATGAGAAAAAGCTAAGTCTTGAAATGCAAACCAGGTAAAAAAAAACACTTTGGGACTAAATAACTGCAACACATTATATGCATTTATTTCTTCATTTCTTGTAAATAATTAACTGTTTATTTTGCACCCAGTTTGCAAGGAATTTCGACCCTGATGCCTCCCACTCTTTTTCCCCTACCCTACTCACTTTTACTACCGCCCTATTTCTGCTAATTTAATCCAGCTCTTTGCATTCACTCCTTTCAGGTGATAAGGGGTGGGGGGATAAAAAAAGGATGGGGCATTTGGGTCGAATTTCCTGCTCAGATTGGGATCATCATAAACAATGAATTGTTTGCAGGAACTAAAGGCACACTTTGACCATAGTAACACAATTATGAAATGGGCCTATCCAGGGAAGAAAGCACAGCACAATGCGCGACTACTGTTTTAAAATAATACAATGAATGCAGTTATAAAGAAATCTTTATTCACCTTTTTGCATCGCGGGAATACAATATCTGCTGTTTTTTCATTTTTGGGAGACAGGCCATTTTAGTAACCAAAGGTGCATCGAAGCTTTACCTACTTCCTGAAGTCAGGCGTTTCAAACTAATAAAGACTTGTTATCCTTCATACCTCATGCACCATTCTCATTAATATGAGGTCTTCAAACCATGCAGCCATATGATTTTAGAGCATTGCAGGTTTTACGCGTTGCGAGCACTTTTACATCACAACAATTATTGACCAAACAAAGAAGCATTTGAACATGCCAACCAGTTTTCTTTTTAAAAATGTTTTATAGGTTTATTACAATTGTTTTATATACACATATATAGATGTACTTAATGGTCCCGATTATCTAAAATAATCCAATTACATTCAAGTTAAAAACAAAAAGCAAAGTGGAAAAAAGAAAAGGGAGAAAAAAAGATAAGGATAAGAATCCACTTTACCCTTGACTTAAAAACACAGTGTACATTCAAGAACAATCATGAACATCTAAATCAATTTCATGCATTTCTTTAAAAATCATTGATCATTTTTAAGTCTTTTAAAAAGGATACAGCCCTAATTAATAGTGAAGTGGGATGACCCTTTAAAATACGATACCAAAATGAAAGCCTAGACAAATAGTACATCATGCACATGGTCTCTAAAACATTGTATACGCTTCTCTGCTGGAGCTGAACAGAATATAAATACATGCTTAACCCCCGAGTAAAGTCTACACAGAGTATTTACACTTAGTCCATTGACGCACATAATATCCTTATTGTGAACAAGGTTGAGTATTATCCTTAGGAAAGTCCTCATTAATCTTCCATCGGGGCAATACGTCAGACAGCTGGGTAGTGTGTCTCTTTTGTTGTTGTTCTCCATACACAGGCGGTTATACAACTTATAGGAACTTATTTATTTATTTAAATTTGTACAACCCACAAACCCAGCCGTAGGTCTCAGGGCAGGCACAAAACACAAACAGAAAGCTGAATCAGAAGCTGGATCAGAAGGAGAGCAAGGAGAAGTTCAGTTTATGCAAGATTGAAAAGATGAGTCTTAACTGCTTTTTTTGCAGGTCACTATCCAGTCCATATAAAAAGAAATTCTCTTAATTTCATCGTAATTCATGTAAAAAAGGGTCACCTGTAAAAAAAGAAAGCATACAGCGGACCATGGGAAAAAGGGTAGCACTTTTCCAAAACATGTATTGGAGCAGGGGGGTGATGAATGCACACTAGAAATGCATATCGTATGTTGCAGTTATTTAGTCCTAAAGTTGCTAGCCTGGAATACAGCATTTCAGTTTATAGTCTTTGCATCAAATTAAATAGCATTGAATGCCTTAGCATCGAAAAAAAGCATCGAAAAAAAAGCATCAAATACAAACTATACTTGGCCCCTTTGGCCCACCTGATCTCTAACTTCTCCTCTAACTTTCAGTGTTATACAGAAGACACTCATCTTTCCTTCAGGCTCTCCTCAGCCTCCGCTCGTCTCTCGCTCATTCCTGACTGTGTATCCACGATTCAGGATTGGTGTGCCTCCAACGATCTCTGCCTTAATACCAGTAAGACCGAGATCCTTCTCATTGGGACCCTGCTTTCCCTCTCTCACTCTGGTCGCCCGCCTTGTGCCTTCTTCGACTCCACACTATCTTTCTCTCCTCACATCTCTGACGTCACCTAGAAGTCCCTATACCAGCTGCACCTCCTCAAAGGGACTCTTCCCTTTCTCACTTTCCACCAGAAGCTCACTGTCTCCAGAGCCCTGGTTCACTCTAGGCTAGACTGCTGCAACAGCCTCTTTCTCAATCTGCCTTCCTCTATTCTCAGCTGTCTGCAACTAATCCAGAACAGGACTACGAGACGTATCCTTGGCCTCAAGCCCAGGGACTGTATCTCTCAAGCCCTGACATCTCTCCACTGGCTCCTGGTGCCTGCAAGGATCAAGTTCAAGACCCTTTGCATTGTCCACAAGGCTTGCTGGTGCCGGGGCTCACACTACATGCAACGCTCCCTTCCAAAATAACTTCCTTCTCGAGCCCTTCGCTCAGCTATCTCCAAATCTCTAAGGGTTAGATGTTTCTCCAGGCAGAGAGTGGGGGGTAGATTTATTTCCTCTGCAGGTGCCTCCCTCTGGAATGGCCTCCCTGACCCTCTCAACTTGAGTCAGACCATCTGAAGTACCAAAAGCACCTCAAAACTTTCCTTTTCTTCTCTGCTTTCTCTCTCTCCCTCCCCTGCTGACCTTCCTGTCTTAATGGGTACTAGGCTCTTTCTTGATCAGTCACCCTTGCAATGCCTCCTGGCCTACCACACACTTAGGGGCTGTAACTGTAACCCTGCATTCCCTTGTTCTTCATGCACTACCCAGAGCCGTGCTGCCCTGGATGCACTTACTCAGAGCATTTGTTCCCTGTTTTCTCCTCCCCTCTCCCTTGCACTTCCCCCTCCCTTTCACCTTGCACCTCTCGTTCTCGCACTTGCACGATCTGAATGACACAAGGCCTAGTACATTTGTTTGTCTTTTCCTCCCTCTTTCTTCCCTCCCTTGTCTTGTCGCGCATAGAAAGACTTGTGTAAATGACTTATATCATATCATACCACTAATCGCCTCTGAAGGCTGCACTGTTGATACATTGTACATTCGGAGCATGATGCAGGCATCTTCCCTGTTCCCACTGACAGCTCTTGTTGTCAAGTGGTCCAAACAAGTAATACTAATTCCAATTCCTTTGCAAACCAGTTATTGTTCCAGTTGGTGTCCCAAGGGGATCTGCTGGTGTCCAAGTCTATTGTTTGATCCGAAATCACCCCAAAAATGGCCGGCCCATCCTAGGCCTCCATATGGTCTAGCCATGTATGAAGTTCTACTCAGGCTTCGAAGTGCAGCGCAGCATGACTCTCCCATTGTAAGAACATGGCAAATTATGTGTCTCTGAAGTGTCCTGTAATGTAAAGGGCTCAGGAATGTAGCTTGAATAGAGGAGCCTAAAAATTCTACTCGTATGGCTAGTTCCATGAGAGATACCTTGGGCTTTTGGAGATGCCGACCTTAACACTGGCTTCATCAATTTTACAAAGAGTGGAGGATAAGCCAAAGGGCAGAGTTGTACATTCCAACAGTTGATGGCCCAGCAAAATGATTGCATTTGGGGTAATGAGGTAGACAAGTGATCAGCACAGTCAAATAGGCTTCCTTTAAATCTAGGGGGGGCCAACAAATCTCCCCTCTGTAAGATGTAAGATGTACTGAAGGAGCTGTATCTAGTATTTGTATTTATAGAGTGCTATCGCCAAAGCACTTTTACAATTGAAATAAAACTGCGGTACAATTCATAATGGGGGGTATAGAAGGCATGAGGCACAGAGACTAGGCATGAGTAAGAGATTGGAGTAAATTAATCTTAAGCTGAGTCTGGAAAATATGGAGAGTAGAAGAGGAGCAAATATTTAAAGGGAGGGTATTCCAGTGTTTGGGTGCAAGAAGTGTAAAAGAACGAAACTGAGAAGAGGCGCAAAGTGGCTTGGGGACAAAAAGAAAAAAATGGGACTGGGAATGAAGGGAACGAGAAGGGGTGTACGCGGAGACCAGAGGTATGGAGCGACTAGACCATAAGGAGATTTGTAATTGAAGCAAAGAAAGTAAAAGAGAAGACAAAGATCAAAAGAGAGAAGAGAACTAGAAATAAGAGGAGTAACAGGGTAACAAGGATGGAGCAGAAATAATAATGTGGAAAAGAAATTCCGGATGGCGAGGGGGAGAGGCAAGGATAGGCCGAAGGAAAGTAGAGGACCTCTGTTTTGAAGAGGTTGAGGGGACGGAAACGGGAGGCCATCCAGGTTTTGACAGCAGAAAGACAAGAAGAAAGACAAGAAGAGACATTTCCATGAAGAGAGGGGGAGAAAGAAGAAAAGGAAAAGAAGATTTGAGTGTAATCAGTGCAACATTGGCAATAGAGATTAAAGAGCTGACTAGTGTACAGAGGGGAATAGTATACAGTAAGAACCGAAGAAAGCCGAGGACAGAACCCTGAGTGATCCCAAAAAGAAGTGAGGGTGGTGTGGGGTTTGACCAGCCCAGGAAACAGACTAAGAACGGTTTTGAGATAGGATTCAAACCACCTCAGAACAGACCCAAGGAAGAAACAGAAGACAAGAGAATAGGGTGATCGAGAGTATCAGAAGGAGCATAAGAATCGGGGATATCGGTTTGTGTTGTATTGTGCAGAGAGAAGTGAGCTAGAGTCATGTAGAAGAGCAGATGCAGTTGAATGGGCAGGATGAAAACCAGATTGGAGAGGGGAAGAAGAGAGTGGAGATGCAGGTTGGCAGGGATTTCAGTATAGACAACTCTCTCTCGAAGTTTAGATATGAAAGTAAGAAGAGTGAATGGAAATTAGATGGTAAGAAAAAGTCAAGAGTGGGCTTTTTCGGGATAGAAATGACAACACCATGTTTAAAGGAAGAAGGAAAAGTAGAAGAAGTCAGAGATAGATTGAAAAGAGCAGTCAGGTAAGGAACCAACTCCTTTTTCTCGGCTTCCCTCGCTGTATTCTTCCCGCTATGATTGTAAAGTGCTCCGTTGCTTCCCAAAGCGAGGTCAGCACTCAATAAACACCCTAATAATAATAATAATAATAAAAAGAAGAAGTAACATAGGTGGACACCACAGAAGAGGAATGCAGACATGTCGCTTTAGTGGTAAAGAAGTCAGCATAGTCAGTAGCAGGGAGTTTAGAAGAAAGGGTAGTCGGGAAGACAAGGTGAAAGAAGAGAATTGAGCAGCTGAAAGAGACGACGAGGATGATGAGAGAGAGAAAGAGTGAGTGAAGAGAAGTATTACTTGTTAGCTGATAGCAAGAGAGAGTCGTAGGAAGAATGAAGAAGAGATAAGGAGTGCAGGTCACCAGGGGAATCAGACTTCTTCCACCAGCGTTCAGCCTTGCGGAGGGATGAACAAAGGGAACGAAGAAAAGGAGAAAGCCAGGGTTGGGACGGTTTTTTGGAAAAGGTATATGCATGAGAAGGAAAAGAGTAATCAAGGGTAGAGAACATGACAGAGTTAAGATGGGAGGAAGCAGTATCGTCAGAGAGAGTCGAAACATCTTGAAATGGGAGTAGCCAACCCAACCATTCAACTCATGTAAATTGGTCTCAGTTTCTGCCTAGAGACCCAAGCTACTCCTCACTGATGAGCCCCAACAAGGGCGAAACATGTTTGGGGATGCTTGTGGTCTCGTGCAGAAGGGATGTGACCTAGCAGTTCGAGCTGGACTGCCCCTTTTGGGGTGGGGCCAAGCCTGATTTGCATATGGCAAGCCAAGCCTTCTGTAATGGCTTGGCAGGCGAAGAACGATGGTCTGGAGGGTTGCCCCGAGCAATGGCAGTGGTTAAGATTCAGTCTAAACCTTCCAGCCATCACCTCTTTGTTTTTGTCATGTGCAAGTGGAAAGGTGTTGCTTAAGAAACCTTTTGGGTGTAGAAAGGCTGGCACTATTCCTTTCTTATGGGCCATGTTTGCCAACCCTCGTTGATCAGTAAGCTCTCTTGAGTGGACACATAATGAAGGAAGGACGCCCATCCAAAAAGGGGCTGCCAAATAGTTCTAGATGAAAACCTTGTACAGTTTGTAATACCCAATAACCTTCTGATATTGTTTTTCCCACTGCTCTCTGATCCCTGCTTGAAGAGAAGTAAGTGTGCATCCCTGTCCTCGGCTGGGAAAGGAAGACTCCTGGTCATGGGAATCCCCATCTCTGGGTCTACCTCTGGCATGAGGTCGGCAACAGCTACTTTGAAAGTGAGCAAAGGAGCCCCCACTGCAATATCCAGTCCTATCAAAAAACCTGGGATGGGAAACCCTTTTAGTGGAGATCTAACCTTTGCCTAGTGTGGTGTGTGTGTGTGTTAAAGAGACTGCTGATATTTTTGAGAATGGGTCACCAAACAGTAACGGCCACCTGGGAGCCCATCTCTAAAGAGACTAATTGCTCCAGCTTGACATCTTTCTTAACAGAAAATCTGCTGCAGCATTCTGAGGAGATGGTACAGTGTGCATTCCCCAAATGGCAAATTTCGCTCTGCACAATGCCCGCTAATGCTCTCAGATCAACTGGATCACTGGTGTGCAGCACCCGCTCTGAGGGATACAAAATATTTACGAGTGGGCCAGACAAGTCCAAAAGCTTGTCTTGGCATGAACGCCATGACCAAACAATGGCCTTCCTTTTGGAGATGAAAATAGAAAGCCTCGAATGTCAGAGCCCTCTTGCCTCTAAAGGGGGTGTAGAGCATTACACCTTAGCTTAGCTCTGATCTTATTGTCCATTGCCTTGCGCAGCTGCCAGCCTATATACTCCAGCGCTATGAGGAAAGGCTACTGCTTGGTAGAGCGGTATCCCCAACATACCGAACATCCTGCTCTTGCTTGCCACTCAGGTTCTAATGCCGCCTACATGGCCAACGGTAAGAGACTGAGCACTGGCCCCTTTATGGCGAAAGCGGCTTTGAATCTCTCAAAGGAGTACTTAGTCTTTGAGAGGGACTGCTGTTCATAGGAGCACGGGGAAGAAGAGACAGTCCCCTTTCGAACTTGGGGTCTTCACCCTTGTATAGCTACAGTGCGCAACGACCATTGGGCAGATCAAGCATTAGCCCCCTCCCACAGAAATGTTGAGCTATGTTGACTTGACCTGGCTGACCTACTGAGCCATTGGCGGACAGAACAGAGACAATGAAGGGTGCCTGCGGCTGCACAGTTAACAAATGCCCAGTAATTACCAATGAAAAACGTTCCTGTGTTAGCACCTGCATTGTTAAGCATAGATTTTTAGGCAATTGGGAGTTTGTACTTGCATGTTAAGGGAGTGATTGGAAGAGTGGTGGGGGGGAGTAGACAGCGACAAGAAGCTGAGCCACTGATGTCATTAGGAGACACCACGACATAGATGCATTAGACAGGAAGCACACGTGCCAGTCGCACATCAGGACATACACACGCACGCGTCTAATTTCGTTACACATTCTAATAAGACTAGTCTAGTGCAGCTTCAATGTTACAAGCAGTTAACTCTCATTCACATCTGAAATCACACATTTATCAGGAGCGCGGCAACGAAACACTTCAGCACCGCCCATCCAGGGACTAAAGCAGCGCCTTCGTGGCACGATTCAGCGTGGAGCAAGAATGTTCCTGCATTGAGACTCCTGTCTATGGGTTATGAAGGAAGATAAAGCCACCTTCATTATTGTGACACAATTTACAATAGAAGTGAATGCAAGCATGATGGCACACGAGTGCCATGGCACATATCGCAATAATAAAAAAAAGTAACTGCAACAACATTGAAAGTAATTATTTCTTTTAATGGGGGTGGGAGGACTTCCACCCCAGTCCCCCATCCAACCCACACTCCACCACTTCACCGTGGCCCCAGCCAATCCCGTACCCCAAACACTCAACATATATTAAAATAATAATAAACCAACGGGGTAATGTGCAAAGGAGTAAACACGGCATTTGAGGGCAATAAAACAATCATATAACTGGAGTAAAATAAAGACCCCTCATCTGGTAAAAGATCATTAAAGAAAGAGGAACGGGACATGAAAGGAATTGTCTGTATCTGTCACGATCCGCCGTCCCTGGAAACTATGGCAGAAATTGAAGAAGGGCTACTGAGTGGAAGCGCTCTAGTTGTTTACGGCGCATCACGTACAAATACGCGTCACGCCTAAGCGACCATGCGTTGCAACCCTCCTTCTTTGGGTATACACGCTTGTTCTCCGTCCACTGCTCTGGTGGTTCACGCTGTCTTCTCGCCTTCATTGCTTTGTCTACTCCATGCCTTCTACCTCACTTTCTCCTAGCGGTTCGTTCTGTTCTACCGACCGCCATTCTGCCCCTCCTCTACGCTCCGCTTACCGTCAGAGCGTACTTCCACTCTGAGCCTACTTACTCTTAACTTGCATTTCTACTACTCATCTGTTACACGCATTTGCGTTTCCTCTTCAAGGCCTTCTGGAAAGACTGGATACACCAATTTCGTCTCACGAAGTCGACTGCATTCAAGAACCGCAGTTTGACATCGTCCCAGGGTTTTTCAGCTTTGCTTTTCCCTGGTTGTGGGGCGGTCCCCCTGGAGGCCCTCACTGCCGGGCTGGCTGCTATTAGGCAGGGTAGCCTCCGGCGGGGCTTTTTCTAAGACTCATCCAAAAAAGCCAGAGCACGCCTGGAGAAGCCGAAGGGAGATATCTTCCGAAGACTCATCCGAGGAATCACGGACAGGTGAGGAGGAAGGGGAATCTGGGTCAGAAGAATTTTTCTTGGATAGTTTACCCCACATTCCTGAGAGTTTGCAACGCCAAGAGATGGTCAGTTTAGAACAATACCAAGAGCTTGTTAAAGCCATACAAGGTATTACAGTCGAACTACAGACTTTGAAGGCAGACAATGCTGCATTAAGACAACAGTTCTTCCGTAGAGAAGAAGATCGGGGAGATCTCCCACCAGTATCTTTACCATGCGGCAAATACGACGGGAATCCCAAAAGACTTAAAGAATTTCTGGATGCCTGTCAGATTTACTTTACTTTTCACCCCAAGATGTTTGAATTAGACCGGGCCAAAGTCGGATTTGTTGTCTCAAACTTAACGGGTAATGCCCTGGCCTGGGCAACCCTGCGGGTCACCGATGCCGATCCAGCCCTCAATGTTTATGGAACTTTTATCCAACAGTTCCGGACCAGGTTTGAAAGACCAGAGGTGTTGTTTACGTCTTATGAAAGTCTCTTAGACACCAAACAAGGCACATCTGACGTTCAGACATACGTGACCAATTTTCAGAGGATAGCCCAGGAGACTGGATGGCCAGACTCTGCAAGACAGACTTTATTCAGAAGGGGTTTACAAGAGGAGATAAAGGACGAACTGTCAAGAATTGCTAGACCTGCATCATTTCAGGAACTGATTTCCCTAGCTCTACAAATTGAATTCTGACTGTCGGAGCGCCGGGCAGAAAGAAGACGACCCAGGTTACTTGCTCCTCACCTTCCTTCTCCCAGTGTGCAGACCACCCCAGAAAGGAATAAACCTTCAACGGAAGAACCCATGCAAATCGGGACTACCAGAGGACCCCTAACGGCTGCAGAGAGAAAACGGCGAAAGGACTTGAGCCTGTGCCTGTATTGCGGATCCGACAAGCATCTCCTGACGGATTGTCCTGAAGTCCCTCCCAGGAGGTCGGTAAACGAACAACCCCGTCCGTGAACAGGGACACGGATGGGGTCTATCGGGCCAATCCCTGTGTTTCAAAAAACCCCATAGTAGAGGAAGTCTCACACCAGCTCATGATCCTCAAAGTGGTATTAGAATGGAAGAAGAACTGTAAGGTGGAATGCCTGGCCATGCTAGACTGTGGAGCAGCTGGCAATTTCATGGACGATGAATGGGCAACAAAGCACGCCATACCTAGAAGAAGTAAGCATCTACCAATACCTGTGGAAGGGGTAGATGGCTCTCCCCTATCCTCGGGTCCCATCAAACACGAGACTCATGAATTAATAGTCAGGATGAACACCCATCGAGAAAGAATTGCATTTGACTTGATAAAGGCGGCCCACTTCCCAGTGATTCTGGGAATCCCTTGGCTAAGGAGACACAATCCCGGTATTGACTGGAGCGCAAATACGCTGGAATTCCGCTCTAACCTCTGTTTATACAACTGTTTGTCCCAAGAGACTGAGCCGATTTAAGCTAATAACACGATGCCCATCAAGAGTGTGATTGGTATCCCGGAAGAATACCAGGAGTATTCAGATGTTTTTTCTGACATCCAACCCAAGCCTCTCCCACCTCATAGAACAGAAGACTGTAGAATTGAATTAAAACCAGAGGCAGAGGTTCAGTTCGGAAGAATGTTCCTGTTGTCCCTACCAGAGAAAGACGCTCTGAGGGAATATCTAGCCACCAATTTACAGAATGGTCTCATCCGAGAATCGACCTCTTCTGCAGGGGCTTCTCTGTTCTTTATCCCCAAGAAGGGTACCATGGAGCTCAGGCCCTGTATCGACTATCGAGGTCTGAACAGTCAAACAATCGGAGATCGCTACCCAATGCCTCTTATCAAGGACATTCTGGAGGCTGTGCGCAAGGAGCAAAATGGTTTACAAAATTGGATCTCAGGGGTGCTTATCATTTACTAAAGGAGACGAATGGAAGACGGCTTTTCGTACACCCCTGGGTCACTTTGAGTACAGGGTAATGCCTTTTGGCTTAGTTAATGCACCCGCTCAATTCCAAAGATTTATGGACACGATTTTCTCTGATCTGTTGTTCAGCAAGGTGGTAGTGTATATGGACGATATATTGGTCTTCTCAAAGACTCTTGAGCAGCATCGTCTGGACGTAAAGGAAGTCTTGGAACGGCTAAGACATAATCATATCTTCGCTAAACCTGAAAAGAGCCATTTTGAAGCCTCTTCTGTTCCTTATCTGGGATTTATACTTTCGGAAGACCAACTGACTATGGAGCCGAACAAGGTCAAGGCAATATCCCAGTGGCCCACTCCCGCTTCGGTCAAGGATGTCTGCATCGACCTGCTGGAGCTGAACTGCATATCCAGACCCCAGCATCTTCACTGTCGAAGCAACCGTCAAACTGACCCTGGTGGCCCTTACGATCCGCTACTTTTCAATTGCTCAATCGCACCGGTCCAGTGGAACCACGCACCCAGTCTCCAGCATCTTCGCAGTCAAATTAACTTCTCATACATTGCATTAGAAACTCTGCAAGCCAATGTTTGATCCCAGCTGAGCACTGCTCCCCACCTAGAACAACATGTCTGCTACTCCCAAACCGCTTAACTGCAACTTCGAACCAGTTTGCTGTCACACCACGCCAGCTGAGCATATCTTTGCCCAGATTGAACCTGAAGCTCACCGTTGCACCCGCTGTCTTCACTGCAGATCTTCATCAGCAGTCAACCAGACCCTGGAGGAAACTTCAAACCATGATCTTCGAACACCACACTAAAGCTGTTCGACTCAAACCACTCATCCAATCATCAACCACTTCACTGACGAACCAAAACTGATGGCGCTCCCGATTCACATCTATTTGAACCGCAAAACAAACCTCAGTTCAACCCCGGCTCGACGCCTTCTCTCCATCTGGAACAACGGCGCTGACACAGATGAAACAGATTCAAACTGCTGGAACAGAACCAACAAGCCTATTTTGATGGTGCCGGTGTTTCCACTTCCCCATTCCCATTGAGTCCTATTGGACTCAATGGGAATGGGGATTTACACCATTCCGCCTCCGGGATTCCCAGGACACCAGGGTCGTAATGCCCTGGTATTTCCGGGAGTCACGGAGGCGGAATGGTAATACGAGTCTGGCGGTAACCAGACGGTTTTACCGCCGCGGTTACCGCCAGACTCGTAATGAGGCCCCATGTGTGTTTGGCTATAGCTGCTGGGTAGTTGCCAGTCAAGGGATTTGCTGAAACAGTCTCGGGCAGGAAGCCGAGCTCTGAACCAAGAGTTCATGCCTGATTCTTCCAAAGAAAAATGCAAGTTAAAAGGAATATTAAAATCATAGTACTCTGCTACTCTCTTCACATGCACACAAAAGTGGCACACATGGAAATCTCCCGGCACCCCACTAGGCCAGTCTGGCCCCATACTCATTACCTGATAGAAAGCCCCATGCTCTCGAGCGACTTCAGTGGGCTTAGACTTAACAAACTGGCATCATCCCCCAAAGCTGTTCAACTCAGTTTACTTCAATGAGAGCACCTTCCAAAAAACAAACCACCGCCTAACGAGAATGGAGGGTACAAGACAGGAAAGGGCATCAGAGCAATGACTGGAAGGTTCTGGAAGAGAGCCATGCCTGCACTTTCCTGCTGGCCGGTGAGAGGGAGTTTAATGGAGTTTTGATGAAGGGATATGGGGCCAAAAGGCAACCTGCCCGAAATTCTGCCTGCTGCACCATTGAGACTAATTTGTTTGTGCCAACATGTATTACTTTAGTTTATTACCACTTTTGTAAAGCGTGGCAGTTTTATTGGTTGGGGAAGGGACCAAGAGAGTGGTAAATGTCTGAGTGCCGTATTCAAAGTGTTTTTTTATTTTATATTTTGAGATGTTGTAACAGGCCTCTGTGTCGCCCTGCGTCATTTTAGAGCGCTACATTTGGCAGAACAGAGCTCCAGTACTTTTCTTGGTCACAGCAATGGGTAATGAAGTGTATGCGTTTTAAACACAACTGTCCTTAATTATATATCAAAGAGTTATCACGCGTCTGCTCGGGATTCTTTAGTTTAGTGGATTTTTGATGAAAAACATCTGAATGCCGTAATTGTCCAGATATTGGAACGTTTCTGCTTGATTCTGTCTATCTCGCTGCCGAAAAATTCAAAAATTCACACGTGGTAACAAGTAAAGAATGTTAACGCAGGTGGAAATATTGTTCCCTCATGAACGTGAAAGAGAAAACAGTGCGACGGCCATTTTGGATTTCACAACCCATTCTAAATCCCACTGTTCCTGTGGTTTTGCTTATAAGATGAGTACTGAAGTGAAATCGGGATGTGATAGGGGAGCTGCTGGGTGGGATGGCCAGCAGTGCAAAGTAAAGGTCTCTGAGCAGGATCTGCAGGTTCTTGGGGGATGTATCGAAGGAGTCTCCCCAGATTTTCGCTTAGCTTTGAGAAGCCATTGGGGACAAGGTTACAGTCGCCTCCACCAACCCCTGTACCATTAAGGAGGTCACGAAGTGCTGGAAGGCTTCGAGCAGTGCTCTTGCGGCCCAGCGTTGCCATCCGTTTGGTTCACTGGAGGGAAGCAGTGCTCGACTGCTTGTCCTACAGCTAGGAGAGGAAGAGGGTTGAAGCTGCCTTGGAAGCCAGGAGGTAAGAGCTGAAACATCCACAGTTGCAGGGCAGTACATGTCAAAGTCACATTTGGTGTACTAACGCTACTGCAGTTTTTACAGCAAAGTGGCGATCAGGCCACCTACCATCTGGACTAGAGAGGCAGTGCATCCCTAAGCTGAAAGCATGTGTCTCACCCAGCACTGACACTATGAGCCATTCATTTCAGGCACAAGTAGTACCAAACAATATCACTGAAAGGAAGTCTGCAAGTCCCAGAATGCAATGGGAAATGCTATGGTTCCATGTGATAATGTCCCTGCAAAAGTGTCCCCATGCAAATAATTCGCCCAAAAATGGCAGTTTTTTGCAGAGACATTATTACATGGAACATACGACAACCCCCATACCCTCCGTGCAACCCCCAAAACCTTTTTTTGCAAGGGGTGCAGGGGACACCTCCTCAACCCTCGCTCTCCCTGTCCCTATATATATGGTCACCTATATAATGTCACCACAAAACTTTCCTGGCGACATTATGTACGTTGACTATATATGTAGGGACATTATTACCTGATATCCTAAAAGCATATTTGCATGCTTGGCAATTGCAGTTTTGGCAAAGTTCACTAATATGTGACAAGTGATTTAAAAAAAAAAATGTTCCAGGCAATAAAAAACATGCCATGATCAAGTACAAAAGGAGGAGTGGCGAATACAAATTAGTATCCTCTTTGAAATTAACAGTCAGTTTAGCCCTTATAACCCCCAAGATCTGCAACTCTATGACCCTGTGTAGTACTACAAAATGGGATTGAGATGTCGGCAAAATGGATAACATCATTTATAAAATGTGATGTTAAAACAATGTACTGGCCCCCACAACATCTAAGTAACACACCAGGTAGCCAGACGCTGAGCATTAACCCGGAAGTGAAAGGCAACACACTGAATTCGCCTGACGGATTGAAAGACCTCTTAATCGGCTGTGCAGAGCGATGCAGGGAAAATATTACCTGTATGACAGCTGCCTTCAATCAAAGGTGCTGCTGCATCACCCAACCACTAATGCATCCAGTGCCAGCTCCAGCGACTTCGAGCATAAGAGAGCTGGCATACCTGCCACTGCCAGACCAAGGAGAACTATAACCCACCGCCTTCACTTGCACCACCACTGCAGCTGGAATCTCAGCCTCCCTGCAGCCATCACCAAGGTGAACATTGCCTCTGCCTCCATCGCCACCCCTGTAGTGTGAACCATGGTAGAGGCCAAGAACAGGAGTGCCACCAATATCCTCCCCCCCCCCGTGGTACTCTGCGCTGCCAGTGTGTGATCAGTTCCTCATATTGTATACCGAATGTCCATATATCGAAACATATATCTTGAAAACCTTAATATTGAATGCATTCTTTTTTCTTTTTTGTGGGGGGTGTTTCCCCTAAACCCCTGTTTCCGATCTCTAAAAACCCATCCCAACGGTTTCCCCAAAGAATTTAACCCTTTACCCCACCCTAAATATATTCAATATAAAGGTTTTCAAGATATAAGTTTAGATATATGTGGGATTCGATATACAATATTCGATATAAACACTGTATACTGGATCGCATCATCATCAGTGTGCCATTTCTAAAAAACAATGATGATGACAATAGTGATTATAGCGGTGGTGCTGTTGGGGCTACAGCACTCCTTTTATGGCTGCACACCACCACATGCAGGGGCTTGTAGGAGCCTGTTCGCCTTTTTCCAACCGCACGCAGTGTTGGACAGGCTGCCGCCCACACAGCACCGGCATGGCACCCATAAACTGCTGGCTACTCAGACTGGAGGAACTTGCAGCATGCAGAAGTTAATGGGGGGGCTATGAAAGAAGATGTGCAGGGCGCAGCATCAACACTCCACTCCAAAGCCAGCAGATATGGGAGCTCACAGAAGAAATTCCAACAAGATTCTCCCTCCTCACGGGCACACTGGAGATAGGAGCAACCG
Organism: Ambystoma mexicanum; assembly: GCF_040938575.1. Lineage (NCBI taxonomy): Eukaryota > Metazoa > Chordata > Amphibia > Caudata > Ambystomatidae > Ambystoma > Ambystoma mexicanum. Next base: position 1,303,566,816 of record NC_090922.1, read on the forward strand.
TTACCAGACCCTATTAGAAGTCCTCATGAGCTGCTGCGCCCTACCCATCCTCAATTCCAGCTGGTTAGAGAAAAAGGGAGGAGAGGCGCAGTGTGGTGTTGTATGTCGGGCATCATTGGTGTAGTGTTTTGTTGGATTTGTGGATGGGGTGTTGTTCAGCTTGTGAGAAGGTGGTTGTTGTTGGGCTTAGGGGAGATGGGCAAATGGTTTTATGATTAGAGACAAAGTGGGTGGGTGGGGTATAGTAAGACCCAAATAATTCTTGATTCATCACATGAAGGCTATGCCGCGGTGGACCTAAAAACACATTTCCAAAAGGTTCAAAAGGTTCTTGCACATGAGTCGCGCATCCTATGCATCATGCTGGTCCTCCTTCCCCATCATCCAGGTCACTGTCCGGGTATTGCAGCAAAACTGAAGGTTGGTGGTTGGAAGATGTTGGATCAATCATAAACCACTGGCATTGCTCTGAAAAGCAATGATCTGGATGGTTGTCCAGTCCGCCATGCCATTGTAAAAGGGGAAAAACCATATGCAAATCAGCCCCCCTACCCACCCAAAAGGGCAGTTTAGCCTGATCTGCTTGGTCACATCCCTTCTGCACAAGACCGCAAGCAACCCATACATGTTGCAGACTCCTTGGGCCTCATCAGGGAGGTATTAGTTTGGATCTCTAGGCACAGCAAGCTCGGGACCCACGCTCAGGATCAAAGGCTGGAAGGTTTAGAAATCATCATAAAGCACGTGCATTACTCTGTGCAACACTCATGCCATTACAGAACTGGAACAAGCATATGCAAATCAGACGTCCTACCCCAAAGGTGTCAGTCCAGAAGCACACAAAGACAAGTTTCAGCCTCATTGGGCACCAACAGTCAGGTTTAGCTTGGGTGTCTAGATATTGCAGGGTCGGGATCGACTTCTGGGCCTACCAGTCCCACTTGGCGTGACAAAAGCAAAACTAAAGGTGGGTGGCTTGAAGGTATTAAATTACTCGTAAAACACTTGCACTGCTCTGGGAAACCCGCAAGGCCATCGTTTTTCCGCCAGCCATGCCAATACTTAGAGGAAACCCCATATGCAAACCAGAATTGGTCTACTCAAAAAGGGACAGTCCATCCTGTTCCAGGTCAGACATGGGCTCCCAGTTGGCTGATCGCTATGTGGTGCAACAGAAAGGATAGGTACCAGTCTTGCCAGCTACCTTGCACTTTTACCGTAATGCACTGCCTGTACAGTGCAGGCCAATGTAACCAGGACATGACAATCCCAAATGCCTTCTCTATTGGGGCACAGGTCTAATAAATGCACCGTTATATAGTAGTTCTCTTCTTGCTGTTTCATTAAGGGCCATGGCAGGAGTGGTTATCCAGCGTCACATTTATGATTGAAGTGCAAATGGTCACGGTGATGCAATGCACATACATGTAAAAAACCTTGTGACTAGTGAGTGTGAATTCCTTCAGTCTTCAGTGACTCATCCATGTGCATGCGCTTGACATTGCTGTCATCATTTCAGACCTTGGGAGCGGGAGGAAATATGGAGGTGTGAAAGGGTGGGGGCGTACGCGCAAGCATGGATCACAGTGCTGCTGTCGCGCAAGCATGGATCACAGTGCTGCTGTCGCGCAAGCATGGATCACAGTGCTGCTGTCGCGCAAGCATGGATCACAGTGCTGCTGTCGCGCAAGCATGGATCACAGTGCTGCTGTCGCGCAAGCATGGATCACAGTGCTGCTGTCACGCAAGCATGGATCACAGTGCTGCTGTCACGCAAGCATGGATCACAGTGCTGCTGTCACGCAAGCATGGATCACAGTGCTGCTGTCACGCAAGCATGGATCACAGTGCTGCTGTCACGCAAGCATGGATCACAGTGCTGCTGTCACGCAAGCATGGATCACAGTGCTGCTGTCACGCAAGCATGGATCACAGTGCTGCTGTCACGCAAGCATGGATCACAGTGCTGCTGTCACACACCCTTCGGGATTGGCTGTGTGACTCCATGAATGAGTGTGGTATTGCATGTCAGTTTCACATTGCGGGTCTATTGCTGTTTTCGTTCCTTGAAAACCTGCTACCTTGCATAGGTGGGAGTGGGGCAAGGCAACATGCATGCAGTTCAATGCTGCCCCACATTCGGAAAGTGAACAATGGTAAAGATCTGGGTTTGCAACTGTGGACTTCAGCCTTTGGCTTTGAGAGGGAGATATAACCATGTACATAAGGGCAATATGACATCCCAGACTTTGTTCAGGATAACTGAAGATGTTGGCCGTAGCATGCCAGGCAGCAGTCCCCATGGCACAGGAGTGCAGGACTGGCAGCAGTTTGTCTAGGGGGGTATGTCAGTTTGTATGTCAATACTGTAGTGTCTACGTCAGCCTCAAAAAGCTGGACGATGGAGATGAGGATCCCCGTGCCCAGCTTACATAGAGTGCCTGTTTCCTTATTTCTGTACCTTTCCTGCTAATCATTGGCTTTGGGGGATAACTGTTCTTACTTTTTCAATGTCTTCATCACCCTCCCATTTTGAGCTATCTATTCTTTTGTATGATTTGTGGTCGTAACAGGGGGTCCCCAATCAGTAAGTGCCTACAATACAATTTATTGCGACGATGTAAGTGGCATGTTCCCTTGCAGCATTTGGAGGGACGGAACAGCAGTTTGGGGCACGATATTGGCCATTCAAGCATTTTTGACTCACCAGGCAACTATTAGCAGCACTCTTTGCCTGGAGTGACATTGTTTAGGTATCTTATGTGTAATTAAGGCTATTTTCCGAATCATAATCAGGTGGTAAACGGTGCATTAAACCAGCAAGACATGGAATAGTGCATGCAGATTTTGTCTCTTCTACATGTAGTAAATATTTCCTGATATAAACAATTTGCTATCATGAGGTCAATAAAAACAGTCAGTAATTGGAATACAACAAAAGATATGCTGTGAGTGGGCACCACAAAATGTACACACACATTTCTCAAACGATACACAGTCCAATTAGAATGGATAATATAAACTTAGTCTCAGATGAAGGGCCTAAATGCAAAGGGATTCATACATGTCTGTGATCTTGTTGTCATTGGCATCCCTTACATAGTCAGATGAATGAAGAGTAGCCGAGGCTCCACCCTTATCTGACGGATAAATGGCAATATTTTCATCTATAATGCAACATTGATGGCGTGAATGGGTGGGTGTGTAGAGAAAGCAATGAGTGGATGTAAGAGAAGGTGTGAGTGACTGGTGGGTGAATGAGAAATGATTTGATGTGATGTGTGTTTTTGAATGTTCTGGGTGGGTGGGTGGGTGTGTGCCTGTGTAGAGAATGCAATGAGTGGATGGGTGTGTGCCTGTGTAAAGAATGCAATAAGTGGATGTAAGAGAAGGTGTGAATGACTGGTGGGTGAATGAGAAGTGATGTTATGTGTGCTTTTGAATGTTCTGGGTGGGTGGGTGAATGCATGTGTAGAGAATCCACTGAATGGTTGTAAGAGAAGGTGTGAGTGACTTGTGGGTGAATCAGAAGTGATGTAAGGTGATGTGTATTTTTGAATGTTCTCGGTGGGTGGGTGTGTGTCTGTGTAGAGAATGCAATGAATGGATGGAAAAGAAGTTGTGAGTGACTGGTGAGTGAATGAGAAGTGATGTAATATGTGTTTTTGAATGTTCTGAGTGGGTGGGTGTGTGCATGTGTAGAGAATGTAATGGGTAGATGCAAGGGAAAGTGTGAGTGACTGGTGGGTGAATGAGAATTATGTGATGTGTGTTTCTTCTAATGTTTTGGGTTGGTGGGTGGGTATGTGCCTGTGTAGAGAATAAAATGAGTCAATGTAAGAGAAGTTGTAAGTGACTGGTGGGTGAATGAGATGTGATGTGTGTTTTGGAATGTTCTGGTTGGGTGGGTGTGTGTCTGTGCAGAGAATGCAATTAGTGGATGTACTAGAAGATGTGAGTGACTGGTGGGTGAATGAGAAGTGATTTGATGTGTGTTTTTGAACGTTCTGGGGATGGAGGGGTCTATGTAGAAAATGCAATGAGTGGATGGGTGTGTGCCTGTGTAGAGAATGCAATGGGTGGATTTAAGAGACTGGTGGGTGAATGAGAAGTGATGTGATGCGTGTTTTTGAATGTTTTGGGTGGGTGGGTGTGTAGAGAAAGCAATGAGTGGATGTAAGAGAAGGTGTGAGTGACTGGTGGGTGAATTAGAAGTGATTTGATGTGATGTGTGTTTTTGAATGTTCTGGGTGGGTGGGTGTGTGCCTGTGTAAAGAATCCGATGAGTGGATGTAAGAGAATGTGTGTGTGAGTGACTGGTGGGCGAATGAGAAGGAATATGATGGTGTGTTTTTGAATTTTCTGGGTGCGTGGGTGGGTAGGTGTGTGTGGGGCACCTGTGTAGAAAATGCAATGGGTGGAGGTAAGAAAAGGTGTAATATTGAGTGGCAGGTGGTTGAAAGAGTATGAATGTTATGGTGTGTTTTTGAATGTTCTGGGTGGGTGTGTCCCTGTGTAGAGAATGCAATGAGTGCATGCAAGAGAAAGTGTGAGTGAGTGATTGGTGAGTGAATGAGCATACATGTGGTAGTGTGTGTTTGAATGTTCTGGGTGGGGTTTGGTGTGTGCCTGTGTGGTGAATCCAGTGTGAGCGAGTGCAAGTGATGTATGGGCGAGTAACCGGTGGATGAAAGGGGATGCATGTTTGTGTGTAAAGCCCTGGGATATTGGGGGTGACTGGGGACATGTTTACCACATCCTTTATTGACTGCATGTTTTACTGGTATTTTTGGGCAAAGGCAAGTTGATGTGTGCCATTCCCTGGCTAGAATGGCATTTTGGTGCAGTTAGTCTAGCCATTGCTTAATTTGGCATGATATTTATTACTCAGCATCTTTAAACAAGCAAGCATGATAAATAGTGTTACCTTGCTAGACTGATGTTTTGGCATAGCAGCCTGTATATTCTTCACTGTAACATGACATTTTATTAACTGAGCATCTATGATGAATAAAGCAAGATAAGTGTTATTATGGGTCTAGACTGGCTTACATTGGAACCAGTTTGGACAGTTTTTTCTATTGTGATATGTCACTTTTAATGGCCAAACCAGTGGGAGTATGTACTTACATAGGAGTACTGGCATATATTTGAGAGCCAGTTTTGTGCCCAGTGCCAGTATTGATACTATAGAAAATCTTCTTAAAACAAACATAAGTATGGTCTTATATTGGAATACTAGCATATATTGGTGGAGCCAGCATGGAAATGTATGGGCACAGTCAGCATACAAATGTTTTTTATATTACATATATTGCAGCGACCGTCATGATAATGCATCAGGAAATGCCCTGTGTACTTTTGGTGACTTGCATCTATTGTACTTTTTTTCTTGATTTATCCTACACCCCACAAAACCGATTGTTGGCCTTTTACACAAATTTTCCTAGAAAGTGTGCTTACTATTTTAACCCATTATTCAAAACATATACTCTGGGGATGGAGAAGAATCCCCCCAGGTACCCCTCCCAACCCATTTTCGGTAGTTCGGGTTCCCTCGCTATGCTCAGTCGCAATCATATACTTGTGGCAAATATTTACACCCTCCATAAAAACACTCATCAGCCACCACTGGTGACTGGTATATTTGTGATCCAGGCACTGCCCCCTTTTCTCTATTTTAAGTTAAAGATGTAAGCTTTGATTGAAAAACATATTTACTTCTTTTACTTGCAGTAGTGCATGCCCCTGCTGCGGCATAATCATCAAGGACATTGAGCACACATGGTGGTCCGGACCGACCCAGGATGTCGCGTGCCCTGTGGTGCTTTGTTAAGGATCTTGGGGGGGCCCCCACAGCATGGATCAAAGGGGAGCTGCCAAATCTGGTGCTACGCCATTGAGCACCACTGGGTCTGACAAAGGGGCAGTGTGCAGTACGCGCCTTGAAGTCTGCCAGTGAGTCCCAGGGTGAGAAGCAACTTGTGGGTGTTTTCAATTTTAAATAACTGTGTGGTGCTATGAATTTATGTGTGCAGCAATGATATCACATTAAATGCGGTTTTTTTTAAAGTCCTCTGGCACCCAGTATTATGCTTAGATAATACTAACTATGGGTGGGTCTTGGGTATATTGAAAGAAACGTTCCAAGGTATTATACTCCAGCAAAGATAACATTATCAGGTGCACTCGCCTCTGTGCATGCAGTCCTGTCTAATAGGTTTCTTTTATCATAGGGGTAGCTGAATCAAATATACATTTATAACCAGGGAATTTTGCTGCTACTAAATCCTGGTCAGTGATTTAATTTTCAGGTCATCCTCATGCAGCATTTTTCTCCTGGTTGAACAGCAGTGCACACCTCCCCAGGTCAGTGCTTTTTTGGCTTGTTTAACACAGCAACGCCACAGATAACACGTACTTTTGTGTCCATTGATATATTAATGTTTCATACAGTAGCTGTAGCCTGCTTTACAGATTTCTGTTACCCTGTTAGAAATACTGCAGATTCTGCTTAACTGAGGAGGAAAACTTAAAACATCTAGTCCTTTTTGGCCATAATCTAAGGGACCAACGTGTGAAATTCCCAAGGAAACAGCGGGAAAAATATCTGACTTACGACATTAACGATTGGTGGAGGCAAATGCATAACAGCGAGTGCAAATCACTCTCGCTAGCACTAATGAGGTTCTTAGATCAGCTATAAAAGATGATAGAGTTGGTGCCAGCTGTTCAGAAATGAAAGAAATCGTTCCTTGTAGCACTTTAATTTTTCTAAGTTTATTAGTAAATTTAGTTTTAGGATAAGTTTTTACTGTGATTAATTGTGTTAGATTTTTAGATTTCAAAAGTTTGTATAAAATGTGTGAAATAAAAATATATATTTTTTTTAAAACTGCATTATGCATGTTTTACATATAGACCCCACGTCGAATCTGGAAAATAGCATTCCCCAAATGTGTAATGATGGACAAATCATGCCTCCCTCTGTGCCTCGGTTATTATATCTGGCTGAAATGAGTGCACCTGGAAACACGGTTGCTAGATGCATCTAAAAAATCTGAAGGTCGTTTGCCATCAATTCTTGTGATGTCACTTTGGGGCAGGGTCAAATTACATCATGTCTTATGCTGTCATCAGGGGCCAAGGGCCGTGTGATGTCACTTCGCTACCCCTGCCATTTTTGTAAAATGACATCCCTGCCTTCTTCCCCCTGAAACAGCAATTGCTACCCGGCACCTGCCACCTGCCCCCTCCCTCACTTACCTCCTGTGAGCTCCGGATCCCAGCTGCCTCCTTCCTACTACGTGTGCGCTGTAGAAGCTGATGCACCGGAAGCCCAACTCTCAACAAGCTATGCTTCTGTTCCAGGTCCGCCTATCATAAGCCACTTTGGGCTTCTTTTTGCTCAAAATCGCTTATTTCATTTCCCCCCCCCGCGAATTACACCTATTAAGCGCTTATTGTTACGCGTGTTCATGTCAAATGGGCAAAAACCGCGACAAGGCTTGCCTTCTTCTTCAGCACCTCTGAGGCCCCGCAATACCTGCTGCATAGTTTCATTTGAAGCAGGTGTCACTGTCGGCGCCGCAGCAGTGAAGTGAAGAAGCCCTACAATAAGCCACAGAGAAGTTAACTCCTATTTTAGTCATGTTCTAGGAGTTAACTTCCCTATGGCTTACTGTTGTGCTTGAAGGCAAAATGTTCTGTTTATGCAGGGAATCACTAGTGGATTTAAATATCTTTGTTATATAGGATTCCCATTCTGCTCTAGGAATCGGATTAAATTGAGCACTGATTAATTAATTACAGAAAGATAAAAAAGTTTTATTATCCTATAATCCATTCTATTAGATCTCTGGTATCTCCGGTCAGGCCTTTGCCCGGTTAACCTCCCTTCTTACTGATCGACCCCCCCCCAGTTCCAACTTGGGTCTTTCCTGTCTTCTATCCCTCTCTCTACTTGGGGTGTTCCCCACGGGTCTATACTCTCTCCCTGGCTATTTAACCACTGCCTGGCCCCTCCGGCCCACCGCATGTCTACCTTCTGCTCTAACTTTCAGTGTTATGCGGATGATACCCAACTCTCCTTGAGGCTCCCCTCAGCCTCTACTACTCCTTCTCTCATACCAGACTGTCTGTCCGCTTTTCAGGAATGGTGTGCCTCCAACGATCTCTACCTTAATGCCAGTAAGACGGAGATCCTCCTCATTGGGACTCCTGCTCCCGCCTTTCTTCTCTCACTGTGGCCGCCCACCCTGGGCCCTCTACCTGCTCCTTCCTGTGAGGCTAAGAACCTTGGTGTCATCTTCCACTCAACCCTCTCCTTCTCTCTTCACATCTCTGACGTCTCCAAGAAGTCACACTATCAGCTGCACATCCTCAGTGGTAATCTTCCTTTTCTCACTTTCCCCAGAATCTCACTGTCTCCAGAGCCCTGGTCTTCTCTAGGCTGGACTAATGCAACAGCCTCTTTCTAAATCTGCCTACCTCTACTCTTCGCCCTCTTCAACCTATCCAGAACAGGACTGCAAGACTGGTACTTGGCCTCAAGCCCAGCGATCGTATCTCTCTGGCCCTGAAGTCTCTCAACTGGCTCCCTGTGGCTGCAAGGATACAGTTCAAGACCCTCTGCATTATCCACAAGGCTTTCCGGTGCCAGATAGCATACTACATCCAATTAACTCTATCTAAGCACCTTCCTTCTCAAGCCCATCCGCTTATCCACCTCCAGAAGCTTCTCCAGGCAAAGAGTGGGGGTAGATCTCTATCCTCGGCTGGGGCCTCCCTCTCTAACTTGAGCAGGACCACTTATGGTTCCAGATGCAACTCAAGACCTTCCTTTCTGCTTCTGCTTTCTCTCTCCCTCTCCCTTGCTGATGTCCCTGTCTGCTGCGCATACTGGTTACCTGGCCACCCACTGAACTTACAGGACCAGGCTCCTGCATGACCGGTTGCCCTTGCACTGCCTCCAGGCCTCCCAACCACGTAAGGGAATGTATCTGCAACCCTACAGTCCACTGACTCTCTGCACTTATGAGCCACCTCCCTGCTGCACTTACTAGTTACTATGCACTCTCCCCTACCTTCTCCCCCCTAACCCCCCAGCACTTCTCCCTCGCCTTCCGCCCGCACTAGCGCGATCTGAATGTCACAAGCACAAGTAAGATCGTTGTTTTGTCCTCCGTCTGTCCTCCCTTCCTTGTCTTGTTGCGCCTAGAAACGCTTGTGAACAGGTGCATTATAAATGACTTATCATATCATATCTTTTATATAGCCACATGTTCTAGGAGTTAACTTCCCCATGGCATACTGCTGTGCTTGAAGGCATAATGTTCTGTTTGTGCAGGGAATCACTCATGGCTTTAAATATATTTGCTATAGAGGATTCCTAGTGTGCTCAAGAAATGGATTAAATTGTGCACTTCTCTGGCGCGTCCCCGACCCCTGCAGCTAAGTATATTTAAGTGCTATATAAATATAATATACATTTCTTTTTAAACTGTATGCATATTGTACTGCAACTGCTGCATTTTCTGGACACAGTGGAGGTTTTATTGTGAGCTGGGTTAACACCTTTTGCAGTGATTCTTTTGGAAATAATGTACACAGCTTCTATTTGATCATGGCTTGACAATACCAGGCTACGAGTCACTAGGCGGGGTAGCTTTGCTTAAAAGGAAGAAAAGGAAAGGGAACTGAGGAAATAGCAGAAAAGTAGTACTGGACACGCTTATACTTTTCTGATTCTATCTATTAGTGCCTGGTAAATGCCTAATACGTCTACAAAAGCTGTAAGCTGGTGGCTTTGCCAATGCTTTTTTTTTAACAAGACTTCCCTGAAGGAAACGCACAGTGCTTATAAATTGATTGGCTGAAAGCAGACCTGTTTAAGACATTTTTACTATACCAGTAGCGTTTACAGCTCAAATTAAGTCATTACCTCTCAGAAGACTGCTTTGAAAAAACACTGGCACACACCCTGAGTGCAAAGTTTGATGTTAAGGCTGAATTAAAGAGAGATCAGAGATTTTCCTTCTTGCTCGGTACATTGACAGGCCAAATCTAGCATGAACCGGATAACTGAGTACTTTCGCCAGTACTGCCATAGCACCAGGCTAGCTCCCTTTGTAGTCCAAGTGGATGCTTTGTGAAAACTCTACATGGTCATTAATTCCTTATTTCACCAAAAATTATCCTCGATAACCACCCAGCATTATATGATTACATCAAAATGTAAGGAGTGATGGACTAGAGGAGCAACTCATGAGGGAGCTAATGACCAGAGGGGTGATGAATCCTATGAACCAAGGACCAGAGGAGAGTAATCAACCAGGTTGCCCAAGACCAGAAGGGCGACTGACCAGAGGCGAGTACCTCACAAGGGAGTCAAGGACCAGAGGAGCGACGGAAAAGAGGAGAAACTCACCAGGGCATTGCTGCCAATTGGGGGGGCCGATGTCATGCATGACGCCATGACGTGGGGGGACCATGTCATGCATCAGTCTGGGATCACCCAGTCCGGGATTTTCACTTTGCATGGTGGTCCAATCCTAGCATTTAACAGCAAATGTCTGGGCTGGCTCAGTTTCACGAAGGACATGGGGCTACCTGGCAGGTATGCAAGGGAGTCAAGGTCCGGAGAGTGACAAATCAAGGACCAGTTGGACGATGGACCAGGGAAGCCAAGGTTTCGAAAAGCCAATGATGTGCTTTTATAAGGCACACACATACAAGAAATGAAAATAGACATTATTTGTTAGAAAAATAAAAATGCAATTTTAATACATTATTTTTGTTCTAACATTATGTTTCTGTTCTCTCTATGTTTATTTGCGTTGTTATTTTTCTAACTTTTAAGACCTATCCACAGTTTTTTAGAGGTCTTTGTTTTTTCAGCTTACCTGGTTGGGAGTCAGATTGTTTTGGGCATGTTTTGAAGGGGCATTCAGCTTATTTGTTCCTTCTGAACTGGCAACACTGTGACCTTTTGGGTCCCGGGCTTTCGGGGCTGCGGCATCTAGATGTCAAACGGGATTTCTTTCCCACCAGTCCATGCTTCCATTTTCTGCGAGCTATTTCTGTATCCTATGCCTGATTTTGGGCAAATTGTTTTCCAGGGTGAACAAGCATTTTGCAAACATTTTGCAGATATTCTACTGAATCCTTGATTTTGGAGCAAATGCTTGAGGACCAGATGTTTTCTGGCATAGAAAGGGAAAGTGATATATGCTAATGGTAATGAGAACAACAGTATGTATATGTGGTTACAATTAATGTTGGATATTCAGTGACCATCTGTGCCCTATTTGGTGATGATACAATTGTGTGGCTAAATACTTCCTGCTTAGGGACCCTAATTTTAGCAGTTCACCACCCGTCTAATATATAACCAATCGCAATCCATGTGGGGTGCTTGATTGGTCATCAGAGTCTATCCGGATTGAGATTAAAACATGCTGTGGCTTTACTAATCAGCGTATTGCATCAGTATAGTGCTGATGTGCTTTGCAAACTTGACCAGTACAAATAAAAGTGGGTTGAAAATGGGAAAGAAACCTGCTTTTTCTGATTTTTCTCCATCTTCTTGCTCAGGGGTCCAGTCCTAAAAAAAATAAGTTGGGGGGGCGGTGGGGTTACTAACATACCAATTGAATGTGGAGTCACCAGAAATTAGTATATCATGGTGCCCTCTGAAAAAAGTGGGGGGACACCGTCCACTCACGTGAACCCTCGACTTGAGACTTGGTCTTGCTGTCGTTAGTGGCTGCCAAGGATCGATGCCGAAAAGTGTCATATTTTGGTGGCATACTTTGCTCTCAAGTTCCACTGATGGCGTGACCCTATGATGCTTGATTTGATGGCGTGACCCTATGATGCTTGATTTGATGGCATGGCCCTATGATGCTTGATTTGATGGCGTGACCCTATGATGCTTGATTTGATGGCGTGGCCCTATGATGCTTGATTTGATGGCGTGACCCTATGATGCTTGATTTATCTTTACTTGTCCTCCTCAGGTGTCAAATGTGGCGGAGTTCTGTCAGCACCTTCTGGTAACTTCTCCAGTCCTAACTTCCCCGGTCTGTACCCTTATGACACTGACTGCATGTGGCTTATAGTGGTTCCTGAAGGTTCATCGGCTCTGCTCACCTTTGACTTCTTTGACCTGGAGTACCACGACGCCTGCGAATTCGACTACGTCAAGGTGTACAATGGGATATCTGAGGATGAAGGCAATCTCCTGGGAAGGTTTTGCGGCATGGGTTTACCGCCTCAGTTCACTTCCTCCTGGCACGTCATGTCCATTATTTTTCATTCCGACAAGCATGTGGCGAGCAAAGGCTTCTCCGCTGTGTACAGAAAAGGTGAGCTACGATTCATGCAACATCCTAGAAAGTGCATGTGCAAGTGTTTGCCAGTTAAAGATACCATTGCAAAACAACATTAAATAATACCATGTATTCCGGATTCTAGGCAGGTGGTCTAGGCACAATGGTTTCTGAAGAATGTGAAATGGGAGTTTTCAGGGGTGGAGCCAGCCTCGGAATGTTGGGGTAGCTGGATGGAAGTGTTGAAAGCTGGTAGTAAGTGCAGCGATTAAACCCACTGCACTGTTGAGCTGAGCCCAAGAGGCTAAACAGCTATCACGCCTTCCTTTGGCCCATAAGCTTACTTGCCTAACCTCCGGGTTTCGCCCAGAGACTCAGGGTTTTTACACTCTGCTCCGGGTCTCTGGGGAAGAGGTGGAGTCTCTGGGTTTTCCGGCATCCCCTCAAGTCGTACCGTCCCTCCTCCTCCTCCCCTGTCGCATCGCTGCCCGCATATCTGTGCGGTGCGCTCTATACTGCTAAGCAATTGCTTTTCCGAAGCTGGAGTGCCGATGAATGTGAGCGAGGCGGCAGAACGCGGAGCCGCTGGCATTGAACACGTCCTTTATTAAAAGCTTGACATCTGAAATGAATTCCGCTCCAATGCACGTCCCTTATCAAGCAGAGAGATTTGAGAAAATTACTGACACACTGATAATTGCTAATAGCCCACAAACAAAGGCTTGGAACGGCAAGAAGGAGACTGGTTAAAAAAAACGAGCAGGTTTCCAAGAGTGCCATCTGTTTTGTCTGCCTCCACCTTCGTTTCGCTGCTCCGAGTGGAGGAATGCCCTTTGCTAGAGAGAAATGTGGTATGATGCAGCAATTTAGCGGACAACACTGATAAATATATATTTAAAAGCTGATGGGCAGGTGGGCAACGGCTCATTCTTTGGGCTGGAAGAGGAAGCAGTGGGAGCAAACCTCAATCACTAACCCCTTGTGAATGTATGGGCGTGGCCTTTCGAACGTGTGGGCGTGGCCTTGCGAACGTGTGGGCGTGGCCTTGCTGTGACATAGATCTCCAGGTTTTTCATTTTCGGATGTAGGCAGGTATGCCCCTTTATTGCACTTCATAGTCTATTTAGTTGTGTCAATCATTGGAACCATGGGCTATTTGAAATCTGGTCACAGTAGTAAAGTATTTGGCTCCATCTTAGGTGGTCGTCTGCTATTGCCTGGGCAAGCTTTTGCCCTTTGCCACGTCTGTTTGCTGCGGCCAATGCTGTTAATGATTGCGATTCAAACATCAAGTAAATACACCTCACTTCGAGTTGAGAAATGCGGCTAGGCATCACAACAGAAGGAGGACTGCTGCCTGAAAGTGGGATGACTTTAGCCCCCCTCAGCTGGTTTATACAGTGGGCACATGCTCTGATGTTGCACCTAGCATTCTGGATTCCACAAAGGGGCCTTTTTGGGTAACGTGCTCCTCTGTAGTACCCAATCCGCAATGCAGCAACACAAAAGAGAGAGGAAAACCACTTGGAGGTTACTATATACACTGGAAAACCTAGTGCAAATGTCCCTACAGAGATACTAACTGTCCCTGTGCGTATCAAAAAAGTGGATATACATGGACATGTATGTATATATCCCTATCCAGAGGTGATGCACCGCCTATCTATGGAAGGACAGAAAGAGAGCTGTCCCTATTCTCATCTAAATACATCCCATTTTATGATATGCTGTGAAATGGAGAAATGTAATCTTTACTAAAATTGGGTGACTAGCAATGGGTTTCAATAGCTTTATTATATCCGCTTGTTAACCGAAAAGTTAAAAATAAGTTAAAAAGAAAGTGAGTGAAAAAAATACTATTTAGCACTTTGACCCAATCCTAATATTAGAAGAACAAGAAAAGGCAAAAAGGAGTAGTTCCCATTTACCCCCTAAGAATATCACTAATTCCTTTACCCTGGGTGTATAAGACAGTATAAACGCATCCCGTTGCTTCCAGGATATATAGTAAGTGGTTTTGCTCTCTCTTTTGTGTTGCTACTTAACATTCTGGCACCGGTATAAAAAAAATCCTGACTGTCTTGCACATGGATAACCCAACACTCAACCTCCAAACACTGGAGCACAATAAAGTCAACTCATTTATAGTTATGAGTAAGTTGGACTGCCCATAGAAAGAGCACTTTTTTTAGACGCTCTAGCAACTTCCATGAGTCTTCTCAGAGGGGTATCAAGTTATTGGGGGTCCCAAAACGTACATTTCCCATTCATTTTCTCATAGGCAAATTATTTGCTCTTACAGGTCAAACCGCTGAATGGATTTTTGTGCCAAACCAAGAAATGTGGGTCAATGCAAATGATCCATGAACCCACATGTTCCATTTTCAGGGCAGTGAAGTGCCTAAATGTGTGAATGGATCTGGCCCAGCTACAGCACAAGGAATCCAGATTGTCAGGTCAACAGATAGCAACACTGGTTCCTTGGAAGGGGGAAAACATTTTCCTAAAGCATCAATAGTGGACTTTCGACACTTGGTGTGATCCGTGGACATCCCATTGGAAATTGTCTGGTAAAGAGGTTGATCATAGCACCAAGAACCACTTCCGACTGTAGCCAAGATGGGAAAGCGGGGGAGGGAGTAGGGGTACAATATACTGACCAAAAAAGGGAGTTTGGCCTGGATGTACCCAGGATGCCAGCAATTTTCATGGGCATCTAGTGGCTAGCAGATCAACAGAAAGAGGATACAGCAATCATCTTTGGTTGACCCCCATCCTAGGGAGGGCGAGTGGGTCCTCACTGGGGTTAACTGTCCCAATAGAATAAAAATAAATGTTTTTCTAAGCTGCTGGGTCTGCAAGCGACCAGCCAGGTCTGCAGACTTGTCTCCGCCCACCTTGTGTAGTGCCACTGTCTACTTGTGTTGATTATGCCATGTCTACCCTGCCTGCGCCTTGTGTAGTGCCCTTGCCAATGCCTGCCTGTGTTGATTATACCATGCCCACCATGCCTGCACCAAATGCTATGCATATGCCATTACCTGCCTGTGCCAATCATGTTACACCTAACATACCTGCGCCTTGTGTTGTGCCCATGCCATTACCCACCTCCACGCCCCAACGGATGGATACTCTCAGCTGTGCATTGGTCAATGCACGTTCGGTACCCGCACATGCCCTTTATATTCATGACCTCATTATTAAGGACAACCTCGACCTCCTGATAATTACAGAAACCTGGCTTAATGAAGCCTCTGGCCCCACACTCTCACTCGCCATCCCTACAGGGTACACGATCTTCAGAAAAGACCGCACTCACCAGAGAGGTGGGGGAGTTGCCCTTTTGGCTAGGGAAGCCCTCGCAAAATCAACCTCTCCCACACACCTGTACCATTACCATGCACATTGTCTATCGACCTCCAGGGCCCATCGCCGAATTCCAGGATACCCTCATCCTCTCCCACATTAAAAAGACCTCCCAAGTCCTGCTCCTGGGCGATCTGAATCTAGGTCTTAATGACCCCAAAGACTCCCATGCTAATACCCTGAATAAAGCCCTATCCGCCTTGGGCTACGCTCAAGCTATCTCTGAACCCACCTACATTAAAGGACGCACCCTGGACTGGATTAGCCATCATAAGTGTACTATCCAAATCACTGCCAACACTCCTATCCCATGGTCTGACCACCACTATATTCAATTTAAACTCAAAACGAAAAAAGGGCCCCATAGGCCTTCTATCCCATGTCAAGCAGCCTTCGCGAGAAGCTCACGTCAATGGATGGTAGAAAACATTGCACTTTTCCTAATGGTGCCCGCTCTGCAGGCTCCATTCTCCAAAAACACAGAAGCTCTAGCTAGCACTTTTAAATACATCATCACCCAAGCTGTTGACACTATCGCTCCCCTCTACCTAAAGAAAGCTAAAAAAGTCAAACACTCTAACGCCTGGTTCTCAAAGAAGCTCCTTGACCAATGCTCCAAGAAAAGGCTTGCACTCTCTGCCTGGAAAACCAACCTCTCAGAAATCACTAGAAGTGCCTTCAAGGCCATTTCCAAATCCTACAAAGCCAATATAACCCAAGCCAAAGCCTCTTCATTTAACTCAAGGATCAATGATGCCAAATCAGGATCCAAAGAAATATTCACCAACTTTAGAGAGCTGGAAAAACCATCCACTCCCCCACCCACTCTTCTCAAGGACGAAAGTTGGTGCAACAGCATTCAGTCGGCCATGCTAGAAAAACTTAATACTCTGCAAACTAAAATCCGGGGCCATCAAAAAGCACTTACCCTACTCATAGCCAACCTACACAGTAACTCGCCTACGGTCACCAAGTCGAATGCCTCCTCCGCCTTTGACTTTAAAGATATGACTGAACTAGAAGTTATCGCCTTGCTCAAGTCCATCAAACCATCTAATTGTAAGGGTGATGCCTGCCCGGCCCAATTTATCAAAGACTCAGCACACATCCTAGCCCCTTTTCTAACTGCCTTCATTAAATCATCCTTCCAGTCTGGCCACGTCCCTACTGGACTTAAGGAAGCTTGGGTACGCCCGCACCTTAAAAACCTTCCCTTGACCCAACGGTTCCAGGGAACTATAGGCCCATCACCACTGTCCCATTATTACTAAAAACTTTGGACAAAGCAGCCTACCTGCAAGTCCAAAAATTCCTGGAAGATAACCGTCTCCGTGGCCTGCGGCAGTCTGACTTCCGCCCACGACATGGCACCGAAACGGCCCTCCTAGACTTAAAGAATGAAATGGACTATCTTAGAGACACAGGCAAACCAGCGCTCCTTCTGCTCCTTGATTTATCTGCAGCCTTCGATTTGGTTGATCATAATACTCTCTGCCTCCATCTTGCCACTGCTGCCAACCTCTCCCCCAAAGCATGTGCCTGGATCACATGCTTCCTTCAAGAGAGGGCCAATAAAGTCTTCTCAGACTCAGCCTGTGCCACCCCGAGCCACATCAAATGTGGAGTCCCACAAGGCTCTTGCATCGCGCCCACTCTCTACAACCTCTTCACGAGGCCACTGTTCAGCATCCTTGACTCCCTGTGCATCTCGTACACTAACTACGCTGATGACACACAGGTGCTTATCCCACTCACTGGCAACTACGAGGCAGATATGAACAGCCTCACCACCATATACACCACTATCCAATCATGGATGGCGGACAATTGCTTATGCCTCAATAGTGAGAAGACTGAACTTCTGCTAATCGGCTCCCCACTACCTTGGGCAATCTTGATCAGCAGTACTTGTCATTCAACGTTGACAATATTCCCATCAATGTATCCCAAAACATCAAAACACTTGGTGTTTACCTCATCTCGGATTTTACTATGGACAGACAGGTTAATGCCATTGCTTCCGCATCTGCCTACTACTCCAAAGTTCTTAATGCAGCTAGACCCTTCTTATCCCGCCAGAAATTCCTCACCATTGCCAGAGCAATAATTGGGTCAAGGCTTGACTACTAAAATGCCCTCCTTGTAGGGACTTCTTGTAAAAACTTGGCTAAACTCCAACTGGTTCAGAACAACGCCCTTAGCGTGGCCACAGGAACTTTGAGGAAAGACCACAACTCTGAAGTGAGAAGGGAGGCTCACTGGATCCCTGTCAAGGAGAGAATCGTTTTTAAAACCCTCTCCCTCACGCACAAATGCCTCCATGATCTTGCACCCCCCTACCCTGTCCAATGAATTGCAAAACACACTGCCACGGGACCATTGAGGAAGGATTACTCCAACATGATTCTCACTCCTAAGACACGAAGAGTCCACACCGGAGGCACCAGTTTTCCCACGATGGCCGCCTCCCACTGGAATGCCCTTCCCACTCACCTAAGAATGATCGAGTCCCACCAAGCATTCCGCAAAGCAATCAAAACTAAGCTCTTTGTCTGAAAGTATACTGTTTTTGATGACTGATGTAACAATGACTGACATGTAACACCGAATCATGTATGTGAACTTGGACTTCACCTACTCATCTATGAAGTCACTTACTACTAATGTACCTGTAAACAAGACACTACCTAGTTACCTTTAACCATTTGATAAAAAATTTCTTACAAACCTCATGTAACAGCGCCTCGATGCCTCTGGGCTGTAAGTGTGCTATACAAATATAAATAAATATCGAGAGCTGTAGAACCAGTTGGTGGTCCATACGCCCACCAGTGGCCCGAGAGTCTTCTGGTGACATGGGGAACCACAATATGGGAAAGTGAACACTGGTCCTGGCAGGACACTTTTGAAGGCTACATGGGCCAATGTGGCATGGTCAATGACTATGTCATTAACACTGCACAACTGGTCATACCAGTGCACACATAGCCACAGTTCATAATCATTGCCAACTTTTGGTGGCTTGGGAGTGTCAGAGGCATGTTAATGTTAATGTTAAAGGATATTTGTACCGCGCATTATCACCACCGGAGTGGTCCCCTGGTGCTCTGGCGGCTCTGAAAGAGGGTGGGGGGTGAGTTAGTGGGAATAAACCAGAAAAGTGCAAGAGAGCAGTGATGTGCTGATGGCAGCCTCAGCCCGGTGGGTCCGTCGGCTGGGCTTGGGGTGTTTTACGGTCGGTAGTTGTCGTGTGCTGTTGTGCAAGTCTATGTGGGGTTTGTTTTGTTGTTGCAGTGTAGTGAAGTTAGTGCAGATTGCTGCGTTTTAGGCTTGTGGTTGTGTTTGGTTAGAGTTTGAGAAGTGTATGCAGAGGGATGAAATTGTTAGTGGATTGGGTAGTTGGCATTGCTGTCCTTGCAGTTATGTCTATATCATCGTTTCTAATTTTCAATATTCTGTCTAGAAGTGAGGCAGGCTAGTGATCACGATTCCAATCAAGTGTTGCACTTAACATCATTCACAGTTTCATCCAAGTGTGGCGCATGCTAACATTCACATTTCTATCTAGATGCAACACAAGCTAAAGTTAAGAATTCTATCTAAGTGTGGCGCATGCTAGCATTCACATTTCTATCTAGATGCGACGGAGGCTTAAGTTAAGAATTCCATCTGAATGGCGCATGCTAACATTCACATTTCTATCTAGATGTGACGCAAGCTAAAGTTAAGAATTCCATCTAAGTGTGGCGCAAGCTAACATTCACATTTCTATCTAGATGTGACGCAAGCTAAAGTTAAGAATTCCATCTAAGTGTGGCGCAAGCTAACATTCACATTTCTATCTAGATGCGACACAAGGTAAAGTTAAGCATTCCATCTAAAAGTGGCGCATGCTAACATTCACATTTCTATCTAGATGTGACGCAAGCTAAAGTTAAGAATTCCATCTAAGTGTGGCGCAAGCTAACATTCACATTTCGATCTAGATGCAACACAAGCTAAAATTAAGAATTCCATCTAAGTGTGGCGCATGCTAGCATTCACATTTCTATCTAGATGCGACGGAGGCTTAAGTTAAGAATTCCATCTAAGTGGCGCATGCTAACATTCACATTTCTATCTAGATGTGACGCAAGCTAAAGTTAAGAATTCCATCTAAGTGTGGCGCAAGCTAACATTCACATTTCTATCTAGATGTGACGCAAGCTAAAGTTAAGAATTCCATCTAAGTGTGGCGCAAGCTAACATTCACATTTCTATCTAGATGCGACACAAGGTAAAGTTAAGCATTCCATCTAAAAGTGGCGCATGCTAACATTCACATTTCTATCTAGATGTGACGCAAGCTAAAGTTAAGAATTCCATCTAAGTGTGGCGCAAGCTAACATTCACATTTCTATCTAGATACGACGCAGGCTAAAGTTAAGAATTCCATCTAAGTGTGGCGCAAGCTAACATTCACATTTCTATCTAGATACGACGCAGGCTAAAGTTAAGCATTCCATCTAAGTGTGGCGCATGCTAACATTCACATTTCTATCTAGATGCGACGCATGGTTCAAAGCGATGCCCCAGGAACAGGAACCACCGGCAATGGCCACATGCCATTCCTATTGCCATTTTCGGTAACTTTGTGCAGCTCTGGGTATGTCTTCAGCAATGGCATAATAACAATGGGCCATTGCTCCAGGCCAAGTCCACTATAGCTGGGTTTAGGGGCCCAGGTCTTAAATGCAGGCCATTCTGTGGGATAAATGACCATTAGCCATGGCTGTAGGCTATGGTCAACGTCCCCTAGGAGTGGCTTGAGGTACCCACGGAAGGGTCAAAGACCCTGCCTAGAAGACTATCCAGTGGCTCCAAGTGCCCGGAGTATGGCTGAATTCCATGCCCCAAGCAAAGTGGCCACTGGGCATGGGCATAGGCCTCTGCATAGTATGTATGTGTCCACTGTTAATCTCTAAAAAAACAAAAAAACGGTGCGTGTGGGGGGAAGGGTACAGAGGTAGGTGAGTAGGGAAGTGGGGGCGGGGGAGATCAAGGTGAGCGTGGGGTACGGTGGGAGGACCTGGGGCGAGCCCTTATCAAAACGCTTGAAGGCCCTGTATATACGCGCTCAAACTTTGTAGGCTATGAATTCAAAAGCTACATGTCACATTCAGACTCTCAAATATCAATTTAGTATATCATTTAAATATATGTCAGTATTAGTTACCTCTTCATTAATCCCTCAGGCTGTCCTGTACTATATACTGTGAGACTGCAGGTCTCTACTCATTTCAAATTTAAAATATTCAACGACCAAAATGTAGACTGTCAAAAGAGAGTCGATGAAACAACTTACAGTCAAAAATAACAATAAAAGGACAGTTCCAGAATGACTGCACTGTTTATAATAAGTATTATCATTATTAGTATTACTATTATTATTATTTGTTTTTTCACTTTTTATTGGGCTGGGCAATTGGTAATTCAGTATCTCCATTATTGTGTCACGGGACAAGAAAAAAGAAAAAGGGAACAGATAAAACCTGGAAAGAAGCAAACCTGGTGTAGAAGGGGAGACAGTGATGGGGGAGGGGCAATTGAAGAATTTGATGACCAGAGACATATCTCTGGGAGAAGGGCATGTGAGAGGAGGACAACAAGTGATAGGTGAATGCAAGAGAGGCGAAGGGAAGAGATGAGAAAAGGAGTATCACTTTGCAGTTCCGTCCTCTCCTCTTACATCAAAAAAGGAAGGTAATGTTACAACACATTAACATCATTATATTTTAAGAACTCTTTTTGTACCTAGAAATCCTTGTCTCAATGTGATTGGTTTTGGGCATTACCACACTACTTGCCCTTAAGTTCTTTGTGGGTAGATGTTAATGTTAAAGGACATTTGTACTGCACACTATCACAACCGGAGTGTTCCCCTGGCGCTCTGGCGGATCTGAAAATGAAAGTGGGGGGGGTGAATTAGTGGGTTCGAGTGGGAAAAGTGCAAGAGAGCAGCGATGTGCTGTTGGCAGCTTCAGTTCAATTGAAACCTTTCGCTGAGCTTGGTTGTGCTTTTTCGGTTAGTAGCCGTTGTGTTCTGTTGTGCGAGGCTATGTGTGATTTGTTTTGTTGTTGCAGTGTAGTGAAGTATAAGTGGTTGGCTGCTCTTTAGAGGTGTGGTTGTGTTTGATAAGAGTTTGAGAGGTGTATGAGGAAGGGTGACATTTTTAGTTGGTTGGTTAGTGGCATTGCTATCTAGATGTTATGCATGCTATTTTCCAAATTCTTTCTAGATGTGGTACGTGAATATCGCCACATTTCTGCCTGGATGTGATGCAAGCTAATATTCACAATTCTATCTAAATGTGACACAAGCTTATATTCACAGTCCTGTCTAGATGCGACACAAGCTAATATTCCCAATTGTATCTAAATGTGGCACTGGCTAATATTCACAGTCCTGTCCAGATGTGACACAAGCTAATATTCACAATTTTGTCTAGATGAGACGCAAGCTAATATTCACAATCCTGTCTAGATGGGACGCAAGCTAATATTGCTAATATTGCTCACGAGCAAGATCTGTTACCTACCGCTTATTCTTGTCCCATCAGACATCTACTGTAATTATTTTGTACTGTGTAAATTTCATGTATATACTCAAACGTGTTCCATTCTTGACCATATCTTGTATTTTTGTAAATGATTTTTTTTTTAAATATGCTGTGTATCCTTTTTATTGTCTATATATCGCAACATGTATGTGCAGCGCCCTGTTGCCTAAGAGTTTGGTGCGCTCTATAAATGAATAAACTAAACTAAACTATATTCACAATTTTATCCAAATGTGGCACTGGCTAATATTCACAAACCTGTCTAGATGTGACGCAAACTAATATTCATAATTCTGTCTAAATGTGGCACTGGCTAATATTCACAGTCCTGTCTAGATGTGACCCAAGCTAATATTCACAATCCTATCTAAATGTGGCACTGGCTAATCTTGACAAACCTGTCTAGATATGACGCAAGATAATATTAACAATTCTATCTAAATGTGGCACTGGGTAATATTCACAATCCTGTCTAGATGTGATGCAAACGGTTACATGTCTTTATAACTACACATTTTATGTAGAATGCACTTATAACTAAAATTTTGCAACGACAAACATAACCATTTTGTGAGGGGGTTTCCCCAAACCCACGTTTCCTACCCCTATAACCCCACCCCAATTGTTTCCCACAAGATTTAACCCTTTAACCCACTCCCACATACGTTTTTTGTTATGGTTTCTCATAAAAGTTACAGTATATGTGCATGGTTTCATAAAATATTTGTTATAAAGACTGGATACTGATGCAAGCTAATATTCACAATTGTATCTAAATATGGCACTGGCTTATATTCACAGTCCTGTGTAGATGTGACAAGCTAATATTCACAATTCTATCTAAATGTAGCACTGGCTAACATTCACAAACCTGTCTAGATGTGACACAAGCTAATATTCACAATCCTGCCTAGATCTGACGGAAGCTAATAATCACAATTCTATTTAAATGTGGCACTGGCTAATATTTACATACCTGTCTAGATTTGATGCAAGCTAATATTCACAATTCTGTCTAGATGTGACACAAGCTAATGTTCACAATCCTGTCTGGATGTGATGCAAGCTAATATTCACGATTCTATCGAAATGTGACACAAGCAAATATTCACAATCCTGTCTAGATGTGACGCAAGCTAATATTCACAATTCTATCTAAATGTGGCACTTGCTAATATTGACAAACCTATCTAGATCTAATATTCACAGTCCTGTCTGGATGTGGCACATGCTAATACTCACAGTTCTTTCGGGAGTAGCTAACACAGTTAGGTTACAGTTCACCTAGATGTGAGGGATGGCTAGACAATACAGGCCTAGGGAGGATAGCTCAGCGGCAAGCACTTACCTTAGAAGCAAGACAACGTGGAGCAACACAGGTTCGATCCCCGGGTCCATGCTTAGAAACCTCTGGGTATTAAGCATGTTATAAATAACCAATTAACATTTTAACAAGCTAATAGGTGGTGGGGAAGATAAGGTAGGAGAGAGGCGGGCCACTTAAGTGGGGTGCAGTGATTGCTGTGCCCCCTGTCTCTACCACACCTACTTCGTCTTCCGGTAGATGGCTGCCTGCTTCCTGCTTCTCCTGCTGACACCGTCAGAGACCACCTGGAACTGCTTCTGTTGGAGCTGCCCTTTGCCTCAGGGCCCTTAGCCACAGGGGGCTGCCGGCAGAAAGGCTGCCCTGGGGGTTTGGGGCTAAATAGGGCTAAGGGACCAATCATGATGCTCAAGGGCAGGACTAGGCCGCAACAACACAGAGCATGGAGTGGGGAGGGGGACACAGTGTACACTGTAGCGCTAGGAGAGGGCACCATGGAAAATACATTTAGGTCAAAGGGACAAAATATGTGTTGTGTCTTTTCAGTTTGAGCTGCACACCAGGCTGACTTCAACAGCAGCTCACTCTCCATGATATCTGAAGCTGGTTTGGAATGTTTCTGGCAATGTCAAACTAAAAGCTCCTTGGGAATGAAAAACCTAGAGCATACTGGAAATTTCAAGTTTTCTGTGAGTTTAAGGGAATGCCTACCAAGCTTACTGAGAATATAAAACAGGATCCTACTGGCAATGTCAAACTGTGAGCAGCTTACTGGGACCATATGGGGAATCCCAAGCTAACTGGGAATATCAAACTGGAGTTTTATTGGGAATCCCAAACTGGGAGTTTACCGGGAATTGCTGGCAATGGGAAGCTTTTCAGGATTGTCAAAATAGGAGCTTGCAGCAGTGTCAAGCTTATAAGGAATCTCAAACCTGAACCTTAGAGGGAATGGTGAAATTGAAACATACTGGGAGAGACAAATTTGAACATATTGGGAGTAGCAAAGTGAGAGCTTACTAGGAATTCGAAAGTTACTGAAAATGTCAAACTATGAGCTTACAGGCAATCATACTATAACACGATGTATGACACACCATGGCATGGTTTGACATGGTATATTGTGACACAGTATATGACGACATATCATGGCATGACATCTCATGACATCGCATCAAATAAAATGACTTATAGTGACAAGATATATTACAACACCTTATGGCATAACATATCATGATGTAATGCCGTCTGCCTGAGTGCACAATAAATGCCAATAAATAAAATTAAATAAAAATAACATGACATATCATGATATGTCATATCCTGACATAACATAAAATGATATATCATGACATATGATGGACACCATGACATTAAATGTCAAGGCATGACACGTTATTAGGGAAGATTACGACATGACAGATCACAGCATCTCATGATCTGTCACAATATCATTTGGAAATTGGCAATACACCAGCCTTTAAAGAAGTCTGGGACTACTTTTATGGCATGCCTGATTTTCTGGTTATAGAGGCAGTTCAACAATTATCTTCATTCTATCTATCTATCTATCTATCTATCTATCTATCTATCTATCTATCTATCTATCTATCTATCTATCTATCTATCTATCTGTCTGTCTATCTATCTATATGAGTTTTTATATTGCACCACTAACCCGCAGGCCTCAGGGCGCTCACAGAGAAAAACAAACAGACACAGTGAAAAAAAAGCAGAAGAAGGAAATTGAGACCACCCTCGAAAGCCAAGAAGTATCAGTACGTGTTATAGCAGATGGGCATATACAGTGGGTGGACATCAAAAAGCCATTTTGAATTACCCATGTCCCGCATCAAATAAAATAGTTTTCATGCGCTTTTTGAAAATAGCCGTTGAGCCTCTTTCAGCAAGATGTTTAGTTCCATAAAGAAGGAGCCCAAGAATTAAAGCTGAACCGGCAATTTTCTTCAGTGAGGGAAGAGGTTGTACTAGACAGGTGGTGCAATTAGATCGCAGAGAGCGTCCGATTGATCTCTTTTTGAGCTTGGAGATAAGGTAAAATGGGGCTTCGCCATGAAGGCATTTGATCACAATCATTAGGCCCTTGGGCTGTAGCCTTTGTTGAATAGGAAGCCAGTGAAGACTGTGCTAGCTTCAGAAATGTGCACATTGCATTTAAGTCCGTTCACAGCACGCACAGCACTATTCTGAGTGGCCTGCAGGGACTTGATATTTGCCTGAGAGGTGCCAATTAAAAGACTGGTGCAATAGTCCAATTTGCAATTCACAATGGCTGCTGCAATCATGGCAAGATTTTCTCTGGACAGAAAAGGTCGAATCTGCCAGAGAAGCTGCATAAAAAAGCAGCAAGAAGATTTTAAGTAACTAGTGTGCCGATTGAAAGACAATTGAGGGTCAAAAAAGATTCCCAAGGTCTTGCATTCTTAGAGACTTGGATATTGTGTTGACCAATCTTACATTTCTCATAATTTATATGGAGCTTCTTGAGCCGTTGCTGGGTGCCCAGAATAAGCAACTCTGTTTTGGCTTGGTGCCCAGAATAAGCAACTCTGTTTTGGCTTTGTTGAGGGCCAAGGAGTTCAAGACCATCAAATTCGGAATTTTAAGAAAATGTGATTGATAAGCTTCGATTCTTCACTATAAACACCTGATAGCCTGATGACGATCTGCGTATCATCGGCATAATTGGCAAAATATATGCCCATAGCCAGAAGAAGGTCACAGAGAAGTCGCGAGTAGACATTAAAAACAGTAGCGAGAGACAACACCCCTGAGGCACACTGCATGTTAGAATTGAACTATTAGAGAAGGCATTGTCGATAGTTACACTCACCTTGTAGGGCCCAAAAATGATTTCAACCAAGCAGTTACCTCTTTAGTACATCTACCAACTGAGATAAATCTGTCCGCCAAAAGATGATGATCGACAAGATCGAAAGCGGCGGACAGATCTAACAGCAACAATAATGCTGTGTTGCCATCATCTACAATACCAGCAATACGTGACTTTAAATCAAGCAGCGCAGACTCCGTCCCGTGTTTTGGGCGGAAGCCGGATTGCAGAGCGGCTAGTATTCGTCATTCTTCACGAATGCCTGAGACTGTAAATAGGCGATTTTATGTAATATTTTTAAGATGAAGGGAACATTGGTTATTGGTTATTGGTCTATAGTTACCAGCATCTGCTGGCTCTAAGTTGTCCTTTTTCAGCAGGGGTGTTACCCACGGCTCCTTAATGCTTTCCGGGATGTGCAACTCTCGAAAAGACCGAATAATGAATTTAGGACCCATGGAGCAAGAGTCGAGATAAATTCTTGAAACAACGATGCAGGGAAAGTATCTCCTTTACAGGAGGAGGGTTTAATCTTAGAAACCACTTCAATGACCTCATCCGTAGAAACCATGGTAAAGGTAAAAGTGGGAGAGTCATTGATCAGTTCCACCTTATTTATAGTAGGACTTACATGGGTAGATAACGCTTTAACCTGGGCATTAATGTTCTCTTGATGGCTGAGAGTTTTATTAATAAAACTCTCGTGAATATGTTGTCACCAAGAGTTATCAGCCGGAGTAGAGGAAGTAGAGGCACAACTTGTAAAATTGAAAAAAGCTCCTTTGGCCGAGATTTTACTTTTGAGATGAATAGGCGTTTTGAAACGCCTAACCGCAGGTTTATAAGATGTGAGATTAAACTCTGACGGGTGTTTGTGCCATATGCGTTCTAATTGGCATTTTTGAGCACGAGCCTCAACAACCTCAGGCGTAAATGGGGTGTTAGGAGTGAGTACTCTTTTTTTAAATGAGGACTTAAGAGGAGCCAGTGTCTCAAAAGCTTGATCCACAGCTAATCTGATGCCAGATACAAAGTCTTTAAGAGGCATTTTGCCTCTGATTTTAGCAGAGGTGGAATGAGTTTGCCATCTATAATTTTATATATAATGTGTATGGCCCCTCTTCACCCCGTTACCGGCACCTTTTCCAGACTTCAGGTCTGCGGGTAGGGGCAGTGAACTACCGGCAGGCCTAACCTGCTGGTAGTTCAAGCACCTAATGGCAGTTTTTTCACTGAAGCACAGGCACGGTTACTAAGGGTGCCGGTGCTTCAGTGAATCCATTCCTGTGGACCCGAGTTGCATCTTTTGTGCAGGTGTTTTTTGTTTTGCGGGGGAAGGGTATGATGGGAACTCCACAATAATAAAGTGCATCGAAATGTGTGCGGCCTACAAGATTCTATCAAACCGTGGAACTGACATTATCTTCCCAGGCTCTCACGCCATTTTCTAACTGTGGCCATGTAGTATTGTCATCCCAGTGCCTGGCAAATGTCAGTTCCATGCCTACACAAAATGCCAAAGCGGTGAACTTTCTGAATGTTTGCTTGTTTTAGGTATAGTTTGTTTTGATCAATACAACACTAAAATAAAGAAATATAATCAAATAATATATCATTTCCTTAAACGCACTGCATTCTGTTTGAATAAATGACTTATTAGCACATGTGACGGACCTCGCAGCAATCTTTTGTTTAAAAATAGAATGAGTGCAGCAGCATCCCCGGAAGTGGATATTGCCATAGTACTTAGAGACCGACGACGTCACTGCAGGTGTGCCACAGGAATTCCACCAACTAGGGGACCTGAGGAGAAACTGATAGGTTCTGTATTCGGCACTGGGTCTCTGACAGACCTGTCCATACGGGCCAGGTAAGGTGGAAGCTGATAGGCTCTGTAGTGGGTGCTGGAGGTGGTTATTTTCAATAGTTATCAGCTTTAAAAAGTCTACAGAAACCATTCTTTTTGGATGGCACACCGAGGTCCATTATATGGCAGATCTTATTTGTGCTCCAATCTTAGTTTCATTATGAACCTTCTAGTTTCCCTCTTCCTGTCTCTGTGAGAGTACATATGTTGCTTTCACAAATCATTGTTCCCGTTAGCAGGAAATTAAACAAGACTACATATCCCAGAATGCATTCCTTTGCTAAATTCATAGCCAGCTGTAGAAGAGGGACATGGAGCTATCCACTTGCCATGCAGTGGTGCTCAAAACTCAACTGTGGGGGTCATTACGAGTTTGGAGGCAGCCATGGTGCTTTTAGCACCATGGCTGCCTCCAAACCTGTGTCCGGGTCCAGTTAGACAGAATGGCGACTTTTCGGGTCATTCCGACCTTGGAGGACCCGGTACGTCCCCATTCTGAATACCATTCCCCATTCCCATTTGAGCCCCCATAGGGCTCAATGGGAATGGGGAAGGAGCTAATAATGGACCCGCAAATAGCGGGCCCGTTATTAGCTCCATGGTCCCTTAACAGGACCCGCACAGAACGGCTGGTCAGACCAGCCGTTCCTGGTGGGACCCGCTCAGGGACCTTGGAATGTGGCGATAGGGGGTTAACAGCACCGGCATCCTTATCGGTGCCGTTAACCCCCTACCGCCGTACTCGTAATGACCCCCTGTGTGTAGTTGACCTACGCACACCTGTCTCTGAAGAGACTTTCCCAAAAGTGAAGGAGACTTAACTGAGGGAAATACACATACAGGGAGAGTGATCAATAAAGGTTCATTTCACAGATATTTGTAGATACAAGCACATGGACCTGTGCGTGCATCACTTCTAGTGCACAGACGTCCCTGTGCATTTACACTCATAACACCCCCAAACCTACGAAATGACAATAATGTAACAGGACATTTGCTACACTACTATAATATATACAACCAGTGTAGTCTGACCTTACTGCATCGTTATGGTATGCTTTTCCTCACTGTTAGATGTTATGCTATGTTGATTTATACCGCACACCGCTACCACCAAGGGGCAGTCTCCAGGCACTCACTTGTATTGAAGTCATGCCGTTATACTATGTTCTCTTGATATTTTTGTTTTAGTTTATACTATTAAAGGTAGCTGCTAGGTCTTATTATGCTGCGTCATATTACTCAGTACATGGTTTCGTTCACTGTGCTCTGCAAGGGTCACTTCAATATGCTAGATGTTATGCAATTTAATGCTATTATGCCATGAAATGACACATTGGGCCTCATTACAAGTGTGGCAGTCCGGAAACAAGGGTGCCAGTAAGCTTAACGGCACCCTTGTTTCCGTACCGCCACACTACAAGACTGCCTAGCGGAGCCGCCCGACCCTGCAGGGCGCAATGGCCCCAGTAGGCAGAGTTGTCATGGAAGCATCGGCGGTGCTTCCGAGTCCCCATTCCCATGGAGTCCTAAAGAATTCCACGGGAATGGGAACTTACCGAACCCCCGCCTTACTTCCCGCACCGCTGGGACTTGTAACGTCCCAGTGGTACCTGGAATTCACGCGTCGGCTCCGGTGTTTCGAGGTCAGTGGCAATCTGCCGACCCCGTAATGAGGCCCATTGTGTTTTTCTGTGTTATACGGGAGATGGGTAAAACTTGGTGCTATTTTGAATGGTTGAATTGTATACCAAACAGCAATCTATGCGTGGACTGTCATTTGTTATACATTGTGGGTCTACATTCCCTCTAAAAACTAGAATCTGTCCCACACATCTATACGCTCAGCCAGTGTACTTTTTGAATTGGAGGGTAAATGGTTCTCACAAATATGCAGGAGCGTATAGAAGGAGCCCACACCAACACAGAAGGGTTCAGGGGAATCTCCACCAAAGACATTTTTTTATATAATGGGTTAAAATGATACATTTTTAAGGACACGTTCTGTGAAAAAAATTAGTAAAAAGCCATACTTTGTTAGGGTACTTGTGATTACATTCCAGATCTAGTTTTGCTGTCTTTTAACACATACAAATGCATGAGCACACACACACATATTGACAGCAATACACACAAAACCACAAACGAACACACTTGAGTACAAGATTGGACAAATCCAACAGTTTTGGCTTTTGGGGTAGGCATGGGATACGCATTTGCAAGTCACTGCCATAATAGTACTACCTGGGTCACATGACAGCAGTGTCTGGCATATGCCTAATACCTGCACACAAGTCAAACCTGCACACAAGTCAAACCTGTTGCTTTTGTCAATTATTGTTTCTAACAGGACTTCAATGCAAGGAACAGTCAGAAATCAAGCAGGGGAAGGCTCACTTGTTTAAGAATGTTTTAATGCACAATTAGCCAGTTTACAGCTGCAATTAAGTCATTCGGCCTCATTACTTGTTTTGTGATATCCCGCCAGAAATACCGGTACCGGAACCTGGTCTGCCAGAATTACCGTCTGATTACAGGTGCCGGTAAGGGCCTGGTTGGTAGGTAAGTAGAACATTTGTAAAGTACCTCGGAGGAGGCATCAAGGCGCTCTGATGTCCACCACACATAACGCAGAACCAAAACCCCTGAGCCTTAGCTTTAACTTACTGGACATTTGGTGGCTGTTTTAGCCAGACCTAGACTCTCTACTAACAGCAAGTATGCAACTGAACACCAAGTGTGCAATTGAACACTTCAGAGTGTCCCCCCTTATCCAATATCACTTCCCATGGACTGTAATAGGCTCCAAGGTCAGGTCGGGTTCAGTGAAGTCAGTTCTATTACTTTGTGATTGGATACATCAGCAGTGAATGTGAACAATGAAAAGAGGTCCGTCGTCATTGTGTTGAAATACAAAGCCCGGTGACCTGCTCAAATGGTTACAAAAATAGCTAGGCTAATTGTATTGCACAGAAAGCACAATATCATTTGTCAGCAATGGCAATGGGCTCGCGGGGAAAAAGCTGACATTTTAGGATGGTCTCTGGGAGCGGGAACGGGAGATTACAAAGGGTAATGATCATTGCTCTTAGTCCACCCAGTAATGTGATTGGCGAGGAACACAAATCAGAAAGTGCCCTCGGACTCATAACGAGTTTGGCGGTAATCCTTAAAAGTGGCGGTAATACTATTACCGCCTCATTTAAGGGTCCGCCAAATCACAGGCTTAGCGGATTTACCCCAGCTCTGAGTTGAGAGCAAATCCACCACGATTTTGCTGATTTGCGGGGCTATTACCGCCGGCTGTAATACCGCCGGCGGTAATAGTGCCAAACATTCCCCATTGCGGCCAATGGGGAATGAGGAATTCACAAATGGGCCCAGTGGGGAATGGGGACTTACCGTTCTGCCAAACCCGTGATCCGGCTCTAATAGCGCTGGGGGTTTGGCGGTAACGCTAATAGCCCTGGCAGTATTACCGCTGGGGTTACCGCCCAACTCGTGATGAGGCGGCCCTTTGATGATTGCACACCTTGCTTTTGTTGTAGGTTGAGGTAAGTTATTTGTGATGACTGAGCAGGCACATTCCCAAAGGGCACCTGAATGAGGGCCAATCCGCTTATTCCAATGATCTTATTCAACCCTTTGCGCATTTGCACATATCAGGAAGCATTTTCGGTCATTTAAAAGCGTATTTCGAATTCACAAATGGGATGCACTTATTAATGAGCAGAAAGCAGGGTATTACCCATGTCTGTTGAAACGGACAGGGGGAGGTGTAATTCATGACAGGGTCAAAGCTGACTCAGTCATGATTTTTTTTTGTTTAAGTGTGACAGCCGCGTTTTAATCCCTCGCTGTCTGACTTGCATTTCCATCCCCTAAACAGCGATGGCAATGTTTTTGTTTTTTCAAGCAGTTAATTGAGACGGGCTCTTAAACAGCACATCTCATTGCGACGACCTTTTAAAGCCAGCAGAGCAGACGTGGACGGATCCACATCCCTTTTCAAGACCGGTTTCACCGGATTACACAGACTCAGCAGCTGTCATTGCAAAGGATGCATATAAATACCCCCTGTTCTTTTGTAAGCTAAAACAGACAGAAACCAAGGGGGCCCATGCGTACCTGCCCACATCAAAATGTAATGTGGGTAGGATGCTGGCTGATTGCCTGGACGGAATGGGTAAACACAAAGAGCGGATTTCCTGCACGGGATAGTCATCAAAATGGCACAGAGTTTTGAAAATAGGCAGAGCGCTTGCCTCCATACATTTTTAAGACTCTGTGTAATTGTACACGGTCATTAAAATTGTGCTAAGAGTGTGTGTTGATTATTCATAGTGATCCTGTATAAAAACAGGCAGTGCTTCAGTTACATTTTTGGGCGAGGAAGTCATACAATTCCAAGCCTACAATTGTGGACGCAATTGGGAGCCAAAACCTTTCCATGTCTAAAATCTTAGTAGAAATCTATTTCAACTGCAAAAAAAGTAAGTCAGTTGTTAAGTAAAAAAGACGGATTGAATTCTCCCGCTTGCTATTTTTGAAGTTTGAGAACTAAATGGAAAGGAAAAGTAGCAAAGTAGGTTGGATTTGTACAGGTCTCAATCTAGGCCAGGGAGTGGAGGGAGGGATGCCAGGCATATTTCAAACATTATCCAATTTATGGAAGTATTTGAATCTCTGGCTCCTATTTAGTAGTGTTTTGTGGATTTGTCTGTACTTAAAAACGTTCAGAAAAGTGCTTAACTGAAGCACCGAAAACCGATGGCCTGTGTGTTGAGTAGATCCTGCTTTAATGAGACATAGCCAAGAAAGCAGGTGAGAAGCAAAGATACAGCGCCAAAGTATATGAATGAGATGGGGCAACTAGGGATTTGAATGCACAAGAACAGGCAATGATGTGTTTCAGGTCTACTGCACAGTCCTCTTTGGACACCTCTTTATAATGCACAACAGAGCTGAGAATTGAATGGAAGTAGTTTAAATCATCTCATTGCGGTGGGGTGCCAGTGTGGTCGGAGTGCCTTATGAAGCAGTCTGAAGATTACAAAAGCTTGCAAATAAATTACTTTTTTAGCCTATTTAAGGTATCATCTTGTTTTTTCGAGCAACACTTTTGAAATTACCCTTTGCTTACAGGGTACAAGAAAACTGAACTCTTTATATAAAAACATTCTTAACTATAAATAACGACATAACTATATATAACAAAACACGTTGTTAATGGGAGGTCATGGTTAAGTTGCCTTTATGATACATGGAGTAGTTCATGAGAGGCCTCCGGATCAACCTTCTTATGTTGCTAGCAACATTCGAAACAGAACCCCTTGTGTGGACTTTCCATCATGATTTGTGTACAGTAGTGATGTAATTTGTGATGTCATCAGTGATGCCATCGATGATGCCATTTGTGATGTCATCTTTTATGTCCTGGGTATTAGTCTCAGCAGTGCAGGGCATTGGTGTGAGTTATAGTTGCATTGATAACCATAAATAAAAATGGGGATGAAACAATGTAGAACCAACCGTAACAATCCTTTAACAAAGATTTTCACTGAATTGTACACGTTTTTGAAAGAGTAATTTAATCACAACGTCCGTTTAACAAGGTTTTTTCATCACATTTCAAAAGTTTAATTAGGACAACTTAACCATAACGCCCCTTTAACAGGGTTTTTTCACTGAATTTCAATGGTTTATATTGGAGCAACTTAACCATAACGTCCCTTTCACAATGTTTTTCCCTGATTTTCAATGGTTTTTATAACTGAAAATGTTTTAAGATGTTCCAGCACTGTATATAAGATATTAATAAGTCCACTTTTAGCATATGTGAAAGGGCAGTAATGCTCCTTTAACAAACATATTTTTGTAGCGCATACTGATGTGGGTCATTTTCAGCAGCACTTGCTGGGGATACAAGCCATGGTTGAAAACCGCCAAGGCATGAGGTTTGACTGTGTGTAATGCACTGGTGAACCCTCCTCCTCCTCACATGTGTCTTCGATGGAACTGTCGTGAGTCTCTGACCTCTTCTGGCGGCGGGGCTGCTTTGGTTCCTTTGTCTTCTTCCCATTGTTCTCGTGGAGATAGGGGCAAGCTCCCTCGGAGGCCACCTTAACACAAAGGGTTACCCAATTCAAGGGGAACCCCGACGAGCAAGACCCCAGAACAAAAACAGTATTGGAAACGGCCCAATGTATTTGGGTGAGAACTTTCCGGCATGGGTCCAGCAAGGATTGAGCTTTTCAACAATAATATGACTACTGCCTTAGATACTATCGCTCCTCCTAAAGGTCACCTCAATTCTTGGTATACTCCACAACTAAAAGCCTTAAGGTCCGAAAAAAGAAAATGTGAGGCCATGTGGAAAACCTTACCCTCTAATGAAAACAAGGACATAGCTCTAGAAATCTCGGCTCGCTACAAAGCGGAGATCATAAAAACTAAACAGGAAACCTACAATGAGAGGATCCAAAATGCTAGTTCCAGCATTAAGGAATTATTTGGAATCCTAAGGGAACTTGAATCACCTATAGTCCAGGATGTTCTCACTCCTAAAAAAACAAAGACTGGTGTACCAGTATCCAAAACGCCCTGGCAAACAAAATCACTACTCTCCAAAATAAGATAGCCTCCAAGAGACTTAACATAAGGACCGCTAACTCAACCTTGCAACTACACACCCCGCTCCCCACTAACTCTATACCTGAATTCAAATCCAGTCACAACAACAGAAGTTGAAAAAATCATTAACTCTCTGAAACCATCACGTTGTCAAGGCGACATCTGCCCGGCCCAAATCATAAAAGATGCTAGCAGAGACCTTACCCCATTCATCACCAGACTCATGAATGCCTCCTTCAAATCATATCAGGTCTCTACTAATTTGAAAGATGCCTGGGTACTCCCCTTACTTAAAAAAGCATCCCTTGACCCTACCATCCCCACTAACTACAGGCCTATAACGACAGTCCCCTTCCTCCTCAAAATCATTGACAAGGCAGCATATCTCCAGATCCAGTCCTACTTAGAGATCAACAACCTCCTGGGGCTTAGACAATCCGGTTTCAGACCTCTCCATGGAACGGAAACAGCGCTATTAGATCTAAAAACGCAAATAGACCAAATTAAAGACAACAGACAATGCACATTCCTGTTACTACTGGACCTCTCTGCTGCCTTTGATTTGGTAGATCATAACATACTATGTAAGCACCTCTCATCGGCAGCAAACTTCTCCCTTGAGGCCACCTCTTGGATCAAATCCTTCCTCAACAATAGAATGAGGAGAGTATTCTCCCCTACTGATGCAGCCGACCCCATCCCCATCACCTGCGGAGTCCTCCAAGGATCCTGTGTCTCCCCTAAACTATACAATGTGCTCACAAAACCCCTCTTTGACATTCTGGACCATTTGGGTGTCATCTACACCAACTATGCAGATGACACCCAGATACTTATCCCACTAACCGGAAACTATGACGCTGACAACGACTGGCTAAACGAAGTCTACCTTGTCATTCAGGCATGGATGGCTACCCATAGTCTATGCCTGAATGACAAGACTGAAATTCTTATACTTGGCGCCCCCACCTCATCTGAATAAACTAAACCCTAACTACACTGCCTTCAACATTGACGGCAATATGATTACGACTGCTAAGGAAACTAAAACCTTAGGCTTTCACCTTGACTCGGCCCTAAACCTTAAGAAGCAAGCCAACGCCGTTGCATCAGCGACAGCTTACACTTGCAAATTGATCCATGCTTGCAAAAACTACCTCTCCACCAATAGCCGCTTGATTCTGGCACGAGCACTAATCTTATGGAAACTTGATTATTGCAATGCTTTGTATGCAGGGGCTAACAAAAAAGTTCTGACCAAACTCCAAACCTTACAAAACAATGCACTAAGAACTGCATTGGGCATCCCAAGAAAGGACCACATTTCAGAAACAAGAAGAAACCATAAATGGCTTTCCATCCAGGATAGAATATACTTTAAACTGGTCTCTATCTCCCACAAATGTCTTCATGAGGCCGCACCTAAATACCTTATGGACAAAATGATTCCCAAAATATCCACCAGACTCACAAGATCTGCTAACTCCTGCCTCATTGTTGCACCAAGCTACAACCTCAAAAGAGCTGGAGGCACTAGCTTCCCAGTGCAAGCAGCCCAGGCATGGAATACCCTTCCTCTTAACCTGCGTATTTACTCTAATCTTCAGAGTTTCAGGTCCAACACCAAAAAATGGCTCTTTTCCAAGGACAGTGTATTATAAATGTACTATCGGACTGTCCACAAGTAACTTACCAGGCTGTCTGGTCCTACCTTGCCCTTCTGAACCGGCTCACGCCTAGTAAGTTATATATTGCATCGATATGTCTGTTTTCCACTTGTTCTGCATATTATCTATAACTGTCCATTCTGTAACAATGGCTGCTGATACTGTAATCCAAAGGGAAAGTAAAGTGAAAATCCATTGCTCCATGGTGAAAAAATAATAAAAGATGAAGGCCACAAATCCACTGTCAAACTCTGTACAAAGAGCAAATCCAGGGTCCATGATCCCAACGATGTAAATGAAACCTACAATAAAACCCACCTAACTAATAACTATATACAAAAAAGTGGGGCATAGTCCAAGCGCCCCAAATAAAAAAAATAATTAAAACCTAACACTAATTAACTATATACAATGGCAGTGGGCTAGTCCAACGGCTCACTTCTGGATGTTGCGGGCCAGGGCATCATCAAACTCCTGCTCAATGTC
Organism: Ambystoma mexicanum; assembly: GCF_040938575.1. NCBI lineage: Eukaryota > Metazoa > Chordata > Amphibia > Caudata > Ambystomatidae > Ambystoma > Ambystoma mexicanum. The sequence goes on from NC_090922.1 coordinate 1,303,603,944, forward strand.
CCGGAGGCGGTCCTGTTCCATGGCCCGAGGGTCCGCATGGACGACGACATGTTCTCCTCCAACTCCCTGCGGATTGCCTCAAGGCACTCGGCCCGCCTCAGGGCCCTCGCATGGAGTTCTCCACCCTGACCATCGTGAGCCGTGCCTCTTCTGCCCACTGCCGCTCCGCATCTATGGCGTGGCCCAACCACTGCCACATGGAAGACACTTCCCGTCCTGGGTCCTCCTGCCCTCCGGCCGATGCCTGCCCCTCCGATGTCGAAGGCCCCGAGCCATCGTGGCTCCCACCTACAGCCTCCTGCTGCTGCTGCTGCTGTCCATGTGCCCTGTCCGATGGTGCCTGCACATCCTCCTCCAGCAGGGGTGCAGTTGTTGATGTGGCCACCCCTGCTGGACGTCCGACTTGCGACTGTGGCAGGGATCTGTTGTCCACCAGCCTGGCTGCACGGTCAGAGGCAGCTCCAAAGGGCACCCAGGTGATACATGTGTGGGAAGATGGCATGGAGGACGACTGGGGCATAGGGGGTTCCGTTGAGGAGGGGGTCGGAACAAGGTCCAGGAAACGGAGGAATCCGGCCATGGTGAGCTGTCCCAGTGCATCAAAGCGGTCAACGAGCCATGCGAGAAGACGTGCAGTCTCATCATGGAAAGACTGCAGGTCAGCTTGCATGGCCCGTTGACGCAACGCCACCCCACCCTGGACAGGCTCAACCTGTTGCAGGATAGCCACATCCGCAGGGAGAGGAAGGCCAGTTGGTGTAAGCCAATCCCCTCCCTGAGAACGGGTCTAGAGGTAGGCATCCCTGCTGGTGCAAGATGATGCAGTGACAGGAGCAGGGACAGGATTGCACACAGGCACCTCCGCAGCGGCCTGTGCTGCCACCTGTCCCTGGTCCTGCACTGCACCACTAGCACCAGTGGAATCCCCACCTCCAGACCCCGCCTCTGTTGCTTGCACGGCCTCCTCCTCCACCAAACCCCCCACCAACCTGGATGACTCCGTGCCATCTTCCTCCGTTGGGCCCTGTGGGGTCCCAGCTGCCCCTTCTGCTGCCGAGGAGTCCAACTCCAACCTCCGCCTCTTGGACCTCCCCTCGGCAGCTTCGGCCTCAGACGCGGCACCGGACTCCTCACTCCCCGACGAGATCACAACCTGGGAGGGGAGCCGGGCCTTGCTTCTCCGGCTGGTGGTGCGACCCCTGCCGCTGTGCTCCACAGCACCTTGTCCGCCCTCTTCATCAGTTGACGCTGCAGACAGGGAGAAATAAGACACAGGCATCAGGGCACTGTATAATGGACTCATAAACACATGACAGTTGTACATGAGTGGCATTGGCAAACCTCAGACATGGCATCACAATCCCCAACACACATGTCATTTCAACTTGCACACATGAGCTGTACCACAGCCATATCGCAACAGCCAGCACTATCCATACACATACAACAGCATGAGCAGGCAAAGGTGAGCCAGACATCACATGCGACACAGGGAGTGCACTACACATGCACACACACCACCACACTTGCATGCATGTGTACACCTCCGCCAACTGTCGCAGTGTTCAGATCGGCATCCATGTCACACCTTCCAATCATTCTTCCACATCCTTTGCCATGCATGCCTACACACACAAGCACCATCCATGTGTCACACTTGAGAGCCCTCGCATGTGTCAGCCTCATGGCTCTGTACCCCCCCCATACTTGATCACATTAAACCACATGTGCAACCTGCACACTCCTTCCACACCACCACACGCACAGCTTACAATCAGTATGCATGTACACTTACCGCTCGACTCCAGATGGGTCTGCCTCTCAAGGACCTGGACGTGGAGCGCTGGGGATATGCATTCCAGGACCCTCATCTGATCTTCCGACAAGTGGCCCCGGCGCCCCTTAGTATCCGCTGCTTTCAGTAGGCGCCGGGCCTTCTTGAGGGTCCTGGACCTGAAGTCCTCCCAGCGCTTCTTCACATGATGGAATAGTCGGACTGCCACCCCCTCCGTGTTGATGGCAGTCACGATGTCCGTCCAGATCTGAGTCCGTCCTTCCTTGTCGGCGCGCAACCTTCCAAAGAGGGCATCATACTGCCCCAGGACATGCTCCACCAGGACACCAACTTCGGTGGCAGTGAAGCTGGTGCCCCTCTGCCTCTCTGGCCGGGGGTTGCCACTGGTGCCAGATGTTGCAGTGCCCGACATGGCAACCCCAGAGGCAGGAGTGGGTGGACAACTAGGTCCTGGGGCTGGGCTGTGGAGCGATGGTATCCCAGTCGGGAGTCTTCGCTTCCAGCAGGGGTGGTCACAGCAACAGCACCCCTGGCTGATGTGCAGGCAGCAAATGGCAGGACACGTGGGCAGCAGGCAGTCAGGCAGCAGCAGATGGCAGGTGGGAGCATGCTCGGGGCACTGGGGGGCAGTAATTCGGCCTTCTGGGCAGGAGCATGGTCTTCCGTGTGCTTACGCGTGGCCAGCTTGATACGGAGTGATTTGGCACGTGAAAATCCAGCACGTCTGCGTGTAATTCGAGGAAAGGCCCTTAGCGCGTAAGCGCATCAGCACACGTACGTTAATACATTGGCCCAAAGGCTCCCAGGCGCGTCTATGACGTCACGCGCATGGCCATTGAGAATGGCGCGTGTAAAAAAAAATACACTTCCGAGTGTCAAAGCGTGTAATTGGTGGAAATGGCCTAAGCGCGTATGCGCGCCTGTGACGTGTGTATTATAGGTACGTGTAGAACACCATTTCCTTGTACGTTCTTTTCGTGGAGAGCGAGTGGGTGAAATCTGTACTTCTTGTCGGTTCACACGCGATTTACTTCACGGCGTTTCAAGTTCGTACTCCCTGTTACCTCTGACAGCTTTTTCTCTTTTCCTCTTTTTCCTGGGCCTGTTTTCTCAAACAGCGTTCCCGTCTACTGTTGTCCTGTCTCCTCAGACAACGTACAATTCTTCTTTTGGCGGGGGTGTTGCCAAAGCGCACACGTGCGTCTTTTTCACGCTTTTTTTGCTGGCAGACGGTGAGTCGCGTACGTATTTAACATCTGTGCTTGCCCCGTGTGTCGCGTACCCCTTCAGAGGTCATTCTAGGCTGCGTGTGACACGCATACGTTCATTCTTGTGTTTCTGGGTGCCACAGCGTAGTGCAGGTTTATTTTTCCACACACGTGGTCTAGGAGGGGTTGCGTGCACCTTACTTCCCTTTTTTGGGATGCCTGTGCATTGAGTGACCCGTCATCTTTCCCCAGGGGTGACATACAGCCTTGCTAGAGCACTAGGGTACGATTACCATCTGGTACCCAACCCCTTTGACCCCCAATTGCCCAGGACAATAGTTCACAGTGACTCCCATACGCACAATAACATCAGTGCCATGGTTGGGAGGCGACCAAGCCATAAGGGTGGCAAAGGTGGCCGAGCCCCAAGTGGTGGCCGTGGTGGATCCGGTAGGGGACGTGGCCATGACTTGCAGGGTGCCCCTAGCCCCCCATGTGTGGAGGACCAGTCAGGGACACCCATGCCCCTCCCGCCCGTTTGAGGGTAACGTGGCTGACACCATCCATGCTCAGCCCTTGTTGGACCAGCCCACTGTGGCACCAGACCTGGCACAGGGTGACTCCATGGCTGACTTCCAGGTCAGCAGGTCTAGGCCACGTGCGCCGGTGCACGTTGGTGTCATCAGGCCACGTGGATCAGGGGCAGCTAGGTCATCTGCTGCCCCGAGCAGGCAGAGTGGGGAGGCTGCAGGGGCAGCTGCGGCTCCATCCACTCCACCTCTCACACACCCAGCCAGGACAGTGTCGGACCTAGTCCATCCTGCTGACATTCCCCCTGACACCATCACACTTGAGCTAATGCCTGCACCAACTCCCATGCTGAGTGTGCAATCCCACACTCCTAGTACAGAGTCCACCGGGGCTCCTGCCCCTAGTGTCCAGAGTGGTGTAGGATACTCAGGATCCCCACCACCTTCCAAGTGGAAAAAGAAGAGTGCTCGTCCAGTAGAGGCTGATGCCCCAGGCAGTCCGGCCCGTCAAGGAAGCCCAGCTTCAATGAGGCCGAACTGAATGCACTTGTAGAGTATGTGTCCGCACATGACTGCGAAATGGTGATTATTGCAGGATCCAAGACCACACCTGCACAACGTCTGGCACACTGGCAGACCATCGCGGACATCATAAGTGCCCTTGGAATCGTGAGGCGCACAGCTACTGAATGCTACAAGCGCTGGAATGACCTGAAGCGCAGGGCAAAGAATAAGCTGGCCTCAAGTCATGCCGCTACTCTAGTGACTGGAGGTGGGTCTCCAGCAGAGGACATAGAACTCACTCCACATGAGCATGTTGCTGGGACCTACGTCACGGAGGAACAGATCCAAGGCGTGGGAGAACTGGCAGATTACGAGGCATTGTCCGGTGAGTGCACATGCATGTCATCCATGTGCATGGTGTGTGTGTGAAGGCTTCTGTTGGGTGCCAGGTGAGGGTGTGTGTGTCTGAGTGGTTTGGGTCACCCATGTGCCTCATCCAATACATTCTGCGCACCAGCATTTGGGTATAGCAGTATCCCTTCTGCCAACAGTAGACATCTAGCCCAACACCACGCCAGTTGCCCTTGAAGTGTCATCTTGCCACAACATTGTTGCTTATTTTTCTCTGCTTATTCAGGCAGATTGTTTGCATTCCACCACTTTTACTAGGCATTTCTCAGTCCTATTGTCACATGTCTGACATGGCTATGGTAAAGTGGACTGACTTTGTTTCCTGGATATCATTTGTTTAGACATGTCCCTGTGCTATAGGACCATTTTGGACTGGCAGCTCCAGGTTAAACATTTGAACTATTTCAATTAAAAAAGCAATTTCATGAGCAAACTAGACTGAATGAACAAGTGGTGCCCTCCTCTCGCTCTTCACTTTATGGCTAGGGTACATGCCATCTGTGTGATGGCATGTGTGTTTGACCTGCCAATCACAGGCCAATGTGTGATGCCACTGCTAGGCAGCATGCAGCAAATGTGTTGATCTTCCATCTTGGTGTCATCAATGTGTGCCATTTGCCTCCCCTTCATACGCAGTGACGGTGCATGCATGGGAGAGTTTTAGTCATGTGGGACATGTGTCAATCAAGTACTGGTTCTGTAGCTTCTCAGCCCAAATGTGTGCCATAGTGCTAATGCCTGTTTCCATGTCTTTTCTTTCATGTCTTTGCAGGGGATGACGCACTTGATACTGCTGGGGTTGTGGAGATCGTGCAGACCCAAGAGGGGTCTCAGGGCCGACCGACCACCAGTGAGGGACGTGGTGTGGTGGTGGGTGAGAACCCACAACTGCTGCAGGTCGTGCTCTCAAGGGGTGTCTCTGGGTGCACCCCCCCGAGCTGTATTCAGGTGTCGATTCGGATGATGAGACCTATGTGCTGTCGCAGGTGAGTGTTCCTGGGAGGGATTCTGTTCTGTCCGACCCACCTGCACCAGGGGTAGAACCCTCAATGGGGATGTCAGTGTTGGCAGGAACGCCTTTGGTGGTTACGGATGCAGGGTCGCACTCCGCAACATCTGATCCTGTTCCTGGGCCAGCAGATCAGAGGGGGAATGCAGTCCTGCAGCCTCAGGCAGTGACGGCACAGCAAGGCGCAGTTCGCCTTGCCCCAGACAGGTGTGGTGCCCGCCGACGTGGTGGCCGTACGCCACCTGGCAATACTGCATGGGAGCAATCCATATAAGGTATGGCAACCCAACAGGCAGCATCATCAGAGATGATGGCTCAGGCCATGGATAGGGTGGCCACTTCCATTGTCCCCCCAGAAAGGCTGATGGAGCGACTACAGCAGGCAACAGACTCCATCTACCAGTCACACAGGGAGGACATGTTGGCATCCGACAGGGAAAGGGGGGCGGCACTGGCGACTCTGCGGGAAGCCATTTCCATAGAGTCCCAGGGCCACAGGGAAGCCCTGCGGGTGGAACTCCGTCACCTCAGGACGACTCTTGTTGAGCTTGAGGCTTCAACAAACACAAGGACAGAACAGCAGCTGGAGCGTCTCACACGTACGCTCTCAGCTGAGATGCAGGCAACTCGTGAGGAGGTCCGGTCATCCCGTGAGTTATTGCATGGGGACCTCTGCACGATTATCCTCCAGAACCAGACCTTCCAGACCCGCATGCTTGCTGCCATGGAGGACCAGACTAAGGTTTTGCGTGGGCTGCCTCCCATAGTGCCACCACCTCCTGAGGCAGCAGCAGAGTCTGGGGAGAGCGACAGCAGTGATTCTCTCACAATAGGGTAGCCATGCAGGCCATGAGCCCATGGAGGTGTTTTTTTTTTCCGCAAGATCCACACAGTTGGGTTTTGGTGTGCACCCTGTCCTCGGACCTCCTGGGTGGCCTCCCCCACCCCTCCGGGCCCATTAATGGCCATTTTTGATTTTTTTTTTTCTTTTTCTTTTTTTTATTTTTGACTTTTTGGACAGTGTGTTGCCTTGTGTGGCTCCCGTGGGCATACGCTGTATTGTGGCTGGGCACATGCAGGCTTGTCCTGAATTTTGGTCAGATGCTTGGGTTTGTGTGACACACACCCCTCCTGCTTCCCGTTTCCATGGGCTTGCAAAGGGTGTGCCCAAGTGACATTGACGTACACGGTGACGTTGGACTCCCATTTGATGTGTAGGCAGTCTGTAGTGAATACTGTGTATACATTCCTAGTGCATATTGTTGTTGTATTGTACACTGCATGGTGTATTGACATGTGCTTGTGCATCCATGTCTTCCTCCTAATTTGCAGGTCCATTTCTCATGTCTTCACAAGACGGTCTACTTTGGGACTGGAGTCCATGTTGTAAGCAGTGCACCTACACTCTTGCGTGGTGCTAACACTGTATACTTGGAAGTGTTCGAAGTGCTGGCATTATGAGGTAGTGAGGCTACCAATTTTTTAAGTCTGTACTGTCATGTTTATGGTAGGTTGGAGGTTGTGTAGGTGATTGGTATTCTTGGTAAGTATTTGGTAATGTGTGTTGTTGGTCCTGCATTACTGTGAGCATTTCATGTGTGGCCAGTTTCCATTAGGGACACTGTAGTTGGTGACACTTGGGCATGTTGTGGGGATTAATTTGTTTGCTCTCACATTGCATGACATGCCATGGTGTGTTGTGTGGCCGTGCCGGGGAGGGGTTGGGTGACATGGCACTGTTCTCATGTAGTATTTTGCAAGTGGGTATTCATTTTTGCTGCATGGAAGTGTGTCTTTTGATGACACTGCATTGGTGGTGTTTGTGTGGGTAGGGATGCACACATTGTGACACTTCCACATGAACAATCTCAGGCTGCTATCGTTCTGACAGTTGACTGTCCCTTTGTTCGTCATAATTGTCAGGTTGAGTCATCACTGCTTATCAGATCGTATGTGCCAGGGCTGTGTGCACTCCACAGGGGTGTGATTTCTATGTGAAGTAATTAGCCACCAGCTGCATATGGGCTGCCTCACCCTGTGCCCTTTCTCCTCCCATGCGCAGCAGGCGTGCATGTGGTTGGGGATGTGGGGGCACCACCATGTCCACAGCCAGGCCCCGGCGTGTTGTACATGCTGCCACTATGATCCTGCACACTACTGGGGGCGCATATAACAGCTGCCCGCCAGAACGGTCAAGGGAGCGAAAGCGTGACTTGAGCACTCCGAATGTGCGCTCCACTATGCCCCGGGTTGCAATATGGGCTGTGTTGTATCTTACCTCGGGAGGCGTGATGGGGTTCCCAATTGGCGTCATCATGTGGGTGCTCAGAGGGTAGGCACTGTCCCCTGGTGAGGAGATGATGGGTATCATTAGTGGGGTAGTGACATAACTCTGCATCTGACATGTATGCATGTGCAGTGGCATTCATACTCACCACGTAGCCATGTATTGCCATGCCCCCCAGCTTCTAGGTCCCGGCTTAGGGTAGACATTCGGTAAATGAAGCTGTCGTGGGTGGACCCTGGATAGTTGGCATATACTGAGGTGATGATTCCCTTGGCATTACATACTACCTGCACGTTGATGGAATGCCAGTGCTTGCGGTTCCTATAGATGTGCTCAGATGCCCTGGGGGGACGTAGTGCCACATGGGTGCAGTCAATGGCACCTAGCACTTTGGGGAATTGTGCCACACCGTAGAAATCCAGGGCGGCAGCCTGCCTTTCTGCAGGTGTTCTGGGCAGGTATATGTGCCTGCGGACTGATGGGCGTGCAGTGATGATGTTCAAGACCTGGTGTAGGCAGCGTGACTGCGTGGCCTGTGACATCCCACCCACTATGGCACTTGTCCGCTGAAATGATCCAGTGGCCAAGAAGTGCAGTACATTAAGGACCTTCTCCAGGGGGCTGAGTGCTTGGGAGCACAGGGTGGGTGATGTGAGGTCATCCTCCCACTCACTCACCAGGTCCAGTATTATGTGAGGTGGAAACCTGTACCTCCCATACACCTGGTCATCAGGCATCCCAAAAGGGCTGGTTCTGGGTGTGAAAATTCGGGCCCTCACTATCCTCCTCCTCCTCCTTTGGTAACCCACGGCCACTGCTGCTAGGAACGGTATATTCATCCTGGCGTCTGAGCTTGTTTTTTGTTTGCGCGCACTTTTATGCTGCGGGGGTCGACGTATGCCTGCTTCCTGCTGGCGTACATGTTTACGGATTAGCACGTTTTTTTGTGCGCATGCCTTAGCCCCATTCAATTCCATGGATACGTGTTGTTGGCGAGTGTGTAAAACTTCCCGCGCACCCCTGTAATACACGTACCCAAGCAAAACGCGTGTGAGAATTCCCGCGCACCACTGTAATACACGTACCCAAGCAAATCGCGTCTGAGAATTCCAGCGCACCCCTGTAATACACGTACCCAAGCAAATCGCATGTGAGAATTACCGCGCACCCCTGCAATACACGTACCCAGGCCAATTGCGTGTACGCGCACTTTCCTCCCATTACACGCAATGATACTCTGACGTGCAGTGTTTCCACGTGTGCTCTGTCATCACGTGCTATGAGGGAAACATCCGTGCGCGTCACGTCACAGACGCGCTTACGCGCTGAGGGTCTTTGGTCCAATGGAATCGCGTATGCGTGCTGACGCGCTTATGCGCTAAGGCCCTTTCCTCGAATTTCAAGTTGACGTGCAGGATTTTCACGTGCCAATTCACTCCGTATCAAGCTGGTCACGCGTAAGCACACGGAAGACCACACTCCTGCCCAGAAGGCCGAATTACTGCCCCCCAGAGCCCCGAGCAGCCTCCCACGAGCCATCTGCTGCTGCCTGCCTGCCTGCTGCCACCGTGCCCTGCCATTTTGTGCCTACACATCTGCCATCTGCAGGGGTCCAGTTGCTGTGTCCACCCCTGCTGGAACAGAAGACTCCCGAATGGTATACCATCGCTCCAAAGCCCAGCCCCAGGACCCAGTTGCCCACCCACTCCTGCCTCTGGGGTTGCCATGTCGGGCACTGCAACATCTGGCACCAGTGGCAACCCCTGGCCAGAGAGGCAGAGGGGCACCAGCTTCACTGCCACCGAAGTTGGTGTCCTGGTGGAGCAAGTCCTGGGGCAGTATGATGCCCTCTTCGGATCGTCACGCGCCAACAAGGAAGGACGGGACAGGATATGGGACGACTTGGTGGTTGCCATCAACGCGGAGGGGGTGGCAACCCGCAACATCCAGAAAGTCAAGAAGCGCTGGGAGGACTTGAGGTCCAGGAGCCTCTTGAAGGTCCGGCGCCTCGTGGAGGGGGGCCGGGGCCGCATGAGTACCATCCAGCTGAGGGTCCTGGAACGTGTAGACCCAGCGCTCCACGCCCAGATCCTTGCGAGGCAGACCCGTCTGGAGTTGAGCGGTAAGTGGGCAAGCATTGCTGTGTGAGACAGGGCATGTTGCAGTGTGCTGGTTGTCTGATGATTGCCTGTATGTGTGACATAGGCCATGTACGCATGTATGTGTGCAGGGACATCATGGTCATGCATGTGAGACCAGTAATGTGTGAACCACACGGTTGGTGCATGTGTTTAAATGCAACATGGGGAGCCCTATGCGGATTTGACACATGAGAGCATGCCAGTCTCTGTTCCTGGACATGGGTGGGGTGAGGGATGGGTGCTGATGCCATGTACATGTATGGTATCCATGTCTGTGTGTCTAACCTGCGTGTCTGTGACTTGTGAATGCCATGGATGCATGACACATGTCTGTGACAATGTACAGATTCACAGATGCAGCCTAGTTATCCTTGTATCCACTGTGTCTGGGGTGTACAAGGCCAGATGGATGAAACTACGGTGATGTGTGTGCATGTGATAGGCATGACCCATGATGCATGTGAGTTCCATAACAACATTGTATGTTTGGAGAGTCCCTTGGACATGTATGCAAATGTCCATAGCATGTGCCATGCCTGTTACTGCGTGTGTTTTGCCTGCACTGACCCATGTGTTGTGGAGGGACATGATGGAAGTGATCTTTGACAGTGACACTCATCTGCTATTGCTTCCTGTCTAGGGGACCATTGTACAGTACCCTGATGCTTGTGTTATATGTCTCCCTCTACACAGCGGCAAGTGAAGAAGAGGGCGGAGACGGCGCTGTGGAGCAAAGTGGCTGGGATGCCCCCACGGCTGCAGCGGAAGGGGTGGGTGAGCCCCCACAGGCGCTTGCAATGGCAGAAGACGGTGTGGAGCCTTCCAGGTTGGTGGTTTCCACAGAGGAGGAGGAGGCCGCTACTGAGGCGCACATGGGGCCTGGTGAGGGCATCCCTGCTGGTGCAAGTGGTGCAGTCCAGGGGCAGGGGCAGAAGGCAGCACAGATCGCCGTGGAGGGGCCTGTGCATGTCACTGTCCCTGACACTGTGACTGCACCACCATGCACCAGCAGCAATGCCCCATCCCAGGCCCGTCCGCAGGTAGGGGGGATGTCCATGTCATCTGACTCCCCTCCACCTGCGGACGAGGGGACCCGTGGCCGTATGGAGAAGGTCCTGATTGGTGTCGCGTTGCGCACGGGTGTCATTCGTGATGACGTGCATGCTTCCCGGGAGGAGCTTGCACGTCATCACGAAGAGCACCGTGCCGCCGTGGCCCAGTTGGGATCGGCTGTGGTCGGGGGTTTCATACATGTGTCGGCCAATCTGGCGGCCCTCTCCTCCTCTGTGGAGACTATACGCCAGTCGTTCTCCATGCTGTCTTCTGGCCCAGATGCCACCAGTGCCCCCTGTGGACCTGCCCTGACCAACGCAGCAAGCTTGGTGGGGATCCCATCCCTGCCACAGTCGGGAGTCGGAGGTCCAGCGGGGGTGGACACCACAGCAACTGGACCCCAGCAGATGGAGGATGTGCCGGCATCATTGGGCAGGGCACGTGCACAACGGCGTCGGTGGATTCCATCAGCCTGGATGCCGTCGTGCTGGCAGAGGCAGTTGCGTCGGAGGCAGCAGCGGAGTCAACGTGGGAGGCATCATGGCTCGGGGCAATCTACATCGGAGGGGCAGGCATCGGCCAGAGGGCAGGAGGACCCAGGACGGGAAGTGTCTTCCGTGTGGCAGCGGTTGGGCCAACAGATAGGTGCGGACCGGCGGCGGGCGGAAGAGGCGCGGCTCACGATGGTCAGGTTGGAGAACTCCATGCGGAGGGCCCTGAGACGGGCCGAGTGCCTCGAGGGAATCCGCAGGGAGTTGGAGGAGGACATGTCGGCGTCCCTGCGGACCCTCGGGGCCATGGAACAGGACCGCCTCCAGGACATCGAACAGGAGTTCGATGATGCCATGGCCCGGGACACCACGGAGTGAGCCGCTGGACTAGCCCGCCGCCTTTGTATATAGTTAATTAGTGTTAGGTTTTATTTCTTTTTTTTAATTTGGGGCGCTTGGACTATGCCCCACTTTTTTGTATATAGTTATTAGTTAGGTAGGTTTTATTGTAGGTTGGGATCATGGACCATGGATTTGCTCTTTGTACATAGTTTGACAGTGGATTTGTGGCCTTCATCTTTTATAATTTTTTTCACCATGGAGCAATGGATTTTCACTTTACTTTCCCTTTGGATTTGCTTTTTTGGACAGTGACTTTGGACAAAATTTCTTTACGGTTATTTTGGATTCCCATTTTCGTTATTTATTATTTTTGTGGAGATGCTGCATTTTGATATTTGTTGCCATTATTGTTTGTTTAGATTTCATTCACTTCATTTACACTGTAATACATTTTTATTTCTTACTTCAATGTGTGGACTTCTCTCATTGGTTTCATGCCTGTCACAATGTGGGTTTTCACAGTCATGTGTTGCCATTGTGTGGGTCTGACAGACTTGTACTCATGCGCATACTGCTTATTTGTTATCTATCATGTAATGGGTATTTCCATTTTGAATGGATGTAAAGCTTGGTTGGGTGTTTGGACTGGGGTGGCGTGGGGTGAGATTTGGGTGGGCATAGGAGCCTGGGATCTGGATTGTGATGACGTGTTGGCTGGGGGACATGTGTGGGGGCCTGCTGGCAGGTGCCCCGCACTGCTGGGGGGTGTGGGTGCAGAGGGACATGAGTGGGGGCCTGGTGGAGGGTGCCCCACAGTGCTGGGGGGTGGGGGTGCAGGGGGACATGAGTGGGGGCCTGGTGGAGGGTGCCCCTGACTGCTGGGGGGTGGGGGTGCAGGGGGACATGAGTTGGACATGAGTGGGGGCCTGGTGGAGGCTGCCCCTGACTGCTGGGGGGTGGGGGTGCAGGGGGACATGAGTGGGGGCCTGGTGGAGGGTGCCCCTGGTTGCTGGGGGGTGGGGGTGCAGGGGGACATGAGTGGGGGCCCGGTGGAGGGTGCCCCTGACTGCTGGGGGGTGGGGGTGCAGGGGGACATGAGTGGGGGCCTGGTGGAGGGTGCCCCTGGCTGCTGGAGGGTGGGGGTGCAGGGGGACATGAGTGGGGGCCCGGTGGAGGGTGCCCCTGACTGCTGGGGGGTGGGGGTGCAGGGGGACATGAGTGGGGGCCTGGTGGAGGGTGCCCCTGGATTCTGGGGGGTGGGGGTGCAGGGGGACATGAGTGGGGGTCTGGTGGAGGGTGCCCCTGATTGCTGGGGGGTGGGGGTGCAGGGGGACATGAGTGGGTGCCTGGTGGAGGGTGCCCCTGACTGCTGGGGGTGGGGGTGCAGGGGGACATGAGTGGGGGCCTTGTGGAGGGTGCCCCTGGATGCTGGGGGGTGGGGGTGCTGGGAGACCTGCGTTGGTGATCAGTAGTGCAAGGTTACATGTGGGTTGGCTGGGGGGCATGGCCATGGTGGATGGGCTGCCTGCGGGACATGAGCAGGGGTGCAGGGTAGTCCCCTGTGGTGTGGGCTGCCTGCAGGGGCCGTGGAGGGTGTAGAGGGAACACCTGGGAGGACCCACACGGTCAATTCACGTGTAGTACTACCCAGCACCCCCGAAATACACGTACCCTGCTGAAATCGCGTGTGGAACTTCCCGCGCACCCCGGAATACACATACCCTGCAGAATTAGCGTGTAGAACTTGACGCGCACCCCGGAATCCAAGTACCCTGCTGAAATCGCGTGTGGAACTTCCCACGCACCCCAGAATACACATACCCAGGCCAATCGCGTGTGGGACTTCCCGCGCACCCCGCAATACATGGACCCAGGCAATTCGCGTGTGGAACTTCCCGCGCAGCCCGGAATACACGTACCCAGGCCAATCGCGTGTGGCACTTCCCGCGCACCCTAGAATACACGGACCCAGGCAATTTGCGTGTGGAACTTCCCGCGCACCCCGGAATACACGTACCCAGCCAATCACGTGTGGGACTTCCTGCGCACCCCGGAATACACGTACCCAGGCAAATCGTGTGTGGGACTTTCCGTGCACCCCAGAATACACGTACCCAGGCAAATCGAGTGTGGGACTTTCCGCGCAGCACAGAATACACACACACGCTATTTTTCACACAGCGGGTGTCCGTGTTTGTCGCGTACCCCTTTGCACGTCATTTGTCTTAGAGGGCCACAGTATGTGACATTCATCATAGCTGTATATAGGTGCTTTTTGTTGGCGCACATTTTGGTGCACATTTATTTCAGGGGCAGGGACACTACCACCTGCTTTCTTTTGGCGGACGTGTTTGGGCCTGTACGCTGGTTTGACCGTGCGCTGGTTTGCCCTATTGGATTCCATGAATACGTGTTGTAGGCGAGCGTGTGGGCGTTCCGCGCACTTGCCTCCTATACTTCCCCCGTGACGCCCACATTTTGACGAGTTGTTCCCCATTCCGAGTGTTACGCCCCGTGTTCCGCCTACTTTTGTTGTGTGCGCTGCGCTATGTGCGATTTCGCTGTGGCCGTGGCACACGCCGTTAGATATCCTGTGCGCCGGTATGCGCCACGCACTTTTTCAGCGCACATCCGATATTTTTCTCGTGCACGGCCTTCCATGAATTGATGTGCGCTGGTTTCCCTGCGATTTTCGCACTTGCACTGCGATTTTCACACTTTTACTGCGAATCGCACGTTTTGACACCTATGCGCAGGAATTTTCGGCACACATTAATTCCATGAACCGACACCTAAGTATAGCATATAATAAAACCAAAGTTACTGAAACCTTAACTCAACCTCTTGTTTCAGATATCTTTAAAAGGGATAGTTCACTCAAAAATGTTATTGGCTCAAAAGATGGGCCACCATCAAAAATATATATAAAACATATTCATTAAGAAAGTTGCTATGTAAACTTTTGAGCAAACAAGGCTCAAAGTCACAGATTTAAAGTACTAGAAGGCATCCATTTTGTGAAATGGATGAGCCTCCTGTGCTAGTGTTAATTTTTGCCCTTGCGGCACTAATGAAGCAAAAGCCAGCCAGCTGTAATACAGAAAAGCTACCAGAAGGTGGCTTTTGCTTCATTATTGACGGAGAGCAGAGATTAACACAACCTGCTGCTGGTAAGTGTTTTAAATTTCTTTTTTTAAAACACTGGAAAATGTAAACAAATTTATTTTTTTAAAACACTGGAAAATCTAAGTTAGAAAGAAAACCGCAGCATTTATAATGTTGTATTTATGTTTGCTGTGGCTTCAGCTTTGAGTCTCCTGGGCTCCCCCGACCCGGTTCGGGGGAGCACAGGAGACTCAAAGCTGAAGCCACAGCAAACCTAAATATGTTGTTGTATTTTAAAATGCTGCGGTTTTCTTTCTACGTTTCCCGGAGCCCGAGAAACGTAGAAAGAAAACCGTAGCATATTTAAATACAACAACGTTGTATTTCTGACTGCGGCGGCTTTCACTTTGATTCTCCTGGACTCCCCCGACCCAGGGGGAGCCCAGGAGACTCAGAGCAAAAGCTGCCGCAGTCAGAAATACAACGTTGTTGTATTTGTGATTGCTGTGGTTTTCAAACCACGGCAATCACAAATATAATTGCTGCGCCTTTGCTTTTTGCCTTTCATTTTACGTTTTCTGTGCTTCCCTCGGCTTGGGGAGCACCGAAAACGTAAAATTAAAGTGAAGGCAGCCTCCTTAGCTCATGCACAGCTCTACTCTGGCTGCAGTAAGTAAAAGCTCCCAGTAGGGGGCTTTTGCTGCTTGTTTAGTGCCACGAGGGCAGAGCTTAACATGAGCTGAGGAGGCTGCCTGAAATGGCAAAATGGATGCTCCCATGTAAACCCGTTGAGCCTTGTTTGCTCAAAGGTTTACAGGAACTTTCATTAAAATTATGTTTAATGCATGTTTTGAATTAGTGCCCATCTTTTGGGACAATAATATTTTTGAGCGAACTATCCCTTTAATGTCTTAAATAGTCTTATGGTGTAAATATTTGTTTTGCTTTTTATATATCATTATTTCATGTTTGTAATATAGTAAGCATATGTTAGTACCTTCATATGTTGTGGTGAGTTTGTGTGGTGCACGCTTTGGGGTGATTTCCTTTGGTTTAACGTTCTTTCATCGACGGGTGCAATTTCGATGGGTTTTTTTACGAGTACATTTTACCCAAAAAAACTCATTGAGATATATAGGGGGGGACAGGGGTTGGAAAAGTATGTGTAAGAGGGGGGTTGGGAATAGGTAAAAAAAAAAGCCAATAGGGGATGGGACGATTGGGGGAACCTCCCAAAAATAAAAATAAATCAATGACAATGAGTTTTTCGGTAAAACATACTCGTAATACAACCCATTGAAATTGCACTCATCGATGAAATGACATAGAACCTTTCCTTTAAGGTACATATTATTATTATTTGT
This sequence comes from Ambystoma mexicanum, assembly GCF_040938575.1. Classification (NCBI taxonomy): domain Eukaryota; kingdom Metazoa; phylum Chordata; class Amphibia; order Caudata; family Ambystomatidae; genus Ambystoma; species Ambystoma mexicanum. Next base: position 1,303,620,184 of record NC_090922.1, read on the forward strand.
TTAAATGGTGACATTCTGTGTTTTGAAATGTGTTGCAGGATTGCAATGTCTGTTTGTGTTGTGTTGTGTTGAGCTGATGCTACTTTTTACTCAATATTTTGGATGGTGTGTTAAGGGTTCTCTGATGCTGGTTTTATTTTTAGTTGTAATTCATGAAAACTTGAATTTGGCATTACCAATGTTTAAAGATGTTGATGTTTTATACATACAAACCTTCAAAAAATATATGTTATATACCGATCCTAATTCTTTTTAGAAAGGTTTATTTAATTTTTCACATTAATGTGTGAATACCAATGAGTTCATACCTGGTCGTGAATTGACCCGTATAAATTGATTTGCTGTTGGTTTTGTATGATGATTCCCAAAATCTATGGCTTTTACTCTTTATAGTTGTACAAATTGTACATATGGGTATGTCACCAGATACAACGGTCCCACAATAAGAGACTGTAACTTTACCAGATGTTAATTTCTTCAGACCTCAGTCATCTTCTTATACATTGTAAACCCATCTGGGTTGTTTTGCATGCTACTACTGTGGGTTATGAAAATATTTCCATGCATAATATGTTTTATCCATTATAATGGGTGTGATTAAGCTTCCAATTTGTTTTGCTCGGTTACTACGAGGACCTATTTCACACATGGTGGATATCAGGTTTGTTGCACAGTTTGTACCACATGGCACCTGCTGTAGCAGGTAAACTTTCATTGTTTGCAAGATGCACTTTTGTTGTGTACTACAATTTATGTAAAGTTAGTACTTTTGTACACTTATTATTTTACAGTTTCTTTGTACTGTTGTTAAAATGGTCCGTAAGACTCCATTTTAAACAGAAATGAGAGGCTGGGAAATCCCACACTGAATAACGGATATAGTCAAAGTGGGTGGCAAAACCTGCTTTATGAACAATCCAAAATAAAGCAGGGACAGCGTACAAACATCAATTTTGCGATTATCAAGCATTCTGATACAAAACAACAGATGATAAATCAAAACACATCATTACTGACATACTACAATCTTGGATATGAAAAACCGATGGGCTGAAGGGATTGGTAAGGGGATAAACTTCATATGCATTTCATTATGGGTTAATCTTCTAATTGGTTAATGCTTATCTACTGGCTTCTCCTGGGACCTCCTCTAAATTATAGCTAATGATTGGTGAATTTAATGATTATTGGGCAGCCTGGTATTGGGGGGTTTTCATTGGTTGACATCTCGCTAACCAACCTTGATCAACAGCCAAGTCATCAAAACATGAGCCAAACTAGGAGTAGGGGAAGGGAAGTCATAAACTGCTTATTTACTTCAGGAAAAATGCCATCCTTCATCTCGTAGGCCATTAGCCAGAGTGATCAGCTTCGTAGTTAACATTGTACAGTACCCCATGTCTAGAATTATGGGTGAGGGGCCCAGTAGGTGTCGTATCTGTGTCTGTACTCACTCACTTTTCATTTAATTTTTCTGCTCTAGCTCCAACGCGCATGACCGAAAGGTCCGGGAGTGTGTTGTGCTTTGGTCCTTCAACCATACTGACATAGAAACAGTGCTGCCTTTATCCCACATGTCATGCAAAGTCATACCTGACATAAAGACTCGCATTGAGAACTCCAGCACTCCTTCTTATGAAGTAGATATTGAGAGTATTATGCGTGACTTGGATATTGAGGCAATAAACGCTGCCCCAACTGAATTCAGGTTCAGGACCACATTCTTTCCACAATTGCCAACTGGTAATGTTGTCGATATAGTCTTTAAATTAGTAATTCGAGATCTATAAAAACCAGATGATTCACTTTGTCATCAAAAGTCACAACATAGTCTGATGTGTGAACATTTCCTTGCTTTAAAAACGTTGCAAGAAGATCCACTTCTAACCTTTAAGTAGTATGAAAAGGGAGGAGCCCTGATCCTTCTTAATACTGAAGTTCATGTTGCAGAAGACAGATCCAAGATAGAATATGTTATACAAATCCATTAACTGAGCTCTATACCATATATTCCAATACATTGTAAGTAAGGCCCCAATGCAATCTACACATTGTTGTCAGTGGATTCTACTATTATCCCTATTCTGTGTGTCCCCTCTAAAATACAGAAAGAGGCTAGACCACCCATAGGGAAACCAATTATTGCAGGTATTGGGAATGTTACTGTACACCATCAGAATATATCGACCACTTTTTGCAAATGCTGGTTAGCACTTTTCCATGTTTATGTGAAAGTATGTGATAGTACACCCATGGTACTATTAATAACAGTACAATTAATGTTACCTCTCTCTACATATGTATTGTTCATAGGCTGGGACTTCAGTCAATGGAGCAGTTATCAAACTCATGATCTTCTAGTTTCTCCGCCCACGATTAAAAGCTGATTCAAATGGCTTTGTTTATTTAACACAGTGGTGTGTTCATGATGGATTCAGATTTCTTTGTCCAAATCCAGGGAACAGCTATACAGACTAAGTTGGTGCCCTCATATGCCATTCTGTTTATGGGTTGGTGGGAGAGGATACATGCTTGTTCTGATGCCCTTTCACATTTTAATTGATATGCCATTCTTTGGATCAGATACATTGATGACCTTTTCCTTATATGGGATGGCTCAGTTGAAGATTTGAAATGAGATCATTACTCTCCTTACCTTAGGTGTATTGGTCCTTCCATCCAACTGCAGCAGAATACGCAGATGTCACTCATGGTACCGTTCAGCAACCTCATTACAAGGTAATAGGAACCGGGTCCTGACGTGCGAATGGGGCCTGGGTGAAGAAGCATCTCACCCTCACATGGAACACACGCCACCAAAAACGAGTGGCATAGCTAAATATTACATAGCACAGCTTCTTCACTAGGTGGTCAAACAGCAAATGGGGGCAGACATTTAGCCACCATTAAGCACCACACTTTTTTTTTTTAAATGATACAGCCGCCTCCAATATTAAAAAGACATTAACAGAAAGAGAGGTATTTACTACACAATGCCTTTCAAGGGGAGACTGTAGAACTGAAAGCAGGAAGACCCTCTTCTGCAAGCCAACGTCAAGGCCTACATCAGCTTTTACCTTCTTGGAAGCCGCACGTTTATCAGTGGTTAGAAAGTGACGACGGTGTAGAAAAACCCCTCAAACCAGAAAAAAAGCAACCCACTACAGAAAAAGGCTCGGCACACCTCTTGCAAGGAGAACAAGGTTATTTCCACAAAAATAGGATGTGCCGGGGGGAGTGCGGCCAGCATGCGAGCACAGAGGACGTGAACCTCATGAGCTCCGATGGCCACCGATGAAATCCTGAAAATTATCCTGTTTTGGCGGTACGTTTTCAGCTGCCTCTTCACCCACAGAAGTGTGAATGTCTGTGGGCGCCCTCTGTGAAGTTACAGGTCCACAGACAACCCTTCCGCAGTTAATCAGACCTGAACCCCTGACAGCAAGTACCGATGAGGAGTAGGCTGGTGGAGACCTCCGCACTGGTGGGAGACACGAGAGGGAAGACACAGGCTGGCGACCTCGACCGCTGTTTACCCTAGGGGTGCTCTGGACTCCGGAGGAACAGTGACCCTCCTCCTGCACCGCAAGTCAAGACCGCAGACACAGCTTGGTTTGCCTTGACCACGGAAGCCAGCGAGGCCTCCTGGGTGCTCGGACTGTGCTGGGCGTGCGCCGGACACACACGGGACCTGAGACACTGGAGCAGATGCTGCACAGCCTGCCCATACCGGCAAGTAACGCAAGCTGCAGCAAGGCCCCCCAGTGGTCCACCGAACCTCTTGTGACCCTCCAGGGAGAAGAAACAGGGATGGATCCCTAACAGCAGGCCACCGCTCGGCACCGGCCATAAGGACCATGCCTTCCAGCGCTGTGGGGCTGGGGTGGGAGAGCCAGATCCCTGGAGCGAGGGCCCTGGAACTGGATGCCGCAGCCGCGCTGGAATGCACAACAGCTTTTCCCCCAGTACACCGAAAAGGCGCTGAAAGGAGGAAAGCAATATTGATGCCAGCCACCCTCGAGGACCCACCCCATGGTGTGACCCAGTGACACCAGAAGTGCGGTGGGTGTACTTGGGACCACAGGACAGCACCCCATGGCTACCAGGTGAGGGGGATAACCCCATATAAGATTCGCACAGAAGGGAGCGCCCTAGAACACACCAACGCATTCAAGTGGCACGGAGGCATGGGGGCGCACGCCAGGCATATACCATTCTGGGATTCAACAGCACAGCTTGCAGCAGCACCCCGCACGAGGACACTTTACTATCCGGTCACGGCCAGCGGGGCATGCTCACCCGGCTTTGATTTTGGACATCCTGGTCTAAATCCCCAGCTCTGCACATTCCTTATCCGGCCAGTGGATAGCGCAACGGACAACGCCACAGCAAAGGAAGGCCCGAAGGGGCACAGTTCGGGCTCCGCCCTACCAAATACCACTGAGAGGTTGTAAAGATCCACAACTGCCCGGGGGCTTCACCTCCGTAAGGCAACCGACGAACGGCATTTGATTACTGCGGAGGGACCGCTACGACACTCAAGCCTGTGGTGCAGGTGACGCATTCTGTAGCCCTCTCACCTTACCCTGCCACACCATTCCTTGTGCACCACCGGTTATGAGGATGGGCAAGGTAAAAGCAAGAAGACTACAACACAGAGCACTATGGACCAGTATGCCACGAGTTCCTCTGCTGCAACTCCTGATGCGGGGACGCAACAGACCCCGGCAACACCAGATGACTCCCTGACACTGAAGGACATGATGGTGGCCATCGCCACTCCCGCTTCTCGATGGAGAAAAAGATGGACGGTATTTCGGCCGAGGTGTCCTTCCTCTATCACGATCTCCAAAAACTCCCGGCTTGCACTGGAGAGGTAGAAAATCATGTGTCCGGAGTGGATGATGGCCTTAGTGGGGTGCAGCAACAACTATCACAGGCACTAACGCGCCTTAAAACGCTGGAAGCACGTGTGGACGAGAGAGAGGGCCGATTGCGCACCAGCAAAATCCGCATACTGGGCCGTCCAGAAAACACAGAGGGGCCCAGTATGGAGCTCTTCGATATTTTTGCACCTAAAACCCTCTCAAAGTTCTTCAGCATTGAGCAGGCCCACAGGATCCCAGCGGGCAGACCAATCCCTGGATTGTCCCCGAGACTGGTTATTGCCAAACCTATGAATTACCGTGACAGGGATGCAAGATTACAGATGGCCCGGAGAAAGGAGTCAATCACGTACAATGGCAGCAAGATCGCCTTTTTCCCGGACTACACCCGGGAGGTTCAACAGGCTAGACAGTCATTTGAACACCTCAACAGTAAGCTACACTCGATGAATGTGAAATACGGGCTGCTATTCCCGGCCCACCTCAGGATACAACACCAGGGCACTACCATCCATTTACCGACCCGCAAGAAGTTTGGAAATGGGCTGAGACTCATATTGACTGAGACTGGTCAGTGCCAATCCCTGGGAAAAGACCATCGAACAGACCACGTCAGGAGAGACCCCCAAGACAGCTCATTCCACACGAAATGCCAGAGCCGGAAAGAAATGCGGAACAGTGAAGACAGACAAGCATAGAAGGTTACTGAGGCACGGCAACTACTTAACAGTCAAACCAGGGTGGGCTACCACCCCACTTGTCACCAGCCTCACCAATGCCTTACCCGCCTATACACTCGACGTCGGCAGCCAAGCTGGCTGCTAATAAACCCCCTGGCGCCTCTGCAAGGACAGTAAGTACCGGGTGCGACTGAATTAGGAGAGTTTACCTAGTTAATTAACGCTGTAGCGCCAGTTCACCAACGCCAGCATGTTCGGGCGATAGATACTTCAGGTTGGGGTGGAGTATAGGGTGGGGTAAGGGGAAATGTTTATAGACACATCCACAGGGTAGTTACACCAGTTTTATCGCCACTCACGAGGCCGCCACTCGCCTTTGCTTGGGTACACTCAATGTTGCTCCATGTGACCGCTATGTTTCCAATGGCAAATGCACCAAACGCTCACCACGCACGCCACCACATCCTTCATAACAGAACTCTCAACACAGATCACTTCTGACCATACGACGGCTGAACAAACCCCACTTAACAACTCCAGATGGCCTCAAACCCTTTAAATTCCTCACATGGAATGTAAATGGCATGGGATCAAGCATCAAGCATTAAACGATGCCTTATTATTTAGTTCCTCAACAGGCATTCCCCCGACACGGCCCTCCTCAATGAAACCCACTTGGCGGGCTCCACCTGCTAGTTTTTATGTAGAACTAATTACCATCTGGCGTTCCACGCGGGATACACTGTGGGATCCCGGGGTATTCTGATACTCCTACATAAGCGACTCCCATTAGAACTGACTGCGCTGGAGCAAGATCCCAGTGGCCAGTTTGTGTTGGTGCGTGGCAAGGGCTGCTGAGAGAAGTGACCACCATACTGGCTCACCACTAGCAGGATTTGTGGATCCTGGGGGCGGATTTGAATGACATGCTAAGCAACACTTGCGACCAAACTCACATTCAGAATCGCAACCCCAACATACCCACTAGGTTGGCTACCTTTTCATCTGAGCTAGGCATGTGTGACGTATGGAGCGATCTCCACCCTGCAGATCTAGGCTTTAGCTTCCACTCAGGAGCCGACACGTCCCTTTCCAGGATAGACTACTTCTTTCTCCCAACCTCCGAAGCGTGTAGAGTCATTAAGGCAGAACTGCTCCCCCGAGGTATCTCAGATCACTTTCCCCTGGAGATGGCGATCCACACGTGTCAGCCACGGCCCCCCAGGACGTGTTGACTGAACAACTATTATCTGGGCCTTCCCGAATTTGTAGAGTTTATCACAGAGAAATCTGATTAATATTTCAAAATAAAAGCAGGCTCTGTAGAGGACCCAATCATACTATGGGAGGCACACAAGGCAGCGCTCAGAGGGGAGATGATCGCCTGGACGAGTAACAGAAAGAAAGAGCACCACAGGGAAGTATCTGAGGAGGAGGGGGAGGTGGAAAAATGGGAAACTAAATATATATTAGATGCCTCCCCAGAGACACACCGCTCACTGATAAAGGCCAGGGAATCCCTTTATAACACAGCACTAGACAATGAAAAGCAAGCGCATAGGGAATCAAGGACTAGACTCTACGAATGCGGCGATAAGTTGGGCAAGTTGCTGGCCTCGTTGGAGAAACGTGAGGATGGGCATAGATATGTCAGACAGATTGTTGACAATAGGAACAGTCCGGCCCAAACAGATTCGGATATAGCAGAGGCATTCGCCAAGTTCTATGCCGATCTGTACAGGGCCCCAGTTGCCACAACAGACCCGTCCATCCGGGGCATAATCATGATCCCACAATTATCAGAGCAGCAAAGAACAAACCTCGATAGAGACTTAGAGGAAAACAAGATAGCTGAGGCCATAGCCCAGTTACAATCCGGCAAGACGCCGGGTCCCAACGGATTCCCGGTTGAGATGTGGAAGAGACTGGGCAGCAACAAGATGGCAACACCCCTCCATAAAATGTTCCTCGCAGCCAAAGAGCAGGGTACTCTCCCCATGGACCTTAGAAGGGCCAGCATCGTGGTAATCCCTAAACAGGGTAAAACCCCTGAATCATGCTCATCATACAGACCGCTATCGCTTATTAATGGCGAAGCCAAAACTCTCGCTAAAGTATTAGCCACCAGGTTGCAATCGGTCATATCCTGTTTGGTTCATCCTGACCAGTGCGGCTTCATGCCACATAGGTCGACTAGAATGAATCTACGCCGACTCCATTTATTACTATAACACGCCCCAATTCTCAAAACGCCACTCGCTCTTCTGGCAATCGATTTTGAGAAGGTGTTTGACTCAGTGACATTGGGAAGTCTGTGGGTGACGATGTGATGCATGGGGATTGGAGATATCTTTATTAAATGGGTTCAACTTTTATATGAGGAACCGCAAGCAGAGGTCAGGGTAAATGGCTGGTCCTCCAGAACCTTCCCACTAGGCAGGGGCCCAAGGCAAAGCTGTCGCTATCTCCCTTCCACTTTGCGCTGGCAATCGAACCACTGGCACAATGGCTTCGACAGGTCACCAATGGCCGGAAGGACGAGAAGATAGAGACCGGGCAATCCCACGGGATTTCCCCTATCGAGTGGAGAGAGAGGGCTTTTGCTATTTTGGCATATGGGTCTCTGGGAACCTCTCGGCCTACGTGCCCCGTAACTTTCACCCATTAACAGATCACTTTGCTGAAGATGTGAAGCACTGGATGCTTCTCCCCCTCACGATAATGGGTAGAGCAGCGCTTTTCAAGATGCTGGCCCTTCCACATTTTGTATACCTGTTACAGAACGCTTCACATGTAATACCGGACACAGAATTCATCTGAGTGGAACGCCTCCTTAGGAAACTGATATGGAACGGTGGGCAACCCCGGATCACATTAACAACGCTGCAAAGATCCATTTGGGAAGGGGGCATAGGAGTACCACACCTCCGGTCCTACTATTGGGCCGCCCAGCTACAAGTGGTCAACAACCTGCTTCACGGAGACCAGGAGCTCCCACATATCAGGACGGAGATGTCCGTCATACAGGACACCCTGCCACTTGCCACACTAAACCAGAACCTTCCCAGAACCCCTCCACAAACAATTTCCACACATACCACAGTCACCTGGAGGCAGGTACATATACACATAGGCTGGGGGAATAGACTTACTTTAGCCCAACCGCTATGTCACAACTACATGCTCACTGAAGAGCGGGAACTTGCTATAATGACCCGGTGGGTGGAGGCAGGGGTAACCACAGTCGGGGATGTAATGACAGATGGCTCCATGCTCCCATTTGAGACACTGCAACAAAAATTTGTAATTCCAGAGAATGAGCGTTACCACTATTTGCAATTCAGGCACGCCCTCAATGGTCACCGACAGGCACTCACGGATGCACCAGAGTGCTCCCCCCTGGAGCGCAACCTACTTCCACAACACATTCTTGCAAAAGTCACGTCAATTTTATACAAAGCCATTAATGCATTTGCTACACCGGAACTGGCCATCCTTAAGACCAAGTGGGAAAGGGATGTGGGCCCCATAGAACCAGAGGACTGAATCCGAGTACTTATGCACCCACGTGAGATCGTCATAGACCCCAAAATCCGATTGGTACAACTGAAGATATTGCAGCCGAGTTGCTCTGTTCGGATGGGTGCGGGCCTCTGACCCCAACTGTTTGAGGTGCCGGGGAGAGGAGGGTCCCTTCTTCCATTTGCTTTGGGAATGTCCCTGGATAAAATCCTTCTGGACGCAATGCTGTCAAAGACTGTCAGAGGTCTTGGACCGCACAGTGGCATTGGAACCTTCGAAGCTGCTGTTAGGGGTCCTGGATGAAAACAACTCCAATAAATGGGAGGGAATCTTCCTGTCTAATGCAATGGGTCTAATAAAGCGTGATATAGCACAAAAATGGGGAGCCCCGGACTGTCCAACCCTAGCCCAATGGTCTGCCGAAATGGACACCTGCGCAGCGAAAGAACACAGAATATATACCGCACGGGGGTGCCCAGCCAAAGCTGCCAAGATCTGGGGGGTGTGGACTGAGAACTAGTGTGTTTAAACGGGAGGGTGAAAGGGAGTGTATTCAATAATGTAGCATTTGGTCACACAGCTGTGGAGATAAGAATGAAGCAGCACAACCAAACCTTATGGTCCGACAAGGAGGCAGTAGGTGGCGGGGGATGGATTTGTGGGTGGGGGGATTTGTAGTTTGTAGTTTGTATTTTGTATGTTGTACATTGTTGCTTAAAGCAATAAAATGCGAAATAAAAAAAACCTTAAAAAAAAAGGATGTGCCAGCAAAGAACTCTGTTGCCACAGAATGTCCTGGCAAACTCAGCACGAACAGGTGCGACCCTATACATAATCTACCTACTCCATAACGGATGACAGGCCATTGATCCCAGCCCCTTCTGTCCGTCTTCTTGCACGTGGGCTCCTCCGTGTACGTCATCGGGCGTGAAGCAGCAGTTAACTACCACTTAAAACAATACATTCTCTATTTCTACACTAGTGTGCACCTGGTACTGCAGAGATGGGCTTGGAGGATACTTTCGAGCTCACTCCAATTTACAAACCCCAGCTTGATTCCAGATACATCAGCGCCCTTCCAAGTCTCCCCACCTTCATTTTAGATTTGTTGTTTTGGCCCAATCGGCATCTCCCAGCACAAATCGCATGACCGACTAGAGGGTGCAGCCTGTATGTGCTTTCTGATCTTTCCTGACGATTGGAGGTATAACAGCTTTATGATCAGTGGTCTGGGTCTGGGTCTGGCTGGTACCTTGCAATGCTAGGGCCTTGGGACGGGGGCATCTGGGCGCTATCATTTTAAAGCTGGGATTGGGGGGAAGTTCGTAGGCTTGTGCCCTCCTTCTCGTGGGATAACTGTGCGCAGAGCGCTCTCAGCCCCCTCATGGCCTTGCAGTGCACATTCCTTCTAAGGTACGAGTACTGGACGCATAAGAGAATGGAAGGTTTACGAATCTCAGTGGCTCTGGCCTTTCTCACCGCTGCCCATGTTTCAACCTATTCTCGTGTGCCCAAGCCTATTTCTACCATCATCACCTGGGCCTACTGTCTTGGCTGCAGCACCGTGCTAGGCCTCAATTTCAATATGGCTGTGTGTATCTGAAATGGTGCTACACTTCATTCGCGCAAACACTAACCTACGCATAATACAACTTCCATAAGCACCCTGCTAACCCTATAGCCTCCCCAAGCTACTACAGCACACTCTGAGGACTCTGTCTCGCCATAAATCTCTTGGGACCCCGGGATGATCACCCCTGCTTCCTAACAACAGCAAAGGAAACAGTGCACATTTGGAAACAATTCTCCCTTCTGGACAAAATATCAACAAACCAAGAAATCATCAATCATGAATATGATCTAAAGCTAATGCAAATCAACAGAAATTAAGCTACCACTCAGGCAACAACATAGTGGGCTGCAAAAACTGTTAAACCAAGTTGGCTGAAAGCAAACTACCCACTAACTTTGAGAATCTACCTGCCATTATTTTAAATGCCTACATAAAAAGATTCTATGCTGACTTATGCAAGTCCTTAGGAGAATATTACCATCCTACAAGCTTAATAGCCATTTGTGCAGGGCTAAACCACCACATTAACAATCCACCACACTTACGCCACTTAAACCTCATGCAAAGTGCAAACCTCCGCAGTGCGAAAAATATTTTTCTTGCTATGCTACTATGCTAAAAAAGCTACGTCCCAAGGGAAATGACCAAATAACAGACAAATCGAAAATCTCAGACAGTGATATACAACAAATCAAAATGAGTGGCATGTTGAACACTGATCACCCCAAAGCACTACAACAAAAATGTTGATATGGCATCCAGCTGTACTTTGCCAGATGTGGAAATGAGAAAATCCATGATCATTACCACCAAATACCTTCATAATTTTCACAGACAAAATGGCAATAAAATACATCACAATGACCATCAATGAGGCAACTAAGAACCAGCAAAAAACACATACATGTAGAGGGACCATGTATGAGGTTCGAGGCAAACCCATGTTTCCTGTGCTTTCCCTTCAACTTTACATGCAAACAAAGCCTTCAAATGAGTCCAGCTTCTTTTTACTATCCAAAAAATGACAATATCACAATGCAAAATGGTACCTATATGGCACACCAGAAACTCCTGTGATGTAAACAATCATCAAAAAGGCAACCCTCTGCAGAATATATACAAACCGCTGTCTATGTGTTACAGCTGTCCAAACATTATCAAATGCTGGTCTCCAGTCTCCTGAAATCATGTCTTTCATTGGTCACTGAAATGAAGCCTCCATATGCAGCTACTGGGCATTATAAGATACTGAGATACTGAGAGAAATGCATGGCCCACCATTCTCCACAATGCTATCAATCCAAACCCAATAACTACATCTACCTCACTCCCAGCATGCCCTGAAAATCTTTTTACCACTACGTCCACCAATATAACCAACACTAATAAAGAGCGCAAATCAGCATCCTATTTGCTCATGGCCAACCTATTAACTGTAGACTTTAATTTAATGGAAATCTACAGTATACCTCAAGTAAGTACTCTTAATTACTACTCCAAAAAAGAAACCAACTGATGATTTTATGAAATGTATTGAATGGGATATATCGATTTTCTTTTTGAGTTTCTTATTGAAGGTTGAAGTTCTTTTAACCAAATAAAAATAATAATTTACAAACATTAAAAAATAAACAATTTCTCAATGTATAATGTTTTCTGTTTAATGAAATCTGAAATACATGACAGTTTGTACCACGTATTCTAAGGTTTCTAGCTCTTACTTTTCCGCAGCATATGTAATTTCCTCCAACATGTTTAAAGGATGAGGGATGCAATAATAGGATTATAGACCACACCCTCGGGCCATACCGGGAGTTATGGACAAGTAAACCTTGTTAAACACCCTCACTGTGCTTGGGCCATTAACTCTGTTTCCACGGCACATAATTCCCAGAATGGCCTTCGGGCTAGGCCTATAAGGCTTGATATGCACATAGAAATCATTATTGACCACCCCTCAGCAAATCAGAATGTTTGGACAAAGTCATTAACAACTGGTTTAGGGCCTCATCACGAGTTGGGCTGTAGCCCTTAAATGCGGTGGTAACTGTATTACCGCTGCATTTAAGGGCTGGCCCTATCACGAGTTGGGTGCTAAATCGGCTGTTTTACCTCCAGCTTTTTTCTGGAGGTGAAAATCCCTGTTTTCGGCTGTATTACAGCCGGCTGTATTAGCCCGCAGTATTAGCACCGAAAATTCCCCATTGGATCCAATGGACCCATTCAGGAATGGGGATTTACCGTTAAGGCCCAACCCGTGATTCAGTGATAATACCACCAGACCAGTCAGCGCTAGGGCTATTACAGTCGGCTGTATTACAGCTGGGAATACAGCCCAACTCGTGATGAGGCCCCATGGATTCCAGACATTCTGACTTCAGAAGCAGCCAGGGAAACAACAGCAAGCAGGTCTCTTCATTCACGAAACAGCAATTCAATTTCCCAGAAAGATATCTTTCAACAAGACACTCCAACCTAATTTAACGCAATAAAGTGCATTCTAAACCATGGAACACTGCTTCCACTTTGAAAAGATGCAAAGTTTACTTTAACATTGTACTTAAAGCAAGCTCATGCTAAAACTGTTCATGTTAAACAAAGTTTACAATCAAATTGCTTAACCTAAAAAGGCAACCTTCACCCATTATTAAATTAACATATTTTATCTCACCAACCACAACTCAAAAACCTTTCTTGCTACTAGCACCAGGTGCTAATAGTCTTGTAGACCTCTGGTGGAGTCATTATCACTTTGAAAAATTACCTTTTCCCAACGTATGGGGATAGACCACAATCCAGTGATAATGGACCGTCCCTCAGTCTATAAGTCAATACAAAATTTCGTTGAGCATGTAGTGTTGTGGATTCTTTGAACTGAATAAGAAACAAAATAGGATTCGCAAGTGAGGCAAGGACTTCAATTTAAGCCCTATACATTTATAACGAAATGTGTAAATATTAGGGATGGATACTGTTTCATGTACATATTTTATTTTCTGATTGCCTGACAAATAGAGGCCAGTGAGTTCTTTCTGATGCATTATGTAGCCCATGCAATGCTCAGCAGTCACTATTCCCACATTCTAATTTTTCATTATCTATGATATTAATTAAGAGATGATCTATATTTTTTAATTCAGCCTTTTTTCAGGATGAGAGAACCCTAATGCATTAATTACATTGAATTTTGTTTTCCCCTTTCCACAGATGTTTGTGGTGGTGTGCTCACAGGTCTTTCTGGTTTAATAGCAAGTCCTGACTACCCCGACAATTACCCCAACAATGCAGAATGCAAGTGGATTATTCGAGTCACCCCACTTTCAATAGTCAAACTGGTCTTCACTGACTTTCAGATGGAAAATAATGAAGAATGCAATTTTGATTACGTGGCAATTTTCGATGGTTCTAATATGGACGACAGCCTTGTAAACCACTATTGCGGCACTGCGAAGCCGCCGGACATTATCTCCTCTTCCAATGAATTAATGGTGGTTTTCAAGTCGGATTTCAACATAGGGGGGAGGGGCTTCAAAGCCCATTTCTACTCAGGTAGGTACAAGAAGAACCCAATGTTATGCGATCTGTGTACCACTCTGCTGGAGGGAGAGATGGCAGATATTAAGTAATAGTCTGTAGATTGCAAAGCATTGAGAAAGTAAATGTTCACCTTTCATACTTCATGATTAAATATTTTCTTGCAACATGATTCAGCTCTATTTGAAATTTGCAGAAAATAAGCGTCAATCTAGAATGGACTCTTTCTATGCAAATGTTGATTAAGTAAGCACTAGCCACCAATAATTGTATGCAATACAGCAGCTAATTATGTTGTTCACACGCACAAAAAGAGTTGCAATCACTTTTTCTCCTTTCTCTGTTATGTATTCATTAAGAATAGGTCAGCTACATGCTCTATCATTTGAATATGATTGCCACTGGCTGTATATGTTCAAATAAAAAGTTATACAGCCACACTGCGCAATTACAATGGATTTAATATGCAGAAAGAACGAAATATAAGAATGAATATAGCAGACACGTGTTTCGACCAAATGGTCTTCTTCCAGGCTACTATTTACAAAATCATAGATTACATCAACATTTGTGAGTATGTATTTAAAACAGAGTCGTACATGTTAAGTCACAGGGCAGTCCAGAGGCATATGGGGTTATAATAGTTTTCACCACCAATGTATCATGAGTTAATACAATGATACAATTGTGTAATGACCAATATACACATTACTAAAGTAAAGACATTGCAAAATACAAAAAGAAATGTGTGTTGCAATTTTGTAAAGGATACACAGTATCATCCCAATCAGGTGAAGTTGGTCATTCATTGAGGAAAACAACGAAAGAAAAAGCAAAGATGGTGACAGGCATAACCTTATATTAGCCAATCGTGGGTATCATTAATACAATATGAATTGTGAAAAATCAAATGCATTGATATTCCATTACGTGCATGCTCCACACACGCATGTACTCACCGCCAAAGCAGCTATCACATCTAAACTGATGTGTTTCACCATATTTCGAGTTTTAGTAATATATTTTGGAAATGTTACTATCCCAGTACCCCGACTGCAATCTCTCACTATACAATTTGGTTTTATCTAATTGCATACAATAACAAGCAATTGCAGCCTACCTGCAATGTTCGAACATACCCTTTTAATAGTGATGGATCCTACAAAGAAGGAAATAATTAGTGAAAAGTCACCCAATTAGCTATCAAGTCCATGTTAAAAACACCCAACCATTAACTGGAGAAATAATGCCACTTACCAAATATAGCTAATCTCTACCGCTTGTGCGTTAACAATTCTACAAATGCAAAGTAGAAAGGAGGAGGTATTACAGTCAGGAATTCCATACAGCCTGCTTAGCTATCCTTTCCTTGAATACAGCCCCAATCATACTTGCCAAATGTCATATTACACGAAGTAACTGAAATTATTCAGACCGCTAGTGCGGAACGCCACTCTAGGTAACAAACGTACATAATTAGCCCAGCCGAGCAAGACACCGAAAAAAAGTTTCAAAAGAAATTAGAATTAGACATCGGTCCTACTGAAAGCTACAATCACACTGACCGCATCCCAAGTGCACATTGTGTGTCATTACATATCGCATAGCTTTTCAGCCATCACCACAAAGAGCTAAGCGGGCCCACTTTCAGCCTAAATTTAAATACAATCAATGCTAGACCTCTTCTGCTGTAAATGCTATGGCCATCAAGATCCGCCATGGTGGAGGTAGTAACCCTCCACCAGAGCAGCTCAGTGCTTGTAATTACTGCTCCCACGCAAGCTATTCTAAACTCGCAACAATTTCAAACCGGCACAATCAGACACCAATTTTTTGCGTGAGAGCCTAAATCAATGCATTTGTTGCATATGTATAACATTTGCAAGTCATCACATCTAATTACTGAAACACACCTCTTTGGAGTTTTGGGTGAAATGTGGTCAATACTAAGTAACTCCAAATTCTCATTCTTAACCATGTGGGAGTACCACTTGGTTTGATCAGTAATTTAAAATTGCTGCTTAGGCCGCAGTTCCATGCATTAGTGTATGCAAGCGCTCAAAACTTGAATTATAATCAAATGAAGCAAAGGCGCTCAAAACTTAAATTGGATTCCAATTAAGTAATTAGGATTATCATATATAACACTTAAGCAATATGACCCGAGCGGCGGGGGCATTACCGACTCATTACCAATATAGTTACCTATATATTATTAACGAAGGCCCCGGGGCATTACCTGAGTCGGTAATGCCCCCGCTGCGAGGGCTATATTTCTATTAGTACCCCGGACCGCATTATGTGCATGACCCGGGCACTAAAAGCATTTTTTTCTCTCAAATGAGAAATGTCTCTCAAAAAACTCCCCTTTTCAATCCCACCCCCTGTAAAGGAGGCTAAGGCCAGGTACAGCAGATTCCCAACCACATACCCAGAAGGAACGTAGGGTTGTAAGGATTACAGCGCTGAAGAGTGAAACTCGATGTAATGGCAATTTCCACTTGTAATTTGGGCACTAAATGTGCTTCCCTCTTCCTTGTTCCACTCATTACTTCATGGAGCAATACCAAAGCTTTTGATAGAATCAATCCGTAAGTATATTGCAAGATAAAGAAGACTATGGGGGTCATTATAAGTTTGCTGTGATCCCACCAGTGCTTCACAGGATACTGCCAAACTGACCTACCGCTACCGGCGCCTGATATCACAGAATTTCTGGGATATTACAGGGGCCGGCAACGAAAGATAAATCCCCATGGGGGATTGCTGGTATTGCCGGCACTGGTAATACCTGCCTTTTTCTTGGCGATGACGGCATGATTTACCTCCAGCTTTTGGCTGGAGGTAAATCAGTGAACCCCCACCAGAAAATCGGTACTTTGGCACTGAGGAAAAATTGGTGGTAATGAAATTACCACCACTTTTACAGTACACCGTCCTTTCATCGCCAGGCATTTCGATGCCTGAAATTTAAACGTGTACGAAATAACGCGAAAGTTCATCACATTTTTTTGGGGGGAAGGGAAAGGGCAGATATGCGGTTGGGTGGTCGGGTATATTTAAAAATAAGTGTAAGAGAAGGAGTTTGGGGAGAACGCCCTCATAACCTTTTTTTAAAAATCAATTAATTATTTTGTTATTTCATACACGTTTAAATTGCAGGCGTAGAAATGCCTGTCGATGAAATGTCATGGAACCCACTTTTCCCACCACTTTTCCCACACCGCAAAACTTACAATGAGCCCCTATAGCAGGATAAAGGTGCTGCGGCAAACTTCCAATCACGAATAATCATGGGGTGGCACACTGAACAGACTATCTCTCTGAATGAAACAATAGGCTCCTCCACAATTAATAATGAAGCACAAAAGTGAGTGATGAGGCCCATACCAGTGCTCTACACACATCAGGCAGATCGCCCCTACCCATGAGGCCGCTACACGGCTCACGAATCTTCCCTACATTGAAGGTGACCTGGAGCAATCGACCTACAATGCAATTACAGACGTAATCCACTGACTCAATGAAGCCATTGAAGGGATAGCACATTCATTGACCTGGCCAAAATGAACATGGGAAACAGAAACTCCATACCCTGCCAAAGTTCACCAAAACAACAGTACGTACATCCAGGGAATGGAGAGACACCTTATCAGGGGAGAAGTTAGGAAAGAATACCAGTAGCACAATCTCTTTATTCACATAGAGTGACAGAAACTTTGGAAAATGGGATGCCCCGGTTCACTGCACAAGGCTATGAGGAAAAACCATTAAGTCGGGAAGGGGGAGAAACAAACACTCTCCATTGCCCTAACATAAAAGCTGACATGACAACCACCAAAAACAGAGCCTTAAATGAGGGAGTAAATGGCTGTCAATACCAATTGAAGATCCAAAAATTGACTTTACTGAAAGACGAACAATTTGAGAACTTTGCAGCAGGTGAGATGTTTCATGCTCTGGCAAGATGAGGATGTGTAAATTAGCATCTTTATTGTTCAAGGAGCACTGCCTCCTCAAGTGGAACATCAGTCTCAAGAAGCCTTCCGCACCAGACAAATAACCAAATAGACGCCAGTCCCCTTTTTTTGATTGGTTCCATTGTGACAAGTTAATGCTGCAGTAAAGCTTCTACTTCTTGGAGCAGGAACTCCCTTTGGATGTTACCATGAGTCAGAAAAGTGGTTAACCAACCCCAATCCTTAGTGATGACAGCCAACCCTAGTAGGCAATCCCAACTTATAGTATTTGCAATCTATATATCTAAAAGTGAAGCTTCTCAGACTTCAGAAAAACAAGTGGCTGTCCAAATGGGCCCACATGGACACCTGTCCCAGACTAGTCAGGGGGCAAGAAGCAAGTGTCTTGAAAGTGATGGCCAGAGGGGCATCTGAGGAGCTGAGGGCTAGACCTGTTTCTGGCTTAGTTCAGGGTCATCTGGCTGACGAAAGATGCACCCAAAGGTGTGACAAAAACTATGGAGGTGTGAAGACGACGGCATTGGTTTTGGCTGGAAGGTCAGGGACTGCAGAAAGCCTTCATAAGCACTTTACATTATCAGGTAAAACTAGAGTGTGATCTATTGGATCCAGAAGCATAGGATTTACTTTTACAGAGGTGGATAGCACTGGAACATGCACTGCCTGATGAACCTAGAATGGATCCCTGGATCATTAATATCATCGTCCGCAGGAAGCCAGGAGGACTTGTGCCTCCTGTAATGATTACAGCATCTCAATGTATTAAACAATCTCAATGCATCCCACGCTTCTGGCAGGAGAACATCCGGATTCCCTGATAAATGCTGAATGTACACCATTTCCTTGGGCGCATCTCTGCCTCTCACGTCTGAGTATTCAGACTGCTCAGAAGACGAAGGCGATGAGGGGAAAGATAAAGAGGCTGGGGAAGAAGATGAGAGATCATCTTCACGAGATTTCTTCCTCCTTTTCATGAGATAGCATTCTCATACACTTCATGCGCAGAGCCTGGAATACTCATGGCTTAGGCCCCTGTGTTCCGCGTGGCCATGAGATACGTGCCCTGCCGACATCTGTGGCTCCGAATGCTTCCTGGTAGCGAGCATCGGACTACCCTCTATGATCGCAGCAAACAAACAAAGCATGAGAACACATATACAAAGCATCTTTATGTGTCACTCACAGTCTTCTGTGCCCAATTGAGTGAAGCTCTTTGCACTCACGTCATCATCCTCCAAGTAATGACATCTTCGGGTAAGGGAGCACCACTTAACTGCATTCTCAGGCCACGCCAACAGCACCCTGGAGCAGTGTTCTCCCAATGCTCCCCTGTACCACGGATCATTATCGGGAGCGCCTTTTCAGTGTCCAGACCACGACACAGGGTGCTGCCACCTCAGCCTACCCTCTCCCCACTTCCTGCAATTCATCATTATGCGGAAGGAGAGCAAGGAACAGCCTCAGTGCTCCCTCACCTTCAAGAATCTACCCAACCATCAACAGGACCCACTGCCAAAACAACAACATGTACAAATTAGGGTTCCATGCAATAATGTCCCCTCAGAAATATCGCTATGCAAAGAAATCACTGAAAAATTCCCGTTTTTTCTGGGGACATTATTACATGGAACATGCGGGGGACACCCCCGCAACTCCCAAAATCTTTTTTATTTTTCATGGGGAGCGGGGTACACCCCTGCAACCCCCGCTGCCCCTGTCCCTATATATATGGTCAACAATATAATGTCGCCACGATCTTTTCCCAGCGACATTATATACGGTGACCATATATATAGGGAAATTATTACCTGATACCCAAATTAGTTGGCAAACTAATGAGGGACTGGGCGCTGCCCAGCATGTAGAATACCTTTCCCACTTGCAAACAATGTTAAAATAGGAAGTTAATGGAAAGAACTTGGAAACATTAATTGAGACATTTGCATATGGAAATTCCTGTCAAAGGATAAAGATATCCATCAGGAACTATACAATTTTATGAAGATGAGGGAAGCAGAAGAAATGCAACTTTTTAGAGATGCCTCGCTCTCTAGTGTGAAATGTTATTTTTTTTTTAATGTTGCTCTGAGTATTTATATCTCCCCTTCTTTCCATTAGGCGAATGTCAGGAAGTCTATACCGCTGTAAAGGGCAATTTCTCAAGTCCTCAATATCCAAACAGTTATCCCAATAACATCAACTGCCATTGGACGGTTCAGCTTCCGGCAGGATTCCGCATAAAGATGTTTTTCATGGACCTGGAACTGGAGGACAGGAACAGCCTGACGGATAAGTGTGATTATGATTATCTCTCGGTGTATGATGGGAGCCGGGAGAGTTCTCCACTACGGGGAACATGGTGCGGCGTGGAGAAACCAGCTCCATTTATATCCCGCGGGAACAGCGTGTTACTGGTCTTAAACACAGACAGGAACACTGCTAGCAAGGGATTTTCTGTGGCATACATTGGAGGTAAGTGTTTTGTGTTGTTCTAGGCCGCCTTAGTTTTCTTCTGTGTGGGGTTGAATGCCCAAGTAAAATGGAATTATGCAGGTTCTTGCTAAATACATGCATTTTACAAATTCAGGGGTAGTCATGTCTTCATATTAAGAGGTTTTACATGTTTTCTTTATTTAACAACACTTGTGGAGGTTGAACGAACGTTGCAAGTGTACTAGAAAGCTGTGTCATTTTGTAATGATATATTCAAATTCCAGAAAAAGGTGGAACAGGTCCTGGTCTACCTCGCCACAGTCTTTGCAAGCAGGGTCTTTTCCCCGAGAAGGGGGTGGGGTCTTCCCCTGAAACAGGCATACCACGCACCATTTTCAGCAATCTACCCAAATAAATGCAATTTAAAGGGTATTTCTTCCCTTTCATTTTTATTCTTGTTTGACCCTCTCCCCTCCAACTAAGGACAACACCTGGCTCTTCCCGTTTAGAACAGCGTAACGGACCACGCTAATTGCGTTCATAAAGCCAGGGATCTAGAGATGGAGGCCATCTTTGGCTGTGGCCATAAAGATAGAACTCTGACTAGGAATACCTCCTAGTCCGTCTTCTTTGCCAAGTCCTTATGCAATGAGAACATACCAAGCAAATCCTCGTGCATTTAAAGAATATGAGAAAACAGTCCCTCCCAACTGTCAACACTGCACAACTCAACGGTTTATTGCACAGTTCAAAATAACTGGAAAACTCTGACACAACACTTCTACCAAAAGACACTGAGCAGCACCAATGATCAATTTATCTTGCTGAATGGTAGTATTGGGGAATGCTCGGGTGGCTGCACTACAAACATCCCATAGGAAAACATTGTTTAATTCCTAAGGTGAGGCCACCAATGTCTGTGATGACTGATCATTAGCAAACAAAGGAGTACCAGTTTACTTGCCAGACGAACAGAGGCGTAGTCAGGATTGTCTAATAAGTAGGGCCTGAAGCTACTGCAGTTTGGACCGCCACAGTAACAAGCCTGTTTGGGCCACCCCACATTACGAGGAAGCCTTCCATATTGCGGCATCTGCAGGGAGGCACCCTCCACCGGGAACAGAAGTGCCAGGATCCATCTGTGCCTCAGAGCACAATACGTTTCTCGGGCCGCAAAGCCTTTTAAAAATGGCCACCGCCCCCAGCTTTGCAAAGATGGAGCCCTTACTAGGCTTTGAAGAAACTAAGAGCCAAGCCCCTAGCTGAAGCACTCCTGACTGACCTGCCGAGGCCTCCAAAAAGCCCAATGACCAACACCAGCAGGAGGAGCCGACCTTATCCAAGGCCATTTTCTAAGGCTGGCCAAGCTGTCTGAGCCTTTCCAGGCCAGATGGGCATTCCATATACACCATCACACTTCCAAAGGTATGTTTTATTTAAAGATGTTGCATATCACGCAACTTTGTTGTTTCCTAAAATGATACCACACTATTCTTTTGTCCCGCTTACTGCCTTCCACCCACCAGGTGCACCACGTGACTCAGACACCTACACCCCCTCTCTCACCCAGGACTCGCCAGCCAATTGGATTCTTACTGGTCCAACACTCCCTTACTATTCGTGAGCGCACCAACAATAGGAGCTCAGAGACTCACCATCCCGGGGCTCGTCTTGACTACCACCCCTCTCCATGCCAAACCGTACTGCATCTAGAAACACTTGTCTGGGCATGCACACAAATCTACTCTCACCTTGCACGGGAGATGTCATCCCTATAATATGCAACACCCCATGCTTTATGTCGCATATCGCTTCCTAAATGGCAGAACCTGCATCACCTCCAACACCCTGTTGTCTAATCTACCAGCTACCTCACGACAGAAGGGACCCAGGCCCCACACCCTCCCCAACGGCACACCTGACACGACCGCTATCCGTGACCCTACCAGGCGTGCCACACTGAAGCACAACCATCACAAGTGTCACGCACTCTGCAGCCCAGTACTCACATTCCCCAATGGGTTAGCCAAGACCACCACTCCCCCATGGCCCAACCCAATTTAATGAAGTATCCAACTTAGAAAGCCACGTAGCCTCTAGCTGGGTGCCCTCAAACCTTACCTCACATAGGAAGTGCCACATGAGAGTTGCAGCACCCCAGTTGCCCCACAACTCCTTGGTCAGTGGCCAGTTACTCTCCCACGCTCCCCCACGAACTGTGCCCTGAGCCAGCCACATGTCACTTGCCCAATAATAAGGTCCTTAATGGCTCTCCCAACCTCCCTGTAGTACCCCTAAATAGTGCTACAGCTGAATTGTTCAGCCCCTCTCACATGGGCACGGCTAGTACCAGCCGGCCATTCCATCCCACTACCTTACTGCCTCGGATTCCGAAAGACTCTCCTAGTGTCCTCCTCTGCAGCTCGACCAGCATCACTGCACCCAACTTACCAGTCCCTCTGTGTCCTAGTCAAAGCTAGATCCATCCATGCCTGCCCCCTAGACATACAAGACCTCATTACAGTTAACAATATGGACATCCTAGTCATCTTAGAGACCTGGCTACATGCTGCATCTGGTCCAACCCTATCTGTTGTCATCCCCTGATAGTGAGAGACTCCCTCCTTATCAGGCAGCTTAGTACCACACACATAGTTAACTGTGATATACTCACTATTAAACTACCCCTATCTCATAGAGCCACGATCAACATTTATGTCATCTACCATCCTTCAGGCTCTCTCCCCTCGTTCAAACAGGACATCTTAAACATCCTAGACACCAACATTAAGCCTACCTCTAAAACCATCCTCCTGGGTGACCTAAACCTAGGCCTCTATTCCCCAGAAGACGCCAATGCTGCCTCTGTCTCCAACTCCCTAAGCGCTCTAGGATTTAAATAGTGTATATTGGTTCCTACTCACTGCAAAGGTCACATTCTGGACTGGGTAGAAGACCCCAACTGTCAGGTCACCATCCACTTTAATCTCCCTTGCCCCTGGACAGACCACCACATTATCACCTTCACTGTCTTGCTCAACAGCCTACCCATGACCACCACACTCTCCACGCTGCCTGTGCTTGCCTGCAGTTCACAAAATCTTGCCAAAGCTTGAATCCTCCCACTGCTGGGCACACTACTCTCAGAGCAGCCTCCAATCACGAATCCGGCCACGTTAGCCAACCTTTACTTGAACACTACGACGCTCACAGTCAACACCATCGGCCCCTTGGCACCTCGCAAAACCAAAGCCAACATACACCGCAACTCCTGGTTCACACTTGACCTCCTAGCTCTCCCCTCCAACAAACGTGAGGCCAAGGCCAAATGGAGACACTTGCCAAATGACTCTCACAAGCCATTGTTTACCTGCAGCCAAATTGTACAAACAAGCTTTCATATTTGCTAAATCCACCACTTACAACACAAGAATTGCTAACGCTAAGTCTAACACACAGAAAAGATCTTTACCATCCTCAGAGAACTGCAATTCCCCCTCCCCACTCAACTTCACCAAGTATGATGCCTGGTGCACCAAGAGACAAAGTTCCCTCCTAGAAAAATATTCTACTCTTTACAAACAACTACAACTAAAGCAAGCAGCTATCAGCTCTATTACACAAACGCCCTCACCTCCCATCACCCTACAAAACCTCCCCCGCTTTCGCGTCAACCCTGTCACCATAGCTGAGGTCACATCCATCTTGAAAGGCATATAGCAATCCAGATGTAAAGGTGACACCTGCCCACCCACCATCATTAAAGAGTGCTCTGACTCCGTCGTCCCACTCATCACAACATTCCTCAACTCCTCCTTCGGCGTGGGCCTGGTCTCTACAAGTCTCAAGGAAGCTTGGGTACTGGCACTGCTTCCAAAATCTTCCCTGGACCCCACCACCCCCACTAACTATGTCCCATTACTACAGTCCCCTTCGGCCTCAAAATCCTGGCTAGAGCTTCCTACCTCGACATCCAGTAATACTTGGAATCCAACCATATCCTGGGAATGCGGCAATCAGGGTCCTGTCCCGTGCATGATACGGAATCAGCCCTACGTGACCTAAAGAATCAGCTCAATGAGATTAAGGATGCTGGAAAGCCAGCCCCCCTTTTTCTCCTAGACCTCTCAGCAACATTCGACCTGGTAGACCATAAGATCCTCTGCCAACATCTCTCGTCTGCAGCCAGCTTCTCGCCCGAAGCTACGTCCTGGATCGCCTCATTCCTGGAGGATAGAACCATCAAAGTTTTTGCAGAAAATGCTAGTGCCCCCTGGGAACGTAGCACCTGTGGTGTTCTGCAAGGTTCATGTGTCTCCCCAACCATTTACAGCATCTTCACCAAACCACATTTCGACCTGCAAAACTCCATCGGGATCTCCTGACCAACTACGCTGATTATACCCAAACACTCCTGCCCCTCTCAGGCAGCTACCCTGATGATTCAATCACACTAAATGTCATATACCAGACTGTCAAGACATGGATGGCTACTCACTATCTATGTCTTAATGACGAAAAACAGAAATCCTCCTTGTAGGACCCACTACGGTTCTCAAAATCCTTAACGATTGTTACGCTTCCTTCACCATTGATGGTATCCCGATCCCTGTTTCCCAGATGATGACGACACTGGCAGTTTAGCTAGATGCCTCACTCTCTCTCACTCACCAAGTCAATTCAATTGCCTTCTAGGCCACCCACACCACCAAACTTATCAACATTTTCAGACCATTCCTCTCTCAGGAAAGCTGTCTGCCCATTGCTCAAGCTGTCATTGGCTCAAGAATAGATTAGTGCAATGCACTTTTTGCCGGCACATCAATGCGCAACATCCAAAAGATGCAAGTCCTCCAGAACAATGTACTCTGAGCAGCCCTCAGCATTCTCAGACAAGAACAGATATCAGAAGCAAGAAGCAATGCCCACTGGCTACCAATATGAGAATGGATTAACTTCAAAACATTGTCCAACAGATTCCTCTCAAATACCGCTCCCCTTACCTCACACAGAAAATCTTGGAAGCCCAGACAACGAGACCGACTAGGGCTGCCTACGCCCACTGTCTTATCATGCCTAAATTCAAATATGCCAAAGTCAGCATCTCGAGTCTCCCGGTAATGGGAGCCAAAATTTGAAACCCACTTCAACCTGCCTTGAGAGCCAAACAATCTTAATGGGGTTTCCGCAAACTCCTGGAAACCTGGTTCTTCACTTACAGCACTAACTGATCTGCTTCACTTCCAAAAAACCAGCTGCCAACCCAAGAACTTTGATCATGGAACATGGTAAGTAACAGCATCTTGATGCCCAAGGGTTAAGTGTGTTTTATAAATGTAAAACATAAATAAACATCTGTAAATGCCCACACATCACTGCTGAGTGGCCCTACCCTGTCTACACCTCTGTGAGGTGAATACATTAGCTAAATGCAGCAAAAAGAAGATTTCCTATTCTGAAAAGTATCACATCTTCTCGCCAAGGAAGCACAAGTATCATATATCATATCAAGTAAGGTTTGTGTTTCAAGAATGCACAGATTTCACAGATTCTACAACCTGGAGTGATCTCTATAAGACATCTAGCTCAGCAGAAAATAAACTAAGCAGACCCGTTTGCAAACCTCCACATGCGGGGGGAGGAGTTCTGTAAAGCCTGCAAGTCCTAAGATGAAAGTCACACCCACTGCTGCTGCCATAGGGAGGAACAGTCAGTAACTTAAATTACTTGTACTTTAATAAACCCAGAGTAAACATTGCATCACAAGAACTGGGGACAAATCACCTGATTTGCATCCCGATCTACCTGTACTGACCAAAGGCCTAGGCTTTGATGTTCAAAACACACAACCTAATCTTTGCACTACATGAAGTGATTAATAAGCAGCAGAATCCTGGAAGGCACCAGCAGTCTCCCACTGTCATGCTCTGAAGTGACAGAAACGAAAGCAACTTTGTCTGGTATCGGATGTCCTGTCATTCTGAATCTTTAGTGGAAGATTGGCAGCCAGCGGGTTGGGGACAAGGCATACAAGAGACTCATGGTGCCAGAAAATGATGGAGCACCAATCCACCAAAACCAGGGAGACCATGTTTTTCAAAAACACACCAGTGGAAGGGAATTTCCATAGGATGCAAGAAGATCTGATATTAGAAGACCGAAGGGGAGGCTTATCTGTTGGAAGATCTGAGAATTTGTACAGTAATGCCCTTATGCTGAAATTATGCATCTCAGTCGAACCACAAACCCATTCTCTGTTCCCACAAATTAGGCTTCAGTCAAACATAGAAGACTAGTGGAAAAGCATTTGTAAGCAGGCTAATGTGCGTGAAAGAAGACATTTTCAGAGTGTAAATATATTATGTGGTGTATTTTCACATAGTGTATTTTAATAGAAAAAACATTTGTAAAGGATCTTGCTCCTTTTACGTTGAGGAGTAGTAACCTCAAACAAAATCTCTGAGAATCCATAGAAAATTCAACATAGTACATATGGCCAATTGTTGTATCTACTCCTCATTGTCTTGAATTCCACTTACGGGTTTTGGACTCAAATACATAATATTGAGAGATGTCAGAGTAATACAATTCACGTGCAGCATGATTCTCTTCATGCAACTTGAAGTATGCTGTTAAAGTGGTATCCCTGTCTTGGGCCTTTTTTTCAGCTAATTGTATATACACATTTTTGTTGTTGGAATACACATTGAAATACAGATTTTTGTTGTTGAAATACAAATTTCTGTTGAAATGCACATTTTGTCTGCCAGGAAGATTAACTTGAACAGAGCATGACATTTTGGCACTGCCAGTTCGGCACGTGCCAATTTGGCGTGGACGTTTCGCCGCTGGAGCCGGTTCGGCGCTGCCGGTTCAGTGCAATTTCTCCCTGCACCTGCCATCAGATAAGCAAATGGTTAAATGTCATTAGTTTTATTAAGGCTGTTTTTAAAAACACATTGTGCAAAAGCCTGTGGAACAGAACACGGGGCAAGGCTGACTGGTATACAATGAGTTCGAATTTTGTGTCAGCAAACAGAGCAGATCTCAGTTTTTACATTCAGAACCTTCAGTGTAATTTCAGTGTAACCGCACAGCAGACCGTAAACACTCTGTGTCAGTTATTTTATGTCTTCACTTGTTGGGTAGAATCATCACCACATCAACTTTTTAAAAAAAGCACCAGAGCCTACATAGATCACACGATTGTAAAATGTTTCCTTCAGCAACACTTTAATCAGGAAGCCACTTTGAGCCCTGAGGTGGTGCTTGAACCTGGTAGGAGCTTTGATCCATAAAGTGGAGTTTGCACTTGAGAGGGGCTTGGAACTCTGAAGAAGCGCCTGACCTTGAGAGGTATTTTGAACCATTAAAGGGCACCTGAACTTGAGGGATGCCTTAGCCCTTAAGTGGCGCTGCAACCTAAGAGCCATTTTGAACCCTGCAGTGACAACTGAACCTGAAAAGAGCTTTGAACCAACAAGTGGTGCTTGCACATTGTAGCGGCTTTGACCACTGAAATGAAGCTTAAAACCAAGAAGTACTTCAAACCCTGATGTGGTGCTTGAACCTGAGAGGTGCTTTGACCACTGAAATTGAGCTTATATCTGAAGGGTGCAAGGAGACCTGAAGTGGAGCTCATACCTGAGAAGTGTTTTAACCTCTGAAGTGCTGAGAGGCACTTGCAAACCCAAAGTGAAGCTTGAGCTTGAGAGGCAGGTTCAACCCTGAAAGGGCGCTTGGCCTTGAAGGGTTCTATGAACCCTTAAGTGACACTTTAACCTAAGAAGCATTTTCAACCCTGAAGTGACGCTTGAACCTGAATGGAGATTCTACCCTTAAGTGAGGCTTTAATCTACGAAGGCCTTTAAATCCTGAAGTGGTGCTTGAGCCTGGGAGGTGCTTTGAACTCTGAAGCAGAGCTTGAATCTGCAAAGTGCTTGTTAGTTTGAAGTGGAGCCTGAACTTGAGAGGCACCTTGAACCCTGAAGTATCATTTGAGCCTGGGAGGCACTTTGCATACTGAAGTGGCAATTAAGCCTGAGCGGTGCTTTCAACCCTGATGTGGCATTTAGACCTGATGGCGCTTGAAATGCTAAAAATGGCACCAGAATCTGTGACAATATTTAAGCCCGGTGTTATATGTGATGTTCATAATTCTGTGATGATTAACAGATGCTCTACATTAAGGCTTATCTTCTTCATGTTACTGTCATGTGATGTACACAGTTTTAGAATGTATATAGTTGGAGAGCCCTAGTATCTCAAGCACAATAAAATTAATGTTTTGTTTAGAAAATAGCTGGGCAGGTGGATGAGTCTTGGGGATGCTTTAAAACCTTTGTACTTGGAATAAGAAGAAATGAAGAAAGTTGTATGAACCTTACTGTATGAGACTGCTACTTAACACCTGGCCCTGGAGATTGAACCTTATAGGAGCTTGGTAAATCTGAAGTGACCCTTGAACTTTAGAGGCACCTTGAACCCTGAATTGACACTTGAACTGGAGAGGTGTTTGGAATCATCATCAGTGTTTGAACGTAAGGCGCGCTTTGAAGTAGTGCTTGAACATGAGAGGAGCTGGGAACCTTGAAGTGAACCTTGAACCTGAGAAGAGCTTTGAATGCTGAAGGAAAGCAGAGGTGAGTAAGACAACAAATGAAGCACCTTGAAAATAAGCATCTTCTCATTGTAAAACTCCAGGTATGAAGGCAGGCAGTATGTGACCATAAGCTCTCAGTGGAAGGGCGATTGTGTTGAAAACAATTTAGACTCTTAACTACTCAGCACTCATGTTGATATTCTCTTTAACAGAGGCCTTGAAGAGATAAGGAGGGACAGGTCTGTAGGCCAACCTGTCAGAGACATATAGAAATGGCCCTAAAGATGGATCATCGCTCACAGGATCAAAGAAAGGAAAAACAGAAGGGGAGGAATTTTGATAGAACCTAATTATCCTATCCCATTGTTTCTGTTAGACTTAAAGACAAACTCTCAGGAACATACCACCTCTGAGGATTGGAGGCAATTTAAGATCACTATTATCAATGAGTTAAATAAATATGACAGTTTCTCAGATCTTAATTCATGCATAGAACTCTTGGATAAGCGTGTTAAGAAACAGTATCTGCTTGACACAGAAACATTTTTACAATTGGATTCTCAAAAATCACCTGCGTTACGTCTGAATGATGATAAAATAAACAATTCCTGTCGGACAGACCGACGATCTGACAAAGTGGACCCATTCTCACAGACCACGTTGGTAAGGGCAGGCCATTCTAGCTCGCAGGTAATGTTTCCCTTAAATGCCGTAATAGAAATAGAAAGACCTGTTTAGACTTCGGTGTGGGTTTCACACCCTATTAACCACGATGTGGCTGTAGTGTATGGTTCAACTATTCGAATTGCATTTGGATTTCCTCATATAAGAAACAAATATTGATTCTTTTGGCATCCAAGTAAGTTTAATAATCAAAATTTAAGTGCAGATGCAAATCATGCCAGTGCATTTTCGGACTAATCGTAGTCCTTCATCGGTGTCACACATGTGTTTCAGAATGTGGTTGTGTATGAAATGTTGCATGGTGACATTACATGTATAGTAATTCCATAGGAACCAGTCACTTGTGTATATTTCATATCATTAAAATGATGTCCACCATTATTGAAAAATGCATTAGGCCACAAGACATACAAACAGCGACAACATGTGGAAAAGTAGAAAACACAGAAAAAACAATGTCAGAGTGATGCACCTTAACACACTTGAGAAACACATGTGTAACATTGTGGGAATTGTGACCAAAACCTCACGTGGTGAATATGGCAGAAACGTTGGTTTCCTCTGCCTCTAATGACATTCTACTTGGTTACATTTTGCTATAGCCATTACATATAATGTTGAATCGTATTGGGGTTGAATTTGATGGTGACTGTAAATTGTAACTGACTGTATATGGGTCAGATGAGGATCATAGGCCCTGATGAAGGACTACGATTAGTCCGAAATTCATTGCCATGATTTGCATCTGCACTTCATTTTTGATTATTAAACTTTATAAATACTTGGAGGCTAAAAGAATCAAGAATTGTTTCTTATGAAAAAAACTGTACGAAGAAATCCAAATGCATTTCGAATAGTTGAACCATAGACTACAACCACATAGTGGTTATTTGGGGTGCAACCCACACCGAAGGCTAAACAGCCTAGGTCTTTCTATTTATCTATTATATTATCTCTGATGTTCCTATTTTGTTTTTTGTTAAGATTTCTGTCATGTTTATAAATTGCTGTTTTGTGTAGCACTCTGAGGCCTGTGGACGTGTAGCGCTTTATTAGAAATAAACAAAACTAAACTAAACTGTGTCAGATAGACACAGTGGGTGGGAAGTCAAACTTAAGGGGGCTGCCTAAGTTAGGTAAAGGAGAAAAACGAATGCAATTTGTGTCTATGTTTGGGTTTGGTTATCTGTTTAAGCAAAGAAAGGGACTATGGTTCTAAGGGTAACTTGGTGAAGGGGTGTCTGATACATCCTACCTAACATATCCGAAACATCGCCCACCTCTCACGAGGAAGGAGAGATTGAGTGAGAATGTTTGCCTTCCTCCGAGGGCCACTTCTCCCATTATATTGACATGAATGCCCATTTCGTGTGCGGACCGGGGCATGGAGCTTCATCTCTGTTAAGGTCTGGACCCTCCGGAATGTACATGGAGCCAGTCCTATGGTTAGAGGCGGACATGTGATTACTATATCTATGCAAACCAGCTCTAACTTTGCCTTACTTCCTTGGCCCGCCTGTCGCAGTTGCACAGTCAAGGCTACATCGCAGGAAGTGACCGGGGGACACCAAGCATTACTTGAATAAAGGAATTTCTACATGTTGAAATATACTTTGTCTTGTAAAAGGTAGGTAATAGTGCATGCTTATT
Organism: Ambystoma mexicanum; assembly: GCF_040938575.1. Lineage (NCBI taxonomy): Eukaryota > Metazoa > Chordata > Amphibia > Caudata > Ambystomatidae > Ambystoma > Ambystoma mexicanum. Next base: position 1,303,651,728 of record NC_090922.1, read on the forward strand.
AACAGGCGATACGTTCTAATTTAGGCAGTCTCAGGTCTCTGAGGGAAACTTCATTCACTGTCAGGTGGGGTCAGCAGCAAGGTCCAAGATCAACCGGGACTTAGAATAAGGCGTTTATTATCGGGTACCTTTGAGTTACTGCATGACATGACATGCATTTGCTCAGATTTTGTATATTTATTTATTTATTTATTTATTTATTTGTTTGTTTGTTTATTTATTTATTTGTTTGTTTGTTTTGTTCTCCCCTGCTCCCCTCCCTTTTCCTGGTCGCGCTCTGCAACACTTGTGTATGAGTGCAATATAAATAAAGTATCATTTCATTCAGGTTACTCTCTCTTAGTAACTATAAACAGTCTTCCAATGCGGCATTGTTAAGTATAATTAAAGGCCAGATGTTAAAGACAGCATCAATGTTAAAGATAGGACCTTGCATAAGGGATTCCTGAGCTTCCCAAAGAGGAGCCCCGACCAGTTCAGGGTCATATATTGTTGGTGTCTCTTCTATGAACAGCAATGTTATAAGTCTACATTCTCCCGGGCTTCTGCGTCTAACCAGAACCGCCGTTGACCCTAGTAATGCATTGCTACATTCCTGAAATATGAGAAGAAAGGGACAGAAGCATTATCCTGCACCAGGGAGAGCACCGATCAGAGGGGAAGATCCGGTGTGAAGCGGGGAGTGGGATACAAGGAAAGCCCACACCGTAACCCAGGGGAGTTGCTAGGTCTGGAAAAGACCCGGGGCTATGCTGATGTCAGAACTGTTGGGACTGGGGGCTAGCTAACCTTTTGGTTGTAGCTCCTGAGATTCTATCCGGGGCTACAACCAAAAGATCAGGGGCTATAGCCCCCTTAGCCTCCCCTAGCAACGCCCCTGCCGTAACCACCTACTACACAAACTGGCCCTTCCCAGGGCGTACTGCCGCTGAGGCCAGTGTGCCATCCTTGATAAACATGGACACAAAGAAACAGACAGAACCTGATTTTTGTATCTTGCCACATGGGGAGTATAGGGGGATTTACATACTCGTGTTGTTTGCCTTGTGCAGTGCCTTATTGAAGTGGGGAGCTTGTCAATTTCTGAAGTTTCGATCTGGTGATGAATGAGGAGCTGCCTTTCAGGTGCATGTTGCTCATTGTGACTATTGTGTAATGCCCTTTGACCTTTGCAATGCTCTAGCAGTTCAGAGATTAATGTTTGTTTTTTCTTTTACATGCAACCAATTTGTGATTGTTAATTAGATGATAGATGTATCGACGTCTTCATGATTGGAAAGTCCGGGGCATATACTGGAAGTCTAGGGCAGCAGCGGGCATAGTATTCCGCTAGCTGTTTGCATTTTTGATTTTATCATGTGGACTGGCTGTGGATCTTAGGAAGGCATTCAGCATTCTAGGATGGCCACCTCCTGGGTCTGTAAAGCAAACACAATGTTTTAGTACGTTTGTTTTTCAAATGTGTATATGAAGAATTGTAGAATTATGTAATTACTCAGTCAAGATAACGAGCATCACAAAAGATAAACAGGCCGATTCATGGAATAATTAGCGCGGCGCAAGCGGGCAAAAACGTGTGAATCGCAGTGGAATAGCGAAAATCGCAGTGCAAGTGCGAAAATCGCACGAAAAGCAGCGCACATCGATTCATGGAAGTCCGTGCGCGAGAAAACCAGCGGATGTGCGATAAAAAAGTGTGCGGCACACGTTGGCGCACAGGCCATCTAACCGTGCGCCAGGTCACAGCGAAAATCGCACAGGCCACAGCGAAATTCGCACATAGCGCGGCGCACGCAACAAAAGTAGGCGGAACACGGGCGTAACACTCGGAATGGGGAACAACTTGCCAAAACGTGGGCGTCACGGGGGAAAGTACAGGGCACAAGTGCGCGGAACGCCCACACGCTCGCCTACAACACGTATTCATGGAATAGAATAGGGGAAAAAAGCGCACGCTCAAACCAGCGCACAGGCACAAACACGACCGCCACAAGAAAGCAGGCGGTAGCGTCTCTGCGGCTGTAAGAAATATGCGCCAAAAGGTGCGCCAACAAATAGCACCTATATACTGCCATGATGAATGTCCTATACTGTGGCCCTCCAGGACAAATGATGTGCAAAAGGGTACCCACAAACACGGACACCCGCTGACAAAAAATACGTGTGCGTGTATACCGGGGTGCGCGGGAAGTCTCACACGCGATTTCAGCAGGGTACGTGTATTTCAGGGGTGCGCGGGAAGTTCCACACGCGATTTCATCAGGGTACGTGTATTTCACGGGTTCGTGTGAAGTTTTTCACGCGATCGGGTCTGGGGGAGCGTGCTACGTGTATTACAGGGGTTGGCGCGAAGTTTTTCACGCGATCGGGCCTGGGGGAGCGTGCTATGTGTATTACAGGGGTTTGCGTGAAGTTTTTCACGCGATCGGGCCTGGGGGAGCGGGCTATATGTATTTCAGGGGTTCGCGTGAAGTTTCTCACGCGATCGGGCCTGGGGGAGCGGGGTACCACTCACCGTCTGCCTTGCGTGTAGAAGAACGCGTAGCCAACACCCGCTGTGAAGTAATAGAGTGTGAACCCCAACGGATGGAAAACACACAAACCGCACGAAAAGCACGTACAGAACATAAAGGCACGCGGGATCATCAAGCCCTGCCAGGGCAACGCCCGTGCGCAAAACGTCACAGACACGCTTACGCTGTAAGGGCCTTTGGTCCAATGAAATTGCGTACGCGTGCTGACGCGCTTACGCGCTAAGGGCCTTTCCTCGATTTTCACACTGACGTGCAGGATTTTCACGTGCCAAATCACTCCGTATCAAGCTGGCCACGCGAAAACACACGGAAGACCACGCTCCTGCCCAGAAGGCCGAATTACTGCCCCCCAGTGCCCCGAGCAGCCTCCCACGTGCCATCTGCTGCTGCCTGCTTGCCTGCTGCCACCGTGCCCTGCCATTTGGTGCCTGCACATCAGCCATCTGCAGGTGTCCAGTTGCTGTGTCCACTCCTGCTGGAACAGAAGACTCCCGACTCGGGTAACATCGCTCCACAGCCCAGCCCCAGGACCCAGTTGCCCACCCACTCCTGCCCCTGGGGTTGCCATGTCGGGCACATCAACATCTGGCACCAGTGGCAACCCCCAGCCAGAGGGGCAGAGGGGCACCAGCTTCACTGCCACCGAAGTTGTGTCCTGGTGGAGCAAGTCCTGGGGCAGTATGATGCCCTCTTCGGATCGTCCCGCGCCAACAAGGAAGGACGGGACAGGATCTGGGCCGACTGTGTGGTTGCCATCAACGCGGAGGGGGTGGCAACCCGCACCATCCAGAAGGTCAAGAAGCGCTGGGAAGACTTGAGGTCCAGGACCCTCATGAAGGCCTGGCGCCTCGTGGAGGGGGGCCGGGGCCGCATGAGTTCCATCCAGTTGAGGGTCCTGGAACGCGCACACCCAGCGCTCCACGCCCAGGTCCTTGAGAGGGAGACCCGTCTGGAGTTGAGCGGTAAGTGGCCAAGCATTGCTGTGTGAGACAGGGCATGTTGCAGTGTGCTGGTTGTCTGATACTTGCCTGCATGTGTGACATAGGCCATGTACGCATGTATGTGTGCAGGGACATCATGGGAATGCATGTGCGACCTGTAATGTGTGAACCGCACGGTTGTTGCATGTGTTTGAATGCGACATGGGGAGCCCTGTGCAGATTGCACACATGAGAGCATGGCAGTCTCTGTTCCTGGACATGGGTGGGGGCGAGGGATGGGTGCTGATGCCAGATACATATGTGGTATCCATGTCTGTGTGCCTGACCTGCGTGTCTGTGACTTGTGAGTGCCATGGATGCATGACACATGTCTGTGACAATGTACAGATTCACTGATGCAGCCTAGTCATCCTTGTATGCACTGTGATTGGGGTGTACGGGGCCAGATGGATGTGACTGAGGTGAAGTGTGTGCATGTGATAGGCATGACCCATGATGCATGTGAGTCCCATTACATTGTATGATTCGAGAGTCCATTGGACATGAATTGAAATGTCCATGGCACGCACCATGACTGTCACTGTGTGTGTTTTGCCTGGACTGACACATGTGTTGTGGTGTGACATGATGGAAGTGTACTTTGACAGTGGCACTCATCTGCTATTGCTTCCTGTCTAGGGGACCATTGTACAGTACCCTGATGCTTGTGTTCTATGTCTCCCTCTACGCAGCGGCTAGTGAAGGAGAGGGCGGAGACGGCGCTGTGGAGCAAGGCGGCGGGGATGCCTCCACGGCTGCAGCGGAAGGGGTGGGTGAGCCCCCACAGGGGCCTGCTACGGCGGTAGACGGCGAGGAGCCATCCAGGTTGGTGGTTTCCACAGAGGAGGAGGAGGCCGCCACTGAGGCGCACATGGGGCCTGGTGGGGGCATCCCTGCTGGTGCAAGTGGTGCAGTCCAGGGGCAGGAGGCAGCACAGGTCACCGTGGAGGGGCCTGTGCATGTCGCTGTCCCTGAACCTGTGGGTGCACCACCTTGCACCAGCAGGGATGCCCCGTCCCAGGCCCGTCCGCAGGTAGAGGGGATGTCCATGTCATCTGACTCCCCTCCACCTGCGGACGAGGGGACCCCTGGCCGTGTGGAGAAGGTCCTGATTGGGGTTGCGATGCGCACGGCTGTGATTCATGATGCCGTGCGTGCTTCCCAGGAGGAGCACGCACGTCATCACGAAGAGCACCGTGCCGACGTGGCCCAATTGGGATCGGCCATGTTCGGGGGTTTCCTGCATGTGTCGGCCAATCTGGCGGCCCTCTCCTCCTCTGTGGAGACTATACGCCAGTCGTTCTCCTTGCCGTCTTCCAGCCCAGATGCCACCAGGGCCCCCTGTGGACCTGCCCTGACCAATGCAGCCAGCTCGGTGGGGATCCCATCCCTGCCACAGTCGGGAGTCAGAGGTCCAGCAGGGGTGGACAACACAGCAACTGGACCCCAGCAGATGGAGGATGTGCCGGCATCATCGGGCAGGGCACGTGCACGACGGCGTCGGTGGTTTCCATCATCCTGGATGCCGTCGTGCTGGCAGAGGCAGTGGCGTCGGAGGCAGCAGCAGGGTCGACGTGGGAGGCATCATGGCTCGGGGCCATCAAGATCAGAGGGGCAGGCATCGGCCGGAGGGAAGGAGAACCCTGGGATGGTAGTGTCTTCCGTGTGGGAGCAGTTGGTCCAGCGGATAGGTGCGGAGCGGCAGCGGGCGGAAGAGGAGCGGCTCACCATGGTCAGGGCGGAGTTCTCCATGCGTCGGGCGTTGAGGCGGGCTGAGTGCCTCGAGGAAGCTCGCAGGGAGTTTGAGGTGAACATGGGGTTATCCCTGCGAGACCTCGGGGCCAGGACAGAGTCCCGCCTCCAGGACATCGACATGGAGTTCGATGATGCCCTGGCTGGCAACATCACAGAGTGAGCCGCAGGACTTGCCCGCTGCCATTGTATATAGTTCTTTAGTTAGTTAGTGTTAGGTTTCCTTTATTTTATGAGATTTTTTTGGACCGCTCGGACAATGGCCACTTTTCTGTATATAGTTTTTTTATTAGGTAGTAGTAGGTTTCATTTATAGTGTTGGGCCCATGGACCCTGGAATATTCTTGTCTATAGTTGGATTTTTTAAAATACATTTTTTCGATTTACATTTGTGTTCACCATTAGGCAATGGTTTTTCCTTATTTTTTTTCACCATGATTTTGCTTTGGACAACATTAGTTTTTGGATTCCTTTGTTTTTTTGATTTTTACATTACTTATCGGACAAGGACAATTTATTTTGTTATCCCCATTGTTGTATGTTTGATTAGTTCACTTCATTTTCTTCGAGAATACATGTTTTTATAACTTTCTTTTGTGGTATTTTCTCATTGGTTTCATGCATGTCATGATATGGGTTTTGACATTCACTTGCACCCATTGTGTATGTGTGTGTGACGGACATGTGTTAATTTACATACTTGCCATTGGGGTTGTATCATGTAATTGCATTTGCTATGTGGGTGGATGCAATCCTTGGATGGGTGTTTGTGCTGGGTATGCTGCCCATTACTGCCATGATTGTGTATCGTCAGGACCTGGGGGCAGGGGGACATGGTTGGGGGCCTGCTGGCAGGTTCCCCACAGTGCTGGGGGGTGGGGGTGGTGGGGAACATGAGTTGGACATGGGTGGGGGCCTGCTGGCAGGTGCCCCACAGTGCTGGGGGGTGGGGGTGGTGGGGAACATGAGTTGGACATGGGTGGGGCCTGCTGGCAGGTGCCCCACAGTGCTGGGGGGTGGGGGTGGTGGGGAACATGAGTTGGACATGGGTGGGGGCCTGCTGGCAGGTGCCCCACAGTGCTGGGGGGTGGGGGTGGTGGGGAACATGAGTTGGACATGGGTGGGGGCCTGCTGGCAGGTGCCCCACAGTGCTGGGGGGTGGGGGTGGTGGGGAACATGAGTTGGACATGGGTGGGGGCCTGGTGGGGGCTGCCCATGGTGGCTGGGGGGTGGGGGTGGGTGGGAGACATGAATGGGGGCCTGGCGGAGGGTGCCCATGCACTGCTGGGGGGTGGGGGTGCAGGGGGACATGAGTGGGGGCCTGGTGGGGGCTGCCCATGGTGGCGGGGGGGTGGGGGTGGGTGGGAGACATGAGTGGGGGCCTGGTGGAGGGTGCCCATGGTGGCTGGGGGGTGGGGGTGGTGGGAGACATGAGTGGGGGCCTGGTGGAGGGTGCCCCTGCACTGCTTGGGGGTGGGGTGGTGGGAGACATGAGTGGGGGCCTGGTGGAGGGTGCCCATGCACTGCTTGGGGGTGGGGTGGTGGGAGATATGAGTGGGGGCCTGGTGGAGGGTGCCCCTGGTGGCTGGGTGGTGGGGGTGGTGGGAGACATGAGTGGGGGCCTGGTGGAGGGTGCCCCTGCACTGCTTGGGGGTGGGGTGGTGGGAGACATGAGTGGGGGCCTGGTGGAGGGTGCCCATGCACTGCTGGGGGGTGCGGGTGCAGGGGGACATGAGTGGGGGCCTGGTGGAGGGTGCCCATGCACTGCTGGGGGTGGGGGTGCAGGGGGACATGAGTGGGGGCCTGGTGGGGGCTGCCCATGGTGGCTGGGGGGTGGGGGTGGGTGGGAGACATGAGTGGGGGCCTGGTGGAGGGTGCCCCTGGTGGCTGGGTTGTGGGGGTGGTGGGAGACATGAGTGGGGGCCTGGTGGAGGGTGCCCCTGCACTGCTTGGGGGTGGGGTAGTGGGAGACATGAGTGGGGGCCTGGTGGAGGGTGCCCATGCACTGCTGGGGGGTGGGGTGGTGGGAGACATGAGTGGGGGCCTGGTGGAGGGTGCCCATGCACTGCTGGGGGGTGGGGGTGCAGGGGGACATGAGTGGGGGCCTGGTGGAGGGTGCCCATGCACTGCTGGGGGGTGGGGGTGCAGGGGGACATGAGTGGGGGCCTGGTGGGGGCTGCCCATGGTGGAGGGGCTGCCTGCGGGACATGAGCAGGGGTGCAGGGTAGTCCCCCGTGGTGTGGGCTGCCTGCAGGGGCCGTGGAGGTTGTGGAGCGTACACCTGGGAGGACCTACATGGCCAATTCACGTGTAGTACTCCCCAGAACCCCTGAAATACACATACCCTGCTGAAATCGCGTGTGGAACTTCCCGCGCACCCCTGATATACACGTACCCTGCTGAAATTGCGTGTGGAACTTCCCGCGCACCCCTGGAATACACGTACCCTGCTGAAGTCGCGTGTGGAACTTCCCGCGCACCCATGGAATACACGTACCCTGCTCGCACTGGGCCAATCGCGTGTGGGACTTCCCGCGCACCCCTGAAATACACGTACCTTGCTGAAATCGCGTGTGGAACTTCCCGCGCACCCCTGAAATACACGTACCCTGCTGGAATCACGTGTGGAACTTCCCGCGCACCCCTGAAATACACGTACCCTGCTGGAATCGCGTGTGGAACTTCCCGCGTACCCCTGAAATACACGTACCCTGCTGGAATCGCGTGTGGAACTTCCCGCGCACCCCTGGAATACACGTACCCTGCTGAAATCACGTGTGGAACTTCCCGCGCACCCCTGAAATACACGTACCCTGCTGGAATCGCGTGTGGAACTTCCCGCGCACCCCTGAAATACACATACCCTGCTGAAATCGCGTGTGGAACTTCCCGCGCACCCCTGAAATACACGTACCCTGCTGGAATCGCGTGTGGAACTTCCCGCGCACCCCTGGAATACACATACCCTCCTGAAATCACGCGTGGAACTTCCCACGCACCCCTGAAATACACGTTCCCCGCTTGGCGTTTGCTGTTTGCCAGCCCGGTGAACTGGTCCAGGGTTAGCGCAGCCCTTTGCGATGATTTAGCGATTTTGATGGCTTTTCCTTGCGCGAGGGCGTTCTTGGGGGCGTTACTGGCGCTGCTGCAGGGTCGCTGCGATTCTCTGCGCCACGGCTGGTTTGGGAGCCTAAAATCCATGAATACGCTGTGCGCGGAAATCGGTTTTAGCGCACGTGCCTGGCGCAGACAATCGCACGCGGACACTCTGCGCCAGCCGCTTGCGTCACTTTTCTGCGAAATTCTATGAATTACCCTAAAAATGTCTCATGCACACTGGCTCTAGGCTTAAGCCACGAGTGAGACACGTGGTGATTTGATAAATCATGAATCATTGTCAGAAAGTAAAATGTCAATGGGCCTCATTATGTGTTCGGTGGCGTGGGAAGAATTGGCGGTATTGCGGTGGTAATTCCATTACTGCCGCATTACCTCACCGTCGAACTATCAGTTTGGAGGTAAGGTGCAGGAAAAAGCACCAGCCGAAATCTAGGGATAAATCCTTCGCCTTACCTCCAAAACCAGCAGAATTACTGCCGCTGGTAGTTCTGCCAAAATCACCATGGAGTCTTATGGACTCCATAAATGGGGCCTAACACCGCCATACCACCACTGGTAATCTGGACTGAGTGGCAGTAACTTTAAATCCTTGTGGCAGTATTGCAGCAGATTTACCACCGGAATACCGCCAAACTCATGAAGGCCAATGGGCATGCCTCATATCTAGACTCTTAAATGTCTTGCTGGTAGGTGAAAGGATTTGTGCAGCCCTACAAAAAAGGTCATTTTGATGCTGCCCTATCCTGAGCACCACACTGCAGAGTGGCACGACACTGCACATGCACGCTCCAAGGTAATTAACGGACCATTATAAATGTTCCCTATTTGCTCAAAATTCTGGATAAAGTGGCTCACTTAGAAATTGAGGAGTTCCTGCAATACTGCCACACGGATTTAAAGTTACTGCCACTCAGTCCAGATTACCAGTGGTGGTATGCCGGTGTTAGGCCCCATTTATGGGATCCAAGGAAGGTTTTTTTTTAATAAGGGGAGAAGTCCTAGCCTGTTTGATTTCACTTGGCGCACAATGTTCCCTAAAGGAGGCATTCACAAATGTGCCTATGAGTGGGACTAACTACGGGCTCACAACTTCACTGTGATGGCAGGACAGATTGCCCCTTTACAGTTTGTTGGCTTTAGCTTTCTCAAACTTTCGGTAAGATCATGCTCAGATATTGGATGGACATTAAATTCAGGGTGTGTCATGTTGATGTTTGATGCCACAATATCAGGTCCTTTATTGCCTGTGCTGCCTTCAGCGGCAATATTAGACCGGATGTTTTGAAATCTATCCAGTAGTGCATTTTGAATGGTCGTGCACCATTTAGCGTGTTTGAGTATCTATGATGGAAGAGAGCAAGGGTCCTCAAGCTCTCTAAGGATTCTAGAAATCTCCTTAGGGTGGGAGGCTGCACCTGAAATACCTTGTTCGTAGAATTTCTTGTTTGCTTCGAATATGGCTGTTTTACGCACCTTAACTGCATGGGAGTAGATGATATTATCCTCAATGGATTTGGTTTCTTCGCATTGCTTTAAAGCCTTGTTTTTATGTTTTCTAAGGTTGTTTATAAGGGCCACTTTTTATCTGGCAGCTTTTTCAGCAAACATGATTTTACAGGGGCCACACAGTCAACAGCTCTTTCAAGTGTTTGATATGATATGATATTTTATTTATAGCGCGCCCATACACAAGTGTTTCAAGTGTTTGTCGATATGCAACTGCAGGTTCCACTGCAGAATGCAAATTGGCCAAGTTATCAATGGTAGGTGAAGGCAGTGGTGCCAGGGCAGAGGCGGCGGGCTTGCGCAGGTTTCCATAGGAAACCCAGTACTTTTCTTGCGCGATTTTATTGACGGATGGCAAGGACATGTTCCCTTCTAGGAGATGGTGGTCAGACCATGGGCCTTGATTATTTTCTAAATCGCCAATGATGATGTTCTGTGAAAGTACCCGGTCTAAAAGCATAAGAAGCATCTGTCATTGCTGCCAGAAAGTCAGATAGCTCAAATAAAATAAAATCACCTAAGAAAAGTTGGAAGGCACTGAGAAGAAGCAATGGATGGCGGAGAATGGAAGAATGCTATATGTAGCAGCTTACGTGCATTGAGGTACATTATAAAACCCTGCTAAGCAAAATAATAAGCAGAGGATAGAGCGAGGGGGGAAAATAATTTGAATGAAATGAGGGATTTGTACGAGGAGAGGAAAACATAGCATCTATGTTCTCTGCAGCAAAGACAAATTCAAAGCTCCCTGAAAAGGGGTGAACCATTCAAAATGCTCCTTGAACATTTTAAAAGTACCCTAAAATGGCCCCTGAAACAAGGCAAAATACCTCAATTCTCATCCAAATAAAAACAAGAAATGATGCATCTGAAATACTGTGAGTTTAGCAACCAGGTGCTGTCATAACTGTTTGAGACTTTGTTACTTGATGCTCTTGTGCAAAGACTATTGGAGGCATTTTGCAAAATTGTGCCGGTTCTGGGTTCGGAGAAACTGGTCACCCAGCACGCATGGAAAGTCAAGGCGCAGTGCCAGGTTCCTACTTGCAGAGGAGTTACTTACATAGGAGAGATTCCCCCTCATCTACAGCTGAGAAGGGCCCGTATGTCACGTGGGAGACAACCAGTGATGGCTTTCCAGCCACCCGCAGTTTACATCCTGAGAGACATATAGAGGCCGATTCATGGAATAATTAGCGCGGCGCAAGTGGGCAAAAACGTGCGAATCGCAGTGGAATAGCGAAAATCGCAGTGCAAGTGCGAAAATCGCACGAAAAGCAGCGCACGTCGATTCATGGAAGGCCGTGCGCGAGAAAACCAGCGGATGTGCGATAAAAAAGTGCGCGGCGCACGTTGGCGCACGTTGGCGCACAGGCCATCTAACAGCGTGCGCCAGGTCACAGCGAAAATCGCACAGGCCACAGCGAAAATCGCACATAGCGCGGCGCACGCAATAAAAGTAGGCGGAACACGGGCGTAACACTCGGAATGGGGAACAACTTGCCAAAACGTGGGCGTCACGGGGGAAGTACAGGGCACAAGTGCGCGGAACGCCCACACGCTCGCCTACAACACGTATTCATGGAATAGAATAGGGGAAAAAAGCGCACGCTCAAACCAGCGCACAGGCACAAACACGACCGCCACAAGAAAGGAGGCGGTAGCGTCTCTGCGGCTGTAAGAAATGTGCGCCAAAAGGTGCGCCAACAAATAGCACCTATATACTGCCATGATGAATGTCCCATACTGTGGCCCTCCAGGAAAAATGACGTGCAAAGGGGTACCCACAAACACGGACACCCGCTGACAAAAAATACGTGTGCATGTATACCGGGGTGTGCGGGAAGTGTCACACGCGATTTGCAGGGTACGTGCATCACAGGGGTTCGCGTGAAGTTATTCACGCGATCGGGCCTGGGGGAGCGGGCTACGTGTATTACAGGGGTTCGCGTGAAGTTCCTCACGCGATCGGGCCTGGGGGAGCGGGCTACGTGTATTACAGGGGTTCGCGTGAAGTTCCTCACGCGATCGGGCCTGGGGGAGAGTGCTACGTGTATTTCAGGGGTTCGCGTGAAGTTTCACACGCGATCGGGCTTGGGGGAGCGGGCTACGTGTATTACAGGGGTTCGCGTGAAGTTCCTCACGCGATCGGGCCTGGGGGAGTGGGCTACGTGTATTTCAGGGGTTCGCGTGAAGTTCCTCACGCGATCGGGCCTGGGGGAGCGGGCTACGTGTATTACAGGGGTTCGCGTGAAGTTCCTCACGCGATCGGGCCTGGGGGAGCGGGCTACGTGTATTACAGGGGTTGGCGTGAAGTTCCTCACGCGATCGGGCCTGGGGGAGCGTGCTACGTGTATTTCTGGGGTGCGCGGGAAGTTCCACACGCGAATAGCCTGGGCGCGTGAATTTGCGGGGTGCGCGGGAAGTTCCACACGCGAATAGCCTGGGTGCGTGTATTTCAGGGGTGCGCGGGAAGTTCCACACGCGAATAGCCTGGGTGCGTGTATTTCAGGGGTGCGTGGGAAGTTCCACACGCGAATAGCCTGGGCGCGTGTATTACAGGGGTGCGCGGGAAGTTACGCACGCGAATAGCCTGGGCGCGTGAATTTGAGGGGTGCGCGGGAAGTTCCACACGCGAATAGCCTGGGCGCGTGTATTTCAGGGGTGCGCGGGAAGTTCCACACGCGAATAGCCTGGGCGCGTGTATTTCAGGGGTGCGCGGGAAGTTCCACACGCGAATAGCCTGGGCGCGTGAATTTGAGGGGTGCGCGGGAAGTTCCACACGCGAATAGCCTGGGCGCGTGTATTTCAGGGGTGCGCGGGAAGTTCCACACGCGAATAGCCTGGGCGCGTGTATTTCAGGGGTGCGCGGGAAGTTCCACACGCGAATAGCCTGGGCGCGTGAATTTGAGGGGTGCGCGGGAAGTTCCACACGCGAATAGCCTGGGCGCGTGTATTTCAGGGGTGCGCGGGGAGTTCCACACGCGAATAGCCTGGGCGCGTGTATTTCAGGGGTGCGCGGGAAGTTCCACACGCGAATAGCCTGGGCGCGTGTATTGCAGGGGTGCGCGGGAAGTTCCACACGCGAATAGCCTGGGCGCGTGTATTACAGGGGTGCGCGGGAAGTTTTACACGCGAATAGCCTGGGCGCGTGTATTTCAGGGGTGCGCGGGTAGTTTTACACGCGATTTCTGCACGGTACGTGTATTTCAGGGGTGCCGGGGAGTCCCACATGTGATTTGACAGTGTGGGTCCTCCCAGGTGTACCCTGTACACCCTCCACGGCCCCTGCAGGCAGCCCACACCACAGGGGACTACCCTGCATCCCTGGTCATGTCCCGCAGGCAGCCCACCCAACATGGGCATGCCCCCCAGCAAAGGCACATGTCTCCTTGAACTAATGAACACCAACACATGTCCCCTTGCACCCCCACCCCCCAGCACTGTGGGGCACTTGCCAGCAGGCCCCCACCCATGTCCAACTCATGTCCCCCACCACCCCCACCCCCCAGCACTGTGGGGCACCTGCCAGTAGGCCCCCACCCATGTCCAACTCATGTCTCCCACCACCCCCAGCCACCAGGGTCACCCTCCACCAGGCCCCCACCCATGTCCCCTATCACCCCCACCCCCCAGCCACCAGGGGCACCCTCCACCAGGCCCCCACTCATGTCACCCATCACCCCCACCCCCCAGCCACCAGGGTCACCCTCCACCAGGCCCCCACTCATGTCTCCCACCACCCCCACACCCCAGCAGTGCAGGGGCAGCCTCCACCAGGCCCCCACTCATGTCCCCCACCCCCCAGCGACCAGGGGCACCCTCCACCAGGCCCCACTCATGTCTACCACCACCCCCACAACCCCAGCCACCAGGGGCACCCTCCACCAGGCCCCCACTCATGTCACCCACCACCCCCACCCCCCAGCCACCAGGGTCACCCTCCACCAGGGCCCCACTCATGTCTCCCACCACCCCCACACCCCAGCAGTGCAGGGCAGCCTCCACCAGGCCCCACTCATGTCTACCACCACCCCCACACCCCCAGCCACCAGGGGCACCCTCCACCAGGCCCCCACTCATGTCACCCACCACCCCCACCCCCCAGCCACCAGGGTCACCCTCCACCAGGGCCCCACTCATGTCTCCCACCACCCCCACACCCCAGCAGTGCAGGGGCAACCTCCACCAGGCCCCCACTCATGTCTCCCACCACCCCCACACCCCAGCAGTGCAGGGGCAGCCTCCACCAGGCCCCCACTCATGTCTCCCACCACCCCCACACCCCAGCAGTGCAGGGGCAGCCTCCACCAGGCCCCCACTCATGTCACCCACCACCCCCACCCCCCAGCCACCAGGGTCACCCTCCACCAGGCCCCCACTCATGTCTCCCACCACCCCCACACCCCAGCAGTGCAGGGGCAGCCTCCACCAGGCCCCCACTCATGTCACCCACCACCCCCACCCCCCAGCCACCAGGGTCACCCTCCACCAGGCCCCCACTCATGTCTCCCACCACCCCCACACCCCAGCAGTGCAGGGGCAGCCTCCACCAGGCCCCCACTCATGTCACCCACCACCCCCACCCCCCAGCCACCAGGGTCACCCTCCACCAGGCCCCCACTCATGTCTCCCACCACCCCCACACCCCAGCAGTGCAGGGGCAGCCTCCACCAGGCCCCCACTCATGTCTCCCACCACCCCCACACCCCAGCAGTGCAGGGGCAGCCTCCACCAGGCCCCCACTCATGTCACCCACCACCCCCACCCCCCAGCCACCAGGGTCACCCTCCACCAGGCCCCCACTCATGTCTCCCACCACCCCCACACCCCAGCAGTGCAGGGGCAGCCTCCACCAGGCCCCCACTCATGTCACCCACCACCCCCACCCCCCAGCCACCAGGGTCACCCTCCACCAGGCCCCCACTCATGTCTCCCACCACCCCCACACCCCAGCAGTGCAGGGGCAGCCTCCACCAGGCCCCCACTCATGTCACCCACCACCCCCACCCCCCAGCCACCAGGGTCACCCTCCACCAGGCCCCCACTCATGTCTCCCACCACCCCCACACCCCAGCAGTGCAGGGGCAGCCTCCACCAGGCCCCCACTCATGTCTCCCACCACCCCCACACCCCAGCAGTGCAGGGGCAGCCTCCACCAGGCCCCCACTCATGTCTCCCACCACCCCCACACCCCAGCAGTGCTGGGGCAGCCTCCACCAGGCCCCCACTCATGTCTCCCACCACCCCCACACCCCAGCAGTGCAGGGGCAGCCTCCACCAGGCCCCCACTCATGTCTCCCACCACCCCCACACCCCAGCAGTGCAGGGGCAGCCTCCACCAGGCACCCACACATGTCCCCCTGCCCCCAGGTCCTGACGATACTCAATCATGGCAGTAATGGGCAGCATACCCAGCACAAACACCCAGGCAAGGATTGTATCCACCCACATAGTGAATGCAATTACATGATACAACCCCAATGGCAAGTCTGTAAAAGAACACATGTCCGTCACACACACATACACAATGGGTGCAAGTCAATGTCAAAACCCATATCATGACATGTATGAAACCAATGAGAAAATACCACAAGTGAAAGTTAAAAAGAACATGTATTAAAGATGAAAAATAAGTAAAAAAATCAAACATACAACAATGGCGATAACAAAATAAATGGTCCATGTCCGAGAACAAATGTAAAAATAAAATAAACAAAGTAATCCAAAAACAAATGTTGTCCAAAGCAAAATCATGTGGAAGTAAAATAATGAAAAACCATTTCCTCATGGTGAACACAATAATTAATAAAAAAAATAATTTCTTCTAAAACCAAACTATATACACGAAAAATCCAGGGTCCATGAGCCCAACACCATAAATGAAAACTACTACTACCTAATGAAAATAATATATACAAAAAAGTGGCCATTGTCCGAGCCGTCCAAAAAAAAAAAAATTAATAAAGGAAACCTAACACTAAATAACTAAATAACTATATACAAAGGCAGCGGGCAAGTCCTGCGGCTCACTCGGTGATGTTGCTGGCCAGGGCATCATCGAACTCCATGTCGATGTCCTGGAGGCGGGACTCTGTCCTGGCCCCGAGGTCTCACAGGGATAACCCCATGTCCAGCTCAAACTCCCTGCGAGCTTCCTCGAGGCACTCAGCCCGCCTCAACGCCCGACGCATGGAGAACTCCGCCCTGACCATGGTGAGCCGCTCCTCTTCCGCCCGCTGCCGCTCCGCACCTATCCGCTGGACCAACTGCTCCCACACGGAAGACACCACCATCCCAGGGTTGCCCTGCCCTCCGGCCGATGCCTGCCCCTCTGATCTTGAAGGCCCCGAGCCATGATGCCTCCCACGTCGAGCCTGCTGCTGCCTCCGACGCCACTGCCTCTGCCAGCACGACGGCATCCAGGCTGATGGAAACCACCGACGCCGTCGTGCACGTGCCCTGCCTGATGATGCTGTCACATCTTCCACCTGCTGGGGTCCAGTTGCTGTGTTGTCCACCCCTGCTGGACCTCCGACTCCCAACTGTGGCAGGGATGGGATCCCCACCGAGCTGGCTGCATTGGTCGGGGCAGGTCCACAGGGGGCCCTGGTGGCATCTGGGCTGGAAGACGGCAAGGAGAACGACTGGTGGATAGCCTGCACAGAGGAGGAGAGGGCCGCCACATTGGCCAACACATGCAGGAAACCCCCGAACATGGCCGATCCCAATTGGGCCACGTCGGCACGGTGCACTTCGTGATGACGTGCGTGCTCCTCCCGGGAAGCACGCACGGCATCACGAATCACAGCCGTGCGCATCGCGACCCCAATCAGGACCTTCTCCACACGGCCAGGGGTTCCCACGTCCGCAGGTGGAGGGGAGTCAGGTGACATGGACATCCCCTCTACCTGCGGACGGGCCTGGGACGGGGCATCCCTGCTGGTGCATGGTGGTGCACTCACAGGGTCAGGGACAGCGACATGAACAGGCCCCTCCACGGTGACCTGTGCTGCCTCCTGCCCCTGGCCCTGGACTGCACCACTTGCACCAGCAGGGATGCCCCCACCAGGCCCCATGTGTGCCCCAGTGGCGGCCTCCTCCTCCTCTGTGCAAACCACTAACCTGGATGGCTCCTCACTGTCTCCCACCATAGCAGGCCCCTGTGGGGGCTCACCCACCCCTTCCGCTGCAGCCGTGGGGGCATCCCCGCCGCCTTGCTCCACAGCGCCGTCTCCGCCCTCTTCTTCACTAGCCGCTGCGTAGAGGGAGACAAAGAACACAAGCATCAGGGCACTGTACAATGGTCCCCTAGACAGGAAGCAATAGCAGATGAGCACCACTGTCAAAGTACACTTCCATCATGTCCCTCCACAACACATGGGTCAGTCCAGGCAAAACACACACAGTAACAGGCATGGTGCATGCCATGGACATTTCCATGCATGTCCAATGGACTCTTGAAACATTCAATGATATGTAACTCACATGCATCATGGCTCATGCCTATCACATGCACACACTTCACCTCAGTCACATCCATCTGGGCCCAAACACACCAAACACAGCGGATACAAGGGTAATTTGGCTGCTTCACTGAATCTGTGCATTGTCACACACATGTGTCATGCATCCATGGCATGCACAAGTCACAGACACGCAGGTCAGGCACACAGACATGGCTACCATATATGTACCTGGCATCAGCACCCATCCCTCACCCCCACCCATGTCCAGGTACAGAGACTGACATGCTCTCATGTTCAAAATCTGCATAGGGCTCCCCATGCGGCATTTGAACACATGCAACAACCATGTGGGTCACACATCACTGGTCGCACATGCATTACCATGATGTCCCTGCACACATACATGCATACATGGCCTATGGCACACATACAGGCAAGTATCATAGAACCAGCACACCGCAACATGCCCTGTCTCACACAGTAATGCTTGGACACTTACCGCTCAACTCCAGACGGGCCTCCCTCTCAAGGATCTGGGCGTGGAGCGCTGGGCGTACGCGTTCCAGGACCCTCATCTGGATGGAACTCATGCGGCCCCGGCCCCCCTCCACGAGGCGCCGGGCCTTCACAAGGGTCCTGGACCTCAAGTCCTCCCAGCGCTTCTTGATCTTCAGGACGTCGCGGGTTGCCACCCCCTCCGCGTTGATGGCAACCACACAGTCGGCCCAGATCCTCTGCCGTCCTTCCTTGCTGGCGCGGGACGATCCAAAGAGGGCATCATACTGCCCCAGGACATGCTCCACCAGGACACCAACTTCGGTGGCAGTGAAGCTGGTGCCCCTCTGCCCCTCTGGCCTGGGGTTGCCACTGGTGCCAGATGTGGAAGTGCCCGACATGGCAACCCCAGAGGCAGGTGTGGGTGGGCAACTGGGTCCTGGGGCTGGGCTGTGGAGCGATGTAATCCCAGTCGGGAGTCTTCAGTTCCAGCAGGGGTGGGCACAGCAACTGGACCCCTGCAGATGGCTGATGTGCAGGCACCAAATGGCAGGGCACGGTGGCAGCAGGCAGGCAGGCAGGCAGGCAGCAGCAGATGGCACGTGGGAGGCTGCTCGGGGCACTGGGGGGCAGTAACTCAGCCTTCTGGGCAGGAGCGTGGTCTTCTGTGTGTTTTCGCGTGGCCAGCTTGATACGGAGTGATTTGGCACGTGAAAATCCTGCACGTCAGCGTGAAATCCGAGGAAAGGCCCTTAGCGCGTAAGCGCGTCAGCACGCATACGCGATTCTATTGGACCAGAGTCCCTCAGCGCGTAAGCGCGTCTGTGACGTGACCCGCACGGGTGTTCCCCACTCAGCACGTGATGACGGGGCACACGTGGAAATACTGCATGTCAGAGTGTCATCGCGTGTAATTGGACAAAAGTGCGCGTACACGCGATTGGCCTATGTACGTGTATTTAATGGGTGCGCGGGCACTTACACACGCAAGTACGTCAGCGAACCTGTATCCCGTGGTGCGTGTGAATTTCCACACGCTATTGGACTGGGAACTGGATTCCAGGGGTGCGCGGGTCACACGCTGTATCCCGTGGTGCGTGTGATTTTCCACACGCTATTGGACTGGGAACTGGATTCCATGGGTGCACGGGTCACACGCTCGCCTAGAACACGCGCAAAGCATACATTTGCGGACTTTAACAATAACAAGCTCAGACGCCAGGATGAACATACCGTTCCTAGCAGCAGTGGCAGTGGGCTATCAAAGGAGGAGGAGGAGGATAGTCAGGGCCAGAATATTCACACCCAGAACCAGCCTTTTCGGGATGCCTGATGACCAGGTGTATGGGAGGTACAGGTTTCCACCACACATTATACTGGACCTGGTGAGTGAGTGGGAGGATGACCTCACATCACCCACCCTGTGCTCCCAAGCACTCAGCCCCCTGGAGAAGGTCCTCAATGTACTGCACTTCTTAGCCACTGGATCATTTCAGCGGACAAGTGCCATAGTGGGTGGGGTGTCACAGGCCACCCAGTCATGCTGCCTACACCAGGTCTTGAACATCATCACTGCACACCCATCAGTCCGCACTCACATATACCTGCCCAGAACACCTGCAGAAAGGCATGCTGCCGCCCTGGATTTTTACGCTGTGGCACGATTCCCCAAAGTGCTAGGTGCCATCGACTGCACCCATGTGTCTCTACGTCCCCCCAGGGCATCTGAGCACATCTATAGGAACCGCAAGCACTGGCATTCCATCAACGTGCAGGTAGCATGTAATGCCAAGGGAATCATCACCTCAGTATATGCCAACTATCCCGGCTCCACCCACGACAGCTTCATTTACCGAATGTCCACCCTAAGCCGGGACCTAGAAGCTGGGCGGCATGGCGATACATGGCTGCTTGGTGAGTATGTATGCCACTGCACATGCATGCATGTTGGATACTGAGCAAGGTCACAACCCCACCAATGATACCAATCACCACCTCCACAGGGGACAGTGCCTACCCTCTCAGCCCACACATGATGACACCAATTCGGAACCCCACCACGCCACCCCAGGTAAGATATAACACAGCCCACATTACAACCAGGGGTATAGTGGAGCGCACATTCGGAGTGCTAAAGTCACGCTTTTGCTCCCTTGACCGTTCTGGCGGGCAGCTGTTATACGCTCCCCCAGTAGTGTGCAGGATCATAGTGGCAGCATGTGTCCTGCACAACGTTGCAACACGCCGGGGCCTGGCCGTGGACATGGTGGTGGCCCCACATCCCCAACCACATGCACAGCCGCTGCGCATGGGAGGGGAAAGGGCACGGGGGGAGGCAGCCCGTACACAGCTAGTGGCTAATTACTTCACATAGAAATCACACCCCTGTGGAGTGCACACTGCCCTGGCACATTCCATCTGACAATCAATGATGACTCAACCTGACACTGATCCTGAATGTCTGGAGAATGAACCGTGAATACCATATCAGCCTGAGATTGTTCACCTGGAAGTGTCACAATGTGTGCATCCCTACCCACACAGACACCACCAATGCAGTCTTGTGAAGTTACACATTGAAGCAGCTAAAATGAATACCCACTTTCAAAATGCAACAAGAGGACAGTGCCATGTCAGCCAACCCAACCCCAGCACCGCCACACGGCACACCGTGCCATGTCATGCTAATTGCAGGTAAACAAAGTAATCCCCACAACATGACATCAGTCTCACTATGTACAGTGTCCCTATTAGAAACCTGCAACACCTGAAATGCTCACAGCAATGCCGGACCAACAACATACTTGAGCACGTACTACCATTAACATGACATCACAAATGTTACATATTAGTAGTCTCACCACCTGGAAATGCCTGCACTCCCACCACTACCAACTGTGCAGTGTTGGCGCCATGTAGAGTTGTAGGTGCACTGCTGCCAACATGGACCCCATCTCCAGACTAGAGGTCCTTGTGTGGACATGAGGAAGGGACCTGCAAATTGGGAGGTAGACACAGAAGAAGAGTTACACATCAATGCAACATGCAGTTTACAACACAACAGCAATATGCACTAGGAATGTATACACAGTATTGACTACAGACTGCCCACACAGCTCATGGGAGTCCAACGTCACTGTGTAATTCACTGTCACTTGGGCACACCCTTTGCAAGCCCATGGAAACGGGAAGCAGGAGGGGTGTGTGTGACTCAAACCCAAGCATCGGAACCAAATACATTACAAGCCTGCATGTGCCCAGCCACAATGCAGCGTATGCCCACAGGAACCACGGAAGCCAACAGATCGTCCCAAAAAAATTGGGAATAAAAGAAATCAAAATAAAAATAAAAATAAGAAACAATCAAAAATGGCCATTGATGGGCCCGGGGGGGTTGGGGAGGCCACCCAGGAGGTCCGAGGACAGGATGCACACCAGAACCCACCTGCGTGGATCCTGGGAAGATAAAACACCTCCATGGGCTCATGGCCCACACGGCTACCCTATTGTGGGAGTATCACTGCTGTCGCTATTATCACCCTGTGCAGCTGCATCCGGAGGTGGTTGCACTATGGGAGGCAGCCCACGCAAGGCCCTAGTCTGCTCCTCCATGGCTGCAAGCATGCGGGTGTGGTAGGTCTGGTTCTGGAGGATGAGTGTGCGGAGGTCCCCATGCAACAACTCACGGGATGCCCGGACCTCCGCCCTCGTTGCCTGCATCTCAGCTGAGAGCGTACGGGTGAGACGCTCCAGCTGCTGTTCTGTCCTTTGGTGTGTTGAAGCCTCAAGCTCAACAAGAGTCGTCCTGAGGTGAAGGAGCTCCTGCCTCAGGGCTTCCCTGTGGCCCTGGGACTCAATGGAGATGGCCTCCTGCAGAGTCGCCAGTGCCGCCCGCCTGTCCCTGTTGGACCCCAACATGTCCTCCCTGTGTGACTGGCAGATGGAGTCGGTTGCCTGCTCTAGTCGCTCCATCAGCCTTTCTGGGGGGACAATGGAAGTGGCCACCCTATCCATGGCCTGAGCCATCATCTCGGATGATGCAGCCTGTTGGGTTGCCATACCGTAAATGGATTGCTCCCATGCGGTATTGCCGGGTGGCGTACGGCCACCACGTCGGCGGGCACCACACCTGTCTGGGGCAAGGCGAACTGCGCCTTGCTGTCCCGGCACTGCCTGAGGCTGCAGGACTGCATTCCCCCTCTGATCTGCTGGCCCAGGAACAGGATCAGATGTCGCGGAGTGTGACCCTGCATCCGTAACCACCGAAGGCGTAGCTGCCAACACTGACATCCCCATGGAGGGTTCTGACCCTGGTGCAGGTGGGTGAGACAGAACAGAATCCCTCCCTGGAACACTCACCTGCGACGGCACGTAGGTCTCTTCCGAATCAACACCTGGGTACAGCTCGGGGGAGGTGCAGCCAGAGACACCCCTTGAGAGCACGACCTGCAGCACTTGTGGGTTCTCCCCCACCACCACACCACGTCCCTCACTGGTGGTTGGTCGGCCCTCGGACCCCTCCTGGGTCTGCACCATCTCCACAACCCCAGCAGTATCAGGTGCGTCTTCCCCTGCAAAGACATGAAAACAAAGAAATGGAAACAGGCATTAGCACCATGGCACACAATGAGGGCTGAGAAGCAAGAGAACCAGTACTTGATTGACACATATCCCACATGACTAAAACTCTCCCATGCATGCACCCTCACTGCGTATGAAGTGCAGGCAAATGGCACACACTGATGACACCAAGATGGAA
This sequence comes from Ambystoma mexicanum, assembly GCF_040938575.1. Classification (NCBI taxonomy): domain Eukaryota; kingdom Metazoa; phylum Chordata; class Amphibia; order Caudata; family Ambystomatidae; genus Ambystoma; species Ambystoma mexicanum. The sequence continues at coordinate 1,303,674,343 of NC_090922.1, forward strand.
GATGAACACATTTTCTGCATGCTGCCTGGCAGTGGCATCACACATTGGCCTGTGATTGCCAGGTTAAACACACATGCCATCACACAGATGGCATGTACCATTGCTATTGAGTGAAGATGGAGAGGAGGGCAGCACCTATTCATTCAGTCCAGTTCCCGCATGTAATTGCTTTTCTAATTCTAACAGGTCCGATTTTTCACCTGGAGCTGCCAGTCTGAAATGGTCCAATTGCACAGGGACATGTGTGTACAAATGATATCCAGGTAACAAAGTCACTCCACTTTACCATACCCATGTCAGACATGTGACTAGTGGACAGCGACATGCCTAGTGAAAGTGGTGGAATGCAAACAAACTGACTGAATGAACAGTGAAAAATAAGCAAATATGTTGTGGCAAGGTGACACTTCAAGGGCAACTGGCGTGCAGTTGGGCTAGATGTCTACTGTTGGCAGAAGGGATACTGCTATGGCCAAATGCAGCTGCGCAGAAAGGATTGCATGAAGCACATGGCTGCCCCATACGACTCAGGCGCACACACTCTCACCTGGCACACAAACAGAAGCCCTCACACACACACCATGCACATGGATGACACACACATGCATGTGCACTCACCGGACAATGCCTCGTAATCAGCCAGATCTCCCACGCCTTGGATCTGTTCCTCCGTGACGTAGGTCCCAGCGACTGACTCATGTGGAGTGAGTTCCATGTCTACTACTGGAGACCCACCTCCAGTCACTAGAGTTGCGGCATGACTTGAGGCCAGCTTACTCTTTGCCCTGCGCTTTAGGTCATTCCAGCGCTTATAGCAATCATTGGCTGTGCGCCTCACGATTCCAAGGGCACTTACGATGTCCGCAACGGTCTGCCAGTGTGCCTGGCGTTGTGCAGGTGTGGTCTTGGATCCTGCAACAATGACCATCTCGTTGTCATGTCCGGACACATACTCGACAAGTGCATTCAGTTCGTCATCCGTGAAGCTGGGCTTCCTGGACGGGCCGGACTGTGTAGCCGTGTCTGGGGCATCAGCCTGTGCCGGACGAGCACTCTTCCTCTTCCGCTTGGAAGGTGGTGGTGATCCTGAGTGTCCTGCGCCGCTCTGGACACTAGGGGCAGGAGCCCTGGTGGACTCTGTATCAGGAGTGTGGGATTGCACACTCAGCATGGGAGTTGGTGCAGGCATTGGCTCTAGTGTGATGGTGTCAGGGGGAATGTCAGCAGCATGGACTAGGACCGACACTGTCCTAGCTGGGTGTGTGAGGGCTGGGGTGGATGGAGCCACAGCTGCCCCTGCAGCCTCTCCGCCCTGCCTCCTTGGTGCAGCAGATGACCTTGCTGCCCCAGATCCACGTGGCATGATGGCATCAACGTGCACCAGCGCACGTGTCGTAGCCCTGCTGACCTGGAAGTCAGCCATGGAGTCAGCCAGGTCTGGTGCCACAATGGGCTGGTCCAACAAGGGCTGAGCATGGATGGTGTCAGCCACATCAGCCTCAATGGGAGGGGGGGAGGGGGGGATTATGGGTGCCCGTGACTGGTCCTCCACACATGGGGGGACAGGCTCACCCTGCAAGTTACGACCACGTCCCCTACCGGATCCACCACGGCCACCACTTGTGGCTCTTCCACCTTTGCCACCCTTACGGAATCCTCGCCTCCCAGCCATGGCACTGATGTTAATGTGCGTATGGGAGTGGATGTAGACTATTGTCCTGGGCAATTGGGGGTCAAAGGGGTTGGGTACCAGATGGTAATTGTACCCTAGTGCTCTAGCAAGGCTGAATGTAACCCCTGGGGAAAGATGACGGGTCACGCAACGCACAGGAGGCCCAAAAAAGGGAGATGACGTGCACGCAACCCCTCCTAGACCACGTGTGCAGAAAGAAAAACCTGCACTACGCTGTGGCACCCAGTAACACAAGAATGAACGTATGCGTGTCACACGCAGCCTAGAATGACCTCTGAAGGGGTAGGCTACACACGGGGCAAGCACTGATGTTAGATACGTGCGTGACTCACCGTCTGCCTGGTAAACGAGCGTGTAAAAGGAGCACGTTTGGTTGGCAACACCCCCGCCAAAAGAAGATTTGTACGCTGTCTGAGGAGACAGGACAACAGTAGAAGGGAACACTGTTTGAGGGAACAGGCCCAGGTAAACCAGTAAAAGAGAAAAAAGAGAAAAAGCTGTCAGAGGTAACAGGGAATACGAACTTGAAACGCCGTGAAGTAAATCGCGTGTGAAACGACAAGAAGTACAGAATTCACCCACTCGCTCTCCACGAAAAGCACGTACAAGGAAAACGTGTTCTACACGTACCTTTTATACAGGCCCACACGTCCAGCGTCACTTACGCGGCGTGTACGCGCTAGGGCCATTTCCACCTATTACATGCTTTGTCACTTCTGCGTGTAGGGCCAGTTCCACCAATTACACGCTTTGTCACTTCTGCGTGTAGGGCCATTTCCACCAATCACACGCTTTGTCACTTCTGCGTGTAGGGCCATTTCCACCAATCACACGCGATTACACTCTGACGTGCAGTCTTTCCACGTGTGCTCTGTCATCACGTGCTGTGTGGGAAACACCTGTGCGGGTCACGTCACAGACGCGCTTACGCGCTTTGGGCCTTTCCTCAGTTTTCACGCTGACGTGCAGGATTTTCACGTGCAAAATCACTCCGTACCAAGCTGGCCACGCGTACGCACACGGAATACCACGCTCCTGCCCGGAAGGCCGAACTACTGCCCCCCAGAGCCCAAGCACGCTCCCACCTGCTGCTGCCTGACTGCCTGCTGCCCCTGCACTGCTGGGGGGTGGGGGCGGTGGGAGACATGGGTGGGGGCCTGGTGGGGGCTGCCCCTGGTGACTGGGGGGGTGGGGGTGGTGGGAGACATGAGTGGGGGCCTGGTGGAGGCTGCCCCTGGTGACTGGGGGGGTGGGGGTGGTGGGAGACATGAGTGGGGGCCTGGTGGAGGGTGTCCCTGGTGACTGGGGGGTGGGGGTGATAGGGGACATGAGTGGGGGCCTGGTGGGGGCTGCCCCTGGTGACTGGGGGGGTGGGGGTGATAGGGGACATGAGTGGGGGCCTGGTGGGGGCTGCCCCTGGTGACTGGGGGGGTGGGGGTGATAGGGGACATGAGTGGGGGCCTGGTGGGGGCTGCCCCTGCACTGCTGGGGGGTGGGGGTGGTGGGAGACATGGGTGGGGGCCTGGTGGAGGCTGCCCCTGGTGACTGGGGGGGTGGGGGTGATAGGGGACATGAGTGGGGGCCTGGTGGGGGCTGCCCCTGGTGACTGGGGGGGTGGGGGTGATAGGGGACATGAGTGGGGGCCTGGTGGGGGCTGCCCCTGCACTGCTGGGGGGTGGGGGTGGTGGGAGACATGGGTGGGGGCCTGGTGGAGGCTGCCCCTGCACTGCTGGAGGGTGGGGGTGGTTGGAGACATGAGTGGGGGCCTGGTGGAGGGTGCCCCTGGTGACTGGGGGGGTGGGGGTGATAGGGGACATGAGTGGGGGCCTGGTGGGGGCTGCCCCTGGTGACTGGGGGGTGGGGGTGATAGGGGACATGGGTGGGGGCCTGGTGGAGGCTGCCCCTGGTGACTGGGGGGTGGGGGTGGTGGGAGACATGGGTGGGGGCCTGGTGGAGGCTGCCCCTGCACTGCTGGGGGGTGGGGGTGGTGGGAGACATGAGTGGGGGCCTGGTGGAGGCTGCCCCTGGTGACTGGGGGGGTGGGGGTGGTGGGAGACATGAGTGGGGGCCTGGTGGAGGCTGCCCCTGGTGACTGGGGGGGTGGGGGTGGTGGGAGACATGGGTGGGGGCCTGGTGGAGGGTGCCCCTGGATGGTGGGGGGTGGGGCTGGTGGGTGACATGAGCAGGTGTGCAGGGTAGTCCCCTGTTTTGTGGGCTGCCTGCCGGGGCCGTGGAGGGTGTACAGGGAACACCTGTGAGGACCCACCCAGCCTTATCGCGTGTGTAACTTCCCACGCACCCCTGTAATACACGTACCAAGCCAAATCGCGTGTGAGAATTCCCGCGCACCCCTGAAATACACGTACCCTGCTGAAGTCGCGTGTAAAACTTCCCGCGCACCCCTGAAATGCATGCGCCCAGGCTATTCGCATGTGGAACTTCCCGCGCACCCCTGAAATACACGCGCCCAGGCTATTCGCGAGTGGAACTTCCCGCGCACCCCTGAAATACACGCGCCCAGGCTATTCGCGAGTGGGACTTCCCGCGCACCCCTGAAATACACGTAGCACGCTGGGAGACATGAGTGGGGGCCTGGTGGAGGGTGCCCCTGGTGGCGGGGGGGAGGGGGGTGATAGGGGACATGAGTGTGGGCCTGGTGGAGGATGCCCCTGCACTGCTGGGGGGTGGGGGTGGTGGGAGACATGGGTGGGGGCCTGGTGGAGGCTGCCCCTGCACTGCTGGAGGGTGGGGGTGGTGGGAGACATGAGTGGGGGCCTGGTGGAGGCTGCCCCTGGTGACTGGGGGGGTGGGGGTGGTGGGAGACATGAGTGGGGGCCTGGTGGAGGCTGCCCCTGGTGACTGGGGGGGTGGGGGTGGTGGGAGACATGGGTGGGGGCCTGGTGGAGGGTGCCCCTGGATGGTGGGGGGTGGGGCTGGTGGGTGACATGAGCAGGTGTGCAGGGTAGTCCCCTGTTTTGTGGGCTGCCTGCAGGGGCCGTGGAGGGTGTACAGGGAACACCTGTGAGGACCCACCCAGCCTAATCGCGTGTGTAACTTCCCACGCACCCCTGTAATACACGTACCAAGCCAAATCGCGTGTGAGAATTCCCGCGCACCCCTGAAATACACGTACCCTGCTGAAGTCGCGTGTAAAACTTCCCGCGCACCCCTGAAATGCATGCGCCCAGGCTATTCGCGTGTGGAACTTCCCGCGCACCCCTGAAATACACGCGCCCAGGCTATTCGCGAGTGGAACTTCCCGCGCACCCCTGAAATACACGCGCCCAGGCTATTCGCGAGTGGGACTTCCCACGCACCCATGAAATACACGTAGCACGCTGGGAGACATGAGTGGGGGCCTGGTGGAGGGTGCCCCTGGTGGCGGGGGGGTGGGGGTGATAGGGGACATGAGTGTGGGCCTGGTGGAGGATGCCCCTGCACTGCTGGGGGGTGGGGGTGGTGGGTGACATGGGTTGGGGCCTGCTGGCAGGTGCCCCACAGTGCTGGGGGGTGGGGGTGGTGGGAGACATGAGTCGGGCATGAGTGGGGGCCTGGTGGAGGCTGCCCCTGCACTGCTGGGGGGTGGGGGTGGTAGGAGACATGGGTGGGGGCCTGGTGGTGGGTGCCCCTGGTGGCTGGGGGGTGGGGGTGCAGGGGGACATGAGCAGGTGTGCAGGGTAGTCCCCTGTTTTGTGGGCTGCCTGCAGGGGCCGTGGAGGGTGTACAGGGAACACCTGTGAGGACCCACCCAGCCTAATCGCGTGTGATAATTCCCACGCACCCCTGTAATACACGTACCCAGCAAATTGGCGTGTGATAATTCCCACGCACACCTGTAATTCACGTACCCTGCCAAATCGCGTGTAAGACTTCCCGCGTACCCCTGTAATACAAGTTCCCTGGACAATCGCGTGTTGAACTTCCCGCGTACCCCTGTAATACACGTTCCCTGGACAATCGCGTGTTGAACTTCCCGCGTACCCCTGTAATTCACATTCCCTGGACTATCGCGTGTTGAACTTCCCGCGTACCCCTGTAATACACGTTCCCTGGACTATCGCGTGTTGAACTTTCCGCGCACCCCTGAAATACGCGTACCCTGGCACCCTGGCTAATCGCGTGTATAACTTCACGCGTACCCCTGATATGCACGTTACCCGCTTTGCGTTCCTTGTTTGGCAGCCCTGTAAACTGGTCCAGGGTTAGCGCAGCCCTTTGCGATGATTTAGCGATTTTGATGGCTTTTCCTTGCGCGAGGGCGTTCTTGGGGGCGTTACTGGCGCTGCTGCAGGGTCGCTGCGATACTCTGCGCCACGGCTGGTTTGGGAGCCTAAAATCCATGAATACGCTGTGCGCGGAAATCGGTTTTAGCGCACGTGCCTGGCGCAGACAATCGCACGCGGACACTCTGCGCCAGCCGCTTGCGACACTTTTCTGCGAAATTCTATGAATTACCCTGATAGTTTCGTTGTTCTCATTATAAGGAGCTACAAGCACATAGGTCTCCATCCCACAATGCAAAGTGCCATTGTCTAAAAGCCAGGACTAGTGACACTGATGAAATGGGGGCCTTGGAGCTATTCCCATTCTTCTCCATTGAACACTTCTTTTTCTGTGGGGTCATTCCTTCTTCTGCCCACTTCTACTCCCCCAATCTCTGCTACTTTGCCCTTCCTCACTTATCCCTAACCAGTGGTCGAAGTGTACGAAAAGAATTAGTGGAACTATGTTCCCTGCTGGCCTGCCCCTGCTCCCCACAAACCCCATTGCCACAACCCTCCCCACACACAATACACCCTCCAAACACTTGCACCTGCTGTTTAAGGGAACGTTCAGTGCAGTGCACTGAAAGTGAAGGTTTCAACTTCTTCCTACACTTTTATTTTAAAACAAAATCATTCCGGAATGGTTTCTTTTTAAAATAAAAGTATAGGAGCTGTACAAGGTAATTTAAAAAAGTATAGGAGCACCGCTCCCAACCGCTCCCGCTCTATTCGACCACTGTCCCCAACCGTTCAGCCCTTCTTTCCCCTATCACTCTTCCTACTCTCCCTGCTTTCCTCTCTCCCTTCCACCTGGCCCCTTCTAGTGCATGTTCCTTGCTACCCTCATCAATACACCCTCCCCCCATCTCACCCCTAGTCCTTCTTCTTTCCTCAACACTTCCGTTTGCGTTGTGGCATATTTATTTGACGCTGCTCTCTTGTCCCACACTCCTCCCCCTCATATCACAGCACGAGAACCCAGACTCGCATTTCAAAGACGATTGAATAAAGAAAGTCTGAGGACTGGCCTGTGTCACCAACCAGTTCAACATCCATTCTCTGTTATGTTATGCTGTGTTATGTTATGTTATGTTATGTTATGTTACTTGGTATTTGTATAGCGCCTAATGTGTCATTGGTATGACCTCAAAGCGCTGGTAGGTTGAACGCCCTCTGGAACCGCAGTTCAGGTCAGTAGAGAGAGAGAGTGTCGTATGGTGCGTGGGCGCACCGGATATGTGTGCAGCTGGTGTGGTTGTTGCATGATAGCTGCTTCTTAGCGGTAGGTGTGGTGCTGAGGAAATCAGTTGGATGTGTTCAGTCTGGAGGGTGGATACCCAGACTGAGTTCTGGCTATGTTAGACCTGAGGAGACACTTAAGCTAGCCGGTATGTGCTCAGCTAGCTGTGTTTTACTAGGATGATGAGGTGTTCGTAGGGTCATGTTAATATGAGAACATCTAGGCCGAATGTGTCATAGTATAGCTGTGTTTTAGTTGAATGATGGTGTATAGGAGAGAGTCAGCGTAGTAGTGTGATATGATGGTTATCAGTAAAACACCTGCGACCAAGCACGAGAGTAGGACAGGGGGCGTACATAGCGGTATACGTATATAAAGCGACAGGATGGATAGGGTAAACATGTGATACAGATAACATGGGGATACAGGTACATAGCATAAATAGGATATTCAGAGATATATAGAGAGATATCCACTCCATCCACTCTGTCCTTTCCACCCACTCCATTCACTCTGTCCTTTCCACCCACTCCATTCACTCTGTCCTTTCCATCCACTCCATTCACTCTAACCTTTCCTTCCATTCCATCCACATTTTCCATCTGTTCCATCCGTTCCATCCTTTCCATCCACTCCATCTTTTCCATCCTATGTGGCCCAGCCTATCCCGCTCAATTGGTAGGTGCGCCCCCACCCCTCCTATCTGGCGCGGATTCAGCACCTTCGTTACATAACCTTGCGCTCGCTCAGGGATGTGTCCTGTTGGATTTATGAGGACGAAGGCCAGGACTGCACTATGCTACAGCTGCAATGCCCGTCTGCAGGACTAGCTGAACTATATGCCTGTTGCATCTGGTCATGGGTTTACCCTAGAAAGTGGGTCTTTCCTTTAAAATACCTGGAGGCACATTACAGATTGACATTTTTCCCACAGCACCATTCAGCCCCAACTAGGCAGCCCTGGTCAGAGCTTTGTATCCGAGTGTGGGAGGTCACAGGAGACTCCAGACTGGCCGGCTTTGCGGCTGTGTGGCTACCTGCTGTGGTCAGTTCTCAGTGCCCTGACTCCTATGGGCACTCACAAGCACTGTTACTGCCATGCAGGCCCTGGGGGTCAGCCTGGCAACTCCCATTCTGTCAAAGGTGACCCCATGCCTAATTGTTGGGATGTGTTTATCTAAACTAAAAACCAGTGAAATACATGTAGCTACGAGGCATTAGGCTAGTGGCAGAAGCAAATAAATGTCCCCCATTGATGACCTGCATAATGCCATTGATGTTACTGATGATGTATTTTGTGATGTCATCAGTGTGCTCTTGGGCTTTACAATAGGCCACTGGACAAAGGAAGTGTCTCTTCCAGTACTCACCGAATTTCCATTTCAATGTTTGTTTTTTGCATTGAATTGTTTCAACTTAACTCTCTCTTAACTAATGTGTTTTCAGGGCAATGCTATGCTTTATCTCATCCCACCAGTAGTTTTAAAAGACTTTGGGCCTTATCACAGGTCCGGTGGTAACCCTGCCGGTGCTACCAGCAAGCTGCTGCCAGACCTGCAATAATTTACCGGCACCCGACTTCCCAGAGGCCACTGGGCTATTACAAGTCCTGCGGCCAGGAAGTCAGGTGCCGGTACAATTGTTAATCCCCATTCCCATAGAGTCCTATGGTAATCTATAGGAGTGGAGACATGGGAGCACTGGCACCGTTAGCAACGGTGCTCCTGTGACAAGTCTGCCTACCGTGTCCACTGCACCCGGCAGGGTCAGACTTGTCGGGCACAGCGGCTCCGGCAGTCAGATGTGTAGTTTGCCGGTCCGGAAACAAGGGTGCCGGTGAGCTTAATGGTGCCCTTGTTTCTGGACCAGCAAACATGTAATGAGGCCCTATGACTCAGTGGCCATGATGGCGTTCGGCCACGGCCAGAGGTCACTTGGCAACAATTAGGGTAAAAGACCCTGGTGCAATGGGCATTGTCACAGGTCACTTTGCAACAATTAAGGACTGTGCTTAAATGCACATGATTTTTGCTGTTTTAGCAGACATTTTGGTAAAGATTTTTTTTGGGTCGCCCTCTTTCACACTCACTGGTTTTTCTGATGGGAATAGCCTGCAAGTATTGCTTATTGCGGTTTTTGGTTCTCCGTAGAATCCCTGTCACGATAAATCCCATCTCCAACGTCTCTCCTCTATATCACCCTTAAGGCAAATATCTCCTTCACCCATCCCAATATCATGCACCACTTGCTGCAGTGCACCATGTAAGATGTATAGTAGATTTTGGAGTCTCGGCCTCCCTTTTCTCCACCAAGTATTTAAAAAACAACTGGATGAAATGGTCACCAGGGGGCGCGCTTATGCACACCTCCTCCGTGTGAGCTCCTGCCTTGAGGTCCGAAAAACGGAATGAGCCCCTGCTTTTGGACCCCCCCCCCACGAGAGGAAAGTCAGTCTGACACTTCATGAAGGCCCCCTCCCCACATGGGAAAAAACCCGAAGAAAATCGGACAATTTATGCCCACGAAACCATTGAGTGAAAGTTGCTGCGCTCCAATCAAGGCCCACAGCTGAGTCCGGTGTTGACGCAGAAGAAGAGGTGAGGAGAAACATCAGGGAGCCGCCCCCTGCACTGCGATCCCTTGGAGCAGGTGTCTACGGTCCGGCTCCGGATAGCCCTGCCACAGTGAACCGGTGGCACGGAGCGGACGGGGGACATGCTCCCAATAGCTCTGCAACCGCGCCCCGCCGTGCGCGTATTACACCCGGAGGAAGCTGTGATCACCGACACCGCAGGGTTGGAGAGGCCCTGAGGCCTTTTGTCTCCGGCAGCGGCATACGATCCCCCACGGAAAATCTGTGACCGGAGGCCCCGCAACTTATACTCCTTCCAAAGGCACGAGGGGAGGCATCCAGGGCCCTCGCAATCAACATAACGAATGCTGCAACAAAATAAAGTAAAGAAAGACATGGGGCCCCAACGGAGCTGACGGACCCAAACGACACACCTCAGTAGCAGTGAAGCCCGCATGCCGCACCCCTCACCAGCAGGGTAAAGGTGCCTAATCAGGCGTGGACTTACCGCCAGACCCTGTACTAAATCCAGGCCCAGACCAGAGACTCAACGGGCCCTATCAGGCACCCGGTGCTCCCCACACAATAGGCCCGCCACATCATCAAGGGAGCTGCCCGAGGAAACACACATCAGCGCCCGCCCGAAACGCATCGGGACCTTTGCGGACAGGGGCCAATCCCCACACTCCAGGACCTGGACGAAAAGTCTGTCAGAATAACAAAGGACAGTCACAGACCTGCCGAACAATCACGCAGCAGCTACCCAGAGACCACATACAAAGCATCTGAGTTGGGGAACACTGTCAACGCACACCTGCAGCGGTGAAACAGGCAAGTCTAATCTAGTGTGGGGTATGGGGCAAATTGGGAAAACTTTTTGCAGCGTACCTAACACCATGGTGGCTCATACTTCTTTTTGACGATCCCCGGTAACAGAACATATAGCCCCAACCGTGCTATAACATCTCCTCCCATCAGCCCGAACCCGAAGTGGAGACCTACAGCTGCAAATTTCCCCCCACTCATGATTCAGCCCCAGACAACTCTCCTGCAACGGATCGGGAGCGCAAAGCGAGTCACACCCAAAGTGGAAAAGCAAATTTTGGGGATGTTGCTGAAGGGCCGCACGCAGCCCTGTAGTAACACAGTAAGTGGCAGTCGCTGACTTATGCCCGCTAAAGTACTGAATACACTGCCCCATGGAGTGGTGTGAATATGAGTACAATACGCTCCTGGCCCAGCACTGATCCAGGGATACTGCCCACCCTGAAAATTAGCGCCCAGAGGACATCACAGGGAGCTCTGCAACAGCGGATACCACATTTTCTGTTAAATCTATTGAAGTCTCGAAAATATATATTCCCCACAACCCCCCTACCAGAGTGAACATCCACTTTGCAAGTGAGTCCATTCCACGTGAACCAGGAGGCCTCCTGGCCGAACGCCTGCACTATACCACATCATTGCACCAGCGTACCCAAGCAACTGGGAAACGTGTTTGGGGGGAAACAAGCAACCTCAGTGAATAGCTTGTGCCTACGTTCGTGACTATAAGCACTACCCGAAGGGGCAAGAACAATCTCGAAGACGGTGTTCACCAGTCCCGTGCTCTGCACGCCCTTTCTACCCCCAACACCACCTCCCACCAGAAGACAAGTGAGAAGGGTGCCGAAACTAGGGACTAGAATCGAAACCGGACCATTTTCCATCGATTCCAATGACCAAGTCACAGCGTGCCATAACCCCCAAGGCTTGATCAAAGGTCGAGTGACATAGGACATCAGCAAAGTTCAACTGACCCAGCGTACACCAAGATGCCCCTATTGTATCACCCCAGCCCATCAACGGCAAAATCTCCACTATCCAGAGCCCCGAAGAGAACACTGAAAGGTGCGAACAAGGTGTATGAACGTGCAACAGAAGCTCGTCATCTACGCATACGACCCAACAACTCATTACACCGCCGGCCCTAGAATGGCATCTACGCCAAGCCCGAGTGTGGAAACTGCCGCCACGAAAGGAGACATTGCTGGTTTATTGACAGAGATAAAAAACATGGGGGCCAATATAGGCGGGAAAATTGATAAACTCACGCAACGCCTAGACAATATAGAGGACAGCTGGCCCACAGAATAACACACTTGGAGCAGAGAGAAGAGGAGTTCAAACTTAAAATGGGCGATTTGGAAAATCGGGAAAGGAGAAACAATGTACGCTTTTTTGGGATTCCAGAACAAGAAGGGGAGATGGAGGAGGATCTCAAAAGAACACTCCACGACATCATCAAACTGCTGGCTGCAGGTGAAGCCATCGATGAACCCAAAACAGAACGCATCCATTGAGCCGGTGGCCCCCCCAGAGGCCCAAGATCAGTTCTTGCCCGGTTCCACCGGTACCAATATAAAGTCAGGGTGTTGGAGAAAGCAAGGAATGGGGGTGCCATTACCCTAGGGGGAGCACAAATAACGATATATCAGGACCTCTCCTCTCTGACTCTAGCTCTTAGGAGAATGTGTGGCTCCCTCACAAAATGGCTGAAGGCACGGGACCCTCGCTATAGATGGGGATACCCCTTCTCCCTCTCCTTTGAACATGAAGGCACAAAGATCAGGTTGAGTTTGTTTAAAGAAATCAAAGCGTGTATATCGGAGTTCGGTCCACAAGGACATGAGGAAGATCGAGAAGAATCGACAAAGAATGAAAGGGTATGGCGCATTCAAGGCCCAAAGAGAAGAAAGGTGAAAGGTTTGAGGAAATACCGCAGTGGCAACATTTCCCCTGAAGGGGGCAACTAGCTCTCGATAAGCATGGTATACTTATTCTAAATGTCTCTTGATAACAAAAGGCTCAGACCCAGATTGTTGAAACACTATAGAGACAGATGTCTGACTTGAAATTACATGGTGATTCCAAAGGGAAGTTAGTGGGGGCTCATTCATTATATTGATTTTATTTTTGCAAAGGGACTGAGAAGCAACGGTCTCTGCTGGTGGTTTGTTGTCGGGCCAGTGCTTTCAACTGGGCTTGATCGGACGCCACCAAATGGGGAGAGGGAGGGCAGGAGGGGGGTGGGAGACTGGGGCATGGGAAAATCTTAAGGGAAGAGCTAGTGCAGAATATGGAAAAAACAGAAACGTAATGTGGTCAATTGAAAAGACGATATGTTGGTGGATGCAGTCGAACACTATGTGCAATCTGAGATTCTATAATTGCACTGTCCGCTGAATCTTACAGAAGGGGCTCCATAAGGGTGGGAACGCTTAATGTTAAGGGTCTCAACTCACCGACCAAGAGATCGCTTGTGTTCAGAGAATTCCGTATAGCGAAAATTGACATTCTCCTCTTGCAAGAGACTAAATATATGAAGGGCGATGATAGGTCAGTACTGGGGAAACGGAGCGGAATAGAATTCTGGGGTTCCGGACCACTGAGAAAAGGGGGAGTGGGAATCCTTATCAGGAAGGGGACACATTTTCAGATTACCAAGACATGGTCGTACATAGAAGGCCAAGCTTTATTAGTGTCAGGATCCATTGGGAATGTGTCCACCACAATTGCCATGATTTATTCCCCCAATGTAAGTCAAGCAAGATACCTGTCCAAGACAATCCCCAAAATCATGTCAGAATCCACTGGTCATGTCATCCTAGTAGGTGACTTTAATATTTGGGCTGACCCCACACTGGATCGAAAATCTGGCAACCCGGAAATACGAGATAGAACCAGAGAAGAACATACCAATATCACAGATATTGTGGATCTGTATGGAATGAATGATGTATGGAGACGAATGCACCCCAATGAAAGAGGTTACACCTTTTATTCAACCCCACACAACACCTTCACTCGCATCAATTATATTTACTTCTCCAAAGATTTATACAATACAACAACACACACAGAAATCGCCCCAATCACATGGTCCGATCACGATATGGTGATCGGCGACATACAATGGGAGCATTTGCCAGCTAGAGGCGGGAAATGGAGTTGTAATGAGACCTTATGGACAGATCCCGTCTTCAAGATCGAGATGGAAACAGAAATCACAGAATACTTTAGATTGAATAATACCGGGGAGGTCTCCAAACAGGGGGTCTGGGATGCGGGAAAGGCAACCTGGATGGGGATTCTCATGAGAGAGGGAGCCCGTAAAAAAAGGGAGAGAGCTCTGATAAAAAATAGAATCCGGGAGGAAATGTGTCATCTAGATAAGATGGCTAAAGCAGGAGATATGCTAGACCCCACCAAAATCAGTGAAGCAAAGAAAAAGAGGGAAGAACCCCGCCTTCTAGAGCACAATCAAATCGTACGCAAACTCCTATTACCGAAACAAAAATTTTACGAGAAAGGGTACAAAGCGGATGCACTACTTGTGGCTAGGTTAAGGGAACAGTGAGCGGAACGTAGGGTGCAAGAGATAACAGACGGAGGGCACAGTACAGAGATAAGCAAAACCACCATCCCCGAAGCCTTCGCAGACTTTTACGAAACATTGTACACACCAGAGATGGAACCCAGATACGCCTAACATTGAGACCTATCTAGCTGACGTCAATATGCCCAAAATAACGTACACTGAATCGGCCTACCTGAAACTCCCATAACAGGGGAAGAGACACAGAATGCAATAAAAAGACTAACCCTAGGCAAATCTCTGGGAGAACACGGATATACGGCCGGATTCTATAAATCCTTTAGTACTCAGCTCACCCCCTTTCTGGTTGAACTGTTCAACGAGATCCTAGAAACAGGAAAACCCCCGGACTACTTTATTAGAGCCCTCATAACGGTGATCCCAAAAGAGGGAAGAGATCCCAAAAAATGGGGATCGTATCGTCCCATATCTTTGCTTAACGTAGATGCCAAAATCTACACAAGAGTCCTGGCTGCTAGAATTGAGTCACTTATGCCCCATCTTATCCGTCCTGATCAGGTGGGCTTTATACTAGGCCGACAGGGAGCCGACACTATGCGCAAGACCCTACACCTGGTCCACGCCTCCCAAGCTATGAAAAACGACCCCGCACTCCTTTCCATTGATGCAGAAAAAGCTTTCTACAGGGATGACTGGGATTTCCTGATGAGTGTCTTGCGCAAGATTGGAATAGGGCCCAAACTCAGAAGAGGGATTCAGGCAGTTTATACGGCATCGTGAATGGGGAATACTCTAGGTGGTTCGAACAAAAGCGAGGTACCAGGCAAGGATGCCCCCTGTCAGCCAGTCTCTTCGCCCTCTCATTGGAACCACTGGCTCAGAAGATAAGAGAAGATACCCAAGTGGAGGGAATGCACCTAAGCCAGACCGAGTACAAAGTGGCACTGTACGCCGATGATATGCTCCTGCATGTGGTCAATCCTGAAACGTCCATCCCTAGAGCCATGCTCCTCCTTGAGGAATACGGCCGGATATCTGGATTTAAAATCAATAGAACCAAGTCAATCTTGTTCCCTCTACAAGGGTCCGCAGAAGTAAATGAAGACAAAAATGATTTCCTCTGCCTAACGATTGAACATAACATGTTACAATATTTGGGGATACGAATCACAAAACAAATAGGAACCCTATATGAAGCCAACTTCCCAAAACTCGTTGAAAATGTTCACGCAGACCTGGCTAAATGGAACAAACTGACAATATCATGGCTAGGATGCCTCAACACGATAAAAATGGCCTGTCTCCCGAGGTTTCTGTACCCCTTCCAAATGCTCCCCATTAAGATACCAGGACACTATTTCTTAGAGGTCAAGAGAGCGATTCTAAAATTCCTTTGGCAGGGGAAAAAGGCCAGAATTGCCTATGACACCTTGACATTACCTAAGGACAGGGGCAGGGTGGGCCTTCCAGACCTCAAGAGATATTATGAAGCAGCTCAATTTCGGGTGCTCATTCCCCACCTGCGCAATCAGAAAGAGCCACAGTGAATTGCAATGGATAACGATTATCTGTACCCGGCAAGGGTTCAGAGTGGCTATGGGCTCCACGGAGAAGAGTACTGAATAGGTTGAGGGCACACCCTATTCTAGAAACTATATGGGAAATATGGAGAGAGGGCACAGAGATGAGGAAGGTTACCACATGGCCATCACCATTGAGCCATTTATGGTCCCCAGGCATTAACAATCATATCCCCAATGTGGAGAGATTTCAGGCTTGGTACAAAGCGGGGTTGGAAAGAGTAGGTCAACTCTTGCAAAGCGAATCCTTCATCACACTCCAAGAACTAACAGAGGCATTAGGGATAGGGGTACTGTCCACATTCCATTTTCTACAGATTAAAGGAGTTCTGACAAAGCCAGAATGGAAAGATAAACTGAGTAGAGAACTCACCCCCTTTGAAAAGTTACTTGATTCCAGAACAGACATGAAGGGCCTGATATCCGCCATGTACAAAACACTGATAGAAGCGGGTAGGGGAACTAGGGAATATCTCAGAGCACGATGGGAGAAAGATTTGGGGGCAGACATCGACCAAGAAACATGGGACAAAATGTGCAGAACAGCATCCCAAACATCCATATCATGTCAATATAAATTGCACACTATCAAGCTCTAACACCGGTGGCAGTATGATCCACATAAACTTTCCAAAATGTACCAGTCAGCTAGTCCATTGTGTTGGCGTGAATGTGGAGAAACTGCAGACTATTGGCAAATGTGGTGGGTGTGCCCCCGAATTAGGATCTATTGGGACAAAGTCCTGGGGTGGATCAGGAACTTAGATGGGATCCAGAGATTGGCAGACCCCTACCTTGTCCTGTTTGGCTTTGAGAAATGTGAGGATGAATGGAGGAGAGTCCAGGGCTTGGCCCCGCACCTTTTGCTTGCCACCCAAGCTCTCCTAGCTATGAAGTGGAAACCTGCCACAACTCCGACCGAAAAAGAATGGGTCAATGTGGCAACAAACATATGCATCATGAAAAAAATAACGGCATCCCTACATGGAAAAGCAACACAATGCGATATTCTGTGGATAGATTTTTTTGAAGAAATACATGCCGGAGGCAACACATTGAGAGAACGCCACATATAGAGAGCTTAAACACGAATACCCCCTGTCATACAAATATCCCCTTTAATGCTGGACAACGCCCCCAGTGTACTCCAAAAGGTGTTGAAGAAACATATAGAAATACCCACTAACAAAGGAGACCCCGAGAATGTTGAAAAAGAAACCACCGACACATAGGAATATAAATAAGCACATAAAACCACATTACTCCTGTGAAATAAAAGCCCAGTCCTAGGGCGTAGGAGGCAGAGGAAGGGGGGAATCGAAGAAACGGGAGCGAGAAAGATTATTGAACTTTGTTGAATACAATTGAAAGAACGAATTAAGTTGATGTAAAACAGTGCTATTGGATCATTCGAAGTTGCGTTCTGATGTATAACCAAAAGCATATATGTTTGTTTGTTTATTTCTCTATCTCGTCTTCGAGAGAACTGTTTTGTATGAAAACTCAATAAAACCAAATAAAAAAAAAACAAAAAAACAACTGGATATATTTGTACCAAGGCACCAAAACGCATATTTGCACCACTAGTCAAGTACTTAGCTTCACAAATTCTCTGATAAGCTTCATAAGCATTTTGTTCCGGTATAGTATGCAGTGTCTGTCAGGATGTACACCTGACACTAGCAACGTAGGTAGCTTTTAGTTCCATCGGGCTCCTGAGGGAACAATGGCATTGTAAATTAGTCAAGGTCGCTGGCAGCGGATTATGTTTTTAAGCTGGGGAGCATTATCATATCAACCAAACCAGCGTGAGCAACCAGACTTAAGGAGGGCCTCTTAAACAATCTAGGAGTGAGAACAGTTTTACCTAATGGGTTGAAATGTTGCATTTCAGAGGATAATCTTTTAGAAAAATTGGGCAAAAAGCTATATGACATGATTCTGCTGATTAACACAAGACAAAATACAATAGCTGCTGCAGAACACAGAAGCATTCTACAACAGTTTCATGTGGCCTCTGTCCACAATATGTGCAAATAGTGATTTTTTAAAAGTTTTTTATTTGGTTTATTTATATAGCACAATAGATGAAGCCTGTGGGCATAGGGGCGCTAAACAAGACATACATACACAAAACATGAATAAGAGAAGCAGGGGATTATGGCTATGAAACTTCTAGTTCAATTTAGCAAAACAGGGCCATCTTCAGGCCCTTCTTGAAGGCTGGCAGAGATGAGCATGCTCGCAGATTGAGGGGAATCTCATTCCAGAGACTCAGGGCTGCATGTGGGAATGACCCCCTTGTCACGCAGGAGCGTTTGGAACATCGCGTCACCAAAAGGGAGGTGTTGTTAGAAGGCAGGCTCCTGTGTGCGTGCAGCCATTGGAGTTGTTGGGCTAGATATTCTGGGCCCAGACCATAAAGGCATTGATGTGTTATGCAATGCACACAGTACGGAATGCGGCTGTTCACTGGCAGCCAGTGCAGGGCCCTTCTGGATAGGGAAACATGATCTGCCTTGCCCGTACCCATTACAACACTCACTGCATTATTCTAAACCACCTGAAGTCAGAAGAGTTCCTCTTTGTTTACCCCCAGAAGAAGGCTATCCTGGCACAGTTTGGCAATGCTCAAAAAGGGGCAAAGCTGGGCTAGTAATTTAAGGTAGCATGAGGAGCAGGAGACTAGGCTGCTTGCATGTGCCTTCTTTGACAGGTTTTGGTCAAGAATGACTGCAAGAATCTAGACCTTGAGTTGGGTTTTAATCGGGCATCCAGCTATTTTGAACTGGCAGTACTCATGACCAATTCTTCGTAGTTGGGGGGGGCTGTATACACAACCATCAGTTTAGTCTTTGAATCATTCAGAGTTAGTCTATTCACTTGCATCCAAGCTTGTATTCTCCCGTACATACAGTTTAGGGCAATGGAATCAGTGCTATGGTCGCCTGATAGTGGTATGAGACATTGAATATCATCAACGTAATTAGCATAGATGATCTCTGCTGCATCCAGTTGTTGGAACAAAGGGAGCATAACATATTAAATAGCGCAGGTGATAGACAGGAGCCCTGTGGCATGCCGCAGGAGACCCGGAATTCCTATGCGGGAGAGTCTGAAAGAAGACTCTTGCTGTCGGGTCAGAAAGAAATGATTGAACCCACTTAGCTCCTGTCGCAGAGAAATGTGCCGTGCTACATAGCCTGTCCGCACGATGGTATAATCCACAAGATCAAATGCTGCGGACAGATCAAGTAGCAGCAACAGAGCTCAGTTCCCTTTGTCAAATATATCAAACATATTGGACTTACGGTCCAGAAGAGTCGACTCAGTGCTGTAACCTTGCTGAAAACCTGATTATTTAGGCCCCAGAATCTTTTGTTTAGACAGGTACTCCTCCATCTGTAGCTGTGCCACTTTGTCCAGGATCTTCAGTAAGTACGGCACGTTTGTTATAGGCCGGTAGCTACCGGGCACATTCTGGTCAAGAGTGGGTTTCTTTATAAGAGGTGAAATCCAGGCTTTTTTAATACTAATAGGGACAACACTCTCTTTAAAGGAAAGGTTTATAAATTTGGTAATGAGAGGGGCAAGTTGGTTACCACATTCCTTGACTATTGTAGTGGGACAGACATCCCCCTTACAGTTAGTTGGTTTTATGTGGCTAAGTACCTTCTTCAGGTATTTCTCAGAGAATGGCCGGAATTCAAATTTAACAGTGTCTGTGTTGGAGTGTAGCAGGGGCAAGGTCACATTAACTTCGATACCGGAGTCAATTTGGGTTACTACATTTTTCGTTATGTTCTCTATTTTGTTCATCATGGCCTGTTGGATCGATGTACACCAGCTGGCATCCTTTGCCACCTGCAAGTGCACTGGGCAGGGATCTTCCAGTGCCTTGAGAATCTTAAATAGTTCACCTGAGATTAAGGTTGCTCCGGAGATTCTATTTCCGTAGTAGCATCTTTTTGCATTCAACATAGCCTTTTCATATGGTTTTGTTGTATTGGCATAGATGGTTTTATCTTCTGCTGAATTAGTTATTTCCCATTCTTTCAGCGCCCTAAATATATCTGCGCGTGGGAATTGGATATCAGGGGAAAAACATGTTTTATTTTACCTGTCTTTCGATAGGCATGTTTTCAATGGAGCCAGATGATTGCTAGCTCATTCAAGAGTATGGCCATAGGCCTTAGCCAGCTCTTTGATACTGTAAAGCTCACTTTCATTATCCCTGTGGCCACAATAAATGCCATAAATGACATTGTAAAAACAATGTAAAATGCTGTGCCCACGATATATGCCAACATTGCCACTAATAAAAAAGAAAACATCCATGATGCTGTACCCACAATGAATGCATGCGACTATAATACAAATTCAAGCTGGTGGTCTGGCATATTCCCTGCTAAACCCATACATACGCACACGTCTGAAACACACACACATTTACTTACAGGTGTGCCTACACATTCAAATAATGTTGCACACATACATTGCACACTGCATTCGTAACAGCAGTGCACAGACCTTTTTTGTAAAATGTAATTTTTCACACAGTGATGGGGGTTTTCAGTATTCTCTCCGCCCAGTCTGGGGCTTCAATGTCCAGTGCAAGGCACTGGGAGACAGTGGAGAGAACATGTGCAGCCCAGTGGCAGGGACTTAAGGAACTGATTCGGGGCTTGGTTGCCAAACAACTGACACTGTGGGCTGAAGTGAACAGTGCCTGTGGGCCTGTCACAGCTTTGAGTTAGTTGCGATGATTTTATATTTTAATATTGTATAACTCTTTAGTGACTGACTCTGCCAAGCAGTAGCTGGTGGGTGGCAGTGGGACGGAAATACAGGTCATGGAGGGTTTGTCCAAGGGGGATTGGATGACCACTTTGTCCCCCACCTAGCTCAGACACTACATACATAGGCTTTGGAAATGCTCTCACCTGCTCCAGTAGAAGAGTTTCTCTAGTGTATTCGCTCTCTCAATTGTTGGCATTTTCCTCTTCTCACCAGGCAACCCCATAATTATGACTACAACTCCCAACATTAATCTTTGCTTCACTTTTCAAAACACATAGTTTGGAACTTAGTGTGATGAATCAACCCAGTGGTCCAGGGATGAATATCGTTTTTTAAACCATCAATCAACCCCACACCTCTAGTACACCAGAAAGGATCCAAACAGATTGGAATACAAGTAAATTATAAGACCTTGTCCAATTTTGGTAACATGGATGGAACGGCAGGCTTATCTCTGCAAGGTCGTGGCTCGTTGGTTAGTTTCAAAACAGCAAAAATACATTTATTACCTAATGATAAAGTGGACTGTCCAGTCAAGGTTGTATAAAAATATCTACTTTATTATTACTACAACAGACAGTTCTAGCACACTACACTTACAACTCAAGCTGTAAAGGAACTCAGAGGACAGACAGTTTCATAAAGGAAAGAGGTGCACTCTGGATACTGACAGGAGAGTAGTTGGTAAAGTAATCAGTCTCATAGTTCAAGATTATTTGGTTCCAGCACCAAAGGGGCAAAGGGTCGTAACGGTCTATAGAGGCCTTCAGAATAGCACCAGGGGGGCAGACCCACAATGTACCTGGTGCTGAAGAAATTTTTGGTGCTCAACAGTGTTGAGGCAGTACCTGGGCGCTTCGCAGCCTGTGAGACAGAGTTAGTGGTGGGAGACAGCTGCAGGTACCAGGCAGCAGGCAGTTTAGCAAACGAGACTGGCCGGACGTCTGCAGGCTGTCGGGCATGGTGGCTCGGGGCCAAGAATCATTGTCTTTGTGCTGGTTGTCAGATCTGGAATGCTGGCCGAGGCGTCTCGGACGGCTCTAGTGACTTCATCGTAACAACATTCAGCGTTGCAGCAGGATGCGGTTCGAGGACTCCACTGTCTCGAAATTGTCCTGAAAAAGATGGACGCTGGATGATGCTTGTGTGGCACTCCTCCTAGCCTCTTTTCGGGGCCCATGTCCTTTCAAGGCAGACGGCCCAAAGCTCGGGAGAGTGATTGCAGGCAACAGCCTTGTCCTTTGTCCAGAGACTCTCCGGCACTTCCCACCTAGGAAGCTTGCTGTCAGAACCTAGCAGGGCACGATGTGTGCTGGCTGGGTACTGGCTCTGGATCTGCTAGACAGGTCCTCTGAGTCCGATATCTCCTTCTGTTCCCTGTGAGATGTTTAGGGGAGGGGTCTTGCTTCCCTCTTGGTACTCCAGGCCTTCCTTCACTGGCAGAAGATGTAAGGTAGACTGTACCTTCAGCTCGGGTCCAAATGAGTCCTTGTGAAGTCTTCCGATGATCTGATCAGTGAGGGGCTCAACCCTCTTTTAAAGCCAAACGGGCTCTGTTGATTGGTGTAGGCTAAGCCCACCTTAATTAACCAATCCTGGGTCCCCACCAACAATCTTCAGTGATGATTCAGGTCAGAATCAGAGCGCTTAGCAACAGACAGGGGAAGGAACACAACATACACTTCTAAGTCCTACCCATTTTGCTGTCTGCTGTACATCAAAGTGTCTCCCTAATTAACTTAGCCTTATGTGGTGATTGGTCACAACATGGGCCTCCTTTGAAGTGGGGGATTGCAGGCAGACATTCGTCTCCCACAATTCACATACTTCCCAGCTCTGAAAGGAGTGGTTCCAGACAGGGCATGCACTGCCCTTTCATACCAAGGAAGGATGTTAGTACCAAGTTGACACATTGCATTACAAAGAGGTGGTGATCTCTGGTCTCTATTGTTACTTCCTGCACCCAGGTCTTCCCTGAGACCTGCTAATTGACATTCTTCCGTTTTCACCACCACCAGCAAGGTGTAACAATGGAGATGCTTATCCATGGGGCCTTGAAATGCTAATTAGGCTGCCCATGGCTAGAGGCTTTTAATGTACCCACAGCTGTCAGGTGCCAGCTACACATCACCAACGTCACCAACAACGCCCGGTTAAAAGGTGCACTACTTAATGTCAGATCCCTTGTGGCTCATCAAACCGAAATTGCTGACATTATCCTATCAGCAGATCTCGACTTCCTTGTCACTACAGAAACCTGCCTACATGATGCAGCAGGTCCCTATTTAACCCTTGCGGTTCCCGACAAATACACTATCCTCAGGGCCGACAGACCTAATGACTGCGGAGGAGGTGTAGCTATTATATTTAAATCCTCACTCGATATTAGATCTGCTACCTCCCTTCCACTTAAATCATGCAAGCACCTCACCATTAAAATACAAACCACCCTGCAAGGTACTATCACTTTGGAACTAATATATAGACCCCTAGGTTCCACAGGTACCTTCGAGGAAGACATCACATCTCTTATAGCCGAGAACTCCAAGCCTCACTCACAAAACATCATCCTAGGCGATTTCAACCTGGGGTACAACGACCCCAGCAACACTCCTGCGTCCTTGCTAATGCCCTTTCTGAACACGACTTTACTCAACTCATTACTCTACCCACCCATCAGAAAGGCAGAAACCATCGACTGGCTCATTGCCCACAATTGCAATATCACCTGCAAAGCCCCCAAACCTCTCCTATGGACTGACCATCTCCTCATATCATTTGACATTAGCACTAACAACCAGAACCCCAAACAGTGCCCCCTTGCACCAGCCTGTCTGACCAGAAACAAGCGCAACATCACTGCGGGAACCCTTACACCACTGGTTCTCCCAATCCTAAATATGCTCCCTGCCACCACTGACCTCAACCTACTAGTCAGCACCTACAACGACGCCATGACAAAATCCGTTGAGGCCGTTTCCCCACTAAAGTTACACAAAGGCAAACCTAGAGCTCATCTGAACTCTTGGTACACACCTGAACTTAAATCACTTAGAAAAAAGAAAGCCAAGATGGAAACCCTATGGAAAACAACTCCATCAGCGGAAAATAAATCCAATCTCATGACCATTTCCTTCCTTTACAAAAGGAGATAATCCGCACCAAGAAGGAAGCCTACAACGTCAGAATAAACAACGGAACCTCCTGCACTAAAGAACTCTTCACCATCCTAAAGGAGTTAGAAAATCCCAACCCTCCGACGGATATGTCTGTGAAAGACAAACCTTGGTGCACAAGTATCCAAAATGCCCTTGCCAACAAAATTACTGGCCTCCAAATGAAAATTGAAGCCAAGAGACTTCAACTTTCCAACAGTAACCCCTCCACCCGAGTATACCTACCACCACTAATACTACCACTGGTTTCACCTTCAAAAAGGTAACCATACCAGAAGTCCAAAAAATGATAACATCCCTCAAACCGTCAAATTGCAAAGGAGACAGCTGCCCCGCCCAGATCATCAAAGATGCAGCAAGAGACTTATCCCCCTTCATCTCCAAGGTAATCAACCTATCCTTCTCCACCAACTCAGTACCCAATAATCAGAAACAATCATGGGTTCTCCCTCTCCGAAAAAAACAAACTCTAGACCCAGCCATTCCCACTAATTACAGGCCAATCACTACGGTTACATTCTTGTTAAAAATCCTTGATAGAGTTGCCTACCTGCAAATTCAGGATTACTTAGAGACCAACCAACTGTTAGGATTGCGTCAATCTGGCTTTCAACCTCAACATGGGACATAAACTGCCCTTGTTGACCTCAAAAGTCAGATTGATGACATAAAGGACAAAGGAAAGGCTGCCATCTTACTCCTCCTAGACCTCTCAGCAGCCTACGACCTGGTCGACCATATAATACTCTGCAACCACCTCTCTTCCGCCACCCACTTCTCCCCCTCTGCTGTCACTTGGATATAGTCCTTCCTGGCCAACAGAACCATGAGGGTTTTTTTCATCCACGGCAGCAGCAGACCCTATCCCAATCACTTGCGGCATCCCACAAGGATCCTGTGTATCCCCCACCCTCTACAACATCTTTACAAAGCCCCTCTTTGACAACCTGGACCATCTGGGTGTCACCTACACCAACTACGCAGATGACACCCAGATACTCCTCACCATCTCTGGCAACTACAGTGTTGACGTCATTAGGATCAAAGAAATCTTCTCCATCATTCAGGCATGGATGGCCACACATGGCTTCTGCCTGAATGATGAGAAGACCGAACTTCTCCTTGTCGGATCACCTAACAACTTACAGAAACCTAGCCCGGACTACACCAACATCATTATCGATGGCAACACTATCCCCATTGCTAAAAATGTGAAAACCCTCGGCTTTTATCTTGACGCCAATACTTACCTAACTAAACAAGTAAACACGACCGCCTCAGCCACCGCCTACACCGGGAAACTAATTAGAGCCTGCAGACCTTTCTTATCCACCAGCAGTTGCCTCATGCTGGCTAGGGCTCTCATACAATCCAAGTTAGACTACTGCAACAGCCTTTACCTAGGTGCCAACCAATCCATCATCAACAAACTACAGGTTCTCCAAAATAATGCGCTACGAGCAGCATTAAACATCTCTAGGCGCGAGCACATCTCTGCCACTAGAATCTCATGCAAATGGCTCTCCATTCAACAAAAAATTGACTTTAAAACCCTGTGCCTTACCTACAAAGCCTTAAACCACCTAGCCCCTCCCTACCACACAAGCAAATTCACCATGAAGCCAGCCACCAGAATCACCAGATCCTCCAACACTATATGCCTCACAGTGCCCAGATTCACCTCTAAAAGAGCCGGCGGCTTGAGCTTCACAGTCCTCGCCTCTCAACTCTGGAACACTCTGCCTCTGAACATCAAGCTGACCAAATCCTTCCAACTATTTAGGAAACTTGCCATTGGATAGTTACTGAATAAAAAACCAACCTTAGTTTGATATAGCCACCACAAATTGTATATATTGTACATGCATAAATGCCACAACTGTATGTCTAATTACCTCTCACTGTATATATTGTACATATTCTTACAAATGTAATTTCTATTTACTGTGCCTTGTAACCTATCCTTAACTGCCCTTTTAATCCTGGGTCTGGAGCGCTATATAAATAAAATAAACAAACAAACAAACAAAGATGACAGGGGAGGGTGGCGCTGGTAAACTGTGTCCTCCCAGAGTACATGACTATTTTTCTGCTGTGCGGTGAGCGTGGAAAATATGTGCTGGAATGGCCCCACATATTCTCTGGAGGTTGATCTCCCATCATTCATTCTTTTAAATAAATCAAAAATCAAAGCGAGCGCACTCCCCCTGTGCGGATGGTCGAATTCCTCACATGTCCCCCAATCTCAACATGTGAACCACCATCCTACTGATGGTCTGGTTCATCATCAAGGCGAATGTACCAGCTGATGCCATCTGCATTTCCAAGCTGGGAGCCTGGCTTGTGCTGAATGTCCATATCTAATCCCAGTAGGGATATGGCCCACCGCAAAAGCTTAGGGTTCTCCCCTTACATGGCCATTAACCATTGCAGAGGCCTGTGGTCTGCCTGGATCATAAAGTGAGACCCAAAGATGTAGGATGTCAGCTTCTTTACGGCCCACACGATCACATATGCCTTTTTTTTCACAACAGCCCTTTTTATCAACCGCCTGCTTATGTAGGCGACAGGTTGCTCTATTCCTTCAGAGTTCATCTGCGCTAACACTGCTCCAATCCCAAAATACCAGGTGTCTGCCTGGATAATGAATTCCTGACCATAGTCTGCCACTTTCAGAAATGGGGCCCTGCACAATCCATCCTTTACATCCTCAAAGGAGGTTTGACAGGCGGGGGTCCAAGTTACCTTCTCTTATCTTTTCTGACGTGACATCATTCAGGGGCATGCCAATGGTCCCATATCCTCTGATGAATGACCGGTAGTAGCCGGTGAGACCTGTGTCTGTGTGGTGGGGATGGCCCAATTCTTCACAGCCTGTACCTTCGCTTCAAGAGGTTGTTTCTTACCTCCACCAACCAGGTGGCCTAGGTAAATCATGATACCCTGCGCTATCTTGCACTTTGTGGCCTTGATAGTCAGGCATGCATTCTGCAGTGCCTGATGCACTTGTTTCAGGTGGTATACATGATCCTCCCAGGTGTGGCTGAACACAGAAATGTCATCTAGATAGGCGACGCTAAGGTT
Organism: Ambystoma mexicanum; assembly: GCF_040938575.1. Classification (NCBI taxonomy): domain Eukaryota; kingdom Metazoa; phylum Chordata; class Amphibia; order Caudata; family Ambystomatidae; genus Ambystoma; species Ambystoma mexicanum. The sequence goes on from NC_090922.1 coordinate 1,303,701,131, forward strand.
TTCCAGTCCGGACAAAGCCTGGTTAACCATCCTCTCAAAAGTGGCAGGGGCATTCTTCAATCGGAAGAGCATCACAGTGAACTAATAATGTCCTTCCGGGGTGGAGAATGCTGACCTCTCTTTTGCTCCATCTGTCAAACCGACCTGCCAATACCCTGCAGTGAGGTAAAAAGTACTCATGTACTTGGCAGCGCCGAGCTTGTCAATGAGCGCATCTGCTTGAGGAATGGAGTGAGCATCTGTCTGCGCAACAGAATTGAGCCCCCAGTAGTCCACACAAAAGCAAACTTCAGTCTTCCAACTACTGGTCTTTTTAGGGACCAGTACTACTTACTGGGCTAGCCCAGGGGCTGTGGGATGCCTCTATCACTCCTAGTGACAACATCTTGGAATCTTCCTCCTTGATGGTATCTCTGACCTTATCGGCCATCCAGTGAATTCTACTCTTCACTGCCTTACTGTCTCCAGTAGCCACATTATGGTTACACCAATCTGCACAACCTGGAGTCAGCGAAAACAGACCGCCAAACTGTCCCAGTAAACAGTGACAGTCTGTCCGTAGCAGTTCTGGCAGGTCCATTGCAAGGTTGACTCCTTCAACTGACCCATCTGTGGCTTTAATGAGCAGGAGGTCTGGGAGAGGGTCAGTCTCCTCCTCAGTCTCTCTGTTAGTCACTAACACCATGACCAAGTCATCCCGGCTATAATGGGGTTTTAGCTGGTTGACATGAAAGACCATGCACATCTGTTTAGGTCCTTTCACATCAATGAGATAATTAACCTCACTGGCGTTTTCCAGCACACAGTAAAGCCTAGTCCACTTGTCCTGAAGGGCACTGGTTTTGACAGGCTCCATAATCTACACCCACTGGCCTGGAGAATAGACTGTCACTATCGCCTTTTGGTTGTGCCAGTGCTTCATCAGCTCCTGACTGGCCTTTAGGTACTTGGTTGACTGTTCCATGTACTTTGCCATGCTAGACTGTGTGGCACCTCCCTGTATCGGTGTTGTGATTATACGATCAGTAAATACAGGCAGTATTTTTTGAATAATGCATGTCTTACAGTTACCACCAAACTCCTAGTGTGACACTCTGAGTGTGTTGGCATGGCATCATCACAGTTTCCACCAAAATCAACCAAAATATCAGGCGTATTCCCCCAGCAATTGTTCCCCATCTCGTAGCAGCCCTGTCAGATGCGGAAAAATCGAATTCCCTCCTTGGTGCATGCGCCGGGTTCACTATGGAATTGGCTAAAAGCACTAAATGTGATTTATGAACACTTAAAAGGAAGTGCATACGAGCTAAGCGGATCCATTTACCTTGCTCGCGGACTTGATGCACGTGCGGTATTTGGGAAGTGCTTTAATGGCTTTATAATGTTCTGAGTGTAGCAAAGTGATGTCTTTTTTTTGCTTTGATTGAACAGGGCCTTCAAGCTTTACAAACTGAAAGCCATGTTAATTAAAACAAGATTCTTAGCAGTGAGGAAATACAGCGTGATCCCATCCGAGCATTGGGCGTCAGTTTCAAAGACTGGATCAGTTTGTCTACAATAAGACAAGCTCTTGATCTTTTACTTTTCCACAGTCAATTTCCAGTCATTTAAATAGTAATTGCATTGCTAACTATACTGTGCTTACCAGCCTGTGGCAATCTGATTCTATGAATGAGGGAGTTTAAGGGCTCTCGCCAAGCCTCTTCATCTTCATCTTGAAACTTGAAAGTTATAGCACCCTGAGTCAAAGTGCCTCCATCATTGGGCCACGCAACATGGACTCCACTATCGCTCGGTGGTCTGGGCATCGGGGGTCCAGCATCATAATGAGTTTACTATCACCACTGCTTCTCCCAGACCTGCAGGCAACCAGAGCACGCTTTTCTGCTTGAGACACTAATAACCATGGGGCTGTTCACTCAATGTGCCCCAGGAGGATCTTCTTGCATTGCAGGCAAGCCTCTGCTTAATGATGCATAAATTAGGTATTCTGGGGGAATACACCGGCTGCAAAATGCCAGCCTCCTAGTGGGCTTGCTTGCTACCGCCAAAGGTCAACACACTGCAGGGGCACTCATGCCAGTCAGCAGCAAGGATAGGTATGCAGGCCGAACTGGACATTTACGTGAAGACCATGGTAGGGGATGGGAAGGGGTTGAAGAACGTGCACACCCACCCCTCCACAAAAAAAACTCAAAAAATGAAAACCACATTGTCACACACAGACCATTTGGCGCTTGCACACAGGCTCTCTCTCTTTCACGCCCTTGTGCTCTTGTCCCTGGTGACCTTCTCTTCCTCTGCCTTCTTCTTCCTACTATTTCACTGCCTCTTCCACCCACTATATGCTCTATCGCCCTCTCTCTTCTGATGTTCATATGTCTCCCACCTGCTTGCCATCTAGCTCACGCTCTTCCTCTAATCGTCTCTCCCTAGGACTCTCCTTGTTCCTCCACCCTCCGGTCACTCTCTACTCTCCAATCCCCTCTCCTATCTACTCTCCACTCTCCTCATTTAGTCACTCTCCACTCTTAACACCCTTCTACACCCGTCCCTCCCCTCCATTCTCCATTCCTCCCTACTCTCCACTACTCTCTAATGTCCCCCTCCTATTTTCCCTCTTGCATTTACCCCCTTTCACTCACTCAGCCCCCCTGTCACACACCCTTCGTACTCACCTACTATTCCACTTACCCTCAGTCGCTCTCCCCACTCGCCACATAACCAATCTCATACCCAAGTACCACTTCTGACCAACCAATAACTCACCTTTAAGACACTCTTTCTTAGTCTCCTCCATGCTCTGCTCCACCGTCCGGCTGGTCTCTTTGTCCGCCACCTTTCCCATTAATCTCACCGGAGCTACCCCCACTAACCTCTTCTGCTCAGTACTTTTTGGAGGGCCCCTTGCCTTGGCCTGTCACCTCCTTCCTCTCCCATTGGTTACCTGGTCCAATCTTTTTCTGACTTTTTCCACAGGACGTGGTTATCCAGATGGGAAGTTACAAAATGTCTTCCTAGCCGTGCTCCCTTTCCCCACACAGGTTTGCCTCCATTCCGTTTTTATTTGTTTGGCGTAGTGATATGGCATTGAAAGAATGTTTTGTGTCACGGGGCAATGTGTTATGATATGATAGGTCATTTATAATGCACTTAATACCCAGAGGTTTCTAAGCACGGACCTGGGGGATCGAATCCTTAACGACCAGCCCTACTCTAATACAAAAACAGACTTGTTCCTTAGTTCTGAACAGATTTACCAAGGGCCCATTCTGGTCCTGGGATTTCGGGCTTCACACCAGGTGTCTTCCTATACCTTGGTTTTAGGTATTCAGATTCTCAGTAGGCTTCACTCGAAGGTCTTGATTACAGGATTCACAACAGGCATCTCTCGTAGGCCTGAACTTAGAGCATCCACAGCAGTTGTCTCTCAGAGGCCTTGCGGTATCAGGATTCACCCCACTCTACTAGGAAGAGAAGGAGTACTATCCTCTTCCTTACTGATATTTATCACTGGAATCTAGCTTCAGGGCTCAGCTGAATCTGTGGTCATTATAGGGCCCCACGGTTGTGGGCTGTAGACTACTCTGTATGCTTTTTAACATCTACGGCCAGCCGCTGCTTGCTCTCATCCACTCTCGCGGCTTCAGATTTTATGCCTATGCCGATGAGACCCAGATTCTGAGCAGGTTAGATCAGGACCAGACAGAGGTGTCCGCCCGCGGTGCGAGTGTCTGGTGGCTGTGTACAGTTGGATGGATAGCAACTGGCTAAAACTGAACGTGGACAAGACAGAGATACTGTGGTGTGGTGGGTTCCTCTTCTAAGACTATCTCTTGGGCTCCTTCATTTTGGCTGTCTGCCCTAGGGGACTCTCCTGTCCCTGCGGCCACAGTGAAGAACTTCTTCCCTGTCAATGGCTGCTCGGGTGAGCGCGGTCTTTAAGATGGGCTTCTACTCCCTAAGGGTGCTACGGAAGATACATCCCTTTCTTCTGGTTGCTCTTCGCCCTCAGGTAGTGGCATCCCTGATTACTAGCCACATTGATTACTGCAATGCTGTCTATCTGGCCTAGCCGAAGGGTTTGGTGCAGAGGCTGCAGCGTTTGCAGAATAATGTAGCAAGGGTAGCAACGGGATCTCCTATGGAGCTCATATCAGACCAGTTCTCTGTTCCCTCCACTGGCTGCCATTGGACTGAAGGATTAAGTTGAAGGCCCCCTGCCTGCCTCACCAGGCCTTTTCTCTGCAAGGGGCTGAGTATCTATGGGATACATTTCTGCCATACACTCCAGGTCATCTGCTGTGATCTAGGATGGCCAATTTTATGGTCATCCCCAAATATCGGTGAACCTGTTTGGGGGTCGAGCTTTCTATGTGGTGGCAGGACCTCCCAGCAGCTCTTCGCAGCACAGAGAACCACCTTCAATTACGCCGTCTCCTAAAAACGTTCCTTTTTTTAAGCCTATCTGATGGTGCTGCCCTAGTATCCTAGCGACAAGATACCTTGGGGTGAATGCACGCTCTATAAGAATTGCTAACATAATACTCAGCTCTCCAGTTCTAATGCCTCCCTTATGTAGCCAGAACCTTCTGGCATCTGCTACGCCAGCCTCTTCCTTGGGCTGGAGCTACCAGGCACATTTACCACTTCTCAGCATCAAGGTGTTGAAGCCTTCTTTTATCCTTTCCTACTGGCACACTGCAGCAAGGACCACCCACATTCTTCTGAGGATACACACTCTTTTCTGATTTTCTTTTTATAGTCCCACCTAGGGCCTTCCCTTTCCTGGGTGGAACTTTCTCTACTATTACTCTCTGATTGGCTTATGGGCTTCCGGAGCCTGCTCTCTCTCTCTCTCTCTCTCTCTCTCTCTCATTTCACTCTTTCTGTCTCCTTCACTCCCATTGGAAGACTTGGAATGTAGGTCTTCCTCTATTCCTAGGCTAGCTAAAGGCTTTAACGTTCCAGCAGCCATCTTGGATGCAGTTGGAACCAAAATGGTGGCTCTGTACGAGGTGCTGATTGTGTGATTGCGTGCTGTGCTCGACCACATGGATCTGATGTTCCTGCTTCTCTTGTCCTGCTTCTTGGCTCTTCGGGCCTCTGCAGGTCTCCCTGCCCTTTGGTATATGTTCTGATGTTTTCTTCTGGGGAAGGGCGAAGTCCTAGCATGGTTCCCAGAATTTCCACGGCCCCAACACCTTGCCGCATGTTGCCCTAGGTTTCCTATACCCTCTCCCCTGCCCAGACCACTGTTCCACAACTGTTTTTTGGTACACGTGTAACACTAGTTGTAGGAAAGCACTTGCTCTTTGCTTCTATGCAAGAAACTGTGGGGTGAGTTACACATTTTTATCTTCATCTCTGAGAGAAGTAAAAAGTGTCAGATTCCTTAAATGGACATGGAACTTGTCATACCTTTAGCGGTATTGCATGGGAATACTGCTAGAAGTATCCCTCTGTTGTGGGCATGAAGGGGTTACGACATGGGCCTGGAAAAAGGGGCCAGGCGTGATGGGAGGAAAAGAAGGGGCGAGAGCCCAGAGTGTGCACGAGTTCAGTTGGAAATTAAAGTAGTTACTGCACAGACGTGTCTCCGTGTCCTTCTTGTATGCAGGCCGTACGTTACAAGGGTAACCACAGGTGACGAGCGATGGAGACAACCCACGCCAGGATCATCCTGTTGCACTCTGCAGTGTTCTTTCTGCTACGCACGTAGCGTCCTGATCCCTCTGCCCGGTGGTGCGTCCTACCCAAATGGGTCCCCACTGCCATCAACAGCGTCCACCCGCTACAGTGATTAGCGTCCTGGTGGTGGTCATCGGTGACGTGAAGCAGCACCTTTGACGGTGATCCGTGTCCCACATCGTAACTCCAGGCCGCCTGGCATCCTGCGGGTGGGTCGCACACTGCCTAGTTACAGTGAGCAAGTCTCGTCTGGCAGCCGGGGGCACGCCGGATTGCCAGGAACGTGACAGAGGCGCAGAGGGATTCCCGGCGCTGGCTGGCGGCTGCTCATTACATGGGCGTACCTGTGAACAGTGGCCCACCTGATTTATATACACCCCCCTGACGGAACAGGCTGTGCCAGCCCAGCAGCCAGCACAGCTCATGGAAAGAACTCTGCTACCATTGAAGGGGGCTGAGCAGGCCTACTCAACAACAGGAGCAACACAGGCCAAACTCCCACATGCACAAGCTGGAGGTTGGAGGTAGGAGCTGGGGCAGACTACAATTTCGGCCTGCTTGTGGCAGCGAGTTACAGTACTTTGGAAGGACAGACATGGGGGAGCAAGAAGACCCTCTGGCGCTGCAGCAGGCCAGTGCGAAGATATAATTTTTAAGAAAACCATTTGCATTGCAAACGCAGCAGGACAAGGGCCCACGTTGTGTCGAATGGGCTGAGCAGTTTGACGACTTCATAAGAGTGACAGGGGAGGAGAAGTCACCAGTTCTCAATGACATTTTCACGAATTTGGCTGGTAAGGAGATTAAGGGTATAATAAAAATGATCCCGGCAGAGGAAAGGGTCACCTATGACGATCTTGTGACTGCACTAAATAAGAAGCTGGTGATTCAGCCCAATAAAGACTATAAGAGGTACACTTTCAATCAAGGTTCGCAATCGCCACAGGAAACCGTGTAAGAGTTCATTACCCACCTCAGACAGAAAATGGTGCACTGCCAGTTCTCGGATGATGAGGCCATTCGGCTATGAGTCATCAAGGGCTGTGTCTCATTGGCGTTCCGGATGCAGCTATTGGAGAAACCCATAGCGATTGATGAGGTGATTGAGCTAGTGAGAGTCCACAAAAGCGTAGAGAAACAGGCCAATTCCATCGAGACGCCAAAGAAGAAGGCAGAGAAGGATGAAATGGTTGTAGCCTTTTCAGTGTCCAAGGGCACAAGCAGAGAACCTGTGCAGAGCTCTACCATCAAGCGGGGCCTGCCGAGAGAAAGGTTTCTGCAGCCAAGAATGGGGCTCCGCCCCCAGAGGTCGTGCTTCAGATGTGGCCAAGCACTCCCGCATGCTGGCACATGCCTCACTGTTATTCAAAGGTGCTCCAAGTGCGGAAGGGAAGGCCATTTCTACTCTGTATGCAGAAAAGGGACACCATCCCCGACTGTCCGGCAACCGACCCTCCCTAGCAGGAGGCCAGTGCCTAGACAAGCTTTGCAGACTGCATGGAGGCTGACACCTACTTATCTGCAGATGCCAGAGAGAATGATAAGGGCTGTGGACCAGTATCTGGACTATGAGGATGTGCAATGGAAAGAACAAGCAGGGCAAGCTATTTACTACCCTGACCAGTATGAGTATCCTATGGACAGCTATCCTGACTATGAGGGGTATGCGCAGGATCTGTACCCAGAGTGCACCGACGAGTTTGTCAACCTCATGCACGGGGAAGAGGAGTGGGTAGAAGACCCTAAAATAATGGTCAGGATGGGGGAGGCAACGCACTGCTTCCTAATGGACACGGGTGCCACCGTCAACATCATGGGGGAGGAAGAGTTTCTACAGACGGGAGACAAAAGTGAGCTAACTACATCAAATCTGCGCATTTTCCAATGGGGGGGGCAAGACACTCTTGCCATCCATTAGGCAGTTTCAATGGATGCTGTCCCATAAAGGGAAATCTAAGACCACCACCATCCATGTCCACAGAAGCCCTGTCAGCAGAAAGTGTCTGCTCAGCTATAGATGGCAAAGGAGCTAGCACTCATTGACGTTCCCTTCCAGGACAATGACATAGTGCAGTGCAGCGTGGACACCACCAACACACAAAGCATTTCCCCCATGATGGGGACTACAATGGGGAAAGACATCATCACACAAACATTTCCAGAGCTGTTCAGAGGGCTAGTAAGGCTGAGAGGGACTGTGGTCGGATTGCTCACTGATGAGAGGGTAAGGCACATACCACAGCACCCCAGGAGGGTGGGGTTCCATCTGCAGCAGGTAGAGTTCCAGGAACTACTGCAGCTAATGAACAATGGGAAAATAGAAAAAGCAGTGGGGCTGACACCATACATTTCACCCTTTGGTGGTAGTACCAAGAGGGAAACAAGATCAGGCTCTTCATGGGCATGAGGGTGGCCAACACAGCGATACAGAGGGAGAGGCACCCAGAACCAAAAATAGAGGACATGATCGTCCAGCTAAACCAAGCCACCAAGTTCTCAAAACTAGACCTCAACCAGGGGTATCACCAGCTCAAATTGCACCCTGCGTCGAGGCACATCATGACATTCTCCACCCAGCAGGAGCATGATCAAGCTTTCATGGCCTTGTGTGGCATTTTAAGCAGGGCGGGACTCACGCTAATCTACGAGAAGTGTAACGCTAAGAAGGACAGACTATGGTTTTCTTGACACATTTTCTCCAGCCGTTGTAGCCTATGCCAGTCGTGCGCTGTCGCACACAGGTGGAGCATACTCCCAGGCCGAGAAGGAGAACCGGGCGGCCATCTGGGCCTGTGAGTAATTTCACCATTTTGTAATCGGCAAGAAATTCATGCTTGTGCTGGACCAACAGGCACTCTTGTCACTGTTTGACAACCCGAGAACAAAGATGCCACTGCGCATAGGAAGGTGGGGCATCCGCCTCCAAGAATACGACTATGACATTGAACATAGGCCGGGGTAACACAACCTGGCTGATTACATCTCACAGCACCCGAACAAACAACAGCAGACACAGAGGGACGGTGTTGCAGAGTACTTGACCTATGTCACGGAGCACGCCCTTCCACTGCTTCTAACAATGAAAGAGCTAGCCCAAGCATTGCGGAAGGCTCTGTCCATCGTCATGGCAATAGAACTGACCAACACCAATAAGTGGAAGGACTACAGGAGGCGACTGCCACTACACTGGGTTGCTAACAGGAGGGAAATTGGAAGACTGACCAACATCAGCACGGAATTGGCGTTGTCAGACCAAGGAATCCTCCTAAGGGGATGCTGATTAGTCATACCAGCCACCCCCCCGGACGGAGAGGCCTGGTACTGACGACGCATGAAGGTCACAGGGGAGTGGACGTCACCAAGAAGATACTCAGAAAAACTGTATGGTTCCCGTTCATTGACAGCATGGTGGAAGAAGCAGTAAGGAGATGTTTCCCGTGCCAATGCACGGCCAAGAGTGACCTGGCATAGGGTCACAATGAATTTATATGGACCTATGGAATCCGTGGACTATCTGTTGGTAATCATGGACGAGTTCTCAAGGTTCCTAATTGTAAAATTAACAATCTCCACGGCATTCACTCACATGGCTGGAGTGGTTGACAAAGTCTTCAGAGAGTGGAGTATCCCACACATAGTGAAACTGACAATGGGCCACCTTTCAATCGCCATGATTTTCACCGATTTACAAAGCACCTAGAGTTGGTGCATCAGACAATAACCTTGCTGTGGCCGCAGGCCAATGACATGGCAGAGGGGTTCATGGCGTTCATAAAAGGAATGATACAGAAGCCCATGGTCAAAAGTATGCCAATCCAACAAGCATTGTGCCAGATGATGTGGAAATATAGGAACACCCCCCCTCCACAGTGCAGCCGGGGTTCCTCCCAGAGACCTAACTTTAGCGTACAATGCAAAGACGAGGCTTCCCAGAGCAGTGACAGAGCAAACGGAATGAAATCTGGAGGTGATGGATGCAGACCTCAGGTAGCGAGACGCAAAGGGAAAAGAAGCTATGAGATAGTGGACCAGCTGGAAGCGAGGCACGAAGATGAAGGTTTTCAATGATGGTGATGAAGTCCTAGTAAAACAGAGGATGCAGAAGTAGAACGACACCTGGTAGGAAACCACACCCCTGAGAGTGACTGAGGTCAAGGGGACAACTGCACAAAATGAGAGGAAAGAGATAACCCTAATACGTCATTTTTCAGACACCTTATCCCTGAGTCGATGGAAGTAGCAGAGCAGGGGGATGCATCAGAGCAGAACAACCAGGGGATGATGGATGGAGGAGAAGGAGCGGGACAGTTGGCCGACCCAGAAACAAGGGAGGCCAAAGGCGTGAATGGGGTCGACCACAGAGGGTCATCAAGAGTCCCACCAGACTCATTGAAAAGATGTGAGATGGACGTAAGGAGATATGTGAGGGAGAGGTGTTGTTGGCATGAAGGGGTTACGGCATGGGCCTGGAAAAACGGGCCATACGTGATAGGAGGAAGAGGAAGGGCGTGTTCAGTTAGAAATTAAAGTAGTTACTGCACAGACCTGTCTGCGTGTCCTTCTTCTATGAAGGCCGTACGTTGCAAGTGAAACACCCTCCAGACACAGAGTTTGGACAGCAGTAAAATCGGCAACATTTGAAAAATACCACCGATTTTATCATTACCTCTCAACCCAGATTGAGTTAAGTGGGCTTTTTAACAGGTGGGTCACCAGAGGTAATTAACACTGCCACTGTCCACATTCAGGGTTTTTCAATGTAACCATGTCAATAGAAATGGTATTGCCTGAATCCTGCTGGTGGTAGTCCGGCTACACCAATATATATTTTTTTCATTCTACCCACATTAGCTGAGCTTTTTTTGGCCAACGGCAGCTTGTACAGAAATAGAGTATGGACTAATTGGTAAGATTACCGGAATGGAAAGGTAAGGATGGGGAAGGAGGGAGAACAGTGGTGGTGGTACGTTCAGTTAGGATGTCAGGGTGTTCAGGGGGGGTGCTGGGAGTCAGATGTCAAGGAGCAAGTGGTGGAATCATGAGAGATAATGGAGCGGGGCTTGTTGGGTGACCAGGAATTGAAGAGATGACCCCCATACCAGAGGATGGAGGTGGTAGGATTGTACGGGGGTGTAATGAGTATGAGGGTTGCAGGGGTGACCCCTGCATTAGTAGAGGCAGAAAGGGCACAAACATGGTGTTTTCCCATAGTGACAAAGCCAGGCCCTGGAAACTAGACCTGGGCAAAACTGGCCTGTTGGAAAGCAACATAGATTGTGTTTTTGTACACTTTTTTGTATCCATTCCCACCAACACATTGATGATGGAAATTGATCATGTACATTAGTGGTACATACCACTGCTGAACATGCTATTAATGCACAAAAGGGTCAATTTTGAGCCCTTCAGGTATTGCATGGGAAAGTTGGTCCCACGACCCAATTTAAAAAATGTTTTCCTATACTGCGCTTCCCCAGTATACACGAACAAATATTTTAAAAAATCCAGGGGTTGAGTTACAATGTTTACCTCCACTTCAGAGGAAGAGGTAAAAATTGATGGATTTTTGACATGTAAATCCAACTCGAAATACCTCTGGTGGTATTACCCTGGAATACGGCTGCAGGTATTTTCCTCACTCCTTGGAGTCACCTCCCAACTCGTAACATGGCACGGTATTGTGTTCTTATTTCCACCACTTGAGTTCAGTGGCCTCTTGAAGGCCATGTGAGCAGATTGTGACCCCTGTGATTGCGTGTTGTCTTGAATGGATAGTATGTACAGATGCGTTTCAGCATAGATGTAGCTCTTATAGTTATGCTAAAGGGTAACGATGCAGACGATTCTATGTTTCTATTTCATCGTGACATCTGCACGATGGAACCACTGCGCAGAATGCAATGGCTGCCATTAGTTGGTTTTAATGGCCAGGAGGATAGCTTAGGGGCACACGCTTGCCTTGGAAGCAAGACGATGCGAAACAACACAGGTTCGATCCCCGGGTCCGCATGTTATAAATAACCAATTACGATTATAAATAACAAATTACAATTAATAGGGCGTTTGGATTAAGGCAGAGGGATCAGAAGTGACTTCCCATGGCGCTCCAGTACACAGCCCTCAGACTTACATTTTGCACAACTTCACATTCTCTTCAACGATACTTGATACAGAGTGCATTTAGCTAACCCCTTGCCTCTAGAATTGAGGCAGACTTACCAGAATAGACAGGTTTCAGCAGCATCGAGATCATCAGCACGTGGACCACCTGGAAAGGACTGCATGTCTATGGCCAAAGTCAGCCGCCAACTGTGCGGCTCAGTACAAAGGGAGGAGAAATAATGGGTAAGTCCCAATTTTTTGTTGAAGGGGGATTGAGCTGTGAAGGCACCAGTGATACGGTACAGAAAAAGACAACAGCTCAATTACCTCTCTCTCAGTCCACCTTGATAGCTTGTCAGGAGGAAAGTAGGGATATATTATCTATTTCACATATCCAAACTTATATAGGAAACATATACTGCCATTTCGTTTACAAATGATTAAAACACATTTTATTAAATATGTTCAATAAAAAACATACAGGTAGTAGGTGCTTTCCACAAGGCACTTAATACACCAAAGTAAATAATAAAATAAAGGTCCAGTTGTTCAACACTCAATAATGTTGGTGACTATGGTTAGTAAGAGACATAGATGGTTGATCACAAAAAAGTGCTGCTTTTAGAATATTGTAGCATTGCATTCTAGGGGAGAAAACTGTAGATGAAAACGTTGTTATTGTCCTTCTTCAAAAAATAGACAAAGTTTTTAGAATGTCTAGAGGATGTCTACATATTTATCGGCTAACGGTTTACATCAACACCATCCCTGGTGTTCTGCTCTTCTGAGTATAGCCCTCTTCAAGACAGGTTGACAAGATGTTCAAAAATTGCCCAATTGATCACACTTTGTCGGATACTTGTCAGTATCTTGTGGTTGGACTGGAGCGTTATTTACTGTGAAGGAGATTTCTTCCTTTCTATAGGTTGCGTGAAGTGATGACCTTTTTGGATTCTGCCTCCCACTTTTTTGGAAGTTGATCAGTTTGCAGATGGATGTCTTCCTTCTGAAATGCAGTTTGCCTGACGTGACTGCTTCTATGTGCTTTTCTTTATGGCAGTCAAACCTGGGTGCTTTTCGATTAGATGCAGGTATGGCGCTGCGTTTTAGTTCACTGCCGAAGGCAAAATACTTCTGTTTTCGTCCGCCCTTTTTCCTTTGCTGCATATGTCTTCAATATGGTTTCAAAACTGCCGAGGAAGCGAGATACGAGACCGCCGAAGACGCGAGAAAGCCGCAGAAAACTGCAGTGTGCAAGAAAAAAACAAACAAGAAAACGATTACGCGTTTCTCTCTATGGGACAAGACATATGCAGCAAAGGAGGCAAATTCACTGGACCTTCTCCGGTATGTGCCTCACTAACCCGGCTACCGTGGCTTTCAGCATTCTCCTGTATAGAGACAAAATAAAACACCCATCAACCCCGGATGCTTGATTTCAATGGGTTGCACATTCAACATCCATCAACTCATGATGCTTGATTTCAACGGGTTGACCATAGAACATTGATCAACCCCTGATGCTTGATTTCAATGGGTTGCCTATGGAACATCTGTCAACCCCTGATTTTTGATTTCAATTGGTGGCCCATGGAACATCCGTCAACCCCTGATGCTGATTTCAATGGGTTGCCCATAGAACATCCATCACCTCATATGCTTGATTTCATAGGGCTGTCCATAGAACAGCCATCAACCCTTGATGCCTGATCTCAAGGGGTTGCCCTCGTCCAGTCCTTTATAATACACTGGCCCAGTCTATTAGTATCGCCGGCAAGCCTTCCATCCTCAAGGCCCTCTCACTGTGTCTGATCCATGAATTTAAGAGTGTAACTCTTGTCTGTCCTCTTCCCTCTTGAAACTCCTTGCAGAGTCAACAACGGGATCAATACCCATACCTTTTCCACCATTCGTCCATCAATACCTGGCTCATCACCCCTCATTTGCCATCTACCGCTGAAAGTCTCCCTAGGCTGCGTATGTTCACCTGCTAGAAGTGTCCTAAATAAAAGCCTCATTGTAAACCTGTGTCTGCTGTTTTCTTCTGCAATCACATGATACTTGCCTGCCTAGTTTGGAGATCCATAATGATGTGTTTCCAGTAATGCAGCCTGACTGCAAACACTGGGGTGCATTGCTTGACACACTTTTCCCTACTTTTTCCTTTGTTTTTCTGCAGTGGCTCCCATGAATGTAAGCTGTACTCGGACAGACTTTCAGATCCAGCTCCCTAAGCAATCTCTTCCACAGCTGGTGCGGAGCAACATCTACTTGGGGAACCCCAGCTGCATCGCTCAAGTGGCGGGAGCCAACTATAAAATATACTCAAGATTTGATACCTGTGATATAGGGCCTCAGGTAACTAGTGACGCGCGTTAGGCTGCATTCAGGGTTCTTGTCATAACCCTCAACCCATTGAGTGGCCAAAGAGGGTCATTCTATTGAAGGCAATGGGGTGTAACACTTTTTGGAGATTGCTGAAGGTTGCCTGGAGGAAGATCTCATTGAAGGTAATGAGATGAAGCATGTCTGGCACAGTGATGAAGGTTTCAGGTGAGGGGGATCCAGCTGAATGCGACGGGAAGCATTATGGTTTGTTGAGCGTGTACGTCCCGCGGTGAGGGTGAGATCAGTTGCATGCTTTGTGCAACACGTTGGAATGACTGGGAGTGCTGAACATCAACGGGTAGACTCGCAATGAATTGTGCACATTCTTCAATGGCCACAGTTCCAATTGCTAGACATATCCACAAGTCATCAATTTCAGCTGCACCCATATCAATCATGCGAATATGCAAAATGCCCCTTTTTCGCTAAGTGAGTTGCTACCTCGACTCTTGGGATTTAGCGGGGGAAATCCAGAAATGTGGTAGCTGACGCCACCCCAACTTGTTCTAAGCAAATCACTGTGGGGTGAAGGATTCAATTACCCTGCCCCCTGAAAGTAGTATTAATGCAGTCATCGTACAAACCTTTACTGCCTGGAAACTCTGAGCTGTGCATGTGTCAGTGGTGGTGATGTGTTAACGCGTACCCCTGGCCCATGCCCAGCACAACGCATGGTATCGGTCGCTGCCAGTCTTTGAATCATGGGAAACCCTCTTGTTCTATCGAATGCAACTTAAGTGGCAGTGTGATGGGACCCAGGGGGGGCGTCAAAATGAGCTTCAAGTGAGGGATGTACCCTTCCTCCCCCAATTATGGACTGCCAAAGGTGTGATTCCCAATTTGGTTATATCATCATTATTTTTATAATTATTATGAATGGTAATAATAATTAAGCAATGGGCCCCAATGGACGGGCTTTACCGGGCAAGGTAATGGCACACCAGTTAGAAGCATGAGCAAAGCGAGGGCTTTAAAGTTAGATCGGGTATTACCTGCCCCAGCAAAGCCCCATGCCTGGAGGGGTTTATCACTGTTAGCATCCCAGCATGTTTACCAGGATGCTGATAGTTGTTTTTTCAACCATGCCGTTTCTCAACTTTAAAGAACTACAAACCAAGATGTCTGTTACGGATTAGGGAGAAGGGAACTAACTACACGTACTTCCTTCTCCCTTTCCATGGCAGCTATTGCTGGGAACATAGAGTGCAAAGTAAGTGGGGTGGGGGTAGGAGTCGATGGAGGATGTGGAAATTGTGGTTGTAGGTTGGAGGAAGGAGGAGAAAGAGTGTGCAGGACTACACGTACCCTAATTACTGGTAGGGAAGATGGCAGGCACCCACTTCCCGGAGGCTCGGAGCGGGGGCTTTTCTGTGAGGTAAATACCTTGTTCTGAGCCTCCTTATTGGCAGGGAGGTGACCACACCACCTTCCCGCCGAGTGCTAAGAGTAATAATGTCAGGTTTGTATGCAGTGCTTAGTTCCAGAATCCTCCTATGTCTAAGTGTTGCAAGAAAAGCTGCTATTATAACCCAATACTTGATTTATCAACCTCTGAAGAATGAAAGTCGGAAATTGCTAAGTGCTAACTTTAACGTGCCCCATGCCAGAGGTGAGTGCTGGTAGAGGCGGTGTGCTGGTATGGAGTGAGCACGTGTGTCAAAGGTCTGTGGCTGAGCAGAAGGTATTATAAAAGAACTTTGGAGGCAAAATACATTTCTACTCTGCAATCTCCAGGCAAGTCATCTACATCACAATAACCAGTGTAAGGTATCAGGAAAGTAGTCTTTGAGACCCAAGCATTGCTCTGGCTAAACAGCGGCACATATAGATCAGGGAAGGAAGGATATCTCATGGGCAACGCGTTTGTCTTGGAAGCAAGACAACGCGGCGCAACACAGGTTTGAATCCTGATTCCGCACTTAGAAACCACTCGCTGGTATCAAGCGCGTTATAAATGAACAATAAAAAAATTAAAAAAGGTTCTACTGCAAAACATTTTCTGAACTGTACAAGCATATCCTCTGTAATCATTCAGGGAGTTAATGTGAGACAAGCCAGAAGCAATGGCTGCCCCGTTAGATCTACATTTGCCCAATCTACCTACCCTACCCGCAGTTCAGAGCTAGGACCATCAACTGGCTCAAATCCCTCGACTCACAATGACTCCTAGAGACCCAGATGTGCCTCTACTATGTGGCGCATCACTGAATGTAAATTTGTTTATAGTATTGCCCTAATGCACATGCTATGTTCGTCACCTACGCATTAATTGTAAATATGTTTATAGTACTGCCTTTAATGTACATGTTCTACCCTCCGACTTGGCGTGATTTTTCCGGCAATGTAACCCTAGCTGGACCTCGCCACACGTATGTAACGAAGCTTTGCAACCCTCTTGCTGCCTCTGCGCCTGGCTACCTTCGGGTTAGGTGCGCATTACAAATAAATAAAATACAAATACAAATACAAATCTGCCTTGAGCAGCATACTCTGGCACCACACATGCGGAGACACTGGGCATAGGCAGGGGCATAGCCAGGGTTGTCTAACAAGAGGGGCCTGAAGCTAATGTGCCTGGGACCACCGCAGTGACATTCACATCTGTAAATGACCACACAGCACTGCTATGTGGGCATTTATACATTTTGGGTGGGCTTTGCATCTCTGCGTAGGCGGTGGCAAGGCACTGTGAGATGCCTGCACATCCTGATGTGCTTGGAATCCCTGTAACTGCACGTATTGCACCTGTCAGTCTTTTGGTGGCAAGAAACAGGTGCAACCCACGCATTCCCAGTGCAGGGGGCAGCAGAGGGCTCTCCCTGGTGGCTATCATTGCAAATGCCCCTTTGTGTGCAGATACTAACCCAGATTCACTGCATCCTTGAGTCGATAGCCCAAAAAACTAAATGTGCAGCATGCAGTGAATCACTGGCCACTGCCATGTGTGTAAATAGTTTAGATCAGCTGGGAAGAGCCTGGCAAACCGATGGCGGTATTGGTCGGGCACTTGGCTGCGACCACACTGCTGGGACCCGGATGAACCCATGTGTGGTGAAGACCCTAGGATGCAAAGGAAACATTTAATGGGAATGAGCCTTTGCAAATGTATTCAGTCATTTCATGCCAGGCAGTTACCAAGGGCAGTGTGTTACTACTGCCAATCTCTGACCCAATCATTTGCCATCATGATGATCTGAAAGCAGCTGTTATCTGAAAAGGTATGGTCTTCCTTTATGCTGGTGAGTTTTAAAATGCCTTCTAATCAGCCACTCATCTAACAAGCACTGACAAAGCCAACAGTGTTGGCTTTTAGGTAGGTATCGATAGACATGTGCCAGGCGCTGCCATAATGGTAAAACCTGGACATAAGATGGCAACAGCTGTAAAATTGGGTTATTGCCGAGGAATGTGATAGCAGTAGCAGTGCCCGGCAAATGCCTATCTCATACTGATGCACAAGCAATATCTTGTGGCTTTGTCAATGCTTGTTTTTAACAGGACTTCAGTGCAAGGAACATATATAAATCAAGTGGCTGAGGGTACACTGAAGACATTTTTTATGACTCAGGTGGTGCATTTACAGCTGCAATTAGCCATTAACTCTCAGTCAGACCATGTTAGTGCTTGATTGAGCTGTCTCAAAGAAGATGACGTTTGGACTGGAGGGGCGGGTAGTGGGTATGAATAACAATAGAGATTAGCATGGCCACGAGTAGTGATTGTGTGGGTAAATAACCAAACAACACCAACAAACTATGTGTCCCGCATCACATGTCCTCTCCCTCCTAAATGCACTTCAATGCAATCGTTTCAGCTTATAGATGGTGAGTAAGCACCAGCTAATAGCCAAAAGTAGGCATTATTTAACTGCTACAAATGTGCTAATGGGCTTTTTTTTGTTAGACGCTGTGCAGGCCTGCTTTATGCACACAGACTAACAAGATGCATCTTGTATAAACCTGTTGGAGGCAGACAGAATAGAAGACATCCCTTTTATTTATATGTAGGCTTCAGTTGTCACAAACAGATAGAAGCAGAGAGGATTGGCCAAGCACAGTATTGAACAAATGTGTTTCAGTGAAGGATAGAAGCATTGATTGCTGGTGAATATTTTTTGTATGAAACACTTGAATGCTTCTAATTTCATATGCAGGCATATTGAAATGGTATAATGATTGAAAACTAATGTCACACAATATTAAACATAAGTTGCTTTTGTGCTCATAATGTTCTCCATTAACAGGCTTAACCAAACCATAAAGGAACATAGCCACATGGAGTGCAGTCACACATATGGTCGTTCCTAGTCTCTTTCTTCATTCATCGCTCTTTGGCTTCATCGCCACTACTCATCATCCTTTCCTTCTTACTTTGCCTTTGTCATTCTTTCTTTCATTCTCCTTTCTGTTCTTCTTTCTTGTATTTCTTTTTTTATTGCGGCCCTTCTACTTTTGCTCTGTTTTTAATATTGAACGAGGGGAATAGAGAGGTTGGTGTTAAGCATGGGAATGGCTGGCACAGGCTCTGGCCCAGGATCTATGTGCCCAGTGGGGCCTCTGCAGCTTCTCTGCCAGCTGTGACACACTGTTGGGGTGATTGGAAGCTTGTGTGTGTCTAATGTGAACTGACCTCTGCAAGGGTTAACAAGGCATGCATGTTATGTAAAACAGTGCGGTTTGAATCCCCTCCAATGTACAGTTGATCGAAACAAACAGAACTGCCCAAATTACCTTATGTCACCAGGTCCATTGGTTCTATGTGATGTTACCGTTTATAACATATGTAATATTACCGTAAAAAAAGAAAATATCGATTTTTAAAACAGTATTGGGGGGCTCCCCACAAAGCCACCCCCTATTTCTCTATGCTTGTAACCCCACCCTGAATCACCCTCCACACCTTATAACCCTTTACCCTCACCCCTTATATATTTAATTTTCGATATTTTTCGGTAACATTTCATTTGTTATTTTATTTTCGGTATCATCACTGGATACCGGTCCATTGAGTGGTACAGAGAATGCAGCAAAATATGTGACTGTTCCTATTCTCCTTTTTCCAGAAGAGAAACAACACCACCATGATTGTGAGCATCTTGTACATTGACTTCTCGTCCGATGGCCTGGAGGATATCCATGAGTATGAGGTACAGTGCGAACCTAAGAAGAAGGAAGCCTTGGTCAACATCCTCTCTGGGTTTGACCCATTCAAGCTGAACCAGTACGGAGAGAGCTTGGCAAATCCCGAGAAGAACACTGAAGCCCTGGACAGCGCTGAGTTCAAGGGCCAGGATACCAGTGACGTTGTCTTCATTAGTATTTGCATCCTGGCCGGTATCCTCATGCTGATTGCGATTGTCGGACTCGTCTTACTCTAGAATGGAACATTGATAAGCAGGGTAATAGTTGGTTGAATTTGCCTTCTTCTTGCTTCGGGCTCCCTTATAACATTCTCGAGTTCTTCCTAGGAGGAGGTCATTTCTGGTGAGCTATGAAGTGATATTCATTGAAGGCAGACAGTCCGATGCCCTTAAGCACCCAGAGCTAATAATCGTACATTATCAAATATTGTATGTACAGCACTTATGATGATATTCACACACACGCACACACTCATAGACAACACACACCCAAACACACTCTGATGTTATCCTATACAGGGCTTTTTATACGTTGAACAGAGTACGAATTTTTTATAGTATTTTTAATCCTGTTGTATCCTATTTTCTTAATAAAGTATAATTATTGGTTGAAAATTTCTAGTATCACCAAGTCTACGACAGGAACCCTTGTTTGGTTTCCAAGACCACTTCTGATCTTTACCCTTTTTTTTATGCTCACACCAATTCTCATCGTAGATCGCTCAGCTCTGTTATATGTGTGTGTTGTTGTACATGGGATGAAATACCCACAATGTTATGTGAGGAACATATTGCAATTCACTGAGACATTCAGTGGCCTTTTAAAATAAACAAGGCCACAGGCCGAGTGCTGTAAGGGAGTCATTGAATTCTGAGGAGACTTGCAACATCAGTTTTAGGACTTCCACATGCTAAGTATTTTTAAACAAGTCACCCTCCATTTCCAACTAGGTGAAACACTTTTTCAAATGTAGCCTTCTCTCTCGCAATTTTCCTTCATGAGTACCTCAAAGGAGCTTGCCTCTCCCTCTAAATCACTAGACTTTATCCTTGATCAGCAACAGCATCCTGTAAACTCATATGCTATGGTCGAGCTAGCCATGAATAAGCGCAGATGGCTTGCACTCTGCAGTTCAAACGGTATTACCCAAATTGTTCGAACACAATTGTTCGAATTACCGAATTGACCGAAAGTCGAGGGTCCAAATTGACCTTTGCACAATTGACCATATATATATATATATATATATATATAAATATATATATATATTGGTTTGATAATATATCTATATATGTATATATATATATATTTATATATATAATGGGGGGTTGCGGGGGGTTTCCCCCCGCATATATGTAACAATTGACCTTCACAATTCGGTCAATTGTGCAAAGATCAATTGTAATTCGAACAATTGTAGTTCGAACAATTCGTATACATCCGTTCAAACATCAGTTCTTCCACAGATACATAGCAGCATTCTTTTAGTCTATGCACTGGCGAACTCTTCCTTGTGACAAGTGCCGTCTTTTGTTGGATTTGCCACGGCTATGTCAGTAACCAGGCGCAGGTCTCCAGAACCTAGACAAATGAGGACAGTCCTTCACAATAATCCCTAGCAACATAAACTAGGGCATCCTTGAGGTCTAAGAAAGGAATTCCAACACTGACCAGTTGGGTAGAAGACTTCAACTCTGGCAGCGACATGGAGCAGTTTTCCTGTACCTCAACAGTGACACAAGCAGACAACAGGCATTGAAGAACCCAAACAAATCAAATACTCTCTCCCTAGTTGAGCTGGCAACTCATTTAGGCTCCGGTCCAACTATGAGAGGAGCTGTCTACATATCCAGGATGTTGTTGGGCAGGCACCATGATACTGAAATGTAGGTTCCTATAGAGGGAAAACATCGCTGCTGGCCTGTTTTCCATCCTACAGCAATGGGAGAGGGGACAAACAGCTCTTTTTCGGAGCCCTATAGGACCCAGAGGAACTACACTGGGACAAGGGTGGAGAAGGAAAGGGTTGACAAAGGGCGAAGCTGAAAGGACTATAAGGTCCGCTCTTCACCTTGTAATTCCGATCTAGAGAGACAAACCTGGTGACCCTCCAGACACAGGTGTTTCAGAGTGGGGCCTCTCAGTCAAGCAATAAATAAGGAGGACTTCCTGGTCAAATTCGTCCAAGGAACTGAGGAAGGCCTGGCCTGTGAAGCCGAGAAAGTTAGAGCCAGGCCCCATGATCAAGAAGGGAACCAGCCAAGCGGAGCCACCCAGTCCCTGGAACAACCCTCATGGGGGTGTTACAGTTTTGGTAAGCTAGATCATAAAACAAGCTTTTACCGGGCACTATATTCCCCAAAATCAGCGAGATGAGGTCCGAAGGGCAGTCCATTGCAGAGCCCTGGAAAATATCTCCACTCAATTGGAATGAGTGCTGCACAACCTTGTGTCTGGTCCTGACCCAAGAGAAAGCGGGGGCCCTAGCCTTTTCCTTGCATGAGAAAAGGTGAACAAATAGAATGTTCTGACCCAGGAGAAGACTGAAGCTCTGGCCAGGGAGAAGACTGAAGCCCTGAACTGGGAGATGAACAAAGCCCTGAACTGGGACGAGATGCAAGCTCTGGCCCAAGAAGTGGCAGAGGCATTGAACACAAGGAAATGAAGGAAGACACGAGTGTAACAACACTGTAGACGAAACCCCGAAGACGTGGATCTAGAAGAGGCTGGGAGAGAGAGAAACCAAAGGCCATAGCCCAAGACCATGAAAGAAAAAAGACAATGGAGTCCTTATTATATGAGGACACCAAGGGTTAGGAAACATATTTCTTGAGGGTCAGTTAAGAGACACACCACAGATCCTACAGTGGCCTTGAGATTTTGGGAAAGGACACAGGAATTCACTCCACTCTCTACAGAGTAAAACCCTGGGGAAACCAACTCTAGTGGCATTCAGCTACACCATAGAAGCCCAAGAGGTAATGAATGATGCGTTGTGGATGTTCGCTTTTCCGATCCGAGCCCAGTCAGGGTCGTGGATTGTCATGGTCCTGGTAGCGCCAGCAGAGGACAGGGCGCCCTGTCACTGGTGTTTCATCGCATTGTCCTGGTCCTGATGGTGGAAGTCCAGCAGAGGACGGTGAATTGTGTGATGGAAGATCCTGTACCGGTGTTGGAAGTGGAGAGAGCCAGTATCAATTCCTGGATTTGGCGTTGGGGTACTTCGTGGAACCGTATGGATTGGAACATCATTAAACAGTTGTTCCTTGCAGGTTAGTGTCTTGTGCCAGTGTGTTGTTGTGTTGATGTTGTGGCCTACCATGGGGTGCAGCGTATGACCCCTGGGTAGAGTAAGGGGTTGATGTTGTGGAGGCCGTTGTCTGTTCCCAGTGGTGTGCAACGTTGTGGCCTTCTAGTCTATTTCAGGTCCTAGTTAGAGGTTGTAGGCATTGTCACTATTTAAGGTGGTTTTTCCATGGGAATAAAGGGATATTTCCTTAGTGCAGAGGGGTTGGATCGTATCTCTTATTCGAAGTGACATTGGATTTTGGACTTGCGGGTGGTATTTCCAAGGGACTGGAATATTTATTGAACTTGAGGGTGGTGGTCTATTGGACAAGGTTCAATGGGAATGTAATTAAAAACAACTGTAATGCAAAATTCTTAAGAAATGTGATAATTGTATGAAATGCATAATATTCTTTATGTTTTCATCTCATGTTGTTCTTGTGAGGTGAGTGAGTGTTTGTGGTGCTTATGTAGTGATAAAGTTTTATGCCAGTGTTTGGACTGCAGTGTTTGGCGATGTAAGGTGTAGATGGCCGGGTGGGTCTACGTTGCCTCACCTTTTCCATTGGATCTTAACTATTCATTTATGCACCATCTAAAAGTATTGTGGATGGCCGGGTGGGTTCACGCTATATCTGGTTCAGGCAGAGAGTGAGTTGTGCAGGTTCTGGTTTTAATAGGTGTGTGGAGCGGCAGATTTTCAATTTTATAGAGGTCAACTTTGTGACATCCGGGAGAGTCCACATTGTTATTGTGGTAGTGAAATTTGGATGCCGGGTTGGGTCAATTTTTCTAGTTCTGGGTTTGTGGATGCCGGGTGGGTCCACAATTCCAGTTTTGGTGTTCTGTGGTGAGTAGGTTTTATGGCTCAGCCTTTGTGGTCTCGTTAGGGTCATGTAAGGAGTATTTCATATACACATGGCCATGTAAGAGGCGTTGTGTGCACCAGGGGTGTTTCATGTAGGGATTACATTTCTTATGCTCATGGTGATGTTAGAGGTCAGCGTACACTGTAGGTGTTCAATGCCATGGTATGTGTATGTGTCCTGGTGTGTACGGATTGCCCCAGGTTTGTTTACTACCGGTTGGGTAGGGGGCTTGTTAATGTTGGTTATTTTGCCAAATTCAGTTCAGATGCAGTGTTTGGATATTTGGTTGTACACCTTGTATGATTATTGTGGAGTGGACTGGCTGTTTAGTTTATGCCGGAACCTTCGGTGGTGTTGGGCATTTGTTGTGCTCTGTTGAGCTGGGTTGTGCTCAGAAGTGGCAGTTCTGAGACTCTGGTGTGCAGACCATAGTGGGAGGATATTTGTGCGATGGTGGTATTGGATTGTTAGGTAGTTATGTTCTGTAATGACCTGTGTGATCTGGGAGTGGCAGTCCTGGTTTCCTAGGGGCATCTCGGAACGGTGGAAGTACATTTCTTTGTTATTTTTGTTCCTTGTAGGTTCCCATCGAGGGTTTTAGTTGTCGCTGGTGGAATTTTAGTTGTGGAAATTGTAACCTTGGAATTACATTGGCAT
The DNA here is from genome assembly GCF_040938575.1 of Ambystoma mexicanum. Classification (NCBI taxonomy): domain Eukaryota; kingdom Metazoa; phylum Chordata; class Amphibia; order Caudata; family Ambystomatidae; genus Ambystoma; species Ambystoma mexicanum. The sequence goes on from NC_090922.1 coordinate 1,303,725,267, forward strand.
TTGATATGGAGTTGGTCCTGGTGGTGGTGTAGTGGTGAGGTGGTTGTTATGGTCCGGGTGGGCCTGAGGAGTATTGTTGTGATTGTGGTCCGGTTGGCCCAGTGAGAGTTTTCCTTGTGTTGGGTGCTGCGATTGCTGACATGGACGGCCGCTGTGTTCTGTAGTTCAGTGCTGGTCCTGTGATGGTTTGGGTACAATACTGGTCATGTTCCCTCGTCTCTTTGTTTCTTTCCCAAGGGAGGGGGAAGTGTTATAATGTATGCTTATGAGCATTGGCTCATAACTAGGCTGGTGGAATGTTGAGGGTGTCATCTTGTGGAATGAGGATGCTCAGCAGTTCGGGTAGTGACGGTTGGGTTGGTTAGTGAGCAAAGGTGTTAATGGGGAGTGGGGCTGTCCCAGTGTTTCTCCTTTCTACTTGTCTTACGTGTTTCCCCTACAATCCTATTGTGTGATGAAGGAGCTGGACCTGGAGAATAAAGACACTATAACTCACCTTGAGTGTCGGGAAACCTTCGTTACTACACATGGCTTGTAAGGAAGAGTGGGAGATAAGCAAAAGATCATATTCTAGCTGGTTAAAATTGTTTACTTCGTTCATGCATTATGGTTAACGGTTCCACTCAAAGTCTGTAACTTCTTAACCCATGTGTTATTATCAATATCTTGAACAATAACAATGATTAAAATAAGAAACAAAATCCCCTGCCTAACCTTACGGGCTGACAGTGGGGTTGTCCAAGGTTCCAGGGGCTTCACAGACCGAAAGGATGCTGGATCCGGAGTGGGTACACAGAGGAAAACTAGAGCATAACAACTGCATCCCCACATTAAGGCAGGGGGCAGTCAAATGAGCACTCGCACCCCACCCACCAACCGCGCAGACATCATCACGCACCAAAGAAAAAGGGGGAAGCTAAAACTCCTTAAAGATAACCCTTGTAATAGGGATGACATGCTTAGAGAGGCATTCCTGCCCCTTAACCCGAACCAAACACACAGGCCCTCATTACGACCCTGGCGGAGGTCCATGGTGCAATTTGCACCATGGACCATGGCGCAGAGCTGCCAATACCGCCATGGGGGTTGGCGGACTTACCGCCCCATTCCGAGGTTGGCGGGGCGGTTAGTCCCCAATCCCCATTTACCCTTCCCCATTCCCATTTTTGCCCCATAGGGTATAATGGGAGTGGGGAAGGGGTCAATTACGCCACCGTAAATTACGGTGGCGTAATTAACAACGAGTCCCGTAGCGCCATGGATTTTACCGCCTGCAAAAAGCAGGCGTAAAAATCTCCATGGCGCTACGGAATGTCGTAGTCTGGCGGAGAGGTACGCCATGCATTACGCTGGCGTAAACCCCTCTCCGCCAGGGTCCTAATGAGGGCCACAGTTTAGGAAATAAATCCTTCCACTTTAACAAAACAAAATTAGAACTCCTTAAAGGCCCTTGCTAGTGAAGGAGCATATTTCTTACTTCAGCACTGATGCCCAATGAAACGTTTCGAAACATGTATAACATACTTGCAGGCGTCATGCAGAAACAAAGTCATACGTGAACAATCTGAAACATACGTGCATTGAACGCAAGCGAAAGAAAACAAACCCTATTACGCTAGGGGTTATAAAATTGTAAATACCGATTGACAAAGGAGTTACATTTACACCAGACAGCTTCCCAGAGTTACCAGGGTTTTCACACTGAGAAAACAGATACACCGAGATTGAAGCAGCCACGGGAATCAGAGGTTCAGGTGAGAGCAAAGGTAACGTTACACATGCCCCAGGCAGTTCTGGAATCCAACATGGTGGCAGGTTTTAATTTAAGCTTAGAGCAACCCTATTCCATCCCAACCCAGATGTCCCCACTATAAAAACCTCTGGTTTAGTCCGGCAGGGTGGGGTGTTTGCGGAGCAGCTGGAGGAGTTTGCAGAGACTGGTGAGCAAGAGGTCTTTTGAGGGAAGAGCTGGGGGAGAGAGTTAGAGGTTGCAGGGAGTATATTGAGGGGGTGGTGGGAGATTGTGTACCACCGGGAGGAGAGACTTGCAGATTGGAGGGGACACATCGGGGAGGTTGGAAAGGGAGGGTTACTTGGAGGAGGAGTTGTTCTGAGGAGGAGGATGTTCCCCATCAGTGGGAGAGAGATATTCTTTGTATGAGGACGGACACTATGCGGAGCAGGAGTCGTTTGTGGGAAGAGGGAGCTCACCATCCTAGTAGAGTGCTTGATGTGCGGAGGCGGAAGGACACCACTAGAGGGGAGACATATTTGAAAGGTCATTATGAGGACAACAGACAGAAGCCTGCCTTATTCTTGGGCCAAGGAAGAAACACCATGTGGCGACTCTCCTGCACTCCATCTACTGGTTTCCCTTAAAAGCCAATATTGAATTCAGAATGTTCTGTAAGCAATTCCATGTTCTTCCATCCATCCCCTTGTGTAAGAGCCCAGGTGACCATTGCCAGTGGGCCGAGAACCCCCAGACTCAAATGCTCACGCAACCTATTGATAAAAGACCGTAGAACGGTCTAATGCCCTTAATTGGGTTCAGGGGATGTGTGTGACATATGTGTTCTATGAAAACCTCTTCAAATTCACAGAATAGAATGCAGACAATTTGAATGAAAAAATGTGGACTGGCAAATTATAGATTTGCAATATATTACATTTATAAGTACATTAAAATCAAAACTGCACACTCGAATAGTTTAAACAAAATATGAGGGTTTAAAAAAAAAATATGAACTGACATCAGCGGGTTGAGCGCTCCCAGCTGTGATCTGAGCGTGATCTGCAGGTCGCAGCTTCGAATCCCAGTAAGGTCAACTCAGCCTTTCATCTTTTCAGGTTTATAAATGAGTACCAATTTCGGATGGCTGAGATTGTATGTAAATATGTGCTATGTAAAGCGCTTTGGATTGAGGTGATATATAAATAACACATCATTATCATCATTATCATTATTACATTTGTTTACGTTACCCAGGTTCCTTTGCATTTTGCTCAATCCACGAACGAGTGCTGCTCTGTCTCTTAATATTTTATTTTTTATTTATATGTGGAATATATTATGTTGCCTTTACTTGCTATGTCTCTACAGCTATGTCTCTGGTAAATACCATTATGACTTTCCAGGGCGCTTTCATGTCTCTGCCAGGAACAGCTATTGATTGAGGCGGCCTGTCAACGGAACACCCCAGACTTTTGTGGTGTAGAAGGAAGGCGAGGTACAGCTCAGTATGCACCTCATCTCATCAATGGTGTTTTCATGGAAAACCGTGTACCCCGTCTTGGACTGTTGGGTCCCCTGCAGGGGCGTTGCTAGGGGGGGGCTAAGGAGGCTATATAGCCCCTGATCTTTTGGTTGTAGCCCCGAATAGAATCTCAGGAGCTACAGCCAAAAGACTAGCTAGCCCCCAGTCCGAACAGTTCCAACATCAGAGTAGCCCCGGGTCTTTTCCAGACCTAGCAACTCCCCTGGTCCCCTGTGTATATTGTATGCGCTTTAGGCATAATGAGAGATGTGATAGAATCATCACAGGCCAGGTTCTCAGTGATCTGCACTGGAGGAAATCGACAACATCTCAGATGTGCTCCTTATCATTTGCTCTCTGACATCTTATTCACAAAGCCGGAACGGGGGCAAGTCCAGAGCCGCCTGGAGCATCCCTGCAAAGCCCTTGGGAAAGTCTGTCTGGTTCTCATTTGCAACTCAAAGATGCTCCTGGCTTGCTCCAGCTTTAGGTTTTCTGAATAGGGCAGAAGAAGCCAATCTGAGTTGCTCAGGCCATCCCTTATTTGCCACGGGGCAAACATTTCTGAATCAGGCTCATAGACTCTTGGTCAATGGCACAGTCGAATATATTCACAGAGGCACATGAAATGCGATCTACATGGAGTCTAGACTGGCCTTGGTATTAATTAAGGTGAATAGTGGAACACACCATTGACATCTAGAGGAGGGCATTATTATTATTATCATTAACTCATGCGTTTAGGGTTGTGTAATGCAAAACTCTGGCAATGATGTGTGCATATGGACCTACTCTCAGCCCAAGACACCTGTGTGCATGATGAATGGAGCATACATGTTGCTGGTCCTGTTGAATGTTAAGGTCACACATAGTGGGGAAATGATATAAAGCCTCAGGCATGGCTGAGTTGGTCATGTATGTGGCCAAAACAGCCACCCATGAGTGATTAAAAAAAGAGTGCTGTGTTTAAATATAGCTCTCTGGTGCAACATCTGTTCTTTGCATCCAAATAGTTGCTCTTCACAAAGCAACCCAGTGGGCCTGAAAGGGAAAAGGGGGAACATGTGAAGACCCTGTGAGTTAAAACTCAAACAACAGTCAAATAGTCACACATCTAAGTAAACAATCAACCCAAGTTCCACACCATCGGGCAACAGCCCCTATTGGTTTAGAGCTCGGAACAAACCATCCTAGCCACTACCCCTGATGCTGCCCTCACAGCCAGGTGACATTGAAATAAAACATATGAAAGCGTAGGTAGGCATCTCCTAGCTTCAGCTCCTCTAGAAATGTCTGTCAGCCGCCGCCTAGGTAAACCTCTAACTCCCGTACTCCTCTACGAGCTTGACCGGAACGCTGATGTTTAGGACTTTCACTAAGAGGACTCCCATCTTTTCTAGTGGTTTGAGACTAGGATCATGGAAAACGGGAATCGGAGCAATCCTAAAGCCGACCACGTTTGAATTCCACCTACAGGATGCCATCTTGGCCCTCATGGGATTTCAAAACGGCCCTCCATGTGTAGCTGCACCCATCACTCCCAGGCAGGGCCTACAATTCAATTTAGTAAAAATGTTAAACTAATGGGCTTTCCATCATCTCTTTTAGAGCCTCGTTGCAAGTTTGGGGGTATAATCACTTCAAACGCCTCCAAACATGATACCAATGACCAACGGTGGTAGCTGCGGAATCTGCATCTGATGTTTGTTAATACCCATCCAGAAGTCCCCCTGGACTTCAGCGGGGAGTGGAGGTATTACCACGGCTGGTAACCCAAACAGTGGTAATACAGCCATTTCCTTGGAGATAGCGCCTCCATGCATGTGCAGGAGGTTTCACAGCTTATGGTGCCACTAAGTCGGGATCCGGAGGACTGGAAAAACACGAGGAAATACCCCGAAGAGCTGTATGCTCAGCTTCCAGGCCCAGAAGAATTGATTCCAACTCAGACTGTAAATCCTCCATCGTAACTTCATAGGGCATTGCTGAACCCTCCATGGAACCTCTCGCTGCGTGTTCTCCACCAGCTCCAGCTTAGAATCAAGTCTGCATGTGCTCTTAGCTACACATCTTTAAACTTTACTTCTTGAACGGATTTCATTTGTGCAGACCTAGCTCGATATTTGCACTCGACCGCCAAACATAATCATATGTCTCAAAGCGTATCAATTTATGAGTACAATCGAAGTTGCAAAAGTAGTTGAGTAAGAAGCATATACGTATACAGATCATCTATGAATAAGAGCAGGCGCTAATATCAATTTCTAAATTCTCTATTAGTTTAATATCTTGACGACAATAAAGGACACAGCTCTCCAGCACATCCTGCCTAGACTCTCCTTTTAGGAAAGATAAGTTTGCAATCGTTAATGTCCCAATCATATCTTTCCTCTTGGCCTCCAGCAATTTGACAGCTGATGCTAGATTCTCTGCTTCTGGTTGAGAGTCATATGCAAGACTCTTAGTGAATTCCACACATGTTTCTCACCCTCAGTCACCCTCTTCTGGAGAATCCTCTGCTGGTCTTCCCACTTGTCTCTGCTCGGAACAGGAGGGCTTAAAGAAGTTAGGAGGATAGCTTAGGGGCAAGGTGTTTGTCTTGGAAGCAAGACACTGCAGGGCACTTAGAGACTGGTCTACGGTTTTAAGCGCACTATAAAAGATTCATTCATTTATTTTAATTTCCCCCCACATTTCTTATTGCCCACCATCCATCCCGGCCAGGGCTGAGCAGACTGAAACTTGATCAAATTGCAGAGAGGCCCTCACAATTACTGTGTCCTCAAGTAGGCATCAGTTCCAGCGAGAGGACCAGCGTAGGTGCCCTTTCCCAAGCCATCGTGCAATAAATCTCATGTTCCTCTACTGACCGGGGGGATCATGAGGCATTCTACAGGTGGGCGTAATGTTGTTCCGAGCACTCGATCGTACCTGCCCTGGCAGAATGCCCCCGCCAAGATTACTTTATTGCATAGTTGACATGGCTATTACATCTTTGAAACCCTCACTGCCCTTGCCTTGCACTAAAACGGCTGTGAATTAATTTGCCCTCTACTACCGTCATAAATGGTATGCAAACGTCGTGTTCCTCAGAGACCGGCAAAGGTATATTATGAAGTCATGGATTCCAATCTGATTACAGTCGGGCACAGGGTAACTAGTGAGGGATGAAAAGTATTGAAGATTTCAAAAATAGCCCTCATTATGCATCTCCCTTTTTGAACGATGAAATTTGACAAGAATGGTCACGTTATCAAGGCAAGTATATCTGTTCCAAGCACTACCTTTGTAGCTCCACAAATAGCAAATTTCTGAAGAGACTGCGGAAAAACGATCTAAGGAGGGGGATGGCCTTTCCCTGGATTCTGCAATTGGACACGTAATGCTGCATCCTTTGAACTTGCAATAATATGTTTTCCAAAGAGATAGAAAGGGAATTGCATACCTTCTCAGCTCTAAATCAGTGCCATGGGCGCGCTCCTTACAGACACGGATCCGCAGCAGTAAACTCCAAACAAGAAATGCTGCAGGAAACATAAACCTACAAAATGTGGTTGTAACTTGGATAATTTTCATAATTTCCCCGTCCTCTTGTTGATTGACGGCTGCTAATAATGGCTGCTATTTGTGGTGACACTTCCTGAGGTCACTCGGGTTTAGACGCCCCTACTCTGGACTTGATTGACAGGTTCATGCCAAACAGCTATTTTCTAAGACCAGGCTCCTCTTTGCAGTCAATGTATTCGTTCAATGGAGCCATCACTTTTTAAACATTTTGACTTGCTCACAATTCTTAGAGAGACACAGCTCCACCCTACTGATCAGGTCCAAACAGAGCGAAATACGTGTCTGGGGATGCTGTTGGTACTCTTGTTCAGAGGTGAATTGCCAGGCATTTTGGTGCTTTACCGCCCCAGAGCAGGACAAAGACTGATATGATTGGGATATTTCTCCTCCGTGAAGGATGGCGAGCTAAAGACTCTGGGTAAGGCTCTCACAACCAGGACTAATGTCTGGCAGAGGGACTCCCAGAAACCCCCCTTCTTTTCTGTATTTCAGTTGGTGGCAGGCTCTCTCTGACTGGCACAAATCTCCTTAGACCACAATGGAATAATTTCTCCCAAAGTGTTCTTTCTTTTCACAGAGAACGGTTAGAGTTTGTCTAATGACACTAACCATTTTATCCTATCACAATCAAAGCGTTTCCATCCGATTTCACTGTTTCTTGTGAAATCCGTTGTTCTCAACTTCATTTTCAAACATTTCTATGGCACTTCTCACTCAATAGCTTCCCTTTTGGAATGGTGCTGCCAGAGCGGCCTTTCAGGATGTGGTAGGTCGGGAACTTATCTCTGGTAATACCTGGAATTTGAGGATCCCAAAGGGCACCTCATAGCAATGTTTTCTGTCTCCCTGCACCCCTAGAACTCAAATGAATCTCCTCTTTCTTCAGTCGTTCCCTCGTTTCACGCCAGAACCTGGCTTTGCCGTATTGTTGCTCTTGTGACGTATTAAAAGGGCTCTGCTTGCTCTCCTTGATGATACCGCCCACCCACTTTACCCTTTGTGACGTGGCTTTCCTCAGGGTGCAGCCTTTGCCCAGATTTCATTTTGTTTTGAAAGTGAAGCCCACACCTCCTAGATGGGTGCTAAACGCCATAAAACTCTTGGGTGTGTGCAATTCTGCCCATTAGGTGCCCCTCAGCGCCCCCATAACGGCCCTCACTTCACTTGGGGCTGCTAAATTGAGTTCTCTGTGCACCTAATTGCTGATAGTGCCCCCACCCTAATGCTTAAGTCTTTCTTCCGTAGTGAAATGCATCCTAGACCATCCACTCTAACACGCAGCACTCACCGTGGGCACGGGTGTGGGGGAGGGCGGCCTGCTCCATGTGATTTCATATGTTTTCCTCCAAAGGGCGAGGGATATTTCTGCCCACCTTCCTGCAAGGACTTGATTGATTTCACCACCGAAGGTGCTTTCCAGGGGTCTCATTACAGAAACGTAGCACAGCGTATGTGACATTTGTACCTATTTTAGCTCCAGGACAAAACCTGCACTAGTGCAAAAAGCAGATTCTTTCATTGCATTCTGTATTAGCACTAGCTCAGACATTGCCCTTGTGAAACATGTATTGATGTATCTGCATTGGAGCAGTGTTTGCCCTAGTATCAATACTGTGCAACTTTGGTTCAGAGTTTCTGTAATGAGGTAATAGGGAGTCTGTGTTGTATTAAATACTTAAGTCACTTTATTGATTATTTATATTGCTAATGATCTTGGGAATCATTGATATTAGAGGTAAACGTATCATTCATTGGTGTACCTTTACATTCTCTGTTGCAGATTCCTTTCCAGTTGTAAGTGACATGCGGGTCCTTTCCTCTACCTTCTGGGACGTCTGGTGTCCTGCTCAGCTCTTGCATACCTGCCTAGGGAAGTCACCCTTTCTGATGCATAGCTCTGTGCAGGAACCAGTCTACAGCCAGGCGAGTCATCAACCACATGACTGAAGTATCCTCTTGACTCCAGGCTTGCCTGACACAGCAACAGACAAGATCACTCAGAACTCGGTAGCTCACTCAAACACAAGCTGCAGTGTTGTCCCGACTATATCAGTTTCCCTGGTTAAATGTGTCCCTTGGTAGCCCGCAAAATGGGCTACACATTAAAAGGACAGGAAACAGGCGTAAACCCAGAGACAGCCCACTCATATTCAGATACAAATGGGTCCGTTTATATCTCTGCTTCTTGACAAAGATGGCCTCCCTAAACTCCAAGCTAGAAACATTGAAATCTCCTTTGATGGTGGCTTTGGCCTTCCTGTGCAGCTTGCCCCTCAGAACAGAATTAATCACTCTATGGGGTTGAAAACCTGGTGGGATTCTGATCCCTTCCTCATCAGCGAGATCAACTGTGTGCTACTAGTTTTAACATATCATGCCTTCATCCTCTGGACCGAACATGCCGTGGTTGGGGAGAGGGACTCTGACCAACTTCAGTCTGGCATACTGTAATAGTCTGAATCGAGAGCATTGTCAAGTGGGACCACATCTCTTAACTTAGCCAAGCCCTTTGCTTTCCTTTTGAAACCAGTATGTAATTTAAGCTAGGATGCCTCACCATGAATCCATCCCAGACCATCAACCCATTTTCTTTTCACCCAATGTGAAGAGCTATTGCGCAACAGTCCCTCTCCACTCCTTAGCATCTAGGTTCCCTGACGTGACTCCCTAAATGAGTGCCAGATTAAGTTTGGAGGAATATATAGATCACGTACCCATACTCTGGAAAAGGCTCACCTTAGAGTCCCAGGAAGAACAGGACATGATCACCTTTAGAAATTTAGAAAGAGCCTCAAACTCTTGTAACCTTATCCTACCCACCCGTATCATTCACGCTAGTCATTGGCGGAGCTATGTGATATTTCTGAAAAAATAAATCCTGCGGCTGAAAATACCAAATTATTTCAATTTATTTTTGCACATTTCAAAGCACTTATATGCGAGGGGGAGAGACCCCCACAGCCTCTCATACTCCCCTTACAATGCATTGAAATGCACATTTCGAAATTCTGGGGTGAAACTGTCCAGGTAACCATTAGATGTCTGGCACATTGATACAATTCAGAGAGTGAGGGTATAGTAGAAACAAAAACAGAAATAAGAGTAAATGCTGCTTCTTATATAAAAGTGAAGTTTATAAATGTTAGGAAAGAACTTCTTACGGTTACTAATAGCACTCTGAAACAGTAACTTTATAAATGTTAAGAATGCCAACATTATGGTAGCCGCAAGCAAACACTAGACATGAAATATGTCGCAGACATGAACATACCGCTTCGCACTGCATGTGAAAGATTAACTCACAGAGTCACACTTTTTCACAAGCCACAATTTACTGATGGAAGTGGGAGTAGTTCTGTAGTGAGCTTTTAAGATTAATTTGTACTGGTAGATGGTATGTTTATGTTTGAGAAATATTTAAAGATCAATGAGTGTTTGTAATAATCTGACTTTTAGCCTTCCCTGCGTTTGTAGGCTTTACTTTTTTGTTGTTTTAGAGAGTTAGCAATTAACTGTTATTTGTATTTTATTTTAGTTTTTTAAAACGGGGACCTAGTATGAGAGCAGCGGAGCGCTGTGCATGGAGTGGGTAGCCAGCGTATGCACTGGTATATTTTAACAGTAGCACAGTACTGTGAGTTATGGTCTGTGTCTCGGTCTGTAAATCCATTAGTCACAGGGACGTCATTTCACCAAAATGCCAGGGGTAACAGAAGTGAAATCACATGGCCCTTGACCTCTGATGACATCACAGGAAGTGATGTCATTTGACCCCACTCGGAAGTGACATCACAGGAAGCGATGGAACACAATCTTTCACCCCTTGACCAAACAGGAAGTGGGATCATATAGCATTGTTTTTAAGTACACCATGATAAATATGGTTACGATATCACTGTAATGTGATATACATTTCATACAAGAACGAATCACCATATTTATCGTTAATATCAGTGTGCATGGGCCCATATTACCAAATTAGAATGCAAGCAGACGTCCAAGGCCAAATGATAATGATGTGTGATTATATAGCACTTACGCTTAAGCGCTTTATATAGAACAAATATGCATGATATGATATGATAGGTTATTTATATTGCGCTTAATACCCAGAGGTTTCTAAGCGCGGACCCGGGAATCGAACCTGTGTGGCTCCGTGTCGTCTTGCTTCCAAGTCGAGCATGTTGCTGCTGAGCTATCCTCCCGAGACATACAATATCACCCAAACTGTGTTGGTACGCCGAAGGATGAAAGGCTCAGTTTGCCTTTCCCGGATTCGAACCTTCAACCTGTAGATCATGCACACGTTGCAGCAGCAAGCGCTCAACCCACTGAGCTATTTTACCAGCTGTAGCTATCTTACCGGCTATAGTAAAATGAGCAATTCAGTGTCTGAATGTTCGCAAAGTCAGAAAGTAAATGACACTCTGTAACTGAGATTTAACAGCAGGCCAGTTCATCTGTAGGACTGTTGCAAAGTTGGCCACATTCCAGGCCTGCATGGATCTATTTTTCAGGCTTCAGAGGTTGGCAAAATACATACCATTGGTAGGGTTCATAACAGTGTATTAAAGAATTTAGTGTAGCGCAGGAAAAGCAGCGCACTCACATGGCAGCCCATACTCTGGGCACTCGTTACCTCATACATGCAAACAAAACCTCCCGAACAACATGCCAGGGAGATAGGATAGACACATTACAAGAAAGCATTAATTGTGGCCAATGAAATCAAGGGCTACTTGATGTGCTATGGTGAAACATTTCTACACTGTACACAAGCTTTTAGGCACAAGGATTTTGTCAAGTCACAGAGGATACCGAGATGTGATGATCGTAACAGAAACAATGGCAGAAAAAAACATGCTGTAACTGCAACTTGCGAAAAGCAAAATACATATAGTTTTTGTCTGTGTGTGAATTTGAGGTGTTCAAGAACAGACAAAATCAGATTAAATCAGTGACCAACGACCTGAAGTGTGCCTAAAATAAACCTTTAATGAGTCTAGAAATTATTGTACACAATTCCAGAAAGACTATTTGTTATTCATATTCTTTCTTGTTTAGGGTTACTGCTCAAAGAGTTAAACTTGTGGAACCCCTATTTTTTTTTTTAAGAGGCCTGATCAAGAAAGGTAGCCGCTCCAGAAACAAAGGGCCTCATTCCGAGTCCGGCGCTAACCAATGGCGGTAGTAGCGCCTTGGTCGGCACTGGACCCGTACCGGCACCGCCCTGGTGGAATGGGAAATTACCGCCCTATTCCGAGTTGACTTTACGGTCACCGTTATTGGCTAAAAAGCCCCTTTGCGCCCTAAAAGCAGGCATTAAGGACGAGGGCGCAAAGGGAACTCGGAATGTGGCGGTAAGGGATTACCGGCACCGGTCTCGTTAACGGTGACCGTTATCCCTTACCGCCATACTCGGAATGAGGCCCAAAGAGCCACATGTCGCTGGCCACAGCCCAGGAACTTCCATTAAAAAAATATATATTACGTGATCAAGCGCTCAGTTGAGCGCGAAACGCGTTGTAAGCGGGCCGTGCCTATAGGCGTCCTGCCTCTGTTTGTATATGCTGTTTCCCCAGCCTTTTGTCCTGTGCATTATGCACAGCTTATAACTTATTAAACAAATTTTTCTTTTGTTTCTAATTTATGTGAGCTGCGCCTTTTTTTGGATATGGATTCACGGAGAGTGCGGTCCGTCCCCTCTCCTCTTTTTCTTTACATATATATATATATATATATATATATATATATATATATATATATATATACATAAAGATATTTTTATATCTATATATAGATATAAATTATATATTTAGATATATATATATTTTTTTTCTTTTTCTTTTTTTTTTTTTTTAGGGGTAGCCAGGGAGACGACAGCGGTAGCAAGGAAATGACATCTCTGGTCAGGCATTGTTGTAAAAGCCACTTTTGAAAGATTTGAGAAATTGGAAAATTGTGGGGGCATTAACTCTTTTAAAATAACATGTTTCCCTCTGATTTCATATTCTTATTTTCTTTTGGAATGTGGGAGAGTGTGTCTGCTTTATATTGTATGTGCTGGCTGATACTCTGAGCATGTTCTCAGTGTGCCTATAGTATGTTGTATCTTTCATTTGCATATACCAAGCATGTCTTCTATGCTCACTTTTATTCCATGCTTATTGGATGTGTACATTGTGCTTACTGGTATCCCCAGTGGATTATGTGTATGCGCTTCTTTGTGTCACTTATGTGCAGTGCGTATTGCATGTACCTATTATACTTACTCATATATTGAGAATGTTTTATGTATCTACATATCATGGGCACTTAGGTTCCATGCTTATTGTATGTGTTCATTGTGTAACTCATATTCTGACAGTAATGTATGTATGTGCCTATCGGGCTCACTTACACTCCTTCTGTATTGTATTCTGTGCTTAATGGTTCCTTTACAGGAGCAACATCTGGGACGGGCTGTAGGTAAGTGTAGAATTTTGCATGTATGATGAGTATGTTGTAATGTGTGTAGATATGTGTGTGTGATTGAGCGATTGTATGGTGTATGGGTGCGCATGCAGATGAGCGAGTGAACACTGAGTGAATGAGCAAGCGAATGCTGTGTGAATGTGTGTTTGATTGATTCGGTTGAATGTGCAGGTGAATGTGTGCATGCTTGTGTTTGGTTTGGGACAGCCCACCATGCTGATTTGAGTGCGCATGGAGAGGGGGGGAGTGGCGGGAGGGGTTGGAGGGATATCATTTTTTTGGGAATCTATGATCAAGCAAGCATAAGTGTTATTATGTAGCTGGACTGGCCTTTTGATGCAGCTAATCTACCACTTGACATTTTGTACTTGCCATCTATGATAAAGCAAACATGATAAGCCTTATTAGGTGGCTAGACTGGCATCTTGGTGAATCCAGTCCAGCTATAATATCTTACTGTGAGATTTGTACTGGGCATCTATGATAAAGCAAACATGATAAGTGTTATTGTGTATCTAGACTGGCCTACAGTGGTGCATCCCATTTAGACACGTGTTCTTATTGTGGCAGGGCATTTGTAATGGAAAAGCCAAACATTGGGGGTATTGGCATATATTGGCAGAGTCAGTTTGGAGATGTTCTCTCATAGTATCATTACTATATTATCATTACAGTGTCATTATGTGCAATGCACGTATGAGTATGTTCTTATATGGGAACACTGACATATATTGGTGCAGCCAGAATTTAAATGTATTGGCACAGCAGGTATCAAAATATTTTTTATACTGGCACATATTGTGGGCAAAAGCCTTGTGAAACTGTGTTGGGAAATGGTCCTATGCACTGTTGGTGACCTGCATCTATGGATTTTTCATGAGTTACCATACAAAACCAATTGCAAACTGTCTGGCTTTTTATGCAATTCTTCACAGAACGTGTGCTGTAGAATTAATAATTTAACCCATTATTCAAAATAATTTCTTGGGGGGGCTAAATCCCCTGAACCACCATTGTTTGGTTCAGGTGCTCTTGCAACGCTCAGCACTCTTGCATATTTGAGGCAAATATTTATGCCCTTCCAAGTAAAAAGGTGTGTGTGTTTATGTACAAGCTCTGTGCGATGGTGGTATTTAGTCATTCCGAGTGTACTGTCAGTGTATTTTGCCTGGGTGTAGCATGCTTACTTGTACTCCAAGCAAATTGTATGCAGATGCGTTCATTCAAAGTATAGTGGTGCTAGTGCTCACGTGGGTTTCAATGCACATGGGTAATACACTGAGGTGGACATTTCTTCACACTCAATAACTACTGTGCTGAGTTATTGATATGTTGGGGGTATTTAAAACATTGAGTACTTAGTTTGGCTTTTATGTTGTGTGCAGCCCTTTCTGGCATGGGCAGGGTGTTTGCCAAAAATCAAAATAAATCCAGGCAGTCAATTTCGAAATTTGTGTGCCAAAATGGTGGTATTTTTTAGTGATGTACAATAAACCTAGTGTTAAAAAACACATGGCAAGATTCTTGTAGAGGAGCAGCTACATGACTCGGCAGGAAATCCCGCCTCCTGCCTCCTGTGTTTTGGAAGCCTGAGATTGTGCCATGCTTGACACCAGCAGTTGTGACCATACCACAGCGAATATTCAAAAGAAGGTACCCTCTGAGAAAATCCTATCAAATTTATTCCTGAAGAGATGACAATCTGAGGGATGCACTCCCTGAAGCAATATGAAAAATGGCAGAAGATACTGGATGAAGCGAATTTAAGGACCTTATAGAAACTGATAACAAAGTTAAGAATCAAGTAAAATTTCATATGCAAATAGAATATTGTACGTGTGTGACGCACTGCAGAAAATGCAAGCCATTCAATAACTGTACAGATGCAGAAACGCAAGTAGATTAAGTAATCTTTGAAGCTGACTATACGTAGTGAAGAGACTGAAGGCAGAGCCGCCATTGTATAGAAGCTGGACATCAGTGTCATGAATCTAGTAAGCCCAGACCCATGGAGAGGAAAGGCCAAGAACTGTCGAAGCAAGAATTAGCTGAGATCGTGGATACGAATGGCTAGGCTGTTTGGCCTGACATCAAAGTCAAAGCAGCCATGGCCAGTTATCTATTCTTGAAGGCGCTGAACATGAGAAGCTGAATCATCCCTTGTTAAGGTGCAAAGAGAGAACACCAAGCATGCCAAGTTTTATACATTTAAGAAATTTAAATGCTTCAAAATGGTCCAAATCATGGTCTCCTGTCACGTGCGCCAAGGATGGAAATAGAGTTGAGCTTGGAGTTCTAGAACAGCGATATTGTGTGCTCGCACTCCCTTATATTCTCACAGACAAGAATACTTTGCAAGGCCAAGTTCAAAGACAATCTTCATGGCAGAAGGCATGGGTGATGAGAGACGTTCGGCTAATTGGGTGGGGAGGTAAAGTCAAGTCCACCTCCTGGCACCTGGGTATGAGCTTACGTGCTGCTAAATGAAGCAAATGTTCCAGACATGGCATGAGCATGCCAACCAATTGTAGAGGGCCATATAACAAAGGGCCTTATAGTTTGAGAGCCAATGATATACTGTGTACTTCATAGTGTTGAAGATGACACATTTTAGAGGTAGGCATAAGTTGTCCACCTGACAGTAGATATCCAATCATAATCCCATCATGTATAGAAAGTATACTTAGATGTTCCCCTTGAGCCTATCACCACTCTTCGTAGGGCTTTCTCATTTGCCACATAGTATGATGTCACGTATGACTAATTTTTTGTATATAAATGTGTTTTTATGTGAAATTAACCGAGAGCTCGAGTGAACGTCTGTTGTTGTCCATTGTAACTCCCTGTTTTAGACAATTGATAATAAAACAGAAAAACTTTGCCATCTTCCTGAGTTGGTTTGATTATTTGGTGTCAGAGTTACTCTGCATCCCATCCATTGCATGCACATTACCCAAAGGGCTCTAAGCTCATGTGGTAGCACTGCGGATGGTCCAAGATCCAAACTAGTTTGCCCCCAGTCTTTTGAACGATCGAGTATCCTCCGCCATTAGCTGGAAGGTCGCAGGGTTTCCTGTGGAGAGCGGCCGAATAGAAATAAACTTACAAGAAGAACCAAGATGATGGGCAGGTCCCCCTATGACGTAATCCCTGCCCGGTTTCCACATGCACGCTGCGGACGGAAGGCGAAGTGGTCGATTGGAGGAGGAGAAGATACTGAAGGCCTCGGGTCAATTAACAAACGAATGGTGAGTAGACTAAGGGGAATGGCAAATTAAGGGGATGGGGTTATGGTAATTGTTCAGTAACGGGAAATATTGTGTGAAGAGAAAAATAGCTACTAGATTCCTAACTCAAGGGAGTTTAGAAGGAGACGTCTCAAACAATAATAATAATAATCATTTTTATTATTATTATTATTATTAAACTCCAGCGGGAGTAGAGCAGAAATATATAACGCGTAAACAGGTTTACTTAAGGTGACATCTCAAACCCTGCATAGGGTATTAAGTAAAGGCGAGAGAAAAAGGTGAGCACAATGTTTATTAATGTGTAAAGTCGACTAGTCAACATGTTGTTTGATGAGTAGAAATATCGAAGAGTGATAAAAGTTGTGAAGGCATTGAGGAAAAGCTGAGGAGCTATAGTGACTACCCTAGCGTAGTGGTTGGTACCATTCCAAAGGTATAAATAGCTAATTGAGAAAGTATACCTCAGCGGCAACGTGCTCGCCTTGGAAGCAAGATGACACGACGCAACACAGGTTTGATCCCCGGGTCTGCGATTAGAAACCTCTGGGTATTTAAGCGTATTATGAATACGCAACTAAGACAAAAACTCCTGTAACAGCACCTCAATGCCCCCGGGCTGTGTGAGTGCTTTAAAAATGCAAAAAAAACAAAAATAAAACATTTTTAAAAAGTAGAGGCTTGAGCAGCGCTCATATTTATTGTTTGAAAGAGTTGAAAAAGTGGTGATTTACGCAGGAAATATAAAGATTATTTTATAAATCTGGTAAGAATTGACAGTCAATTGAGACTTGTTATTATGGGAGATACTCCTTTGATGCACTTATGTAAGACACTGCCAAAGCACATGCCCAAGCTCAAACAGTATAGTGCGGAATGGGTGAAAGGCACAACAGATTAGATGTTCATTCCGTGGCCACGAGGGGGATCGCTGTCAAAAGCGGTATTGCAACACATGGCCAGATGCTTGGACGCTACGTACACAGGGAAGAAATTAAAGAAGAGATTAGAAATTCTATAGCTTTGAAAAATGCACCAGGAAGAGAGGGAAGATCGACCACCTGAGGAGTGGATGCTTAGTCAGAGAAAGGAGGAAGGTGTTGAGCCCTCAGCTCCCCTTATCTCACCTGAAGAAAAAGGCACCAGCTCAGAATAAATAGAGTTTTATCCTCTAAAGGAGTTGAAAACGGTGACTGTGTATAGTAACCCAATATAGGAACCTCCCGCTTATACAGTGATGATAGTCCAGAGCAGAACAAGAGAAAAGAAGAGATATGTAAGATCCTACAGGACAAAGAAGAAAAGAGTGGGAGGTCGGATATATCCTCAGAAATAGAAATAGAAATTAAGAGATGGAAAGGAGAGAAGGATAAAGCTGATGAAGTAGTGCTCGTGCAGAACGAATGAATGAGAGGACATATATTACTCAAAATCGATGGGAAAAGCATTGAGGAAGTTAGGCAAAGGGAAGATAAGGACGAACAAGAAAGAAGAGATAGAGAATGAGAGATTATATTGAAAAAAGATGAGCAGAAAAGGAAGAACAGGGAGTGATGAGAACAAATGTATTAAGAGGAGCAAGAAAGAAAAGAAAAAAGGGCAGAAGAACAAAGAAAATATGACAATAGACAGAGAGCGATAGAAGATAGGGAGAGTAGAGAAAGGAAGAGAAGAGGATGAAGCACAAAGATTAAGGGATAAAAGAATACAGAGATGAAGGGAAGAAGAGGAAAGAAGGGAATGAGTAAGGAGGGAAGAACGAAGGCAAGAGGAAGAAAGATTTGAAAGGAGGCGAGAAAGCAAAGATAATTAGATGAAGAAATAGAACCAGGGAGAAGACAGCGGGTTCTTTATACCAGTGTCGTTTGTAAGGAACCAATAGGGCCAAGCCGAGCAATACGATGGGATAGGACAGAAGAGTTTCTTCTGATAAAGCAAGCAACGTCAGGGGCATCTAGAGTAGTTTTGGAAGAAGAAAACAGTTATGCGGGAAGCATCCAAGAAAGGATCGATAAGGTCTATCAAGAATTAAAGGAAGGTAGCAACTATGGAAGTCGCGGGAAGAGGGATCAATCCCTAGCGTTTCAATCAGGAAGCAAAGAAGAAAATCTGTTCAGTCACGAACCTAAAGCATTGTCCTTAAGCAGATTAAACCTAAACAAAGGTGAAGGAGATGATAGTCACACTAGTTGGGAACAAGACATGTCAGATGAAGAAAAACAGTCCATCCTCGAGGTTGTAGGAGGGAGCATGCACGCCCCCGAACGAAGCCTGCAGTTAGATACAGAAGTAAGACGGTCGGATCTGGATCTACCTAAGGATAGTATGCCAGATTCCATAACATATCCAGAACGTCCCCGAGGACAATCATATAGTGAGAAGGGAGAATCGCCGCCATATGTGAGCAGAGTAAGGTCACTACCGGCAAGGAGATGGGCAGGGATGATCGTCCCTGCCTTGGATAGACTAACAATGGGAACCAACTGCGGGTTGGGGTTTATGCAGATTCCCTTATTGGAAAAAGGGGGAGCAAGACCACAGTATATTCCATGGCCACAGATGGATAAGGATAATTTAAGGTGTAAGCACCCGAGGTTTGACTTTGGTGCTGGGAAATGTCTATCAGTTAGAAAAAATGACAGGAGGAAATACACTGGCCACAGGGGACATAAAGGGTTTCCTGGCAGCTATTCTTGGGGAGAGAGTTGATGACATATGGAGGAGAGCAGGGTATTCAAGTGTGACAGCACAAAACACAGCACAAGGCAGAGCGCTGTTTAATTGTAGAGCAGATGTGTGGAGGGCTCTCAGGGTACAGTCTCCTGCCACATCAGCTATAGATGCAATTATGACACGTAATATGAATTAAGATGAAGACCATATTACTTACATTCAGGATATTCAGGAGAAGTGGCAACTTCAAACTCACGAGCCATGGTAAACAACAATGGCATTATTTTACCACATTTGACGTCAGGGTTGGCTGAGCCAGTACAGAGAGAGATGAAGAAACAAGTGGGAAGGGAAGCAAAACAGTGGGCTGAGATACAGTTTACGATAGTGCATAACTGTTGGTTGCTACAAGAGAAAAATAGGAAGAAAGATGAGACTAGAAAAATCGAGGAAGCCAAGTTAGTTCAGAAAATATTGTCAAATTGTACCATAGAAAGGGCAGTATTGACAGGTAGAGAAGGATTGGGAATGCAGGAAGCAATGGGTACATCGCAGGTGAGTAATCAGTGCCTGATGGACCAAAGTGGATATGGGTTCATACCACGAGGAAGAGGTATGGATTATAGAGGAAGAGGAGGATTCAAAAATAATCAAGGTGGGTTTCAGAATACATAGAATGGGAATCAGAGTACCCAGGGAGGATCTAACCAAGGGGGACTTGTCAGACGGGCACCCCCAGTATGTTGGACTGGTGGGATGACAGGGCACATTACACGCATATGTGGGAGACAAGGGAATGTACAGAATGGCCAATTTTCAAGATGGGGGGGAGCTTATCCTCCACCATATAGCACATAAACTAGGGAAGTGTTTGCCCAAGATCACACAGTTTATCAGACACAAGTGCAGCATGTACAGCAGCAAGAGTGAATGCAAATGAATCCACCACAAAGGTAGGCGCAACAAGCCCCCATGCAAACACCACAGTATGCAAACACAGGAGTAGTGCTGACACCCAGAATGGGAGGTGTCACTGTGGTAGGAGGAAATCCTTTCACAGGGACAGGGATGAGCCTGTACACACAAGAGGACAGCTCACAGGGTGACTTGATGTGTTCAGCACTATCTGTGACACCAGACCCCCAAGAGGAACCAAGGGTCGATGTGACAATAGGAAGCAAATCATTTTCTTTTCTAGTAGACAATGGTGCTACTCCTTCATGTACACGAGAGGGAAAATATCCAATGTCAGGGTTTACGTGAATGCTCAAGGGTTCTCTGGAGCTACAAGTTGTGTTCCTTTTACTGCTGAATTACCAGTCTATATAGGAGAGTGTGACATGGATGTTCCTTTGTTATTCACGACAGACACCGGTTAACATTTTGGGAAGAGATTTGATGACAAAACTCAACATGACGATTTAATTCACTGATCAGGGGATAGTGTGTTTCACTCCAGGAATACACTATTTTAACATGGGAAAATTTATACTAGCATTCACATGGCATGTTGCTCTGCAAGGCATGCCAGTAGATCCAGAGGTTTTTCTATATGGAGTGAGCATTCTACGGACATGGTTACCTGGCTTAGTGGGAAAAAATGGGAGGATGCCTTTTGTTGAGACCACAAATACAAATGGACGAAGAGGGGGGACAGACTATCCCTGTAGAATCAGAAGCAGCCATAGTACGAAGGGAAATTTAAATACTCAAAGGTGTAGATGACGAGGGTAGACCATGGAGAACAGTAATAGCTTTCAAAGAAGGGTACAGATTGACTTACATCACTGATAACGACATATTGTGGGACGACCAAACAGACGATGATGTAGTGTTCTTTATGAGCATCACATACTAGATAAGGATAGAAAAGAGGGAAGTCCCAGAGTGAATGGCGATAATGCAGCACCGACGAGCATATTTTCAGGAAGACTTGGAGAAAGTGCCAAGTGTCCTTCGGTCCACAGGCCCTTATGACGTAGGTCTATTAAAGGCAATAGGGGAAGTTAAAATAAACTTGAAGCCACAAGCTATTTTACCATGAGCAAGACAGTACCCAATGTCTCGAGAGGCTGATGAGGGTATAATTCAAACTATTAAAGCACTGAAGAAACAAGGTATCGGAATTGTCGTGTAACACCTCAGTGCATTCGTATACAAGAAATGAGACCGATTAACCAGATTGTAGAGGCAGAGTTTCCTTTAGTTTCTAATCCGGTGACGATACTGTACAGTATCCCGGCGGAAGCATGATATTTCACGCTAATCGATTTGAAAATGCGTCTTTCTCGATCCTGTTGCACAAAGACTCACAATACTTGACTTCCTTTACATTCCGCCAAACATGATTGAAACATACTCCTTTGTCCCAGGGGTACTGTGAGTCTCCATCAATCTTTAACAGAGTCCCACAGATGGATTTAGGCAATATTGATCTTAAGCATGTAATGATACAGTACGTGGATGACATTTTAATTTGCAGCACGATGGAAGATGAGTGTAGACAAGATTCTATTCTG
This sequence comes from Ambystoma mexicanum, assembly GCF_040938575.1. Lineage (NCBI taxonomy): Eukaryota > Metazoa > Chordata > Amphibia > Caudata > Ambystomatidae > Ambystoma > Ambystoma mexicanum. Next base: position 1,303,747,005 of record NC_090922.1, read on the forward strand.
TTGAGGACTATTCTAGCAGACATGGGATGTAGGGTAGCCAAGGAGAAGTTACAGTTATGCCAAGAAGAGGTGTTATACATAGGGCAGTGGATTTTACATGAAGGCAAGACGGTGATTATGAAAACCTTGAAGTCAAATACAGTGAAACAGATGCAACCGTTTTTGGGGCTATGCAACTGTGTTAGAGCCTTTGTGTTTGACTATAGTTCATACACAAGACTCCTTTTGCAAGCTTTAAAGAAAGCACAAGTGGATAATGTAAAAATAGAATGGACTGAGGAGATGGAGGAAGGGTTTGAGGAGTTGAGAAAAGCAATTTGTACAGCCCCTGTTTTGGGAATTCCCAATTATGCTGAGGAATTTTATCTGTTTTCGCACACAAATGGGACAGCCATGACAGCAGTACTTACACAGAGAACCACACTGGTGTACAAGCCTTTAGCATATTACAGTGGGATTCTAGACCCATTCATGAGAGGACACTTCCCTTGCAAACAGCCATTGCAAGCTGCTGCTTTCGCAGTTGAGAAGTCAACAAGTATTGTGATGAGCTGCTCTATGACTCTCTTCATGGGGCATGCTCTGTTTGCCATTTTAGAGAAACCCAAAGGCACATTGACATCCCAAAGAGTTTCAGTTTATGAAGTAATGATTTTGAATCAAATGATTACAATTTTAAAATGTAAAATAGTGAATCCTTCCACATTTATAGCTGAGCCAGTGAAAGAAGGCAAGCATGCGTATGACTGTGCTCTCTTCATGGGGCATGCTCTGTTTGCCATTTTAGAGAAACCCAAAGGCACATTGACATCCCAAAGAGTTTCAGTTTATGAAGTAATGATTTTGAATCAAATGATTACAATTTTAAAATGTAAAATAGTGAATCCTTCCACGTTTATAGCTGAGCCAGTGAAAGAAGGCAAGCATGCGTATGACTGTGCTACTTGAGTTGAGTTTTATGATGATATACCCTGTGCAAAGGAAAATGCTTTAGTAGGAGGGGAAATTCTCTTTATTGATGGTTCTTCGAAAATTGATCAGACTAGTGGGGAAAGGCATTCAGGTGCAACAGTCATGAGACACAGATTAAATGGAGTATCTGAAGTTGTAGCAAGTGCAAGACTACCATCTCACTTTTCAGCACAAGCAGCAGAATTACTAGCACTCATTGTCGCACTGGAGAAACAGGAAGGGCAGGAAGTAATGGTGTACAGTGATTCCGTCTATGTGACATCAACCGTACAAGCAGGGTTAGCGCATAGGAAAAGGAGGGGCTACATACATATGGATAGCACTCCAGTGCAGCACACATCCTTATTGGACAGGCTTATTAGGGCACAACAACTCCGAGTGGCCATGGTGGGTGTTAAATGCACAGCTCACACATTTAGTGAACCGATTTTGTCTCTTGCAGGAATGAAGCTGCAGACAAAGAAGCCAAAAGGGTAGCATATTCTCCAGATATTTCGAGTTTTGATACTGTAGTTAAAACCATGTTAGTGCAAGAAGGGTTTAATAAATTGTCAATAACCCAACTAATGGAGATTCAATGGAGTGCACCACAGGACGAGCAGGAATTAAGGAAACGAAGGGGGTGTTCTTTATCCCCCAAAGAAGCATTATGGCGACAAGACAGCACTGGAAAGCCGGTGATGCCAGAAGCATTATTGAAAGTTGCACTTGAACAGCTGCATTACCCCACGCATGTAACTAGGGTAGAGCCTTGCTGCTATGATTGCGGAAGACTGGTTCATTCCGAATTTGTTGCAACACACTGCACTATTTATAGTTAAGTGCATTGTGTGTCAAAGGTTTACTGCTGGGCATACACTGAAAACAAGTAGAGGGGTAATACCTCGACCGAATGGTCCATATCAGCATTTACATATCGACTATGTTGGTATGTTGCAAGTATGTAATTGATATAGGTATCTATTGGCGTTGGTGTCCCTTTTCTAGGTGGATAGAGGCAGGTCTGTGTACACACCCTTATCCACTTGCGCAGTAAAGTTTTTAGTACACAATATTTTTCCGAGATGGGGTGTGTGTGAAGTGCTGAGATCCGACAATGAGCCACATTTTGTTAATGAAGTATTTGAACAGACAGGGCTTCTATTAAATATTAAACACAAGTTTTCATCTGCTTATCACCCGCAAGCAAACTGAATATGTGAGAGACTCAATGGCCTCCTTAAAGAAAGGATTGCCAAGATTAAATTGGCTTTGAAGAAGGGATGGCTATATTACCTACCCATAGCTTTATATGCCCTTCGGAATCAGCCAGGCTAAGACCACTACCTCACCGCTCATGAACTAGTGACAGAGCGGCAAATGAGAATGCCTCTTACACCTCCATCTAGAAGTAGAAGTGATGCCCAGAGTATAGCTAAAACTTTAGGTAAGGAACTGCATGATTATTTGACATGTATGACCTCAAGCATCTCTCTCATTTCAGATCAACTCAAGTGTCAGGGGGGTCCGTCTAAGAACACAGATGAAGACAATTCAACAACCAGCACAACTGAACTTCTATCTGCACCAAATGTATATGTTGGTGATTCTGCCTTGATTAAACACTTTACGAGGAAGTGGCATGAGCCATGTTGTAATGGCCCCTTTTGCATTGAAAATATAACCCCTTCAGCTGTAAAAGTTCAAGGAAGATGAGCTTGGCTTCACTTAAACGATGTAAAAGCCTATAAAGGTGGGACCCACCCTCCCACTGTTGCCGATCCAGAGCACAAGAAAAGAAAAAGAACGACAAAACAACAACTTGTGAAAGATGCAGATTTGGTTTGCACTAAAACTCAGGTGTTACTCCTTATAGATATTTTTGTAGGAGTACAAAGACTTGCATCAAGTTTTAGTAGGCCCAAAATGAACTCTAGAAACACATTGAAGCATCAAACTTATGCCTAAATGCCAGTTCTCGATCAGAAATTGGAAACAAAATCAGTATCCAGATTAATTTCATGTTGTATACCTGTTCTAAGAAGTTAACCCTATGAAACTCACTACAAGGGATGTGCATAGGCGTGTGCTTGCTGGTTTTGTATTTATACTTCAAGGTTATCCTGCTCTTGTCAGAAGATATGTTGATATTTGCATTTATTTACAGGATCCTAAAAATGGCCCTGTGATTAGAAGGCTACTCATTTCTATCATTGAACAGATTTTGCAATTACAGCTGTTAGAAAATTGACAGATTGTATTAAGAATGAGAAATTTGGAAGCAAGCATGGTTCTAGAGGATGAACAGATACCAAAATGTCACAAAAGGTTGTTGCCTATGTTTTGGTGTATAATGTATGCCTGCACAATTACACTCTTTGGCTTTCTATTTCGCCTCTTTCACAGTCTCTATTATACTAGTACTCCCACTGAGGTAGAGGAGAACTGATTTTGGGTCATGTACTTTCACTGACATAGAGGTCTGTAAGGTTCCCCCGTTAGGAGAACTGTTTTTTATTTACTTCATGAGTATTACACAACTTTTACATTTGGAAGACATAAAATAAGTGCAGAGGAATATAATGAGGGGATAAATACCTACCTAGACAATGAAGCACACTTGGATCTCTAGCACGTGCACAAAGAAGGAGTTTACCTAAGCATAGCAGTTAGTCACGTAATCTTCCTCCCCCATCCCTCCTTCGTGCAGAAGAGTTCCTCGTAAACACACTCCTGCGGTGAGCTAATAAGCCTAAAACTGCACAGTCATTATGCCCGTCTCTGCATCTCAGGGGCACTCTTCGGGAATTCACTTCTGCTATTCATGACTGTTTTGTATCTGTCGTGTCAGGCCTTTACCACCCTCTGCCCTTCCCTTCTTCTTGGAATTTGACATCTGATTAACAAGAAAACAAACTTTGCAACACTGCCTAGTCGCACGCAATCACCCTTTTCTGCTCTGAGGCTCTACAGGATTCATCTTGCTACAACATGGGCAGATCCTTACTAATTTTTGTATCCCCAATAATAACATGTGGTATCAGCACATGAAAAATATGGGAGGGAAAACAACTAAGGAGAATTGCTACGTCGCATTCATACCCTATGCCATGAATGCAGCACAGACTTTCATTTTCAGAGAACTTCCAGAACACGATGCCAGATGCTTCGTTCATCTTGCAGCATGCAGGACCAGAAGACAATTCCAGGGAAGTTGGGCTACTTTGCGATAGAGATCGAAATGGTAATTGATGAAAAAGCAACTTGGATGGGAGAGCAAGATACTTGTGTATCCTGCAGAAGGACAGAAAGAGGTGGTCATGAAAGACATGAAGAGAATGGAATGCCCTGATATAACAGAGATAGCTGGATCACCTGGATGTTGGGAACAAACTCAAATCTTAATCTATGGACAGGTGAAGTCCAAGAAGGGATGGGAAGGAGGACTGATGTCCTGTGCAGATTATCTACTAAAGTCAGAATATGTACAAGAGATACAGAGAGTAAATGATGGGTGTTTGAAGTCATGGGCTAAGCATGGCAAACTGTTGACATGGGTAAAAGATGAATCAGGTCCAATGGGTGTGATTCCATTTTCAAATGCGACATTGTGCTTCCGAAGAGAAGGAAGAAATCATGTGGGAGATAACAAAGGCTGCAAAACTACAGTTGATGTTTCCAGGATAGGAGCAGGGACATCTGATCGGATGGATCGATATTGGGCTTGTGGGCCTAGGGCCTACATGAAGCTTCCAAAGGATTGGGGAGGAACGTGTTCCCTGGTGCTCAACCATGTTCCGGCATTAGTGATTTCTCAGAGTGACCTGAACATTGGAACGTTTCCAAAAGAAGATTCCCATCTGAGAAAGAGAAGAGCACATGAATTTCTCAATTGACCCAGAAGAGAGAACTACTTCTCAGCTTAGTCAATAGACGCTTTTAAATCCATTCTGTATGAACTGTGGGATATTTTTACCCATGCTGATTCGCCCCACTACACCCCTTTGCCAATGGGGAAAGAAACAGCCAAAAATGGATGCGCTGACCCCTGTGTGCGCAATAATCTGCAAAACTGCGCATGGTTCACCATCAAAAAAGGCTGCATACCCCTGCCACACACAGTCAAAGTTGGTGTAAAAAACAGAACTCACTGCAGGAGAATGCCAGAAGGTGCTGTTACATGTAACATGAAGCAATGCCACAGAGGTGGGCTAAAAAACGAAAATGCTTTTTAAAAATGCAACCAATTGTAACCTTCAAAGTGCTGTTTTGGGGCTAAATTCAGTGATTTTCCAAGTGAACCAGTGAAATAAAAAATGTGCTGAAATCACAGATCATCTAGTGTGGTCAGAGAAACCGGGCCTCACTGACTGACATCAGCTAAGAAAAGTATTTCATGAAAAACCAGTCCAGCAACAGTTTGTTTTCAGTTACACAAGAAAAATGCGGCTAAAAGTGGCAACATATAATCATTTCAGCTGTGCAGAGAAAACTCCAAGCAAAGGCTGAATACTTACTTCCAGACTGCAGACAAATTCCAGCACTCAAGGACAGAAATTGTGCTGAATATATGTCTATGCTGCAAAGGAAACTCTGATGTAAAAGACTCAGTTTAAAGGTGCTTTTTCCATGAAGAAATTGCAGAATTTGCCTTTTGAAAAGCATTTTTTTGTGAAGGGCTTAATTCTTTTAATTGTCAAAATCCCCTAGAAACTTGGTGCATGTTATGTATTTTTAATGAAAGATTTTAGGTGAACCTTAAAGTAACCCAGTTTGGAGTTAACTGGTTAATTCTGATTGGACAGTGCCCAGCCTGGGAAAGATGACACTTCATGTTAACACCTTGCTGCTACAGCAAGGCTTAATTGTATTAATTGATGTTGGAGGTTCTCGCATATTGACAACAATGAACTGATTAGACATTTGTCTGGGGCTCAGCCAAAGACAAGGACAGGCTGAGTATTGACCCCTTCTGGGCAGGGTCAGGAAACTTCCCTCTACACCCCACCCTGATCAAAGGGATTTGACAGCTGTTGTCTGTTGAAAGGAGAGAAAAAAAACTGCTCAAAGCAATCCGTTGTTTAAAATGCATATTTGTGATTAGTTTTGAAGACCTTTAACTTTGCAACATGAAGGAGGACAAATTTAAAAATTGGTAGTTATAGATGTAATTGTATGCTCTTTCTGTGGAGACGTTAGTGAACACTGTACTACATAAGGAACCAAAGTTACGCCAAACCCTAATTGTAGCAAAACTATTGATGATGCAAAACTATTGATGTTGCAAATATGATATTGTATACCCATGTTCTAGGGGTAATCGCCCAGATATGTATTGAATTAGAAATTGTTATGACAAACCGTTATGATTAAAATTGACAAAATTCCACAGAACCTCAAAGACAGCTCTAACAGAGATGGGAATTGGACGTAAGGATAACCCACAAAATATATAATGGATGTGTCTGATTTTATTAGGGATAATTATAGAAATGTGCATTTATGCAAAAGTTCAATTGTGTTTCAAATCAATGTGGGAGTTCCTAAATCACATCATAAAGATGACAGCTCTATTCTGACTTCCAACCAGAACAAGGCAAGTGCCTTTGACCACTCACAGCTGTGGGGGTGTGGTTTGAAATTCTTCCCCTACCATAAACGTTGTGATGTCACTTGGCATGATAAATATAAAACTTCACCACACATAGAGACACTGATTCCTGACTACCTCCTGATTTCCACGCAGCGCTATGTTTCTGACTTCTTTATCTTGTTCATCCTGACTTTTTCATCATGTCCTGATTCCAGACTTCATTGCAAAAACCAAGGCCCAACATTTGCTGAAGTCTTTTCAGCTAGGCCCAAATCCAACCATCCTAAACTTCACAAAATAATAATTCAGATCCAGTCTGGCTTGCTACCATCACGCTTGCCTGATGAAAATCGCCATCATGCTAATCTGCTGTGTCCAATCACCAGAAGGGCCAATCCAATCCAAATCCAGTTGAGGTGCCAGTCCAATTGACCAGAACCATGCAGCTGACCATCCTGCAGAAGTGCCCTGCTGCCAGTAGACCCGGACCGGGATGACCAGAACCCTGACGGTCCAATCTTAAATTAGAGTGGACTGTAAGTATAAACAGGAATCATAGTAACCCATAGTATATATTTGCATTGTCCTATCCCAATCTTAACCATCCCATCTTTAACTTCAGAACCCTAATATTATCAGAACTATTCTTGCACTGATGTTTTTCTCATTTGTCTCATTAAACCATAACCCATTAGTGATTTGGTTTAAATAAAGTAATTCCCATACAAAAGAGAAACCAGAGTATCATACGCAAAGTGTTACAATAGGCCGTGCGAACTGTGGAGATTCACGGGTGGCATTCTCTTTTTCATAGTCATTAATATAGTTTAAATAAACCAATCTGTCATTTTTAAAACCGAATTTCTACTTCTCTTTTTTTTTAAAACTCCTCTCACTAAAACTTCCATATCTTTTTCAATTTTATAGCTAGAGACCTAACTCTCAGTTAAACCTAAGACCCTTAGCTACATAATTAACCAAAAACTGCATTGCGGAACAGTATATTTGACCCGTTTTTATTAAAAATTGCATAATGAAATTTAGGCGCAAAGTTGCATTTTGCAAAAGTTTTACACGTGTGAATTCCCATTCAAAGTGTTTCTTAACTTTAATTCTGATTTAAAGTGTGTTCTGTTGCTCATATCGTAGCTTATGTTGGTTAAAACCTGTTCAGTGTTGCTCTCATAGAAATTTCTATCAATTTAAGGATTTTTGCACACTTTTCCTTGTTTCACAAAGCCATTTTAACTGTCAGTTTAAAAAGTGTCAATTTCCAAAAGCGCTTTTCTCTCTTGTTTGGGGAGGGAAGATTATATTCAAACACTGTACTCTGTTCCTATTCCTGAATACCTGCTGATTACTTACATCTGTGTAGAATTGCTCATTTGTGAATTGAGAACTTTGCAGGGGGAAACTTTAACCTATGGCCTATCTTTGCACAAGCCAAAACTGTTCTTTTTCCTGTGTTTTCTATTCTGCATTACTATACGTGAATTCAATTGCTTTACTTACTTTCTGAATTGTTTTGTCACCACATTGGTGATTGCTGCCCCATATATATATATATATATATATATATATATATATATATATATATATATATATATATATATATATATATATATATATGTATATATATATATATACATATATATATATATATATATATATATATATATATATATATATATATATATATGTATATATGTATTTTCAAACGAAAATTAAGCCCAAAAGAGGGCCAAATCTGTGGAATGCACTCCCAAGAGCAGCCAGGTCCAGAGAATCCAGTACTTAGCAAATAAAGGGCTGCACGGCAAAGATCAGGTAGCACCAAATGTTCTTTATTAATAAAAGGTGCATAGCAAGGGAGAACCAGAAGGTTACACCAACGCGTTTCGCGATCAACTGACCGCTTGTTCACGATAGTAGGGTAAACACAGAAAATGGACTCATTAAAACACAATTCAAACTCTATGGTTGCAATGTGTAGAGTGTCTCGTACACCACGTAACTGCAATGTAGGGAGAAAAACAATCGGCCATGTTATAGTGACCAAGTGTTACCTCATATCGACCTTAATGGTCTAAAATAAAACCATTAAATAGAATGCTGCGCTTGAACTGGCAATTTACAAATTTAAATATTGCCGCTAACGCCACAGAGTACAACAAAGAGGGAATATATGAGAGAGACGACAAATACCTCACAAAACCCTAACATGGTCAGAATACAAGGTAAAATATTATTAATAAATATATAATCATGATACCCATAGAACAGAAGGAAAGAACCGCAAAAGCATATAGTAAGGGACGCCTTGCGAATGCAAAATGCCAACAGAAATGGCGAGCTGCATAGCACCTAACTCTTATGTATGAAACATAAATATGTAATGTACTTAAGAAGGTGCGGTGCAATGTCAGCGGTATTCCTTCGAAAATCAAGAATATAATAAAATAAAGCCTGCCCCAAAGAAACATAGTAATGAGGCAAACTCACAGGTATATTGCCGTCTCCCATCTAAGGACCCTCTATGCAAAGTGTACACGTGCGTTAGTAAAATGGCATTAATGTATACACCTTAATCATTGGTAATCTCGATCTAACCTATACATTGAGTAGACATTGTGTATAAGATAGGGTGCAGAACGGGACAAATCACAACACATATAGCAATATTAGACAAAGGATAAAGTGCTTAGTGCATGCACAATAGTGCAAAGTGCCAAAACCAAGGTGCAAGGTGCGAAGTACATAGCAGCAATAATGCAAAAAGTAAAAGTAAACAGGGTACAGGGAAAGGAGAAAAGGGAAAACAAGGGGAAATACATGGGGATCAAAATTACATTCTTTATAACAAAGATAATACGCATAGTGCTCTACGTCCATGGGTGCACTGTTCGTGTAATCACAGGGTTAGAAAACCAGCCTGACCTCCCATAAAAATACCAGGAGGATGGCAAAAGGGCGTGCAGCCATGGACAGCTAGAGAATGATAAAAATATATATATAGATCCACAGTAAAGTGCAAAGTGCATATGTGTATATATATATATATATTAAAATGTGTGTTTGATTTGAATTTTAAATAAATAAATAAATATTTACCTTTATCAACCAGCCTGATTCCTGGTCCACTGTGATGAGTGTAATATGAGTGGTATATCACTCAGAATATTGAACCTATAGACATAATAAATAGGTATTTCATCTGTGCATTACATGTAAGGCGAGACCCGGGTGTGTGCCTCATTGAAATCCTTAACAGAACACAGGTTGTTTAGCAAGACTGCTTCAATGTTGATAACTATCTTCATTTCTCAGATTCAGACAATGGCCAATGCCAAATGGTTGCAAATTACCAGATGGGAGCTCCTGCAGTCAATCAATATCACAATAAAGGGATTCAATGCTATCAAGGAAGAGCTAAGATCCATGCGTCTGATGACCATACAGAACAGATATGTCCTTGACATGATCACAGCGATGGAAGGAGGAGTTTATGCCAAAATCAGGCCATCATGTTGCACATTCATACCTTCTCATGATGAGGAAAATGGGACTTTGGCAGAGATCATATCACTTTTGATGAACCTGCATAACCAAATGGAAGATGAGACAGAGGACATTGCAGATGACAGTTGGTTTGCATCCATATTCTCTTGGATTCCCCAGTGTATGTCAAACATCTTCAAGTTTCTTGGAGCACCACTACTCTTGGTGATTTTTGGATTCTGTGTGAAGAATATAATAATTGTCCAGTGTAAGAAGACAGCAAAGAAAGTAGAATGAAGATCATGATTGATGTCCAATCAGGGTTTGGACCCAAGGAATTGACAGATGAAGATGTCAGAAAATGCATAGAGGCCAGCATCGTGGCACCTGAAGGAACAAAGTTTCTGTATCCAAAGAATCTCAAGAAGTACCTGGGATGATGGGTCTTTTGTAATCCAAATGGACAGTGCAGCTACATGACCTGGAGTGTGAATGAGCATGTCAAAACAGCTGGCACCCTGAGGGGGGGTGATGAAGATATTGACTTGAAAGAAGCACTTCTTTGAGAGAAAATATCAAGATTTTGAAACTGGTGAGGAGGTGTCGAAGACTCGACCAGAGTGGGGAATGTAGAGGATCAGCTGCATGCCTCTGCAGGAAATCCGCCCCCTGCTCATGAATGTTGGAAGCCTGAGATTGTTCCATGCTTGCCAAAAGCAAGTTTTGACCATACCACAGCAAATATTCGAAAGAAGGTTCCTTTTGTGAAAACCCTATCAAATGTATTCCCGAAGAAACGACAATCTGAGGGAGGAACTCCCTGAAGGAATATGAAAAATGAGAGAAAGAGGAGCTGGTGACGTCACAAGAGACGAGCGTGATGCACAGAGGATACTAGCTGAAGAGAATGTAAGGACCATATAGAAACTGATGACGAAGTTAAGAATCGACAAACTTTGATATGCAAAGAGAAGATTGCACGTGTGTGACGCACTGCAGAAAATGCAAGTCGTTCAATAAGTGTACAGGTGCAGCAACGCAAGTAGATTAAGTAATCTTTGAAGATGGCTATACGTAGTGAATAGACTGCAGGCAGAGCCGCCATTGTATAGAAGCTGGAAATCAGTGTCATGAATCTATGAAGCCTGACCCATGGAGAGGAAAGGCAGAGAACTGTGTTGCAGCAAGAGTTAGCTGAAATTGTGGATATGAATGGTGAGGCTGTTTGGCCTGGTATCAAAGTCAAAACAGCCAAGGCTGGTTATCTATTCTTTTAGGCGGTGAATGTAAGAAGCTAAAACATCCCTTGTTAAGGTGCAAAGATAATACACCAACCATGTTTTATTCATTTAAGACATTTAACTGCTGCAAAATGGTCCAAATCATGGTCTCCTGTCACGTGAGCCAAGGATGGAAATAAAGTTGTGCTTCAAGTTCTAGAACAGCGATAGTGCGTGCTCGCACTCCGTTATATACTCACAGACAACAATACTTTGCAAGGCCAATTTCAAAGACAATCTTCATTGCAGAAGGCATGGGTGATGAGACGTTAGGCTAATTGGGTGGGGAGGTAAAGTCAAGTCCACCTCCTGGCATCTGGGTATGAGTTTGCGTGCTGCTAAATTAACAATGTTCCAGAAATAGCATGAGCGTGCCATCCATTTGTAGAGGACCATATAACGAAGGGCCCATAGTTTGAGAGGCAATGATATACCGTGTACTTAATAGTGTTGAAGATGACACATTTTAGAGGTAGGCATAAGCTGTCCACCGGACAGTAGATATCCAATCATAATCTCACCCCGTAGAGAAAATATACCTAGATGTTTCCCTTCAGCCAATTACCACTCTTCGTAGGTTTTTCTCATTTGCCACATAGTATGAGGTCACGTATGATGAATTTTTAGTATATAAATATGTTTTTATGTGAAATGAACCCGAGAGCTTGAGCGAACGTCTGTTGATGTCCGTTGTAACTCCCTGTTTTAGACAATTGACAATAAAACAGCAAAACTTTGCCATCTTCCTGGGTTGGTTCGATTATTTGGTGTTAGAGTTATTCTGCAACCCGTCCATTGTATTCACGCTACCCAAAGGGCTCTAAGCTCATTCTCTAAATGAGCTTAAATGAAAGGAGCACAGTGAATGAGCTTGTTTTATTTGCGCTAATTTCCAAAATGCTCAGTTCACTTTATTCGCAAAGGATGACCTGAGCACTTCAGGAGGGGCTGGGCAATAGCACAGAGATGCACAGTTCCTTTGCATACATTGGTATCGGGGCTGTTCCCAGCACTATTGTATAGCATGCTCCCAGCAACCTCATTTCACCGAGGTGGGCAGCTAAAGGACCATCCCCCTGTGACTGTCCTGAATGGTCGCAGTGGATAGACCCTTGTTTCTGCCATTTTAAAATCACATCCCGTTTTGTGAATTTGGGATGTGCTTTAAATTGGCCAGACATGCCACCTTATTTGCGCAAATCCTCAAAGGTGAATAAAGGGCGTCTGACTGAATGAGTGCAAAGTTTTGAGAATCTGGCCCATATTGCTCAACGTTCTTTTCTACCATTTGGTTTGGAATGAGCGTTTAGATGTGGGCAGACGAGCCAAATGCCGTGAGCTGCCTCAAATGTTTCGGGAGGATAGCTCAGGGGCGACCCCTGTGTCTGCGCTTAGAAACCTCTGGGTATTAAGCATGTTATAAATAACCAATTACAATGTTACAGAGGAAAACACTTTTGTTTGTTTTCTTATGCACACTTTGCTACAGTGTTGCTACTGTGACACTAAACACATGATTCATGGAATTATTTGCGTGAAAAACGCAGACTTGCGCGCCTTTCTGCCCGAAAATCCCCATACTTCAAACAGGGATTTTCGGGCAGAAAGGTGCGCAAACATATATATGCATGTTCAGTTCAGAGCAGGGGAAATCTCTCCTCAAGCATTGTTCAGAAATGCAGGCATGTGGCCGTTAATACATGGCCAATAAAAACAAAACGAAATATATATCCCTATTAAAAAAAAGAGTTCAAAAGAGGAGACAATACTCTTCATAAAACAGCGTGCACACAAATATGCTCTGAACAGTAACGCTTCAGCAGCATCTTAAACTCTGTTTACATGACCCATGCCAACCAAGCTTTGTATAGACACTTACTCAATCCATGGTCGACGAGAACACTCTGCTCACTGACCAGCTACAATGGCAGAGGGTACACAGCGTTTCTCATGTTTGGCACACATTTTATTTTATTTACTATGGTCTGTGGTCACCTTTAATGTCCACCGCATAAGGCTAATGCAAAGGGAGACGTATGCTTTATTGTCCTACATTAAGCCAACTAGCGCCAATACCGCTGCTTTCATCTACATCAAACACCACTCGAAGCAGGACACTGACTGCAGACTCTGTATTAAAAACTCAGTAGTAAATATAGCATGGTGGTGCTGCCCAGCTTCAGACATAACTTCCTTAGTTTGGGTAAGTGTGCAAACTGTCATTTCGGACGGGGCTGCAGAGTGCATGCTGCCGTCTATTGCAGAGTGGAAGTATCACATCAGAATGTGAAAGCACGTTACTTTAGGTAAAAATTAAGTAAAGGGAACTTCCAGATGGGACATACAAGGTGACCCGGTCAGGTGTTTCAAGGGAGTCTTGAAAGCTCCTCCGGCCAGAGTGCTACTTTGCAGGGTGAGTCTCACTGGGCGGGAGCCTGGTTGAAATTACCATCTTGGATTACTTCTGGACACAATGGAACCCGCAAGATTTTGGAGTATATAAATATGAAAAAAGGGCTTCACTATTCCAAAGAGAATTAGACATATTTAATTAATAAGACAGGACAGCTTCTACAGGGGTGGTGTGACCTCTAGCCTCTCAGCTATGTCTTCCCCCACAGTAGGAAGCGTTATTGTATTGCATAGGAGTTAGAAAGTGGCACTTCCCTGTGTATCCACAAAGCTGGAATATGGAGCCCAGTCAGGTAAAGAAAATGGTGTGGCTACTCCGTGGCCCTTCCTCTCAGGGAGTTGGGCAAGAATAGTGGCAAGAATGGTCTGGTAGACTAGACATCTAGAGTCCCTGGGATCTCTGGGGCCTCCTCTGGTCTTTGGAGGAGGTGAGTGTGTCTTTCCTTCATCCTTAGATCTTTGGATGTATTTCTTTTCCCCTTCAGTTCTCTGGCGTCTTTCTTCCATCTTCTGCAGTCGGGATCTTGGTTTTCCTCAGGGGTCTTCTCCAGGGTCAGGATCGGCTCTTCCCTCCTATTCGGGATCCATCAGGCATTTTATCGGATCTCGGGGGAATGGCATAGCCTTCCCTTATTTATTTACTATTTGTTGCATCACTGATGGGCTCACTGGCCTTCTACGGCTCTTCAGGGCTCCTCTGCAGACATCTAACATTGTTCCATGGGCATCTCATCAGCTCCACACCAGGGACGTCATTTCACCAAAATGCCTGGGGTAGCGGAAATAACATCACACGACCCTTGACCCCCTGATGACATCACAGGAAGTGATTTCATTTGACCCCACCCCGAAGTGATATCACGGTAAGCGATGGAACATGACCTTTTCACCCGTTGACAAAACAGGAAGTGGCATCACATAGCATTGTACAGTATGAAAAATATGGTTACAATATCACTATAATGTGATGTACATTTCATACAAGAATGGATCGCCATATGTATCGTTAAGATCAGTGTGTATAGGCCCATATTACCAAATTTCTGTGCATGCAAGCAGACGTCCATGACCAAATGATAATGATGTGTCTTTATATAGCACTTACGCTTAAGCGATTTATATAGAAAAAATACACACCCAATATCCCCCAACCTGTGCTGGTACTCATTTATCGACCTCAGAAGGATGAAATGCTGAGTTGAGGCATTTAAGAACAGACTAAATCAGTGACTCACCCCTGAAGTGTGCCTGAAATAAACCTTTAATGAGTATAGCAATTATTGTATAGAATTCCAGAAAGACACATTGTTTGGTATTCCTATTCTTTCTTATTTAGAGTCAGTGCTGAAAGTGTTCGACTTGTGGCACTCCTGTTCTTATTTTTCTTCTTTTTTTCAAGGGGCCTGAACAATAAAGCCAACCACTGCAGAAGTAAAGAGCCACATGCTGCTGGCCACAGCCCAGGAGCTTGCAAAAAAAAAAAGAATCTTTTTTTGAATTCTTTTTTTTCGAGGTCGCAAGGGAGACCTCAGAGGTCGCACTTGCGACCTCTGGCGACCCCCTAATGACGTCCCTGCTCCACACCTTCCTTCAGACCCAGGTGATGCAGGCCATGCCCCTCCTGACCTACTGCCACGAGTGCACGTCTTCTCATGCAATCTCACTCTCTTGCAAAATGTATACACTGGATTATACAAGGGAGAAGCTGCATCAAAGGTATTGTGCTAGCAAAGCCAGGATCTAAGCAGCGTGGCAGTCACTGTGAAGTGGCCCTCATTGCATAATAGATTCAATTTAATTTGCTTTCGTAAGCATCAGAAAAATAAATTGAACTTCACCATGTGTTTTGCATATTACAGCACAAATTACAACTCAGAAGTGCAATTAATATTTGTAGTTGTATTGTATTAGTATTGTAACTAAATCACCTCTAGGCCAGAGTCAGAACAAGATGATGGTTTTCATGGCCTTGCCGAATATGAGTGCTCCAAACCTATCAATCCGGGTTCAGACCCCGATGTAGCACTGAGACAGCAACCATACAGATGGTCGACAACGCCCTCTAAATCTTTGATGACGGCCAGCACTGCCTCCTGATACTGCTCAACCTTTCGGCCGCTTTTGACACAGTCGACCACCAGACGCTTATGGACACCCTGCATCTGCGCAAGGGAATCAGCAACCTTGTCCTACACTGGTTCAAATCCTACCTTGCCAACCGCCAGCAGGTTTTTCAGATGGACTCCTCTAAATCGCCAATGCTACCCGTCACCTGTGAAGTCCTGCAGGGTTCCATCTTCTGCCTAGTGATCTTCAATCTATATATGGAGCCACTGGGAGCCTTCCTAGCCACACACAACATCCACATCCACCAATACGTTGACAACACACATCGATACAGCAGGATCGTCTCCATCAAGGACATCATATCATATCCATAGTATCAACACCTGCCTCTCGCTGATCCCTTCTTGTATGCCAGTGCATACTTAAAGCTCAACCCCTCCAAGGCCGAATTCCTACTCCCCACCAACAACACCGAACACTCAGACATACAGACCTGGCTATCAACCGTGAACTCTGAGGGATTCACACCTGAGCTCACCTCCTGAGCCAAGACTCTCGGGTTCCACGTCGACAAACACCTCTCCTTCAAGACACACATAGCTAAGAAAACCCAGACAGCTTGGTATCAGCTCTCCTGCCTGTGCAAGGTCAAGCCCTTCCTCCCCGGACAGCTTTCGATACACCGTTCAAACACTGATCCTATCCCAACCAGATGGGGGCAATTCACTCTTCGAAGGCCTCCTGACGTCCTCCCTTGTTCACCTGAGAAGTGTCCTACGTGTGGCCCATGCCTCATCAAGGGTCTACACAGATGCAACCACATCATACCCGTTCTCATCAACCTTAACTGGCTCTCACTGCACTCACAAATCACCTTCAAGTCTTTCTGCATCATCTATAAGGCAGTCTCCCTCAAGTCATCTAGCTACCTTGCAGAGAAACTCAGCATCTCCGGCAGACAGTGCGCCACCAGGCGCCAGGACACATATAGGGCCTCATTACACGGAAGGCGGTGATCCAGGGTGCTATTTGCACCCTGGACCATGCCGGTAAATTACCGGCACCGCCTTGGCGGAAAGGGGATTTACCGCCCCATTCCAAGGTTGGTGGGGCGGTAAATCCCCCTTCCGCCATTGCCCTTCCCCATTCCCATTTCTGCCCCATAGGGCTCTATGGGAATGGGGAAGGCGCTAATTACGGCACCGCAATTTTGCGGTGCCGTAATTAGCTCCGAGGTCCCTTAGCGGGTTGGTTTTTAACGCCTGCAAAAAGCAGGCGTTAAAGCACCAACCCGCTAAGGGACCTCGTAGTAGGGCGGTAATGGTTAACGGTCACCGTTACCATTAATGGTGGCCGTTAACCATTACCGCCTTCTGTGTAATGAGGCCCATAGTCTTGAAATCCACTGCTGCAAAAAGGAAAGGACCAGAAAACAAGCCTTCTCTGCCTACACTAAGAAAGAAAGAAAAAAAAAGAAAGGAAGGAAGGAAGAAAGGAAGAAAGAAAGAAGTAGACATGGCTGCACAAAGCATTTATAAAAGAGACAGTTCTTTTACTGTAACTGAATGGTGGTTTGCTCGTTTGGATGATGAGATATAGGGGTGCTTACTCTGAAAATAGCATTCCTTCTGTCATGATGTTGTGCGGCCAGAGGAACTAGAAGATGCTTCTTTTCAGATAAGCACAGGTAGCATTCAGGATTTCATTTGTGTTTAGTGACACAGGGCTGTCCCATATACATTTACTGTATTTTGTGTTCAGGACCGATTGCATGGATACCCTTCACGCATGATTAAATGGTTGCTCGTTTAACTCACTACTGTACTACTAGTCCATGGTCTCCTTTTTCCATTGTAGCAGCATGCTGTATATACAGTATGGGACTGGAGAAATCATGTACAGCAGAATCTCAAAATGTAAATAGTGGAACGGTGGTGTATGTGTGGAGACAACAAAGCAGGCCCCACCTAGTTTGATTCTTTCAGCCAGTTCTTTTTCATCTGCTTAGGATTTAGCAAACTGGTAGGTAAATTTAGTGGGGATGACTTGAGGGTTGTAGGAAGGAAAAGGGACAATTGACTAGGAGTACAGTAGCCACTACAGTCCGTAGCTTTTTCATACTCCTAGGTCTTGGAATTTCCAAAGAATACTGAGGAACAACGATCCCGGGATGAGGATAGTTTCTAAACCTGATCCAACTACATCGTCTTCTCCTTTACGGTGTCCAGCAAGGCTTCATACATGGTCCACTGCCTTTCTCTATATGCACTATACCTTTATTCTCTTTCATTGAATCCTTTAAACTCTCATCCCACTTCTAAGCCGACGACTCCCAGATTTCCTCATCATTTACTTCCTTTTCTGACTCCCTCCATTCCTCTGTCTCGTCAAGTCTCTATGCTGACTGATCTTGGATGTCGTTGGCATTTTCTTAATCTCAATCCTTCTAAAACAGAGATCCGCTTCTTACCACCAACTTCCCTCTCCCTCTCCCCTCCTTTGGGGCACTGCTTTCCTCCTTCTTTGCTACCCTTTTCGTCCTCTGCACTCAATCTTGTCAAAACCTTTGACTCTTCTCTTTCCTTCGCCTCCCACCTTTCCTCTACTGCCGTCTCTGTCATTTTCACATTTACAATATTTGTCGAATTCATCCTTTTTTGGGTTTTCATGCTGCCAAGTTTTTTTACCACAGCCTCAATCTTCTTTTGCCTAGACTACTGTTCTGCTCTCTTCATTGGCTTGCCCCTCTCTTACCATACCCCTCTTCACTCGGTCTTCAAGTCTGCTATTCGACTCCTGTTCTCACTTTCTCCGCGATCCTCTAGTACCTCTTCGTATTTGTCCATCTCCTTTCTACTCCACTCTCGTCTTCGTTTTCATTTCCTTTGTATAGTCTTTAAATGTTATCATAGACGTGCCCCCCTATCCTTTGCTGATATCATCGCACCTTACTCGCCTTCTTGAACCCTTAATTCTCAATACCATCATCTACTGGCATCTCCCAAACCTTCCTGTGCTCCCTCATTTCCGCTCATTTTCCCTTCTTACCCCCAAACTCTGGAACACCTTGCGACTAGACATTCGTACCTATCTTTCCCTCCACATCTTCTGCTCCTGTCTAGAAGCTGACCTTCTTTTCTCTCTCTTGTCATCCCAAATTCCCCCACACCTGATTGTTTGTCCTACCATCAGTCCTGCTACCGCACTGTTTTCTGTAAACCTATACGGCTTTTTGGCGACAGTGCTAGGTAAATCTCAATAAAATACAAATACATAGATTTTTCAGGGCCACCTGGCCGGACGGGGAGTCAACCCCGAAGCAAGTGTCCAAAGCAAGTCTACCGAAAGCCAAGGGGAAGCTATAAATGAACATACCCGAGCAGGAACGTTATTTATTTTATAGACTCTGAGACACACAATCACCTACACTACAGGTTGATTTCAACTCTCTCTTTCAAAGCGCTCTCCTTAAAATCTTTCTATTTCAGAGATGGCCTCATATAACCCAAAACAAAGAGAAACCCACGTGGTAGCCCTGCAAATAACTCCAAAGGGATGTGTTTCTAGTATGTTGCTGAAGGCACTTTTGCCCTGACTTCGGGTGCATCAATACTCCTCGGTGCTAGTAAAAGGTGTAAAGAATAGTCCTTTAAAATGCAACGGCATAATCCATCTCACAAAGGAGGCCATTGGCAGCTCCCTTCCCGAGGAACTCCCTGGATAGGTGATCAAAACTCAGACCGAGAAATTGAGATCCTTCATTCTGTCAAAATTAAATCTTGGTGCCCTGATGGCATCTCGAGTGCAGGGTCTCTCGGCTTCTACTATCGGATTTGGAA
Source organism: Ambystoma mexicanum (assembly GCF_040938575.1). NCBI lineage: Eukaryota > Metazoa > Chordata > Amphibia > Caudata > Ambystomatidae > Ambystoma > Ambystoma mexicanum. The sequence continues at coordinate 1,303,766,645 of NC_090922.1, forward strand.
CGACCATTCATGGGGATACTTCCTGATTAAAGAGAAAATCAGAAAACATTTTAGGAAAGAAAGAAGGGTGTGTCCTTAGAAGTACCTTGTCTTTGGGGAAACTGTAGATAGTTAATTTGTGTGCTGAGGTAACTGCCGTCTAAAGGCTAAAAGAGACGTAGACCCACAGACTAGGAGCTGCCAACGACTACTAGCAGTTTAAAAAAGCCTTGCTGACAAAGTAGATATATGGGATTGGAATTTAAATAACACCTTTTTATCGAAGTTGAAGAACTGCCAGACAGGTATTGCAATTCTGAAGTATAAATGTGCACAGCTATATTTATTAAACCTAATGGTAATGTTACCTGTTCATCCATTTCCTGTTTTGGCTGAAACTGGTCCTAGATTGAAGCTCTCGGTGGATATTAGAAGTTGCCGTATTTGTAAATTTAAACATGATTTCATGAAGAGCCAGGAGTTTTGGAATGATGGCCTAAACACTAGATTAACGTCACTGCACATTGCACTTTACCGTATAAGGAGTCAGGTTTCTAGAATATTTATTTTTTTATTCTATGTAGATATTTTATATAAGAATACACTTTTGTGATTTCAATATTTTTTTATGATGCACTTTTTTGTGTTTTAGGAATTATTCACTTTTAACTTAAAATGTGTTGAATTGACATGTTTTTGTTTATATATTTCTTTTGAAACCGATTAATAATAATATGAAAAGTTTGAGGAACTAGACACAAAATAAAAAACGGGCTTCCGTCTGACCAACTTAGAGTATGAAGTTACTATGGGATCCAAGCTGGAGGACTTCAAGGTTAGACCTATAAGAACCCTCTGCTGAAATGCTAGGACTGAAAATAAAGCATAATGAGCATGAAAGCAGGTTCATCTAGCAATGTATTGTGATTGTGCACTAGTGGAAAGTTTCCCGGATGCTCCAATGAACTCTATCGTGTTCCTAGAAAGGCTTAGAGGGCCCAGAGTCAGCAGTTCAGGAACCATATGGGGAAGGTGTGGGACTGAAAGGAGGCACAGTGTCCATTTCTCCCCTGCAGGGTTAGAAGATAATTCCTCAGCCGACGAGTCATGGGCAGTGAGACCGAAAGTTGGGAGAGGTCCCAGAATCTGTGCAGCCTTAACGGGTTAGCAGGGCCACCAGCACGCAATGTTCTGAACTTCACCAGTGGGAGTCAGGGTGCAAAGTTCATCAGCCTCAATGAAATTCCATGGGACTAGCACAGGATCTTCCAGAGAGCCAGGTCCCTGACCTATCCAAGATGCAAAAACATGGCATTTGTATAGTAAACATGTCCACTTGTGGGAAAACATAAGCTTTTGATTTCCAGGTTTCAATGTCTTTGCTTGGTTGTATTTACCGCGCTGGCATTCCCCATGCGGTACCCACGAGCACTTCCCTCGGTGCCTGGTCCCACACCGACCTGCCTCTTCAAAGGGGGCCCCACCACTCACCCCACTCCTCCTTCTTCCAACTCCCACTGAGAGGAGACTTCATCCCCACTTCACTCCTCCTCACCCCTTCAAACCCGCATTTACCTTATTATCGAGGCACGGCTCTGCTTCCTCCTGTTCTGCTTGGGATTCCCCACCATGCCTCCTTCACGTCCCCACCTGCCCACTCCCTCCCAGGCTCATGTACCTCTCCCCGTACCTTTCAATAAGTGGTTTCTGGCCAGGTTGCAAGTGCAGTGCGGCAAAGACATGTCCATTTCCAGGAATATTGTCATCAGTTCTCATACACTGATGTGATTGAATTCATCCTGAGGCCTCTAGGGATGCCCAGAGTTGCTCCGCAGCCAAGCAGAGAGGAGTCTGATGTGATGGAGAAGGCTAGACCTAAGAACGGAATACAAAGTTCTCCACAAGGCCCATCACTAAATGCCTGATCTGATCTCCAAAAAGAAATCAGCTTTAAAGAATTGATGCTATGTAGACTGATTATAGTTGGCTGACAGCTGCAAGTACAGCTTATGTATTATCTGCCTCCAATAGCGTTTAGCCAGGAGGCAGAAAAACCTGAGGCCCAGAAACCTTTGTAACCTTAATGGTGTGGTTACCAGTCTTGCCAGGGATCAGCTCCCTTTTGAATGCTCATCTCTGGTCCTTTTCTCAGTCAGGAAATCCTGGCCTATCAAACTGTTCCAAGAGTAACTAATGATGTGCAAGGATAAGGCTATGATGTCTTCTAATTGATTGAGAGCCTTAGGGTGAGTTGTTCCACAGGGAATGCAGCTGTGCTGTGACATCTGAGATAGATTTCTGATTAGCCATTCATCCAGAGAAGGCTATATGTGAGAGAAGGCTATATGTGAATCCTCTGTAGGCAGATGTTCGACATCACCTTCATGTAGACCTTCGGTGCTGTACTGAGCCTGAAGTGTGAAGCTTACTATTGGTATTGTCTGGCCCTTATTGAAAATGTCAGGGACCGTCTGCGGGGGTGACCAGGAAGGGATGTTAGGAATGCATATTTCAGATTAATGCACACAGCCAGTGTCCTGTTGAAGTGAGGACCAGATCTGACCTTGTCTCATTCAATTTGCTAGTCTCCTCTCGGAGATGAAAGGTTGAAAGAAGACATGCCCAACCCAGTGCTCAGGCCATCCAAGCTCTATTGTGGCACCACAGAGATAGCATTGAGGTCTATTGGGGAAAGGACATTCGTCATTTGCTCTGATATCAAACAACTTGTGAATCTGCCCCTTTAGCCACTTATGGGGTCACTGATACTGGTGGCTAAAGGGGGACAAATGAGGATGAGGGAAGTAATGGCATTTGTTCATCAGTGATCAGAGGAGATGGAGCACTGGAACCACAAGATGTTCCAAAAACATCCCTCCACCCCACACCAGCCAAGAGTAAGACTTCTTTAATTTTGCTTGGGGTCCTTAGAGGAGCTGTTGGTGGATGACCTATGTTGCTTCCAATCAAGGACTTATATGCTTTACAGGGCCACTTTGCCAAGACAGACAAATGAGATAGGTCAATTCCATCTATTGGCAAGTCAAAGATTTTTTCTTGAGGTCTAGTAGCCCTGTTGGGATCTGCCCCAATTCAGATGCCGCTGGGCTTTGTTCATACATGGTGCAATGCTGATCCAACAGGTCCATGGGCACTAGGCTGGCATCTGAATGGAGAGATAGCACCTGTGCTTATTTATCCTGGGGACAAAATTGGATGTATTCTCAGATCTCTTTACAAAATCTCTACTTGAGGTCCATCGTGATGTTGTTGGCATACACCTGGTGAAGATGTACAGAATAATTCTATTAACGCTTTGTGCCCAAATTTTGAAGATGTTTCGACTCTTTACACAAGGGACTGAAGCAAGATGCAGATGAGCCAATATGCCACAACATGCAGCTGCAATCATCGAAGACTGATCCTGCGGGTGGGATGCCAACCATATCTTTTCAGACTGTACAGGTCTATACCAAGCTTCAAACATCTTATTGCCTGGGGACCCATTGTGATGTCCTTACATGCCCTTTAATGCTTTCTGAACAATCTCCTCCTTTATAGGGAACAGAGTGATCTCCATTCCTGACAACACTGATGCTAGAGGTTCAGAAAAAGAAATGAGCACTAGGAACTAGTGGTGGCCGCACCTTTACTTAGTATATTTAGTCCGGTCTCGTTGCATTTGCTGCCTGTTGGTAGAAACTGCAGGGCCCGTTCTCGCGGAGCCCGAAGAGTAGGTAAATGTAGCTTTCTTGGTTTTCTACTCATGTGGCGCTACTGCATTGGGTTGAAGATATACATTTAATTCACTTAGTTGTGCATAGTAGGTATGGTCCACACATTTTTCTTTTGCATTTTGTTTGTGATTTATTGAAGTTTTATTAAATTGAGAGAGTGCTGACACGTGTTTCGACCATAAAGCAGGTCTTTATGAAAGCTGGGTTTGGGGTATATTGGTAGGAAGATTAGATGGAGGCGTTCACACAGACGGACGTTTTCGGCACCTTTTTTGTCATTGAGCAAGAGCTCATTAACGCAGCAGATATGTTTAAACCAAAAGGACAACCTATTTCAAGCCTAGATACAAGCTCTGCGAATACAATGAATCACAGTTTAAGGCTACACGCCTACATCTAATCTTCCTAACAAGATAGATTCCCGGGTGTGGATAGTTTTCTTTTTTTCCGTTCAACGGGAGATGAGCTCAGCACGCGCCCCCATCTCCTGTCGGAGAAAGAAAATGGCCACCATTAAAATAGAAAAGGGACTAGGATCCAACATGTTCCAAAATGGCTGCCATCATCCGAAATGAATGGCGGCCAGACGGGAGGAGCATCAGGGACTGGAACGCAAGGCTCCTGTCCCGAAGGAAAGTTGGGGTCGGGGGAAGGGGGATTGGGTTTTTCTAACATGGGTAGGCAATCTGGAGAACCTCCCTGTTGCCTACCCACATTAGGAAAATAAGAAAAGGGAAAAAAAAACACCCGGGGATGGGCCTTAGGTTGATGGAACTGCGGCCGGGGATTGTGTATTCTCGCCTGCTGTTTCTGCCACCTGATTGGCTGAGTGCCGTTCCCCGGGTGCGGATAAGGCATTCACCAGCCTTGAGACTAAACTGGTTTGAAAGGGGAAAACTAGGAGGCAGTCTTCCTCGTGTTAGATTAACAGCTTGGTGTATGCTATAATAATGCTATAATAATGCATTATTATAATAGCATTAATAATAATAATAATGTTCTGACATTTTCTTAAAGAGGAACATTTACCCTTTTGTGTGTAATGGGATTTCCTTGATAAAGACTTTTGTACGAAATGTAATGTATGAGTGTGAGCTTTATTCAGGGGGATTTGCAGTTATTGGTTAATAGCTGTACATATAAGTGCATAAGTCATTGCAGCTTGTGACAAATTAACTTCTGGGAACCAGTGGTCCAGGCAAGAATATCAGTTTCTAAATCATCCATCAGCCCCACACCTCTAGTACAGCAGAAGGGATCGGAACAGATTGGAAACACAAGCAAATTATAAACCTCCTTGCCCAATTTTGAGAATGTGGACGGAACGGCAGGCTTAACTCAGCACGCACGTGGATCGTTGGTTAGTTGCAGAACAGCGAAAATACAATTATTACCCAATGATAAAAGATACTGTCCAGTCAAGGTTGTATGAAAATATCTACTTTATTATTATCACAACAGACAGTTCTAGCACACTACAAAATACGACCAACTCTGTAAGGGAATGCAGAGAACAGGAAGTTTCAAGAATGAAAGGGGATGCGCTCTTGATACTGACAGGAGGGTAGTCAGTAAAGTAATTGATCGCAATAGTTCAAGGCTACTTGGTTTCAGCACAAAGGACACATTTTTTATGCTACGGATGAACATTGTGACTTATTTAATCTTGATGTCTGTTATACTACCGCTATATGGCGTAATCATGACCCCCTGATGAAGAGCATACCAGCTCGAAACGCTTTGGGCACTTTATTAAAGAAAGAATTATGGACACTACAGAACTGTGTTTGAAGATGCATTGTTAAACATATTTCTATGATTAGCAGATTATGTATGTAAGCAGCCCTATTGGACCATTAACTAGAAAGTGTTGCTATTCTACTTTTCTATAAAAGCTTTTTTGAGACTATCAATTTGACCTTTTTAATCAATATTTGTCCTTATCTTGGCCAGTGATAGTGTGCAGGGGACGGGAGTTCCCCTATCGTGGGTACTTTGTTATTGTATTCTATATATTTTTACGATCCATGTGCCAGGATAATGTTTTCTCACCTGCAACTTAAGATCATTATGTTATCCAATTAAGATCTATTCACGTCATTACATTTACCCACTAATAAGGTGAGCAGTGTACACTCTTCAGCACAAAGGGAGCAGTGGGTCAAAAAATGTCACTAGGATCCTTCAGAGAAGGACCAGAGGGACAGAACCACAATGTACCTTGTGCTTGTAGGAGTTCTTGGTGTTCGACGGGTTGAGCCGGTGTCAGAGAGCTTTGCAGCTTCTGCGACAGAGTTCAAGACAGGAGACAGCTGCGAGTATCAGGCAGCAGGCAGTTCGGCGAGCGAGGCTGGATGGACAGCTGCAGGCAGGTCAACAAAGCCGCTCGGGTCAGGAATCATTGTCTCAGTGCTGGTTGGTGGGTCTGAAGCTCTGGTTGAGGTGTCTCAGATGGCATGAGCGACTGTGGAGTAACAACAGTCAGCGGTGCAGTCGGTGGAAGCTCGAGGGGCTCGACTGGCTCAAAAAAGTCCTCTAAGGTGGGTGCTGGTTGATGCTTGTGGATGCACTCCTCCTAGCTTCTTCACTGGGCTCATGTCGTCCTTTAAGGCGGATGGCCCAAAGCTGTGGAGAGTGTTGCAGGCAACGGCCTTGTCCTTGGTTTAGTCAGAGACTCTCTTGCTTGCAGAGCCTAGCAGGGCATGCTGTGTGGTGTCTGGGTACCAATTCTGGAGCTGCTGGAGGGTCCACTGGATTCATTATCTCCCTCTGTTCCTTGGGAGATGTTTAAGGGCGGGGTCTTGCTTGCCTCTTTGGAATTCCTGGCCTTCCTTCAATGGTGGAAGCTGTAAGGCAGACTGTTCCTTCAGCCAGGGTCCAGTGCTGAGTTCTTCTTGTTACTCCTTGCAAAGTCTTCAGATAATCTGCCCAAAAGAGGATCTCGACCCTCTGTGAAAGCCAAATTGGCCCCAGTGATTGGTGTAGGCTAAGCCTACCTTAATGAACCAATCCTGGGACCCCATCAACAATCTCCTGTATTTTTGAGGCCATAACCTAAGTGCTTTGCAACAGAAAAGGTAAAGGGGTGAAAACATGTAATACTGAGTCCCACCCATCTTTCTGTCTGTTGTGGATCAAAGGGTCTCTCTGGTTAATTGAGCTCTTTGTGGTTCTGGTTAATTGAGCTCTTTGTGGTTCCTGATTAAAGTGGCAAGTCTCCCTTGAAGCTGCGGCGAGAATAGACTTTCTGTCTCCATCAAGCCACATACTCGTATCTTCTGAATGAGGTCCCCCTGCAGGGATGACTACTGTAAATACATAGTTCCAGACACGACAGGTCACTGCCCTTGATACTGAGAGGCAAGAGCAGGCTTCAGGTTGACACAGTGCATATCAAAGGTATGTTGGGGTATCCTGTGTCCTTTGTTTTAGACTCTGCAGCCTGGCCCCATGTGGGCCTGTTTGAGTATACTCTATTACTATGTTAATTATGTTAATTGCTGCCACATTCTGCAGAGGGTAAATAAACGGACAGGGCGGGTCCATGGAGCCTTTGATAGTTAATTAGGCTGACCATGGCAGGAGGAGGTGTTGGCCCTCCCTGTTCTAAAATGCATTGTGTACTCCACCTGTCATATCCCAACTAAAAATCACTGGGAGGACTGTACCTGTATGCTGTGTCCACCCAGAGTACACAGATATATGTGTATGTTGTGCGGTGAGCATAGGAGAATGTGTGCAGATTAGCCCCACACATTTTCCAGAGTTTAATCTACCATCATTCAATTTCATATACAATTTCAAAAAAGCCCAGGTGAGCGCACATCCACTGTGCGCATGGTCGAATTCCTCACACAGCTATGGACTCCCGTTAATCATCCTTGTCCACCTGTGGGCCAAGTTGAGGTACTGTTACATCATCTCTTCTATCGTTCCATGGAAAAAGAGCCACCGCACCAGAGAGATAATGTTAAGGGGACTGAATAGGAAAAGTATTTGGGAGGCAATGATCCCATCATTTGTTACTTACATTGAAAAAGGTAATGCTGCACACCTTATTGCTCAATGTATGCTTAACACCAGGGTTACACCGAGCACCCCTAAGCGCATAGGGATTTGACCCACAATACATTGTATGCATGACCTTCACTTTGAAAAATACAGACTGAGTCAGAGGACATCAACTTACGGAAGGGCTTTAAGTGGGCCGGGGCTAGCCGGGCCGAGCCCCCGCAGGCTCAGAAATACGGTTTTGAGGTGTGGCCCTGCCGTGGCTCATTAATGTCCCATGGCAGTTGCAGCTGCTATAGGACAAGGCTTTTTTTCTAAAGCCTGTAGCTCCCGCTCATGTGCAAGAGATTCAGGCTTCAGAAAAAAATGCCTTTTCTCCATAATAGTGTTCTCTGCACCAGCGAGGCATCCCTTTAATCAAGAGATGCCCGTTGTGCAGTGCCACCATTATAGAAGAAAGGATGAGGCCTCTGGAAGCCTATGCCTTTTTTCTCAAGCCCGAAGATCGGGAAGCTTCAGGCTTTAGGAAAAAAGGCCTCGGCTTCCTGCAGCCACACTTTTTCAGCCTTAATGGTGCTTCTGCCCCTCCTCAAATGACTGGCAAAGGGCACTGCCACCATTAAGGCTGAAAACATGTGGCTAGTGTCCCCAGCCAAGCATCTCTTTAGGTAATGAATGCAGAGAGGGGGGAGAAGGTGCTGATCTCTTCAAAGGGCTGCCTGGCTGGGGTGCATGTAGCCCATTAAGCTGGGGCTCGTCGAGGGGGCGTTGCCCAACGGGCCAGCAGGTAACCCCCCACCGTTAAGCCACGCCCCCTTGATGAGCCCCAGCTCATTTTCCTGTGCCACTTCAGGCACTAGCTAGAGGCAAGTCTGGGCCATAAGAACGCAAAAAAGAAATACAAAATGAAGATGAGGAACCAGCAAAATTGGATACCCTGTAAAACATGTCCCTCCCTGCCGTCATAGAGAAAAGGGAAAGTGTGCAAAGGGGAGTCATTGTGGGACAGGCCAGGCATGGATGCCTTCGCAAATGCGCTCTGATCACGCTATAAACATCTTGAGGTTTTGCTGTGCAAAATCGCTCTGGTTGCATAGTCCTAGTGACGGGATCCTGCAAGTATGGAGGAAAGGGGATGAGACGTCAGTGCATGCTTAATATTGAAAGCTGATAGAAGCAGAGTCAAGGTTCTATGCATATCATCCTGCAAAATGATATGATATGATATGGCATTTGTAACGCGCCTATACACAAGTGTTTCAAGGCGCGAAAATGCAGTAACAGTCATTTTGCAGTAATGTGTGGACATGATGGCACTCATTTCACAATCATGTAAATGGGCGTAGGGAGACGCTCTGGCACGTAGTTTTTCACTCTATGCTATGTTATGGTGCTTGTGTTGATAAGTGCAGTCAACATGTTTGTTTCTTTTACTAGGATCGATTCTTTCATGCATGACTGAAAACGGTTCACTTTTCCAGCAGTTATAAGAACTGATATGCCAGGGGGTCCTCCATGATATAATTGTGTTGGAAGTTTCTGACAGTCCTTATCATTGCATTATGGTCGCCCTTAATTGATGATTCCATAGGCAATAGCATCACAGGTTAAATGTATTGCTTTGCAGAAATATAGTGATGTCATTGTAATGGGTTATGCAGGCTGGTCATTTCAAGCCCAAGTTCTACGGCTTCTTTCCATGCATCATGGATTTGCACCATAAACTTCCTTTGACAAAAGAATCACAAAAGCGTGTGTTGGGTGCTGCATGTGAATGGGAACGGGTAAGCAGGGACACTTAGGGCAGTACTGCACAAACCTTGCACCAGTGAAAGTGCAATTATCACCACTGCACACATTGCCCTAGTGCAACAATTGTGTTCTATTAAATGCATACTTTCTAGTTGTAGTCCTTGGCTCTGGTGCAAAAATGCATTATCATTGATTGCCAAGATAGCCGGAAAGATGGCTCAGAGAGTTAAATGATTGTTGTTGTGATCTGTGTTTGATCTGCAGGCTGCAGGTTCAAAACCCCAGCAAGACCAGAGTCTGATAAACGAGTACCAATTTCAATTGGCTAATAATAGTAATGTATGTAAATATGTCCTATGAAAAGCGCTATATACAACATACATTATTAAATTGTCAATGTAAATAGTTAATAGAGTGATCTAAGTTTTCACTACAATAGATACTCTCTGTTACCTTCCATAAAAAGACGTGGGGTCTCATTGTAGAAACGTTGATCCAGTGAAAGTGCAATTGTGCACGGTATCGATACCCGGAAAGAAATTGCCCTAATGCAGAAACACACTCATTCAATACATTCTTTTCACCAGGTCAATTTTTGACCTAGTCCTAACCCTTAATGCATTTAAAGAGCATGATATTTTCAGTAGGGCTATACAGTGCTTTAAATGGCCCGGTCCAGCCCGGCCCTCAGTACCTGCACTTTTCTTTTTGAGCATTTCAGTACCTGCACTTCTCAACGCCTGAAAGAGAACACGGGTAGTCAACTATGTTGCTAGTTTCTAAATGAAAGCTTTTCATTTCACGTTATCAGAACTTAAAGGATTAAGCTGCTGCAGCCTTTGCTGTAGAAAGCAGCTACTACTCTCTCAGCCACCTGCAGTGCCCATAATGTTTCCTTCAGGGCCCACCCTGCAGAACCAAAGAAGAGACAAAGATGCAGCTACTGTGCTCTCAGCACACCATGCGCGGGACACTGTTTCGCCAAGTGGGCTCCACCTGTCACCAATGTTGTCCTTTGATGGAGCATCTGAGCAGGGATTGATTTGGAATGCCTGGTAAATTCCTTTTTTAAATGTTTTTGTTATTAGCAGTGCCTATTCTAATATATATAGTAATTGGAGTTGTGATGGAATGTTTTCGACTGAAAACTCGCACACATCTCCAGTTACCTACCGAATTTCTTATTATGCAATGAAAGCAAGCAATAAAAAAAACTCCCCTTCTAAACTTGGTTTACAGCTATGATATCTGCTAGGTAGACAAGCAAAACAGTCTCATGTAATAAAGATATTCAAACTTTCTTAACACAATGCATAGCAACAAACTGGAAGTTTGTGTCAAAGGATCTCAGATACACTGCTTTACCAAAGTGTGTGCTCCTTGGCACACGCTTTAATGTCACTGGGCATTGCCTGCTAAAAACATGGTGTGCCTAAAAGGAAGCTGTGCCCAAGGTGCCGCGCCGAAACGGCCGGTGCTTAAAGCGCTGGGCTCCACGCGCTGCTCCAGATTGTCCGGCTCCGTAGCTTGGTGTGTACCTGCACTTGTTTTTTGCTCCATTTCAAGCACTGGGAGTATAGCTAATTGAAGTTTCTCCGGTGCAATGTTTCTAAAATTCACCCCGTTGAATTTGTAGCACAAGACAAGTCTTGTGAGAGAAAGAGAACTCTCCCTCACCTTCCCCATTCCCTCGCAGTGCTGTTTTAACATCAAAACATACCTTTGAGAGACTCCTGCAAAAGGAGAGTTTTGCTGAAACGTGCAGAGAGAGAAAGGGAGAATACATGATGCAGGGGGAAGTTGAGGCCAAACGGAGGCATAGAGAGGGTGCAGAAGAAGCAGGGAGTGATCTGCTAGGAATTAAAACAAATGTCAAAAATCAAAACAAATATTCACCATATACTTGAAGGAAAATAATCACTGATGACATTTTAAAACTGCAATGGAAGAGTTTTGCTGTTCTCACTTTTAAACAGCTGCTGTCATTGTCATCAGCACTGGGGTTTAAATGTATCAAAGGACCGGGCACTTCTCTAATGCATGTGGCATAATGTGTCTCAAACCTCACCCAGACATCATGAAAGGGCATTCTGAAATCCTGGCATGCTAACATTATCCTTTGCATTTGGGAGGCACCAGTCCAATCTCGGTGTTTAGCTTTGCACTCTGGGATTTGTAGTCCGGAATTTATACTGGGGAACTCCAGTATTGGTACAGGTGCCACAATCCAAAATTAAAACCAGGACTGGACTAGCAGCTCCCTGGAATGGGTAATAGGGAGATGTACGGCAGGATAGGGAAGAGATAACTGTATTCCTTTTCCTTCATTGCACTGCCCCTTTAAGATCACGGATATGCACGCTTGCTCAGATCATAGCTCTGAGGGCCGGTCTGCTCCTTGCCTCCCTTCTTAGGTGAAGATGTTTGCACTTCGTCGCGGCCCATTACACCCGAATCCGATGATCCCATTGTGCTATTCGACAAGTGATGGCATGCACTACAAACGGACTTCAACAAGCACGCCCGTCACGGTTTCCTGGGACCGGGTTATCCGCCCCCCTGTTCCCAGTAAATACACGGCTCAAAAGTTAGGCGATCCGTCGTGTTTACCGTTAACAAATAGCTCCTGGCTCTGAGAGTGGGAGCACTAACCCCCCTTTTTGTTTCCTTGAAAAACATTGCCGAGTTACTTTGCAGCCCGATTCTCGCGAAAAGCTCTTTAATAAAGTGATGCTTGCATAACAATGGCTGCTCTGCCCACAGTGTTTACTTCTCTATGGCAGCAGATTAAATACTGCCAGTGCTATGTCATCTACACCCTAATATCGATGGCGCGACTGATGGCTCGGACGTTGGAACGCTTCTCGGTTAGTTGCAGAATGCTTTCCAGTGTTTCAGTTGCTATAGAAAATGGAGCCGCGTGGTATTTTAGTCTGCGCACCAATGTGCTTTGTTTAGAAGTTTGATGGCTCTTTTATGCTGGGCTATGCAAATAGGACGAGCATATTCGTCCTCAGCACGAAAGAGGTTTTAAGTATCGAACATGAGCATTCATTACCTAAGCGCGTTATAAATATGCAACTAAGAGAACAATAAAAAACAAATTCTGCCCACGGGCTGTGTGAGCGCTTTAAAAATGCAAATAAATAAATAAAAAATTACTGGGGGTTGCCAAAACCTGATCGTGCAATGTGCTCAATGCATGAAACAAACAATCACCCCGAGAGCCTAGCACGGAACACCGAACATGATTGGCAGTTGGGGAAAGCGATCATGTCCGCCGGGCAACGGAAGCAGAAGCTGTACGCTGGCCTTCAGTGGCAGCTAAGATAGGATACAGTTAGTAAAAAAAAAAAAATAGGTGAGATGTTGCCAGCCTCCCTTACTTTGCAGTCTACACCGGGCCGCACACACCGTAGTGAACACAAGCAGTGTTTCTTTGGCTAAACCGGAGAGAGTGCAAAACACCCAAGTGTGGTTGTTGTTTAGTCTTTGGAAATGCAATCATTGGACTCCGGGGAGAGAAGATTTACTTTGGCTACCACTGACAGCTTGGACAAAGTGTAATCTGGCATGCTTAAGCCACTTGCACCGAGACACAACTCCGCTCCTACCTGCCTTTGCTGCAGGGCTGTCAGAAGATGTGGTGAGGCCCAGGGCAAAACATTTGGTGAGGCCCCCTTACAATTTTTTACACTCGGCCAGCAGCGGCACCTCCACAAACAGGAGACTCGAGAAATCTCCCCTTGAGTTTGAATGCAAGATCCCAAATATGGTTTATTACTACAACTCCAAATCAACTACAGCAAAGTTAGATTTCTCTACTGAAAAAAGGTTTATGCCAGACTAACTTTTGTATCATATGCAAAAATATATATAGGATGGCATGAGCTCTCCAGTGCGCCACCTCCAACTCTCTGAGGGTCAGTCACTTTTCCAAGCAAAGAGTTGAGGGCAGATCTCTTTCTTCGGCTGGACCCTCCATCTGGAAACAGCCTCCCTGCCGCTTTGAAACTTGAGCAGAACCATCTCCGGTTCCAGAAGCAGCTCAAGACCTGTCTCTTTGCTTCTGCCTTCTCTCTTCCTCTCCCTTGCTGATCACCTGCCTGATCCATGCACTGGTCACCTGGTCAAGCTCTGAATTCGGGCCCAGGTACCTGCCTGTCCTGTTGCAATCACGCACTGCCTCTTGGCTCCCCTGCAGTTGTAGTCTGTATCTGTAACCCTACAATCCCCTCTCTTGCACTTATTCTCCACACTTGCCACCCGTTGGCTGCACTCTTGTGTCTCCTTTGTTCCTGCACTTCTGCATTCTACCCCACACTCGGCACTTCTTCCCTTCCCCCTTCCCTGTTCTTGCACGATCTGAATTACACAAGGCCTAGTAAGATCTGTTTTTGTACTACTCTTTTGTTTCCCCCTCCTTGCCTTGTTGCGCCTAGAAACACTTGTGTACAGGCACATTATAAATGCCATATCATATCATTAAGGAGCACCCTGCACCTGTGTGCAAATTAAAACACTCATCATACACAGTGACAAATGATGTACAGTGGAGGCTGGTACATTTCTGAACTTAATAGGCTTAAATGTTTGTGCCGATTAGGCAGGATCAACAGAGCACAGTGAGGGAGCCCAAACCAAAGAAGGGTTGCTTGAGTGGGGTTCTCACGCCCAAGAAAATATTTGAAACATTGGGTTAAAATTATGCATTTTACAGCACTTTCTTAGCAAAATTGGGTAGAAATCCATACAGTTTGCAATTGGTTTTGTATGGAAGCACATGGAAAATCCCAATAGTTGCAAATCACAAACAGTGCATAGGAACATTTTCCAATACATTTCATGCTGCCTTTCCACGCGAGATATGCTAGTATAAATATATATTCAAGCTGGTTGTTCTTATTATGTCCATGCAGGCTGCATCAATATATGCCATTGTTACCATGTACGGACTCCCAGCCAGTATAAATGCCATGCCACAGAAAGTATATCCAGGCTGACTGTGTACCATAAATGTTATTACTGGCTAGATTGGCCTACATTCAATGTGTGCCAATTTAACCAAGTAGTATGTTTGCTTTAATCTTGATGCATAGTCCTGTGCATCAAGGGTAAACCAAAAAGAGCACTGGCAATGCTAACAGTTTGGGCATTCGTGTAGGCATGGGAAAGTCACTTCTGTATTGATATTAGCTGGCCATTGATAGTGCCAGTGCAAAATGGTTTGAGTACCTGAGCAGCTAATAGCAGTGTCTAGCAAATGCCTAATACTTATACACAAGCCAAAACTGTTGGCTTTGCCAATGCTTGCTTTTAACAGAACTTCAGCGAAAGACACGCAGGGTGTTTTTAAATCGAGTGGCCAAAGGCAGACCTGATTAAGACATTTCTATTATGCCAGGTCCGTGTTTACAACTCCAATGAAGTCATGAACTCTCAGAAGACTCCTTTGAGGAAACACTTGCAGGCACAATGAGGGCAAAGTTTGATGGCAAGGCGTGTTTAAAGCTAGCTCAAAGAGTTCCAGTGAGGAGGTGTTTTGGGTGGGGAGGGCAGGAACTGGGTGAGAATTGCCCTAGGGATTAGCATGGCCATGAGAAGAAGGGAAGTGGTGGCATGAGACATCTCATTCTCACAGCAGTCCGTCCTTAAGTGTGACGTTTCAGAAATGAAGGCAAGAGGTAGCTGCTTGTAACATTGACGCTTCACCAGAAGTCTCATTCGAATGTGGAAAGATGGTAGGTGCCCCCACACAAGGAAGTTTGCCCCTCCCTCACAGCCTCTGGTGTTAGCGCCTCTCGCTACATTTTAAGTGTTAGTCCCCCCTCCCACCTGACATTTTAACCTAGGGGCACCTCTGATGCCATGAACCCACCACTTAATGAAGTGGGCCCCAGGGCGGCTAAATTTAGGGGTGGGGCTGAACACATACTCACATAAAACACTTTCACCCATGCATTCATCCACCAGTTACACAACTCCATACATACATGCATACATAAAACCAAACACAGCATTGACACAAACACCAACATGCACGCATGCATTCATACATACACATATATATGCTAATTTAATTTAAATACACATATTTACACTTTTAATTTAAAATAAAAAAACACTTACCTTACCTCCATGCACTCCGACACGTGGACATGCTGCCTGACAAGAGAGAACTCAACGGAGTATTCACACTGAGCAACGTAAAGACACTGACTGACAGGAGAGGAGTCCTCTCTTGTCAGGCAGCACGTCTACGTTGTCAGCTGAATAACGGGAGGAAGCAGAGCTCACTTTTGAGCCCTGCTGTCTCCCGTTATTTTGCTGTTTGTTGCGGAGCCAAACGGCTTCGCAACAAACAGCAAAATAATTTCAGAGGCAGAGAGGAGACAGCACAGTCCCCCGTGTGAATAAAGGACATGGGAGACTGTGCTGCCTTCTCCGTAGGAGAGAGGGCCGCGAGGCCCCCCGCAAGTGCGAGGCCCGGGGCAGTTTGCCCCCCCTGCAGCCCTCTCGTGATGGCCCTGCTTTGCTGAAAGGTGTGTGTTGGGGGTTTGTATTGCGCGTGGGAGCAGGTGTGGCGATGGGGTATGAGGGGTCAGGGGGCAGGCCAGCAGGGAACATACTACCACTACTTCGTTTCATACACTTTGAACAATGCAGGAGATGCGGTATGCACCCGACATGCTGTGTGAAGATAGTCTTCCCAAAATATCAACCGTCGTTTTATTTGGGGGTCACACCTGCAACCCCTGAGGTATCCCTTGCTACCCCTCTGGTCTCCCTTGCTAACCAGAAAAGCCTTCTTTTTTTATTGAAGCTCCTGGGCTGTGGCCCGCACCATGTGGATCTTTGTTTCTGGAGTGGCTGGCTTCCTTCTTCAGGCCGCTTAAAGAACAGTGGGTTCCACAAGTGTAACACTTTGAGGCTCAGTGACCCTAAATAAGAAAGAATATGAATAACAAATAATCTGTCTTTCTGGAATTCTATATAATAATTGCAAGACTCACTAAAGGTTTATTTCCGGCACACTTCAGGGGGTGAGTCACTGATTTAGTCTATTCCTAAACACCTCCAATTCAAAATGCAGACAAAAACACCCAAAAAGCATTTAGAGTAGAATAAGCATCCATTTCCGACCATGTATTTTGCTTTTCGCAAGTTGACATGATGTGATATGGCATTTATAATGAGCCCGCACACAAGTGAAGGCGCAGTTACAGCATGTTTTCTTCTGTCGTTGTCTCTGTTATGATCATCACAAGACATTCCATATCAGTGTCCTCAGTCACTTGACAAAATCTGCGTGCTTAAAAGCTTGTGTGCAGTGTAGAAAATGTTTGACTGTAGAACATAAAGTGGCCCTTGATTTCATTGTGCCACAATTAATGCTTTGTTGCAATGTATCTATTTTTCCTAACTCCATGGCATGCTGTTTAGGATGTATGAGGTAATGAGGGCCCAGGGTACGGGGTGCCGTGTGAGTGCGCTGCTTTCCCAGCGCTACTCAATATTTTTTAATACATAGTTAAGAACCCTCCCAATGGTATGTATTTTACTAACGTCTGAAGCCTGAAAGGTAGATCCACTCAGGCTTGACCTGTGGCCAACTTTGCACCAGAACTGCAGATGAACTGGCCTGCTGTAAAATCTCAGTTACCAGTTTAATGGTATCTTGTAATTTGCTCTTTGACTTTGAGAACATTAAGACATGTAATTGCTAATTTTACTATAGCCGGTAAAATAGCTATAGTCGGTTGATAGCTCAGTGGGTTGAGCGCTCGCTGATGTGATGTGTGTGTGTGTGATCTGCAGATTGGAGGTTCGAATCCAAGTAAGGCCAACTCAGCCCTTCATCCTGTTGGTTGGGTGATATTGTATGTATATCTGTTCTATATAAAGCAGTTAAGCATAAGTGCTATATAATAACACATCATTTGGCATTGGACATCTGCTTGCATTCGCTGTAATTTGGTAATATGGACCTATAAACACTGATATTAACGATACATATTGATTGTATGAAATGTATATTACATTACAGTGATATAAAAACCATATTTTTCGTAGTGTACTTAGGAACAATGCTATGTGATGCCACTTCCTGTTTTGTCAAGTAGTGAAAGGTTGTGTTCCATAAATTCCTGTGATGTCACTTTAGGGTGGGATCAAATGACATCACTTCATGTGATGTCATCAGAGGTCAAGGGTCATGTGATATCACTTCCGCTACCACTGGCATTTTGGTGAAATTACATCCCTGACAAAAGGGGAAAGGGTATTGGCAGTGCAGGTGTAAAGTCACAGGAACTTCCTCTACACCAAAGTAAGAAATTCAGCATCATTAATGGCGTGCCATTGAAAGTTAAAGCACTGGTTTTTCAAGTCTACATGTTAACAGATGGCTATGGTTTCACACTGTGACTGCGCCACATATTAGTCGTAGATAGGATTTGTAAGGTAATAAGCCATCAAAAATGATCAGCAGAAGCCAGTTACATATTTGAAAAACTCCCATAGGAGGCCCTTTTTATTTGTTAACACGTGTTTCGGCTCATACCGAGTCTTTCTCTAAACAGGGCATATATCAGTGTCGTACTTACATCACTACAGGGCATATATCAATGTCTTAGTTTACTTTTTAAATGAAAAGAAACACAATGTCATTGTAGTACAAAGATTAAAACAGAGATAAGGGAGGGGTGAAGGGTACGAGTGTTAGGTAAATAGAGAAACAGGGAAGAAAAATGGGGAAGAATCAAAATATGGTAAATAAACAGAAACCTTAAATTATATGCATCACTGGCAATCAAATGTACACTGTATCAGCATGCACTTGATTGCCAATGGGCTCCTTGTTGCTCTCCTTTCATTGCAATAAATCATCTCAAATTACATACAATCATGAGGAAGCTCCTTTTGTCAAACTAATTTTGCGTTACACTTATTAAGTGAAGGAATTTCTTACATAGACCCATGCGTGACTTTAATTTGAAAAAACACAAGCATGTTTCACTTTCTCAATAATGGTCGGTGAAAAAGGTCTCTTTCCTTCATTCTGATTACTTCAAGTACTCAACGTAAATAGTACTGGTACAGTTTGGATACAAGTGCCTGGGTTAGAATCCCACCTACAATGGTGCAATAAAGGTAAACATACACTGATTGCCAGATCATTTCACAGATTCATCGTAAATCAATACTTCTGTGGTGTCCCCTTTCTAGACTTTTTCCATTTAGGGCAGTGATTGCTTCCAGATATCTTAATATATCATTGGGGCCTGAGCATCTTAGAATCAAATACTCAAAAATCCAAACATCTCACTTGAAATAATATTGTGCTTGCAACCTGGGGAAACAGGTTTTTGTGTCTATTGAGGTCTTGTTAACTATACGTAAGAACAAGGTCTTAGCCTCCCGATCGTGCATATGCCTTATTTTGTGGTGCACTGGTACACGTTCTCATAGTTTCACATAGTTGTAAATTAGAGCGATAAGAACAAGGTATTAGCCTATATCTTATTTTTTGGTGCACAATGCGCAGGGATGGTGTGGTAAACTCCCCAGCATACATGCATTTAACGCGCATTCAAAACTTATTTTTCTCGTAAGATCGTACTTTCAATTTTGCGTTCTCATAGTCTTACATAGTTATAAATTAGAGCGGTATTCCGCCTCTGCAGCGGAGGCGCCTGCAAGCATGCTAGCAGACCCCCTAAGTGCTTACCTGCAGTGTGCAGCGACCCCTTTCCTCCGCGTGGGCCGAGCGAGTCAGTAAACGCTGAGTCAAGGGCTGGCCGTGTATATGTGTAATCACGGTATTAGTGTTGACATCCATTCTCCAGATTTCGCCGCCATGTTTTGGGAATAGATTACGGAGAGAAATGCTACCATGATAGAGTGTATCCCAATCCGCCATGATAAATGTAAAAGTTCGCCCATAAAGATTGATTAACTTGAGTAATTGTCAAAAATTAAACGGAATGTACCTAGAATACGAGTGATATGCATCTTCTTATTGTGTTCAATAGTATATGGGTTAGTGAACAGTCAACGTGACTAATTAAGAATAGGGCAAGCAAAAAATGGAGACTAATACGAATAGATAGATATCTCTACCCGCAGGAAGTGTTACTTGAGAGATAAAATAGAGTTCTAAGTGCATGATGACATGGATCTTTTTGAAGTAGTAAACACTTATCAGAAAATGAGCAAATAAACGGTGCCTGTTCCATTTGGTTACTGAATAAAGATGCCTTGATATCATTAGTGTATTTACGAAAGTACATGCTAGGTTGTAGGTTTAAAGTTGGATTATTAAGGTGTTACATGTTAACAGGCATCAACTATGGTAAACCCCTAGAAACCAATTTTGGCATAATTGAGCTAATGAACTGTGCCGCCCAATCAATAGTATTCATCATAACACTTTGGCATGTGTAGGACTGGGATCTTAAGCCGATATGTTCATGTAGCTACAGTAAATTAATTATCCTGATTAGGTCTCTAATATGCTTTTCCACCTGAATATCATATTAAGAGAGAGGCTCGGACTGGCCTATGTGCCAGGTTCTTTGGTCAAAGTCGGTCACTTTTTGGCAAATGTGGGCCAGTTTGATGAGTTACTTCACCATGCAGCTAGTAGTTTGGACCATTGTTACCAAATAAATATTCTTTAAAATACACAATTTTCATCACATTAGGCCTCATTACAAGTTTGCCAATCCGGTAACTACGGTACCGGTAAGCTTGCCGGTACCGTAATTACCAGACCGGTAAACTACAAGTTCTGCTCACGGGTGCATTCCTGCCTGCCAGGTCAGCAGGGCATGTCAGATGCACCGGCTCCATTCACAAATGGTGCCAGTGCCTTTGTGAATGGTGCTGGTGCATCCGGCCTCCCCATTCTCATTGAGCCCTATCGGGTCTGCCGGGGTTGTAATTGCCCATTCCCGGACTGTTGAAAAATTCACAAGTTCGAATGAGGCCCATTGTATCAAAAAACTACCAATTGGGTACTACTCAAACAGCCTGTCACAAAAGGAATGAATTGCCATTTAAAAATGTGGACCACTTTTTAATTGGTGCCTGAGACACTTTAAGCCCTAGTCCGACCCTGTTAACAGTAAGGACTGCCATCTAATCCACTCCCACTATTTCTTTACACAATTTACTATAGCATCAGGCACGTCATCATGTGACCACTTCACCCCCCTTTGTAGAAAGTACTTGAACTGAGTTAGTAGACACATATGTATCATGTAAACATTGTTCTGTGATGTTATTAGGGGAAAGATAGTAATATATTCATTAATGCATGTCATGCTCCTTGGTGGCCGCTGATGTGGGTCTGTGCTTGAAAGGAATGCCAAGCTTGGCTCATTTTGAATGCATCTCAGGTTCACATTTGATCCAAATTATTTTAAACTTTTACAGTTTTTAGCACACTTTTTATGATAGTAGATCATTTTTCTGAGCCCTCGGTGAAGGATCAAGAGTGTTCAAGCACCTGAACCAGACCACAAGCTTACGTTGCTTGATCTTCTGCCTGTGGACGGTCTGCAAACAGGTTTAGTGGAGAGTCCCGGTCAGCTCACAAAGAAGAGCCAGCTTCTGAAAGTAACCCGAAAAATCTCTTTATATATACATACTTCACATTTAACCATGGACTTCACCGGGAAGCCGGGCAGTGTTTCTAAGCTAATGTGTTCATGTTGTATGGCTGTTATTGATTTTGTACTTCTAGCCACTTGATGAGCTTTTTGGGATGTTGGTAAGGTTATTTATTTGTTATTGTTTCATAAGGTTCAAACGGTGTACACAGTAGCTTCATAGCACACCAAATCATACCTTAGATCAGATTGCATCACCCAGGCATGCCGTAACCAGTGGCCCTGGTCTGCTCCACCAATTGGCTGCAGAGAATGAATGCCTGGAAGTGGGATCAATTGACCAGTGACTGCAGAATGTTAGATCTGTGTAGACAATCTAGATTCTTTGATTTTTGCATCGAGGCATATGTTGTCCTCATGTATAGAGCAATGTGAGTGTTGAGAACCATCTGCAGCAAAGTCTTTGCTTTAGTGCTGTGAAATCTGAGGGAGAGCTCATGTGTGTAGGGGGTGCCAACCCTCGGCCCCTCAACTGAATATAGTTCACATGATAGGAAGATCAAATAGTTCCATTATTGAAGAAATCAGGATTATATTGCCTTTATGAAAGGTAAAAAGGGCACATGGCACTGCACATATTTGGGTTAGAATGGTCCAGGAAATGAAGAGTGTTTTAAATATCACACACATACCATAAGTGTATAAGATGTATTATTAATAAAGGATACAAAGTGATAAATGCTTACTTAAATAAATAATAGCTCCCTGAAGAATAAATACAGCGTCAGACAAAAATATATTTCAAAATGGATAACTAAAGTGCAAAATGGCATCCAGGTCTAAGCCAGGTGTTAGGGACTATTAACAATGCCAAATGTTTTCAGACAAGCAACAGAGGCTGATACATTGGAGACCGTCTTTGGAAGCATCTCACAGTGAGGTAATTAGGTTTGTTAGATTAAAAATGAAAATTGACAGGAAAGCCAGACAAGATTGTGATGAAGGCAGATACATAAGGAAAGCTTGGATACATTTATCTATGTTCTTAATTGAAGAGGATACAAGGTGTGACATGCAGACTATTCTGAGAGACCAGCTGTATTATTTTGGCAGCCATAAAATCTGCTCCAAGGGAGTAAAACGCACAAACTAACTTGGCAGGACTTCAGCAATCAGATAAATATTAGATATTGGTGCGTGCAAATGTTCTTGGCAGCAGTTGAGCACTGTCATCGTTGTGTCCTGCCAAGTCTAAAAAAAGCTTATCAGTCAGCTATCGGAAGCATTCCATGTTGAAGGTGGTTATTTGCATAAAAATGTTGCATCATTTATAAAAGTATAAAAGCAGGTTAAGGAAACAATATATTTGAGTGTGTGTCTTGTTATTCCAACAAATAATGACCATGATGAAAAAATTCCCAGACGTCTGATTTTCTCTTGTCTCTCTCTAAGGAGTGTTTATAGATGCCAGGTGCTTGAAAAGATGAGAAGCAGTACCCCCAGTTCATGTGACGCCCAAACGTGGGGCCCTAAAGTCTTTCATAAGATTCAGGGACAAGGACCCAGGCTTGATGGAGATGTACTGGCGGACAGAAGTAGATGCCTGAAAAGATGATAGGTGAGTGACAAACTGCAGAATTATCTAATTTCTGTCAAGAGCTTGTCCTCATGACCGCCAGCATAGCACACCTGGCATCTATGAATTATAAAAGGTGTTATGAAAGACAGAGGCAACAGAAAATGAATAAACATATTCTATGTACAAATAAAGGGGCTTGTGATAATTTTTAGTAAGGGGAAATCATTGTAGAGATAAGAGAGACCGCCTAAAGATTCCTAATTCAAGGGAATAAGAAGGAGACATTTCAAACTCCAGTGGGACTAGGGTGAAATATAAAATGCATAGTCCGGACTGTGTAAGGTAATGTCTCAAACCCTGTACAGGGTAAATAAGTAAAGGCGAGAGAAGAAGTGATCACAGTGTTTTATAATATGTAAATGTGTGACTAGTCTAAATGTTGTTTGTTGAGTAAAATATCGAGGAGCAATAGAATTGTGAGGAGCTGAGAAGGAAACAGTGATTAAAGATAAAGTAGCAAATTGATTTGCGCCAATCAAAAGAATAGATGGGTCATTGAAATAAGAGGATTGAGCAGCTATTGATGGTGCTTGCTAATATTTGTTGTTTTAAAAATGTTAAAAGTGGTGATTTAAGTTAGGTAAGTATTGACAGTCAATTGAGACTTGTCATTATGGAGGACACTCCTCTCATGTACCTAAGCAACACACCATTTGTGTTACACGTTTTAAACAAAGGATCGCAATCAAGTAAGAGGTTAAAAATAAATAAAATCAATATGCACAGAGACAAAACTCTGGACCCATTGGAAGCCTAAGAACGATATAAATCCGATTAACAGAACACATAAACACATAAACGAAGGAAGAAGATTGATATTGATATTGATATTTTATTTCTATCGTGATCGTACACAAGTGTTTCAAAGCGCGACAAGGCAAGGGAGGGGAACAGGGGAGAACAAAACAGCGATCATACTAGGCCCAGTGACATTGAGAATGCACAAGTGCATGGGAGAGGGGGAGGGGAAAAGTGCATGGAAGGGGGGGAGAAGTGGAAAGTGCGAAGCAGAGGAGAAACAGATAAATAATAATGAATAAATAAATAATAAAGGCAACAAACAGTGGTAGTGCCGCCAGCAATTTGCAAGTGCTAGGTTTAAGGCAGCAGACATGGTAGGTCTGATAAGGCAGGAAGAAAAAAAAGGGGGCTGTATGGGTACAGCTACAGACCCCAGTGCAAGGGGTGGGGCGGAGGCAGTGCGGGAGAGTGGCAGGGTGAGCGGGTACCTGGGCCCAGAGGACAGAGGGTGGCAAGGTGCATGGTGCCAAGAGAGAACAGATCAGCAAGGGAGAGGGGGAGCGAAGGCAGCAGAAAAGAGGAAGGTCTTGAGGTGCTTTCGGACCCGGAGATGGTTCTGCTCATGTTTTAGAGTGGCAGGGAGGCTGTTCCAGAGAGAGGCACCAGCCAAAGACAGAGATCTACCCCCAGCTCATTTCTTTGAAAAACGACTGACCCTGAGGGATTTAGAGGTAGAGGAGCGAAGAGCTCGAGAGGGGAGGTATTTGCAGAGGGATAGCTGAAGGTATTTTGGACCCAGGCCCCAGAAAGCCTTGTGGACAATGCAGAGGGTTTTGAATGTAATCCTTGCATCCACTGGGAGCCAATGGAGAGGTTTCAGAGCTGGAGAGATACAATCCCAGGGCTTGAGTCCAAGGACAAGTCTCGTAGTCCTGTTCTGTATTAGTTGCAGAAGGCGGAGAGTAGAGGCAGGTAGATTTAGCAAGAGGCTGTTACAATAGTCCAACCTAGAGAGAACTAGAGCTTGGGATACCATAAGCTCCTGGGGGAAGGAGAGGAAAGGCAGAGTACCTCTGAGGAGGTGCAGTAGGACGTTTGACTTTTTAGAGACCTCAAAGATGTGGGCAGAGAAGGAAAGGGTGAAGTCAAAAATGACCCAGAGGTTCTTAGCCTCGCAGGTGGTCGTAGGAGGAGGGCCAAGGGAAGCCAGCCAGAGAGTGAGAGGAAAGGATGGTGAAGGTGGGCCGATGAGGAGGATCTCCGTCTTGCTGGCATTCAGAAAAAGATCATTGGTGGCACACCAATCTTGAATGGCAGTTAGGCAATCAGAGATAAGAGAGGGAGAGGAGGTGGCTGAGGGCAGCCTGAAAATGAGTTGAGTTAGGACAGATAGGACAGGATTGAAGAAAAAAAATCTGCAAGCATTTCTCTGGCTAGGAAATTGTGCAGTTAAAAGCATTCCTTAGGCTGGGTTGCGAGCTAAAACATTGTGCTTTATTTTAAAGCACGATGTCTGCATAGCTGACAGAAACCACGCATTGGGCAGAGCGAGATTTACATTTCAAACAGATACAGCTTTCTGTTGCTTTGAAATAGACTAGGGAGTTTCGAAGACTTTTTCAAAGCTGAGATAAGAGCTGACACAAAACAAGGAAGTGATTAATAGTTGCAGAAAAACAGGATTGCTTGCATTCCTTCTGAAAGGCAAGATATTGTTCTGGTGTTAAAGCAGCTGTGGATCAGTTCTGCATGAGAAATATTCTGTTTTTTTACTAAAATGACATACCTTTTAGAAGACACCAGCGAAAATAAGTGTGGTGTAGATGTATATATGTGTGTTAACATTGAGACAGAAAAATAAATAATAATTCATGAAAATATGATCAAGATGAATAGGAATGGGTGGAGCTGGAGCGGATGCATGTATGACAATACATAGAATAAATTGAGAACAAAGCCAGATTTTTAAAATGTGTAACTTTTAGTTTTTTAGAACAAAAAAATATGTGTTGTATAGTAGGAGAGTGATTTTGGATCAACATTGTTAATAGAGAGTATTATAATGATTGACTTGTGTATTTTGAAAATATTCATATTTTGTGTTCAAGGTTGTAAGTGAGCCAGGGCTGACGCATACCCCTTATAAAAATGTAGCCTTGAACCAGAACTCATTGAAATGACTTGCGTTTTGTAAGGGGTTTCTGAGACACACATATGTAACACCAGTTGAAGAAATAGAAAATTGAGTAGGTTTTGAGAACAGCATGTTTTGTGGTATGTGTGCATGTTATGTTGAAGCCAGGTGCTAGAGTTGCACTAGATTGAATTATATTAAATTGTGGGGTGATGAAGCCCTTGGTTGTTTTCTTATGTAAAGATATATATTTTGAAACATTGCTGTTTTGCCAAGAAAGCTATATCTGACTAAACCATATTGTGAGCCTATGGTTTTACACTAGAAATTGTCCCCATTCATTACACATATGTCCACTAGATTGGTCCCATTAGGTCCCTTTTTAAAAATTACACAAGACACTTCCTATTTTAAAGGGTTTGTTAGTTATTTTGGAATGAATACCAGATACCTTCTCTGTTAGGCACACACTAGAGTATCCCTGATTTGTTAATCTCAGTTAAAGCAATAGGCATTTTGTTATTAGTAATAAATAGGACATTTTGAAAGAACATTTATCAATAAGCAGGCATGGGCCCTTTACACAGATGAGAAGAAGGCAATGGAAAGAAACCATTCAACAAAATCTAGACACATTGATGAAAAGAAATTGGGAAAAAGGAAAGGTGGTTCGCTAAAGAGTTTCAGTCCACTACTAAAAGCACGAGCAGATGCACAGTTTATTTTCATAGAATATGTAACAGAAGGCAAGGAAGTATGTCAGCAGAAGGAAATGACAAAGTGATTGCAGAAGGAGAGAAGGAGGATGAAAAGGGACACAATGTTGGGAGAGCAAAAGTAAGACAGAGATTGCAAATGAAAGCACAGGAGAGTGATATAAGTAACCAGAACAGTGAGAATATTGGTAATTAAGGACAGAGAAAGGAGGAATGTGATATGCACTATAATACAATACAGAATCATAAGGATATTACACATGCAGACTCAAGCATATGCACCAAAGCCACAGCAAAATAAGTCAAGCTTCAAGAGGGGAGGATAGCATCTCCCACAAGGCACAGCATAGAGACATTAAAACAGAAAAAGTAAATATGCCCAAGATCACACAATTTGTGAGACAGGCGCAGAGAATAAAAAGGTAATTATGAATGCAAATTACATTTAAAAAATAGGTTAACTAGGAAATAATACTAGATTAACCACAGTAAATATTTATGGGGAACAGCAAGAACTAATAAGATAAGACACCTTTTTTCAGCAACAATGTTCAAAGTGCATGCATTGATGAAAACATTTGTATTTAGAATGGGGAAGCAACAAGTAATGAGAGGAAATGCTCTCAAACACACCAGGGCTAAGGTTACACACACTATAGATACAAAAGTATATATTTTATGACAAATTAAATGTTGTATTGAGGAAAGATCTCAGTAAGTAACTAGGAGATAACATGCACTAGTTTTAGGGATTAGTTATGTAGACACACAAGAATTTGCACTAGTATTTTTAAGGCCTGAACATGTAAAGGAGTGTGCCATTAGGTCAAAGGAGTATTTTTTCCATAGAGCACACACCCTTATTAGTATGACTTTCAAGAATAAAGAGTGCATAATTTAGATTTCTTGCAGGGTTGGTTTAGATGAAACATATTCATGAATAAGTGCAAGCAGGCTGGAAGCAGACAGGGAAAAACACAGAACACTTGGCACAATTCTTGAGCATGATATGGATTACTATTATGCATGATGAATCGATTTATTAGAAGGAGTAGAAAGAAGAGGAAGTTGGAGCTATGAAAAAAGAGAAGACCTTTTTCATGAGATTGGGGGAAAAAAGAGATAATTAGGTTAGAGTCCCTGACATGACATGCTTATAAGGAGAGGGGGAATGATATATACACAAGCACAAACACAACCCGTGTAGCAGGCCCAGGTATGTATGTTGAAATATACACCCTCTACTGCTACACTCACCTCCTGTGACAAAAACTAGGGGCATTAGTATTTGTAGCATGTGATTTCTACTGACGGAAAATAAACTGGATATCACTGAATCCTAACAGGTAACACATACCTATATTTTCTACCCTCTAATTTTCTTGCTGAACCCTTCCCATAGAAAACCAATACCTACTGGTCCCTAACAAACAACAATGTGCAATCTAATTTTTCATTGACAGTTGGCCACAGCCACGTAAACTGGGGGGATGTACGTCAGAAGACCATGTGGAACTGTAATGGGTTTTATGAGCGTTCAACACAGAGTTGGTTAAGATGGATGTGTCCAGGGCACTCTGGGCATCAGACTGTGCCAACTCTTCAAGACAATTGATGTATGGGTAAATCAAGATCTCATGCTCCCAGTGAGTTTGTGGATGCTCTGAAGCTCAGGGTTGTGCTGATGATGGTTCCTGTGTCACTTTAAGGACTGCATATGCTTGCACTTCTGTGTTTTTATGGTTTACAATATGTGCACCTTTCTTTGCTGACATGTATCATTGTAAAACATGCACCAAAATCCAATTGCTCGTGGGTTCTGTTCCAAATTTATGCATGCATGTCACAAATTGTTACAGCTGCCTGTCATTATATTCATGGCAAATGGCATTCACATGGATCCCTCTGTAATCTGATTGGTTTATGCAGTTGCAGGGAGAATCCAATCTTCTACACCCACATGAATATGTAATGCATAGAACAGCTGCCGGCAATGGGGGCATCACCTCTCTTCCAGCTTGTTCCTTCATTAGTGGTTTGAACTCAGACCAGAGCGGGTCTCAACACTTGTTGTGCTCGCTCTCAGGCATTTTCTCCCTATCCAGATCTTGGAGCTCTCAGTCTCCTGCAGTTTTTCCTCTGTTCCTTTTTGCTTCTTCCTTGTTCTGTCCTCGTTGGCCTTGCTCCTTCTTGATATTTCCCCTACTTAGCCTTGTTCTCTTCCTGGCTTTGCCTGTGCCTTCCTTCCCTTTTGCCTTGTTTCTTCTTGTCCTCTCCAGGTTTCACTGCTACCTTTGCTCTGTTCCTGCCCACGTAAAATCCCATGGTGTTATTCCATGGTGCAGGGAGATAGTGACAGAGCACTAGCACATAGTCACTTCATGGCTGTGTTCCTGTGCCATATTACTGTATCAGTTATCATCGACTTCAGATATCTCGACGATGACACAATGGGCCAAGTCAGGATCGTCCACAACACCGAGGAATACAGGTATGAGACATCGGTGCTCTGCGCATCTTGCCACTTTGGCCTTTTGTAACTGCATGGCACACTTTTATCAAATCTTCCTGGGTTGATGCTGAAGAAAAGGGAGTGGCACAAGAACTATAATGGAAAATAGTGACAAAAAGACGTTTAGCTCCACCCAAATGATTCTCTAACTCTAACATAAATAGAAACATTTGAAAAAAGTTGAAAAGTATTAATGAATGTCAACTAGAGTTCCAACTGTCACTGCATTGCACTATGGGATATTGAAGCTTGAAGTGACAAGTCTGCATGCTTCTAGCTTTCAGAGAGCCTAGCTATATTTTTTTCTAATATGCATAATGATTTAATTCTTAATGAAATGCAGAACAATATTATTTTTGTCATGCTTTATTTTCATGTTTTTTAATTGAAAGAACATTTCAAATGAATACAAACATTAACATATTCCTTCTAGTACATTAGAGTTGTTATCTATAAAACTGCAGAGCGCTAGGTCTGACAGTTGGTTATATAGCTACATTCATTATCTTAGGTTCAGGTTTATTGTGTGAGGAACAGTCTTAGTAATTTATTCGGTCTAGATAAAGTCTACGTTTTCCCCTTCGGTGGTGTTGATGATCTTCAGCCATGAAAACATTATTATTTATTGTCCATAGCTATATCATTGTTAAGTGTTTCAACAAATAAGGTCTCCAAAATATCTGCTCTCGATCTTGAATGTATCCCATTTAGTGTGATGTCTGGCTGCAATTCTCCGCTTGAATCAGTTGCGAATTTCCCGAATGACTTGTTAGCACAACCAAGGGGACAACAGGTCAGTCCAACCTTGTCTAATATCTCGATTTGTCATTTGTTATTAGCAGCCACACAGTGGATCCCTTCCACATTAGGCTAGTAGGGCCTGTGTGGTTTCTGTATATACTTGCATTTAGGGTAAAATACCCCTGTGTCTGCTACCCACCGGGTCTGGTACACCTGTACCCTATAAACACACCCAACCAGAGATGGGTTGGTACTTTTTGTTCCCCCGTGAACATTGCCCAAAGCAATTGAAGTGGCCATTAAAGTCATGTCATAAAAACGGGTACCCTGATTGACAATCGTGACTCAAATCATACTTTGGTCTATATCTAGGTATCCCGTGCAGAAGTCTGAGCTCAATTGGCATCTGCAGTAGGACTGAAGCCTACATCCATACATCTAGGACCTTCCGAAGAAGAGAAGACACCCAAAGTGGGGGGTAAGATAACACACTAGGTGAAATCTAGACAAATTGTGCAGCCACAATACCACTCACCTTTGTACCTTTGTGCCCTTTCTCTCTTCCCTTCCATCTTTTCCCCTTCCGCCCCCTCCCCGTTCTGTATCCAAACAGACTGGTCAACCTGCATGTAAACATCAACAGCAACACACATGTTTAGCTGTCCCAGCCCTGATGAAAGTGGTCTTTTACCACTGAAACCGGTCGGCTCATCATAATACTGTACCTGCATAACTGAACGCAATATGCCAGAATACAGTTTGATCAACTTCAATGAAGATAAGGACTGATCAAGGATCACCACAGTGTACCTAATACACAGAGATATAGAGAAAAGCTCTCTATATTACCAACATTAAGACAAAGAGAAAAAAACAAAAGAATAATAAAAAAGAAACTGACACAAGGACTTTAGGTCCCAGATATACCAAATATACCCACCTCCCAGGAAATATATCAACCAGGGACCAGTGGGGGTCTTTTAAAGAAAAAACCTGCTCTCAAGGGAAACCAATAAAGTCAATGGGGGTCATTACGACCCAGGCGGTAAGGACGCCAACTTTACCACCATGGTGTAAACTATGTTTATATATAGCCAACTTTACCACCATGGTGTATATGTTTAAACCATGGTGGATGGCGGATTTACCGCCCCATTCCAAGGTGAGTGGGGCGGTAAATCCCCATTTCCCATTTTACCCTTCCCCATTCCCATTTTTGCCCCATAGAGCATAATGGGAGTGGGGAAGGCGCTAATTACGCCACCATAAATTACGGTGGCGTAATTAGCACCAAGGCGGTTTAGCGCCATGGATTTTAACGGCTGCTAGAAGCAGCTGTTAAAATCGGAATCAGGCGTTAAGGGTTAACGACGGCGTTAACCCTTAACGCCTGAGTTGTAATGAGGCCCAATGTTGCTTCACTTTGAGGACAGCTTTTTATGACAATACAACAGAAGTATTATAAAACCTTTTGTTTTTTAAGGAACTGCTATAAATAAAATTGCCCAATCCCAATGTGAAAACACAATAACCAAGGGAAGGTTTGGGTACTAGACCACCCTTATGGTCCAGTACGTGGATACCCCCCTTGGATAAAAGGACCCCATATTTGCATGAACTTAGACTTAATGCAGCTGAGAACTTTGCTGAGGTGAAAATTCCCCAGAGTCTCACCTATCATGTGGTGATGTCAGGACCCTCTGGGATTTTCCAGTATTGTGCCAAATTTATTTGGGCTGCTGAGAGTAAATGGGTAATTAAAGTTGGTTAATTGCCAGACATTGAATATCTTCTATCTTTGCCAGAGTCTCCCGGTATTATGATTAATGGGTGCCATGGAATAGTAATGCCTACCATGTTCTTAATTTGTGCTAGAATTTCCTTCCAATAAGTTTTATTCTTGGGCAACCCCATCACAAATGCCATATGGTGCCAACTAGACCAGACCCTCTCCAGGAGAGCTCAGAGACTTGAGGGAAGATTGCATGGAATTTATTTGGTGTAATCTGCCAACAGAAACAAATCTCATGGGCACATTCTTTAATTGCAATTTTGAAGCTTCATTTGCCCCTTTCCCATATGTGACCAGGATTTTAAAGGGATGTTTATTTCCTTTCCCACGCGCTCATATACGGATCTCTGGATCTGTCAGTTCTAAGGTTCAATAAGATTTTGAAACTATCTTGGCAGAGTCCCCTTTCACTATAAATGTCTCAGCCCCTATAGAGGATTCAGTGCCCACCTCCGGTAGCTCTCGGGCACAATTGGACATAACAGAACCTTTTTGTTTTGGGGAGATTTAATTTCCCTTTGCTTTCAATGAATATGTATGGGGATGTGCCACTATATAATTGACCTACTCTAAAGGGACCATTATCTTCCCATTTGCTGAATGCAAAATCCAGCATACCCAGAGTAAATTCTGTGTTACGTGTGATAGGGATAAGTGGGCTTATGCCCAGCTTTATTTGCAGTAGTTTGACGCCTGTTTCCCAATAGCTTAGAGGGCACCTAGTAAATGATAAAGGTAACCCTTGCTGGTCCTGTGACCTTCTGGGGAAAAAGGGGAGATGGGAGTGGGACTTTGGGCATTGTCTGTTCTACCCAGAGTTTCCAAATAACTTGTGTTGGTATGGCCAGTTAATGCTGTCGAATGTTTTGTTAGCGTCTAGTGCCAAAAGTACACATTTCTGATCTGATTGTGCTCCATGCTGTAATAAATTGACTCTGTGCTCTATTTCATCATGTGTATCTCCTCCTTTTCTGAACCCTGTTGGGTCTGGTTCTATCATAGTATTTAGGGGGAAACCCATTAGACGACTGTCCAACAACCAGTTGGCAGAGTCTGTTCCGTCTAGATCTGGGTGGATCAGTTACAGTATATAAATAGGAGACAGAACTAAGGAAACAGGTACTGGTCACCCTAAGTCAGACCTAAGAATAGGACCTAACGCAGATATAAAAAAGTATTAAGCACATTTTAATAATAATCAGGTAGTATGTTAAAATATGATTAAATTCACCGGTCCACACAAATCACAATACTTAACAAAGGAAACATAGGAATACGTAGTAGGCAGACAAATGCTAGCTAGGACAATTACAGGAAATTAAACAAACTTAATACACTTCAAAACACTTATTCATGTATCAAAATCCATTTGGATTATTATGCCATTATATCACAACTCTGTTTTTACTCCAGGGGGATGTCTCAACATGTTTCTGTTCATTAACGCAAGTCACGAACATTCATCAGGAGAAATTGTTTTCAACGACAAAACCTAGTTCTTAAAGAGTCACAGACTTGATTTGCGTCAATTTCTCGTGTACTCGTGGGGGCTCACAACTTCAATAAAGATCAGTTGCATGTAGGAGGGAGAGTCAATCCTGCCGAGCCATATGGAGATGGGTCCTTAAGGTTAAGATGTATCCACAGTACTCCACTGGTGAATTGCTATTTGGGAAGGGGGTTCTCCTTTCAGCACAAACGTCAATGTTCCTCTGTGTCGAATTTAAACTCACAGAAATGAGCTGTACCGCCGCCTAAACTGCGGCCGGCATTGTCCTCGCGTTCCCGATAATCGAAATGTGAAGCAGTAACGGTCAGGACCAGAAGCTGAGTTGAGCGGATCGATCTCGGGAAAATATGTTGTGTCCGACGAGTGGTTCTATCACTGCAGGGTGCTCTTCCATTAATCTTAGCATCAGGGTTTAGGAGTGAGATTGGGCGGTAGAATGTGCATTCTGTGGGATCCTTAACTGGTTTTGGGATTAAGTTTGTGGTGGATCCTGCCATACAATTGGTTGCTACTCCTGAGATTAAGAACAAGTTGAATAGCTGCAGGAGTCTAGGGCTAGTGGAACTTTATGCCCTGTAGAAAGAACCAGGGAAGCCATTAGGGACTGGGGCGATTTGCTGTGAGGAGTTTTGTAATGGCCTCATCTATTTCCTGTGCCATTATTGGGCTTTCTAAAGCTTCCCACTCTTCCTTTGATATTATATGGAGGTCTAGTGGGGGTGAGATAAGAGTCTACATCCCCGATGCCCACCGGGACTTCTGAAAGCAGTTCCAAGAAGTAGTTTACTGGAATCTCTTTCTTCCTCTGTCATGATCAGTGTGTATGAATTGTTTTTGAGTCCACTGAACACATTTTTGGAGAACCGGTTCTGCAATTTGACAGCCAGGATCCTATTAGCTTTGTTGCACCTGGTGTAATAAAATTGTTTAGTGCTTAAAAGTGATTGGGCTGCCTAACCTGTCAAATGTGCGTCCAGAATATTTCCTGCTATTATGAGTTCTCTTATGGATTTAATGGGGAATTTCTGCACGCATTTGGCCTCCAATTCTAGGGCTTCTTTGTTCTGCTAAAGGGCCTTAGAGCTGTTGATCTGCCTATAGCCGCTCCCCTTATAACCGCCTTCCTACCATCCCAGAGGATTCCCTAATCAATATTATCAGTGTTGTTCTCTTTAACGTAGTTCTCCAGGGAGTCCTTTCCATTATCGGGTCTGGTAATAGAGGTTCATTGAATTGCCATGGTCTGTGATGGGGGAGGAAGGTCACCAAGTTCTAGAATCAATTGCACCAAAGCATGGTCTTAAAAAACCTCTGTGTCAGAGAGATTTCTATCTTTTTAGGGATTAGCGGTTTGGAGATTAAGAAAATGTCCAACCTGGAGAACCCTCTATGCGGAGTAAAACGCATGTTCCCTGTTTGTTTTCTGAACAAACCTCCAGGTTTTGATCAGGCAGATGTCCCTAATTATCTTGGATATTGCCTTCTAGTTACTGTTGTCTGCAGGATATGGGGGAAGCGTGTTATCTATCAATGGATTTATCAAGCAATTAAAAACTCCACTAATTATGAAATCTCATGCTATTAAAGAACTTTAGACCATAATGAGTTTAGAGTACAATTGGTCTTTATTTTTAATTGGGGCCATATATTGTGATTTGAGTAATTATATGGTCTTTTACAAGCCCCTTAATCATTAAATACTTGCCCTCCGAATCACATAATACTTCCTGTTTGTTAAAGGCAAGCCCTCCTTGATGAAAATTGTCACCCCTTGCCGCTTGATGCAAAAAAGCGACGGGTGAATTACCTGCTTGCTAGCCTTTTCTCATCTGTGGGAAACAGGTGAGTCTCTCAGAGAAAAACAACCAAGAGTTCTTTAGCAATAAGCATTTGTGTTATTATGTTTCACCAGGGAATTGAGGCCCCTAACATTAAGGCTCCATATTTTAGTGTTATGTGGACTACTCATTCCCGCTCTGTAAGTTGTCCATTTGTGAACTGATCAAAGACCTTTCTGATGCCCATCCTTTGAACTATAATGATGACTGTGTCATCACTAAAGCCTATGGAACATGTTGCTCAAACCAGAAACACAAAGCTTCTCCCCATTTCCCACAGAGGTCTAAATCAACAACATAACAGTGAACTTTGTATCTGCCTTAACTAATTTGGTTGTAACACATTGAGCCAAGGAATATGGGTTCCTGGCTCCCTTAAACGCCCTATCTGTGGGCTCCAAAAGCGATAAGGTACTAAGATTCTAACTTGGCCTTTTCTCTCTGAGGGATATTTAAGCTAAGGATGTCTGATTTGGCGTGATTCACCTTAAATTCTGAGACCGATCCAAATTGTTGAAGTTTGTTTTTCTCGCACGGGAAGGGGAGAACTGGGGATTCCCAATAGATATTATGATTTTGTCAGTGACTAGATTAATTTTGTTTGGGGGCTTACCAAAGGTTATGCCTGAGATTTCTTTGTAATCTCTAATTCGTGCAGCATGGAGTTCCATAATTAGTATAGATGGCAGAAGGCATCCTTGCCTTGTGCCTCTGGCCAAATTAATTAGTGCTATGAGGTTTATGGTACACTTGCTTTTTGCTAGTCTCATCACCTTTTTCTTCCCCCTTATAATTTGACACTCGTACCTATTTATTTATTTTACTTGTTTATTTCTAATATGTCATAGCCCGTAGGCATCAGGGCGCACGTATACACATGGACATTCAGCAGGAAGACAGGACAGAGAAGGAGAACCTACGGGGAATTATTTAAACAGTAAGGTTTTCAAATCTTTCCTAAAGACAGTCACTTTTTCTTCAGTGCATAAGCTCACACGAAGAGAGTTCCATGCACTGGCAGTTCAGAAGGGGAATGATCTGTCCTTTCCTCTAGCGCGCTTAGCACAGGGAACAGTAAGGCGTTGTGTATAGCAGGTTTTGCAAGGTCCTGCTGGAGTTATGTCGTGTCAGTGACTGCTTCATATAGTCCAGGTAATTACTGTGTATGCATTTGTGAGCCAAAGACAGGATCCTATGTTGGATCCTCTTTTCCAGAGGCAACCAGTGAAGCTCTTTCTGGAAGTTAGTGACATGCTCGTTTCTAGGGGTGTTGTAGATTCTCCTGACTGCATAATTTTCGATGACCTGTAATGTGGTACATTTTCCTTGCTAGCTCTGCTAAATAGGGCATTGCAATAGTCCAGCCCAGGCATTATTATAGCCCTGGCTAAGGACTTCCAGTTTTTACTTGAGACAAGAGGATTAATCTGACGCAGGACTTTCAGGTGGTAGTGCAAGTTTTTGACAACATAGTTTACATGAGCGTCGGAATTGAGTGAGGCCTCTAATATAGTACCTAGAGTCTTTACTTTCCTGACCACAGGGATAAGACAGTCATCTACTTTAAAGCTAGAGTTAGCTTGATTTAAGTTGTTCCTTGCAGAAATGGTGCCAAATATCACAAGCTCGGTTTTAGAGCTATTGAGACACACCCAATTATTAATCATCCATTCCCTGATGGATGAATAGATACAGTTGAGATTGACTGAGTCAGTCGCATAGTCTTCGCTTAGGTCCATTATGAGTTGGGGAATTCATCAGCATAGTTGATGAAATGGAGGCCCATTGTCTCCAGTTTCCTCCAGTTGCTCGCACAGGGGTTTAATATATGTATTAAAGAGTGCAGAACTCCACAATCACAGAACTGAGTCCGAGCATGCATTACCCCAGCAGATTTTAGAACTTCTACCACTCAGGAATGAGTTTATCCACTAAATGGTATGACTAGAGTATTTCCCTAGGCTCGCAGATCTTTTAAGTAGACATGAGTGGTCTAACAGATCAAAAGCGGCTGAAAGATCTAATCAAATCAGCAATCTCGTCTTGCTTTTGTACAGCCTCTCTAGCATTTGGTACTGTAAGTCCAGCAGGGCGCTTTCTGTCCCATGATTACTTCTAAACCCTGATTGCTTCGGGTGGAAAGCCATAGATGCCTCAAAGTGGGTTTGTAGTTGTAGTGTGGTCACCTTATCTAAGATCTTCAGCAGGGAAGGAGTATTGGAGATTGGACTTAAATTTGATGGATCCTTGGGACTAAACCCTGGCTTCTTTAGAAGGGGGGTTACTGCTACTTCCTTAATAGATGATGGCACATTTCTGTGTGTAAAGGAAGTGTTGGCAAATCTTGTAAGAAAAGGGGCAAAAATACTGCAGTTGTTTAGTGTGATTTTAGTTGGTATAAGATCACCTGGACAGGATGTAGGCCTAATATTAGCTTATGTTTGAACCATTTCTTCAATGGAGATGGATTTAAAGGAGAAGCCTAGCATTATGCCTATTTCCCCTTGATCATTCCCTTGCTCATGTTCACAAGTTTCCTCCTAGTCCGTCTGCCGGTTTTCGACTTTGTTACGGCCGACAACACTTTATCTTGAAAAGCTTTTTGTACTTTTCGCAGTCTGCTTTCTCTGGGGTGAATAAATGCGATAGGGCTGTTGGTTTCTCCCATTTCCTATACATTTCAAAAGGTTTTCTAGAACTATTTCCTGCATTCTCAATTTGTTCATTACAGAATTGTGTTTTTGCATCAAGGATTTCTTTCTTGTATGTTTTTTCCAGAGATTTCCACCTGTTCTGATTCTTGGCCCATACTCGTTCAGCCTGTCTTTTCTCTTTCTTCAGGGTACATAGCTCAGATGTGAACCATTCTTGATGGTTTGGACGGTCGTGCACTATCTTAGA
Organism: Ambystoma mexicanum; assembly: GCF_040938575.1. Taxonomy (NCBI): domain Eukaryota; kingdom Metazoa; phylum Chordata; class Amphibia; order Caudata; family Ambystomatidae; genus Ambystoma; species Ambystoma mexicanum. Next base: position 1,303,804,263 of record NC_090922.1, read on the forward strand.
TCTCAAAGGTGCATTTTTATCAAGTAGATTGGTGAAATGCGATTTATAGATTTCCACCAGTTTTCATGGCAGGTCAAGATCAGATGAAGTGGCCATAATAGACTGAGTACATCTTTCTAAATCTTCTGTATTGAGCTTATTAAAATTCCTATTCAGAATATTTGGGGAGGGACTCGAAAGGTTCCAGTAGCTTCTGGTAAGTGTAGCCTGCAGTGAATGGTGTAATGATCGGACCAGATACATGATTTGGTTGCAGTGTGGCTTGTGTCATTATTACGTGTCGACACCCAGTCCGGGATGTGTTGACCTCGATGTGTAGGTTCACAGTTTTGAACTAGGATGCCCATGTTGGCAAGGTGTTGTTCCAAATCGGCAGCGTCATGTAGGGATAAGTATGCAGGGATAACTGGGGGCTGTGAGGTGCGGGGTCCATGTAGAAATGCAAACATCATAAATGGCCGGCACGCATCATAAATGAAATGCGCATATTCTGACAGTAAGCACATGTTTTAAAAATGCTATAGTTCAGGGTAACATTATATCTATCTGGCTTGCACTCAGCTAAGTACAAATATGAACTAACAATCCCTTCCCAGTAATCCATAACATATCAATAACTAATTAGTGCAAATGGGTTCAGATGAAATAGCCTGAAAATGAGTTTGGTAAAGTGCTCTTGTGCAATCGAGTTAAACTTGCTGGGAGATCAGCTGCATGGTTTCATTTAGCATGGCATAAGCTGCGAAGATGGAATGTGCCCTTTTGAAAAACACCATTGTGTGTGTGCTGGAAGCAATGTTACAGTTATGATTAGCAAAACTGTTGTTTTTGAGGGGAAAAGTACTGGGCTGAACGGATGGGGTTACATGTGCTTCACAAGGGGAAGGATTATTCTTATATGACAGCAAGAGGCTTTAAAAGAAGCTGGTAGAGGGCTGGCAGGCAGACACGTAGAAGTGACTTGGGAAGCAGGGGTCCTCTGACATCCAGGTTGTGTGCGGGAGCTGGGCTGAGCTAGTGCTGATAGCGACCTGGATCGGGACATTCCTAAGGCGAGCCAAAGGAGAGGGTTTTCCACAGCCAGCAGTGCAAGGAATCTCATCAATTTATAGATGATTATGGGTCTAAGTGAGGCTGATGGACTTGCCTGCTCGATAGGCAGTCAGGAGGGGTTATTTCATCTGTAATGTTTCAGTGTTAAAGTGCATGCAGTTCTCAATTTATACGTTTTTTTACAGTTGGATTTTCACAAAGCGTAATTCTTGCCAAGTATTTTAACTGAAGGTCGGGTGGGCTGATTACAGTTAATCCTATTCTTGAGATGTGCTTTTTTTTTGCAGTTTTTTTTTTTTCCTCTTCGCACTGGCAAATCTATTCCACGCCAAGAATCATGATAAAGACACAGTATAAAAATTGCTTCGTGTTCTAATGCTTTTTGTATCCTTTGGTTATTCTATTTATTCACCGCACACAGACAAGTGCACGATAGTGAATACTTTAATTGGAATGATTTGATGGGAATTGTATAGTTAGAAAGTGAGCGAATGTGCAGTGTTTCATGTTGCATGTTGCATGTTTACATCTGTGCAGATCTGCCATCAGGTTATCTTTTCAGCATTGTAGATAAGTTGCTGAACTGTAAATTTACTGCCCAAGCCAAGTTTATTATGTCCAGTATCTGATATTACAAAAGAACCAGGATGAAAGAAGGAATTTTTTAGAGTGTATTCTGAGGAGAGTGCCAACATTACAAAAGGGGATTATCACAAGATGCACTATGCTATAATAAATACCACTATTTACCACCATAATAGGCTACCACAGAATTAGGTATAACCTCTTCAGAAAATATCTCTAACATAGTTGGTGCGTTGGCCTTTGAGAACTTTAAAGCAGTTACTGGGTGTGGCATTGCGTTAGGCATATAGCCATCGGGTGCACTTAAGAGTTTATTAATTCTGTGAAGTGATAGTGCAGCATTGTGTGCATTGTCACCATGTCCCAAACTGAAGATGATTTTTCTGATCTGGTGAACTACCTTGAGGCGAAACGTTTTGCCCATGGAGTTTGGTCGTCAGGAAATGCAAACCTATGGAAAGACCGGATATGCGGAGAAGTGCAAAAAGAACCATTGCAGGATATTTTTGATGAAGGGAGTGAACTGGATGATTCCCAGCTCTTTAAGATGATTAGCAATACCCTTGAGATGGATGGGGATGCATAATGTATTCATGCATCCATAATTGAAACGACTCATGTAGTTGGCAAAAAGATAACTGTTTTAATATCTATTATCTAAAACAGGGAGTACAACCGACATCAACGGACATATCAGCGCAAATTCTCTCAATGCATCTTTAAAAAAGCATCCTTTTATAACAAGAATTCATCGTAGGTGATGTTAACCTATGTGGCAAACTACAAAAACCTATGAGTAACGGTGGTTGGCTCTCAATGAACATCTAAGTATATGTTCCGTAGTAGTCTAAGAAAGTAAAAGAATGTGATTGGTTTCTTAACATCAGCTGGGGCAAATAAGCCCTCCCCTCAAAATGATCACTATGAACGTCCCTAAATATACAACGTCGCATTGGTTACACAAACTATGGGACCCTTAATCACGCGGCCCCCTACAATTGGTTGCACTTTTCCACCTACGTTAGCAGCATGCAGGCTGGGCTTCCAGGTGCTGGTGAGCTTGTCTTTAACCATAGCTTCCCACCAATTAGCATACTCATCTATCATCACCTCAGTGGTTTGCTGTCAATTCGGACTTTGAACTTGTCCTTGGGAGTGTTCTTAGCTCTGGAGTATTCAGGGGAGTGAAGGCACGCTCTGCCTTCATGCGTAGGTGTGGTCGTCATGTGCGTCCAACTTCATCCTTCTACAAGACTGGAGACCATGGTTTCCAGCTTCTGGTTCATTTGAAATACTATTTTCTAATAGACCTCTGACATCTTCCTTGTTTTGTCCGTACCTTCTGAGCAGGAGTTTCGTTCTTTCAAACAATTTGTATCCAATGTCAGCTCACCCCAGCCTGAAAAGGCTGTGGCTTCTTGGGCTCATCCAGCCTCGCCTTTCTGAGATTCACTTTGTAATTCAATTGTTTTTAACTGCGACACACTGGAAAAGAGGCCTACCTTTTCTAGTCCAGCTCTGCTTTAATATGTAGTGGAAACATCCATCCTTTAATTGTTCGTATACATATATAGGCGTTGGCACTTGCCGCAATCTATTCTCTACTTAGCCAGCCTCATGAATACTTTGTCTCCTTGTGTTTCTTTGCATCTGTACCTGTGTACAATAACTTGATATCTTCATTAGTTCTGTAGCATAAGCTTCTTCACCTTGATCCCAAGATGTCACTTATCCTTGATACTTTGATGCCTTATAGAATATCTTCATTCTCTTGTCGCTGTATCTCTTCTATGTATGTCAGCTCGACTCAGTGTGACGTCACCATTCGTCTTTGCCATTAATTCTCTCTGCCTCTTCCGGGATTTCATTCAAATGGCTCTCATGCTGTCTCGTATGCAAGAATGGTTTTCTCAATGGAAACCTTGCTTCCAGGATTCTCCTTGGTATCGGTATTCTCACTGGTACCGCACGTGTCTCACACTCTGGTTCCCAACATATAGGCAATATGGGCGAAGTGGTTGATGTGGGGGTACTTGGCTCCTTCTCTACAGGAGCATTGTGCAAGTATGCCTTCTGAGACTTTTTAGAGCTCCAGACTGGAATGCGGAGAAAGATTGTATCATACGACTGTGCACTAAATGATGGTTTCTCCTACACCGGTCGTTAAAAATGCAAAGAAATGACACTGAGGTAATTAGTAAATTGCAGGAAAATTTGGATGATGCAATTGATCAAATAAAGTGCCTAAAAACAGAAATAGAGCAGTCTAATACAGATTTGCAGTCTAAATGTAACAATATTGATTCTCAGTTGGCAGAAAAGGGAAAACAATGTGATGAAAGTGAGCAAGAATTGATGCACAAAGGGTGTCTTAGATGCAATAAAACAAGACAAAGATAATGTCATTTCAGAATTACAAACACTTAGAAAGAATAACATAGAGAAAGATAAGGAATTCCATGCTGTAGAACAAGAAATGGTTAACGTGTTGGAAGAGAATGACAAGAAAGACAGAGCTTTTGACCAGTGCCAGGTGCAAATAAATGAGCTAGAAGCCGTGATCAATAAAATTAAGGATGAGAATTCCAATCTTTGTCAGGAGGCAGAATGGCTTCATGGGCAATGCAAGAATCTGGAACAGCAACTATTTAGTCTAAAATCTCAGGAAAGGCGACTAGGCACTATATTTAATGGAGTTGAGATTAACCCCAGCTGTGCCCGAGGGAACAGTGTACCAAAGGCTATTCCTGTGGCTAGACCTGATTATAGCCCACTGAAGGGATACAAGTCACCAGCAGGTGGTTACAATTATTCCTGCCCACCAGAGAACAGAAATGAGCGACAGAATTATGCACCCCAAAATGCACACCAAAATGCACCATGTAGCCCTATCAACATCACAAAGTCAATCAAAACTTTGATTAAACCATTCAAAAAGGGAGCAATTGTTGCATGGAAGACCATTTATAAACAGTCTATGATATATTCAAAGCCCTCCAGATACCTAGGGAACAGTATAGTCAGTACTTTCACCTGACACTTGACTTGGCAGCTGCTAGTGTCATTCAGGGTCTCAATGAACAGGAAAACTTGTCATGGGCATACTTTGAGAAGGAGGTTAGACATCAGTTTTCCCCTTATCAGTCAATACAAATGCAAAAAAATCCACGCACACAATGACTGCAAAGCCAGATATGTCCCCTCGCCAGTTCCTCCAAGACTTAAAAAGAGTGTTTTTCCCTCTTTGACATGTCCTTTAATCCTAATTCTGTAGTGTTTAAGACTGCATACTTTTATGGACTCCCAAAAGAAATGTTATCCCAGTTCATTTGTGAATTTGACAGGGAAAAATCATTTGAATGTGTAATAGAGCAGGGGACCAAACTATATGAGGTTATCTATTGTCAGAGAGAGAAAGGGCAAAAGAATAAAGAGACAACATTGAAATCTAAAGAATCCACACCAACAGTAATGGAGATAAAATCTGCAAAAATGCCAATTGAATCACCCCAAACCCGAGCAAGAAACAACATTATACATAATCAAGGGGGCATGTCACCACAGAGGACACCACCCCATAATCCTATGTTCCAATCAGTTGATCCAAGCAATAGAGAGTCTTACATTAGCCCGAGATACATGAGCAACGCCCCTAGGATGGGATTTCACCCCGATACGTCAGGCATGAATAACAATCAAAATCAAATGTACAATGGCCCGTCCCAGACACTGGGGGCGCAGAGCAGATTTGACCCTAATACGATGGTGTATGGTCACCAAGAAAGACCAAGGTATGTGGATAGATTCATTGAAAATGGTAATCAGCATAGGGGACAATTCCCACCGAATGAAAGACAAAATATGAATTATGTCTCGTGCCATTATAACCAATCACCACCACCAGTCGACCACAGTCAAAGAATGGTCACGCCGTGTTCTCGACCTCCTATGGCTCAATGAGTTCAGAAGTAACACAAATAGAAATCAATCTCCTGAAAGGTACCAGAATAGGCCCAATCAGGGTGAATTTAATCAATACCGGCCCAGGCCGCAAAGAGATGAATCCAGGGACATGGACAGGTGTCAATGCCTAGAAGCCCAAGTTAAAATGTTGTCTGAACAAATAGGAAAGCTCTGTGCAGTACAAAAACAGCAGCCAAGTGCAGGTGCAGAATGTCATAGGAGTGATCTTGTAGATTCTGACAAGTGACTGTTTAATAGCCCCTGCACTGGTAATAGCACAGAAGCCCATGCATCGCCTTTGTACAACAGTCCTGAATTGCCTGCTGAGTCAAAAATAAGAATACAAATGAATGAAAGTGAGACAAGGGATGTCACACACACAAAAAGGGAGTGTGGTTCAATTTACAATTGAATCAGACTATTGAAGTGTGTGCCGATGAAGAACAAAAAGGGGAAAACAAACAAGAAAAAAACCTAAATAACAGAAAGACAGATTTAAAAAGAGCATCCAATGTGAAAATAAAGCACCAGATGAAGAGGTAGGATTAGTTCTTAGAATTTTATCCTTTAATGTTCAGAATACTGTTGAGCTCCATACAGAAAAAAAGGTAGCTCAAAAGGAGGGAACAGGTCAGTCACCTGAGGAGTATTTTGAACCACAAATATTCCAACAGACAGAAAGGACAGACACCATGCAAAACACAGATAAGTGTCATGCACCAGAAGCTACTCCTCACTGATGATGCCCAACAAGGCTGAAACATGTCTGGGGCTGCTTGTGATCTCGTGCAGAAGGGATGTGACTTAGTAGTTCGGGCTGGACTACCCGTTTGGGGGTAGGACCAAGCCTGATTTGCATATGGTCTTTTCCCTTTTGTTATTGCTTGGCAGGTGAAGAACGATGGTCTGGAGGGTTGCCCAGAGCATTGCCAGAGGTTAAGATTTATTATAAATCCTCCAGCCATCACCTCTTTTGTTTTGCACGCGTCGGAAAATGACAGGCTGCCACGTGACACTTGTGAAAATGTTCAGTAAAAAAGTTGCAGTGTGAACGCTGATAGTCCCAGGTCAGAGGGGCAGTCAGTTGCTACATCCCAGATGGGTTCTGAGCCCAGAAAAATAGATATAGAAATCCAAAACAAAGTGGGAAAAAAGGAGGGAAAGGATCACTTCACATGCCTATGTGTTTAGCCAGGAGTGAAAAGGGGATAGGAAAGGTGAGTCCTGAAATCAGCAACAACTCACACTTTTTGTGTGTGCTGGAGGAAGTTGAAGATAGGTACTATGCTCCTATCGTTGTGGAAGAAAAATGTACTGCATTTGCAATGATTGACACGGATGCCCAGGGCACGATAATGTACAGTGAGTTGGTAAAAAGTATCAATGAAGGGAGTTCCCCACAAAATCATATAAAGGTGAGACAAAACTAAGGCCCTGTGCACAATTTCAATGGTGAGGAAATATCTATCGAAGGTGTCACTGAGATTGACATGAAAATAGGGAAGCATTGGATGAGACAGGAAGCATTGATCACATCCATCAGTGAAATACCTTTCCTCATAGGGACAAATTGCCTGAAGAGGTTGTCACCCCTGATTAATGGGGTAAATGGGGTCTTATGGTCCCTAGCCAAAAAACCATTGAGGCCTAAGAAAGTGAAGTCACAAAACAACAGTATAAAGAATGTCATGCCGTGGCTAAGTCAGAAAATGCAGTGGAAGTATATCTTCAGTATGGGTGTGTGACTAGTGTCACTGTCATTCTCACGTGTCAGGGTGCAATGCGGTGTGGAAGAGAGAAACAGTCTCTGGAGATTTATTTGGACCCCAAGAAAAAATGACAAACAGTAATAGATAAAATCACATTGCGCTTCTATTTAAAGGAAGAGACATGCAAGTCAAATGTCACTCCAGAGATAAACACAGAAAAACATATTTCAACTCTTTCTGAAATACACATGGGAGGTGGGCAGCCATGGATCCCTATCCATATAAATAGGCATTCTGAAATGATAGAAGCCACTTTAGCACTTGAGCATGAAAGAAGTTTAATTAATGAAAAGGTACTCCAGCAGATAATTGACAGGGAGGAGATCCCAAAATTCAGAATAAAGAATCAGCACTATTTTGGGTTGGACGATCCGGAGTCAGGAAATAGGGTTGTAGGGAGATGCATGTTAAAGATTTCAATTGGTCCTAAGAGTATCCATCACAATGTTTGGATAGTAAGTGAGACACAAAATACATTTTATTTGGGAAATGGCATCATGCACAGAATGTGTATGGTGTTAGACTTTCTTAATCAAAAGGCTTCGTCCAGACTGGGAGAGCATGCCCCTGAATTTGAGGACAAAAGACAAGCATATAATTGCGCACAAGTGGCCCCATATGCAATTGAGTTGCAGGTGAGAAAGAATATTACCATCCCTGCATTCACCAGACAAGTTAAAATAGCACTAAAATACAGAAAGGGACAACAGTTAAAATATTCTGATGCATTTGTATGCCAAAATAAATCTATGAGGCAGCAAGGGCTCGAATGCGAATATACACCATTGATAGAGATTGGGGATGGACCCATTAAAATTCTGGTGGACAATAAAGGGTGACAGCCAATTAATTTAGAGGAGATTTCAGCGATAGGAATGGCAATACAAACATCTTATTATACTACAGAATGCAGTGATTGGGAACATCCCTGAAAGTATGTGACTGCAGAGGGTGAGTTGCCAGAATCCTTGGACTCTCAACCTAAAGGAATTTTTTAAAGTTCAATCAGTGTATCCTTATGAGTCAGGTGAAACAGTGTGCTGCCACCAAGATGATTGCATTCTATTTGATTTAAATGAGAATAAAACAGAAAAGCAGCATATTGAAATGGAAGCCAATATTCCAAAATATTTAAATGAGTCGCCTCACCAAAGAGACATTGCCACACAATTAGAGGAAAGTAGAGAGGTTCCTCCGTTGGAGGACTTCCCAGAGTTCTCTCAAATGGTAGAAGAACATATCCAGGCTGCGGATGCGTGCACAAATGAAGAAGAAAAGGACCAATTGAGAAAAATATTTGTGGAATTCAAAGAGGTTTTTGCCAAAGACGCATATGATTGTGGGTTAACAGATTTGTATGTTGCCACATTACCAGAAGCACATGGTAGGGAACCACTATTTATGCGACAATATCGGTTGCACCTGGCATGTTTGGAATCACTAGTTGAAATAATTAAACATTTTAAATCCAGAGGAATTATTTGGCCAATTCATGTCGAACACTCCATATTAGGTGTGTTAAAACCTAAGGGACAATGGTGTTTGTGTGCAGATTTATGAGAATTAAACAAGAAGGTACCAGTTTCAAGGTGGCCACTTCCATTTATTGATCAGGGTCTTGCACAGGTTCACGGGTCAAAGGTATTTACCACGTTAGATCTTACAACTGGATACTGGTGCGTACCACTTGCTGAAGACATTCAAAATTTGTTTGCATTTTCTTTTGACAAATCACAATATGCGTGGTCCCGGACACATTTTGGATATGCCAATAGTGGGAGTGAATTTGTGATATTTCTGAGCAAGGCACTCCCAGATGCAGCAGAAAGGGGGACAATAGTTTACGTGGATGATGTGTTAATTAAAAGTGAGAATCTAAAAAATCATTTCAATGAGATTAGTCATGTGCTTAGCCAGTTACAGAAGGCTGGAGCCAAACTATCCCTACAGAACACACAATGGTGTAAAAAGAAATTGAACTTCTTAGGTCATGAGTTGACTGAAAATGGGTTAAACCCGCCAAATAAGAAAGTGGAGGTGATATATAAATTGAAAGATCCTACTAATCTGAAGGGGTTAAAAATGTATTAGGGATGACAGGTTAGAACAGGAAATGTATTGATAATTATGCAGAGATCACGCAACCTTTAAGGAGATTGCTAAAACAGGGTGTACCCTGGAAATGGGGTAAAAGAGCAATGTGAAGCGGTGGCCAGGCTAAAGGAGTGTCTCATGAAGGCGCCATGTTTGGCATATCCCACAAAGAAGCAGGATTTATTTTTAGGGATAGGTTTCACTGATGAATGCATGTCAGCGGTGTTAAATCAAAAGCGTGATGCGAATAACAAAACTATTGCATATGCTAGCAAGGCCTTGTCACAGGTTGAAACTAAGTTCAGTGAATGTGAAAAAGCACTTCTAATCACTGTCTGGGCGTTACAACATTTCCATCCTATCATCCATCAAGGGGAAAGAGTAATTATTGAAACCATCATCAGCCTCTGCAGTTTCTGCAAAGGAAGAGATTTAAATCAGGGAATTTGGCCCAGTCCAGAATTACTTCGTGGACACTAGTGCCTCAGGGTGTTCCTGTAGAAGTGAGATATAGGCAAAATAAAAAAGAGCCCGGTTGCTCAAGGGCTAGCAGATTTGCATGATTGTGCAGCAGAATGTGCCTCTGAGGCCACAGAAATAAAATCAAGTCTGAATGAATTTGAGCAATCACCCCACAAAGCATTCAATGAGGAGGTATGTAGGGATTTACCAACTGTGTATGTAGATGGTTGCGCATAGCATGTGAAGAATAACACAGAAAAAGAGCTTGTGGCAGGAATAGGAAATATCTGGTTTAAATGTGACAATATTCCAAGAGTTAGTATGACGATAGGGCCTATAAGTAGTCAAGTGGCAGAGTTGGCCGCTATTTATAAAGCAGTCTCTACAGCGGTAGAAAACCAACTTAAAGAGATAGTATTAGTAACTGATTCTGATTATGCCCAAAATAGTTTTGTAGAATATTTACCTAGATGGAAGGTAAAAGGCATGATCACCTATAACTCAAAAACCACTCAAACATGGCAAGATGATTCAAGCCATAGACAAACTTGTATCAGAAAATGATATGGTAATACATTGGAGGAAAATAGGTGGCCATTTGAAGACACCGGGTGAGGACAAAGAGGGGACTGACAAGGCAGATCAGTTCGCCAAAATTGGAGCTGTGATGGGAGAGTGTTTCCTATTGAACACCTACTTGGTGAAATGCAGGTAGATGCGATAACACGCTCCAAATCTACAAAACTAGTTTAGCAGTCTGTGGTACAATGGAGTTTTGATACTGCAGACAAGAACCTGGTCCAAGCGAAAAAGGAGGATCTGATTTTAGGCATATTCTATAATTATCTGTTAGATGCTGAGAAAAATCCTCTGACTGAAGAAGATTGTAAAGGGAGAGAGGAATTGAGGGTGTTGTTAAAAAACAAAAAGAGAATTAGGTTACAGGATGGACTGATGATTAGAAAGTCTGTCACAGGTCAAATACAATGGATAGTGCTCTTGTCATTTCGGGGATTGATGTTACATCATGCATATGATGCCATAACTGCAGGACACAGGGGTTCACAGAAAACGTTGGAAATTTTGAAAGATTATGCTTATTGGCCACATAAGTCCCAAGATGTTGAACTGTACACCAGAGGGTGTCTAGTATGTGCACAATTACAACCTGCTTCACCTATGCATAGAGCACCGTGAATGAAAAGAGGGTTGACCCTCCCATGGTCGGATTTGCAAATCGTCTATGTTGGGCCTGTAAAAAGATCTGCACGGGGAAATCAGTATATGTTAACGGTAGTTTGTTTAGTGTCCAAATGGGTGGAGTGCATTCCAGCCCCAGATTGCAGTGCACAAACGGCAGCCACATTGCTTGTAAATCATGTTTTTTCAAGCTTTGGGTTACTCCAAAGGATAGAGTCAGACCGGGGAAGTGATTTTACTAGTGCATTGATGACAAGGATATGGCACATTTTGGGTGTGAAGAGAAAACTATACATTTCGTACCGCCCTTCCTCTTCAGGGGGGGTGAAGCGATGTAACAGGTCAATAGTGGATATTTTAAAGACATTTGTGGCTGAAGCAGGTTCTAGTTAGGATTTACGGCTTCCATTGCTATTAATGACCATTAGGTCGACTGCCGCTAAATGAACAAATCTCAGTCCTCATGAAATACAACAGGAAGAAAAATGGTGTTGCTACAGCATTTACTTTACAAGACCCATGAACAAACTCTTGTAAATGCTTCCACAATTCACAAATATCTGAAAGAGTTGAGGAAGCACTTACAACGTGTGTTTGCATTTGTGCAGCAGAATTTGGAAAAGGCGGCTAACAGTGCAAAAACATACTATAATAGGAAGACATCTACAAAAGAGTATGAGGTAGGAGATCAGGTTTATAAATTTAATTTTGGAACGGGAAGGCATAAAAACTCAAAATTTCTGGCAGCGTGGCAAGGGCCATATAAAATTACAGACAGGATCTCACCTTTGGTGTATAAGATAGCTAAAAAGGAGGGTGAGTTTGTCAGTGGAGCAGTTTGTTCATGTTAATCAGATAAAACCTTTCCACCCGAAACATGAGGTGAAGAGGCTTGAGCATGTTGAGTCTAGTTAAAAGAAAAAAAGAATAATGAGTGCAAGATGGAAAGGGAGGTTCCCAGGGAGTCAATGTAAAAATTACTAGTACATGGAAAGTGCTAATGGGTTCTGGTACAAAGGTATAATGTGTGCAGGTGTGTATTTTGAAATTATTTTGGTTGCATGACATGATATGTATAATAATAGATTTATTTTCAGTTGTTCCAGTGTGGCGGCGGGTAGCTATGGTTGCGCTAAATAACAATCCAATTTAATTTGAGATGTTCCAGTAGAGGAGGGATGAAAAATGTATTGTGCTTGGTACTTAATGTGTCTTTTTCTTTTTACTCTAGAAAATTAATTGGTTACCTCATCAGTGCCGGATCCTTGGAGCGCTAGACCTCTGGAGCATGCCACTGGATCGGAGGCCCCTGTAAAGCCCCCCCCCAAACCAAAGAAGGGGGGGTGAAGATAAAGTCCCCAGAGACCGCGAAGATGATGACCAGAAATGAGGACTGGCTGTCTTTCACAATATTGGTTCTGGGCATATCAGGTGCCATGGTCGCAGAGGCACAGATTGTGATAGAGCCAGCACCGGCATCTGGGATTGCAGTAGAAGAAGCACCAGGTTTTAACTTGGGGAATAGAAGGTTGCTGGTTCAGAACATGTATATTAGCCTAAATCCTGACTTCATCATTGAATTCTTTTTGAATGAAACAGAGATAACGTCAGATCAGGTAAAAGAATGGGTGCAACCCCGCAAGGAGGAAGCTCAGAGGACAACCGGAGAGATCATGCTGCAGGTAGAAAAGACTTTTGTGAGTTCATCCGGTATAAAGAAAAGGAGCAGGAAGCAGATGGCAGGTTTACTTGTGGCGTACATTGTGATGACTATAATGGGCGCCGTAGTGGGCATGACAATGTCCACAGCGAATACTGTGTCTGTGGGTGCTTTACATGCTAAGGCACAGGAATTAACATATGATTTGAAAATGCTGCAACAAACGTTAGATGGAATCAGAAGTGGACACAATTAGGCGATTATATATGTAAATGAGACTATTTTGGTACTGAATGAACAAGCCAAAATTGTGGAGCATAGTACCAATGTCATTGTTAAACATGATAAATGACTGTATGACATTATAAATGTGGTTAACCCAATTGAGAGGTTGATGGAGGAGTATTTACGGGAAATTCAAAGGGCGATGTACCCTTATATTTTTGTGTCATCTGATATCATCCGTCAAATGATGGCACAGATCACACAAAAAGAGGTGGAAATGATACAAGAAAAGAACGCGTTTCAGAAGGGAAGTGCAATGCCATTATACATAAATATGGAGAGGATGGAAGTAGGTTTCCTGTTATGCATACCATACATTGCTCCAGAGCTGATTTATCAAACTAAGTTGATACATAATGTAGGTTTTTGGCACGGTGAGAAATATATACAGATTAGAACTCCGGAGATGATAGCGTTTCAACCCTGGGAACCTGATGTTTATCTGATTCCAAATTTGGATACTTGTGTGGGATTCAAAGAGCAAAATTATATATGTCCGGGCAAGCCATTTATTCCTGATGCAGCAGATGCTATTTGTGGGCTGAAATCAGATCCTGGGGTATCTGAGAGGTGTGAGGTGGTCATTAGTAATCCCGAGATTGAGAAACTGGCCCATGCTAAGTTAATTAAGGATAAGTGGTTAGTGAGCCTCAGTGAAAAAGTATACAGTTACTCACCTTAACCATGGATCTTTTATTGTAAAACAGTTGAAGCATAGTGTGTTTTACATGTCTGTCCCAATGATTACAGTGCTATCGGTGGGTGGTCTGACCCTGTTTCATGCTGATGGTGATTTGTGGGAGGGGAAGGTAGAAAATATTGAATCTTTTCCGAAAAATACCTTTCCCATTGATCCAGATTTGGAGTTCTTGCTGAAGCATACAAATGTACATACCATTAGAATGAATCTGAAGAAGGATAATATTACTGTGAGCAGTCTAGGTTTAATAGAGGCGGATAGGTTTAATTGGGGGTCATGGGTTGAAAGAGGATTAGTGATTTTGGCAGTTCCAATAATTCTGATTTTGATATGGTTGATTGTTCTCACCATTAAGATGAATGTTGATCCTAGTTTTGATGACTATGGTGAAGGAGACATTTTAATTGGGAGCAGCACATACATTTTAAAGCGTTCGATTTTGTTTCTCCTCCAGGGATGTCCAGTGGATCCCAGCAGTAGAACAAGGAGGGAGTATATAGGGATAAGTATGTAGAGATAACTGGGGGCTGTGAGGTGAGGGGTCCATGTAGAAATACAAACATCATAAATGGCCGGCACACATCATAAATGAAATGCACATATTCTGGCAGTGTGCACATGTTTTAAAAATGCTGTAGTTCAGGATAACATTTCATCTGTCTGGCTTGCACTGTATCTAAGTACTAATATGTACTAACAATCCTTTCCCAGTAATCTATAACATGTCATTAACAAATTAGTGCAAATGGGTTCAGATGAAGTAGCCTTAGAATGAGTTTGGTAAAGTGCTCTTCTGCAATGGAGTTAAACGTGCAGGCAGATTAGCTGTGTGGTTTCATTTAGAATGGCATGAGCTGCAAAGATGGAATGTGCCCTTTTGAAAAACACCATTGTGTGTGTGCCGGAAGCAATGTTACAGTTATGGTTAGCAAAACTGTTGTTTTAGAGTGGAAAAGTACTCGGCTGAACGGATGGGGTGACATGTGCTAAGCAAGGGGAAGGGTTATTCTTGAATGACAGCAAGAGGTTTTAAAAGAAGCTGGGAGAGGGCTGGCAGGCAGGCAGACGTGCAGAAGTGACTTGGGACGCAGGAATCCTCTGACATCCAGGTCGTGTGCAGGAGCTGGGCTGAGCTAGCGCTGCTGGGATCGGGAGATGTGCTTTTTTTGCATTTGTTTTTTTTTTTCATGTTCGCACTGGCAAATGTATTCCACGCAGAGCTGTTACCATCCATAATTGGTAAGTTTATCTGTCATGATAAAGACACAGTATAAAAATTGCTTCATGTTGTGATGCTTTTTGTGTCCTTTGGTTATTCTATTTAATCTGTACACACAGACAAGTGCGTAATGGTGAATACTTTGATGGGAATGATTTGATGGGAATTCTAAGTGAGTGTGCAGTGTTTCATGTTGCATGTTTACAACTGTGCAGATCTGCCATCAGGGCATTTTTTCAGCATCGTAGATAAGTTGCTGAACGGTAAATGTACCACCCAAGCCAAGTGTATTATTTCCAGTATCTGATATTACAAAAGAACCGTCTGGAAGAAGACATTTGTTAGAGTGTATTCTGAGGAGAGTCCCAACATTATAAAAGGGGATTATCACAAGAGGCGCTATGCTAAATTAAATACCACTACTTACCACCATAATAGGCTACCACAGAATTAGGTATTACCTCTTCAGAAAATGTCTCTAACTGTCCTTGTCCTTTATATCCCCTTTCCACTGATTCAGGTCCCCCAAAAAGATAGTTGCAGTGTTGGGTCGATTCAGGGGGTTCAAAAGATGAACTATCTCTGCGTTAACGGATGACATCTTGGATTAGGGTCGATAGACTAATATAAAGGTGATACAATTGTTGTTGGTGGGGGTCATTTTTACATGCAAAATGTCACATCCTGGGCATTCGATATTAGACTCTTTAAGTCTGAGCTCTTTTTTTACTTATAATTGCTACTCCATCCCCTTAACCCTTTAGACGATTTTTACAAAACATATCATAGCCTGGAGAAGTAGCTAAGTCGATACATGGCCCACTTCCTTCCTGTAACAAGGTCTCTGCGACACACATAATGTCCACCTTATTATCAATGATGTAATCCAGTATTTCCAGGGAATGTTTGGGTACGGAGCTGGTGTTAGGCAAAAATAGCTTCAATAGGTTAGGCAAATGCCCTACATTGCTGTCCTTAGTTTTCCCAGGGTTCAGTGTGGTATCAGTTTTTGTTGGTGTTTTATTCTTTAACACTGGGATTGGTGTGAGGTACTCTATTTTATCATTTGCCTTACCAGCCCGAGTTTCATCATGCTGTAGGTCTATTGCACTCCCTTGTGCATTATCCTGGGGGTCTGATATAAGTGACAACAAATTCTTGGGATGACGTGGTGTAATCTCTGCATGTATGTTTGCTAAGCCGTTTTGCACCAGCACCTCTATGTATTTTTTGTGCAGCAAGCAGGAGCACAATCTCGGGATGCAGTCCCATAGTAGCATTTATAAGGGTAGTTGGGGTGTAGGGTGAGTCTTACCCAAGTTGTCAGAGCAGCTCTTGTATAGTGTTCCGCCCCTTCCTCGTCCCGACGCGGACCAGTGCAGGCCAGCCAAATGCGCTAGAGCTAGCATGCCGACAACAAAACTTAAAACCTGGGCTTGCAGGAAATTGTAGTTCTTGGAGACTACAGATTCTCGCCACCTGACTATGAGCAGCACGCAGCAGTGATTTCAGACAATGGAGCAAACTCAGACTTAGGTGGAGTGAGCCCAATATTTCAGTAAGGCTTCCCAATTTTTAGCAGTACAATTTTCAAATTAAATTTGTCACAATGTGTATAAACGTATTCACTGCTTTCACTCTAAAGAGATTAGCTAGTAATTTTCCAGATTTGTTTCTGTGTTTGTAGTAACTTTGCTTCTGAAGCAAAAGCGTGTGTTCATCTTTCTGGGTTCTTGCTGGGTGTAACTGGTGTTTCACGCTGGCTAGTTGTTTATGTACCATTTTCGATGATTGATTTCGAAAAGCCTTCTCTTTTACCTTGACTTCTTCTAAAGGTTCCTCTACATGATGTCTCAATCATGTCAATGTGGCTTCAGCCTCTTGCCACTGCTTTTATGGTATCCCAGTGATTCCATGTGAATGTATCTTCTGGTTTATTGAGAGTCAGATATTCTCTTAATGTCTTTTTCAGTACTTCCAGGTAATTCACGTCTCTAAGGATTCCCAGTGGCAAGCACCAGGCGTGGGACCTTTTTCTAGAATGAAAATTCTGGATGGGAGCTAGAACCATACTATGATCAATCAGGGACATGTGTTCTAGGCCTACTCTAAAGTCCTAATTCACAGAGCGTTTTCCAATGGGGTTTTGCCATTATAAAACGCTTCCGTGAATTAGGTCCTAAGTGTCTGTTGCATTAGGCATGAAGAGAAGAATATGTAGTCTATTCTAGATGACAATTTGTGTGCATAAGAGTAGTGGGAATAAGCTCTGTCCTTTGGCTTTTGCGTTTGCCATGTGTCTATCCGGTTAAGATCCATTAGTGTCTGTTTTAACTTGTGTGTGACTGAGCCAATAGTAGAGTAATTATTTTGGGCAGAGTGATCTATCAAGCTATCCACCAAGAATGAGTATCTCACCTTCACAACAGGATTTCAAAGACTTGAGGAAAAGTTAAGGATGAACAGCTTCTGGGCTGTGCTAAGCTAATATGCTAATATGCTATCATCACTTTTCACCGAGTAGGTCACCACTAGCTATTACATATCTACCCACCATGTCCTTTCTACAAATTGACATTTTAAAGACTACGAACAGTAGGGCTACTGCCGCCATTTTACTAGCTGGAATAGTAAGGGGCAGTCCTTATAACGTAGTCAGGATTGGTCTGCCTTAAGTAGTTGGGCCTGCTCGAGGGCTACTATGTGAAGACAGAGTGGCTTCAGTTCCCAAAAAAGTTGGACCCTCTTATTAGGTTTATTAAGGCCTTGCACGATGAATGTACCGAGATTTTCAGCCATAATTGCTTATTAGGTATGTTTTCTCTAATGTGTTAGATTTGTCACTAGAGCATGTGAATTGAAAATGTAACTATGGAATCACTGTCGGTTGGTTTGTAGCGGTATGGTCTGTTTCTGCAAAACTATCCTCTATTTAATCTTTAACAATGCAGTGCTGATACAACAAAAGTCTCACCAGTTCTCCAATATAGGCTATGTGGTTGACCATTGGGCAGACTCCCTACACCACCCCATCCCATACGCCCGACAAAATCCTGATAAACAAAGAGAGCCCCACATCAGGCTGATCATGTGGATCTTCCCGTCTAACCTTAACTCCAAACCAAAGATCTATGTCCATTTGTATCTAATGTCTCTTTTCAGGAGTTCTTTTATTACTGGCTTCATGTTTCTCCTTTTTGCCAGAGCAATTTGGTTGACATTCTGAAAGACCTGAATTTTGCTGTTTAGATGTCTTATTTTCCTTGCTTCGGTTACTATAGATTCTTTGATTATGATGTCATACAGTTTAACCATGATGCCGCGGGGGGTGTTCCTTGTCCGCTCTTGCAGGCCAAACTATGTGGGCTCTATCCATCTTGATTTCTGGTTTTGTGGTATTTGAGAACATCTCATTGAATAGTTGCCCTGCATAGGCATTAATGTCTTCTCCCTCAGAGCCTTCTTTCAGAAATCAAATACATAGATTGTCTTTTCTAGCTTTGTTTTCAAGGTCATCACATTTCATTTGCAGTGTCTCAGTGGTTTCTTTTAGTGTTGCAAACTTATCTCAGATTTTAGGAAGGTCAGTTTCCATATGGGTGATAGCTCTCTCATTGTGGTCTACCCATTCTTCCAAGTTAATTATATCTCTCCTGTTTTCTCCAATGACTTCAGACATTTACTTTGTTAGCAAAGCCATTTTGGGAAGGAATGTCTCTTTCATATTGTTTTTTAAGGATTAGAGTGAGAGCACAAGGAATTCCATAGTAAACAGGGATCCACTGGTAGGAAGAACTTCCATTGAGTCCTCTTCCCCTGAGGGATTCTCTGGATTTGGTGGCTGCTTTGAAGAAGTCAAGAAGGGTTGAATATTGATGTCTTATTATTGTTTTATCTGGCAGCATGGGACCCTCTTTAAATAAGTTGTTGTCTGCCGCTCCTCCGCTATTCTTATTTGATGGGGTGTGGTCCCAGAGCCTCCAAGGACCTTATTGTCTACCACAAGATCATACGTACCTTCCACTAGTTAGGAATAATTTCTGGTGTGCTGGCATTCAAGTGGGCCGCTGCACTCAGGAAGGTTCCGGCTGTTGAGCGCCGCCCGCAGGTACGCTGGTACTTCCAGACAACTCCTTGAGGACCCTTGGAGCTCAGCTGATCCCCCATTTACCACCAGTGCATTCTTCCTTCCCACTGCTGTGGATGTTGGGAGGAGGCAAATCGCTCAATGTCTGACCCTCACCACCGCCCCTGTAACCCAAGGTCTCTCCTTTGTTCTCAAGGCATGCTCTGTGCGAGCAGCTTGTGACCTCAGCTACGCCACGTGGGTTGCTCTCAGCTCCTGGTTTGAAAGCGAGACCTGATCCCTGTTCGCACTAGGTGTGGTCATCTGAAGTGCCCAGCACTAAAATGCCTGACCTGGCAGATCTGGCTTGTTGGGCCACCCACCAGTCTGCTTTGGTCCACCGCCATCCACTCAGGGTTTATGGTGGGCTTCCATTATGAGCTCCAATTGGGTGCACCATCGGGGCACCAATGTAGTGTTGCAAGGCTCTGCAGAAACTTTGGAGGGTTAGAATCATTCCCACGTCAGTTCAGGAAGTCACTGCAAACGTATTGATTTTTGAGCTTTAGCTTTTTTAAGAATATGAGAGGAGGCAGGGAAAAGATGGTGAAGTGAGAGGACGTGCCTCTTTATCCAACTCCTAACTCCCACTGTATGACACCCGATCATTCCACCTTAAACAAACTTTCTGTCCCTCCTTCCTATGATACTTCTACCTTCTCAGCACCCAGTTCTGTTGACTTTGTACCTTTTTCTCTCTAAAATGACCTTTCCCAAATTTCCTCTGGATCTAACATGGCTATATCTACTTTAGTCCCCAATCATCTTTCCTTCTAATTTCAGAGAATGTTGTAGCAATTTGTATTTCTCGCTCCATCCTACTGCTAGCCCTTTGGATTCTCTACCTGCCTGCTTCATTAAATATATTTTCCCTTCATGTATTCCTTTGTAATGTCTCTCTTTAACTTATGTTTATTCTCTGGTTACTATCCTTCTTCTTTTAAAGTCATCACTATAATTCCTCTTCTAAAGAAACCCTCTCTCAAGCCTCTCTCAAGCCTGCTGAACCTTCATATTTCTGTCTAATATTTCATCTCCCTTATTTCTCTAAAAGTCTTGAGTGTCTTGTTTATTCTCAACTATCTTAACTTGCACAATCTTCCATCTTATCAATCTGGCTTCCACTCTGGTGTTTCTACTTAAACCACTCTTCTTTCTGTTTCAAATTCTATTGTTCATGCTCGTCAGCATAAGCTTTCCCCTTTTCTCGCTTTGATGGACCTTAGTGCAGCTTTTGTCATGGTGGATCATTCTATTCTTGTTTCTACACTCTCAAAATTAGGCTTATCTGACATGTCTCTTGAATAGTTTCTTTTCATACCTTTCTAACCACTCATGCACAGTTTCTTGGAAGGGATCAATATCTCAGCCCTACCCTCTTTCTTACAGTATTCCCCAGGGCTCTGTCCTAGACCCTCTTCTTTTTCTCTTGACACATCCCTCTTGTTTCTCTGATTCTTGATTTTTGTTTTCATGTGAATCTTTATGCTTATGATAACTCCCATTTTTCTTTGCTTTCCTTCATTTAATGATTCTATTCACCAACGCCTTTCTTCTCGAATCCTGCATGTCTTCTCAGTTTCAATGCCTTAACCCCAAAAAAGCAAGAATCATGTTTTTCATTGCTGTCTCATCTATTCCTCACCCCTCTGACTAGCTTGTTTCCTCCTCTTCATCTTCCTGTCGGTCTTACAGTGTGTAATCTTGTTTTTATTTCTCGTATTCATTCTTTTCAATGTAACCTCAAATTGCCTCCATCATACAATCATGTCAGTTCCATCTTGTTAATATTAAAAAGATAAAGCATCTTTTAAACCTTGCTTCTATTAAAATTCTTCTCCAAACTATCATCTTATCTGGTCTTAACTATTGCTGTTCTCTCAACACTGGTCTTCCTCTGCAATCAATTCCTTATTCTGCAGTTCGTATTTTGTTTTGCTTACCCTGGTCAGTTAGTATTTCTCCATATTTGGCTCGCCTTCATTGGCTTCCAATTAAACAATGTTTTGATATTCAATGTTTGTGTTTAGTCTTTAAGTGTATTCCTGATTTGGTATCCACTTACTTATGCTCCCAGATTTCCTTTATCATCCTACTAGAGACCTACATTCTGCATCTCAGTCTCGTCTTGCTGTACTGCGCTCACCCTGTGCTGATTCCCTGTTCCATTCCTTTTAACATCTTGCGCCTATTCTCTGGAGTGTTCTCACTCCACAGATTTGCTCCCGTTTTACTCTTTTCAGTT
Source organism: Ambystoma mexicanum (assembly GCF_040938575.1). Taxonomy (NCBI): domain Eukaryota; kingdom Metazoa; phylum Chordata; class Amphibia; order Caudata; family Ambystomatidae; genus Ambystoma; species Ambystoma mexicanum. The sequence goes on from NC_090922.1 coordinate 1,303,825,624, forward strand.
TTAAAACTGCCTAAAATTTCATCTTTTACAGTCTGTCTTTTCTTAATTTCTCTATGAAGCATTGTTTTTTGTGAATGTTATTTTTGGTACATGCCTTATTTACATTTTTTTGTACCGTTTCTTATTATCGCTTTGGCAAAATGTGCTATATAAGCTGTGTAAAATAAATAAATAAATACATAAATAAATAGTAGGATCTTCATATCTTGCTTTGTCGTTAAGGTTTCAATGGCTTCTGAGGATTGTGCTTCACCATGGATTTGTGCCACTACTGTCAGTGGATGTTTATCGGTGGGTTTTTCCAGGAAGGCAATATCTTCACCTTTAGCTTTGGATAAGGATTTAGACATGAAAGGGGATTGATTTATAGATTAGGCGCAGTGGAATGCGTAGGCTCAGAACTCAGTGGTGCAGGTAAACCCCTCTTTTCCTCTGTGTACCCCTTTTTCATGAGCTACAGTATTTCCAAATGTCCCATGAGTTTGAGAGTTAAATTATGTTGTATTTGTTGCCTCTCTGCAACACTGGAGCCATACAGGAGGGAAGAGAAGGATCCATTCTTACTATGCCTTCTCACCTTTCAGGAGCATAGACATACATTCCTTGCTGGAGATCAGGCTGCTGCTGGGGTACCCAGCTTATTTTATTGTGATTAATTCATGACCCACAATGGTGGTCCTCTTGATGAAAATGGCCCGTAGGTTGAGTGATGGCGCCCTCTCAATTCAAGCTTCTACAATGGGGAGTGCTGGAGAGGTGGCGTTGATCCATTAGTTGGGTGCCCTGGTTTAGGTGATTCAAGCCTGCAAGTGCAGCCATCACAATGCCTTGGCTCTGTCCTCCTCACCCTCCTTCGGAGCCGGACACTGCTCCAGGTTCCATAGAAACCGCCACCAAGACCTCAGTCTCATCTCTAGCAGTTCTGCTAAGTTGTAATGCAGGTGGTCATCCATCATGAAATCACATCAGTGTTAGGCTGAGGAAGCCCCTCGGTTTCCTCCCCGTGTCGGGATGAAGACACCATACCAGCAGGCCTCAGGGTGGAAAGGCGGGGTCTCTGCTGGCATGGGGGTCAATAGGCAGCTTAGGTGGTCCAGGAGATCCTGATGGCACTGTGGCTCTGGCAGCACCTCTGTCGCCTTCCCGAATCCCTCTCGCTAGACAACTGCCTTCTTCATTGGAGGGTGGAACAAGATTATTGTACTCCCAGCATCAAGGAGGTCACAGGGATCCATCCGTTACCCGGCTTGGCCACACCCCAGTCAAATATTATTTTAGATTATAAATAGATATAATATGATATGATAGATTATTTATAATGCGCTTAATACCCAGAGGTTTCTAAGCGTGGACCCAGGGATCGAACCTGTGTTGCTCCATGTCGTCTTGTTTCCAAGGCGAGCACTTTGCCCCTGAGCTATCCTCCCAAGACTAGATGACAGAACAAAGAGAAGCACAGTGGGTGTTGTTTTCAAGTTGGAAAAAAGTTGTATATTTAGTTAAAGAAACATATTATGAACGATATCTGATAGGCAGAGCTGTTCTATGTTTATGAATATTAATCAGTTATAATGAAGAAGAACTTCAACATCATCAACCATCAAACTTTATCATATGTGACATGTACCCTACCCTGTCAAGAGGGTTTGGCGAACCCTCTCAACCCTGGGTAGGAGGCTTATAAGGGTGAAAGCCAGAACCAGTCCTACCCAGGAGGTGAAAGATGGCATTTGGGAGAGCACCAGTTCATCTCCCCTCATTAAGTGCCTCTGGGTGTGCTGACAGTACCACTTCTGACCACTCCATTCATCGATCACATGATACTTGTCAAGTCTTATCTGTTTCTTGTATAAAAGCTGCAACTACCAGCCTGCACTGTGCAGAAGACACCAACACATTTGAGGATAGAGAGACACAGCCGTGAGCGATAGTAACACTGAACCAGAAAGCTGGCAAAGCCTCCACACTACGTGACCATCATGAGCGTGAGCCTGCAGAAGAGCTTGTGCAGCATTTGTACTCGCCTAGTGCTCCAATTCATTCGAGACATTTCTTTCTTATGACACAGGCCACAGGCCACAGGACTGCACAGGTGAGCATGCAATACCGGCTTATGGACTGTCCCGACAGGACATTACACAAAATGTAATTGCTGTTACAGCAGGCCACCATTGCTGATCTGCGGCAGACCCACCTGAGAAAAAGGGGTTCGGCTTAGACCTTTTTTAATTAAATGAATTGCACTGTTTGTTACACCTCTCGGGCTGGGAACAGCAGGCACGATTGGCCAGGGGAACCAGAAGTGAAGAGCTAATGGGGCATACATGGGAGAATAAAAAGAAGGACAGCAAATAGGAAGGTGTGGGTTGTTTAGGTGAGGGCAGGGGAGGATGAAGTGGCAGATCAAGAGACCAAAAGAAGGAAGGATGGTCGGAAAGGTGTGGGGAGGCAATTTTCAGAGAAGGTGAGGTATTGGTTGATGAGAGAAAGTGGTACTATATTGGCATTGTACATGCACGTTGTGTGTGTAAGAGGGGTAGAAGAAGAGTAGGGATGGAGTAGAGGAGTGACTGAGGGAGTGAAAAGAGGCTGGGTGTGGAAAGGGTAGAGTAGTAGTAATAGTGGTGGGGAGAGAGGAGAGAATAGGAGTTGTGTGGAAAGGAGAGTAGTAGTATTGGTTTGGAATGGGGAGAAGAGAAGGGTGAGTAGTATCATGAGTAGTCGGGAGAGATGTAGTAGGAGGAAGTGGTAGGAGAGAGAGTAGGAAGAAGTAAGATCGGAGGGTGGATGTAGATGAGCAAGAGATATCTCAGAGGGACAGTGGAGAAGGTAGCAGAGAAATACAAAGGGGGAGTTGGTCAGAGTTGGTGGGAAGAGAGTAGAATTAGCACAATACAAGGGAAAAAGTATGTAGGGAAAGGAATGCCAGGGTGTGAGAAGAAGATGACAGTGGGGCTTCAGTGTCTGGAAGGCACCCCCCACAATCCCTAGAATCAACCTGGGATGTAGGATAGGTCAGGTCTAGAAAGTCCCTGAAGGAGTTAAGTAGAAAATGCATTTGCCTTTAGGCCATCACCTTGAGGAAGACAGGACCTCAAACAGAAGGGTTTACTGGTTTTGTCATATCAATACAAATCCTGAACTGTTTCTGGGGGTTGGTGTGTTATTATGGTAATGGGTGACATATAAGATTATCAAAACACTCCTCGTGGGAACTTTAATAATATCCCAGAACATCCCAGTAGGAGGTTTGGTATTAATGAACATCATTCATGTGTCATCTTTAGAATCATCCGGCACAAGTCATGTGGGGGTTTCAGTACATTCACATACTGTCATGAGCAGGAGCTTTTTATATCATCACACGCCAATCTTTAGGGAATCCAGTTGAATCATAAACCCCCTTTTCAGATAGTTATTTAAACACACAAGCAATTGGTGTCAACTCTAATATCATCACACAATGTGGATTACATGTCTACTGTCTCTTTCCGCACTGTACTTGTGTGGACTACAAAATAATCACACATTATCCTTTTGAGGATGTCAAATCGTTTGTCACAGTTCCTTTAGAGACTTCCTTATCATTATACACCTCACTTTTGGTGACTTATCATCAGTCCACACTACTGCTGCAGATTTCAATTTTACCACAATCCACCATGGCAGCTCTAATATCAAGAAACGCCAACCTTAGTATCATCCCAAAGAAGCACTGATTGGATGTTAATATATTCAAACGTCTCTGGGGTCATTTTGTAAATCTGCATATCATTAACATCATCATATGCCATCACTGCATGAACTTCATGCACCTTTATATTTTATTTGTTATTTTATCGTTTAAGCAGTGGAGTGATGTATAGAGTGTTGATAGCCAGCATTTGGGCTAGCATCTTATAACAGTAGCGCAGTGCTGTGTGTTGAGGTCTGTATATTGGTGCGTGCATCCAATGCGTTTAGTCCTTGGGCAGGTGTTGTTCAAAAAGCCATGTTTGGATATTTTCAAAATTGGAGACTTGTGGGCGCATTCTGGGCCGATACCGGGATCGAGTTCCAGAGGGTTATTGTTATTGTTGTGTGGTGCTCTGCCCTGTAGGTATCTAACCGCTCTACTGGCACACAATGAATCACATGTGATCCTGAGCATGGATAACACAAAGACATAATTAGAAGTAGAACGTCTTGATTTTGTTATGAAAGGTCAGTAAATCAGGGATGCAATGGACTTCTAGGGGCAGTAGATTCCAACGTTTAATTGCATTTATGGTGCAAACCCTCACCATGCCATGGGCTTGTTTAAAGTGTGGCATGTGCAAAAGAAGAGAAGCACTGTATCTTAAATCCGAGAGAGATTATTATTTTGACATTCTGTTCCTGATGTACACAGACCTCCACCACAAAAAGCTTTATGGGCCAATGTTAATAGTTTGGAGTCAATCCTGGCCTCAACAGACAGTCAGTGAAGCCTTCTGCGAACTTGAGAGATGTTATGTTATGTGGCATTGATGAACGATGTACTACTAGTACTGCAGTACCTGGCGCAGGTCTGGCCAGTGCCAAAGGGAACTGCAAAAGCCATCATGAGGATGGTATTCTATTTCATCTGGAACTCCAAGATGGATAGTCAAAACGGCCACCATTTACAAGGCTCATGACAAAGGGGGGAAGGGGTTGCTGGACATCCCTATATGCTGAGAGACTTTTTCACCTGCAACTGCGTGAGGGTCACGCTGACGAACAGTGATAAACATGTGGGTTTCTAGATGGCCCGCATCTTCCTACTCCCAGTCTCGCGAAAGCTGGGATGTGTGGAGTGGGACGCCAGGATCCCATACAACTGGATGGCCCCCTGGTACTACGCTGAGGTAGAGCGTTTTGTACGAGCATTCCAGCTGGAGGCGGTGGCACCGGACCAGTGGAAGACAGGGTGCATCCACGCAAGCATTCGTGACAGGGGCATTTGTGAGCAGATTTGGACCCTATCCTCGGAAGCCGCAGAGCACGTGTGGGGCAATGTCGCATCGAGAAGGCTCATGAACAAGCACAAAGACATCGCCTGGCCATCCAAGGAGGTCTGTCGGTGCAAGCTTTCATGCACTCCAGAGGTCCCAACCACTTCAGAAAATGCACCCGGGTATGCACGGCAGACGAGACAGAGTATCATCTCTTCTGGGATTGCCCCTACGCAAGAGAACTGATGAGGGACTTGGCCACGGAACTAGGGGGGATGATCCCGACAACAAACACCACTGCTGATTCAGTGATGTAGGGTTTGTTTCCGGGAACCCACGCACTAGGAGATATCCAGGCCTGCTGGAGAATCCTGTGCTGCATAAAAGATGTGCTCCTCTTTTCCAGAAACCGCCTGGTGGTAGGGAAGAAAGAGACGATGACGGAATCCTGCCGACGGATGATCCACAGCCTCCAGAGGGACTGCATGATCATTGATGGGCCGGAGGACGACATGTACATTTGCATAAACTGTTTGTGTGCTTTCTTTTCCAGGACCCACCTCAGGGTGGAGAAGTAGAACGAATCGTCGTGGCCCGCACTCGAGCCAGTAAGACGAGGACGAGTAAGTAATGTACACCTAACCTAACATTAACTTTTTCCTTTTGCAGCGAAAAAGGTCGACAGAGTCAGGCTTGTGCACATGTTGTCAAGAATATTCTTTTTTTTAAACTTTATTTTCAGCGCAGTGGTAGACATACATCCTCAAATACAATCTGCAATATATAGTTATAGTTTACACATCAACCAAGAGTTACAGTGCCCGCACATGTAGGTATCATTCAAGTCAGATATTTAAATACAGTTATGTTTTACTTGGTTGTCATTATACAGTTCTCTGTACACGTAGGTATTCATGGAAAGGTTCCCAAATGACTTTTGCCTGCATCTCGCAGTTACAAGTGATACAAAGGCTTCTTCACACTCATTGGCATATGTCATTTCTTGAACCCACATGATTTTCCACTTGCTTTGTGGAGTGCAATATGGAAGGATCTGGTAGGGAAACACATTGATTGTAATCTGTTTTTGGCATGTTTCATGTACTCTATTGGAGTGGTGTGAGTGTTTTTTCAATTCGTTTTTGGTGAGCACTGTGTGCTAATCTGGTGGGTTTGTCTATTGTTTTTGTGGCTTTTGACTCTGTTCTTCTGTGCTGGCCTGCATCTAGAGTGTGCAGTCTCTGGGGTGTAGTCCTTTGTTTGTGTCTGTCCTTTTCCCAGTCCCGCCATCCCGCCTCCCAGCCTGCCAACCTCCCCTGATTGGTACGTCCACCTGATCATAACTGACTTTCCCAGGGCAGCCCTCTGCCTGTGCAGCCCCAGTGGCTAAGGGCCCCAAGACAAAGTGCGGCTCCCACAGAGGCAGCTCTAACTCGTGTCTGTAGGTGTCAGCAGGGGAAGCCGAGGAAGCTCAGTGGCCAGCCATCAAACAGCAGCAACAAAAAAGTAAGTGTGGCATGGGTGGGGAGTAGAGCAATCAGTCAACTCCAGAAAGCCCTGCTACTCCACATTCCCTTACCCAAGAACATAGCTTGCCAGGCGAACATCACTTACATCACTCATACCATGAACATTAGCCTGTGTCACATTTAGACATGATTTTGAATATTAGCAGATGCTACTCTTGAATAGAATTGTGAACGTTAGCAAAAGCCACACTTAGGATTGCGAACGTTAAGTAAATACCACACTCAGATAGAAGTGTGGACATTAGTCGCATCTAGACAGTATTTTGAATATTAGCAGATGCCACCCTTAGAGTTTTCAGTGTTGGCAGGTGCTACACTTAGATAAAATTGTGAATGTTAGCAAACATGGACTCTCACATCTAGGTATAGCCTCCCCCTTTGCCTATTGTATGGTGAATAGTAATGTATTAGGATACCTAGGCCTCTCTCCTGCTCTGCAGGACTCTCGAATCTAGGTGTGGCCTCCGTCTCTGTCTGGTATATGTGAAGACCCACCTATTGTAGAACCTAGACCTTTCTCCCACTATACAGGACTCTCATATCTAGGTATAACCTCTATCTTTGTCTGCTATATGGTGAAACGTAATGTATTATGAAACCTAGGCCCTTTCACGACTTTGCAGAACACTGAAGTCTAGGTGTAGCCTACTTCTTTGTCTATTGTATGGTGAAACATGGTGTATTGTAAGACCTAGGCCTCTCCCCCACCGCACAGGATTCTCAAAATCAGTGATCGTACTGTGAGAGTACTGTGAATTTACTCGTTTTCGCAGTCAGAAAATTGTTAGAAATTATTAGCATTGAACCAGACCTAGAAAGTGCCTACTGTGATAGTACTGTGAATTTACTAGTCTGCGTCGCCTGCCCGTGCCATTCTCCTAGAATTGGTCTTGTCACAATTGAGTCAAATCTAGAGGGTGCACGCTATGATGATACTGTGATTTATTTACACGCTTAGAAATTGTTCTTGCAAGATTGATTCACATCTAGAAAGCTACCTTAACTCACATCTTGAAGTACCCCCTGAGATAGCACTGTGACTCACTTGCATGCGCTACACAATTAGAATTGCTCGACTCACAACTAGAAAGTGCTGCCCGAGTTAGTTCTGTAATTTAGTTATCTATGTTTTAGATCACAACTGAACCCAAACTCTCACCTCCCATATCACTATGCTTACTCTCTTCTATACACCATCACTCAATTAGAGTGCAGCTATACCCCTCAAACAATTTCGGCCTTGCAGCTCACATAAAAACATTAACTCATAAACACCTAATCAGTCTAATAAAATACAGCTATATCCCATGACAAACCGGCCTAGATGCACACATAAGCGTCCTACAGGCCCAATGCAGCCAGAACCCAGTCTTGGTATCCACCCGCCAGACTGCACACATTCAACTGATATCAATACCACCACACCTAATGCTAGAATGCATCTACGATCAGGCAATTACATCAGCTGCACACATAACTGGTGCACCCAAGCACCCAATGATATGATATTATACCGGAGATTTCTAAGCACAGATCCGGGGATCGAACCTGTGTTGCTCCATGTCGTCTTGCTTCCAAGGCAAGCATGTTTCTGCTGAGCTATCCCCCCGAGCTCCCGAGACCTTATTCTCTCAACTGACCAGGACTATGGTGCCTGAGAGCGTTCAACCTACCAGCACTTTGAAGTCATACCAATAATATATAGAGTGCTTTATAAATGCCAAATAACATAACATAACGTAGATTGGAGAGTCTACTCTTAAGGAGGCCGTTGATCCTCTCAACCACCCCATTTGCTTCTGTGTGGTAAATTGAGCACATACAATGTTTCATCCCTAACAGGGAAGTAGTTTCCTTGAAGAGCTCATTGAAAATATGTGTGCAGTTATCTGTTCTTAAAACATCACACACTCCCCAATCGGGGAGGACCTCTTTGATGAGGAATTTAGCAGCACGCTTGGCATCTGGGTGGGCACATAGACCAACTTCATCCATCTGCAGAACGGACACACCATCACAATCAAATATTGTGCCCCATTGCATCGTTTCCCCATGTCTGTATAATCCATGTGCAGTTCACGGAATGGGCCGACAGGGCGGGGCAGAGTTCCTCGTAATGTTCAGAGCGTCATTCCTGTACTAAATAATTGGCACACAGTGCATTGGATAACCATAGTTGGGAGGTGCTCCTGAAAATTTGGGATAAACCAATCTTCTTCAATGTCTGCTGCAATGTATTGTTTAGAGCTATGAGATGTGTAATGCAATTGCTCAAAAGCTGTGTGTAATAACTTTACTGGCATTACAACTTTCCCTGTACTCTGTTGTCTCCATAAGAGGTCCGTGGGTGATTGTGCACATCCACGTTTGAGCTATATATCCTGTTCTTCTGGGGGTGCCCTACGCTTCAGCTCAATTATCTGTGCGAGAGGGAGAGCAGTGTATGCTTCAGTATCTGGTTTTACGCTTGCTGTAGTTACAACATCCTCAGCAGATGTGGACACAGGGAGATATGCTGCAGCTTTTGCTGCTAGGTCCGCGTCTGCATTTCCCAGCAAGATTTTGTCTGTATTGTGTGTATGTGTTGCGCATTTAATGACCGTCACCACAGAAGGCTCTGCGAGGGCAGAAATCAGTATTTTGAGCAGGGCAGCATGCTGTACTGGTGAGCCATCTGCTCTTCTAAACCACCTCCTTCTCCAGCACAACAGACCTGTGTGCACCGTGGTGGTGATATAGGCAGAGCCTGAATATATGGTGGCAAAGCACCCCTTAGATGCCCAAAGGGATTCTATGAGTGCCATCAGTTCAGCTGCCTGTGCTGAATAATGTGTAGGTAGTATCCACATTACCAATGTTTCATATTCTCCCTCCTCTTGGCATACCACTGCTGCCCCAACATGTCTTTCACCTGTTTCCTGGTCAATTGATGCTGACCCATCAATGAAGAGTATTTCTCCCTCTTCTAGGGGGCTGTCTCTGGCTTTAGTGATAGCATCATCTTCTCCTTCAAAAGATGCACAGTCATGCTGTTGTAAATCTGTGAGGGACGTGGCACGGTTTACTGTCTTGCCACTTACAACATGGATGCAGGGGCTTGACAATATGATTTCTTACGCTGACTCTCTCTGTGTGGTAAGTGTGGACTTCGAGCGATCCAGTATTGTGAAAAGTGAATGCTACACATACAACGTTAGTGAGCACCCCATGACAAATGTGGAGCTTTATTTAATTGCAAATGCTGCAGCTGCAAGAGCTTTTTCACAGGTGAATTGTCACTGCATGACAGTGTCAAGCGTGCCACCGTAATAAGCAAGAGGCTTATGGGCCAAAGTGCTCTTCTGCGTGAGTACTGCTGTCATTAGTGTACCATATGAATGTGAGAAAATGTAAAACTCCTGTGTGTAATCTGGGGTGGCAAGGATAGGTGCTGTCGAAAGCACCTCTTTTAAATCATTGAAACTGGTTACCATCTCTAGTGTCCACTCTATTCTGTTGCTCTCCTTTTGTGCTTCCTTGAGGCCCTGTAAGAGCGGCCTCGTATATGCTGCATAATCTAAGATCCATGCTCTGCAATAGTTGTATAATCCTAGGAATGTTTTCATGTCTTTTGCTGTGAGTGGTTTGGGAGTGGCACGCACTGTTGCTGCCTTGTCAGGAATGTTTCTTTTTCCGTCTTTGGAAATGAGTTGCCACAGGTAAAGTACCAATAGTTGGTAGTACTGGAGTTTTGTCTTGTCCACTTTGTACCCTTTTCTTGCTAACAACTGTAGTAATGCGATTGAGTCCCTTCGACAGCTTTGCTCACTGTAGCTGCAGACTAGGAGGTCATCTGCATATTGAGTTATCATGCTGGGTACTTGGATGTTACCTAAGTCTTCGTGTAGTATTCTGTTGAAAATAAAAGGGCTCTCACAGTACCCCTAGGGCAAAAGCGTGTTCGTAGCGCTTTCCACCCAGGGTAAATGCTGTGAGGTATTGTGAGTCTGTATATAGGGGAACTGAGAAAAAGCAATTCTTCAAATCCACAACAGAGAAATGAGTTGCCTCTTTGGGGATGCTGCACAAAATGGATGTAGGGTTTGGGACAAGTAGAAACTCCTTCTGTACTACGTCATTAAGGGGGCAGAGATCCTGGATCATCCTCCAACTGCCCTCTGGTGCTTTTTTAATGGGGTAAATAGCTGTATTGCATGGTAAGGTGGAGGGTACTATGATCCCTAGGTGCAACAGGGCCTGCAGTGTTTCTCGAATCCCCTCCATTGCTTCTCTGGACAGTGGGTATTGGTTCACCCATGGGAGTCCCACCCATGGTTTAAGGATAAATCTCACTCGGGGCACTTCCTTCAGCATCCCTACATCGTGGGGGTTTATAGTCGATAAATGTGTGGGGACGTATTGTAAATCAGCCTGGCTGAATGGTGGTGGTGCGACAACGGCCATTAAGGGGCACTGAACTTTTCTGTATTGCACCCTCATCTCATAGGGTACACAAATCTCGAGGATAATCTCTCCATCATTATTGCCATCCTCAAAAAGTTTTTCATCAGACAATTCTCTTAGGGGCACATTGGGATCAATGCATAACACAGTGCGCCATTGGCACTCGTGGGGGTCAGTACCCAGCACTACAATACGTTTTGCAGACACCACTAGACCTTTCAGATCTAATGATATGATTGTGCCAGCAACCAGCTCAGAGAGCACTACAGGTTGAAAAATGAAGTCAGTGGGTACTCGCCACTCCTTTCTAGTGATCTGGGGGACAGCCTGTGCAGGTACTTTGATGCCATAAACAAACATGTCAGGGTTGACAGGGATACCTCTCACTGCCACTTCACTTGCCACAGCATGTTTCACCAGCATTGCTCTTAGGGGGCACATGCCAGGTGTGGCACAGACGATACCTCTGTCTGTAAATTAAATCATCATGTTCAACTTGCTGAGCAGATCCCTACTGAGCAAGTTGACAGGAGAACTCTCGGAATAGAGAAGGGGCGCTCATACAACATTCCCTCCTACCTTGATGTCTATATCTTTTGTGTAAGGAACTGTCAAAACAGCCCCAGAGAATCCCTGCATGTCAAGAGTCTTTCCTGACAGCGGAAGTCACCTTCACTAATGCACGACTTCTCCGCTCCTGAGTTCACCATAAAGATGAATTGTTTATTCCCTATCTCTGCCCCTACAAACGGTCCTTCTTCTGGATTTGGGGTCATTGACAGGATGGGACACGCAAGTGCTCTCTGTGGGCTGTCCTAGTCAGGGTAGGTGTATATCCCAGGGAATGAAAAAGGGTTTACTCCCACTACTGTAGCACCTTGAAATGGGGCCGATGCACTGTTCGGTGCAGTGCCGAAAGTGTGTCTGTTCTCAGCTGGCTGCTGGTTAGGGCTGGGCTGATACGGCTGTGCTGCTTGTTGCTGATGTGGTGGTAGGAGCCGGAGATCTGTGGGGGCAGTTGTGTGTAGGCCTGATGAATCTCATAGGGCATGGGAGTCGGCCCTTGTGGGCTACCTGGGTGAGGACACTCATACTGTTGCTGGTTGTCATTGTAATTCCCTCCCTGCCTGCTGCGGCATTCTCTCTTAAAATGGCCCTGCCTTCCACATGTCCAGCACTGCCAAGGCCCCCACCTCTCGGTCCTGGACCTCCAAATCCCCCTGCTCTAGGCCCTCGGAACCCACCTCGTCTGCGCTGCTGTCCTCCTTGCCACTGGGGTCCCGATAATTGCTGGTTTCCTCCCCACCGCCCTTGTCTGCCTTCAGCCCAAACTGCTGCTATTCTTGCCTGGGTCGGGTTAGAGCCGCACCCTTCTTCCCCCATCTGCTCCGGAGGCGGCCCTGTTGATGCTGCAGCCACTTATACGAGTTTATTTTGAATGAGTATTGCTTCCTCTGCCTGTCACCTTGGTATGGTTTCTTTTTCTTGCTCTTTGATCTCCTACAATGGTGAACTATAATGCTTTGGATCTCCGACCCCCCTTTTGCTTCCACGCTGGCTATCTTATCAAGTGCTTTCTGCACTTCTTTGGGGAGTTCTCTTTTTACTATGAAATAAAGTAGTGAGGTTGATTGATCCCAAGCGCTGCCCTTTTCTGCTCTCCACATCTCTTGAACCCTAAGAATGTACTGTGTAGCACCTCAGGCCCCGTTGTGCATTGCATTATTGATTGTAAATCTGGGGTTTCTGAGAAGGTGCGTCGCCGCGCATCCCATACTCGCGCTCTAATCTTGTTGAATGATGCTCCATCATGGGCATCGTTACTGAATGTTAATCCCGGGTACCCAGCTTTAATCCGCACTGTCTCTGCTTGATCTCATACTGCTGCTACCAGCAGACTTTTGATGGCCCCTATTGCTAATGGTACCCCTGCTGTATTTTTTTCAATTTTCAAATGCATAGATCCATTTCCCCACCCACACTGCCAGAGAGCCTTATGGAGGCTATTTTTGTCCATCTGTGCCCAGGGTACATGGTGTTGTCTACATAGTGTGGTCGCCTGCACCCTTGTGTATCAGGGGCATTTGCAGCTTCACCTTTCCTTTCCCGCCCTTAGTTGCACTTCCCTTTTTCCATGCTAACGCTATTCAGCCAAACCTCTCCCTTAAAGATCCGTCCCATAGACTCTCTAACCTTGGTGTGGCCTGAGGTGCCTTCTCAGCCCTGTTAGGCAAAGTTTGCATGCAGGAGCCTCTGGGAACACTACAAACAACTCTGACTGCAGGTATAGGACACACAACCTTTGGAAAAAGCTTGTACTACACAGTTTTGGTAGCGTGTTGAGCAGCTAGGCTTATCTCAAGAGCGGTCAATGTGAGCTGTAGTGGAGTTACACAGAGATTTACAGTTACACGTATTCATATACACTCTTACACTCAAGGTTTCATGAATAAACAATTATTAATTTATCTATCAGTCAGTTAGAATAAGCCTTCTTCAGAAGAGAGCAATATAACAGTAACACTCAAATACACTTCATGAAATACACACTCTTAATATCTCGAAATCAGTAGATACCCTTTTGGGATGGCCCACAGACACTACCTACATCCTCAGGTGACTTCAATTGCTAGGGTGCTGCGGACATTAATATATAACTGTTGCATTTAGGATCATATAGTAATAAGTCAAAGGAAAAGATTATTTAGAACAAACAAGAGACCACAAATATTCTTAAGCAGGCAAATATGTTTGAATCCCCCCAAGAAGAGTCATTCAGTACAATAGGTTAGGCCAAAACCAATGGGCAAAAAGTCTTATATAGGATGAAGCACTTCTGGTAGGTTCATGGAAAAGTCTTTGCACAATGTTTTAGAAGTCTTTGAAGAAAAGAAGAATCAAATGTAGGGCCACAAGCTGATTAGACTTGTAAGTAGTAGAAGATGCAAGCAACTCTTCAGCAAGAGGTACGTTCTCTTAGACTTTGTACAGATGACTCCTGTTCCTGTGCATCTCTGCAGATCTCACTGTTCCTGGGCCTCAGTCATGGGGACAAGAGGGAGGACGTCGGGGGACTCCTCCACTGCACTGGGAGGCAACTGGCAAACTTCACTTTCAGTGGCTGTTCAGTGTTTCAGCTCCTTGCATCTACCGCAAATAGCAACACCGCAGTTCCTGGCTGTCGAGATGGACTTTCTTTGCTTCAAGGGTCCCGCACTCTGATGTGGGGGCTCAGGCTCGGTCAGTCCTGCTTCTTGGGAGTCCGGAGAATCTTCCTGGAGCACTAGGCCAGCTTAAAAGCAACGCACACAATCTGGTGTTCCTTTCCCTGGCTATACGGTTTCCAGCAGCAACTCTGTAGAAATTCAACCAGCTCTGAGTTGGATGTCCATGTGGCTTACTTTAGAGTTGATTGGTCATCCTTGTGGGGTCGTCCTTGTGGGGGCTTCTCTGTCGATGCGAACTTGCCGTTTCAGCACTGCAGCACTGCAGCAGGGCTTCACCGGGCAAACCAACGGGCCAGGAGTTGCAGCAGGCGTCCTCTTCAAGTTCGTCTTCGGTGCCTTCGTCCAGTGGTCGACTCTGCCTTCCAAGCCAAAAGCCTCACCTTTTATTCAGTTCTCTCCCATTCATTCGAGCCTAGCTGTCAGTCACCGGGCCTAGGTTGTCCTTGCCGTACAGTCACTTCCTGCCTACCCCAGACACCCTGGAGTCAGAGGCGGACTTGTGAACTCCGCCAAAGGCAAAGAGAACAATGGGACCAAACCTGGTTTGGCACGCAGAGTAAATCTAAGAAGGACCTTTCCACAAAGAAATGTCAAAAAAAGAAGACCGGGCCATTTTGCCAATAATGGCACCCTTTGGTTCTTTACTGCAGCTGCGAATGCAACCCGCGGTAAATGCACACCATGGTAGTTAAATCGAAACCACTGCCACAAGCCATTCAGTGAGGAAAGGGTAACATAAAAAATGTTACATGAGAAGCTAGACAAAAGGGATACTAGGTAACCCCTCCAGCACCCTCTTATAAGATAGTGTGTGCTGGGTCTAGAAAGTTACACATTTAAGTAAAGTCAATTTCACTTTCCTGCTTTGGGAAACAGTAGTTTATCCCAAAGAAGGTATTCAAAACTTTGGGAAATCTGAAAGACTTCCCTGTGTCACTGCACTGAAGGTGCTGTGTGACACAGTATAAAAGATGATGCCTATGGAGTTTGTCAGACTCCACAACCAAAAAAAACACAGTGTACAAAATCACATTAAAATACATGAGAGAGTGGGAAAAAGGGTCTCACACTCTCCAGGTTAAAGAAAAGCACCTCCTCAAAAGCCAGCAAAAGGTGGAGGGAATTAGCACATTTCTGAGAAATCTACCTAACAGCCCCTCCCTCTCCTTCTTCTTCTGTGTTGCCAAAATCGCTCCAGTATTACTTGTCGCCCCTATGAGACCACACATTCTTGTATCCCAAACTGTCTGTTTCCCCGTTCCCCTCTATGTGGACGGTTCTTATAGGTCCACTGTCTATTCGGTGTAGGAAGTCACCTGACTTCCATTAATTCCTGGGTGGATGTTGGGGTGCCCCTGCTGCCAATATTGGGGTCTCCGCCACCCTTATTGCCTCACATGCTGCCTGTAATCTTGCTAGTTCAGGGGGGGATGAGGCTAGTGCTACCTCTAGGTCTCTTGCGCTCACCCCGGTGTGGGCCGATACCTCTGGGGGTGTGACATATGGTGGGAGTGGGGCTGTACCATGTGTGGCCACCATAGTGCCCGCTGACACATATGTTGGGTTAGTATAGCCTTCTGCTGGGTGAGTGGCTAATGGATAAATCACCCTATTAGGCTCCAAACTCTTCTCGCCCTCCCCGGCTCCTTTCTCTGTGTTACTGTCATGTGTCGCCCCTCTTCCCTTTTGAGTTCCCTGTTTCTTCAAACATTTTTCAGAGGTTTAATATTTGCCATCTATTTTGTAATAGATGGCAAATATTGTTCCCTTTATAAAATGTTCCCTTTATACTTTGCTGTCAGTAAGGTAGACATGTGTTCCAATGCACATTTGTGAAACAACCCTTGCTCGGGCCAGGAATAGTACATTCCTCCTCCTCTGGTCTCAGTCACCCATTGATAATGGTACTTCTTAATTTTCTCACAGTATAAGGGCAGGGCCTTACATATGTGGTGTAAGGGTGTGTCTGTCCCCATGGTCGTGAAGGGCAGGTGTCTTGTATAGGGGCTACGCCTGTGCTAAAACACCAGTCAAAATAGAAATGTGTCTAAAACTTTTAAAGTATATACAGTTAAGTCTTGTCTTTAGCACATGTCAATGCTGTCAGTAAATCCATTTTAAAAAAATCATCCATTCACTTTTTCCACCTCCTGCTGTTCCCCGCTAGAGCTTCTTCACACACTCTCCTGATTCACTCCCACAATCATACCATACACGTCCCTCCTGAGCCTCCTCCTTACACTTGAAAGTACATCAATAAAATAAACAAAAAAAACAAGCTCAAACAATAACCACTACTTTTCTCGAGCTCTCTACTTATACAGAGCTCCTATATTTCTCCCGCATTGGTGAGATAGTGCGCATGGCGCCACCTTCCCCCCCTCACTCGTGGGTGCACCCGTATTCCTTTTTCCTTATCTTAATATTCTTTAAAAATAAATGAAAAAATGGCAAGAAAAAAGTCAACACACTCCACAACCTAAGCACACTCTCAATTTCGGTCACCGCGTTTTCACACTATTCACACTGCTCCATACACCCGACCCTACTTTGTTATCCCCTGCAGGCTATACTCACGCGTCTACGTTCTCCTGAAAGCCTATGTTCACAGGGGGATCCACAACAGGCCTACACCTCTCCTTGGGGCCGCACCCGCTCCAACGAGCATGCGGGATTCTGCAAAGACGGCACCCACAAGGCGACATCAGTGTACGCATTTTGACACTGGTCACCGTAGGTGGGCACAGCCCTTTTGGAGAGGCTGCCTGGATACCTCCACAGGCACAGGGGCGATGGAATCACGTCGCAATGGTCACCAAGATGAAGGCATGTCCCTTTTTAACGCACACTACAGAGTGAATACAACCCTCTAGGGAAATAAGCTAGGAGATAGCATGCAAGGATAACAAGGTTTAATATTACAGAATACAAATAACAGCAAAGGACTCTGCTGCGTGAGAATGTTTTGTTTCTCCTAGTACAAGCAGAAGCTTAAAAGGCCAAGTAGCATCATCACATACAGTACAAACTGGTGTCACTGATTGGTGGAACCCTATACATGGGCCTGCTCCATAGGGGATGCCAGGCTACAATTGGTTGGTTCTTCCTCCGTCGGTCAGGATCCACGTGGGTCAGCTGGGCTCAGTTTGGTGAAGGTCGAGGCACTCATAAAATACAATGTTGCTTTTAAACTAACATGCTAATTCTACTTTACTACATCACTGTGGCATGCACCTGGGCGGCTCGGAAATTGGTGACAGGGGCAAGGGGGGATAAAATACAGTCACACTGAGCCACACATTCTGGGCTTTGTTGATACCGCACCTCTCGCACTCAAGGTCTCCACCCTGGGATTGTTCTTTAATTTCTACCTCCCTGTACCTTGTATTCATGCTGGGGGTAAAACCGTCGCGCACACCTAGATCTTTTATGGACACTTGATTTGTACTAGGACAGGGGGGTCGCTTGCTTTATTATGGAATGCAGGGATGCGTGGGTTGGGTCAGTGGTTTGGGGCTGGATTTGGGCTGAATGGGTGGAGGTTAGAGGCCTGCTAGCAGCTTAGTGGTGATGAATGGGTGCTGCGCAGAGCCTGGTGTTGTCTCATGCTCTTGCAGGGCGCATTCCTCTGCAACAGTGAAGAAATATTGGGGGAATGGGACATCTGTGAGAACTCGCTGCTCGGATTCATTGTGCCATAATGATGTTGGGCCTAGTGAAAATGTTCAATGGAGCTCAGCTGGTGCAGCCTGGTTATACAAGCCTGTGTTTTTGTCATAACTACAAAATGGCGTTTCTTTCTATGTGTCTTTTAATGCCATGCATCGGCTGTTCGTGCAATATTGCTTTCGCACCGATTTTCATAGTGAGGTTTTCTCCCCCCTTACACACTACACTATCTCATAGGGGATTCGCCTCACCTGAAATCGCTTAGGGGTGGGAGATACTCATTTCCATTCCAACACTATACACAGAGTCAGCTGGATACAAAGAATTTCGCTACAACTTCAGGCACACTTTAAGCAGGGAACCATTATTGTCAATCACTGGAGATCTGGATAAAAAGGCTGTTATCACCTTCCCTTTGATTTCCCACCACTGGTCCCGGAATCAAACCCACATTGTCCACTATGCTGACCCCTGGAGGCAGCGACGGAACAACCCAATAGTCATAAAACCCACACTTTTCCGATGGGGGTGTCCACCCGCCCTTTCTTCTCTTTTTTACTTTTTTCATTTTAAGCTTGCTGTTAGAGCATGTTGGACCGTGAAAGGGACTCCGAGTACATTTAATCAAGGCAGCAGACATACTCCACAGCCCATATTTAGAATTTGTATTTGGTTTCATTTTGTAAGTCGTTAGAATATAAAGGGCACACTTTGGCACAGGGCTGCAGAACGGTGCTTATTCCAACAGAAAGGCCCTCTACCGGGAGAAGAAGCACTGCACAGGTCCTATTAAACAAAATCTGTGCTTATGCCCTCTCTACCCATGTAGGTAATACAAGGACTCACTCTGCTCTACGTGTCCCAGAGAGACCAGACTGTCGATGCTAACAGTCACAACATGTGGCAAGGCAGGGAAACGGAAAGCCCAGTGTTTACAAGCACTGTCCCACAAGCTTACCCTCACCAGGGCTTCCAGACTTCCCGCTCACTCCTGCTCCATACTGCCCAATACTGCAGGTGGCACTCCACTGTGCTTGGTGGCACTCTGCTCCTGCTGAGACCTTGTGTCTTTCCCGGAGAAAATTGGAGCAGTATCCTGGCATAACGCGGAGTACTAAGCACTACCGTTCCTCTTCCTGACTCTCTGGCCCACCGTACAGAGCTTTCAACAGCACGGACCACGGAACCGTCAGTAGGCCGCAGCCACCGCAGGGGACCAAGCCCAACCAGGCCCGATGTAGCACCCTTATACCGTAGTGCTGATGTTCTCTTCTTGCCAGCAGAGAGTGAGAGGAAAGGACCTTTCAACATTCTGACGTACCAACAACAGCCAACACCAGCTGTGTCAGGCCCTGCACGTCTTGATCCTGCTCACTCACACTAGAGGCCGCATCCTTAGAGGCTGCGTACCCTTTTCTGAAATTGTATGCCCAGATAGTCAATTTGTCGCTTATTTATTTTGCACTTCTCTTTGTATAATGACAAGCCTGCTGTCTTCAGTTTCTCTAGCACATATTTTAGTCTTTGTTTCATTGTGCTGTACTTTCTTGTCTCCATACATTCAAATATCATCTAGGAAGAATAACATACCTTCATCTCCATTGAAGATCCTATACCTGGTGTTCTGGAATACTGGTGAAGCTGACACCAGTCCAAAAGGCACCCTCACTTATTGATACAAGTTTTCAGTGTGATTAATGCTGTGAGTTGCTTGGACATTTCATGTAGGCGTACTTGGTGGTATGCAGAAGTGAGATCCAGGATCAGAGAATCCTCTTACCATCCCAATAATTGACAATAATGTATGAATATTTGGTGCCTGTCTGGTATTAGACACTTGTTTAGAGCTCTTAGATCAACACATATTCTTAGCTTCCCTGACAGCTTTCTCACGACTACCAGGGGAGATACCCATTCTGATGGGCATATTATACTTGCTTTTACAGTTTCTCCAATTCTTGCTTGACTTCATTTCGCATTGTGATGGGTACATTTTGCAGCTTTTGCATGACAGGTCTTCACCCCAGTATCATTCATATCTGATACACGTACCCCTTCAGACACCACAATCGGTCTGATTTCTTTATTATGGGTTCATATACACACATGAGTATTGTGTCTTCGTAGTTGGGATCCAGTTTCACATTCAGCCTTTTTTGGTGTGCCCAGCTTAGCAATGGCATGTTGCCCTTTTCTTTCAGGTACACTTTTCCTCGTAGTAGTGTTTATCAATCTTTTTAATGAATTTCCTGTACTTATTCAAACCCCCTGCCTCCTCCTCGGGCAGATCTGGTAGGTTGTCCGGCAGTCCCAGGCAGTGCATCAGTAGGGATTTCTTCTTTTCCTATGCACATTTTGTGCCAAATACCACAGTAGAAAAGTGCTCAAATTATTTCATACAGCTGTCCCATAGTATGGGTGTTTTGCCAGGAACATCATGGGTGGGTTCATATTTTGCAATGTGATTTGTGGCATCTTGCTAAATGTACGATGTAATTGTTCATCAGAGATTTGGTCAGTAGGTGTTGGGAATGGTGTTCATGCACTTTCTTGTATTCAACCATACACTCTGATACTCAGTCGGTTCAGGTTGGCAATTGAGCTTTTTTGTGCTTTGTTGTGTTTGAACTTTTACTCTGTTTCACCTGCACAGCGTCTTAATCACCCTTTTTTTGTGTGAGTGCACCGCTTCATATTCCTTTGCCTTGGTCTGGTCCATCGCCTTCTCGCACTCCTTGTCCCTCACGGTTTTTCCTTTTATGTCTTGTTATCTTAGTCTATTGTTTATTTGATAATATTCTTCGTAATCTGAAGCTTTCTATTTTTACTTTAGCAGCACGTTACTGCTTGCCTGCAATGGAGCAATGCAGTTTGTTGGACGTGGAGTGGTTGACCAGCAACCCGTCCACATGCTTGTGATCCGTCCACGTCTCCTCCCTGCACAGGAAACTGCACAGTGCTCCATAGGAATGGAGGGACAATTTTAGATTGAGTAAAAGATTCAGAGGGGATACATTTGAGATTGTGAGATATTTGTCATTGTCTTATTGTGTAGCATTTTCTTACATTTTTTAAACCGACTATAATAATGATGCTGTTTGATAAACATGCCTCAGGTCTCCAATCACAATAATGTCAAACAGTACTACAATTATAATCCCCAGTTAGGGGAACATGCATATGTTGATGTTGGATCCTTGAGGGCTTCTGGTTTTGGTGTGCTAAAGCTGCGTATGTAACAGAGCTGTTCTGTAGAACAATGACACTTATCTCATATTGAGATAACATTCTAGCTTTTCAGTTAATTTGCAAATCCTAAACGCACTACTCTGTACCTCTTAACCGGAGGTGAACTTCCAAGGATAGCTATTAGGTGGTTCAGTGACTTATTTGTCTTGTTAACTGAAATGGCCTTTCTATTATCACATCACATGGAGAAGAGTTTTTTCTTACTTTTTAAACTGTCATAACATTGTTTATGTTTGTTTAACAACTCAGTCCCAGGAGTGCTTTAGCGATTTATTTTCTCCACCACCTGTGGTATTATGTATTCTTCAAAATTGCAACACACAGACACACGCATGCACACACACACATATGCACGCACACCCATATGTATTTGGGGAAATGTGTCCCTTCATTATTATGTGGATAGAGAGATTTGTAAAGCATGTGACAGGGCTAATATGTATGCTTTCTATGCTGGGTGATGTATTTCACTTATATACACTTTCCTTTTTCTTTTTTTCTGTATTGCTTTCTGTAATAATAAGTTCTGTGAGAGAAAAAAGTAAACACCATTTTCAGCCTCTACCTACTACCTGGTGTTTGGGGGGGCTTCCTTTTGACTGATCTAAGGCAGTGGGACCTTTGCCATTAGCAAGGCACTTGATTCCTGGATATCCCTGGCCTAATGCCCCCTAGAGCCCTAGTCCTATGCTATCCCAGATCCTGTAAATAGTGCATGGGTAAGCAAGGAATCAAGAGGGAGCCATTGTCCTTCATTTCATTACAGTCACAACATGAGTTGCTAGGTCTGTGGTGTGCCTGTTCACACATGCAGGGATGAAGTGAGAGAAAAAAATCCTTCCTGTTGCTTGTGGCTACTCCTGCGTTCAGCAAAGAAAAGGAACACTGACATATTTCTTGGCTGCTTGGCTCATCATAACCCATTAGAAAGCAAAGACAATCCTGGTCCACACTGCCTGCTACCTACTTCAATTATCCATGCTCATGCCTGGGCCCTATCAGGCAGAAAGAGTTGCCCATGACTCCCACAGTCGTCTCCTTACCGAATTGGTAGAGTACCACAGTACAAGAGAGGCTGCTTGTGAGGGCGCGTGTCTCCACCTGCCTGCCTGCTCCAGATGATATCCATGCTCCAGCACAGGAAAAATAATAACATTCCGTACCCATATTGCTCCAGTGTCCCATACCCTTTTTGTTCAGGACCACAAAGAGAAAGAAATCAAACACTTGCCTAATCGACAGCACCAGTCAGAGAGGGATCACATGTGGAAAAAAGTCAATTAACTGGGAGCCCAACCTGGACTCCATATGCTTGGGCCTAATTAAATTAAATAAAGCAGTCTTGATTAGGTGTTTCTTAAATGAGTCTGATATCTGGTGGTTGTAAAGAGAAAATATGAATGGAATAAGGGAAGTTAGCTCTGGGTTCATGTGTAACGCACCTCACAATATACTGCAAATATGTGTTTCACTTCAAGGTAGGAATAAGCTACTAGTCTAGTCTGGGCACGGCAGGAGCATGCCCCCTGGGCCGTGGGTCATCATAAGTAAATAACTGCATCCAAAGGAAGAATTAAGTGATATCTAAGAACTAATGGGGGATTTATCTGAAGATGAAGATGTTGATATTGCACATGAGTTAATTTCCCCTCTGATAGCTAAATACAAAGGTTTGGACATATGGACAATCTTATACCAAGGGGTGCTACGGCCAGTGAATGGCATGATGGCCCAGGTCATGTTATGTTTGAAAACAGCAGAGCAAGAAATATAATAGATTATCTTTTGTCTTCCTATCACAATGGAAAGTGATTACATTTTCTGTGGCTGCAAACAGAAGTGAGAATTACCATAATCCATTCATATCGACATTGGAATCTAACAAAGAAGTCCCAGGACAAAAGTAAAAATGTCCTCCTATCCTGTTTTAACAAATAATCATATAAATATAAATATTAAATGCATGATAGAGAAGTGGGACAAGATACACTTTAGAATAGTGAGGGACATTGAGAGTAGACTGTCTGGAAGTGGACAAGAGAAGGACAGAACATTTAAGGGCATCTAGTGCATTGAGCAGTGTGTCTGGCTATTTATTGACTAAGGGGAAAGTATGCATGAGTTCCACGAAAAGTAATTCTGGTTATAAGGAATGTAAGAATGAAAAGAATGTGTTCTACTAGAAACCTCAAGGCTTGCCCAGCAGACAAAGAAAAGGTCAAAGCTTGTAGAAAGAGCTACAAATGTGCTCCTAGATAAAGGAAACTCATCTGCCAAGAGACAAAATAGGACAAGGCTAAAGCAGCAACTAGGGTAAATGATTCATTCAGCTTCTTGAATTTGGCAGCTGAGAACACCCACATAAAAATACAAACCATAGAACTCCCAGCACATTTGACCAGAGAAACAGAGATGGAAAACTGCTTTGGAGGGATCTATGTGATTACTGGGACCTCTAGAAGTCCGACGGCCGGAAATGCAGACTTTCTTTTCTTTTCCAACCCCCTTTACACCGCATGCATATGCGACCCCCCGCAACACCCCCATACTTGTTTTATATCCCATGCCCCCCACATATATATATGTGGTGTAAGGGGGGTCAGAAAAAGAAAAGTCTGCATTATCGGCTGTCGGATTTCTGGGGGCCACATTTTGGTATATTTCCCGCCAGAGTATATGGCACACATGGCACACATAGTGGGGCAGTGGGGCATTAGTGTTCCCTAGATTCAGAGAGGATGATATACTTCAGGATATCACAAGAAGGGATATTCAAACATCACTGTAAAGGACTTAGAGAGGCATTAAGCACTCAAGCAAGAGGCAAGAGTGTTGGGAGCGGGGACGATCATTCAAGGCCCCCAAGCAGTTCTGAATGTGGCAGAGGCCTAAGAGTGTATTGTAGATGCTTGTAGAGCTTATAGGGGGGGGGGGGTCAATTGAAGCTGCATTATGGGTAGGATATTATGTGATTGGGTGTAGATTGCACTAGGAATGAAATGCCATCTTAGAAAATAGCAGTCATCTCGAAATCGATGCCTGGTGCCACGCTACAAGCAGGACAGTAGGCCAGGGCACAGAACATAGAGATGTTTCTGTGAATCCAGGGTCGGTTAGGAGGCAGTGAGAAAGACCAAACCCAGAGATTCATAGACCTCTCATTATCTCATACTATTGGTACTTGAAACCCAGAAGGAATGCACCCTGCAAGGCGATGAGGGGGCTGTGAACAGTTATCCCACGAGAAACAGGGCACAAACCTCCAACCTTCACCAGTCCAAACCCAGATGCCCCGGCCCCAAGACCACAGCATTCCAAGGTACCAGCCCGCCCCAGACCACCGACCATAAAACTGTTAGATTGTAAATCAATCTGGGAGATCACAGCAGAAAGATGAGTTCACAATGTCCAGGACCTGTTATTTGTGCTGCAAGGTGCCAGGGGGGAAAAGTAACAAAACCAGGATGGGAAGATTTGGGAAGGCGCTGATGTGCTTGGGATTAATCTGGGGTTTGCAAGTTAACGTGACATCGAAGGTTTCTTCTGCGACCCATGTCTGCAGTAAAAGGTGCACATTAGGCCATAGATAGTGAATGCTATGATTTGTGCTTATAATTGCCAATTAGGAGCTTCAAGCCTGGTGACTTACCAAGAAGAACCCCACGTGGAAGAAGACGGACAGGAAAAGCTGGGACCAATGGCGTTGCCTCCCGTATGG
Source organism: Ambystoma mexicanum (assembly GCF_040938575.1). Classification (NCBI taxonomy): domain Eukaryota; kingdom Metazoa; phylum Chordata; class Amphibia; order Caudata; family Ambystomatidae; genus Ambystoma; species Ambystoma mexicanum. The sequence goes on from NC_090922.1 coordinate 1,303,850,414, forward strand.
AGCAGGCAACATATGTGTCGGGTTGATCCAACCAGCCCACCGGATCTGTAACCTATGTAAACTACGTCACTTATGATACTGTGTGCCTTTATAAATTGTTGCTATGCTGCTTTTGTCAGAGTGCTCTGTGGAAGCAGAGATTCTTGCTGGCGCATCTTTCTTTTTTATGGAAATAAACCTTGTTCTTCCTGCAGGAGGTGTACTGGGCCTTTTTCCCTAGTGGGTTCTATTTTTCCTGGTGTGAACGTTGAGGGGCTTCTCTACAAGAGTCACGGCCTGTAAACTGTACCGCTAGACCTATTGAAATATATGCCATCTTTATGGGATACCCTGTTGATGTGTTTTTATTTCGATTATATATGATTATAGAATGTAACAGGATTCCAGCAGAATGGAGCACCCCTATTATAGTACATATATGAATGGGACAGAATCAACATCATATCGTTCCATGACATTATTGAATGGAATCACAAAACAACTAATATATTGGAGACTGATGGAATATCTAGGTATTAACAACATTCTATCAGACATATAATGTGTCTTTAGTAAAGCTCTGGGCATGGTATGATAGGGTTTTATCCGGTATCTTCTATGTGAAAAATATGTTTGTGAAGATGGTGTTCAAGTAAATCTTGCATGTGTGGACCTGACCTCAGCATTTGTCAATGTAAGAAGGGAAATCCTATGGGAAGAACCGAGTGAGCTTGGTATACCAAGGACCTTCTTGCAATTCAGATTGCACTCCACTTTGAAACAACAAGCGTAAGATGTGGTCCAGACAGACACATTTGAGAGAATATTAATGTTTAAAAAGTGGTGCACCAATGGTTAAAATAAAGTTGGAAATGGATTTGTTGGGATGTGAGTTTAGTGTGTGGGTTGAAGGGTACCTGGTCACCTGGGACGATGCAGGTGTTTCACCTTTGAGAGAAGGAGTTGGTTAGGATGGACAGGGTGATCGGAGGTCACCAGATTGGAACATTTTCAGGATGCCAAAGCAGATGATCTTGGTTTTGTCAACATTCCTCTAGAGGTTGTTGTCATTTCCCCAATCTTTAATTATTTGCACACAGAAAATAAAATGAGCCAAAGAATTAGCAGCCAAAGGGAGAACATTTCCTCCAGCTCGAGTGGAGAACTAACTCAAACTGGCACTGATTGCCAGAACTCCTCAAGAATAGTGTTTGGAAGAACCATGTTACATTTCCCTCCACTTTGAAGGCTTCTCAATCTGCCTACCTATTCATATCCCTCTGTGTAGGGCACAGCTATGCCTATGTATATGCAGGTTTCATAATAGAGGGTGGGGCATCAGCCTCATTGTTGGCGAATGATGTCATGAGCTGAGAGCACTTTATGATGAAATACTTGGCTTCAGGATAGGTACTAGGTATATTTAGTAAGTTACATTCAGAGCCCCAGCAGGAGAGCAGACTTCTGGGTAGAGGGAACAGTCAAGAGCTGGTAAGTAACCCCAAGGTGCACATTTCCTTTCAAATTCCCTTAGTCAACCCTTTCCTTTAATGCGTTTAGAAATGTTTTTGTAATTAGATGTGTGCCCCTTCCCTTTGCTGAAGGAGATTAGATGTTTAAGTTAGATTGACTGTGCTTCCCCGCTATCCACAGGTTTTCTAAATATACAAAATGTTGCACTGGAGTTAGTTGGCCTGTGAGAAAATGCCTCTGAGTCTTGACAAAGTTCCCTTTGATTCTCAAAGCTGTTGGCTTGCCAATGCTTGTTTTCTGGATAGGGCAGAGTGAAGGTCTTGGAGCTTCTGCATTTTGGTTCTGATGTGTAGGCATTTCTGATCTCCATTATGGCATATTCAGGGAATTCCATTTAGAGGGTATAGAGCCATAGCCACAGAGTTTGGAGGTGCTGGTAAATATTCTGAAGTGTGTTTTCTGATATTGGGAAAGGAAAAAGGAGAAAAGCAAAAAGGTAGCCAATTGCACAGTGGTAAAACAGAAAGGTGATGGCTGGAAGGTTTTGAATTAATCATAACCACGGGCAAAGCTCTGGGCAACCCTCCAGACCATCGTTTTTCAGCCTGCCAAGCCATTACAGAAGGGGAAAAACCATATGCAAATCAGGCTTGGTCCTACACCAATAGGAGCAGTCCAGCCCGAACTGCTAGGTCACATCCCTTCTGCACGAGACCACAAGCATCCCCAGACATGTTTCAGCCTTGTTGGGCGTCATCAGTGAGGAGTAGCTTGGGTCTCTAGGCCCGGCAGACTCGGGACCCACGTCTGGGCATACCCGTCCCACTCGGGGTGACTTTAGTAAAACAGAAAGGTGATGGCTGGAAGGTTTTGAATTAATCATAACCACGGGCAAAGCTCTGGGCAACCCTCCAGACCATCGTTTTTCAGCCTGCCAAGCCATTACAGAAGGGGAAAAACCATATGCAAATCAGGCTTGGTCCTACACCAATAGGAGCAGTCCAGCCCGAACTGCTAGGTCACATCCCTTCTGCACGAGACCACAAGCATCCCCAGACATGTTTCAGCCTTGTTGGGCGTCATCAGTGAGGAGTAGCTTGGGTCTCTAGGCCCGGCAGACTCGGGACCCACGTCTGGGCATACCCGTCCCACTCGGGGTGACTTTAGTAAAACAGAAAGGTGATGGCTGGAAGGTTTTGAATTAATCATAACCACGGGCAAAGCTCTGGGCAACCCTCCAGACCATCGTTTTTCAGCCTGCCAAGCCATTACAGAAGGGGAAAAACCATATGCAAATCAGGCTTGGTCCTACACCAATAGGAGCAGTCCAGCCCGAACTGCTAGGTCACATCCCTTCTGCACGAGACCACAAGCATCCCCAGACATGTTTCAGCCTTGTTGGGCGTCATCAGTGAGGAGTAGCTTGGGTCTCTAGGCCCGGCAGACTCGGGACCCACGTCTGGGCATACCCGTCCCACTCGGGGTGACTTTAGTAAAACAGAAAGGTGATGGCTGGAAGGTTTTGAATTAATCATAACCACGGGCAAAGCTCTGGGCAACCCTCCAGACCATCGTTTTTCAGCCTGCCAAGCCATTACAGAAGGGGAAAAACCATATGCAAATCAGGCTTGGTCCTACACCAATAGGAGCAGTCCAGCCCGAACTGCTAGGTCACATCCCTTCTGCACGAGACCACAAGCATCCCCAGACATGTTTCAGCCTTGTTGGGCGTCATCAGTGAGGAGTAGCTTGGGTCTCTAGGCCCGGCAGACTCGGGACCCACGTCTGGGCATACCCGTCCCACTCGGGGTGACTTTAGTAAAACAGAAAGGTGATGGCTGGAAGGTTTTGAATTAATCATAACCACGGGCAAAGCTCTGGGCAACCCTCCAGACCATCGTTTTTCAGCCTGCCAAGCCATTACAGAAGGGGAAAAACCATATGCAAATCAGGCTTGGTCCTACACCAATAAGAGCAGTCCAGCCCGAACTGCTAGGTCACATCCCTTCTGCACGAGACCACAAGCATCCCCAGACATGTTTCAGCCTTGTTGGGCGTCATCAGTGAGGAGTAGCTTGGGTCTCTAGGCCCGGCAGACTCGGGACCCACGTCTGGGCATACCCGTCCCACTCGGGGTGACTTTAGTAAAACAGAAAGGTGATGGCTGGAAGGTTTTGAATTAATCATAACCACGGGCAAAGCTCTGGGCAACCCTCCAGACCATCGTTTTTCAGCCTGCCAAGCCATTACAGAAGGGGAAAAACCATATGCAAATCAGGCTTGGTCCTACACCAATAGGAGCGGTCCAGCCCGAACTGCTAGGTCACATCCCTTCTGCACGAGACCACAAGCATCCCCAGACATGTTTCAGCCTTGTTGGGCGTCATCAGTGAGGAGTAGCTTGGGTCTCTAGGCCCGGCAGACTCGGGACCCACGTCTGGGCATACCCGTCCCACTCGGGGTGACTTTAGTAAAACAGAAAGGTGATGAGCCCCAACAAGGGCGAAACATGTTTGGGGATGCTTGTGGTCTTGTGCAGAAGGGATGTGGCCTAGCAGTTCGGGCTGGACTGCCCCTTTTGGGGTGGGGCCAAGCCTGATTTGCATATGGTCTTTCCCTTCTGTAATGGCTTGGCAGGCGAAGAACGGTGGTCTGGAGGGTTGCCCAGAGCATTGCCAGTGGTTAAGATTAATTCTAAACCTTCCAGCCATCACCTCTTTGTTTTTGCTATGTCACCCCGAGTGGGACGGGTATGCCCAGACGTGGGTCCCGTGCCTGCTGGGCCTAGAGACCCAAGCTACTCCTCACTGATGAGCCCCAACAAGGGCGAAACATGTTTGGGGATGCTTGTGGTCTTGTGCAGAAGGGATGTGGCCTAGCAGTTCGGGCTGGACTGCCCCTTTTGGGGTGGGGCCAAGCCTGATTTGCATATGGTCTTTCCCTTCTGTAATGGCTTGGCAGGCGAAGAACGGTGGTCTGGAGGGTTGCCCAGAGCATTGCCAGTGGTTAAGATTAATTCTAAACCTTCCAGCCATCACCTCTTTGTTTTTGCTATGTCACCCCGAGTGGGACGGGTATGCCCAGACGTGGGTCCCGTGCCTGCTGGGCCTAGAGACCCAAGCTACTCCTCACTGATGAGCCCCAACAAGGGCGAAACATGTTTGGGGATGCTTGTGGTCTTGTGCAGAAGGGATGTGGCCTAGCAGTTCGGGCTGGACTGCCCCTTTTGGGGTGGGGCCAAGCCTGATTTGCATATGGTCTTTCCCTTCTGTAATGGCTTGGCAGGCGAAGAACGGTGGTCTGGAGGGTTGCCCAGAGCATTGCCAGTGGTTAAGATTAATTCTAAACCTTCCAGCCATCACCTCTTTGTTTTTGCTATGTCACCCCGAGTGGGACGGGTATGCCCAGACGTGGGTCCCGTGCCTGCTGGGCCTAGAGACCCAAGCTACTCCTCACTGATGAGCCCCAACAAGGGCGAAACATGTTTGGGGATGCTTGTGGTCTTGTGCAGAAGGGATGTGGCCTAGCAGTTCGGGCTGGACTGCCCCTTTTGGGGTGGGGCCAAGCCTGATTTGCATATGGTCTTTCCCTTCTGTAATGGCTTGGCAGGCGAAGAACGGTGGTCTGGAGGGTTGCCCAGAGCATTGCCAGTGGTTAAGATTAATTCTAAACCTTCCAGCCATCACCTCTTTGTTTTTGCTATGTCACCCCGAGTGGGACGGGTATGCCCAGACGTGGGTCCCGTGCCTGCTGGGCCTAGAGACCCAAGCTACTCCTCACTGATGAGCCCCAACAAGGGCGAAACATGTTTGGGGATGCTTGTGGTCTTGTGCAGAAGGGATGTGGCCTAGCAGTTCGGGCTGGACTGCCCCTTTTGGGGTGGGGCCAAGCCTGATTTGCATATGGTCTTTCCCTTCTGTAATGGCTTGGCAGGCGAAGAACGGTGGTCTGGAGGGTTGCCCAGAGCATTGCCAGTGGTTAAGATTAATTCTAAACCTTCCAGCCATCACCTCTTTGTTTTTGCTATGTCACCCCGAGTGGGACGGGTATGCCCAGACGTGGGTCCCGTGCCTGCTGGGCCTAGAGACCCAAGCTACTCCTCACTGATGAGCCCCAACAAGGGCGAAACATGTTTGGGGATGCTTGTGGTCTTGTGCAGAAGGGATGTGGCCTAGCAGTTCGGGCTGGACTGCCCCTTTTGGGGTGGGGCCAAGCCTGATTTGCATATGGTCTTTCCCTTCTGTAATGGCTTGGCAGGCGAAGAACGGTGGTCTGGAGGGTTGCCCAGAGCATTGCCAGTGGTTAAGATTAATTCTAAACCTTCCAGCCATCACCTCTTTGTTTTTGCTATGTCACCCCGAGTGGGACGAGTATGCCCAGACGTGGGTCCCGTGCCTGCTGGGCCTAGAGACCCAAGCTACTCCTCACTGATGAGCCCCAACAAGGGCGAAACATGTTTGGGGATGCTTGTGGTCTTGTGCAGAAGGGATGTGGCCTAGCAGTTCGGGCTGGACTGCCCCTTTTGGGGTGGGGCCAAGCCTGATTTGCATATGGTCTTTCCCTTCTGTAATGGCTTGGCAGGCTAAGAACGGTGGTCTGGAGGGTTGCCCAGAGCATTGCCAGTGGTTAAGATTAATTCTAAACCTTCCAGCCATCACCTCTTTGTTTTTGCTATGTCACCCCGAGTGGGACGGGTATGCCCAGACGTGGGTCCCGTGCCTGCTGGGCCTAGAGACCCAAGCTACTCCTCACTGATGAGCCCCAACAAGGGCGAAACATGTTTGGGGATGCTTGTGGTCTTGTGCAGAAGGGATGTGGCCTAGCAGTTCGGGCTGGACTGCCCCTTTTGGGGTGGGGCCAAGCCTGATTTGCATATGGTCTTTCCCTTCTGTAATGGCTTGGCAGGCGAAGAACGGTGGTCTGGAGGGTTGCCCAGAGCATTGCCAGTGGTTAAGATTAATTCTAAACCTTCCAGCCATCACCTCTTTGTTTTTGCTATGTCACCCCGAGTGGGACGGGTATGCCCAGACGTGGGTCCCGTGCCTGCTGGGCCTAGAGACCCAAGCTACTCCTCACTGATGAGCCCCAACAAGGGCGAAACATGTTTGGGGATGCTTGTGGTCTTGTGCAGAAGGGATGTGGCCTAGCAGTTCGGACTGGACTGCCCCTTTTGGGGTGGGGCCAAGCCTGATTTGCATATGGTCTTTCCCTTCTGTAATGGCTTGGCAGGCGAAGAACGGTGGTCTGGAGGGTTGCCCAGAGCATTGCCAGTGGTTAAGATTAATTCTAAACCTTCCAGCCATCACCTCTTTGTTTTTGCTATGTCACCCCGAGTGGGACGGGTATGCCCAGACGTGGGTCCCGTGCCTGCTGGGCCTAGAGACCCAAGCTACTCCTCACTGATGAGCCCCAACAAGGGCGAAACATGTTTGGGGATGCTTGTGGTCTTGTGCAGAAGGGATGTGGCCTAGCAGTTCGGGCTGGACTGCCCCTTTTGGGGTGGGGCCAAGCCTGATTTGCATATGGTCTTTCCCTTCTGTAATGGCTTGGCAGGCAAAGAACGGTGGTCTGGAGGGTTGCCCAGAGCATTGCCAGTGGTTAAGATTAATTCTAAACCTTCCAGCCATCACCTCTTTGTTTTTGCTATGTCACCCCGACTGGGACGGGTATGCCCAGACGTGGGTCCCGTGCCTGCTGGGCCTAGAGACCCAAGCTACTCCTCACTGATGAGCCCCAACAAGGGCGAAACATGTTTGGGGATGCTTGTGGTCTTGTGCAGAAGGGATGTGGCCTAGCAGTTCGGGCTGGACTGCCCCTTTTGGGGTGGGGCCAAGCCTGATTTGCATATGGTCTTTCCCTTCTGTAATGGCTTGGCAGGCGAAGAACGGTGGTCTGGAGGGTTGCCCAGAGCATTGCCAGTGGTTAAGATTAATTCTAAACCTTCCAGCCATCACCTCTTTGTTTTTGCTATGTCACCCCGAGTGGGACGGGAATGCCCAGACGTGGGTCCCGTGCCTGCTGGGCCTAGAGACCCAAGCTACTCCTCACTGATGAGCCCCAACAAGGGCGAAACATGTTTGGGGATGCTTGTGGTCTTGTGCAGAAGGGATGTGGCCTAGCAGTTCGGGCTGGACTGCCCCTTTTGGGGTGGGGCCAAGCCTGATTTGCATATGGTCTTTCCCTTCTGTAATGGCTTGGCAGGCGAAGAACGGTGGTCTGGAGGGTTGCCCAGAGCATTGCCAGTGGTTAAGATTAATTCTAAACCTTCCAGCCATCACCTCTTTGTTTTTGCTATGTCACCCCGAGTGGGACGGGTATGCCCAGACGTGGGTCCCGTGCCTGCTGGGCCTAGAGACCCAAGCTACTCCTCACTGATGAGCCCCAACAAGGGCGAAACATGTTTGGGGATGCTTGTGGTCTTGTGCAGAAGGGATGTGGCCTAGCAGTTCGGGCTGGACTGCCCCTTTTGGGGTGGGGCCAAGCCTGATTTGCATATGGTCTTTCCCTTCTGTAATGGCTTGGCAGGCGAAGAACGGTGGTCTGGAGGGTTGCCCAGAGCATTGCCAGTGGTTAAGATTAATTCTAAACCTTCCAGCCATCACCTCTTTGTTTTTGCTATGTCACCCCGAGTGGGACGGGTATGCCCAGACGTGGGTCCCGTGCCTGCTGGGCCTAGAGACCCAAGCTACTCCTCACTGATGAGCCCCAACAAGGGCGAAACATGTTTGGGGATGCTTGTGGTCTTGTGCAGAAGGGATGTGGCCTAGCAGTTCGGGCTGGACTGCCCCTTTTGGGGTGGGGCCAAGCCTGATTTGCATATGGTCTTTCCCTTCTGTAATGGCTTGGCAGGCGAAGAACGGTGGTCTGGAGGGTTGCCCAGAGCATTGCCAGTGGTTAAGATTAATTCTAAACCTTCCAGCCATCACCTCTTTGTTTTTGCTATGTCACCCCGAGTGGGACGGGTATGCCCAGACGTGGGTCCCGTGCCTGCTGGGCCTAGAGACCCAAGCTACTCCTCACTGATGAGCCCCAACAAGGGCGAAACATGTTTGGGGATGCTTGTGGTCTTGTGCAGAAGGGATGTGGCCTAGCAGTTCGGGCTGGACTGCCCCTTTTGGGGTGGGGCCAAGCCTGATTTGCATATGGTCTTTCCCTTCTGTAATGGCTTGGCAGGCGAAGAACGGTGGTCTGGAGGGTTGCCCAGAGCATTGCCAGTGGTTAAGATTAATTCTAAACCTTCCAGCCATCACCTCTTTGTTTTTGCTAAGCCAATTGCACAGTGACTGTCCCAGGCAAGTACTTTAATAGGTAAAATCAGAATAACAAAACCCAGAAAAGTGCACAACAGATTAGCTAGGTGGCATCCTAGTTCTACTGCTGTTGACAGAATGTGAGTAACAACACAACAAGACTTACAAGATTGCTTAAGTTCTGACAGTAGCAAGGTCACAATGGGAGGATCACATTCCATTGTTAGGTAGTTTTAAATGATGGAGTAATGCAAGTTACATTAATGGATACATTGACACAGTGCCAACACAAGGATTGGGAAGGGTTTATTCAGAAGGGGAAATGCAAGGTACACCAATAGTTAAAGCCCTGGGGGAAGAGACACGCTTGAAGGTTAATTTTAAATGTGGGAAAGGACAGTTTCAGTATGAACTCAATTCATACAGCATTCTAATTTGTCCCCCGAAACCAAATATGCTTGGTTTGACAGCACTGGCTAGCAGGGTCTGAGCCTGTAATTTGATGCTGACATGGAAGTAGGAGGGGCACAAGATTAATAGTGATTTAAGGTGAATTTATTTTTCAATGAGGTGTCAGAAGAGGACTTTAATGCAGGGGAAAATGTTTCCCTGAGAGTTTGGTAGAAGATAACTCTGGTGGCTTTATTTTTGAGTGGTTGTTGATGTGGGAAAACCTTGTTGAAGCCCATGTTTTGAAGGAATCTAGCTGAGACCTGACAAGGTTTGGAAGTGTCTAATATTCTGGAGCATCAAGTTGGGAATCGGTCAATTGCGATGTGAGTTTATTGTGTGGGTTGAAGCAGACCTGGTCATCTGGACGCCAAAACAGATGATCTCAGTTTGCCAACATTCCTTTAGAGGATATTGTAATTTGTCCAATCCTGGATTAATTACACGCAGAAAAGGAGCCAAAGAATTTGCAGCCCTGGGGAAACTATTTCATCAACCTGCTAGACACAGCGATGCCTATGCATACACAGGTTTCATAATAGGGGTGGGGGCATCAGCTTTATTGTTTGCTGCCGTGTGATGTCATGGGCAGTCAGGCCTTTATGATGAAATACATTGTCCTCACAATAGGTACTAGGTACATTTAGTTGGTTACATTCAGAGCCCCCGGCAGGAGAGTGCAGACAGCTGGGTAGAGGGAACATTCAAGAGCTGGTAAGTACATTTCCTTTCATATTACCCTAATCTAGTCAACCCTTTCCTTTAATGCTTTTAGACATGTTTTTGGAATCAGATGTGTGCCCATCCCCTTTACTGAAGGAGACTAGATGTTTACATTAGATTAACTGTGCAGCTCCGCTTTTCACAGGTTTTTTAAACACACAAAATGATTCACTGGAGTTGGTTGGCCTGTGAGAGGAATTTTCTCACAGACCAACCAACTCCAGTGAAACATTTTGTGTGTTTAAAAAAACCTGTGGATAGCGGGGCAACACAGTTAATCCCTGAATATGACAAATTCAGGGAATTCCATTTAAAGCGTCCAGAGCTTTGGAGCAGCTGCTAAAGATTCGAAGTGTGTTTTTTGATATTGGGGAGAAAAAGAAGGCAATGCAAAGGTACTTCATGTAAACCTATAGAGTGCTGTTTGGTTCTTGGACAGTCTAGGAATCTATTACATTGTTTCCTGAGTGCCACAAATAGTTAGACAACCAGATAAGCTATTAATTCTTTAATAAATTATAGAAATGTAAGTTGGTAATTTTGTATAGTAACCATTACAGTAAGCCCTTTCCAGCGCTTAAGGAGTTTTAAATGAAGGAGCATTTCAAGTTATATTAATGGATTCATTAGGATGTGAGTTTCGTCTCTGGGTTGAGGGGGACCTTTTCATCCGGGATAATGTAGCATTTTACCTTTGAGAGAAGTAGTTTGAGAGGGTGGACAGGGTGGGAGGTCCACAGACTGTGACACATTCTGGATACCAAAACAGATGATCTCGGTTTGTCAACATTCCTGTAGAGGTTGTTGTAATTTTTCCAATCCTGAGTTAATTGCACGCAGGAAGAAAAGGAAGCCAAAGAATTAGCAGCCAAAGGGAAAATATTTCATCCAGCTTGAGCGGCACAACCAACTCTAATTGGCCCCATTTGCCAGAGTCCCCCCCACACCAAGAAGAGTCTTTCAGAGAATGAGCAGACAGCTAGGCAGAGAAAACAGTCAAGATGTACATTACCTTTCATATTTCCTTTATCCAATCAACCTTTAGTGCTTTCAGAAATGTTTTTGGAATTAGATGTGTGCCCCTTCCCTTTGCTGAAGGAGATAAGATGCTTAAGTTAGATTGCCTGTGCTGCCCTACTATCCACAGGCCTGCTATCCACAGGTTTTCTAAACATACAAAATGTTTCACTGGAGTAAGTTGGCCTGTGAGAAAATGCCTCTGAGTCTTGACAAAGTTCCCTTTGATGTCCAACGCTGTTGGCTTGGCAGTTCCTATTTTCTGGATGGGGCAGAGTGAAGGGCTTGGAGCTTCAACGTTTTGGATCAGACGTGTAGGCATTTCCGATTTTCATTATGGCATATTCAGGGAATTCCATTTAAAGGGTACAGAGCCACAGCCCACAGAGTTTGGAGGCGCTGGTAAAGATTCTAATGTGTGTTTTCTCATATTGGGAAAGTAAAAAGCAGGAAAGCGACAAAGGTAGCCAATTGCACAGTGACAGTCCCAGGCAAGTACATTAATAGGTAAGATGAGAATAACAAAACCCAGAAAGTGCAGGTCCGATTAGTTAGGTGGCATCCTAGTTCTGCTACTGCTGATGACAGAATGTGAGTGACAACACAAGACTTATGAGATTGCTTAAGTTCTGATAGCAGCAAGGTCACAATGGGCGGATAACATTCCATTGTTGGGAAGTTTTAAATGATGGTGCAATGCAAGTTACATTAATGGATACATTGACACAGTGCCAACACAAGGATTGGGAAGGGTTTATGCAGAAGGGGAAATGCAAGGTGCACCAATAGTCAAAAGCCTGAGGGAAGGACAGTTTCTGTATTCATACAGCATTCTAATTTGTCCCCCTATCCCAAGTATGCTTGGTGTGGCAGCACTGGCTAGCAGGGTCTGAGCCAGTAATTTGATGCTGGATTGGAAAGGGTTCATTCAGAACGGGAAATGCAGGGTACACCAATAGTTAAAGACCTTGGGCAACACATGCTTCGTTATCAATGTTAAATCTGGGAAGAGACAGGTTCAGTATGAACTCAAGTGATACAGCATTCTAGTGCGTCCCCCTTTCCTCAGTTTGCTTGATTTGGCAGCCCTGGCTGTCAGGGTCTGAGCATGTTATTTGATGCTGGCATGGAGGCAGGAGGGATAATAGGGATAATAGAACCTGTGGATAATGCAGCCAAAGAGCAGATATTTCATCCACCTAGAGTGGAGCAACCAACTGTAACTGGCTCCACTTGCCAGTGCCCCTTCCAAGAAGGCTGTTTGGGAGAACCATTTGACTTTTCTCTCCACATTGTATGCTTCGGTATATACCTACCTGTTCATATCCCACCCCGTGTAATGGTTGCTGCACCACCACCTGCTGCACACAGCTGTGCCTATGTATACACAGGTTTCATAATAAGGGGCGGGGCATCGGGATTCATTGTGTACAATGGTGTCCATGTTCTTTCATATACCCCTAATCTAATCAATCCTTTCCTTCAACAAATGTTTTTGGAATCAGATGTGTGCACACCCGATGCTGAAGGAGATTACATGTTTAAATCAGATCGTTGTGCTGTCCCACTTTCCACAAGGCTTTTAAAAAGACACAAAATTATCTACTGGAGTTTGTTGGCCTGTGAGAAATGCCTCTGAGTCCTGACAATGTTCTCTATGTCTGCATTGGCAAAGATTGTTGTTTTGGTGGGGGCATCATGGCGGAAAGAGGCTTGTGCCATTGGTGGCAAGAATTCACAGGGTTTTGGATCAAACCTAGGCAGTTCTGATTTCCATTACTGCATTTTCAGAGTTTGGAGGCCTGCCAAAACTTCGAAAGCATTTGTTTTCTGATATTGGAGACAAAAAGCACTGCATGTAAAATCTAGGGAGGGGGCACCACTTGCACAGCCTGGGAATCTATTACATTGTTTCAGTGCCAGCAATATTTGGACAAAAGCTCTCACACATGGGAAATGATACAGGTTTAAGTTTGTAGTTTTGTATCGCGTGAACAATACATGAAGCCCTTCACAGTGCTTATGGAACGGAAAAAGGGAAGAGCAGTCCAAGACCTGTACATTTATAGGTAGCATGAGAATAACAAAACCCAGAAAAGTGCAGTCCTGATTAGTTAGGTGGGGTCCTAGTTCTGCTACTGCTGTTGATAGCAGTAGCAGAACTAGGATTAAGGATTAGGATTAATATGAGTAACCACAAAAGATTAAGAGCTTGACGCCGGCAATATCACAATGATCAGATAACATTCCATTGGGGAAGGTAGTGGTAACATTAATGGCTGTAACATTAATGGCTGAAGGTCTTGGGATATATTGGCACAATGCCGAACCAAGGATTGGGAAGAGCGTTACCATGTTCATGACAGCAAAACTGACATCAGCGCTGATGTCAGCTTTGCTGACATGAACATGGTAAGGCCAGCAAAGACCCACACCAAAGTTATCTGGAAGGAAAGCTAATGCAGAGACTAAGAATATATAAAATCATAGGATTTTACATTATATTTGTGTGCACACTACCTGAACAATGTTCTTAGGATTGCCCAGAAGGTGAGGTCATAGAGTGCAGTCCTCCCAGTTACACTCTTTGTTAGCAGAGAAAAGGGCTTAGTTTAGGATTTCGATTTCAATCATTTGTGGGTGTCCACCCATAGTATGGTTAAAAATGGAACCATAAAGTGTTTCTTTGGTTTAGGGTTCCCAATTTAAGCATGTAACTGTGATACTTATCATGTGAAGTGGAAGGGGAGGCTGTAAAGTGTAGGAAGATATAAAATGCATCTGGATAAAGTAGGCCAAAGACCAGTGTTGGGAGGCAGGTGCAGCTTAACACTTCATGAATGGAACACTAAGGGGATGATATATGGATGCAGTGCAGGATATGAAAATGGGTGAATCGTAAACATTTATTACTCATCAACCTCAGGTTGACAGCAATGTGTGGAGATTTCTAAAGCTTGTTATTTTCCAAACAGTCATGAAAATCTGAAAAGTCATTTGAGAGGATTCTCCTGTTGGAAAAAGTGACCAGAAGCTCTAGGTAGGCCAGTCTCCATTCTGGACAATTTACTGCACTTTTATGTATTTGGTGGGCATGATTGAGAGAGAGAGCTGTGCGGAATTTGTATCACCAGTCCATGTGTGAATAAAACTGGACTCCCACCCTCTGGCTTGCTCTAGAGTGAAAGGATCTTGGGTATGAAACTAGTTTTTCATGAATGTGCTACTGAGATCCATTAACTTACAATGCAAATATGATAACACCAACTACTGATGTTATATGTGTTGGGCTACGGTAATGAGGACACACCAGCTCCTTTATGAGCACTCCATGTAGTTAGTGTTTCTTTTACATCCATGTTGCAGAGGGCTTGTGGCAAAAAAAGGACACCCCACAAACTCAGAGGGCCTGGGCACAGTGGATGCTTTACCACAAAGGAGTATGGGTGTGAAGGCTGCATGTATTGGATTCAACAGCAAGCAGGAGGGTTGGAGGGAGAAGACAGGGCTTCAATCTCGATTGTACATCTTCGAAGCTGGTGGAGGGACCAAAATTATAGGGGGACCAAAGCATGAAGGAATACTGATGTAGAAAGAATGAAATGGCACTAAGAAGCATCAAATGGGGGAAAGCGGTGGTTAACCTCACCTCCCCAGGTTTTCACCAGGATCTTGACATTCACAGTGGCTCTGGAGTTCGGCTGGTCACCTTCTTTTTTTAATAATCTGGATTGTTGGCTGGAATTGCACGAACCACCTCAGAGGGCATTATTTCTCTTGTCATCCTCATTCCCTGGAAAGGATACTATACAGGTTCCTGGATGGAGAGGGGCACCAGAGGAGCCACTACAATTACTTCAGCATGCTGAGTGGCGACATGTGGGTTTAAGGACCAGAACAGACCTTGTAAGCTGAACAAGACACTTATGGACAGGTGTATCAATAAGGGCTTAATCCATATGGCTCAAAGCCTTCCATATGCTGGTCTATGGACAAAGGGGAATTGCGTTTTTATTTGCTTAGAGTCAGAAGAATACAAACATTTGGAAAGGTCATTCATCTGGCTACATCCACATTCCAAAGGAGAATGCCTATATGGCATTTAAAATAAAAAGCTAATTCTTGGTGAACGGTACGCTTGAGCTACAGCTCTCTATGTTTGAACAACTTTGTTTTAAGATATTCTGATAGACTTCGACTGGAGGGGCTCCAATTGACTATCTTTTCCAAATAATCCAATTTGAGGCCTTTCACCTTGCAAATGTCTTGAGCCAACTGGACCTCAGAACCTGAATTTTGCCAAGTGGGTCTTAATATCAGCAAGTTCCATGGAGGCTCAGATCCACAGCCACAAAAACACAATTGTCAATGCTGCCTCCCCCTTAATCCTAATCACCTAAATCCACACATTCTGCACTCCCCACCCCACTTGAGACTATGTGATCTGCTCTGCACTGCCTCCCCCACTAGTTGCTGGTAGATCCCTTTCTGTCAATTGCCCATCCTCACACTCCCCTGTTAACTCCATGCTCCCTTTTTCTCTGCTTCCCTCACTGTGTTCTTCCCCCTATGATTGTAAAGTATACCAAATAAAGTGCATTACTACAGACTGAACCTATACTAAAGACTACTGTTCTGATGATCAGACTCTGAAGAGACAGAACAACTTAAGTTATTGACAATTTGCATTGAACCAAACCCAGATACTTGCAACAATTAGAGGTTTAAGCAAAATTAGGTGTAAGAACTACTTCACGTGTTTAAGAGAAAGAAGGTGTAAGAACCACTTCAAATAGCAGGTTCCAGACACTTCCAAGCATGAGATAACCCCATTAGCCTGATGGCAAATCATGAGACTAGCACAGTTCTTAGAGGCAATATTACGAGGCCCAAGACAATACTCGCCCAATTAATTTAAATAGCCCATAAACTTGCCTGTTCAAATGCCAGCCACGCATCAAAGTATGCATTTCATTGGAAAAGAAAGGCTTGAATGTTCAATCTTACCAGAACACTGATTTAAAGTCCATTCATTATACGTAGCCAAGGATAAATATGTATATGGCATCATGTCTCCCTTCATATTTTCATTTTACACATAAATCCTCACATGAAAACACAGGTCATTTATTATAGGTAGAACACTGAGGGTACATTTAAAGAAAAGCTAGCCTTACATGGTTCCAAAATTAAGCACTGTTGGCGTTAACATTTTCATTTAAAATATAAAGACTTTACAAAACACAGGTAACATATTACAGTTAGAGCACTGGTAGGGTACATTTACAGATATACCACCCTAATGCAGTCCATATTAAGTAAGCTTGCCCTTTATTTTTTCATTTCTCATCTACTTTTCACTCTCATAAAACAGAAAAAGGTAATGTATTACATTTGGAACACTGCCAGGGTACATTTACAGAAAATTCATCCCAATTCAGTTCCAAATGGAGCACCAATTGCCCTTTACATTTGAATTTCACATAAAGACATTTTAATCCTACACAAAACACAGATAATGTATTACAGTTAGAACACTGAGGGTACAATTACAGAAAATGCACCCCAAAACAATACCAAATTAAGCACTGCTGCCCTTTTTATTTCCATTTGACATATTCCCATGATCCCTGCGCTTCCTAGACCATATGCGTGGAAGCCAAAAGCCCCAGAGTATTTTTTCTAGAGGTGTCTGACGGAAAGGGCTTGCAGCAAATACAAGACATTAAGCAGACTTGAGGCGGGGCACAGGGTGCACCGGGGACCTCTTTTACCTTATATACCTTAACCACAAGAAGGGAGGGGTAAGAAGGAGATGACTGGTTTTCAATCTTGGATTTTCTTATTCCAACCTGGTTTAGGTCTGAGGGCCATGGGGGAACCCACACTTCTATTTGGGCATGTGACATTTTGTGCAGAAAGACTAACGTGACAAGTGAAAGATGGGGAAAAGAGGTGATACAACTCACCTCAATGGGTTTTCACTAGGGTCACGAGATTGGCAGGGGCCCTGGATACTTGGGCTAACGTCCTCTTTTTAAAAATCAAGAACGCTGCCACCATTGACCGTTATATATTTTTTTAATATTTACAAAATATTTTACATGTACACAAGTCTCTGTGCTTATTTTACATTACATGAACATTTCAATTATTATAATGTGCTGAGTATTCAAGGGCCATCCTTAACATTCAGTGGGGTCCCACCCAGTTTTGACGCATGCACTGGATCCCAGGGCTGCAGCTGCTCTCTTCATGGTGTTGCACACGTAAGGCACGGTTTGGGACCTGGTGTTAAAGACTGCAACAGTGCTCTTTAGAACTTTCCTTGGTCCCATGCTAAACTCAGAGCCATGCAAAGGGAATGTAGCACCTGCAACGTGGAATCATCAGGTTCCTGGCATGCCCACTCTGAGTCCAAGAAAGTCTGGTTCATGCCTCTGAAAGAGGAGGGGGGTTGAACGTTGCTCCAAACAGACCTGTGAAGGCCACCTAACAATCGGGAATCGTTTGGGACCTTTGAGACTACTTTTATGCAGATGGAATGCATTACTACAGACTGAATCTATACAACAGACCAAACCTCTGATGCTCAGAGTCTGGAGAGAAAGAGCAAAGCTTATGTTTATTGAAAATATGCATAGAGTAAAAACTAATTCTCTAAGAATAAACTCAGCTATTTGCAACCATTAGTAGCAGCCACTTCCAAGCATGAGATAACCCCACTAGCCTGATGGATGGCAAATCATGACACTAGCAACATTCTTAGTGACAAAATGCACAGGCCCAGAGTAATCATTTCCTAAAACTTGTATGGTGTTCCAACTGGCTGATATAGCCCATGAAGGGGCATCTTTAAATGCCAGCCCTGCAACAAATCATATATTCTATTATTGAAGATGAAGGAGTGAATATTCAATTTGAACTGAAAACAGATTTAAAGTCAGTGTATACAGTGGCCCAGAACAAACTATATGGAACTAAGTTCCATATTGTAAACATTTTGATTTGAAAGCAAAAGGGAGTAGCACTGATCAGAAACTTTTGTGGGTGAATCAGACTGGTATTGAGCAATATCTAAAGACATATCACTAGCAAGAGCACAGAATCTCAAACTCTTAAAACCAATCGGTTTCTGGCCATAATAGCCTTAATGGCTGTAGATCCTTAGACCACTATGGACTTTTCTTTCTACTTTGCCTTTCTATGTTTTTCCTCAGTGAGAACACTTATTTCTTTGGTCCAAGGTCCCTGTGTTCGTAAAAAGCCCTCCTCTTACTACATATAGTTCATGTTTGTTCTTGCAGTTGATTTTGTGACTTACATTTTCTACCTGTTATCTAGCCTGTCTTTTTTATTGCCAAACCCCACTCATTGGCAATGTTTGTTACCCAAGACTTGTAGTTCTCGTGAACTGGTCTCTCTACTTCCTGTTTCTTTTATTATGTTTCTGTTGGTTTGCAGCCTTTACAATTCTAAGATGGTGCTCTAGTAATCAATGCGTTAGACCCTGCCTTCAGGTGTCTGATCTGCCCTTTATGTGGCCATATAATGAGCATCCCCAGTACAATAGGAAATTATGCAATTGGGTTTTTTATTACAAGCTATTGAGTTTGGTTGTAATTTCTCATTTTCACTTACATCGTTTCTTTTCTTTTTATTTGGGATTTCCTCATTATTACTCTCGTTTTGTTCCTTGTACTTGGAGATTGCCTGGACTCCACTTTCATACTATTTTATTGGTTTATTTTCCATATAATTTTGATAATTTTATGCACTATTTCAATTTCTCACCATTTTATTTAACTTGTATTTATTTCCTTGTATCTGGGATTGCCTGGGCCCGATTTTGCCCTATTTTCTTTCCTTGTACTTGGAGTTTGCCTGGACTCCTCCCTTCCAACCTGTTTTTCTCTTGGGCTGCAGCCCTTACCATTATAAGATGGAAGGCTACTGAGCAAAGCCCCAGTCGTCCTTTTGTGCCTTTCAATGAAACATCCTCAATGGTTCTGTGCATGTGTTTTGGCAGTGCACGTCCCACCACACAGGAAAATGATGCAGCTGGCTGCTTTATTCTTGAGCACCATGCTTATTTTTATTTTAGTTCCTACATTTTATTTGGCTCTCTGTTTGGTCTTCAATCTTTATTTGATTTTTAATATTCATTTCTCATTGTCTGTTTGTTTAGCTTGTATTTATTTCCTTGTATTTGGGAGTGCCTGGGCCCACATTTACCCAAATGTTTTTTTCCTTGTACTTGGAGGGTGCCTGGACTCCACCCCTACCCGCCACCTTTTTATTGTGAGAAGAAACCGCTTCAGCTGGCTGCTTTATTTTGAAGCACCTACCTATTCTGCACCTTGATTTGAATTTTTTTTTTTACCATTGGCCATTTGATTTTGTTGTTGGTTTGTTATTTTAACTTCTGTTTCCTAGTTATTGTGGTTGCCTGGTTGCATTCTTTCCTTGTATTCAGATTGAGGAATGGTCTCACTGCACTGTATTTTCTTTAAGTTCTTTTCAAGGTCGCCACCTGTTTTGCTCTGAATAATCCTCTTCTGTCCTGCTTCTGTGGCAAAACTGGGTTGCAGTTTCTACTTTTATTCTTTGAGAATTGCTGCTGTTGGAGTGGCTATTGAAGATATTCTGCATAATTCCAGCTTCTTTTGTCCTTCACAAAATACAAATTTCACGCTTTACAACTAGTGAAATCTCCATTATTTTCTAGTTACAAAAGTAATGACTTTCCTTTATTCATTAAATGCTTGGACAAGTACCACGAAGTTGTCAGTTATACTTATGTTTCTGATTTTTACACATACAGAAGGAAATTACTATTTCCTTTCAGCATTTATTTGTAAAAAAAATAGATAGAAGAAAAAATGTATATTTCTTGAGTATCTGTTCAGTTTGTCAATTATGCCTTACAGGCCAATAATGGCTGTGCAAAGGAGAGGCCAGAAAAGTGATATGTTTACCTTTGAAATAGTTTAACGGGATAAAGAGATGTTTATTACATCATCACGAGGAGCAGGTGTATATTTCTAAGGTGAAAATGGATCTTGGATTGATGTGTAAGAATCCAAGAATACAGCTCTAAGAGCTTCCCATTACAGGCATCAAAGTGCTACTTTTAATTTGAATAAATTCAGAAAATCAATAGTTGCAAATTATTTACAGAGAGAAAATATAAATGTGGATAAATATGAAATTACTAAAAAATACAGATGGAATACCATGAAACCGGGATCCTCCATTTCAAATCTCCCTTTAAGATGAATATGAGGTAGAATAGCCAGATCGTAATCCTGGGATAGATGATCCAACAAAACAGCCTCAATTTATTAGGGCAATTTTCAGTTTACCGTAAGAAAAGCATATTAAGAGTTAAGATGGGACTAGCAAAACTTCTAGACGGTTGGTAGGCAAATGCTGAGACTAGCAAGCTGGCAAGCAATGGTGAAAGGATTAGGATAGCTTTGTTGCAACATATATTCAGAAAATGCCTATTAAATGCATTTCTATAGATATTGCCACATATTGCTATTCTTTGATGTCAAATTAACGCCATTTCCTTTTCACAACATCCTTCTGGGGCCACAGGTTGCAAGTGTTGTACAAAAACGCAGCGTGCTAGGAGCAATAGAACTCAGTTTTGTTAATAGTTAAAGCAATGCCTGGTTACCATAACCTTGAGGCCATTCACTGGATGTACAATATCTGAAATATCTTACAGGCACAATTACAGCCGGGTGTGAATTTTGTACAGAGGTACTAGGTTGCACATGCACTAATATTCCCATAAGGGTACTTGACTTCCTTCACCCTACGGAAGATTTTTTTTTTTTCTTAGCTCCTTGATATTTTATATTCTTAGAGCAAATTTGGGATCTTATGCTTCCAATTAATTATCATTTAGCCCCTCTAAGCACAATGAAGGCAACAGGGAAACAGTTTGCGATGGTGTGGTATCTTCAGGTGACTACCAGAAGGTCTGAGAACTTCACACAACCACCCCTGTGCAAATGGCAGGGAGCCTGAGCTGAACCTGTGATTTTGCTGTTTTTTGCAGCTGAGCTTTGCCCTTTTCCCGGGATTTACAGCATGCAGCAGTATTGTAAAAAGCCCAGAAAAAATGTACTACTATAAAAAATGCAAAACAATAAAATGAATAACTTGTCAGTCCTCTCAATGGCACCATATACAGAATGACTAGTACTAGTAAAGGGAACCAGGTTGAACATGTATGGTTGTTGGACACAGGCAGGATTTCCCTGCTCACATTTACATGTCAAAAGCAAGCTTTTCTAAATGAGAACTGTTTATAGCTGATATGTTAAATGGAGATGAGAGGTCCAATATCAGGAACAACCAGATGCATTCCAGGATTAGTACACAATAGACAGCATCCAGCTGCTGCAGAGTCACAATGCCTGCACTGCAATTAACACTACCACTAGATTGGTCAGGAGCAAGAAGAGAATTGTCACACAAGTGTAGGTACAATTGCAGGGATAACATTTTTTGTATAGTATTTCCCAAGCAAGGAAGAGTTATACAATCTTCAATTCATTCTTTAAAGACGACCTCTTTAAGGCAGGTCTGTCTCTGGATGACACAATTGTAAATAATCAAAACATTAAATTGACTTTATTCTAAACCTTCGTTTGAAATCCTTGGCGGTAAAAAGGGGGGTTTCTGCCAAGACTTGGAGTAAAATATCTCAATTACAGGAGACAGTTGACTGTCATGTATAGATTGTAGTGGGTGGTTCTTCACTGCGATGGAAATAAAAAAAGGCAAAGGCAGAATCAATGGGCTAGCTCGTTCTGTTTGTATTAGTTTTTAATGGGTAGATATATTTTTAGATGTATCATTCAAAGTGGATTTGCTATTGCTACTGCCACAAACCATGTAGAATCACACTGGCACACAGTATTTGGGTACTACTGGCATTCACCCACCAATAGCTCACATTCCAAACCTGTCTCTTTCTCCTCCCAACCCACTAAACTCTAAAAGCACAGATGAGCTATGCAAGAACACTTTACAATGAGATAGCTAAAACAGTCACCTTTAATATATGAACCTATCCACCAGCTACTAAATAACTTGCATTTATGCAAACAAATCATCAACCTTTCATTTGACTTTGCCTATCAAAATATATCCCACTTACATTAGATTCTTGACATGCACCAATTATTTAGTCTTACAAACCATGAAAAACAAGGTAATAGGTGATTCGTATATGTACCATTGGAAATTGAAAAGGCAAGATTCATGGAATAAAGTAGAAACATTAAATAAGCTTAGTAAATTCTTTTCAGACAAATCTGTCACATACCATACTGATTCTACAGAAAGAGAACCCAAATAAATACACTAACACATCAAAGATCACAAAATATTTTACTCTAGACTTTCTAAGAGGAATATATTAGGATGAAAAACATGCATGTGTAACATGAGCACCATTGCCCGGGCCTGACACTTGCATACACTTAAACGTCACGTGAAAGATCATAGTAAAACACAAATGCCCCTTACACCGGAAACAGAAATTATCCATCCACTTCTATGTACAAACAAATAAAATGTCAACCCATAGCAAACAGGAAAAAGTTGCATTCTCATATGAACCCACCACAACACAGTGTCTCCCAGAGCAGTAATTACATTTCCACCCCTGGAATAATAAACCTCAATAACACGTGAAACATTATGAAATGAAAACATCAAAACATGAAGGGACTTGGGTAACATAGAACAAGCATAAGCGTATAAATAAACACACCCATTCACCTGTGAACATCAACACAACATGCTGCGACTCCCAAGCACATGCACATGAAAGGCTTGGTTCTCTAATATGCTAACATCAGGTGGGTACCGAGGATGGTGAAAAACTGGCAAGTTAGGTGAGGAATCTGCTCTGGAATCAAGTGTCGCAAGCAAAGAATAGTTGTACCAGACCTGACAAACTAGTCCTACCCCTTGACTGGCCTTAATTAGCTGTGACCAGTATATCTGAATATCCCTTATTGTTGGAAAAGTATACTATGAGGCCAATTGAAAAGTATTTCATGGCCTAGATGGTAGTAGCAGTCAGTGTAGCAAAACCCAACGTAGCTTGTTCCTGTCTTTACTTTACCCTCACACACTTCACAGGAGTAACCCAGCTCACTATGTCAGAACCCATGGTTTTCCAATGCCCACTTCTTTGGATGTGGTCTGAAGTCTCAAAGTACTGCAGTTGGCCTGCCAAAAAGAAATTCATGAGGCTTTTCGAAAGCTCTCAGATTCGTTTCTTCGGCCGGCAAATATTAATGTGATCCCAAAAGGCTAACCACCTCAAAATTGTCTCTTGGGTTCTTATACCTCCCATGTCTCATTGCAGCCTTAATATGTAGTGCCTTTTACCGAAAACTGACTTTGTCCACAAAATGCCTAGAAGGTATCACTGGTGCTAACTCCATCTGCTCGACTTACAGACTGCCCTGACATTGACGTGATACTATACCATTCTGTCTTCCTGGCGTGTACGTAAATGGTCTTGTCAAATGCTTGGAGGTTAATGTTTTGGCAGAATACAGATTGCAGTAATCAGTAAAGATGGTCACAGAATGCAAAGTTCCTAGAAGATAGTGTCTCCATTCTTGAAATGCAGCCTTGGTCAGGAGCAACTTGTCCAACATGATGTAATTATCCTCTGCTGCAGTTTGCAAATTTGTTTAAAGCCCCCCAAAGTGGAGGCATCTGATTAGACTAAAATGGTTGCTTATTACAGTATTGGTCCAGATAGGAATTGTTACTTCAGGAATCCAAATGGGTGATCCCCTTTCCCAGACCAACAAAACTTCAGACCTTTTCCAAAAGCCTGATTATGGAGGATAGCAGTCTTGAAGTCTTGATGAACTATTGATTGAAGTTGGCAAATACAACTATCGATTGAAGTTGGCAAATACAAAAAACATTGTATATGTTGCACACTCACCACAGAAGACCAATCAGTGCTGGCTTAGCCTTCCGTTCATCCCTAGAGTGGACGGAGAGTACATGGAACAAGAAAAACACTTAGATGAAAGTTGGAGAAGGGGAACACGTAAAGAGAGGTTGATGAGATGACAGAAGGGGTAGAGTAAGAAATGAAGGAATAGAAGATAGAACTGGAGGGTTAGAAGCCAGGAGAAAAGGAGGGAGTAAAAAGTAAAGCTTTTTACGATCTATGGAAGAAAGATGCCTCTAAGCTGTTGAAAATGAAGGCAGACCAAGGAACAGGAAATTGACAAGAGGAATGGGGTGACATGGTGTGCCCAAAGAGAATGTCCATTAAAGTCTTCACAGAGACTGGGTTTAGCAGTTTCTGCCATGTGTAATTCCAGACCCCCATCAAACGATGCAAGGGTACTGAGATGGCGTTACCTGGTAGGAGAATCCAGAAGGGCCACTGTTCATTCTACATCAGCGAATAAAGACCTGGACCAATAAAGTTTAGCTAAGGACTATAATGAAGTCCCAGACACTATGCATGGCTGTTTATCAATCAAGGTGAAGCCCCTGTCCCAGAAACAGACAGAAGCACTGACAATCAACCCTGTTCCTAAAGTGCCAAATTAGAAAACACGGGTACATGTTGCTGAATCTGCACCAGACATTCCAAGAATATAGAACGTTGAAAATAGAAGTTTTGAGTAGTCTTTTAACACTTCAACTGTCACAGGATTTAAATTTCACAGAGGAATATTACCAAGCAGGAACATTAAAACAAGCAGCAAATCTAGTAACTGCCAAGCCAGAAAACCGCATTTTTTCAACTGCTGCATAGTTCCAACTGCCAAGCCAGAAAACCACATTTTTTCAACTGCTGCATAGTTCCAATGAAAAAAATATGCATCTCAATAAGACGCTGCCTTCACCAATAAACATAAGTGTCTGAAAGGTAGGGAATCGGAACTAAACTTAATTTAAGGTAAGTAACTAGTCTTTGTTAACACCTTTACAAATGCATTTGGAATGTCAAATAAAAGTTCAATAAAGTAACCCTGTTCCAAACAAAAATGTGTACTGTCGTTTTTCCCAACCTCGCCTTGTCATGGTGGTTGGGCTGAGCTGCGGTTTCACTTTTGAAGCAGCAGGACGAAAGAAAAAGCTGCAAGTGAGGTTAGAAATCTGCCCTGAAGTCACTGTGGCAAGCAACAGCAGGTCTTATGTCTTTGGATGACCCCAGCAAAGTGCCAGTTACGCCATGGCCCATGCTGACATGAACAACAAGGCCACAAACTTATGTGGCAGTTTCTTTTCTTGTCTCTTCCACTGGGAGAGAAATGAACGAGTGAAGTGGACTTGCACGCTGCCTGGGAATTAATCCACAGCCCTTCCTTTGGGGGCACTCACGGACATGCTCTCACCTTCACCTAGGCTGCATGCACACTTTATGGCCTGGGACTTTACAGCCTGGGCCCAGAATCTTCTGGGTTTTAAGAGCCACTGAAGAATGTATCATGAAACCGGATTATAAAATGCCTACAATGTCCCTGACAGAGCTTCTAGAAGCAGCAGTACTTCTACAGCCAATTTCCCCTCAGCTCACCTGTCAGAATCAGTGTGGCAAGCATAGTATTACCAGAACTGTCAAACTAGCCCCCCGGTTGACTGGGATGAAGTCACTACCCTTAATCAACTGGGACCAGTATATCTGGATATCACTTATCATCGGAAAAGTCTACTATGAGGACCATTGAAAAAGTATTTCATGGTCTAGATGGCAGTGGCGGTCGGGGTATCAAAAAAGCCAGGTGGCATTGCCCTCACACACACTTCACAGGAGTCACACTCTATGTCAGAATGCATGGTTTCCCGGTGCACGTTTCTTTGGATGTTGTCTAAAGTCTCAAAGTACAGTGAATGGGCAGCAAAAAAGAAAGTTATGACGCTCCCCGAAAGCTCTCTGCTGCATATCTTCCACTGGCAAATATGTGAACCCATAAGGATAACCACCTCAAAGTTGTCTCTTGGCTTTCTATATCTCCCATTCCCACATTTCTCATTGCAGCCTTAACGGAATGACTTCCCCACAAAGCTGACTTTGTCCACAAACTGCCCAGAAGGTATCATTGGTTCCAACTCCATCTGCTCGACTTTCTGACTGCCCTGAAATTGATGTGATAAGGAGTCCACTATATCATTCTATCTTCCCGGCATGTACATAAAAGCTGTTGTCAAATGCTTGGAGGTTAATGTTTTGGCAGAATACAGATTCCGATAATCAGTAAAGATGGTCAAAGGATGCAAAGTTCCTAGAAGATAGTGTCTCCATTCCTGAAATGCAGCCTTGGTCAGGAGCTACTTGTCCAACATGATGTAATTAGCCTCTGCTGCAGTTTGCATTTAAAAGAAAAGCAGCAGAATGCAGCTGGCCTCATTGCTTTGTGTCTTTGAGAGAGCATCCTGTACACCCAAAGTGGAGGTATCTAATTAGAATAAAAATGGTTGCTTATTAAAGTATTGGTCCAGAACAGAATTGTTACTTCAGGAATCCAAATGGGTGATCCCCTTTGCCAGACCAACAAAACTTCAGACCTTTTTCAAAAGCCTGATTATGGAGGATAGCAGTTTTGAAGTCTTGATGAACTATCGATTGAAGTTGGCAAATACAAAAAACCTTGGATATCTTGCACACTCGCCACAGAAGGCCAATCAGTGCCTGACTTAGCCTTCCGTTCATCCATTTGCACCAGTGACAAAAGAAAAACCAAAAACATTCCACTACCCTGGCATGCAACTGACATCTGCTGATGCAAGGGAGAAAGCAAAGGTGTGAGTTTTGTCAGAAGGAAGAGGAGGCAGAGGAGAAACTCCTAGAGTGTAAGGAGAGGATATGGAACAAGGAAAACACTTAGATGAAGGTTGGAGAGGAGGAACACCTGAAGAGAGGTTGATGAGATGACAGAAGGGTAGAGGAAGAAATTAAGGCATAGAAGAGACCAAGGAATAGGAAATTGACAAGAAGAGGAAAGAGGTGACGTAGCGTACCCCAAGAGAATATCCATAAAAGGCTTCACCGAAAGGGGGAAGTTGAATTTCATGGGGTTTAGCAGTTTCCGCCATGTGTAATTCCATACCCCCGTCTAATGATGCAAGGCTATTGAGATGGCCTTACCTGGTAGGAGAATCAGAAGGGCCACTGTTCATGCTGCATCAGCGAATAAAGACATGTACAAGAAAGGTAGGCTAAGGACTATAATTAAGACCCAGAGACTATGCATGGCTGTTTATTAATCAAGGTGAAGCCCCTGACCCAGAATGAGAGGGAAGCACTGACAATCAACCCAGTTCCTAAAGTGCCAAATTAGAAAACACGGGTACATGTTGCTGAATCTGCACCAGACATTGCAAGAATATAGAATATTGAAAATAGAAGTTTTGAGTAGGCTGTTGCAACTTCAGCTGTCACAGGATTTACATTCCTCAGAGGAATATGGTAAACTGGTCTTTTTTTATTGCCAAGCAGGAAGATTAAAACAAGCAGCAAAGCTAGTAACTGCCATACCTGAAAACCACATTATTTCAGCTGCAGCATAGTTCCAATGAAAAAATGTGCATCTCAATAAGGCACTGCCTTCACCAAGAAACGTAAGCTGACAAAAGGTAGGGAATCGGAACTAAACATAATCTAAGGTAAGTAGCTAGTGTTTAACAATTCTACAATTGCATTTGAAATGTCAGATATAAGTTCAATAAAGTAACCCAGTTCCAAACAAAAAGGTCTACTGTCGTTTTTTCTAACCTCACCTTGTCATGGTGGTTGGGCTTAACTGTGGTTTCACTTTTGAAGCAGCAGGACCAAAACAAAACATACAAGTGAGGTTAGAAATCTGCCCTGGAGTCACTGTGGCAAGCAACAGCAGTTCCTATGCCTTTGGATGACCCCAGCAAAGTGCCAGTTACTCCATGGCCCATGCTAAGTGGACTTGCACGGTGCCTGGCAATGCATTCACAGTCCTTCCTTTGGGGGCATACACAGACGTGCTCTCACCTTCACCCGGGCTGCATGCACACTTTATGACCCGGGACTTTAGAGCCTTGGTCCAGAATCTTCTGGGGTTTAAGAGCCACTGAAGAATCTGACAGGAAACCAGATTATAAAACGCCTAAAATGTCCCTGACAGAGCTGATATACAAGCATCAGTAGTTCTACAGCCATTTTCCCCTCGCCTCAACTGTCAGAATCAGTGTGGCAAGCATAGTATTACCAGAACTGGCAAACTAGCCCCCCGGTTGACTGGGATCAAGTCACTAGCCTTAATGAACTGGGACCAGTATATCTGGATATCACTTATCATCGGAAAAGTCTACTATTAGGACCATTGCAAAAGTATTTCATGGGCTAGATGGCAGTGGCGGTCGGGGTATCAAGAAAGCCAGGTGTCCTGGTCCTGCTTGACATTGCCATCACACACACTTCACAGGAGTCACATAGCTCATTCCTTGTCATATGCATGGTTTCCCGGTGCATGTTTCTTTGGATGTTGTCTAAAATCTCAAAGTACAGTGGATGGCCAGCCAAAAAGAAAGTCAGGATGCTCCCCGAAAGCTCTCTGATGCATATCCTCCACTGACAAATATGTGAACCCATAAGGCTAAACACCTCAAAGTTGTCTCTTGGCTTTTTATACCTCCCATTCCCACATTTCTCATTGCAGTCTTAATGAAGTGACTTTCAACTAAAGCTGACTTTGTCCACAATGTGCCCAGCAGGTATCATTGGTTCCAACTCCATCTGCTCAACTTTCAGACTGCCCTGAAATTGATGTAATAAGGAGTCCACTATATCTATCATTCTGTCTTCCCGGCGTGTACGTAAATGGTGTTGTCAAATGCTTAGAGGTAAATGTTTTGGCAGAATACAGATTCCGATAATCAGTAAAGATGGTCAGAGGATGCAAAGTTCCTAGAAGATAGTGGGCCTCATTACGACCCTGGCGGAGTGGGTTTCCGCCAGCGCTAATCGCGGCGGACCCGTCCGCCGTACTACGAGTTCCCTCAGCGCCATGGCGCCGTTCTCCGCCTGGTTTTACCAGGCGGAGAAAACCATGGCGCTAAGGGACCTCGTTGTTAATTACGCCGCCGTACTTTACGGCGGCGTAATTAACTCCTTCCCCACTCCCATTATACCCTATGGGGCAAGAATGGGAATGGGGAAGGGCAGAATGGGGATTGGGGATTTACCGCTCCGCCAAGGTCGGAATGGGGCGGTAAATCCGCCAACCCCCATGGCGCTATCGACGGCTTTCCGCCGTGCTTCGCGGTGCATTTAGCACCGCGAAATCCGCCAGGGTCGTAATGAGGCCCAGTGTCTCCATTCCTGAAATGCAGCCTTTGTCCGGAACTACATGTCCAACATGATGTAATTAGCCTCTGCTGCAGTTTGCATTTAAAAGAAAAGCAGAAGGATGCAGCTGGCCTCATTGCTGTGTGTCTTCGAGAGAGCATCCTGTACACCCAAAGTGGAGGCATCTGATTAGAATAAAAATGGATGCTAATTACAGTATTGGTCCAAAACAGAATCGTTACTTCAGGAATCCAAATGGGTGATCCCCTTTGCCAGACCAACAAATCTTCAGACCTTTTCACAATCCTGATTATGAAGGATAGCAGTCTTGAAGTCTTAATGAACTATCGATTGAAGTTGGCAAATAAATAAAGTGTTGCATATCTTGCACACTCGCCACAGAAGACCAATCAGTGCCTGACTTAGCCTTCCTTTCATCCATTTGCACTTGTGACAAAAGAAAAACCAAAAAACATTCCACTACCCTAGCATGAAACTGACATCTGCTGATGCAAGGGAGAAAGCAAAGGTGTGAGTTTTGCAAGAGAGGAGAGGAGACACTCCTAGAATGGAATGAGAGGATATGGAACAAGAAAAACACTTAGATGAAGCTTATAGAGGAGGAACACCTAAAGAGAGGTTGATGAGATGACAGACGGGGTAGAGGAAGAAAATAAGGCATAGAAGAGAGAAATTGATGCAGGAAGCTAGGAGAAAAGAAGGTAGGAAAACGTAAAGCTTTTTAGGATCTAGGGAAGAAAGGTGCCTGTCCCTAAGCTGGTGAAAATGGAGGCAGACCAAGGAACAGGAAATTGACAACAAGAGGAAAGAGGTGACGTAGCGTACCCCAAGAGAATGTCCATAAAAGGCTTCCCCAAAGGAGTTGAATTCCATGGGGTTTAGCAGTTTCTGCCATGTGTAATTCCATACACCCGTCAAAAGATACAAGGGTACTGAGATGACGTTTCCTGGTAAGAGAATCCAGAAGGGCCTATGCATGGCTATTTATCAATCAAGGTGAAGTCCCTGACCCAGAATGAGACAGAAGCACTGACAACCAACCCTGTTCCTAAAGTGCCAAATTAGAAAATACTGGTACATGTTGTTGAATCTGCACCACAGACATTCCAAGAATATAGAACATTGAAAATAGAAGTTTTGAGTAGGCTGTTGAAACTTCAGCTGTCCAGGATTTACATTTCAGAGGAATATGGTGTAAACTGGTATTTTTGTATTGTCAAGCAGGAATATTAAAACAAGCAGCAAAGCTAGTAACCGCCAAGCATGAAAACCACATTTCAGCTGTAGCAATGAAAGAAAGAATGTGTATCTCAATAATGCTGCCTTCACCAAAAAACATAAGTGTCCGAAAGGTAGGGAATCAGAACTAGATTTAATTTAAGGTAAGTAGCTAGTCTTTGTTAACACCTGTACAAATGCATTTGGAATGCCAAACATAAGTTCATTAAAGTAACCTGTTGGGAAGTGAAGTACTGCACGCCTTAATAAGATTATTAGGATATTTATTGAAAGACGAATACAATAAGGACCCCCAGGCAAACGGTGATCCTGAAGAAACTCAAACCAACTCTTAACTGACACAAACAGAATCTTACATGTAAACAGAAAGGCTCTGACTTCATCATCAGAATTTATAAGCAGAGAAGATTCCATGTGACATCAATGCACTCTGGAAGTCACATTACAACATAACCCTGTTCCAAATAAAAATGTGTACTGTCGTTTTTCCCAACTTCACCTTGTCATGGTGTTTGGGCTTAACTGTGGTTTCACTTTTGAAGCAGCAGGACCAAAGAAAAAAACCTGCAAGCGAGGTTAGAAATCTGCCCTGGTGTCACTGTGGCAAGCAACAGCAGGTCTTATGTCTTCGGATGACCCCAGCAAAGTGCCAGTTACTCCATGGCCCATGCTGACAGGAACAACAAGGCCATAACCTTACGTGGCAGTTTCTCTTCCGCTGGGAGTGAAATGGTCGAGTGAAGTGGTCTTGCACACAGCCTGGGAATGAATCACAGCCCTTCCTTTGGGGGCACACACGGACGTGCTCTCACTTTCACCTGGGCTGCATGCACACTTTATGGCCAGTGACTTTAGAGCCTCAGCCCAGAATCTTCTGGGTTTTAAGAGCCACTGAAGAATGTGACAGGAAACTGAATAAAAAAATGCCTAAAATGTACCAGACAGAGCTGCTAGAAGCAGCGGTACTTCTACAGGCAATTTCCCCTCAGCTCATCCGTCAAAATCAGTGTAGCAAGCAAAGAACAGTTGTCCGAGAACTGGCAAACTAGCACTCCCCCTTGACTGGGATGAAGTCACTAGCCTTAATGAGCTGTGACACTTATATCTGGATATCCCTTATCATCGGAAAGGTCTACTATGAGGCCCATTGAAAAAGTATTTCATGGTCTAGTGGTAGTGGCGGTAGGGGTAGCAAAAAAGCCAGGTGGCTTGGTCCTGCCTCACTTTGCTCTCACACACACTTCACAGGAGTCACATAGCTCACTATGGGCCTCATTACGACCGTGGAGGTAACCATGGCGCTATTACTGATTCCGCCATGGTGAATGGAGCAATTACCGCCCCATTCCAAGGTTGGCGGGGGTGGTAATTCCCCATTCACCATGTCCCTCCCCCATTCCCATTTTAGCCCCCATAGGGCTCAATGGGAATGGGGAAGACGGTAATAACGGTACTGCAAATCGCAGTACTGTTATTACCTCTAAAGTTTTACCAGCCGTTAAGGAAGGACCCGCAAAGGGAACTCGTAATAGGGCGGTAAGGGATTACCGGTACCGGTGCCCTTACCGGTACCGGATATCCCTTACCACCCGAGTCGTAATGAGGCCCTATGTAAGAATGCATGGTTTCCCAGTGCACGGTTCTTTGGATGTTGTCTAAAGTCTCAAAGTACAGTGAATGACCAGCCAAAAAGAAAGTCACGATGCTCCCCGAAAGCTCTCTGATGCATATCTTCCACAAGCAAATATGTGAACCCATAACCACCTCAAAGTTGTCTCTTGGGTTCTTATACCTCCCATTCCCACATTTCTCAATGCAGCTTTAATGGAGTGACTTTCACCTAAAGCTGACTTTGTCCACAAAGTGCCCAGAAGGTATCCTTGGTTTTAACTCCCATCTGCTCGACTTTCAGACTGCCCTGAAATTGATGTGATAAGGAGTCCACTATACCATTCTGTCTTCCCTTCATGTACGTACATGGTCTTGTCCGGTGATCAGTAAAGATGGACACAGGATGCAAAGTTCGTTGAAGATAGTGTCTCCATTCCTAAAGTGCATCCTTAGTCATCCTTGGTCAGGAGCTACTTGTTCAACATGATGTAATTAGCCTCTGCTGCAGTTTTCATTTTTTTCAAAGGCAACAGGATGCAACTGACTTCATTGCATCCTGTACACCCAAAGTGGAGGCTTCTGATTAGAATAAAAATAGTTGCTGTTTACAGTACTGGTTCAGAACAGATTAGTTACTTCAGGAAACCAAATGGGGCATCGCCCCCTGAAAGTTTCCTTTTTGTGGGCATCGGCTTAATCGGTGTTTGACCCGTGCAGATGCCATTCCACCAGGCGCTGCACAGGTGAGTGGGGCTCTGTAATTGACCCTCCTGGTCTGTGACTTAGATTTTGGAGGACCTTTGTGCCTCTTTGGCCTGGCACCCACGTGATCCTTCTCCCATTCCCCTTCTGCATTTCCTATGACTTCCCTCCTGCCTCCCAGCCCGCCCCCCACCTGACTGGCTCATCTATGGTCTTAACTGACCTTCCCTGGGCGCCCTCGCCCGGCAGCCCCTGCCGCTAAGGGCCCCTAGGCAAAGGGCGGCTCCTATAGTGGCGGCTCCAGCTAGTGTCTGCAGGTGTCAGAAGGGGAAGCCAGTGGCCAGCCATCAACCAGCAGCAACTAAGTAAGGTAGGAGTGGCCCTGGTCAGGAGTGAAGCCTTCACTCTACCCTGGATACCCTGCCACTTAGCAAACTCTCAGACTTAGATGTGTTTTTGTCCTGGTTTAAAATTGCATTGTGAAAGTATTTAAAATTGCACTGTGAAACCTAGACCTTTTTTTCCCTATACAGGACTCTCAGACTTAGGTGTGCTTTTCTCCTGGTTAAAATTGCACTGTGAAAGTTTAAAATTGCACTGTGAAAGTTTAAAATTGCACTGTGAAACCTAGGCCCTTTTCCCCTATACAGGGCTCTTAGACTTAGGTGTGTTTTTCTCCTGGTTTAAAATGACATTGTGAAAGTATTTAAAATTGCATTGTGAAAGTATTTAAAATTGTACTTTGAATCCTAGGCCTTTTACCCCTATTTGGGACTCTCAGACTTAGGTGTGTTTTTCTCCTGGTTTAAAATTGCATGTGAAAATAGTGCCATTCTGTGGTTTTGACTTCCTAGCAAAGCATTCATCTACCTAACTTCTACCATTGGCAGAGCGCCTATTGTCTTGTCCAATTGTCTACTATTGTCTCATCTCTCTCTGTCTTGTCTGCTTGTGCCCGTCCCTTCGTCCCTCCCTAGTGTTCAACCCTCCCTCCCCCTTCCTCTTCTCTCCACTCCCCTCCTACTCTATTGTGCCCTCTGTCTCTCCTATCTTTTCTCACTGCTTCTCTATCAACTATCCTGCTCTCCTCACTAAATCTGGTAGGAAGAAGTTTAAAAAGGACATCCTGGTCTCCATACCAGGCCTCCCTATCGCTGACACCTATAGCAGTGCCTCTTCTAGGCAAACCCTCACTGACATCCTCTTTGGCGTTCCCTCGCCGGACCGATGGACACTTCATATGGTCTCTGTGCTTTCTCCTCTCTCTTCTTCTCCCATTAATAGTGGCACCCGGTGGAGGCCCTCCTGGCCTCCTTCGACTCCTCTAAGGTCATAATAAATGTTTACCTGAATGGTACCGTCTTGGTCCAAGGCTCTCAGGCTAGCCTTCTCCTCTTCGATAGGCGCTTCCCGCGCCTCATCAATTTCCTTCCTTCTCCTGCTGTCCCCTCTCTTCCCTCAACGGCTTCCTTGCCTCCCCATGAGGTCTCCTCATTGGCTACCTTGCCCTCTCCTCCTTCCTCTTCTGCCCCCCCCTCAGCCTTCTTCTATACCTCTGCAGTGTGTACCTCTGATTTGCACCCCTCCCCCGAAGTCTTTCAAGGACGGCAACCTTCTCAATATTGCCACTCTTAACCCTCGCTCAGATGTTAAACACTCCTCTGACATCTGCTGCCTCCTGGAAGAACTTCACCTTGATGTCCTCGGTCTCACCGAGACATGGTTCACGGCCAGCTCTGTCACAAGCTTTTACACTCTCCTCCCTGATGGCTACAAGATCCTCTCCGTGACCAGGTCCAACTGTTCCGGAGGAGGTATAGCCCTGATCTTCCCCGAGTGGATTCCTGCCTCAGTCATTCCTACACAGGCCTACTCCTCTTTTGAATGCCTCATCTGCTGGCTCTCTCTCCCTCCTGGCCATTCCCTTACTGCGGCTACCAACTATTGGCCACCTGGGCAGATCACCTCCATCCTCTCTGAGAGGGCGGACCTCTCCTCCTCCGTCCTGGCCTCGACCACTCAACTCCTCCTTCTTGGAGACTTTAACATCCACCTGGATGTTTCCTGTCCTTCCTCTGGACTCTTTTGCGACCTCTGCGACTCTCTCTCACTCTCTATCCTCCCCTCTGTCCCGACTCACTCTGCAGGGCACACTCTGGATGTTCTTATCTCTACAGACCTTCCCCTTTCTATCCCTCTTACCACTCCTCTCTCCTGGAGTGATCACTTTCCCCTTTCCTCCCTGCTCACTCTCTCCACCCCTCAGGCCAAGCCAATTCCACCACTGCCACCTACCCTCTAGATCATCCAACCCATGAAGCGTGTTTCAGTTGAGGCTTTCTACGCCACTTTCTCACCACCTCCTCCCCCTTTGGCTGACCCACACCCTGACACATCCCTCTCCATGCTCCACTCTGCTATATCTGATACTCTCAATGTTCTTGCCCCTGTCATGAGGATTTGCTTAAAGCCCAAAGCCAAGTGCAACTCCTGGTACAACTCAGACCTCATCACCCTTAAACACAAGTGCAGGGTGGCTAAGAGGAAATGGTGTGCTTCCGGTACATCCTCTGACAAACTGGCCTGCCGACTGCTCCAAAAGCAATACCGGCTCTCTGTCTGCACCAAGAAGAGAGCCCACATCCAAGTCCGTGTCTCTGCGGCATCTAACAACTCGGCCGAACTCTTTAAAATCTGCAAGGAGCTGGCCAATCCTGCTGCAGTCTCTACCTCTCCTGTCCCCTCCCAGGCCCTATGCACGGCCCTGGCTTCTTATTTCATCTAAAAAACTCATGACTTCCTGTCCTCTCTCTCTTCCTCCCTCCCTGCCGCCACTACTCCCTGCTCTCCCTCTGGCCCTTCTTTGGCCACCTCTCCTCCTTCTTTCTCTGCCTTTCCCTTGTTCTCCCCAGACAAGGTTTCTAGACAAGTCTGATCTATGAAAGTCTTGTCAAAACATGTTCACCCATGTTCCATCAAAAGCATCAAGAACCACATTGACACCTTGGCCCCTGCTCTGGCTGACTTCTGCAACCACTCCTTCACCACTGGTGTCTTCCCTTCCCCCCTGAAGCACTCCCTTGTGCACACTCTTCTTAAGAAACCCACTGCCGACCCTTCCTGCCCAGCTAACTATCGCCCAATCTCCATCACTCCTTTCCTGGGCAAACTCCTGGAACTGGAAAAGCTGGCCATCTCCCAACTTAATCTTCACAATGAATCTGTTGGTTGTCTCCATGACCATCAGTCTGGCTTCAGAGCTGGCAGAAGCACGGAAACTGCTCTCCGGAACATCCGTGAAGACCTGCTCTCCAGTCTCAATTCCAACACTCCCTTTGTCCCCATCTTACTTGATCTCTCTTCTACCTTTGACGCAGTCAACCATGCCATCCTGCTCAATCGTCTCCGTGATAACCTGGGTTATCAGGCCCTGGCTTGGCTGACCTCTTTCCTCTCTGATCGACCCTGTCAGGTCCAACTTGAGTCCTTCCTCTCTTCTATCTCTATCTCTACCTGTGGTGTTCCCCAGGGGTCTAACCTCTCTCCATGGCTGTTCAACCAATACCTGGCACTTCTTGCCCACTGCATTGCCTCTCTCTGCCCCAACTTTCAGTGCAATGCAGATGACAATCAACTCATTTTCATGCTCCCTTCCGCCACTTCTTCTCCTTTGCTCATCTTCGACTGTCTGTCTGATATCCAGGAGTGGTGTACCCCCAATGATCTCTGCCTTAATGCCAGTAAGACCGAGATTCTCCTAATCAGCACACCTGCTCCCCCCTTTCCTGTCACTCTCTAGCCGGCCTCTCTTGGCCCTCTTCCTGCTCCCACCTGTGAGGCTAAAAACCTCGGGGCCATCTTCGACTCCACACTCCTTCTCTCCTCACATCTCTGATGTCTCTAGGAAGTCACACCACCAGCTGCACCTCCTCAGAGGTATACTTCCTTTCCTCTCCTTCCCCCAGAAGCTCACTGTCTCCAGAGCTCTGGTTCTCTCTAGGCTGGACTACTGCAACAGCCTCTTTCTAAATCTGCCTGCTTCTACTCTCCATCCTCTACAACTCATCCAGGATAGGACTGCAAGACTTATTCTTAGCCTCAAGCCCAGGAATCGTATCTCTCTGGGACTGAAATCTCTGCACTGGCTCCCAGTGGCTGCAAGGATTACATTCAAAACCCTCTGCATTGTCCACAAGGCCTTCTGGGGCCTGGTGCCTGGGGCCTCAATACCTTCAAATCTCTCTTCCTAAATATCTTCCTTCTCAAGCTCTTTGCTCATCCACCTCCAACTCCCTCAAGGTCAGTTGCTTCTCCAAGCAACGAGTTGGTGTTAGATCTCTTTCTTCGGCTGGAACCTCTCTCTGGAACAGCCTCCCTGGCTCCCTGAAACTTGAGGAGAACCATCTCTGGTTCCGGAAGCACCTCAAAACCTTCCTCTTTGCTTCTGCGTTCTCTCCTCCTCTCCCCTGCTGAACTCCTGGCTGAAACTACACTGGTCACCTGGCTACCCTCTGATCCCCAGCCCAGGTCCCCTCACCTGCCAGTTGCACTCCTGCACTGCCTCCCTGGCATCCCCCACACTTGGGACAGTTTTTCTGTATCGCTACAGCCCCTTACCAGCACTTGACACCTGATGTCTGCACTTACCCTTGCACTTGCCACCAGCAGGCTGCACTATTACTTATTGCTTATTTATTCTATTTATTTTACTGTCGTTCCCATGTACTGCACTGCCCCCTCTCCCTTCCCCCAGCAATGTTCTCCTTCCCCCTTCCCCTGCACTATCGCATTGTCAACAGGCCTAGTAAGATTGTTGTCTCTGTCTTCTCTCTGTTTCCCCTCCCTTGCCTCGTCGCTCCTTGAAACACTTGTGTATAGGCGCATTATAAATGCCATATCATATCATCCCCTTTGACAGACCAACAAAAATTAAGACCTTTTTCAAAGGTCTTATTATGGAGGATATCAGTCTTGAAGTCTTGGTGAACTATAGATTGAAGTTGGCAAATACAAAAACTTTCCATATCTTGCACACTTGCCACTGAAGATCAATTGGTGCGTGACTTAACCTTCCGTTCATCCATTTACAATTGTGTAAAAAAAAAAAAAAAAAAAAACATTTCACTACCCCGGCATGAAACTGACAGCTGTTAACACAAGTGAGAAAGCGAGGGTGTGAGTTTTGCAAGAGAGTAGAGGAGGCGAAGGAGAAACACCCAGAGTGGAAGGAGAGGATATGGAACAGGAAAAACACTTAGATGAAGGTTTGAGAAGAGGAACGGTAATACCCAAAAAGACAGAAACCCAAAACACCAAATTTGGGATGCCCAATTTGACCATGTATGTATGTTAATAAAAAATGTTAAGGGTTAAGGGAGCTTGCGTGGGGGGTTCTCCATCCGCATATATATGCAGCCAAAGGGGGAGAAAAGAAAATTCGATCTTTTGACATTCAGGTTTTTTCTGGACAAATGATGGTAACCCAGAGGAACACCGAAAGAGATGTTGATGAGATGACAGAAGGGGTAGAGGAAGAAACAAAGGCATGTAATAGAGAACTGGAGGGTGGAAGGCAGGAGGAGAAAAGGAAGGATGAAAAAGGAGTGCTCTTTATAATCTAGGCAAGAAAGATGCCTCCAAGCTAGTAAAACTGGAGCCGGACCAGGGAGCAGAGGACATTGACAAGAAGAGGATATAGGAGGTGACCTAGTGTAACCCAAGATAATGTCCATTAATGTCTTCACAGAAGGTGGAAGTTGAATTTCCTGAGGTATAGTAGTTTCTGCCATGTGTATTTCCAGACCCCCATCAAACAATGCAAGGGTACTGAGATGGTGTTGCCTGATAGGAGAATCCAGAAGGCCCACTGTTCATTCTGCATCAGCAAATAAAGACCTGGACCAAGAAAAGTTGGCTAAGAACTATAATGAGGTGCCAGAGACTATGCGTGGCTCTTTACCAATCAAGGTGAAGCCCCTGACACAAAAAGAGACAGAAGCACTGACAACCCTGTTCCTAAAGTGCCAAATTAGAAAACACGGGTACATGTTGCTGAATCTGCACCACAGACATCCCAAGAATATAGAAAGTTGAAAATAAAAGTTTTGAGTAGTCTGTTAATACTTCAGAGTTACAGGATACAAATTCCACATGGTTATATGGTAAACTAACCTTTTTGTATTACCAAGCAGGAACGCTAAAACAAGCAGCAAAACTGGTAACTGCCAAGCCTGAAGATCTCCTTATTTCAGCTGTAGCATAGTTACAATGAAAAAATGTGCATCTCAAGAAGGTGCTGCCTTCACCAATAAACGTAAGTGTCTGAAAGGTATGGAATCAGAACTAAACTTCATTTAATGTAAGTAGTTTAATCTTTGTTAACACCTGTATACAAATGCATTTGGAATGTCAAATATAAGTTCAATAAAGTAACCCTGTTCCAAACAAAAATGTGTACTGTCGTTTTTCCCAACCTCGGGAGTTACCTTGTCGTGGTGGTTGGGCTTAACTGCGGTTTCATTTTTGAAGCAGCAGGACCAAAGACTCCCAATTAGAAGGATTTGCTTTGAAAATTTGCTGGTTATGGGAGGACTGACGTTTTCCCTTGGAAACCTCAGACCTTTCATAACTGTCTGTACTCTTGCTACTGGCAGTGAATTGATCTTGCTTAGTTGGCAAGATGTATGGGAAACATTTTTTACAATGTATGCATTTACCAGAACTGAAGCATGGGCAGATAAAAAAAAACATCATGCCCCTATCATGAGGATCTGCTTCAAGCCCAAAGCCAAGTGCTAGTATGACTCTGACCTCGTCACCCTTAAAGGCAAGTGCAGGGTGGCTGAGAGGAAATGGCTAGCTTCTTGTGCATCCTCTGACAAACTGGCCTGTCGCCTCCTCCAAAGGCAATACCGGCTCTCTGTCCGCACTAAGAAGAGAGCCCACATCCAAGTCACATCTCTGCATCATCTAACAACTCGGCCAAACTCTTTAAAATCTTAAATGAGCTGGCCAATCCTGATGCAGTCTCTACCTCTCCTATACCCCCTGAGGCCCTCTGCATGGCCCTGGGTTCTCATTTCATCTCTAAAACCAAGGACATCCTGTCCACCCTCTGGTCCTCTCCACCGCCTCCCTCTACTCTCTCCTCTACCTCCGGCCCCCCTGTGGCCACCTCTCCTCCCTCTTTCTCTTCCTTTCCTCTGTTCTCCCCAGATGAGGTTTCTAGACAAGTCCGATCTATGAAAGTCTTGTCAAAACAGGTTCTTTCCTGTTCTTCCAGGGCCATCAAGGACCATATTGATACCCTTGCTCCTGCCATGGCTGACTTCTCCAACCACTCCTTCACCACTGCAGCCTTCCCTTCCCTCCTGAAGCACTCTCTTGTGCACCCTCTTCTCAAGAAACCCTCAGCCGACCCATCCAGCCAACTAACTAACGGCTAACTATCGCCCGATCTCCATCACTCCTTTTCTAGGAAAACTCCTGGAAAAGCCAGCCATCTCCCAGCTTAATCTTCACACTGATTCTGTTGGTTGTCTCCATGACCATCAGTCTGGCTTCAGAGCAGCTAGAAGCAGGGAAACTGCTCTCCTGAACATCTGTGAAGATCTGCTCTCTAACCTTGATTCTAATCTCCGCTCTGTCCTCATCTTACTCAATCTCTCTTCTGCCTTTGACACGGTCAACCATGCAATCCTGCTCAATTGTCTCTGTGATAACCTGGGTATCACCGATCTGGCCCTGGACTGGCTGACCTCGTTCCTCTCTGATCGACCCTCCCAGGTCCAACTTGGGTCCTTCCTTTCCTCTATCTCACGCTCTACCTGTAGTGTTCCCCAGGGGTCTAACCTCTCTCCCTGGCTGTTCAACCAATATCTGGCACCACCCGCCCAATGCATTTCTGCCCTCTGCTCCAACTTTTCATGCTATGCAGATGACACTCAGCTTGTTTTCAGGCTCCCCTCTGCCACCTTTTCTCCTTCTCTCATCTCTGACGGTCTGCTATCCAGGAGTTGTGTGCCGCCAACGATCTCTGCTTTAACGCCAGTAAGACAGAGTTTCTCCTCATCGGCACACCTTCACCCTCCTTTTCTGTCACTCTCTGGCTGGCCTCCCTTGGCCCTCTTCCTGCTCCCACCTGTGAGGCTAAGAACCTCGGGGTCATCTTCGATTCCACACTCCTTTTCGCCTCACATCTCTGACGTCTCTAAAAAGTCAAACTACCAACTGCACCTCCTCATAGGTATTCTTCCTTTCCTCTCCTTCCCCCAGAAGCTCACTGTCTCTAGAACTCTGGTCCTCTCTAGGCTTGACTACCACAACAGCCTCTTTCTAAATCTGCCTGCTTCTACTCTCCGCCATCTGCAA
Source organism: Ambystoma mexicanum (assembly GCF_040938575.1). Classification (NCBI taxonomy): domain Eukaryota; kingdom Metazoa; phylum Chordata; class Amphibia; order Caudata; family Ambystomatidae; genus Ambystoma; species Ambystoma mexicanum. The sequence goes on from NC_090922.1 coordinate 1,303,891,583, forward strand.
CTCATCCAGGACAGGACTGCAAGACTTGTCCTTGGCCTCAAGCCCAGGGATTGTATCTCTTCAGCACTGAAATCTCTGCTTTGGCTCCCAGTGGCAGCAAGGATTGAGTTCAAGACCCTCTGCATTGTCCACAAGGCCTTCTGGGGCATGCGTCCTCAATACCTCCAACTCTCTTCGCAAATACCTTCCTTCTGGAACTCTTCACTCCTCCACCTCCAACTCCTCAGGGTCATTCGCTTCTCCAAGCAACAAGTTGGTGGTAGATCTCTTTCTTCAGATGTGGGTGGGCTCCCTCTGGAACAGCTTCTCTGCCTCTCTGAAACTTGAGGAGAACCATCTCCGGTTCCGGAAGAACATCAAGACCTTCCTCTTTGCTTCTGTCTTTTCTCTTCCTCTCCCCTGCTGTTTTCTTGTCTGATTCTACACTGGTCACCTGGCTACCCTCTGATTTCAGGACCAGGACCCTTCCTGCGCGCACTGCATCCCGGCAACCTTTACACTTAGGTCTGTGTCTGTAACCTGTAGTATAATTTAGCGTGTTTTGGAGCGCACCGCCAATGCATGGGATCACAATATTGCTGTAATGTGGCACAGCAAGCCATGTGTTGCCAGGGTAACATATGGACAGGTATATGAAGACAGGATATTTATGTTAAAGCACACCATTTTTCTCAATAATTAGTTTAAAAGAACACGATATTTTTTTTCTCTCCTGAAATGCCTCAATCACAGGAGAAACATTAGATAATTAATTAACTGGATTAACAAATACTAACACAATTTTAACTCCTTAACATTATAATGTGTTCTCCATATGCAAAATGAGGCAGGCTGAGATTCATTTTAAACGTGTGTTCAGATTTCTTTTTCTTTCTCTCTCTTTGCTCTGTCCACGGTCTTTTCAGGAAGCAAAAATTTGAACAGCAGGAAATCAGTAGATACAGTTGCTACTGTAAAAGTGAGCCATTGTTGAGGAAGGAGGGTAGACTATTGTGTATTTTGATTGGAAGACACGTCACCTTAGGGGCTGTAACAGATGTTTCTTGAAGTAGCTCGGGGTGAAGGAGAGGGAGAAGACATTTTGTGGGGTTGCAGTGAGGTCGCCTTTGTACTGCGGCTGTGAGGAGCTGGACTACTGACCTTCAGAGACTCTGGTTTCCTAGTCACTTGGCACCGGCTTGAGAAATGCAGATTGCAGATTGAACTGCATGTTCTCGCTGGGTGCTTTGAAGAAAGAAAAAAGGGAGCCCTGGGTCACTGCCCAAAGACGACAAGCCAGGAGACTTTGCGTGCTGAAAAGCTACATATAGCTGGTAAATATGCAAATGGAGTGAGATTGCTGTGACTGCTGGACGGATGATCTACTATTAGACAGGCAGTGTAGCGATAGGGAATTCTGTGTTCAAATGCCACTTTATAATATTGCCATCTAAATGACTGTTCTTTTTATTGTTGCAAAGTGAAATGCCTTGTATTTTTGCACTTGTCTCTCTTCTGTTTATTCTAGAAAAGACTGCCTCGCAAAGCTGGTAATGTATTATTTTGAAATGAAACTGCTACAAATCACAGCCTGTGTAAAGTTTTTTTTTTCTTGCTTCTGTTTTTTTCTGGTGCATTTAGCCCATATCACATAATAAAAGGGAAGGTTATTAGGTGATATATGTGCCAAACTTCCTATGCAGATGAAGTAATGTTATGAGCAATTATAAATAGCTGTGTGCGTGATTCCACTCAGGGTATGTGTGTGTGGCTTCTGAGTGGAATATAATGCAATAGTCTGCTGAGCGTATATGAATCAGCAGAGAGAGGCCTATGGAAACATAGGGCCTCATTACACGGTAGGCGGAGGACCAAGGTGCTATTAGCACCTTGGTCCACGCCGGTGAAATACCGGCACCGCCTTGGTGGAAAGGGGAATTACCGCCCTATTCCAAGGTTGGCGGGGCGGTAATTCCCCCTTCCCCCATTGCCCTTCCCCATTCCCATTTTTGCCCCAAAGGGCATAATGGGAATGGGGAAGGTGCTAATTACGGTACCGCAAATTGCAGTACCGTAATTAGCAACCTGGTCCCTTTGCGGGTTGGTTTTTAACGCCTGCTAAACAGCATGCGTTAAAGTACCTACCCGCAAAGGGACCTCGTAGTAAGGCGGTAAGGGTTAACAGTCACCGGTACCATTACCGGTGACCGTTAACCCTTACCGCCTTCCGTGTAATGAGGCCCATAGTCTCACTAATGTAAATAAATTAGTGATAATACCACATGTTATTGTGAATACTCCATGGAAACATAATCTCACTAATGTAAATAAATTAGTGATAATACCAGATGTTATTGTGAATACTCCATGGAAACATAATTTCCCTAATGTAAATAAATTAGTGATAATACCACAGGGGTTGGTGAATGCTATATGTGAAAATTGTGGTATCCATAAAATGTAGGCCCAAGGTCTCTCAAGTGATCACACGAAAAGACCAAGCAAGAAAAAGGGGGTTTTGTATATTGGGGACCACAAGTAGAACCGAAAATCAGGCTCATCACTATACCACAACGAAATGTATACCAACCAAATGTATTTGTGTACTGAAATAATGCATAGCCACTATACCATTATAATACCAAACCCAATCTGAATGCAAGGGGTGATTATTGCTAAACTATTTTTGTTTTTGGGGGTAAGAAAATACCGCTAGGCCCTAAATCTACACAAAATACCCAACAAACCCTACAGTCCCCCTACCTGCACTTTAGGACACCTGCTGTCTGCACTTACCCTTGCACCTGCCACCTGGTAACCGCAATTCTTGTTATTGTTTTGATCCCATGTACAGCACTGCACCCCTCCCTTTTCCCCTCGCACCTTTCCCCTCCCCCGCCACTGCACTTGCGCGATCTCATTGTCACTTGGCCTACTAAGATGGTTATCTCTGTCCTCTCTCTGTTCGCCCTTCCTTGCCTCATCGCGCCTTGAAACACTTGTGTATAGACGCGTTACAAATGCCATATCATATAATTTCACAAATCTTTTCCCTTCAAGAGCCTTAATAATTCTGAAAAACCTATAAGCAAGCACCTATCTGCAATCGTGTTTCCTCTACTAGACTACGTAAAGGCAACTTCCTCCAGTGAGGACATTATTCCCCTTTTGGAGCTGATGGGCTTTTGTTAGCTGCTCCTTCCTGTACGCTGAGGATGCAGCCATTTCTTCTTCTCTACAGCTATGCCCTCAGTGGCCAGCCACATTGCCTACATCTGTCTTTCTCAGTTGTTTCAGAAGGAAGTCTCTGCTGGAAGGTCCTCCCCCATTTCACTGACAGCACCCATTTCCTCATGCCAGCTCTTAGTCTGTTGATAACAAAAGTTGCTTACAGCTTTGAAACTTTACCACATGCCTTGCTTTCTCATTTAGTTATTTCAATGGTGTCTGATTACCTCATTACTAATTTCTGCATCCCTAAGGAATTCTTGAGCACTATGTTCATTCCATTTGTGAATGTTGAGGACCCCCAGGGGGTTGGGATAGGATTTTTGTTGAGACATTCCTCATAATGGTGTATGATAACAATTAACGTGTAGGAAAGCAAATAAAAATATGGCAAGAATCTGGGGAATTATTTGAATACATGAAGCGTCATTTTTCTTGTGAACAAAGCCTGAGCGTTTTTTTTATTTTCAATCCTATAAGACATTGGATAGGGAAAACCCACCTATTGGATTTTATAATACTTGTCCCAGCCCCGGGAGTTCCTCTGGCCAAGCATGTGCAGGAGCACTGCTGAGATATCGCTTTTGATATTGATAATGATATTTTATTTGTATCACGCTCATGCACAAGTGTTACAGAGTGCGACGAGGCAGGGGAGGGCAACAAGGGAGAACAAAAACAACGATCTTACTAGGCCCAGTGACATTGAGAACGTGCAAGTGCAGGGGAGAGGAAAGGGGGAAGTGCAGGAGGGAGGGGGAAAAGTGGGAAGTGCTAAGCAAGGGAAAGTAATACCAACAAAGTGGTAGTGCAGCCAGCAAGTGGCAAGCAGGGGCGCCACCAAGGGGTGGCCAAGGGGGGCCACGGCCACCCTTATAAACACGCTGGCCCCCCACCAGCCCATTCACTTATGTGTTTGTTTTGGTGTGCCAACCCAAGATTTCCAGTGTGGCCACCCCTATGAAAAATGTCTGGGGGTGCCACTGGTGGCAAGTGCTAGATTTAAGGTGCAGACATGGGGTGTCTCATAAGTGCAGGAAAAGGAGGGGACTGTAGGGTTACAGAAACAGACCCAAGTGCAAGGGTTGCCAGGAGGCAGTGCGGGTGCATGGCAGGGTGCGCAAGTACCTGGGCCTGAAATCAGAAGGTAACCAGGTGCACAATGCTGAAGCAGAACAGATCAACAGGGGAGAAGAGAAACGGAGGTAGAAGCAAAGAGGAAGGTCTTGAGGTGCTTCGAGGAGCTCTCAGGGGTACTCGGTGAAGACCACTAGACCCTCCGTCTTGGATCCAGCCAGTTTGGACTAGACAAGACAATGGCATCAGAAGGTGGTGGTCACATTCTAAAACTAAGGTATAAAAGGGGTATTGTCTTTTGTTAAAAAAGTGCACATATGTTCAAGTTCAACAAAAGGTATAACTCCAAAGGTTTACAATGATCAATGTTCACTTTTCCAAAGGGGATGGATGACTCCCTTTCCCAGGATTCCCTCCATCAAAGCAAAAGTTCAAAGAATAGCCAAGTTCTATTGATCAAGAGGATAACTCCCTCCTTCTGTTGCAACTCACAACCGGGGGAAAGGACTCCCTTCCCCAGGATTCCACACTGAATGCAACTCCAAGATAACACAACTTGGGTTGGGGTCCCAGACCAGCTAAACACCTGCTATCCTCCCCTGCCAGGTTATCGTTTATAATTTCTCATGGGTGTGAATCCCAAATCCGCTCTTCACTGGTATACTCTCCTGCCAGTACTTTACAATACAATCTCTCTCCCTCATTCAGCACAAGGGGGCATGGGTCATCGCACTGATTCCAATGAGGATTACTTGTTCCCCCCACATTTGGCAATCAGCTCACTCTTTCAGGGTCTCTTTGCCTCCTTCTTCCCCCTGGGTTCAGTGACCACTTCTGAATTCTTTCAAACAACTTGCACTCTTTCGGGTACTCGCCTCAGTGTTCAATGGCCTCGAGTGACTTTCCCCTGTCAGCGGGATGGAGCGTTCTTGCGCCTTTCACTGGAACGAAGACTTCTTGCTTCAGGCGCTTCTCTGGTTGACCGGCACTGCTGTACTATGTGGCTGGTCCGCAGCTCGCCTCGTCACTTCTCTCACCGGCAGCACTCTGCAGCCACGGCTCTCAGTTCTGCCTGACTGCCACGACTGGTGTCCCCTCCCTCTCACTGTCTTCACTCACCTGCCCTCAGGGGTTTGCCTTCAGGTTGGGATACCATCGGCTCTGCATTGCACACTTATTCTCACACTATCCCAAACACTAGACTTCACATTATGGTTCATACTCTTGCTCATTGCAGTCCTCTTCCTTGTTTCAGTACATGTTCTGTCAAAAGATGTAAAATGTTTGAGTTCTCTCAGCAGCTTTTGTAGGGTGTGGAAGGGGTTTATCATAATATGCCATTAAGGCATGGGGGAAGGAGCGGGTATCCCTAAAAGGAAAGGGAAATAGAATGTCTCATTTGATGATGCCTGATGGATCAGGTTGTTCTATTTCTGAATTGATTACAATGTCTAGAGAGAGGCTTCTACGATTGACTAAACAGCATCAAACAGATTCAATACACATTACAAAGTGTGCATTTGTATTGTTGCCTGTCTTTAGGGTAATTGCAATGCTGGTACTGTTTCCAGGACAAAGAAATCCAGGCAACAGAAATAAATCCTTCTCATTGTTTCCAGACCGCAAAGTATTATACAATATAGGGGCCTGTAGGGATGCCTGGTCCATCCTTTGAGCATTTAATCATATCTCCATTCTCATTATAACATTTCTGACTTCCTTGAAAGACCTGCTTTGGCATTTCCTTGTAGAGACGCTTGCTTATTCATCACAAGTCCTAATTTAACAATTCAAAGAGATGCTTCTGAGTACTTTTAAGCAGTGGCCATGTTTGAGTACAACACATTGGGCCTCATTACGAGGTTGGAGGTAGCCTTGACGGTAAGAGTGGCAAGGCTACCTCCATACTGGCATGAAAGTCCGACACCCGCGAATGGGTAATTACTGGGGTATTCCGACCCTGCTGGACCCGGTAATTGCTCTTTCGTGGGTGCCGGTAGATCCACATTCCCATTTCAGCCCCATAGGGCTCAATGGGAATGTGGATGCCTGTAGCACTGGCACCGTTCATAATGGTGCCGGTGCTACAGGCCTGCTGTACTCGCGGGTGCCTTTCATTCTGCAAGGGCAGACCTGGCGGAATGAAAGCCACCCGGGGCACAACTCAGAGCTTTCCGGTCCGGATACAACGGTACCAGTAATATTACCGGTACCGTAGTGTCCAGACCGGCAACCTTGTAATGAGGCCCATTGTGATGCTCTTCAAAATACTCTTGACTTCGATATTGAAGTACCTCTGTGGGTCTGGGAACGGCTCCCACCCACAGTGTTCCTTACTTGGCCCTTTGGATGCTTCAGGCCACCACTCAAAATACTGGCCTCAAAATAACGTGCCAAATGAATATGATGTTACCAATTATATATTCTCGCAACAATTCTTTTTACTAGCACTTACAAATGGAAGCATCAACAGGTTTAATAGAGACTGCCCTGGCACCTTTACCATTTAGCGGCAGGCTCATGCTCTGCTCCATGCCTTTCAATGTGTGTGATGGGAAGGGAGCCTTTGTCACCTTTTGTGACATTGGGCGCCATCAGTCAGTGTTCACAAAAAATACTGACTCTCAATTGACAGCCTAGGACCTGTAATTAATTCCTGTTCAGAACATGGTTTACTACACCATAGAACACCTTTCAGCTTTTCATTGATGGTTATATGTATGTATGTATGTAGTCTAGGAGTGTGCCCTAAATGAACCTGAGTGACTTCTATGCCCTGGCAGAAGAACACAAGTACTTATAGCCCATGGAGACCAGTAGTTCATTAACATGATAGTGTTGTCCTCTGTGACTGAATTCACATCTTTGAAATGGACACTTATGGGGCAGTCGGTGCTAGAGGTTGGAGTCAGAAAAAGTTCACATCAAATTGTGGCCACCAGAACAACAGGGCCATGTTAAGAATATATCAAAATAATGTTTATTGACTGGGCTGCGCGCAATTCCATTTGGCCTTTAGAGCAGCTCTGGGCTCTTCTTGGAATGAAACATTTATAAAAAGAACTCTGGTGTGGGTAGCTTTCAGGATCCTAGCTATATATATGTATTTATGTAGGAATGTGTATATTATTTAATGGGACAGACATACGTTTCCTTAACTACTAATTTCAGGAAGATATGTATAGCCCAAGGCAAGATGAAGGGAACAATTGAAGCAGCTTGGAATTCTGATGCTGCTAGGATTCCAGAGGAGTGTTCTAAACTGCTTTTCATTGATTGCAACTTAAGTGATAGAACATTCATTTCTGCTCCTGGTTTTAGGCCTTTTGAGAGTTAAGAAGCCATCAGATCTTCGTGGGACATGTTCCAGTAGCCTCTGGTGCGATTGTTCCTTGATATGATGATATGATATGGCATTTATAACGCGCCTATACACAAGTGTTTCAAGGCGCAATGAGGCAAGGGAAGGGGACAAAGGGAAGACAGACACTGATCTTACTAGGCCAGGTGAAATTGAGATCATGCAAGTGCATGGAAGGGGGAAGGGAAAAGTGTTTTGAAAATATGAACAAGTTATTTTCTGAGAGACAATAACGTTTAAAAAAGACTTGAAGTATTTCCTAACTGTTCGTTCTGCCTTCTAGTCCTGGAGTTTCAAAGTGAAAGTATGTTTGGTTAAGGAGTGGAGTGCTTCATTTTAAAAGTAAATTAGAAGCCTTTTCAGCTCTGTTTAGAAGACGTCAGTGTGCACGCTAGTGAAAGAAGGTACATGTAATTGCAGAAACACTACAAATATAATAAGGCATCTGGCTGAAGGAAGAGTAGTTTGTGAAGGTTGACCCACCAAGATAGCATCTGATTCCAGCAGCGTATAGGCACATACCAAGCTTAGCAAGCTGGAGTGATTTAGGAGAAGACGTGTGAAGTGGCATTACGCAGAAGGAAGGTTTTGTTTTCGTCTCTGCTCAGTGCTCTACCCACGTAGACTGACTTTTCGCTTCAGCTGTCATGCGAAGCTGTTATAGTGAGAGGAGCCAGCACTAACTGTTACGTACGCACAGCCTAATCCTACCATTTTTTTGTTAAAGTTTAGGAAGCAGCATTTCTTTGCATTCGCCATGATGAGAGACCAGCTGTTTTAATGTTAAATTACAAATGAACATTAATTTGATAGAAAAATCAGTTATAAATCTATTAACTGAAATCTCTTGGTGTAGCAAGAATAAAACAGTCAATATTTCTTAACCAGAACTCATTTGTTAAGATTGGCAATTTAAATATAAATAAACCAGCATCCGTGGCGCTAACATTTTTAACTAGAGATTGATAAGCAAATCTGCACAAGAAGTCTTTCAAGGCACACAGTAACTTCAGCACTAAAGTTTCTAAATAATCAGTCTACTGGTATTGAGGAGGTCTGAACATTTGACCAAGAAGTAGCTTTTCTGTAAAGAGTCGAGAAGCGATTCAAAGAAGAAGTTTCAATTCCGAAAGGTTTTCTAAGAGGAAGGAAAGAGAAATCGGTTTATAGTGAAGAGAAGTCTTCTTTAAGCAACCCATGAACATCTAGCAGGAGTTTTCAGGTATGCAAGGCAGTTAGGGGGGACTGATTTGGGAAGCAGGAGTTAGTGAGCAATTTAAATAATGAGATGTCCTTCTCGTTGCAGCTTTTAAGTGTACTTCAGTTGTAGAAGACATGGACCGAGTTTATTATTTTTTCCCATTCCCCTTTCCCTTTGGGTTGAGAAGTGCATTGTCTGTTTATATGTCTTAATATCTGACAGTTGATGGCCCTGTGCCTCCATAGACCTTCCCTTCTCTCTTTCCTCATTGCCCCTTCTCCTTCCTTCCTCCAGCTATTCTTTCTCTTTGTATGTTCTCACCCTTAGTTGTTCTGCCCCCTTCCTGCTCTTATCCTCCTTCTCTGACTTGTTTCTCACAGCCTTCTGTGTACTCTCCTTGATTTTCTTCTTTTCCAATCTTTACTGTACTCGCTTATCCCCCTTGATGTACTCCTCCAGCCTTTTCTGTACACTCAGATCTCTGCACCTCAACCCCTTGATCTCTCTAGACCACCCACCTTCAATTTACTCTGCACCCCCACCTTCTTCTGCACCTCCAGCTTCATCCACACCTTTTATAGCTCTGCTCAGGTTTTTATGGGGCACATTTCGCTCCCCGTGAGTCATACATCTGTCTAGGATGTACACGTGTGATTGGTAATTGTTTCTAATTTGTCCAATTTGGGACTGGCTATGCTGCAGCAGTTCTGATGTGTTTAATAATGTTCCCTCCTGGTGCTCCACTCCACGGAACAAACTCTTAATATGCCGGTCTTCCATCTTGAAACTCTCAATTACGAAGTTCACGAAGGAGGGGCTGACCACTGTTGTTTTTTTTTACCAGCTGTTTTAATGTCAAATTACAAATGCACATTAATTCATAAGAAAAACCAGTTAAAATCTATTTACTGAAAACTCTTAGGTGTAACAAGAATAAAACTGTCAATATTTCATAACCAGAATTAATTTGTTAAGCTAGGAAATTTAAATATAAATAAACCTGCACCAGTTGTGCTATCATTTTTAACTAGAGATTGATAAGCACATCTGCACAATAAGTCTTTCAAGGCACACAGTTACTTCAGCACCAAAGGTTCTAAATAATCAGTCTACTAGGATGGAGGAGGTCTGAACTTTTGACTGAGAAGTTACTTTTCTGTAAAGAGTCAAGAAAACATTAGTTTCAGTTCTGAAAGGTTTTCTAAGAGGAAGGAAAGAGAAATCAGTTTATAGTGAATAGAAGTCTTCTTTAAACAACCCCAGGGCATCTAGCAGGGGTTTTCAGGTGTCTAAGGGGCTACTCATTTGGGAAGCAGGAGTTACTGAGCAATTTAAATAATGAGATGTCCTTCTCGCTGCAGCTCTCAAGTGTACTTCAGTTGTAGAAGACATGGACCGAGTTTATTATTTTGTTCTATTCCCCTTTTCCTTTGTGGTGAAGTGCATTGTCTGCTTATACTAAGGCATTGGGCTCAACACTTAAGAGGGTTTGTGGGGCCAGCAGCTTCTGTGGTTTCTTCAGGATCTTGACATAATGAAAGGCCCACAGTAAATATTACCGCTTGGGCTGCTTTCATGGACCCTGCAGAAATTCCTGCAGGATCCTTCGTGTTTCTGTTGAGGGAATTAAGGGGGAGGTGAGTGAGTCCTGCAGAGAAAACAAGGTCCTCAGTCAAAGGTTGGAAGAGTTGACCTTACAGCTTTAGGGGAAGGTGGTAGGAAAATCTTCTGTTAATGGGCCATCTGAGTTATAGCCGGAAGTGGAGATTGCAGGAACCTCTGGTGGAGTAGGGAGTGGTATTGGGGAGGTAGAGGCTAGAATGGTTAAATATGGAGGTCTTGGTCATGCTGCAATGCGACTAGCAGCTCCAGAGAATCTCAGAGGTGATGCAAAGAAATGTTGAATATTTTGTGCTCAGTGAGAACTACATTTTTTGTCATCCCGAGGCTTTTTCTTCAGATGCGACCAAGGTATCATTTATTTTATCATATCTTTTGGGGATGCAGTTGCCTGGTTGGTTTCTCTGGTGGCTCATAAAAATCAAATTTTAAGGGAATTTGAGCTTTTTCAAATTGAGTTTAGATGAATGATCGAAGGCAGGTGACTCAAGAGGTGGATGGTGAACCTTTGAATTTGAAGCAAGGCTCAAAGGATTTGTTTACTTACGTTACACAGTTTAAGGTTCTTGTGCTGGAAGTGCATTGGCAGGAAGAGAAAAGGGCTTCACTTTTTTATCGTGGGTTGAAGGATAGGCTTAGCTACTTGTGAAGGATTCATTTATTTGGTAATGCAGCTTGATTTTAGGTTGAGTGATAGGCGAGGAGAACGTAGAAGAAATATACCAGAGTCACGCCAGTGGTTGAAGGGGTATTATCCAAAGGGTGAGGCAGTTTCTTTAGAAAAGAAGTTTCCAGCTCCTTCCTTTAGTGCGCATCCTCCATTGAGTGCGAAAGAAAAGGAAAAGAGAAGAAATAATAAATTATGTCTCTTGTGGCAAAGAAGGCCATTGTGTAGGGCCAGGAAGTTAGCGTCCCCGTAAAATAGGAGTCAGCAAGTAGCTAACACTCTCCAGACAGCTACCACATAACACTAAATGTATCCTTATTTTCCGGTGAGGAGTTTATTGGGGAAGGGCCAGCTATGCTGGATTCAGGTACTGCAGGCAATTTTCTGGATTGGGGGTTGGCAAGGTATTTGGCCATTTAGTTAAAATCTAAAGAATTAATTGAACAAGTGCGGGCAGTGGACCGCACACAGTTGTCTTCAGGGCCAATAACTCATGAAACTGTTCCGTTGCGTCTATGGGTAGGAGGGGTACAATGGGACAAAATCATTTTTGAGTTAATTGTTGCACCCCAGTTGAAATTGATACTTGGCATGCCCTGTCTTACTTTTCATAATCCAACCATAGACTGGGAGAATGGAACTGTGACTTTCGATTCCACGTTGCAAAACAACATTGTTTAAAGGGGCCCTCGATTCCACGTTGCAAAAGAGCATTGTTCAAAGGGGCCCTTGGCGGTTGAAATAAATCCCCCTCATGGAGTCTGGAAAAATCTTTCAGCTGGGAGCTGCAAGGATTACTCTTGGACCTGCTGTGGGAGTTTTACCAGATTGCTACAGAGAATTTGGTGATGTCTTTGATGAGAAGATCGCAGGAGAACTACACCTGCATCAATCCTACGATTGTAAAAAAATTGATTTAGTTCTTGGAGAAGCAATTCCTTGCAGCAGAATGTACACCCTGACAGAAAAAGAAAATCAGTACTTTAAGGAATACCTCAAATAGATAGGGATTCATCAGACATTCTCAATCACCATCAGCTTCCTCTGTTCTTTTTGCCGAAGGAGGAAGGTACACTGCAAACCTGTATAGATTATCGTGCCTTGAACAAGAATACAATTAAGGACAGGTACACACTTGCACTAATTTCTGTCATTTTACACCAGACCCAGGGCGCAGCAGTTTTTTCCAAATTGGATCTCTGTGGAGGGTATCATCTAGTTCATGTAAGATCTGGTGAGGAATTGAAGACTGATTTTAGGACTCGATTTGGATTATATACATATCAAGTGATGCCATTTGGATTGTGCAATGCCCCTGCAGCTATACAATTTTTTATTAATGAGGTTTTCATAGATTTTTCAGATCTATTCATAGTAGTGTATATTGATGATATCTTATTTTTTTCACAAAACTAAAAAGAGCATCAACAACATGTAAACCGGTTTTACAACAGCTATGTTAGAATCACGTATTTGCTAAACTAGAAAAAAGTAAATTTCACACTGAAGAAGTTGAATTCCTAGGGTTTGTAATCTCCCAAGGTTTGGAAATGGACTCAAGTAAGGTGCAAGCTGTCAAGGATTGGCCAGCTCCAACTTGTGGGAATGATATTCAGAGTTTGGTAGGGTGCGCCAATTTTTACAGCTGATTTATTTGAGGTTTTCCAGTTGATTACTCCAATCACCAGTTTGTTAAAGAAGGGCCAACATCTATTTGGTCTCAAGAGGCTGAGCAAGGTTTTTTAAGAGATAAAGGGAAAGTTCATCTCAGGACCAGTTCTACTGCATCTGGACGTGGAACAACCCTTCTATGTAGAAGCTGATGACTAAAGTCTAGCCCTAGGAGCAGTGTTATCTCAGCGACATCCTAATACAGGTCAAATTTATCCAGTAGCTTATTTTTCAAAGAAATAGTTAACCACTGAGATTAATTATACCGTTTCCGATCGTGAGTTGTTGACTATCAAGTCAGCCTTCCAGGAGTGGTGACACTACTTGTTGGGGGCTCAGTGTGTGGTAACAGTATTAACCGACCAATGAAATCTTATGTTTTTGAAGACTGCGAAAACATTAACTCCTCGCCAATTGAGGTGGTCTCTAGTTTTTGCTTCATAATTACTTTCAAGACAGGAAGACTGAACGGAAAAGCAGACACTCTCTTGCGTCAAATTCCTAGGATTGAACATGTAAATTTAGATTCTAGTCAAGCTCCAATTTCAGTGGATGATTTTATTGTGGGTGGTACTGATGCTACAGAAGGGTTGCAACAGGAAATTCAATTGAAGATATCTCCAGAGAACATGAGAATAGACTATGGGCCTCATTCCGAGTATGGCGGTAAGGGATAGCGGCCACCGCTAACGAGAGCGGTGGCGGTAATCCCTTACCGCCATACTCCGAGTTCCCTTTGCGCCATGGAGGTTTTAACACCTGCTTTTAGCAGGTGTTAAAATCCATGGCGCTAAGGGACCTTGATGTTAATTACGCCACCGTAATTTACGGTGGCGTAATTAACGCCTTCCCCACTCCCATTATGCCCTATGGGGCAAGAATGGGAATGGGGATGGGTAAATGGGGATTGGGGAATTACCGCCCCGCCAACCTTGGAATGGGGCGGTAATTCCGCAATCCACCAAGGCGCTGCCGGTCCGGGTACGGCGTCAACCAAGGCGTTAATAGCGCCATTGGTTAGCGCCGTACTCGGAATGAGGCCCTATATCTTTCAACTGAGGAGTTGTACATCTCTTTGCTGAAAGAGTGCTATGATTCAGGGTTGGCTAGTCATCCTGGATATAAGAAGACTTTAGAGTTGCTGCGACGTAAGGTATGGTGGGAAAGGATGCAAGGGGATTTATCAAATGATGTCAAAACATGCAAGGTGTGTCCTAGAAACAGGTTGGAGACTGCTAAACCTTTAGGAGAGTTAACTTTGTTGCCTATCCCTCCACGATGTTGGCATACTCTGTCAATGGATTTAATTGTAGATTTACCCAAGAACAAGGGCTATTCAGCAATTATGGTGGAAGTGGATCTCCTCACAAAGGCTGGTCACTTTATTCTGATGAAGGGACCTCTCACAGCAGTGAACATGGCTCAGAGCTTTTTGCAGAACGTGGTTCGGTTGAATTCACTTCCAAGTCAGCTAATATCAGATAGCGGTACTCAATTTGTTTCAAGGATTTGGCAGGTGCTATGTAAGCTATTGGGTATTGAGGTTCGCTTATCATCTGTCATACCCAATCGAATGGTCAAACTAAAAGGGTGAATCAAGAACTAGAAAAGTATTTGCGATATTACCTTCAATCTGGGTAGACCTGGTATGGTTGGCAGATTTTAGTTACAACAATTCTCAGAAAGACTCTACTATCATGTCCCCATTTTACTGTAACCAGGGTGATCATCCTAGTTTTCTACAGGAGTTAGTTTTTGAGGACACTTGTAATCCCAAACTTGATAAAAGAATTCAACTCACGAAGGAGAATTTAGAAAGGCAGTGCAAGCTTTGCAGCAGAGTAAGCTTTCTTAAATGTGGGGATCAATCATTCCCGTAGACCTTTTCCCAAATATTCTGAAGGAGATTCGGTTTGGTAGTCCTCACTTTACATCAATTTAAGGGGAAGAATAAATTCAGTCCATGTTTTCTGGGTCCTGTTGAAATTGAGAAGTTGCTGTCTCCTCCTGAGTCTGTGAATCTAAAATTACCATCTCATTTGAAATTTCACCCCACTTTTCATGTGAGTTTAGTAAAACTTGTACAAAAGGAACAAGGTTAAGAAATAATCCACCTTCAATTCTAGTGGAGGGAACGAGATTAAGAAAGAATCCACCTCCAGTTCTAGTGGTGGGGAGGAAGAATTTGAGGTGCAAGCAATTGAAGTATTTTATAGATTTGAAAGGATTTGGTCCGAAAGAAAGATCATGGGAGGGGGTAGAGTTTGTGAATGCTCCTTTGTTAACTGCACTAACAGGGGGTACTGTCAGGATCCTAGCTATATATATGTTTTTATGTAGAAATGTGAATTCTATTTAATGGGACAGAGATAAGGTTCCTTAACCACTACTCATTTCAGGAAGATATGCATAACCTAAGGTAAGATGGAGGGAACAATTGAAGAAGCTTGGAATTCTGAGGATACTAGAATTCCAGAGGAGTGTTCTAAACTGCCTTTCATTGATTGTAAATTAAGTGATAGAACATATTAATTTCAACTCCTAGTTTTAGGCCTTTTGAGAGTTAAGAAGTCATCAGATCATCCTGGGACTTGTTCCAGTAGCCTCTGGTGGGATTGTTCCTTGTTTTGAAAATATGAGCACGCTGTTTTCTGAGATACAATAACATATAAAAAGAAAGACTTGAAGTATTTCCTAAATGTTCATTCTGCATTCTAGTCTTAGAGTTTAAAAGTGAAAGCACCATTTGGTTAAGCAATGGAGTGCTTAGCGGTATTTTTTAAAATAAATTAGAAACCTGTTCAACTCAAAGACGTCAATGTGCATGCAAGTGAAAGAAGGTGCGCGTAATTGCAGAAACACTAAAAATATAATAAGTCATCTGGCTGATGGCAAAGTAGCACGTGAAGGTTCACCCACCAATATATAGCATCTGATTCCAGCGGCATGGAAGCACATAACAGCGTTAGTGAGCCGGAGTTATTTAGGAGAAAACGTGTGAAGTGGCATTGCGCAGAAGGAGGGTTTTGTTTGTTTTCGTCCCTGCTCGGCGCTCTGTCGACATAGAAAACTGACTTTTCGCATCAGCAGTCATGCGAAGCTGTAATAGTGAGAGGAGCCGGCACTAATTGTTACACACAGCCTAATCCTATTGATTGTTTGATAAAGTTTAGGAAGCAGCATTTCTTCACGCTCACCACGCTGAAAAGACCAGCTGTTTTACTGCTAAATTACAAATGCACATTCATTCAAAAGAAAAACCAGTTAAAAATAAAACTGTACATATTTTTAACCAGAATTCATTTGTTAAGATATATACATAACCCAGCGCCTGTTGCGCTAACATTTTTAACTAGAGATTGATAAGCAAATCTGCACAAGAAGTCTTTCAAGGCACACAGTTTCTTCAGTAGCAAGGTTTCTAAATATTTAGTCTACTGCGACTCAGTCAAGGATTGAGGAGGTCTGAATTTTTGACAAAGGAAGTTACTTTTCTGTAAAGAGTCAAGAAAAGATTCAAAGAAGAAGTTTCAGTTCTGAAAAGTTTTCTAAAAGGAACTTTTCAGAATCTTCTTTCAGTTTATACTGAAGAGAAGAAAAGTGTTCTTTAAAGGCTTTCATAACAAAAAGAATAAATTAAGGCAGTGATGGAGGAGGTTGGAACAGCTTCATACTTGCAGGTATACATTTTTACAATGCCCCTGTCTTTATCTGCTAGCTTGATCGTCATTTTGTTCTTAAGTATTATAATGTTTTTCTTTGATTTTTATTTAAATTTGTTTTGAAATAAATGTTTAGTTTCTAATTTAGAAACTTCTCTCATGATCACTTTTTCAAACGTGAGAATTTAAAGATCAAGCACAGTTGATGCAGATGTAAACTGTGATTTTACATGTGGGCCAGTGCTGTTTTGTACTATTTCCCCAAGGTTTATTGGCAAAATATGCTTTTGATTGAATTGACCTTAAGAATTAGTGAGTTCCATCCGT
Organism: Ambystoma mexicanum; assembly: GCF_040938575.1. NCBI lineage: Eukaryota > Metazoa > Chordata > Amphibia > Caudata > Ambystomatidae > Ambystoma > Ambystoma mexicanum. The sequence goes on from NC_090922.1 coordinate 1,303,908,376, forward strand.
ATTTGAAAAGTATCTGCTTGACTGGTAGGGATAAAACTCAGGTCTTTACTAAGGCAATCAATTTCACTTTGTGATAGAGTAGGAAGACAAATTAAATGCAGGTGCCAAGTTTTTATTTAGAGCTGGGATCTGTCTATCTTGTGTAGTGATATATCTATATATATACACAAATAATCTCTATTCACCTGTAATTGCGTTGTCTGGTTTGCATGTCCTAGGGTTTCAAGGAACCTTGTGATCGATAGTTTCTGTCGTCTTCCTCTGTCTGGATGCTCTCCTGGGGAAAATGGGGTCGAATGTTTCGCTTCCTGTTGCATTTGTCGCATGACGTTTAGAGGGACCACTGTCTACTAACTCTTATTCACTAGAACCACTAGATTTTGAAGTGTCTGAGAATTAAACATATTTAGACTCTGATCTACCATTTTTCTTGCTTGTTCTGTGCATAACCAGGTTGTAAATAGGGATACACATATTGTTCAGTGAAAGTTCTACAATCTCTTTGATTTCTTGCTTGTTTGTTCTGTGTAATAGCCAGGTTGTAAATAGGAATACACATATTGTTCAGTGAAAGTTCTACATCTCTCTGAAGTTTTTCCACTTTCTTATTCATACTCAAGATTTAAAATGTGTCCATTTCAACATTTATTTTCTTCAAAACGTTTCTAGCTTCTTGGATAAGGTTGTTGACCAACACAGTCTGATCTTGTGTATCCAGAGCCCTCTTAAGTGTTTCCGAAATGGCGCACATGGTGTTGCTATAGTTGTGCCACGATACAGATAAATCAAATTGGAGAGACATCCGACACGTTGCTGTTGTAATTCAAAAGGAGTAAGTGATCAGACAAAAAAAGCTCAAAAAAAGAGGATTTTGCACAAAAAGATTTTAATGAAATGTAGTAGGTAACACTAAATTACATTTCATAGGTACATGAAGAAAAGAAGCAATAGTCACGCGATCCTGAGCTGAACTGAGAACGAAGAAACACACTTGAAGTGAGTGGTTTCAATCACCCAATAAGTTAAGGATTTGGGAATAATAAATAATCATAGATAATTGCAAGAATAAGAGATATACATTTGCTTATTGTAGATTTGATGAAGTCCGTATTTACAATGGCAAAGAATCATAAATGTGAGTAATTTATTGAAGCCTGCCAGTAAGTCTCTTGAAATTCAGTATAAGAACCACTTGCATTTTCTACACAAAGTGATCAAATGAAGTTTGGTATTAAAATCATATGCCATTCGGCATGAGAATCATTTGGCACTTGCACTTCAAATTGTGTTGATAAGAAACATACACCATAACTTATTTAATATAACAGACGCATATAACAGGGTAGCACAAACGATGTAAACGGTTGAAAACAAACTCAGGATGGATGCTTTGTCCTGATGAAGACCCTGCAAATAATTAAAAAGGGATGAAACCGGCATATACATGTTTGGTAGATGCAATGTTATGTTGATTAGTCAACACAAATAACACATTTCTATATGTTTTTAAATGTTGTTCTACTGTAAAGAAAAAATATTTCAATTTCTGTGCACCTAGGATTTCTTGTTTAAGGAGAACACTCACCCTTTTCATCTGATCTATACCCCTGATTTTGTAATAATGTTTTATCGGTTGTTTCTCATTAAGAGATTTTATGATATGGATTACTAATGAATTTAAAGAAAACCTTTTGGGGGGCGTGGCTTGGCATCATGGTGAACGGTTGGGTCCGGTGAGAGCTCCCGGCCACGACCGCGTGTTTACCTGTAATGCCCCAGTAAAACAGGCTCCCGCGAACAAAGTCGGCGCCCTGCAGAGCCGTGATGCTTCGGCATCCCATGCCTTCATTTCGCCGCCCTAAACTGGAGGGGGACGGAGTTTAAACTGTTTTCTTCCTGCAAGATGTCTTGGTGCCAGCGAGGATCCAAGATGGCGGACCGCGGAGCGGTGTAATCGAACCTTCGTGCTGGTGCTGTGGCCGACCACGGAAGGAGCGGGCACCGGGTCTATAGACTGGCAACGGGGTTAGTCCCGCTATGAAAAAGGGGCAGCACGAGGCTCCTTCGCCCACCCTCGCCCTGTCTGAGGTGAAAGAACCGTGACCATCTGCGGCCTGGGGGAACACCGGCAACTATTGTGCCTGTTTTACCTGCATCTGCAGTGCCCGAAGCTGAAATCAGCGGGTCCGGCCGTCAAAAGAGGCTCAACGCTCGCTCCGGCAACTATCAGCAACAGCAGATCAAGTCCGGCATCGGAGAATCAGAGCACTGGACTCCGCCTCTCTCCCTTAGTTCACCAGCACCTTGACTGCAGGAGGACAGCAAAGACCGCCGCTTCTCCGTGTGTGGCGCGGGGTTCCCGCCGCCCCTCCACCCCCAGACCCTGCTGGCTCACTGCCATCCGCAGCCTCTGGGGTCCGGAGTCGGCTTGCAGCCTAAAGCGTCTGGGCTGGTGCTGGGGGCACGAGGGCCCACCCTACATCAATTTGCCAGCAGCAACGTCCGGAGCTGGGAGGGAGCTGGAGGAGCACACCTCGGAGCCGACTGCGATCCCCATCCCCGAAGCGGTGGGATCCAGAGGCCTCCTGTGCCCCCACCTGTAGAGGCAACTGAATCGCTGCAGTGCCCGACCAAGAAAGCAGCGGGACCCCCCCCCCGGACGGAGCCCTGCGAGATCCCCCTGTCCCGGAGCGGGAGGGTCGAGGCACTGCGCCTGCAGGCCAGCAGTAGCGGCGGAGCATCCCCCGCTGCGGAGGGCGGCGGCGCAGGGCCTCTCATTCTGCCCTCTCTGAGGCGAAGGACCCTTGACTATTGGCAGCCTGGGGGAGCATCTGTAACCACCGTGCCCGTAGCACCTACACCCGCAGAGCCCCATCATTGAAACCATCTCTGAACGCGGCCCAACGAACCCTCCGGCAGCTACCGGTGGCATCAGAGCGAGCTCGGAGAATCACTGCACGGGGACCTGCCCTCCTCACCTAACTTACCAACACCTCCTCCACTGTAGCCGGGAGGAATCATCAGGTCCTGACAGGGTGAAGCCAGCTATAAAACCACCACTTCTCCGGGTGGGTCGTGGGGCTCACCCCCTCCCAGCTTATCATCACCCGGAGACCCGCGTCTCCGGGTGATGATAAGCTGGGACCCGGAGCCTCCTGCATCCCAGCTGGAGCTGGGGGAACGAGGGCCAATTCTACAGCAGACACTCAGGAGCAACTCCCGGAGCCTGGGAGGTTTGGGACCCCCAGCGGCCCCGGGGGCAGGGATCATGATATTTGCTCCCGAAGGAAGGTAAGGCGGCACCTGCCGCCTTCTGCAGAAGTTCCTTGGGCCTGCAAGCCAACCCACCCACACCGGCTCCCAGGCGAGTGGTCCAGCCATCCACCCAGGCACGGACCCTTCCAGGAGTGGGTCCTGGCCATAAATTTGCAGGGGAGGCCACATCTCTCCTCCCACATCGAACCTCACGGCGCCGGGGGGCTTTTTGCACCTACACCATTGACACCATCTTGCCACCAGAGAAGCGATTTGCCCGAGGGCGGCTTGTTGCCCTGATACCTCCCACCTGAACTCCAAGCCTCTGTAAGAATGCAGCAGCAACCCACTCAGTTGGCTCTGTAGCAAAATCCCCAAACACGTCTGCCCGCCGGGGGAACGGGGACAAAAGGGGGCCCCAGGTGTGCTAAAACGCACAGGCTCCCGCTCAAATCACAAGGAGTAATGTCCAGGAACCCGAAACCATCCAAACAAACCGACAATGCGACCCTGCTATCTACCAAAATCAGAGAAAAGACTAAGAAAGGGGAATGCAATGACACTGCGGGTGCACCCCTGGACCCCGGCGGTGAGCTTTCAACCCAAACAGTAACTAAAGCTGACCTCCAAGAACTACTTTCTGCCATAACTAAGGAGTACCACAAAGGGACAGAGGAACTGAAAGGCAAAATTGCGTCGCTGGATAAGAGGGTGGGGGAAGTCGAAACCAGAACAGAAGAAATAGAAACCACCTTGTTCGAGCAAAACTTCGAGATCGGGGAAGGGGCTTATAGACTCACCACGTTGGAAGCCAGGTGCGAAGCCCTCGAGAAGAAAACAAGAAGAGGCCGAAAACAGAGCCAGGCGCAACAATATACGCTTGAGGGGAATTCCGAGTTCGGTCTCGGACGAAGAACTTTACACCTATGTCAACGACCTATTCCGCTTCATTCTAACGCTCCCAGACGGAGCTCCCTTGGAACTGGATAGGGTCCACAGGGTCAGAGCCAGACAAAACACAACTGCTATGCCGGAGGTTTTGGCAAGGGTTCACTTCTATAAAGTCAAGGAAGAAATCATGCAGGAAGTCAGAAGCTCAGCCCGAATCAGCTTCCGAGATGCCGAAATATCCCTGTACCAGGACCTTGCAGCAGCTACTCTGGCAAAAAGAAAAGCCCTTAAGCCACTCAACGAATGGCTGTGTAAGAGGAAAACGTCCTATCGCTGGGGCTTCCCCACAGCTCTAGTCTTCAAGTGGGAGGGCAGATCTCGTATAATCCTCTCCCCCAGGGAAGCCGAGCGATTTATGAACCCGGGAGGCAAGGAGGGATCCCCCACCGAAGCTACGGAGGCCCCGGGGAGATCCCGTGGGGACTCCTCCACTGGTGCTTGGACCAAGATATCGGGCGCCGCAGACCTCGAGGACCCCCGGGCAAGCCAAAAAGGGAAAACAACTGCTGAGCAAATGGCTCCTGCCACCTGGGGCCTTTGGGCAGGGGGAGTCCCAAGACCCCCTACGGCCTAATCGCCCACCTCATGCCAAGGGATACCAAAAAGCTTCAAGCCGACAGTACTAAATGGATTCTCTAATCTCAGCCTGAATTTTACTGGCCAATAGAAGAGGCACTGTTTGCCTCCAAGCAGAGTTAATACACCGGTCCGGCCGAATGCCCCGTTGGTCGAATGCTGGTCCGGAAACCTTGTCACTGTTTGGGGGGGGCAGGGAGGGGGGTTCGGGAGGGGAAGAGATCCTCATGAAGGGGGAAGAACTGAGGAACAAAACACCGGAAGACATGGAACAAGGAATTTTTAAGGAAGACCACGAACTGACCTACTTAAAACTCAAAGGAGGGGTTCACTAGACAAAACACTTACTATCACGTCCTGGAATGTGCAAGGGCTCAATGCACCAAGAAAGCAGAAGTCAGTCGAACACAAACTAGACCAGGCAGGAGCTGACATTGTTTTCATCCAGGAAACCCACCTGATTGAGGAAGATGAAAAGCAAATCCGTTTCCGATGCTACCCGAAATGCTACTTTGCCTCAGCCGCACATAAAAAGAGAGGAGTCGCTATATTACTAGGGCAAGATCTCCCCCTAACGCAGATCACCACCAAAAGAGATCCGGAGGGTAGATTCCTACTCATGAAAGGCCTCCTAGTCGAACTCCCGATCACCCTGGTGGCAATCTATGGGCCAAACAAAGAGCAAGACCAATTCCTTCGCAATCTGCCCCCGACTATCACACCCTTCTCCGTGGGCCAATTGCTAATTGGAGGTGATTTCAATCTCCCCCCAGATCCGAGGGTGGACAAGACGCTACCAGCCTCGAGGGAAGACTTTGGCAAATCCCTGGCCCTAGCTGCATTTCTGCGGGAAACCGAGATTATAGACATATGGAGATTACGCAACCAGGGAGAAAGAGACTACACCTTCTTTTCGCATGCACACAGTGGCTATTCGCGGATTGACCTCTTGCTTGCCGCTAACAACATGGCCTCCTGCATGGAAAACATCCAAATCGGTCCTATTGCAATCTCTGACCACGCGCCAGTCATGATGATGCTGCTGCTTCACGGAGTTCCTGAACCTAACCAACGGCAATGGAAACGGCAAGACTACATCCTTACCGACTTAGTGGCCAGCTCCGACCTTGCAGAGGCGATACAGAATTACTTCATCGAGAACACAACCCCAGACTCCTCAATGGCAACAATATGGGACGCGATGAAACCGGTAATCCGAGGGGTGGCGATGGACTCAACTGCTAGACTCAAGCGCCAAAAACAGATGAAGCAACGTCAGCTGGAGGAAAGACTTGTAGACCTAGAAAACAAGCTCAAGAATCGCTATACGAAAACAACTAACCGTGAACTAAAAAGAGCGAAAATAGAGCTGGAGATCCACTTAGCAGACCGGGCCACCAGAGCATTAATCTATACTAAACATTACTATTACCTTAATAGTAACAAAGCGAACCGGCTCCTAGCACACAAACTGAAAAAGCTCCAAACCAGGAACAACATCCAAGCCCTGCTGGACAAAAACGGCTCTTTACACCATCTGGACCCTGAAAAGCTTGATATAATGATGCAGCACCACAAGGAAATCATGACAGGACCGCCGACACTATCCCCAGCCATCTCCCAATTCTTGGCCCCTATCCCAAAGCCACAGCTAGCCCCGTCACTCTCTGACTTGGAGGGCCTAATCTCAGCGGAGGAAGTCAGTGAAACGATTCGCCACCTGAAAAACACTATTCCCAGGCCTGACGGTTTATCTTCAAAATTCTACAAGAAGTTTGCCCACCTGCTAGCCCCACAGCTGGCAAAGCTATACAACTCCTTCCTCTCCACTGGCTCTACGACAGCATCCATGAACGAGTTGATCACAGTATTGATCCCAAAACCGGGGAAAGACCGAACGCAATGCGCATCATATAGGCCCATAACGCTCCTAAATAATGATGCGAAGATTTTCGCCAAGATCATGGCAAACCGGCTGGCCCCTTCCCTTCCAGAGATCATCCACCCAGACCAAGCAGGCTTCATTCGGGACGGGGCACACAAGACAATATTCGCAGAACCATCAACATCATTGATTCAGCAAACAGATTGGGCTCAAGGCTAGCAGTCCTCTCCTTGGATGCGAATTAAAGCATTTGATATGCTCGATTGGGGCTATGTAGAGAAAATCCTACAACATTTTGGCTTCGGCCCAAACTTTGTAAAATGGATCTTAGCCATCTACCAAAAACCTCTTACGAAAATACGCCTTAACGGGGCCAAATCCAGCAGTATAAATATAACTAGAGGCATGAGGTAAGGATGCCCAGTCTCCCCGCTTATTTTTGCCCTATCAATGGAGCCATTTGCGGACAGGGTCTGCCGAAACTCATCAATTCACGGCCTCACGATCAAAAAAGAATCCTACAAAATCGCCCTTTATGCGAACGATGTGCTCCTCACATTAACCAGCCCAGCAGAATCAATAAGAGCCCTATGGCAAAATCTTGAAGAATTCCGAGCAGCCTCAGGGTTCACAATAAACATCTCCAAATCAGTTGCACTGGGCATCAACATTCCAAGCAAGCTCAAATCCAATCTCGAAGCGGAGTTCCGGATACCCTGGGCAAGAAGCAGCATCGGCTACCTAGGAGTTCAAATACCCAAGAAAAATGAGAAGCTGTACAAGACAAACTTTCCGGCACTCTTCAGGGACCTGAAAAACGATGTCAGCCGATGGAAAAAACAAGAAATCTCCTGGTTTGGCCGGATTACGGCAACAAAATTGAATCTAACCCCATGGCTGCTATACCACACACAAGACCTGCCGGGGACAATCTGGGAAAAAGCCCTACGAAAGCTGCAAGGAGAGATCTTGAACCTCGTCTGGGAAGATAAGAAGCCCCGCATCCCGAAACGCATCATGCTCCGAAGCTCCGCCCTAGGTGGTCTGGGGGTCCCAGATGTAGCGAGGTATTGTCTCGCAGCCGAGCAAGCCCCGGCCTTTGCCTGGAAGCTACGCGTTAACCGCCCCCGATGGCTACAACTGGGGGAAGATTGGAATGGAGCCCCGTTAGAAACCCTGCCCCATCTTAAAGATCCTAAAAGGACCCAAGACTTGGGCCCCCTACCAGCAACAAGGAACCCGATCGCTAGCTGGAAAAGAGCAGCCCACCTGTGGAAATCTAGAGGCACAATGGGACCTCTCACCCCAATCTGGGACAATCCTGACTTCTCCCCGGGAATCTCACCAAATCAGTTCACGGAGTGGAGAGCGGGGGGCTTAGAGACTATGGCAGACTTCTTCGAGAATGGCCTCCCTCTAAACTTCGAGGAGTGTAAAGCAAAATTCAAAATTCCGGAGACTGAAAGGTTTCGTTACACTCAACTGAGACACTGGCTGTCGAATCCCCAGGTCAGGAAACAGGGTAGTAGACAGCTAACGGCATTAGAACTCACGCTTTCGGGGAAACCCCCGAGAGGGAAAATCTCAGCACTATATAAGATGCTAGACAGAACGGACCACACTAAAAAAGAACCATACATGCTGAAATGGGAAGAGGACATCAGTAAACCCATCGAACCAGAGGAATGGCTCCACATCTGGTCCTGCGCACAAAAAAGCTCGAAATGTGTAACAAACAAAGAAAGCGCGTTTAAAGTATGCTACAGATGGTACCGAACCCCTGTAATCCTAAATAAGTGTAACCCGGCTATCCCCGCGCAGTGCTGGAGGGGGTGCTCAGACCGAGGAACCCTGTTCCACCTCCTCTGGACTTGCCCGAAAGCCACTCTATTCTGGAAGAATATTTTGGAACAAGTCAAAGCAATCACTGGGTTAACTATCCCCTGGGACCCAGGAATCGTGCTGCTGGGGGCGACAGGAGATGGCCAATTCCCCCTAACAGGCTGCCTGGCGGAACTCTGCTCCCATCTCCTTACAGCCACCAAAATTACCATCGCCAGACTCTGGAAAAACCTGGAAGGCCCATCCACGCAAATGTGGTGGGCCAAATGCTGGGATAAAGTGGCAGCCGAGAAAGTTACAACCATCCGACTAGGCAACAAGCCCAAATTCGAACGCATATGGGCCCCCTTCTTGGACTATGTGCAACAATTCCCCGGGGTGGCAAGACAACCCCCAGCCCTGCGCTGGATGGAAACTCAGGACTGAAAAGAACAAAGCAGAAACTATGCCTGAGGCACGCGCGGGCTCCTCCACACCCCTGAGCAGCTTAAAAAACCGCAGACCCCCCCCATCCTGAAGGGACCGTGCCGAAGAATCCGCCCCAAACCTCGCCAAAGAGTCTTCTCGAACTATTTAAACTACCCTCTATCTGAAACATTTAGTCTTCTGTTCCTATTGTGTCCACAGCTCCTTGTCCCCCGATCCCTCTTGCCCCTTCCTCAGTTGTAGTTAACAATTTTGTTTTTGCAGAAAACGCATGGTTAGCTAAATCTCAGGTACATCTAATGCTGTTTACCTCTTAAAGGCTCAACAATATTGCAAAGTATGTAACATTCAATGTGCCTGTATGACTTGTTGTGCCAAAAATAATAAAAATAATGTTGAAAAAAAAAAAAAAAGAATACATTTTATAATTGTGAATTCACTGGAATGTTTTGTTTATACAGATCCCTCAGCAGGAGCTGTACTGGGAAAAATGAATCAAAGGGCATGCCATACACAAAGGACTAACCTCCCACCAATATGCTGCACACTAAAAGGACCTTTGATGCCATGTGTCTGAGAAGGGTCTGGGGTTAGTGTAGACAAAGGATGCTCAAAACAAATGTGGAGGGTTCCACCATCTTGTTTCTCTCTGTACCTCTCCTTCACTTCCTTAACACAAAGCACTTTGGTTATGATGCAAGAGAGCAAAGCTCACATATCACAAGAGCAGGGACTGTACCTTCTAAAGCAACCTTGCTTTTGCCCAATCACCTTTTGTCTGTAAAAAAAAGTGAGTCTCCCACTGCTTCTTTGATTCACTTTTGGACTTCACGACTTGAGGAATAATTCATTCATTGGAGAGTTGACATTTTCAAAGCCATCAGCCACTTAGGTGAAGAAGATGAATTCCAAGGCAGAGGCAAGCTCTGATCCCTACTCACTCCACATTGGGCACATTGGGAGTGACGCTGAGGACCAGGACCTGCCAGTTTGCTTGCAAACCGCACTGGATTGGAAGAGCAGAACCTAAAAGGACCACTGCTGTCCTAGAGCCCCTACAGTGAGTTTCACAGCATCCTGAGAGCCAAGACACCCGGTTTTCACCTTCAAACTGCTTAAATCAACATCCAAGCACATTTCAAAGATGCCAAGACAACGGGAATCAACAGTTCAAACGTTGGCACTCCAAGCCGCCTTGCTCACATCAATGAATCGGCTCGACGCTGTAGCAGTCCAGAGTCTCGTTAACTGACTAGCTCAAGCACCAATGCCCCGTGCAATGGTCTCCCGATCACTCTATCGGCCAAAGCATTGAACCACTGGGACTCTGCTTTGGAACTCGACTCGAACCGTTGGATCATCGAGTAATGCATTGAACCGAAACAGCAGTATTCATCATTTCAAAACATGCTTGATTGTCAAACTGGTGATCCCTTCATCCTGCATTGCTCGGAACCACACATAGAACCCGCTCTTCCCAGCTCGACTCACTGCCTCGGCCAACGTGACTCAATGCCTTCAACACAGATTTGACCCACAGACACAACCACTCAAATTCTGGCTCAACACCATCGACTACCAGAAATTGGAATAAGGTACTCAGAGATTATCCTTTGCCAAGGCCCAACTTGTGGAGCCTTAGAGACTCACTACGTCACTTTTTTTACATTTTTCCACTGAAAGATGTATCCTTTCAAATTCACTGTGGTTGTTGATTATCTTTCACCCCTGTTTCATTACCCAGAGTGCTGTAACTTTCTAGCATTTACATATTCTGTATTCTTTCCACAGGGATGGGTTTTTATATAGTGTTTTTAATAGTCATTTGCACATTGGTGTGTTTAATTAAAGTATTTGTTTTTATATTACCTTGGTTGGACAGTCCTTTATTTTAGACTGTTGTACTTTGCTATTTGGGTTGCTAGTGGATCGCATTCACACCCTGTGACAATGTGTAGATCTTTCTCATACCTCTGATTTCTTTGTGTACAGGGCAGAAGTCTATTAAGGCATGACTACAGAATCAGGAAGTGATTCCTGTATGGACTTTCCTCTAACCAACTCTGTGTTTCCTAGGAAACGGTGTGTGACGAGGAGGAGGTCGAGCCCAACGGTTTCAGCTGGGCGTATTGATCTGAAGGGACACAGCTGATGGTGTGCCGGTGTCCCTACGTGAAAAGAGGAGGTGGTTTTTATGAAGAAATGTGGACGATCGTTGTCGTTCTCGCAAAGCTGTGAATGTAACTGCTGCTGATCTGTGAAGCCGCCTTCTTGAATGGTATAGTTACAAGGCGAACGATTCCGGTCAAGCTGTCGAGGCGATCGTTACCGCCGGAGAGAGAGAGAGAAACCATCATCTGAAGACGACGTCTGAGAGAGGTATGAACCAACACAAGTGTTTATGAGGGAGAAGAGAGGGATACAGCGCCGCTCGTTTTGGAGAAGACCCGAGTGACGTGATCCAGGCGAGCAGCTGGAGGTCCGTGTGAAGTGATCCAGGCGAGGAGCGGTGAGGCGTTTGGAAAGGAAACAGCGCTGTTGCGCTTCCAATGAATAGGCTGGGGTAAGGCGAATGCAGCCGCGTTAGAAGTCAATAAGCAAGCGCCGTTGCGCTAAAAATTGTTTATAAAGCACCTTTGTGCTACGAACTGGGCATAAAGCGCCGTTGCGCTACGAACTATTAATAAAGCACCGAAGTGCTATGAACTGGGCATAAAGCGCTGTTGCGCTACAAACTATTAATAAAGCACCGAAGTGCTACGAACCGGGCATAAAGCACTGTTGCGCTACAAACTATTAATAAAGCACCAAAGTGCTACGAACTGGGTATGAAGCGCCGTTGCGCTACAAACTATTGAGGAAGAGCTTTTGCCCAATGTGAGGAGCAAGGTGGTCAGACATCTAATAGGCTGAAGGGGGCAGAAGAGAGGCCCTTGCATGAAAAGAGGAGGAGGGTTAAAAGACAAGACAACCAAGACACAGAGAACTAAGAATAGATTAAAGAGGAGAGAAGAAAAATAAGCAACAAACATGGATAGAGATAACCTTAGAGACTGATGAAGAGAAAGACACAGAAAGAGGAAAAAGGTAAAAAAAAACTGAAAGGACATTAAAGCAGCTAAATGGACTCTTAACTATACTTACCTGCTGTGGCAACCAGATAGAGAAGCTGGGCAATTCCTCAAGAGAAGACATATCCTTTATCAAAGTTCATAAAAGAAAAGGTTATATTAATAAAGAATTGGATTCTCTTCATAATCCAAACCACCTACTCAGCGGCTCAGAGTTTTATTAATGTAATTATAATTGCTGAAACGTCACATTTGGTGTCAGAGTGGGATTGTGAGAACGTCATGGAGTACCTAATTAAGCGAGGGCCAACAACTCTTACAACAAGCCTTGCAAATGCAGTCACAGCAAGCTCAAGCTGACAGGTTAGCCTTTCAACAGGCTTTACAGATGCAACAAGCTCAATTACTTGAGGTAACGAATGTACGAAACAGTCCTCAGGTCCCTACCACCGTGTTGCAAAAGTATTCAGCAGGCGAGGATCCAGGACACTTTTTCGTGAATTTTGAGAGAGTAGCTTGCAATGCTCAGTGGCCCGTCGAGAGATGGTGTCAGTACATCGCACCATTGATGACCGGTGAAATGCAGTGTGCATATCAGGATGCAAACCCGGCAGGCGACACCAGCTATGGAGACATGAAAAAGGTAGTGTTGGAGCGAATGGGTCACGACGAAGAAACGTATCGAGTCAAGTTTAGAGAAGTCAAATTGAAGGTCGAAGAAACTCCAAGACAGTTATATTACCGAGTAAAGGAGTTGGCAGAGAAATGGTTACAGCCTGGTACGACAACCTCTGCAGAGATAACAGAAAAGATAGTTTTGGAACAGTTCATCGAAGCTCTCCCTGGGCCAGTGCAGAGATGGGTCAAACAACATCCCAGATTGTCATTAAGCGAGGCTGTAGAGGTAGCTTCAGCTTACCAAAAAGCTGGACAAGGCAAGGTGTTGACCTATACGACGAGTTATAAACCACCCCTTTTGTTGAATAAGCCGGCGACTCAACCAAGATGGCCACACTCAATGCTACGAAGACCGGACCGAGACAATGTACGTTCCAGACCCAACAGTGAGGTTCCTATAAATGATTGTCAAACTACACCTACCCCTAGGGGTCCGCAGTGTTTTGACTGTGGGGACTGGGGACACCTTGCAAGATTTTGTCCGAAAAAGCCGAAAGTTGAACCAATGGATGTTAGAGGCCTCGAATCTCAAAAGAGAAATGAAGTCCCGGAACAGATAAATGGGAGTCAGTCACAATATCTATATACATGTGAGGCAGAGGTCGATGGAAAACCTACCACCGTGTTGGTCGACTCCGGAAGCCTACAGACTGCGGTGACATCGGAGCTGGTAGGTGAAGATTTCTATTCCTCAGGGAAAATACCTATCTGATGTGTCCATGGGGATATGAGGGTTTACCCCTCCAAGGAAATACAAATTAAGATGGTCGGGGAGACAATGGGGATAACCGCAGCAGTGCTACCTCATTTACCGAAGCCACTTCTAATTGGCTCAGATATACCAAAATTTCCGGAATTAGTTCATAAGATTGAGAAGAGCTGGCTGGAAACGGCCCCTTTCCATAGAGATGAAATACCTAGTCCGCTTCCCAAAACACAAAAGAGTAAAAAGCTCAAGCGGTTGCTGACGGAAGAGTGGAGAGCTAAAAAGGTTTTCCCGGTAACAGTAGATTGGAGGATTGAGGAAGACAGGGACAGTTTTAGGTCTGCATAAGAGCTAGATCCCTTGTTGAAAAATGCCCGAGAGCGAGCCCTAGAAGAAATAGCAGGAGAGAGACGACGCTTCATTAAGGAAAATGGGTTGTACTATAGAATAAGTAAGTCCAGGAATGGAGAGGACCTAAAACAGTTACTGATACCCCAGAAATACTATAAGACTGTACTAGAGGTCGCTCACCTTCAAATTGGTGAGGGTCACTTGGGAACGGAGAAAACAACTAAAAAGATCCTAGATAGATTCTATTGGCCGGGAGTGTACCAGCAGGTGGGTCGATTTTGTCAGTCCTGTGAAGAATGTCAGCTGAAGAACCGGGCCAATGTGAGCAGGACACCACTTCAACCTATGCCCCTGGTTACAGAACCGTTCAGTCGAATAGGAATCGCTATGGTGGGACCTTTGGAGCCGACTCAAAGGGGTCACAAATACATTCTTGTAGTGGTCGACTATGCAACCAGATACCCAGAGGCATTTCCCTTGAAGGCGACAAATACCCAACAGATTTGTGACGCACTAATACTTTTTATTGGACGAGTTGGGATACCCAGGGAGATTGTCACCGACCGGGGTCAAATTTCATGTCCAAGGTTCTACAACAAGTCTGTGAGACTCTAAAAATAGAACATCTAAAAACAGCTGTCTACCACCCACAACTAATGGGTTGGTGGAACGTTATAATCATACCATCAAACAAATGCTGAAGAAAACGACTTCCCCAGAGAGTAAAGACTGGGATAGAGTACTTCCGTGGATTTTAATGACCCTTAGGAACACTCCTCAGTCTTCAACGGGGTTTTCGCCCTTTGAATTACTATTCGGGAGACCCGTTCGTACTTTGTTAGACCTGTTAAAAGAAGCTTGGGAGGAGCAACCGAAACAGGAGATAACATTAACCGATTATGCTTCTCAGCTACAGGAAAGGGTGGAAAAACTACAAAGTATTGCCAGGGATAATCTTAGTCAAGCGCAAATAAGACAAGAGAAATACTACAATCAACATTCGCAGTTACGTACTTTTAGGGAGGGAGATCAAGTTCTAGTGTTGGTACCTACATCAGAGAACAAAATGTTAGCTACTTGGAAAGGTCCTTATGAGATTCAAGAAGTTTTGGGTCCTTTAACCTACAAAGTGAAACAGACGGACTGTAAATTTCCCTGTCAAACATATCATGTCAATTTACTTAAAAAATGGATCTCACCAGTCCCAACAATGGCCATGATATCTGTGGAGGGAGCAGCAGAAGAACAATTTCTCCAATTAAGGAAGAAAACTGGTTCCGAGGGCCTAAATATCAACCCAAATTTGTCAGCTGTCCAAAAAACTGAATTGGCTAACGTAGTACAACGGTTTTCAAATATATTCTCCTCCTTACCAGGGAAGACTAACTTAACCAATCATCATATAGTCACCAAACCTGGGGCAATAGTAAGGCAAAGACCTTATCGGATTCCTGAGTCAAAGATCAGAGCCTTCAACCAAGAGGTACAGGAAATGTTGGATCTGGGGATCATTGAACCATCTTACAGTGACTGGTGTTCCCCTGTGGTCCTGGTACCTAAGCTGGATGGGAGTGTGAGGTTCTGCATGGATTTCCGGAAGGTAAATGAGATTTCTAAATTCAATGCTTATCCAATGCCTCGAATAGAAGACCTGCTGAATAATCTAGGGAAGGCAAGGTTTTTGACTACAATTGACTTAACCAAGGGTTACTGGCAAATTCCCCTACTGCCTTCAGATAAGGAGAAGACTGCGTTTGCCACACCTACGGGTTTATATCAATTTACGGTATTACCTTTTGGATTGCATGGGGCTCCTGCGACCTTTCAGTGACTAATGAACCACCTTATAAAAGGACATGAACAGTATGTCGGTGCATATCTCGACAATATTATAATCTACAGCAACACCTGGACAGAACACCTACAACATCTTGAGAAAATACTGGAGACGCTGAAGCAGGCAGGGTTACATGTAAATCCCAAGAAAACTCATGTCGCCATGTTCCATACAAAGTATTTGGGATATTATGTAGGTCAGAGGATCATCAGACCCCATGAGGAGAAAATCAAGGCGATTAAACAGTTGAAGTTTCCAACAACACCGAAACAAGTGTGGGCTTTTCTAGGGTTTGTGGGATATTACAGAAGATTTATTCCACACTTTTCTACCTTAGCCACTCCTCTCACAGATCTCTTAAAAAAGAGCTCAACATCAAGGAAAACTTGGGAAACTCTGGAGACTTTGCAGGCATTTAAGGCCTTAAAGGAGGCCCTCACCGAAAAAGCTGTCTTACATTGCCCAAATTTTGACGCCCCGTGTTATCTCCACACGGATGCCTCAGGTACGGGACTCGGAGCTGTGTTGTTCCAGGACCAGGGAGAAAAAGAAAGGCCAATACTGTTCATCAGTCGTAAATTGTTACCGCATGAACTAAATTATCCAACCATCGAGAAGGAGTGTTTGGCAGTAAAGTGGGCTATTGACGCTCTAAGATATTATTTGTTAGGCGGAGAGTTTACATTAATAACTGATCATGCCCCATTAGTCTGGCTTGCTCGTAACAAGGATTCAAATCAGAGAATACTTAGGTGGTTCCTTTCCCTCCAGCCCCTCTCTTTTAGAACAATTCATAAACTGGGGAAGTTTTTAGCCCAAGCTGATTATCTGTCCAGAGCAGAAACCCTTCCCGATCGTAAGGGTTTAGTAGAGGGGTGTGACAATGTGTAGATCTTTCTCATACCTCTGATTTCTTTGTGTAGACGGCAGAAGTCTATTAAGGCATGACTACAGAATCAGGAAGTGATTCCTGTATGGACTTTCCTCTAACCAACTCTGTGTTTCCTAGGAAACGGTGTGTGACGAGGATGAGGTCGAGCCCAACGGTTTCAGCTGGGCGTATTGATCTGAAGGGACACAGCTGATGGTGTGCCGGTGTCCCTACGTGAAAAGAGGAGGTGGTTTTTATGAAGAAATGTGGACGATCGTTGTCGTTCTCGCAAAGCTGTGAATGTAACTGCTGCTGATCTGTGAAGCCGCCTTCTTGAATGGTATAGTTACAAGGCGAACGATTCCTGTCAAGCTGACAAGGCGATCGTTACCGCCGGAGAGAGAGAGAGAAACCATCATCTGAAGACGACGTCTGAGAGAGGTATGAACCAACACGAGTGTTTATGAGGGCGAAGAGAGGGATACAGCGCCGCTCGTTTTGGAGAAGACTCGAGTGATGTGATCCAGGCGAGCAGCTGGAGGTCCGTGTGAAGTGATCCAGGCGAGGAGCGGTGAGGCGTTTGGAAAGGAAAAAATGGAAAATGAAAAGGCTGGGGTAAGGCGAACGCAGCCACGTTAGAAGTCAATAAGCAAGCGCCGTTGCGCTAAAAATTGTTTGTAAAGCACCGTTGTGCTACGAACTGGGCATAAAGTGCCGTTGCGCTACGAACTATTAATAAAGCACCAAAGTGCTACGAACTGGGCATAAAACACTGTTGCGCTACGAACTATTAATAAAGCACCGAAGTGCTACGAACTGGGTATGAAGCGCCGTTGCGCTACAAACTATTGAGGAAGAGCTTTTGCCCAATGTGAGGAGCAGGTGGTCAGACATCTAATAGGCTGAAGGGGGCAGAAGAGAGGCCCTTGCATGAAAAGAGGAGGAGGGTTAAAAGACAAGACAACCAAGACACAGAGAACTAAGAATAGATTAAAGAGGAGAGAAGAAAAATAAGCAACAAACATGGATAGGAGATAACCTTAGAGACTGATGAAGAGAAAGACACAGAAAGAGGAAAAAGGTCAAAAAACTGAAAGGACATTAAAGCAGCTAAATGGACTCTTAACTATACTTACCTGCTGTGGCAACCAGATAGAGAAGCTGGGCAATTCCTCAGGAGAAGACATATCCTTTATCAAAGTTCATAAAAGAAAAGGTTATATTAATAAAGAATTGGATTCTCTTCGTAATCCAAACCACCTACTCAGCGGCTCAGAGTTTTATTAATGTAATTATAATTGCTGAAACGTCACACACCCCCTCTGAGAGTACAGCCTTCCCTAAGCCCAATTTACCACAAAAGGCAAAAGAGGTATATATCTTGGTTATGCCTGTTTTACCTTTATGAATGGGATTACTGGTTTACAGAAATAGGGGGGTTTAGCCACTAAACATCCTTCTATTCATACAGAACAGTAGTCTTTTTGTAACAAGGAGGGCCCTAGTCCCTGTCCATTCCCCATGTGCCGGTTCACTTGAGGGATTCTGATGATCAATCAACTCATACCTGCACAGCACCATTCCAGCCAGTGTCTTTCTCTTTGTCTCATTGGATCTTCAATATCAGCAACTTCAACCATGAAACAGCTAGAGCAGCGCAGGATCTGCTACAGCAATATCAATAGCGCGATTAAGCACAGAGCACTCCTTTTGGATCTACCTGCTGGAAGACTGCAACCCGCCACAGAGCAAAGCCAGTGCCAGTAAGGGCACAGAACGTCCAGGAGTTTCATCCAACCAGGCACATTACATTCACCTGAGGGGGCCGTGGAATAGAATCCTCTCACCAGCCGGGAAAAAAATCACATGAACTGGGACATTGAATCTTGTGGGCCACCACATCCAGAGAATAGCAGACCCATGTAGAAGAAAGGGGTCGGGCTTAAGAACCCTTTTGAATGTTTTCATGATTGTAACACCTCCCTGGGGAAGAGAACAGGCAGCTGTTGGCACCAGGATCTAGTAGAGCGAGAGAGTCAATGGATGAGCAAGTGAGAAGATAAAAGGGAGGACAGGAATCAGGAAGGTGTGGGTTGTTTGGGTGAGGACAAGGGTGGAGCAGGACTTAGGGGCAGAGTGGAGGAAGCACGGCACGGAGCAGGGGACCATGGGGGAGACCTGCTGAAACAATGTACAAGGGGAGGTATTGGATGGTGGGATTGAATGGTACTTAGGATTAAATGTGCCTGAAAGGTGAGTGAGATTTATAGAAAGATAACAAAGAGTTAATGAAAGGTGACTGGGGAAGCAATATAGGGGTAACTATGTGAGGTGTGACTGGAGTGAGAGTAGCAATGTGATAGGGGGAGTAGTAGTAGAGTGGAGAGGTGAGAGTTGCAGTGCAATGGTGAGGGGATAGGGAGTAGTGAGGAGTAGGATTGCAGAGTGGAGGTAGGAAGTAGAATAAGGAACACCAGAGCGACAGAGAAGGGAGAAACAGTGAGTGTAGTAGGAGAGACGAGTATAGGAGGAGAAAAGGGAGAGTGAAAGAAAGACATAGGGAGAGGAACTGTAGAGTGAAGAAGGATAATACCAAGTGGTGTCTGACTGTCTGGACGGTATAATCCCTTACATAACACACTGTGGGGATCTTAGAGCAGGGACCACCAAGATTGCTCCCAGACGGTGCTTTAGATAGATATTTGCCTTTAGACCATCACCTTTAGGTAGGCCGTTTTTAAATAGTAGAGGTTAGCAGTCTGCAGTGGCCATACTTAGGTTGAGAGATGCCTTCATTAGGGAGGGAACACACTTCTCTAGATGAGACAGAGGGATGCACATTAGCGAGCCCCCTTGAAAATCATCAAAACAAAAATCATTCAACAGTCTTCAAGTGTTTGTGTATTCTTGAGGCCATCTGTGACAATGGTTATTCTGAAGAGAGAGAAGGCACAACTAAAGCAGGTGGTGAATGTTTATATCTGGTAAGCATCTTCAAGAAAGGCCCAAACCTGAGTCATGTTTGAAGGGAGAATGGGCACAGCCTTCTTCAAGGTGCACATTGTCCCTGGGGCACTGTTCTGCCATGTGCAAAGTCTTTATCGCCAAGACAATTACAAACTTAGAAATGTACAGGACAGTAGTCCAAAATATTCCCCGGCTGCAATACTCACTGAGCGCCAGGGATTTCTTTGGGACCAGACTCCACCTGAGTCAACAGGCCTAAATCAGATGGGAATGTTGTGGGTGCACATTTTGGGATATTTAACCCATGAGCACGGCTGAGCTTATTGATGATATTAAGGTAGAGTGGAAAGATGGAAAGGCCTCACCATCTGCGCTTCCGCCCAAACAAGTGATACAAAACCACTAATGGTTACAGGTGATGCTTCTGATTAATACCAGTTAGGAGAGCAAAAGTAACACTGTATCAATTTTTGACACCAGCTTAATGAAAAATAATTTTTAATTGTATCCTATAATCCTTCCTTCCACAAAGAGCCTCTACAACGCCAACACGTGTTTCAACACTAACTGGGCCGTATTCAGGGCATAACAAAATTGTAATATATATCACTAATATCACATATATGTACATACAAAAGGAGAACATACATTATGTGGTCATCAAGAATGTTAGGTGATCAAAAAACATAACAAATTCAAATGTCCAAACCATTGCGACAAATCAGAAAAAGGAGGAAGAAAAGAGAGAGAGCAAGGGGGTAGGAGGTGGAGGGAGAGGGAGAAAGACAAAAAATATATATGTTAAGTGAGCAGTTCTCCATTTGGAACAGTTAAAAATACATTATAAATCATTCAGCACACATTGGTGATCAATGTTCAATACAAGGTGGTGAGTAAAGAGTCCTCCACTTAGTAATATTTAGCAATAGTATTATTATGTACAAGATATCATAACCATAAAGCCCAAAAGAGCACTTGGTGAATATTCCAACGTCACATAAGGTTGCACGTAATATTGGCTAAAAATGGGAATACCTGGTCTGTAGCGCACATGTAGCTATTGGAGTGCAGAAAACGGTGTACTGGGTGAGTTATCCCACTTGGTTTCAGTAAATCTGTTAAAGTGGAGGAGAAAGCCAATCTGTAAACGCTGCAAGGGCTATCTCTTGGAAAGCAAAAAATGCCAATTTTTATTTTCAGAGAAGTGCATGAACAAAGATAAGCAACCGCTTACCTTGAATTTACATCCAGAATGGAAAAATGCATAAAGCTCTTTGTTTTTCTTTGATTTTTATTTAAATTTGTTTTGAAATAAATGTTTTGTTTCTAATTTAGAAAATTCTCTCATGATCACTTTTTCAAACGTGAGAATTTAAAGATCAAGCGCAGTTGATGCAGATGTAAACTGTGATTCTACATGTGGGCCAGTGCTGTTTTGTACTATTTCCCCAAGGTTGATTGGTAAAATATGCTTTTGATCGAATTGACCTTAAGAATTAGTGAGTTCAATCCGTATTTGAAAAGTATCTGCCTGATTGTTAGGGATAAAACTCAGGTCTTTACTAAGGCAATCAATTTCACTTTGTGATAGAGTAGGAAGACAAATTAAATGCAGGTGCCAAGTTTTTATTTAGAGCTGGGATCTGTCTATCTTGTGTAGTGATATGTGTATATATATATATATATATATATATATATATATATATATATACACACAAATAATCTCTATTCACCTGTAATTGCGTTGTCTTGTTTGCATGTCCTAGGGTTTCAAGGAACCTTGTGATCGATAGTTTCCATCGTCTTCCTCTGTCTGGATCCTCTCCTGGGGAAAATGGGGTTGAATGTTTCGCTTCCTGTTGCATCTGTCGCATGACGTTTAGAGGGACCACTGTCTACTAACTCTTATTCACTAGAACCAGTAGATTTTGAAGTGTCTGAGAATTAAACATATTTAGACACTGATCTACCATTTTTCTTGCTTGTTCTGTGCATAACCAGGTTGTAAATAGGGATACACATATTGTTCAGTGAAAGTTCTACAATCTCTTTGATTTCTTGCTTGTTTGTTCTGTGTAATAGCCAGGTTGTAAATAGGGATACACATATTGTTCAGTGAAAGTTCTACATCTCTCTGAAGTTTTTCCACTTTCTTATTCATACTCAAGATTTAAAATGTGTCCATTTCAACATTTATTTTCTTCAAAACCTTTCTAGCTTCTTGGATAAGGTTGTTGACCAACACAGTCTGATCTTGTGTATCCAGAGCCCTCTTAAGTGTTTCTGAAATGAAGAACATGGTGTTGCTATAGTTGTGCCATGACACAGATAAATCAAATTGGAGAGACATCCGACACGTTGCTGTTGTAATGCAAAATGAGTAAGTGATCAGACAAAAAAAGCTAAAAAAAAGAGGATTTTGCACAAAAAGATTTTAATGAAATGTAGTAGGTAACACTAAATTACATTTCATAAGTACATGGAGAAAAGAAGCAATAGTCACGCGATCCTGAGCTGAACTGAGAACGAAGAAACACACTTGAAGTGAGTGGTTTCAATCACCCAATAAGTTAAGGATTTGGGAATAATAAATAATCATAGATAATTGCAAGAATAAGAGATATACATTTGCTTATTGTAGATTTGATGAAGTCCGTATTTACAATGGCAAAGAATCAGAAATGTGAGTAATTTATTGAAGCCTGCCATTAAGTCTCTTGAAATTCAGTATAAGAACCACTTGCATTATCTACACAAAGTGATCAAATGAAGTTTGGGATTAAAATCATATGCCATTCGGCATGAGAATCATTCGGCACTTGCACTTCAAATTGTGTTGATAAGAAACATACACCATAACTTATTTAATATAATAGCCGCATATAACAGGGTAGCGCAAACGATGTAAATGGTTGAAAACAAACTCAGGATGGATGCTTTGTCCTGATGAGGACCCTACGAATAATTAAAAAGGGCTGAAACCGGCATATACATGTTTGGTAGATGCAATGTTATGTTGATTAATCAACACAAATAACACATTTCTATATGTTTTTAAATGTTGTTCTACTGTAAAAAAAAAAACAATTTCTGCGCACCTAGGATTTCTTGTTTAAGCAGAACACTCACCCTTTTCATCTGATCTACACCCCTGATTTTGTAATAATGTTCTATCGGTTGTTTCTCATTAAAAGGTTTTCTGATATGGATTACTAATGAATTTAAAGAATACATTTCATAATTGTGAATACACTGGAATGTTTTGTTTATACAGATCCCTCAGCAGGAGCTGTACTGGGAAAAATTAATCAAAGGGCATGCCCTACACAAAGGACTAACCTCCCACCAATATGCTGCACACTAAAAGGACCTTTGATGCCATGTGTCTGAGAAGGGTCTGGGGTTAGTGTAGACAAAGGATGCTCAAAACAAATGTGGAGGGTTCCACCATCATGTTTCCCTCTGTACCTCTCCTTCACTTCCTTAACACAACGCACTTTGGTTATGATGCAAGAGAACAAAGCTCACATATCACAAGAACAGGGACTGTACCTTCTAAAGCAACCTTGCTTTTGCCCAATCACCTTTTGTCTGTAAAAAAGTGAGTCTCCCACTGCTTCTTTGATTCACTTTTCGACTTCAAGACTTGAGGAATAATTCATTCTCTTTTGGAGAGTTGACATTTTCAAAGCCCTCAGCCACTTAGGTGAAGAAGATGAATTCCAAGGCAGAGGCAAGCTCTGATCCCTACTCACTCCACGTTGGGCACATTGGGAGTGACACTGAGGACCAGGACCTGCCAGTTTGCTTGCAAACTGCACTGGATTGGAAGAGCAGAACCTAAAAGGACCACTGCTGTCCTGGAGCCCCTACAGTGAGTTTCACAGCATCCTGAGAGCTAAGACACCCTGTTTTCACCTTCAAACTGCATAAAGCAACATCCAAGCACATTTCAAAGATGCCAAGAGAACGGGAACCAACAGTTCAAACTTTGGCACTCCAAGCCGCCTTGCTCGCATCAATGAATCGGCTCAACGCTGTAGCATTCCAGAGTCTCGTTAACTGACCAGCTCAAGCACCAATACCCCGTGCAATCGTCTCCCGATCACTCTATCGGCCAAAGCATTGAACCACTGGGACTCTGCTTCGGAACTCGACTCGAACCGTTGGATCAGCGAGTAATGCATTGAACCGAAACAGCAGTATTCATCATTTCAAAACATGCTTGATCATCAAACTGGTGATCCCTTCATCCTGCACTGCTCGGAACCACAAATAGAACCCGCTCTTCCCAGCTCGACTCACTGCCTCGGCCAACGTGACTCGATGCCTTCAACACAGATTTGACCCACAGACACAACCACTCGAATTCTGGCTCAACACCATCAACCACCAGAAATTGGAATAAGGTACTCAGAGATTATCCTTTGCCCAGGCCCAACTTGTGGAGCCTTAGAGACTCACTACGTCACTACATCACTTTTTTTACATTTTTCCACTGAAAGATGTATCCTTTCAAATTCACTGTGGTTGTTGATTATCCAGAGTGCTGCATCTTTCTAGCATTTACATATTCTGTGTTCTTTCCACAGGGATGGGTTTTTATATAGTGTTTTAAATAGTGATTTGCACATTGGTGTGTTTAATTAAAGTGTATTTGTTTTTATATTACCTTGGTTGGACAGTCCTTTATTTTAGACTGTTGTACTTTGGTATTTCGGTTGCTAGTGGATCGCATTCACACCCCCTCTGAGAGTACAGCCTTCCCTCAGCCCAATTTACCACAAAAGGCAAAAGAGGTATATATCTTGGCTATGCCTGTTTTACCTTTATGAATGGGATTACTGGTTTATAGAAATAGGGGGGTTTAGCCACTACACATCCTTCTATTCATACAGAACAGTAGTCTTTTTGTCACAAGGAGGGCCCTAGTCCCTGTCCATTCCGCATGTGCCGGTTCACTTGAGGGATTCTGATGATCAATCAACTCATACCTGCACAGCACCATTCCAGCCAGTGTCTTTCTCTTTGTCTCATTGGATCTTCAATATCAGCAACTTCAACCATGAAACAGCTAGAGCAGCACAGGATCTGCTACAGCAATATCGATAGCACGATTAAGCACAGAGCACTCCTTTTGGATCTACCTGCTGGAAGACTGCAACCCACAGAGCAAAGCCAGTGCCAGTAAGGGCACAGAACGTCCAGGAGTTTCATCCACCAGGCACTTTACATTCACCTGAGGGGGCCGTGGAGCAGAATCCTCACCAGCCGGGAAAGAAATCACATGAACTGAGACATTGAATCTTGCGGGCCACCACATCCAGAGAATAGCAGACCCATGTAGAACGTATAAGAACACTTTTGAATGTTTTCATGATTGTAACACCTCCCTGGGGAAGAGAACAGGCAGCTGTTGGCGCCAGGCTCTAGTAGAGCGAGAGAGTCAATGGATGAGCAAGTGAGAAGATAAAAGGGAGGACAGGAATCAGGAAGGTGTGGGTTGTTTGGGTGAGGTCAAGGGTGGAGCAGGACTTAGGGGCACAGTGGGGGAAGCACGGAGCAGGGGACTATGGGGGAGACCTGCTGAAACAATGTACAAGGGGTGGTATTGGATGGTGGGATTGAATGGTACTTAGGATTAAATGTGCCTGAAAGGTGAGTGAGATCTACAGAAAGATAACAAAGAGTTAATGAAAGGTGACTGGGGAAGCAATATAAGGGTAACTATGTGAGGTGTGACTGGAGTGAGAGTAGCAATGTGATAGGGGGAGTAGTAGTAGAGTGGAGAGGTGAGAGTTGCAGTGCAATGGTGAGGGGATAGGGAGTAGTGAGGAGTAGGATTGCAGAGTGGAGGTAGGTAGTAGAATAAGGAACACCAGAGCGACAGAGAAGGGAGAAACAGTGAGTGTAGTAGGAGAGAGGAGTATAGGAGGAGAAAAGGGAGAGTGAAGGAAAGACATAGGGAGAGGAACTGTAGAGTGAAGAAGGATAATACCAAGTGGTGTCTGACTGTCTGGAAGGTTAAGCCCTTACATAACACACTGTGGGGATCTTAGAGCAGGGACCACCAACATTGCTCCCAGACGGTGCTTTAGATAGATATTTGCCTTTAGACCATCACCTTTAAGTAGGCCGTTTTTAGATAGTAGAGGTTAACAGTCTACAGTGGCCATACTTAGGTTGAGAGATGCCTTCATTAGGGAGGGAACACACTTCTCTAGATGAGACAGAGGGATGCACATTAGCGAGCCCCCTTGAAAATCATCAAATCAAAAATCCTTCAACAGTCTTCAAGTGTTGGTGTATTCTTGGGGCCATCTGTGACAATGGTTATTCTGAAGAGAGAGAAGGCACAACTAAAGCAGGTGGTGAATGTTTATATCTGGGAAGCATCTTCAAGAAAGGCCCAAACCTGAGTCATGTTTGAAGGGAGAATGGGCACAGCCTTCTTCAAGGTGCACATTGTCCCTGGGGCACTGTTCTGCCATGTGCAAAGTCTTTATCGCCAAGACAATTACAAATTTAGAAATGTACAGGACAGTAGTCCAAAATATTCCCCGGCTGCAATACTCACTGAGCGCCAGGGATTTCATTGGGACCAGACTCCACCTGAGTCAACAGACCTAAATCAGATGCTAATGTTGTAGTTGCACATTATGGGATAATTTAACCCATGAGCACGGCTGAGCTTATTGATGATATTAAGGTAGTTTTGGTTTTAATTACTTTCACAAGGCATTTGCTGCAGAACAATTGCCCAAGTTAAAAGGTCCTATCAGTGTTCATGAAAAGGAATAGAGCAGCAACGAATAAGTGATGGTGTACTTTGTGTGAATTTTAATGCATGTTCTATGAAGTTGATTTGATTTTGGTCTGCAGAAGTGATGAAATAAAATGAATATGCAATACTGTGTCCACACATGTGGTGGGTGGTAGGTTTTTCATTAATTTGAAACATTGGCATTGCTCTGGCTAACCTTTCACACCACCATTTTTTAACCTGTTTTGCTGTAGTCACCCCGAGTGGGACAGATATGCCCAGACGTGGGGCCCATGCCTGCTGGGCCTAGAGACCCAAGCTACTCCTCATCGATGAAGCCCAACAAGGCTGAAACTTGTTTAGGGATGCTTGTGGTCTCGTGCAGAAGGATGTGGCCTTGCAGTTTGGGCTGGGCTGCCTCTTTTGCGGTGGGAACAATCCTGATTTGCATATGGTCTTTTCCCTTTTGTAATGGTTTGGCAGGTGAATAACGATGGGCTGGCATGTTGCCCAGAGCAATGCCCGAGGTTAAGATTAATTCTAAACCTTTCAGCCATCAACTCTTTTGTTTTGCTGTCTGCAATACTGTATCCAGAAATGTGATTGGTGGAAGGTTTTTAATTAATTTGAAACATTGGCATTGCTTGGGATAACCTTTCACACCACTTTGCAGAAAGGGACCAGAAATATGGGACCAGAAATATGGAAATCAATATTGGAACTCAAACCAAAGGAAACAGACCAACCCAAACTGCTAGGCCACATCAGCTCTGCACTTAAACAAAAACAACTGCTGCAATAATGTAGGGTATTCTCAGTTCAGAGCTATTTTGGGTTGAGGGAGTGGTGCAAGGGGCTAGAGTTTGCCCTACAAATGAGTCTGTAATGAAAAGCATACACAGAGTGACAGTCTCAGTAAAATTTAGTAGGTGCACATATCATTCTGGCTGCACAGTCCACTGGAAATCCGCCTGGGACATGGGCATGCAGCAATGCAAAGTACCCTTAATGGGTTGCCTGAATACCAGTGTATAGCACTCACTGTCGTGGTGTGAAAAGTGGGAGAGAGTAGATTAAGGAGCTTAAGGTTTGGTGTTGAAGATTCCCTGAGAAGGGCCACCACTGAGGAAGGGGCATGCGATAGGTCACCATGTGTCTTCAATTCTCAGGCCCAGTGCACCAAAATTCTTTTTTTTTTAAAAGAGTATTTATTAAACATTTGATGATTCGACAGCAGTAGGCAATTATAGTCAAAGAAAAGGGCTCACATGTATAATAACGTTAAAATACCTCATAGCATTACATAAAATGCAAAGTATATAAATATGATGACAACATTGTAAGACTCTGTCATTATCATTAACTAATTGCGGAAGTCCTTCATAGATCATTAGGCTGGCACACTGATAGCAACAGGGACAGATACAGTTCCTCAGTATCATTCGCCCACGTTACATCTTGCAACCAACTATCAAGATTGGGCGGTTCACTCCAGGTCCATCTCAGCAAAATTGCTCGCTTTGCAAGCAGTAATCCCAAATTCAAAAATCTTTGCTTAGTTTTCTCCGTTTTCCCTGTGAACCCCAATACACAGTCATGCGCTTTATGATTCAATTGTCAGCCCAATATGCCCAATAACGTTTGGCAGATCGGTGACTAATATCCGTTCAACTTGGGTCAGCTCCAGAACATATGTAGCAACGTGGCATTTGCATCATGACATCTCAGATAATTCTAAGCACTTTGGGGATCAAGCCTGCAAATTCTAGATGGCAGGTAATAAAGCCTATTGAGTGTCTTGAAGTGTATTAGGCGATATTTGGAATTAAGAGAAACCCCCTAGTCAAGCTGCATATATTAGTTCAATGCAGGTCGGTGAATTCCACCCGCAACTCTGCACTCTACTGTGCTCTAGCCTTTGGGCCTTTCTTGTATCCATAGCCTGTGTTAGTGCATAGAGTTTAGAGACAGTTTTCTTGGCTGTTGTGTTTGTCAGTATGTATTTCAATTAGGTGTATGTAGGCGGTTCTATCGCAGACACCGGCCAGTGAGTAGTGAAGACGGCTCTCATGCAGAAGTAGTTCAGCAACTGTAAAGGGCTATCGCCCACATGTGTCTTAAAAGTATAGTATCCCAGTCCGCAAAATGTTCATCAATACACAGATCGCCTAATGTGATCATCTGGAATCTATGCCAAGTTCTTTCTTTGTCTGTTGTGGGTGACACCGCTGACAGTCCCCACAGTGGAAGCTGTTTATCAAATGGCCCATATGTTTCATCCAAGCTTTCCTCGTGGCCCCCACTGGATCTAGTGGGTGGAAGAATTGATATGGGTCACCTGCGAGAAACACCAACAAAGGTGTGGAGCACGCCTGCAGCCTCTCGAGTTCAATATGTGGAGAATCTGATATATCACCCATACAATAGGTCGCAAAGTGTATTTGGGCTATCATGTAGTATAACTCCCAATCGGGGGCTGCTAAACCTCCAACATCATAGGATCTGGCAAGACGTGCCAATTTCAAATATGACCTTGGCCATTGGCCAACAGGAAAGAGGAGCATGCGCAGGTAGGTTCAGAGAAGAACTCACAACCTGGCCACAACGGGATATTGTGGAACAAGTATAGTAACTTGGGTAAAATGATCATCTTGTTCTGTGACAGTTTCCCAGCTAGCGACATTGGGATTTGACCCATTTCTGAAATTTCGATTTCACAATTGTCAAGTACGAAGTATAATTAAGGGCTAATGTCAAATCGGCAGATGTGGCTATTAACATGCCCAGTTAACGAAAACCGTGCTTGGACCATTTAAGACCCCAAGTATCCAACATACCATACGTGCCTTCGGTCAGGGGAATATTTTGGACTTAGTGGTATTTAAATGGAAACCTGAGTACTTGCCAAAGTCACTGACTTCCTCAATCAATTTAGCCAGATTGGTTTCCGGGTCTTGAATGTTTAAAAGGATATAATCTGCATACAACGATATGACTTCTGGCCTCCCTCCTAGATGTATAACAGCCCAGTCTGGTCACACCTTCCAATTTCATTACTAGCGACAGCTTCCCATTTGTGCTCACACAAGCCTATGGTTGTGAATGAAGAGGTATGACCCATGATATAAATCTGGCCCTGTGATGGGGTGTGAACCCAGTCAAAGGGGTAATAGTTATGGTAAGACCGATTGCTTGTAATAATTATCCTTTTCCCCATGCTTATAGATGTCTTGAGAATAATAGGGGCAGGAAAATTAATAGGTCCTTTCCTTCAGTAGGTATTGTTTTGTTTCTTTTGTTGCTAAGAGACGACGGAAGAATGTGAAGGGGGAGAAGTCCCTTATGGATGGGCATACTAGAGAGAGAGACTGAATGAGGGAACTGCACCGTTGCGCACATTTTAATATTTTGTTTTTGTTATAATTAAAGTTGGCCCGGTGAAGAGCCTTAGAAACCAGTTTTATTTCATGTCGGAAGGAGACGTCGAGTGATCCGTACGAAAGGAAGAAGGGATTAGAAGGGAGACGGAGCGGGGACTGAGCGGTGATCCGGCACTTCCCAGAACGGTAACCTCAGCGGGGTACGAGGGAAGACGACGAGACGGAGCCCTGCAGCAGAATATGCCCGAAGCCGGGAGCCTAAAAGCACCAAGGAAATTGCAAGTAAGTCGGGCACCGCGGCAGTTAGCCACCTCGGGAACGTCAGCTGATGAACTCCGTGCAGCGGACGGTTCTTATCAGGCAAGAGAGCCTCATCAGCTGTGTATTTGTGATTTTTCACAAGTAACAACGGCACGAACAACTGAGTGGGAAGCAGGGATCAGCCCATAAAGTAAAGACGGACTGATCAGCTGTGAGTAAGCCAATCAATCAAGGCTGTCAGGCAGTGCAGCGGACGAACGGTTACGTGTCATTTGTAACCAAAGCATACACAGAGAAGAAATAGTACAGAAAGAGAGACGCTGTCAAGCAGAACCCTTTACCTGCATCAGCAACACAAAGAACCCTTCATTAGAGAGAGGGAGAGGGAGAGAAAAGAAGGAAGAAGATGAGATATTAAAGGGTCTTATGGCTAAAGAAGCCGATGAGAGATAAAAGGACTCTAGTTGGTTGAGCATGCAAACGAACTACCATTTGGAGATCTTATAAAGACTGCTACTGGTGTTTAACCGATAAGACTAACAGTAACAGAGTTACTATCCTAAATACTCTACGTAGTGCATCCAGAAAACCTCTTCAAGCTACAGTATCCTTTCATGGTTTATTTCTTCTTTGTTATTTTTCTTTCTTTTACAGGTTAAAATAAATAAATCCAAGTTTAAGAACCCTAGGTTGTTATCTGCGTGTCTCTTAGCCCCACAACGGGTATAAAAGGCCCCAAATCCATAATTAAAAAAACCTGATAAAGGAAAGGTCACAACACAGTATAGAAAGCTTTCTGCATGTCCAGTGACACAGCTACTGCACACGCACTTGACGGAGCCAGGGCCATCACAAAATAGCGTTTCCTCAAATGTAATGCCATTGAGCGGCCAGGTATGAAGACTGACTGGTTGGTGAACTATGTAGGGCAGCAGTGGGCAGAGCCTGGTCGCGAGAACCTTACCATATGATATTTATAAGGGACAGAGGTCTATATGACCTGCGGCCCTCGCTTCGTGGGCAGTGTCAGTCAGTAACCTGTGCAATAGTGCCTCATCCCACACTTGTAACAAATAAGGGGCAAGGATCTCTCTGAATTCCATAGAGAATGCTGCACAAAGTCCATCAGATCCCAGTGCTTTACCATTTGGTAGATCCATTATGGCAGCTTTGATTTCCTCAACTGATGTTGGCAACTAAAGGGCCTCCCTAGCTGCACCGGACAATAATGTAGTCGGTATCTCATTCAAATAGGGTTCTGGTTCAAGGGGGGTAGCACTCCCTTTGGGCTGATATAGGGTTGAGTAAAATTGAAATATTTAATCTTGTCACCAGTGTGTGCTGTCATACCATCCTGAGGTCTAATAAACGGTATGTGCGTGTTTCCTGATTCCGCCTTCACTAGGCTTGCAAGTGTCTGACCAGGCCTATCCACCTCGCCATATCCTCTTGCAAGCACTGGCCAATATTTTACTTCCCTGTGTGCCACCTCTCTAAAGGCATCTAATTTAGGTGAGGGGCTTAACAAATGTTGCTGCTGGAGTGCTGAAAGTTTGGCCTCCCTGGAATCTAATTTACCCAGATGACCCCAAATTCAGTCGACATGGCCACCATGTGTATATAAGCTTTGAATGCCTGCCAGAGAGTTGCTACTGAGGGCACTGAACCCACCAAAATAAATGGAGATTTTTTTGTGCAGGTTCAGTGAGAAAGCTGCATCTGTGCAGCAAGTTTAAATCGTCATGTCGGGCGAGGTCCAACCCCCAACACCAACCCCACCGATAACAGCATAGGAGCATGGCAAGATAAGGTGCGTGGTAGACTGTTTCACCCTATTCAGAAGAGAGCTAGAAAGTAGCCAAGTATCCATGCAGGAGTGCATTTCATGAACAGACGGATAAAAGGAATATTCTCTGGCCGTGCTATACAGCATGCGCCAAGCATCTAGCAAATTCAATGTGGTCATATGTTAATGAATGCTTTGTGCAGCACCAGTGAGTGTCCTCACAGTGGTGCCCGTGTGGTCAAGTGTAATATCTAGTATGGTGTTGAGATCGCCACCGGAACGTATTTCCACCATAGGATACTTAGCACATAGTTGAAATCTCCTGACATATAAATCAGGGTCATCTATATTAGGGCCATATAGATTAATACTTCCTTTCGTTGTGATATACCGTGCACCAGTACATATTGTATCCCTTCATCTACCATGTTTTCGCAAATGTAAAAATTGAAGGAGGTGATGAACAAGAGTGTCCTGATATGCGGATGACCTATTGCTGTATGTGAAAAACCCTAGGATATATCTTCCAGAGTTGCTCGAGATACTGCAGAATTTCCGGTTCATGTCCGGCTTTCACATTAATGCAGAAAAATCAGTGTTGTTCCCGTTAGGGGGGTTACGAGATAGTCCATTGGAGGAACTATCAGAGTTGGGAATGAAATGGGAGTGGGAATCATTTCAGAACCTGGGTATAAGGATGTTCCATGATATGGAGGATACGTTTCTACATAATACAGGTATGGCACTGTCAAAAATAGGATACTCGGTTCAATTCTGGAAAAACATACCTCTCTCACTGACGGGCAGGGTGGCACTATGTAAAATGGTGATCCTACCGTGACTACTTTACTTCTTTACCAACATACCATATGTGGTGAAAAAAGTGTTCTTTAAAATGCTGGACGTCAAGGTAAGGGAACTACTGTGGAATACGGGGAGGAGGAGGCTATCCCTAGAGACATTGCAGAGATCTGGAGAGGAAGGAGGGCTGGGCCTCCCAAACTATGGGGAATACTTTGTGGCGGCACAGCTGCAGTCGATACTGGTGTGGGATCAACCCGGGGGGGAACCCTGAAAGGGCTGATAGGTGATCTGCCGCCGAATCGCAGAGCGGTGGAACTGCTGTGGCATCCATTGGGTAATAAGAGGAGAACCACAGTGTTAGAGGCGGTGAAAGGGACGTGGAAGAAATATGTTGGCATTAGAGGGGCCGGGGGGCAATATGATGGCAAACTCCCATGGGGCATGGATCAGAAACTTTGTCATGCGATTGGAAGGGCAGGAATACAGAGGCTTCAGGAAAAAGGGTGTGAGACGGTGAGGTTTTTTTTTTAGGGTGGGAAGCTGCTTACCTGTAAGGAATGGTGTCTGAAGTTCAGCCTCCCACAGGGTCTTTTCCTGACATACGGTGCGGTGGTCCAAAGACTGGCAAATATTTGGGAGGGAACCCCAGAGGAACCGGAGCCGAGTCCGGTGCTGCGAGTACTGCTAGACCAGACGGGGGAGGGAGGTAGGGCACAGATCTCATGGATCTATAAAGCCCTGCGGGAATGGGGTCCTGGGGCGGGTTAAAGGTTAAGGAGAAATGAGAGAAGGACATGGGATACCAAATATCGGAAAAAGAAGGGACACAGGTATGGGTACTGGTCCGGAAGACATCACGTAATGCCCGCTTCCAACTGGTCCAATGTAACATCATGCATAGGACATATGTGGCCCCATGAGGCTCCGGGCAGCGAACAGAGAATTGTCGGATGAATGTCCTAGATGTGGAACAGGCCAGGTGGGATTCTGGCACATGATATGGGAGTACGGTGTAATAGTTGAGTACTGGGATGAGGTAATGAAAGGGGTGAATGGGCTGACCTACAGGCGCCGTGAAGGGTGGCTAGTAAGGCGCGGGAGGTGGGGGAAGAAGGGAATATGGATGATGTGGACCAAGGGAGTTGCAGCGGAGCCACCCGGCTCTCTGGGACACTACAGAGAACAAAGGATTGTCTGCCGTGAACCATGGAACGAATGGAGAGGTCTTTAGTGCACAACCTGGATACTCGAATGTGGAGGGAGGGGGGAGGGTGAAGTGGGTTCTTTGGGGTTGTGATCATGGTTATGTTTAAAATAAAATGTTAATAAAAAGTGTTATAAAAAAAGAAAAAGAATACAAAGTAGCCCTGTTTGCAGATGACGTCCTGGTTTACTTAACCACCCCTCACAGTCCATCCCAGCACTCCTAGCCAAGATTGAGGACTAGGGCACATTCATTGGGTTCTGTATCAATCGCAATAATACAGTAGCTTTATCGTTACATACACCCAGATTCGAACCCTGAGAATTGGGGCCTAAAGGCTGCAAGCAACAGCTTCAAATACCTGGGTATATCCATAACGAAAGATCTGAACGATCTGTACCATGCAAATTACACACTACTCTGGTCGCACATCAAACGCGACACAGAAGTTTGGGCGAAATTAAAACTTTCCTGTGCTGGTTGGCTCTGGTATATATCTCACAGCTGTGAAGATGAATGTCTTGCTGCGACTTCTCTTTCTGTTTCAATCTTTCCGACAGCCATGCCAGACTCCTTCCTTTCAGAGGTCAAGAGCTCCTTCTGTTTCTGTGGGAAAGGAAAAGGCAGCAGAGTGCATACAACACACTGATCCTCCCTAAAGAAAGTAGCGGCCTAGCATACCAAGACTTCCAAGAATACTATAGGGCAGCGCAGCTCCGAGTACTTGCAGCGCACATTAGAGAAACCAAAGATAAACAGTGGGTTCACCTAGACAGTGGGTATTTTACCCCAGTCACCCTGGGAGAGTGGCTCGTGACCCCCCCTAAAATCCATCCTGCGCAGAGCACTGGACCACCCAGTCCTGGGAGTATTATGGTGTATTTGGAAAAAGGGAAACACGAACCTGTCTCCAATAACAACCTGGTTAGAGCAGGTCAGATGTGGAAGGAGGGAGTCTTCCTATCCAGAGAAGAATTAGAGGAGGCACAACAGGGCCTCAAAATCAGACCACTCCCCTACTTGCAATTGAAACGCCCCCACACTCCCTTCAAAAATATACTGAACATGCACCCAGGGACGAAAGCCCTGATCGCCAGAATGTACCGAGCTCTAATAGAGAGGTCATCTGCCGACCCCCCGCACCCAAGAACAGTGAGACAGGTCACTGGGATGGGAAAACTATCAGGAAGGGTGGAAGGAAATATACCGGGCAGTCTGGAAATAGTCAATAGCTGTTCAATATAAAAAGCACAACTGTAGAATTCTCACTCAATGGCATCTCACTCCCTATCACCTAGCTAAAATGTATGCTGGAACCAGCCTTTATTGTTGGAGGGGTTTGCACGCAGTTCAAGAATGTGTGTAAGTTAGACACGCACCAGCGATCCATTATCTCACCATTGCTGAAGAAGCAGCAGTCTTCCACAGATCTTCGTCAGCATACAGAGGTCTTCAGTAAAGAGGGAAAGGGGGATGGGAGTAGGGTTTCTTCTGTTCTCCTTTTATTTTTATTCTTCTTCTTTCTTTTTCTCTCTGCTTTTTTCTTTGCTTCATATACCAAAATGTAAAACTGTTCTTTGATCTTGTTATTGCCTCCTCGTGTGAGGGAGGAATATTGTGTATTAACTGTAACTGTTCATTCACTGATCTTAATAAAAAATATTTTTTTTTTAAAAGGGTGTTTTGAGAGACCCGGCCAGATGCCCAGTTGCAACTAAAATTGAAGACTCTCTTTGTGAAACTCCCCCATGCTTGTGTTCCCCAAAAAACAATCTAACCCCCCCAACTAACTATTTTATTCAAATTATGAGATTGAGGGTTCGAGTCCTCAGTGGTCACAAAACAGTGCATCCTAAAAAGACTGGCCAATGAATTAAGGGGCCCTTGAACTTGCTGCAAAGCAGCCCAAAGGACAAATAAAAATAAAGTATGCACTAAATTGAGAACGTTTTGTACTTGGTATAAGAAGAATAAAGAATCAGGATTAGATTGCCTTTATTGAAGGTAAATAGTGCATATGGCACAGCGCATATTTAGGCTAGAATGGCCCAGTTAATGAAGGGTGCTTTAAATATCACGCACATACCATACGTGTATAAGGATGTATTATGAATAAAGGATACAAAGTGAGAAATGCTTAATTAAATAAATAATAGCTACCTGAAGAATAAATACAGTGTCAGAAAAAAATATATTTCAAAATGGATAACTCAAGTGCAAAATGGCTTCCAGGCCTAAGCCAGGTGTGAGGGAGTATGAACGATGCCAGACAAGCAACAGAGGCTGATACACTGGAGACAGTGTTTGGCAGCATCTCACAGTGACGTAATTAGGTTTGTTATGTTAAAAATGAAAATTGGCAGGAAAGCCAGACAAGATTTTGATGAAGCCAGATAAGTAAGGAAAGCTTAGATACAGTTATCTATGTTCTTATTTGAAGAGGGCACACCTTGTGTTGTGCAGACTTTTCTGTATTATTTTGGCAGCCATAAAATCTGCTCTAAGGGAGTACAAACCACTAACTAAGATGGCAGGACCTCAACAAACAGATACAAATTAGATATTGGTGCGTCAAAATGTTCTTGGCAGGAGTTGAGCACTGTCATAGTTATGTCCAGCCAAGTCTAAAATAAGCATATCAGTGACCTATCAGAAGAACATCATGTTGAAGCTTGTCATTTGTATAAAAATGTTACATCATTGTAAAAGAGTATAAAAGCAGGTTTAGGAAAATATATATTTGAGTGTGTGTGTCTTGTTATTCCAACAAATAAAGACTATGATGAAAAAACTCCCAGACGTCTGATTTTCCCTCGTCTCTCTGTAAGGAGTGTTCATAGATGCCAGGTGCTTGAAGAGATGGGAAGCAGTACCCCTGGTTCATGCCGGTTCACATGCATGCATTGATACGTGTGGGTCATGGCACTTGGTGCATTGTTACTCCTTTTCCTAACAGGATATGAATCTGCATGCCATCCAAAAACATCTACAAGTGCAGTTGGTGGTGTTTAATCATCTGAGCTGGGGACAGCATAGAAATGTTGAATAGCAGGGTGACAGGATGGAACCCTGGGGTATGCCGCAGAAGCCAGTCAACTTGCATATTCTTTCATGATTATTGCCTAAGAAGAAACAATGTGATCCGTTCAAAAACAGGCCTAGAAATCCCATCCATTCTCTCAATCCTTTTAATAGGATACAGTGGCCTATCAAATCACAGTGCAGAGTTCAAGCAAAACAGGGTTGTCTAGTGCCCTGTGGTCTTTTTGGATAGTCCCTAATGGATCTTGGGTCTTTATCACAAGGCTGAAGTCCAATTGGTTGTCATGAAGTAGGTTGGGGGGCTCATATATTACTATACCTGCTGACTTTGCTCTGTAAGTAAGGCTTAAACCGGGCCTATAATTGGCAAAGATCTTGGGGGCGACCATGGTCTTGTTTAGTAGTGCAGTGGCTGTGTGGTGGAACATTTTCATATGGATGGGGGCTGCTTTAAGTGTGACATGTTCCTGATTTCTTTGATTTCAGGAGCCTGGAGTAAGAGAAGGTCCCGCAATACAATCAGTGTTACTCTGCAGGAATATTGGGAACTTCCATCGTATTGGATACCTTCATCGTTTTGTCCACTGCCATTGGTTTGAAGGTCAAAGCAGATAATTGCACAGCAAAGGTGGTGTGGACTGGTAGGGCGAGTTCTAAGGGCTGTTTGTCACATCCTTGCTGCTCCTATTCTCATTTATTTTCAAGAATGTCAGTGGGTTCTACAAGTGTTATTTGGTGTTCTAAGGGGAGCTGTTCCAATCTTCTGGATAAGTACAGTCACAAAACATATGGAATTTATTTCCCTTGATTGATTAGCGGTTTGATCACTGTGGTTGATGTAGTGGTTCTTATAGCCTGTAGAGTGTCCAATGAGAAAACCAAGTGTGCATTTCAAGAGTTAGAATATTCCTTCTCATCAGTGTTGAATGCATTTCTGCCACTTGGGATTCTGAGATTTTGTTCACTCTTTCTCAGGAAGCCTTGCTCGGAGTTATAGCATTTCTTGGAAAATGTCTTTCATTTTGAGGGGGATAACTCTTAGTATTGTATAGATGGCCTGTTTCAAAGAAATCTTTTGTGTGTATGTAATATTTGTATCAAAAGTGTTCTTGAAGTTTATTTAATTAAATATTTCAATATGTCTTATTGGTGCGGTTACCAACTGTGACTTGATGCAGCACCAAGGACATAATGATACACTACTGAGTTGAAATGTGATCCGTGCATGGTCAGTCCACATATGATGTCTAACCACAATGTTTGCTCTGTCCATAATGTGTGTGAGGTCCTGATTAACATTGTTGTTGGCTATGCGTGAGACTTCAACTGGGTGATGAAAGCCCAGCGATTATATAATTACTTCTTTTGAGTCCTGCACAATGTGTGGTTTGGAGGTGAAGGTCCCCTG
Source organism: Ambystoma mexicanum (assembly GCF_040938575.1). Lineage (NCBI taxonomy): Eukaryota > Metazoa > Chordata > Amphibia > Caudata > Ambystomatidae > Ambystoma > Ambystoma mexicanum. The sequence goes on from NC_090922.1 coordinate 1,303,946,440, forward strand.
AATTAGAAAATGAAATTAATCAATTGTGCCTTTATTCATTACCCACAATCAACCACTGTGTGACACTCTCACTGAAGAACAGCACTCAAGGTGTTCAGCAAGGTAACCAGCCAATGGTCGAAAAAATACTTTGGAGGACCACCACACATCTTCTTAAGTATACAGTGAATGGTTGAGAATCAAATTCTTACTTGCAATGGCATGCCGTGACGATATAATATGTTATGATGGGCTTTTTATAACACGCTTAATACCCAGAGGTTTCTAAGCGTGGACCCGGGGATCAAACCTTTGTTGCTTGTGGCGTCTTGATTCCAAGGCGAGCACGTTGCCACTGAGCTATCCTCCCGAGACGAGGGAGAAGATTGTGAGATACTACCTCCCATCTCAGCATCTGATGGAAAGCTCAGGCATTAGTTACTGGCTCCCACTTTGCTGCTCTCCCCTGTGCATAAAAGGCTTTCTAAAGTAGAACGTCCAGAACTGCATCCTACAATTTATACTAGAGGTCTTCAACCCATGGCTCTCCAGATATTTGGGACCACGACTCTCATGATTCATCACCATTAACTATGATGCTGTTGCTGATTGGTGTTGTGGTCCAATGGATATGGAGAGCCAACCATTGCAGTCCCTTGATAGGCGATCAACATTTTCAGAACTTCACAAGCTATGGTTATCTGACATATTATGTTCGTTGCAGGCTGAAATTCAATTCACTCACCCCAATGAATGCCCTTTGACCCACACTTGATCACTACCTTTGTTACCGCTACCTATGTTTACCAATTCTACTTGAGAGGCAGCCAAGGAAGAAAACATTTTGATCACACTGATCAGTGAGGCGAGAGAGAATTTAGTACATTGGCTATGGTTTGTCAGTAGTAGGCATTGTTTACAGGCCATGCTGAAATATTATAAATTGGGCTGCTGTGTTTGGTATATTACAGTAATTGATTAGTGCACTGTATCAATGTTATTATATCTAAATCATACTCTGGACCTTAGCCACAACTGCTGATCAGTACATGCAAAACCAGAATGCTGTGTATATATAACTTAATTTATTTAGCAAAATAATAACAATGTACAAAACAAATAAAAATTCATAGTCTTTGTTCCCAAATCATGTTCCTAAGCGATGTCTGTCTTGCTGATGGCAGTGTTTCTGTTGCTGTGCTGTTTTACTTTGATTGCTGGGTTGTACTTAGTGTTAATGCTGTGCTCCACTCGCTCCAGAACCCTTTGTGGTTAGCATGCTTGCATCGAACTTGTAGTGTGTACATGCAGTTTGGGGCCACGTCATAGATGCTGTAGCTGGTTTGCTCTCCTACATCTGTGTCGTACTAGAAATGAAACACAGTAAATATATTACTCTTAATTAGAGCTATACTTTAGTTCCAATTAACTGTGCTCCAATGTTATTGAAGAGGACATGGTAAAATGAAAACAAACACTAAATACGCTATTCATGCCCGTGTCACTTATTTATTGAAAGAACAGAAAGAAAAACAGAGGACCCACGCAAATAGAGAGGGTACATTTCACGTACACTTCCTGAAACTTTAATAGATCACCCCTACCGTAAGACATTCCACTTCCACCGTAATCCAGAGACCCTGTTTACAATGCCACCAACAAGCTAATAGACTCCAACTCACAAGTACCTCATCACATGACCAGGCCTGCTCCTGCCAATACTGCCACTCAAGCCAGGAAGCAGTGTGCTCACCTAACATGATACTAAAATAGAGTGAGCACTGATTGGCAGAGTCCCCTGTCCTTTACCTTATTCCGGTCTGCTTAGGCAGCATTTGCCAAATGGTGTAAAGGACAGGGGTGACTCCTGTTTGTGCCTGGCAAGAGCGAAAGCCATCATTCCTGCTCCTCCATTCCACAGTAACCAACAAAATATTCACCATGACACCCCTCTGGATCCCCATCCCCCCTGACATTCAAAACCCCAACTCACAATACAACCTCATGCTCCCAAAACTCACATACATCCAATTCACTTCCACCAATCAACCACCGTCCACCCAATCAACTAACTCACACGCATCCCATTCACCTCCACCAAAATAAAACCTCCGCCAAATCAACGAACTCACGTGCATCCCATTCACTTCCACAAATCAACCACCCTCAGCCCAATCAACTATCTCACACGCATCCCATTCACTTCCGCCCAATCAACTAACTCATGCACATCCCATTGACTACCACCAATCAGTTATTAATGTGTGTGGTTGTTTGCCAGGGCTCAGCCCATGCACTTATTTCTGAGCCCTCTCACTTATTGTATCCAACTCAGTTTGATTATGATGTGGTGTTTAGGCAACTTTGTTATTTTAACTCTCATTCAGTCGCAGTCACACAACAAGCAACAAAGGTGTGCACTGGCCACATCTCTCTGCATGCTGGGCTGGCTCTTTGTTTTTCATGAACCTCATAGCCAAGCTAGCACAGCTACGGCAATGCTAGTTATCCATTTTCATGAATAACAATGACTTTGCAGGTGATAATGGTGGGTGCTCCTGCTGGCCATGCCCACATACTGCTTCAGTATTCCTGAATGACACTCAGCTCAGTACCTGCAATAATCGATGGCACTGCCGGAGCACAGTGGGATGACAACAACTGGACAGTCACCAGTGAGCAGCAGAAACACAAGGGTAAAGCCAAGTAAAAGGTCACTGACAAAGAGAAGTGCCTGTCTTGATTACAAAGCTATGCAAGAAGATATTGCTTCAGTGTTTGGCAGGCAAGGTCATCAATTCATTTTGGCTGCATTTGTGCATTCTTTTTCCAATAGGAGGAAAGAAGACTTGCTCTGTTTCCTGTGGATAGGTGCTCAACATGCTCCTATTGACACAATGGAATCAGAGCAAAGTGTTAATGTGGATGATGTGTTTAAAGAAGCACTTAAACATTTGTCTCATTTCAAGATAAAACGAGTAAGTTTTGTTATTTTATGTTAGGTTGATTGATATTTGAAAATCTCGCATATGCCATAGCCAGTGCATCCATGAACCCCCCCCCCCCAATAGACCTGCGGGAGTTACAGCTTTTTGCTGTAACTATGTTGATACTGCGCGAAGCACCCTTGGGTGGAAGCACAGTGCACCGGGAGATGCCTGCCCTGATGTGCCAAAGGTGTGCTAGAAAGAATGTTGGCCCTTCCACCATTTATCTGCAAATTACGCACTGCCACCAATCAACCACCCTCTACAATCAACCAACCTCATACTCATTAACGACCAAACAGCAGAGTCCTCCATGCCTCAGAAACCTCTGGCTTCATCACTACACACAATCCCTATACCCTCTTCCTCATACTCTGTCATCCACAAGTCATCATGGACCTGCACTTTCCAAGTAGCCTCTCATCTCACCTCTTTCATACTCCTACCTGCCTCTAACCAAAGACAACCACCTTCCACACGATCTGACAACATCCCAAGACAAACAAAGATGCCTTTCTTGACAAACTCACTGAGCTTGTCACAACTTCTATCAAACACTCCAATAACATAACTCTAAAAATGTAAACTGGCATCTACATCAACGGAGAAAGACACAGACAAACATTTCAAATCATCCTTGAGTCTCCAAACATGCTAGTATTTACATCTTTATCAGACATCAAACGTGTGGCATCTATACCCCTGGGCTGCATAGGCCACACCTCAGTTACCATAGAACCTCATCACACACATGCATCTAGCCACCAAAGTAAATCCAAACCATGCAAGATGTCATTTCACTCCTTCTAGAACTTCCCCCATGAGCACAGTATACAAATTCCTCACCCTCATAGTGTTCACTTCTGACATGATAAACAACTTCAACACCCTGCTAAGCATGCAGACAACTTCTTGATATATGCTGCCAACACCCATTTCCACCTGAAATCACTAACAACACATGCAAACCATCCATTCCATTGTACTCTGCAGAGCTTACCAACAGCAAATATACCATTAGACGTCAAGAACAAATCTAACGTGAATTTCAAATACAGGAACCCCTCGCCATCCTGTAGTACCTACATGCAGCAGGCAAGAACTTGATCACTTCTGCCAAAACCATCTTAACATGCCAACATTATCCAAAGGTGTCAACAAAAGAAAGCATCCTTAAAGATCATCCCCATACTAGAACTAAATCCCAGTCAGAAAATGCAATGTCATTGATGAGTTCCTCTGCCAATAGTAGACAACTCATTGAGAACCCCAACCACTTCACACAGATCTCCTCATGGAATGTTCCAAAATGGAACAAGGTCAAGACCTTAATGGAAGGAGCTTTTTACCATGATCCTAGGCAACCTCAGATCTTCCTTCATGAAAGACAAAATTCTACCCACCTTTTGAGCAAATTCCATCACAGGAGATGCCCTCACACCACACCCTCAACACCATGAGTGCATCAACTTCCCAAAGGATCAAAAGAGAATCAATCACACCACCCACCTACACTGTCAATGCATCACTCACACACAGTGACCATTCAGGTCTTTGACAACATTCTGTATGCTGCCTACTGGCCCAGCTTGACCACTTTGCTGCCTTTACGACTGTTGACCAAAGCCCTACTAAAATTCTCAGATACAATGAATTGGCCCTGTTTTGGTTTACCTTTACCTCACAAATATATAATAACTTGTCCAGATGAGCGCAAACCAATCCCAAGAATGCTCTATCACTAGTGGGGCCTAAACGATCCATACTCTTTTCCCTGCTCACCAACCATGGAACCCAAAAGGGAACTCCTGATCCATCATCAATCTAGACATCAAAATGCACCAGTATCAGGTCCAACTGTAACTAAGGATCTTAACTGTTGATGACATCCACTAACTGCAACAGTGCCTCTCCCCTATCCAGCCCTGGATGTCCAGACCTTACATTAACATGGAAAGAGCCAAGATGTAGTTTATAGTCAATGGAAACCATTGGACGCTCTCTCCAATTTGCTCATTCTAGGAAAAATAAATTGTTGTATTTATTTTGTATTTATTGTTTTCTGGTTAATTAATAACCTTTAACAAATACATAATTAAACATTTAATTTAAAAATCAACAAATCAAAAAGATTTGATTAATAGACCAGCATAATTAAAACCATTCAATTTTAGATTAGAATTGTGACAATAATTCATTAAGTAAAATATATTCATAAGTATTACATTCTTAAAAGGTTGGTAATTCATTAAATCAAGAAGAGAAAAAGAAAAAAAGAAAATTATGAAAAAACATCAAGTAACCTATTACATCTTAACTTCAATTGCAACGATGTTAAAAAACTTGTTACCGCCAGAACCACTGAGGTAGTTTGTCCCGCCATTCAAAGATTCCAAAGCGACAGGGGCACTGTTGGTAACAGTAACCTAAAGTGCAGTCTCGATTACAAGGAAGTTTAGGACAAACAAATTAACAAATGTTCCAAAGTTTCAATAGAATTAGGCAAACTGCAAAAACGACAAAGACTATAATCATTTGATGAGTTGTTATAACGGCCAAGAATCTCCCTTGTTAAGATCACATTCCATCTAAACCTAAAAAATAGGCGTCTAATAGACTGATGTGGATAAATGGAAAGATCAGGAGCAAGAAATCCAACTTTCTTAAAATCAAGTCTCAAATGATTTAACAATTCATAAGAGTGAAAGGTATTTAGCGTGTGAGCCCTGCCGTGTCTGAGTAGAGCTTTTTTTACTTTGGACAGGTTCTCGACAAGATCGCCAGGAAACAGCCCCAACTTAGATAGTAGTTGTGTACAATAGTTTGAAAAGTCACACACAAAAGTATTGCCTCTCTCTTTAAGAAGCGCTTTCATCTCCTAATATAAAGAAGGAATACTAATTGGGCATAGTATTTTGTAGTGAAAGTCAAGAAATATCCATTGGGCTCCATATTTAAGTGACTGAGGCCCAACTAATACCTAACTGCAGCAATAGGTATGCTTGTTGGAACCTGCACAACAGTTCTCCAAAACTACCCCTCAATAAGCTGCACTAAGTCAAGAGCCCACAGTGACGTAAGCTCAATACCGTACAGTAATTTTGGGACGATTTTACCTTCGTAGAATTTCAAGCACAGTAAAATAGAATATCTACCATACTTAAGATCATATCAACAAAGTTGATGGCAGAGCGCAGCCCCACGTGACATTAGCCAATCCCCAACAAGCGCCCTATGCTCTTTCACATAGATGGGGAATCCCAAGTATATAAAGCTCTTAACTTTTTCAAGTCGTTCATGGTTAATATGCCAAACAAAGGATTTAACTTTTTTCTTATTGGTACATTACAATATTTTAGTTTTCTTAGGATTGATTTTGAGACTATGACACACAGCAAAATTTTAAAAAGCATCTAGGAGACACTGGAGGCCAATCAGAGTGACATCAAAGATTTAAAAAATCATCGGCATAGGCTAGCCAAACTGGCTTCAGATTATGAACTCTAGTGAAAGCCAATGCTGCTGTTGTTAAAAATTGGCCGGTGTGACTCAAATAGAGGTTGAGCAGGCAGGGCGCTAGCACGCAACCCTGCCTGACACCTCTAGATGTAGAGATACTGACAGACAATGTACCCGCTTGATCAAGTAATATCCTTACTTTCGAACTGCAATAGAGACCAATTATTAGCCAAAAGAGGCCATAGGGGATTCCCCATCTCTGTAACTTTGCCCACAGTAGACCTCACTCAAATGCATCAAATGCAGCTGAGAGGTCCACAGTGGCCACATAAAGTGAATCGTATTTCTTCTGCCAGACTTCACTAAGTGTGACCTTCATTTAGGGATGTGCAGTAATGCTTGTGAAAACCTGTCTGCCATTGTGGGATTCTACCTATTGCCCTTTGCCATGTTTTGAGATGCAAGAATACCTTGCAATCCGCATACAATATCGCTATAGGGAGATAATTCAATGGGGCTGAACCTTTTTTTAAATCGGTAATATATAGGCTGTGGACCAAGTTTTTGGATAAGTGCAAGTGTGCTCAATATTCTTAAATGAAACAAACAGAATTTAAGTCCATGTTTCCGGATCCGCTTTAAATAATATATTAGAAAGATTATTTGGGCTTGGGATCCGCGATGGACTGATCTTTAAAATAACATCTAATATTGACTCGCGATCAATGGAGAGGGTTCAGTTACAGACTGTAGGTATTAATGGAAGTACCTGCTTATTGTTTGCATTTAATTGTTTAGTGAACACATTACCGAAATGCGAGACCCATTGTTGTTGTGATACTGATGAAATTCGATGTTCAGGCTGTGAACAGTCTATATATTCATCAGATAGCAGAAGGGGAGAGTGTCTTGATTTCTCAAGGCTGATAGCTTAGCCACAGCAAGGATCTACATGATTACTATGCAGCGCGAAAATGCCAATCTGAAAATATCGGATTCCAACTGCACAGTGATCCCATAGATCACTTTCCCGGCATCCTGCATCCCCCCGCCACTTCCCCCTCCAACTTGCATTATCAGCAGTACACACAGAAGTGTGCTGCTGACTCTCCTTTATCCCTGCAGCGTCAGATCCCTCCCACTAACGTGGGTCGTAGCTGGCGCTGCAGGGTCCCTTTTTCTTTTTTTTCCTATCTTTATTGTCCCCCGCTTCCAATTTCATGGAAGCGGGAGACATGCCCACAAATCCCTGAAGCTCATACTGCTGAACACAGGGAGCGGGGAAAAACCCTGCAACCCCTGGGCTTCGATTTATTTTTCCCAGCCGAATGCGCAGTGAAAGCGCATTCAGCATTTTCTTTCCGATTATTTTGACCAATATCATTCACATCATGTTGATAGCAAAGGACTCTGGAGCCTCTAACCCAATTTTTTCATGCTCGTTTCACTTTTTTAATTAGAGAAATCATAGCCTCTGGGCTTATCTCGCAGTTTAATTTCAAAGTTCTAATTTCTGCATGCATAATAATCTTTTTTTAAACTTAGTTTTTATTGGCATTTAATGAAACATAATATACATGGATCACCCTTAATCCACGTAGAAATGCCAGTATTTCAATGTTTCATCCCCCAAATCCCCCTAGGTTGGGGAACCCCATTCTTGCAGAATCCCAGGGCCTGACACCCAAGAACCTCCAGTCTTCTAAGGGTAACCCCCTCAGCCCCTACGGACCAACAAAACAACAACCACTTAACTCACCCTGTAAATAAGGTCCATCCCCTCCCTCCACCCCAAAACAAGGTTCTGTCTCAATACAGCCTCTGTGTACCTTCTGGTATGTTCTATTCAGTGACTCTGGAGTCTGTAATCTGTGCACTTGAACTCCTATATTTCGGCTCCCTTTGTCGCCTGTCATACCTTTGAGCTCCATTCACACCTCAGTCAGGGTTGCAGGGGCCCCCACAACCTCCTCCCTCCCATATAAAAGAGCATTCCATTCCCCTGTGAATGCCTCAAGCCTATCATTAACAACCACATTCAGTTTTTCTATCACCATCATGGTATGTACTTTTTGTACCTAGACCGCCTATGATGGGAGGTATTCATCTTTCCACCCTTGGGCGATGGCCAGGCATCCTGCTCGCAACATTGCTTCCAGCGTGCTGGGAAGCCTATTCTCTTTCCTTGCAGGGATCCCCAGAAGCATCTGTAACGGGTCTAAACCCAATTGTATCCCTGTAATCCATGTAATATCCTTCAGCCAGCTCAACACTTCATTCCAGAACACTTTGACCTTGGGGCAGCACCACCACTTATGAGAAAGGGATCCCACTTGCCCACACCTTCTAGGACACGGACGGTCTCTATGCCATCCCACCAGCATTTTATAACTATGTTCCATTGAAGAGGTAAACAGGTCACTGTGGAAGTTTACCTTGTATATTTTCGCCCAGGCCTCCTCTGATATCTCCTACCCCACCAAGTCGACCCAATATCTCTGGAAAGTTTGTCTCCCCAACATTGCCGACAGGTTCATAGCCTTATACAATATCATTAGAATGCCTTTCCTTGTAATTGATTGATCTAGTGCCTTCTCAAAGATGGTAAGTGAAATTTAATTCCAGATCTCTGGTGAGTCGTATCCCTAGATACAAAATATTGTTAAGGTTGTACCCTTATGCCCAAGTATCTCTCCCGCTAGTCTAATAGGGGACAATGCATTCGAATTGGCATGATGCATGATTTCTGCACATTGATTTTTAGGCCAGATAAGCGGCCATAAATCGAGATTTGTTCCATTAATGCGGGGAGCGACTGCTGTACCTCAGTGAGATACCCCAGTATGTCGTCTGCGAATAGCGATAATTTACATTCAATCTCCCTGCTAGCTATCCATTAATACGTTGGTTTTACCAAATTACAATCGCCAGTGGTTCCATGGTCAGGGCACATAGTAGCTGGGACAGGGGGCATCCCGTACTTCGGAGAAGCCTCCATTCACTTGGACCCTTGCCCTGGGGTTGCAATACAGCACCCTAACCCACTTCTGGAAATTCGGACAAAACCTCATTCTCCCCAGGACACTCATAATGAAGGGCCACTCCACCCGGTCAAAAGCATTCTCCGAGCATAGTGATATGAGGCAGGCCTGCTAGTCGCCCATTTAAGCACAATGAATCAAATCTATAGTTTTCCAAATATTGTCTGACCCTTGTCTCTCCCGGATAAAGCCCACTTGATCCCCATGGACCAATGTTGGCAGTCCTGCTTCCAGCCTCGATCCCAAGATCTTTGCAAGGATTTTCACATTGCTGTTCAGCAGGGAGACTGGTCTATAGGAAGTGCACTTCCTGGGGTTCTTTCCCTCCTTATATATCACTATTATTTTCACCATCAGCATTGTGTCTGGCAGGGCCTCCCCCTCTAAGCAGGTATTGAAGACTCTCACCAGATACGGGGAGAGTAGTGATCTAACCAATTTATAAAACTTCATTGAGAATCTGTCCTTCCCTGGAGCTATTCCTGACTTCATATATTGAATTGCCCGTTGAACCTCTTCCACCGTGATTGGTTGATCAAACTCCTCAACCGTATCGTCTGATTCTGAGGTGTACATAGTGCTATAGTATTTAGTAAATTCTTCTGTAATGCACTGGTGGTCGAACTTGACGACCCGTTCCTCCGACTCTATGCCCCCAATCGTTCTTCGCTACTATTCCTCCCTCAGTCTCCACGCCAGAATCTTGTCAGCCTTTTCCCCTTTTCATGGTACCTTTGGTTCAAGAACATGAGTTTTTTCTCAGTGTCCTGGACCAGGATGGTATTTAATTGTGCCTTGTATCGTGACAGTTTACTCGCTACCGCAGGTGACATATAGCTCCCCTGGCTGCAACTGTTCTATTTTCTGGCGGAACACAGCCTTCCATTCCCTCCTCGCCTTCTTTTTCTGTGAGCCTATCCTTATCAAGAACACCCAGATAGTAGCCTTAAATTCTTCCCATACGGTCTGAACACTCACTTCCCTTGTGTCATTAAAGCTAAAATAATCCTTTATAGCAGTGAGTAGTTCTTGATGGTGTCCAGTCAAAGTTTTGACTACAAAAGGATCGAATGCAATAGGGTCGACGCAATAGGACCGAAAACAAAAGGATCGAATTATTTTTAAATTACATATATTTTTTTGGGGTTCCGTATAGGTAAAAAAAGTGGTTTTACCACAAAAACAGGGGTTGGGGGGATCCTCCCAAAAAAAAAAATTAAAAAAAGAAATTTCGATCCTTTTGTTTTCGGTCCTTTTGATTCGACCCTTTTGTCATTCGATCCTTTTGATTCGATCCTTTCACCTATAACCGTTCTTGATCACTTCCCTGTCCTGCAGAAAAAAATCATTGCACCTCCAACTCCTAGTGGGGGAGGCGCCCAGCCCTATTACCACTGTCACCATATCATGGTTTGACCAGGGAATTGGGGTGACCCGTGAGTCCAGAACCTGTGCCTTCAAAGGTTTGTCGACAAGTACTAACTCTATTCATGAATAGCAGCTGTGGACCACAGAAAAGTAGGTAGAGGGTCTGTCTCTCACTAGGTGGAGGGAAAGTGAATCCACTAAACCCAGGAACTCATTTACTTCTTTAAAACAGGATGAATTCCCCTCACTCAATCGTGTTTCCACCACCCTGCCCAAACTCATGCGGTCCTTGAGGGGGTCCAACACCATATTAAAATCCCCTCCCACCAGCAGTCAGCCCTCTACTAACACCAGCAGCTCATCCCTCACCCCCTCCCAAAATTCACAATGCCCCTGTTTCCCTGTAGTCGTCCCTTAATGAAGACATAGAGGTCGTTGGGATCAGTCAAGACCTTTTTCCGCATGAACATCAGGTGGGCTGTGGCCAAAATCGCCTCGCCCATTCTCTTTTTTACATCAAGGACTATAAATAAGTCTCCTACCCTGTGGCCCATAAGTGGGGTTCCCTAACCCTCTGCCTATGAGTCTCCTCCAGACAAAGTCAGTCTAATCTAGCCCTCTTAAATTTACATCGTGAGTTAAGACCTTGAACATCGAGGGAGTCAATTGTCATCTCACCCATTGTCATCATTTATCCAATTGCAGAGTGCTATATATCTCCACCCGCTCCTGAGACCACCTTCCCATAGATCACCTTTCACATGAAACCGTTGTACACTCCCCCATATCAAAGCTCTCCTATCTTAGAATGAACAAGAACTCTTAAATGTCAACTTTCCCTTCCCCACCCTACCGCTCCCTCAGCATCCAATCCTGCTCAGATACAACACCCGAGTCAGGACTGATCACCAGCAGTCCTCCCGGTTTCAGGACCAACACCACAAAGCTCCAAACCTTGAGCCCCCCTCCCAATTTCATAATAATAACTAGATAGCACTCTCTACCCCACTTTATTTTACTCTCAGTGGCACTTTCGATCAGCCAACGGTTACATTCACATCTGTGCGCATGTCTTAACTTAGAGCAACAACCTGCAAGTGAAGCAGGACAATAAAAGACTTAAGGCATCACCCTCATCTGCTCCGTTTCCCGACCTGTGGGTTTATTGAGCTTCTTGTATTTGCAGGATTTGGGAATCTTCTGCCTGTCAATCCACAGGACTTGGCCTGCTGCTCCCTCCTTCACGTCTCCTAGATTCCAAAGACTGGGCTGGGATTCTTCCATTAATTCAGTGGAAACTCTCTGAATGTCATCCTCTGTAACCAGCTTGTAAGTGTAGCCTTCATGTTCAAAAGAAATCGAAAAAGGAAAGCCCCAGCAGTACCTCACACCCTTGTCATTTAACCATTTTGTAAAAAAAGCCACGCTATCTTCTCTTGGCCAGCGTAAAAGAAGATAGGTCTTTCAAGATGGTTATTTTTGCAGAGCTGTAGTCTATGGGACCTGCCCTCCTTGCTGTGCCCAAGATCTTCATTTTTTCTGAGTAGTAATGGAATCTCCTTCCAAAACTGTCCTTGGGCCTCTAGCACCTCTCCCAGCTCTGTGCGCCTTATTGATTGTGGGCTCATCAAGGCCGTACCACAGCCGCAGGACCACAGAAATTGAGTGTTTGATGTCACTCTTGGATTCCCCATCTTTCTCCAGGAAACCAAAGAAACAGAGGTTGTTTCTTCGCTCTCTGTTCTCAAAATCGTCAATTTTCAAATGCACCTCTGTGTCTCTCCTATCGAGCTCCGAGACCCGCATATCAATTTGTGTTTCCATCATATTCTTCTACAGACTGTAGACGAAGCCAGGATACTTTGTACAAACATTGAGGTGTTCATTTGTGGGGACCTCAACATGGAATGCTTTGATAAAAACGGCAACAAAATGGAGATCTTACCACAGTACCACACAGAGAACATAAAAACAGGTCTTGACTTAGAACAAGAATTACTTATGAGAGAAATATTTATGGTCAATGGCAGCATAAGGGGTGACAAGCCTGCAGAAAAAAACTGGAAACGAGAAAGTCAAGACAGTACGCTGGACTACATCTTTGTCACTGAAGGATTGATGGGGAAACTCAGGTCCTTGGTAGTGGTACTTATGGACCTGAGTTATCATAACATTCTTGAGTTGGAAAGTGAGGTTTGGAATAGGCGTTTTAAAACCCCTGAGCGGCACCAACCAGACCATCACTACGAACTGACATCAGGAGGAAACAGGCTCCGAATAAAGAGGAGAGATACATCAACTCTATTAAACTCCCTAAAGATGCTCGACTCAGATGATGGAGATAAAAGAGCTGATATTTTAAATTATCCAGACGTACTTGTGGCTTTTCGCGAAAAGGGAAAAGGGAAGGCCCAAACCATTGTACACCGGCACGCCTTTGATGAACAAATCGCAGCCAAAAAAGAAAGCTGTAGCCAGGGCAAGTAGTCTCGCTAAAAAAAATCAAACTCACCGAGTAATCTAGCCCTTCTCAAAAATTGTAAGAAAAACTTTAAGAATTGGTTGAGACAACACAAATACCAAATAGGACAACAGGATAGTGAAAAAATGTTAAAATTGATCACAAGTAAAAACATCCCAGGCATTTGGAAACTTATAAACGACTTGAGTTTGCCGGTGGACTCGAGAATTGTAAATCCAGTATCTTCTCGGATGTGGGAGGACCACTATCGGAAATTGTATCTTGCTAATAATACTGGCCCTATAAACAGCTGTCTAAATTCAAACAAAGCATGGGATCTAAAGTATGATGATCAGGATATCATAGACCTGATAAAAAATGCAAGTTCCTCAAGGGCGGCCGGGCCAGACGGTCTAACTAATGACATCCTAAAAAAAGACCTGGAAAAATGGGCTCAGTTCATGGTAAAATTGTTCGATGTCATAAAGAGGGTAAAGAAGATCCTTGTTTCCTGGACCAAGTCTACAGTTGTTCCCATATTCAAGAAGGGCGATAGGTCAGATCCACGCAACTTTAGGCCTATCGCCCTACTAGGGTAAAATGTTTGCGGCTGTAGTTTTGAGACAACTGAATGCTTGGAGATGGGCTTCTAATCATCAAGACCCATGGCAGTCGGGCTTCCGCAAAGGCATAGGCACGACTCTGAATCTGTCTATTATTAATATACTAAAATGCATGGTAAAACAAAAAAACTATAAGTCCATCCATATTGCGTCAGTTGACCTATAACAGGCATTTGACTCTATAGATCGAAGAATTTTATGAAACAAATTGAGAAAATGGGGATGTGCAAACGATCTGAGAGTGCCCCTGGAGGCCCTACACAACCAAACGTCACTCAGGATCAGACTAGACAGAAATGGAACACTGTCAAACAATATACCATAAAATAATTGTCTGAAACAGGGGTGTCGTTTGGCACCGGCAGTCTTCTGTCTGTTTATATTAGATATGTTTGAAGCCTTTAAAACAACAAGAAGTTTCCCGCCCAAGATCGTGGGGTCATCAGTGGGCCGTCTGCTGTTTGCAGACGATCTATTACTACTGGATCGAACTGAAATAGGCCTGCAATGACAGCTGCGAGCTCTAGAGCTATACGTTAAGTAAAATGCCCTTAGGATCAATGAAACAAAATCAAAAATCCTAACCTTGGGACCAAACAAACAAGTAAACAAGAGTAAGAAATTAAAGTGGTTCCTAAATGGGGAACTAGTTCCAGTTGTTTCATCAATGGTATATCTTGGGATCACATTAAATGATAATATTAATGATGGACCAGGAGTTCTTAGACTGCGAAGCAAAGTCAAAAGTTTAGCATCACAAGCTTTGCTCATCAACCAACATTACTGTTCCTTTTCCAGCTTACCTCTTATAGACTTCTATAAACTAAAAGTCTCTCCAATTTTGACTTATGCAGCGGAGGCGAACTTTTTTATAAATCCTAAGGTTTGGTCCTCCCTGAAGGGACTGTTTTGGAAAGGGTTTTGAGGCTTCGAAGACCATACCAATTGAATGTGTAAGGAAGGAACTGGGCCTAACGTCACTGTATACTTCCACAGTATGGAAGTCACTGGCTTTATATAGTAAATGTGTTAACCCACAGGATAGAAGTGAATTTTCCATTATAAAAAAAGCCTTAATAAGTAAACAGGTTCCTGCACTGACAACTTGGCAGAAAACTTGCATAGGTATTCTGGAAAACATTGCACTAACAGAAAAACAGCTAACGGAAGATCCAACTATGTTCAAGAAAAAGCTCCTGGACTATGATTGGATCTCGACCCAGGAGAAGTTGTGGTCATACAAAATTGCTGTCCCAGGGTGTGACGAAATGTACACAAGGGGCATGGTTCTTCCATACCTGGAAAAGTTCCCTTGTAGAGTCGAAAGGCAAAACTTCTTAAGATTCCGGTTGAACCTTTATCTAACTGGGGAAGTTACAGAAAGAAGAAAAAAGGCCCAGGTGGATCGACTATTACCCTGTCGAATGTGTGGCAATGAGGCGGAAACCCTGTACCACTTGGTTTTGAGATGTGATTCATTAGCAGTTCTGAGAGACAAATGGTTGGGAAAATTCCTAGGGGAATTTGAATCAAGAACATTGGAAGTGTGTTGGTCAATTTTCAGATGGGGAAGGAGACTATATTTGTCTCTGGCACTCTTGAACTTTTTGAGGGACATTTTTGTAACCTTGGACAATTAGGTCCCTTTGTGTTTTATTAGGAAATTCCTTTTTGAGGTCTGTACCCGGGCCTCGGAAATTTGAGCAGTTTCTTTTTATTTGTAGTGTTCTTATTTAAAGTAGTGTTCTTTCCTTTTTTTCTTTTGATCTTGTTTTCTCTGCATTTAAGGTTTGAATTTAAACCAATTGATGCAAAATAAAATAATAATAAAAATAGTTTCCATCATGTCCAAAGATGTTTGGTTGCCCTCAAGGTCCTGAACCCTCTTGTCTATGGTGTCAATCCTCTGTTCCATTTTATCCAGCCTTTGCCCCAGTTCAGTGTGCATGCCCCTGATCTCCTCCATGAGTGTGGCTATGACCTTCTTGGTGGACACTGGATCATCTGCCATGCTCTCGGTCTGGGGGGACTAGGTGGTGTCTGTGGGGCTTGAAACTGGAATTTTTTAAGGGTGGTTCTACAGGTCATCCACAGCCCCTTACAGAAAAGCACCACCCCTGGGGTCACCCACTCAACCCGGTCTCACTGATCTCTCCTCTTTCAGCCTGCCGGGGTCTCAGACTACCTATATCCACACCAATCCTTCTAGGGTCACACCTATCTCTTCCCTCTTCACAGGCCTTCCTGCCACCTGGCACCAACCCTGCCTTGTTCCCCTCCTCTGCTGATCACTCAATCCAGTCAGTGATTATAACCAGCTCAGGCAGAGCAGCTTTTCCCCCTCCTCCACCAGTGTTTTCCCCCACCTATATCCTGGGGTGCCGGCCAGCTCACATTGCTCTCACCCACCTTCGCTCAACATCTAGGTGGAGCTCTGCACTTTCCCTCTCGTGTCAGCTGTGGTGTTGCACTGGCTCCCACTTTATCCTCCCTCCTCTGGGGTCATTGCTTCAAGGTTCTTGTCACCACAGCCTCTGTGCCGCAGCGACATTGGCATACCTGCACTGCAGTCCGTTTTTCTGCTTCAGGTCCTTCTTATTTGTGGGCCTCATGTAATCTCTCCCCCGATCTCGACTGTAATGGCGCCCTGCTGCACTGTCTGCATACCCAACATGGACAGCCAGTCTCAAGGAAGCACTGTGAGGCGGGCACATGCCCCTCTTTCACTTTAGGGGGCATACACCTCACTAGAAGTGTCCTGCTTCCCCTGGACAAGCAACCTTAAAACCAGGAGCCGTGATGTTGTGGGTCCCTTTTCCGTTGCCTCCTCCCTGAGCCCAGTTCTCGGAAGGAGCTGGGACGCGGTGGGGGACTGTGGAGCTCTCGGCCACCCGGGGCACTGCAGAGCGGGTCATGGTTCCAGAAACAGCTAGGCTCACGTTTTCCTTCCTCACTTGTTTGCGGCCCGGCAACCCTCTGTAGTCGATGTTATCTCCTCAGGCCGCCTCTCAGGACTTCTGCGTCAGCTGGAATACTTTTGTTTTCCCACCCGAGCGGCAGACAGTGGTTTCTCCGAAGCCCGGTTCACCAAACAATCAATTTTACCCCATGTGTACCCGGGTACTTTGGCTATTGCTGCCACTTCAAATACAACACCTGGGGGGGGGGGCGCAAGTGAGGGCTCAGACCACTTTTTGGCCCGTTGGAGCCGAAGCCCCTTAAATCTTTTTTTTAATGACCATATCGTGGTCTATCGAGTCGAGATGTTTCCTGGGACAGTTCCCAGTACGATGATGCAGTGGTAAACTGTGGGACAGTAAGTCCCTCAAAAGAAATCACCATATTTGTCCACCCTTAGTGTGGAATACTGCCAATCCCCTGATGTACAAATTAGGCACGACGAAGCAGCCTCATGTACCCTTTTGACTGTACCCCTGTTCCAACTTACTCGATTTCTAGCAGGAGTTACTCGTAATAGAGGTGTCTTAGGGGTTCCTGGCATGTAAGGGTGAATATAAAAACTGTTGACAAATGTCAATAATAACTAAATTCATTGGGGACAATAACAAAAATGGGAACACCTATTATGCAACCCGTTGCTTGCAAAGATGTAATCTAATGTTGAGCAGGAGGAACCGTTCATCCAAGTGTGATGACTCGGAACGTCGCCAGTAATTGAACCATTCACCATTGACAAGCCAAGACCTTCCAAGTTTGTCAACCAAGTGTGCCAATAACGCTTTTTACCCTGCATGAAGTTCGGAAGATCCGTCTCTAATGTATTTGCTAAACAGGATGCATTTAAGTCGCCCAGTACAATGACATGACCTTTTTGGATTGATCTCCAGCCAATCATTAACAGAGCCCATGCTGGAGTCAATAAATGTCAGTGGCCCTCATTACGACCCTGGCGGAAATCGAAAAACGATGGCGGAAATGCAATACCGCCATCGAATAGCGCTCGGTGCGATCATGACCCGTCACCGTAAAGTACGATGCCATTAGCGACACCGTAGTGAACGCCAACGCTAACTGCACCAAGTACGCTCACGCGCGCCATGCCAAACCGTAATTACCACCATGGCGCAACGGTACGCGAATTCTGACCCTAGCGGACATGTACCTAACGCCATCAAGCACGGCGGAAAGTACCATTCCGCCATGGTGAGAAGTACGGCATCGCGAACCAACCGTAAACGGCCATACTGAGTGCCTGTACACCACTCCCTGGCCACATTGCACAACTCCTCGTAGGTGCAATGAAGACACACAATGCAACCAGTGAAATGTACAAGTCACCCATGCCTGCCAACGAACAAATAAATCTTGGAGCTCCAAGTGCCTTGTGAGTGGCCATCCATAATTGCCATGGCACCATTGCCGCACTGATGCAGCACAGGCATGTGAAGGGTCACGTCCAGCAACATGAACAGAAAAATGACACAAACAAAAACAGGCCCCCCCATCGACTGACACCAGTGTAAGGCAACATCCAAAGCAGTATCCTGAGTGAGACTGCACCAGCCCTGTACTCCTGCCAGTAAACAAACCAACCATCAGCATAAGCATCTACCACACAAGTGGGCAGAGTGACTGAGCAGCCAGGCTCATCTCAAGAGGGGCCAATGGGAGCTGCAGGGCACAGATGGCACGAACACAGAAGCTATTCAAATGGACATGACCACAGTCTCCCTCCAAGAAACGCACGCAAACACAGGCACCTGTGACCAGCCACATTCTGATAATCACATCATTCCACCAATCCACCTGGCTGACCGGCATCTGTTACACAAATGCTAATCCCCCGCCCCTGAGCATGACATCATTAAAACAGTCATATTGGCAGCCCCTATCCCTGACCTCACTGGGCTTCGTAGGCAAACGCGCCCAGTACAGTACCACGCAACTATACTCCGAAGCTGGAACCCAATGCAGATCTCCTCACAACACATCGCTCCACAAATAGGAATATGCTACATCACTTGCAAAGAAGAACGCTACACGGTTCATATCAGAATAGAAATTTAATGCACAACAAAATCACCAAGCCCATACAGCTATTAGGTCATAAACTCCAAAATATTTTTGATTACTGTGGGCTGCATCCGCAATAAATGACCAGCTTCTTCTTGTGTGACGCCCTGTTCCTTCATGGTACACAGGGGCTACATTCACGTTCAAAAAGGCAACATGGAAGCGCCTAGAACCGCAGGGCCGTCCCATTAGGTAGGCACTAGTCCAGCTGAAAGGCCGAAATGTTGCTCCTAGCCACTAGTACTGCGTAAGGGCATGTGGCCCATTGGCGATCGTCCCATAAGATCGTAATGGTGCTCCACTGATTAACACGAAGCAGCAGGTGTCGGGAGTAAAATCCATCTGCAGGAGTGGCATACAGATGGCAGTGGCAAAAGGGGAGGAGATACCTGTCACCCAAATGAAATGAAAAAGAATAGTATGGGCATCCGAACTTCATTTGAATTACTCACTTCAATGATCACACTAAATCCACAGCCATATGCATGCTAGCCCACTCCAATGGATTATTTCCACCCAAAAACCACTTGCGAATCATAAATATATATATCGAGGTGAAAACACTATTACAAACGAGTGTTTTTGTGCATGCGTCTGTTAAAACAGAATCCATCAGATGGGATTAGTAACGTGCATAGACACAAGTGTTTGAAGGCGCGTCGAGACAGGGAGGGTTCAACAAGGGCAGATAGACGATGGTCCCACTATGGCAGCTCTGCATCACATAGCGCAGGGGAAGTGGATAGATTCCAAGAAGCCCTGTACATGGCAAACTCTGTATTAAATCATCTGTGCATGCATCCATACATCATTCCCTCATCCCGGTATGAAAACGCCTGATTTCATACTCACATAACATGTGAAATTTCCATTGAGTCTGTGCGTTATGCAGTCTGCAAAATCCACTGTGCTCCAGCCCGTAATTCCAGTGTTGTGAAGTAACATGTATTTGGGAACGTCCGGCCTCATCGTCCACTACGCTATTGCGCATCCCATACTATTCATATCAATCATTGCATTCTCGCCATGGCCCCTGTCCCAAGGACATTGAACAATAGAACGTTATATTAGCAGTCAGACCTGTGGGCATCTCCTCGCCGCTAGCTGAAAACCGAAAGCGCCGTCCTTCGAATTCCTCATTTGCAACATCACGTCGAAAAGGCAACTGTGACCGCTTGAAATCACAAATTAATCCATCTAGTGCGGCTGTGTGTAAAAATGGCAACTGGCTTCACTCACAAATGGGACGCCCCGCCCGTCGGTGAACCTCGGTACAGTGTTGCATGAGGGTCCACCGTTACTCGAATACTACATTCCACTGACCCTTCACAAGTCTGTTCGCGACTGCAAAGATAGAATGTGAAACAATGGGACTATAGCAGAATGAACATATGAACCAATATTACACTGCCATCGGGAACAAATACATGATTGTAATAGCAAGATGCCATTCGTCGAATTGCAGCGTTGTGTGCGGGACGTGCTCGCCCAAAGGGGATTGCAGCTTGCACAGGTGGAATGAATCACCACAGGTGGAGGCTATACAGCCTGAAAACACATAAATTGCACACCCAACCCCCTCCCACAACCACACCCACTCCGAAATGCTACCGGCAGGACTAGCGATGTTGGCCCTGGGGGACCTGATAGCACTGCAAGTACTCCAACTTCAAGAAGAAGACGAACCCCAACTACTACAACAACCGGCCGCACGGAGGAGACGCAGGAGGAGGAGGAGGGCAAGGCAGGGCCAGCAAGGGCCGCCAGCACAGCCACTACCACCACGCAGGCAGCCCGCAATCCCACGCCTCCGAGCACATCCGTTCAACCTCACTGATGAGCAGATCCACACCCTCTACCGTTTGGACCGGGACACCATAACCGCCATTGTGGACATGACACAGGCTGACCTTGTCAGCATGATAGATAGCCCAACCGCCATCCCACCCCTACTGAAGGTGGTGTCTGTACTCCACTTCCTGGCCACAGGCACCTACCAGCACACAGTCGGACAGTTGCATGGCATTTCACAGCCACTGTTCTCACGGACACTATTGCAAGTGCTCGATGCCCTCCTGAGGCACGCAGACGACTACATCTCTCTACCACGCTCGGAGCAGGAAATTACGAACGCAAAAGTGGGATTCCATGCACTTGGCGGCATACCGGGTTGCATTGGTGCCATCGACTGCACCCATGTGGAATTGGTCGTCCCACATGCCATGGAGGCCCAGTACCGCAACCGAAAACAATTTCATTCTCTGAACGTACAAATGGTGTGTGACTCCAACAGGATCATTACACATTGTTGTGCCCGATTTCCAGGATCAACCCATGATTCTATGGTCTTGAGGAACTCTACAATACCACGCTACATGGAGCGACACGCAGGGAACAGATCCTGGCTACTCGGTGAGTCTCATTTCATGCATGATAATGTGGGGTATGTGATGCGGCAATGACCTGGCAGGAAGGGGGGGGGTGCGTACGTAGCAATGTCATTCCACAAACATCCTTTATTGTCCACATACAGATGATGCCGGGTATCCACTGAAGAGATGGCTCCTTACACCACTCCGGAACCCACAGGACCAGCATGAGGAGGACTACAACCATGCCCACTCACGTACCCGTGTAGTCATAGAACAGGCATTCGGCCTACTGAAGACTCGTTTCCGCTGCCTCAGCAGGTCTGGCGGGGCACTCCTGTACCGCCATGAGAAGGTTGCAAAGATGGTCATGGCATGTGTCATGCTACACAACATGTGCGTACGTAGAAATGTGCCCATGCCCCCTGACGCAGAACTGCAAGCACCTGAAGATGGTCATGATGAGGGTGGGGATGTGGAAGCACCTCAAGGACTCTGCGAGGCACAGGAGGGCCGTGACATTCGTCAGCATATCATAGATGCATGCTTCTAGCACTCACGCCTGGTGGCTGATACATGGACACGGGACTTGTGGCACTGTGTGTGTCTGGAACATGCACAATATGGACTGTACGCCTATAATGGGCTCGTACACAAAGATCAATGTCCACACATCTCATTGGATGATCGTGCATTGTTTATGGCATATGTGAAATCATGTTACACACCCCATCGACCCGCCACCCAAGTGAGCCCCACACACCCCCTCCACCCTCCTACCTCCCCCCCGAACACCAGTGTCCAAAGATGCTCATTGTCAGTGGGCAGTCGCTATTGCAAGCCCCCTCTCCGGGTATCAGGGGCACCCCTGCCTGTGGAGCGCAGGTTCCTCCCAGATCTACGTTGGGGGCTGCCCTGGACGGAACTTGCAACGGATGATGTCTCTGCCTGCTCACGTCCATGCATGTCCCTGAGGGTTTGTGAGAGCTCAGTGAGCACACGGCGCACAGCGGCAAGTTCAGCACATACGTCTTTGGACGTCGCATGCAGTTCCCCCCTCAGGCTCTCGGTGCTTCTCTCCATTTGTACTCTCAGGCTCTCGGTGCTTCTCTCCATTTGTACTCTCAGGCTCTCGGTGCTTCTCTCCATTTGTGCCCTTAGTGTCTCTGTACTTCTCTCCATTTCTGCCCTAAGTGTCTCAGTTGATGTTTCTATGGCTGCCTTAGTACCCCCACATTCATCAGCATGGTCCTTGAGGAGCGTGGCCAGTTGCTGCTGTTGCACGATTACCTGGTCGAGGGACTGTTGCCTCTGCTGTGCCATGGCCATTTGCGGTGGTGTCACAGAGGGGCTGGTCACCTCATGTTGCCTTGCCACAGGGCTTGTAGGGGATGGCCAGTCGTCGTCTTGTGGGTGCCCCTGCGTGGTATCCTCATGGTGTACGGGATGGAACAGCCAGGGGGATTGAGACAGGTCATGGATGGATCTTATTTCGACATCCCCGTTTTCTGTGTCGGAGCATGCTGCCATTAATGCAGTGTCACCTATGGTGCTGCTGCCACCAGAAGCAGTGCCTTCTGTGGCATCCATTGGGGGGACCTGTGGTGGTGCTGTTGTGGGCATGCTGGCTGCTGGGGTGCCTGTTGATGTTCCCTCCTGTGTGCTGCCACTTGATTTGTGCTGCTGCCGTGTCTTGATGCGTGCAGCTGAGGTGGAGGGTCTTTGTCCGTTGGTCTTGGCCCTCTTTGCAGGTGTGCTGGTAGGGGTGTCCTGGAGCTCGTCGTTTGAATCGGACCCTGTGGTGGAGTAAAGGAGGGCGAGCGTTATAAATGGGTCTGTGGAAATTGGAATGGCAATGTATCACATGCATTGGGGTGGTACCTGAGGGTGATTTGGGTTGGGGCCTTGGTGGTGGTTTCATTTTTGTGTGGATTGAGGATGCAGTTGTTTTGCAGCCTGCAGTTAGGGAGTGCCTGCTGCAGGTGTAGAGGGTGTTTTTAGGATTTTAAATTATTTATGTATTTAATGTGACTTTTAAAGTGTGCTATCAGGCCTATGTATGTGGACGTTCTCCTGGACATGTCTTACTGTTGCACTATGTGGACACATGGTACTTCACATGATTGGACATTGTGGATTTGGCATTGTTTTATTTGGCCCACCTACCTGATTCTTCGGATGTCTGCACTCCTTTCTCCATCCCTCCGACTCCCTCTATACTCTCCATTCCAATGGTGGAGGCACAGATTTCTTCCCAGGGGGTCAACTTGATGGGTGATTCCGATCCTCCCCCGGTAGCTGTGGCAATGTTTCGGTTGGCAGAAAGTATGCTCCGGACGCGTATCCGCAAGTCGTCCCATCGCTTTCTGCATTGCTGTGGGTTGCGGGGTGCGGTCCCCACCACACTTACCCGCTGTGCCACCAGGGCCCATATGGCCTTCTTGTTCGCAAGTGCCGTCCTGGTCATTTGCGTGGAGAAGACGACGCCAGCATTCTCCTGGAGGGTCTCTGTGAGCACGGTGAGTTCCTCACGGGAGAAGTGGACCTGCCGCTTGCGGTCGCACGCTTTCTTAGCTACTTTTCCCATTTTTCTTGGTTTCACTAGGGTGGATGACGGGTTGGGATGAGTCTCAGGGTAGTGTTTTTAATGGTTGTGTGGAAATTGTGTTTTTATAGGTGTACGGCGTGCTGTTTCCCGTTCCGGGACCATGTTTTTACTTCCGTTTCCGTATATTTACGGTCACCGTACTTTCCGATTGCCGCTCATTGCGGTGACCGCTAAGATGGGTGGCGGAATTGCACCTAGGGCGCCGTACGGCGGCGGTGTGGGCCGTTTTGGGGTCATTTCCGCCATCGCGGACTTTGCACTTCCGCCATGGCGTGGTGCTCGTGCCCGATGGGTCGGAATGAGCCGCACTTTGCTCCGTCGTGCAATGGCGGAAACGCTATTTACGCTATGGCGGTCCGGTCAGTCACTTTCCGCCAGGGTCGTAATGAGGGCCAGTAATTGAGTCCAGCATTAACCTAACGTGTGGTCCCAAAATCCCAAAAAGTATTAGAATTGAGTTAATAATGCACAGCTACTACTTACACAAAGCATGGTAAGTAGTCCCCCAAAAGGCCCCTTTTTGGCAGATTGAAAACTGACTGTATATCCATCAAATGCTGGACATTGGGTAAAGTCACGTCCCAGGCGGTAACTTACCGCCTGGGTCGTAATGAGGCCCAATAACTATGATAATGTGGCGAGGAATTCCCAAATCTTGTGGCAAAAAAAGAAACGAGTGATTTGTAACTGATGAAATACACCTCTGAACATTTGTTGTGTGCATTTTTAGATCAGTAGGGGGCGCAGCAGAAGGGAGAAGCCTCTGGGATACCCAATCGTATTTATTAGGTGCAGTAGAGAACTGCATTTGATTGGGCAAAATTGAGTGAGCCAATTCAAGTGGATTCGCCTCTCTCGAGTGCCCAAAACTACTTATAGCCTCACTTGGCGTTGTGCAGTTAACTTGCACTATTTTACCATTTGAAATACCTGATAATGAGCCAACCCAAGGTAGAGCTGAACTACTAGCCTCTAAAGATGAAGATTGAATTGGCAGCTGTGTAGTCATAGGTAATTCCATCTGCCTCCGCTGTAATGGAGGCTTAAACGCAACGGCCTCTGACACTCGAATGCTGGGTGCCTGAAAATCAGTCACTTCAAAACCATCAGTTGAATCAGAGACCATCATTTTGCCCCCGAGTTTAGCCTTTGCCTGAGGATTCTGTAGTAGTTTCTTTAAAAACTGTTTTGTTGTCCGTCTTTTATTTTTACTTAATGGAATATTTTTGTCTTCCTGGTCTGTTTGCAAACCGTAGTCTTTTGATTTTTATTTAACGGCTCTATGGTGACATTACCGTCTTGTGAATCAGCATTAATCAAAGTACTTAAAGCTGGAAAGGCCTTTGCTCTAGCGCTAGTATACACTCCATCCCCAGGATTGGTGCAATGACCCTCAATGGTTAAATCAACAATAGGTAAATCTGCGATGTGAACAAGATTAATAGCTGGATTTCACATTCAGATCCCGAGCAGAACCACACTAGGGACCTATTAGAGAGGAGCAAGAACCCTCAGAAGAGGGACCAACTCCCAAGGCCCCAAAGGAAGAGACCTCAAGTACCGCAAAGTCAAAAACGCCCTGATGAATATTCAAAGTTTTAGTCGGCCCTTCCGCTGGAGCCTGATCCTGTCCATAATTAGATAGAAAATCCTTGGCCATGTTATGCAATTTAACATTATCAAACTTTAAAAGGAGGGATTCCAATAAATTAGAGTGTGATTTAGTTTCCGTTTTTAAGTTTTCATAAAGTGACACCAAAACGCACAACAATTGATTAATCTCTAGCAATGTATCACAAATTGAAGGGTCAGCACTGCCATTAAGGTTCTTCAAAGCTGTTGAAAGTCTGCGAGGTGGAACAAAGGCAGGGGTAGAATTAAAAGAGGAAAACAAAGACTCAGACAAACCGGGTCCGCCGCCTGATGTCTCCGGCGGCAGGGGTGTTGCTAGGTCTGGAAAAGACCCGGGGCTACTCTGATTTCAGAACTGTTGGCATTGGGGGCTAGCTAGCCTTTTGGATGTAGCTCCTGAGATTCTATCCTGGGCACCAACCAAAAGACTAGGGGCTATAGCCGCCTCAGCCCCCCCTAGCAACGCCTCTGTCCGGCGGTGTATTCATCATGCTCATTAAGTCCTCCTCTTGACACAAGGGATGTTGTCTAGTATCAATGGGACATTGACCCACTCCTATTTGCACATGTTCGACCATTTGAGAAGTAGATTTTCCAGGGGCTGAAATTTTGCCATCATTAAGAGGAGGCCTTGGAGAGACCTGTTGCGATGAATGCGCTGTAACTGAAACCGATGGTGACTTACTGGAAGGCACTTGAAATAAGGATAACTCAGCAAGCTCTGAGCTACTTTCCAAAGGTGAGGACGGTAATGGTAATGCAACCGGCATCAGCATTTCATGATCAGAGATCGCTGCTGACTTTATAACTAATGACAGATCTTGAGTGGCACCGCTCTGTAGCAGCATCTTAAGGTTTCAAATATCAATATACGAGATATCTCCCAAAGAAATAAGTCAAAGATGCAAGCAGGGGCGTTTCTAGGGGGGGGGCTAAGGGGGCTATAGCCCCTGATCTTTTGGTTGTAGCCCCGGATAGAATCTCAGGAGCTACAGCCAAAAGACCAGCTAGCCCCCAGTCCCAACAGTTCCGACATCAGCTTAGCCCCGGGTCTTTTCCAGACCTAGCAACTCCCCTGGATGCAAGCACGATCAGAGCTGGTCGTCAAGCTGGCCTCAATAGGCATGGGGTGAGGACTGGAGAATTAGAACCAAGCCACACTCCCACAGCTTCCGCAGAACTCCAGAACTGCAACTCGACTTAGCAGCCGAATTTGCAGGCGCTATCGCAGTGTATTGCAGCTTAAGAATCTTCAAGTCCACAAACATGCCCGTCGAGCACCCGCTGCTCCCAGATGTGATAAGTGGATTCATGAGTTAATGATCGGGCTCACACTAGAATCAAAAGCACACCAACTAAAAGCGTAACCCAATCAGTATCTACTGCAGAACTGCAACTCGACTTAGCAGCCGACTTCACAAACTGTATAAGCCGACTTATACAAAAAAATCATTTCCAGAGATTCTTCCTTCTACTTAACCCTGGGAATTTGTCATTGGCAGAGACCTCTCGATTAAGGTTGGTTTTGGCTATCACTCCTCTGCAAAATCAAGTCACTCTAATTTATAGCCACCCAAGCCGTGGTTTTCTCATCCGGAAAGTGGCAACACCTGCCTCACTGGCATCACAGCATCTACTTGGTCTTCCTGAAGGCAGTTCATCATGCAGCTTTCCTCATTACAATAGTAATGACATTCAACCACATGGCCCGCGTGCCCAGGAAACTGGGCTGACTACCCTAGAAAGCCCAAATCACCCTCACAACAATCAACATCTTTACATGTTTTCATTCCAACTATCAGAGAAACTCAAAGCTCAGGGAGCCAATCCAACACAAAACGTTCTGGCATTATCAGACTTGAAACCAAGAGCTGCTGGAAAGGAAAAAGAGGACACAGGCCTTCTCATGCTACACACCTAGAAACTGGAGTCACCTGCTGACAAGTGTGGTATTAGCTTCAGCAATGACACCACTCAGGTTGGTAAGACTTCGGTCTCTTTATTTCACCTTCAGCAAGTAGGTAAACTTTTGCCCTCACCAACCATCATCCTTCGTCCTCCCAATCTTCCTTTTTCTGCCTTACACATTCCACAGTCAGAAAGTGAAATCCTTTACAAGCAACAATATAATAAGTAATTACACATGCTCCCCTTAGCAAATAATAAGTATAAGATACAAGTATTTTACTAAATTATTATCAACAAGAAATCATATTAATCAATACATTATTCTTATAGTAATGGTTTTAACTGTTTGCCACCTCCTCTTTCCTAAAACCTGCGCCAAACTGTTTCTTAACGCACTCCTCATTCCCTCTCTTGCTATCTGCAACAACCTCTTTTCTAGACATCACTTCGAACCGCCTCCTCCTCTTCTTTGATGTCACCACCAAACCCCTTTATACTGCCTCCTTCACTCTCCCTCCAGCCACCTCACTCCTCTTGCTGTTCCCCCTTGCCACCACCTCACTGTTCCACAACTTCTTCCTCCTTTCTCTCCTCTTGGCCACATCTCTACAGTCTCCTTCCTCCAGTTCCACCTTGATGTCCTCCTTGTTTGCCTTCAGCTCTCCCCAAAGCTCCTTCTCTAAACACCCACACTGGTGACAAAACTCTCGATTTATATGGCAGGGTCCCCCCCCCTACCCTCAGGTACAGCCGAAACGTTTTTGGGTTGGATAGGCAGTGAGTGAGACAGAGAGAGAGACAGAGAGAGAGACAGAGAGAGAGAGAGAGAGAGAGAGAGAGAGAGAGAGAGAGAGAGAAGGTGTGTGTGTGTGTATATATATGTATATATATATATATGTATATATATATGTATATATATATATATGTATATATATATATATATATATATATATATATATATATATATATTTTTTTTTTTTTTTTTACACGGCCACAGCAGTGGCCGTGTATTTATGGTTAATTTGCTGTTTCCATAGGAAGAGCATTTTTTCGGGGGCCTATAACTCTGCTCCCCCTGGACGAATCATCACCAAACTTTGCAGAGAAAGTATATGGGGCACTCTTTTTTGCAAAGTTTGGTGATGTTTGGTGCAGGGGGAGCAAAGTTATAGGGGGGGTCCCAAAACGTCTTTTTTTTCCATAGACTGAATGGGGGGAAAAACTTTGCGCACGCCTACAGGTCAAACCGTTGGACGGATTTTCATCAAATTTGCGGCAGGGGCACGGTCCTGAAAGCGTGCTTTAGTAGATTTGGTGACAATCCGTCCAGTACTTTCCTTTAAAATGACCAAAAAATATGTCTCAATAAATTAGTGAAATCTATGTCCGCTCCGCGGTCACATTTCCCTGTTCGCTCCGCGGACAGGAACCGAAGACAGCGCGCTACGTACCAGAGGCGAAATGCTATTTTGGCAACTGGTTTGCTCTCCTACAGTGCGTGGGGAGGATCACAAAGTAAGAGATGGGTTAAATACTGTACTTGTTTGGCCGGTAGATGTTAATGATGTATTCACCATGGGAAATGGTGTTTGGGAAATGAATTTGATTTCCATCAGTGTTTGCAGAGGTTTAAAGAGTAAGAGACGGATGAAATACTGTACTTGTTTGGGCGGCAATTGTATATTATATATTCTGCATTGGTGCCTTCTTCAGGATGTTTGTACGTGCAGAAAATGAATAATCTAATAAGGATACTATTTGAGTCCATGCTGTGTACAGGCACTTTGAAAATGTTCGGGGAACACGCGTGGCGTTAGTGACCATTGACTTTCAGTGTATTGCGCTATTATATTACATTTTCCTATGGTTCTGTTATTAATTAGTACGGCACCATGGTCGTGACATGCTGCGGTGGTTGTGGGCAGAGCTTAGAGTGTTGGATGAATGGCCGTAGGCCGTAGGCCGAAGGCCATACTTCCAAGACTCTAGGCCCTGCCCACAACCACCGCAGCATGTCACGACCATGGATACACGGCTAGTATTCATTATCGATTACATGGTTGAGGGGAGAGTGTACAGTGTTGGGTGCATGGCCAAAGGCTGTGCACCCAAAAACAAAGTTATAAGCACTGCAGTTATAAGCCAGTGCACATCCACACATTGCAATAATATCTATGGACAAACAGCTAGGAGTGCAGTTTCTGGCCAGAATAAGTGAAGCATACCACACCTATCAATACACCCGTACTACTGTACATCACTAAGGTGGTTGTGGGCAGGATGTACAGTTTTGCTTCCATGTCTGTGGCCCGTAGCCCATACATCATACTCCTAAAACCCTAGGCCCTGGACAGAAACACCACATCATATTACTGCAGTGCATACACTCGTCCTATAGGTTAACATATGGGAGGATGTACCATCTTGGTTGCATGGCCAAAGCCCATGCACCCAGAAACAATCTTGTTAGCGTTGGAGGTATAAGTCAATGTACACCTATACATTCAAAAGTACGTGGACATATATCTTAAGGTCTAGGTCCTGCCGTAACCCACTGCAGCACATTAGACAGGCACGTTACTGACTGTGTTGCTTTGGTGGAGTGGCTGTTTCCATAGAAAGAACAGTTTTTGGCTGCCTTATAACTGTCTTACCCGTGGACGAATCGTCGCCAAACTTTGCAAAAAAAACATATCGGACACTTTGATTTTGTTAGGAAAGTTTGGTGATGTGTGGTGCAGGGGGGCGAAAGTTATAAGGGGGAGGGGTTCTCAAAACGTCTCTTTTCCCCTTACACTGAATGGGGAAAAAGGTTGTGCTCACGACCATGTGGCTCTTTCCCAGATTGGTTGAAGAATAGCGTGAAGTAAGGCAGCTTTCTTAGGTGCCCCCCCTATCTTTTAGTAATGTTTTCGTGTGCGCGGATATCGCCAGAAACACCTCCAAAACAAGAGAGCTTTACACTTCTCACACTCAAGTAATAGTATTTCAGAAGGTGACCTTTGAGAGGGGCCAATGAGCTGTGGAAGCACAAAGTGAGAAAGTGGAGTTTTCTTGTCTGCAAAATGATACGTTTAAATGGAAGTTCGTGCTCACTGCACCACGACCAATTACAGCGTGTGGGATAAAATGTGTTTTGGAATAATATTTCCCTCACATTGGCCTCTTCAGTTTTGTAAACTAAGACCATCATCTGCAGTGTTTGCTTGAAACAGCACTTCTGGAGGTGTATGCGAGTAGAGGTTCTCATAATTGGATTTCAATATGTTGAATCAAAGCAAGAATGTACTTGGCTTCTGAGTGAAGGCCACTTGAGTTGCTTTTTGGTTGACCGCTCAATATGCCCGCGCATCCGAGTGAATGTAAAGGGGCAATTGTTTTTTGACCTTGAGCGCAAGAGAAACTTACTCGCTATTCACGGAATGAAAGGGTCGAAAAAAACAGCAATTGATAAGGTTATGTTTTTAAAAGTTTGTAAGGGACATGCAATATCAGTCAACGAAGATGTTTCGTTGCAAACACATTTGTGACTGATTTGCGGAAAAAGAATGGAGGCAGAAAATATTTTGTACGTTTACTTTGGACAACTCTACAGCTTTATTTCTACATAACTACACATCTAATTGTGCTAATGTAATTGACATATTATTTTTCTGCCCTTTTACATTTTTCCTATAATGTTGCAGAGTGCACAGGTTGCTCATTTTCAGGGTATGACTGCACTCAACCTTTTTTTAGCATTAATATTTCTTATTTGAAACGTTTACTTTGCCCGCACAGCTTTGTGTATAACTTTGCAGGTTTTTTTGGTCTTCTTTGAAATGACAAGACGTACATTTTTTTATTTGTCCACTCTTTATTTTTTCCATAACTACTTAATCGTCTTTCTGTATACTTGGCTTTTTGTTTTCTCTTACAGCGTATGCAAAATCTCGGCGTTTGTAGCCTCCAACTATAGGTACACATGGACATTACTAACACATTACTAAAATATCAACTTTCAGCCCGTACTATTGTGTAGCACTTTGCACATTTTCTGTGTGTTTTTAAAAATAAATTTGGTACAGGTTGGTTACTGACACATATTTTCTGTAACCTTCCCCCCCTAGGTATATATTGCCATACTGTACGTGCCATGGGTTTCAAATCCCGAGTGAGGGCTTCTTCGGTCGGCAAATACAACTGCTGGTTAGCGGTTGCCTGTCCATAACAATAATGTGGAATGACACTGCAAGCCCGCTTTGTCCGTTCACTGAACTCGCTATTCGGAGCAATGTGACTTCATTTATGGTGCTGTAGCCTCAACGTCATGACAACTTCTGGGAAATCACTGTGTAAACAAAGCGATTGCTTCAACGAAGAACCCAAAATGTTTGTTTGAGCAAAAAAAACGGGCTCCTGATCTTCAACATTTGCAATGCCTCCCTTACAAGCATTGTAATCATTGCATTGATTATGGGATTATTCCGATGGTCTCTGCAAGTTTGTTGTTAAATAAACCTACTTTGTAACCTGTAAAATGGTCACGTGTTCTTTAGCATTCCACTGTATTATTTAGAAATGTAAGTTATTAGCTTGTATGTCGCTGAATGTTTATTTACAGGTTCTGCGTCACGCCACGTACTTGTATTTTTTGCAACATACAATGAAAAGGGAAGAGGGGCTGTGTATGCAATAACCGCCTTCCCTTTCTATGGCGGCCATCTTGAAAGAGGATTTTCTTTTGTGATCCGCACTGCCAAAGTCGCCTCGGATTACAACAAGACTATTACTGGCAAATATTATTGCGTCTATGTACTTTACTGAGAAATATGGAGTACGTGGAGTGTATGCAAAAACATTTTTTTTTTCCATTACACTGTGAAAGGTCGTTATTAATGCATTATTATCTTTGTTTACAGGTGGATTCATTTTTTGCCACAGCAGCCAATAAGGCAATTTGTGAACGGCATTGAGCAAAAAGGCTCCAAACGGTAAGATGAGTGGGTGTATGTATGGCAACAAATTTTGTTCGTCTGTTATGTGCACGGTAGCGACACAGTTTCTTATGCTTTCACATTACACCACTGCTGCTGTTTCTTAGGTAGGAAGGCTGACTTTAGCTGATGTCTTTTCCAAATAAGTAGAACTATCACTACCAATATATAATCTGTACTGCATTGGCAATCGCTGTATACCAATACGTGTTGGCGTTGTGTAAGGTAAATTTTGAAGGTGGACGTTCCTACATGATTATAAAATCTATTTCCACATTGCCCAACAGGCATACTTCGTTCAGGTAAGTGTGTACTGATTCTGGGACATGCAACGCTGCTGTAAGACAGTATACTTTCATCGGCATTTTTTGGAAGGTGTATACCGTTTACCAAACGACCCTTTCTAAAGGGGCCTTTTGGTTATGTTGCACTACCAAAAATCTGTGACATGCAGTACAAAATTTTTTTCTTAGCTACACCTTATACTTAAATTGTACAACTAAAAACCTGTACAATTCACTAAAAAAATAAACTTTGTTAAGGGGACGTTATGATTAAGTTGCGCTATTACACACCTGTCAGATTTTCTAAAAAAAACTACACTAACGCGAGATAATACAAATGTGCCTTTATGGTTCACAGTAAAAGCGAAAACCCCCTGAAATTCGCCAGTTATGGTAAGCTAAGCAACCAAAACTCGCGCCACCGTGCACTGCTAAGACTGACACCCAGGACATCAAAGATGACATCACAAATGTCATTGATGACATCACTGCATCTTGCAGCTAGTGGCTTGTGGCTCACGAAGGACGAAACTGAGGAGACCGGCCCAAGGGAGTGGACTGAAAACTCAAGTACGAGGTAAGAGATAAGACTTGCGGCGCGCCCGGGGCCTGCAAAACCCTCCCTCTGCTCATCTTCAGCTTGACGCTATTGACTAAATATTACACAGGAAGGGTGGCGAATGCTGAAGGGCTGCTCAACGAGACGCCATGTAAAAATGCGCGAGGAGTCAGCCTTTGCACAAGCTCCCAGTCGTGAAGATTTAACGACGGATAAAGTTCCAACAGGCTCTCTGACAGAGAGAGAGAGGGCAACAAACCCAAACATGCCCAAACTCTGCAGCCTTACAAACAACCTACTTCTTATATAGAAGAAGCCCGGGGTAACAAGAAGACAGAGGGGGTGACGAGGGACATTACTGCTTCACACTCACTGAGCAGGACGGTGTCTGAGGACCTTCAGGGCCACGAGCGCTGGCCAGCCCTATGGAACACTCGTTGGCACCTGCGGTCGCATTAGATGAGACAGCCAAAGTTCCACCACTGGATTCTATCCAAGGTGTAATTATATCACCGAGAGCAGCCTCAAAATTGAATTCACCAACCACCGAAGAGGTTATGAATACCTCCACGACCAGGAGCAAGACACATTCTTAAGTGCACGCTACTACACCAGGGGAACACACAAGTGCCCCCCCTCCCTAAGACCAGCTTAAAAGTGGTGTCTTTACTGGGAAAGGTGGAAAATCTGGGTATACCGTGTACAAGGAAGTTGAAAACTCCAACGACGACTTATTCTGGAATGCCCTATTACTTGGAATTCCTGGATGGGTACAAAGAGCAGCATAAAGGCTTGAGAGATACCTCCCAGGACTCCAATCAGTTGGAAGCAGTGTTTTTCAGGCTATTTATGGCTGATGGTGTAAGTTCACACTGGCAGGAGGTGCCTATTCCTCCCAAAGGCAGTTTGCAGCCCTCTTCTCAAACTGCAACATTCAACACTCTTGAAGACCAACACTCGGCCATAGTGGCCCACCTGTCTCGGGATATTGTGGACACGAAATCGACAATAGACTGGAAAAGAAGGTTGAGTGGTTCATGGCAAAAAAAGGCTCATCATCCCCAGGGTTCTTGCCAACCATGGCGGATACAAACAGGGCGGCAATAGACCCATGTGGAGTCTCACAAATCTCCCAGTCATCCACCTTGGACTCAGAAATTCGCCAAAGGAGTCCTTCCTCCTCGTATTCTGAGATTAAAAAGGATTTGGAGCCTTTCTGTGAGGTACTACAAAACAGGATTGACAGAGAGGTGGAACTGACAGTTCAGTGGCAGAATCGACTCGCAGACCGAGCACGAGGCGAAGATGCAGATTAATCTGTCTTGATGGCTTTGGTCCTTGAAGCTTTGAAATGGACATGAGCATGGCAACAAAAAGAGCTGGTGTTGAATGATCAGCTAAGACAAGGATTTCAGACATGTCCAAGAGATGATGAAAGAGCCAGCGAGGATGAGAAGAAATCCCCAGTGAAGGCACGGACACCATTGGGCCAGTTCAATGAGATTTACGAGTCTGGCATGGTTTCTTCTATTCAGGAGCCCAATGACCAAAGGATGGCCGGAATTCAGACGTGTCAGGTGCATGAGAAACAGTGCACATATAGAAAGGAGGTGGATGTGACAAGCCACTCCTTGGAGCAAGACAACCCAGTTGAGGTTCTGGTTGATCTAACGAAAGAACTGGTTCCCCCATTGACATGAGGTACCAGGATTTCTTTTCTAATTTTTTGGCAAAGCAAATACTGCAGATAAATGGAGTAATCAGAATTTAAAAAACTAAAATGTGTCAGTGAGGTTCAAACCAAAATCAAACGATTCAAGAGCCTTCCTTCAAAACCTAACCACTCCACAACCGAATAAAAAGACCCTAGTGCAGATCCAAAGAAGACTAGAGCTGCCCTTGCTTAAGTCCCAAAGATGATGAATGCCCTGCCTCTGGCCCTTCCTTCTCAGTCGCAACAAGAAAGTGAAGATGTAGATTTACTACACTTACTAGATCTATCTACTTACTCAGAGGGCCCAGAAGACACTTATCCAGAGGGTCAAACTCCAATCCTTTCCTGAGCAAAGACAGTGGTCGAAGTGTCGAAAAGAAGTAGTGGAACTATGTTCCCTGCTGGCCTGCCCCTGCTCCCCACAAACCCCATTGCCACACCACCTCCCACACACAATACACCTCCCCAAACACTTGCACTTGCTGTTTTAGGGAATGTTCAGTGCAGTGGACTGAAAGTGCAAGTTTCAACTTCTTCCTACACTTTTATTTTAAAATGAATCCATTCCGGAACGGTTCCTTTTTAAAATAAAAGTATAGGAGCAATAAAAGGTAATTTAAAAAAGTACAAGAGCACCGCTCCCAACCGCTCCCGCTCACTTCGACCAATGACCAAAGATTGATATTCCTCAAGTTTGGCCTGCTAAGATGATCACAAGATAAGGAGGGAGGAGTCCTCCACTTCTGGCGACTACCAGGATCTTGCAGACCCAACAGCTTTATTTCAAACAATGGATGAAAATAGACATCTCCTCGCACAGAACGTTCTCCTGGTTAATGAAAGTGCCAAGAACACAGAAGGAATGGAGGAATTTCATCTGTCAGAACCAACAGCTTTATTTCATACAATGGAGGAAAAGAGACGTCTCCTGGCATTGAACGTTCTCCTAGCTAATGAAAGTTCCAAGAACACAGAAGGATTGGAGGAATTTTATGGTTCTGCTTTAAAGACGGAAGCAAATTTGCAATCAGCAACAAGAATGGCCCCGAATGGGAGAGTGGTGTTTCATTTTCTAGTGGGGCTCCCAGGGTGGAGAGACGATCCCCGGATGATGTAGTTAGACCTCATTATAAAACATTGGTGAGGATCGAGAGGACCATCCCCTCCAAGCACGGCTTAATTCTTAACTGGAGGAACATACTGAAGCTGTTGCATTGTACCCTCAGACTGCGTAGTATCAACTCAGAGGAAATTAAAATCGTCCAATGTGTGAATGGATCACGTCTGGACTGGGTGATTCTTCATTTGTCATCAATGTGTATCAAGAACTCTCTGATGGAGGCTGCATCTGACTTGTTGCCATTGGGGTTTGAAATCTCAGAAAACACCCTCTCCTCCGAAAAAGAAAGCCCCTCTTCTCAGGACGCCAAGGAGGTCCATCAGTCTCATAGCCTTTTGAAACTTCAAAGCCTGGGTGGTGGCCCCAAGTTTCAGCCTTTGTCCACCATTGGAAACCGAGAAGCGCCATCGACCAAGGAATTTCAAAATCCAGACTTCAAGATAACAGTCAATCTAACGAGTGGCTGACTGAGGAATGTTCCAGCAGATGGGCAATACACGGCCCCCCTTGACTCATATCAGGAGTGGGTGTGGCTAGCAGGATCTCTAGCACACGCCCATATTCAATAACAGCCAAGTGATGCACATCATCGCCTTTTTAGTATCGGCTCCTGGAATACAAGAGGCTTTTCACATCTTTTCAATGAAGAAGCCTCAATATTAAAGCAACATAATATACTCAGCCTCCAAGAGACATGGCTCAGTAGCGATCCCATGTGTTATGGATATGAGGTCTACACCAATCATCCTATCAAAGGGAAAATCGGAAGACATTTAGCTGACCTTCTAACCCTGATTAAAACGGGACACGGGTTGAAAGTGTTCAAAGCAGTAAACCCAGATCCACACATACAAATGATGGTTTTAAAAAGAGAAATGGCAGGAACAAGGCCTGTGATCACAATAGTGGTGATCAACGAACCCTGATAGGATAGGGGATGACCAATTTGTCAATAAAGTGTTATCACTAATTGATGAGGCATACCTTGAAACAAAGGACCCAAAGATACTAATATGCGGTGATCTCAACATTAAATGCCTTAATAAAGAGGGAGTGCCCCTTTGAAAGGAGGCCCTGGCCAAAAAAGCAAAAACATGGAGATATTCTGGCTAGCCCTACATGGATGAAAGGTGGCCAGAATGAGGGATTGGACTGCTTTTTAGTAACAGGGAATGTAGTCACGCCAAGCACTTCCTTGAAGGTTACACCGCTAGATAATAGTGATCATCACCTCTTAACCTTATCTTGGAATGATAAGAGCTCTTGGCCTGAGAACACAATGAAGGAAATGGTGGAAGTAAAATACACAGGGAATCA
Source organism: Ambystoma mexicanum (assembly GCF_040938575.1). Lineage (NCBI taxonomy): Eukaryota > Metazoa > Chordata > Amphibia > Caudata > Ambystomatidae > Ambystoma > Ambystoma mexicanum. The sequence goes on from NC_090922.1 coordinate 1,303,983,879, forward strand.
TCTCAGAATTCCTTCAAGAGTGGTTGCTAATATTGTGTGTCGATATAGACAAGACAAGAAAAGTGGAAGACCTGGCCTTGAGTATGGTGGACTGTTTATTAGATTCTGGACCAAATCGAACAAGGATTGGGGCTAAAAATCTACACTCTTATGATAAAAAAGTGAGGGACATGAAGAGAGCCTAATGAGCTGACTTAAAGAAACTAAAATACTTACAGTCACCCGATAAACTAGCTCTCACAAAAAAAACGCAACAGAAATATAAGAACTGGATTATCTCGTCTAGGGCTCTGAGACAACAAACAGATGCCGAAACATTATTAAAATTAAAATATTCGAGGGATCTATGTGCACTACTCAACAACAACACTGTTTTTAAATCCGGAAAGCACAATCTTGATGGTAAAAGAAGCAAAGTGAATGTCCCATTTTTCTTCTTTATTCGCTGACTCAGAGAAAGCAACAAAGGAAATATTGCCCCAGACACTAAGAAAGTGGACAATTGACTTTGACCGTGATGACACTGTAACGCAGATTAAAAAATTAAATGTTTTAGGAGTGGCTGGCACAGATGGGCTTAATAGTATTGTGCTCAAGCAAAATCCAGAAGAATGGGCGGATTTCTGTTATATTCTTTTCAATCGCATCCTGTTGGCTGGGGAAATTCCATCTTTTTGGAAATCAGCCCTAATTGTTCTGATATTTAAGAATGGTGATCGAAGCGATCCAAACAACTATCAACCGATCGCCCTTCTGGACTCAGTAGGGAAAATGTTTGCATCAATCTTACTGAGGGATTTAAATCACTGGGCCAAAACAACTGGCCATATTGATGAGAAGTAAGCTGGCTTTGTCAAAGGTGTGGGCACAAATCTGAATCTTTTTCTGCTAAATGTATTTAAGCAAAGGGTCATGGAGACTAGAACAAAAATATACTTGCCATTCATAGACCTTGAGAAGGCCTATTATAGTGTTCCAAGAGAGCGCCTTTGGGACAAACTAACATCTTGGAAATGTCCGGGGGATCTCCTGGATGCAATCAAAGCCCTGTACTTGAAACACCACAGTACGAGTGAGGCTATCTAGGGAAGTTACGCTTCCGGATAAAATTCCATCCTCAAGAGGCCCCCACTTTATTTAATCTCTACTTATCAGATCTTGTAGACTCACAAAGGGGGATCAACGGTTTTCCACCAAAGATATATGCACAAGAGCTCCCATGGATAATGTATGCAGACAAGTTGGTTTTGATTGACCAGTCACTGATCGGTCTACAACGGCGTCTGAACCGGCTAATGCTATTTATAGAGGAAAATGCTCTCAAGATAAATGTTTAAAAAAACAAGATAATGACATAATCCTGTGGGTAGGGGAGTAAAAGACCTACATTTTGCTGGTGTGGGGGCTCTGAAAAGCTAGAGTGGGTAGATTCAATATCCTACCTGGGAGCAATTATTAACTTGAGTTCAATTGAGAAACAATGAGCCAAACTAAACAAACTACAGCTTATTCAAAATAAAGCCCTTCGAGCGGCCCTTGGATTAAGGAAGTCAGATCACATCTCAAATATTAGAAGAAACCATCACTGGCTCCCCATCAAAGCCAGGGTCACATTCAAAGCCCTGTGCGTCACATTCAAATGCATCCACTCTTGTGTCCCCATATACCTCAACCACGCCATCACCAAAAAAGTATCAAAGAGGCCCCTCAGATCTAACAGTCAACTACTCCTAGCCATCCCCCGTTACAAGACAACCAAGGCAGGAGGCAGTAGTTTCCAATACCTCGCACCCACATATTGGAACACTCTTCCCCACCCCATCAAAAATGAGCAAACGTTCTCAGGCTTCAAGAAATCCCTGAAGACGTGGCTATTTAACCAAGACTAATATCCCCTTCCATGCTTCAGGAAATATCACTGTACTGAAGCCCTGCATTAAATGTCTTTGTGTATGATTATTTTGTATTCACATGCACTGCGCCCGATTGGCAATCTCTAAGAAATGTTTTAACCAAGCTGTCTGTAACATCGCCGTGGTACCCAAGGGTTTGGGCGAGTAATAAAGGCAATAAATAAATAAATAAATAAATAATGGATGGAGGCAATAAAATACAAGTGTAAAAGCTGGACTTCACAGGCACAAATCTTCCATAAAAGATATGGGAGATATTCAGTAACACCAACGATCACCTTCTATATGCAGAAGGTGGTACCCATCCTCATATATGGAGCGGAAGTAGCCACATCCCTCCCAGTGAGTTTCTGGGAGAGGATGGAAGGCGCCTTCTGGAAAAAATTACTTAGACTTCCTAACTGTCTCCCGAACTCGTTCATCAGATATGAGCTTGGACTGAAATCCATCGAATCGGTTATCCGATGGAAGATATTGGCACTATACCAGAAATGTACTGAGCCAGACAGACTTGAAACTTGGGAAATCTTAAAGAATAGAGATCTAATTGGTAGAGACCGCATTCCTGATGGCTGGAAACATGACTGCATGGAAGAACTGAGCAATCTAGATACAACCTGGGATATCTTGGTGAGAAATCCCGGGAAAGTAAAAAAACAGACCATGAGACTAGACTGGATCGGGAACCAAGCCAAAGAAAAACATACAAAACAGCACTTACGCTGGAGCTTGATAGCAGACCTGCTAATCAAGCCCCCGAGTACCTCTCGAAATTCCCTAGTCCAAAGTATTGGGACCTATTCACGAGGCTAAGGCTAAATATCCTGCCAACAAAGGAGGTATTAAATAATAGCAGGCAACCAGATGCAACGGGCCCTGTATGTAGGTACTGAAAGGTGCAAGGGGATAATCGAGTCATTTAGAATGTCCCAAATTGACCCCACTGATAATGAAAAATCTATGTGACTCCGGGGCTAAATTCAAAACACTAACAATGGAAGAATGGTGGAATATGTTTTGAATTGGGGAAAATTTGCCAATGATGTTTGCCGCATTGAAATTTGTTGAAACTGTTTTTTATGATGAAAAGAAACTGGAAGATTTGTTTTATGAAAGGTTTGTAATAAACCAATGCATGATAAACAAAATGAAAAAAAATAAAAAAAATGACTTGTCTATCACCTTGAGGAAATGCCTTTTATTTTGTATTCAAGATTCTGCTGGCCATAGGAATAACAACACATTTAATGTGTTCAAAAGGCAGGGTGTATGGTACACATTACCCTAATGATGTAATTACATTCCAGTTATATTGGTTCCATGTGATGGTACTGAAATATGTTTTACCAAGCTGATTTTACTGACATTTATTGTGGGTAATTTTGTTTTTTAGTTTTGGGGGGGTCCCTCCAAAGGACCCTGTTTTTTTCTAGTTGTATCCCCACCCCAACTAACCTTGTGCCCCTTTTAACGCTGTACCCCACCCCAGTCTATTTTTAAAAGTACCAGAACAAGAATTTGTCAATATTTTTTCAGTAAATCATTTTTCAGTAAAGACATTTCGGTAACATCACTGGATAGCATTATATTAAGTAATCTTCCCGGATAATCAGGCTGGGGGATAAGCAGTGATAGGTACACAGACAATTGGTGAACCACTCTGCAGAATGCTTGGGGCATCAGGTTCAAAATTTCATCTTAATTACATAACTTACATTAGTGGCTAAACTGCCACCGTCACAAAGGGACAAAGGAACAACCAAGACCCAGAGTTTCTGGTTCCAGAATAGTTGGCACCGAGCCAACAGGGAGTTGAAAAGCTTTCAGGCAATGTGGTGCCCTTTATAGAGTTCATGTGTCAACAGGTTTGGTCTATTACTTGCCCAAACATGCTCCATTCCCCACATGTGAGTTAATCCAAATCAGGTGCAAGATGTAATGACTAGTGGCTTGTGATAACAGGAGAGAATCTCTTTTCAAGATTCAGGCAGAAGGTGAGTTAGGTGCAAGAGTTCAGAAGTTAATTGGTGTAGGTCAAAATCTGTGATGGGACTTTATTTTCCAAAATAGATGAGGTTTTGACATGAAGGCAAGAAGGGACATCAAGGTTTCCTCAATGTATCTACAAACCAGTTCACTGTAAGTAGTTCCAGTGTACTGGAAGTAATGTCTTCCACTCTGTATTGACGCTGTTGCCATCCCATGATGTCATTATGATACCCGAAGGGCAGTGGTAACCAGATCTACAGTGAAAGGGTGTACGAGACACTTTTACTCCCTAAAAAACAGGCAAATACTCCCAAAATGAAAAACAGAGTGTAAAACCCCCTCCCAGCAAAAACCAGGAAACAACTAACAGCCTGTCCCTCTCCTTTCACCCACAGAAGTCCACAGATATATTTGGATCAGTGACTGCAGAAGGAGCTCCACTGTTATTACTGTCTGATCTGAAAATGCATGTATTCATGTGCATGCATTATAAGGTGTGCTGAAGTACTGATAACAAAGATGGGGGCGATGCAGTTAAAAAATCCTATTTCTGGGACTAAAAAAGACCCACATTGGTAATGGGAATTATTTCTTTTACTCCCCAAAAAATAATTTAACACCAGCTTAAACTAATACTACCACTTACAAATATTGTCGGGAGCATTGTGGTGCAACATTTGACAAATTGTAAAAGATAGCAAGAGAGGGAGACATTGGAGAGACTCACCAGCCATTCATAAGACCCTTCCTGCAGATACCGTAGTTCAAACATCAGTGGAAAAAAGGAGGTGCCAACACCAGGAGGGTACCCCCATTCCACGTGCAGATGCGTGACATAACCATCGCCAGTGAGACTTACCGGGGGTTCCGTTTGGGCTAAAAGTTAAAAAAGAAACATACAAAAATGGACTTAGATCTTAAGTACTTATTTCACAATACAACAGCGAAGATAGATTTGACCCAGACAATGTGGAATCTATGGGTATTGATTTGGATCAATATCTGGGAATTAAGAGAATAGCTAAAACATACCATATAAGGTGCGCGGATTGTCAATCGCACTATTGTACCGGCTAGAATGAGTTTTCCATATGAACATATTAGTGTGAACCGTGTTGTACCATTAGGCGCATGTCTTTAATTTCAATTTTTAGCATTTACAGAAGCATTAGAATGCTCTCAAGCACATCACAATTATACATATCCATTAGTTAACAACATTATATTGCACCATGAGACAAAAGAGCATATGAGACCATTTACGTGTCTTTCAGTGTATGAAGCAGACTCCTCCCAACTAGACATTACTTAATACATGCCATATTTGAACACGTCCAGCGCATGTGCGTTTTGGACATTATGGGCCTCATTACGAGTAGCGCGGTAAAAATGGGGTCATTACCGGCATGGCGGAACGAGCTGGTCTGTGCTCGTATGACCCCGCTAATAGCGGTTGATTACGAGTACGCGTGCACGCGCGAACCCCCATGCCGGTAATGGCCATACCGGCATACCGCTAAAGGCCCTCCAACCCCCGATAGCGCCATCACGGGACCTGCCAATACCGGCACTGCCTAGGAGGAACCCCTAAATACCAACCCGGTAATACCAACATGCTAATACCGGGCTCATAAAACCGGACCCGGAAATAACATCATCGTGTCGGAACGGGAAATGGCTCGGCGGCCATCTTTAAAAACACAATCCATTGCCATCCTCCCTAACCACCAGTTGATACCTCTTGAGCTCTGTGGCAATACTTTGAGGATGCCCAAGGCTACCCGGAAGACCACCCCCTGGCTGCGGAAACAGCGTTTCTCCGACGCTGAATTGAATATGTTAGCGGACACTCTTGCTGCACATGCAGACCTCATTAAATCCCATGACATGAAGCGTGAGGTCCAGCAGAAGAAAAAGGACATCTGGCAGGAGGTAGCCCGCAAGGTGTCGGCTGTGGGGACCACCCCACATACTGTCAGGGACTGCCGTAAGAGGTGGAACGACCTCCGCTTGAGGGTCCGCAACATCATGGCAAGCAACAGGAGGGCGGCCATGGCCACAGGCAGGGGTCCCCACTCTCCTGCAAAAATGATGCCCTGGGAGGATACTGCAAGCAGCTTCATCGATTCAGAGTCAATCGAGGGATTCGGGGAGATGGAGATGGGTGCGGCACCATCCCCAGAAGGAGGTGAGTGACCCTGCACATCCCTGTAGGGGAAACCATGACGTAGCACAAGTGATGTGGAAGAGAATCTAGGCAAGGCAATGCATGTCCCTACACCCACATCAACATATCCAAGTCCAGATTGCGGCCCAAACGCTGCCACACAGAAATGCATGCTGAGTGCCAATCCCATAACCAACACACAGCCAACACACCTGGACCGGGCCCATGTAACACATCACAACAAACTCCAAATCAACAGCATGCCACCTGCCATGCAGTGAATGCCAAAATACCCCCTCATAACACCCTGTGTGACACAACTGTAAGACATGAATGCATGAATGAATGAATATTGAACAGCACAATTGTATGCCTCTGGCATGTAACACCATCACTGATGCCCTGCATCTCTTCTACCCCCCAGGCACCGATGAGGAAGATGCCAGGCAAGAGAACACTGTGAGGGCATCCACGTCCCACCAAAAGAAAAGGGCTACCGCCACCACCACCTCCATGGCAGACAAGCAGGCCACACCCATAGGCAGTGTGCCTGACCGAGCCGAAACACAGCCAACAACACCTGCTGCCAGTGTGCTGGACACACTTCAGAAGCAGCAGCCCACACCCACACCAGTTGGAGGGGAGTCCCTACATGCGCCGGCCACCACCGAGGATGACTTGGATGGCAATGTGGACCAGGAGGGAGTCACAGAAGTGACATGTCCACCCAGCCCAAGCCCCCGGTCCACCCCCCAGCCCCACATCGAGCCCTCACCCACCTACAGCAGTGCTGATCCCTGCCTCCATGACTTGGACCTGAGCACCATCGAGGAGGACAGCACCCAGAATGCAGGCCCCGTCAGTGCACCACCCACCAGTCCAGCTCCCACAAACAGCCTCGAGTCACGCCTGTCGAGGGTGGAGGCCCGACAGGAGGCCATGTTGGACCTCCTGCGGCAGTACATTGCCGATGGAGAGGAGAGCAGGCGGGGAATCGCCACTGCCATTGAGGGGACCACAGCGGCCATTGCAGCAAACACAGCCGCTGTGAATGCATCGGCTGTGCTCATGAGGGACTGTCTGGGGGCAGTGACACAAGTACTCACTTCAATCGTGCTCCACATGCAGCGGCCACGCCTTGGAGCAGGCGTGGAACCTTCCTCCAACTTATCAAAAGTCACCACACCACACCTGCATCCTCAGTCCCCACCAGCCCTGGGCGCCAGACCCGAAGGAGTGCACGGCACTCCGAGATGCCGCCCCCGGACAGCAAAAAGTCCCGGAAGTAGTGTGGGCAGACAATGGGAGTGGGACACATGGTTGGGGGTGAAGGGGAGCAATTTATGGAGTAAATTGGGGTGTTTTGGGGGTTTGTGGGGTGGGTTTGGGAGTTCACTGGGGGTTTTTGGGGTTTGTTGAGTGGGTTTGGGAGTTCACTGGGGGTTGGGGGGGAGTGGTCACATTTTTGCTGTTTGAACTAATACACCCGTTGTGTGAAAAAACATTCAATGGCTGGACATTGTTCATTTTGTGTGTATCCATTTGATGTGTGACGGTGTTCAGTGGCCAACTCCCAACAATCCCTGTGTGCATGTCCACATGGACCCAGTGTGTCACTGACACATGTCTATCATAGTCCCTGTGGTTCAGAAGTATTTGTGAATCAGTGCTTGGCGTACTGCATGGCCATCCCGTGCATCACGTACTGGCAGGGGGGCTACTTCACCTCCGTCTCCATCCTCATTATCCTCACCCGGTGCATGCATGTCAATGTCAGGTGGCAGTGGTACATTTCTCCGGACGCACGTGTTGTGTAGCATGACACAGGCCATGGTGATCTTTGCGACCTTCTCAAGCCTATAAAGGAGTGCCCCACCAGACCTGCTTAGGCAGCGGAAACGCGCCTTCAACAGGCCAAAGGTCTGCTCAATCACAACACGGGTACGGATGCACGGGCACAGGGCTAAGTAGCCACGGCCTCAAGGAATATCCTCCATCACCTGCAAGCGAATACAAATAGGTGTGTGTCACTCTGAGCTGCCACCTTCAGGAGGCACAGTCATGGTCGCAGCTATTTGGTGTGGACATTCATATGTCCCTGTACGTATGCAAGGATGTTCACTAGATGCATACTATACTGCTATGAGGTGGGGTAGTCTGGATGGCGTTCAATAGATGATGAAGGGTGTTTAGCCTCCCATTTATGCTGTGTATTATACACTGTGCATGGTCACACCAGCCACATTGCCACAGTTGCAATCCTGTTCAGTCATGCATTGCTTGACATATCCATGGTGGCGTGGTTGTGCCTCTTACTTGTTGTCATCGATATGCATAATTGGTAAAATGTTTGCCAGTGATGTGTCATTTTGGGTTTGGGAGATTCAGGTCAGGAGTGTATAGCTCTGCATGCATTCTCCAATCACCGTCAATTGCCACCCAGGTGGAGTATGCATCCCCCCTTTCCCACACAGGTGGAGTATGCATCCCCCCCTTTCCCACACAGGTGGAGTATGCATCCCCCCCTTTCACACCCAGGTGGAGTATGCATCCCCCCCTTTCCCACCCAGGTGGAGTATGCATCCCCCCCTTTCCCACCCAGATGGAGTATGCATCCCCCCCTTTCCCACCCAGATGAAGTATGCATCCCCCCTTTCCCACCCAGGTGGAGTATGCATCCCCCCTTTCCCACCCAGGTGGGGTATGCATCCCCCCCTTTCCCACCCAGGTGGAGTATGCATTCCTATACATCAGTAGCCCATTGCACTGCCATGGCCCACTCAGGCAACTCACCAAGCAGCCAGGCACGTGGTCCAGCATGTCACTGCATGTGATGGGGTAGCGTAGAGTTACGCAGCACCATGGCATCATGTGTTGATCCGGGAAATCGGGCGCAGCATTGTGTGATGATCTTGCCGGAGACACATGCCATTTGCACATTGATAGAATGGTATTGCTTGCAATTGTGGTACACCACCTCTATGTCATGGGGGACTACTAATTCCACATGGGTGCAGTCCAGGGCACCAACACAATTGGGCATGCCTGCCAGTGCATGGAAAGCTACTTTGGTGTCGGCTATCTCCTGGCCAGTCCGTGGTAAGGATATGTGGGTGCTTGCGTGCTTCAGGAGGGCATCCAGCACTTGGTTCAGCATTCGTGAAAATAGTGGTTGCGAAATGCCATGCAGCTGCCCCACTGTGTGTTGATAGGTGCCTGTGGCAGGAAGTGGAGCACAGACACCACCTTTAGTAGCGGGTGATGGCAGTGCGTATTTCTATGAGGCTGCCAATGTCGTTGGGTATCATGCCCACCATGGTGTTGATGGTGTTCCGGTCCAACCGGTACAGGGTGTGGATCTGCTCAGGGGTTAGGTTGAATCGACTGGGTCTGATGCAAGGGATTGGTGGCTGCCTACGAGGCACTGCTGGCTGCGCTGGTGGTAATTGCTGGCCCTGTCTCGCCCTCCTTCTCCTCCTGCGTCTCCTCTGTGCTGCCTTTGGTTGCTGCTGTAGTTGTTGTTGTAGCTGTAGTTGTAGCAGTATAGGCATGTCCTCCAGCGCCATGATTGCAACAGCTAGTGGTAGCATTTTGGTGTAGGAAGGGGTGTGGTGTGTGGGTGTACTCATTTTATACTGGCCCAGCCTCCATTGACTCCACCTGTGATGATTGTGTGCACCTGTGGCAGTTGGCTTGATTGCCGATTGCTGTTTGCGAGTGGTCCGCAATGCCTGTATGGCCACCATCGTGCAGCCCCTGATTACCAGCTTCGGGATGCCGGTATTTGCATGTCCGCGTGGGTTGTGATGTCCTCCTATTACCGGCATGCCAGTATTTGCTCCCCGAAGGGGCGCGTGTATGCGCCCATGCCGCTATTAGAGGCACCGTTATTTAGGGTGCAGCTAATAGCGGGTTGGCGGGTCATAATAGAACGGAGCGGTAAGCGATGCCGGTAATCCTTTACCGGCATCGTTTTTCCCTTACCTCCAACCTCGTAATGAGGTCCTATGTGTTGTACATTAATGTCGAACACATATGAGCATTAGACACTATAGTGTCCACTATTTCGTTAGTAACACATGCAAATCATACCATTGGTATTTCATTATAGAGGCCCTTAACTCCATCGCAGCTTGCCTCGATGGACCCATCCAACTCTACAGACTGCAACCTGTATGGTTGTTCGTTACTGGCTCATAGGATAAGAGAATGTACATGTCACCTGACATTAGACTACTGTCTGGATACTTTACAGAATATCTTTATTGAACGGATGGAGCTATCAGCTCAGTAGAGATACGTCACCTATGAGTTTATAGATCGGGTAGATACAGGTCGCACCATTCCAAGATGGCCGACCTACGAGCCACAATTAGCCTCTCCTCTAGCTTCTATGACAATGCGTTGTTGTCACTTTATCAATCACTAGCCGGCACGCCGTTGCGCGGCATACACGATTGGACGCCCTGGCATAGATCTTGGTAAGCTTTCAGGTGCGACCTTGCTCCCAAGCGATTACCTTGAGGCATATATTATTTTAACTACACAATTCGCTTTGACTTGTATATTTCTCTAGACTATCGGTAGAATTTCAATTCTATGCTGGCGACGATCTGCTTTGAGCACGCCGTGAATCACCAGTGACCTTCACTGTTTAAATAGAGCCTCACATCACTGGTAACCTCCTGCCACCACGTCATAGCTAGAGTACAACTCCAGCCTGTATTATAGTGAATGTCATATACTGTCTATTCTGTTTTTCTTCACATTACACATAACTTCAGGCTTCAATAGCACCAACAGGTCAGCAGACAAATATTAGAATTTGCTCCTTACAATACAATACAATCCATTTCCTGCAGCTAATATGCATTCCCTTCTTTTTTGCTTCCTTTTTTCAACTCCATGGTCCGTCGGACTGTACGTATGATGCCTAATTACATGTGTACATATGCCTGTGAATTGTAATGTTTTCAATGAAATGTTGTTGCACTTAAATATGATTTTGGTTTCTCTTCACAATTATTTACCACGGTCTGTGTAATGATATGAAATTATCAAACCTAACCAGATGTTAGTACAGACCCTGACGAAAGTCATCATTTTCCAAAAAAAAAGCCCAATTATGCATCTGCTTCCAATTGGTGAACAACTTATTGACTAAGAAGACAACTATTAGTGAAATAAACTAAAATGATGCTTTTTTGGACTTGGATTACTGTTTTTTTTTTTCTTAAGAAACTTTAGAAACCACTAAGTGGACATTGGGTGTGCATCCCACACCGCGGGCTGACTAGCCAAGGTGTTCTCTATTGTACAATGCAACCGTCTACCACCACACTAAATCCTAGAGCAGCAGTCTCTACATTTGTAGAAAGTAGCAAATGTCCACTGCATGCTTTTACCCGATCGGTCCCTGGCCTGGCCTCTTCCTCCAAGAGCATCTGGGGAAAGTGGGTGAGTGAATGGGTGAGTTATAGAGTACACAGTTAGGGATTACATTATCTTTGGGCCTTTTTCGGCTTCTACATGTGCAGCAATCAGGCACTGCAAGAACGTAAATTATGAACGCATGCCTTTTTATCCCATTTATCCATCTGTCCAGCCATTCATGAAAGAATCTGTATATTTGGTCGAATAAAAAAACAAAACAATGGGAGAGTTGATGGAATTTCATATAACTGAAAATGTCTATCAAGTCTCCCTTTCAGTGCCATTACAACGAACAAGGTGAGCAGTGGTGTTCTCTGCACCCTGGTTCAGTGTAATGGGTTGCAGGGATGTCCCCCGCTTCCAGAAAATAGACAGTTGGAAAAAAGAGGACCCTGCGGCGCCGGTTCCCGATCCCGGAAGTGAAGGGAACAGGCATTGCAGGGATACAATGAGTTGGCGGCACACAGAAAAGTGTGCCGCCGAAGGGTAAGGTTGTCTGAAATGACCACAGGATGAAAAACCGTAAGTCTCGTTTTTTTCTCCCTCAGTCATTTCAGAATCGATTAAATCATGGACATCCTTCATGAATAGATCAATATCTCTAGCCAGCTCACATATCTCAGACCTTGTGAGGCTTGGTCCCTCAGGGTTGAGCCCTGTCCCATAGTCTTCTTTTAATATATGTATGAGGCATCTGTATAAGTGCATTGGGTTAGCTTGGTAATCACGTGTCGCTGATAATCAAAAGCACAGTACTCGCCACCCAACACATATAACAGCTGTTTGAGATACGATTACAGTACTAGCCATCTCCGCCTGGCTACTGTCTACCAAATTCCCACACAGCTCAAAGTGCTTCAAGGCAATGACAATGGCAGCTAGGCACAATACAACTGTCAAATTACACATCATGTGCATTAGCAATGTGGATAGCCCACACAGTTCTTCATGTGCATCTGGTAGGAGCACATCGAATGCACATCTAAAAGTCCCACGTGGCAACACAGCAGCATCTTTATAATGTTTACTGACAAAAAGAAGTGCTTTATAAGATGTTCTGAAAGGATGCTTAAAATAAATCGCCATTTGGAACACGATCCCCTAATGGGCAGAGTTTTGGCATGACCAGGCGGGAGGCCAAGTGTGCACCCAGGATAAAAATGTGGAAATGCAACAAGAAAGGAAGGACATTTTCAGGGTAGGCCCCTAAACCCCACTTTGAGATGGGACCTGTACTTGGCATGTTCCTGTGATCCGACGGGGAGGTCAAAGTCCTAGGTATACTCTTGCTGGGTCGAACTTAGAACTGTTCTCATATTGTCCCTAGGCCTCCTTGGGAGTTTGGCGATTTGGCCAAAAACGGTAGTAAATCAGTGGTAACACAGTTACCACTGCCTTACTGTTGCATTGCCGCACCGCCGAACTATGTATGGGTTTGGAGGTAAGGTGGATGAAAAACCTCCAAAAGATTTCTTGAGGCAATTCCTCTGCCTTGCTGCCAAAAACAGCCAATCTGTGGATCCACTGCAGGCAGTAATTCCACCGACATCCCCATGGAGTCCTACTGAATCCAATAAATGGGGAATAACACCGGCTGCCACCACTTGTAATCTGGCGATAATTCCGCCGGGTCAAGTGGCGGCAACAGTAAATCCATTTGATGGTATTTCCGTGGATTTACCGCCCATTAGGCCCATTGTAAGGTGGCTCAAATTGGTTTCATGCAATGAAAATCTTGATTTCAAATCCCTGTGCCTGGTAAACACGAAAATGAAGAAAAAAGAACCAGGCCACCTTAGGTTAAAATATAGATAGAAAGAACAGCTGCTCATCTGCAGTGCACTTCTGTGCTGTGCAAAACTATTACTTGGGGCGGTGCAGTGTCAGTGTGTGTTAGCTTGCTTGGGAAGTTGCCATCCACACTGATGTCTTGTGCTTCAGGAAAATGTTGTTAAATATTGGGTTGGCAGTGTTTTGGTGCTAGAGGTAAATAGTATTTCTCTTTTGGTCTATTCATATGTGTGTATGCACATTCGGTTGGTTGGTATTTCGGGAGTGTTATTCAGTCTACTAGCACTTTTACTCCCAGGGAACTTTAGGCCCATTACAAACGTGCCGTATTTGTTAAAAATAATCGATAAGATTGGACACCTACAGTATAAAAAATTCATAGAAAGAAACAATATACTTGCGGATGAACAATCAGGCTTCCGTGATAATTATGGCACAGAGACGGCTCTTCTAGATCTTCAGGCAAACGTTGCCTCCATTATCATGAAAGGAAATCCAGCCCTAAGTATGATGCTAGATCTCTCCTCGGCATTCAATCTGATTGATCACGATCTCTTAGCTGAAAGATTAATAACAGTAGGTAGATGCTCTCCTTCTGCAGCAAAATGGTTTAAGTCCTTTCCTGGGACCTAGAATGGTGGCAGTAGTCAAGGGAAATTTCACCTCCCTTAAAGCATTACTACTCTGTGGTGTCCCCCAGGCGTCGTGTCTGTTGACCTTACTTTTTAATAAATATCTTCTCCAAATTACTGTGCGATATGCTACTTACCCTGGGTGTCAGGTTTACGAACTACGCCGATGACACCCAATTGGTTTTTATACAATCAGAAAATTATGAAAAGGATGCCCAAAGAGTCAGGGAGGTGTTCTGTGCCATACAGAAATGGATGGCAAAAAATTAATTGGCTCATAATGAAGCTAAAACGGAACTGCTGATAGTTGGTACATTGCAGAGACAAAACAAATCTAGATGATCAATACCAAAACTTTAACATTAATAACAAAAGCATTTTAGTATCTGATCACATAAAGGCACTTGGAATCTTCATGGATTCACATCTCTCCTTTAAGAGGCATGCTTCTTACCTAAAATCTACATGTGCCTTTTACTCCAACCTATTGTGGCAAATACGTCCATACCTGACTGAGCATAATCTTGCTGTGATCGTCGGTGCCATAATACATTTCAAATTAGACTATTGTAATAGTCTACTAATGGGCACGTCGAAATCTAATATAACAAAATTGCAAACAATTCAAAATGGAGCTGCCAGGGCTGTCAATGGGCTCAGCCGACGCTCTAAGATTTCAACAGCTAGAAGGAAGCTTCACTGGCTCCCGGTTGAACAAAGAATAAAATTCAAAGGGGTAGTTTGGGTCTTCAAATGCCTAGAGTGTACCGCGCCAAACTATCTTATTGATAAAATAAAGAAAGCTCCTATTAGAAGAAATCTGCGATCAAATAACAACTATGATTTGCATCAACCCCGACAACTTCTTAAAAGAGTTGGCAGTACCAATTTTAACTTTTGGGTACTCATGGTTTGGAATTCCCTTCTGTGTTCCTTAAAAAATTGTGGAGCCATCAACACATTTAAGAAACAGTTTAAGACCTGGTTGTTTGATGGAGGAACAGTGTAACCAACTCTTCCAACACCCTCTGTGCTCTTGCAAAATAACACTCTGACCGTTTCTCGATTGCTTGTCTGTTTAGTGTATGTCTGTCTTTGTGAGCGCTCTGAGGCCTGTGGGCGAACAGCGCTATTAAAAATAAATATAGATAGATAGATGGATAGATAGATAGATAGATAGATAGATAGATAGATAGATAGATAGATAGATAGATAGATAGATAGATAGATAGATAGATAGATAGATAGATAGATAGATAGTCTAATCAATTTATGAACGAGTACAAATACATTTCTAGTAACATAATACAACTCTATGGCCTGTTATTGATGATGGCACAGCGCACTGTGCAGCGCCAGTTTCGGAAACACGTACACTGCACCATTTTCCAAAATGTGTGGTGTGCTATATTTTGTTGCAGTAGTCATTTCAAGGCACCAACGGTGCAGTAAATGGGTATTTACAGGTAAAAAGTGGTGCAAATTACGGCATGCACCATTTCTGGGAGAAGTTGCAATATTTCTGAATATGTGTACACGCTTGTACATGTCAGAGCCGTCTTGGGGTGTTTCCCATGGCACGCTTCTCCCAAAGCTGCACTGGTGGGCCTGCAGCCTGGCTGGCTGGTCCCAGGGCTACTGTGGTGGGTCCTCAAGCCATCTGCATTGTTTCCCATGGCACACTGCACTAGCGTGTCCCCAAGCCTAAGCACTTATTCCAGAGCCGCACTGGTGGGTTCACAAGCCATTTGCGTTGTTTCCCATGATACACCTGTCCGGGCGCTTCACTGGTGTGTCCTCAAGCCAGCGCACCTGTCACAGAACTGCACTGGTGGGTCATCAATTTTCATCAATGTTCTGCGTATGCCAAAGAAAGTTTACAAACAACCAAGCCCCCTGATGCAAGACCAGTGGGCACAACAACAGAAGCTCTACTGGAGGACCATTGATTTCCTGTGAGTGCTGAATGGTGCAGGATTGCTGTCATCTTCTTATGGCCTGTTGGCAGACTGTTCCTCAAGTGGTGTGTTCAGTGCACTTCATTCAGTCAACATGTCTCCGAGGAGGAAGAGCAGATCTTGCAACAGGGAGCTTCAAGTGCTTGTGCTCAAGGTATGCAAACATGAGCCTTTTCTATTCGGAGCAAGGGTGCTGTCATGGAGCCGAGTGGAATCCACTGCAGGCTGACAAAGACTGATATGTTGGAACTAAGATGCATTATGGCCAGGTAGAGATTTGTGACAACTAATGATATTATAAGTAAATCTTTAATATTTACAGGAACGCTTCTCCTCAGGGTTAACAATTTGGCTTTTTGGCTGGCAGATCCATATTTGGGTTTCTTCGCAAGTGTGGATGATCAATTCACGGTCACTCACAGCCCTGGGAGTTTGCGTGTCCCCAAAGTTTTTTCCTGACTCCGTGGTTGACTGAACACAGGTTTTCCGCTTCTGATCCTAGGTGTCAGTGGGCCATTGACCCTGGGCCAACGGGCATTTGTCAGCCATACCACACATGGGTGGATTGCTTTGGCACTGTGGTGGTGGGTGAAACCCCAGAGCATCCCGCAAGAGGTTAGGTACATTTGCCCCAAGGCTTGTGTTCTGCTTCCTCACAACCTCCCTGTCTCAGGGTCCTGGGCTCCATTCCCAAATGCCTCATCCTGATCTATGTGATTATCTCGAGAAAAGAAATAATGAAGCCGAAAATACTGCATTTCCTCTTTTCTTTTCGCACATTTCCACACAATTATATGCAGGGAGACCCCCATGAATTCCCCTATACTCCCCCTACATGATTTACTACCCTAACCCACACCCCCACCTATTATTGCGTAGAAATGTGCAGTTAAAAATGCATTTTTTGTCGTGAAATTATGGGACGATACCCCTCACCCTTGCTTCCCTCCGTGACGGCCAGCAAAAGTCTCATGCCTAAGAGGACCCCTTCTTCACCTCGTGTCCTCCCTAATAGGTCTTTCTTCCTGTACTTCCTCGATGTTTCACCACTTTCTTGTTGCTTTACCTCTCCTATGATCATCCTTATCAGTCATTGGGTTTGCCTCCACTGTTTCTCTTTACAACCTCTGCTTACCTCATACTATAATCCCTATTGTTCTCGCTCCTCCTCCTGTGCATTTTCATTCTCTCTCCCTCTCTCTCTCGCCCTCCCTCTCTCTCTCCCTCGCTCCATCCCTCCCTCCGCCGACCAGCTCACCAACCCCATACTGAAGAACCTCCTAGAAACCTGTGTCAATGCTGTTTGAGTCCCTAAATACAAGACACCAAATGAGCTGTGAAGAGGTCATGTCCCCCTGGTCCACATTTTAGGACCACAGTGGCATTTCACCTGGGAAGCTAGACCTTTTTTCTACTAAAATACATCATTGAACTGTTGACATTGTTGCCAAGTCACATGCCTCAACACCTCTGCTGATCAACTCAGAGCGCCCCTTCAAACCCAGAGGGCCTTTTCAAACCAAGTCCTGCATTTTATGGCCTTAGGGGGAAAGGGAGGTTGTAGTGTTTGTGGCTAGTTTGTTGCATTGGTTGGTTATATTTGTATAGACCCGGGATTCTTTTATTTGTGAACCATTGTACTAACCCTGGTTGGGTTGCTACAGTTATCAGCTCACAACCCGCCTGAAGATTTAGCCTTCACTACAAAAAGATGAGAAGGAGGTATACCTGTCAGGCTGTGCCCTATCACCTTCACGTTTGTGATCCCCAATGGTTAAGTAATAGTGTGGGACTGAGTCTGTGTTTTAGCCACTCTTCATCGCTGTACTCCTGCAGAGCAGTCGTCATTTCAAACACCGGAGTTGGTTGTAGAATATAGGGAGATGGTGGGAGAATTTAACGAGACGAGGGGAATTTAAGGAGTGGATTGCAGAATCAAGGAGGAGGGCTGGAGACTGTTGATGGAAGATGGCAAGTTGAAGGAGGAGGTTGGTGGAATCCATAATGTGGGGTGCATTTAAGGCCCTAAACAGAAATACCCTCCACCTGAAACATCGCAATTAAACACTATCACCAAAAACGACCATGCTTTGCTTTCCCTGTCACATGAGTGGCAAGCATTGGAATACTGCAACCCAAAAACGGCCCAGCATTGTTTTATTTCACCTGAATGACATGAAGTTGAACACTGCATCCAAAGACAGCCCTGCATGCTTTTCTTCATCTGAATGACAAGAAGTATGCACTGCATCCAAAAATGGCTCTGCTTTACTACATTTTTCATCTGAATGACAAAAATGTATGCACTACATCCAAAAACTGCCTTGTTTTACTTTAAATCACATGAGGGGCAAGGATTTCTGCATTACAACCCGACACAGCTTTTGCTTTCCATTTAATTTGAACAGCAGCCCTTGAAACACTGCAAAAGAGAATAAAAACAGTTTGCACACGTGTGAAAAAGAGAAAGGATAGCTCTGCTCGCACAGATATGGCAGGGAAATATGCTGTGGGGGTTGGGGGTTGACTAAGCAATGTACATTATGTATCCACCCACAAGGCTTCCATCACCTTGGAAGAGGCTCATAATAGCGGAACAAAATGTTTTTGAGCTCAGGCAGGAAACTTCTCAATTGAAAGCCCTGCTTCCCACTGGAAGTCACACCTACTAGTGAATCAGCCTGCAATGACATGTGATGTACTGAGGGCGTTAGTATTCCCTGCTCTGCCAGACTTCAAGGCAGGGGGCTCAGGGATTTCAAAGAAAGCAAGTGTGGCTAAAAACTTGACTTTGAGGTGTGAGTTCCTCTTGCACCCACTACCAAGAACCAACTGACAACTTCAAAGGGGGTATTACAAATCTATGGTCACCGGCTGTGGGGGATAAAGCGCCCCTCCCACAGAGGGGGACAGATCTTCCCAATTGACATTAAAGGACTGATTCCATTTTAAGGCATTTTTGTAGCAGGGCCTTAGCGTCTCCCTCAGTGTATACAGCGCCAGCGTCGCTGTACAGTAGGGCCTTTGCACCTCCCTCAGTGTATACAGCACCTGCGTCACTGTACAGCAGGGCATATGCGTCTCTCTCAGTGTACACAGCACTTGGGTCACTGTACAGCAGGGCCTATGCGCCTCCCTTAGTGTACACAGCACCTGCGTCACTGTACAGCAGGGCCAATGCGCCTCCCTCAGTGCATACAGCACCTGCGTCTTTGTACAGCAGGGCCTATGCGCCTCCCTCAGTGTATACAGCACATGCGTCGCTGTACAGTCGGGCCTATTCGCCTTCCCCAGTGTATACAGTACCTGCGTCTCTGTACAGCAGGGCCTATGCGCCTCCCTCAGTGTATTCAGCACCTGCGTCGCTGTACAGCAGGGCATATGCGTCTCCCTCTGTGTATACAGCACCTGCGTCGCTGTACAGCAGGGCCTATGCGTCTCTCTCAGTGCATACAGCACCGGCGTCGCTGTACAGCAGTGCCTATGCATCTCCCTCAGTGCATAAAGCAACTGCGTCACTGTACAGCAGGGCCTATGCGCCTCCCTCAGTGTATACAGCAACTGCGTCGCTGTACAGCAGGGCATATGCATCTCTCTAAGTGTATACAGCACTTGGGTCACTGTACAGCAGGGCATATGCGCCTCCCTCAGAGTATACAGCACATGCGTCGCTGTACAGCCGGGCCTATGCGCCTCCCACAGTGTATACAGCACTTGCGTTGATCTACAGCAGGGCCTATGCACCTCCCTCATTGTATACAGCACATGCATCGCTGTACAGCAGGGCCTATGCGCATCCCTCAGTGTATACATCACCTGTGTCACTGTACAGCCGGGCCTATGTGTCTCCCTCAGTGTATACAGCACCTGCGTCACTGTACAGCAGGGCCTATGCGTGTCTCTCAGTGTATAAAGCACCTGCGTCGCTGTACAGCAGGGCCTATGCGTCTCCCTCAGTGTATACAACACCTGCGTCGCTGTACAGTAGGGCCTATGTGACTCTCAGTGTATCAGCACCTGCGTCGCTGTACAGCATGGCCTATGTGCCTCCCTCAGTGTATACATCACCTGTGTCACTGTATAGAATGGCCTATGCATCTGTCTCAGTGAATATATCACCTGCGTTACTGTACAGCTGGGCCTATGTGTCTCCCTCAGTGTATACAGCACATGCGTCGCTGTACAGCAGGGCCTATGTGTCTCTCTCAGTGTATCAGCACCTGCGTCGCTGTACAGCAGGGCCTATGCGCCTCCCTCAGTGTATACATCACCTGCGTCACTGTACAGCTAGGCCTATGCGTCTCTCTCAGTGTACACAGCACCTGTGTCACTGTACAGCTAGGCCTATGCATCTCTCTCAGTGTATACATCACCTGCGTCACTGTACAGCGGGGCCTATGCGCCTCCCTCAGTGGATACAGCACCTGCGTCACTGTACAGCTGGGCCTATGCATCACCCTCAGTGTATACATCACCTGCGTCACTGTACAGAAGGGCCTATGCACCTCCCTCAGTGTATACAGCACCTGCGTCACTGTACAGAGGGCGTATGCGCCTCCCTCAGAGTATACAGCACCTGCCTCACTGTACAGCTGGGCCTATGCATCTCCCTCAGTGTATACAGCACCTGCGTCACTGTACAGCAGGGCCTATGTGTCGCTCTCAGTGTATCAGCACTTGCGTCGCTGTACAGCAGTGCCTAAGCCCCTCCATCAGTGTATACAACACCTGCGTCACTGTACAGCAGGCCTATGCGCCTCCCTCAGTGTATACAGCAACTGTGTCACTGTACAGCAGGGCCTATGCGTCTCCCTCAGTGTATACAGCACCAGCGTCACTGTACAGCAGGGCCTATGCACCGCCCCCAGTGTATACAGCACCTGCGTCACTGTACAGCAGGGCCTATGTGCCTCCCTCAGTGTATACAGCACCTGCGTCGCTGTACAGCAGGGCAAATGCGTCTCTCTCAGTGTATAAAGCACTTGGGTCACTGTACAGCAGGGCCTGTGCGCCTCCCTCAGTGTATACAGCACCTGGGTCGCTGTACAGCAGGGCCTATGCGCCTCCCTCAGTGTATACAGCACCTGCATCGCTGTACAGCAGGGCCTATGCACCTCCCTCAGTGTATACAGCACCTACATCCCTGTACAGCCAGGCCTATGCGTCTCCTTCAGTGTATACAGCACCTGCGTCGCTGTACACCCGGGCCTATTCGCCTCCCCCAGTGTATACAGCACCTGCGGCGCTGTACAGCAGGGCCTATGCATCTCCCTCAGTGTATACAGCGCCGGCTTCGCCGTAGAGTAGGGCCTATGCACCAATACTCAGTGTATACAGCACCTGCGTCCCTGTACAGCCAGGCCTATGCGTCTCCTTCAGTGTATACAGCACCTGCGTCGCTGTACAGCCAGGCCTATGTGCCTTCCTCAGTCCTCAGTGTATACAGCACCTCTATCACTGTCTAGCCCTGTACAGCAGGGCCTATGTGTCTCTCAGTGTATACAGCACCTGCATCTTTGTACAGCAGGGCCTATGCACCTCCCCAGTGTATACAGCACATGCGTCGCTGTACAGCCGGGCCTATTCGCCTCCCCCAGTGTATACAGCACCTGCGGCGCTGTACAGCAGGGCCTATGCATCTCCCTCAGTGTATACAGCGCTGGCGTCGCCGTAGAGTAGGGCCTATGCACCAATCCTCAGTGTATACAGCACCTGCGTCGCAGTACAGCAGGGCATATGCATCTCTCTCAGTGTATACAGCACTTGGGTCACTGTACAGCAGGGCCTATGCGCCTACCTCAGTGTATACAGCACCTGCGTTGCAGTACAGCAGGGCATATGCGTCTCTCTCAGTGTATACAGCACTTGGGTCACTGTAGAGCAGGGCCTATGTGCCTCCCTCAGTGTATACAGCACCTGCGTCACTGTACAGCAGGGCCTATGCACCTCCCTCAGTGTATACAGCACCTGTGTTGCTGTACAGCCAGGCCTATGCGCCTCCCTCAGTGTATTCAGCACCTGCGTCACTGTACAGCCGGGCCTATGTGTCTCCCTCAGTGTATACAGCACCTGTGTCGCTGTACAGCCGGGCCTATGCGCCTCCCTCAGTGTATACAGCACCTGTGACACTGTACAGCAGGGCCTATGCATCTCCCTCAGTGTATACAGCACCTGTGTCACTGTACAGCCGGGCCTATGTGTCTCCCTCAGTGTATACAGCACCTGTGTCGCTGTACAGCAGGGCCTACGCGTCTCTCTCTGTGTATACAGCACCTGCATCACTGTACAGCATGGCCTACGCATCTCTCTCTGTGTATACATCACCTGTGTCACTGTACAGCAGGGCCTACGCATCTCCCTCAGTGTATACAGCACCTGTGTCACTGTACAGCAGGGCCTATGCATCTCCCTCATCTCCCTCAGTGTATACAGCACCTGCGTCACTGTACAGCAGGGTCTACGCGTCTCTCTCTGTGTATACATCACCTGTGTCACTGTACAGCAGGGCCTATGCATCTCGATCAGTGTATACAGCACCTGCATCACTGTACAGCAGGGCCTATACGCCTCCCTCAGTGTATACAGCACCTGTGTCGCTACAGCAGGGCCTATGCATCTCCCACAGTGTATACAGCACCTGCATCACTGTACAGCAGGGCCTATGCGCCTCCCTCAGTGTATACAGCACCTGTGTCACTGTACAGCCGGGCCTATACGCCTCCCTCAGTGTATACAGCACCTGCGTCACTATACAGCAGGGCCTATGCATCTCCCTCAGTGTATACATCACCTGTGTCACTGTACAGCAGGGCCTATGCATCTCCCTCAGTGTATACAGCACCTGCGTCACTGTACAGCAGGGCCTATGCATCTCCCTCAGTGTATACATCACCTGTGTCACTGTACAGCAGGGCCTATGCATCTCCCTCATCTCCCTCAGTGTATACAGCACCTGTGTCACTGTACAGCAGGGCCTATGCATCTCCCTCAGTGTATACAGCACCTGTGTCACTGTACAGCCGGGCCTATGTGTCTCCCTCAGTGTATACAGCACCTGTGTCGCTGTACAGCAGGGCCTACGCGTCTCTCTCTGTGTATACAGCACCTGCATCACTGTACAGCATGGCCTACGCATCTCTCTCTGTGTATACATCACCTGTGTCACTGTACAGCAGGGCCTACGCATCTCCCTCAGTGTATACAGCACCTGTGTCACTGTACAGCAGGGCCTATGCATCTCCCTCATCTCCCTCAGTGTATACAGCACCTGCGTCACTGTACAGCAGGGTCTACGCGTCTCTCCCTGTGTATACATCACCTGTGTCACTGTACAGCAGGGCCTATGCATCTCGATCAGTGTATACAGCACCTGCATCACTGTACAGCAGGGCCTATACGCCTCCCTCAGTGTATACAGCACCTGTGTCGCTACAGCAGGGCCTATGCATCTCCCACAGTGTATACAGCACCTGCATCACTGTACAGCAGGGCCTATGCGCCTCCCTCAGTGTATACAGCACCTGTGTCACTGTACAGCCGGGCCTATACGCCTCCCTCAGTGTATACAGCACCTGCGTCACTATACAGCAGGGCCTATGCATCTCCCTCAGTGTATACATCACCTGTGTCACTGTACAGCAGGGCCTATGCATCTCCCTCATCTCCCTCAGTGTATACATCACCTGTGTCACTGTACAGCAGGGCCTATGCATCTCCCTCATCTCCCTCAGTGTATACAGCACCTGCATCACTGTACAGCAGGGCCTATGCATCTCCCTCAGTGTATACATCACCTGTGTCACTGTACAGCAGGGCCTATGCATCTCCCTCATCTCCCTCAGTGTATACAGCACCTGTGTCACTGTACAGCAGGGCCTATGCATCTCCCTCAGTGTATACAGCACCTGCGTCACTGTACAGCAGGGCCTATGCATCTCCCTCAGTGTATACAGCACCTGTGTCACTGTACAGCAGGGCCTATGCATCTCCCTCAGTGTATACATCACCTGTGTCACTGTACAGCAGGGCCTATGCATCTCCCTCATCTCCCTCAGTGTATACATCACCTGTGTCACTGTACAGCAGGGCCTATGCATCTCCCTCATCTCCCTCAGTGTATACAGCACCTGCGTCACTGTACAGCAGGGCCTATTCATCTCCCTTAGTGTATACATCACCTGTGTCACTGTACAGCAGGGCCTATGCATCTCCCTCATCTCCCTCAGTGTATACAGCACCTGTGTCACTGTACAGCAGGGCCTATGCATCTCCCTCAGTGTATACAGCACCTGCGTCACTGTACAGCAGGGCCTATGCATCTCCCTCAGTGTATACAGCACCTGCGTCACTGTACAGCAGGGCCTATGCATCTCCCTCAGTGTATACATCACCTGTGTCACTGTACAGCAGGGCCTATGCATCTCCCTCATCTCCCTCAGTGTATACATCACCTGTGTCACTGTACAGCAGGGCCTATGCATCTCCCTCATCTCCCTCAGTGTATACAGCACCTGCGTCACTGTACAGCAGGGCCTATGCATCTCCCTCAGTGTATACATCACCTGTGTCACTGTACAGCAGGGCCTATGCATCTCCCTCATCTCCCTCAGTGTATACAGCACCTGTGTCACTGTACAGCAGGGCCTATGCATCTCCCTCAGTGTATACAGCACCTGCGTCACTGTACAGCAGGGCCTATGCATCTCCCTCAGTGTATACAGCACCTGCGTCACTGTACAGCAGGGCCTATGCATCTCCCTCAGTGTATACATCACCTGTGTCACTGTACAGCAGGGCCTATGCATCTCCCTCATCTCCCTCAGTGTATACATCACCTGTGTCACTGTACAGCAGGGCCTATGCATCTCCCTCATCTCCCTCAGTGTATACAGCACCTGCGTCACTGTACAGCAGGGCCTATGCATCTCCCTCAGTGTATACATCACCTGTGTCACTGTACAGCAGGGCCTATGCATCTCCCTCATCTCCCTCAGTGTATACAGCACCTGTGTCACTGTACAGCAGGGCCTATGCATCTCCCTCAGTGTATACAGCACCTGCGTCACTATACTATCACGATTTGATGTGGCACAGAACAAAGAGGCTGGAATCCGTGCCGATTCTGTCCGTCTCTTTTTCATTAGGAAAGAGAAGGTAGAGTCAGTGGGGATCCTGTGCAATTGTGCTGCCATGCTTTTGCACTCTGGCAACCATGTCCAATCACCGCCACGAGCACATGCACGCACGCTGGTGATCAATGCGTATTCACTGCACGATGCAGTGTAAGGCGCAGGAACCCATGGGCACATCACTAAGGCGGATGTGTATTTATATAAATTTGACATCTATCACTATTCATACAAACAGTTCACTGGGTTTCTGAAAACAAGCATTGGCCATGCCCTTTATGTGCGCAAAGAAAGATATTTGCCAGGCACTGCCGTAGTAGTATTCACTGGCCATCGATGGTAGCAGCTGTAAAATGGTGCGAGGGCCTGGGCATATAATAGCAGTGCCTGGCAAATGCCTAATACCTACACACAAGCAAAAACTGTTGGCTTTGCCAATGCTTGTTTTTAACAGCACTTCTGTGAAGGACACGCATGGTGCTTATAAATCACGTGCCTGAAGGCAGACCTGTTTAAGACAGTTTTATTGCACCAGTAGCTCATGTACAGCTCCAATTAAGTCATTAACTCTCAGAAGCAGGATTTACAAAAAATACTGCTAGACACTTTGGGCCCGATTCATGGAATATTTGCCTGGTTCAAAGTGAAATTGAACTGCTGAAAAGTGACTTTGCCCTGACGACACAAACCCTGATTCGTCGAACTGTGCAAAGTGTATTTTTTCAGTGCATAGTCCTGGAAAAGTTATTTTGAACTGCAAAAATGCCTAGTCAGCGAAAAGTCAACGAATAGTCATTTTTGCATTTCAAAATAACTTTGCACAGTTCCATGAATCAGGGTTTGTGTTGGCAGTGCAAAGTCACGTTTCAGCAGTGACAATTCACTTTGAACCGGGCAAATATTCCATGAATCTGGCCCTTTGAGCGCAACGTTTGATAGTAAGGCTTGAAACAGCTAGTTCATAGAGATCCCAGGAGGATGTGCTTTGGGCAGGGAGGAGCAGACAGTGGGTCGGAATGACCATAGGGATTAGCACGGCCCTGTGCAGTCAATGGGTGGGTAAATAACCAAACAATACATAAAAAATGTGTGCCCCTCCTCATATGCCATTTCTCCTTAGCTGTACTCTAACGCAATAATTTCGGCACCTAATAGCCAAAAGTAAAAATGACTTTCACTTCAGCAAGCCCTCGAGCTGAGTTCTAATCCTGGGATAAAGATCGGCCCCGCCAGCGAGAAACCGGTTGGTTCCTTTACCAGTGTGCACTTTTCAGCCCTGTGGTGGTTGTGAGTGACCGTGCACTCTTTCCTTTGCCAAACTCTGGTGTGACCCTCCACTGGGCGGTAAGAGAAGAGCATCAGCGATGCCAATCATACTCACCAATATCTTCTGTATTCACAGTCACCTTTTCATAGGTCTTATGTCCAAAGCGACTGAGCGCTTCTATCCATATTTCATAGGTCCAGTACAGGTAGAGATTTTCTCTGCTGAAGTAGCAGGAGTTTGGGCCGCCTGTGATGTAATCTTTGCATTCCTGCACTTGGTTTACTCGCCTAAAAAAAATTTAAAGGGCAGAATTCATTATGTGGGAACCAACATATGACAAACGTATGTACACAATACCCAGAAGAGAGAGTGTGTGTGTGTGTGTGTGTGTGTGTGTGTGTGTGTGTGTGTGTGTGTGTGTGTGTGTGTGTGTGTGTGTGTGTGTGTGTGTGTGTGTGTGTGTGTGTGTGTGTGTGTGTGTGTGTGTGTGTGTGTGTGTGTGTGTGTGTGTGTGTGTGTGTGTGTGTGTGTGTGTGTGTGTGTGTGTGTGTGTGTGTGTGTGTGTGTGTGTGTGTGTGTGTGTGTGTGTGTGTGTGTGTGTGTGTGTGTGTGTGTGTGTGTGTGTGTGTGTGTGTGTGTGTGTGTGTGTGTGTGTGTGTGTGTGTGTGTGTGTGTGTGTGTGTGTGTGTGTGTGTGTGTGTGTGTGTGTGTGTGTGTGTGTGTGTGTGCGCGTGTGTGTGCGTGTCTGTCCCATCATGGGGTCTCAGGGTAGGAGATTCGCCAATAAATAAGACAGATCCAAGACTATTTCATCCTTACCAACAAGAAAGTAGTGATACTTAGCGACATCTCAAGCTTAAACTTAGGACAGGCATTCACAGAAAAAGTTCAGACTGTTAGAGATTCGACAAAACTCAATTCTCAAGGCAGAAGATTGCGTTTGTGCAAACCCTTGTGAAGAAGGTCATGTGGCTCGCAGTGTGGGTTTTAGACATGGAGGATAGCAAGCAATACATGCTTATAATGTGAAGCCTCAGTCCAGGGAAGAGAGTCACTTCTGGGATTCCATTCTTCTACTTGTAGAAATGACTAATTCCTTTAGCTGTGAACTTCTAGTGCTGCCCTAACATCACCGCCTCTGACCTTGCAAAGCTAACGAGGCATAATGGAATCTTGCCTTACTGTTTTAGCGGGCCATGATGAATATGGGTGTGCCAATTGCTATGATATTGTGCCCTGCCTTAGCAACGGTGTGTGGAACGAGGTAACCAAGAGCCAGGTGTATCATACCATCCCTGTGCTGCAGGCACATAAGGTGGCGTGGGGAGGCTCCCCTCGCCTCCCCCGCATTATCCGGGGCAGGAGACTGGCACATGGGCAGCATGACTGGTTCTGACCATTGAAGAGACAAACAAAGAGCTTTTCTGAAATGTATTCTGCAGTTGCTGTGACCCAGCCCCATTATGTGGTAACATTCTGTATCTCAGCCAAATGGTGTGAAGCCCCACCAGGCCGCCGAGTGTCCAATCCATGAAACAAACTCAATGGAGATTCCCCTTTCACCACGGAAGCCGCTGAAAAGGGCGCAGTAGATGCAGAAGACCAGCGCAGAGGGCAAATGAGAGCGACTCAAAAACCAAAATGGTGGGTTTCTTCAACCATGGTCCAGAGGATGCGTGAACCTGGCGCTCCATTAGACACACCCACGTAACAGCACAAATGTAAATCCAGCCAATCCTGTAGTAGAGTACCCAATCACACTCATCAGCAACCCGACTATAAGGAGACTACAGCAGCGCATGGGTGTGAGAGTTTTGAGACAATCAAGAGCAAAGCAACAGCCGAGGCAAGAAAAAGCGAAGAAGGGGGGGGGGCGATTACTATCAGAGGAGGGGGTGAAAGTTGTAAGAGGAATTCAGATCAAGGAGAAAGAGGAGGCGAAAGGAAGAACACAGGAGCGGAAGAAGGGACAAGGGCAGAGGTGGAGAAGGAAGGTGGTGAGAAACAGTAGGAGGAAGGGCGAACCAATGAGCCAAAGGAGGTGGACACTAAGGAGAAGGAAGTGAGAAATGAAGGTGAAAATAAAACAAAATACTGTACACTACAGGAGTGTGTGAGATTGGTAGGAGGATGTAGGAAACTGTGGCAAAATGCTGAGTAGGTGCATGAGAAGTAAGTGAGAGCCAGAACCACAGTAGGGGAATAGTGAGGGGTCCCTTAGGTATGGGCTTGCAGAAGGATGACAAGGAGAAAATATAGGGGGCGTGAATGGGCTGTTAGTGTAGATCCATGAGAAGGATTAAGCAGGCAGCTACAGGGAGGCGGATCTTAGTGTCTCCAAGCCAGCTTCCCTCCTAGTAACTAACTGCATAAGAAGTCCCTTTCTTACTTTGGTGGTCTGAAGCGCAAAATACCTTCAAAAGCAGCCCTACACCGATACTCAGCAAGGACACAGGGGCAACATGAACACCAAAGTCCAAAAGCTTAGTTCTATTTCAGTCGATACCCGTGAAACCAGAGAGAGACCCGGGACATCTTAAGTGACTTTCCCTATCAGTTGGAAGACAAAAAGACCTATCAGGTTATGTTGGTCTCACTTGGAGGGAGAGGTTTGCTGAAGATCCCTTGCTTCCACAGATTTCAAAGGAGAGCCACTCTGATGGACTGATGTTTGATTTTACAAAAGGGCAAACACCCTGAGCCTGGGATAGTAGCACTGCAGATCCTGCGGTGTGTCGGGGGACCCACTGCACCATGTCCTAGGGGGCCCAGTCCAGCTTCAGAAATAAATAATGTATTTCTGAAGTCAGTCCTACTTCAGAAATAAATGATTTCTTTCTGAAGTCAAAGCACCCTTCGACATTAAATATAAATGTTCCGGTTCCGGCGCAGGATCGAGGAGCTCCTACTCCGCTTCCACTGCGCATGTCATGAGCAAAAAAGGGCTCTGTGATTCCTGGTTCTTTTCTGGCATGGTGGAGCTTGGGAGCAGGAGGCCTGGAATCCCTCAGAGAAGATCATTTTGGGCAGCAGGTAAGAAAATAAATATGTTTTGTAAGTTTGTATGTGCATGTGTGCATGGGTGTTGGATGTGTATGATGTATGTTTGTATGTATGTGTGCGTGCATGCAAAGGTCTGTTATGTATTATGTAATGCAAATGGATGGCTGGGTGCACGTGTGAATGAGCGAGTGAATGGTACGAGTAAATGAGAGAGCAAATGTTTTCTGAATGTCTGCACGTGTATGTTTGTACTGTGATAGCTGAGAAGGTACTGATTTTGGCGGGTGGAGGTGGGCAGTTGTGGAGTTGCAATACTATGGCATTTGACATCCATAAAAAGGCAAATATGATATGTGTTATTATGTGGATAGACTGGCATTTTGGTGCAGTCTGTCTAGCCTTTGCTTACTGTGGCATGGCAATTTGTACTGGGTATCGATGATAAAGTAAGCATGACATGTGTTATTATGTGGATAGACTGGCATTTTGGTGCAGCCAGTTTGGTCATGTTTCCTTACTGTGGTATGTCAATTTGAATGGCAAGCCAACAGGAATATGTCCTTAAGTGGGGATACTGCCATATATTGGTGGAGCCAGCCAGGACATGTTTTCCTGTAGTATCATTACTGGCATTATGCGAAAAGAAAACATGAGTATGTCCTTCTATGGGAATACTGGCATATATTGGTGCAAACATCATGGTCATGTATGGGCACAGTTAGCTTGAAAATGTTTTTATACTGGCATATATTTTGGGCAACGGCATCATGACAATTGGGAAATTTGAATTGCATCTATTGGGTCTTTGGATTAGGTTAACCCTACACAACCAATTTTAAACTTTCTGGCTACACAGTTATGCAGAAAGTGTGCTGTATAATGCACCATTTTAACCCATTATTCAAAACACGTTCTTGAGGGTTGGGGGGATCCCCCCGAACCCAGTTCAGTTGGGTTTGGGCTCCTTCTCTACGCTCGGTTGCGCTGGCATATTTGTGGGAAATGTTTACACATTTCCAATTAAAATAAATCACCAGCCGCCACTAGGTGAGTGGCTGGAAGATGAATGCGTATGAATGTGTGTGTGTGCAAAGCTGGGGCCCAGGCAAGGGGCATTGGTGCATGGACGTTCTCTTACATGTTTTGCTGGTATTTTTGTGCAAAGCTAACTTGTGTAATGTTAGTACATGGAGGAGGTGTTGGGGAAGGGGGATTATAGCATAAAAGGGCAGGAAGATTGGACATTTTCTTTCTGTAGCATGGCATTTTTGACTCCAAAAAGGGGCACGGCCAATATGATGTGTGCTCTTATATTGGAAGGGCGGCGACACTTGTGAAGTCAGCAAGAAATGGTTTCTTAGTGTGGCATTGCATGTGTTACCAGTGTTAAGGGCAAAATCAACAGCAGTTGGTGAGCAGGTGCAATTAGATCTAGGGCACGTGACCTAAGCCCCACCCACCTTCTTAGCCCTGTTTCTTCCTTTCCGTTCTTAACTCTTAGATCAAGGGCGTCTTTCGCCCAGGCATCAGGTCTGAAGGGCAGACGAAGAAAAGGGCATTTCCTGTTTATACCTTTTCGGACCAGGCGGACCACTAACCAGTTCCCCTTTTAACATCGGTAAGTTCCCTTGATTAAGTGTTTCCCTTCTCTCTCCCAACAGTCCATCACTACTATTACCACTCATTACCAACCACGCTGCTCACCAGCAACATCATGGACATGGCATTGCAGCAACCTCACTCACGTCACCATACACCCCATCACTCCAGCACCCACCACTACATGTAAACTGTTGCTCGCCAATGTCCGCTTAGCAATCCACCATGCAGCAGACATTGTCGACCTCATCACCACACATGACTTGGATGCCATCTTCATTACTGAGACCTGGATGACATCCACCTCCACCCACATCCGAGATGTCATGACCCCCAACGGCTATAGAATCTTACAATAAGACCATCCGAACAAGATCATGCACCCAACTGGATGTCACCACCATTGGTCTTTTGAAAACCTATCCTGACACTTCTCACTCTCCCCAACGGACACAGTCACTTTTCATCTCGTCTACAGATCACACAAGCCCACCACATCCTTCATCGAAGACTTCACAGACGTCACCACCATGTCTATCACGCATGCCAACATCTTCCTCTGTGACTTCAACATCCCTGGCAACCCAGCACCAAGTCAATGAAGTAAGTTCTCCACTGCCTACTCGACACATTGAACCTCGGACAGTACACGAAAGAACCAACTCATAGGAAAGGTAATATCCTCAACCTCATCATCACTGCACTGCACACCCTCCATCACGACCCTCCTATTCCGCTCAACTGGTCAGACCATCTGGAAATCTCCTTTGAAATCAGCCACACCACACCTCTGAAGCAAACCCATTGCACACCAAGCAATCAAGCCTTCAGATCTTTCAAGAACTTCCTAGTGGAGGCTTTCACAGAAGACCTCACCAAACTCCACCTCACATGGGTTGATGTACCTCTGACGAACCAGGACTGCAACTCGCTTCTCCAGGAACTCAGCACCACCCTCACAAACAACATCAACCACCATGCCCCAGTGAAACGGCGCACCCTCGAGCCTAAACCTTCAGCTCCCAGGTACTCTAAAGAACTCCACCTCAATCGAAACATAAGAAAACAAGAAAGGAATTGCAAAATCTTGCAGCACATCCAACCTCTCGCTGTCAAGGAACAATGTGCCACACACAGGCAATTGGGCAACACTGCCAAAGGCAAGTACTACCAAAATACCATACCCAAGGCCAACAATGAAAGCAGAACCCTCTTCAAAGCCATCATGCACTGCATCAACCCTCTGCCTGAAGCACCCATAGCACACTCCATTGAACAATCCACTGCCATCAACTCTTTCTTGTCAACAAAATCAACATGATCAGACAACACAAAGACACCAACACCACAAATAACAACACACTACAAAACGCATCTCTCAAAACCACAACTTCCTGTATAACTTTAAAGACATTAACTATGGAAGACCTCACTGCCACCTTAACATGCCTCAAGGCCACATCATATGTGGACGACATCCTCCCTGCATCTGTACTCTTTTGAATGAAACACCCCTCCCTTACCTAACAATCATCAACAACTCCCTAACTCAAGGCACCTTCCCCTCGATCCTCAAGGCTGGACAAATCCTCCCACTTCTTAAGAAACCAACACTGGACCCTGACGATCTGAGCAACTTCAACCCCATCACCCATCTTCCTTGGAAAGCATTAGCCACGCAACTCCTACAACACATTGAAGCCAATAATCTCCTTCAGTCCTACCAATATGGCTTGAGACCCAGATGCAGCACAGAAACGGCTACCATCAAGGTGATTGACAATGCCCTTAAAATCCTTGATGATAGCCATTCTGGCCTCCTAGTTCTCCTTGACCTCTCAGCAGCATTTGAAACAGTAGACCACCAGACACTTGCCGACAATCTACATTGTAGCATGGGGATCAGCAAGATCGTCCTCAGCTTCAAATCATACATTACAAATCGCAAACAATTCTTACATATGGATTCTTCCAGATCACCAACTCTACCCATCGCCTGTGCAGTCCCACAAGGATCCATCCTGTCCCCTGTGATCTTCAATCTTTACATGGAACCGCTCAGAACCCTCCGCGCTCCACACAACATTCACATTCATCAGTACGCAGAAGACACACAGATCTACCTCAAGATATCCTCCATCGAAGACATCACATTGATGCAGTCCTGGATGTCCATTGCTTACCTGAGCTCAACCCCTCCAAGACTGAATTCCTACTGCTGACCAACAACACCAAATGCCCTGACAACCATTGCTGGCTCTCTGCTATGAACCTTGAGGGATTCACCCCACAGCTGGCCACCTGTGCCAAGTCCCTTGTGTTCAACATTGACAGACACCTCAGGTTCAAATAGCACATAGCAAGGAAGATCCGAATGTCCTGGTACCAACTTTCTCTCCTGCAGAAAAAAATCAAGCCCTTCATCCTAGAAAATAATTTCAGATCCACTGTCCAAGCCTTAGTCCTCTCCCACCTGGATGTTGGCAATGCCCTTTTGGAAGGGCTTCCATTGACTATCCTGGAACCCCTGAAATGTGTCCTGCATGCTACAGCAAGACTCATTAAAGGACTCTGCAAATTCGACCACATCACCCCGACCCTCATCAAACTGCACAGGCTCCCGCGGCAAGCCGGTATCATCTTCAAATCCTGTTGCATCATCTACAATGCTGTCATCCTGAAATCCCCAAGCTACCTCAGTGAGAAACTCAGCATCTCCGGAGACCTGCGATCCACCTGAAGTAGGGAAAGCAGACTTGAATTATGACGGTGCAGGAAGGAAAAAACCAAAAGACAGGCTTTCTGTGACTACGCACCAAGACTGTAACCTCCTCCTGTCAACATCAGACTGTCACTTGCCCCATCACTCAACAGTTCAGGAAAGAGCTCAAGACCTTCCTCTTCAAGAAATGGCTCCTCCTTAACACCTAGGTCCACATGCCCTGCTCTCCCTGCCCTACCCGAGACTCTATCCCCATTCTCTGCCTGCCTGGTTGCTTGTAGATCACTGCTGCCAATTGCCCAATCTCACTCTCCCTGTTAGCTCCACGCTCCTTTTTTCTCTGCTTCCCTCACTGTGTTCTTCCCCCTATGATTCAAAAGTGCTCTGTTGCTTCCCAAAGCTAGGACTGTGCTCAATAAACACCCTAATAATAACCCTAATAATGATAGTAACATTGTGAGTGCTGTTACATGGTGAAACGTGGGTGGAGGCCTACTGTGCCATTGCATGTTTTACTGGTGTTGAGGGCAAAGTCAACATGACGAGTATTCTTACAAGGTGGTGCAGGAGTTGGGCAAATATTTGTGCAGCAGCAATAACTTGTTTTCTTCCTGTGGTGTTAGATTTTTACTGGCATTAAGTGCAAAGCCAACAAGAGAAGAGCATGAACATATTTTCTAATGGTATCATTACTGTGCATAATATTACTGGACGCACACAGAGTTGGTTGGTACATTTGGGTGTCAGGACTCAGGAGCCAGGCATACGTACATCTTTAACCTAGTGCAGTGTTCCCCTGCAGCAGCATGATCATCATGCACATTGTGCATGCGTGGTGGTCAAGGACGGCACGGGGTGTGATGCGGCCCATGCTTTATTGCTGAGCTTGGGGTGGTGGGCCTCAGCATGCATCACATGGGGGCCCTCACATTTTGTGTTACACAACTGGATGGTAGGGACTGGATAGAAGTGTTGCATACCAATGAAAGCAGACGCTTCAAATCCATACTCAGTTATGTTTAATTTGGTTCCACCTTCCACTTTCCAGCACCACTGTTTTATAAACATAATAATAAATCAGTCTTCTAAGAAGTGAGATTGTGTCATGGCTTTCATTAGGTTAAAAGTAAAAGCTAACCAATCGGCTAAACAAATAAGATAAATCAATACCAAGTATTGTAATATATACACTACTTCCTTTAAATTGATTTCTACACAACAAAAGCAGTACCTTCGCTGTTATATGGATAAGAGTTTTCTATTACATCTGAAAACATAAATTGGAATGCAGTCAAATCCTTAATTTGGAAGAAAGTACTAAACTTGCCAAATTCTCAGCCCAATATAGCGCTAAGGTATGAATTCGGTCGAGGAGGCGTGGCCTGAACTCATGCAGTGAAGACGTGACCTGCCTGAGCTCCCACTTACATCCTGCAACAGATCCTGAATGTGGTGCTAATCAGTGACTAACTCAACTCTGATTGTGTATCCAGGGTGCTGATGGCCGCAGCTGTCAGCGTGGGCTTGAGCTGAGAAAATGGGAGCCCGGGGAGCCAAGAAAATGCTTGGTGAAGGAGCGGGCGCTGCGATCAAAGATGGCGGCCACGCCGGCTCTGCTGATGTACACGGACCACCCAGTGCCAGGTGCTAGTACCTGCCTGACTCTACGGCTGACGGCACACACGGAGTTGTGGGGTGATATTCTGAGAGGGGACCAGCAGGCTTGGTCTGGACGGAGAGCTGTGCGGGCCTCACCCAGAGGTGGCACACCCACGCCTGAATATGTGGTTGTGAATCGGATTGGGGCTAAAGGACACCCACCAAAATGTACAGAGGGAGAGCGCAGCTGTGCGGCGGCATGTGTGCCATGGGTATTCCCACCTTTGCCATGTCAACGGGGGCCCACCGTGCCATGGGAAGCGGCTCATGTGGCATTGCCGCAACTTCTGTGGGAGTACTCTGTGCTAGGGCAAGGGGGGCCTGGTGATACGGACGCACACATGAACCGGAAATACGTCCCCAGCTTTCACTGCCGCCTCAAAGTGGACAAGACACACTTCTGGCACCAATTTCAGTATCGCCGAATGTTGGGCGTCCTGATGGCTCTGAAACACCACTTGTACTACGTTTGAAAAACTGTGTCACTCAGCCCCCATTTCTTTTCCAAACGCCCCAGATACCACAAGGAGTACTTTACTTGGTGCCTCTGACGAACTTCCATAATTCGCCATAATGCTAACACCGCTTCATGGGCATGTGGGAACTATGTTCCCCCCAGCCGCCCATCAAATGCCAATACACAGCACCCGAGGCATTAGTTGCTGGAAGATATATTGGTAACTTTGGGGACTGTTGAGGCGGCGGCTGCTGGGATTGCCTGGGGCGGCCCACTACAGCTGGGACAGCACTTGCAAAGGCTGGAAAGGTTGCCTCCTCTTCGATGCAAAGGGGCTGCACCTGGCTCCCCAAATTCAGGGTCATTTTACGATCATTATTGATCCTCGCACTGATCTTCGCAGATTGCACGGGCTGGGACCGTGGTCTTAAGCTCTTGGGGGATGCCTGTGTATGCTGCTCATGGTCGGTGCCCAGCACTGCTTGTCAACCTATCCCACAGGGGCTTACTAGTGTGAAATGCTATGGAGATCTAACACAACTGCGACTCTGGTGGACTGCGAACTATGCCTGATCAGGATGCCTATTCCCCCATGCCACTGAGCTAGTGCTAGCGCTGGGACCCTACCACCATTGCCCTTGATCACTGCATGTAGAAAGAGGACTCCTATTATCACAGCCCCCACGAGAGACCGACGTACCCTATTTGGAAACTATGAAGCCTCGATCAGAGATTACAATTCAGATACAACTCTCACCATGCCATCCACTAAACAGAAATGCAAAGTTACGATACTGGAATCCTTCGCGGGTCAACGTATACAGCGTGACTCTTCCTTGGCTACGGATTTGGGGCAGATGGAAACCCAGGTGCCACAGTCGGACCACCAAGAAGACAAAATCCTAGCTGCCATTGCTGCATTAAGATCCTCCCTAGAAAACAAAATTGAGGAGGTAAAGGTTGAAATGCAACTCCTGCGGCAAGACATACGCTTGCTGGCCGAAAGGGTCACAACCACAGAATTGCTCTTGAAAGAAACAGTGACCACTACCAAGTACCTAGAATAAAGGATGAAGGCACTGGACGCAAGGAATGCTATGCTAGAACTGCGTGCTGAGACTGCGGAGGGCAGATCTCAAAGAAAAAACATTTGAACGGTGGGATTAACGGAGGGAACAGAGGGCATGGACCCGACTGCCTACACTCAGAACTTAATGCTACAGGTGGTAGGCCTGGGAAACTATCACAGGGTTTCATCATTGAAAGAGCCCACTGATCCCTTCAGAAGAGGCCCCCACCAGGATCATACCCTAGACCTGTCATAGCCAGGATACTGAACTTCAGAGACAGGGAGGTGATTTTGCAGTTTTCCAGAGAGGGTGGGAAGATACAGAGAGGCAGTTCGACAATCGCCATATACCCTGATTACACACCTATGGTGCAAAAGAGAAGGAACATGTTCGTGCCCACCAAGGTGAGACTTCACCAACTGGGACTCAAATATATGCTTATGTACCTGGCCAGATTGAAAGTTTTGCACAAGGGGAAGACAGACATCTTCGAAAGTCCGGAAGCAGCGAACGTGTGGATGGACCATAATGGCTTGTCTGGCAGGGAACAATTTGATGACCGGAAGGAAAACAGGGCAGCGCCCTAAATCATCTGGGGAGATCAGCCCTGACTCGGCTGAGAACACTGCTGGCTAGCGGGATCCACCATGGTTGGCCTGACACCCCAGAGTGGGCGAGTCTGCTGAGCAGAGGTGAGGACAGAGTCATGGAAAATTAGCATACTGATAAGAAAGTGATGCATGATACACTTAAAACCCGGGATGTCACGGAGGTCACTTCATCAATGACGATTCGACCACCACATACTATGGGATGTATATTAGTGGGAGCGGGGCGTTGTTACCCGCTGTGTGGAACTCTGACATCTCCAAAATAGTTGGATATCTTGTATCGGCCTGTTGTTGGTTCCTTAACCGGGCACCCAATGACTTTGAATGGCCTTAGAGGTACAGGTGAACCTGAGCAGTGAGCTGCTGTTGGATTTTAGTTTTGACCAAGAGATAATGGGCTAACTGTTTGGGTTATGTTTCATTTATTCTAAGAGTTTTGGGGCAAAATGTTATTGGAATGACTAGGGTGGCTCGGCGTTGAAACTGGACGTATTGTATGCTTGCATCGTAAACTCTGGACACGTGTGGGAGAGTATGAGTTTGATAATGAGGGGCGCGAGTAGAGAGATGTTAGCATGATGGCGCCCACATGGGGAAGATCAAAGGCACCGTTGGGGTAGCTGCTGAGCCCTGCTAATGGCGCTGGGTAGGATACTGACCTGGAATGTGAGGGGCCTGGGCTCGTACATGGGCAGGAATCGAGTGTGATCCTACTTACATAGGAGAAAGATACCCATAGGCCTACTTCAGGAAACACACTTATTGCCTGAGGATCAGGATTTGGTTGTGACTCATTGGGAAGGGTCCGGTTATGGCTCTACATACTCTAAGTTCGCCAGCGGGGTATTAGTATGGATTGATCCAGCAGAGCATTTTGGACTATATGTCTCTCAGAAGCGCCATAAATTGTAGGAGAGGATGATACTTGACATATTGTAGAAGCAAAATTATTTCTATTGCCGTTGTATGTATTACTATATATAAGGTTTTATGGTGGCTAAACTGGAATGAAATGCTTATGTGTACGGTAACTTGAATAACCAATTCACATCAATACTTTTTTTTTTTTTTTAATGGTCCCATTCTGACTGTGCCATACATAAACTGCCCATCCATACTGTGCCAACTGGGCCTAATGTTCGCTGGTCAGGCAGTGGTAGCCGGATCTAATGTAACCCAGGTTGGCTGTACTAACTGGACCTATTATGCACCAATCATGCTGTGCTCACTGGACAAATGGAACACGGTCACATTGGGCGTGGTGTAATATGGCTGCGCTGTGTTAACTGCATCTCATAACATCTAACTATACTTTACTCAATTACCATAATAAAATCAGGGCATCAGGCAGCAATATTTTAGCTGAACATAACACAATTTGGACAATGATGTGCTCTCTGGGCACAATGGGTTCTGCCCATTGTATACTAAGTGGGCAAAAAAGATTGAGGCATTGCAGTGCTAACTTGCAAAGTCTTATCAGGGTGTGCAGTGTTCACATGCCCTAAGGAAATGTGGCCTTGCTATGCTTAGTGGGTGTAATGCAATACATCCTTCTTGCTGTGCTAATCGCCATGGCAGGAAAGGGCCTTGCTTGTCTTGGCTAAGCCATGCTAACTGGGCCTAATTGGATGTAGTCAAACTAGTTATAATATAATAACAAACAGAGGGGCTACATCCGTTGCTCAGTGACCCTCGCCTTGTTAAATAACATTTCATTTACACAAATCCTCTTGGAAGAAGAGAATTCTTTCATATACTCTTTGTTAAGCGTAGAAAACATGTTTTAAGTGCTATGCAATTTTTTCATACAAATAAAACATGCCTACACGTTTCTCACATTTCAACCCTTCTTCAGGGAAATAGCAAAGAGTTCTACTGATATATAAAAACAGTTTTATTAAGGCAATTCATTGATAAACTTTGCAATTCCAAGCTGAAACCAGAATTATATTTCCTTTTGGCTCCTCAAATTACTCCTCTTCTTCTATTCAATGATATTTGTTCGTTCCAAAGTCGCTTTACTAGTAATTATTTAGCATCAAGGAAGTTCTAGTCATCAGAACTTTGGTCTCTATTAATATCTGTGGTCTTTTCACTTGTGTTATCTTCCTGTATGCTATTATGAACTAGCTATAATACTAGGTATAATAGAATGCAATATAATATATATATCAAAATACAATCCTGTGCTTATTCGTAATAATGGCATTTGGTAATTTTACACATAATATGCCACATTGGCAACATAGATTCGTGTCATGTTGTGCAAAGTGTCCAGCATGGAACCTGGAAATAACGTAACAGAAGTAAATATTGGAATGTGGCTATGATGAGCTAGCCTGGCATAATCGAATATAAGCAAGACGTGATAGATAGGTGATACTCAGTTTGAGCAGCCAGGCATATGATGGCAAACATGGCATATAATAATAATATGATAATAATAATGGTGTGTGCACCTTGCAACTGGTGGCAGTACATTGGACGCATCATTGCAATAAAAAATGGGTAGGATACATGGTGTGTGGATGTAAATACTTGGCAATGGCAGGAATACCCAAAATCTTGGCAGCAAAAAAACTAGCAATGGTGTCAGTCTCTGGGCTTTCGCTGCCACTACATGGCATACAATAGCAACGCCTACATTATATAGAGTACCAGAGCATATCGTATTAATTCCTGACAAAAGATGGTAGTAAACAAGCAAATGGCAATAGCTGGAAACTGGGGTGAGTACCTCCGCTTATGACAATGTCTGACCAATGTCATGCATCACTGTGAAGGCTCTGTTATAGGGTCAGCCATTTTGTAGAGCTGGGGGTACTATATGATTAGGTGGGATAGTTGTAAAACGTTTCCTGTAAGTGATTCTTTTTTCTACCACACCTAGTGCATTGTGTTAGGGAGAATTCTCTTATAAGGCTAATTTCCCTTACCTATAGAGTCCCCCAGCAGCTTTGCTGGATTTGAAGGGTTTATTTTTTTTCTCTTGCTAAGAGTGAGACCCTTTTTTCCCACTCTTAGACAGTTTGTTAGTGTGTGTTTTAGGCTATCTTTTGTGCTTATGGTCTATGGGTTTTTTCTTACCCTCATAGGAATCATCTTTTTACATGTGTGGTACACAGCACCCTCCGTGCCGTACCACAGGGGTGTCATCGCGACCCCCAAACATAGACTCCATACCCTGGGACTGAATACTGTCTCCCTGGGCATGTGAAGTTGCCATTGACTTTACTAGTCAATAGTTATGAGCAAAACCAGTACAAACCATCTTACTATGGAGGTACTGGGAAGGGTGAATAGTTTTTCCTCAGTGTTCATTTTCGAGGTGGTACTGTACAGTCCCTCTCTCAAAAGTTTCTGGCTGGTGGCAGTGGTTACTACCGAAAATATTCGACTGCCCCACTGTGTGAGTGACAGCTAGGCTGTATGAATGGGGGGTTTGCTGCATAAAATCAGGGTCCTGAGGACTGGAGGACATGACGTCACCACTGGAACTAAGAAGCCGAAGAGGAGAGAAGCCAAAGACATCTGCAATGACTGAACCACCGGTGAAGCCCTGCTGCAGATCCTCACCACTTTTCTCCAACGACTCGAGAAGATCTTAACTTGCAAGAGTCTTCTTCCCTTGAGCTGGTGGGGCCAACCAGGGACGTCATTTGGGGGTCACCAGAGGTCGCAAGTGTGACCTCTGTGGTCACAACTTGCGACTTCTGCCGACCTCCTGCGACCTCTGGGTTTCTTTTTTAAGTGTGCTGGTATTTTCTTTTTTTTAAGCGTGCTGGTATTTTCTTTTTTTAAGCGCATCGGTTTAGCTGTTTTCTTTTTAAGAACTGTTTGTTGTTTTCAACAGGGGACAGACCCCTGTTGAAAACATCAAAACTGCTAGTTTAAAAAAGCACAACGTGCAAGCTCGGCGGTGGGTGCCACTGTGTCTGCAGACTAGGTCTGCACTGGACGTTCTCGAGCTCCTGACGCCCAGGCTGGCTGTGGGGGATGTGCCAATGAATACTAGGAAGCAGCAGTCCTGAAGCAAATTGCAAGCTCCAATGCCTGCGTGAGCAGCGGGCGAGCGAGCACGGCGGCAATGTGTCTCCTCGAGTCAAGCCTTGCAAGGGTTGCTTAGCAACCATTAGCTTAACAGAGCTACTATTGCGCCCAGGGCCTGACGCTGAGATGAAAAAAGAAAATTGATCGCTGCGCACCTGTGGGGGTTGAGGGGGAGAATGAATCCTAATTTGATTCCCAGGGTGCCCCCAGCATCCAATCCCAGCTAGCCTGGACTTGATGTGTCTTTACGCAGAGGCTGGGCATGGGCACAACCAGATGAGACCGACACTGTCACCCTCTCTCGCCCCTTCCACCTGCTCAGAGGGCAGGTGCTGGCCCCGACCAAAGGGCTGATTGATGTCTGCGGCCGTGCAGCGGGCTACAACAAGCATGTGGGTGAGTGTCTGGCAATTGTGGGCATGCTACTTTTGTATACATCTGTACGTGTGTGTCCATTTTATTTGAAAAATGACACACACTGTACAAACTTGCTGATGCAATGAAACTGTCTTATTTTGGCTGGAACCATTTCATATGTGCAAAGTAGGGTAGGCGCTGCTGCCATGTTGACCTGAGTCAAGGTAAAGCACGTGCATTTTGTATTGTGTATGTATTGTGTATGCATCCGGTCAGGTCTGCAGCACACTGGAGCCCCTCTGGACCTCCTAACAAGACACCAAGACACCTGCCTGGAAGGAAGATCGCCGGCTGGACAGGTAAGAATTGCAGGCACCATCCGTGGAGAACAAGTGGGCCCTTGTGTGTCCTCGGGCTTAGCTGTGGGGAATGTGGGCCTCAGTGAGGGTATGATGGGTGACCACGCTGACTGGCACGAGCTCACAGTGTCTCAGGTCCCGGGCGCACCATGCAGGGCTGGTTGTCAATGGTTGGCAGTGGGGTGTGCGGGTGCAGGCTGAGGAGGAGCAACCGATCAGGGCCCAAGGAAGCAGGGGCCACATCCATTTTGGCTGGGGGGGTTCCCCCAGCCCAAAAAATGTATTGCAGGAGGAACTCAGTCGTGTGTGGCACCCGCGTCCCCCTCCACCCCACCGTCGCATTCACCGAGGTGGTCGGAGGTGCGGGTGACTGGCCGCAGCTTCGGAGCACGGGTTGTGCCTACGCAGCTTCCTCCTCCAGCCTCGCTCTTCGTATCACCACCAGGAGGGTGGAAGCAATGGTCGATGACTCGTGGGCGGAGATGGGCAGGCGGGGGGTGCTCACGTCTCAGCCTCCTCACATGCTCAGTAGCAAAGTAAATCTCAAGATCACTTGATGAGTCAACTGAATTAATACTTTTTTGTTGTTGCATATCCCGACAGGGGATGCCTGTAGATCTGCTAGGTTCTGGCTCAGTATCTAAGAATTGAATTTGTTAATGCACCTTCTTTTATTGCATGGAACAGCCACATGTATTTTCTTTACATTCCATGGCATCATTTGGCCTTAGAGGTTACATTCACAGCAATTCGGTCATATGGGCATATACACACCGATATTAATGCTAGATATGGGAATACATTCTTGTATGAAATTTATATCATAATACTGTAATATCGTAACTATATTGTTCTTAGTGTACTGAGGAACAATGCTATGCGATGCCACTTCATGTTTTGTCAAAGGGTGAAAGGTCGTGTGACATCACTTCATGTGGTGTCACATGGGGGTGGGGTCAAATGGCCACTTTCTGTGATGTCATCAGAGGTCAAGGGTCATGTGACGTCACTTCCGCGACCCCTGGCATTTTGGTGAAATGACGTCCCTGGGGCCAACCAGTTCGCCAATCGCCTTCCAGGACCTGCCTTGGTCGAATCGCCAGTGCCAAGCACTAGGAGACTGGATAGCCAGGCACCCGTCCACCACAACTGCGATTTAAAGGAGCGTACCTTTTATTCGTCGGGCAGCACCGCAGCTGGGTTTCATCCCTGGGCAGTGCAGTAACTCGAACCTTCCTCCACGACGAGAGCCCCTCTTCCTCTGCTGGATCACCCGAAATGTGTTGGTGCACCTACCTCTTATAACCACCTTTTCCTTCCCTCTTTTTAAACTTGTAAAGTGCCATTTTGCTCGGTTTTCATCTCAGTATTGCATATGCTAGAATACTGCCTTGCCTAACTTGTTCACAATCTTTTTGGGAAGTGTTGTTGCTGTGTTGAAGAGTATCTCTCTGTATAACTTGTCCTTTCCCTCCCTCTTGAGAAATTGTTAGAGTGCCATTTCTGCTTGGTTTTCACTGTGCCGTTTTGCTCAGTTTTCACTCTTGCTCAAACTTGTCTACAATTTAAATAGGGAGTGTGTATACTTTTCTTGACTGATTTAACTTGCTTTTATAATAGTGATTTGTGTGTGAACATCGGAGAGTGTAAAATAAATATATATATTCTTTTGATAACAAGCTTTTGTCAGTGTTTCCTTGTTCCATAGTATTGTAGTCCTTAATGTGTAAACCCTGACTACTGCTCATCTCCCTCTTGAGAGACTGACTGCTCAGCCACAGCTTCCAACTAAATCTTTGTGGTACAGACTGATACCAAAGGAGATTTATTGCATATACCTGTAGTCGTAATCTTCTGTAGTGCTCCCTAAGGGAACTGCACAGGATTCTGCCTAACACTGGTGTACAGCGGTGAGGATAAAAGTATTGGATTTACATTTTAGAGTGCTGCTAGTACCTTGGTTCAATTAACCACAAGGCTTAACAATCACTAAAAGTTCATTTAAAAAAAGTCGAATATGGAAGGCTATAGCCAGGAGACCCTCCTTGTAAATACTGCTGATTATTTAAATGTTCGGTGTAAACAGAAAAGTCTTCCTGTCAAAGGCAAGAAATCAGAAATGATTGAAAGCTTGTAAGAACACCAAGACTGGAGAGTAGAGCTGTAGTGCCTACCCCTCCAGCAATTGTAGCAGATATTGAGGATAATAATGTTGATGATGTTATTGTTGAAGCAGATGAGGAAGAGGAGGATAACAATGTCACCCCCTCTGGCCCTCTGCCTGCTCAAAGGCCTCAACCTATGGCTACTGGACCATTGTTAGGTCCCACATTAAGTCCTGAATGTATCACTCTAGACAAAATAAGACTTGAAC
Source organism: Ambystoma mexicanum (assembly GCF_040938575.1). Lineage (NCBI taxonomy): Eukaryota > Metazoa > Chordata > Amphibia > Caudata > Ambystomatidae > Ambystoma > Ambystoma mexicanum. The sequence goes on from NC_090922.1 coordinate 1,304,028,421, forward strand.
TTGAATTCAAAAGAATTAGTGCACAAACTGAACAGAGACATCAAGAACTAAGGCTCAAAGAAATAGAGCTCAACCACAAGCTAGAGATGAAGAAATTGTCTTTGGAAAATGCTTCTCTCCCCGAATCCTCTAGATCCTCCAGTCCAAAAAGATCCCGGAGGCCTAAAGAGATTGTGGGTATGTGTGAACCTAAGTTGGATGTGTTAGATTGGTTAGCTATGTTTGAATACAATCATGGGCTCCAGGAAATCACAGGGAATCAGTTGATCCCCTGGTTATTCTCTAGGCTCCCCCCTATTGCATCTGATGTGGTAATGGAGTTGGGGGGAGGTGGATAGGATAGATTATGAATGTGTGAAACTAGCTTTGATAGCTAGATTTGGGAAGACCCCTTCCCAGTACCTTAAGAGGTTCAGGACCCTTAAAAAACATGATAGTACCCCTTGGGCTACTTGGGCGAATGAATGTTTGAAAAACTTAGAGGGATGGATTAAGGGTTACAGAGGGAACACTTATGAAGGAATGAGAAATCTTGTCATGTTGGAGTCTATTTATGATGCCTGCTCTCCTGAGATCAGACAGCACTTGGCTGATTCTAAGGAAATGGATCCTAGGAAGTTAGGCAAGGCTGCTGACTTGTGGGTTTCCAACAGGGCTACTCGCAAAGAATCTGGGGCAACTCAGAAGAAGGATGAGGGGAAGCAGCCACCAAAAGAGAACCAAGAGAATTCTAATACCTCCCATCCCAAAGAGGGCCACAAACACCAAAATAGCCAGGGTAAGCCACCTGGGAAACCAAATAGGGCTAGTGGCGTCTGTGGCCCAACCAGAGGTAGGTCAGCAGAAACTCCCATTCCTGAGAGCATTTGGAAAATGCTATGTTTTTGGGTCTACCTACTGACCATGTAAAGGGTGATCCCAGATGCAAGGGTAAACCTGCAGGGATCAGCACAGTCTTCTTAGCCTTCGCTCCTGAGGAGGAAGTACAAATGGCTAGTGTCCATTATGAATTGTTTGCTGAAGAACCCTTGGGTCTTCAAGCAACTGTATCCTTAGAGTCCATGGGTCTGTTTAGCAAACAGAATAGGGGTGTGCATGACTCCCTTCCAGAAAACTATAAAGTATATTACATGGACAGTGTTCTTGTCAATGGCCAGGATACTCCTGCCAGGAGAGACACTGGGGCCAGCAGAACAGTAGTGGATGAAAGCTTTTTCAAGCCTGAGGATGTTGCTAAGGCACCCAAAGGTCCCACTAAATTCTCTGGAGGTCCTGTACAGTTGGTTCCTATTCTACCAGCCCTCATTCAGTGTAATAACATGACAGTGAGGATTCCTGTCAGTGTTCAGACTGAGGTACCTGGGAGAGTCCTGTTGGGGAATGATCTAAAAACTCTAGGAGTAGTATCCAGTACCCCCAGGCCTCCTAGTAAGGAGACACAGGACCAAACCAAATTGGCTAGAGAGGCAACCTTAAGAGGCCACTCTAAGCCTGTGGCAACCTCTACGGAGACCCCCACAGAAAGCCCTGATGTTAGTAAGTTGACCTGTAACACAGGCAAATCTGAGGCTAGAATGTTAGGGAAATGGGATCCCCAACCAAGCTCCACTATTGACCCTCCAATTATAAAGTCTTTGACTCCCCCTGCTTCTATGGAAGAGGTGGATAGACAGATTGGACCCCTCTCTAGGCCTGTGAGAACTGGTAATTCTCAAAGCTGGTGGAAATCCAGGAACAATAGGGCCAAGGCTAAAGACCTTAAGGCTGTGGACTCTTCTACTGAAGACTCCAAAGAAAAACCTAGTGTTAGGAAAGAAACTCCTCCACCAGGTAAAACCAGATCTCAGAAGAAGAGGAAGCCTGTACTTGGCTTGACCTCTGACCCTCCAACCAGGATACCTGACACCCAACCTGCTCTTGAAGGAAAGGTGGTGAGGAACCATGGAGGTCCTTCTAGATCTAAGGGAATCCTTTATAAGGACCCCTTGAGAAAACCTATTTTGGGTTCAGAAATTGTTGCAACTTCAAGGGGACTGTTAGATCAGCTCCCTTATACCTTAAATAAGAAAGATGTACCAGAAAGGGTTTGTAGGTCATATAGCTTACAAAGGAAAACCTTTGAGCATAGGTCAGGATGTCACCACCAAAATGCTGATGTCTCTCTAGGATGTTTTTAACCGACTAGAGGTAAGAGACTCATCCAGGAGTGGATTAGATCCTCCTGTCCCTTAGTCTGTGGATGGGGGGCGAGTGTTAGGGAGAATTCTCTTATAAGGCTAATTTCCCTTACCTATAGAGTCCCCCAGCAGCTTTGCTGGATTTGAAGGGTTTATTTTGTTTCTCCTGCTAAGAGTGAGACCCTTTTTTCCCACTCTTAGACAGTTTGCTAGTGTGTGTTTTAGGCTATCTTGTGTGCTTATGGTCTATGGGGTTTTTCTCACCCTCTAGGAATCATCTTTTTACATGTGTGGTACACAGCACCCTCCATGCCGTACCACAGGGGTGTCGTAGCGACACCCAAACATAGACTCCATACCCTGGGACTGACTACTGTCTCCCTGGGCATGTAAAGTTGCCATTGACTTTACTAGTCAATCGTTATGAACAAAACCAGTACAAACCATCTTACTATGGAGGTACTGGGAAGGGTTAATAGTTTTTGCCTAGTGTTCATTTTCGAGGGTGTACCATACAGTCCCTCTCTCAAAAGTTTCTGGCTGGTGGCAGTGGTTACTACTGAAAATATTCGACCGCGAATATTCCTTATGGGATTTTCCCATTTTTCGAGGCTACCACTTTTACTGACAGCCTCTAACATACCGCCGGTTTAATTTAATATTATCTTTACTCTGGTAGGTTTTTATTGCCAGAACTTTGATAATATTTCTTTCTCGTGTCTTCCTCTGTAAACCTAACCCAGGTCGGGGATCCTTTGTTCGTCCTTTTGGCACGCTTCTGCACAGAAGACCTCCTCTAGGCGCCACTGAGTCTGGGGTAGACAGGATGTGTGGGAGGGGGAATAGGCACCCTGGACCAGTCGCACTCTGCCCTGATAGGCTGGGGGTTCTCCCGCCAGGTGAGCCACCCCACTGTGTGAGTGACAGCTAGGCTGTGTGAATGGGGGTATTGCTGCATAAAAGCAGGGTCCTGAGGATTGGAGGACAAGACGTCGCCACTGGAACTAAGAAGCCAAAGAGGAGAGAAGCCAAAGATATCTGCAACGACTGAACCACCAGTGAAGCCCTGCTGCAGATCCTCACCACTTTTCTCCAACGACTTGAGAAGATCTTCTTCCCTTCAGCTGGTGGGGCCAACCAGTTCGCCAATCGCCTTCCAGGACCTGCCTTGGTCGAATCGCCAGTGCCAAGCACTATGAGACCGGATAGGCAGGCACCCGTCCACCATGACCGCGATTTAAAGGAGCGTATCTTTTATTCGTCGGGCAGCACCGCGGCTGGTTTCATCCCTGGGCAGTGCAGTAACTCAAACCTTTCTTCACGACGAGAGCCCCTCTTCCTCTGCTGGATCACCCGAACTGCAGGAACTGCCAGGAACTACCGCCACCACTACCGTCAAAAGGTGTTTTAAATCCTTGTTTTACCTACTGGGTTGGCCGCCGCCATCCTCTAACTATGTCTTTCACCTTCTGCAAATACCTTTTCGAATCGTTAAACAAAGACTTGACTGCAGCATCTAGAACATTTTGCTCCTGGGCACTTTGCCCTGTACCACTGACTCTGGCACAGGCCTATTGACTCTGTCTAAATTTGTTACAACTGCCTTCTCTAGAATGCTTCTCACCTAGAAATGTGTTGGTGCACCTAACTCTTATAACCACCTTTTCCTTCCCTTTTTTTAAACATTTGAAGTGCCATTTTGCTCGGTTATCATCGCAGTATTAAATATGCTAGAATACTGACTTGCCTAACTTGTTCACAATCTTTTTGGGAAGTGTTGCAGGTGTGTTGAAGAGTATATCTCTGTATAACTTGTCCTTTCCTTCCCTCTTGAGAAATTGTTAGAGTGCCATTTCTGCTTGATTTTCACTGTGCCGTTTTGCTCAAACTTGTCTACAATTTAAATAGGGAGTGTGTATACTTTTCTTTACTGATTTAACTTGCTTTTATAATAGTGATTTGTGTGTGTGAACATCAGAGTGTGTAAATTGGTCAGTGTTTCCTTGTTCCATAGTATTGTAGTCCTAATGTGTAAACCCTGAATACTGCTCATCTCCCTCTTGAGATAAGTCTGACTGCTCAGCCACAGCTACCAACTAAATCTTTGTGTTACAGACTGATACCAAAGGGTATTTATTGCATATACCTGCAATAAATACCTATTCTTCTGTAGTGCTCCCTAAGGGAACTGCACAGGATTCTACCTAACACATTGATATCGTTCCACCTACGTGTTAAAACAATTTCCATTTCACGTGTAATTTTCCTTCCAGTTGTGAACCCCACAACTTCCTGCTTTGATTTGAACACCATAGGCTGACTTTACCAGTGGAGCCCAGCCTTATGCTTCACCCCACAACTTCCTGCTTTGATTTGAACACCATAGGCTGACTTTACCAGTGGAGCCCAGCCTTATGCGTCACTCCATCGGGCTTTTCCGTCACTTTGTTATGGGGAAACTGACATACCCTTAAAGACAGCCAGTACTGGTAGACTTTGTTTCCCTTAGTCCTTTTCAGTGTTGCAACTTTTTAGCAACATGTTACAAATGGCCATTGTACCTTACACTGCAGTGCACTTGGGGTCTCTTGTCAATTCCAAAGGCCCTAGATACTCTCAAATTATTTTTTAGGAGAAGTGCGGATGTGCTATGGACAGGGCTGGCGGCAGCTTATCTTTTTATATATTTTTAACCCTTTCTTGCCATGTTAACCGTGTTAACCGTGTTTGGCACGAAAAGATTCCCTGACTGAAAAAATGGTCATGCCACAAGGTTTTTTGTCCTGTCCTTTGGCCATCTTGCCCCTTCACCTTCCCAAGGTCGAGTCGACCCGGGTCAGTCCTTATTTGGGCATGCATTCTCCCGCGAAACGCCAAGCTTTTACGGGCTTCTGCATGCCTTGTTTGTGTGCTTCCAGGATGTGGGCTGGACGGTCTGAGTCCAATACACATCTTGGGTGACAGAGAATCTAGAATGTGGTGAATGCCTGGGACAACCGTTGTCCGTGATTGGTCCATGTATGATGTGCATGTCTGTGAGCAGATCTCCCTTCGTTTTGGTGCAAAGGAGACTTTGGATAAGAGAGGCCCTCAAATAGCCATACAATGTCGATTTCTGGAGTTCTCACTGAACGAAGGATAGGATCCAACTTTCCTGAAACTACAAAGCTGAGTCCAGAAACCACTGGTGACCCGCTGGAAGGTTTGGCACCCTGAGCCCGTTGTCATCCCTCTGGACCCCTCTGCATCTGATTGTCCTAGAAGGTCTGTGAAGACGATTCGACCCATTGGAACAGTGAGGCCAACTATTCTCGGCACCTTCATCAAGCCCTGCAAGTAAGCCTTCTCGGAACTGTCCCTAGCCAACCAGTTTATGCAGGACCTTTGCCCTGATACCGCTGCCGTTTCAAGGAGACCCTTGAAGCTTGTTTCATCTCTAGCTCTGTGTTCACGGCACTCTCACACCGAATTTCATACACTTGGCATTCCCAGGTCTGGAGTAAAGAGCGAGAGCCTGAACCGGAGTGAACGCTGTTACTGTGTCGCCCAACCGTGGTGACGAACTTTGGAGGTGCACTGTATGTGTGCCCCTCTTGGCCCTGAAGCCTGCTGCAGTGAAACTGGCCTTATCTATCCACCAGAACCGTTTGGGTATCACCACTGTATCTTTGTCACTAAAAGCTGCATACTCGCAAAAATTGCTGCACTTGAACCTGCAACCGAATTGGACTCGACTTGCGAAGTTTGGTCCGGAGTGCGCCTAGGGGCGGTAAGTAACAATAGCCCTTAGCCTAGCTCATCCAGCCCTTTTTACGCACAAGTGGGTCCTGAGGGTCCCTCTCCTTTCACCTGCTAGTACGAACTAGCAAACTATTCCCAACTCTTGGAAACTGTCATGTCTTCAAAGGACGACCCTCCTCAAATAGTGGGAACTTATTCTTCATTGCCTCACCCACCTTCCTGAGCTGCTACAGCCCCTGAAGAGATCCCGTTTTCTCCCATCGGCACTAACGCATGCGCCAGAATTGCAAGTACAATTGAGCAATAGGCTCCCCTCATTTTAGGGACTGGACTACCTTTCAGTTAGGTTTGTGTTGAATGTCGAATTGTCCAAAGACTCTTTTCACACTCTGTTTCCTTCCCCTTGTAGGTTGTGGACCCATTCTGTGCATTTACCCTTTAGTCCCCTTGGTTTTGTATATATGTATTCAGATATGATTGTATTGATCTAAAAGTGTTACTGTGATTGTTATTGTGTGGTTAATGTTCAAAGGCCTTGAAATAAATGTACATATAAGTTTTATATATAGACCTGACTGGGAGTGATTTGTAATTGTCCTTTACTCTGTGTGCTCATTGAGGTCTTTCAGTCACCCTCACCACTCCTGAGACCTAGTCTTGACCACCCCCAATGCTACCTTGATTGGTCTGGCTTGTCCAGAAGGTTACCCTGGCCTTCTGAACCTCTGCCCACCAGGTCAGAGTTCAGAAATCCATCTTAATACTACGTGCTTCAGTAATAGTTATTCTTATTTTTGAAAATGCAGGGCTATTTGGCACATAAAACAAGACAGGGGTTATTTTTAGGTATTGTACTCGGTTTTGAGCTATGTTTGCAATGTAATTCCATGGCCCCTGAAACCATGGCCCAAAACAAACGATGTAACATTCTCCTCCATCTACCCCAACCTAGAAAATCTGCTAGCAGTAAAGAGGGAGGCCTGTCACACTAAAAAGAAGCATAAAATCCTCTTGATAAAGAGAAACGCGTTAGTGAGTTTATCATGGCGTAGGAGTGGCCATTTTGTAATAGCCAGGATTACTGTGCAAGCAGAGAAGCTTCATTTCTTTGGATAAACGAATATAAGTGCTAAGAAGTTATTTTTAGGAATTGTTGTAGGTTTTGCAATGTTTTATTTTAACCATGTAATTTCATTGGTTCCAAATTGGCTCAATCCTAATCACAGTTTCAAAATTCAAAACGTATCTCTTACGTACTGACAAATATTATTTGGGGCTACAGAATCAATGTGCCCTCATTTTTGTAGCATGTATACATGTGCCTCCAGGCCATTGGTTTTATTGACATTGCAGTTCTAATTACACAAAGCATATGGCCCAAACACAACATTACATCATGTTTAGCTAACGGAATATGTATCAGTGCTCATAGGTTATTTTAGGATTGGTGGTAGTTCTCGGGCTAGTTTTATGGCCACTTAAATACATAGCCTTCAAAATAGACTACACACGTATTGACTTATATTTTGGAGGCTAAAAGAAAATAAACATTTGAAAATGTGTTTTAGATTGGCAATTCTGGCATATATTGTTGAGGCAAGCTATGGATGAGTGGCAGTATTGGAAAATATTGTTGAGACAGACCATATCATTTCATTTAGGCACAGCCAGCAGGAAAGAGAGGCAGCACTGGCATATGTTCTTGAGACCAGCCGTGTAATTTCCTTTGGGATTAAGCCACATGAAAAACTGTTTTAAAGTTGTGATGAAGGCCTACATAGCTGGGGCAAGCCTATTACTTTCTATGGGTTGTATACTAATTGACCTCGGGAGAATTGCTCTCAGGAGAATTTACCTAATTTAGAACATCAATTAGGACATATATGCTGGGGGAAACCCCCTGCAACCCCCCACCCAATCCAAAACACCCTGCAACCCCCCACCCAATCCCTTTATATTATTTATAATCCAAATCCAACCCAATACATATATAAAATAACTAAAATAATATAAAGGTCAATTGTGCAGAAGGTCAATTAGGACCACTATAATTAGGTCAATTGTGCAAAATGTCAATTGTAAAAGGTCAATTTGGGTAATACCCTTTCTGTGTTCACAATCAGCCGTAAAATCCATTTTACAGCGGCAATGATGGCATATATTTGTGAGGCACATGAACATTTTCTTTGGGTACTGTTCAGAAATTCTCCTGTGTTGGGTTGGTGGCCAGGCATCGCTGGTGAATGTATGTGCTCATCTATATTGAACATTCTAGGGCACTTGAGGCAACTATTCTGAAATGTATGTGGTAGACAATGCACCATGTCAACCAATCGTGTTTGAAATGTTCTTGGGTGGAGCACCTGCAAACCCTCAAGATTTGGTTGGGATTCACTGACTGGGGAAATTCCTTTAAGAGTGTATGAGCAACTGCATAGTTATCTCCCTTTCTTCTGTTTTTTATCTTGTACTGTACAGGATGCCACAGATGCATGTTTAATCTAAGTGCTTTGTTGGATGAACCTGTAATCATTTTGAAGGTGTGCTTTTTTCGTTGTGCCTTCATGCGAGGGTGAATGGATTTCCGGTTGATGAAATCCTGCTCGAGAATGCACTGGTGGGGATAGGATATCTTCTATCCTGGCATAGGTTTTTAGAACCTTACAGATGTGCAGCCACCAGGGAAGAACTATACGGTTTAGGATATCATTGCTAGCAAGATAGTTCAGAGGGTTGAGTGCCTGGCGCAGAGGTGCATTTGCAAATTGTGGTTGGGCAGGTTTTAACCCACAAGCCCAACTCAATCTTTCATCCTTTCGAGGTTGATTTCAGGATGATAAAAGGGGTACCATTGATAAGGACACATCTATAAGAAGAGAAGACGCAGCAATGTTTCATTAGTATTTATAAAGTGCCACTAATCACCCACAGGGGCACATAGGCGTTATCTTAGCACCTAAAGGCGAATGTGGCTGTAGAGATATTGAAAACTGGTTGCGGTGGCCATCTGTGTCGCACAAATGCCCAGGCACTATTTATCCAAGTGTACTTGCTACGAACGGAAAACTGCTCCGCAACCCCACTTTGTGTACAATAAGAATGATCATTCTGTGTTGTTTTGTCTGCAGTACAGGGTTTTGCTCGTAGAATGAACACCCTGGTGTAACTATTCATGGTGATGATCTGTAATAATGAAATACGTTTTATGCTTGGCAATATGTTTTATAATGGATTTCATGACAGCCTAATTTGGTGTCATTCATTTTGCTGTGCATGACTCTGCTTTTTTTTTTCCTTAATCTGTGGCGCAGCCTCCTACAGGCAGGCCTTTCACACCACAGCAGAAAGCATCTCCCTCTCAGCCCTTCCCCACCCAACAGAGTTACAGGCCGATTCATGGAATTAATGTGCGCCGAAAAAACGGTGCACGCATGCGAAAACGTGCGAAAACGTGCGAATAGCAGTGAAATAGCGAAAATCGCAGTGCAAGTGCGATTATCGCATAGAAAACACCGCACACCTATTCATGGAAGTCCGTGCACGCGCAAAATGTGGGATGTGCGCTGATAAAGTGCGCAGCGCACGCTGGTGCACGCTGGCGCACAGGTCATCGAACGCCGTGCGATAAGGCCCCAGCAAATTCGCACATAGCGCGGCGCACACAACAAAAGTAGCCGTAACACGGGGTGTTACACGCAGAATGGGGAACAACTCGTGAAAATGTGGGCGTCACGGGGGAAGCACAGGAGGCAAGTGCGCGGAACGCCCACACGCTCGCCTACAACACGTATTCATGGAATGGAATAGGGAAAAACAGCGCACGGCCAAAGAGGCGCACAGGCCCATACATGTCCGCCACACGAAAGCAGGCGGTAGCGTCCCTGCGCAGGAAAAAAATGTGCGCGCGAAGTTCTACACGCGAATGGCCTGGGTGCGTGTATTTCAGAGGTGCGCGAGAAGTTCCACACACGAATGGCCTGGGCACATGTATTCCAGGGGTGCGCGAGAAGTTCCACACGCGATTGGCCTGGGCGCGTGTATCTCAGGGGTGCGCGAGAAGTTCCACATGCGATTGGCCTGGGCGCGTGTATCTCAGGGGTGCGCGAGAAGTTCCACACGCGATTGGGCCTGGGGGAGCGTGTGCATGTATTTCAGAGGTGCGCGAGAAGTTCTACACGCGATTGGCCCGGGCGCGTGTATTTCAGAGGTGCGCGAGAAGTTCCACACGCGATTGGGCCTGGGGGAGCGTGTGCGTGTATTACAGAGGTGCGCAAGAGGTTCCACACGCGATTGGCCTGGGCGCGTGTATCTCATGGGTGCGCGAGAAGTTCCACACGCGATTGGGCCTTGGGGAGCGTGTGCGTGTATTTCAGAGGTGCGCGAGAAGTTCCACACGCAATTGGCCTGGGCGCGTGTATTTCATGGGCTTGCGGGTGGTTTTACAAGCAATCAGGCCTGGGGGAGCGGGGTACGTGTATTTCTGGGGCTCGCGGGTGGTTTCACATGCGATCGGGCCTGGGGGAGCAGGGTACCACTCACCGTCTGCCTTGCGTGTATAAGAACGCGTAGCCAACACCCACCCGCTGGGAAGTGATAGCGTGTGAACCCCAACGCCTGCAAAACACACGCACCGCACCCCATGAAAAGCAACGCCCGTGCGCGATACGTCACAGACGCACATATGCGCTAAGGGCCTTTGGTCCAATGGAATCGCGTATGCGTGCTGATGCGCTTACGCGCTAAGGGCCTTTCCTCGAATTACACGCTGACGTGCAGAATTTTCACGTGCCAAATCACTCCGTATCAAGCTGGCCATGCGTAAGCACACGGAAGACCACGCTCCTGCCAAGAAGGCCGAACTACTGCCCCCAAGAGCCCCGAGCACGCTCCCACCTGCCATCTGCTGCTGCCTGACTGCCTGCTGCCCACGTGCCCTGCCATTTGCTGCCTGCACATCAGCCAGGGGTGCTGTTGCTGTGACCACCCCTGCTGGAACCGAAGACTCCCGACTGAGATTCCATCGCTCCACAGCCCAGCCCCAGGACCCAGTTGCCCACCCACTCCTGCCTCTGGGGTTGTCATGTCGGGCACTGCAACATCTGGCACCACTGACAACCCCCGGCCAGAGAGGCAGAGGGGCACCAGCTTCAGTGCCACCGAAGTTGGTGTCCTGGTGGAGCAAGTCCTGGGGCAGTATGATGCCCTCTTCGGAAGTTCCCGCGCCGACAAGGAAGGACGGACTCGGATCTGGACTGACATCGTGACTGCCATCAACGCGGAGGGGGTGGCAGTCCGCGACTTCCAACATGTCAAGAAGCGCTGGGAGGACTTCAGGTCCAGGACCCTGAACAAGGCCCGGCGCCTCTTGAAGGCAGCGGATGCCAAGGGGCGCCGGGGCCACTTGTCGGAAGATCAGATGAGGGTCCTGGAACGCATATCCCCAGCGCTCCACGTCCAGGTCCTTGAGAGGCAGACCCGTCTGGAGTCGAGCGGTAAGTGTACATGCATCCTGATTGTGAGCTGTGCATGTGGTGATGTTTCAGAAGTGTGCAGGTTGCACATCTGTTTGTATGGGGTCGAGTATGGGTGGGGGTGTACAGGGCCGTGGGGCTAACACATGCAAGGGCTGTAATGTGTGAGACATGGATGGTGCTTGTGTGTGTAGGCTTGCATGCCAAATGCAGTTGTGTGGGCACACATGTTTGGATGAATGTGTATGTAAGTAGACATGTCCGTGATGTCACGCATGTATGTTGTTTTCAGCTGCATGTATCAGCACTGTGTACATGTGCATTTGTGTGTATTTGACAAGGGGGCAACAGTGATGCAACATGGATGCATGTGACAGCGGGATGTGGAAGCCTGATTGGCAGATGTGACATGGATGCCCATCTGAACACTGCGACACTTGGCAGAGGTGTACACATGCATGCAAGTGTGGTGGTGTGTGTACATGTGTGGTGCACTTCCTGTGTTGCATGTGATGTCTGGATGGTGCTGGCAGTTACGATATGGCTGTGGTATGGCTCATGTGTGCGAGTTGAAATGACATGTGTGTTGGGGATTGTGATGGCATGTCTGAGGTTTGCCAATGCCACTCATGTACAACTGTCATGTGTGTATGTGTCCATTGTACAGTGCCCTGAGGCCTGTGTTTTATTTCTCCCTCTCTGCAGCGTCAACTGATGAAGACGGCGGAGAAGGTGCTGTGGAGCACAACGGCGGGGATCCCACCGCCAGCCGGAGACGCAAGGCCCGGCTCCCCTCCCATGTTGTCATCTCGTCGGGGAGTGAGGAGTCCGGTGCCGCATCCCAGGCCGCAGCTGCCGGGGGGAGGTCCAAGAGGCGGAGGTTGGAGTTCGACTCCTCGGCAGCGCAAGGGGCAGCTGGGACCCCACAGGGCCCAACGGGGGAAGATGGCACGGAGTCATCCAGGTTGGTGGGGGGTCTGGTGGAGGAGGAGGCCGTGCAAGCAACAGAGACGGGGTCTGGAGGTGGGGATCCCACTGGTGCTAGTGGTGCAGTGCAGGACCAGGGACAGGAGGCAGCACAGGCCGCCGCGGAGGTGCCTGTGTGCAATCCTGTCCCTGATCCTGTCCCTGCATCATCTTGCACCAGCAGGGATGCCTACGTCCAGACCCGTTTTCAGGCAGGGGATGAGCAAACGACAACTGGCCTTCCTCTGCCTGCGGACCTGGCTATCCGGGTCCGGGTTGAGCCTGTCCTGACTGGTGTGGCGTTGCGTCAACGGGCCATGCGAGGTGACCTGCAGTCTTTTCATGAGGAGACTGTACGTCATCTCGAATGGCTCGTCGACCACGTCAGCCTGCTGGGACAGGTCACCCAGCCCGGATTCCTCCGTTTGATGGGGCTTGCTACGACCCCCTCCTCAACTGAACCCCCTAGGCGCCAGTCGTCCTCCGTGCCATCTTCCCACCCATCAGTCACCTGGGTGCCCTGTGGAGCTGCCTCTGACGGTGCGGCCAGGCTGGTGGAGGAGGCATCCCTGCCACAGTCGGGAGTCGGACGTCCAGCAGGGGTGGCCACATCAACGACTGCACCCCAGCCGGCGGAGGATGTGCAGGCAGCAGGAGGCAGTGCACGGGCAGAGGCACAGCAGCAGCAGCAACATGGTGGGAGCCATGAAGGCTCGGGGCCTTCAACATCGGAGGGGCAGGCATCGGCTGGAAGGCAGGAGGACCCAGGACAGAGAGTGTCTTCCGTGTGGCAGCGGTTGGGCCACGCCATAGATGCGGAGCGGCAGCGGGCAGAAGAGGCACGGCTCACAATGGTCAGGGCGGAGAACTCCATGCGGAGGGCCCTGAGGCGGGCCGAGCGCCTCGAGGCAATCCGCAGGGGGTTAGAGGTGGACACGTCGATGGCCCTGCGGACCCTCAGGGCCATGGAGGAGGACCGCCTCCGGGACATTGAGCAGGAGTTCGATGATGCCCTGGGCCGGGACATCCAAAAGTGAGCCGTCAGACTAGCCCGCTGCCCTTGTACATAGTTATGTAGGTAGTGTTCGGTTTCCTTTGTTTTTTGATTTATTTTGGACCTTTTGGACATTGGCCACATTTTTGTATATAGTTTATTTTATTAGTTAGTGTAGTTAGATAGGTTTCATTTATTTTGTTGGGATAATGGACCCTGGCTTGTTCGTCTGTACATAGTTCACTGTTGGATTTTATTTTTCTTTCACAATTTACCCATGGAGCAATGGCTTTCAATTATTATTTCCCATTGGATTTGCTTTTGTGGGCAGTGACTTTGGACACCATTACTTTGGATTATGATTTTTGGTTTTGCTTTTTTTCACAGACATGCTTCTTTTCATTTTTGTACATTCCCATTTCTGTTGCTTTATTTTTGAATCTATTTATGTTTCCTTTAATACATATTTTTTTATCGAACTTCAATGTGTAGTAACATCTCATTGGTTTCACGCATATCATGATATGGGTTTTGAGATTCACTGACACCCATTGGGTGTATGTGAGGGACATGTGTTTGTTTCGAAACTTGCAATTGGTGTTCCGTCATGTAATTGCCATTTCTGAGTGGGTGGATGCAATACTCGGGTGCGTGTTTTGCATTTGGAGGCTGACCATAGGGACCAGGGATCTAGATTGTGATGACATGTTGGCTGGGGAACATGAGTTGGGGCCTGCTGGCAGGTGCCCCACAGTGCTGGGGGGTGGGGGTGGTGGGAGACATGGGTGGGGGCCTGGTGGAGGGTGCCCCTGCACTGCTGGGGTGTGGGGGTGGTGGGAGACATGGATGGGGGCCTGGTGGAGGGTGCCCCTGCACTGCTGGGGGCTGGGGGTGGTGGGGAACATGAGTTGGACATGGGTGGGGGCCTGCTGACAGGTGCCCCACAGTGCTGGGGGGTGGGGGTGGTGGGGAACATGAGTTGGACATGGGTGGGGGCCTGCTGGCAGGTGCCCCACAGTGCTGGGGGGTGGGGGTGGTGGGGAACATGAGTTGGACATGGGTGGGGGCCTGCTGGCAGGTGCCCCACAGTGCTGGGGGGTGGGGGGGGTGGGGAACATGAGTTGGACATGGGTGGGGGCCTGCTGGCAGGTGCCCCACAGCGCTGGGGGGTGGGGGTGGTGGGGAACATGAGTTGGACATAGGTGGGGGCCTGCTGGCAGGTGCCCCACAGTGCTGGGGGGTGGGGGTGGTGGGGACATGAGTTGGACATGGGTGGGGGCCTGCTGGCAGGTGCCCCGCAATGCTGGGGGTGGGGGTGCAAGGGGACATGAGTGGGACATGAGTGGAGGCCTGCTGGCAGGTGCCCCGCAATGCTGGGGGTGGGGGTGCAAGGGGACATGAGTTGGTGATCATTAGTGCAAGGAGACATGTGCCTTTGCTGGGGGGCATGCCCATGTTGGGTGGGCTGCCTGCGGGACATGACCAGGGATGCAGGGTAGTCCCCTGTGATGTGGGCTGCCTGCAGGGGCCGTGGAGGGTGTACAGGGAACACCTGGGAGGACCCACACTGCCAAATCACAATTGGGACTCCCCAGCATCCCTGAAATACACGTACCCTGCTGAAATTGCGTGTAAAACTTTCCGCGCACCCCTGGAATACACGCACATGCTCCCCCAGGCCAGATCGCGTGTGGAACTTCACGCGCACCACTGAAATACACGCACACGCTCCCCCAGGCCAGATCGCGTGTAAAACTTTGCGCGCACCCCTGAAATACCTGCATGCAGCCCAATCGCGTGTGAAACTTCCCGCTCACCCCTGAAATACACGTGCCCAGGCCAATCGCGTGTGGAACTTCTCACGCACCTCTGAAATACACGCGCCCAGGCCAATCGCATGTGGAACTTCTCGCGCACCTCTGGAATACACACGCCCAGGCCAATCGCGTGTGGAACTTCTCGCGCACCCCTGAAATACACGCACCCAGGACATTCGCGTGTAGACCTTCTCGCGCACCCCTGAAATAAACGCACACGCTCCCCCAGGCCAGATCGCGTGTGGAACTTCACGCACACCCCTGAAATACACGCACACGCTCCCCGAGGCCAGATCGCGTGTAAAACTTCGCGTGCACCCCTGAAATACCCGCACGCAGCCCAATCGCGTGTGAAACTTCCCGTGCACCCCTGAAATACACGCGCCCAGGGCAATCGCGTGTGGAACTTCTCATGCACCTCTGAAATACACGCGCCCAGGCCAATCGCGTGTGGAACTTCTCGCGCACCCCTGAAATACACGCGCCCAGGTAAATCGTGTGTGGAACTTCTCGCGCACCCCTGAGATACACGCGCCCAGACAATCGCGTGTGGAACTTCTCGCGCACCTCTGAAATACACGCGCCCAGGCCAATCGCGTGTGGAACTTCTCGCGCACCTCTGAAATACACGCACACGCTCCCCCAGGCCAATCGCGTGTGGAACTTCTCGCGCACCTCGGAAATACACGCGCCCAGGCCAATCGCGTGTGAGACTTCTCGCGCACCTCTGAAATACACGCGCCCAGGCCAATCTCGTGTGGAACTTCTCGCGCACCTCTGAAATACACGCACACGCTCCCCCAGGCCAATCGCGTGTGGAACTTCTCGCGCACCTCTGAAATACACGCGCCCAGGCCAATCGCGTGTGGAACTTCTCGTGCACCCCTGAAATACACGCGCCCAGGCAAATCACGTGTGTAACTTCTCGCGCACCCCTGAGATACACGCGCCCAGGCCAATCGCGTGTGGAACTTCTCGCGCACCTCTGAAATACACACGCCCAGGCCAATCGCGTGTGGAACTTCTCACGCACCTCTGAAATACACGCGCCCAGGCCAATCGCGTGTGGAACTTCTCGCGCACCCCTGAAATACACGCGCCCAGGCCAATCGCGTGTGGAACTTCTCGCGCACCTCTGAAATACACGCGCCTATGCCAATCGCGTGTGGAACTTCTCGCGCACCCCTGAAATACACGCGCCCAGGCCAATCGCGTGTGGAACTTCTCGCGCACCCCTGAAATGCACGCACCCAGGCCATTCGCGTGTAGAACTTCTTGCGCACCCCTGAAATACACGCACACGCTCCCCCAGGCCCGATCGCGTGTGAGACTTCTCGCGCACCCCCGAAATACACACACACGCTCCCCCAGGCCAGATCGCGTGTGGAACTTCACAATCGCGTGTAGTACTTCTCTCACACCCCTGAAATACACGCGCCCAGGCCATTCGCGTGTGGAACTTCTCGCGCACCCCTGAAATACACGCACCCAGGCCATTCGCGTGTAATACTTCTCGCGCACCCCTGAAATAAACGCACACGCTCCCCCAGGCCAGATCGCGTGTGAGACTTCTCGCGCACCCCTGAAATACACGCACACGCTCCCCCAGGCCAGATCGCGTGTGGAAATTCACGATCGCGTGTAGTACTTCTCGCACACCCCTGAAATACACGCGCCCATGCCATTTGCGTGTGGAACTTCTCACGCACCCCTGAAATACATGCACCCAGACCATACGCGTGTAATACTTCTCGCGCACCCCTGAAATACACGCACACGCTCCCCCAGGCCAGATCGCGTGTGAGACTTCTCGCGCACCCCTGAAATACACGCACACGCTCCCCCAGGCCAGATCGCGTGTGGAACTTCACGATCGCGTGTAGTACTTCTCGCACACCCCTGAAATACACGCGCCCAGGCCATTTGCGTGTGGAACTTCTCACGCACCCCTGAAATACATGCACCCAGACCATACGCGTGTAATACTTCTCGCGCACCCCTGAAATACACGCACACGCTCCCCCAGGCCAGATCGCGTGTGAAACTTCTCACGCATGCGTGTTCCCGACACCCGTAATACGCGTTCCCCGCTTTGCGTTTGCTGTTTGCCAGTCCGGTAAACTGGTACAGGGTTGGCGCAGCCCTTTGCGATGGTTTTGCGATCTTGATGGCTTTTCCTTGCACGAGGGCGTTCTTGGGGGCGTAACTGGCGCTGCTGCAGGGTCGCTGCGCCACTCTGCGCCACGTCTGCTTTTGGAGGCGATAATCCATGAATACGCTGTGCGCGGAAATTGATTTTATCGCACGCGGCTGGCGCAGACATTCGCACGGGCACGCTGTGCGCCAGCCGCGTGCGACACTTTTGTGAGGAATTACATGAATCGGCCTATTAGTGTCCTGAAAGGGCTGCCTGCAGGGATCGGCACCTCAGATTAAGAAACAAAAGGAAAGGCAGGTGCAGCAAAAGAAATGATAACAATGGGTACGCCTCTCATGAGCTCATGACTACGCACAAAGGTTTGGGAACAGAGTAGGGCTAGAGAGATGTGCCCTGGCAGACTGCCAGCTGTAGACCTCTTTTTGAAGACTGACAGGGCCCACATCGGCCCAACCTACTTAAAGCTCTGGGTGCACTCCATGGAAAATGTTTTCCAAAATAGAACATGAATCGAATCGATGCATATCATTATTTATTCATGTCCAAAACGGAAAAATTACGCTCTGCAAGACAGCTTTACTTTACCTTGCATCGGTCTCAAATGGCTACGACCATTGGGGCTGCTTTAAGGGTTTGGAACTAAATGAAAATTAACAAAAAATATGGACTGAAATACGCATCTGAGATGGACCGGATAAGAAGTCAGTGCTCATCGGCTATAAAGTAAACAGTGTAGATAGTATAAAGGATTGCGCTTCCCTTTACTTACATCATTTTATAAACGAGTTTGTACTTCGTGTTGGGCGGAGCGGCATCTTGTGGTCTCCAGTGGCAGGACATGCTTTTGGGGTACGAAACCAGGCATTTTAAGTCGAGGGCTGTTCTTGCTGTTTGAAATATAGAATGAATAATTGTTACTAATGAAACAGTCATAAAAAGCATCTAATTCGCAATCAATATCTCCCAAAAGTATGCATTTGTATTCGTCGGAAGCTTACATAATTTGGTAAAGTAACAGCAAACCAGAAGGCAACTCCTAGAATCGCAGCGCCAAGTAGGTCGTGGGTGAGGTAATTGTAATTGGCTAATTATATCACACTTAATACCCAGAGGTTTCTATGCACTGACCCAGGATTCGAACCGGTGTTGCTTCCAATGCGAGCGCGTTGACCCTGAGCTATCCTCCCGAGGCAGAGATCCATTTGCACAAACCCATCCTGGACATTAAATTAAACCTCTGCAGGGGCGCAAGTCTACCCGATCAGAAAAGGCTACCACAACCCAAGGCATTTATTTTTTATTTATTTATAAAGCACTTAAGCCCATGCGCATGAAATCACTGCACATATAAAACAGAACACAAAATAATAGACCAAACAAACAATGTAAAGTACCAGTCATACAAAACTTTGAAAACGTGGGTTTTCAGGTGCCTTTTGAAGGAGGCAAGGCTATCCCAAGCGCAGGCACTAGGCTAAGGCATTCCACCAACTCGAGGCTGTAGCTTGGAAGGATCTGCCACCGGCACAACTACTCTTAAAACATGTGTTGGTCAAGAACCATTGTGTGCTTGAGGGGCACGGATTATAGGGACGTAACCTGGCTTTCAGATATGAAGGGGCGTCCCCGTGCACGCATGTGTGAATAATAGACAGTTTTGAATTATATGTTTTGGACACTAGGCAACCCATGCAGTGGTTTCAGACCTGGAGTGATGTGAGATCTTCTGGGGTACAACCAACAACGACCCGAGCAGCTGCATTCTCTGTCACTTGGAGCCTCACAACCTCATAGGGCACTGCTCCGGCAAGCAGCGCTTTACCATAGTTAAGTGTTCCCTACGATAGCTCTGGTAGGTCCTATGTTGTTACAACACCAGTTCTTTTTTCGCTGCGTTTTTTGCCGAATTGTTTTTTTCTTGAAAAAACTCATCAACCTTTTTTTTATATTTGTGGGGTCTCCTCCCACCAAGCTTCCCCTCTCCTATTATGTACTCAAAATTCCCTACACCCCTACGCAATATATCCCCTTACCCCACCCCCCACATTTTTCAATGAGTTTTTCATTGATAATTTTTAAGCAAAAAACGGACTGAAAAATATACTGGCGATGTAACAACATCATACCCTCTGGTACTGGCGGCAGCATTTGCATAGAAATTAAAGGTCTAAACTGATGGAGAAGGCTAAGATAATAATGGGTGGTGCTGAGGCTGGCTGAAACTTGGGCATCCAAATTCATTGTGGTGTTTATATAGATGCATCATAGTATCAACTTCTCTATCCTATGCAACGAACATGACCCACCGAAACCCATCATATTGCAGTCCTATGCAACGAACCTGACCCACCGAAACCCATCATATTGCAGTCCTATGCAACGAACCTGACCCACCGAAACCCATCATATTGCAGTCCTATGCAACGAACCTGACCCACCGAAACCCATCATATTGCAGTCCTATGCAACGAACCTGACCCACCGAAACCCATCATATTGCAGTCCTATGCAACAAACCTGACCCACCTAAACCCATCATATTGCAGTCCTATGCAACGAACCTGACCCACCGAAACCCATCATATTGCAGTCCTATGCAACGAACCTGACCCACCGAAACCCATCATATTGCAGTCCTATGCAACGAACCTGACCCACCGAAACCCATCATATTGCAGTCCTATGCAACGAACCTGACCCACCGAAACCCATCATATTGCAGTCCTATGCAACAAACCTGACCCACCTAAACCCGTCCTATGCAACGAACCTGACCCACCGAAACCCATCATATTGCAGTCCTATGCAACGAACCTGACCCACCTAAACCCATCATATTGCAGTCCTATGCAACGAACCTGACCCACCAAAACCCATCATATTGCAGTCCTATGCAACGAACCTGACCCACCGAAACCCATCATATTGCAGTCCTATGCAACAAACCTGACCCACCGAAACCCATCATATTGCAGTCCTATGCAACGAACCTGACCCACCTAAACCCGTCCTATGCAACGAACCTGACCCACCGAAACCCATCATATTGCAGTCCTATGCAACGAACCTGACCCACCTAAACCCATCATATTGCAGTCCTATGCAACGAACCTGACCCACCTAAACCCATCATATTGCAGTCCTATGCAACGAACCTGACCCACCGAAACCCATCATATTGCAGTCCTATGCAACGAACCTGACCCACCTAAACCCGTCCTATGCAACGAACCTGACCCACCGAAACCCATCATATTGCAGTCCTATGCAACAAACCTGACCCACCTAAACCCATCATATTGCAGTCCTATGCAACAAAGTCCTATGTAACCAGAAACATTCGCATTCTATCAGCTGAAAACCTCAATCCCATCCTAAAGAATGCGCTCACAGATAAAATGATCACTAATGATAACCCATGCTCCCTCGCAGACACATACCATAACCGCCTTACAAAACAATAGACTCCCTGCAGCCTGTGTCACCAAATCTAGGCCATCAGATAAAACAACCTCGTTCTGGTTTAATGAGGAACTAGTAACACTGAGACAAATTAAACACTCCTGTGAACACCGCTTTAACAAATCTCCCACCCCCGAAATAACAGACGCCTTTAATCATGCAAATAAAATGTACAAAGAAGCTATCGTTGCGCATAAAGCAAACGCGCTCAATACTAGGATCAGTGATGCATCCTCAGATTCCAGAGAATTATTCATAACCCTCAAAGAGTTGAAAAATCCCACGCCAACTATCAACCCCGTCCAACCGAGCAAAGAATGGTGCCCCACCATTCAAGACGCTCTTGCCGCTAAAATACTACTACAAAGTAAAATTAACACTAAAAGGAAAACACTAGCAGAAAAACATACACCAGCAGAACATAACTCCAGCCCTGTACTATGTAATACTCCAGACGTCCACTTCTCTCCAGTCTCCCAGGAAGTAGTACTTAACACTATAGCCAAACTAAAGGTATCGAAGTGCAAAGGGGATAATTTCCCAGCGCATTTAGTCAAACTATGTGCACTCGCTCTTTCCCCTATCATCACCAATTTTGTTAATACATCCTTTAGCGCTAACCTAGTTCTGGCAAGTATCAAAGAAGCCTGGGTTACTCCATTACTAAAAAAACCTTTGTTGGACCCAATAATCCCAACAAACTATAGGCCCATAACCACAGTCCCATTCCTTCTTAAAATCATCGACAAAATAGCCTATAACCAAATAGAAACCCACCTTGAACAAAACAAACTCCTAGGCGCTAGACAATCCGGGTTCAGACCTAATCATTGCACTGAAACCGCTCTCACCGACCTCAAAATACAAATAGACACCATTAGAGATTCAGAAAAACTAGCCATACTGCTGCTGTTGGATTTATCTGCAGCATTTGACCTCGTAGACCATGACAAACTCTGTGACACTCTAGCTAAAGACTTCAGCTTCTCCACTGATGCCACCCTCTGGATTAAATCCTTTCTAGCTGAACGAACTTCCAGAGTCGCCATCGGGAAAGATGCAGCTGTCCCTATAGCAGTACCCATTGGAGTCCCCCAAGGATCATGCCTTTCTCCTAACCCTGTATAATGCCAACACTAAACTCCTCTTCTCAGCATAAGACAACATTTTGCAGATGACGCCCAGATCCTCATCGCCATCACCGGTGATTACACCCAAGACACCCAGACTATTAACAACATCTATGCCATCATACAAAATTGGATGGCAATAAATAGCCTCTTTCTCAATGATGAGAAGACCGAGGTCCTCATCGTAGGATCCCAAGCTAGAATAGCCTCTCTCGATTCAGACTTCATACACATTAACATCGACGGAACACTAATTCCGGTTCTCAAACAGGTCAAAACCCTTGGTGTATATTTAGATGCCAACCTCACTATGGGTAAACAGATAGCTGCCCTCTCATCCTCCACAGCCTGCACGTCCAAACTCATTGCTCTGAGCCGTTAATTCCTTACACCCACCAATTGTATAAATTTAGCCAGAGCCTTGATACTAACTAAACTTGACTATTGTACCATTCTACTCTTAGGAACTTCAAAGACTAGTATCAGTAAACTTCAACTATTGCAGAATAAAGCTCTTACAGCAGCACCAGGTGTAAAGAAATCAGACCATATCTCTCACATAAGGCGAGAAAATCACTGGCTGCCCATTAAAGCCAGAATCATATTCAAAACATTATGGGCCTCATTATAAGTGAGACAGTAAGGGGTTAACGGCGCTGGTAAAGGTGCCGGCGTCGTTAAACTCGTACCGCCTCATTACGAGGTCCCCTCGCAAGACCCGCTCTGCACGTCTGTGTTTACCAGTTGTGCAGAGCAGGTCCCGCGAGGGGAGGAGGGAGCAAACAACGGGCCGTTCATAATCGGCCCGTTGTTTGCTCCCTCCCCCATTCCCATTTCAGCCCTCTGGGGGCTGAAATGGGAATGGGGAAGGTCCGGGCCCGGGTTCCTGGAAGGAGGAATTACCAGGCCCTCCGAACTCGGAATGGCCCGGTAATTCCCCATTCTGGGAACCCGGACCCGATTTTTGCGGCAGCCATGCCGCCAATAGCGGCATGGCTACCACCAAAATCGTAATGAGGCCCTATGTGCTGTATACAAATGTCTCAACAGCAAAGCCCCAACTTATCTCAACAATGCTATCAAGAAAAAAACGGTCAAAAGAGCACTCAGATCTAACACTAAAGCCCTACTAGAAATACCACACTATAAAAGCACCAAAGCAGGAGGGAATAGTTTCAGAGTCCTGGCCCCCACCCTCTGGACTTCCCTACCACTGAGACTCAAAAATCAGGAAACTAGGGCCAATTTTAAAAAAGCACTGAAAACTTGGTTGTTTAACCAATACTGACGGTCTAGGCCTTCCCACCTGCACCCACTCAGACAAATGTTTATTGTTAATTGCATGTTTAACTTTTAAACATACAGAACCTTAGGGAGACTCATATCGATGTCAAGCAAGCAAATACATGGATCCTAGAATTATCTACCCCACTGATTTCTTAAACAGCTGTACTGTAACATTGTATAAATATCCTGTACTGTATAAATGCACTGTGACATTGTATAAATATCCTTAAGCTGTCTGTAACCCTCGCTGTGATACCTAAGGGTCTGGTCGTGTAACAAATAAAATAAATAAATAAAATAAATAAATAATTATCCCCCATCCATGAGCTGAGGATATTAAAATGAGGTTTATGTGATCAGTATCTTCGATGATATCACCAGATAATATAAACAACAGCTGTGTGTCGTCAGCATCATTTGTGAACTGGACTTTGTTGGCATGGGGTTTTATATAAAGATTAAAGAGGAGACATACATGCTTCCTGAGGAACTCCGTGCGTGATCAGTGTAGGGTAGGAGGAATACTAACCCACTACCACTGAAGCAGACCTTCCTCTCAAGAAAGAGCTGATGCAACTGGCGGCGAGACGATCAATGTTGAGATGTTTTGGAAGAAGTGAGAGCAAGATGTCATGGTCAATCAAATTGAACGCCGCTGAAAGATCAAGAAACATCAGCAGGCCCGCTTGGTCCTCATCTAGGATGTCCCATATGCTGGACTGAATGTCCAGCATAAAGGTTTCTGTTCTGCATGCTGGTTAGAAACCCGACGGGTGAGTGCCTAACAGGTTGTGCATAGTGACAAAATGCTGTAGCTGTGAATAGGCAATTCTATCAAGGATTTTAAGAAGAAAACTGATGTTGGTAATGGGTCGGTAATTACCAGGGCCTGAGGGTTCCAAAGATCCCATCTTTAAAATGGGGGCTATGCAGGTCTTTGTCAATGCATCCTGTATAAGGCCTGTAGAAAAGGTCTCATTAACTATGGTAGTAATGGCCTTTACCAGGACTGGAGCACATTCAATGGCACAGTTAGTAGCTTTAAGCTCTAGAATGACTTTAGAGACATCACCATTAGACACAGGGGAAAAGGTGAATTGACGTGCTAGGTTATACATATCACTCACTGACCCTACATCGGGCCCCAAGAAATTAGAAAGCTGCTTAATGAGGACAGTTTAGCTCTAACATTATCCCTAATCTTAATGAGTTTTTGATTGAGATGAGTCATGAGTTTGTTACACCAGTCTGCCAAAGCGGGTGGGCGGGGATTGTGATTATGTGATGACTTGTCTCAAGGGTACATAGCAGACTGAAAAGTTCTGTCATAGAGTCATCAATTGTCATTAGAGGTGCAACAAGACCCTAATATTTTGGGGGCTAACTTTTCCAATAGTGAGCGGTGGCTGAGTCAGCACTACGTGTGGTGACCCCTTCCACATTCAATCACCAATAATGTTTGAAAATGAGTGGTATAAACACATCAGGTACGTGCACTGCAATCAACACGATCAGATTGAATAATGACGTTTACAAGCGGTTTGGTCGATGTATCGTCTTGGGGAATGTGTATTTTTACATTGGGCTGGCAACCTATGCCCATTTTGAGCCACCCTTACCCCACACAAACACCATCTGACAGGTTTTCTGTGCATAATTCACTTTAAGATACAGTTGTGTCTTGTAGGCACACTGGGGAATTGATATGCCTGGGCCGGTAAAAACTGATCCTAGTAGCTCCATGCATAGATTGCAGAGTATCAGGGAGGGGATGGAGCCCTGAGGGCCTCCACACAAGAGTGGTCAGCTCTCTATTCAGAAATAACCCATTTGGACTGATTGCCTATTAGATAAACCTGAGGTGAACCCACAAAGGATCGTGGCAGTGAATCCCAGTCTGCTTGTCCCATAGTAATTTGACCAGCAGGGTGTGATCTACCGTGTCAGAAGGATCTAGTAGAACCAGGAGGAAGGCATCTCCTTTGTCCATAAGCTGGAGGTCATCACCAACAACCTGTATGTTTGTTCTTTTTGTCCTACATTTCAGTTTAGAAAGCAGACAGGTAGTCACGGAATACCCCTTGTTGAGTAAGGCCCTGAAAATGTGGTTCGGCTCCTGCCTACTGAATGATTGTACCTATGAATGGTAGCCTATTGATTGGTCGGTACTTTGGGAGATCATCTGGGTCCATTGTGGTTTTTGTGAGTTATGGTCGGATTAATCCTGTCATGAGGGAGTTGGCAAAGATGCATAAGAAATGAGGAATACACAGGAAGGATACCTGGAAGAGGATGAAAATGGGAGTTAGGTGGTAGGACGGGGAGAGCACTATTCAGTCACAGTACCAAGAAAAGCAAATTCATGACATGCACATTGACATATCATCAAATGAACAAGAGAAAACATAATTACACTAACATAACTGTCCTGAGAAGTGCTGTGGAATTAGTAAATGGGAGCAGCTGTGGGCCAGTCTATCCTGGAAACCCGGAAGACAGCAAGTACATGCAATGCTTGGCCATGAGCGGGGGTGGGTGGAGGGCCAAGAGGGATTTAGAGAAGCCCAAGAACTGTCTTCGGATGAGTGGTAATGAAGCATGGAGTGAAGTGTTAAGGGGTAACTAAATTGATGGCCTTTCTGATATGGGAAAATTAGAGAGATGTAGTAGAGGAGCATTGGTAGCGAGACATGTTTGTTTGTCTTTATTGAAACTGGTCCAATTTCTGTTCTTTCAAAATTCTTTCTGATAGAGTTCCTACAGTGGGAGCTAAGAAGGCGAAGGCCTGTTTGTTCCTTCTTATACTCAGTAGACTCTGTTCTGCAACTTACACAGGGCTCCTACTTGATTGGTACTTTTTCAGGAAGGGAGATGCATATTTGGTTCCATTTACAAACACTTTACATATACATTTGAACATGATCCTGGCATCAAGGGAGAGACTGTTTAATGCTTTCAGTCCAGAAGATATGGCATCACTACCACCATGGACACTCACCTCCTACTGGACAACAGTGAATGCCCTCACTTCCTAATGAAATAAAGCCCTTAGCAATACTTTCAACAAGCGCAAGAACCTGTTCCCTAACACCACCACCAAAAATTCACATCCCTTGGGGAATGTGTAACTTCATTACCCTCACCCTACTCAACATCCCGTGCCTTATGGTCAGCACTCTTCTCCTGTATCACACTAGATGACTCACTGCCTGTCTTCCCTACTCTCTATGACTGCACCACTTTAGACTTCAAATCCATCAAAAGTCTTGTCCCTGCCGCCTAGCACAGACAAGCACCAGCTATGCCATTTTCTCCTGCTCAGACCCAATCCCGCCACACTCTTCTTCTTAAGTAGACAAACAGATCAGCTGCTCCTCACTCCTAGCCCTCCACCACAGGAACATAATCTCCCTCGCTGTCACATCAATCAACCCCCTAAACGTCTTCTAAGAAAGCCTAAAAAAACTCCTCTGTCTAATTAAAGGTTTCAGCCTATGCTGTGAAATGAGTCGGACACGAACCAGGGGCTTGATCCTCTTACCCCAGGTGCAAACATGAACTCCGAGTTTTATCTTGAAGTGGAGGATTTACCACCAGCATCATGCTGGAGGTATGTCCTCCCAAAATATCGGCACACAGATCGCTGCAAAATTAGTGCGTGCGTTAATTCCTACAAAGTCCCCATGGAGTCCTATGGTCGCCAGAAATTGGGTTTTTCGCCACCCTTCTACCACTCGTAATCCCTTGGTAAGCTCACTGAACTGAGTGGCAGTAATGGTAAATGAGTTTCGTAGTAATTCAGTGAATTTACTGCCAAATTATCTCTAAACTTGTAATGAGGCCCAATTTTTCTTGCACTCAAAATATGCATGTGATGTCTGTTCTAACCATTCTTATGTTGATAACTAAGCTTGGTAACCCTATGTACAGTAATTGCGTACGAAGCTAATCCACCCTGTGTGCACTTCCCTCGTTACTCCAAAGAACGTTATTAAAACCTAAAACAAACGGCATGTTTAGAAAGAGAAATGAAACAGAGAAACATGATTCAGTTTATGAAATCATGGTCTAGTCAATGTGTTATGGGGGGCCCAAAGTACCCCAAAATGATTTGGATGACCCTGCACCCAGAGCTTCATTTATGCCAATTAGGCAATTGTTTTGGAAGTTAAAATGCTTCCAGCGTTCAATGTCAGTAGTACAGTAAAAGCTCAAATATCTGGCACCAATGAAACCGCAATGGTGTGATAATCAATAATGGCAAGTAACTGAATACCGGCCACGCAAGCTGAATAACAAAGCAAATGGGTCAGATAATGGAGAACCTGGGCCTGTTGCTATGTTATCCGGCTTCAATATTTTGACTTCCAGAACTGTTGCAATTGTAATGGGTTATTTATAACGTGCTTAAACCCAGAAAGTTTCTACGCACAGACCGGCGATCGAACCGGTGATGCTCTGCATCATCTTGCTAATGAGTGCGTTGCCCCTGAGCTATCCTCCCAAGACTACCAGCAATGGAGGAGCTGGTTAATAGGGAATTCTGTTTCCCCAGGCTTTTACTGGACATTTCTTCTGTCACAAAGGAAATGGAAGTCTACAGTTAAGAGAGGTCTAATTTCCCAGCTTTCTGCTTTTGAAGTTTGAAAACAAAATGGAATACAAAGTACTTTGTAGAAGTACTAATGGCCCCACAGGGAGTGGAAGGATGGTTGCCGGAAGATGTTCAACGTCAGCAAGTTGACCTATACTGCTGAGTCTCCACAACTGCATGTCGCATTAAGAGCACAGTGTAATATGTGGAAGTATTTGACTTCCTGGCCCCCATTTTGTGTCTCGTTTTCCTTTTTCAGTACTTAAAACCGTCAAAACAGACCGAAGGCAGCGTTGACGGTATCTCGACACTTTCATAGCAGGCCACACAAAGTAACATCATTCCTCAGCAAGACATAAGACAAAACCACATATAAGGCTGATCTATTCTACTCAGAACTACAAACATCTGTTTGTGACTTCTCTCCTTCTTCAAAATAAGTGAATGTGAGAAAAACATAAATGAATGGGTAGTCGTATTTTGAGTCGTTAGATAAAACAAGCATTGGCAAGGCTGTTCATTAATTGTACAGGAATATGTACGAAATTAATTTGTATCACTGTGTTGTATTGTAAGTCTTGCCACTGGCCAGGAGTGCTTGCTATTAGAATGTTGATGTGTGAATGCAGCTCAGGAGAATGTTGAGTGGATCTGTGAGTGAATGTTCCAAGAGTGTCAGTTGGGGGCCTGTGCTGAGAGCATAGGATGGCCGGTGGGTCTGCTCCTCTGTATGTAGTGTCAATTACCTACCCCTGGTCCTGTCCTGTCTCATGAACTGCTGTATATACTCAAGAGTCACTGGATTATGTACATTCTGTACATTATTTATAATAAAGCTCTACCTGGACTAATCTGAGACTCCACAGCTGGTCTGTGTCTGAGTGCTGAGCTGATAGACAACAAAGGGACTTTATAACACACTGCTATCCCTTATGAAGAATGGGCGCAGCTCAGAGCACATGTACGGTGAAGGACCGTTCATCACAAGACTATTATTATGTGGCATGTTAGCCACTGCTGGCTGATTCCAAATCTCTTACATCGGCAGCTGAGGCACGGAGCTTGAAGCTTACACAGCCTGCTACAGAGACCCATAACACGCGTTTGATCTCTGTACCGTCCGACACAGCGTGCTAAAGAGACCCATAACAGGCTTTTGATCTCTGTACCGTCCTGCGCAGCCTGCTACAGAGACCCATAACTTGCTTTTGATCTCTGTACCGTCTGGCACAGCCCGGCATAGCATCATCAATCATTTTAAAGCAAAACCCCAAACCCCAATTATCCAGGGACGAAAAAGGAATGATTGTATAGTGTAACGCCCAACAATCCATTTACTTCATGGCTAACAATTAGGACCATGACACTCCAAAATAGAATACAAACATGCATAATATGAAACCAGGCGTGGGAGGGTATGTACTGCTTGATAACTGACGTTTGCAGAAAGACGAGAACATTGTGCTGTAGTAATAACCAGCACCAGTTTACCAGCCAAGCCCTGCACCATAGGCCTCAACATTCAGTGTGGGCATACTAGATATACATGGGGTAAGAAGGTCCAATAGACTGGCTGCCATATGCCTAGGTTTGGCTGAGAAACATTTGACCAACATTCAAGCCTCACCATTTACCTCCAAGGAAAATAAAGCTACTGATTCACGCAGTGCTTTGCTGCAAGATTCATGCTCAACAGAGCTTAAGGGCCTAATTCACAGCAGCGTTTTATAATGGCAAAAGCCCATTGCAAAACATTCTCTGAATCAGGCCCTAAGTCTCATGCATACCTTGAACCTTTCAACCGAGCAGCTTGTGAAATGTAGAACTACCACATGTAGATTGGCATGCAGACTCAGGGGATTCCTTAAACCTAACAGAGTAAAATTGTCATAGGTCATGCTTTCAGTATCCATTCCGACTGACACCACACTCCCTAGTGTGTGTGTGAGGGAGAGAGAGAGAGAGAGAGAGAGAGAGAGAGAGAGAGAGAAAGAGAGAGAACAGGTTTATGATAAAGCAATGGATGGGTGAGACTGACTGGCTGAGATAGTGCTTGTGAAACTGACTGACTAGGAGGAGTATGCGGATAGGACAAAGAAGAATGACATGGGAGGAGGGAGTGGGTCAAAGAAGAGGGACTAAGATGAGGAAGAGGGATGCAGAAGAGGAAGAGTGGCTAGGAAGAAGGGCTAACAGGGGGAGAGAGGGACTATGATGAGGAAGAGAAACCTGGATGAGGTACTAAAACGAGGAGTTGGGGGAAGTAGGAGAAGGATGTACCTGAATAAGGAAGAGGAAGAGTGCTGAGGAAGAGAAAGAAGAGGATAGACTAGGATGATCATGAGAAAGAGGAACCACCACATGTGAAAAAGCCATGAAGGAGTTGGAAATGTATAACAAGCAGGACAGTGATAATCTCTGTGCAGAGAAAGACTCTTAGTCCACAAAAAAAGCTCCAGAGACAACAATCAATATTTGCGGGTAACTATTTTCCAGTCATGCTACGTGTGTTGCCTCTGCCTACATTAAAGGCGCCTTTCACCATGGCAATAAACAATCACTGGTGACTCCTGAGGCAAATATATCTTTTAAGGACCAGTTCTGTTTACAGAACTGTGCACTTCGGGCCTGGTTCCCAATAATTTGCAATGAAGCAAATGAGATGTCCATGAGCACAGCATGTACACCCTAGCTGCCTATACAAACCTGGATATGCCTACAGCAGCTTCGAATTACCTTTGAGGAACTCTTTGTGAATCACATGTGTACTTGGGCCCCTCATTCGCTAGGCCTCTCCAGATTTGATCCAGTTATGTACTCATGTAAATGAAAGCAGGTGCAAATCTGGGACGGTCAAAGCCTCTCCTCATTTGCTCCAGTACAAATCCTATTGAAATCAGCCCTTGTTGCAATGTTACTGAAATTGCTGAATGGGCAGATGGCTGGTTAACTCTCACACCTGTGCCACAGAGAAGCATAATAACAATCCTGCTCAGTCAGAATAAATGGTGCATTTTATTATGAGATAGGCCTACGAGAAAATTGCACTTGGAATCCTAAGAAACGATCAACACATGTAAAATTATTCAGTCTTTAGACGTGAAAAACGTTTACAGACTTTAGGAAAGCTTAACGTGGTTCTCAATACTTGTAAGACAAAGTATGTTTGAGATGTAAATGTAGCTGGGTCTCGCATAATGCAACTGCTGCCATTGCAGACAGCGATGTCATGCTTGGGAGCATCATAGCCTGGGGTATACATGCAGGCTGTTCACAGGGATGCAGTGACCCAGCAAGCATCAGTGTGACATAGGTAGCACAGCTATATAATAACGGTTCTATTTTCCTTCATCCACAGTCTTTTTTTGAATAGGTTTTTCTGATTTCTTTTTCTGAAACAAATCATTAAAAATGTATATTTTAGTTTTCAGGGTCCCTCCCCTATTAATTTTAAGCTATTCCCTACCCCTCCTCCCCCCCAAACCCCCTATATACTCTTTCCCACATCCGCATATATTTTTCAATGAGTTTTTCAGGTAAAAGAAATTCGGGGGAAAACTCATTGAACAAATGACTGTCAATAAATAAACGGTATCAGGTAATATTATCCCCATAAATAATGTCACCATACATATAGTCGCCGGTAAACGGGATAGGCAACATTATTTATGGGGATTATTTATGGGGTAAATGGGAGCAGGGGTTGCAGGAGTGTCCCCCGCTCCATTAAAACAAGTGTGGGGGTTGCAGGGGTGTCCCCCGCAGGTTCCAAGGGGTAATATCACTGCATAAAAACTGCGCCATTATGATGTTCTCCTATGTGCTGTTATATAAATAAACAATTTTTTTTTAAAACTGCGCCATTCTTGTATGGCGATATTTTTGCTGGGATATTATCATATGGAACTGAATAAACGTTACAATAAAAAGCGGTCTCTTAAAGTCATGTGTCTTTCTTCATTCCAGTCTCCTGCAGGGAGAGATAGGTGCTAGCAAGGATGCGCAGGGGCCGCAGGATTCCAGGCTTGGTGCCCAGAAGTCAGCTGGAGAAGTGCTGGAACTGCTTTCAGAGGAGGAAATCCAAAGGTGTCTTTTCTTATGCAGTCCTTGCAGTAGGGGGCCAAGGAACACCCCAGACTTAGAGTGGGTACAGGTCACTGGAAGCCACTGCAGCCACCGGCCAGGCTTTACCTTCCCGCTGGGTAAATTTCATGGCTTCTCAAACCCAGTGCAAGGACCAGTTAATAAAATGCCCTATTTCCTCTACAGGGCCAGTCGTTCTTAAAGGAATAGTGCGCTCAAAAATATGATTGCCTTAAAATATGGCCCATAAACAAAAATATATATGAATAATATTATCAAACAAAGTCCCTATGTAAGGTTTTGAGCATATGAAGCTCAAACTCAATAATTTGAAGCACTAGGAGGCATCCATTTCGTAAAATGGATGCCTCCTGTGCATGTGTTAATTACTACCCTTGCGACACTAATGAAGCAAAAACCAGCCAGCTGTCATAAACAAAATCTACCACTGGGTGGCTTTTGCTTCATTGGTGCCGGAGACGAGAGAATACAAGCAGAAAAGCTTTGTCTAGGTAAGTGCTTTATTCTTTTTTTAAATAAGCACTAGCTGAGGTTTTCTTTCTAAGCTGTCTGGGCTGGAGGAGCCCGGAAAACTTAGAATGAAAACCGCAGCTTTTAAAACATATTTCTGTTTGCAGTGGCTTCAGCTTTGAGCCCCCTGTGCTCCAAGCTGAACCTACCGCAAACAGAAATACAACGTTGTTGTATTTAAAAATGCAGCGGTATTCTTTCTAAGTTTCTCGCGCTCCTCCGAGCCGGAGGAGACTGAGAAACTTAGAAAGAAAACTGCAGCATTTTTAAATACAACCGTATTGTATTTCTGCCTGCAGCGGCTTTCACTTTGAGTCTCCTGGGCTCCCTTGGTTGTGTTTCGAAATGCTGCACTGTTTCTCACTACGGCGGCTTTCGCTTGGAGTCTCCTGGGCTCCCCCAACCCTGAGGGAGCCCAGGAGACTCCAAGCAAAAACCACTGCAGTGAGAAATACAACGTTGTTGTATTTGTAAATGCTGCAGTATTTACAAATACAACAACGTTGTTATTCTGACTGCCGCGGCATTTGCTTGGAGTCTCCTGGGCTCACCCGGGTTGGGGGAGCCCAGGAGAATCCACGCGAAAGCCGCCGCAGTCATAAATACAACGTTCTTGTGTTTATGATTGCCGCGCCTTTGTTTTTTGCCTTCATTTTATGTTTTCTGTGCTTCCTTGGGCTTGGGGAGCACCGAAAATGTAAAATGAAAGTGAAGGCACTGACAGCCTCCTCAGCTCATGCAGCTCTGCTCTGGCTGCAGTCAGCAAAAGCTCCCAATAGGGGGCTTTTGCTGCTTGTTTAGTGCCGCCAGGTCAGGAGCTGAGGAGTGTGGGATGTTTTAACCTACACATCCAAGCCCTACAACAGTACTCTGCATTGCTGGCAGCAGAAACATCAGAATGACCACTGGAAAGCATGCTGCTCGCTCAAAACCATCCAAAAATGCGCAGTAAAAACCTGAAAAAGAGGCTGCCATCCACTTTTGCCTATCTTAGTGAGCACAGGAGATCACTGCCAAAAACCACCATTGGGCTACCCACACAGTAGCCTGAAACCACTTGGAAATAGCAATACTGATTGCCAAAAGCAACCCAGAGCTGTTTAGGAATTCATTTTCTTGATTGTCAAAATGCGCTAAAATCATGGCTCACAAATCACCAAAAAGATCCAACCTTCTTGTTGGGTGTTCCACATTATTCTACTGCAAGAATCCACATCAACACAATGTCAGCAAGAATCATATGCTATCAAGTAAAATCCCCTTTTTGAAAGATATTGATGTAAAGACAGCTGTCAAAAATTGGTGTAGTACCGTTGCTCTACCAGAAAGCCGGCGTTTTAAAACAGTTCCTTGTAAAAACTGAACAACTGAACCCAAACTATGCCAAAGAAATACTGGCTATCAGAAGCCTAAGGGGTAGAGACAATGTAAAACTATATTCTGAAATGACTTGAAGGAAGCAATTGTTTAATGTATATATTAAAAATGTGGGTTATATTGTACGAAAAGACAAATTGTAACATTGGTGGCAGAGTTAAAAAGTGTTCCCACACTGGGATCAGACAGATTCCACACCTCCCCCCTGAACAAAAGAAGCTTCCTTCTGCCCCAAGCCAAGAGATTGACAAGTTGGTGTGAAAAGGAACTGGGGCACTGCTGGCAGGAAAAAGAGACAATGGATTCTTTCAGCTGAATAGAATATGCTGATTTGGGTGTGACTTTTCAACAGCTGCTCTAGCAGGAAACAGGACATATAACCTCAGAGTCAGAGCCAAGTTCTGGGGGGGCGGACCAGACTGAGATGTGAATTCAATTGAGAGCAAATGTATGTTTTATGAAATTGCACTTTACAAAGTTTACCAAGCTGACAGAAATGTCAAACTCGGAGATTCTTAAAATGACAAATTCACTCACAGTTCAAGACTAAGCTGGACGCTGTGTGATGTTCTGAGACCAAACCCTGTCATTATTAATATTGTAGCTGCAGTGTTTATGCTAGAAATATGAAATCTTACAGTAATATGCTCAGAGAGGGTGTATATGTCTGTGTAAAATTGGGTGCAGAACCAATCTTGGCAAATTCACCAAAAACAAAAATAAGTCGTCATTTCTGAACCCAAGCTCGTAGGAACATGGGGCTTGAACAGAGACGTGCCTTAATTCATCTGTGAGGTGTATATGTATTGTCAACAACTTGTGTATCTGGGAAATATGTTTTTGGGAAAAATTGATTTTCTAAGTAAAAGCAGAGGGGAGGGATTACAGCTAAGCCATAAACGCAGCATCACGCTGACTCATTCGGACACGCGAATCCGTTCTCCAATCAGGGGACAGCAAGTCCTCTAACCTATCAAATCCTTAGGGGGTTGGGCATGTAGAATCAGCCTCCACACCCACTTTGAAAACACATAAAAAGAGGCTGCTCAGGACAGATGAGACACACTCACTTTTCCACTTGAACGGATTCCTGCGAAGCACTATGCCGGACCAGATCCAGACAATATCCAGACTCCAGATAGATCCAGAGACCAGACTCTAGAACCAAACTCCAGAATCCAGAACTTTGAAGCAAAGGCCTAATTCACAAGCTGAATCCTTCTCAGCAGGCCTCAGAACTTTAGCAACCTGATTCTCACATTCAACAGCCGGGCTGAGCTGTTCTATTCTAGCCAAGAACCCTGCGCTAGGACCGAGGTCCAGACCCAGAAATCAGTGCTGTATCCAGAACCCGTCAGACCCCGACCAGAGGCCGTGCTGTGAGCAGAACCAGTTCTTGAGACTGTCCGGTGGCGAGTGAAGTCCAAACCTGACCAGATCCGTGACGAGGCCCATTTCCATTCCATTCCAAAACTAGGAGTGAGTATCTAGTCTAGAACTGTCCTTAACCAATCTCTTAGTTTAAAGTAATCTTATCCCATCCATTTCAACCTGTCCAGAACTGCCTTTAGAATTTTGTGTCCATCCTGGTGATTTCAAATCTGTAATGCGCATTTGTCATTCTGAAATCTTGACTTTATTTTTGAAAATCTACCTTCACAAAAACGTCTGTATCTTTTGAACCGTATGTCCTAGAAGCAGAATGTAACTGTCATTTTAAAGCTAAGATCCTCAGCTTTCCAGTTGTTCTATTTACGCACACAGAAAAATTGCAGCGAATTGCAATTTAGCTCCAGTTCATTTTCTTTCAAAATAGCTGCTCCTTGTTCTCAATTGCTGAATTTCGTTTTCAATCTGGTAATCACTCATGAATCATTGCTAGTGTTGACCTGAACTGATCCAAAGTAACTCTCACTTATCCTGAATATCCATTAGTGAATTAAAAGCATTTTTAGTATATTTTCCCAACCATTGCAATTGCATTCAAAAGTATTTTGCCTGTTTTAAAATCAGACCTGTTCTCTCTAAGCTTGCTGGGGGAACTGGAATTGAACTGCATTCTTGATTGTATTCTTGAAACCTGGGTACCCTCCTTCCCATCTCTTCATACTGCATAGTGGGGGGGAGTGAGTAGTCACAGGGGAAAAAGTGATTATATTATCTTCTGATGGAATTCATATCAAGTTTATTTCTGTGCTGCATTCTTTCCCATTATTGCATTTCCTTGAATCACACAAGTATTCTCTGCTACAGTATCTTCCATATTCATACTCCTAAGTGATTAAAGAGAGTGTCAATTTTGAAATATTACCCATTGTTGATTACCGTCCATATTCATAAGTGTGCTATTCAGATATCATTTTGTTCCTAAAAGTGTGATATATATATTGTATAATTCTTCAAATAAATCTTTTAATTTGCAAAACAAACCTACTTCTTGACTCAGTGAGGTCGGGGAGATCCATAGAGAGGGGCATTATATAAGGGTTTATCATCCAGATTTAAGAACTTTGACATAAAAATATATAAATAAGGGCTTCCATTGGGCATCCCAGACTAGGCATTGACTTAGTTGGAGTGCTGGATTGAAGTCACTTACAGGAGGCTGCCTAAAATGGCAAAATGGATGCTCCCATGTAAAGGCTTTGAGCCGCATTTGCTCAAAGGATTACATAGGAACTTTCATTAAAAATATGTTTAATGTATGTTTTGGGTTATTGCCAATCTTTTAAGGCAATGATATTTTTGAGCGCACTATTCCTTTAAAAGGCCTTTATGCGGACATACATATTGGGGGATGTCAGGGTGATACCCCCTCCATAATTGAGACAAATGTTGAAGCAACAGTTTCCACTTTTCACAGCTCAATTAGGGAAAGGGGGACTGCTCTCGCACTTAGGGACGGCTTAGTGGTCACAGTTACGCGAAGGCCCGCGATTGGTGTCAACAATTCCAGTTAGCACTATCATTGTAACAGAAGAGCCTGCGGAGCCAACACTCACTGTTCCTCTCGTGGCAGCAGTGGTGGACTGGCCAACAGGGAACACTGGTGATTTGCCGATGGGCCCCTGTGCCAAGCGCCTCTCTTGTATAGGAAGCATGTTTTGTGCGCCTCTTATCCTCCCACTATCATGCACCTGGCCAATCCTCCTTACATCTCTCACATCCCCTTCAAGTCATGAATTTGTCATAGAGCCTCATTCTTAATAAATGTTATAGGTCATTTTTAGGTCATGGTCAACTCCTTTTTAATCCCTTTATATGGACAAATGTGCTTTGAAATTCAGCATTTGGAGCCATTTCCTGCGAATGATCTTGTGGATAAACCAACCAAGCGCGACTTAGAGGGTTGGGCTTGCTCACGCAATGAAATCTGGGGCCTCTTTGAAAAACATTTCCAGGGCCCCTTTTGGTGCCCAGTCCACCATTGTGTGGCAGTACAAGGAGGCCTTTGAGCTCCGATCGCCAATAAGCTGACAAGCCTTTTCTCCGACAGCGGGACGGGAGGCAAGACATGTCCACCAAAGGCAGAAAGGAACCTTTTTACATGAGTCACAGATTACATTTCCAAGTATGGGAATGAAAAATTTACCATATATATTTTAAAACATAAACAATCCCACTCCAGAGGTAATACACATTAGCACCATATGTATCCCCCGTCATGCATGTACTACACACCAAGAACGAAAATGCTGTCATGCACGCCATAATGAATGCCAAAACTCAAAATAGGGTCCACGTATTTATCAATGCAGACAATTAACCCAATTACGGGGCTCAAACACGCTGGGAAGGTGATGAATGGAGGATGCCTTGGTATGGAATAAAAAACCCACTTCCATGTCTTGCTCTGATAAATAACACACATTACAATCTGGGCACACACTTAGTCAATGAACTAGGGAAGTAATTTATCTGACATGCGGACACACACACACTCCTGTGAAGGAGTGCGGGCATGTCAATTCCCAGTGCTATAGTCACTCCATAGCAACAGGATTAGTCTGCAGAAGGATTGTGGGAGATATACTAGAACACGCAGCCCAAGCCTTCAGTGTAGTGTCTGCAATTGGCACTCATACCACAAAAATGTACAGCAAGTCTCCACACATCAGTGTACATTTCACAGACAAATGCATACACACACGTACATGAAGAGCTGAGGCAAGTGTCTCAGAACCCAACTTCTTACATGCTGCATGCTATTCCCCACTCCATGTAGCCAGTTCCATACTGTGGCGTTATGAGATGCGATAGGTACATGATTCAACAAAACAAGTGCTTCGCAGAGACTGTTCTGGTGCCAGCCAGGCCTAGTGGTGCTTGAGCAAGCGGGCAGGGGCCTTTTCACAAAGCCAGGCCTAGTGGTGCTTGAGGTAGCGGGCAGGGGCATTTTCAGACAGCCAGGCCTAGTGGCGCTTGAGCAAGCGGGCAGGGGCCTTTTCACACAGCCAGGCCTAGTGCCGCTTGAGCAAGCGGGCAGGGGCCTTTTCACACAGCCATGCCTAGTGGTGCTAGAGATGGCGGACAGGAGCCTTTTCACACAGCCAGGCCTAGTGGTGCTTGAGCAAGCGGGCAGGGGCCTTTTCACACAACCAGACCTAGTGGTGCCTAAGCAAGCGGGCAGGGGCCTTTTCACACAGCCAGGCCTAGTGGTGCCTGAGCAAGCGGGCAGGGGCCTTTTCAAAGAGCCAGACCTAGTGGTGCCTGAGCAAGCGGGCAGGGGCCTTTTCACACAGCCATGCCTAGTGGTGCTAGAGATGGCGGGCAGGAGCCTTTTCACACAGCCAGGCCTAGTGGTGCTTGAGCAAGCGGGCAGGGGCCTTTTCACACAACCAGACCTAGTGGTGCCTAAGCAAGCGGGCAGGGGCCTTTTCACACAGCCAGGCCTAGTGGCGGTTCAGCAAGTGGGCAGGGGCCATTCACACAGCCAGGCCTAGTGGTGCCTGAGCAAGCGGGCAGGGGCCTTTTCAAAGAGCCAGGCCTAGTGGCGCTTGAGCAAGCGGGCAGGGGCCTTTTCACAGAGCCAGGCATAGTGGCGCTTGAGCAAGCGGGCAGGGGCCTTTTCACAGAACAAGGCCTAGTGGTGCTTGAGCAAGCGGGCAGGGGCCTATTCACACAGCCAGGCCTAGTGGTGCTTGAGCAAGCGGGCAGGGGCCTTTTCACACAACCAGACCTAGTGGTGCCTGAGCAAGCAGGCAGGGGCCTTTTCACACAACCAGGCCTAGTAAGCGCTTGAGCAAGTGGGCAGGGGCCGTTCACACAGCCAGGCCTAGTGGCGCCTGAGCAAGCGGGCAGGGACATTTTCAAAGAGCAAGGCCTAGTGGCGCTTGAGCAAGCGGGCAGGGGCCTGTTCACAGAACCAGGCCTAGTGGCGCTTGAGCAAGCGGGCAGGGGCCTTTTATCAGAGCCAGGCCTAGTGGCGCTTGAGCAAGCGGGCCAGGCCTAGAGGCGCTTGTGCAAGCGGGCATGGGCCTTTTCACACAGCCAGGCCTAGTGGTGGCATTGAGCAAGCGGGCAGGGGCCGTTCACACAGCCAGGCCTAGTGGCGCCTGAGCAAGCGGGCAGGGACATTTTCAAAGAGCCAGGCCTAGTTGCGCTTGAGCAAGCGGGCAGGGGCCTTATCACAGAGCCGGCCTGGTGGCGCTTGAGCATGCGGGCAGGGGCCTTTTCACAGAGCCAGGCCTAGTGGCGCTTGAGCAAGCGGGCAGGGGCCTTTTCACAGAACCAGGCCTAGTGGCGCTTGAGCAAGCGGGCAGGGGCCTTTTATCAGAGCCAGGCCTAGTGCCACTTGAGCAAGTGGGCCAGGCCTAGAGGCGCTTGTGCAAGCGGGCATGGGCCTTTTCACACAGCCAGGCCTAGTGGTGGCATTGAGCAAGCGGGCAGGGGCCTTTTCACAGAGCCAGGTCTAGTGGTGCTTGAGCAAGCGGGCAGGGGCCTTTTCACAGAACCAGGACTAGTGGCGCTTGAGCAAGCGGGCAGGGGCCTTTTATCAGAGCCAGGCCTAGTGGGGCTTGAGCAAGCGGGCCAGGCCTAGAGGCGCTTGTGCAAGCGGGCATGGGCCTTTTCACACAGCCAGGCCTAGTGGTGGCATTAAGCAAGCAGGCAGGGGCCTTTTCACAGAGCCAGGTCTAGTGGTGCTTGAGCAAGCGGGCAGGGGCCTTTTCACAGAACCAGGAATAGTGGCGCTTGAGCAAGCGGACAGGGGCCTTTTCACAGAACCAGGCCTAGTGGCGCTTGAGCAAACGGGCAGGGGCCTTTTCACACAGCCAGGCCTAGTGGCACTTGAGCAATGATTTCACAAGTCTATAGTGACTGTATGAAAGTATCATATACTCTTGCCACCATAGTAATGGGCGTCAGGTTGCCATGGTGAAGCATAGCAAGAACCACAAATACAAGACTTTAATTTGAGGGTCAAATGTCCCTGTGAGAAAATGACAATTCAAAATTGTGCTAAAGATGTTCCTCTTGTACTTTGCTCGTGGCTTACCTCTCTGATGTACAGACTTGCTTGAGATCCTTGCGATCGAGATAAAGAAGAGAAAGAGGAAGGTGGGCAGCCCATCCATCTGGAGAAAAGAAAACAAGATGTTGTTGACACGGGGAGACAATTGGCTGTTTTACAATTCACTCACTGAAGAGGTTTTCAGAAACATTCCTGTTAAACCTACGATCAACAGGCCGCAAGCTGATAGGTGATATGCAGGTATGAGCAGAGAAAACAAAATAAAATAAAAATATCACAATTATTTGAAAAACTGAAGGCACAAAGAACATACAAAAGATAATTACCTCTAAGCAAATATCCTTCATCTTGGTCTCAGAGCCAACAAATTATTATTTCAACTATTTCAACTACCCTCAGACCTTAAATAAAGCTCACTCAAATCATGAATGCCTCCTTCGATTCCTCGATTGTATTTGGTAGTCTCCAGCCTGGATCACGCCTTCCCTTAAAAAGTAGTCGCTTGATCTCGGCTTTTCTGGTAACTATCGTCCCATTACCCATGTCCCTTTTACTCTAAACACTTTGGATCGGGTTGCCTATCTTCAGGTACAGCACCATCTTGAAACCTATGGGATCCTTAGTGAAAGGCAGTCGGGCTTCTATGCGCTGCGCAGCACTGAGACCGCTCTCATTGGGTACAACCTTGTTACATCGGCAGGCTTTTTTTTTGCTGAACATGTTCAGCCCGGAAAAAACTCATTGAAAAATATAGGTGGCTGGGTAAGGGGATGCAAGGGGCAGAGATGTGTGTGGAATAGGGACTAGATAATAGGGAAGAGGTGTGCTGGGGGGAACCTCCCAAATATTAAAACAACACAATTCATTAAAAAATATATTCAGCAAAACAAAAACAAAACCTGCCGATCTAAGAACATAGAACCCCTCATTTATTAATCTGAAGTCTAATATTACTGGTAATATTGATGGTGGTCATACTGCCCCGCTATTTATTTAGTTTATTATTTGCACAACAAGCCCATAAGTATCAGGGCGCTTACGACAAACTGACAAAGATACAGTATCATGTAACACAACAGGCCACAGCAAACCAGAAACCTGGACACTAAATCACTATTGAAGCAAACATGTAGGCTTTTAAGGCTTGCTCAAACAGAGCGAGCCACAACCCCTAAAATCAGGTGGAGGGGTATTCCAGAGATTGGTTGCTGCACAATAGAAGGCGCTCTTGCCCACTACATCCAGTTTGACTCTTGGTACAGCCAGCAGATCTGTCGCATTAGACCTTAATATCCTCTGAAGGTCTGCAGTACCGGCAGCGTTGGCTACGGCGTGCAGAGTCTGTTTTCCCTGGTTGCATTGGGAGCTCCGCCTATCATCAGTGAACGCTACATCTTCAGTAACTCCTGCGACGCGGGCCACTAAGTGTGGGCATAAGTGTGAGCAGTCTAAAGTCCACGGTCTGCGGGTGATCGGGTGTCATCACCCACTATTTGGCCACTGCTTCTACGGACAGCTATTTTTCCACCCATTTATCAGCTGCCCGGCTACCTTTCTTCTGTTTCTTCTGCCTCTGGTAAGTAACGAGGCGCATTTTTGATTTTGTGAAGTGCACAGAAAACCTTTATTTCTCCGGCCGACTTTAAAGCCAATGTGAAGTCTGTCATCGAAATTCAGACTATGCTGAGGTTGAGGCTTAGAGACTATGGGGGCATGCCCCTTTGATCTAGGCCCTGTTGGCGTACAAAAACAGAAACAGATTATCATCGGACTAATATCTCTAATTGTACGCTGATTTCCTCCCAGATGTTTTATACTATATTTTTCTGGACGAGCGTATACACTGCTCTGCGCTGTACTACATCAACTACTTGATCCCGTGAAGAGGGCTGGCGACAGTGGGGTTTGGCCCTTTGAGCTAGGTACTCTCTTGGTGGTACAACCCAGCACTTCGGGATTTTTACTGTGCGTCATCGTTTAAAAAAAAGATTTTTTTGTTCTTGGCCACAAATAGCCAAACATAATGCTCCTCTGACAGTATGAGAAAGGGTCCAAGGAGCCAATTTGGCTTGGATGAATCAGTGGAACTACTTGGCCCACAATGCCAGGGGACCGGGTTCTCACAACAGGAGCAAGACAATGTGGAGGGAGCTAACATTTACCCGATGGGTCGGGAATTGCAGTCTGCTGCTCCCCCAGTCAAGAAGGGCTGAGTGTTTGCGACAGGACCAAATCATAGGGGAGAGGGCTGATATTAACCCGATACAACAGGGAGTTCCGTCTGCCGCAACCACAATCAATAGGTCAGTTAATGGCAGTCTACATCCACAAAGTCAACATGAGTCAATTTGTAATGGCGAATGGTCCACATCAGACTAAATAAAGAAGGCGATTTATCGGAGCGTATAAAAACGTATGTCGGTATTAGGCAGGGAGGCACTTTAGTGCCCTGTCTTTTTAACCATTACGTCTCCGATGTCGGCGAATATTTAGCAGATGCCGGGGTGACTGCCCCCAACATTGGACCGAATAAAGTTGAATGCTTGGCTTATGCTGATGGCTCCCTATTATTTGATAATACAAAAGTTGGATTGCAACGACTTCTTGCAACCTTTACCAAGTATGCAAAAAAGAACAGCCTATTAATTAACCCCAACACAACCAGGATCCTGGCTATATCTAGGGGAATAAAACGAATTAATAAGCTATGGTCCGGTCCATAGAATATACTCCTATAAGGAGCTCTTTGAGCTTTCACTACTTGAGCTTTCACTTTGGTGTGCAGCCTGGTCTAAATAACCTATGTGCAATATAAGTGAATAGGTCAACGATGCTTATCAATCAAGCACTTAGAGTGGATAGCAAATATGGCAGATTTTCTATCAAACTGGTTTTAAACTTCTTTGAAGGTGAAACGGTCCCCAAACTCATTTATGGCTTAGAATTATGTCTTTACTGTTGGATAAAATTGAGGGCAAAATTTGCCAACAAATATTCAAGGTTTCAAATGCTGTTCCACCAGCTGCTTTAAAATTTGAGTTAGGGATCACTTCACTTGCGGCCCACGTTAAATGCCGTTTGCTTTTAAAAAAAACGAATTTTCCCAATGTCCAACTCCTTGTATGAGGACCTTGGTGCACTTCTTTCTGCAAATAACTTTGCTCCTACTAATACACGATTCCTAAAAGCATTGGGAGCCAAGTGCGAAGCTATATTGACTAGCATTGCAATGGATAAGACAATCTTAATCGACAATCGAGATAAATTAAAGAAAGCACTCCATGATCAGGATTGGGTGATTACTACAAATCGTTTCCATACTTATTCCTCCATGAAGCACCTGGCACAAGAACATAAAAGGCGAATCACTTAATCATTCATTATTGCAATTCCCCCATCATTTCTATAGATCTATCCTCCTAATATTACGGTGGAATGTACTCTTAACTAAAGAGATCTCGTTTAGGTGGCACCTCATTAACGAAAAGGAGATTGGCTGTAGGTTTTGTAATGATGGGTCTATCGAAACAGTAAAGCACTTGGTTTTAGAATGTATGGCGTTGAGGGAACGTGGGGAGATATTTATGACTAAAAGATTATTGACCGGGTGTATTACTTCTGATGAAGATTATATTTGGAAGAGATGTGTAAACATTATCAATGTTCCTGAGGGGTTGGCATTGGCTGGTTTTATAAAAAAAACGATGAATTTGTTTTAATGTGGCTTTTACTGGACAATGAAGAAATTAAGAATTTTTTTGATTTGTAATTTTGCTATTTATTATGTATGAATTGTGTT
Organism: Ambystoma mexicanum; assembly: GCF_040938575.1. Classification (NCBI taxonomy): domain Eukaryota; kingdom Metazoa; phylum Chordata; class Amphibia; order Caudata; family Ambystomatidae; genus Ambystoma; species Ambystoma mexicanum. The sequence continues at coordinate 1,304,072,480 of NC_090922.1, forward strand.
AACAAATCTGTAAATTACTTTCTGTTTGTAAAGGTTTGTTTTTTTAAACCAAATACAAATAATAATAACAAATAGAAAAAAATATATCTTCCGAGCGGGCCGGCACGAGATCTTTTCAGCCGAATACGCTGGACCAATACCAAATAAGCCTTTGTGCATCAGCGTGAGAAGGCGAAAGGAAGTCCTAGCCTCCACTGGCAGACAGTGAAGTGCTCTTTTGGCCTTTGAAACATGCTGTCTCTTCCATAGGCCTTCCACCAAATGTACAGTGCTGTTTTTAATAACTTGCAATTTAGATGTTTCACCCTTGCTAATTCCATGCAGCAAGCTGCTGCAATAGTCCAGCTTGGCTCCAATAACAGCTCTAGCAATGGTAGCGCAGCTCTTTTTGGTTAGGAAGGGGCGCAGTTGACTCAGTAGTTTGAGACGACAGGCGGAAATAGATACAGTACTATTCACATGTGCTTTCATACTCCACTAAGCATCTAAATAGACTGCTAGGGTTTAAATTTTCTGTAAGGTTGCAATGGTACAGCCAGCAATAGTAAAGCTTTTATATGTGGTACCTAAATTCTTTATTCTCTTAGCTGTGCCTGTCGGCATTTATTCCGTTTTCGTATCATTTAGGGCCATGCCATTATGCACCATGCTTTGCTGTATATAGGAATAGACTTCACTGATCTGTTTTATATCCCTTTCGTAGTCTCCTGAAGTGGGAATTAGGCATTGCGTATCATCACCATAGATAGTATATATTATTCCCTTTGTGTCCAACAACTCAAACAATGTTTTGGTAAAGATGTTATAAAGGGTCGGTGACAGACATGACCCCTGTGGAACACCATAAGGCACATTAACCGCATCAGCCAAAGCAGAACCATTAAAACACTCTTGCTGAGCAATCAGCCAAAATGGTCGTACCCATTTAGCCGCTATTGGTGAAAAGAAGGCAGAGGTAAAAGCCTATCAACCAGTATGGTATGGTCAACTAAATAAAAAGCATAAGACAGGTCCAATGAATCCAATAATACAATGCTGCCATTATCCATGGCGTTGAAGCACTCCACCTGTGCATAAGCACTGCATCAATAAACAATTACAATTACAATTGCAATATATTGCCCTTCAAGTACAGAAAGGCCGTTTCAGTGCCATGATCTTGTCTGAAACCCAATTTTTCTTTGCCCAATAGGTTGATTTTGACAAGATGTTCTTGTACCTGAAAAAATGCCACTCAATCAAAAATCTTCAGTAGAAATAGTACCTTCGTAATGGGCCTATAATTAGAGGCAATATTAGGATCCAGAGTAGGCTTTTCCAGTGAGGGAATAACCCATGCCCATTTTATAAGGTCTGGCACATGGCCCTCCGGAAAGCAAGTGTTGATAAACTTAGTGGTAATCGGAATCAGGGATGGTGTACAAGCCTTGACTAAGGCAGCTGGTTGTTGGATCTTTCGGTAGCCTTTGATCTGGTCGATCTTGGTTGAGCGCTTCAAGGAGGTAGTCAATTTTTCTCCCTTGTCTTGCTCATGGGTCAAGTCTTTCTTAACTGACAGCCTAGCCAGAGATCTGCTGGAAACACTTCTGCTCTCCCTACCAATATGACAAGTGGTCTGCCTCAGGGCTCTTGCCTGGCCCCTACGTTGTACAATGTTTATGCTTGTCCCCTTTTTGACTTATTGGATAGTCTGGGGGTCAAATGTACTAACTATGCTAATGACACACAGATACTCCTCCAGCTGAAGGGTATTTATGAAGAAGACACTAGGGCCATCAATTACATCTATTCGGTTATTCAGGCTTAGATGGCACAGAATGATGCTAAAACCGAGTTACTGATCCTAGAGAGCGGGACCCGCTTCAGGAAGCTGGACAGAGATTATACTTTCTTTATCAATTTGGATTGTGTTGTTCCTGTGGCATCTAAGGTTCGGAATCTGGGAATAATTTTGGATGCTGATTCAACTAACAATTAATCAAAACGTTAACTATCTTGGATCCTCTTGTGCTTATTTTCTTAAACTTATAAGGCAGATTCGGCCGTACTTATCAGGCCACAACAGTGCCATCTTGGCCCATGCCATTATATATAAGATCGATTATTTTAATGGCCTACTTATTGGGGTATTTCACAGTCAAACCCGGCTAAGCCCCGATGTGATGCAGGCTGTTCTTGGTCTTTCACAGTGCAATCATGTTACGCTGGCTAGGCGGTCGCTTCATTGGCTGCCTGTCAAGGCATGTATCTTTCATAAGATAATGGGAGTCATTATGAGTGTGGCTGTTAGGGGTTAACGGTGCCGGTAAAGGTGCCGGAGCCATCAACCCCTTACCGCCACATTACGAGTTCTGCTCGCGGGACCCGCTAAGGCCGCCTTGTAAACCCAGGCATCCTTAGCGGGTCCCGCGAGCAGACCAGGGTGCTAACAACGGGCCCGTTAGTAACAGGCCCTATGGGGGCTCGAATGGGAATGGGAATGGGGATGTACCGGGTCCGGGTTCCTTGAATGAGGAATTACCGGGCCTTCCAAGGTCAGAATGGCCTGGTAATTCCTCATTCGAGGAACCTAGAGCCGGTACCCGGTAAGGGGGTAGCCATGCCGCTAGCAGCGGCATGGCTACCTCCAAACTTGTAATGACCCCCAATGGCTCTTACTCATAAGTACTTGCATGATTCTGGCCCTATCTATCTTTCTCTGTGCGTTAAGCGTGCAACTGTTCATGGAACATTGTGCTCTAATGACGACGATCGTCTTGACACGGCTCTCGCTTGCAGTTGACTTGAAACATTATGTTTGATCATGCTTCAACAGCTCTGTGGAATTCTTTGTTGAGTGTTTTGCATTGCATTCCTCATCTGGACATCTTTAAGGCTGCTGTAAAGACCTAGCTACTTGACACTTAGCTTGGTGTGCTTCAGTGATATTGTAGCTTTGCCTTTGTTGCCCCTTTTTTGTCTTGTTTGTGTTTCTGCTTGTTTGTTTATATTTTAGCACACTGAGCGTGTTACGTTTTTAAAGAAATAAATAATAATAATAAACATATTTAGGAGAACTGAGCCTTCGAAAAAATTCCTGTTCAAATTTGAACATCAGTAGAATTCATGAGATCAGCTTAAAGGAATGGTTCCCTATATTAAGTTTACTATAATACAGGGAAGCATGTAGTCCCTGCACACAACCTGTAAATAATGTTATCACAGTCGCATTGTGACATCATGACTCAACTGTAATAAGGAAATGACACACCAAGCCAACATAACGTATTACAGGTGGGTTGTGCTGGTGTCAAGCTGCTGTCGGAGCCAGCGCAGAGCAGAATCCCAGCTTCCCTTTGAGAATTTCATTAAGGGCAGCTTTTTAGACTCCTTTCTTCTGAACTGTCTGTGTCAATTTACAGCCATGGGTGAATAAGAAGGCCGTTCTGCTAGTATGTCTATTTAATGCACTACTGAAGTTTACTCCAGTAGAATGGTCTACATGCGTGTATTTGCATCTTAGCACTCTTTTTACACAACACAAACAGCGTTTAAAATGATTTCTATTTAATCTGCCTACAATATTTGTTTGCAACACATTATAAATTGTTGTTTTGCCAACCTTAACAGATTCTACAAATGAACAATTGATATCTTGAAAAGGCTTGAGTATGAGACCAAGCACCTGAAGAGGAGAACTGTGGGACCAGGCATGATAAAGAATCAATTAAGATACCGCTAACATGCGTACATAGGATATTGTAAGTCCCCAGAGACCATATGCTTGTAATGTAGGTTGAAGAGGGGACTTCTCTCATAAATCATCATAACGGTCCTGAGTCTCAATTGAATCAACATTTGGGCATCAATCCTGCTAACACCAACCTGCATACATATTGCCATCTTGCATCATACATGCAGCATGGATCTGATCCATCTCCCCACTCTGTCCCAGGAATTCATCTGCGGTAAGTGTGAAAAGGTGCTGAGTTATTTCAAACTGTGCAGCTGCTGGGCAGTGATGAGACCAAATCGCTGTATTTTCCCAAGCACCATTTACTCCAACTTTTTAAAGTAGCAACTCCTTATAACGTTAAGCCAGGTCTGCGGCTCAGGGGACTACAGCGATCTAAGTCTGACCTCATAGTCACAAGTTAGAATCACGGCAGGTCCACTCAGCTTTTCATCCTCACGAGTTTGATAAATGGGTACCACTGAGTTGGACGACAACACACATCTGTTGCCTGTCTATAGTGCCAGGATGTCCCCTTGGTGGTTAACATACACAATACAAATGTGATATGGTATGATATGGCATTCATAACGCGCCTATACGCAAGTGTTTCAAGGCGCGACAAGGCAAGGGAGGGGAAAACAGAGGGAGGACAAAACCCTGTGCAGCACTCTTCATTTTGCTACGAACTCCAATCTCTCCAACAGCACCTAGTTACAAAATGTAAAGTTTTTTCTTAAACTGCAAACCACCAGTTGATATCTTTAAATAGTGCATATTTAGGTTTTTCTGGTCAGAATGCAGGTTGTTTTTGCACCATGAGCAGCAATAAGATGCATTACTATGTCAAACAATGACTACCAGCAGATGATGAGCTCAAACATGTATAGCACAAAAGGGACATTTTAGACCGCTGAAGATGGTCTATGTCAAGTGTGATATGACTAGCCCGTCCTAGCGGTTCTATGTGATAATTTCGAATAATAAAGGCCTCACGCAAATATGACTGATTTTCTTGGGCCAATTTAGTGCCGCCTTTAATATTTGAATCACATCAATATTCAGCCCTCCACTTCCCTGAAAACCAATCTCCCAATTAAAATCGGGGGGCTTTCTTCCCCCAAACCTCTTTAATACTGCGCCCCTTCCCTGCCATTACCATGCCTGCCCACCCATCACCACCCACCGCACACACAGATACATGCACACTGTCAAACACACAAACTGAAATACACAACATACACACATACGCAGGCACGCAGACAAGCACTCACCTCACAGCCGAGTCCCCATCGTGCCGGTCAGCCCCTTCGCAAACTCGTTGGCGGCAGGGGCGTGGCAGTTAGAATTAGAAAGATTCAGAGGGATCTTTCTAAATCAGTTTATTCGATTTTCGAGAAAATTAAATAGACCATTTCACTTAATACCATCCTAGCTTTTAATGCTTCCTGACCTGCGTTTATAGTAGGAAATGAAACTACAAATACCGTCCATGATAAGAGAATGACATGAGCTAAAATGCCAGTATTTGCGAAAGATCTCACCATTACCAAGATAATTTGAGAGCTTTTCTTTTCTGCATATTTCAGATTATTGTAAATCTGCAGAACTTTCAGTGGGTTAGTCCTAAATGTCCTTTCTTTCAGAATATTGGGCAACTTGTGTCTGACAGGATGGAGGGAAAGGAGCATTCAATGTTGGGATGAATTTAAGACCTGCACACACATTATCCCTATTCCATCCTTTTTCTACACCTTGCCTTACTTGTTTGGAGCACACCACCTTTTCCTATGAAGCCACAGTCAAAAGCATGGAAGGCCTAGAGCAAGTAGCAGCCATGATCCGAGTACTACTAACTTTAACTCTTGCCAGACTACTATGCAGACAACATTGTACATTGGTGCATAACTAGCGATGCAAGGGGGGAATGTGGTGTCTGAAGCCTACACTATTACACACTGTGAAACGAGAAAACTACGCTCAGAGCTAGACTTCCGCCCTTCACCAAACTATGCGATCCGTGGCAAATCACTCTTATTGGGCCTCATTACGACCCCGGCGCTAAACCTTGCTGCTATTAGCACCCTGGTCCATGCCGGGGTCCGCCATGGTGAATGGCGGAATTACCGCCCCATTCCAAGGTTGGCGGGGCGGTAATTCCCCATTCACCATGGGCCCTTCCCCATTCCCATTTTTGGCCTGTAGGCCCTTTGCGGCACCCTACTTTAACGGCTGGTAAAAAAAAATTAGGCGCTAATAGGTTAACGGCGCAGCAGCCTTTTGCGGCGCTGTTAACCCATTAGCGCCTGGGTTGTAATGAGGCCCATTGTCTTTGGCTGCCAAATTGAGGGCACAGAAGTGATTCTGTTAAGTGCACACTACACAAAATACCTCACTCATACATGATCGACCAGACTACAGGTGTATGCTCCGCATTTCATTCATAATAGTACATGATTTAATATACTACAGTGTTTGCCCCATAAATAACGACGATAATAATGTATATAGTGCAGTCCACGGGCTAGCCTGCTCCTTCACCTCCTCATTTCACTGCCGTGTGTGAGCCCTGGTTGTCTCCTCAATGAAAAATGAAATAGATGGTGTCATATAATGTTTTGCAGCTAAGGGAGCTTGCCTCGACCCTGAACTTTGACTTTGTAAGGAGTCCACCCGCAAGGACTTCTTGTACTATCCCCTCACCTGGCTTAGCCTTCGTGGCCACGATTTCACGCCCTGCTCCCACTTTATGACTGGATCAATGGTGTGGGTCTCATTGGTTTTGGGCATGAGGGAGGCTTGCTACCTTCAACAGACTGATTTAGTTTCTCTCATCTCTCCCTCTCTCCCCCCCTCCCTCTCTCCCCCCGACCATCCAGGACATGTGAGTGCGGTCTGCTGCCCCCACAATTACTTGCTGGAGGACTAGGAAAAGTTTCCCCTTGGGCTTACTCCCAATCGCAACTGTTTGGTGCTCCCCACCCCCACTCAGGAGGACATGCGCCAACTAAATGTTACTTATTTTCTCAGCCTGGTAAGGACAATATGCTTTTCCGGTTTATACAAACTTGTGATCTGAAGCATGAACATATATCACTGCAACATTTGCATCACCCAACTGAGGTACCTTAAAAAAAAATAGTATAAAAATGATCGTCGATTCTGTGGGATTATCTACTTAAGGATCGGTGACCATAATACGGGAATACCATAGAGAAATGTGGAAAAAAACAAAAAGTAATGCAATGTAACGCAACTGAGTCTTGTAAAACACTGCTTCTGCCTTGTGGGTGCCTCAAAAGGGATGGGTGCAAGGCTTTAAATGACTCATAACCTCTACTTTGCCCCCTGCGCCCTTTCAGGGCACCAGTCTTTAGCATGTCTATCCCATTACATAGTGAAACAGACAACATGTGAACAACTCTTGGTCCTGCCACCAAAAGTCAGTGTAGTCCAAAATGATGGCCATGTTCCTCTGAAAGAGAACGCATGTTTGTGTGGTCCGTCTGCTCACATTGGTGCCAAGGCCAGGACTGATTTGGATAAGATGGCACTGAAAGCTGCTAGAGCAATGCCAGTGGTTATGATGGATACAAGCCTTCCATCCATCACTTTTTGATATTAGTTTGGGTCCCTTGCTTGCTATGTCTTGGGAATCAAGCTGCACGTCACTGATTAGGTTGAAGAATGCCAAAACATGTCTGAGGAGGCTTGTGAGGAGACAGCCAGCCCCCGTTTAATGACGACGTAAACGGTTCTCCAGTCGGGGGGGGGGGGGGAATCCAACTAACATGATGTACTTGAATTCCCATCTGCAAGGACAACGTCCAACTCTCATTGTTTACAAGTGACCCAGCAGAGGGGTCACACCTCAAAGGGGACAGCCCCAACCCTGATGATGTGCAGGAGTCTCCAGTCTGGGGGCAGCTTCAACCCTGAAGATGAAAACAAGTCTGCAGCAGCTGAGGGGACAACACCCAACTATGATGATGGACTTGAATTCCCACCTGAGGGGACAACATCCAACCCTCATGTTTTACAAGTGATCCCAGGACAGGGGACGAAACCCAAGATGACGTCAACCCCCAAACCCCTCTGATGATGTACACAAGTCTCGAGCCTGGGGGAACAATGCCTTCGCATGATGATGTCTTTGAGTTACCACCTGCAGGGACAACATCCAGCCCTCATTATTAACAAGTGCTTCCAACAGAGGGGGTCGCACCCAAGAGGGGATAGCCCCCAACCATGATGATGTACAAGAGTCGCCAGTCTGGGGGAAGCTCCAACCATGAAGATGAAGACAAGTCTGCGGCAGCTAAGGGAACAACACCCACCTATGATGATGGACTTGAATTCCCACCTGAGGGGACAACATCCGACCTTCACTATTAAAAAGTGATTCCAACAGAGGGGGCCGCACCCAAGAGAGGACAGCACCAACCATGAGGATGTACAATAGTCTCCTGTCTGGGGGAAGCTCCAACCCTCAAGATGAAGATGAGTCTGGAGCAGCCGAGGGGAGCAGCCGAGGGGACAACACCGCTTGAATTCTCACCTGCAGGGACAACATCCAACCCTCACTATTAACAAGTGATTCCAACAGAGGGGGCCGCACCAAAGAGACAGCCCGCAGCCCGGAGTCTCCAATCTACTTAAAATCAAGTCTACAAGACAACATTGAAGGCCTCATTGTTTACAAGTGGCGGCAGCCCCCAAACCTAATGATGTACAGGGGTATCCAGCTGAGTAGACAATACACAACAATTATTAATTCCAAGTGACTCCAGCTCATTGGGGTGCCCCTAGCCCTGATAATTTACCCAAGTCCACAGCTGTGGCTGTAAATACCAAACATTAAAGATGGACTGGCAAGATAATCATGAGTTCAGATGCTTGTAGCAAGATTCTGTGGGGGCGAGTACCCTTCTGCACGGCCTGAGCACCCCAAGACTGTGAAGAAGGTGACTGCACTTCTGCACGTGTGTTATTGTATAATGTACAGAAAGGCAAGAAATATAGTTGGCGATATATAGCTCTATAAAAACAAATGGTAATAGCTCGATAAAATTAAATCTAACAAAATAACTGCAGTAGTTTAGGAAAAGATAATAACATACACAAGAAAAATAACAGAAGAAGAACGAGGTGACAAGAGCAGGTTTTTTTTACCAAGCTCCTTGTAAGTCAGCGCCATCGCTGAGAGGTATGTGGAGAGAAGTTTCTTCTATGGTACCCACGCGCAAACATACCATATTTTAGAAGGCAGCAACTGCTACTCACGTCAGCGTAAACCTTTTCCCACCTCGGCAGTTGACGCAGCGCCGTCCGTACTCGAGGCGCTGCTGAGAGGAAGGCCTGCCAACAGCTGCGCTCTGTTTATATGCTGAGCCCCTCCCCAGCACAGCGGAGGGCAGCACGCGGGCGCCATGCTGGGTTACAGGAAGTGAGCGTCATTCAAAAAGAAAAAGAAAGGGGCTAATTTTAGAACCTTACATGGAATCAAAGGAGGGATCGGGGAATTCCCGGCTTACATTTTTATGTGTGGTACCCAAGTAAAAATTTGGTTCAAAGAATCCATGACATTTGCGGTTTTAACATAAATAAACTAGTAACAATCTTAAACAGTTGCAATTATAGGCGAATATAAAATGATGATCTATTACAACTTAAGAAGTCTCTGTAACCGCATTAAATCAAAACGCATTGGTTAAAGTGTTAAAACCACCACTAAATTCGTACACGAATAAAAAAAATAAAAAAACAAGAGAAATCCAAAACAATATAATACAGATTATGCAGGCAGGGCCTGGTAGAAGAGGGGGGTTTTACAGCATGTCCTGAACAGGGGCGCCAGAGGTGTGCATCCTACCATCCTGCCAAAGAGGGCAGGGCATTGATTCCAAACGTCCATAGCCATACTAAAATGGTGCCACACTCCCAGTGCCAGATAGAAGCTCTTAGGCAGAGCGAGGCGCACCACCTCTCAGAGTATGGGTTTGTTTGCTGCCACTCCCTTGCCATTCATGACTGCATTGTTGAAGACCATAATGGCCAACTTTTGCTTTCCACAGAAAACCGGTGGATACTAATGGAGATCACGCAAAATGGGGGTAACCTGCAGGAAGCCCAAAACAAGGTGCAACTTTTGAGCAGTGGAATTCTCCACCAGCTGCGGCTTGAGGTAGCTCTGCATACTGCCCACCTTTAAAGATCAAATGCATGAAGGCGAAGGTGTGGACTAACGTTTCAAGGGCATTTGATGACAGAAAAGGCTAAAGACCCCCTGACCACCCTGAGATGGATATACCCCGTCTCAACCAGTACTAAACATCAGCATGCGTTTAAGGCTACGATCAACAGGACTGAAGTCTCCTACCCAGCGCCCCGCGATAGTCCAATTTCCATTAAAGAGTGTTAGTCCATTGTCACCCTGTGCCAAATTCAATCACCTTTCTGAACCCGCAATCGTGATTTCCGTCTTGTCCGGATTGATCGGCGGCCAATCAGCTTCCATCTATGGGGCGACTTCAGGCAGCTTCTCAGGGATCTCATCGGCCTTGGAAAGAGACGTTGATGTGGGTGTCATCATCACACTGATGGCACTGCAGCGTACGCCTCCGAATGACATCACCCAGTGACCCGACATATGCATTGATCCGCAGATGATACAGGACCAAATATTAAAAAGAACGCATAAAGGTCAGGAACCACAACTTATATTTTTGAGCTATGAAAGAAATAGTAGACCTATCAAGCATTCCCCAAATATTAACCCATGTATTAATTTTTTTCCAACTTTGAACCTTCTAAGCTAGAATGGAATGTTTCATTTAAAACATTTATTTTTACTTTAAAAAAAAGCATACAGGCTTAAAAGGACCATTTGGATATTGTAAAGTGGCAAAAAGAACCCCTTATGCAAGATCAAACTTTATTGCCCTCAACCACCAGATGTGTCATGTAGGAGTTGGGGCATTGCACATTGCATAGTTGGGGCATTGCACAAAGTATAAGAAAAAACAAGTGAAACCCTACTGGTTAAATCAAAACATCAATTGAAACCAATAGACACCATTAGACATCAAAATCCGGGTTCAATATACAACTGGAATCAAATGCTATACTTTCTATAGCAATACAACAGATGTCCAAAAGGCTGCAGCCAGCAAAAATAGATCCAGTAAATCCATGTGTTAACAATCAACTAGAATTCCACCAGGGTACTGTATATAAATCAACATCGCCAATATGATGGCCACAGTAACAACCCTGCATATTGTAAGGGTATGGAAGGAGGAGACTGACACACACAGATGGAATGCTTTTGGGCAAAGACTTTCATTTTTAAAAAAAGGAAGAAGAAATCCTACCCATCCCTAACTCTAAGAGGGGTTTCCCTGCCTCAACAAAACAAAACGTGAGAATGTCCATAACTAAAAAGTCCACCGTCCTGTGTCAAAAACCCTACTTCTATCCCTTACACTTACAACCAAGTTAAACTGCATTTGTCTCTTCTGGGTCCAGAAGAATGACTCCCTTCTTCTGGTCGGGTATAGTTCACAAAGTAGGGGGGATGTCTCCCTTCGCCTGGTCTTTCTCAGGCTTGTAATTACAGCTCCACAAAGTAGGAGGAATGTCTCCCTTCGCCGGGCCTTTGTAAGGCTGTTTTCACAGTTCCACAAAGTGGGGGGAACATGTCCTTTTCCCAGCCCTTTCTCAGGCTGCTGATGGGCCTCTCCGGTGGCTCAGTTGGGCCAACCTGGTATACTCCCCTGCCAGGTACTGCCACAGATGTTCGTCTGAGGAACTCCTCCTCAGTCACATTGATCTTGTATGTGTCCAGCTGGTTTTCCTCCAGTATCCCTGGGGCACTCCACTGACCAGTATACTGGTTCTCCACTCAAGGGTCCTTGACCCTGTTACAACGGCTTCTCATTCTCAGGTCTCAGACCGCTTCACATTGGCTTTTTGTTCTTGGGTACCTGACCCCTTTATATTGTCTTCTATTGCCTCACTGAGGTTCCCAGGCCCTCCCCGTACCTTCCATATGGACTCGCGGTCACTAACCTCGGTCTCAGCCTTCTACACGTTTTCTGACAGTTCGTCAAAGTTGTTTCCTGTTTGCGCACTTTCATACGCAGCTCTCCAGCACTTTGTGGGAGCAGGGCAGTGCATACATGCTTGACCGCCTCTCGTGCCGCTCATCTGTGCCGCAAGCCTCAGCCTCTTCCGGCTTTGGACTTCTCTGGATCAGGAACGGACCCGTAACTTCTTTGGCTACGGCCCGGTCAGCAGCTGCAGGATCAGCTCCTCTGCCTGGGGTACGGTTCCTTCGCTCACAGTGCCTCCGGGGAGGGGCTGACCACTGGTTCAGCCCTTCTTTCATTTTATGTTGGCTTGAGTCAATCGGAAGTCAGTAACGACTAGACTGTTCAAGTTGCTTCACAGACATGCTCTTGGTGTCTCCACACTTCCTCCTCGTAAAAGGACTAAACTGACTGTTCTCACAGAAGTCAATAGAGTTCTTCTTTGGGTCCGTAAATTGCAAGGAGGCTCTACGTGGGTAGCTCATGTGCTTCCTTGACTCAGTACTTTCTAAGGAGATGGATTCCTTCACTCTACAGACATACATAGAGGTATGTGGGTTAGATGGAAAAGTAAGAGGAGAGGAGGATAAGTGAGGGTTTGGTGAGGTAGACAAATACTGTGTTCTCTCAAGATGTCCTCCCTGTATCCCATCGAGAGAATCCCTCCTCATCTGATCCACCCGTTATTTGGTAGCGGCCTAACCTCCATGGCCACATGAGGAGAATCTACCCCTCTGGGAGAAGGGACGACATCCTAAGATTACTCACATACCCTTCCCCTAATGTAGGTGCCTTTCCCAACGGTGCTGTGATGAAGGGCCTCTGAGCTTTGGCATTCCCCTTCTAAAGGGAGAGGTAGGGTCTCTGGTGTTTTCATTTAGGATGGTTTGATCGGGGTTGTGTTACCACACTTTTGTATTCTGGTTCTTGTTCCTATTTGTGCATTCCAGGAGATTCATGTATCAAACTGAGGGATCATACTGCCAATAATTAACTGGACTGGCAAGTTGGGATTTATGGCCACTGTGACCCATATGTCTTTTCCCAAGATTGTTACGGGAACTGTGGTTTGGGGATAGGTCTTCGTACTCTTGTGTACACATTTGATCTCCTTTTTGGAAATCTCTTTCAAACCATCAGGTAGACAGCTGGGGTGTATGGAGAAACATTTATTCCCATTATCTGAGTTTGCCCAGACTCTCTTCCCTAGGATGATGACTGATATGAGCCTTCGAGAAATAAGCACTTACTCATGCCCCTGTTTTTTCTTTTCTTTCTTTCAAAGAGATGTTGATTGTCTTTACGATTTGTTGTTATAGGGGAGGTCTGTGAATTGAGTATTTTGGTATGCAAATTCTCAGAGTTGTTCTCTTTTCCTTCTATCTCCATTTCAGAGCAATGTGTATATGGCATAGACGCCAGAGAAGAGGAGTCCCGTAGATCCGAGAGGCAATACCTCACAGGGTGGCCATACTCTCTGCAGGAGTAAAATACCTGATCCTGCTTTGGTGGTAGAGAGGAGATTCTACAATCACCCTGATTTTCTACAGTGACGGGATCTGAGAGGAGGGTCTTATTCTGCGGTGTGCAGTGGTGGGTCCATTCCCACGGGTGGTTTCGCATTCCCCTCTTCCTCCATGTAACACTGCCCAGCCTGTTCTACTGTCAAACTGTTTGTGCAGGACTCCCGATAAGAGGATTTCTCACATTGATTCTTCCACCTACACATGATCAAAAAGATTCTATCATTCTTTTCCATGCACATAACACTGGCCATCATCTCCCTCATCATGTCCAGGATAGACTACACCAACAGCCTATTCCTAGGATTATCTACTGAAGAAACTGCAACATATACAGAATGCAGCAGCCAGACTTCTCCTCAAGCTCTCACGAAGGGACCACATCACTCCAGCGCTAAAGATGCTACATTCGCTGCAAGTCAAAAAATGAATCACATTCAAAACAATGTGCATAACAAACAGAGCAATCCACGGCCAAGGAGCAGAATTCTTACAAATGAAAAATCACCATCGACCAGCTGACCAGAACACTCAGATCCAGCAATGACATCCGCCTGGAACCTAAACCATACACAAGGAAAAAACACTATGGATCAGCATTCTCTTGCCTAGTCGTTACAATTTGGAACTCCCTCCTGAGAGAAATACAAACCATGAAGGGCCATCTGAAATTCTGAAAACTGCTGAAAACCTGGCCCTTCAACTCAGAAACAGACAAAAACAAATGAGCAACACCCACACCCCTCGGAATGAAGACACAAATGGCAAAACGGAGGACTAGACCGAACCACAAGAAAGAACAGGGAGTTGGAGAGATGTTCAAGTAAGAGGGAGACCCAGGTGCACCCGTTCTCATGGAGGTGGGAGCATCCTTGGTTGAACCACAGACAGAGGGCATTAGAGTGAAGGGGAAAGAGAAGTGACTGAACAGATAAACCATGGGGCCCAAGGAGCTCTGGTGTCCAGGGAAGAGGTCCCCCCCACTCAAGGGACCCAGGGAGGCAAGGGTGGCTGCACACCAGGATATGCCAGGGGACAAAGCAGCATAGATATCCATTAGTCTGAACACGGTGGAGTGGATGAGGCATCACCACTAAACAGCCCTGCTGACAACCCACAACTGTGCACAGAATATAGGAGGGAGACCCTCTAGCATACCACAATGCATGACACTGGCAGGGACACATGCCACAGATGGCTAAAGCGGAAGGGGTACCATGGAGCGCCAACCCACTAAAAAACTCATCCCTCTGCTTACACCTTTCAATCTCCAAACAAAACACAACCATGCGGATACAGCACAACAAACCACATGCACTTCATTACACTGCAACAACGAAACAAACCACACATAGCCTTGCACAACAGCACATGACAACTACCGACCAAACAAATCACACCTACGCTCAGTGAACGGTGTCAACTGAACTGAAGCTGCCAACAGCACATAACAGCTCTCTTGTGCTTTTTTCCCACTCATTCTACTACCCTGCCCTACCCTCTTGCTTTTCAGATCTGCCAGAGTGCCAGGGGACAACTCAGGTGGTGATAGTGCACAGTATAACTATCCTTTAACCTAACATAACTGTTTTCCAGTGGGTTTATTGGTAAACCCAGATTCAAAGTTCTTTCCCTGAAATAAATGTTCTTCTCTGCAGGAAAACAGGTTTGGTCACCTAGGAAGGGAACATTGGACAGTTGGGGAACTTCTACTGGTATTGCTTGACCGCTTTTAGCAATTCGGAGAGGTTAGGTAGGGTTTTCCTTGTTCGGTGTGTTGGAAATATCAGACTGCTGGACAGCTTCCATTGTACCTGCTGAAACCTGAATGATATTTTGAGTGAGTAACAACAAAATGGAGTCGAAAGGTGGTTGCCTCCTGTCTATACCTTAATCGTTATATCACAAAAATGACAGAAGGATGATTGTTGGAAAGTTATTCCTACAGCTGGGCCCCTAGCAATAATCTTGTTAGCCCTATGTGTGAGGAACCTCCTACAAGGACGATGCCAGCCCTAGTTAGTGCTGGTGTGCCACCTACAAGTGGGATGTGGCGGTCCTGACCCTTTCCTCTCTCTCTACTTTCCTCATTTCTAAAAGTAAGTGCACACATGGTGGGGGTCGATATGAATATTTAATGTTACGTGTGTCTTATCACAAAAGGTTTCTATGACCAATGGTCAAAGAATGTTTAAAAAGCTAGTTTTCTGTTCACCTCATAGTGAATTAGAAGTAAGTAGTTATGATAGTTTCTTTATACGAGCCCTTTCATCCATGTATGTGGGGTATCGGAGTCTGGGTAATCAATCCAGTACTGCTTAGAAAAAGTCAACCGGTTTCAGCAGGATTAGTTAGTAGCCGCTCTCTTCAGGACGAATACTTGTGACTCTAGTATTCTACGTGCAATCTTCAAGTCATTGCAAGTTGTGAGGATATTTTCGGGTATCCAGTGGGCTTATGGAATCAATCCCTAAATCCTAAAAGGTAAAGGAGAAAAGAAAGACAAAAGGAACTATCATCAGTCTTAAAGTGCTTCTACAATCAAGTTTCTACTGTGTGTATGTGGGGTTATTTATCCACAACTTCTAGGGGTGAAAAGGCTTTTTACCTGTATTCTATGCAGAGTATTCTTATTTTTTCTGGTATATGATGAGCAGTCCTTGGGCTCAACTAGATGTATTCCTTGCTGGAATCTGTGAATAAATGGGCAATAGATGCTAGATTCCCATTCTTTTGTGTACTTGGTTACTCCCCCAAGGGGAAGTATAACACAGCAAGGCCAAAAAACAACAAAAAAACTCAGAGAACTTATTCACCTGTCTTTACTACTTGATCTTGTGTGAGGGAAGATACAGGATCGATTCCGCTGTTCTATGGGTTTCCTCCTTTCGGTTTACACCTGTAGAAAAAACAACAGGGTACCTTGAGCAGTTGCCTTTATATCTATGTGTCTCTTTTTATGGATAAGGTGCGCATTGTTGTTGCTGGTGCGGGTTTAGAGCACCAATATTGCGGGTTTCGAGCACCGTTACCCCTTTCCTTTCACTCGATATATCTGTCCATAGCCAAATACCCTTGGGTATTGGTGTATGAGTTCATTTAGCCCACACGTTTATGCCCATGCTGTGGCAAATGTTACGTGCTAGATTACAACCATTATGCAGAATTTAAGATAAGGCTTCGCTGGTAATCGATAGCCTGTGGGCGGCGCTTACGCCTATTATGCGACACAGGCTACGTATTAGCTTGCGGTCATTGTACAGATTCTATAAGATAAAGTATGGTATTGCTTACGGTCAAAGGCCTAGGAAGGCACCGGTATCTTAATGCTCACCTAAATTTCTGTAGATGCCGCATTGCGTGTGCCGGTTGTTCTGGACGCCATCTTGGATGGCTGCTCGTATATAAGGTGGCGTCGCGCTCACGTGACTGGATTCTTAACTGTTTGTGATTGAGTTTTTACATCTTTGTCACGGAGCCGTAAATTTTAAGTGGGTATGTGGTTTGTTCACAAATACCCGTATTGTGAAATGCATCTTACCTTGTAGCTGTCAATATCGTAAAGCACGCAGTGACTCCTATTGTGCCCCGAGGGGTGCTGGGAGTTGTGGTCCTGTGTTATATTGTAGGTGAGCCTGCATCCACTATAAAGGCTACCAAGTGGGTAATTTGCGCAGAATAAAATTGGTAATAAATTGCGCATCTCTGTATTATTGGATGCACATTCCTGTATGCCTAACAATGTCGCGGTGCATACAGTGACTTCCCATGTGCCCTGATGGATACTGGGAAATGTAGTCTGGTGTTTTATTCTGTGCTTCTCTTGTGCATGATCTGTTATTTTGACAGCATATTCACTCAGGTCATGTTCCGTGATGTTGGTCAATGTATCTATTATGACCCTGGATCAGGTTGAGTAATATCAAGTGTGTTAGAAGCTCACGTGGTGTTGTGGGAGACAATACGTTGCTTATAACTGTGCCATTGTCAAGGAATTTTCTTTTCCAGGTAGGAACTCACTAGATTCTGGGTAAGCCTCTCTTGGAGCACCATTGTCCATTCACTGGACCACCAAGGATTAACAACAGATTTCTTCGTTAAGGCCAATTATATGACTACGTAATCTGAAAATCAATCTCCAATTTATATGTCGCAGATTTCGAGGAAAAACATATATATCCCGAGACTAACCCTTACGCCAGCAACATTGTGAACTGGTGCCGTTACATCGACGACATACTCTTGCTGTTCGACGGAGACAGGGCAACACTGAATAACTTAATTGAATGGATAAATGAACTAAATCCCTTCCTCAAATTTACGCATGAGGCCAGCAAAACTGAAGCCACCTTTCTCGATCTAAAAATCACAAGGACAGGACACACCTTCGAGACTACCGTCTTTCAAAAACCAACAGACAGAAACTCCCTTCTCGATTACACCAGTTTCCACCAAAGATCATTGAAAGAAAATGTACCCTTTGGGCAGTTTCTTCGGTTCAGAAGAAACTGCACCACCAGAATTGAGTATGACCAACAAGCGGAAAGACTCGCAAATAACCTGAAGGACAGAAACTACCCAAATAGAATAATAAAACAAGCCAAAAAGAGGGCAAGAAATATACCGAGAGAAATAACCTCAACCAACATGACAAAAGAAAGAGAGATGAAAATACAATTACAGCAGTATTTAGTCATTCAACAATTACCAACCGTTTAAAAAAAGAAATCCAGAAAGCCTGGCACATATTGAATATAGAAGAAAATGGACTACCTGAACCCCTGTTTGCAATAAGAAGGAGCAACAATCTGAGGGACACCTTGGTGCATACTTACAAAAATGCCACAAACCCAACTGATGTAACCACACTGTGGAACACATCGAGGTCTCGGGGTCATACACCGTGTGGGAATTGTATAGTTTGCAAAGTCACCCAACGAACTACATCTATAGATATAGGTTGGAAATATCCCTGGGAACAGAGGAATTTCACAAACTGCAATACCACCAATGTGGTTTACTTGATACAGTGTCCCTGTAATAAAAAATACATTGGAATGACGACGAGAGCCATCAAACACGCATTGGGGAACACAGGTCCATTATTAGGACCAAAAAGAGAACTGCCCCTCTGGTGGAACACTACATTGAAATGGAACATAGAGAAAAATACCTGAAATGGACAATATTGGAAAAGGTCAAAATATCAAAAAGAGGTGACAACATTTCAGCTCTCTTATTGAGAAGAGAACAACAATTGTTTTTTCAGATTACTTAGTCATATAATTGGCCTTAACGAAGAAATCTGTTGTCAATCCTTGGCGGTCCAATGAATGGACAATGGTGCTCTAAGAGAGGCTTATCCAGAATCTAGTGAGTTCCTACCTGGAAAAGAATATTCCTTGACAATGGCACAGTTATAAGCAGCGTATTGTCTCCCACAACACCACGTGAGCTTCTAACACACTTTATATTACTCAACCTGATTCAGGGTCATAATAGATACATTGACCAACATCACAGAACATGACCTGAGTGAATATGCTGTCAAAACAACAGATCATGCACAAGAGAAGCACAGAATAAATCACCGGACTACATTTCCCAGTATTCATCAGGGCACATGGGAAGTCACTGTATGAACCGCAACATTATTAGTCATATGGGAATATGCATCCAATAATATGGAGATGTGCGATTTATTACCAATTTTATTCTGCGAGAAATTACCCACTTGGTAGCCTTTATAGTGGATGCAGGCTCACCCACAATATAACAAGGGACCACAACTCCCAGCACCCCTCGGGACACAATAGTAGTCACTGCGTGCTTAACGATATTGACAGCTACAAGGTAAGGTGCATTTCACAATATGGGTATTCGTGAACAAACCACATACCCCACTGAAAAGTTACGGCTCTGTGACAAAGATGTAAAAACTTAATCACAAACAGTTAAGAATCCAGTCACGTGAGCGTGACGCCATCTTATATATGAGCAGCCATCCAAGATGGCGTCCAGAACAACCGACACACGCAATGCGGCATCTACAGAAATCCAGGTGAGCATTAAGATACTGGTGCCTTCCTAGGCGTTTGACCGCGAGCAATACCATACTTTATCTTATAGAATCTGTACAATGACCGCAATCTAATACGTAGCATGTGTCGCATAATAGGCGTAAGCGCCGCCCACAGGCTATCGATTACCAGCAATGCCTTGTCTTAAATTCTGCAGAATGGCTATAATCTAGCACGTAACATTTGCCACAGCATGGGCATAAATGTGTGGGCTAAATGAACTCATACACCGATACCCGAGGGTATTTGGCTATGGACAGATATCTCGAGTGTAAGGAAAGCGGTAACGGTGCTCTAAACCCGCACCAGCAACAACAATGCACACCTTATCCATAAAAAGAGACACATAGATATAAAGGCAACTGCTCAAGGGACCCTGTTGTTTTTTCTACAGGACAGAGGAATCGATCCTGTATCTTCCCTCACACAAGATCAAGTAGTGAAGACAGGTGAATAAGTTCTATGAGTTTTTTTGTTGTTTTTTGGTCTTGCTGTGTTACACTTCCCCTTGGGGGAGTAACCAAGTACACAAAAGAATGGGAATCTAGCATCTATTGCCCATTTATTCACAGTTTCCAGTAAGGAATACATCTAGTTGAGCCCAAGGACTGCTCATCATGTACCAGAAAAAATAAGAATACTCTGCATAGAATACAGGTAAAAAGCCTTTTCACCCCTAGAAGTTGTGGATAAATAACCCCACATACTAACAGTAGAAACTGGATTGTAGAAGCACTTTAAGACTGATGATAGTTCCATTTGTCTTTCTTGTCTCCTTTACCTTTTAGGACTTTGAGATTGATTCCATAAGCCCACTGGATACCCGAAAATATCCTCACAACTTGCAAAGACTTGCACGTAGAATACTAGAGTCACAAGTATTTGTCCTGAAAAAAGTGGCTACTAACTAATCCCGCTGAAACCGGTTGACTTTTTCTAAGCAGTACTGGATTGATTACCCAGACTCCGATACCCCACATACATAGATGAAAGGGCTCATATAAACAAACTATCATAGCTACTTACTTCTAATTCACTATCTTTTTAAACATTCTTTGACCATTGGTCATAGAACCTTTCTGTGATAAGACACACGTACTGGAGGCGGTAACATTAAATATTCATACCGACTCCCACCATGTGTGCACTTACTTTTAGAAATTAGGAAAGTAGTGAGAGAGGAAAGGGTCAGGACCTCCACATCCCACTTGTAGGTGGCACACCAGCACTAAGTAGGGCTGGCATCATCCTTGTAGGAGGTTCCTCACACATAGGGCTCACAAGATCATCGCTAGGGGCCCAGCTGTAGGAATAACTGATATTTTGAGTGGTCTGGGAGGTCAGTGGACAAGAGTCCGCTAAAGGGCAGTTCTTTTCACAATGGCCAAGGTCCACCTCTGCATTACATGTAGTTTCCTCAACAAATATTTACAATGATGGGGTTTGAACTTGATTGTCGTTCTTTCCTTCAACAGGAGTTACAACCCCGGATTCCCTGCTTAGGGAATTTCCTTGTGGTTCAGGTGTTTCAAACCTCTTAAAATAAGGATTGGTGTTCTCAACTCCAGAGGGTTCCCCGTCTTCCTCCATCTCCACTAGGGTATCATCTTGGGGTGAGGACAGTAAGGCAGTAGCCTCTGGAGCATCACAATTTTCTATTCTCAGTGGGGGAGGACTCTCCAAAGACATTGGGGGGAACTGGGAGGTCTATCCCCTTCCCATGAGAGTCTTGATTCGGTCTGATCGTAACCAGAATTAGTGTTTAATTCTACCTCTGGCTTCGAGGCACACAAAAAAACATTCTTGGTCCCTCCTCTCACTGGGTTGGTTCACTGGGTTGGTTCTCTGGGTTCTTTCCATCTCCCTCCCTAGAGTTTGTCTGGGAAGTGTCTGTGGGGTTTCATACACCAGGAATCCTACCAGCTCACCCCTCTTACCGTGTATCGCACTGTAGAATATATTTAAGACAGCAATTTGTATCTCATCTCGACTGGATATGAGAGGTAGCTCTCTTAATCTCCTCTTCGGGCCAGTTTCGTCCAGGTGCTTGAGATAGATGACCAAGTTGGTAGGGATCTCTATTCTAAGTTCTGGGGGGATAATCATTTTGTCTCTATTGGGAATCTGGTATTTGTGGGAAAAAAGGTTAGAAATATTCACCTCCACATTTTTCCTAGCGAGTAAAAGGGCTTGTGAAGTCAAGGGAGAAAACCTGACTTGCATCCTTTGGCCCAGATGGCAAATGGGCTCCGGGATTCATTCTATACGCTGGTAGTAAAGATGAATTGTGCCAACCTTTTCCCAGATATATATGTTTTAGGACTAGAATTAGTCTTGGGGCCTCATTACGACCCTGGCGGAACGGGTTAAACGGCGCCGTAAAAGGCTGTGGCGCCGTTCAACCCGTTCCGCCACATTACAAGTTCCCCTCGCGGGACACGTTAAGCACGCATGGGAAAGCGAGGGCCATCTCGTAATAGCCCGTTGTTTACTCCCTCTCCCATTCCCATTCAGCCCTATGGGGGCTGAAATGGGAATGGGGATGAACCGTGTCTGTGTCCTCGAGTGAGGAATTACCGGGCCATCCGGACTCGGAATGGTCCGGTAAGTCCTCATTCTGAGGACACGGACACAGATGCGGTTTTGCCGGCAGCCATGCCGCAAATTGCGGCATGGCTACCGGCATAACTTGTAATGAGGGCCTTGGTCAGTTTGGAAAATCTCAGGGTGCACTAGTTTGTGTCAACCAAGTCAAATGCTACTCCTGACACCATGTGTAAGGGTGTGGAAGGAGGAGACTGACACACAGGCAGCATACATTTGGGCAAAGACTTTCATTTTTAACAAAAGGAATACAAAAACCTACCTACCCCTAACTCTAAGAGGGGTTTCCCTGCCTCAACAAAATACTAAGTAAACGTCAGAATGTCGTAACTAAAGACTCCACTTCCCGTGTCAAAAGCCTCCAGAAGAATGACTCCCTTCTTCTGGATCGATATAGTTCACAAAGTAGGGAATATGTCTCCTCAGTCACAGCCGGGTCCTTGACCCTGTACTTTTCAAACTGATTTTCCTCCAATATCCCTGGTACAGTACCATACCAGGTATACTGATTCTCCACTTAACGGACCTTGACCAAGTTACAACGGCTTCACGTTCTCGGGTCGCACATTGGCTTCTTTTGCCTCCTCAAGGTTCCTGGGCCGCTCCTGTGCCTTGCATATGGGCTCCCAGTTGCTTGCCTCGGTCTCGGGCTTCTATGGGTCTTTCCGAAGGTTTGTTGAAGTTGTTTCCTGTTTTTGCACTGCCATACTCAGCTCCCCAGCACTTCCTGGGAGACGGGCTGTGCTTACCTGCTTGACCGTCTCTCGCAAAGCTCTTCCGGCCCGGGAGCCTCAGCCTCTTCTGGCTTCAGTGTTTTGGTGTTCTCTGGAGCAGGTAGGGACACCGTAACTTATCTGGCTACGGCCCGGTCAGCAGCTGCATGATCAGCTTCTCCACCTGCGGTATGGTTCTTTCACTCGCGTTGCCTCCGGGGAGGGACTGACCACTGGTTCAGTCTTTCTTTCATTTTATGTTGGCTTGAGCCAGTCGGAAGTTGGTAACCACTAGACTGTTCAAGATGGTTCACAGGAGTGCTCTTGGTGTCCCTGCACTTCCTCCTCGTCACAGCACTGAACTGACTGTTCTCCCAGAAGTCAACAGAGTTCTTCTTCATCTCAATAATTTGCAAGGAGGCTCTACTTGGGTAGCTCCTATGCTTCCTCGTCTCGCTACTTTCTAAGGAGATGTATTCCTCCACTCTACAGACATACATAGAAGTACGTGGGTTAGATGGAAAAGTAAGAGGAGAAGTGGGTAGGTGAGGCTTTTCTTAGGTAGACAAACACAGCGTTCTCTCATGATGTTCTCCCTGTATCCCAGAGGGGGAATCCCTCCCCATGAGATCCACTCACTGAGTACCACCCCTCAGGGGACCATCGGGTAGCAGCCTCACCTCCCTGGCTTCATGACGAGGGTCTGTCCCTCAGGGATAAGGGACAACATCATAAGATTTGTCACAATACTGAAATGCGCAGGCCGGCTAGCCAAAACAGAACCTGACAACAGGTGTTTACAGAGGTCACTGTCTTGCATAAAATGAATCCACAGAGCAGACATCAAAAGCCTTCCTCTTTGTTCTCACCTTCTCCATCATCTCATACACCTACATGCCTCAATCCTCTTCGTGCGGCACCAGTGAGCCGGATCATGGTTTCTTGCATTTCAATGTGTGAAGGTGGACGATGAGAAAGAATGAGTATCTGCCATCTTTAAGTGGTTCCTTGCGACAGAGGTACATTTTAAGTGTGTTAGCTGCCTCTTTTTCACTTATGACTCCTGGAACTGATGGACAGTTTCCTAGAAACACAAGATGTTGTAGCCGATAATGACCAACAAGTCCATCCACTCTAATCATTAACTTGCCCTTTCACAAAAACCACACATCTGACAGAATCTGTGGGTTTACCCTCTGTAGCCTCTGTTTTCAGGCCCTGGTCCATGCAAAGGTGTACACTCTCCTTCCCCGGAGCAGGGACAGTTCCCATGCATACCACCAAATCCACCCTCCAGCCCGAAGGGTGGTGAGGGGCATGCACCTACTGAAATAAAACTGCAGAGTGCAGGAGATGGCCCACACCCCTAGTTCTTTGATCACTGAGGTACACAGACACCAGAGTGAATTGTATATGGATCCCAAAGGGACCCCTCTTTATTTAATAACAACACTTATACCTTTAATTCACTCTCGCTTTCCTAGGCTTCCCATGGCATGAGCACCAACTAGATGGGGACCTGTCAGGTCATCTCACCCTTCCTTGAAGGGCTCGTGGGACCCTTGAGCCTGAAGCAACAGACACTTTACCTAACTCAGGTGCCACCCACATGGAGTGTGAGGCCAGAGGATGGCCACTGTGGGTAGTCCCATCTTGCTAGGCATCCTCAGGCAGGCTGCCTCCCTATCCCACTACCTCACGCCAGAGTACCTCCCCTCTGCCCCTAATTGAAATAATGCCCATCTATATATATTGTCCTACACCTACTTAACACTTAACCCTACTTATCATTCCCCCTAACACTTACTCCAAACACTATGCTCCCCTAAATACCAAACACCCTACATAAGAGTACTTAAATATATACATATAACTACACATACATATATACATTGACTTACAACATATACACTAGATAAAACACTATTTCACAATGGGGTGACTGCAGCAGTCATTTACCCCTTCTCAGTACCTTGAGGTCTGGCCTTGTGGTGCTGGCTCTGTACTGGCAGCGACGCTGCTGTTGAACAGACTGGCTGTGCACCGCAGTATGACGGCTGGCGAAGCAGCTGGTTGAACACTGTGCTACATTGTAAGGCTGGTTTGAGGCGGACCAGTGAAGCGCTAGAGACTGGTGACACGGATGGCTGCAGCCTGTCCCCTGATGTGTCTGGGGCCAGACCCCTCTGTTCTTTCATCTAGGTGGTTCCATCCATCACATGGAGCAACCCATGATCACCACTCCTCGTGTGCTCTTCGTAATGTCCTGGACGCTTCCCTGCAAAAGTGTGGGTCCACCCACATTCACCGCCATCTTCAGGCTTCAGGGGCCCTGTTGGCTGGGGGGCTTATCCGCATGCACCGCTACATCCGTGGTATTATTTTCATAATAATTCTTTAATGTGATACAGATTGAAAATAAATTCAAACTTTACACATAATACAAATTGCATACATTAATATTAACTTGTTAAGAGAAACAAATCAGCAAATATAAGCAGAAGAAAATATATGGTGAAGCAAAATTTCTTTAAAATATTTACAACCTAATGAAAAACAAAATACTCAAATAAAAACAATTGTGTGTAGTTTATAGTCTTTGCCTACACATCAGCATAGTCTTAGCCATATACGCAAGCATTAGACGTCTCGCCAAGAGACACCGTGCCTCGAAGTCGAAATAAAGGTACAAGAGATGTGAAACCCCTGCCTGATCATAGTGTCACATGCAATCTTTAACCCACCATAATGAGATGTTTCAGATCAAGGAGCCCAGGTCTTTTTCAATCAGCTGCCACACATTATACAATGCAATAAACAAATGCATGTTGCAGGTGTTAGTGCAATAAAGTCAGAATGAAGTTTTACAAATAGTTAGATGATCGTGTACAAATTCCCCAAGATATTTAGAGATTGAACGCCCCAGAGTCGTACACTCAGTCAACAAATGCTTGGCTGTTTCCAAACATTCAGGCGATTTGCATAAGCGGCAAACTCGCTCACTGGCAAGGATCTTTTCCCTGGCTCCTACGTTATACAGGGTGGGTAATTGCTCCAGACGGAACAAAATAATGAAACGTCTGAGCCTTTTGGTGGGGCAGAGATACAGATATGCTTGTGGTTGCATAAAATTATAAAGTCTATATTTTACGAAGTGAAAGGTCTTTAGGCTGCTCAGGTGTGAAAAATTCTCTAACCAGTCCCATAGGTCCACTTGTTTGCTGAGCGCTTTTAGAACATCCTTAGAGACAATCGCCCCTCTGTGCGTCCAGCCTATATCCATGAGAAATTTGGTCATGTCTTTCAGGAGGGGAGAAGTGGTGTGTTTTTTGCTCACTTCTTGATGGATCACAGCCAGTAACGGATTGGCAGGGCTGCCCTTCATTTTAAGATAGAATCCTGCCCTCTTTTTGAGTACCAATGCTTTGAGTGAGGGAAAGCCCAATTCAAGCCTAATCAGGGCCATTGGGACACTCGGAGGTAATCCCAGTATCCGGCGCCAGAATTTACCCTCCATTACTTGCAGCCAGGTAAGATCGAAAGAGAGGAGAGACTCAAGGCCGTAGGTAATCATGGGCGCAAACACTTGGATGTATAGGTGTCTGGCTCCCCACAAGGTAAAGCCGCCCTGCTTGTTTGTGAACGAATATATTAATGCTGTTACTTGCATTGCCCTGGTTATACGTCCTTGCCGGCACATGGGATAATAGCCCAACGGCTCAATTTCCACTCCAAGATACCGATAGAATGGAGCGTAGAGTATATGGTTATTATGTACCCATAAATTGACTTGGGATGCTCTTTTCCTAGTGAATCTGAGTACCTTTGTCTTGTCTAGGTTTATAGTCAAGCCATTGCACTTAGCGTAATCCCATAGGGTGACCGCAGAGCGCCTGAGTCCAGCTATGGTATTATCAAATACAACCAGATCATCAGCATATGCTAGGACAGTGCATGGTGCCTCACCAATTTTAGGAGGGCAGTTGTTAGCCTCGGCAAGTGCTGCAGGGATGTCATATACGTAGAGGTTGTAAATGAGGAGTGCAGTTACGCATCCCTGCTTTACCCCCCTGCTCTGGATCACCTGTCTAGTCGTACTGCCTTCCTGGTTTAATCTGAGGCACGCAGAAGTATTATGATGCAACTGTTTTAGATAGTATAAAAGACCAGGAGGGCAACCCATTGTTTCCAGCTTAGTCCATAGCCTTGCTCTATGGATAGAATGAAAGGCAGCCTTGAAGTCAATGTATAGAGCATAAAGCGGGGGCTGCCCGTTGCTAAGTGCCCGTGTGCGAAGCATGTCCATCACCCAAAGATTGTGAGAGGTGGAAAAATCTCGCCGGAACCACATTGGAATCTGCTGAGTATGTTGGTCTGTTCCACCCACTTCTGCAGCTCACTAAGCAGTAATGCGGCAAAGAGTTTTCCCGTGATGTCAAGCATAGAGAGGAGCCTGTAGTTGTTAGGATCTATGCGGCTACCTTTTTTGAACACAGGGACGAGGATAGCCGTTTGCTAGGAGCAGGGAATATACATATATATAACAGTGGGGCAGTAGCCACACTATAGTTAAGTTGAGTATTGAGACACATAGGAAACCTGAAAAATGAATTGCTAATAACTTTTCACTCGAGTGACGGATTTGGCTGAAATTGTGCAAGCAGACTTGTTGTCACAGCACCCAGGCCCCTCCCCCCTTCCCATCCTCCACCCCCTCACCCCCCCCCCCCCCGACCCCGGAGTGGACATTTTGGAAAAAATATGTCAAGAAATGAAAAGGTCATTAAGAAAGTAAAAAAATACTGTTTTGGCCTAGTCCACATTCATTTCCCCAGAGAGAAAAATTTCTGCTCAAGCTCACAGCCAAAATCCCTGAACTGAATTGTACCAACTACAAAACAACTTGAGCACAAAGCGTTGACTCGATTTCCGGGTAAGAGAGGTCTGGGGTTATTGCATCCAACAGTTTTAAAAATATTTGATGGAGAACAGGGTTATCCCTTCTCCCAAAATGCTAGCTATATCTCCCATCGTGCTTTGCATGAGAGAGCCTTTTCAGAAATGATAATCCGCCTTTATTTTATGTTACGGGAATAACCATGGCTAGCTGAAAATGAAAAGTAAAAAAAATGCCATTTGGAGTGGAAAAAAACAATGAAATCAGGCTAGAGGTGGGGAGGGGGAAAGAGGGCATTATGTGAAATTGGGGAGTTGGGGGTGCTGGGGTCCATGTTCAGAGCACAAACCTTTTCTCATAGCTGCAGTTATTTGGCGGCATACCCACAGCTATGAAAGAAAACCCAATTGGGAATTGTGTCTCACACTAAAGCGCAAGTGTTTTGGGGGATTAGGAAAGGGCTAGGGAGGTGCAGAGTGGTAGAGGGGGTGGGGAGAGCATGCCAAAGGAAGGGGGCACTTGGTGAGTGCGTGGGAGAGCAGGGAAGATTTTCTTTCCGGATGTTTTTATGGATAACCGTGGTTATTCGAGGTGGCGGGTGCCTACAGATAACCGTGGTCTTTGTAGTACATTGCAGAGGTAACCGCAGTTATGGAGAGAATGTTTTTTAAAAAAGAGAGTTAAAAAATAGGATAATACAAAAAAAATATTTTTTTACAGCTACTTTGAGGTTTGCGGGTGTGAAGTGGACGTGGCCGAAGGACATGGCTATTGGCCTGGTAATGTATTAAAATAAAGAGTGAGAACAGGCGAAGGTTATGCTCGAAAGGCATGTATAGTCATGTAGTGGGTCCAAAAGATACATATTTAGGGAACACGTACAGTGGACACTGCTGAAGGCCCTTTACTGTTTGAAAATACAGTAGGCACGGCCAGAGGCATGCTCACTGGCCTCAAAAGGCATGTATAGTGATTTAGTGGGTCCTAAAGAAACATATTGGGGCAACATGTACAGTAGATATGACTGAAGCCCGTGGCCACTGGCCATGGCAGTGGCCTGGTAGTGTTTTAAAATATACAGTGGTCACAGCCGAAGGCTCGGCTATTGGGCCCAAAAGATATATATTGTGGCCACAGCCGAAGGCCGTGACCAGCTAGTGGATCTAAAAGAAACATATTCAGCCGTGGCCACTGGCCTGTCCGAAGGCCATGCCTAGTGGCCCGTAAAAAAGCTATGGTATAACAAAACCCTTGAAATTCACTGAAAAAACCTTAGTTAAAGTCCAGTTAAATTGAGCAGGTTTATTGCAACAAAACCCTTTTTTGGGAAGTCAGGACCAGGTTAATTCAGTGCGTTCCTGTGGCAAAGCCAATAAGCACATGCAAATTATTTGAGAATGGATTCACAATGACATACAAAATGACAGTATGGGGGACAAAGCATTATGGGGTACATCAACGGGAACGCGCTGAGTTAAGCCTGTCATGACTTTCCACATCCTTTGAGTTTCAAGGTTTTTTTGCGATAAATGTGCTCAATTTAACTGCACTTTTCAGTAGAGTTTTTTCAGTGAATATATATATGTCACCAGTAGCCATCCCAAGAGTTGCAAAAAATGTATACCATATGGTGAATTCATAAGGTATCATCGGAATTGTTTAGACATTTCAAATTTTGATGATGAATGTTCAAGAGCAATTTATAATTTTCCCGTGGAGTTATTGAGAGTGCTTATTCGAAAGCCAGAAACCTCAATCGAGATGTTCTGCTGAGCGATCACTTGTGTGTGCTGTCTGTCCCCAAAGAGGAGGCTCGATTGATACTTACTTTCTGCAATGCCTCTCAACAGATTCAACATATGCAAAGACATTGGCATATCTTGTGTAAGGACTAAGATCTTTCACCAATTTTGCCTAGTCATCCTTGCCTTACTTTCAGGAAGTCACCTTCTATTAAAGATAAATTGGTGTCTAGTTTTTAACCCTCTGCTAATATCAATGCGACTATAGGTACATGGTAGTCAAGTCAAACCAAGTGGTTTCATAAGTGTAGGAAATGTAAAGAGTGTATCAATACAGTACCTTCTAACACTTCATCCTATACTGGGGGTTATTGGGTTATGGGGGTTATAGTGCGGGTTATGCGTGCCCTTCAGCACTTTATATCTTGCAATACCAAGCACGTGGTTTATGTGTTAAGCTGTCCATGCAAAACAAAAAATGGTATGTCTGCAGCACGACATGCACATTCAAAGTGCGAATACTTCACCATTTGCGTGCCATTAGAACTGCTGACCATTCATATGCCATGGCATACACTTCTTCGAGCAACATGGGAGCAAAATTGATATGTTGTCTTTTTTTGGGATAGGACACGTATCCACAAGGGGGTGACAGAAAACCTAAGCTAAACCAACTTGAAAGCAAAATGATTTTGGACTCGAACACAAAATTACCGAAAGGCCACAATATTGATTAGGAACTGTACACTTTTGTTGAAGTTTAGATACCACGAGATGATGCAGTGCTGTTTCTTGTCTTCCTTTTAATAGTTTGCTTTCAGTCATATGCGCTTTTTATTTATGTGAGGATTCGCAGTTTTATATGGAGTTGCTGTGATAGGATTTGTCTAACAGGCTGTGTTTTATGGGTCATCTGCTCCATGTGCCATTATAATCTAGATTCACCCATCGATAGATGTTGAGTTGTACTCTGGCACTCTGCTTTAATCAGGGCCTACAGATGCACTTGTTATATTTATTTATTGTGCATGTGTAAGGCACTTATACAGCAAGTAAATTGTGTTTCAAAGTGCCCACAGAGCAAAACAGAGGGAACATGGGATTGAAAAACAATTAAAACACTGAAGGTTAAAGATAGACCTACTAGGCCTTGTGAGTATTCAGAACGTGCAAGTGCAGAGAGAGGAGAGGGGAAGAGGGAAGTGGGGGGTAAGTGCTTGGCGTGCCTGTGCTCGTGGGTGAGCAACAGATGCAAGTGCCCAGTGGAGGAAGCGCTAGAGAGAGGTCAGCTGCCAATAAATATGTAAGTGCAGGCCTACAGTGGCATAGGCCAGTGGGTGCCAAGGCAAATGCTGGGAGTGGTAGAGGCTCAAGGTGATTAGGTGTGGGAGGCCAGGGCCCAGAAGGAGACATAAGGGCCCTGCTCACCAATCTTAGTGTCATGCATGCCTCTTTACACTTAGGTACTGCCCCAAGATCACACGTCTCACGGCCAGGAGCTACACTCAGGAGTAAACGTCCTGTTACCTCACAGCAGCATGGACGTCATTATTTGTACCACAGATTGCCATGGCGTTTGGGCAGACATGGTGGACCACGCACTTCAATGAAGAGACGCTTGCGGCTGCGGCTTCCAGGGGATACAGCCTCCTGATCCTCAACACGTCAACAAACACGTGACACGGCATCCCGAACCTCCACACACATCGCCAGGCACAATAACTGTTCTCACTTACTTGCCCCACGGATCCCAAAACATGACACTCACGTCCAGGTCACGTGGCACGCTTCCAGCAACAAATAAGGAGTTACGGGACCCGACACGTGATGCGGGCACTCGGAATCACGTGATCCGGGTCCTGTAGTGGTGCACTTAAAACAGCTGTGTTTCCGTTGTTCAGTGCTTCTCAGCTGTTCCAACCAGCGTTTGGCGTCTCGTATCTTCAGCTCCTGTTATCTCGTGTTCTTTGACCACGGACTTCGTTTATTGGATTCCCTTTGCCTCATCGTCATCGGCTTCACACTTCTGCTTTGCTGCTCCTCCTGGTTTGATCACAGATTGCTAACACGGACTGAATTTGGACTATCCTTTTGCTTCAGACATTTTTGGACCGTTCTGCTTCAGCTTCTGGATTCAAGTACTTTCCGTGCATTTTGCACTTTGTCCTTGCTCAGGTGCTTCTAGTGTGTTAGTTTCAGTGACTGGCCATTCTGTTGCTCGTCCTGTCAGCTGCTGCTTGAACTCACTGAGGGAACAGGGTTTACTCCTGAACACTCCACCACGCTTCAGGTCACCTCCCAGTAAAGACAACCTGCATTAGACATTCTGGTAGGTGTCCTTTCCTTGTTATCTTATTGCCCCATTGCTCATTGTCTGCTCCATACTTATCTAACCTGCTCCTTCCTTCACAGCAGCCACTTGGAGGACCTGGTGTTCCTGTTCCTGCCACCTGTGGCCCTAATTCTCGAACAGCAAGTGTTTTGTACCTTGCTGTTGGTTGCTTAGGGACGGAGGTATTCATACTCCACGCAAGCCTCAAGTCTTGACACTTAGCAACTGTGGGATTAGCAGAGCAAGGGAAGGATGAGGAGAAAAGGAAAGTATTGAGGAGCTTCCTGAATTTGAGGAGATCCGGCTCATGACGAAGAGGAAGGGAGAGGCTGTTCCATAAGAAGGAGCCAGGTGAAGAAAGAGAACAATCCCCTCTGTTTAGTGAAGTGCTTGACATACAGAGAGTTGGTACCGGAGGAATGTAAATATGTAGATGCAGAGTATTTAGTAAGAGCAAGTTGTAGATAGCATAGTCTCCGGCCCCAGACAGCCTTATGGGTGATGCAGAGGGATTTAAATTTGATCTTTGCAGCAACTGGGAGTCAGTAGAGAGTTTTTAGGGCTGTAGAGATGCAGTCCCTGGGCTTGAGGACAAGGATAAGACTTGCTGCCCTATTCTGGATTAGCTGGAGGGGTCATAGGGAGGAAGATGGTATATTCAGGAAAAGGCTATTGCAGAAGTCTAGCCTAGAGACAACCAGAGTTCTGGAGACATTGAGCTTCTAGAGGAAAGTGAGAAAGGGAAGAATTCCTTTGTTTATTTTATTTTAACATTTATAGCAGCGCACCTATCACTCGGGCATCTGAGCGCTAGTTACATAGGTAGGTACAGTTGCATGGTAGGAATAGTTCAAGCCAGTGGTGCAGGCTATTAGTTAAGCAGGTGCGTCTTTTGTTTTTTTTCTGAGGAGTTGGTAGGACGTCTCTGAGTGAAGGTAGAGTGGGAGATTGTTCCAGAGGTTTGCTGCAGCAATGGGGAAACTTGAGCCACCTGCTCGTTTTCGTCTGAATCTGGCAGTGAGTAGGCGCTGGCTGTTGGAGGATCTGAGCCGTCTGGCTGGTCAGTATTTCTTGAGAAGGAAGAGTTGAAAGTGGGACTTCTTGGCAAGGTCCTGAATGTGAGGGAGGAAGGAAAGAGAGGAGTCGAAGATGACTCTAAAGTTTCTGGCTTAGGATGAAGGAGATGGAGGAGAGCCCATAGAGGCTAGCCAGAGTGAGGGGAAGAAACAGAGAGCAGGAGTTCCAATAGGAAGGATCTCAGTCTTGCTGGAATTGAGGCAGATATTGTTGGAACTGCACCAGGACGGGATATCAGATAGGCAGTCCGGAATGATGGAAGAAGTAAGGAGAGTGTCAGAAGGAAGACGAGTTGGGTGTCATCTGCGTAACACTGGAAGTTAGGGGAGAATGTGGAAATGAGGTGCGCCAACGGAGCAAGGTAAGTGTTAAAGAGCCAGGGAGTGAGGTTGGAGCCATGGGGACACCAGAGATGCAGAGAGAGGTATGGGAGGAGTCATCTAGCCTAGAAAGAGGAAGGGGTGGGAATCATTATTTAGGCATCATGTACAATGTGTAATGTGCATCAGTTACATTTGATGTAGGTACTGTGTGCATTAGCACTTTAATATCTTTGTGTATTGGACATGTTGATCTGCAGTATTTGCACTTTAACATTGTACATGTTTTTTTTTCATGGATACATGCTGCATTTGTACATTGATATAGGTACTGATTGCATTAGCACTGTAATATCATTCATGTATTGCACATGTTAATTTGCAGTTTTTGCACATTAATATTGTATATGCCTTTTTCATGGATACATGTTGAATTTGCACATTGTATTGGCTCTGCGTTCATTTTACGAGGTGTTTATATCATGGATATCTTAACTTAACTTGGCGGGTTCTTTCATTTCTGAAGGAGAACCAGCTATTCTGCTGAGGCTTGTGTTTTACTGCCAGCACTATACATTGCACTTTATTTGGGGCCCCTTGAGGTGGTCATCCTGGCATTGCTTATGGTTTTAATGTGTATTTGGTATATGTGACCTTCGTACTGTATGCACTTGCACTTTAATAACATCCACGCATAACGCATGTTCATTTGTAGCATTGGCACTTTAATCTTTTTAAACTATTTTATAAATGTATTTGCATTTGTAAAGTGCCCAAGACCGAGGGCATCATGGCGCTATTTCAGACCTGTTACATTCATCTTGGCAGCAAAGGACAATACATTAGGGGAGGGAAGCATAACAGGTTAAAGGGATAAGGGCCTTTCGGCTTGGAAAGATAGGGTTGGGGGGAGCCCTCAGGGTGGGGCTTGACAGATTATGATTCCAGGTGGCGTGGGTGGGCGGCAGTCCTTACGCAAAGAGACACGTTTTGAGTGCCTTGCAGAAGGGATGGTACTCAGTTTCTGCTCTTAATTCAGGCAGGAGGGTGTTCCACTGGGTAGCAGCTACTGTAGGGAAGCTGCCCCTTCCCCCCCTGCTCTTACCCTTTTCACCTTTGGAAGGACTAGCCTGTGTGCCCCGGTGGAATTCTGAACATGTGTTTTGCTTGGTTGTGTTTTGCATCAGCATTTTATAATCTGCACTAAGCGCTTTCCTTTTTAAACATCGAGTAGAATATGTGGGTTCATTGTCTGTGTAGTGATGCTCAAATATGAATCCATCTTTCCTGTTTCTTTTTTCGATGTCAGTTGTTTCTTTTTTGGATGTTGGTATATACAATTTCTGCGTGATTATGATATGGCCGTGATGCCAGTTATATTGTACATGTGCCATTTCATCTATATGATGCAAGGATGTCTGATCAAGGTGCTTTGTAGTCACCTTGGCCTTTTACATGTGGACCTCACAGTTGTATAATATCTGTGATAATGTGATCTACGAATTTGCAGGTGAATGTGCCAGCATGGGCAGCATTTATTTTTAGCCATTGAACACGTTTAAGTATTCATGTTCTTCTGTTCTCTGTTGCGCCCAGTTACCTTTGGGTTTGGCACGCCATACAAAATCAATAAATAAACTAACTTTTGTTCACACACGGGGCCACAATAGCTGCACTAGATACGATTATGGTTTTCAAACAAGACATGCCACGTGAGTCCGGGCTGTTGCTTTCCATCAACTATGGGTTTTGTAGTTTTTGCCAGCTTCATTCATCAGATGGCGCATGTTGTCACACTTTGGTCCGGGTTGGTATTTAACATTGGTATGCATCATGGGTTATATTCAAAACCTTGGCCTAAACGCTTTGGTGCAATATTGACATGTCTTCCCTCTTAATTAATTGGGGTGAATATCATTGTTGTTAAGGCAGTGAGCTTAGCACTACGAGCTTTGTAGCAGTTAATTATGGATGCCAGTGTCACTACTTGTTATAATGGAGCACTCAAGTCCCTCGAAATGAAAGTAGCACTATGTTTGTATTTATTTGTCTGTTAGTCTTTTGATCAGTGTGTGAACAAGCACCTTTTGGTGAAAAACACGTAACTTTTTTTTCACCTCCCAGAGGCTTTGCTTAAATAAATATGTCGTGTTGACTTTATTTGACATTTTTTTAATGTAATTTGGGAATTCTTAAGGTCCTCGGTGTGTGGTCCACTCACTGTTCATGTGAGTGGGACATTCAAGGAGGAAGATTCTTTTTGAAAGCCTAGTCTGCAGGCTTTCTGTCACGCCGGCCTTCTCTCTTACTCTCGCTGCCAACTACAGGCCCTCCAGACCGACCTCCCCCTTCATCTCAGAATGGGCAGACCTTTCCTCTCTTCTTGCCTCCTCCCCCACATCTATCTTCCTTGGGGACTTTAACATCCATCTTGACTCTCCGATGTGGCTACTGTACTCTTCCACGACCTCTGCCACTTTCTTTCCCTCACTATGCTTCCCTCTGGCCCAACCCTCTCTGCCGGACACACCTTGGATGCTCTCATCTCAACAGACATCCCACTCGTCTACCCTCTTACTACCCATCTCTCCTGGTCTGACCACTCTCTCCTTTCTTCCCACCTTGGCCTCCCCTGTCCCCTGATGATGCCTCTGCCTACACTGCCAGTCTCCTTCTCATCATTCGACTGATGAAACGTGTCAGTCGCTGCATTTTCCTCTTCCTTCAAACCTCCCCCACCCCCTTCATTTGACTCTCCTTCTGACTCTGTTCTAGCTAACCTCCATCTATCTATCTCTAACAACCTGGAAATCCTTGCCCATGAGGATCTGCATGAAGCCTGGCGCCAAATGCAACTCTTGGTATGACTCTGACTTGGCAGCTTTGTAACACATGTGCAAAGCTTCAGAGCAGAAGTAGCAGGCATCTAGCTCATCCTCTGACAAACTGGCCCGCCGCCTCCTCCAAAGGCAATATCGTCTCGCCATCTGCTCCAAGAAGAGGGGGCTTGTGTCCAAACCCACCTCTCTGGAGCCACCAATAACACAGCTGAACTTATTAAAATCTGCAGGGAACTTGCCAATCCTACTGCAGTCTCCTCCTCTCCTCCTCCTTCCCAGGCCCTCTGCACTGGCTGCCCACTTCTCCTCCAAAACGCAGGACATCCTGTCCTCTCTGCCATCTGTCCCTCCCCTTCTCTTGCCTCCCTTGGCCTTCCTCTACTACCCATACTCTCTTCCTTCTCTCCCATTTCACCAGAAGAGATCTCTAGAGTTGACCGCTCTATGAAAGTCTCCTCTAAACATGTGCTCCCCTGCTCCTCCAGATCCATCAAGGACAACATTCCCACTCTTGCCTCAGCCTTGGCTGACCTCTGCCACCACTCCTTTGACACCGGCTCCTTCCCACGATGCCTTAAGCACTCTCTTGTGCACCCTCTCCTAAAAAAGATGTGTGCAGACCCTTCTTGCCTGGCTAACTATCACCCTATCTCTATCACCCCTTTTTTGGACAAACTCATGGAGAAGTTGGTCATCCCCCAACTGACCCTCCACACCAAAATGGCTGGCTGCCTCCATGACCACCAGTTCAGGGCATTCAGAGGCATGGAAACTGCTCTCCTTAACACCCGTGAAGACCTGCTCTCTAACCTGGACTCACACGCCCTCTGTTCTGATCCTCCTCGATCGTTCATCTGCCTTGACAAAGTCAACCACTCCATCCTCATAAACCATATCCATGATACCCCCTAGGCATCATAGACCGGGCACTGGCGTGGCTGACCTCCTTCCTTTCAAACAGACCCTACCAAGTGCAAATGGGTCCTTTTCTCTCCTCCACCTCACTCTCTCACTCTCTACCTGTGACATGCCTCAGGGCTCTATCCTATCGCCATGGCTCTTCAACATCTACATGGCCCCTTAGCCAACTTGATCGCCACCTTCTCACCTCATTTCCAGTGTTATGCAGCCGACACACATCTCTCCTTCAAGTTGCCATCCTCTACCGCCTCCCACTCCTCTCTCATACCTGACTGCTATTCAGGTATTGTGCACTGCCAATGATCTCTGCCTT
The DNA here is from genome assembly GCF_040938575.1 of Ambystoma mexicanum. Lineage (NCBI taxonomy): Eukaryota > Metazoa > Chordata > Amphibia > Caudata > Ambystomatidae > Ambystoma > Ambystoma mexicanum. The sequence continues at coordinate 1,304,109,644 of NC_090922.1, forward strand.
AATGCCAGTAAAACAGAGATCCTTCTTATTGGGATGCCTGCTCCTTGACCCTCCCCCCCACCCCACTCTCTGGCCGGCCTCCTTGTGTCCCCTCCCTTCATCTAATTGTGAGGCAAAAAACCTGGAGATCATCTTGGACACCTCCCTCTCTTTCTCTCCACACACCTCGGACCTTGCCAAGAAGTCAGACTTTCAGCTCCACCTCCTCAAGGGCATTCTACCTTTCCTCACCATCTCCAGAGCCCTGATTCTCTCTAGGCTGGACTACTGCAACAGCGTCTTCTTCGTTTTGTCTCTTTCCTCCCTTCACTCCCTTCAACTAATCCAGAAAAGGATTGCAAGACTTATTATTGGCCTCAAACCCAGGGACCACATCTCTCCAGCCCTAAAATCTCTCCACTGGCTTCATGTGACCGCAAGGATCCCATTCAAGACCATATGCATCATTCACAAGACTGTCTGGGGCCTGGGACCTCTCTACATCCAGCATTCCCTCCCTAAATACCTCTGAGCCAGAGACCTTCGGTCCTCTGGCTCCAACTATCTGCAGGTCAAACGTTTCTCCAAGCAGAGAGTGGGAGGTAGATCCCTCTCTTCAGCTGGCTCCTCCCCCTAGAACGGCCTCCCTACCCCCCTCAGACTTGAGCCAGATCTTTTTAAGTTCTGGAAACTTCTCAAGGCTTTCCTTTTCTCCTCTTCCTTTCCTCTCCTGCTCCTGTGCTAAACATTCCCTCTGCCGCTACCACTGGGGCCTGGTACCTTCAGAGTCATACAGGGGCCAAACCACCCCCCACTAGTCCCCCCAGCATCCCCTGCCAGCACTTGCCCTCAGGCTCCCTTCCCCATACATGCCCTAACCTGGTTTACCCTGTCCACCATACTCACCCTCCATTCCCCCCTCTCTTTCCCCTGGCACTTGCACTCCCTCCCTTTGGGCCCCCTCCTGCACTTCTCCCTCTACCCCCCTGCACTTACCATCTTGACTTGCACTTGCACGTTAGGATTGTTACAAGGCCCATATAACAATTTTTTATTGTATTCCTATACCCCCCTCCCACAACTTGTCTTGTTGCGCTTGGAAGCACTTGTGTATAGGCGCCATACAAATGTGCAATAAATAAATAAACCTACCGTGACCTGTCTGAGAGAAAGGAGCTGAACCAGGGAAGGGAGACCTACGCTGGGAGATTTTTGGGGTGCAGGACGAAAAAGGTTGGATTTATCAAAGTCATTGTGAATGTCAAGAATGAGCAAAATAAAAATCTCACTGTTGCCTAATATCCTCCATCGAATATTTACTGGAGGTATGAAGATGGAATTAAGGTGCAGCACCTGAACTAATTATTGTCATGCATGCAATTACTATTAAACTATACACATTCTAGAGATGGGACAATCATTTCAGGACTCTGCCGGATTCTTAGGGGGCATTCCGGACAAAGGGATTTATTTATTTATTTATTGTTCACTTGTTAGGCACCTATACAGCAGGTAAATACTGTTTCAAAGCGCCCACAGGGCAAAGGGAGGGAACACAGTGTGAAACACATTAGTAAACACACACAAAAAAACACAGTGGGGGGAAAAAGGGTAAACAAAAGGATGAATCTACTATGCCTTGTGACTATTCAGAACATGCAAGTGCAGCAAGGAAGAGGGGAAAGTGCTAAAGTGTTGGTGCTCATAGGTGAGTCACAGATAAGTGCATAGTAGAAGTGCATGGTGAGCAGAGTGCTACACGGCCAGGGGCCGCGATGGCTAAGTGCAATTCTCCAAGGTGGAAGGGAGTGCAAGGGCAAGTGCTGAGGGTAGACAGGAGCTGGGATGATTGGGTGTGGGAGGTCAGGGGCCCCGAGGATGCATGAGGGCCCAGGACACCAATCACAGCAGCTGTGCAAATTAGCAGAGGAGAGAAGAAGGGAAGGCAGAGTTAAGGAGGAAAGTCTTGAAGAGCTTCCGGAATTTAAGGAAGTTCTGCTCAAGGTGCAGAGAGAGGGGGAGGCTGTTCCATAGGAAGGAGCCAGCGGAGGAGAGTCTTGCTGCCCTATTCCGAATTGACTGGGATGGTCGCAGAGTGGAAGAAAGCAGATTAAGGAGGGACAACGCTGGTAACTTTTTCAGGTGTGACAGGGGAAAAGAAGAAGAGGGAGGTAGGAGGAGGATGAGAAGCCAAGAGAGGGGGAGTGAGAAGGGTTGGGAGGGTGAGAAACACAGATGTTCAGGATGTCCTGAGTATTTGCGGAGAAGTGAGTGGCCAGTGCATTGCAGAGAACCCGGGAAGGGGAGGAGGAGAATGCGGAAGGGTTGGCTAGTTCCCTGCAGATCTTGAAAAGTTCAGCCGTGTTATTGGATGCACAGGAAATCTGTGCCTGTATGTGGGCTCTTTTCTTGGCACGGATGGAGAGTAGTATTGCCTTTGGAGCAGGTGACAGGCCAGCTTGTCAGAGGATGTGCCAGAGGTTTGCCACTTATATTCGGCCGCTCTGCACGTTCGTTTCAAGGCCGTAAATTCAGAGACATACCAGGTGTTACACTTAGAGGCGCGTTTCAGGCGGATCCTCATGACTGGGGCAAGAATGTCAAGGTTATTTGTCATGGACAAATGGGGGTTGCTGAGAGTAGAGTCAGTGGTAGAGTCAGAGGTAGGGGGTGAGGTGAGATGAATGTGGAGGTGAAGGCAGTGGCTGACACACATTTCATCTGGCAAATATTAGCCTATGAAGTTGGCAGGGCTTTTGGGGGCGTGGTCAGAGGGCCAAAGGGACCCAAATGGGAGGAGAGAATGGTCTGACAAAGAGAGAGGGGTACAAGTGGGGAGGAGAAAGAGGTGTCAGAGTGAAGGAGGGCATCAATAGTGTGTCCACCCAAGTGGGTTGGACCAGAAGGGAGAATGGAGAGGGATAGAGAGGAGCAGAGGACAATGAAAAGAGTAGATGCTGTAACAAGGGAGTGCAACTGGATGTAGAAATCCCCCAAGAGGAGGAGATTGGAGGTGGACGAAAGTAAGGAAGAAAAGAAATCAGCCCATTCAGAGAGCAGTGCTTGCTTGAGTAACAGGGGTTACAGGCCAGTATGGAGCGAGATGGGGGGCATGGTTATAGTCCGGTGACTGTGGTCAAGAGCATGAATTTGGGGAGGAGCAGACAATGCTGTCTAAATATGAAGGTCTGATGAGGAAGGTAGAGATGGGCAGGAGCAGAAGGAAGTGTTCTAGAAGTGTGGAGAGGACACTGGGATGTAACAGGGCAATTTATCTCCATCAAGCAGCAACCTTGTTGTACATAGGTAAGTGGCGAGGGAGAGAGATGAGGGCATTAATGAAAGCTTAAACGAATTCGGAATTAGTTTGGAGGAACTAATCACCCAATCATACAATCACGAAGGACAATCAGCAATTCTGTCAATTTTCCACTTTTTGAAGGCTGCACATAAAAAGACTGATTTATGTGTTGCCCTCAAAAAGCTGAAATCGCATGAATTTTGAGGGTTTCACTTAGCAAAACCTTCCTTTTGTCCTTACTCCCCCGCACCCTCACTGCCTCTTCTTGCCACAGGCATATATACACACTCAATCACCCACCATATTTACACACGCAAACACGCAACGAGTTACATTTACACCCTCCCCAAACATTCCTTTTAGACACATACACACCAACATACAGTCACCCACACACTCACCTATGTCTCCCGCGAGTCCTCCTCTCGGTCCCGCCGTGCCTGTCAGCCCCTGCACGCACTCAGGGCGGTCTTTCTAAATCAGTCTTTTTTCAAATCGATTTTCTGTAATCGATTTTTGTTCACTATGTACCCAATTAGCCGAGGTCAGGACACCCACCTTTTTAAACGTTAACATGATTGGACAAGATTTGTTTATGCGTGACATGAATGAGGTAAGGGGGTGGACATTGGGCAAGAAGATGAGGTTCATGCAACGCTCAAGGAAAAAAGTGCATACATCTAAAACACACAAAAATAATAAAAAATCTACCTGCAAATCATCTCCAGCAACAGGCACACAGCCTGTGGGGCGTGTTTGGTTACATAACCACTCATTGAACCGCATGGACGTTCTAATCCCTATAGCCAATCCCAACTACCACCTGCCACCACCCAAAACACATCCTCTTGGGAGCTCTTTAAGCTAGCTCTATTGCGCAGCAAGCATCACACTTTGTGCTCTCTATGGTGTACAGTGTTATTGCTAAGAAGTCTACAGTGACATAAGGGCTCAATTGCCAATTTAAATTAGCTCCAGGTGTAATAAAACTTTCTTAACCAACTGTCTCTTCAGCCACTTGATTTATAAGCAAGATGTGTCTCCTGTACGACGTCCTTTCATCGTGGAAGTTTTTTTGCAGGTTTTGTACAGAATTCTTTTTAACGAAAAAACTCATCAATTTTTTTTAGGGGGGGCTTGAAAATTATATATATGGGGTGTGAGTGTTTAGGAATACATAACAAATTTAAGGGAATAGGGGTTAGGTGGGACCGCCCGACCCGCCCAAAAATAATTTCCAGAATATTCAATGGGTTTTTTCGTTTACAAAAACGTGGTAAAAAACCCCATGAAAAAACATCCCACAGTGAAATGACATGGAAGCGTGTCTCCCCGCATCTCTTGCGAGTCTTTATAAAATCAAGAAAAGCTCTAGCAAAGCCAGCTGTTATGACCTGTGTACAAGTATTAAATAAGCATTTTTTTGGCCATGACAACGTGTGCCCAGGTACTCACACCATTTCCAGCTGATGCTACTTTATCTCCAGGTAGTAGCATGATGGCAGGCACTGCCAAAAGCCTATGCCATACCTACACAAAAGCCAAAGCAGGTGCCTTACTAATGCTTTGTTATGCAAAGGTGGCCAATGAGGTTTCACATGCTTACGGATGTCTGTGCCCTCCATGCCGCCTTTCCTGTAACATTTTTATCTCCAGATGCCAAATGGATAAGACATTTCACCAAAGGCGCCCCTAGAAGGGGGCATAGAAGTACAATTGTGTCAGGAGTATGCGCTGCCACTTAATTCTAATAGTATAAATGAAGCAGTCGAAAGTCAATATCAGATACCTTTGTTGGGTAATCGGTTTATTTGTAAACTTATAGGTCTTGTTGGTTACCCTATGTCAGGACAACCTTAGACTAATGTATGGGTCTTATTGGTTGCCCAAGTAAAAGCAAAGAACAAAATGACAAATGTTTCTAGCAGCCCATTAGAAAGCCAACACGTGTTTCGACCCTCTTGGGTCCTTTTCTACATCCAACTACTAATTTTGAGAATTGGTGTTAACCGTTTTGAGACATTATGGGCATTACGAGTTTGGAGGCAGCCATGGCGCTATTTTCCCGAGTTCACCATTTGCTGACATTCTTTTTACTATAATTAATCACAAGGTTAGTCTCTGAAGTTTAACAAACTTGTGTTCTTACCAGCATCACAGCAGATTCAACTCTTGCTCTGAATTATGATGAGTAATTGGTAAAACACTAAAAATATTACGGTGGTTGTTACGCGCATCAAGTTTTTTTACGCACATTATGTTTAAGTAGACCAATTAGAGATGACAAGATTCTCATTAAACAATGGGTTCTGTTCCATGATTGTATTTTTCATAAAAAACTATTGGATTTGAATATGATGTTAAAATATTCATGTAAAATATGATTGTACATATCTTTTTTAGAAACTTGATCTGCCCCTGATGAAGAGTGTTGAATCACTCGAAACACGTTGGGCCTTCTACAGCTTCAACATTACGAATAAAATGAAGATTGGTTCTTGTGACCTCATCTGATTGAAAGTCTATTTTTTGAACAATTTGTCTTTGAAAACCTAGATAACTCGAATTCCCTTTGGAAATAACATGTATTTTACTGTTTACATTATCAATTAATTACTGGTCTGGTATTCCAGACACAAAATAGTGTGCAGGGGATGTGAGTTCCCAAGTTGGGATGTGCGTTCCCAAGTTGGGAACTTAGCTATTTCTCTCATTATTCTATACAACCTAAGTGTCAAGGTTGTTTCTCTCTCCTCTGCACCTCAAAACTACTTACTTCTCTTCTCTTCACTTTCTTTAACAAATACCCTAGAGACTTATCTATATACTTTCTACTAGGGTGTGCCATTAATGTCCATTGTTTTTCTTGAACACATTTTATAACACTTTTTTTCAAAGGAATTGCAAAGATTTACAGCCAGTTTTAAATATATAACATTTTAGCAACAGTCACTCAACCTGCTGAGCTACCCTGGTCGCCTTCTTCAGAGTCAACAGCATTAAATCTCCAGTTACACTGACCCTGTGCATAGATGTATTGACGGTGTACCAGTGGTGGCTTCTCATAATGGGCGAGGGGCACCGACCGACAGGCACCCTCACACATTATGGAGGAGCCAATCAGCCAGCCCATTGTAAACACTCAGCACTCCCTCAGAGCGCTCTTTGGCTGGGTTGAACTTTTAAAGGAAAACACGGTTTCTGTTTGACAGTTCTGTTCCCCAACCTTGCATAGCCAATGATTTATGCAAATCCAGGGGTGTTTTGCTTCCCCAGCATTGCCTGGCCCTTTGGGGGTGCTAGCTGAGGAACTGCATGTTTGTATGTGCGATGGGAAGCGCAATTGTGCCTCCTTGCACGTACAAACAGAGCGGGCCACTTTGTCATCAGTGTTCTAGATCTTGCGCGCATGTGCAGGAAGCGCTCTTTGCTTCCTGCTCATGCTGCGCGGAAGCTGGAGCACTGGGAGGGAACGTCAGGACCGGGGCAGAAGGTATGTTAATTTAAATATGTGAATGTTTGTGTGTATGCTTTTCTTGTGTGTAATGAGTGAGTGTATGATGATGGGTGTGCGTGTGAATGAGCAACTGCATGCTGTATGTGAAGGTTGTGTGAATGTGTGTGTGCATGTGTTTGTACTGGGACATGGAGCTTATTTTTGCAGGAGGGGTGTTGTCCATCAGCTAAAATCAGCTCCCCATGCGAGGCACTGCAGGGGCGGGGGGGGGGCAGGCATGGTATTATTTGTTTCTGCCCACCTGTGATAGATGCCTAGTAAAAAAAATACCATGCCTTCTCTTTGGGCCCGTCAGCACCTCGCATGCACACATAATCACATATTGACCCAGCAGGCAGGCATGTCATTTTTTTACTGGGCATCTATGATAAAGTAAGCATGATACGTGTTATTATGTAGTTAGCCACTCTAGAAATTTCTTACTGTAGCATGCCTTTTTGCATTGAGCATCATTGATAAAGTAAGCATGAAAAGTGTTATACACGTGGCAATACTGGCATTTTGATGCAGCCAGTCTAGCCATTTCTTATTATGGTATGACATTTTGTATTGGTTATCTTTGGTAAACTAAGCATGATATGTTATATGGCTAGACTGGAATTTTGGTGCTGCTAGTCTAGCCATTTCTTACTGTTGCATGATATTTTGTATTGTGCATCTGTGATAAAGAAAGCATGATACATGTAATTATGTGGCTAGACTGGCATTTTGGTACAGCCAGTCTAGGCATTTCTTACTGTGGGATGATATTTTATATTGGGCATCTTTGATAAAGCAAGCATGATAAGTGTTATTATGTGGCTAGACTGGCATTTTGGTGCAACCAGTCTAGCCATTTCTTACTGTTGCATGCCATTTTGAATTGGGTATCTTTGATAAAGCAAGCATGATAAATGTTATTATAAAGCTTAAATGGCATTTTAATGCAACCAGTGTGGACATACTTTCATATTGTTGCAGGGCATTTTTGATGGTAAAGCCAACTGGAGTATGTTCTTACATGGGGATACTGCCGTATTTTGGCTGAACAAGCATAGGCATGATTTCTTATAGTATCATTACTGACATTATGCGTAATGCAAACATGAATATGTGCTTAAATGGGAATACTGCCATATATTGGTGCAGCGAGCATGGAAATGTATGGGCGCAGCCAGCATGAAAATATTTTTATACTAGCATATATTGTGGGCAAAAGCAACCCGAAAATGTGTTGGTGAAATGCTGCTCTGCACTGTTTGATGACTTGCATCTATTGGAAGTTTTAATGTGCAAAACCAATTGCAAACGGTCTGCCATTTTACACAATTTTTGAACCATTTTAAGCCCCCCAACACTCTCAATTGGTTCGTGCTCCCTCGCTAAACTCCTTCGCACTGGCATATTTGGGGGAAATATTTACACCCCTCCAATTAGAAAAATTCACTAGCCGCCAATGGGGTGTACAGGCAGAAACTGAAAACTGGGAACAATACTAAAGGTGCAAAGTGAGAGTCCTGCAATTGTTGCTAGAAACCCACGGAAGCAGCGGTCACCTTTCCCCTGTACTCGGAGTCTGTAGGTGATATTTCATCTGTTAAACAGACTGTCCTTGACTATCATTTGAAACTGAGGTATGAGGAATAATTCTTCAATCAAACTGACTCTTTGACTAGCTATTATTCAAAGCTGAGCTGGAAGTGATGTCTCTTCTGCTAAATACCACCTGAAACTACCCATTATTTGAAGCTGGGCTGGGAGTGATGTCTGCTTGAAGTAAAGAAATGCAGCCTCTCGATGACTGCAAGGGCATTTTTGCAACTGTTGAACATGAGTTAACTTTTTAGGATGTATATTAACTTGATACAAATCATGTATTGCATTAAACCCACTCTGAACATGCACGTTTTATTAATCAGATTGGCAAAATATAGGTGTACTTAAACCAGTTTGGCCTGTTGACCCTTATTTGGTGTGCCACCATCCCGCCCCACCATGGTGTATTTTTGCCTCCCCCCACTGATTTCTAGTGACGGCAATGCTTTTCAAGGAAACTCCAGCCTTCCTGCGAAATACATTTTTGCTCCTATCGCATGACTCAGCCACTAAGCAGCAAGCCAACGTTTAAAAAAAACTAAACTATTTTAGTAGAACTCAGAAGAGTACATAATCTAGCAATGCACGAATTCCCATTCCCAACGTGCGTATATTTCTCAATTTTGACCATCTCGAAAGGTCATTTTTTCGACAATTTGGCCGTGAAATGAACACTATTTCATGAATTGCACAATCAGTGATCGCACTCCGACCGCACTGCCTGGGCATCTGCACCCTTACACACAGCATCCTTTGTAATTTTAGAGACTCATTTCTGAAGCACCCCTGGCCTCTGACGCCGGAAGTGAAAGTATAAGCCCCAGCACAATGTGTTCACGGATTTGGAGATCGTTTCCGTTTCTGTTAAAAGTGCAAGTTTGGTTGAAGCACTACTGTCTGCCAGGGGTGTTGCTAGGTCTGGAAAAGATCAGGGGCTAAGTTAATGTTGGGACTGGCGGGACTCGGGGTTAGCTAGCATTTTGGTTGTAGCAACTGCGCTTCTTTCCGGAGCTAGAACCAAAAGACCCTGGGCTATACCCACCTCAGCCCCAGTAAGGCCTCTGCTGTCTGCGTTCGTTTTCATTTGTAAAAACAGCATTTTCAGTTCCAGAGGAAGGTAACGTTACAGTTAACAGAGCAACGCAGGCTGAATTGGCTGTGTCCTTTGTGGTGATAGCAAAATGGCAGCAGTTGTGTTTGTGGCCACAGAGATGGCGGTGTTGGCGATAGTATTAAAGATATGTTATCCGTGTCGAGGTAGCCCCCTGAAGGTGAAAATGTGCTCTATAAATACACCCGTTATGTTGTGAGGTTGGTGACAGTGTTGCTAGTAGTGTTGGTGACTGTGGGGGTTTTGATCAGGTGACCCTTGGCTCTCCAGATGTACGGGACTACAAAACCCATCAACACTAACCAGCATAGTCAATAAAAAGGACCCTTGGGGGTCATAGTCAAAAACATCTGTGAGGCAAAAGTGTCAGACCCCTGGCCCAAGGCAGTGGTCTGCAACCTGAGGTTCTCCAGATTTTTTGGGCTACAGCTCCCATGTTCCCTCACCATTGACTATGCTGGTTAGGACTGGTTAGGACTGATGGGAGTTGTAGTCCAACACATCTGGAGAGCCAAAGGTTTCAGAGCGCTGCCCTTGGGAATTCTCCCTTCTGCATCTGATCACCCCACAAACTCTGGAAACCTACTCAGGCTGGTAACAATGTAACCCATGGTCCCCTAGAACCACTTAGTATTTGGATAGGAACTGACCACAATTCCCTGACACACAAGCAGCCCATAAGCACTTTGGATATGACACCAGGCACTAGGTAGAAAGATGCAGACCCGTTACTCTCCACTCTTAAGCCCCTCTTCCTATAATGTGTTCAGTTTCCTTTTTTTCATTAAGTATGTTTACTATACAATAACATTGTTTGTGCAATTGACAGGAATGGATTGGATGCTGGACTACCTGTTTTCTGTACTCCTTCCACCTGCACCCTGTATATTCTCCGCTTTGTAATGACTTGTTTGTGATTTTGCACTAATCAATCAAAACAAATGAAAAGAATAATTAATGGCGCTGGCAAATGGAGCGTGATTGTGGAGGACAACTGTGGCGAAATTGGTAGCGAGAAATGATTCTGTGGCCAGATCGTAACCACGTGTGCTAAGGTAGGCACAGAGTTTGCTGAAAGAGCAGATCCTTCTGCGGGTTATAGTTTATGGCAGAGCGGAGTCCGTTCCATCCAAGAAGGCTTGGTCAGAAGACATTGCCTTTGAACCCTCCCTGTACTAGGCCCCTATCTTGTGAACCCGGGACTTTGCAATGCAATGCAGGTAGATCGAATTCTTGCGTTCAGATTGCCTCATTGAGAGATTTTTTTCATTTTATGTTATGGTTTAAATTGCGGACCTAGCTCATGAGCGACGCAGCGCTGTAAATGGTTGAGGTAGCCAGCATTTGGGCTGACTCTTTTAATAGTAGCGCAGTACTGCGTGTTGCAGTCTGTCCGTCAGTCTGTGTGTGCAAGTTAGCCTTCTCTGATCTGCTAAAAGACAGTGGGCCTCATTACAAGGTTGCCGGTCCCGTAAAACTGATGCCGGTATGACCGTACCTGCACCGTTTACCGGACCGGAGTATTACGAGTAGCGATGCCGGTGTCACCGGCATCGGCAAGGACCCACTGTGACCAGGCTCCTCCTTGCTGGTATGAGCGTGGACGAGTTTGTTCCTAATTTATGCATCTATACATTTATGGATTATCCTTAATACATGCTCCAATAGGTTACAATAGCAACAGTGTGTCCTTGGATTCTACATTAAGCCTTCGTACATATCTTGTACAATATAGTCAAACAAGTGTTCACATTAGATGCTCGAACAGTATTGTGCATAATATATGTTCATGGATTAGTTTCGTTGGCACAGATAATCCTCTATCCAAAGGTCAACGAAGGACAAGGTCTCATTACATGACCCTAACATTTGGCCTGCAGGCAGTTTGAGCATTAACTTGTATGCAGAGGTCAAGGCGGCCATGTTACAAACAGAACGACACTGTCCACCATCTTAGAACACAGGATGACTTTGGAGTTTGAATCAAAATGGCAGATGAACCCAAAATGGCAGCTAAAACTGATCTAAGGTCAGGACCTTGCTATGCGGATTTCTTCGCAGAGCGACTTGGCTTAGGCCAATATATGCAATAAAGGAGGCACGATATGATTTCCCATTCGACAAACCCTCCTTTTGGCCTAGGCCAAGCGCTAAACTACTTCTAGTCACTTTACGAATAACGCCACGTCTCAATGTCCATACACCCTGAATCACTATCGGAAATATCAATTGCCATAAGATCAGTCACTAGGATTTCTTTCAGCACATATTCATTGGAGTTCTTGTCTGGGGCGTATACCTTGCGTCCTAATGTACCCATCGCCTGTACGCAACATCCTCCTAACATCGAACATATACCAGGAAGACATTGTATACAGCAACAAAGAAACAGCAGAATTCCTAAAATGATCAACAAGACCGAAAGTAGCTTCCAACCCCAGGATCGCAAGAAGTCCCAGAACCAAGAGCTGAGATTACAGTTTCCCTCGGGAACATGCATTTCTGAACTCAGGACATGCAGATTCTGTATTGCCTTGAAGATAGTTGGGGAGGAATCTGGCATGAAAACACATCAAGCGGACCCCACTAATTTACATACCCCTCCACGTTCAGCCAGGATGACATCTAATGCCATCCGGTTCTGAAGTGCTACTAACCTTATTGCTTTCTGTTCTAGAGTCATATTATAGAGTATGTCAGTGGTCCGGTTGATGGTTCTCTCCGGTACTCTCACTAGTCTCCTGATATCTTCAGAGTTCATTATTTGTCCCCAAAATGGCACAAAGGATTGAGCTACATCGCCCAGAATTTGTGCTGAAGTATCACCATTCTCGTCCCGCCTTGGACGAGCCTTTGAAATCGCTACAGTCCTGGCTATGAATACTCCGGGTAACAAGATTCCTAAGTAACAAATTCCCTGCTAATCCCTGGGTAACCATGGAAATGCTACATTACCGCAAACAAAGTAAACAGGTTCGCCTACATACAAAGGTCTGTCCTCACCAGTCAAATTTGCAACGTTGGCGCAACCTTAAAAATCACCCATTGACTGAGTACCATTCCTCTGTATGCAGAATGAAACTGAATCGGGGCTATGGTTAACAGTGTAAGAAGGAGGCGTGGCGTCCTTATTGCCTATAGGAGCCATCTTAAAAGAGATCAAGGATTGAAAAGGACAGGACAGTCTATCGGAAGGCCTAATAGAAGCAACATTAAGCTTACTCCTATGTGCAAAGAGCGAGCATCCCAAGGGAGTCAAAACACGTTTTTCAAACTGATTCATATTAGTCCCATCAAAGTTCCCTGAGATGTTATCATTCCAACGACCAAAGAATAGTGCTCTAAGGGAAGCATAGCATTCAGTTGTCAAAGGTAGATGATGAATATACCAACCTAGCCCCTTATCCCTGTGTTGCGGTAAATGTGAACGGACCCAACAATTAGATTTGTTAAAGATGGCATGTGTAGCATTCATAATGAGTAATAGTGTATTATTATGATATCTCTGTCTGTGCTGAGAGTCTCTAGGAGATAGAGTGTGCAGATGCACAAAAGGAGTAGAAACAGTAGGTACATTTTCAGTCGGCAACAAATTCTCAAACGGATGAACTTCTTCTAGATACCAGAAGCCTACAATAACTATTATAAAAAACCAATTAACATTAACACAAGGCATCAGTACGCTTTCGGGGCCCAAACATTTAAATGTTAATTTCCGTAGCTGGTCACACAGTCTTTTCCCTTTTCCATATGAGCGGGAGCGGTTGCAGGCATTGTATACTTCAAACGAACGCACCAGTGTTATTAGCTGCCTACCTCCAGGCCGAGCATCTTCTTAGTCCTTCCACAAACCCTAGCCAAGAGAATCCCCTTATGAACAATTGATCGGGCCAAAAAGGCAAGCCCTTGATGACTTTTTCTTCTCTGAGCGCACAGCCGAACCGTGCCGTAAATCTATTTCCTTGGTTACAGATCATACCGTGTGATCCCTGGTACTGATTGATCCGTGAACAACGTGTCATCACTTCCCACTGGAAGCGGTGAATGAGTGGAAGCAAGGTCAGAGGCACAATTGGGGATCGCTTCCGGAAACAAAATGGTTGGAGAGTGTGTGGATGAAATGGCTGTTTCCCCAGACCTTGTATACTGGAGGGAAAGCCGAAACCAGATTCAGGACTGAGGGCTGGAAACAAATGCGTACAACAAGAGGGGTTTGTCCTGACTGGGGAAGTCTAAGCTGACTACAATATTTTTTTTGCAGTATAAGTTTAAAGACAGTATCCTATCTTTGGGTGTCGCAATTTATATAGTTACCAAAGATAGCAGTACATGAAAAACAACAGTAATCATCCACATGTACAAGATCATTAGTTTATGCAAGGCAAGCTTTTATTAAGTGGCTTGTCCTTATTTCTTTAAACATTTTATGAAAAACTTGTAAATATCATACAAAACAGGGGGGGGTTTGCACATATTTCACCCCCAATAGACAATAAAGTGTAAAACAATAAAGATGCAAGGCATGAAACAGAAAGTAAAGTCAGTTCATACAAGCATGTGCTGTATATTGACATTAATCCAAAATATGACAGTAGTATGAAGGCATCATGTTGCCACTAATACATTCTGCTTTTATATTATTCTGATTGTAACATAGCCAGGCTAAAGGGTGACCAAAAAATGGTATTTGATCGACGTCTCTGAAATAGATCTTAACTAAGATTCAAGGGGGATCCCTGCCCACCAGGGTGGTGGGGGGGTCCCAGGACGTTTCGGCTTTGATGGGTCACAGCCTTCTTCATGGAGCCACGGAGTGGAGTTCCCTGTAAGAGATTTAAGGGGAGCTCGAGTTACTAAAGTGGATTCTAAGATGCACCATAGTTAAAGGGCATGTACATACATATGTTACTGTCACAGGGATACAAGACCCTTTAATGAAAACTAAAGAGAAAGTGTCTAGTTGAATTGTGAAGGTGAACAGGGGGTGGCCCTACACCGGCCTGAGTGCTGGATAAATGTCAGTGGTAAGTGAAAGTAAAAATAAAATACAATAAAATCCTCCTCTGTAAGTGACATGGGCTTGTGCCACAATGTACTAGATGGAGGAGAAACACAGCGTTTGGTTGCTATGGTATAGCCTAAGAAAGTAATAATAATAAAAATGTTGTTAAACCCAACTATCCTACTCCATTGGACCAATGATATAAACATGGAGTAAGAAAGTTTGAAATACCTTTAGGTATTGCTGCAAACCCACCTCAATATGGTGGTTTGTTACTGCTATACGCCGAATGGCTGTAAAGTGGCGTGCTGGGGAGGTCCAGAATGTTGGATTCAAAAGGATCTGCAAACGTCTGCCTAGACAGTGGGACAGAAAGACAGAGAAGTCGAAAAAATGACATAAACAATGCCTGGTTTATGGCAGGAAAAAGCCTAAGGAGCCAGATAAAACTGGACCTTTAAATAACTCAGGAGCCAGATAGTATCTGGCTCCCCGTGTATCCATTTACCTTTTGTTCGGATGTGTAGGAGAATCCGGCGCTCCGTCTGACCTCTGTAGTCAGAGACTGGAGCTGTGTTTCATTGCGCTGTACTGAGCATGCGTCAAAATGCAGGTGCTGCTTTTACACGCATGCTCAGCCGCGCAACCTAGGGCCGACGTTATCGAATAACGAAGTCCCCGAGTGTGGGGAGGAAAACTGCCGGGGGAGCCCGTACAAGCCGAACGGCTTCCCCTGGAAGGAGTGTATGCTCGGAGAAGCAGCGCCCAACCGGTGCATGCGCTCCGGGAGGCCAGCGTCCTAGTTGCTTAGCAACAGCTTTGTTATGCTGAATGGGAGCTATCACGGGACTCGGAGGCTGGGTATAAAATATAAGATACTGTGCCTAATGTCAGTGAACTGGATGGGGAGGACTGATGTGTATATGCCCCGGTAATCAAAGGGGACACACGGCTGCCTGCCCAATTACAAAACGAGATCGTCATATCCCCTTAGTGAGTGGGAAACTAGATGTCAAACAGCGAGGTGAATAGAATCGAAACTGGGAGGTCATTGAAAGTGGCTCTGTGGTTGTGCTTCATTAAGGCCTTTTGTGATGGCCTGAAGTTTATACATCCACCAGGATTCTTTGAAGTTCAAAGAGTTGCTGAGGTTGCTGGTGTTATGTATTTTGTCTGCCACCCACCATACAAAACTGTCCGGATTGTGATGGTATTCAAGAAAGTGTGGTACCAGTGGTGCCGTAATAGTTTTGCACCGAATGCGGGATCGATGTTCCCCAATTCTTTTATGTACTGGTCTCGATGTCTGACCCACATATCTCAGTCCACAGGGACATTCAATTATGTAAATCACATTGCTGGATTTACAATTGGAAAAATGTCTTAATTTCCATTCCTTGGTGCCTATGTTGAAAGAGGTTATCTTTTTGGTCTGTTTACAAGCAGAGCAGTTACCACACGGATGGTGGCCATTGATTTCCCTCAGGTTCCACAAGGAGGATCTGGAGCTGTTTTTACTCATCCTTGCATGGGTGAGCATATCTTTGAGATTCTTAGATCTCTTTAAAGCCATTCTGGGTATCGGTTCTTCCGGCAAACTAAGTTGAATCAGAGGCCAACATTTTTTTATAAGGCTTTTGAGTTTGGTAGTGTTGGGACCAAATGTGGTGACGCAGGCCATAATGTTATTGTCCTGGGCGCTGTGAATTTTGGGTACAAGTAAAGCTTCACGGGGCATAAATCTGGCTCTCTTCATGGTGTCTCTGAGCAATTTTCTGGGGTATCCCCTGGCTTTCAACTTTGTTTCTAGGGCAAAGGCATTAGTTTTGAATTCTGCAACCTCTGTGCAGTTTCTGCGCACCCGTAAAAACTGTCCATAAGGAAGGTTGTTTCTTAAATTCCGTGGGTGATTGCTTTTGTAATGAAGTATTGTATTTCGGTCGGTTTCTTTTTTGAACATGGTACATTCCAATCGATTGTTTTTAGGTCTGATGGTTAAATCCAGAAAATGTATGCTCGAGTTACTGCTGTTGATGGTAAATTTTATTTCTTCTGTACAATTATTGATCCAGGTAAAGAAATTGGTCAAAGTGTCCTCCTCTCCTTTCCAAATGAAAATGATGTCATCAATGTATCTGTGCCAGAGTACTATGTTGTCAAGAAATGGATTCCGTATATTTAGTACATTGTTGTATTCATATTCTGCCATAAAGATGATGGCCATGCTGGGGGCAAATGCTGCTCCCATGGCTGTACCTCGGATTTGTAGGTAGAAAGTATCCTCAAATTTGAAAAAATTGTTGGTAAGTGCAAGTTCTAATAGCTCAGCTAGAAAGTTGGTAGGGACTCTAGTTTGTGACATGTGGTGCGTAAGGTGATGCCTAATGCACTCAATTGCTGCATCTTGTGGAATGCTGGTGTATAGGCTATTAATGTCCATAGTCACTAGCATGTCTTCAGAGGGGTTAAAAGGTTGGTGCTCAAACTTATTAATGGTTGACATGGTATCTCGTAGATAGGTGGGTGTTTTTTGACTAAGGGGCTTCAAGAAGAAGTCAATGAATTTACCAATAGGCTCCAATATAGAGCCACAGCCTGACACTATGGGTCGGCCTGGTGGCATCGTCTGGTTTTTATGCAGTTTAGGAAGGGCGTAAAATGCAGGGGTCCGCTCTTCCGAATTGTTCAAGAAAATTTCCTCTTTTTCAGAGATCCAATGATTGGATAAGGCAAATTCTGTATTTTATTTCTGTAGTATGGTCTTTGCGTAATTTTTTGTAATTATCCTCTTCATTTAGGAGCAGTAGCACCATTTGCTTGTATTGGTCTCTGCTTTGCACTACTACTCCCCCTCCCTTGTCTGCTGCTTTGATGACAATCGAATTATTGTTTGCCAGTTGTTTTAATGTTTTCTGTTCTCCTTGATTAAGGTTATGCCTTTTATGAGAAGAGGCGTGCTGTGCTTTTAGCATTTCTTGTTTTATGCATTTTTCAAAGGTAAGAACACATGCTGGCATCTCATTGTCATTGGGGATGAACTCTGATTTCTTCCTCAGGCCTGAATCCTCAGGTCCCAAGGTGTCTTCTTTGTCCTGGAAGAAGACCTTTCTTCTGATAGTACGATAGAATTTAGTCAGTTCTTGATCGAGTTGGAACCAGTCTGTGTAATTCGTTGGGACAAAGGATAGTCCTTTGGACAGCACGGATGTCTCTTCTTTGGACAATGGAATCCCAGATAGATTAAAGATGGTATTAAATTTAATGTCTCCTCTGTCTCCTGTTCGGGTTCGGTGTCCTCCAACGTGGGTAGTTGAAGGGAGGCATTGGTTGAAACTGGGGAGGACCCCAGTAGCCTCCCCTGGATCCTCCTCGGCCTAAAAAAGGCATCATTTGGGGTGGTTGTTGGTTCCCCTGGTTAGTTGGTCTTCCACCTGAGTAAGATTGGTCGTCATCAGAGGACCGTGAGCCTGAGGAATTCCAAAAAGATACATTTTTGCGTCTATTTCTTAGAGGTCCTGTCTGATTCATCCTTTCTTTCTCCTTTTTCTCCTTGTAGTCAGCTGAAAGATATGGATAAATTGATTCAAGATGAAAAAATTTTATATCTTTGGCTAGTTTTTTATGCTTTTTGTCAAGTGTATTGCTCATGAAGGTGTCCATCGTTTTGTTTATTTCTTTCAGTTTCTCTCGAGCATTTTCCAAACTTTCATCATTAAGGAATTTATTCTCTTGTTCCTTGAGTTCTTTGGAGATGTCTTGATGGATTCTTTGGGCGGTGGTGATAGTGAGGACCATAAGGTCCCTGCTACACTTAGTGGCGATTTTACTGAAACCAAGCATATAGTCTTTATCTTCCAAGAATAGGGCAGGTTCATTACGAACTAGCAAGCCAACTGGTACCAGATTCACCCTAAGGTATTCCCTTAAAAAATGTCCGTGTACTTCTGTTCTAAAGCAACGTTTTTTGAGATTAAGTAAGTCGTCCCCTTATGCTGTGGATGCTAGACTTTGTTGTGCACCCTCTAGGTTAAATAGTGTGGGACCTTGAATAATTTCTAGAATCTGTTCTTCTGTGAAACTAAGTGTTTGATCCATGGTTGAAAAGAGATAGAGTCGGTGTAGGCCAGGCTACTGGGCACCTAAAGCAAGAAAAACTAGACAAGGGTCTTGTGGAGTGATACCTCAAAGTGGTATGAAAAACTAGTAGAAGATACCCTATTATAGCACTCGGCTATATCACAAACAGTGTATACTGGAGGGAAAGCCCAAACCAGATTCAGGACTGAGGGCTGGAAACAAATGCGTACAACAAGAGGGGTTTGTCCTGACTGGGGAAGTCTAAGCTGTCTACAATATATTTTTTGCAGTATAAGTTTAAAGACAGTATCCTATCTTTGGGTGTCGCAATTTATATAGTTACCAAAGATAGCAGTACATGAAAAACAACAGTAATCATCCACATGTACAAGATCATTAGTTTATGCAAGGCAAGCTTTTATTAAGTGGCTTGTCCTTATTTCTTTAAACATTTTATGAAAAACTTGTAAATATCATACAAAACAGGGGGGGTTTGCACATATTTCACCCCCAATAGACAATAAAGTGTAAAACAATAAAGATGCAAGGCATGAAACAGAAAGTAAAGTCAGTTCATACAAGCATGTGCTGTATATTGACATTAATCCAAAATATGACAGTAGTATGAAGGCATCATGTTGCCACTAATACATTCTGCTTTTATATTATTCTGATTGTAACATAGCCAGGCTAAAGGGTGACCAAAAAATGGTATTTGATCGACGTCTCTGAAATAGATCTTAACTAAGATTCAAGGGGGATCCCTGCCCACCAGGGTGGTGGGGGGGTCCCAGGACGTTTCGGCTTTGATGGGTCACAGCCTTCTTCATGGAGCCACGGAGTGGAGTTCCCTGTAAGAGATTTAAGGGGAGCTCGAGTTACTAAAGTGGATTCTAAGATGCACCATAGTTAAAGGGCATGTACATACATATGTTACTGTCACAGGGATACAAGACCCTTTAATGAAAACTAAAGAGAAAGTGTCTAGTTGAATTGTGAAGGTGAACAGGGGGTGGCCCTACACCGGCCTGAGTGCTGGATAAATGTCAGAGGTAAGTGAAAGTAAAAATAAAATACAATAAAATCCTCCTCTATAAGTGACATGGGCTTGTGCCACAATGTACTAGATGGAGGAGAAACACAGCGTTTGGTTGCTATGGTATAGCCTAAGAAAGTAATAATAATAAAAATGTTGTTAAACCCAACTATCCTACTCCATTGGACCAATGATATAAACATGGAGTAAGAAAGTTTGAAATACCTTTAGGTATTGCTGCAAACCCACCCCAATATGGTGGTTTGTTACTGCTATACGCCGAATGGCTGTAAAGTGGCGTGCTGGGGAGGTCCAGAATGTTGGATTCAAAAGGATCTGCAAACGTCTGCCTAGACAGTGGGACAGAAAGACAGAGAAGTCGAAAAAATGACATAAACAATGCCTGGTTTATGGCAGGAAAAAGCCTAAGGAGCCAGATAAAACTGGACCTTTAAATAACTCAGGAGCCAGATAGTATCTGGCTCCCCGTGTATCCATTTACCTTTTGTTCGGATGTGTAGGAGAATCCGGCGCTCCGTCTGACCTCTGTAGTCAGAGACTGGAGCTGTGTTTCATTGCGCTGTACTGAGCATGCGTCAAAATGCAGGTGCTGCTTTTACACGCATGCTCAGCCGCGCAACCTAGGGCTGACGTCATCGAATAACGAAGTCCCCGAGTGTGGGGAGGAAAACTGCCGGGGGAGCCCGTACAAGCCGAACGGCTTCCCCTGGAAGGAGTGTATGCTCGGAGAAGCAGCGCCCAACCGGCGCATGCGCTCCGGGAGGCCAGCGTCCTAGTTGCTTAGCAACAGCTTTGTTATGCTGAATGGGAGCTATCACGGGACTCGGAGGCTGGGTATAAAATATAAGATACTGTGCCTAATGTCAGTGAACTGGATGGGGAGGACTGATGTGTATATGCCCCGGTAATCAAAGGGGACACACGGCTGCCTGCCCAATTACAAAACGAGATCGTCATATCCCCTTAGTGAGTGGGAAACTAGATGTCAAACAGCGAGGTGAATAGAATCGAAACTGGGAGGTCATTGAAAGTGGCTCTGTGGTTGTGCTTCATTAAGGCCTTTTGTGATGGCCTGAAGTTTATACATCCACCAGGATTCTTTGAAGTTCAAAGAGTTGCTGAGGTTGCTGGTGTTATGTATTTTGTCTGCCACCCACCATACAAAACTGTCCGGATTGTGATGGTATTCAAGAAAGTGTGGTACCAGTGGTGCCGTAATAGTTTTGCACCGAATGCGGGATCGATGTTCCCCAATTCTTTTATGTACTGGTCTCGATGTCTGACCCACATATCTCAGTCCACAGGGACATTCAATTATGTAAATCACATTGCTGGATTTACAATTGGAAAAATGTCTTAATTTCCATTCCTTGGTGCCTATGTTGAAAGAGGTTATCTTTTTGGTCTGTTTACAAGCAGAGCAGTTCCCAGACCTCACATGATTAGGGAGAATCCCCGACACACTTTCGATGCTATTTACTGCTTCGGGATCGTTGGTTGCAGCATTGGTGAGGGGTTCTGTTTCTTCTGTATCGTGTGGCACTGGGTGTGGAATCTTCTTGGTGTGCGTTGCATGGATCCAATTTTTCCGGCCTGCCACCCGCACCGCAGTCTCTGTGACCAGCAGGACTTGGAAGGTGCCCTGCCAACGAGGTGCGAGGCAAGAAGATTGCTCAAAGGATTTGACGAGGATCCACTCCCCAGGTCGTATGCTGTGAGCGGGACCCTCGTATCGTACAGGTAAAGCCTCTCGCACCTGGTGATAAATCAAATACAAGTTTTTAGTCAACTGGCTACAGTAATCTGAAAGAAGTACATTTTCAACATCTCGCAAAGAACGACATTTTGGAATGTTCCAAATATTAGCAGGCCTCCCCATAACCACCTCAAAGGGAGAGAGCCCAGTCTTAGTTTGAGGGGTTGTTCGCATTGATAACAACACGATCGGTAAGGCGTCCGGCCATTTTAGTTTGGTGCTGGCACATGTCTTAGCGAGCTTGTTTTTGATAATGCTGTTGTGTCTTTCCACTAATCCAGCACTCTGAGCGTGTCTGGCTGAATGGAACCATTTATCGATCTGCAATCCCGCACATATCTGCAGAATTACAGCAGCGATAAAATGTGCACCATTGTCCGACCAGATGACTCTTGATAACTCGAATCTCGGGAAGTACTCTTTTAATTTAGTCTTTGCAGTAGTCATGGCTGTAGCGTCTTTAACAGGAAAAGCCTCAACCCATTTGCTAAAAGCACAGATGACGACTAACACATACTTTAGATTATTGCAACGTTCCATCTCAATAAAATCAAAATGTATAACCTCAAAGGGGACAGTAGGTGGACCAAAACTACCCCTAGGAGTTGATGTGCTCTTTCCCACATTGTGCTGTAAACAAATCATACATTCCAGAACAAAGCGTTCAGCTACTTTAGAGATTTTATCATTTACCCATACTTTTTCCAACATTTTTGTGATTTTACGAGCACATGTGTGTGGGACCATGAGCCATAACAACCATCATCATAATGTACGCCTCGGGAAGTAGCCACTTCCCTTCAACTCTGTCCACCCAACACCCATCATCATCAAGTTTCCCCAATCCCTCAGCCCATTTCTTTGACTCTTCTAACATGGCATAGGCTTGGATATCCCTTACGGAATCAATACCCTCATCCATAGTACAGGCATTTGTGGCTTCCCTTGAAGTATACATGTCTGAAGAGAAATCAGTGGCAGTCTGTTTAGCTATCTGATCAGCAAAAGTGTTCCCTTTTCCTACATCATCTACGATCTTCTGATGCGCTGCACATTTTACGATAGCTAGCTGAGTAGGGAGTGCAAGCGCTGAGATTAGCCGTACTATCAAGGAGCCATGTTGGATTTTTGTACCATGTGAAGTCAAGAACCCTCTTTCTGACCAAAGTCTCCCAAAGTTGTGAACCACGCCAAAGGCATACTGACTGTCAGTGTATATATTCATGGTAAGCCCTTCAGAAAGTTCACAAGCTCGGGTCAATGCTATAATCTTTGCGGCCTGCGCAGAGTTATGCGTGATTCTCTTGGTTTCCACGACCGTGCTCAATGTAGTGATTGCATAAACAGCTGTGGATGTACCATTCGGGAGTTTGAAGCAGGAGCCATCGCAAAACAGCTCCCCTTGTGGATTGTTCAAAGGAGTATCTTTCAGATCAATTCTACCCTTTGTCTCTTGTTCGGTAGTGTAAAGGCAATCATGTGACTCTTCGTCACTGTAAGCAGTACCTTGCGGGAAAGGTAAGAGTTCAGCCGGATTAAGAACATAACACCTCTTAATTTGTCTGTGTTGTACAAACAAGATCAATTCATATCTCGTTATCCGTGCGGAAGTGAGGTGTTGCGTTTGAGTTCTGTTCAGTAGAACATCCACAGAGTGAGGTACCATTAGGGTTAAAGCATGGCCTAGGACCATTCCCTCACTCTGTTTTACAGATGCAGCAGCAGCAGCGACAGCTCGCAAACATCTTGGCAAAGCGCATGCTACAGGATCAAGGGCGGAAGAAAAATAGCCACACAGACTATTCTTCCCTCCATGTTCCTGCGTTAATACAACCAAAGCACATCCATCACATTCATGCGCAAACAACCCAAAGGCCTTTTCATAATTTGGTGTGCCCAAAACCAATGTCGAGCACAATGCAGTCTTGAGCAAACCAAATCCACGCTGGTGCTCCATGTTCCGCGGCAATGGCGAAGAAATGCCCTTCTTCGTCAGAGCCAAAATCGGCGTAATCACTAGTGAAAAGTTGGGGATCCACTGCCTACAGTAAGAAGCCATTCCTATCAAGGCTCTAACTTCCTTCTGTGTATTTGGGACAGACATGCTAGAAATGAGATTTATCCGTTCAGGCGTCAACCTTCTTCCCTCCTTTGACAGAAGATTGCCTAAATAGGCGACCTCCTGACAACAATATTGAAATTTCTTAAGCAAAGCTTTATGTCCATGTTTAGCCAGGTGAATAAGCAACAACACAGTACCCTCCTTACAAGCGCTCTCTGAGTCAGCATCTAAAAGCAAATCATCAACATATTGAAGCAGTGTACAAGTAGAGGGCACCTCAAGGGTGTCTAGCTGCTCTTTCAAAGCCCTACTACAGATGCTCGAACTTTTCGTGTAACCTTGTGGTGCACGGGTGAAGGTAAACGAGCGTCCCCCTAAGGTGAACAAGAACAGGTATCTACTGTCCTTATGTATAGCAATACTAAAGAAAGCGTTCTTTAGATCCACAACACTAAAGTGAGTAGCTGAAGCCGGGATCATAGTTAATATCGTCGTCACATCAGGCACAATTGGAAATTGTGGAGCGACGATCTTATTGATGGCACGCAAATCAATTATGAAACGAAAAGGAATTGCATTATCGCCTTTTTTGTACACGGGCAAAATCGGACTATTGCACAAACTACCTGCAATTTCCTCAATTACCCCTCGATGCACAAAATCGGAGACGATGCATTTCAAAGCTTGCTCACCATCGACTGAAATCTTATACTGTGGAATACGTGGCACCTTTACTCCATGTTTCAAGACATTTTAACAGGCTCAATTTGCAAAACACAGACATCATTGTCGTCAACTGCCCACAAACACTCCGGAACATCACTAAATTCCGGCGCCAAAGGTCTGGTCAAGAATTGAGAGACAGAAAGTGTCTGTGGTGAAATCGTCAAACGCACTCCATCAGAAGAACAATGAATTACCGCATTTAATTCCTTCAACAGATTCAACCCCAACAAATTCTCTCCACAATTCGAAGTCAAAAGGAATGGACAATGGTCCGTAAACGGACCCAATTAAATAGGTACCGGTGAAGAAACCGGACAGACAACTGGTGTGCCAGAAAACCCTATAAAAACGTTAGTTTGCCCTAACAGTGGAATGTTTGGAACACGAGAATGATCAATGGAACACTTCTGTGCCCCTGTATCTATCAGGAATAGATGTTTCCTATTTCCCACTATCATTTCAACGTAGGGACCTTTCTGATTAACGGCAATAGGCGTTGGTTCCAAACCCTGCTCCGGGCAATCTTAGCGAAACAAAATGTCGTTGAAAGGAAGTTCTTCAGAGAGGTAAGCAGAAGATGGATGATCAAAAATGTTTCTAGTATCCACACTTGATGCCTGATTGCCCTGTGAAAAAGGTTGCTGTGAATCCAGTGAAAACTGATCTGTGCCAGGGCCCCCTACACCTGGGCAACCTCTGGATCGTCTACCCATATTCCCAAACGTATTATTTGACCTCTGTCGGAGGATCGGGCATTGTGCACACCAATGACCCTCTTGCCTACAATAGGCACACTGGTTAATGTTTACAGGAAACAAGGGCGCATTACCTTGTGGAACATACTGACCTCTAAATTGTGAATTACCCCCTCTAGGGCCTCTAACAATTTGCTGCAATAGTACTTTTGTCTTCAAATCACCTTTCCTCTTTTCGACTCTTTCTTTTTCATGATTGACACGATTCTCATAGTACTGAGCCATGTGCAGTACTGCTGATTGAGACTTCACTTTCCAAGCGTTCTCAGAAGACATAATTTCCGACTGGATGTCAGGCAGCAATCCATGCACAAATTTGTCTACAAATAATCGCTTCCAGACTCTGTGCCTAAGTCTTGTCCACTGAAATCTGAAAATACCTGTTCGAACCGATTAAAGAACTCGGTAGCACCCTCAGACTTCCTTTGGACACAGGCAGTAAGCTTTTCCTAAATAATTCTCTTTTCGGGAATTATAGTTTTCAATTTCGCAACTATTCTGTCAGTTAAAGTTAGTATTACCTGAGGCGGTCTTACGCCAGCTGGCCTTTCTCCATCGAGTCTAATTATGTTAGTCCATGTATCTCCTAGCGTTGGTACATAATCTATAGTTCTAACCTGTTTCCACAAATCAACAGGCAGGAGTACAGGAAATAACAGATCAATATCACTTAGAGTGAATACTGAGGATTGCAAAACAGACTATTTCTTTGTAGAACCCTGTCGGATTCTTCCTAATGTCGGGAATAGATTGTCTAATGGTGTTCACTTCCTGTCTCGAGAACGGGACGTGAACGAACTGTGATACATAGTGTGCAGGAATTTCATAGGCCTGCGCACCCGTTCCGACATCCGCTGGAACCTCGACTTTTGGGACAAGTGTCGGAGGAACCTCTCTCATAGGCAACTGAGAAGTAGGCAACTCCGAACGCTTACTAAGTAACAGAGCCAAATCGAGCGCTAAAGCAGCCGAAGAATGGCAAACGAAAAAGCTCTCTTGTAAATACTCAACAACTCTGTGGGACAACAAATCTTTCTTTTTACACACTCATCCTGTAGGTATTCTACCATTACCTGTATTACTTTCCTCTGCATTTCTGGTGTATACTGACTATACGTGTCATATACTTCAACAGGAGTTATCGATGTGTCTGAAATCCATCTAATTGTGTCTTTCGTGCAAATTCGCGTTTCCTCAGTTATCGATTTACGACAAGGAAGGAACCGTTTTTGTACAAACATAGTACCAAAACTACCTCCATCTTCATCTTCATTCTGTAACCTTTCCAACTCCCTTCTATACTCAAGTACCCTCTCAACATGCTCTTGCACTTTCTCCGCAGTGTCTCTAGAGAACGCTAAAGTATTCAGATCCCTCAACCCTTGTAGGAGATCTGTATCGTTTAACCTGTCCCACATTATACACAAATGAATCCCTAATCCCTCAATAAAAACGTTTTTCTCAGGAAAATTGTCCATATTAGAGAGTGTGGCAAAAACATTAGCTTGATCACCCATCTCCATGCAATGCTTAGCCCACGCAGTTAACGCACGCTTTTTCTCTGGAGACACAGTATTGCGAGTGACGACCCTCGATCCCGCTCCCCGATCCTGTAGAAGCACTTGGAAGAGGGAGAGTAGGCAAGTTCAACGGAGGTGCTATCACTGGTACAACAGGCAAAAGTGGAGGAGCAGGTGGAGGAGCAGCGATAAAAGGAGGACCAACAACTGGAGGAAGAGGAACAATAGGAGGTGCAGGAGGAGGCAAACCAGCAAGAAGAGGAACATACGGAGGTGGTGCAGTGGCACCAGGCCTTCGTTCATTTAACAATTTATCAATGGGTTTGTCAGAAACATGAAAGTCTTTAGAAGGATAGATCTGCTGGATACCAAGTCATACAACAACACTTTTTCGGCATTCGTCATATGACGGCGCGCATGTTTTTCTCTACCCTTGAGCTGCTGCAAACCTTCTTTTTTCCAATTCTGTAATACGTCAAATGCTGCAGGTCAAGCCTTTTTCTTCAATAATATAGATTCTAAGTATTCAATACGAGGGATTTCAAAACTACCATTGATTGGCCACTGAAGTTCGGAAGCATGTCTAGGTTGTCTGTTCCAAATATCATTAAACACTATACTACCAATGCCATACTTACAGTACATAGTACAAGCCGGCAACCCCTCCTGTGGCGCCGGACGGCTAAATTCCAAAGATTGTCTGTCCTTGCGGAATAATGCCCTGAAGCAGGCAGAACATTTCCGAGGCATATCAGAATACTGGTGTTACCTGGTCAATAATTGCACTTGCAAGTGTAATACGCTGTAACGCTCACCTGGTTCCCACGGAGGCGCAGATCCTGGCTGGACAGTTACCGTGTCTTCAATTGAGAAGCGCAGGACTCGGATGGTTCTCTGGACCGGACCTCCTCTTATGGAATGTCTGACTTGTAGAGTAAGGTGTCTGCAGGTGGAAGACAAAGGGATTAATGGCTGGTTGTTGGTTGGGCTTCTCCTCCTTATTCGTTTTTTCCCTGAGGCTGCCCAAAGTCTGAATGAGCTCTCACCTTAGATATGTAAATGCTGGGCTCTCCATCCTGCGACTGATGCAGGGGTGCTGGGTTGCAGTTACTTCACTGGGATTGCTTTAAGTCTCTTGTAGCCTCAGAGGGTTTAAAGCTGCTGAAGAAGCGATGCCGTCGTTTTCTGCACGAGCGGATGCTGGTCGGTTTGTAAAGTTCGAGAGCACCTTTTAATGAAGTCTTTGCCTTTGTTTCTTAGGTGCCGAAATGCTATATGCTGATAATACGGATGCACGTAAGTATGAAGGTCCGTGCACGTGGAGGAGCACGTAAGTAATATGCTTGCTGACAGGTTTATTCGCACCTCTTAATGTCTTTTTCTTGATTTGCAGGTGCGGAGATGCAGCAGAAGAGGAGATGGCGAGGAGCGCGCAGCTCCGGTAAGTGAAAATATAATTGTGTCCAATTTCCCCTTTTTTTGAACTAACCGGAGTTCTTTGTCTTGCAGGTAGAGGCCGCGGGATTCGGGAGATGCCGTGGATTCAGGTAAGTAAGCGCGGCTGCTAAAACGTTGCCCTTTGCTAACCTGATGTTCCTTTGCTGACAGGTGCGGCCGGAGACTGGATCCCTGGATGGTAAGTGAAGATCTGACTAGTTTTCACAGGCTGGAGCAGAAGATATCACTAGAAGACTGGAGCTGACTCGGTGAGCGTCCTGCTGCAGATGCAGAATAACGCGAAGCACATTCTTCCAATCGGGTGTGGTTTAAATAGTGTTGAGGTGATTAGGTGTCTTCCTCCTCAGCCTCGCCCAAGAGAAAAAGAGTTCCTGTGTTCCAGAGTCAAGGAGTGATGCCAGCCCCACCCAGGTAAGAAAGTAGTTCCAGATTGGAAAAATAGTCCCACCCAGCAGAAGGCTGGAGCTTCATTTTGCCAGGACTTGTGAAGGTGAGTATGCAGCATGGTCTGCTACAGGTAAGTCCACCCAAGCACCTTTACCCAAAGTATGAGCCCGGCACCTCTGGCGCCGGGACCAGTGATTCTTATGAGCCTGGCGCCAACGACGCCAGGACATGGTCCAGAGGGCCCCGATAGGGGTCGGTTGGGACCAGGGGCGGGGGTTGTGAGCCTGCTTCCGGGGATGTTGGGCTTGTCCCGACTCCTTGGAAACAGTGCTCATGACAGCACCCCCCCTCAAGGCCACTCCCAAAATTGTCTCCCCCGGGGGTTTTGGTTTGTCGGGAAAAGTTCAGTGGAATCTTTTGATTAGGCGAGGTGCGTGGACGTATTCAGAGGGTTCCCATGATCGTTCTTGGGGCCCGTAGCCCTTCCAGTCAATCAGATAGTATAGCTTGGACTTGATGATCTTGGAGTCCATGATGTTTTTGACCTCAAATTCGAGTTCTCCATTAACTTGAATAGGTTCTGGAGCTTTAGTCAATCGGGTTCCAGGCTGCATTGGTTTTAGTAGAGATACGTGGAAAACTGGATGTATTTTCATGTGGGACGGCAAGCCCAACTTGACAGCCACTGGATTTATTATGGCGGTGACAGGATATGGTCCCAGATATTTTGGATTGAAGGTGCGAGGTCCTTTAAGAGTTAAATGTTTAGTGGATAACCAAACTAGGTCTCCAACCCGGTATTGGGAGGCCTCCCTTCGATGTCGGTCTGCTCCCTTTTTATACTGTTCTTTGGCTGGTTGAAGATGGGTCGTGGCTTCCTTGAAAGCTTGAGTGATAGCAGTGTGTAGATGATCTACGGCAGGTGTTCCGAGATCCTGAGGTGGATCAAGATTGGAGGTTCGCGGGTGAATCCCGTATAAGAGGTAAAAGGGACTTTTTCCGGTTCCTGAATGGATCGAATTGTTGTAGGCATATTCGGCGATCCAAAGGATGTCTTTCCAATTACTTTCCGACTGTTGCAGCATGCACCGTAAATATTGTTCCAGAGTTTGATTTGTCCTCTCGGTTTGCCCGTCGGTCTGGGGGTGATGGCTGGTTGAAAGTCTCACATCAATTTGAGCTAGACGACAGCAATTTCGCCAAAAGTGCGAGATAAACTGGCTTCCCCTATCTGAGATCAAAATTGAAGGGAAACCATGTAACCGAACAATGGTTTCGAGGAATTCTCGGGCCAGGACTGAAGCTGAGGGTAAGCCCTTCAGTGGGATGAAGTGGGCCATTTTAGAAAACAAATCCACGATTACTAAAATGGTGTTGTATCCGGAGCATGAGGGTAAATCAGTAATGAAGTCCATGGAAAGGGTATGCCAGGGGTGTGGCGGGATGTCTAGTGGGTGTAAGAGGCCTGCTGGTTTTTCTTTCTGACTTTTGTTTTGGGCGCACACCCCACAAGACATTACAAAGTCCTTGA
Organism: Ambystoma mexicanum; assembly: GCF_040938575.1. NCBI lineage: Eukaryota > Metazoa > Chordata > Amphibia > Caudata > Ambystomatidae > Ambystoma > Ambystoma mexicanum. The sequence goes on from NC_090922.1 coordinate 1,304,139,458, forward strand.
TGTCCTTTCTCCATGACGGCCACCAGAAGTGTCTCTTGATCTTCTCTGAGGTTTTGGCAATGCCAGGATGTCCCTCCATTAAAGAATCATGGTAGCAAGAGATTACCTGTCTTGGTAAATCAGTACCAGGTAAGTATAGTCGTCCTTGAAAATAAAGCAAATCCCTAGTCACGGTGAAGTCCTTTCCTTTCTGTTGCCAATTCTGTAGATCTGAAGGAGTCACAAGTTGTTTGGCCTTTGCTTCGATATCTTCGATGGATTGCGAGGAGACCAGGCCCAGGATTCTTTGTTCGGGAATTATAGGTACGGGTTCAGGATTGACCATGTGTTCCTCCATTCCAATCCGGGAAAGGGCATCTGCTTTGCCATTCTTGTTGCCTGGACGATAAGTGATTACAAAGTCAAATTCGGCAAAAAACAGAGCCCAGCGAAGTTGTCTGGAGGATTGAGCTTTAGCGGTCTTCAAATACTGTAAGTTGCGATGATCGGTGATTACTGTGACTGTGTGTTTGGCTCCAAGGAGGTAGTGCCGCCAGGCCTTGAAGCCGGACTTAATAGCTAGAAGTTCTTTATCAGTGATGGTGTAGTTGATTTCGGGCGCCGAGAACTTGCGGGACCAGAATGTTACAGGGTGTAATTGGTTAGTTTCTGGATCCCTCTGTGATAAAACTGCCCCCATTGCCAAGCTGGAGGCGTCGGTCTCAACGATATAAGGAAGGTCCGGGCGCGGGTGTTTTAATATAGGAGCTGAGATAAATTTGGCTTTTAACTCCTGAAAGGGCTGTTCTGCCTCTGCTGTCCACTCGAAACGTTTATTCTTTTTTAAAAGAGCCGTAATGGGCTGAACTATTCGTGAAAATTCCGGGATAAACCTGCGGTAAAAGTTGGCGAAACCTAACATGCTTTGGACTCCCTTCACGGAAGTTGGTGATGGCCACTTGATGATAGCGTCAACTTTCCTCGAGTCCATGTGGACCCCGTTGGGTGTCAAAATGAAACCTAAAAATTCGACCTCGGTGACATGAAAAACACACTTTTCAAGCTTGGCAAAAAGTTTATGTTGGCGAAGCCTTTCAAGAACAGCTCTGACGTGTTTCTGATGATCTGCTTCAGAAGATGAGTACACAAGGATGTCATCAATGTAGACGACTACACAAACGTCTATAAGTTCTCTAAGAACGTCATTCATGAAGTACTGGAAGGCGGCCGGAGCATTGCAAAGACCAAAGGGCATCACTTGGTATTCAAATAGTCCATACTTGGTGCGAAAGGCCGTCTTCCATTCGTCGCCTTCTTTGATCCGTACCAAGTGGTACGCTCCCCGAAGATCTAGCTTTGTGTATATACAGGCGCTTTTAACTTGGTCAAGGAGTTCCGGAATTAGAGGTAAGGGATACCTATTCTTTACCGTGATTTGGTTCAGGGCACGATAATCTATACAGGTCCTAAGGTCACCTTCTTTTTTCGGCACGAAGAACAGAGCTGAGGATACTGGAGACTTTGAAGGACGGATGAATCCGTTGGCTAGGTACTGGTCCAGATACTGTCGCAAATGAAGATTCTCAGGCTCGGTAAGGGCATAAATTCTACTACAGGGGGGAGTGGATCCGGGTATCAGGTCTATCTGACAGTCGTACGACCTGTGGGGAGGTAGAGTATTGGCCTGCTCCTTCTGAAAGACGTCTTGGAATTCCTGATACTCCATAAGCAGTTGCGGACTTCCGGCCGTTGTCGCTGCTAGTCCAATACTGGGTCGAGGATAACAAGTGGGGGCACACTCTGGAAACCGTATTGTCTTTGCTCGCCAATCAATTTGAGGATTGTGTTTTTCCAACCAGGGAATCCCCAATATTACTTGGAATTGAGGAGCCTTGATCACATCGAACATGATCACCTCACAATGTCCATCTTGACTTAATAACGTCACTTCCGTGGTGGTATGGGTCACCGGTCCAGAAGCTATTTCCGTACCATCCACTGTGGTAATAACGTCTTTAATTGCCTTAGGACAGAGGGGTAGGTTCATCCTGGAAGCCATTTCGTGGTCTACATAATTACCGATTGCTCCGCTATCAATGTATGCTTTAATAGCATGCAAACGATCCGGTTGCTCTGGATTCATGAGGACCATTGAGACTATGAAATGCGAGGTCAAAGAACTGGATTTAACGCTCGGCAAGCGGACCTCTACACTTGTCGGGCGAGGTCGTTTCCCGGCTCGGGCCTTTCAGTAGTTTTATCAGAAGCTCCCACTGTCTTCTTTGTAGGTTTCACTGGGCATTCTCGAAGGAAATGTCCTGAATTTCCACAATAGAGGCAAAACTGCAACTGTCTTCTCCTGTCGCGTTCTTTCTGGGTTAAAGGGCCCTTCATGACCCCTATTTGCATAGGTTCTACGGCTTCAGCTCCCTTGGTGGAAATCTGTGGTTTGGAGAACACTCGAGTTTCGAACCTGGAGCGGTCTGCCTTCCTGTTTTGCAATCTGTGATCCAATTGGATTCAGAGCAATCCTGAGGAGGATTCACTACCTGGGCTAGAACATCTTTGAGTTCTCCCCGCAGACCTCTGTGGAACAGCGTGATCCTCTTGTCCTCGGGCCATCTGGTTTCAACTACTAGCCTATTAAATGACGCAATATAAGCCAGGAGATCCTGATTGCCTTGCCATAGGGAAAGGAGTTCGTTATCCAAGGCCTGGCCCTGGGAATGTCTTGCAAACAGTCTTTCCATGCTGGTCTGGAAGGCTTGGAAATCGTGAAGAATCGGATCATCCTGTGCTACTAGAGGGACCGACCAATCAGCCGCACTGCCGCTAAGATACGAAAGCACAAAGGCTACCTTAGTCTGGTCCGTCGGAAAAGCAGCTGGTCTACACAGAAAGTGCAATCGGCACTGGTTGATGAAAACCGCAAACCTTTTAGGATCACCGGAGAAGTGTTCGGGCGGAGCCAAAGGCACGTTTCCGGGTAGATTGATTTGTACCGGACTGGCCGAGGCTGCAGGAATGTAGGTCCCTCCTGTAGGCAAAGGGGTTTGCCCCGCTTGTGATTGTAACAACTGTCTGGCAAGATCATCAGTTCGTTCTTTTGATACAATCAATTCTCTCCTCAGGGCATTCGTTTCCTGGCGGGCTGCATGTACCTCTGCTCTTAATTCCCCTAATAGCTGGGCTAGTTGGTCAGTGTCTGAGGTTTCCATTGCGCCTGGGTAGGAAGTTATTGGATGGCTTTGCGTTCTGTAACGCTCACCTGGTTCCCACGGAGGCGCAGATCCTGGCTGGACAGTTACCGTGTCTTCAATTGAGAAGCGCAGGACTCGGATGGTTCTCTGGACCGGACCTCCTCTTATGGAATGTCTGACTTGTAGAGTAAGGTGTCTGCAGGCGGAAGAAAAAGGGATTAATGGCTGGTTGTTGGTTGGGCTTCTCCTCCTTATTCGTTTTTTCCCTGAGGCCGCCCAAAGTCTGAATGAGCTCTCACCTTAGATATGTAAATGCTGGGCTCTCCATCCTGCGACTGATGCAGGGGCGCTGGGTTCCAGTTACTTCACTGGGATTGCTTTAAGTCTCTTGTAGCCTCAGAGGGTTTAAAGCTGCTGAAGAAGCGATGCCGTCGTTTTCTGCACGAGCGGATGCTGGTCGGTTTGTAAAGTTCGACAGCACCTTTTAATGAAGTCTTTGCCTTTGTTTCTTAGGTGCCGAAATGCTATATGCTGAGCATACGGATGCACGTAAGTATGAAGGTCCGTGCACGTGGAGGAGCACGTAAGTAATATGCTTGCTGACAGGTTTATTCGCACCTCTTAATGTCTTTTTCTTGATTTGCAGGTGCGGAGATGCAGCAGAAGAGGAGATGGCGAGGAGCGCACAGCTCCGGTAAGTGAAAATATAATTGTGTCCGATTTCCCCTTTTTTTGAACTAACCGGGGTTCTTTGTCTTGCAGGTAGAGGCCGCGGGATTCGGGAGATGCCGTGGATTCAGGTAAGTAAGCACGGCTGCTAAAACGTTGCCCTTTGCTAACCTGATGTTCCTTTGCTGACAGGTGCGGCCGGAGACTGGATCCCTGGATGGTAAGTGAAGATCTGACTAGTTTTCACAGGCTGGAGCAGAAGATATCACTAGAAGACTGGAGCTGACTCGGTGAGCGTCCTGCTGCAGATGCAGAATAACGCGAAGCACATTCTTCCAATCGGGTGTGGTTTAAATAGTGTTCAGGTGATTAGGTGTCTTCCTCCTCAGCCTCGCCCAAGAGAAAAAGAGTTCCTGTGTTCCAGAGTCAAGGAGTGATGCCAGCCCCACCCAGGTAAGAAAGTAGTTCCAGATTGGAAAAATAGTCCCACCCAGCAGAAGGCTGGAGCTTCATTTTGCCAGGACTTGTGAAGGTGAGTATGCAGCATGGTCTGCTACAGGTAAGTCCACCCAAGCACCTTTACCCAAAGTATGAGCCCGGCACCTCTGGCGCCGGGACCAGTGATTCTTATGAGCCTGGCGCCAACGGCGCCAGGACATGGTCCAGAGGGCCCCGATAGGGGTCGGTTGGGACCAGGGGCGGGGGTTGTGAGCCTGCTTCCGGGGATGTTGGGCTTGCCCTGACTCCTTGGAAACAGTGCTCATGACATACGCCAAAACAAATTATCAGGATACTTAAGAATCGGGTCACGACTCACCTGATCAAATCCTAAGGAGGTCTGATTGGATTTCAAAGTTTTCTAACAAAGTTTACCTCGTGTTTGGTGATTTCGGCAAATCTGCCCGCCTCGATATGTGGACCCTCGTCAAGATGCCAACTCGGACCGCGTGCTCACCGTCCAGGGATCGGGCCGTGCAGGGCTGCTGAGGTGTCGCTTCTCATTCAGGAAAGGGGCCCCCTTTACACTGTCCAATCCCGGTCCGATAGCCGCGTCAACCTTCAATGAGCTGGCATCAATCTTGAGGGTCCCTATTCGGGCGCCATCTGTAAAAGCAAAAAGAAGATATGGAGGCTGAGTACCCAAAAGGAAATACACCAACACGGGTTTATAAAGATACACAGATCTTTATTCTACAGCTGAACAGTTTTCAAAGGACAAAGCAACAGATAGCTATCAGGCCCTCAGTACAACACAGCGAATACCAGCCCTGTTCGGTGTGTGAAGTGAGTGGGACTGTACATCAGAATGTTCGTGCCTTTTATACAGTATGTAATCTAATGTCCAGCCCATTTGCAGGTTAACCATTTCTCGGGCTAGGGGTTCATGCCGAGTTTGTTCCTAATTTATGCATCTATACATTTATGGATTATCCTTAATACATGCTCCAATAGGTTACAATAGCAACAGTGTGTCCTTGGATTCTACATTAAGCCTTCGTACATATCTTGTACAATATAGTCAAACAAGTGTTCACATTAGATGCTCGAACAGTATTGTGCATAATATATGTTCATGGATTGGTATCGTTGGCACAGGTAATCCTCTATCCACAGGTCAATGAAGGACAAGGTCTCATTACATGACCGTAACATTTGGCCTGCGGGCAGTTTCAGCATTAACTCGTATGCAGAGGTCAAGACGGCCATGTTACAAACAGAACGACACTGTCCACCATCTTAGAACACAGGGTGACTTTGGAGTGAGAATCAAAATGGCAGATGAACCCAAAATGGCGGCTAAAACTGATCTAAGGTCAGGACCTTGCTACGCGGATTTCTTCGCAGAGCGACTTGGCTTAGGCCAATATATGCAATAAAGGAGGCACAATATGATTTCCCGTTCGACACACAGTGGGGCAGCTACATGGAATCTCACAACCCTGTTTCTCCCGCGTGCTCAACCAGGTGGTAGATGCACTCCTGAAACATGCCAGGGACCACATCAAGTTACCATGGACCGCGGAGGGGGTGAATGCAACCAACATAGCATTCTATGCACTGGCAGGCATGCCAAACGTCATTGGTGCCATCGACTGCACCCATGTAGAGCGGGTAGTCCGGCATGCCGTGGAGGTAGTGTACCACAACAGGAAGCTCTACCATTCCCTGAATGTCCAGATGGTGTGCGATGCACGCAAAATCATAAACGCATTGCTGTGCAAGATTCCCTGGCTCCACACATGATGCCATGGTGCTGCGCAACTCAACACTACCCCGCTACATGGCACAACACACTGCACAACGTACCTGGCTGCTGGGTGAGTAAAACCACATGGCCATGAGGGGTGTGGATGGGCGGGGGGGACCACAAGCATAGGCAACCTGCCTGCTGGCTGGGCCATGAGGGGTGTAGGAGCATAGCACCGGATTGCTTGCATGAGCAGCACAAGTGCACATCACATGCATGTATCCATAATCACCCCTGAAAATGTATTGCAGACAGTCTGCGTTGGGCTATAGACGTCAAAGTCGCATGAGGAACCAGACCTACATACCTCCACATCCCCAACCTGCACAATGACACATCACACACATGGTACGAGACCATACGCAGCATCCTGGGTGCTTGAAACTGTGACCCTAGATAAATCAACAGAAAGTGGGACACAGCCAATGGAAGCAGCTGTGGCATGCCTACAAAGCTGTGCGTACATGCAAGCAACATACACAGTGCCCACATCAGCACGTGCATCAGGAGAATCAGAAGACATGGACTACAGGTACCACAAATGCACCACCCTGTATCCACAATACATGTGACACATGACCACAGCAAAGGAAATCATGAGTCATGCTGCCATGCCTGAGCTAAATACAATGGACATACAGCAAAATCTCAGTCACTGCACCCACCCCACAGGTACACCGAAGACCAGTATACCTATCCAATCACCTTAAGGGACACCTCCTAGTACAATGGGTCAAGCATGGAATCCATTGCAATCATCAATCAGTCAGCACCACTACCACATGATTGAGTGGCACAGGACTCAGCCGCAGTACCTCATGTCCACAATACCCACCCAGCCTCATCACAGAAACGTAACACTTCACCTGCGGCCCATACCACCAATGTGAATGTGCCAAAATCCTATGGGGCAAGGCGTTGATGGACATGTACATGGTGACATCAAGTAGTTGAAAGCATGACTCGCAAACCACTATGTATCATGAAGCGCCTCAGGCAAATGCATCAAAATGACCTGTGCATGCATACTCCATGAACTTGGGCAACACAACTATCAGATGTGAGGTCATCATGGACCTTTTTACTTCATTTGTGAGAGTGCACTACCAGATAGGAATGTCCCTGTGCGTGAACAGCACCCAACCCCCCGCCCCCCACCAACCATGGATCATCCCTGGGTACACTTATCTGGTTCTTTGAATAAGGAAAATGTCATGTGCAGTCATGATTATTCGGTTGCATGTGAACACAAACACTGTACAGACAGTGCTTACAAGGAATAACTGAATTAAACACAAGTACACTCTCTATTGCTCCCATTCAGGGGATGCTGGGTATCCCCTGAGGCCGTAGCTCCTGAACCCCATCAGGCAACCAGTCAACAGGCACGAAGAGGACTACAACCGTGCACATGCACGCACTCGTGTCACATTTGAGAAGACTTTTGGTCTGTTGAAGGCCCGGTATCGCTGCCTCAGCAGGTCGTATGAGGCACTCATGTATGGTGTGGAGAAGGTGGGCAAGATTGTGTTAGTATGTGCCATGCTACAGAACATGTGCATCCGGCGGAACGTACCCCTACCCCCTGACATGGACCCGATGCCCCCTGAGGATGAGGACGATGATGGGGAAGATGCTGGCAATCCTCTGCGCCTCAATGTGAATGCAGGACGGGTGGCATGCCAAGATTTGCTTGCCCAATACTTCTGATGGAGTGGGGAACACAAGGCACTGGGAATGGGGCACACTGGGCACTGGGCACTGTACACAATTAAATTAACACACAACCAATAATCAATGTCCAGTCATGTGTTTTTCAACTCACACCAACTGAATGCAAACTTTGTACACATTACCATGACTCCACGTGCACCACAATCCCCAAAAAATCTTGGACGAGAGCAGGTCCAGATGACTTTTGTTTTCTATCCTCACGTATTTATGATACCTTATGTACCTGATGAACATGGCTAATAATGTAAATTTTGAAATGTGATTACTGTGATTATATTTTAAAGGTTTGTTATAAACCAAAACATTTTTTTAAAAAGAAAGAAATTGAACCGACTACCCCCACCCCCAACATTCCCACACCCACTAGCCCTAACCCCAATAACATCCCCTGTATGCCCTCACACTCACTACCCCAACACCCATTACCCCAACTTCCCCACCCCCAACACAAGTGCCCATACTACAACTTGACTACTACTCCCTCCCAACATGCACCTGTGAGTACGACTACTCACACCCCCTTTTTGGAGGAGGGGGTGGAGGGTCTGTGCGGCGCAAACATCGCTGAGAGCGACGCACCGGACTTGTTTGGGTGGAACTGGCCAGTGTCGTGCTCGATGATGAAGCAGGTTGGGGGTTGGTGTTGGCATTCCTTTGCTCCACCATAGCGGATGCCAACTGCGTGATGGCCTGGGCCATGGCTGCCATCACAGTTTTCCCTTCCCGCACGCACCGGACCACGCGATACATGGCCCGGCTGACCACCCTTGCGCTCTCCTGCCGGGCTTCCTGCATGACCTGCCTTGTTGCTTCGGCGTCAGTCACATACTGCCGCACCATGTCCTGCATAGCCTGCTGGCGCCCCTCCATGCGTGCCGGCCGCCCTTCCAGATCCCTGATTTGTTGTTCAGCAGGTGCTGGTACGGGAGGTGAGGTGTGTGCAGTTCCGGGGCTATACACAGCTTCCTCCATGTCGCTATCAGGGCCACTGGCTTCCACTGTGCTGTGGCCACCAGAGCCATGTACTGGAGATGCACGTGGGGTTGCCTGTATGAGTGGCGTGTTTTCAAGGTCCTCATGGTGGCTGTGGCCTGGGGGTCAGCCACCTCCTCCTCACTGTGTTGGGCAGTTTGAGCTCCCTCACCCTGCTCACTTGGCACCCCCGGTTGTGACACCTCCAGGTCACTGGCCACTGGGGATCCCTGCTCTTCAGCCTGGAGTGTTTCCTGTGCTCCAGATGTGGAAGTTTTGCGGGGGCCTTGGTGCCAGGAGTGGTTCTCGCCTGGGGCTCCCTGCTGGCAGCAGTGTGTCTTGGCTGGCGAGCCTTACTGGCAGCGGTGGGTCTTGGCTGGGGGACCTTGCTGGGATAGGTGGTTCCTGCTCGGCCTGCTGGCCAGCCTGTGTGTCCTCTTGGCTAGGGGGCTGTGGCGTGGATGCTGTGGCATGCTTCAGTCCTGCCCTTGAGGTCGAAGGCTCCCCGCGGGTGCCATTGTCTGCATCACAGCGCTCACGTGCAGCGGCTCTCTGTGGTGTTTGGTCGTGTTCTGCCTCGCTGTCTGTTCCTGTGCCTGTGGGGGACAGTGAGGCAGGGCATTAGTCATGGGTCATCATACATCCTGCATACATCGATGGTATTACATTCCGAGTCATGCGCATTGGCATGGACATGTTGGTAGGCCAGGCATGGTGCATACAGGAATGGGGAGGGTGCAGTGTTGGTGCATTCTTCTGTTGCAGCCATGTTGTGCATGGTGTCTGTTGGGTGCCCTACAGGTGTCTAGTGGTTTGCGTGTTGTGGCCATGCCAAAGGGGCTGTGTGCCATGTGTTGTCTAATTGTGGGACTGATGTGCTCCCATCCTGTACGTGGATGCATTAATGTTTACACTGCGTGTATGGTCATGGTGGGTGGTTCAGGTGTGCAATTGGCAGTGGTGATATCTGCATCGTGCCAGGAGATGGCACGGGGGTGAGGCCTGCATCTGTACAGTATTGTGTATGTATGTGTGCGCATGCAGATGTTCCTTGTGCTGGCAATTGTGGACTCATGTGGGTTGTGTCAGTGGGGTTTGCTGGGTGTGTTCGTGGCAGGGACATTGCGGTTATGTTGGAGGTGGCTTTAGGTCAGAGGTGATGCAGCATTTATTTGCTCCCATCTACTTGCCATTTGGACTTTGGCATTGACGTTGGGGTTGAAGGTGTGTGCTGTGACCTTGGTATTACGCTGAGGGACACTCACCGTCATCGCCAGATGTAGCGACTCCCATCTCGGCATTCCCGACTCCCTCGATGCCCTCCATATTGATTACTGTGCTGCACGTCTCCTCTCATGTTGGCAGTTTGATTGGGGATGGTGATCCACTTCCTGTGCCCAACCCCTGGCTGCGGTCAGCTGAGAGAAGGTTGCGGACCCGCAGACGGAAGTCATCCCACTGCTTGCGGCAGTCGCGGACAGTCCGAGGTGTTGTCCCCACCGCAGATACCTTTTGGGCAACCTCCTCCCAAACAGCTTTCTTGCACAGTTGGGCTGCCCGGCGCAGGTCGGTGCAAAAAACAACCTCTGCATGTTCCACCAAGGTGTCAGCCAGCATATTCAGCTCAATGGGCCTCATTACAAGATTCACGGTAAAAAACTGCCATTACCGGCATGCCGGTAACAACATGTCCGTGTAGCCTTGATCCCGCAAACAGCGGCTGATCACGAGTGTGTGAGCATGCGCATACCTGCATGCCAGTAATGGCCGTACCGGCATGCCAGTACCGACCCTCAAACCCCCAGATAGCAGCATCATGCGCACATAACACCTCCGCCATCGGCAACCCCCAAATAGCGGTACCTGTATTAACATAGTGGTATAAACTGGTCCGTTATTACCGGACCTGGAAGTAACATCATTGCGCCGGAACGGGAAATGCACCGGCAGCCATCTTTAAAAACACAATCCATTGCCATCCTCCACAGACTGGACCTTCTCAGGCTAAACTCCAAACACACCCAGGAGAAAATTTCAAAGGCAACCCAGAAAGGCACTGCCCACCTGCGGAAACCAAGATTCAAGGACTAGGAGCTCAACATGCTAGCAGATACCCTTTTTGAGAATGCAGACGTGGTCTTCTGTGCTGACCTCAGGCATCCAGCACAGCTCAGGAAGGAGATCTGGGAGGAAGTAGCAAGGAAAGTTAGTGCAGTTGGCACCACCGCACGCACAGTGCGAGACTGCAAAAAGCGCTGGGATGACCTGAGGCTAAGAGTGAGGAATATCCTGTCAGCCAATCGGAGCCAGGGGCTGGCAACATGTGGCGGTGCCCACTCACCTATTAAATTGGCAAGGTGGGAGGAAACATGCAGCACATTGATAGATGTCGAGTCCATAGAAGGAGTTAGGGGAGCGGAGTTTGGAGTGCCATCATCGGCAGATGAAGTTGAGTGTCCCTACAAACACCTGACAACCAATGATCACAGTTGACCTACAAATGTGACAGTGATGCGAGCCAAGACATGGCCCATCATACATACATACACATATCCCTGTCCATATACTGGCCCCACCACTGTCACATCCAAATGCATGCTGCATGCCGCTTCCATACACAAATACACACCCGACACACAGATGAACTGCACGTGTCACACAGCACGCAAGACACAACACACCCGTAGGCCCCACAGCAGACACCATGGAGAACATGTGAACACCTGAGGGGTGGCAATACTCCCCCCCAAACCTTGCATGTACCCAGCCCACCGCAAAAACAGGCATGCAGCTAATCACATGGCGCCGACTGCACAAAGACCAATGCATGCATGATGCAAGCACCACCATCACTGATGCCCTGCCACTCTCTGTCCCCCACAGGTACGGATGCAGACACAGAAGAACGTGATGGAAATGCCCAAGCCACAACACCAGCCAAAAGGCCCAGGGGCCAAGATGATGGCACCAGGCCATCCACGTCGAGGGGATCAAGGATGGTCCAAGTGCCATGCAAGTCAGCAACCAGTGTACAACCAGCCACGCAGCCACCTACACAGGATCACCAGACACCTGCCCCTGCACCCCTGGAGATGCAACCCACACAGGGTGAGGCCACATATGCGGAAAATGACCATGAGGGCTCACAGTCCGCTGCCACAAGCTCGATAGGGGAGACGGCTGCATCGGCCCATGACAACAACACTAATGCAGGAGTCTTCCACTCAGAGGATGTTGGTCGAATCCCAAGCCCCCAGGTCACCCCACAGGGCACCCCTCACCAGGAATCTGTAGGACAGGGCTGCCATGGAGAGTGGTCTCCAACATTGCACAAACCATCACTTAAATACACCCGTTGTGTAAAAAACCTCACATGAGTGAACATTGCTTCTTTGGTGTGTGTCAATTTATTGCTTTACATTGCACTGTGCCCATATACCCCAACACCCAGTGCCCAGAGCCCCACATACATGGCACCCTCTGCATCCCAGTACATCAGAATGATTGGTCTATGACGGATTGGCGCACAGCACGTCCCTCAAGTGTATCGCGTCCTAGCCGATGTCCAACATCTACTCCTTCCTCTCCTTCAACTTCACCTGTTGGTGGCTGGTCCATGTCAGGTGGCAGGGGTACATTCCTCCGGATGCACATGATGATCTTGCCCACCTTCTCAGGCCTGTAAATGAGGGCGCCCCTCGACCTGCTGAGGCAGCGAAATCATGCCTTCAACAGGCCAAAGGTCTGCTCAATGACCACACGCGTGCATGTATGGGCATCATTGAAGTCCTCTTTGTGCTTGTTCTGTGGATTCCTGACAGGGGTGAGGAGCCACGCATTCAGGGGATAGCCAGCATCACCTGCATGGGAGCAGAAGAAGGTACGTTTAAGGATACGGCTCAGTTTCCATATGTGCTCGGCCTGTACATCGTTCATGTTCACATGCAGTATTCTGTCGATGGCAGCTATTGACTTCACATCTGCACAACTATCTGCCCTGTGCAGTACTTGCCAATCCATGGTGCTGGCCTTGGGTGATGTACATGACTCAGGGGCCTTACCATTGGAACCACCAGCCACCCAGATGGATTGACAAGGTCCATGATGTACACACATCTGAGGGCTGTGTGGCAGGGGATGATTCCAGATGCATGTTGGACAATGTTTGATGCATTAGGCTGATGTACTACATGATATTGCTTGTTCAGACAATGATGCATATGGGTCATTGTAGACGCCATGCACGTGAACCTCGACGTCTACACACTCGTCATATTACATGGCACAATGTGAATGTTGGTAGTGTCCGCCAGTGTTGGGTAGAGTACCCTAGAGGATGCATGGTGTCAACTTGCATGTTGGTACTCATGTGCTGTGGGCAATGCCCACGCCTATTGCACCGATGTAGGTGTTGTTCGCTACTTGATGTGTTCAATTTGATGCATCCTTGTTGCAAGTGTACTGCCTTTTTTTTCATCTGCACATGTTGCCATGGTGTTATGCAGTGTTGGTGTCGGGGAGGGGCAGTGACAGCGGAAATACCTGAGGTGGAATTGATGCGCACTCATGGATGCTTATACTGCGAGGTGCTCCAATGTGGTTATGTGTTTTCAGTTTCGTGGACATGTGATGGTGCATTGTGGTGCTGAGGGCATGGTCAGGTGATGTCCGGTGGACATGTTCAAGGGTGTGTGCTGATTGTGTGTGTGACATTTACACATTGGTGTGCGGCCAGAGTGCGTCAGACTCCATTGTCTGTGTCATGCATCATATTTGGTTGAATATGGGAACAGTCTTTGGCAGCATGGACAGTGTTCAGACACCCCATTGAGGCCACTCCCATGGGCCAGAGGGCAGTCTCCTTGCATATGCATGTACGCCCCCCAACACTCTCCCATGGCCCAGAGGGCAGTCTCACCCAGCAGCCAGCCACGTCGTACGACATCTCCTTCCATGTAGCGGGGTAGTGAGGAGTTCCGCAGCACCATAGCATTATGCGTGGATTCTGGGTATCTGGCACAGCAATGTGTTATCTTGCTGGCATCACACACCATCTGCACATTGATGGAGTGGTATAGCTTCCGATTGCGGTACACCACCTCCACGGCATGTGGGACTACCAACTCCACGTGGGTGCAGTCGAGGGAACCAATTACATTGGGCATGCCTGCCAGTGCATGGAATGCTTTTTTGGTGTCATTCGACTCCTGTGGTGTCTGTGGTAGGGATATGTAGGCCCTTGCATGCTTTAGGAGTGCATCCAGCACTTGGTTTAGCACAACAGAAAAACATGGTTGCGAGGTGCCATGCAGCTGGCCCACTGTGTGCTGGTAGGTGCCTGTGGCCAGGAAGTGGAGCACAGATGCCACCTTCAGCAGAAGGTGGATGGCAGTGCGGATGTTTATCAGGCTGACCAAGTCCTCATGTATTAATTCCACTATGGTGGTGATGGCGTCCCTGTCCAGGCAGTACAGGGTGTGGATCTGTGTTGGGGTTAATTTGAATGGATTGGCCCTTATACGTGAAATTGGTGGCTGCCTGCAGGGTACAACTGCCTGCACTGGTGGGATTTGCTGGCCCAGTATCACCCTCCTTCTCCTCCTGCGTCTCCTCTGTGTTGCCTGTTGTATTGCCTGCTCAAGGAGTAGCAGTGCAGGCATGTCCTCCAGCTCCAATATGGCCAGTGCAAGTGGTATCATTTTGGTCTTGGAAGGGGTGTGGTGTGTGCTCCTTTTGTGCAGGGCCTGGCTCCATTGCCTCCAGCTGTGCTGATTGTGTGCACCTGTGGCAGTTGGGTGCACAGCAGTTTCCTATTAACGGGTGATCCGCAATGCCAGTATTGACGGCATCATGGTGGCCCTTCTTACCGGTATCTGGATGCCGGTCGTGCATGTCCGTGCAACTCGTGATGTCCTCTTCCTTGCGGCATGCCGTTATTACGGGCATGGCACCCGTGCGCAGGCCGGTACAGTGGTGCACTGCCACAGCGGGTCCTTGTTGATGCCGGTAGGACCGGCGTCTAGGGTTGTGATACTACAGCCCGGTAATGGATGCCGGTATTGCCCTACTGGCACCGTTATTACCGGACCGCCACACTCATAATGAGGCCCAATGTCGCTGAACCTTGGCTTTCTGCGACAAACTGTGCCTTGTCTCGTTGCCATCTTCCTCAGCTTGCTTCCTGACTGCTCTGTTCTCCGGTCCAGGTGCTGTAGGCTGAGGATTGCAATGGATTGTGTTTTTAAAGATGGTCGCCGGTGCATTTCCTATTCTGACGCGATGACGTTGCTTCCGGTGCCGGTATTATCATAGGTGCCGGTGCCCGTGACATCGTGGATGCCGATATCGATGGTTTGGGGGGCGTTACCGGCATTCCGGAATGCACGTGCACGCTGACACGGAATCTACCGTAGATTCCAGCATCAATGCTACATGGACACAGTAGCACCGGCATGCCAGTAATTTTCTTTTTTTACCAGCAAACTGGTAATGAGGCCCAGTGTCTTTGGATGATGGAGGGATCTTTGGTTCCACCTCTCCTGAGATGCTGAGGGAGGGCTTCCTGAGATTAAGGAAAGACCATGGGTCTCCTGGCCTGCTGAAAAGTGGCTTTCCAGGTCACACACCTGTTCCCTAGCACACCTGCATTTTGCTGAGCGAACTCACAAACTCTTCCATGGCAATCCGTGCAGTTTTGTGAGGCTCTGCTACCTTCTCTAAGGAGCTAACAACAGCCTTTTGCAGGAAAGGCTGGGTGCAACATCTGCAGTCTTCCGTTATGCCCCTGCACAAGCTGCGATCTGTCTAGCCTTACCACAAGGAACAGATGTATATACATATATACTAACTTTGCATCGGTATAAGCGATACATTGTCCTAGTGCAAACATTATATTCATTCAATGCATTTATAAAATAGGTCAAAGTCCATCCTAGGGTTAATAACATTCCACATGACCACTAGGCCAAATATTGCCCACGTGCAAACATTCATTGAAAGAATACATTTTTTGCAAAAGTGCAATTTTTTCCCTGGTCCCAATACCGTACAAAATTGCACTTGCCCCAACCCTCACCATACAAATGTTTGTATCAGTAATACAGAATTTATATATATTTTTTTTATTTTTTTTATTCGTAGTTGTTTTGGTCTTGATCGCAATCTAGACCTTTCAACTTTTAAGAGAATTAAAAACCTTGTATACAAATTTAGAACAATTTACATACTTAGCAAGTATACTAAGAAAAATAAATAGCAAAAAATAATTAGATCTTTTGCAGATAAGACAGATTAATACAATACTCTTCATAGAGTTTCATAAGTAAGTTTTACACATAAACTTACTCGTAATTCAATTTCTTAACAGTGCATACATCGGAATTTTGAGCTGCTGTAAATAGTTGACTACGGCATATCTCACTGCTTTTCTATTAGTATGAAATAATGCGACCCATTGCTTTCCTGAGGTCAAGATCTCTTGGGCCACAAACAAAGGTTCAAAATGGGTGCAGCGGAATGGTAGTAGGCTAGAACATTCTGTACATAAATGCCGAAGAGTTTCTGGTTGTTGACTGCAGAATCGGCAGGGTAATTGGCTATCACCAATGCCCCGCTGATTCGCCACCTCGTTGGTCAGCCACAGATTTAATCTGAACCTCATGAATCCATTCCGGTGGTTTGGGTTAGGAGATCTCACCATATAGTCGGCCACCTTATTATAGGATTTGAGTTCAAATGGACAAGCTTCAAAATGTTTGTAGTTTGTACATGCCAAGCGTGTTCGAATCCAGTCATCTTCCCAGATTTTTGATCTTGCTTTGCCTGGGTTTTCTAACAGTAAGGTTGGATGTATCTGGGCTTTCTTTATAATTGACTGGATTTTTTGTCGCCATGCTTTCGGGAAGGTATCCACAGAGTTCAATAGATACTTGGATATAGTATTGGTGATCCCTGTTGTTGTTTGATTTAGAAGGCATTTGCGATATAAGGCACATAGGTGCCATTTATAGATTGCATAGAGGGAGATTAACCCCAGCTCATGTCTTACAAGCGGCAAGGGCTGTGAAGTTGGTAATTGTAAGATTTGCCTCCAAAAACGCCCTTCTTTGGTGGCCCAATAGGTATATGACATAATATGTCGAGTCTCAGCACCATACAGAATAACAGGTACGAGTTTCTGTTTATAGTATGTAACAATGGGTAAAAGAGAAAATTTACAATATCTTGCCTTGATGATCTTAGCTTGTGAGATACACATTTGGAGTTTGTGAAGCCCTCGTTTATTGTACTGGTCATGGGCACACAAATTAGAGATGAGGAGGCCTAAATATACATAGGTATTGGTGATGGTAATTCTGCTTGCCTGGAGAGGCCACTGATGTTGAGCTAGACTTTGTTTCTTAGTGCCAAATTGAACGACATTTGTCTTGGTAATGTTAATTGTTATGCCGTTTGTTCTTACATATATATCAAGGGCACCGAGTAACAAGCGTAGACCTTTAGGAGTGTGTGACATCAGAACCATATCGTCCGCATACAATAGGCATTGAATCTGACTTCCCATCAGTCTTGGGGAGTCAGATATCAATTTACTAAAGCTATGCTGGATGTCTGAAATAAAGAAATTAAATAAGGCTGAAGCTAGTAAACAGCCTTGCTTCAGACCTCTGGCTGTTGGAATAGGCAGAGTTAGTAGGCCATCATTGGTAAGTCGTACTTGGATTGTAGTGTTAGTATATAATTGTATGATCCATTTTAATATGTGCCATGGACAGTCAGCATCTACCAGTTTCTTATACAACAGCTCTCGTGGCACCGCATCAAATGCCAACTGAAAATCGATGAAGGCAAGGTATAGGGGTTGTTTTCTTTGGTATGCACGGTGAATAAGACTTGTCAGAGTGATGATATTTATACCAGTGCCCACGCCTTGCAAAAAGCCCGTTTGATGTGGATCTCGCAGATGACTCTTCTGCAGCTATATATTGAATTCTTTCAAAAGAAGTCTGGCAAATAACTTGCCAGGGCAATCCAATAATGCTATGGGCCTGTATGACCTAGGGTTTTCGTGATTACCTTTTTTGAATATCGGAAGAATAATAGATTTTTTCCAGGTTTCAGGGATGATACCAGATGTCAAGATTTGTTTGAAAATACGGTTAAGAATGCCTGCCCATTCATCAATATGCATTTTTAACATGGCATTGTGCAGCCCGTCTGGGCCTACTGCCCGAGATGAGCTCAGTTTCAAAATACATAGCCTAATATCATCAATGTCAAACGTAAGTTCCTTTGAGACTGTTAATGAGTTAAATTTAATGTGCATATTGGAATAGGGGGAGAGGTATAGCTTCTGATAATACAACTGCCATGTTTCAGATGCAATCGAGTTAATTTGGGCTACGTGTTGCGGGATATCAGCTGTACGGTTGAGGAGCGCCCAAATGCCAGCTGTAGATTTTGTGACTAGTTGTTTGAGCATGGCTGTCCCCTCAGCTTCATACCTCTTTGCTCTTTTTACTCTGAGCCATTTTTTGTAGTTTTGCTTGGCTGCTCTGATTTTTCTAGCCATATCAGAGCTCTGTGCTAATTTAATATATCGAATTTCATGTTTTAGATCAGATTTACGGTGTTTAATTTCTGAGTCATGGGTATGTTTATGCCGCTGTTTAATGTGCCCAGTGTTAGAACTGACTCGGGAAAACATCTTAATGGCAGTTGTATAGTCTTTGAGCACATTATTAGGCTGGAATATCGTTTCAAGGTTATGGTCTAGAGTTCTCAATTTCTCTTTGTTCCATGACAGTCTGTTTCTCCCGTTATTCACAACAGTGCCAATTGTATTCATATTATGCCAATGCATCACTTGAGTATCCATGATCTGTAATGACAACTTAAGTTTACAATGATCACTTAGGTCAGTGTTGATCACTCGGAACTCTTGGATTGAGTTGAAATTTCTGCCATTGACATAAATATAATCAATTATTGCACTCTGGGCACCCCTCCGCCAGGTGGGCTGGGCAGGGCAATCACCTCTCACATTGCCATTTAACATGACAAAATTACGGTCCTCCATAATTGAGGACCATTTCATTTCATCTTCTGATATAGGGGTGACCTCCTCAGAGATAAGATGTAGATTAAGGTCACCTAATATCAAGGTGTGCATCAGAGTGGGATCAATAGCAAGAATATCTAGTATTTCTTCAAGCTGTTTGAAGAAGTCTTCCGGGCCTATTGTGTTACGACTCCAATAGATGTTAACAATCGCTATTTTTTGCTGAATATCAGCTAGGTTTACCACTTGAAAGGAGCCAGAGGAAATCTTGTACTCAGATATCGTTAGACCACTAGTCTTTTTCACCGCTAGAATCAAGCCACCTTTGGGTCTGCCTTGCACGCCTTTTTCTGCAGGAGTGCATATTATAGTGTGCGAGTCCCAAACTGGTGGTGAAACTAGCCATGTTTCTTGGAGGGCAACAATGTCGCTATCGACCAAATTTCCATTTCTCAGAGAGTTAAGATGGCTATGGCCTCGTGTGTTCCAAGAAATTATGGTCAGGATCTTGCTGTCCTGGCATAGTTATGCTTGCCTGGTCTGATCTATTAAATTTTGATGAGAAGAGCTATTTGAGGCTGATGTAAATATACGTGACATATGGCCCTGCAATGTTGAGGTATTAGGCATTGATTCTTGAGAGAGGACAAATCCTATGTCAAATAAGGCCATTCTAGCCTGCCACAAGATGTCAGCTACCAAAGATGATCGAATATATAGGCGGGCAGCAGACAGGTCAGTATGATCTATGAACTCAATTTGATTAATATCCAAGGATGAAATGGCCGACAAAGCAGGAATTTCTGCACAGATGTTAAGAATGCTAGATCGATTCAAATCATAAGATTTGAATGGTGTTTCTCTGCATTTTATTATAAAGCGATGATGATCTGGCTCTTGCTTGGCTTTAGTTTGCAGAGGTCGGTCTCTTGTCACCATTGAGGGCCTTCTCGAAGAGTGGGCCCGTTTGTCTTGGTGATTAGGAATGGTTGTCAGGGGCCCCTGTATTAGGGGCTTGAGCGAGGGAAACTCTTTCCCTGTCAGTTTGGCTGAGTGACACTCATTTGATTGATGGAAAAAAGCTTCGATGGAGGTTTTAATCTCTTCACGTAATTCTTGTCGAGAGACTGCAGCCTGATTAGGAACAAGGGGGAGAGGATGAACAGGATTCAAGGGTGGGGGTAACGCAGTTGCCTCAGAGTTAAAATTGGCAGTACGTGTGAAATATGCCTCCACGGAGGTTCTAATTTGATCCTCCACATCTTTTGAAGAACAGTCATCTTTTGGTAGGACTAGCTGCACCTCCGAGTTCTTGGTTAATTGGCTATCCGACTGCAAGTTTTGTCTCATTTTAGATTGTGTAAAGTAAGTCTTAATTTGGTCACCCGTAGGTGTTGGAGGCACAGTATTAGGATGTTCTTGTCTCGGTACGTGTGAAGAGTTATTTGGTAACAATTTCAGAAAAGGTTCAATGGATTTCTGTATCTGAGTCTGTATGGCCAATAATATGGGGGCACTCTGGGCTCCAGCTGAATGATTAAAAGACTCTGTTATTGCTGTTGCACCAATAACTGAAAAAACTGGAGATGTTATTTTAGAGGTTTTTGACTGAGTTTTTTGTTGTTTATCGTTATGTTCAACCATCTGGATTAAATCATCCAGGGGCCTATGTGAAACAATGGGTGCAGTCAAATCAATTGCCTCAGGTTTCTGGGGAAAGCCATCAGATATTGCAATGCTCGTCTGATCTCCTGGTGAGTCTACAGGATTTTTCAGTTTTTTCCCCATCATTGGTTTCACGGCAGGATTTTTAAAGTTAACAGATTGAAGTTTTCTTCTTTTGGTGGGCCTTGATGTTATAGATTTAGTAGAGGCCGAACTAAAAACTTCAAACATATTCTTTGTCGCTAAGGTACTAGAAGATTGACTTGTTTGTAAATTAATAACAGGTGCAGGGGCACCTTCCTTGCCATTTGAAAGTTCTACAGCAGTAGGCGCAAGGGCAAGGACTTCTTTGGGCCTAGTTGATGATACTATAGCGGGGCCATCTAGCGCCTTATTGGGGCTATCAACAGTGATACTGCCTCCAATTGTACTAGAGGGTTGACCAAGAAACGGCTGCATAGGCAGATTGGGTTGGATTGCTTGCGTTTCTGTATGTGGGATGCAATCACTCTAACGTTTGTGTGGAAACTGTATATGTGGTTTTTGGTCTTCTTGATTCGAGGTTCTGTTCAAAATGATTGGGTTGTATTAGTCTTTTAGACTGGGAAGATAGCAGATGTTCAAGACTAGTGGACTGTTTTGAGACTTTTGCATCCAATCCTTCGTATAGTTTTGCCACAGCTAGCAGGGCTGTGTTCATCGCAGCCAATGTGTTGTTTAGGGCAGCGGCCTCTGGAAATGAATGTCTCTCCCTATGGATGGGATTGAGAAAAAAATCAGAAACTCGCGTGCCCTGATCAAAACATGGTTGTCTCGGGGTGGGTGCTATAAAGGAGTCAGCTTCTTCACTTGGTTCAATGGCTGGGACCAGGTGTGTTGTAGGAGAGGCCATTAGTTCTACTATTATTGTGTTGTTTTGGGGTAACACTGGTGATAATGTTTCGCCAATTGTGCCAAAAAGATTATCGGGATCTTGTTCTGATTGGATTAGATCACCGGTATTAGAACACACATATAGCACCTCCTCTGAATGTTCCTCAGTACGATTCGAGAGGTTCATATATTCAAGATCCTCTTCCTCTATTTCTCCAATCATGGTTAGATGAGTATGAGCCTGCCTCAACTTATGTTGTGCTAAGACTGAGCATTGAACTGGTTGTGGTACGGTGTCTCCCGGAAAAAGAGTTATGACAGGTCGTAAATCACCTGCAATACAAGCTGCGATTAGCGTGTTATCAGTGGGAGCACCATGTATATTAAGTTCTTCAGTTACTGTTTCAGAGGGCACTGTAGTGCTGGACATAGAAGCTATCGAGCCAGACGGCTGGGATGGATCAGTTTGACACAATTGGATGTCATCGGGAAGTGATTGAGTGCGCTGTGTTATGGCGCGCTCCACACCTAGTAAGAGACTAGTTAACCGGGGCTGGAGTAGAGTTTTCCTCAAGGCGTTCTCACGTCTTGCCTCCATCAGCTTCATGTGAGTCTCTAAAATGGGGGGCATGCTGGTGGTCAATGTATAAGGAATCATGCAGGTTACCTCTAACTTGTAAATGAGTTAAACAATATAAAAAGAAAAAAAAAGTATAGAATTTAAACTAATAAATAAGTACCTAGTACCTGGGAGCTGGACCGCGCGACCCGCGAACAGCCAACAGCACTTGTAGTGCGAGTGCGCGCGCGGGTGCGCTATGACGTTGGTATATGTAGGGCAGGGCCGAGCAGGCAGGCCTGTGAAAGGGGCGTGGGCGGAGTCTGCTGTCTCCTCTGTTGCTTTCTACTAGTCCAGGCGCTGCAGAAAAAGACGTCCTCCTGCTGGAAATGCGAGGTTCGTGCGGCAGCAGATTGCTGTGAAATCCGAACAGCGAAAGACAGGAAGCACTCCGGAATCAGGTATATTTAAAAAAGATTATTCATAATTAATATTGACAACTGTCAAACGATCAAATCAATTTCGTGGCTTCATTTCTTTATTTGGACAGCGGGAATGGAGCCACAAGAGCATTTGTTGTAAATGACCATTCGTTTTTTTTTAGCAGTAAAACCATTTACATGGGGTAAGTAGTGCAGCTTTTTCTGATGCTTAAATGCGTTTCAACAGGTCTGGGATGGGTGGTATGCAAGTGCCCACTCCCCGTCTTCTTCAGGTCTCGATTTCGTCAACTCGCACCAAACATATCGAATTGTGTTGAGCATTCTCTGTCATGTTCAATATTAAAGTCATCCGAAATGGATGACATGTGGCAACAATATCAGTATTGAGTGGCCAGACTATTTGACACCTAATTTCACTATAAGGAAGAACAGCGCAGAAAAGCAGAGTCTCTGTTGCTATGTATGTAGGAGACTGATGAGCAGATTTATGGAATTTTCGGCTATGAAAATCCTGTTTATCGATTCATAGAATCGACTCGCAGGACTTTTCCGGGACTTGCGTGGACTTCGGCAGTTCTGGCATGCCTCTGCGAACAGTCGAGCGCCCTGCGCGAGACTCCTCGCAGAGGGTGGGTTGGGCCTACGCAGAGTTCGAAATAGGGGGCAGAACATGCAAAATGAGGAAGAACATGGGAAAATATGGTCTTGTGTAGGGACATTCTGCCGCGAGGAGATCGCATGCCCCCAACTGCGACCAACCAAGTGTATTCATGGAACTGACCGCACAACATCACGTCGGGGGATCAGGAACGCAAAGCCCTGGATCTATCCAACACGTGAAAGAAGGCGTAAGGCCCGAATCGAACCATACAAAGGTAAGGCCCGATCGGGAAAAGAAGGGTGTGTACATGCAGTCGGGGTGCCGATCACAAGTAGGTGTGTGTATGCAGAGTAGCCAGGTTCAGGCACGGTTTACAGGGGTTCAAACGCAGATTGACAGTGAAATTACTTGAGTTACCGGAAGCGGTGCTTATGTTGTCGGGGTGCCATCAACAGTTACGGGGGACCCTACACAGTGTCACTGGGGTGTTGGCTTGGTTTCGAGAGACCCCAGCAGGATTACTGTGTTGAATGAGTTTGCACCCGAGCACCGGCCATTAGTGGCTACATTTGCTTTGCGTGGGGGCATGTCTGGGGCGTTTCCGGCCGCGACAATCGAATAGGGTTACTTTGCGGGAAACATTACATGAACACGCGCATCGCGCACAGGTGCCCCACGCACGAGGGGGCACGCAAAGTCCTTCTCGCTGCACAAACTTTGCAAGGTCTATGCACACTTTTCTATCAATCGGGCCCTAAGTATTGCTGCTGTCAAAATGGGTTCTGTAAAATCTGCTAAACGTGGCGCTCAAAGTTAACAGTCTAAATGAAACCAGGAAATTGGTACGATTCATCTTTCATTAGAAAGGACCTATTGCCGATACAAACATTTGTATCGTGAGGCTCTTTTCTTTTTCATGATTTGGCAGTGAGTGTTGCTTTGGCTTCTTTGCTAAAGTTCCAGCAGCAAATATTTACCACGATGACTTGAGAGTACAAAGTTCTACCAGCAAAACACGAGTATCTGTGCTGGCTTTGGGAGTCTGATCTAAGGTGTCTTGCGGTCAGGCAGATGGGGATGCCTTTTCCCTTGCAACCTTGCAGGCATCTAAAAGGCATCTACAGAGGAAGTAGGCCAGGTCTGTCGGCCAGTGGAGCGTTTGCCACCCTCCAATGTAAGAAATGAACTTGAAGAGGCAGGGCTCAGGACCACCTGATAGCTTGGACAATGAATGCATTGCAAACACCCAACTTTTCTTATCAAGATAAAGCAATTCGGGGTCCCCATGCGAGGGGCGCTGGGGTGTGAGAGAAGCTAGGAAAGCCGGGAGGAAGGACTGAAGGTAGCAGTAGAGGTTTTGAAATATCACTGGGTTTAATTCGGATCTCGGGCTCGCAAAAATGGAACTCTAGAGAGTGGCCCACTTGATGGAAGTTGCCTTAATCCCCATTTTCAAAATCTAACTACAGAAGCACTGTTGTGTAAAAAAGCATATGGTGAGAATTCTTCAAAGCCTTATCTTAAATATATAGGCCACTCGGGTGAATATTTCCATAAGGCACGTACTGCGCTCAATGTCCCCCCTTGCCCTTGACACATGGTCCTGTTCGTAGGCTTCTTTGGACAGTCATTAGTGGCTTGCATGAAGTCCTAGTACATTCATGAATTTGTCAGGGTTTCGGAACATGGCCGGTGATTCTATCGACCAGACCCTCAGGATGATTCAGATTTAAGAAGTGTCCTAGTCATGTTGTGGTAATCAAAAAGGTCTTGGCAAATAAAGTACATATTAGGAAATAAAACAGGTAATGTATCACAACTTGATTATTGTATACATCTGAAACTACATTAAATGTTTTATTTTTTTACTGTGTTTCTAGATGAAAAAATGTAACACAACACATTTAGCAAAAAATATACACACAATGAATTTCAAAACAACATTTACACTACACAGAAATTAGCCATAGAGTTATATACAAAAGGTTTTCCATCCAGAAACACTCAAAGGATTTATAGCAGTCAATAGTGGACAGAAAAATAGAAAGGGCCACAGTAGAACTCATTGGCTTACCCTGCAACAAACCAAACATGCCTTCCATTTTGTAACTAATAAGATGTTAAAAATATTAAAAAAGGAAATTCAATTAGAAAGGGCATTGTTCCGCAGCAAGCACTGTTTAATAGTTGACCTTCTGGGGCGACCCTAAGAAATATCAAGATATATCTAAGTGAAGTGAGCATAGACCTGGAAATGAAGCTGGTGCCATTGGATTGGATAAGCAAGGAGTTGGTGGTCCATGTTAAACAGAAAAATACATATGCCCAAACCCTGCAGCACATCACACCTCAAACCACCAAGATGTGGACTAAAAAGGGACTAGACTCAGCACAGTTTTCTCCATGAAAGAAGTCATTGAGTCCCAGGCCATACCTAATAAGTTCATCTCAGGTCTAAGCCATTCCAATATGAGGCTACCACAAGTGCCACATTACCAAAGTGTATGGGTGGCCCTGCTCCAGTCTACACAAGACAACATCCTTGGCGAGCCTCTATCTATACTCTTCCCCCTTCCTTAGGCAATGCTCCAAATGGTAGTGGTGCAAAGAAACTGAATATTGAGCTACCTTCCCCTTGGTGACTTTAGGTGCAGAGGGTAAGTCACAGAGTAGAAGATAATTTGAGAGAGATATATGATATGATATCTTCGTATTGGCTGTTATGCACACACGCATACTGGCACTTCTCGAATTTTCCCATACCTGGAATTCGGTTCTCTGAGCGCGTTCAACCTACAGCGTGTTGGGACCATAACTTTGGTGAAAGGCGCTATACAAATGCTGCAATACAATATCATACAGAGATGTGTAAGGGGGTCATCAGGCATATCCTGCTTCCTAGGCAATATCGCCTCAGTCCCCAGATGGAGAGGAATTGAAAGTTTACTCTGTATTCTCATTCAGATCAGTCCCAAGAAAGCATGCATTGAAGTGGGTTAAGGGGCACAGACTATGGGCCCAGGGCTTAGATCAGAATTTGAGAACAGAACCCAACATTTTTCTCCAATTACAGTCAACCTTCTTTTCCTACAATCTCTGCGTCTCTGCGGCCTCTAAGAACACTTCAAAATCTGCAAGGAGGTAGCCAATCCTGCTGCAGTCTCCACCTCTGCTGTTCTCTCCCAGGCCCTCTGAATGGCTCTGGCCTCTCACTTAATCACTAAAACTCAGGACTTCCTGTCCTCTCTCTCCTCCTCTCTTTCCTCGTCTTCTCCCTCTACCTCTCCTGGCACTCATCTGGCTACCTCTCCCTCCCCTTCTCCTTTCTCCTGTTTTTCTGTGATCACTACTGATGACGTTTCTAGACAAGTCTGAACTATGAAAGTGTCATCCAAGCAGGTTCTCCCCTGCTCCTCCAGAACCATCAAGCACCACATTGACACCCTCGCTACAGCCTTGCTAGATTTCTGCAATCACTCTTTTGCCACAGGAACTTTCCCCTGACCCGTTGTGCACCCCCTCCTGAAGAAGCCTTCTGCCTCTTCCGGTCTGGCAAACTACCACCCCATCGCTATCATTCCTTTCTTGGGCAAACACTTGGAAAAGTTGGCCATCTCCCGGCTTACTCTCCCACACTGAATCTGTTGGTTGTCTCCTTGACCATCAGTCTAGCTTCAGAGCAGCCAGAGGCATGGAAACTGCTCTCCTGAACACTGTGAAGACCTGCTCATTAATCTTGACTCTAGCCTTCCTTCTGTCCTCATCCTCCTTGATCTTTCCTCTGCTTTCGACACAGTCAATAATGCCATCCTGATCAATCGTCTATGTGAGAACCTAGGCATCACGGATCAGGCCCTAGAATGGTTTCCCTCCTTCCTCCGAGACCTTCCCTCTTAGGTCCAACCGGGGTCATTTCTTTCCACCACCTCTCTCTCCACATGTGGTGTTCCTTAGGCCTTCAACCTCTCACCCTGGCTTCTCAACGTCTATGTGGCCCCTTTGGCCCACCTCATCTCTACCTTCTCCTATAACTTTCAGTTTTATGCGGATGACACTCCGCTCTCCTTCAGGCTCCCATCTACCTCCTCTCCTCTCTCGCTCATTCCTGACTGTCAATCAGCGATTCAGGAATGGGGCACCTCCAACGATCTCTGCCTCAATGCCGGCAAGAACTTGATCCCCCTCATAGGGACCCCTGCTCCCGCTTTTCCTCTTGCACTCTGGCCAGCCTCCTTGTGCCTTCTCCCTGCGCCTTCCTGTGCGGTAAAAAAACCTTGGGGTCATCTTCGACTCCCCTCTCTCCTTCTCTCCTCACATCACATACCTCTCGAAGAAGTCACACTACCAGCTGCACCTCGTCAGAGGTATTCTTCCTTTTCTCACTTTCCACCAGAAGCTCAACGTCTCCAGAGCCCTGGTTCTTTCTAGGCTGGACTAATGCAACAGCTTCATTCTCAACCTGCCTTCCTCTACTCTCTGCCAGCTGCACCTAATCCAGAACAGGACTGTGAGACTTGTCCTTGGTCTCAATCCCAGGGATCATATCTCTCCAGCCCTGAAATCTCTCCACTGGCTCTCAGTAGCTGCAAGGGTCAAGTTCAAGACCCTTTGCGTTGTCCACAAGGCTTTCTGGGGCCAGGGCCTGCACTACAGCCAACTCTCTCTTCCTAAACATCTCCCTTCTCGAGCCTTTCGCTCAGCTACCTCTAACTCTTTTATAGTGAGAGGCTTCTCCAGGCAGAGAGTGGGAGGTAGATCTCTCTCCTCTGCAGGGGCCTCCCACTGGAATGGCCTCCCTGCCCCTCTCTAACTCGAGCAGGACCACCTCATAGTCCGGAAGCAGCTCAAGACCTTCCTTTTCGCTTCTGCATTCTCTCTTTCTCTCCTTTGCTGACCCACCTGCCTGCTGCGCTGACTGGTCGCCTGGCTACCCTCAGAACTCAATGGGACCTGGCTGCCCCATGACCTGCGAGCAACTGCACTGCCTCCGGGCCTCTTCGTACTTAGGGGTTGTATCTGTAAGCATACAGTCCCCTTCCTCCTTGCACTTTCCTGTGTCAGCCCCTCCAGCCGCACTTACTCAGAGCAATGCTGCCCGGACCGCACTCCCACCCCTTTCCTCCCCCTGGCAGTTCGTCCTCCCCATGTCCCCCTACCTTGTTACCATTATAAATTACTCATATCATACAAAACTTTCTCCTACTTCTGTTTTGGGCTTTTAGTTGTCCTGCATTCAGCGCTACAGATAAGGGGTGTATCGCCCACTTTTACTCCCTGCAAATACTTGCTAAAAATAAAAATAGGGAGTACAAATACTGCCAAAAAAAACAGGAAACAGACACATAGAACCTTGTGGCCCCGTTTTCACTCATGAAGCTCCATGGATATGTTTGGACCACTAGTGCACGTACTACCACTGGAAGAAACTACTATTATAACTGCCTGATCGAAAGAAGTAAACGGATAGCTTTTAATGTGCATGAATAACCAGGCGCAAAGTAACGTTTTTACACGCTTATAAAAAAAATATACTCCCATTGGGAACTGGACTTCCGTTTTAACTTCCTTAAAAAATAATTGTACTCCCAATTTAAAAAAATAGGGAGTAAAATACTCCCACTTCCAAATCTTATCTGGAAAATTGCCTGCATTAATATGTGAAACGCAAACTGCAGTCTAAATTGTTAAATGAAGTAATTCTTCGGTTCTGTGTATTTCAAAGTCTTCTCTTGCTATCTAAACATAACGTGAAAGCTGTTTCCGGGGAGCAGCGTTGGCACTGTGGTTCCATTGTCATCTTGGTTCTGTTCCTCAGAAGCGTTTCACTTCTCTTTGTGGTTTCATTTTAGTTCTGTATTCTACTCGGGATTTCAACAGCTGAGGCTACCCTGGACTAGGAGCCACGTGGAATTCGGTCAAACCAGCCCCAAATGGTAAAATAGCAAGTGAGGAATGTTTCGGAATGGGCAAGCCATTGCATTTCTTAACATATTTTCCTGCATATAACACACCATCCATCGTTTTTATACGATGAGTGCAGGATTTTATAGAGTACCGAATATTCTGAGCAGTCAGCTAGACCTAGGTCAGGTGGTTGCAGCCGATCCAGTCCTCTTTTTATTCTTTGTATGTTCCCATCAGGAGTGCAGGATTAGAAGCACAATGCCTCGGTAAAGACAGGACTGGATGGGCTATACCCGACCCGGGTCTAGCTGAGAGCGATGCCATTATCTGATAATGAGAAGAACAAAGATTGCACCCACAGCCTGAACAAGTCATAAAAGAATGGCAAGTAAGAAACTGCCCTATGTATTTCTTACTCAATAGCAAAAATGTTCAATAGAACTCAATAAGATGGTACTCCTGCCAACCACCACCACTCTCCCAAAAGGTGTTCACTACTACTGGGTTTCCCTTTTTGATCATCCCCAAAAACCGTCTTCTACCCACCACCCACGATATTAAGCAGGATGGATGTGTTAAGTTTGCTGTTTGAACACCGCAGCATGGACACCACTTCGGAGACCACCTTTTATTATCTATCACTTACTGTCGCCGGAAGGATGCTCAGGGGCTACGTGCTTGCCTTGGAAGCAAGACGCTGTGGAACAATACAGGTTCGATCCCTGGGGTCTGCGCTAAGAAACCTCTGGGTATTAAGCGTGTTATAAATAACCAATTATACATTGAACTAACCCCCAATCTTTTCTCCTTTGTGTTTTGAAACGGCTGAGCTGCAATTAAGCATCAAACAAATAAATATATACATCTCCTGCTTCAATGTACATCCCCTCCCCATTAAATGTCATTGAACAAACTCCTTTACACATATTCCCCCTCTCTTGTACCGTACAAAGTTCCACCTTCTAACTCCCGTACCCCCCTCACCGTCATATGCACGCATGTTTGCGCACTCCCTCATAGCCATCCAAACACACCACACTTCATAGTTGGGCCATACACACTCCTTATCTCTTCACTCACTGTATGCCACACACACACACAACTCCTCCCTCATGGTCCAATGCACACACCTACACCTAATTGTCAAGTAAAAGAATACACCCTCAAACACATCTCTACTCATTAACCTATACACATGTATCTATTTACAGTCCATGCATATGCCTTGCTGTCTCCCATACACACATGTATGCCCCTCTGTCCACACATACAAGTCCCTCTCATTACAACACTTACACAATCCTCTTGTGAGGGATTTCAATCAGGCACACCCCCGTCTCGCCTGGCATGTAGTGCGCAAATGAAACCCTTATTTATTTTTGTCTATACGTTTAATATTCTGAATGATATACCACTCATATCACACCCTTCTCAAAATACCCCCCAGGTCACACTGAATCAGAAATCAGGCTAGTTTGCAAAGGTACATATTTATTTATTTATTTTAATATTCAAATCACACATAGGTTTACTCTAGATATGCATATGGGGCAGCGATCACCCAAAGGGTGACAATACAATTCAGGAAAAAACAAAGCAATTGAATTTACTTATAAATAGGCAGAACAGAAAACACAGGGAAAAAGAACAGTTTTGTTTTGCACACAGATAGCGTTTAAGTTAATGTTCCCCCTGCAAGTTTTGTTTAAATACATGAGCAGTCCCACACCAATGTGAGTAATCGGCAGGTTTTCGGGAATGAAAATACAATATCTAGAGTAATAGGCAATCCTCCCTCCCGCACAAGAGAGAAAACCTTATTTTGGCAAATGACACTTTGAAATGACAGGTGAAAATGGCTTTGTGAAATACTGCAAAATGGTCAAAATACTAAAATGGAGACAAATTCTAAAGAAAGCGACACTAATCAGGTCCTAGCAAGCATGGATATAATATGAACCACAAGATATACTTCAGATCAGGATGGGATGGAAAAAGCACTTTGAAATGGGCAAAATACACATGTACTTTGGCTGAAATTGCAAATTGGCGGCAAACTTTTACTATGGTCAAATACACTGTTCCGCGACGTTTTTAGTTGTGGAGATAGCGAAGGATGTTAGGTATCAGTAGGCGTTGAAATATTGTTTTTATCTTTTACACTGAGGGAGTTAGAGAGGTTTTAGTGAGAGGTGTTTTATAAAAATAAAGACGCGAATTTGGACAAGGACTTCAGTTTAAAACCAGATAATATGGGTTATGCTTTTACTCAAGACTAGAGCATTCAAACTAGACAACCAGGTTGGGATGAAGTAAGTTCTGAGACTGATTCATGACTTCAGTAACAGATCCCCAGCGCCTTCCCCGGCGGAACCAGTCCAAACACTCGAAGTGGATTTATGGATAAGAGTTACACAAATAAAAATGACTATGAAAATGGCGCTTTAGCAAATAGACAGGATAGGATAGCACTAAGATTGTGACATTGTTACTGATTATGAAAGTAATGATAGTTCAGGGATTAGGGTGGAACAAGATAAGGCAAGGTATACAATAGTTCTCTAGCGCTCCTGTTAATACTCACAATCCAATGGGATTTAAGATTTTTAGACTGCCAAAGTTCTAGTCATTTGGGTCAGTCTATCAGGGAAGGACAGCACATCAGCTAAGCCGGTCGCAGGAACTGCACTGGATCTGTCCTTCTTGTCTCTGGATACTTCAGATCAGCGGGATGGCGAGTTCAGCAGGCAAGCATTTATGGTAGCAAGCCAGATAGTTTCAGGATGCTTCCCCCCACCACAGCGCTTCACTGGGATGTGAGGATTAGCTGAGGCCTGAGGCCTAGCTGAAAATGGTTCAGCTACTGCTTGGCCTGGTAGTTGGCATCTGGATCTAGAAGGATGCTGAAGGCTGGATGTTGAATGCTGGATCAAAATGCTTCGCTGGAATCAGAAGAGAGTGTGTGTTTATGTGTTGTCAGATGTCCCTATTTATCATTTCAAATGACATCACCAAATGGGTGTATGGGCTGGCTTAACTAAACCTGCCCCTGTGAAATGGGATTGGATCAGAGTCTCATCTCCGCCTTGCATCCAGGTGATTGGATCAAAGACGGATGATGTCAGGTTTATGATTTGATTTTTGCAATACTTAGAAACCTCCCCTAGCCACTAGTATCAAAATTGAATTTTGTCCTAAATACATATTTATACATTTGCACCCTCTACAAAAATCACATATAAGGATTACATATTTTATGGAGTATCTGTTCATCAAAATCCCACAGCTGTTTCGCCTTTCTGCAGCATTTTGTCCATTTCCCCATGAAAACATTTTCCAAAATGTCTCCAAATTTCCACAAATATGCGTGTTTACCATAGGAATGTGTGTGCAAAGTTTAACAATTCTAGCATAAATAATGTTCCCATAAAACCACATATATTGCCATTCCTGTTCATAATATACTACACAGTTCCACCAAGTTTTCAACTGTAGGGCCAAAAATTAGATTAACAAATCTGCCCGTTTTATATTTTTCACCACTTCTGATAGCGAGTTATAAAGCTCTAAAAATGTTCATTAGATATTCTTTAGCAGCAAATGGTCAGCCTTTTGTCGGTCTCTGGAGGCAAGGAGCAGACCCCTCCTTTGGGATTTCCTTCTGCAAGCCTAGTTTATGACCTCTTCACACGTCCATTTCCTGGCCTGGATAATCTGCCATTATTCAGTCCCTGGCAGCAGACACAAGTCTGGCATACCCCACAATTATCATGTGTCAGTTAGCATCTGCTGATAGCAATGCCCTCCCCTTGGGTGGAAACCTGTTTTTCAACACTTTGCAGGCCCAGCCAGCCTAGGTTAATTCTTAAATTCTTGACCTGAAATCCAGCATAAAACAAACTTGTTGCATCAGATAACATATATAATTTACATTCTATATTTAACCTGTGGGATCAAAACAACTGAGATCTGTGTTCCTTTCAGCAACAGTCCTTCTATATTTGCTAATCAGGCAGACCTTTAGTTTAGACAACCTTAAAGTTTAATCAGGAGAGCCCATTTGACAGGGGCTGCCACTCACAGGTAGCCCAGTGTGGGTACACACAGATTTTTGACAGGAGTTGTCATTCACAGGCAATCCAGTTTTGCTGAGAAGGTGTTTTGCTCTTAAAATTTCAGGACCTTATTAATTCACAGTGCTTCGTTAGATTAAATGAATTTTAGCGCCAAGCAAGATTTTGAGTGTTGGAAAATGTTATGTACAGGCATTTTGAAGTTTCAGCAGCAAAGTAAATGGCATTTACAGACACATTTTGGAGTTTCACTTGCAAAGCGCTGCTTCTCCCTCTGCACTCTATGTTTACTTGTCATGGAGCCCACTGGCACTTTTTCTGCAGCGTGTGCTCTGTTCCACCACCCATGAACCATGGGTGGCATGTTGTGCAGCCATCTTTTTGTATGTTGAAAAATGCGGTTTTGTAGGTTTTGGCACGCACAAGGGTTTTGCCGCCATTTTACTGTTTCTCGCACCATAGATAGAGTGAGGCCACTTAGTATTGCAGAGTGGGTTAATACATCCCACAAATTCCCACTCCCAACTTCGTTTTGACTTCAAATCGAGGGGGAATCGGGCGAGTGGGATGTTCTTTTCTGTCCATGTGGAGAAATTAAATTGCCTCTCCCGTCAGCGATTAAGGTTACACGCTCTCCTCGCTGGTTCGGGCTGGGATGAGATGGGACGATACTATGGATTCCTTGGGTTTTTCCTCACGGTCCCGAGTGGTCCTCCTTGGTGATTCTTGGGATTTAGTGCCAATACTAGAAAACAGAACATAACAGTTATGAAAATCTTCCAACTACTGTACCCACACATCTTCGGTGGATCTCAGCAGTGGGAACAACACTTGCATTCCCTAACACTTGGCAATATTCCCCGCCTATATTCAGTGACAAGTTACCCATTTTCTCAGGTGTCATCAATGAATATTGACTAATTTTTCTAGATGTCTGGATTTTCCCACTCTGGGTTTCCGGTAAGCTCTTCTATCTGCCGCAAAGTATGCCTGGGTTGGCAACTCTTTAGCTGGTTTATGTGGACCCACTTGTCTTCCGCCTCTGTCAAATTGCCCTTGGGGATGCGGATTCTGTAGGCGACTGGTTAGATTCTGTCCACAATTTCAAAAGGACCCGGCAACTTGGGAGGAATTTGCGCTCTTTGGCTAGGTTCCTTTGGAAATTGTACCAGTAGACCCGGTATCCTACTTGATATTCCTTTTTAGTTGTCTTAAGGTCATAGTGGGTCTTTATACTGTCTACAGATCTTTCTAGATTCCGCTGAGCATACGCAAAAGCATGTTGAAGGTGTTTTCTCAGATTCTCAACATACTCATGAGTTGTGGAGGCATTTATCAAGGTCTGCTCTTGGGTTCTGTAGAGCAGATTCTGAGGTAGCACCATCCTTCGTCCAGTCATCAGTTCAAATGGAGACATTTTTGTTGCAGAAGAAGGGGTAGATCTGATGGCCATCAGGAAAAGGGGTAATCAAATGTCCCAACTTGGCCTAGAATCTGCCACAAACTTTTTTAATATGCTCCCAATAGTTTTATTGTACCTCTCAACTCCACGACTAGAGGACTGCCGGTAGGCAATGTGTAGTTTCCTTTTTACCCCAAATATCTCCCACATCCTTGTCATCACTTCGCTAGTGAGACGTGAGCGAGAAGATGTGATTGATCATCAGGGCTGCTGCTGTTTCTGCCTTGCAATTTGCAGCCGGGAGACATTGTACCAAATAAAGAAAATAAGCATGTTACTGTCAGCATGTACTTGTTCCCCCTAGAGGAGCGAATCACGGGCCCGATAAATTCAACTTGCAAATCTGACCAAGGCAGTGTCATCCCCCTCTTTTGGAGGGGGAGCAAGGTGGGTGAGTGATGTTGGCTGAAATTGTGCACACACAAGGCACCACTTCAAGTATTGGTCGAGGCCATGCCCCATGTGTGGCCTGTATGCAACCTCTCACAAGATTTCTAATGTCGTATGAAACCCCCGATGACCGGCTGTGGCCGCATCATGGGCGTGACTTAGCATCAGGCTTCGGAATGAGGTATGGAGCACCCACTGGTCTTGGCCAGATATGGATCTCCTCACCAACAAACCGTCTTGGATTCGGAACATTTTTGGACATTTCATCAACACTCTGAGGTCCTCTTTCCAAATGCAATTGGTATCCATCAGGGGACAGTTCTGAGGGTCCTCAATGTGTTGATAAAAGTACCAATTATTGGATCCCCTTTTTGAGCCGTAATCAAATCAGCATCTGGGGTCTCCTTACTCCATTGGGCAGTTGAGAGTTCATTGTGAGCATGTATCTGGGACCTAGTGATAGCAGTGACCTGGATTTCCCCCAACATGGACTCGATCTCAAGTAGATCCCCTTGGATGGTTCCGGTTTTGGCCAGCTGATCAGCTAAGTCATTTCCAGTTTTGTCTGGTCCTTCTACTTTAGAATGACACTTGATCTTTTTCCAGTAGATGGTCATCCCGTTTGAGGTGACCAGATCATCAATATTCTGTATTAATTTTCCATGTTTTAGTGGTTTATTTTTAGCACATAGCATGCCTCTGGTTTTCCAATTAACCAAGTGCTCCACGAACCCGTTCCAAACATAATCTGAATCAGTGATTATGACCAGTTCGTGGAGTTGGTGTTGGACAGCAGTGAGGATGGCTTGATGCACAGCCATCAGCTCTGCCACTTCACTACTATCGGGACCGATTTTGTACCCAGCGGAGGGTTCTGGGCATCATTCACCCATCCATTCCCCACGCCGGCCACAAGTTCCTTTTCCCTGTTGTTGTCAACATGGTCGGAGCACCCATCCACATAGACCGTGGGCATTCCCTCACACTTGTCTTCTTCATAGACCTTGTGTGGGGAATTAAGGTACGCCTCCATGTTGCCCTTGTTTTTAAGACTTTCGTCCCCGAGACAGTTTTCTCTGGCACAATCATGCAAGTCAGCCAGACCTTGCACGAGGGGACTCTTCTTGTTTTGGCCATATCTGACCTCCACAGGAAAGCCTTGCATTGACAGAATCCAGGAAGTAATTCGGGAATTACTCACATTTCCGGCCCGGATTATGTCACTTTGAAGATATTGCAAAGGCTGGTGTGGAGTCTCCACTATGATGTGTTCCCCCTGGATAAACGGGCGGTAATTCTTCAATGCCCACACCGTTGCCAGGAGTGCCTTCTCACAGTCGTTGAATTTTTCCTCCACAGAGGATAAAGTCTTACTTGCATAGAAGATGACTTTATTGACCTAGTCATGCTTTTGATATAATACTGCAGTCAAGCATGTATTTGAGAACCCTGTCTCCAAGAAGAACTCCTTGTTTTTGACAGGGTAAGCTAGGCAAGGCGCTTCTGAGAGGCTTCTTTTGAGTTGTATTACTGCCTCGGCTTGCTCTGGACCCCACTCCCACTTGACCCCCCCCTTCACAGATGGATCAGGGGTCTGGTGATCGCTGCATAATCCTCAATGAACTTTCTACAGTAATTAGTCAGTCCAATGAGGCTCCTTAGCTCCCGCAGAGATGTGGGGTCTTTTAGTTTCTGGAGTGCTTCTATTTTCTTTTCCTGGGGACAGAGGCCCTCAGGAGTTATCTCATGCCCCAAGAAGTTGACACGGGTCCTGCACCACTGTGCCTTTTGGAAACATAGTTTTGCTCCGGCAGCCCTCAACTGTGTCAAAACATAACGGATCTCCGCTATGTGTTCCTCCACAGTTGAGCTTTTGATTAGATCATCATCTACATATGCCAGGTTATCCCTTTCACCCAAGTCGGGCATGGCCTTATGCAAAAAGATATTAAATTAATTGCCAGAGTTGATGTGTCCAAAGGGAGTCTGGGTCCACGTGTACTGCTGCCCCCCAAAGGTAAAGGCCAGCTTGTATTGGTCCTCCCTACTGACAGGTACAGTCCAGCACCCATTGGTCAGGTCAATGGCAGTGTATACCTTTGACCCCTGGATCGGGGCCAGCCCTTGTTCAATGTAGGGAAGAGGCCATCGGGAAGTGTGGACCCGTTTGTTTAGCTCCCTAAGGTCAGCACAGAGTCTCCACTGGCCGTTTGGTTTCAAAATCCCCAACAACGGATTATTGAATGTGCTGTGGACTGGATGAATTATCCCACGGGACTCAAAAGTTCTTAATTATTTCTGCAAGGGACTCCATTGATGCGAGAGGCAAGCGATATTGCTTCACAAACACTGGAGTCATGCCAGGGTCCGTGGGAATTGTTCTTGTGTGGATGTCAGTGCGACCACAGTCATATGAGTCCACCGCAAAGAGATGTTGAAAATCTAAAAAGACTCTTCAACCATCTGCCTGAAGCCCGGAAAGACTTCTGGTTTGGCTATCTCAGCGGCCTCCTCCAGCTGGGTGGAGAAGTCCCTGGTTAAAGTACTGACTTGGACTGATGGCTTCAGATGGGGAAGGCAGTCCTTGCGGACTTGAAAGATCACCTCATCCCTCCTGAAGTCACAGGTCACCTCTTTCTTACCATAAGGGCAGGAAGAGTACACCAGGAAATTCCCCCCATGCCGGGTTAAGATCCTGTCTGGTGTTGTGTCATTGTCGCTATCACGGTCAAAACAGTCATTGGGGATTGGTCCTACCAGTTCATTACCTAAATCTATGGAAAAATGTCGGTCATCAACCGCCATTCCAATAATGGTGCCTACGCCCAGAGTGATACTCCTAAAGTCGCTGTCATCCACCACTATTGGAATGGTTAAGTGTTCTGTATTGACTAGTGGTGTTGGGTTTAACCCCAACCCTTGCTGTTGGAAATGGGCATTGAGGTGAACATATGCGTCAGGATTCTTCAGTTTCTGTCCTCTTAATTTTTACTTTAAATGTGAATTGTCGGGACCGTTCTGGGATGGTGACTTCCTCTCCAATCTGAATTTCAACTGCATATGGCAGCAATTGAGCTGACCAAAATGCTTTCTCTGGGTCATCAAAGTCCATGGGATTACCCGCTAATCGGGGCCAGGCTTTGAAGTTTATTAGGTCCAAACTAATGGCAAAGCGATTGAGAATGTCACTGCCTAAATAAAATGCAGCAGGGACAACTCGCACTACCCAACAATTATGGACTATGCTCTTGTTGCCTATGGAAATTTTGAGCCTACACCTGCTAGGCAGGATATGTTTGGAACTGGGTGTTTCCAGGTCCATTTCCCATTTGTCTATCAATTTAAATGTAGGAATGGCTGGATCTTTTAGGAGTTTTCGGAACATGGCCTCGCTGATGAAGCTCTTACCGTTGTTCACGCGCACTCGGGCGAGAACAGAGTCCTTCCCCCCCCCCCATTTAACTGTATGGGGATGAACAACTGTTCTCCAATTTTCTGAATGTCAGCCACGCTTTGGGCTGGTTTCTCATCATTTTGGACTATAGCAGTGTGAATTTCTGATTGTGAATTTGTATAAAATTTACAGAGTATTCCCTTCCAGTGTGGAATGCCACTCGAGACTGGAAGGAAGGTTGATTTTCAGAAATAGATAGGAGTTCCCATCACCAATTTGTTTTCCTACTGCAATTACTGTCACGTCAGGGATTTGGTTGTTTTGAAAATGGAATTCAATTTGGTCAGGTTTTTGTTCAACCATGTGGCATGTGCCATTTAAACTAACATGGCTGACACTATGTTTTAATTTTATTGGTCAGTTAGTCTGGGTCCAGAGGACCTTGTTTACACAATCTATGTGGGGAGAAAATCTACGCAGGATGTCATTCCCTAGTAAAAATGGTGTGCCCTCTGGAGTCACAACTATGACCAGGTGTTTGACCCTGTGTCGCTCAATTTTAATGTCTAAATCCGCAGTCCCCTTGACAGGAATTTCATTCCCATTGAAGTTCTGAAGTTGTCCAGGAAGAGGGGTGAGAGGGATCTGGTATCTCCCCCCCCCCCTTCCTGAATTCAGCTGATCAAAGACCCTTTTTGACAGAAGGGTGGCTTGGGATCCAGTGTCCACCAGTGCCAAAAATGTACATTGCCCCTGTATTTGGACCGGGGCATAAAATCTTCCCTCCTTTTCCTCAAGGGGGCAAAGATAATGCGCATTTTGGGACAATTGGTTGGTTAATTTCTCTACTCTTGATTCTGACAGAGGGGTAGTTTGGGCAGGATTTTGTTTGGGAGCTTATGAACCTGTAAGAAAAAGGTGACAGTTGGATATTAGGGAAGTTTTGGACACCCCTGCTTCTGATTCTGGGATGCCCCCCGCCCCCTTTTTGGAGGCAGTCACCGGAATTGGTTTGGGCAAGGTGATTTTCTGGCTGGTCATTCTGGGGTTCAATGATGGGCGGTTTTAACTCGGTCCCCACATCTACCCAGTCTTGATTAGGATCTCTTGGAACTCACTTTTCTTTGGGAGGAGTTCCCTCATCCCTGAAGGAGAAGATCCTTTTCCCAGAATCCTCCGAGGACCCCTCTCCTTCAAATTGGAAGATTCTATCCTCCTCCACAAAATTGGTCTTTTTAGGCCCTTTATTTCTCCTACCCACCCTATGTTCCTTAGATTGCAGACTTTCGGGGGCAGGAGATTTTGGTACCGGTTCCTGAGTTTCCAGGGGATTTTCACAAGTGGGGAAGGAAGCTTCCTCTAAGGCTTTACAACCCCCTTCACCCTGTGCCTCCTCCCGGGGAACCGGTGGGTTGTGAGGGTTCTCTCCCTGTCATTGCTCTGGAGTACCAGACCCTTGATTTGAGGAGTTCTGAGTCGCCATGTTCATTTGAGGGTTCTGCTGAGCCCTCAACATGCGACCCAGATCCTGTGACAAGTTCTGGACCTGTTGCTCCAGTTGGGACACCCGCTCTGGCTGGTACGGGGTTCTCTGGTCCATCCCAGATTGATCATGGGAAGGGTAACTGTCCCTTCTCCCATAATACCCTTGGCTGGGATAGTTCTGGTACCCCTCCATCCTTGGCCTCCCCTCTTCTGGATTGGGTTGTCTGGGTTCAGGAAAGTGGGGAAAGAAAGAAGGGTTGTTGTGGGGGTTGATGTTTGACGGGTACCGGGTAAAGAAGCTCAACCCAGCATTTGGGGATTACTGCCCTCCTGGGGAAAGTTAGGAGGGAAGTTTCCTGCGCTGGCAGCTACCTGGTTGGAACCCCCGCCCTTGGGCTGGAGGAGTCCACACATAGCCCAGGATGGGTCTGTTGCCCTTGTAACAGGGATTATATAATCAGGAGAGTTAGGGGTCCCATTTGTGGGATTACCTCCCTGACTACCTGTTTGGGATTGGCCCGAGGGCCTTCGGGGTCTTTGGTTAGGAGCATTTTTGCACAGGAATATTTTTAGGCCTCCCCATCTCCAGATCTAAAATGTGGGCAAGCTTCACCTCCACCAATTTAGCAGCAGCAGGGTTGTTGGCTGGTCTGGGGTTTTTATTTGTACTTTTATTCTCTACCGGTTTCTGTACTTCATAAATGCGAGTTGCCTGTTCAATGGCCCAGTCTAGTGATCTCTTCTCATGAATGTCCCTCACCAGCTGGGTCATGATGTATTTAGGGAGTGCATGAAATAAGGTATTAATGAACTCCCTACTGTCTGTGCGCACCCTCCTGGTGGTACAAATTCTTGTGGGGCCTGGTCTTCCCCACGTTGCAGGTTGTAGGCCGCATCTTGAGGGTTCCTATGTATGGAGAAATGCTTTAAGATGGCAGCCCTATAGGTGGACCATCTTGAGTGGTTCTGATCCTCCAGCCCCGCAAAGAAGCTGGAGTATTCAGGGGAAAAGGTCCACTTGACATATTGAATGCAACTCTGGCTATCTTTTAAATGGAAAGTATCCATCATTTGCTCATACAACTTGAGGTGCTCCCAAACTGAATATTTGGCATTTTTATGATAGGGAGTTATGATGCTCCTAATGGCCTTGATTTGTTTCAGGGGATCTTTCAGTAGGGCCCTCTTAATTTTGTTGGCCTTTTGAGTCTTAGTCACCCTTGTCCACTCATCCTCTGACTCAGAGGCACTGCTACAGGAGGTGTCCATCTGATCCTCTAGGCTCTCCCTGATTCTGTGAGGTTGGGAATGGCTTGCAGAATGTGGGGGCATAGGCTCTTGAGACCTGTGGCGCTCAAAAGAGTCTTCTGACTCTCCCTTGCTCCCAGGATTGGCTGAGTACCCCCCCCCCACTGCCCTATCTGGGAAGAGGTTTTTAAGATACTCTTTGTGGGCCTAGTTTCATGGAATTCCCCACCAAATTTGACAGACTGATCCCTTGGTAGGTGATATTTTTGAGGATCCAATCATCTGATTCTCCCCTCACTGGAGTCTTCCTGATCAGAGAGGCTAGCCCTAACATTTGGGAATCTGTACAGCAATGCCCGCCCATCCGTTTCTGGAAGGCGCTGATCTGTCAGTTCCATGTTTCCCATTCTGCTGAAGGCTACCATCCCTGTGGCCCTTGGTTCATATAAGCCAGTGGACATGAGGGTGGCAGAGTCTATGGAACTAAAGGGATTAAAGTCCCTAATGACAGGGGTCCTGAGGTTATGCTCAGGGGTTTCTCTGTCCCTTCTTACCTCATCTCTTTCAGCCCCTATTCCCTGGTTACATGCCAAAATCTGACCCTTTTGGTCCTCTATTAAGGTCTTACTGGTCTCAATGATTTGCTCCTGCACGGCTATCCGTTTGTGGAGCCTGACATTCTTTTCACAGAGAGCCTCATTGTCTCTCTGTGCTTCCTGCATGGATTGGGAATACTGGGCCAATTTTTAATGCAGGAGACTCACCTCCTGAGTTTGGTCCTTATTGGTCTGAGTGTTCTTTGTCAGAGCTTCCTCCACCCGTCTGGTGTGCTCTAGTAGCTTTTCATATTCAGTTTTAACTTCACTAAACTCCTGAAGAGCCAGCTTTCTTTCTTCCATCTTAGTTTTTAATTGGCTGACTTCCTGGCCTAAGGCGTCCCTCTGTTTTTTAAATGCACTAGATTTCTGGCGCTCCTCATCAAATTCCTCTTGAGAGTGGATGTCTTTAATAATTAATTTATTAGTTTCCTCTTTCAAGGATTCTAGGCAGTTTTGTACAGGTATGCCGCTATTTTGGCAATTTTACACTGCTCCTCTTTTATTTTTGAGGCCATGTACAGTTCGCTAAGCACTTGATGTAATGGACTCTTGTCCTGCCATGTATTCAGGTCTATTGCAATGACTTGTTCTCTTATTTCCTGCAGCCATACCTGTTCATCCTGTTCTGGCCACTGACCCCTGACAAACAGTTTGTGCAGTAAGTGATCCCTAGCAATATTAATTTCCACTGGGGTCTGTAAGAGGATTCAATTCAACACTACAGCTAAGTCAATGCCTAGTCTGGGATACTGAATGGAAACCCTTATTGATATATCTTTATGTCCCGTTCATGCATTCTGGATGACTACCCCTATATAACACCCCTCTCTTGGAATCCCCCTGACCCCACTGAGCCAAGAAGTAGTTCTGTTTTGCAAGTTTAAAGGTTTATTTGATAATTTAAACAATATATATATATCACGCTTTATAATAAATTAATAATTGAATATCACACTGAATCTGAGCAGTAATCAATAATGGATAGTCTGGCACTAGCACACTTGTGAATAGGAACAGAAGAATAAGGTGGTAGAGAATGCTTTATATAAGTTCAGATGGATGTAATGTTGAATGAAAATGCAATACAGAAAATACTCAATATGATTTCAACAAAACAATGTGATCACTTTCCTCTGGCAATCCCCTCCCCCCTTTATGCAATGCAAGGAAATGGAAGGAAAGCACACAGTTCTCAGAAATGCAATCAACTGTAATTCAGTTCACCCCAGCAAGCTTACACTACAGAAGTTGGAAACACAGGCCCAAAATGCTTTTATATGTGCTGGCAATGAAGTGAAAAATATGCTAAAATGCTTTTAATTCCCTCTAGAGGTTCAGGGTGAGTGGTATCTAGTTAATATTAGTCCAGGCTCACTCTAGCAATGATTCAGGGTGGTTCTTAAGAGGCAAACAAATTTTTAGCAAGGAAAGCAATGAAACTGTTGTTTTTACACGTGGAGAAATTTGCAAATCGCGGCAAAATTCGCCAGTGCGTTTTTCGCGATTGCGGAAAAAGTGTATGGAATAGGAATGCGGTTCCAGGTTCGTTGAAAAGCCAAGATTCTACGCTTTCAGAGGAAAGTTAAACCAAGTTCCTAGCACAAACGGTTACGGAGTTATGAACGATTTTGTGAAGGTTGTTTTTCAGATTTTAAATTTTAAAGTTCAAAGTGACAAGTGACAGCTAGCAACTAGAAATGACAGGTGACAGCTTTTAGGCAGTTCTACTTAGATTAAAATAGATTGAATTATATTATTTTAACTAAGAGATTGGTTCTGCACAGTTCTGCTAGGTACTCACAATATATTTTTGAATTAGGCCTCGCCACGGATCTGGTCAGGTTTTGGACTGGACTCCGGTCTGGTCTGGGTCTCTTCACAGTGATCTGGGTCAGCTCTCTGGTTCTGCTAACAGCGGTCTGGGTCAGCTCTGCTCTGGATCTTTCTGCACAGCTTTCTCTGGAGATTGATGGATTTGAAGTCTGGATCTCTGGATGTGGTATGGTCCGGCAGCATGCTCCGCAGCAAATGGAATTGAATGTCCCTATCTGTCCTGACTGTCTGCTTTTATGTGTTTAGAAAATGGGTGGAAAGGCTAGCTTCCTAGGCCCTACCCCTCTCCACTTGTCATGGGCCACTTCCTCCTCTTCCCCTTGATTGGGGGAATGAAATGAAGTGTCATCATGATGAGGTCTGTTTATGGCACAGCGAACCCACCCCTGTCAAATTACACACAATCTATATTTTGACCCAAAAGACATGTTTGCACAGGTACACATTTGTTTAAAATTACATGCACCCATCACATATCACAGGAGGTATACCCTGTCCAAATCTGCTCTTCCTGGGAGCTTGCATTGAGAAATGGCAACATATTTCACTTTTTGGTCAAGTTACCAATATCAGATTCTTACTCAAATTTACCCAAATGTGCGCAAGGCATGCAGGCATTAATTGATGAAGTATCAGACTTTTAACATGCATACATTTTAAGTAATACCCTCTTAACTGCTAGCTTGCCCCCAGATCATGCCACCGGTTCTAAAAACCTCTTAAAATGTGGGCAGAAAAATCACAAGAATTA
Source organism: Ambystoma mexicanum (assembly GCF_040938575.1). Taxonomy (NCBI): domain Eukaryota; kingdom Metazoa; phylum Chordata; class Amphibia; order Caudata; family Ambystomatidae; genus Ambystoma; species Ambystoma mexicanum. The sequence goes on from NC_090922.1 coordinate 1,304,183,600, forward strand.
TGGTATCATTTAAATAATTTTCACAAGTCCGCTCTATGAATGATCCATCTTTTTAGAGTTATGTTCTGGCTCCAAAGGGGTGTGGTTTCCCCCCAGCACAAGGTTGAATTTCTGGTTTTTCCAGTTCTGCCAAGCCAGCTTGCTCTCACAGGCAGTGCTCCTCCCCTTTCCTTCCAGGAGGAAGCCACATTTACGGCCCCCAGAATAAAACGTTTGCCTGGGCCCTGGAAGGCCCATTGTTCAAGAGGAAGCCATTTATGGCCACTTCAATAAACCCTCTGCCTGGGTCCTATGTTTAGTCTCTATCAGTCCCTTGATAATTCAATCAGAGAAGTGTCATATCCCTTTTGGTAGGAGCAGCAAAAGGCAGGTAGGCCTGGGAACACAGCTGTTGTGCAAGTCTCAACTCCTGTCGGGGGTAGCTGGTAGGCAGAATTCAGTTCCTTAAGCCAGCCCCCAGCTAATGTCACTTTTAGTTACCCAGTTTTCTGCATTCAAATAAAACTAACCATTTTACATATGCAGCTAGAATGCTGATTCTAAGTTTAAAACTATGACATTTAAACAATTGCAACCTATGTGACACTCAAGAGTAGGTCACTCATTTCTTTTAAACATTTAGATTTTTAGTGTCTTTCAGTCCAAATTTACTTAAACTGCTGAAATCCACAGCTCAGCCAGTCTTGTATAAACCTTCAAGTCACTTCAGAATATAACTTTACATTGGATCCACCTCTCAGTAAGTCTTTCTTTGGCCTGCTTTGGGTTCATTTATTCAGTTTTACACGAAAAAGAAAAAAGTCTGGTGTTGTTTTAAAACGCCGGCTTTCTGATAGTGGTGAGTACTGGTAATGCACCCATTTTTGGGATTTAAGAAAATGAATTCCCCACAATTCTAGGTTGCTTTTGGCAATCAGCATTGCCATTCCCAATGGTTTCAGACTACTGTGTGGGTAGTCCAATGGTGGTTTTAGGCAGTGCCCTTCTGTGCCCATAACATCGGCAAAAATGGGTGGCAGCCTATTCTTCATGCCTTTCCCTGGTCATTTTCTGGGAAGCTCTGGCCATCATGATGTTTTCAATGCCAGTACTGCACAGTTTTTTTGAGGTAGGGCTCGGATGCATGGGTAAAAACATCCCACAAGCCCCCCTCTTGCGATGGCCATTCTGTTTCCCTGATGGAACTCGCAAGATCTGGGATGTTTCCTCATCTTCTTCCAATAGATGGCACAGTTCAGCATCTTTTCCTCCATCCGGTACTGATCGATCGGTTCTCCTCGCCGGTCCTGATGGGAATATTGGGCGGTACACTGGGCCCCTCGCGTCTCTGCTCCCGGTCTCCGGATCGTCCTCCTTGGCCAGTCTCGAGGTTTTCTTTCTCCTAGGACGACAAAGGAAGAGCGGCAATACCTATTCATAGACATTTTTCCCCCACCATTGATATAGTGGGGTGGCATATAAATTTATAGTGAAAACATATGAACATGCACATTTCTTTTTGCATTCAAAAACAAAAACACTCACATTGAGAAACTCAGAATTTGATAGGCGATATGTAGGATATTTTAAGTTAGAACTGAATTAATCTGAGACAGCACCCTCTAGGATTCCAGAGGATTCCTCCAGTTGTTGCAGAGTGTGCCTGGGATGGCAACACTTCAACTGGTTTATGTGGACCCACTTGTCTTCCCCCTCTGCCAAACCGCCTTTGGGGATGCGGATCTTGTAGGCCACAGGGGAGATTTTGTCTATAATCTCAAAGGGTCCCTTCCATGTAGGCAAACATTTTCGCTGTTTGGCCTGGTTCCTTTGAAAATTGTATAAATAGACCCGGTCCCCCACCTGATATTCCTTCCTGGAAGTTTTCAGGTCATAGTGGGTCTTCATGCTGTCAGCTGATCTTTCTAGATTCCGCTGAGCATAAGCAAAAGCATGTTGAAGGTGTTTCCTTAAATTCTCCACATACTCATGAGTTGTGGAGGCATTTATCAGTGTCTGCTCTTGGGTCCTGTAGAGCAAATGCTGAGGAAGCACCATCTTGCGCCCAGTCATCAACTCAAATGGTGACATTTTGGTTGCAGATGAAGGGGTAGATCTGATGGCCATTAGGACCAGAGGTAATCGGATATCCCAACTTGGCCCAGAATCTGCCACAAACTTCTTTAATATGCTCATAATGGTTCGGTTATATCTCTCTACTGCCCCAGAAGAAGCTGGCCGGTAAGCAATATGCAACTTCCTTTTGACCCCCAGTATCTCCCACATCTTTGTCATTACTTCACTGGTGAAGTGGCTACCCCTGTCTGACTCAATTCTTTGAGGTAGACCGAAACGGGAAAAGATGTGGTTAATCATCAGGGCAGCTGCAGTTTCTGCCTTGCAATTTGGGGCTGGGAGACATTCCATCCACTTGGTAAACAAGCATGTCACAGTCAACATGTACTTATTCCCCCTAGCAGAGAGAATCACTGGGCCTACAAAGTCGATTTGTAAATCTGACCATGGCAGTGTCATCCCCCTCTTTTGGAGAGGCGCACGGTGCGTGAGGGATGATGGCTGAAATTGTGCACACACAAGACACCCCTTCAAGTATTGGTCGAGGTCCTGCCCCATGTGTGGCCAGTATGCAACCTCTCTTAAGATTTCCAGTGTTGTGTGAAACCCCCTATGACCGGCGGTGGCCGCATCATGGGCGTGACTTAACATCAGGCTTCGGAATGAGGTAGGAACCACCCACTGATCGTGGCCAGCTTTGGATTTCCTTACCAGCAAACCGTCTTGGATTCGGAACATTTTTGGACATTTCATCAACACTCTTAGGTCCTCTTTCCCAATATAATCGGTATCCGTCAGGGGAAAGTTCTCAGGGTCCTCAAGGTGTTGGTAAAACTTACCAATTATTGGATCCCCCTTCTGAGCTGTAATCAAATCAGCATCAGGGGTCTCCTTACTCCATTGTGCAATTGAAAGGTCGTTGTGAGCATTTGTCTGGGACCTAGTGATAGCAGTGACCTGGATTTCCCCCAACAGGGACTCAATCTCAATTAGATCCCCTTGGATGGCCCCGGTTTTGGCCAGCTGATCAGCTAAGTCATTTCCAGTTTTGTCTGGTCCCTCTACTTTGGAATGACCCTTGATCTTTTTCCAATAGATGGTCATCTCATTCGAGGTGACCAGATCATCAATGTTTTGGATCAACTTCCCATGTTTCAAGGGTTTGTTGTTAGCACATAACATGCCTCTGGTTTTCCAATTAACCAGGTGCTCCACGAACCCGTTCCGTACATAATCCGAATCTGTGATTATGACCAGTTCGTGGAGTTGATGCTGGACAGCAGTGAGGATGGCCTGATGCACAGCCATCAATTCTGCCACCTGACTACTTCGGGGACCAATTTTGTATCCAGCGGAGGGTTCTGGGGACTCATTCACCCATGCATTCCCTACGCCGGCCACCAGTTCTTTCACCCCGTCGTTGTCAACATGGTAAGAGCATCCATCCACATATACAGTGGGCATTCCCTCACACTTGTCTTCTTCAAAGACTTTGTGGGGGGAATTAAGGTATGCCTCCATGTTGTCCTTTATTTTTAGACTTTCGTCCTCGAGACAGTTTTCTCTGGCACAATCATGCAAGTCAGCTAGACCTTGCGCGAGGGGACTCTTCTTGTTTTGGCCATATCTGACCTCCACAGGAAAGCCTTGCATTGACAGAATCCAGGAAGTAATTCGGGAATTACTCACATTTCCGGCCCGGATTCTATCACTTTGGAGATATTGCAGAGGCTGGTGTGGAGTCTCCACTATGATGTGTTCCCCCTGGATAAACGGGCGGTAATTCTTCAATGCCCACACCGTTGCCGGGAGTGCCTTCTCACAATCGTTGAATTTTTCCTCCACAGAGGATAAAGTTTTGCTCGCATAGGAGATTACTTTATTGACCTTGTCATGCTTTTGGTATAATACTGCCGTCAAGCACGTATTAGAGAACCCCGTCTCCAGGAAGAACTCCTTGTTTCTGACAGGGTAAGCTAGGCAAGGCGCTTGTGAGAGGCTTCTTTTGAGTTGTTTTACTGCCTCGGCTTGTTCTGGACCCCATTCCCACTTGACGCCCCCTTCAAGAGATGAATCAGGGGTCTGGTGATCTCTGCGTAGCCCTCAATGAACTTTCTGCTGTAATTAGTCAGTCCAAGGAGGCTCCTTAGTTCCCGCAGAGATGTGGGGTCTTTCAGTTTTTGGAGTGCTTCCACCTTCTTTTCCTGGGGACAGAGACCCTGAGGAGTAATCTCATGCCCCAAGAAATTAACACGGGTTCTACACCACTGTGCTTTCTGAAAGGAAAGTTTTGCTCCGGCGGCCCTCAACTGCGTCAGAACATAACGGATCTCCGCTATGTGTTCCTCCACAGATGAACTTTTGATGAGGACATCATCTACATAAGCCAGGTTACCCCTCGCACCCAGGTCGGGCATGGCCTTATGTAGGAAAATGTTGAATTCATTGCCGGAGTTGAGGTATCCGAAGGGAGTCCGGGTCCATGTGTACTGCTGGCCCCCAAAGGTAAAAGCCAGCTTGTATTGGTCCTCCCTACTGACAGGCACGGTCCAGTATCCATTGGTCAGGTCTATTGCTGTGAATACCTGTGACCCCTGGATCTGGGCCAGCCCTTGGTCAATGTAGGGCAGAGGCCATCGGGAAGTATGGACCCGTTTGTTGAGCTCCCTGAGGTCGGCGCAGAGTCTCCACTGGCCGTTTGGCTTCAATATTCCCAGCACCGGATTATTGAAGGTGCTGTGGACTGGACGGATTATTCCCCGGGACTCAAGGTTCTTAATTATTTCAGTAAGGGACTCCATTGATGCGAGAGGCAAGCGATATTGCTTCACAAACACAGGAGTCATGCCAGGGTCCGTGGGGATTGTTGTTGTGTGGATGTCAGTGCGACCACAGTCATACGAGTCTACCGCAAAGAGATCTTGGAAATCCAAGAAAACTTGTTTCAACTTTTGCTTTTGTTCCAGAGTCACACAGGCATCAGCTAGGTTGACTCTCTCTTCCACCATCTGCCTGAAGCCTGGAAAGACTTCTGGTTTGGCTATCTCAGCGGCCTCCTCCAGCTGGGTGGAGAAGTCCCTGGTCAGAGTGCTGATTTGGACTGGAGGCTTCAGGTGGGAAAGGCAGCCCTCATGGACCTGGAAAATCACCTCATCCCTCCTGAAGTCACAAGTCACATCTTCCTTACCATAGGGGCAGGAAGTGTACACCAGGAAGTTCCCCCCATGCCGGGTAAAAATCCTGTCTGGTGTTGTATTGTCATCACTGTCACTGTCAAAGCAGTCCTTGGGGATTGGCCCTAACAGTTCATTACCTAAATCTATGGAAAAATGACGGTCATCAACCGCCATTCCAATAATGGTGCCTGCGGCTAGAGTAATACTCTTTAAGTCGCTGTTATCCACCTCTATTGGAATGGTGTCATGTTCTATGTTGACTAATGGAGTTGGGTTTACCCCCAACCCTTGCAGTTGGAGAGAAGCATTTAGATGTATATAAGCATCAGGGTTTTGCAAATATTGTCCTCTTTTAGCTTTCACTTCCAGGGAGAATTGTCGGGTCCTTTCTGGGATGGTGACCTCCTCTTTGATCTGAATTTCAACTGCATAAGGTAGCAATTGAGCTGACTTAAATGCTTTTTCTGGATCATCAAAGCCCATGGGATTATCCGCTAATCGGGACCAAGCTTTGAAGTTTATTAGGTCCAAACTAATGGCAAAGCGATTGAGAATGTCACTGCCTAAATAAAAGGCGGCAGTGACGTCTCGCACGACCCAACAATTATGGACTATGCTCTTGTTGCCAATGGAGATTTTGAACATACACCTGCTTGGCAGGAGCTGTTTGGAATTAGGTGCTTCCAGGTCCATTTCCCATTTGTCTATCAGTTTGAATGTGGGAATGGCTGGATCTTTTGGGAGTTGGCGGAACATGGCTTCGCTGATGAAGCTCTTACCGTTGTTCACACACACCTGAGCGAGAACAGAGTCCTTCCCATCATTTAACTGAACAGGGATGAACAACTGCTCTCCAATTTGCTGAATATCAGCCAGGCTCTGAGCTGATTTCACATCTTCCTGGACTATAGGAGTGGGAGTTTCTGATTGTGGATTGGTAAAGAATTTCAGGGTGTTTCCTTCCAGCGTGGAATACCACTTTAGACTGGAAGGAAGGTTGATTTTCAGAAATAGAGAGGACCCTCCATCACCAGTCTGTTGTCCTACTGCTATTACTGTCACGTCTGGAATTTGGCTATTCTGGAAGTGAAATTCTACTTGGTCAGATTTTTGTTCAACCATGTGGCAGGTGCCGTTTAAACTAACATGGTTGACACTCTGTTTTAATTTTATGGGTCGGCTAGTCTGGGTCCAGAGGACCTTGTTTACACAATCTATAGGGGTGACAACCTTCTCAGGAGGTCATTCCCTAGTAAACAAGGGGTGCCCTCTGGAGTCACAACTATGACCGGGTGTTTCAACTTGTGTCACCCAATTTTAATGTCCAAGTCTGCAGTCCCCTCAACGGGAATTTCCTTCCCGTCAAAGTTCTGCAGTTGTCCAGGAAGAGAGGTGAGAGGAATTTGGTAATTCTCTCCCCTTCCTGCATTCAGTTCGTCAAAGGCCCTTCTGGACAGAAGGGTAGCTTGAGATCCAGTGTCCACCAGTGCCAAAATTGTACCCTGCCCCTGTACTTGTACCGGGGCATAGTATCTTCCCTCCTTCTCCTCAAGGGGGCACAGATAATGCACATTTTTGGACAACTGGTGGGCTAACTTTCTGGTTTTGGACATCGCTAGCGAAGAGATTTGGGCAGAATTCTGTGGAGAGCCTTGGGAATCTGAAAGAAAAAATTGGCAACTGGAGATCAGAGCCATTGTGGGTTCCCCTGGCTCCGGTTCCGGGCCGCCCCCCCCTTTTTGGAGGCAGTCACCAGGATGGGTTTGAACCAGGGGATTTTCTTGCTGTTGGTTCTGGGATGAGATGGTGGGCGGCGGTAGCTCAGTCTCCCCATCTCCCCAGTCTGGATTTGCATCCCTAGGGACCCATTTTTCTTTGGGAGGAGTTCCCCCCTCTCTGAAGGAGAAGATCCTTTTCCCAGGATCCTCTGAGGATCCCTCTCCCTCAAATTGGAAGATCTGTACCTCCTCCTCAAACTGAGTCTGTTTGGGTCTTTTGTTTCTCCTACCCCCCCTCTGCTCCTTAGGAGGCAGACTTTCAGGGGCAAGAGATTTTGTTTCCGGTTCCTGGGTTTCCAGGGGCTGTTTACAAGTGAGGAAGGAAGCTTCCTCCAAGGCTTTACACCCCCCTTCCCTTTGTGCCTCCTCCCTGGGAACCGGTGAGTTATCGGGGTGCTGCCCCCGTCATTGTTCTGGAGCACCAGGTCCAGAGTTGGGTGCGTTCTGCGCCGGCATGCAAATCTGAGGGTTCTGCTGAGCCCTCAGTATGTGACCCAGATCCCGCGCCATGTTTTGAACCTGGCGCTCTAACTGGGAAACCCGCTCAGGCTGATACGGGGCCCTGTTTTCTCCCCCGGGCTGATCCCGGGAAGGGTAGCTATCCCTTCTTTGGTAGTACCCCTGGGAAGATTTGGATACCCCTCCACCCTTAGCCTCCCCTCTCCCGGATTCGGTTGTCTGGGCTCAGGGAATTGGGGAAAGAAGGGTGGAGGATTTTGGGGCTGGAAGTGGATACCTGGGGAAAAAGTTCTGTCCAGGATTTGGAGAATTTCTGCCCTCCGGTGGGAAGTTAGGAGGGAAGTTCCCTGGGTTAGGTGCTTGGCTGGATCCCCCCCCTTGGGCTGGAGGAGTCTTCACATAACCCAGGATGGGTCGACTTCCCTTGTAAGGGGGACTAACATAGTCAGGAGAGCGAGGGACCCCATTTGTGGGGCTGCCTCCTTGGCTCCCTGTCTGTGACTGGCTCGAGGACCTTCTGGGCCTAGCATTATTAGGTGCAGGTAGGTTTTTAGGCCCCCCCATCTCCAAATCCAAAACGGGGGCAACCTTTACCTCTGCCACCTTGGCAGCAGCAGGGGTGCTGTTGGTTTTGGGGTTTTTAGGCTGGTTTTTGTTTTCCACCGGTTTCTGCACCTCGTAGATGCGGGTGGCTTGTTCAATGACCCATTCTAAAGATCTTTTCTCATGAAAATCTCTCACGAGCTGGGTCATTATATATTTGGGCAAGGCATGGAAAAATGTATTGACGAATTCTCTGCTGTCTGTGCGCACCCTCCTGGTGGTCTGTGCAAAAGCATGCTTTAACTCCTGCACAAATTCTTGTGGGGCCTGATCCTCCCCACATTGTAAATTGTAGGCTGCCTTGTGAGCCTCTTGAGGATTTCTATGAGTAGAAAAATGTTTCAAGATGGCCGCCTTATAGGTGGACCATCTTAAATGATTTTGGTCCTCCAGCCCCGCAAAGAAACTGGAGTATCCACTTTACATATTGAATACAGCTTTGGCTGTCTTTCAAATGGAAAGTCTCCATCATTTGCTCAAACAACTCTAAATGCTCCCAAACAGAATACTTGGCGTTCTTATGATAAGGCGTGATGACGCTCCTGATTGCCTTAATCTGCTTTAAGGGGTCCTTAAGCAAGGCCCTTTTTGTCTTATTGGCCCTTTTGGTCCGGGTAACCCTGGTCCATTCATCTTCTGACTCAGAGGCACTGCTCCCAGAGGTTCCCGTCTGTTCTTCCAGGTTTTCCCGGATTCTGCGAGCCTGGGAATGGCTGGCAGAATGTGGGGACCTGGTCTCCTGTGTCCTGTACCGCTCAGAGGAGTCTTCAGATCCCTCCTTGCTGCCAGGATTTGATGGGTACCCCCCCCACTGACCTAACTGGGCAGAGGTTTTCAGGATGCCCTTAATGGGCCTACTCTCCTGGGTTTCCCCATCAAATTGCACTGTGCTTGGGTGCCCATACCCGGATGCCCGCCCCTCCATTCCTGGGTGGTACTGGCCTATGAGCCCCATGCTTCTGGCTGGATAGTAATCTGCCATCCCTGTGGCCCTGTGCTCATGTGCGCCAGGGGACATGGGGGTGGCAGAGTCCAGGGACTGAGAGAAATAAAGGCCTCTGGTACTAGGGCTCCTGGGGTTATGCTCAGGAGTTTCTCTTTCCCAGCGAACCTCATCTCTATCCGCCCCTGCTCCCTGTTGCAATGCAAGAGCCTGCGCCTTCAGTTCCTCAGTTAAGGCCTTACTAGACTCTATCAGTCTCTCCTGCATCGCTACCTGTTGTTGGAGTCTATCATTGTGCTGGCAGAGAGCCTCATTCTCTCTCTGCGTTTCCTGATTGGTCCTGGAGCACTGGGCCAGTCTTTGCTGCAGGAGGGTTACCTCCTGAGCTGTGTCCCTATTGGCCTGCTCCATTTCTTGCCAGAGCCTCCTCCACCCTCCTGGTGTGCTCTAGCAAGTCCTGGTGTTCTTTTTGGAGGTCACCCAGTCCCTGGTGGGCCAGGTGATTTTCTTCCATTTTTCTCCTTAAGTGGCAGACTTCCTGGCCTAAGGTGTCCCTTTCCTGACCAAGAGCTTGAATTTGTGACGCCAGGTCGTCCCTTTGCCTTTGGAAGGCACCAGCTTTCTGGCGCTCCTGATCAAACTCTGCCTGGGTATCCAGGTCTTTCAGGATCAGTTTATTGCTCTCCTCTTTCTCTCCGTCTAGTTGGATTTGCAGGGTGGCTACCTGCTCTGTGCATGCCCTGTTGAAATTGATATGTTGCTCCAGCTTTTTCTGGCTCTGCAGTAGGGAGTCCAAACTGTCTTGGCGTTCCTTCTGCAAAGCCAGAATTCTGGTATCCTGGTCTGTCTTTTCCTGTTGCAGTATATCCATGTCCTCTTTTATTTTAATGATATACTGCCTACTATCATTTTCTGACTCCTGGCTCCTCTGCAGCCTCTGCTCAGAAGAGTCCAGATCAGATTGGGCCTTCTGTAATGCCAGCAGTTGCCTACTCGCCAGATCTTGGCCTTCAGCACATTTGTCCTGCATGGCTCCCATATGTAAATATAAATATGCCGCTACCCTGGCAATCTTGTTGTGCTCATCCTTGGCCTTAGAGGACATATATAGTTCACTCAGGGCCACATGTAAGGGACCCTGGTCTCTCCATATATCTGACCCTGTTTCCGTGATCTGGGGTGCGATTGCTTGCAACCAGACCGTCTGGTCCTGATGGGTCCACTCACCTCTCACAAATAGCTTATGTAAGAAGTGCTCTCTGGCTATTTTCATATCTACCAAGGTCGTCATTCTAGAGATTGGTCTCTGTCCTGACTTACAGAAATTAGTATTTTATTTTTGCAAAACAGACCTTTTTCTTAGAGCGTTCCTTTGAGGAGTGCTTTACAGCGTAACACAGCGTGGTGATCCGACCGGATATGTGTATCTGGTCAGCTGGCACGCTGTATTAATCTGCACAAATGGTAGATCTAACCCAAACGTCCCGCTCGAGCCCCCAATTTGTAAGAGGATTCAATTCAACACTACAGCTAAGTCAATGCCTAGTCTGGGATACTGAATGGAAACCCTTATTGATATATCTTTATGTCCCGTTCATGCGTTCTGGATGACTACCCCTATATAACACCCCTCTCTTGGAATCCCCCTGACCCCACTGAGCCAAGAAGTAGTTCTGTTTTGCAAGTTTAAAGGTTTATTTGATAATTTAAACAATATATATATATCACGCTTTATAATAAATTAATAATTGAATATCACACTGAATCTGAGCAGTAATCAATAATGGATAGTCTGGCACTAGCACACTTGTGAATAGGAACAGAAGAATAAGGTGGTAGAGAATGCTTTATATAAGTTCAGATGGATGTAATGTTGAATGAAAATGCAATACAGAAAATACTCAATATGATTTCAACAAAACAATGTGATCACTTTCCTCTGGCAATCCCCTCCCCCCTTTATGCAATGCAAGGAAATGGAAGGAAAGCACACAGTTCTCAGAAATGCAATCAACTGTAATTCAGTTCACCCCAGCAAGCTTACACTACAGAAGTTGGAAACACAGGCCCAAAATGCTTTTATATGTGCTGGCAATGAAGTGAAAAATATGCTAAAATGCTTTTAATTCCCTCTAGAGGTTCAGGGTGAGTGGTATCTAGTTAATATTAGTCCAGGCTCACTCTAGCAATGATTCAGGGATGGTTCTTAAGAGGCAAACAAATTTTTAGCAAGGAAAGCAATGAAACTGTTGTTTTTACACGTGGAGAAATTTGCAAATCGCGGCAAAATTCGCGAGTGCGTTTTTCGCGATTGCGGCAAAAGTGTATGGAATAGGAATGCGGTTCTAGGTTCGTTGAAAAGCCAAGATTCTAAGCTTTCAGAGGAAAGTTAAACCAAGTTCCTAGCACAGACGGTTACGGAGTTATGAACGATTTTGTGAAGGTTGTTTTTCGGATTTTAAATTTTAAAGTTCAAAGTGACAAGTGACAGCTAGCAACTAGAAATGACAGGTGACAGCTTTTAGGCAGTTCTACTTAGATTAAAATAGATTGAATTATATTATTTTAACTAAGAGATTGGTTCTGCACAGTTCTGCTAGGTACTCACAATATATTTTTGAATTAGGCCTCGCCACGGATCTGGTCAGGTTTTGGACTGGACTCCGGTCTGGTCTGGGTCTCTTCACAGTGATCTGGGTCAGCTCTCTGGTTCTGCTAACAGCGGTCTGGGTCAGCTCTGCTCTGGATCTTTCTGCACAGCTTTCTCTGGAGATTGATGGATTTGAAGTCTGGATCTCTGGATGTGGTATGGTCCGGCAGCATGCTCCGCAGCAAATGGAATTGAATGTCCCTATCTGTCCTGACTGTCTGCTTTTGTGTGTTTAGAAAATGGGTGGAAAGGCTAGCTTCCTAGGCCCTACCCCTCTCCACTTGTCATTGGCCACTTCCTCCTCTTCCCCTTGATTGGGGGAATGAAATGAAGTGTCATCATGATGAGGTCTGTTTATGGTACAGAGAACCCACCCCTGTCAAATTACACACAATCTATATTTTGACCCAAAAGACATGTTTGCACGGGTACACATTTGTTTAAAATTACATGCACCCATCACATATCACAGGAGGTATACCCTGTCCAAATCTGCTCTTCCTGGGAGCTTGCATTGAGAAATGGCAACATATTTCACTTTTTGGTCAAGTTACCAATATCAGATTCTTACTCAAATTTACCCAAATGTGCGCAAGGCATGCAGGCATTAATTGATGAAGTATCAGACTTTTAACATGCATACATTTTAAGTAATACCCTCTTAACTGCTAGCTTGCCCCCAGATCATGCCACCGGTTCTAAAAACCTCTTAAAATGTGGGCAGAAAAATCACAAGAATTATGGTATCATTTAAATAATTTTCACAAGTCCGCTCTATGAATGATCCATCTTTTTAGAGTTATGTTCTGGCTCCAAAGGGGTGTGGTTTCCCCCCAGCACAAGGTTGAATTTCTGGTTTTTCCAGTTCTGCCAAGCCAGCTTGCTCTCACAGGCAGTGCTCCTCCCCTTTCCTTCCAGGAGGAAGCCACATTTACGGCCCCCAGAATAAAACATTTGCCTGGGCCCTGGAAGGTCCATTGTTCAAGAGGAAGCCATTTATGGCCACTTCAATAAACCCTCTGCCTGGGTCCTACGTTTACTCTCTATCAGTCCCTTGATAATTCAATCAGAGAAGTGTCATATCCCTTTTGGTGGGAGCAGCAAAAGGCAGGTAGGCCTGGGAACACAGCTGTTGTGCAAGTCTCAACTCCTGTCGGGGGTAGCTGGTAGGCAGAATTCAGTTCCTTAAGCCAGCCCCCAGCTAATGTCACTTTTAGTTACCCAGTTTTCTGCATTCAAATAAAACTAACCATTTTACATATGCAGCTAGAATGCTGATTCTAAATTTAAAACTATGACATTTAAACAATTGCAACCTATGTGACACTCAAGAGTAGGTCACTCATTTCTTTTAAACATTTAGATTTTTAGTGTCTTTCAGTCCAAATTTACTTAAACTGCTGAAATCCACAGCTCAGCCAGTCTTGTATAAACCTTCAAGTCACTTCAGAATATAACTTTACATTGGATCCACCTCTCAGTAAGTCTTTCTTTGGCCTGCTTTGGGTTCATTTATTCAGTTTTACACGAAAAAGAAAAAAGTCTGGTGTTGTTTTAAAACGCCGGCTTTCTGATAGTGGTGAGTACTGGTAATGCACCCATTTTTGGGATTTAAGAAAATGAATTCCCCACAGTTCTAGGTTGCTTTTGGCAATCAGCATTGCCATTCCCAATGGTTTCAGACTACTGTGTGGGTAGTCCAATGGTGGTTTTAGGCAGTGCCCTTCTGTGCCCATAACATCGGCAAAAATGGGTGGCAGCCTATTCTTCATGCCTTTCCCTGGGCATTTTCTGGGAAGCTCTGGCCATCATGATGTTTTCAATGCCAGTACTGCACAGTTTTTTTGAGGTAGGGCTCGGATGCATGGGTAAAAACATCCCACAGGTCGCCATCTCAGATCTGTGCTGTGACACTTGAATAGCCTGCTCTCGTTCAAATGTCATCAGCTCTTTCCCCAAGAATGACTGCTGGGAGACTCCTAATGTCCCCTATTGACAGAGTATTTCCCCCTGTCATTTTCTCCAATTCATACATTTATTTTCCCAGACCCAACATTAAACTAGGGAGTTTGCATCTTAAATTATCCTTATCCATTTGTGGCCATGGAATATACTGCGGTTTGGCACCCCCTTTCTCCAATAAAGGGAACTGCGTGAATCCCAATCCGCTCCCTTCTTCTGCCTATCCATAGTGGGGACAAGGGTTCCTGATCGTTTTCTACCTGCCAATGACCTCAGCCTGCTCACATATGGTGGTGACTCTCCTTTCTCGCTATATGATCGTCCTCTAGGATGCTCTGAATATGCTACAGGATCCGGTGTCCTCTCCTTGGATTGCTATAAATCAGACCATCTTACTTCCTTGTCTGTCTGCAAACATCCCTTAGGCTGCATGCACTTCTTTCCTCCTCCCCACGGAAAGTTTCTCCCTTTTTCGTCTGACACATCTAGCCCCCAACTGGTATGGCTCTCATCCCCTTCACCTTTATCTAAAGTCAGCCTGTCTAAGGACAAAGCTCTATGTTTGAGACTCAACAGGTCTCTCTTCGCTTCATGATTGGAAGACCAGGGATCGATCTCCCTTTCCACGGTTTCCCGATTTACTACCTTCTCTTACGTCTTGATAGGCCTTATTGATCCTATCTCCAATGCTTCCTATGACAAAATTCTCTTATAGGACTACTGTAGATGGCCCTGGCATTGCCTCCTTTAACGGAAGAAACTCCTCTACATCGCCCCATTGTATTACTGGACTTGGTTCCATTAACTCCTTCTGAATGCGATCAATATCATGCTCCCGCTGTCTCCTTTTTTGTTACACTTCTTAATCTAATTCTCTTTGCCTTCTCGCATGCCATCTAACTCTTTCCTCTTCTTGTCTTTTCTCCTCTCTTTCATTCGCCCTACCCTCTTCCCTTCATCTCTGCATCCTTTTATCCCTTCCTTTCTGCGATTCCTCCTCTTCTCCTTTCTTGCCTATCTCGTTCTTCGATTGCTCTCTGCCTGTTATACTTTCTTTGCTCCTCCACCCTTTCTTCCTTCCTTTTCTGCTCTTCCTGATACATCTGTTCCTGCCTCTGCCTGCACTCGTGTTCATCCTCTTTCAATCTCTTTTCTCGTACTCTATATTTTCTCTCCTGTACATCTTGATCTTCCCTTTTCCTGACTTCCTCAATACTTTTCCCATCGAGCTTGAGTAATATCTGTCCTCCCATCCATTCGTTCTGTACGAGCGTTACCTCATCAGCTTTATCCTTCTCTTCTTTCCATCTCTTAATCTCTCGTTCTGTGGTGGTTGTCATATTCAATCGCTCACTTTTATCCTCCTTATTCTGCACGCTCCTAAAGGTCTCTTCCTTTATTTTGGTCTCTTCTGGACTATCATCACTGTTATAAGCAGGCGGTTCATATATCGGATTACTATACCCTGTCACTGCTTTCAGTTCTTTTAACGGATACAGCCTTACGTTTTCTGTTCTTCCGCCATTCACTTATGGCAAGGTAAGGGGAGCAGAAGGCTCAACCCCTTCCTCCCTGCACTGAGTAAGCATCCACTCCTCAGGTGGTGGATCCTCTATCTCTACTTGGTACATCTTCCAAAGCTCTAAAATAGCTAACAGCTTTTCCAATTTTTTAACGGTGTACGCAGTGTGCAAGTACGTGGTCATGCGTTACAATACCGCTTTCGACAGTGATCCCCCTTGCGGCCATGGCATAACATTTTTTATCTGCTGTGCCCTTTACCCACTCCGCACTGTACTGTTTGATCTTGGGCATATGTTTTAGCAGGGTCTTGCATAGGTGCTTCAGAGGAGTAATATCTCCATTGTGACAAGTCTCAATTAACAGTCAATACTTACCAGTGTTTTACACAGATACGTTTATAAAAACAACAAATATGAGTGCACTCCAACACTCGCTGCTCAAACCCTCTTTCTCAATAACCTCAACCTACTTCTTGGTTGGCCATAACAATGACCGTAAATAGGCAATAACTTTTTATCTTTACTTCAACCTTACACAACTTATTCTTGTCGCTCTTCCACACCTTTTTTCAATTACAAAACACACAAACAGACAGACTAGTCGACTCTTTTACATTTAAACCATGGTGCGCATCTTCATCATCTTGCCCCTAAACTACTCTGACTAGAGTTTAAATCATCTCCTAACATAAACCTGTTTATGTGCCTTCTATTTTACCCTGATTGCGGTGTGAGATGATTTCTCCTAAAACTCCTTGAGTTAGGAATCCCGGGCCTTATCTCTTTTCTCTTACCTTACACTTTAAAGACACACTTCGTTTATTTTATAAATCAACCCCGTTACCTTTCTAAACTACCACAATCCCATCTCCACAATTTGCCATTCTCCTCACCATTCGCTTGTTCAGCACGAGGTCTTCGGTATCAGCTCCCCTCTCCAATCCACCACTTTTGCCTTCCATCCGTGAAGCACCTGTGGAAACCAAGAGGGATTTTGTCAAAGAGCGACCCGTCCCACCTTTCTCAATTTTTCTTCTGCTGTCCACAGGAAACCCCACGATCTTCTGGCAAGATGGCAAAGGGTGCTCGATCGTCTGAAATACTGAAGTTCTACTTAATCGATGGGTCTTGAACCATCCGACATGCTACCATGTGAACCGTTAGGACCTTTTAAATGAGGTAGCGTGTCATTAGATGGATCGGGATGCAGAATAACGCTTACACCAATAATAAAACAGACACAGGAAGTTGGCAATAGTAAACTGTTTTATTCTTAATTGTCTAAAACAGGGGGTACAATGGACATCAACGGACGTCGCACAGCATAATCTCAACGCATCACATAAAAACTCATACCTGACGTCACACTAGGTGGCAAAATAAGAAAACTTATTTATGATTGTGTTTGGTCTACAGGGAACGTGATTGGGTCTCTATAGTCAAGTGGACAATTTAGGCCCACCCCTTGTGCAAGTCATCCTCAATATTTGTTAGATACACGACACACCATTGGCTCTCAAACTATAGGGCTCTTCAATACATGGCCCTCTATAATTGCTTGGCACGCTTTTACCCTTCTAGAATATTTCTGACCCACTAGCAGCACTCAAGCTGGTACCCCAGGTGCTGGTGGGTGGATTTGACCATGCCATCCCACCTAATTAACCCATCATCCAACATCACTCATGCCTTCTGCCATTTCAATTGTCTTTCATCTTGGCCTTGCAAAGTATCACTGCTCCTGAGAATAGAAGGGAGTGCAGCACGTTCTTATCGTCAAGTCTCGGTGCTGCTTACCCATGTTCTATTTCCATCTACCCCATGTGACAGGAGACCGCATTTTTGCTTATATTAAATTAATAAAACTTGGCACTCATAGTGTCTTTCCATTGCACCTTAACAAGCGCTTGCCTCACTTCTCACATTCATTGTATCTCCTTGAATAGATAACCAGTTCTTGGCTGACCCAACCCTTGACACTGGGCCAGACAGCCTTCTCGATCCTTCCTCGATTCTCAGTTGTTTTCTCTGCTGAGCCACACTTTCTGCCCTTCTCTCTCACGGGTCCTGGCTTACTAAAGTTGAACATCAAATATCCAGATTCTATATATATATATATATATATATATATATATATATATATATATTTTGGCGGCACAACCTGCAGTCTATTCACTATGTATAGGCAGCCTGCATGATTATTTAGTCTACTTGCGTTGCAGCATCTGTACAATTATAAAAAATGACATTTTCTTAACTGCTCTTTGCATGTGAAATCTTCATTTCGCACATGAAAAGTTACTCCATTCTTTAATTCATCATCAGATTCTATAAGGTCATATACATTCTTTTCTTTGATCATCCTTCTCTCAGTGTGTCACTCTTTTCTCTTGTGATATGCCTCTCTTGTTCACTTCTTCACACTTCGTGGCTCTCTCTCAAGAGACCGTCATCTCTTTGGGGATACATCCTATACGGCTTTCTCAATGGATACCTTGTTTTGAAGATCTTTCGCGGTATAGGTATCATTACAGACGTTGCGCATGTCGCAATTTCCGGCTTCCAACATATAGGCAGAATATGGGTGGGACTTCTGGTAGAGGCATTTGGCTTCTCCTCTACAAGGGGGATATGTTAGATCCATGAGGGACACCACAAGTAGAGAGAGTGACAGCGGAGAGAAAAGACCCAAGTTCCAACTGGGAAGGATGGTCGGAGAAAAGGAGGCAAGCCACGCCAGGGCCTGATCTGTGATGCCCAGAGTATCACAGAGACAGGAAACCAGGATGTTGTGGTTTACTGAACCGAAAGCAGAGGAGAGGCCAAGAAGAATGAGGACAGAGGGAGAGTTAGAGTCAAAATTTGAGAGCAGGTCTTCATAGATGTTCAGAAGAGCAGTTACCATGCCTCTGGATGCCCTAAAACCAGACTGATGGTCATGGAGACAACCAACAGATTCAGGGTGGAGGGTAAGCTGAGAGTTAGCCAACTTCTCCAGGAGTTTTCCCAGCAAAGGAGTGATAGAGATTGGGCGGTAGTATGCAAGAATATAAGGTTTGGCAGAAGGTTTTTTGAGCAGAGGGTGCACAAGAGAGTGCTTGAGAGAAGTGGGGAAAACACCAGTGGTGAAGGAGAGGTTACAGAGGTCTGCCAAGGCTGGAGTGAGAATGTCAATGTTGTACTTGATGGTTTTGGAAGGGCAGGACCTGTTTGGAAGAGGCTTTCATAGACCAGACTTGTCTAGAGACCTCCTCAGGTGTGACAGGGAAGAGGGGGGAGAGAAGAGGGGGAGCAGAGGGACGGCAGAAGCGGGACCCAAGAGATGTTGGTGCATGAGGGGGTGTGGAGGCGAGAGAACAGGATGTCCTGTGTTTTGGCAGTGAAGTGTACAGCCAGGGCCGGGCAAAGGGCCTGGGTGCAGTTGAGGATGACGCTGCAGTAGGATTGACCAGTTCCTTGCAGACTTTGAAAGGTCCGGTCATGTTAGATGCAGCCGAGATGCAGGCTTGAATATGGATATGCAGAGTCCGTATTGCCTTTAAAGAAGGCGGCAGGCCAGCTTGTCAGAGGGTGCACCTGAAGATCCCTATTTCCATCCTGCTGCTCTGCACTTGCGTTTAAGGGCAGCCAGATCACGCTTCAGTCGGAACCTCATGACAGGGGCAAGAATGTCGAGAGTGTTGGAGATGTAAAGGTGAAAGTTAGAGAGGGCTGTGTCAAGATGGGTGTCAGCTGGAGGAGTGGAAAGAAAAGAGTAGGGGGAGGCAAAAGCAGCCACCGACACTAGTATATGGGTCGAAAGACCTAGAAGGCGGTCAGTGGTGCAGCGTGTGCAAAAGGAGAAGAGAGCTTCAAGCGTGAAGCAAGAAGAGAGTGATCAGTCCCGGAGAGAGTGGTGTGTGATGATAGAGAGAGGGATGTCTGTGGAGATGAAAGCACCCAAGGTATGGCCTGCGGTGTGCGTCGGAGCCAAACGTAGAACAGAGAGGGAAAGAGTTGCATAGGTTGCGAAAAGGTCCTGAAGAGTCGGGAGAGTCGAGATGGATGTTAAGATCCCCCCAGCAGGAGGAGTTGGGGAGAGGTGGAAGGGAGAGCAGAGGCCAGGACTGTCCATTCTGAGAGGAAGAGGGTAGACTGGCCAGGCAGCAGATAGAAAGTGGCCAGAGAGAGGGGACTGAAAAGAGACAAAGAGAGGGGAGAGAGAAGAGAAAAAGAGAGAGGGGAGAGAGAGGGGGAAAGAGGGGAGAGAGAGAGAGAGAAAGTGGGGTAGAGGGGGAAAGAGAGGCAGAGAGGGTGAGAGAGAGAGAAAGAAAGAGGGGAAGTACGGGAAAGTACTGTTAACTGTTTGCACATCATTCTTTGTCTGCTGTGGGCTTCGTGGCAAGTTTCTCCAATCTGCAAACCCGAAGCGATTTCGACGAGAGGAAGTCTTTTGGTGCAACACGGAAGTTGCCTGACCTGGACTTGAAAGTAACTTTTCTAACCTGGGAAGGGGGGGTACTCTTGTTAACGTCTGACAGCTTGGATTAATTAAATCCTGACTACGACATCTCCCTCTTTGTGCCTCTCTCCCCTTACAGCTCCCATGGGATTTGCCTAGATTCCCAAGACCCTCCTTTAACTCCGCCCCCTTGTGTCTACAAATACCGAGTGTCCTGCGCACCGGCACGCGCGAAGTACGGGAAAGTACTGTTAACTGTTGGCGGTGTGCGGTGAGCGTCTTAGCTTGTCCTTTGTATTTTAGGAACTCCTTTTATTTTGTCCCTGGCTTTGTACTTGCTTATAGAATTAGTGAGTCTCCGTTGAACAGTGCTGTGTATGTGGGGCATATATTGTGGTGACTGTTTGAAGTGCTAATTATTCTAGCCTTGAAGTGTTAACTGTTCGACCCTCACTCAGTCAAGTCGATGGCTAAAGTGTATTCGTTAAAGTCTGATATTCCTAATATTGAGTCCCTTGTGGACAAACCTTATGATTTCCAAACTACCCCAAAACGCATTGTGAATGGCTCTTACACCCGCATCGTTGTGCGGGGTCGTTCTTTATCCCATACTAGTGACATCAGGATGTTTTGTGCGAATAGCTTTGCTGGTCAAGCCAACCCTAATGTATGCGAGCAAGATATGAACCGCATAAAAAATAATCACAAAAGTGTATTCGGAGTCCCTGTCTGCAGTGAAAAGCTAAGCGAAAATGCTGCTGTGGCAGATTTGTGTATACCTACTTCTCCCCCGGCTATATGTGTAGAGGGAACCGATTGCGAAAGTAGTAACAAGGGTGTACCTGAAGCTCTTGCAAGTGACGAAAAAATTAATGAAAATGCTGGAGCAATAGATCTGTGTACTCCCTCTGATTCCCTTTTAGCTGCGTTTTCAGAAGAAAATCTGCTGGGGGTTTTTGCTTTGTCAACCGATAAAAAACCCACTGCTGATATTCTTGTACACTCTATTCCCATTCCTCCCATGGATGTCAAATCCCCTGAAAGTATTACGCCAGAGGTAACTGTAGAGTGTCGAAGCGCCTATAGCGACAGTGGTTTCTTCATCTGACGATGTCATAGCTCAACCGTGTGTTAAAGATGATGTTGATCATTTGTCTCAATCCCCTGTGATGTTTCCAGAATTTTCTCAAGAATCCTCTATTTTATCAATTTCCTTCACACAACACTCCCCTCGGCGTGCTATCTCTTCTAAGGCAGATTCCCAAAACCTGCAAAAATCCCTTCTCTCCTCTACCAATGAAATTGCGTTACAGGCGATGAATACGGCTTTGTTTACTTTAGCTAAACTATATGAAACCTTAGATGCGAGGCTATTAGATCAAAATTTTCTATTAAAAGAGCTGCTAGAAAGCAAAAATGCAGTCATCTTGCCTGTTGTCTGTCCTTTAAATGAAAATACAAACATTATTTCTAGATCTGATAACGCGCCAAAAAGTGTGGCGGAAGAAGTATCAAGAATGACTGAGCCAGTGCCCTTGTTCCAAGAAGTCAGTGTGAGCAACTTGAGTGAAAAGAGAAATAAGAAAGTAAGCTCTAACTGTGTGGGTCAGGACAAGAGTGTAATTGAGACAATTGACCTCAGAATGGGGAAAGATGAGGAAATAAAACTAGCAGGTAAAATGGCAGGTGTTAAAATTGATAAACCTGCATTTTGTCCCGCTACAGACACGGAGACCTACAACATATTCAGTGTTACCAAAAAAGGGAAAAAACATATAAACAATCCTCAATCTGACCTAAAAAAAAACAAAGAATCAAAAGATAACAAAGACGCAAAAGAATAATAATTCTCAGCAGTTTATTAAGCACATTTCTTTACCTGATAAAAGTTGTCAAGAAAAAAGTGCAGCAATTGTTCGGAAGTATACTGCCATCAAGAGGAATAAAATCACTCAACCTCCCATTAAGCTATCAGCGGCAGGCTTTCGTAATTCTAATAACACTGTTCCGACACATGAGCCCCTTGATAATCTAGTGTCCGAAATAACCAAACAGGAATCGAGGGAGGTTTCTCCAAATTCTTTCACTATGGGGCAGCTAACTATGATGAAGGAGCAGAGGAGTTTTCCAGATAACCAGTTGCAAAAACACTCTTTTCTAACCTTAGATGAGAGACGTGAAGAGATCATGAAGTCGATGGGAATTTTCTTCTCCCGTCCCTCTGACTTTTCAAGGGCTCCAATAGATAGATCTTTTGAAGCTGATTTTAATCAGACTGGTAGGCAGAACCCGTCAGAGCAGGGAACGACTTCTCTCCAGAGAAATAGCTATGATAAGTCAAGCATACAAACACCAAATGTGAACACGATGCCTGTACAGAAACAAAAGACCACAAAAGTGATACCGAGGAACAGACATGATAAATGCAATGATCACACTCATGTAAGTTTAATCTTACAATGCAGAGGTGGGGAATATGGTCTTTATGATTTAAATCGATCATCTGTGCTTAACATCCTGCGTTCTATCCCAATTTTACAAGGAATTAAATCTGAGGATATGGCTCAAATAGAATTCATAAATGACCAAGACAGAGCAGTTGTGAAAATATGGATGACCTCAGACATAGTCAAACATACGATCTGGCAGGCAAGGGATGATATTTTCCATCTAGGGTTTCTATTGCACAATCCTTCGGCTACGCCGGCAGTGATCAATACTTTCCCCGCAAATGTAGCCAATATATTCCCTTCAAGTTCTATTAATGGTATAAATGGAAATATACGACTTAGTGACAAATCAGCTGACCCTCTAATGATAAAATGTTTTACAACAGGTGAAAATCAATCACGAATGGTAATGACTACTGCTTTGAATAAAAGGCTAAATGAATGCTAGCTGTCTTGTAATGGGACTAGAATGAATGTCCACTTGGCCTCTTGGAATACATACCTTTCTGCTTGTGATGGAGCGCTTGGATGCCTCAGGGCTTGTAGCGCTATAGAAATTCAATAACATAACATAACCTCAGTTCGTCCTCAGCATTTATTTTTGGTATGTATGACATTGTCATGCTTCAGGAGGTTTGGTTAACTTCCTCCCCAGCTTGGGGGAACCATTTTGGAACCAGCAATTAAACTTCCTAGAGGTCGTCCCAAGGAGGGCCTTCTTACAGCCATAAAATTAGATCATGGCTGGAAGATAGAAGCATGGGCCTCCCCTAACAGTTACACCCAGATGGTCCGAATTTCCAATAAGGATCATATTATTGCCTGTATTAACCTGTATTGGAATCATTTAGAGATCTCTGACAACCGTTTTTTTAAGGACTTGAATAACTGCCTGAATATGATTGACAGAGATCCTCTGGTGAAATTTATAATTATTGCAGGTGACTTGAATATGGATTGTGTGTGCTTGAAGGGGGAAAAATTACGAGAAACTAAAGAAAAATGGAAATCACTGAGGAAAGAAAGAGGTTTTAACATGATAAATGGTTCTGTTGAGGGCGATGTACCGCCAAAAGCCACATAGCAGCAAGGTAAGGTCACATCAACCATTGATTATATATATATATACCAACTGTGAACTTGTTTCCATGGTTACCTCTTTTGAAGTGCTGTACCAAACTAAAAGTGATCATAATTTGCTCCATCTGTCCTGGTGCTTACCAGTTAAGAATATTCTAGAATCTGGTTTGAAATATATGCCAAACCTAGAAGTTTCTACCAATGGCAACCGCTTTAAGTGGACTTCGTCAAATCTTAGTAAATTACTGCAGGCGGTTTTATATCCGAAAGATATTATAAACCCTGACTTGCAGTATATACAAGGGGATTATGTGAGTATGCTTCAGAATTTCAAAAAATCTGCTCGATATAATACCAATGCTCAGAAATCCTACACGCATGCATATGATGAGGAAATAAGGTCAAGGAAAACAGCCCTTAGAAGAGAGATACGATATATTATTCAGCAAAATGCTACTAATAAGGTTCTTATGATATCCAAATGCAAAAATAGATATAGGAACTGGATCAAACAGCGGAAAGCAAAGATGATTTTGCAGGATGCACATACCATGTTGCATTCCATAGCATCAAAGAATTCTGCATTAATATGGGGACTGATTAAAACCTCCTATGGGGATACACAATCCATAAGACAAATTAATCCTGTTCCTGAAGAAGTTTGGGTTCAATATTATGCCTCCCTGTATGCTGAAACGCATATCCCTGCCCGGTTGTATCAGCTGGATTATATTGGGAAAGACGACCTCGAGTATGACAACATAGATATTGAAATATATATAAAAAAACTGAATACGTCTAGGGCCCCTGGTCCTAATGGTCTTTCCAATATTATGTTAAAGGGAAATCCTGAGGCGTGGGCAGCCATTTTGGGTGCGATCTTTGATCAAGTAATTACTAGCAGAAGAATTCCTGCCTCTTGGCAAAAATCTATTATTGTTCCCATTTATAAAAAGGGAGACAGACTTAACCCCAAGAATTATAGACCTATTGCTCTCCTTGATGCACCTGGAAAAGTTTTTGCCCACTTGATATTGAGGGACTTTAACAAATGGTCTCAGCAGGAGGGAATAAAAGATCCGTTTCAGACGGGGTTTATAGCTGGCCTTGGCACCTCTGTAAACCTAAAAGTGCTAGATGCCATTAAGCAGCACGAACTTCAGCTTAATCAAGCAGTCTTTATGGCCTTTATTGATTTTGAAACTGCTTTCGACTCTGTTTCTAGAAAATTGCTATTTAACAAGTTAGTCAATAATGCATGCCCTGAATACTTAATTCATTGGATAATCCAATTTCATTCACAAACCTCAGTACAAATTCGCCTGAATATGGATGGCTCCTTGTCGAGAGCAATCAGCACGCACAAGGGATTAAAACAGGGATGTCTTTTAGCTTCAACCTTGTTTAATTTCTTTATAGCAGATGTGGTGCAGGATTTTAGAAAGGTTTTGTCAGATGCTCCGCGGCTAGGGAAATGTGCTGTTCCTTGGATGTTTTATGCAGATGACCTGGTTCTACTCTCCAAAACATCCTGTGGGTTACAGAAGCTACTCGAACAATTGGGAGAATATGTTAAACGAAATGACCTGGTCATAAATGTGTCAAAAACTAAAACTTTGAAAAATGTACCCACTAGAACATCCAGAGCAGCGCGTTTCTCGTGGTTGTTAATGGCGGCGCCGTTAGAAAATGTGACGCAGTATAAATATATAGGGTTAAATGTTAATACATCCAAGGCTGATTGCCCCTACTGGGAGGAACTGAAAAATAAAGTCAATACGTCAATCTCCCAGGCTTCCATTATTAAATACAAATATTGTTCTTTCTCCATGAAACCTATCATCTTGTTTTATTGTCAGAAAGTAGTACCGACAATTCTTTACGGTGCTGAAACTAGATCGTGGAGAAATGAACTGGCTTGGTCAAAAATGGAAGGCCAATTTTGGAAAAAGATCTTGAATGTTCCCAAATCTTTGCAGATATGCCTGTTGAGATATGAACTGGGATTATCATCTCTTTACTGCATGTACATGTGGAAACTATGTAGTCTATATCGTAAATGTTTAATGACTCATCAAGATAATTCTCTTTTGCATGTCCTGTCTGTTTATATGGAAAAAAGCAATCACAAAGTAATGGCCAAATGGCATCTGCAAGTTGAGCAATTTTTATTAATAACTGAGGTCTCTAAGGAAATGTTGACATCTAACCCATGCAGAGCGAAACAGAAGATCATGATGTGGGACTGGATTAATACCTATGAACAATGCCAAAAGACCAAACATGCGTTTACTCATAGGATAATTGTTAAAAAAATCAGAACAACTGAGAGTTATTTGTTGAAGTTCCCTGATGCTAAAGCTAGACTTTCCTTTTTAAGATTC
Organism: Ambystoma mexicanum; assembly: GCF_040938575.1. Classification (NCBI taxonomy): domain Eukaryota; kingdom Metazoa; phylum Chordata; class Amphibia; order Caudata; family Ambystomatidae; genus Ambystoma; species Ambystoma mexicanum. Next base: position 1,304,209,104 of record NC_090922.1, read on the forward strand.
AGAATGAATTGCTGGCATACAAGGAATATTTTGGCCAAACGGAACCTCATATCTAAGGAAGAGGACGTTTGTCGGTTTTGCAAAATTCCTAATGTATCTGAAACCTTATTTCATTTAGTCGCTGAGTGCCCCTCGTTACTGTACATGAGAATTGAACACTTTAGGAAACACTTTTGTACCTATACATCTTTATCTACTGAACTCTTTTGGTATACAATTTTCAATACTCAGCTAACTACTGTGAGAATAGCAATTCTAAATTACATGAAGGCTTTGAAGTTGAAGGAAAATATCTGTGAATCTGAGTTGAATTGAGTATACGATACTAAAAGATATTGTTTCATTTTATCTTTTGTTTATTGCAATTATTATGTTTTAGTATTTTTAGTGTTTATATATATCTTTTGCGCTACTGTCTTAAATGTGCTAAAAAAAAATTGTGATACTTTTATAGATGTGAAAATGCTGTTAATCTTGTGTTTTATATATATATATATTTTTTTTTCCCCTGTATATAAGTTATTGAAAAGTTGATTTTTTCAACTGTGTCAATTATAATTTAAAAAAAAAAAAAAAAAAGAGGGGAGATGGGGGGAGAGAGAGAGAGAGAAAGAGGAGATGGGGGAGAGGGAGAGAAGGAAAAAAGGGGAGAGGGGGAGAGAGAAAGATAGGGAGAGGGGGAAAGAGAGGGGAGAGAGGGAGAGAGACTGCAGACCAGGCATTCAAAGGAGGAGTAGGCCTGAGGGGGAATAACGGAAACAGGGAACTACTCGGGAAAGATGAGGGCCACTACACCTCCTGGCCTGTTGGGCCTGGGCTCAGAGAGGATCTTGGAGCCTTCAGGGAGAAGTGTGTCAAACTCATGACAGAGCTGTCCTTAACCATGTCTCAGTGACAGCAAGAACATCAATATTCAGGAGTTCAAGGAGGTGGCAGATGTCAGAAGAGTGCTTGACAGCAGAGCGAGTTAAGAGTGGCAACATGGAGCAGGTTGCAATTTGTGAGAGACTTACGGGAGGTTACAGGGGGCAATGTCCCACCCATAAGCAGCAGGAGTTCCTAAAATAGAGGTCGGAGGAGGCAGAGGACCAGAAGATGACAAGGATGTCAGTGAGGAGAGTGCAGGCAAGGGAGCCAGGTGGGTTGAAGGCAGCAAGGGAGCTGTGGTGAGAGAGGCCATACGGTCAGGAGGAGACGAGGGAAGCCGTGGAAGCAGATTGCAAGGGAGCCCGTGAGGAGGAAGGTGGAAAATTGTTAAGGCGAGGGGGGAGCCTGTCAAAAGGTAGAAGGTTGGATTGAGACCCTTGCACCAGGATGGTACCATTCCAATAGACATTTATGATGACCCTGGAGGTGGAAAAGAAGACAAGTAGGACCTCCCAGCAGGTGCCAGCGTTAATGTGTGAGGAAGAGTAGGGAGGGAACAGAACAACCATATGAAGAGTCCCTAGGTTGGGTGAAGGAATGACAAAGAGGAGATAGAGAAGCAGTTAGTGAAGATAGGAGAGATCGAAAGCGCCATAGAGAAGGCCACAGTGTGATACACTTAACCAGGCAGAGCAGCTGAGGTATGTGGGGGTGGTGGGAGTAGGCATGAGGCGTACAAAGGAAATACAAACAAGTCTGGGTGAAAGAAACCACAATGGGAACTGAAAAGGATAAGGGAGCAGACAACAGACAGAACAGAGTGCAAAGGGAGTGACCAGTCAGCGCAGTCACAAGAAAAGCAGAATGTGAGCACAACCTAAATTCGATCTTAAGCTACAGGCATACAAACAAAGCAAGTTGTGAGCACAACCTAAATTCGATTTTAAGCTATAGGCATCCAAAAAATGCAGGGTGTGAGCAGAACCTAAATTATATTTATATTTATATTATATTTTAGCCATTTGATTTTAACTACAGGGATTCAAACAACGCGGGTTGTGAGATCAACCTAAACTCGACTTTAAGCTACAGCCATACAAACAGCTAAATTTGATTTTAGCTACAGGCATACAAACAATGCAGGGTTTGAGCACAACCTAAATTTGATTTTTCTTCTTTTTCTCTTTTTTAACAAGTATTGCAGCACAGCAGTGCAGAGGTGGAGGCTATGGAAAAGAACTCAGGAGGGGAAGACAAAAGTGAACAGTTTTCAGCATTTAGTATAGGGGAGAGTTCCAGTTGGGATGATGCAGTGATCAAAGTTAGAAGTGGCAGAGAGTCAGAGAAGCGATGGGCCTGGTAACAGCCCAAACAGCCAGCACTCACGTGATGTCGGAAGGGGGGCTACCATAGTCCAGGTGCACATGTATGCAGTGCCCAGCAGAAAAGCGCATTTCTTTCCCAATAATGACATATGGGTGCCACAGACCCAGCCACGCACGGACAGGCACAGACAGGGGCCTTTGGCAGTGGGCCGGCCAAGCCTGCCGGCTTTGCGATGGGCCCAGAAGAAGATGGTCTCAAACAATCCTAGTTCCTCTGCTTGAGCAAACAAGGAACTACACCTTGGAGTGGCTAACACAAAGGAATCAAGACTGGCACACACTTGCCCACCAGTAAGATGCAGCCACTCCACACACAAAACAAAAAGACTAACCAAAACGAACAGGTAACGGGTCAGGATGCAAAGGGGGCTGCACACGGCGCGAGAAAGGCAAAATGGGACTTTAAAATCAAGGGAAAAATTAAATGCGGCACAAGGCACCAAACATGTGTAGAGGAACACTTTACATAATCTCTAGTGCCCACCCCCTCTACTCTGTCATACTAGAAACAAAAAAGGAAGACTCTGTGCATGGCGTCCAGCATAGCTAACTCAAATGGCAGTAAATAACAGGGTGAAATTGACAAATTTGTGGTCTACTGACACCTGGTGCAAGTCTCAAAAACAAGGTCTATTCATAAAGCCACAGAGAAGATAGTGGTGTACCCCGGTCCCTTAAAAATAGCAGAGAAGAAAACAGTCAGCACGGTCAACTACAAAGGAGAAGCCTTGGCTCATGGTCTAACTGATGAGAGATGGTAGGCTAATTGATGAAAGTGGGTAGTGGTCTGACTGTGTTCTCCGCACCCGAGTTTCATTCTGTTCACGTGCTGCTAGAGCGCTGAATGTTCAAGGTTGAGAGAGTATGCCAACCAATCATGAGTGTCTATGTAGCGGCATGCTATACAATATTGCAGAAGCCAATGCACTGTTACTATTTTTTCATAATCAGTATTATACGTAGTTGGAGGTAGTCCAAGGCGTGCCTACCAGATAAGGGGCAGCCAATAATGTTAATTAACTCTTATACATAATATAGGTAAACATGCACCCCTAACCAATCCCTCACCTCAATAGATTTTGCTGTTTGCCACGTAGAATTACATCATAGCTGACGTACATCGAAGTATAAAGCCATGTGTAATCAAAACTTAGATGAGTGTGTGTGAGCTGCATTTCATATGATCATCAGATTTTCCTACTTTATTTGAGCTGACAAAGTAGTACTTTGCCATATTTTTTTAGTCTGTCCGGTTATTTGGTTCCGAGGTCATTTACTATGGTAATTCCATTCTGCTTATGCCCTGCTTATGCTGCTGCACATTTTGGTAGCGATGCAAATGGGTCAAGATCTAGCTACCTAGGTACAGATCTAGACTCACGGACTATCGATGACTTTAGCCATTAGCCAGAAGATCGTGGAGCTTCCTGTGGAGAGTGGTCTGTCCGGTTATTTGGTTCCGAGGTCATTTACTATGCTAATTCCATTCTGCTTATGCCCATGAGATATGCTGGAAGGTGCAACTGCACATTTTGGTAGTGATACGAATGGTTGAAGATCCAGCTACCTAGGCACAGATCTAGATATGTACTATGGTAATTCCATTCTGCACATGAGATAAGCTCCAAGGTGCTGCTGCACATTTTGGTAGCGATGCGAATGGGTCAAGATCCAGCTACCTAGGTACAGATCTAGACTCGCGGACTATCGATGACTTTAGCCATTAGCCAGAAGATTGTGGAGCTTCCTGTGGAGAGTGGTATGCAATACACACATGCGGAAGAATTGGTCTGCAGGTGCCCCTTTGAAGAAATTCCTGTCCGGTCCCTGATGGTGCACCGCAGACTGAAGGCGAACTGGTCCATTGGGGAAGAGTCGATGCCAAGGTACTCGAGCTGAGCCACGGATGTAAGTAGAGCATTGAAAGTGGCAAATAGAAGGGAGGGGCTATAGCCTAAGTGTAAATATATGGTAACAGGATTTGTGTTTATAGAGATAAGATACCTCAATTTCAGGTTCCAAGGGGACCAAACAATATGCATTAAACTCTAAGTAGAGTATATGGTAGCGATTCCTGAGGCAAGTGCCAATAAAGAAGAATGCGTATTACACTCCAAAATGGAGTAAATAGTGAGATGAGTTACATTTAGTAACTCTTAGCATTTAGTAAGGGAAAGTGAGGGAAGGTGATCACAGAAAAAGAAAAGTAAACGTTTATTTGGGGTTATGAATATGTCAGTGTAAAGCCTTTATTGTGTATAAACTAAGAAATATAAAATGACAGTAATACAATTTGCTAATTATAAAGTTAAATAAAGGTTCTTGCGGTGGCAATAATAGAACAGGCCAGCAGGAATAGATAAAACTATGAACAAAGAAATAAAGAGAAACATTATCGAAGAAACTTTAAAATGTGTTAAAAGTATTGGTCTTTTGTGGCAAAGGGCAGTGATTGATGGGGTTTGCCCATATCGATTTTTGTATTGTGGGCGATTTAAAAACCCAATACGTATTGGCAGTCGAAAATTGACTTGTCATCATGGGGGACACTCCCCTTTTACATCTATGCAGGACATTACCAGGATACACAACTAAAATTAGGGAGTATCGCGGAGTGGGTGAAGGGTACGACTAATAAACACTTATGCCGTGGCCTCAGGAAGGCTTGTTGTCAAAATCAGTATTGCGGCATACAACAACGTATTTGTATGCGACATACACGGGAAGAAGCTGCAAAAAAGATTCGCTATTCTAGATCTATGGAAGATGTATCAGAATGAGAAATAAGACCCACCTGAGAAGGAGTGGATGCTCAATCAGCATAGAGGAGGACTTAACGTCCTCAGCTGCTCCTAAAAAACAATAGCACAACGGAAGATAAACAGGGAATTTATCCTTTGAAGGAATTAAAGACCGCAGCGGGGTATATTTATCCAATATACGCACCTCCTGCTTATAGTAGTGAAGGCAGCATTGAAGAAAGTAAGATTAAGGAACGAAAAAATATATATCGACACGAGATAAATATAAAGAGCATGATGAACGAAGAAGTAGACAGATCGAAATAGAGGAAGAAGTGAAGAGACAAAAAGAGAAGGATAAAGCCAAGGGAGGGCTCATAATGCAAAACGAGGGGATAGGAGGACAGATACTAATCAAGTTAGACGGAAAGTGCATTGATGGTGTTAAAGAAAGGGAGGAAAGACAAGAACGGGAAGAGAAAGAAAAGGAACAGCATACAAAGAGGAGCAGGGCTAAGGTCCGCTTCTCGGATGGGAAGGAGACACTGTGCTCTTTCGTTTTCTCGTCCATTTTAAGACCAATCTAGGAGTTCCTGTCCTGAGAAATGCCTGCTGTACCTGTGCATGGCTGCGGACCAAGTAGTAAGCAACGCTCTGCGTCCACGGCCCCACCCCCTACTCACAAGCACGCTATGTTACCTGTGTGCACGCGCATCTGGGAAGGGCACGGAGGTGGAATTGCTGTGCTGTTGTGCTGGGGACACTCTCTTGCTTCTGTGTCTGTTGTGCTTGGACTGGCGTCAGTGCATCTTTGGTGCCTTTAAAGCTTCAAAGCTTCGTTTGCCTGTATGCTGGAGAGGAAGCACAGGCATTTGAAGTCACAGCGAAACGCAACTTTCTACCACATGGGACTCTTTGCGGGACTCTTGCCCAGGGCTGGACTGGGAACTAAAAGAGGCCCTGGAAATAATTACTGGGGACCAAAAGAGGCCCTGGAAATAAAGTTCAAAGTGGCCCTATATGACACATGTTCAGCAAACCCAATGATTTTCCTATGAGAACATTTGGAAATACCACAGAAAAAAGGCCCAGGGTGCAGAGGCCCACCGGGAAATCTCCAGAGTTCCTTAAAGGCCAGTCCACCCCTGCTCTTGCCATATGTTCTATGCTTGTTAAACACTTTATGTTGGTCATTGGTGAGGAAGTGCCGCTGGTAGTTGTGTAAGACTTAACTCACATCGCTCTTTCTTTTGTTGCAGCAACGCTCTGCGTCCACGGCCCCGCCCCCTACTCACAGGCACGCTACATTACCTGTGTACACGCATCCTGGAAGTGCACGGAAGGGCCGTACTGTAGTGCTGTTTGGCTGGTGAGCGGGTGCAATTTAGAGCTTAATCTTTTAGCACAGGTAACTTTATGGAAATTCAAAGGGCAACTTAACCACTCGAAGCATATTTTTACTGAGAGTTGTACTTATACCCTTTCTTGTTACTTCGCTTTGCATAGTGCACACAAGAGCAAAAGCAAGGTGTGACCTGATACGTGTCACGTTAAGTAAAGAGTGTAATGGCTGCACGTTTACGTAGCGGCCACATCGAAACTCAATCTTCAATTAAAGCTCGTAAGACTAATCATCATAGTAAAAAGCCTTGTTTGGACGCTGGGAATATTCTACTAATCATTAACAAGCATAACGGCAATGGATCCCCATTAATGCCGAGTAGAAACAAGTCCATCTAATCACAACCTTTTTGACAAAGTTACTCCCCAAAACGTGTTATCCATACAAGAACTTAGGTCACTCAGAGGGCAGGGCAAAGCCAGAATGGCATCCGTAGGAAAGGTAGAAGGAAGCACCGTTGGAGTTAATCTAAAGAAAAGCTTCCTAAGTATGCCTGAGATTGATGACACTACTACTCTCGGTGCCATAGAGGACACACCAGTGAGTCCTCCCTCTGATGGGTCAATTCTGACCCCTGCAGTATTGATCGAATTGGAAAAAAGGGTAGTAATTTCTGTCGTACCTTCAACGCCAGTTACAGTTTGACCAGGCCGCAAAGACAAAGTGCATTGGCACTGCAAACCACAACTTTCAGCTTCCTTTGCAACATATCCATCCAACTATGACGCAGAAATGTTGGTTAATAATCCACTACCGATTAGAGCAGACCAAAAGGAGATGTTGGCGAATAACGTTGCGCATGCATGTTCTTCCCCTGAGGTACAAACCTTTACACCTTCCCTCCGATGAAGAACATGCTGCAGCACCACAGCCCAATTCTAATACTTTTTCAGAAGATTTACAAATATTTGAAACATCCTTCCCAGTAATATCGAGAATACTTAATCTGCTAGATCGCAGACATGATTACACCCATTATGAGCTTCGTGACATTAAGGCCGCACAGTCAGTGATGCTCTCTAAATTGAACAAGTTGGAGGGATTTATCTTTGCGGAGACCTATCGGAAGGAAGGTGGTTTCATTTCTCCTTCCTCCGCCAAGATTGATAGTCGTTCAATGGCCACGCAAACTGAAATACCCACTCCACTAACTGAGCCAGTTCACAACTTTGTAGAACGACTACAAGTATATCAGTTCTCTCAATCTTTTGCACAAACACTAAATGAACCTAAGATCAGTGAGGCAATACAAATGTTGACACATGCCCAAATCTGTCAGATTGTATCCACACATGCAGAAAAAAAAAATCGATTAGCTGCGATTCTTTAATCAAGCCAATGAAGGAGACCCAAGTTCTCCAACTGTACAACAAGACCTCTTAACCCAGGAAGCTAATCTTGAGTACCCTGACAGTCCATCAGCACTAACAGCTATTTTGGGTAATGAAATTCTCAAAAGGAAGTCTTTGGTAGCCGCTGAATTTCTGGTGGATGATTCAAACGAAACCATCCACGAAAAACATTTTGCTTCACGCAAAGAAAAAAGGTTATTTACTTGTGCAATGAATAGACTTAAATTGCACAAGCCGTAATAGAAAATAACCATAAAAAGACACAAAAAGGAACCCAGAAGCTAAATATTCCTGACACGATCAAAGATCATTTAAACATGAATAATCATGTGCCCGAGAGGAACGCTGCCCCAACCAATCCCTCAATTTTGTCTTACACTGATTTGGGGACTAACGTTGAGGAACGATCTCCTGAAAGTAGACAAGCTTTACAAATACAGTCTCATGTAGGCAAAACCAAGGGAAAACAGCAAACACCAGTAACCGGTCTGACAAATTCAGATAAACAAACTGCATTTGCATCTTCCCTTACCACCTCACAGCCATCCTTGTTATCTCCATTCTATAAACCTATTCTTAACAAAAGAACTAATGTTGTGAATAAGTCAGGTACTGAAGGACTGAGTTGGATGGTTGGGGATTGTACGATTCCTCCAGATAGCAAACATCCTATGCAAAAACGGGGTGATAATACCACTCTACCTACCAGCTCCCAAGAAAGCTTGTTAGAACCTCTGCTTAATCAACACCATCACCTATGCAAAGAGGTTCCTGTTGGGAAAGAGTGTACAAATAAACCTAACTTTGACTCTCTCCACACTTCGAGTAAGGCGCATTCACCTGAGGGTCATCCATCGTCGGGTGACAAAGATGAAACATTACATCATGCTTTTGAAAAGAACATCTCCTCCAAAGATTAATCTGTTGGATCCATACAGATTTCGTCCATTTTAAGTTGGATTAGTACCCCTGAAATTAATGGAGGGAAGAGACTAAATAGATCATTTATGTTACAGGTCTTTTAGAACATTCCTGCACTTAGAACTTTAGTCTCTAGTGACATTGTGTGGATCACCCTTCCTCCTATCAATAATTACAGAATGGCATTTCAAGTGCAATCAACAATAATTGCCGAATTAATTTTGGCACACAAAAGAGAACTGAACATGCTAGGATTATCCGTATTTTCTTTACATTCAATCGAAGAAGCAAAGGAATTCAACGAGACTCCTCTTCCAACATCACAGTCTATCAATACATTACCCTTGGGGATGACCTCTTTTCAACCCTCGGAGGCCACAGTAATTGCCCAACTAACAGCCATTTCCTCGAACACTTAAGACTGGTCCTGGTTATCAGTCGTGCTGAATACAAAGGAGGAACAAAAATCAATCTCCACATAGTAGCAAAAGTTGGCTTAGGGTGATGTCCTGGAATCTGTGCGGAACTAAGAACCTTCTAAATTGGGCAACTAGATTTTTGTCCCAGCTACAGATGGACATCATCCTATGCCAGGAAACAATGTCTAGCAAACAAATTCAGCTTAAAGGCTTTACTGCCTACCAGATGGAGGCAAAACATGGCCCAAAAGGGAGGCCCTCTCGGGGTTGGCGGTCTTCGTTAATAATAGACTTCCATTTTCTCTACTACGGATTCAAAGAACTCAGTCCTTTGTGGCCATAGTTATCGACATAGGAATATGTGATTGGGACTGTTTTTTTAATCATTTTGTTATACTACAACCCTCTTCACATGCCCATGGTAACCTTATTAGAAAATCTGCAAAAACTGTTTGATGAGGTATTTTTTCAGTGGCCCCATTGCAAAGTAATTCTGGGAGGGGACTTTAACTCAGATTGTACGAGGCATCTAGCCTCAGTGGCAAACTCGGATAATCAGTTTAAATCACCCCCCTCTATAAAGAGAGGTGAATTATTATATGAATTGTTGACTCAGTGGAATATTGTATTGACTCCATTTGATGAGCATGGATGTAGCTACACTTGGAAACGTAATAATATGAAATCATGTATTGATTATATTGCATTGTCTGAGGACTTATCTCTGCTATCTAACGAAGTTGAAATCATTGTATCCGACTACAGTGGTCACAGTATTTTACAGTTATCAATTCAAATGAATATTCCGGTTATGAAGAGTGACCCCTTTCATGTATTGATTGAAGGTGATCGGCCAGGGGCATCCTTGAAGTGGAATCCATACACATGCGAGAAACTCAATGCTTTAATTACAAAGCATCTTAATGAAAGAGATAGGCTGTTTTCATTCTATAGGACTTACTTGCTAACATCTACAGAAATTGCCCAAATAATTAAGGCTTCAATGGCATTCCTAGTTAGTACCTACAAGCAATCCAATAAATTGAATAATCTGTCTTACATATCTAGTAATGTGATTAGAAACCTTAGAAGAACTAAAAATGTAGAGATTAGGCATCTAAAACACCTGTCTCACAATGATACAGAATTTCAAATAAAAAAAAAAAATTCTCAATAGATGTCACAATAAAATTAAAAGTACTTGGTGAAATGGGTCATAAACAGTCGTACCATACCTGTAGCCACAAATTTGAAATATTTGGGTTATGATGTGACTGATTCTTACTAAAAAAAAAAAAAATGTGGAGAACTAATTTAAATGCAAAAACTACTGTATTAGGCTCTCAAATGAAGAAAGTCCATGCTAAATTTTGTAAATTCTCAATGGGGCCATTGTTGGAATTCTATCTTCTAAAAGTTGAAGCCATTTTATTATATGGTTTAGACTTATGTCTTGTAGATATAGATTCCATACTCAATCAGATTCAGGTTCACTTATGGAAAACCACTCTTAGAATGCCTAATTCACTTCCGATTTGTGTATTGAGACAAGAGCTTGGTCTAACTGCTCTATGAGCCAGATACCATTGGAGACAACTATCTAATCTGGCAAAAATGCTCTTTCCACCATCAAACTTACTTTATGAAGAATTTTGTATTATGCTTCACATGGGAAATCCGCTATCTCTGGTAACCTTTCTGAAGCATATGACCAGTCTACTTAATCAAATTGCATTAAAACCCACTGATCTTGAATTTCGTTATGGACACGTAAATAAATTACTCCGAGTATGATTGGGCAAAAACATTGAACGAAATGCACACCAAAAACTGTATTCAGAAGTAGCTATATTTGTGGCGCCACGGATTCCGCGTAGAGCATATTTGCTTAAATTTCCGTCTAGTAAACTACGAGACTTATATTTAAGATTTAAGCTTAATCGACTACACACTCTAGAGAAAACAGTTGAGTGGAACAGGGGGAGTCGCTTGAATAGCACTGCGCTATGCCACTTTTGTGGTGATGGTACACAGAACGAAATCCTAAAGCATTTAATATTAGATTGTAATCACTTTGAAGCGTGTCGGTCCTTAATAATTGGAACTGAACTCCTTCGTATAACACAGAATTCTAGAGAATGGTGCTGGAAGATGTTCATGAGGGGTTATTCATTAAAATCGAATCTGGCACTTACAAAATTCCTTGTTATCTTTGCACGAGAATTAGACTAAGTATGTTATCAATGAGAAATAAGGAAGTTCTAACTTGGTGATCATTTGTTAAATTTATGAATCTTGTGAACTTTCTTGGAATCTGTAACAATAGAATTCTTCATCTATATTGTATCAAGACATTGGTTTCTTTTTAATTAAGTATAAAAATGCACGAAAATAGTATTCTATTTTGTTATTCTGCTGGAGATTTCTGGATCAAGAGAAGATGAGTAGATCTTTTGTGAATTTAATTTGTATACTAAATGAAATTTGTATGATATGAAGAACTTTTAACTTTTGTAACGAAGATGATGTTTATGTTGTAATAGTTTGTTTATCAAACTAATAAACAAGTTTCAATTTAAAACAAAATACAAAACAAATGGATAGGAGGACAGATACTAATCAAGTTAGACGGAAAGCGCATTGATGGTGTTAAAGAAAGGGAGGAAAGACAAGAACGGGAAGAGAAAGAAAAGGAACAGCATACAAAGATACAAAGAAAGAGGAAACAAAAAGGAAGGAAGAAGGTATGAGGAAAGAAAGAAAGAAGAGACGCGGTTAAATAGCTCAGCGAATGAAAACGCAGGTTACAAAAAAGGCGAGAAGAAGAAGATAACAGGGAGATAAGAAGGGAAGAAGAAGAAATGAGGAGTAGGGAACAAAAGGATGATGAAATAGATTATCTTGTTAACAGATGGATAGTGCCAGTTAAAGCATGAGACCGGTGGGAAGAAGAGAGGATCACAACAGCCCCGTAGAGAGCTGCAGGGAATACAGACATGGGCTGACGAGCAAGAGGCAGAAGGCATAGGGAAAAGGATTGGGGATCTATATAGGCAAATGAGAGACAAGGATGGCTGCTAGGAAAGATTTTATTTATGTGCAATTTTTCGTGCATTTGTGGACCTCCCCCAAACCTTTTGCTTTTATTTGGCTATCCTAACATGAACTCCCCTGGGCATTTGCTCACTTGTTATGGGGAAACTGATACGTCATTCAGACCATCAGTGCTGGGAAACTATGTTTCCCTTAGTCTTTGACTATGTTGCCTTTTCTTGGTAACTTTTTAACAGTGCACAATGTACCTTCCAGTACGTGCGCTGGGGTCCCATTTTGTTTTATGGTCCTAGACACCCTATAACAATTTGTAGGTGATTATACGAGTGAGCCTGGTACTAACTGGTGGCATCAGTTACTTTTCATAATGTTTTGACTTCTTTTTACTGGGTTTACCATGTTTAGCTCAAGACTTGGCAGGTCTGAAAATGGCCAAGACACAAAGTCTTTTGTTCTGTCCCATGACCATTTTGTCCCTTGCCTTCACCCAAGTTGAGTAACACAGGGTTTTCCTTATATGGGCATGCAGCCTCCCGCGAAAACAGATCTCTTTTGTGGGCTTCTGCCTGTCACGAATGTGTGCCCAGCAAGTGGGCAGGGACTGTCTTGTCCCAGTCCACACCATTGGTGCCAAGATGTCTGGAGCGGCTGAATGACTGAGACCACTGTCGGTTGCGATTGGTCCATGTCTGGGATGCCTGCAAGAGAGCAAATCTATTGGAAGTCCTCGAATTGGGCGCAAAGCTAATCTTGGATAAGAGAAGGGGCTCTTCAGCCATTCCAGGTTGATCATCTGTGTTCTCACCGAATTACAGAAGGAGCCAAGTCTCCTACATGAAGAAACGGACATGTGAAACCGCCGGAGATGCTCTGGAAGGTTTTGGCACCCTTTGCCCTCTGCTGTCCCGTCGGACCCCTGCTTTCTTCTTCAATCAAGAAGGCCTGCCAAGGCGATTCGACCCTTTGGAGTAGTGGGAACTACTCTTGGCACCCCCTGCTTACCCACCGAACGAGTCCCTTCTGAAGTGTTCCTGGACTATCCAGCGAACGGTCCAGCTCTACCTCAGGGTAACCCGCAGCACCGCCGCTGTCTCAAGTGCAGACCCGAGACTTGGGGCATCGCTTGCTTGTGGTCCTGGTGAAACTGCAGGACTCGAAACTACTAGCGACCTCGACTAAACTGGAAAAGTTTGGTCCGGACTGTTCCGAGGGTCGGTGAGTACTTAAATCACTTACCGGTGCCCCCCTGGCACAGCCGATCATTTTTACGCACGAGTATCCCTTATAGGTACTCGAACGTGGCTGGGTTAGCCTGCGCTTCCTAGCTATTCTCCCCTTTCGAACTCTGCTTTGCCGCCTAGGGCAGGGCCTACTCGTATAGTAGGAACCAATACTTCATCGCCTCAAGCCCCTGCCTGACTTACTACAGCCCCTGCAAGAAGACCCGCTTTTTGTTCATCTGCACGATTGTGCGCGTTTTCTCAAAACAGTACTGTTGAGCATAAGGATCCCCACTTCTTAGGGTTCGACTTTAAAGCTAGGTAATGAAACCCTGAGGAATTACCTAATGCCATGGCGTGGTAACTTAACCCTTTCTTCACAGGTTGTGGTTATATCGTGTAACTGAATTGCATTAGGAAATGGGTTATATATATACATTGTATAGTTGAAGGATTTGTGTGATAACTGTTTTCTCATTGCTAAAGTTACTTGTGTATTTTTATTCCGGCCTACAATAAATGTAGATATTTTCATATACATTTGTCTAAGAGTAATTTGGGGTTCGTTGCTGGGTGGGCTTCCGATCACTTTCACCCCTCCTGAGACCTAGTCTTGAATGCCTGCCAAGCTACCTAGATTGGTCTGGCTTATCTAGAAGGTTCCCCCGTTTCACTAAACCGAGGGTGGCCTCCTAAACCTCTGCCCACCAGGTCAGAGTTTAGAAATCCATCTTAACAATGGCTATCAAACTAAAGGGAACAATGAGGGATCTTTATCAGAAGGAATAGGAAGTAGATTGTGTGACATAATGGCAGACGAGCATGGAGCACTGTCTGTAAGTGGGTTAGACCTTAATGACGAGGACAGGGATGATAGCCATACAAGCTGGGGTATAATTGTTACGCTCACCGGGTCTCTGCGGGGATGTTGGGGCATGGTTGCATCCCTCCCTTGAAGTGGATCCACCCTATCAGGCTTCTTCCTCTGCAAATATGCTATGTGCTGCGACAATTGGTGACACTGCTCCTGCGTTGATATGAGAGAACCTGAAGATGCTACTCTGTTGTCTCTCTCGAACCCTTCTTCCCAAAGTGTGGTGAGCACGCACCGACCCATATAGGCTCACCTGTTGATTAATGATGAGCTCTCCGTCCTGCTACTCTCTGCAGGGGCGCTTCTTGATGGGACCGAGTTCCTTCACTGGCCCCTCGTTCGTGGTAGCGCAGTCCCGCTGCGACTATGCCACTTCTTATGGTAAGTGTCTTTCAGTTCTATTGTCTCTTCTCGGGTTGAAATGTTTTGTATTGTTAATGCCTCTCTTCTGATTTCTTCCTATAGGTGGAATTGCGGCCCAGCAGCAGCCTTGGAGCACGAGGTGAAGCCGGATGGGAGAGGCGAGGATCTGCGATGGTCCGACAACAGGTAAGTGGTGGTTTAAGGTTAAGCGCAAGGTTAGATGACAGCGCGACCTTAAACTGAATGTCTTTAATGTCTAACCTTGTCTTTCGTATCTCTTACAGGTGCTGTCTTCGTGAATGATGAGCGTGTCGTGCTGCGGTGTCAAGGTCAAGATTTCGGCTTTTCCGGAGGGGCTTAAGCTGGAAGGCTGGATGCCAGGTTCGATGAGAGGCGCGTGCAGGAGAGAGCAGGTAGGTAAGTATGAAGCTGGAGTCCAAGAGGTGAGCCTGCAGTCAGGAGATGATGAGCGTTACGCTGCATGCAAGTGCAGAATAACGCGAAGCGTTTGCACATAGGCTGGGTGGGCTTATATAGTTGAGTTTCCAGCCATGCCCACTAGCTCTGGCTTACCGGCCACACCCTGCCACACCTAGATGATGCTGCATGTGCAACCCAGTTCCCCAGCAGCCACGCCCAAACCGAATGCATGTGAAAGTTCCTGTGTTCATGAATAAAGCACTCCTGCCCCAAATAAACGTCTGTTTACATTTGTTCATGAGCCTGGCACCAAAGGCGCCAGGACCGAGTCCAGTTGGGCCCCCTGTGCTTAATTGTCCCAAAGGGATGAATAAGAGCTGTGTTACTCCTTGCCCCCATCCTCTGATGGTGCAGGGTCTGTGTTCTTGGGCCAGTGGCCATGACAATGATATCAGACGAAGAAAGACAGGAACAAAATGAGAAGGCACAAACAGAGGGTGCATGTGGTTTTTTAATAGACCCAAGTATAGATAAAGATGTAAAAGGGTCAGATTTAGAGGACCCCAAAGAGAAAACACTAAAACCAACGCTATATTCTGAAAGACCACCAGTACGTTTGTGCAGTGCATGGATATATCCCTGCCATATGCGAGCAGGTTAAGGTCGCTTCCAAAATACAGACAGGCAAAACTAGCCCCACCTGTAAAAGGAGAAGTGTAGGTGGCCGAGGGTATACGCAATTCCCATTATTAGAGAAAATGGGAGGATGACTGCAATATATACCGTGGCCACAAATGGATAAGGATAACTTGAAATGTAAACGGTCTCATTTGACTGCAGGTGCGAGAAAATGGATCTATGAGTTAGAAAGGATGACAGTGGGAATGACATTAGAGGTGGGAGACGTAAAAAGCCTATTAGAAACCTTTCTAGGAGAGAGAGCTGACGACATTTGGAGGCGAGTAGGGTATGCAAGTGTAACAGCACAAAACATGGCATGACGGAGCGCCATTTAATAATTGCATAGTTGCAGAGCAGATGTATGGAGAGCGCTTAGAGTACAGTACCCAGATACATCAGACATGGGTGCGATTTCGACAAGGAAAATAGGGGCGGATAAAGACACTTGTCTTTATTATAGAGCTTCAAGAGCGCTGGAGGCTCAAGACGAGAGAACCGTGGGATAACTGTAACGCTCACCTGGTATCCACGGGGACGTCACTCAGCCTGTTCTGACCGCTTACGACCTTGAATCCTTCCCTGGAGTCTACTCGACTGGAGACTGGGCCTTGGAAAGTGTGCTCTCCATCCTGCTGTCAGCGCAGGGGCACGTTGATTGATGCAGGCTCGTTGCTGCCTAGTTACTTCACTGGCAAGAATCTGACAGGTAAGTATAATGAGTCTTTTGAACAGTTCTCTAACTTCGTTCCTTTCCTTCCTTAGATGATGGCCAGCGTCTGGGGATGGCGACGTGCTGCTGAGATGAGTAGCGCTGAAGGTGAGTGAGAGCGCGATGCGACCCTTTCGTATCTGTATTGAACCGAGTTCTTTTTCTGTCTCTTTAAGGTGCCGCAACGTTTTCAGCGTGAATGCCGGTTAGGAAGAAGAAATGCGGTAAGCGGCACCTCTAGATGTTTCCACGCTAACCTGGAGTGTCTTTTCCCTCTTGCAGATGGATGAGAAGTTCCAGAGACAGAGTTCCCCCAGAGCGGCTGGGATTCAGGTAAACGTTTGAAGCTCGTACAGTCTTTAAAAATAAGCGAAGATTTGCTGAATGCTTACTAATGTCTTTTTTCTGTTCTTTTCCCTTTTCCTTAGGAAGCGGCGTGCCAGGATGGGAATGACACCGCCGAAGATGCCCGCAGAACAGAAGGAGCAATGAATGATGGGCGGAAGCGCCGCAAGGTAAGGCTGTTCCTAACGGTGTTCTTGCAGGAGCTGAGCGCAGAAGAAAGATGCAGGCCTACTGGAGACAGATCCGAACACGGTGAACGTCACGCTGCAGGTGCAGAAAACACAAAGCATGTTTCTCAGTCTGGGCGTGGCTTAAATAGTCTCTGGATAGGTGTTTCTGGGCTGAACCATACCCAAAAGACCAGACTGCACATGCAGTTCTGGGAACCGAAATATGTGGGGGCATCCATCTTGTCCCCATCAATGCACTACAAGTCCAATCCCCAATGTTATCCTATGGGAGTGAGTGAGTCTGGTGCCACAAGCACCAAGTCTGACTCCAAGTGGGTCTTTGGAGGGATGGAGAGGCCCTTGAGGGCCATTGTAGGTGATTGTGGCCTGGCTCCAGCCTGACATCTTGGAGGGCTGGGGACATGAGGGGCAGGAATCATGACAATAACACAGTGGCCTTATTTTACCACATGTTGTGCCAGGGACTGCCCAAGCCAGTGCAACGGCAGATGAAGAAACAGATGGGAATGGAGGCGAAGCCCTGGCCAGAAATACAGTTGACTATTGTACATCATTGTCGATTGTTGGAAGAGAAGAACAAGAAAAAAGCGGAGGGCAGAAAGCAAATTTAGTTCAGAAAGAATTGTCAATGTTTGCTATAGAAGGAGTAGTATTGACAAGTGGTGTAGGTGTGCTAAAACAAGAAGTGCAGTCAGGCAATATTGGGTATCCTGCAGATGTAGGTGGAAACAAATTTTAGCCATGAGGCAGAGGGAATGATCCAAGAGGATGACACAGGGGGATTTCAGAACCCCCAAGGAGGAGGAGGCTTTAATGGAGGACAGCCACAGCAATGTTGGAATTGTGGGAGAATAGGACACATAGCTGAACTTACAGAAGGGACATGCAGTAGAGGGGGCATGCAGCAGAACTACCAGGCTCCAAGAGGGGGATGGCCTATTCTCTGCAGTATAATACAGAACCACAGGAGTGTCATGCCCAAGATCACACACAGATTCAGACACATGTGCTGCAAATACAGCAGGCACGACAGAGCCCAGCACAGGTGGGTATCTATAGCAAGTGTACATGCAAGCACATCAAGTACCGACACAGCAAGCAGCTGCACCACAATGGAATTCGAATGCAGGTGCCTACAAACATCTACACCTAGGATAGGTAGTGTGACCGTGTTAGGAGGAAATCCTTTCACAGGTACCCGAGATGAATTTATATTCACAATAGGACAGCCCACAGAGCAACCTGATGTGTTCAGTACTGTCAGTGACACCAGACCCTCAAGTGGAACCAAGGGTCAGGGTAATGATAGGAGGCAAAACATTTTCGTTTCTTGTAGACTTGTTCCTTTGTTCAAGAGGGAAAATACCCAATATCTGGCATTGCCATGAATGCTCAGGGATTCTCTGGGGTGACCAGTTTAGTTCCTTTAACTGATGAATTACCAATTTATATAGGAGAACATGATGTGTATATGCGACTTTTGGTCTCTCGACAAACACCAGGTAGCATATTATGACGAGATCTGATGACTAAACATGAAAATATCTTTTACTGACAAAGGGATTGTTTGTTCCACTCCAGGAATACATCTTCTAAATTTAAGAGTTAATATTGGCATTTGCAGGCCAGAGGGTATTACGAGGAGTAGAAGTAGTTTTGTATGGAATAACAATTTTGTTAACATCGCTTCCCAGATTAGTAGGTATAATATTAAGAATACCTAATGAATTTTTGTTTAGACCGGAAAGACCAATGGAAGACTGACAGATAATTCCTATAGAGTTAGAAGCAGCAGCAGTCCGAGAAGAAAGGGTGGTTGTCAATGGGACAGATGATGAGGGAAGAGGGTGGAGAGCAGTGATAGCTCTCGGTGAAGGATACAGATTGACAGAAGAGGAATTGTTCAGAGATGATTATTCAGATGATAAACTATTGGTTTTCATAGGTCTTACTTACTGGATTAAAATAGAGAACGGAGACATACCACAGGGAATGGTATTAGTGAGAAAGAACCCATTGTTTATTTAAGAAGACTTGGAAAAGCTGCTAAGCATCTTGTGGACTAGTAGTGCTTAGAATGTAGGTCTGCTAAAAGGAGTAGGAGCAGTTAAAATCAAGCTCAAGCCTGGAACTATCCAGCCACGAGCAAAGCAGTACCCCATGTCCAGAGAAGAGGATGAGGGTATATTTGACTCCAATTGTGCTTTAATGCAGCAAGGGATATTAGTACCATCAGAACCCCCGTGCAACGTAGCTGTATACCCTGTGAAGAATTCAAAAAGGGGGGGGGGTCAAAAAGGGGGGGGGGTCATGGAGTTTTATTCAGGATCTCCACCCGCTCAATATTGTCGAAGCAGTTTCCCCTAGTTCCAAATCCATCACAATATTATCTAATATTCCAGCCACAGCTAACTATTTTATAGTCATAGATTTAAAAAACACGTTCTTCTCAATTCCCCTTCATAAGGACTCACAGATTTGACTTCATTTACGTATAGAAATACGTGCCTAATACATACTCGTTTGCCTCAGGGGTAATGTGGGTCCCCCTCAGTCTTTAATAGGGTCATTCAGGTGGATCTAGGTAATGTACAGCTTGAGAGTGCAATAATTCAGTATGTGGATGACAGTGTGCAGTGAGACAGAGGAAAGATGCTGAGAAGACTCAGTTCGACTCATGATCATACTAGCAGAGAAATGATACAAGGTAGACAAAGAGAAGCTACAATATTGTCAGGAAGAGGTCCTGTATATAGGACAGCTGATCCCTCAAGATGGAAGGAAAGTGACACCTGCGAGAGCAGAGGCAATTTAAAACACTCCTAAACCAGAGACAGTAAGGGAGATGCAACAATTCTTAGGCTTATGTAATTATTGCAGGGCCTGGGTTTTTGATTACAGCACATACATTAAACCACTTTTAAAAGGACTCAAGAAAGCACAGGTGAGCAAGAATAAAATAACATGGACAGAGGAAATAACTGAGGGATTTTAAGAATTAAAAAGAGCAATTTGCACAGCCCGTATTATGAATTCCAGATTACAAGGAAGAATTGTATTTGTTTTCACACACTAATGGAGAGGTAATGACAGCTGTTCTCACACACAAAACGACTTTAGGATATGGGCACAAACCATTAGCTTATTATAGTGGGATTTTAGACCCAGTAAAAAAAGGACATTATCCTTGTGAACAAGCTTTAGCGCTGCCTCTTACTGGGACGGCAGTAGTGAAGCTACAAAACAATGACGAATTTGAGGAAGAGACAAGTGTGAGACTGCCTTTGCATTGTTCAGCACAGGCTGCAGAATTAGTGGCGCTTATCGCCATGCACCAGATATACAAAGATGAGGAAGTAACAGTGTACTGTCACTCCACCTATGTGACGTCAATTGCACACGCAGGATTGTCATGCTGGAAAAATACAAGTTACTTACCTGTAACTTTTGTTCTCCAGCATGGGTCTGGCATGGATTCACATGCTCATGAATATTCCCCGTCATCAGGCTGGGAATCCTCAGTAAAAGAAAAAACAGTTTCACTTTCACTTACAAACTGTCTTTCTCCTTTAACCAATCACTGAGCTCTGGGTCATATTGCCCCCCAGCCAATTACTGCCCTCTCCCTAAACCCTTCCTCTGGCAGCCACCTTCAGATTTGGTAGCATGTAATGTGGCAGTATGACCAACAAGAGCCACAGAGGGGCAGGAGGGAGTGTTCGTATGTGAATCAATGCCAGACCCATGCTGGAGAACAACAGTTACAGGTAAGTAACTTGTTCCTTCTCCAGCATGAGGTCTGGCATGGATTCACATGCTCATGAATAAAGAATACATAGCAGTACATACATGCACAACCACGGGAGGTGACAAGGCTCAGCAGAAGCAATTACTCCTACCCCCTCACCAGGCTGACCTTCAAGGGAACAGGTTGCGTAGCGCTGCTTGGCCAACTCTGGACTCTCTGGAATAACTGTCGACGATTTTCGTGAAGGTGTGCGTTGACCTCCACGTAGCAGCCCTGCATATGTCCAGCAGGGGCACACCAGACAGGAACGCCTTGTAGAATGGGCTCTTGGATGACCAGGCAGTGGTCGGTTTGCCAACTGGTGACCATGAATGATGATGATGATGATAGGATATATGATAGGTTATTTATAACGTGCTTAATACCCAGAGGTTTCGGGGATCGAACCTGTGTTGCTCCGTGTTGTCTTGCTTCCAAGGCGAGCATGTTGCCCTTGAGCTATCCTCCCGAGATGCAGCCGGAGAGCCACCAGGAGATGGAAGCCTTATACAAGGCCTTCCCATAGTTCACAGGGCCAAAGTTTACCAAAAAGCAGAGACGTCTTCCGGAAACTCTTCGTGCTGGCCATATAAAACTTCAGCGCCACATCCAACGAGTGCAAAGTCCTTTCAGCCAGCGACAAAGGCATCAGAAAAAACACAGGTAACACCACGGGTTAGTTGAGATGAAATTTTGAGAGAACCTTGGGCACGAAGGAGGGGTGCATCCGCAGCACCACCCTTATATCGTGGAAAGTCAAATGAGGCTGCTTGCCAGATAGGGCCTGGTTCTCTCTCCTGGCTCAGGTGATGGCCCCGAGGAAAGCGGTCTTCCAAGACAGGAACTTGAGCTGAGCTTGATGCATCGGCTTGCATGGGGTCCCATGAGGCTAGTCAGCACCATGTTGATCTCCCACCGTGGGGCAGGAGCCTTCACCGGCGAGAACAAACTGAACAGTCCTTTGATGAACTCCTTGACCAGACACTGTGACCAAAGAGAAGACCATCCCGGAGACCAGGTGTAGCAGGAGATAGCTGCCAGATGCACCTTGATGGAGGCATGCGTCAGCCCCGACTTAGCCAGCGACATGTACGGGAGGACTTGAAGGGCTGTGACCCACAGAGGGTTAATCTTCTGAGATTGGCACCAAGTCCCGAAACGCTTCCATTTGTATCTAACACTTCAGAGTCGACAACGCCCTGGCCTTGGCAAGGACCTCCCTGCAGTCCGCAGGCAGCTCATAACCACCAAACTCTAATGCTGTAGGAGCCCGGCCTTCAGGTTCATCGATCCAGGTCATGGTGCAGGATTGCACCTCCTTCGCTGGCGAGAAGATCTGTGACCACTGGCAGTTTTCTGGAGGGAACTCCGGTATGCTGTGCAGATCCGGGTACCAGATTTGCCTCGGCCACGCTGGAGCGATGAGGATCATCTTGCACCGGAACCGTCTGAGTTGACTGATAACTCAGAGTAGTAGTGGCAACAGTTGGAACGCGTACAGGAACAGGCCTTCCCAAGGGAAGGAGAAAGCGTCCCCCATGCTTCCCAGCTGGGGGAACCTGCTGGCGAACCTCCGGCACTATGTGTTCGTCGCAAACAGATCAATCTGGGGACTGCCCCACTTGAGGAAGAGGTTGTCCACTTGATCCTGCCGAAGCTCCCACATGTGACAAGAGCGCAGCTCCCTGCTGCGGGGGTCGGCAATAGTGTTTTTGACTCCCCCCAGGTGAAAAGGGATAAGAAACATTCCCTGGACGACAGCCCAGGGTCAGATTTCCTGCACCTCTCTGGAGAGCACCGGGGATCAGGTGCCCCACTGCTTCCAGATGTAAAACTTTGTGGTGGTATTGTCCATGAAGACCCTCACCACTTTGCCCTTGAGGGACGAAAGAAATGACTTAAGTGCCCAAAACACTGCCCGTAGTTCCAGGTGCTTCCCTTGCACGACGAAGCGTAGGAACTTGCAATGTTTTTGTGAATGGGGACGTGGAAGTACGTGTCCTCTAGATCCAACGATGTCAGAAAGTCTCCCTCCTCCAGCTGGCCGAGCACGTGCTGCAGCCTGACCATCCTGAACTTCTGGGACTTGATGTACTTGTTGATTCGTCGTAGATCAAGAATGGGCCTCCAGCCCCAGTCTTCTTTTTTACTAGAAAGTTCCTTGAGTAAACTCTACAGCCCCGGAGTCGCTTCGGAACTAGACCTTCTCTCTTTTTTTAACATGCCCCGATCCTCCAGCAGTAAATGAGGGATGTGTTGTTCCTGCAGGGCCACTGGTGGAATTCGCGGACACTTGAAACTCTAAAGTGTGTCTGTGGGCGAGAGCGTTTAGCACCCATCGATTGGTTGAGATGTTTTCCGACACGTTGACTAAGTTCGCCAGCCGGCCTCCCACCAGGGTCCAGGGGTGGGGGTCGGACATCTTGGCCGGGTCAGTCCTGCTTGGAGGCTGGGGTGCCGCTCTGGGAGCCTTGACGATGGCGGCCACTTCGGAAGGCCTTGGAATGACCCCAGTAGGCTTCCTGGATCGTGGAACAGGAGGGTTGGCGGTAAGAGCACAATGCTCTGCCGAAATTCTTTGAAATACCTGTCCGACTTGCCTCCTGAGGAGCGAAAGGACGGACAGTGCTGTTACAGTGTGTCCAGGGCACGGCTGTCTGTGTTGATCTTGATGTCCTGAACAGAAACCTCGATGGCCTTGCCGCAGAGATTGTCTCAGTCAAAATGCATGTCCAAGATCCTCGCCTGGACCTCCTGCCTAAAGCTGGTGGCCTTCAGCCAGCCACGATGACTGAGGCAGCCCCTGTTGCCAATCTGGTGGGACCCTGTGTCCACAATGTCCAGGGCCACAGTGATGGCATGATCTGACGCCTCCTCGCCTTCCTGAAGGATCTCCATCGCCCGACCCGCTTATCCTTTGGGAGGTAATCCAGGATCTGAGACATCTTGTACCAAAGCTCCCGGTCGTACCTGGCCAGGATAGCCAAAGCGCTGGCCGCCTTGACCCTCATCGCCGCTGAGTAGATGATCTTCCTACCCACAGCCTCTAACTTCTTCTCCTCGCCGTCCGGCGGAACGGACGCTGAAGACAATGGGTTGGATGACTTTGACTTGTTCCTCGCAGCAGCCGAGACCACTTAGTCCGGTAACGGCTGTGACCGCAAACACTTGGGTACAGACTCCGGGACCCGATATTTCTTTTCAAGCCAGTCCCTTTTTGCCGGAGCTGAGGCAGGGTTCTTCAGCAGTGCCAGCCCTTCGTCCAGGAGGTGGCACCACTAAGATGCTCTTCCTCTTCGCCTCCCGGTGTTCATGCAGGAAGCCCTCCTTTTCCTCCGGTGTGTGTAGAAAGAGCTCTGAAGCGCGGGCGATCATTGAGTGGAAGGAGCCTACTTTGTTCGGTGGAGAAGCCCTTGGAGGTGGAGAGAAGCCGTCATCATCATCGGTGTCACCATGTCCGTCCCCCGTAACGCTAGGGGTCGTGGGGGGGCGTTGGTGGTTGGAGCAGAAGCGTAGGGTGCCTTCTCCTCTTCTTCGGTGGTGGTGGCCCTGGTGTCAATGCGGTAGCCACCGGTGGAGCGGGCGGCGGAGGCCTCCTCTACTGAACCTCGGACACAAGTATGTCGAGGGTCGAGAGAATATCATGAGACAGATCTCTGGGAGGTGACTGGGGAGCAGGGTCGCTGGGCCCAGCGCCTAGGTCGTTGTTGTCGCCGCCTCTAGCGGGTACCTAATCAACATTTCCATCATCTCCAACATCCTCCAGGATTGGTGTGGATGGAACCCTCATCCTCCACATCGGAAGAAGAAGAAATATATATGCCCTGGAATTCTTTCACTCCCCACCCCTTCTTTGGGTCCAGAGGGGTCGTCTTTGGGCTCAGGGACAGCATCCTCTTTTCCAGGGTCTTTTCCACTGGCTTGGCCGAAGCCTCTCGCCTGGGAGTAAGAACCACCCTGGCCGTCGTAGGGGTACCCTGAACAAGGTCAGCCACTTTCACCTTCGAAAGGGCGACCGCCACCAGCTCGATAGATGCGGACGACTTAGCCTGTATCACCTGGGCCTTCACGGGCAGGTCAGCAACCTTTTCCTGTTGCTTGGCCTTCTCAGATTTCTTCTGTAGCTTCCCGGGGTAGCAGACTTTCTCTTTGATGAAGATCTGGAGCGATGGCTGGAGATTGAGGCCGCTGGAAATTAGGAACGCGCCAACGCGGGATCTGCTTGTGCTGCGACATCAACGGAACCAGACTCTCAGTGCCTGGCCTTGTCTTGGACCCCCACGGATGGAGCACCCTCAAAGGACTTAGAAGTCCACTCTGGCTGTTTGGATCCGGAGGAGGCATGCCTCTGTGAACCACACAGGGCAGGGGCCCTAGCTTTGATCTACGCAGCCAGTCTGACGTGCTAATCCTTCATAGTGCGCTTCGAGAAGCCACGACAGATCTCGCAATCCTCTTCCATGTGCATCAGGTGAAGAGAACAAAGGCACTGGGAATGTTTGTCGTCCATGAAAAAATTCCGTAAACCGCAGCTGGTGCAGAGCTTGGAGAGGGAAGCCCGTCCTCCTCCTCCGCCTCCGACATGATCCGGCGCAGTGTAGGCCTGATGAACTTCTGGAAACATCCAGGAAGAAACACTCAATTAATCCACCCTTGAGGGGCAATGAAAGATGCCAGAAAATGGATCTCAGTTAATCGGATGAAGAAACGATGGAGCACACAGGCTTGTTTTAACAAAAATAGGGTTTTCCTAGCCAGAAAGAGCAAAAAACGCAGAAAGCTCTAACAGCGAAACACAAGGACTCCCAACACTTGAACGTGCAGTAAAAATATGAAGATGGCTGCCAGAGCAGGGGCTTAGGGAGAAAGCAGTCATTGGGTGGGGCAGTATGATCCAGAGCTCAGTGATTGGTTTATAGGAGAAAGACAGTTTGTAAGTGAAAGTGAAACTGTTTTTTTGTTTACTGAGGATTCCCGGCCTAACGACGGGGAACATTCATTAGCATGTGAATCCATGCCAGACCGTATGCTGGAGAAGTAGTGGTTTCCTCAAAGCAGACGGCTAACCCGTGCAACATGCACAGCTATTGGACAAGATTATTAAAGTATTGAAGTTTACATTGGCTATCAAAAGGGCAGATTTGATTTCTGGTGGTAACGAAGCCGCAGACATAGAAGCCAAAAGGGCAGCATATTTCTGACTTTGATGTTTAGAGTGTTAAACAATTGCCAGGACGGTGCTTGGTAACGACGGAAGGGTTTAATATGCTATCCATTGTACAATTCATTGAATTGCAAGGACAAACTCCACAAGAGGAACAAGAATTGTGGAAAAATAGGGGTGTTCTTTATTCCGAACTGAGACTTCATCGAGACAATACAGCACTGGAAAGCCAGTTATGCCACTAGGATTATTGAAGGTGGCACTGGAGCAGCTTCACTACCCAAGGCACACATCAAGAGAGTCTCTTGCTTCTACGATCGCAGAAGACTGGTTCTCACCAGATTTGTTGGAGCATGTGGTACAGTTTATTGCGAATTGCATTGCATGCCAGAAATTCACAGCAGGACATACTTTAAGAACAGTGAGAGGATCACTTCCAAGGCCCAATTGTCCTTTTCAGCATCTGCATATAGATTACGTGGACATGTTGCAAATATCTAATGGCTACAGGCACATGTTAGTGGTAATTTGTCCCTTTTCCAGATGGATCGAGGCAGGACCTTGCACACACACCTCGATGCTACATGCACTGTGAAGATCCTCGTGCGTGAAATGTTTCCCAGATGGGGCATGTGCGAAGTCCTGCGGTCTAATAATGGACCGCATTTTGTAAATGAGTTATTCGAACAGATAGTGCTTCTATTAGATATAAACCATACGTTTTTTGTCTGCTTATTACCCACATGCCAATGCTATCTGTGAGAGATTAAACTGACTTCTCGAAGAATGGCTCACAAAATTGAAGATGACTTTGTAGAAGGGGTGGCTATATTGTCTACCTCTTGCTTTGTTTGCAATAAGAAACCAGCCTGGTTCAGATAACTCCTCATGAGTTGGTGACTGGACGTCATGTGAGAATACCCCTTACTCCTCCCGCTCAAACAAAAACTGATGCCCACAATGGAGCAAAGTTTAGGTGATGTATGATTAGTTGACAAATATGACAGCAAGTGCTTCTTTTATTTCTCAACAGATCAATCAGCGGAGGGAAGGGGCAAAGAAGATTGAGGAAGACAGCCAAACCAGTGACCACAGCCAATTGTTAAAACAGCCTAGTTTGTACCTAGTGGACCAGGTGCTAGTGTGAAGCTTTGTGCGCACTTGGAATAAGCCCTGCTTAGTAGGACTGTTCCTAGTAGAGGAGGTCACACTCACACCTGTCAAATTAAAAAAACAGAAGATCCTGGCTGTATCTGAATGATATAAAACTGTACAAAGGAGAGACCCTTACCCCTCTGAAAACTGCTGACTGTGAAGCAAGAGAAGTTCTGTGCATGCAGACCAGATTGGCTACCAAGGGCAAGGACAAAGAATCAATGGATTAAAACATTCTGGTACAAAATGGCATTTCCTAAAAGTTTAGTAGGAAGTGAATAGACTTGCTGCAATTCCAGAACCTTTTTCAGCTGAACTAAAGACAGATTATACATTAACAATGAGAGACAAAGATTGCACAGCATATTTTACAATGTCTGAAACATTACAGCAATTTCATAATCATTTTTAGTTACGAAAAAGGAACAATGTGCCAGAAACAGAGCAATATATATATATATATATCACTTAATGTTTACTATGACTAACATTGCGTACATTTTTGCATGTTCTTTTCACCTATATTCTCCAGTCTTAACCAGCCTTAGTAAAACTAAACATGAATGTGGTTACATTTTTTGGGGATCCTAAAAAACGGCCCTATCATTTTTAGAATTTTCATTGCATTTATCCTGCAATATTTGTTGTAAAAAAGGGAAGAACTCTATAAAAGTGACCTAAACACGCATTGGAAGAAAAAATAATTATGAGAATGTTTCAGAGTACAAGAGGTACCATGCCAGTGAGAAGGCCAATAAGGTAATTTGGATTGATGCTTATATTGTCATTCTGTACGATTTGTCTTTTTTTCTTCCTCTTTAGTACAGCTTTTCGATAGTTGATTCTTAATGCAAATGAAATATTGAGTAATGATACGTCCATAATTATTCCTAGCAAGAGAACGTTTTTTTGAATATTTCAGAACAAATTGTCCGACAAAAGGGATATTGAGGGAGATAATTAACATACATTCATATTTTGAAAATTCCATCCATTTAAAGAAGATGTGGTATCAACACATGAAGAAAGTGGGGAGAAAAAAGTCAGATGAAAGCCGTTGTGTATGTTGACTTATTCCAATGGGAGCATCTAAAATATTCATAGCCACAGAAGCACCAATAGAAAAGGCACACTGCCTGATGCCCTTGCGCTTTGCCTAACTAGAGGACCATTCCATGGCAAGATGGCTTCAGTGGTATAGATGAATGAAGGCGAAATCCCAAAGAGAAGCCAATTATGTACAAAAGATGAAGTCAAGAGAAAAACAGGAGACTATAAACCAAATTATAAAATATGAGCAGCCTAGAATAAATAGAGCAGGGATCAGGGTTAAGGAAAATCAGATGTTACAATACAAGGATAAAACAGGGAAAGACGTATGAGAATGCTGGGAGAGAGTCCAATTACAAATCAAGGGAACAGTCCTGACTCCAGAGGGAAGGGCCGATGGACTGGTTGTGCGCAAACCAATGGCCTTAGCAGGACAATGGGAAACAGTTGTGATGAATGCAGAAAAGGAATGCAAGAACCAGTAGCCTAAGATCACAAGGTCATTAACATGGGTTGACGATGAAGGGGGACCATTGCAGATATTACCGTGAAGAATGCATCTTTAAGCTTCAGAAATAATGGCACCATAAACGTTGGAGGAAATGCCAAGTGTGGTCGTGTTTTTGATGTTCCAGGTATGAATGGAGGAACAGCAGTCCGAATGGATCACTACTGGGCCTGTGGATCAAGAGCATATATGAAGTTACTAATGAGGAGGAGTTTGCTCATTGCTATTGATGAATATACCAGCCCTAGTAGCACCACATAGTGACCTGCATATCACAGACTTTCTGAAAATGGATGTGTACCAAAGAAAAAAAGGTTGCTCAACCACCTCCTGCTGAAGAGAGTTATTTTTTCAGCAAAACCTATAAAAGCATATGACAATATTCCAGATGAGCATAAACTATTTGGCAAGATGGAAATATTAGATCCATATTTATGCCAGGACTCCAGACTGCAGTGAATGCCAAGTGGTTACATATCAACAGATGGAAGCTGTTACAAACTATCAGCACAACAATCAAATAATTTCATGTGATCACAGAACTAAGGGCCATCCGGCTCATGGCCCTCCAGAACAGGTATGTCTCGGCCTCGATTACAGCAATGGAAGGTGGTGTTTGCACTAAGATCGGGCCTTCTTGCTGTACGTTCATACCTGCCCATGATGAAAGAAATTGAACCTTCACAGAGGCAATAACGATGTTGTCAAACTTACATACTAAAATGGAAGTAGTAGTAGACAAGACTAAAGGAGATGACTGGTTCTCGTCCTTATTCTCTTGGATTCCAACTTGGATGGCAAATGCCTTCAAGCTACCAGGAGCAGTACTAGTGTTGGTGATGCTAGGTTTGTGCGTTGTGAGAATCATCATTGGACAAGGTCAAAAGGTAGAAAAGAAAGCTATTGGGATGAAGATAATGATATGTTATATGCACATTCGCCCATGGGCATCTTGGCGATAAGCAGCAGAGGTAAGGCAGCGGTCAAAAGGGGAGGCCTAGAAAAGTAAAGTTTTCAGAGAACGGCAGAAGGCAAGATGGTCAGCAGTGGCTCAGAGAGCCCACGGAAGGTCATTCCAGGCCCTCGCTGCTGCCACAGCGAAGGCACAGCCTCCTATCTGGGACAGTCTGACATGGGGCACAGACAGCAGAAGGGCAGATTGAGAGCGGAGAGGGCGAGCAGGAACGTAATGAGAAATATTTGTCCTGAAGATATTCCGCCCTCATCTTGTAGAAAGCACGATGGACAATACACATAGATTTAAATAGAATCCGCTTCTCAATAGGCAGCCAGTGAAGCTGTCTGAGAAGCAGAGACATGTGTGCTCAAAACACAGGGCGCAGGATCGATCTAGCAGCCGCATTCTGAAGCATCATAAGCCGATTTATGAGGTAACGTGGCTGGCCAAATTAGAGCGAGTTGCAATAGTCAGACGTGTTGAGAGCCAGGGCCGCTACCACAGGGGTGTGGAACTGACCACGGATTAAAAGGGTGAACTTTCCGCAGAATACGTAGTTTGAAATGGCCAGATTTGCAAACCACCGCATCCTGCTCCTCCATAAATAAAGAGGATGAGATTTTTCCCCCTGGGTTTTTAACTGAAGAAGAAGGCAGGGGAAATGGGCCCAGAGAAACGGGTCCGGAAGGAAAGAGGACTGACCATGCCGACAACAAGAACCTCCATCTTATTGCCATTCAATTTTAACCAGTTGGCAGCCATCCAGGAGCCCAAGTCCTCTAAGCACCTCCTAAGCCGGGCCCCAGTGTCGGAGCGGGTGAGATCCAGACCAACCAGGATTTGTGTCATCGGCATAGGAGTAGTATCCCGTGGGAAAGAATGAGAAGGAGAAGAGGTCCAATATAAATACTAAACAGAATAGGCGAGAGAGAGGATCCCTGAGGAAACCCGCATGACAGCAACACAGATTTAGAGCAGAAGGGAGGAAGAGAGACTGATTGAGAACGATCGGCCAGGAAGGCAGAGAACCAGTTCAGAACTTGGCCAGACATACCAGCATTCAAAAACCGGGCGATCGGAGTAGGATGATCAACTGTATCGAATGCTGCAGATAGATCTAATAAAAGAACTGCTCCAACTCCACCCTGATCGACTAGGTGGGCAAGATCGTCCAGCACAGAGTTAAGAACGGATTCAGTGCTCCTCCCTGGCTGAAAAACTGGACTGAAAGACATCAAAGAACCCTGAAGATTCCAAAAAGGACGAGAGAAGGGGAGACACAAGAGCTTCTAAAACCTTCATCAAAGAGGGCAAAAGAGAGATAGGGTGGAAATTAGCAAGCACCCGGGATCCAAAGAAGGCTTTTTTAACAAGGGAAACACAAGAGCATGCTTCAGGCAACTAGAGATGAGCCCATCTTGAAACAACGCAATAACTGCTGTGGTAATATGAGAGATCAAGTCTCCCGAAAGGTCTTTAAGCAGAGCCAGTGGGATAGCATCAGCCAGGGAAGCAGATTTAAGGCAGTGACTGGCCCCAAGTATGTCCTGATCAGAAAAGACAGGAAAAGAAGTCCATGTGGCGTTGGGTACAGGCAGTTCGGGAGGGGTCAAGGCAGCAGAGGATTTTCTGACGACATCCCTAATATCACTGCGAATAGACTCAAGCTTAGTATGGAAAAAGGAAGACAGATCAATATAAATGCTGAAACTGGTTAACACAAGCAAAATGAGAGTACCACCCGTGAACATATAAAAGGAAGTCCCCTGGCACCCCCAGGAACGAAGTTCTATTACAAGAAGGATCAAAAGAAATATATAGGACGTTGGGTATTCTGTACACAATCCGGGTGGTGCTGCTATATGAATTGGAGTGTGGATCAACACACATAGATTGCAAGTCACATGAGGGGGGTGACAGATATGGATCCCAAAGAAGCCACAGTGTAAAGAGAAGGTGGTTGAGGATTCTAACAAAGGGGAATGTAGAGGAGCAGATGACGTCATCTCCAATGCCCGCCCCCTCACCTCCGTCATACTGGAAGCAAAACAGGAAGACTCTGCACCCCACCAGGTATTGTCCCAATACTGCACCGAAGATATAGGAGACTTTATGCACTCAGACAACCGTATTGAATGTACCCTTTCACTGACGTGGATGAAGGATGTCAGCATACACCACCGGACATAGAAGAGATGTAAGTGCGTACCAACGTCATAAAGGGAAGACACGATGACGCACAGAAACGATATGAGAATAATTAAAGAATAAAGGTCTAATCCAAGTAACAAAATCATCACGTATAAAAAGATGAAGAAATCATCTATGCTAAGAAGATGATTGAGATGAAGCTCAACTAATGTATATGTGCAGAAACACAAGGTTGATGGAGTTACATAGAAGCCTACTGCAGTAGAAATTATAACATGAGTAAAGCGGCCATGATGAGAAGATGGACGACGGATCGTGTCAAAACTAACTCGGACACAAACCAGGGCCGCAGATCTGAAAACGTTTCATGCGAGCAACAAATAATATCAGTTTTGCTGAGACCAAGGATGACACAGCAAGACATAATTAGAAAGTACAAAGGGAGTTAACCATGATAAGCTATGAACGAAGGGCACATTTCTCTTATATTAAGCAGAAGCGAAAACATCTGCAAGGGCCACGTATTGGACAATCAAGGGTGAAGAAATCACATACAGAGAAACCAAGTCTCCAGAAGCCAAGCGGAGTAATAGTACCCAGCATAATTAAATCAAACAGCAGTAAATAACAGGTTGAAATTGACAAATTTGTCATCTGACACGTGGTGCTAGAGAAGAAAACAGTCAGCAAGGTCAACTACAAAGGGGAAGCCTTGGCTCATGATCTAACTGATGAGAGATGGTAGGATAATTGACCAAAGTGGGCAGTGGTCTGGCAACGTTCTCCGCACCTGGGTTTCGTACTGTTCACATGCTGCTAGCGAGCCAAATGTCCATGATTGAGAGAGTATGCCAACCAATCGTGAGTGGCTATGTAGCGGCATGCTATACAATGGTACCAAAGTCGATCCGCTGTTTTTTCATAATCAGTACTATACGTAGTTGGAGGTAGTGCGAGGTGTGCCTACCAGACAAGGGTCAGCCAATGTTATTAACACTTATACACAATATAGGTATATAGGTTCCCCTAACCAATCCCTCCCCTCAAAAGGTTTTGCTGTTTTCCACGTAGGATGACATCATAGCTGATGTACATCATAGCATAAAGCCTTCGTGTAATCAAAACTTTGAGAGTGTGTGAGCTGCATTGCGTATGATCACCAAATGTCCCTACTTTATTTGAGCTGACAAAAAAGTAGTACTTTGCCATATTCTTCAAGTCTGTCCGGTTATTTGGGTCCGAGGTCATTTACTATGGTAATTCCATTCAGCCCATGAGATACACTCCAAGATTCTACTGCACAGTTGCTTCTCTCACCTTGCCAGGGACCAAAGTGGTGCAGTGAGGCCAAACGAGCGCTTGCCTTTAGGCCTGCTTTGTAGTACTGCTGGAAGTGACCAATCAGGGGAATGGCGGGCGAGGGGCGGGTAAACTAACCAAAATGAACAGGTCTGCAGGCAAAGGGGACTGCACATAGCACAGGAAAGCCAAAATGGGACTTTAAAATCAAGGGGAACCTAAATACAGCACAAGGCACCAAAGGTGCTTCTCTCATCTTGCCAGGGACCAATGTAGAAAGAGAACCTTCAGCTGTGTAAAAGTGCATTCAAAGTTGTTAAGACAAAAGTATCGGACACAGTTGAAGGCAGATTTTCTTGGTTCACATATTTGCTGATTGATTCAAAAAAGTTGAACTGTTATTGATCTACAGAAATGCGAGGAATAACGAATTCTCTGCAGTACCTCTTTCAATGTTCAACTTAGATGGTAAAATGATTTTAGTTGCAAATAAAAGCAAGCTGATGAAGATACTAGAAGAGGAACAACATATAGAGGCTTCCCAAAAATTGACAGAAGTCTCTTCATGTGTTACTGAGAACAGATTATCTGTACCAGAGCAAACACCTTCAGCAGCTGTCGTTGACGGAATGGCACAATTGCAAGCACTGGAGAAAATTAGACCATCCAGACCAGAGATAACATCCGATTACTCTTTCAATTGTAATCGTTAGGTATTTATTTTACAAAAACCGTATATCAAATTACACAATGACAATTATATTCATGTAAAAATGTGGCTCTTTGAACCAGAACAAGCACATCCCTCCATACAAACTTCATTCACAACTTCATGCATTCATCATATTCACAAACGATAGAAAATTATATTTTGTTCATATCACAATGGCAATTAAAGCATTTCTTAATTCAACACTTGATTAATTTACAATGTGTCCATCTGTAAACATTCAGAGGATAGAAAAACTGTTTGTCAACATGTTTCGGTTGAGTTCTCAACGTGGGCAATTGATTCCCTTTGTGTATTATATTCAACCTTCTTCAGGACAAGAGACGTTCGCCAAATCCGCGTAGTCTCACAGAAAAGTGGGGGTGTGTAAGGCAAAGAGGCCTTGGGTCTATAAAATAAGAGAAATACAAATAGATGTCATCTCTGTTTCATGAAAACCCATTTATTGAGTAACAGCCGACTAATAAAGCTGCGTAGAACCGGCTCACCGCCTCTGATTTTTTCAGTGGCTGGCGTGTCGGTTCGTTGGAATAAATCCTGGCATGAAAAATCTCAAATAATGAGCTTCACGTCGTATGTCCTACAAGGTGAAAAGACATATAAACTCGTAAGTTTATGGAAGGAATATAGCATACTATTAAAATTGAACATTAGTGGATCAGTACTCACTCGATTAGAATGAATGGGCTCGAGAAAGTAAACGAGCTGTGAGTTCGAGCGAGCTGCAGAGGAGGAAACAGAAAAGGACAGGGCTCATAAATCTGGGTGCTCCTAAATGCACGACCCTGCATCACATTACTAACATAATTAGTACGGAAGGCTTACTTTAAGGGATTGTTGTAGGTGCCAGCTCCATAGAATGGAATAGACTTTGAACCTGCAATGTGGAGACAAAGACAAGGACCCGTAAGTCTACAAGTCTGAGCCTCGGTGTGTCTACGCTATAATCAAGCTAACGCGCATTAAAATTAGAAAAATTGCGAGAAAATGCTGCTTACTTATTTAGTTCCCTGTAGTAATTCCCTTGGGGAAGAGTTGCTGGTCAGTCACAGGTAACAATATCACGAGGCTGTAACAACAAGCACGATGCATGATCTTAAATATAGAGCAGGGTGAGCATGGACTGACATAGGCTATCTCTGCTCTTATTTGCTTACTCAGTATTTTCCTCAGCTTGTTCATCAAAGAATGCTGTACGCGCTCCCCCGCGGTCTGTTCACCAGTACTCGCGGCGTCTCGGCGTGTGTTACAAATAATAAAAACGCGCGACCGCTCAGAATTCTGGTCCGTGTGGCATGCAGCTGCTCGGCATTATGGACAACGTAGTTCCCGAGGATAATTAATGCCTCCATAGTGATGTACACACAGTTACTGGACGTTCCTGAATGGCAACGATGCAGAGGTAGATATGCTGCATACGGCAAACGACCACTATTCATTAACACATGCATTATGGGATATGCAGTCCCAAGGTTTAAAATAACCTCAATTGCTGGTGTTACATTGCCTAATTAGTAGAATCTGCACGGCCTCCTATGTGGAATAGTTTAATTGCCTGTCTGTTGATGCTCTCCGGCCCGACAGTTACATAAAACAAACGGCTAACTGGGCGTTATGACTGAGCATTATGGGATATGTAGTCCGAAGGGCCTCAAGGCCTCAATTGCTGGTGTAAAATAACCTAATTCATGCACCCTAACCTCCCATGTCGAGGCGCTATGGAAAAAGACTATGGGATGAATGAGATAGTTTACTTACCTGTCTGTTAATACTCTCCGGCCACCGAAGTTTATGTACTATTCAGGATGTTCCATTCCACCGAAACATTTAAACCATGTCGGACCGTATCTAAAGAATAGATCCATTTCTGTTCCAGGCGGTGTAGGGCACTAGCCATGTCTCCACCTCTTGACTTGGTGCACAAGGTTTGTTCTACAAACCACTTGATGTCTGTATCTTTATGGTGAAATCTGTCAAAGTGGTCACCCAAAGGTTTGTCAGCCGTATGATTTCTGATGCACGAGCGGTGTTCTCCAATACGTATTTTGACCTCTCTTGTGGTTTTCCCTACGTATAGTAGCTGGCACGGGCATGAAATGACATAAATTGCATTTTTTGTGCAGCAATTGGTGTGATTCTTCATCGTCCATGTGTTAGTCCCGTATTGAAAAATGTGTTTGGTCTCTGTAAAAGGACACACACTACAATTCCCACATTTGTAGTGTCCAATGATGGGTGAAAGTCCCCATTGATTCAAAATTGAATTCTCTTTGGGTTTTTCATAATAGGTATGCACCAATTTTTGTCGCAAATTGCAATTTCGTCTGAATGCAAACATGGTTTTTTTTTATAGTGTACCCGGATTCTTAATTAAATCCCAATTCTTATTGATGATTTTCTTGATAGCGTTACTGATTGGATTGTAAGTTGTGACACAAACCAATCTCTCATGGGTCCGTTTCTCCTGGCTTTGTAGAGTAAGGGCCCTGTTGGTGTTTGCTGCTCTCTTCATATTCCTTTTTACCAGTTGCTTAGGGTAGCCACGTGTGTCCAGTCTTTCTTTAAGTTGTGTCGCATGTGTTTGGTAATCGGCCCTATCTGTGCAATTGCGTCGAATCCTCAGGAATTGCCCATATGGCAGATTGAATTTCAAACTCTCCGGATGGAAACTTGAATAGTGGAGTAAGGTATTCTTGTCTGTAGGTTTCCTATAGAGTGAGGTGACTAACCCATTCCCTTGTCTTTTAATCAGTAGATCTAAGAAACTGACTTGATCCTTGTTCCATTCGATGGTGAAATTTATATTGGAATCGCACGTATTAAGCCACTTGTGGAAGGTGAGTAAAGATGTATTATCACCCCGCCATATGATGAACACGTCATCTATATAGCAGCGCCACATCTTTAGCTGTCCATGCGGTTGTGTTTTTAGGATTTCGGCAATGTTTCTCGATTCAAAATTGGCCATGTACAAATTGGCCACATGTGGGGCAAAGGTGGCCCCCATACTTACCCCTTTTTGTTGTTTAAAAAGCTGTTTCTTGAAGAGAAAGTTCTCTGTCATTGCGAGTCTCGAGCACTCTAGTATGAACCCTGTTGGTGGTTTATGTGGTCTACTGCGTGTATCGAGTACCTCGGCTAGTACTTCTAGACACGCCATTTGAGGAATAGACGTGTATAGTGCTTCCACATCCATGGTTACTAGCAGATCTCCCGTTTCTATTGCAACATCTTGAAGGATTCAAATCATATCCGTAGTGTCCTTGATGTATGAAGGCATTGCCAGAACAAAGGGTTTCAAGTAAAATTCACTGTAAATGGAAAGCAGTTCCAATAAGGAATCTATCGCTGACACGATTGGCCTCCCTGGTGGGTTCTCAAGACTCTTGTGCACCTTGGGAAGAATATAGAAGGCAGCTTTCTTAGGATATTTTTTGTTCAGAAATTTTGCCTCATCCGGGCAGATCCATTCTTCTGTCAGGGCATGTGTAGTTAAACTTTTTATCTCTTCCTGTAATCGTGTAGTGGGATATTGGTCCAATTTTTTATATGATCTCGTGTCATTGAGCAATTTCAGGCATTCTTTGTCATAATTTAAGCTGTCCATAAGGACTATCCCCCGCCCTAATCAGCCGATTTGATGGTTATATTTTCCTGGTTGCTTAGATTTCTGAGGCTCACTCTTTCATCTTTTGTCAAATTATCTGTACAATAATTTTTCTTCTTAAGACTCGAAAGCACTTGTTTCGTCACTCGATTCTCAAACGTGATAATTTCCGGTGGGCAGGTATGTGCCGGTGGGTTAAAGTTTGACTTCATCTTGAGACCAGTAATGTTAATATCTGCTGGGTCTTGATCTTTGTCACCCATATTAATTTGATTTTGATTGGGTATGTATATTTCGAAAAAGTGTTTGAGCCTAATGTTACAGAAGAACCTCTGTAATTCTAGCTCGATGCTGAAAGGATCAGCTTTAGTCACAGGGACATATGATAGACCTCTCGCCAGAAGGCTTTTCTCTGCAGGACTCAAAATGTATGAGGAGAGATTAAAGATCGGCAAGGTATCTGAATTCACTGATTCAAGTCTATAAAATAAGAGAAATACAAATAGATGTCATCTCTGTTTCATGAAAAATACTATAAAATAAGAGGCCTTAAATGGGTTTTCATGAAACAGAGATGGCATCTATTTGTATTTCTCTAATTTTATAGACCCAAGGCCTCTTTGCCTTACACACCCCCACTTTTCTGTGAGACTACGCGGATTTGGCGAACGTCTCTTGTCCTGAAGAAGGTTGAATATAATACACAAAGGGAATCAATTGCCCACGTTAAGAACTCAACCGAAACATGTTGACAAACAGTTTTTCTATCCTCTGAATGTTTACAGATGGACACATTGTAAATTAATCAAGTGTTGAATTAAGAAATGCTTTAATTGCCATTGTTATTGTGATATGAACAAAATATCATTTTCTATCGTGTGTGAATATGATGAATGCATGAAGAAGTTGTGAATAAAGTTTTTATGGAGGGATGTGCTTGTTCTGGTTCAAAGAGCCACCTTTTTACATGAATATAATTGTCATTGTGTAATTTGATATACGGTTTTTGTACAATAAATACCTAACGATTACAATTGAAAGAGTAATCGGATGTTATCTCTGGTCTGGATGGTCTAATTTTCTCCAGTTCTATTATATTGCCTGATAGACCACAGACGATAAAAGCAGGCGTCCCTTATATTTTCTCTACAATTGCAAGCACTGCAGAAACCGTCATGTGAAGACATGACATGACCTTGCAATTGAATTCAACAAGAAAATAGAACCTTATCTGCTCAAGTATGATGAAACTCATTTAGTATTTCATACCTACCTAGGAACCTCACCCAAGAACTCCATGTGAAGGTAAACAGAAGCAAAAGCATCACCTATTGAGTACAAAATCACGATTTCTACAAATACGGCATTTCTGTCTGTGAGAACCCTCCTATTGCATTCTAAAACTAAAGAGGAGTTAACACCTTACCTCTCAAACAAAGCCATTCTGCATGCACAGTGGGTAAAATGAAGCATTGTAGCCAGCTGGAGAAATTAAGCCAGGTCATCAGATGGAAATGATGTTGGAGACATTGAAACACGCATGAGGAGGCAAGCACAAAAATAATTCTTCACTCCCTTTAGGATCACATGTTTATGTTACAACCCCCCAAATTTGTTCTCCGGATAGCAATGTTTGTGTCCTTTCACTGTGGTGGTCACGTTTACCCATCTGACCACGTTTCTGTCACACGAATTGGAACTAATAGGTGTATAGGTCTCAAAAGTGTGTGCTCCTGCTTAGGGACGAAAATAATAAGTGCAGGTATTACTAGACCTTCATGCTCTTAAGGTTAAGTGATGTTACCAGGTGCTGTACGAAGACAGGAAAACTATCTTTCTGGGAAATTTAAAAAGTTTTCAGAAACAGAAATCCTTGATGATTTGGGAAGACTTTGATGTCTAGACAAATTTAAGAAGGAAGATGAACGATTTATAGAGCGATTAATTTGTCAAGTCTACTCGCCAGGAACAAAGATTTCAGACATTGGTCAACTGCGTTGAGGGATGTACACAAAGAAATGCAAAGTGAAAATTTGCCGCCAATGAGAACTTCTCTAATACCATACATCTTAAGGACTCATTAACAGGTGGAGTGGCGACGCTCTGATCAACACCCGAATTTCCCAGAGCCATCAAAATTCGGGTGGGAGAAGGCAGATAATCAATATTCTCCTACCATGTGTATGCTTCCATGTGCACCACATCAATCATACAGCTGGTATGGTGGACATGTGTCAAAGGACAGTGTCCTGTGCATTGCAAATGCCGAGCTCAGTCACGAAGGTGGACAGAACTGTGCAAGTGTGGGGGTGACTGGGAGCTCTGTGATAACAATGATTTTGTAGATGATGAAAATAAACTCTGGGACTTTGAAGATAGAAATGAAGGTTTTTCAGGTTCTCTTAAAATGTATTATTTCAAAATTTCTAATTTAATGAGCATACAGTCAAAGGTTTGCAATGAAGTAGCAATAATTTACGAGGGTATCTCTCGAAAACGGTAAAAGATATAAAAATATTCCTCATATGAACTTTTCTATTCCTTTGACCATGTTTAACAAAAAACCTACTTAGCTCAAAAACGAAATTAGTATCTGTAAAGTGGCCATCTTGGATTAATGACGTCACACAGGCCGTCTGCTACAAATTCAGACGAAACACATGATTGTATGCTTCATTATCAATGCATCCCCAAGTAGGCATACCTTCCCCTCACTCAAAATCCCACAGACTAGGTTATTGAAACAGATGCCCCTCAACTATTTGGGAAAATTAACAGGATCAGTCCGAACCCAGTTTTTTTCCCCTAGGCTTAATAACTTTGGACCGTTTAACTAATTTGCCCCAGATTTACCAGATTGGGGGGGGCCCATTCCAGGCAATTGTTTTGGAAAATTTCAACTAAAACACACATTAAACAAGCTATAGCCTCCCATCCGTCACACTCCACAGGAACTGTGATGCCATACAAAGTTACTCCTCCATCTTCATTTCAAACATTCTCAGAACACGTGTTTGGGTGAAACGAATTAATCATGCTTTCTTAGACACTGTGTAACAATAAAACATGTTAAATTAAGCTGGAGCAGTAATCTTTGTTTGGTATCTCAGGCTCTGTAGAGTGCGATGGATGGAGGCTTTGTGCTTTTGCTTGTTTAACGTATTTAAGGCGGCCTGCTCGATCACATTGCCGGCACCATCATTCAGCAGATTAACTACCTAGAACTTAAAGATGTGCATAACAAAACTTTCAAGGACATGAAGGCACCACATGTACACATATATAAATATAAATGGCTCTTTAAGTGCTTTACATAGATTTGTATAGGTTTATTTTTATAGCTTGTCAAAACAATCTTCTAGCTGCCGCTGTGTTTACGGGATGCTATAACCAAAAAAGTGATCGGTGGAAGGTTTTGAACAAAGCTGAACCACTGCCACTGCTCTGGGAAAGCTTCCAAACCATTGTTTTTTAGCCTACCTGTGCCATTGCAAAAGGGGTCCAGACATATGCAAATCAGTCAGTTACTGCAACCAATGGGAGCAGCCCAGCCAAAACTGCTAGGCCAGTCTCCCTCTGCACGGAAACACAAGCAACCTCAGACATGTTTCGGTCTTTTTGGGCCACATCAGCGATGTGCAGCTTGGTTCCCTATGTCTCAGCGAGCAAGGTACCCACGTCTTGTGTTTACGGGATGCTACCGAAAACAAACGTCATTGCACCCACTTGCGCAACAAACCAAAGTACCCTGGGATATTGGGTGGGAGGGGTCTTTGATATTTTGCTGCCATCAAGATGCCTAAGTGGTAAAGGAATACAGCTAAAATAAAATGAAGCAACAGTATATATAACTGGAATGAAGAAAGGTAAGCATTTGACAAATCTCTGCTCATGCCCTTTTTTTCATTTTATATTAACGACGTGCCCACAAATAATATGCATTTTTTAAAACAAATTTTATTTTAAAGAAACTTTTAAAAATACAGAACATAATTCTGCTGCCCTGGTTGTCTTTGTTTCAGACCGGCCAACCATGTGTCGTCTTGTAACATACAGTAGCTCCAATTACGAGTTTATATACAAAAGGGACACAGATGCACCTGCGCCACATTCGTGCCCAGACATAAAACAACTTTGCACTGCCCCCATTTGTAAATGCAAGAGAGAGCTCAATGACAATAAGGGAGCCCTAGAAGTTAGGCAAGCCTACCTTACAGTGATTGCAATAATGTGCACAGTCTTCACAAGTACCCAGCCTACACAATATCCATGAAGTGATCTGCTGCAGACAACACACAGAGTGCTGAGTGGCAACCAGAAAAGACAGCCTAGCAGACGGCATCACATGTGTTGCAGAATATGCTATTGACTAGGACACATTTGGGGTCAAGTGTTATTTATTCTTTAAGCAACGAAAGAGGAGACGCATAATCAACACAATTAGTTTTCACTGAATGCCTGCCCTAAGGTGCATCTGGTTGTAATGGACTTGCGTGGGCGTTCAGGTAAGGTTTACCACCCAGAGAGGCCGCTGAAGCAGGAACACGATCTTGGTGAAACATGATGAGAAAGAGGAGCCAGAGACTGTCCCCGAGTCACTGACTCGTGTGCGCAAGCAGTTACACATGGTCTATTGTGTCTAGCTTGAGACACTGGCTTTTAGTGAAAAGGGATAGCCGGGTGGGATATAGATGCACTATAACACCACCCTGGCGCACTGGCCGTGCACCTAACATTTTTGGAACTGTGACTTTTGGAGTGGTTTTAAGCAGCGATCTGGAGCCTGCCAATCGTTGAATGAAGTAGCCATGGGCTGGACTTAAACCCAAAGGACAGTTAGAGGACTTTGCTGGAGGGAGCGTATACTTATTAGTAGTGCTGTAGGAATCTGATGGGGTTCATGGCAGGGGAGATGGTGGTGTACAGCCTGGCCTCCACCCAACACAACCTAGAAACTGTGCTAACCAACCCACTCTAACCCCACGCCCAGCACATAGGTTTTGTTTTCTGCATCCCTCAAGAGTACAGGCAGGGCAGTTTCAAAGCCCTTAGCTATTTGCCTGAATGCCAGCAGCAGTTACCACTCTCTAAAGCCATCCACATTATAACTGGGTGACTCCATCTACCAAGGTCTGGTGAGGTGTTCCTCCATACTGCTTGGGATTGAATGGCCTTGCCACACATTCTGCTGGATGTATGAGTGCTAGAAAATGGACATGCTATGATGACGGACTATGTTGGTTATCTCTGCAGAAACTCGCATTTGAAACCCCATTTTCTTCGGTGCGTTGTTTGCCAATCCGATTGGACATTTATTCTTTCTCGCTAGTGTGCTTTTTGTTACTTTTTTGGTCTGTGCTCTATCTTTGTTCTTGCCTGCTCATTTTATCACAATACCTTTTTACTTTCTTGATTGAGCCAAGAGATGGGTGATGGTTCACTCTCTAAATAAACAAATCGAACCAAAATTGTTGCAACGGCAAGTTGAAATGTGCAGTCGTCATGTCCTCCCCAGTGTCCGCACAGGAGCCCGCATCACTTTTTATGATTCCGCACAAGCATGCTGACTGCCAATGTGCTGTCTTTGACTTTCGCACGGATCTCTGGTTTATGCTTCAATGTAAAGACCATGGTGCGCACAGTCTTCCGATACGGAACATTGATGAGTCGGGCACAGGCATGAAAAGCTTCTCGTTCAATATTTTCAACCAGAGGGTGATCTGCCTTTAAAGAAAATTAAGAAATCAACGTTAGAAACTTTGTGAGAGTTGCAATACGAGTCAGTCATACGGCCTCAGAGTTTGTACTGAAGAATAAACACATTAAGACCACAACTGTACGTTTTGGCTACACACTCTTCCCTCTTGCGTTCTGCAGTTTTATTGACTATTTCCCAAACAGACTAAGGCGGTCTTGTGGCACTCGGGTGGGGGCAAAATATGCCACGGACAAGGGTAGGGCGCTCAGAAACTAGCACGGTGGTTATTTGGCGCAGTATGAAAGCAAGGTAACATTACATATCACTGTAAACACAGCTCATTGCATATGAATTGGGTGCTGCAAAGGAATTGTTCAAGGTCCCTGAAAGAAAGCATGATGCCCAAAACGTGGCACTCAATGATAGTGGTGCTTCAGAAAACAAACTTGCCAATGCTATTTGATCTGCCCTTATATTTATAGTGAAAGGCGTCTGTGCACGGTAAAATCACCATTGTGCAAATTAAGTATTTACAAATAACAGTGGTGTTATGAAAACTCAGCAAAATAAGCAAGCGGCTCTGCAGAACACTGGAGTAAGAAAGCAACTCTGAAGACCATTAGGCCAAGAAAGCAACTCTGCAGAACCTTCAACTGTGCAGTCACTGGAGAAGGAAAGTCCATCTGCAGAACATGTGTTTGTTTATTCATTTGGTAATGCGCACCAAACCCTTAGGTAGCTGGGCGCAGC
Source organism: Ambystoma mexicanum (assembly GCF_040938575.1). Classification (NCBI taxonomy): domain Eukaryota; kingdom Metazoa; phylum Chordata; class Amphibia; order Caudata; family Ambystomatidae; genus Ambystoma; species Ambystoma mexicanum. The sequence goes on from NC_090922.1 coordinate 1,304,252,905, forward strand.
AGTAAAAGTAGTCTTAAAGCTTAGTTACATTGCATATTACAAATGCATACATATACATACATCTACACACAGGCTTACAAGTGCATACAGGCATTCAGGCAAGATTTAATACTAACAGCTGTGGTTACACCGTGGTGGCGGCAGGTGCTTACATATTGAGTAATGCCTAGGCAGATGCAATAGATGCAGTAGTCATGCCAGGTAGAGGAGCGTAGCAATTAGGGCTGAGGAGGATCTGGTTATGAGTCATTAGTGCGAAGCCATTTGAGTACATTTTGTCTAAAATTAGGGTAGGGCTGTTCCAATCGGAGGTCAGGTGGGAGCATATTCCAGGATTGCGCTGCTTTGACTGGGAAACTGGTTCCTCCAGCCTTAGAGCATTTCCACCTTGGGATCTCAAACATGGATGTATTGGCAGATCTCGTGGGGCGGGTGGCTATTCTCCTAGTGATTTTTTCCGAGAGGTAAGGGGTGCCAAGTTGTTCAGGCACTTGGAGGTGAGAGAAACAGTTTTGAGGAAGATTCTGTCCTTTATTTTTAGCTAGTGAGCCTCTTTCCTAAATTTAGTGATGTGCTCTCTGTGAGGGATAATCAACGCTGCTTTCAGGGCGTTGTTTTGCATTCTTTGTATTTTATCTGTGACATACTTGTTAGCTCCTGAGTACAAGGCGTTACAGTAGTCTAATCTGGACATTATGAGAGCATTGGCCAGGGTAATGCAACTAGCACTAGAGAGAAACTGTCTAGCGGCTCGGATGAGTTTGCAGGTGTAGGCTGTTGAGGAGGCAAGGGAATGGATGAGTTTGAAGGTGTAGGCTGTTGAGGAGGCAAGGGAATTGACTTGTTTCTTAAGGGTGAGAGAGGAAACCAAATAGAATCCTAGGGTTTTAACCACGGGCATCACCTTGATAATGTTGTTATCAATGTTGAAGGATGCATAGTTTGGGATTAGCTTTTTGAGGTTGGCTTCAGAGCCTATGATCAATATCTCAGTTTTGTCGTCATTTAGGCAGAGGCCATGTGTTGCCATCGATGCCTGAATGAGGATGTATATCTTGTTCACCAAGGCCGAGTCTGTTTCAAAGTTGCCCGAAAGGGGTATGAGGATCTGGGTGTCATCTGCATAGTTAGTGTAGGTGACACCCAGTCTATCCAACTTATCGAACAGCGTTTTGGTGAAGATGTTATACATGGTGGGTGAGACACAGGATCCCTGTGGGTCTCCGCAAGATACTTGGATAGGATCAGAGGAGGCTGAGGGGGAGAAGACTCTCATAGTGCGGTTGGCTAGGAAGGATTGGACCCATGCTATGGCCTCCCCTGAGAAGTTGGCTGCAAGCCTCAGGTGGTTACATAAGACTGTGTGATCCACCAGGTTGAAGGCTGCCGACAAGTCCAATAGAAGTAGCAAAGCTGTTTTTCCATGATCCTTCAGCTCCTCGATTTGAGTCTTAAAGTCTAGCAAGGCTGTTTCTGTGCCATGGAGGGGGCGGAAGCCAGATTGCTGTGAGCCTAGCAGGTGGTTGGTTTCTAGATAATGCTGAATTTGTAGGTAGGCGACTGTCAATTTTGAGTCGGAAGGGCACAGTGGGGATCTGTCTATAGTTGGGGGGGATTGCGCGATTGAGGGTTTGTTTTTAAAGCAGGGGGAGGACACAGGATTCTTTCAGGTTGGTGGACACTGTGTTTGATTTAAAGGAAGAGTTTATAAGCTTAGATAAAAAGGGGGCTTGGTCCCTAGCTGCATCCTTTATTATGTACGCTGGGCAGCTATCGCCCTTGCAGTTTGAGGGTTTGAGGGAGAGTATGACTTTTTCTGTGTCGATAATGGAGATAGTCTTGAAGCTGAAGGGCGGAATTGTTCTGGTCTCCGTATGTTGTGGTGGTTGCTGATCAAAGAGGGGCAGTGTGGCCTTTTTGTTAGCTATTTTAAGTTGGAGAGAGGAGATTTTATTCGATAGCGCATTTTGTATGTTGGTACACCACGTCTTATCCTTAGGAGCTTTATCTATCACCTGGGTTGATGATTCCATTTCCCGAAGAATGGAGAAGAGTTCCTTGGTGTTGGATTTGGCTATTGCGGTTCTGTCGTTGAATATATTCTTTTTAGTGTTCATTATTTCTTTTTTATAAAGTTTAGATAGTTCTGTTAGTTTGTCTTTGTTGGAATCGGTAGGGGAGCTGAGCCAGATAGCTTGGAGTTTTCTTTTTTCTAATCTTAGCTCTTTTAGATGGGGCGTGAACCAGGTATTTCGATGCGATTCCTGCCTACCTTTACGCAGTTTAACTGGTGCAATAATGTCTAGTGCCTTGGTCATGGCGTTGTTGAAGGTATTTACCAATGTGTCGGGATCGGCCTCACTATCCAGACCATTGATGGAAGGGAGGAGGTAGGGGATACGTTTTTCCGCAGAGATGTCCTTATTGCTTCGGGTCGGGAGGGGAGGTGCCATGCTAATGGTTTTAGGGCTGAGGAGATCAAGTGTGGCGGAGAATCTGATTAGGAAGTGATCCGTCCAAGGTTGTGGGACAATATCGGTAATGGCGATATTGCAATTTAGGTCGGATACCCAGTCGAGGGTTCTTCCTTTGATGTGGGTAGGAGAGAGGACTTTTTTGATTAAGTCCATGATCAATTAGTAAGGCTGCTATAGAATGGGTATGTTTATTATCTGTATCATTAAAGCCAAGATTAAAGTCGCCCATCAGCAAAGGTTGTGAGTGGTCTTTTGTGTTGTTGGCTATAAGACTAGTTAGGTCGTCTTCAAATGTTCCTAGTGGTCCTGGTGGCCTGTAAACCAGGTAGATAGTAAGCGTCCGGTTGTTAGATAATAACAGCTTAGCTGTGAGTATTTCACAGGACGAGCATGGTGGTGAGGTGGCCAGCCTAATGGGGAGGGTGATTTTGGAGATGATGGCTAGTCCGCCAGCTCTGGCATTGGGCCTATCTGCTCTGAGTATATGGTGGCTGTCGGGGACAGCTATCATAAGGGTTGGTCCTGCTGCCTCGTGGAGCCAGGTCTCAGTTATGGCAAGCAAGTCTGGATTATCGTTGTTTAAGAGGTCCGCAATTTCGGTAGCATGAGCTACCATTGATCTGGCGTGGATGAGCGATCCGGTTAACGTCACGGTACTCTTAGGTTTAGGTGGGAGTTTCGCTGTGCGAGTATTCTGGCTTATGACGTTCTTTATAGAGATGGGAGCGTGAGCAGGGTTTAAGGTGTTTAATGTGGTTGCCTGAGCTTGCTTAGGTAAGGGATCATTGGAGTAGGTCATGGTATGTCTGATGCCTCCATTTGTGTTGTTTGTTTTAGTTTCAAAGAGGCGGGGCGGTCTTGCCCTAAGTCTCATATTTCTGTACTTAGGTGGGCATGTTTGGAAGGTAGCGAAGGCCATGATGGTAAACAGCGCAAGTGAAAATAGGAGGGTCAGGGTCTTCTGATTATTTCTCATATTGGGTAGGTTAGTGTTCTCTTGTCAATTTGTTGTAGATGGGGGTGGTTTTAGGGGCAACCAGAATCTCCATCCATAGTATGGGTTGGTTTCAAGTGTCTTAGTAAAGTAGCTATAGCGTTGTGCAGATCACTTTTGAAGTATGCCTAGGTTCAATTCCTACAATGTTGTGTGCAGGTAGTTTGTGACCATTTTAGCAGCAAGGTCGTCGGAAGTCAATTCAACTGTGGCTATATTCAATTTCACCATATGGGCAAATGCTAAGTATTGACAGGTAGGTGCAGTTGTTGGCAGTAAGGCGGAAGCGCTTTCAGGCTATGCTTTATTTCCAGTCCCACTATATAGAAAGTTTTCAGGTAGCAGTGCCAGCATGGCGGTAACAGTGTGGATATTGTAATGCTCCCTTTTAAACAAATCATATGATGCAGGAAGAGAAGCACCAGGGGCTACACAAACCTTAGTAAGAGGAGAGGCGGGGCAGAGGGTGCCGACCCTAGCAGCGCAGGTGATAGTATACAGGTGGAGGGGATATTGAAGCCTTGCTCTCTGTAAGGATGCGTAAAGGGCAGAGGCGAATAGGCGTAGTAAGGGCTAAATGCCAGCTATCGGTACAAGGTACATAGATTTCAGTTGATATATGCTCGGAGAAGCGTACAACGTAGTGAAAACATGGGATAGGCAGCACACTGGGGTTGGTGGCGTGCCTGGGTAGATGAAATGTACGTTTGTAGTATGTTCTCCGAAGGGGGGTCCGCGTGCAGAGTCTCCGGCCGACGGCTGGAAAGGAATGACAGGCTGGTGCAGGCCTTAATGCTGGAGGCCAGCTAAGCCTACTGGCTTGAAGATTGGCCAAGAAAAGGTATTAGCCAGCCAATGGGGCCAGCAGAATGGCCTGGGTGTGCCACAACAAGGAAGCAGGCAGGTTAGGGCGTCAGGCGGCCATCTTGGAAGGGTCGCTGGCGAGATCCACGCGGAATGGATTCGTTCGTAGAACGCTGTGAAACGAACGTGGAGGCAGATGCGAAATGATTCTTATGCAGAGTTAGGGCCGTGCGTGATGGATAGCGCTTTGCACATTTTTTTGGCGGATTCTGCGGAGGATGAGGAGAGCCCACGGGCCTACCCCGATAAAGGGGGGAGAAGCTCCAGCTTCTCTCCCGCGTGTGGCACTGCTCCTGCAATGTTTCGAGGGGTTCCTGCTCCTCCGGTGCATAGGGGGTGAATGGACACAGGCTGGGACAAGCTATGTGTAGCTTAATCGGTAGTGCCCTGGGTAAGAAATCCCTTTTGCAAAGCACAGGTGCAGAATACAAGCTGCACTGCAGAAGACTACGATACAAAATCATTTCTGTTAAATATTGAGGCAAGAAAGCAACTCCGTAGAACATTGGGATCAATAACAACTTTACAGAACAGAGGGCAGCATGGAAGCAGCAGTTTCAGAACACTGGGGCAAGAAAGCAATTGATGAACAGTGAGAGAAGAATGCAACTATGGGTCTAGGAAAATAGCATTTACAACCATTGTTTTTACAACCATTTACAATTTACAAGCATTTTAGCGCCCTGATGCCTGAGGGCTTAAGCGCTTTACAAATGGGGAAAAATAAATACAGCCATTTTAATGTTTGAACTTCTAAAGAACCATCCTAATAAAACTGCAAAAGAGCATGTCAGCACGCTTTAAGAAATGAAATTTGTATGTTACATAAATACATAAGAAGGTTTGATAGTGTGAGACGGGAGGTGGATGATAGGGGTGCGAGTATGCCATGAGTATTCAAGCAATTTGGGATCCCGGCCATGATAACGTCATGAGTAGTTACCTCCAGTTCCAAGGACTCCGAAAGTAATCTCCGTGCATTGCTTCTCAGACTCTCTGTTTGGGCATCACTTCTCACTTCAATAGATGGCTTGTTCGCATTCTCCTTAATAAACGTTCTCCATTGAGTGTAAACTTCTTTGGCTAATCCTGCAACTTCCAAATCTGGGTGCTTGCGTAGCTTGTTTACAGTGTGACCTAATGTATAATTGGAAGAAGATGTTACATAATTGTGAAGTATTCGGCAAGGCACAGGCATACAAAGCAACGTTGCCTTTGTGAAGTACACACTATATTTATTAAGCTGTTTCTATCAAGTGTGCCATCAACGGCACCCAACTCCCCCTGTCCTTTCAGAAGTAATTAAATAATCAACTTACAAAACTGTATAGATCACTTTACAGACTTTAGGCACCAATAACGTATTATCGCAATCATGCATATTTTCTCGACCTAGTAAGAATGAGAGGTCGATTGGATCCAGCAGCATTCTAATCAGTGACCTTCATGTTACACAGATATTTGCAATGGTTCCATTAGGACACGGACCTATCTTTCTAGAGAATGACTAAGCTTTACTCGCTATCACTGATCAATGTTTATAGCAGGTATATGAAACTAATAGAAGTGTTCATAGGAAACCCTGAATCGGAATATATACGATCAAGGCACAGGTAGTATATCTCAGTGGCTACGTGCTCGTCTTGGAAGCAAGACAACGCAGAGCAACTCAGGTTCGAATCCCAGGTCTGCGCTTAAAAACAATGATAATTTATCAGAAAGTGAGCATTGTGGGAAGAGCTAACTGCAGTTATGAGAAGGTGACGGGAAAAATGAGGTCTTATTTTTAAAAAGGGGATTAGGGGGAGAAAGAGCGGAGTAAGAGGAGATGGGTGATGGTATTAAGGATTGTGGTAAAAGACGATGGGGCTCTAAGTACCAATTGATGCAAGTTAGTATGAGTGCCAAGAAAGATCTCTGAGAATACTGGAGGCCAAGAAGGAGGGGCTATGAGAACGAGGAGGGGCTATGAGGTGCGGCATTTCAGGAATCGGGATTGATGACCGAAAGTAGGTAGTCAACTGTTCATGTGGAGGAAAGCAAGCAGTTCTCTGAGAGGGAGGATGTGACTGATGGAGTGGAGCATGCATCATGCTTTACTACTTTCTCCCCTCTGAGTATTTGGTACTATTCTGTAGCCCTGGTATCTAGCGGTCCTTGCTGCTACCTGTAGACTAATGAGGGAGTGGTGTAGGATTAACGCACACCCAGATTCTCATACATGCTTAATGGACTATCCAAAGAAAAGTATGCAAAGAAAGAAAACCACCAGTTTAAAAAACAAACACGTGAGCTGCAGCCAGCATACAGCATTTGAAAAATGGCACATGCAAGGTTAGCAGCCCACCTATAACAAGAGTATATGTCCAAAGTAAAAACAGGCACAAAAATAAATCTTTTCAGTTACATGGAAGAATTCAGAAATCTTTTGTTAAATGAAAAAACAGTCCAATCTGGAAAGAAAAGCACCAGTTGACAGGAAAATGTAAACCTGAATTTGGCCTTGCACTGTGTCAGCTTCCCTTTACAGGACTGAAAATCAGCTTTGAATAAAGAAACACACAGAGTTGGTGAAGGTATGTTTTTGAGTTTAATTGCAAACATATGTAATGTGGCCCTGTTCTGTGGAAATCTAAAATAAATGTGGGGGAAAATCAAATGCTTGTTAAAGGCTGCATTGGTGAATAAAGCCAGCAACAAGGCCTGGGCAGCCAAATGATATTCCATCCCCTATCCCAGCGCAACAGAAAGGTGGGATGGCCTGCTTTCACAGGAAATAAAGTGTAAACACTGACTTTTGAACCTCAATTTATGACTCGGCCTGGAGGTGGTTCTCAGGAAGCAAGGTTTTATACAGACCAAAACAAATAGAGCTTTGAGTTTATGGCCCTTTAGAACGTGCATATATAAATGGATGGGATTACACCAAAATAATTCTGAGTGCAAATAACCAGACAAACTCAAGAAGATGGCAAGTCGCTGTTTTATTAACAATTATATAACGCAGTGAGGTTACAACGAACATCAACAGCTGTACGCTCAGTCTCTTCATGATCTCCACAAAAATTACAATTCTTATACTAAAATATGCATCACAGTGATGTCATACTACGTGGCAAAAGTGAAAAACCTATCAAGGGTCTGGATTGCTTAAGGAAAACATCTAGATATACACTTATATAGGAGCTGGATTTGTTATTGGCTGTCCGATATCAGGTGGACCACTTATGCCTACCTCTTAAAACATGTCATTTCAGAAACATTAGATACACAGTTTCTCATTGGTCTTACAAGCTATAAGGTCCTTTGTTATATGGACTAATACAATTGGTTGGCACGCTTGTGCCATGTCTGGAACATTCGGTTCATTTAGCAGCACGTAAGCCCAGGTGCAGGGAGATAGGACCTGAAGCTACATCACCACCCAATTAGCCCAGCATCTCTCATCTCCCATGCCTTCGGCCAGGAAATTGTTTTTTTACTTGGTCTTGTAGAGTATTCTCGTCTTTGGGAATGACCGTGAATGAGGGCTCTCGCTATTGTGTATGGAACTCCAAGTTCAAGCTCTATTTCCATCCTTGGCTCACCTGACAGGAGACCATGATCTGGTCCGTTTTGCAGCTTTTAAATACTCTATTTGAATCAAGACTTGGCATCCTTTGTGTTCTTTCTTGCACCTTAACGTGAGAATATTCATCATGCACACAGTCCTTCTTCAGAGTAGATAGCTGACCTCGATTTCTACGATCTTGACTTCAGGCCAGGCAGCCTCACCATGCAGCTTCATGAGCCTGCAGTCCAGCTGCGACACAGCTTTCCCATTCACCCGTCATGGTTTCTGGCTTACTTATTTCATGCTACCAATGTCCAGTTTCAGTACAATGGTGGCTCTGCTTACATTATATTTAATACTTACAGCTAGCCTCTATGATGAATTCATCTAATCTTGTGTTTCAGCGTCTGTACTTTTATTGAACTTTTGTTTTCTTCATCACCTTGTTAACGTGTAATCATCTTCTTTTCCACATTGATTAGGTTACTCGATTCTCTTCGTCATTCGCCCTCTAGGATCCATATCTCGGGACGTCGTGCACACTTTCTTATGATGTCATTAGTTCATTGCTTAGCTCTTTCTCATATTCCTTCAGGGAGTTCCTCCTGTAGGTGGTCATCACATTGTTGGTGCATTCAATAGGGTTGCCTTAATGGGTATCTCCTTCCAAGGACTGGCTGCAGTATTGGTATGATAGCTGGTGTCAGGCAAGGCACGGTCTCATGTGTCCAATACAGGGGAAATAGGGGGGGCTGTGGGATGTATTGACCCACTCCGATATGCTATGCGGCATCACCCTGCCAGTTATGGGGAAAGAAACAGCAACAATGGCGGCAAAACCCTTGTGCGCGCCAAAAACATACACACCTACAAAAACCGTGTGCTTCAGCACACAAAAAGAGGGATGTACAACCTGCCGCCCATGGTGCATGTGCAGTGGAATAGAGCACACCCTGCAAAAATGTGCCAGTGGGCTCCATAACCAGCAAATCGAGTGCAGAGAGAAAAGCAGCACTTTGCAAATGAAACCCAAAAATGTGCCTACAAATTTCATTTGCTTTGTTGCCAAAAACTCCAAAATGCCTATAACACAACACTTTTCAAATTTCACAATCTTGCCTGGTGCTAAAATTCATGTATTAAATGAAACATTGTGAAAAATACAAAGTCTGAAAACTGACAGCCTCTATGCCAAAATCTGGGTGCGGTACCCAGGGCGACCTGAATGACAGCTGAGGAGTACTAAGGCAGCTTTAAAATTACCTAAAACTCAAAAGTCTGCTGAATTAGCAAACAAACGGGATTGTTGCCAAAAAGGAATACAGATTTTAGTTGTATTTTTGATTCCACAGGCCAAGAAAGAAATGTATTTTTATGTGATACAACAAATGTGGGTTTTGTTAGGTTTAAGTAGTAATTAGCTTGGCTGAAGTTGAAAAAACTGTGAAAGCAGGTTTTCTCCCAGGAGGGCCTTCCTCTGAGCCGAAACTCACAGGGAGGTGTTAATTGCTAGTTAGCCCAGAACCTGGGCTACAAAGAGCAAAGGAACAATGACAAGGCTGCAGCTCAGGAAACTAGAAGTGTGAAGAGGGTTGTAAATGGCCTCTGTGCTGCAGGGAGACAAAAAGAGGCAGAGCCAAGCGACCATCTGTTGCTAAACATAAACAAAGAATACTTTTAAAAAGACTTATAACTTGCTATTGAAAATGGTGAAAAATATAAAAATGACAGAGTTGTTAATTTAATTTCTGGCTGCACGTGTGAAGAGGCGACAGAACTGTGTGACATATTCTGGACAGGAATGGCAAGATATGTGGTTTTATACAAAATGTATCACTGTTAGAATTGTGAAAATGTACACGCATATCCCCATGTTAAACACGCACACTTGTGGACATTTGCAGAAAAATTTGACATTTTGTTCATAGCGAAAAGGGCAAAATTCTGTAGAAAGGGGAGACAAGATCCCACCACTGCAGGGTTTTGAGGCATAGCTGCTATAAAAATATGGCATCCTTGTGTGTGATTTGTATAAAGGTGACCAATATAGAAATGCACATTTAATATAAAATCAGATTTTGGGACCAGTAGATAAAGGGAGGTCTCAGGTCTCAGAGGATTGTAAAGCTAATCATAAAACCTGACATCATCCAGCCTTGAGTCAATCACTCAAATTGCAAGGCGTAGATGAAGTGGGGTCCAATCCCAGCTCACAAGGGCAAGCTTAGCTAAGCCGGCACACACACCCCCTTTGTGATGTCATTCTAGAGCATAAATAGAGACAGCTGACAACACATAGGGACTCACAGATCCAGCCACTTTCCTGATTCCGGCAAAGCACTCTGATCCAGCTTTCTATATCCAGCTTTAAATAATCTTCCAGATCTAGATGCCTAATCTCTTGCCAGCTATAGAGACTATTGATTTCCAGCAAGGCCCTGAATCCTCAAATGTATTCTCTCCACTCAGTAAAGAGCTGTGTGGTGTGATAAGGCCTTTTGAACCAGTATCCAGAAATTCTCTGGCTTGCCACCACTAGGCTTGCCTGAGAAACTCGCCATCCAGCTGATCCAAATACCCACAGACTAGGAGAGCAGATCCTGTGCCAATCCGGTGACCGGCCTAGAGGATCCAGTCCCGTGCCTGATGTGCTGTCTTCCCTATACCTGACCCCATCCTGACCAGAGCCGTCGGTCCCATTTTAAAAACGTATTTTGCGAGTATAAATAGGAAGAACTGTGTCCCATAGCATATGTACTGTGCATAGTCTTATCCCCATCAGACCCATCCTATCTTTCATTCAGAACCAGTATTGTTAGGAGTATCTTTGCCTTGTCTTATCCCTAGCTCCAACCCAGCCTATCTTTCCTTCAGAACCAGTATTGGTAGAACTAACTTTGCGCTGACCCTTTTTCCATCTGAAGAAGTCGGGTTTCCTTATCAGGTAGGTGACCCTGATCCAGTGACTGTAATCTCTGTGTGGTATTCGCTTCTTCATAGTCATCCCCTTGTGTAAGCAAACTCATTTGTCATTTTTAAAAGTGCATTTCTGTTTTTCATTCTCGCGCCTATTTTACAAAAACGACTGTTACTAAAACCTCCATAACTCCCTCAGTTTTTCTGATAGAAACGAAATTTAAACTCCTACTTGTACCCATCATCCATAGCTATCCATAGAACCCAAGACCGCATTGCAGTGCGATTCTCCCGTTATCGCGAATATCGCACACTGAAAAGTTTGCCGCGATTTTAAAAAATCTGAAAAGTTTGTAAAATAGCTTTTAACTGCTTTCGACTTGACCCTTAAGATTTCAATTGCTTTCTGTTGACCAAATCATTGCTTGTGCTTCTGTGCAACTATTCAAAGCGGCTCCGATTGGAATTTATAACCATTTCAGTATTTGTGACCCAGATTTGGCGTTTGCCCAGTCCATTCTAAAGACAATCTTAAAAGCCATTCTGACAGCTGGACAGTCAATTCCGTTTTCTCTTGTGTTTAAAGGGGGAAGTGGGACTGATATTCTGTTTGATTTGTGCCATTCCTGAATACCTGCTCTCTCTCCTCCTATCTCTTTACATTGCCTATTAGGGGGTTGAGGGGTGTTGCAGGGGGAACTGCTAACCACAGTGCTATCTGATCTGAACCAACACAAAAGTATTATTTTCTGTGCTGCTTTTTTTGCTTATTACCTATTCCTAGTGTACTAAAGATATTATTCAGTGTTCTGTCACTCCATTGGTGATTGTTGTGTACCTATTAAAACATATTGTGATTACATTTTAAATACATAAATAAATATTTACCTCTGCAAACCAGCCTGATTCCTGGTTCAGTGTGACCAGGGGGGTGAGGGGAGTTCCAGAAGAAGGGTGCGATATGAGTGGTATATCGTTCAGAATATTGAACTTTTAGTCAAAAATAAATAAGGATTTCAGTTGTGCACTACATGCTGAGCTTTGACTTGGGTGTGTGCCGGATTGAAATCACTTACAGCTCTGGATCTCCTGCAGATGTATAAAGTTGCTCCACTACAGCTTATTTACAACTTCCACCTATTCCTGAGCTTAGGCTAAAGCCCCGTAAAGATACAATCTGTTTGCTCTGGGAAGGGGTGAGCAGCAGCCCCCTCAAATAATGTACCCCTCCACAATCAGCCAAGAATGCAGAGGCGTAGACAGAGTAGGGCCTGGACGGGCAGGGCCCACCCAAAATCGGTAAAGGCCCACTCCGTAGCAATGTATGGGCATTTACAGATGTTAATACCACTGTGGTGGGCCAAACAACATTAGCTTCAAGCCCCACTTGTTAGACAATCCTGGCTTCGCCTTTGGCCAGGATAAGGAAACGTCGCACCTCTGGAGACTGGATATCTGAACAAGGAACAGCAATGGCTAGCGGGCTGAAGGGGAAGAAAAAGAACTAATAGCAGAAAGGAGGATTGAAGAGATTGTTCTCTTTTGGACCCAATTTTAGATTAATGAGACACTGCAAGAGAAGGTACCTGGAGTTAAATTCCCAGGCCCTCCTCAGTGGATAAAGAGAGCAGACAGACCCCATCTTGCAAGCTGATGTCCATCTATTCCCAGAGGGGGAGAACGGAACCAGTCCTTAACAGGCTGCCCCCAACCTGTCTTTGAGACAGCCAAGAAGAAATTCAAATGAAATTATAATATTAAGTAGAAATAATCCTGACGCGAGTGATACTGTTACGCTCACCTGGTCTCTGCAGGGACGTTGGGGCACGGTTGCAGCCCTCCCTGGAACTGGCTCCCCTGGGTAGGCTTCTTCCCCTGCTCCTGTGTTGTGGACTGCTCCGTTTGTTGATACTGCCCCTGTTTATTTATGAGGGTGATCTCTCCGTCCTGCTTCCCAAGTGCAGGGGTGCTTTAAATGGACCTAGTTCCTTCACTGGTCCACATGCGTGGCAGCCCAGACCGGCTGTGACTGATCCACTTCTAAGGTAAGTGTTCTTCAACAATGATTATTGTCCGTATTCTTTTGCAATGTCTTTTTTCCCTATGATTATTGTTTGTATTCCTTGTAATGTCTTTCCTTCTCCCCAATAGGTGATGTGAGGCCCAGCGGAGTCCCTGTACTGGAAGTGAGCCCCAATGGAGTCTTGAGGAGTTTACAATGTCCCAAATAGATTGCAAGTTTGGTTCTATGGTCAGCGCGAGGATTGACTTGCACGCAACCATAGCGTAATGTCTTTATGTTGTTTCTAACCTTATTTGTCATTTTCTCCTGCAGGGATGGCCTGGCGAAGTCAGACGAGGAGTAGCTATCCGAAGATCTGCCGGCGGGTGATGGATGGCTGGAACCGCGAGGATGCTGGCCGAGATGAGCCTCCGAGTAAGTGTTGGAAATCTGGAATAGGTAAGGATGTGCTCCGACGGCGAGGACTGCTAGGATCAGGTAAAATGCGTTGCAGACGATGGTATTGCTGGAGTCAAGTAAGGTGCGCTTCAGGCGATGATAGATGGTATTTCTGGAATCAAGTAAGATGCGCTTCTGGCGATGGTGTTGCTGGAATCAGGTAAGAAATGCTTCAGGCGGCAGTGAGCATTACGCTGCTATGAGCAGACTAACGCGAAGCGCTGGCATGCAGGCAGGGCAGACTTAAATAGCCTGGTCCCAGCCACACCACTTTGCTCTGCCTTGTGGCTCCACCCTGCCACTCCCAGAAGATGGTGCACGTGCAGCCCATGAATTCCTATGGACACGCCCGACCTGGATGCACATGGGGGGCCTGCAGGGTATGAAAGAACACATGCACTAGAAGCAAAGTGTGCAGAGCACACTTTCTCGTGAGCCTGGCGCCAAACTGGACCCTTTATGTGATGGAGCTTGTGGTCCTTGCTCTGTGGCCATGACAGATACTCTATAGGGGAATAGAGTAAATATCAGCCCTTTTTATTAGTTAAAGTACAGAGGGACGGGTTAGATAAATGGACTACACATCCTGAGAAATAAATAAATATTTCAGAAGTGAAAGTGCTTCTGGAATTATATATTTGATAGAATCGGTCATATGGTGTGTATTCTAGGAGATCTCCGGACTCGTAGGTGTAATGATCAAACACAGAAGAAAATATTCTGGGAGTCAAAGGAATATCTCACTGTGTGCATACCTAGAAAAATAATGCAATTGAAGTCATTCCTGGTTACATCACCAAGCAGAGATTTGTTACTGGTGTGGATCCGCTCAAGACAAGAGGAAAAGGGTTATTGACTGTTACCCACTTTCCTGCCTTTAAGTTGTCCAGTGAAAATGAGAAATTTACACTTTTACACAGTAATGCAATAGAAACACTACTAAAGGGAATTTAGCAGACACATACGTTGAGCACACCTTTTCCAAGCAATTTGCAACCTCGGGCTATTGAATTGAATTGATATTTTATTTATATCGCACTCGTACACAAATGTTTCAGAGCACGACAAAGCAGGGTAGGGGAACAGGGGAGAACAAAACAACAATCTTGCTAGGCCCAGTGACATTGAGAACGTGCAAGTGAGAGGGGACAAGTGCATGGAAGAGGGGGAGTGGAAAGTGGGGAGCAAAGGAAAAACAGATCAATAATAAATAAACAATGAAGGCAACAAACCGTGGTAGTGTAGCCAGCAAGTGGTAAGTGCTGGGTTTAAGGCAGCAGACAGGGAAGGTCTGATAAGTGCAGGAAGAAAAAAAAGGGGGAGGGAGGAGACTTTATGGGTACAGTCCAAGGGGTGGCCTGGAGGCAGTGCGTGAGGGTGGCAGGGTGGGCAGATACCTAGGCCCGGAGGACAGAGGGTGGCCAGGTGCACTGTGCCGAGAGAGAACAGATCAGCAGGGGAGAGGGGGGACAAAGACAGAAGCAAAGAGGAAGGACCTGAGGTGCTTTCGGAAACGGAGATGGTTCTCTGCAAGTTTCAGAGTGGCAGGGAGGCTGTTCCAGAGGGAGGCCACAGCTGAAGACAGATCTACCCCCAGCTCATTTCTTTGAAAAACAATTGACCCTTAAGAGGTAGAGGAGCGAAGAGCTTGAGAGGGGAGGTATTTGCGGAGGGATAGCTGAAGGTATTTTGGACCCAGGCCCCAGAAAGCCTTCTGGACAATGCAGAGGGTTTGGAATTTAATCCTTGCATCCACTGGGAGCCAATGAAGAGATTTCAGAGCTGGAGAGATATGATCTCAGGGCGTGAGGCCAAGGACAAGTCTTGCAGTCCTGTTCTGGATTAGTTGCAGAGGGCAGGTAGATTTAGAAAGAGGCCGTTACAATAGTCCAACCTAGAGAGAACCAGAGCTTGGGAGACAGTGAGCTTCTGGGCGAAGGAGAGGAAAGGCAGAGTACCTCTGAGGAGGTGCAGTAGGAAGCTTGACTTTTAGAGACATCAGAGATGTGGGCAGAGAAGGAAAGTGTGGGGTCAAAGATGACCCTGAGGTTCTTAGCCTCGCAGGTGGGGGTAGGAGGAGGGCCAAGGGAGCACGGGCAGAGAGGGAGGGGAAAGGATGGTGAAGGTGTGCCGATGAAGAGGGTCTCCGTTTTGCTGGCATTCAGACAAAGATCGTTGACGGCATACCAATCTTGAATGGCAGTTAGGTAATCAGAGATGAGAGAAGGAGAGGAGGTGGCAGAGGGCAGCCTGAAAATGAGTTGAGTGTTGTCAGCGTAGCACTGGAAATTTGAGCAGAAGATGGCAATGCAGTGGGCGTGGCAAGGCAGTGGAGTTGCCAGGTATTGGTCACAAAGCGTAGGGCGAGAGGTTATACCCCTGGGGAACACCACAGGTAGAGAGGGAGATAGATGATAGGAAGGACCCAAGTTGGACCTGGGAGGGTCGATCAGAGAGGAAACAGGTCAGCTAGGCCAGAGCCTGGCTGAATGAGGGTAAACTACCACATGTTCAGGCACTGCCAAGCATGGGTACTTATCTAAAACAATGGGCTAACTGGCTTCAATAATAGATTAGGAGTTAGGTTACTGAGTCGAACATGGACCTTAAAGACCTAACCGGATGGGGCCTAGTGACAGGGACTTGTGACGGAGTTGCCTCCAGAGGCCATATGCAGGTAGCAGCCTGGCCGAGGGAAATATACAATGCAGAAAGTTTTACTTCTGTCCTTTCACACATCTATCTAGCATCCATCATGAAATCTCTCTTAATGTTTTCAGCATACTTCATAGATGTTACCTCCAGATCTCATCAATGGTCCCTTAAAAGACAGACACCCATACTTATCCCAACACAGCATGAATTTATGCAAAGAGCATGTTGTCCTGTAAAAACTGGCTGCTTAACACATGGTACTTACATGTATCAAGTTCAGGAGGATTAAAGGCTCTGCGATTCTGTTATTATTGAGTCAAAACAATTAAACTAAAGAAACATAATAAATACAGCAGGCAATGGTACCCCGACCAGGAGAAAACTCGCCCACACTCTGAAGCCTTGAGTAAATGCCAGGGAAGCGGAGTGAGGCGAGAGTGTTTTGCGTGTTGGGAACGCTGCCTATTCACTGCCAAACCAACGTTATTGCTGCCAGCAACCTGCACAGTCTTTTTACCGTGGACATTTGGAAAAGGGGAGGAGCGTCTTCAAAACCCCAGCTCCAGCCAAGCGGAGTGAGGCGAGAGTGTTTTGCATGTTTGGCGGGGTTGCGCAGGAAGGCGGACCAGGGACAAACAGCGCACGAGAAACAAGTACTGTCAGAAGCTGATAATCCAGTCTACAACAGCCGGACGCGGTAAGTCTGTGAGCGGGTTGTCTGGAATTGCGCTTGGTTGCTCATTTCGGCCCGTGAGTCTACGGAGATCACGAAAGGCGGGGTGGAGAAGGGACGCGCTGGAAAGCTAGCCGGGGAAAATAGAGTACCAGATGTAAGCGCCAGTGGGTGTTGCTTAACCCAGCTCACAACGCCTTGTAGTGGCGAGCCCGTGAGTGGGTGAACTTAGTTAGTGCTTGCCAGCTTGAGAAGAGCTTGGGGAAAGAAGAACTGTGAAAGTTGCCCTAGGTGATCACCCCGTGTAATGATCAGTGGCGAAAGGAGAGGGGGGGGGGGGAGAGCGTTGAGAGCCCAGTGAGCTCAGTGTGGCTCACGAGCAAGAGCAAAGCACCGGAAAACAGGGCTCCAGCAGAGGATCCCAAAGGACAGGAGAGCCTGAACTTTTTGGACCCGAGTCAGTGGTAAATACTCCTTATTTGGCAAGTAGAGGAAAGAAGTAATTAAAATCAATTCCACTGAACTGAAAATGAAGCTAAGAAGCACAGCCCGTTTAGACCTGACAAAGGGGCCAGAGTGGGATGGCTCCTACATGGAACCAGTGGCACATTCTACAACATCAGGGACACCTTTATCAGTTGGTACACCTGAGAGCCTTGCTCAAAACCTATTAACAATGAAGGCTCAAATACATGGCGCAAGACAGCAATCTGAAGAAGAGAAAAATGGGAAGGAGAGCCAAGCTGAGCAGATAAATCACTGAAAAAGAGGGTTGGAATATATGGTTACTACTAAGAACATCCAAAGGAAAATTAAGGAATACTTTGGGAAGAGTAGAAGTTGAAGCCTGGATGAACCGGTAGAACAACCAAATCTAAGCTGGTGGACACCCAGCAGCAAGTAGCGAAGGGAGTGAAAACCTTCTGGAAGAAGAGCTACGGATAGAGACAGTACCAGAGGATGCACCTGAGGAACGGGGGAGCAGTAAGACTGGAAATGGAGAAGATGGAAGAGAAATATGTGCCGAAGAAGAAACCCAAAATATCAGTTGGAAGGGAGGGAGAAACAGCCGAAACCTCATCCCCAAGTGGTACAACACTGAGCGCTTTAAACTAGGTCTTAAACTCTCTGGTCTCGGTTTTTGAACTGCTAAGAGGGGAGGTCCAATCCCAAGCAGCGATATTGTTGGAACTAACAAACGAAATGGCAAAATGCGATGCGTCTATGGTTGGACTTAGTAATGTGATTAATGTCACAATAGTCCCATCAGTAATGGAAGTTAAAGAAATTGCAAAACAAAGCATCGAGGTAGACCTCCTTCGAGCACAACTAATTGAAAATGGAAAAGCTGAAGAGAGTGGGAGAAATCAGCTGCAGGAGGCCCTGTGCCTTTGGCGGGATAAGCCCAAATTGAGGGAAAATGAGGGTGAAACTGGTGAGATAAAGCCTAAAATATTTGAACATACACCTCTGTCAGAATCGGCAAGAATTTATGAGGACGGCCCAAATACTAGAAGATCAAGTTGAGGCTGTAAAAGAGAATTATCAAACACTGGGGGAAGAAGCTGCAGAAGCTCTAAATGGATCAGGGTCAAATTGGAGCGAAGCAAGTAACCAAAACTACAGGAGGAGAAGAAAGACAAAGAAAAGATGGAAGGGAAAGAAAGCCGAGACAGATCTGTCCTAAACTGGCAAAAAAAAAAAAAACTGAAAAACCAAAGTACTAATGAAGGCAAAGAATACTGTGCCACGAAAAAGGAAAGAAAATCAAAAGGCAAAGAAAGTAAAGGGGAAGGAGCTGGAGAACTGCTTAGAAATAGAAGACAGCAGCTCTGAGAGCCCCGCTCAAAACCAGACAGGAGCGATAATTGCTGAACAATTGGACCCAAATAACCAACCTGAAAAGGTGAGTGTGAGTATTGGTGTTCAAACTGATGCACAAACAAAAACAGATGACATCAACAGGGCATAAGGGAACAAACACTTGAAAATTGCCCCGATATTCACACAGAAGAAGCGACATTCGCCAGGAGTAACTGAGCCTACCAGGAGTGGAAATACCATCAATGGTGGAGCAAACATAAAAATGGCCCCCATATTTACGGGAGCGAAAAAAGATCTGAAGATGCAACTGATTGGCCAAAGAAAGACTCTACCATCAGTGTCCACGAGCCTGGGGGAAGGCAAATATCAAGCCATTCTAGGAACGGGTCCGGGGAAGTCAAGTAGGGTGGGACCCGAGGAACCCAAAAATAATGTGATCCTGGGGGACCAAAGAGAGAAAGTGGTCAACCCAGTTGAGAACTCTACCGGCTTTGAAATTCCAAAGCTTTGGCTGAAGATTACAACGAAGCCAACCAAACTCTAAGTCCCTAAGCAGAACTGTGATTCTGACTATATTTTAAAAAGTCAGATGTCTCTTTTGTTCTCCACGGACGACATTGAATATGTTAAATTCCCAGATCGGAACAATTTGTTTATGGTAGAGATAGGACTAAGCTCAAAAAAAGCACAGTCCGCGATTCTAAAGGCTGCCAGAGACCTTGAACATGAAGGACTAGTAGTGTCTAACAACCTGCCAAATATTCCACCCGACTGCCCTCCTCAAACTAACGGCAGACAAGGGGAGTCTCTGCAACGAGATGGACGAGGTTCACAGGGGCTCTGGGGTGTTGGGGGCACGGGGATCGCTCAAGGGGCTTTAAATCAGGAAAAAGCTTTGGCAGCTCTGCCAGATATTCTGTCACAAGTCCTGAGAAGCATGGTTTAGGCACCTAGGGCCTTTAGTCAAAAAGGCCTTCATATGGGGAGCAGGAATACGCGGGGTTCTAGCACATTTAGGACAAAAGACACGAGATTATCTTTTTGGAAAGATGGAAATATTGGTATTTCAAGAAACCCAATAGAGACTGAAGTGTTTGTAACACATTGTTTGCCAGCTAGCCAAAAGGCAAAGGGCCGTCCTGCGGGAGGTCTGTTCATGACTTTCAAAAGCAGCTCCATCAAACTTGTTATCCCAATTCTTAAAGATGAAATATGTATTCTAGCATGTAAAGTACAACTGATCTCCAGCTTAAGTAATCCTGCCCTAATTGTGATAAATGTATATTGGAATCCCGCCTTTTCCAAATTACAGGTTTTCCTGGGAAAGTGAACTGATTTATTGGGGAAAATTAAAGCGAAATGGCAAGGAGCGAACATTCTGTTGGTGGGGGATCTTAATGCATAGTGTTTGTATCGAAAAAAGTGGATCAGAGGCAGGGGGGCACAGAAGCTATCCAGTAAAGGGAAGGCCTGGCTTGAATTCATAAATACATGGGACTTGAAAATGTTAAATGATGCCTCACAGGGAGACATGGACCCTTGCATGATGTGGCACAGGGGAAATTCAGCCTCTGTGTTAGACTATATCTTTGTTAGCGAGGGATTATTCTCCCGGAACTCTGTGTTAAAGGTGGAACAAGAAGGGGGTAGTGACCACTCGAGATTGGAGCACTCATTCATGGACTTATTAGTGCCCACAAAGCTAGTGCAGAATCAAAACATATCGGGGACAAAAGGAAAGCCAGGATTGGTTAAATATGGCCACGGTGGAAGGATGTTAAATCAAAAACTACAAAATATCTCAGAGCTCTGTCAACAAGAGAAGTTTGTCAACATCATGTGGTCACTGGTCCCCCTGAAAATCTCCCTAAACAACATATAGCACAAACAACATAGCTTTGATGAGGAAAACTGGGCAAAAAAACAAAACCTGAGAAAAAGTATCCGAAAATTAAACCAAAGGATGTATAACTTGGAAGTAAAAGTCATTAGAAGCAACTATAAAGCCTGGATTAAAAATCCAAAAAGTTCTCCACCATCAACCAGATGGGGAACAAATGCTGAAGCTGGTCTCAGAATCAAACTCGAGAAGCTTCTGGTCATTAATAAGTGAATTGGACTCCCAGTCCAATAGCTCTCTATGTAATCTGGTTCCCGAAAGGGAGTGGATAGAACATCTCACAAGTATATTCAGAAAACCGCAAAAGGAGCTAGAGTGCATGCCGCTAGATAACGGATGGGAGGAGGAAGAGCTCCAGGATGTAATAAGCAAGGCCTCAGCATCAAGAGCAGCAGGCCCCAATGGCCTCACATACCAGGTCCTCAAAAAAGATCCAGTACTCTGGGCAAAGCTATTAAAACAACTATTTAGTGAGATCCTACGGAAAAGGTTTTTTCCCTCGTCTTGGAAAACGGCAGTGGTAATACCATTCTTCAAGGAGGGCGATAGGACAAATCCATCAAACTATCGCCCTCATTGATAGAGAGTAAAATATTCATAAGGCTGCTGTTAAACGAGTTCTCGGTTTGGGTGGAACGGGAGAAGATTCTATCCTGTTGTCAGACAGGATTCAGAAAAAGGCTGTCGAAATCGTTGAATGGCATTACATTAAATTTGCTCAGTGAAGCCACCACATCTAATGGAGGTGCTTCATTATACGGGGCATGGTTCTATCTCTCCAAGGCCTTTCAAACAGATTAATAGATCAAAGCTTTGGTGCAAGTTAAGGAGGAAAGGGATTCCAGAAACACTGTCAATGACAATGGAGCTCCACAGGGGGACGACAGTAAGGTTGCGACTCGACAATAAGGATCATCTGTCGGAGTCAGTGCCAGTGGATAGAGGGGTAAGGCAGTGATGCCTGGGAGTGCCCACATTCTTCAATTTATTTCTAGCGGATGCAGGGGAACATCTGAGGTCGTCGGCCCCAGCCAGCCCGGAATGAAATGAGAGAAAGATCTTTTGGTTGGCTTAAACCGACATTGTGCTGCTAGATAGAACTGCTATTGGCTTACAGCAATTGTTGAACGGGTTGGGCGATTACGCTGCCAAAAATGGGCTAATAATAAATCTGAAAAAATCTAAGATCCTCGTATTTAAACACCCCAAGAAGAAGGTCAACTACAAACAATGGGTATTGGATAGACAAATAATCCCACAAGTTGAAGACCTAGTATATCTGGGATACAAGCTTTATGCAAGTCCAGCAGTATATAAAGCAGAACAGCATATTCTTACCAAATCGCTCTCTTTAATCCATCACTTGATAAAAATCTGTGCCAAATACTGCAGATTTTCCAATTACTCAGTCAAAACAGTCCCAATAATACTGTACGGCCTAGTAGCCAAACCACAATTGTGGGACCACATCTGGATGGAATTGTGAATGTTGGCATGTGCCTCACTTATTTGGAGTCCTCAACTTAGCCTGCGTCGCATCTGGATGGAATTGTAAATGTTGGCATGTACACATAGAGGGAATTCTTTAGCCTAGCATGCGCCACAGCTGGATGGAATTGTGAATGTTAGCATGTACCTCACTTAGTTGTAATTCTCAACCTAGCCTGCGTTGCATCTGGATAGAATTATAAATGTTAGCATGTTCACACATAGTGGGAATTCTTTAGCCTACCATGTGTCAGATATAGATAGAAAAGCAAATCAATGACCGATATGACTCTCCTGCCTAGCCTGGACCTAGCGTGCAATCATGAATCAATAACCAACCCACTAACAACTTCAATCCTCTGCATACACCTCTCAAACTCGAACCAAACACAACCACAAGCCTTAACGCAGCAAACCGCACAAACTTCACCACACTGCAACAACAAAACAAACCGCACATAGACTTACACAACAGCACACGACGACTACGACCGTAAAACACCCCAAGCATAGCCAACGGACCCACCGGGCTGAGACTGACAACAGCACATCACTGCTATCTTGCACTTCTCCAGCTCATTCCCACTAACTCACCCCGCCCCTCCCTTTTTCAGAGCTGCAAGAGCGCCTGGGGACCACTTCGGTGGTGATAGTGCGCGGTACAAATATCCTTTAACATTAACATAACCTTAATTGGTCAAAGTTGGAAGGTAGAATCTGGAAGGGGGCTTTAAGTCTTCCTTGGAGCACCCCTGGCTGGCATCTGCACTATGAATTGGGACTAAAATCCCTAAATTGCCTGGCAGAATGGACACTGCCGTCTCTCTTCAGAGAGATTGCAAGTCCCAAGCCAGGCTCCCTGTACGAGGATATTAAGGTACATCACGGCCACGCAAAATCAAGCAGCGTGCAGGGTCTAGAACTTCAAGTAGAAACTGCGTCAGCCAAAATAGACTCAGGCCTCGAAACCCTGTTTGGGAATCCCCGGAAGGTAAAACGGGAGTGGGAATTATTGGACTGGATAGAAACCATTGCGAGAGTAAGATCGTCACTCCCTCAGAACACATTTTTGGTCACGGATTATAAATTAGGGTATTTCCCAAGGTATCTAAAAAAAATTCCCAGATGCCAAGATTAGGAACAACTTTCTTAGGGCCAGGCTTAATATTCTGCCCACTTGGGAAATACTAGAAATCCGAAAACGGGGGGATAAAGCTGTGAAATACTGTGAAGGCTGCGCGGTTCCAATAAATCAGTCCCTCAGGCACCTTTTAATGGAGTGTGACGGAACATGGGCCTTGAGGGTAAAAAAGTTAGGAAGATTTGTGGAAAGGATGGAATGGTTAACATCAGAGAATATGTGGCATAGAATGATACCAGGGCACAAAGTGCAATTGACAGCAGCAGTGGTAGACCTATTCCTAAACCTCCTAGAATAAGACAATGTTAGTACGGGGGAGCGGGGTACATTAGACACGAACGTTAGAAGCCACCCCAGTTTTAGTAATTTAAATTTTGAGGACAGATGAAATTTTAAAGAGCCATAGACAAAATAGGGTTGGGAGATAAATTTAAATACGGATGGGAGGGAAGGGGTCATTCTTTGCAATGTGAGGTATCTGACCTCCCTGCTATCCTGTTTTCTCTACTGTAATTGGGGGGATTGGGTTGGTTCTCTGGTGTTTTAGTGTAACATTTGATTGTGAAGATCATTATTTTGTATTCAATTGTAAAGGTTTGTGTTACGAAGACGCTCTGGGCACAGGTAAGTCTTCGTGGTAAGTATTTATTAAGATACAGAATATTAAGGCCCCCACAACACAGAGGACTCCTCTCCTCCCACAAGAGGCTTCAACTGACAAACCCAGAATCTTGAACAAAACATAAACACTCACATAGAGTCTGTGACATCATCAGAACCTGAACTAGTAAACATTCCACTACATAGCTTTCCATGCAGCAGTGATCAACATCATAACACATCTCCCTTTTTTCCAAAGTTTTATACATACGACCCTCGAACCTTACACTTGACCTCTCTTCACTGTAGCCACCCTACTCTTGTTCCAGACCTGACCTCCTTCCACACGTACCGCTCCCTTCATAAAAGCAACCACTCTAACTGGATCTGAGTATAATGCATCACCTTTTCTCTTCACCACACCCTTCTTTATTCTCACCCAATCTCCTCGCTCCACATGCAATTCCTTTCTTCCTCTTCTCTTATTTTCTCGCATAACCCACTCACTCTTCTTTCTCTTGAGCGCATTTCTGACCTCATCAATGACTACATCCGACTCCCTGCTCCTCCCTAACCATGGAGGACACGCCATCGAGGAAGCCTTTCGGCCCCTCATAAGTTCGAATGGACACAATCCAGTAGTTGCATGGGGTGCCATGCGCAATGCCCACATTCTGTTTTGAATCGTCACTAATTTATCGAAACCACACTGCTCTCCCATGCGCACACTTTCCATCACACATCTATTTAGTCTTTCCACCACTCCATTGGTCTCAGGATGATATAGAGATGTCCTCCTATGACTTACCCCACATTTTTTTAAGTATGCAGGAAATATCCCTCCAGTAAATTGCGTTCCATTGTCAGTAAGGACACTCTCAGGTAACCCTTCACTCGCAACGATCTCCTGCAATACCTTCACCATATACTCTCCCGATATTTCACGCACCACCTTGAAATCTACCCACCTGGAGAATAAATCAACCACCAGTACTACATACCTTCCTCTGCCATACCCTAGGTCAACGGGACCCAAAATATCCATTGCTATATCACACCAGATTTTTGATGGAACTCCTAACATCAATAAGGGGCTGCTTCCTAGCCTCCTCTCCCTTCCCACTCCTGATGCAAAAATGGCATCGTGCAAGATGATTTTCAACTTCCTTGTCGAATCCCGGCCACCAATAATCTGATCTTAATACTCCCTTGGTCTTGGTAATACCAATGTGGCCACTATGAGCCAAGTCGATAATTCTTTTTCGAATACCTGGCGGAGCGACTGCTCTCTCCCACCTGAACAACACGCCATCAATGACAGATAGCTCATCCTTAACTTCCCAATAAGGTCTCTCACCCTCGACCAATTCAGATTTGTTGGGCCAAAAAGACGTCGATACATATGTGATCACCTTATTAATTATCGGGTCTCTCGCAATCTCCACCAGCCACTCTTCTCTGGATACAATTCCCTCTGTGTTAACAAACACCATTTCCATTTCCGTCTCCTCACCTAACCCTTCCTGGGTTGCAACCCTTACTCTTGAAAGATTGTCGGCTAGCTTGTTCTCCTTCCCAGGTATAACTTCCATGGAAAATTTGTGCGCCTGCATTCTGGTAACCCATCCGGCCACTCTGCGCGAAACCTTATCCAAACCCTTACTCTCAAAGATAACCTTTAATGGTTTGTGATCAGTACGCAAGACAAATTCCATACCCCACACAAAATTTCTAAACCGCTCAACAGCCCAATAACAAGCTAAGGCTTTCTTCTCAAGAACGGAATATCTCAACTCTGCACCCTTCAAAGCACGTGACGCATGTGCTATCACCTCCTCTGAACCATCGTCTTGTCTCTGCGAAAGTACTGCACCCAGCCCTCCTTCGCTGGCATCCACAGTAATTATAGAACATTTCCTTGTGTCAAAACAACCCAATGGGCGGGCCATATCAATTTCTTCTTTGATCTTTGTAAATTCCATGTCACACTTTTTGTTCCATATGAACTCAACCCCCTTTTTTAGAATCTTCCTCATTTCCAAAACTTTGGATGCATAATTCATCACAAATTTTTGATAAAATTCTGTCATGCCTAAAAATGAACGTAGTTCACTTTTGTTAGTTGGCTTCTCAATTACCTTTATCGAATTTACAATGCCCTCTTTGGGTTTTACCCCTTCATGAGAAACCTCGTGGCCTAAGTAATCTACCTTTGAAAGGGCAAATTTACACTTTTCCTGCCTTAATGTGATTCCCCTTTCTTCAAAAATTCTCAAAACTTCGAATAATCTGTTGTCGTGTTCTTCAAGTGTTTCTCCACAGATCAACACATCATCATGGAAACAAAACACCCCCTTCACACATCTGAGTAAACGGTCCATTACCTTTTGAAATACCGACGAGGCCGATGCCAAACCAAAAGGCATCCTTCTAAATTGAAAAACGCCCTCGTGAGTAATGAAAGCAGTAAGCTTCCTACACCCCTCCTCCAACTCAATCTGGTGATAGGCTGACGCCATATCCAATTTTGAAAAAAACTTCCCTCGCCCGACCCTGGTCAACATCTCACACATGTTGGGCAATGGGTGCCTATCAACCATGATACATTTATTGAGCTCACGCATGTCTATGCACAGCCTTAGATCTCCTGAACTCTTTTTAACAACTACTACCGGGGACACCCATTCAACTCCACCTGCCTTTTCAATCACACCCGACTGTAATAATTTCATCAACTCCTTCTTGACCCCTTCCCTCAAGGACAAAGGTACTGGCCTAAGCTTCGCAACTACAGGTTGCTATTTCTTTTCAAAATGATTTGGTGAATAAAACCTTTCACTCTTCCCATGCCTCCATTAAACACTCCACTGTGCTCTACCACATACTTACACGACCCTACACCTGATCTTGATACCTGATAAACCTGCTCCTCTTTGTTTGGGTCCAGCTTGATGGCTAGATTTTTCTGCTCCCTCCATCCCAACAAGGATTGTCCCTTTTTTGTTATGTATACTTTGCCGTCGCATTTCCGGCCCTTGAACTCAAACTCACTCCACACATACCCCAACAGGTCAATTTTGTCCTGATTGTAACCACCTGGATTTATATCAGGTTTAGATAGGCCGGACACTTCCCCTTGCATCTCCTTCTCAAACACACTTCTTGACACTAAAGTGATCTTGGACCCAGAGTCTGCCATCATTGATACCTCATGGCCATTGACTTTCACCACAGCATACGGACGCTCACAATCATCCACATTTTCATCCTCCATGACAACATTAACGGTGTTAACAACAATATTCTGCATTTGAAGTGTCATCTCCTCCTCAGACGACCTTTCATCTTCTTCTTCGTTCACATATAGGACCTTCTTTTGAGCATTTTGTCCAAATTGAAAGTTTTTGCAACAATTTGCGTAATGCCCTTTTCTTCTACACTTAGCACATGTAGCCCTGCGTCCCGGGCACACAACCGAGGATGCAAAGTGTGTATTGCTCGCACATCGGAAACATAGCCTCTCATCCTTCTTCTCCCCATTCTGCGGAGGTTCTTGGCTTCTTTTCTCTTCCACAGTTCCCCGACTTGCTTGCCGATTCCTGAATTTTCTCTTCCCCTTCCCGTCTGTTACACTTAAAACTTCAGTTCTGCTCTCCTTTGGCTCTGCTACTTCGTTTCTGGATAATTTGGCAACACACGCTAATGAATGTTCCACCCTCCTTGCAATGTCTAGCACGTCATCCAGATTTGGCTCATCTCTTAGCCATAGCTCCTCTCGGATTTTGTTGGCCCTGCAATGTGTCATAAATTGATCACGTATGTGTTCGTCAAAACCATCTTGGAATTTGCAGGACAAGGCAAGGTGTCTCAACGCCGTCACGTATTCCTCCACAGATTCTCCAGAAGCCTGCACACGCATGCGGAAATTGTACCGCTCCAATATCGTGCTGGTCTTGGGATTAAAGTGCTTATCCAACTTCATCAGAGCCAAATCAAATTCGGTCATGTCATCACCACCACCATCCCCAAGCGGTTGTGGAAGCGTTTCGTATATTCTCTGGCCCTCATATCCCAAGAAATGCAGCAATAACGCCAGTTTCCTTTCGCTGGAGTAAGAAGTCCCACCAGCTGCCTTCATGTAGTGTAAGAAACCTTTGCGCCATTGAGCCCACAAGATTTTTGCCGGTCCCGGCACTGGCATAAAAGTTGGCGGTCCTGCGATACCTGGTAAACCTGCCATGATGTCAAGAGTGTGAGCTGCTGGTCTATAACCTCCTAAACAGTGGTTGAATTTCACGTGCCTTCCGATGCTGTGCTAGCTGTCTTCAGATGGAGTCTTGCAAGGTTGAAATTTCTCTTCTGCTGCAGCTTATTTCATACAAAATGCAATGACAAGGTCCTCGCTTCCTCTAGTTGGCACACCTTCTACCACACTGCGGTGGTGCGGTCTATGCTGCTCATCCACTCACGAATCCCTATCAGCACAGCACGCTAACTTCCACTCTTGCGCGCCTACTACTGTCTTCACGGTAACGTGTTCCGCCTGCGCGCCTACTACTGTCTTCACGGTAATGTGTTCCGCCTGCGCGCCTCCTACTGAACTTACGGTAGTACTCTGCGCCGCCGCCCCGGCCTCTCACTGGTTTTCCAAACTTCGTGCTTCCAGTGGACTGGAGAGGATGGTCTCCTCTGGGTGGAGGCAGGTCAAAGCTGCCCACCTTTTCTTCTTGATGTGCTCCGCTCTCCCCGATCCTCGGCGATATACCAAGTACCGTCTCTGGGCCACCAGCCCCTCCTCCCCCCCCCTTTTTTTTTTTTTTTTTTCCGGAAACTTAGTCCGGTCGCGGCGATCCCGCCTGTGGAAGGATGGTTGCTTCGAGGGGCACAATCGCGCAACTACGGCGCCACTGAAGAGCACAGTGGGGCAACCAACTCGTCGCTCGTCAGTGCATACGGGCAGCGCAGCACTTACTTGGAAACATCACTCACTGGACCCGAGGATATCCGCCTTGTTGATCCGAGGGCCGCTACAACGCTGGGGAAGGCGGAGCGGCCCCGAGCAGGGACAGAACAGCTTGCGGCGGGGTGGCCTAGCTTCGGTGGTCGCTTCTACGCTTTCGGGCAGCGGAGCAACGTGCAGGACGGCTTGTTGCTGGGGGCCTATTGACATCCCATCCTCGTCGCCATTGTTACGAAGACGCTCTGGGCACAGGTAAGTCTTCGTGGTAAGTATTTATTAAGATACAGAATATTAAGGCCCCCACAACACAGAGGACTCCTCTCCTCCCACAAGAGGCTTCAACTGACAAACCCAGAATCTTGAACAAAACATAAACACTCACAGAGTCTGTGACATCATCAGAACCTGAACTAGTAAACATTCCACTACATAGCTTTCCATGCAGCAGTGATCAACATCATAACAGTTTGTTTCTACTGTATGTAGATTGCAAACCAAACACAATAAAAACAGTTTTGTTTAAAGTAAACGCCAGGGAAGTGGCACATCGGTTGAGAACTCTAGCCTATAACCACTAACCATAACAACTTTTTAAAGAAGTAATTAAGTTAATAGGCCATGAAGTGGGAGAACAGGCATACAGATTAAGTATACAATGTATTAAAAAGCATTCAAACCAAGTCTCGTGTATCCAACATGCATTTATTAGCATACCTGACTCCATCTGTGGCGCATAACAGTGTCTTGCATCCAGTTCATGCAAAAGGTTTTCGTAGCTACTTACCAACACTCCAGTATTTCCCTTTTCACTACAATGAGGGCGTGGTAGCACCACATTTTGCGATTATTGATTCTAGGGAGATGTTTCACAGCCCTATGATGAGGGATGTAAAATCATGTATACAAAGGATCCATAGCGGGCCTCGAAAATTCATACTATTTTTACTAGCCTTACAGGTCTAGTTAGTTACTTCATCTAATCCTCCCCCAACAAAGACCCTCGCCCAGTAAACTTGTTATTGTTAAATCGTACATTTCACCATTAATAAATATTGTATTTGGCGCAATGCTGCCACCTAGAGACCAGCCGCGCACAGAAAAGCGTGCATCTGCTATTTTCTTTGCAATGAACAAACACGCTTGCTGCATCCCTGAAATCGCCATCAGGGGCGAGCAACAAGCACATTTTTTGCGAGCCCTGCACAAGGTTTCCTGCAAATGATGGGCCAAACACTCTTTCTTTGTAGCTATAGTAGAGCAGTCAGGTTTCCCTCAAGGGAGGTAGGAGGCTGTTGAATAGGCATAATTAGACCTAAATAGAATGCCCAAAGGAATGCACTACATAGGTATATTGAACAATGTGCACTCTTTATTTAGAATTACACGTGGTAACCACAAGTTCAAATAAGTGCCTGGGGTTATGCATAACACATTGACAGAGTGTGTATGTATACAAACAGTAAAGGGCCAAAGGCAGTCAGTTCTCTCTCCTAAGCTAAAGTTATGACTAGTACCTGCTTGGTGGACTCAATCCCTACTGGGCTAAGGGGTGGGGCGAAAAGGGGAACCCTAGGCATGTACACAGTCATGATCAGGACCCTAATTGCTAAAACAAAATCACTGTAATCCCCACAGCCTCTAATACGAAGTAATACACATGTAGACCATATACTATATACTGTACCTAGAGAGAGTAAAGGGGGGTTAACATCTTTTCAACAAAACCCAGACGGCCACCAAAAGTCAGGATATGCTTAGACTTACACAACCAGACCAGAATAGTCTAATTACACTCCAAGGCAAGGGACTGATTGATACCATGCGACCATAGGTAAGAGTACCCTAATACAATTCTATATCAAGAGTGCGGTGATTTATTGCCTTTGCATATGTAGAAAATCAATTACACGGGCTAAAACTCAAGCCTTTAGCAAAAAACACCATGGGCCATAGGAAGACCCAGAAAAATCGTCAATGTTCCGGCGAGTCCATTGAAATAGTCAACTTGGTGGTGTTTAGAAGTTGTATAAAAATTCCACATATGAAATAACTAGACAACGTCCATAGGCAGAGCAGTTGTTATGGGGAATAGGCATGCAAGTAACTGTTCTACTCCACAGGTTTGGGCAAAGGAGCAGCCAATAATAGAGGACGCCAGAGAAGACCCCCCTGGGCCTTTTCTTCGTATCCGTCTCAGATTAAGCCTGTCCATTTTAACTAACTCCCAACCAGCCTACGATGGGAAGGCGTTCAGCAAATGGAGGGATGGAGGTTGCAAATGTGTGTCCCATATGTATGACCTAGGTCGAATCCGGTCTTTTGAGTCCTGGAAAGCAACTTTTGGGTTAAAGCAGTTCTATTACTGTCAGTTGAGACAGTGGGCTCAACAGTCGCACAACAAACTAGCCGCCACACAACACCAGACAACGTTTTAGGGAATAACTCTCCCCCCTAACAGGTCCTCTGGCTTAATATCACGATTATATGCCTGTTTACATGCGTCTCAGTGAAAGCCTGACATACTACGCCACAGCCTGCCCTAAGGATTTAGGACCGATGCTCCTCGAACAAGAATGCTGCAGGCCTTGGAGAGGTCTCTAGCATGCAAAATGCAGAGAAAGTGTTTACTTTCCTTGACGGAGGTCATCGCACCCTGGAAAGGTCAAAGCACATGGGTGCAGGAGGCAGTGGCCTGTGCTGGCGTGGACGTGGGGGGGGTGCAGGGACATGTATGCACATACAGAGGCACTGTTCCAAGTTGAAGCGCTAGTGGACAGAGTAGATACGTCTAATGAATACAATGACTAACACTGTCTCCTGGGCATGATGGAGTACACGCACATAGTTGGGCGCCACTCGGAAAGACCTATGCTCGCAGCTGTGAATAGCGAAAATCGCAATTGATGCGGTTTGCAAGAACTCCCACGATAGAAGATTGGTGGTCGCGAAAGTGGCCCCCTGTTGAAAAAAGGAAAAACTGGCGTACACCATGCAGGATAAAACATTGACCCTTTTTGCTAAGTGGAGTAGCTTTCTAAAGGTTGTCAAAGCACATAATGAGGACTACAGCTGTTGAGCGCTAGGCTTAATGAAATGCTCCTAAACTACTATTTGGTTTACGAAGGATTCCGAGTAGGAGTGGAACGTCGGAACGCATACTTGAGATAGGCTCATACAAAGAGGTCATGTTTCTACTGCTAATATAATTTCGTACACGCTATGATATAACGAGTTAACTGCATTAGTAATCCTTCTACTGCAAGCAAACGTCCCTCGTCATCCCCTCTGATCAAAGTGTATGGATTGTGCATTTTTGTTATGACTTAATTTGTTTTTACTGTGTTATCAGGGCTCAAACGGTGCACTTGACACTAGCAATTGGCTAGTGACATTTGACTCTTGGCGAGTAAGAAATGGAGTCCTTTGTGTATGTATAGCATTGGGGTGGCGAGTGACTTTCTGGTCGACTTGTAGCATACAACTTAAATGTGTGCCCGTTTCTGGTTGTTATCCCTAAAACGTACATGCCGACAACTATACATTGGGAGCTCGCATTGTATGAACAAAATGTTAATTAAAAAGATGTGAACATATACCAAACCCCTCTAAAGAGTGCATGGTTTGCATCAGAGTGAGCCCATATTTGCACAACGGCATCTCAGGCCAGCCTTTTGGTCAGCAGAGACAAAGGGAAAAGCAAAAACAAAACTAATGAAATGCCTCAGTATACCAAAGGTTTCTATATTATATTGGGCTACTAATGTAGTAAAATTACAACTAAATTAACGCTGCTACCAGCCTACCCCATGAAACCATAGTACGGTGATATAATCACACTGCAGCGTAAATGGGGCAAATAAAAAGCACTGTTGTCCTGCGAGCCATTAGGCAAGAAAACGTGACGCACGCAGTCAAAAGGGGGGCTTTAGTAGAAGTTCCTCTCCATAATAACGTTAGAAAAAGGCAAGAAACCCAACAGGGGGAAAGCAAAATGTGTTGAGGTCACCTTAAAAGGAATAGCAGACCCCCACCCCTATCTCCCCCCTCACCCCCAAAATAGAACTGTGCCCTAACATCTGGGCACATGCAAGGTCTGACGTAATATCCTGAAGAGAACAAGGAGAGGATCATGGGGCAACTGTACGCCAGTAGTCTGGACAATGCCCAAAGGTTGCAGTGTGCGCTGCAGGGCCATAATATAGGAAGAAGGGGCCCCTACCGGTTTCCACAATGCCTCCACTGACCCAAGGTTCACAGCTTCTATTGGTACCTTTGAGGCAACGACCAGTAAAGGAGTAAGATGATATTCCGTGGAATAGAAGGTGGTCTGGACTCAGTTTCATCTGCTGTGGAGCCGAGCAGGCCTCATGCAAGATCACCACATCAGCATGTATACCCAGCTCCGCAGACCATGGTCTCTGTGCATGGCTTACCTTTCACGCTAAGTTCCCTTAATATGGGAGCTTTTACAGGTTCACGCAGCAAGAGGGCACATATTAGACGTGAAAGAAGTTAGAGAGGCCTTTCCAAAGAAAACTTTTATTATTAAAAGTTGAGAATGGAAATTAGGTCCCCTGACAAAGTGGCCAAGCTATTGTAAAGGTATGTTTGCCATGCCTTTTTATATTGCAATTTCAGGAATTCAAAGGACAACCGCCTCCAATGAATTCTTTTATTAACAACTTTATGAGCCGTCTAACTCCACATGGAACCCGTAAGTGTAGTGGGTAGTTTTCATCAGTTTCTAAAATCACATCCTAGCATTCTCTCAATCCATGGTACACTGTTGGGGGTGAATGTTCCAGGCATGGGGGACTTGTCTGACGAAAGGAGGTGTGAAACATTGGACAGGGATATATTTTCATTCGCAATGCTAACCCAATTGGGGTAGGCTTCCAAAGATCTATGTGATCACTGCGCCGCACGTAATTCCGCAGACGCAAATGTCTATGACCATCACGGTGCGGCACAGTGATCATATACACCACTGTGGCCCGCAGCCCCCAACACCCCCTGGCCACTTACCTTAACAGTGGCACACACGGAAGTGTGCCGCCGACTTCCCTTGATCCCTGCAGCGTCAGTTCCCACCCACTTACATGGGTCGGCGCTGGCGCCGCATGGTCCTTTTTTTTTTTCTTCTTTACACTTTTGTGTCCCAGGCTACCATGTAATGAATGCGGGGGGACACCCCTGCAATCCCTGCTTCCATTAGTCGAAGTAATGGGGGTCCCGATATTAGTATGACGCAAAGTTGCTGTACTTGGTATAAGCGACATTTTGGAGTCGCAGTATTTGTACGATTCCGGCTTCCAAAGGATGGATCTACACTCAGCTATGCGTTAAAGCACCACGGTGTGAAGACCATATAATAACTGCACATATCAGGGAGCCAGAAGTCTTCCCATCCCCAGGCAACATTCCCTTTTAGGATGGAGGGGGATTTTTACGTGCCCACTCTCATCCCACCAAACACAAGTGATACACTTTTCTACCATTTTAGAATGTTAAGGCAGAGGTGTAAGGAAAACCTAAGCATGCCTAATAGTATTCAGCTTACCCTCTAATGTCACAGTAAGCTTACCCAAGCTTTTACACTCCTGGATACAGTTGGTGAAGACTGACTCAAGGTTTGCCACCATGAAGTGTCCAGTATACCGATTTATCTTAATCCCCAGGTAAGTAAAGGAGTCCTTCGCCAACTTCGCTGCCAGATTGGAGAACATGCTTCTTTGACAAGCAGAGTTTAGTGGAAATACGTTGGTCATCGTTCTGTTTACTTTGAAATATGAGAGAGAACAGAATGGCTGTAGCAGACTGAATGAGGATCTAAGAAAATTCTAGCATAGGCTGTAAATTAAGTAGATTATCCATGAGTCCTTGGACCCCATGCCACAGTCTGCATGCATGGCAATGGTTATAGGTGAAAGGATCTAACACAAAAGGATCGAATGCCTTTTTTCGACACCAAAAGGACCGAAAAAAAGAGTTGAATTATTTTTATTTTTCTATTTAATGGGCCCCCCCAACTTCCCGTTTTCTTTTTAAAAAAACTTTTTTTATGTATACTAAACTAAATAAAATATATAAATAAATAAAAAAGCATTCAACCTTTTTTCCCCGGTCCTTTTGGTTTCGAGAAAAATGGCATTCAATCCTTTTTTTCGATTCTTTGGCTGGACACACATGGCAATCGCCAATGGCTCAATAGCTAGGTTAAACACTAGGGTCAAAGAGGCAATCCCTGCCTTGTAACACAGGCAATCCGGAGCTCAGAGACCAACACATTAACTGCAGTATATCCCGTAGAGGTTGTGTGGCGAACACTAAATAAGTAAATGAAATATAGACCAAGCTCAAATCTAACTAGAACATGGGATGAACAGTTTCACCTGATCAAAACCTTTTCCAGCATCAATTGAAACTACCGTGCAGGCGTAAGGTCCTTCATGTGTAAACGAAGCATCCCAATAAGCATATTTTCTCTACCATTCGTGTTTTCTATGGAGCTTGCCTAGTGCGTCTGTGCAAGAGCAGGAGTCACACTGTACAAGCGCTGTGGAAACACTTTCGTTTGGCGCTGTGGAAACACTTTCGTTTGAAGCCTCACATCGGAGTTCAAGAGGGAAATTGGATGGACATTTGTGCAGTTAGTGATTCCTACCTCGTTTCATGATAAGGGACAACAAAGCCGAAATTCAGCCCATTGATAGGACAACATGGTAGACTTACCTCAACATAGGGTACAATATTCCACCAAAGGTCCTAAAAAACTCAATAAGAAAGCCATCTGAGCCAGATTATTTACCACTATTCATTGACTTGCCAGCCGAAAGAAATCTAAATTACCAGAGATTCCAGAAGATTTTAGCTATCATCTATTATGGGGATATTTAAGTTCTCAAAATAGGAGTCAAGGCCCCCTGTTGCAGCATCTACAGCAGGATCAGAGACACCATAATAACCCACAATGGCAAGTTAATGTCAGCATGTTTAGTAATGAATGTACCTTGTGCATCTATAATGGATCTCCCTTCCCTAGATGCCTCTATCTTTTTAAGCCCATGGCCTTCTCACCAGTCAACACATCACTCTCTATTAAAAAAAACGGCCCTCTCAGTTTGCTGGAGAAGCTCAAAATGTAATGTGTTCCTTGCATCTTGTAAGCCTACCAGACTGTCCCCGCTAAAAATCAATATTATATTTCCAGTCAATTTTCCACTGGTACTGTTCTTAGGCATCCAGTGTTGACTTCATTTCATTATAGGGACAACCCATAATGCTGCTGCCTTACAAGCCTACCTTCAATGCATGCTGTGAGAAACCTGAAGGTGTCTCCCTGACTAGTCCTCGGGGGTCTGTCATCCAGGTGGCCTGGACCTTGGCCATCGCTACTGGTTCCAGTTCCTGAGGGTGGACCAATGAGAAAGGATCACCTGGATGGGGGTCCTCGGGGAGTGGAAGTGGGACTCCTTTTCCCCAACCTACTACATAAACCAACAATTACCCCCCCCTTCCGACGTGAACAATTTTGCATATTAGAAGGACGACAGACTAACAATCGAGCTATTTACCGGACATGTCCCAACACCAGGGTAGGCAAAGTCAGGCAATTGACCGGAACCACACACACCTGACGCCCCTTTCCGTTCCCCACAGGGATAACAGATGGAGCACAAGAACACCATACGAGCAAGGCAGGCCGGACGTCCAGGGAGCTAACTCAGCACAGCAATTCAAGAGGAGGAGAAAGACAGTGCATACCGAGAGGGTGGCAAGGAGAGAAGCGACCTTGCCCTTTCCGACTAAGGCCTGTGAGACCTCTGATAAAGGTACCGTAAGACCGTGAACAATAGCCAGCGTGTGTTGCAACAGATGTCAACGATACACAAGACCCTCCTCCACTGATAGCCAAGCCGGGGAGAGATGCTTGTCTCTGTGGTACCAACTTTGACTCCGGGTTAAAGAAAGCCGAGCGGTTCTTCACAGCCGGTGAGGGGAGAGTCGATAAGAAACCGAACTGTGTTGAACGAAAAGTAGCAAACAACTAATTGAGCTTTGAAAGCATAAAGAGATATTGATGTTAAGAGGGGGGAACCAGCAACAGGGGAGTCTGGCAACACGTGGGTGCTTACTCAGGAAACTCTAGACGATTACCCGATTGTTGAAATTACCATAACCAGAATAGTGCTCCGATGATCGAGCAAAGAATTTGCAGTGTAGGCTGAGATGCTATCTTTCGAGGTGTTTACTGCTGGCACATCTGTTACGACCAATTAGGCGTCCAAAGAGGGAGAGTGGTTTGGCTGCATGATGAGACTAACGATTGTGCTACCCAGCCGACCTCATAAGCACTGGCAAGACCAAAAGATCTAAATATGTAAACTTAAAAGGCACCAATATTGTGTCCTGTTGGGGCTTTACAAACCCCCATCTCCCCACCCACATGGTTTAATTAAAATGGATGTCCAATTCCTGCTCTCAAGAAATTGCTTCTGCTTACGAGAAGCATTTTCACACATTTTGTTCTAAAAAGTGAAACTGAAGTCCATATTCAACAATCTTAGACAAAGCCAACATTTCCGGCTTCTGTGTAAGCACAAGATCATAATTGTGCTCCCTGGCTGTAAGAAGGAAACAGCAGACAAAGGGTGAGAGTAACTGGACACATGATCGCAGAGCCTGGCAAACTCCTATTGTAAGGAACTCATGGTGGCAACAGTAAAGACAGACACAAGTGATCACAGTTCAATGGTGTTTATTGAACTTTATGATGGGTGAGATAAAAACCTAATCTAAATTTAAGATAAAGCAAGCTACGACTATCAAATAATAATAAGGCAGTCCTAGTGGCGTCTTTCAAATAAAAAGGGCCTATACTAAAAATAAACGATTGCCAATCCTTACTACTAAAGTACAAAAAGAGTGTGAGAGAGTGTTCACCAGTAAAGAAAGAAGTGTTCACAAAATGATAAGTCAGGATGGTATGGCTGGGTCTCCCTTCCCCACTTTTGATGCATGGGACAAGGTGGGACTCGCGAGCACAGCACACTCCTTGGCCTCGTCAGCACAAGGTTCACAGTTCCAGTTCAACGATATCAAAACCTTTAGAGGCGAAGTCTCTTTCCTGCAAAAGTCCCTTGCCTTAAAAGGCTTGCTGATTCAAAGTAACTGTTAGGTAGGAATTGATGTAGTCACACTTTGTGAGACTACACAACACTTATCTGCTTGGTATAGATCTGTACTACGCAAGTTGGTAGTGTGACTGAGCAGCCATGCCTATCTCAAGAGGGGTAAATGTGAGCTGTAGAAATGAAATTCGCAAATACAAGTAACCAAGTAACACTTACACTCAAGGTTTCAGTTATAAATAGTTATTTAACATCAATTTTTAAATAAGCGTTCTTTAAAAGATCAAGATATGTAACAATCAAATATACTTTAAAATACCTTTCCAGAATCAGCACAAGTTAGTGGATACTCTTTAGAGATGCTTTTTACACACTTCCTGAGGTGACTTCATTCACAAGGACAGTAATGCCATTTATATATCACTAGTTATACTTTGCAGATTCTGAGGTTGCAGAAAGGAAAGGTTAAAGGAAGGAAGGAAAAAGGTTAAACAGGTTCTCAGGGCATGCAAGGTTACTAAACAGGTTCTCAGGGCATGCAAGGTTACTAAAGTAGTCTAGACAAGGGCAGCAATAACAGCCTAAATAAGTTCCTACCTATGAGGGACATAAATATCAAAGTCAATCGACTAGAAGAGTCTGCAGGGAGCCAGCACAGCCAAAGTCAATTGGAGCACAGTCTATGGAGCATAGTCACTTCTTAGCTAATAAAAGTCTTGCACAAAGTTAGAGTTTTGTAGAAATCACTTGTAGGGTCACAAGCTGTTAAGCCTGTGAAAAGCAGAGTTGGAATCAACTCTAAGGTTAAGCTACTGCCAGTCGGAACTGAGATAAGCAAAGCTCAAGACAAGGAGGTTAGTACCCCAACTCTAAACAGTACCTCTGGTTTGAAGAACAGTGGTCCAGCTGGATTCTGTCCTGTTGCAGCGATGCAAATCCTGGGTTCTTGAGCCTCAGTCGTGGGGCCAAGAGGGAGGACGTCTGGAGGACACCTGTTTCAGCAATTGGAGGTCGTCTGCAGCTACGGGCTCTTTTCGGATCAGCAGCACTTCGTGGTTTCAGTGCTCAGTAAACAGAACCACTGAGGATATCGGATACTGTTTGGGCTTCCTTCACTCCTTGAGTCCTATACTCTGTTGAGGGGACTCAGAACTCTGGTCGTGCAGATTCTGGAGGGTTTTAGGAGACTCCTGGAGCTTCTGGCCAGATTGCAGACGTTGCACTCGACTACACTTTTCTCGAACCCTGGCACTCTGTTCTTGCAGTACCAAAGAAGTACAGCCAGTCAAGAAAGATGGTTCAATGGAGTTTGTTTCGGGGTTAGTTGGCCCTACTAACCCAAGGGAAGAGGTCGCCCTCTCCAGAGCTTCTCTTGATGATCAGAAAAAGGAGTTTCAGCACAGCATCAGGTCTTGTTAAGTGACTTCAATTCAGCACTCCAACTAAGTAAATGCCTAGTCTGGGATGCCCAAGGGAAGCCCTTATTTATATATTTTTATGACAAGTTCATAGATCTGGATGATAAACCCTTGTATAACGCCCCTCTCTTTGAATCCCCCTGACCTCACTGAGCCAAGAAGTAGGTTTGTTTTGCAAATTAAAAGATTTATTTGAAAAATTAAACAATATATATATCACACTTTTATGAATAAATTAATATTTGATAGCACACTTATGAATATAATGTTGATCAACAATAGGTAATGTTACAATTGCACACTCTTTTCAATCAGTGAGGGGTTAGTATAGAAAGGATAAGATAGCAGAGAATACTTTTATGGTTTCAAGGAAAAGCAATGATGGAAAGAATGCAGCACAGAAATGCAATTCACTCCCCCCCATGCAATGTAAGGAGATGGAAGGAGAGCACACAGTTTTCAGGAATACAATCAAATGCAATACAAATTCTAGTTCCCCCCCAAGCAAGCTTAGAGCAACCGGTGTGCTTTTAAACAGTCAAAAATACTTTAAAATGTGATTTGCAATGAAGTGAAAAATATGTAAAAATGATTTTAATTCCCTATAGGAGATTCAGGGTAGGTTATAGTGTTGACCTGAACCAATCTTAAGTAGCTATCAGTGATTCATGAGGGATTGTCAGGTTGAAAACGAATTTCAGCAGTTGCAAGCGAAAGGACAGCTATTTTTTACAGGTGGAGAAATTTGAGTCAAATTGCAATTCACGGCACTTTTTCCGAGTGCGCCGATCGCGATTACGGAAAAACTATAAGGAATAGAAATGTTTCTAATATTACATGTCCAGTTAACATATTTTCTGTAGTGCCAAACCATCCGATCCCTGTCTTTGTAAGATGTTGTGTTCACTTCTGACAGAATTCTGCCCTTTTCATCCAGAACACAACCTCTAAACATTTCCAGAATTTACACAAATGTACGCGAGGAATATGGGCATCAGATGATGAAGTGTCAGATTTTTAACATACAGACATTTGGAGTAATACCCTATTTTCCGCTACTACCCCCCAGGACATACCACAGAGTCCTAACACCTCTTAAAATGTGCACAGAAAAATCACAGGAATGATGATATTGATATAATTTTGACAATTATGTACTATGAATTATCCATCTTTCTAAAATTGTGCTCTGGCCCAGAGGGGTGTGGTTTCCCAAAGCACATGTGGGAATTTCTGGTTTGTCCACTTCCTCCAAGCTCAGCTGGCTCACAGAGGCAGTGCCCCTCCCATTTGCTTCCAAGAGGAAGCCATTTACGACCCCCTGATTTAGCAATTGCTTGGAGCAAAGGGAAGTTCATTGTTCTGTTTCACTGCAGTCCGAGGCATCCCTCCCTTGATTCAATCAGAGAGGTGTGATCTCCTTTTGGTGGGGCAGCAGAAGGCATGCCAGGCCTGTGAATACAGTTGCTGGGCAAGTTTCAACTCCTGTCGGGGGTAGTTGCCGGGCAGAATTCAGTCCCTTTAAGCCAGGCTTCAGCCAAAGGTCACTTTTGTTCCCATTTTTCTTCATTCAAATCAAACTTACAATTTTGACACATGCAGCTAGAACGCTGATTCTAACTTCAAAACCATGACATTTATGCAGTTGCAACCTATGTGACACTCAAAAGTAGGTCACTCATTTATTTTAAACATTTCGATTTTAGTGGCTTTAAATCCCATTTCACTTAAGCTGCTGACATCCACAGCCGAGCCAGTTTTGTTATGAACATTATTTTAGGCTCTTCATCTTATCAAATTTTGTATGCACACAAGACTTCATTCTACCAGACGTCTGCTGGTGTTCAGCAAGATTTTTGAATATCTTGCAATGTTTGAAATAGGCATTTTGAGCTTGCATTCAGAGAAACAAAGGTGATTTCAAAGCGCTCTTGGAGCTAACGGGCACGGCTGTTTTTCCTTTGGCACCACGTTTCACTCATGGCGCTTCTGGCCCATAACGCTCGCACTGATGGGTGGCAGGTCAGGCAACCATTTTGGTGTGCGCAAAAGCTGCGCGGTTTTCCTAGATTCCGGCGCAAATGTGGGCTTTTCAGCCATCTTGGATTTTCTAAGCCCAGAGCACCAAATGTTGCAGCATAATAACTTGAACGTGGCATTTCAAAAGTCCAGGAGCATGCAGCAAGCTTCGTTCACGATTTCTTCGTCAGGTGTTTCGCCCAGTGGTCGCCTCTGCCTCTAGTCCCGAAACCCTCGTCTTTTAAGCAGGTTTCTCCCATTCATGCACAGCCTAGGCTGTCAATCACACAGCAGGGTGGCTGACAGCCAGCCAGCCAGCCAATCAGGACTGGTTACATTCATGCACTCCTAGAGACAAAGGACACGGAGGTTTCGGGAACTTCCCTCACATCCTGCCTTTTCGAGACACACTTGAGCCAGTGGCGGGCGTCAGGGCTGAAGCTCGCCAAAGGCGAAATGAACAAAGGGCTCAAACCTGGTTTGGCGCGCAGAGTAAAACCCAAGAAAGACCTCACAAACAGAAAATGGCAGAAAAGAAGACCAGGATCATTTTGACAAAGATGATCATCCATGGATGCTATACTGCAGCGGAGGGTTCAGCCTGCGATAGAAAAGCACAATGGTATAAAAATTAAACCACTGCCACCAGCCATTTAAAATAGTGAGTGTAACATAGAAAATGTTACATGAGAATGTAAGATAAGGGGCTACTAGGTAACCCCCCAGCATTCCACATAAGATGGGGTGTGCTGGACCTACAAAGAGAAAAGATAAGCAAAGTCAATTTCACTTTACTATTCTTGGGAACGGTAGTTCAAACAACAAAAGGTATTTAAAACTTATGAGAAATCTAAAAGGATTTCTCTGTGGCACTGCACTGAAGGTGCTGCGTGTCACCATACAAAAAGTAGATGCCTATGGAGTTTGTCAGACTCCAAAAACAGTGGAAACATACAATCCAAATCAGGCCAAAACACGAGAGAGTGAGTAAAAGGTCTCACTCACTCCAGGATTAAATTTAAAAAGTCCTGAAGTCCAAAAGAGCTGGGGGTCTCTAAGGTTGAAGGGAATTAGCACAGAAATGAGAATTCTCCCTAACAGTAACAAACAAACGTTAATTTGGTACTCTCGTACCTTGCGCTAGCTATTGCTCTTCGCCCCTTGGATCTCCCTCTGCCAGGCTCGGTTCCTCCTTGCAAAAATGGGCCTCTCTCCATCGGGTTCACTATGGCCTTTACCACAGTTCATGTATTTTTAACACATTTTATGCTTTACTCAATTTCATCAGAAAGCGTCGGTTCCCTTCTCCTAGCTTTCTTTCGGCATCCCTCCGTCGGGTTCACACTTGCCTTATTCAACAGTTCACAATCTCATCGGAAAGCGGGGTTCCCTTCCCCTAGCTTTCCTCTGGTAATGGGTCAGAGACTTTCGATTGTACAAGGGATTTGACGTAACCCTTGGCGGACCACTCGCCTCATGCCACCCTTTCATAGGGCCTTCTGGTTCTTGTAGTTTCAAAACAGATCCTGGTCAGAGTCTTTTGAATGAGCGCCCACGTGGCACCGGACCCCTCTGCACCTTGACCTCAACTGGGATTTCTTTAAAGTACAAACACACACACAGGTTCTCTCTTTCAAATTCCTTGCATTCAAAATGTTGCTACTTGCAAACTTGGGCTCAACACAGTTCAGTTTGATATCTGCTTCCTCTGACTCACTAGCTGTGCTGAACCCACTGGCTCCTCTGATCTCTGGAGTCAAGGATAGTACCACGGTAGCCACATTGCCTCCTCCCCGTCTGCGTTATCAATGCGGGAGCCCCCCCCCCTGTGTACCATTGACATCTGCTGCTCTGCACACCAGCTGTAACTCACAGTCTTACAATTCTTCTCTTGGAGGCTTTGCAGCTCTGAGGTGAAAACAGCAAGGGCAATTCCCCCTTCGTCATCCTTCCAGGTCTCAACGCCTTTTTTCTCCGTTTGAACTGCTGGTTTGATGTAGCTGTCTCCTCATGCGTTCGACCTTGCTCCAAGTGTGCTTCCTTGCTCTGCATTTTATCCAAGTGGGGAAGGTAAGGAGCCGTCGGGCGTGCATGGTTACTGTCAATCGCCTGACTCTGCCTGACCAGTGTGTTGGGACATGTAGGGTAAATGGCTGGGGTGTTAGTCCTTTGTTACAGTGTAAGAAAGCGTTTGTATGGGAAAGGGGAGGGGAATTAGAGCTTCTAAATATCCTACAGGGTAGGATAGGGAAAAGGTTTTACAGGGAAGGGGATACTGCGTCTTAACCCTCGATGTCTCACTTCCACTCCCCGAAGATCCCTCGCCCAGGTGATCCTCCCTCACTA
Organism: Ambystoma mexicanum; assembly: GCF_040938575.1. NCBI lineage: Eukaryota > Metazoa > Chordata > Amphibia > Caudata > Ambystomatidae > Ambystoma > Ambystoma mexicanum. The sequence continues at coordinate 1,304,296,325 of NC_090922.1, forward strand.
GTTCAACCCCAGGAACTGGATCCAAAAGTGATGGCCGTGTCCTGGCCACCTGGACGACAGATCTCCGGGGTCTAGCGGGTGATACACCTTCAGGTTGCTCACACTATCTAATACATATACTTTCATATCTCCTTCCCTGCCTATTCAGTTCCCAGCTGACACTCTCCCCTGCTCCTCTTCAGCTAGAAACCTCAGCATCATCTAGGTCTCTTCTCATACCTGCTCTACTTTCATCTCCAAAACTGCAACGGTGACTCGCCTCAAGCTTTAAAATATTCGAAAAATCAGGCACCATCCCTCCTTTTAACACTGTCAAGTATCTCTTCACCACAATTGTCTTCTCTAAACTGCACTACTTTGCCAGTCCTCTTGGTCTTCACAACTATCCTTTCTGTCCTATCGAAAAGAGCATTAATTCAATATTAGGACTCTCTTTGAACTCCCTTTGTTTACACGTACTCCTTGTACCGTCACCAGACTGGATGGCTGACGATGCAAATGTGGCAGGATTAAAATGTCTTCTCCTGGTTCATTTATCTATCCACGGTAAGGCACAACCCTATCTATCCTCCTCTACAAACCTTCTCGTAATCTCCACTCCGTCTCCTTGGCTCCCCTTGTGGCATCTTGTCGATCCTGTGCTTCCTCTTGCTTCTGGTCTTTCTCTCTTCTTGCTCCACTTCCATGGAATTCTCTTTCCCCGGACATCCAAGAAGCAGTCCACGCTGATTTGTTGAAAGCCAAATGGAAGGCCTACCTCCTCACCTCAGAGCTATCCTCTTAACTGCCTTTGCTCTAACATTCTCCCCTGCATCCAACCTGCCTCTGTCCCTCGCTTTCTTTGCCTCTGCTCTAACACTCCTTCCATCATGGTCACATCCCCAACAATGGCTGTACCGCCTATTTGCACTAATGTTGATCATTGTTAAATCTTTCTAAGTCCATCCATGTCCATTTACTCCCCACCACAACTTGGTCAGAACATCACTGAACGCAACAAATTGTAAGTAGCTCACTTCTTCACATCAAATTGGATATCAATTAGAGCATTGTTCTACCCTGTGTAAAAATAAATACAATATACAAAAGCCAAAACGGTTGGCTTTGCTTGCCAATACTGATTTTTTTCAGGACTTTGATAGAGCTCAAAGCTTGCAGGAGGGTGCTTTTTGGGGAGGGAGAGGCAGGTGGGGGAAATTAATGTTGGAATTAGGATGGCCATGGGCAGTGGGTGGGTTGGTCGGTTGCTTAATAACAAAACAGCTATAAGCTGTGTTCCTCTTTATCTCTACTCTAATGCAATAGTATCAACTTATAGCTGGCGCTTTGAAGCCAAAACTAAAAAGGACTTTACATTTCTTTCTTTTATATTGTAGAAATACATCTGCCAAGTCTATAAAAACAGAGTTCTCCCAGACCAGCATTTCACGTACACTGTTTCAAGCACGACAAGCCTTGCCCACTGTATCTTTAAGAAATCCGACAACTGTACAGCCCACGATTGAATCGCATAAAAAAAAAACATCCGTGTGTGTATCATGTGATGTTTGTGCATATGTGCGTGGAACTGTCACTTGAATGCGCTTGGGGAGTATCCAAGCAGGAAGAATACATTTCACCCGACAGATTAGCAAACATTCGCCAGCCCAATGCTTATATGCTAGTTATATTTTAGAACCCTGCGATCAAAGACAAAAATGGCTCTTTTCAATTTATAGGTCGCAATGTGGAGGGTAAGAGGGGGGCCATGTAGCCATTTATGTACAGCTGTACCACGCAATACAGCACAGGCACAGAGAACAGTTGTGGCTTTTGTGTTGGGATGGGCTAGGCATTTTCCAGGCACTGACAATGATACTACTCCCGGGTCATAAAATGGTAACAGCTGGCAGTGTCCATCAGATGCCTATACAAAAGAGCCCAAACTGTTGGCTTTGCAGGACCTGGCATTACTGGTCAGATGGCACCAGTGTGGGTAGTGGGACTACATAACCCCGGGAGCCGAAGTTGGGTGACATGATCAGGAGGCGTGAAACAGGCCTGAGATGAAAGGGGCACGCTGATCAGAGACAAATAACAGTCTTTCAGCATTGGCTTCAGTAGCTTGTACCGAGGCAGACACACGATGCGGCCCAGTGGAATTGGGACCCTCCTAGATGGCAGGGAGGTGCAGAGCCCCGAACCATGGAAAACACCGGTACGCCATCAGGGACAGTAGATATCCATAACATGGAGAGATCCAGCGAGCAAGGACGGTACACCCAGTTTCGGCGCGGCCTGTTCGGCGATGGGATGTTTCAGTGCTGGGATGTTTTGGCGCCGCACACCAGTGCACATCGCCTGCTGTTTAGGGAAACGTTCAGTGCAGTGCACTGAAAGTGCGAGTTTCAACCTCATCCCACACTATTTTAAAATGAAACTGTTCTAGAGTGGTTGCATTATAAAATATTGTGGGATGAAGTTTTCTCTCAGTGTACTCTCAGTTTCAATAAATCAGTAGATACACATTTGGGATGGCACACAGATGCTTCCTACACCCTGAGATGACTTAAATAACTAGGACTCTGTGGACATTAATCTATCACTGGTACATTTAGAGCAATACTTGGTGTCAAAAGGAAAAGGTTTATGTAATAAAATAATGGTTAACAAATATTCTTAAGCAGGTAAGTACTTTTGAACCCCCCAATGTAAAATAAATTAACCCTTTCCCGGCTACACAAGTTATAGAATGTGTGACTTTGGGAGGATAGTTAAAGCACAAAGTCAGAGTTTAGAAGAGTCTTTCAGGGAGCCAGCATAGCCAATGTCAATTGAGCAAATGTCAATTGAGCAAAAGTCTAGGGGAGCTGAAGCCTTCTTGAAGGCAAGTAAAACGTTTGCACAATGTTTTAGAAATATTTGCAGAAAATGAAATCACTGTTGGGCCACAAGCCAGGAGGCTTGTGAAGGGCAAAGCTGCAAGCAATTTTGCAAAAGGCAACCAAGACAAGTCTCAACTGAGAGTTAGCAAGGCTACACAAGAGCCTCTTAGTTTACAGTACTTAGGTCTGAAGAAATTGGTTCCAGCTGGCTTCTGTTCCAGTTGTAGGAGGCAAATCCTGTTGTTCCTGGGCCTCAGTCGTGGGGACAAGAGGGAGAACGTCTGGGGACTCCGGCACTACGGTTTGAAGGTCGGTGGCAGCAATGGGCAAAGTTCAGATCAGCAGCACTTCGCGGTTTCAGCTTCTCGCAAATAGCACCACAGCAGTTCTTGGATACCTTATGGGCTTTCCTCGCATCTGGGGTCCAGCACTCTGTTAAGGTGGCTCAGGCTTGGTCAGTCCTGCTTCATGCAAGTCCGGAGGATCTCCCTGGAGCTCGGGTCCGACTTAAAGACGATACACTCGATTCTGGTGTTCCTCTCCCTGGCAATCAGTTCCTGCAACAGCAATGGAAGTACAGCCAGCTCCAAGAGGATTTCCAGATGAGTTTGTCTTGGGGTTGATTGGTCCCACCAACCCAAGGGGAGAAGTCGTCCTTTGCAGGGCTTCTCTAGTCGTTGGGGAATTCGGAGCTTCAGCAATGCAGCAGGGCTTCACCGGGCAAACCAACGGTCCAGGAATCAAGCCAGTGTCTCTGTAACGCTCACCTGATTCCCACGGAGGCGCGGGTCTTGGCAGGAAGGTGTCTAACACGAAACGTGATGTGCAGGATTCGGTTGGCTTCTGGGGTCGACCCTCTCCGCACTGTGTGTCGAACTCGAAGGGTGAGGTTTCTGCAGGTGAAATAATATGGGGATTAAAGGTCTGGGTTGCTGAATGTCCCTATCTCTCTCTCCTCCCAGCTTGTCTGTTGAACCCCCCTCCCAGGTCAACGTGCTCACCTTAGATAGGTGAATGCTGGGCTCTCCATCTGCGTCTAGTGCAGGGTGCCGTTGCCAGTTCCTTCACTGGTGAAACGTGGGCCTCTTGACTTCAGAGGATGGGTACCGTTGTTGACTGCACGACCGGTAAGTTTCTGGACACCTTGTCTTTATAGTCTTTTATGCGTGGCACTGAAGCGCCTGGAGTTGCGTAAGTATGGCAGCGCTCTTACTGTCTCTTTCTTTGTCTTTGCAGGAGACGATGCAGAATGAAGAAATCCGGAATTCGCCGCGTGCCGGTAAGTGTGACACTGCGGTTGTCTTTGCAGGTGAAGATGCGGCGTGAAGAATCCAGAATGCACTGCGTGCCAGTAAGTAGAATAATGCTGTTTGCAGGTGCAGATGCAGCGTGAAGAATCTGGAATGCACAGCGTGCCGGTAAGTATAATAATGCTGTTTATCTTTGCCGGCGAAGGTGCAGCGTTAGACACGGCCGCTGCCGATGGATCAGGTAAGCAAGCACTGCGTGTGAAAGTTCGTTCTGCTAACCTGTTGTTTCTGGTCTTTTGCAGGTGCTGATGTTGCTCGGGTACAGGAATGGTAAGTATAATTCTTGCAGGTTCAGGATCCCAAGAAGAAATGCTGGAACAGACTCGGTGAGCGTTCTGCTGCAGATGCAGAATAACGCGAAGCACGTTTCATCAATCGGGTGTGGTTTAAATAGCCTTGGAGTGATGAGGCGCCTCCTTCCACGGCCCCGTCTAGGTAAGAAAAGAGTTCCTGCTTCCAGAAGAGTTCCAGTGCTGTATCCAGGGAGTGGAGCTGCCCCACCCAGGTAAGAAAGTAGTCCCAGTTCACCGAGGACTTCTAAGAGTCTGGCAAGTAAGCAGCATGGTCTGCCGCAGGTAAGTCCACCCAAGCACCTTCACACCAATGATGAGCCCGGCGCTTCCAGTGCCGGGACCGATGCTTCTGATGAGCCTGGTGCCACCGGCGCCAGGACAAGGTCCAAAAGGTCCCTGTGGGGACCGGCTGGTGCCTAGGATCAGGGTTAGGGGCCTGCTTCCAAGGACGTTGGGCTGATCCTGGCTCCTTGGAAGCAGTGATCATGACAGTATCCCCCCTCAAGGCCCCTCCTAAGTGTGTCTTCTCCGGGGGCTTTGGCTTGTCGGGGTGATTCAGATGGAATCTCTTGACCAGACGAGGTGCGTGGACGTGTTCTGAGGGTTCCCACGACCTTTCCTGGGGACCGTATCCTTTCCAATCAACCAGATAGTATAATTTAAACCTGGAAATTTTGGAGTCTAGGATGTTCTTCACTTCGAATTCGAGTTCTCCGTCTACCAAAACGGGTTCTGGGAGTTCAGTCAATCGGGTTTCTGGTTGTACTGGTTTTAATAAGGAGACATGGAATACTGGATGTATTTTCATATGCGTAGGTAATTCCAATTTGGCAGCCACCGGATTGATTATGGCAGATATGAGGTAGGGCCCAAGGTATCTCGGGATGAAAGTGCGGGGTCCTTTTAAAGGCAGGTGCTTAGTGGATAACCAGACTTGATCTCCTACAGCGTAGTGAGGGGCCTCTTTACGGTGCCGATCGGCTGCCTTTTTTAATTGAGCTTTAGCTCTTCGTAGATGGGCAGTGGCTTCCTTAAAAGCACAGGTAATCTCCGAATGCAAGTGATCCACAGCAGGTGCTTCCATTTCTTGGGGAGGATCCAGGTTGGAGGTTCTAGGATGGTGTCCATATAATAGGAAAAAAGGAGTCTTCCCGGTTCCAGAATGAGTCGAATTGTTGTACACGTATTCAGCGATCCAAAGAATGTCCTTCCAGGGGTTTTCTGTTTGTTGGAGCATGCAGCGTAGATATTGTTCTAGTGTCTGGTTTGTCCTTTCGGTTTGTCCGTCCGTTTGGGGATGGTGACTGGTCGAAAGTCTTACATCAACTTGGGCTAGACGACAGCAACTGCGCCAGAAGTGGGAGATGAATTGACTTCCCCTATCGGAGACTAAAACCGAAGGAAAACCGTGTAAGCGAACGATGTTCGCCAAGAATTCCCGGGCCAATACTGAGGCTGAAGGCAGACCCTTCAAGGGTATGAAGTGAGCCATTTTCGAGAATAGATCCACGACTACTAAGATGGTAGTATATCCCAAGCATGGAGGTAAGTCCGTGATAAAATCCATGGACAGGGTATGCCATGGACAGGGAGGGATGTCAAGTGGCTGTAATAGGCCGGCTGGTTTTTGCTTTTGACTTTTATTCTGGGCACACACACCACAGGAGATTACAAAGTCTCTAATATCCCTTTTCCACGATGGCTACCAGAAATTTCTTTTAATCTTTTCCATGGTTTTGGTAATGCCAGGGTGCCCCTCCATTAGAGAATCATGATAACCGGAGATTACTTGTTTTTGTAGTCTCTCACAGGGCAAGTGCAATCGTCCTCGGAAATATGGTAGGTCTTGATCTACTGAGAAATCTTTTCCCTTTAATTGCCAGTCCTGCAATTCGGTCGGAGTTAGGAGCGATTTCACCGTGTTCTTGATGTCTTCAAAAGATTGAGTGCTGACCAAACCCAAAATCCTTTGTTCTGGGATTATGGGTATTGGATCTGGATTGATCAAATGTTCATCTACTCCCATCCGGGAGAGGGCATCCGCCTTTCCGTTCTTACTACCTGGTCGATAAGTAATTATAAAGTCAAATTCTGCTAGGAACAGAGCCCAGCAAAGTTGTCTGGAAGACTGAGCTTTGGCTGTCTTTAGGTATTGTAGATTGCGGTGGTCAGTCATTACGGTGACTGTGTGTCTGGCTCCTAGAAGATAATGCCGCCAGGCTTTAAAGGCCGATCTGATGGCCAAAAGTTCCTTGTCCGTAATTGAATAGTTGATCTCAGGAGGCGAAAACTTGCGGGACCAAAAGGCAACCGGATGTAGTTGGTTTGTGACCGAATCTCTTTGTGATAACACTGCTCCCATAGCAAGACTAGAAGCATCCGTTTCCATGATGTAAGGAAGTTCTGGGCGAGGATGTTTTAAAACAGGTGCAGAAATGAATTTAGCTTTTAAGTCTTGAAAAGCTTGTTCCGCTTCAGCAGACCACTCAAAACGTTTGTTCTTTTTCAACAGAGCGGTGATGGGCTGGACTATCCGGGAAAATTCAGGAATGAATCTGCGGTAAAAGTTAGCGAATCCTAACATGCTTTGAACTCCTTTTACAGAGGTTGGTGATGGCCACTTAATAATTGCATCAACCTTCTTTGAATCCATATGGACTCCGTTAGGTGACAATATGAATCCCTGGAACTCGACTTCTGTTGCGTTGAAGACGCATTTCTCAAGCTTAGCAAAAAGACTATGTTGACGCAATCTCTCGAGAACCTTTTTAACATGTCTCTGATGTTCTTCTTCCGATGATGAATAGACGAGGATGTCGTCAATGTAGACAACTACACACACGTCAATGAGTTCTCTAAGGACATCGTTCATAAAATATTGGAAAGCAGCAGGAGCATTACACAGTCCAAAGGGCATCACTTGATATTCGAATAGCCCGTACTTGGTGCGAAAGGCCGTTTTCCATTCATCGCCCTCTTTGATCCTTACCAAGTGGTAGGCTCCTCTGAGATCCAGCTTTGTGTATATACGGGCATCTTTGACTTGGTCCAGGAGTTCAGGGATCAAAGGTAACGGGTATCTGTTTTTAACAGTGATCCGATTCAGGGCGCGGTAATCTATGCAAGTCCTAAGGTCTCCTTCCTTTTTCGGAACGAAGAACAAAGCCGATGAAGCTGGAGATTTGGAAGGACGGATAAACCCGTTAGCTAGGTATTGGTCCAGGTACTGTCTGAGGTGAAGGTTCTCTGGCTCGGTGAGGGCATAGATCCTGCTACAAGGAGGAGTTGTTCCAGGTATCAGATCTATTTGACAGTCGTAAGACCTATGAGGGGGTAGGGTGTTAGCTTGATCCTTCTGGAAGACGTCTTGGAACTCCTGGTATTCGGGAGGTAATTTGAGAATCTCCTCAGAAGAGATCGCCGCCAGTGAAACATCAGGTCGAGGATAACAAGTGGTAGAACACTCTGGAAACTGAACCGTCTTTGCTCGCCAATCAATCTGAGGATTGTGCTTCTCCAACCAAGGGATTCCCAGAATGATCTGGAACTGAGGGGCCTTGATTACATCGAACACTATTCTCTCCCGGTGTCCATTATGACTCAACAGCGTCACTTCTTGGGTGGCATGCGTTACTGGTCCGGAGGCTATCTCCGTGCCATCCACAGTAGTGATGACGTCTTTTACTGCCTTAGGGACAAGGGGTAGATTCATCCTTGACACCATTTCACGGTCCACATAGTTACCGATTGCTCCGCTGTCAATGTAAGCTTCAATTGCGTGCAAACGATCCGGACGTTCAGGACTAATGAGGACCATGGGTATCACGAAATGCGAGGTCACAGGACAGATCTTAACGCTCGGCAAGAGGACCTCTACTCTTGTCGGGCGAGGTCGTTTCCCTGCTCAGAATTTGTGGTACAGGTATCCGCGGCTCCTACAGTCTTCTTAGCTGGTTTCACGGGACAGTCCCGAAGAAAGTGTCCTGAATTACCGCAATAGAGGCATAATTGCAGCTGCCTTCTTCTTTCCCGCTCTTTCTGGGTTAAAGATCCTCTCATGCCCCCTATTTGCATGGGTTCCACAGTGTCAGCTCCCTTATTCGAGGTCTGTGGTTTGGAAAACACTCGGGTATCAAATCTGGAGCGATCTGCCTTTCTGTTCTGTAGTCTATGGTCTAGTTGGACAACTAAGTCAATATAGTCTGAACATTCTTGTGGAGGATTCACAACCTGCGCTAGCACATCCTTGAGCTCTCCACGCAGACCTCTGTAGAAAAACGTTATTCTCTTGTCCTCGGGCCATTGTGTTTCCACTATGAGTCTATTGAAAGAGGGTATATAAGTCAAGAGGTCTTGGTTACCCTGTCGTAATGAGAGAAGTTCATTGTCCAAGGCATGCCCTTGTGCATGTCTTGCGAACAGTTTCTCCATGCTGGCCTGGAAGGCTTGAAAATCGTGTAAAACCGGATCATCCTGGGTGACTAAAGGGATCGACCAATCTGCAGCGCTGCCACTGAGATAAGAAAGCACGAAAGCCACCTTGGCCTGGTCAGTTGGGAATGCAGCTGGTCGACATAAGAAGTGCAGGCGGCACTGGTTGATGAACACTGCGAATTTCTTTGGATCACCAGCAAAGCGTTCGGGCGGAGCCAAGGGCACATTACCGGGCAGATTGATTTGCACTGGATTTGAAGCTGAGGCAGAAGGGTAACTTCCTCCTGGAACGGGCAAAGGTGTCTGCCCTGCCTGCGTTTGTAACAACTGCCTAGCAAGGTCCTCTGTTCGCTCCTTAGAAATTATCAGTTCTCTTCTTAGAGAGCTCGTTTCCTGGCGAGCTGCATGTACTTCTGCTTTTAATTCCCCAAGCAACTGGGCTAGTTGATCAGTATCTGAAGTTTCCATTGCGCCTGGGTAGGAGTTTAGTGGTCGGCTTCGCGTTCTGTAACGCTCACCTGATTCCCACGGAGGCGCGGGTCTTGGCAGGAAGGTGTCTGTAACACGAAACGTGATGTGCAGGATTCGGTTGGCTTCTGGGGTCGACCCTCTCCGCACTGTGTGTCGAACTCGAAGGGTGAGGTTTCTGCAGGTGAAATAATATGGGGATTAAAGGTCTGGGTTGCTGAATGTCCCTATCTCTCTCTCCTCCCAGATTGTCTGTTGAACCCCCCTCCCAGGTCAACGTGCTCACCTTAGATAGGTGAATGCTGGGCTCTCCATCTGCGTCTAGTGCAGGGTGCCGTTGCCAGTTCCTTCACTGGTGAAACGTGGGCCTCTTGACTTCAGAGGATGGGTACCGTCGTTGACTGCACGACCGGTAAGTTTCTGGACACCTTGTCTTTATAGTCTTTTATGCGTGGCACTGAAGCGCCTGGAGTTGCGTAAGTATGGCAGCGCTCTTACTGTCTCTTTCTTTGTCTTTGCAGGAGACGATGCAGAATGAAGAAATCCGGAATTCGCCGCGTGCCGGTAAGTGTGACACTGCGGTTGTCTTTGCAGGTGCAGATGCAGCGTGAAGAATCTGGAATGCACAGCGTGCCAGTAAGTATAATAATGCTGTTTATCTTTGCCGGCGAAGGTGCAGCGTTAGACACGGCCGCTGCCGATGGATCAGGTAAGCAAGCACTGCGTGTGAAAGTTCGTTCTGCTAACCTGTTGTTTCTGGTCTTTTGCAGGTGCTGATGTTGCTCGCGTACAGGAATGGTAAGTATAATTCTTGCAGGTTCAGGATCCCAAGAAGAAATGCTGGAACAGACTCGGTGAGCGTTCTGCTGCAGATGCAGAATAACGCGAAGCACGTTTCATCAATCGGGTGTGGTTTAAATAGCCTTGGAGTGATGAGGCGTCTCCTTCCACGGCCCCGTCTAGGTAAGAAAAGAGTTCCTGCTTCCAGAAGAGTTCCAGTGCTGTATCCAGGGAGTGGAGCTGACCCACCCAGGTAAGAAAGTAGTCCCAGTTCACCGAGGACTTCTAAGAGTCTGGCAAGTAAGCAGCATGGTCTGCCGCAGGTAAATCCACCCAAGCACCTTCACACCAATGATGAGCCCGGCGCTTCCAGTGCCGGGACCGATGCTTCTGATGAGCCTGGTGCCACCGGCGCCAGGGCAAGGTCCAAAAGGTCCCTCTGGGGACCGGCTGGTGCCTAGGATCAGGGTTAGGGGCCTGCTTCCAAGGACGTTGGGCTGATCCTGGCTCCTTGGAAGATGACAGTCTCTTCCAAGTTATTCTTCGGATTCCTTTGTCCAGTGGTCGACTCTGCCTCCAAGCTAAAGACCTCGCCTTTTATGCAGGTTTCTCCCATTCATTTACAGCCTAGCTGTCAATCACACAGCAAGGTGGCTGTCCTACGAGGACAGCCAGCCAATCACCTTTGGGTGCATTCCTGTAACCAAGGGGATTCATTGTAATTGTTTATTCATTTATAAAGCGAACCGGGCCCGGGGGCATCTGGGCGCAGAGCAGGTTACAGAGTTACATATGACAATGTAAAAAATAAAATACACAATACAGAATATATACACTGTGCAGCTATATACAGCTAAGCAGGAGAGTGTGTCATCGAAGTACATATATACAATGGATAGATTTCTTAGTGGCTGTTTCATATTTTGGTGAATTCAACAGAGAGATGTGCCAGGAGACATACTAGGTGGTCAGCAGTCTAGGGAGTGCAACCACTTCTTGACATTGGTTTTAAAGCAATGGAAGGGAGATATGGCTCTTAATGAGTCAGGGATGGAGTTCCAAAGTTGAGCTGCCAGGACTGGAAAGCTAGCACCTCCTGTTTTTTTTAAGTTTGAACTTGGGTATTCTGAGACTATTGGATTGTGCTTTTCTGATGGGACGTGTTGAGGTGTGTTTGGAGAATCTGTCCGTGAGGTATAGGGGAGCCTTGTTGGAGAGGCATTTATGAGTGAGGTTGAGTGATTTGAGCTTGATTCTGTCATTTATGGAGAGACAATTGGTATCACGTCTCACGTGGGAGATATGTTGGGATTTGGGTATGCCTAGAGCTACTCTTAGGGCATGTTCTGGATTGTCTGTAATTTAGTGGTATTGTGTTTGCTGGTGCCCAAGTATAAGGCATTGCAGTAGTACACTTTGGAAAGGATTAAGGCCCTAGCAATTGTAATACAGCTTGCCGTGGACAGGAATGGTTTGCATGCATAAGTCAGTTTGCATGTATATTTAATGGCAGATGCTGCGGCATAATTTGTTTATTAAGGTTGAGTCCTGAGTCAAGGTAGAAACCTAGTGTTTTGACCTCGTGAGAAACTTTGATCTTAATACCATCAATGAGGATGGAATTGTAAAGGGTGGATAGTTTAGTCCGTTTTTTGGGGGACCCAACGATTAGGAGCTCAGTTTTCTCGTCGTTGAGGCATAGGCCGTGGGTGGCCATCCATGTTTGTATAATTAGATAGATTTTATTGATCATGATTGTATCTTTGTCGTGGTCACCTAGGATAGGGATGAGAATCTGGGTGTCGTCAGCATAGTTGGTATATGAGACACCCAGATTGTCAAGTGTGTCAAACAGGGGCTTTGTAAAGATATTATATAGGGTTGGGGAGATGCAGGAGCCTTGAGGCACTCTGCATGCGATAGGTCCTGGGAATAGGTGAGAAGACTCGCATGGACCTTGTAACTGTTTCAATGGTGAGAATAAGAGTAAGACACTGAAACACTTAGTAGGTTGTTTTTTAACAAGTAACTTTTATTCACTTGAATTCTTTCTTTTTCTTTTCTTTTTTTAGGTAAAAGGATACGTGTTGCTAGATGGTCTACAGGATCACAGAGGAGAGACTCCTTTAACAGTAGATATTCTGGTAAGTTTCTAAATTCAGTCTCTTTTCCTGGTTTCTCCTTTGTTTATAGTCTATAAGTCTTAATATTGTATCCTTTCCACTTTCTTGTTATTTAATATACAGCTCATCTCTCTTCTACATTCTTCCTTGTAGCTCTGATCGTCACCTTTCACTATAATAAAGTCTCATGTGGCCTCTTCGCTTAACTGTTTAAACAACTGTGACACCGAGTGTATTTTCATGGGAATTCGTTCGTAAGACTGGCGCATTTATGTCCTCGATTCAAAGCACCTTGTTACATTTTCAGAACATTCTCAACAGTTTCATGTAGCCGATTCTTATACTGATCGTAGTGGACGGAGATTATAGGGCACGTACCTTATTAAGATTGGATCTCCTCTTAATAAGTTCCCTCTGTGTAGCCTGATATCGAGTGTTCTTCTCTTAGTGAAGACGGAACTTCTTTAAACATCGGTTTCCTTGTGGGCGTCTACATTATCTGATTGGATATGCAGGGACGCACCTTCAGCAAGTCTTTGTTTATATATTCGTCTCCGATACCTCGTCTGACGAACGGCCCCTCTTCGATTGGCTCGTCTGTGTTCAGCTGATTCCTCGCTGCTGGACGTGGTCTTCGTCTCTGCCTCCTCTTCAGACGAACGCTCCGTCTCTGATTGGATCGTCGGACTCAGCTGGTTCCCAGCTGACGGACGCGTCCTTCTTTCTATCGGAGAAAAGTCACCCCCCCCACAGGGCCATCTCATACTCGGGCGTATTACGAGATATAACAGATCTCTGTTTCTTCTTATAACTTCAGATCGCATCGAACAATCTCTTCTCAAGTACATTTAACATCTCACACAGCGCAACTTCTTTCACCAACAAAACTATATATATTTCTCCCTCGGGGACGCGCAATAGGCCCACTCATAACAGACACTTTCAGTCCTGGCCCCTTCAGTGTCCTAGTAACGGAACAGAAATAATAAACAGATTCGATTAGAAGAAAGGACTCAAATTCCTAAGAGTGCTTCTCTTATTGGAGGAAAAGACTTTCAATCATCCCTCCCAGTACTGCCTTCTCAGTCTTAGCCCTTTGTAGAGCTATATAACCTAGTATTGACAAAGTCTGCTTGGATACTGACAGACTCTGCTTTCATAGCAGAACTGTCACAGACCTGTTGTCCAAGAACAAGCTTATCCAGGTGGTGGCTTCCTTTGAAAAGTGAGCAGCTGTTTTAAGCACAGGGAGTTTCAGGCCCCTCCTTCACTTCCTGCGCTGCCAGACATGCTGGAGTCAGAGGCGGGCTTCACCACTGAACCCGCCAAAGACAAAACAAACAAAGGGACCAAACCGGGTTTGGCGCGCAGAGTAAATCTCAAGAAGGACATTCCCAACAAGAAATGGCAAAAAAAGAAGAACGGGCCATTTTGACAAAATGGGCACCCATGGGTGCTTTACTGCAGCTGCAATTGCAGCCAGCGGTAGAAACACAATGATAGGAAAAAGTAAACCACTGCCACCAGCCATTCATTGTAGAAAGGGCAACATAAAAATGTTACATGAGAAACTAGACAAAGGGGATACTAAGTAACGCCTCCAGCACCCTATTGTAAGATAGTGTGTGCTGGGTCTAGAAAGTTACAAATGTAAGTAAAGTCAATTTCACTGCACTGCTCTTGGAAACAGTAGTTTAAGCAAGAGAAGATATTCAAACCTTTGGGAAATCTGGAAGACCCCAGAGTCACTGCACTGAAGGTGCTGTGCGACACAATGTAAAAGGATGATGCCTATGGAGTTTGTCAGACTCCACAACCAAAAGAAGCACAGTGTTCAAATCAATGAAAAATACATGAGAGAGTGGGAAAATGGTCTCACTCTCTCCAGGACAAAAATGAAAAGCCCTAAAGTCCAGCAAAAAGAGCTGGGGGTCTCTAAGGTAGAAAGGTATGAGCACATTTCTGAGAATTCTTCCTAATACTCCTCTCCCCACATTAAGGGACAGGAGGATTTAATCCACTCCTGGATGAATCTCCTTACTCGAATCGGTCATACTTTCTGGAGCAACCGTCAGCATTTTGGTGATTACACCCTGACCTGTGTTCTATGGTGAAATCAAACCCCTGAAGGCTGATTGGCCATCCTAACAATTTAGGATTCTCCCACTTTATCTGCATTAACAATCTCAAGGGTTTGTGGTCTGTTTGAAGAAGTTTAGACCATACTTGTATGGATCTACTTTTGTAATTCAAAGATCACACAATTGCAAAACGTTCTCTTTCAATTGTTGCCCACCTTATTTCACAGTCCTTCAGTTTCCTAATGATGTAGCAGATAGTGTGTTCACTGCCTTTCTCATCCAGCTGACGCAGAACTGCACCTATTCCTGTATTTGAAGCATCAGTTTGTGCAATAAAGGATTTGTTGTAGTCAGGAGCTCTCAAGACTGGAGCTTGACAAAGGGCTGTCTTAAGTCCTTCCAATGCCCTGGTGCATTTCTCATTCCACCTGATCTTCTTGGGGAATTTGGGTGAGGAGATCACATTCAAGGGAGAAGCTATGGGCCCATAGCTCTCAATGAAGTTCCTATAATAACCAGTGAGACCTAGAAAGGCTCTCACTTGGTGAGTAATAGGGGTGGCCCAGTCTTACCTGGCTAGCCAATGGCCTTATATCACCTCCTCCTACCTCATGTAGACGGTAGACCACTTTACTCTGACCAATTTGACATTTGCTTGCCTTTATGGTCAAATGGGCCTGTTCAAGAGCCTGCAAAAAATATGCCAGGTGGTCAAGATGCTGTTTTCAAGTGGGGCTGAACACTGCAATGTCATTCAAGTATGCCATGCAGAAGTCCTCCATCCCATTCAGAACATGATTCACCATCCTCTGCAATGTAGCAGGTGCATTTTTTAGTCCAAAAGGCACAACCTTAAACTGCTAGAGGCCTCTTGGGGTGGAATATGCAATTTTCTCAAGGCAATGTCTGTCAGAGCCATTTGCCTGTAGCCTGATGATAGGTCAAATGTACTGAGGAACTTGGCTGAACCAAGTTTGTCCACCAGCTCATCTTTCCTAGGTAAAGGATGGGCATCAGTCATGTTGACTGTATTCAGAGCTCTCTAGTCCACACAGAATCTCATCTCCTTGGATCCTGCCTATAGCACTAGTACAACTGGACTAGTCCATGAACTTGTAGATGTATCTATTACCCCGAGATCAAGAATCTTCTTCACCTCTTCCTTTATGTGGGCTCTTACATGGTCTGACATCCTGTAACCCCTGCTTCTGACAGGGAGACTGTCACCAGTGAGTATATCATGCTGGCCCCAAGGGGTCAAGCATGGTGTCAGTGAAAAAAGGGAGGCAAACTGATTCAACAGAACTTTGCACTCCTCCTGTTATTATAGAGTCATATCAGAAGAGAGATTAACTCCTATTTTTCTATCTAAAGGCTGTCCCCTGAGAAGGTCAGGTAGAGGTTCACTCTCCTCCTCTCGATCAGATGCTAAGAGCAAAGCTCCCAGTTCTGGTTGGGATATATATGCCTTTAGACGGTTAGTGGGAAACACCCTAGGGGCCTCCATGGGATTTCCCAAGTCCACCAAATAATTGACATCTCCAAGTTTGCCCACAACCATGAAGGGTCCAATCCATTTGTCCTGCAAGGCCCTCTGCCTTGTATGCACCATAACTAGAACTAGCTGGTCTGGAGTATACTCCACCATGTTGGCCTTCTGGTCATGCCAATGTTTAAGCAGAGCCCAACCTGCTTTCAAGTTATCAGAAGCTTCTGTCACTATTTGTGTCATTTTCCTTCAGAGACCTAACACATAGTCAGTGTCTCTCACTGGCTCGAGGGAAGGAGCACTCTCCAACCCTTCCTTGATTAGGGCCAATGGACCTCTAACCGGATGACCATAGAGGAACCAACCCCTTCCCGAGGGACTTCTCTATAAGCAAAGAGAAGGCATGGTAGTAGATTTGTGCTCTTCATTGTTCTGTTAAACTTCTCCACCAACCCATTGGTTTTGGGATGGTAGGCGAGAACTTGTAGGTTACTCCACAGTTTATCCACAGGGCTTGCATGTAGTGGGACATAAAATGGGTCCCCCTGTCTGAGATAACCTCCTTTGGAAAACCAACCCTGGTGAAAGAAATCAAGGAGGGCTTCAGCCACTGCCTGAGCAGTAACAGTCCTCATAGGTATGGCTTCAGGATACCTGGTAGCATGGTCTACCACAATCAATATAAATTGGTTGCCTGAAGATGTGGGAGGGTCTAGGGAACCAACAATGTCAATCCCTACCCTCTCAAAAGGAACTCGCACCACTGGGAGGGGCACCAAGAGTGCTACATTCTTGGCTCCACTCTTGCCAGAAGTCTTACAGGTGTGACAGCTTCTACAGAATTTGTCTACATCAGACCCCCAACTTGGCCCAGTAGAAATAGAGAGAAATCCTTTCCTTGGTCTTCTTAAAACTTACGTGACCAGCTAGAGGAATCTCATGGGCTAACGGTAGAAACTGAGGTCTCACCTCTTGAGGCACTACCAGCCTTCTGTAGTCCCCTGGGGTAGACTCAATAGGCTCACTGTAAAGGAGGCCAAACTCCCAGTACAGGCTGTGCTTCCCTGGCTCTTGCCCTTCCAGCTGGGATGCTGTCTGTTGGCGAAGACCTTCAAGAGTAGGACACTCTCTTTGACCTCTGCTGAAGTCTGCCCTAAAGGGTCCACCTTCTGCAAGCAAAGCAAAGATTATATGCTGGCGTCACCGAGTGACCCCGAGACCTCGTTACCCAAACTGATAACACAGCTAAAATGTTAAGGTCTCGTGATTTAAGATAAATCTGAACGAAATGAGAGATACTGCCTCTTGGCTTGGAGCCCTGAGTTAAGCTGCCACAACAATTTTACTGGCAACGAAAAATCCATAACATACCCAGGCATTAAGTGAACACAAACCATTGAGACTGCACAGATGGGCCCCGCTACACATATCATGGATAGGAAGAATCTCAGTGATAAAGCTTAATGTTCTGCCTAGAATACTAGATAGCTTTCAATCCTTACCTCTGCCACTCCCCTCAGACGACTTCTACAGGCTAGATAAACAATGGTTATGAATTTAGCTTTCAATCCTTACCTCTGCCATTCCCCTCAGACTTCTTCTGCAAGCTAGATAAAAAATGGTTATGAATTTTATTCGGGGTAAGAAAACACTTACAGTGAAGGCAGATATTGTGAGGCAGCCAGCGCCCAGTGGGGTGGGAGGATTGGGCTTACTGCAGTTCAATAAATATTGGAAAAAGAGTGTCAGTTGGCGACAATGGAGGAATGGCCAAAAAGGGAATCAGATAGGCACTGGGTACATATGGAGCAATGGGAAGGACGCTCTGGGATATCTCCTGGCTGGGTACGACCGCACACCTAGGGCATACATACCGACACCCATTAAGACATTGCTGCAGATTTAGGAGGGAATTGCAGCAATTCTGCTATACCCTCATTGCCCTCACCTTTAACATGGATACATCATAACCAACAGTTTCTCCTGCTCTACAAAAAGGACCAATCGAGTCATGAAAGATGGGGAATGTAGATGTAAGAGATATGTTCTAAGCAATAGATTGAAGTCATATGAGGAGTGTAAAAGGGATTTTAAAGCGTCAGAACGAAGCATACATTCATACGTCCAATTAAGACCAGTTAATAAAGCTGCTGCTATCCGCCCACTTACAAAATGTGAACTCCTTGTGGCATCTGATCATCAATCGAGAGGGCTTATCACACACATTTATAAAATAATTACCCATAATAAGAGACCCTCAAATTCCTGTTCCAAGGAACATGCAGCTCCCCTGAATAGGCCAGAACATAGGTAAAAATGAATGGGAGAGACTCTGGAGGGACGTACATAAATCCACCGGGTGCATCACTAACAGGGAAGTCCAATACAAGATCAGAATACCAGCAAGGGTACATTACATGTATGAACCTCAACCTAACACATGTTGGCTGGGGAGGGGGATGACTTCCACATATGGTGGTCATGTCTCAAAATGAAGGTGTTCTGGAGAGAAGTACTAGCAGCTGCTAAAAGCATACTTGGCTACCCAGTCACAAATGATCCTAAATATGTGGTGTTGGGCCAGAAAGACTCATCTTCAAAATATGCATCTAAACAAGATAGACTTCTGTTAGGCAAACTCCTCTGAACAACAAAGCTCACCATTGCTGGTGGTGGAGGAGAGCCCAGCCCCCAGACCTAAAGGACTGGATCCAGAGACTAGGGTCCACAATCGCCCTAGACCGCTTGATCATCAACGTGGACTGTTGGACATGTTACACCATCTGGAGACCTGTCCTGGAATATTCTATTTACATTGACAAGGCCCCAACATGTCCTGTCCGCCTCATAGCATTCAACTTATTTATGAAGGATAGACAAAGTAGATGGAATAAACATGTTGATCCGGGAAGGCTAGACAGTAAAGGGAGACAAGTTAAGAACTGCAAATATTCAGAGTGGCTAGTTTGTCTGCTTGTTTGTGCTGGAAAAGTATCCCATATCGGGATTCGGGATAGAGGTGGGGAGGGGATTTGATTTAAACTAAATATGGGAGACTACTGTAATAAAAGTGGAATATGTGGTCTTTGACGTTCAGGGTCTATGCAACATGAAAGCCTCAAGTAGCTGTGTATAGGAGTTATAGGAGGACCTACTGTAACAATATTGGGAGACGTTAAGTTGTTTATTTGCCGTCGATATTCGATTCTTAAAAGACAATAGTAATTATATGACCAAAAAAACACAGAGCTAGCTCAAACAGTTCCTGAGGGATAGGGGGTGTTCTAGGCGGTCAATGAGTGGGGAGAAATCACAATAACACCCACATGATGTGTGCCTCTACGCACATCCCATATCTCCACTATGTTCACTTCCCGTGCGAATAGTTTGAACATAAAGGCAGCGCTTATAATCCCAACTAGTAACCAAAAATATTACAAATTGACATTGAATAGTTTTGTAAAGGTTCTCTTTTTAAATAGATCACCTATACTGATCTTCAGCTGGTCTTCGAGGTTCTCAGTTTCAGTAGATATGGAGAGGGGACACAGGGAATTAAAGTGAACTGCCCAGTATCACATGATTTAGGTAAACTGGAAAACTGGGACTAGACGCCAGGTCTCCAAGTTTCATGGATGACAAGTTAACCACAAAGCCAAAGCCCCTATTGGTTATAAAACCGCAGACACACAAATAGCACAGGCTTCGAGGTACGTCTAAATACATGGGCCAGAGTGAAAAACATCCTGAAAAGAAACTGCAGCAGGTTCATAGGCAGTTTACTGATTGTCTGAGAGGACATTTTGCCATACCTATTTTTGTTGAACTTAGTACTTCCTTTGAGAGCATTTTTTTCTTCAATTCCTCCAAAGTTTCAACCAGTTTTTCTTGAGCCTGTTCAGGATGCTCCAGTATGCATTTCCATCTTCTGATATCCTCAATAACCACAACTCTCTACAAGAAAGGAAGAATACAGAAATTAAAGCATTTGCTGCAAAGATAAAAGCCTTTGTCAGAAAAATCTACCTATATTCAGAGAAACGAAAGCAGATATCAGCAGAGCGCTCTTACCTTACTGAGCTATCTGAACCATATCCATTAGAACACAGCCAGCAAGTGTAATAGTTCATACCGAAATTCTATTTACTTTTTAAGAGGGTCAGACCTCCTCAAAAAGTTCCTCCTCTCAATGCCACTGTGTTCCAGAAGCACATGTGGTTCTGGAATACTTTAAAAGAGCACAACACATATTTCCACTTAACAAGGAATCAACAACAGATTAACATAACCCCCCAACCAACTTGAACCATGACAATGGACATTTTTTTTAAAACTAAACTAAAGAACTGCTATCTTAAGAACCAATGCCAGCATCACAGTTGTAATCAACCACAAAGGAAATGTTTCAACTTAAATGGAAATGTTCTAATTCTTCCACTGACACCTCCACCCACACACTTCGCCTCCTCACCATCACTCATTTCCTCATCCACACTCCTTACTTCTTCCCCCCTCATCACTCCATCAACTCCATCCTTAAGAGATTCCGATCTCTTCACGCGATGCCTCCTCACTTGATGCCAGCCTGTCATTGGACCACACCTCTTCACCATCAACCACTACCACACTATTCCTCACACCAGCAATCCTTTGGTGCCAGAAATTTGCTCTCCAGACATTTGAGGCTGTACCTGGAATTGTTAATCAGTACCCAATCCCCAACTTCCCATTTCCTTTACTTTTAAGATTTCGTCCAACGCTGCTTTATACTGACATTGTGCCTCTTCCACCATCCTCATCACCTCTGTCCGATCAACATTCACACTGCACGCCGTCCTAAACATCCAGGACCTTGTTACTGAGTGGGGTGTAATGCAATAACTCCATAACAGGTGTTTAGACACATTACTCAACAACAACCCTGATCTCATGGCCAGTTGAATGCCCCCTTTAAGAAACCTATTGCCCGTTCCACCCTCTTATTGGCTCTAGGGCAGTGGTCTTCAAACTTTTTTGGCCGGGGTCCCCCTGAGCAAACTTTGGGCAGGTCGGGACCCCCCAGAAAGGCCAAATGGACAGTATATATTGCGTGCCGTCAACTGCTCCCATCACAGTCGCTGGGCTCCCTCATCCCACTCCTACCCAGTCCCTGGTATTTCCCCACCCGATCACACCCTGGGCTCTCCCCACTCTGCTCCTACCACTATCCCATGGTTCCGCCCATTGTGCTCCCACCATAGTCCCTAGGTTCCCCCCATCCCGTTCCCAACACAGTCTGAGGTCCAGTGGCGGCTGGTGATTTTTTTAAGTGAAGGGGCATAACTATTTCACCCAAAAATGCCATAGCGACCGAGCATAGTGAGGGAGCCCGAACCAACAAAGGGAGGCTCCGGGGGGTTTCCCCCTGTGAATTTATTTCAAATAATGGGTCAAAATGTTGCATTGTAGAGCATACTTTTAACAAAAAAATGGGTAAATAGCCAAACAGTTTGCAATTGGTGCTGGGGGGCCCAGCTGGCAGGCATAACATTTTTTACTGGACATCTATTATAGATGTCCAGTAAAAAGATACCATCCCTGTCCCCTGGGCCCCACTGGGCCTAACACAATCAACATGATAATGTGTGTATCCAAGGCGATGCACATTCATACAGCAATCACTATAATTCACACGAGCATCCATCATCATACACTCAAAACATAAGCATACACGCATCCATACACGTTTAAATAAAAACAATGAACATAAACGTACCTTCTGCATTGGCCTGCGTGTGGGTGCTAAAACACCCTGCTCCGTGCTGCTCTGTTCGTATGTGCGAGAAGGCGCAGGAGCTCCCCCTCAGACACACAGACATGCAGTGCCCCAGCCAGCATTTCCAATGAACACAAGTGGTGACGTAGATGACCTCTCCAACTACAGGCCGATTTCCAACATCCACTACCCAGCAAAACTTCTAGAAACCTACGTATATGAACTAACCCAAGAACACGTAGAAAACCACCACCTGCTGGACCAAGCTCAAATCGGTTTCAGACTAGCGAGAGGAACGGAAACAGCGCTACTATCCATCTGGGACGACCGCAAAACTAACACAGACTCAAACACTACCTTAGCCCTTATTCTGCTCGACATCTCTGCAGCCTTTGACACAGTTAGCCACGACACCTTGACCAAAAGACTAGAAAACATAGGCATAACAGACACAGCACTACGCTGGACCAAATCACTCCTAGCAGACAGAACAGAAACCGCATGGATAAAACCTTTCAAATCCACCCCACGAGTCAACGATTGTGGAGTACCACAAGTATCCTCACTATCTCCACTATATTTCAACATCTACCAGACTCCGGTCATCAGAATCTTCAAAAAAATACAACATTACATGTTACAACTATGCAGATGACACTCGGATCTACAAAATCAAAGACACCGATGCCGACCATTCAACCCTAACCGACTGTCTAAAAAAAATGTCTTTGACTGGATGGATGCCAACAACCTGAAAATCAACCCACGAAAGACAGAAATCATGATCGTATCCAAAGACCAAGAGAACGAAACCACCATCACATGGCATACAGAAATGGGAAACGCACCAACACCATCGAAGGTAGTAAAAAATCTGGGAGTCCTAATGGACAACAACCTAACCCTGGAGCCACAAATAAATGCAACAGTGAAGAAATGCTTTGTCCTCCTCCGGGCGGCAAGAAGAATTCTACCTTTCCTCTCCTTTGCGCACAAAACACTCACTATCGTCGCCCTAATCATGTCTAAAATAGACTATGCAAACAGCCTCTAACTCAGAATACCAGAATACCTCCTGAAGAAACTGCAACGGATCCAAAATGCAGCAGCAAGACTACTCCTCAAACTATCCAGAAGAG
Source organism: Ambystoma mexicanum (assembly GCF_040938575.1). NCBI lineage: Eukaryota > Metazoa > Chordata > Amphibia > Caudata > Ambystomatidae > Ambystoma > Ambystoma mexicanum. The sequence goes on from NC_090922.1 coordinate 1,304,319,061, forward strand.
AACACATCACTCTAGCCCTAAAAACACTACACTGGCTCTCAGTAAAACATCGCATCACCTTCAAAACAATGTGCATAACGCACAGGGCAATCAGTGGACAAGAGGCAGAATTCCTACAAAAAAAAATAACAGTCTACAAACCAACGAGACCCCTCCGATCGAGCAACGAAATCTGCCTGGAACTCAAACGATACCGTAAGAAAAAACTTGGAGGCACCTCCTTCTACCACTTAGCCGCAAAAACCTGGAACAACATCCCAAAGGAAAAAAGAAACACTGAAGATCACCTAAAAATCAGGAAATCACTAAAAACCTGGCTCTACAACACCACAGACTAAACCTGGAAACCGAAACTGGAAAAAAGGATAACTAAACCGAAAAGACATGGACATCCCTGACCCAGGAGAGTAAAGCCCACGGCAGATGGACGGGTGACACCGGATAGACAGGAACACAGGCGGCATGCACGGATACTGAGTCAACTAACCCAGACAATCCCACCAACACTTCACCCGCCCCTCAATCTAAGTACCGCCAGGTACCACATCGGTGTGGAATTATCGAGATATTGGCTATCACCCCACTACCTGAGAGGCTGTCATTGGCAGGTGCACTGGCCACAGGAGTATGAATGGAGGTTAAGGGGAGCTATGAGAGAGCATGTTAGAGGCGGGGCTAGAGGAGTAAGGAACCTGTATTCCAGTCAGACCCAGAATATGACAGAGCCGCAACAGGGGAGACTACGCAAGCCGAGCGCTTCAATTCAGGTTAGAGATGCAAATTAACCAACCTTACTAACAATTTCCCTTTCTGCATATACCTCTCAAACTCCAAACCAAACACAACCAAAACCTACAGCACAACAAACCGCACAAACTTCACTACATTGCAAATAAATAAATAAATAAATAAATAAATAAATAAATAAAAAACACACATAGCCTTGAACAACAGTACACGACGACTACTGGCCGCAAACACCCCAGGCCCAGCCAACGGACCCACCGGGCTGAGACCGCCAACAGCACATCACTGCTCTCTTGCACTTTTCCTGCTTCCTCCCACTAACTCAACCTCCCCTCCTCTTTCAGAGCCGCCAGAGCGCCAAGGGATCACTCCGGTGGCGATAGTGCGCGGTACAAATGTCCTTTAACATCAACATGAGCTATGCAATGCTGGCGAACTAAACTGAACTGTCAAAGGGAAACTAAGTTTCCCTTTGACAGTTCAGCCAGCCCAGGAGCACTCCATCAGCTGGAAAAAGCAGCTGAGGTAGTTCTCACTGTTTCACTGGGCTGGCTCCTTAGCTCCTCCATAATGGGTGAGGGGCCACTGGTTGGGCGCCCCCTTGCCATTATGGATGAGCCTCCAGGCTCGGACTGGCCCATAGGGCAATACCTGTACCAAAAATGTAAAATGCTAGTGTAGGCCAGTCAAAATGGACCACATTTTGGCCAATGTGGACCAGTTTGATGAGTTACTTAACTATGCAGTTAGTAATTTTGACCATTGTTGCTGAATATATCACCATTTATTTTATTTTATTTTTTTATTTACATCATTTAGTTTTAATTAAACCTTTGGTGCAACAGTATGTAAAAACTCTGGTAACATTCAAAGACATTCAGATAAGAACAAGAAAGAGAAACAGCCCGAAGCACAAAACATAACGTAACATAACAGTCACAAGAGGTCCTTTGGCTCCTCCAAATCCTCAAGTCAACTCTTCTCTCACTTCATTGAAGCGATCAAACCTACTGTCCACATAATTTCTACACGGCCATCCCTCCACTGTCCATTCCATCACTTTGCTAAATACTGGGTCATCTCTGTCTGCCGACCTCCATTCCTCCCCATGTAAGGCGCCCCCTGCTCAATACTGGCCACAATCATTTCTTCTTCCTTTCTTTCTCCCTGATCACCTTCACTGCCACAGCCTACCAGCAGAGGAGAGAGGTAATCCGCCACTACATTCTCCTTGCCCCTAAAATAGCACACTTGAAAATCGTAACGTAATCCTAATCCCCATTTTGAAATTCTGGGTGAGCCGCTGGACCAATTTCCACCATTTAACATCTGCACCAATGGTCCGTTATGCGTCATAACTGTACACCGTTGGCCCCACAGAAAGAAATGTAAATGTATGGCAGTCCAAAATACCGCCAATGCTTCTCTCTCCACAACTGAATAGATTTTTTAGCTCCCCTCAATAGCCTAGATGCAAAAGCTATCACATGTTCTTCCGTCCAACAGGCTAACTGTGACAAAGACGCTTCCAGGCCCATTAAACTGGCATCTACAGTCAACACTGTTTTACAACCACTCACAAATTCCCCTAAAAAAGGTGCATTGGAGATCCCTTTTTTGATTTCCTGGAACACTTCCATACACTCATCTGACCACAATAAATTCCCTCCTTTCTTCAATAACGCTCTCAATAGAGTCAAGATGAGAGAAAAATTGTTGACAAACTTGTGGTAGAACTCTGCCATTCCCATGAATGACCTTAACTGATCTTTATTCTGCTGTGCGGGTGCCTTACTAATTGTTTCTACTAGATTTTGTTTGGGTGAAATTGCTTGAGCTGAAATTCTGTGCCCCAGATACTCCACTCCACGTACCCCAATCTTACATTTGTGCGCTGCACTGCAAGTCCAGCCTCACTCAACCTTTTCAGCACATCCCTCAATAACCTGTGTCATGTTGTTCAACATAATTGGCAAAGATGAGAATTTCGTCCTGAAACACAAATCACATTGCTGACGCCCTCCAAAACCTTCTCCATCACACCCTGAAAAGCAGCTGCAGCCGACGCCAACCCAAAGGGAATTCTAAGGTATGTAAAAGATCCTTCCATGTAATCAATGATGTAACATCTTGACACTTGCAATAAAGGTACTTGGTGGTAGGCAGCGGACAAATCCATCACTGTAAACCAACTTCCTTCTCCCAACACAGCCAACACTTCGGATATTACTGGCAAGGGGCGTCTCTCCCCTAAAATATTCGTATTAGTTCTCTTAAGTTAACGCATAAGCAAATCTTCCCATTGCTCTTCGCTATGAGCACTACCGGCAATAACCACTCCATGCCATGCACCCGCTCTATCACTCCTCTCTGTAGGGGTCCATCAAGTTCCTTATGTCGCTGTTCCTTCATGTGGCGGGGAACTGGTCGTACTTTATGCACTATTGGTTGTGCTTTTGTCTTCATTTTGGTACAGTGTTCAAAATCCCTTAGCTTTCCCAAATTCTCTGAACACCATAGGAAATTCTGAGGCCCAATTGTCGTCCACTTCCGCTATAGTCACCGGAATGGGTGCACTTGCCTGTATGCAAACCCCTAGGTTATTTTGCTCCTCCCATCCTAGCAAGGAGGATCCTTTTTTTTTTGCTACTATTGGTTAGACACTTGTCTTCATTTTGATAGTGTTTAAAATCCCTTAGCTTTCTCAAATTCTCTGTGAACACCATAGGAAAGGCCCAATTGTCGTCCACTTACGCCATCGTCACCAGAATGGGTGCACTTGTTTGTAAGCGAAACCCTAGGTTCTTTTGCTCCTCCCATCCTAGCAAGGTGGATCCCTTTTTTGCTACTAGAATGTTCGCTGTACGCTCCCTTCCTTTATAGCCAATAAATCCTTGGAACTTCCCTAATAGTTTAATCTCCGTCTCACCGTAACCACATGGTTGGATGTGAGGTGGTGCTAACTCTTGCATCCCCCTCGACAGCGTTCCTGTGAATGTCTCCTTTTGATAGAATTGTCCATGGCGAAGCACTATCTACCTTCATTGACACACTGGAACCATCAATGTGAAAAATGTCCACTGGACCTTCCATCCCTCCAGACACTGCTGATATTTCAAATACGTGGCAGGGTTTTCCTTCCCCGCTTTGAGGGGTTGCCCTGATCTCTTGTTCTTGTTGACTTTGTCTGTACTCTACAGCATTAATATTGTTCTCCTTACACATTCGTGCAAAGTGACCCTTATGTCTGCACTTGATGCACTCAGCATTCCTCGCCGGGCAGAATACACTTGTTGATGCATGTCTTACATTTCCACATCTGAAGCATTTGTACCTAGGACACTCCTTCCTTGTACCAGTGCCCTTTTTTCACTCACTGGACATACCCCTTGGTTGTACTTTTCTATCTTTATCTCTTTGGTGTACTGTGTCATTTGCTCAATACCCATGGGGGGGGGGGCACTGGTTAGCCTGTTGGCCTTGGGCCTCTGCCCTGTCCATAGTGCCACCACCATTAGTAGAGAAAACTCATCATACAGGCACAGTGAATCTATGCTTAAAGTTACCCCTCCATTCCTAGCATATAACGTGTCAGAATCTGCTCACTTTATGCCTCTGTACCAGTAAATATATTTGGATCCTGATTTCTATGCCCTAATACCTTAGCACACAGCTAGAATAATTCATTATGCTAGCCACACATATGTATGGGTAATTACACTGTAGCCCACATCTGGCACACACACTGGTCTGGCTCACTGTGTTTTTTGCCTGTGTACCTTACACATAGCCTATTTCAAGTCAGTTTGTGATCAAACAACTGTTGAGCTTGAACACCTGGCACTAAGTTGAATAGAATAATTGTGTTAGCCTACACATCCATGTTTAATTGGTATATATAATCATACTGCTGACCCCCATGACACATAGCTACATTGTTTTTTTTTGTCTGAAATCCTAACAAAAAACCTTTGACTCCCCATTGTGTTAAACTGCACAACCAGCAATTTGAATCTTGATGTTTTAGCATCTACATCTGTATAGCTCACTGTACTGCTGACCCCATAACAAAGCTAGATTGGCCACCCTTTTGCCTGAAATTCCAAGTGTAATCTTGTTTTTAGAATAGCAACTTGTGTTTAGACTAGCAATTGTCCAGGGTGAACCTCTCTAGCAACCAATACATCTGCATAGCTCATACCACTGACCCCAGAATACATATCTAGATTGGCTGTTTTGTGCATGAAATTCTAGCAAAAAGTGTTTGACTCATTGTGTTTAGACTGCATGGCTAGCGATTTTCTGGACTAAAACTGTGTTTACCATCCACATCTGCACAGCGAACTATTGCTGCCTGCATACATAAGACATAGTTGAGTTCCGATGCCTTTGGGTTTTTCATTTTGAATGCTGCCACTGAGGTTTTGACATGCTGGAACTTACTACTGCGAGATTCCACCAACTTTGAAATGTCTACTGTTAAGATACAATATTGTGCTGCTTTTCTAACCTTGCCATTTTGCCACTGTGATGTCTATCATTTTGAGCACTGCTGTTTTTGAATTTTTCCACTTGGAGTGTGCTGTTGTGAGGTTTTACCACATTTGAAGTTGATATTGTGAGGCTTCACCACATTCAAGTTCTGCTACCATGATGCCTGTACCACTTTGAGTCCTGCTACTTTTGAATTTGGCCACACTAAGTCAATGTATACTGCTCTGAGCCCGACTGCAATGGAAATGCGCTGGTCCGGTCTCTTCTACCTCTGAATTAGACCACTAAGGCAACACTGGTCTTAATCTATACCACTTGAGATTCCAAATTCCGAATAGAGACTTACATCCATTCCACAATAAGCTAGTATCCATCATTTATCTAGCCTTCAATAATGGCAAATAGCTCCAAAATAAGAAGCAACAAATGGTGCAGCAGAAATGAAACTGAGCATTCGCCTAGACAACATCGGTACTCCTCCATCCTCCCCACCCACCCAAGCATGCAAAGGCCCAACTAGCAGCACCTTCTACTTCTCCCTTAACTAACACCCCTGCCCTTACCTATTTAACACCCCCCACTGTCTCACAGCATCCTTTAACACAGACTCAACCCTCTTACAGCTGACCACACACCCCACCCGCCCTTCCTTGATAAAACACACACCTTTCTTCACCTCGCACCCCATTTATATTCACTGGACACCCAACACATACATCTTCAACAAACCTACTCTCGTCCACCTCCAGAATTTAAGCTAATTCGCCTGTAACTACTTCCAACACATTCAACCCCTAACCCACCAATGCTATAGACGAATCACGAACAACAATTGTGCATCCCCCATCTAACCTACCACAGCTTCTGGCGTAACATTCTCACCTGGTTACGCTCCAGTGATCCCCATGACTGATCATACCCACAAACTAAAGCCTATCTGAATGTTTTTATGTATATGCTGAATTGTAATTACTGTATGTTAATATGTAAATATGTGCCTACCCTGTAACCAAGTTTTTATGTAACCTTATCTTCCTGTCGTCTGTTGCGCCCTGTTACCTCTAGGTTTTGCGCGCCATACCAAATAAACAAACAAACAAAGCTCTCCACTGAGAGTCCATCCCCTCCCGCCCTGCTAACACCTTACAACTCCACCATTTCCATCTCCACTCAATGCCTTGCCAGAACACCCCTGCCACCAATTCCCTCCCTCCACCCTCACTATCTTCCATCGCCCAACTGGCACCTTCCCATCTCCACCTACCACCCTCATACGTATCCCTGCGTGCACCATTTGCCCACCCCGTCCATTCATCAAAAATACCATAACTGCCTACCCCTCCACCCATCTCAAACCTTCACATAACACCAGTAGCAACTTCCCCTCTGACCCTGCCACCTCTTCTAACTGCATAAATCACCTCCCACCCATGAGGGACTGCCCCAACACACCTCATACAGCCTATCCAGAATGTAGCTGTCACTCGTATCGTTACCTCTCAGTCAACACGACTTCTTTCGCCCACATCTGACACCTGGCATGCCTGAGGGAACCGCCTCTGCCCACTCGATCTCCCCCACCCCATGATTCGACAACTAGCACCCCATTGACCAACAACCATCTCCTGTGTAACCCATCAGTCCAGTCCTCTCCCACCCACCCACCTGGTCCGCCCTATCATAATCCACACACACCTTCACCCCGACTAAAATTGACCCCCAGCTGTTCCTCAGCCACCACAAACAGACTCTCGGCTTGCAACAATATGCACCTTGCGAGCAATTCTTGCCTCAACCTACATTCACCTAATCCACCTATTCTTACTCTCACAGCCCCAGCGTGCTCACAAATTAGAAGCGTTAAGACACCTTGCTTCCCTTGCAATACCGTCTGACCTTAACTCCCACTACCTTCCCCTAAGACAAAATAAAAACACATCAACACACTCTCTTTCCGCTACACCCCCAAATCCAGTGAAATCCCTCAACCTGCTAAACAGCGCCCAACGCTTGAAAGCTTAGCAGTTCACCACCCACATCAAGAGGAGATTGTCTCCCGAGTCACATGCACGTAGAAGGACCTTGGAGGATAGGAAATGTGACGCACGCAATGGATCTTAGGGAGGTAGGAATGGTCTAGCACTCTCTCACTAGTCTGTCCATTAACGCAGATGTTTTATGATGATATCCCAGCACTCTGTAAGGACAGCCACACGGCAGTATCTTTGATATGCAGAAGGCCTGGCATTGCAACTAGAAGCAAGCACACGCAGGCTAACACATGTTACACTTAGAGCAGTTACGCCTTATTATGTTTAACCCGCCCATAGCGCTCAAAGATTTATGTTGGTAACCCACCATTGCACTTATAACTGCTTAGGTCAGCCGTTGTAATGCTCAGTGTTCATATGTAGTGGTTTTATGCAGATATCCTCGACATCGTACTTAGTAGACTCCTTTGGTTAGCATTTATGGAACTGGGAAGACGATGTTTAGTTTATTATTTGTAGAGCACACCTAACCCTGAGGTATCTGGGCGCTTGAACTTAAACAGTTGTTACAAATACAGTAGCAAGGAACAATTGACAATTGGCCGATGACTCGTGTTACAGATCGGTCAACAAGCCAGCATGGGCAGTGTGTACAAGGAAAAAGTATGACATACAGTTACAATTAATTTAAATCAGTATAGGTAAGCGAGTAAAAAGGTGGGACAGAGTTGGAGACGGTTGGGTCTGAATTTTAATTTTGCTGTGCTATGCTTTTACTTTGGGTCTAAAGGCCCAGAACGAGGGTTCGGCCCCAAGAGTTGGGGGGTGGGGGGGGTTCCTGAAGCATTTGTCTGCCAGGTATTTGGATGCTAAGTTAGAAAAGCATTTGTGTGCGATTACTAGCGTACGCAAAGAAATTGTGTCGCGCACTAGGAGCCAGTGAGAGTCCGGTCTAATGGCAGAGATGTGGTTGGGTAGTGGGATATTTAAGGCTGATCTGAGAGCATTGTTCTGTAGAACTTGTAATTTATTGAGATTTCTTTTGGAAGATCCTATGAGTAGAGTATTGCAGTAGTCTAGCTTTGATAAAATCAGAGCTCTGGCGAGAGTCATGCAGCTGTTGGTAGACAGGTAAGGTTTGCAGGCAGTGATCATTTGGTTGGTGCATGCGGTGGCTGTGGTGTTGACTTGCCTTTTGAGGGAGAGAGTAGAGTCTAAGTAGACGCCAAGTGTTTTGACCTCACTGGCGACATTGATGATGTTCCCATCAATGTTGAATGCTTTATACTTTGAGTCTAATTTGTTTAGGCGAGCTTGGGACAAAGGCTACGGGAAGCCATCCATGCCTGAATGTGGGGTAGATATCATTTAGCATTTTAGAGTCTTTGTCATAGGAGCCGGTGAGAGTGACGAGGACTTGGGTGTCATCTGCATAATTCGTGTAGGTGACACCCAAGCTATCAAGATGGTCAAAGAGGAGTTTTGTGAATATATTGTAAAGAGTGGGCGAGACAACTCTGGAAGTGATAGGTACTGGATCGGCAGACACTGAGGGTGCGAAGACCCTTGTTGTTCTGTTCGATACAAAGGATTTAATCCAACAAGCAGTGTTTGGAGAGGACGAAGCAGCTGTGGTAAAGTGTTTGGTGAGGATCTGGTGGTCAACCAGATCAAATGCTGCTGAGAGGTCCAATAGTAGGAGGATGGAGAGGTTACCTTTGTCTTTGGCCTCATCCATTTGAATTTTTAGATCGAGTCAGGCTGTTTCAGTGCCGTGCCTTGTTCTAAAAAACAGATTGCTGCAAGCCTAAGAGGTTGTTGTCCTCGAGATGTTTTTGGAGATATGCTGCTCTATCTAGTATTTTTAGGAAGAAAGGGACTGTTGTTATGTGTCTGTAATTAGTTGGAATGTTTGGATCTAAGTTTGGCTTTGAGGAGAGGCATAACCCATGCCCCTTTAAGATTGTTAGGGACCAAGCCACTTTTGAAGGATGAGTTAATCAGGGAGGTGATGAATGGGGCTAGTTCTTTAGCAACTTCCTTAATGATAAGGGCTGGGCAAATGTCTCCCTGGCATCTCAAGGGTTTAAGACCAGCGATGATGGCTTCTACTTCCTCAGTGATGACTGGAGAGAAGTGAAAAGGGAGACACACTGAAGGCTGAGGGTCATGAGGATTGTTAGAATTGGTGGTCGTGGATAGCACACCATGCAGCGTCTTTGGTGCAAGTTACCGTGGGTGGTGTAGGTGATTCCAATTCCCTGAGTATAGTAAAGAGTTATTTAGTTCCTGATTTAGCATTTTGAATTCGGACATTGTAAATCTCTCTTTTGGGATTAAAGATAGCTGTTTTGTAATTGGTTGCAGCCGTGGTAAACTTTTCCTTGTTAAGGATAGGTGTTTTTCTCCAGGTGGCTTCAGGAGGATCCTTTAGTGTTGCGTTTCTTTTTTTTTAGATTTGTAGTAAACCATTTATTTAGGTGGGCTGTCGGTTTAGCCTTTTTTATTTTTAGCGGGGCAATGTTTAGAGCTTGATCTAAAGGTATAGTTGTACATGTCTACAAAAGTGGATGGGTCCTTGTCGAAATTTTTGGAAGGATTAGTAATGGGGTGTAGTAGGGGTAAAAGATTGTCTAGTGTAATGTTGCAAATATTTCTGGATAGGGTCGGGGGGGTGGGGTGCGATGGTGGAGCTAACGTTGAGGCAGACCCTATCCTGTAAGGTAAATGTGAGGCAGTGGTGGTCTGACCAGGCACACAGCACATTGTTGAGGATTGTTGTGGTACAATTTAAGTCAGCCAGCCAATCCAGAGTTCTGCCTTTGTTATGCGTAGGGTCATTGATGCGATGTTTGAAGCCAAGTTGTGAAAGGGAGTTCTCAATGGTTGTGGCGTTAGTGTCATTCAGGTCATGAAGGCCTAGGTTGAGGTCTCCCAACAGTACTATTTGGGAGCCTGGTTTAGTGTTTCGCGTGAGGAGGAGGGTAATGTCTTCCTCAAAGGAGGAGACTGTGCCGGGTAGTCGGTAAATGAGATGTAGTAGGAGGGTACGGGTGGCTGACAGAGGGAGTTTAACTGATAGGAGCTCACCAGAGAGGAAACACTTGTTGGGGAATTCTCTAAGACCCAGATGAGTTTTAGCTAAGAATGCCAATAGTTATCTGGGAGAGCTAAGGATAAAGCTGGTCCTACAGCCGGGTATAACCTTTTCGGTTATTGCCGGGAAGTATAGTTGGTTAGTAGAAATAAGGTCGGAGATGTCAAGGGCGTGAGCTAGTAGAGATCTAGCGTTAATGAGCGCTCCTTTGAGGATTGGTAAGTCTACATCTGGTGTTGCAGGTGCTGAGATTCTGGTTGTAGGTATGCAGATGCTTATATTGGAATGGATAGACTCGTTGGGGAGATCAGTAGACAAGGTACTAGTAGGATTGTTAGTGGCAGGTGGTATAATGGATGTAGTTAATGCCTTAATGCGGTGGAAACGCGAACCCAGTGTAGGATTATAGAGGTTACCTGTCTATGGCGCTTTAGAGAACCCCATTATCCTAGTCTCTATGGCAGCCTGTTGGTCCCACCCTAAAGAGGTTGTAAGACAGCAAGTCTATGGCACCTGGTAGACTTGAGAGTAGCCTGTCCATAATGTCTAGAAAAGTCTACAAAGATAGCCGACTTTTCCTCCCCACATAAGACCAGATGATACAGCGACATCAAAGATAAGCTCCATTAGAGCTTAAGGTATGTGTAAACGCACCACAGGCACAGCTACCCATCCACGCACTCCAGAACGCAGCTACAACTTTGACAAATTCGGTCTAGCTGGTCACATAACCGTTCGCACTGAAACACCAGACCTGCCTCAACACCTCTGCCATTAGAATACAGCGACAACCTAAGACACGCTTTCGGTCTAGCTGGGTACACATCGAAGCTCTGCACTAGCGCTCTGGCATGACCCCCCCCTCTCAGCAACCGTCTACATGCCTGACCTCTTGGGTAACTTACCGGAGAATAGCCTGCCCTCCTACGTCCTAATGCTGGCCATATGCACACACGCATCGTAAGTCTCCTCTCAGAGCCTTCCCATATCTGGACTTCAGTCCCCGAGGGCATTCCTACCACATAGCACTTTGAGGCCATACAATTGGGAAAAGGCGCTGTATAAATGACAATACAAAACATCTCTCACTTAGAAGAGTTATAACACGGCCAGTAGGTTAGTCCTTACCCTTAAAAGTTATAGGAATAATCCCTATGGATGGGTATTTGTGCTTTTAAATTCACTGTTTGGACGCATATTCTTTACAAACGTTCTTGAGGGATAAACCCCAAACGCTGCATTGTGCGGTTGGGCTTGCTTGCATGGTTTAATATGGGGACACTCCGGAAAACATTCCGAGGGCCACTGCTGGCTACAAGTCGACCCCAGAATTTGGTCGCCGTTTGGTTCACGAACACCCTACCTTGAGAGATTCGATTGTTGCCTGTCTGTACACCTTGCGCTTGGGTGCCGTGTTTTGCAGGCTTTCGTCGCCCTTTGGTTTTCGTATTACGAATTTATCCATGAGTTCAGCTGAATTCAAAGGTCCCACGTTCTCCTGGGGTCCAAATAATCTAATGCGGAATTTCAGTCAATAAAGCACCGTGAAGCTACTTGTCCGACCACTTGAATAAAACCTTTAAAAACAAAACAATCTTTGTATAGGATTGGCTGATCACAAAACCGTTAGACATAAGGTAATCGTTTGTCGATACAGTCCATCGCCTTAACTGCTTCTTTATTACATGATACATCCCTCTGGTTGAAGTGCCATCCAATCGCTAACTACGAAGTCAACTTTCTACGAACTTCCGTTTCCGGCGGAGCCAGTAGTTCTTCGACTATGTGGATATCAGTCGTGGGTTTAATATGGGGATACTGCGAGGGCGACTGCTGGCTACAAGTCGAAACGGGTGAGAGTGTGAAAAAGAACTACATGTCCCAACTTCACCATGTAGGGGCAAAAAAAAAATGCCTGGTGAAACTTGGGAAGGGGCGGACTGGTAAATATAGCGGCCATTTTAGCATTGGGGAAATATAATAAAACATACTTCTAAGCTTCGTTAGTTATTCTGACCATATGTAAATGCAGTGGTAAAGAATAGTTAAAATGTAAACATTTGATATGTGAATAAATTAATGGTTATAGTGAATTAAAACTAAAACATATCAAAACATTACGTTTGGATCTACTACTTCAATATTATTATTTGTTTCTTTCTTTGTGTACTCTCCAAAGGTGTACACAACTAATTTTCGAAGATGGCTGTCAGTGTAGTATACGGTCAACATGGCTTCAGTTTGCAGCCACGGTGACTTTTTCTATGTCTATGCGGAAGTCTTTACCAAGTCGGAAAAAACAAACACAGTATACAGCCACAGAGAAGGCGGATAAGATGGCTGCTCTGCGGGATGTTGTGGTGTTCTCCCTTTTGTTAGGCCATATTTTGATTATCAGGGCGGAGACAGACCCATCTTCGTCCCCTGATGGTTTTGATTCTGTGCTAGGAGACTCATCCTCTTGCCACGGGACCTGTCAGCTAACGTACCCGCTCCACACTTCCCCTCAGGTGAGTCACGAGCCTTCACCCTCACAAAACAAAACACATTACATCAGTTAAGCCTTGAACTCGCACGAAAACCTTCTCCCTGGACTACGCAACCCAGAAGTGTGCTTTCTCTCAACCCTCTAAAGAACGCTGACACGTTTCCCCAGGATGTAAGTCCCGAACCTTTGTACAGATCCACCCAGATCATGATCTGACAACCCACTAACATGAATACCCCACAAAACAGATAACGTGTACTTATTGCCATGCATCCACCGTAGCCCCAACCCCAACGGCCTTTTGTAAATGTAAATCCAGCAATTAAAAAGTTCCTCGCGGTACACCCCACTCCCTTCCCATTCGGCAATTCACCTGCTGGTAGGGAGAGGTGAGAGAGCCTGAGATTTCACTGGTTGGACTGAGCTAGGGGGTCTGGCCTGGCTCTAAGAGCCCAACACGAGCCGAATCACAAACATGATTATTCCAGCTGTCCTACCTTGCACCCTACAAATACCCATAATTGGGACCAGGTTCATGACCGCGGCAGGACGACCCCTTTAGGCCGTCAGTGGCAGGTCCAATGAGAAGGGGGGGGGGAGGTAGGGCGGGTGGCACTTCAGCATAGTTTGTTTTTTGTTGAGGATCCAGATGCTGTTGAGGGTCGCTGCCCAAGAGAGGAACCAGCATGGCAGAGCATTTCAGCGCAGTAATCTTGGTCTTCCAATGTGTGGTCCAAGAAGGGAGCAAATTATAACCAACCAACTCCATGGGCTCCATTTCCCCACTTGAAGAACACCAAAGAAGTCTAGAGGCTTCCTTTGGCAGGGAATAAACTTCACTTCATCAGAGTGAGTGCCAGTAGCTTCACATCGTTGCAAATAATATTTTATTACACATCTAAATTGTACTATTTTTCTTGACTGCATAAGCACTGTAGTCCACTCACATGCTTTTGGCCCGTGACAAACGTGGTGAAATCAGTCCACTGGACTGCCAAAGCCCTAACACTAACCTACATTTCAATGGGCTCTCACCTGTCAAAAACAAAATCATTGGGGTTCACCTGCCCTGGGAACAATAAAGGGTTAGATGAAAAGCAGAAGTGCCATAAAGGTTGCGAAACGATCTGTGTAGATCGCTGTGTGTACATGGCCCAGGAGAAGAACCCACCTAAATGGCAGAAGGGTTTTCTCTTCTACCACACATCAGTGATCTCCATGCAAAGTAAACAATATTAGAATTCCCCTTTAGAAGTCTATTTGCATGTGTTGTAATCACTCAAATACAAGAGAGTACTCAACATTTTATTAACGGAATGTTTTTGCACCATACATATTTGGGTAAATATCCATATAATGTATGCATCATCCTATTGAATTAATTATGCCAGCGCCTATTAGCCGGGCATCAAATGTCACTTATTTTAGCAATTATTTATTTATTTGGTTGATTTAATCAAATGAATGATTTTTACAAAACATAGTAGAAAATGAAGTGAAGAAAGGGAGAAAGTGAAAATGTAGAACAAGAAGCTGTATCATGAAAGGGAAGAAAAGAGAATTTTTAGCAATGATGAAATTATGGATTTGTATCCAAGAAATTTTAGATATATTGTAATGATTGTTATAATTAATGGTATATGCATAGGAATTGATTAATGGATGTTGTATTTTTTACTTTGATATATTTGATTTCAATTATTTTGTTTGCATGATGTTTGGAACATTTATTGTTTAACCATAACAGTTTAACTGACATACAAAAATATTAAAACACGTCAAAGCTACTAATGTGAACAACCACCGACTAATTTTGGAACATAATTGTACCCTTTCACCTGTACTTTTGCTCCTTGTGAGGCTGCAACAGTTCTCCCAAAACCTGTTCTGTTAGTTCTTGCCTTTCAAAGAGACAGTGATGAAGGGGTATTACCTCCACTCTTCCTCGTCCCAGTACTTGAGGCCCCTGCCTCCGACACAGGACCTTCTTTTTATTTCATATCCTATAATTCCTCCCCTTAACTCACGGCATCCAGTTTAATTTTTCCTGCCTCCTGCAGGTTGGACTGTTCACAGCGCAGGGTTCGTTCTGGGGAGCTACAGTTACTGACCCCCTGGTGGGGCTGTGTGGCAGGGCCTCGGTTCCCCCCTGATGACGCGTGCTCCCTGGTCCCCTGCAGGGCTTGGGTCCAGGTTAAGCAGGAAGCCTCTCCCTGTTTTTTGCCTGGCCCAAAGCTGGCGTGGAGGCATCGATGCCTGGGTCCTGCAGGGCCCGGGGCTGCGGTAAGAAGATGAGGGCTGGGGTGTTGGACCCATGTATGCCCCGGGGGACTGAGTGGGGAATATTTGCACACCTTTTCAATTCCGGTAGGCCCCACGGGACTCGGCGTTCCGTTTGTTGCAGCATTACGACGGTTTGGTGACCCTTGCGGAGGCTCCTCATCCAGAGGGGAGGGGGGAGTTTTCATGTTTCTCTGTGTCTTGAGGGGAATGCTGAATGTAACAGCCCATTCCCATGGGGGTGGATTCTTTGTTTCCCCTGTTGGTGGGTTTTCTCCTGGCGTAGATTTGATGTTTATGGGGGGGAACCAGATAGCTCAACAGGTGGCACGTGGGTCCCCCAGCTATAACATGCAGGGTTCAGGCCACCTCTCGGGCATGTGAAAGTAAAATGGCTGATTGAGGTGCAAGTTAATATATTTTAAACTCAGCTAGTGGCGTGCTTGTTTATTGTTACTGCTCACCTGGGGTCAGTGCTCTGCTGCACTAGGTCACCTTGCCCTGTCCCTTTTCTTTTCATATGAAGTAGTGACGGCACATGCTGTTGTCTCTGGAATGCTGCAGGACACGGTGGGGTTTGTGCCTCCCGAGGGCGGGTTGGCCCCTTCTGCGGGGGTTGGGAGGGGCAGGGTTGTTGGTGGTGGGTGCTCCAGTGGCCTGGAGTTGTATAACGACAGTGACGGACCATTGCCGTGGGAATTGGGTTATTGTTCTCTCCTGGAGTGTAATGGACGTACATGTGTTGCTGGCATTCCTGTTTTTGCTGTGTTTTGTGCTGCTTGCTCCATGGGCTCAGGCTCCTTGCCCTTGTACCTCTTCCTCATCTTCCTCCTCTCCTGAGCTTCGCAAGAGGTGGATGAAAACGTTGGCTATGTTTCTTGTCTGGGAAGGACATAGAAAGAAAAGGGGGGTGCAGTGGTCAAAGTGAGCGGGGACGGTCGGGCGCTGGTGTTATGCTACTTTGTTTTCCACTTTTTATGGGGGTATTTTACTATCAATGATGTCCTCGCTAGTCTGATGGGTCGCTCCTCTGGGTCGGCCGAGGAGGCAGCTGTCTGGGACCCGGTGGACCTTGGGGTAGTTTGCAGCCTGAAGTAGGTTCATGCTGGTGCACATCCGGCCCTCCGGGGAGATTATCTATGGCTCCTACACTGCGGAGGATGTGCTGAGTGGTTCAGGAGGTTGAAGGTGGCCTTTGACGGTGGCTCTGACTGTGCCCCGCTGCTGGTTGACATGCTGTGGCAGGTTGCCCTTTTGTCCGATCTGGAATTTGATGAGTGCGTGGCTCAGTCTTGGTGCTGGTGTGTCGGCCCGCAGGCATGTGCGTCTGCGGGATTGGAAAACTGAGGGTTATCAGTGGGCGACTGCCCTTTTAGTTTTCTCTTGACAGTTCCAAACATTTTGGTGATTTGCTTAGTGTTTTTCCAATATGGGTCCAGTGGTGCTCGGATTCTTGACCTCAAGACGTTGTCTGGAGGGGTTCTCAGGTGAACTTCCTGTCTCCCTCCTGTCCTAGTTTGCATGGTTTGAACTACTGTTCCCCGCTCGCTGCCCGGTCAGGGTTTTTTACTGGCAGGTGTTTCTGGCCCCCGAATTTTCGGGCAGTTTTTCACCTCATCTTTGACCTTGATGCTTTGTACTGCTTGGTGGAACGCTTCAAGATGGGTCCTTTGCAGGAGATTCTCCCGATGTTTTGCACGGGGGACTGGTTGGTTTTCCGGGTTGCATGTTACCATGTGTCTCTCTGCCCCTGCCCTGTAATCTTCCGCTTTACAGTGGGATCTTGGCGTTCTGCTGAGTGCTCCTGTTCTGGTTGTGCTCAGCCCCCAGGGTGTTCCCCCGGGCTTGTGGCTCCCCTGGTGGCGCATCTTAGCCTGATGGGCCCTCAGTTTTCCCTACATGGACGCCTTGTTGGTCGAGGTGGCCCTCCGGCTGTCGATCCTGATTCGTCTCCGTCTGGTTTACTGGGAATTGCGGGACTGGGGGTTTTCTGGTGTTCTGGCGTTTGTCTCTCGTGGAGCCCTCTCGGGATCTGTTTTTTGTCACGGCTCAGATTTGCTCATGCATGGGGTGGATTTCCTGTCCTGGGGGAGGATACAGCGTCTGCTGTCTGTTCTGTGCAGGGTTCTCAGGAGGCGGTGTGTCACGACTCACCTGTTGATCTTGCTTCAGGGGCCCATGGCGTCTTACATCTTTCTGGTTGTGTGGGCTCGTCTTAATCTGCATCCTCTGGTTTCTTACCTCTACTCTCCCACTGGCTCCTGGCTTCTCGGGCTTACGCAGCCTTGGTGTCTCAGGCTCTGTGGGTCTCCTTACTGTGGTGGTTGTAGGTACCGTATCTCCAGGAGGGGCTGTCCCTGGTCTGTCCTCCTTTTGACTCCTCTTTTCTCCAGCCGGCAGCAGAGGAGGGGCAGGGGGTCGGGTGCACGTTGGGCATCCTCACGGCACCAGGGGTTTTGAGCTCCGGAGGAGGGCCGTTGTTCATCCTCTTGGAGAGATTGTGTGTCATTCTCCGGGGCCTGTTGTACTTGAGGGGTTTTTCGGGTGGGGAAATTTGCTTCGGGGTCTCTTCTTCCCATCCTTGTACTTATAGGGGCCTTCCCCCTTGGGATCTCCCTTTTTGTTCTTGAGGTTAATTCAAGGCCACCTTTGGCGTCCTTTTCTTATTTGTTGTCGAGCTCCTTACTCTACTGACTGTTTCCTGATCGCTATTACAATCCAATCTAGCCTTCAATCCAACCCTCTACAGATCCCTATACCTACCACAAACCCCTCTATCACAGACTCTCTGACTCCTTTTAGCTTCTCTCCACTCTCCATTCTCGAAGTGGAAAAGATTATCACTAGCCTTAAACCGTCCAATTGTCAGGGTGACCTCTGTCCTGCACCTATTATCAAGGAAGCTGCTCACGACCTAGCACCTTTCATCACTACGCTCATCAACTCCTCCTTTAGCTCTGGGATTGTACCGGACAATCTCAAGGATGCATGGGTCATCCCGCTTCTGAAAAAACCTACCCTCGATCCCAGTATACCCACAAACTACAGACCAATTACCACTGTACCTTTTTTACTAAAAATCCTCGACCGCGCGGCCTACCTACAAATTCAGGAATACCTTGAATCTAATAATCTTCTGGGACTCAGGCAATCAGGCTTCCGGCCTCGCCATGGCACTGAGACCGCCCTTATTGACTTAAAAACGCAGATCGAAGATCTCAAAGACAAAGGCAAACTGGCATTATTACTTCTCCTGGACCTCTCTGCTGCTTTTGATCTCGTCAATCACAAAATTCTCTGCCATCACCTCAAATCAGCCGCACACTTCTCAGAAAATGCCGCCACTTGGATCAGATCCTTCCTGGATAATAGATCTATGCGTGTATTCTCCCCACTTGCGGCCGCACCACCCGCTCCGGTCGCCTGTGGTGTGCCTCAAGGGTCTTGTATCTCGCCCACGTTATATAACGTGTTTACCAAACCCCTTTTCGATATTTTGGATCACTTGGGCGTCACGTATACCAATTACGCTGATGACACACAGATACTCATCCCCATCACAGGCGATTACACAACTGACTCCCTTGCCATCAACGCCATCTACCAGGTCATCCAAGCGTGGATGGCCCAGCACGGCCTCTGCCTAAATGATGAAAAGACAGAGCTCCTCATTCTTGGTTCACCACAAAAACTCACTAAACTTAACCCTGCCTTCAAGTCTTTCACCATCGATGGGAATACCATCCCGATTGCTAAGGACACGAAAACCCTTGGGATTTACATCGACTCAACCCTATCCTTGACTAGACAATCCAACGCAGTCTCATCTGCAGCAGCGCTTACTTGCAAGCTCATCACCGCCTGTCGCCCGTTCCTAACCACTGCCAACTGCGTAACCTTGGCCAGGACCCTTGTTCTATCCAAGGTTGACTACTGTAATGCCCTCTATCTAGGTACTAATCTCCGCAACTTAAATAAGCTACAAATTGTCCAAAACAATGCGATCAGAGCGGCCCTTAACATTCCTAGGCGCCAGCATATATCTGACACCAGGCGCAACTTGCACTGGCTCTCTATCCCACAGCGCATCTCCTTGAAGTCCTTGGCTCTCACACACAAATGCCTCCACAACCAAGCCCCTCGCTACCTGGCAAACAGATTCTCTTTCCACAATTCCACCAGACCTCGCAGAGCGGCCCAAGCCAACTGCCTTGTCATCCCGCGCTTTAATCTCCTAAGATCTGGTGGAACCAGCTTCCCCATCCTGGCAGCCAAACTTTGGAACTCACTCCCCAATGACCTTAGAGCAGAACCTTCCTTCCTGAAATTCAAATACCTTACCAAAGCATGGCTATCCGCCCAAGACTGCTAACATCAGCTTACTGCCCTACTTGCACTTTGACCTACTCGGCATCCCTTATTAACTATCCTGTAAATCACTGCCTTATCGATATTCATTTGAATGTATATGTTGTAAATTTTGTAAATCTTCCTGTAATAATCTTGTAATACTCTGTCACATTGCCTTGTCATGCTTTCATCTTGTTGTAACTAAGTTAAGCGCCCGGATGCCCCTGGGCCTGGTGCGCTATAGAAATAAATAAAATACTAAATATTACGTCTGCCTGTGGGGAGGGGAGGGGGCGGTTGGGGCTCTGCTGTGTTCCACCCCCTTTTTCTTACGGGTTCTCCCAGACTCTGTGGTTTTGCGGTGTGCTCCCAATTACTGCCTAGGGTTGTGTCTCGGTTTCACACCTTTCAGGATCTGTTTGTCCCTGCGTTTTCGGGTCCCACAGTTGCGGGAAGAGGTAGCAGGCGGTTTTTGGTGTATTTGGCTCGGACTGCTCCTGTCGTGCGGTCCGGTAGTCGCTTGGTTGCTTTTGGCACCGTTGCTGCAGAATCGGAAGGCCTCTGTGGTTTTCCATTAGCCGGTGGCTCCGTGTTGTTCTCGGCATAGCTTCTGTGGTTTTTCTGGCCAGCCTGTACCTGTCGCTCTACCAGGGGTTTGACTGCTTCCTCGGCGGACGCTAGGGGTTTTTCTCGGCAGGAGATTTGGCCACAAGGGCGGATCAGAGCATTTTCGTCACCCTCTTTCGATCTGTCTCCCACTCTGGGGATGGTTCCTTCGGGGTTTGGGGTTTTGTCTGGTGGGATGTGAATTTTGAGTTATTAATGGTGTGAGTTTTTGTTCTGCTGTTTTCTGGCTCTGTGTCTCATTGGGACCTCTCCCCGTTGCTGCTGTGGTATGCCTCATGAGGTAAGTACTGGGACGAGGAAGAGTGTACGTATAGAAAATGCTCTGATTACTTACTGGTAATCTTCATTACTCCTGGTCCTACTCTTACTCTTCACAGTACTGACGACCCTCCTCTCCCTCCCTGCGGGGAAGGTCGCATGTTCCAGCTTGGATATGTTAAACTGCATGCTGTGGGTTAAGGGGAGGAGCTAAAGGATATAAAAGAAATAGAAGAAGGTCCTGTGTCAGAGGCAATGGCCTTGTGAGGTAAGTACTGTGACGAGGAAGAGTAGGACCGGGAGTAATGAAGATCACCAGTAAGTAATCTGAGCATGTTGTCCCACGTTTGTGAAACAGTCCCTGTGAAACTGATTACAATCAAGGACTCAACGTGATTAACCCAAAGCAGTACAACAAACTCACGCAGTTTGAAAAAAGCTCAATGGGACACGGAGAAGGGAGATCGATCCTCTGAGGCGCAACAGCGGGTGCTGTGCACAGGAGCATCTGACGTGGGCCGCACAGGAAGCTCTAACCGGAGGAAAAGGAGAACCCGAATGTGGGCCACAACGGTAGGACTAGCTGGGTTGCTCCCAAGTGAATCCTCCCAGTGCCCCAGCAAAACGCGTGAGAAAGTGTAGCTGGGAAGAGGCAGAATACTGCAAAGCCGCTGCAGACCCTGCTGGATACCTGAACACTGCCAGGGGCCTCGAAGAGACGCAGGAGAGTGAACCAAGCAGATACACTGCAACAGTGCGAGTCTGGGACCCGCACCCAAATGAGAAACCAAAGTTTAAAGTGACGAAGATAAAGAGGGTCTGGAACTCTGAGATAGATAGTCCATGAGAATGCACTGGCTTGGCAAGAGGGTGGAACAAGCTAGCCTGGGACCTGCATCCATTTGAGAGTAATGGGGTCAAGAACCCTGGAACTAATGGGATGAGTAAGAGGGTCTGGGACACTAGAAAGAAAAAGACAGTACATGAGAATACAATGGCTTGGCAGGACAGTGAAACATGCCATTTGGCGAGTCTGGGACCTGCACCCATATGAGAGACTGGGAACAAGGGAATCAAGAGCCCTAGAACTGTGTTCCTGCAAACTGTGCCAAATTGGTAGGATAAAGATCCGTAAACACAAGACGCAATCCCTTGTGAATAGCCCAGTGACTCTATACCAAAAGAGATGAAAGGGGCTCAGACGCCCAGAGGAACGGAAATAAGATGAAAAGAAGATTAGGGCAAAGGAACACAACCCTAGCATTGGGATCCTATGCTCGGTAGCGGAGCGTGCCAAGCTGGTAGGATAAATAACCTTGAAGCCAAGAAACAGTTCCTTGTGAATTACCCAGTGACATAAGATACGTCTTTGGGAAAGAGCACAGCCCTAGCATTCTAATCTTGTATTTCAGAACATTATTTTGCATCACTTCATATTACCAGGGAGACCGGTAACTTTTCTGTTGGTTGAAAACACAAAGAACACTTTTTTTACTTTGAGAAGAGTGCTTTAGATTATTAGTGTTAGGGACAGAGGTAGGTATTGACACACAACAGTGACGGGCTTTTTTTAGCTTTGGACTGCCTGACAATTTCACTAGTTTCCTTTGAGGTAGGAAAACCCCCCTTAGCTTTCGGGATAGAGAAGCCCTTTTCCAACCCTTTCTAAACAAGTCTACATCCAAAAATATGCCACCATTGTGTCCAAGCCTTACTTTTGCACTCTTACAATGGTCAAAGTTTTTATTATACACCGCGCAACACTATGGTGCATTTTAAACTACCCTGAGTGGCTTTGGTTGTGTAGCGCAGAACGAAAAGTACCATTCTTGGTGACACCAATTCAATTAGCTAAATATGCTTCCTGCAAACATCTTTTGAAATTTACACTTGTTCTGTGATCAATAAACTGACTGGCAAAGCACCAAACATGGTAAATTATCTGCCATCGTTCTAGAAAGGTGTTGGGTTCAAATGGTATAATTCGCTTCCAAATGCAATGCAAAAGGGCGCAACATAAAACGCATATCTGCAAAATGAGCATGCAGCAAAGTAATGGGGATCACAAATTAATCAATCTCGCCCTTCACAGTGCAATGACCAATACAAGAAGGTAAACTGTGTACACACAGTTTACACAAAAACAAAACAAAAACATACTTCTACATATTATTTGGTGATTAATACGTGTGGTATTTACAGGTATGCCACATTATCAAACTTAACATTGAAGAAATTGTTGGAAACAGCCAGTGTTCAGATAAAATTTAGAAGTGGGGGTATTTTGCTATCTATTTTTTTAAAGTTGGTGTAAAAGTAGGGGCACATGGTCACATGTGTCTGTTTCCCGTTTTGTTTTTGTTGGGAGTATTTTTACTCCCGTTTGTATTTTCCTATTTTTAGGGAGTACAAGTGGCCGATACACCCCTTATCTGTAGGGCTGGAAACAGCTCAATGGTTTTAGGTCCTGCTACAGAGTGTGTGTTATCTCTAAGTCATCTTGATAGAACGGACTTGGATTTTCAACCTTATAATACCGGCATAATACAAACTCGGGGGCCTGTTTTTAATGTGCACAAATACTGTCACTATATACCTTCAAAAGCCTTACTTAATCTAGGTTCACTACCTCATGTTCACGGGGAAACAAGTCGGATCAATCTTATGGATTACATACTGCTCCAGGAAACTGCAGGGGTATCATTTTCATGAGCCTTCCCAACTAGCAAGGTCGGAAAGCAGTGTCTAATGTTTATCCTGGACAGAAAGTATCAAGTTGCAAGATGGTAGCGGTCTGGCTTTTTTCTTTTCCTCTTCAATACAGTTTAAGGTAACAAAAATGGTATGACCTGAAGCCCCCCTCCATATAAATGCACATCTACAGACTTGCAGGCTAATGTGGGCAAGAGGCCAGGTCCTGAGACTATCTAGCAGTTGACATTGGACAACTTGATGGATATACCTAGCATAGACTGCAGTCCAACAACATTGTCAAATGACATGTCGAAACTGTATTTTAGAGCTCTGCATGAGCTTTGATGAGCACCAATCATGACAGATATGATCCTGACATAGACCTTCCAACTTGACTCATAATCTGACAAAGCAAGAAGCACCACGTACATCCCACCCCCTGATGCTACGATACAGTCTTGGATCCAGGAGTGAGCCCTGACCTTGCCACACACCTCATGAGACAGGCTGCCGGCTCTCATAACCTCAGAGGTAAGCATTGAACCTTTCTATGCACTCCTCCTCCTCCTCTGCATCGCCCAATAAGAGCCTTGTCTCCCCTTCAACCTTAGCACCTTTCCCTATATGAAACATATCCCGACCTATGCCATAACAACGGACATTGTGCCACTCCTTTTCTATTAAGGGCCCCTCAAGTGTCTGCCTTTGGTCTTCTTTTATTCTCTATACCTCACTTTGGCAAATTCCTCTCCTCCTTTGTGTATCCTTTTACTGATGACAAACATGCATTGGCTTCCACCAAAGAGTTACCTTTCCACGTGGTATGTTATAATTTAAGATTATTTTGTTGCACCAAATCACCACCATTGTAGTTTCAGAGCACCTTGGCTTTCTTTGTAGTGGTGTACTGCACCACATCTGCCAGGGCTATCCACACCTTAGTATGATGAAGGGAAGAAAATGAACAACAGAGGGAAGATGGAGGATGGGAAAACTTAGAAAAAGATAATAGGAACAAATAGAGGTTGAGATTCAGTGGTGTAACAAATGTTTTATGATAGTATGGGTGCATTTTAAAACCTCTCGCCAGGCGTTAGGATATCCTTTTAGCAAACTGATGTTACATGTGCTAATGTGTGTTTTTTAAACTACTTGTTGGAAATCATAATTCACTTGGGTGCTATATTTACTTATCTCGTTACTACGGTCGCTTTTCTGAAAGCAGTCCGCTCTCTACTTCCTGAAGTGGGTGTTACGTGCCTCACTTCCAGTGGCTCCCAGCATTTATGTGCTGGGCCACTGCCCGTCCGTGTTAAGGGCGTGCTGAGGTGTAATGCTGGCATTTTAGCTCGCCAAGTGCTATTGTCCATGGCACCGCCTGATACCATCTGGCTTCCTGGGTTTCTTGTTACCTCTAACATGCCTTCTATTTTGAGCAAAAATAAAGATCAATATGCTTTCTCCACACTTGGTTCAGGGCTGCTTCAGTGTGGCCTGCTCAATACCCGCTCCTTAGTCGCGCATGCCTTAGACTGTCACGATTTTATGACCACCGTTCAGCAGGACTTATTATTCCTTACTGAGACCTGGTTGAGGGACTCCTCTGACCACTCTGTTGTGCAAGCTCTTCCATCCAACTATAGCTTTGCCCATGTTGACCGCCCCTCTGCACACCCGGGACGTGGCCTAGGAATTATGTATACATCTTCTTATAAAGTCTCAAACCATTGCAGATGGAGTGTCTTTCCATATCTGCGGTAGTTACATTAAATGTTCTGTTGGTTTATGCCCCCCCCACCCCGGGGGCAGATGCCACCTTTTTAATGCTGATTTTCCCGATCTTGTGTCCGCACTACAAGTCAATCATCCCAATTTGTGGGTGATGGGTGACCTTTAATCTTCCTGCTAACTCTACCAATGTTAGTCAGGTCAAACCTTTTCTTTCTTTAATGATGGACCTTGGTTTCCCTCACCTGATCCATGAACCCACTCATCAGTTTGGTAATGCACTAGACTTTATCTGTGGCCCTAAGTCATTGATTGCTATTTCCGCCATTTTGCCTGCTATGGTCCAATTCATTTTTTGATCTCCTTCACTATCTCTTTTCCGGAACCTGCTGGGCGTCCCTCCAAGCCGACCAGTTTGAAAAGGAACTGGCGTAAGGTAGATCTCCATGTGTTGTCGGCCTCTCTTCTCTCTCTCAATGTGCTCTTCATAGTCCTTGCACTCTAGAGACATTGGGTACGTCCTTCCTGGCTGTGGCCAACCAGTTGGCGCCGGCTAAGCTTTATAAGGAAAGAGCCCATGTATCCGAACCTTGGTTCCCTGATGAACTTAGAACGTTAAAGCTCAGGTGCCGACAGGCTGAAATAAAGTGGCGTGCAGGTTACACGATTGCTAATAGCACGGCTTTTCGCTTGGCTCTGACAGTATATCAAAAGGCAATCCTGCCGGCAAATAATTTATTTTTAGTGAAGATTGAGCATGCTGTTAATAGGCCTAAATCACTCTTTTGAGTTGGTGCAAACCCTCTCCACTCTGACTAAAACTGGTGCCTCTATTGAGCCTTCACAAGCTCTGTGTGAGTCTCTGTCCTTCTTTCATTCAAAATCAAAGATATTTGCAAGGATATTAGACAATTCTGCTGGAACTGACTAAGCAGACAATCTCCTTCATGGCTCTCTTTTCCTGTCTTTTCTGAGCAGGACATCTTTAAAGCCATTCATGGCCTTAAATCAGCCACGCCTGCCAATGCCATTTCTCTAGATATGCTCAAAGACATCTCTGCAGATTTGATTACTCATATCACAACAGCAGTACATTTCTTTTCAAGAGGGGCTTATTCCGAGTTCTTTGAAGCACGCATGTGTGCTTCCTTTACTGAAGAAGCCCTCTTTGGACCCAGCCGTGCTGGCAAATTTCCGTCCCATTTCCCTCCTCCCGTCCCTGATGAAGTTCTCAAGGCTCTTGTCTCCCCCCCCCTTCTCTCATCTTTTATGGAAACGTCTGGGTTGTTTGATACATTTCAGTTTGGTTTTCGTCCAGGGAAAGGAACCGAA
Source organism: Ambystoma mexicanum (assembly GCF_040938575.1). NCBI lineage: Eukaryota > Metazoa > Chordata > Amphibia > Caudata > Ambystomatidae > Ambystoma > Ambystoma mexicanum. Next base: position 1,304,345,147 of record NC_090922.1, read on the forward strand.
TCAGTTCTTAATTCTGTCCTTGACGATCTGACCCGCGTAGTCGATCAGGGCCGGGTGGGAGCTGTACTCCTGCTCGATCTGTCGGCCTCGTTCGACACAGTCGATCACTCTATTCTGATCTCTCGTTTGTCTAACTCGGGCATTGGGGGCCAAATACAGAACTGGTTTGTGGCCTTCCTGGCGGACCGGTCTCGGTCAGTTTTCCTGCCACCTTTTTGCTTTTTGCTCTGAATCTATTTCACTGGTTTGTGGAGTTCCACAAGAATCTGCGCTGTCGACAATCCTCTTTAATATCTATATTTGTCCCCTTCGCCGCCTTATGTCACATGGATTCCACTTTTACTCTTATGCGGACAACACGCAGATCCTGGTCCGTTTGGATCTGTCTCACCTGGAAACCGCAGCTCGGCTCAGGAGCTACCTCGAGGATCTGGGTGCCTGAATGGCAAATAACTCACTTAAACTTAATGGCAGTAAAACAGAGGTTCTTGTGGTGGGTACGACTAGTCGTCTCAATTACTGGACTCCTGACTTCTGGCCAGTTTCTCTTGGCCTATTTCCCTCTCCATCCCCTGCAGTGAGAAATCTGGGGGTTAGTTCTCATCTTCTCTTGATATGACTGAACAGGTTGATGCAGTCTGCAAATCTGGTCACTTTAAATTGCGCATGCTGCAAAAGGTTCTTCCCTTCATTCCTGGTCATTTTCATGCCCCTGTGGTAGCAGCTTTGGTCCTTAGTACGGCCGATTATTGTAGTACACTGTACTATGGCCAACCACGCTTATCTGATAAACCGCATTCACATGCTCCAGAATGCAGCGGCCAGAGTAGTCCTGCGCACCCCGGCACGCACTCATGTCACTGCTTAAAACGGCTGCACTGGCCTCCGATTGAAAAATGGATCCTGTTTAAATCTTTGTGCCTAGTGCATCGGGCTTTTTACAAGGTAGGAGCGGAATATCTTCATGTTCCTGTTCGCCCTCTTTGGTCTCGGGCTGCCTTATTACTATCGGTCCGCCGTGTTAGACAGACTCGGACTGTTGGCTGTTTTTTTTCCGTGGCAGCTGCAAAAGCATGCAATCAGCTACCATGGTCACTTCGAGCAATCTCTAACCACCTGGCCTTCCGACGGTCCCTGAAGACCCTTCTTTTCTAAATATATGTATGCCTTCCTAGGCCTATCACCAAGGTTCCTTCGTGCCTACGTGCGCTTTACAAGACTATATAACATAAGATAACATGTATCAGTGTTAGTATTCGCGGCTAGAAACACTTATGTACAGGCGCATTATAAATGCCATATATCATATCTATCCTGCTAGTCCGGTAAAATGACAATAGTTCTGTAAAAGGCATGTGAAGATGTGTCTTTGTGTTTATAATTGGGTTATGTTTCCAAGGTAGAGTCTGAGAATTGTACGTTAGTACACAGTGTAATTTTGTATGCATGAGGGACTCGTGACTGTGCTCGGCAATCCTGGAAGGTGCACGGGAATCCCTATGCATTGTACCCCGTCAAACTCTCGAATGTTAATTCTGTGACTGCCAAGCCTGAGATAAGTGTGGACTAGTCAAGAATAGTGTGTGTGTTAAGGTGAATGTTACGGATAACTAAATGTACGGGAATTGAGTGGTCAAAATGGATACAGTAAAACTGAAAACGCATTCACTTTGATGTCTGAAAGGTTATTCTTACGGGTTTGTTCTGTTATGCCCTGCTAGACTTTATTTTAGTTCACTTGAAGACAGTGTGGGCCCATTCTTGTCAATGGGGTATCAAAAGTATAGTAATGCATACCCATCTATAGTGAAAATGCACCCTTGCTTCCTATGCAGGCTTTGTATAAAATCTGGTGTTTAAAGATTCCAGATGCATGGGAAACCACACGATCAGGCATCCTAACGATGGAGATTGCCTCCATATGATCAATAATTTATAAAGCAACAAGAACATTGAGTACTAATCCCATCGGTATTTACATCAGTTATACTTGATTGTTAAAGTTTTCTGCAAGACCAACTAGAATTTCCTCTAAAACCACCAAGTTATGCTAAAATCAAGATCAGGACCACAGTCTTGATGAAGATCAGAGAGTGAAACACGTGTTGGCTTGGATTGGCGCTTTTCAGTGGGAATTTATCAACATCTTAACAAGAAAACTGATCATCACTTTTTAAAAACCATTGAGGTGTCGGATTTGGTGGTTTAGATCAGCCACGTTGCTGCAGATGTATCGCTATTTTCATTACACTAAACTATTGGGTTTAGGATGAAGAAATCATTGAAGATGAATCAGCAATTTTAGTAAGAACTATTTTATATTTTATTGCAATACAGTTTTAAATTATTTGTATATTTCTAGTTATCATTTTCTGAAAAACAGATGTGCATTGCTTTCGACAGGAGTTCATTACTTAGCCCCTAATATCCATTAAAAATATCTTAGTATCCTTTCTGTGTGCACCACAGCCTGTGACCTTTCTTTGACTTGGTGGCGCAGTTGGCTGATACCGATTAAATTGCATTTTCATCGAGCAGCTAAGATAGGGCCTACTTAAGAATACTGACATATAATCGTACATAAAGGTGTACGATTTTGATAGCTGAAGGTAAGGGAATGGGGTATTAAAGTGAATATGGTAAAACTGAAAAAGCCTGGCACTTTGATGTTGGAAGCACAATGTTCTATGCCATGCCATGCTAGACTTTATTTTGGTTCACAGGAAGTGGGGTCCCTTATCGGAGAATAGTAAGTAGTACCTACCCATCTATAGTGAAAATATACAGGCTGTGTTTATAACACTGTGTGAATGTCGAATATGGATGTACAACAAACAGGGGAGGTAGATGAGGGTTAGTTGCTGTCCTCTTGTATGCAGTGACAGTCTGGCACCCTTTTGTTTGAAATGATGATGTACGTATTTCTTTGGTTCAGTAGAGGTATGTTTGTAATCCTTCTACGATGCCAGGATGTCATTGTGAGCCTAGTTGAAACCATGTACAAGGAAACGGGCAAGGACACTTCCTTTTACTTTCTATCTAGACTCTGAATGTCCAGGTATGATAGACGGTAAGACTGGCAGGAACTACGAGCACTTTGAAATGAGGTTGGTTTTTGAACTGTCTCCTCTGGGAGCAAATTCCTGAGCCAGAGTGCCTGGGCGTTCTTGAGGTCTTGAGCACTCGCTGCTGCGATATGTGTGAGATCTGAAGGTTGCAGGTTCGACTCCCAGCAAGACCAACTCTGCCTTTCATCCTCCTGAGGTCGATAAAGGCGTGGCAACTTCGGTTGGGTGATAATTGCATGTAAACATGTTCTGTGCACAGCGCTTTGTCACAAGTGCTATATAAATGACAAATTTATAATAGGACTTCATGGGGATGTGTAAGCGATATTCAATCAACACTACAGCTAAGTCAATGCCTAGTCTGGAATGCTGAGGAAAATCCTTATTGATGTATTTTTATATTCAGTTCAGTACTCTGGATGACAACCCTTGTATAACACCCCCCTCTTAGAATCCCCCTGACCCCACTGAGCCAAGAAGTAGGTTTGTTTTGCAAATTAAAAGGTTTATTTGAAAAATTAAACAATATATATGTCACACTTTTATAACAAATTAATATCTGATAGTACACTTAGACATATGATGTGGATCCACAATGGGTAATCTGGCACTAGCACACTTCTTTACAATCAATGAGGAGTTAGTATAGGATGGATAAAGTAGCAAAAATACTTTTATGGTTTCAAGGGAAAAGCAATGAGGAATAAAATGCAGTACAGAATTACTTAATATGATTTTAGCAAAAGATAAGATAATCACTTTTTCTCTGGCAATTCACCCCCCCCCCCCCATGCAATGTAAGAAATGGAAGGAGATGGAAAGAAGAGCACACAGTTCTCAGGAATGCAATCAAATACAATACGAAATTCAGTTCCCCCCCAGCAAGTTTAGAGGAAAACAGGTAGAGGTTTGAAACACAGGCCCAAAATGCTTTTAAATGTGATGGCAATGGATGGGAAAATGTGCCAACTGATTTTAATTCCCTCTAGAGATTCAGGGTGAGTGAGAGATGCATGTTGGTATTAGTTCAGGCTCACTTTAGCGATGCTCTATGAGTTATTACCAAGTTGCGAACGGATTTTAACAAAAGAAAGAATGGAGCTGCTATTTTGACAAGTGGAGAAATTGAGCCAAAATCGCAAATCGCTGTAAATTTCGCGAGTGCGTAAATCGTGATTGCGGATAAAGTATAGGAAGTCGGTTCTAGGCTTGTTGGAAAGCTTAGATTCTAAGCTTTCCGAGGAAAGTTAAATCTCGTTCCTAGCCCAAACGGTTCCAGAGATACGGACGATTAAATAAAGGTAGTTTTTCGGATTTAAAGTACACTCAAAATGACAGGTGACAGCTTGCAGCTGCAGAATTGACAGGTGACAGTTGTGCAGCTCACGATTTCTAGGAGGCAGTTCTACTTGGGTTAAAATAGTTTGGATTAGATTATTTTAACTAAGAGATTGGTTCTGCACAGTTCTGCTAGGTACTCGCAATATAAATTTGAACTAGGCCTCGTCACGGATCTGGTCAACACGTCCGGCTGTGGTTCTGTCTGCTCGGCGGGTCAATCAGGAACCGGTTCTGCTCACAGCGATCTGGGTCAGCTCTGCTCTGCTGGTCTAGCCTCTCTGGATTCAGCGGCCTCTGGTTCTGGATACTGCTCTGCTTTCCGGTCCGGATCAAGTGGATTCTGGATGTAACGCTGCTTTCTGGGTACTGGCAAGAGTTCTTGGCAAAAGAATTCAGACAGCTCGCCCGGCTGTGGAATAGTTTGCAAATGATTTTAAGGTTGCTGAGGCCTGCTGAGAAGAGTTCTCAGTTTGTGGGTTTAGGCCCTTGCTTTAAGTTCTGAAGTAAAGTTCTGGTCTTTGGAGATTGATGGATTTGAAGTCTGGATCTCTGGATGTGAAGTCGTCGGTCAGCATGCTCCGCAGCAAATGGAATTGAATGTCCCTACCTGTCCCAGCAGTCTCTTTTTATGTGTTTTGAAAATGGGTGTGTGCCTGGGCCTAGCTAAGCCTGCCCCTCTCTACTTGTCATTGGCCCAATTCTCCCCTCTCGCATGATTGGGGGAAGGAAATGGATTGTCATCATGATGAAGTCTGTTTATGGGTCAGAGGATCCTCCCTTGGTCAGTTTGCCCACAAATCTATATTTGATTCAAATACATCCTTCCCAGATATACAACTTGTTGAAATTACATGTACACATTATATATTCCTTATGGTCCATGCTTGTCCGCCTCTGATCTTCCTGGGGGCTTGTATTCAAAAATGACAACATTTTGCGCTTTTTAACTGGTTTTGCAATATCTGACATTTACCCAAAATTACACACATGTGCGCAAGGAGTATGGACATTAATTGATGAAGTGTCAGATTTTTAACATGCATACATTTGGAGTGAGACCCTATTTTCCACTAGCAACCCCCCAGAATACACCACAGGGTCCTAACGCCTCTTAAAATGTTCACAGAAAAATCACAAAAATGATAATTACTTATATAATTCTGACAAGTCTGCACTATGAGTTATCTATCTTTTTAAAATGATGCCCTGGTCAAACGGGTGTGGCTTCCCCCATCACAGGGTGGAATAACTGGTTTATCCACTTCCCCCAAGCCAGCTTGTTCACAGAGGCACAGCTGCCCCCCAGTTTCTCCCAAGAGGAAGCTATTTTACGACGCCCCCAATATAACATTTGCCTAAGTCCAGGACAGGCCTTTGTTCAACTCCCTGTAGTCCCCAGCTGTTCCACCCCTAATCTAATCAGAGAGGTGACAACTCCTTTTGGCAAGGGGAAGAGTGGCTGAGCAGGTTTCAACTCCTGTCGGGGGTAGTTGTCAGGCAGAATCCAGTTTCATTAAGCCAGGTTTCAGCTAAATGTCACTTTTTGTTCCCAGTTTAAATCACTTACAACTTTTACATATACATTAAATAATTACTTCCTTCAAGTCATTTCAGAATATAGTTTTACATTGTATCCACCTCTTTCCTTGGTCTGGTTTTGTTTCATTTGTTCATTTGTACACAAAAGTCTGGTGGTTTTAAAACGCCGGCTTTCTGATAGTGGTGAGTACTGGTAATGCAACCATTTTTGGGATTAAGAAAATGAATTCCCCACAGTTCTGAGTTGCTTTTTTGGCAATCAGCATTGCCATTCCCAATGGTTTCAGGCTACTGTGTGTGTAGCCCAATGGTGGTTTTAGGCAGTGCCCTCCTGTGCTCACAACATAGGCAAAAATGGGTGGCAGCCTATTCTTCATGTTTTCACTGTGCACTCTCTGGGGAGTTCTGGCCATCATGATGTTTTCCATGCCAGTACTGCACAGTTTTATGGTAGGGCTTGTATGCATGGGTAAAAACATCCCACAGATGGTTATACTTGTGTGGGAAGCAGGATTCCTCTTGACTCTTCTTGGAGAGAAGCTGCATAATGCAGCCTGGCGAGGTATCCCACGAGGGAGCTGAGGTCCTCCGGGGCGTCCAGTGGTACTTCTGAAGGCGTTTGGGGCATGCTACCTCCAGTAGGAGTTAAGACTAGTTGTTCCCACTAGTCCAAGGTCTGAAGCACCAATGAGGGACTTCTGAGATCTTACAGAGGAGCAGGTCTTCACCGTGCTATTGGCTGTAGATGATGCTGGTCCAGTCGTCCTCTGGTCATCGGCGGTGTTGGGATTGATTCCATAAACTCTGGCCTAGTGGACAAATGCAACCTAATTTAGTGACGGGGACAACTCTGGGAGCGGTAGACAGACCAGTACAAGGTAGAAAGGCGAGTGGTCAAGGCTATGTCTCAGGAGGGGGTGAGCCTTACACACCGTGAAAAGTCAAGGAACACACGTCTTGGTATAAGTCTGTACTACACAAGTTGGTTGTGTGGCTGAGCAGCAAGGCTTATCTCAGAGTGGTCAATGTGAGCAGTAGGGTTGTAACAGAGTTACACAGTGACAGTTATTCAAACCGTTACACTCAAGGTTTCCTGATTAAACAATTAGTCATTTACTTAACCGTCAGTTATATAAGCCTTCTTCAGAAGGAAGCAAAACATGTAACACTTAAATATACTTCAAAACACACTCTTCGTTTCTCTAAATCAGTTGATAACCATTGTGGATGGCACACAGCCACCTCCTACACCCTCAGGTGACTTAAATAGCTAGGACACTTTGGACATTGATTTATCACTGGTACATTTAGAGCAATACTGAGTTTGGTGCAAAGGTTGGCTATGGGAATAAAACAATGTCAAGTAAATTTAACCCTTTCCTGGGGGAAAGATAAAGGCACATAGTCAGAGGTAAGAAAAATCTCTCAGGGAGCCAGGACAGCCAATGTTAGCTGAACGTGTCTAGAGGAGCTGAAGATCTTCTTTGCAGGTTAGTAAAAGTCTTGCACAATGTTTTTCGAAAGGTTTGTAGAAATAAGATTCACTTGAGGGGCCACAAGCTGGGAAGCTTGTGAGGGGCAAAGCTGTTAGCAACTCTGCAAGGGCAACCAAGACAGGTCTCAACTGAGAGGTAGCAAGGCTACACATTACCTCCACGTCCACTCTTCCTAGGCACAGTATTTACCACATCAGGACCCTGCCTCTGACATAGGACCTTTTTATTTCTTGTATTCCCTGTAACTCCTCCCCTCAACCCACGGTACCTAGTTAAATGTTTCCTGCCTCTGGCAGGTTGGACTTTTCCTTGTGCGGGGCTACGTGGAACAACGATTGCTGGCCCCCTGGCGGGCTCTGTGGTGGGGCCTTCGGCTCCCTCGGGTGCAGCGCTGCTCCTGGGCCCCCTGCAGGGCTTGGAGTCCCAGTTGGGTGGGTTTGCCTCGCTTGGTTCTTTGCTGGGCTCTGGAGCGTGGGCATTACGACCCGGGTCCTGCAGGGCACGGGTTACGGTAAGGAGGTGGTGGGGGGTGGGGCTTTAGTTCCCAATGGCTCCATGGGTAGAGCATGGGTCTTCAGCATGGGTCCACCAGTAACTGCATGCAGGGTTCAAGCTACCTCTCGAATCATGTATTGAAAATTATTTCTTCTTACACGGCTCCTTTTTTTAAAGTTGTTTTCCCAACGTTCCTCTCCGGAGGCGGGTGGGCCTCCGGCGGTGCATGCTTCACTCTCAATGGGCTAAAGAACGGTTCCCAAGGAGATAAATTGTTTGCACTTTACCATTGGTGGGAGTTCTCCTGGCCTCCAGTTTAAAGTGTTGTTGGCAAGCTCATGTTCTGTTTGTGTTTTTGCATAAACGTTCTGGAAAGCTCAGCCACCTTGTCCTGTCTTCTTCCTCATCTTCCTCTTCACCTGAACCATACAGTCAAAACGTTTTTCCTTGACCAGGACGGAGGAATTTGAGAGCCTGCAAAAGCATCTTGCTGGAGGGACTCGCAGCCATGCTCACGGCCGCAAGCAACGGCGTCTGTCTCCCTCTTCGTCATCTTCTGCCTCTGAGTCCTCGGTTTCTTCCTGTTCCTCATCAGCTGATGCTGAAGGGAAATAGCTGGACAGGGCAGGAGTGAAGGAAGTGCTTGCCCAAGTTCGGTACTGCATGGGGTTCTCTGCGCCCCTGGTTCCAGTGGAGGGGGCTAACCCTTCTATTCGCCAGTATAGGCATACCCCAAGGATGGGGTTACCATTGGTTTTGGATGTCTGGGATAAAATTCTTCGGGAATGGTTTGTCCCTGAGAAGATTGCTAAGCCCCACTTTATGGCCAAGCTCTACCCGTTAAAAGGGGTTGAGACTTTCGGATCCGGTTGAGGTTGATGTTATGCTCACCAGCCTGGTGGGCCGCTCCTCTGTCGGCCGAGGAGGCATCTGTCCGGGATCCAGTGGACCGTAGGGGTAATTCCAGCCTGAAGATGGTTCATGGTGGGGCACATCTGGCCCTTGGGCCGATATCTACGGTTCCTACACAGTGGAAACTGTTTTGTGTTTTCAGAAAATGGAAAAAGCCTGTGGATGGGGGGTTCTGTCTGTGCCCCTCTGCTGTCGGAGATGCAGCGGCAGGTGGAATTTTTGTCCGATCTGGCGTTTGATGGAGTGCGTGGATCAGCCATGGGTGCTGGTGTGTTGGCCCGGAGGCATGTGCATCTGCGGGATTGGGATACGAATGGTTCTCAGAAGGTGGCTGCCCTTCGACGGACTTTTGATGGGTCCAGACCTTTTTGGTGATTCACTTACGGATATGGTGCATAAGGTGTTTCGTGCTGCCCAACACGCGGACAAATTGCGGCAGAGGTCTACCTCGGCGGTCGAGAAGTCTTCAGGTATTGGGACTGGCTGGTCTTTCCCTGGTTACCTTTTCCCGCTCTTTTCGGGGAGCTATGGGGGGGGGCCGTGATCCTCTGCGCTCTTCTCTTCCGGGACCGGCCCTGGAGTCCTGATGGTTTGGGAGGACTGGTGGGCGGTTGTCTCCGGCAGTTTTGTTTCCCAGTGGTGGGACCGTCTGGGTGTTTGGCTGCTTCCCGGGCAGATGCCAGGGGGGTTTCTCTGCTGATGGTTTGTAGGGCTGCCACCTGGGCAGTCCTTAGCGCTTTCTTTGAATGTCTCCCTCTCTGGGGATGGTTCCTTCAGGGTTGTGGTTTTGACGGTGGGGGATGTGATTTTGGAGTTATTACAGGTGTGAGTTTTGTTCTGCACTTTTCTGGCTCTGTCTCTCATTGGGACCTTTTGCCCCTTTGCAGCTATGCTTTGTCACATGAGTTAAGTACTGGAACGAGGAAGAGTGGGCGTGGAGGTAATGCTCTGATTACTTACCGGTAATCTTCATTACTCCTAGTTGTCGCAGTACTGACGACCCTCCTTCCCTGCATGGAAGGACCCATGCTCCGGCTTGGTCATATAAACTGGGTGACGTGGGTTGAGGGGAGGAGTTATAGGGAATATAAGAAATAAAAGAAGGTCCTGTGTCAGAGGCAGGGGCCTCATGAGGTACATACTGTGACGAGGAAGAGTAGGACTAGGAGTAATGAAGATTATCTGTAAGTAATCAGAGCAACAAGAGGTAAGTTCCCGTACACTTTACAGTACCTTTTGGTTAGAAGAAATGGTTCCAGCTGGCTTCTGTTCCTGTACAGCTCTACAGATCCTTTTGTTCCTGGGACTCCTGCACTGCAATGGGAAGGTCAGCGGCAGCAATGGGCAAACTTCAATTCAGCGGCACTTCAGTGTTTCAACTCTGCGCGTCCTGACAGCAAATGGCAACACTGCAGTTCTCAGATACCATTTCGGACTTTCCTTGTGTCTGAGGTCCAGCACTCTGTTGAGGTGGCTCAGGCTTGGTCAGTCCTGCTTCAGGGAAGTCCGGGGGATCTTCCCGGCGCTCCGGTCCGACTTAAAAGCGATCCACTCGATTTGGCACGCCTTCCACTGCTGCTGCTGTTGGGACCGTACAGCCAGCTCCGAGAGGATGTCCAAACGAGTTCACTTTGGAGTTGATTGGTCCCACCAACTCAAGGGGAGAAGTCATCCCTGCAGTGCTTCCTAGTCGAAACTAATTTGGAGCTTCAGCACCACAGCAGGGCTTCACCGGTCCAGGAGTTGCAGCAGGTGTCTCTTCCAAGTTCTTCTTCGGATTCCCTCGTCCAGTGGTCGACTCTGCCTTCCAAGCCAAAAGCCTCGCCTTTTATGCAGGTTTCTCCCATTCATTCCAGACTAGCTGTCAATCACACAGCAGGGTGGCTGTCCTTGCCGGACAGCCAGCCGGCCAATCACCTTTGGGTGCATTCCTGTAACCAAGGGGATTAAGCACAGGGCGTTTTGGGCACCTCCCTCACTTCCTGTCCCTGCCATACATACTGGAGCCAGAGGCAGGCTTCAATCGTGAATCCCGCCAAAGACAAAATGAACAAAGGGACCAAACCTGTAAATCTCAAGAAGGACCTTTCCAGCAAGAAATGGCGAAAAAAGACGACCGGGGTCATTCTGACAAAATGGGCACCCATGGGTGCCTTACTGCAGCTGCGCCCAAGGTAAAAACCCACAATGGTAGTAAAAAGTAAACCACTGCCACCAGCCATTAATTGTAGAAACGGTAACATAAAAATGATGCATGAGAAACTAGACAAAGGGGATACTAAGTAACCCCTCCAGCACCCTATGGTAAGATAGTGTGTGCTGTGTCTAGAAAGTTACAAAATGTAAGTAAAGTCACTTTAACTTCACTGCTCTTGGAAACAGTAGTTTCACCAAGAGAAGGTATTTAAACCCTTGGGAAATCTAAGACTTCCCTGTCACAATGCAAAGATGATGCCCATGGAGTTTGTCAGACTCCAAAGTCAAAAAGAAACAGAAAATCAATGAAAAAATATACGAGAGAGTGGAAAAAAGGTCTCGCTCTATCCAGGTTAGAAATAAAAAGTCCTAAAGTCCAGTAAAAGAGTTGGGGGGGTCTCTAAGGTAGAGAGGAATTAGCACATTTTTGAGGATTCTCCCTAACAGTCCCCCACTTTTGGAATGCTTGTACGAGCAAGCAATGGCAAAGACAAAATGTTAAAGTTACCAAACATTTAAAAGGGAGATGGGAGTTCAGAGGTACTGTTACAACTCGCCCCCATACTTCGATTTTTCATAGGACTTGGCAGGCATGCTTCTTTTCTCTTTCGGTAGGTTTTATGTACAAATTAGATTTGACTCGCACGTCTGGTTTATAGTACTGTCTTGTTTAGCAACCTACTTCAGACCCGTATCCACCTCTGGGTCCCATCTTTAACAGAAAGTCTTGTAAGTAGATCTTCTAACGAGACCGCATATATTTATTGCCTTTTTGTTACTGTGTTGTGTTCCACAGGCAGAAGAGCTCTATGCATGCCAGAGGGGTTGCCGATTGTTCTCAATATGCCAGTTTGTGGATGATGCAAACAACTTGAATCAGACCAAACTTGAATGTGAATCTGGTAAGATTACTGTTTGATGTTTCAAAATTGAGTCGTTTAGTGTTTTTTCTTTTTTTGTGGAACTTAAATGTTTGGTTACAGCAATGATGCAAATAATGTGTTGAATAGAAATCGCCAAAGATATGGACAATATTTGCACAGTCTGAACAAACCTGTTGCTTCAGAACAGTGGGTGCGCTGTGCATTATCAAAAGGCAATAAAGGAGGTTCAGGAAAAGCTTATGATGCCATGTGATGTAGACTATCGTTCTAGAGATGTGGAAGTGAGCTGAAGACTTGTGATGTGTGGGTCATTTGGAGAACTCTCAACAGTAGTATAATTTGTATGTCCTTCATTCAACATACTTTATCTGTACTCCTACCATTCAGATTGTCAGACGTTTAGATGGTGGGAGGGATGACCCAAGTACCAAGCTTAAACCCATGTCTACACCACCATATGCTGGCAAAGGTTTTAGTCTCATGACCATAAGCCTTCATGTGCTTTCTATATTATGAACCACATTGTTCCCAAGCTTCTATCCTACACTATATATTTGAGTGTCATCCTCCTGTACCCTAGCCCATCTTCGCTGTGCCCTCATACATCATATCCTGCCACAGTCCCTGTTCTTCTGCACCATATGCTGGGTGAGCTTAATCCAGCAATGCACAATATACAGTCTGACCGTCTCTTGTGCTCTGTCTTTGCTTTATCCTTCATGAACCACATGCTTTATTACCTTCTCCCCTTGTGCACCCTATGCGGCCTGACCTTTTACCCTTGTGCAGCCTGACCTCCTCCCTTTGTGGACCCAGAGTAGTCTGACTTCCCCTCGTGCACACGTTAGCCCATTGACCACTTTACCTTTTTCGTTTTTGATGTATCATAAACCCCTCCCACCCGTTTAGGTGCACAGCATTTCATACTGATGATTTTTAATTGCTAATTAAGGGCACATGACTGAATGGGTAGGGACAAACCCATTCTTGCCTAGAATCTCACAAAGCATAAGAGATTTACTGTCTCAAACCCAAGGGCTCCTAATGCCACACGTAATTTAATTTCCTCTTATCTGAGAACTCTGAATAAGATACATTTGAAAGCCTTTTGACTTTTGAATGCATGAGATCATTTTTGTACTTATGCGTTGTTAACATTTGTCAATCTCCTGTACTGCAGCCTGTTTAGAAGCCTATTCTCATCCTGATGAGCAGTATGCCTGCAATCTTGGATGCCAGAACCAGCTGCCCTTTGCTGAAATGAGACGGGAGCAAGTAAGTATTTCATAATATAGCAACATTTTTCTAATGTGCATGTCTGTACCCTCTAACCCATTTTGTCATTTATTAGGTCATAATGAACATTTTAACTTGTTTTCCCCTGGTCCAGGTAAAGAGCTAATCGTAACTGCTTCCGTTTGGAGAGATTGCTTTCAACTGCTCAGCAAACTGGAAAGTAACTACTTGAGTTTCCTAGTGTGCTCTTAATGACTTGCACCTTGTTTTATCATCTGGTGCCATTAATGTAAGGGTTGCAAGAGCTGTCAGCAGCGCCCGTGAGTCTGTAAGAGTAGCTCTGAGAATTCACTGCTGAGATCTGTGGGACATACCTTTATTGGGATTGATGCTAAGGCAATCAAACCCCCCAGGCAGGTAAACTGAGGTGGTGAGGCTGGAACCAACGACAACATCCTTTTGAACGGGAGTCAGGCAGCTAGCAGTGGAGGGAAGAACCTAGAAGGATAAGCATAGCATCAGCAAGTTCATGAGGCTGTGGAGTCTTGTGAACACTTGGCATCGGTGGCCAACTTCTCAAGTGAGGCTATAGCCTGGGTCCAATTATTTATGGACAACCGAACCATGACCTCCTCTTCTCCTTCCCACATCTATGACTGTCTTTCTGCTATCCAGGAATGGTGTGCCGCCAACGACCTCTGGCTTAACGCCAGTAAAACTGAGATTCTACTCATCGGCACACCCACTCCCTCCTTCCCTGCAGCTCTCTGGCCGGCCTCTCTTGGCCCTCTTCCTGCTCCTACCTGCAAGGCAAAAAACCTCGGGGTCATCTTCGACTCCACACTCTCCTTCTCTCCTCACATATCTGACGTCTCTAAGAAGTCACACTACCTCCTCAGAGGTATCCTTCCTTTCCTCTCCTTCCCCCAGAAGCTTGCTGTCTCTAGAGCCCTGGTTCTCTCGAAGCTGGACTACTGTAACAGCCTCTACATAAATCTGCCCGCTTCTACTCTCCACCCTTTGCAACTTATCCAGAACAGGACTGCGAGACTTGTCCTTGGCCTCAAGCCCAGGGACCGTATCTCTCCAGAACTGAAATCACTACACTGGCTCCCAGTGACTGCGAGGATCAAGTTCAAAACCCTTTGCATTGTCCACAAGGCCGTCTGGGGCCTTGGGCCAAAATACCTTCAACTCTCTCTTCCTAAATATTTTCCTTCTCGTGCTCTTCGCTCATCCGCCTCCAACTCCCTCAGGGTCATTCGCTTCTCCAAACAACGAGTTGGGGGCAGATCTCTCTCCGCTGCAGGGGCCTCCCTCTGGAACAGCCTTCCTGCCTCCCTGAAACTTGAGAACCATCTCTGCTTCCGAAAGGAAGCACCTCAAAACCTTCCTCTTTGCCTCCGCTTTCTCTCCCCCTCTCCCCTGCTAAAATTACTGAAACTGCACTGAATCTGCATCTGGGCCACTCACCGTTCTCGGTTCTTGGCCCAGCCACTCTCCCCTGTACTGCCTCCCTGGCAACCCCTGCACTGCGGGACTGTCTTTATCCCTACAGCCCCCCTTCCCAGCACTTGTCTGCACTTACCTTGCACTTGCCACCAACTGGCCCTTGTTATTTATCCTGTATGCTATAACCCTGTACTGCACTTTTCCCTCTACCTTCCCCCCCCCTGCACTTTTCCCTTCCCCTCTACCCTTGCGCGATCTGTATGACACCTGACCTAGTAGGATCGTTGTCTGTCTCCCCTTGTTCCCCCCCCCCCCCCCCCCCCCCCGCCTCGTCGCGCCTTGAAACACTTGTGTATAGGCACGTTACAAATGCCATATCATATATCACACCGGCATCAGCAGACCCCATCTAAATAGCCTGCGGTGTACCCCAAGGGTCCTGTGTCTCGCCAACCATATATATTTACCAAGCCCCTATTTGACAAATTGGACAGAATAGGTGTCACCTACACTAACTATGCACTTGACACCCAGATCCTCGTACCCCTTTCAGGCAACTTTGTCTCTGATACGGCCTTGGTAAATAAAATATATCTCATCATTCAGGCATGGGTGGCCAATCACGGCCTCTGCCTGAATGATGACAAAACTGAAATCCTGCTCCTCGACTCAGATGCCAACCTAAAAAAACTTAGCTCCAACTACTCTGCATTCAACATTGACGGCAACCTAATTACAGTAGCCAAAGCAGTGAAAACACTAGGCTTTCACCTTGACTCATTCCTGACGATGAAGAAACAGGTAAACTCCCTAGCATCCTCCACCTCCTATACTTGCAAGCTCATCAGGGCACGCCGAGCTTTCTTGACACAAGCAAGCTGCGTCATTCTTGCCAACGCCTTAATACTCTCCAAACTTTTTGCAATGCCTTGTATTTGGGAGCTAACAAATGCATCATTGCCAAAATGCAAACCTTACAAAATAATGTCCTTCGAACTGCCCTCAACTTACCTACTAGAGAGCACATCTCTAACATAAGAAGAGAACAACAGCGGCTAAAAATCAGCAACAGGATTTTATTCAAAACAGCATCACTAACCTAAAAATGCTGTAATAACGCAGCTCCCCCCTACTTGGCAGAGAGAATAGTGAGAAGAACACCCCACCCCCACCCAACCAGAGCAGCCAACTCTTACTGTCTACAGATACTGAGAATCAGACTAAAAAAAACAGGCGGCAGTAGCTTCCCGGTCAAAGCCCTCCCACTCGATGTTAGAATAGATCAGAACTATTACAGTTTCAGAAGTAATATTCTCAAATGGCTACACTCCAATGACCCCTAAAACCAACCGCGATCCACTCAGCCTCGGACTTCTGTCCCGTTCTAACTTCTCGCTTGTACATTTGTATATTCTGACTTGTTTTGTTCAATGACTTATTTGCAATATTGTTGCCTCTTCATGTACCTCGTGCCTTATTCTGTAACTAAGTTTTTAAGCATCCATGTATTCGGTTTTCTGTTGCGCCCAGTTACCTCTGGGTTGGGTGCGCCATACAAATTAATAAACAAATATAGCCCTCCAGTAGCCCGCCAAAAGCCCCTGCTTTCCTGGCACTGGAAGTCCATATAAGGATTTTCCTGGCCTCACAGGCCAGGTAGAAGGCTAAAAGACAAGATGGCCGAAGGACAAGCGAGAAACCTTGTGGCATGCCCATGTTTGACCACTAGCCACAGTTAGTAGGCAAACACGATAAGGCTAAAACGAAATGCACCAAAAATGGTAATCACTGCTGCCACCAGCTTGTCCATTTAGCACACCTAGAGAACAACATCCTCCGAGTGTTAGTCTAGGACAAAACAAAAAGTGTACCCCATTGTACTGCATTGTAAGATGCATTGTACAATGATAAAAACTACAAGTGGTAAAAAGTTACTGAAAGTAGTAACAAAGTAACTGGATTAAGGGAAACAATGTTTCCCAGTACGGGCAGCCTGAAGGACATGTCAGTGTCCACATAACAGATGTAGTGAAGCCTAAGGCTTCCCTGCACTGTAAAAAGATAAGGTCAGATACAAATATAAAAGCAAAAAGTTTGGAGGGTCCATACAAATGGAAGGAAAGGTGCAGTAAAGAGGAATCATTCTTAACAGCAGACCAGAAGCGTTAGCATGCAACCGGCTGCAGATCCACTTTCAGGACAAAGTGCCAGGCATAATCGGGCCCCAGGTTGCATTTCCACCTTGACCACACAGCCTCTTTAGAGTGGATACATTTAACAGCAATAACTGGAGTAATAGTTGCACTCGTTTCCTGTGGTATAAAATGTCAAAACTGCTGTGGTAAGTGTTATATAAAGAAAAACTGATGTTAAGAGCCAAGTTGCACTTACTTCAAATCTCGGCTCCATTCCTCTCGTAGGCCTTTAGCCATTGATATAGCAAATTGTCACCCAGAAGGCCGAATGGGTCATCTTCAAAGACCAATATTTTTTTCTGGCTTTTCAGAAAAATAAAATTGTTAAGACTGCTGGAAACAGTGGCAAAAACTAATGTGAGTTTTCCTGTTCACACTCTTCCAAGAGAAATAGCACTTTATTTTCATATAAAGGTGTTACAGAATATCTAGTAGTAGAATGTTGGAAAACCGGAATGAGTAGTGATTGTCCAACCATTCTGATGTTGGCAGTGTGCCAGGGTGCTACTCTAATATTTAGAACATAATTGTCATACCAAAACACATGAAATGCACATACCAAGTTTGAAGAGTTCCCTGCAGGATAAAACAGAATATATCTCTCTTGAAACGATTGTGCTTTTGTGCGCCCAAACTAAATCCATTGTTGTCTGTCGAAAAGCACCAATGTATACATGTTTAAAATGAGGACAGTGAATATAGGCAAAAACAGATGGATGCAGAAACGAGATGGGCTCAGATCCTCCTAGGACAGGATAAGAAATTGATTTACACCATCGTTCAATTTTGGAACAGTGTAAGACTGCTATTCCAACAGAATAAGCGAAATCAAAGACTCGCAGCAGAGAACAAGAATTTAAGATAAAGTGACAAAAATGAAAAGTTTAACTTGTAAACTACATTTTAATTTTAAAAAAAAGTTTCACTTGGCTGCAGCAAAGGTGTGCAAAAAGTGGGCCGGTGAGCGTCTGAAAGTGGAGAAGAAACCCAGGCTTGGATAATTGGCTCTCACGGATGGGCCCATTGATGATACCTGAACCAAGTATACCCGAATGTATAATCTGTGGCTCCAAAATAACTGGCCCGAGTGCCTTCTTTGGCTGAAACCAAACTCGACAATTAAAAATACTTGAAATTATAATGGATAACATTTTCACCCTCCAACAGCAATTTTAGTCTGAGCTAGCTTCTTGTTTCAACTAAGATTCAACTGCCATATGCGATATAGAACCGTGTCATTCCCTTTCTAATCTCCAGAACTGTGCCAGCTATCTTTACCTAGGGCTGCCAGAATGCCTGCTGAGCTATCTATAAAGAGTTCAGGTACACCCAGGCTGATGGGTACATCTGGTCTCCTTGGCGACCAAAGGAAAAAACTCAAAAAGACTATGCAAGTCTTTACAATTAATTGCAAGATATAACGTAGGAGGAACAGTATGTCCCTTGAAAATAAAAAATTCAAGTAAGGTTGCAGGTCCCTGGATGGACGGGAAGCCTGGAAACCCGTCATAAATAGCCAAAAAGAATGAAGAGAAATCCAGGACGGAACGCCCAATCAGGTGCAAAAGGTTTTTTTAATTATATAATTTCTTAAAAGAATGGCCCTTAGTGTGACGCGTGTTTCGGCCCGGACGGCCTTCTTCAAAACAGGGCTAAATGTATTCCTTACAAAATCATACAAGTAACAAACATTGTGTATATATATGCAAAAATTACAAACCTAATAGTAAAGGTCATATGTATATGCAAAAAATTACAAAAGTAGTAGAGATCAAGTGAGTATCCAAAAAACGTGCCAATCAATACACCAGTGCAAATCACACAGTATCAACAGCAAAAACACCATTGTAAAAATTGCATGTTCATAAATTAAGGTAAAACGGCACAAAAACCCATTTGTAATGTGCACAAGACAGAGAAAGCGAGATTGGCAATGGGAAGGATATAAAGGAGTACGTGAAAAACAAACAACATGTTGGGTGGATCCCAAACCTAATTCCATGAATGGAACAATAGAACAATAGAAATGTAAATTATATACAATACAAACCAGGATTCAAGGAGACGGGAAGGGGAAAGAAAACATACACACGAAAACACAAGACAAAAGCGATTGTTTTGGAATTAATAATACAAATGGGACAATCTCATTTGTTGAAACCATATCTCGGGCTGTAAGGCTTACCCTCTTCGGGAGTTAAACTATTCATCACAAAATGTTCCCGGGTTTGATCCCATAGGTTTTGGAGCTGTTATTATAACAATTGAGATAGAGCAACCATTAGTCATAACTATATCCCAAATCCATGTAAACAAGCTAGTTACAAATGTTATGTGCCGGTGTATAAAGTAAAAGTTTTAGCGTCCCTTGTTTATCGCCAAAAATGCGATTGTGCACGACCCGATAAAGCGTGCTCAGCAAAACCTCACGTTTATAATCTATTTTGATAATTCATGCAATCAAATATCAGCCAACAGCATAAACTATATGGTATTTAAACCACATATCGTGAAACCCCAACATAACATTTTTTAGTTCTTTAATGACACCAAAAGCTGTAAGCATACTTTCAATTTGAATACTCGTATGATCCAATGCCAGTAACTCCCACACACTCCGTGGTGTTAGGACCCCATATGGACTGAATCTACCATGCACAAGCACATCTAGTGTAACGCTACCATGACGAAGCACAATACTAACAAGTAGAGAAATGCGAGCGTAACAAACTTACCGAGTCATTCGCGTTGGCCAGAACAGTAAGATTAACGCGGGCGTGCGCCTTCCTGGGACTATTTGTTTACTAGTTCCCAAGGTGACGCGTGGATCGGTCTGCCTGCTGCATTCCGTTGCTAGGCAACACACACGGGAATTTCAAGTAAAAAGGCTAATGCAACAAAATATTCACAGTTGTGAATCCAATATGTTGTGATAACTAATGTTAAGAAAAGTATCTAAGCTTGAGGGACAAGGAAGTAATAAATTATGGAAGCCATATATGGCGAGTCCGGCGACACCAAAGTAACTGCCAAAAAGAGTGAGACCCATTCGGGTCATTGCCAGAGTGACCACCTACCCAGGTGGGAATGAAATATAATTGCGTAGCATATTGAACTGACAAAGTGTTCACTGCATAGTAATGAAAACAAATAAAGGAATATAAACGGTCTATTTAAACTTACAGTTTGTGTAATTGTTTCTACTAGTCTCATTGCACATAAGAACGCACATGGGTAGACCCACATTGTCCACTCCTATTCGAGATCCTGATACATTTAAATAAAAAATGTATTTATACATAAAAATTATTAGCATTCTTTTGTACTAGTCAGGTCAAACATTAAGGGCCACATACTTGCTCATAAATATCTTATAAGAATGATGCCATTTCCGTATCAAAGTTCAAACACAACATAGTTATGTTAAAGTAACAAATAAGTCTTGCCTCTGGTTGGCGAAGCGCTAGGACTCTATCCCCACCTCGTTTATTCATTTGGACCTGTTGTATCCCTACAAATTTGATTGATGATTTTATTATCACATTGATGATTTTTCTGCCAATGCACCGATAGGCTTAGAGTCGGGTCCTGACTTCCAATTTTACTTGGATGTTCCCGGATCCTAGTCCTTAATTCTCTCTTGGTGCTACCAATATAAAACTTGTTACAAATACAGATAATCGCATATATTACACATTTTGATCTGCAGTTTAACATCTGTTTTATCCTAAACTGTTTGCCATTTGGACCCATGGGTTCTTTGGTCTTGTCCCATGCATAGAGACACATTGAACAATAACCACATTTGCGAAAACAAGGTACATTCTTCCTTCTGCGGTGAATTCGCAGAAGGAAGCTTCTGATCCTTCCCAAATTAAAAAAAGTCATCAATATATCTGGTCCAAAGTTTAACTTTCTCCATGAATGCTGGGTCTTGGTATACTGTATGTTCTTCCAACATCCCCATAAAGATATTTGCTAATGCAGGGGCATATTTAGTCCCCATTGCAACCCCTTTTAGTTGTTGGTACAGACAGTCATTGAATGCTTCCTTCTGCGAAAACACCAACAGGCTTAATCTGAATCCCTTTGAAATAGAATTTACTGGTGAACAGAACTGTAATTCAATCAATTTATTTGGACCTCACGATACATGTAGAAAATGATCATCTAGAAACCTGGACATTTCGTAAACTGACAGAAGTCAATTCAATATTGCATGCACAGAGCTGTCACCAAAGATCAACAATCCACAATAATCCCCTATGGGAAATATATCCGAGCAAGGAGAAATTGCCAAGAAGATTCCAAGTTTCAATAAGAGTGCCAATTTCTGAGAAATAGATTTAAGAAAAGAGGATATCCAAATAAATGTATACAGAAAGCGTTTGAAAAAAACGAGACATCTCCAGCGAACCGACACACTAATTGCTAAGAACACATCAAAGGCAAAGGAAATGAAGATCGTGTTTGTCACACAGTTTAATAAAGATCACCAACTGATCAGGAAGACCTTACAGAAACATTGGCATTTATTGCATTTAGATGAACATTAAAGAAATGTATAGATGAGACCAACTATCATCTTCAAGAAGGCTAATACGCTAAAAACTATTATTTGCCCATCATTACTACCAGATGCACATAAAGAGAAAACACTTAACTGGCTTACTGAGAATGTACCTTGTTTTCGCAAATGTGGTTATTGTTCAAGGTGTCCCTATGCATGGGACAAGACCAAAGAACTCGTGGGTCCAAATGGCAAACAGTCTAGGATAAAACAGATGTTAAACTGCAGATCACAATTGGTAATATATGTGATTATCTGTATTTGTAACACGTTTTATATTGATAGCACCAAGAGAGAACTAAATACTAGGATCCGGGAACATCTAAGTAAAATTGGAAGTCAGGACCCGACTCTACCCCTATCGGTGCATTGGCAGAAAAACCATCAATGTGATAATAAATCATCAATCAAATTTGTAGTGCTACAACAGGTCCAAATGAATAAACGAGGTGGGGATAGAGTCCTAGCGCTTCACCAAGCAGATGCAAGACTTATTTGTTACTTTAACACAACCATGTTGGGTTTGAACTTTGATACGGAAATGGCCTTCTTATAAGATATTTATTAGCAAGTATGTGGACCTTAATGTTTGACCTGACTAGTACAAAAGAATGCTAATAATTTGCATGTATAAATACATTCTTTTTATTTAAATGTATCAGGATCTCTAATAGGAGTGGACAATGTGGGACTACCCATGTGCATTATGTGCAATGAGACTAGTAGAAAAAATTACACAAACTGTAAGTTTAAATAGACCGTTTATATTCCTTTATTTGTTTTCATTACGATGCAGTGAACACTTTGTCAGTTCAATATACTGCGCTATTACATTTGATTCCCACCTGGGTAGGTGGTCACTTTGGCAATGACCCGAATGTGTCTCACTCTTTTTGGCAGTTACTTTGATGTTGCCAGACTCGCCATATATGGCTTCCATAATTTATTACTTCCTTGTCCCTCAAGCTTAGATACTTTTCTTAACATTAGTTATCACAAAATATTGGATTCACAATTCACAACTGAATATGTTGTTGCATTAGCCTTTTTACTTGAAATTCCTGTGTTGCCTAGCAATGGAATGCACAGGCGACCGATCCACGCGTCACCTTGGGAACTAGTAAACAAATAGTCCCAAGATGGCGCCCGCCCGCGTTACTCTTACTGTTCTGGCCAACGCGAATGACTCAGTAAGTTTGTTACTCTCGCATTTCTCGACTTGTTAGCATTGTGCTTCATCATGGTAGCATTACACTAGATGTCCAAATGGGGTCCTAACACCACGGAGTGTGTGTGAGTTACTGGCATTGGATCATATGAGTATTCCAATTGAAAGTACGCTTACAGCTCTCGGTGTCATTAAAGAACAAAAAAATGTTTGTTATGTTAGGGTTTCACGATATGTGGTTTAAATACCATATAGTTTATGCTGTTGGCTGATATTTGATTGCATGGATTATCAAAATAGATTATAAACGTGAGGTTTTGCTGAACACGCTTTATCGGGTCGTACACAATCGCATTTTTGGTGATAAACGAGGGAAGCTAAAACTTTTACTTTATACACCGGCACATAATATTTGTAACTAGCTTGTTTACATGGATTTGGGATATAGTTATGACTAATGGTTGCCCTATCTCAATTGTTATAATAACAGCTCCGAAACCTATGGGATCAAACCCGGGAACATTTTGTGATGAATAGCTTAACTCCCGAAGAGGGTAAGCCTTACAGCCTGAGATATGGTTTCAACAAATGAGATTGTTTTGGAATTAATAATACTAATGGGACATATCTCTTTTGTCTTGTGTTTTCCTGTGTGTTTTCTTTCCCCTTCCCCTCTCCTTGAATGGTGGTTTGTATTGTATATAATTTACATTTCTATTGTTTCATTCATGGAATTACGTTTGGGATCCACCCAACATGTTTTGTTTTTCACTTACTCCTTTAATATCCTTCCCATTGCCAATCCATCTTTCTCTGTCTTGTGCACATTACAAATGGGTTTTCGTGCCGTTTTACTTTAATTTATAAACATGCATTTTTTACAATGGTGTTTTTCCTGTTGGTACTGTGTGATTTACACTGGTGTATTGATTGGCATGTTTTTGGATACTCACTTGATCTCTACTACTTTTGTAATTGTTTGCATATACATACGACCTTTACTACTATGTTTGTAATTTTTGCATATATATATATATATATATATATATATATATATATATATATATACATACACATCGTTTGTTACTTGTATGATTTTGTAAGGAATACATTTAGCCCTGTTTTGAAGAAGGCCGTCAGGGCCGAAACACGTGTCACACAAGGGCACTTCTGTTAAGAATTTATATAATTAAAAAAAACATTTGCACCTGATTGGGCGCTCCATCCTGGATTTCTCTTCATTCTGTTTGACTATCTACAAAGAGTACAAAACGCAACAGCACCCTAAAACATGTAAGATGGAACCTATTGAGCGTTGTTGGTTGCTCCGCAACCTTCTGACGAAAGGTGGGACACAATCTATTCCATTTGAAGCACTGGGTTCCAACCAAAAGGTAGTAGTGAAAACACTTTTGTGTAGCTCTGCAAGAGTAGTCTGGTTTCCCTCAATGGAGGTGGAAAGGCTGATGGATAGCTACAGTAAGTCTCAAATAGACACCCTAGGAGAATACTCTGCATACATTTACTGAAAAATGCATACCCTTCAAGAAAAGGTTACAAATATAATCACATTGTTCAAATAACAGAAATACTGTCCTCACAGTTTGCATAGAATAATCCTGAAGAAAAACATCAAACGCCAAATGATATCTTTGCTCTAAATTCTTTTATGCAGTTATCATGAGGGAAGCTTAGATTCACTGTATCAAATAGCGCCAATGTCCCTGATATACTTGGAGTTTCAAATAGGACTTAATTATTTGTGCAACATCAAGCAACACATTTGATCTTTTGCGTTAATTCTTCCTTGCGCTGATCATAAGGGTAGTTCAAACTATAACCTGAAGCTTGCATTCACTGTGTCAAATGGTGGCAGCCACTGGAATACCTGCATTCTAAATCATGTGCTCCCAATATGATAAGCTAAATTCTAGAATCTCTATGAATAGTTCTGAATTTATTTGGACGTCAAGACTGAATTAAGATATCGCAAGCACCAATAAGTCTGCCAGGAGTACGTCCGTAATATTCATTGTACTGCATATGGAGATCATTACAGTCTCAAGGCTAAATGTCAGGCTGTACATGTAAAAGATTGGCCTCACCCAAGCCTTTTATTTTGTTACATACTTGGAGGCAAGATCTGCTTGAATTCTTTGACTGCAATTGTAGGCCCCTTTTTACATAAAGAAAGTCTCTTCAATGCCAGAGACCGCCAAAAACGTAGATTCACCACAAAAACCTTTTTTTTACACTTCATATGGGTCTTTCTTTCGAGCACGACGACTCCTGGTTCAGCTAAAACCTTTTTGTCAAGATGTATTACTATTTACTTTCAGCTGCAAAATGCCACAAAAACCTTGGGTTTCATTGAGTTCATTGCTTCATGTAACAATCATCTTAACCAGCTATAATTTGCAAACTTGTTCTGGAACTGCTCGCGAAGAGGCAATACTGCCTTTGCCTCAGAGGAGCTATCTCTTGGCTCAGAAGTTTCGATTCACATGCAGACGAGACATCACGGCAACGAAGAGCAAGCTGTATGATCATCTGCTCCCAGTGACATAGGTGTTGGTCTGTCGCATAATAAAAAGCTGTGCTGTGAAATAGAAACAAATAGCACAAAAATACATCTGGCTGTTATGCGATTATGTAGGCTAGGCTAGATCAGAGTAAGAGCTCGAATGTCGCCCATCTCCTAGTTTCATCACAAAGTACCCAACACTATCTTCTGTCACATCTGGTCTGGTAAGGAATGTCCTGCGCACTGGCTTGGTGGTAGTCCGCCAGCAGGCAAGGGCAAAGAACACCTGTTACATTTGCTTGAAATCTGATGTCTGGACCCAGAATACAAAATGGAAAATGTGCCCAATGACTCCTCGGGTGGCTGTCCCCTCTCTCCCCCCCCCCCCCCACTCCCCCACCCTGTAGTGTCATAAAATATGTATTTTTATTTTTAAACAAACATTTCAGAAGGTTTTTAGTCATACCTACCACATCTCTCGATAGATGCACCATGCACAAGTATTTATTTTTCATGGTTGCCATACGTTGCTTGTCTGCCACATCTAGTTGTTAGGGAGAATTATCAAAAATGTGCTTATTCCCTTCACCTTAGAGACCCCCAGTAACTTTGCTGGATTCTGAGGACTTGATTTTTTTACCTGGAGAGAGTGTGAGCCTTTTTTCCCACTCTCTCATGTATTTTGATGTGTGTTTTACCCTTGTGTTCTTTGATTATGGAGTTTTAGATAACTCCATAGGCATCATCTGTTCATTGTTGTGTCACACAGTACCTTTTTAGTGCAGTGGCACAGGAATGTCCATTGGACTTCCCAAGGTTTAAATACCTTCTCTGGGATGAACTACTGTTCCCCAGAGAATGTAAAGTTAAATTGACTTTACTAGCCTTTTTTAATTTCATAGACCCAGCACACGCTATCTTCCGATAGAGTACACTCTATGTCTAAACACTCTTGTAGTTGTCAAAAGCTACCCTTTCCTATTGAAATGGCTAATGGCAGTGGTTTTATAACAAACTACCATGATCTTCCCGACCCCGAACACCAGTAGCAAAAAATCGGGGCCTCCGTGTTTGTGTTTTTCAATATGGCGCCCAAGACCCCTCTGTAAAAACAGACTCCGGTCATCTTTTTTTGCTGTTTCTTTGTGGAAAGGTCCTTCTGGTGTTTAAATCGCCAAACCAGGTTTGGTCCCTTTGTTCGTGAGCCTTTGGCGGGCTTCACGACTGAAGTCAACCCCTGGCGTCTGAGTGTCTGGGGTGGCCAGGACGTGATGGAGGTGCCCGAAACTCCCTGTGCCTGGTCTCCTAGGAGACCCAGATGCATTCTGATGTGATTGGCTGGCTGGCTGGCTGACTGTCCGGCAAGGACAGCCACCCTGCTGGGTGAGTGACAGCTAGGCTGGAATGAATGGGAGAACATTTTTTTAAAAGGCGAGTCTCCAGGACTGGAAGGCAGAGACGACCACTGGAACGAAAGAACCGAAGACGAGCTGGAAGAGGACAGCTGCTGCAACCACTGGACCGTTGGTTTACCCGGTGAATCCCTGCTGCAAATTCGAATTGCCAGAACTCCATTCGACAGAGAAGCTCCTTCAAGGACGGCTTCTTCCTTTGAGTTGGTGGGACCGATCAGCTCAGAAGAAACCTGGATAACCTTCTTAATGCTGGTTAAGGTTTAGCCAGGGAGAGGGAAACCAGTTAGTATTGAAGTAACGGCTACTTGAACAGAAGTGACTCCATTTTGTTTGCTCTGACGATCATCCCGTGCAGTGCAGGAGTTCCTCGGCGTCCTCCCTCTTGCCCCCACGACTGAGGCTCAGGAACAGCGAGATCTGCAGGAACTGCCAGGAACCAACGTCTTCAGCTGCATCTTTTTGCTTCACATGAAGGTACTGTGCCATCCGGTTGAGCGATCCTAACTCTCGCTGTGAAAGTTCGTCAAACTTTCCCAACTTGCAGGCCTAATCAGCTTGCAACCTAGCATATCATTCTTTTTCGTCTAAACTACTCCTAAGAACTTTTACAAAGACTTCTCTGTTTGTTACCAGAACTGATCGGTCCTATCCAAGAACACTAGACTATTGACTTTGGCCTGGCCTATTGAATTGAACTGACCCTCTTGGTACACTGAACCTTTGCATTGCCTAACAGAAGTATTTTCTAATCCATTGTACAAACTTAATTACTTTCTATTCCTATTCAAAGTAATTGAAATGCCACTTGGCAACTTTTTTCAGGGGAGCACAAACTGTCCCTACAACTTAGTTTGTTACTGTAGTGTATTGGTGTGTCATATTAAGTTGATTTCTACTAGTGAATGTTTTCTAAATGTTTTCTATATGTAAATAAATGTAATTTTTACCAAGAAACCTTGAGTGTAAGGGTCTACTTGAATCACTGTGATTGTGATACTTCTGTGTAACTTCAACTACTGCTTACATTCCCGCTTGGGGATAAGCCTGGCTGCTCAGCTCACTACCAAAAAGTGTATGGTACAGACTTATGCCAAAGGTTGGTTTTTGCTTTCAACTATAGTCCTAATTGTGTGTGGTGTTCCCAGAGGGTACTGCATGCAATTTTGCCTAACACCAGTGGAGTGAGCTTATGCGCACAAAGTTCATGGAAATCTTTCTAAATCTCCAAAAGATGGCAAAATGTTAGTTGAACCATGGATATCTAACAGCATAACCTCTTCTTCCATCTTAAAAGCAGGAGGCCTACATTTCAGATGATCGCTCATGCCCTTTTGAGGAGAAAAATACATTGGTTGGGTTACAAGGTTTAGTGATGATCGGAATAGGTACAACAATGCTGGGGAAACTAGAACATTAAGTGTCAAATTAGTTTGATGCATGGCTTTTCTGAAGTCTGCTCTGCTCTTTACAAAGCTTAATTTGATATTTTGAATTGATAATGAAAAATCTTGTTAGAGGTATTGAACTTGGAGGTTTAACTTCTCTGAATTTTCTTTCCAAAATGTCATACTAATGCAAATGATTACATATGCCTCAACACAATATCAACAATATTATGCTTCTGCAGCCCTAAGGACCTAGACATAAGGGACACTTCACACGAGTGGGGAGAGCAGCCATTGCAGAATTGTGTATTTTACTGTCCACTCCCCCGACCATCCCCGCAGCACACCCCAAGCAATGTATTTATATTGATGGGGACCCTGAATTGGGTAACAGAGGATATTCCCGTTAAAATCCATCCGGCCATTGTCAAGACCGTTTCTGATGACGTATTTGCCATAGTTTCCTGAGCATCCTAAATGCGTACCTGGGCAGTAGCGCAGACTAAGCGTATGAAAGTAGGAGACCTGTTCTACACATCCTATTTGTGAATATTGGAAGTGCAAGTCTGAGAATGGGTACATGAAATCTTGGATGGACAGACTGGTGCGGTGCTTACTTATTTTTGTCGACAATCTTGCTTTCATTTAAAGTATGACATGAGATTGGTATTGTTCCACACGATACTAAACAATTCATCATTTAACATTGATATCCTTGCAGCTGCTGTCTCTCAGGCCAAAAATACATCTTCTGTATCCTTTGACGCTGGTGCGGTCCATTTGGAGTGATATGATGGGCTCTGCACATGGTTTCATAACCTCTTCATGGACCTTCTACCTTCAAGCAGATGATGACAAAATTGTGGTATTCCAGGTATGTACCTTTCGCTTGTCCATTTAAAATTTTAACCATAGGGAGCTTGTATTTGGAAACATGTGTGAGAAAGTAAAAGTACCAAAGATTGTTCACATCTCATAGCAGTGTATGGGAGTTTTGATCATCTTTTTCTTTGATGCTGAACATGTACACATTCAATTTGCAAAATGGAAGGCACCTGAATGACTGATTTAAGGCTGATTCATCCTCTTAAAATTCCTTATTGTGGGGGGGCGCTGTTGTGCACTGAGAAGATGGCCGCTTAGACCCGAAGCTCCCGCGCCGCCTTCACATCCTGAGCTGATAAATCCGTTCTTTGGCTGGCTGAGTTGCTGTAGATTGGTGTGCCGGTTGCGGCCGGGTTCGGGCGCTGCTTGTGAAAATCTGAGCCCTCGGCGGTGCTGCATTCTCGAGCTCTGCCCTTGCAGAGTTCCTCCGACGCGAGCGGCGCTCCCGGGCTGACTCCTGGCTCCGGGCGAACTTACCCGACAGTCGGGGCTGCTGGGCACTGCGGGCCACTGCTGGGCGGAGCTTTCTCCTTGGCGCCGGATCCTGCATCCTTTTGTGAGGACGCTCTGGGAGACTCGTTGCTGCACTGGATGGTCTACCGTGCTCCGGTCCTTTCTTTGACCCGTTGCTGCCTGCCGGACCTCCTCTCATTACCCTGGTATTATTCGACTTTTGCTGGTGCTCTATCCTGACGCCGCCAATCCGGCGAACCAAGTAAGCTGCTGCCGGGTGTGGGGGGGAAGAGACGCGGAGCCCTGCCGGGGCCGCGGGGGTTGCGACCTCCTGGCCCTCAGCCCCCCCCGGCATACTTGGTCCCTCTGCAGCGCCGCTTGCCCCCCCCCCCCCCCTCTGAGCCCCTCCGCTTGTCTGTACGGCTGGGGGCCGGCTACACTGCATATACGGACCGTTGGGCCCACGCTCCAGTCTCTTAAATTGGGACACCTCGAGTGCCTCTTGGTTGCCGTGCTGCCGAGGGCCGAAATTCCTACGTACTACCGTCGCCAGCTGAGTTGTACACCTGTGGCTCCTGGAGTGCCTCGCTTGGCGGCAAAGGCGGCATCCGGTGCTGGGTGCCGGAGTGTGTCTCGAGAACTCCTGAGTTGGGGCGGTGAACCTCCCGCGTTCTACCTGCCACACTAGAGCCATAATCTCCTTGTAGTCCAGACTGCAGTGTAACCTACGTATTGATGGTGGCTGATTCTTGCTGGCTGGGACGACTAAATGCCCCCTCGGTGCAACAGATACACCGTCTTTCTGGTTTCACACTACTGTCTGGGGATGACCCCTGGGGGCCAATATACTGGATTTCTCGCTGGTGCGCTGGTCTCCATATACATGGGAGGATACATTCCACCCTAATTTCGCACTTTGTTCTGTACCCCTGGAGTCTGCTCCCTGTGGGGTGGGCTTCGACCCTACGGAGATCCCTTGTCAGATCCAATACACGCACAGATAAGATACAATCATGGGGGAGCCTAGCAAGTCAAGCAGAGCCTCTAAGACCCCTGGGGGCAAGAAGAAGGGCCCCATGGACACATTGACCAATACGGCTAGCCATCCTGTGGCAACTTGCACGCAGCCAGATGAGGGAGAACAGGTTGAATGGGGTGTGTTGGACAGAGAGGATAAACTGGCCACGCTAGTTCAGAACTGATTCCTGGCTGTAAATACCAAACTGGATGAGATAGTGGCTACCATAGGCTCCTTGAAGGCCAGGATCGATAAGGAGAGTGCTCGTGTCACCGAGGCTGAAGGCAGGATAAGTGCTAACGAGGACACTATTGGGCACCACAGTCGTGATATATCTTATATTAAAGACACGATGAGCAAGCTGCAGAGCAAGTGTGAGGACCTTGAATCCAGGTCCAGAAGAAACAATGTCCGCGTTGTTGGGGTGGCCGAATCCTTCGGCAAGGGCCAGATGGAGAAACACATGGAAGAACTTTTTAAATCCTTATTTGGGCCTGAGGCATTGTCTGAACACTTCCTAGTTGAGAGGGCGCACCGCACCCTTGCCCCGGCGCCCAAGCCGGGGGCACCACCACGAACTATAATTGCTCGTCTGCTGAACTATAGGGACAGGGACACAATCCTCCGTTTGGCTAGAGAGACCGGCACATTGCATTATGAGGAAAACGCATACATATCTATCCTGACTTTTCCGCCTCTGTCCAGGCGAGCAGACGATCATATGAACCTGTCAAGAGGATCCTCGGAGAACGGCAGATCACGTACGCCTTGATGTTTCCGGCCAAAATGAGAATCCAACATGCTGGAAGGTCGCACTTTCTTGAGAACCCATCCAAAGCCCTATCCTATATTGAGTTTTCTATACCCCTCCCTCCAAGAGGGGAGAAACCTGCCCCAAACAATAGACCCTGACCGGCGGACTAGGAGTTACAGATTTTTATGATTTGGCATTCAGTGGTTTTTTGGCCCTATTTCACGGGCCCTTTTGATGTGAGATTACAGTCAGCCATCTCCTGTGAGTGGTGGCGTTGGAGGCAGGGGATGGCGGTCATGTGAGGCAACATGGCTACCCCGGGAGTGTTCCACAAGTTTGGGATCGGACACTGTCGAGTTGGGGCAGACGGTGAGGGTGGTGGGCGGGTCAGGATGGGGAAAGTTGGGGACTGTTTTTTTCGGACCCCATGGTGTGTAGATGGATGGCTACCCGACTGCATGGGTCTCTGTTCTGGGAAAGTTCTTTCGGGAAATGGTTATAAGTTACTGTTGAAACAAGTGGTCTGGAGTGCACTGACATGGTCCAGGATGCCTGATGCGACATCTGAGGGTTTGGGTTACTATCCTTACAATTGTTTTGCAAGGCTCTGTTCACGCTTTGAGGGTTAAACTTGTTTCATGGAATGTAAGGGGTCTAAATAATCGTTTGAAGGCCAAGAAGGTGGGAAACTACATTGTCAGGCACGGTGCCCAAATTGTTATGCTACAGGAAACTCATACTGTTGGTTCCGATAACGATTTACTGTTGCCTGGTTGGGGCAAGTCCAGGTTCTGTACCAACTACTCATCCCAGTCCAGGGGGGTTGCTACGCTCATACACCCGAATCTTGGGCTCCGGCTCGAGGGCCATAAGCTAGACCCTCAGGGTAGATATGTCCTTGTCTGGGGCTCGATCGCTGGTCAGCAGATATTGTTGGTCAACACTTATGGGCCGAACATTGATGACCCTGCCTTTTATACAGATGTATATCAATTGATCTCTGCGATCGATATTCCTAATATAGTCTGGGGAGGGGATTTCAATATTGCTATGGATCCGGTACTCGATAGATCCAGCACGATTGTTAGAGCACCAAGCAGGGCTGTTCTCACTATGCAAAGTATCCTTTCGCAGCTCTCCCTCGAGGATGCCTGGCGTGTCCTCCACCCGACTGTGAGGGGATACACGTACTATTCATCGGTACATGACTCCGAGTCCAGAATCGATTACTGGTTTGTCTCCCCCCTCTTTGATTGCTGGAACAAAGGCATGTGAAATACTGGCTCGCACAATGTCTGACCATGCCCCTATAACACTGGAGGTCACGTTTCATAATTGCCCTAGACCCCCCAAGAGATGGAGGATGCCCGAGGGTTTGCTGAGGGACCCCGGGGTGGTGGAGGGGCTGCACACTGAGATTTCTGAGTTCCTTGAAATTAACATCGACTCAGTCGATAAATGCTCCACGGTGTGGGAATCCTTCAAGGTCTGGGTCAGAGGCACGCTGCTTTCTAAATCTGTGGGTCTTCTTAAAGGAGTTCGGGCTGAACTGGCCCGGACTGAAGGTAAACTGAAAGTTCTGGAGGACACTTATGCTCGTACCCATGACAAAGCCTTATTAGCTGACATACAGCAACATCTCCAGGAATTTAACAAACTAGCCTCCAGGGAAGTGCAGTTCATTGCCGCACCGATCCGAGCCCGAAGATATGGTGAGGGCAACAAGGCGGGTAGGACACTATCTAATTTACTCAAACAGGACAGACACACTAATCAAATTACCAGCATACAAACACCCAACGGTTCGGTTTTGGTTAATGAGAACGAGATTAATGCTGAGTTTGCTGGGTTCTACGAACGATTGTACAAAAATAGAGACACTAAATCGGCTACTGAGATAGGGGAATACCTTGCGGCACTGTCGCTGCCGAAACTCCAGGAGGAGACCCGCCTGGCACTGGACCAACCTCTCATTGTAGATGAGATTGCTGAGGCGATTAAAGATTTAACGTCTAATAAAGCTCCGGGGTTAGACGGCCTGGGTGCAGAGTTCTACAAGGAATACAGTGCGGAGCTTGTTCCGTTGTTGTTGTGGGTCTGGGAAGAATCCCTTGAATGTAACACATTGCCTACATCCATGAGAGAGGAGTTGATAACTGTTCTCCCTAAACCTCGCCGCCCTCCACAGGATATGTCGTCCTATAGACCGCTATCTCTTATTAATACAGATGCCAAAATATTCGCCAAGGTACTGGCCAACAGGCTTTTACCGGCGGTCCCGGCACTCATTCACCCGGATCAGAATGGGTTTGTCCCCGCTAGATCTACTGCGCTTAACCTGCGTAGGCTCTTTGGCATAATGGCCCAAATTGACCCGGGAATGAACGCTGTGGCCATTTCATTGGATGCTGAAAAGGCCTTCGATTCTGTGTCCTGGGCCTACTTACTAGCAGTACTTGAGGCATTTGGGATAGGCCCGAACTTCGTCAGGTACGTGAAATTGCTTTACATGATACCCGGGGCCCGGGTCCTGACCAATAAGGCAATCTCAGATATGTTTCTGCTTGGACGGGGCACTAGACAGGGCTGCCCGTTTTCACCTATACTATTTGCCCTAACAATAGAACCAATGGCAATAGCGGTCAGGCTTTGACATTCCAACAGGGGCATTAACCTAAAGGGGGCGACCCAGCTAATATCTCTGTACGCGGACGACACGCTCCTATATATCCGTGAACCGGAAAACAACCTAGCGCCTGTAATGGCGGAGATTCAAGAATTCACTTCATACTCTGGCTACTCCATAAACAAGGATAAGTCCGAGGTTTTCCCTCTCACGCCGGCAACTGGCTGCCCTAGCTCACTGGGTGGGCTGAAGTGGTCCAGTGAGTCCATCAGATACTTGGGAATACTTGTGTCGCACGGTAAAAATAGGTTATACACTGACAATCACTATGCCACAGTACAGGCCTTAAAGACCAAGCTTCTATTGTGGGACCGCCTTCCGATATCATTACATGGCAGGATAGCGGTTCTTAAAATGGTAATTTTGCCTAAATTGCTATATCTGTTTGTGAACATACCGATTTGGCCGGGGAGACTCTTCTTCACTAAACTTAGGTCAATGGCTACAACCTTCCTTTGGCATGGGCAGACTCCAAGAATTGGATGGGGAAAAATAACTGAACCATTCTCGTCGGGCGGCCTGGCGGCCCCTGACTTTGAATTATATTATGTGTCCCAGGCCCAATTCTCTAAATATTGGTATTCTAGGGATGGCGGCACACCACACGTTGATGTAGAGGAACTCGCCACACCTCCCACGAACATACAGTCTGTAATCTTTGATGCCCGCTATAGGGATACATGTGATTTCAACCCGGTTAGTTGTACTGTCGGTGCCTGGAGGGCAATATTCAAGAAACTGGGATTGTCGACCCTTTATAACCCGGAGGTCTCCCTCTGGAACTACCCTGGCATCCCTCCGACACACAATGCCGGTCTACGGTCCGCCTGGGACCCCGGAGACGAGATGCGCCTGGGAGATATGTTTATTGAGGGGAAGTTCGCAACCCTTCGGCCGATAACTGGTGCGTTCGGCAGGGGCCCACTTAGAGTTCTGCAGTACTACCGTATGAGATCGACTTTCCAAAAACACTGGGCGTCCTTCCCTGATAAACCCCCTACACACCCCTGCGTTCAGATGATCACAGCCGGGGACCGCTGAAGGTATCCAGCCTATATGCCATAGTACAGACACACTCACCAACGGCCAATTTGAACAGAGATAAATGGGAGAGAGATCTCCAGATCCCTCTAGATGATAAAACTTGGGACAGGTACTGCTCTCTCACAAAGAAGGTTTCCTTAAATGCTGGACTACGAGTGATCCAATTTAAAATTCTTAACAGGTTGCACTACACCCCGGCCAAGATAGCCAAGTTCGCTTCTGATGCTCCGAGTCAGTGCCCCAAATGCAAGACAGATTACGCTGGCTCGTTCCACATGTATTGGAGCTGCCCGGTGGTGGCTGGGTTCTGGAGGGAGGTGGCAGATGTACTTGATGA
The DNA here is from genome assembly GCF_040938575.1 of Ambystoma mexicanum. Classification (NCBI taxonomy): domain Eukaryota; kingdom Metazoa; phylum Chordata; class Amphibia; order Caudata; family Ambystomatidae; genus Ambystoma; species Ambystoma mexicanum. The sequence continues at coordinate 1,304,380,200 of NC_090922.1, forward strand.
AATCACACACATTCCCCCGGTGTTGACTCCACAGAAATACTTATTTGGGGATATAGGAAAGTGCTCCGAAAAGATCAGAAGGCTGTTCAATGTCACATGTGCAGTGGCCAAAAAATGTATTCTGCAACAATGGAAAAATCTGGCGCCACCCACTGTGAAGCAGTTCCTCCGGGAGCTGGTCTATGTAAACGAGGCTGAAGAACAGTTTGTCCTCACACGCCCTTCGGTGTGCAGGCCTAAGGACATTTGGGACCCCTCAGAATGTTTCTTTGTGATATGATCCCTGATGATGACAGTGATGGTTAGACTCGATACCCCTGGTGGATTCAGGTTATATGTACTGTTGTATCTCTCTATTTCCGTATCATGTTGATTTCAATTTGTACGATGCTGCTGTTACTGTGTTTGTGTTTTCCAGACCACTAATAAAGAGTTTAAAAAAAAAAAAATTCCTTATTGTGTAATTTTAAATGTCTGGAGAGATGCCTTTTCTAATGAAATTTGAAAATCGAAGAGGAAAGAATATTGTTTTGAATGTGGTGCATGCACCAATGGCTATTGCCAAGAATAATTAGGTTTAAAATATTTATTCGGAAGATCTGTAATGCCTGTATTGTTCATTCTTTTCAGTTTCCTGGACTTGCATCATCATCTTCTCACAGGGTCTCTAAGACTTGCATCTGCATCTTTTCCTTTTAAGGAGATCTGTGCTTTACCAGTTTTAGGCTTAAATCCTCCTCTCAGGATACAGGATGCGCGGGACGCCAGCAGTCTCAATATTTTCTTCAGCTCTGAGGGCCAAGGCCTCTTTAGCAGCATGCACACACTTGGTGAAAAGCAGATAACATAACCTAGTATAGCAAAGGGCCAACCCTCACTTTCTCATGTTTCAATGAACAAGGATTATGTACCCTATCTGTGTTTTATGTTCAAATAAATCAAGATTATTGGGGACTGATCATTACAACACTTTTCATGGTCTTCTAAATTTCAAATTTGCCATTGCCCTTACCTATTCCTATATGTGCATTGCCTACCTGCCTTCACAAACTGGAAAATAGATGCATTGTTAATTTTTTTCTGATGACTTTTAAGGCTAAGGGAGAGAGAGTGCAGGAACAATACTCATCCAAGTTCAAAAGGCCTGTGTGGGAGTGCTAAGCAAGAATTTACTCAAATAATTGCAAACCAGAAGTAATAGGGATGACCCTTTTATTAAGCTCGCTATAGCCTGTCTTGAATGTTATGTTGTTGGATTTGGATAGCGCCAAAGCCCTAGGGCGTCCAGGCGCTGAAACAGGCAATGTGGGAAAGCACAAACCTACAGACCAAGACTTTACATGAACAGTCTGGTCTTTAAAGATTTTCTAAAGGCCAGGTGGTTTTCCTCCCTTCTTAGTGCTTGAGTTGGCTCATTCCACGCACATGCCGCCAGCACTGGAAACAAGCGTCCATTTCAGCGAGCTCTCAACACTGAAAGACAATTCATGTGGTAACTTATTATTTTTTTTATAAAGGCCTATCATGCAATTCCATTCATAACATAAGTTGTTACATAATGCATAATTATAATATTAATGCTGTTAAACACTACATCTCCATGCTTTACTGTAAAGGTAAGGTTTGTGTATCTAAATGTCACAATGTTTCATTTTGTTGGGGAAGATGCATCATATCGACCAGCGCTAGGGAGAATTCTCATTTCTGTGATATTTCCCTTCAACCGTAGAGACCCACAGCTCTTTTGCTGGACTTTAGGACTTTTTGATTTTAACCCTGGAGTGAGTGAGACCTTTTCCTTACTCTCATGTATTTTGAGCTGATTTGGATTATGTGTTTCCTCTGTTTTTGGAGTCTGATTAACTCCATAGGCATCTACTTTTTGTATGGTGACACCCAGCACCTTCAGTGCAGTCTCACAGAGAAATCTTTTAGATTTCTCATAATACCTTTTCTTGTGTGAACTACTGTTTCTCTTTCTGGGTCCAACACACACCATCCTATGTGGAGTGCTGGGGGCGGTGGGGTGGGGGCTTACCTAGTTGCCCCTTATCCTAAGTTCTGATGTAAAAAACATTGTTACGCTCACTACTTTAAATGGCTGGTGGCAGTGGTTTAATTTTCTTACCATTGTGCTTTTTTACCGCAGGCTGAATCCGCACCTGCAGTATAGCACCCATGGGTAACCGTTTTGTCAAAATGGCCCTCGTGTTTTTTTTAGTTTTGTTGCCCTTTTCTGTTTGTGAAGTCTTTCTTGGTTTTTACTCTGCGCATTGAGCCAGGTTTGAGCCCTTCGTTCGTTTTGCCTTTGGCTGGCTTCAGCCATAAGGCCTGCCTCTGGCTCGTCTGACTGGAAAGGCCGGATGTGAGGGAGGTTCCCGAAACTCCCCTGTCCTTTGTCTCCAGGAATGTCTGAATGCCACCATTCCTGATTGGCTAGCTGTCTTTCCAGGAGAACCAGCCTGCTGTGCGATTGACAGCCTATGCTGTGCATCAATGTGAGAAACCTGCTTAAAAGGGTTTTGGGACTAGTCGGAGTCGACCACTGGGAGAAACACCCGACGAAGAAACCGTGGACGAAGCTTGCTGCCTCCTCCTGGACCTTTGAATTGCCCGGTGAAGTCCTACTCCTTTTTCTGATCGACAAGAGAAGCTCTGGAAGGCACAACTTCTTCCTTTGGGTTAGTGGGACCAACTAACCCTGAGACCACTCCACTGGACCATCTTCCCTGATTGGCTGTACTTCGCGATTTGCAGTGATCCGACCGCAGCTGAATTTGCAGCGGCCGGAACGTTCGCATGAGAAAAGGTGCGAACTAGCAAAAGTTTGCACCTTTCTCATGCGAACACACATACATACCCACACACAACACCCCCCACCCACTCCCGCAGCATACCCCCGCCCACTTCCCCAACATAAACAAACCCCACTTACCTTCATCTTCACGCTGGGTTCCTGCAGCGCCAGTTCTCTTTCACTTCCGTGATCGGGAACCAGCACTGCAGGGGTCTGTTTTTTTTATTTCTATTTTGTTTTTATTTTTATTTAAACGTAAGGCTGCAGGGGTGTCCCCCGCAGCCCCCACTCACAATACCATAAAATATAGTGAGCGGGGCAATGCGGGGGGACACCCCCGCAGCCCCCGTTTATTTTTTTTCTTAACAATGCTACCACCAAAGGTTCAAACTTTTGGTGTTCGAACCTTTGGTGGTAGCATTTTTAGAACTTTTGGTCATTGCGAGCATTTTTTGTCGGTAAAATCGTCCTATACCCTTCTTCGCTGCTCCAAGAACCGAGTGCCAGGGGCCGAGAAATCCATAAGTAGAGTGCAACATCTGCAATCCGACTAGAAGCTGCAGGAGTCTCTGAAGGACCCTCCAGAAGCCAGACGACCAGAGCTCGAGTCCCGTCACCAGAGTGCAGGACCCAAGGAGTGAAGGAAGCCCAACTGGTATCCGAGATCTGCAGTGGTGCAGCTGATCCCAAAAGAGCCTGTAGCTGCCGCCGACCTCCAAATTGCTGTTGCAGGAGCCCTCCAGACGTCCTCCCTCTTGTCCCCACGACTGAGGCTCGGGAACCTAGGGTCTGTGCCGCTGCAACATGACAGAATCCAGTGGGACCACTCTTCTTCAAACCAGAGGTACTGCTTAGACTCAGGATGCTTACCTCAGTGTCTTTTTGAGCTGTGCTTTTATCAGTGGAGACTTGCATTGGCTTATCTGTTGATTCCAACTCTGCTTTTCACAGACTTAACAGCTTGTGTTGGGGAGAATTCTCTGAAATTGAATTCCCTTCTGCCTTAAGAGACCCCCAACTCTTTTTGCTGGACTTAGGATTTTTTATCTCTCATGTAATTTTTTATGTGATTTATCCTGTGTTTTCTTTTGACGTTGGAGTCTGACAAACTCCATAGGCATCATCTTTACATTGTGTCACACAGCACCTTCAGTGCAGTGGCACAGGGAAGTCTCTTAGATTTCCCAAAGGTTTAAATACCTCCTCTTGGTGAAACTACTGTTTCCAAGAGCAGTGAAGTTAAATGGACTTTACTTACATTTTGTAACTTTCTAGACCCAGCACACACTATCTTACCATAGGGTGCAGGAGGGGTTACTTAGTATCCCCTTTGTCTAGTTTGTCATGTAAGATTTTTATGTTACCCTTCCTACAATTAATGGCTGGTGGCAGTGGTTTACCTTTTACTACCATTGTGTGTTTTTACTGTGGGCTGCATTCGCAGCCGCAGTAAGGCACCCATGGGTGACCATTTCGTCAAAATGGCCCCGGTCGTCATTTTTCAACATTTCTTGTCAGGAAGGTCCTTCTTGAGATTTACTCTGCGCGCCAAACCAGGTTTGGTCCCTTTGTTCGTTTTGTCTTTGGCGGGCTTCACGAGTGAAACCTGCTTCTGGCTCCAGTATGTCCGACAGGGGCAGAAAGTGAGGGAGCTGCCCGAAACTCTGCGCTTAATCCCCTTGGTTAGAGGAATGCACCCAAAGGTGATTGGCCGGCTGGCTGTCCGGCAAGCACAGCCACCCTGATGTGTGATGGAATGAATGGGAGAAACCTGCATAAAAGGTGAGGCTTTTTGGCTTAGAGGGCAGAGTCGACCACTGGACGAAGGAATCCGAAGAAGAACTTGGAAGAGATGCCTGCTGCAACTCTTGGAACGTTGGGTTTGCCCGGTGAAGCCCTGCTGCTGTGCTGAAGCTCCGAATTCGCCTCTACTATAGAAGTCCTGCAAGGACAACATCTCCCTTTTGACTTGGTGGGACCAATCAACTCCAAAGTAAGCCCGCGTGGACATCCTCTCGAAGCTAATTGCATTTCCACTGCTACTGCTGCTGGAACCGAAGAGCCAGGGAGAGGAACACCAGATTGAGAGTGTTGCTTTTAAGTCCAACCCGACCGCTAGCGAGATCCTCCAGACTTCCCTGTTGCAGGACTGACCAAGCCTGAGCCACCTCAACAGAGTGCTGGACCCCAGAAGCAAGGACAGTCTTAAATTGTATCCGTTGCTATTTGCTGTCGGACGTGAGGAGCTGAAACACAGAAGAACTGCTGAATTGAAGTTTGCCTGTTGCTGCCGCTTACCTTCCCATTGCAGAACAGGAGTCCCCAGATGTCCTCCCTCTTGTCCCCAGGTTTTTTTTAGAGCTAGGGACCGTAGTAGGGGTTTTGGGGACATTAGGTCGAGTCTCGACTATGGGAATGGCTTGCGCACCATTTTTCGTCATTGCGATGCCGGATGATGAGTCCGGCGTCCTTTGTTTTCGCGGGCTTGTCATGAGGCGGCCGCTCGGGGCGTTCAGAAGACCGTAAATCCGAGGATTTGCCCTTCACCATCGACTCTCGTCGTGTGAGCACACTCACGTCGCCGCAGGGGTGTGTGCTTAGTATGGGGAAGTGTGGTGCCTTTGTTGCTGGGTGTCTTCCCCATAACAGGACCGCCGGCCTGTCTGTTAGGGTCGGGGACTGGCACTGAGGAACGTCGAGGTTCCCCGTCCCCCTCGCCGTCCGAGAGGACAGCGTCGCTGCTGTCGCTGGATGCCCCCTCCTGCATCCATGGAGGCCTCGGCCTGCATGGCATGATGGGCCCAACGTTTTGTCCATCTATCCTTGAGGGTCTTGGGTCGGAGCAACTTACAGTCCCGACAATGTTCCTCGTTGTGGTCTCGATGCAAGCAAAGGTTACACATCTTGTACTCGTTGACCCACGTGTATTCACAGTCGGGGGACGAATATCACATTTCACCCACGCATGGTAGGGGATAACAACGGACAAGTTGGTGTTTTTGATGGTGACAGGAGGTTACTGCATAGAACTCCAAGGAAGACCTTCAAACCTCCCTCCGCGCCAGAAAAGACCATCTCAGGAAGAACAACTCATCCTGGTAGAGGAGATCAAGGCTCTACTCCTCAAAGACTCCATCGAGATAAACAAGGGTATTTATTCAGCGTACTTCCTTGTGCCAGAAAAAGATCTAACCATGTGACCGACCATGCGCCCGGTACTAGATTTGCGCCCTGCAAACAATTTGTCAAACCTCAAAAATTTCACATAACGCTACAAGAAGTAATCCCTGTGTTTAAACGGGGGTATTACATGGCAACATTGGACATGAAAGATACTTATTTTCATATTTCAATGTTCCCAGCGCACAGAAGATTCTTGCGCTTCAGCGTAGCAGACCAGCACTACCAGTTCAAGGTGCTACCCTTCGGGATAGCCTCGGCTTCAAGGGTGTTCACCAAGGTACTGGCAGTGGTGGCAGCGCACCTAGGCAGGGAGTCAATCCCAGGTATGATGGCATCGTGCATTTACCTGGTCCACCACGCGCGCATGCGACCAATGCGGGAGTGGTTGGCGAAACAATGGTCTCGGGCAAGTGGTCAGTGGGACGATCTAGTGATTGTTTCGCCTACACTGGTTCAGAACATAAGCTGGTGGTCAAGGGAAAATCTGCTCAAGGGGAAACCCTTTCACGAACCGGAAGCGTAAGCGGTCGTCGCAACAGACTCATCACTTTCCGGGTGGGAGGCCCACTACCTTCAGCACACAGCACACGGCCTGTGGTCACAAGTGACAGCACAGACACACATCAATGTACTGGAACTATTGGCAATTTTCAAGCCCTTCAAGCCTTCGAGAACCACCTGACAAACCAGTCGGTACATGTCCTAACGGACAGCACCACCACAATGTTCTGTGTCAACAAGCAGGGAGGTACACACACTCCAAATCTGTCCAAACTGGCTAAAAAAAAAAATGGAAGTGAGAACTCGGACAAGGGATGTCCCTGTCCTCCCAACATGTTCCAGGGGTACTCAACACTCTAGCGGACTCTCTCAGCAGAGATCCCTTGCCAGAAGAACACGAGTGGCAGCTACACACGGACGTGGTAGACCACATCTTCTCTCTCTGGGGCTACCCTTCTCTAGACTTGTTCGCTACAAGAGAAAACAAAGTATCCCCAGAATTCGCGTCCAGGTTCCCCCAACCAGACTCCAAGGGGGAACGCCCTATGGATGAACTGGTTAGGGAAATTTGCTTACGCTTTTCCCCTGACTCCATTAATCAGCAGAATAGTGAACAAGCTACACAGGGAATCAGATGACACTCATCCTAGTTGCTCCTATGTGGGCGAGACCAGCGTGGTATCCACATCTGCACAAACTGGCGATGTGCGATCCCATCAAGCTCACGTACAAGGTCAACCTGTTGACTCAGCACGGGAGGGACAACCATACACCCACAACCTCTTTGAACCTAGCAGCATGGCTCCTGAAGTCAGAGTTCAGGAGCCATGCTGAACTCTGTCACCTTAATCTTCCACCATGGTGTATGGATATCCTGAAAGAAGCACGTAAACCTAACACCAGACACTTATATTTCCACAAGTGAAAGAGTCGTCATTTGGTGCCATTTAAGCAAATCAACGTCATACTCCATCACACATTCTAACCTACTTGCTAGATTCAGGTTTAGTCTTTAATTCTCTAAATGACACCTAGCAGCTTTATCAGCCTATACCACCTCTCATAGTAAAGTCTCATGGTGGAAAGTGCCAGTCATTAAGGCGTTCATAGAAGGAGTGAAGAGACTACATCCTCCAATCCCCCAACTGGGTGGGACCTTAATGTGGTACTAGCAAAACTCATGGGACCCCCCCTTCGAGCCTTTGCATCAAGCTACCCTTAGACACATAACCTACAAGACTGCCTTCTTAGTGGCTATTACTTCCATAAGAAGAGTCAGCTAACTCCAAGTCTTGTCAGTGCAGGACCCTTTCTTTGTCATCCATACAGACAAATTGATTTTACTGACTCACCCTAGGTTCTCCCCCAAATTAGTTTCCAAATTTCACATAAACCAATCAATTGAGCTTCCGGCTTTCTTTCAGAAACCAACTAGCTCAGCTGAGGTCAAACTCCACACACTAGATATTAGGAGGGTGGTTCTCTTCTATGTAGACAAGACCAAACCGCTTAGGAAGACTGATCAACTGTTCGTCTCCATGGCTACAGGCAGACAAGGAGAACGTGTTTCCAAAAGAGCAATCTCCAAATGGATAGTCAAATGTATACAATTATGCTATTCATTACCAGACAAAACACTGCCTTTTACACCAAGAGCCCACTCCACACGGTGTACTGGGGCTACTCTAGCCTTTATTGCAAATGTTCCCTTGGACAGCATTTGCAAAGCAGCTACATGGAGCTCAGTTCACACCTTCACTCGGTACTACTGCATTGACACACATTCCAAGACAGATACACAGGTGGGACAAGCGGTTCTAAAACATCAATTTGCTGCTACTCCTTCTCACAGCCCACCACCTTCTCATAACAGTGCTCACTAATCTATGCATAGGATGTGATCTAAGCAGATTACGCAAGCATCAGAAGGAATACGTTACTCACCGTAATCGTATTTCTGGTGCTTGTATCTGCTTAGATTCACACGCGCCCACCCTTCCTCCCCTGAGAGAAGGTGCATAGATGTTATATGAGCTTTATCTGCTTGGAAACTCTGTACTCCCGATGCTACCTCATGTCAGGAAAAATACAATCTGAGGGACCTAAACGCGCGAGAGATCATGGGTACAGGGGACGTCGCACTAGGGATAGTATTAATGGCACACCCTATTTTGACTTCCATTTTCGAGTTTCAAAAAACAGCTGTAATACTCTGCAGCTTCCACTAGATGTCGGCCTATGTATAGCATGTCAATCTAGGCAGATGCAAGCACCAGAAATGTGATTACGGTGAGTAATGTATTCCTTACTGTCCTTGTGAATGAAGTCACCTCTGGGTGTAGGAAGTGTGTAAAAATAAATAAATATAATAATAATAATAATAATAATAATTCTCTAAAGAGTATCTGCTAACTTGTGCTGATTCCGAAAAAGTTTTTGATTGTGCTAGGCAAGATTGTATGCAGTACCCTGTGGGAGTCTGCACCAGCCTTGACCTCCTGGCAACAGTTAACCCACCTTTGGTATAAGCATGTACTACACATGTTGGTAGAGTGACCAAGCAGACAGGCTTATCTCAAGAGAGGTCAGATACCCTTAGGCCAGGGACGCAATATAAATAAACAAAATACTAAGTACTAAATAAATGTGAGCTGTAAGGTTATTACATAGATTCACAGTGACAAGTATCCAAATAAACACGTCAGTTGAATAAGCCTTCTTTAGAAGGAAGCAATATATAAGTAACTGAAAAATGCACACGGTTTCTTTAAATCAGTAAATACCCCTTTAGGATGGCACACTGATTCTTCCTACACCCTGAGGTGACTTTAACTAGGACACTGTGGACATTAATATATCACTCGTACATTTAGAGCAATACTGAGTTTAGTGTCAAAAGGAGAAGATGAGGGAATAAAACAATGGTTAAGAAATATTCTTAAGCAGATGAGTACTTTTTGAACCATCCAATGCAAAGTAAATTAACCCTTTTCTGGGGGAAAGGCAAAGCATCAAGTCAGAGGTAAGAGTGTTTTTCTGGGAGCCAGGACAGCCATTGTTAGTTGAACAAAAGTCTAGGTGAGCTAAAGCACTTTGTCAGGTTTACTTGGTCTTGCACGGAGGTAGCACGTACACCTGATTCCTCATTGGGTCTTGGTGCCTGGAAGGTGTATAAACCCAGGCTTCTGTGAGCTGAAAGAGGGTTCGGGTCCGCTGGATTGCATAGGTAGGGGTATTTAGGGAAAGATACACTTCGTTGCCCCTTCCTGGGGTTCCTGAGATCGTAGATGCTCCACCCACTCACTCCTGCACACTTGCATACAATGCCCTCTTCCCCCCCCCCCCCCCCCAAAGAACCTGCCTAGTCTAACCTTCAGGCCCTAGTAATACTACCTTGATATTTTGCAATCTTTTGCACATTACATTTGTGTGCTCACTGGTGCATTACTTGTATGCTTTATAAATTGCATGCAACGTGCTGGTTGTTGGAACACACAACCAGCACACATTTACTAAAGAAACAAAGGTTATGGTACTTAGCTTCGTGTCATGCAGCTGGGGGACGTCTGTCACAAGCTGCTGTCCCAAAGTTCAAATCTGTGTTGATACGGCGGAGCGCCGCTAAAAAGAAACTAAAGGCATATGAGTTTACATAGCGAACATGTATCTGTACAAACGCAAGCAAGTAACAGAACTCACTCTCTGGCGGTCTACTAACGTATTTGCTATTGGTCTATGGTGCCTGTTCTGCGACACTCGTTCTAGTGTGCTCGGTAGCTGCTGTCAGCTGTGAGCACCTCAGTACATAAAACATTTCACAATACTCTGTGGAAGAGCTGCTTTGTCCAAACGCTGCTTGCGTTCAATTTAGAAACTCCCCGAACACAATGCTCTTAAAAGAGCTGTCTTGCACGAACGCTACGTGCGTTCGATCCCAAACACTCCAAGGATTATGCCAGTAAAACAAGCTTGTAAGTAAATGCACTTATCTGTTGCTGAAGGCGGGGCCTGCAGTAGTCGCAGGCGGGGAATGGCCCCGCGGATGGCATCCTGCTGGAGCCCTCCGAGCATACATCCTCTCTGCTGTTCTCCAGCACAAGCGGCGTTGTCCGTGCGCGTCGCGCAATACCTTGGGCTTGGTCCTGAAGAACCCAGAAGGCTCGTGGCCACGCAAGCCTTCTGGGTAATGTAGTTTCCTGGTCCCTTAGTGTACGCCAAGCACTTTTCCTGCATACAACACAAAGGAGTACCTTGTAATGAGGACGTTTCTGTCTTTCAGACCTTATCATCTGACCACACAGTTGTCGATACCTGAAATTGTCTGTCTGGATTCTCCTGCTCACACTTGCCACAAGTGAGTTCCTGACACACTTCTTGCAGGTAAATAAAAGGTTTTGCACAATGTTTGAGGTTTTTGTATAAAATGAAATCTCCTGTAGGGCCACAAGCTGGGAAGCTTGTGTGTTAGGGAGAATTCTCAGAAATGTGCTAATTCACCACACGTTAGAGACCCTCAGCAACTTTGCTGGATTTTGAGGATTTGATTTTATTAACCTGGAGACAGTGAGACTTTTTCCCCACTCTCATGTATTTTAATGTGATTTTGAACTCTGTTACTTTTGGTTGTGGAGTCTGACAAACTCCATGGGCATCATCTTTTACATTGTCACACAGCACCTCAGTGCAGTGGCACAGGGAAGTCTTTCAGATTTCCCAAAGGTATACATACCTTCTCTGGGATAAACTACTGTTTCCCAGAGCAGTAAAGTGAAATTGACTTTACTTACATTTGTAACTTTCTAGACCCTGCACACACCATCTTACAATGGGGTGTTGGAGGGGGTTACCTAGTATCCCCTTTGTCTAGCCTCTCATGTAATGTTACCCTTTTCTCACTGAATGGCTGGTGGCAGTGGTTTCGTTATAACTACTGTGGTGTGGATTTACGCAAGGGTGCAAATTTTGTCAAAATGGCCCGGTCTTTTTTTTTTCGCCTTTTCTTTGTGGAAAGGTCCTTCTTGAGATGTACTCTGTGCGCCAAACCAGGTCTGGTCCCATTGTTCGCTTTGCCTTTGGCAGGATTCACGAGTGAAGCCCGCCTCTGGCTCCAGGTTGTCTGGGGTAGGCAGGAAGTGAGGGAGGTGCCCGAAACCCCCTGTGTGTAGTCTCCTAGGAGACCCAAATGCACTCTGTAGTGATTGGCCGGCTGACTGTCCGGCAAGGACAGCCACCCTGCTGACAGCTAGGCTGGAATTAATGGGAGAGAACTGAATAAAAGGCAAGGCTTTTGGCTTGGAAGGCAGAGTCAACCATTGGACGAAGGACCCGAAGAAGAACTTGAAGAGGACGCCTGCTGCAACTCCTGGACCGTTGGTTTGCCCGGTGAAGCCCTGCTGCTGTGCCGAAACTACAAATTTGTATTGACAGAGAAGCCCCTGCAAGGACGACTTCTCCCCATGAGTTGGTGGGACCAATCAACTCCAAAGTAAGCCGCCTGGACACCCTTCTCCGAGCTGGTAGAATTTCCACCGAGTTGCTGCTGGAAACTGTAAATTGGCCAAGAACTCCAGGAAGATCCTCCGGACTCCCAGGAAGCAGGACTGACCGAACCTGAGCCCCCTCAACAGAGTGTGGGACCCCAGAAGCAAGGAAAGGCCATCTCGACAGCCAGGAACTGCAGTGTTGCTATTTGCTGTAGACTCTAGGAGCTGAAACACTGAACAGCTACTGAAAGTGAAGTTTGCTGGTTGCGAGTTTTGGCCGTCCCAGTGCATTGCAGCAGTCTCCCGACGTCCACCCTCTTGTCCCCACGACTGAGGCCCAGGAACAGTGAGACCTGCAAAGCTGCACAGGAACAGGAGTCATCTGCACTGCATCTTTTCTTCATTTTAAAGGTACTGTGCAAAGTCTGAGAGAACTTACTTTTCCTATAGAGTTGCTTGCATCTTCTACCACTCACAAGTCTAATCAGCTTGTGACCCGACATTTGATTCTTCTTTTCTTCAAAGACTTCGAAAACATTGTGCAAAGACCTTTCCATTTACCTACCAGAGGTGCTTCATCGTTTATAAGACTTTTGACAATTGACTTTGGCTTAACCTATTGTACTGAATGACTTTTTCTGGGGGAATCCAAAAGTATTTTCCTGCTTAAGAATATTTGTGGTCTCTTGTATGTTCTAAATCTTTTCCTTTTGACGTATTACCATATGATAATCCCGAGCTCTTCGCTCATCTACCTCTAATTCCCTCTTGGGCAGTCGTTTTTCAAAGAAACGAGCAGGGGGGTAGATCTCGGTCTTCGGCTATGACCTCCCTCTGGAATAGCCTCCCTGCCAGTCAAACTTGAGGAGAGCCATCTCTGGTTCCGGAAGCACCTGAAGACCTTCCTCTTTTCCTCTGCCTTCGTTCCCCCTCTCCCCTGCCAAGCTGGTCTCTCTCTTGGCATTGTGTACCTGGGCCCAGGTATCTGCTCACCCTGCCACCCCTCTGCACTGCTTCCTGGCCACCCCTTGCACTGAGGATCTATACCCATACAGGCCACCACTCCCTCATTTTCATCTTTATCTGCACTTATCAGACTTACCCAGTCTGCTGCCGTAAACACAGCACTTGCTACTTGCTGGCTGCACTACCACTGTTTATTGCCTCATCTATTTGTTTTTATTTATTGTTATTTATTTGTGTCTCCTCTGGCCCACACTCTTCCCCCCACCACCCTCTTCCTTGCACTTTTCCCCTATCCCTTTCCCATGCACTTGCTCGTTCTCAATGTCACTGGGCCTAGTAAGATCCTTATTGTGTTCTCACCTGTTCCACTCCCTTTTGCCTGGACGCGCTCTGAAACACTTGTGTATGAGCACGAAACAAATAAAATATCATATCATGATTCTAAATGCAACAGTGATATATTAATGTCCACAGCACCTTAGCAATTGAAGTCACCTGCGGGTGTAGGTAGTGTCTGTGGGCGATCCCAAAAGGGGATCTACTGATTTAGAGATATTAAGAGTGTGTATTTCATTAAGTGTATTTGAGTGTTACTATTATATTGCTCCCTTCTGAAGAAGGCTTATTCTAACTGACAAATTATTAATTGTTTATTCAAGAAACCTTGAGTGCAAGAGTTTATTTGAATACTTTTAACTGTAAACCTCTTTGTGAATCCATTACAGCTCACATTGACCCCGAGCCTGGCTGGTCAACACGTTACCTAAACTGTGTAGTACAAGCTTATACCAAAGGTTGGGTTTCCTATACCTGTAGTCAGAGTTGTTTGTAGTGTTCCCAGAGGGTACTGCATACACACTTTGCCTACCACCTTGTCCTTTGAACAGGTGTGACACATTTCTTCTTTCCTGAGACCTTGGGTTTCCCCTTTGTCTCCTTCTTTGTCCTAGAAGTTGAAGAGTGTCCTTCCTGTGGACTGGAAGTTATAGGTTCCTCTGCAACTTCCTTTTGAGAGTCACCTAGAGTTGCCTCTCTGGCCAATCTAGTCTGATCCTGCTTCCTTTTACTGGGAGGCCTGGGGGTGCTTGATACAACTTCAAGAGTCTTTAAGTCATTTCCCCAACAGGAATCTCCCAGGCACCTCACTTTGTACACGGACAGGAATCCTCAGTCCTATTGTTGCACTGGATGAGAGTTGGTAGTCTAGGAATCCTCTGGAGAGGGCCTTCAGCAAGCTTACTGGGAGCCTTGGGTGCCTTAGCAGCAACATCCTCTGGCCTGAAATCCACTACAGAAATGCATGCCCCAGTGTCTGTCAGGGGTCTCCTGTCCATTCACAAGTACACTGTCCTTGTAATAATCTTTTGTATTATCTGGAATAGTTATACACCTCTACATTCTGCTGTTACCACAGACCCAGGGATACTAAAGAAACACTGGCTGATACTCCAATGGGGTCTTCAGCCAATGCTTAAAAGTTACCACTAGCCATATGAACTTCATCCTCGGGGATGAAGACTAAGGAGGCAGTGTGGACCCCTGAAGGTTGACCCTTGCATCTGGGATTGCCTTTCACATGGTCAGTTGACCCACAAGCATAATATTAACCAAATGTTTTGTGGAATGGGGGCTTCTGCTGACCTCCCTCTGGTTTAGCACCAGAGGTTTCATTAGACCGACTTGGTTTCCCATGTGGCACACCCTTTTTCAGTTTATGGCCCTCTTTTGGGTGGTTGGATTTGGAATTCTTTGGAATTCTTTTTGTCATCTTTCTTGTGCTGTCGCCCCTAATCTTTTTTGTGAGTGGCCCCAGAATCCTTGTGGGTGGCCCTGTTGGCAACCCACAATTCAGCAGCCTTTGCTAGCTTCTTGGGATCAATCTCTTTTGAGTCAGCCAAGTGCTGACTCAGCTCAGAAGAGCAGTCCTCAAAAATAGACTAACAAAAAAAGATTTCTATAGACTAACAAAAAAAGATTTCTTATTCCTTCAAAGGATTTCACTCTGTTACCCTTAACCCATCCATCTAAGCGTTTCAAACATTCACATACCCAGGTAGCCCAAGTGGTACCATCAGTCTTTTTTAGGTTCCTAAACCTCTTAGGGTACTGGTAAGGAGTTTTTTTTTTCTCCAAATCTGGCTATCAAATGCAGCTTCACATTCTCATACTCCAATCTTTCAAGTTCCCTCACCTCCATTACAGCATCATTTGCAACCTGAGGGAGCCTAGACAAAAGCCAAGGAATCGACTGATTCCCTGTGAGACCCTGAATCCCATGATTGTATTCAAAGGCACCCAACCAATCCAAAATATCAAGTTTCACATCATACATACTCGCTGCCTCTTTAGGCAGGCGAGTACTCTGGGAGGGAACATTTTCAAGAGACAATCTTTTCATTTCAAGAGCATGGTGCATTTCCAATTCCCTGAGTTTAATGTCCTGATGTTTGGTTTCAGCTTGAGCTTGCAACCTTGTAAATTTCAATTCTAATTTTCTCAAGAGACACATATTCTGGACTCATTGATGGACCTTGTGGTGTCCCAGTGGATATAGTTTGAGGCAAAAGGACAGGCTGAGGCAAAGAGGAGTTCCCTTGCTGGGACTCCTCCCTCCTCTGACTCTTCTAAAACATAGAGTGGGACTCTGAATTATCATCCTCATTATCGATGTCCACTTGGGTTAGTAGGTGTGACAGGCCTACTACCCAAACTTTTGTGATTCAACAACCATGTACTGTTAAAATGATCAAGGCTTCCTGACTGAAGTTATCCATATTTGGCTTGTTACAATTGCTGTTCTAGTGGATCCTAGCCTAGTGAAGGTTTTAGTTGAACAAAAGCAAAGCAAATTCTCAATGTAACAACTCTACAATAGATCCTCACCGCCTGCCACCAATGTTAGGCAAGATTGTATCAAGAGGGGTCAATGTGAGCTGTAGGGTTATTACATAGAGATTCCCAGTGACAAGTATCCAAATAAACACTTATACCGAAGGTGTCTTGACTTTCTTTTTTTTTTTTTACTTGGTTTTATTCTGATTTTTAAATCGAGTCGGACATATTCAGTGTGACAAACATATATTCAAGTGTAACCCACTTTAGCAATAACAGTCTAGACTCCCCCCACCCCCCCTTTCCCTCCAGGTCATTCGTTGCTCCCCTTTCCCCTCCCACTACCCCCAACCATTCCTTTAACTCTACTTTTTTTTTTTTTTTTTAATTTGTTTTATTCAAACCTTTAAAATAACAACACATTGCAATCTTCCAGTCTCTCCTTTCAATTCCTAGTTTCCTTCATCAATCTGCAACATTGAAACATTTTAATTTTACACACACAACCCAGGTTCCTACTCCGTAACAGTTTTCTTAATTACGTAAACCCAGTTTCTCATTCTCCATGTCTAAATTACTTTTCAGCAATCGAAGGAAATTTACTAGAGCAAATAGATCTGCTCTGTTGTTCCCCTCAAACAGTGCCTTCCACCAATCCTCTGTATTCATGAATTGATGCTCGTTGATCAATTTTCTAAATTCTTTCTCTTTGGTGTTCAAAAGCAAGACAACTCATGACTAAATGTTTGATGAATTCATTGCTCTTTTTACAGAATCTGCATACTGGATCAATGTTAGCATACTTTGTCCATGTAGCCAAACGTTCTTTTGTTAAGAACAAATTCATTCTGAAATGCATGTACAGAGCTCTTGAGTATTGATCTGGTAAGCAGGTTAGATATGTGTGTCGCTGACCGTAAGCTTTTGCTTCTCCCGGTACCTCGCACATTAGAATTGAATTTGCTCTTAAGTCACAGGTTGATATCCAGTCAGTTCTCCAGATTTTCGTTTTAGCCATGTCTGGATTCTCTATTAGCAGTGAGAGATTGATGCCATACTCCTCTAGTAGAGGCTTGCAGGGGACGCTCCAGTCGAACAAAGTAGTAGTGATTCTGTCTTTGTCAGACTTGTGTAGCAATTCAAATTGCGGCACCAGAGTTTTAACCATCGTTTTTCTATATATACTTAGGAGGTTTCATGTAACTCTTGCTTTGATTGATATGAGCCCTAGCTCATACCGTAGACATGTTGTTGATGTACCCTTTGGAAGCTGCAAAACACGGGACCAAAAAATGTTTTCTAGGGATTTCCACAAGTCCTCTGCGCAACCAAATGCGTTTTCTCCGCCGTATATAAATGCAGGTACCGCTTTTTGCTCGTAAAATAAAATGACAGGTTTTAACGAAAATTTGCCAAATTTCTTATTGATTAATTGCGCTTGACACACCAGCTGTCGACACTTGCTTTTTGCAACAATAGACCACAGCTCGTCTCGTCTACTGGCGCTAATTTTCATGCCCAGGTAGGTCGAGCTCTTTACGATTTGTAGGTCCTCATTTGCAATTCGCCAGCAAAATTTTCCTTTTTTACCTTTGTTTCCCTGTAACTTTTCCAAAATCAAAATTTCACTTTTTTCTTTGTTGATTTTAAGGCTGTTTTCTGTTGTATAATGCTCAAGACAATTGAGTTTTCGCTGGAGCCCAATCGGCGTCGAGTCCACCAAGATGAGATCATCAGCATAGACCAAGTATTCTATTGAGGTTCCATAAAGTTTTGGCGGAAAGGTAGCTACACCGTTGAACGCTTGCTTTATATCTGAGATAAAGAGATTGAAGATAATTGCTGCCAATGGGCAGCCTTGCTTCACGCCCTTATATGTAGCAATATCAGCAGACAACGTGCCTTTCTCATCCAAACGAATCTTAATAGAAGTGCCTGTGTGTAACTCGCGGATTGCATCCACTAGACTCGAAGGACAGTTCCACCTCTTGAGTTTTTCCCACAACAGTTCCCTGTTTATGCTGTCAAACGCCTGTGACAGGTCTATTAGTGCCGTGTATATCTTTGTGTTTGACTTCAATGCATCCAACTCTACTTTTGATCAGTGGTGCAGAGTTTCTCTCACAATGTCTCAGTTCCAAAGGTCCTACTTGTATCTGTCTATCCCATCACGGCTCCCATCTGTGTCCCCCCGCCCCCCTCTCCTTCCCTCCCCTCTCCTCTCCTTCCCTCCCCTCTCCTCTCCTCCTTGCACACTTCCCTGTGGCACTTGGTGCATCCATTGGATTAGTCTGTGATTGCTGTCCCCCCAGCCCCCACTTGAGCAGTAGGGCTGACCACTTGGCATGAAATTCTTCCATTCTGTCATTCACCACTGCTGTGAGCTTTTTCATAACCATCATGTTTTGTCCTTTCCCTTCCCAAATCTCTCTTGTGGGTAACGTTTCCTTTTCCACCATTTGGGCTATGGCCAAGTAGCACCTGCAAGGGTCTGTCTAACCCTATCCCTTTTACCTCTTTCATCCAACTCTGAACCTCTTTCCAATATACTTGTACCTTGGGGCACAGCCACCACATATGTGCCAGGGTTCCCCGGTTTCCGCAACCCTTAGGGCAGAGTGGTGATACTCCCACAAACGTTTTGGACAATTTCACAGGGTCCCTTTGCCATCCCATTGACAGTTTGAAATTGTGCTTCATCGTTGAGGTGAACAACCCTCCCTGGAAGACCACTTCATATATTATTTCTTTCCATTCTTCTTCGGAGATCTCCTCCCAATATCTCTGGAAGGTTTGCCTCCCCTGTAAACTGGTCTCATTCATTGCTTTTTATAATTTGGACAGTATTCCCTTCCGTGACCCTTACTGGTCTAGGACTTTTCCCACTGGTGTTAGATCTCTGGACACCCCTTCCCCCAACCCCCACTTTGGGTCAGTCATAATACCCTTAATTGGGAGGTATTCAAAAATAGTGATTGAGTCCCCTCCAAGTGTGTCACGTACCTTACCCCATTCCTGGAAGTTCCCACCCTCCGAGTTGTCCCACCCTTTCAAGACCGGCATCTGACCACCTCTATGAATGTGTGAATCCCTGTTGCCCACCTCGAACGGGGGGGGAGGGGCTCATATTGAGGACATAGGGGAGGGCCATGATGTAAACCCTCGTGTTTCTATCGTATCCTGCCAGACTGACCAAAATACTCCCAGCCTATGGTGTGACCAAAGTTCAGAGGATGAGCTACCAGATCCTCCAAGTAAGACCAGTATGTCCTCAACTCCTACCTCATATGCTCTCTCCCTCTGGTGTGTGCTGCCTGATGGTACCGAGGGATATACGGAAACCCAAAATTCACCCCCAAAACCCCCCCCCCCCGCCCTCTCTTGTCCCTTGGAATGGTTAGTGTCTTCATTTCCTTCCGTACCAGGTGTTAGGCAAGATTGTATGCAGTACCCTTTGGGAGACTACACCAACCTTGTCCTCATGGCAATAGGTAATCCAACCTTTGGTATAAGTCTGTACTGCACAGGTTAGTAGTGTGGTTGAG
Organism: Ambystoma mexicanum; assembly: GCF_040938575.1. Taxonomy (NCBI): domain Eukaryota; kingdom Metazoa; phylum Chordata; class Amphibia; order Caudata; family Ambystomatidae; genus Ambystoma; species Ambystoma mexicanum. The sequence goes on from NC_090922.1 coordinate 1,304,399,507, forward strand.
CAGCCAGGCTCATCTCAAGAGGGGTCAATTTAAAGAGGGGTCAATGTGAGCAGTAAGGTTTTTACACAGAGATTCACAGGGACAAGTATTCAAATAATCTCTTAAACTCAAGGTTTCTTAGTTAAACAGTTAACAGTCAGTTGTATAAGCCTTCCTCAGAAGGGTGAAATATATATGTAACATAAAAATACACTTGATAACACACTTAGTTTCTCTAAATCAGCAAGTAGCCATTTGGGATGGCACACAGATTCTTCCTACACCCTGAGGTGACTTAAATAACTAGGACAGTGCAGACATCAATATATCACTGGTACATTTAGAGCAATACTGAGTTTGGTGTCAAAGAAAAGGGTTTGGGACTAAAACAAAAGGTTAAACAAATGTTCTGAATCAGGTAGGTACTCTTAAACCACCCAATGCAAAGTAAATTGACCCTTTCCTGTAGGAAAGGTAAAGCGCAAAGTCCGAGGCAAGAAGAGTCTTTCAGGGAGCCAGGGCAGCCAATGCTAATTGAGCAAAAGTCTAGGTGAGCTGAAGCACTTCTTGCAGGTAAGTAAAAGTCTTGCACAATGTTTTAGAAGTCTTTGTAGAATAACTGTAAGGCCACAAGCTGGGAGGCTTGTGGGGGCAACGCTGAAAAAGCAACCAAGACAAGTCTCAACTGAGAACTAGCCAGGCTACATGACAAGAGGTAAGTCCGCTTAGTTTAACGGTATCTTCGGTTAGAAGAAATTGGTTCCAGCTGTCTTCTGTTCCTGTGTAGGTCTGCAGACTTGTTGTTCCTGGGCCTTAGTCGTGGGGCCAAGAGGGTCGGATGTCTGGGAACTCCTGCTCTACGAATGGAAGGTCGGCTGCAGCAATGGGCAAACTTCAGATCAGCAGCACCTCACAGTTTCATCTTCTCGCAAATAGCACCACCGCCGTTCTCGGATACATTAATGGACTTTCCTCGCATTTGGGGTCCAGCACTCAGTTGAGGTGGCTCAGGCTTGGTCAGTCCTGCTTCATGGGAATCCAGAGGATCTTCCTGGAGCTCGGGTCCGACTTAGACACTCACTTGATTCTGGTCTTCCTCTTTCTGGCAATCGGTTCCTGCAGCAGCAATGGAAGTACAGCCAGCTCCGAGAGGATTTCCAGATGAGCTTGTCTTGGGGTCGATTGGTCCCACCAACCCAAGGAGAGAAGTCGTCCTTTGCAGGTCTTCTCTAGTCGAGGCGAATTCTGAGCTTCGCCACTGGCAGCAGGGCTATACCGGGCAAACCATTGGTCCAGGAGTTGCAGCAGGCATCTCTTTCAAGTCCGTCTTTGGATTCCTTCATCCCGTCATCGATTCTGCCTTCCAAGCAAAAAGGCTCGCCGCCTTTATGCAGATTTCTGCCATTCATTCGCAGCCTAGTTGTCAATCACACAGCAGGGTGGCTGTCCTGCGAAGACAGCCCTCCAGCCAATCACCCTTGGGTGCATTCCTGTAACCAAGGAGACTAAGCTCAGGCATTTTGGGCACCGCCTTGCTTCCTGCCCTGCCAGACACGCTGGAGCCAGAGGCGGGCTTCACCAGTGAATCTTGCTAAAGACAAAGCGAACAAAGGGACCAAACTTGGTTTGCCGCGCAGAGTAAATCTCAAGAAGGACCTTTCCAACAAGAAATGGCGAAAAAAGACTACCGGGCCATTTTGACAAAATGGGCACCCATGGGTGCTTCACTGCAGCTGCAATTTGTATTTTTAGTTTTTTGTTCTATTGCGCGCCTGGCCCAAAGGCATCTGGGCGCATTTCTTGAAAGGTACATAAGTTACAGATAGAATAAGCAGTTGCATGGTACAATACACAAGGTAATAGCAGAATACAATAGTGCACTAAGTGAAGCTCAATTACAGTGATAGCTCGGAGATAATGGACAATAGGAGCAATTTTATTCATTCGCCCTCCCTTTGGAGCCTACATTACCCCGCTCCTTAGGCAACTGCACTGGTTGCCCATAGAGAAGCGCATCCTTTTTTAAGTCAATGTGCATTGTGCACCGTGCTTTTTATAAGCAGGGCACTGAATATATTAAATCGAAATTTCCCTGCTATGTGCCGTCCCGTCCTCTGCGCTCTGTCTGCGCTTCTGATTTTCATCCCTCGAATCAAACTCTCTCGTGTCGGCGGCCAGGCTTTTTCTGTCATTGCTGCAAAAACCTGGTACAGTCTCCCATTGCTTCTTCGCATGATTGATAACCATCTGTCTTTTCGCCGTGCCCTTAAAACCTATCTGTGCTAGGCTCCCTGTACTTGTCACTGTATCACCTAGCGCCAAGGTACCATCTGGTGTATGTTGCGCTTTAGAAATGTATATAACATATAACATTCACAATTACAGGAAAGGTATAAAATGTGTGAACAGAATATACAAAGGAATACAATAAGTAATGAAGTAAATTTACAAAGGTGTACAAGTTACAGGTTTGGGTCAAGTTTGCATTATGTACATGAAGCAACTAAATCCTGCTCAAAGAACCATAATTTGGCTTTGCTCTTGAAAGAATAAGATGGTTCAGCTCGGAGTGTATTGGGGAGTGTGTTCCATAATTTGGCTGCAAGGACTGGGAAGCTGGACCCCCCTGCTTTTTGTAGCTTAAATCTGGGTATGGACAGTGAATGGGCTTGGTCAGATCTCAGTGGTTGGGTGGTGGTGTGAGCGGTGAAGCGGTTGGCTAGGTATTCAGGGGCAAGGTTGTCCTGGCACTTATGAGTGAGTGCGAGGGTTTTGAGAGAGATTCTGTGAGCAACAGGGAGTCAGTGTAGACTCTGTCTAGTGTCAGAGATGTGTAGTTTCCTAGGAATATTGAGGGCTGCCCTGATGGCATTATTCTGGGTTACCTGTAGTTTGTTGATGTTCCTTTGACTAGTCCCAAGATAGAGGGCAATACAGTAGTCGATTTTGGTCATAATGAGGGTTCTGGCAAGGATAATGCAGTTAATAGCAGTGAGAAAAGGTCTACATGCTGTCATAAGTTTGCATGTATAGGCTGCGACTGAGAACACAGCATTGATATGTCTCGTGAGTTTTTGTGTCTATAGATACCTTTATGGTATTCCCATCAATAACAAATGATTTGAAGGCAGGGTCCATTTATTGAGTCTGAGGTGAGAGACTAGGATAAGTAGCTCCAGTCTTTTCATCATTTAAGCAAAGCCCATGATGCACCATCCAAGCTTGGATGACTGTATAGACCTCATTAAGAGCTTTCGAGTAGGTCACTTAGTCACCAGTGATATGGATGAGTATCTAGGCGTCATCCACATAATTAGTGTGACACCCAGATAATCAAGAATATCAAAGAGTGGCTTCGTGAACACGTTAATACAGTGTGGGGGGAGACGCAGGAACCTTGCAGGACCCCACATGGGACTGGTGACAGTTCAGCAGAAGCGGATGGGGAGAAGGCCCTCATGGTTCCGTTTCCCAAGAAGGATCTGATCAGAAGGTGGCTTCATCTGAGAAGTGGGCAGCGATTTTAAGATGATGGCAGAGAATTCAGTGGTTGACCAAATCAAAAGCTGCAGAGAGGTCAACCGGAAGTAAGAGGGCCAGCTTGCCCTTGTCTTTTAGGTCCTCGATTTGCGTTTTTAAGTCGATAAGGGCAGTTTCTGTTCCGTTTATTGGATTCTAGATAGTCCTGAATTTGTAAATGGGCAGCTCGGTCCAACATTTTCAGTAGAAAGGGCACTGTGGTAATAGTTCTGTAGTTTGAAGGGTTAATAGGATCAAGAGTGGGTTTTTAAAGGGATAACCCACGCATCCTTAAGGTTATCAGGGACAATACCTGATTTGAAAGAGGCATTAATAAAGGTGGTAATGAAAGGGGCTAGGTTATGGGCAGCTTCCTTGATGACGGTGCAGGGCAGGAATCACCTTGACAGTTGGAGGGTTTAAGCTTTTTGATGATGTTTTCCTCTTCCCAGATAGACGGGTGTGAGAAGCTGAATGGTTTGAGGGAGTGTGCAGGTGCTTGGATGTTTGCGGAAGAGTTTGATGGTGGATCTGTGAGTAGGTTACATTTTGTTTGCTGTTAATTTTGGTCTGTAGTGTGGACATTTTATCAAGGAGTGCTTCTTGGATATTAGTACGCCATGTGGTGTCAGTGTTGCACTCGTCGATGGGGGCTATGGGCGATTCAAGTTCTTTGAGAATCTTGAAGAGCTCTTTAGTGTTGGATTCAGCCTGCAGGATGCGCTTATTATAAACGTCTTTTTTTTTTTTTGCTATGAGTATCGCTTCTTTGTAGTTGAACAAGGCAGTAATCGGGGTACTTTTGTTAGCATCTGTTGGTAGACTTTTCCAGTGCACCTCTGAGTTTCTTTTAGCTTTGCATAAGTCTCGCAGGTGTGGTGTGAACCACGAATTGAGATGAGCACGGGGTTTCAGTTTCCGGAATATAATTGGGGGGCTATGGAATTTAGGGCTTTTAGGCTAGTTTGGTTGTAGGTATCTACTCTGACTGTAGAGCAAGATGGCGAAGCATTGTTGAGAAGGGGGAAGGATTGGTGGGAGCAGTTTCTCCTTAGTAATGTCCTTCTTGTTACGGGTGTGGATAGAAGATGCAATATTTGAGATTTTGGGGGTAGATTTAATAGAAATGGTTATTTTATGATGATCAGACCAGATGCATGGTGTGACGGACACCAGGTTGATGGTACAATTCAAATCAGCAAGCCAATCAAGGGTTCTCCCTTTGATGTGTGTAGGCTCTTGAATATGGTGGGTAAATCCGAAGTCCGTTAGTGTGCTGGCTAGGTCAAAGGCTTTGAGGTCATTCAGATCTTGGTAGCCAAGATTGAGGTCTCCAAGTAGTATAATTTGGGAGTTAGGCTTGGTATTAGCAGCAAAAAGGGATGAGATCTCCTCAGCGAAGGTGGAAATGGGTCCTGGTGGCCTATAGATATGATGCACTGTGGCAGTCTGATTAGACAATATAGGCAGTTTGTCTGATAGTAGCTCAGTGGAAGGGATCTGCAGATTCGAAATAGGTCTAAGTTTAAGGGAACTTTTGAAGATGAAGGCAGCGCCTCCACCTTTTGATTGGTTGGAGTCCCTGTCACATCTGATGATGGCATAGATATCGGGTATCGCCATGGACAGTGTGGGTCCAGCTGCTGCATGTAACCATGTTTCCATAATGGCTAGGAAGTCAATGTCTTCGGTTGCAATGAAGTCGGCAATGTCAAGCGCATGAGCTGGGAGGTATCTGGCGTTGAGAAGGGCTCCTTTGATCAAGCTATCTTCTGCAGTGGAAGGGCTGTTGGCGTGGAGGGTCCAGGTGTTTTTTTAGGAGTTGAAGTAGTGATATCTGTGTCTTTAGGTGCTGTTAGGAATTATCCTGGTGAGAAAGGAATTTGGTATTGGTGGGAAGGTATGTTGGGCGTGAGTTTGGTCACAAAGTGCTCGAGCCATAGAGCTGGGGAGTTCAGGTAAGGGTTTATGCAAGGCATGATGTAAACGGGCTCAGTGTTGTGAGAGCGCAAGTTATAAATGGGTGAGTTTAAGGGAAGGCGGCTCGGAGAGGATGGGTGAATGCGTTTGGGGAAGTGATCCGTGCCTTCAATGTTGTCGTATTTTTTGCATATATGTCGAATAGGAGTGCAAGAAGTAGGTACTAAGTTCAAAGTGGACCTTGTGATTGAAGTTGTAGTGAAAAGCAGGAGAAGTGTACGGTATGTCCAGTGGAACCAGTGCATTGTGAGATGAGAGCTGGGCAAGTAGCTAGGTCAGCGGGCAATGTTTAACTAAAGAGAAAGGTTTAAAGGGAGAGGTGCAAGGAGATCTAGTTTGGAAACAGAGCGATGGCAAACATCCTGAGTCAGTATAACGAAACTGTATAAGGACGTAAAAGCAGACGGGCTAAAGTAGCAGTGTGGCACAAAGTTTGTTTTGACGATATGAGAATAATCAGTAATGATAATACTTATTGCTAGTAATGGTTGACTATCAGGCAAAGAGTGTCGCCAGCGAGATTATGCCTCCGCAAGTGAAGGTGTTACGGTCTGAACGGTCTTCATAAAAGGTGGCATGCAGTACTTGTAAGGTGATCATTAACAAGGAGGGGGCCTCAAGTACAGCAATTGGTTGATGCAAATAAATGCGGTGCATAACCGTCAAGTAGGCTAACGGCTTTTAATAGCTAACACATACAATGTATACGGCAGCTGTCAATGATTAAACATACACCTTATAAGTCCCATGATATAGTTGGAATGCAGTGCGTTTAGATTGGACAACATAAGATCAGAAGCAGAATAACTTGCAAGTATACATACAGCACCTTGAAATCGGTGGAAGGTCACAAGCACAAGCCAGTGAGTGCATCTATAGATCAGTGTGCTTAGTGCAGTGACAAGCTAGGCAGCATAAAGATTAGCAAGCAGCCAACTCAATGAGGTTTTTATGTTCGGTAGTTACAAAATCTATTGTTATAATAATACGAATATTAAAATCCCCTAGGATAGGGTAACAACAAGAGATGATGTCACGGTGATAATCTAAAGGATAGGTCATGCAGTCGCAAGTTCAATTGAGGATAGCCGCGACGGTGAGACCAGTGTAAGAGTCTGACTGTAACATTGTCGTAGTAGTACGCTTAGGCATGACCAGGATAGCTTGAAGGGCAACATGGTGCCTAGGGAGGGTAGTTGGTGTCTTACCTTCAGCGTAATCGCAAAGTTTAGTAGGGCGCACCTGTGCGCGAACAGGTGCAGAACATGGCCTTTTCTTCCACAGGCCTTCTCTGAATGCCGGCCAGCTTCCGCCTAACAGCGGATATGCATCAGAGAAATGCTAACTGTTGCCTGCAATTGCAGCCCGGGGTAGAAACACACAATGGTAGTTAAAGTAAACCACTGCCACCAGCCATTCATTGAGGAAAGGGTAACATAAATATTTTACATGAGAAGCTAGACAAAGGGGATACTAAGTAACCCTCCGGCACCCTATTGTAAGATGGTGTGTGTTATGTCTAGAAAGTTACAAATGTAAGTAAAGTAAATTTCACTTTACTGCTCTTGGAAACAGTAGTTTATCCAAGTGAAGGTATTTAAACCTTGGGGAAATCTGGAAGCCTTCACTGTGCCACTTCAATGAAGGTGCTGTGGGACACAATGTAAAAGATGATGCCTATGGCGTTTGTCAGACTCCACAACCAAAAGAAACGCAGAGTTCAAAATCACATTAAAATGCATGAGTGTGTCTCGCTCTCTCCAGGCAAAAATGTAAGTCATATAGTCCAGTAAAACAGCTGGGGGTCTCTAAGGTAGAGAGGAATGAGCACATTTCTGAGAATTCTCCCTAACAGTGGGTTAGCTAATACCAAGCAGATAAGTGTTGTGTAGTCTCAGTGATACTACACCAATTCTTACCTAACAAGTGTTGAACTTTGAAAATGTACATGATCACACGGCCGAATGCTTTTGCTGGTGTTAGGCGCGATTGTATGCAGTACCCTCATGGTGCACTACAACAACCCTGACCTCCTTGCAGTAGTAACCCAACCTTTGGTATAAGTCTGTACTACACAGGTTCGTAGTGTGGACGTGTAGCCAGGCTTATCTCAAGAGGGGTCAATGTGAGCTGTAGGAGAGTTAGAGTTTCACAGTGACAAGTATCCTTACACACAGGGTTTCTTGATAAAACAATTATGAATTTATTTACCAGTCAGTTAATGTATGCCTTCTTCAGAAGGAGCACTGTAAAACACCACATAAATATACTTCAAAATTATACTCTTGTTCAGAATCAGTAACTACCCATTTGGGATGGCATACAGCAGAGACCTACATCCATAGGTGACTGTCAAGACCCTCGCCCAAAAACCCCTCTGGCAAACCCATTGGCCAGGTGGAGTCAGGACTCGGGCCTCTAGAGCCTGGCATCCTCTTCAGGAGCCCTCATGGGGCCAGTCCTGGCGCCTATGGCGCCAGGCTCATACACCATGAAAAAACAATGTGCTTGGGAACTACTTTATTTATTGTCAGCCAACATGGAGGCATCCACATAGCTTGGTTCCTGAGAACCAAGCTATGCGGTATAGTGCTTTGGGTGTGGTAGCCTAGAGACTACTTTACCTGGACTATTTTGTTGGGGCTATTTAAACCACACCCGAGCAAGACAACACGCTTCGTGTTACTTTGCAGCTTGCAACGTGATGCTCAGTGTCCAGTTATTCCCTCGAATCTCGGAGAAGCAGAACCTGCAAGGATACAAAAGGAACAACATTAGCAGCAGCATCTTACCTGCAGTCTTCATCTTTAAACACTCGCAGCTACTGAGAACAGCTTCCTCAAATCTGCACTCCTCACGGACAGAACGACCTGAAAGAGGAAGATGGAGGCAACATTAAAGAAATCGGTAGAGCCATTTACAAATTACGAACTGCTCAAAAGGCTTACCTGGCTGGTCACCTCTCAGCTGGCACCACTCCGGACATTCCACTCGCACTGAAGAACACTGCGACCTACAAGGAAGGAAAACGCAGGTTAGCAAAGGCAAGACTTCGCAGCGCTGCGCATATCGCTTACTTACCGCATCATAGAGCTCTTAATGCGCCATAATTTACCAGCGGGGCTCAACCAAGCCAGTTCGCCGCGCTGAAGCTCTGCATACCTAAGGGAGAAAAAAGACATTTTAAACAAAGAAAGGCATGCAGCATAGCAACAAAACTAAAGAACAGCAATAAGACCTACCTGAACAATATCAAACGGGCTGGCGTCAGTGAAGTAACTGGACTGCACTCGCCCATGAAAGACAACGTGCCCCTGCAAAGAAGGCAGGACGGAGAGCGCGCCTAATTCTACCACAGGGTGAGGAGAGGGCGCCAGAGGGACTGAAATCATACGGGGGTGGAGGGAGGATACTTACCCCAGTCGGTCAGTCTTGAACATAGTCCTCCTGTATTTTCAGGCAGAACCTTCCCCGCAGACCACATCAGGGCAAAGCTGAGAAGTATACCAGCGAGTAACCCGGCTGGGTGGCGCCCCTGTGGATACCAGGTAAGCGTAACGGTGACTTTAATGTCCACAGCACCCTAGCAATTGATGTATTACTGTTGGCATTCAGAATTAGTTAAGAGCAGCAAAAAGGGAAACGATTATTAGAGCAAACAAGTGACCACAAATATTTCTTAAGCGGGCTAATACTTTCAGATCCCCCAAAAAGAGTAATTCAGTTAAAACAGGCTAAGCCAAAGTCAAGAGGCAAGAGTCTATATGGGCTGAAGCACTTCTTTGAAGGCGAGTAGGAAAGTCTTTGCACAATGGTTCAGAAGTCTTTGAAGAAAAAGATGAATCAATGTAGGGCCACAAGCTGTTCGACTGGTGAGTGGTAGAAGATGCAAGCAACTCTACAGAAAGTGGTAAGTTCTCTTGGACTTTGTACAGTACCTTAAAAATGAAGTAAGACTCCTGTTCCTGTGTAGATCTCACTGTTCCTGGACCTCAGTCGTGGGGACAAGCGGGAGGATGTCGGGCGACTCCTGCACTGAGACGGTCAAAACTTGCAACCAGCAAACTTCACTTTCAGTGGCTGTTCGGCGTTTCAGCTCCTCACGTCTACCGCAAATAGTAACACCACGGTTCCTGGCTGTCGAGATGGACGTTACTTGCTCAGGCTCGGTCAGTCCTGCTTCCTGGGAGTCTGGAGGATCCACCTGGAGCTCTTGGCCAACTTAAAAGGGAATGCACACAAACTGGTGTTCCTCTCCCTGGCTCTACGGTTTCCAGCAGCAACTCTGTGGAAATTCAACCAGCTCCGAGATGGATGTCCAGGGGGCTTACATTGGAGTTGATTGGTCCCACCAACTACAGGGGAGAAGTCGTCCTGGCAGGGGCTTCTCTGTCGATTCGAACTTGGCGTTTCGGCACTGCAGCAGGGCTTCATCGGGATAACCAACGGTCCAGAAGTTGCAGCAGGCGTCCTTCAAGTTCTTCTTCGGTTCCTTCGTCCAGTTGTCGCCTTTTATACAGTTCTCTCCCTTTCATTCCAGCCTAGCTGTCAGTCACACAGTAGGGTAGCTGGCCAATCGTCAGAGTGCATTTGGGTCTCCTAGGAGACCAAGCACAGGGATTTTCGGTCACCTCCCTCACTTCCTGCCTACACCAGACACCCTGGAGCCAGAGGCGGGCTTCACTCGTGAATCCCGCTAAAGGCAAAATTAACAAAGGGACCAAACCTGGTTTGGCGCGCAGAGTAAATCTCAAGAAGGACCTTTCCACAAAGAAATTATGAAAAAAAGACCACGGTAGTAAAAACTAAACCACTGCCGCCAGCCATTCAGTGAAGAAAGGGTAACATAAAATTGTTACATGAGAAGTTAGACAGAGGGGATACTAGGTAACCCCCTCCAGCGCCCTATTGTAAGATAGTGTGTGGTGGGTCTAGAAAGTTACAAACGTAAGTAAAGTCAATTTCACTCTACTGCTCTGGGAAACAGTAGTTTATCCTAGAAAATTTATTTAAACCTTGGGGAAATCTAAGACTTCTGTGTCACTGCACTAAAGGTGCTGTGTGCCACAATGTAAAAGATGATGCCTATGGAGTTTGTCAGACTCCGCAACCAAAAAACAGAGTTCAGAAATCACATTAAAATACATGAGTGGGTGAAAAAAGGGTCTCACTCTATGCATTTTAAAAAAAAATCAAGTCCTCAAAATCCAGCAAAATTGCTGGGGGTCTCTAAGGTAGAGGGATTTGGCACATTTCTGAGAATTCTCCCTAACAGCTGGCAATTCTAGTTCTGCAACTTGCTGGTTGCAGCAGCTGGTACTTAACCCATGAGCTAATCCTATAGTCTTTGACATTCTATCTTTTCACCCTGTTGATTTATACCAGCTACTCTGAAAGTGAGATGTCCACAGATTACAATCTTCCCCCTAGTTTGTTATATTCTCTGCTTGCTACGCCATCCACTCTTAGCCTTGTACTTTGTTTCCTCTTACATATTGAATACACCAAGGTAACTAGATGTTTACACAAAGTAGTGATCAATAGGTCCATCCCGTCTGTACGTCTACAAACCGACTGCACTACCATACACTGTAGTTGCTGCAAGAGCTTGTTATCCTATGTTTGATTGCATTATATATTTGCACCTGCAGGAGAGGGGTAGCCACACTGTTTTTAGAGCCATTTTATCATGTCTGTGTCCATTCATGCAGCTAATCTTTTACATTTTACAGACGCTCATCCAGGGCTCGTTGTCTTTTCGCCCACTTGCACAGTCAAGTAGATTTTATGAAGGGCGAGTACCATTTGCAGGGGATGTTTAAAACTTTTATTCAACATTTACTTTGTTTGCAGTAAATGTCAATACAAGTTTCACTGTGCATGGCGGGCCTCTGGGTAGCAGCAGTGTGCCAAACATTAGGTGGACTTGTGGTAATATGCACATTTAAATTTGCAGTCATCTGTTGCCATTTGTCGAGTGCATTTCTTAGGTTGAGTATGTAAACTAAGTTACTCGACCTGCAGGTCTAGTGGAATTTTAAAGAATTTGCAAGGCCCGATTCCTCTCACTAATTTCCTACTTCAGTGGTACACAAAACTGCTGTATTTTTGCTTATATTATGTCTTAGGTACAAAAAACCTTGGGTGACATTAAAAAATTAGTACAGCATTGCTCATGAAATATTTGCTAATCATGAAAATGTGTATTAGCAAACGCTGCTAATCAATTTTTGAAAACAAATGTATGCCTTGGTAGAAGATCTAAGTTTGAAGAAGGAGCGGGAGACTTGATTCGATTCCATGCTCCTCTGCCCTCATACCAGAGTGCTGGCATACAATGTCTGCTTCAACCCACACATTTGTCGTTACGTGTTGACTGTATTTCATGGGTGACGAAGGAAGCAACAATATCAATATGTGCTTGATTATTTGTATTTGCTTTTCAGTCCAGGCCTGAGGTGCAATATGTCCCACAGATGTCATTGGATTCCACAGATCTTAACGACTCGCCAGTCCACAAGAAGTGCGGTACGTTCTATTTTCATTGGTGTAATGTACAGACCGCCTCTGCAAATTTGTACACTAGGACAACTTTCTCACATGTTCAACTGCAACTAGAACCAACTCTATTTGGTGGCTTCTGTTGGGTAAGAATTTGTAGAGCCCAACTGGTGTGGGACTTTACAAGACTTATCTCTTGGTATTAGGTAACCCAAACCCACCGTTTAATATAGGCCTGTACGACACAGGTTGGTGGGTTGACTGGGCAGCCAAGGTTATCTTTGTGAGCTGTACAATAAAATTAGGAAATACAGGTATCCAATTAAACGTGCACACTTAAAGTTATAGTATACATATGTATGTATATATGCACACAAGGACAATTGGACAATCTTTAAAAAGCAGCAACTAATAGTAACATTAATCCCAAAGTTAGGATTCAGTTCAACAAGAGCAATAAAGTAGGTGAGTAAACCTTTCTTATGTTGTACATATTCCAGAACACTGAGTGACGTCCTTTTGAGGTCCGCAATAACACCGATTTGTGATCACCATTACAATATTGTGTTTCGAGAAGGGAAAAGTGTTAGGACAGTTCTTCTGAAGTCCAACTAAGGGCTTAGTAAAACCATTCAACAGAGGCAGTACAAGTCTCCACTCCTAGTATAAGGCTGAGTTTGTTGATAGCGTAGACAGAGCAGCCAGACTTATCTTAGGAGGGAGAGAGGGCTGTAGAATTAGTACACATGAAATTGTGATACAAATGGTCCAAAGAAACACTGAAACACTTTGTATTGTAAAAATAAAGGATTTATTTAAATACAGGTAGGCCCAGATAAATCTAGGGGTAAGTAAGGACTAAAACATTATATGAAATCACAGTATAAAAACACAACACTATACTTGAAAGTACAGACCCAAGTGTAGACCTTATTTGAAATACATAACCGTAGTTCTAGGGAAGTCAAAACCTTTTCATACACATTCAGTATAGGTCAAGCCTATTCTCGGGGAGTAGAAACCAATGGTTACTTTTTACAATTACATTCAGTAATGCAAGGGCAGTAGACCCTTCCAGTTGTATGATTCTCGGTACAAATCAATTAATCAGTCAACTGGACAATATACTTTTGGTGAATAGTGGAACACTTATTCTAGGTGCAGTAAAAACCTATAACTACTTTTGTCATAACACACATTTATACTAGGTGAAACCTAAGGATGCAATATACAATTAAAGGTGCTTTTGAAATCGGGGAACCCCAGATAGAGGTAAGCAGTAAGTAACTCTTGTGACTTATTTTTGGATCGCACACAGCTAACACAAGGTAAGCAAAACCCACATACTTTGTTAACCTCACACAAATTTACTAATTCCCTCCACCTTGGAGACCCCAGCAACTTTGCTGGATTTTGAGGACTTGATTTTTTTTATCATCTTTTACAATTGTGTCACACTGCACCTTCAGTGCAGTGCCACAGGGAAGTCTTGAAGATTTCCCAAGGTTTAAACGCCTTCTTTGAGATCAGCTACTGTTTCCCAGAGCAGTGAAGTGAAATTGACTTTACTTGGGGTGTGCTGCGTCTAGCAAGTACAAAGCTATCTTACAGTAGAGTGCTGGTGGGGTTAAATAATATCCCCTGTGTCTAAATGCTCATGTAACATTTTTTATGTTACCCTTTCCTCAATTTACTGGCTGGTGGCAGTGGTTTCGTTTTGAACTACCTTGGTTTGCATTTACCGCAACCGTTTGCGACTCCGACAAAGTAATCGGGGGAGCCATCTTTTTCAAAATAGGATACAGCTTCTTTGCTAAAATGGTGCCCAGTCTTTGTAGAAAGGTCCTTCTAGAGAGTTTCACTGCGCCCCAAACCAGGATTGGTCTTTGTTCATTTCGCCTTTGGCAGGGTTTCTGAGAGAAACCCGCCTCTGGCTCCAGAGTATCTGGGGTAGGCAGGAAGTGAGGGAGGTGCCTGAAACTCCCTGTGCTTAGTCTCCTAGGAGACTATTAGGCAGAATTGCATGCAGTACCCTCTGGGACCCCCACATACAATTAGGACTACAGGTGTAAGCAAAACCAACAACCTTTGGTCTAAGTCTGTACTACAGTTTGTGGTAGCGAGCTGAGCAGCCATGCTTATCTCGAGAGAATGTGAGCAGTAAATGAAGTTACACAGAGGTCTTACAATCACAGTGGTTCAAGTAGACACTTGTACTCAAGGTTTCTTGGTAAAACACTTAGAAATTGATTATACAATCATTTAGAAAACATTCAGGAGGCAACTTAATATTATGCACAAGTATACTTCAACCCAAAACCAATAAGTTTCTGAACAATTTAAGCTCCCCTGAAATAGGAGCCAAAGGGCATTTCAGTCACTTTAAATGGGAAGGCAAAGGCACAAGTTAATAGATTAGATCACAAATACTTTCTTGGGCAGTGCATATAGTTTCGGTTCACTAGAGGACTCAATTCAGTTCAATAGGCTTAGGCCAAAGTCAATGGGCTAGTGTCTTGGATAGGAAAGAGCAGTTCTTGTAATAAACGGGAAAGTCTTTGCCAGAGTTCTCAGAAGTAGTTTGTATGAAAAAGAATCATTTGTTGGGTCACAAGCTGATTAGGCCTGCAAGTTGGGAAGGTTCTGCAAACTTTCACCGCGAAAGGTACGTTCTCTCAATCGGGTTGGCACAGTACCTTAAAATGAAGAACAAGATGCAGCTGAAGACGGTGGTTCCTGGCAGTTCCTGCAGATCTCACTGTTCCTGAGCTTCAGTCGTGGGGACAAGAGGTCGGACGTCGGGGGACTCATGCACTGCATGGGATCGTCGGAAAACACTGACAAAATGGAATCACTTCAGTTCCAGTAGCTGTAATTCAAGCACACTGGTGTCCCTCTCCCTGGTTAATCCTAACCAGCCTCGAGAATGGTATCCAGGTGTCTTACGAGTTGATTGGTCCCACCAGCTCAAAGGAAGAAGTCGTCCTTGAAGGGGCTTCTCTGTCGAGATGAACTTGGCAATTCGGACCTGCAGCAGAGCTTCACCGGGCAAACCAATGGTCCAGTGGTTGCAGCAGCCGTCCTCTTCCAGCTCGTCTTCGGTTCTTTCGTTCCAGTGGTCGACTCTGCCTTCCAAGTCCAGAGACTTGCCTTTTAAACAGTTTTCTCCCTTTCATTCCAGCCTAGCTGCCACTCACCCAGCAGGGTGGCTGTCCTTGCTGAGCAGTCAGCCAGACAATCACATCAGAGTGCATTTGGGTCTCCTAGGAGAGTAAGCACAGGGAGTTTCGAGCACCGCCCTCGCTTCCTGCCCACCCGAGACACTCAGACGCCAGAGGCGGTCTTCAGTCCTGAAGCCTACCAAAGGCTTACGAACAAAGGGACCAAACCTGGTTTGGCGTACAGAGAGAAACACCAGAAGGAACTTTCCAAAAAGAAATGGCGAAAAAAGAACACTGGGACAAGTTAAAACAAAGGGGCTTAAGGCACCATATTGAAAAACATGGTTCCCGGGATTTTTAGCTGCCAATGTTCGCGGTCGGGAAAAATCATGGTAGTTTGTTGTAAAACCACTGCCACAAGCCATTTCGATAGAAAAGGGTAGCATTTGACTGCTACATGAGGGAATACTAGACAACCCCTCCAGCACTGTTGTATGGAAATCAATGTCCCTCTTTAGGAAAATTAATTTAAGCTCCCCGGAACCGGCGTACATAATTATCGGAAATTGTCACAATGAACACTCAAACTCTTTGATTAATGACTGGAAAGCAAAACTCACTGCGATACTGTCGCATGCAGACATTACTATGGACACACTATTAAACTGCCCTCAAAATGCAAAAAGGAAAATAAAACGATGGCAGTGGATCCTAAATTTAGAACGTTATAACAACTTGGATTCGGCGTTGTACTTGGGCCCAGCTGCAAATTGCCTTGACTTGCTTCCCATGTACCTAAAACAATTTCCATCGAGACACCATCGTGACTCATTCATGAAACTACGCCTAAACGCCTTGAGGACAAAAGAGCTGCTATTCAGGATACATGCCAAAGACCTGATCGACAATCTATGCAGATTCTGAAAGGGTGAATTAGAATCTAGCAAGCATCTTTTAACTGAATGTGTGGATTTAAAGAGCCAAAGAACATTCCACCTAGGGAAATTCGCCCCAGAAAATTTGAATATGTAAGACTGGTGGTTTCGAATTCTCGGAGGAAAAAATGTGATGCTGACTTGCCGAATTATTGACTATTTAGACGAAATTCTGAAGGAACACACTGACACTGATCCTTGAGTGATCAAAATCCGAAAAACTGTAATGAAAGAAATATTGTTTTAAAAAGTTTGTAAATCAAACTATAAAACTACAATAAAAAAAGTCAATTTAACCTTACCTTCCCTGGGAAACAGTAGTTTATCCCAGAGAAGGTATTTAAACATTTGAGAAGTCTAAAATGACATCCTTGTGTCACTGCACTGAAGGTGCTGTGTAACACACATGAAAAAAAGATGATGCCTATGGAGTTGGTTAGACTCCATAACCAAAGAAACAGCAAACAACCAGAATTACAAGTACAATGTCCCAAAGGTCAGCAAAAGAGCTGGGGGTCTCTAAGGTAGAGAGGAATTGGCACATTTATGAAAATTCTCCCTAACAGAGACCCAAATGCACTCTGTGGTGATTGGCTGGCTGACTGGCTAGCAAGGACAGCCACGTTGCTGGGTGAGTGACAGCTAGGCTGGAATGAATGGGAGAGAACTAAATAAAAGGAGTCTTTTGGCTTGGAAGGCAGAGTCGACCACTGGACTAAGGAACCGAAGAACTTGAAGTGGATGCCTGCTGCAACTCCTGGACTGTTGGTATGCCCAGTGAAGCCCTGCTGCAGTGACTACTTGCCAAGTTTGCATCGACAGAGAAGTCCCTGCAAGGACGATTTCTCCCTTTTTGAGTTGGTGGGACCAATCAACTCCAAAGTAAGCCACCTGGATACCCATCTTGGAGTTGGTTGAATTTCCTCCGAGTTGCTGCAGGAACCGTAGAGCCAGGGAGAGGGACACCAGATTGTGTGTTACTTTTAAGCTGGCCTAAAAGCTTTTGGAAGATCCTCCGGACTCCCACAAAGCAGGACTGACCAAGCCTGAGCCCCCTCAGCAGAGTTCGGGACTCCAGAAGCAAGGACAGTACACCTCGACAGCCAGGAACCGCGCTTATTGCTATTTGCTGTACAGCAAAGAGCTGAAATGCAAAACCGCCACTGAAAGTAAAGTTTGCCGTTTGCCGTTTGCCAGTTTTGACAGTGCCAGTGCAGTGCAGGAGTCCCCCAGCGTCCTCCCTCTTGTCACCACGACTGAGGCCCAGGAACAGTGAGATCTGCAGAGCTGCACAGGAACAGAAGTCATCTGCTGCATCTTTTCTTCTTTTATCAAGGTACTGTAAAACAAGTCTAAGAGAACTTACCTCTTACTATGTAAGTGCTTGTAACTTCTGCAACTCAAAAGTCTAATCAGCTTGTGGCCCTACATTTGATTTCTTCTTTATATCAAAGACTCCTAAGAACTTGTGCAAACACTTACTTTCCCATTTACTTACCTGAAGTGCTGCATCCTATACAAAGACTTTTGCCCATTGCCTTTGGCTTAGCCTATTTGAATTGAATGACTCTTCTCTTGCTATCTGAAAGTATTTGTCCTGCTTAAGAATATTTATAAGTTCTTGTGTTCTAATAACCTTTTCCTTTTACCCACTTTTTAAGAGTGTTCTGAATGCCAACAGGAAGATATTAATGTCCCCAGCACCCTTGTTACTGGAGTCACCTGTGGGTGTAGGTTGTGTCTGTGGGCCATCCCAAAAGGGTCTTGTCTGATTCAGAAACTAGAGTGTACAGTTTTGAAGTGTATGTGTATGTTACTAGTATATTGCTCCCTTCTAAAGGCTTTATAACTGACTGATGAATTAATAATTGTTTATGCAATAAACCTGGAGTATAAGAGTTTATTTGAATATCTGTAACTGTGAATCTTTGTAACTCCACTACAGCTCACATTTCCCCTCTTGAGATAAGGCTGGCTGCTCAACACACTTCCAAAACTGTGTAGTGCAAGCTTATACCAAAGGTTGGATTGCCTATACCTGTAGTCCATAGTTGTTTGTAGTGTTCCCAGAAGTGCCATTTGGCTCATTTTTCAGGGGAGTTCCAACTGTCCCTACAACTTAGTTTGTTACTGTAGTGTATTGATGTTTAATATGACTAGTGAATGTTTTCTAAATGATTGTGTAATTAATAAATGTAGAAGTGTTTTACCAAGAAACCTTGAGAGTAAGAGTCTATTTGAACCACTGTGATTGTGATACTTCTGTGTAACTTAAACTACTGCTCACATTCCCTCTTGGGATAAGACTGGCTGCTCAGCTGGCTACCAAAAAGTGTGTGGTACAGACTTCTATCAAAGGTTGGTTTTTGCTTACACCTGTAGTCCTAATTGTGTGTGGTGTTCCCAGAAGAGCCTGCATGCAATTCTGCCAAACTGTCCCGACCCTGTCAGCCTTCAAATATAACTACGGAGCACTTCCCAGCACAGATTGGGACCTGCCTCATTGACTCAGTCTTACTCTGCACAACCTACTCTGCAGAACCTATCATTGGTCCCGTGGGCCCTCACTGGACAGACCCGGAGCGCACCGCATCAACTCTGTATTGGTGTTCAAGGTACGGAGCCTCCATAACACATGGCCACGCGAGATGCCCACAATTTCACTTGCCTGGCCCCACTGCGGTGCTGCTAATCTGGTACCAAGCTACGTGCTGCAGTTCTAGTCCACGGCCCTGTGCCTCCAAACTGCTCACCATTGCAACTGGTATTTCTCTTGACGACTGAGCCACTCAGCTGTTGCGCGCTGGGGCCTCCCGGCGGGACTCGTCCCTACCCACAGCACATGGTGAATGCACCCCATCAACTCCACGGTCTATAACCGCGGTTAACACAGCCCGTGTTACTACACCCTTTTGAACTGAGGGTGCTTTCTCTCAGGCAATTGTGAGCCAATGCCCACATCCAATTTCCCAGTGGTTATCGGGTGTATCCACGCCATTAGACTTGCCTACTATACGAGGGAGGCCACAATCCACTCAATTGCAGACTAGACCAGACTTTCTAGACAGTCACGCTCCGGGTCCTTCCAGCTGCACCTCTCCTGACAGTGTAGCTCATGCATGCTAGCTACCTACATACAGCCTCACCTCTGCAGGATACTTCAATTGATACGCTTTATCAGCTGAGTCCTACGTTTACGTGATTATCGCAGTGGTACTTAACTAGCAGGCACTGGTGAGCTTCTGACTAACATCTTGGCAAGTGGTGGATACGCCTTATTAATTTCACGCTGCACAATAACAGCGTTTACCTCAATCTGTGATACTTCCCCTTTTTAAATCAAGGGTGCTTTTCCCCAGGTAGCGGTGGGTAGGTGCAAACACCCAACTACCCCCTGGATTCCAGATATACCCAAGCCATCACACTTCACCCCGCCATACGAAGCGGTACACAGCTCACTCGATTGTGGACTAGATCAGACTTACTGGACAGTCACTGACACGGGTCAGCCCCGTTGGACCTGCCTGGCACTTGATAATGGGAGCCGTCCACCCTGAGGCTACCCGTTGGGATGTAACACACGCCACCAGTCTTTCTCCTCGGCCTACTGATCAACTCTCGTCCACACAGAACCATTGTGGGCGCACATCCAGTTAGTGTACCTGGCTTTGAAATCGATAGAGGAACAAGGCCGTGTACCCCACCATACACCCTTGGCGATCAGACGCACCCCACTGGGCTAACCCTCTTTGTCCATAGCTATTACTTATCCACCCGTGGGCGCTGTGTAACTGCTCCCTACGCGGCTTGATGTGAACATGACACATGACCAAAGGAGTTAACAAAAACAGAGCTCAATCAATATGTACGCAAAAGCTGCGACAAAACCGAGCAACTTTTCGTCTGAGATGGAGGTGTCCTTGCCGTACCCAAAACCCCCTACCCCCGAACCTACCAAATCACAGAAAATGATGGACTTCATGCAAGATGGATTCACCACTCTTCATTCCAAACTAGACGACATGAGTGGGAGTATATCCTCGATCAAAGCCCACATGGAGAAAACTGACACTCAAGTGGCAGAAGTTGAAATGAGGGTCGGGTGGCAGAGGACGACATCACTGGCCTAAGAACTGAGATGTCTGCTTTGGCTAGGCTGGTCCAGGACGTCGGCAAGAAGAATGAGGACCTAGAGTCGCACTCCAGACGCAATAACCTACGCATTATCGGCTTTCCGGAGGACAGAATTGATGGCCCCATGGAAGACTGTCGAGCACACTCTACTCTCACTCCTAGACTCCCCGAAATTATCCCTGCAGTTTGCAATAGAAAGGGCCCACCACTCCCTGTCTGCAAAACCGAGACCTGGTGCCATCATAGAGCGGGTACTAAACTGCCGAGACAGAGATACCCTCCTTCGGGCAGCAAGAGCCAAGGGTGACCTTTTCCTCGGCTCCTCCAGAATTCACCTTAATCCGGACTTCTCTGTTGCTGTCCAACAGGAACGGAAAACCAGTGAAATACTCCATGCTATACCCAGCTAAGCTTAGAATTGAACACTCGTGGGCTGGGAATGGGATTTAGTTGAAAAAAAGCTTGACACACTACTGAGAATCCGAATGTATTCAGATTGCTGCTACATGGTGGAGACTCCTATGTCTGATCCGAATTTTGCAGTATAGCTTTACTAGAGGACTTTTGTAGAACGCTGCCCTGGTATCATCTTGATGACGGATGATGGTATCACATGTATGAGTTGGAATGTTAGAGGGCTGGGTAACCACATTAAAATGTGCAAAATGCAGCTATATACTGAACGCCATAAAGTTAGGTTACTTTTCTTACAAGAGACACACGCTCTCTCTAGCAGATGCGAAAAGTTTGTGAAATCATGGGGTCCCCAGCACTACTACACCAATTATTCTATGCAGAATCGCAGAGTCATGATTCTGGTTCATGGAAGCCTCAAACATTTGCAGAAAGCAACCCATGTAGACCCCTTGGGTCGCTTCGTACTGGTTTTTTGGAACCCTGCTAGGCAGAGAGGTTGTGCTACTTAATATATATGGCCCTAACACTGATGACCCTGACGCACACCTCTCCTCCCTTTTTGTCTGGGTTCCCCCTAATCCCTATACTTTGGGGTGGGTATTTCAATACAGTCTTGGACATTAACCTTGATAGATCGGGCCCCAAACCCATCAACTTTCCAAGGCTGCAAGAACCATCATTGAAGCATAGTCCCAGCTGAGGGTGACGGATGCATGGAGACCGATCTACCCCGACTCCCAGTCCTTCTCGTACTACTCCTCAGTACATGATTCACACTCGCGTATTGACGTATGGCTCATCTCAGCTATGCTCATCAGAGTCATCACCCAACTGTCTATTCTCCCCAGAACATTCTCGGACCACTCCCCAGTGACGGTCTCCCTCAGGTGGGGGCTCTGACGACACGGGAATTCGCTCATGGAGACTAAAACCACATTCGCTCCTAGATACTGTTTTTGAATCTGAACTGGGGTCCTGCATCAACGATTTTTTCCTACTGAACACTGAGTCGGTACAAACACAAGCCACCCTCTCAGAGGCATTCAAGGTTTATATCAGGGGCATGGCTTTCTCCAAGGAGGCGGGGGATCATCAAGGCAATCCGTAGTACCATCACGGAAAGTGAATTGACTCTCCCTACTCAAAACCCAATACGCCTCCCAATCGCCCACGACATTGGCTGGAATCGGCATGGCGTTAGACACGTTCCGCACTGCTGCTGAACGGGAGCGAAAATTATTCGAAGATCCCCAGTCCGCCCGTAGATATGGCGAGGGGGAGCGCCCTAACCGCGTATTAGCCAGACTGATCCATCAAGAAAATGCCGACGGCACCCTGGCCCTTTCATCACATGATATTAATTATGAATTCCGCTCCTTTTATGAAACCATGTACTCCAATACAGACTTTGTCCCCCACAGCCGACATAGTCATACTTTGATAGTCTCCCGCTCTCTCTCATCTCACCAGAGACCAGGGACGCCCTAGACACATTGATTACTCCTGAAGAGATTTCTAAAGCTATAGATGCATTAGCATCTGGAAAGGCCCCTGTAGTCGACGGGCTCCCTGAATTTTATAAGCATTATAAGACCCGCCTGGTTCCCCGCTTAACATCCCTATGGGAGGAGTCTTGAGAGATGGTTGTACTCCCTTCCTCCCTTCGAGAGGCTGTGATTTCGGTATTAGTTAAACCGGGCAAATCCCCCACACAATGTGGCTCCTACCACCCCCTGTCCCTTATCAACTGCGACGTCAAGATCTTCGCCAAAGTACTGGCTCTGCGACTGGCACGATTTATGCCCTTTATTCACCCGGACCAATTGGGCTTCATCCCGGGGTGTTCCACCTCCCTCAATCTGCGCCGCCTATACAGCATACTTGCTCGAATCGACCCAGACACACAGGCAGTCGCAGCCCACTGGATATGAAGGCATTTGATTTTGTCTCCTGGCGCTACCTGTGGTTGGTACTAGAAAAAAGTTTTTTGTCCTCGCTTTCGGTCCGGGGTGAAACTTTTGTACTCCTCCCCGGTTGCAAGGGTCCGTACCGACGGGTGCTCTACCCTATTCCAAATAGCTAGGGGTACGAGAAAGTTGTGTGCCTTTTCACCGTTGGTTTTTGCCTTGGCTATTGAACCCTTGCTGGATAGGATTCGCCAACGACACTCGCATAGGGGCATTAGATTGTCTGGGTCCCCCAAGATCACTACCCTATATGCAGATGACGCTGTCCTCTTCATCTGTTCCCCTGAGCACAACCTAGCTCTAGCCCCAGTCCTGGACAATGTCATACTCTTCGGCAAACTTTCTGGTTTCAAAGTAAACAGTTCTAAAGTTGGTGCTGCCCCAACTCTTTTATATAGATTCCTGAATGTCCCCTTATGCCCAGGCCACAAATTGTTCAAAACACTGGCCCACACCTTCTTATGGCACTCCGGTGCTGTCAGGTTGAAACTGGGAACACAAACTACTCCGATGTCGAGGGGAGGATTTAGCGCCCCCGACTTTTGAGAGGTACTGGGTGGCTGCCCAGGCCCACTTTGCATCATACTGGTTCGAGACCACCAATCCCCCCCCCTTACATGTTAAACTTGAAAGATTGTCAACTGATGACCGTGATATTCGCTCTCTGGTCCTCCCCTGCCAGTGCGTCAGGCTGGATCCTCTCGATCGCACTGGTACTACAGCATTAGCTGAGTAAAATGTGGAAACATACCGGCACACCACATCCGTTTCATGGTGACCTTCCCCTTTTGGAACTTCTTCCCTGAATCCCCTCGAGTAGATGCAACAACACGCCTCTGGTCTAACACAGGCCTGGGCACTGTCCGAGAGGTCTTCACCCAGGGTGACTTCCTCGAGTGGCCCGATTTACCTGAGCCTCTGCAAGTTAGAACTTTGCGCTGGCTTCAATATGCTGGCTTACGCTGGTTGCTTAAGAATAGGTATCCAGACTTCTCCTTGATTCCTCCAGATGACCCAATAATCTCCGAAATCCTAGATACCTCGACTTCCAAAGGGAAGGTCTCTAGATTATATGCTCTCCTCCAGGGTGGAGCTCTTCTCTTCCCCCTCCCCACCCTCCATTCATCAAACTTGGGGACACATGGGGAGCGGACGTGGGGATTGAGATAACAGATCAACGCTGGGATCACATATGTGCCTGTATACACGGAATCTCATTTAACTCTCGATTTAAACTGATACAATTTGAAGTACTCATAGGTTCCACTAAATATGTGTTGGTATACATCCTGTCTAAGTGTAATTTGTGATTCCCATTGTGTGACCTCATTGTGGACCCTTTACAAGCTCATCACTGCTACCCGAAAATGGTTTGGCTACAGCTCCCCATAGTTGTTCCTGTCACAATATAGGTTGGCCTTTGATACATCTGTGCACCAGGCCATAGTATAGAAAATCAGTCCTAACAAACGTTTTTCAGAGACTCATTGTTTTTATTTCGTAGGCACAGGTTCAAAACCAGTACAGCACTCCTTCCACAATGACTCTCATTAAGCGATGAGTACATTCTTTGTAGTAATTGGTAAACATATATTATAATTTTTTTTTTGTTGTTTAATTGCTCTTTTTCATTGAGTAATGTCGTTAACTCTGTATGCCCTTCAAAAGGCCAGCATCAAAATGAAAATAAGGAACCCTCTTAAATTACAGTAAAATGCAAACGGAGGATACATTATAGTAACCATGCAATGGAGCTTAAGCTCATTGCTTTGCCATTTATTTTTTTATTTTTAATTATATTTTTGAAATACTGTGTGTTCGCTCCCAGGGAAGGGGCCATTCGCCATTGAGGTGACTGGAACAGTGGGTGAGAATATACATTTCTTTATGGGGGAGGCAACAGGGAGCCTCTCCCTTTTGCCTCCTCCAACAAAACAACCCCCCCCCCCCCCCCCCCCGACCACAATTATCAGCGGGACTGGAGCTTTAAAGCTCTTAATGGGGATAGTCCAGAAATTAGTTTACCTACATTGGATCCAAACAAGAATTTACACAAACTGGTCTCCTGTAAACCTGCTAGGATATTATTACCAGGTTATGCATATGAAAGGAGGCCATATGGGAAAGGGACTGTAGTGTCGTACAGCCCCTGTTTCACACATCCCACCTGATTAGAAATACAGGAATTTAGCGCCTCACTTCGAGACAGCAATGCAAATTAACCAACCAACCAATAACTTCACCCTCTGCATACACCTCTCAAATTCTAACCACAAACCTACAACCCAACAATCCGCACAAACTTCACTACACGGCAACAACAAAACAAATCACACAGACCCGCACAACAGCACACACTGTCTTCCGACAGTATAACACCCCAAGCCCAGCCAACGGAATTCCGGGCTGAGGACGCCAACAGCACATCACTGCTCTCTTGCACTTCTCCAGTTCATCCCTACTAACTCCCCCCGCCCCTCCTTTTTTTTTTTCAGAGCCGCCAGGGGACCACTCTGGTGGTGATAGTGCGCGGTACAAATATCCTTTAACATTAACATAACACCCCGATCAGACTACACTGCATGTTGAAAGACCACCCCCCCATGCCCTAGGTGCGGGTCAGATGAAGCGGACTATATGCACATGATCTGGTCATGTACGCGCCTATGCCTGTTCTGAGAGGAGGTATGCACCACTGTATCTGGAATGATGGACTGTACAATTACCCCATCTCCATTGACTTGCCTGTTCAATGAGCTTCCCCGGCTAGGACGTGACTCCAGAAAATTGGCAGGACTATGCAACCCGCTGCATTCCGCTACTCTGGCTTTGCCCTGGGGCCCCAACACACGTCCAGTGGCTGTTACCTGGGCCTCAGACATCAATGAATACTGGGCCGGCCTACAGCCTGCAGGGTCTATACCCAGAAACATATGGGCCCCATTACGTTCCTTTATTTCCTCTCTTTCTAATGATAGCGATGAGGATGCCAGTGAACAGATGTCCCCAGGTCCCAACTCCACTTAAAACCTTCAGACTTTGACTATTAATGGATTACTTGTTTATTTGGTTACTTTACTGCAATGTGCACCGTTACTGTTTTCTGCTTTTCTGCGCTCTTCCACCAGACTGTAAGCATATAATGTATTCTTACCATCCGATTGTATATTGCTCGTGTTACTCTGTTGCACTGTCAAGCTCAAATAAAGTTTTTTTTAAAAAGAACTGAAACTCTAGAAAAGCAGCTACTACAAGCCTCAACTGAGAAGAACAAGTTACAGACACTGGGATAAGTACCCCAAGTCAGAACAGTACCTTTGGTTAGAAGAAGAGTGGTCCAGTTGGCTTCTGTCTGGTTGCAGCAATGCAGATCCTGTGTTCCTGGGCCTCAGTCGTGGGGACGAGAGCGAGGACGTCTCGGGACTCCTGCGGCAGCAATTCGAAGGTCGGCGGCAGCTACAGGCTCATTTCCGATCAGTGTCACGTCGCGGTTTCAACACTCTGTAAACAGCACCACCACGAATCTTGGATACCGGTTGGGCTTCCTGCACTCTGGTGAGGGGACTCTAGCTTTAGTCGTCCTGCTTCTGTAGGGTCCTGGGGAGACTCCCGGAGCTTCTGGCCGGATCACAGACGTTGCACTCGACTATGGATTTCCCGACCCCTGGCACTCGGTTCCTGCAGCAGCAAAAAAGTATAGCCAGTCGGGGGAAGGTGGTCCAGTGGAGGTCATCTCTGGGTTAGTTAGTCCCACTAACCCAAGGGAAGAAGTCGCCCCTACCGGAGCGTCTCTTGTCGATTTAAGAAAAAGGAATTTCAGCACAGCAGCAGGGCTTCACCTGGCAGTTCAATGATCCAGGAGGATGCAGCAAGCTTCGTTCACGGTTTATTCGTCTGGTTGTTCTTCCCAGTGGTTGACTCTGTCTTCAGTTCCAAAACCCTCGTCTTTTAAGCAAGTTTCTCCCATTCATGCACAGCCTAGCTGTCACTCAAACAGCAGGGTGACTGTCATGCAAGGGACAGCCAGCTAATCAGGACTGGGTGCATTCAGGCATTCCTAAAGACAAAGGACAGGGGAGTTCTGGGAACTTCCCTCACTTCCTGCCCTTCCAGACACACTGAAGCCAGAGGCGGGTTTCAGTACTGAAGCCCGCAGTAGGCAAAACGAATAAAGAGCTCAAACCTGGTTTGGCGCGCAGAGTAAAACCCAAGAAAGACCTCGCAAACTGAAAATGACGAAAAAAGAAGACCAAGGCCATTTTGACAAAATGGTCACCATGGGTGCTATACTGCAGCGGAGGATTCAGCTTGCGGTAGAAAAGCACAATGGTTAGGAAACTTGAGCCATTGCCATCAGCCATTTAAAGTAGTGAGGGTAACATAATAAATGCAGAGTCAGATCAGAAGAGAGATTAACTCCTATTTTTCCATCTAAAGGCTGTCCCCTGAGACGGTCCGGTAGAGGTTCACACTACTCCTCTTGATCAGATGCTAAGAGGAAAGCACCCAGTTCTGGTCTGGATACATATGCCTTTAGGCGGTTAGTGTGAAAGACCCTAGGGGCCTCCTTGGGATTGCTCAAGTCCACTAAGTAATTGACCTCCAAGTTTAACCACAACCTTGAAGGGTCCAATCAATTTGTCCTGTAAGGCCCACTGCTTTGTAGGTACCATAACTAGAACTGGCGGGTCTGGTCTGGAGTAAATGCCATTGTTTAACCACAGCCTGATCTGCTTTCAAGTTATCTGAAGCTTCCGTTATCATTTGTGTCATTCTCCTTCAGAGACCTAACACATAGTCAGTGACTCTCACTGGCTTGAGGGAAAGAGCACTCTCCAACCCTTTCTTGATTAGGGCCAATGGACCTCTAACGGGATGACAATAGAGGAGCTCAAAGGGACTGAATCCAACAGCTTCCTGAGGGACTTCTCTATAAGTAAAGAGAAGGCATGGCAGTAGAGGTCCCACTTTCTTCTAAGGGGTTCCTCTAAAGCACCAATCATGCTCTTCATAGTTCTATTAAACCTCTCTACCAACCCATTGGTTTGGGAATGGTAGGCTGTTGAGAACTTGTAGGTCACTCCACAGTTTTTCCACATGGCTTCCATATAGTGTGGCATAAAATTGGTCCAAGTCCGAGATAACCTCTTTAGGAAAACCAACCGTGGTAAAAATACAAAGGAGGGCCTTAGCCACTGCCTGAGCAGTAACAGTCCTTATAGGTATAGGATACCTGGTAGCACGGTCTACCACAACCAATATAAATCTGTTGCCTGAAGATGTGGGAGGATCTAGGGGACCAACACTGTCAATCCCTGCCCTCTCAAAAGGAACTCCCATCGGGCGTGTCCAAGAGTGCTGGCGATGCGGACGCTCTTTTGATGGCCTCCGTGGGGAACCCGATACAGCAGGGCTTTTAACAACATTTCGGCAGTCCAATGCTGCAGCACCATGCCTGGTCCGATGTAAGAAGGTCTCGTGCCCCTCCGGACGAAGTTCCAGCATTTAACGGATCCGGGATTCGTCAATCTGAGTCCGATGAAAGCCGCGGGCCTGCCGCCACACACCTCCAAAATGGCGGGTGAAGCCAGTATCCGGGGGACGCCCCTGCATCAACCCTTCTCCCCACCATTGGCAAACCCCATCCCCCCACTCAGGCCCCAGCTGGCTCTCATCACCCCCACTCTGTTATGACGGGGAAGACAGCCTGACCAACAACCTCTGCAGGCTCCCCCACAATTGACCTCTCTATTACCCCTCACGGGGAGCTGCACCTCGCTATTCGTGGGGTGCCCCGGCCCACCTCCACCCTCCTTGGCATCATCAACCTGGGAGCGCCTAGTCGCCGCCTCAAGACCCCGGCAGGCTCGGGGTAGACCCCAGTGCCAGCGGTCCCGACCCACGGAATCACTTTGGAGCCTCACTGGCACCCCCCCTCTTCTCCGGGCGGGCTTTCTGTTCTTTCGCAGCCTTAGGTCTCCTAGTGCCCTATTGCCCTCTCCACTCATAACCACACACCAAGCTCAACAGACCCCACGAGGCTGAATAATAAAGACCAGAGGCCTCTCTCCTCTTCTGGGGTTACTGCAAGAAGAACCTTGTCTCTCACGGTTGCACCTCTCCTACCTGAAGGATCCCGGCGCACCCCCGCCTCTGCCCCTTAAGTCACAATGGCCAGACAATCCAAAACCACCAAAAACCCAGCCATTGCCGTAATACTACTTTCATCAGATAAAGGAAAGAAAATGGAGCCTTTTGAAACTCACATCTCCAAAAACCATGGACGACAGAGGAGCCCTAGCTACTAAAGAAGATATACAAGCATTCATGTCAGACATTAAGGCTGAATTCAGATCCTTCATGACTGAACTCGCAGCAAAGCTAGAGCAAACTGATCAAATACTTACAGAAGCAGAGCAGTGGCTCGGGGAGGTGGAGGATCGCTCCCAGGATCATTCCGCTACACTAGGGGAGGTCCAACGCTCAATCCGGGCTCTCCAGGACAAGTGAGATCCTCGAATACAAGCAAGAGGACCTCGAACAGGGCACGACGCAACAATCTTCGGATTCGAGGCATTCCATCTACAGTGCTAGACAAAGGTTTGGGGGAATACGTGGGGGAGTTCTTCCAGTCCCTCTTGCCACAGCTAGATAAACACTGACTCTTGCTAGATCGTACTCACAGACTGCGCCCACGCAGGGAGTGGACTCGGACGCTCCCCCCGATGTCATAACACGCGTCGACTTATACACCTCGAAAGAAGCTATCTCTGCAATTGGTCGGACTCGGGATGAGCTTATGTTCCAGGGCTCCCCCTCCAAATATACCAGGACCTCTCCCTTCTCAGCCTGCTGAGAAGAGCCCTTCGACCACTAACTCTCCTTCCTGCAGGACCACCAGATCCGCTATAGATGGCTCTTCCCAACAGCCCTGCAATTTTCTTAGAAGGGCACCCCCCAAGGAATTAGCCACCTAGAAGACGCAGAAACGATGCTACATCCTGGCTCTCCTGAAAACTCTCAGAATCAGACACCCGAAGGCGCAGAGGGAGAATCGGTACATGCGGTGCCGAAGCCAAGAAGGGCCTCCTGGTCTAAAGTACAATAAGAACAGGAGGGGGCGATGATCCGCAGAGACAGTCCCAGAAAATGTACACAATGGCAATCGAAACTTTAGTGAAGACCGACACACAAAACATAGGAGGCTGCATTGGGCTTCCCACGGCTCATACCCACTTCCAGGGTACAGTCCACCATGAAGTCTTTGGAAGGGAATACAGTCACCCCAGCCACGTTGGCGAGGGGGTGGGGGAGGGGGCACATTAGGCCCTATTAGCCAGGGGGACCGCCAACCCCAAAACGTCAGCTCCCCGAACAGTTAGTTTTGCCCGCCCGTTGGTGGCCGAAGCTACCCCCTTTAGTTAAAACCCAGCCCTCCCGTTGGAGGCCTGGGCGAAAATCCCAAGAGCAGGACGGTGAGCAGCTACTGCCTCTCCAAGATGATGGTTGATTCAGACTCCTACCACCCCCTCCAAACTCCCACTCGAATCAAGCAGCAGCCTCGCTTCCCACCCAGGAACATCACACCTTGAGATTTGTTTCCTTTAACGTCAGAGTACTAAATTTCCCACCCCCACACTACCCCTCCCCCTACCAACCCTGAGGGCAAGATCTTACAAAAGCTCCAGGATGAAGATGCTGAAGTGGTTCTGCTCCAGGAAACCCACCTATTACCAGTGGACTTTGGGTGACTATGCTCACGACAATTCCCAAGGCAACTCTTCGCCTCAGGTGACACCAAGAAAGGGGGCCCGACAGTTCTCTTTAGGAAGGGGCTAAACCCCCAAATTTTGGAGACAAAACTGTGTCCAGAGGGGCGATTTGTGTCGGTGAAATGCCTACTGCTGGGCCAGCTATACACTTTCATCTCGGTGTATGCCCTAAACATGGGTCAAGTTGCCTTCTATGAGGCTCAAGGCGCCACACGGTCTCCCTTTATAGAGGGCCAAATGGTAATGGGGAGTCCCAGATCCCATAAAGGACAAATCGCACCCACCCTCCCCCAGAGACTTTGCACTGGCTCTTGGACTGCTACGCTTATTCAGAACTCTATTTCCTGCTGACTGGAAGGAGCGTTTCATTTCTCCTTCGAACGCTCGTGCTTGCAAGGTCTATCCCTCACAGCTGCACTGCGAGCAGAGCTCTTGCAGCCCATTCTGCTTCCTGGAGGGGGCGGACCCCTTCCTGAACACGTGACACAGCACGTGACTGCCAGCCTGCACAAGTTGCCGGCACAGCCGCCCTTGCGGCGTATTTCCTGCTGACTGGAAGGAGCGTTTCATTTCTCCTTCGAACGCTCGTGCTTGCAAGGTCTATCCCTCACAGCTGCACTGCGAGCAGAGCTCTTGCAGCCCATTCTGCTTCCTGGAGGGGGCGGACCCCTTCCTGAACACGTGACACAGCACGTGACTGCCAGCCTGCACAAGTTGCCGGCACAGCCGCCCTTGCGGCGTATTTCCTGCTGACTGGAAGGAGCGTTTCATTTCTCCTTCGAACGCTCGTGCTTGCAAGGTCTATCCCTCACAGCTGCACTGCGAGCAGAGCTCTTGCAGCCCATTCTGCTTCCTGGAGGGGGCGGACCCCTTCCTGAACACGTGACACAGCACGTGACTGCCAGCCTGCACAAGTTGCCGGCACAGCAGCCCTTGCGGCGTTAAGCCCTGGAGACTGTAAGGGCTGGAGATACTGTTTTGCTGTTTGGCTGTGATCTGTGAGTACACTGTTCTGGGCCTTCCCTAGCCAACCCAATTGAAGTTGCATTCCTATTACGAGGGTTTGGGGTGGAGAGTCGGACTCTGGCAGCTCCACAAGCCGTCGGGCGTTCCCTCCCCAAAAAATGACTATTACGCTGACACAACTCATTTACTAAAACTTTTATTTAATTGAGTGTGTAATACTGCTTTTTATTTTTTAAATTCGCTCTTAATGCTAGGCTATATATATATTTCATAGGGTTTTTAGACAATGTACTGGTTTTTCAGAGCTTGATTTTTGCTATTTGTGCCATATTCTAACACTTGCATTTTTTAAAATTTAAAAACTGCCTAGTATTTTTTGCTGTGTGTCTCTATGTCTAACTTCCCCTGACATTTAGGCTTATTTCCAGTGTATTTCTGGGTACCTTCTCTGGCATAACTCTTAGTTTTCTTTCTCTTTCTCTCTATTGTTAGGCTGAGGTTTTATCCGAATGACACGTAGGGGACTTAGAAGTCAGACTGCTATGGAGGTCTCACTTCCTTTGTCTCCTTCGCCCATTGTCGGTATGCCCTCTATGCCATCTACAGTTATTGTGCCAGAAACCCCCATGCCTATTGCTATGGGGAGTTCTGATGATGCTCCACTTCAGGACCATTATAACCCTCTCCTTTTAAGGGACATAGCCCAGGCCCAAATTCATCTGAGAGAGAGGTCTGAGGTTTGCAATGCTATGGGTATCACTTCACGTAATACAGCTTATAATAACTGTATTTTCAATGGAATACATGACATTTCTATAGATACTCAGGAAGAACGTCTAGCTGCTACTCTTGCCTCCAATCTTTTGGTTGGGGTTAGTTTCTCAAAGATTAAAACTAACATGGCATATGACAACAACCCTCTGCCTAACATCCCTCTTCCATCGATTGCCTCACTGAATCCTAGTATGCCCATACCCCCAGTTATGGTGGGTGAATCAGAAGTTATTGCATCACAACTATTAGAGAAGAAGGACAGTGGGAGCGTTGCTATCTCCCACACTCAACCCTCTTTAGGATCCAAAGCATTACTCAGTGATACTAAGCACACATCTTCTTTTCACGTTAACCTTTCTACTAGTGTGGTGGGAACTTCCTTCTCCCCTAATGGGATCTCTTTGCCGTTCAAAACCCCTCTTAACAAGCCCCGTAACTCAATATCAAAAATAAAAATTAATCTAGGTACCCAGGGTAATCCAATCCAGGGGAAAAACATCACACATTTCTTTGGTAAGAAATCTGTCTTTAGCACTCTGGCTAAATCTTCTCACCCTCTTCCTTCAGTATATACCCCGGCCCACACTAACTTAATTAATGTAGCTAAGAAACTGGATATTGAAGATCTCTCAGTCCAGGATATTGATGACATCAGTATCATAGAATGTGCAGATAAGGCAATTGCTGATAGCCACTTGGACTCCCATCTTAACAAAACAAATAATGTTACACAACAAATTTGTGATGAATCATTGGCAGGTTCCCCTTCAGATCTCACCAACTTTATTGACGAGTATACTGAAAAACAAAACTGGTTAAAAGAAAGAGGTCTTCTTCCGGACTTCAAAACTGATCCGCCCAGTGAGTCTATTCTACATCATACCCTTAAAGATGTTGATGATAGAATTAAACTCTCCCATCCAACTATCTCTGCGCTGAATATGGTTCTGAGTTCCTTTGTGAGTCTCTATGATAACATCTGGTCAGAGGTTAGATCCCATTCACGTATACTTTCCGAAATATATTCTAGGCTGGAGGGCCTAGATAGATTTGAAGAATTAGTAAAAATTATAAAAGAAGAAAACCAATTTTTGACCACTCAAGACCCTACCTCTTTCAATCCACCTTTGGCCCCTACACACGATTTTCATCAGGGGCCTACAGGGATCACGGCAACTACTTTAGGGGTGGTCCCCAATGCGGCCCTGGGTCTTCCGGTTCTCCAACCTCCAGATCCTGACTCCCGGGGCTCTTCCTCTATGACTCCCCGTGCTGCCTTTGATGGTTTGCGAGAGGCTGACGACCCTACAGATATACTTCCCAGTGTCCCGACTGTATTCTCTATGGAAAGAGGAGAGGACAAAGTACAGGAGGATCTGCCAAGGGTATCCCTCAAACCCTCTATACAAGACCGTTCATGTGCAGGTGGGACTGCAGAGTTGGCCGTCCGTTCTAAAGGTGACCATGTCGCATCCTCAGGAGAAAACATGACTATCCTAACTCCAGAGATCGCAGCAATTTCCTCTGAGCCCCCATTGGAAACTTCCTGTCCGAAAGTCCTCCCCTGTCTAGGAAAGAAAAGGAAAATGAGCCAACAAATGAAGAAAACAAAAAATCAGAAGAATGTCAAAAAGATTACTTCGTATACTAATCAATTTTTCAAAAACCTCTTTATGGCAAACTCTATAGTCCCTCCAACCACTGTTTCAGTTCCACAGGGGACTGATAACTCTGTTGAACCAATCCCCTCTCCCATCCATGTGACCACTCCAGATACCGCCAATGCTCCACCTATTTTACCACGTGCATCTGTCTCAACGGATGCGGTGGGTATGCTGATTAACACCTCTGCTTCTATAGATGTGGGGCCAAGGACTGTTGGTACTGGTGAAATTGCAGTTTCTAGCATTCAGATAACACCTCTTACCGTACCACCATCCACTAGTACTAACCCTATAGCACTGCCAACTGATATTGTTGCAGCGGAGGTTATGGACTCTGCCCCAGAAGCAATTCTCCCTTCTACTTCTCTGGACTCTACTTCTGGTAAAAGCCTGAATCATCCGGACACTTCTCTAACTATGCCGGCTGTTAATATGGTTAACATTGATATGGCTAAACATTTACTTCAGTCGCTATTTGTTCCCAAGATCAGCAAGGTGACAGTGTCTAATTCAAATGTAAGCTTGTCACAGGACGAGGTTCCTACTACTCGGCTCTCTTCTTTTGATCCGGCACTCTTGTCTGCTCCTGAGGAGCCCCCTGTTAATATGGGCTGCATTAAGAGGGATGGAGATATGACAGATCGATCAGACAATGTCTTATCGACTCTCCCCCCTCCTAACCATGCGTCTCTTAGCATCTCAAATATGCGCATGTCTGCGGTTCGCGAAGCGGTCCCCTCTGGGTTTGACTTTGCCTATAATAAGAACGTTTCCAATTCTTGGGAAAGATTTCCACTGGGGCCAAATGTCAACCATAATAGGACTATACTAAGAGGGGCGAGGGGTTGTGATCTGGCGGCTGACCCCCTTGGGCACTTTACCAAAAAAATTATTGAGTCCTTGCCTGTCTCTGCAACAACAAAAGTCTTTGGTGATGTTATACAGCTTTCCAGTCTCTGGGGCGAAGATATGCCAATCTGTTTAAATCGTGGTAACATACTTAAAATCTTTCACCAACTTCCTTCGCTTTCGCTTATCTCTAGCTATGACATAGATTGCATCTTATTCCCTTTCCATGATCGGGTAGATGTTAGTAATATTATTCTTAGATCGAAGGTAGTTTTAGACTTGATCATGGGGCATATGGAAGGGTTGAAGCAACTAGGATTTGAAGCAAAAATAGTGGACTCTTCTCAATTTGTCAAAAATAAAGGAGAGGGCGCTGAATATAGAGGTAATCTTACAATGGTCTACCATCCAGAAAGAACTCCCCCACCCCAACGGAGGCATTTCTTGCCCAAATCTAATGGAGACTTTGCGAGCTGGGCACATGTCACCGCAGGCCTATGGAAATGATTTAATTCCCGCTAAATCAGAATCCTCTTCGAAGGCCCGCCCTCTATATAGCTTCGGTTTCTTTTCTTGGAACTCTAGAGGTAATTCTCATTTGTTCATGAACCTAGAAACGGTTGCCGTGATTAAGGCTTCGCATTGTTTTTTTCTCCAAGAAACTTGGCTACTTTCAACTCCAGTTCTTGATGGATTCGATATTTTCTCTCAATGTGCCAAACCTAGCCTGGGAGGCCGCGCATCGGGGGGACTCATTATAGGGGTAAGAACCTCTTTAGGTTCTGTCGCCAAGGTGCTTTCGGATACACCTTTTGGCTTTATGGCCTTAGAGGTGTTCTTTCCGGATTCCAATTGCTACTTTCTCTTGGTCAATGTTTACTGGCATATGGGAATCTCTCCTCTCGAATTTTTTCTGGAGAAGTTAACTGATACAATCCTTGCCTGGAGATATCTGCACCCCATGGGCAAACTCATTCTGGCGGGCGATCTAAATTCAGACTGTACTCTCTGTCTGGAATCCAATTATGATGACCTGGGCTTGGTTATGGAAGACGATCCCCGTACAGGACTAAAACTTACATGGGGTCGATCTTGGAATCTGGCTTTGGATTCAATTGGCCTAACTTGTCTTAACAGCCATTATGATGCTACTAATCCTTCCTGCCCAACTTGGCGTAGATCGTCCTTATCTTCCACCTTAGACTACGTCTTTGTCGACCATTCTCTGACTCCATTTTCTTCTAATGTCGAGGTGTCCTTCAATTCATGGAGCGACCATGGTATTCTCCGGGTTCAATTTCTATGCCCCTTTTTTACCAAGCTTCTGCCGGAGGGTGGACCCACTCAGCTTTATACTGTTAGTCAAGGGACAGGGATAAGGTGGTCTCCTTTTAACATCAGTGTTCTTAATAACAAACTGATCTCTTCCCTTAACCACACCTCGCTCTGCTGGAAAATAGCAGTCTTTAACACCTCTTCTTTTGATAGCTTTCTCAATGTTTTACAGAGTAGTATTTATGGCCAGCTAAGGAAAGGAGTCTCCAAAAAACTTCACAACCATAGATTCGACCAACAATTGGCCGATGTAAAGGCCCTTACTAAGAAACTTATTAGGGATGTTCAAGCCCTAGATATGGATTGGGCAGATAAAACAAAAAAAATTAAAACCATTCGCCAAAAATACAAAAACTACTGTAAGCATAGAAAAATTACTATGATTCAAAATGATGCACAGTATATGCTTGCAGTACTAATAAAACGAGATGTGAGGGCCTTCTGGGCTTCGGTTTCCAGCCTAGATAACACATTCATGGCTGATCAGCTTAATGCAATCCCAGAGGCCAAATGGTTTGACTACTACTCTAAACTTTTTGATATTGGGGAGGAAGACCTGGCTTCGGATGTATCGATGATTTACCCAGCGAAAGACGCATGGAAACCAGTTTTTGATCTTGAGACAGTGTTCTGTCTTATTTCTAAGGCTAAGAAATCTAGGGCGCCAGGCCCAAATGGCCTTACGAACAATACGTTCAAAGCCGAGCCTGAGATTTGGGCCAATCTACTCTTCCTGCTTTTTCAGGACGTCGTAAATTCCGGGAAGGTCCCTATGAGCTGGCATACGGCCCATATTGTCCCAATCTTTAAGAGAGGCTTACGCTCTGAGGTAAAGAATTATAGACCGATCTCTCTTATAGACGCGGACTGTAAGCTTTTTGCTTCTCTGCTCCTCTCCCATCTTAACATATGGATTAGGGACAATCATATTCTCCCCAAATACCAAACTGGCTTTAGGGCCGGCCACTCTACCAATCTCAATGGTCTTATTATAACTGCCCTTCAGACCTCCTCTTGGGGAAAATCTGATGGTCCTCTGTATGTCGCCTCTATTGATTTATCTAATGCATTTGATCTGGTCATTAGATCCAGATTATGGGAAAAATTAACTAAATGGGGCATCCCGGCGGGCCTCCTTTCTCTCATTATGGCCCTCTATGAAAATTCGGGGGTACACATCAGGCTTGATTTGGCTGGTACTCTCTCTAGGAGAATTAGGACGCGTATTGGGGTGAGACAGGGTTGCTCGTTAGCTCCCTGTCTATTTATTCTCTATTTGGCTGATGTGGATAACTTCCTGAAAAATGCAGGCATGGTGAGTGCTAAACTTGGGGACCTGAGATTCTCATGGTTGGCATATGCCGATGACTTTCTCTTGTTCGACCAGACCAAAGTGGGCCTGCAGAGGCTCCTGTGTAAATTTGAACAGTACGCACTGCTAAATGGGCTGAAGATCAATCCTGGTAAAACACGTATCATGGAATTCTCAAAGGGGAGAACCCGAAACAACAAAGTATGGAAAATGGGGGGAGCAAACATTTCTCGAGTTAATAAAATCGTCTACTTGGGCTTTTTGATCTTGGCCCAACCATCGGTGATAGAACTGAGACGATTTCTTAGACAGAAACTGCTCCCTCTCATCTCCCAATCACGTACTTTGGAGAATAAATATTGTATGTTTTCCCTTAAACCCGTGGTAGACTTTTTCAAGGGTAAGGTGACTCCAAGGTTATTGTATGGTATGGAACTCCATTACTTTACACTTTTGCCCTTCTGGGACTCTCTTGAAGGTATTTACTGGAGGAAAGTTTTAAAACTGCCCAATTCAATTCCTACTGTTGCCATTAGATATGAGTTGGGTCTGGTTTCTCTACGAGCTAGGATTCTTTGGAGGGTTCTCTCATTGTTCTCAGCCTTGCTTTCCCCTAGACCTGATACTTTATATGTTGATGTGGGCCGCATGATTTTTTCCCAGACACACTTGGGCCACAACATATATCTCCATCTTTTCTCCACTCTCTGCGATAAGACCCTTATGGACATTTCCTCCGACAGGGATACATTACTTACAAACCCTAATAAGGTAAAGGAGTCTCTCTTCAGCCATGATTGGAGTAACACTATCGAAAAACTTCATGGTTATTCCTCACTGAGTGATCTTCAATTTGATCATAAGAAGAGAGGTGTGATGTCTTTTATTTTGTTCCAATTTCCTAATAGACATTACCGCTCTCTTCTTATTAAACTCAGATGGAACCTTCTTCCCACTCGGGAAGTCCTATGCAAAAGGAAGAAGTTTTCTGATTTGGATCCCACCTGTCGTTTTTGCAAACTTTTGGGGGTCACTGAAACTTCTCGGCATCTCATTCTTGATTGCAAGGCCTTGACCTCTTTAAGGGACAAATATCTAGGCATTTTTAATGTTATGGGGCGACTGGGGGTAGACAATTGGATTTGGTCACAATGTCTCTCAATCTCGAACATCAAGGTTGGTCTGGCTGTGGCGGGCTTTATCAGAGCCCTTGACCTATATGCCCCTTTGGTCTGATTTTTGCTCCTATTCTTGGAATTATGAATTTTTTACTATATGAGCACAGTGTTTTTAATATGAGCAATGTATTTCATACTTTATACCTTGCATTTATTCTATTTGTTATTCTCTATAACTAGTACTTTGTATTGACTCGACTAATCTTAGACATTCATATTTTAAATCTGAAACCGGCTGATTATATTTGCAAACTTTTACAACCTATGTAAATCTGTAATTTCGTATTTCTTTACCGGGCATTTCTTTTTTCTCCTTTTTTAAATACAAATGCAAAGCAATGAATGTTATTTTTCTTTTACTATCTTGTTTTTTTAATTATAAAGTTTGTTTTATTTGTAAAGGTTTTTTGTAAACCATATACAATGAAAAAAAAAAAAAAAAAAAAAAATATTCAGAACTCTAGAGGTGGTGGACTCATGGCGGGTGCTTCATCCCTCAGAGAGAGACTTTTATTCCTATGTCCATAGAACTTTCTCGAGAATCAATCTCCTCTTGACGTCCCCGCAAGTGCTCTCTTTCTCCAATGAGGTATCCATAGGATCGAGGATCTTATCCAACCACGCCACGGTAATCCTAGAAAGTCGCGTACACGAACCAACCCCCACTGCTCAACGCAGATGGACCTTATACGACCTGATACTTAACGAGATGCCGCTAATAGACGCAATAGCAACATCAATTAAGAATTTCTTCGAAGAGAACCCTAGTGAAGACACCTCCCTAGCAAATACTTGGGATGCTATGAAAGCGGTAATCCGAGGAGAGTTAATAGCTGGAGGAGTGGCATACCACAGGAGCAGGCGGCAAGCTCGTCTGACTCTTGAGGAAGACCACCGGAAAGCAGAAGAGACTCATATAAAAAAAAAAGGCTGGCTCCCAAAGACAAAACGGGCTATCCGTATTGCACGAAAAAAGACCAAAGCCCACTACGCCGAGGATACAGCACAATTACTGGCGAAAGCCAAACGATTCTATTATGCAAAGGACAATAAAGCAGAAAAATTACTGGTGGCTAAACTTGCTAAAATAAAGAGGAGCAATACAATCATTGCACTACGAGATCCGCAGGGCAGAATACAGTACTCTGAACTGAAAAAAACTACAGCTGGCAACGAATCACCTAGCACAAGTGATAGCCGCACCACCACGAGACCTGAAGGAGCAGACAAAATATTTGCAGAAAGCGGCCCTTCCCCGGCTGAGCAACTCCGCCCGAGATATCCTGGACTCTCCGATCTCCGGCAAGGAGGTAGAGGACGCCATAAAATCCCTTAAAACCCGAGCTGTGCCCTATTCAGTGGAAGGCTAAGACAATCTCCTACCTGGGTATCTAAGTCCTGGCGAACCAGATGAACGTTTATCGCGTAAACTTCCCCCCACTTTTTAAGGAACTGGAAGACGAACTGAAGCGCTGGAAGTCCCAAGAAATATCACTAATGGGCCGCATCACTGCCTGCAAAATGAACCTCCTCCCCAGATTCCTATATGCCTGTTCATCTCTCCCAGTCCCAATCCCGACGCTGGCCCTCCGCGACTTGCAGAGGAAAATGCTACGATTCATCTGGAGGGGGGAAAGCCTAGGATCCCCCAAAAAACAATGCAAGGTAATGCAAGACTAGGCGGTCTCGGGGTCCCTGACCTGCAGGGATACCAGATGGCAGCAAAGTTGGCATGCGCTCAAGCATTGCAGTTATCCACTGGTCGCCCCAGAAGGGTGGAGCTTGAACAATCCCGCCTATCTCTCCCCCTACGCTTTCTCTCACCTCCAATGCGGCGGAAATGGGAGAGACTACTGTTATCCACCAGACACACTATAGACTCTTGGGACAGAGCCCTGAAGCAGAAGGGATCCCTAAAGAACTGAGCCCCTCATCCCCGGTGTTTCACAACCCGGCCTTCTCGCCCGGGGCAAATCTCCAGAACTTTAGGAACTGGATCTCAGGGGGTCTGGAGTCTCTGGGTCAGCTGTTTGTGGGTGGGGAGCCCTGCACCTTCGAACAATGCATAGAAGCCTTCTGGCTCCAGGAAAAAGACAGGTTCTCCTA
Source organism: Ambystoma mexicanum (assembly GCF_040938575.1). NCBI lineage: Eukaryota > Metazoa > Chordata > Amphibia > Caudata > Ambystomatidae > Ambystoma > Ambystoma mexicanum. Next base: position 1,304,440,056 of record NC_090922.1, read on the forward strand.
CATTCAGCTCCTCCACTGGTGCTCCCACCCACAAACCCGCCAAGCAGCAACCCGCCCTCCTACGGCCCTGGAGCTGACCTTCACGGATCTCCTGACCTGAGGTAAGATCTCTACTCTATACAGACACTTCCAGGGAGACTTCCTCGCCTCCAAAACCCAATGCATGGCACAATGGGAGGCAGACCTGGGCCACCCTATAGAAGATCAGACTTGGGTAGATATATGGACTCGCGCCCACTCATCTGCCTGCGTTACTAATGAGGAATGCGCCTACAAAATCCTGCTGCGCTGGTACTACCCCATCCTGAGGCTCCACCATATGAACCAGGCACTCGACCCTGCTTGCTGGAGACAACGCGGTCATCCGGGGTCTTTTTTCCATATGTGGTGGACTTGCCCAAAAGCCCAACAATTCTGGAAGCAATGCCTAGCCACCATCGAAGGGATCACCCAAACCACACTTCCACTAGAGCCCCAATCCATCCTTCTGGGCGCCCCAGTTCCCGGGATCTACCCAAGGTCCGGGGCCAAAGCTAAGCTTCTGTCTCAATGTCTCTTGGCAGGAAGAATATCGATCGCCCGCTCTTGGAAATCCAAGGAGGGCCCTCTCCTGTCCCTTTGGTGGGTAAAAACGTAGTACATAATAATCGCAGAGAAGGTAACCGCGGCCAGGGCAGGTCTTCCTCACCGCTTCCAGAACATTTGGGACCCATTACTTGACTATAATTTGAAATTTCCTGCCTTAACCTACAAACCCTAACAGGCCGTGAGGGTCCTAGACAATGGGGGCACACTCCGGGAGTGGGGAGGAGAGTTAAAACAGAAAGGGGAGCCCTGGACTTCTGAAACTTAGGGCCGGGCCAGCAACCACAGAGGGGCTGGAGAGGGAAGGAAGAACCGAGATGCTGAGTTGATTGCATATCTGTATTTGTTTTGTTGCCACCCTGCCTTGGTTTAAAATAAACATTTGAAAAAAGGAACTCCCATCACTGGGAGGGGCACCAAGGGTGCCACGTTCTTGGCTCCACTCTTGCCGGAAGTGTGACAGCTTCTACAGAATTTATCTACATCAGACCCCATCTTGGGCCAGTAGAAATAGAGAAATCCTTTCCTTGGTCTTAAAACGTAAGTGACCAGCTAAAGGAATCTCATGGGCTAACTGTAGAAACTGATGTCGCACCACCTTAGGCACTACAAGTCTTCTGTAGTCCCCTGGGGTAGACTCAATAGTCTCACTAAAGGCAAGATTGTATGCAGTACCCTTTGGGTTCACTACAATAACCTTGACCTCCTGGCAATAGGGCCCCAACCTTTTGGTATAAGTGAACTACACAGGTTGGTAGTGTGGTCGAGCAGCCAGGCTGATCTCAAGAGGGGTCAATGTGAGCAGTAATGTTGTGACAGAGTTTCGCAATAGTTATCCAAATAAACACGTATACTCAAGGTTTCTTGATAAAACAATTATTAATTTATTTCACAGTCAGTTATATGAGCCTTCTTCAGAAAGGGAGCAAAACATGTAACACTTAAACTAAAAACACACTCTTAGTTTCTCTAAATCAGATGATACCCATTGGGGATGGCACACACACTTCCTACACCCTCAGGTCACTTAAATAGCTAGGACACTGTGGACATTGATTTATCACTGGTACATTTAGAGCAACACTGAGTTTGGTTGAAAAGATGGAAATAGAGGAGTAAAACAAAGGTTAACAAATAATTCAGAAACCAGTAAATACATTTTGAAACCTTCCAATGCAGAGTAAATTAACCCTTTCCTGGGGGAAAGGCCAGAGCACAAAGTCAGAGGTAAAGAGGAGTCCGTCAGGGAGCCAGGACAGCCAATGTTAATTGCTCAATGTCAATGGGGACTAAGGGTCTTCTTTGCAGGTAGGTAAAAAGTATTGTACACATTTTTTAGAAATGTTTGTTGAAAAATAGCACACTTGAAGGGCAACAAGCTGGGAGACTTTTGAGGGGCAAAACTTTAGCAACTGCATGGTAACCAATACAGGTCTCAACTGAGAGCAAGTAGCTACACAACAAGAGGTAAGTTCTCTTAGACTTTACAGTACCGCTGGTTAGTCGAAATGGTTCCAGCTGGCTTCTGTTCCTATACAGCTCTGCATATCCTGTTGTTTTTGAGCCCCAGTCGTGGGGACAAGAGGGAGGGTGCTCCTGCTCTGCAACGGAAAGGTCAGCGGCAGCAATGGGGAAACTTCAATTCAGCAGTTCTTCAGTGTTTTCAGCTCCACGCGTCTGACAGCAAATAGCAACACAGCGGTACTCTGATACCACTTCAGACTTTCCTTGCTTTTGGGGTCCAGAACTCTGTTGTGGCTCAGGCTTGATCAGTCCTGCAACAGGGAAGTCCAGAGATCTTCCTAGCACTCCGGTCTGACTTAAAAGCAACACACACAATCTGGTGTTCCTCTCCCTGGCTCTTATCGGTTCCAGCTCCAGCAGTGAAAATGCACCCAGCTTCGAGAGGATGTCCAGACGGGCTTACTTTGGAGTTGATTGGTCCCACCAACTCAAAGGGAGAAGTCGTTCTTGCAGGGCTTCTCTAGTCGAGGCACAACAGCAGGGCTTCACCAGGCAAACCAACGGTCCAGGAGTTGCAGCAGGTGTCTCATCCAAGTTCTTCTCTTTGGATTCCTTCGTCCAGCGGTCGACTCTGCCTTCCAAGCCAAAAAGCCTTGCCTTTTTATGCAGGTTTCTTCCATTCATTCCAGCCTAGCTGTCAAATCACACAGCAGGGTGCCTGTCCTTGCCAGACAGCCAGCCGGCCAATCACCTTTTGGGTGCTTTCCTGTAACCAAGTAGACTAAGCACAGGGAGGTTCGGGCATCTCCCTTGCTTCCTGCCCTGCCAGACATGCTGGAACCAGAGGCGGGCTTCACCAGTGAATCCCACCAAAGAGAAAACAAAGGGACCAAATCTGGTTTGGCGCGCAGAGTAAATCTCAAGGAGGACCTTTCCAACAAGAAATTGCAAAAAAAAGACTGGGGCCATTTTGACAAAATGGGCACCCATGGGTGCTATACTGCAGCTGTGAATGCAGCCCACGAGAAAAACACACAATGGTTGGACAAAGTAAACCACTCCCACCACCCATTAACTGAAGGAAGGGTAACATAAAAATGTTACGAGAAGGTAGACTAAAGGGGATACTAAGTAACCCCTCCAGCACACTATGTAAGATAGTGTGTACTGGGTCTACAAAGAGGAACATATAAGTAAAGTCAATTTCACTTTACTAATCTTGGTAGTTATCCAAGAGAAGGTATTTAAACCTTCGACAAATCCAAAGGACTTCTCTGTGACACTGCACTGAGATTATGTGTCACAATGTAAAAAGATGATACCCATGGAGTTTCAGACTCCAAAACCAAAAGAAACTGTGTTCAAATCAAATAAAAATGCATGAGAGTGGGAGAAAGGTCTTGCTCTCTTCAGGATAAAAATGTAAAGTCCTGAAGTCCAGCAAAAGAACTGGGGGTCTCTAAGGTAGAAGGGAATTAACCCAGAAATGAGAAGAATTCTCCCTAACATCCACAGGTACACATCAATATAGAAGAAATCTCCATTCTTCGACTACCTGGGTTTCTGATTTGCCCAGAATGGCAAATGGAATAATCGGATAGAAAGTCAATCTGATTTTTGGGAAACATTGAAATTGTATTTTGCGCTTTTCTAAGTGCGTTGGTAACCATATTCTAACCACAGCCCTGGAATTGCATCAAGCTCAAGCTATTGCAGCTGCAACATGTGGGGCCCGGGAAGAGATTGCTCTTTGTCCCAGTTAGTACACCAAACATACCATTACACGTGGAACTTGGATTTTTACCAATCAGTGCTCAGATAGGCCTGAAGCCATTATTGTATTTGAAACGATTGGGGTTGTTATACCCTAGATAAATATATAGGCAGCTATAATAGATCCACTGAGGTTTTCAGAGATGATCACTCCCTTGGTTTAGATATGTTAAGAACTACTTAAAGCTATTAAAGTCGGAGGAACTCGGGACTAGTCTTGCAAGTATATCAAATGGGGGGAAAAAGCAGCGAGTCATTGATGTGTACATATAAATCATTGCTTTGGGATCAATGTAAATAAATGTCCGAATGTATCCCCTGAATACTCCTATCTATTAAGCAGGACTCCCTAGAATATAATTTTGTTTAATTGCTAATACAATACAGAGGTCCTTGTATGTTAAAAGGCACATAGGTACACTACTGATTGCCTCATTCAGAACCTGTTAGAATAACACACACGCTTTGCATTGTCTATTTTGCCCAAGGTGTGTGGAAACATTACAACATTTTCTTTTTCTGTGCCCCATGGACGATGATGTAAGACGTCAAAACTTAAAATCCTCCATGTTATTCTGAGGCATTTGCACACTAAATGCGGCAGAGGCATTTTGGAGACTATCACGTACTATTGATTTCTTAGCTCTCATTATTTGGGAAAGGCCTCGTGGAGGAGAAACATAATGTCAATATTGATTAATTACTTACACTTTATGGATCTTAGTACAATTTCTTCGTTGTATCTGTGTATGTAATTTGACGTTCTTTGTGATGGATTGTTATTCACTTTTGTATGTCCTGTTGATTTTACATTTTATCATAGTATTTATTAATATTGTAGTACTTTTTATGGAATAAATTACCCAAATAAAGATATGATGAGTTAGATGAAGGGATGGATATGATCTACTTGAATTACACATTCAGTACAGAATACGAAAGAAATCAAGTTGTGCAATTTTAAATGCAGACTATTTATGTTGAAAGTGTTGGTGTGATGGGAGACTAAAAGTACCATTGAATGGAATTTAATGTGTAATAGTTTTGATGTGGATTCTGCCATGTGATGCAGTGATGATCTTTTTTTTTTTCCTCAGGTATGTGTAAAGTGCTCTGCTGTCCCTTGCATGCAAGACTGCATCATCTGAGAACGTTTGTTGTTTATTGTGACACTCTGTACAGTTGGTTTCTTTTAATGTCTTTGAATTATAAGTTTATAATTTGAGGTGCAGTGATGTAAAGGCGTTTGAGGTGGAAGCCAAAATTGTACTACTGTGTAGGAGAACAGTGCACACTCCAGACTGAGATTCATGCTAAATCTTTCCCTCGACCTTTAATGCTTATAAAGATTTCTGAACTGCTCTCTGAATATTATTCTTGCAGATCTTTTGCCGGATGGTACTAGGAACGGGAGATCATGGTTGCAAGGAACAAGGGACTTTGAAGAAGAGGGAGAAGACAGTTTTTTAAAATGCCTTTCTACGTAAGTTATTTTAGCCTTTCATTTGCTTTTATTTAGCCCATTTTATTTTTAGTTATTTTATTTTAGCATTTATATAGCGTTACAAACCCTCAGGCATCTGAGCGCTGCTTCTTGCCCCCGGTGTGTGGTGCTCATTTATCAACCTCGGAAGGATGAAAGGCTCAGTTTGGCCATGCCGGGATTTGAACCTGCATCAGCTCTACTCGCTGTGCTATCTGACGGGATGTACTATTTTTATTTTTTATTTTTTTTATTATTACTTGTATTTAATCATAAAGAAAACAGATTTTTACAAGAGCGTTTTTCAGTCCAACTGAAGGGAGTCCACTCCTAGTTTTGCTAGATAAGTAGTGAGTAATGCATGCCTGGCAATTTGATTCAGTGTGGGTGAAATCATGCGCCAACCTCCGGAATCGCCTTTGTTCTTTCCAAGGCCAAGTTTAAAAGTTTTGCGGCAGCCGTGTGCCATTGAGTCTTTTCGCCCGTTATCAGGCGTTTCCACCAGGTATCTTCATTCCCTGCAAAGGAGGTTGCCGTCAAGGCGGAGAAATATGCAATCCTCGCCTGATGAAGAGCAGGACAACACATCAGCAGATGTTTTATTGATTCAATGACCTCGGGATTGGTACATAATCTACAGTTTGTTTTCTCCGACTCTGCTCTAATCGCTAAAAATTCTCCAGTCGGTAAGATGTTTAGACGGGCTTTTAGAAAAGTTCTCATCAGTAATTTATCGGGATATTTCTTGCAATACGCCATCGGTTCTTTTAATTTGTTGGTGTTCATGGGAAGGTGTTCAAGAAGTTTGCAAGAGGATACTGACTCAATGGTGTTAATCCAGTCCCAACATTCCAGTTTTGTTTTTATCCTGGTTGGGTTGTCTTTCAGTTCTGCTTCTGTACACACAATTTGATGTAATTTTTGTTTTTGGTCCTCAGCCCACTTATTCATAGTTTGATTAGAACCCTTTTCCAGTTCTGATGCCATTATTTGGTAGATTTCCAAACTTTCGGGGTGGATAATTTTCCTATATAACTGAAGAGATCTATGGTCCACAACTGCCTTCAATGACAGAAGGCCAAGTTCACGCCTGATTGGGGCAATCGGAGTTGAGTTTGGTAGACCCAGGACGGCTCTCCATATGTAACCTTCCAATTTTTGCCAAATTAGAGGAGGAATGGAGGGTATGGCATCCATGCCATAAGTCAGTGATGGAACAATCTTTGCCTTGTAGTAGTTTATGGCCGGTTGGAGGGAGAACTTTCCGTATTTTCGGTCAACCATTCTCAGCTGTGCTGTCAGACATTTGGTTTTTGACCATAGATTGACTTGCATACTGCTCGCTTTCTTCGAGCTGTCCACGAACACTCCCAAGTATCTGAACGAATCCACCACTTCAATTTGTTTCTCGTTCAGATGCCAGTGGAACCGCTCCTTTTTTTTGATGGCCCTTTTTTGCAGAATCATTATCTTTGTTTTAGATTCGTTGATCTCCAAGTTGTTGTCTTGAATATATGATGATAAATTATCCAATTGACGTTGGAGACCAACCTGGGTCAGATGAAGTAGGATTAAATCGTCTGCATACAGCAGTCTTGGGATATGAGTCGCACCTATTTTGGGAGGAAATGATCTGATCTTGTTTTGGCTGTCCTTAAAATCTCCTAGGAATGATATAAACAAAGGTGGGGCCAGGGGGCATCCTTGCTTTACCCCTCGACATGTTTGGATGTATTTCGATGTGAGGCCAGCGTTGTTTAGGCGGACTCTGATGGAGGTATCTCTATGGAGGCTGACTATGGGCTCTAAGATTGTATTCGGACAGTCCCATGTCTTCAATTTCGCCCAGAGTTTCTGCCTATCCACTCGATCAAACGCTTGAGATAGATCAACAAAAGCAAGGAAGACTCGAGGGCCACCTGTCAGAACTTTTTCTTTAAGTATCGTCAGACACATGTTTGCGCTGGTACTTGCATTTTTCTGAAAGCCAGTCTGTAGAGGATCATAGCAGTTTGCTGAGATCGCCCATTTCCGAAAGTGACACAGAAGGGAAGAGGCGAAAATCTTCCCAATGACGTCCAGAAGAGCTATTGGCCTATAATTCACAGGGTCATCTCTGGAGCCTTTTTTATAAATGGGAACGATCAACGCTTGAGACCATGATTCCGGTACTGTTTTCTTTGCCATACAGAGTTTAAAGATCGCGCTTATAAGATTTGACCACTCGACTGGATGTTGCTTTAGGTCACAGTTTGCTAGGCCGTCCGGTCCAGCTGCTCTTGATGAATTTAGTTTCATTATTATGTTGTTGATATCCCTCACATCTGTCAAGTCCACCCATGAAGAGTCCTCCGCTCTGATGAAAACCTCCTTGTTTGCTTCTGGTTCTTGGAACAGATTTGAGAAGTGTGTAATCCAGTTTGCTTCTGAAACTGGATTTATCATGTGTGATTTTGAGATCTTGTTTGGTTTATTTATCACTGCCCAGAAGTCACGAGATTTTTTGTTAGCTAATGCTTTCAGCATCAGTTCAGCGTCAGCTTGATATAAAAGGTTCCTTGAGTTTTTCAGCCATTGTTTGTAGTCTCTGGTTTCTGTTTTTAGAGTTTCCCACAATGATGGTGAATTTGCACTTTTTGCTTTCCTTCTTAGTTTTCTTAACGTTCTGCGTTTTGTGACCACAGTTGCATTGTATTCGTGGGTATGCTCGACGAACATCATATTCGGGGTTTTTCTTGGTTTCTTAAAGGCCAAGAGGAGAGGAATGTAGCTCGATCTAGCCACTTCGTCTTGCACTATAGGATTTGAAGTTAGAATTGTGAACTGGTCGTTAAGTTTGGAGACGTCCGAGGCAATCATTCGTAAACGGGTGTGTTGTGAGTTTGTCTCAATTTCGGACACGTAGAATTGCGAAAGAGTCTCCTGATGTTTACATTTGAGATGTAATAAATTATGGTCACTGTGCTTTGTTTTGATGACATTGAAGGAGACAATGTTGCGGTGTAGAGAGTCGGAGACGAAAATGTAATCAAGAGTTGCCGAAGATGCGACCCGTTCCCAGGTCGGTAGCAAGGACTCCGAAATCGACACTGAAGCCGAATTGTATAGATTGCGAGATTTCATGGTTCTGTTCCAGGCCAAACCCCTGTTTAGCGCGGTTGAATTAGTAGATCGATTTCTTTCATTTGAACTGGACGCTGCGCAGTTGGAGTTAAGATCGCCACAGATCATGATGTTGAAAGATTTGTAGTTGATAGAGATTTCGTCAATTGTATTAATTACTTCTTCACACATGTTCACTGTTGAAGTCTTTTGGGGGTTCCAGTACACATTTATTATTGCTACCAGCTCTTGTGATTCGGGCTTAGTCTTGGAAGTTCTTGAATTCCATGCGGTTAGGACTGCCAGAATTTCATATGTCCTCTTTATCACCTTTATAATTGCTACCCCGGAACCAATTCTAGTCGCTGTAAGTAGACCCGATGAAGGGCAGCCAAGTGGTCCCTTGTGTGCCGGTGATATTTCAATAGAGTAGCCATCGAGTGCCGGTTTTTCGCACAGCCAAGTCTCTTGAAGGCAAATGATGTCATACTCGCTGAGATCATGGCTCTCAGAGTTGGTAAGGTGTACATGTCCCCTAGTGTTCCAAGATGCTATACTTAAAGTATTGCTTATTGGAGTTGTCACAGACGAATGGGATGCGGATAACATTGGCTTTGCATCCCTTGGTGATTGCTATTTTGCTTGCCCTGGCGTTAAAATGTTGCGGAACCAGCTCCATTTACCCTTCTTTGTTTCATTTTCTGTTTCATGGTGGGTTCGATTGGTTGCTTTTCTTCCTAATGGAGACTCAGTCCGTAGTGGTCTCCTTTCCTGGTCACGAAAGCGTTCTAATGAGGCTTGATCTGTATCTCGAACAGACTTATGGTTTTGTCTCCTCTCTTGTCTGTAGTCAAATCTTTCGTCTCTTCTTGACTTATTCGGCCACTGGGCTGGAGTTTGTGGACTTTGGCCTCCTCTTCCAGGTCTATATTGGTCTTCGGTTCTAGATTTGAACCTATAGTTCCTTTTTGGGGAAGTCCTGTGGGAGTATCTTGACGAATCTTTCTGGATCGACGTCGAGATCTCGGATAAACTGAACCCTAGGTGTGCTAATTCCAAATAGGCGTCTTGAGAGAGATCTGTCAAAACTCGTTGTTTGATATGCAGGTACGCCTTTGCTAGTTTCTTACTGTGGTAAGGTTCAATTAGTACGAAATCGTCTGATTTTAAGTTTTGCAGAGTTTTAGTCTTTGTATCTTCAGCACCATATTGCGGTTTAAGACCATATACTGGTCCGCTGAGGATGTTTGCTCAATCTTAAAGAGACGTGTCTTTGATAGGGAAGGACCACTCCGTCTCGCACGATCGTCTCTGGTGTTTCTCAGTGGACTCTTTTTCCGAGAAGAGTCAGGGACTGAGTCTGTAGATTGTTTTGGAATGTTGCGAGTTATCGAATCTGGAACACCGATGGGGTCCATTTCTTCAGATTTTTTTTTTTCCGGTCCTTTTTCTTCGGGGTTTTTTTTTTTTTTTCGGGTTTATTTTCTTGTGTCAGAGCATTAGAAACATCAGTAGGCTTGATATTTTGAACATGAACACCTTTCGCTGTCCTAGGGTTCATTGGAATCATCTTAGTTTCATCTAGGTGCTGGCTTAGGTCCATTAGTGAGCTCTGGCTTATAAATTCTTCTACCGATCTCGGAGAGGAAGACGTACAAATTACTGAGTTATTTGCGCTTTCAGTTGACTCAGGTAAAGTCGTGATTTCTTTTACTCGTTCTGTTTGTTTGTTTCTTTTTACCATCAGAGGGTCCAGAGCCGTGATTGTTTGATCTCCGCTTTTTCTCAGTCCGTTTCTCTTTACAATTTTCAATAATGGTTTACTTTTAGTTACAGGTGTTACTGATTTTAGTATTTCACTCATTTTCTGTTGGTTAGACACTGTTGTGGTGATATGTGGAAGCTCTTCTGGTTGCCTAATAAAGCCAGGTGCCAGATCTCTAAGCACAGTTTGCCCATCAGTCTGAGATTCCTTGTCCACTGTAGCTGGGGAGGCTTGTTTTAAACGAGACAAAACGTCTTCTATCCTGCTCAGCTTTTCGTCCCAAGTATCGGTACGGTCTTTATTTTTTTTGTCTAGTGCTGTGATAAATCCTTCAACAAAAATCAGTTTGCTATGCATCATTGCGGTTAAAACCGTACTGTCTTTCAATGAGTCATTAATTGCTTCATAAAGCTTACAAAAGGGGGCCAAAGCAATGGTGATAGCTGACATAATGATTGGGAGGTCTGTTTTTTTTGAAGGAGAGTCTTTATTTCCTGGAGTCGCAATTTCACTCAGTCTTCGATTTTTTGGGGGAGATCTAAGGTGAGATGTTTGTTGGGGTGGTTGGTTTATCACATACGGGAGAGCGTCGGAATTAGAAGTCTCCACTTCTGAAAACCGACGATCTGGCAGAGGACAAATATCTGGAGACATCACGTATGGACTGGATTGTCGGTCTGGGAGTTTTATAGGCGTGGACGATCTTTGTAAGTCCTGTTCGAGGGTTTTGGGGCTAGATGGTTTAGAAGCCCCTTTCGGATTGACCTCTGGCGTGCGTGATTTATCCATAGGTGAACCAGTGACCTCCTCTGGGTTGGTGCTTTTTAGATTTTCACCTCTTTCACTGTTCGAATCAATCCTAAGTTGTTTACTTGGTTCACCCCTTTCAGCTAACCGTTCGTTTCTTGGGGGTTACAGGACTTCTTTCTCCCCCCTCGATTGGATGCTTTCAACTATTTGTATCTGTGCCTGATTTGGCAGACCCGGCATTTCATTGGTTAATTTCCGTGATTTGCTCATCGGCGGTAGATCCTGGATTGCCTCTAGCATTTCAGCATCTGATAGTTCTTTTGTTTGCTCTAGTTTTTTTTTAAATTGTTTATTTATAAAGTCTTTCAGGGCACTTGACAACAGAGGGGCCGGTAGGGCTAACTTCCCTGTTTTTCTGGCTCTGTGTCCTTTTACTTTGACATTTGAGGAGTATGTTCTCTTTCGGGTTTGTTTTGAAGGTTCCTGTGAGAGTTTAGTTTGCGGTTCCGATGCCGTGGCTTTCTCCACTTGGGGACTCGTCAAATCCAAAAGCGAGTCCATGAGCAGCACTACGCATGAATTGCTTTGATGTGTGGGCAAGTTCTTTGGGAGTCCACACACCGACACCTCCTCTACAACCACAGTTCCCTGTGTGGGACACTTATCACCGGCTATTTCTTGGGGGATCAAGTGAGGGTTTGTTTTATTCAGAAATGTGTCTTGGGAGGCATGGTACTGGGCCGCCACCGTACTTGACGTTGAATTTGTAATGAGCGGTGTGTCCGTTGTGAATCCCTTAGTGGGGCCCCTTGATACCGGCAGTGAGACGACATCGTCCTGGGCGGGCTCTGAGCTCGCGATTTTCTCCACACTCGCGTCCTGGTTTCCCAGAGAATCCACCGCATGGATAGCATTCGTGCTGCTTCCCGCGGCCACACTCCCCCTGCCTAGGGCTGGGTGCACAGGTGCCTGGGTCGCCCGTCCTCCGACGGAAGAATCCCGAGCACCACTCGTCTCGATTCCGAAACGGGAAGGCAGAGCCTGCCGGGCAGGGGGCTGATTGCGATTGCCAGCGTGAGAGGGTAGAAGCAGCTGTAATCCATCGGAAAGCGATGCGTCCTGGGGTCTCCCCCTGCAAGTCCATGTCACCGGAGAAACCGGGGATACAGGTATGTCTGGTAACATATTTTTGGTTTTGTTTGATTCAGTGATTTGACCGTGTAGTTCTATTGGTCTCACTTTTGAGTCCCCTTCTGAGTCTGAATTTTCCGAAGCATTTACAGACGTGTCAGTCAGGGGGGTTGATTGCGAGTCTATTGATTCAGAGGAAATGTTCGAGGTACTTGGAAGTCTTGACTCAAATCCGGCCACAGGCCGGTGGATATATTCAGGTCTTTGTTCACTGATTCCTGTGGTCCCTGTGATCCCTGAAGCTTGGGTCGGGAAAAAAATAATATTCGCTGCATTTGTTGAAGTTTTAGTAACGGGAGAGACGACTATCGTTGCTTTTGGTGGTAGACGCTGATGTTTTTGAATAGGTAGCGTAGATTTAAGGTTTGTGATATTACTTTTGGTTGATTTCAGAGAACTTCGTAGAATTCTAGGGAATTGTTCCTGGGGAGGGAGGTTCGTAGTGTTGGTATTAGTGGGTTGGTAAGACTGGTGAGACTGAGTCTCCGATATTTCAATCTGATTAAATGTCTCTCTCACCTCTTTCACCTCCATTGTCCTCAGCTGTCAGCAGCGGACTGCAGAAGACTGCTCTCCCTCTGCTCTCGCTCCGCGAAAAATGGCAGGTTTAAGGCACTTCAGGCAGCGTAGAAAGCGTAGAAAGACTGCAGAAGACTGCTCTCCCTCTGCTCTCGCTCCGCTCACCGCTCCGCGAAAAATGGCAGGTTTAAGGCACTTCAGGCAGCGTAGAAAGCGTAGAAAGACTGCAGAAGACTGCTCTCGCTCCGCTCACCGCTCCGCGAAAAATGGCAGGTTTAAGGCACTTCAGGCAGCGTAGAAAGCGTAGAAAGACTGCAGAAGACTGCTCTCCCTCTGCTCTCGCTATAGATGTACTATAATTCTGTGGTTTGGAGGCCAGACCCAGTTTATGACAGATAAAAGTAATTAGTCAATGCGTCTTTTAGGGAACATTTTCTCCCTAGTACCATAAAACAAGCTTGAATTTCACCATTAATTTAAAAACTCTCTTGAATCCGTTATTGCAGGAAATTATCGACCTGTTACGAATGTGCCCTATCTGCTAAATATGTTAGACAATGTAGCATATTGTTAGGAAGGATTCTCAAAAATGTGCTAATTCCCTTCACCTTAGAGACCCCCAGCAACTTTGCTGGATTTTGAGGGCTTTATTTATTTACCCGGAGAGAGTGTGAGCCTTTTTCCCCACTCTCTCATGTATTTTAATGTGTTATACCTCTGTGAGTCTAACCAACTCCATAGGCATCATCTTTCCATTTTTGTGTCTCACAGCACCTTCAGTGCAGTGGCACAGGGGAGCCTTTCAGGCTTTCCCAAGGTTTAAATACCTTCTCTGGGATAAACTACTGTTTCCCAGAGAAAGCAAAGTGAAATTGGCTTTACTAGTCTTTTTAAATTCCTAGACCCAGCACACCCTATCTTACTATAGAGTGCTGGAGGGGTTACCTAGTATCCCCTAGTATCCCCTGTGTCTAGATACACATGTAGCAGTCAAATGCTATCCTTTCCTCTTAGAATGGCTGCTGGAAGTGGTTTTACAACAAACTACCATGATTTTTCCCGACCGTGAACTGTTCATAGCTCCGGAAGCGTTAAATAGCAGGAGCCATGTTTTTCAAGATGGCGTCTGAGCCCCCTTTGTTTAAACGGGTCCCGGTCTTCTTTTTTCGCCATTTCTTTTTGGAAAGGTCCTTCTAGAGTCTGTCTCTGCGTGCCAAACCAGGTTTGGTCCCTTTGCCTTTGGCGGGCTTCTGGAGTGAACACCAGCTCTGGCGCCCGAGTGTCTGGGGTGGGCAGGAAGTGACGGAGGTGTCTAAAACTCCCTGTGCTTAGTCTCCTAGGAGACCCAATTGCACTCTGGCGTGATTGGCTGGCTGACTGTCCGGCAAGGACAGCCACCCTGCTGGGTGAGTGACCACTAGGCTGGAATGAATGGGAGAGAACTGAATAAATGGTGAGTCTCTTGGCTTGGAAGGCAGAGTCGACCACTGGAACGAAAGAAACGAAGACGAGCTTGAAGAGGACGGCTGCTGCAACACCTGGACCATTGGTTTGCCCGGTGAAGCCCTGCTGCAGGTCCGAATCGCCAAGTTCACCTCGACAGAGAAGCCCCTGCCAGGACCACTTCTCCCTTTGAGTTGGTGGGACCAATCAACTCGACAGTAAGCCACCTGGATTCTCACCTCAGAGCTGGTTGACTTTCCTCTGCGTGCTGCAGAAAACCGTAGAACCAGGGAGGGAGACACCAGTTTGTGTGCTTGACTTACAGCTACTGGAATTGAAGTTTTGACAAACATTTTGACTGTTCAAGTGCAGTGCAGGAGCCCCCCGACGTCCTCCCTCTTGTCCCCACGACTAAGGCTCAGGAACAGCGAGATCAGCACGAACTGCCAGGAACATTTGTAAAGGTACTGTAAAACCTGATGGAGTACTTGCCTCTCGCAGTGAAAGTGCTTGGAACCTTCCCAACTCGCAGGCCTAATCGTCTTGTGACCCAACATATAAATCTTCTTGCTATAAACTACTCCTAAGAACTTGTGCAGAGACTTAACCACAGAAATGCTTTATGCTATCCAAGACTTTAGCCCATTGACTTTGGCCTGGCCTATTGAATTGAATGGACTCTTGTGGTGAACACTAAATATTTGCAGTCTCTAAAGAATATTTGTAACCTTTCATTTTCTAATAACCTTTGCCTTTTACTTCTCTTGAAAGGTATTATGAATGCTATTCATGTCCCCAGTACTCTTTCTACTAAAGTTATTTGTGGTTGTATGTTATATCTGTGGGTCATCCCAAAAGGGTCTTCTCTAATTTAGAAACTTTGAGTGTACAGTATTGAAGTATGTTTGTGTGTTCTATATAATTGCCTCCTTCTATCGATTGTTTTATAACTGACTGGTTAATAAATTAATAAGTGTTTAACTAAGGAACCTTGAGTGTTAGAGTCTATTTGAACACCTGTGATTGTAGACCTCTGTGTAACACCATTACAGCTCACATTCCCTCTTGAGATAGGCCTGGCTGCTCCGCAACACTACCAAAACTGTGTAGTACAGATTAATACCAAAGGTTGGTTTTGCTTACACCTGTAGTCCTAGTTGCTTGTAGTGTTCCCAGAGGGTACTGCATTCAAACGTTGCCTAACACACATCTACAGATTGAGACCTTCCTAGTTGAACATGACATCTTCGGGCCCAAGCCATCAGGCTTTAGAAGAGCTCATAGTACAGTCTACCCTACTTGAACTCGAGACCAATATATTGCAGTTTATGGCAAAGGGAAATGCCACCATTCTTATGCTCCCGGATCTCTGTTGCTTTTGATCTAGTGGATCATTCCATTCTGCAGAGAGATTAGGCGGCATAGTGCATTTTTCCGTGTCGGCCACCAAATGGGTGAAATCAATCCTGGCAGATCATGGGGCAAGGGTGTTATTAGAGTATGCCCGGGCTGAGGACTTCATTGTTTCCTGCGGGGTCCAACGGGGCTTGTGCGTGTCACCCACTCTATTTAATATCTTTATGCTCCCCTTATTTGAGCAATTGAATGATTTAGGCATACAGTATGCTAACTATGCTGATGACACCAATGCCTCATTCACCTTACGGGGGATTACGTTTTGGACTCCGCCTCCTTGAGCTCCACCTATGAACTCTTGCAAGCAAATACGCTTGCTCTCAGCAGTTCCAAGACAGAAGTTATGATGCTGGGTTCCGCTACACAGCTGAGGAAGCGTGATCCGGAGTATTTCTCCTTTAGAATTGTTATATTCGCACACAGCCCAAGGTTAAGACACTTGGGGTGATCTTTGATCAAGAATTGTCTAGCACTTGTTACCATCTGAAACTTCTGGCCCTGTTACAGCCCTTTCTTCATCGGCTAACCGTGCCACGGTTGCGCTGGCATCTATAGAAGCCAAACTGGATTATTTTTCTAACCTTCTGCTTGGCATCTCCGAACACGACCTGACCCATTTACAGGTGATTCAAAACGACGCAGTATGTATTGTTGCAGGCTTGCAAAGGAGAGAACATGTCACAGCTGCACGGAGAGCCCTATATTGGCTCCCTATTCGCAGTTGAATCGCTTATCTAGTGATGTGTATCACGCAAAAATTGATTTTTGGGCAGGATCCCAAGTATTTGGCTAACCTCCTTTCACGATTAGCGGTTCGCAGAGTCTTGAGATCTAACATTACCTGCCTTCTTGAAACCCCGAGAGCGAATCTTTCTTTTGTGGAGCAAAGATCTTTTCCGTATGCAGATCCCCTGATCTGGAATGCGCTTTCCCTGGACCTTAGATCCTGCACCAGCTTACATCACTTCAAACGCTGGCTGGAAACCCTTCTATTTGAGTGAGTAAACCATTGGATTGCTGCAACCTGATCGGTTTCCCTTGATCCCGTTCTGACACACGTTTTTTGTTATATGCCTTGTTGGCCCCCCCATGCCTCCGGGCTTTGTCTTACACGTATTATAAATAAATAAATATGCCAATCTTTATAATTTACTGCATGTGTGGCCTTTCATAGAAATTCGAATTTAGCTGTGTGTATTTACATCCTGCCCCCTAATTTACTGCATTTATGGCCTTTCATTGTGTTGGGGAGAATTCTCATTTCTGTGCTAATTCCCTTCAAACTGAGAGACCCCAACTCTTTTGCTGGACTTTACGACTTTTTAATTTTAATTCTGGAGTGTAAGCCCTTTTTCTCACTCCCTCCATGTGTTTTGACCTGATTTGGATTATCTGTTTCCTTTGTATTTAGAGTAGGACAAACTCCGTAGGCATCTATTTTTTTGTATGGTGACGCACCGCACCTTCAGTGCAGTGTCGCAGAGAAATCCTTTAGGTTTCTCATAAGTTTTAAATACCTTTTCGGGTGAGGGGGGGATATTGCACAGACGAGAAATGGCGCCTGAACGTGCTACGCTGATCTGAGCGACATCCTCATGCTCTGAAAATTCCAAGCCGGTGCTGAGTCTCGTCCTGTACAACAGCAGAACTGGTGTCCAACACCACTCCACACTAGCTGCAAAATTACTGTGTCCCGCTCTGGATCTGAAACCGAGATATCTGTATCTCTCTGATCTCTAAATGTGTCAGGGTGGCGACCACCGGCACACCTCCATGGAATGCAAGAGCCCACCGATGAGTCGCTGCTTCTCGGGCCTTACCTGTTTTCTCGCCCCTTACCTGCTTTCTCGCCCCAGACCACGTAACTCACTCCTGGGCCCATTCAGAAGACTCGAACGGCAACCCCTGGACTGCTGGACCTTGGGGCGGAGAGGGATGAGTGTAACCTCTGCACTGACTGCTTACCATACGCACAGGTCTCCTTGCGGGCCCTACACCCCGGCCCTCACCGGCCCATCGAAATACGGAACTGCTCGTTTTCCACTCAACTTGCTGGTGGGGCCGTGGCACTGCAGCCTGGCCGCCCTTATACATGGATTCTTCCAACTACTGTGCCGAGCGGACGAAGCGAGACAAAGGTGTCTCGACAAAGACAGCAGGCACGCTGACGCAGCATGGCCTGCTCAACTGGAACGTTGGCCCCATACCTCCTACACGGACCCTACATCACACAGATTTGGGGAAACCGAGGGGGTTGCACGGTCCTGGCCCCGGCTCCTGCACCTGAGGGACACACGCACAGCTCTCTACTCCATACGGGCTCCTCAACTGTTCTTTGGCCTGCCACAACCAACTGGCCCACCTCACGGGCGGCCTCTCTCACGGAGGAAGATCCCATAGAGCTCTTGATTTAGTCATATCCTTTGGCCCTGACGTGGGCGCCCGAGCTTGGTTTTGGTGGTCTGCACCTCACTCCATGTCGCAGGGCAGACGAAACGCACCATCCTCCGGCCACGCCACATCTCAAATTGCTGCTGTCTGGGGGTGGGGTTTGGGGGGGATACTGGCACCCTTCTCTCCCTAACTTTCCAACCACCTAGGATCAGAGGCCATGTCAAATCACCAGCTGGTCGGCTTACACACCCATACCGTGATTTGCATATTTGGAACAACCCGAAACATACAGGGGAGAGGACACCATCCATCCAAGATTGTACTTAGCCAGGTGTTCACATCGACTTGCACAAGATACTTTGGATCTGACCTACTAAAACAAGTCGACCATAGCAGCCCTGTGGTGCTAATGGATAATCCACTCATCCAGCAACTAACCCGTGGAACCCAACCATATTGGAACCCAGGTCTCCCCAACAGCAAAATCCACATACCTGGGGAGGAATACTCTGCTTTTCACGCTCACTCTTTCGAATGCTCGCAGCCATGCATAAACTACCATTCATTTCCTTCAAGCCTTCACATCATACCTCGGCTATCTCTGCAGCTGCTCTGGGATCCTGAGCCCCAAACCCCTCAACCAGCTTAGGTGCACCGCCCGAGGACCTCTTACACTAATGGCAATTGAGGAGGGCATCTAGGTTCTCCCCCCCCCCACCCCCTCCATATCATTTCGCCAATTCCTGTGCCTTAAAACGACCCTACAGGCGCCCTAATTCGGTCATGACGAAAGATTCCACACAAAAAACAGAGCGCTCTATCAACATGTTCACTAGGGGAACACTGAAAGCGAACGAGGCCTCGTCCAAGGTGGAGGCCCCCCTGGCTGAACCCTCTGAGCCCACAGAACTTCAGAAAATGATGTACTACATGCGGGAGGGGTTCAATGCCCTCCACTCAAAATTCGATGATATGAGCAGGACGATCAGTTCCATAAAAGCCCGGATGCAGAAAACCGACACCAGGGTGATGGAGGTGAGTCCAGGGTTGGCTCGGCAGAGGATGACATCGGGGCGCTCCGTGCTGAGGTGGCCACTCTATCCAGACAGGTCCAAATGGTCAGCAAAAAGAATGATGACCTAGAATTGCGGTGTAGGCGGAACAACCTGCGCATCATTGGTGTCATGGAAGACAAAATAGACGGCTCTATTGAGGAATACATGGAGCTCTGTTCTCAAAACGGCTGTAACCACAGCAGGGAATTCACAAACTTCTTACTATGTGGAGAAGTGCTTGTAATCTACAAAAAGTTCAGTACCAAATGAGCCTATCAAAATGGGTATCCTGTCTAGCCGTTAAATAACTGTTATATATTTTTTTCCATGTTCAACAATTGTGAAACTTAAAACAACACAAGTGAATCAACCTAAGTGGGTCCTAATATGATTTGTCCTAGGTCAACAGTGTAACTCATTCACACTAAGATCCTTTTGCCGTAACAATTTTGGCTAGTTCATATTATTTTTGTATTTTAAATATTCTTTAAAATATAAAAATAACATGAAATGGCCAAAATGTTGTGTTTTAAGTTTCACAATTGTTTGATGTGATATGATCATTTTTATGATTGTTTTTATTAGAAATTCTATTTTTGTGCGATTAATAAAATTATTTAACTGCTAGACGGAATACGTGGAATACGCCTCCTCTTCACCCTACTGGATTCCCCATAGCTCTCACCCCAATTTGTAATTGAGCGGGCCCATCAATCCCTGGCCGCGAAGCCCAGGCCTGGCGCTCCCCCTCGTCTCATCATCGCAAGAGTTCTAAACTACCGGGACAGGGATGTCCTGTTGCGGGTTGCAAGAACCAAGGGCGAGCTGACGCTTGGCTCAGCCAGGATCTACCTATACCCTGACTTCTCAGTGGCGATTCAACAGGAGCGCAAAACCTTCCTGGCTGTTAAGAAAAAACTACGAGAGCTGTGGGTCCAAAACTCCATGCTATACCCTGCAAAATTGAGAATTGAACATACAGACCGAATGTTCTTCTTCACTATCCCAGAGGAGGCTTCCAAATTAATCCCGGGTTAACGGCTGGTCCACATCACTCCTGTCAGGCTCTCTGGTCTCTCCCGCGCAGGAAACTTCGGCCACATACACAGGTGAGTGGCACTTCGAGCGCCTGTTTGACTGCTTCACATGTCGCATCGGTTTGTATTGTTGGGACACTTTGAGACAGGTACTGCTTCCATCCATGGTCTCCACTATCCTTCTTGCTGTGTTCTGATTTGTGCACCACACTATGTCTCTTTTTCACGCTCAATTGTTGGAGTAACGGCCATCGCCAGCTTACGCACAAGCCCCCAGGCAAAGTTGCCACAGTTGCAGAGGTTTTGATGTTTTATCTGGGTTTCACCCTTCTATTTGGGAGGGGGGTTGTGGGTGGGAGGCGAGGGGGAAAAAAGTTTGGAAAATTGCTTGGAAAGCAGCCGGGGACTCGAAGTTTAGTACACCTACAAGATAACTACATCAGAACACCCCCTTCTTTAATCTGGATGTTAACCCGCAGAGCTTGTCCTGTGCCGGGCATGCCTCCACATATACGAACTTACTATCTTGATGGTGGATGAATGCATTGTGTGTATGAGCTGGAATATCAGGGGGCTGGGTAACCCGACCAAAATGCGTAAATTACAACTTTGTGTAGAACGCCACTAGGTGAAGGTACTTTTCCTGCAAGAAACCCACGCATTGACTAAGGGGTGCGAGGGGTTCGCTAGGCCATGGGGTCCTCAGCGGTATTACACCACCTATTCCACCCAAAACCGTGGGGTCATGATCCTAATCAACAAGTCTCTTACATGTATACACAAGGTAACTCATGCTGACCCCTTGGGCCGCTATGTATTATCGTTCGGCTCACTCCTGGGAAGGTAAGTTGTTCTACTTAATGTCTACAGACCTAATGTGGACAATTCTGAATTCTTTTCACATCTTTCCTCTCTGTTGGCGGGATTCCCCCTCACCCCGATATTTTGGGGCAGAGACTTCAATACCATAATAGACGTGAACTTCGACAGGTCCGGCACTAGACCTCGCCAGCTCACTAAAGCCGCTAAAACCATCACTGAAGTGCAATCCTGGTTGAGAGTGGTGGACGCATGGAGGCTGATACACCCAGACTCCCGAATCTTCTCCTTTTACTCTTCGGTTCACGACTCGCATTCACGTATTGACCGATAGCTATTTTCTAACATTCTTATGAGAAACATAGTCCAGATGACTATCCTACCTAGAACCTTCTTTGACCACTCTCCCTTCACTGTTTCATTAAATGGGGTGAGGGAAATGGTGGGGCACACACTTGCAGACTGAAACCGCACTCCCTGCTAGACACTGTTTGAATCTGAAAGCTGGTCCAGCATTGATGACTTCTTCACACTGAACGCCGGATCAGTGAGTTCTCAGGCCACCATCTAGAAGTCATTGCACTTTCAAAGGAGGTGGGCATCCTCAGTGATTCAGAGGACCATTAAAGAGAGAGTCGCTTCTCTCTGGGCTTGAGACTCGTAATGCCGCGTCCCCGGCCCCCGAGATACTAGGCGAGATAGGCACTGCGCTTGATACCTTCCGGGAGCAGCCCGAATGTGACCTACGTTCCTGGACGACCCCTGGGTCGCTCGGAAATAGGGGGAAGGGGAGCGCCCTGGTCACCTCCTAGCTAGATCTTTTGGTCAGGAGAGGGGGGCACCCCATATCCCTGCTATCAAAAGAACGGATGGTAGCCTGGCACTCTCGTCTCAGGAAATCAATGAAGAGTTTCGCTCCTTTTAAGAAGCACTGTACACTAATGCAGACGCTTCCCCCTTGGCGGATATTGAGACCTTTTTTGGAAAGCCTCCCGCTCTTGATGCTGTTCGTAGAGACCAGAGATGAACCTTGACCGCCCAGTGACAGCGGAAGAGTTAAAGGCAATAGACTTCTTGTCGGTTAAGTCGTCTAGTACAGACGGGCTCACTACCGAATTTTATGAATGTTATAAGGCTCGCCTGGTCCCCCTATCACTCGCTGTCTAGGGGTGGCTTGTGAGGTCGGCATTCCACCCCCTCACCACCTGCCACTCCCCCCTCAGAGAAGCAATCATCCCAGTCTTACTTAAGCCTGGCAAACCGGCCAAGCAATGTGGCTCCTACCGACCGCTCTCCCTCATCAATTACAACGTAAACATTTTTGCCAAAGTGCTGGCCCTTCGGCTGGCACCCTACATGTCCTCTATAGTCCACCCTGACAAGTCCGTTTTTGTACCGGGGCGCTCTACCTCTCTTAATCTACACCTGCTCTTTAACATTCTTGCCCGAATAGACCCAGACGCAGAAAGCGTTTGACTCTGTCTCTTGGCGATTTCTGTGGGTGGTGCTGGAGAAATTCAATTTCGGCCCTCATTTTATTTCCTGGGTGACTACTTTACGCCTGCCCTATGGCCAGGGTTCGTACCGAAGACCGGTGTTCGCCCCCAAGTTGAGATAACTAGGGGTACCGGGCAGGGTTAACCCTTTTCACCGTTAGTATTTGCATTGGCTATCAAACCCTTGGCGGACCAGATCCGACAGACACCTGCTCAGGGGTATTAGACTTTCCGGGTTTCCCGAGATCATCTCTCTCTATGCGGATGATGCTTTACTTTACATCCGCTCGCCCAAGGACCATTGAGCCCAAATACTAGATGACGTCCTTTTCTTTGGGGAGTTGTTGGGCCTAAAGATTAATTGTACCAAATCCATACTGTTCCTGTTGACCGACGTCACTGCTGCCCCCAGAGACCTTCAGGGGTTTACATTGTCCCAAACAGAAATGATCTATCTGGGGATAGTGGTCACACGTCACCGCAGGCCCTCTGGTCCCTGGAAATCACTACAGACATCTTTTCCTAATCTTCCTCTTCAGATTCCGCTCCAGTGGTCAACTTGTTAGCAGCTTCCAAAGTCAGAGTATTTATCATGAACTACAGCACAACTTCTGCAAACTCTCCCTGCAGTTTACAGAAATGGGCGGTCTGGCTGTACAATCGGGACAGCCAGGCCCCTATTGGGTCTTGGTTTCTTTCAGGCAAGGTGAAAGACAACGGGCTGCAGAGATTTGGAATCCTCCCTTGCTTCCTGCCTTCTCAGACACCCTGGAGCCCTGGCAGGAACTACAAAGGATTCCCCCTGAAGACAAAACTTCAACCTAAGTCCTTCCCGTCTAGAATGACAGGGGGAGGACCCTTAAACGGGCAAACGAGAAATGGCAGGGAAAAAAAGGAGCCCACTATTTTAGAAAAATGGTGGCCCTCCTGTGCATTACTGAGGCTGATGTTGCAGCCTGCGAGTTGAAGGCACGCCCCTAAACGCTCAGTGTTTATTTCTAAAAAAAATAGGTGAATCAGCAAAGAACTCTGCTGCCATGGAACGTTCTACCAAAAGGTGTACCAGCAGAGGCTTAAAAGGAGACCGTGTCATAGATCACGTCATTTTATACAGTGGAACCAAGCGCGGCTGGTTGGTGCAACCCTATACATGGTCGGCCTTCTCCATAGGGGATGCTGGGTCATTGGTCCCAGCCCAGTTCGTCTGTCTTCCATCACGCGGGATCTGCTGGGCTCATCGTCTCCAGCAAACCAAGGCCAAAGAAGCAATTGGCTACATTTACCAACAATGCTACTCTATCATTATACAGTGCACCTGGCATGCTCAAAGACTGGCACGCTCAAAGACTGGCACAGGGGAAGTCTCGAGGTCACACTAACCCACACATACTCCACTCATCCCGATCGCGTGTCTCTGCCTAGAAAGGCTTCCACCCTCGCTTTTGAACTATAATTTATCCCTCCCCTTACCTCGCATTGCAAATCATGTCATTCTGAAATAAGGGTGGGGCGACCACGCCCTTAAATCTTTTATGGTTGGTTTATGGTCGGTGGTCTGAGGTCAACTGGTATCTCGGAATTCAGGGGTCTTGTGACTATAGCAGTTGTAGGGCTATAACTCATAGTTGGTTGGGTGGGGGTCAGAGGCCTGCTCTGGCCTGTTTGTGATTACACGTACACCAAGGCGCCCAGTACTACACGTACACCAAGGAACCCAGTACTGTCTAGTGGCCTAGAACAAACATATTGTCAACAATTTTAGAACCAAGAAGGGTTTCTTTAGAATTTAGCAGTGTGGGCCTTTCTCATAAATGCTTGGGCCTATTCAGATTTCCCCTTCAGGCTCACGGCCTGTGTGTTAACACACTAAATACTGCATGGCAGTGCTTGTCCTATGCTTTGACTATGGCTACTTAATATCTGTTAGGCAGAATTGCATGCAGTACCCTCTGGGACCACCACACACAATTAGGACTACATGTGTAAGCAAGACCAACCTTTTGGTCTAAGTTTGTTTTATTCACTTTTTGTGCGCGCCAGACCCAGAGGTAGCAGGACGCAGTGGCAAGAAAATGCGAAACTTACAAGGTTACATCATAGCAAAATGTACATTAGAAAATACAATAAGGTCACACAAATAATTACAAAATATACAGGTTCAAGTAGGTCAATCAGAATTACAGCTGTATAGAGTGAAGGTCTAGTGATTAGTACCAGTAGGAGGTAGGTAACACCGGTCAACTGAGGTCAGTCGAGGTAAGGAGTTGAATGACTTTTTTCCTGAAACAAAGGTGGGGCAGGTCCGCTCTAAGGTCTTGTGGTAGTGAGTTCCAAGTTTTAGCAGCCTTTACTGGGAAGCTATTTCCTCCAATAGTAGTGAGTCTAAAGTTCGGTATTGTCAAGCAATTAGAATTGACAACTCTGGTTGGTCTAAGAGATGTTCTCCTGTGGAATTTGTCAGTCGGGTAACTAGGGGCAGAGTTATTAAGGGCTTTATGGGTCAGGGATAGCATCTTGAGTTTTATTTTGTTCTCCGTGGTCAGCCAGTTGTGATGGCGTCTGGCGGAAGAGATATGGGATCTTTTATTAATGCCTAGTGCTGCTCTCGGGGCATTATTTTGTAATGTTTGTAGTCTTTGGGTTATTTTTTTATTAGCTCCAGAGTATAGAGCATTACAATAATCAATTCTGGAGAGAATTAAGGCTCTGGCCAGGATTAGGCAACTCTTATTGGAAAGGAACGGTTTACCGGCTCTTATCAGTTTGCACGTGTAGGCGGCAAGGGATTTTAGCTGTTTATCAAGTGATAGGGTAGAATCAATATAGAATCCCAGGGTTTTTACATCCTTGGATGCTTGGATGATGTTCCCATCTATGTTGAATGAGGAGAATTCCTGTCCTAGTTTTTTGATATTGGCTTGAGTACCCAGGATAATCAACTCTGTCTTATCATCGTTTAGACAAAGGCCGTGAGTGGCCATCCATGCCTGGATGATAAGGTATACCTTGTTCACCAATTCCGTGTCTTTAGCATGATCCCCAGAAAGCGGGAGGAGGATCTGTGTATCATCTGCATAGTTAGTGTAGGTGATACCAAGATGGTCCAGATCATCAAACGGGGGCTTGGTGAAGATATTGTATAGAGTTGGAGATACACAAGAGCCCTGGGGAACACCACATAAGATAGGGGTGGGATCTGCTGCTGCTGATTGGGAGAAGACTCATCCTTCTCTCGCTCAAGAATGACTTGATCCATCCAATGGCTTCCGAGGAGAAATGGGCGGCGGAATCCAGGTAACTGGAGAGGACTTTGTGATCCACCAGATCAAAGGCAGCTGAGAGGTCCAGGAGTAGTAGGAGTACTGTTCTCCCTTTGTCTCTCAGCTCATCAATTTGAGATTTCAAGTCAATGAGGGCAGTTTCTGTTCCGTGTAGAGGACGGAAGCCTGATTGTCTTTCTCCTAATAGGTTATTTAATTCTAGGTGCTTTTGAATTTGGTTGTATGCGGCTTTGTCCAGAATCTTAAGAAGAAACAGTACCGTAGTAATAGGGCGGTAATTAGTAGGGATGAGGGGATCTAATGTCTGTTTTTTAAGGAGGGGGAGTACCCAGGACTGTTTAAGGTTGGCAGGGATGGTGCCTGAGGCGAAGGAGGCGTTAATCAATTTTGTGATAAAGGGAGATGATTCTCTGGCAGCGTCTTTTATTAACTGTGCCGGGCAAATGTCACCTTTACAATTTGATGGTTTAAGCGACAGGATAACTTTTTCTACTTCCAAGGTGGTCATTTTGGAGAAGTGGAAGGTATTGCTGTGCGCCAGTGGGTTATTGGTGTGAGGCATTTTAGGCAAATCCTGAATTCTGAGTACTTCTTTTTTTTTTTGCTGGATTTTATTTTGGAGTGTGATAATTTTATTTGTTAAGGCTTGCTGGATATCCGTGCACCAAGGTTTGTCCTTGGTACAGGTGTCCTGAATGGCGATGGGAGACTCGAGTTTCTTTAGAATAGAAAAAAGCTCTTTCATGCTGGAGTTAGATTTAGCTATAAGGGTCATCAAATGAGTTACGTTTTGCCTGGCACACTTCTTTTTTGTAAAGTGAGGAGATAGTGGATAGTTTAGCTTTGTTATCGACTGATGGGCAGAGCTTCCAGGTGGTTTCGCTCTTTCTTTTCAGAATGCGTAAATCTCTTAGCTGTGGAGTAAACCATTTGTTTAGATGAGCTTTCGGTTTGCTTGGCCTAAGTTTGAGAGGAGCCACTTTATCTAGGGTAGTGAGCATGATCGTATTAAATTCTTGCACTAGGATGCTAGGGTTTAGATTAGCTGATAGTGTTAAGGGTCGGTAATATAGCTGGGATCACTTTCTCTACAGTGATACATTTTTTATTTCTGGTTAAGCAAGGTGGCGCTAGTGGGAGGGCCGTAGGGTTAGGTCTGGCAGTAGCTAGGTTAAAGGACACCAGGGAATGGTCTGTCCAAGGTAAGGGCATTATAGGTGAAATAGTGGCTGTGCAGTTGCAGTCAGCTATCCTATCAAGTGTTGTTCCCTTCAGGTGCGTAGGCTTGTCAACTCTTTGAGTTAGGCCAAGTGCGTGAATAGTGTTGGCTACCAATGTAGCGTTGGTATGTGTGGTGTCATGGAGACCTAAATTAAAGTCCCCAAGAAGGATTGATTGAGAACGAGGTTTGAGGTTATTTGTGAGTAAGTTATGGAGATCCCCTTCAAAGGTGCCTAGAGGGCCAGGGGGTCTATATAAAAGGTGAATGATAAGTGTTTGATTATTATTTAGTTGAAGTTTGGCAGATAGGGTCTCACAAGATTGAATCGATTGGGTGGGTACTAATCTGAGTGAAAGGCTTGTTTTAGAGATTATAGCGATGCCACCACCTCTAGCACCTTCTTGGTCATGTCTAACTATCGTGTAGCCATCAGGGATAGCTAGCATGAGCGAGGGTCCTGCTGCATTGTGTAGCCAGGTCTCTGTGATAGCGAGAAAGTCAAGGTAGCCTTCTGTAATTATGTCGGCAATGTCCAGGGCATGGGCGACAAGCGATCTCACGTTAAGGAGTGCTCCAACAATAGTTGGGGTCTTAGTGACCTCTGTGGCTTGAGGGGGTAGAATAGTGGACATATTGGGTGTTTTTGACTTATTGTTCTGAGTTAGGCAAATATAGGAATTAGGATGTGAAGGTCGTCTAGTATGGCGAGGTTTACAGACCTGCTTGAGGTTTGTTTTAATGTTGGTAGAGGGCAGAGATCTGCGGAGGGGTTCATGCAGTTTAGATAGTCTTGCACAGACTCTAAGGTTTCTGCTAGGTGTATCACATGGGTGAGATATCGCGGTGGCTGTCTCAAGGGGCTCATAGCTAGGACGTAAATATTGGTCAGGAGAGTTATCGTTCAAGTGTACTGCAGACGTCAAGGGTGGCAAGGAGGTACGTTAACATCTGGCATGATGAGTAAGTGTAGGATGGTCCTCAGTAGGGTTGTGTAAATGGCTGGTAGATACATAGTTGTATAGTGGTGGCCTATCTGGAATACCACATTAGTAACCGGTACGTGTGCAGGCAATCAATGACTTGGAGGCAGTTACTCAAATATGGCCGACTAGGTAAGTACATGTGCAGGCAATCAGTGACCCAAAGGCAATTATTCAAATATGGCCGACTAGGTAAGTACATGTGCAGGCAATCAATGACTCAAAGGCAATTACTCAAATATGGCCGACTAGGTAAGTACATGTGCAGGCAATCAATGACTCAAAGGCAATTACTCAAATATGGCCGACTAGATAAGTACATGTGCAGCATACGAGTAATGACTCAGGGCAGTAGTTCAGATAAGGGCGACTATGTAAGTACATGACATGATGTCAACCTAGATTCGAAATCTGTAATGGGAGCAGGAAAGGCACTAATGCAGAGTGCATGGCATTGCATCGCAAATGAGCAGCCAGTGACTGTACTCGCGTAATTTGCGGTCCGGTATAATGTCGATCATCCACGTCCAGAGCATAAGAGATGTTCCTCTAGTAAGGAGAGTGTTCAACGTAGCCTATATGATGAGATTCAGGGCTAATCAGCGTGCACCCGGTGCGAACAGGGGCAAACAGGGCAAGCGGCCTTATGTTGGCCTTAGGTGGCCGCCGGCTTCCGCCTGCCGGCGGATGTTTAGACTTAAATGCAGCCTAGACAACATTGCTTAGCAACGCGGGACGCCCAGCCTCGCTTTCATGCCGCATCGCGCCCGACATTTTGTTTTTTGGAAAAGTCGGCGCGAGCGGACCTGGGGGCTGTAGAGGCTGCAGGGCTCCTTTGTTGAGGTAGGATGCCCGGGGGGGGGGGCAGATTGGGCAGATGGGAACTGCTTTTGATCCTATGAAGGGATCAACGCCGCCATATAATCGGAAGGTTTTCGGTCCGGTCGAGTCGTCCTGGTCGAAGACCTGGGCGGTAGTGGGGGGGCTCCTGCCCGCTCCACGGCGATGGGGGTCTGTACCACACAGTTTGTTGGAAGCGAGCTGAGCAGCCAGGCTTATCTCAAGAGTGAATATGAGCAGTACAAGTAGTTACACAGAGGACTTTCAATCACAGTGGTTCAAGTAGACACTTATACTCAAGGTTTCTTGGTAAACACTTATTAATTTATTACATAATCATTTATTAAACATTTCACTAGAAGAAGACAGCTTAATATAATATACCAATACACTTCAATACAAAACTCTAAGCTTTTGAGACAGTTTGAGCTTCCCTGAAAAAGGAGCCAAATGGCAGTTCAGTTACTTAGAAGTGAGCAAAAAGGACAAAAGTAAGTAAAATAGATTACATATACTTTCTAGGCAGTGCAAATAGTTTCAGTTCACCAGAATAGTTCAATTCAAGTCAATAGGCGAGGCCAAAGTCAATGGGCTAGCGTTCTGGATAGGAAAGAGCAGTTCTGGTATCAAACTGTAAGGTCTTTGCAAAAGTTCAGAAGTAGTTTAGGCGAAAAATAATCATTTGTGAGGGTCACAAGCTGATTAGGCCTGCGAGTTGGAAAAGTTTCACAAACTTTCAACATGAGTGGCGTTCTCTCAATCGGGTTGGCACAGTACCTTTTGTATGAAGAAAACAAATGTTGCTGAAGTTGTGGTTCCTGCAGATCTCGCTGTTCCTGAGCCTCAGTCGTGGGGACGAGAGGGAGGACGTCGGGGGACTCCTGCACTGCAGGGGATCGTTGAAGAAAGCAAACATAATGGAGTCACTTCAGTTCCAGTAGCTGTAGTTTCAAGAATACGAACTGGTGTGCCTCTCCCTGGTTAAACCTAACCAGCCTTGAGAATGGTATCCAGGTGCCTTATGAGTTGATAGGTCCCACCAACTCAAAGGAAGAAGCTGTCCTTGAAGGAGCTTCTCTGTCGAATGGAGTTTGGCAATTCGAACCTGCAGCAGGGCTTCACCGGGCAAACAAACGGTCCAGTGGTTGCAGAAGCCGTCCTCTTCCAGCTCGTCTTCGGTTCTTTCGTTCCAGTGGTCGACTCTGCCTTCCAGTCCATGAGACTCACCTTTTAAACAGTTTGCTCCCTTTCATTCCAGCCTAGCTGTCACTTAACCAGCAGGGTGGCTGTCCTTGCCGGACAGTCAGCCAGCCAATTACGCAAGAGTACATTTGGGTCTCCTAGGAGACTAAGCACAGGGAGTTTTGGGCACCTGACTCACTTCCTACCCACCCCAGACACTCGGATGCCAAGGACGGACTTCAGTCCTGAAGCCCACCAAAGGCACACGAACAAAGGGACCAAACCAGGTTTGGCGCACAGAGACAAACACTAGAAGGACCTTTCCAAAAAGAAATGGCGAAAAAAGACGACCAGGACCCGTTTAAACAAAGGGGCTTAA
Source organism: Ambystoma mexicanum (assembly GCF_040938575.1). Classification (NCBI taxonomy): domain Eukaryota; kingdom Metazoa; phylum Chordata; class Amphibia; order Caudata; family Ambystomatidae; genus Ambystoma; species Ambystoma mexicanum. Next base: position 1,304,470,232 of record NC_090922.1, read on the forward strand.
GGCGCCATCTTGAAAAACATGGCTCCCGTGATTTTTAGCTACCGGTGTTCGCGGTCGGGAAAAATCATGGTAGTTTGGTGTAAAACCACTGCCACAAGCCTTCTCAATAGGAAAGGGTAGCATTTGACTGCTACATGATTGTTTAGACATATGGGATACTATGTAACCCCTCCAGCACTCCATTGTAGGATGGTGTGTGCTGGGTCTAGGAATTTGGAAAAGACTAGTAAAGTCAATTTCACTTTACATTCTCTGGGAAACAGTAGTTTATCCCACAGAAGGTATTTAAACCTTCGGGAAGTCTAAAAGACATCTGCACTGAAGGTGCTGTGTAACACATATGAAAAGATGATACCTATGGAGTTATCTAAAACTCCATAATTAAAAACACACATCAAAACACATGAAAGAATGGGGAAAAAAGGCTCACACACTTTCCAGGTAAAAACATCAAGTCCTCAAAATCCAGCAAAGCTGCTGGGGGGTCTCTAAGGTGAAGAGAATTAGCAAATGTATGAGAATTCTCCCTACCAATCTGCAAAGTGGTGTCTGCTTATATATGAGCACTATGCTTAAACATCTAAACTGTGTAGTATATTATAATCGTGTGGGGACCTTTAGGATGCCCCCCTGATCTATTCTAGTTCTTCCAATGGGGCTCGCCTCACCCTAAATTGCCCAGTGGGGTGGGATGGGATTGCTTCCTTCCCACCCAACAGAGTAATAATAAAGTCATAAAGGTAAAACCACTGCCACCAGCCATTCAAGTAAACTTGCATTTGTAACAAAAATCTTACCAGGTAAAGAAATTGTATCCCCCAGCACTCCAAATAAGGTGGGGTGTGCAGACTCGCCATAATCAATGTAAAGGGGATGTGAATCCTGTTGGGTAGAATGTTCTTTTGTGTCAATTCCCTTTAACCTTGGAGACCCCCAGCTCTTTTGCTGGACTCGGGGCTTTTTAACTCTTGAGTGAGTGGAACCTTTTTCTCACTCTCGTTTTTTTTCTGACTAGGAATTTTGTGTTTCTTTGTGTTTAATGGAGTTTGTTAAACTCCATAGTCATCTGCTTTTTGCATTGTGACACACATCACCTTGTGTGCAGTGCCACTAAGAAGTCCCTTGGACTTCTTTTAATGTTTAACTACATTTCATTGGGTGAACTACTGTTCCCAAGAATAGTAAGATGACCCCTGTCTTAATTACACTTTCTTTTGTAGGTCTAGCACACACCACCTTATGTGGAGTGTTAGGCAAGATTGTATGCAGTACCCTGTGGGAGACTGCACCAGCCTTGTCCTCTTAGCAATAGTGAACCCAACCTTTGGTATAAGCATGTACTAAACAGGTTGGTAGTGTGACTGAGCAGCCAGGCTTCTCCAGCATTGGATCTTTCATGGATTCACATGCTTAGAACATTCCCCGTCGTCAGGCTGGGAATCCCCGGTACATTATATAGACCCTTTCCCGTAGGAAAGCTTTTTCGACGCTTATGCGTCCTATCCACCTCGTTTTGTATCATGCGTGCCCGCGTCGTCAGGGCGTCATGGTATAAATACAGGCCCCGCCCCGCGCTCCCTCAGATTTCAACCGTCTTTCAAAGTAGTGGGATCCTCGTGTTTTACTACTAGTGAAAACTAGGTTGTTTTTGTCTGTTTCGCTTAGGCGAAGTTCAAATTCTGGCGAACTATGTCTGGAAAAGCGTTATTTCGCCCGTGTGCAACCTGTGGCCTCAAAAAGGTTTATGAAGGTGATGGCCACATGGACTGTATCTACTGTCTCCACCCGCACCACTCGGCGGATACATGTGAAATTTGTCAGGGTTTCTCCCAAAAAACCCTTAAGGACCGAAAAAGAAGGCTGGTCGACTGGCTTAATGACGGAGCAGGGGCCTACCCGGCTTCGGAAGTTGGCTCCACGGCCTCCAGGGGTAGGTCGGAACCTCCATCGAAGAAGGTACGGCCAGCTGAAATGCGCTCTGAGGACAAGCATAAGAGGAAACAGGATGGTTCCTCCTCGTCACATAAAAAGTCCTCCTCCTCATCATCATCTAAGACGGAGAGGCTAGTGCTGTCGAAATCCTCCTCAGGGGACCGTCCCAGGTCTTCCATGAGTCGGGAAGCCTCAGCCGGGAAGTCGGCATCCAAATCGACGACGAAGTCTAAGGGCTCGACGACGACGACTTGCTCGTCGACCTCGGTGTCATTGATGATGCCTATTACAGTTCAAGCAGCAGCGGTGGGGATTCCCCCGTCGACGGAGACTCAGTCCATGGCTTGGCTGCCCGAGGTCTATGACCCGATCCCCCCGGAGGTCTTACTGCAGCCAGACACGGCCGGTTCGGCGGAAGGAGAAGGTGATCTGGTTCTGCAACCATCGGATTTAGGCTTACGGCCTTCCACGTCGACTACGACGGCGACGAGTGCAAACGGGGGTGTGGTACCGATATCGTCCACGTTATTGACCCCCCAGACGGTTTTGTCTCTGGATGTGCTTAATACTCTTCAGAAGCTCCTGCAGCGGCTGGATACGCAGTTCCCTCAGCCCGGGACGTCATCGTCACTTCTGTCTGTACCTTCCGTCGACGAGCAAACTTGCACGGCTCGATCGACGACGAAACACCCATCGGCTCCCCAAGCAGTAAAAGATCGTCCTCGAGCTCAGGAGGAGGGTGAGTTGTCGGAGTCCGATTCTGTACTGGGTGACTCAGGGTCAGACATCTCCCTGTCGCCTTCGTGGGACCCGACATGGAACTCGGATGTAGAGTTAGAGTCTACGAGGAGCCAGTCACAGCCATCTCCCCCGGATGATGTGGGAGCCTTCCATGCAATGATGGGGAAAGCTTGTTCCGAATTCGGCTTGATTCCGGAGGAGCAGAAGAAAGACTGTTTCCTTTTTGACCATATGGGTCAAAGGAGAAAATCGGTTTTTGCCATCCCAATCCTTGACCACGTGTGGCAAGAAGGTCTCAAAACGATGCGCCATCCGTTCTCGGAGCCGGCCATAAAGGGACGAATAGAGAAAAGGTTTAAAGCTCCGGAGTCCACTCCAAAATGTCTAACATCACAGCCTCTGTCTGACTCGGTGGTGTCGGCGGCAGCGGCTAGGAAGGCCAGGGTCAAGCAAAAATGTTCAACGCCACCTGAAAGTGAGGCTAGGAGACAGGACGCCTTTGGGAAGAAGGTGCTCTCGGTCGGAGCGACGACAGTAAGAGCAGCCAATTCCTTAGCAATCGTGTCTCGATATGATAGGGAAATGTGGCACAAATTAGCCCCCATCTTAGAACACCTGCCAGACGAACACCGGAAAGCAGCTATGTTACTGGTGCGGGATGGCGAAGAGGCCTCGAACCACGCTATCAATATCGCAGTTGACCTAGCAGAATCTGGGTTCAAACAAATCAACCATGTAGTAGTGCTTCGTCGGCAAGCGTGGCTCAAATGTACTACTTTTCGTCCTGAAGTACAGTACAAAGTCCTTGACATGCCATGCGAAGGGGAACACCTGTTTGGCGAAAAGGTTGATGAAGCGCTGAAAGGGATGAAAGAAGACACGGATACTGCTAGGTCCCTCGGCGCCCTGCAAACGGGTAGAAACTTTCGTTCTTTTCGCCCCTTCAGGGGTGCTTCTGGAAACTCCCGCTTTGGAGCCTCGAGGGACCGTGGATTCAACAGGCCCTCTTACTCTTCACAAGGGTTCAGACGAGCGTCCCAGTCGGCTCGTAGAAGCGGGGATTATCAGGCCTCCAGACGGCGAGGCTCGGGTCAGTCGTCGACGAAGACCAAGCAAACCAACAACCAATGACGGCCTTCGGAACGTCCTGGGGGGTCGAGTCTCTCATCACTTCGACCGATGGAAATGCATCACCACAGATCGATGGGTCCTAGACACGATTCGCATGGGTCATGCGCTGCAATTTAAAGACAAGCCTCCGCGTCTTCCTCCTTTATTCTCGACACAGCCCCACCTCCGAGTCCTACGACAAGAGGCGGCGCTTATGTTGCAAAAAGGGGCGGTAGAGAGAGTTCCTGTAGCACAGGAAGGACAAGGAGTTTATTCCAGGTTCTTTGTTGTAAAAAAGCCAAATGGCAAATGGAGGCCCATTCTCGACCTGAGGGTACTCAACAAGTGGCTAAAGAGCCTAAAATTCAAAATGCTAAAGCTCCAAGAGGTTATCAGGTCGGTGCAACCCATGGATTATCTATCATCACTAGACCTTCAAGATGCTTATTTTCACATTCCAATACGCCCACGACACAGGAGATATTTAAGATTCGTCGTGGGGAAAAAGCATTTTCAGTTCAAGGTCCTCCCTTTCGGGCTCAAGTCCTCCCCCAGGACGTTCACCAAGTGCTTGGCCCCTATAGCGGCCCATTTAAGGAAGGACGGTCATCATGTCTATCCATATCTGGACGACTGGCTGGTCAGAGGTTCATCAAAGGAACAAACACGAGACAGTCTACGAGCCACTATGTCCCTCTTACAGGAACTGGGCTTCGCAATCAACTTCAACAAGTCCTCCGTAGAGCCTTCGAGGACCTTGGTCTTCCTGGGAGCGGAGTTTCATACACATACAAGCCTGGTGAGACCATCCAGCGAAAGAATGCAGAAACTTCAAAACAAGGCTTCGGAATGGAGAGGCGGTACCAAGGTCTCAGTGCGCAAGTACATGTCCCTGCTAGGGACCATGTCGTCCTGCATTCCGCTAATAAAAAACTGCCGTCTGTTTATGAGGCCTTGCCAGGAATTTCTGGCGGACCGTTGGGCGCAGAGCCGGGATCGCTGGTCCGACAGACTGGTCGTCGACGAACAACTAGTTCAAGCACTCGGCTGGTGGAGAGTGTCTACTCATTTAACGGAAGGGATGCCTCTTCTGGAACCAGAGTTTCAAAAGACGGTGGTGACGGATGCATCGCTGAGCGGATGGGGAGCTCATCTGGATATGTTACAGGTACAGGGCCGGTGGTCCTTGCAGGAGTCCTCCCAGCATATCAACCTGCTAGAATTGAGAGCAGTGCGATGGGCTCTAAAATCTTTTCTTCCGCAACTGAGGGACTCGGTGGTGCGTGTCATGACGGACAACACCACTACGATGTTCTACTTGAGAAAACAAGGAGGGACACGCTCCAGATCCCTATCGACGGAGGCACAGAAAATCTGGCATTGGGCCATTCAACACAACATGAAAATCTTAGCGTTCCACCTGCCAGGCGTGAGAAACGTGGAAGCAGATGCCCTCAGCAGAGAAATGAACGAAGTTCACGAGTGGGTATTGAACGACCTGCAACTACAACAAGTATTGAAGAAATGGGGACACCCGCCCATAGACCTGTTTGCAACGAACAACAACAAAAAATGCCATCAGTACGCAAGCAGATGGCCTCAGAAGGGCTCTCTGGGGGACGCGTTCTCCTTCCCATGGACGAACAATTTCATGTACGCATTCCCTCCATTTCCCCTGGTCCGGAGGACATTGCAATGGATCCTCAGGTACCCATGTCGTGTAATTTTGGTGGCCCCATACTGGCCCAGACAGGTGTGGTTTTCAGACCTGCTACACTTAGCGGCGGCGGAACCGATGAGATTCAAGAAGACCCCCGACCTTCTGTCTCGACAGGACGGTGTGGTTTGGCATCACAACCCGGACAGCCTCCAGTTGACGGCCTGGCTCCTGACTTCGCCGAATTTGGTCGGCTAACGATTCCGGAGGACTGTCGGCGTATCCTACAAGCGGCAAGAGCACCTTCCACAAACGCCTCATACGCGTACAAATGGAAAAGTTTCTGTCAATGGTGTAAGGATCAACCAGGCTTGGCCCCGCAATCGATTAAGCCAGAACAGCTCCTTCCATACTTGCTGCTCTTAGCCCAAAAGGGCCTGTCGGTGTCTTCAATAAAAGTACACCTAGCAGCCATTTCCAGGTTTACTCGTCGACGGCACTCGGCACCTTTGTTCAGCGACCGCCTGATTAAACACTTCCTTAAAGGCCTCTTTCGGAGTTTCCCGCCAGAGAAGAAATTTCCTCCGGAGTGGAGCCTTAATCTGGTCTTGACATCTCTTATGAAGCCTCCTTTTGAGCCAATGTCATCATCGTCTCTAAAGTTTCTGTCGTGGAAATTGGCCTTCGTAGTGGCCATCACTTCAGCTCGACGTATTTCAGAAGTTCAGGCTCTAATGGTAGACCCGCCATACTTACGATTTTTCAAGAACAAGGTAGTCCTAGCCACTAACCCGCAGTTTATACCTAAAGCTCCGTCGGTGTTCCATAAACACTCCTCTATTGTGTTGCCTACGTTTTTTCCGGAGCCATGCTCGGGAGCGGAGCGCATGCTACACACATTGGATGTAAAAAGGGCCCTTAAGTTTTATCTCCATCGAACGCAACCGTTCAGAGAAACAAGACAGCTGTTCGTGGCCTATGGTTTGGGTGCTAAAGGAAAAGCCATTTCGAAACAAGGACTGTCAAGATGGGTGTCATCTACCATTTCGTACTGCCATTCTAGGGCAGGGAAACCTCTTCTGCGACGGCCAAGAGCTCACTCAACTAGAGCAGCGGCATCGTCGACGGCACTGTGGGCCGGAGTCCCTCTGGGGGACATCTGCATGGCGGCTACCTGGGCGGCTACACACACCTTTACCCGCCATTACTGCCTGTCGCAGCAACATGCCGAAGATACCCGGGTGGGGCAGGCGGTGCTTCGACACCTATTCCAGTAAGGTAAGCCCCGGCTGAGGGGTTGCATCCTATGGAATTTGTGACTGTATGTGGTTCGTTTTCCTGTGTTAACTATTACTGATGTATATATATGATCATAGGGAACGGGCTCTGCGAACAATGTATATGGGTTTGCATGCACGCCTCCTCTTTGGGGGTGGTACTGCTGTGTAATCTGTTCTAAGCATGTGAATCCATGAAAGATCCAATGCTGGAGAAGGGAATAGTTTCTTACCTGTAACTCCATTTCTCCAGCATTGGTATCTTTCATGGATTCACATGCGCCCACCTGCCTCCCCTGAACATGCAAACCGGTTCCCCCACTACTTTGGGGGCCGAAATCTGAGGGAGCGCGGGGGCGGGGCCTGTATTTATACCATGACGCCCTGACGACGCAGGCACGCATGATACAAAACGAGGTGGATAGGACGCATAAGCGTCGAAAAAGCTTTCCTACGGGAACGGGTCTATATAATGTACCGGGGATTCCCAGCCTGACGATGGGGAATGTTCTAAGCATGTGAATCCATGAAAGATACCAATGCTGGAGAAATGGAGTTACAGGTAAGAAACTATTCCCTTATCTCAAGCGGGGTCAATGTGAGCTGTAGGGTTGCAACATAGTTTCCCAGTGACAAGTATCCAAATAACACTTACACTCAATGTTTCTTGATTAAATCAATAATTATTTATTAATTTAAACAGTCAGTTTGAATAAGCCTTCTTTAGAAGGCAGCAAATATGTAACACTTGAATATTTTTCAAAATCCACGTTTCAATAAATCAGTAGATGCGCCTTGGGGATGGCACACAGACACTTCCTACACCCTGAGGTGACTTCACTTGTTTAGAACACTGTGGACATTGATACATCACTGGTACATTTAAAGCAATACTGAGTTTGGTGTCAAATTGAAAAGGTTAGGGAAGGAAACAATGGTTAACACGTTTCTCAAACAGGTAAGCACTTTTAAACCCCGCAATGCAATGTAGATTAACCCTTTCCCAGCTATACAAGTAAAGAATGTATGACTTTTTGGAAGGACAGATCAAAACAGTCAGAGGTTAGGAGAGTCTTCAGGGAGCCAGGACAGCCAATGTCAATTGAGCAAAGTCTAGGGGAGCTGAGGCATTTCTTGAAGGTAAGTAAATAGTATTGCGCAATGTTATAGAGAGTTTTGTAGAAAATGATATCACTGTTCGGCCACAAGCTGGGAGGCTTGCGTTGGGCAAAGCTGCAAGCAACACTGCAAAAGCCATCCAAGGCAAGTCTCAACTGAGAGCTAGCAAGGCTACACAACAAGAGGCAAGTACCCATTAGTTCACAGTACCTTAAGTCTGAAGAAATGCTTCCAGCTGTCTTCTGTTCCTGTTGTAGGTCCCGCAGATCCTGTTGTTCCTGGGCCTCAGTTGTGGGGACAAGAGGGAGGACGTCTGGGGACTCCTGCACCATTATTCGAAGGTTGGTCGCAGCAACGGGCAAACTTCAGATCAACAGCACTTTGCGGTTACAACTTCTCGCAAATAGCACCACTGTGGTTCTTGGACACCTTCTGGGCTTTCCTTGCTTCTGGGGTCCAGCACTCTGAGGTGGCTCAGGCTTGGTTAGTCCTGCTTCAAGGGAGTCCGAAGGATCTTCCTGGAGCTCGGGTCTGACTTAAAAGCGATACTCAATTCTGGTGTTCCTGCAGCCTGGCACTCGTTCCTGCAGCAGCAATGGAAGTACAGCCAGCAAGGAGCATATTTCGAGATGAGTTTGTCTTGGGGTCGATTGGTCCCACCAACCCAAGGGGAGAAGACGTCCTTTGCAGGGTTTCTCTAGTCGAGGCGATTTCTGCACTGCAGCAGGGCTTCACCAGGCAAACCAACAGTCCAGGAGTTGCAGCAAGCATCTTCGGATTCCTTCGTCCAGTGGTCGACTCCGCCTTCCTTGCAAAAGACCTCGCCTTTTATGCATGTCTCCCATTCATTCGCAGCACAGCTGCCACTCACACAGCAGGGTGGCTGTCCTCCAAGGACAGCATGCCGGCCAATCACCTTTTGGGTGCATTCCTGTAACCAAGGAGACTAATCACAGGGAGTTTCGGGAACCTCCCTCCCCCCTGCCCTGACAGACACGCTGGAGCCAGAGGCGGGCTTCACTGGTGAATCCCGCCAAAGAGAAAACAAAGGGACCAAACCTGGTTTGGCACGCAGAGTAAATCTCAAGAAGGACCTTTCCTACAAGAAATGGCAAAAAAAAAGGACCACGCCTTTTTTGACATATGGGCACTCATGGGTGCATTACTGCAGCTGCATGTTGGGCAATATTGTATGCATTACCCTTTGGGTGCACTACAACAACCCTGACCTCCTGTCAATAGGAACCCAACCTTTGGTATAAGTCTGTACTACTCATGTTGGTAGCGTGTTGAGCAGCCAGGCTTATCTCAAGAGGGGTGTTAGGCAGAATTGCATGCAGTACCCTCCTGGACCACCACATACAATTAGGACTACAGGTGTAAGCAAAACCAACCTTTGGTATAAGTCTGTACTACACAGTTTGTGGTAGCGATCTGAGCAGCCAGGCTTATCTCAAGAGGGAATGTGAGCAGTAATGAAGTTATACAAAGGTCTTACAATCACAGTGGTTCAAGTAGACACTTTACTCAAGGTTTCTTGCTAAAACACTTATACATTTATTACACAACAATTTAGAAAACATTCACTAGAAGGAGGCAACTTAATATTATAGACAAATCTACTTCAACACAAAACCAATACGTTTCTGAGTAATTTAAGCTCCCCTGAAATGGGAGCCAAAGGGCATTTCAGTCACTTTAAATGGGAATGCAAAGGCACAAGTTAATAGAATAGATCACAAATACTTTCTTAGGCAGTTCTTTCAGTTCAATTCAGTTCAATAGGCTTAGGCCAAAGTCAATAGGCTAGTGTCTTGAATAGGAAAGCGCAGTTCTTGTAGTAAACGGTAAAGTCTTTGCCAACATTCTCAGAAGTAGTTTGTACGAAAAAGAATCATTTGTCGGGTCACAAGATGATTAGGCCTGCAAGTTGGCAAAGTTCCATGAACTTTCACCGCAAGAGGTAAGTTCTCTCAATCGGGTTGGCACAGTACCTTAAAATGAAGAACAAGATGCAGCTGAAGACGTTGGTTTCTGGCAGTTCCTGCAGATCTCACTGTTCCTGAGCCTCAGTCGTGGGGACAAGAGGGAGGACGTCGGGGGGACTCCTGCACGGGATCGTCGGAAAATGCTGACAAAATGGAGTCACTTCAGTACCAGTTGCTGTAATTCATGCACACAAGCTGGTGTCCCTCTCCCAGATTAATCCTAACCAGCCTTGAGAATGGTATCCAGGTGGCTTACGAGTTGATTGAAGTCGTCCTTGAAGGGGCTTCTCTGTCGAGATGAACTTGGCAATTCGGACCTGCAGCAGGGCTTCACCAGGCAAACCAGCGGTCCAGTGGTTGCAGCAGCCGTCCTCTTCCAGCTCGTCTTCGGTTCTTTCGTTCCAGTGGTCGACTCTGCCTTCCAAGTCCAGAAGACTCGCCTTTCAAACAGTTTTCTCCCTTTCATTCCAGCCTAGCTGCCACTCACCCAGCAGGGTGCCTGTCCTTGCCGGACAGTCAGCCAGCCAATCACGCTAGAGTGGAGACTAAGCACAGTGAGTTTCGGGCACCTGCCTCACTTCCTGTCCACACCAGACGCTCAGACGCCAGAGGCGGTCTTCAGTCCAGAATCCCACCAAAGGCATACGGACAAAGGGACCAAACCTGGTTTGGCGCGCAGAGACAAACACTAGAAGGACCTTTCCAAAAAGAAATGGTTGAAAAAAGAAGACCGGGACCTGTTTAAACAAAGAGGCTTAAGGCGCCATTTTGAAAACATGGCTCCCGCGATTTTTATCTACCAGTGTTCGCGGTCGGGAAAAATGATGGTAGTTAGCTGACAAGGGCAGAAGCTGATAGAGATGGAAAAGCACTGCACTGAAAATACCGAACTGTCTTCACTCGCGGTTTTGTCCTCCGTACTTAGGCTAGGTACCTCTGTACACTACCTGCATATCCCAGCACCACGCAGTAACGGACTCCCCACTATTTACCAGTACTGCAACTCCCACTCACTTTTTGACTCGAGCACTCCTCATCTACATACTCTGAGTCACGGCCGCTCACTGGACATAGCAGCACGAGTTAGTCCTTGTTGTAGCCACTGCCTTATGCACAGATTAATTCGTATCAGTAATTTTTTGACCTTCTTTCACTTAGACTGGGGCCTCTGACATTTGCAGATCGTCCCCCCCCGGCCGCTAACTCCAGCAGCCGCTATTTACTCAAACAGCCATGGCGCCTATCAACGTCCACACGGTAGGTCCTTTTGCCTTGCCCTTCTCACCATTAGTGGACACTCTATTCTCACCGTTTTTTAACATAGCCTCTTTTACCATAGGACGACACCTCACTCATTCATCCGGTCTGAACTCGACCTCCAAGTCCTGAAGACAGTTCGGTATTTTCAGTGCAGTGCTTTTCCATCTCTATCAGCTTCTGCCCTTGTCAGCTATCAACCGAACCAGAAACACAAACTCAAGTGTCGACAACGTCAATGTGTTGTGATAAAAAACAACACAGAAAATAGACTGTCACCACTGTATACTAATCCTTCACAATGCAGATTTAATGTATGCATATATGCCAGATTATGGCACAAAAATGTCTTCCTGTTTAATAAATTTATAATGTTTTATTCATCCACGGTGATTCTCTGTTCTGAGCTAGCAGTTATCTAGCTCCTTTTGCAAGGCTATAGCGACCTCCTGTCACGCTATTGGCTTGGGAAGCCTTTGACTCTACCCCCACGTATCTGTATACTTCTCAACCCTCTCGAGTCAGGCCCCCTAAAAAAGAGGGTTCGCCCATTTTCTTTCTCTTTACTAGTTAACCCCTCCAGCACTCTATAGGAAGATGGTGTGTGCTGGGTCTAGTACAGAGACTAGTAAAGTCAATGAATCTTACATCCTCTGGGAAACAGTAGTTTATCCCAGAAAAGGTATTGAAACCTTTGGTAAGTCTAAAAGACATCCCTGTGTCACTGCACTGAAGGTGCCGTGTGACACATATGAAACGATGATGCCTATGGAGTATGTCGGACTCAACAACCAAAAATAAACACAGTGCTCAAGTCATAGCAAAAAATACATGAGTGGGGGGGAAAGGCTCTCACTCTCTCCAGGTTAAAAATTCAAGTACTCAAAATCCAACAAAGGTGCAGGGTATCTCTAAGGTAGAGGGGAATTGGCACATTTCTGTGATTTCTCCCTAACACTGCAATTGCAGCCTGCGGTAAAAACACTCAATGGTAGGAAAAGGTAAACCACTGCCACCAGCCATTAATTTTAGAAAGGGGTAACATACAAATGTTACATGAGAAGATAGACAAAGAGGATGCTAAGTAACCCCTCCAGCATCCTATTGTAAGATAGTGTGTGCTGGGTCTATAAAGAGTTAAGTGTAAGTAAAGTCCATTCACTTCCCAGCTCTTGAGAAAGAGTAGTTAATGCAAGGGAAGGCATTTAAACCTTAGCAGAAATCCAATGGATTTCTATGTGACACTGCACTGAAGGTACTGTGTGTCACAATGTAAAATGAGGATGCCAATGGAGTTTGTCGGACTCCAAAACCAAAAGAAACAGAGTTCAAATTAAAATAAAATGCATGATAGTGGGAAAAGGGTCTCACTTAATCCAGGATAAAACTTAAAGTCCTAAAGTCCCGCGAAAGAGCTGGGGGTCTCTAAGGAAGAAGGGAATTAACACATTTCTGAGAATTCTCCCTAACATTGGTTGCTGGGGGTTACATAATAACTCCTTTATCCCACTCCTTGTGTAACATTCTGTTACACAAACTCACTTGAATGGCTGGTGGCAGTGGTTTCTTTTTTACTACCTTGTGCCATGTAGCTGCAGGCTGAATCCTCGGCTACAGTACAGCACACAAGGGTGACCATTTTCCCAAAATGACCCCTGTCTTTTTTCATCATTTATCAGTTTCTTCTGGGCTTTTACTCTGTTTGGATCGGGTTTTAGTCCTTTGTGCATTTTGCCTTTGGTGTGAATCGGCTCTGAAGCCCGCCCAGGCTCCAGTGTATCTGGAAAGGCAGGAAGTGAGGGAGGGTCTGAAACTTCCCTGTCATTTGTCTCTAGGTGTGCCTGAGGGAAACAGGTTCTGATTAGCCGGCTGGCTGTCCTCAAGGACAGCCACCCTGCTAGGTGATTGACAGCCTAGGGCTGTGAATGAATGGGAACTTGCTTAAAAGGCGATGGTTTTTGGGACTAGAGGAGAGTCAACCACTGAAAGACAATATCCGATGAAGACGCGAAGAGACGCCAGCAACACCCTCCTGGACCGTAAAGTGCCCGGTGAAGCCCTGCAGCTGTGCTGACCCCAGTAGAAATGAAAGAACTGGAAGACCCGCAGTGGTTGAATTCCTCCTTTTGGGCTGGTGAGACTAACTAGCCTTAAGACCAGCTTCATTTTGGCACAACGCTAGACTTGCTGCAACTTTCCAAGGATGCAGCATCCCAATATCTGGAGACTGACCATCGAGTGCATTGTTTTCTGAAGTGTAAATTTGGCCAAAACTTTGTGGGCATCCAGGCGACCCTGCAGAAGCAGGAAATCTTTATCCAGAGTCCCCTCACCAGAGTCCAGGACCGAGGGATCAAGTAACTTCTAACCAGAGCTGTTGGTTCTTCTTTGGCGCTTAGAAAAAGGTGCCAAAACCACAAAGATCCGCTGAATCGAGGAGAATCCATTGCTGCCAAGTCCTTCTCTCTCGAGTGCTGCCGCAGTAGCCCACAGACGTCCTCCCTTTCATCACCATGACAAAGGACCAGGAACAAGGGTCTGCGACACTGCAACAAAAAGGCATCCAGCTGGAACAGATTCCTCAGTTGACGGGTACTGTGGGGATTGGGGTACATCAAACCTTTGCCATTTGTGGTGCTTCCTACCTTGGGGAGTGCTATTTGACTCTTTTTAGACTTGACCTCAACTCACCTGCACTGGCCTTTCAGCTTGTGCTTCTTCAAGGTAACTCCTGTTGAGTTGCTGTGATTTGGTATTTGAACAACTGACTTTGCTAAAACATTTTCAAAGAAGAGTGCATCAAAACTTTGAACTAGCCCATTGACCTTGACTGTCCTGGCCCCCTGAAGGCACCCTTCTGAACCTATTGGGTTTGGCAGTGCGTGTTCCCTTACAGGTTTTAATTGTTGAACACTATTATTGTTGGGATAAAAGACTACCTACATCCCGCTGGGAGAATTTAACTGTTTTTCTAAATACAAAGTCTGTTGTAATCCTACTATAACCTTTCCCTCCATATAACTCAATATTGCAAAGGTGATGCAAAATGTTATTACTGACCTCAAATGACGTCACTCTGTGCTGTAAAATGTATAACATATGAAAAATTACTCACTTGCTTTATTGCTCTTTTTTAATTGAATCCTAGCTTGGGATTTATGTTACTATTGCTGCTTTTAAAGAATACATAAAATATCTTTGTGTATATATAAATAAATATTTATACTATAACTTTAAGTGTGTAAGTGTTTACTTGGATACCTGTATTTACTGATTTCATTGTACCGAACTACAGCTCACATTGCCCCTCTTAAGATGGGCCTGGATGCTCAGTCGCACTACTACTGTGTAGTACTGGCTTATATTAAAAGGTGGGTTACCTAATACCGAGATAAGTCTTATGTAGTCCCACACCAGTTGGACTGCATAAATTCCTACCCAACACATCCCACTTTACAATCGCTCACCCAAGAAATGATAAGCGAATCAAAAAGGAAGCCACTGCATTTACAATTATGTGCTGCCATAGTACATTAGTTAGTCCAAGTTGTAGGAAACTATAACTCCAACCATACACTATGGAGAGACCTAAAAGGGTCACCCATAAAGACTAGGTGAGAAGGGAAAAAGTTTCCCACTCACATAGTGATAAGTTACAATAATTAAGTCCAAGCAAAAAGTTCTGGGGTTGACACAGGTCAGGAATAAATATCATAAATGTGAAATTCTTACCGAACAGATGCCTACCGTCATCAGTTTGGGGTGGCTGTCTGTTAGGAAAGTTTTTCTGAAGTCCAACTAAGGGCTTAGTAAAACCATTCAACTGAGATGGTACAAGACTCAACTCTTAGTATAAGGCTGTACCACCTGAGTATATAGTGGCATAGACGGAGCAGCCAAGCCTATCTTAGGAGGGAGAGAGGGCTGTTGGAAAGTACATTGATCTTGTAGTACACCCAGGATACAATAGTAACACTGACAATTATACAAAATAAAGGTTCATTATAAATACACATATAGGCCAGGCCAAGTTAGGTCTTGGGGTAGTACTAGTCAGTGAACACTTTTATAAAAACACACACCACTATACTTGAAGGCATACAGGCCACAGCATATAACCTTATCTGGAACACCTAACAGGATTTCCAGGGAAGTCGCACCAATAACATTTAGATTACATGCAGTAATTCAAGGGTAGTAGACTTTAACACTTGTACCGTGACACAGTACAGATCTAAAAGAGTCTGGAAGTTAACACTTGTTTTATGAGTTGTTTGTAGTCCCTCTTAAAAGAATATAGGTCTTACTGACCTTGAATAGCTGCTGCACTTCTAAACTTGTAACTCTGGTTTGTGCTTCCCTGAACTGCTTTGGTGCTATTCTAAAATAGTTTAAATAGGTTTTTACTTACCTAAGAAACTGTGTTAAGTATACTGGGTATAACTAGCTATTATATAGCGGATAGTTATGTACCAGTAGGTGAATTACTTACCTTGAAATCATTGTGTCTTTCTTAAGCATGATTGGGTTTTGCTTTCCCGGATTTGCTTCGTGCATTCTAAAATAGTTATTAGGTACTCCTACTCGTCATTGAGGACCAGAAAGTAGGAGTTGTTTTACTAGCTCTGAAGTGAGTTCTAAAAAGTAATGATGCAAGGTGTATGTTGGGGAGAATTCTCATAAATGTGTTAATTCCCTTCACCTTAGAGACCCCCAGCAACTTTGCTGGATTTTGAGGACTTCATTCCTTTTACCTGGAAAGAGTGTGAGCCTTTTTTCCCACTTTCATGCATTTTGAAGTGTGTTTTACTCTTGTGTTCTTTGATTATGGAGTTTTAGATAACTCCAGGGGCATCATCTTTTCATGTGCGTTACCCAGCACCTTCAGTGCAGTGACACAGGGATGTCTTTTAGTTCTCAAAGGTTTAAATACCTTCTCTGGGATAAACTACTGTTTCCCAGAGACTGTAAGGTTAAATTGACTTTACTAGTCTTTTTAAATTCCTAGACCCATCACACACACACTGTCTTCCTATAGATTGCTGGAGGGGTTACCTAGTAACCCCTGAATCTAAAATCTCATGTAGCAGTCAAATGCTAGCCTTTTCTATCGAAATGGCTGGTGGTGTGGTTTTACAACAAACTACCATGATTTTTCCCGACCACGAACACTGGTAGATAAAAGTAACGGGAGCCATGTTTTTCAAGATGGCGCCTTAAGCCCCTTTGTTTAAACGGGTCCCGGTATTCTTTTTTCAGTGTTTCTTTTTGGAAAGGTCCTTCTAGAGTTTGTCTCTGCACGCCAAACCGGGTTTGGTCCCTTTGTTCAAATGCCTTTAGCAGACTTCAGGACTTAAGACCGTCTCTGGCGTCTGGGGTGGACGGGAAGTGAGGGAGGTGCCCGGAACTCGCTGTGTTTAGTCTCCTAGGAGACCCAAATGCACTCTGGCGTGATTGGCTGGCTGACTGTCTGGCAAGGACAGCCACCCTGCTGGATGAGTGATAGCTAGGCTGGAATGAAAGGGAGAAAACTGTTTAAAAGGTGAGCCTCTTGGACTGAAAGGCAGAGTCGACCACTGGAACGAAAGAACCGAAGATGAGCTGGAAGAGGACGGCTTCTGCAACTCCTGGACCGTTGGTTTGCCCATAGAAGCCCTGCTGCAGGTCCAACTTGCCAAGTTCATCTCCACAGAGAAGCCCCTTCAAGGACGACTTCTTCCTTTTGAGTTGGTGGGGCCAGTCAACTCGTAAACCACCTGGAAACCATTCTCAGAGCTGGTTAGGATTAACCAGGGAGAGGGACACCAGCTTGTGTGCTTGAATTATAGCTACTGGAACTGAAGGAACTCCATTTTGTCAGCGTTTTCCGATGATCCCTTGCAGTGCAGGAGTCCCCTGACGTCCTCCCGCTTGTCCCCACGACTGAGGCTCAGGAACAGTGAGATCTGCACGCGCATTCATCCCCTCTGCGTGCGCATTCATCCCCTCTGCGCGCATCCCCCTCCACGCATTCATCCGCTCTAAGCGCTCATCCCCTCATCCTCGCTCTTCCGTTCCACGCATTAATCTGCTCATCCTCGCTCCTTCGCTCCACGCATTCATCCGCTCCATGTGCTCATCCCGCGCTCATCCTCTCATCCTCGCTCCTCCGCTCCACACATTCATCCGCTCTATGCGTTCATCCCGTGCTCATCCCCTCATCCTCGCTCTTCCGCTCCACGCATTCATCCGCTCTATGCGTTCATCCTGCGCTCATCCTCGCTCCTCCGCTCCACGCATTCATCCGCTCTATGTGCTCATCCTGCGCTCATTCCCTCATCCTCGCTCCTCCGCTCCATGCATTCATCCGCTCATCCCGCGCTCATCCCCTCATCATCCTCGCTCCTCCGCTCCACGCATTCATCCGCTCTATGCGCTCATCCCGCGCTCATCCCCTCATCCTCGCTCCTCCGCTCCACACATTCATCCGCTCTATGCGCTCATCCCGCGCTCATCCCCTCATCCTCGCTCCTCCGCTCCACACATTCATCCGCTCTATGCGCTCATCCCGCGCTCATCCCCTCATCCTCGCTCCTCCGCTCCACGCATTCATCCGCTCTATGCGCTCATCCCCTCATCCTCGCTCCTCCGCTCCACGTATTCATCCGCTCTACGTGCTCATCCTGCGCTCATTCCCTCATCCTCGCTCCTCCGCTCCACGCATTCATCCGCTCTATGCGCTCATCCCGCGCTCATCCCCTCATCCTCGCTCCTCCGCTCCACGCATTCATCCTCTCTATGCGCTCATCCCCTCATCCACGCTCCTCCGCTCCACGCATTCATCCGCTCTATGGTCTCATCCTACGCTCATCCCCTCATCCTCGCTCATCCGCTCTATGCGCTCATCCCGCGCTCATTCCCTCATCCTCGCTCCACTCATTCATCCCCGCTCCTCCGCTCCGGCATTCATCCTCTCTATGCGCTCATCCCCTCATCCTCGCTCCACGCATTCATCTGCTCTATGCGCTCATCCCCTCATCCTCGCTCCTCCGCTCCACGCATTCATCCTCTATGCGCTCATCCCCTCATCCTCGCTCATCCGATCCACGCATTCATCTGCTCTATGCGCTCATCCTGCGCTCATCCCCTCATCCTCGCTCCTCCGCTCCACGCATTCATCCTCTCTATGCGCTCATCCTCGCTCCATGCATTCATCCGCTCTATGCGCTTATCCCGCGCTCATCCCCTCATCCACACTCCTCCGCTCCACGCATTCATCCTCTATGCGCTCATCCCCTCATCCTCGTCATACATCCACTCCACGCATTCATCTGCTCTATGCGCTCATCCTGCGCTCATCCGCTCCACGCATTCATCCTCTCTATGCGCTCATCCCCTCATCCTCGCTCCTCCGCTCCACGCATTCATCCTCTCTATGCGCTCATCCCCTCATCCTCGCTCCTCCGCTCCACGCATTCATCCGCTCTATGCGCTCATCCTGCATTCATACGCTCTATGCGCTCATCCCGCGCTCATCCCCGCTCCTCCGCTCATCCCCTCATCCTTGCTCCTCTGCTCCACGCATTCATCTGCTCTATGCTCTCATCCCCTCATCCTTGCTCCTCTGCTCCACGCATTCATCCGCTCTATGCGCTCATCCCGCGCTCATCCCCTCATCCTCGCTCCTCCGCTCCACGCATTCATCCGCTCTATGCCCTCAGCCCGCGCTCATCACCTCATCCCCGCTTCTCCACTCCACGCATTCATCGGCTCTATGCTCTCATCCCGCGTTCATCACCTCATCCTTGCTCCTCCGCTCCATGCATTCATCCGCTCTATGCGCTCATCCCGCGCTCATCCCCTCATCCTCGCTCCTACGCTCCACGCATTCATCCGCTCTATGCCCTCATCCCCTCCTCCTCGCTCCACGCATTCCACTCTGTGCGCTCATCCCCTCATCCTCGCTCCTCCGCTCCACACATTCATCCGCTCTATGCGCTCATCCCGCACTCATCCCCTCATCCTCGCTCCTCCGCTCCACGCATTCATCCGCTCTATGCCCTCATCCCCTCCTCCTCGCTCCACGCATTCCACTCTGTGCGCTCATCCCCTCATCCTCGCTCCTCCGCTGCCCGCGCTCCTCTGCCCCCCCCACGCTCTTCTGCCCTATACATTCGTCAGGTCTGCACATTCATCTGCCCTATACATTCATCAGGTCTGCACATTCATCTGCCCTATACATTCGTCAGGTCTGCACATTCATCTGCCCTATACATTCGTCAGGTCTGTTCTTCCGTACTCGTCCGCTCTATGCGCTCGTCCGCTCTACATACTCCTGCGTTCTACTCGCTTCTCTGTATTTACGCACTCATCCGCTCTATGCGCTCGTCCGCTCTACATACTCCAGCGTTCTACTCGCTTCTCTGTATTTACGCACTCATCCGCTCTACATACTCCAGCGTTCTACTCGCTTCTCTGTATTTACGCACTCATCCGCTCTATGCGCTCGTCCGCTCTACATACTCCTGCGTTCTACTCGCTTCTCTGTATTTACGCACTCATCCGCTCTATGCGCTCGTCCGCTCTAAATACTCCTGCGTTCTACTTGCTTCTCTGTATTTACGCACTCGTCCGCTCTACGCACTCGTCCGCTCTACACACTCATCCGCTTAACATGTTCATCCATTCTATACACTCATCCGATCTACATACTCATTCGATTTACACACTCATTCGATCTATATAGTCATCTGTTCTTTCCTTCAGCACATTCATCTGTTCCACACGCTTCATCCATTCTAGCTATTTCATCCACGCCATTCACTTCGTTCGCTCCTCATGCATTATGTCCATTTCAGCAGTTTACATCTGTTTCCCTATGATTTATTCTGATTATCCACTTCACTGTTTTGATCTACTTTACTCGTTTAATTCTAAACAAATTTGTTTGTCCTTCTAGTTTATATTGTCAATTTCTCTCATCAGGTAGTTTGTTGGATTGGTGTCATTGAGATGCTGTTAGTCTGTTTGGGTTAGTTTGGTACCTGTTGGTTTTAGGGGAAGAGCCAGGTTTTCAGCAGTTTGCGGAAAGACGCTAAATCCTCAGTTAGGCCGATGTGGGGGTGGGAGCGAGTTCCACAGAGTGGGGGGGCAAAGGCTGAGAATGATCCGCCTAACCTGACTGAGTTTGTCTTAGGTATGACTAGGAGGCCAGCTGAGCTTGATCTTAGGGTGCGTGGGGGGGTGATAGGGTTTTAGCTTGTCTTGAAGATATTGAGGTCCGGTTTTATGCAGTGCTCGATGGGAGATGCATAAGGTTTTGAAAGTCACCCTTCGGGCTACTGGAAGCCAGTGCAGCGTCTTAAGGGCTGGGGAGATGTGGTCTCTTGGGCTGAGCGCAAGTAGCATTTTGGCAGCCGCGTTTTGTGCCCTTTGGAGTTTATTCAGTTGGTACGCGTGGACTCCGAGATATAGGTGGTTTGCGTAGTCCAGTCTTGATATAACGATTGATTGGACCGCAGAGAGTCTGTTGGGAAAGGAGAGAGATGGAAAGATGCACCTATGGGTTTTAAGGTGGTAGTGGCAGGACTTCGAGACGTTGTTGACTTGGCGTGAGATTGTTAGGTCAGAGTCAAGGGTGCATCCAAGATTTTTCACGGAGTTGCAGGGGGTCGGTGAGTTGCCCATGGCGGATGGCCAGGGTAGTGGGTGCGGAAGAAGTTCGGCGTTGCTGCATACCATGATTTCTGTTTGGGAGGGGTTTAACAAGAGGTGGCTTTGGGTCATCCAGAGTTCTATGTCGAGGAGGCCAGGTCAGGAGTTGGGTTTTGAGTTCATTAGTTTTAGAATTAGTTGAGTGTCGTCGGCGTAGTTGTAACACAGGATGTTGTGTGAATGAATTATTGGTGGGAGGGTGATCAGGTAGAGATTGAACAGGAGGGCGGATAGGCATGCTCCTTGTGGGATTCCAGTGTCGACTGGTCGGGCTTGGGAGGTGTAGCTGGAGAGTATCGTTTTTTGGTACCTATCTTTGAGGAATGAAGCTATCCATTTAAGAGCGGTTGCATGAATTCCTTGGGAGTGGTGGCGGTCTAGGAGGATGGAGTGATTGATTGTGTCAAAGGCGGCAGATAGGTTAAGAAGGATTAGTGTGGCACATCCCGCTGAGTCTGCCGTCATTTTAAGGTCATCCCAGATTGAGGTTAAGGTGGTTTCAGTTCCCTGACGGGCTCTGAAACCTGATTGTGCGGGGTCTAGGAGATTGTTGGCTTCGACAAAGGCATTTAGTTGGGGTAGGCGGTTCGGTCAATGAGTTTGGCAAGGAATCTGGTGTTTGAGATGGGGCAGTAGTTTTTGGGCTCGAGAGGGTCGAGGGAAGGTTTTTTAATTAGCGGTTTGACATGAACCGTTTTGAATGTGTCGGGAAAGATACCAGAGGAAAGGGAGGCATTTATGATGGATCTTGTGTGTTCTCCTGCGCAGGTGGAAGCGAAAATTTCTTTGAGGTATAGAAGTTAGAGAAATTGCTCTGGTGATATTGGACTAAAGGATTCGAACGTTGGTTGCGTAGTGGTCGCAGCTGGTGGGCTGGCCGATATGGGGGGGAGTATTGCCTGGTGGATGTAAGAGAGCCAGTTTGGTGGCTAGAGTATTTGTCCTTTCGAGAGCCATGGTGTAAAAGTGGAGGGAGAGTGAGTCACACAGTGATTGTGAGGGGTCGGGACGGTCGTGGTGCAAGCCAGTTTGGTGAATTCAGAGATGATTTTGTAGAGTTCTTTGCTTGGGTTCTTGCAGTTTAGGATTCAGGAGTTGTAGTGGGCTTTTTTTGCTTTCTGGATTTCGGCCTTGTACTGATAGAGGTGTCGGGCCAAGGTGGCCCTGCTCTCCTTGGTTTTGTCTTTCTGCCATTTGCGTTCTAGGTATTTATATAGTTGTTTAGTGGTCTTCAACTCAGGAGTGAACCATCTGGGGAAGAGGCCACGGCGGGTTGATGGTTTGCAAGGGGGTGTGAGCCGCATCAGAGATGCGTTGAGCCATGAGTCCAAGGTGTCAGGGGTTAGTTGTTTGAGTTGGCAGGTAGGTGGTGGAGTAAACAAGTGTTTTGAGCAAAAACAAGGGTTCCTCAATTTTATTGTAAAGGGGGGCTGTGGTATGTGAGGAAAAATATACCTGACAAAAGAGTACACTAACCACTAGCTACCCACCTCTATCACACCATAGGGGCTACTTTTCGAAAACTTTTCCTCACAATGGAAATTTCATTAGATTATATCTATCTCCACAGTCAAGGTAGTACTTTCAGCATATTTTAATCATATTTTCAAAAATATTAAAATGCATAAAAAACACATTAACAGCATTCATCAGTTGTATATTACCACGATGGAAAGAAAGAGAAAACCAATTCGCATTCTTGGCTGTTGTGAACAAAAATGCATTCACAATTGACCGACATTCGTTGGTTCAAGTGATGTTAGTAATAGTGTGTGGTGATCACGTTACAATTATACACAAACATAGTATAATGGCGTCAACAATTTGATGTGTTTCTGGGGCCAAGGACAGCACTGTTGCAGTTTACAGCTCATCAATAGTGTCCCAGGACCCGTCTTCAGGACGCAATTGGTTTAGAATAAGGTGGCACTGTCAACATGGTGCCTATGTGTCAGTGTTGTCTCCTACAGAGTGAATAAAAAAGGGGGAAAGCGAGTATAAGATTTACTCAATACATATAAAAAACCTTGTACCAGGGGTATCATAGTCATATATAAAAGAAGTAGCCAACTTGCTAACCTTATGTTCATTTCTTGGGGTGTGAATGGCGAAGCGATTGCACTAGTCAATCTAATTATGGCGGCGGTTCAGTCCGTCAGGGTAGTTCAGGCTGTAAATTAATACATGTTTGGAATCAAATAATGGTATGACATTAACTCAGTTCTTGTCACAGTTTTCTATATTAGTGGTAGATATTTACCGTCTTGTATGGATCTAGATAGGAGATTCCCAGGTGGCGTGTAGACAATGGAAATCTGTTGCATGGATGTTTTAAGCACTACATTTCCCACGATGCATCATGAAGTCTAAGTGATGGAAAAATATCAGTACCATAGCCCCTATGGTGTGATAGAGGTGGGTAGCTAGTGGTTAGTGTACTCTTTTGTCAGGTAGGTGGTGGAGACTGGAGGAGTGTGTCGGCTAGGTCCGGGACGATTATTAGTTTTTTCCAGCATTTGCGTAGATTCGATGGTTCAGAATTGAGTACGGGAAGGGGGTCGGGTGAGCGAATGGCGAAAGAAAATGAAGTGATCGGACCAGATGTAACGCTCACCTGACTCCCACGGAGGCGCTGGCCTGGTTTGCGCTGCTGTGACCTCTTCTAAGGTGATGCGCAGGGTTCGGAAGACGGACTGGACCGGGCCCCCAAATCTGGCTTGTCTGGCTCGCAGAAGTATCCTTCTGTAGGCGAAAATAGGGGATTAACTGTCTGCGGGGTAATGCAATCGGCCTCCCGCTTTTCCCTCTCAGCCTCCTCGAAACCCTTCTGTGATTCCCCGCAGCGTCTCACCTTAGGGTCTGGAAGGACGAGCTCTCCATCCTGCTTCTGATGCAGGGGCGTGTTGGTATCCAGTTACTTCACTGGATTTTCGGATTGGTGAGAACCAAACTTGCTTGGCTTCCAGGTAAGTTTTTTGATAAGAGGTTCCCCTTGTGTCCATGCATTAATGTACTAATGCTAGTGTCTTTTTCCCCATAGGGGCCGGGGTACGGAATGCCGGGGAACAGGCACCGACCCGAGATGAGAGGTGAAATCCTTGTAGAAATCAGGTAAGTCTTTAATGAGCGTTTTTTTGGTAATGTCTTTTCATTCGCTCATTAACGCTGATGTCTTTTTTTTCCCCTTAGGGGCCGGGGTCCGGAAATGCCAGGATGTGGCGCGGACCCGAAATGAAGAGGGAATGAATCAACAGGTAAGTCTTTAACATGGAGATTTAGCCTTCCTTATTCCCTTCTCTCTCTCACCTTTTTGTTCTTGTCTTTTTCTCCCTAGGCGCTGGGGCGTGACTGCGAATCCGGATGATCGCTGCCGAACATGGAGGCGCCCTGTAAAGGTGAGTGGAATGCGGCGCTGCAGCGATCGACGCGATGAGCTTTTAAATAAAAGTCTTCCTTTTCAGGATTGTCGGCGAGATGTCTCCGGGATGCGGGTTTAGCAGGTAAGGACTTTTCCTTCTTCTGTTCTCTTCTTCTCTTCCTTTGCAGGTGATCCAGGATGCTGGCAGGCGTGGCAGAAGTCAGGATGCAGGAGCAGACACGGTGAGTGTCCAGCTGTTAGATGCAGAACAACGCGAAGCAAGTGTGGCTGATCGGGTGGGGTTTAAATAGCCTTGGAAGAAGTTCCAGGTATGTATCCTTCCTCCAATCAGGTATGTATCCTTCCCGACCACGCCCGGATGGTAAATTAGTCCCACAGGTAAAGTAGTTCCTTTCAGGCCTCAAGGAGGCCGGGATCCTGCAGCATGGTCTGCATCAGGTAAGTGCACCCAAGCACTCCCATAATGAGCCTGGCGCCCATGGCGCCAGGACACTGTCCAAAGGGCCCCTATATGGGGTTGCTGGGTCCTTCCTTGGGGACTGGATGTCCGCTTTCGGGGACGCAGGGCTTGAACCGGCTCCCCGGGAGCGGGCATCATGACACCAGATGATAGGGGTTGGTGGGTTTAATTGAATCGGGGTGTTGGAGCTAAAGATGGCATCAAGAGTGTGTCCTTTATAGTGAGTCGGCCATTTATGTCGTGGTGGAGGTTGATTGCGTCTAAACATTCAACCAGAGAGTGTGTCATAGGGTTGGTGGGGATGTCGAGCCATATGTTGAAGTCTCTAAGAAGGGTGAGGTTGGGATGGTTTAGTTGAAGGGTGGCAATAGAGTCGCAGAGGTTGTTTGCGAATTGTCTATCGTAGCCAGGGGGCTTGTAGATTATTAGGAAGCTGTGAGAGCGACGGGGAGAGGGATAGTTCAATGAGGAGTGATTCGCAGGAAGGAATGGAAGGTTGGTTGTCGATGATTGATTGAGGCGTGGAAGAGAGACTTGAAGACGAATGCTACTCCCCCTCATTGATGAAAACCTGGTTTGTCAGAGGCGAGGAGGTCAAAGATGCAGTATCTGTTTTTTGCTACGGATCGGGCATTAAATAGGATGCAGTTCACATCGACAGGCGAGGTTGGTCTCGGAGCTGGAGCAAAAAGGGGTGGTGGCGGAGAGAGGAAGCCGGAGAGGGTGGGTGATGATCGATGGGAATAGTGGGCGAGCAGAAGAATTGGCGGACTGCGGACGGGATTGGGTGGATGCGTGTGTTGGGATGATCGGGTTTGGCTCGGGGGATTTGACGGTGGGGTGTGGGCGGTTAGGAGTTGCGGTTGCAGTTGATGAGAAGTCGATGGAGAGAGGTTTCAGGAAGGGTGAAGCTACGGGAGAAGGAGGTTGTGGGGGGGTGAGAGGTGGTGGGTCGAGACAGGGGAGACGAAGAGTGCTGAGAGACTGAGGGGGACCAGGTATGATTACTCTTTAGTTTCTTTGTTGCGATTGGAGTGTGAGAGAGGGTGGGGGGGGGGGTCAGAGGGGGAGAGGGATGCGGCTTCGGTTCTTGCTAGGGCTAGGCGTGCAGTTTATAGGGAGGGGAAAGGGTGCGTTCGGGGGTGGGGGTTTGTGGGCAAGGCGGGGGTGGATGCTAGCAGGGCGGTGTGCCCGCTATGATAGTGAGGGGAGCGGGCATGGTTAACGTAGGCTGGTCGGTGGTGGGGTTCGGGGGAGGAGTGGTCTTAGGCTGGTTGGCTCGCCATCGTGCCCCTCTGGCTTGGTGTTTGGAGAGGGCAATGGTAGGGAATGCAAAGGAGGGTGGGATGATTTGGGAGGGGGGGGGGGGACAGGAGGGAAGGCAGATCGGATTGTAAGACCTCTGTGTAACTTCATTTATTGCTCACATTCCCTCTTGAGATCAGTCTGGCTGCTCAGGTCGCTATCACAAACTGTGTAGTACAGACTTATACCAAAGGTTGGTTTTGCTTACACCTTTAGTCCTAATTGTATGTGGTGGTCCCAGAGGGTACTGCATGCAATTCTGCCTAACTGTGTATACTTGTAACAGGGTCGGTTTAATATGCGATTTCTAAGACTGAGTGTCACTGCATGACTGACAGGGTCTACTACCCTTGATTTACTGATGGTATTCTAAAAGTATATATAACCTGGTTTTACTCCCCAAGAATAGCTGACTGCCATTCTGAACGTGTTGTAGGTTTCACTAACCTTGACTACTGATTGTATTCTCAATACGGTTATACTTTGGGTTGTATCGCAGAAGTAGCGAGTTGGGTTTTATAATTGTGTTAATATGATGTTAATACTACTTACCTTTTCCAAGATTTATCTTGGTCAACTTGTATTTTAAATAACCCTTTTTATTTTACAATACATAGTGTTTCAGTGGACCATGTGTACGCTACCATTTCTCTGTACCAAGCTACAGCCCTCTCTCCCTACATAGATAAGCCTGGCTGCCCTGTCCATGCTACCCGAATTCTCAGCCGGTACATCCTTCTACTAAGAGTGGAGCATATGTACTGCCTCAGATATGGTTTTTATGATGTCCCGGTAGGACTTTATAAAAACTGTCCTAACGGGGACCCTTTCTACTTTCTTTTTGTGCATTTTCCCCTTTTTAACTTTTGACATTTCTAATTTTATTTTGGTGGCCAGAATGACTGCTCAAGGCCACCTGCCCCTACCTCATTCTTCTTTTACACTTTAAGATGATATGCTTCTGTGTTGCACAAAAGGCTCCCATGGGTGCTTCTTGAGCACCCTATTTGTGCCATAGGGTGATTATAACGCCCTTCGTTGGTTTAAGTTGATAGACTGGAGGCAGCTAATATTACGTTTTGGTTAACCACGGGTGTAGGCTGATTTACCACATTTGTAGTTTATGGTAGCGACTGAAGTACTAATGGGTTTTAAGTGCTCCTCTCAGCCATTTTATTAGGGTTAACTTTGTACTGGTCAACTTCGGGACAGGCCTAAAATGGTTGTTCTGCCCACAGGAGCTCTTCGTGAGCCTTGGACAGAAGCGCCAATAGTGCTGTGAACTGGTTTAGACCAGTACCCTGATCGGCCACTACACCACTGTGGGGCTGGGTGTTGTGGTTTATGGTGTCAGCCTAATTGGCAGGCCACCACAATATTTGATCTAAATCCCCTAATGGGATGGGTGGGCTTTCAGAAGCTAGCCATTGAGGGACATAGTTCTTGAACATTGAAAACATGTTTTTCTGTGTCTGACTAAGTGCTTTGGGTAAATAAACGTGTAATGTTTTGACAAGTGATTTTAGGCCACTGTGCTTGGAAGCATCCGATTTGTAGAACTGTGTCTGCAACCAGCTTTATACATTCAGGCTTTTTTGAGGGAGTGGTTACATTAATATAACTAAAGATCATAAATGAACGTGCTCAGTATGAGCAATTTACACTTATTCGAGATACTTTTAATTTGATAAATGAAGTTGGGTCAAATTAATATTGATTCGAATTTTGTGTTCTATCAAATGTGATATTTTGGAGCAAATATTCATGGCATTAAAATTGACACGGTAGATGACCTACATTATTGACTTTGCGATTAAATGACCAAGGATTCCATATCGTTTAGGAAGTACAATTTTTTTTATGCCAACTATAAACGTTTTCACCTTTCTTCAAGAAATAAAATGCCTTTTATCATCAATCAACGTATTCTCCTTGCTTTCAGGACTTTCAGGAACTCTGGCTGGATTCTGAGCACCACACTTGTCCTCTCTGTGGTGGTCCTGCTCTGGATTTGTTGTGCTACTGTTGCTACCGCTGTAGATCAATACGTTCCAACTGAGGTATTTCTACTGCATATCCTATCAGAGAAAATAAGCCTGCCATTTGAAGTGTACCTTTTTATTATAGTACAATGTTCTTACATTATTCACCAGGATCTTTACCTCTGTGCAAATAAGTGGTGTTGAGAAAAGACTTGTTTTAGTGACTTTTTTTGTTTACCTGTTGGCACATTCATTTTAAGTTTAATTGCTTGAGCTTTGTATGAATTCCACCGAACCAAAATCCCATGGGCCTATAGATTCAGACGTTATAATATGGACTTCAAGAAAAGTTAAAATAAACCAAACTTAAATGAAGTTTGGGAATAGGAGGGGATTTTGCCAATGATCATGGATGCTAACCTTGGTGGGTAAGCAGTAAAACTTTGAGGTGTGGCAAAAGCATGGGAATAGTGTAGGGGGCATATTTAGACCGGACTCTGCACTGCACCTAGCGTTGGTCTGTATGATTGTAAAGGATACCTGATCCCGAGCGGTTCCGAGATGCAGAGATCCAGCTGCTTCAAGGGCGTTTTTGGCGCTAGCTGCGTCATGCTCCCAGATTCCCATGGGTATTTTTGGGCTTGCTTGTGCAAAAGAAATCTGCATCCAGAACATTCCTAGGAGTCTGAAGGTTCTGTGGGCTGATCGCTTTAACCAGTGCTCTGTGGCACACAACGCATTATATAGTAAATCTCATCATGATCATTGCCTTTCAGAACCTGAATAGTTCTGATGAAGTCATTGATGCAGCTTGTCTCATCTGCACCACACGATGTGTCCCAGCGGCAATAATCGAGAATTCAATTTATACGGTTTATTTGTAACCATACGGAATGTCAACTATTAATCTGAGGACCGTTTCCAATGCGATTTCTTTCTTTTTTAAAAAATGTTTATTACAAAATGTATAAAGCGTAAAGAAGCCTACCCTGAACGCAGCATAGTGCTTTACAGTGAAACCCTAAAGGAGTAAAAACATACATTTTACCACATTTAGATTAAGACAAATGAGTAAAACAGCATTTATAACCTAAACAGTCGGAATGTTAAAAATAATCTATAGGTAAGCCATTTAAATTAAATGAGTCTTAAGAGCTTTTTGAAACAGCATGAGAGAATAAGCAGACATTTGTTGGGGCAGAGAATTCCAAACTTGAGCAGCAGAAGAGAAAGCTTGTGTTGAACGCCTAGCAGCTTCCAGGAACAAAAGTTTTTGGATTACGGATGAGGTATATTTACAATCCTAAAATGTAAAGGAATGCATATGAATTTTTGCTTACCTCACTTTGAATATGATAGTTTATTTGGATATGTTTTTGATGTGATGTCATCTGATTCTACCTCCCTTTTCTTTATGATTTTTTGCCAATCTGACTTTGCCTACTATCATTTTGACTCGACTACTCCAATTACCACCTGGTTTATGCCTCATGCTCTGTACCGGCCACAGGATTCCTCTCACTACTATTTTCTATTGTGGTCCTTGTTGGGTAAGATTTTCATATCTATGATAAATCTTCCTGACGGTTGTCAACCCAAGAAATGTTTGCTTTGACTAGGTAACTATTTTACCATGTCCCTAGGTGAAGGGCTATCTTTTCCCCCTCTCACCTAGTCTTTTACTCTTTACGGGTGACTTTTTTTATGTCTCTCCATAGTGTATGGTTGGAGTTAGTTTCCTATAACTTTTGGGCTTAGGCTGGGGTTCCCCTTTGGGCTTCCCTGTTAATTTGTCTTTCATGTACTTGGGTGAACATTTTTGTTACAATTGCTAGTTTGCTTGAATGGCTGCTGGTAGTGGTTTAACCTTAGGAGTCTAAAACTCTTCAGCCCTTTGTCTTTCACCTTGCCTGAAAGGAGCCCAGTCTCAATGGGGAGGCGGGGGTGGGGGCAGGGGTTGGGGGGCACGGTTGGACAGCCAGACTGCCCCTTTCTGTAAAATGTAGGTAGAGATTGCAGAAGTTGTGCTGTAGTTCCTGTTAAAAATTCTGAACCTGCTGACAAGTCGACAACTGAAGCTGAAACCGATGAGTAAGATGAAGAAACTACGGCCCTAGCGGTTACCAGCGACCGGAAAGGCTGCTGTGTAACTAGAGCCTGCTGTAAACCTTCCTTCCAATCGACCTGGGGGGTCCCGAACGTGACGTCTCCTACCCAGAGGCTGCTGAGATCCACTAGTCTCAAGAAGACCTGCATTTTGAGCCATCCCATGACGTGCTGCGACCTTGCCGGGCTGCATTACTCTAGGACCTCGAGCCATAGTGCGGTGCATGGTCTTCTTAATTCCGAATAAGCTGAAACTTTGGCATCCTGCTGGACCTCCAGAGACCCGGTTTGTGTTCTTGAAGTTCCCTCACCAGAGTGCTGGACCAAGTTTAGAGACGAAAATGTGACCAGCGATATTCAGTCTTCTACTGGCTCTTGAAAATGGTGCCAGCTGCAACCAGCTGTGAAGAAACTCTTGCCTGGAGCCTTCTCCGTTGATCCCGGCTGCAAAACCCCTTACCAAGTCCTGTCTTCATGACAAAGGAATCCATCGACTGGGTTTTTTAGCTGCAGATCTGAAGTCCTCCTGATGCAAATTATTCTTCTGTGCTGATGTACTGTGTTGGCTTGGGTTGTTGCTTACCCCAAGTCTCTTGCGATTCCTGTATAGCCTTGGGAGTGTTCCTTGTGATTGGGAGCCCTCTCATCCAGTTCACCCATGCCCACTGCTGGAATCCTCCTAGGGGGGGGCCTTCACAGAAATCCCTGGACCGTAACTAACTTTAAAGTGAAATACTTGTTTGAAGAGACTTCAGTTTGCAAGGAACTGAATCCCATGTCACCCTGCCTACAGTTGGCACCTAGGCACTAGGGGCCTTCTTCTGCCTCTGAGAGAACTCATGCTATAGACTAGGGAAGGACTGGATAAGAAAAAGATTCTGTCTTGAAAAGTATAAGTGTTTAAAATTTACTTGTGAAACGGTTGGTAACTGTCCTCTCTGAGAGTGAGCAGTTAAAGTTCTTACTTACCTTAAATGTGTTGTGCCATTCCGAAAAGTATATGTAAGGTTATTTTACTCACCCCTGAATTGGTTATGCCCTTACCCAAAAGTAATGCTGTTGGCTTCACTTTACTATTTCTTTCAGAATAGTAGTGTATATGTTTTTCCAATTGGGTCTTGCTGCCCCTGACCTGGTGTAAAGCCTGTTTGAATAAGTCTGGCTTGGGTTTTACTTACCTTGAATAGCTGTGTACAATTCTTAATTAGTGTATTGTACGTTTTACTTACCTTAGTCTGCCTTGTGCCATCCAGTTGGAGAGTTATTACTTTCCTTAGTCTGTATTTCACTGAACTGAAAAGCACCTTTAATAGTATATTACATACTTAAGTTTTACCTGCTAGAATAGCTGTGTGCCATTCTTAAAAAGTGTCCTGTAGATGTAGCTTACTTTGGTCTGCCTGGTGCAATCCTAAATTAGTGTACAAAGTTATTGCCTACCTTAGTCTGTGTTCCACTGATCTGAAAAGTAATTGTATAATAAACCATACGGTCTTACTCGCCTGGTACAACTGTGTGTCATCCTGAAAGTAGTTATCGTCTTATACTGTTCCATGAATTTGTGTTAGACTATTCAGAAAGGTATCCTGGTAACAGGGGCGATTACCTAAGTCATTCCTTGACTAAGTGTCACTGCATGACTGACAGGGGCCACTACCCTTGACCTACTGGAAAGTAATCTAAAAGTAACTGATGGTTTTACTCCCCATGAATAAGTCTCCTACACTAAATGTTTGATAAGTTCCGACTTCCCTAGAAATACTGTTAGTTTTCTGAACGGGATCTATGCTTTGGTCTGTGCACCTTCAAGCATTGTGTTGTGTTTTTATAATTGTGTTTATATATAATGTGTTAGTAGTTATTTTCTCAAGATTCCGCTTGACCTACTTGTAAATAAATAAACCCTTTATGTGTACAATAGGGTTTCTTGAAACCATGTGTATGCTACAATTTCTTTGTACCAAACTACAGCCCTCTCTTCCTCCTAAGATAAGCCTGGATGCTCTGTCTATGCTACCAAATACTCAAGTGGTACAGCCTTAAACTAAGAGTGAAGTTTTGTTCTGTCTCAGTTGTATGGTTTTACCAAGCCCTTAGTTGGACTTCAGAAAAACAGTCCTAACAATCCTCTGTTTGATTTGTTGCATTTTAATACGAACACTATATGCATGATTGACATTATGATGATCAGATTACGAAGATATGCCCTGACGAATGACAATGTGCAAGTCCGAAATGCATTGGCACTCTGTGCATCTTCATGAACAAGTGACTGAATAAATCGTGGTGTTTTGCGAAAAGTGGAATTGAGAATTTAATTGGACAATCCATTACTACTATCAAACGTGAACAGAGATCTGACATTTTCACCAAAACCACAGAGTGGTTTGATATGATATGGCATTTATAATGTGCCTGTACACAAGTGTTTCTAGGCACGACAAGAAAAGGAGGGGGAAACGGAGGGAGGACAAAAACAAATATCTTATTGGGCCTCGTCATTCAGATCGCGCAAGTGCAGGGAATTGGGAGGGGAGAAGTGCCAGGGTGGGTGGAGAGAAGTGCAGGTAACTCAATAAGTGCAGCCAGCGTGTGGCTCGTAAGTGCAGAGAGAAGGGACTGTAGGGTTACAGATACAGACCATAAGTGCTGGTGGCAACTGGATATCCATGAGCCTGGACCCTATGTTAGGGAGAATTCTCAAAAATGTGCTAATTCCCTCCACCTTAGAGACCCCCATCAACTTTGCTGGATTTTGAGGACTTGATTTCTTTTACCTGGAGAGGGACCCCTTTTCCCACTCATGTATTTGACTGTGTTTTTTTTTTTTACACTGTTTCTTTTGGTTTTGGAGTCTAACCAGCTCCATAGGCGGCATCTTTTACATCTGTGTTACACAGCACCTTCAGTGCAGTGGCACAGGGAAGTCTTCCAGGCTTCCCAAGATTTAAATACCTTCTCTAGGATCAACTACTGTTTCTCAGAGCAGCAGAGTGAAATTGACTTCACTTAGTCTTGTAAAATTCTAGACCCAGCATACCCAATGTTACAATAGAGTGCTGGATGGGTTACTTAGTATCCCCTATGTCTAGTTACTCATGTAACAGTAAAATGTTACCCTTTCCCCTCAGAATGGCTGGTGGCAGTGGTTTTACAACAAACTACCATGACTTACCCTGACCGGGAACTGTTCGCAGCTCCGGTAATGTTAAATTGTGTGAACCAGGTTTTTCAAGATGATTCCTGAGCCTCCTTTGTTAAAACGGTTCCCGGTCTTTTTTTCGCCATGTCTTTGTGGAAAGGTTCTTCTTGAGTCTTTCTCTGCGTGCCAAACCCGGTATGGTCTCTTTGTTCATTCGCCTTTGGCGGCCTTCAGGAGTGAAACCCACCTATAGCGCCCGAATGTCTGGAGTGGGCAGGAAGTGAGGGAGGTGCCCAAAACTCCCTGTGCTTAGTCTCCTAGGGACCCAAATGCACTCTTTGGTGATTGGCTGGCTGGCTGTCCAGCAAGGACAGCCACCCTGCTGGGTGAGTGACAGCTAGGCTGGAATGAATGGGAGAGAACTGAATAGAAGGCAAGTCCTTTGGCTTGGAAGGCAGAGACGACCACTGGATGAAGGAATCGAAGAAGAGCTTGAAGAGGACGGCTGCTGCAACTCCTGGACCGTTGATTTGCCCGGTGAAGCCCTGCTGCAGGACCGAATCACCAAGTTCGCATCGACCGAGAAGCCCTGCAAAGGAAAACTTCTCCCTTTGAGTTGGTAGGACCAATCAACTCCCAAGTAAGCCACCTGGACACCCATCTCGGAACTGGTTGAATTTCCTCAGAGTTGCTGCAGGAAACCGTAGAGCCAGAGAGAGGGACACTCTATTGTGTGCATTGCTTGTAAGCTGGCCTAAAGCTTTTGGAAGACCCTCTGGACTCCGACAAAGCAGGGGTGACCGAGCCTGACCCCTTCAGTTGAGTGCAGGACCTCAAATGCAAAGAAAGTCCATCTTGACAGCCAGAAACCGCACGTATTGCTATTTGCTGTACCGCAAGGAGCTGAAATGCGAAACAGCCACTGAAAGTAAAGTTTGTTGGTTGCCAGCTTTGACAGTCAGTACAGTGCAGGAGTCCCACGATGTCCTACCTCTTGTCCCCAGGATTGAGGGTCAGGAACAGTGAGATCTGCAGAGCTGTACATGAACAGAAGTCTTCAGGAGCTTCTTTTTCTTCTTTATTAAGGTATTGTAAAACTAGCCTAAGAGGACTTGCCTCTTACTGTGGAAGTGCTTGTAACTTCTGCAACTCACAGGTCTAATCAGCTTGTGGCCCTACATTTGATTCTTCTTTTTCTCAGACTCCTAAGAACTTGTGCACATACTTTTCCATTTACCTGCCTGAAGTGTTGCATCCTATACAGAGACTTTGGCCTATGACTTTGGCTTAGCCTATTGAATTGAATGAATCTTCTCTTGCTATCTGAAAGTATTTGCCCTGCTTATGAATATTTGTAAATTCTTGTGTTCTAATAACCTTTGCCTTTTACTTACCTTTTAAAGAGTATTCTGTATGCCAACAGTAAGGTATTAATGTCCCCAGCACCCTTGTCAATTAAGTCACCTGTGGGTGTAGGTTGTGTCTGTGGGCCATCCCAAAAGGGCCTTTTCTGATCCAGAAACTCATAGTATATAGTATTTATGTGTATTTGTGTGTTACTAGTATATTGCTTCCTTCTAAAGAAGGCTTTATAACTGACTGATACATTCATTGTTTATGCAGGAAACCTTGAGTGTAAGAGTATATTTGAATACCTGTAACTGAATCTTTGTGTAACTCCACTCCAGCTCACATTTCCCCTCTTGAGATGAGCCTGGCTGCTCAACATGCTACCAAAATTGTGTAGTACAAGCTTATACCAAAGGTTGGGTGCCTATACCTGTAGTCATAGTTGTTTGTAGTGTAGGGTACTGCATTCAAACATTGCCTAACACCCTAGTTCAGAGGGTAGCCAGGTGACCAGTCTGTAGAGAAGTAGTGACATCAGCAGGGGAGAGAAAGTGAGAAAGCAGAAGCGAGTTGCTTCCAGAACCGGGGGTGGGTTGGTTCAAGTTTGAGAGGCGGGGAAACTGTTCCACAGGGAGGCCACAGCGAAGAGAGATCTGCCTCCGACTCTCTGCTTGGAAAAGCGTCTAACCCTCAGAGTTGGAAGTGGAGGAGCGGAGATCTCGAGAAGTGAGATGTTTAGGAAGAGAGTTGGAGGTAGTACAGTCCCAAGCCCCAGAAAGCCTTGGACGATGCAAAGGGTCTTGAACTTGGTCCTTGCTGCCACAGGGAGCCAGTGGCGAGATTTCAGAGCTGGAGAGATACGATCCCTGGGCTTGAGTCCAAGGACAAGTCTCGCAGTCCTGTTCTGGATAAGTTGTAGATGTCGGAGAGTAGAAGCAGGCAGATTTAGAAAGAGGCTGTTGCAGTAGTCCAGCCTAGAGAGGACCAGAGCTCTGGAGACAGTGAGCCTGTCAAGGAAAGTGGGGAAAGGAGGAATACCTCTGAGGAGGTGCAGCTGATAGTTTGACATCTTAGAGACGTCAGAGATGTGAGGAGGGAAGGTGAGGGTTGTTGGGCAAGATTGGATGCAATAACCCTGTGGGAGACTACACCAGCCTTCTCCGCTTGGTAATAGGTAACCCACCTATTACTATAGGTCTGTATTACACAAGTTGGTAGAGTGACTGAGCAGCCAGACCTATCTCAAGAGGGTAAATGTGAGCTGTAGAGATGTAAAACTGGGATTCACATTTACAAGTATCCAAATAACACTTGCACACAAGGTTTTCTAGTAAAATAATTAACGGTCGTTTTTAAATAAGCCTTCTTTAAAAAGGGCACAATGTGCAACAATACAAATACACTTCATAACACTTTCTCTGATTGAAAATAAGCAAGTAGATGCTCTTTAGAGATGCTTCATACACACTTACTACACCCTGAGGTGACTTCCATTAATAGGAGAGTACTTAATACAATTCTGATGTTGTGGCAAAGGAGGTTAGGGTAGGAAAAAGGTTATCGGATCACGTGAGCACTTTACAATCCCCCAATGAAGTCGAGATTAGATCTTTCCCAGCAATACAAGTTAAACTTAACACCTATGAGGGACAATTAGAATCAAAGACAATGGGTCAGAAGAGTCTGCAGGAGGCCAGGACCGCCCAAAAAAATGTGAACCGTGTGTATGGAGCTGAGACACTTCTTTAGATCGTACAAAAGTCTTGCACAAAAGTTGGAGAGTTTGTGAAGAAATCACTGTTGGGCCACACGCTGTTAGGCTTGTGAAAGTCAGAGCTGAAATCAACAAAAAGCAGATACTGCAAGTCTCAACTGAGATAATGCAAGCTACAGACAAGAGGTAATTACCCCCTTAGTCAAGACAGTACCTTAGGTTTGAAGAAGAGGATCCTGCTGGCTTCTTGTCTGGTTGCAGTCTTCCAGATCCTGGGTTCCTGGGCCTCAGTTGTGGGGACAAGGAGGATGTCTGGAGGACTCATGCACTCCAGTTTGAAGGTCAGCGGCAGCTACAGGCTATCGGTTCAGCGGCACTTCACAGTTTCAGCTACCGGCAAATAGCACCACCGCACTCTGGTGAGGTGACTGCTTTGGGATGGGCCTCAGGATCTTCCTGGAGCATCGGTCCGGTTTAAAGACGATGCACTCGACTATGGGTTACTCGACCCCTGGAACTTGGTTCCAGCAGCAGCAAAGAAGTACAGCCAGTTGGGGAAGGTCCTCCAGCAAAGTTTGTCTTGGGGTTAGTTGGTCCCACCAACCCAAGGGAACCGTTGTCCGTTCCGGGGCTTCTCTAGTCGATTCTGAATTTGAGCTTCAGCACTGCAGCAGGGCTTCACCGGGCAGTTCCAACGGTCCAGGAGGGTGCTGCAAGCTTCACTTTAAGGTTCCTTCGGATGTTTCGTCCAGTGGTTGACTCTGCCTTCAGTTCAAGCCTCACCTTTTATGCAGTTTTTTTCCCATTCATGTACAGCCTAGCTGTCACTCGCACAGCAGGATTTGGCACCTTTTTCAAGTGCGCAAAAAAAAGAGAGAATGTCGCTGGTCGGATTCTCGTCGTTTGAGGTCCAGCACTCTGGTGAGGAGACTTTTCCGACTGGAATTGTGCCTCTGGAGATCCAGCAGGATGCCCACGAAGTTTCAGTGAGATTCTGAATTCAGAAGACTTGAGGTACCCGAGTATTAGGGTATTGCAGCCCTGCAAGGCCGCAGCACAGTGTGGGATGGCTCAAAATGCAGGTCTTCTTGAGTCCAGTGGGTCTCGCCAGGCTCTGAGGGTGTGGGGGTCACCGGTTTTGGATTCGCCAGGTCAATTGGAAGGTGTTGGGACAGTTTTTCTGAAGTCCAACTAAGGGCTCAGTAAAACCATTCAACTGAGGCAGTACAAGACTCCACTCTTAGTATAAGGCTGGACCACCTGAGTTCATAGTAGCGTAGACGGAGCACCCAGGCTTATCTTGGGAGGGGGAGAGAGGGCTGTAGAATCAGTACCAATGAAATTGTAATACAAATGGTCCAAAGAGACACTGAAACACTTTGTATTATAAAAATAAAGGATTTTATTTAAATACACGTAGGGCCAGATAAATCTAGGGGTAAGTAAGCACTAACACATTAAATGAAATCACAATATAAAAACACACTATACTTGCAGGTACACAGACCCAAGTATAGACCTTATTTGGAACCCCTGACAGTAGTTCTGGAGAAGTCCAAACCTTTTCATACACATTCAGTATAGGTCAAGCCTATTCTTGGGGAGTAAAAACCAATGGTTACTTTTTACAATTACATTCAGTAATGCAAGGGCGGTAGACCCTTCCAGTTGTATAATGATGCTCAGTACACATCACTTAATCAGTCAACTGGACAATATACTTTTGGTGAATAGTGGAACACTTATTCTAGGTGCAGTAAAAAACCTAGAACTACTTTTGTGATAACACACAGTTATACTAGGTGAGTAAAACCGAAGGATGTAATATACAATTACAGGTGCTTTTGAAATCTGGGAACCCCAGATTGAGGTAAGCAGTAACTCTTGTAACTTATTTTTGGATGGCACACAGCTAACACAAGTTAAGTAAAACCCACATACCTTTTTTAACCTCACAATGAAGGGGAAAGTAAAACCCAATGTTACACTTTACTGAATGACTGTTATTCTAGGTAGGCAACAACCTGATAAAGACTTATTAAGGACAGGCTAGCAGCAAGTCAGTGGAAGCAAGACCCAGTTGGAGCGCACTCGTACAATTACCCTGCATGAATAATCTGGTGAAACCAACACTTTACTTTTGGGAAGAGGCACAACCTAATCACAGGAGAGTAAAATACCTTCACATCTACCTATTCGACTGGCAAAACAGTTGCTAAGGAAGAAAAGATGTTAACCATACTTTTAAGAATAGTACACCACACATTCAAGATCAGTAAGAACTTGTGTAACTGTTCACTCTTAGAATTAGTTACCAACCAACTCTTTCCAAGTAAGTAACTTTTAAACACTACCTTTTCTTTTCTAGGCAAAAGGCCCAATCCTTTCAAAGTCTTTCTCTTATTCTTGGAGCATGAGTGTTTTCAGTGGCAGAACGGGGTCACTAGGACTAGTGACCAACAGGCAGTGTCAGAATAGGTTCTTTAGAGTTCCTTAGGAAAACTAGACAAATGGGTAAGAGTGTCCAGGGGCTTCACAGAAGACACCCTAGCAGGATTCTAGCAGTGGGACAATCGCAGAAAACAACCCACAGCTACACAGAAATCCTAACAGTATTAAGGTAAGTACATACCCAAGCCAACACAGTACCTCAGCATTGAAGATTTTGCAGCAGGAGGACTTCAGGGTCTGCAGCCAAATACCCAGCCAGTGGATTCCTTGTTGTGGTGACTGAAAACAAGACCTCAGAAGGGACTTTGCAGCAGGATCAATGAAGAAGGCTCTAGGCAAGGTTTCTCTTGCGGTTCAGAAGATGTGGCGCCTTTTCAAGGAGAAGACAGAAAATCGCGGTTGAATTCTCATCATCACCAAGGTCCAGCACTCTGAGGGCACTTTTCAGACTTTATTTGTGTCTCTGGAGATCCACCAGGATGCACACGAAGATTCAGTGAGATGTGGAATTCGGAAGACTGTGAACTTCACGATGGCTTGAGGTCCCAGGGTATTGGAGTATTGCAACAACGCAAGGTCACAGCACCGCGTGGGATGGCTCCAAATGCAGATCATCTTGAGTCTAGTGGGTCGCAACAGGCTCTGGGTCGGGGTTGTCATTTTCGGAGTCGCCAGGTCGATTGGAGGGAATGGCTACAGTAGGCTCTGGTTACACAGCAGTCTTGCCGGTCGCTGGAAATCATTTCAGCCACGTTTCCTTTTCCTTCCTTTTCGGTTTTGGTTCCAGTGGCCGACTTTTCTTCAGCTTCCGGGTTCGCTGTATTTATCAGGAATTACAACGGTTGTCGGTCAAAATATCGAGAAAAAAAAAATCTCGAATGACAAAAAGGTCAAGAAAAAAAATCTCGGAAAAAAAAGTCGAATTTCTCTTTTTAATTATATATTTATTTTGGGGTCCGGGATAAAAAAAATGGTAAAAAAAAAAATTAAAAAAGGGTGGTTGGGGGGAACCCCCCCATTTAGAATAAAAAAAACATCATAAAAAAAATGCGACTTTTTTTTTCCGAGATTTATATTTTCGGTATTATGACCATAAACCAATTACAACACAACCTCCTGCATTCTCTTCCCGCATTTTACATGAAGGGGCGGTCTGGTTGTCCAATCGGGACAGCCAGCCCCCCACTGGGATTTGTACCCATTTAAGCAAGGCGTAAGACAAAGGGCTGTGGAGTTATGGACTCCTCCCTCACTTCTTAGCCTCATAGACAGACTGCAGCCTGGGCAGGGAGTCCTGGGGACTCCTGCTGAAGAAAAAGAATCGCACAAATTCCCGCCCTGGATGTCTGGGGAAGGGACAAGAAACGACGAACACTAAATTGGCGAAAAAAGAAGATGGGGGTGAGGGGGTGGTGCATTTTGGTAAAATGAGCACCCTTGGGTGCCTTTACTGCAGCTGTGCACACAGCCCACGGTAAAGGTGCACCACATTAATACAAGGTATCACTGCCACCAGCCGTTGAAGGTAAGCTTGTCCCTGTAACAGAATTTTCAGTTTAGTGAAAGGGGATACATTGTATCTCCCCAGCACTCCACATAAGGTGGGGTGTGCTGGCTTCACAGAATAAAATGTAAAAGGGATCCAAAGATCCTTTCCACCCTTGGGAACTGTAGTTCCCTCAAGGTTAGCAAAAGAAAGTTAAAAGGGGAGAACCCAGCAACAGCAGGCGCTTATTGGCAATAGTTGTTAAAGAGGATAACTTTAAAAAGACCATATGGAGAGTCAATAAAATGACACCCATAAAAAGAGTTCAAGATTATGTGAGTATGGAAAAAGGTTCCCACTTACTGAGGTATTAAGGACAAATATCCCACTAGTAAAGCAAAAAGTTCTGGGGTTGACCCAGGTCAGGAAGATTTACCAGTTCTGTGAAAATCTTACCTAACAGAAGGAAGAGCTACAGCAGGCTCTGGTTCTACAGCAGGCTCTCCGGTCGCTGGAAATCGTCTCAGTATTGGGAACCCTTTCAGAACAGCCAGCCTCCCAGTTTAAACTGGAATCTTGCACTCAGGCTCAAAGACAAAGGGCTTCAGAGATGTGGACTCCTCCCTTGCTCCCTGCCTTCACAAACACTGTGGAGCCTGGGCGGGGGAGTTCATAGGACTCCTGCCACAGATGATCATCACTAAAAAGGAATTTCCCACCCTGGACGTCAGGGGGAGGGGGTGGTGGAGAGGGAGGAACAAGAAAGGACAAGGAAAACTAAAAGGGTGGAAAAACAAGACGGGCCATTTTGATAAAATGAGCACCCATGGGTGCAAACAGCCTGCGGTAAAGGTGCACCGAACACTGCCCCAGCCATTAAAGGTAAGTTTGTCCTTGTAACATCAATGTTAGATTTTAAAATGAGAAACTGGGTATCCCCGATCTCCCCATCACTCCACATAAGGTGGTGATTTTGCCTAATAAAATGTAAAAGGGATCCAAAGATCCTTTGTGCCCTTGGGAACTGTAGTTCTCACGTTAGCCAGAGAAAGTAAAAAAGGGGAGCCCCTAAGCAATCCAGCAACAATAGGCACCTATTGCCAAAAGTTTCCAGAGGATCATTTTTAGCAGACACTGTGGAGAGTCTTAAAAATTACACCCATAAAGAGTAAAAGATTCTGTGAGTGTGGAAAAAGGTTCACACTCGGAGGTACAAGGAATAATAATCGACCAGTAAAAGCAAAGGGTTCTGGGGTTGGCACAGGTCAGGAAGATTTATCATTGCTATGAAAATCCTACCTAACATGTTTTTGTATTATTGTAATGCCATGTGCCTAGCTTTCATTATCTAGCTGCCCTGCTGCAGATGTGTTCTGGCTTTGTCGTTTACATTCTGGTGCTTGTAGATTTTCTATCCTCATTGTTAATACAAGTCCGAGACTGCAAAAAAAAAACTGTGAGGAAGTCCTGCTTTAGGATAGTCTGTGTTCTCGTACATAAAAATATAACATTACTGTTGGGAAAATAAACCAGATACATTAAACCAAAAAATTTGATATGATTAGAGAAATCTAACTGCAATGCTGCCTTTTATGCATCGCTTGTTGATTTTAATAGCTGCCTTGTCAATTCTTGCAGAAGCTGAGCATCTACGGAGACATGGAATACATGAAAGAGCACAAACTGAATTTGTACCCACCCGCCTCACTTGTTCTTGTTAGAAGCAAAGAAGAAGAAATTGAAGAAGCTGGCCCCTTACCTACAAAAGTTGACCTGGCCCACTCGGCAATTTAAAGGGAATTGTGTTCGTTTATATTTAAACAGACTTAATTCTAAATTCCGACTTGTATCCCTTTGGGGGTTTTGCTCTACTGTTTTCCTTAATCTCTAGTGATGCTGTGAAGGGGTCGAGGGAATAGGGAATATGTAATTACAAATAATTCTACAGCATCTGTTGGCGACAGTAGAATGTTACTGATTTATTTTTCTTCTTTTTTTTACATTTCTTATTGGCAAGAAGAAATGAATCTGGGGTTTCAAGATCTATTCTGTTTTTCTTGTGTATTATCTACAGTGTGTTCCACATGCTTACATGGTGGCACATCTTAACGTTGTATTTTAAGAATACTACTGCTGTACAGGTTCTGAGTGAGAGTGTAAAAAGCATAGGATGAAAATGTGGGGTCATGCAGTTTTTTTTCCTTGCTACATCTGTGCAACCCCTACACCACAGTGAGTTCGAAAAGCTGAGTAAGTTGTAACGTATTAAACAGAAGGTGAGAGAACCTTGTAATAATGAAAAAAAATGTGATTTTAATGTTTGCAATTAAAATTGTCATCTGTTTCCTTGGTTTGAATAGGACCCATCTGAGTGCAAGGGGAACTTGGAGGGAGGGACGGGGATTGTATCTGGCCTCAGTCCATACTAAATATGTATGTATTATCCAAAAAACAGCTTTTTAAAGCAAATTAACCTTTGCATCAGTAGCAACAACAACAAAATCAACTTGCCAATGGTGACATTGAGCCTCTTCGTTGCTTGTAGGGTGCACATGATTATAAGCCCATCTAATCGGTTTTG
This sequence comes from Ambystoma mexicanum, assembly GCF_040938575.1. NCBI lineage: Eukaryota > Metazoa > Chordata > Amphibia > Caudata > Ambystomatidae > Ambystoma > Ambystoma mexicanum. Next base: position 1,304,512,962 of record NC_090922.1, read on the forward strand.
TTATGTTATTAGCAGTTCTGTATAGCATGCCGTGTAGCACGTGGCTGTTTTCAGTTTTCTGTCCCTGAAATTGGATGCACCTGTAGAATTAATGGGCCTTAAGAAGTCTACAGACAGTTGCTAGATGTTCGATTTAAGGCAGCAGCCTGGTTTGTAATTGTTCTGCCCTCAAACCTTGTTTTGACAACCTGATGAGATTAAGGTTTGTGGTTTTGTGGAGTTTACTACCCCTTCTGTTGTTAAGGTGCATGTCAAATGTAAAGAAGATGTTCTTTCATTTGTTCTTTTAAAGATTTATGCTCACAACGTCTCTGGTACAGGTCAGGCTCAAATTCGTCTCGAGTGCCAAGTTCGTCATTACAACTCTATGTATATCAGCAGTATGCTATTTTGGACTCGGAAGATTCCGAAGCCAAAGCAGATTAAGAATATCATTTTTTTTCTTTATAATAAATTAGTTAAGCTAGATCCCTTGAAGGTTGATGGGTTCAGGTCCCCTTAAGATAAGGATACATAAACACAATTCCCACCACTTAGTTCTTTTGCTAAGATCCATTCCATTTGTCTGACATTGATGCAACCCGCTGTGTTAAGAATATGTTGTGTGGGGTGTTTCTTTCCTTAGTTTTCTTTATTCCACAGAGTAAACCTGCTCACCTCTAGACTGTTATGTCCATATTAGTAGGCTCTCATATGAACGACTAGATGCACTTTTAACCTCGTAGAAAGAGTGGGAGTATATGGTCTTGATGTAAATAATAAGATCATTTAAGTGTGTCCCATAATTCTCTCACCACCATTTAGCCTGATAATAAAATGAACCTTTTTATCCTCTAGTAGTCATCGAATAAATTATATGAAAGTTCTGTTGTCATTGCTTTTTTTTGAGTAAAGGTTCCATATTGCATGCCCCTGTAAATCCCAGTATGCTCTGGTGCACATGGCAAGCTTTGGTGATAGGTTAGTGGATGATTTTCTAATTCATGCTATGACTTTTAAATCCAGAATTGTTGTTGAAGTCAAAATTATTTTCTCTTTTGGACAGTTCTGGTGAAAAAAGTTGTACATTTAACTAACAAAACTGCTTTGCTCATAACCAGAAAACCAACTGTTCAGAATTCGTGCCCTGGCATTTTGTGTGATACTCCAGATTGTCATATGAGTGTCACAAAGCGCTGCATTCTTAATAGTGGATATCCCAGCAGCTATCGAGATCTGTGAAATGTTGGGTAAAACTGGATATTATTGCCTGGAAGCTCTGGCTCGTTATTAGCTGTCAGGGTTTAAAGATTCAGATAGTTAAATTTTTTTCAGTAAAAGTTATGCAAACCTTTAAATACACAAAATTACCCCACTATAAACTGGCTAATGCATTGCCTACTTTTAAAAATATATTTTGTTACATTTTCTAAATGCGATTCATGATAGGCACCTCCTAATACTGTCATTTTGTTCAGTGCTCAGATTGCTGTCTTTGCAAATGTCTGAAACCCACAAAATAAGTATTGTTTATATCCAAATCTCTAATGACAGCTGGCTTGATTTGGAAAATCACTCCTTCAACACAATGGGGAAAAAATAATAAATGAGATCCTGGAGTAGAATGCGTTGGGCAACGTTCCCCCTAACATTCTGCACCCTTGTTTGTTGAACCTAGCTTTGCTGGTTCAGATGAAGGTGCCCATGTGCAGAACGAGGGATCAGATGTGGGCACAAGGCACCCACAGCCAGTGCCTCTATACTTACATGCTGAGTACATGCCAAACAAACGCATGAGCACCTACGTGGGAACTAGGTGCCCATTAGCAGTGAGGAACATGAAGGAACTGACTGACCCCCTTTTTGTATCCGGAAATACAAGAAATTGTCGCTTTTGAATGATCTTTTCAGTCTGAGGCAAATGTGTGCAGGCTGGGGTCTGTGCTGACCCCTGGCAGCAGCGATCTTTCCACAGTATCCTGTCTTTGACAACACAGAGTGCGTGCACAAATACAAGCAGTGCCGCATTCCAAGAACACATCCCCTTCATGAAACTGGATATTCTCGAAGATGTGGCATCTCCTCCTGTAGCTTGCCTCATGTCAGCAGATTCTGTGGACAGCTACTATCTGCTTGCGGAAAGGCATTTGCGCAGGCCCCTTTACCTTTGCAAATTCTACCATCCACAGAATGCAGTGTTTAGTCCATTTATGAGCACCCTTCATTCTTGCCAGTGAACAAAAACTTTATGAAACTTGCCCAGTGTGTCTAACCAACAACTGTCATTTCCTTAATTGCTTAATGCTAGCTGCATACATTTGATCAACAGGAGTTGTGTGCAAGATCTTTACTGCATTCTAGTTAATTTCTTATTTCTTAAACATTCTGTAATGCATTATTCCCTCGTGAACATTGTATTTGTGCTCGATAGTCAGTGTATTGATTATTTAATTTACACAACTCGCCTATAACATCGAATTAGGTATTGCTACCTTTTGGCTTTTGGCACTGAATGACTGGGTGTGTGAACTACAGTGGATTAGGGCATTGTGTACAGTTGTACAAAAGATGTGTTTATTTACAATAAAATGTAGCGTAACGTATTGGTTTTTTTTTCTTCTCTTGGTGCTCCCTTATATTGACCTCGCTGGTAGGTTTTATTCATCTTTTTTAGACTGCTTGCCACGCCAGCCATGATAACTGCATGAAGGCAGCGATACTTGTCTGTGCTAAAGCGGACTACAACCTATGAGCTTGGATATCTATCTGGGCCCAACACTGGAAGAGAGTATGGTGATGTAGGAGGCCACTCTTGAGTAATTTGCAGTGGCCTGTTTAAATTGTGCCTGGGAGTGCATACGTGTCCCAAATGTCCTTCACGCAGTAACTGCCCCCTTCAAGGGCCAAGGCGATCTCCCCTATGTAAACGTCCCTTTCCTGTGCTGCTTCTGGGCTCACGGGGCTCTCCTCCCGCTCACTGGAGCACACCCCTCCTCTGGGGTTCACTGGGTTCTCCTCTTCTGTTGCACATGTCCCTCTTCTGGGAATCAGAGTAACACTATTATTACTTTTCACCCCCTTCTCTTGGTTCAGGGATCTTGTCTGGTCTCAAGAGACTCACCTGCCCCTTACTTGAGCATACCTGTCTTCCCATGAGCCCACTCCTCTTCTCCCATTTACTGGAGCAAACCTCCTCCTGGGCTCAAGGGGTTTCCCATCTCTGCTGCTCATCAGATTTCTCAACAAACTCCTCTCCTAGCCCACAGAGAATGTCTCTGGATCTTGGCCTCAGTTTTAAAGCCCTCATATTGGTGGATTAAAACGTTAAAATTGATTGGTTAATTGGCTTCCTATTCCAGGCTTTGCTTTAGCACCTTGAAGCGTCTCTTGTGCTAGATGGGATTACCAATCAAGATCTCCGACCAAATAACCGGACAGACTCGGACTATGGCAAAGTACTACTTGATTCTCAATTTAATAAAACATGGCAAACTGGCAGACATTGGACTGATGCTTGCACACTCACATACAAACTTGATTACACAGAGGTTTTATACCCCAATATGTGTCATCTATGACATCATCCTATGTGGCAAACTGTAAAACCTATTGACTGAAGGGATTGGTTAGGGGAACATATCTAGAATACATGGGGGTTAGTACACCATTGGCTGTCTGATCTGTAAGATACACCTCGAACAACCTCTAAATACATATAATACTTATTATAGTAGACAAAATGGGCAGCGGATTGGTCTATGCAACATTGTTTAGCAGGTTGCCCTATAAGCCCACTGATTGGTAGTGTTGGGAAGAATTCTCAGCTCAGAAATGTGCTAATTCCCTTCTACCTTGGAGACCCACAGCTTTTTTTGCTGGACTTTAGGACTTTTAATTTCTAACCTGGAGAGAGTGAGACCTTTTTCCCCACTCATGTATTTTTCTGTGATTTGGACTGTTTCTTTTGACTTTGGAGTCTGACAAACTCCATAGGCATCATCTTTACATTGTGACACACAGCACCTTCAGTTCAGTGGCACAGGGAAGTCTATTAGATTTCCCAAAGGTTTAAATACCTTCTCTTGGTGAAACTACTGTTTCCAAGAGCAGTAAAGTGAAATTGTCTTTCCTTTCATGTTGTAACTTTCTAAACCCAGCACACACTATCTTACAATAGGGTGCTGGAGGGGTTACTTAGTATCCCCTTAGTCTAGTTTCTCATGTAACATTTTGATGTTACCCTTTCCACAATAAATGGCTGGTAGCAGTGGTTTACTTTTTCCTACCATTGTATGTTTTACCGCAAGCTGCAATTGCAGCTGCAGTAAAGCACCCATGGGTGCCCATTTCGTCAAAATGACCCGATCTTTTTTCCACCATGTGTTGTTGGAAAGGTCCTTCTTGAGATTTACTCTGCGCGCCAAACCAGGTTTGGTCCCTTTGTACGATTTCTTTGGCAGGATTCACTGGTGAAGCCCACCTCTGGCTCCAACGTGTCTGGCAGGGGCAGGAAGTGATGGAGGTGGCCAAAACTCCCAGTGCTTAATCCCCTTGTTTACAGGAATGCACACAAAGGTGATTGGCTGGCTGGCTGTCCTTGAGGACAGCCACCCTGCTGTGTGATTGAGAGGTAGGCTGCAAATGAATGGGAGAAACCTGCATAAAAGGCAATGCTTTGTGCTTGGAGGGCAGAGTCAACCACTAGACAAAGGAAGAATTTGGAAGAGAAGCCTGCTGCAACTCCTGGACCATTGGTTGGCTGCAGTGCTGAAGCTCCAAATTTGCCTCGGCTAGAGAAGCCCTGCAAAGGACGACTTTCCCCTTGGGTTGGTGGGACCAATCAAAACCAAAAAACGAACTCATTTGGAAATCCTCTCGGAGCTGTCTGTACTTCCATGGCTGCTGCAGGAATTGAATGCCAGGGAGAAGAACACCAGAATCGAGTGTGTCATCTTTAAGTCGGACCCGAGCACCAGGAAGATCCTCCGGACTCCCAAGAAGCAGGACTGACCAAGCCTGAGCCACCTCAACAGAGTGCTGGACCCCAGATGCAAGGAAAGTCCATAAGGTATGCGAGAACCACAGTGGTGCTATTTGAGAGAGCCGCGAGAAGCTGAAACTGCGAAGGGTAGCTGATCTGAAGTTTGCCCATTGCTGCTGCCGACCTTCAATTCGTAGTGCAGGAGTCCCCAGACCTCCTCCCTCTTGTCCCCACGACTGAGGCCCAGCAACAACAGGATCTGCAGACCTACACAGGAACAGAAGCCAGCTGGAACCAATTTCATCAAACCAAAGGTACTGTAAAACTAAGGGGACTTACCTCTTGTGGTTGTAGCCTTGCTAGTTCTCAGTTGAGACTTGTCTTGGTTGCTTTTGCAGAGCTGCTTGCAGCTTTGCCCCTCACAAGCCTGCCAGCTTGTGGCCCTACAGTGATTTAATGCTCTACAAAGACATCTAAAACATTTTGCAAGAAGTGCTTCAGCTCACCTAGACGTTTGCTCAATTGACATTGACTGTCCTGGCTCCCTGAAAGAGACTTCTAACCTCTGACTTTGTGCCTTAACTATCCCTCAACAAAAGTCACACTTTCTATAACTCGTGTAGCTGGGAAAGGGTTAATTTACTTTGCATTGGGGGTTCCAAAAGTACTTATCTGCTTAAGAATATTTGTTAACCATTGTTTTATTCCCACACCCTTTTCTTTGACACCAAACTCAGTATTGCTCCAAATGTACCAGTGATATATCAATGTCCACTGTGTCCTAGTTATTTAAGTCGCTTCCGGGTTTAGGAGGTTTCTGTGTTCCATCCCAAATGAGTATCTGCTGATTTACAGAAACTGAGTGTGTGTATTTTGAAGTATATGCCATGATCCCTAGCCACATCCCTAGGACTCCGATTACCACAGGCAAGGCCTGGACCCTTAAGGTTGCTAGCTGGCGCAAGAATAGGCTACAGACTGTTTGTGTGGCCCAGTGCCACTTCCAAGATGGCTCCCAGAATTGGCCACCAGGTGGAAAGCAAGATGGCCCTCTGCTATCCAACTCGGCAATGTCCATGGTGGTCTAGTGGTGCTGGGTACAGCCCAGGGCTATATAAACCACGCCCTGGGCCACACCCAGCGTTTAGCATTTTCCTTGGCTGCTCATACAGGCAGCGTAACATGTGCATTGGAATCGGCTCATCGCAACAGCTCACGCATTTGATTCTGCTCCTGTCATCAGCCCAACGTGCGTCCTGTACTGGTGGTGCAGATACATACCTCAGCAGCTCTTTTTTTCTTCATTTTCTCTTGCGGAGCTTCTCAGATTCCAGTGCGGCTTCTCCTCGGCACCTGTAAGCGTCTCCTCCTACCCTCCCTCCGCAATCCTACTCACCTTTGAAACTGTAATCCAATGATGTTCCGGACACACCAGTGTAGCCTCCTGTGGTGGGGACTCCCCCGGGTAACGCAACACAGCGGATGCAGCAGCCCCGGACCTGAAAGTAAGAAGGACATTAATGCAGAAAGACTTAAATCCGAACTTTTGCTTTAAACGCGTGCAATACAACGCGCTTCCGCACACCTAGCTTTTTCTTCAGTTGAACCAGTACAATCAACGTGGAACAAGCTGTTAAAACTTTAGGTGCTGCAGGACCATTGTTAGGTCGCAGATTGGATCTCATATCTACACGTCTGTAAGAACGTACACCTAAAAGGAAGGAACTGGAGAAGATTGCATCTTCAAGGTGTATTTACAGTGAGCAGGGGTTTGTGGTACTAGTTGGGACATTCTGCAGCAGGGAAGGTGGTGGGGGAAGAGTAATAACGCAGTGGTTGATGATCCCTATGTCCTTAGATTCATCCTGAGGGGTCCTGAATCATCCCAGCAACCAAGATCCACATTAAGGCCCATACCAAATCACTCCCAACCATACGGTCCACTGGGCATTTAGCCTTTCAGTGCACTGAGGAGAGAGAGTGTTTTGGGACAAGCAGCATAAGTCAAGTCCTGTACCATACCTCACATACATCAACAGTCCGGACCAGGCACTCCTGCACGGCCCCACAGGTAAGTGTTACAGTATATTTTTGTGTTACATATATTTGCTCCCTTCTAAAGAAGTCTCATTCAAACTGACTGTTAAACAATTGTTTAATCAAGAAACCTTGAGTGTAAGTGTTACTTTGGATACTTGTCACTGTGAATCTCTGTAACACCCCTACAGCTCACATTGACCCTTGATGGGATAGGCCTGGCTGCTCAGTCACTCTACCAACTTGTGTAGTACATGCTTATACCAAAGTTGGGTTAACTATTGCCAAGAGGACAAGGCTGGTGCAGTCTCCCACAGGGTAAAGATGAGTCCTAGGCATTATTTGATGTATGGTAGTAAATATGTGTACTTACAGATTACTTAGCATACTAAGGAAACAAGGTTTTAGTTTCAGTTTAGGAAATGGGTGGGAACACAATGTTGACTCAGAAGTATGAGTCGATTTTAAGTCTTATTTTGACCACAAATGTGTGATTACTAGAACCTTTCTTCCTTAATAACATGTATAATCTGTAAAGTAATATGTATGAACACAGTATCGACTCAGATGCACAAGTCCTATTTATTTTTATTTTGACTAATCAAGTAAAGCACTAGTTGTTTGACCAACTGATAAATTGAAACATTGAGATTTGAATGATTGACTATTTGTATATTTTTAAATATTCTTTATAGATATTCTTTAATAAAAAAAAGCCCCTGAAGAAGTCTCAAAACGCGTTGGGCAATAAAAGACAAACGACTGAAGAAAATGAATTGAACTCTGACTGTGATTTGATTAATTGTGATAAGAAAACTGACATTGTTATTTCAACAATACCTGACAAAAATGGGCACCCATGGGTGCAACAATGCAGCTGCACATACCGCCTACAGTAAAAATGCACAATGGTAGGAAAAGGTAAACCACTGCAACCAGCCATTAATTGTAGAAAGGGTAACATAAATATGTTACACGAGAAGGTAGACAAAGGGGATACAAAGTAACCCCTCCGCCACTCTGTAAGATGGTGTGTGTTGGGTCTACAAATATAAATGGGTAAATAAAGTCAATTTCACTTTACTACCCTTGGAAACAGTAGTTTATCCAAGAGAAGGTATTTAAACCTTAGCAGTAATCCAAAGGATTTCTCTTACACTGAACTGAAAGTGCTCTGTGTCACAATACAAAAAGATGATGCCTATGGAGTTTGTCAGACTACAAAACCAAAGAAAACACAGGTTCAAGCCAAAGAAAAATACATGAGAGAGTGGGAAGAGGGCTCACTCTCTCCAGGATAAAAATGAAAAGTCCCAAAGTCCAGCAAAAGAACTGGGGGTCTCTAAGGTAGAAGGGAATTAGCACGGAAATGAGAATTCTCCCTAAAACTCCACACTTTCCCCAATTAGGTCTTAGCCTCACAGGTGGGAGGGCCAAGGGAGGCTGTCCAGAGAGTGACAGGAAAGGAGGGTGCATGTGTGCCGTTGAGGAGAATCTCTGTCTTACTGGCATTAAGGCAGAGATTGTTGGTGCCACACCACTCCTGGATAGCAGACAGTCTGAGATAAGAGAAGGAGAAGAGGTGGCAGAGGCGAGCCAGAAAATTAGCTGAGTGTCATTTGCATTGCACTGAAAGTTTGGAGCAGAGAGCAGCAATACAGTGGGCGTGAAGTGCCAGGTATTGGTTGAACAGCCAGGGAGAGAGGTTAGACCCCTGGGGAACACTACAGGTAGAGCGTGAGATAGAGGAAAGGAAGGACTCAAGTTGGACCTGGGAGGGTCGATCAGAGAGGAATGAGATCAGCCTGATCGTTGATAGCCAGGTTATCACAGAGACGATTGAGCAGGATGGCATGGTTGACCGTGTCAAAGTCAGAAGAGGATATAGTAAGACTAGGACAGAGGGGCGATTAGAATCAAGGTTGGAGGGCAGGCTTCACGGATTTTCAGGAGAGCAGTTTCCATGCTTCCGGCTGCTCTGAAGCCAGACTGATGGTCATGGAGACAACCAACAGATTCAGTATGAAGATTAAGCTGGGAGATGGCCTGTTTTTCCAGGGGTTTTCCCAGGAAAGGAGTGATGGGGATCGGGCGCTAGTTAGCCGGGCAGGAGGGGTCGGCTGAGGGTTTCTTGAGAAGAGGGTGCACAAGAGAGTGCTTCAGGAGGGAAGGGAAGGCTCCAGTGGTATAGATCGGGCTTGCAACAAATGCAAGCCTAAAATACCCCAACTTCCCTTTGAGGTACCCAATAGGTCAATCTTTGGTCAATATTTTTTGGATAATTTACAGAGTGATACTTGCTTATGCACCTGTTAAGCAAGAATTGATGTATTCCCCCTGTAGGAGACTACACAATCCTTGCCCTCTTGGTATTGGGTAACCCGCCTTTTGGTATAGGCCTGTAATACACCATTTGGTAGTGTGACTGAGCAGCCAGGCTTAACTCAAGAGGGGTAAATGTGAGCTGTAGAGCTGTAGCAATGAAATCCACCAATACAAGTAGACAAGTAACACTTGCACTCAAGGTTTCAGTTATAAAGAGTTATTTATTTAACTTCAGTTTTTAAATAAGCATTCTTTAAAAAGGGCAATATGTATCACAATCAAATATATTTTACAATATTTTTCCAGAATCAACACAAAACTAGTAGATACTCTTTAGAGATGCTTCTTGCACACCACCTACACCCTGAAGTGACTTCACTAACTAGAACAGTAATGGCATTTATATATCACTAGAACACTTTGTAGATTCTGAGTTTGTAGAAAGGAAAGTTTAGCAGAAGGAAAAAGATTAAACAGGTTCTCGGAGCATGTGAGCCCTTTTAAATCTTCCAATGAAGTCTAGATAAAAACCTTTCCCAGCAAAATTAGTTTAAAACCAATCCATCACCTATGAGGGACTGTAAATATCAAAGTCAAATGGACTAGAAGAGACTGCAGGGAGCCAGGACAGCCACAGTCAACTGAAGCACAATCCATGGAGCGGATGCACTTCTTAGATAGTAAAGTCTTGCATGAAGTTGGAGAGTTTGTTTAAGAAAGATCACTGTAGGGTCACAAGCTGTTACACTTGTGAAGGGTAGAGCTAAAATCATCTCTAGCAAAGTAGCTACTGTAAGCCTCAACTGAGAAGAGCAAACCCACAGACAATGAGGTAAGTACCCCAAGTCAGAACAGTACCTTTGGTTAGAAAGAGTGGTCCAGCTGGCTTCTGTCTGGCTGCAGTAATGCAGACCCTGTGCTCCTGGGCCTCAGTTGTGGGGACACGAGGGAGGACATCTGGAGCACTCCTGCACAGCGATTCGGAGGTCGGCGACAGCTACGGTTGCTTTTCGGATCAGCAGCGCTTTGCGGTTTCAGCACTCGGTAAACAGCACCAACGCAGATCTTGATACTAGTTGGGCTTCCTTCACTCCTTGAGTCCTGCACTCTGGTGAGGGAACTCGAGCATTGTTCGTCCTGCTTCGGGAGGCTCCTGTGGTGACTCCTGGAGCTTTTGATCGGATCCCAGACTTGGCACTCGAATACGGATATCTTGACCCCTGGCACTCTGTTCCTGCAGCAGCAAAGAAGTACAGCTAGTCGGGGGAAGGTCTTCCAGTGGAGACGAGTGGAGTTGGTCTTGGGGTTAGTTGGTCCCACTAACCCAAGGTAAGAAGTTGTCCTTTCCGGAGCTTCTCTTGTTGATCAGAAAAAGGAGTTTCACCACAGCAGTTGGGCTTCACCGGGCAGTTCAATGGTCCAGGAGGATGCAGCAGGCTTCGTTCACGGTTTCTTCATTGGGTTGTTCTTCCCAGTGGTCGACTCTGTCTTCAGTCCCAAACCCCTCGCCTTTTAAGCAGGTTTCTCCCATTCATGCACAGCTTAACTGTCACTCAAACAGCAGGACAACCAGCCAATCAGGACTGGGTGTATTCAGGCATTCCTAGAGACCAAGGGCAGGGGAGTTTCGGGAAACTCCCTCAATACCTGCCCTTCCAGACACACAGAGGTGGGTTTCAGTACTGAAGCCCGCCAAAGGCAAAATGAACAAAGGGCTCAAATCTGGCTTGGTGCGCAGAGTAAAACCCAAGAAAGGCCTCACAGATTTCTGTGACCGTAGGACCTTCTCTGTGGAAACACCTGGTGTGTGACAGCTTTTCACAGCATTGAACAGGTACGCGGAGAGCGACCTGGACTAACCGCGTAACATAGAAGATGTTTGTGGACGTGTCGTGCTGCAGCGGTGAGCCGCACGCTACCTGGAGGCTATGATAGGAACGGGTTGAACTTGGAATTACCTCACTCCGGGTGTATTTTCAGTCATCCGACACCTGCTCCCCACTGAAGACTCCCAGCAGGAAGCAGACTCCCGGCACAATTTCCACAGAGGTGGTCCTACGGTCACAGACATTTGTGAGTGACGCCGAAATGAATATCCTGTCCCTGCTTTGTCCATCACAATAAGAAACTAGAAGTACTACTGGGTTTAGAAGATTTAAGATCTTAATAGACCATTTATACCTGTTCTGATGAAGACCCGGCATGAATAAAGAGAAGACCAAGGTTGGATGTGGTCTATCTCTACCTTTTGGGCCGAAACGCACCGCGTCGACACTAGTTATGCAATTTCATCCATTGCTAATCAAGCCCTCAGAGGTGATAGGTAGTAAGCACCTTACAATCAACAAAATAACGATTTGTCCTCTTTTCTTCAAGAATTGGTTGTAAATCAAACGAGTTGGTACTCTTTGATGTATTGTATTTGATTGTTTCGTCATTTTTGAACCCAGATCAAATGTTTGTATATGAAAATATGTCCAATGTGAGTATATTGTCTGTGACCTATGGTTTTTATGTGCTTTTAATATAAAAGAAAAAAAATGGTTTTGTAAAAAACAGGTTCTCAAGATGAGTCAAGAATAAAATATGGTGTCCTGTGTCCTTTTATTAAAAAATGTATGGTTTGGTCAATAAGAAGTTTATATGGTTTATAACTTCAGGGTGTGTATGTGGTTTTGATAATTGATAATCAACTAAAATGCAGGAGTAGGAGGAAGTTTGTGGCTCTTTTTGCTATTTACAGAACAAGTACCTTGATAGATCACAAACTCCTCGTAAAACAAAAACATAGGGTACAACCTTCTGTATAGATAGATTTGTATAATGGAACCCATTATGCCAACAATATATTTTCTCCCTTCGTTCGATAAACTACCAGAAGTCAGACTGATAGTGAGCAGGATTGGTCGGGCCACCGAAGGCCTATCTACCTATATTGATACTTGGATTATTAACTTCTTATATGAAAGATTTGACACATGTCTTGCAAATCTCAACAATTATCACTTGGCAACAAAACTGTTTTCGCACCACTAGATGTTAAAATGTTAAAGGTATTTGTACCGTGCACCGTCACCAACAGAGTTGGTCCTCAGGCGCTCTGGCGGATCTGCAGATGAGAAGGTGGTGTGGGTTAGTAGGTGAAGCGGGAGTAGGATAGTGAGAGGATTGGTGTTCTGTTGGCAGCTTCAACTCGGTATGCACCGGGTGCATAGCTTTGGTGCGAGTATTGTATCGGTTAGTCCTCATGTGCTGTTGGTGTTGCTTATGTGTTGTTGCGGTGTTGTGAAGTGCGTGCAGGTTATTGTGCGAGAGATGGTTGTGTGAGATTTTGAGTGTGATAAGTCTGCAGAAATGCTGAGTTTTTTTGGTTGGTTGTATGAAGGTTAACAGAAGTTCAGAAATCTGTCAGTGTTGCACTCGGCAAAACTCCCAATGTCATCGGGTTGGGCAAAAGGGCTTCGGCTGGCAGGGTTTTGGTTTGTGTGGGGCGCTCTCTGTGCTGTTCTAACGCGCTTTGTAAGTGTTATGATTGCTCCTCGCCGTTCTAGCCTAGCCAGCTCTGTAGGTGTTCTAGTTTGAATTGTTGATGAATTGTTTAATGTGGGTTGGGTATCTATTCTCCTCCTTGGGTACTGGGCTGGTGTGGAGGATTCCTCTCAAACTTTCTATCTAAATGCGTCTGCCGGTTTGGATATGGTACGTCCGGGGGAGAGTGGGTGGGTCATTTAGGGTATTCGTCTGGGTATGTGATCAGTCTCCGGAGGCCTCCTTTTGTGGCTATTTCCCATGATATCTTATGATCTGTCGTGTGGTCAGTTCTTTGGGTTCAGCGTTTGTCCATTTGAGAGTGGCCGAGGTTGGTGTTATTTTCGTTGTTTTAATGGGGTGGGCATTCTAGTGCGTTGCTGTTGTGGTTACGCTGTGAAGAGCCATGATTTGAGGAGTTTCCTCAATGCCGAGTGGTTTGTTGTGTTCCGTATATTCTTAGGTTGGTCATTCCTGGTTTTCGGTGCCTGGTGAGAGAAAGAGGATCCTCCAAGTTTTCTTTTGTTATAGGGTTTTGGTTCCAGGTGGATTTCGGTGCTTGATCTCAGTGTTCTTGTCGGTTGATGTAGGCGTAGTTGATCGCTTAGGAATTCTGCGCCTTGTTTGTGTATTGCTCTGTGCGTGATGCACATGGATTTGAACTTTATTCGCTGTTTTAATGGTAGCCAGTGTATTATTCTTAGCGCAGGTGTGATGTTCTCTTCTTGGCACCTTCAGGAGGAGTCTAGCTGCTGCATTGTGTATGCATTGTAGTTTTTTTTTTAGAAGTCGTTCGGGCATGCCCATGTATAGGCTATTGGCGTAGTCTACTCTGGACATGATCAGAGCGATGATGGTAAGTGATTTGTTGGTGAATGACAGGAACGGTAGGATCCTTCTTGCTGCTCACAGGAGGAAGAAACATTTCTTGAGTAGAGAGTTCACTTGTGGCTCTAGAGTGATGTTGTTATCCATCAGGACCCCTAGGTTTTTTTTACAATTGATGGTTCTGGTGTGGAGCCGAGCTCTCTTGGCCAGGGGGATGTAGCTGATGTCTCCTCCCTTTTTTTGAAACAATCATCATCTATTTTGCCTGGGTTGATTTTGAGGTGGTTGAGGTTCATCCAGTTGAATATCTCACAAAGGCAATTCTCTAGTGTAGTGTTTTCTTCTCAGGTGTCTTTTATGTTGAAGATTATTTGAGTATCGCCGGGGTAGTTGCAGCATGTGAGGTTTCGTTTTTTGATGAGTTTGATTAATAGTTACATGTAGATGTTGAATAGGAGCGGCGAGAAGGATGATCCTTGTGGTACTCTGCACGTGGAGTCTCTAGGTTTGGACTTAAAAGGTTTCATCCATACGGTTTCGGTTCTGTTTGTTAGGAAGGATTTGATCCATAGTAGGGCGGTGTCTGTTATCCCTAGTCCTTCTAATCTCTTTATGAGGATGTCGTGGTTGACAGTGTTGAAATCTGTGGACAGATCAAGGAGAATCAGGGCGGTGCTGTTGTCCGAGTCTGCGTTCGTTTTTAGGTCGTCCCATATTGAGAGGAGAGCTGATTCTGTTCCTCTCATTGGTCTGAAACCAACTTGAGCCTGGTCTAATAGGCAGTGCTCTTCTATGAAATCTTGGGTTATTTTGTAGACGCACGTTTCTAGCAATTTGGCTATGTAGGGCATATTGGAGATGGGTCTGTAGTTGGATAAATCCTCCACGTTTCCTGTTGTGTCTTTGAGTAGCAACTTGATGTACGCTGATTTGAAGGCCTGTGGTACTTTACCTGTTGAGATTGAGAGGTTGAGGAGATTCCTGTGGTATTCCATGGGGGTTCCTTGTTTGAGGATTGTTTTGTATATGTCCGGGGGGGAGGCGGGGGCAAGGGTCTTCAGGAGAGCCCAATTTGTTGCTTTGGTTTACCAGTTTGACGAAAGCCTCAACTGATATTTCGGGGAAGCTTCGTAACGGGTGTTCCTCGTTGGTATAGCTAGGGTTTGAGCTGGTATTGCTTGGTCTGTTTTGTATGGTGCGTTGGATGGAGGTTATTTTGTTTTTGAAGTGGTCTCCTAGGTCATCGCAAAGTTTCATCGATGGAATTGGCATGTTGCAACCCAGTGTTTTTTTTAAAATTTCATTTATGATTTTGAAGAGTTCTTTTTGTGCGTTTGGTGCTCTGTAGATTCGGTTGTCGTAATGTTTCCTCTTCGCTTTTTGTATTTCCTTTTTTATATGAGCGGATCTGTTGCAGGAATTTCAATTTGTTTGCATGTGATATCATTATATACTTCGATAGATCACCTTTTGGCCGTCAAAGCAATTGACTTCACCTACTCACATTTCTCTGCATATAACAGACACCACATAGAAATGGTAAAAGAATTCCTTTTGGTTTACTTTGAATAACAACTATTTTCTACTTGATCATAACTACTATCTTTAAACCAATGGGGTAGTGGTGGGTGCCAAATAGCCCCATTTCAAGCAATTCTTTTCATTCGACAGTTTGAGCAGACTCCTGTTTTATCGAATACAAAGTTTGAACATCAAATTATTATTTGTAAATGATTTTTTTGACGACATTATAATTATCTGAAAGGGTACTTCAGATACATTTCAATTATTCATAAACTATTTGAATGTTAACGGTTTTTGTTTCGAATTTACAGGACACATTGATCCAGCTAACATTGAATTTTTAGACCTGTATCTATATATAAAGGATAAGATAGCGAGCAGAACATACAGGAAACAAACCGAGGTTCACTCCACCCTTTTTGCTTCCAGCTGTCACAAGAGATCAACCATTAATAACATACCCACGGGGGAAATACTTTCGAGCCTGCAGAAACTGTAGTGATGACAATGATTTTGAGTTCGAATCAGACTTGTTGAGAAAGAGGTTGAGTGAGAGAGGATACAGTGGAGAATGTATCTCTCAAGATCAGGAAAAAAATCAAAAATAGAAATGATATACTGAAACCCAAAACATCCGCTAAAATTAAAGAGCAACGGAAGGTGAGTTTAGTCACCAATTTTTCAGAAGATACAAATAAATTATTCTAAATTGTCAAGAAACACTGGCATCTTTTAAAGATGGACAATGATCTGAATGATTATACAGATAACAAGCCTACATTTATATACATTCAGCATCAACTATTAAAAACAGTCCCTAATTTCTCAAACCCGTTGGCACAAGCTTTGGGAATCTGTGCAAGCATGCACATCCAGATACCAATAAATATATGGATTTTGATGGTACAGAAATGTGAATTTCAGATCTTATCAATTGCAGATCCATATGTGTTATATGCGATCATTTGTGTGAGAAGTGGGAGAATGGAAGACCAGGCTCCCGTCCTTCACCTCTCGCGCTTGGCCTAGAGGGTCACGGCCCAGACACCCGCCGCGAGAAGAGTTTGTCCATTTACCAGACGACCAGGTACCCTGGTACAGGAACATACGGATGTGTCCACCTGCCTGCCCAGCAGCCCGCACTGGCCATGCCGACACCTGCGGCTCGGATCAGCTAGACTAAAAATCACACGTCGTTAGAGATGCCATGACGACCTAGACAACGGGAAGCACATCTATACAAATATACACACTTAACATTTCCACACCAATCTACACGAAGAACATACTCAGTGCTCTGACGTAGGCGACAGGCATATTCACGGACGTGCATCTTTATTATTTTTACATAGGCTTTCAGAATGCAGAAACGCAAGATGCATCATGAACTCATCTATAACGCTTGCTCACGCTTCTCTTGAAACCCGTTACCACCATGAGAGGTATAATGGAAACACGATACTGGTCATGGAAATATATGCCACTATAATCTAAAGCACCCATGCACGAAATGGATCACTTATACACCAGGCCCAAGTAGGCCTCAAGCAAGAGTTCCCGTGGACATTAACAAAGCAAAAGTCAGGTTGCTGATCCTGCAGAATGAGCCTGGTGGAGCAACCAGCCAAGGTCGCAATGTTGCAAACCCACATCCAAGAACAAATCATCAAAGGCACGATGTTGCAACCTCGCACTCCGCGTACCAACGTTAAAATCATATCTACAAATTAAACCAGACACACAGTGGAAAAACAATATTAATTGTGCAGAATTCTGCCTCAAACACGGTCCCGCCTCACGTGACCAAGCCGAACCTGACGAGATGCCAAAACCCAGGAGAGAAAAGGCGTCCGGGTCCCTCACTACGAGACACAGGCCGGGACACTTGAAAGGCTCAATGGACACCTGCTACAGTGGGAACGGTCAGCTTCCACCTATGAATAAATCCTCACATTGTCTGCACGTACCCATACTGAAACATTGTTGCAAGCACAGGTACACCGAGAGCTGGGAACAACGGTGGTCCCAGGCTGGGGAGCTCACGGATGCACCAATCAGAACATGGGGCTCTTATCTCAGACGTCAGTAACATTAGCCAATCCTCAGGGGTCTTCATGTAACAATTCTTATGTATCTAATTGAAGGGACAACCCAGATATACCACCTGACTACACCTTGACCACTAATATCATTCTCTATATGTGTACTATACTAACCCTACCACTCGAGCAACCAATTAAGAGTGGCGATAGGTTTTTTGTTAACTTTCTGAAGTGACGCAAGTAGCGCGTCATAATGCAGTAAAAAGGGCCTGCGAGCCCCACGATTGTGTGTGTGTCAGGACGAACGCGTGCGCTCCTTGACCCATCCCTGCCGTTTTGCATAAATAAACAGCAGAGTCGCCTTGCTCCTTGTGTGCGTCTCATACTCTATCTCACACCTGGGATATACGGGAGGTGTTGGGGCCTCCCTGCCCGGAGGTCTGCGGACGGCCCGGCCGACCCCGGCAGAATTTCCCCCCGACAAGTTGGAGGCACTGCTGAGATCTGTTTAAGATCCACTTTTATTTTTAGTTTTTCCAGGCACTCCGTTGCGAGGAGGCCCGGCGGCGCGGCCCCCTCTGCCGTTGCCCCCTTCTGAGGACTACAGGACCATCGCGGAGCCGCGAGAAGACCGGACAGCGCAATCCGGATATTGGCCCTCGGGAGCCGGTTGAGAAGTATCCCGCCCGCGGTCGGCGAGTGTCCAGACGTGGTCCAGACGAGGGGAGGTGGCGAGCCGCTTGGAGGGTGCACGCAGTCGAGCGGCCCTGCATCGAGAGAACTTGGTGAGCATGACACGCACAACAAGCAATGCGAAATTGTGAGGGAGGGGGAGGAAGTAAATAAGGGAGGGGGGAGGTATTGTAGAGATGTGCGGCGAAGGTTTAACTGAGTGTTGCAAATGGAATGAATGGTAGCGAAACGAGTGCGAGAACAGTCGGCTAACGTTACGCGAAAGAGGGGGCGGGGCACGAAAACATCACGTGCAGCCGCTCGTAAGAAACTGATGGCTTAAATTGCGACTAAAGTGTGAGGG
The DNA here is from genome assembly GCF_040938575.1 of Ambystoma mexicanum. Taxonomy (NCBI): domain Eukaryota; kingdom Metazoa; phylum Chordata; class Amphibia; order Caudata; family Ambystomatidae; genus Ambystoma; species Ambystoma mexicanum. The sequence continues at coordinate 1,304,531,242 of NC_090922.1, forward strand.
TAGGTGTGTGTGGTTTCCTACGACTTGACATTTATTGATCAATGAGTAGATGAGGTTCCCTATTGTTCGAGCAAGAAACTCGATAGGTAGATGACGTTTCCCTGTGGTCGGTAGCTAGTTACATAGTTGCCCAAAACGGAAGATAACTGGCTGGTTAAGCCCTCCTGTTGAGGGGCGTATCACACGCGAGGCGACGCAGCGTGCGCAGTCCGGTTATAATATTGATGAGATTACCTTGTTCCAGGAGAGACAGGAAGACAGCTGTAGGGTTAGCGGGGTAGATTACAAGTGTATTTTGAACTTAAAAAACATAACAAGAATATACCAGTAGCTCGAAGAAATCGGTGACGTCACCAGTAGGGATTTAATAGGATATAGCGAGCACAAGGAATTTTGGGTTTGAGAGTGGTGGGGAAGAGGAGCATAATAAAGGAGCTGGTACGGAGATAAACTATAAACCAGTGGATCGAAAGAAGAAGGGGAAAGGGGCGTGGCTGCGCACGGAGAACGCCGGCCACGGCAAGTGTAAAAGGGGGAGGAGAACGGAGAAACAGGACGACTGCATAAGATAATCGTAAGGGGTACGCAGCCGCAGGGGGCTGCGTGCGCTTCGGCCGCAGGGGGCCGTAGGGGAAGGAATATAATATAACATTATATTTATTATTATTGCATAATTTGTTAAAGGATTGTCGTAAGTCCCCACACTTGCGGGGCGAGGTAAGCAATACAAGGTTGTATATTGTAAACTGCTAAGTAAGGGGAAGGGTAACACGGGGAGTGAAATTATGTCATACGGGAGAGGGTCGGGAGGGTGGGGGAACACCCTCACTACCCCACTACAGCACATATGCACCACACTGCCACCACATAGGGAGAAGTTAATTAAGTACAGCATAGAGTGGACCCAGGGGACAGACAATAAAATGTTAACACCATGGCCGCCAAATGGTAGTTTCGATCCATATGCCCAGCATTCACTACTAAACCATCTGCACAATACATACAAGGGGAAGAAGTTGGCAAACCATGTGGAGGTGTTTAACTTATGGAGGATGTTCCAGGGGTCTCGACCAGGACCAAATGGAATGTTTACTATGGGGGAAACACCGGAAGAAAAGGAGATTAAGAAAGAAGGAACGGGTGGAGAAAAGGAGTGCGAAAGCACAAAGAATACGGGGAACGAAAGACAGGGAGGAGAAAAGATTAATAAATCAGACGACATAAAAAAGGAACCGAGCAATGAGATACCCATAACACCGGGTGTGAAAACAGAGGGAGGAGGGTTGTACCCTTTAAGAGAATTGGGAGAAATAGGACAGTTAAGGGCGGCTGAAGGATACTCAAACCCGGCATACAGCCCTCCACCATATGTGGCTCATGGGAAGATACCAATGGGGGACAGGAGGATTAGAGAAGAGCAGACTGTAGAGATAGGAAACGATGAGTGGGTAGCTGCACAGATATTGTTGAAATTACGAGGCTCACTAACTGGAGAAGAAAGGGAGGCAGTAAAGAGAACAAACGAGGATAGTGCCAGAGAGAGTGAAATGAGGGGAGAGGAGCTACTACGGCAGAAGGAAGAGATTTTGGAGGGAAGATTAGCAGAACTAAGGGATGAGCAGAATGAACTGATCAAACAACTTGAGCGGGAGGAAAGAGAGAGAGTGAGGAAAAGGAAAGAAGGTAAGGAGGAATTGGAAAAATTAAGGGAACGAAGTGAGGAGCAAAAGAGAGAAGCTGAAAGGGTAAAAGGAGCAGCAGATAGGATATCAAGAGTAGTGCTGAGAGAGAAGAAGAAGGAAGAAGAAGAAAAGGAAAAAGAAATGGAAATATGGAGGAGGAGGATAATATCAGAGGCAGCTAAGAAATATGAAGAGGGGAAGGTAATAGAGAGTATAGTAGAAAGAGAAAGGGTGAACCGGGAAAGGAAGAAAGAGGATGAAAGGATATTGGAACAGATGAGCAACGAAGTAATGGAGGAATTGAAAAGGAAAAGGGAGGAAAATAGTAGGGAAATGGAGGAGAGGAGTGAAGGAGGAAGAGAAGAGAGGGGTTGGGAGAGTGAAAGATGGGGAGATGTATATAAAAGTAGAGAGGTAGCAACAACATCAGCACTAAGGGGAACAGTTGGTAACAACGGAAAGGGAGAAAGAGACCTAATAGACTTAAAAACAGTAACAATAAAAGGAAAAAAGGCAGAGTGGGGGGTGCCATTTATGAACGATTTTTGCAGTGAGGAGGAAGGAGGAGTGGAGAATGATGGAAGGAAGAGTGAAAGGGAAAGCTTAGATAAACTATACCTCACTAGAACAAACATAGATTCGCCCTGGATGAGTAGAAGATGGGAGGAGCTGGAGAGAAGTAAGGAGGAAGTGAAAAGAATAGGGGAAACACAAACCAATGAAACCACGCCACCCACATCACCACCGCGCCCTCCCACGTCACGCCCTACATGTTCAACCACCGCGCGCTCTCTGCACAGAATAAAGCTCGCGCCCTTCATGAATGAACTTACACCTTATGCATGTCGGCTTAGGGATCTCCCTAGTCGCAGGCAAGACAGACAAATAAACATACCTATATTGAACACAGGAAATGATGAAAAAAGGGGAAAGGAAGAAGAGGGAGGTAGGAGCAGAGGTAGTAAGGAAGAATTTGAAATAGTAAAAGAAATGGGGGAAGAGGAGGGGTGTGAAGACTCAACATTATGGAGCGTAAAGGGTGACGCAAGACAGAATTTAATGCCACTGCTAGAGAGAGGAGGGGCTAGACCACAATATGTACCTTGGAAACATACGGATAAGGAAAATATAAAATGTAGGCTCCCATCACTAAGTGGAGGTGCGGGTAAGTGGATATATGAAATGGAAAAACACACCGCAGGACAGAAACTAGCAGTAGGAGACGTGAAGGGCCTGTTAATATCAATATTAGGGGATAGAGCGGATGACATTTGGAAAAGAGCGGGATTCCATGGGGTAACAATAACGAACACATCGCATGATGGGGCACCATTTGCAAACTGCAGACATGCGCTATGGCAGGCACTGAGAGTGCAGTACCCAGATACATCAGACATAGGAGCCATTACTTCCCGTAAGATGGGTGAAAATGAGGATCCTGTTGATTATATCCAGGATATTCAAGAGAAGTGGCGCATGGAAACTAGAGAACAATGGGACAAAACACCAGCCATATTTTATCATATACTAGTACAAGGGCTCCCAGAAGGAGTTCAAAAACAACTAAAGAAAGTAGTGGGGATGGAAGCAAAACCATGGCCAGAAATACAACTGACTATAGTACATCACTGCAGAACATGGCAAGGAAAAATGAAACAAAAGGAAGAGGATAGGAAAACAGAAGAGGCCAAATTAGTACAGAAAAAACTTACTAAATACACAATGGAAGGGGCACTAATAACTACGCCCACACCAATGGCCCAAAGCCCAACGCAAGTAGTGGCTGCACAAGATCCCGCTCAAATAGCGCCTCCACAAGGGGTAATAGAGCAAGTGCCGCCTCTGCAATTACACGCACCAAACATGGGAGGAGGGTACCCAATGCAAGGAACTGGGTATTATAGTTATAACAGAGGGAGAGGAGGGTTTATGAGAGGGAGAGGATATGGATATAATACCCAACAACAGGCTGGGGGACTCAGAAATAACTACCCCACAGGGCAACCCGTATACCAGGACAACACAGGGAGCTTCCCATGGCAAAACAGGGAACCACCCGTGTGTTGGAGCTGCGGACTACTAGGACACATGTCACGTACATGTAGGGTCAGGCCAGGAACACCAGCATGGAATGAACAAGCACAACCTAGGACCTCACAAGAACAGCAGGGCATACAACAACAGCAGATGTCACAACAAGGGAGTGGCCAACCACAACAACCACAACAGCCACAAACCTATTCACTGCCACAACAACAAATAACACAGTACCTGCCACCGCCACAACAACAAGTAGCGTTAATACAACCACCACCCCAAAATGAACGAACACAATTGGGTGGGGTGACGGTGTTGGGACACAACCCTTACACAGGGAATGGCCAATCATTGTACCCCCAATAGGCCAGCCCACAGACGGCCTTGGTGTGTCCCATCCTGTCAGTAACACCTAATAGTGCGGAGGAACCACGCATAGAGGTAACGATAGGTGACAAAAAATTATCATTTCTTGTTGACACCGGGGCAACCCGGTCTTGCATAAGGGAAGGTAAATTTAAGATGTCAGGCGAAGCCATGAACACCCAAGGATTTTCTGGGGCTAAAGGATTGGTTCCATTTACTGATAATGTTCCCTTATCTATTGGAGATTATGATCTGTCAGTTCCACTTTTGTATTATAGTGCCTCACCAGTAAATATACTGGGGAGGGACATAATGAACAGATTAAACATGACGATCTCCTTTACAGAGGATGGCATAATTTGCTCTACTCCAGGGATTAACATGCTCGCAGCACGACAGATTTTGCAAGCATACTGTGGACAGACAGCGATTAGGGCGGAGCCAGTAGATGGCGAGATATTCCAATATGGCACAGACATGGCATTTGCATGGATGCCAGGGATAGAAGGGAAAATATGGAGGAGACCAGCAGCCTATCTATTCCGACCAGAAACACCAGCTAATGAACTAGAAGGGAAGGTGTTTGTAGTGGACATTGAGAGCATTATTGCAACAGCTGATTATGTTGCTGTGCACGCCCAAGATAAAGAAGGGAGAGCATGGAGGGCGGTGATAGCACTAGCAGAAGGATGTAGGCTGACCCAGGTGTCAGATGAAGAGCTGTTCTCAGAAGAAAAGGAAGAAAATGAAATGGTGTTCATGATGAGTGTAGAAATATGGCTAAGAGTGGCTCACAAACAAGTAGCACAGAAAATTGCAATGGCACTTGAGGCACCCGCAGGCACCCCAGTCCCATTTTTTAAGGAGGATATGTCAAAGGTGCCCAAATCATTATGGACTATTAGCCCTTATGACGTGGGATGCATAAAAAGCATAGGGGGTGTAAGGATAAAATTGAAAAAAGGTGCAATACTACCAAGAGTGAAACAGTACCCATTGTCAAAAGAGGCAGATGAGGGCATATATGAAACCATAACGGCCCTTATAAACAATGGCATATTGGTCCCCTCAGAATCACCATGTAACACAGCTGTGTACCCGGTGCGCAAGGCTAAAGGGGGGTCTTGGCGCTTCATACAGGACCTCAGACCCTTGAACAACATAGTAGAAGCAGAGTATCCAGTAACAGCAAACCCGGCCACAATATTGTGTGGCATTCCAGCAGAAGCATCACGATTTACAGTGATTGACCTTAAAAATGCTTTTTTCTCAATACCATTACACCCAGACTCACAAGATTTGACAAGCTTCACTTACCGAAATACAAAGTGGAAACATACCAGATTACCACAGGGGTATTGTGAATCGCCCTCAATTTTCAATAGAGTAATACAGATGGATTTGGGTAACGTTGAGGTGGAAAGCACAGTGTTACAGTATGTGGATGACATAATAATTTGCAGTACAAACGAAAGTAAATGTAGAGAGGACTCCTTAAAAATGTTGACGATACTGGCTGAAAAGGGGTACAAGGTAGACATGGAAAAGATACAATACTGTCAGGAACAGGTACTTTACATTGGCCAACTGATATCCCAACATGGAAGAAGGATTGCACCACAAAGAGCACAGGCCATCTCAAGCACTCCCGTGCCACAGACTGTGAGAGAACTGCAACAATTTCTGGGCCTGTGCAACTACTGTAGAGCATGGGTATTTGATTACAGCTCATACATAGGACCCCTGCTTGAGGGTTTGAAGGAAGCAAATAAAGGGGAGAAAAAGTTGGGATGGACTATGGAAATGAGGGAGGCATTTGACGAATTAAAAGACGCGATATCAACTGCTCCAGTACTGGCATCCCCAGACTATGAGCGGCGCTTCTTTATATTTTCACATTGCGACTCAGCAGTGATGAAAGCAGTGTTGGCCCAAAAAACTAGCATGGGCTATAAACCAGTAGCATTTTACAGCGGGCACTTAGACCCTATAATGTTAGGCCACTTCTCTTGTGAACAAGGTCTCGCTGCAGCTGCTTTTGCAGTAGAAAAAGCATCAGCAATAACTATGGGGTGTCCAACTACACTATTTGTGGAACATGCACTATTTGCGATATTGAATAAACCTAAGTCCACATTAACGACACAGAGGGCATCAGGTTATGAGATTATTTTGTCTAAAGCTGAACTAGCAATTGTTAGATGTAGCACGGTTAACCCCGCAAGGTTCCTAGCAGAAGTAATTGAAGAGGGAGATTACGCCCACGACTGCACCCAAGTAACTGAATTATACTCATGTACTAGGAAAGTTGAAGAAAACGCACTAGAGGGAGGTGAGCTTTTGTTTATTGATGGGTCATCAACTATTGATCAAGGAGATGGGATACGAAGGACTGGGGCAGCAGTAGTAAAAATGATGGAGGCGCCGGTGTGTGTGGCTATGAAGTGTGTACAATTACCACAGCATTACTCTGCTCAAGCCGCGGAACTCGTTGCACTAATATTGGCATTAAAGGAAAGTTTTGATAAAAGAGTAACTATATATTCCGACAGTGCATATGTTACATCCACTGTCCACTCAGGGCTATCAAAATGGAGAAGAAGAGGGTTTAGGAGAGCTGATGGCACTCCAGTACAACATGCCCTCTTGTTGGCTGAACTAATTGAAGTAATAAACGACCCCCAAGAACTAGCCCTAGTAAAATGCACCGCACACACCAATGGAGAAGACTACATCTCAAAAGGAAATGCAGCAGCAGACGCACATGCGAAATATGCTGCATATTTTGGTGAGATATGGAACCCCACAGACTCACAGAGAGGGAGAGGGAGGGGAATAGCGAGGGAGATGTTAATAAGAGAAGGGTACACCCATCTCCCAGCTACACAGATTATGGAGCTACAAGCGGCCGCACCAATGGCCGAAAAAGAAGTATGGGTGAAAAGAGGATGCACAATGTCACCAACCGACGCACTATGGCGCCAGGGTGGCACTGGGAAAGTTGTAATACCGTTGGCACTGTTAAATACCGCCTTGAGCCAATTACATCACCCTGCCCATACAGGCAAGGAAATAATTGCAGCACGAATTAGAGAAGATTGGTTTTGTCCCGAGTTAACCTCTCATGTGTCAAATTTTATCAGCAATTGCCTCACATGTCAACAGTTTACGGCCGGTCATACTCTAAAAGTGATAAGAGGTACAATACCCCGGCCAGAAGGACCTTTTCGGCACCTTCACATTGACTATGTTGATATGATCAACATCTGTCAAGGCAATAGGTATATGATTGTAGTAGTATGCCCATTTTCTAGGTGGATTGAAGCAGGGCCCTGTTCACACCCTGATGCGTTTAGAGCAGCCAAATTCATAGTAAGGGAGGTCTTCCCCAGGTGGGGAGTGTGCGAGGTGTTAAGATCAGACAACGGCCCCCATTTCGCAAATGAAATGTTCCAGCATATCACATCCCTGCTGAACATTAAACACAAATTTGCATGTGCATACCACCCACAGGCTAATGGTGTATGTGAACGCCTGAATGGCCTATTGAAGGAGGCAATCGCTAAAATACAACAAACAACAAAGAAAAGTTGGTTGTATTGCCTTCCGTTAGCATTGTTTGAACTCAGAAACAGGCCAGGGTCCGACCACCACCTCACCCCTCACGAAGTGGTTACTGGACGTCAAATGCGCCTTCCCCTAACACCAACGTCAAGGGCATTCACCGACAACGAAAGTTCAGCGAATGTATTAGGTGATGAAATGTATCAATATGTGTCTTCTTTGATTACTAGTGTCGTGTTTGTGTCTCAACAGCTCGAGCGCACACGGGGCGGGTCTACCAGCAATCAAGAAAAAGACGAAAGTACGGAATTGGGAAAGGAGAACCCGTGCAAACTTGCCAAAGGTGACCACGTACTACTTCGCAATTTCAATAGGAAGTGGAACCAGAAGAGGTTCACTGGCCCCCATCTGGTAGAGGACGTATCAACAAGAGCAGTAAAACTAAAGGATAAGCGTGCCTGGAACCACCTACATGACGTAAAGATCTACAAACTGCAGACCCGCCCCAGCGCCAACGACAGGTCCATTGGAAGAACAGCAACAACATCGCCGACAGCGGAAGAAAGTCCCACCACAGACAACGACCCAATTGTTCCCTCGGAGACAATAACTGACGAAGAAGGGGGTGATCCCCATACTGCCCACCCCATGGTCACACGCTCAAAGAGTAAAAATACTTCCGCCATCTGAGCGCAAACCCCCCCCCATTGACTGCTAAGCACAGTTGTAACTAAAACTAAAGGACATTGCTTGCACCAATACACATGTAAACACGTGAATGTTCTCTTTTTTCTCTCGCACATACAGGAACTGCGTAATATTGTATTGTTAAGAAAAGCTAATTAACAAGTTCAGTGTACAGGCGTAGATGGTGCTGCCAGACGATAACTACCCAGAAGAATTGTCACACCAATTTGTATACGAAATAAAGAGGCCAACATACTTAAAAAGGAGAAGGGTACGTGTCTACTACATAGCCTTCCTCCTGGCCATAGAATATTACATGCCCCACCTCCGCCCATACTTGCCGGTCCTAAGAGACCCATCACTTAGAGTAGCGTGGGAGCAGCTCTTCGCCTGGGCACTGAATGACTACTTGATAGGGAGAGCTTAAAGGTAACAAAACTAACATTTAATAACCAGCACTTTTGAGAATTTTCAGGCGGGCAACTGTAACGTCGCAAGAATAAGCTGCCAGGACCGCAGCAAGGTAAGAGCAAAATGCCGGTGAAATTAGCATATGTAATAAAAATAATAGGGATTTTTATGATCACCGGGTTCTTGGCTGCTTCTGTCTGGCAGTACAGCTATGCTATTGATTTTATTGCTGCACCCAAACCTAATATACCCCCGTCCCCTGCTGCAACAGGTGTTACGTCAGGTGGTAATAGTAATTTTGCACCCAAGCAAAATAGAGTTAAACGCAGCACATACTCAGACAATAAAGGTATTGATAATTATGTACAAGATTCAGCACACGTCACAAACAACATATGGTACCAGCACATGACCCGCATTGGTAAGCAGACAACTGAGGATAGCTGTTACGTTTGCTCATTAATACCATACGCCATGAGCGCTTCACGAACATTTGTTGCCACAGAAATAGATGAAAAAACAGCACAGTGTATAATATATTTGGCCCTGTTCCAAACGAAAGGAAGATTTCAAGGAACAGTAGTGCACATGACATGGAAAACACGAGACTCATACCCATATGAAAACAACTTCCTCAAGACCTATCTGAGTTATCACAAGACCAGTTTACATGCTGAAGCGTTCAGGTACATAACAAGTGGCCCTGCAAAAGGAGAAACAAAGAAGGTAACACTGCAGTATCTACCATGTGATTGGTACGCCACTGAAGTTCCGGGTAAACAAGGATGCTGGGAGAGGCCGCTACTGACGATAACAGGAAAGGTGTTCCTGGGCAACAGCTGGGAGATAGGAGTGATTGGCAGCAACATGGTAACAAAAGAAACTATCTCAACTATCGAGACACACAATCATCGATGTTGGACGACGTGGATCAAGTATGTACCAATGCTCACGTGGGTAGAAGAAGATGAAGACCCGATAACTATACTACCATTGACTGCGCCCAAAGTATGCTACCAGCATAAAGGAGAGGTGGACGTAGGATATAACACCAATTGTGCAAGCGTGATGGAGTTACCTGAGGGGGGAGCGGGAACAGCAGTAATAATGGACCATTATTGGGCCTGTGGAGAAAAGGCATATCATACACTGCCTCCCCTGTGGAATGGTGTGTGCACAATGGTACACGTCAATGTACCATCACTAGTGGTACCTAAGAAGCATGTCGATGTGGCGAAATTTCCTAAAATGGATGAAGGGGATAAGAGAAGAAAGAGATCTGCACCACTCCAGAAGGAGCAAGGAAACAGGACCAACAGCAATGATACTGTCCTAAATAGGAGAAAAAGACAAGGAGAGCCATTGACAGGAAATCACCTGTGGGGAAGGTCGGAAACGGAACTAACATCAATACCGCCAGAACACAGACTATTCAGCAGAGCAGCAATGTTCTTCTCCTCAATAATACATCCGGGACTGCAGGCATACGCAAACGCAAAATGGCTCCAAATAACCAGGTGGGAACTAATGATGACCATCAATTCAACAGTAAATGGGTTCAACGCAATTAAAGAGGAGCTGCGAGCTGTAAGGATGGTAGCACTCCAGAACAGATATGTATTGGACCTTCTCACAGCAATGGAAGGAGGAGTTTGTGCAAAGATAGGACAATCTTGCTGCACGTTCATACCTGCCAACGATGCTGACAATGGTACACTGACAGAAGCAGTTTCACAATTGGCCCAGATGCACTCCAAAATGATGGACGAAAGTAACGGTGTAAACAAGGATAAGAGCTGGTTTTCACTATTATGGTCATGGATGCCATCTTGGCTGTCAGATGGACTGAAAATAATAGTGGGATGTGCTATTTTGGCTGGAGCTGCCCTGATCATAATTAGATTTTGGAAGGCCCGGAAGGCACGCACAACTGACGAGTTGCTGGAAATGGTGGGAATGCACCCCTTGATGCCAGCAGATGACGGCCAGCACACAGGTGTGATAATACAAGAAAGGGAGAAGTTGCGCACCCAAATCATCACCAATCATCTAGACCCACCATCAGTGAAGATCGAGAACCCAAGGAATCCCAGGAGCTACATAGGAAGATGGGTATACTGTACTCCTGGAGGAACATGTGAATACATGTATTGGTCATTTGAAGATCATGTAAACCATTATGGACATCTCGGTGGGATAACTAAGATATGGAGGGTAAGAGGAGATAACGAGAAGGATATGTTTGTGGTCGACAAGTCGACCAGAGGGGGGACTGAAGTGGGAGAATGGAAGACCAGGCTCCCGTCCTTCACCTCTCGCGCTTGGCCTAGAGGGTCACGGCCCAGACACCCGCCGCGAGAAGAGTTTGTCCATTTACCAGACGACCAGGTACCCTGGTACAGGAACATACGGATGTGTCCACCTGCCTGCCCAGCAGCCCGCACTGGCCATGCCGACACCTGCGGCTCGGATCAGCTAGACTAAAAATCACACGTCGTTAGAGATGCCATGACGACCTAGACAACGGGAAGCACATCTATACAAATATACACACTTAACATTTCCACACCAATCTACACGAAGAACATACTCAGTGCTCTGACGTAGGCGACAGGCATATTCACGGACGTGCATCTTTATTATTTTTACATAGGCTTTCAGAATGCAGAAACGCAAGATGCATCATGAACTCATCTATAACGCTTGCTCACGCTTCTCTTGAAACCCGTTACCACCATGAGAGGTATAATGGAAACACGATACTGGTCATGGAAATATATGCCACTATAATCTAAAGCACCCATGCACGAAATGGATCACTTATACACCAGGCCCAAGTAGGCCTCAAGCAAGAGTTCCCGTGGACATTAACAAAGCAAAAGTCAGGTTGCTGATCCTGCAGAATGAGCCTGGTGGAGCAACCAGCCAAGGTCGCAATGTTGCAAACCCACATCCAAGAACAAATCATCAAAGGCACGATGTTGCAACCTCGCACTCCGCGTACCAACGTTAAAATCATATCTACAAATTAAACCAGACACACAGTGGAAAAACAATATTAATTGTGCAGAATTCTGCCTCAAACACGGTCCCGCCTCACGTGACCAAGCCGAACCTGACGAGATGCCAAAACCCAGGAGAGAAAAGGCGTCTGGGTCCCTCACTACGAGACACAGGCCGGGACACTTGAAAGGCTCAATGGACACCTGCTACAGTGGGAACGGTCAGCTTCCACCTATGAATAAATCCTCACATTGTCTGCACGTACCCATACTGAAACATTGTTGCAAGCACAGGTACACCGAGAGCTGGGAACAACGGTGGTCCCAGGCTGGGGAGCTCACGGATGCACCAATCAGAACATGGGGCTCTTATCTCAGACGTCAGTAACATTAGCCAATCCTCAGGGGTCTTCATGTAACAATTCTTATGTATCTAATTGAAGGGACAACCCAGATATACCACCTGACTACACCTTGACCACTAATATCATTCTCTATATGTGTACTATACTAACCCTACCACTCGAGCAACCAATTAAGAGTGGCGATAGGTTTTTTGTTAACTTTCTGAAGTGACGCAAGTAGCGCGTCATAATGCAGTAAAAAGGGCCTGCGAGCCCCACGATTGTGTGTGTGTCAGGACGAACGCGTGCGCTCCTTGACCCATCCCTGCCGTTTTGCATAAATAAACAGCAGAGTCGCCTTGCTCCTTGTGTGCGTCTCATACTCTATCTCACACCTGGGATATACGGGAGGTGTTGGGGCCTCCCTGCCCGGAGGTCTGCGGACGGCCCGGCCGACCCCGGCAGAATTTCCCCCCGACATGTGTGTCACCGCATTTATGTGGGTAGTACAATAAGGGAGTGGCGTCTTTGTATTAGAGAGCATCTGTCCTGTCTTAATTCAAAAGATATTAGACTGCCTCTTGCAGTTCATTAGCAAGAACAACATCAAATCGGCAATATGTTTCATTGGATTACGCAAAGTGCAAACTGGTATTCATGGGGGGAGAACAGAAATTAGGAAATTAGGATTCAAAATGGCAATCACGATGGATTGCCACGAGGAACACTTTACCCGACCAGGATAACTCTCTGATCGGGAGAATTGTAATTCAAATAGGTAAGAGATTAACAAATCCTACAGTTTCATGTACCAGATGATCTTAAATTCCTGTTCCATGTAGTTGTTAAGAGTGCCATCATGGGGACTAAAAGACAGCATTTCTTTTCATACTCGGATGCTGATAACAATCATTCACAAACTTGATGAACAGACCTAATAACCACAGCAGATATAATGTCTAACACTCAACGAAGGGTGAGACTACTTCATTCTTTATTGCACTGAACGGCAATATACTTTAATATGATTATCCACAGCACGAGTGATTGACTGTACATGTATATTTAGGAAATTGAGAATCCGGCATTAGGACAATAGAAAATAAATACAAGCTTGGTGAGTTTTCGTATGAAGGAATACAATTATTACACTAAAGCACTGAGACTCAGCCAACATCAGTGGGATTTAATGGTTAACACACCGAACATTTGAATAAGCACAAATCCAAGTTTCTTGCCATGTGGGATATGTTGACCCACTCAGCCGTGCTTTACCACATCACTGCATTTGTGGAAGACACAGCAAAATGGCTGCGCTGGCTCCTGTGCGCACCAGTATCTCAAAACTACGTTTTTAACAACCAAAAAGATGGCTGCATCATCCTGCCACCCACATTTCAGGTGGGGTGGAACAGGGGACACACTGCAGGAGCATGCAAGTGTGTTCTGAGACATACATATGGAATCTAGTGAAGGCAGCACTGCATTGATGCAAAAGCCACAAATTCCCCTTCAAAGGGAAACCTTTTTCACCCTTTCAAAATGCTGTGTTATGCTATTTCCTTCTGTGCATTCTGAAACCACTGTGATGGAAACTTCCCTGCCAGGCCCAGGATAATTAATTGTGCCTCAAAAAACGGGCATTATTCCTGAATGAAAGGCCCAGTCAAAGTAGCTTGGAAAGAAATCAACAAGGATCTTTATTTTTACTAACACAGTAACGCGTGTTCATTTTCTTTACAATGTAGCAAACATCAGCTGTCTTCAAAAGAACTTTAACTATCTGAGCCTGGTCAGTTTCATATACCAGTGTTCAGATAAAACTCATGCATTCAAAGAAAAATGACTTTAGCTGCAAGGACATTGTGGAAATCTGAGTGAGCTGCCCAAAACCGAATTAAAGAAAGAAATGTCAACTTGCACCACGTGTGAAAATAGGCTGCTTACAAAATAAGGAAAAACAAATGCCTGTGTTTTTAAAACAGTACACTGGTAAATAAAACTTTTACTTGTCTTTAGAAATATTTAGAGGGGTTTGTTACTGGGGAGAATATATCACATGTGTTATTTGATGTAACAGGCTTATTTAATTCTGGTTTTAAGATCAAAAGTGAAAGATGTTAAACCCAGGGTGGCTTGAGTTACAAAGTTGAAAAAACTGGTTTTCTGCCAAAAGGGCTATCTCTCCCAGCAGATCCTGCCAACCCACTGTTGGAACCCGGGACAATGCAGTTCTCAGGTAAGGAAGCTGCAGTGTAACGCTCACCGTGCCTGCAGTCAGCATCCAGCCTCTTGCCACGCCCGCCTCGAGTCCAGAGCGCCTAGAAAGAAGGGAAAGAAGAAGAAAGGTTAGAACAAGAACATTATTGGGTTTCTTACCCGATTCCGGATTCATCGCACCTTTGAACCAGAAACAGACTTTATTTTAAACACATTGCATCGCCAGCAGCAGCGCCGCGCCATACTCACCGTTCCTTGCTGCATCCCTATGATCCGGCACAGTCTCTATCATTATGTTGCCGCATTCCAGCACCTAAGGGGGACAAGAAAACAACAAGGTGAGCCGAGGGAACAAACAAGGACAATCTCTTGCCACCATATACTTACCTGATTTTACCGCCGGAGGTATTATTCACCAGCATGACAAATCTTCTTACGCCGCACCTGTAAGAAAAGAGAAAGCAGCGAGTTAAACCTTGGCATCATTTAACAGACAGTGTGGGATAACACAGACTCTTACCGGAATGCTTTCAGCTGCCACAAGACTATCTTCTTTTGGGTCTAAGCTGCAAGATAAACAAAGGAATTAGACAAGAGTGATTATTCAGACATTTTTTAACTCTTAAGAACTATATACTTGCGGTCCTTCGCCACGAGGTTTGGAGCCAAGATTTGTCTAGAACTCTTCCAATATCCTCAAGCCAGTGAAGTAACTGGCCATCAATGCGCCCCTGCGTTCTTCGCAGGATGGAGAGCTCATCATCCAAAACTATAAGGTGAGCTTTGTGAACGGGAATATCAGAGGTGATAAATGGGGACGCAGTGAGGGGCTATTACTCAAATCCACAGCTGGCTAATTCCCTTGCTCCGCCTTTAGGAGACTACTTCTACGGGTGAAGCAGACGAAGCTAGGTGGGCCAGTCCAGTCAGTCATCTCTGCACTACGCATCACGTTGGTGGAGACAGTGGCTGTCCAGTTCCGCTTGACACCACTGTGGGAACCAGGTGAGCGTAACAGGCTGAAGGAACCCCCCATCCTGCTTGAAAGAAAATGCCAGTTGGTGACTGCTGGAAAGAAAGAAAATGACAAGACAGTGACTCCCATTTGTTCTAAAGACTATTCCATTAGGAAATTTTAAAGTTTTTTAACTCGGCAACCAAAATTGGCCTTTAGTTTGAAACTTGGTAGAATGCAGTGACACCAAGGGGACAGAAATGGTGATATATGTGGAATTACAAGAATAGGATCCATGTTGCAAATGTAAAATGTTGTACATATCTTCCTTATGACAATCCCCACGCATGTGTTAAGTTGTAGAATTTGAGAAATGTAAATCCCAGTGAAAAGTGTGAAAACTGGTAGAGGAGCGAAACCAGGCCTCACAGACTGGGGGTTTGGATTGAAATGTGAGGGAAAAAATATGTAACCTTTTGTATCTGATTTACTAAAAGGTTGCAATTGTGTAAATATGTTTGTAGCAAAATTAGATTTTAGTTCCAGTAACTCTGGGAGGTTTCTGGACACTGTAAATATCACCCCATAAACATGACCTCATTTTTCTGAGATCCAACCAGCAAAGAGCTAGGCAGAGACTTCTACCCTTGCCCAATCCTATTGTTAGAGGCGTGTGTAGTAAAGCCTGCCCCTGTCATATACTTTGATGTCACCTGCCATTATAAATAAGAGCCCCTGACAACACACAAGGACACACTGATTCCTCATTTCCTACGCTGGCGTCCTGTTCCTGTCTGTCGCTGTCTTCATCTTGCATTTATCCATCTAAACTGCAGATCCCAACCACAAGGCCAAGCATTGCTGATCCTACTTCAGCTGGGCCTCAATTCTAAAATAATCCCAATAATCAAGGAAAATGCTGTGGTTTTTTGGGAAGCATCGTGAATTGACCTTGCTGCTCACTAATTACATGCCTGCTGCCATCCTGCTATCCAGCTAATCTATAGAATCCAGTAACTAGAATTTCCAGTCCAGAATAACTATCCTTTGGTATCCAGTCCCTGCCCCGCTGATTTTGTCCGGCTGTCCTTTGTTAGACCACATCCGTGTGGTGACCCGAGCGCTGATTGTCCAAAATCCAAAAACTAAAAGTGGACAGTGAGTATCAATAGGAACCATAGAAATTCATAGTATACCTTGCCTTGCTTTGTTCCATCCCAATCTGCAAGTCATCCTATACTTATCCTGATAACTTGTAATATTGTCAAAATCATTCTTGCCACCCTGTCTTTGATTCCTTGTACTAGCGCCAACATCTTTAATAATTCTGTCTTGTAAAACCCTAGGCTATCAATCCTCTTTCAAGTGATCGGATTGGTTCTGCAAGGGCAGACACAGAGGTGCTAGGGTTGAACTTGCAAGTCAACCCTGGAGTTTACTGTGTCTCAATCTGGTAGTCTAGCCTTAAATGTAGAGTAAAACAGATTTATTTGCCTTTTTACGCCTTCATTTTCTCAAACGCACCTCACTAGATCTTGCATAACTCACTCAATTTACCAGCTAGAGACCTCATTTCACTTCCATATTGTACAATATTTAACCAGTTTGTATTAAAAACCGTTTTGATAAATTCATGTGGGAATTGCAAAAGTGTGTTAAATTTCCAACGTGTCATTTTGATTATAAACTGTTTTAAATCTTCCATTTAATTTCGAATTGTATGCGTTTGCTCAATCCATTGCTTGTGATTGCTAGCATCTTTCCAGTGTTGCTCCAGTAAAAAAATGTTTTTGTTTCAAGAGTTTTATACACATTCATTCATTCATTCATTTATTCATCCATTTCCGAGTGTCATTTTAGCATTGCCAGAGTACGAAATCTGTTTTTCTCTCTTGTTTGGGGAGGGAAGGTCAGATTTAAATACTGTTTCTTGTCTGTCATTCCTGATTACCTGCTGATTCTGTTCATCCACTTAAAATTGATTATTTGTGGGTTGAGGGAAACTTGCAGGGGAAAATTCTAACTCAAGTACTTTCTTACCTAAAATCAAAAAGTGCTCCTATTCCCTGGTGTTTTGTAGATGTGTCCGTAGAAGGTTAAACTAAGTGCATTGCATACATTCCTGTTGTTCTTATCACCCCATTGGTGATTGCTGCCTCATATTAAAAATGGTATGATTTCTTTTAATTTTCAAATAAATATTATATTTGATCAACCAGCCTGGTTCATGGCCCATTGTGACCCGGGGGTATTTGAAAAGGGTGTGTGATATGAGTGGTGTATCATCTCAATATTGAATCTAACCTAACATAAGCATTTCAATCGTGCACTGCATTCTGGGTCGAGACTAAGGTGTGTGTTGTCCGATTGAAATCCTTATTAGCTGTCATTTTGTCATCACTATATATTCTAAACGGGCACAAGTGTGGGTGAGACACTAATCTTCAACGGACAAATCCATGTTATTTAACAATGTAATTAAGTGAAATTGCATGAGAAATCGAAACTGATCAATGACTGTATAGTAGCACAGGGTTGTAAATTATAAAGCACAATGCACTCTAACAGGTTTCTATAACTGGCTACTGAGTAGAGAAAATGGTTAACTAAAATCTGTTTTATATCTTCATTTTATTTTATCATTTTACCTTGTTGCCTCTCATCAACCTCATCTTAGTCATTGATATTCATCCAAACGGGTATGGTAATGGAAATGCTGTAATAATTGCTTTCATTGATATCATTTAATTGTATCTTGTAACTTTTACCAATCATGATTATGTATGGATTTATTTTACTAGAATGTATAAATTAATGCTTTGAAGATGACCAAAGGTCAAAACACGTGTCGGCAAGATCTAAGAAATTAGCAATTAATAAATTCAGATTTAAGTTCATTTAACTATGTTAATAATTACTAAGTAATGTTTGTGGCAAATTACTTGTAGGATAAGCACAAAACCGGAAAGTATCCTGAATGCTTGAAGGCACACAGACAAAAGCATTGACCTTGTTCAGAATCACTAACAGTATTTCCAGGCAAGTCAGACCTAATCATACACATTTAGAAAAGAGCACACCTATTCAGGGGGAGTAAAACCACAAGTTGCTTTTAGATTACTTTCAGTAGTTCAAGAGCGGTAGTCCCTGTCAGTCATGCAGTGACACTCGGTTTACTAAGTGATTTCTTAACTAACGCTGTTAACACAAATTGATGGAACATTATGAACCTATAACTACATTCAGGATAACCTGCACTAGGTAAGACCTAGTGTTGTAATAAACTACTGCAGTCGCTTTTCAGATACGTGTAACACAGATTGAGGTAAGAATTTACTCTCCAACCTATTTTAGGATGGCACAAGGCAGACCAAGTTTAGTAAAACCCACAATACACTACAACTATTCAAGGTAAGTAAAACCCAAGGTAGATGTATTCTAGATGGGCTATACAGCAGGTCATGGGAAGCAAGACCCAGTTGGTCAACCTATACACTTATATTCTGAAAGAAATATTTAGGTGCAGCCAACAGCATTACTTTCGGGAAGATGGGGGACCCAATTCACAGGTGAGAAAAGCAACCTTATATATATTTTTAAGAATTGATATTTTATTTCTATCACGCTCATACACAAGTGTTTCAGAGCGTAACAAGGCAAGGGAGGGGAACAGGGGAAAACAAAACAGCTATCTTACTAGGCCCAGTGACATTGAGAATGCGCAAGTGCATGGAAGGGAGGAGAAGTGGAAAGTGCGAAGCAGAGGAGAAACAGATAAATAACAATAAATAAATAATAAAGGCAACAAACAGTTTTAGTGCAGCCAGCAATTTGCAAGTGCTAGGTTTAAGGCAGCAGGCAGGGTAGGTCTGATAAGTGCAGGAAGAAAAAAGGGGGGGGGAGCTGTATGGGTACAGATACAGACCCCAGTGCAAGGGGTGGCCCGAAGGCAGTGCGGGTGGGTGGCAAGGTGTGCAGGTACCTGGGCCTGGAGGACAGAGGGTGGCCTGGTGCACGGTGCCAAGAGAGAACAGATCAGCAGGGGAGAAGGGGAGCGAAGGCTAAAGAAAAGAGGAAGGTCTTGAAGTGCTTCCGGAACTGGAGATGGTTCTCCTCAAGTTTTGGAGTGGCAGGGAGGCTGTTCCAGAGGGAGGCCCCAGCTGAAGACAGATGTACCCGCAGCCGTTTCTTTGAAAAACGGCTGACCCTGAGGGAGTTGGAGGTAGAGGAGCGAAGAGCTCGAGAGGGGATGTATTTGCGGAGGGATAGCTGAAGGTTTTTTGGACCCAGGCCCCAGAAAGCCTTGTAACAAATGGCAAAAGCAGGGCTGAGGACAGGGATGAAGATAACTCCAGGGCAGACCTGAGGGATGTGCTGGATCGCTTCAATAATCTGGCAGAGCTCGATGTGAAATACCTGGTGCGACCGGAAATGGCTTGCCGACATGGGGAGGAGGGTAGACCGGGTAGGCTTTAAGCAGCAATGATCAGACGCGAAAAGGGAGCCACGGATATTGTCGGTGTGAGGAATGCGATGTGGTCGTAAAGCCGGACGCCATACTGGACGTCTTTCGCCAATTCTACAAATCAGTATACTCATCTAAGGGATCGGTACTGGCGCAGGAACTAGTGCGATATGTGAGCGAGGCTTCCCTGCCTGTATTGCAGCGGGAGGTGAATGAAGCGCTAGCTAAGCCCCATTACACTTAATGATATTTTACTTGCTATACATGCTCTCCCCTCTGCTAAATTACCTGGCACAGACGGAATAATGGCTGATTTCAACAAAGAGTTCTGTCCAGATGTAGCCCAGCACCTGCTGTCAGTGAGGGAGGAGGGGATGAAGGTGGGTTGACTCCCCCAATTATGCGATAGGCTGTGATTACTGATTCCTAAGTCTGAGAAGGAACCCCTGGACTGTTCCTCATACCGTCCCATCTCCCTACTGAACCTAGACAAAAAAATATTTGCTACAGTGCTGGCAGATCGACTGCATCCGTACGTTGCAATCATAGTTCACGCTGATCTGTCAGACTTTATCCCTGGACGAACGACCTCATTGAACCTGCGCAGGCTCTTCGGAATCCTGGCCCAAATTGACCCTAAAGTACAGGCAATTGCGGCGCTGCTCAACATGGAGAAAGCATTTGACTCCATCGAGTGGAGCTACCTCTTTGAGGTGCTACGACAGGTGGGCATTCCAGAATATTATCTAACGGTGGTCAGGCTGCTGTACGCTGGAGGAAACGCTCAAATGGGCTGGACAGCAAGCGCTCCGGGGCCTTTGAGCTGTGTTGCGGAACCAGGCAGGGCTGCCCACTGTCGCAATTGCAATAGTACCGCTGGAGGCCCGGCTATGTAAATTCTACTTGGCGAGGGGACTGGCACTAGGCAGGAATGGCAAAACATAAAGGATAGTAAGAACTTTTGCAACTGCTCATATTTTGGGGGGACAGTTACCAACCGACTCTTTCACAAGTAAGTCACTTTTAAACACTTGTTATACTTTTCAAGGCAGAATCCTTTTCCTATCCAATCCTTCCCTAGTCTATTGCATGAGTTATCTGAGGCAGAAGAGGGACCCTAGTGCTCTAGGTGCCAGCTGTAGGCAGGTTGAGATGGTGTTCAGTTGCAGGACAAGTCAGAGTTTCTGAGGAAGTCTCTTCAAAACAAGTAAGTAGTTCACTTTAAAGTTAGTGTCCAGGGACTTCAGAGAAGACACCCTCGAGGGACCCCAGCACTGGGCCTGGGTGTACTGGATGAAAGTACTCCCATTCACATGCATCACCCCCAAAGCATCACATGAATCACACAAGGCTTAAGTTAAGTAATACTCCAGCCCACACAGTACCTCAGCTGAGAAGAAGAGGTTGCAGCAGGACGTCTTCAGGATCTGCAGCCAAAATCCTGGTCAATGAATTCCTTGTCGTGAAGATATGATAGTTTATTTATATAGCGCCTATACACAATGTGTTTCAAAGCGCTTCAAGGCAAGGGAGGGAACAAGGGAAGCTACGACATTCTTACAGGCCATGAACAGTAAGGATGTGAAATTAACTATCATACTCGGCCTGACGACATTTCAGATAGTGCAAGTGCTAAGACATAGATAAGGAAGGGAGGGGGGAGTGGGAAGGAAATGGAAACAGGTGGCTACCGTACTAGGCCTGACGACATTTCTGGTAGAGCAGGAGGAAAACAAAAGGTGAGGGAGAGGGGTGCAGAAAGGGAGGGGAGGAACAAAACAAGTGACTATCGTACTAGGCCTGACGACGTTTCAGATAGTGCTGGAGGGGGGGGGGGGAACAGTAAGGGGATGGGGGAGCGACAGACGAGGTTGCTATCATACTAGGTCCAGGGATAATTCTGATGGAGTAAGTGCATAGAAGAAAGCAAGGGGAGGAGGGGAGGAGATGGGAAAAAGGAGAGGAGAGAACAGAGAGTAAGCAGTCAAAAAGAGTGGAGAAGCAATGAAGTCTATAAAAGTAAAATCCAGCATTGGCCACAAGACGGTGATGGTGATACCAGAATGTATCAGGACAGACTCCTGTGTGCAGGAAGGGGGGGGGGACACAAAGGAAAAACACAGGGGGACCAGAGAGGGTGGGGATGGCCTGTGGGGACAGAGGGTGTAAACACATGTTGGTGCATGCTTACCTGCTGTCTTAGCAGTGGGTCGGCCCCTGGGTCCTCCTGGTCCGAACAGGTCCAAACAGGAATTGCCCTTTTCTTTGACTGCCCTTCTCTTTGGACTCCCGGGCGAGAGATGCCCTTGATCTAAGAGTTACGAGCAAGAAGGAAGAGGCAGGGCTAAGAAAGTGGGTGGTGCTTTGGCCAGGAGACCTAGATCGCCTTACACCTGCTCCCCAGCTGCAAAGGAGAAGAGGCTGGAGGGCTCATTAGTAGGGAAAAGAGCGACAAGCAGGAAGGCACCAGGTGGGAGGGGCTTAGGCCAGGTGACCTGGATCCACTTACACCTGCTTCCCACCTGCAAAGGAAAAGAGGCTGGAGGGCTTCTTAAGTAGGGAAAAGAGCGGCAAGCAGGAAGGCACCAGGTGGGCGGGGCTTGCTAAGTGGTGAAAAAGACCGGCAAGCAGGAAGGCACCAGGTGGGCGGGGCTTGCTAAGTGGTAAAAAAGACCGGCAAGCAGGAAGGCACCAGGTGGGCGGGGTTGCTAAGTGGTGGAAAAGACACGCAAGCAGGAAGGCACCAGGTGGGTGGGGCTCCAGCGACTCCTGAGGCAGACACAGACAAACCTAGCATTGGAGGAATTGACCCTTCAGCGGTATCCCATCAAGCCACACTGGTAAACCGGCAGCAGCAGTAAACCGGCCTCTTCGAACAGACTTAATAGTGAGCCACTGGAATTGCTGGTTATAAATGAATATATACCATCAACACGACATCTAGAAAACTTCCCTAAGTGGATTACAAGTGTCCTGATGAAAGCCTTAACGGAAAAGATACAAATCTACTATCGACCTTGAATTGTGGGGCACTAGTAGTTACCGTTCAAAGGCTGGAAACAGATTTCGTTACTGTCGACATTTTTCTAACGGGTTCTTTTTGCTTGGTGCTAAGAAATGTGCAAAAATTCACCCATTAGGTACTAACATCACTCTATAGATATAGGACAAAGTTTTTCTGTGGATGGTTCATAATACCAGATTGCTTTATTTGTCTGTTTTGTTGTATATATATATATCAATTGTATGGACATTATCTCTCATGTCCATGTTTTATCATTATGTGTTAAAAAATAAAAGTTAATATATTTTTGGATAATTCCCGAACTTATCATCTATATATGCTTGAAAAGACGATTGTTCATCTTCCTTAGATGCGATGCTAATTTTGCCGCCAATTACGACATTAGCAGGTAGTTTGTTGTGGACCTTGGTTGTTTATACATCGGCTCCGCAACAGACAATTCACCAAACAGTTTTCTCAAAAATGGCAGAAAATTACGTGATTTAAAGGCCAGATGATATCTACTAAAGTTTGGAACGCTCTGACCACCCGTCACAGTGTAGCTGTAGTTTCCAAAGTTTAATCCTGTATGGTCTGTCATCTCGTAAATCATGCTGTCAATCTTTTTCATCAATGATTTACGTGTCGGAAGTGGGAACATGCTCAATAGGTAATTGACTCTAGGCGCTGCAGTCATTTTTAATGCGTTTACCGTACCTCTCAACGATAGTTTGAGAGCATCCCAATGTTGTATGTCTACCAACACTTTTCCCACTGCCAATTTCAGATTAACTTCCATCATTTGGTTTATGTCATGATGCCTACCCCCGGGCATCAGGACCAAGGACCTCAGCTCCGGGAGCAGGCATCCAGACATTTGTTTAAACCTCAGCAGCCCCGGCTAGGGGCTGTCTGGGTTCAGTCCTGGCACCTTAGGCGCCAGGCTCATCATAGAAATCAGTCCTGGCGCCATAGGCGCCAGGCTTATAGAATTTACTTACCTGATGCAGACCATGCTGCAAAAGAGTCCAAGCCTACATGAGGCCTGTATGGGACTATTTTGTTACAGGGACTATTTTTTACTCGGGCGTGGCTCTAGGGAACTTCTTACCTGGAACTACTTTGGAGGCTATTTAAACCACACCCGAACAACAGCACATGCTTCGCGTTATTCTGCTTCCAGCAGCGTGACACTCACCGTGCCTGCAGCCAGCACCCAGTCTTCTGCCACGCCCGCAGCCAGCATCCGGTCTTCTGCCACGCCCGCCACGAATCCGGAGCTCCTAGAATAAAGAAGTAGAAAAGGACAAGGTTAGAAAATGAACTTATTTCAAATTCCTCACCTAATTCCGGAACCATTTCATCTCCGGACCTGGAAAGTACATCAGTCCTGCATGTGTCGCTTCACCAGCTCCAGCACGGCGCCATACTCACCAGTTCTCACAGCATCTTTCGATCTGGCACTGTCTCCATCATTTCTTTGCCGTAATCCAGCACCTACGGGACACAAGAAAAAACAAGTTGAGCCAAGGGAATCAACAAATACAACCTCTTACCACCATAGACTTACCTGATTTACCACCGGCGGTATTATTCCATAACTCTCCACATTTTCATATGCCGCATCTGTAAAGAGGGAGAAAAACACGTTAACGCATGCAATAGTTACCGGACAGCGTTGGGTAACACAGACTCTTACCTCAACGCCAGCAGCAGCTACGAGACGTTCTTCTCACGAATTCAGTTTCAATTTAAGGAAGGAAGGGGACAAGAGTGAACATCGGGCACATTGAACTCTTTGAACTTGATACTTACCAATCCCGCCAGGGACTTCAGAGTCAATACTTACCGGAACTCTCCCAACGCCTTCAAACCAGTGAAGTAACTGGTATCTACGTGCCCCTGCAAGACACGCAGGATGGAGAGCTCATCTTTTACGAACATAAGGTGAGGTTACTAAGGGGATATCGGAGGTGATTAGTGGGGTAGAGCGAGAACAGTTGGGAGGCCATCACTAAAACCCACAAGTGGTTAATCCCTGTCTCCACTTGCAGGAAAATACGTCTTCGGGTCCAGCAGACAAGACTAGGCGGGCCAGTCCAGGCAGCCATCTCTGCACTACGCATCACGTTGAAAGAGACCACAGCTTCTCCGGGTCCGATCGACACCCCTGTGGGGTTCAGGTGAGCGAAACAGAACGCAAAGCCTCTCTACAAATACCCACCTGGGTGTTATGGAAACCTCGGAAACTGACCAACTGGCCCAATTATTGGGGGAATTTAGGGCGGAAGTACATGCCGCTCGCCAAGAGACTAATGCCCTCGGGAGAGAACTGATTGTCTCAAAGGAGCACACGGATGATCTGGCTAGGCAACTACTGCAAAACCAAGCTGGACAAACGCCCCTACCTGGATATGGGGGAACCCCAACCCCCGTTTCATCAAGCAATCCTGTGCAAGTGGTTTTACCAGGAAATATTCCGTTAGCTCCACCCGAACGCTTTGCTGGGGACCCCAAAAGGTTCACTGTGTTTATGAACCAATGCCGCTTGCACTTTTTATGCAGACCGGGAGCCTTTCCAAATGACCAAGCCAAAGTAGCCTTTGTATTGTCATATCTTAGTGGCAGCGCAGCGGATTGGTCCATTCCATTAGTCAACCAGGATGATCCTCTTCTCCGGGATTTTCAGGGTTTTCAAAGGAGCATGGAAAAACTATTCACCAGACACTCACAGGGTCAAGCCCTGAAAAACAAACTTTTATCCTTACGACAAGGTAACCAGGATCTGCTAACCTATATTGCAACCTTCAATAGGTTGGTGGTGGAAACCGGGTGGCCGGAGGAAAAACGAATTACATTGTTTCATCGTGGACTTCGGGGAGAACTCAAAGATGTCTTGGCTCAAGTTGTGAACCCACCTCAGGATTGCACAGAATTTATAGACTTAGTGGTCCAGCTAGACCACCAACTTCAGAACCGAAAGACTGATCAAGCTAAGTTCGAGAAACAGGTATTGGTTAAACCCAACATTGCCCACAAAGGAACAGCTGCATCTGAACCTATGCAGATCGGGGGGGGTTAAAGGACCCTTAACTCAAAAGGAAAGAGAAAGAAGATGACAGATGCAGATGTGTCTGTACTGTTGAACCTCAGGACATTTTCTACGGGATTGCCCTACAAAACCACCCAAGAAGGTGGTAGGAGTTGCTGATAAAAGCCACATAGAGCCTGATTCGGGAAATGACCACGCCCGACAAGCGTAGAGGTCCGCTTGCCGAGCTTAAAGAAGGACACTCGGACCTCGCATCTGATCATCCCAATGGTCCTACTTGATCCCAGGCAGCCATCACGTATGCACGCAGTAAGGGCATACATAGATAGCGGGGCCGTAGGAAACTATATGGACCACAAATTGGTGTCAAGGATGAATCTACCTCTTTGCAAAAAGACCACTTCAGATGTCATCACCACAGTTGATGGAACTGAGATTGCCTCGGGGCCTGTAACTCATTCCACTACAGAGATGACACTGTTGAGTCAAGATGGGCATCGAGAGACTATTGTGTTTGATCTAATCAAAGCCCCACAGTTCCAGATAATACTGGGGATGCCATGGTTGGAAACACATAATTCTTGTAAAGATTGGCGAGAGAAGAGAATAACCTTCCCGGATTGTGCACACACCTGTTACCCGGAGAAAACATTGAACAAAGGCCTGGCTACAGTCGTTAACCCAATCGTGCAGTTACCTCAGGAATACCAAGAATTTCAGGATGTTTTTCAAAAAGAACAGGCCAATACATTACCTCCTCACAGATCATACGATTGTCAAATCGTCCTCCTACCCGGTGCACAACCCCCATGCAGTAGAATCTACGCCCTCACGGAACCTGAAAATCGTCACCTACGGCAATACTTGGACCAATACCTTGCTAATGGCTTTATTCGTCCTTCCAAGTCTCCTGCATCCTCAGCTTTATTCTTTGTGCCAAAAAAGGAAGGTGACCTTAGAACGTGCATAGATTACCGCGCATTAAATCAGATTACGGTAAAAAACCAATATCCATTGCCTCTGATCCCCGAATTACTAGACCAAATAAAGGATGCTTGTATCTACACTAAATTAGAAAGATTTTGTCATTTGCCCAAACTTTCTCCAACATTTTTGTAAGCTTCCGGGCACATATATGGGTAGGGCAATGAGCCATGATGACCATCATCGTTACGTATGCATCAGCTACATCCACCTAACACCCATCATCATCATCGAGTTTCCCCAAGCCCTCTGCCCATCTCTTGGATTCTTCTAATGTGGCATCGGCTTGGATGTCCTTTTCAGAGTCAACACCCTCATCCATTACATAGGCATTTATGGTCTCCCTTGAAATGTACATATCTGTAGAGAGGTTGGTGGCAGTATATTTAGCTATCTGATCAGCGAAAGCGTTCCCTTTTCCTATATCATCTACAATCTTTTGATGTGCTGCACATTTCACAACAGCTAACTGAGTGGGAAGTGCAAGCGCTGAGAGCAGTTGTACTATTAGGGAGCCATGCTGAATCTTTGTACCGTGTGAAGTTAAGAACCCTCTTTCTGACCAAAGTCTACCAAAGTTGTGAACCACCCCAAAGGCATACTGACTGTCAGTATATATGCTTACTGTAGGCCCTTCGAAAAGTTCACAAGCTCGAGTCAATGCTAAAATCTCTGCGGCCTGCGCAGAGTTATGCGTGATTCTCTTGGTTTTTCACGACCGTGCTTAATGTGGTGATTGCATAAGCAGCTGTGGATGTACAATCCGGAAGTTTGAAGCAGGAGCCATCGCAAAACAGCTCCCCTTGTGGATTATTCAAAGGAGTGTCTTTTAGGTCAATTCTACCCTTTGTCTCTTGTTCGGTAGTGTACTGGCAATCATGTGACTCTTTGTCACTGCAAGCAGTAACTTGCGGGAAAGGTAAGAGTTCAGCCGGATTAAGAACAAAACACCTCTTAATTTGTATGTGAGGAGCAAACAAGATCAATTCATATCTCGTCAACCGTGCGGAAGTGAGGTGTTGTGTTTGAGTTCTGTTCAATAGGACATCTACAGAGTGAGGCACCATCAGGGTTAGAGGATGGCCTAGCATCATTCCCTCACTGTGTTTTACAGACGCAGCAGCAGCAGCGACAGCTAGCAAACATCTTGGCAAAGCGCATGCTACAGGATCAAGGGCGGAAGAAAAGTAACCGCATGGCCTATTCTCCCCTCCATGTTCCTGTGTTAATACAGCCAAAGCACATCCATCACATTCATGCACAAACAACACAAAGGCCTTTTCATAATTTGGTGTGCCCAAAACCGGTGCCGAGCACAATGCAGTCTTGAGCAGATCAAATGCTTGCTGGTGCTCTATGTTCCACGGCAATGGCGAAGAAATGCCCTTCTTCGTCAAAGCCAACATCGGCTTAATCACTAGTGAGAACCCGGGAATCCACTGCCTACAGTAAGAAGCCATACCTATCAAGGCTCTAACTTCCCTCTGTGTATTTGCGACAGAAATGCCAGAAAGGAGTTTTATCCATTCAGGTGTCAATCTTCTCCCCTCCTTTGACAGGAGATAGCCTAAATAGGCGACATCCTGACAACAATATTGAAACTTTTTAAGCGAAGCTTTGTTTCCATGTTTAGCCAGATGTATAAGTAATAACACAGTTTTTTTTTTTTTTTTTTTTATTTGTATATGGTAAAAAACCTTTACAAATTTAGTACATAATTTATCATATAATAAAAACAATTTGAAACGAATCACACATTAATCCGTAAGTTTTCTGTAAATTACTGTAACACATATAAAACAATAATTTAGAACAATTAATAACATTTAGAGCTTATGTACATTCTATTCCCCTTCTCTTTTTACATATCACAATTTAGTTCATTTAATTTAATATCAATATTTGTTAAAATCTGAGTTAATCTAATAATAAGCTTGGTACTATTGCCATTCATACATTTTTGCCATAGTACTTCACGAGATAAAATTATACCAGAGTCCAAAAAATTAGCAAACCTGTCTTGACGTAGATCTTCAAAAGATGTACAATATATTACTAGATGTTTTAGAGTCTCCAAAACCTTTGGATTATTGCAGAATCGACATGAACCAGACATGAACTTTACATCACATTTCCCCCATTGATATAACTTTTCATTGGTATGATATAAGTTAAGTTTGAAGCGAAGATATAACCTTCGAGCAACAGAGGATGGAAATTGTGTAATATATTTCAACCTCTCCCCCCACTTTCTTCTATGCTGGGCATATTCATAATAAGAACTATAACACCCTATTCTGTCTGCTTGACAGCACCAATAAAATAAGTGCAATTTTCGTTTACAACTTGGTAGTCCCAATATTAAATCTTCTTTTAGAATTCCCAGTATTGACATTAGATCATTCATTTTTCCCGCATAATCATTTATTGATCTCACATTCCCTATTTCCAGCAGATTTTTTAGGTCTTCATAAAGAGAATTGCTCGGAGGGTCAAGTATTTTAGCATAATTGTTCAACAAACGCAGGTTTCTTTTGGCAGATAGTGGTAAGAGGCCTAATTCATGTCGAACGATGTCATTCGGTATAGCAAGAGGCAGGCCAAGTACCTTTTTCCATATTGTCCCTTGAACTGTATCCAATATATCATCGACCTCATATAGGCATATGTCAGTTAGGTAGATAATTATTGGTTCAATTTTTAGGAGATAAAACTGTATAATAGGCAAAAGTGAAAATTCACAATATTTTGCCATAATTATACGCATTTGAGATATCAATGGTTTGGTTCTAGTGTGTATTTTTTCCCGCCACCAGGATTTGGAAAAATCATCAGTCAAAGGATAACCCAGATATTTGATCTCAGATGCTATTTCGATATATCTACCATCAATCGACCAATTATAAGAGCACTGTTTTTTTTCCCCATCACATAATACAATAATCGATGATTTAGAATGATTTACTCTTAAATTATGAGAGACAGCAAAGTTATTAAACGCATTAATCTTATTCTGTAGACCAAAGGGGGTTTTGTCCAAGATTAAGATATCATCCGCAAAACCAATGTAATTGATTTTAAGACATCCTAGCTTAATCGGGTAGATAATTTCATTAGCCCAACAATCCTCTACATCACATATATATAGGTTAAATAAGACAGCCGCCAGTGTGCAGCCCTGTTTCAACCCAATTTTAGATGGAATAGGTTCAGTAAGAGCACCCTCCTTATTTAATCGTACTCTATAACTGGTATGCGAATGTAGTAAGATAATGAGCGCTACCAAATGACGTGGAAAACCCATCACTAGCATCTTAACCCATAGGATATCACGCAATACTGTGTCAAATGCAGAGCTTAAATCTAACGCTGCAATATATACAGCTCCTAAATGATGGTGTTTTGTGTTCAGTTGGATATGGGATAATAGGGTGGCATTTAGTGAACAACCCATACGACATCTGAACCCGGTTTGATATTTTGACAATATGGAATTCTTAGTCATGAATTCCTGGAGTTCTTCAAGAATTAGCAAACAGAAGACCTTAGAAGAAGAGTCTGTTAAGGCAATAGGTCTGAAATTAAGAGGGTCATCTATAGGACCTTTTTTATGAATAGGAATGATAATGGCCGAACACCATGATTTTGGTATTTTTTGTAAGAGGAAAATGGCATCGAATCTATACTTTAATATTATTGCCCATAGGTCATTATCAGATCTATAAAGACATGCAGGAATGCCATCAGGGCCAGTAGCCCGTGAAGGGTTTAGTTTCATGATAGCCCTGGATATGTCATCGTGTCTCCATGGTGAGGTTATGGGTATGTCCTTAACCATGTCCAGTGTGGGATAGGGTAGGAATTGAGTTGGCATATCATATTTAGTTCGAATGAAGTGAATCCATGCATCTGCTGATATACCATTTTCCATTGGGCCATCATTGCAGGCATTCAATGTCCTCAATATTGACCATATTTTCCGTGTGTCACTCTTAAGCAGATTATGCATCATATTCCGATTGTCTTCTAGATATAGTTTTGTTTTTAGATTTTTCACCGCAATTTTATATTTATAAAGGATATTATTTTTTAAATAATAGTAATCGTGCGGTTCAGGTACCAATTTCGCGAGTTGTCGAATCTTGTAATTCTTATCCTTCTTTAAACGAAACATTTCAATATTGAAGACATGTAAATGATGTTTTTGATGCACGATCACATTTTTTTTCCGTGACATGGAAGAAAGATGATATTCAATCCTTTCAGCCAATAATGTATCAACACTGCTTGGATCAAAACATAAATCATTCACAACCCTATTCATCACCGGGTCAGTTTTCATCCTCATTGTCAGCTGATGGCAGATAGATGGATTCCATCTTACAGAAAGACCCACCCGATCATTTTCGACTAACGTCAATATCTTACTGGCTTCAAAGAACCAGCTATCTATATTCACTTTCAAAGAAATTGCATAATGATCACTAAAACCCAATTTTTTTATATTAACTCGGTCATGGGAATTCTGTAGAGACGAGGATTGAAAAAAATGATCAATGTGTGAACCCAAACCTCCTCTTGACCATGTGTGTACAGGACCTTTTTCATCAATGGGGACTACCTGAATGTCCCAGTTTTGGAAAAAGTCAACCCATTGTTTACCATTCTTTATAGTTTGATCGGTATTTAATAGATTCTGCCCCTTATACTTATCATCATACAGACAGGAAGAATTAAAGTCACCGCCAACCACAACTCCCAAATGTGTATGGCGAGAAAATGCATCTACTAGAATTGCATTAAGTATCTCGCAAGCTGCAATAAACGTTGTCTTGCTCCTATTCCAGTATAGACACATAATTAGAAAAGAGTTTTTGCTTAGTGTGTCTAGAGTTAATTCAACAGCTAATACAGAGTCATCCCTGTATGTACATTTCGTAATAAATCTACAAGCATTATGGACAAGGATTGCCAGCCCTCCTGATGGTCGGCCCTTCTCCCCTCTTATCGCAGGGTGAGTATAGCAGTCATATCCTTGCAGATTAAAATGGTTCACGTGCATAGTTTCCTGGAGTAGTATAACAGCAGGATAATCTTTAGCATCCACTGTACCCCACCATCTATTAAAGTTGGCTAATCCACAACTATTCCAGGAAAAGCATATAAATGGTTGGTCATGCTGCGTAAAACTAGGAAGGTGCAGCCAGAGCTGGTGCAGTCATCATTGTACTCTGGTTATTGTACCCCGACAAGGTTGCAGCCATAGCCAATATCTGTTTTACCAACTCTTCATTAATGTACGCTGATTGTTTCTGCTCCATGTTTTGATTTATTGTAATGATGGCAACCGGTTTTTCCAGAAAGCTTTTTGCCTCTGATTCAGAATGTAGAAGGAAGGGAGTTAAACCTACATATGCAAAATTTTCTCTTTGTTCCCAGACCAGCTTCATAATCAGCCTAGAGTAAAAACCGCAGGTCATTCTATCACTCTGAATAGTAGGTAATCTAACCCAGTCAATATCCCCTGAACAAATTGTTCTCAGACAAGGGATAGTGTGGAAGGCTTTCAAAAGAAAAGAGCGATTCAGGTTAGGTCTGGTATTTATTTTTGGATCGTTTTCCCAACCCAATATAAAGGGTGGATCTTTAATGAAATCAAAGTCATGACTGATGTCATTTTGTTTGTCATTTAAGTCAGTTGTTACATCATCTATTGGCGGGACCTGTATATTTGTAGATAATCCAGAGACATGAACATTATATTTCACAGTATTAATAGATGATACTTCATTGATGATGGGTAATGCATTCATGTTATGCATTAGCCGTTTTGATTTTGCTGGATCATTTCCCAACACACCCATCATCCATGGCTCATCATCTAGAGATGTGATGATTGTATCTGCTTCCACTGTCTTCAATTCTGTTTCACTTGTTTGTTGTTTAGACTTTTTACTTTTATTGTAGGAAGTTTGTTTATGAGAAATAGGGTAAAACTGAGAAAGGGACAGCTGCGACCCCCTAGCCAGAGTATCGGGTTGAATCGAATTATTAGATGTTAAATTTATGCAGGCCTTTTTCCCTCCTTTTCCATTGATAGTCTTACTATCATTCTTTTTGGGCCCTGTTTCATTGGTTATCTTATTCAATTCCTGGTTAGTGTTAGGACGATTTAGATCCAGTAGAGTCTTTGATTCGTCGTCCAACTGAGAGAGGTCAATAATCACCTCGTTCTCTAGTAGATCAGGCGAAATTGACGCTGCCCTTGCATGTTTTTTTTCCAGTGCCAGTGCTTTGGCCCTCCTTTTCATTGCCCTCCCAGCTGATCGCTTTTCTTTGCGGGTTAAAACGATCTTATGCTTAGGTAGGGCATCATTTTCTTTTATAATGGTTTGAATAGACGAATTATTGTCTAAACACTCTTCAGAAAGATCAATCAGATCAGTCAAAGGAGAAGGACTAATCAGGTCAGTCAGAGGGGAGGGACTATTTAGTTCGATAACATTGTCACTCTCCTCCTCTGCACAGATAGAGATCTGTCTTGATGAAGATATAAGGTTAGAATTAACCTTCAATTGCTCCAGATGACATTCAATCCTTTGAACAGAATTTAATACTTTAAATATCTCTTCATCATTCCCATCAGTCTGTGTGTGAGTGGAGTGTTGTGTAGTTGGAGTCACCACACTAGCAAAGGATCGTATTTGTTTTTGTGGAATACCATAGATCCCGTCAAATTGGTTAGCACTATCAATCATGATCTTCTTAGTACTATGTCTTTCTGATAGATTGGCAATAGTATCACATGCAAACAGGAGACCCTCAATTCTGTTAATTTTGTTAGTGAGTTCTTCAATTGCTGTTCTCATGATGCCTATCTCATAATGCGAGCGCTCATGCCCTTTGTCAAGTAGATCTAAAATTCTCGCCAATACCGGAAAATCAGGACTTAGTGAAGGTACATTTAGAGTAATATTCTCTGGGCGAGCCTCGTTGTCAGAGATTTCCTTATCTCTATCATTCATGCTTGATTGGAATTCTTGAATGTCTATGATCATACGTTCATTAAGTGCAGTTTGAGCACTCTTTGTATTTGGAGAACTTACCATGGGTTTAATGAGTGATGCATCTGAGATGTAATCAGTTTCCCATACCAATTTGGACTTTTCGACATCCAAAACTTCACAATTATAGTTTGGTAGACTATTGTTAATGTTTTTTTTTTTTTCTTTTTTTTTGGCAGAGGTGGTCAACATAAATACGTCCTCCCGTCCAACCAATCGTTGGTTGGCTGGCGTGGAAGGGCCAAGTGAGAGTCGTATGCGTTTACCTAGTTCTGCCTCAATTATTGGGCCCATCAATGAGCAATCAACTATATCTTCATTAATAATTGCATTAGCATGACTATGCATATTATTTTCACACGTTTGTGGCAGAGTAGATTGTAAGGTGCCCATTTGGTCGCTATTATTTAGGTCCTTTAGCTTGAATTTCATGTTTGTTGAAGTACTGACTTGATTGGGACAGTGTGTCGGGATGGGCATGTGACATTTAGAACTAGTACCCATTTCTTCCAAGATCCCCGGTCTTATATCTAAAGATGGAATAGCTGAGGTAACACCTATCTGTTCTTCAACATCCTGTCTCGTAACCATTGAAGGCGTGGTGGGGGTCTCAAGTAATGGTACACCAGATAATGCAAGCTTGGTCTCAGTATTGCTGGACATTGCTCTGGTTTGAAGGTCGTTCAATTTCCTACCACTTCTTAAACCATTCACCATTTCCAAGCAAGCATAAAATTACTGATGTATTACTTATATGCAAACAGGACATGTATACGATGACCATAAAATTGAATGGCAATACTTATAGCAACCTCACAAATTAGTCATGTGCTTTAATATGAAGATTTTGGTGAGCCCGTAGCGAAATGCACACGGGTTTTATTTATTGGATGGGAAAGAAAGGGAGCTCCTTACTTCCGCCGCTCCGCCGAACAGCCCAACAGCCACACTTCCGGAGCACTTCGGATGCGCGCGCGAGATGCGCGTGCACCAGTGCTTTTGAGGAAGAGGCTGTGGGGGGAGGGCTGACAGGAGGCGGGGCAATCAAGGAGGGGCTAAAAGAATGGAGAGAGAATAGGGAATTGATTACACCCTCGTAGTTCAGCAGGACACAACAAAACTCGCAGCAAAACCAACGGTTTTGCAAGTTAGCAGCAGTCACCTAAGTGAGTTCCAGTCACTCGTTTCGCGGCAGTGCAAGCTTCCTCTTGCCGACGCCGTGAAGTTTCAGGAGTCCAACCGCTAGAATCACCAGTTTCCAAAAGTTCGAAAGCTCCCAGCCCAACAGCCACACTTCCGGAGCACTTCGGATGCGCGCGCGAGATGCGCGTGCACCAGTGCTTTTGAGGAAGAGGCTGTGGGGGGAGGGCTGACAGGAGGCGGGGCAATCAAGGAGGGGCTAAAAGAATGGAGAGAGAATAGGGAATTGATTACACCCTCGTAGTTCAGCAGGACACAACAAAACTCGCAGCAAAACCAACGGTTTTGCAAGTTAGCAGCAGTCACCTAAGTGAGTTCCAGTCACTCGTTTCGCGGCAGTGCAAGCTTCCTCTTGCCGACGCCGTGAAGTTTCAGGAGTCCAACCGCTAGAATCACCAGTTTCCAAAAGTTCGAAAGCTCCCAGCCCAACAGCCACACTTCCGGAGCACTTCGGATGCGCGCGCGAGATGCGCGTGCACCAGTGCTTTTGAGGAAGAGGCTGTGGGGGGAGGGCTGACAGGAGGCGGGGCAATCAAGGAGGGGCTAAAAGAATGGAGAGAGAATAGGGAATTGATTACACCCTCGTAGTTCAGCAGGACACAACAAAACTCGCAGCAAAACCAACGGTTTTGCAAGTTAGCAGCAGTCACCTAAGTGAGTTCCAGTCACTCGTTTCGCGGCAGTGCAAGCTTCCTCTTGCCGACGCCGTGAAGTTTCAGGAGTCCAACCGCTAGAATCACCAGTTTCCAAAAGTTCGAAAGCTCCCAGCCCAACAGCCACACTTCCGGAGCACTTCGGATGCGCGCGCGAGATGCGCGTGCACCAGTGCTTTTGAGGAAGAGGCTGTGGGGGGAGGGCTGACAGGAGGCGGGGCAATCAAGGAGGGGCTAAGTGAGTTCCAGTCACTCGTTTCGCGGCAGTGCAAGCTTCCTCTTGCCGACGCCGTGAAGTTTCAGGAGTCCAACCGCTAGAATCACCAGTTTCCAAAAGTTCGAAAGCTCCCAGCCCAACAGCCACACTTCCGGAGCACTTCGGATGCGCGCGCGAGATGCGCGTGCACCAGTGCTTTTGAGGAAGAGGCTGTGGGGGGAGGGCTGACAGGAGGCGGGGCAATCAAGGAGGGGCTAAGTGAGTTCCAGTCACTCGTTTCGCGGCAGTGCAAGCTTCCTCTTGCCGACGCCGTGAAGTTTCAGGAGTCCAACCGCTAGAATCACCAGTTTCCAAAAGTACACACAGTACACTCCTTACAAGCGCTGTCAGAATCGGCAGCCAAAAGTAAGTCATCAACATACTGAAGCAGTGTACAGGTAGAGGGCAATTCAAGGGTATCAAGCTGTTCTTTCAAAGCCCTACTATAGATGCTAGGACTTTCCGTATAACCTTGCGGTGCACGGGTAAAGGTAAACGAGCGTCTCCCTAAGGTGAACGCGAACAACTATCTACTGTCCTTGTGTATAGGAATACTAACGAAAGCATTCTTCAGATCCACAACACTAAAGTGAGTAGCTGAAGCCGGTATCATAGTTGATATTGTCGTCACATCAGGCACAATTGGAAATTGTGGAGCACGACCTTATTGATGGCATGTAGATCAATTATGAAACAAAATGGAATTGCATTATCGCCTTTCTTGTACACGGGCAAAATTGGACTATTGCATAAACTACCTGCTATTTCCTCAATCACCCCTCGATGCACAAAATCAGAGACGATGCATTTCAAAGCTTGTTCACCCTCAAATGAAATCTTATATTGTGGAATACGTGGCAGTTTTACTCCATGTTTCAAAACTATTTTAACGGGCTCGTTCTGTAAAACACGACATCATTGTCGTCAATTGCCCATAAACTCTCTGGTACATCACTGAAATCTGGCGGCAAAGGTCTAGCCAAGAATTGAGAGACAGAAAGTTGCTGTGGTGAAATCGTCAAACGCACTCCATCAGAACAACAATGAATTACCGCATTTAATTCCTTCAACAGATTCAATGCCAGCAAATTCTCTCCACAATTTGAAGTCAAAAGGAATGGACAATGGCCCGTGAAGGGACCCAGAGAAATAGGTACCGGCGAAGAAACTGGACAAACAAGTGGTGTGCCAGAAAGCCCTACAGAAACATTGGTTTGCCCTGACAGTGGAATGTTTGGTACCCGAGAATGATCAATGGAACACTTCTGTGCCCCTGTATCTATCAAGAAGAGATGTTTCCCATTTCCCACTACCATTTCAACGTAGGGACCTTTCTGATTAACGGGAATAGGCGTCGGTTCCAAACCCTGCTTCGGGCAATCCTACCGAAACAAAATATTGTCAAAAGGAAGTTCTTCAGAGAGGTAAGCGGCAGAAGGATGGTCGAATATGTTTCTAGTATCCACACTTGGTACCTGATTATCCTGTGAAAAAGGTTGCTGTGGATCCTGTGCAAACTGACCTCTACCAGGGCCCCCTACACCCGGGCGACCTCTGGATCATCTACCCATGTTTCCAAATGTGTTATTTGACCTTTGTCGAAGGATCGGGCATTGTGCATGCCAATGACCCTCTTGCCTACAATAGGCACACTGGTTAATGTTTACAGGACCCAAGGGCACATTTCCTTGTGGAACATACTGACCTCTAATCTGCAAACTACCTCCTCTAGGGCCTCTAACAATTTGCTGCAATAATACTTTAGTCTTCAAATCACCTTTTCTCTTTTCGACTTTCCTTTTCATTATTGACGCGATTCTCATAGTACTGAGCCATGTGCAGTACTTCTGATTGAGACTTTGCTTGCCAAGCACTCTTAGAAGACATCATTTGCGACTGGATGTCGGGCAACAATCCACGCACAAATTTGTCTGTGAATAATCTTTTCCCAGACTCTGTGCCTAAGTCTTGTCCACTGAAATCCGAGAATACCTGTTCGAACCGATTAAAGAACCCGGTAGCATCCTCAGACTTCCCTTGGACACAGGCCTATTTATTTTAACTTCCCCAGACTTAAATAAATCAATCAAATCTCACCATACGCATATTCATCCTCATGAACCCTGCTAAACTGCAACATGCCCAAAACAAAAAAACGAATCATTGAAGATGTGCCACAAACATACTCCTTGTAGTCTCTATTGTATTTCTGTATGACTAATCAATATTCTAAAGATATCTTGAGTTTGCGTTAATGAACCATTTGCTGCTTTCCTAAACCATAACACTATTTCTTAACTCTTAAAGTTATTGGTGACCATCCAAGACTTCTCAAACCAATGGCAGCACAGCCCAGTTCAAACCTGAAATACTGCCAGTCAATGGGCCTCATTACGGGTAGGGCGGTCCGGAATTAACAGTGGAGGTAAACCCGCTGCCACTGTTAAATCCGGACCGCCCGATCCCCGAGTCCTGCAGGCGGGAGGTGATCTTCCCGCCAGGTCTGACCTGGCGGGTTGAACACCTCCCGCCTGCAGGCGGACGTGGAAACACCAGCACGAGATGGTGCCGGTGTTTCCACTTCCCTATTCCCATTGAGTCCTACGGGTCTCAATGGGAATGGGGATTAACACCATTCCGCCTCTGACTCCCGGGAAAACCGGGGCTGTAATGCCCTGGTAATTCCGGGAGTCACGGAGGCGGAATGGTAATACGAGTCCGGTGGTAACCAGGTGGTTTTACCGCCGCGGTTACTGCCGGACTCGTAATGAGGCCCAATGTCTACCTTACCTCAGGTGAAAATTATGAAAATTGCCTTACCAGGGGCCTACTTGTTATACTCTCCGACCCCCGGGGACTAATACTCTCACACTACTATACCGCATAACCCTTGTTATATTTGTTCAACAAGTAAGCTCACTCCGCTATCGAGGTCATACAATATGAAAGCATGGATTGGATTACAACTCCATACTTTACTATCCGCTCCCGGTTTACATATCCTCTCACGTACATCACAAGTAATTGTGGTAGGCCAGTAAACAAGAGCACAATACTTCCAGATCCATCCACCAGACCTTGCACTGCACCCACTACGAAAGAATACATATTCATAGAGGCATCGCCGGACGAGCGGCACGCCATTTCTGCATGTGGACTAATGTCAAGGCATGTAAATGCATTTCACCAGTGTGGCCGTTTGCGCATACCTTGGAACTATTCCACCTCAATCAGGTACAGCCGGTCTCACAATGTCGGCCTCCCTTTCCCTCTGAGTAAAGTATCCCCCGCCATGTTGGATGTGTGCCCTCATTCGTCACCATAGGCAGCCTTCATTCCTTTCCGAAACTAGCTGCGCCGTGCGTCCAAGGCCGAACGTACAACTCCATACTTCGCAATCTACTTTCGGTTGACATATCCTCTCACATTCATTGTAAGTAATTGTGGAATGCCAGTAAACTACATCACATAACTTCAAGATCCATCCACAAGATCTTGCATCCACTAGGAAAGCACATATCTCTCTAGAAGGCAATGTCAACTCCTGTTAATGCATTTCATCAGTGCAGTCTGTATATCCCATTTTCACATACCTTAGAAGTATCCCACCTCAATCAGGCACACACCATCTTACTAGGTTGGCCTCCCAATTCCGCCTTCCTTCAATTAAAGTACCACCTGACGTAACTGATGCGTGCGTTCATTCGTCACAACAGGCAGTCTACCCTTCCTTCCTGAGCCTGCTACGCGTTCAATATGGAACGGTGAGATGTGTTAAATAATATCTCATAATTCCATTTAACTGTCTTTCGCGCTCTGTGCCATGTTTCCCCATTTTTTATATATGGGTCAATATAACTCTGCCAATAAAAATGTGTTTTCAAATACCAGGTTCATGCTCTCATCTCCATATTAAGTATCTGCTTGCAAGATACGTCTAATGGAGCAGAAATGTATTAATTCTTGTATTTTCTTATCAGCGATGCGAGAATAAAGGGGCAGGGGACCCTCTTTTTTGTATGGGCGCCTGACTCTAGAGGGTTAAACAGGAGTAGCAAGAGAAACAAGAGAGTCAATGGCTACCCGTATCATTGAACGCACAGAAGGTCACCCTGTATTAGCAGGGAGGCTAGATTTTTTTTTATATATACTGGCTCATTAAAGGATCACCAAAAACATGAATGTCTTAGAACAAAATGTAATTTTTCATAGATACACATTTAAAAACATGTTTTGGCATGTGCCTTGTGTGGCACGTGGAGTATGCATATCATGACACAGTATGCATAAGCATGGGTTAGTAAATAGAATGTGACTTCTTATTTAATGTTTTGCTGTATAAATAGCAATACGCAATCATTGTCGACACATTTTTGGTGTTTCTGGTTCTTAACAGCTACATACAATAAACTAAACTGCACTGATGGACATAGGGTCCCAGCACTTCCTCGCCTTTTTATACTAAACCAATAAAACCATACTCCACATATATTTACCCATCATAATAACACCTTAGGCATACATATATATTTCTGTGGGGCTAAAATATATCCAAACCTATATCCTTTAACACAAGGAAGAACCCAGAGCCCTAATTAATCTCACAGCCTCTGCTGGATCCTCCGTTGTTTTAACGCCCCCTGGCAAATATAGCCTCAGTATAGCTGGCTTTCAATTTTTTTCTTTTGCCAATCTCTTTGCTTCAGTAAAGGCTTTCAGTTTTTCAACTAAATCCTTTATGAAGTGTGGGAAAATTGCAATTGGTTCTTTGTTATAATGAACACAGCCCTTCTCTCTCGCTGTCTTCAGTAATTTCTCCTTTGCACTTTGTTGAACACCATCAAAATCTGTCTGGGTTTCATGGTAGTAAGTTTGCCAAACCTGAAAGCATAATCCAGGTCTCCTATACAAGCGGCTTCTCCATATATACCATTCAGCACTTGTGAAATAACCACTTCCAGTGTTTTTTCTTCAGAACACTCGCAGGGAGGCCTACCAGTCTGAGGTTCTGCATCCTTTTCTTTAGATCCAACTCCAGATATTTAGCTTTCACCTCAGCCAGTTCTTTCCTCGTGTCATTATATGCCCTTCGAGCTACCAGTGATTTCAGTTGCAAGTCCTGTGGATTTCTTCGCTACCTGGCAAACTCTCCCTTCCAAGTTAGATACTTTACTATTGAGATCTGTTAAGGAAGGCTTCATCTCACCCACATCTTGGGCCACCTTTAGTGGCAGGGAGTACATGTCTTTAGTACTAGGAGTCTCATCCATCCCAGCTATGGATTATTTCGGAACTGGGTTCTCTGGGGTCTCAATGTTCTTTTTGGTGCTCATGATCAATATCCTTTAAAATATCTGAGGCCAGGGGGACAGAAGCTCAAAGCTCAAGCTGCTGCTTGCTCAGCCAACATTCCAGAATCCCACCAATGTTACTTTTAAGAACACAGTTCAGAGGGACTAACTTAACGCATATACTTTCTAGAGGGGCCTTAAGATACTGGGAGATCAGAATGAACACAGTAAACTATTTTAGAAGTGCACTAAATCAATTCAGGGAAAGCATAACCCAACATTACAGTTCAAGAAGAGCAACAGCTATTCAAGGTCAGTATAACCTCTTGGTATATAAACTGATTGTCTATTCCTCCAATAGAAATAGTGTAGGTAGATCAGTGATACAGATATGTAAAATACAATTTCTAGGGTAAGTCAGAACTCAACCAGACTTTTAAGTAAGGCAATCAGCAGTTCCAGGTACAAAAGGACCTTTATACTTTTCAGAGGGGCTACAAGCAACTCACAGTCCAAGACTGTTTTAAAAATGCACTAAGCAAATCAGGGGAAGCAAAACCCCAAGGTACACTTTAAGATGAACACATAGTTATTCAAGGTAGGTTAACCCTATCCGGGAGGATAGCTCAGCTGCAACGTGCGCGCTTTGGAAGCAAGACGATACGAAGCAATACTGGTTCGATCCCGGGTCTGCGCTTAGAAACCTCTGGGTGTTTAAGCGTGTTATAAATACGCAACTAAGACAAAAACAATTACGCAACTAAAAAACAAACAATTCCTGCAACAACGCCTCGATGCCTGCAGGCTGTGTGAGTGTTTAAAAATGCAAAATGAATAAATAAAACCCTATTGGCGAGCCTTTACACTCATTACGTTAAGAATAATGAAATAGTACCAACACTATTACATTTAGGAAGAGTGAAACACGGTTGAAAGTAAACCAAACCAACTTATATACATTCTAAAGGAGCAACCAGCAACTTAAAGCTAAGTAATAACTTACTGACACTTTGTATCTCTGTAATAGAATAAGTTACAGTTACCACACTTATTTTAGAAAGTAAGTAGTTTTCCCACTTGTTGTATTTCAAGACAGAAGATTATCTTTTAAAGTCCTTCCCCTTCTAGGGCGTGAGTTATTTCAGAGGCAGAAGAAGGACCCTAGTGGTCTAGGTGCCAGCTTTAGGCAGGTCAGTATAGGGTTCAGTTGCAGTAAAGTCTGAGTTCCAGAGGATATCATCTCAAACAAATAAGTATTCACTTTAGATTTAGTTAAACATGTTCAGGAACTTCACAGAAGACTCCCTATAAGTGTTCCAGTTTTCGGGCCAGGCAAACGGAATGAGCAAACTGCCAAACACACAATATCGCCTACTCAGCCACACAGGATCAACACAAGACTTGCGATAAGTAAGACCCAAGCCAACACTGTACCTCTGCTGAGAAGAAAAGCTTGGTGATGGTCGTCTTCCTGAAGCAGCAGCGCAGGACCCGGTCCTTGGATTCTTGGTCAGGAGACAAAGGAACAGACACTGGATTGGAACTTGCAGCAGCAGTCAGCAGAAAAGGCTTCCAACAAAGGGTTATTCAAGGCTTCTTGTGGCTCTGTGGATTTGTCACCCTTTTACAGGAACCAGATGAATGAATATCACTGGTCGGATTCTTTTCACTCTCTAGGTCCAGCACTCTGGTGAGGGGACTTCAGGGATTCGAGTCGTGTCTCTGGAGAGTCCTGCAGGAGTCCACCAAAGTTTCAGCAAGAACTGGACTTTGGAAGGCCATGCACTGCACACTGGCTCGAAGTCCCTGGGTATT
This sequence comes from Ambystoma mexicanum, assembly GCF_040938575.1. Taxonomy (NCBI): domain Eukaryota; kingdom Metazoa; phylum Chordata; class Amphibia; order Caudata; family Ambystomatidae; genus Ambystoma; species Ambystoma mexicanum. Next base: position 1,304,574,294 of record NC_090922.1, read on the forward strand.
GGCGGTTTGCAGCCCAGCAAGGTCGCAGCTCATTGAAGGATGCCTCAAAATGCAGATCTCCTTGAGACTAGTGGGTCTCCCCAGCCTCCTGGTACGAGTCATCTTTGGGACCCCCATGTCCGATAAGGAGATGCAGCTCCCCAGTAGGAACTGGTTCCTTTCAGGCAAACTGGAAGACAAAGGGCTGCAGAGTTTTGGACTCCTCTCTCGCTGCCTGCCTTCAGACCCTCTGGAGCCTCTGCAGGGAACACAAAGGACTCCTGGCGAAGATACAACTTCAACCAAGATCTTTCCCACCTAGGACGGTAGAAGAAGACCTAAGAAAGAACAAGGGTACTGTAAAAATGGCAAAAAAGGAGCCCACCATTCGTGCCAGCCTGTAAATAATATGACTTAAGTCATTAAGGTATAACCACTGCCACAAGCCATTCAAGTTAACTTGCAATTGTAACAAAAATGGTACAAGGTAAGTGAGAAAGGGGGTACAGTGTATCTGCCCAGCACTCCACATAAGGTGGGGTGTGCTGGCTCACTACAAAAAATATAAAGAGGATGGGAATCCCACTTTACTTCTTGGGAACAGTAGTTCTCCAAAGAGATAATAAGAGAAAACAAAAAGGGGAACCCAATGGGGCAACCCAGCTTAAGCCCAAACATTATAGGGAACTATAAATCCAAACACACAATATGGAGGGATACAAAAAGGTCACCCGTAAAAAGAGTAAAAGACTAGGTGAGAGGGGGGGGGGAGATTCCCACTCACATAGGGACAAGGAAAATAAGTCACCAAGTCCAAGCAAAATGTTGTGGGGTTGACACAGGTCAGGAAGATTTATCAAAAATATGAACATCTTACTTAACAGTGCACCCTCCATGAAGTGGCCTGCTTGTAAGAAGGATTTTCAACACTTTGTTCATTTTGTACTTACGCCGAATCGGAGCATTTAGAAGAAAACATCTTTACTGTGGCATTGTCTGGGTTTAGAGGGCAGCAGAGTACTTAAAAGGACAATAAGCTGAGGGCAAGACAATTATGTTCTTAAGGAATACAAGAAGACAATACATAAACTCTACATTTGGGTAAGGGTAGGGTAGGTTAGTAGGACTGAGCGGAAAAAGCGCAAGAGAGCTGTGCTGTTGGCAGCTTCAGTTCGGTTTACACCGTTCACTGAGCGTAGGTGTGAGTTTTCGGTCACTAGTTGTCATGTGCTTTTGTGCGAGGCTGTGTGTGATTTGTTTTGTTGGTGCAGTGCATGCGGTTGTTTGTGCAATATAGGTATGGTTGCATTTTGTTTAGAGTTTGAGAGGTGTAAGCAGAGGGATGGGTTTTTTTGTGGGTTGGTTAGTGGGAGTGCTCAATCGTACCGCCTCTGTGTGGACCACCTGTGGTACGTGTCCCTGCCAGTGTTGTGTATTGTGGTGTGCTAGGGGGAGTGGGGGTCTCCCTCCTATATTCTGTGCAGGGTCATGGGTTGTCTGCAGGGCTATTTAGTGGTGATACCTGATCCCCCCCCCCCACCCCCTTATTTTCAGACTGATGGATGTCTACTCTGTTCTGGCCCCTGGAATAACATGGTGTACAGCCGCTATCACCTTCCTGGGCCCCATAGACCTCTTCCCTGTACCCTTGAGGTACCTGGCACCTGTGGTTTATCTGTTTGGTCGCCACCCTTTCCCATTCAACTCTTATGCCCTCTGTCTGTGGTTCAACCTAGGACATTCCCATCTCTCTTGTTAGGCTATGGTATGGCCCTCCATGGGAACCAGGTACTCCCTCCCACTCAGAAGTGCACTTCCCTGCACTTATCGTGGAATGGGACGTGTGGCTATTCTTCACAATTATATCGAAGTCTGGTACCCTAATTCTGTCTACGGGTAATGCATGGCTAAACTTCACCTAGACAGTGAAAAACACCTAGATTTGAGATATCTGGATAGAAGGAGAACGCCTACGTATGGGACACAACTGTAAAATAAAACCACCTAAAGGTTGGTACACAGCAGGGGTGGAAATAATATTTACTAGCTGGCTAATTGTGGTATGCTATGCTATGTTATGTAAGTAAGAAGAGTGGCAGGGATTTTTGTAATACAGCGATTGCTTTCCTCACCACCCAGACCACACTTACCTTGTCAGTCGCTGCTGGTTGATGGCTGGCTACTGGCTTCCCTGGCAAACACGGGCAAGTACAGACTGGAGCTGCCTTTTGCCTTGGGGGCCCTGGCTGAGGGCTGCACGGGCAAGGCTGCCCTTGAAGGGCCTCTGAAGTACAGCTGTTCGAGTCACAGATGTGGCACAGACCAAATGGGCAAAGAGCCACCTGCCTGTTTCAGCCAATTGCAAGGGGTAGGGTGGGGAGAGTAATAAAAGCCTGAAACAAACACTGCACCCAACCTAGGCAGAACACGATTGCAAAATCGACACAAATCCCTCCACAAAGGCACCTAAAACAGGCCAAAAAACAGATTGAAATCAATGTAAAACTACTCACTGGGCATCAACCTGCCCCTAAGACTGCTTTTCAAGTGGTCTCCCTGCTGGATGCATCTGGATTACAGTCAGGAAGGCAAGGAGAAACATCTATCAATTACATTTTATTTTAAGGGTGACACCCTCATTCAGGGTTTTAAGTGGGCTGGCGCCCCTCACATCCCATGAATAAGCATGAGAGCATAAGTGCGCACAGGATACTTGCACTAGTTCATAACAGTAAGGTTGGATCGAGTGATTAACATACTGTGAAAGGAATATGAGCACAGAAAAAAAGGCTGTCTTCTGCTAAAATAAGCTAACAAATGCTTCACTCCCAAAAGCTGAGGCTGCCTATAGTGAGTATATGTAACTCGTAGTTAGTTTGCTGTAATATTATTAGGGTGTTATGAATAAAATAAGCAGCAAGGCCGTGATTACATGCTCAGAATGGTTTGCAGGCTTCAATCATTGTCGATGAAATCTGTCATATATAAACATTTGTGGTCATTCTTATGTTGCCAAAAGGCTCTTTGATTTTAAGAAAAGCATCTAATTCTTGCTATTTGTCACCCTACCCTTTATCGCAAGTGATTTCACAGCTAGCTGAGGATGCATAGGCGCTCATGTGAGACAATTTTAAAATGCTGTTTGGGGTCCCTTACCCCCTCCCCTCCGAGGCAGCAGTGGTGCATAGATCATAATGAAGAGGTTTCCTCAGGCAAACTCCAAAGGGTGATTTCCCTGGGTTTATCACTGAGGGTCCATAACATGCTTGTGCTTATGCCAAAGATCAAAGTTTAGAAAATCGAAGAGGAAATCTGGAGTAAAGGTGACCCCACCTTGGGTGTAGGTGTTAGCATAGCAAAGTGAATGGCACACATGATGCAGTATGTTAGAGCTAGACACATGTGAGAAGGGATGGGAGGACTTGTTGCCAATACGCAAATGTGTAAAGATAAGGTGCTGATGTTCCGTCTACGAAGGGGCAGTCAGATAAGTTAGAGTAGGGTGGTGGAATTAGGTAGCGTTACGGGTGTGGTTGTGTTTTCCGCTATGAGTGCACGTGTGTGTATGTGTGGGTCAAGAGCTGTGGGTGTCAGGATCTTTTTCCCATTGGTCGCAAGAAGATTGCGTGGAACTATCAGTGAAGGGCTTGAACGGGAAAAACAGGATGACGATAGTGAGGATGTATTCTGTTAGTTTGGGAAGCAAGAAAAACAAAACGACAAAGCTTATGTGTACAGCTGAGCAGTCAAAATGCCTAGGCACCTACTATACAAACATTGATAAAAAGGTGTGGGCTAATAACTTCCTTACTGCACCGCCTTCTACCTCACTGGTGCTCTCCCTATCCCTAGCGTGGTCACACATGGAAGGGGGGGGCGCACACTACGTCACTCCTGCGTGCTGGCAGTTTGGAGGGGGATCACCCTTCAACCACTGTCGCTGCTCACCCCCACACCCTCACGGCCCCCCTCCCAAGTCACACTTTCCATGTTCTATCCCTTCTGACCCAACCTTGCAACTTCTGCAGACCCCACCCTACTGCTTTCCAGGGCACAGCCATTTCTCGATATGCGGTTCATTCTAGTGTTGTAATTGCTCTGCTGGAAAGACATGCCACCAGCTGATGCATTTAAGGGTCAAGGAATGATGTTGGTTCCACCGATATATAATATACTATGAGTCAATGCTTAACTGGAATGATGAGATGTGCTGCCAAAGGAAAGGCTTGTATATCTTTGTTTTGGGTTGGAATTAGTGACTTGGGATCATCCAATCTACATGAGCAGTTCATAGTAGGAGAGACCAGGAGTGGCTCAGTCAAGGATGTTTTTGCAAGGTTTTTTATGGAGGAAACAGAGTGCCTTAAAAATCCAGCTCAAGTTCAGAGTCTTTCCTGTAGAGGCAAGGTTACGGAATGTGACTACCAGTTTGAGGAATGAATTGACAGCAGTTGAAAAAATTGGAGGACCAGGCTGTGATTGAGCCATTGAAGACATTAGAATGGTGTCCCCTATTGTGGTAGCCAGAAATACCAGTGGACAAATTAGGCTCTGCCCTGACTATAAGGTGTGTAGCAGTTGAAAGGTTCCCCTGCCTAAAACTGGGGATTTCGTAAGTTACGTGGGGCAGGCCATGCTTTTCAGCACACTGTATTTAGCCTCTGCTTAGCACCAGGTTAAGGCGTCCTCTTTATGATGGTACACTTAAGGTCAGGAGGATGCCATTTGAGCTTCTATCAAAGTGCTGTATTTAGGAGGATTAGGCCTGAAGATCAGAAGGGTGGATGGATTATGTTGCTTCCAGGATAACATCTGATCTATTTAGGAACACTAAACGAATATCGGAGACCTTTGAATGCATGTGTGCTGCATGGTAGTGGGAATTGTCTATGTAATTCAAGGACAAACTGATCATCTGTTATTTAGGGCACCAGCTAAGTGCAGCGGGAGTTAAACCGCAGGACAATTTAGTCAATCAAGGGCATGAAGATGCCCTAGGAAATGCAAAAGTTTGTCTTTTTTGGACCTAGGTTCATGAGCATGGTGCTGCTCACAGAAAGGCGAAAGGGTACTTGTCCTAGAAGAGTTTATAATCAGAGCATGAAGTGTATTGGAAGAAGAGTTCAAAGCCATGAAAGCTGCGACTACCAGTGATCCCGCTGTGTTAAAGGTGCTAATTCAGTGCCAGATATGGGGGCGTGCCTAGCAACTGTGAGAATAAAGGAGATGCTTGGTGGGGGTGGCCAGTATGGGGAATAACATAGATACTCTGTGCCACATGCATACTTTATAAAGGACTTCACCGGAAATGATAGGAGGTGATGATACGTTGGATGAAAACCTGGTCCAAAGCACTGCTCTATGATTAGCTAAAAGAGGGGAGGGATAAGAATAGCACCATCACAAATGCGTGTAGTAAGAAATACCTCTGGGCGGGCCGGATCTGGGAACTTTGAATTTAAAACACGTGACCACAACGACAGGGATGTGCAAAAGGGGGGAGGAGGCGGCTCAATTTACTCGTCATATGGGAATTAACACAACCAGAACTGGGTGTTACTGCAGGGCGGTCAGCCAAACAAGCCGCCCTGCACAGCAGCGGGGAGAGAGGATTTGCTTCAGTGTGCCAGTCACATGACCGCTGATGCCCTTCGACAGGCGGCTGTGTGAAGGGAACACTGGACAGAGTGGCGTTCCTAGAAGGACCTATCAGACGGTAAGTTCTTGAGTTCTTGAGCTCTGACGAGGTTCCCAGGCAAGTATCTACCCCAGCGTTCGTGAAGGTCATTATCTAACAGGTATTGTGTGAATGTCCTCTTTCCCACACAACGGGACACAGCTGCAGGGTGTCTTGTGTCCCATTCTCAAAGGTGTTGACCAATGCCATTGTATTAAAGTTCCTACGGTCAGCACAAATGTTACTTCATTAATAACAAAATGTTCCGGGGTGGGTTGTGAATAAAATGTGGTACCACATGGGAAGGTGAGGTGATGAGAAGCTATTGAACTGTTTGCTTTAATGACGTTTTCACTAATGTAACTATCGAAGGGGAGGAGATTGCAATCCAGTCAATCCCTGGGAAGCACAGAAAAAACTAATTCTCCAACTTGCAAGTGTTTCTCCTAACTTCCCACTATCATATTTCTTGTTATAAAACCATTTGTTGTAGTCAATTCAGATGTCAGCCTCTCGATCAGAGCTAATCCACTGTTCTGTTTGATTTGTGCTCACCCAGCTGTAATAAACAGTGTTGCTTCTTGCCATGTTTGTGCTCCATTTTTTTTTGTGAGATATGATATTTGTAACGGCCTATACACACGCGTTTGAAGGCGTATGTAGTTTTCATTATTAACTAAATAGCAGACCCCTTCATACACTGCCTTGGATTGGAACGGAGGATAGCACAGGGGCAACACGCTGGTCTTGGAAGAAAGACCACGCACAGCAACAGAGGTTTGAATCCTGAATCCACGCTTAGAAACCGAACTCGTTTTTTTATAAAAACCCAATTAAATAATTGTTTTCGTCGCAAATTTGTATCCAATCATATGATGGGGGCCTTGTTGCTCCAGAAGAAAGGCAGGATTTAGAGGATGTTTGGCTTTCTTTTCTGCATGCTCAAGGTCAAAGCATAGATATTCTGTTTATAAGGAGGTGCTCAGTTGCATCTAGGTGAAACAAGTTTTGCACGTTCCTATGGTTGACAACATTTCTAATTAAGACAAACCAGAAGCCCTTTTTGGGGATATTTATGGCTAAGGGATTAGAAGATTCCAGAAGAATCATGACATAAATCACATGCTCACAAGTGCATGAGTTAGGCATTTGTGTTTTTGGTAAGGATACCATCATTGATGTATTGTCACAAAAGGAATTGGAAGAAGGCATGGAAGATGGTTCATGGGAGCAAGAGGTATTGAGAGCAAGTGTTGCAACCTAAGGAAGCAAAGTGAAAGAGAGTACATGTAGTGATGTCAAGGAGTGGGATTAAGTGTGGAAGGAGGCTGTGGGTTTGATAAGGTTGGAGAAATGTTATGGTTGAGAGGGTGGTTTGAAGGTGCTTCACAGAGTTATGGGTGCAGAAGGTTATTTTCTGTGTAAAGGAAGTAAGCTAGTAGCAATCCTTCGGGTCGGACAGAATCTTGGAAATCTGCCAGGAAAGTCATCCGTGTGTGAGAAAATATAAAGGACTACTGGTGGCCAGGTGTGGCTGTGGAGGTGGAAAACTGTATGTACTATGCGGAAAGTGACAGGTTTCTGTGTTTGAGTGGAGTAGATCCTCACAAGACCTGCTTATATCAGGCCAGAATCAATGGCGCAGCTGAGTGCTTTCATGTCACAGCATTGGATGCTATTTCTGGGTTTGACTGGGAGAGTGAGATCCGGAAACATGTGGTGGCCGTCAGATTAGCACCACAAGCCACAACGCATCTGGTTCCAATGGAAGTTCTTCGCAGGCGAGAGCCTATTTCAAATACGTGCGCTGGGTGGTTGGGCAGGGAATGGTATGTGAATTTGGTGACCACAGGCTGGTTGCAAGTGTGGGCCTAAACACTGCAAACATGCAGGACATTTCATCGTCTTAACTATTGAAATGATGACCTGGTCAGGGTGGGAGGAATGGTTCAAGTAAAGAGACTATGATTTGTTTATTTTGGGGGGGCCCAACGGGTAGGCAACGTCCTCACTGATGTGTTTGTGTTTGTGGATGATGGGAACCCAGGAACAAAGAGCGGATGGTGATCATACGATAATCAAATGCTTCCTTTGGAGAAAGAGGGATGCGGGTTGTGCAGATTGTCTTTTTACTCTTGCAAGTATTTGTCTTGGGCTGCCACTGCTGTCTTTGTTGAACCCCGTGACCAGTGGGTGTATCCTAAAGGGCTGAGGGTGCTGACATCCCAGTGGAGACATCTGGAGTCTGAGGGCTGCTGGGTCTTGGGGCTAATCTTCACCTTTGCGCCTGTATTGCCCTGAACAAGTGTACAGTGAGTGAGCCAGCCGATGAGTCTGTGCTCTGTTTCGTCACAATAACAGTATCTGCTCAGTATTATGTAGTTATCTGATTCCGTTGTATATCTAAGGGTTATATAACCTAATTGATAACTAATAAAAATTATCATTATGCTTAATATTCAAACCTAATGTGGCATTGTGAATTATAACAAGCTGCACAAGGTGACTTGTTAATTGTACTGCATACTTTTTCATACTTTAAATTAAATAGCATATTACATTATTTAATTAAGATTTATATTTATGAGTATCCCAAAAGGGCCGACGCCAATGTAATGTCACGTGTGTATGGCACCAGTGTCAGCGAGGCAATGGGCTCTCTAGGGAGTAGTATGCCTTTAAGGGACCAGGCTTGTACTTGAAATCTAAAAGCAGGAGCCAAGTATTTGTGGAACCTGCTCTATTACCCTGAGGGACCTATGTCTGCTGAAGAGGTGGGGATGGTCTATGCCCTGAGACAGTTGTCTTCAATTAGAAGTAGTATTTGGCCATTCAACGCGAGTTACACTGAGCACTGTCCATATGGATGGTTATGCATTGCAGCATTTGAGTGCTTGCCTTGCTGTAACTCCATTCTGAATGGACAGATCCCATTGGCACTGCAGCACCAGTAAAGGGACAATGTTAGGGGCCTTGCCATCATTACATACATTAAATTTAATCTGCAGGATCGTTGCAGCTCTAAAATACTTGGCAACTTCCTTCAAGCTCATTAGCTTCCTCTAAAAGTAGTTGAGAAGTCACAATTGGCGGGAGGTAGCTAATTCATGTTGCCTACTATAGCATAAAGGACAACCCTACACTAGCCTATAAATACATTGTACACTATATTAAAATTCGAATGTACTTATTATACATTCCTCACTCTTAAGTCCAGAATACGTCCATGCACATTAGTTTAATTGTGTCTCTTTTACATTCATTTTCAACACTGTGACCATACATTTTCGTTGGCATTAGACCTACCCTGCAGGCTGGACGGGGCGTTATAGGTTCTGAAGACCATTTGGAAGAACTATGTCGGCCTTTCACACTTTTAAAATTGAAACAGTATATCTAAAAGCAATCAAAACCTGCAGTTTAGAAAACATAGCTAAAACACACATCGCATAAAACCTTTATAAAACATACTTAAAAGTTATTTGTTTTTTTACTCAGTTAATATGTTAATCTTTTCCACCGTCTGTTGCCAGATGTAATAGGTGGCTGCTGCAGTCACCAATGACTGCACTAAAGATCATGTTCCAGAATCGTTCTGTCGAACATGACCTAAAATTTGTATATCCCTTCTCATATTCCTTTGTGAGTGCAGAGCAATTGGTGAAGATGTGCCTCCGCGACTCCACTTGTTTAGAGCACAGTCTGCACCACCGTTGGGCCCATGAGATGCCTGGCCGGCCCCTGGGATGCCGGGCCAGGCCCCTGTATTTACTAACACAGGGAGTATGTTTAGACACAGAGAAAGAATGAATCTAGTCAAGGCAGTAGTACTACATTTAGTAAAATAAATATTTGGGGATGCAACAGAGAAGCCCTGGCGTGAGAATGTTACATAGGAAGTCCAGCCATGATGAAGGGAGTGTGTATAGCCCGATTTCCCCAAAATGTTCTATCACCATGTTCTCTAGGACCCGGTACCAGCTGCATTTGGAAAATAGGTTGGAGCAGGGGATAGCAAGTTCTGAATCCTTGCCCACAATGTGCATGCCGCTACTATCCAAAAATGAAAAGAGAGATGGGAGTCCAGGTTCCAGGCCTCCACCGAGAGTCTCCCATGCATATCAATAATCTTTTTAACTGACAACCATCTCTTCCAAGCCTTTCTAGAGACTCACTCCAAAAGATGAGCCAGTGTCATTTTTGCTCCAATACCCATTCTGAGGTATTTGTATGTCTCAATTTGTGCCAGAATGACCCCACCTAGATTCCATTTAAAAGACGGTGCCCCATATGCCCCTGTTATAATCTTTGTTTTGGAAGGGTTAGGTCTCGGGCCACGCGCAGATGCCAATGCGTGCAAAGCCTCCAAAGCACGTTGTAGGCCTATAGCCGTACGGTCAGAAGAACCGTATCATTCACATATGTCAGGCAGTTCAAGACTTTGGTGCCATAACGCAGGGGGTGGTTATGGGCAACATTAAGCCTCATTGAAAGCTCCACAGTATAGATGTTGTAAAGCATGGGCGTCAATGGGCATCCTTGCTTGAGACCTCTATTCGTCATAAATGGCTTGGTGCGAATACCTTCCTGAGATGTTCTTACCCCAACATCTGTGTCGGGGTACAAAAGTTTAATAAAATCTGAAGGTAAAGGGTCTATACTCCACCATGCCAACGTCTCCCAAAGTTTACATCTAATAACGCTATCGAAAGCAGCCGAGTAGTCAACAAAGGAGAGGTATAGAACTGTTCCAGGGTAACATTGAGTGTCTGATATCAATGTCCACAGTGCCCAAATCGGGTGGGTTGTTCCACTTCCCTTCCTGCAACCAGTCTGGAGAAAGGGAAGCAAACCCTTCCTTTTCTCCCAATCAGCCCGGAGTTCAAGAAGTATACAGGCAAATATCTTGGCTCTACAATCTAACATCGCCAGGAGTCTGGAGTTTGCTGGTAGGTCATGGGGGCCTTCCCTATGTACTGGAATAAGTATAGAGCTTTTCCAGGTGGTGGGTATCATTCCCGTTTCACATATGTGGAGAAAGAGACATTGTGACAGGGAACCCCACAAAGGGGAATCGTATTTTATAACCGCATTACAAATTCCATCTGGACCCATTGCCATCGAGGCCTTCATCTTAATTATTATGCCCCTGATATCAGCTCCCCTAATATGTTCAGACACCAAGGTGTCCCTCATTGAGATAACCCCCCACCCCTTTTCACTAGGTTCAGTGTCCAGCCTATGTGTGTGTTCAATAAAGGCACCCCATTGCTCCTCTGCTATACTACACACTTCCATTTCTGCCATACCTATCCCTTTAATACGTATGATGTACCAAAACTTCCGTGTGTTATTTGTCCTGATCAGCTGGTATACATTTCCCGGCTGCAGAATTCACCCCATATAGTTACGAAGCTACGTTTTAGATCTTGACCTTGCGAGGGTCCTGGCTAGGCGGCACACTATGCAGTCGTGCCAGCTGTAAACATCACTGCTGGGCGCCCGAAACACTAATGTTGCTGCAGTTTGTATTTACTTGAAACCCCCTCATCCACACCTACCGCCTTCCTGAGGCTGCTGACCTGCTTTGGAGGTGTATGGCACCCTTTAAAATCCTCAAGTGCAGGGATCTTGGTCTGGCTCGGCAGACACTGCAGAGAATAAAGATGGCGACACCTGCAGGAAAGTGGTGGAGCGGTCAGCAGCCTGGTTGGGGCCGTAACGACTACTGGGCCGAATGGGGCGATGAACCCGTGGGGTGAACCCTCCTGTGTCGGGCGGGAGCCTGGTGACCCTCCCTGAACTGGCAGAGCCACGCAGGCCAGGGACTCAAACCGTGCGGGGGTGCCTGCTGACGGGTCAGCCCTGCAGCTGCTACGAACGGGGAAGGAGAAGAGATGCGGGCTGGCCTGGGTGAGTAAAGGCACTGCTTGATTGGAGCATAGCCAGGAAATCCCGCTGGAGCACTGGTTGGGTCAGGCTGGGGTGAGAAGGCTCCCGATTGAGTTCCCGAGAAGGCAATCACCTGCTCACCAGCCAACTTTGATCCCTGGAGCCCCCGCAAGGACATATCCCTATGCCCTGAGTGCGTCCTGGTGAGTGAGCCCACACTCGGCTGATCTGTGAGCCGTTGGAGCGTTGTGGGGCTCACTTGTCTACTATCCGTTTTTTTGGAAGTGAAGGTTTTTGGGAAGTCAAGGATCCTCCAATGTGTGTTTGATCAGGGCCCAGATCCTCCTCCTGTGGGAGCCCCTATCCTGTGGCGTTGCTGAAACTAGATCCCTCCCCCCACCCTCCAACTCTGCTGTTGTGGGTCTCAGGCCCCAACCTTTGGCTGGCGGTGCCCAAAGGAGGAGCAAAGGCGAAACCATCGGATATCACTGCGTTCTTGACCCCTCAGGAAGCGAAGACCTCAGCGATGCAATCTGTGCGGGCAGAACTCCACTCACTCCCACCTACGCCGGCCTCCATGGACTCTGCATTTTCCAGGCAGGACTTTGAGGCCATGTTGCTGGCCTTCAAGCAAGATATCACCCATGAAATAAAATTGGAGATCAAATCCTCTAAATAGACCCTGGCCAAGTGAATTGCTGACCTAAATTCTCATCTGGTGGGCCTAGAATCCTGCGTCGATGACCTCAAAAACAGTGTGTGAACAGGGCTACCATCACGCAGAGTTGGCGAAGCAAGTGGGGACCATCAAGGAACAACTTGAGGACAACTAGGTGAAACATGCCGACTTGGAGAACAGGTTGAGAAGAAATGATATTCATCTCTCTGGGATTTCACACAACATCCAAGATCAAGACCTACCCGGCCATGTGCAAAACCTCTTTAAGTCCTTGCTAGAACACTTCCACACAGCAAAGAAGTAACTAACTACCAGACGTCCTCTCCCGGGTGCATTTTTTCCCATCAAAAAAGAAGCGATCATGGTGGTGGCTCTAAAAAACAGAGCTTGTTATCTTCTGGGGATCTTCCCTCACATTATTTCAGGACCTCTCACCTTAGCCAGTCATCGACACTTGTAGAGAGTCACCTTCTGGTTGCAGTCCCAGAAGATTCGATACCACTGGGCGTTCTCCAGCAAACTGATATTTGACTACGAAAATCACCACTAGATAAATGGCTCAGAGGAGGAGGCAAGCAAACTGATGGAGGAGGAGCTGGAGTCTCAGCACCCGGTGGACGCGGCGAGGGTTGACTCCCACCTGGATTCCATCCCCCGAGACAGGAGGAGGAAACCCAGAGGAAGGCTTGATCCTCTAAAGCCTTCTCAGCAACCGACAATTGAGCCGTGTCCAGAGGCCCCAGAATGATGGCCGGTGGGTTGGTGGCAGACACCCGCCCGTGTGATACTATTTCTTCTCCAATGAGCTCCCTTATTTTCATAGAACTGGAAAACAACCTCGGGAAGGTCAATTGGGCTAATATACTTATTCATGTCTATCGAAGGATTAGGTGGGAACATGAGTGGTGAAATGGGTGTCCCGAGTGGGAGATGCCCAACACTGTTGGTTGAATGGTTTTGAGTGCTGTTAATTGGGGCTTTCTTTTTTACTTTACATCACACGACTAGACCTGACCCTTTAGCGTGAGCCAGGGTATTTCATACTCTTTTGGTGGGGGGGGGGACTATTCTATGTACCGGCAGTGCCTCCTGATGGTGACTCCTGACGTTTGCTGCGTGACCCTGAATGTACAGGGTCTGAACGCCCCATTAAAACACAAAGCACTATTCCATAGGCTGTCCACTCAGACCTCAAAGAGACCCACCTATTGCCCTCTGGCGAATTTCGCCTCAATTATAAGCTATACCCCATGATCTACTGCGCTTCTAGCGGTACTAAAAAGCATGGAGTCGCCATCCTGATCTGCAAAGGTACTCCCCTGAGGGCCCTGAAGTTCTTGGGGGATGAGGGAGGGAGGTACATCATGGTGGTGGCATTCTTATATGGGCGTAAAATAACTTTGACATCGATTTATGGTCCAAATGACCAGCAATACTTGTTTTTAGCCTCTCTCTCTAGGAGGCTGGGGGAATTTGCTGAAGGGGAGGTAATGATGGGAGGCAATTTTAATTATGTTGTTAATCCACTCATGGATAAATCTTTACCCCCGTCGTCCGATGATAGGAAAGATTTGCTAGCTCTCACTACACTATTGCGGGAGCACTCACTAATTGAAGCCTGGCGCTTTTCCATCAGGAGGAGCAGGAATACACCTTTTACTCGGCAGTACATTGGCCCTCATTAGGACCTTGGCGGAGGACCATGGCGCTATTAGCACCATGGTCCATGGCGCTAAGCTGCCAACTCCGCCATGGTGGTTGGCGGACTTACCGCCCCATTCCGAGGTTGGCGGGGCGGTAAGTCCCCAATCCCCATTTACCCTTCCCCATTCCCATTTTTGGCCCCATAGGGCATAATGGGAGTGGGGAAGGCGTTAATTACGCCACCGTAAATTACGGTGGCGTAATTAACAACAAGGTCCCTTAGCGCCATGGATTTTAACGCCTGCTAAAAGCAGGCGTTAAAATCACCATGGCGCTAAGGGAACTCGTACTCAGGCGGTAAGGGGCGGCATGGTTTACGCCGGCGTAAACCCCTTACCGCCTGGGTCCTAATGAGGCCCATTGTGTATAGTATTCAGCACAGAAACTGTGGTGGCCATTTTAAAATGGTTTGCTCGTTTCTAATGGCATAGTTGTAAGGCCTTTATATATACTTCATTATGATATAACTGTTGTCTGTTCAAAAGTGTACAATGCATAAAAGTTATTCATCAAGAAATATGTGTAATTATTAACCCGTTTTTAAGAGAAAATTCTATTTAAAATGCTAAATACATCGGAAACATAGCAGCTACAATCACTATTTCAACAATAAAGTGCTCAGTGCTTAATGCAAATGAAACATAGCAGCCACTATTATCATTCTGATCATAAAGTGCTTAGTGCATTCCGGCAAACTATATAAGTTGCATCCTTAAAGTGCCAATACCAATCCTGTAGCACACTCCTAGCTGGAAAAAAAGAGCAATCATTTCTAGATCAAATATATAAGCGCAGATAGAACGCTTGCGTGCGGTGCGACATTGTAGCACAGACGCTGGCTACACACGAGTATAGGAACTGGTGAGGGCCGTGCACAACGGTGGAAAACAGGCCTCCCTCATCATCGGGCGGGGGGTTGCCCAACATATGAAGATATAAGGGAGCCCCAGCAGTGGCTCCGGTTGGGGTTGGGTCCCACCTGGAAGAGACCTAGCCCACAGTAATCAGAAGTTGGGGCACCCCCCTTGGGTGATTGGAATACTGAGAGAGGGCGGCTGTGGAGTGTAACCTTTGGCAAATGAAGGAACTATCCTTGCGCTGCCTGTACGTGGTGAGAAACCATAGCACTGTACAAAAAGCACAAAGACCTTTTTCTTTCACACCACTCTGGTTGATACCACAAATCTTGTGTAGCATGCACTGGATGCAAGATAAGGCTATGGAGCTTGGGAGCGCCTAGAGGCCAAGAAAAGGTACCGTGGAGGCCCGGAGTCCGACAGCAACACGAGATACACATAGATGTGAGGCCAGAAGTCTCCCAGACATATAAGGCGAACCAAGCACATACCGAGACAAACCAGAGTGACCATAAGCCGGCCCGGGGCACATTCTGATGGGACGCCTAAGCAGCCATCCACTGAAGAAAACCCAAACCCACGGGTCACGGAAGTAAAGTTACCGGCGCAGATCACAAGCACAATGATGTCCAAGGTGACCAAAACAAAAACGAAACAATCCTCGCTGGATATTTTCGCCAATCCCAATCAGGTTGGGGAAGGTACAAGGCAGTCGGGACAAATCACGCCAGGCAAAAGCGAGCCTCTAAGAGGTGATCAACAGATCCTAGAAGCTATCGCCGCTCTGAAAACCGCATGGGAATCCAAACCTTGAAGAACTGAAAATTTCCCTGGAGGCCAAGATAAAAGCGTTCAGCATCAACGTCAACCTCCTGCGGCAGGACGTTAGAACCATAGCGGAACAAACTGGCACACTGGAGAATGAGATGAAGGCCACCACGGACACTAGCAAGGAGAACAGCAAAGGGATATATATCTTACAACAGAAAAGTGGAGAACCTGGAAAACCTAGCTGAGGAAGCAGAAGGAAGGGTGAGAAGGAACAACATCCGAATTATGGGGCTTCCAGAAGGGGAAGAAAACCCCACCCCCACAGAGTACATTGAGAACATGATAATACAAGAGATAGGGCAGGAACGCTATCCCAGGGAATACCTGTGGAAAGGGCACACATGGCCCAGACGAGGAAGCCGCCACCAGGACCCCCGCCCCGACCGATCATAGCCAAGATCCTGAGCAACAGGGGCTTCAGCAACCATCACGGCATACCCGGATTATACATTCTTGGTGCAAAAGCAACATCTGAACTTCGTGGTGATAAAGAGGAGACTGCAAAACTCCAACTTGAAATATAGACTGCTTTATCCGGCAAGTCTTAAAGTTCTACAGAGAGGCAAAGCACTCTTCTTTGAGACCCCGGAAGATGCAGCGCGGTGGATGGACGGGATGAACTGTCCAGATGGGGACGGTGATCAGGAGCCGACGACGAAGGATAAGTGACCAGCTGTTTTTTTCTCACCAAAGAAGGGGGCCCAGTGGGGTAAACCAGAGCATCCCTCCAATATGGGACTTGAGGGTGGGGGGGGGGGGCGCATGGGACCCCGCTATATTATTTGGTATGAGAGGGACGATAAAACAGGAGAAGCTGGGCAGATAAAGGGCAATCTGTTATAAAGGACAAGGTGCACTGCAACTAACATATGGGAGTGATACCATGGAACACGACTTCACGCGTTGAGGTTAGATCAGGTAGGATATTATAGTATAGTATCCACCCGCAGCGACCTTTACACCAGTGACACAGGGTGGGGGTTGAGATGCAGGGGAGCCTGAGATCCAGGGATGGAGCTGGGCAACAGTTGGGAGAGGGGTGGCGGGGGAGGTAGTTGTAGGGCGAGTTTGGTGTGGGGGAGGGAGGGAACAACTAAAATGACACAAGAGCAAAACACGGGACGTCTACAAACACAACTAAATTTGTACAGGAAGAATTTGGGGAGGAGGGTGGTCGGAGTAGGATATAGCTGAAATGGGGGACCTTAGAATTGTGACCTGGAATGTATGCGGGTTAAACACTTATATTAAGCGCAACAAAGTTATGATGTATTTACAGCGGCAAAAGATAGATAGAGCAATGCTACAGGAAACCCACTTAACCAAAGAGAAACTAGAGTTGATGAAGAGGAAGTGGAAAGGGACCACAATAGGGGCCACATACTCAGTATATGCTAGGGGGGTCCTTATATGGATTGCGCCCCACATCCCTTTCAAATTGTTGCAGAAAGAAAGGATGGGGGAATGGTGCTGGTAAAGGGGATAGTGGGCAATAAAGTAGTCAACCTGATTAATATCTATGCCCCGAACAACGATACTGCACCTTATTTCAGGAATCTGTATGCCATTGTCAGCCCATACATGGAAGGAGCGGTCATAACTGGAGGGGACCTTAACTGAACACTAGACCCCAAGATGGATAGATCAGATGACAAAATAACCAAGCCTAACCCGGCGGCAAAGGCCCTGACCACACTCATATGAGACTTCCAGCTCACTGAGATATGGAGGAAGCTTCACCCCAAATGTAGGGGGTACGCACATTATGCAGCTCCACAGGACTTATACTCCAGGCTAGACTATATACTAGAGTCTAGTTCCATGGTGGAAGAGATTAAGGGTGCGGAGTACAAAGCAGCAGTGCTATCGGACCACACGCCACTGTTGGTGACATGGCAGATCTCGCCGTCTAGGCCTAGGATACCGACATGGAAACTCCGAGCAGAGACACTTAAGGATACCATGTTCAGGGAACACCTAAGAAAAGCAGTACAGGAGTACTTTGAACTAAATGATGGAAGTGTTGCATCAGCTGGCACACTCTGGGAAGCATTTAAGGTAGTAATAAGGGGGGGCAGTGATGTCAAAGTTGACTGGCCTACTGGGGGGCATAGCGGCAGCCCTGCAAACCACAGAAAGGGAGATTGAGGATAAAATGCAAGAGAGCCCGGACTTCCCAGAAAAGACTGAGGCGATAAGACACCTAACCGAAAAATGTAAATCCCATTGGGAGAGATTATGTAACCTCAACTATAGGAAATATATAGAGAAACAGCACGCGGAAGGGGATAAACCAGGCAGATTACTAGCCTGGTTGTGTAAGAGCGAGACCCCAAAACAGGTGATCCGAGAGATGCGCCGCGAGGATGGCATACTCGAGGACACACAAGAAGGGGTAAATGAGTGCTTTCAGAGATACTATCATAAATTGTATATCGATAAAACAGAGGAAGAAGAAATTGATATAAACGATGTGCTGGAAGACATCATCCTACCTAGGCTTGAGGTAGCCGATAGAGAAAGGCTTGAGGCACCACTGGAATATGTAATCCGTAACCTACCCACCAATAAGACACCAGGGGCCGACGGCCTCCCTAGGGAATTTTATAAGACATATATGGCAGACCTGCTTTCACCACTGTTGGCCATGCTAAATGAGGCGTTTGAATGGGGGAAGCTGCCGGAGACTCTGAGGGAGGCGGTCATCGTTCCGCTCCTCAAGCCGGGAAAAATAGACACTGACTGCGGATCTTACAGACCGCTGTTGATGTTAAATCAGGACAGTAAGATCCTTACCACAGTGATGGCAAACAGATTGAAACCACTGATAAGTGCCCTGATACACCATGACAAGACAGGGTATGTCCCTCAGCTGAGCATTTCTGATAATCTCAGGAGATTGCACCATGTTATAGACCAGACCGCTGGAAGCTCCCAAGAATTGGCGATAGTCTCACTAGATGCAGTCAAGGCTTTCAACTCTGTTAAATGGTCCTGGTTACTAGCGGTCCTAAAAAAGTTTGGGATAGGACCGGTGTATCTGCAGTGGGTGAAATTATTGTATAGTGCGCTGACTGCCAGAGTCCAGACAGGATCAGTGGTCTCGGAAAGGTGGACGCTAGGCAGAGGAACTAGACAGGGCTGCCCCTGGTCCCCGATGCTGTTTATCCTAGCGCTGGAGCCAATAGCAGCATACCTCAGATACCAATATGGAGCGATGGGCATTACAACGAAAGGAGGACAGCACTTGATATCACTGTATGCGGATGACATGCTATTGTATATAAATTACCCTGAAGAAAACTTACAATATATACTAGAGGTGTTAGTTCGATATGCACTATTATCGGGTATAACAGTAAACCCACGTCTGTGATATTCCCGCTGCGGAGATATGCAGGAATGCCTCAAGATACGTTACCTGTGTTACAGATTGAATGGGCGGTAGACACCTTTAGATACCTGGGGATACATTTATATCACAAGGTTGAAGAAGAACACAAGAACAATACAGAGAAAGCAGTAGAGGGGATTCAACGCAGTATGACATTCTGAACAAAGTTGTCCCTAACCATGATGGGGAGGGCGGCATTGCTTAAAATTATAGTATTACCCAGGCTGCTACACAATTTTGCAATTGTCCCATATTTGATACCAAAACGCTTCTTTTATAGACTCCACAACATGTGTAGAGAGTTCATCTGGCATAACACTAGGAATCGGGTAGTCCTATGGAAATTACAAAATCCAAACGTTCAGGCGGGTATCAAACTACCCAATTTTGAGGTGTACTACCTAGCGAGCTAAAATGTGGGGTAGAAAATGCCAGGATGGTACACAGGTTTTGGGCTTTTCCCGAAATTGCGAGATATTGGAGGGAAATAACGGGCCGACTGGCTTCCAAAGGGATTGAACTAGTAGTAGACTCCTTGTGGGCATGTATGGTGGGGGGCTTCCCTAGACTGCGCAAACTCAAGCATGTGTGCAAGCTCAAAGACCTGGCCTATATTTTAGCGAAACGAAGGATAGCCATGGGATGGAAAGCTCAGGCGGGGGGCAGTCACTGTTCACAGCCTTTGCAAAGGTGGGGGCTGGTGGTGCTCCCTGTGCGCGGAGCTCGCTAGCAGAAAACTGGAGACGTTCTCAGCTGACAGGTGGATTATGAATTCCGAGTGTTTTCATAAAATGAGTAAATCTCTGGAAATTTTGCGTTGCATTTGTGTATGCAAGCAAAAAATGTGCTTGTTTTTCATAAATAGTCCTAATGCTACAGTGGTGCACGTGGGAATCGATGCTGTGAGCCTCAAGGTCAATGCCTTGAGCTGTCTACTACCTTGCATCCTGCGGAGGTAATTTGTTGCTTCCATTTACCAAAAGCAAGCTAGACATAAGCCCGTATTGTTTTTTGTCCTATGAAATAAAGGGAGGATTCGTAAGGAAAGGAATGGAATGAGGTATGTAAAAATGTCAAACATGATAAGGGTCAGCATTCCAAAACTGGACAAAGTTACGTTTCATTTCATTTGATGAAAAATTGTTGATCTGAACAGACACTCCGTGTTACGCCAAGAGAATGGAAATGCCCATTATTATGTAAGTTTTACTGTAGATGAATTTGTAGACAAAGGAGTCAAGGTTTCATTTTATGACCGGTATGGATGGCTGGCTTGTTGTTTTTGGCAATTGGTGAGGAGACTCAGAAACAACCGGTGTGTACTTGTATTTGTCCCATGGCATGTGGGCAGTCCAGCACCGAAATGCATGGAGTCCACGTCTGTGTTTGCACAGGTTCCACCAACGCCTAATTCTAGGCAAATGTTACATTAAAATGCTGTCTATGTGTTATTCGAATTCTTCAGTCAACTTCTGCATCGGCCTCCGATTGCGAGCTAAACACTGCATAGCACTAACCTCTCAATCACATCATTGGCTCCAACATTGCACGTTGTTT
Source organism: Ambystoma mexicanum (assembly GCF_040938575.1). Lineage (NCBI taxonomy): Eukaryota > Metazoa > Chordata > Amphibia > Caudata > Ambystomatidae > Ambystoma > Ambystoma mexicanum. The sequence goes on from NC_090922.1 coordinate 1,304,594,864, forward strand.
TCTCTGTGTTTGCATTGTTTCTCGTTTGTGTTCATCCTTAGTTTTCACATGGTGCATAAGTAATGGATCGATTAGAATAGAATTAAGAACGGCTACTGAGACACATTTCTGTTATGTTTTCTACACATCCATATCCTGCCCTACTGCGAATGTCATAATTTCCAGATACCAATTGATGGCTTCTGCAGCCAGCAGTTGATGATACACCTCAATGGTTGGACGAGCATCCACTCTGTTTTGGGATGATCGCCCCGGGCCCATATGTCCTTTCGCGGTACCGGCAATAAGAAGTACCTTCACATCATTTACGGTGGTGTAGCAACAAGCTGATTATGAAGCCTTGAAAATCACAGTGCCTCCATCCAATGAGCTTATACTGAAAGGAACACCGTGTGACTCACGATAAACATTTGTGTATCGAGAACAAAGAAAGAAACAAAAAATTTGGTTGAATATGGAAATCGTCAGATGTTCTCGGAGCGTTTATTGTGAAATAAAAGCACATTCTAAATTGCAGAGTATTACGGTTTCCTTTAAAGATAGTGTTTTGTATTCAGAATTGGGACGTGCTGTGCTGTGAAAGGATGTGTGTTGATATTCCGGGTTTTGCGTCAACTGACGTCTGGACGTGGATGATGATTGGCTGCTTTTGGCTATGCTGCACATTAGCATCACGGATATACGCGGAGAATATCGCTAGGAATGGTGATATCAGTTTCAGGGGCTGGGAATATGATTTAGTGCAGAAAGGGCACTTGAGCTTTGGGCGATGCGGCAACAGATAAGATTAGCACACAATGGCCACGCCCTGCTACCTGATTTCGCATATGTAAGAGTAGGGAAAACCATGGTAAGGTGCATAGGAAAAGTTTTTACGATAGATCAATGTATGCTTAAATACACATGCCAAAACGCTTGGGCAATAATATTTTTGTGCGCACTACTCCTTTAATGAAACTGCATGAAATTTAGCAATTTTATTCCCGACCTAATTCTGAATGAGTTTGCAAAGTTTGGTGGGATTCTGTCAAGAGGGGGAAAAATTAGAGGGGGGTCCCTTAATAATGTAAAGGCTTATAAATGAGGTGCCATTTGACGAATCTACACTTAATTTGGCAAACTGATAACAGATCTATATATATATAAATGTTTTTGTGAAGTTTGGTGGGATTTTGTCAAGAGGGGGCCAAATTAGAGGGGAGGGTGTCCCAAAATAATGTAAAGGTTTATGAATGAGGTGCCATTTGACAAATCTACACAAAGGTTTGTAAAAAGATTATAGATCTAGATATAAATGTTTTCATAAAGTCAGAATGGATTTTTTCAAGTGGAGGCAAGGTTATATGACTATTGTATGTGCATACATTTGACACTTTTGAAAACATTAAAACGTGGGTGGATTTCCAGCAAACTTGTGTAAGAAACATTGGCAAGGACCTGAAAGCATGGTTTTGCAAATGTGCCCGTGTTTTATTTTTTGACAAGTGTCATAATGTAGGTACACAAAATAGTGATATACCTTTGGTGACTGAGGTGTAGCCTAGTGGGGGCAAGGTTATATGACTATTGTATGTGCATACATTTGACCCTTTTGAAAACATTAAAACGTGGGTGGATTTCCAGCAAACTTGTTTAAGGAACATTGGCAAGGACCTGAAAGCATGGTTTTGCAAATGTGCCCGTGTTTTATTTTTTGACAAGTGTCATAATGTAGGTACACAAAATAGTGATATACCTTTGGTGACTGAGGTGTAGCCTATGGCCATGGGCAGTGGTCAGATTGTCCGGATCATGGAATAAGGTCATGATCCGGACAATCTGGCAACTGGCCATGACCACGAGGGACAACACAATGGGTTAAAGTGGCAATGTACACTTGGGACTGGCTTTGTGGTAAAGTTATTCGAAATTGGGATAGGTTTGAAAGGGAAGAAAAATGTGCTTGTGGTAATATGGTCATAGGGTTCTCTTTTCGCCTTCTGCAGGCTGCCATGGAAAGCAGAGAGGGGCCCTTTATGGAAACCCGCCTTCCCTTTCCATGGTGGCCATCTTGGAAAAGGATTTTCCTTCCTACACCGGGACGCCGAAGGAAGAAAAATCTTTTTTTTTTTTTTAGCACCCCAGGTTCCCGCTTTGGGAACCTAGGGTGCTAATGGCCTTCATCCCCCATTGCAGGGGCTGGAATGGGGGGATAATGGTCTGGAGACTTCGTTATCCACCCTCGCTTCGCTTGGGCTGATAACTTGGGCTGCCAGGCCGGTATCCACCGTTCCAGTCCCTGGAATGGGGATAAACGCCACAATATTGCCATTAGCATAACACAAAATGCAAATGGAAATGTTGGAAAATCTTATTGAGTCTATGTACTTTACTGAGAAATATGAAGTAGATGGAGTATATACGTTTCTTTTAGCTCTATTTTTTAACTGTGAAAGGTGGTTCCTAAAGGAACATTTCCTTTATTGTTTTTGGATGTATTTTTTTTTGGCAGGAGAGCTTAGAACGAAAGATGGGGAGGGAAATGCGGGAAGAGGCCTCAAACACTCATATGGAGGGGCAGGTGGACTGGGGAAAATGTTGCCCGTGTGTCATTTCTTAGGTACGGGCAGTGTTTCTCATGCTCCCTGATTACAGCAGTGGTGGTATCTCTTGGGGAGGAGGGATGGTATTAGCTGATTCCATTTTAAGATAAATAGCAGTTTTGCTAAAAGTATGTACCGTGTACTAGATTGTTAATGGATGAGTAAGAATAGGTGTTGGAGCTGTGCAAGGGAAATTTTGAAGTTGAAAGTTCCTAGATCAGTAGCAAATGCAGTTCTGAACTGTCCGCGAAGTACAGATTTTATCCTGAAGTGCGGACGGGTTCTCAGACACCTCATCATGCCGCGCGCCAGCGTATGGTCATGTGGCACTGTCCGGAAGTTTCGCAATGAAGTCAGATGTTCGTAGACGTCTACGGATGCAAAACTAGTTGCAATTGCTGCAAAAAGTGTATAGAAGTATTAAAAATGATTCTAGAACGTGGGAAATGGAAACGTTTTAAGGTGACACTCTGTAAAATGGACAAACAAATATTGCTATATTGGGTAAGTATTATATTAGTAAGTTGTAGGAAAATAGCACGTACTGGTAAAAAAGCATGAAATTCGTGGAAAAACTTTTTTGAAGGGACATTATGGTTAAGTTGCACTAATAAAAACCTATGGAATTCAATGAAAAAACTTTAAGGGGACGTTATGGTTAGGTTGCACTAATAAAAACCTTTGAAATTCACTGACAAAACTTTGTTAAAGGGACCTTATGGTTACAAGTAAAACTGAAAAACCCCAGAAATTCGCCAGTTATGGTAAGCTAAACAACTATAACTCGCGCCACCACTGTGCACTGCTAAGAATAACACCCAGGACATCAAAGACTAACATCACAAATGTCATTGATGACATCACTGATGACATCACATATCTGGGTCACTTTCTTTTGTTCACTGACATCTATAGGCCAGGTGGTTTTGTTCACTGACAGTCAGAATATTAAAATTGAAAAAGGTGCTATATATAGACGTTAACCTTGTCAAATGTTCTTTAAGTTCTTTCCTTAGGGTTTGGTCTCAGCTCATGGTGCGCATACATGGGGAAATGAGCAGGCCTCAAACACACAATTCATTTGTATACATGAAGATCAACTTTAATGTCATTAACATTTTCTGATGATGCTGTTTCTTTCTTCCTTACTTTAGTTTCCCTGTATGTGCCTCTGATTTATATGCATGTGGTTCTTCATATGTATTGTATGTACCAGCACAAGTGTTGTAAGTCTTGAATTGTTAGCTAGTTATTATATGTTTAACATTACTCAAATCTCAGATAAGGGAGCATTCATTATTGTACTATCCAAAATTACAAGATTATAAATAGTGTACTTCTATGGTGCATGCGGCAGTCATTGCCTATGTTTATATATGATTAGGTTTCTGTATTAACAACACTCCAATACAATGATTTTAGATAAGTACATTCTTTAATAGATTAAGTAGTTCATGATAGGTCTCCCGATCACCCCTGACATCTTGTTACCAACAATATAAACACAACTCTGTGTAGGGACTTTTCATCAAAATGTATTTCACATGTGATGTCATCAGTGATGTCATCAATGACATTTGTGATGTCATCTTTGATGTCCTGGGTGTTAGTCTTAGCAGTGCACGAGTTATGGTTGCTTAGCTTACCATAACTGGCGAATTTCTGGGGGGTTTCGGATTTACTTGTAACTATAAGGTCCCTTTAACAAATGTTTTCAGTGAATTTCAAAGGTTTTTATTAGTGCAGCAACGTAACTTAACCATATATGCACCGGGGTAACATATGCCCAACTTTGGAGTGCCTCACTGTAGGCTACTCCCCCCCTTTCCCCATTTATGGGATTGGGTGTGAGTTTGTTCCTTGCAAACCTGATGACTACAGCTACCAGAAGTCCTTGCAGCAGAATTATCACTAAGTGTTAACACCTGCACTTGCTGTGAGCTGCAAGTTAAGACAGCCTCCCTGATGACGTGTATTGGCACAGAAACCGGTCGGAGGAGAACACCTGTAGCTGAGAAGGTTTACTGTGCAGGGAACTGGAGTGCGCCCCTCTCCTCTTTTTTATCATATATATATATATATATATATATATATATATATATATACATATATAATATAGGTAGTGAACAGCTTTGTGGGTTAGACAAGCCACTATCCTAGCGTCCTAATGAATCAAATGTAGGTGTTTCAAGATGAGGGAAATCTGTTTGAACTCCCTGGCCTCCAACACTAACATGGCCGCAGCATGCAGGACCACCTTCAGTTGCTGCCTTGACCAAAGAAAAAAGGAAAGACACAGATTTAAAATAAAACCCACAAATTTAACAAAAGAAGTGAATTAGGAAGGAGCCACAGGAACAGTGGCATTAAATATCCAAGACAGACTAGAATACTTTTTAATAGAATGTAAAACCCCCAAAAGAATATATCTTAAAATAATTTTGTTTTTAGAAAATGTGGAGCCATCAAATATTCATTGCATGGAGGTAGTCTCCGGGACAATGTCATCTCCCTCAAATTAAACCTTCAGGTACAGGTGGGTGTCATTAGCATAATCGTGCATGGGGAAGCCCCAGTCAGCAACCAGATCCCCTAGCGGGTCCACATTTAGATTGAATAACTAGGGTGCCAGTATCGATCTCTATGGCAACACAAATGGCACAGTGAGCAGGCGAGAGCGAGCCCATCCAACTACGACTATCTGTGAATGAGGTAATCGTTAGAACGTCAAATAAAAAACAATGAGCAATGATGAAGTCGTGTTGGTTAGAACATACAATAAAAACAATAGATCTAAAATTAGACTTTTTCAAAAAACATGTACCATTTAGTCGCAGAATTTTCAATGAACAACATATATTTCTGAACTATAGCCAAAAAAACATCAAAAGTCTATAACAAAAAGAAAGCTTGAATTTGAAAATGTGCAACTTGCACATTTGAAGGCCAAAAAGATGAATGGCTAGATAGGCACGCAGAGGCGTACAGAGAAAAACAAAGATGGCAAACTCCTTTAATTTCCGCCATGTTCAGTATGCGGCAGAAGGTAGAAATTACACAGTGCCGATAAAGGGAGGCTTATACAACATAAGGTAAGCACATAACTGCACTTTCTAGAACAGAACAGGTATTTTGCATCTGGAAAGAAAATACAAGTTGTAAGGACCCGCGCAAGGTGTGCTCAGGGGGAGCGGCCACACTAGGGGGCCCCCTCCGGTGCATTGCCTCCAGTTTACATGACACTGAGCAGGAGGCTCCAGCTCAGTGTCATATAAACTTAAGTATCGGTCTGGCCCAGCACGTATCAAAGATCCACGCAGTGCCCTAATACACAATTTACAAGAACAGCTTGGGGCTCAGTTCTGTTGCTCAGCTGATACCATCAAGAACAATTATCAGTCGAACAACAAAACTGCACCCCCTGCTGCCTCTTATCTAAATAGAGTTTTGATAGACCGGGCTACCAGAGCAGAAGATCATCAGCCAGACCAGAATCTGTGCGGCTGCCACGTCTCAATTGCTGCTGCCTGTCCCCACCAGTGCTTTCAGAATGGTGGGGAGGGTAGAGTGGGAGGGCACACTGAAAAATCTTGCACAAGGTGCTGGCAGGTCTGGGGCCGGCACTGATAAGGATATTTCAAATCGGTCTACACAGAAGATATGCTACTTTAGTTACTTCACCCTACAAATGTACATTTTTTAACCCCATTTAATTGCAGAAATACTACGTTTATTTCCTTTGACCTTGCCCTTTGGCCAGTTCTTATCAGCTGTGCCCAGCACACTGACAGGAAGACAATGGGCCTCATTTCGAGTATAGTTGTACGGAAATAAGAGTGCCAGTAGCAACGTACTGGCACCCTTTCTGGACCGCCATACTACAACGATGCCAGTAGGGGCCACGGACGGATCCCTCATGCCCCTACCGGCCCTACTGGCATGGTTGGCACGGAAGCACTGGCACTGTTAGCAATGGTCCCGGTGCTTCTGTATACCCAATTCCATGGAGTACTGTAGGACTCCATGGAAATGGGGGAGTAACCATTGCCAACGCCCTTGTGATATCCCGGTGGCACCTGGCTGTTACGGGGTTGCTGGAAACCCACCACCTGCAGGCAGGTTTTCCGATAACCCCGTAATGAGGGCCAATGAGTACTTCAGTTGTTTATAGATCTCTGTGAAAAGGGCAGCTTAAAAATAAAATGATATAGTGGCATACGAGCCAAAACAGATGTGTGTTGCATTAGTAAGGCTGCACCATTAAATTAACTGCAAATCAACCACTTACATGTTAAATACTTTTACGCACGTTTTTGCAAAAGATATACGGAACTGAAGGATATTTCCCTTCGTAATGGGCTGCACATTGTTTACATCTTGCACTTGGATATGTGCTCTTTTTACCTCGGTTTTTAAAATAGTTATTATTACGGTTTACATTAATTACTATGTGAAATTCGATTTTTATTTTTTTTACCGCTTCGTTTTTACAGCAGTATTTTAACTTTGGGGCGATATTGTACCATAGAACTGTGAAGGATTGGCTAAGAAGGAACGCAACCACCCAATGGCCACTGCCATCCCCATGCCTAGCCAAGAAGGGAACGAAGTAGCCCCCCGTGTTGAATTGTATTACATTCTGCCTAAAGATCCAGCAGCACTTGCAAATAGGCAGCATCATCATCTTGCAGGTGATAGAAATCACCAGTACATCTGGAATTGCAGACTCACTGCTGCAGCCAGGCCGAAAGGCTGACTTGAAGTGGGCCAGGAGAGGTATTAGCCTATGTGACCTAAAACAATTGACCTAATGGCCAATTTGATCGAATTTTGCATGGGTGATTTGGCCTTCGGGGCAATTTGGTCGCATATATTGCAAAATACCAACCCTGGAGAGCAGTGGTTGCGGGGGTGTCCTTGCTCCCCATGTTTGATATTTCGCAATTTTGGGAGTACAGGGGAGTCCCCCGCTTCCTTAAAAGTGGAGGCGTGGGCCTCCATCAAATAAATTGCAGTCAGTGGCCGCGATCAAAAAGAATTTGGTCAAACATGCCCAAACCGCCAGGAGATAATGTGCCTCTCTGCAGCAATTTGACTCATACTAATCAACTTTAAAACATGTTCCTTAGAAAGGGGAGGGAGGGAACGGGATGAATGCTGGGAGAACAGGATTCAAGCTTTTTTTCAACAAATGGGTAACCTGTCCAGTCCTAAGTAAAGTTGGAAAGCAAGCTCAACTGAGAGATATGATATGATGAGTCATTTATAACGTGCCTGTACATTAGTGTTTCTAGGTGTGACAAGACAAGGGAGGGAAGACAGATGGGAGAACAAGACAAACGATCTTACTAGGCCTTGTGTCATTCAGATCCTGCAAGTGCGAGAACGAGAAACGCAAGGGGAAAGGGAGGGGGAAGTGCAAGGAAGAGTGTAGGGGAAAATAGGGCAGTAATGCTCTCAGTAAGTGCAGCCAGGGCAGCGCAGCTCTGGGTAGTGCAAGGAGAACAAGGGGCTGTAGGGTTACAGTTACAGCCGCTAAGTGCGTGGATATGCCCGGAAGCAGTAGATACATTAGAGCCAAAGGAGCAAATGAATTTAAGCACTCCTTAAAATGTTGGATAACATTTCTACCGCGCTGGCTGAGCATAAAGCATAACTGTCTTTGTATGTGACTGCCCCTTGTCCAGCGTCACATTCCAAAGACCAAAGTTGCAGACCCAGATCACTGAAGTTTCACTTCTCAATCTTCAAGAAGAAAAAGAAATGCAACTGGTCGCGATTTTATATCAGAAAATGGCAAATTCCTGACATTTATAATAAGACACAAATAATGGAGCAGTGAAACATAAAAGAAGATTTGATATTGAGCTTTGACCTCTTTTCAGTAACCTTGATACTGTCAGGAAGTGGTAGATGCAGGGCTGTAAAACATATCCCCCCATTGGGAAGGGTGAGAAGCTACAGCAAAGATAAAATATTTGGTTTAACTAAAAGAGATGTGTCTGGTACTAGCACCTCTAAATGCATGCATGAATGTGAAGAGGAAGAATAAGGACTCGGAGTAATGAAGATTACCAGTTAGTAATGCGTGCCATCGGCACAAGCGATCAGACCCTGCAGCCTGATTACTCACAGGAAATACTAACCAGTATTATACATGCTTCTACGTGAATGTTAGCAGCAGAGCTGCTAAACTTAAAGCAGTTGGCACAGTCACTTTGGTAATAAATGGTGATTTTGCCATCACATACACTTGGCTCCAAACAGCAGAAAAGCACTTGTCCCAGAGCCTTTTTTCACTCAGAGCCTCTGGAACATGGAGCGCTGACAAAGAACTGCATGGAGAGTCGGATAGAGTTGAGATGAGATATTGGATGTGATGGCGAGGAAAGCTATGTTTAATAATAGCTCTATGTTTATAGTGTTTCAAGCAAGCCTCACCCCCCTAGAGCAATACAATAGGTGTTCCCGTTTCCCAATGTTCTCATGGCGCTCGGATTTACAGCATGCAGCCAGGGCAGTTTATAGACACTATTGCACAAGAGCGAAACATCAGAATACACCCACACATTGCTGCTCCTCTACAGCTACCCCGCCCTCCCTCTCCAAAATCCTTGTCGTTGCAATCTAAATACTGTTTTATTGACTTGTTCTTAAAATTAATAAGTAGACAATGGGCCTCATTACGACCCAGGCGGTAGAGGGTTAATGGTGCCATTAGAGCTGCCGGCGGCGTTATCCCTCTACCGCCTCATTACGAGGTCTGCTCGTGGGTCCCGCTAAGGACGTCTGGCAGACCAGGATGCTAACAACGGGCCCGTCATTAACAGGCCCGTTATTAGCATCCTCCCCATTCCCATTGAGCCCTATGGGGGCTCAATAGGGAATGGGGACGTACCGGTCCGGGTCCCTGGAAAGGGAATTACCGGGCCCTCCAAGGTCGGAATGGGCCAGTAATTCCCGATTCCAGGAACCCGGACCCGATGCCCGGTATGGGGGTAGCCATGCCGCTAAAAGCGGCATGGTTACCTCCATACTGGTATTGAGTCCCAATGTATATAACAATATTAGAAAACTGGAATTCATTTGTAGTCTGCTGCCACAAAAGCATCTACTGCCGCTCCGCGTTCTATTTTTTAACCAATTTTGCTCATCATTGAGCGTCTCACAAGAGCCAAAACTCTCTTCAATTTGTAAAAACAGCACTCAGAGGCTTTTCCAACTGCATGATGGGTGTGAAATAAAGGGAAAGAGTTAGGCGGTGGTGGAAAAGGAGGCAGTTCCCAGCTATATTAAGTAAGGGTACAAAGAGTTCCTTGAAATTACTTCAGAGCGCTACAGGGGAAGACCAGAGGCTCGGAGGTGAAGCAGACATGTTGCTACATGATCCGAGAGAAAAATAGCAATACCTGCCAAGTGGTTTGAGTGCACAAGCATTTCATGGGAAAACCTGGTATGTGGTGAGAGTACCCGAGTACCGAATGACAATAAGGGTCAATCCGAGTTTGGAGGTAAGTAACTGTCCTTACCGGCATGGAGCAAATAACGTGTCCATGTAGTCACAAGCCTGCTAATAGAGGGCTATTACGATTTCGCGTGCACGAGCTTTGCGCCATGCCGTTAAGGGCATCACTGCCATGCCATAAAAGGCACGAAAAAAGGCCCTTAGCGGCATCATGTAAATTGCAGATTGCACTACCGGCAGGAACCAATGCGGCATTAGCGGCAACCGCTAGTAACAGTCACCGTAAATAAGCGGAACCGGAAGTAGCGTCATCGCACAGGAACGGGAAGGAGCACGGCGGCCATCTTTAAAATCACAATCCATTGCCATCCACAGCAGCCAGGACCTGTATGGTACTGCTGTTAGTGAAATCTCATTCTCTAACATATCACAATGCCTAAGGCTGTGAAGAAGGGCTCCTCCCGCCAGTGCAAGGAGCTCTTCAATGAAGATAAGCAGACCATGCTAGCTGACACACTGCAAGAATATTTAGACGTCGTGTTTGCCCAGAGCATGAAGAGGGAGGCCATAATACGCAAGAAGGAGATCTGGGCACTTGTGGCGCAGAAAGTAAGCGTGGTCAGTAACACCCCCGCACTATCAAGGACTGCAGGAAGCGGTGGGACGACTTGCGGCTGCGAGTCCGCAACATACTCTCTGCCAACAGGAGCCAGGCAATGTCAACTGGCGGAGGAGCAAGCTCCCCCATAAAGCTGTCCCGGTGGGAGGACATATGTGCTAGCCTGATTGGCATGGAGTCAATAGAAGGTGTTGGAGACATAGAGTGTGGCGCCACGTCATCGGCGCACGGAGGTGAGTGTCCTAAGAAAGCACTGTAATGCAGAGTCTGATGATAGTCCACCAATATGTCTGTCTAAAGAGGCAAGCCATGGCCCAATATACACACACTACCAGCAAAGTTGTGGTACGCAGCACAGACACATGCAGATGCCTGCAGCAAGGCAATGCCATACCGTACACAAACCACACTAAGATGTCAATGGCATGAGTCACACTGCATGCAGGCCCCAAGAAATATGCATGTCACATACCATACGTCTGCCCCAAAATGAGTGACCACTGACAGATGCCTGCATTACCCACCCATGTATCAAGCAACGTGATTGTCCAAACTCAACTGCCTATTACCCTCTAATGTGTAGATGTGCAATTATAAAAATGTATGCATGATGCTTCTCAAACCATCACTCATGCCGTCCCTCTCTTCGACCCCCAAAGGCTCAGACCATGACAGCGAGGTGCGGGACTCACACCCACAGCCAACCACACCCCGGAAGAGGGCCCGGGATGAGGCCAACAGGCCTTCCACCTCAAAGGCGCAACCCAAGGCCCGCCATGCACCACCATGGAAACCACCTACGGATGCCACAGCACTGGTGCCGCCAAGGGCAGATGAGACGGAAGCCGCAACCCCTGTCCCACTGTCACAGGACACAGCTGATGCTCCACACTCAGCAGAGTCCAGCTCAGTCGGGGAGGTGGCAGCCACAGCACCCCTGGCTCAGGAGGAGGTGCAGGAAGAGGTGTGTGTGCCTGTGGAGGATGAATCCTCAGAACACCCTGCACACCAAGTCCAGAACCATCCCCCCAGATCACATATTTGGAGTCAGACCACGCCACCACCCTGGAGCAGTCTGGGGGGGTATTACCAAGGGGCCATGAGTCCCATAGTGGCGCCCATCCAAGTCTAACATGACACCCAAGCACCCTCCACCTCCACAGGTGTACCGGCGGGGCCGCAGCATCATGAGGAGCTGAGTGCCCTTGTGCATCAGTTTGTGAATGACAATGCCCAGGCAAGGCAGGAGTGGCGTGAAAACACTGCCTCTCTGGGCAAGATTTTTTGCTGATAACACTGCCTCCCTGGGCAAGATTTTTGCAGACAATACAAGCCAACTGTGTGAGGAGGTATCCGCCCTGCGGCAGGTCCTCAGCCGCATCGTGGATGCTATGGAGGCAGAACGTCCGGCACCCCAGATGGAGCAGGCGGCCACACCATCGTCCTCCAGCTCAACCCAGACCAGCCCACTCTGCAGGTCATCGTGCACCCTGCGCCGGCCGGACATGCCGCCACCAGGTTCAGGGAGTGCCAAAAAGTAGACTGGCCAGCCTGATGAAGGCATTAGACACTTGTTGGGACATGTGTGGGGGAGTTGTGGGGGGAGGGCGAAACGGTGGGAGGGAGTGGGGTGAGGGTGTGTGGGGGAGTTGAGGGGGAGGGAGGTGAGGGTGGTGGAGGGTTAGTGCACTTTTGTTTTCATTGTATATTTCAATACACCCATTGTGTTACAAGAAAGACTTGAGTGGACATTCATCATTGCGCATGTGTCGTTTATTCATATACAGTGCATAGTGGTCATGTACCCCCACACCCAGTGCCTTCTATCCAACTATCATGTTACCCTCTGCAGCCATGTGTGTCAGAAATATTGTGCAATCACTGACTGACGCACAGCAAGTCCCTCCTGTGCATCAGCACCGCAATGATGTGCAGCCACTTCTTCTTCATCCCCTTCATCATCACCAGGCGGTTGCTGTTCACTGTCAGGGGGCAGGGGCACGTTGCGTCGGATACACATGTTGGGCAGCATGACACATGCCATGATGATCTTGGCCACCTTCTCATTCCTGTAGAGGAGTGCCCCACCCAACGGGCCAAGGCAGCGAAACCATGCCTTCAACAGGCCAAAGGTCTGCTCAATGACCACACGGATACGGGTGTGGGATTGATAGTAGTCCTCCTCGTCCCTGTTCTGTGGGTTATCGGACAGGGGTGAGGAGCCACGGCATCAAGGGATAGCCACTGTCACCTGCATGGGAGGCAATAAAAGTTATATGTCAGTCGATTGATGATGGACAGCTGTACTAGTCACACATGCCTGCAGATTATCGTTGGTGACATGCATGGTTGTATTCATGCCATTTTTAGGCCCTCAATGTGTCCTATGCCATGAAATAATGGTGTGGGTTGCATCTTCAGGATGATACATGGTGTGCTCTGCCATCTTGTAGCTCATGCATTGTGTAAGCATACAGCTGTGTCTGTGTCCATTTAGTGATGTGTTGTGTTCTGCAGGATTTTCTGATTGGGAGCGTTGGCAGTAGGCTCTGCAATATTAGCCATTCAGCGCTGATTTTTCCCATGATGACATGCACCATTCCTGTGGTTGTGGCAGCCCTGTGACAGACAGTGGATTCCCTTGGTGGTTCAGTCCAATGCTCTCCCATGGATGCTTGTCCTGTGTGGTGATCCGCTGGAGACAGCAACATAGTGCATATACACTGCATGTTGCTGGATGGTGTTTCGGAGGGTGAGGTCCGCCGATGAGTGGTGCACGTGTTGTGGGATGGTTTACTGTTAGTCATGTTGTGATAGGTATCGACCTTACATCATTCCTATGGGATTTAGGTGTCATGTTCTGTTTGGGATGCTTTGGGGCATAGTGTTCAGCGATGTGCACATGGTGCTGTCACATAAACATTGACACCATGGTGGTGTGTGCATTTCTTCCCCCAATTTCACTGCCATGTGCCTGTCATGCAACCTACCAGGCAGCCAGGCACGTCGTACAGCATGTCGCTCCGAGAAGCATGGTAGCGTGGAGTTCCACAGGACCATTGAGTCATGAGTTGATCCGGGATATCGGGCACAACAAGGTGTGATGATCTTGCTGGCGTTGCATACCATATGCACTTTGATGGAGTGGTATTGCTTGCGGTTGCGGTACACCACCTCCATGGCATGCGGGACCAACAACTCCACGTGGGTGCAGTCGAGGGCACCTATAAAATTTGGCATGCCTGCCAGTGCATGGAAGCCAACTTTTGTTTCAAAAATCTCCTGGGGAGTCCGTGGTAGGGATATGTAGTCCCTTGTGTGCTTGAGGAGGGCATCCAGCACTTGCTTCAGAATGAGAGAAAATAAGGGTTGTGATATGCCATGCATGTGCCCCACTGTGTGCTGGTAGGTGCCTGTGGCAAGGAAGTGGAGCACAGACACTACCTTCAGTAGAGGGGGGATGGTGGTGCGTGTTTCAATGAGGCTGGCTATGTCGTCGTGTATCATGTCCACAATGGTGGTGAGGGTGTCCCGGTCCAGACGGTACAGGGTGTGGATCTGCTCAGGGGTTAGGTTGAAAGGACTGGCTCTGATGCGAGGGATTGAGGGCTGCCTGCCTGGTTACGCTGGCTGCACTGGTGGGGCATGCTGGGCCTGTCTCACCCTCCTTCTCCTGCTGTGTCTCCTCTGTGATGCCTGCTGTTGCAGTTGTTGTTGTTGCTGGTGTTGCAATGCAAGCATGTCCTCCAGCTCCAGTATTGCTACTACTTTTTTTTTTAATTATTGTTTATGGTTAAAAACCTTTACTTTTTTTCTTCTTTCCAATGACAAAAATATAAAACATTTGACAACGAAATCTAATTACACATAAACAAATGAGAGCCACATTACACACAACCACAATTATGAATAAAAGGATCTACCTCCATATCACCAATATTCTGACACATGCTGTAAGGCAAAATACCTCACATCACTATTTCATTCTTTTTCATAATCTATTAAAAGCAATCAATAAAAACGAAAAAAACATTTTCCAAACATATATTTCAGGGACACTGGTAATAGGATTTCTTAGTCAGTAGTGGATTAATATGAGATCTGTATTGGGGACTAACATGCAATTTTAGCCAATAGACTCATTCAATTTAAATTCATCATCGCATGGTATTCTTGACTTTTCAATCAGTTTTTCCTCAATGATTAACAAAAAATTTGTCAAGCATAGAATCATGGATTGGCTCGCTCCCCACATACATCTTTGCCAAAGCGTTTCTCTGCTCATACTGGAGTCTGAGTAGAGAAATTCACCAAATAGATGTTTCCTTTGAGATTCAAAGTGCAGGCAATACACAGTAAGATGTTTCAAAGTTTCAATCGTGTTTAAGGTACTACAAAATCTACATTGCCCTCTGTTCGGGTCAGTTTTATACTTAGTCCACAACATTAATTTCTCATTTGTCAGTAGTTGGTGCAGACGAAATCTCAAATACGACTTTCTTGCTAAATTACATGGGAAGATGTGCTGATACTTTGGAGGAACTCCCCATTTTCCAGTGAATTTTGCATATTCATAATAGGATTTAAAGGTATGGATCTTTTCAATTAGGATACACCAATAGTACCGACAGTATTTAAGTTTACATGATGGTAATCCTAATACCAGGTCATCATGATTAATCATAGTAGATGCTAACAATTCTTCCATTTTTGACCTGAATTTCAGGAAGGATGGAGGATGACCTTTCGCAATCATACTCGCTAGGTCTTCATATAACGAATCCTTAGGGGGAGATAACATTTTCCCAGAATTTTGAAGTAGTCGCCAATGCCATTTAACTGATAATGGTAGGAAACCCAATTCATGGCAAATAATGGCATTAGGTACACAGGATGCCAACCCCAAAACATTTTTTAACATTTCACCTTGGATGACATCCAAAAGTCCCTCCAAATCATATAAACATATATCCAAGGTGTAAAGTAAAATAGGTTCAACTTTCTGAAGGTAAAATTTACGCATGGGAATTAAGGAAAATTTCCCCAATCGTTGATGTATCAGCTTCATCTGAGTTGTAAGCAGATTGGCTTTGTTATTCAAAATCATCTTCCACCCTTCCAATGAATATCTACTAGCAAGATGATAGCCTAGATAGCGCATGGAAGGTGACCTAGGAATGCTGGTACCATTAAGACACCATGTGAAGTTTACACATCTTTTCCTTCCTTCAACAAATGTTACAATGAATGATTTTTGGGGATTAAGTTGTAAATTATGTTTACTAGCATATGCGTAAAAGAGCCCCAATTTTGTCTGGAGCCCAAAAGGGGTCCGATCGGAAAACAGTAGGTCATCCGCAAAACATAGCCAATTCAGTGACAATTTTCCTAATATTACTGGATAAATGATAGCCTCCTTCCATTGCTCATCCAGATCAAGTAAATATAGATTGAACAGGACTGCAGCAAGATTGCAGCCCTGTTTCAATCCAATTTCAGTTGATATGTGATCAGTGAGTGCTCCCGATTTCGTCAATCGTATGCGATAAGTGGTTTGTTTGTGTAGGGCAGCAATCATTGACACCAGCTGAATCGCAAAACCATACTTAATCAGTTTCGCCCACAAAAGTTCTCTTATGACTGAGTCAAAGGCAGCAGTGAGATCTAAAGCTGCCATATAAACTGGGCCTGAATTGAATGTTTTCATCATCTGGTATACATGGGCAATTATGGTTGCATTTAATTGACACCCCATATGTCGGCGAAAACCAATTTGAAATTTAGGCAATAAATTAGTCTTATTAATATGCTGTTGAATGGCTTGAAGTATCAAACTTGAAAAAATTTTGCCGAGGCATCCATTAAGGCAATAGGCCTAAAGTTGGCTGGTTCGCTCATGGAGCCCTTTTTATAGCTTGGTATTATAATTGCCGAACACCAAGAACTAGGTATATAACCAAGAAAACATATGGCATCAAATTCAATTTTAAAAATCCTTGCCCACAACACAGGATTCAATTTAATTAAGCATGGTGGAATACCATCAGGCCCCGGGGCCCTGGAACCTTTAGATTTCATAATTGTCATATGTATGTCCTCAGTAGACCACGAGCAGCCAATGCCTATAAAATTAAATGAGGTCATAGATGAATCCAGGCAAAAACCATATGGCATAGAAAACTTAGATTTAATGTAACTGGACCAGATAGCAGCTGAGATAGCTGGTTCTTCAATCGTATCCGAGTTACCTACCAGTGTACGAATAGTCGCCCAAACCTGTCGGGTGTTTTTCTTTAGTAATAAAGCAATGAGGTTTTGGTTGTCGGCATTGATAAGTTCATACTTCAGGTTTTTTATTTGTCTTTTATATGTCATGATAATGTGGGATTTTAAGAAATGAAATGTATTGTCATCAAGATAACGAAGGCCAAGTTGCCTAATTAATAACCGTTTCTTTTTACGTAAATCTACCACTTTTTGACAATAGAGATGTCGATGCGTCACTACATTGCTAGAGTCTCTACTAATCACAGTAAGTGACACATGAGCAGCAATTCTTACAGAATTCTGTAATTCAGCAGCAACACAAGTTACACCTCTTACGGTATTATTCCCAATAAGCAGGGGATCCTCTTGGATGTTAATAGTGACTTCCTTACACCTTTTAGAGGTCCACTTAACCGTCAAACGTGTTCGATCAAATTCAATGGTAGATAAAGCCGGAGCAACTTAAAGGCTCCTAATTTTCAGTCTAAGTTTAAGGTTCAAAGCTAAGTGATCTCCCAAAGATAAATTACTAATCAAAATTGGATCACTCATTTGTAATAATCCTGTGGAAACAAAAAAATAATCAATCAATGAGGTCCAAGGGCCTCTTGTCCAGGTATATTGATAGGTTCCTATTTCAAACGGAACCATTTGAATATCCCATGACATGAAGTAGTCCAACCATTTTTTACCATTCACACATGATTTTTTGTTCAGATCCCTATCTAAGGCCAAGCAGGAGGAATTAAAATCCCCACCAATAATTACATTTAAGTTTGGTCTATGCCGATAAGCTTGTTCAAAGATGGAATTCAGACGATTAGTGATAGTATCGAAGGAGGTTTGAGCATCATTCCAATACAAATTAACTACCAGGAATTCCTGCCATTGGACATTTTCATACACAATTTCCAACACCAGTAGTGAAGCATCCGCCCATATCACAGATGATTCCAATCTAAGCTTTTTATCAATTAGAATTGCAAGGCCACCAGCCGGGCGGCCTAATTTTCTCCTCACAGCAGGCTGATAATAAGAATCAAACCCTTCGAACTCTAGTTCACCCGTAGTCATGGTTTCTTGAATTAAGCAGATACCTGGACGAATGCCATAATCAAGCAAAGCACACCATGACCTCAGGTTTGAGCTACCACATGAGTTCCATGAAAGGCAGGACATCCAAACATGCTTATCCTACTTTTTATCCATAGCAGTTTGTATTGGAGCCGGATTCATCGGTCGCATTCCCATCATTCCTGATAAGGAGGCCGCAAAATTCATAAATTGTTTCAATACCTCCTCATTAATCAATGGTTGGCTACCTGTTATATTTTCAGTCTGTGGAGGATTTGGTAGAGTTGCTATAATCATTTCTGCTAGTTCATTAGAATTAAATAAGCAAGGAAATAATCCTAGCAGTTCTAAATCATCTCGCTGTGCCCAGATTTATCTTATAACGATATGCGAATGATAACCACAAATCATACGAGTCGGATTATGGGACAAACAAACCCAATCGATATCATCACTTCGGATGGTACGTAGGGCTGGGATAGCCTGAAAGGCCTTGAGCATTGCAGAGCAATTTAAACTTACTTTTACATTACTTGGCGTTTTTATTTCCCAGCCCATAATGGATGGCATATCAGGGGTTTGAATCATTATCTCAGTCTTAGGCATCGTCTCATAGGTGTTAGAGAATGATTCCTGAGTGGACGCATGAGTCCCTGAATTAGTTCTGTCTCTAGCCATCTTACATTGGGGCATATCTTGGGATTCAACCTTAACGCCATCCTTATTAATCACATAAGGTGCTGGCTCTTTTCCAGCATTATTAAACAGCCCCTCCTGTACAGATGAGTTATTAGTAGGTTCACAACCATGGATCTTATTGGAAGTTACAATCTTGTCACTAGATATACATTGATTAGATTTATTCACAGATGTCTTGTTCAAGGGTTTCATGGGCCCTGCTACTTTGATTTTGTTAGAGGCCTTCTTCATATAGAGGGCCAGAAAAATGTTTACTAAATCAGTTTGTTTTTGTTTAGCAACACAAGAACTTTCAACATGCATCCCTGTACCAATCTGTTTCTCAGTATGTTTATTCACCGATACCTTACAAATATCAACAGGCTTTTGGGCAGCTTCAATGTTCAGATGCGCCCTTGATTCCTGGTTTAGTTGGTGGAAATCAATCTTCTCCTCCTCTAAAATAGAATCATTAGCCTCAATTTGTGACGATTCTATAGGATCCTTCAAAGGATTTAGTTTTTTTTTCAATTTTAAAGTCTTAGCTTGATTGGCCCTACGCTTAGTAGCTCTTAATAGAAGTCTTTTCTGTTTTCTTGATAGTACCGGTTCCTAAGCCTGATCCTCTCGCATATTCACTTTAGAGGATTCGTCCCGGTCTTGAAATTTCTGTACCTCATCATCTAACTCAATCAAGTTAATCAAAGCTGAGGGGCTATCTAAAGGTTCTTCTGAATTACCATTAGCAGTCTATACTAGTGAAGCAGTCATCACGTGTCCAGTCAGAGACTTATCGACTGGTGATTGGTCAGTTTGATTTTTCTTTGCTAAGCCCAGTACTAGCTGTTGAATTGCTAGTGCATTAGCTGACACCATCTCAAACAATTGATTTGTTGTTTGTGTAGTAGCCCCAACCTCCTGCCTAGAATCTATCGCAGCAACTGCGGCAAAAGTTGTTACAGTGACAGGCCCCATTGGTAAATCAGCTCGTGTTTGAGAGGACTTGTCAGACATTTGGGCAGTCCCCCTTTGTTTTCCCATAGCTAGGGCAGCTACAACATCACAGGTAAATAAGAGCCCTTCAATCCGATTGACCTTGGCCAGGAGCTCCATTAGTACACTGTGAGAGTAAATAAATTGTGCATGAGTGCGCTTGTGGCACTTGTCCAAAAGATTAAGGATCCTAGTCAAAACCGGGAAATCGACTCCCAGGTTTGAGGACTCCATTAGATTACGTTCTGCTTCAACTTCAAGTGCCGAAAGACTTGTTTGTTGTTCCGCAGAAGTTTACTTCACAAGATTAGCCCCCAAAACAACATCTGCCAAATTATGGGTATTATCGATTTCTGAGGGTGAGCTAGTCTCTATATTTTTAAAGCCACTATTATTCACATTATTAATGACATGATCATCAAAAAATGTATGTACCTGTACTTTCGTTACAGGCGAATTACGAGGATCAGTGTGCACATGCACATTTTCCATGCAAAATCTTGTCCAAAAGTGCCTCAATAGCAGGGACAATAATTGAAACATCAGAAAAGCTGGGTTTAATCTATGTAATGCCCATTTGATTGAGTAACTCTCCATTTGAAGGGATTTTTGAAAGCCCACCCACCACATCATTGCCATGATCTTGATTCAATTCTTTTAGCTTATAAGTCACAATCCCAGATGTCAATAGAGGGTCAATTTTAGGAATGGTGTGCAACAGTGGTATTTCATTAGTGGGCTCATAGCAGCTCAACTCACCCTGTAATTCAGCACACACCGATGTACCCACCTCGTTGGAAAGATTAATTCCACTGCTAACCATTACATTAGTATCTACCATAATAGTATGATTTTCCATGGAATCATTTATCATTTTACCAGTAATCTCTTGAATCCTTCGTCCACTACGAAGGCCATTAACCATTTTAAATGAGTCTAATCCAATTACTTTGAAGTACCCAGCTGATTATATATTCAGAATAGCAACAATTCCGAAAAACACCAATTAAAGTAACCCTGCACCCGCACCGCGCACCATGAACAGTAAACAGTACTTCATGTACTTCTCTAGTGCGCGCACGGGTGCGCAGGGCGCCGTGCTTATATGGAAAGTAAGGAGGGACGTCTGTATCAAGGGGGCGGGATCCGGAACACAACCCTACAACAAAATAAAAAAGATTTCAAATCTAAGTGTAGGGCTCAATGCTCAAAGGCCAACAATTCATACCCAGTGTGAACACTGCCGACAAAATACACAAGGTACACAAAGTACACGGCAGCCACTATCATTCACGCTAGGCAGCGTGTAAACCACAGTCACCTTGTCTATTTCCGTGAGCCAGGCAGCACTGTGTTACCAGTAATGACTTCCTCCTTCAATCTACACGAGGGCCGATCCAAGTCCCTTCACATCCACACACAGTCGAGGAAATAAATATGCAAATATCCGTAAAGCAGTAGAACAGCGTGGCAGTGCAGCGTTCCAGTAAACAGTACTTTGCGTACTTCTCCGGTGCGTGCGTGGGTGCGCAGGGCGCCGTGCTTATATGGAAAGTAAAGAGGGACATCTGTATCAAGGGGGCGGGATCCGGAACACAATCCTTGTCTATTTCCGTGAGCCAGGCAGCACTGTGTTACCAGTAATGCCTTCCTCCTTCAATCTACACGAGGGCCGATCCAAGTCCCTTCACATCCACACACAGTCGAGGAAAAAAAGATGCAAATATCCGTAAAGCAGTAGAACAGCGTGGCAGCGCAGCGTTCCAGTAAACAGTACTTCTCCGGTATTGCTACTACTATTGGAATCATCTTGGTATGGGAAGGGGTGTGGTGTGTGGGTGTGCTCCTTTTGTACAGGCCCAGACTCCATTGCCTCCACCTGTGCTGATAGTGTGCACCTGTGGCAGTTGGGAACACTGCACATAGCATTTTACGGTTGGTTCTCGATGCCGGTATTTACGGCATGCCGCTATCCACTATTTGCGCCTTCATGATGCCGGTATTTGATTGTCCGCCTGACTTGCGATTTACTCCCTTTAGCGGCATGCCGCTATTGCCGGTATGATGGGCCACGTGCCCGCACCCATGCCGCTATTAGAGGCACCGTTATTTACGGTGCCGCTAATAGCGGCTTTGCAGGTCGGAATAGCCCGGAGCGGTAAGCGATGCCGGTAATCCTTTACCGGCATCTTTTTCTCCTTACCTCCAACCTCGGAATGACCCCCAATATCTAGAAAATAGCATTAGAACGTAGGCATGTGATGACAATAGATGCCTAATGGTGCACTTGTTCCTGGGCCACTGGCATTTAAACGGTGGGGCTGGCCTCTCTAGGTTGGTCTGAAGGAAGCCCAGTGGGGGCGCAGGAGCTTAAAAGGTGACTTCTTTTTATTGAAACTCTAAGCAGTTATAGCTTGTGACATTATTTGTACTCAGAGTGGGCTAATTCTAAAAAGGTTTGAATACCACTGCATTTAATGTTAACTTCTGGCAAACAGTTGCCTGCGGGATGAAGGTCATGCGCGCCATGCTTGTTTTGGGAATGGGACAGTTCCAGGCAACAGGCTTGGACGCCTGGTTGCGCAGACTAGGCCCTTCATCATTCCGAGGGGGATGAATCGAGCACCATCAGGTAATAATGACAGATTAATTTAGAGCTTATAAATACTCCATCTACAAGAAGCTCTAAATAATTCCGCAAATTATAGTTGCTGTTGTTTGATGGCAAAAGCTGGTCATTTATTACAGTTTCTTATTATATGATGATACCTGCAATGTACTGAGTGTTACACGTCCTAGCAAAACTTTTCAAACTCGGGTAACTCGCACAAATGATTGTAGCACTAGGAAAATAGTGGAGCTACATGGGCATGTGATTTTTGATTGTGCACATTTATACATAGTGTTTATTCACAGTAAATATGCACACAAAATGTGCAGTCGACACAAACAAAAGAAGTAATCCCCTTAAACACAATCCGCTCAGAATTCAAACCATTTTTCTAACTCCTGACCCCTTTCCCTAAAACTTAAAAGACAGAATAAAACCATAATGGGTGGGAGACCGCCAGGGGGCGCAGACAGCGGTATACAGTTCTTTTGCCGCAGGATTTTTTTTTTTTTGGGGGAGGAGGGGGGTTAAAAATTAAATAAATATTTGTGGGTGAAAGGGAATAATTAAAAAAAAAACGATGAGTTTTTTTCAATAAAAAAACAGCGATGAAAAGTCCCGCGACGAAAAATCCCATGGCAAAATAACATAGAACCGCCGAGCGTGACTTCTCTCCCTGACGGGCCGCAGTCTTCCTTGCCGGGAGTTCTCCGTCATCCACTCATGGCCCACTTCGAATCTTGGGCAGGGGTCTCTCCAGGGCTCTAGGCACCAGCGGCTAGATCAGTAACCTAGCTTATAAACATAGTTGTTTCAGGCCCGGGGGCGAAGGAAACAGCCTATCAGCCAACCACGCTGTCTGGGTTCTACGTTATTTTGCCGCAGGATTCGGCTCGTCAGGGAGAGAAGTCACGCTCGGCATCTTGCTGGTGGTGGCGTGGCGGTGGGGCCCCGGAGTAGCCTGCTCCCCGCTGTTAAGCCGGACAACCCATAGTCGCTGGGCCCCCCCACCTAAGGAGCAGAGGCATAGCGGGCAGCAAGAGGCAGCGGCGGGCAGCCAACGGCTTTGCAGCCCGACTCTGTGTTGGCAGCGGGTGTCACTGAGGCGGGCTGTCTCACAGGGGAGTCTGCAGAGCCCTGGCCCGCATGACGAGCATGAGGACTAACGAGCGGGGTGTTCCACCCCGCCTCTGTGGTGAGGCAGTGCCAGCGCCGGTTCGGTGGGCGGTGGTGAACGGTGGAGGAGGTGAGTGTAGGGTGCCCGGGCCATGCAGTGAGTGAGAACGGACAGTGAAGCCCAGAGCCAGCACTGTTCGTGTCAGCCCGAGAACAGTGCACGGCAATCCAGCAACCAGCCGCAACCTGCAGGCCAGTGAGGAGCACGGCAGCCACTTAGTTTAGCAGTTGCAGAGAGGCTTTTTGGGGGAGAGTTATCTGGAGTGTCCCCCGGCGGATTTGGGTACCCTGTGCAGTGAAGATCTAGCAGGGAACCTGCATTGTTCGTTCTGGGCGACCCTGTGGAGTGGAGGTCTGGCAAGGATACTGCATTGCTCTTTCTAGGCAGCCCAGGGCTCCGACCCATGCAGGCCCAGTCTGTATCGCAGGGAGTGCAGTAATTGAAAGGCATCCATTGTCATAGGGGCCAAGCACATCGCACAGTGCGAGAGCCCACCCGAGGGCATGCCGGTGAGGAGGTTTGGTCAGGAGCACCAGTGGGCACTATATGTTGGACCCTACCACTGTAGAGAAAATGCACAGTTTTCGGAGAAACCCAGGGGATGCAGACACTGATCAAGCAGGATCCACCAAGGCTGACATTCGTGTGCTATTGGAAAAATTAGGTTTAAAAAAAGTGGTCTCTCTGTGGCGATCTCTGAACTCAATGGCAGCGTGGACAAGGTTGGGGAGAAGCTGAAACGCCTAGAAAACAATCAGCTGTCGGAAGACCTGATGGAAATGAAAATGCATGGGCAGATGCAGGACTTTGAGCAGAAGGCAAGGGCTCTAGAGCTTAAAGTGGATGACCTGGACAACAGAGAGACGCTCAAATATTTGCATCCTGGGCATGAAGGAGGGGCAGGGGGAATATGCCCTCTCTCTGGAGCGCTGTGTGCAATCGCTGATTAGAGGTCTTTTCAAGGAAGTTCCTTCTCCCGAGACCACTTTCGACAGGATCCACCGGGTGGGCGGAACCCAGAGGAACCAAAATTGGTCTTGGCAAAGTGTCATTACTTCAGGCACATCACTGCCATCCTGTGGAAGGCCAGAAAGAAAGACCAGATCATGTTTGAAGGTTCCCCAGTGCGAATTTTTCAAGATCTCTTGGAAATGACCCTGAATAAGCGACAGGGGTGTCGCCCACTCACCCTGTGGCTGCAGGAAAAGAACATAGCTACAGGTTGGGCTTCCCTTTTGCCCTCTCATTTGAATACCAAACAGAGGAATACAGGGTCACCTCGCTGGTGGAGGCAGTCCTGCATCAAGTCACACTGAATGACCGAGGCCTGGAAGGAAGCGATGCACCACAATGACGGCTCACACAAGGAGAACTTGGCAGTCTGCACGAGGAGAGGCAGGGCAGTGGGCTCGAGAAAGTTCTGGAGGTTTAACACCCCATGATACTGGACACGGCCGAGTTGGTCACTCTTTTTTTGTTATTGCTTTCAATGGTCGCAATGAGGCCGGAGATCCCTTTGAGGGTCCCCCTAATGGGGCCCCGGGAGACTCCTGTTGATCAGGGTGGAGTATTAGCAGCTGTTGGCTAAGTTTACAGGCTGGATGTTATGTGATATTCATGTTGGGGGTATACGTGATGGTTGTGATTGTTCGGGGGCAATGGATCCCTTTTTTCGGTGTCCCTGATTTTTTCTTCCATGGGCGTGACTTGATCCAGCCAGACGGGGGGGGGTCACGCCTACAGTTAAAGAGTTAAAGGGTTGGGAGTGGGCATGCCACAAGGGGTTTTGTGGTAACGGTGGGAGGGTGTTTATTTTCTCAGATGGGCACAAGGGCAGAGGGCAGCAGGGTGAGACATGGGAGGCAGATCTACGGGACAGGAGCTTCGGTGGCTGGGGCTGGGACCTTCGCTATGGCGAGGTTTAATGTACAGAATACATGACTGCGATACAGAGAAATCGGCAGGTAATTAGGGTGGGCTCGCTAAACGTCATTGGCCTCAACTCTCCACAGAAACGCCCCATGGTGATGAGGGAGTTCAAACAGTGTACATTAGATGTGTTCTTTTTACATGAGAACACATTTAGGATGGGGAAGGAGAGTGCTTTGAGGGGGGAAAGGGTTGGGGAAATCTTGCTGGTCTTTAGGCCCGACTAAGAAGGCAGGGGTGGGGATCCTTGTTCAGAGTGACCTTGGATTTCAGGTTTCCCAAGTTAAGAAGGGTATGGAGGGGCGGCTGTTGGTGGTGACTGGATCACTTGGCCAAAGGGCTGCCACCTCGTGCTCACTTTATGCCCCCAACCAGCGCCAGGTGGCATTCTGCTCTTAAGCACTGGCCTTGCTAGATGCTTGGGGAGGGGACTTGGATCAGTCGGGGTGACCTGAAACTGATTAGGGATCCTGCTATGGACTGGTCTTCTGTGAGGAGCGGTGCCGTGCCAACTTCTCCACAGGAAGGGGCCACTTTGTCCACTCTACTGCAGGAGCACTTCCTCGTGGACACATGGAAGGCGGCACATCCCCGCTCTCATGGTAATACTTTTAACTCGCCTCCCCACAAAACGTCCACAAGAATAAAGGACATGCTGTTTGCAGCTGCACAGGCGCACCTGATGATGGGTGCGGACATTCAGATAGTGGACTGGTCCGATCACGGCATGTGTATTACAACATTGGACATGGGACCGGGTGTCCCAGTGGACAGACGCTGGATCTGCAATCAAATTCTCTTTCAAAAAAGAGTCTTGAGGGACTCGTTCAGGACAGAATGGGAAGATTTCTTCCTGCGCAATGACATGGGGGACTCGCCACTCCATATAGTGTGGGAGGCAGCCAAGGCCTCCTTATGTGGCCTTATTATCTCTGAGGGAGTAGCCAAAAAGAGGGAAAGGACACTGCATGAGTCTGAGCTGAAAAAGCAGATAAAGGGAAAGTAGGCGGAGCAGGGCTCGTTGGGAGGGAAGTCAGATGACCTGTTGCAGTAGATCAGATACTTGAGGAGAGAGCTGAGAGATATATGGCAGGGTAAGGCAATAGCACACCTCCACTTTTTAAAGCAGAAGTTCTTCGAGAAGGGCGACAAGACCCACACACTGTTGGCATCCCGCTTGAGGCACCAGAGGGCGGAAAGAGCAGTCCTTAAGATCAAGGAGGTGAAAGGGGAAGTTGTGGTTGATCCTGTGGAGATGGCTGCCAGATTAGGAGAGTTCTACTCTCAGTTGTAGAATAACTATAACTATCGCCCAATCTCTATCACTCCCTTCCTGGGCAAACTCCTAGAAAAACTGCCCATCTCCCAGCTTAAACTCCACACTGAATCTGTTGGTTGCCTCCATGACCATCAGTCTGGCTTCAGAGCTGCCAGAAGCACGGAAACTGCTCTCCTGAACATCTGTGAAGACCTGCTCTCCAACCTTGATTCTAACACCCCCTGTGTCCTCATCTTGCTTGATCTCTCTTCTGCCTTTGCCACTGTCAACCATGCGAGCCTGCTCAATTGTCTCTGTGATAACCTGGGTATCACCGGTCAGGCCCTGGCGTGGCTGACTTCTTTCCTCTCTGACCGACCCTCCCAGGTCCAACTTGGGCCCTTCCTCTCCACTATCTTTTTCTTTATCTGTGGTGTCCCCCAGGGGTCTAACCTCTCCCCCTGGCTGTTCAACCTATACATGGCACTTCTTGCCCACCGCATTGCCGTTCTCTGCCCCAACTTTCAGTGCTATGCGGGTGACACTCAGGTCATTTCCAGGCTACCTTCGACCATCTCTTCTCCGTTTCTCATCTCTGACTGTCTGTCTGTTATCCAGGAATGGGGTGCCGCCAACAACCTCTGCCTTAATGCCAGTAAGACTGAGATTCTCCTCATCGGCACACCTGTCGCTCTCTGGCCGGCCTCTATTGGCCCTCCTCCTGCTCCAACCTGCAAGGCTAAAAACCTTGGGGTCATCTTTGACTCGACACTCTCTTTTTCTCCTCACATCTCTGACGTCTCCAAGAAGTTGCACTGCCAACTGCACCTCCTCAGAGGTATTCTAACTTTCCTCTCCTTCCCCCAGAAACTCACTGTCTCAAGAGCTTTGGTTCTCTCTAGGCTGGACTACTGCAACAGCCTTTTTCTAAATCTGCCTTCCTCTACTCTCCACCCTCTGCAACTCATCCAGAACAGGTCTGCGAGACTTGTCCTTGGCCTCAAGCCCAGGGATCGTATCCCTCCAGGATTTAAATCTCTGCACTGCCTCCTAGTGGTTGCGAGGATCACGTTCAAAACTCTGCATTGTCGGCAAGGCCTTCTTGGGCCTGGGGCATCAATACCTTCAACTCTCTCTTCCTAAATATCTTTTCTCTCAAGCTCTTCGCTCATCCGCCTTCAACTCCTCAAGGTCAGTCTCTTCTCCAAGCAACAAGTTGGTGGTAGATCTCTTTCTTCGGCTGGGGCTTCCCTCTGGAACAGCCTCCTTGCCTCCCTGAATCTTGAGAAGCATCTCAGGTTCCGGAAGCACCTCAAAACCTTTCTCTTTGCTTCTGCCTTTTCTCCTCCTCACCCCTGCTGACCTCCTGGCTGAAACGGAATCTGCACTGGTTACCTGGCCACCCTCTGAACCCGGCCCTGGTCCTTCCCCCGCCAGTCACACACACCTACACTGCCTGCCTGGCATCCCCCGCACTTGGGGACAGTTTCTGTATCCCTTCAGTCCCACTACCAGCACTTGACACCTGTTGTCTGCACTCACCTTTGCACTTGGCACCTGCTGGCCGTTACTTTTACTTATTGTTATTATTCGATTCCCATGTACTGCACTGTTCCTTCCCCCTCCCCCGCACTTTCCCACTTCCCATGCACTTGTGGGATCTGAATGACACCTGGCCTAGTATGATCGTTGTCTATCCTCCC
Source organism: Ambystoma mexicanum (assembly GCF_040938575.1). Classification (NCBI taxonomy): domain Eukaryota; kingdom Metazoa; phylum Chordata; class Amphibia; order Caudata; family Ambystomatidae; genus Ambystoma; species Ambystoma mexicanum. The sequence continues at coordinate 1,304,623,220 of NC_090922.1, forward strand.
TTTGTTCCACCTCCCTTGCTTCATCGCGCTTTGAAACACTTGTGTATAGCCGCGTTATAAATGCCATATCATATATCATATCATATGGAGGACTATGCGGACGACGGAGCAATCCATGCATACCTGGACAATCTCCCACTACAGTTGTTACACCCATATCGGGGGAGGAAATGAGCACTACTATTTTAAGACTGAGGGCCGGGTCAGCACCGGGCAAGACAGTTAAAAACTGGCGTTTTATGAGAGGCATGGCCCCCAATTAATACCATTTCTGACCAAGCTTTTCAATGACATGTTTGATTGGGGGTGTCACCCCAACATCCTTCATGCAGGCCCGGATTATAGTCATCACCAAAGAGGACAAGGGGGCGTCAGAATGTAGATCATAAAGACCCATTTCGCTGATCAATACGGGCACTAAGATCTACGCCAGGTTGCTAGCATGCAGGCTGATCATGGTCCTCCCCACACTGATCCACAATGATCTGGTTGGGTTTGTCAGAGATAGACAGGGGATGGATACTATCCGCAGGACCCTAGACTTGATTGTAGGCGCAGACACTGTAAGAGAGGACGCTGTCCTGCTCGGTTTATAGTGATAATACCGAATTGTAAAATCTTGAAAAAAAAAATCTCGAAAAAAAAGGCCGAAAAAAAATAGCGAATTTTTTTTTATGACGTTTTTTTTTCGAAATGGGGGGGTTCCCAACCCCCCTTTTTCTATTTTTTTTTATTTTAACCCTTTCTTTTACTTACCTGACCCCAAAAACACATATAAATAAATAAATAAATAAATAATTCGATATTTTTTTTTCGAGATTTTTTTTTCGAGATTTTTGTCATTCGGTATTATTTTTTCGGCCTTTTGACTGACCACCGTCCTGCTCTCCGTGGACGACGAGAAGGCATTTGACAGGGTCAAGTAGAGGGCAACTCTGGTGAAGATGGCGATAGGACCTAGCGCGATCGCGGGGCAATGGGGCTTTATCATCATGCAAGGGCTAGGGTGGTGGTGAATGGTGTCGCTTCCTGTGCATTTCAGTTAAGTGGCAGTATGCGACAGGGGTGTCCTTGTCGCTGCCTATTTTTGCACTGGCCCTGGAACCACAAGCGGTAGCCTTGCGCTCAAACGTGCTGATTCGAGGTCTGACAAGGGGAGCGACTGAGTACAAACTGGCGTTATACGCTGACAATATTTTGGCATATTTGAGCTTGCTAAGCACCTTGGTCGCCACCTTTCTGCATAGAACGGTTGGTTATCTGGCTTCAAAGTAAATATCACAAAAACGTTTGCAATATCATTGCAGAGTACATCACCCCGCTTGCTTACCGGCATCCAAGGGATGGGTGTGCAGATCCAGGAGGGAAAGATTACATTCTTGAGTGTTTATATCACTGTGACCTGGGAAAGCTGTATGGGACTAACCTCACACCGCTTTCGGATGCAATTACAAAGGATCACCTAAAGTGGTCGGGATTAAAGTTGTACTGAGCACGGTTAACTGTGATTAAAATGAACATTCCTCCCACATCTCCTGTTCCTGTTTCACACTCTCCTGGTCATTGTCCCGGCCCCCATCCACACAGATATAAGAAGGGCCCTTCTCATTTTCCTGTAGGCAGGCGAGAAACCACGGATTGCATACTTCACCCTCATTCTGCCCAAGGGGGAGGGTGGGGCTGGGTTTCCGGATCTTTATGAATATTATCGTGCATCCCAGCTTAGAGTTTTGGTAGATCACATTCGAGAAAACAAGGACAGACAGTGGGTGGCCCCGGAGAACCTTTAATTCGCCCCAGTTACGTTATGGGAATGGTTGTGGGTCCCTCAGCGACGTCTCCGCCAGAGGATCTGTGATCACCCGGTTCTGGCAGTGGTGTGGCACTTTTGGAGAAGGTTGAGGGAGATGGTTGAGGTGTCTTCATGGCCCTCCCCACTTAGCTGTATCTGGTCACCCTCCATAAGGGATAAGATAGTGGACCCAGCTAGGTTCCAGGCCTTTTATGAGTAAGGCCTCATCAGGGCTGGACAGCTGTGGAGAAAAGGTAGATTCCTGACCAAGGGTTATGACGGACATATGTTGGGGAGAGGACCTGAAGCGTCCTCTGACCCGGTTTGAGCATATCCTGAATACACATATGGGGTCCAGAGGGCTTATTTCACATATCTACACAGCGCTGTTACTGCGGGGACACCTGGGTACACCTAGAACTCAGGCGCAGTGCTCTACCGATGTACAATTTACAGAGGACACTGATATCTGGAGAGTTATATGCAGGGCGGTCGGGCCATCCTCCAGAGGATTTACCATGATTTTCCCAAAGCTGAAATGTTCGAAGGTCCAATTTTCCTTTTTTTTTTTTTTTTACTTTGAGACGGAAGCGGGGGGACCCCTGCAACCCCTGCTCACATTACAGTAAAGAAGTGTGCGGGAGACACTCCAGCAGCCCCCACTGCCCTTCTTATCTGTAATGTTTTGTATGGCATATTTGTTTTAATTTTTAGCCTATATGAGATTTTCGTACAGCCTAAATACCCGGTGTTATTGGGTATTTCCCCCCATAGCCACCCAGTATAAAATGCATAATGGCACAGTGTTGTCAGATGGCATTTGACTCCTGTGCGGCTTTCAAAGATGTACCCAAACGTAAGCCCCCTTTGCTAGAGAAACTGTGGCAACATTGTACGCATTGGCACCACATGTGGTGGGAGTGTCTCTCGGCGATCACTTACTGGAAGGAGGTGTTTGGGTGGGCCACTGACATTGATGGAGTTGATAGAGAGCCGACCCGCTATTGGTTCTATTTGGGGTCGAGAAGAGTGGTGATGATTGTTTGGTCCTTCCACACATGCAGAGGAACTTGCTCCTTGCCGTATGGGTCTGCTTGACCATCCACTGGAAGCGGTGCACGCTGCCCACATAACAGGAATGGCTTGAGAATGCTCATGAAATTTACTATATGGAGAGTCTGAAGGCAATCCTGCTGGAGACACATACATGCTCACGTGGATACGATGTGGCTCCGCTTTCTCGAGTGCTTCTCCGCCCACACAGCCCTAGCAAGGAAGTACAGTGACTCACACCGTACGTAAGGTTGTTGACCCCTGGGGGAACTGACACTTGGAAAACAGACAGACCCTATATGGAACGGTTGGGTATAGCATGGTAGACGGTCACAGATTTTTTTACTGGGTACTCTGGTCCTCTCGTCCCGTCCAAGAGACTAGAGCATGTTTGGAGATTTGCTCAGCTACTGGCTTAGCGGGCCTGTATAACACTATGATTTGTTGTTGATTGTTAAATTGCTGTCATGCTGCACTCCATTGTTACTTTTAATAAAAACACGTTTTTTTTAAAAAAAAAAAAACATAATGGGTGGAAATAATAGTTAACCAACTGGTTTTTCCTCCAACTAACCAGCATAGTTTGGCAAGTTTACTCTGTGTCACCCGAAAACAGGTTCTCCAGTCTTGGGCTTTACAGTAACAGATCAATGCATTCTGGTAGTTGTAGTCTTTATTATTTCAACTGAATTAACATACAAGAAAACAATGACTTTCAAACGAAACCACAATGGTGCTCAAATGACATGGAGTCACTCACTTGATTGCCCCAAAACATTCCACAAACAGGAAAATTAGCTAGTTACCTCCTACAAAACCACACATGAATGCCAACTCCTGCCCTCTTATTATGCCTTTCCCCCCATTTACTTCGATCTCCCACCCCTCCCCTCGCAACCGCTTATTTCTGTAGGTGGTCTCTGGCCCTTTTCATTCAGCAATAACACTTTTGAAAAAAAACATGTTTAGTTCACCATACACTGCCACCCCTCCATACTGGTATGCCAGTGCTAGGCAGACATGATCACACTGTCCAGGCTTGTGAGGCCATTTAATCAGGATTCGTTTAACAAAGAGATGGTAATTTGGGAGGTGGGAGCCTTCTTAAAAAAAAAACTAAGAGCATTAAGCCACTGGATCCATCAAGCCGGGTATATGCATATAGCTAGGGCGTGCTTTTGTCCCCTGCCTCTGTGCCTGCAGTGCTGCTGCTTAAATGACAAGTGTTCATTATGTCAAAATGCAAACGGCCGAGCTGCGCACCTGCCCCCAAATGCGCCCCCAGTCTTTACCTGGTTTGGCCGCCCTATAATCTGCACCGCCATCGCATTTCTTCTCCACGGTTTCTGCAGGATTAAAACTCGGGTCTCTAAATTCTGAAGTTAGAAAAGTTGGAAGTCCGTACTAAAGTAGTTTACCGTAAACATGTTTTTAATAAAAGTAACGTAGGCAACAACAAGGCCGGTCCCCTCCCCCATCCTCGCCCCTCTTATTTTCATTGTATTATTCAATCCACGGCCCCTCTATATTATTAGACACGCGAATTCCTGCCGTGGAAAGGGAAAGCCCAGGCAGGGTCGATTTCGCTTCCTTGTTTTCCAGCCTTGAAGGAGAATGGCAGCGTCTCCGGCCAGTGTTCCCTAGCAACCATGGGACACGGTGGGGAGCAGTTCCACCGCTTCAGGGAGTGCGACGGCAGCTGCCGAGAACTCTCAAGAAAACACAACTTCTGAGAGACACTTTCACCTCACGGAGCTACGCAGACAGAAGAAAGCGCGGCTCGGCCAAAATGAATAAAACTCACCCTCAGGCAAGTGTGTCAGTCATTGTCCGTTGCGCCAAAGATGGAATGAGGGTCGTTCAGTGCTTTAAGTGGGGTAAGAAATTGAGTGGGGTTCTCAGGTGGGGGCGCGGCTTGCCTGGTGGGCATGGTCTAAAAAAGAGCATGTAAAAATGAACAAGGGTGGCCTCTACATAACTAAGCCATACTGAAACAATGCTGGCACAACCAAAACGTGTGGTCCTGGGCAAATCGTTTAATTGTAGTGTGTCTTATCTGCAGCACTTAAAGTCCTGGTGTAGTAAGTAGTGACAGAGTGTGATATAATTCTACAGTATACAGCAGTGTAGCCCCACAGCGTACAGTGGTGCCTCCTCCATGTGAGATTATTTTGTGAGTCCCCTCTTGTGAATGCAGAAATTACAAGAACCAGAATGCAAAGTTAAGGAATCATAGAATCCAGTAGTGGCTCCTCATTTCATATCTGAAATGGGAAAGGTTGCGTTTTTGAGAAATCATAACCAGTTTTTCAGAATGTTTTTTTTTTATTACAGAAAGTCAAACGCCTAAACAAATCTAGCTACGTCCCAATGGTAGAACGGCCAGCCAATCCTGAATCTCTGCTACCTATGTCCTATGGAGTCCATAAGGCACTCCAGACATGCGTGAGCCTCATTGGTTGTCATGAGTGAAACACAGCCAGGAGCTCAGGGCACCGCCAGCTAAGGGCCACATCTAAGCATAGCTGTGCCACCCAAGGCATCTTTCCATCAAACACTTTTTGGTGTTGTTCATTTAGTGAGTCCCCTTAAGTGGGCCTAAAATGGATCCCCTGCTCTTTTTGCATACTAAACTGATCTGCACTTCCCTGACCAGGCCCCCCACAGTCCAAATATGTCAGGGGTTCCTTGTATTCCCTTGCAGAGTGGGGCATGAACTTGCATTTAGGAATGATAACTCCCGGCAGTGGCAGGACGAAGACTGATTTGCGTTTGGTTGGTACCCTTGAGCAATGGTCCAGATTGACTTAAAATTCTGGAATGGAAGGTATCCCGAGGAATTGCCAGTGGCTATGTTTAATTAAGAGTTTTCCATCCACCAAAGTAAGCAGAGACCTCAATTCAAGCAAGGCTGAAACATGTCTGGGGTTGCACTTGGGGTTGAAAGGATGGGTTCTTCCAATACTGTCTGCAATAACATCAGGACCTCAAGGTGTGTTTCCATAATGTCCGATAGAGGGAACGTATAGAATATAATGCTCACACTTTACACTTGTGAGATACGGTATCACTAGAATAATGTTTTTCTTTGCCGGTTGAATTTTAGAAACCTTGAGTAAAACATCAGAATTGTCTTAAGTGACGGATTCCTCGTGTTTTACCAGCTGCTGTTTTCAAATCCCAATCAGTAGCGGTTCGACAATACTGTGCCGCCCTTTGAAGCACTATTGGTCTGCCTGGCAGGTTACTCAATGACAGGCTTTCCGTGAAGTGAAGGCTTTCAGAAGCTAATATCTCCTCCATGGAGTTAATGGGTCAAACATTAACACCCTTTTGTCTCCACTCCTGTTGTTGTTGTGCCTGTTACAGTACACGGCTGAAACGGAATTTTTACTTTCAGCCTTATGCTGTAAAAGGCACAACAGGGAGTGGAGCCAAAAGGGTGTTCCAAAAGGGTGTTCATGGTGGGGACGCTTTGCGTTTCCTGAACTGTGAATAACACAAGTGCCAGCCAGCCACAGCTTCGCGCACACTAGATTGAGCGAAGCTGTGACTGCCCTGCACTTCTGTCAGTCACAGCTGCCTGACTTAATGGCGGCAGGCTCATCTCCCGTCACGGCTGTGGCTGTGAACAGGTGGGACTGGGGGGTCCCGACAGGGCCCCGGCTCAGCCTTACTTTTTGGAGACTGCCCGGGCCCAGCCACAGCAGGCCCTGGCCCACTTAAAGCACTGGGGTCGTTAATGAATAGCTGGACCTACCTGAACTTTCCATTTTATAGTTGTTGAAGAATGGGGGATATGTTTGAGCAAAAGGTTTTTTATAAAAACTAAAAATATGTATGTAAAGTTGGTCCACCTCGAACTTTCCATTGAAGTCTAGTCCTACAAGAAGGCAACAGTTTGCATAGGGTGGGACTTTTTATGGGACCAACTGTGAGGGATGGGTGCACCAAAACGCCACTTTGCCTGGAGCAGCATAAATCCTTGCACCAGCGCAGTTAAATTGTGATTGTGTTACATCTAGACAGGGATGGCGGGTTTGGAACCGCTGGCGCTTTGGACTGCCATGACATTCCCATCACGTTCTTCACTCTTACCTGTATCGCTCTAGTTGTTGCACGTGCACGTAACCGGAAGTATTTATTCCACCACTTCCGGGTTGCGAGTGCGTTGCAACGTTTCCGGTTTCTCCTGTGGTGTTGCTTTCGCTCTCGCTCGCTTCAGCATTCTGCTCCCTCGCCTTCCTTGTTACCTTCCTCTGTTTTTCCCGTTAGCCCTTTCCTTCTCTTGCCCCTTCTGCCACCTTCAGTTCTCCTCTTCCTCTACCTTTCCTCCCTCTTTTACTTCTTCTTTTTTCCCTTTCCCTGTTTTTCTCCCTTCCCAGCCGGTATCTCGTTATCGGCACTGCTCCGCTCTACCTTGCCTTCTCGTTCACTGTGTACCAGGACCCGGTCTGCTCTACGGATTGCCTTTGTCTATCCCTTGCATCCACGTTTACCGTTGTGTACAGAACTCTGCCTGTTTTGCCGGATTGCCTCTGCCTAGCCATTGGTGCAACCTGTTTGCTACACTTTCTTGCTTGTTGGTACCTTCGTTAGCACCACACTTCAGTGGCGCTCTCATTCCTGGAACCTCTATCCACACCAGACACCAGCTACTCGAGTTGGTACCTCATTCCTTTGGGTTTGACCTCTTCAGGGTTTTTTGTGCCTTTGGCTTTTTCCCCGTTCTTGGTGACTCGGGAAGGGTTCCCCCTGTTACACCCTTATATGGTGGCACGGTGGCATCCTTCCGGGGACGTCCATATCTTCACAAAAAAAATGAGAGACCTTCAGACTCCAAGAAAGGGAAATCCAAGAAGAAGGTAGAAGGTGAGGAGTTGGGGGAGGGGGTTGAACCGGATTGTCCAGCGAAGAAGAAGATATTACAGACTATCGTGATAGTTTGCAACGCCATAAATACCTGAGATGGCTACGCCCCAGCAGGTACAGGAATTGGTAGCTGCGGTCCAAAGCCTGAACCTGGAAGTACAGAATCTCAAGGCCGCTAACACCACTTTACAACAGCAAATGACAGAAAGAGAACGTCCCTCTACAGACTTACCACCACTTCCCTTGGTTTCGGGCAAGTTTGACAGCTCGCCCAAAAGAGTAAAATAATTTCTAGAGGCCTGCAACCTCCACTTTTCGTTTCGTCCTCAAACCTTTGCTTCTGACCATGCCAAGGTGGGGTTCATGATAACCCACATGACGGGTAATGCTTTGGCCTGGGCTACCCCTCTGGTCAACCAACCTGATCCTGTGTTGCAGGATTACAGCGCATTTAAGATCCTGCTACAGGAGACTTTCCTACGTACAGAAAGCACTTTCCTTGCATCAGAGGACCTGTTGGACATCCGACTAGGAAACTCCGACTTGTTGACCTACATCACTACCTTCAAACAAATCGCAGCAGAAGCAGGTTGGCAGGAACAGGCTCAATATGGCATTTTTCGGCGAGGATTACGAGAGGATCTCAAAGATGAATTGGCACGGATCGCTCGACCAGCCTCCTTCACCGATCTCATCACTGGAACCCTCCGGATCGACTTCAGGCTGTCGGAACGACGTGCTGAAAATAAAAAGACTAAATTCTATGGACCCCCTCCTCTTGATACACCTTCAAAAGCTCCTTCGCCTCTTCAACGTCAAAGCAAAGAGGAACCTATGCAAATTGGAACTGCCAGAGCCCCACTCACCACGGAGGAACGGAAGAGATGAAGGGAAGGCTGCTTATGCATGTACTGTGGGGCATCAACCCATTTGTTACGTGACTGCCCAGAAGTTCCTCCAAGAAGGTCGGGAAACGATCGCCCTCGGTAAGTGTTAGGACTCACTTCCGAGGGGCTATCCCAAGTCCTTATACCACCCTCTCCGTGTCCTCCTCGAGAATCCCAGAAGATTCCCGTCTTATGGTCCTTACTGTAACATTAAGACTGGGGAACACTGAAGTAACCTCACAGGCTTTACTGGACTGCGGAGCTGCCGGCAACTTTATTGATACCCTCTGGGCAGAACAAATGGGTATTCCTCGAGTGGCTAAACCTGGAGACCAGAAAGTAGAAGGCGTAGATGGAGAACCTCTAAGTTCTGGAATGATCACCCATTCTACGGAAGAACTCACTCTCAATGTACAGCAACATACGGAGAGGATCTCATTCGACATCATTCGTGCTGCCCACTTTCCCCTTATCTTGGGATAGGTTGGCTGCAAAAACACAATCCCTCTATTGACTGGTCAAGAAATCTATTAAGCTTCCAATCTGTTTTTTGTAAGGCAGAGTGTCTACCTGAACCAAGATTCGAGACTGTCCAGACCTCCTGTAGTGTTGAACCCACAACCGTTCACTGTCTTCCGCATCATCTTCAGGAATTCACGGAAGTAGTGACAGAGAAAACTCTGATAGAGCTTCCTCCACACAGACCTGAAGATTGCTGTATCGAACTCACTCCTGGAGCTCTGGTGCCCTTCGGTCGATGTTCCCTTTGACTTTGGAAGAAAGACGATACCTCCAAGAGTATCTGGGCAGTAACTTGGCCAATGGATTGATCAGGCCCTCGAAATCACCTGCTGAGGCCTCCTTGTTTTTTATCCCTAAGAAAGATACACGAGAATTGAGACCTTGCATCGATTATAGGGGATTGAATAAAGTAACAATTAAAGATTGTTACCCGATGCCTCTGATAGCTGAAATCATACACGCCGTTCAGGGGGCCACTATTTTCACTAAACTCGATTTACGGAATGCCTACCACTTGCTACGGATACAGAAAGGAGACAAATGGAAGACAGCTTTCCAGACACCGTTTGGGCTCTATGAATACCAGGTGATGCCCTTTGGGTTGGTAAACGCCCCTTCGATCTTCCAGCGATTCATGGACCGTCTCTTTTCCGACTTACTGTGTCAGACCACCATCGTGTATCTAGATGACATCTTGGTATATTCCAACACCGTTGAAGAACACAAAGAACACGTCAAGGAGGTTTTCCGGAGGTTGAAAGATAACCATCTCTCGGTTAAGCTGAGCAAATGTGTGTTTTCCGTCCCTTCCATACCATATCTGGGTTTCATTCTTTCCAACCAAGGCATCGCCATGGACCCTAGTAAAGTAGATGCCATTCTAGAGTGGCCTTCTCCCAAATCTATCAAAGACATACAGAGGTTTCTGGGTTTGGCAAACTTCTATCGGAAGTTCATTTCTAATTTTTCTCAAAGGATTGTACCCATTACCACCCTGCTTAAGAAATCTTCAGCCCCGTTTCAATGGTCTACAGAGGATGAAGACAGTTTTCGCAGCCTCAAGGAAGCCTTTTGTACCGCCCCTATCCATCGCCAACCCGATCAAGGCCAACCATTCATTGTCGAGACTGATGCCTCCGCGTCTGCTATAGGGGCAGTCCTATTGCAAGAACATCAAGGAGTGGAACACCCTATTTCGTATCATTCCAAGACACTCAATGCTAGTCAAAAGAATTATTCAGTTATAGAACGCAAACTCTTAGCAATGAAGTCTGCCTGTCTGGAGTGGCGACATTTATTACAGGGAGGTGAACATCCTTTCACAATCCGTACAGACCACAAAAACCTGCAAGTACTGAGACAGTTTGAGTGTTATAACACGCAACAAGCGCGTTGGGCCCACTTTTGTGCTCAGTTTGATTTCGACATCACCTACATACCCGGACATCTCAATCTGGTGGCTGACTCCCTTTCCCGTCGAGGGAATTACCTATCCGAATCGGATACCTCTTGGAAACTAATGTTTCCCGCTACCAAGCGAGTCGGTTTGTATCCTCATTCTTGGAACAGGTGAGAGAAGCCTCTGGAGGCCAATTTGAAGTGGATAATCATTCCAAAGGCATTAAATACGACATCAAGGACGGCCTTTATTTTGTAAAGGACAAGTTGTACCTACCCTCAAGATCTTTTCGTAAACAGGCCTTGACGTGGTGTCACGATTCCATGATGGCTGGACACAGAGGTACCAAGGGCACTCTGGAGTATCTACAAAGACATTTTTACTGGCCTGGTTTGAGTAAAGATGCTTCTCATTACGTTCAGTCCTGCCCAGTCTGTCTTCATAGCAAAAGTGTACGTCAAAGGCCGATAGGACTGTTGGAACCCTGCACGGTCCCTGACAAACCTTGGAATTGTATCTCAACCGATTTCATTGTGGACCTGCCTCAATCTAAGGGATGCACTTGTATTATGGTGGCAATAGACTCCTTTACTAAAATGGTCCACTTCTCCCCTTTACCGGGGGTTCCGCCAGCTGCTGATATGGCTGCGGTTTTCATCAAGGCAACGTTTCCGGTTTCTCCTGTGGTGTTGCTTTCGCTCTCGCTCGCTTCAGCGTTCTGCTCCCTCGCCTTCCTTGTTACCTTCCTCTGTTTTTCCCGTTAGCCCTTTCCTTCTCTTGCCCCTTCTGCCACCTTCAGTTCTCCTCTTCCTCTATCTTTCCTCCCTCTTTTACTTCTTCTTTTTTCCCTTTCCCTGTTTTTCTCCCTTCGCAGCCGGTATCTCGTTATCGGCACTGCTCCGCTCTACCTTGCCTTCTCGTTCACTGTGTACCAGGACCCGGTCTGCTCTACGGATTGCCTTTGTCTATCCCTTGCATCCACGTTTACCGTTGTGTACAGAACTCTGCCTGTTTTGCCGGATTGCCTCTGCCGAGCCATTGGTGCAACCTGTTTGCTACACTTTCTTGCTTGTTGGTACCTTCGTTAGCACCACACTTCAGTGGCGCTCTCATTCCTGGAACCTCTATCCACACCAGACACCAGCTACTCGAGTTGGTACCTCATTCCTTTGGGTTTGACCTCTTCAGGGTTTTTTGTGCCTTCGGCTTTTTCCCCGTTCTTGGTGACTCCGGAAGGGTTCCCCCTGTTACACCCTTATATGGTGGCACGGTGGCATCCTTCCGGGGACGTCCATATCTTCACAAAAAAAATGAGAGACCTTCAGACTCCAAGAAAGGGAAATCCAAGAAGAAGGTAGAAGGTGAGGAGTTTGGGGAGGGGGTTGAACCGGATTGTCCAGCGAAGAAGAAGATATTACAGACTATCGTGATAGTTTGCAACGCCATAAATACCTGAGATGGCTACGCCCCAGCAGGTACAGGAATTGGTAGCTGCGGTCCAAAGCCTGAACCTGGAAGTACAGAATCTCAAGGCCGCTAACACCACTTTACAACAGCAAATGACAGAAAGAGAACGTCCCTCTACAGACTTACCACCACTTCCCTTGGTTTCGGGCAAGTTTGACAGCTCGCCCAAAAGAGTAAAATAATTTCTAGAGGCCTGCAACCTCCACTTTTCGTTTCGTCCTCAAACCTTTGCTTCTGACCATGCCAAGGTGGGGTTCATGATAACCCACGTGACGGGTAATGCTTTGGCCTGGGCTACCCCTCTGGTCAACCAACCTGATCCTGTGTTGCAGGATTACAGCGCATTTAAGATCCTGCTACAGGAGACTTTCCTACGTACAGAAAGCACTTTCCTTGCATCAGAGGACCTGTTGGACATCCGACTAGGAAACTCCGACTTGTTGACCTACATCACTACCTTCAAACAAATCGCAGCAGAAGCAGGTTGGCAGGAACAGGCTCAATATGGCATTTTTCGGCGAGGATTACGAGAGGATCTCAAAGATGAATTGGCACGGATCGCTCGACCAGCCTCCTTCACCGATCTCATCACTGGAACCCTCCGGATCGACTTCAGGCTGTCGGAACGATGTGCTGAAAATAAAAAGACTAAATTCTATGGACCCCCTCCTCTTGACACACCTTCAAAAGCTCCTTCGCCTCTTCAACGTCAAAGCAAAGAGGAACCTATGCAAATTGGAACTGCCAGAGCCCCACTCACCACGGAGGAACGGAAGAGATGAAGGGAAGGCTGCTTATGCATGTACTGTGGGGCATCAACCCATTTGTTACGTGACTGCCCAGAAGTTCCTCCAAGAAGGTCGGGAAACGATCGCCCTCGGTAAGTGTTAGGACTCACTTCCGAGGGGCTATCCCAAGTCCTTATACCACCCTCTCCGTGTCCTCCTCGAGAATCCCAGAAGATTCCCGTCTTATGGTCCTTACTGTAACATTAAGACTGGGGAACACTGAAGTAACCTCACATGCTTTACTGGACTGCGGAGCTGCCGGCAACTTTATTGATACCCTCTGGGCAGAACAAATGGGTATTCCTCGAGTGGCTAAACCTGGAGACCAGAAAGTAGAAGGCGTAGATGGAGAACCTCTAAGTTCTGGAATGATCACCCATTCTACGGAAGAACTCACTCTCAATGTACAGCAACATACGGAGAGGATCTCATTCGACATCATTCGTGCTGCCCACTTTCCCCTTATCTTGGGATAGGTTGGCTGCAAAAACACAATCCCTCTATTGACTGGTCAAGAAATCTATTAAGCTTCCAATCTGTTTTTTGTAAGGCAGAGTGTCTACCTGAACCAAGATTCGAGACTGTCCAGGCCTCCTGTAGTGTTGAACCCACAACCGTTCACTGTCTTCCGCATCATCTTCAGGAATTCACGGAAGTAGTGACAGAGAAAACTCCGATAGAGCTCCCTCCACACAGACCTGAAGATTGCTGTATCAAACTCACTCCTGGAGCTCTGGTGCCCTTCGGTCGGATGTTCCCTTTGACTTTGGAAGAAAGACGATACCTCCGAGAGTATCTGGGCAGTAACTTGGCCAATGGATTGATCAGGCCCTCGAAATCACCTGCTGAGGCCTCCTTGTTTCTTATCCCTAAGAAAGATACACGAGAATTGAGACCTTGCATCGATTATAGGGGATTGAATAAAGTAACAATTAAAGATTGTTACCCGATGCCTCTGATAGCTGAAATCATACACGCCGTTCAGGGGGCCACTATTTTCACTAAACTCGATTTACGGAATGCTTACCACTTGCTACGGATACAGAAAGGAGACAAATGGAAGACAGCTTTCCAGACACCGTTTGGGCTCTATGAATACCAGGTGATGCCCTTTGGGTTGGTAAACGCCCCTTCGATCTTCCAGCGATTCATGGACCGTCTCTTTTCCGACTTACTGTGTCAGACCACCATCGTGTATCTAGATGACATCTTGGTATATTCCAACACCGTTGAAGAACACAAAGAACACGTCAAGGAGGTTTTCCGGAGGTTGAAAGATAACCATCTCTCGGTTAAGCTGAGCAAATGTGTGTTTTCCGTCCCTTCCATACCATATCTGGGTTTCATTCTTTCCAACCAAGGCATCGCCATGGACCCTAGTAAAGTAGATGCCATTCTAGAGTGGCCTTCTCCCAAATCTATCAAAGACATACAGAGGTTTCTGGGTTTGGCAAACTTCTATCGGAAGTTCATTTCTAATTTTTCTCAAAGGATTGTACCCATTACCACCCTGCTTAAGAAATCTTCAGCCCTGTTTCAATGGTCTACAGAGGATGAAGACAGTTTTCGCAGCCTCAAGGAAGCCTTTTGTACCGCCCCTATCCATCGCCAACCCGATCAAGGCCAACCATTCATTGTCGAGACTGATGCCTCCGCGTCTGCTATAGGGGCAGTCCTATTGCAAGAACATCAAGGAGTGGAACACCCTATTTCGTATCATTCCAAGACACTCAATGCTAGTCAAAAGAATTATTCAGTTATAGAACGCAAACTCTTAGCAATGAAGTCTGCCTGTCTGGAGTGGCGACATTTATTACAGGGAGGTGAACATCCTTTCACAATCCGTACAGACCACAAAAACCTGCAAGTACTGAGACAGTTTGAGTGTTATAACACGCAACAAGCGCGTTGGGCCCACTTTTGTGCTCAGTTTGATTTCGACATCACCTACATACCCGGACATCTCAATCTGGTGGCTGACTCCCTTTCCCGTCGAGGGAATTACCTATCCAAATCGGATACCTCTTGGGAACTAATGTTTCCCGCTACCAAGCGAGTCGGTGTTGTATCCTCATTCTTGGAACAGGTGAGAGAAGCCTCTGGAGGCCAATTTGAAGTGGATAATCATTCCAAAGGCATTAAATACGACATCAAGGACGGCCTTTATTTTGTAAAGGACAAGTTGTACCTACCCTCAAGATCTTTTCGTAAACAGGCCTTGACGTGGTGTCACGATTCCATGATGGCTGGACACAGAGGTACCAAGGGCACTCTGGAGTATCTACAAAGACATTTTTACTGGCCTGGTTTGAGTAAAGATGCTTCTCATTAGGTTCAGTCCTGCCCAGTCTGTCTTCATAGCAAAAGTGTACGTCAAAGGCCGATAGGACTGTTGGAACCCTGCACGGTCCCTGACAAACCTTGGAATTGTATCTCAACCGATTTCATTGTGGACCTGCCTCAATCTAAGGGATGCACTTGTATTATGGTGGCAATAGACTCCTTTACTAAAATGGTCCACTTCTCCCCTTTACCGGGGGTTCCGTCACCTGCTGATATGGCTGCGGTTTTCATCAAGGCCATTTTTCGCCGCCATGGGTTACCCACAAAGATTATCTCCGATCTGGGGAAGCCAATATACTTCCCGGTTTTGGAAGGATCTCTGTAGTCGACTAGGAGTGGAAAGAGCCTTAACATCCGGGTTCCACCCTCAATCCAATGGACAGACTGAACGACTCAACAGTACCCTCGAGCAATACTTACGATGTTTTGTAAACCTCCAACAAGATAATTGGGCCTCCTTCTACCTTTAGCGGAATTTTCTTATAACAACTCATTCCACTCTGCTCACGGGTTTAGCCCTTTCTTCTGTACCTATGGCTATCACCCGCAATCCTTAATAACCATTTCTGACTCCCCTTCTAACTTACCTACAGTGGATTCCGTTTTAGCCACCCTTCGGGAAACCCATATTCAGGCAAAAAAGAATCTCAGAGACGCCCAAGAACAATCCAAAACCCAAGCCGACAAACACCGGCGCCCAGTGCCTGGGTGGGGGGTGGGGTCTAGGGTGATGTTGTCCACTAGATATTTACCACGATGGGCTCACCCCTCCAAACTCTCCCCTAAGTTTTTGGGACCTTACAGAATCACGCAGGTGATCAACCCGGTGGCCTTTAAATTGAAGCTGTCTAAGGGCCTTAGTAGGGTACACCATGTCTTTCATGCTTCTCAACTAAAACCATTTCATGAGGACACTTGAGATCGTCATCCTAAAAGTATCCCCTTGCCTTCAGATTTCACCCAGGAGGAATTCGAAGTAACCCAGATCTGCGATTCAAGGTACCGTAGGGGTAGGTTAGAATACCTGGTGTGGTGGAAAGGGTATCCTTGGTCTGAAAATTCCTGGGAACCGGCCTCTTACATACATGCACACTCTTGGTTCGTAAATTCCATTTCCTTCATCCTGGGAAACCTGGGGGAGGTCACCTTCGGAGGGGGCATACTGTTGCATCTAGACAGGGATGGCGGGTTTGGAACCGCTGGCGCTTTGGACTGCCATGACGTTCCCATCACATTCTTCACTCTTACCTGTATCGCTCTAGTTGTTGCACGTGCACGTAACCGGAAGTATTTATTCCACCACTTCCGGGTTGCGAGCGCGTTGCAACGTTTTCGGTTTCTCCTGTGGTGTTGCTTTTGCTCTTGCTCGCTTCAGCGTTCTGCTCCCTCGCCTTCCTTGTTACTTCCTCTGTTTTTCCCCCGTTAGCCCTTTCCTTCTCTTGCCCCTTCTGCTGCCTTCAGTTCTCCTCTTCCTCTACCTTTCCTCCCTCTTTTACTTATTTTTTCCCCTTCCCTGTTTTTCTCCCTTCCCAGCCGGTATCTCGTTATCGGCACTGCTCCGCTCTACCTTGCCTTCTCGTTCACTGTGTACCAGGACCCGGTCTGCTCTACGGATTGCCTTTGTCTATCCCTTGCATTCACGTTTACCGTTGTGTACAGAACTCTGCCAGTTTTGCCGGATTGCCTCTGCCTAGCCCTTGGTGCAACCTGTTCGCAACACCTTCTTGCTTGTTGGTACCTTCGTTAGCACCACCCTTCAGTGGCGCTCTCATTCCTGGAACCTCCAACCACACCAGACTCCAGCTACTCGAGTCGGTACCTCATTCCTTTGGATTTGACCTCTTCGGGGTTTTTTGTGCCTTTGGCGTTTTCCCCGTTCTTGGTGACTCCGGAAGGGTTCCCCCCGTTACACCCTTATATGGTGGCACGGTGGCATCCTTCCGGGGACGTCCATATCTTCACAAAAAAAAGGAGAGACCTTCAGACTCCAAGAAAGGGAAATCCAAGAAGAAGGTAGAAGGTGAGGAGTCGGGGGAGGGGCGTGAACCGGAATTGTCCAGCGAAGAAGAAGATATTACAGACTATCGTGATAGATTGAAAGAGAATTTACAGTGCATATCACATTTTATCTTACCTCCAGAGAGGCATTGGACTGGGGAAACATGTTTAAGGGGCACAGCAGAAAAAATTGCCTTTTTTTTGTTGGTAGGGTCTAATGAATATTAACTAGTGTAGAATTATCAGGATATTGGATACATAACGCAGAATCTCAATATTTGCCAGGACCAAGATTGAATAGTGCACATGTTCTATTCCTTTCTAGAAGAGACCACTTGACCACCTCCAAAGTCCATCATGCAACCACACACCAACTACATCTAAGTACCATGCCCCGTCTTTTCGCGAGATTTAAACCGAGGGGCGCTTTCCTGAAATTTTCCCTTGCGCCTACCAATAGTTAATCACTGTTATGAAACGCACATCACTAAAAGCACAACTAACTTAACTCCACGCATCGCTTGTTTTTCTTCCTGCTCATTTAGTTTGTCTACTGGCCAATACCTCTCTCCTATCTCCTCCCACACCCCACACTCTCGTTCACTAACCAAAGACTAAAGTTTTATGACACCCCAGCAGGGCCACAATATGCCACCCCTTTGGAAAAGGTCAGGCACTGTAAGAGCGGTGATGGGCACAGTATAAACATTGGCTATCATAACTTAACAAGGACCAATGGTATTCATTCTCTACTATCTACCATGGCCAATAGTAACTAGTGCATGTTTCCCACATGTTACCAGGGCACTGAAGGTATCAATTGCTAAGTGACTTCAATTCAGCACTCCAACTAAGTCAATGCCTAGTCTGGGATGCCCAAGGGAGGCCCTTATTTATATATTTTTATGACACGTTCATAGATCTGGATGATAAACCCTTGTATTACGCCCCTCTCTTTGAATCCTCCTGACCTCACTGAGCCAAGAAGTAGGTTTGATTTGCAAATTAAAAGATTTATTTGAAAAATTAAACAATATACATATATCACACTTTTATGAATAAATTAATATTTGATAGCACACTTTTGAATATGACAGTGATCAACAATGGATAATATTACACTAGCACACTTTTTTAATGACTTAGGAGTTGGTATAGAAAGGATAAGGTAGCTGAGAATACTTTATGGTTTCAAGGAAATGCAATGATGGAAAAGAATGCAGCACATGGATAAACTGATATGGTTTCAACAAGAGATAATATAATCACTTTTCCCCTTGTGGCAATTCACTCCCCCCCTATGCAATATAAAGAGATGGAAGGAGAGCACAAAATTTTCAGGAATATAATCAAATGCAATTCACATTCTAGTTCCCCCCTAGCAAGCTTAGAGCAACCGGTATGCTTTTAAAACATGCAGAAATACTTTTAATGTGATTTGTAATGAAGTGAAAATATGCTAAAAATGATTTTAATTCCCTATAGGAGATTCAGGGTAGGTGATAGCTACTTAAGATTGGTTCAGGTCAACACTATCAGTGATTCATGAGGGATTGTCAGGTTGAAAACGAATTTCAGCAGTTGCAGCAAAAGACAGCTATTTTTGACAGGAGAAGAAGTTGAGTCAAATTGCAATTCGTGGCCCTTTTTCCAAGTGCGTTGAGCGCGGTTCAAAAGATACGGACGATTTTGTGGAGGTAGATTCTCCGAAATAAAGTAAGATTCAAATGACAAATGACACTTTCACAGGTTTGAAATCACAGAATGGACACACAATTTCTATGCAGTTCTAAATAGGTTGAAATGGATGGGATGAGATTGTTTTAGACTAAGAGATTGGTTCTGCACAGTTCTGGCTGGATACTTACACTATACATTACAAATAGGCCATCAAGATCTGTTCAACTGGTTTAGACTGGACTTCTAGCGGTTGGTTCTGAAGTCACAGCTGTCTGGGTCAGCTCTGCTCTGCTGGTCTGGATCTCTGGTTCTGGCAAAGGTTCTGGCACTGCACAGCGGTCTGGTCTGGGTCTAGTCTGCGGTTTGGATACAGCTCTGCTTTCTGGGTCTGGTACTGGCACCCCGGTCTGGTCTGGGTCTCTGGTTCCGGCAAAAGTTCTAGCCAGAAGCGAACAGCACAGCCCGGCTGTTGAATAGTTTGGTTAGGTGGCTGGATTCTGAGGCCTGCTGAGAAGGATTCAGCTTTTGGACTAGGCCTCTCTGCTGCAAGTTCTGAAGTCTGGATTCTAAGTTCTGGTTCTGGAGTCTTCTGGCAAAGCGCTTCGCAAGAAATCAGTTTGAAGTGGAAAGTGAATGTCCCTACCTGGGTCTCAGTGGCTCTTTTCATGTGTTTTGAAAGTGGGTGGGAAGGCTGACTTTCTATGCCCAACCTTCTGAGGATCCTGATAGGCTAGAGGATTCTCTGTTGCCTGACTGGGGAACTGAATTGTGAGTCATTCTGTGTCATCAGGCATCATTTTTATGGCATACAGGAAGAACACTCCCCTTGTCACTTTGCACACAAATCTATTTTTGACTTAAATGCATATTTATCTATGTACAATTTTTTCTGACAGAATTCTGCCCTTTTCATCCAGAACACAGTCTCTAAACATTTCCAGAATTTACACAAATGTGCGCAGGGAATATGGACATCAGATGATGAAGTGTCAGATTTTTAACATACAGACATTTGGAGTAATACCCTATTTTCCGCTACTACCCCCCAGAACATACCACATAGTCCTAATACCTCTTAAAATGTGCACAGAAAAATCACAGGAATAATGATATTATTGATATACTTTTGACAATTTTGTACTATGAATTATCCATCTTCTTAAAATTATGCTCTGGCCCAGAGGGGTGTGGTTTCCCAAAGCACATGGGGGAATTTCTGGTTTGTCCACTTCCTCCAAGCTCAGCTGGATCACAGAGGCAGTGCCACTCCCATTTCCTTCCAAGAGGAAGCCATTTACGACCCCCTGATTTAGCAATAGCTTGGAGCAAAGGGAAATTCATTGTTCCGTTTCCCTGCTCTCAGGTACCCCTCCCCTGATTCAATTAGAGAGGTGTAATCTCCTTTTGGTGGGGCAGCAGAAGGCAGGCCAGGCCTGTGAATGCAGTTGCTGGGCAAGTTTCAACTCCTTTCGGGGGTAGTTGCCGGGCAGAATTCAATCTCCTTTAAGCCAGGCTTCAGCCAAAGGTCACTTTTGTTCCCATTTTTCTTCATTCAAATCAAACTTACAATTTTGACACATGCAGCTAGAACGCTGATTCTAAGTTCAAAACTATGACATTTAAACAGTTGCAACCTATGTGACACTCAAAAGTAGGTCACTCATTTATTTTAAACATTTCGATTTTAGTGGCTTTAAATTCCATTTCACTTAAGCTGCTGACATCCACAGCTCAGCCAGTTTTGTTATAAACATTATTTTAGGCTCTTCATCTTTCCAAACTTTGTATGCACACAAGACTTCATTCTATCAGACGTCTGCTGGTGTTCAGTAAGATTTTTGAATATCTTGCAATGTTTGAAATAGGCATTTTGAGCTTGCATTCAGAGAAACAAAGGTAATTTCAAAGCGCTTTTTGAGCTAACAGGCACTGCTGTTTTTCCTTTGGCACCACGTTTCACTCATGGCGCTTCTGGCCCATCATGCTCGCACTGGTGGGTGGCAGGTCAGGTGACCATTTTGGTGTGCGCAAAAACTGTGCGGTTTTCCTGGATTCTGGCGCAAATGTGGGCTTTTCGGCCATCTTGGATTTTCTAAGCCAACAGTACCAAATGTTGCAGCATAATAACTTGAACGTGGGTCGATACACCTGACACAATGTTAGCCATACCCATGGTATGAGAAGTATTGGTGTAGGCCATTATGCAGTAAATGTGACTTACTGAGAAGTGCAGTTATTGTTCCAGAAAAATAAGCCTGTGCATACCTTCTCAAAGTTATACACAGGCGCCCCCAAATCTCTTAATGTGATTTTGGTAGGTTTGTGTGTTCCCACAGATTTCTTTCTTCCAACCCTAATGTGCTCGAAGCTCCTTAAGAGCCATAGACCTCCAGGGAAGTCCAGGATATGCTCTGGCAGGTTTTGCTGATTTATGGGGAAAAAACATATAACTTTAAAAGGTTTCAGGAAGGAGGAAGAGGAGAACTGGAGGGGTCTAGTGAGGCTGGGTGGAGTGCCAGGGGGGTTATCAAAAGGAAATGGAGTTCTGTGCATCTGTGAACATTATCCAAGACGGAAGGACAGCACATTAAACCCTGCAGCAGTAAGATATCTCAGAAGATTAATGCACCTACTGCAGAGATCTATGTGTAACCCGCAGGTCCCATGTTTGAATCTGGGGAAAAGGAACTCAGCCTTTCATCCTTTTGAAGTTGATCAAATTAGTAACGTTGAAGTGGCAAATTGGAATATTGTATGTCAGGCCAGCAGGGCCTGTTACATGCCAGGCATACCTGGGTCTGCTTTCCATTATTCAGAGGTAGACACGTTGTGTATTATTCAGGTTTATAACAATAATATATAGGGGATTCATAACAGACATGAAACTCTGAAAGGTTGTCCATGAAAAGATTGAATGGAAAATACAGAGGCAGAAAATGCTGAATTTGTTTTATTCTAATTTTCGACTTGAAATGCGGGCGGCGGCACTAGCATTTCCCCCTACCCTAATCTATACCCTTACCCCACTCCCCATCTAATAATTTGCTAAAAAGTCACTGCTCTCTGTTAAAGCATGAGCCACCTCTGTGAATAAGGTGACCAATCCATTTCGCAACCAAATTGCATCCTCTTTAAAAAATGATTTGCATTTATTTAGTGTGTACATTTTGCTTAGTCTTGTCAGCTGCAAGCAAAGTTGATTCTGGTTTCTATATGTAAAAAGCCAGGTGCATGTCATTTGTCATTTAGACACTTTGAATTCTTTCAGTATCCTTGGTTAGGAAGGTTCTGACTTATTCCATTAACTTTATAATGTGTTTGTATAGAGCATGTGCCTGCAGGAAAAGGTCTGAACTCTTCAACCCAATGTGTACGGTAACACTTCATCAGCAAGAATTGCCCTAAACATAATCTGAATCTGTTCTCTGAAAAGTTATGCAAACCCAAATACAATACTTGTGATTCAATGTTAGGCTGAATTTATTTTCGCAGTTTTACATGAAAAGTAATGCAGACGTCATAAGTAGTGCTTGTGAAATTGAAAACCTGATGACAAATGCTTCTACTGATAGGGCATTGACTATGCTTATTTGTAAAAACATATTCCACCCCGCGAGTTAATCAATCTGCCTATCAGCATCAACCTTTAATCCCACCTTGGACTCTCTCATAGCTTCTTCCATGGTATTCTAGATAAGGAAGGTAGACATTTTGGATCGCTTACTCTTCAACCTGGTAAAAGTATTTACCAAGACTGTGGGCACTGCTGACCAGATGCCCTCTTAGACTTCTCGATAGCATGCTTCATCTGCAACCTTGTAGTTTTAGGACAGACAGATCACTATCTAGCATTAGTCATGGTAAATGGTAATTGCCTCACCAGTCATTCTTCTCCCCTCCCAAAATCAACTACCCTGGCCCTCATTCTCTACCCCATAGTCTGCCCCCACGTCTGTCCTTCTCTGCTGTCCTGCATTAATCTGCCCTACCCATCCTCCCTGGCCTGTCATTGCTTTTCTTGCACTCATCACCCCGCCGCTCATTTTCGTACCGGATTCTTCTTCCCTGCCTTTAATGTGAGTCAGTTCCTTCCTGCTTCTCATGCCTCTCTTCCTTCATTCCCTGCTCATCATTCACGGCTAGCCATTCATCTCCCCTTCACCCTTATTCCTCTTCTTCTTTAGCTCTTAGTCCTTTCACCTATATTAATGATGCTAGGGACCATAGATTTATACTTAGGTATTTTTATTATGAGAGCCCCCGGGTGGGTGCGCTCTGTACAAGGTCTAAACTTAACTGCCTCCGGCGTTGTTCGCGAACCTCGCAGTTCGAGAACGACTTCAGAGCGCTCATCACAACATCTCCTCTCCAAGGAATAAACAGGGAATGAAGATGGAAGTGGGGAAAAGGGTTCGAAAGGGGGCTGGGAATAAATATAAAAGGATACAATTAGTAATAAACATAGTCACTCTTGAAAATGGGAGCAACTCACCCTGTTCCTCAATGGCATCCGATTGACGGGGTAATCGAGGAATAAATATAAAACGATACAGTTAGTAATAAACATAGTCACTCTTGAAATTGGGAGCAACTCTCCTGCCCTTCAACGACATCCAGTTGCCGGAGTCATCACCACTCCTCTCCATCATAGTATCCGTAAACAGTCCTTGACCATGAGTCTGCCCTTGACATCCAAAGGCATGTGACAAATCATTTGCTCTTCTCTGTTCTCTGGAATGGATGACATCATCACATGACCACCTTCTGTGATCATCCAAAATCACAGACTGCTCTGGCGCCTTCACCCTCTCTGTGCCTGAATTTAGACAATCCTTTTAAGATTTTTCTAGGTTCCTTTGCACAAACCCAATCTCCTTCTTTGAACTCACTTTCTCTTGTATGCCAGGTATTATCATAATATGCTTAGTATTTCTTTTGTTTCTCTTTCACTCTGTTTACAATATGCTCAATGTCTACCTTTTTACTGTTTTTGTTGGCAACCATGGTGGCCTCAACCTGTTAGATGCTACTCTCCCTCTCATCATAACAAACGGTTCTTCTTCTGTTGTGGAAAGGGGGGGTCATTCTATATGCATTTAGTGCCTCACTGGGTGTATCTCTCCATGATAATGAATTAGCCACAGCAAGTTGTATTATGTTCTTTACAAATCCATTAATGCGTTCCACTAATCCATTGCCCATGGGATGGTATAGTGAAGTAACTTTATGTTCAATAGCTCGATCCTTTAAAAAATGCCTGCATCCCCTCTGGCATAATTGGACCCCATTGTCGGATACAATATTTTGGGTTCTCCTTCTCTGCTGAAGATATCTTCCAAGAATCTCACAATCATCCCTGTCATAATCATGCCCTCCATTACTCCTCATTCAACTCACTTTGAAGTGTAATCCATCAACACCACTATATATTTTTGTGTATCCAATGTCACAAAGGGTCCTGTAATGTCTATGGCTAGTTTCTTCCATACCATGCCTGGAATCTCTACAGGTTGTAATGGAGTCACTTGCGTCTTCTTGCTCTTGTCACTTACTGCACACGGCTGGCAATTCCTCATCAACTCTTCAACTCCATTCCACATCCCTGGCCTCCAATGACATTCTCTGATCCTTCTTCTTTTTCATAAGGTTCATTCCAAGATGGCCTTCATGTGCTAAATCCATGATGCTCTTCCATAAGGTTGCAGGTGGAATTACTCGGTCACCCCTAAACAAAGACACAGGATCTTACGCAATCTCATTCTGAATGTGTGCATATTCTTTTAGAGCATGGTCAATCTTCTCCCATCCTTCCTGTACAGTCCAGCATAGTAATCTTTGTTAAGGGTCTTCAGAAGATGCTCAGGCCCACTCTTCCTTCGATATCCCTGGTTCAATATGTGCAATAATGTGCATTCCGTGTCCTTTTCATCAACTTGGTCTTGATTCTGTTCTCCGCTATCCCATGGTAATCTGGAGAAGCAATCCACAATGACATTAATGTTTACAGGCGTGCACACTACCCTTACATTAAATTGTATTATGTCAAGGATCCACCTGCAAATTGTAGGGGAGACTAAGTGTGGATTCTTAGAATTTAAAATGTGTATCAATGGCTTGTGGTCAGTCTTAAGAGTCACTGGAAGACCCCATTCCAATCCTCTAAAATGCTCCAGAATTAATTTCACTCCTAGGGCTTCCTTTTCTATAGTTGAATAATTTAGCTTTGCCGCCTATAGGACATGCAAATCAAATGCAGTTGGTACCTCACTATTCTCCTGAACTTACTCCAACACTCCACCCATGCCAACATTACTAGCATCAACTGTGATTACATTAGCAGCTGTGATGCTGAACATACTGACTGTTGGTGCACCGTTTATGGTCCTCTTTATGTTTTCTAGTTCCTTTTGGCACTCTTCAGACCACACAAATCTTGGTGACATTTTCATGAGGGCTCTCATGTGCTGCGTTCTGTCTGTAAAATGTGGTACAAATATCTAATGGTATTCCGCTAACCCCAAGAAACTGCGCAATTGATCTTTATTTGAAGGAGCAGGCATGTTTGATATCGTTTCAACCAGACTCCTCTTCGGCTAATTCCTTCAGAATGTATGATGTGTCCCACATACGTTCCTTTTTCTTGTATGGCCTGCAGAACTCCTAACAGTTTGGCATTGTGTTCCTCTTCCATCATGGTTGCAATTAGAATGTCGTCATGGAAGTATTATACACCATTGAGGCCCTCAGAAAGTTGCTGCATTAACCTCTGAAAGACTGTTGCAGCAGATGCTAGGCCAAAAGATATGTGCCATTATCTGAAAGCTCCCAGGGGAGTGACAAATTAAGTTAGATGTTTAGAACTTTCATCTAAAACAACTTGATGGTATGCTGACGACAGGCCGAGTGTAGTAAAGTACTTGGCGGGATTTATGGTTGTTAATAACATCTCATTTATATTTGGTAAAGGGTGTCTATCAATCCAAATATTGGCATTACGTTTCGAAGGTTGACACACACATCCTTATGGAATGATCTGGTTTCTGTACAATTACAATTGGGGATAACCCCTCAGAGGACTCAATCGGTTCTATTATCTTCTGTTTACAAAGTTTAGTCAACTCTTTCTGTAATGCCTCTCTTGCCCCAACCGGAATGTTTCTCACTCTGTGTGTGATTGGTTTGGCACTTCTCTTCAGAACAATCCTATGTTTGAAACCTTTAACCATCCCGATACATCTTCACTACCACTTCATTGGTATTATAATCTTTGCTGGGGACACACAATATCAGGGCTGCCTCTCCTGGGTGCATCTTTATCCGGAGGGCTGCCTGTTCCTCCCACCCATGATCCATTTTCTGCCACATATAACTTAAAGTATGTCTCTCTACCTTTAAAATTGAGGTGGACCCATGTATAACCCAAGATGTTAATGGGACTCTTGCCATACCATGTGGCTCTGATACCGGTTATCCACAAATTTTCAGATCGCCCATTCAACTCTTTTGTGAATATTTGGACATCCACCATTGTGTAGGTTGAGCCTGTGTCCACTATCACCTGTATAGGTATCTCAGTGATATTCATGCACACCCATGGACCTCTCTTTCCTTCTGAGCAGATTGTCAGTATTTGTACCTCCTGTTCTTCTCAGTAATTTGATACGGATAACAGGCTTCTTGGGCCACCTATTTCTTCCAAGGCTCTGATATTGATATTACTTGGACAGTTACCTTCCTCGTATTTTCTGATACTTGAGCCTATTCTTCCACTTCTTCTGTTATTTCTGCAAACCTTTTCAAAATTTCCAATATTTCTGCACCTGAAACACTCTGCTGCATATGCTGGGCATTCTCTGTCGCCATTAGGGTGTTTGCTCCGACCACATTTGTAGCATCTCCATTTCACTTTATTAAAAGTATCTCTTTCTTTTCTAGGTTTCTCAGTAGGTTTCATTTTGGAAGCCACTGTGGACATCCTTTGTATCAATGCTACTGTGATATCTTCTCCATCTTCATCTCTTTCTACTTGCACACTCTTAATTTCCATCATATCTTGTTTACCCTGATCAGTCGTCATCCATCTATCTCCTAATTCTATTGTCCTGGCAATCTCTATTGCCTGGTCAAGTGTGGGGACATTTGCCTGCCACAACCTTTGTTGAAGTGGGGATCGGCAGTGTGAATTACTAATTGATCTCTTAGGTATTCATCTGCAATGCCGGTAAACCTACATGTTGCCAGAAACCCCCTTAAAGCTGCACTGTAGGTATCCACTGGTATCCACTGATTCTCCCTTATTCTGTTTTCTGGAGAAGAAATGATACCTCTCCAGAACCACATTCGTCTTGTTCCCAAAATGTGTGGAGAGTTTATGGAGTGCACTTTCGTAGCATCTATTGCTACTGGCACTAGCGGAATCCCCTGCTCCCTCATCACTATTACTCTGGTTGGGTAGTGTGCGGAAAATCATGAGCGCTTCAGCTCCTATGCAGTTTAATAGAGTGGCCTCCTTAAGATCATCGTTGAATTTTGCTCCACCAATGGCTCGTCAATATACCTGGAATGTGTCCACCCACTGCTTCCATGGTGTGGTGGGGCTGCCAGGATTTGCGAGGAAAGCACAAGGAGCAGGGGTGTTCTGCATTGTTCTTGCCCTGTTTGCTGTTCTTACCTTTTTTTGTGTGCTCAGGTGTGTTTATTTACTTAGCGCGCCACACTGTGCAAACATTCAAGATCTCATTGAATGAATAAAGCACTCATTTTGTTCTGGGGTGTTTTGCCCTGGCGATCACATGAACAAGTTTTGGGACCTAATTACTCTGTGGCTTTAATAGCTCAGCGTGCAGAGCCGTATGTTGCCGTATCTTGTAATGTTGATTGCCTTTAAATCAGTTAAGCGATCAACGCGCTTTGTGTTTGCGTTGTCATGGTGATGTAGCAACAAAAAAATGACCATCACATTACGGAACATTTTTAGGTCCTTTTCTCTTAGCTTTTTGGGCATAGGCGTTGTGCAGGCACGCGCATGGACCAGCTATTGAATGCTGCTCCTTGTGCGCGGTGAGTGCTCTTTTATCAAGCCTTATATTTGGGGTACCTCTCTTCTGGTTTCGGCTGCCACTTCTCTTCCTGATTTCGGTCCGGCTGGGCCACCAATGCCTCTGCTACCCCTCTATTGGTAGCTTCTCGCTTACTCTGCCTACACAGCGTCAGGCAACTGTCTGGTCTCTGGAGGCTCTCGTTTCGTTTGTCTCCTCGTCGCCACCCGTTATGTTAATGATGCTGGAGACCATAGTTTTATAATGAGGTATTTTTATTGCAAGACCACCCAGATGGGTGCGCTCTGTACAAAGTCTAAACTAACTGCCTCCAGCGTTGTTCTAGAACCTC
This sequence comes from Ambystoma mexicanum, assembly GCF_040938575.1. Lineage (NCBI taxonomy): Eukaryota > Metazoa > Chordata > Amphibia > Caudata > Ambystomatidae > Ambystoma > Ambystoma mexicanum. Next base: position 1,304,651,411 of record NC_090922.1, read on the forward strand.
GCAGTTCGAGAACGACATTGGAGCACTCATCATAACGGTCAGTTCCTTCCTGCTCCTCATGCCCCGCTTGCCTCATTTCCTCCTCATCATTCGCTCCCAGCCATTCGTCTCCCCTTCACCTTTATTCCTCTTCTTTAGCTCTTAGTCCTTTCACCTGCTGCTCATTCAATGCCCCTCATTTCACTCCAACTTATCCCCTCATTAAGAAGTCTCCTTGCACTTCTACCCTGTTGCCTCCCCTCAATTACAGTTGTTGTACCTCTGTTCCCCAACTCCCTCCTTGCCCAAGATCAAACCAGTTTAGGGGACACTTTAAGTGCCACAGATGTTTTATTGATGAGTGTTAACTTATAGGTGTTGCGTACATAATGAACCAGCAGACAGGGTTAAATGGACCCCTGAAAGGAATCCTGCTTCCCTCCAGGCTGCATCTGTTATTCAGAATATTCCTACGGACAAACTTCCTATTCAGGTAATAGCCAGTTCCTTTATGCCTCTACATGCTTTGTCTGGCCAACTAACTTTGATACCGCAGCAGCCATTCACCCCAATAATAAACTTGTCGATGGCCAGATTTTCCTTTTGATTGGCTTGTCTCAGCAAACCTTTCCCTCTCCAGCTTCTTCTTTTAGCCCATATTTTAGTTTCTCTGACCCAAGGTCTTGCACCCTGGGGTGCCATACTCTTATTCCCAGCTTCCATGTCTGCTATACTCTTTTGGCTCTGACAAAGCGTTACTCCTTGGATCCACCAGGTAACTCCACTGTGGCACCGCCAAAGGATAAACAAAAGGTTTTATTTTATCAAATTATTTTATCAAATTCGACACCTACATCAGGAAAAAAGAGGGCTTTCTCCCTTACTGCTTGACCATAACCCATCTCCCTCCGACCCCTCATTTCCCATGCATCCCCTTGCTGTTTGTTTCCTATCCCGCCCCCTACCAAAATTCCCTATATGAGCACAAGTACTCGGGCTGCTGTTGGTCCTCGAAGGCCTTCCTATTTGTGACATGGACTCACAGGTTTTTTGCGCAGCCTGTCTAGGTTATTGTGGCGCAGCAACCAGTGCCTTGCCTTTGGAGTGACTAGTGGGGCTGTAGCTTGTAATGTTGCACTGCATCCATCAAAGAGCAAAAGCGCTGCGTGCAGCGTGGTCGTCTACCACATTCACACCTAGCCAATGCAGGTGCCCTTTGCTCACCAGCAGACCCTGTCTACAAAGTAGCTTGTGGCTCTTGCTGTTGACTATGCTCATGTGAATTTATTTAATTTATTTATTGTGCCTTTGTAAGGCGCTTATACATCAAGTAAATTGTGTTTCAAAGCGCCTACAGGGTTTCAGGGAGGGAACATGGGAATGAACGCAAGTAAACAATGAAAGATAGAGGCTGACTTACTAGGCCTTGTGAGCATTCAGAACGTGCAAGTGCAGAGAGAGAGAAGGGATGAGGGAGTGGGGGAGTAAGTGCCAGCTGTTCCACGGAGGGAAGTACTAGGGAGAGAGCAGCTGGTAAGTGCTAAGCTGCCAATGAATAAGTAAGTGCAGGCCAGTGGTGGCATTGGCCAGTGGAAGCCGTGCTAAACAGCACACCCCATACAGTGCCCATAGGATAAGGCCGCGTGATCCAGGGCATTAAAAGGGATGGATATTTGCCTGTTTTCCTTGTAAAAAGACACATCATTTATTTATTCTTTAATTAATAGGGATTGCACCCGATGGTCAGATCCTAAAAGTCAGGGGGACGTTTTTAACAACTTCATTTGTTTTTTATTTGCATCCGCGTTCTATCAACAATATCATGAGTGTTCAGATAAATAACATTTGTCATACTTAGCAGAAAGAAACATAACATATACAACACAGTAATATGCATCAGCGGGACCAATATTCAAGATTAATCATAATTTATGCATTTCTTTGTAAATTCATCTAGATTTGAATAAGGAAATGTTATGTCCCCAAGTTTCATAAAGATGTATAGACACAACAAACTACATCAGGGCTAACTATTGTTTGTTGTTTAGCATTTTTCAGGCAAGTCTAGAGCCCTAATCTCATAATTATTTAGACAGGTTTTAGGGCATACAAACTTGAAGTGTTGGATGGACTCCTTGCCAGATTTGAAATAGAAATCTGAAAGTGCATGATCACAAGTATTCACTGTAGAGAGCTATCCAAGCTTTTGGTAAAGAAAAGCTTTTGTGGCCAATTTCAGTAGGTTTGTGTTGTATAAATATCTTGCTATGAGATGCATTGTACAACTAACCAGCTTATTCCAGAATGGGCATGCTAGGGAATGTTCTATGTGGAATGCAGAAGCTTAGAGTAGTTGTTGTTTCTCAATTGCATTTCAGTTAAGCCTGATATCTTGGATGTGTTGGGGGTCTTTATATGCTGTGCTTTACCTTACCCAATAAAAGCATCAAGAAAACACAATTGGCGTGTTTGCTTTTATAAGAATGGCGACGAGGATGGGATGTGTGCTCCTGTAAAGCCCGCCCTGCTTTTCTGACGTCTGTCCCCATCGAGACCCCCAACACCAGCTTGCCTAAAGTGACAACGCTCACCGTCTGTCACGATATGGAGAGGAACTGGTGCCCGAGGCGTTGGTGGCGTTGTTTTGCCGGCTGCGCGCTCGTTTTTGGCAGAGGAGCAGAGTTGTGCCGACCCGAACAGCTTTGCCAATCTGAGAAGTGGAGGGAAGTGAGGCACTTCGCATCTAGAGAAGTCTCATCGGGACCTGTGGTGGCGGCGTCTTGTGGAATTGGAGGCGCAACGCGTCCCCTTGAAGGAGCTCTCCAGTGATCATAGGGGACCGCTCTGCATTTGGGTGAACCGGCGGCAGTGCGCGCGTCCAAGCGCGCGCCTGTCACGTGGATCATCACGTGTGAGGATATCAGGCAAGCATCGTGGAAGGAACCGTGTATGTGTACTTCCTTGGATAGTGGCTCTGAACAAATGAGTCACCTGCACGGATGTTAGGCAGACACTGCGGTAGGAGCTCTGCTTTTGGATTAGTGGTCTCGTGTGACGGGGTGAAGCTAGCGATGTGTTGAACCCGCCCAGGGCCCTGAGGGGAAGCCGGTCCGGGATCGTTGTGAGCACGGACATTTCCAGGTGAGATTGCACAGGGGAGATGTATTTGCAGGGGAGGAAAAATATTCCCCGTAGCCAAGAGTGCTGACTTGCGTGATACTCTGAATCCCACTGAAAGAGGCAGATTCACTCTGGGAGGAGAATTAACTCCAGTTTTGGTGGACTGTCATTCATTTTTTTTGCAAAGGGAGAGACTAACTGTTTTTGGTGCTCTGGTGCTGGAAAAGGGGCATCAATCGCACATTGAACATCCAGTGTTGTGGAGTGAAGCTTTAATATGGTACTTTCTGGAGTCCCTGGTCCCCAAGTGTTTATGCCCACTCCAGGCCCGCCCAAGATCAAGTGGGCACCCTGGAAAAAGGGGTTTTTACATTATGTTAAAGCTACCTGTGGAAATGGAATGTCGGTGGAGCAGAAGGTGGCAATGCTGAAGCACTTTTTGGGATATGAGGGTTAGAGAATATATGACACTCTCCCAGACATTCCTGAACTGGATTTGGAAGGGGGAATCTAACGATTTTGATGAAGCCTTGTCTAAGTTGGACAAACATTTTGAAGCTAAAACGAGTACTGTCCTGGAAAGATATCATTTTGGCATGAGGTTCCAAAATGATGGAGAATATGTTGAAGATTATATTTCGGCTCTAAGACATTTGTCTCTTAATTGTAAATTTGGTGGGAGTCTAGATGAACATATAAGGGACCAGTTTATGTTACATTGTGCGAATGATAAAATTTGTGAAGAAACTTGGTTAAAAGACGACCCCAACTTAGAGGAGGTTATAGGCATTGCAAAAAGGATTGAACACACCTTGCAGTGTGTAGCCAAATTGGCTGTTAAGGAAAATAAGTCAGTGTCAACTATTGAGGTTCTGAGGGTGGGTGATAAGAAGGGAGCCTATCCGAAAGAAAAGAAGAAGCAGAAGTTCAAACCCAATAGACGTCATGAAGCTACTCAAAGTATAGGTGGGGGTAGTAGTGAACCGGGAAATAGACGTGCCCAGAGGGATAGCTCCCAGGGTAACATAAAAAGGGAAGACAGATTGTGTTTTCGATGTGGTAGTGCTCGACATTTGTCTATGTCTCCCATATGTCCTGGAAGGCATGTGAATTGCAGTATTTGCAAGAAATGGGGTCACTTTGAGAATTGTTGCAAAAATTATCGGGTTGGTAGTGGAAAAGGGACTCTTCTCATTGAAGAATATGATGGTGCATCATCTGAGGAGGGTGACACTTCTGAGAATGAAATTGTTACTGTTCACATTGTAAAGTGCACTGGGTCTGATGAATGTGAACACCCCTCTGCCTGGATAGAAGTGAATGGACGGCTGGTTAAGATGTTAGCAGACTCATGTTAAAAAATCACGTTAATGTCCAGAGTGGTGTTCGAAAATGTGGCTGGTGGTTCCATAGAACGTCTGCTTCCCTCTGATATAATGCCTGATGGGTACAATGGAGACAAGATAGAAATTTTGGAATGTTGTAATGCTGAGTTCAAGTTTAAAGGCAGAGTGACTTCTGGAAAAATGTATGTCACAAAAAGGGGAGAAACTTTGCTGGGGTGGAAGGAACAGAGAGGATTATGCATTAAGTTATTCCCAATAGTGAAGAACAAGTACTTAATGTAGCCAATATATGTGGATCGAATAGAAAGAATACCAGAAGCCATGAGTTGTTACTTAAGTACCCGGAAGTATTCAGTAGTAAAGTGGGATGCCTAAAAGGAATGGGCCATAAGATTGTTGTAAAAGAGGGAAGCAAACCAGTTGCGTCGAAACTTAGGCCTTTGCCTTTGTCAATGCGGAAAGCTGTACGTGAGGAGCTAATGAAATTAGAAAAAGAAGGTATTATTGAGCCTGCCAAAGCGGTGAAATGGATTTCTACCGTGGTAGTAGTGAAAAAAGTAGTGGGGATTTGAGAGTGTGCATCGATCTAAGGAAACTTAATCGGTGTGTTGTGGCTGATCATCACCCTCTTCCAAACATGGGAGAGTTGCTAAGCAGAATTGGAAGTGCAAAGTATTTTGCAAAACTTGATATGGCGAGTGCCTACCATCAGATTAGTTTAGATGCAGAATCTCGCAAATTGACTGCTTTTATTACCTATGAGGGAATATATCAATTTCGGCGCATGCCTTTTGGATTGATATCGGCGTCTTCTGTATTTCAGAAGGTTATGGAGAAATTCCTAAAGGATGTCAGTGGAGTGTGGTGTTTTCAGGACGATGTTCTAATATGTGGGAAAGATGAGGAAGAATTGAAGGGAAGGCTGGATGTCGTCCTGAACATTTTCAAGATAAGAGGTATAACTTTGCGTGGTGAGAAATGTGTTTTTATGACTTGTGTTGTTGATTATTTAGGTCATAAGATATCTGAGCAAGGGCTCAAACCAAAAAGGAATTTAGTAGATTCCATTCTGAAAACACAATCGCCAAAGAATAAAGCAGAATTGAGGTCATTTTTAGGTACCATTGAATTCTATCATCGGTTTGTTGAGCATTATGCTGACTGCATAACCAGTTTAAGGACATTGTTGAGGAAAGGTGTTGAATTTGTTTGGAGCAGTGAATGTGAGAGAGAATTTGAAGAGATGAAAAGAAAGATTGATATGGCAAAATCTTTATCGATGTTTGACACAAGAAAAAAGACTATTCTGTCTGTTCATGCCAGTGATACGGGCATAGGAGTGGTGATGTTACAGCCAGATGTTGATGGCACAGAGATGGTTGTAATGCATGCATCACGTATGTTGAGAGGTGCAGAACGTAATTATTCAGTTTTGGAAAAAGAAGCTTTGGCGTGCCATTGGGGCATAGAGAAAATGAAGAATTTTGTGTGCGGTCAGGACTTTACATTAAGAACTGATCATACACCACTTAAGTCTATTTTTGAAAGTAAAGGCCTTGACAAAGTATCAAGGAGAGTTGCTGGTTGGGTAACAAGACTACAATGTCACAAATTCACTATAGAAGTGGTTGCAGGTAAAGAGAATGTACAGGCTGATCATGCCTCGAGGGTGAAAGTGGAGAACTGTGTAAGCGATTGAGGCAACAATGTGTATGGTGAGAGCGAAATGGTCTTTGCAACCGTGGAAGGTATTATACAAAAACGAGAGTGGATTCATATTTTGAGATCAGATGAAATGTGGAAACGTGTCATGACATTTGTAGAAGAAGGATGGCCTGAGAAAAGATTACTTTCTGGTGAGGAAAGGTCATTATGGGAAGTGAGAATGGAACTGTCAGTGAAAGGGGAATTATTGTATCGGTGGGGCAAGTTAGTGGTTCCTCAGTGTCTGAGAGAAAAGTTAATAAGATCTGCTCATCAAGGACATATAGGCGTTTGTAAAACTAAAGAAGTGATAAAAGCGGATTACTGGTGGCCAGGGATAGATCGTGAAATTGAGAGAGTGGTTGGTGCATGCACCGATTGTATCAAATCTGGGAAAAATGTGATGGCAGTGTCCCAACCAATGGGAAAAACCAACACTCCTGAGGGTGTGTGGCAGGATTTAGCTATGGATGTTTTGGATCCAGTTGACATGGGTGTGGGTAGAAGAAGGTTCATTCTTGCCCTAGTTGATACCTTCTCAAGGTGGACTGAATTTAAGATTATGAGAGAAGTTACATGTCAACGCATTATAGAATTTCTGGATGATGTATTTGAGAGGGTGGGTTTACCCAGGAGTATCCTCACAGACAATGGTCCACAGTTCACGGGAAAGTTGCTCAGAGATTATCTTGATAAATGTGGGATTGAGCACAAGAGGACTCCTTTGTATTATCCCCAAGGAAATGGCATGGTCGAAAAGTTGAATCGATGTATTATGGAAGCCATCCGAGGAGCTAATGCGTGTGGCCTAGATAGGAGAGTGGCTGTGAGGGAGAGGTTGTATGCGTTGCGGATGGCTCCAGGTCTCGAGACAGGGGTGAGTCCCTTTGAACTCATGAGAGGCCGAAAAGCAAACACTTTAGTGACACCAGCCTGGTTGGGGAGAGCAAGAGAGACAGATGTGGTTGTGGATGTGATGAGAAAAAGGATGGATGCGCGCAAAGAAAAGTGGGTTGAAAAAGTTAATGAAAAACATCCCAGGAAGAGAACAGTGGTCGAAGTTGGAGATTGGGTCCGTATAAGGAAAGCTGTGCTCTCGAAGAAAGGAGAGTCTCTGTACTCGGACCCTGTTAAAGTTGTGCAGGTTTTCAGGAATGCTGTTGGGTTGGAAAGTGGGCAAATCTGAAATGTGCCCCTGGTTGCGAAGATTAAGAGATGAATCCTCTTTAAAAAAATATTTCTTTTGTTTCCTTTACTTCCTATCATTGCTTCCCATTAATTTATCTTTAGGTAAACATTTGCTTCCATTCCAGACATTTCCATTGATAAAATAGGGGAAGGGGATGTGTTGTAAAAATGTCTTGCTATGAGATGCATTGTACAACTAACCAGCTTATTCCAGAATGGGCATGCTAGGGAATGTTCTATGTGGAATGCAGAACCTTAGAGTAGTTGTTGTTTCTCAATTGCATTTTCAGTTAAGCCTGATATCTTGGATGTGTTGGGGGTCTTTATATGCTGTGCTTTACCTTACCCAATAAAAGCATCAAGAAAACACAATTGGCGTGTTTGCTTTTATAAGAATTTCCTTTGCCATAAAGGGGAATCATTGTTGATACTGCTCAGCTTTTTCCCACAGGTGTGTTAAAAAGCTGCAGCAGCAGTAAAATTCTTGAGCCATGCAAAATTGGTAACCAGATGCCTTATTTTTATATTTTATACCTTTTATCTTTGATCTCTATTTCAGAAATAGGCCCTGTAGCCTCGTCTATTTTTTGGATTGAAAGTGTAATTGTGATTTACAGCAAAAATAGGTGACTTTCAAAATGTGTAATTCAAGCCCGTGCATTTACCACCATCATTTCCCTTGCATTCATATTCTAGTATCATGTTTAAATGTAAAACAGTTTCAATAGAGGAAGCCATCATGCCTAAATGCTGATGTTTTGAACATACTATCACCCCATGACATTTTGTAATTGCATACGAAATATATCCATAGTTCCTAACCTTGCTGAATGATTATATGAAAAGCAATTCGAAATGAACTTCGTTGAAGAAGGAAACTGGTTTTAGAAAAAATGTCACTGTATAAGATCAGGTACTGCTGGTGCTAAGGGAAAAGGAAAATGAGGCTACCACATTAAAAAAAAACAATTATGTAATAGAAATAATGTCATTCGCCTATGTCTTAAGCAGCGAAAGGCATCTGCAGTTGAATGGATTGCATTAAATGTAAAACATTGGTGATTAGATGCCAGTCCAATCCAGATTACTTCAAATAACAAAATGGTCGCAGCAGGAACACTGAGCGTTTGAGCATGCATTATTGTGCAAAGAAACATAGGATACTATTAAAAACGAGCTATAATCTCATAAAGAACCAAGAATCCAAATCTAGAAAGGAAGACCATAAGGCACGATTATTATAGTAATTGGTTATTCGTAACGCGCTTAACTTAGGTGCCAAGGACGAGGTATCTCATCCTTGGGATTACCTCCCCAGTGCCAAGGACGAGGTATCGCATCCTTGGGATTACCTCCCCAGTGCCAAGGACGAGGTATCTCATCCTTGGGATTACCTTCCCAGTGCCAAGGACGAGGTATCTCATCCTTGGGATTACCTCCCCAGTGCCAAGGACGAGATAGTTCGTCCTTTGCACTTAACGGGTTAATGAAGGAGAAAATGCTAGAAGGCTTTGCATGGTGAAATACCGAAATCACCAAAAAAGGCCTTGGCACTGGGGGGACCCATGGCAGTTAACAATACCCAGAGATTTCTAATCACGGACCTGTGGATCGAACCTGGGTTGTTCCGCGTCGTCTTTACGACGAGCACGATGCCTCTGAGCTACCCTCCCGTACACAAAAATAAATTACAGACAAAAGCATATTCTTCTGATCTGTACATTTAGTAAGGATGTTAATTACGTGAGTTGATATTTTTAATTTAAGGGTGGGGGCCGGTGTCTTTGGATTAATTAAGCAGATAAATTGAGCCCCAAAGGATTTTGTTAAAAAGTTCTGAATATATTGTCAGTGAACCACATTCTTATACTTAGTAGTTGTTTAATGTTTATTATTTTGTTTTTAAAATAAATTACATTTGGTTTTTCTATAAAATACGAGATACTTTCATGAAAAGGAAAGCTGTGGTGGGTGAATGGCGTAGTTAGGAAAGCTTACTGCATGATAAAATCGCTAGCTCTTCATGTCGACTTTATGAAGAGTTCCAGTACCCATGTAAATAATGGAACTATTTTTGCTTGTTTCCAGAGAGGGAGTTTCGATGGGACCTCCTTTGGTTCAACGGTGTCCATGCTTCCCAGAGAAGAAGGTATTCATGAACCTGCATTTCCTTACACACTTATAAAGAGAATTCTCATTTGATATTTGTCACGTGTTTATGGGCACTGGTGGGAACTGTGTCTGGCCAAATGCAGATTTTGTTTGCTGCTTCTAGTTGTGGGATGTGGGTTTGTAGATGGCGTACTATGGATGCTAGAGAAAACAGGAGACCTTCTACTGTTTAAATAATCATCCCAACTGATACGAATAGACACCACTACACCAATTAACTATTCCCACGGTGTAACTAAAATGATATCGAATTAAGTTCCCTAGATTTCCAAAAACCCATATGGCACCTACTGAATCTTATAAAAACGACTCCCATCAGGTCAGTTGAAATTTCCCCAGAGTAATAGCTTGTCATTTCATGTAAATGTAATATGTTATTGTGCTGTCTATGTTGCAAGTCTGTCAAGGCATGCCGGCTGGCCATGAATCAATTTGTCAATCTCGAAGGATGGCATTTACACAGAATCCCTCCAGCTCTGCCTCATTTATATTCGACTCTTGGTGGTAAGGAGAATCTCCTTTCAGTCCACTACTTATCCTGCAGAGTCACCCTTATTCAGTCCTGCACCCTTATATGTGTATTGTGTCAAATCCCTAGAGGTTGTGTGAGGGGTCTGAAATGCAAGACGGACACAAAGGTATCATTTTCTCAAAAGTTGCCATTTTATTTCAATTAAAAATGTGAGATAAACGCCTATCTTTCCCTATCCTAACAAGGATGTCCCTGCCCAGCAAATTAAAGCTAAACAAAAATGCCCCTAGTGTCTAAAAAGTTTCTGACCCTCACACTAATATACACTAATATACACAACAAGATTACACAAGGGATAGTTGGCTGTTCTCAGGGTTAGGATCAGGTAGCGGCTGCCTTCCCCTGGCCACATCAGAGGAGGCCCATACCAGGGTTTTAGTGATGATCTCACTAGATTCATCAGTCCTCCGTTTCCCCAAGGGGGAGCCCTTTCCCATGAGGCCAGAGAGGTGAGGCGTCTACCCGATAGTCCCCCTGGGGGTGGTACACAGTGGGAGAACCTCATAAGGAGAGACTCCACCTCTGCGGATAGGTACAGACATCTAGGGAGAATGCTGTATAAACCCCTCCCAATTTCCCCTTCTAAACTTACACCACACCCCAGTAAAATACCCAACCACCCCATGTACCTGTGTAAGGCCAGTGACATAAAATCCACTGAGACGAAGAAGGGCCCAGACTACCCAAGTATGAATTACATCACAAAGATTGGGACAAGGAGGAGGTGCAGAACTCTGAAGATCACTACCAGGAGTGGGAGTCAGCATTCTAGTTCTCCACTAAGGGCCACTACCAATATCAACCCAAAAACAGAAGACTGACTAGGAAGTTTGTCAAGACCTCCCTCGATGAGCCGTGAGCGAGGAAGTGGTTCGGCGTGGAAGCAAGAAGGGGTTTCTGACTGGGACGCTGGTGAGAAGGCAAAGACGTCCCCACACGGTCCGGCATTGAAAGGCAAACCTGGAAGCTGGCAGAGCAGAGGTGCAGACTCACGGAGAAGCTGGACCGTGCATTCAGGTACAAACGCACCGTCTGCAAGGGACCAGAGACTGCGGATCCGCCCCAGTACATCAGAAGGTGAAGGAAGCCGCGAGACTAGAAAAGGAAGAGCCCAAAACCAGGTATGCCAGAATAAAGCTGTTGAGAAATACGGGTCTAGGACCTGCGCCCACAAGAGATGTGAAGCATAAGTCATCTTCTTGGTGGCAGTACATGGCAGAAGAGTCAACCGAGTCTGCCCAAGTTTAGAGATGTTGATACCTGGCACTGGGACTATCTATCTGAAAAGGCAAGAGAGCAATCCTCTCCCTCGTGGCTGTACTTGGCAAGCCAGAGGACCAAGTGGGCTATACTGCGGAAACCTGGGTCAAGAACCATACTTTTATATGAACCATTGGAAAAGAAGGACAACTGTGAAACAAGGATCATCAGGGGAAGGGACTTGTTCCCCTGGGTATCAACACGGGTAAAATGACTGTGAAATCAAGATACCAGGAGAAGGGAATAATTCTCCTGACAGTGCTACAGGAAAAAAGGACAATCTAACCAAGAGGCCAGGGAAAGGGAGTTATTCCCCCTTGTTTTGTGTGAGAAACAGTGAAGACAGAGACCAGGAGAAGGGAGCCATTCTCCTGGTAGTTGCATCTGCAAAAAGGATCAGACCACAGAATATTGTGTTCCAGGGGAAGGGCGTCATTCCCAAGGTGAGAAAACAGATACATATTTTGATACAAGATTGACAATCCTTTGTCTGGAAAGGGGTACAACGTTTTTTCATCGTCAGGCATTTCAAAGCCTGCAGTTTAAATGTGTTTGACAGTTCATAAAAATGTTTGGGGGGGTGGGAAAGGGCAGGTAAGTGCTTGGGGGGATTGTGTATAGGTAGAAATAGGTGCTGGAGGTGAGATTGAGGGGGGACCCCCCAAAAAATAAAGAAATGTTATGAACTTTCAAACACGTTTAAATTGCAGGCTTTGAAATGCCTGATGAAATGACAGAACCCTGGAAAGTTTTGGGACCAGGTAAAGGGAGTCATTCTGCCTGGTTAAGTACTTGCAGCCAGAATTGTGCTACCCAGTCCAGGAGAAGGGAGTCATTCTCCTGGGCCAAGAACATTGGCACTACCTTCTAGTTTAGTTATAAACTCCCTCGTCTCTCTAACCTCACCTCTCCCTCCGGCCAGGCTCCCTTGCCATTTGTGCTTTCCTCCTCCTCTGTACAGCACCCTCACCCTGCCTTACTGTCCCAGCCCCCTTTTCGGCCTTGGCTCCCTCACCTTCCTCGACTTGCCCTCTGGCCCTCCTGCCACCCTTGGGTCGGGACTTCTGTCCCCTGTGCCCCCCCACCACCCTCCCACCCCCCGAGAGAGACCCTGAAAGATGGCAAGCTGCTCCACATTGCCACTCTCAGCATTCGCTCTGCCATCAAACACTCGTCTGACATCTGCAACCTCCTCGAACTCATGGATCTTGATGTGCTTGCCATCACAGGGACTTAGTTCAAGGAGAGCTAGGCTACAAGCTTGGACACATTCCTCCCTGGAGGTTACAACATCCCCTCTGTGCCTAGGCCTAAGAAGAAAGGTGGGGGGGTGGCACTTACCTTCCCAGAATGGAAACCTGTGTCCATCATCCCTACTCAGGCCTACTCCTCTTTCGAGGGCCTAGTTTGCAGACTCTCACGCGCCCCTAAATCTTCTCTAACTATGGCCCCCTTCTATCGGCCATCAGGACAGTCCACTCTCTTCCTCTCGGAATGGGTTGACCTGGCCTCCTCTCTACCCTCCTCCTCCTCTGAGCTCCTCCTGATGTGTGATCTCAACATCCGTTTTGACTCTCCTGACTCCTCAGGACCTTTCCCCAACCTATGCGATTCTCTCTCCCTATCTATCCTACCCTATGGCTCCACGCAAAATGCAGGCCACACCTTGGATGTTCTAATCTCCACTGACATCCCTCTCTCTATCCCTCTCACTACCCCACTATCCTGGACTGACCACTCTCTTCTCTCAACACACCCAACCCTCTCCTCTCCTCTTGCAGCAACAAACCTGGCACTGCCACTCGGCTTCAAAGTAACCAGACCCATGAAAAAAGTGACAGTGGCTGCCTTTGCCTCCACCTACTCTCCACCTCCCGTTTCTGCGACTGACTCCAACCCTGGCATAACTTCAACATCTCTATTTCCAACATGCTTGACACTCTTGCCCCTGCCATGAGGGTCCGACTGAAGCCTTCCAAAAAATGCAACTCTTGATAGGACTCCGATCTGGTTGCCCATAAACGCAAATGTAGGGCAGCTGAGCGGAAATGGAACTCATTGGGCGTACCATCTGACAAAGTGGCCTGCAGCCTCCTTCAAAGGCATCCGCTCCAAGAAAAGTCTTTATTCAAGCCCGCATGTCTGTGGCATCAAACAACACGGCCACACTTTTCAAAGTCTGTAAGGAACTGGCCAATCCTGCAGCAGCTTCTTCTTCTGTCACACCCACCCAGGGCCTTTGCTCAGCCCTGGCTGCACACTTCATCACAAAAACTCAAGACAGCCTTTCCTCCCTCTCTTGTACTCCACAGCATACACCAACACCGCAGCCTCCTATGGCCCCCCTCCTCTTACCTTCTCTACTCTCTCCCCATCACACTTGATGAGGTCACCAGACAAGTCTGGTCTGTGAAGGCCTCATCCAAACAGGTGGACCCCTACCCCTCTAAAACCATTAAGCACAATATTGACTCCCTCTCCCCAGCTTTGGCTGATCTCTGCACTCTGTCCTTCTCCACTGGAGTTTTCCCAACTGCCCTTAAGCACTCCCTTGTGCACCCTCTGCTCAAGAAACCCTCTGCCGACCCCTCCCTTTCGGCAAACTACCGCCCTATCTCCATCACTCCTTTCTTGGGCAAACTCCTGGAGAAGTTGGCTATCACTCAACTGACCCTCCATACTGAATCTGTTGGCTGCTTCCATGACCATCAGTTTGGCTTTAGAGCACCCAGAGGCACAGAAACTGCACTCCTGAACACACGTGAAGACCTGCTCGCAAATCTTGACACTAACACTCGCTCTGTCCTCATTCTCCTTGACCTCTCCTCTGCCTTTGACACGGTTAACCACAAGATCCTGATCACATGTCCCTGTGACACCCTGGGAATTACAGGTCAGACTCTGATGTGGTTAATCTCCTTTCTCTCCGACCACCCATCCCAGGTGGAACTCGGATCATTTCTCTTGACTATTGCTCTTTCAGCCTGTGGCATTCCCCAGGGATCTAACCTCACCCCCTGGTTCTTCAACGTCTATATGGCTGCCTTGGCACGTGTCACTTGGCAAGTGCATCTCTCTGGCACCTTCACCTCTAGCTTCCAGTGTTACGCGGATTACACACAACTTTCAGGCTACCCTCAGCCACCTCCTCCTCCTCTCGCATATCTGACTGTCTGTCCGCTCTTTAGTCATGGTGTGCTGAAAATGACCTCTGCCTCAATGCCAGTAAAACTGAGATCGTTCTCATTGGGACCCCTGCTTCCGTTTTTCCACTTTCCCTCTGGCCGGCCTCCCTTGACCCTGTGCCCGCACCCAACTGCAAGGCAAAAAACCTTGGGGTCATCTTCGACTCTACTCTCTCCTTCTCCTCTCACATCTCTGACATCTCTAAAACGTTTAACTATCAGCTACACCTCCTCAGAGGTACTCTGCCTTTTCTCACTTTCCTGCAGCGGCTCACTGTCTCCCGGGCCTTGGTTCCCTCTAGGATGGATTATTGCAACAGCCTCATCCTCAACCTCCCTTCCTCGGCCCTGCGCTCTCTACGACTCATCCAGAACAGAACCGCAAGACTTAATCCTTGGCCTCAAGCCAAGGGACCGCATCTCTCTGGCGCTGAAATCCCTTCACTGGCTCCCGATGGCTGCAAGGATCAAGTTCAAGACCCTCTGCATTGTCCACAAGGCTTGCTTTCTGGGGCATGGGACCTACCTAGCTGCAACGTTGCCTACCTAAATACTGTCCCTCACGAACCCTCCGCTCATCTACCTCCAACCTTCTGCGATTGAGCCGGTACTCCAAGCAGAGATTTGGAGGGAGATCCTTATCCTCAGCAGGTGCCTCCCTCTGGAATAGCCTCCCTGCCGCCCTCCGTTTTGAGCCTGGCCTTCTGAAGTTCCGGAAACTCCTCAAGACCATCCTCTTCTCCTCTTCCTTGGCTCTCCCTCTACCCTGCTAACCTAGCTCTCTGCTCTCTCCCTCTCTTCCTCCTCTTCCTTACAGCTTGCTGACTGGCCGCCTTGTGTACCTCAGAGTATCACCGGTCCCAGGCACCCTTGCCCGTCCTCTATCGCACTTGCCTCATGGCCCTACACCCACCACCTTCACTGCACTTAGAAATAACCTAAGAGAGTGGCTCTCTTTGCTCTTACCGCAATCTTGGACCTCCCTCGCCCTGTTACCGTCTATGCACTTGCACGATCCATATGCAACTTGCTTGAAGATCGTCTGTCTGTTCTCCCCTGTCTTCTCCCCTTAAACTGCAGAATCGCTGTCAGGCTTATTTGCTGTGTCTCACTCTCAGCTGTTAAATGTATTTGTATGCACTTACTCTGCCTGTGCAGACTAATATCGTCTCCGAATTTCAAGGACTCTTCCTCTTGTTCCCAACCCTCCTTGAGAGTTTTGAAACAGTTCATGTGTATAGGCGCTATATAAAAAAACAATACAATATAATACAATAAGTTTAAGGGACAGAGTTAGAGTTTTGCCACAGGACGGTGGACTCTCTAGTTTACAGGGACATTCTGAAAGACCCATTAGCATTTTAGTTGAGGCAGGGATACCCCTCATAGAAGTAGGGAAAGTTAGGTTTTCCTTTATTTTCTTGGTGAATAAAAGTCTATAGGATCCACTATGCCACCTGTGTGTCAGTCTCCTCCTTCTGCACCCCTACAGTACTGTGACGAATCCTTGGATGTCGTCACTTCTCCCTGAGTGGGAGCCCCTTTCCATGCGGTCAAGGAGGTGAAGCTGCTACCCGATAGTCCCCCTGGGGGTGGTACTGTGCTGGAGGATCTCACGGGGTGAGACTCTCCCTCTATGGACGAGGACAAACATGTAAGGGAGACGTGGTGTGATACCCCTCACCCAACATCCTATACCCCTCCACACTTTGCTAACCCCAGTCACATACCTAACCAACCCATGTACCTATGTAGGTCCATAAACTTGACTCAACTGAGACGAGGAAGAACATGAACTACCCAAGGGAGAGTGATGATGGAAGTACTGGGACGAGAAGGAGGCGCAGAGGAATAAAGATCAATGGGCCAACAACATTGAATATGGACTTAAAACATAATGCCAACCTTTGCCAACCTTTGCCAACCAGCCGATATATAAATAAACAACGGACTACATGAGAGGAGCCAGCCAACCAGCAGGAGAGGCAGTCCAGCCCGGAAAGTTCAACAAGAAGATGGCAAGGAAGCCGCAAGCAACCCACTCTCCAGAAGCTGGAGAGGGGAATCCTTGGTTGAGTGGCATGGAAAGAGTCCTGAGCAGAACTGGGAGCTGAAAGACGGAGGCGGAACCCAATGCGGGTGGACCGAATGGTCACTGAAAAAAGCTGTGACCACCAGCAACATCCTGCAGAAGAGCAGCGCAGGAGCACATCAAACGGAAAGAGACAGCCCAAATCAATCAAGACCTGTAGACCCGTCAAGAACCGGCAAAGAGCTCCTGAGAAAGAGGTAACGAGAGAATGAGAAGCACGGGTGTGACAACAATAGTGAAAGAAGCGAGAGAGTGCATCAGGATTCATCTTCATTGACACAGTGGTTGGTTTCATACCATTACTGATAATAACCATAATAGTGGTTGGTTGCAAATTACTGTTGAAGCAGACAGTAAGAGAAAGTATATTGCAAGTCAATTTTCCTGTGGCAGTACGGAGAGTGCATCTGGTCTGCCAAAACAAAGTCACAAAGAAGTCCAGGTCTGGGTCACGCACCCACAAGAAAAAGGAGATTACGAAGGATTCCCTGCATCGTAGTACTTGGTAGGAGAGTATTCCAAGTACCCCTGAGGGAAGAAGAGAACCTGGGTCTGGTACCCTCATCTCAATTGGATCTTTGCTCTATGAGAGTTGCCAGAAGAGAGTCATTCCCCTGGTGTTGTGAACTGAGAAAGCCTAGGGTAAGGGAGTCATTGCCCCTGGTGGTGTGTGTGAACTGTACAGTAGAGCCTGAAAAAGGCCAGGAGAAGGGAGATATCCCCCCTGGTGTTGTGAACTGTGAAACAGAGTCCAAGAAAGACCAGAGGAAGGGAGGCATTCCCTGGGTGTTGTGAACTGGGAAAACAAAGCTGAAAAAGGTCAGGAGAACGGAGTCATTCTCCTGGCAAATTGAACCTACAAGGAGGATCACGCCAGTGATCGAGGAGAAGGGAGTCATTCCGCCAGGGATACAAAGTGTTGAACCTTCTGACACAGACTGTTAGAGGATCTGCAATCGTGTTGTTTGTGAAGCATTACAACTTGGGAAAGGGAGTCATTCCCCCTGGTGGAGAACTTAAAGCCAGAATGGTACCACCTAGTTCAGGAGGAGGGAGACATTCTCCTGGACCAAGAATGTTGTTACAACTATTTAGTTTATTTATAAATGTAAGGGACAGAGATGGGGACATTTTGAAACAGGACCATGGACTCTAAGTTACCAGGACATCCTGAAAGACTCATTAACACTTTAGTTGAGGCAGGGAAACCCCCTATAGATATAGTGAGAGGTAGGTTTTCTCTTTATTTTCATTTCAAATATAAGTCTATTGCAATCACTATGCCACCTGTTTGTCAGTCTCCCTCTTGTGCACCCTCACAGTAACTACATATGTGGATGTATGTAGGGTAGTGGGGTACAGTCATAAAATACAGTAATATGAATACAGTTAGAACGTATACCATATCATTAACCCTTCAAACCTGTATCAGTGATTATTTCCATTTCCTTCATCTGCTATGGTAGAGGAACATAGTTCCCAAAGAAAAGCCTAAAGGTACCAAATCATTAAGCAGATCCTCCCACATGCTCACATCCTTTTCTACACAGTCAGTCTTTTAAACCCATTACTGGTATTATTTTTTTCTTGGTTCTTTGGTCCAAAATTAAGTATTTCCGATCATTTACTTGCTTCTGATGGCCTTTCAGCTTTCTGAAAAAGGTGAAGCAGGAATGCTAGATAAGGCAATAGAGGGAATCCATTTGATGAAATGTCTGCTGTTTTGAAGGAGTACAGGGATGATTAGTGGTTACACCGCCTACTCAGCTCCACACTACGACTAAACCAGAAGTGATCCAAGTCAGAAAGGTGAAAAGGACACAGATAGAATGTTATGCCTTCTTCACCTGTTTTGGTCACACAGCCTAGGCGCAGGCTATATCTTCAGGAGCTATGTGAGCTGATAACCGAAGCAACCCCAAGCAACTTTAGTTCATCAGTATGAAATTATGGAGTGTGATAACTTTAGGTCTGTGTGCTAGCAAGGGTACCCTACTTTTATTGCAACTGCTATGGTTAACCTTTTGAATACTTTGGACCTCGAAGGATTTGAATCCGCTGTGTGATGTTAACATTATTTAATGACCTATTTATATGAAATTATTTGTTTAACTAATGAAATGTTTTCTTATCTATTTCTTTATTGAATGTTTCTTACGTGTATTTTATTTGTCTTGGTTTGTTGAGGTTGACTTTTTTTAATCAATAAACAAATAAAACATTTTAAAAAAGAAACAATAGAGCAAGCTAAAATAAATAAAGGGTTTTTTTTGGGCACATTTTTTGACAAAGGATTGACGCCGATTGAAATGTTTGAATTAGATAAAACCAACATAGAAGTAAAGAAGACAGTCTAAAGATACTAAAAAACCAAGAACAATATAAATATAATTAACGGAAAGTATAAACGAAAGAGTAGGGAGAATAGCATTGAATAAATCATATTATCATATTTTCAAAAATAATTAAAAAAAAGTTAGGGGCAACATCCTGATCTTTTGGAAATTGAGTGGTGATTGATGGTGCCTACTCAAAAATATTGAAACGATATATTTAATTAATTTGGAAGTAAAGAAAACAATTTGAGTAAGTATTGACAACCTGAATTGGCTTGTCGTAATGGAGGAGACACCTCTCACACACCTATGCAGGGAATTGCCAAGAAATACAGCCAAGATTATGCAATACCATTTCGAATGGATTTAGGGCACGGTCTTTAAAACATTTATGCCTTGGCCTCCAGGAATTCATTATCATACATAGTATTCCGATTTGTAATTTTTTTTTAAACCTTTATTTATTTGGCAACACGAACAGAGTAAAGTGTCTTACACTTAGCATTACAGTCAGGCTGATAGACTTGTACAAAACAATCAACACAAGGATAGAAAACTATGGAACATCTAGTGGTCAATAGTTACAGTATCGAGTTGGGAGACCATAATCTTGTGAATATATTTAGTCAATGTATACATCAGGGGCAAGGTAGGCTAGGTAGGTTTTGAACGCCCACCATACATCAGGGGGGCGGGATGTGGGGGTAGTGAGTTTATGTACACCTCCTCACAGTTTTGCGCCCTCGTGATTGCCACCAACCAAGCTTTGACACTGGGCGTGGCAGTCCTCTTCGAGTTCAACAATATACATCTCTTGGCCATCATGCAACCTGCATTCACAAAAGAGCCTCTTGTTCGGAAGGTGTCCCCACACAACACATAGCACTCCCAGGGAGCAGCGTTCCAGGGGGGCATCAACCACTTCCGATGGGGCCTTCAGTACAGCGTCCCAGAATGTTTCAAGCTTGGCACAGGACCAAAACATTTGCATATGGTCTGCCTGATCACAAAGACATCTGGGACACCAGTGCTCTGCTCCCTTGTACATCCTAGACATAGTCTATTCAGTAGTTTATACTGCATACATCTAAACCTGAAATTTAGGGAGACATTTTTGGTGTGCTCACACACGCGTATCCAGTGAAACATCGGTTAACTCAACCCCCAAATTGTCAGACCAACTGTTATGCACCCCTGAGGTTCAGGGAGATTGTTTATTCACAAGCATTTTGTATAGTGCCGATAGTATCCGACAACTGCCACTCAAATTAGCAATAAATGCTAACTCCTCAGATTCCATGGGCTCTGCTCAGTAACAAGGCCACAGCAACTGCACCGCTGCACGCAGTCTGTAGTACTGCATAAGTTCCACCCCTGTGCCAGTGTGTCCCTGTCGCCACACCAATTGAGTAATGAATTTCCCATTAGGGAAAAGATCAGCAACTGCCCTATAGCACAAGCGTTACCACCGGGCCACCACAGTGTTGTCCCACGTTGGACCCAAACCTGGGAACCGCCACAGCGGAAGTCACTTGTAATATGGATGAACCTTAGCATCACCTATAAGGATGGAGCACCAGGCTAACACCGTAGAGGACACTGGGTCAAATAGTTAGACTCCTTTGTACCTGTGGTCCAATACTAGGAACTTAAGGTCAGATCTATCAGCGGCTAGTCGCTCGAGTTTGACGTGGGGTGGTTGCAGCTTCTTGTCAGTAGGAGGCAAATTGAGCTTGTGCCGCGACCCAGTATTGTGCAAGGTTCGGGGCGGCAAAGCCCCCCTTTACATAAGAGGGAGTCATATCGAACCACTTCTTCAGACCGCACCCGAATGCCACAGCAATTGGGCGCAGTGCCTGGGGATTCTGGAGAAAAAAAGCTTGCCGGGCCAGACCGGGACATAAGCAAATATGTATAGAAGTTTGGGCACTAAGACCATTTTAACCAGTGACAATTTGCCAGCCATCATGAGTGGGAGTGCCCTCCAACTAGCAGGTCTACCTACCACATAGCCCTCTGTTTCCAAATAATGGTCTTTCAGGAATGAGGATTTCGCCCTGGAGATTTTCAGTCCCAAGTACTTAATCCCGTTCGGGGCCCATCAGAGGGGAAACATACCATTGGGTTGTAGAGGATAGGATCTAGATTTGTCTGTGGGTCCCTTACATACAACAGAACATTGTCCCCATATAGGTAGACTATCTCGGAGGTGCTGCAGAGGCGGTTCCCCCGATGTGCATGACTGAGCGGATCATATCTGCCATTGGTTAGATGACCAGAGCAGATAGTGTCGGAGAAAGTGGGCAACTGTTCCGCGTGCCTCTGCCCAGCATGATGGGTTCCGACAAACATGAGTTGACCAAGACTCTAGCAGATGGACACGTGTATAATAGCTTGATGTAATGAAGCATTTCAGCACCAATACCCATTTATTTGAGCACCACCCATAGATACTCCCAAGATACCATATTGAATGCCTTCTGGGCATCGATAGTCATGTCCACAGCTTCTGCCACAGGATCTATTCTGGCCATCACATCAAACAGGCACCTAATATTCAGGGATGTGGGCCTGCCCGGGACAAAGCCCCCCTGTTCGTCGTGGATAATGTGGGACATCAATGGAGGAAGCCCGTTTGCGAGAGCCTTGGCATAGATTTTAGCATCTACACTACATTCATGAGCAAGAGTGGCCTGTAGGACCCACACTCGTTACATGGTTTGTCGGGCTTGAGTAGGATGGTTATTGTGGCTTCATCTAGGGAAGTAGGTAGCATAGAGTCATGGAGTGACTCCTCCCATACCTCCAGGAGTCTAGGAACTAGCAAGGCCGCATGGTCCTGGTAGAATTCCGACCTGAGACCGTCAGGGCCCTAGGACTTCCCTTTGGGCAGATTGGTAACCACTGTGAGAATTTTAATCTGATGATAGGAGGGTATTGAGGCTCTCCCTGGCCTTGGGATTAAGCCACGACAATGGTATTCCAGTAAGGAATGTATTGCCTGTGCTCCATGCTGAGGAGCAGAAGTATACAGTGACCCGTAGAAGTCAGAGAACTCTCTGAGTATCTCTTGGACCACCCATTGGGGGTTACCCATTGCATCCACTATGCAGTCCACCTGGGCGTGTCTAATTTTGCCAATCTAGCCAATTTCCTCCCTGGCCTCGCTCCCTCGCCATACTTCCTGGCTGCCTGTGGGCGTGAAAAGTAGCACACCTCCCTAATGTGCATCGAAGAGCTCCAGTTCCGAGGGTATTTGTGCCAATATGTATGGGTTTGGGAGACAGGAGTACTCCTGTTCCAAGGACTTGAGCTTACTTTCAGATCGCTAAAGGTCATTTCTAATAGTTTTTAAGACCCCAGCCTCTCTGGAGATCGACATTCCCTTGATATAGGCCTTAAAGTCTTCCCACCGTACACCAGCAGAGGTTGCTCCAGCCGTGTTGCATATAAAGTAGGTCTCTATATCCGATCTTAGCTCCCCCTTAAAGTCTATGCCGTTGAGGGCCTCTGATTTGAACCGCCAGGAGCTACCCGACCTTGGGGGTCTGTGTGATTTCAAGGCCTGTACCACAGGAGAATGGTCCGAGATGGTGCATGGTAATATCGCAGTGTCCTCTATCCTGCCAATCAGTGAGCCGGGCGTCAGATACGTGTCGATATGTGAGGAAATAGCATGCACTGATGAATAGAACATGTACTGTCGCTCCTGTGGGTGTAGTAGGCGCCATGTGTCGACCAGCTCCAGGAGTTCCATATGATCCAGGAGTTGCCTAGCTGCCCTTGACCGGGATCTGGGGACCACGCTGGCCCTGTCTGCGGATTAATCAAGGATAAGATTTATGTCCCCACCCTATATGATAGGGACCCCTATATAACTGGCAAGGTTTGCCGCCACCTCATCGAAGATTTTAGGAGTGTCAATGTTTGGGACATAGACTCCAGACCCTCGATGACGCAATGGAGAATAACAGCGCATTCAGTGTCCAGGTACTTCTTTTTTAAGGAGAATTTCACATATTTATGAATTAGCGTCATGACCCCCTCTTGACTGAGTAGAGTATGCGGTAAAGAACCTGCTTGTTTCCCATACAGGTGCAACCCTTTCCATGGCATGCATTTCCTTCAGGAAACCTACCTTGTGTCTATTTGCGTAGGCTATGACCTTTCGAAATTTGGTGAAGTTCCCCAACCCTCTAACATTCCAACTCATCACCTTCAGCCCCATAGCAGTGGATAGATAATTCAAATAGATGCCACATGAATATCCCAGTGCCAGTGCCACACATATCACTCCAGCCAGTTTTAACCGTGTACTCTGTTGCCAGCTTGTTTTCTCGATTTACTCCCTTTCTTACTGGCAATGTGCAACCAGCGCTAGAACACTTACTAAGACATCTCTATTCGAACACATCCCAACTAGGCCACATGGACCAAACATGAACCAACATTAGTTGAGCAACTGCTACGGGGGTAGCTGCTGCAGTTCCGGCCCGCATTACACCATTATTGCAGGATCACATATCGACATGCGTGAGTGGAAGAACAATTTTACAGTCTAGATGCTATGTACAGATCTGAAGACGGAGGTTACTGGACTGCTGTTATGACCAGTTCTATCAGTCAGGCAGTTGTCTATTCTCATAGTTAGGCAAGCAGGAAACAGCATGGCGTATTGTATGGTACAGGCTTGCAGTAATTTCTTGACTTTGATGAACTGGCGTTGCTCGTGTTGTACTGAAACAGAACATTCTGGATCATCTGGGAGCCCAATTTTAGCTCCTTCGTTTGCCTGGCAAGGTGGATGAATAAGTTCAACTGCAAAGAAGGGAGAGAGCACTGGGGCACCCAGTATATCTTTGAGGGGATTTTCCACTGCCAGTTCCATGTCCCCAGAGAGTGCATCCTGCGGGGCCCCCACTATTCGAATATTGTTTCTCCTTGAGCGTGATTCCAAGTCGTCACATTTACTCTTCACCCCCTTAATTTCCTTAGCCAAGGTTGCCACTGTCACCTGTAACCCCTGCACAGTATCCTCCGTTGCTCTAATTCTCTTCTCCGCTTACGTTATGTGCACAGCCTCCTTTGCTAATTGCGAGCGCATGGATGCTACATTAACCGTGATGTCTTCTAGCTTCTTGTGTACAGCAGCAAAGACTTTAGCCCTGGCTTCCATCATGAATGTAAGGTCAGGAGGTGGTGGCGCGATGGGTTGGACCTGACCAAGGTAGGAGCTGGTTGTAGGGCCCGAGCCCTCCTGGGCAGCGACCTTAGCAAATTTGTCCATGGCCCCTGTTTTTTTACCAGTGCCTCATGTTATGGCCGATGGGAGTGGGCACAAAGGGCAGCGGTAGTAGCAGGGGCCGCAGAGCAGGGGCCTTGGGTCGGCAAAACAGCGCCACCACCTGCACACTTTTATAAAGGTTAGGCATGGAGATGTCATCTACCAGGTTTTGTGGAGGAACTGGCCAGTGGATGGGAGGTGCGCCTCTGTGGAGACCTTGGTGCCACACCTGGCTGGATATACACCCAGACATGATGCAACAAGATCAGGGGCACCCAGGAGTCCCCGGTGTTCAATGATACCCGTGGCTTCCTCAGGTGTAGGGCACAAGCACAGCAGCAGTGTCTGCAGCCCTGCATGGTCAAGCTGGGCCCGTTTTGGGCAATTGCGGCACGTAGGTAGAGGGATGGCCCCAGCTGATTCAATGGTACTGGGCGAGTGAGCACGAGCAAGGATGAAAAGTCCACCCTGCTTCCTCTCACAATGGTCTTGGGCTGATGCAGCTCAGTATGAGGGACAGGCACTCATTGCACACCGCGGCCCAGGCTCGCAGAAGGAGTAGCTCGTGCCGTCCCAGGATGCAGCCTCAGCTTCCACCAGCTGTCCGGTCACACTCCGATTTGTATTTCGGCGCTGCGGGAAGCAGCGCAAAGTTGATGAGTAAGCCCTCCAGCGTGGGAGGAGCCAGAGCAGGTCACCAGCACCCTCACTGGATAGAGAGTGCCCGATCATCAACCATGTCCGCAGCGGATACTGTCGTCCCTGAAGTTCTCCAAACTGCCTGCACTTTATGTATCGTTGTTCACACCGAACGATCCGACCAGCTGTAATAGCAGACACATTTCTGGTGCAGTTGGTTCAGTCCTGCTGCCTCCATACACAATTTTGTCGGGCCGAAGTATGTAGCTCGGAGTCTAAGCAGCCATCTTGTCAGCTGCTCAGTAGTACCCCAGTATTACGAAATTTAACAACATATTTGCATGCTACCTGAAAGGGAAAGAAGCTAGAGAAGAGATTGGCAGTATTAGAACTCTGGAAAATGTATCAGAATGAGAAGGAAGACCCACTCTATAAGGCGTGGAGGCATAGTCAACATAAAGAGGAAGATGTAACACACTCAGCTCCTCTTTCCCCTTCTGAGGGACATCGAGAATAAGGAGCAGGGATTTTACTCTTTAAAGGAATTAAAATCAGCAGCAGGGTTTGCTAAACAACCATATGAACCCCCTGCCTATACTATTGAAGGGACAGAAGAAGAGAGCAAAAATAGAGAACGTAAATATATACAGACACACAATGAAAGTAAGCAGCGTGATCAGAGGAAGGATAGACAGAGATAGAAGAAGAGGTAGAGAAAGAAAGGAGAATAGCACATATGGCTAAGGGTACAACAATAGTACAGAATGAATGGGTGGGAGGACAAATACTACTTAAGTTAGATGACAAAGGTATTGGTGGAGATCAAGAAAGAGAAAAAAAGGGAAGAACAAGATAAAAAGGTGAAAGAGAAGGAAGTAGAGAGGTTATATAAACAGGAGAGAGACAAGGTATGTAAATGAAAGGGAAGAACGAAGGAGGTGTCATGATGCCTACCCCCGGGCATCCGGATCGAGTCCATCAGCCCCGGGAGCAGGCATCCAGATACTTGTTAAAACCCCAGCAGCCCCGGCTGGGGGCTGTTTGGGCTCAGTCCTGGTGCCTTAGGCGCCAGCCTCATCTTAGAAACCAGTCCTGGCGCCATAGGCACCAGGCTCATAGTCATTACTTACCTCATGTAGACCATGCTGCAAATGAATCCAAGCCAACGTGAGGCCTGGATGGGACTATTTTGTTACAGGGACTATTTTTTACTTGGGTGTGGTTCTGGGGAACTTCTTACCTGGAACTACTTTGGAGGCTATTTAAACCACACCCGAACAGCAGCACACGCTTCGCGTTATTCTGCATCCTGCAGCGTAACGCTCACCGTGCCTGCAAGTCAGCATCCAGTCTTCTGCCACGCCCGCCTCGAATCCGGAGCTCCTAGAAAGAGGGGAAAAAGGAAGAAAAGGTTAGATCACGGACATTATTTTAATTCCTTACCTGATTCCGGATCCAGCACGTCTCCGAGCCTGGAAAGGACATTATTCCAGCACGCGTCGCATCGCCAGCAGCAGCGCCGCATTATACTCACCAGTCCACAGCATCTTCGACTCGGCGCTGCCTCCATCATTTTCTTCGTCGAACTCCAGCACCTGGGGGAAAACAAAAGAAACAACAAGGTGAGCCAAGAGAGCCGACAAATACAATCTCTTGCCACCATAGGCTTACCTGATTTACCACCGGAGGCATTACCCTTTAATATGCCTCATCTTCATATGCCGCACCTATAAAGGGAGAGAAAACAACAAGTTAAACTCATGCAACTTTTACCGGACAGTGTTGGGTAATACAGACTCTTACCTGAACGCCATCAGCTGCCTCCAGGCAACATTCTTTTGAACCAGCTGCAATTCAACAAGGGAATGGAACAAGAGTAAACATCGGACATATTGAACTCTTTGAACTTTATAAACCCCGGAGTCAATATTCCTCCGGAACTCCTCCAGTACCTTCAAACCAGTGAAGTAACAGTGGAATTGTGGAAAGTTAGGGTACATGGCTAGAGTTTGTTGAAGTAGAGCAGCTATGCCACAGCAAAATTGTCAATCTTCAAGAGGGGGATCAGATATTTTACACAATATAACACAGATTCACAAGGGTATTATGTCCAAGATCACACATGAAATCAGACACGCGTGCTGACACCACAGAAGTTTCAACAACCGCCAACACAGACATATGTGTCACAACCACAGCAATTCCAACAAATACCAATGCAAACACAATCATTACAAGGGCAGCAACATCAAGCACCCATGCAAATGCAACAGGCACCCACTCAACAGGTATAATATATCCCAATGCAACATATAAGCATATCACAATGGCAGATGGACATGGGAGCTCCACAGGTAGTCAAACCCAAACTAGGGTGTGTGACTGTGGTTGGAGGAAATCCTTTCACAGGCACTGGGATGAATTTACATCCACAATAGGACAGCCCATAGGAGAACCTGATGTGTTGAGTGCTATCAGTAACACCAGACCACCAAGAGGAAACCAAGACATACTAATTCCTGTGTCCGTGAGGGAACATTTTCGATGTCGGGTATTGCAATGAATGCTCAAGGATTTACTGGGGCTATGACTTTAGTTCCATTTACAGAACAATTACCTATTTATATAAGAGAACACAACATGTCTGTGCCATTGGTATATTCTAGATAGACACCAGTGAATATATTAGGATGTGATTTTTTTTTTTAAACTTTATTTTTACGGTTTTAACAAAAGCAAACAGAAGCGACCTGTACCTACAGGTCCAAATAACAAAGAGACAAATCAGTACATTCATAGCACATATAATGCACATCTAATAACTGTGGATCGAACATTCTTCAGCGTAGTTGTCCTTTAAGATAGTCTTTTCTGCTGAGTGTTTGTGAACATATCGGGGGTCTGACATTCAACCTGTCTATGCTTTGCGGGTTTAAGATTGAGCGTTTACGATATCAGGAGCCGACAGTAAGTAGCTAATGTAGGGGGCCCAAATGTCGGGAGGACGCGCATGCAGGGGAAAGGTCCGTATAAAGTCAGTATCCAAGTCTTCACAGTAAAGGATGTCTTTCTTCCATGCTGTGAGTAAAGGAAGGGGGCCTCGTCCCCAAGTCAGGGCTATTCTTCTGCGGGCGAGCACTAGGAGCAGCGAAGCCAGCTTCCTCACTGGGGCTTGTAGGTGTTTTGTCATACTCAGGAGAGCGAAGGTCGGATCAGGGGCCAGCACCTCACCGATTATGTCACTCGTATGTTGTAGGACTGAGGACCAAAATCGGGCTACTCCCGGGCAGTGCCATGCGAGGTGAATAAAGTCAGCGGAGGGAGTGCCACACCTTTCGCAATGGTCGGAGACTTCGGGGTGGTGTCTTCGTTTCTTTTGGGGAGTGTAGTACGTTTGATGCACGAAGTTAAAGTGGATCTGTTTAAATCGAGTATATAGCACTACTTTTTGGGTTTGTCGAAGGATATAGGTCCATTCGTCTTCAGGTATTGTGGCATGGAGGGCTGCCTCCCAGTGCTGTTTCGCCCTTACGGCTGTCACAGTTGTGTCAGTGAGCAGTGTTCTGTAAATTGTGGAAACTAATCGACCCTCTCCCTTTGCCTGGATCACATTGTGTAACAGGGGCCATGTCGGCGGTTGTTTGGGGAATGTTGGGAAGTGGGACTGTAAGGTGTGGCTCAGCCTGAAGTAGAGAAAAATGTCGAGCGAGGTGGTGCCGCCCCTTTCCCTGATCATTTGTGGGGTTATAAACATGTCGTCTGGGAAGAGGTCCCCAAAGGTCTTGATGTTGGTCTTGCCCAGCCAAATCAAAAATACTTTTTCGTTAGTCAGGGGAATGCCGGGGATAAACTTGATGGGCAGTAGTGGCGAGTATCTTATCTGTAGTTCGTATTTACGGGCGATTTTCTTCCAGATGACATATGATGATAGGACTGTGTTTAGCGTATTATACGGGACCGAGAGATTGCTGAAGATGACGGCTGTTAAGAAATCGGGGGAGGCCAAGGTGCGTTCAACTTGTACAAGGCCGCCTTGCGACACCGGTAATGTCAGCGTCGCTTAGCCGACTCTAGCTGGTTTGCCCGCCCATATTAGTTCTAAAATGAGGCTTTTAATTTTCTGAAGGAATGTGCGTGGGAGTATTAGGGGTATATTTGTGAACTAATAAAGGAGTTTGGGGAGAATCATCATCTTAGTCAGCGAGACCCTCCCCCATAGTGTTAGGGGTAGCGACTTCCATCTCTGGATGCGCTCGCGGAGGGATTGGACCACTTGTCCATAGTTGTCTCTAAAGATCTCGTCATGGTTGAGCGACATGAGAATGCCAAGATAGCGCACTCCGGTGCTTTCCCACCTAAATCCGTGGTCATCACGGAACCTAGATGTGGCCATTGTCAGCGGAAATATTACCGATTTGGAATGGTTTATTTTGAGAACAGAGATGCGCGCATAATGGGGTTGAGATTCACTTGGGGATCTTTAATGAAGAGCATCACGTCATCAGCATTGAGGGAGACGACCAATCTATGTGGGCCCAGGGTGATGCCTCAATTAATCCGGTGCGTTCTTAGACTAGAGGCAAGTGGTTTCATAATTAGGGCAAAAATAAGGGCTGACAGTGGACAGCCCTGTCTAGTTCCACGTTCCAGCCTGACTCCGGGGGATCTGGTAGAGCCAAGGATGATGTAAGAACGGGGGTCATTATATAGTAATGAGACCATCCTGATAAAACGTCTTCCCAGACCCATTTGTGTGAACGTTGCAAAGAGGTATGGCCATTCGACAGAGTCGAAGGCCTTCTCAGCGTCTAACAACACTGTGATGGCCTGTTGTGTGGGGTCAAGTGTGGCGATGACTCCAAACAGTCGTCGGATACCATATGTCGTGTTACGACCAGGAATGAAGCCGGCTTGGTCACCCAGGACCAGTGCGGGCATGAGAGGAAGGAGGTGGTTTGCAAGGATCTTGGCCAGAATCTTGTTATCGAGGTTAATCAGTGAGATCGGCCTGTAGGAGGCGCAATCATCTTGGGGTTTGCCTAATTTGTGTATGAGAATTACATTGGCTTTGCGGAGGGTGGGTGGAAGGATCCCTCGCCCCAGGGCCTCTTCGTATACTTGGAGCAGAAGCGGAGCCAGCGTGGGGGCGTGGGCTTTGTAAAATTTGCCTGTGAGGCCATCGGGACCAAGTGCCTTGGTGTTTGGGAGAGATTTTATTGTCTCAGTGATTTCCTCCTGTGTGATGGGTGCGTTCAGTGGTTCGCGTAGGTCATGGATTACCCAGTACAGTTCGGTATTGTTAAGGTAGTTCTGAAGCTCATCGGGGTTACTAGTGATATGGGAGCTGTACAGGTCTTGGTAGAAATCGTGGAATGTGCTTACAATATCTTCTTCGGTGTATGTCAAATTTCCACTCGTGCCTCGGATACATTCCACCCGAGGGGGTGTTTGATCTATCCTCAGAAGACGGGCCAGGAGCGCCCCGGGTTTCTGTCCCTCCCCATATTGCCTGATCTTGTGATTGCGACCCAGAAATTTCAGTTCACGTTCGGCTGTCTCTTGGAATTTTGATAGTTCTATCTTTAGATCGGCCCAGGTCTGCACGTTTGGGGATGTTGATTGTTTGTTTTCTAGGTCTTTCAGGCGTTGTTCACTTTCTGATAGCTCGCGCCTAATCAATTTTAGGATGCCATTTTCCTTGGCCAGGCACACGCCTCTCGCGTAGCATTTCAGCATTTCCCATAACGTGCCGACTGAATCGACTGACCCCTGGTTTGTCCCAAGGAACGTGGTGATATCTTGGCGAAGCTCATCAGCGAAGACAGGATCTGACAGCGAGCCCGACTTAAATCTCCAGTTCACGGGGGTTCTTGGAGCCTCGGATAACATAAAGTCGAGTGTGACCATGGAATGGTCGGAGAGGGTTCGTGGCAGGATTTGGCAGGAACCCCAACTGTATGGGCTGTGGGTCGAGACCAGTAGATAGTCGATGCGGGAGCTGGTGTTGTGAACCGCTGAGTGAAAGGTGTAGTCTTGGGAATTCGGATTGGTGTGTCTCCAGATATCGGATAGATCAAAGGCCTGGCAAATCTCTGTGACCTGGCGGCTGGCCTTGGAGATTCTGCTGTTGGAGCTGTGCGATCTGTCGATTTGGGGGTCGAGCGGGGTGTTGAGATCAGCACCCCAAATGATCGTTGCAGAGGTATACGCACTCAGGTTTGACATAATCCAATTAAAGTTATTCGGTCCGTCGACATTGGGGGCGTAGGTGTTCACCACAACTATTTCTTTCCCAGCAAGGAGACCTCGCACTAGCAGGAACCTGCCCTCTTTGTCCTTCTTGAAGCTGATCAGGCTAAAACTGGTTTTCTTGTCGATCAGTATCGCAACGCCTCTCGCATATGAAGAGTACGAGGAGAAGTATCTATGGCAGCCCCATGAGCGGGCCCAAAATTGCTCTGCTGATGGTGAAAGGTGGGTTTCTTGTAGCATAGCGATAGTAACCTTGTGCCTTCGCAAGTATTGCAGCACTTTCCTGAGTTTGGCGGATTGGTTGCCACCGCGGATGTTCCAAGTAGCAGTTCTAAGTAAACCCAGATTGCAGCAATAGCAAAGAGGGGGCTGGCGCCACCTCAGTCAAGCGGATCAAGTAGAACTTAAAGGCGCGGATGGGCCTGTTACGTGTTCCAGGTTTCGGAATGTGGATCTGTGATTGTAGGACGAGAACAACTTGCGAACTCCTGGATCCCTCCCCTGCGCAGGCAACCCCCAACAGGCCCACACAATAACCCCCCTCCCCTGTCTGGGCAACTCCCAACTGGCCCATAGTGAACAGTTCCCAGTGAACAAAACAGTAGGCATTGCTGTGCTGGGGGCGCTAGTGGCCCTCCAAGTGGAGGCTGGCTCCCAACCTCAGTGTGAGTTTGTTCCGTATCAGCGAAGATGTTTCTTGTCATAGCGAGATATCTCCTGTGTGAGCCAGTAATAGAATGTGTCTTTTATGGCGGATCTCTTCTCTGTCTGTTTCCTCGTTGTGGGTTTGCCTCGTTTGGGGCAGATCTGCAGCCATTGCGGTCTAGGTATTCATTAGTCCCCTCCGGCGTGTTGAAGAACTGCGTCTTGCCTCCGTATTGTATGCAAAGTTTTGCTGGAAAAAGCATGGAGTACTGAATTTGATTCTCTTGTAATCTTTGCTTTACTGTTGTGAATGACAGCCTTTGCGCCTGAACTGCTTGGGAGAAATCTGGGAAGAATTGAATCTTGTCACCATCATATTGAAGCGTGCCTTTGTCTCTGGCGGCTCTCAGAATGGCGTCGCGGTCCCTGTAATTGAGCAATTTTGCTATTATGGGCCGAGGATTTATTCCTGGGACAGGTCTTGCGTTGGGGACTCTATGGGCTCTCTCGACCACGAAGAGTTTGGATAGGATCTCTGTTCCGAATAGATCTGTGCAGATTTTTTCTACGTACTCTTCCATTCTTTGGTTAGGCTGGTGTTCTCTGACACCGACAATCCTTATATTATTTCGTCGGGAGCGTCCTTCGAGATCTTCGTTCTTGGCGCTCACCGCCTTCACTTGCGCTTCTAGTAAGGATACTCTGGAGGTTAGGGCCGAAGAGCGTCATCTAGGTCGGAGACTCTGCTCAATCGTATCTAATCTGTCAGCATGTTTGTCTAACCGATGTTGGAGCTGGTCGACTTTAGAGGAGAGGGAGTCTAGTTTGCTGCCTAGGCCTCCTATTCCTGCCTTGAGTTCTAAGAGAATTTCTCTGATATCAAGTTCTTGTGGCTCTCCGGCTTCATGAGGCAGTTCTTGATTGGGTGATTGTGGTCTGCTGTTTGGGGCGGTTGCCTTGGTGGAGGAACAGCCTTCAAAGTTTAGTTTTCGCTGTGATCTGTCATTTTTCCCATCTTTGTGATGACTACGGATGGCGGAGCACTAGGGAGCCAGCGTGAGGCACACTCGCGAAGGGCAGCTGGAGGACCACAGGGTATTACAATGCCTGGAAGGCCGGGGTTCTATCCAGTGTGGCGTGGAGAAGCCCCGTGTGCCAGGCCGCAGGAGGGATGCCAGCAGTTCCAGAGTAACGTGCCTATTGGTGTTCCTTCAGGCACGTCTTGGGTATTGCCGCAGACTGGACCAGGCCGCACTCGGGTTCTGGTGGTGTGATTACGCCAGATATCTGGTCCGGAGTTCACTCGTTGGGTACTGGGTGTGCAGTACAGGTGGGGTCTGCGGCTTCGTGGGGGTGATGGGATGATCCGTGTAAGCTGGCCTTCACCCTATGCGTGTGGAGCCACTCGGGTAAGCAATGTGAAGGCCCCGGGTGGCCCCTTGTCTGGTGAGCTCGTTGTGCACCCGCAGTTGTGTGCAGCGGACCCCAGACGGGAGTGCGACCTCAGGATGGCCTTGGCGCTGGAATATGGGGGCCTCTGCCGCACACCCGGCCGAACGCTGACTTTCCCCGAGGCAGGTGTCGGGTTACAGGGCGCGCTGGCCGCAGCACGGGAGATCTGGGAGCTGCCGGGCCCGCCGCGGGTTCCCGCGACTGAGGCTGGGGGTGCAGGGCGCGCGTACCTGGTTTCCTGCCGGGCCGCCGCTCCGGTTCCTGTGCCGACTCCCACGGCACCAGCGGGCTCCGCCGGCCCTCCGATTGCGCGTCGGCCTCTGCAGCCGCGTCCCTCCGAACCTCCAGGAGCTCCAGCGGTGCACGGTGGGTGGTCTGGGCCGGAGCTGAAGGGCGTTGTGGAGACGCGGTCCCTCGCTCCTCACAGCGCCGCAGGAACTCCGGCAAGGCGCGGGCTTCGCCCCGTGTTGAGGTGGCCGGTTCAGTTTTCCGCGCGTCGCTGTCCCCCACGGCTACAGCGAGGCCGCGTTCTCCGGTCAGATGAATGGAGGGAGGGGGTGGGGGGCCTCACAGCCTCTCGCACA
Source organism: Ambystoma mexicanum (assembly GCF_040938575.1). NCBI lineage: Eukaryota > Metazoa > Chordata > Amphibia > Caudata > Ambystomatidae > Ambystoma > Ambystoma mexicanum. The sequence continues at coordinate 1,304,685,181 of NC_090922.1, forward strand.
CGGGCGAGACCACAGAGGGGAAGTGAAATGCCCGCAGGAGCCTGTGGGGAAACGTTTTGGCTGTCGGTGGCTGGATATCCTAAGCTGTCTGGATGCCACGGAACGTGCGATTAATCAGGATTTTTAGGGAGCTCCACGGATCTCACAGGGAGGCCGCCATCTTGGACGGCTCTCTAGCGCCCTCTCATATTAGGATGTGATTTGATGACAAAACCTAACATGGCAATATCTTTTACTGATGAAGGCATAGTGTGTTCAACCCCGGGAATACACTATTTAAATGTGAGGGAACTCATCCTAGCTTTCTCATGAAGGAAAGCCTTACGAGGAGTCCCTCTAGGAGAGGAAGTATTTTTATATGGGGTTCCTGTTCTACTATCATAGTTGCCTAAATTAACAGGCAAAATAATAAGGTTGCCAGATACATTTTTGTTCAGGGCAAAAATACCCATGGATGATGAGGAAGGGCACATTATTCCTTTAGAATTAGAAGCAGCAGTGGTAAGAGAAGAAAGGGTTATGCTTCATGGAACAGATGAGGGAAGAGGATGGACTACAGTGATAGCCCTCAACGAAGGATACCGATTGACAGATCTGACAGATGTGGAACTTTTTAAGGATGAATATTAAGGTGATGAATTGGTATTTTGTTTTTATAAGTCTCCCTTATTGGATTATGGTTGAGGGCATAGAGGTACAACTGAGAAAGGCGTTGGTGAAAATAAAGCAACCATTTTTCAGCGAAGACATGGAAAAAGTGCCAAGTATCTTATGGACCACAAGTCCATATGGCATGGGCCTATTGAAAGGAGTAGGAGCAGTGAAGATTAAACATAAACCAGGAGCTATTTTGCCACAAGCAAAACAGTATCCAATGTCCAGAGAAGCAGATGAGGGGATATTTGAAACCATATCTGCAATAATTAAACAGGGAATTCTAGTACCATCATATTTGCCGTGCAACACTGCCATGTACCCTATTAAGAAATCGAAGGGGGGGTGGGGCTGTGGAGATTTGTTTAGGACCTTCGCCCTTTAAACCATATAGTCGAAGCAGAGGTTCCTTTAGTTACAAACCTTGCAACAATATTATGCAATATCCCGCCAACGGGCAGGTATTACTGTTGCCGATTTGAAAAATGCATTTTTCTCAATTCCCTTACACGAAGACTCACAGGATTTGACTTCCTGTTCATATAGAACAATTCTCCTGAAACATACTAGGTTGCCTCGGGGGTACTGTGGGTCCCCGTCCATCTTTAACAGAATCCTTCAGGTGGACTTAGGAAATGTTGAGCTTGAGAGAGCCCTTATTCAATACGTAGATGAAATTCTAGTGTTTAGTGAGACAGAAGAGAGATGCAGAGAAGGCTCTGTCAAACCTATGATGATACTTGCAGAGAAAGGGTGCAAAGTAAACAAAGAAAAATTACAGTATTGTCGAGACGAAGTATTATACATACCACAGTTAATACCGTATGAAGGAAAAAGAGTGACACCTGAAAGAGCAGAAGCTATCATGAGAACCGTGCAGCCGAACACGGTCAGGCAAATGCAGCAATTCTTAGGTCCATGCAATTACTGCGGGGCCTGGGTTTTTGATTACAGTACATATATTAGACCACTTTTAAAAGCGCTTATAGAAGCACAGGTGGCTAAAAGTAAATTGGTGTTGACAGACGACATGACTGAAGGATTTAATGAATTAATAAATGCGATTAGCACAGATCCTGTATTAGGGATTCCAAATTATAGCGAAGAATTTTACTTATTTTCACATTCAAATGGAGAAATCATTACGGCAGTCCTTACACAGAAGACGACATTGGGACATGGTCAAAAACCATTAGCCTATTACAGTGGGATCTTGCATCCAGTCATGAAAGGACACTATCCTTGTGAGCAATCTTTGGCAGCTGCTACATTTGCCATAAAAAAGACTTCAGGCATAACTATGGGATGTTCCGTAACTCTGTTTGCGGAGCATGCATTATTTGCAATCTTAGAGAAGCCCAAGAGCACATTAACCACTCAAAGGACATCAGGGTATAAAGTAATTATCTCAAACCCAGCGATTAAAATTGTAAGGTGTAGTGTAGTGAACCTAGCAACATTTTGTAGCTAAACCGGTGGGAGAAGATAATTATGTGCATGACTGTGTTACATACACTGAATGATATAATGATATTTTCCAGCATGGGGTCTGGCATGAATTTGCATGCTCATGAATATTCCCCGTCGTCAGGCTGGGAATCCTTGGTAAAGAAAAAATCAGTTTCTCCTTTGTTTCTGAACTGTCTTTCTACTAGTAACCAATCACTGGTCTCTGGGTCATACTGCCCCCAGCCAATGACTCCCCTCTACCTAAGCCCCTCCTCTGGCAGCCATCTTCAGATTTGTACCACACGTTCAAGTGTTAGGAGTCCTCGTACTTAGCTCTCGAGCTTTTACTGCGTATTGCGATTTTTCAAAGAGTTTACTCTTATTTTTTCAGTCAATTCGAGCCTCAAGCTCCACTGATTCTTCTTCCGATTAACAGGGACCTGTTTCAGAAATTTCTACGCCCCTCAAGGGCGAATTTTCATCGAATTACACTTCTTGGAGGATTCTGGAAGATCTTTGAGGCCTTCCCGCGTGGACATGGCCCAGGACAAAGGAGATTCGACGCCCTCTGGATCCAAGCTGTTAGGAACTGCCCAGGATGTGGACTGCATAACGTCTTTAAGGAGGATGAACACTCCCAGTGCCTCTACTGCCTGCACGCCAACAAGTCACACCTGGGGGAGGACTGTGCGTTCTGCAAGAACATGTCCGTCCATGAAGGACCGTCGTAAATGACTCGCTGACTGGCTGCAGGCGAAGAGCCCAGCAGCAGGTGAGAAGAAGAAATCCGAGGGGTCTCCTAAAACCTTTGAGGGCGCTCTGGCGATAGGGGGCCAACAAAAGGCAAAGCACTGCAAGTCCGCGTGCACCGGGAGCGCCATTGGTTCGGGCTCCTCGGCTGCAAGGCAGGGCGAAATGTCACTGACGCCGTCAACCACGAGCCAATGTCCGGCTCGGTGAAAAGGAAGTGGAGCCCAGATTCACCCGGCTAAGGCCTCGATTGAGGGAGTCCTGGTGGCCCTGGCGAATCATGTGGAGGCGACCCCAGTGGATACTCAGATACCTCCTCCGAGGAAGAGCTGTCTGGTGTCAAAGCAATCCTGGACAAGAGGTTCGAGGAGTTCAGGACCTACGGGAAGGATCCCAACGAGGCGGACGTAGAGAGTGATGGTGGAGCCGACGAGGAGCAGCGGGCGACCAGGAAACGGAGGACACCACGTCCATGCCGAACCGATGCCTCCGCCGCAGGACGATTCGGGAGCAATCTTGATGGCTTTTCAGACCCTGTGCACAGAGATAAGGACAAGGTTGCCCTTACCCACAGCGGACGATCCAGAAGCTCCTGGACCATCAGGGAGTCCTCCAAACAAATGAGGCAAGTCCATCCTCCCCCACCCTTCCATCCTTCACCTCTATCCCCTCCAACGAGGGATGAGACGGGGACTGAGACGGCGACGACAGGGACGGACGACGGTGGCGACGACGGAATGGATTTCCAGCCCGGGCATCCCGACCCAACGAAATTGGCTTCTTTCACGCCATGATTGCCAGGGCCTCGGAGCTCTTCCAGCTGTTCCCTGAGGAGCAGAAGAAAGAGGGATTTCTTTACCAACGACGGGAAGCCAAGAGGACAACATCTGGGACGAAGAGCTGTCCCTTCTAAAGAACCTGTCCATGGCCCCTGCGTAGAGAGACCAGTACGAGAAGAAGTACTGGGTACGGGACTCCGCTCCTATGTCCCTCAGGGTGCAACCGACCCCAGATTCAGTGGTCTCCGCGGCAGCCAAGAAGAAAGCGGCAGGGGCAACGGCGTCATCTTCCACTTCCCCGCCAGACGGCAAGGGGAAGAAGCTAGATGCCATGGCACGTCGGGTCATCTTCTTGGCAGCGACGACTATCAAGGCGGCCAATGCCCTTGCGATCGTGGCCCGCTGTGATAGGGAGCTGTGGTTCAAGATCGCTCCTATCCTGGATTTACCCCCGACGACAAGAGGGATTTCGTCAGATGGGCAACAGCGTTTGCCTTCGCCGGCGCAGCTGGCTCGGGGCCACCAACTGCGTCAGGACGTGCAGACCAGGGTACTGGACATGCCCTTCGACAGAAACAACCTGTTTGGCAAGGCAGTGGACGAGTCACTGCAGGCCATCAAGGCGGACACCGAGACGGCCTGTGTCTTGGGCACTCTCCATCAGCGACGGCTGTTCTTTCGGGCCTCCAGAGGCAAATCTTAAGGTGCCTCCAAATGATTTGGCGGCAGTTCCTCGTCGTATTGCCAGGCGGCACGCTCCTTGTCGCAGTAAGCATACAGAGGCCACAGCAAGGCCGGTGGATATCGTTGCCAAGGAGCCCAGGGTGGCAAGGCCTCGGCGAAACAGGACTGAACCGGCCGTGACTTCGGGCCCCCACTTGAGCACCCCAGAGGGAGGCTGACTGGCGAACCTCGTCGGCATGTTGGAGTCCATCTTCACCGACCGTTGGGTGCTGGATGCCCTGGCCCACGGGCACATTCTAGAGTTCCAAAGGAAGTGCCCCCATTTCCCACCTGTGGCCAGGAAAGAAAACCACGTTCCATAGCTGCTTCTGGAGGTACGAGCCATGCTGAGAAAGGGCGCGATAGAACTCGTCCCAAAGAGGCTCTGGGGCTCCGGAGTATACTTGTGGTACTTCCTCGTCCGAAAGAAGACCGGTGGCTGGCGGCCCATCCTAGACCTTTGCCGCCTCAACAAATACATCAAATCCCAGAAGTTCTGGATGGTTACCCTTCAGCACATGCTGGGACAGCTGGAGGAAGGCGACTTCCTGTCGCCGCTGGATGTGGAGGATGCCTACTTCCACATCCCCATACACAAAGGACATCGAAAGTTCCTACGATTCGTGGTCCAAGGGCAGCACTACCAGTTCAAGGCCCTGCCCTTTGGGTTGAAGTCGGTGCCAAGGGTCTTTACCAAGTGCCTGGCACAGGTGGCGGCATGGCTGCACCTGCAGGGGATCCATGTATACCCTTATCTGGACGATTGGCTCATCCAAGCAAAGTCAAGAGAACTCGCCGTCGACCACACATCGAACACTGTCCACCTGCTCACGGAACTGGGATTCTCAATCAACTTTGCAAAGTCCCACTTGGTACCGTCGCAGGACGCCCTGTTCCTGGGAGCCAGACTCAACACAGTGGCGCAGTTGGCTTCACCGTCGGAGGAGAGGACGAAGGCCATCCTGGGCAAGGTGCAACGGCTGTTGACCATGGAAGTTGCCAGGATGAGGTCCATCAAGTCCCTGCTCGGCATGATGTCATTGTGCATCTACCTCGTGCGTCTGTGCAGGTTGTGGGAGAGATCCAGGCCCTCTGCTGTAAACCTCCATATCTGACATTCCACGAGATGAGGGTAGTGCTGAGGACGCACCACTCCTTCATTCATGCCCAAGGTGCCGTCGGACTTCCATCTCAACGAGCCCTTGGTGTTACCTGTTTTCTTCCCGTTGCCTTTGTCGCCGGCTGAGAGGACTTTGCACTCGCTGGATGTGGCTAGAGCGCTGCAGTTCTACGTGGACCGCACAAAGAGTTTTCGGAAGACATCATAGCGGTTTGTGAACTTTGACCCTGTGAACCAAGGGAAGGCCCTCTTGAGGGCTTCCATTTCCAGATGGCTCTCCGGCTGCATCAGTCACTGTCACCAGTTGGCAAACCGACCGTTGGCCAGCCGTCAGAGAGCCCATTCAACCAGAGCGATCGCTCCTACTACGGCGTTCCTGTCTGGTGTGCCCCTGCTGGACATCTGTAGGGCTGCTACGTGGAGATCGACACGTGGAGATCGACACACACCTTGACGAGATTCTACTGCGTCGACCGGGATTCCAGGGAGGAGTCAAGAGTCGGCCAGGCAGTTCTGTGCAACCTGTTCGCTTGAAGGTGAGCCTGGTGAGGAGGTAAGAGATGCTTAATTATGAGTTGTTGAAATGCTTAATGTTGAGCCTTGGTGGTTGTGCTGTGTGTACTGCTATGTATTCTGGTATTCACGAGCATGTGAATCCATACCAGACCCCATGCTGGAGAAGGAACAAGTTACTACCAAATCGGAAGATGGCTGCCAGAGGACGGGCTTAGTTAGAGGAGCAGTATGACTCAGAGACCAGTGATTGGTTACTAGTAGAAAGACTGTTCAGAAACAAAATTGAAACTGATTTTTTTCTTTACCGAGGATTCCCAGCCTGACGACGGGGAATATTCATGAGCATGTGAATCCATGCCAGACCCATGCTGGAGAACAACAGTTACAGGTAAGTAACTTGTTCCTTCCTCATGTTAGAGAAAATGCTCTGGGAAGAGGGGCAGTGGTTTTTCATGATCCAATATTGACGAACAAACTGGGGTGAGACATTCAGGATCAGCAGAAGTAAGAGTGACCGAGAGGGCACCTTTGAAGTACTAATGAGTAGACGATTACCATAAACCTATTGAACGCAGGCTGCTGAATTAATTGCACTTATTGATGCGTTGCAAAGCTTTGAGGAGTAGGAAGTGACAGTGTACTCTGACTCCGCCTATGTAATGTCTACAGTACATGCAGGTCTAGCATGTTAGAAGAGGAGGGGCTTCCTCGGCTCAGCCGGCACTCCAGTGCAACATGCAAGGCTATTAGACAAACTCATTGAAGCCTTAAGCTTTACAGCAACTATAGCCATCATAAAATGTGGAGTGCATTCAAAAAGAACAGACTTTGGCCCTCATCACACGGAAGACGGTAAGGGTTAACGGTCACTGGTAATGCTACCGGTGACCGTTAACCCTTACCGCCTTACTACGAGTTCCCTATGCAGGACCCGACTTTAACGGCTGGTTTTACCAGCCGTTAAAGTAGGGTGCCGCAAAGGGTCCTTGGCGCTAATTACGGTACCACAATTTGCGGTACCGTAATTAGCGCCTTCCCCATTCCCATTATGCCCTATGGGGGCAAAAATGGGAATGGGGAAGGGCCTTGGTGAATGGGGAATTAACCCCCCCACTCACCTTGGAGTAGGGCGGTAATTCCGCCATCCACCAAGGCGGACACAGTAAAATACTGGCGGCAACCATGGCGCTAATAGCGCCATGGTTACCGCCTACCGTGTAATGAGGCCCTTAATCTCTTGCGTGAACAAAGCCGCAGACAGAGGCCAAACTGTAGAAATGAGGCATTGATTCCAATTTGTCCAGTTCAGCAACTAGTCACGGGCAACTACGGCAGCGATGGAGGTCACGTAGGTACTATTCCAACATTCCAACTCCATGATGCTTTACCCACTACCTTGAGTGGAACATCCAGTGGTAAGCATATTTCCACCAACATTGGATCGAGCGATTTGAGCCTGGTCAGGACTGTTCACCAAACAATTGGCTTGGGTTCAGTTCAACCAACCAAACCCTTTGATCAATATAAATTTTGAAGACAGCCTGGGTGAAACGTATGCGGGTCCAAGTACTCTTTTTATGGGTTTAGAGGAGACCCAAACTAGGCTGACATCTAACTACTCCCGCGTTGAACTACCTGGAAACTCGCACACACATCCAATAGATGTGAATGCTTTTAACCATCTGTATGAAAAACTGTGCCCTGAGGGAACAAAATCACGGGTACACTCCCACTTTGAAGTCCCCACTAAGATAAGGTCCATACTAAGAGGAGCAAAGGGCCCAGACCACGAAACGATTTCTTGAGCGAACAAAGATAAAGTAGGCCCTAGATTGTTCGAGGCCACATTAGCCCCCAATACTGATAATTACTTGGACCAGAAAATGAGTCATTCATAGTGGAAACAAATTCCCAGAACACATCAATCACTATGGAGAATATAAATCTTACCCCACTGTAAGGGGGCCCAGGGTACCCGAGTCTAAATATACCATCAATAGAAAGTCGGACGACACAAAATCTAGTAATCATGGGAAAGATCTGAAAATCTATCGTGAGCAGAAGTCCCTATTGGAATACCCTGATTTTAATATCCTGATTGAATGTTCTTATTCCAGAAAGGGTAGAACCCTGCTCTTAAATAGATCTGGGGTGCTCACACTATTCTCAGAAATAATTAATCTCAACGCAATTTCAACAAAGGACATTATGAGGGTGTCCTTCGCAGAGCGTGGGAGAACTGATAGGGTGATCATTTCCTTCAAATCTAGAGCTCTCTACCCAATGGTAATGAGAAAGATTGTCACTGTAACACCATATGAAGCTCCAGTCTTATTTCGTAATGATTCGGGTAAGATCAACCGAAAGCAAATATTTAAAAAGAGGGAAGTACACATCCCATGGGCAGGTTCACAACGACCACATCCAGTTTACAGAGTTGAGATACTGGAGGCAAATAATCTCTCAGGTACTGACAGGCCGTGGATAGCTGGTACGCTCAATAAACCAAGTAACACCAGGGAGGATAATCACTGTCTCTAGCAATAGATTCACTGGTATTTCTGTCTTGGTAGCTTGGTAGTCTAGAGGGCACACCCAATAATTTAACAATCTGGAACTGATATCAATGTTACAACCTTATGACATAGTGTGCCTTCAAGAAACATGGCTTATCAAAGAACCTGCATGTGATGGGTACACTGTGTGCTGTCAGCCTGCCAAAAAACATCAGCTTGGTAGGCCCATGGGAGGCCTCATTGTACTGTTTATATGAAATTATCTGTTTAATGAAGTAAATGTTTTTTTTATCAATTTTTTAATGCAATACATTTAAATACATTTAAAAAAAAAAGACTGATACCAGACTGGTCCGTGTTGAAGCCAAGGATGCATCATTGTATATTGAAAGCTGAAGAGAACAGTGTATGAAGATACAATACCTTAGACAGAATTTTCTGGCAGCATGTGTGTGCTCATTCTAAAGTCTCTGTTAGGTATCCAACTGAAAGGTGGCAAATGTGAAGGGTGATAAAGCATTTTGAAATCGAAGTGGTCCTGCAACAGGTCAAGCAAAACGCTGTGCACATTCGAAAGTCTTCGATAGTTGATGAAAAAGTAGATGAAGTTGGTCCGAGCCCGGCCGAGGGAGATCAGCTAAGAGCTTTGGTTAAAGCAAGTTTGTGTTCAAAGTTACATTGAAAATTGGAATTAGTCTGAGCCTGGCAGAGGGAGACTATTTGAATATTGTGTTAAAAGGATCAGAACCCGACTGAGGGGGATCCGAGATCCGAGCCCAGCTGAGGGGGTTTCGGGATCTGAGCCTGGCTCGGGGAGATCTGGGGTGAACTGTGAATCACCCGAGAAATTGAATGCATGAATAATCTATGAACATTGTGTTGAAAGGATCTGAGTCTGACTGAGGGGAATCTGCGGTGAATAGTGAATCGCCTGAAAAATTGAGTACTTGTTAAAATCTGAAAGAGGAAAAGAACGTTTTGTTTGTCGCATCAGGCCCTCTGAAAAAAGAGACTTTGAAAGCTAAAGAGACTTGGGCTCAGAAAGCCCTGATGCTAATGACTTCACTATATCCTTGTGCTTGAGAAGCCAGAGACTGTGCTAAGCTCGCGTGAACTGCTTTGTCCCGTGCTGAAAACATGGGAAGGGAGGCCAGTGGCCTGAACATTGCAACATATCATTGTGTGAACACTTCTTTCTTTTTCGTAACACTGTTTCCGTCGCTATTTGTATTTAGAGGTAAGGATTGGTAATAGGTTTATTAGTATAGGCCCTTTTATTTTGACAAGACACCACTAGGACTGGGTTACTATTTTTTGATGGTCGTAGCTTGCTCTCATCTGTAGATTTAGGATTAGATAGGCATTTTACAAACCCTTTATGAAGTTAGATAAACACCCTTGAACAGTGGTCACTTTTGTCTATTTTACTGTTGATACCATGCCTGGCTTACAGTGGGGAGGATGAAAAGCAGCCTGAACAGCGCTGCACTTATTCAGATTGAGAAATATTGATTTTTGCAAGCAGCCTCCATCAGTATAGTCAGGCTAGCCATTGCTCTGAGAGGAGGCAAACCACTGAACATGTGCTACCAGGACTAGGTAAAGGTACATGCAGCTTGTCTCTATGTGTTTCTGTGTGTTTATATAATAGTCATATAATAGCCATGGATATATTAGCTAAAGGGAGTTCACCCTCTGAATCATCAATAGCGTCTTCCCCATGAGGCATTGTAAGCAATGCGTTTTGATTATACAATATCACTCTTCGGGACAAACCCAACAATACTTAACCCAATTAGACATTTAATTTGAGCTGATTAACAGTTCTAGTTCTAGGTCAGATTTTCCAAATACCCACCTTCATATATTGAAGCAATGAGTAATGGTAGGAAAAAATCTGAATGAGTCATATAAAATCCATTTATTCGTTTATATGGTTTTCTTAGCACCTATAAATATACTTCTAGGTGGTTAAGGCGCTGTCTGCAAAACCTTTGAGTGATTGTAAGTGCAGCAATTGCTTCGGAAACGAATGATCAAAATGTTCACACTTTATTTTCTGCTGGCAATATGGGCTGCTTGCATACAAAATATTGCACCTAAAGTGTGAATAAGGGTTTTTAGATGCTACAGTATGAAACTCATGTTTACCCCTAGCAAAGCCACTTGTGTGTATTTGCTCCGCTACATGCACACATCCTGGTTTGGCTCAGCTGCATCGAGGGGGTTGATATGTCTGCCCTCATGACCTCACACACAGTGGGCCTCATTACGCGGTAGGAGGTAGCCATGGTGCTGTTAGCACCATGGCTACCCCCATACCGCATTCCGGGTCTGGGTCCCCGAAATGGGGAATTACCGGGTCATTCCAACCTTGGAGGGCCCGGTAAGTCCCCATTCCGGGAACCATTCCCCATAGGGCTCAATGGGAATGGGGATGGAGCTAATAATGGTAGCTCTGAAGTCACTTAACCGGTCCCATCCATAACGCCTGGTAAAACCAGGCATTGAGGAAGGGACCCGCTAAGAGACCTCGGAATAGGTTGGTAAGGGATTACCAGCACCTGTGACCTTACGGGTGCCGGTAATCCCTTACCACCTACCGCGTAATGAGGCCCAATGACTTCAGGAGTGAGCCAACCCAGATATATGGGTTGAGACCACTGTGATAAACTACAAATGTGCATGGTGTATAAACAACTATCGGAAAAACGCACTTGCAGCACGTTTAGTCAATGGTCTGTAAAATAAATTTAAAAAGCAGTGTACGGCTACACTTAGCAAGAAGGAACAGACCGTAGCAACATGATTTATTATTATCATGCTGTTAGTTTAATTTGCTAGACAAATAGAGGATGTGACCAAAAAGCAGTGTCTCGAGCCAAGTGGAAAGCTACATTCTGACCATTATGCTTTAACTGCCTTTCTTAGACCGCATGAGCCGCCACTGCAGATCTGGGAGCTGAGCGGGGGCTGATAGAAAGGAAGTTATTATCCTCTGGCTGTTTTCCTTTTTACATGAGTAACAATGGTGATTGCTTTGCTGTATTAAGACTGGGTGTGATGTACAGGGCTGAGAGCAGAAAATATGTGCTTTTAAAATGGCACGCATTTAACCTAGTAGACTATTTTCATTGTTTTCACCGAAAATTACTATATTTAAAGTAATCTTTCTGTAGTTCAGACTGACGGCTTATTATGCCCTAATAGCTATTATATCTGCTTATATGATACACGTGCATGCTTTGAGAAGATTGCGATTACATTAAACTGCATCAAATATTCACGTATAAAGTGTCATTAATTTATGCAACAATTCAGAACTGTCATCCTAAACAAAGGGAGCTCTATTTAACTATAATTTCCTGGCATTTGTGTTTAGTCATGCCTGAGATAAACAGTAGGCCATATACAGATGTGTAAAGCACTAGCACAGTGCATGGTTTGTTGTTGGCATGAACAAAGACTGATGATCAAGAGCCATCAATCACAGTTCTATTTCCGGGGTTGAGACTTATATCTCAGCATCTCTCGAATGTAAAAATAGGACATCAGGACACAACTGTTGGAGAGTCTTGAATTTTCCCTCCCTCCACATCTGTCTTACCCTATCTAGCCTGGCCTCAAACCTCCTCTGGAATCTGAGTTATTGATATTTTATTTCTATCGCGCTCGTACACAAGTTAATCGATGTTGGTGTCATCCTCCGATTCCTTGTTTTTTCCCCATTCCTCCATAATTTCCAAAGTCTCCATGTGTGCTGTTATTTCTAATTCCCGCGTGAGGTTTCTCCACGGGGGTACCTAGCCATACCTCTACTGTTGAAGGAGCCATCACTTGGATATCTAGGAATACTCACAGTTTTTCTTTCTCGTTTCGTAAGTGAGCCATCAGAACTCTCAATTAGGATGCCATGTAGTCATTCTCCATATCTTGGAAACCAATTGCACCCCTCCCACTCCTCGGGTAATATCAGCGTCTGATCACTGATTCTAGGTTTTTTACCCTGCCATATGAATTTGAGTAGCCTAGTGTTTACCTCGCCGAGGCCAGTATCTTCACCAGCAACATTTGAGATAAAAATGGAATGCTAGTGAGTACATTGACTTTCATAGAATTGATTCTCCCCACCTATGAAAGGTTGAGCTTAGTCCATGAGTTGAGATCTTTGTACACTTTATCCAGAAGGGGGGTAGTTTGCCTCGTAGAAGTCTAGTACCCTTCTGGTCCGAGTAATGCCCAAATGCTTGAGCTGGCTCCTCTGTATTTTCAGATGCAAGATCTAGAGATCCCGTTTGTCTACTTCTATCGATCTCACATAAGGGAACAGTATACATTTCCCTGTGTTTATTTTGAACCCTGATAAGACCCCATACCTTTCAATTTCCCTAAACATCTCTCGGATAGCTGTGATTGGCTCATTCAAGTGGAGTGAGATGTCATTGGCCAAACAGCCCCAATTTAAATTCACGCCCCTAAATGCTTATGCCCTTTATGTTTTGTGTTTGTCTCACTCTCATCGATATGGGCTCTAGTGCTAGCACAAACAACAGGAGTGATTAGGGGCACCTGTGTCACATTCCCCTTTCGGGCCTGAACCACATGGATTTCCTCCCATTTAATACTAGCGGGGCTCCTGGGGATGAGTATAAGGCTTCAATCGCCCACTTAGATGCTGCCTGAAACAAGGGTGCTCTAGTACCAAAAGCAGGAAGGTCCAGTTCACCCACCGGTCAAAGGCTTTCTCAGCATTCAAGGAGAGCAATTTCAGGTCCTCACCATTATCTCTTGAACACTGAATAAAATGTTCTGGACTACATCCACTCCCTGCCTTCCCCAAATGAACCCGACTTGTTCCTTATCAATCAATTTCAGGAGTACTGTTTTGATTCTAGAAGCAACATTTTGGAGTCCACATTTACGAGAGATATTGAGCGGTATGAAGCACATTCTAAGGGTTCTTCCCCTTCCTTATGGAGCAGTGATGGTCGCCTTCTCCAGGATGCCATTGAACATCTTAGTCAGATGTGGGGTGAGGACATCCACAGACTTTGTATAAAAGGTCTATCCTCCCTTGGGGCTTTCCATGATGCTATCCCGTTTATTGACGTTATCACATCTTCAGTGGCTCATCTAATTTTATGGTATCCTAACCTGGGTAGATGCAAGCCTCTATAGGCCATTGCTTTGTAGTTTTCTTTTCCTACCTACATAGATTTTGATTAAATCTCAAAAATCACTGTTATGTCCCCTGCGGTACTATCTATATTCTCTTTCCTGTCTCATTTTTTTATTAGCCCATCTTTCCTGCCTCTGGGCCCTTAGTCTACATGGCAACATAGAATTTGCGTTATCAGCTTTCTTTTAAAACCTTTGCTTCAAGAAGCAAAGCTTACCAAAAACTTCTCCTAACGCCAGCACTTTTAGTTCCTATTTTTTCTGCTTTAAGGCTAGTGATATTTCACCTTCCCTGCCTATTCCTCGCACTACTATCTCCTCCAATCCCTTTAATCCCCTCTTTAAATTGGCACAATTATGCCGTTTTTTCTTCCACCCCCCTTCTCTTATTAGTGACTCCCTGATTGTGGCTTTGACAGCGACCCTAATAGTACTCCGCTTCACCTCGCCCGTATCAATTTCTGTAAAAGTAAAGCTCTATCTCCTCCATGAGATCATTCGTGAACACAGCATCTTTACGCAAGAAATTGTTACATCGCCATAATCTGTCCCTGCTGGTAAATTCCTCTATATAAATAGGCATTATCATTTTGCGATCTGACTATTCACCATCTTGCATTTCGCTCCTCAGTACTACATACTCCTGACTGCATGCCATTAAAATATAATCTATTCTTGTGTATGTATTGTGTGGAATGAAGAAGGAGTAAGCCTTTGTCCTTGTGTTTAGCGCTCTCCATGTATCACGCATGTGATTTGAGTATAATCTTTCAAGGCTCCTTTGTTCTCAAAGGTTCTGTCTTAATGGGAGACTATCCCAGTTACAATCGGCATATTTATGTCCCCTCCTATGATCTCTAAGTTTTCTGACTTTTCTTGTGCCTCTCTTAAGGTTCTCTCGCCAAAGGCATATTTCACTGGTTGGGGCTATATATGGAGCATGAAGGGTTCATACCGAATAAAAGTTGTTTTGACTGACTTGCTAGGTATGGAGCTTAGTGTCACCTTCAGGCTAACCATGTAGCCCTGAACAATCAGAACTGTACTCTAGAAATCTCACTACTCCCTCTACTACTAGGTGTATTGGATGTCTCAAAATGATCCCCGCACCACCTTTCTTGCAACTCCCTGATGCCCAGAAAGTTTGCCCCATGTGCTGCCCAGGATTCTAAGTTCCTGCCCTTTCTTTAGTCTTATCTCCTGTAGAAAGAGTGTTTCAAAATCATTCTTTACAACCTCCCCTGCTACCAGTGATCTTTTTATTGGGGAATTCAGCTCCTTCATGTTCAGTGTCACCTCCTGTTTTATAACTGGGTCATTCCCCTTCATAGGACCCATAAACCTGCTATTCTAAGGGCGTTTTCAGGTGATGCTCCTCCAGATAGTCGTGTTATCTTTCTTAGCGGCATGCTGTGTAGTGTTTTTTCTGTTCTCCCATGAAGTTTTCCCTTCTTCCCCCTTTTTCCCCCCTCAACATAAATTTAACCGAACTCAAAAACAAACATTCCCTTAGACGCCTGAATTACCCCGGCCACCAGGAAGGGACCACAATGCCTCGCCGTCCCAATATATCACTACTTCCCTCTTTATCCAGTCATTTAATAACATTTCCTATGCCTCAATATAGTTCCACTACCATGTAATGCCCCCTGTTATCACGCCCAGGCCTTATGTCATCCACAGTCCTTGTGCCTTGTACATGGAGGGCATATTCATCTTTCTGAATTTCCTTGCATACCTTTACTGCGATTCTTTTTCAGGCTTTGTGGTGGGTGTCTTTTTTCGCTCTTCAATATTTTGTGGAGAAAATTACTTGCTTCTTCCACATTGGTGATCCTGAAGTGCTCACCATTAAATTCAAATATGAAAGCAAATTGGAATCTCCATCTGTATCTTATTCTGTGGGAGGTGTGACGAATCAAGGGAATTCGTCCCTTCTCCTCAAGGAGGCGGCATCCACTGAGTCTAGGGAGGTGAGCCTGCTGCGCGACACACTCCCTAAGGGCCCAGGCAAGTGGGACCTCACTGGGATGGACTCCCCCTTTGGGGACAAGGACTCTTGTTCCCATGAGGAACTCCCTGATGCCCTCCACATGATGGCATATTTGGGACTATCTAATACACAAAATAATTATAAGTTCCAAGACTGCAATGAAGAGAATGTGAACTTATGCCGTTACCAGAAAGAAAGAGAATTTGTCTCTCTAAATCAAAATCTCCAATTAACTGCGACGAGTGCGTTGAAGAGGGAGGACACACCAAAGGAAGAGGAGAGAGAGCGAGAGGGAGGAAAACAAATGCTCACAGGGGAGTCCTGAACGTAGAACACTGGAAGGAGGGGGGCGTGACCAGGCGGCATGCGATGCAGGCGTGCCCGTGATAGACTCTGTCGGACAGCTCACTATTGAGACCCCATAGAGTGTTAATTTGCTGGCTTCCCCCTCGGCGCACGCAACCCCGGGATCCTCCAACAACCGAGAGTGAGGTGTGCCACTCAGCAAACTGGCAGAGCAGTGCTAGCAGATAAAACGCCAATACATCAAAATGTATGCTCGCTCACCCAAGATGGCAGAGGCACTCTCCGAGGTTGCCGTGGAGGCTGGGGTCTGAAGCAGGTACCTGCGATCAGCACTTGCTGTCCCGCTGTGTGGGCTGAATCAGGGAAGACCGTAGCGGGTGCATGTGTCCTCAGCTGGTGGCTGTCATTTTCTGGTGCCCCAGCTCACCAGTGACATGGTGCAATGTTGGAGCCTCTGAGCACGGACGAATTGACAGCAGAGGGCCCCCGTGCAGGCGGGACTGTGCGTGCTCCGGAGACTCAAGGACGCCATCAGCCCCAGTGGACTGAGGCCATGCATTGCCCCCACTGCTGAAGGAATCGGGCGGCAACAGGTGGAGCCGGCCTCCTTGTAGCACTTCTGGAGGTTGGACCCACATTCAGCTGCCTCCCCAGAGCATTGGGAGCCTCAGGAATGCGGTGAGCTTTTGCAGGTTGGCATTAAGGGTAATCAGCGGGGAGTACGAGCTGGTTCACCAGTGAGGACTTAACTGGAGCAATGGGTGCATCTATTCATAGAAGTGGTGTGAGCTGTGAGGGCTGTTCTGACTTTCAACTTTTTGCAGTCCTGCGCTGGGGTTGATCTCAGGTGGTCGAGTTCTCCAAATCTCCACAAGTGTGCGGCGTAGGGCTCCTGTTTATTCCTCATTTGGAAAAACACTTGCCCACCTGGATAACCTGGCCCCAGATCCGGCAACTTGAGGCCAGGCCCCGAAGGGCTGCTTTCCAGGTGGGATTAGATTTGGCTTAGAATGTCCTAGCCCCAACCAAAATCTAAGTCTGGAGACATCAAGACCTTGCTCGCAATGCAGGATAGTAAGGCTAAGACTTCTCAAGCAATGATGGTGGAGGTTCATCCTTCTGAGGATGCAGTGATAACTAAACAGGATCTCTTCAACATTAAGCAAGACATCACGCTAGAGATGAAAGCTGCCAGTGACAATCTCTCCAAGTCCTTTGTGGAAAAGAACACTCACATGCTGGTGTTGGAATCCAGAGTCCATGATATGGAAACCACGGTCTGTGAGTATGCCCATGATAAGGCGGAACTCCTGAATTGGGTGGCTGGCCTCAAAGAGCAAATTTAATTGATCTGGGTCAAACAGGAGGACCTAGACAATAGGGCTCGGAGAAACAACGTTAGAATCCGAGGCGTCCCTCGGCTGATACAAGACCAGCAACTCAGAGATTATGCCTGGGATTTATTCCATTCCCTCATGGGCCTTCCTGACGATTCTGAGATTTCCCTGGACAGAAAGCATCGGGTCTACTCATCTTTTCAGCAGCGTCAAGCACCATCTGCCTGATGTACTAACTAGGGTGCACTTTTTTCAGCAGAAAGAGGCGATAATGGCGGCAACGAGGAAAAAAGAGGCCATTGGGCCTCATTACACGGACGGCGGTAACCATGGCGCTATTAGCGCCATGGTTGCCGCCGGTATTTTACCGAGTCCGCCATGGTGAATGGCGGAATTACCACCCTATTCCAAGGTGTGTGGGGGCGGTAATTCCCCATTCACCATGGCACTTCCCCATTCCCATTTCTGCCCCCATAGGGTTCAATGGGAATGGGGAAGGCGGTAATTATGGTATCGCAAATTGCGGTACCGTAATTACCTCCAAGGTCCCTTTGCGGGTCCCGTCCTTAACGGCTGGTAAAACCAGCCGTTAAGGTAGGGTCCCACAAAGGGACCTCGTAGTAAGGCGGTAAGGGTTTAACGGCACTGGTATCCTTACCGGTACCGGTAAACCCTTACCGCCATCCGTGTAATGAGGCCCATGTCTTTCGGGAAGCTACTATAACGCTTCTTCAAGACCTCTCGTCTTACACTTTGGAAAATAGGTGCAAACTTAATGTGGGGACAGCCTGGCTTCAATCACAAAGTGCGCTATAAATGGGGGTTCCTGTGCAATCTCTTATTTATTTATTTTTACATTTATGAAGCGCATCAAACCCGATGGCATCAAGGCGCTGTTACAAGACCAGTTACTCTTAACAAATGTACAACAGGACAGTACACTAGGCAAAGTATACCTGGCCGTTTATGCAAACAGCCACGTTTTTAGTCATCTCCGGAAGGTCCAGTATGATTGCTCGGCTCGCAGGGCCGGAGGGAGTAGGTTCCATTATTTGGATGCAATAGTAGGGAAACTTCTTTTGCTCGTTTGAATTTGGGTTGGATGAGGCGATGAGCATAGGTCACTCTAGTGGGTCTAGATGACTTTGCTTTTGAAGTTTTCGGTGGCAGATAGGGGGAGCTTCATTGGAGAGACATCTGTGGGTAATTGAGATCTTGTTTGAATACCACAATCGGCATTGAACTCTTGAGCCAGCAGCCCTTCACATCGTTGCTCCCTTTGCCTGTCGATATTAGGTTGCCAGAGGGCGGTGTTAGTTATTGGGTCAGGCAGTTGGCATGCTATGGGTTCCTTGAGTGCCCGACTAAGGCTGAAGGAATGAGGGGGTCACTCTCTTGGGGGGCTGTCCTGAGGAACCCCACCCAAACGTTATGTTTTTCAAGATTTTGTTCTTGCATTGACATTTGTATAAGAATGGTTAGTGTTTTTTTATTGGCATGGTTTTTTCTATTGTGTTGTTTCACAAATGAGCAAGTTCACTTATTTTATTGTTTGTGGGCTCCCCTTACAGTTCATGGTACTGGTTCAACAGCGGTGTCTCGAATCATACTTGAATGGATCACTAATGGCAACCCCTGGCCTCACGTTTGTTTCCCTGAATGCTCAGGGGCTAAACTCAAGTATTAAGCGGTGGCATGTATTGCATGGGCTGTGCGCTCTCAAAGCCACTGTGGTCTTCCTCCAAGAAACTCACCTCCTGTCGGGTGATGAACCATGGCCCCATAACAAACTCTACTCCAAAACTTATTTTGCCAGTAGTGGCCACAAGAAACGTGGAGTCGCCATACTGATCTGCAAGGATGCTCTGATCAGGGTGGTGGATGCATTGAGAGACGGTGAGGGTAGATATATTTTGCTTTCTGCTTTCTTGAATGGGTGTAGAATTATGTTGGCCTTGATCTACGCTCCAAATAATAGGCAGGATATCTTATCGGGCAATTTTTCCGGGATTCTGGCCGGTTATGCTGAGGGGGAGATAATAGTAAGGGGCTTTTTTCATCTTGTGGCAGACCCAACCGTTGATAAGTCATTAGGGGGCACTACTAAAAATGGGAAGAATTTTCAGGCTAGGGTGACTCTGTTACGTGACCATTCTCTCATTGAAGCCCGGTGCTTTTTTTACCCCTGGGAGCAGGAGTTCACTAGGGTTTCTCAAGGCTAGGTATGGTTCTAATGGCTAGTACTCTCATCCCAGAAGTGACAGGGATAGAGATACCCCCCCCCAAAGCCCTTTCGGATCAAGCCCTGGTCAGATTAACTATAGATCATGGGATTACGACACCCCCACCAACCAAGCCCTGCTGGAGAATTATTGATTTTGTCCTCCGGACATAGCAATGAGGAGCCACATAGAGAAATTCCATGCCAACTATTTCCAGGAAAATGATACAAGGGATCTAGGCTTCCGAGTGGTATGGGGCGCTGGGAAGGCAGTGATAAGGGGAATCCTAATTGAACAAACAGCGCCCCTTAGGATGGTTATAATGGCCCATTGTTTTCAATTGGAGGGAGAGGTCAAGGATAAAGAAAGAGAGCACATTCAAATGGGATCCTGGCGATTGTTGCGAGATCTCCGGGTGGCACAGCGGGCACTGGGAGCTCATTTTGCAGAGAAAGCTGGCCATTCTATTTGCCTTATGAAACACTTTAATTAATTATTGTAAGAGCAATAAGGCTAATAAACTCTTAGCAGCCAAGCTGTAGAAGCTCATATCCCGAAACTGTATTGGAGCGCTAAAGGACAGAGAGGGGCAATGAATAATTACAAAGGCAGGGAAATTGTCAGTCACAGAAGAGTATTTCTGCAGGGTGTCATCTAATCATCAGGGTGAATTTGCGCACACTCAATACCTTGTAGCCCTTGCATGCCTCC
This sequence comes from Ambystoma mexicanum, assembly GCF_040938575.1. Lineage (NCBI taxonomy): Eukaryota > Metazoa > Chordata > Amphibia > Caudata > Ambystomatidae > Ambystoma > Ambystoma mexicanum. Next base: position 1,304,705,435 of record NC_090922.1, read on the forward strand.
ATATTGTCCTTAGAGACATACAGGAAGCTTGGATAACAGAGCAGGAGTATTCCGGGCACTCCGTGTAGGTAAGGCCACATTCCCTGGCAGGTTTTCAAATAAATTGTATCAAGTATTTGCCCACACCCTGGTTCCCCACCTCACCAATATGTTGAATAGGGTGACAGATTTGATGGCTGAGTCAGCTACTTCCCTCCTTCTAAAGCCAGTTAAGGAACCAGAAGATTTCACAGCCTATCACCCCATAGCTCTGCTGAACACTGATGCCAAGTTATATAGCAAGGTGCTTGCTACCAGGTTGAGCGATGTACTCCATATTTGATCAATAATGATCAGACGTTTTTTTCTGAAACCCGGGTGCACACAATAACATCCAGAAGGTGGTTGATCTTATAGCCTTAGCTACTGGTGCTCAGGACAAACTCTCGATCTGATCATTGGACACGCATTGCGCTTTTGATAGTATGTCCTGGGACTCTCTGGGTGTGCTGTTGTCACCCTATGGGGTTGGGCCAAACTTCTCCAAGTATGTGATGGCAAACTTCCAGATCCCCTCAACAAGGTTGAAGGTAAATGGTCAATGGTCGTCCCTCATTAATCTTGAGAAGGGCACCCAGCAGGGATGCCTTTTGTCCCCCCTGGTGTTTGCTTTAGCCATGGAGTCTCTGGCTCAGAGGATTCGCCTGCACCCCCAGATCAAAGGGTTTGCGTTCTGTGGCATTAACAATGAAGTGGCATTATATGCTAACGATATTCTATGCTTCCTCACTGACTCGCTGTCGGCCTTGCCAAAACTAATGGAGATACTGGCAGAGTTTAGCACAACTTCACATGTTTATATAAATCACAAGAAATCATTGCATCAAATATCACTGAAGCTCCTGAAATCAAACTCCCTGAAAGCTCAATTCCGTTCCACTGGCCTCATCGGGAGATTTCTTACCTGGGTGTTCGCATTACGTCTAGATATGAATCGCCTGATTGTAGCTAATATTCCCCCATTATGGAAGAGGCTAAACATCTGTTAAAGCAATGGGACTTAAAGGAGATCTCCTTGGATGGATCAATGCTACTAAAATGGCACTGCTCCCCAAATTTCTCTATGTCTTTCAGTTGCTTCCACTCCATGTTCCGGAGCGGGATCTCATAGACCTTCAAAAGGAAATTGGGAAGTTTATATGGAGACAGAAGCAGCACCCCTAGGTTCCACAAAGGTTTCTTCTCAGGTCCAGGGGGATGGGAGGATTTAACGTCCCATCCATACAAAGGTATTTCTGAGCTGGTCAGCTGGTACCTATGTTAAATTGGGCTTCCGAAGAGATAACTCCGAAATGGAAGTCGAAAGAACAATGTAGTTCATCCATCCAGCTTTCTCACCTTTCCGTTCCTTTTAAAAAAGACCAGGTGCTCCAAACCGAGTCTCCTAGTAACAACAGATGTTACCCCATCAATTTGGGACAAGGCTTGTAGCCAATATGGGATTAGTTCTGGGCTGGGGCCTCTTTCCCCGGCTCTCCAGATCCGCGACTTTATGGCAGGTTTGAACAACAGGGCCTTTATGAACTGAGAAACGCTAGGTACACTAAGATTTGGTAAATGTTTCAAGGATGGGGCCCCTGTCTAATTTGTCGAGTGTAAAGAAAAGTTGAATCTACAGGAAACAGAGTGGTTTCGCTACTCCCAAATCCGTCACTGGATTACTTATGGTGGTGTACGGCCAGCTGATGCTTAGTCTCCGAATGGATTAGAACTCCTGATAGGGGATGGGCAGGAAACAAAGAACATTTCCTCTTGTTACTGTTTGTTAGAGCATGTACCCCCTGATGAGAAACTCCTCCACATGATTACTTGGGAACGGGAGCTAGGGATGGACATTTCAGAGGAATCCTGCCAGCGTGTTTGGACAGGGTGCACAAGAGCTCTCGCTGCACACTGGTAAAAGAGGGTGCACTGAAACTTTGCTTTCTCTGGTACATGGCTGTACTGTGGCAATCCTGCTGCAGTCTCTACCTCTCCTGTCCCCTTCCAGGCCCTCTGCATGGCCCTGGCTTCTCATTTCATCTGTAAAACTCAGGACATCCTATCCTTCCTCTCGCGTCCTCTCCCCCTCCTCCCTCTACTCTCGGCTCTTGCCCCCCTGAGGAAACCTCTCCTCCCCCTTCTCTGCCTTTCCTCTCTTCTTCCGGGATTATGTTTCTTGACAAGTCTGATCTATGAAAGTCTCGTCAAAACAGGTTCTCCCCTGTTTTTCCAAAACCTTCATGGACCACATTGACACCCTTGCTCCTGCCCTGGCTGACATATGCCACCACTCCTTTGCCACTGGAGCCTTCCCTTGCCCCCTGAAGCACTCTCTTCTCAAGAAACCCTCAGCCGACCCCTCCTGCCCGGCTAACTAGCACCCGATCTCCATCACTTCTTTCCTGGGCAAACTCCTGGAAAAACTGGCCATCTCCCAGCTTAATCTTCATACTGAATCTGGTGGTTGTCTCCATGATCATCAGTCTGGCTTCAAAGCAGCCGGAAGCATGGAAACTGCTCTCCTGAACATCCGTTAAGACCTGCTCTCCAACCTCGATTCTAATACCCTCTCTGTCCTCAACTTACTCGATCCCGCTTCTGACTTTGACACAGTCAACCATGCCATCCTGCTTAGCCGGCTCCGTGATAACCTGTATATCACTGATCAGGCCCTGGCCTGGCTGACCTCTTTCCTCTCCGATCAACCCTCTCAGGTCCAACTAGGGTCCTTTCTCTCGTCTATCTCTATCTCTACCTGTGGTGTTCCCCAGGGGTCTAACTCCCCTCCCTGGCTGTTCAACCAATACCTGGCACCTCTTGCCCACCGCATTGCCGCTCTCTTCCCCAACTTTCAGTGCTATGCGGATGACACTCTTCTCCTTCTCTCATCTCTGTCTGCTATCCAGGAGTGGTGTGCCGCCAGCGATCTCTGCCTTAATGCCAGTAAAACTGAGATTCTCCTCATCGGCACACCTGCTCTCTCTTTTCCTGGTACTCTCTGGCCGGCCTCCCTTGGTTTCCACCTTTGAGGCTAAGCATATCAGGGTCATCTTCAATACAACACTCTCCTTTTCTCCTCACATCTCTGACATCTCTAAGAAGTCACACTACCAACTGCACCTCCTCAGAGGCATTCTTCCTTTCCTCTGTTTTAATGTCAGGTTGGTGCCTCTTGTGCGCTCAGAGTAGATTCAGAAAAAAAACACTTTCGAACTTAGTTTCTAAATTCAGTTTAGGTTTATTCTTGTGTTCAAATTAATTGTATTATTTTCCATACAATGTTTTGTTTTTCGCTTTTACCTGTGATTTTTATCTGTAACATTACTTAAAAGTTGTACAAGCACAATCTCTGATAAGAGAATGCCCGGAGGCCATTTACAGGCTCATATTTACTTCTTGTTTTTTCGAGATGTAAATAATTTTGCCTATGTCTAATTTTGAGTATTTTCCACCTCTTAAATTTACGTTTTTCCTCCTTAAAAAACCTTTGTTACAATTTTTCTTCTACAGTCTTCTCTCCTGATGAACCATAGCAGAACCTATGGGGAAACACGTGTCGAGAGGGATGAAAGTGTAATATGTATGAAATTAATACGGACCATTTTTGCTTTTGGAAGAATAAGACATTGTGCGAATATAATACAATTAATTTGAACACAAGAAGAATAATCCTAAACTGAATTTAGAAACCAAGTTCGAAAGTGTTTTTTTTCTGAATTTACTGTGAGCGCACAAGAGGCACCAAACTGACATTAAAACTACGTCCAAGTATTGCTATAGTCCCAATAAAGGTGCCAAAAGTGCAGATCATAGTAAGAATTTAAACAAATAAATGGAATTGCCCAAGGGAAATAAAGCCACCAGTGACTGTAAATTTACACACAAAAATATGCTTCCTTTCCTCTCTTTCCCCCAGAAGCTCACTGTCTCCAGAGCTCTGGTTCTCTCAAGGCTGGACTACTGCAACAGCCTCTTTCTAAATCTGCCTGCTTCTACCCTCTGCCCTCTGCAACTCATCCAGACCAGGACTGCAAGACTTGTCCTTGGCCTCAAGCCCAGGGATCGTATCTCTCCAGCACTGACATCTCTGCACTGGCTCCCAGTGGCTGCGAGGATTAAGTTCAAGACCCCCTGCATTCTCCACAAGGCCTTCTGGGGCCTCAATACCGCAATCTCTCTTCCTAAACATATTCCTTCTAGAGCTCTCTGCTCATCCATCTCCAACTCTCTGAGGGTCAGTCGCTTTTCCAAGCAGAGAGTTGGTGGCAGATCTCTTTCTTCAGCTGGGGCCTCCCTCTGGAACAGCCTCCCTGCCTCTCTGAAACTTGAGCAGAACCACCTCCGGTTCCGGAAGCAACTCAAGACCTTCCTCTTTGCTTCCGCCTTCTCTCTTCCTCTCCCCTACTGATGACCCGTCTGATCCATGCACTGATCACCTGGCCACCCTCTGAAATTGGGACCAGGTCCATGCCTTTCCAGTTGCATCCCGCACTGCCTCTTGGCTCCCCCAGCACTTCTGGTCTGTATCTGTAACACTACTGTCCCCTTTCTTTGCACTTACAAGCCACCCGCTGGCTGCACGTTCTAGTACCTGCACTGTGCCACCCGTTGGCTGCACTTTTTTACCTGCACTTCTCCACGGCACGTCTCCTCTCCTCTTACTCTTCCCTGCACTTGTGCGATCTGAATGAAGCGCCTAGAAACACTTGTATAGGTGCGTTATAAATGCCATATCATATCCTATCATACTGTACAGATCAGCTTGGTCAACTGAGGTCCATTTGCGCTTGGGCGGGGGTCGGGAGTGCCTACATTTATTTGGCTTACCTGTCAATACGATTGTGAATTTTTCTAATAAAGTGGTTTCATGAAGGAAAATAATATAGGCTAGTGAATTTTTACAGATCAACAATAGTGAAATGTGATAATTTAGTTTGGGAGGGAATAATTCTTGTGTATGTAGGTTTGTGAGAAATATAACCTGTGCGTCGATATTCTAATTCATGATATACAAACAAGGTTTTGGAGTTCATTCAGTATTTTCACGTTGGTGCACATTCGGTTAGATATGCTTTACCTGTTTTTTTTTCAGTGCTTCCGTACAGGATCTTTGAAAATCAGCTGATTGATTGAATTCTTTTTAACAGTTTACTTTAAGTTGATCGATAATCAGACCGTGCCAAAAATTATGATTTTCCAACTCTGTGACAGGAAATGAGGCTTTGTTTTAAAGCGACTGGGATGTGATTTTAATTAATCGGAAGAAATAATTTACATTTTTTGCAGCAATATTTCCTTTTTTGCAGCAAAAATGTAAAGTAAATGCTACAATGTCATGTGGGATCTGTCCGAAAGAGGATCATTTTAATGTATGTTACCAGTTGTCATAACTAAATGTATATTCAAAGGGTGCATTGAATATTGGCTTAATACCTTTTCCAAATGTTCCTTAACTAGGAAAGCAGACACCATGAATCTTTCACATATGAACGTGTTAATGTGTTGTCCCTTTTCTGTTTCCTCTAGCGGATTGCTGCAAGAGCTGCAGCACCCTTGGATGCTGCTCTCGACGGTGCCTGTGCATCTCTGCCGTGGCTCTGGTGGTGTTAGCAATCATTGCTGTTGCTATTGCTTGTGCCACTACTTTCGCAATTCCAGCGAGAACTCCAGGTCAGGATTGCTTGTTCACTGTGCCACTTTGATAGGTAGTAATAAGATCATATTATAGCGTTAAGACCTGATCCGGCAGGCTGGATCGGGTGTTATCGGCCCGGGGTCTGAGTTAAAGGTCTGATCGAAGCTAGTATCATCTCTCTCTTTTCTCCCTTTATGCTGCCCCTCTAGTCACTTAATTGTGACTAAATTAATTCTGCCAGCAGGAGTACAAGGATGAGTAGTGGCTAAACCACCTACTCAGCCCTCACATTACTACAATACATGAGTAATCCCAAACATGCACAGTCAAGAGATATACCTCCTTTGCCTTTTGTGGTAATGTGGGTCCCAACAAATTCTTCTTGAAGTATTCAAGTCCAGTGATTAATCAAATATGAAGTCGTTGACCCCCCATTTTTTTAACATGTTTATTTTAAACCGTTTTCAAGGTAAAACATTACAAGCATATGTCAGACGGAGGATGATCTTAGAGTCCAATTCAGCATGATCAAGCGGGTGTTGCCAGACACCCCAATAAACAAGCTCCCTCCCTCCCCCCACCTTCCTCCCGTTCAAGTTCCCCTCAGGCCTGGTCGGGCGGATTAGTCTGTTGTTGGTGCCGCGTTTGCTCCCAGGGCCCATTGCGCAGACCGGGGTTTATGCGTCAATGCTGGGAAGTCCCGATCATAGTCTGGAACTGGGGCCCTAGAGTCTGCAAAGCGGTTTAAAAGGCCTGCCTTGGCCGCCGTGACTTGCTCTGCGACCAAAATGTCCCAAAGCTTAATCCACCAGAGGACTTATGATGAGGCCTCGGTTGTCTTCCAGGTGCGTGCAATTGTGATTTTCCCCCGCCAGTAAAAGCTGCGTGAGTAGCTTAGCTGTCTTCCCTGATCTTGAATAGGCACTTTGTGCCGGGGCCCCGAGCAGAATGGTTTCCTGGACCCTCAGGAGTACCACGTGGGTAATGTCTTCAATTACAGGGATGCATTGGGTCCAGAAGGATTGCACGGTAGGGCATGACTACCACATGTGAAAGTATGAGCCTCGCCTTCCACAATTATGCCAGAACTGGGGGTCTAGGGCTCGATTAAAGCGAGGAAGGCAGGCCGGGGGTAGTACCATCGCAGAAGCAATTTGTAGGCACATTCCTGATTAGTGATGTAAAAGGAAGTGCCGTGAATCCTAGGCCATATGTCCACCCACGTTTGGTCCTCCAAGGGGTGGCCCAGATCTGCCTCCCAATGTGCCATATAGGGGGCTGTCGTGGTAGGTTTGTCCTCTTTCAACAAGGTGTAGAGTGTGGAGATGTTACCCCGCTGTGGCAAATCCAGAAGGGTGAGTTCAAGGGGGGCAGAGGCCCGGGTGGCCGCCTGTCGAGTCTGGGGATGAGAGCACCAGTGTCAGAGCTGCGCATAGGATAACCAGTCTGCCTCGGTCAATTGAAAGGCTGCTTTACATTGTTCAAAGGAGCAAGGCTGGCCCCCCTCAAATAGCTGTCCCAGGGTTTCCAGCCCCCCAATAGACCAGTTTTTGAGGTTCAGCGGTTGAAAGCCCGGAAAAAAGGCTGGATTGTGGAAAATTGGAGGGGGGTAACCAAGCCACGGGGAATGCCTTTGTATTTCAGCGCCCAATACCACGTTTTAAGGGAGTGTTTAGTGGAAGATAAGATCCCTCCAGGTCTGCCGCAATAAAGGTGGATGTGTGGAAGAAATTTAAGGGGGAGCATGAGGCGTGATTGCTCCAGCTCTACCCATTTTCGATGCCCAGAGATTATAGCCCACGCCTGAACATGGGATAGTTGTGCTGCCACTTGATATTTCAGGGACCCCTAAGCCCCCAAGTCTAGAGCTGCCTGTCATGGTCTTCTGGGAGATCCTTGCTTTCCTACCCATCAAAATAAAGGCAAGCATTTGCCTCTGCACACATAAAAGAGAGGGTAGTGGGATCGAAGTGAGAAGGGATGCGCAGGCATAAAGAAACCACAGGAGGAGGTTCATCTTGCAAGCAGTGATCCGCCTGATAAGCGAGATCTCCTGTGATGTCCAACGTTCGAGATCTGATTCTAATTCTTTAAAAAGTGGGGGGAAGTTTGATAAATACATGTCACTGGGCCAAGATGGGATTTGGACTTCCAGGTAGGGAATGGATTTCCCACTCCATTGGATCGGGCATAAAGGTTCTAAGGTTGCCTGCTCCCCTGGATTCAGGCCTATCCCCAGAGCCGCTGATTTCCCAAAATTAATAGCGAAGCCTGCCACCCTCCCGAATCTACAGAGCTCTTTAAGGGCTGCGGATAGGGAGGGACGAATGTCCGCATAAAGGGAAATCCTATGCTGGAAGGTGCCAACGGTAAGGCCCCTAATGCCTAGGACCATCTGAACCCTCTGGGCCAGGGGCTCCATTACCAGGGCAAAGAGAAGTGGGGACAGGGGGCATCCCTGCCTGGTTCCACAGGTTAGGGAAATCGGATCCGATAGGTTGTGGTTGACCCGGAGGAGGGTTTTAGGGGGCCTGATAATTTGCTAAGACCAATTTGCGAAAAAATATGGACCAAAACAAAAGGCCTCCAAGGTGAGCTGTAAGAAGGACCAGTCCACCTTATCAAAGGCCGTGGAGGCATCCAAGGCCAGCACTGCCAGTTTATGAGAATCTTGGGAGACGATGTCCACCATATTTAGAGTCCTCTGGATATTGTCCCCAGTAGACAAAGCCAGTTTGGCCTGGATCTATCAGATTGGGCAGAACCCTCGCTAGGCGATTCGCCAGGATTTTTGAATAAATGTTTGCATCAATGTTCAATAGGGAGATGGACCTATATGAGCTATTTTCTTTAGTATCTTTACCGGGTTTGAGCAGGATCACCGTTATGGATTCTTGCATGGTTGTGGTGATGGATCCCGACACACCAAATGAGTTTAAGAGGGCTGTTAGCGGGGCCACCAGTTGCGGGCGGAATACTTTATAAAATCTTGTGGTGAAACCATCTGGGCCCGGTGCTCTCGGTTTCAGGGACTAAATGGCGGCCTCCACCTCCTCACCTGTGATCGGGCATCTAGTTTCTCCCTATTTGGCTGTTCAAGACTTGGGAGGATGGCACCCTGCAAGTATCGCCGTTGTTCCGCTGTGTCCCGGTGCGTTGCTGACATGGTGTCTGTGAGATGTGTCGCTGCTATTCGTAGTTTGTCTTGTTCAGCGGATTTGGGTCTTGCCCTGGGGGTTGCGGGGGCCCACTGTCATGTTTCTTGTCTGTGCTTTCGCCAGTTTCTCCGCTAGGAGTTTGTTCGCTTTATTGTTCCTGGCATAATCCTGGCATAATAAACTTGCTTGGATTTCGCCAGTAAGTGTGCCATCTCCTCCGCATGATGGGCCTCTAACTTCCTCCTGGCCAGCTGCAGGGCTTGTTGGGTTTTCGGGGACCAGCCTTTCTGCTTATGGTGGGCCTCAGCTATTTGAACTACTCCCTCAAGATTACTGCGGATCTGTTTACGTTTATGAAACTCCGCCCCATGTGCGATTAGTTCTCTCCGCACCACTGCCTTCATGGCGTCCCATGTAATAGCCGGGGAAGTATCTTCCGTTGGGTTTTCCCAAAAATAGTTTTTGATCACCGAGGCTATGGAGTCCCTCAGTGGCATGTTGTTCAAGACAAGGTCGCATAGGTTGCATCAGCGTCAAGGGGGCGGATCAGGGTCATGAGAACAGAAGGTCAACATGATCGGGGCATGATTAGAAAACACCTTTGATTCTATGCTCACATCGTTGACAAAGGCCAGGATTTGAGGGGAAGTCAGTATGAGATCAATGCGGGAGAAGGTTCGATGTGCATGCGAGAAGAAGGAGAAATCTTTTTTGCCAGGGTGAAGCACACTCCATGAATCCACCACCCCCACGGTGCGAAGCAATTGGAATCAGCTTATAGCAAGCTTAAAGTCTTTGGGGGCCGCGGGTGTGATCTATCCCAGATGGGATCTGGGACCCCATTTAAGTCCCCTCCTATGATGATGTGGCCTGCCCCAAAAGGGAAGAGGGTCTTTCCCAATGCCTCATAAAATGCCTCTTGTCCCTCATTAGGAGCATATACCGCTACCAGAGAATGCAGCTGTCCATATATAAGGCCCTTGACCGCCACATAACATACCTCCGGGCACCGCAGGGTTTCTAATATTTTGGGTCGGGTAGCCCTGGCAAAGAGGATGGCCGTACCCCATTTTTTCATTCCATTAGATGCCAGGTTTTGGAGCAGGAAATTTCTGTCATGAAGGCGGGTAGAATCCGAGGGCTGCATGTGAGTTTCTTGCAAAAAGACCACCAAGCCTTCCATATCTTGAAGCCACTTCAGTGTGGACTTCCATTTAGAGGGGGAGTTGAGGCCTTTAGTATTCAGAGAGTTGAAGTTTAACTTCTGGCATGGTGGGGGCGTTCCCAGGGCCAGTTGTGGGGACGTGGCTACGGGGTCTTCAGTCGCCATCAAGGACTTCCATCATCCTGTTGTCACAGTGCAACCAGGAATTTAACTGAAGCTTCAAACGTGAAGCAGTAACATCAACCTTGTGGGAAGCCAAGTTTTTCCGGTCAGCCTTTCCCTTAGCCAATAGGGCTAACACAGTTTGTGATGTACTCCAAGGGCTTCTAGGTGACATTCACCTCAGAGTCGGGCATGTGCCATGCGAAGCCCGCTGCCGATGAGTGATTCTTCCATGTCCCCACGCATGTTGTTATTCCAGGGTTCACCAAATGAAGGCTTGTTGTATAGAGGGTGGTGACCCAGGCCTTAGTTGTTACTCAAGTTATGGCTCAGTGGCTCCCCAAAAGGTCATCGTCCATTCTTCTCCTTCTGGACTTTCGTCCAGGTCCAACGCTTCGGTTTCGGGGGGAGTTCTTCAGAGCCACTCATTGGCAAGTCAAGGGTGGTTCCATTTTTCTTCTCAGGTGAGATGGGACACAAGATCGAGTCAGCATCTTCCAGGTGGCTAATCGTTCGGGGGACCCCCTTGTAAGCGAACTGGAGAGCGGTGGGGAACAGCCAACGGTATCTAACATGTTGGTCCCAAAGAAATAGTGTCAAGGGCCTCAGGGATCTCCTCTTCTGGATAGTCGCCATAGCTAGATCTTGGTAGATTTGAAGAGGGGAGCCCTGAAAGATCTCCATGAAGGCTTCCTTGCTCGTGTAAAAATGGACCCGGGTGATGACAACAGGGGGGGGAGTCAGAGTCCAGCCCTCGCCGGGGTCGGAGTCTGTGGGTCCGGTCCAATATGAGTTGGAAAGAGATTGAAAGAGGTCACCCACATATTCTGCCAGCTTCTGGTCCGGGACTGTAGAGGGGACACCCGAATTCAGAGGGTATTCCGCTGAGCTCTGTTCTCCAAATCTTCCTGCTTGTGTTCTAGGATGTCCTTTTTTGTCAAGTAGGGCTTGCATCGTGCGCTGTATTTCCAGGAGCGTGGCCGCATGTTCTTGGGTCAGGTCTTCCACTTCTCCTACTTTTTGTTCCACCTCTACGACCCTCTGCTCTGTTTGTTCCACTTTAGTGGTGAGCTCCATCATGCCAGACTGAAATTCAGCTTTAATGTCCTGCATAAAAGCCTGGATGTCTCCCCTAGTAGCAAGTTGACTCTCGCTATCCAAGGAAGCTTGTGGCGGGGAATTCAGCGGTTCTGTCTTTTTCCCCTTGTCGGATGGGAGCAGCAAGGTGGCAATGTCCGCACTCTTCAAGGATTTAAGTGTGTATAGACATCTCTGTCAGGACCCAGGGAATACTGCAGAGTCCTCCCAGAGATTAGCAGTTGAGGGGCAGTTGAGGGGGAGTGAAAGCCATTTTGAGGAAGGGGCTTGGCAACTCTCCAGAGTCTTACGAGGCAGGCCTCCCAGGACAGGTCCACAACTGAGTGAAGATGGGTGCTAGCACCCCAGCCACGTCGGGTCTTTGTCTGGGGTAGAGAAAGTTACTGTGTCTGCTAGCCTCCAAGGGTGACGGGGTGGATAATGTCTTGCTGTTAATTCAGGCCCCCTGTACCTGGTGGGTCCCCCTCGCTCAGGACCTGAAGTAGCGCTCCGCACAGGCCACTGTGCTTGGCTCAGGAACGTTGAAGTGGCCGTTCATTAAATGTAGCAGTTATAATGAAAAAGCGTGGGCTAATCATTAAGGTGTTGCAGGCCAAGTGAAGCAGAGGGTCTCAGAAGCTCTGGGCTTTTGCCAAGTGCTGAGAAGTTAGAAAGCCCGGGAGTTCAAAGGTGGAGGTAGTCCAGCAGAGATCAGTGAGGGAACCCCGCTGGCGTTATGTTGGGCTCTGTGGGCCACACTGCAGGGCTACCCCAGCAGACGACCCAGCATATGGGCAGAGTAATGGTGGGCAGGGGCGCCCTAGGATGTAGTTGCTCATTGGGGTGTTAGGGTCAGAGAAGAAGAGCAATGGACATGGTCCCCAAAGTGGTGGCTCTGAGTTGCAAGGCGCCAGGAGGGTTTTGCAGGGGCTATTCTTTACCTCAGGTGCACCTGCACAGACATGTGAAGTTTATCTCCTCGCCTCCGTGCATCGGTGGGTTCCAGGTCCACCGCGGTCCCCACAGTAGGGCCGCCACAGCTAACAGAAAGCATGATAGGCTCGGGAGCACTGCCAGAAGAAACAGAGCGCGATGATGGGTTTGGTTCCCCTCGCTGTAACAAGCATTGGCTCCAGCGTAGTTTTCACTCAGGGGCCGAGGCTGTGACGTGCTCCTCGTTGCATGGGCGGATACTGCCTCCTGTAAGATCTCGGTTGCGGAGGATTCAGTCCACGATCCACACGGGCCACGGGGTAAGCACTCTACAAGCTGTCTGCTCCTCATGTGGCACTAAAAGAGGCTCCAGCCCGCCCTCATGCTGTGCTGGGCCCCAGATCCACAGTCCACAGCCCCAGCAGGAGAGCCAGGACCCCCCCATGGGAGCACTCACCGAAGATGGAGGACCGGAGAGGGCGCTCGGAGGACGCAGGTTGTGTTGGTCGGCTCGGCCCCCCCCCCCCCGGCAAGCAGCAGGTCTTTCTATGTCAAAGACTGCACCCGGGGGTCGGGGCCACAACGCACTCTCCTCAGAGGCAAGTGCCAATTCGGTTCTGGCTCAATGTATCCGCGGCAGCAGCCGAAAGGGCAATTCACAGTTGAGAAGTGGGGGTACCCCCCCGGGCCTCCTCCAGACCGAGACGGCTGGGCTGTGAGCCGAGTCCTCTCTCTCTTCGTCTTGCGACGCATGTCTGCCATTTTAGACATGCTGGAGTGGGGGCGGGGGAGTGAGCTAGGAATCCGCTGCAATCCTGGAATCAGAAGCGAGCCGGAGCCTTAAATCGCCACCATCCAAGCATCATATGTTGGGGCTCTTAGAATCACCTTTTATTCGAATTTACTGCCTGGAAACAGGGTCATTATAGGCAGAATAGCGGGCTTCAAATGGAGGCCATTAAAGGAGCTGCCTCATCCCCGGTGCTCCAGGCCACGCCCCCCTTTGTCCCTTTTTAAAGGTAAAAGTCCATAGGTGATTATACAAAGTCAAACGTGGTTTAAGAAGTCCAATCACTGTTCTTGTGACAAGTGGTCTTCGCTTTCTTTCTTGCATCATACTCAAAGTGCTTTGTGCTGAACGAAGTGGAGGAAACAGGAAGGAAGAGGAGGTACAGAGAGAAAAAAAAGATGGTGGAAGCCTGCTGTGAGGCTATCCTACTGCAGAGAGGTGTTACAGACCTCACAAAGGATCAAAGGAGAGGCACAGTCTTGCATCTTTTGCCCAAAAGACAAATCGACAACTTTGGAGTAGTCAACTTACTCCAAAGTTGTTATTTTCAAAGTCATTGTTTTTAAATTGTCTCCCTTCTCCAATAGTTCCCACTCCATAACTCCCTATTTTCCCTACTTAACCCTTTCCTTGTTCAAAGTATTAGCTTAAATGTATCAAATCCTGCAAAAGGTCAGTACACATAACCCTTATGCTTAGTTCATTTATTTTCTTCGACTTTTAGACCTAAAAATGGTTTTGCAATCATCTCTATCCATCTCATATTGAGCCAGCTCACAATTGGATGTTAGGTTTTGACTGTGATACCTTTCCAATTAATTACACTAAGCATGGCTCAAGTGAGTTTTGAAAACCCCTTGTATTTGTCCCACAAACAAATCACCAAGCACACAAATAAAACATTTGCATCACTATCCCGCTCAGGTTCAGAATACATTCTTTTTGAACTAGGACATGACTATAAAGCAGCTGAAGTATGGCTGAAGCTTGTAAGAGAATATTGACTTTGTAATCGATATGTTAGATGATGTCCTTTCTTCTTTCTTTTTAGTAAATCGGTACTGCATGACGTCAGCTAACCTTACAGGCTTCCTATGTGATGACAGAGTAAACTGCATCCCAGCTTCGGAGGTCTGCAATGGAATGAAGAACTGTTTAAATGGCGAAGATGAAGAAGACACTTTGTGCAGTAAGTAGTTTTTGTTTCTTGGTAAAGTATGAAATCCAATTGCAGCTGTGTGTATAGATGCTTCTGCAGACGGGCTGCAGGGTTAATAGCCCCCAGACTCTATGTATATGCCCTTCCGTCCCCCTACCCCAGTACCTGGCATAATAATTACGGTGACAGTGTCTCCACTTATCCATTTGGGGCGGATGGTAGATGTTGTGCAGCACATCTCTATATATATCGTGACCGCTTGGCTAGCTTTGTGTCTCACATTTTCTGTCTGCTACTTACCAGAATGCAAGAACTACAGTCCAAACTATATTATATGTCTTCTTATTTATCTTAAATCATTGTCATCGTATTTATTCAACATTACACCCAGGAGCATCTTTATGTGAAACCATTCCTTAGCGTGTCCCTTTGACAGTTTTAGTCGATACTCATTACGCTCTTTACCTCTGTATGAGGTATATACTCTCATCTGCTCAGACAGCTAGAAGATAGTTTATCCGATGGCTGGGAAACTTTGTGGGAGATTTGGGGGATAATATCGGGCAGTTTGCAGGACATCTACCTGTCCTGATCTGAGGAATCTTTAACTGCTAGAAAGGAAAACTGCCAGTTGTCATACAGATCATGGAAGGAGGAATTATGCTAAACTGGCAATTTTATTTAGGACAGGCACACCAGAGCATGGGAGCCGCTTTAGGTTCCGAGGAGACTGACCTCAAGTATAGGTTTCAGGATGTTAGGGTCCCCATCATATCAGGGTCTCTTGTTTCAGATCTAAATGAACAGGAGACACATTCTCCTCCAGATCCATTTTGGAAGAACTGTAGCAGACAGGTCTGGGAAATACAGAGCAAATACATTCTCAAAGTTATGTTGCCTGTCCCAACATCCCTAAATTCACTGCAGAGGGTCGAAAGAAGTTAACCCCCATCTGTCTCTCTCACAAGAGGTTCTCCTTAGTGGCTTAGACCATCAGGAGTGGACTGGAAAACAAACAGGTTTTTTTCAAAGTGGCCCCATATCATACGCAAGCAGGACCAACCTCTCTAAGGGTTTGGGTTGTTCTCCCACAACAAAATGTGGAAATAATTGGACCAAATATTGAATTTTAAAGCACATGCCTCCCTATATAGGGATTTAAAATAAGCTTTATAACGCATTTCTTAACTTCAAAGGTATGTTGCGGCTAAGGAGAGAGGGAGGAAGGGGATAGGGTGCATGGGTGGAGGGCAAGAGGAGCAGAACACTAAGGTACCTGCACAAAAGAGGCCCAGGGTGCAGATGCCTGCGGCAAATGTCCATAGTTCCCTGTGTGCCAGTCCACCAATGAAGACCATGCTTTGGGGTCGGAAAAAAATATGAAGGGGTGCCCTCTGTAGCAGGGACAGGCCCTGAATACTCCATGAGGAGCTCGGCAGTCACTAGATGTTTATGCTCCTCCTACCGGCTCCAGCACAGGAACTCTGCCTTGTCCTATCTCCCTCCAACTCATGTGCAAAAAGGGAGTTCTTCATGCTCTCTTTCGCTCATAGCTACTTGAACACTCCATGCCGGGCACCTTCTAATCTGAATTTCTTTGTTTTTATTAGGAGTTTCGGTCACTAAACCAATGCAGCAAGGTATTCCTGTCTGTACAGTTGGTATGTGTCTTTGATTTCAAAGTCCTTTTTAAAAATAAAAAATATGTTTTTACTAGCTGATATACCCAGCGTTGCCCAGGCTTTCATTCCCTCATAGGTACAGGTAACTCTGCAAAATGTGGCACAGATTGATCACACGGAGTGGAATTGTATAAGGAACAAAGCTTTGCCAAGCCACAAACCCACAAACAAATATTGACTTTTGCTGAAATCTGGGGAAAGGGGTGGGGTGTCCAAATGTCATGTAGCCAGTCGGGAGGGTACCAACAGGTGACTGTGCAAAATGTGGTGCATATTGGTGAAACAGCGTGGAATTGTATAGGGATCATACGCAAAGCCACAAACCCGCATTTTTACTTTTGCTGTCTTAACCTTTTTTTGGGGGTGGGAAATCGCAAAATCGGAAATCCTCTGGAATCGCCTATTCTGATAGCACAGGGCTGGACCCCGCTCCACCGCTGTGCAGGGCAATGGGTGGGGTTGGTCACATTTCACTATCAAATTTCACTATCGCCAGTACACCCCAGACTGGTATGCTGACCTTGTGTCCTAAAATCATCAATCTCCCGAAATCACCTATATTGATAGCACAGGGTCGGCCCCCACCCTGTGCAGGCCGAATGGGTGGGGTTGATCAGATTTCAGTATCGCCAGTACACCCCAGACTGGTATGCCCACCTCAGGTCAACATGTCAGCCCACCAACTGTTGTGGGGCTGGAGCCAACAATCGTAAAATCGTCAATCTCACAAAATTGCCTATACTGATAGCAAAGGGCCAGACTCACCTCTGTGCAGGGCGAATGGGTGGGTTGGTCAAATTTCACTATCGCCAGTACACCCCAGACTGATATGCCGACCCTGGGCCACAATTTCAGCCCACTAACTGTTATGGGGATGGAGCCAACCCCGAACATACAAACATACTTTCACAAATATATATATAGATTAAGGTTTACAGAGGGCATGATGCATATCAAGGAAAATATGCTTGGTGCTACAAGAGTTTCAGAATGCGTTGCAGCAAATAACTTCACTTTTTTAAGTACATCATCCAGAAGCAATTAAACAATGGCAAACAACTTACAATAGATCATCCTCCTCCTTCCTTCCCTCCCCCCCTCATCGGGTTGATGGAGATCAAGTTGCCAGTCTCGAGCAGTCTCGAGCAGGTGTGGTGTGATGTGTGGGGAATTACGGTGTTCAGGTCTTTGGGGTAATCAGGTAAGTATCGGGTGTGTCTGTTCTTTTTGGCCATTTGGTTTATCTGGGAGTAGTTGGTGGTGTCTTATCCCCCCATGTGCGATATATAGTGTTCCAGCAATGGCAACCATTCCATATCAAGGGGTGCGTGTGATTCCTTCAGTATCGCAGTTAGGCTTTCCATTTCATATATGTCATACGATTTTGCTAACCTTTGGCAATGTGTTGGAAGGTAGCTTCTCTTCCAAAACAGAGTAACATGACCTCTGGCTGCCAAAAATAGGTTTCTTGGCATGTGTGATAGCAGTACGTTGGTGTCATCTTGTTGCTCAATGCTGACTAACACTAGGAGTGGTGATAGTTATCTATTTATTCTATCTATTCCCTTGATCCAAGCTAGTACCTTTCTCCGTTAATGTTGTACAAGGGGACACACCTACCACATGTACCAGTATGTGCTTGTCATGCCACAATTTCTCCAACACACTGGGCTGACATTGGGATACATCTTTGATAGTCTGTAGGGGGTCAACTGCCATCTGAATAATAGAATACGGTTGTGCATCTTATACTCATTGCTGTGGAAGAGGGCCATGGTGCTTTAAAGACTACTGGCCAGAATTCTGTGTCGTTATCGAGTTGCAGATTGTTAGCCCACTGTTTTTGGGTGTTAGGGGTTCCAATGAGACCCCTGGTTAGGAGGGTGTAATATATTGCTGATATTAAGCCCTTTGTGTCACCATATGTGTTAAGATTTTTTTTTAATTGTGTCAGGGGGTGTTGCAGGTCATTTGTCCAACAGTGGTCAGTACCACTTTCTGCTGGAGATAAAGCAGGGGCGGTATGGCGGGTATCCCAAGGCTGGTTTCTAGTTTGGATTTATGTAGGAAGTGTCCTCCTTTCCAAGCTTGACCTGCTCTAACCAAACCCGCTTTAGAGTATGGTTTGAATCTCGCAGGGTCTATTATCTTGTCTCTAATCGGGGGAGCCCATATGCAACTGAGGGGTGATAGGCATGATGTGATTCCCCCTGTTTCTCTAGATCTCCTAACCAGATGCCGAAGTACCCATAGCACTGGGCGTGACTGTATTTTGTTCAGTAAGCTTCTATAAGGAACCCAGAGCCATTCCCCCATGGTGACTGGTGTGAAAGGGTGATTCTCCATTGAGACCCATTGTTTCTCTTTATTTTCCCTTAGGTGTTCTACCAGGACACCGAGTTGGGCGGCTCTATAGTGTTTGTAAAAATCTGGTTATCCGGCCCAGCCCATATCGTTAGTTAAGATCAGTGTCTTGTAAG
The DNA here is from genome assembly GCF_040938575.1 of Ambystoma mexicanum. Taxonomy (NCBI): domain Eukaryota; kingdom Metazoa; phylum Chordata; class Amphibia; order Caudata; family Ambystomatidae; genus Ambystoma; species Ambystoma mexicanum. Next base: position 1,304,723,697 of record NC_090922.1, read on the forward strand.
CAATACATGGTCTCTTTACTGTGCATAGGAAGGTCAGAAGTGTACTTTTGAGTTTTTTCTGAAAGGAAGTTAGCACAATCAAGGGTAGTGCCTGAAAATGATATGCTAGTCAAGGTAAAACCTTACATTGTATTGTGGTGAGGTGAGCTGCCCATGATAGTGTGATTTTTGCCCAGTTCTGGAGGTCTGTTTTTATTCTGTCCCATAAGTCCGGGTAATTACTACCACGCATGTTATGGAAGTACATTGTCATATTAACCCCAAGGTAATAGTGTCTGTTTGGATCTGTAGCCCATTATTCGATATGATCCCGACTCTTGGGTAGGGGTTCTTTGTCAATGGTAACGCTACTGTTTTTGTCATGATAACTTTGAATCTGGATAGCTTCCCATATGCGGTGATGGTCATGACGAGGGCTGGAATTGATGTGTCATGGTGTGATATATACACCAGAATATCATCTGTGTATAGGGCTAATTTACATTAGATATCCCCTATTTTCAGGCGCTGTTTTTGTTCCCTGTATTTGTATGGATGTGGCTTATGGTTTCAATGTAAGGGCAAAAATGTATGGGGGAAAAGGGCATCCCTTGCGTGTCCCTCAAGTTAGTCGGAACTCCTGTGAGGCCACTCTGTTAACTATGATCTTCACTCTAGTGTTTTGATATAGTGCCAAGGCTCCTGTAAGCCATATAGGGCCCAGTCCTATTTTCCTCAACACGATTTCCATGAACTGCCATTCGACCCGGTCGAAAGCTTTTTCAGCATTAACTGATATTAAGACAGGGTCGATTGATCTATCATTGATCCCTGCAATGAGGTTTAGTGTTTTACGGATGTTGTCCGCCCCCTGTCTGCTTCTGATGAAGCTCACTTGGTCGTTGTGTATTAGTTATGAGATTACCAGGTTCAGTCTTTCGGTCAACACAGTGGCGTATATCTTAGCACCAACATTTATCAATGCTATAGTTCTGTATGATCCACAGTTCAGCTTGTCCCTTTAGGAGGAGTATAATCCATGCTTGTGTTTATGAGTCTAGGACCCGTCCGCCGTCTAGTATGCTGTTGTAAAGTATGGTTATGAAAGGGGCCAGTAGGGGCTATGTCTTTTATAAAAAGCTGGAGTTTACCCATCCTGCCCTGGAGCCGAACCCGCTTTTAATTAGGATATACCCTTGAGAATTTCTTTGCCGTTTATGGCGGCCTCTACTGTTGTTCTAGCTACTGAACTGCCGGTAGGGAGAGCCTTTTGAGGTAATCTTGCTTTCTGCTGTATAGAGCCTGGCATAATGATCACTAAAGCTTTGCGCAATTTACGCGGCTTTGTTGAAAACTGTGCCCTTCTCATTTCAGATTTTAGAAACTGACCTTTCCGCTCTTAGTCCGCCAAAGGCAGGCTGCTAGAATGATTTGTCTCCTTTCTCGTAGTAGGTTTGTTTTGACATAACGTAGCTGTGTGATTGCTTTCCCCTTCCAAATGTCCCCAAGTTCCTTACGCAGGTTTCTAATCGCTGCTAGTCACTCCTCTGGGTCCTCCCCTATTCCGTTCAGGGCACTCGCTTTGTTCTTAATCATGTGCTTCAATGTAGTTCTGTGTAACATTCTCATGACTCTGAAGGCAATCGGCATGGTTGCGTTGCAGGCTTGGTGCACTGTATTTCACCCTGTGATTATGCCTTGTGATCGGCCCGCTGTGTTGCTAAATTCTCAACCCCTAAGCACCAACAGACATTGTATCTATTGTGTGTTACCCGTTACGTGTTAGTGTCCTGCAAGATATCAGCTTTGTGATGCTGGTTGTACTTGGGGAGGCGGAACACTGACCTTATCTGGGAGGCGCACCTCCACTCTCAGCCGTCAGGCCCACCACTGATCGGGGGGGCGGATACCTACTGGGCCGACCCCGGGTGGGTTTTCTGGTGGCACTGCACATCAGCATTTTCTGTGTGCCATGGCTGTCAGTTTTGTGGGGGGCTCCATGTCCTGCTAATTGAGAATCCGCCTGTGCACACTTCTGGTGGGGCCGGCAGCAATCGTGGAATGCAGACATGTGTGTCCTGCAACTCTGCACCTTCGTCGTCGACCACGTCACTGCAACATCCGTCACAGTTTGGGCCGTGATTTTCCAGATGCAGTCTTCGCGCAATCTGGCCATGGAAGCCAGCAATTTTTGGAATGCTGCTTCTGGACATCCTTATAGTGCTGCAGTTTTAATTTTGCTTCATTTTGTTAGAGGTTTTTGCCCATTTTAAGGGTTGTTCCTTGGTGGGCAAGGGAGACAGTGGATTAGAGCTCCATTCCATCTGCACTCACTGGTGTCTCTCAAAGTCCCTTTTCATGATAAATCAGCAAATCCAGGAAAAGAATTTCCACTGTCGTGGAATAAATGGCAATTTTAATGTCTGACTCACAAATATTTGACGATTCAGCAAATAGCCTAAACTCTGTTACCTGTTTGTTCAGATGACAAACACATCATCAATATACCGTTTGCACATTTTGATGAAATGACTGTATGGATTTTGGTTCAAATCAATATATATGTATTTTCTCATAAGAGGCTATTAATCGGCACTAGTAGGGGCACCGTTCCTGCCCACCTGTTCTTATCATAAGAAATCATTTTTATTGAGTATGAACTCTGCCAGAGCCAACAAATTCTGTGGCGGTCATTTCAGTCTTTGCCCGAGTACATCTTCAATAATACCCACCTCTTCATCCTCAGGACTGCTGATGTCCATCCTGTGGAATGTTGGCTTTCTGCATCCAGGGTAAGAAAAAGATTGGAATTACCACAAAATATAACCCCATCCATGTTTTGGATCAAATGAGTAGTGTCTCCGAAGGAACTGGGAATATGTTGAACATGCTTCTTTTAAAAAGTAATTGTTTAAAATAAAGGTTCAAAAGTAGAACCCATCTTGGAGGCAATCAGTCTGCCTGGGGAATTACTTTTGTGTGTATGTTTGGCAGAACGTACTTGCCGGGACCCACAGGTCTTTCCGCACCAAACACTCCCCTTCTTGTGTAGTGATCCATCCCCCTGGTTAAGGCTTTTTCGACCAATCCATGAATGGTGATTTGCAATTCATCTGCAGAGCTTCTCATTAATCAGTATTGTGTAGTTGCCCCATGCTTATATTGTCCTACTCTATTGTACCAAGTATCACAATCCATTCCCTTTATCTGCCAGTTTCATAGTAATTGTATGGGCACTTTTCAGAGAACGGAGTGCAAGTCTCTTTCTTTTTACGATGTTCTGAGAAATATAGGAAAGCTGTTTTCCAATGTTTCTAATCGCTCTCAAACTGTATGTTAAGATCTCTGAGGCCATGCCATTGCTGGATAGACAAATGGTGGGTGGTACCTTTAGGCCTGTATTGACTTCAGAAGGATGATCATAAGTATGTTGGGAAAAATAGCATTGAAGTCCCATTTTTCTGAAGAAAGTCTATATTTCTGACTTGAGCATAGCAAACCTGGTCCAATATGCAGGCACAAACAATAAGCCTTTGGTAAAAACACTAATCTGGTGTCAGGCCTCTAGTGTACAGATAAAATATAGGTAAAGCATCTACTATTTTATGTTCACCTGCCTGTTGCCACCTCTCATGGTCTGGATTTAACTTTGAGGGAATCAAGACCCCCTTCTTCTTCCCCTGCTTCCTCGCCTGGGAAAAAACGGTGTGCAAGCAAATCCATCAATCTTTTATAGAGGGATTGGAAGTATTTGCGTGTCCACTTGGCGTCTTACCGCTGGTACTCTCAGATGTGCCATACAGAAAGTGACATTTTCTTTAGGCTTCCTCCATTTTCCTTAAGTCCTCTCATAACAAGAACTTGTTTGTTGCTGTTTGTGGAAATAACCTGATTTCAGACAAGGATACATGGTTTCTTTTGAATAATGGTTTTATTTGATTGGTTCGATGATTCAATGAATTTGTATGAAATTGTTCAATCTCCTTTTTACTAATTTTTGGACGTCAAATGGATTATCTATCTTTTTCATCATTTCCTCTAAATCTTTATTATGTGGCAAGGCCGATAGGAAATTAAGTCAGTAACTGCACTGCTTCCAGACTAACACACTGCAGGCATGTTGACTAAGTTTAAACAGTGAAAAACAACCTATTGGGAATCCACTGCCAAACAGCCATTCTGTCCAGAGGAAAAGGAACAGGGTACAAGATAGTCTAGCAGCATTGTGAAACCTTTAATGCTCTTGTTCCTTGGGGGAAGTTGAAAGAGAAACTGGCTGAAAGTGAAAGAAGGGCAGTGGAGAATTTCTGAAATAAAAAGGAGTTTAGAATGGAAGGAGAATTAAGGAAGGGAGCAGTTCATAGGATCACTTGGTGCAGGCCCAATTAGTCTTGCTTGTCAGACCGGTGGACCTACCACTTGTTTCTATTCTCACCCTGGCTTCTGCGGGATGCCTGGCCAGTGGGGCAGGAGCAGGAATGGTCTGCATTTGGGGTCATGAAATAACTGTGAGGCACCCCTCATTAATACTGTTACGTACCAAGCAAATGGCAGCAGCCGAAATCCAAATATCATCTGCGTAATACACTATATATAAAAGTGGTGCTATGCAAAGAAGTTGAAACTTGTTCTTACTGTCTCTACAAACACTTGGAAGCAGCCGAACGAAGGATGTAGGGTCATTAGAACTATACAATCATTACGATGAGTGTGGATTTGAGGGGGCTGTTCCGCTTGCTCCATGGCTGTATGTGTTTGGCATGCCAGCGGAGTGAAGTGAGAATATGCTGCATATCCCACCTGTCTCCAATAATAAAATATGCTTGTAAAGAAGTGTCCCCATCATAAGAAACACTAAAGCTTGTTAGGGTTTACAAAAGGAGAGTACAGTAATGAGTTTCCCAAGTTCAATAACATCTGTTGGTATGGCACATCAGCTTTCTTTAATGCTTAAGAAGTGGATATATGTTTTGCTTCCCAGTCTACAAACATTGGCAAGAACATCATTTGCCAATACCCCGGTGCATTTGTTTGTGCTTACTCCTCGGAGAATGTTAGATGTTTATTTTAACGGATGCAGCTATAGATATTTTTTTTAACTCTATCATACTTTGGTTATACACTTATAAGACAGAACACCTGTAAGGTGCAGTCAACACTATGCCGTAAACAGCGCCGACCCTTACCGCCTGAGTACGAGGTCCCTTAGCGCCATGGCGAATTTAACACCTGCTTTTAGCAGGTGTTAAAATCCATGGCGCTAAGGGACCATGGAGTTAATTACGCCACCGTAATTTACGGTGGCGTAATTAACGCCTTCCCCACTCCCATTATGCCCTATGGGGCAAAAATGGGAATGGGGAAGGGTAAATGGGGATTGGGGACTTACCGCCCCACCAAGGTCCGAATGGGGCGGTAAGTCCGCCAACCACCATGGCGTAAACGTAGTTTACGCCATGGTGGTAAAGTCACGGCCCAGGCGGTAACTTACCGCCTGGGTCGTGATGAGGCCCAAAGACTGTAACAAATACTGCATCACGTAAACATTATTGGATCAGCAGACATCTGTAATTAACAAAACAGATACACAGCACCCTTGATATCTCACCATATAGCAAGACTACAAATCAATTTACATGTACAAACACCCACATCAAAGCTGTCCATCCTGTAGAGCCTGAGAACCAGCTATGTCCGCAGAAAACAATATATTAAGTCGAACGTTCCTTAAATTGGGGAAAATCTCATTGGGTTTCCAAGTTGGGATTAGTACATAGCCATACAATACCACCCATTTTTCAGACAGTACAAACTCTTTCATCCATGTGTTATATGAGGATTCAGGGACCTGTACCATGTTCTGCATACCTAAGAGATGGCCACTATTGATGCCACACTAAGGAGTCGTCATTTCATCACTTTGTTGGGAGTAAAAAGACAGTCACCAATTATGTGGTTAGGGTAGAATAGTCTTGCCTGTTATTGCATTGTTTGTATAAATTATTTGCACTAAACTCTGATCTTGGGGCAGAACCATGTCCGATATATACAATCAACTTGTGGCACAGTGCATTGCCTACATATACCGACAATAGCAGTATTGTGAGCATGCAACATTTTGGGAGTGTAATACATCTGATAAAGTCACTTGAAATGAGTGAGTATGTTACTGTAATTGAAAGCAATGTGTCTAGAATTGACTATCCAGCAAAGATTTCAATCTAGTGCATGTTTCATCTATGGTGTCCATCTTCTTTGTAATAGCCATTTTGTACATGGTAGAAATAACGTGGATTTATCACAGGAGATTTGGTATATATTGTGCGATAAATGATATTGCGGGTTCCAAAGGAGTGCCTTGTCTTGAAAGTATGAGAAACCCGAATATAAAGCATTAACTTCACCTCTGCTCTTCAGTTGTTCCAATGACATAAATGCGCTGTCGACATACAAGTAACCCAAAGTGGGTATCAATATCTTATCAAAGTGATTTCATAATTGTTTTGTTTTTCAAAGATAACAAACTCCACTCGACGGCCGCAGTGTAAATGTGGGGCATTAAAACCAGGATTCACCCAGATAGTGGGAACGGTTTTCAATTCTTAACAGAGACATTTACTAACACCACATAAAATGGACATGAATGCGGCGGGGTGTGAAAACACTTTTTGCCACAATTGGGAATTTGTTTGTACGAGTGTGCCACCAAATTGTGTAGTTCCCTTGTGCAGTCAGTCCCCCAGCTCACATGGACGGATGAGAATATCATAGGAAATGTTGGGATTATTGGTCACCCAAAGAAGAATTGGCATTCATTTCGTAAGGGAATCAATGAGATCTTCATGAAAATATATATGAGTTTGGGAACTATGACCCTTTTCACTAGGGATACCAGGGCGATGGGTGAAAATATCATTCGGATCCATTGTCCCATTTTTGCTTCAATAATTTCTAAGATGTTAATATCATTTTCCCCCAAAATTATCTTTTTTGTCGGTGCATATCACAAGTCTCATGTATTTCACAGGATTCACTTGCCTTTTAAATAAGACAGGGGGGTCATTTTCTAATGAAGTAGAGCATAAAAGGAAAGCGTAAAAGCAGGTTAGACTTTCCTTTTATGCACCACTTCATTGTACAGCTGTCCTAATGCAGGCGGGCAAGAAAACGGAGTTAGCATCTCTACTTTGCTTTCCTCCTTCGCCTCAGATGTGCATTTGGTTTTACTCTTGCATTTCATTTTCATGGAGGCGTAAAACCAAAGATTCCAATGGAATACGCCTTGCTTGTACACCTTGAGTATTGCAGGCAGATTACATTGGAACTCTGTAAAATACTGTCTGCAAAGTGTTTTTGCAGGCCGCGTTTTATTTTTCTCATAGCAGAGAAAAAAAGTTAAGAGTAAAGGCGATTTCGCCTTGCTTTACTCTTTACTTGCAGACTCCACTTTGTGAGAAACCTGAAGGTGTCTCACCCGCTAGTCACCGGGGACCTGTCATCCAGGTGGCCAGGGCACGGCCATCACTATCGGATCCAGTTCCTGGGGTGAACCAGTGCGGGAGGATCACCTGGATGGGGGGGGGCTTCGGGGAGTGGAAGTGGGACCCCGAAAGGTGAGACGCGATACCCCCTTTTTCCCCATCCTACCCCATAGGATATTTAGAAAATCCACCCCCCACCACTTTTCCTACATGAACTCTTTCTCACCCTGCGAAAGACAACGGACTAACACCAGAGCCATTTACCTGACATGTCCCAAGACAAGGGTGAGGCAGAGTCAGGCAATTGCCGATAACTACCCACACCTGACGCCCCTTTCCCTTCCCCACACGAGCGCACACTTGGAGCAAGGCCAAATGCACGAGGAAGCACCTATTCTTTGACAGCAGGTCAAACAGAGGAGAAAGGTGGTGGAAACCGAAAGGACTACAAGGAGGGAATTGGCCTTTTCAACCCAGAGAAGCAAATCCTTTGACAAAAGAACAGTAAGACCGGGAATTGCAGCTGGCGATTGGGGTGGCAGATGTCCATGGTACACAGGGCCCTCCCACACTGATAGCCAGGGCAGGGAAAAGAGCTTGACGCAGTGGTACTGTACTTGACTCCAGCGGAAGAAAAGACAATGTTCAGCACAGTCGGTTAGTCGGAGGAAACCGATAGTGGCCTGGACTCTGTTAAAGCTCTCAGTTGCAGTGGCGACATTTGCGTAAAAGAAAAGAAGATAATAGACAAAGGTCTTTTGTGAACAACCAAGGTATTAAGGTTAGAGTGGTCTGGCGTCGCATGGGCGCTCATTTGAAAGACTAACAAATGCCCCGCTCCTGAACAAGGACGATATGTTGAGTTGAGAAAACCACAAGAACCAAGAGGCCTTAGGGGAGGCCAGCGAGATATGTCAATGTGGTCATGCAAGGGTCGAGTCAAAACCCCTCGTACAGTTGAAAGTCTTTGACAAGTTGTGATTTGAAAAGCTAAGTGAACTGCATTGTGGTGACAAACGTGAACCCGACTGTGGGATGTCCACAGTGAGCTGTTGGTCTGAGCGCGATTGAGGGAAGATGATGTTGTGAAGGGGATCTGAGCCCGACTGAGAGGGTTCCTCGGATGAAGAGAAATCACCTGACGTGAAGAATAATAGAAGGAACTTTTGTTTGTTGTGATACATCTGGACCTCTGAAGCAAGATACTTTGTATCAAAGAGACTTGGGCACAGAAGGCCCTGATATTGTAAAAAGGAACTGTAAACTCGAGTTGGAGAAGCCCAGAAGTGTGCTGTCCTCGAGTGTCCCACCTTGTCCTGTGCTTCAAACGTGGGGAAGGGAGATCCCGGCCATAACATCCTGACTTATCATTTGAGAAGACTTCTTTCTTGTGAACATTATCCCACACTTTTTTGTAGCATAGCGGTAAGGATTGGCAATAGGTTTTTCTTAGTATAGGCCATTTTTATTTGACTAGACTCCACTAGAACTGTATTATTATTACTTGATGAGCGTAGCTTGCTCCCATCTTGGATTTAGGTTTAGATTAGGTGTTTATCTCACCTATTTTTACAGTTTAATAAACACCCTTGAACTGTGATCACTTGTGTCTGTCTTGCTTTGATACCATGCCTTCCTTACAACTTTGACAGTGTATACAATTGCATGCAGGGAACCAGCAACACGTGAGGGTTAGTGGTCCCCTGCATGCAAATAGCATTTATAACAAAATGACCCACTAAGTCTCCTCCCATTCCACGCCAGCAGGATTAATCTGGCCAAATTCTGCAAATATTTTGATGTCTTCCGCAAAATTAAATGCATTTTCCATGCCAGACCTGATAAGGATCTTGAACAGAAAAGGCCATTCCACATAAACCAATGCCTTTTCTGTACCGAGGGCAGACATTTCTGGATCAAATCAAATGAGAACTGGCTGTGAGGATTGTTCTGTGCACAGTGGGCAGGGACAAAACTTGCATAGGAGCATCACTAGGGCTATCCGTGCAGAGTAAGGAAAAGGGTCCGCCTAAAGAGATGTTTCGTACATTTTTAGCAAATGGCAGTCAATGATGTTAAGATGGATTTCTAAACTCTGACCAGGTGAGCAGAAGTTTATGAGGCCACCCTAGTTTAGTGGAACAGGGGAACATTCTGGACAAGCCAGACCAATCACGGTAGTTTGGCAGGCTGTCAAGACTATGGGCCTCATTACACGGATGGCGGTTAGCACCTTGGTCCATGCCGGTAAAATACCGGCACCGCCTTGGTGGAAAGGGGAATTACCGCCCTATTCCAAGGTTGGTGGGGCGGTAATTCCCCCTTCCCCCATTGCCCTTCCCCATTCCCATTTTTGCCCCATAGGGTTCTATGGGAATGGGGAAGGCGCTAATTACGGTACCGCAAATTGCGGTACCGTAATTAGCTCCCTGGTCCCTTTGTGGGTTGGTTTTTAACGCATGCAAAAAGCAGGCGTTAAATTCCCCAACCCGCAAAGGGACCTCGTAGTAGGGCGGTAAGGGTTTACCGGTACCGATAAAATACTGGTACCGGTAAACCCTTACCGCCTACCGTGTAATGAGGCCCTAAGTCTCAGGAGGGGTGAGAGTGATCAGAAGCCCACAATGAGCACACACAGTAAAACTCCACAAAATCCGCTTAGACACGTGTATATAAAAAATACATATACATTTATTATAGGCCTTAATAATTAAACACAAATAAAGCACAGTAGTATAAAATAGTTACCACATACGCCTTTCACTATTTACCATATATCCAGTTACGTTTCGCCTAATATGGTAGAGGGGAAAACACAGGCGCTTATACAGGCAGTAAATACGGTTTCAAAGCGCCCACAGAGCAACAGGGAGGGGATAAGGGATGAGAAACAATTAAAGTACATTAAAAAATTAAATACAGTGGGGGAGGGAAAGGACAAACCTACTGTGCCTTTTGAGTGTTCAGAACGTGCAAGCTCAGAAGGGAGAGAGAATGGCATAGGTGCTGGGGTGCCCAAGGGTGAACGACAGGTGTAGTGCAATGTAAGGTAAGCGCGATCCTCCATGGGTGGAGGGTGAGCCGAGGCAGGTGCTAACGATAGAAAGAAGCTGGGCCGATATGGTGTGGGAGGTCAAGGCCCCGAGGATGCATAAGCGTCCTGGGCACAAAACAAGCAACTGTGAGATTAGCAGTGGAGAGAGGGAAGGAGGTAGTAAAAAGGAAGGTCTTGAGAATCTTTTGGAATTTTAGAAAGTCCCGCTCAAGACGAAGAGGTAGGGGGAGGCTGTTCCAAAGAAGGTAGCCAGCTGAGGAAAGCGATCAACATCCTGCCCTCATTACACGAATGGCGGTAAGGATTTACCGGTACCGGTAAAATACCGGTACCGGTAAATCCTTACCGCCTTACTACGAGGTCCCTTTGCTGGTTGGGGGATTTAACGCCTGCTTTTTGCAGGCGTTAAAATCCAACCCGCAAAGGGACCTTGGAGCTAATTACGGCACCGCAAAATTGCGGTGCCGTAATTAGCGCCTTCCCCATTCCCATAGAGCCCTATGGGGCAGAAATGGGCATGGGGAAGGGCAATGGTGTAAGGGGGATTTACCGCCCCTCCAACCTTGGAATGGGGCGGTAAATCACCTTTCCACCAAGGTGGTGCCGGTATTTTACCGGCATGAGCCATGGCGCTAAAAGCACCATGGCTCACCGCCTACCGTGTAATGAGGCCCAAAGAGTTGGTGCCAGAGCAGTGCAGAGGTCTAGAGGGGGGATATTTAGTAGGAGAGAGTTGCAGAAAGTGTGGTCGCCGGCCCCAGACAGCCTTGTGGATGATACATAGGGATTTTATTATAATCCGTGAAGCAACCAGGAGCAGTCCAGCCCTACGAAGTGGGGAGCCTTGTTCTCAAAAGTACAGTAGTGTGTTGAAAACGTGCTGTAGTGCGTAATGAGGGGAGCTGTAGCAGTTCAGAAAGGGGCTTGAGGTGATGAAGAACAGTGTCCCACTATTCGAGGAGGGTCTACTCTTGCAGGCACAGCGACTTTCGAGTTTCGGGAATAGCTAGGGAGCGCAGGCTAGCCCAGCTAAAGTGAGTATCTTTTTAGGGATTCTCGTGCGTAAAGAACAATGGCTGTGCCAGGGGGCCACCAGTAAGTGATGCAAGTACTCACTGACCCTCGACACAGTCCAGGCCAAACTTTGCCAGGGTAGGTCAAGTCGCTTGTAACTCCAACACCAGCAGTTGCACAACACTCTGGCTCTCAGCGGCTGCAGGATGATCGTCCGTGGTGGGACAGTAGCCTTTTCTCAGCGCTCGATGAAGAAAAGAGGATAGTTCCAGTGTTTGCACTTCTCAGGGCACAGCGGGAAAGAGAGGCAGGCAAGGCTTCTACAACGACTGTCACCACAACAGGGCAACACAGGGACTGCAAATGCTTGCAGCATGGCGCATTCTCTTAAATCGTGACCCAGCAGAGCTAGGACTATGAAATCTGGCGGGAGAGGGCCCAGGACCACAAGCTGGCGATTCCTTAAGCCTTGAGTGTGAACTCAGGATGGCAGCACTCCTATGTGATACCCCGGGTTTGAGCTGTTCAGTTTGCTGGATAACCCTGGCACACTTCCGATGAGGCTCTTTGGGAGGCTAATCAGGAGATGCAGACAGTAGTTGTTCCCACTACTTCAAAAGCTCGAAGCGCCCTTGCAGGCGTTCAGTTATCGATGCAAAAACAGAGGTCAGACAGGACAACAGTGGGCTCAGGGTGCCAAACCTTACAGCACGTCTCTGGCGGTTCCACGGCTTTAGCATTTCAGGATACTTTGGCTCCTTCTGTAATTCAGAGAGAACTTCAGGTGATCGACCTGGAATGGATGCAGAGCCCCTTCTCTTATACATGATTAGTTTCACGCTTAAATCTGGGATAACCAATCAAAGATCTGCTCTCTTGCATGCACGCCAGACGTGGACCAATTCACGGTCCACAGTGGTCCCAGTCATTCAGGCATACCAGACGTACTGGCTCCAGTAGTGTGGATTGGGACCAGACAGTCTTTCCCATATTTATTGGTGTATTTATCACCTCCCCTGTTTCTTCTCTAGACATCCCAGAACTTCATCTGGAAATTTAGAAATGGCTGCTCCAGTTCTAGACAGTTTGGAAGTAAAGAGTGATTAGTAGTTTTTCTCTGCAACCAGGCATATTCCTTTGTCATTCCTGGTAAGAGAGCCCTTGTGATCTTCAGGCCCAGTGATACCATAATCCCCCCTTTAACCTGCAAATAGACCAAGAAAGCATGTGCCTTTAGCTGTCTCCCTCACCAAAGCATCCGACGTCCATCTTTAATTCATTCATGAGTCCCCTAAGAATTTGCGGCAAACCACTGTAGACACAGCATTGCTCTAACATCTTGAGTGTACTTTCATTATGTGCAAGTGATTGCCACATGGCGCTTGGGATTCCATTTTCCCCAGATTTGCCATTACCTCTAACATATACCCTGAATATTTTGCATAACTTGCAGACATTTCAGATCCACTCAGCCTCAGATTGATGAAAAATAGGTCGTATTGAATCTTCAGGTTGCAGCCAACAAATGCAGTGTCTAACGGAAGACTGAAGGAAGATCAGACAGAGATCTAGGGACAATCTTGCATCCTATGGAGGGATTGGGAATAACGTTTGTCACCATGATGTAATCTGTGTGGGAAAAGGCTAAGTGAACATGTGAATGATATGTGTCCTCCCTGACTATGAGATGTAGCAGTACCAGGCATCACGTCATGTAACGCACCATATTTTAACAACTCATTCCATCAAATAACTACATGGGAGAGACCTCCTAGAGCTACCACACCTGTGAAGTTCCAGTTATAAGGTACACCATCTTGTTCCAAACATCTTTATGGAGATGGGCTGTATGGAAGTGTTCAGAGTAATCTAAATTAGTCATATAGATTTCCGAGAGCCATTTTTAACCCATAAAGCTCCCTTGCAATGCACAAGACTCTGTCCACCTTATCAGCTACTGGGCTGTGAAGTTTAAATGCCAGGGAGCAGTGAATACTGATAATGACACCTTCGAGCATTTGGTTTGTAAGATGAGATGCATTCATGCATTTCCCGGCCAGGAGTCTTTGGGCGGCATCTAGAACTCGGACCCTGCCTTCTGCTTCACCCAAACTCACTGCACACACAAAAATAAAGTATTTGCAGGAATTGTGACCATGGCATTTCTTATATTTCAACAGACCAAAACTCAACTCAGATAAATAGGTTTACCCATTACATTATGTAACTAATAGCATATGTACATATTTTTCCTGCAGTTTGGTCACAAGTTTGGTGTTAGATATGGATAATTTATTTAATGCAAACGGGATCAAAGTTTAACACTCTTCTCACATCAGCAGCAGTTACTGTATGGTAACAACTGCTGCCATTAGAGAAAATCTCACACATTGGCCCACCTTATAGTGAAATGGGGCCACAGGACCTACTTTGCATGAATGGTTTTTTAGGGTAGTTCCGGGGCTGGCAGAGCTGCACCTGGGGTCTGCGGACCTCCGGTAAATGGCAGGCCCTAACTCCTTCCCTTGTCCCAAAGAAGTCGAGGTCCACACAAGGAGCAAGTGTTACTGTAGTTTATTAGCACAAACCACAGGGATCATCTACATGGAGTACTCCAGGCAAAATCGCAGTTCTCCGGCTCGCAGGCCGGTTTTGTAAGTAAATGGCGTTACTATTGGTGTCACTCAGTGAGTTCCGCCCCCGAACCTAACGCCACACACGATTGGCTCCCTGAGTGGTAGGCCCAGTATGGCGATATATAGTGCACAATATTAGTGGAGGCCGCTGAGACGGCCCTAAACATTGTTACTCAGGAATTGATACACTAGCCCTCCCGGTGATTGGCTAGTGATTCCCACTACCTGCCTCTAGCCGACAGTGCTCTGATTGGACAGGCCGCGGGCGCCCAAGCCTGGGAGGAACTTCGTTCCCAACCTGCAAGACACCTGGCCATGGATAATGTGTTTCAGCAATGTGTGACTATGTGACATTGAGTAACAATGGTGTGGGTAAACTACTACCATGAGAGCGTTCCATTCCCAGCGGATATCGTTGCGATTTGTTGCAAGCTCTGTCTCAGGCGCGAAACTGCTTGTGCTTTCCCAGTCTGCGGGTATTGGCATTACCTCAGCTTTGGCCGAGTCACGTGTGAGGCCACCGTGTGTGTGGCTGAATTACCTCAATTTATTGTGTATTTTGTAGAGACGAGTCCCTGCTGTGGCTGGTATTAACCTTGGCTCAGTGGGTGTGGAATGTCGTTTGCAGCATCGTGGCCTTGGCTGCTGATGCGCCTGCCATGGCGATTCTGCTTGCACAGCATCTCGCTGCTTGGGGGTTCTGTGAGATGATCCTGGCCTGCTGGATTTTCCTGGGGCCTACTCCGGCTTTCAATAGGTGTTCTGCATAGTGTCCATAGGTTATAGGGAGGCATGGTCGGTCAGGTCCCTCGAGTGCTCCTGTCCTTCCATAGGGTTAATAGCAAGTAGCGTTTGCAAGCATGTGCCCGATCTCTTCTGGCATCTTGCGTTTCTGCTGTGCTGTAGCGGCCTAGGTGACAAAATAATAAACGTGCAGACAGTATATATATGTTACCATCCTCTATTTCATAGAACTGTACGCATGTATTCTTCGTGTAGGTTGGTGTGTGAATGTGCAGAGTGCACGTGTGCTTCCGGTTTAATGTATCTATGACATCATGACGTCTCTAATGACTTGCAGCATGGCTTTTGCAATGTTGTTAGTCGATCCTGTCCATGTAGCCATCTCCAGCTCTATCTAGTCTTTCCTTGCTCACTCTGGCCACGGTTCGTACCGCCACGGGGTTGTAAGGTCGGCTGGCCAGGTACCTTTCGTGGTGCATGCTGATGGTGGTAACAGTGGGGACCGGTGCAAACTCGTACGATCGGTGGCCGTTTTGTCGTGGATACTTCTTCCGGTTGGGGGAGGAGGGTCCATCGGGATGGAGGATATGGTTGGGTTTTCAGGTTATCAACTGCATTGAATTGAAATGAGAAGGCAGACACCTGCTAACATAAAGCAAAGGGTCCCAGAGAGGCAGAGGAGGGGACATGAGCTTTAGAAACATCAAGGAAGAGCAAAGGATAATGCTAAGAGAACTTCTTACAGATGACCCGATCAAATTCATTGTACTGAATCCCCTTTTACAGTCATTAGAGGTAAGATGGAGGGTATTTACTGCCCTCTGCATGGGTTGCAGCTGCTTGGGACCTTCAATTCCACCATTGTCAATATAGCCCTTGAAAACGTCACTTATTGGCTTGTAATATAGAGAAAAGCTCCTGCATAGAATACCCAGTATATTCTGGTACACGGTGATTTTAACAAAAACAAAATAACGAATGAAATTTTAACAAAAAAATACAGAAAAATAAATATATTGGGGTAAAGGGTTAAAAGGTGTGGGAGAGTTCGGTGGGAGGGGTTAGAAGCATGGGGAAATGGGGACTTCGAAGGGGGCGGGTCCCCAATTTAAAAAAGAATTCAATATTTGTTTTCTTGTTAAAATTTCATTCACTGCTATTTGATTAGTTAAAATCACATGTAACCATTTATTCTCGATTTGCAGCCATAATCTGTCAATGTTCCTGGACCACTTCTGTAAATTAGGAGCATCTATCAGGGCAACAAGAGCCTCAGATTCATCAATCCAAGGACAACTTATTGACCTATTGCTTGCAGTCATGGTATGTAATCATGAATGTTAGCTATCTACACATTTTTGTAAAATTGGGGCAGATTAATTCTCACCTGCCCTCTTGACCCCTGGTTGATTTTCACCCCTTTAAAAGACCATTCAAGGATGTTTGCCTAGCATGTTATTGCATTTTTCAATGGACCATACAGTTTAATTGATGAGCTGATAGGCTCTTGTATGAGCCACATTATCCCTCTGAAATGATTCAGAAAGAACTCCAATTTAATGTACTGCATCTGCAATACCAGACACAAAGTAGATAATCCACAGATACACAATGCTTGCTGTCACGTGACATACATGAGCTTACCCTCAAGAAATGATCGAAAATGGCGGTATGACTCCCCAAACTGCTCTAACGGACCTCTGGCTAAAAGCAATACAAGATTTTGTCAATCCTAAGAATTTGAGCCTCCAAATCTTTTGCACATTGAGAGAGTTCATGTTGACTTTTGTGTGAATGCTGATACACAGCAGACAGTTCATAAAAAAAATGATACTAGAAATTTAAGACCAGGAACAGTATGAACTGTGTGAGACAAACAACTCAATTCAGTGGCCCAAACACCATTTCACAACGTGGGAAAAGTTTTTGAATAGCCTCACAAGAATACCAGAGTTTCTTCCTAGCACAGTCGCTGGATAACCCTGTCAAATGTTCTGCCAGGAACTGATGGTTAAACCCATGTTTGGAGAATCAATTCAAAAGTGTGGCTTTGATAGACTTTGTAGCCCCTCGCATCAATTCTACCACATCTAGGAAAAAGGTGTTTGGCTCTTTATTTAGTATATTAATTTCAGCGCACAAAGCCTGTGAGCCTCTAGGTGCTAGTTACAGAAAGTGCATGGATATGGTTTCAAACATTCGTAAAGTGCAAGCATATGGTTACGGACATAGTAGGTATATGTCACAACTTCACAAGGCCGCCCCTCATGTTGCGGGGTTGGGGGGGGGAGCTATAAAAAGTATAGTTGCAGCTTTCGTAAAATGCAGGGATATGGTTACAGACATACAGGTATATCTAACAACTTCACAAGGCCGCTTCTCATGTTGAGGTGGGGGGCTATGAAAAGTATGGTACAGCATTCGCAAAATGCAGGCATTTGGTTACAGACACAGTTACAGACACAGTAGGTATATGGATACAACTTTGCAAAGCCGCTCCTCATGATACCAAGAGCTATAAGAAGTATGTGGTAGAGTCAAGAATCGAGACCGAGAAATGCATAACTTGGCAGAGGGCAGCCGCGTGTTACTGGAAGTTGCAAAGCTATGGGTCAGCATATCGACAGTCACTGTGGTGGAATATGGGCACAGCTAGAATCGATTTTGAATAAAATCAGCAGTAAAGCATATTTAAGAAGGGGGCTACAAGACATGAGATATGCAATTCGGCCCACATCATGGTGGAAGACGGACGCGGCTAGGTATAGCGTTCAGTAAAAAACAGCAGTAAAGCATATCTTGGTAAGGGCTACGTTGCAAGTGATGGATGCTACAAGGACGTATGTTATTAAGGTAGACAATCGCAATAGTGGATTAACATTACATTTCATCAGGTCACATGTTCTGGGGGGCACATATTACCTGCAATGCAATGTGGGATGAGGTATATAGTGTTATGGGCTAGTATACAGACAAAGGGTACCCAGAAGTAAAGCATAGGATAGTCGGGTGGTGGGATTAGCCAGGGTGGGACAGGATGCGGAAGGTGCTAAGGGGTGGCCGTTGATCTTCGAAGACGTAGGAAGCTAGTCACTTGTGGTCGGAAGGAATAGAGGGTTTTGACGAGTGGCACAGAGTCAGTGCGGGAAAAGGGAGCACACGCCAAGATACGCGGAGGTCAATAGTTTGTTTGTTAGACGAAGGGCGATCAGGCTTACCGTAGTAGAAGCGGAGCACAACGTTCTGCTGGTGGAGTGTTATTTGCCAGCACGCCGGCCACTTCCGGACAGGCCCAGTCCGGCAATGGCCTTATATGAGGGCATTGTCGTCAGGGCCACCGGCACAGCCTGCCGCCTTTTCCTGAAAATAGTTTTCTTGCGTGATGGTCCAATCAAAGGGAACGGAAGGAGCCATCGATGCAGGCTCGGTTCCTAGTGACCACTGATTGAAGCACCAATATAAACAATTAAAACGGAATGCGATGAAACAGTTGTAGATTGGTCAATACACATTTTTGGAATCCATTCCACAATAATTGAACAAAGCTTCTCATAGGAAACGCAATCATTTATTTATGCCAGAGTGTAATAGCTATGTAGAATAGATCCCATGTCTGCTTCATTATCAACCTGCAGGCCAATTCAATGTTGAAGGGTAAAAAAGGGCTAATTATTTTTGGCACAGAAATACAGTGTGCGAAACAACTTCACTATTGCAAAACAATGTTTCTGCTGATCTGCATAGGTTGGCTGTGGCATCTCTTTCATGGACACAGCTTGGATTGCATAAACCTTCATGTGTGGTTCAGGTACTCTGTTTTTTCGCATAGAGAAGTCAGCTTATTGGACTGGCTGATTTGACCCTTGATCTTTTGGCTGTTTTGGCAAAGAAATCCATAATACTGCAGTTGCCTTTCCGCGGTTCTACAGAAATTAGAGAAGACATGGCATAAACTTGATTTTAGTTTCATTTACTTGCATGTGTTGCTCCATAATGGAGCCTCAGCCATGAGCAGAAAAAAATAAATGAACAGAAATATAGTTCCTATAGGAAAAGCTCACAGAATTTGTAGTCTGGCTATAAATATCACTAATTGGCAATGCCAGCAGTTTTGGCTTTCGTGTAGAAATGAGAAAGGTACTTGTGAGGCACTGCCGTAGTGGTATTAACTTGCCATTGATGGAAGCAGAGGAAAAATGGTGCAAGTACCTGAGCATCCAATAGAAGTGCCTGGCAAATGCCAAAACTGTTGGCTTTCCCACTGCATGTTTCAGTGAAGGACATGCATAGTGCTTATAAATCGAATGGCTGAAGGCAGACCTGGTTAACACATTTCTATTACTAGTAGCTGGTTTACAACTCCAATTAAGTCATATTGACTCTTAGAAGACTGCTTTGAAAAAACATGGTCAGGCACATTTGAGTACACTGTTTGATGGTAAGGCTTGATTAAAGTGAACTGAAAGAGTTCCCATGAGGAGGTGTTTTGGGCAGGGGCCTAGTGTTGTTGGTGCCAATGCTTGGTGATGGGATTCTCTGTTGGCCTTTGTCATCTCCTGGCTGGGCTCGAAACCAGGCCCTTTCATGCATCACTGGAAGGTGGTCCATGGCATGGACATGTAGAGGGTCCTCAGGCACGTGCACATGGATCTCCATTTAATGTGGTTGCTGACCAAATTATCTGTCAATCGACGACACAAAGAAAAAGACTAAATATTTTAAGGTAGGAGAGCTACAGAAATCTCTGAAAAGCTCCTCTTGTAAACGAATTACCTCATTACATTTCTCATTTGCAAATGAGTTTCCCTGGTCATTTTTCTGTATGCATTTTGTTTAGTTCTTCAAACCCAGCTTAGTTGTTTCTTTATAAGTGCTGCAGTGTACTTGTTATATACAGATGTTAGTGATAACTGAGGCATCAACTGAATATTTTTATTTGAAATAATGTTGGCAATGTTTAATACTTTCTGCAATAACCCTCTACACCCTTGCCACTCGCAGTCTTCTTAACCAGTCGCCTGAAACCCTCATATTTGTATTTTTATTTGTATTTGTTTATTTATAACGCGCAGACCATCATGCCCGGGGGCATCAGGGCGCAATTTGTACAGGGTTGCAAGAAAAGAACATACAGGGAGATAAATTACAATAAAAGTATACCAATACAGCATAATAACAATCTTAATAATTACAAATATTACACATGGTACAGTGTCCCTAGGCTCCGCAGAGGAAGTATCCCTGAGGTAGTTGGGAAGGTAGCAGACCGGGAATCGTGCAGGGGAACAGGCGGGCTGGGTAAGTAGGACAGATGTCTAACACAACTATTGCTGGTCAAAGAGCCAAGATTTTTTTTTTCTTGAAGGAGTCTTCAGCTCTGATGGCAGCGGGGAGGGTGTTCCAAAGTTTGGAGGCTAGGACAGGGAAGCTAGTGCCTCCTGCTTTTTTTTATAGTTTACCCCCTCACAATACTTATTTCTGAACCACCTTACAATACTCAGGAGGCTCAAGACACCTATTTACAGAAAGTCACTGACGGTAACAAAAATGGGGATTTAGATGATGGCACAGTGCATGCAAAATGCAGCTACTCAGAGCAAATCACTACACTGCACAACATAGACTAGGCAGAATGGTCATGAATATTCAGTACATGCAGTCAGATTTACAACCAAGCTGTGTCCCAGCCGTATTTCTCTTTAAAAACAGGCAACGACCCCCTTGCACAAAAAAAAGGGTTCAAACATTGCACCAATACAAATGAGAAGTTGTCCTGTTTCCCCCTGCACCGCTCAATGGGTGTTGGATCTGATATGTGGTACTAGCAAGGCAGCGACACACCACACAGGAAAGAGCTTGCATAGTGTTACCTCCAGATCTGACAAGGAACCTCACAAGGTAAGACTGTATTTTTAATACACACTGGGTGCAAAGGAGTAAGAGTTACAAAAATATCTGGTTTTGAAATAAAATATTTGTTGTACCCTCCAAAAAATATACTAACATTGAACATGCAAACTACTCGATAAAGAAATGATTTTCTCCCTACTTCAAACAAATGGTGTAAAATACTCCCAGTGCAAAATCTTATCTGGAACCGTGCATGAGACTGGTTTGTACTGGTGGTGCCAATAACAAATGTTCTATTACTTTATATCATGATGGGCAGGATAAAGGAAACCGGGCCTAGTGCGGACGATATGCATTCAGAAACAGGAGCTTCCATCACCCAGCAAAAGTATCATGCTCAGCAAGTAGCCATGTTAAGAGTGAAGTGGAGTAGCCGTCAAGGTTTTAGAGAAACATAAAAAGCTGGTTGACTGGCTTGAAATCAGTAAAGAAAAAACCTCACGCACATTAAATTGGTTTCTTTTATTGCGCTTCATGCCGGACTCCAGCCTCTAAGCACGGGACTGGCACTGGGTATAGCTGGCTTAAAAGGTCCATTGCTCTGAAAGCGCCTACGGGACCTGAATATATCCATTTCATATACAACAGTATGCCAGCGGTCGAAGTGGGCGGGAGCTGTGCTCCTCTACTTTGTTTTTTAAAGTTTCACTGTTCCTATACTTTTATTTTAAAAAGAAACCGTGTAAGAAGTAGTTAAAACTTGCACTTCAGTGCACTGCACTGATCATTTCCTTAAACAGCAGGTGTGTGTGTTTGGGGGTTTGGATTGTGCGTGGGCGTGGCAATGGGATTTGTGGGAAGCGGGTTAAGGCCAGCAGGGAACATGGCTCCACTACTTTTCGTACACTTCGACTACTGGAGTATGCCCCCTTCCAGTTGGGGGAGATGCTAGTCCAGGCCTGGTTTGAACTCTGCACACTGGGACTAAATTTATAATAGGAAAATCTGGGACTGCAAGTCCGCTCAAGTAGTTATTTGGCTCACTAAGTATCAGAGTTTGTGCCCATTCGGCCTGATTAGCGCCCCCAAAATCCAACATGGAGATGACAGTTTAGTTTGGGCATATGATGGCTTGTGTAGCAGTGTTTAATAGTGAGCGTGTTAATACAATCATGAACATGCTCCCTCATTGTTTAATATTGCCCGTGTTTATTTATTTATACATTTCTATAGCGCTCCCAACCCTGAGGCATCTGGGTGCAATTAATGACAGGTACAGTGAGATTTAAACAGCAGTGGTAAGGTAAATGCAGTTACCTCATAGATAAGGTATGCAAGGGAGGATAGCTCAGTCGCAACTTGCTCGCCTTGGAAGTAAGATGACATGAAGCAACTCAGGTTCGATCGCCGGTCCGCGCTTAGAAACCTCTGAGTGTTTAAGCACGTTATAAATATGCAACTAAGACAACAACAAACAAAAAAATAATTCGAGGCCCCCGGGCTGTGTGAGCGCTTTAAAAATACAAATAAAAAAGGTACAATTGTAATAAAAAAGAGATAACAATCTAAGCAGAGTAAGGTATACAGAAAGTGGCAAGGACCATGTATTTTTAGAAAATGATGAGAGGTGCATTTACCGCTCTTGTGTGAAAAGCCATGTTTTCAGATTTTTACTGAAGGTCCAGAAGGAGGATTCGGCTCTTAGTGACAGAGGTAGAGTGTTCCATAGTTTGACCGCTACCACTGGGTAGCTGCTGCCTCTGCTTTCTGTCATTTGTATGTAGGAATAGTGAGTAGAGGCGCATGGGCTGAGCATGTTGGTCTGTTGGTTTGGTTTTTAATGAATTTGTTAGCCAGATACTTGGGAGCTGAGTTGGATAGGCATTTGGGAGTCAGGGAAAGGTTTTTGAATGAGATTCGATCCTGCACTGGCAGCCAGGGGGCGTTCCGTCTTGCAGTAGTGATTTGTTTTTGGGGATGTTAAGGCATTGTTTTGAATCACCTGGAGTTTTTTAGGTTGAGGTTGTTAGTGTCTGCATAAAGGGCATTACAGTAGTCTAGTCTGGATAATATAAGGGCTCTGGCAAGGATGATGCAGCTGTCGGATGATAGGAAGCGTCTGCAGGCATTAATGAGCTTAGAGGTGTAAGCTGCCTGCAGTAGCGTTGACTTGTCTATTTAATGTGAGAGCAGATTCGAGGTAAACGCCCAAGGTTTTCACTTCCTTGGAGACTTTGATAGTGATGCCGTCAGTAGTGAAGGATTTGAAGTGGTCGTTTAGTTTATTTATGCGGTTTTGTGTGCCTATGGGGAGTAGTTCGGGTTTTTCATCATTTGGTCAAATAGAGGTTTCGTAAAGATATCATAAAGTGTAGGGGGAAATGCAGGATCCTTGTGGAACTCCACAAGAGACTGGGGCAGGCTCTGCTGCTGCAGTAGGGGCTAAGACCCTCATAGTTCTGTTGGATAGGAAGGACTGTATCCAAAGAATAGCTTTGGTTGAAAAGTGGGCTGCTGAAGCAAGATGTTTGCAGAGTATATTGTGGTTGACTAGGTCGAAGGCAGCTGAGAGGTCTAGTAAGAGGAGGAGAGTTAAGTTGCCCTTGTCTTTAATCTCGTCCACTTGAATTTTTAGATCTAAGAGGGCTGATTCAGTGCCATGTCCTGGCCGGAAGCTTGATTGGCGAAAGCCAAGGAGGTTGTTAGTTGCTAGGTGGTTCGGGATTTGCAAGGAAGCTGCCCGGTCCAATATTTTGAGTAAGAACGGTACTGTAGTTATAGGACCATAGTCGGGATATTAAGATCTATGGTGGGTTTTTTGAGCAACGTGATAACCCGCACACCTTTAAGGTTGGTTGGAACAGTAACTTGTTTCAAATGAGGCATTTATTAGAAATGTGATGAAAGGAGTACGTTCAGCCACACAGTCTTTAACCAGTGTGGCTGGGCAGATGTCACCTTGACATCTGGATGGTTTGAGGCTCGTGATGATTTTTGATACTTCAGACATGGAGACTAGGGCAAATTTGACTTCAGTATTGGAGTTCTGAGGGGCAGGCATCTGAATGGATAGGTTAGGTGTTAGATTCAGCTTTCAAAGTTCGCCTAGATCAAAAAGGCACCCTGTCCGAAGCAATAAACACCTTCTGTGGGGTTAAACAGGGTTGCCCATTGGCTGCTATAATATTCAATTTATTTTTATCAGATATTGGAGGAGCAATCGACAGTGTACGATCATTCTCTCCAAGAATACACAGAGCGCCAATAAGCTGGATGTTATATGCAGACGATCTAATATTATTAGATGTCACACCAATAGGTCTGCAGCGAAAGATGGATGCCGTGGAACAATATGTGAGAGCTAATGGTCTACAAATTAACAAAAAGAAGTGCGAGGTGCTAACGCTGCAAAACCTGAAAACATCAAAACAGAAAAAACCTAAATGGCACCTGGGGAAAGAGTGCCTAAGTAACATAACAAACACAAGATAATTGGGCATGCAAATGAACACAAATCTGAATCACAGTCCCTGGGAACAGGTAGCCAAAACTAAATGCCGGCAATTTGCACGTCAAGCAAGCGTACTACACAAGAAGTACGGAAAGTTCTCCATAAAACCTGTAAGGAATTTTTACTGCCAAAAGGTAGTGCCGGGCCTTATTTTTGGCGCAGAAAATGCTCTCGGATGCTCTTCGGACGTCTGGTCCACTCTAGAAAACATATTCTGGATAAGAGTCTTGCAATTACCAAAGGGAACATCAACTGCATGTATCAGATACGAGCTAAACTTAATATCAATCAACGCACGAGTCAGCTGGAACCTGTTGAGTCTCTTTCGAAAGGTGACCATGAAGAAAGTGGCCTTGCAATTTGAAATATTGCACAATCCAAGTAAGGGAAATCCCGGGTGTCTACTGTCTCTATGGAACAAACGCTGCGAGGAAATTCTGGCTTTTTATGACATTGATCTAAAAACCTTACACGAAAATCCAAATGCTGCAATAAATAAAGTCTGGCGCTTGGATTGGATCTTAACTGGGGCCTCAAGGTCGTCCAACAACTTAATGAAAGAGGTCCCGTGTGACGCCAGAAACCTAAATACTCTGCAGAATTATATTGAATTGTACCCAGATAATGGCAGCAGAGCCCTGTTTATACACTTTCGACTAAATGCTCTTAAAACAAGAGAGTGGTCAAGAGAGTTACGCACAACAGAAGACTTCAACGCAGAGTGTAGATTCTGCAATCAGATGGAAGAGACCTTAAAACACCTGACACTCTATTGCAAGGGATTACATCGGGAGAGATCCTTGACATTGGGGCCACAGTTCATGAAATACAAAACGCCAAGTGTGGATGCCTGGTGGCAAGCCTTGTTTGATAGCCGGGAGAAGCAACTGAACTACGCGCTAATTCGCTTTCTGAGCCTGCTGAAAAAGCTGCTGATGTAATACCTAAAACAAGAACATAAGCTGCGACAACGCATCAAAGAAGGCCCTAGTGGATGAAGGCTTGAACGCGGCCCGCGAGCAAACGATGTTAAGGCTTGGATAGCCGAGGGATATATGGACATATTGAGGAGGGAAGAGAGGATAATTTGTAATGTTTTATCTGTTTTTTTAAAGGCATTTGTGCCAACAAAAATAAGTTTAAAAAAAAATAAAAAAAGATTCAGCTTTTTTAATTCGATTTTTTATTGTAATAAGGTGATTTTGTCTTTGAGGCAAGATTCTTGTGGTGATACAGGTGATTCTATTTCTCGTAAAATAGAGAAAAGTTCTTTACTTCCAGAGTTGGCTTTGGTAATTCTCTCATTGTAGGTGGCAACTTTAGTTTGGAGGATGGCCTGTTTGTAGTTTTTGGAGGCAAAAGTAAAGCTCTCTTTGTTGGAATATTATTTCCAGTTTGTCTCGGCTATTCTCTTGGTGCTGCGCATGGTTTTGAGGTTAGGGGTGTACCATGAGTGTAGGTGGCAAGTGGTTTGGCTTTGCGCATGCTCAGAGGTGCTACTTTTGTCAATGGCCTCTAGGAGGGTTTGGTTATATAGCTCTACCAAAGTGGATGGGTCAATGCTAGAGTTATATATGAAATCAGTGATAGGGTGTCTCAAGGGTAGTAGTTTCTCAACTGTGATATTGCGTGTATTTCTGGTGAGGGCGGGTGGTGCTTGTTTTGAGGAGGTGTTTATGATGAGGTTCTGCTGGATGATGAAGGAAATAACGTGATGGTCGGATCCTGGACATGGTGTGTTAGAGAGGATCTTAATGTTACAGCTATGATATGATATGATATGATAGGTTATTTATAGATAGTTGAGATCTGCCAGCCAGTCCAAAGTTCCAGCCTTGATATGTGTGGGTTGTTGACACAGTGAGAGAAGCCTAGTGCTGTAATAGTGTTGGCTATGGCTAGGGCATTGTCATCGGAGGGATCATTGAGACCTGGATTTAGATCGCCCAGCAATAATACATTCATGAACTTGCTCCCTCAAGTAAAAGTACGTGCATTTCTATGAACGTGCAATAATTCCTGTTCGATTTGGAATTGTTTGTTACCTTGCCTACATTGAAATGTATGTGCTCAATCATGGCACTATGCAGATGTGGCGCTATGTGCTCACTTTGCATTCCTCCTCAACTAATAGCACACTGACATAGTCCAAGAGCCATGGCCACTCTGAGTTAGCTCAGAAACACAATACAGTTGCATTATACTTCATAAACACATATTGGAAGGGGCCTTGGGTGCCAAGAAGGTATTTAGCAGGTCCTGAATTGTAACACCTGCATTCTTCTTGTGGTGAATCACAGTGCATATAAAATCTGGCTTTTCGTGTGAAACCAGAGTGTAGTTTAGTATGGAGGTAACACCAAAGTTATCACTCAAACAAACCCATGTAGAAGAATGACATTCCTTTAAGGAAGATAGACAATGTATGAAAGAATAAAACATTTTTATTTTCAATCTTATTAATAAAATTGCTTAGCTGTAGTGTGAAAACACTGATCGTTGCCTCACCTCTGTTTGTTGATATTTTGTTCGAAAAAACACAATTTTTTTTCTTGTTTACTTCACTGCTCTATGTTACTGTGGTAGTGCTTTAACGAGGTTGATGGGCTAACCCTCCCCAACAGTAATCTCCCTTCGCCATCCATATCTATTCCTCACTTTTGGCTTTTGCGCCACACCACCACCTTACTTTTTCACCCTATTGCACCATGGCGAGCTAGTCCGCTGCACCCTTTACCGTCTCCCTCATCACCAGTCATTCCTTAAGCCTCCTCATAGTATACCGATACCCCCTCCGCATACCCCCACTTGATCAGATATGCATCTGTACTATTGGGCTTTTATAGATTCACATACTTTAGAATATTCCCACCTGTCAGTCTGATAATGTCAAGAAAACCAGTTTGTCCACTCAGAGCCTGCACAGCAGGCTAGGCTACTTTAAGAGACACAGCCAGGCCATAGTGACACACCCGGTGCTGCCACCCAACATTCTTAAACCTGCAGTTACACTTTCAGATTGATTTTCTCCCCGCTGGAGAAGCAATCCTTGGAGAGAGCTCCTGTCTAGCTCTGCTTTTTAGAAGAGTGGATGTTTTTGCGAGAAATGCAATGTTTCCTGGCTGCCAATGATCTGTAGGCTGTTGTAGGTGGGTAGTTTCTGTAGCTATGTGCCTTTCTGCCTAGCCTAGCCAAACAAAGGATGTCACTTTTTAAACTGTGCCTGAAGTACCTAAGGAAAAATATTGGGCAGGAGGGCCCTCACAAGCACTGAATCTACTAACTCCATCCCCACGAAGGATCTCCGTGGAAGATGCTGCTGGGAGATATGCCAGGGTCTTTCCACCCGGACTGACAGAAAGTAGGCTTTACAAGCCCAGACCGTTACTGTCAGGGACACTGCAATGATAGTGGAGTGTTAGGTGCTGCAGTCATTGACAGTTCTGCTGTCTGGTGCATTGCCGTCAAGGGTCTCAATGGTCGCTGGCAAGATTTGAGTTACTGTCCTCATCAGTGGACCATCATCTGAGTCTGCTGTTGAGGGAGTCCTGCCACTGCTCTGGGACCTGAGACTACGGCAGATCTATATCCCTTTTTTTAAAAAAAAATGTTTATTTTTTAAACAAAGGCAGGATAGTAACATTACAGAGTTTTCATCACAGCATGTTATGCATCATAATGATCCCAAATTCTCTTATCCTCCCTTACCTCCCTGTGGTTATGGAGCCATTTAGGGTCGCACGCTACATTCTTGTTCCTGCGGGGAGTCTCTGTCGTCCAGGACCCTACGGGCCAACAGGGGCTTGTAGGTCAGGGCTGGGAAGTCCCAGTCAAAGTCAAGGATTGGGCCCCAGATGTTTCGAAAGCAGTGGAGAAGACCTGTCCTGGCCGCTGTCACCTTTTCTGCAATTAGTACGTCCCATATTTTCACCCACCAAAGGGGCAGGAGGGACCCTCCACTGATTTCCATTTGCGAGCCACCACAATTCTACCCACCAGGAGGCACTGGGACAGCAATTTGGCTCTAGCGTCTGATCTTGGTTGATCCCAGGGACTGGGACGCCCAAGAGGATGGGTTCGGGGTCTAGGGGAAGCCTTGTCTGAGTGATTTCTGCAATATTTGATAGGCATTTCTTCCAGAAGCTTTGGACTTTTGGGCACGTCCACCACATGTGGAAGAAGGATCCTGGCCACATTGTTTCCAGCAGGTCGGGTCGAGGATATGGTTCATCTGGTGGAGTCTCAGAGGGGAGTAGTACCAGCGCAGTAAAGTTTTGTATGCGCATTCCCTGTCTGTGATGCATGCTGATGACGAGTGGGCGCAGGTCCAGATGTCTACTCAGGATTGGTCCTCCACCGGGTGGCCCAAGTCTGCCTCCCACTGTGCCATGGATCGGGTTTTTGAAATCAGAAAGTCCTTCTGGAGGTGTTTGTTTAGCGTGGGGATGCTGTCTCGGGTCGGGAGTTCCTTAAGAGTCATTTCTATTGCTGTGGGAGGGTGGGTAGCTGCTTGATGAGTTTGTGGGTGGGAGCACCAGTGACGTAGCTGGATATATGTAAATCTATGTTTTTCCTGAAGCCGAAAGCTTTCTTTGCACAGTTCAAAAGTACAGGGTTGTCCTCCTTCAAAAAGTTGTCCCAGGCTCTCCAGACCCCCCGCAATCCAGGTTCTGAAGTTTTGAGGGGAAGCCCCAGGTGAGAAAGCTGTGTTCAGAAATACTTGAGAGGAGGGGCTCAATCCCACCGAGATCCCCTTTTGTTTTAAAGTCCTGTCCCAGACAGAGATGGTGTGTTTAGTAGTTGCCAGCAAGCTCTGCCATTGCCGTTGCATCAGTGGTGGAATGTGGGGGAGAAAGTGTAGGGGAAAAGCTAAGCGTGATTGTTCGAGGTCCACCCACCTAGGGCGGTTAGTGAGAGCCTGCCACGCAAGGATGCATGCCAACTGTGCTGCCATCTGATATTTCTGTAGGTCTGGGACCCCAAGGCTGCCAAGTCTTGCGTTGCCCGACATTGTGTCTTTGGGAATTCTAGCTTTTCCCCCCTCCAAATGAATTGTAGCATTTTTCTCTGCATGTTGCGGAGAGCTGGTGTCGGGATTGCTACAGAAGAGAGGAGCATGCGTATAGGAATCTCCAGGGCTTATTATTCTTGGCGTAGTAGAATTGCTTGGCCTTCGCCAGTTGATGTGCGGTGTGTTCAGCATAGCATATATATTTTGGGGACCAGGCTTTTTCCTTGTGGGTCTTCTCTGCTTTCCGGAGGTCATCCTCGAGGATCAGAAGTGTCTGTACCTTTTTTTTATGAAAGGCCACTCCCTGGGCTATTAGTTTCCCCCCGAATTACCGCTTTCATAGCGTCCCAAGTGTTAGCTGGGGAGGTGTCTTCGCTGGGGTTTTCCTTAAAAATATTCTTGATTGCAATCGCTATTGAGTCTCTGAGAGGCATCTCGTTAAGTATTGGGTCGTACAGGGTCCATCTGCGTTGCGCGGTCAGGGGATGGTTCGTGCACTCGGATTTCCAGGGACACCGGAGCGTGATCAGACAGGATCCTTGGGCCTATGGTGACATCATTGGCGAAAGAGTATTTGCGGGGATACCAGGAGGAGGTCTATTCTGGAGAAGGTTCTATGAACAAAGGAATGGAAGGAGAAGTCTCTTTCTGAGGGATGCAGTATCCTCCAAGCGTCTACCACCTCTAGGGTGCTGAATAGCTGTAGAAGTGCCAGTGCAGCGGCAAAGGCCCCGGAGGAGGGTGGATGTGATTTGTCCTTTGTGGGATCCGGAACTCCATTAAAGTCGCCGACAATTACAATCTAGCTCTCTGGGAAGGGGGAGAGAGTGGAGCTCAATGACTCATAGAAGGCAGCTTGGCCCGTATTTGGGCCATAGACTGAGGCGAGGGAGTATAGCTGTCCCAACAGTAAGCACTTTACGACAATAAATCGGCACTCCGGGCAAAACATTGTGTCCAGTATCTGGGGATTTAACCCTTTCCTGAAGAGGATCGCTGTGCCTCCTTTTTTAGTATTCCCTGAGACGAAGAGTTGTTTTGGGAAGTGTTGGGAGCGTAGACGCCCAAAGTCTGCTAGTAGAAGGTGAGTTTCCTGAAGCATGGCCAACGCTGCAATGTCGTCTTGGAGTTTTTGCAAGATTGATTTGCATTTGGCAGGAGAGTTTAGCCCTTTAACGTTCAGGGAAACAAACCTCAGTGCGTGGTGATCCGGAACAGGAAGTGGAGGTATTGGTTGGTTTGGATGGGGGAGCGAGATGTGGCGGGGTCAGTCAGCATATCGTAGGATTTGTTGCTGCTTAATAACCTGCCTCTGAAGTTTTTGTTCAGGCCTCCAACGGGACGGCCAAACATTAACTGATGGGGGGGTACTTTTGTGGAGCTGGCACCCCCCCTGGCCAACGGGGCCAAGTAACAGTTTTCAGCCAACATGGCTAGAGCTAATAGCAAGCTCAGTGGATCATTCCAAGGACTCCTAGGTGGATTGTACCTTGGAAATGGGCATGAGCCGTGAGGTAGGGCCCACTGCTCCAGCTGGCAGGGTACATCTGCGTTTTCGTGTTCGGGGCTTTAGCATTTCAATTGGCTTCTCGCGTCTCTGTGTCCGATCATTTCTTTCTTGTGAACCTCGGGACCTTTGACCATGAGTTTTGCTTAGCCTTTGGGGAAGTTGTGAGGTCCGAGTCAATGACCGTTTATGAAGCTGGGGACAACGGGTCTGTAGGTGAGGCTGAATGCATGATCTTCTCAGCGTCCTTCAAGTGGTTGATCCTCCTCAGGGTGCCTTTATAGGAGAACTGCAGGGCCGTGAGGAAGAGCCATCTGTAGCGGATTTGTTGGTCCTGGAGGAAGGTGGTTAATGGGCGAAGGGATCGTCTTTTCTGGAGGGTGAGAAGAGACAGGTCTTGATAGAGCTGAAGGGGAACGCCCTAAAAGGTTATTTCATCCCTGGTGTGGCCAATTGCTGAAATGGCTTCTTTTGTGGTGAAGAAGTATAGCCTGGTGATTACATCTGGTGGGGCGTCCGATTCTACACCGCGACAAGGGCGCAACCTATGGGTGCGATCTAGGAGAAGTTGTGGTTTCTCTAGTTGTGGGAGGAGGGATTGGAAGAAGTCACCCACATATTCCGCCAGATTTTTGTCTGGGATTGAGGCTGGTATTCCCCGGATTCAGAGGTTATTACGTCAGGCCCTGTTTTCTAAATCCTCCTGTTTGAATTCCAAGATTTCGCACTTATCTTGAAGGAGTCTGATTGAGCGTTGGACTTCTAACAGAGTGGATGTATGATCTTGGGTTCGGTCTTCAACTTCTCCCAGCCTTTGCTCGGCCTCCGTCACCCTTTGGTTGGTGCTTTCTAGTTTAGTGGTCAATTCAACCATACAGGATCTGAATTCAGATTTGATGTCGTCCATGAATCCCCGGATGTTGTCTTTAGTTGCCAGCGACCCCTTGTTCTTCGAAGTTTCCTGCGGAGAAAGAGTGGGGGGATCCTGCTTCTTATATTTTTCAGACGACATTAGCATTGCAGCAATGTCTGGGTTCCTGCCAGACTTTGGTTTTTTGGCCATCGTGCTGGCCGTGGCCAGAGGGAGGGCACTGCGCCCTTTGGAAGAAAAGTGGTAGACAAATCGGTCCCTTGGTCACTGATAGTCTAAAATGGAGCTGTATTGGACCTTCCCCCCCAAACATTTTTCTGTTGTTTTACACCCTGATCTAGACTTTGCCAGAGAAGCGCAGCCTTCCGCTGCACTCATATGGGCTTTCGCTCCATTCTTACGGGGAAACTGACATGCCCCTAAGACCGTCAGTACCGGGAAACGTTGTTTTCCGTAGTTCTTTTGTCATGTTGCAGCTTTCGCGCAACATGGCACAAGAGTGCACCGTAACTTACATTACCACGCTCTTGGGTCTCTAGTCATTCTACAGGCCCTAGAAACTCTCGATGGATTTATAACGAACTGTGCAAGTATGTCACGGACGGGACTGGTGGCAGCGATCGTTTCTTTGTGTTTTGAACCCCCTTTTGCCCTGTTAACCGTGCTTCCCGCGTTTGGCCAAAATGGGTGGCCTGGCTTCCCAAATGGCCATGCCACGAGGTTCTTTGTCCGTTGACCGTCTTGCCCCTTCACCTTCCCCAGGTCGAGCCGACCCGGGGCCATCCTTATTTGGGCATGTACTTTCCCGCGAAACACAGATGCTTTCGCGGGCTTCTGCATGCCTTGTGTGTGCCTCCAGGATGTGCGCTGGGATGTCGGGTCCCAATACACATCCTGGGTGCCAGAGAGTCTAGTGTGTCTTGAATGGCTGGGACCACCATGGTCTGTGATAGTTCCACGTATGTTGTGTGTTTTGTGAGCAGATCTCCCATTGGGTCCTCTCCATTTTGGCGCGAAGGGAACTCTGGATAAGAGGAGGCTGTAAACACCACTACCATGTCGATCTCCTGAGTTCTCACGAACGACGGATAAAGGAGCCAAGTATCCTGCAACTAAGAGGCTGAACCGAGGAATCGCTGGTGACCCGCTGAAGGACTGCTCCTCTGCACTGCTGTAGCCCTGTGAGACCATTCTGCCTCTGATCGAACGAGAAGGCCTGTACTGGTACTTCGACCCTTTGGAATAGTGGGAACAACTATTCTCGGCATCTTCATCATCTCCTGCACGTAAGCCTTCGGAAGCCTCCCTGGGCCATCCAGTGGACTGACCAGCCTACCCAGGAGCCTTGCTCTGTCACCGCCGTCAGGTTGCTGTTGTATTCCGAGTCCTTGGCACTCTCACACGATTCGTACACTTGGCATTCCAGGTCTGAAGTGAGAAGTGTGCATTAGGCTGAAATACACACGGCTGCTGCATTGCCCTGCTGTGGTAACAATCTGTGCGGGTTCACTGCTTTTGGGACATCCTCAACTCTAACTTCTGCTGCCATGGAATCTACATGACGCCGAGACGTCCCCTGCTCGTATCTGAACCTGCCAGCACTGAAACTGACGCGGAGAAGACTCGGTCTGCCTGCATTGGGGACCGGTGAGTAGCAACGCTAGGAACTGGTCGCCCTCCTGCAGTAGCCTGTAGCTTTTCCTCGCTGTGTTAAACAGCACGCCTTTTTCGCACTCGCGCTCTGCTTCTGCCCACAAGTGGAGGCCGCGCTTGAGTAGCGGAGATCTGTTCGTCCTCATTTGTTCACTGCTCTGAACCGCCTGATTTCCTTGAAGAGACTCCCCTTGGCCCATTGACAGCAGCGTGTGCAGGTACTTTTGAGCACAAGGCTCCACTCTTCGTATGGCTCGGACTTCCTTCCAGTTAGGTGTCCTCTGAAGGCGAACTGGGTCTAACGATTACTTGCACTGCCTGTTTTCCTCCCCATCTAGATGGTCTGCATATTTCATGCTTCTAACTCTTTAGACCCTTCGGTAATTGTATATATATTGTATTTGATTGTGATGTGTTGATTTACTTGAGTTTTACCGTGATTCTTTACTATGGTCAATGTGACAGAGGCCTTGTAATAAATGTGTCTATATTTTTAATATAACACCTGCTTGGAGTAATTTGTAAGTGTCCTTGCTTTGTGTGCTCATTGTGGGCTTTCAGTCACCCTCACCCCTCTTGAGACCTAGTCTTGACCGCCGCCATCGATACCCTGTTTGGTCTGGCTTGCTGGCCTTCTGAACCTCTGCCCCTCCAATCCATCTTTAACAAATTGGTGTACAGGGATGGGATACGACTGAAGGTATCCAGTGCTGCGCACGAGCGAAGGCATTTCAAGTTATTCCTACCAGGACACGTAGTGAATTGTCGTAGTATAACTTTTAAAAGGCCATAGTCCTATTTAACAGTATGGAAACAAATACCTTGTTAACTTTAAATGCTTCTAAATCAGAAACATTGAAAAAGATGTGTGCTGAGAGAGGTGTCTCCTCTCAAGGCACCAAATTGGATATGATCCAAAGAATCATGGCATGGCAAGAAGCTCAGCTTGACGCTATAGCTTCCGAGGACAGTGCAGAAGGAGGTGGGGCTGCTCTCACTGGTAGAACTGACAGTTCTGCTGCTGCACTGTGTAATAACGCACGTATCAGGTAGGTTTGGTTATGCTTTATTCTTCAACCCGTACACCGTGACCATCGATCCCCTCCTTCCCTTCAAAAACCAACTGCCGCCACGAGCGTGGAACTCGGAGCTTCCCGCGCCTGGGACATAAGACAAAGGCTCGCGGAAGCGCGAGCAACTACAACACATCTCCCCCTATAAACCTCAAAACAATTGAGGACAAATTCACTCATGAACATAAATGAAGGAAAAATGGGAAATTGGAAAGGAACAAGGGAACATGAAGAAGGAGACATAAGAAAGAAGATTATTTAAATATATGCAGTCCAAGAATTAATTATCTGCAAATTCTAAAACAAAATCCTTGTACTTTGCTGGAATCTTCTTCATTCTGGTCGGGCGGTTATTCACCTTGTTTGAAGCTTCTGCAAGAGCAGAGTCCTCACATAGTTCCCTTCCAGCTGCAACTAAAACCGAATTATCCGACACAAACACTGAAGACTCCTCAGCAACCTTTGTCCCCACCTCAGTCGGGCCAAGAGCCAAATTATCGGAATCACACTCAGAAGACTCATCTGCCTCCTTTGCAAAAGGCGCCCCATCAAATGGCGCAACACCATCACTTCCCGGGACATGCACCTCCACACTTTCACGCCCCACCCAAGTGGCCTGCCCAGGAACTACCATACCACTACTGGAACCCCAAGGGCTCGGTAGGGGAACCACACACTCCGGCGCACACTCGAGACCATCCCCAACTGTAGCTCCACCACCCTCACAACACTGGTCCTTAGTATCCGCCAGCTTTCCTTTAACAGGGACCACCCGCCTCAAACTCCATCTGGTACCATCTTGCAGTTTAACGTAACCATGACCTACTTTGGTCACGACACACGGCTTCATAAATTTGGACAAACCCTTAGCTACAAATCTCGGATTTTTCACCACAACAAGATCACCAACTTGCACACGCAGGGGTTTCCTTTTGGAAAGCTGACACTCCCAAAAACGGGATTGTTTAATGCGTACCCTGTCAAGAACATCCTGCATGTTGATGCAACTTTGCACACCACCCCCAAGAGCGGCTACCCTGAGTTTGGACCCTGGTTTCCTACCCCTCATTAATTCAAACGGTGACACACCAGTAAATGATGAAGGGGTAACCCTGTAAGCCTTAAGTGCCTCAGTCACTACACTGCACCACGGCAAACCATTGGCGAGGGCCAACTGAACCGCCCCTTTCACGAACCGGTTCATCCGCTCCACTAACCCGTTGGCTTCTGGATTGTACAAAGCTACCCTATGGTGACGAATCCCTAGTTTGGAGAAGAACTCTTGCATGGCACCCGACACAAATTGGGGACCATTATCGGTGACTACTCCAGCAGGAACTCCCTCCCTGTCAAACACCGCCGACAAGAAGTCAATCACCTTCTCAGTGGTGATCGAGGACAAGGCCGTGGCCTCCACCCACCTAGAGGTGTAGTCAACCAACACTACAAAATATTTGAAACCTCCACCCAAAGTGTCCATGGGACCCATAATGTCTACGGCCACCTTTGACCACACGTCTTGGGGCACTTCCACGGGTTGAACGGGTTGTGGCGACGTTGTCTTGCTCTTATCGCTGATGGAACAAGCCACACAATCCTTAACTACCTTCTCAACCTCCTCATCCATCTTGGGCCACCAATACCCTTCTCTAAGTCTTCTTTTTGTCATAGATCTACCGATGTGCCCCTCATGAGCCAACTCCACCAACTTTGCCTTGAGAGATTCAGGTGGTATTAGCCTGGTACCCCTTGCAATGCCCCAAGGACCCACAGACAGTTCAGACCACACTTGACCGAACGATTTATCCAATGCATCCATGCCGGCACCGGTAGAGAGAGCTGCCTTGATGCTGTTTAACACCGGATCCAGTGCACACTCTCTACCCCACTCCTGCTCACTGACGGCCGGAAACACCTTGGCCACCAACACATATTCGTCACCCGTCACAGCCTGTGTTGAGTCTTCCACGCCTACATCGCGGCGGGGAAAACGAGAGAGACAATCCGCAACCATATTTTTAGTGCCAGGTAAATACTCCACTTTAAAATTATACTCATTCATGTCGGCCATCCAACGCATCACCCTAGAGGATGCCTGGAACAATCCTTTAGTTGTCAATACATGCACCAGGGGTTTATGATCGGTGCGTATAATGTATTCCACCCCCCACAAGAATGTTCTAAAATGTTTGGATGCCCAGACAGCGGCCAAGGCCTCCCTCTCTATGACGGCATACCTGCGTTCTGCCTCACTAAGAACTCTGGACGCGAAAGCAATGGGGCGGTACGATCCATCAAAACACTGCTCGAGAACAGCCCCTACCCCATACTCACTGGCATCCACTGTCAAAACTGTCTTCCTTGATGGAGAAAAGGAAGCTAAAGATGGAGCCTGGTCCACCTGAGCCTTCAAGTCTTCAAACTCAAGTTGGCACGACTCTGACCACTCAAAACGTACACCCTTTTTGAGCAAGGCTCTCATGGCAACTGTCTTGTCGGAGTACGTGGGAATGAACCTGCTGTAATATTCAGCCAATCCCAAAAACGACCGTAATTGGTCTTTACTGGTGGGTGAAGACACTTCACATAACGCCTTCACCAATGCAGCCTTGGGATGTGTCCCCTTGGCATCCAGTGTGTGTCCCAAATAAGTTACACTCTCCACCCCTATTTTACACTTACTCAATTTGACCGTCAGACCACTCTTCTCCAAAATGCCCAACACTCGTAGAATCCTCTCATCGTGTTCCTCACCTGACCTGCCCCACACCAAGATATCGTCTTGAAAACATTCCACACCATCCACCCCACAAAACAACTTTTGCATAACTCGCTGGAAAACAGCGGAGGCAGATGCCAAACCAAAAGGCATCCGCCGGAAACGGAAGGCTCCAAACCGTGTAATGAACGAAGTGAGGGGGCGTGATTCGACGTGTAGATCCACCTGGTGATAGGCAGAGGACAAATCTAAGGTGGAGAAACAAGAAGCCCCTCCCACAAGCGAAAACATTTCGTGCATATTCGGTAAAGGATGCCTGTCGATCCAGATGCTGGAATTTAAATCTCTTAGGTCGACACACATCCTCATGCCACCATCGGATTTGCGTGCCAATACAACCGGGGCTAACCACTCTGAGGATTTTACCTCCTCTATTACACCAGCTTCCATCAGTTTTTTAAGTTCTGTCTGGAGACCCTCACGTGCCATGATAGGTACCCGCCTAACTCTGTGCACAACGGGAACGGCACTCCTCTTGAGCACAATCTTGTGTGAGAAACCCCGCAACTTGCCCAGGACAGGGGAGAAAACTGACGGAAACCTCTCTTGAAGAGTATTGGCTGTCAACGCACTTCTTTGACCCAAGCCACCTTCCCTTCCTTTGCTCACACACAAAACAGGGACAGCTTTGCCAGGGCGAA
Organism: Ambystoma mexicanum; assembly: GCF_040938575.1. Classification (NCBI taxonomy): domain Eukaryota; kingdom Metazoa; phylum Chordata; class Amphibia; order Caudata; family Ambystomatidae; genus Ambystoma; species Ambystoma mexicanum. Next base: position 1,304,761,502 of record NC_090922.1, read on the forward strand.
CCTCCATTTCCAGGGCAGCCTGCTCATCCCACCCAATAACTGGGTCACCCTTACAAGCTACATAAAGTTTTCCTCTGGTTTTCCGGCCATGAAATTCTATATCGACCCACTCGTATCCCAATACTTTAATCGGAACATGCCCATACGCACATGGATTGATGTCAGACGGACTCAAACTAGATACCTCCTTATGGAACTTGGACTTGTACATCTCAGGAGAAATCATGGTGTAAGGAGAACCCGTGTCGACCAACACACTGAGGGGAACTCCATTCACACTAAGGGTAGCCCACGCACTCTTTTTTGATGGTCCCACGCTCAACGGCGCACCTTCCTTTGGAAGCACGTCCGCCAAAGGGGAGGGACTAACATATCCTACAACCGTTACATTACTTTCATCCTCTTCAGGGTCCACCATCCGTACAACTTCCCTCTGTGGAGCAGCCTTGCACATGCGGGCAAAATGTCCCCTTCCCTTGCATTTTCTGCATACAACAGCGGAAGCAGGACACTCCCTAGCTCCTGCAACATGACCCCTCCAACCACATTTCTTGCAGAGATCTCTGCTATTCGGCGTCGCTCTTTGATCCCTGTCCCTGGCACGATTTTCCTCATTCTTGCGTGGCTGAACCATGTGTACAATGTCCACCTTCTCCGTCACTTCCTTGACGCTCTTCCTTGACTCCTCCAGGGCACGAGCTATTTCTATCACTTTCTCCAACGGAGGGTCCTTCTCCGTCCATAACCTCTCCCTTACTTTTGAGTCACTAGTCCTCATCATGATCTGGTCACGAATGTATTCATCCGCCAGGCCTGTGAACTTACATGTAGAAATGAGGGTGCGCAGAGCCGTCACATACGAATCAATGTTCTCACCAGGACCCTGTGCCCTTGAGAAGAAACGATACCTTTCTAGCACAATGTTAGCCCTCTTTCCAAAGCATATCTCCAGCTTCTTAAGAGCAGTTTCAAATGCCAAAACCACTGCCTGCCCCCCCTCTCCATCTCCATCGCCAGAAGACAAGGCCAAAACATCCTGGCCTGGAAGGTGCCTGAAGACCCTCAAACCCACCGTACCAAGGGAATTGAGCAGGGTCGCTTCCTTGTCGTCATCGGACATTCTGGAACCACCTGGTGCTCTCAGGTATACCTTGAAAGTGTCCACCCAAAGTTCCCACGCAATGGGGGGCTCTCCTGGATTGGGAAGAAAAGCAGGAGGTGGGCGAGCATTGCTGTGCTGCATGGTCAATGGAACCGACATAGCCACTGACTGAGCTCAAGCGCAAATGAAACAGATGGAAATGTCTGCACGTGACCAGGACCCGACTTCCTTGGATCACAAGGTGTTATCCTGTACACCCTGTCCTAAACAGCAGACCCTTATGACGGATTACTTCATTCAAGACACCTCTAATGGAAGAAAATTCGTTGAATCTGCATGTTACAAATAGCCGCACAGACAGTCACAATTCACTTCCTCCTCTTTGAAACAGAAGTGGCCATCAGGGAATTGCAGTTCCTGCGTCTTCTGCACTCAAGGGGTTAACATTCCTCTCCTTGAGTTCGAGGTAGTGCAACCACGCCCACCGATGAGTCGGAAACCCTCGGGCTAGCTTCCTCAGGGAAAGGGCGGAGCCGAACAACGTAACACCCGTGGTCTCTGCAAGCGCCCTTCCAGGCAATGAGGATCCGCAGGGCTGTGCCCCCACCCAGGGTCCACCTCTCACCTGCTATGATCCGTCGTCTGCGACTTGCTATGAGCCGCAGGGCAGCAGCTGCACACACCTCCTTGAGCCGCGCTCGTCCGGGAGTGCGGCTCGGGCCGGATCCTTGAGAGCGAAGGACAGCGGTCGCTCAGCCGGAGACAACGGCTGTACTCTCCGCCGTGTGCTGCGCTCGACCTCTTCCGGGAGCGCGGCTCGGGAGACCAGCTGGCCGTGGGCCGCACTCGAGCATCAGCAAACACCTCCTTGAGCCACGCTCGACCTCGTCCGGGAACGCGGCTCGGCCGGATCCTCGAAAGCGAAGAATAGCGGTCGCTCAGCTGGAGTCAACCACGCTGAGGGCCGCACTCGACCTCGTCCGGGAGCGCAGCTCGGGAGACCAGCTGAGGGCACCAAATGATGATCCACGGCTTCGCAAGGCGCGTGGGTTGAGGTTGAAGTAATCCTCGTCGCCAGTGTAATAACGCACGTATCAGGTAGGTTTGGTTATGCTTTATTCTTCAACCCGTACACCGTGACCATCGATCCCCTCCCAGCTCCTTCCCTTCAAAAACCAACTGCCGCCACGAGCGTGGAACTCGGAGCTTCCACGCGCCTGGGACATAAGACAAAGGCTCGCGGAAGCGCGAGCAACTACAACACACTGGCCCACCGAGACCATGAGGTTCAGGGAGGATGAAATGTCCAATGTTTCCTCGGCCAGCCTAGATGGGGAGGCCATGCTTGAATTCAAGAAGCAAGAGCTGCTGTTTAGGCAGAAGGAGCTTGCTTTCAATATGGCCAAACTAAAAATCGAACAGGCAGAAAAACAGAAAGACAGGGATCACCAGTTGGAACTGGCCAAGCTTCAAGTTGCAAATGGATCCAAGGGTCCTGGACATGGGTCTGGGGCCTCCTCTCATCCAAGGTTTCCAAAAGATCTGCTCAGTGTGTATGAGGAAAAGAATGACCTTATGGACTGGCTGAATACATTTGAGTATGCATGTGAAGTTCAACAAGTTGACAATGCTGATAAAATTGCCTGGTTACTCAGCAGACTGCCCCATTCTGGCTGCAGTGCCATTATGGAAATGTCAAAGGCTGAGCGAGCAGATTTTGCAATGTTGAAGCAAACTCTCATTAAGATTTGGAAAGACTCCTGCCCAATATTTAAAACGATTCCGAGAGTATAAGAGAAAAGAAGGTGGTACTTGGGTATCTTATGTAACCGAATCCTTAAAAAACTTGACTGGCTGGGTCGAAGGTTATAAGGTTTCTACCTTTGAAGGTATGATACGTCTTGTCATGCTGGAACATATTTTTGCATCTTCTTCCCCTGAGCTTAAGCAGCATTTGGCAGATTCAAAGGAGGTAGATCCTAAGAAGCTTGCCATTGCAGTAGATTTATGGGTGTCACATCGAGTGTACCATAAGGACAAAACTCATCCTGGTAAGCAGGAGGAAGGGAAAAAGTCCAAAGATAAGGAGGGTGGAGAATCTGATAAATCGTCTTCTCAAAAGGGCCACAAAAAGAAAAATAAGGGTAAGACACAAGAGAACTCACAGGGTAGTGGAGGTGAGCCTCCGAAACAGAACTCTGGTTTTAGTAAGCCACCCTTTGTAAACAGACCCAATGGATCTTGTTTTGCTTGTGGAGCAACTGACCACGTGAAGGGGGATCCCCGGCGTAAGGTTAAACCTTTGGGGGTCCACTCCGCTAATCTGGACTTCTCCTCCTACGAGGAAGAAGAGATTACAGGAGCATCCTTCTCCTCAGACTCCTTCCCCAGTGGGATAGAAGCTGAGGTAGTTATAGTTTCCCTGGGTTCCTGGGAGCCTAAAGTCGCAGAGGCTTATGCTAGGATTCCAGATGACACCCAGCACTACTTTAAAGACAGTGTGCTAATCAATGGAGTCGATACTCCAGCTCTTAGGGACAGTGGGTGCAGTCAAACTGTAGTGGATTCTGCCTTGGTAGACTTAGAGGAAGTTGCCAGAGCTACTCTGATGCCCACTAAGTTGGCTGACGGCCCACCTCGCATGTTTCCAGTAATACCTGTAAATCTTACTCTCAATGGTACAGTAGTCAGGATTCCAGTGAGCATTCAGAGGAACGTCCCAGGAAAGGTCTTGTTGGGCAACGATCTCAGAGCTTTAGGGCCCGTAGGAGACACTGCTGACAGACCCTGCACACAGTCTCAAACACGGGCAGCCTTGGCCAAGACCAATGCACTGCCCCAGCCAAAGGGGAAACCCAAGGCTAAAAGAGGATGAAAATCAAACCGGGGGAAAGAAAATATTCCCCCAAACTTACCTACCATTGCGGTTGAGGAAGTTGGTCAATCGCCCGGACCTGACGAGGAGGCGGCGATACCTGAAGTATTTGACCCCAATGACAATCCTGAACTAAAAGACTTGTTAGTAGAAGGTGGTCCTGACAGGGAAGAATTCAGTAAAGGCCAACGTGAGTGCCCATCTCTAGAAGGCCTAAGGATACAGGCCTGCTCCCAGCTTGAGGGTGAACCTCCTGGGAAGCATCAGATTTATTGGAAAGGTGGACTCCTGTACAGTGAGCCCACAGAGTCTACAGAAGGAGACCATAGGAGGTTGGTGGTTCCCCTTGCTGTAAGACCCTTCCTCCTGCAGCTGGCGCATGAAGTGCCCCTTGCTGGTCACCTTGGTATTAAGAGGACCAAGCAAAGGTTATCCATGCACTTCTACTGCCCCAAGATGGGGGTGCAAGTAGAAAGTCATTGCAGGAGTTGTGCCTCCTGCCAGTTATCTGGTAAGAGTGGCTCAACAATCCAAGCTCCATTGGTACCACTCCCAGTTGTGGGAATACCATTCGAAAGGGTAGGGATCGATATAGTTGGTTCCCTTGACCTGCAAACATCCTCAGGCAATAGGTTTATCCTGGTGCTGGTCGACTATGCTAACAGATATCCTGAGGCCATCCCATTGAAAACTGTAACTGCCAAGTCAGTTGCAAAAGCGTTACTTGGCATCTTTACTTGGCTTCCCTAAAGAAGTTGTGTCAGACAGAGGCAGCAACTTTATGTCAAAGTATATGCAGGCTATGTGGAAGGAATGTGGGGTCACCTACAAGTTCTCTTCCGCATACCACCCCCAGACCAATGGTCTGGTGGAACGGTTCAACAGAATGTTAAAGAGTATGATTGGGGCTCTGGAAGAACCTCAAAGAAGAAAATGGGATCTTCTTTTACCATGCTTACTGTTTGCCTACCGAGAGGTACCACAGGAGGGTGTTTGCTCCAGCCCCTTCGAACTTCTGTTTGGTCACCCTGTGCGGGCACCCTTAGCCATAGTCAAGGAGGGATGGGAGATGCCCACTCCCCCTATTACTACCAACGTAGTAGACTATATGTTAGGGCTCAGGAAACGGATGGTACTTCTGATGGGTCTGGCTAGTGACAAGTTGAAGGCAGGACAAGCGCTGGTGAAACATTGGTATGACCAGAAAGCTTCCCTCCTCAACTTTACACCTGGTCAGCAAGTCCTGATCATGAATCCCATAAGGCCTAGAGCTTTACAGGACAAATGGTCAGGCCCTTACACAGTGGTGGAGCCCCTGGGTGAGGTCTACTATTTAGTGGACCTTGGAAGGCCTGGACAGGCTCCAAAAGTGTTCCACGTAAATAGGCTGAAGGCTTTCGCCCCAAGAGTCGAAATCGCAGCACTGCTACTGGCTTCAGATGTTGAGGAAGAGAAGTCTGAACCTCTCCCCGACCTGTTCCAAAGCGGTCCTTCAGATAGCTCCTTTGAGGGTGTCCGAGTGGCCCCTCAACTGACTTCTGATCAGCAGGCTGAGGTGAAAAGTTTGCTTAGGCAGTTTTCCCCCCTGTTTTCGCAGTCCCCTGGTTTGACAAATTGGTGCAAACATAACATAGACACAGTAGACAGCATTCCTTCCAAATGTAGAGGATACAGGAAGTCAGACAAAGTACGGTCTTACATTAAGACCGAGGTCAACAAAATGTTAAATCTTGGGGTGATTGAACCCTCTAGTAGTCCTTGGTCCAGCCGTGTGGTTTTGGTTCCAAAAGCAGGCACTTCTGAATTGAGGTTCTGCGTGGATTACAGGGCTGTGAACGCTGTCACCAAGACAGATGCACACCCCTTTCCTCGAACAGATGAGCTGGTGGATACATTGGGTGCCTCCAAGTACTTCAGCACGTTTGACCTCACTGCGGGCTATTGGCAAATAGCCTTAGCAGAACATGCCAAGGAGAAGACAGCGTTTTCCACTCCAGACGGCCTTTACCAATTACGGTTAATGCCGTTCGGGTTGAAGAATGCACCTGCCACTTTCCAGAGGCTTGTGAATCATGTGTTGAATGGGTTGGATGAATTCTGTCTTGCGTATCTGGATGATATAGCAGTTTTCAGCGCCACCTGGGAAGACCATGTGAAACACCTCGGGATTGTGCTACAGGCTCTTCAGAAAGCACACTTGACCATAAAGGCTAGTAAATGCCAGATTGGACAAGGCTCAGTGGTTTACCTTGGACATGAAGTAGGTGGAGGGAGGATACAGCCTCTACCCAGTAAAGTACAAGCAGTACAAGACTGGCCTACCCCAACTACCCAGACCCAAGTGAGAGCCTTCTTAGGTCTCACGGGGTATTACCGCAACTTCATGGCAGACTATGGCACCATAGCTGCCCCCCCCTGACTGCCCTCACCACTCCGAAGAAACCTAAGAAGGTAACTTGGACCGACGAGTGTGAGAAGGCCTTCAACGGCTTAAAAGACTCCTGGTGCCAGGCTCCTGTCCTTGGGGCCCCTGACTATCAAAGACCTTTTATTGTGCAGACAGGCGCCTCTGACACTGGTATAGGAGCTGTACTATCACAAGTAGATGAGAAGGGTAAGGAACACCCTATTGGTTTCATTAGTCACCAGTTTAAGGACAGAGAACTCAGATGGTCCACAGTAGAGAAAGAATGTTCTCTGTTGTGTGGGCCCTACGGAAGCTACCTCTATGGGACCCACTTCACTGTGCAAACTGACCATAAGCCCTTAAAGTGGCTAATGAACATGAAGGGAGAGAATCCAAAGTTGCTTAGGTGGTCCATTAGTCTACAAGGCTTTGACTTCACTATTGAGCATAGGCCAGGTGTCCAACATAGCAATGCTGATGGGTTTTCCAGAATGTTTAACCGACCTGAACCCGACCTGGATTAGTTCCCCCTGTCCTTAGTCTGGGAGGGGCGAGTGTTAGGAAAGATTTCATATTGTAGGTAATTTTCCTTCCATGTGGCAACCCCCAAACTTTTTGCTGTTGTTTTACACCCTGATCTAGACTTCGCCAGAGAAGCGCAGCCTTCCGCAACACTCCTCTGGGCTTTCGCTCCATTCTTACGGGGAAACTGACATGCCCTTAAGACAGTCAGTACCGGGAAACGTAGTTCTTTTCTCATGTTGCAGCTTTCGCGCAACATGGCACAAGAGGGCACCATAACTTACATTACCGCGCTCTTGGGTCTCTAGTCATTCTACAGGCCCTAGAAACTCTCGAAGGATTTATAACAAACTGTGCAAGTATGTCACGGACGGGACTGGTGGCAGCGATCGTTTCTTTGTGTTTTGAACACCCTTTTGCCCTGTTAACCGCGCTTCACGCGTTTGGCCAAAATGGGTGGCCTGGCTTCCAAAATGGCCATGCCACAAGGTTCTTTGTCCTGTCCATTAACCGTCTTGCCCCTTCACCTTCCCCAGGTCGAGCCGACCCGGGGCCATCCTTATTTGGGCATGTACTTTCCCGCGAAACACAGATGCTTTCGCGGGCTTCTGCATGCCTTGTGTGTGCCTCCAGGATGTGGGCTGGGATGTCGGGTCCCAATACACATCCTGGGTGCCAGAGAGTCTAGTGTGTCTTGAATGCCTGGGACCACCGTGGTCCATGGTAGGTCCACGTATGGTGTGAGTGTTTTGTGAGCAGATCTCCCATTGGGTCCTCTCCGTTTTGGCGCGAAGGGAACTCTGGATAAAAGGAGGCTGGAAACACCACTACCATGTCGATCTCCTGAGTTCTCACGAACGACGGAAAAAGGAGCCAAGTATCCTGCAACTAAGAGGCTGAACAGAGGAATCGCTGGTGACCCTCTGAAGGACTGCTCCTCTGCACTGCTTTAGCCCTGTGAGACCATTCTGCCTCTGATCAAACGAGAAGGCCTGTACTGGTACTTCGACCCTTTGGAATAGTGGGAACAACTATTCTCGGCATCTTCATCATCTCCTGCACGTAAGCCTTCGGAAGCGTCCCTGGGCCATCCAGTGGACTGACCAGCCTACCCAGGAGCCTTGCTCTGTCACCGCCGTCAGGTTGCTGTTGTATTCCTGAGTCCTTGGCACTCTCACACGATTTCGTACACTTGTCATTCCCAGATCTGAAGTGAGAAAGTGTGCATTAGGCTGAAATACACACGGCCGCTGCGTTGCCCTGCTGTGGTAACAATCTGTGCGGGTTCACTGCGTTTGGGACATCCTCAACTCTAACTTCTGCTGCCGCGGAATCTACCCGACGCCGAGACGTCCCCTGCTCATATCTGAACCTGCCAGCACTGAAACTGATGCGGAGAAGCCTGGGTCTGCCTGCATTGGGGACCGGTGAGTAGCAACGCTAGGAACCGGTCGCCCTCCTGCGGTAGCCTCTAGCTTTTCCTCGCTGTGTTAAACAGCAAGCCTTTTTCGCACTCGCGCTCTGCTTCTGCCCACAAGTGGAGGCCGCGCTTGAGTAGCGGAGATCTGTTCGTCCTTATTTGTTCACCGCTCTGAACTGCCTGATTTCCTTGAAGAGACTCCCCTTGGCCCGTTGGCACCAGCGTGTGCAGGTACTTTTGAGCACAAGGCTCCACTCTTCGTAGGGCTCGGACTTCCTTCTAGTTAGGTGTCCTCTGAAGGCGAACTGGGTCTAACGATTACTTGCACTGCCTGTTTTCCTCCCCATCTAGGTGATCTGCATATTTCGTGCTTCTAACTCTTTAGACCCTTCAGTAATTGTATATATATTGTATTTGATTGTGATGTGTTGGTTTACTTGAGTTTTACCGTGATTCTTTACTATGGTCAATGTGACAGAGGCCTTGTAATAAATGTGTCTATATTTTTAATATAACACCTGCTTGGAGTAATTTGTAAGTGTCCTTGCTTTGTGTGCTCATTGCGGGCTTTCAGTCACCCTCACCCCTCTTGAGACCTAGTCTTGACCGCCGCCATTGCTACCCTGATTGGTCTGGCTTGTCCAGAGGTTACCCTGTTCCAAGAAACTAGGCTGGCCTTCTGAACCTCTTCCCCTCCAGGACAGAGTTCAGAAATCCATCTTAACAACGGGGACCTTTGTGAGAAAGAGAGCAGTCCTTCCAGAAGGTAAGTGGCAGTGAGATTGATCTTTCGTAACCGCTGAGGGGGAGGAAGGAGGGCTGCGATGTGGGGCGGGGCACCCCAGGAAGTGTTCAAAGAAGGAGGAAAGAGGGACCGCGTAGGCAAGCTGGGGGGCGATAGTGATGCCAGCCGGGGGGCCGCCTCATTCTTTTTTCTGGCCAGGAGTCCCATTAGGGGGTGGAGGTGACGAACCCCCAGCCAAAGTCCAGGCAGGGTCGCACTGCAGAGCCAGGGGGGAACATATGCTGAGATCGCTAGGGTAAGAGGAAGGCCCTTCCCCTCTCCCCACTGCGTCGCCCCCAGGCTTTTCCCCCATTGGGCCCAGCCGCGGCATAGATCCTCCATGCCACCAAGTGAAAGCGGGGAGTGGGGGGCGGGCTCCAGCCAGCTGCGCCGCCGGCCGCTCAGGATCAGGCGTAGCACCCACTTCCCCTCACCCCCCACGGAGCGGGAGGTAGCAGGCCCACACCCCGGCGTCAAGAATGGCCCAGGTGTTGGTGCATGGTCACTGGCTGGGTCTAAATCATCCAGCAGTTGCGGGTCCTTGCAGCGTCTCCGGTGGGGGCAAGGTGGGCCCCAGAAGGAACCTTCGTGGGACTCCGGGAGAATTCCGAGCACTTCCTTGGTGTAAGTGTCGGGTGAAGCATCCGTTGAGGGAGGGGGGTAGCAGCAGCAGGCAGACCGCGTCCCCCCGTGCTGGCAGGCGCCCCTCTGGAGTCGGGCTCCCCGCTCCAGTGCAGCAAGCCTGGAAGACGGGCACTGCAGGTGGGATCGAGGCTGGGTGGGTGGTGAACGGGAGCCTTGCGGTTTACCGCAGCCAGGGACGCGAGGAAGCCAGCCAGATGGGGTGTCCACGGTCAATGGTGGAAACCCTCCCGACAGCGGAACGCCGCTGAGGGGTTTAGAGCGGGCGGGCACCTATCATCTCTCCGCTCCTCTCGAAGCCCCCAGGCAATGCGGCCCCGTCCACCATCTTGAAACCCTCGAGACGGCGGGCGGAGGAGAAACTCGGGTGAATCTTGCCTCAGTCGCATCAGAGGCGTGTAGAAAGTGGACAGCATATGCCCCTAGCTGTTATGCATCACCACAGGTTTTTCTTTTTTAGTGCGGCAGAGAGTTTTCGCTGCCTTTCGAGCTGGAAGCAGTGGGCATCCCACAAAGGGCATTAGAAGAGCGTCCGCATCGTCAGCGCTCCAGGCCATGCCCTCATATATCCCTTTTTAAGACAAGATCTTAGCGTCAGTTGAAGTCTCTTCATTCACTGACATTGTTGAGGAGGCACAGTCATCAGTCCTTGTTTTTTCCACAATGGAGACCCATCTAGAACAGACAGGGTGCTCAGGAGGCCCCTGGCTAACCTAAATGCTGAAGAAGGCCTGCCTCCATCCCTGGTGCATAGGATCTATGAGTTTCTGCAGAGGTTCAGTGCGGGACAGGTGGCACCGGCCCACAGAGTGGCACCTCACATAAATGCACCCGTACAATTCGAGGAAGACTCAGAGGGGTGTTTCACAAAGACAAATAAAAGGTGCCATGGAAAGAAGTCACCACTTCCAGGGAGATGTCCAGCTCCATCCCAACTGGGCAACAATATGGCCTTCTAGGACATGATGTCTAGGGTGGCAAGCCACCTCCACCTGGACATTACAAGGTGCGAAGGTATCATGAATGAGACACAGACAACAAGAAAGAAGTTTGATGTTCAAACCTTTATTAACTAAAAAGGAGGGTTGAGAAAATGCCTAACTTGACCTAAGTCAAGGTGGGTTTCCCTCCCTAAATGAAACTGATAGTCTTTGTCAGGAAATCCAAAGCAAATGTATGCCTGCGCCCAAAATCTATACTTTCCCTCACATTTAACTGGATACAATGTGTAGGGATGTCACCATCAAATGAGAAGTGTTCCAAATAATAGTTCAGAGCTTCTTCCATCGCTTAAGTGGAACAGGATTTTCTCTTCCCCATGATTCAAATATTTCGCTTTACAACAAAGGGGTTCCCTTGCCCCAGCTTTCAAGTCTTCCAATGTTTCAAAACAATACACTTGTTTTGGATAGTTATTGATGTTCCAACATAACACAGTTCCTTGGGATATTTCCCCAGCTTTTTGAGTTTAGTCACCAATTCAGCTTCATCAATCTCAGTTCACATAGGTTTCGTTTATTCAATCACAATGTGTCTTTTCCTTTGGTGTGTGTATTCAATCTAGACGCAGTTGATGGACCACATGGTCCGCCCATTACAGGTCACGCAACCGATACCTTACTCGGTTCGGTTTCATAGGTTCCCTGCCACAGTTTCAGCTTCACTATGAGGCTTGACTCAGTGTCCTTTCAACTGCCCTTGAAGCTGTATTATCACAAATGTTGTTAACATTCACTTTTCCAGTAGCTTTCACTTTCAAGACCAACATAGGCTTCCCAGTACACTCTACTGCTAGGAAACGTGGTTGCTTTTATAGTTCAGGTTGCACAATTCATCATAGGCTTCCCAGTACACTCTCCTGCTAGGAAACGTGGTTGCTTTTATAGTTCAGGTTGCACAATTCATCATAGGCTCCCAGTACACTCTCCTGCTAGGAAACGTGGTTGCTTTTATAGCTCAGGTTGCACAATCCATCATAGGATTCCCAGTACCTCTCCTGCTAGGAAACGTACTCTCTTGCACACCAGCTTTGTTACTATCTTAGTTCTCTTGCTCAATTATTCTTGGCTCTAGGTAATGCTTGATTATTGAACTCTTAATAATGTTAGCTTATTTGACTCTTAGCAATGCTGGCTTATTTGACTCTTCGCAATGCTTGCTTTCCATTTGTTTTCCTTACATTCAATTCAGATATTCAAAATCAAAAATGTCTCTGGCTTCAAACCCACCTATTTACTGTCTTTTGCACAATATTTGAATTATGCGACTACTAATTTTTTGGATGATTTTTATGCAAAGTTGACCGGTGCGTCTTTGTGAATTGTTTTAGTATTTTTGGAATGTGATTTTTCTAAAATATTAATAATATTTATACATCTGCCTGAAAATATCCATGATTACTTCTATAACCCCAATTGAGAATTCTATGTGAAATTGCTTTTAATTATTACTCGCGAGGCACCACTTTTTGATTTTTGATCTGACTTGCAGCATCTGTTGCCATCACAAGAGACAGAAAGATAATGGGTCATAAATGATTGTTTAAGCTTCTCGTGGATAAGGATCTGCTTCAAAGGTTTGCGGGTATGCAACAGTCAGCTCAACCGTAGAAACTGAAAGGGAAGCTGTCTAAGCTGATGGACCTGGCAGTTTTGAGCATTAGCCCACGATTTGTTCTCCAGGTTGTGTCCAGTTTCCATGTGAACCCAGTATATCTTTGTCAGTGTTCTTCCAGAACCCAGTCAGGCACTGCATACTTTGGACGAAAAGAGGGCTCTGAAGTTTTATCTGGACAGCACAAAGACTTTCAGGAAACCTACATAGTTGTTGGTGTCCTACAGGAACCAGAACAAGGGACTTGTTATATCGAAAAAAAAAGAGGCGGTGCCTGTGGGATTGTAGCCTGCTTTAAATTTTGTTATGAAAAAGCTAACGGACCGTTGCCAGGAAGGGTGTCGGCGCACTCAATGAGACACATGGCAGCGACGTGCACCTTGTTGGTCAACACTTCTCCCCCAGGAGATTTGCAAGGCTGCTACATGAAGTTATGTGCATACATTGAGGCAGCAGTGCTGTTTAGATTCGACTGCTCGTGAAGATGCACAGGCTGGCCAGTCAATGCAAGGAACCTATTTTGATGAGAGGCCTTTTTCCCACCAACCGAAGTATGGAAGCAAGATTACCCCTTTGACTTGGTGTGTTTAAGTAGTTTGACCTGATGTTACTGTCTCCATTACTGGGTGTATTGATGTCTTGTATGAATCTATGAAAGACACAAATACTGGAGATATACTCTTACAGGAAGTTTATACTTCTAGTTCCATCCTCCTTGTTGTCGTTCTCCTACAATTTTTACCTGGCTTTCCCAAGTGATGCAAGCCTGCAGTGGAGATGGCCACAATACATAGAAGTATCGCTAATGCCATTCCTTAGCATGGTTTTTTTCCTTTCAAACCTATGTTTTGCCTATTTTGCTAATGTTAAAAATAATATAACAATCTAAGTGAAACTGCTTGAGTTTTTATTCTAAATGTTTTTTTAGATTTACGATGATTTATTTCAACATTTTGGAGGGGTTCAAACCTGCTTGTTTTGAGCTGTTTGAATGTTTTCAGTTTTATTTCATGTACATATTTTACATTCTATTTTTGTATCCATTATCCTACTGCATACTTGTCTGTACAGTAAAGGTAGGCGTGACATGCTATAGGCGTTTATGATGGATGCGTAGAATCCTTGACTGGTTTGTGCATTGCCAGAAGGAAGGGTAGTTAGTGAAGCAGCGGGGAAGAGGGGACTGCAGGGTCTGTTTTGTGTATAGAATACGCTCTTAGAGAACTTAAAAGCGCATGAATTCCTATTAGGCAACAATGGGTGCTGGGGGGGGACTCATGTGATGCCCCTGTACCCCCGCTCGAGCCATCTTGGAGCTAAGCTGTGCTCATGCTGTGATACAATGTTCCCGGAAGCAGAGGCGTAGACGGGGTAGGGACCAGGCGGGCAAGCCCTCCCAAAATCTGTAAATGCTCACTCAGTAGCGCTTTGTCGGTATATACAGAGGTTAATGTCACTGCAGTGGGCCCAACTACATTAGCTTCAGGCCGCACTTGTTAGATAATCCTGGCTACGCCTCTGGCCGGATAGCGCCCTTTTGGAGGTCAGAAATTGCCGCGCTGCACCAAAAAAGAAAAGAGACAAGAAACAAGGGCCCTTGGAATTCCTTTAGGAAACTCGGTGACCGGCAGCCAAGTCACACCCCTGTGCACATGCCGCCTCAAACAATGCCCTACACGGTCAGTACAGAAAACAACCTCCCAGCATTCCTACACACATAACGAACCATGGTTACCACGGCAATGTATTTGTAGTTCAAAATTGGTGCCAATGTTAGAAGGCATTGCCCTGCAGGTTTAACCTTGATGCCAGACACGTATGTATAACAAACAGGGGTCAAGTCCTAAAAAAAAAACAAGAGCGGGGGCTCATTAATATGAGCAATTGGAGGTGGCGTCACCAGAAATTAGCATATTAAGGTGAAATATGAACATTCAATTCAATTGTTTTTGCACAACCATAGAAATTGCACATAACAAATGAACATTTGCCTTTCATACACAAAACGAATAGAGGATATTTGCTTCTTTCAGAGTTTGAAAATGTTAGAAAGTGTGCACGTTTTAAACCCCGAGAATCAATGTCAATGTTTTCCCTGGAGAGTGAAGTCCCGAAATGGAACATTTCACCTTTAGCTGTTCGGTTTTTTTCTCACTAGGTCATATGGTGTAGTTTGGGAAGTGAACCTAGCAACCGCGGTTCGAATTCTCAGGTTGTGCTTAAAATCACAATTTAGAAAAAGACAGTTGAAGTGCCTTCTTATACACATGGCCTCCAAAATACCCTGGGGGACGGTGGCCGCCCTCTGATAAAAGTGGGGTGATGCCGTCCTTGCAGCACACACCCTCAACTTGAGACCTGATAACAAATAAGGTAGATGTTGAAAATGTTCCTGCACGCCTAAAGATTAAAGGAAGAAAGTGTTACGCCACTCCAAGAACAGTATTGTGAATATACCAATTCGATACCCATCGTATATTCAAGTGCGAGCTAAACCATGCCTGTTAGCGTATACCCCTTCCCTGCGAATCATTCCTGCCAACACCTGGGGAACAAGCCATTTCATGGGTGGATTGGAAGGAGCGATGGGGCAATTACTTGAACGCAGTAGACCACAAAGGTCTAACGCCAGAAAAATAAATGTTCTTTGCTTTTACACACCCAAGGCCAAAAAGTACAAATGAAACTATTCCCATTACAGCAGGATAATGTGCAGACATTATGGGCCTCATTACGACCCTGGCGGTACGGGGTTAATGGCGCCGTTAACCCCGTACCGCATCATTACGAGGTCCCCTCGTGGGACCTGGTAAGTAATGCCTGGTCAAACCAGGTGTGCTTATCGGGTCCCGCGAGGGGAAAAGGGAACAAACAACGGGCCAACTCGTAATGGCCCGTTGTTTGCTCCCTCTCCCATTCCCATTCAGCCCTATGGGGGCTGAAATGGGGGAAGGACCGGGTCCGGGTCCTTAGAGGGAGGAATTACCGGGCTTTCCGAACTCGGAATGGCCCGGTAACTCCTCATTCCGTGGACATGGACCCGGACGCGATTTCGGCAGCAGCCATGCCGCCAGTAGCGGCATGGCTACCGCCGAGGTCGTAATGAGGGCCATGCTTACGAAATATCTTTGAAGCAATTGGATGAATGCTAGCAAAAACAAACATTGCTATGAACAGATACAACTTTAACACTAGACAAAGGGCAGAAGAGAGCGTGGAAGAATATTAGAGGCACTTGGCACACTTGCAACAACATGCAATTTCAACTTTGGCATGGGGACACAAGATGAACTCACAAGAGACTAAATCATCATCCATACCAACAACACCATGACTGAACGAGTGTGGATGTGCAGTAACCCTATGCTTGCCGAGACCATTGCAATCTCCAAAAAAGCCAAACACGCAGTATTGTGTTCTTAAACCCTCAAGGAAAAGAAAGTAAACCTAGAAGGTATTTGGTTCTCAAAACCTGTAGACAATACACAGATTAATATATACAAGAAGAAACAGGAAGTTACAGAAAAGAACATTTGTGAAACTGACAAGAGGAAGGGGAAAATAAGAGCGAATTCAGGTAGCAATAAATGCTTTGCTGTGGCAGACTAGGTCTTCTAGCCAACACCTGCACTGAACCAGGAATGCACCAATTGCGGAATCACAGGCCATTTCGCGGTAGTATGCCAGTGGAGAAAGAAAGTAGCATACCTTCAAGAGGAAGAAAGCTCAAAAGAGGAACACCTACTGGTTGTCGATGCTAGGTCAGAAGCACAATCTAACATGAAATTCCTGAGCTGCACAACAACCAGCTTCTGAACAAAATGATGGTAGACAACTGCTCCCTATACTGGATTACTTCGAAAATGAGGTGTTACGATATGCTGAGACAAGAACAAGGAGAAACTACGAAAAGCCGTCATAAAAAATATGGAAGCATTCGAAGGATCACATAACAACATGATTGGTATGTTCCAAGACTATTGAACTCAAAGGCAAAGAAAACTTTGTGGCAAAAACATTGACTGGAAGTGCTTGGGTGGAGGGACCAAGCAGCCTTTATAACTAAACTAGAGCCAAACAAAGAAGATCCATTGTATCTTGTATCTGGAACCGGAACAAAAGTAAGTAGATATGTTCCCAGGGGTTTCCAATAAAAAGATTTGGTGCCCAAGAGGATATGCCCATAAAATAGTTCTAAAAGCTGTAGCGATTCCAATTACACACACGTTTATACAAATTCCACTTGCAGAAAGGGAAGAAATGGAAAAAGAACTTGAACGCCTGGTACATGAAAAGATCATCAGACAGTTTGATGCTGCCAACTGGGTGACCCCGATTATTGTGGCGCAGAAAAAGAATGGGAAAATTAGGGTATATGTGGATATTGAGGATATTGTAGATCTCAACAAGAACATTGGTGTCAATCAATATCCCATGCCAGTGATTTGTAAAATGTTTAATTGTGTTCTAGATTCAGACGTGTTTACTATTAGTGGAATATTTAGGAGACGTGTTTAGTGGGAAAGGATACAAACCTAACGGGATGCTTTAAAAGGTAAGGCAAAGAGTTCATAGAAGCCTATAAACCCACTGAAAAATAAGATATATGGCATTGTTTTGGTTTTCCAAAGTATTCTCATAGGTTTCTAGAAAGCTTTGCAGAGTTGACTTATCCCATACAGATGCTTCCTAAAAACAACATCATTCTCATAGGATGATCAGTGTGAGCAGGCTTGGAAGACTAAGTGAAAAAATAGTCAAACGTCCTCATTTAGGAGTTTTTTTTCCTTAGCAAGCCACCTATACTTATGGTTGACACTAGCACCGAGGTTTTGGGAGTGGTGCTTTCACAAATAACAGAAGGCATGGAAAGAGTCATTTGCCCTGCTTCAAGATCAGTATCAGAAACAGGAACAAGATACTCTGTTATAGAAAGGGAATTGTTAGCTTGTGTTTGGGGAGTTGAACATTATAGGTGTAAATATAGGGGGCAACTGTTAATTTTAATTGTTTAATAGCACTGCTCGCCCTTAGGCCTCATGGCGCACATAAAACATAGACAGGACAGATAACGAAATGAAGAAAAGGAGTTGGCAGGAGAAAGGAGCAGACTAAGTTCACAAGTATATTAACCTAGTTTGAGATTAAACAAATGGGTCTTGGCCAATTTCTTAAACTCTTTGAGGGAGTTAACTGATCTAGGGGCCAGTGGAAGCTTATTCCAGGCAGAAGGTGCCTGGACGTCAAATATGGCTCCACTGAAACTGGTGAGTTTGAACATGGGTTGCACCAACTTTGCCTGATCTTAAGACCAAAGAGTGCGGTATGGGCAAGTGACTATTAGGCGATCCATGAGGTATTGAGGTGCCTCATAGTTATGGTACCTATAGGTCAGAGTGAGTAGTTTATGTGTCACACAATGATTAACTGAGAGCCAGTAAAGCCCCCTCCATGCCTCAGTAATGTGGTCTCTCCGGGATAGTCTATGGCCCGCCCGGATGGATCCATTTTGGGTCATCTGGAAAGCCTTGATATTAGCTTATGATGTGCCCAGCAGTAGACTATTACAATAATCTAGGCATGAGTTCACGAGGGCAGTAGCAAGCAGGGATCTGTTGCTAAGAGATATGAGAAATGTATGGACGGATGTAGTTAAGTAGTTTCGTGATGTAGCCACAGGTTGCTTGAATGTGAGCGACATGAGGCTTCATAGTGACCTCCGCATCAAGAATAACACCCAGTGTTTAAACACAACTGGCCAATGCAATTTTGCTTCCAGATATGTTAAAGTACTCTTAGTTAGAGTGCAGCTTTTTGAGTCGTTGTGCTGAGGCCAGGATCAATAGCTCAGTTTTGACGGTATTAAGGGCAAGTGAGTTGGTTGTCATCCATGTCTGGATTGACTCATATATTGAGTTAATAACATGAACATCCTGTGCATAGATGCCTAATAACTCAAGCATGACCCGAGTGTCATCAGTGTAGATGGTATACTGAACACCCAGGTCACCCAAGGGAGAAAGAAGGGATATGACATAGATATTAAATAATGTGGGTATATACAAGACCCCTGCAGGACCCCATAGGTGATAGCCGTAGGCTAACGCCCTCCATTGCCACTCTGGCAGTCCGAGGTCCCAAAAAGAATATCCATTGTGTGGCAAAGTCTGTGCAATGAGCTTGTTCTTCCAACATGGACACCAGTAAAGAATGATCAACCAACCCGGTCAAAGGCTGCTGATAGGTCTTTGTCGATTATACTGGCGAGATTGGATTTGAGGTCCACCATGGCGGTTTCCGTGCCATGCTTGGATCAAAAGCGGGACTGCCGGGGCTTAAGGATGTTGTTACATTCCAGGAACTGCTATAGTTGCAGATAGGTCACACGATCCAAGTTTTTTAACAAAAAAGGGACATTAGTTATTTGCCGGTAGTGTTTGGAGATAGAGGGGTCCAGATTGTTTTTCTTCAAGAGAGGTGTGATCCATGCTTGCTTGAGAGGAGGGGGAACATTGCCTTCGGTACATGATGGGTTGATCAGTTTGGTAACCCATGGGGCTAGGACATCCATACAGTCCTTAAAGATGTTGGAGGGATAGCTATCTCTATGGCATGCGTTGGGTTTCCTGCCGGCCACAATCATGCACATTTGAGCCTTGAAGTAATGTTCAAATTTGAATGGGGCAGATGCTTTGTTATTGTTATTGTGGGTCACTGAGGAGTTTAGCAGGGCTGGAGAAACGGTCCTGGCAATGAGGAGCCGCTGTTGGGCCGAAATAGCCTGTTGATGGCTAATGATTCTTTAGGATAATTCCTGGTGGATCATTTGGCACCACACATAGGGCCTCATTACACGGATGGCGGTAAGGATTTACCGGTATCGGTAAAATACTGGTACCGGTAAATCCTTACCGCCTTACTACGAGGTCCCTTAGCGGTTTGGGGGATTTAGCGCGTGCTTTTTGCAGGCGTTAAAAACCAACCCGCAAAGGGACCCAGCGAGCTAATTACGGTACCGCAATTTGCGGTACCGTAATTAGCGCCTTCCCCATTCCCATTATGCCCTATGGGGCAAAAATGGGAATGGGGAAGGGCAATGGTGAAAGGAGGAATTACTGCCCCGCCAACCTTGGAATGGGGCGGTAACTCCCCTTTCCGCCAAGGCGGTGCCGGTATTTTACCGGCATGAACCATGGCGCTAATAACGCCATGGTTCTCCGCCATCCGTGTAATGAGGGAGGCCCATAGTCTTTGCCGGGTGCCGGTTTTCTCATGGGTTTGCCCTCAAATTCTTTCAAGACTGAAAAGAGCTCCTTGATGATTGCTGTTTTAAATTGTTTAACTGTATGTTTATAACACAGGTGGGTAAGAGGGGAAGGGTGCTTCCACCACTCCTTTTCAGCAGACCTTTTGAGCGCCTGAGATGTAGGATATCTTCACTGAACCGAACCAGGGATTTCTATTCGTTTCAGCTTTCACTAACTTCAATTCTTCTGGGGCAAGAGCCACAATGGCCTCATTGATGGTTGTAATCAGGTGGTGAGCAAGATCATTAGTGTTGCTGAAAGAGTCGAGAGGAGAGAGCCTCAAAACAGGTTGCACTGATAGTTTCTGCGCAGTGACATTTCTTTTTGTTACTGGTCATTTTAAAAGGTCTTGGTCCAGCATCCAATCCCAGTGGAGCTGTGGGGAGAAGAATAGAAGTACTCACTAAAAAGCGATCAGAGCAGAGACATGGAGATACAATGGTATTGTTAACCAACAGTTGTTGTGTTAGGACCCAATGAAGGGTATGTCCCCCTCTGTGTGTAGGGTCACTGACCCTTTCTGAGAATTTGATAGTGCCAAGAGCCGAAAGGACGGACACTGCTTGCTTATCCTGTAGATAGCTAGCCCAGAGATTGAAGTCCCCTAGGACAATCACAGGGAAGTTTTCTTTAGAGATGTTATTAAGTAGGCTGATGAATTATTCCTCGAAAAAAGGGGTCTCTCTAGGGGGGTGAAAAATCACAAGGCTAGTAAGGGACGTACTGTCATCAATTTTTATTTTAACCAATAGGCTTTCACAGCCTTCAGAAGATTCAATGTGTAGGTCAAGATGCTTATTGAATAGAACAGCTACACCCCCCCCTTCTTTGGCCCGGGCAATCAGCATGGAAGATAGAAAAGTCAGGCAGAATGGCCAGGGTGGCACTAGTGGGTGTTGCTTCATTCAACCACAACTTGGTTATAACCACAACGTCTGGAGTGGTCTCCGTAAGTAGATCATGGATTTTCACCCCATGCCGCATTAAAGAGTGTGTGTTCAACAGGGAGAAACTGAGGGAGGCCTTCTGCAGAGTGTGCCTACCTAAAGTGCTAACTTCAATAAAATCAGCAGAGACGGGAGCCCAAGAACCATTCGGCAACAGGTTGAGTAAAGGGATCTCTGTTTTCTGACTATAGGAGCAGAAATCAGCGATAAACTTCACACCGGAGACTGTCACGTATCCTGCAGACTTACCAAGACCAAAACGTGTATAGTCAGCCTGGACAGGTTCAGAATCCCAAGTGCCTGGTGAAGGGGATTCTGTGTGTGCTTGGGGGAGTGTATAATCAGCCAACACACTAGTCAGCCCAAAAGGAGGACCCAAAGTCGTTATTACCTTGGCAGTTTTACCAATGGCTAAGGGATGCAACCCTGTGCTAGATGGAATAGCATACAGGCTATATTTTGCCAAAATCTCAGCATGTTTTTTTATAAATATGGCGATTTGAAAAAGCTGCTGCATGGGAGGCCCGCAGTTTGCCGATGATGTGGTGAATGTTGGACATGATAAAACGGAAGGCAAAGAGCAGATCTAATAGCTTGGGTCAGGGAGAGAAGGACTTCTAGGTGCAAAAAGCGGCGCACCTCAGGCGCAAACGAGCAACAACCGGCCTCTTCAAACATGCCAGCACTAACGCACCGCCGACATTAAGAGGGCTGGTGTTGCCGGGAGATGTACTTCTTTAGAACTACAACACTTGCCTGCAGCTCGGAGCTGGAAGGAGATCTGCAGCCAGCACGGCGAGGGAGAGAAGGACTTCTGGGTGCAAAATGCGGCGCACCTGAGGTGCAAACCGGCCTCTTCAAACATGCCAGCACTAACGCACCGCCGACATTAAGAGGGCTGGTGTTGCCGGGAGATGTACTTCTTTAGAACTACAACACTTGCCTGCAGCTCGGAGCTGGAAGGAGATCTGCAGCCAGCACAGCGAGGGAGAGAAGGACTTCTGGGTGCAAAATGCGGCGCACCTGAGGTGCAAACCGGCGACAACCGGCCTCTTCAAACATGACAGCACTAATGCACCGCCGACATTAAGAGGGCTGGTGTTGCCGGGAGATGTACTTCTTTAGAACTACAACACTCGCTGGCAGCTGGGAGCTGGAAGGAGAGCTGCAGCCAGTGCTAGTTGCCACAGGCAAATTGTGGAAAAGATGGTGTGAGGTGGTAAGTGCTTGCAAAATCCAGTCAAAACGATAAAGTGATGTTTAGCACAATTTAAAATCTAGATAATTCTGCAATGAAGTGCAGGTTCAAACGCAGTCCGTCCTGCTTGGAAATGAAAGGTAGTTATTCAGATAGTTACTGCATAAGATTGCATTTACAAAGGAATGGTATCACCCCAGTCAGGTCATGCACATGTAACAATCAAATACACAACATACAGCACTCTCAACAAAGTTTACTACCCACACTGACCACAAGCCTTTGACTGAGGTACTTACAGTCAAAGGAATGGCGAGAGCAGCTCAGACGATAGCTAGGCATATTTAAAAACCACAAGTATATAATTTCAGGGTAGAGTACATTCGTGGAGAACACAAACCAAGGTAGCACATTTTCTCTCCCGTTTACCTCTAAACTTAGCAAATTTAATTACAGTCGACCATGTGGCCATAGTTTCCTTGGAAGAGTGGCACAAAGACTTAGAAAGTGATGTTGCATTAGCAAAAATATGTGAGTGAACAAGGAAATGTGAGACAGTGCAGAAGAGTGTGGTAAGGGATTATTCCCTTACTGGGAGGTGAAGGATCAGTTGTTAGTAGAAGAAGCCATGCTGGTTTGAGGACAACTGGTAGCACCTACAACACTTAGAATCAAACCTATCAATACAGAATATGAGGGACACCTTGGGATCACAGGAACTAAAAGAAAGATGCGAGAAAGGTATTGGTGGCCAGGTGTTGATCTAGCAATTGAATGTACAGTACAGGCTTGTGGACTGAAAAATGCACAATTTTGTCCAACTCATGAACACCGAAAACAAAGAAATGAGATACGGGAAATTGGAATATGGAGGCCAACGATAGAGATGTTAAATAAGGAACTTTAAAGTTTGTTATATGTCCTTGAAGAAGGTGTGGCCAATAGAATCGGGCAGGATATACGCCAAAACCAATTGGAAAAGTAGGGAAAATAGTAGATACAGGAATAACGTTCTCTTTCCCTGTAATGCTTTGTGGCAATTAACTAATATTTATGAATTATCTCTTGTAGTTTG
The DNA here is from genome assembly GCF_040938575.1 of Ambystoma mexicanum. Taxonomy (NCBI): domain Eukaryota; kingdom Metazoa; phylum Chordata; class Amphibia; order Caudata; family Ambystomatidae; genus Ambystoma; species Ambystoma mexicanum. The sequence continues at coordinate 1,304,784,394 of NC_090922.1, forward strand.
TGGGAAAATTAGTTCAATATTTGATGATGTGTGAACATTGTGATAATGTGTTCTTTTTGCAAATTGAGGTATTTGATTTATATTGATTTTAATTTGTATACCATTTTCAACATAGGGACATATAGGGTTATAGATTGTATACTTTTCTACTGTTGAACATTAAAAGAAAGTGAGTTTCCTCACCAAAGATGGCATCATTTGCATTTATTGCATCGTATGAAAATTATTTTTTGTAAAACATTTTTTAAATCTATCACGAGATATATACGTCTTTTTGTTGTTGTCAGTACGTGCGTGTTAAGGTACCTCTTTACTTCCCATACACTTTCTGTGTGGTGAAGAGTGATCCCTAGGTCACAGACTCTGACTGAGCTTTTTTTTTATCTCGCAGGTGATACCGGGCAGTGGCCCTCAATACGAGTCCGGCGGAAGCCGTCCCGGTAAAGCTGGCAGGCTGCTGCCGGACCCGTATGGATTTACCGGCTCTGGACTTGCTGGAATCACTGGGGCATTACAGCCCAGGTGATCCGGTAATTCCGGAGCCGGCATTCTGTAAATCCACATTCCCGTGGAGTCCCATGGGACTCCACGGGAATGGGGAAGTGGAAACACCGAGACCATGTGGTAATGGTGCCGATGTTTCTGCATCAGTCTGTGGCCGGGGCCGTTACGCCCGCCAGGTCAGACCTGGCAGTTGTGTAACACCACACGGCCAGAGAACTTGTAGTTAGCCGGTCTGGAAAAAGCTGCCAGTACGGTTTTACCGGCACCGTTATATCCAGACCAGCTTACTTGTAATGAGGGCCAGTGTCAGTGGACCTCATTATGAGTCCGGCGATAGCCATGCCGTTAAACCGGCAGGCTGCCGGCAGACCCGTAGGGATTTACCGTCTCCGGACTTGCCGGAAATACAGGGGCATCACAGCCCGGGTGATCCAGTAATTCTGGAGCCGGCATTCTGTAAATCCTCATTCCCGTAGAGTCCCATAGGACTCCACGGGAATGGGGAAGTGGAAACACCGGCACAATGTGGTAATGGTGCCAGTGTTTCCGCATCTGTCTGCGGCTGGTGGTGTTACGCCCGCCAGGTCAGACCTGGCCGGTGTAACACCATACTGCCATAGAACTTGTTAGCCGGTCTGGAAATGGTGCCGTACAGTTTTACCGGCACCATTATATCTGGACCGGTTAACTTGTAATGAGGTCCTGTGTCTTTTCCAACTCATTACTCCTTTACAATTGTGTGTGTTATGGTTTAGCGACACACCAGCAAGGTTGAGATCCTTATTGTTTTCCTTTCTTTCTAGTTAATGCCACTAGAAGTTGACAACTGTTATAACGTGCTCAAGAACTACTTGCTAATATTTCCTCATTTTCTTTACTGGTTTTCAGATATTTAGAGGGTGCTTCTCTGATGAAGGGGCATTGAGCCCCCAAAACGTGTAGGATCTTGTTACACCATTACCCTCACTTTGATTGTCATACTTGCCATTTGATCTGTAAATTAGGATTGTTTTTGATTCTGCGGTATTGCTTCTTTGCAAAGAATGATGAATAGCCATAGTGGCTATATGGTTCTTTATTTTGGTCTAATCTGAAACATTGTGATTTCTATATATCTAGTTTGTTTAACTGTGCACAGGATCTTAGGTCCTGTAGGAAACCCCCCTCTTTGATCCCTTTTCTTGTTGTTATAACATTTTGTTGTCTCAACTGCTTCTATAGGCTGTTATGAGACACTTTTACAGTATGTGAGCCATCATACTGAAACCTTTGGTCCAAATATGGGAAGACTGCAGGTCGTGTTCTGAGCAGATTCTGCCCAGACAGTTGTGGAGGCCAGTGTTTGTTTGGGAATTAAGTTAGTCCTATTTTTCTTTATTTGCACACCTGTGAAAAATCACAGAATATTCTTAATAACTTGTTTACTTACATACTTTCAAAATGTATTCCTCATTGGAGTGCAGTCCCCTCCTATGTTTGTAAAGTATGCGCGTGTTGGCCATGTTTGAATTCAGATTAGAGCATAACATTAAATAAGCAGCACCTCAGACCATATTGCCTCCAAAGGAACCATGGGGCTTTTTAAGAATGGATAGCTTGGGTCCTTACCATACACTGAGCAGAGATATTCAGTTCATGATAGTTTTAAAAGATAATTTGTCTAAATGGCCAGAAATAAAATTAGTAAAACATACCTCTAGTTACGTAGTCATTCAGTTTTCAGAAAATATTTTTCATTGGGAAGGGTATCCTCATGAGACTGTTATTGACAATAGACCATAGTTTAGAAGTGTGAAGGTGAACAAGTTACTTACACCTGGTAACGTTCTTGCGACTGGATTTTTTCCAACGTATTCCTCATCTTTGATATTCATATCTTTAGCTTTGCTGCTTCGGAAAAAAATTTCCACACCAGAGGGCGCTGTGCTCGATGTCGTGGCGTCAATGTCCCTCGGGGGTTGCCGTCCAATGTTGACGTCATCAGCAGTACAAATAGCTCGAGCTGCGCCCATTGGCTTCAGTTCCATTTTTTCCGTTCCCATCAATCGAGGCATTGACGAAGCGTACCCCAAGACCGCAAGCTCTCAGATGGCGCAGAGTGTAAAACACGTAAATTGAACTGAGGGGTAGACTGGGAGGGACGATGAATACGTGGGAGGAACATCCAGTCGAAAGAACGTTACCAGGGGTAAGTAACTAGTTCTCCGAATGGATTGTGTCCACTCATGTATTCCTCATCTTTGATAGACTCCCAAAGCAGTGACAATTTGGAGGAGGGAGTGCCAATTAATCTAGTCATGGACCGTATGAAGAACAGCCTTTACAAAAAGACCTCCTTGAAACGAGGTTGAGTCTAAACAGTAATGCTTTACGGATGTATGCATAGACGACCAGGTGGTTGCAGAACAGGTATCTTTTATCGGGACACCCCTTTGCAAAGCCGCAGGAGTAGCCATGCCACTAGCGGAATGAGCTCTTAACCCATCTGGTGTTTCTTTACTCGTCAGTCTGTAATTTCTGCAATTGCTAAAACTATCCATCTGGATATAGTCTGTTTGGTTACTGCCAGGCCTAATTTATGGCCGTATACCCAATGAAGAGTTGATCCTCTTGTCTACATTTTGCAAGTCTTGAAATATAAAAGCTCAGAGCCCTTTTAGGGTCTAGCCTGTGCAGTCTTTCTTCCTCCTTATTTGCATGAGGGGAAGGATAAAAGGTCGGTAAAGTTATGCGACAAATGGAAGTCAGAGACTACCTTAGGCAGAAATGATGGTTTGACTTATCCTTATGGAAAACGGTGTAAGGAGGCTTACAAGAGAGAGCCTGTAACTCACTCACCCTGTGGGCTGATGTTAAAGCCACTAGTAGGACTGTTTGTAATGTTAGGAGCCTTAGAGGACATGAATGTAGAGGCTCAAATGGAATGCATGTGAGAAATGTTAATACTAAAATTAAATCCCAAAGGGCACATGAAATAGGCAGTCTTTCTTCCTCCTTATTTGCATGAGGGAAGGATAAAAGGTTGGTAAAGTTATGCGACAAATGGAAGTCAGAGACTACCTTAGGCAGATATGATGGTTTGACTTATCCTTATGGAAAACGGTGTAAGGAGGCTTACAAGAGAGAGTCTGTAACTCACTCACCCTGTGGGCTGATGTTAAAGCCACTAGTAGGACTGTTTTTAATGTTAGGAGCCTTAGAGGACATGAATGTAGAGGCTCAAATGGAATGCATGTGAGAAATGTTAATAACTAAATTTAAATCCCAAAGGGCACATGAAATGGGACTGGAGGGTACACGTTAGTGAGAACCTTTAGAAATTGCACAATCAATAGCATCTTGAAATAAGAGACCTCTTCAGAGGAGCGCTTAACAATGGAAAGCGCAGCCAGATATCCCTTTATCGTTCCAATCTGTAGCCCCAGATTGGCTAAATGCAACAGGAAATAAATCATCATAGGTTTGCCACATAGAAAAGGATCCACATTCTTATTCTTGCACCAATTACTGAACTTATTCCAACGACATCGGTACAAGGATTTGGTTGGTGGCCTTCTGGCCGAAAGCAAAATCTCCATTATGTCATCCTAGAGGTCCCAATCCTTCTATCTCAGCCTCTCAGAAAACATGCGTGAAGGCTGAGTGTCTTGACCTCTGGATGGAGAACCCGAATTTCCTCTTGCGAGAGAAGATCCTCTCTGTGGGAGACGTATTGGAGGGCAGATGGACATGTCCAGAATGTCTGGGTACCACGTCCTCCTGGCCCAATCCGGGGCAATTAGGATCATGTGTTTCCCAAACTTTCTCAACCTCCTGATCACATGAGGAATGACGGGGACTGGAGGAACACATACAGGAGCGGAAACTCCCAGTCCACTCCGAACGCGTCCCCTAGAGCTCCTCTCAGGGGAAATTCCCTTGAGCAATACTATTCGCACTTCCGATTGACCTCGGTCGTGAACCGATCCACTTGAGATCTCTTGAATGACTTCCTGAGCTAGTTCCCACTCTTGGGAGACCGTGCTCTGCCTGCTCAGAGAATCCGCCGCTGTGTTCTGCTCTCCGGCTAGGTGAACTGCCGATAGACAGATTCCTTCTTGAATTGCCCAAAACTAGAGCTGCATTGCCTCTCTGCACAGTGGTAGTGACCCTACACCTCCTCTTTTGTTGAGGTAGTACATGGCCACTGTGTTGTCTGTCATTATCAGGACATTCTTTCACTGTACAAAGGGCAGAAAGGCCTTCAGCGCTAGTCTGATTGCCTTCAGCTCCAAAAGGTTGATGTGCAGTTTGGACTCTGATGGAGACCAACGACCGCTGATTGTCAGTTCGTTGGCATGGGCTCTCCACCCAGTGAGAGAGACATCCGTCACTACTGTTAATTCCGGCCATGGTTGTCAAAAAGATTCTCCCTTGTCCCTACAAGCCCACCACAGAAGATCCTGAGCAACTCTGCTCGGAACTTGCAGTGGATCTGACATATTCCCTAAAAATTTGAACCACTGAGTCCTGAGAGCCCACTGATGGGGCCGAGCAACCTCAGAAAATCGAAGGCCAGCAGATGCTGGCCATCTTGGAACTTTGTTACCATCTGCAGAATGTGCTGAGCCCTCCCCTCGGGAGGCGAGGCTTTCCCAAAGGAGGTATCCAGGACTGCTTCAATAAATTGGAGTCTTTGAAATGGTATCATATGGGACTTTTTCTAATTGAGAGAGAAGCTCAGTCTATGTAAGAAGTCACAGTTGATGATGACATGTTCAAGAGCTTGTTCAGGAGAACATGCTCTGACCAGCCAATCATCCAGGTAAGGGTAGACGTGCATCCCACCCTCTCCTGAGACTCGCTGCCACTACCGCCATCAGTTTGGTGAAGACCCTCGGGCAGAGGTCAGCCCGAATGGTAGAACTCGAAACTGATAATGAGAACCACCAACGCGAACATCAGGTACTTTCTGTGCTTGAGATGGGTTGGCACATGAAAGTATGCATCCTGAAGTTCCAATGATACCAACCAGTCTTGGAGTTGGAGAGCCTGAAGGATCTGAGAAAGGGTAACCATCTTGAACTTGTCCTTCCTAAGGAATTTTATTCAAATTTCTTAAGTCCAAGATGGGTCTCAATCCTCTGTCCTTCTTTGGAATGAGAAAGTAAGGGGAATACCAACTCTTGTTCCTCTCCGCCACAGGTACATGTTCTATTGCACCTTTCTCTAGCAGGGTTAAAATCTCCTGCACAAGAGGCGGATCCAGAATTTCGACAGAGTTGGGTCCCGGTGGATGATTCTGATGCCTTGTTTGAAAAGGAAAGCAGTAACCCTGGGCTACTGTTTCCAGTGCCCAAGAATCTGAAGTAATAACCCCCCATTCGTTCAGATGCTGAGAGATTCTTCCTCCGACCGGGGTCTTGTGGGTCAAGGCCTCAGAGTGGCTTAGAGGTGGCTGAAGCCGCTGCAGCAGCGGCTGAGGGTAAAGATGCCACTGCTGGGGTTGATTTGGCACCCCTTCCTCGTCCACCACGAGGGAACCTTTTCTGTCCCCTTTGTCCAGCCTGTCCTCTTCCCTTTCCAAATGAGGAATAGAAACAAAAAGGACGACCCTTCCACGAAGATGAGCCTGAAAAGGGTTGTTGTTGAGGTTGACGTATGGAGGCGCTAAGTAATTTAGCCGACGCCTTGGAGGTCTGCAGCTTCTCCAGACTCATCTGCCTTGCTGCCGAACAACCTCAAGAAGTCAAAGCACATGTTGAGAAGCCTGGCCTGCACATCCGGAGCAAAGCCTGACTTTCTCAACCACGCAAATCTGCGTAGTACGTTGCTAGAAGCCATGGACCTGCTGATACTGTCAGCAGTGTCCAGTCCTGACTGGAGACACTCCCCCATTGCCTCCTTTTGATCCTCAACTATAGCCAGGAAGCAGTCGCACTCCTCGCCTTACGGAATGTGCTCAGCCGCCATGCTAATACATTCCCACAGGGTTTAAGTAAACCTCGAAAGAGTACAAGTAACATTGGCCGACTTCAAGGGCAGATTGCCCGTTGAAAAAATCTTCCGATCCCAGGCAACAATCCTCTTGTCGTCCCTATCCGGGGAATAGAGGGGTAAGCAGATGGCCTGGTCGATGTTGCCGCCTGAACCACCAAGCTTTCAGGTGTAGGGTGCTTGGTCAAATAGTCCGGATCAATACTAGAAGGCCTATATTTTCTGGCAAAGTTCCTTTTTACAGCAGGTCCTGACTCTGGAGTTTCCCAGTTTGCCATGACCTTAATCTGAAGGGCTGCATGAAAGGGTAATACTGGGTCCTTCTGAGGGCCTTGATTTAGAATATCCATCATATCGTATTGCTGCAGGCGGGAGAATTCCTGCTCCAGCCCATGTACTCATTGACCCTATTCATGAGGGATGTAACGCTCACCTGGCTCCCACGGAGGCACTGGTCTGGTCTGGGTTGCTGTGGCCTCTTCAAGCGTGATGCGCAGAATTCGGACCACCGATTGAACACGACCCCCAAATCTTGCTTGTCGGGCCCGTAGGATTATCCTTCTGCAGATGAGAAAGGGGATTAACTGTCTGCCGAATAGTGTGCTTGCTCCCCTCTTCCCCCCTTCGTTCTTCTCTGATTCCTCCAATACCCCCGGTTTAAGCTCACCTTATGGTTTGGAAGGATGAACTCTCCATCCTGCTTCTGGTGCAGGGGCGCGCGTTCGTCCAGTTACTTCACTGGTTTTCAGAATGGCGCTGGCACATCCACTTGACTTTTCTGAGTAATACGCGTAAGTATGAAGATGCAAAAGTTCAAGTGTGAGCCTCCTTTTATGTTGTCTTTCCTGACCTTTAGTTCAGGTGCAGAACAAAGGCGATGCGTAGAGGGGTTAAATTGCCGGTGGTAAAATCAGGTGAGTTAGTGATGAGGGCGACCCCTCTAAATGTCTTTATAATTCCCCAGTAATGTCTTTTGTCCTTTCCCCCTAGGGGCCGGGGTGCGGTACCTGCCAAAGATGCGGCGCCGACCCGAGATGTGGAATGGTTCTCCAAGAAAAGCCGGTAAGTAATATGGCTGAAAATTCGGCTTTCCTCTTGTGTTCCCTTGCTCACCTTTTGTCTCTTCTTCTCTCCCCTAAGTGCAGAGATGTGGCGACCGGTGCTGAGAGCCGCGATGGAGCCGGGCGGCGTCTCGGGAACAGGTGAGTGAAGCACGGCGCTGCAGCGAGCAACGCGGTGCTTTTAAATGGAAGTCTTCCTTCAGGAATGCTGGCGTGAAGATTCTGGATGCAGGTAAGAAGGTTGAATAAGTTCTTGGTTTTCACCTTTCTCTTCTCTTATTCCCTTACAGGTGTTCCAGGTTCGAGGCGGGCATGGCTGGAGTCCAGGTGCAGGAGCAGACACGGTGAGCGTTCAGTTGCTGGGATGCAGAACAACGCGAAGCACGTGTGGCTGTCCGGGCGTGGCTTAAATAGCTTTGGAAGAAGTTCCAGGTGAGTATTCTTCCACAGCCCCACCCAAGTAACAAAATAGTTCCATCAGAAAAATAGTTCCTCCTAAGCCTCATTTGGCTTGGTTCTTCATGCAGCATGGTCTGCATCAGGTGAGTGTGCAGCATGGTCTGCTTCAGATAAGTGCACCAAACACTTCCCCTTATGAGCCTGGCGCGTATGACGTCAGGACTGATGTCCAACATGAGCCTGGCGCCAACGGCGCCAGGACAGAGTCCAAAGAGCCCCTATAAAGGGGGCGTGATGCCTGCTCCCGGGGGTGCTGGGCCTGGCCTGGTGCTCCGGGGGTAGGCATCATGACAGCACTCCCCCCCAAGGCCCCTCCCAAAGTCTTTTCCCCAGGAGGTTTCGGTTTGTTCGGGAAATTCCGATGGAAACTTTTTACTAGCCGAGGTGCATGTACGTGGTCGCTGGGTTCCCAAGATCTTCCCTGAGGCCCGTACCCCTTCCAATCAATTAGATAGAAAAGTTTTGATTTTGAGATCTTAGAGTCCAAACTGTTCTTCACCTCGAATTCAGGCTCCCCATCTATCTGGACTGGTTCTGGTGGCTTTATTAATCTGGTTCCTGGTTGCACTGGTTTCAAAGCGACACATGAAAAACGGGATGAATCCGCATGTTAGCTGGTAGATCTAGCTTGACTGCCACTGGGTTAATTATAGCTTTGATCGAGTAAGGGCCTAAATACCTTGGATTAAAAGTCCGAGGTCCCTTGAGCGATAAGTGTTTGGTAGCCAACCATACTTGATCCCCTATTTGGTATGGAGGCGCCTCCTTTCGATGCAGATCCGCATTCTTTTTGTATTTCCCTTTCGCATGTTGTAAGTGTGCAGTAGCATCCTTGAAGGCTTGAGTAATCGTAGAATGCAAATGGTCCACTGCGGGCATTTGGAGGCTCAAAGGTGAGTCCAAGTCTGAAGTACGAGGGTGATGTCCATATATGGTATAAAAGGGGCTGGACCCTCTGATACACTCTGACCAGTTCCAGAGTGTATCGAGTTATTGTATGCATATTCAGCCACCCATAAAATATCCTTCCAATTACCCTCCGATTGGTGCAACATACATCGTAGATATTGTTCAAGGGTCTGGTTCGTTCTCTCCGTTTGACCATCGGTCTGTGGGTGGTGGCTGGTTGAGAGTCTTACATCGATTTGTGCCAGTTGACAACACTTTTTCCAAAAATGAGAAATAAACTGGCTTCCCCGATCGGAGATTAGTATGGACGGGAATCCATGCAGACGGATGATATTTTCTAGGAATTCCTTGGCAAGAAGAAAAGCTGAAGGTAATCCTTTCAACGGAATAAAATGGGCCATCTTGGAAAATAAATCCACCACAACCAGAATAGTATTGTATCCATTAGAAGAGGGCAGGTCCGTGATAAAATCTAGTGACAAGGTGTGCCAAGGTGCTGGTGGAATGTCTAAGGGTTGAAGAAGACCGGCGGGTTTTGTTTTTTGACCTTTGTTTTGGGCGCAAATTCCACAGGACATCATGAAAGATTTAATATCCTTTCGCCAGGACGGCCACCAGAATTGTCGTTTAATTTTTTCCTCTGTTTTGGCAATGCCAGGATGTCCTTCCATCAGAGTATTGTGATGACCGGAAATAACCAGTTCTTGCAATTCCTTTTCTGGCAAAAATAAACGTCCTTGGAAGTAAGGTAAGCCATCGTTGATTGAAAAGGCAGATCCCCTCTTGATCCAATCCTGCAAGGCTGAAGAGTCCAGGAATAGTTTTACCCGTGCTTGAATGTCTTCAAGGGTTTGTAAAGTGGTTATCCCCAAGATTCTTTGTTCGGGAATTATCGGCACAGGTTCTGAGTTTGTGTCCATTTCTCCCATTCCAATTCGAGATAGCGCGTCCGCTTTGCCATTCTTACAGCCGGGACAGTAGGTGATTACAAAATCGAACTCAGCAAAGAATAAAGCCCATCGGAGCTGTCGTGAAGACTGAGCCTTGGCTGTTTTCACAGTGATGGTATGCCTGGCGCCAAGAAGATAATGCCGCCAAGCCTTAAAGGCGGACTTAATGGCTAATAATTCCTTATCGGTGATTGCATAATTTATCTCCGGCGGCGAGAACTTTCTGGACCAAAATGCTACGGGGTGCAGTTGGTTGGTTTCGGGGTCTCTCTGAGACAGGACAGCTCCCATGGCTAAGCTGGATGCGTCGGTTTCGACTATATATGGGAGATCAGGGCGCGGGTGTTTCAAAATAGGTGCAGACGTAAATTTAGCTTTTAATTCCTGAAAGGCCTGTTCAGCTTCCTCGGTCCATTCAAAACGTTTATTGCTCCGCAAGAGTGCAGTGATGGGTTGCACCACCCGTGAAAATTCCGGGATAAACCTGCGATAAAAATTGGCAAAAAACCAAGCATGCTTTGGACACCTTTCACCGAACTAGGTGATGGCCATTTGAGGATGGCATCCACTTTCCGTGAGTCCATTCGGACCCCTTTAGGTGTCAGGATGAATCCAAGAAACTCAACCTCGGTGGTATGGAAAACGCATTTTTCCAGCTTTGCGAACAGTTTGTGCTGGCGCAATTTCTCAAGGATGGCCCTGACATGTTTTCTGTGATCAGATTCCGAAGAGGAGTACACCAGAATGTCATCGATATACACGACAACACAGACATCGATGAGTTCCCGAAGGACATCATTCATGAAGAATTGGAAGGCAGCAGGCGCGTTGCACAACCCGAAAGGCATCACCTGGTATTCAAATAGTCCATATTTTGTACGGAAGGCAGTTTTCCATTCGTCGCCTTCTTTTACTCGTACCAGATGATAAGCCCCCTGGAGATCTAACTTGGTGTATATGCAAGCGTCCTTCACTTGGTCAAGGAGTTCAGGGATCAAAGGCAGAGGGTAACGATTTTTAACAGTTATCTGGTTCAATGCGTGGTAATCGATACATGTTCTAAGGTCGCCTTCTTTTTTTGGCACGAAGAACAAAGCCGAGGATGCCGGAGACTTTGACGGGCGAATGAAACCATTAGCCAGGTATTGGTCTAAATATTGTCTCAAATGCAGATTCTCCGGCTCAGTAAGGGCATAAATCCTGCTACAAGGGGGTTGTGCACCGGGCACCAGATCGATTTGGCAATCGTACGATCTGTGAGGAGGTAACGTGTTGGCCTGTTCCTTTTGGAAGACGTCCTGAAAGTCTTGGTATTCCGGAGGTAGTTGCATGGAGACAGAGGTTACTGATGCTAGACTGATCTTCAGATTTTCTGGGTAGCAGGTTCGTGCACACTCCGGAAAGGTTATTCTCTTCGCTCGCCAATCAATTCGAGGATTATGTGTCTCTAACCAAGGGATTCCGAGAATAACCTGAAACTGTGGAGCCTTGATTACATCAAACACAACTGCCTCCCGATGGCCGTCCGGACTTACAAGTGTCACCTCAGCTGTGGAATGTGTTACCGGTCCCGAGGAAATTTCGGTTCCATCAACTGTGGTGATGACATCTTTGCTGGTTTTAAGACGCAGGGGAAGGTTAATCCTGGATACCAATTCACGATCCACGTAGTTTCCTATAGCCCCACTATCGATGTATGCCTTTATTGCATGCAACCGCTTAGGCTGTTCCGGATCTACGAGGACCATTGGCACAGTGAAATGCGAGGTCTGAGAGTTCGTTTTCAAGCTTGGCAAGCGGACCCCTACACTTGTCGGGCGGGGTCGTTTCCCGATACAGAGGTTTCATGGATTTTATCAGCGGCTCCTACCACCTTCCTGGGCGGCCTTGCCGGGCAATCTCGTAGAAAGTGTCCAGAGGCTCCACAATAAAGACATAAGTGCATCTGCCGTCTTCTTTCACGTTCCTTTTGCGTTAAAGGTCCTTTAACTCCTCCTATTAGCATTGGCTCTGAGGCTTCAGCCCCCTTGAGGTTACCGTGGGTCATGACTAACACCCGGGTCTCAAACTTGGACCGATCAGCTTTTCTGTTTTGCAGTCTGTGATCCAATTGGACCACTAAGTCTATATATTCTGAGCATTCTTGGGGCGGATTTACAACTTGGGCCAGGACATCTTTAAGTTCTCCGCGTAGACCTCGATAAAATAACGTGATTCTTTTATCTTCTGGCCACCCAGTTTCCACAATTAGTCTATTAAAGGTTGCAATGTAGAAAAGGAGGTCTTGATTGCCCTGTCGCAGAGATAGAAGTTCGTCATCTAGAGCCTGCCCCTGGGAGTGACGAGCAAATAACCTTTCCATGCTTGCTTGAAATCCTTGAAAATCACGAAGAATCGGGTCATCTTGAGTTACCAGTGGAACTGACCAATCGGCAGCACTGCCGCTGAGATATGACAATACAAAGGCTACCTTGGTCTGGTCATTAGGGAAGGCCCCAGGTCTGCACAGGAAATGCAAACGACACTGATTCATGAATACGGCGAATCGTTTGGGGTCCCCAGCAAAGCGTTCGGGTGGGGCCAGCGGCATGTTTCCAGGTAGATTTATCTGCACCAGGTTACTGGAAAGCACAGGAGCGGGGGTTCCCTCCGGAAACGGGTAAAGGGGTTTGTCCAGCTTGACCTTGCAAAAGCTGTCTAGCCAGGTCATCAGCTCTTTCCTTTGTTACAATCACTTCCCTCCTGAGGGCATTAATTTCTTGACGAGCGGCGTGTACTTCGGCCCGTAATTCCCCCAGTAGTTGGGCCAACTGGTCAGTCTCGGAAGTTTCCATAGCGCCTGGGTGGGAATTTGTAGGAAGGCTTTGCGTTCTGTAACGCTCACCTGACTCCCACGGAGGCGCTGGTCTGGTTTGGGTTGCTGTGGCCTCTTCAAGCGTGATGCGCAGAATTCGGACCACCGATTGAACACGACCCCCAAATCTTGCTTGTCGGGCCCGTAGGATTATCCTTCTGCAGGTGAGAAAGGGGATTAACTGTCTGCCGAATAGTGTGCTTGCTCCCCCCTTCCCCCCTTCGTTCTTCTCTGATTCCTCCAATACCCCCGGTTTAAGCTCACCTTATGGTTTGGAAGGATGAACTCTCCATCCTGCTTCTGGGGCAGGGGCGCGCGTTCGTCCAGTTACTTCACTGGTTTTCAGAATGGCGCTGGCACATCCACTTGACTTTTCTGAGTAATACGCCGTAAATATGAAGATGCAAAAGTTCAAGTGTGAGCCTCCTTTCATGTTGTCTTTCCTGACCTTTATTTCAGGTGCAGAACAAAGTCGATGCGTTGAGGGGTTAAATTGCCGGTGGTAAAATCAGGTGAGTTAGTGATGAGGGCAACCCCTCTAAATGTCTTTATAATTCCCCAGTAATGTCTTTTGTCCTTTCCCCATAGGGGCCGGGGTGCGGTACCTGCCAAAGATGCGGCGCCGACCCGAGATGTGGAATGATTCACCAAGAAAAGCCGGTAAGTAATATGGCTGAAAATGTCCTTTCCCCTTAGGGGCCGGGGTGCGGTACCTGCCAAAGATGCGGCGCCGACCCGAGATGTGGAATGGTTCACCAAGAAAAGCCGGTAAGTAATATGGTTGAAAATTCGGCTTTCCGCTTGTGTTCCCTTGCTCACCTTTTGTCTCTTCTTCTCTCCCCTAGGTGCAGAGATGTGTCGACCGGTGCTGAGACCCGCGATGGAGCCGGGCGGCGTCTCGGGAACAGGTGAGTGAAGCACGGTGCTGCAGCGAGCAACGCGGTGCTTTTAAATGGAAGTCTTCCTTCAGGAATGCTGGCATGAAGATTCTGGATGCAGGTAAGAAGGTTGAATAAGTTCTTGGTTTTCACCTTTCTCTTCTCTTATTCCCTTACAGGTGTTCCAGGTTCGAGGCGGGCGTGGCTGGAGTCCAGGTGCAGGAGCAGACACGGTGAGCGTTCAGCTGCTGTGATGCAGAACAACGCGAAGCACGTGTGGCTGTCCGGGCGTGGCTTAAATAGCTTTGGAAGAAGTTCCAGGTGAGTATTCTTCCACAGCCCCACCCAAGTAACAAAAAAGTTCCATCAGAAAAATAGTTCCTCCTAAGCCTCATTTGGCTTGGTTCTTCATGCAGCATGGTCTGCATCAGGTGAGTGTGCAGCATGGTCTGCTTCAGGTAAGTGCACCAAACACTTCCCCTTATGAGCCAGGCGCTTATGGCACCAGGACTGATGTCCAACATGAGCCTGGCGCCAACGGCGCCAGGACAGAGTCCAAAGAGCCCCTATAAAGGGCCGCTGGGCTTTTACCCGGGGGCGTGATGCCTGCTCCCGGGGGTGCTGGGCCTGGCCTGGTGCTCCGGGGGTAGGCATCATGACAAGGGACCTGTATGCAGAATCTGCATGTTCAGCTGGGTCAGGACTGCTGAATTCCATTTCCGGCAAAGTGTCTACACCACTATCCGAATGGAGGTAATCGTAATGATCAGTGATCTTTGATTCCTGATTAAATCGTTCCTCAGGAGTATTTTGCATACCATAAGGCAAACCAAAGGGTGGAGAATCCTCTTCAGAGGTTTGCTCCTCCTCATAAATTGAGGCCATAGATTTGAAAAAGTCTTTCTTCGGAGTAGGTTTAAAAACCTTTTCCGGACTGGGCAGAGGCCTCGAAAAGGTTCAAAGTGACAGCGGAAGGCGCTGACACTGGCTTTCGACGACGCTAATGACCAAGGTCTCTGCAATAGCGCTGTTTTGCTCGACGCTGCCTTCGACTTGTGCGTCAACAGGTCTGACCCTGTCGATGATTTGCTCTTTTATGGAGGTATCGGAGAAGGACTATGTTCTCGAGACTATACCCTCAACTATTTCTCTTCAGATCGAGAGCGACTCGCCAGTTTGACACCCGGCTTTGCCATGGTAGTCTTTGACCTCCCTAAGTCGTCCCACGGAGCGACTGGGGGATGGCTTGTGCATGTTTCCTTCAAGGGGGTCGAGGCCACATTCTCCAATATACGCAACATTTCACTCTTCAAAGCATCCCATTTTCTAGGGGAATCATTCTTGGTTGGGCACCTGATAGCCTCGGTAGAGGAATCAGATGAAAAGGTAGAAGGAGACCTATGGTGTCTTTTCTTCACCTTCTTCCACTAAGAAGGCGAAGATTGTCTCGATCTACTCCTCGACCGAGACTTTGTTGACTTTTTGTGCCGGGACGAGTCCCTAGACTCCTCTGACTTTTTATCCCTCTTCAAAGATGATTTGGAAGCTGCCCTCCCTACCGCCAGTTTACCTCGGCGCTCCCTGAGAGCTTTTCCTGTCATGGCTGGACAGGACCCGCAGTCATCTGTTCAGTGTTTGGAACCCAAGCACCACAGGCAAACCCGGTGGGGATCGGTAATGGACATCTTTGCCCCGCAGTCATGGCATTTTTTAAAACCAGACCTTGGGGTTGAAGGGTTGGAAGAAGACAACATTTCTTGACGCAACTGAAGTGCGCCGTTCAACACTCAAAGCAAAGTTTTGGGAAAAACGGAACTGAAGCCAACAGGCGCGGCTCGAGCCATTTGTACTGCTGATGATGTTGACACTCGACGGCAACCCTGGAGGGAGATCGACGCCACGACATGGAGCACAGCGGCCTCAGATGTGGACATTTTTTTTCAGGAGCAGCAAAGTTGAAGATACAAATATCAAAGATGAGGAATACGTGGGAGGACACAATCCATTCGAAAGTGTGGTATGCCAAAGAAAAAGCTATTAATTGGAAATGTACTTCCAGTTACTGCCCACAATCTAATGGGATGGTTGAAAGATGTAATAGGGTAATCATAGAAACAGTTGAGCATGCCATAAGAAACAAAATTGAGTTTAAGTGGGCCCTTAGAAGATTGCTTTGGAGTGCAAGGTAGACTCCTAATGGGATCACACAGGAATATTTCTATTGAAGCAAATGAGTGGGAAATGTGTCAATTCCAACCTTAATCAGTGTTAGGGAATAAAGTGAAAAACGGTGTCAATTTAAAGACAGATACAAGATATTATGATGCAAGGAATTCTTTTCACAGACCAAGAGTAGAATCCAGGAGAGTGGGTTAGAGTCAAGAAAGGTCACTACTCTTTCAAAGGGGAGTCAACATTCTGTGAACCAAAAAAGATAATCTAGTTGCGGTCTAATGCTGTAAGACTAGAAGAAGGTTCCATATGAAATAAACACTTGCAAAGGTACAAACATGTGGTAGAGCTCCTAAAGGGGATATATTTACATCCATGTTACCTTCCAGGAAAAATAGTATATTGGATGCAGATTTGTAAAATGACTTAGTGATTCAGGTGTAGAAAGGGTGTCCAAAAGCTGGGGGGGAGGGGTGACTAACGAGACAACCAGTTAGAGACACTCACCACACCTACATACAGAACGAAGTGGATGAGAAGAATGTGGACAAAGTTTCAAGACTGTAAGATGAAATGACTGAGATGCCATGACTAACCTGCAGGTGTCCACCTACCACATACGCGGTTGCTTACATGTTATAATTTAGTTTTGATTGTTTATGTCTATATTTCCTTTCTTTGTTTTCCTTTGTTTTATACTCATCCTGTTTGGGTCTTTTCCTTTGTTTCTTTAAGGTGGTGTGGGTTTGTGGCATGCTATAGGTGTTTGTGATGTGTAGAATCCTTGTATGTAAGGTTCTATGTCATTTCATCGCTGGTAATTTTAACTCTGAGCATTTAAACGTGTACATTATAATGAAAATGTTCATCAAATTATTATTATTTTGTTGGGGGGTCTCCCCCCTCAATCCCCCTGTCCTCCACCTATTTTTACCTATTCCCTACCCCCCCAAACCCTTTTGTGCTCTTTCCCACACCCCCCTAAAAAAAATTCGATGAACATTTTCGTTATAATGTGCACGTTTAAGTTCCAGCCTTTGAAATGACCAGCGATTAAAGGATGTCGTACCCTATGTAATCCTTTCCTGCAGTTTACAGAAGGTTGGGAAGATGGTCGATGCGTGGATAAGAGGGAGCTGCGGGGTTCCTTGAGTGTACTGATTAAACCCTTGTACAACTTACCAGTATGTGAGTTCCTGTTTGATCACTACAGTATGTTCTATGTTCTTCTCTAGGTAACTTACCCAAGAGTCTTCCGGGATACTTACTCTTCTGGTGTGGAAATGGCATAAATTGGATTTACAACGATGAGAAATGCAATGGATACAATAACTGTGGAGACTGTTCTGATGAAATAGGAACATGTAAGTACCAACTGGTCCGTTCATAAAACGGCTTCCTTTTACTTACATGATTCTTATAAACAAGACTAGGATTAGGTGTTTCTTAGTAACAAGCATTAACTAAAAATAAATGCAATAACGTTAATTTAGAAAACGACTTAGGTCTAAATTCTGTGGTTTGTTAAAATCAGTCACCAAAATCATGACTTATTTTTAAAGTATCATTGCAATACTGGCAAACACATAGTAACACTGTAATTAATGTTGGGAGGGGCATACTGACCTTTTGACAAACATGTTAGGGAGATGTATCCATTTTACTTGTCTATAGAACTTTTTTAGGGCCAATCAGTTGTACAGAGAACTATGCATTTGTCAATACATTTATAAACAGTGCACCTTTTAATAGTATTGAAATATAAATTATAACTTTCAAAGCACAAGACCATAACCCAGCCATTGGCTCATTATTTCCAATTAATGTCCATCTTCATGTAAATGGGAACAGATAGACGTGTGGTCACTTTGGTGCTTAGTCCCCAAACTCCATTTCTTACTATGGACCATGTTTCAGGTTTTGCATGAATTGAATTTCTGCATTTCACTCCATATTTATGAATGAGCATAGGTAAAGATTTATTGTAATTAAATTACCTCATTTTGTACTTCATGCTGTAAATCTTGTAATAAAGCTATGTTTGGAAACTGCCAGCTGAATGAGACCAAACACTGCTTCCTATCAGAGTAATTGACAGCCATATTCAGCTTCAGCAAAGCACCCACACTCTGTGAAGACAAATCAATCGCAAATACTGGCTCAGGCATAAGTATAACCAAGATCAAGATTAGGGAATTACTTATTTCTTAGTTTTAAAGGTCATGGTTAGTTGCTTGTCTCTTACTCAAGCTCTTATCTTCACGTGATAAGAGTTTTCAGTAGAAAAATGGATGAGGCGGTAATGAAGACACAGAACACCTAACTTTCATAGTTCATCGTAAAATTGAAGGGCTCAGTTTACTAAAAACTATGAATATTCTCTTCTACATTTGCCAACCAAAGTCTTGGAAAAGACACTGGAAGGTTAATTTTCTTGGTTTACCTGGAACTTTAAAACAAATCACTTTAGGGGTACACCAAAAGTGTCCAATTAATAATAGCAACACTGAACATCTAAATGGAACAAATTGAGTAGCCACCTGATGCTGATTTAGTAGTGGCTATCATAACCCAACACAACACATTTGAATGTATTTTATTGACCATTGGTTAGTGGCTAAGAAGGTTAGCCTGGGATTCAAATCTATAAATGGCTGGTTACACAGAACTCTTTAAGGTTCAGATGTACATTGAGGCAACATTACTGTTTAGAGTCAACCACTCATGAAGAAGCACAGGCCGGCCAGGCAATGCGAGGAGCCTATTTGATGAGAGGCCTCTTCCCCACAATCCCAAGTATGGAGGCAATACTGCCCTATGACGTTGGCCTGTTTAAATTGTTTGACATGTTATTGCTTCCAATAGCGCGTGTATTGGTGTCTTAAATCTTCATATACAACCTTATCTCCACCACCAAGAGACTCATGTTGATCTGTTTGTGCTGTTTGTTTAAGGTGCATCAAGTTTAGCAATGAATTCCAAATGATTTTGGTTATTATTCTTTTATTTAAAGTTTTTAGAGTAAATCTCTATACCCAAGGGTGATGTATAACCAAACAAATACAAATAGCTTAAATACAGATTGACTACATGACAATCAGCATATAAAAATGACACAAGTTAAAAAATATAATCTAGTATAATGAAACACTTAGAAAGCAGATAATTAAAATAAATTGTAACAGGCTATTTGAAAAGGATGTGTTGTTAATGCTTTCCCCAACTCTAAAACAGTGGTCATACAATGGCTAGAAGGGACAAGAGTTCCAGGCTTAGGGGCAGATGTTGAGAAGGCATGTGAAGAGAGACCAGAATGCTTGAAGAAGTCAATGTCTAAGCATAAAAGATCAGATTGCCGATACACCTCGAACCTCTGGAAACAACTAACTTCTCAGCCAAATAGGAAGGGTTTTTTATTTTGTTCTTCAACAGGATCCGCCTAAGGCCTGTCCCTGTCTCTCTCATCTCCCCATGGGATTCTCCCACCCCACCACAGTTGCTCCTATTCCCCAAGATTGTCACTAAAGCCTTATCTAACTTACTCGCTCTGGGATCTACTAGGTGGATCCCATCCTGAGGGTCCCACGAAATGGCAAAACTCAATAGAAATAGGTGTCTTTCAACCACCCAGGTTTCACTTGATCCCCCTCCTCTCACACTCTTGTATTCCTTACCATGATGTTCCTTACTTCCTTCTACTCTAATCTCTTCCTCCTACCTTCTCTCCCTTCTCGCTACGATGTTCCTATGTCTTGCACCTACTCCTTCCTCCTACCATCAGATCTATTCTCCTCTATTCTTCACTCCCACTAATCGATACTAATCTTCACTCAGTACACTCCACCCTCCTTCTTCCATTCCCTTCACTCTCCCAGTTACCTTTCCGAATCAATCCCGCTCATGCCGCTACTTTATCACTGTTTCACTCTCCCACTTTGTCTTACTCACTCACCTTAAATGCAATTTCACACCCAAGTACCACTTTCTCTCAACAACAATACCACACCTAAAAACACCCTCTCTGCTATCTTTCTCCACACTCTGCTCCACTGTTCTTCCACCGCCTGGTCTCTTGGTCGACCGTTGACATCATCAGACCTACCTGTAACGGTTTATTGAAAAGCCACCCTCAACACGGGGAGTTCCTTCCCTCCCCACTTAAGTGGTGATGCAACAAACTGTTTATCAGATTCTTTTTTAGCCCACTCTCAGACACATATCATGCCCCTTCGATCCCTCTCCCCCGAGCTAACAATGAGCCAAGAACCAGGCCTGTGTACGGGAAATATATTGGTATTTAAATTAAAAGTAATAGAAATTAGCACGAAAATGTCAAGTACCACTTTATCCGTGGCACAACATAATCAACTTCTCTCAGCATAAATAAATCACAAGAGAGTTAAAAAGAACACAATCACAATTCTTACTTGATGCAGATTTCACTTCATGAAATAATTACACTGATCAATAACAAAAGCACTTATGTAATGTGTAATGTTGATTTTCCTGCAGGGTTAAAAGGGGTAGCAGTAGGATTTCAAGATTGGTAAAAAAAAAAAACACATATGGCAATTATAGTTTCGCCCACACTTTTGGTTTAAAATAAACGCAGTAATTTATCGCTTTGTTTTTCAGACCCCTCCCCTTACTTTGGTCTAGGCTGGGAAGTCAGACAGAAAAATTGGAACGCTTTTGGGGAATTTTGGACACCCCTCTTCCTTAAAGAAGTCTGAGTCAGCTGGACAACAAGGATTACCCAATTAAATGATAGGCTATAGTTTTCAGCGCACACTGGGAAGTGAGCTTTGTTAAATTTGAATTTTAACACAGTTCACCCCGTAGTGTTCTGCCAAATGGGGAATTAATTAAATTCATATTTTTGGTTACATAGGCTAAGGATCTACACAGTTTTGCCCCACCACTCCCACCCACTATAAAGGGATAGGATTCAAGGCAAGCAGACTCCAAATTTTGGTTTCCCAGTGCTCAGTTCTACTCACATAGCAAGTCTCTGTTTAAGGTTCAGGAAAGCAAGCTGCATCTCATGACACTCTGGAAAGATAGGCCAGGGGTCTGGTCACTCCACTCTCAAAGATGGCCTCCCGCTCTCCACCCTAGGATCCAGTCAGCTTTGAGGACTTCGTAGGGATAGACAGCTCCACCCAGATGCACTCTCAGCAATCTCCTCTGGTGTCTCCTTACAGCTGTCAGATGGTAGGTTTCAGCAGCCTTCCTGATGGTCTGTCTCATTCCTCCGTCCTCCTGTCTTTCTCCTTTTTCTGTCTCCCATGTCCTATTGCAGTCACCCTTATATAGCAGCGATGACACCACCAATTTTACAATCTTGTGGAGGTACCCGGCAATAATTCCTGCCACTAGGGCTGGACAGTTACCCTTCTCTCTCCTCCCAGACTCAGCCTCCAAGTCAGGATTGGTTTAGGGGCAGGAGTAAATATGGCAATTCCCATTTGTCACCATCCTTTGTTCTCCTTTCAACTTTTTGGCAAGAAACTAATTATGTATCACAACTTCATAATTTTATTAGCAACTACCAGACCAAACATATTTTCTGTTTCAGCTAATCATGCGGAATTAGATAAGCCTACCACCAAATCTGTATCATGTAGCACAGCCATATGGCACCTTTCTGCCGTTTCCATAAAAAGCCCAGCAGTTATGAATGTATTAGTTATTAGGCATATCCCTAATTTCATTTTCCACTCGCTCACCAACTCTCACATTTGGAACATGTTCAGATCAGCCAGAAACACATCTTAAAAGGCAAGGCCATTTTTCTTTTATTGTTTAAAATCCTGCCATTCATGTGAAAGGGACTTCTGTTTGGGGCCTTTAAATGCACCCCACATGCCCCCGCCCCTGTTCTTCCATAACCCTTTATTGGGGAAGAGCAGGGCAGAATGGGGTTTCATCAGGTGTAATTTCCTTCATCAGGGAGTGGGTACTCCTGTCTGCTGTCTCCCCTTACATCTCTTGGTTGGGTGGTATGGCACCCCTTTTCTTCCTTCTTTTGGGAGTGGGCATTCCAACCTCCCCTTCCATATTTGGGTTGGAGGGCGTGGCACAGCACCCTGTTTTTTCCTTCCTTTTCAGGTCCCTGGAATTCCCACCAGACTCCTCTCTCACCTCCAGCCTGGAAATTAAGGAGGTAAGTTCTCTAATAAAAGATATAAAAAGAGTTTCACACACATTATTCCCTGGAAGATTTACATAAAATATACAACAACAATAACATATAATTTCCATTTCACAAAACACATTTTATTTGTTTTCTTCATCTGTATAATAATACCAAGTAAATTACTCCTGTTATATATATATATATATATATATTTGCATCTGATTTTTCAGCTCATCAATCAGTTCTCCTTTTGGGATGCGGATCTTGTAAGCAACAGGTGATATTTTATCTACAATTTCAAAGGCACCACGCCAAGATGGGAGGAATTTCCACTCCCTGGTTTGATTCCTTTGAAAATTGTACAGGTAAACCTTTTCACTTATTTCATACTCTTTCTTGGTGGTCTTTAGATCATAATAGGTCTTCATTCCTTCAGCCGACCTTTCTAAATTGCGCTGAGCATAAGCAAAGGCCTGCTGGAGGTGCTTCCTTAAATTTTCAATGTACTCATGAGTAGTGGACGCATTTTTCAGTGTCTGCTCCGGAGTCCTATAGAGCAGATGCTGTGGTAACAAAATTTTTCGGCCGATCATGAGCTCGAATGGAGACATCTTTGTTGCAGAAGATGGTGTAGACCAAATAGCCATCAGGACAAGCTGCAACCGGATGGCCCAACTGGGTCCGGAGTCTGCCACTAACGTCTTTAAGATACAATTGTTTTGTTGTACCCCTTGACCCCGCCACTTGAGGCCCGGCGGTAGGCAATGTGGAGTTTGCTTTTTACCCCTAGAATCTCCCACATCTTTGCCATCACCTCACTGGTAAAATGGCTTCCTCGGTCCGACTCAATCCTTTGTGGGCCGCTGAAATGAGAGAAGATGTGGTTGATCATTAGTGCAGCAGCCGTCCCGCCTTACATTTTGGGGCTGGAAGACGTTCTACCCACTTTGTGAACAAGCATTTCACAGTCAACATGTACTTGTTTCCTCTTGAGGAGCGAATCACTGGCCTGATGAAATCGACTTGCAAATCTGACCAAGGCAGTGTCATTCCTCTTTTTTGTAGGGGAGCTCTGTGTGTGTGAGTGAACTGGGTTGGAATTGAGCACACCCAAGACACTCCCCTTTAGGTAAGTGTCGAAGTCCTGGCCCATGTATGGCCAGTAGGCAAACTCACACAATATTTCCAATGTTATATGAAACACCCTATGACCGGCAGTGGCAGCGTCGTGGGAGTGATTCAACATCAGATTGAGGTAGGTACTACCCACTGGTCACTGCCACATAGGGCTCTCCTTACCAACAAACCGTCTTGGATCCGGAACATCTTGGAAAACTTCATCAACACCCAGAGATCCTCTTTACTGGCATAATCTGACTCTGTTAGAGGAAAGCTCATGGGGGTCTTCAATGTGTTGATAAAATGTCCCATTGATCGGGTCCTCTTTCTGTGCAGTAATCAAATCTGCATCTGAGGTATCTTTACTCCACTGGGCTGTTGAGAGTTCGCTGTTTGTCCAAGATTGTGACCTGGTGACAGCTGCCATTTGGATTTCACCCAGCAGTGATTCTGTTTCTATGAAATCCCCCTGCATTCCCAATCTTATCTGGACCCTCTATCTTGGAATGACCTCTTCCAATAGATGGACATCTCATTGGAGATCAGCAGATCGTCGATTGACTGGATGAGTTTGGCATGCTTTAGGGGTTTGTTGTTGGCACAAAGCATGCCTCGATTCTTCCAGGTAATTGGGTGCTCCACAAACCATTTCCTGACATAATCAGAGTCAGTGATTATGAGCAGTTCATTGAGTTGGTGCTGCGCTGCAGTGAGGATGGCTTGATAAACAGTCTGTAACCTGACTATTTCGGGGTCCTATTTTATAACCAACAGAGGGTTCTGTGGTATCATTCACCTAGGCATTCCCAATGCCAGCTGCCAGTTCTTTTTCTCCATTATCATCAACATGGTAGGAGCACCCATCCATATAAACTGTGGGTATCCCTGACACGTGACTTCTTCACAGACCCCTGTGTGGGAAAGTTAAGTATGTCTCCATGTTGTTGTTGGTCATTAGACTTTTGTCCTCGAGACAGTTTTCTTGAGCACAATCATGCAAGTTGGCCAACCCTTGTGCTAGGGGACTCTTGTTGTTTTGGCCATATCTGACCTCCACAGGAAAGCCTTGCATAGACAGAATCCAGGAAGTAATTCCGGAATTACTAACTTCCCTGCCTGGATTCTGCCCGGATTCTGTCACTTTGTAGATACTGCAAGTGTTGGTGAGGAATCTCGACAATGATGTGCTCCCCGTGTATGAATGGGCGGTAATTTTTCAGCACCCACACCATTGCCTGGAGTGCCTTCTCTGAGTCATTGAATTTTTCCGCCACAGAGGACAAAGTCTTGCTCATGTATGAGATGATTTTGTTGCACTTGTTAAGCTTTTGGTACAATACTGCTGTTAGGCAAGCACCTGAGAACCCTGTCTCCAAGAAAAACTCCTTGTTCTGTAAGAGGTAAGCCAAACAAGGAGCCTGGGAAAGGCTTCTTTTCAGTTGTTTAACTGCCTCAGATTGTTCTGGACCCCACTCCCACTTCACTCCGGCCTTTCATAAATGGATCACGGGTCGAGTGACCTCTGCGTAATCTTCAATGAACTTTCAACTATAAGTCCAAGAAGGCTTTTTAATTCTCGCAGAGTGGTAGGGTTTTTTAATTTCACTAAGGCTTCCATCATCTTTGCCTGGGCATTAAGACCCTCGGGAGTGAACTCATGCCCTAAGAAGTTTACTCGGGTGTTACACCACTGTGCCTTCTGAAAGGACAGTTTTGCTCCAGCCTTCTGCAAATGGGTAAGAACATAGCAGATTTCTCCTATACATTCCTTCACAGTTGAGCTCTTGATCAAAACATCATCCACATAGGCCAGGTTTCCCCTTTCGCCCAAATCGGGCATTACCTTATGTAGGAAGATGTTGAACTCATTGCCGAAGTTTATGTATCCAAGGGGGTTCGGGTCCACGTGTTCTGCTGACCCCCCCAAGGTAAAGCCAAGCTTGTACTGGTCTTCCCTACTCACGGGTACTGTCCAGTAACCGTTGGTCAGGCCAATGACCCTTGGATCTGGGTCAGTCCCTGATCGATGTAGGGAAGGGGCCATCTTGACATGTGGACCTGTCTGTTCAACTCCCTCAGGTCTACACAAAGTCTCCATTGGCCGTTTGGTTTAAGGACCCCCAGTACCGGGTTGTTGAAGGTACTGTGGATCGGACGAATTATCCCACAGGATTCAAAATTCTTAACAATCTCTGTGAGTGACTCCATGGATGCTAGAGGTATTGTTTGGTATTGTTTCACAAATATAGGAGCCATCTCGGTGTCCATGGGAATGGTGGATGAATGAATGGATGTGCGTCCACAGTCATATGAGTCCACTGAAAAGATATCTTGGAATTCCAGGAAGACCTGTTTTAGCTTTTGTCTTTGCTCCTCAGTCTCTCAGGCATCAGCCAGATTGATCCTTTCCTCAACCATCTGTTTGAAACCTGAAAAGACCTCTGGCTTGGCAATTTCAGCATTATCCTCCAGTTGGGTGGGGAGATCTCTTTTGATGGTGTTGACCTGGACAGGGGAGTCAAGGTAGTGGTCCTTGACACTGAACACTACCTCCTCCCTCCTGATGTCACAGGTCACCTCTTCCACACCGTAGGGGCAGGAGGAATACACCAGGAAATTCCCCCCATGCCTAGTAAAAATCTTTTCTGGAAGAATACCGTCGCTGATGTCGAAACAATCGCTTGGGATTGGTCCCATGATGTATACTCAGGCGAGCACTGGTTCCTCCCCCTCATTTACCTGAATGGGGAAAAACAACTGCTCGCCCTTTTTCTGAATGTCCGTCAGACTTTGAGCGGATTCTTCCTTGTCTGGTTTCACGGGACTCAAGGTTTCTTCTGATTTAGGACTGGTGTAAAATGGTGGGGTGTTCCCTTCCAATGTGTATTGCCACCTAAGCTGGGAGGAAGGTTGATTTTCAAGAATGGAGAAGGGTTCCCATCACCAGTTTATTCTGCTACAGAGATGACAGTGATGTCTGGGACTTGATTATTGTTTAAATGGAACTCTACATTTTCAGAGCGTTGATCAATTACGTGACAGGTACCATTCAGGCTTACATAATTGGTACTAATTTTTAATTTAATAGGGCGGTTAGTCTGAGTCCAGAGGTGTGCCCTCTGGAGTCAAAACGATCACCAGATGTTTCAGCCGTTGCGTCCAATTTTTATGTCCAGATCTGCAGTCCCTGCGACAGAAATATCATTCCTGTCGAATGTTTGGAGTTGTCTGGGAAGTGGCATAAGTGGTATTTGGTGGCCCTCCCCCCGTCCCAAGTTTAGTTGGTCAAAGGTCCTTTTTGTCAGGAGGGTGGCTTGATATCCAGTATCCACCAGAGCTGTTGATTCATACTGACCCTGCACCTTAACCGGCGCATATGATAGGCCTTCTTTCTCCTCCAAGGTGCAAAGAAGAGAGTGTGATTTATTTGACAGCCGGTGGTCATTTTCTTAATATTGAACTCCAACACTGTGTGATCTTGGGCAGATTTATGTGTCGGAGTTCGGGGTTCTGTAAAAAAAACAATGCTACTCGCAATGGGAGTTGTTGGGGAATCCTCCTTTTCCCCAGCTCCTTGGCTGTCCCCAGTTACCTGGCAACAGTTCGCAGAACCTGTTTGGATAAAGGACACACCCTCCGTTTCACTTCTGTTTGGCTCACATGTTTGGGGTTGAATGGTCGGTCTCCATACTTACCCTGTCCCAATCAGTTTCTTTTTGGACCCATTTATCTTTGGGAGGTCTGCCCCTGTTTTTGAAAGAGAAGGTCTGCTTACCTGAATCTTCCAGGGATTCTTCTCTTTCAAAGGGGATAATCCGGAGATCCACAAAGTGGGTTCTTCTTTGGCCTCTCCAACTTACCCGTTGCTCTTTGTGTTCTAACATTTTGGGGGTAGAACAGACTCTTTCAGGCTGAGAAGTTTTTAGGGGTTCTGTTTGGGTGAGAAAGGAAGCTTCCTCAAGGGCTTGGCATCTCCCCTCCAACCAGGCCCCCTCCTCCGGAACCTGTGGTTTATCGGAGGTTTCCTCCTGCCGTTTCCCCCCTGGGGCATCAGACCTGGGTGTTGGGGAATTCTGGGAAGCAGGGTTAGGGTGAGAGTTGGACTGAGCCTTCAGCATGTGCCCCAGATCATTCGTCTGTTTCTGGACCTGTCGCCCCAGCTGCGAGACCTTGTCTGGGTGGTAGGGAGGTCTCGAGTCATACCTCTGCTGCTCCAGAATGGGTAACTGTCCCTTCTCTCAAAATACCTCTCGTATTGGAAATTCCCCCCACAATTTTCCATCCTGAATCTCCCTTCTCCAGGTCCAGTGATCTATTGTCCTGGAACCGGGGAGAGAGAGGAAGATTGTTTTGGAAGTTCTGGTTTGGGGGATATCTGGGGGAAAAGTTCAGATTGGGAAGTGGAGTGATACTTCTCTCCTGAGGGAAGTTTGGAGGGAAGTTTCTCGGGGCAGTACTTACCTGATTAGCCCCCTCCCCCCCTTGGGCCAGGGGATTGTATACATACCCCAGGATTGGTTTAGTACCCTTGTACCTAGAATTTATATAGGTGGTAGGGTCTTCGGGATCATTGTTCTGGGCCCCCGCCTGACTGCCATTCGATTGGGCTGGGGGTCCCTTCTGCTTTCCATTTTGCTTGTTGACAGGAGGGCTACTTTTAGGCCTCCCTGTCTCCAGATCCAATGGAGGGTAGTTTTTACCTCTGTCACCTTTGCAGTAGCAGGGGTGTTAGGTGGTTTGGGGGGTTTTGACAGTATTTTTACTCTCAGCAGGCTTTTGGACCTCATAAATCCTGTTGGCCTGTTCCATCACCCAATCCAGGGTCCTATGCTCATGGACGTTGCACACCAACTCAGTCTTTATGTATTTGGGGAGAGCATGGAAATATGAACTCCCTGCTATTGGTGTTCACCCGCCGGTAAGTCTGAGCAAATGTCCACTTTAACTCCTGCACAAATTCCCTAGGCACCTGATCTTCCCCACACTGCAAGTTAAATGCAGCCTTACAAGCCGCCCTCTTGTTGGTTCACATGTGTGGAATTTTTTTTCAGTATGGCCGCCTTATAGGTGGACCCTTTATGATGATGCTGGTCCTCCAGTCCTGCAAAGAAACTGGAGTACTCAGATGAGAACGCCCATTTTGTATATGCTGTACAATTCACATCATTCCTGGAATGATGCCATCATCTGCTCATAAAGTTCCAGGTGCTCTGCTACTGAATACTTGGCATTCTTGTGGTATGGGGCCAGGAAGCTCTTTATGGCTTTGATTTGTCATATTGGGTCTTTCACAAAACCCTTGCTCTGCTTTGCTGTCTTTTTCTTCCTTTCCACCCAAGTCTATTCATCTTCTGACTCAGAACTGCTACCGGTACTCCCTTCCCTGTCTTCTAGGCGCTCCCTATCTCTATGAGACTGGGAATATCTCCCACAACTACAGGGTTTGGACTCCTCTTGCCTGTACCAAAGTGAACTCTCAGTGTCACTCTCCCTGGAGTTCCTTTTAGGCTCAGGATAGAACCCAGTTTCCTCATCCCTCCTACCGGGGAGTCTGGGGAATTCCCCCCTTCCCCTGAATATACAGAGGTTTTTAGAATGCCCTTCCTAGGCTGAAGGTCTGGCTTTTCTCCTTCAGCGAAGCGGGCAAGGTGGTCTCTTTGTAGTCGCATCTTCAGCCAATCTAACTCTCTGACTTTCTCCTCATACGGGTTTTCATGGTCTAAAATACTTACCGTATTATTCCTTACATCCCAGGACACACTGGTCCGGACACTTTCCCTTCCGTGTGGAAGAGATGAATACCCACCAATTTCAGACAGAGACTGGCCTTCTTGATCAGTTGGGCTAGGCCTGGGTAACTCTAACTGCCTCATGTCAGCCTCTTCTTGATAGGTGGCATGCATGAGGTTGGTTCCCATTTGTGCACGAGAGGTTGTAAATGACTGGCATGAGGCCCCTGTTCGGAAGGGCGCCTCACCTTGATTAATGGGTCTTGTCCCATATCCTGATTGTTCAGGGTGCCTGACATCCTGTTTATAATTGTTCGATTTCCTTGGTGAGGCTCTCACACCCGTGTCTCACCTTATTTATTTGCTGTTGGTAGTCAGAGAGCTGGCTTTTTAATTCTGACACTGAGGCCTGATTAATCTCATGCACCCTGCTCTGAGCTACCAACCGATCCTTTGTTTGCTGCACCTCCTGCTGAAGAGACTCATCCTCCCTCTGTGAGCCTTGTAGGCTGCGTGCACATTCAAGGCGCTTTTCCTTCATGAGACTAATCTCTTTCTCTTGTTCATCCCTACATTTGCTGCCTCTGATAGTTCAGCTTCTATTTGCCTCACTTGCTCTACAAACATTCCTCTCTTCTCTAATTCTGGTCATTTCCTGAGAACGTGGCTGTTCCTTTTCTACCTCCATTTCCAACTGATTTATCCTCTGTAATAGGACTCTGTTTTTATTTTAAATGTTTTTTATTGGCAGTTGTGTTATACATCACCCGTTTGGTGTATATTTATTATTTCAATCAACGTGCGCATGGTAAAGCACGAGTTCACAGTAACCAATATGTAATAAAGAAAAGAAACAATACACAAACCAACTAAACAACCAGTCTTCGTAGCCAAGTTATTGTTCTAGGTTTCATAACCCCTCCTTATTATGCAGTCTGGACATCTGGAACTCATGGATATTGGTCTGGTAAGGAGTGCCAGGACCAGGTGCACCCCTGCTGGGCCTCAGGTGTTGTTTGTTTAGCTACTTGCGGTTCCAGTGGGTAGTGGCAGTTCAGGGGAGTTTATCTTTGGATGGGCGGAACACATCCCAAACTAGGGCCTTCAAGTCCTCATATGCTGGGCTTGCCTCCCCTCCCGCTTTGGCCACCCCCTCACCCCATACTGTTGTCTCCGCTCCTGTCCAGTGTTCAAGTTCCTTGTACCACCTGTGGGCCCTTCGCAGATTTCCATGCCATTGCTTTGGATCTTTTGGCCAGCACGCATACCATGTCCATCAGTTTCACTATGCGTCTCAGTTTGCTTATTCTTGGATATGCTCCCAGGAGGCATTCCTTTGGGGACCATTCGTATCGTGCCACCCCACCTCTTTTACAGGTCTGTTCTATTTTGGCCCAGAAAGTTTGGGTCTTCGGGCAACTCCAGAACATGTGTGCCACACCCGCCCTTTCTGAATTGCATCGGGGGCACAGGGGTTTAGTGTTTCGACTGAATTTGGCTATTCTGCCTGGTGTCATGAATGTTTTACACAGGATCTGTAATTGTATTAGCCTACACCTAGTGCTCCTGGACACCTCCCGGGGGTACAACAGGATCCTCTCCCATTCTTTTTCAGTTAGGTCTATCCCGAGGTCCGTCTCCCACCTTGATTTCAGGGCTTCGCTTTTAGGGTTAGGTCTATTCGCTAGCTGGGCATAAAGTCTAGAGATTGGTCTCCACCGGTCCCCTAGATTGTATAGTAGGGTTAGTAGTTGATCCTGCTCAGGTTCACCCGGCCACTCTTTCCACTGCTTCTTGGCCCCCTCCCCGGCCCTCCCGTACCACAGGAACTGGCCTTTGGGTAGGCCCTCTTTCTCCACCATGGATTCGAAGTCTCTAAAGGTCCCATCTTTGTATGTGTCCTCCCAGGTGTAAATTCCATATCCCACCCATATTCTCATCCGGGCTAGGTCCGCTTTCCCTTTGCACACTCCTGCTGAAATCGGGATATCCGAGGTGTAGGGATGTGCCCCCCCCGTGAGTTTCAGAGTCCTGTCCCAAATCTTCCTGCCCAGTTCAGCTAACATCGGGGTCCTCCCCAGGCATCCCTCCGGGACCCATAATATTTCTTTCAGGTTCACTGCCATCACTGGTTGCCTGAGCAATCTGGTTTCAGAGGAGGTCTCGACCACCAGCCATTTGGCCACGTGGCTCATCTGGGCTGCCAGATAGTACCTTTCAAGGTCCGGTAGTTGGATACCTCCCGCTTTATATGGTAGTGTTAGCGTGTCGAGGGGTATCTTGTGTCTGGTGTTGCCCCATATTAGCTCTCTTATTAACTTCTCTAGCAAATGAAAGAAGGAGGTTGGAATGTAGCAATGTACATTATGGAAGAGGTACAGGAACCTCGGCAGTACTATCATTTTGACCACTGCGGCCCTACCCATCACCGATAGTGGTAGTTAGGACCAAAACTTCATTGATCTCCTTAGCCCATGCATTGCTATTTGTGTGTTACCGTCGTGCATCTGTTCAGGTGTTTGCCAGATGTTAACCCCCAGATATATGAATGTGTGTAGCTGCTATTGGATACCAACCATTGGAAGGTCGGCCGCGCCTTCCCAGACCAATCCCGCCAATGGGAATGCGCTGGACTTCTCTCTATTGAAGGAGATCTCTGACAATCGGGCAAAATTCTCTAGGACCGCTAGGACTGTTGGCAAGTTAAGATGGGGGTCTCTCAGGTATAGTAGTACATTGGGCCTCATTCCAAGTATGGAGGTAGTCATGGCACTATTTGCGCCATGACTGCCTCCCATACCGGTACCGACTCCGGTTTGGTGAAAGGGGGACTTACCGGTCCAGTCCGACCTTGGAGGGACTGGTAAGTCCCCATTCACCAAACCATTCCCCATTCCCATTTGAGCCCCCATAGGGCTCAATGAATGGGAATGGGGAAGTAGCTAATAACGATACCGTTATTAGCTCTAAAGTCCCTTAACGGGTCCTGTCCTTAACACCTGGTCAGACCAGGCGGTAAGGAAGGGACCCGCTAAGGGAACTCGGAATAGGGCGCAAAGGGATTACCGGCACTGGTGTTCTTACTGGTGCAGGTAATCCCTTTGCGCCCAACTCGTAATGATGCCCATTGTCTGCGTACAATGAGACAATGTAGTATTCGCCCCCTATTTTGATGCCAGCATCGAAGAACTGTTTCCTCATATATATGGCGAGTGGTTCTAGGCCCAGGATATATAACATTGGGGACAGTGAACAACCCTATCTGGTGCCCCTCTGGATATCCCACAGTACTGACACTATCCTCCCAGTCTTTACTCGGGCTACCAGTGATTGGTATAGTATTTTAATCCATCGTATAAAGGGTTCCCCCAATCCGAATTGTCTTAGGACCTCTAGCAGCCACTCCCAACATATGGAGTAAAAAGCTTTTGTGGCGTGAAGGGATACCACTGCGTATGATTCTTGTGAGCCATTTGTTTGTGCTATTATGTGTTGCAGCCTACGTAGGTTCCCAGCGAAGTTCCGGCCTTGTATAAACCTATGTTGGTCCTCATGCACTATTGTCCCTATAACTTTTGTAAGCCTTTTGGCTAATATGGTCGTTAATATTTTAATATCATAGTTGAGCATGGCCAGTGGCCTATACGAGCCACATTCAACTTTGGGTTTCCCTGGCTTAAGTATCGGTACCACAAGTGGCTCCCTCATGCTGTTCGGCAGCGTTCCTTTCTCATATGATTCATTAAACACTTCCAGGAAGGTGGGGGCCAGGTCAACGTCGTATACCTTGGGCCCTTTGGGCTTCATTCAATGTTGGCAGGCCAATCTCGTCTAGTGTGCCTAGGATGTCTTCCTGTGGTAGCACTGTGGCATGACCATACAGTCGAGTGTAGAATTGCTTAAACTCTTTGTTGGTGTCCAGCTGTGATACGAGAACTTCGCCACTGGAGTCTTTAATTTCAGTGATTGGGGGTTTCGGGTCTTCCTTCTTGCATAGCCACGACAGAAGTCTACTCGGCTTATCGCCCTCAGCATGTGCCCTCGTGGACTTGCTTATGTAGTCAAACTTCGTTAATCTGGCCCATGCATTTTGACAGTTCATTCTGACTGCAGAGAGTTCCTCCTCTGCCTCCCTTGTCTGGGGTGCAGTGGTTTCCAGCTGTGTAATCCGGCTCTCCCCCGCCTCAAGTTCATTCCTAAGTGTCTTCCCGATTCCCCCAGCCCTAGCAATGGCCTCCCCTGAACCACCACCTTTAATGCTTCCCAGATCGTGTCCCAGCCTTTCATGCTCCCCACAATGATGTCTAAATATTCTCGTATTTTGTCTCTGAGGTCTTCTCTGAAGGCGCGGTCTGTGAGCGCTTCTGCCGGCATTAGCCACATTGGTATGGGTGGTTTAGGTCCACGTATTTTCCACGCCATTAGTAGTGTGGAGTGGTCCAATATCGATCTTCCCAAGTAAGATATTGCCTCCACTTGGGTAGGTGTTGCCTATCCATCAATAAGTAATCAATTTGAGTGTAAAGTGTGTGGGGTGATGAGAAATAAGAGTATTCTCTATCGTTTGGGTGCAGCTCTCTCCAGACCTCTACTAGGTCCAAGTTCTCCAGCGTTTTGTTGAATGTGGAGTGGGTTTGGGTAGGATGTGGCGTTGGGGGGATTGATCTGTCCAGTGTGTAGTCGCGTATACAGTTGAATACAGCAATAAGTTGGCGTGGTTCGTCTTTTCTTCGGAAGCTGTCTGTCCCCAGCTGGGTCCCTCAGCAGTCTGATTTCTGTTTTGCGGCTGCATCTTCTCCGCTTGCCATATTATTGTGCTCAAGCCACATATTTGCTGCTGCTAGAGTCTCGAGGAAGATAGCTCTCCCTTTGTATATAATCTTGAGCCTGGAAGGGTAGAGCAGCATGTACTTGAGGTTCAGCTGTCGTAGT
Organism: Ambystoma mexicanum; assembly: GCF_040938575.1. Taxonomy (NCBI): domain Eukaryota; kingdom Metazoa; phylum Chordata; class Amphibia; order Caudata; family Ambystomatidae; genus Ambystoma; species Ambystoma mexicanum. The sequence continues at coordinate 1,304,818,076 of NC_090922.1, forward strand.
CTGGCTTTAATTGGGACAAAGGAATTTCTTGCCCTCTGAACCGCCAGGGTGTAGTCCGGGTATATTGTAATCTTAGCATTGTCTTTGCTTATCGCACCCCCCTCTCATGAGTAGAGTAGTATGATCTCCCTATCTTGAAAGTTAAGGATCTTAGCTATGATCAGGCGGGGGTAAGATCATGGTGGTGGCTTTTTCTGAAGTGCCCTGTGCGAGCCAACCCGGACCGATTTTTTGTTGAAGTAGGGTCTCCACGAAGTTTGTAGGGTTAGAGCCTTCAGTTCCTTCTGGAACACCGAGTAGGCAGACATTGTTGCGTCTGGATCAGCCTTCTGCATCTTCGGCCCTTTCCTCCAGTATCCTGTTGTGTCTCTCCAATTGCCCAATTCTTTCTTGTGCATCTTTTAGCATAGTGGACATTTCGCGTTGCTCTGATTCTGTAGTTGTTACTCGTTCCGCAAGGTTGCGCATATCGTGGCGTATTAGTTGCATGTCTCTTCTATCTTAGTGTCAATGAAGGTGCACAGCCCGGATATTGCCTCTAGTATTTGTGTACCCTTGGAGTGTTCTCTGGGAATTTGTTGGGTTGATTCGGTCCCTTTGGCTTCTAGCCTTTGTTCCTTCAGTCTAACTGTGGCAAAGGATTCCATAATGCTGTTTTTCTTTTTCCCTCTGGGAGGGAACATGTCCACGTGCTGCAGGTTGAGACTGTGGTGGGACGCCAGTGTCGGGGGGAAATTCTCACGGGGTCGGCTGAGCCGTCCGCGGACCTGCGGGCAGGGAGGCCCCAACTCCTCCCGTGTATCCCAAAGATGAGTATGAGGCACACGCAAGAAGCAAGGTGATTCTGCTGTTTATTGAACAAACGGCAGGGATGGATCAAGGATCGTACGCGTCCGTCCTGACACACACCCTTCATCATGGGCTCGCAGGCTCTTTTTACCTTAGTATGACGCGCTACTTGCGTCACCTGGGAAAGTTAGCAAGAAACCTATCGCCACTCTGGATTGGCTCCTCGAGTGGTAGGGTTAGTATAGCATACGTATAGAGAGCATTGTTAGTGGTTGAGGGTTAGTCAGGTGGTGTACTTGGGTTGTCCCTTCAAATTGATACATGAAAATTGTTACATGGAGACCCCTGAGGATTGGTCAATGTTAGTGGCGTCAGTGATAAGAGCCCCATGTTCTGATTGGTCCACACACGAGCCCCCCAGTCAGGGACCATCGCTGTTCCCAGCTCGCGGTGCACCTGTCATTTGCAACAATGTTTCACTATGGGTATGTACAGACAATGTGAGATTTATTCATGTGCTGTAAGGCCGGCTACTCCCACCGCTGCAGATGTCTTTTGAGACGCTTTATAGTATCTGCCTGAGTCTTGAAGCGGGGAATCCAGGCGTCTCCCTCCTCCCGGGCCTGGCACCCTGTCAGGTTTGGCTTGATCACGTGAGGTGGGACCGTGTTTGAGGCAGAATTCTGCACGATTAATATTGTTTTTTTTTTCACTGTATGCCTGGCTTGATTGCAGGTGTGACCTTGGCGCCGGCTTGTGGCATGCGAATTAGCAACATTGTGCCCTTGACTGTCTGCTTTCGCCGGGCTCATTCTGCGGGATCAGCAACCGAACTCTGGCTCATTCGATGTTCAAGGGACTCTTGCTTGAGGCCTACTTGGGCCTGGTGTATAAGTGGAGCCATCTGATACACAGGCGCTTTAGGTTATGGTATCATATTGCTTTATCTCCAATATCTTGTCTTCATTATACTTTTCCTTATTGCGCATGGTTTTAGGAGAAGTGTTAGCAAACTTTTTTAGATGCGTTCATTGTGCGTCTGGCGTTTCTGCATTTTGAGAAGCCTATGTGAAAAATAATAAAGATGCGCGTCTGTGGGTGTGTCCGTCACCTATGTCGTAGCACTGAGTATGTTCTTCGTGTGGATTGGTGTGGGAGTGTCCAGTGTGTATGTTGCACGGGTATTCTGACCGTTGGCTAGGCCGTCATGGCATCTCTAACGATGTGTTGAGTTAGTGTTGTATGATTCAGTCGAGTCCTTCCATGCCGCAGGCATCGGCAAGGGTATGGCAGGCTGGCGGGCACGCGGGTGGGCACATCCGTATGTTCTTGTACCAGGGTATTTGGTCGTCTGGTAGATGGGCAAACTCTTCTCGTGGCGGGTGCCTGGGCCGCGATCCTCTAGGCCAGGGGAGAGAGGGGATTGGTGGGAGCCTTTTCTTCCATTCTCCCACTTCAGTCCCCCCTCTGGTCGACTTGTCGACCACAAACATATCCTTTTCCTTATCTCCTCTCACTCTCCATATTTTAGCTACTGCTCCCAAATGTCCCTAGTGGTTCACATGGTCTTCGAATGACCAATACATATATACACACGTTCCTCCAGGTGTGCAGTATACCCACTTCCCTATGTAGCTCCTTGGGTTTCTTGGGTTTTCGAGCTTCACAGATGGTGGGTCCAGATGGTTGGTGATGATCTGGTTGCGCAACTTCTCTCTTTCCTTTATTATTATGCCTGTGTGTTGACCGTCATCTGCTGGCATCAAGGGGTGCATACCAACCATTTCGATCATCTCGTCAGTGGTTCGTGCCTTCCGGGCCTTCCAAAATCTTATCAAGATCAGTGCAGCTCCAGCCAAAATAATGCATCCAACTATAATCTTCAGTCCATCTGACAGCCAAGATGGCATCCACGACCATAATATCGAAAACCAGCCGTCGTCCTTTTTCACGCCTTTACTTTCATCCATCATTTTGGAGTGCATCTGGGCCAATTGTGATACTGCTTCCGTCAGTGTACCATTGTCAGCATCGTTAGCAGGAATAAATGTGCAGCATGATTGTCCTATCTTAGCGCAAACTCCTCCTTCCATTGCTGTGAGGAGGTCCAGTACATATCTGTTCTGTAGTGCTACCATCCTCACTGCTCTTTTATTGCGTTGAATCCATTTACTGTAGAATTAATTGTCATCATTAGTTCCCATCTAGTTATCTGGAGCCATTTTGCGTTTGCGTAAGCCTGTAGTCCCGGATGTATTATTGAGGAGAAGAACATTGCTGCTCTGCTGAATAGTCTGTGCTCTGGCGGGATTGAAGTGAGTGCTGTTTCCGACCGTCCCCATAGGTAATTTCCTGTCAAAGGTTCTCCTTGTCTTTTCTTTCTATTCAGGACAGTGTTGTTGCCGCTGTGTTAGTTTTCTGGTTCCTTCTGGGAGTGTACAGATCTCTTCTTCCTCTTGTTTCCTTCATCCATTTTGGGAAAGTTTGCCACATTCACATGTTTCTGGGGCACCACTAGTGATGGTACATTGACGTGTACCATTGTGCATATGCCATTCCACAGAGGGGGCAGTGTGTGGTATGCCTTATCTCCGCAGGCCCAGTAATGGTCCATCACCACTGCTGTTCCTGCTCCCCCCTCAGGTAACTCCGTCACACTTGCACAGTTGGTGTTGTATCCCACGTCCACTTCTCCTTTATGTTGGTAGCATAATTTAGGCGCAGTCAGTGGCAGTATTGTTATTGGGTCTTCCTTCTCTATCCACGTTAGCAGGGGTACGTACTTGACCCAGGTCATCCAACATCTGTCGTTGTGTTCAGCAATACTCTTAGTATCCTCTCTCGTTATCATGTTGCTGCCAACCACTCCTATGTCCCACTTGTCACCCAGGTACACCTTCCCTGTTATTATTATCAGTGGTCTTTCCCAACATCCTTGTTTACCAGGAACTTCAGTGGCGTACCAATCACATGGTAGGTACTGTAATGTTACTTTCTTTGTTTCTCCTTTTTCAGGACCGCTTGTTATGTATCTGAATGCTTCAGCGTACAAACTGGCCTTGTGGTAACTCAAGTAATCCTTGAGGAAGTTGTTTTCGTACGGGTATGTGTCTCGTGTTTTCCATACCAGGTGCACCGTGTTCCCTTGAAATCTCCCTTTCGTTTGGAACAGTGCCAAATATATTATACATCGTGTTGTTTTTTCATCAATTTCCGTGGCAACGAAAGTTCGGGAAGCGCTCATGGCGTATGGGATCAATGAGCAGACGTAGCAGCTGTCTTCTGTTGTCTGCTTACCTATTTGAGTCATGTGTTGGTACCACATGTTGTTCGAGACGTGTGCTGAATCTTGTATGTAGTCGTCAATACCTTTGTTGTCTGAGTATGTGCTGCGTTTAACTCTATTTCCCTTGTGTGGGATTTTGCTAGTACCACCTGACGTAACACCTGTTGCAGCCGGGGTTGGGGGTATGTTAGATTTGGGAACGGAACAGCCAAAATATGGATAGCACAACTGTTCTGCCATACAGAGGCAGCCAAGAACCCGGTGATCATCAAAATCCCTATCATTTTTAATACAGATGCTAATCTCACCGGCATTTTGCTCTTACCTTGCTGCAGTCCGGCAGCTAATTCTTGCGACGTTAAAGTTGCCCGCCTGAAAATTCTCAATATGCTCGTTATTAGTGTTAGTTGTTATTTTCAAGCTCTCCCTATCAAGTAGTCGTTCAGTGCCCAGGCGAAGAGCTGTTCCCACGCCAATCTAAGTGATCTATCTCTTAGGACAGGCAAGTAAGGGTGGAGATGGGGCATCGACTGTTCTATGGCCAAGAGAAATGCTGTGTAGTAGACACGTACCCTCCTTCTTTTTAGGTACTTTGGCCTTTTTATGTGATAGACAAATTGGTGTGATAATTCTTCAGGGTAGTTATCGTCTGATGGTAGCATCTACCCCTGGGCAGTGAACATTGTTAGTTATTTACTTTCTTAGCAGTATAATAATACACGGTACCTGCATGTGCGAGAGAAAAAGAGAACATTCAAGTGTTTACATGTGTATATGTGAAAAATAATGTCCTTCAGTTGGGTTACTGCTGCAGTGAGAGGGACGTCGATAGGCAGGGGGTTTATGGTTCAACTGGCGGAAGTCTCTTTACTCTTTGATCGTGTGACCATAGGGTGGGCGGTGTGGGAATTACCCTTCTCTATGCCAGTAGTTGTCTCTGGGGAATCTGGGGGGTGGTGGGGTAGGGAGACACTTGGGCCGTTGGCTGTGGTAGAAATCTCTTCCTCCATCGGTGACGCTGTTGTTGTTCTTCCAATGGCCCTGTTGGTGACGCTAGGGCGGGTCTGGAGTTTGCAGATCTTTACGTCGTGTAGGTGATTCCAGGCACGTTTGTCCTGTAGCTTTACTGCTCTTGTTGATACTTCCTCTACCAGTTGGGGGCCAGTGAAACGTGGGCTGTTCCACTTCCTGTTGAAGTTGCGGAGTAATACGTGGTCACCTTTAGCAATTTTGCACAGGTTTTCTTTTTCTTGTTCTCTGTCCTCGTCTTCTTGTTGATCACTCTTAGACCCGCCCCGCGTGCGCTCGAGCTGTTGAGACACAAACACTACACTAGTAATCAAAGAAGACACATATTGGTACATTTCATCACCAAGAACAGCTGCAGTGCTTTCATAGTCAGTAAATGCTCTTGAGGTTGGCGTCAGAGGAAGGCGCATTTGACGTCCGGTCACCACCTCGTGAGGGGTGAGGTGGTGGTCGGAGCCTGGTCTATTCATTAACTCAAATAGGGCTAGTGGAAGGCAATACAACCAACTCTTCTTTGTTGTTTGCTGTATTTTTGCAATTGCCTCCTTTAGTAGGCCATTCAGGCGTTTGCATATACCGTTGGCCTGTGGGTGATATGCACATGCAAATTTATGCTTGATATTCAGTAAGGATGTGATGTGCTGAAACATTTCATTGGCGAAATGCGGGCCATTGTCTGACCGCAGTACCTCGCACACTCCCCACCTGGGGAAGACTTCCCTCACTAGGAATTTAGCTGCTCTGAATGCGTCTGGGTGTGAGCAGGGTCCAGCTTCAATCCACCTGGAGAATGGGCATACTACTACGATCATATACCTATTTCCTTGACATACGTTAATCATATCAACATAGTCAATATGGATGTGTAGGAAGGGTCCCTCTGGCCGGGGTATAGTACCTTTAATCACCTTCAGTGTGTGACCAGCCGTGAACTGTTGGCATGTGAGACAATTGCTGATGAAGTTTGTCACATGGGAGTTTAACTCGGGGCAGAACCAGTCTTCCCTAATTCGTGCTGCAATGACCTCCTTCCTTGTGTGGGCTGGGTGGTGTAGTTGGCTCAGGGCGGTGTTCAATAGTGTCAGTGGCATTACCATCTTTCCACTGTTACCCTGGCGCTATAGTCCGTCAGTTGGTGACATTGTACATCCTCTTTTTACCCATATTTCTTTTTCTGCCATTGGTGCAGCTGCTTGTAGTTCCATTATCTGTGTGGCCGGGAGATGTGTGTACCCTTCTCTTATCAACATCTCTTTAGCTACCCCCCTCCCTCTTCCTCTCTCTGACTCTGGGGGGTTCCATATCTCACCAAAATATGCAGCATACTTTGCATGTGCGTCTGCTGCTGCATTTTGAGACATGATCTTCTCCATTAGTGTGTGCGGTGCATTTGACCAATGCTAACTCTTGGGGGTCATTTATTACAATTAGTTCAGCCAACAAGAGGGCATGTTGTACTGGAGTGCCGTCTGCTCTCCTAAACCCTCTTCTCCTCCATTTTGACAAACCTGAGTGGACTGTGGATGTGACATATGCACTGTCAGAATATATGGTCACTCGTTTGTTAAAGCTTTCCTTCAACGCCAAGATCAGTGCAACTAATTCTGCTGCTTGAGCAGAATAATGCTGTGGTAATTGTACACATTTCATCGCCACACACACCGGTACCTCTGTCATTTTTACCACGGCTGCCCAAGTTCTCCTTATACCATCACTTTGGTCAATTGTTGATGACCCATCAATGAACAAGAGCTCACCTCCATCTAGTGCGTTCTCTTCAACCTTTCTAGTGCATGAGTATATTTCAGTAGTCTGCGTACAGTCGTGTACATAGTCTCCTTCCTCAATTACTTCTGCTATGAACCTTGCAGGGTTAACAGTGTTACATCTAACAATAGATAGTTCTGGTCTGGATAAAATTATCTCATAACCTGACGCCCTCTGCGTGGTCAGTGTGGACTTAGGCTTGTTCAATATAGCAAATAGTGCATGCTCTACAAACAGTGTGATTGGGCACCCCATGGTAACTGCTGATGCTTTCTCTACTGCAAAGGCAGCTGCGGCGAGACCTTGTTCGCAGGGGAAATGTCCTAACATCACAGGATCCAGGTGGCCGCTGTAAAACGCTACTGGTTTGTAGCCCATGCTTGTTTTTTGAGCCAGTACTGCTTTCATCACTGCTGAGTCGCAATGTGAGAATATGAAAAATTGTCGTTCATAATCTGGGGTGGCCAGTACCGGGGCAGTGGATATTGCATCCTTTAGTTCATCAAAAGCCTCTTTAATTTCCATTGTCCACCCCAACCCTGACTGTTTGTGGCAGGGGCGTTTTTGAAATGGCGTGTGCCCTTTGTGGTGCAATCTTTCTTCCGTATTGGGATATGAGCTGACCAATGTAAAGTACCTGTTCCTGACAGTACTGTAATTTTTCCTTGTCTACCTTGTAACCCTTTTCAGCCAGTATTGTCAGCATCTTCACTGAGTCTTCTCTGCATCTCCTCTCACTGGTGCTGCAAATTATTATGTCGTCAACATATTGCAACACTGTGCTTTCTACTTCAATGTTTCCTAAATCCATCTGTATTACTCTGTTAAATATTGAGGGTGACTCGCAGTACCCTTGTGGTAATCTGGTGTGTTTCCACTTTGTGTTTCTGTAAGTGAAGCTTGTCAGGTCTTGTGAATCTGGGTGTAGGGGTATTGAGAAGAAAGTATTTTTGAGATCTATCACTGTGAATCGTGAAGCCTCTGCTGGAATGCCGCCCAAGATTGTGGCCGGGTTTGCTGCTATAGGGTATTCTGCTTCCACTATGTTGTTCAAAGGCCTGAGGTCCTGTATGAAGCGCCAAGACCCCCCCTTGGCCTTGCGCACTGGGTACACAGCTGTGTTACATGGTGATTCTGATGGGACCAATATGCCATTGTTAATAAGGGCCGTTATTGTTTCATATATGCCCTCATCTGCCTCTTTTGATAGTGGGTATTGTTTCACTCTGGGTAGTATTGCGCCCTTTTTCAATTTTATCCTTACTCCCCCAATGCTTTTTATACACCCCACGTCATAGGGACTGGTAGTCCATAATGATGTGGGTACTTTTGCCATATCCTCCTCGAGGAAGGGAACTGGGGTGGACGTGGGTGCCTCAAGTGCCATTGCAATTTTCTGTGCCACTTGTTTGTACGTCACTCTTAGCCATATTTCTACACTCATCATAAACACCATTTCTCCTTCTTCCTTTTCTTCCGAGAAGAGCTCCTCATCTGACACCTGGGTGAGTCTACATCCTTCTGCTAGTGCTATCACCGCCCTCCATGCTCTTCCTTCTCGGTCTTGGGCATGTACTGCGATGTAATCAGCAGTTGCTATTATACTCTCTATGTTCACCGAAATCACCTTTCCTTCTGGTTCATTTGTGGGCGTTTCAGGTCTAAACAAGTAGGCTTCCGGTCTCCTCCAAACTTTTCCTTCAATCCCTGGCATCCATGCAAATGCCATGTCTGTCCCGTATTGGAACAGTTCACCATCCACTGGCTCAGCCCTAACCACTGTCTGTCCACAGTATGCTTGCATAATTTGTCGTGCAGTGAGCATGTTAATTCCTGGGGTTGAGCAAATTATGCCGTCCTCCGTAAAGGAGATCATCATATTCAGTCTGCTCATGATGTCTCTCCCCAGTATATTTACTGGTGAGGCCCTATGATACAAAAGTGGGACTGACATGTCATAATCCCCTATAGATAAGGGAATGTTATCAGTAAAGGGAACCAACCCTCTAGCCCCAGAGAATCCTTGGGTGTTCATGGCTTCACCTGACATTTTAAACTTACCTTCCCTTATGCAGGACCGGGTCGCCCCAGTGTCAACAAGGAATGATAATTTTTTGTCACCTATCGTTACCTCTATGCGTGGTTCCTCCGCACTATTAGGTGTTACTGACAGGATGGGACACACCAAGGCCGTCTGTGGGCTATCCTATTGGGGGTATAATGATTGACCACTTCCTGTGTAAGGGTTGTGTCCCAAGACCGTCACCCTACCCAGTTGTGTTTGCTGTAGTTGTGTATTGGTAGACGATATGTTATTATCTTGGATTTGTGCGTGTTGTTGTGCCTGCTGTGTTTGGGGTTGTTGTGCTATCGCTACCTGTTGTTGTGGTAGTGGATATACCTGTGGCTGTGGTTGTGTTACCAGTTGTTGTTGTCCATTTCCCCGTTGCAATGTCTGCTGTTGCTGGATGCCCTGCTGTTCCTCTGTGTGTCCTTGTTGTCCCTGTTCACTCCATGATGGTGTGCCTGTTCTCACTCTGCATGTGCGTGACATATGCCCTACTAATCCACAGATCCAACACACTGGTGGTTCCCTGTTCTGCCATGGGAAGTTTCCTGTGTTGTCCTGGTATACTGGTTGCCCGGTGGGGTAGTAATTTCTAAGTCCTCCCACCTGCTGTTGTGTATTATATCCGTATCCTCTCCCTCTCATTATTCCTCCCCGCCCCCTGTTGTAATTATAATACCCAGCTCCTGGTGTTGAGTATCCTCCTCCCATGTTAGTTGTATATGGCGGGAGTGGCGGCTGCTGTTGTGTTATGATCTGTGATGATTGTATTTGAGAGGGATCTTGTGCAGCCACTACTTGTGTGGGGTTTTGAGTCATTGTTGTAGGTGTGGTTATTAGTGCACCTTCCATCGTATATTTATTAAGTTTTTTCTGTACTAATTTAGCCTCTTCCGTTTTTCTATCCTCTTCCTTTTGTTTCATCTTTTCTTGCCATGTTCTGCAATGATGCACTATCGTCAGTTGTATTTCTGGCCATGTTTTTGCTTCCATCCCTACAACTTTCTTCAGTTGTTTCTGAACTGCTTCTGGGAGCCCTTGTATTAGTATATGGTAGAATATTGCTGGTGTTTTGTCCCATTGCTCTCTAGTTTCCATGCGCCACTTCTCTTGAATTTCCTGGATATAATCAACAGGATCTTCGTTGTCACGCATCTTGCGCGAGGTAATTGCTCCTATGTCTGATGTGTCCGGGTACTGTACCCTCAGTGCCTGCCATAATGCATGCCTGCAGTTTGCGAATGGTGCCCCATCGTGTGATGTGTTTGTTATTGTGACCCCGGGGAAGCCTGCTCTCTTCCAGATGTCATCCGCTGCATCCCCTAATATTGATATTAGAAGGCCCTTTACATCCCCCACTGCCAACTTCTGTCCTGCAGTGTGTTTTTCCATTTCATATATCCATTTACCAGCACCTCCACTTAATGATGGGAGTCTGCACTTTATATTTTCCTTGTCTGCATGCTTCCAGGGGACGTATTGTGGTCTAACCCCTCCCCTCTCCAGGAGTGGCATTAGGTTGTGTCCTTGTTGGCCCTTTGGGTCCCACACAATCGAATCCGTACACCCCTCCTCTTCTTCTCTATCTTCTATGTCGTCACTGGGGTCCATATAGCACGTAGCTGTTGCACCTCCCTCTTTTCCCTTTCTTATATTTTTTCCTTTATTTAATATGGGCGTGTGGTTTGTTCTCTCTGCCTTCGTACAGGGAGGTCTCTGAGTTTCCCTGCATAGGGTGTCAGTTCGTGTGGGAAGGGCGCTAGTTTAGATGGGCACGCCGCACGTAATAAGCGTGAGGTAGTGGAGCATGTAGGACGGGATGGTGACGGTGTGGCTGCACGGGTCTGCTTTTCCACTGTTCCTTGTTCTTCCTCCTCACTTCCCTCCAGTTCTTCCTTTCTCCTGCATATCCAAGGTGATCCTCCATTTGTCCGAGTGATGTATAGTTTATCTAAGCTTTCCCTTCCACTGTCTCTCCCTTCCCTCTCTATTCCTCCTTCTTCCTCACTGCAAAAGTCCTTCATTTATGGCAACCCCCATTCTGTCTTGTTCCCCTTAATCGTTACTGTTTGTAAGTCTATTAAGTCTATTCCTTCATTGCCTCCTTTGCCAATTGTTCCCCCTTGTTGTGATGTTGTTGCTACTTCTGTGTCTCTGTATATGCACTTTCTTACTTCACTCCCCCCTTTCCTTTCTTCTCTCCCCCCTTCATTTTTTTTCTCTATTTCCTTACCAATTTCTTCTCTTTTCTTTATAAATTCCTCCATTGCTTTAATACTCATCTTTTCCATTATTCTTTCTTCTTCTCTCTTTCTTTCCCATTTTGCTCTTTCCTGTTCTAATATGCCCTCTATCATTCTTCTTTCTTCGTATTTCCTTGTCGTTTCTGATAGTAGTTTTCTTCTACATATTTCCAATTTCTTTTCTTCTTCTTCTTCTTCCCTCATTTTGTCACGCAGTGCTGCTCTGGATACCCTTTCTGCTACTGCCTTCACCCTTTCTGCTTCTCTCTTTTTCCCCTCATTTCGTTCCCTTATTTTGTCCAGCTCATCCTTGCTTTCTTTCTTTTTTCGTGCTCTCTCTCTTTCCTCTTTCTCGAGCTGCTTGATCAGTGTATTCTGCTCATCCCTTAATCCTGCTAGTCGTTCTTCCAAGATCTCTTCCGTCTGTCTTAACAGCTCTTCCCCCTTTCTTTTCCCCTTTTCCCCTTTCCCGTTGCTCCTCCTGGTGTCATCCTCGTCCATCTTCCTCACTACCTCCTCCTCCTCTTCTGTTAATGAACCTCGTAATTTTAATAATATCTGCGCGGCTACCCACTCATCCTGTCCTATTCCTGCGATCCGTTCCTGGCTAATCCCTCCTTCCCCTGCAGGCATTTTCGTGCAGGCGGATCCCGTCGTGCTATTCTGTTCCCTTCCTGTGTGGCTACCTGAGTCTATATATGGTGGCGGGCTGTATGGCGGGTTCGAGTACCCCTCAGCCGCCCTCAATTGAACCATGTCCCGTAGTTCTGTTAAAGGATATAACCCCCCTTCCTCCTTTTTCACCACTTTCGCTAGGGGTATATCGCCGGTCTGTTCCTTTTTTATTTCCTTTTCACTTATGTTGTTGCTCTTCTCTCCCTCTTCTCCATTCCCCGTGTTCTGTGGGCTTTCACTCTCCTTTTCCCCATTCTCTCCTTCCTCTTTAATCTTTTCTCCCTCCGTTGTTCCACCCATAATAAACATTCCGTTTGGTCCTGGTCGGGACCCTTGGAACATTCTCCATAAGTTAAACACCTCCACGTGGTGTGTCAACTTCTTCCCCTTGTATGTGTTATGCAGATAGGTCAATAGCGAATGTTGGGTATATGGATCGAAACTACCATTAGGTGGCCATGGTGTCGTCATTTTGTTATCCGTCCCGTGTCCATTCAATGCTATACTTGATCAGTTTCTCCCTATGGGGCGACAATGTTTTACATATGTGTTGTAGCGGGGTAGTGAGGGTGTTCCCCCACCCTCCCGATCCTGCCCCGTATGACATGGTAGCTCTTTACTTGCTGTCCTTCCTCTATTTGGTAGCCGCTATCTTACTGACAGTTTATAATATACAGCCTCTTACCTGGCCCCGAAAATTAGGAAAATATAGCATTCACGTTTGTATATTCTTTTCTTTCTTTTCCACCCTTACGGCCCCCTGCGGCCGAGGCGCACGTAGCCCCCTGCGGCTGCGTGCCCCTTATTACGTTCTTATACAGCCGCCCCACTTCCACTTGCTCCTCCTCTCTCTTTTACACTTGCCGTGGCCGGCGTTCTCCGTGCGCAGCCACGCCCCCGTTTCCGCCTTTCCCCCGGTCGATTCACTACCGTTTATCTTTGTTTCCACTCCCCTACCACAACTCTCTCCCCCCCCCCCACTTTCAAAAATAAAAATGCCTTGTGCTCGAGATATCCTATGAAAACCCTACTGGTGACGTCACCGATTTTTTCAAACTACTGGTAAGTTCTTCACATGTTTTTTAAAGTTCAAAATATACTTTCAATCCACCCCCGTTAACCCCACAGCTGTCTTCCTGTCATGCCTGGAACAAGGTAATCAACAATATAATCGGACTGCGCACGCTGCGTCGCCTCGCGTGTGATACGCCCCTCGACAGGAGGGCTTAACCAGCCAATTATCTTCCGTATTGGGCAACCAGCTAGCTACCGCCTACAGGGAACCGTCATCTATCTATCGAGTTTCCGGCTCGATCAATAGGGATCCTCATCTACTCATTGATCAATAATCACCAAATCGTAGAAAACCGCGAACGCACACACACCCTTTCACGTGGTCGCGACCTAGGCCAATCAGTGTCTCCGAGCGGTCGCACGTGATGTTTTCGTGCTCCGCCCCCTTCTCTCCCGTAACGTAGCGGACTGCTCTCGCACTTGTCCGGCTACCATTCATTTCATTGCCAACACTAATTTGTCAAACCTTCGCCGCGCACCTGTGCAACACCTCCCACCTCCCGTATTCAATTCCTCCCCCCTCCCTCACAATTTCACATTGCTTGTTGTGCGTGGCATACTCACCAAGTGCTCTTGATGCGGGGCCACTCGACTGCGTGCACCCCTCCAAGCGGCTCGCCACCTCCCCTCGTCTGGACCACGTCTGGACACTTGCCAACCGCGGGCGGGATACTTCTCAACCGGCTCCCGAAGGCCAATATCCGGATTGCGCTGTCCGGTCTTCTCGCAGTTCCGCGATGGTCCTGTAGTCCTCAAAAGGGGGCAGAGGGGGCCGCGCCGCCGGGCCTCCTCGCAACGGGAGCACTCGGAAAAGATAAAAATAAAAGTAGACCTCAAACAGATCTCAGCAGTGCCTCCAACTTGTCGGGGGGAAATTCTCCCGGGGTCGGCTGAGCCGTCCGCGGACCTCCGGGCAGGGAGGCCCCAACTCCTCCCGTGTATCCCAAAAATGAGTATGAGGCACACGCAAGAAGCAAGGTGATTCTGCTGTTTATTGAACAAACGGCAGGGAGGGGTCAAGGATCGTACGCGTCCGTCCTGACACACACTCTTCATCATGGGCTCGCAGGCCCTTTTTACCTTAGTATGACGCGCTACTTGCGTCACCTGGGAAAGTTAGCAAGAAACCTATCGCCACTCTGGATTGGCTCCTCGAGTGGTAGGGTTAGTATAGCATACGTATAGAGAACATTGTTAGTGGTTGAGGGTTAGTCAGGTGGTGTACTTGGGTTGTCCCTTCAAATTGATACATGAAAATTGTTACATGGAGACCCCTGAGGATTGGTCAATGTTAGTGGCGTCAGTGATAAGAGCCCCATGTTCTGATTGGTCCACACACGAGCCCCCCAGTCAGGGAACATCGCTGTTCCCAGCTCGCGGTGCACCTGTCATTTGCAACAATGTTTCACTATGGGTATGTGCAGACAATGTGAGATTTATTCATGTGCTGGAAGGCTGGCTACTCCCACCGCTGCAGATGTCCTTTGAGACGCTTAATAGTATCTGCCTGGGTCTTGAAGCGGGGAATCCAGGCGTCTCCCTCCTCCCGGGCCTGGCACCCTGTCAGGTTTGGCTTGATCACGTGAGGTGGGACCGTGGTTGAGGCAGAATTCTGCACGATTAATATTGGTTTTTTTTTTCACTGTATGCCTGGCTTGATTGCAGGTGTGACCTTGGCGCCGGCTTGTGGCATGCGAATTAGCAACATTGTGCCCTTGACTGTCTGCTTTCGCCGGGCTCATTCTGCGGGATCAGCAACCGAACTCTGGCTCATTCGATGTTCAAGGGACTCTTGCTTGAGGCCTACTTGGGCCTGGTGTATAAGTGGAGCCATCTGATACACAGGCGCTTTAAGTTATGGTATCATATTGCTTTATCTCCAGTATCGTGTCTTCATTATACTTTTCCTTATTGCGCATGGATTTAGGAGAAGCGTGAGCAAACTTTTTTAGATGCGTTCATTGTGCGTCTGGCGTTTCTGCATTTTGAGAAGCCTATGTGAAAAATAATAAAGATGCGCGTCTGTGGGTGTGTCCGTCACCTATGTCGTAGCACTGAGTATGTTCTTCGTGTGGATTGGTGTGGGAGTGTCCAGTGTGTATGTTGCACGGGTATTCTGACCGTTGGCTAGGCCGTCATGGCATCTCTAACGATGTGTTGAGTTAGTGCTGGATGATTCAATAGAGTCCTTCCATGCCGCAGGCATCGGCAAGGGTATGGCAGGCTGGCGGGCACGCGGGTGGGCACATCCGTATGTTCTTGTACCAGGGTATTTGTTCGTCTGGTAGATGGGCAAACTCTTCTCGTGGCGGGTGCCTGGGCTGCGATCCTCTAGGCCAGGGGAGAGAGGGGATTGGTGGGAGCCTTTTCTTCCATTCTCCCACTTCACCAGTCAAGCTGTCGTGCTTGGGGTTGGTGTGCACGTATGCTTCTGTGAAGTCCTCTTCAGTGGGACGCGGTCCAGTGTCTCACCTGTTGCTGTTGGCAGTCCTGTGAGAGCCCTCACCCCGGCAGGAAGTCGGGCGAAGTGGGCTGCTGCGTCAGCCCGCTTTGTCGTTTGGTGTGCTAGGGCCAGCTATGTCTCCTCTCTGTGTCGTTGTGCCCCTGTGTAGTGTCACTTGGTTCCAGGCGTCGCGGTTCCGTTCGCATTGGACCTCTGTCTGATCTGATGAGGCAGTGTGGATCACAATGGGTGAGGGAAGGTGGTTTCCAGGGGCTATCCAGCTGATAAGAGATGCAGGTGCTCAGCTATCAATGCAGTCTGGCCATCAGATGGTGTGGACTTGGGGCGGGCAGGTGCAATATAGTCCTATACTTCTCTTATTTGTGTGTGCTGTGCCCAGCCTGCTTAAGTATTACCTTCATCCGTGCGGCAGAGCGTGTGTGCTCCTTGCCCTTCAGCTGCTGTATGGACTGCAGCATATGCCTGGTAGGCACAGTATGGTGTCTCTTCGTGGTGGGCCAGGGGGTAGTGCGCCTCCATTTGTATTGTGTAGGGCATTTCCGGCTGGGGGCAGCGGGTCCGTGCTTGGCTGGTGCTATGTTCGCCAAGCACCTCTCCTTGGGAGTCTGCTATACGTATGAGTGGCGCTGATCAGGGAGCGCTGACTCGCCCTCTCCCCGGCCCCCACTCGCCCACTTTCCGCTTGACGCGGGCAGCGTCGCTTTGGCAGCCGGGCCTCTCTCCGGCTCCAATGTACTCACTGTGCAGTCCGGGCTTGGTGTGTCTTCCCACTGCTGCAGGCGTGGCAGGCTGCCCCCGCTCTCAGGAGCTGCTTCCAGCAATGCTGCGGCTCCACAGGCTTATCAGTAGCTGTCCTCCTTGGGAGCTCCGGCTACTCCTTGTGGTGCCACCCGCCTCGCTGCTGTCGGGTGGTCCAATCCCAGACCTCCGCTCCCGCAACTGTCCTGTTGCCTCCGTCGTTCTCTGCGGCATCCAGGCAGTCCGTTCCAGGACAGGGCTACTCCTCATCGGCACCCGCCTTTTTCGGGCCTGCTCTCTGTGCTCCGACCTCTTGCTGCAATCAGCCTTAGGGCTCCACTCCGCCCGCCATCTTGGATTACACCGGGCCACTTCTTCAGCGGGCCAGCGCTTCTGGTTACTGGGTCCGATTCATTTTGTGCTTTTCCCCATCAGAGCCATGCCGGTTCCGCAACATTAATATCTGCAGATTAGCGTCCTCTATAACCTCTACGCCAGTAGTTTTAAAGGATCAATGGAGGATCTGCACGGGAGCTTCGCCTCCACACGTCCTCACATCTCGAGCTCAGGCCACGCCCCTAATAGGACGCTCTTATCCTGATTGAAGGGATCTTTTTCCTGAACCAGCTGTGTCCTCTGTTGTTTCAGAGTACTTACCTGCTGATATATCTGATCAAAGTCATTTTGGGAATAAACCACTTTGATAATTAATTGACTATTTTCAGTTTTCAATTGTTTTATTTCTGATTGGAATGCGATAGTGTCCTCCAAAAAGACACTATTAAGAGCAGACTGGTCATTTAGCTTCTGTTGCAGTGCACTCAGATTTTCTACACACTCTTTTTGTGAATTTCTCAGTCGAAAGAACTGGGTTTCACGCTCTGCGCTCTCTTTCTGCAGTGTTTTTAGCTCAGCTTTGAGCTGTTAAACAAGATCCTGGGCCTGTGACAGGTCTCCATCCTGATTCATCCTACTAGCCTCACTATTTTGCCAACGCTGTTCTACTAACAGCAATTGAAAATATAACTGAGCAGTTAGCTGTGCCATTTGTATCTGTTCATCACAAGCAGTTGTGGTCATAAAAAATGCTTCAAGTGCTTTGTGCAATATTCCGGCTTCAAGCCAAATAGCATTGCTTACTGAGGTAACCTCCCGCACAATTCTCTTTGCCAGTTTCCTGCATCGTCCTCAACCCATTCTCCTTTGAGAAATAATTCAGTTAGGAGATGCTCCCTGGCTTCCCCAATTTGTACAGTAGTTATTTTCACAATTGGCTTTTATAAAACCTTCTTTATTCAGGGGCAAAATCACTGTGTTCCTGCTTGATTTCCTCACTCAAGTAAATTCTTACACACTCTTAATTTTTTACCAATACAGCTCCCTGGAACTCAGGAGTCAAGTCCTAGCGGCACTTAAAGGTGACCTTCCCTCCAGCTTAATGCAATTGCATCAAAATGAATAGACTGTCATAATGTACTTGTCATGGGTCAGGAATAGGAAGCTAAATCCCGTCCCAAGCCCCTAATTTATAACAGTTTAGTGAGAAGCCACCCTCAACACAGGGAGTCCCTTCCCTCCCCACTTAGGTGGTGATGCAACAAACTGTTTAACAGATTCTTTCTTAGCCCTATCTCAGACACATATCATGCCGATGTAAGGGAAATATATTGGTATTTATTTAAATAAAAGTAATAGAAATTAGCACGAAAATGTCAAGAACCACTTTATCCGTGGCACAACACAATCAACTTCTCTCAGCATAAACAAATCACAAAAGTGAGTTAAAAAGAACACAATCACAATTCTTACTTTCTGCAAATTTCACTTCACGAGATAAATACACTGATCAGTAACAAAAGCACTTATGTAATGTTGTATGATTTCGATTGGTAAAAATACATATGGCAATTATAATTTCGTCCACACTTTTGGTTTAAAATAAACACAGGGTGATTTATCGCTTTGTTTGTCAGACCCCCCTTGCTTTGGTCTAGGTTGCGAAGTCAAACAGAAAAATGTAAATGCTTTGGGGAATTATGGATTTCAGACCTCCCCCCCACCCCCTTACTTAAAGGCCCGTGTAGGGGAAGCTGGATAAAAAGGCTGGACTGATTTAAGAACAAAGACACCCCTCATCCTTAAAGAAGTCTGAGTCAGCTGGACAACAAGGATTACCCAATAAAATGATAGGCTATAGTTTTCAGCGCACATTAGGAAGTGAGCTTTGTTAATTTTGAATTTTAACAAAATTCACCCCTGTAGTGTTCTGCCAAATGGGGAATTCATTAAATTAATATTTTTTGTTACATAGGCTAAGGATCTACACAGTTTTGCCCCACCACCCGCAACCACTATAAAGGGAAAGGGTTCAAGGCAAGCAGACTCCTACACCTTTTAGTGTCCCAGGGCTCAGTTCTTCTTACATAGCAAGCCCCCGTTTTAAGGTTCAGGAAAGCCAGTTGCATCTCAGGACACTCTGGAAATATAGGGCAGTGGTCTGGTCACTCCACTCTCAAAGATGGCCTTCCGCTGTCCACCATAGGACACAGTCAGCTTTGAGGCCTTCTTAAAGATAGACAGCTCCACCCAGATGCACTCTCACCAATCTCCTCTAGTGTCTCATTACAGCTGTCAGATGGAAAGTTTCAGCAGCCTTCCTGATGGCCTGTCGCTTCTCGCTGCCCTCCTGTCTTTCTCCTTGTTCTGTCTCCCCTGTCAAACTGCAGTCCCCCTTATATAGCAGCAATGACACAATCAATTTTACAATCTTGGAGGTACACTGCAATAATTCCTGCCACTGGGATTGGACAGCTGTCCTTCTCTCTCCTCCCAAACCCAGCCTCCAAGTTGGGATTGGTTTAGGGGCCTGGAGCAACATATGGCAATTCCCATTTGTCATCATCCTTTGTTCTCCTTTCAACTTTTTTGGGAAATAACTAGTTATGTAGCACAACTTCATAATTTTACTAGCAACTGCCAGACTAAACAGATTTTCAGTTTCAGATAATCATGGGGAATTAGATAAGCCAGCCACCAAATCTATCATGTAGCACGGCCATGTGGCACCTTTCTGCCGTTTCCATAAAAAGCATATCAATTATGAATATGTAAGTTATTAAGCATATCCCTCATTTCATTTTCCACCCGCTCACCAACTCTCACAATTGGAACATGCTTAGATCAGCTAGAAACACATCTTAGATAGCCGTTACAGTTCCATGATTCTCACGTGGATGAATTTTATATCCCCAAAATTGCCTGGAAATTACATAAAACATGGTACATAGATGAAATCCATCCGCCTTATGATGGCTGAGAAAAAGGCCTAAAGGATAATAGTCTTTTTCAATTAATTGTGAATCTTCATGTGGGACAAATGGCCCAGACTCCTGCCTTCTGGCCATTTGTTTTCACTGGGTCAGCCTGTGCCCAGTTCTTTTTTAATCATCAGTCTCCTTTGTGCTGGAAGCTTGCTCTTTGAAGTGGATGCCCCCATTTTCACACATTTTAGTCATGCTCCAGCCAAAGGGGTAACTTTTCTTGAAGTCCGTTCTTTCAGAGCCAGCAGGTCTGGAGAACACTGAATTCTGACGCCTTTAGCAGGACATTTTTTATTGCGGTTGGTCATTAGATGGGAGATGTGACATCCAGGCTGGCAGTGGGAGTTTTCCTTGTGAGGTTTTGCCCACAGGCAGCAAAAGGGTCTGCCTTGGGCTGACATTTTTTTCATGAAGATAAAGTGGCTCTTCAAATGTGACTGGACTTTTGTTTTCCTGACATTTTTCTGTGAGCAGTAGTATTTTTTTCACTTTTACTTTTTCAAACTGTTTTTATTATCACACACATGTCCATGCCGTTTTTGTTTTCAATGTTTAAAATCCTATTTTCCATGTGACAGGAACTTCTATTTCCTCCTTCCTTTTGTAAATTAAAATGCTGCTTATCCATTGGTAATGACAGGTAGGCCCCTTTCCACATGGCTCTTTAATTTGACTTGAAAAACCAAAAACAAAGGCCAGGCCGTTTTTGTTTAGGTGTTTAAAATCCTGCCATTCATGTGAAAGGGACTTCAGTTTGGGGCCTTTAAATGCACCACACATACCCACACTTCCCCATTTGGTTTGTCTCCTTTTATCCTCCTCCTCCCATTGGTCCTTGGCTCATTTGGTTCCCTGGGCCAACCTCTGCCTTGCTCTCCTCCAGGGGCCGGGTTACATCAGTAACCATACCTTCCCAATTAAGCACCACCCCCTTTTGAGTGACAGGTCAGCTGGCATACTGTGATGGCAGCCCTGTGCAACGAGTATCCCCTCTTTCCAGTCGTGGAGTGGTGCCACTGCATGCTCCGATTGCCTGTCTGTAGCAGGTAATGCTCCGTCGGCTTACTGTGCACCACTGTACCTCTCGCCACTGACTAGCAGTATTGTTTACTTGGCTGTATGGATTTCTGGTTGCTGTGGACCTATGAGGGAAGAGAGAAAACACTGGCCAGTAATTTGAATGGCAGGATCAAGTGTGCTTTGTACTTGCAGATAAGCACACAAGGAGGGAACAGCGACTGGGCCCCTCCCTAGTCACAGGTCTGGCTCAGGAATCCACCCTGGTAGGGACCCAGCCGCCCCGTCACACAACAAGGTGAGGTGACCATTTAAATTAACAACTGCCTTGCAACTTGCGGACAAAGAAGACTTTCTCTACAGAAACGCACCCTCTGTATGAAAGAGGCAACCTTGATAAAGCGCAGGATGCAATTTAAAATGGTGTTGGGTGAACACCTATCTCCCCGGTTACTAATAAAGACGTGGTACAAAATATACCATTTCCTGTTCCACAATTATTTCTCTTTCAAACAAACTTTCATCAATTAATTTTGAAGAAGTATTAACATTGTAAATGTAAAATCTATCTTGTGTGCAATGTTGACAGTTTGACACATTTTTGGACATCAAGAAGAGGAAAGGTGAATGCACAAAGGATGAGGATGGGGCGTTGCAAAACAATAGTGGTTGCATATTTACAGCCACTTTGACCTCACCGTCATGCTACGAGTTTGGAGGGAAAGGTACCTCCTGCAGTTCACAGGAGGCATTTCCTCCACTTAAACTCCAAACGTTGGTGGAATTATCACAGGTGGGGAGTAACACCAGCTTTGAATCAGGACGATTTATATCCAGTTCTGAGGGAGTATCCCGGTGATAACAATAGACATGTTTGGCAGTATTTCATCCAGAAACATCCCCAAACTTGTAGTAAGGCCCTAGATAAGTTGTTTTCTTGGTTTTGAAACATATGGTGGTGCTGTACCACTGTCTGGCCAAAACCAATGAGGATAATGGGAGGATAGCTCAGGGGCAACGTTTTTGTCTTGGAAGCAAAACAATGCAAAGCAACACAGGTTCTAATCGCTGGCTTTCGCTTAGAAACTGGTCCCCGGTATTAAGCGCGTTATAAAAGAACAATTACAAGTATTTATTTATTTGCATTTTTAAAGCGCTCACACAGCCCAAGGGCATCGAGGCGGTGTCAAGGAATTGTTTGTTTTTTAGTTAGTGTAATTTTTTATTTTTTGTTGTCTTAGTTGCGTATTTATAACGCGCTTAAATATCCAGAGGTTTCTAAGCGCGGAACCGGGCATCGAACCTGTGTTGCTTCGTGTGTCTTGCTTCCAAGGTGAGCATGTTGCCGCTGAGCTATCCTCCCGGATATTTATATTAATTATAAGAGACAAAGTAAGGGTGTTGGATAGCATAATATCTGGTTGGTATGACAAAGGTCTACACTTGTGGAATTTATCGATAAAATTACATTTTGTTATATTTTGTTTCAATCCACCATATACTGTTTGTTTTACAACATTTGGGCCAATCAGGAGACCGATGTAGTTGCCCAGAGCACAAGTGTGTACACTCGTTACATTTCACTGACGTGGGCAGTGTTAATACCTGACCTTGCAAAGGAGTCCAAACAAACACATTCTGTTGCACGCCCCTTTCTCCCCCTCCTGTATATATGTTACCAGCGCTACCTGCACCTCCCACCCTCACATCACCATTATATAAACACAGCTGCATTCCTGTTCAGCAGAGCACACCCATTTTCTTGCAAGCCTACAGCACTTCACTTTTAAGTTGGCCGGCACTGAACAACAGTCAGCACGTTTGTCAGCTTGAATGCATGGCGCACGCTGCGGTAAAGCAATGCTCCCCGTCCCAAGACGATCCCTGCCCCCCTGCTGCTGCTCCACCCCAACACTGTTACATAGACTATAGCTGCAGCTAGCACACCGTTCTAAACTCAGCAGACGCGAGCTGCGAACACCCCCAAGCGGAACAGCGCCATAACTCTCTGATCTGGCAGTCTACCCCATGATCATGGCAGCACATCCACTTGGTGTCGCACTCCAGACAGGGAGGATACATGTTGGCACTGAAGCTTGGACTTGGTTGCACCCGTGCTTTAAATCCGAATTTGGTGCAGATTTTAATTCACTTTCATGTGAAGGTATGCTATGTTATTGAGCTTTTATGGAACACCAGGAATTTCATGGCAATCTTCTCCTTTGGGTATCTTGGCCACCTACCTGGTCTTTTGCCAATGACCTTGGAGGCACCATATATGGGCTACCAAAACGCTAAAACAGTTGTCTTTGACAATGCTCATGTCATTTTAGTGTTACAATAGAATAGTAGAACTTCTTGTGACACATTAAACTCACTGTGTACTTCAGTAACATTACAGTCAGTTTTTAAAACTCCCTCCCTACAGTATTCTGTGTAAAGTGTGTGGAATGGTGTCTCTAATCACTGACTAGGAGGTGCACTTGTATCTATAGAGGCTGGATATCTATAGGGGTGTGGCCATGGCAGGAGGAGATCACTGATGGGATGAAAGTCCCATGCCATGCCACCCACGAGGGCGTTGTTAAGTAGGGTGTAAGGCGGCGTCTATAGCTCCAGGTCTTTTGGTTGTAGCCCCGGATAGAAGCTGAGGTGCTGCAAATAAAAGGCGAGCTAGCCCCGAGTCCCGACAGTCCTGACATTAGCTTGGCCACAGATCTTTTCCAGACCTAGCAACACCCCTGCCACCCACCAAATCTTGGGTTCAATAACTGGATATTCAGCAGTGAGCCGCGGATGCAGTGTGTCCTGTACGACCTGTCGCAGTTGCTCTACAGATTTGGCCGATTTATGCATCTTCCTACTTGATAATGTGGAGAATGCCTTTCGTGTGTGGTACGTATAAAGGGAGTAGGCCAGGAAATGGGCGGCAAAGCCCTATGTCCACCTGTTGATTATGTGCTCCATCCCCCCGCCCCCGACTGACCCGATCAATGTGAAAACATCTGTACACAATGCCCTAGTGCACAATGCATGCAAAGAATGCTTTGTCTGTCAATGGTTGCTATGCATTTTGTGTTTGTTAGCTTGCGATTGCTATACCTGCCTAATAAAATCCATTTATGTAAAAAAGTACTTTCTACAGTGATACATTAACATATGAAGCATTCTCAATTAACCTTCTTTTTTATTTAATTTTTTCCAAGTGGCCAACTGTCCTCCGTGTGGACCGCAGTGGTGGAGCTGCACATCCATCGTCTTCGAGTACTGCAGCTGCATTCCCAGGAGTCTCTGTGGGGATGGCATCCAGCACTGCTCAGACTGGTCTGATCAATATGTTTGTAAAAACTGACATAATGAAGGTCCACTGGAAATCCTTAACTCTACTATCCCTGTTCTATTCCCTTTTAGATCGTGAATGCATGTCTTCTACTGCCACTTGCGCCCAACCTGTCCACTCATAGACCGTTCCAAACCAGATCATAGATTCATTGGGGGCCCACTTCGGTATAATATTCAGCACAGTGACCATGCAGTAATTGCCTGAAAAGATGAACATGCCTGAGCGTACCTTGTGGTATCTTCCAAAGCCTTTTAGAAGGTCAGTTGTCAAATACACAACCGTCGCCGGTTGTGTACTCTTATGACACAAATTAGAAGATAATGGGGCCACCACTGGTATAATAGTGAAGGAATGGGATATCTGCTATGGCAACTGATTGGTTAAAAGGTGAAGTCTTTTATAGAAGGAAAACAGGAGAAAAATACTCTTCCAGTTCAACGCTCAGAAGACCACAGTCATAGACAACTTCGGTGTTGCCCCTTCCAGAAAAGCATCATCTTCCTGCAAGCATGGGCTATCCAGTGTCCCTCTTAGTGTTGCCCCTAACCTGTTTTTAAACTTGCAGGTGAGCCATTAAGAATTCCAATTCCTCTCATTTTGGCGGAATACTTACATGGACGTAGCTCAGTCTTAACTTTCGTTTCCTAATTTCTGCCATGATCATTTTAAGTAATATGGAAATGATTTCTGTACGATAGAAGTGTGGCTCTTCCGGGGTACTTTGAGAGCATTTATCTTGCTTTTTTCTGTGCATACGCAGATTCATATTTTTCCCTCAAAGTGACTGTAATGCAGTGAAGTATGCTTTTATTATTCATAACACGCACTTCCGTTTGAATCCATTTGTAACAGGAAGAGGCACCATGTATTTGTTTAGGTTTAGGCACTTGTTGGAGTAACATGTATGGCATGTCTTTTGTCTGTTTACATATTCATCATTATCTAAATGATCAAAGAAATGCAGCGCACGCCCCAGATACATACTGCATACGTCATAGCGAACAAATGGATAGATGTTCAGCCTACTTCTGGAACAGAAGATCCTGGTCCAGGCGCCACTAATCCTATGCAAATCAGAACAGTCAACAATGTTAAGAATGAATTGCACTGGCATAGTTAAGAGCATTCCTTGCCAACAGACAGAGTTGGCCCTGTGCCCTTTTCCAGCTCAGGCCAGTCATCAGTGTAGACTTACATGAGCAATTCGGTCTTACTCTATTTGAACAAATTTACTTGAAATCCTGAGAATGTATTATTTGCGTCAATAATGTTGCTCAAAATCTATGCCACACTTTTCCAAAAGCCTATTATTCTTCTCCAATCTGTAATGTGAAGAGCTGCTTATTAGATGTCTAATAACTTGGATGCTTTGCACACACCTTTCTCAACCAGTTATTTTTCTTCTCTTTTTCGGGTTGCTGTTGGTTGAGGGGAAGAGAGAACTTGCTATTTGTTATCTTCTATAGTCCCATTCTGAAGCTACTCTGCACCCCCTGAAAATGCTGGTAAATGAGGGGAGAAAAAGGGAGGCGCATATATACAACAGAACATGATAGCACTTCGAGGTGCACTACACCACGAAAGCTAACGAGCTAAGGGGCATTTTAGACAAATATGCAATTGATACCCACCCATCTATACATGTATTTTAATTCACATATTCCATAGGCTGAGCAGTGTGATACAGACTACGCGTTGAGAACATCCTTCAGTCAGAATCCCGATGTACAGGTACATCCATTGACAACAGCAGAGGATCTACTCAGATTGCACATAGTCAGTAGGGTCAAGACATTTAAATTGTTTTTTTCTTCCTTATTGACATTAAATCGAAAACTCGTCAACCATGTTAACATGTGCTCTCGGATTCCATTGTTAAGACTCGTTTTCTATCAGTAAAGGAACCACGATTGCACCTAATTTTGTAAGGCAGTACAGAACATTACTAAGGGTGATCTGGTGCCCAACACAGACAATTCATCTGCTTAAATTTGCACTAATTTGTTTGTTTTTTGGGAGGCATGTAAAATACATGAAGATTATTGTATTCGCATATTAGATTTTCAATTATGTATCAACTATCAGCTGTTTTTATGTAGTGTCACGTGTATAATAAAAGTCTTTGTGAACTCAAAACACTGGCGTTCTTCTTTGGAGCCCTGTTACCTTGTATTTCTAAGGTGGTGGGCGG
The DNA here is from genome assembly GCF_040938575.1 of Ambystoma mexicanum. Lineage (NCBI taxonomy): Eukaryota > Metazoa > Chordata > Amphibia > Caudata > Ambystomatidae > Ambystoma > Ambystoma mexicanum. The sequence goes on from NC_090922.1 coordinate 1,304,844,080, forward strand.
AAGGGATTGCTGCAACATACACTATAATGTAAGCTCATCTTTCAGCTTGCATTTTCAAAGCTTCCATCTTTTGTCACTTGCTGTCTTTGCTTTTGTCTTGGATATCTCTCTGCCCTGCATTGCTTCCCCTCCCTCCGTGTGCCTCTGGGTGATTAACATGGCACAGAATTTGCTCGTGAACTGGATTTTGAAGGCGGCAGCTCTTCGCATTCTTCCTTCCATGACGCTATTCTCCAGCCTATTCCTAATAAGCAACGGGGCACGGGATGTACTACTGGTTATCTGTTTTCTGTCTGCATAGCCAAAGGCCACATTCTGTAAGCGATTCCAGCTCTGGGAAAGCAGCATCCGCTTAGCCGGGGAGAATGGCTATTATGGCTGGGTGATGTCTTGGCAACATGATTCTGCATATTCTGACATCGTTTGGAAGGGGTGGGCTGGCTTCATTGCATTTAGCTTGCTTGCTATGGGTGGTTACAAAGTGAAGTAGGTGCTGAGATCAGTAGGTCATGCTAGATCACGCCACATCCTACTTTGCCAGAGGACCCAGTGCACCAGCTGAGGGTCCTGCCTACAAAACGGAGCTCCCTGCAAATGTGGAAGCCGTCTGGAGCACTGCGATTAACATTCCTGCTCAAGCCTCGACTTCTCAGAGCTCACCTTTTATGGGATCTCTGCTTCCATGCATATGGATCCCCCACCGATTGAATATCTTTTCACACAGGACCAAGGAACGTTGCTGTTTTGGGCCTGCTAACTGTTTCGGTTACCTATAGCCCCATTCTAGCCTGTCCCTTCCCATGCCGCTCACCTTCTCGCTCTTTGCGTTGTCTTCACTTGCCCATTTCTTCTACCCATCATCATGCTCCTTGACTTAACTTCTGCATCACTCTTCCTCATCGTCTTGCTTCCCCCCTGCATTTGCACCCCTCAATTAAGACACTCCCAGGATCTCCAACCTCGTATATCCGTCACATACTGCACAACACCTGTTTCTCTCACCCACCTCCTATCACTCTTTGGAATTGGCCAATTTGATGGAAACTATTTTACTTTATAGCCCAGTTGACCAAATTTAGGCTGTACGAAATGATTGTACAACCAAAAATTCGGTCAACTAGGCCATAGGGTTCCATTATAGCAAACAAGGGGAACAAGGGTTGCGGAGGTGTCCCCCGCTCCCCTCGTTCACTATAATGGGAACAGGGCTGCGGGGGTGTCCGGGACATTGGAAGTGGGGGACTTTACAAAAAAAACAACAGAGAAAAGGACTCTGCAGTGTCAGTTCTGACCTGCATTGCAGGGACAGAACTGGTAGCGCAGTGTCAGAATGAAAGCAAACACTGAATGTTAAGTGGGGATGTATTAGGGTGCGGTAGGGGGGGCATGGATTTGTTGATTTTGGCCGCACTAAAATTGGGTTTGCACCAAAATTGGCTGCTGTCAATTCAGCTGCAAACAATTATGCCACGGTCAAATCACACAGATCCTACTCTTTTACTTAGCTTCTGGAATGTAAAGTCCCTCTGCAACAAGTGTCCCTACATCACTAACCACTTGGACTCTCATCACCGTCAACTTTCACTTCTTGCTATCACAGAAACCTGGATCTCCCCTCATGACTGCTACGCTAGCAGCTCTCCACACTGACTACTACCTTCTCCCACCATTCCCAGACATATTGGGAATGGCAACAGTGTGGGGATCCTAAATAAGGCCGTCAACACTGCCGCTCTAACCCCATCTGACACCAACTCTTCCTCTTTTGAATATGCCACTGTTCAACTCCTCCCTCCTACTACTTATGGCTCTCTATCGACCGCTTGGTCCTTGTGATGCTGGAAATGCATCAGAGGGACAGGGCCTCTGAATCCTTGTCCTTTACTGCTTTCTATCGTGTGTTCTGTCATGTTTTCTGCCCAGGAGTCCATGTGGGACTCCTGGCAGTGCAGCTCTCTCTTTTGGTTTGGTGAACAGACCCATGGGATACCCTTATGGCACCCATCGGTAGGGGTACAACCCTGTGCCCCTAGTGTATGTTTTTGGGCACCTGTGGGTGGCCCACAGAGCAGGGTATGGGCTGGTGGCAGCTCCATGCTGACTTTGACAGGTGCTCTGGGTGTCCTCCATTTTGGGATACCGAGGCCCTGCCATTGGGATCAGTTGATTCCTGATAGGAAACAAGATGGCCCCTGTGGCCTCTTGCTTTCTGTTGCCTGTTATCTTGTTTTCCCAAAGTCCTGGGAAGCCCTGACTCTATCCCTTCCCCCTGACTAGCTGTTGGGTGGAAGTTCCATATATGGTGTTGTTGTGAAGGCCCAGCTAGACTGACTGGAGCCTTCCCAGTGACTGTATGTTGTGGGTACCTCCTGTGGGTGGGACCTGGGTGAATGGAGTGTGGCCAATATACACTCCTTGTTGTGGTTGTCTGGTTTCTGGCATGAGAGACAAAGACTGAGACAGCCCTGCCCGAAACTGGCCTGAATGCAGTGTGTAGTGTTGAATGGCTGGGTACTTGTCCCAATCCACATTCCTTGTTGTGAGTGTCTGAAAGGGAGGAGTGTGGCCTGAATGCACTGTGTGCCTGATTGGCTGACTGACTGCATGAATGCCCTTCGGTATGATTGGCTGCTGAGTGTGTGCCAGCAGTGTGGATGAGAGACAGAATAGTATATCTGGGGACCTCTCACCACTGGTAATTGTTCAGACGCATCAGAAGCATTCAGAAGTTGAGTCTTCACTCTAAGAGTAACTGGAACTGCTGATCCTCGACGTCCAGCTGGAAGAAGAAGACTTGCTGTTGCATTTGCTTCGACCGATCCGAAGGCTGCCGAAATCGTCGAAGACTGACCCGAGAGAGGACCTGGTAAGGCGCCCTCTTCCCGTGCTCCGAGGGACCATCGAGCACCGCTCCATCTTCGCCGAAGCGCCCTGGAAGACAGACCCTCGAAAGGCTGCCGACCCGAGACGGGACCGCCGAGGAGATCGAAGTGAAGCACCCGGACATCGACGCCGTCGAAGTCCATTGCCGTCGACCAGGGTTCGCAGGTTTGTGTAACCGCTGGAGGCCCGTCGAAGTTGTGTTGCCCAGCCGTGGGAACCACTCGACGCCGTGCCGCCGACGACCGGAGCCGTCCGCTTCTTGCCTAAGAACATTCGAATCGAAGGACTCCCTCGTCCGCACCGTCGACCGCTTTATCCTGCCGGAGAAAGTCGAGGACGACCAATGCGCCGAGGAGAAACCTGCCGGTGGGTTTCCCGCCACCCGAAGACCACAAAGACTCGAACGACTCGACGCCCTTGCTGGGCCTCCATCTCCACAATCTTTGCGGTCCAGAACTATTGTCACCGAGGTGCCCCTCACGCCTCTGCCTTGCAGGACGCCGACGCTCCGACGCCGACGAGCACCGCTCGGACGAAGCTGCCGCCTCATCGACGCCGTTCTACCCGGTTTGTCGACGGACGTTCGACGCCCCGTGTCTCCCGCTTGAAAGGGAAGGCATTCAAGAAGGGCGGTCGATTCCCCGCCGCCAAACGCCGAGTTCCTCGACGTTTCTCGACGCCTCTCGACGATCCGTGACTCCCGCTTGAAAGGGGGTCGCTCAAGAAGGATCTGTCGACGCCTCTTCGAAGAACTCGACTCCACCAGGTACATTGGGGGGGTAAAAACATTATAGGAGGGAATAAGACTTGCAGAACAATATATGGACTGGGCTTGTGCTATATCTTTATTTTACAGGTTGCCCAGGTGGGGGGATCTCCACACAGAACTGTGCCTCGTGGTAGGGGCCAGTATTCTGCCTATTGCTCAACCATCTTATTTTCTCTCCTCTATCTATGGCTGGTTTCACTCTATTGATCTGTGTGACATTGTTACAGTATTGTTAATGCACTTTAATGAGATCTAATACAAAGGGTGGTACCACTTTAGAATTGTATATATTTGCCATTGTTGATTTTCCTAAGTACAAAGTGAGTTATTATGATAAATGTACATAACCTTGAATATTGATTATATAAAGACTGTGTTCTAACCAATACAGTGTGTGGACATTCCTTTGTGGGGGCTTGGGGACTACACTGTACTTAAGAACCAGCCTGCATCACCTACTGAGAAGCTAGGCCTTGATTGCTCGTCCATTGCTACCGTAATAGAGAATCTTGGCTGGGGTCTTCTGTGCCTCTCTTCTACCATATAGAGAGCAGAAGTACAGACACCCCCACCGGTCCTTTACAGTCCTCTCAGCGACTTCTTCTCTGACCTGACCCTTCTCCTTGAGCCATTTCCTACCAACATCCCCATTATCATGCTGGTGCAATTTAACCTCCCCAAACCATTTGCAGCCGCCTGCCTTGAACTTAGCTCCCTCCTATCTGACCACACCCTCTATGACCAGTCTACCACCTCCAGCTGGGAACTGTCTTGACCTTGTCTTTCTCTCCAATTCACTCTTTTCCGCTGACCTCTCAATTGACCCTTCTCTCTCTGATCACTCCACTGTTCACAAAAACATGTTGGTCCCTCCACGTTCTACTCCTCATCTCCCCTCTTAAATGACTAATAGGAAAGTGAGGAAAGACTTTCTTGCCCCTTACCTAAATGCGAGGACCTCCCTCATGTCTCTTTCCCCTATTCATGCCTCTTCCATTGACTGTGCTTTCTCCGAATTTCACCATGCACTTATGACTCCATTTGACTGCTCACACATTCACAGCTTCCCATCCTCCCCCTTGGATCACCTCTGAAATTCAGACAGTCAAAACAAACAAGAATCATCACATCCGACCCTGGTGCAAATTACAGATCACTACCCTACAAAAAGTCCCTTGCTGCCCTAACCTCCTCACTGGACTCTGATAAATCCTCCTACTTCACAAGCCTAATCTTCTCCCTTCACAATCATCCCTGCAAACCTTCATATACCCTCAAATCTTTGCTCAGACCTCCCAAGCCAATATCCATCGCCGCCTTCTTTTTTGATAATGACTTTGCTCACTACATGTCCTGTAAAATCTCAACCCTTCTCTCTCCCTCAACCCTCCTTCTGTCAACTACTTCTCCTTTTCCTATTCTACTCTCCACTACTTCTCTTCTATTAAATTAGCACCCATCCTTCACAGTGCCAACGCATCTTGCACTCCGACTGACCCTTTTGCTCCCCAAATGGTCAAAGGCTTGGTCTTAATCACTTGCCCATATTTCTCTCTACTCTTTTTACCTCTCTGCGGGATTCTTCTGTGCCTCCTTCCAATCTGCAACTGTCTTACCCCTACTGAAGAAACCCTCAGCTGACCCAAATGTTGCAGCAAGCTATCGCCCAGTTTCTCTCCTTCCCCAATATTCAAAAGTCCTTGAGCAGGTGCTCTTCATCCGGATCACTAAGTACCTTGAGCATAATGACCTTGGAGATCCACTTCAAGCTTGATTACGTAGTAAACACTGCAACGAGGCTACACTCATGCATGTCTCCAACTTTCTCTAATGCTCAACACTCCATACTCTCTTCTATACTCATCCTTCTGGATGTTTCTGCCGATTTTGACAGCCAACCACTCCTCTATCCTTCTCCCTCTCCAGAACCTTGAGTTTCACAAACCTGCTCTTGCCTGGATCACCTCCTACCTGAAAGGTTGATGCTTTAAAATCTCTTGTAACTCGCAAACCTCCAACCCAACCCTTTCACCATTCCCCAAGGATCAGTCCTTGGCCCTCGCTTCATCACCTTCGATACCTCTCTAATAGGAAGACGCATCTCATCCTTTGGCTTTCACCAATACCTTTTTGCCAATGACACTCCGATATTTGTCTCCAGTCTCTCCTCCAGACATCTCAGAATGGATTGCAAACTATCTCAATGGAATTTGTCACTCAGTAGCTTTCTGCTGCCTCATGTTGAGCTCTTCAAAAATGTAGTAATCGTTCTTCTGGCTCCCAAGGCCATCCATAGGCTGTAACCTCTGCTCTCTCCTTCAGCCAGACCTTTTTGCTCGCTCACACATTTATCGCATACTTGGGGTCCTTTTTGATAGCAACCTACAACTGAAACAATTTGTCACTACCACTGCCGCTCGTATTAACATCCTCAACATTTGGACAAAGTGTTCTTTTCTTACTAACCATTTAACAAAAATGTTGGCCTTACTATCGACTCTTTCCTCCCTCTATAGAAAGTCCTCAATTTTGCTAGCTGCACTCTGTGCCACTCACCCTGAACCTCCCCCACTTCTACCTACCAACAACATGCTGTTTGGCTCTCCATGCACAACCGCTCTATCTTCAAGTTCCTTCTCCTAGTCTACAAGGCTATCAATGCTCTTGCATCTCAGTACCTGCCTGATTGTATCTCAGTTTACTCCCTATCCAATCCTCCTGTGCACTGAACCTCACCATTCCATACCCTCCCTGTGCCTTCTCTCGCTTCTATTCCTTCTCCCTACTCGCTCCACTGGAACCCACTGCCCATAACAAAGCCAGCTGAACTGTGGATCTCTTCAACGTTTGGCTTAAACTTCACTTACTTGCTAAAGAGGGAGCTCTCCCGCCCATCTTCCCTACCATTGCCTTCAGTGACGCTTAATAATGTAATTGCATATATTTAAATAGTACTCTTTAGTTTGAAGCACTGTTTTATTTGCTTATACAATGCACCGAACCCGAGGGTATCTGGGCACCTTTCTTAGGGTACAACATGGTTACGACAATGAAGCGAAATACAATAATATTTACAGTAATAGTCACAGTAATATACAGAAATATATAAAACGAATAGAAATACAGAATGTACAGTGTTCATGGGATACATAGCCTAAAATAGTAATGCAATAAGCCACAGGCGGCCAGTATGCGGGGCATACTTAAGCTATGGGCGTAACAAATAAGGTAGCTGGGTCCTGGAATCACGATCGTTAGTTAGATTGAGAGAACAGCCATGTTTTTACTTTGTTCCGGAATGAGAGGAACATTGGGTCTGTCCTTAGTGCAGGTGGTAGTTTGTTCAAGGACTTGGCTGCGAGCACCAAGAAAACTGGCACCTCCAGCTTTGAAGAGTTTGAATTTAGGAATGTTGAGACAATGGGCATAGTTGGTTCTGGTGGTTCTGGTAGATTCATTCCTGGAAAATGTGTCTGTCGGATACTTGGGGGGGCTGAGTTATTTAGGCACTTGTGAGTAATCATAAGCGTTCTAAAGGTGATCCTATCTTGGATAGGGAGCCAATTAGTGCTACATCGGATTTCTGAAATATGATTGGAGCAAGGAATGTTTAGGGAAGTTCTGAGTGCATTATTTTGCAATACTTGTAGCTTGTGCAGGTTCCTTTGGTGAGTGCCAAGGTAGAGTGCATTACAGTAGTCCAGTTGGACAATATCAGAGCTCTTGCCAGGAGTATGCAGCTGCTAGAGGACAAGAATGGTCTGCACGCGTTTATCAGTTTTGAAGTGTAGGCCATTGAGGATGAGGTGGCGTTAATTTGCCTTTCTAGGGTTAGTGCAGCATCTAGATAGAAGCCTAAGGTTTTGGCTTTATTGTCGACTTTGATGAGGTTACCATCAATATTGAAGGAGGGATATTTGAGGGCAAGCTTGTTGAGTCTCAACTTTATACCAATGAATACAAGCTCGGTTTGAGACATAATCCGCGCTTGGCCATCCAGACCTGAATTTTGCTGTAAATGTTATTTAGGGGAGTCGAATCTGATTGATAGTCGCCTGATAGAGTGATGAGTATTTGCGTATCATCTGCGTAGTTTGTATAAAATATGCCAAGGTAATCTAGATGATCAAATGGGAGCTTAGTGAATATATTGTAGAGGGTAGGGTAAACACATGAGTCTTGTGGGACTCCAAATATAATAGGGGAAGGATCAGCTGAGGCGGTGGGGGAGAAAACCTTCATAGACCTGTCCGAGAGGAAGGAGTTGATCCAGTCTGCAGCTTTGTTGGAGAAGGAGGCCGCTGTGGTGAGATGGTTCGTTAAGATTTTATGGTCAACTAAGTCGAATGCTGCCGACAAGTCCAGTAGGAGGAGTAGAGCAGGCTTTCCATTGTCTCTTGCCTCATCCATTTAGATTTTCAGATCATGCCTCCCTCAGGTAAATGTTATTTTTGTAAGTCACCGGTTTAATTGTATATTTTTTGTTTTTGTTTGGTCCCCGGTATACGTCCCACTTTTTTACTCCCTCATAGACAGGTTCACCACATGTTTTCTTCTTTGTCCTATTGTACAAGCATCCTTCGTGGGAAAGTCCCTGCCATTTATAAATGTATTATTGCAACTCATTTATGTTCGTAATGGACATCCCTTTTCTTCAAATAAATAGAAATACACATAGGTCTCCAGTATCTGGATCGGTTTATGCAGGCTTCCAATTCGTCACACCTGGCAGAGTTCAGACAGCATGAGAGTGACGGGTCAGGAGGGATCCCAACTCATCAAATGTTCAGATAGACTTTCCAAAAAGGGAACATTTCTACCTTCACAACACTTTCAATCACTCTTTCCCAGTAGACAAAGTAAAACGTTCGTTGTGGGAACCATAGGCGTGTATTAAGATAACATGTTGAATAATAAAACATTTAATTGTTATTCTTCCACTTTAAGATTCAACACCTTTGATTTACAATTTGTCTGTGCTTTCTTGCTTTCTTCCATCAGCATTCGGAATCCTGTTACCTTCACGCACCGGCCTCCCTGTGCTTGTCCCCACACATTATCCACTGCCCTTCTTAGAAAGTATTGAAATGATGTGTGCCCTAATTCGACCCTTTTTGAAGGCACATTAAGACAATTTCATTTTCTCTGCTTAATATCCTTTTATCCTTTGGAGGGATGCAATTTATGCACAGATGGGATGATCAACCATGAATTACAGATTTCCTTGGTACCACCGACTACGGAATCATGACCCTGTACAAACCCTTTCAGTATACTTTTGCACTTTTCCATTCTTAGTAAGTATACTGGAGTACACTAGTTCATGCATACCAGGCGGCGAAGCTCATCTATGAAACGATTCTGTATTATATAACATTTGTTCAGTTATTCTATAACGTTCCTACACAGTGTTTTCTTGATGAGGGACTTGCTTAATCTCTCAAATAATCCTGTCCAAAGCGAAGGAGCAGAGTTTTTAAACCAGAGAATTCAAACCTGGTAAACCCCTGTGCAAGAGGGGGAATAAGTTGTTACATGAGCAATGTCCAGGCCAATACTATCCAACGATTTAAAATGTGGTTCTTTAAAATGCCCACATGTAAGCGTTTATTGACACGAGACTGTGGTACTGTTTATTTACCAGGAGTCTCCTACTACTCCCATCAGACTTCTAGGGGGGATTGGTTCGAACATACTCAAGTACTCACATTCTCCATTTAAAGTACAGCAATTCTGCTGCGAAGTGCAGTGCTGTTCTATCAAAAGTGAAGTTGCCATATAAAACAAAAGGCAGACTTACTGAGATGTACTTTTTTTTTTTTTTTTGATGTTTTAGTTTGGTGTCAAACTTTTCCATCGTTGTGAATTGAATATGTTGAGGGGAGACAGTATGAGAAGAAAAAAAATAACGTTGAGTTCAAGGATGCTGGAGAGGAAGAGGGAAATTGTGTACATGTACATGTATTTGTTGTTCTTTCCACTGAGGATGGCAGCCCATCTTTCTTCTGTATTCATTTGTTGCGATGCGAGATTGAAGTAGGAGCCAAATTGCTTGCGTTGAGGTGCGAGGGACTGACATTCCATAACCAGGTGGAATATGGTTTCCGGTGTTGTTTGAGCTTTGCAGAAGCGGCAGTAGTTTTGTGATCTGGCAATCTGTCTTGTTGTGGCCAGATGAGTTTGTTGGTAAAATGTTCAAACGGATTCTTAGAAATGTTGATCTGATGGTTTGGTCTGGGAATGATAGCAAATACGGCTGTGGTTCATGTATTTTTCGGTTGTCTTTGTTACATTGGAGGGTCTGTTTGTAGCGGTTTCTCGTTTGAAGGGTTCTGATCCAATTGTTCTTTAAGAGTTTGATTTTGGCATGTTGGGGGCGCATGATTAGGAGTTCTTCGGATATCTCTTCCTGTTCCATTTCTTTAATGATAGAGTTTTTCCATTTTTCTAGCACCGTGTTGTTAAAGGTGTTTGGTTGGGTTTTCAGAATTTGAATTGCAGCAGTTTTCTCGTCAGATAGTAGTTTTCGATAGATGTCTAATCTTTTCCAGCATAAAATGGATCCAATAGATTGTGTTGCTAGTTCATATTGTATTCTCGGCATTGGATACGAGTGTGGGAGGTGGAGAATCTTACGCCAAATGGTTGACTCAAATTTCATCCAGTTTACTTTTTCAGTATTCATCATTGCTTCTGTCGGGGTGTATTTTAGTCTGTAATAGGCAATGATTGGTCTGAATGAAAACTTTCGATATTTTCTATGGAGTGTGCATCCTTGGCGTGCCAGTGTTTGTGCCTTTTGTTCAACTTTATCCAGCCATTGTTCTTCAGTCTTGGATTGGTTGATTAATATGCCGAGGTATTTGAATGCTGTGATATTTTCTAATCAGATTCCACTGATGTTAAATTGTGGTTGGTGTGCTGTTTTTGATTGTGGTTTGGTTAGAGTCATAGTCTTTGTTCTTGAGATGTTGATTGTTAGCTCGTTGTTGTTCATGTATTTACTCAGTGATGTCAGGGCAGCTTGTAGTCCAGATGCAGTTTTGTTGCGCAAGATGATGTCATCCGCGTATGCCATAACAGGGACAGGTGTTGAATTTATTTTCGGCGGGTTAATTTGGCTGCTGATCAAATGCTGTTCAATGTCTGTTGTAAACAGATTGTAGAGGGTTGCTGCTAGAGGGCATCCTTGCTTTAGGCCGTTTTATGTGGTTATCGGTTTGGTGGTCATACCCTGTTTTGTTAGTCTCACTTTTATTGAAGTTTCTGAGTAAAGTAGAATAATTGGTTCCAGGATGTTCGGGGGCAGTTCCATGTTTTGAGTTTTGCCCATAGGTTCTGCCGTGATATGACGTCAAAGGCCATCTTCAGGTCGATGAATGCCGCGTATATGGTGGTCTTATTGTTGATGGCTTCATATTTGATGAGATGGAGCAATAGTAGGTTGATATTGGTTCCAATATTGGGAGTAAAGCCTGTTTGCCGTGTTGAGATCCGGCCATTTTGAGTGGCCCAAGAGGTTAGTTGTCTCAGAAGTGTTGTTGCAAAGTGTTTTCCAAGCAGGTCCAATAGAGCAATTGGATGGAAGTTCTGTGGTTGGTCGCGGGGTCCTTGTTTGTAAATGGGGACAATTATGGCTAATCTCCAAGAAGTTGGAATTTGGTTGAGTGTGTTTATGATGTCTATTATCTGACACATGAAGTTTGCCCATGCCGGAGGGTCTTGCTTCAATACAGCGTTTGAGAGTCCACCAGGACCAGGTGCTCTGGATGTATTTAGGTTTTTGATCATGATATCAAGTCGTCATAGGTGACGCTTACTGTCCATTTTGCTTTATGGTTGGTTGGTTCTTCTTCAAGTTGGGACGGTCGGTCTGCATAGATGTTTGCAAAATGTGTAATCCATGTTTGTTGCGGTACGTTGGCCGTTAGCTTGTGCTGTTTTTGATAATTGTCATTCAGGAGATTCCAAAGTTCTCTTGTGTTTGAATTATATGTCTTCATTATGGTTTCTGCATCTGTTTGCAGCAAGAATTTTTGTTGCGATTTTCTCCAGTTGTTATATGATTGTTTCAGTTTTGAAATCTGTAAGATGTTTTCTGCTGTCTATGTTTTCTTCAGCTCTCAACGATTTCGCCAGGGCCTTTTTCTTTTTGGCTATTTCCTGGTTGTATGTATGGAGGTGAATTTTTTGTGATCGTTTTTTGACTGTTTGTTGGAAAGGGAGTAGAAACCACTCGTAGTTCAGTTTTTCGAGGTCTGTCTTATTTGAGGTGAGAGGTTTCGTTGTTAGAGAGGCTATCGCTGCTTTTGGGATGCAGAGTCTTGAAGATGTTCCGTCAATTTCTACTGGACATACTTTCAGGGTTGTATCTTGGTTGGTACTGAGATGTGAGTACACTGTTAACTTATTGTGGTCACTTTTGTCAGAGACTATCATTTGGGCTGATTTGACCGATTCATGCAGGGTTTGTGAGAGGAATATGTAATCGATGATTGCAGATGAGGATCCTCTGGCCCATGTTGGCACGTATGAAGTGAAGTTGTTCCTTGCATGGTTAAGGAGGATGAGATCTCAGGTAAGTATTTCGTTCATCCACTTTGTTGCTTTTGGTGAAAGTTGATCGTAGGTTCGGGGAGTACCATTCTGTGTGAATACGTTAATGTTGAGATCCCTGCAGAGTATTATTTTGAGGTGATAGTGGGTTCCGGTTAGTTTGTCAATTGTAATGAATACACCGTCAATGAATGCTTCCTTTATTGCTGCGGGGTTCCAGTACAGGTTTAGTATAGCAATTCTTGTTTCATCAGTTTTTTGGGTTTGAGTGTTCTCCATCATCGTTATTATTGTTAATTGGATCCAGGGATTGATGTTTTCACTGGTCAGTACTTTCCATTGAGGGTTTATTTTGATTAGAGTAAGTAGGCCTGATGCTGGTCTTCCTTGTTTTTTGACTATAGCAGGATTTAGAAAGTGAGAAAACCATTGCACGCTGGCATTTCACTGATCCAAGTCTCTTAGAGGCATATGATTTGATAATTTTCTAGATCGGTTGAGGATGGGTAAACAGATGCAAGTTTCCTCTAGTGTTCCATGAGAAAAGTGACCATATGAGATCCGGTTTCAGTGATTGTTATAATTGGGAGTTAAGTGAGATTCTTGAGGATACGGTTTCTGTGAATCAAGATTCAAAGTCGTAGATTCTTTTGAATGGTCGGTTTGTTCCGTTACTTTCTTCCGGTTGTCAAATGTGAGTCCGAATTGCGGCATTTTCTGTGTGGTCCTCAGTGTGGTTGCTCATCTGCTTCCTTGGTTGATGTTTTCTTGTTGATGTAGATGCCCAGCAGTTAAAGCCAGGTTTGAGGAGCTGGGCACGCTTTGATAGGATCAGTTCTTGGTCATTTGGGTCGGAAGGTTCAGCAACGATATTGTCCAGATGCACGTCGTCTTTAAAAGTTATTAGATCAATCTTTTTTGTTGTTATTTTTTGTAGTTGTAGAATCGCTCCAAAAAGGCAGAGAGTATTTGTTCTGTTGAGTATTAGTGGTTCAGAGCTATTGGTTTTATTTTCGATGTGGATTTCATAGATTTGGTTTTGTTGTAGCGGATTGACAAATGAGGGAAATATACAATCGGTATGACTTGCTGGACGTGAACTGAGAGAGTCGTCTGAAATTTGGTCATATGATTCTGATACTGATGAGGCGAAGGAGCCGGGATTGAGGGATATATCTGAGGTTTCTTGTAATGAGCCCTCGGAAATTTCTTCATACATGTCCAATGATTGTGGTTCGTAATTAGTGGTGTACTCATCTATTATTATGAAGCTTGAGGGCATTGTGGGATGCCTGGGTGGCGGTGTGTCGTCTGTTATCTGGTCTCCATGGATTGAAAGGTTGAGGAGGTCTTCATCTTGGGTGGAATGTTCGGACGGTGGGTCTGTCGGTCCATGGGTCTGTAAGACTCCAGTATGTTGCTGCTGGTTTGGGTTGTTGTTGTCCTTCATGGAGGGACAGGGTATCTTCTTTGCGGGTAATGAATGACTTTGAGCCGTCATCTTCTCTGTTGGTAGTGGATGCCTTTGTTTGTCTTTACTGTTCTGAGGAACGCTCTTGAGCCTGTTTGTCGTTTTTTGTTTGATTTTGACTGTACTGGTTTCATGGTAGTGGCTAGTTTATCCTTCGAGGCGATCTTGTACTGCTCTGTAGTGTTCTTAATGGAGTGGTTAGGATGTTGGGTCTCTGGATGTGAGGTTATGGCAGGTTCAGTTTTCCGTTGTGTATGACATGCGCCAATGGTTCGGACTCCACCAATTGGTTGTTGGAACGTACCGTTAGCTGGGGGAGCGAATGTAGCTTGATCAATCCTTATAGTTGCTTCGTGCGCTGTTTGGTGTTGATAATGAGCTTTGAGTAGAGCTAGTACCTCAGTGTTTAGATTGTTTTTTTCTTGGCGATCGCTTCTTGCTATTTATGACAGACGCTGTTGCCATCGATTGGATTGGTCTGCTTCCAAATTCAAACGAGATTCGATTGTGGTTATGAAGTTCTCTGTGTAGATCTGTTTGGAGTGTTTCTGTGCTAAAAGAGTTGCGTGGGCCTTGATATTATCATTCATGGCTTTGTGTAACTTCATAAAAGGGATCATGGATTGCGAGAGCACTGCAATAAGCATGTTTTGTAGGTCGAGCATGGTAGTCGGAATCCTGGGGTTGGTGTAATCCTCGTGTTCGAGTTTATTGAATGCCGTGTTGGTAGGTTTAATTTCTGGTGCGCTCAGTTGAGGCGTGGGTGTTCATTCTTGGACATAGGATCAGGTGTGTAGTAGGATTCATCTGTATCATAATTGAATCGAGTAGGAATATTTTTGTTTCTTGATAGGTTTAATTCGGTTTCCCTTATGATGGGTCTTTGACCGATTCCTTGTGTTAAGCATGGGGTCGAAGTAAGCTGTGATTGATGGTTTCCTGTTATGTTGCCAAACATTTCTTTTAGTTTGTCAAGGCTTAGCATGATTGATTCAATTTCTGTAATATCCATTGAAAGTCTTCTTGCCTTGGTTGTAGTTTGATTGTCGACGTTTTCTGGAGCTTGAGCAAGTTTGATTGAGTTCTGTGTGGGTAACCACACCAGTTTGGCTAGTCTTGCTTTTTCTTTGTTTGTTGTGTTAAACTGGTTGGTGGTTTTTGTAAGATAGTGGTAAGTCGTGGTTCATCTGAATGAGGTGAATGTTGGAATCTTTCGTGATCGCACGCAGTTCTTCTAGGGTGGCAGGCTGAGTCTTGGGTGTATGGATGTTACGCTCGATTGGTTGGTTATTGGCAGTATCATTAGAAGTATCGTATTTGTGTGAGTCAAAAGATGGCGCAGATGAATCGGTGTAGGCCAACAGGAGGCTTGTGAGATAAGTTGGTTGTTTTGTCTGTTGGTGCAGAAGCTGGGTTGCTGGCCAATGTGTCTCCTATGGTGATACAAGTCGTTCTTGTGGAATAGAATCCTTTGTGTTGCAGTTTGATTGTGCAATACCGTTGGTCGAAGTATCGTTAGTAATGGAGTCCGGTTTTCCGTTTTCTACACTTTCAGTAGTGTTTTGCTGCTGGAGAGGGTGTAGGTTTCGAGACGTCGGTGATGGTAGTTCTTCCTGTTCGACGTAGCTTTGTGAGTTACTTTCTGTTGGTTGTACATCATTGGATGACTGAGTGGGGGGGGGGGTTCCTAGTCGAGCAAATGCTAGTGCAGGATTGTTGTGGACGTTGGTGCCTTGGATGTCATGATGTTCAATCATGGTGATGGTGCTATGGATTTGTGCTTGTATATTGATCTGATTCGGTAAGACTGGTTGATCGTTCGATTGTCGATTTAGTTCTGGAGTCGGAAGATCAGACTTTATTTTGGGGGCGGGGGGATCATCTGTGATGGGGACATGCTCAATGTCCAGATCCACTTTCTGTTGATGGTGATTCAGATCATATTTTGTCATATGGGCTCTGGAGAGTAATTGTTCCAAGGTTAATTGTGAACAGTGTAGGGCAGACATGGCAGCGGTGTTGAGTTTTTAGTTGGTTTTTAGTTGGTTTTTAGTCTCGTTTTAGGGCGCACAGTGGGTTGCTGTTTGGGTCGAGTTGACATTTCTCCTTTGATTATTCTAGGGTCTATATTGAGATCCGTCGTGTGGACCCTGTCAGGATCCACGGGGCGTGCCCTTTCGGTCTCCTGGGTGAGAGTATGACAGTGATTCCGTTGAGGCTGTTGTACAGTTTCCTTTTGGTCTCCTGACCGGAGAAAGGGAGCGTTGGTGTTACTGTGGTGCATGATCCAAGGGATATACCCTTTCGGTTTCCTTGGTAGAGGCTGTGTTATAGAGATTGTTGCGTTTTAGTTTGGATCCAAGGGCAGAGCCCTTTCGGTCTCCTAACAGAGGATGAAGTGCGATATTGAAGTTGTAAGCTACAGGATCCAAGGGACAAGCCCTTTCGGTCTCCTGCGTAGAGGACGTTGAAGAGGCTCTTTTAAGATACAAGGGACAAGCCCTTTCACTCTCTCAACAGGTGTGGTCGATGAGTAGGAAATAGGAAGTGTGATGTTGAAACTGTAAGCTACAGGATCCAAGGGACAAGCCCTTTCGGTCTCCTGAATAGCTCTGTTAAGATCCAAGGGACAAGCCATTTCGGTCTTTCAACAGATGTGGTCGATGAGTATCAAGTTCTTTGTGGGCTACAGAATCCCAAGGACAGGCCCTTTCGGTTTCCTGAGCAGAGGTTGTTGTAGGGGCTCTTTGTAGATCCAGGAGCCAGACCCTTTCGGACTCCTGACCGAGGTGATCCAAGTTCTTCTGTAGGACTGGTCCATTCAGTCTGTTTACACAGTGATAGACAGAGTGGTAGGTTGAGTTGCAGGCTCCGGAATGTTGTCTGGAGAATATAGCAGAGGGTCTGCTTGAAGTTTGAAAAAGCGAAGCAGAGGAGTGATGTTCTTCGTATTGTCTCTAAGGTTTGGGAGTGGTTTTGTCAGGGGTGGTGTACTTCGTGCAGCACCCAGCGGATGGTAATAAGACAGTAAGAAGGTTGGAAAAGATCTCGTTGTTCACATGTGTAGTAACTGCTTCGGGCGTTCTTGCACGGAAGAATTCGCTATGTACGGTACTAGATGATTAGTGGTGTAGGAGGTCAAGAGGGGGGGGGGGGCTGCGATTGCCTGTTCTTTAAACCTTAGGAGTCTTTGTTCGCTCTCTGATTGCAGTACTTGAGGATTAGTGCTGAGCAGTCTCTATTGCGGCACTGTCGGATAAGCATAGAGAAACGATTGGAAATAGAGCGCCAATGGAATGACAGTCTGTAGCAAATTATGTATGCAGGTCTGATCTTCTGGATAATTTGCGTTGTTGAGGCAGTAGTGCTTTGGGGCGCCGTGTAGATTAGGCGTGCTTTCAGGGTTGCAGCGTGGGTTCGCTGGTTGTTCGTTGGACAATAATCCTGCAAGGTGGCAGGGTTTCGGGGGCGTGCCGTCTGGGATTGTGTCTGTTTTCCGTCAGAGCACAGGCTCAAATACAGGTCTGGGTTTTTTGTTGCAGTAGCGGGAGCTGGACAGTGCGAGCAGAGGAGTCGAGTTCTCAAAACAAGTGGCAGGGAGCTCTCAGCATGGTCCGCGAGCAAGGGGGGCGGGTGGTCGAGGCGCCGTCCGGGGTTGTGGCTTGTTATACGGCAGTTCGCAGGCTCGAATACAGGTCTGTTTTTTTTGTTGGAGTATCTGGAGGAGGATGGTGCGGGCAGAAGAGTCGAATTCCCGAAGGAAGTGGCAGGGAGCTCTCAGCGTGGTCTACGAGCAATGGAGTCGAATTCCCGAAGGAAGTGGCAAAGAGCTCTCAGTGTGGTCTACGAGCAATGGAGGGAGAGACGGGAGGCGTTAGCACTGTTGTTGCGGTAAGCCGTGGAGGGTGGGCGTTGTCTTCCTAGTGCGGGTACGGGGGAATGTAGGAGTCTTGCAGATCTGTCAAGTATGGAAAGGGGGGCAGCAGCGCGATGGGGTGATTGCCGGGTGTGAGAGTGCGTGCTGGTGTTGTTGGCGAGGATCTGTCGAGGAGGGTAGCGGACAGAGGGGGAGTCTCGCCGCAGCACTCAGCGTGATCCTCGAGTAGAGGAAGGAGAAGCGCCGGGGGGGATGCGCGAACACGGCGGATCACACGTGTGCAGGACAGGTTGTGTACGTGGAAGGGAGAGGGGGGGGGTGGCGAGTGAGTGAACGGGCGGGAAGGGGGGGAGGTGTTGTCACTCACCACAAGGGCAGGGGTGTGGTGGTATGCTGTGCGGGTTTAGCCAGCTGAGGTTTTCCTTCACGAGGATCCTTTGATGACTTTTGGGAGTGAAGTGTAGCAGCGCCACGGAGCCGGCAAAGCCTAAAACCAAAAGACTCTGCAGCAGACTCCGGGCTTGCTGGGTATTTTGAAGTATCCAGGTAATAGCAGTAGAAAGAGGACAAAAAGGGCTTCAATTCCTCAAAAAATCTGGAGCAAAAACTGTAGAGTCTTGCACAAACACAGACCAAAAGCCTCTGCGGCCGCTCTGCGGCTTGCTGGGTATTTTGAACTATCCAGGTAATAGCAGTAGAAAGAGGACAAAAAGGGCTTCAATTCCTCAAAAATTCTGGAGCAAAAAGCTGTAGAGTCTTGCACAAACACAGACCAAAAGACTCTTCAGCAGACTCCGCGGCTGGTACTTTGTCAATAAACATAGCAGACCTGTTAATATACACTGGGGCTAACCCACTAAAATATAGCCTTGTGCTGGGAAGCATTGGGGCTCTACCATTAAAAGCACCCTGGAGGGGCAGAACTGGTCCACTCAGAAGATGGAATTGTGCAACAAACTGGCAGCACTAGCATCTTCCTGGCATTGCCTTACCAGTCTGAGGCCATCATTTTGTTTTGGGATAAGGGCTGTGCAAGCTCGAGGCGGAGGAGAACCTGGAGGCGAGGACCAGAGGAATGAGTGGATGCCATGCTGATGCCTCAGCAGGCAGGAGATTATTAACCTCTTCCAAGGCGGACGTAGGGGTGGGGAGCGGTCAATATCATTCCTTCCACTCCGAGGCATGGCATACGAGCATGGATAGGATAGTATCCTGCTAAGATAACATATGTGTCATAGGTCCTGCATTCATGTGACAGCAGAGACAAAATCTTGTGCAGTGAGCGGTCTAGTATTGCGGGCAAGTCAGGTGGGCTCTTAGGAGGTTCAGGATGTGTTGACAGGTATGCAGAGTTAAAATACCCATCACCTTGGTGTCGAAATCCCTGGTCGAGGGATTTGACTTTAAAGATGGCTCAACCGAAAGGGAAATTAGGACGGGGTATCTTTAATTACTTTTTTTAAACCCAAGTAATCTGCGGGACAGCCACCTATCAGGAGTTGGGGAGCAATGATTCCAACAGGACTACTAAAGAACAGATCCCAATATTTTCCACCGCTGCCTGATGAATTTGTGCAACACTGCCAGACTGTGCAGGCTTATGTGATGTTTGTTGGGTCCCAGGAATGCAGTGACAATCTTTTTGACGGCTACCTGCAATAGGAAAGTGATGAGAGGAAGTTGTGTTTCATAATATGAACCCTTAGACGTCGGCTTAAAGGAGGGGCCATGCTTAAGGCAAATAAGGAAGCTCAGAAGTCCATCATTCTTACTGTCCAGGGAAAAGACTATTTCCGCCCAGAAGCAGAACTAAAGCTAGAGCTTCACGGAAAATCATTAGATAAAGGAGGAGTGCGGCAGCAACATAAATAAGCTTGGAGGGTTGACTGACTTTCTCTGCGGGCCAGGAGGGGATAACATGGCACCAGGTGGGGACTGGGGTCTTTCCTCGGATTTCCTTGGAGGAGAAATTGATGCTTTGCTATGGATTCCTGATGTAGTATGGGAGGGGGAGGGGCAGGGTGCTGTTTTAAAGTTCACTTTGGGTTATTGTGGCTTGCCCACTCACTGACGCTTCCCTATATGAATGCATTGTGTCTCCTACTTGGCAACCACATGCATACATTGAAAATATTGTTGCTACGGTTTGGTGAGTCACCGAGACCATACAGAACACAAATGTTAAATACTGGGGGTGGGAGGAGCGTGCCGATTGGCTGTGTCTTGTATTTCATTCATACTGGCAATAAAATACTGAAACAGTGTTCTGGCTCTGCTGAGAACCTCTCGTAGCTGGTCCCACTTCCTCCCACCAGGTTGCATTCTGTGTAAGGTGGGAGATCAGAGAATCCTTGTTCCCAGTGTGTAGACTATTAAAAAGTGGCATTACCTACACAAGACACACCCTATACAAAGGTATCTTGATAGTCAATACCAAGGCTGGACAAACGGACCAAAAAGTGACCTGCAAATGTTCGCTGGTCACAGGGCAACAACGTTTGGTGACCTGCAACTGATTTGAGGGGTTCGAGCGAGCCTGTACCTCCCAAAGCATCCCAAGAAATACACGTATGTTCTATTTCCAGAAAACAAGAGCAATGGCGATAGAAAAGATAAAGCAAAGGTTTACCATTCCCCACTGCTTTGCAGGGGCTGATCATGCGAGTTCCACTGAGGACATGCCATAGGGCTCTCTAGGGGAAGGCAGCAGCCTACCCTGTCTTGCAGGCCTCCGTTTACACCTTAGGCACAACAAACCCTTTTTGGGCTAATCTCTCAAAATGTTTTGAGACGTTCGTAGGAACAAAAGGGTAGATCACTGATGTTTTCCCAGCACTGCTCAACACAAAACAGCTTTTCAATGTATGCAATCCATACCCATTGGCTTTTTCAATGGTTGTGTCATTAATCGTACCTAAACACAATTGACTGGAATTCTGGGTATAGCCAAGCATGGCAGTCTGCAGAGATTTCTGTTCATAACACAGTAATTCACGGAGGCTCGCAAAGTCATGATTCATAGCCTCCAGGTTTAACCCTGTATGTTACTTACAAATGCAAAACGTAATGGAACTCATAATAAAAGTACTAATTGCACAGAGGGTACACACATTACGCTTGCACGGGCGTCCAAAAAGTGTACATCTGTACAATATTCATCATTTGCACTATGAAGTGCAAAGGGGGTTAAAATAGGCGAAATTGCTGGTTTCGTTTTGCACTTCCTAGTGTAAATACTGCATGTCAAATACAAATTGCAAACAGCATTTACAATGAATTGCTATGGAATTCGCCTTTTAGCAGGTGTAAAAAGCAGGTGAATTCCATTGGAATCCATAGAATTTATACTGACATCAAAATACCATGCTGGTGCAAAACCAAGTCGTTTTTGAGGAAGAAATGGTACTCCTTTTCCCTGTCGCTCCCCACCCCTCCAAACACCAGGGTGTGGAAAAAGGTGTCAAGACAAGTTACACCCGTCTTCAGCACCTTCTTTAACATTCCGTGGGGGAAATAAAACTGAGAAGCAAACCCATAGGTTCTCAAACTGCATTCCCTTAATTCCAGTGGTAGCCTTGTGCCTTCAGCTGAGGATAGAAGGACATCGTTCACCATGTTATGTTATGTTATGTTACCTAAATTTGTAGAGCGCACGGTCGCCCAGGGGCATCATGGCGCTGATGAGGAAACTGTCACACAGGAAGAGCAGTAATAGTCGGGGGGCTAGAATAAGGTAGTTTTCAGGGCTTTCCTGAAAGCCAGATGGTTGGAGATAGACTTGAGTGGCAGTGGGAGGGCGTTCCACAGCCTTGCCGCAGCAATGGAAAAGGCTCTGCCGCCGAGTCTTTCCCGATTGTACTTAGGAACCACCAAAAGGTTGGTGTTCAGGGAGCGAAGGTTGCGTTCTGGTATATAACGGACAAATTTAGTTTGGAGAAACTCAGCACCTAGGCCCTGGATTGCCCGGTGGACAATGCATAGTGACTTGAACTTAACTCGCTGGGCCACCGGGAGCCAGTGAAGTTGGCGAAGCACTGGAGAGTTGTGAGCTCCATAGGGGGAACCTGTGGCCAGTCTGGCTGCCAGGTTCTGTATGCGCTGGAGACGTTGGAGAAGGCCCATTGGCTGGGCAAGGTATAAGGAGTTGCAATAGTCCAACCGTGAGAGGACTAATGCGGCTACCACAGGAGGACGCATAGCCTCTGGGATCATAGGGAGGACCCTCTTGAGTATCCTGATCTGGTGATGGGCAGATTGGCAGACCGTAGAGACCTGGTTTGACATGGACAAGGAAGTGGAGAGAATAACTCCTAGGTTCTTCCAGCAAGTGGGTCCATCAGAAACTTTATTTATAGTAAGTTCTCTTATCAAAAGCATCAGTGTATTTTGTACAGCACTGAAATGCCAAAATCAAATAAATTAGCAAGGTGACCCTACTGAACTTGTCGAGACTACAAAATGGGGGTAGACAATGCCGCCAACAGTACCTAGTTAAACCAACAAGGTGCGTTCATGAGTTTTGATGAATGTGATAAGTGTTCTGAAGTGCTCAAATATTTGTCGTCGGAAAAATGACAGATGCTTTTGAGTCAGCAAGTTCAAGCATGCGTATCCAGATAAGTAAAACAAAAACATTGTTCAATGATGTCTGGGCATTAGTGTGCCCTTTGCAGTGCCGTGAAACAGGTCAATATTGCAAAGGCCAGTAGAAAAGAACCCAATTCTACTTCTTAGCAGTCAAACAGGCTATGTAGCAAACGAATGCAAAGAGTGCAAATTAGACAAATCCAAACTGTATGCAAATACAAAAAATACAAAGTAAATATATGGAGCCAACATATCTTCCCTCATTACTAACAGGAGGATCAGAAGAAAAAAAAAAACACAAAGCATATAAATGCTGCTTGAAGGTATGGATACTTGCAGGCAGTGGGCACAGTCATATTGTAAGGAGGAAGATTTGAAGCTCGAGTGTCTTGCTCTAGTTTCCTCATTTACCGAAGCTATTACTGGGGTGGAAACTAGCAGAAATCTCTTTACTAAAAGGAAGGTGACTGCAGTGGTACCATTTCTAAGCATAGCCGAGAAGATACGGTGACAGACTCACATGCACTAGGCCAGCTGGCTGGACTCTGGGAGTCAGAGGAAGCTACCGGCTCTGTAAAGATGTTTGAAATTGCGGCGCAGAGCAGGAGAACGAAGGAGAGAGCAGGGATAGGAAGTCATGCCAGGAGGGAACGACCAATGAGCAAGGGGGAAATCTTGTAAGGGTGAGGTTGCTGTGGTTGGAGGAAGAGAAAAGAACGGTTTAAGGAAGAGAAGGGAAGATTTTCCAGGCAAGGGAGGGACAAAATGAGGCTGCAGGAGAGAGAAGGGAAGAAAAGTGAGAAAAAAAAACAGGCACTGAAGGATGCAGATGGAGGGTCCAAGGAAAAGGCAAGAAGAAGGAAGGGTGCATTAATACGGCTGGAGAAAGAAAATAGGACAAAGGTATCTGAGAAAAGAGGGGGCAGAGCAGGGAAGCTCAGGAGAAAAGCCAACGCCCTCGAAGTCAAATTGAGGAGGCAGGCAACAGAAGGTGGTGGATAGGGAAAGCCAGCAATAAGATCCAGCAGTTGGAAAAATAAGAAGCATAGGTGGTGCTGGGGCTGAGCTGGTATGGCCTGAGTTGGAAAGAAGTCAAGCTACTAGGGCTGAACAAGTAGAGAGCGTATTGGACCTGCACCCAGAAACTGGCAGGGCCCAGCGTTACAGAACCTAAGAAAGCAGAGTGAGGCAACCTTACAGAACCTGCGAAAGAAGTGTGAGGCTAACTGATAGAGAAGCGCATCTGTTGGAAGACCACAAATGACATCCAGAGAAAGAGAAACCGAGTTGCAAGTATAGCTTGCCAGTAGCACCCAAACAGCACCTGGTGGGATTGGTAAATTAACCAACGATACTGAACACACTTGCCCAGTAGTATGGAACCGGCGGCTGCTGATCTGCAGGCTCCCTGTGGTGTCCAGGAACAAGAGCCATTCACCAAGGTTGGCACCAGGTGCAGGGTGACTAAGGACATGTTCAGTGATATTGTGCCCTGGGAAATAAGGACAGCAGCCCAGAAAACCGAACCACAACTGTTGGGAAGAATTTGAAAGTGATCTGACACTCCTCTGCAAAGTGTCTCAGAGTCAATAGCTCATAGGAACGCAAGCCATCCCAAGAAACTGTGGGACTTTGTATTCTGGACAATGGCATTTGCTTCAAACGTTTTTTGAAAACAAAGGAGGCGATGGCTGCAAGGTTCAAAATTAATCTTAATCTCTTTTGTTGAACCTTGATGAACACTTGTTGAACCTTAACTCAGGGAGACAACCCTACCAGAGACTGGCCCAGTGTCTCGTGAAACTTCTCTCCTTTGATCTCCTATCTCTGGGTTAGTTTTGCTATCCTCACATACCTTTGAGGAACATAATCCCTGCTCAGTTATCCTTACTCGAAGCTTTCTGGTGGTTTGCAAGAAATACAATTTTATTATTTGCAACATCATACAAGTGCCTTGCGACATCCACTGAACGAGAAGGTGTCCAGGATACAACTGACACCACCTTTAGAGGGGCTCTTCGAGGCCCTTGTATATTGGTTCCTGTGACCTTTCATGGTCCTCTCTGGACTGCCTCTATTTCTTAATTGCACAACTCTTCTCTTTAGGACAAACACATTTGTTCTGATAATCACTCACTTTCGTATTCATACTAAACCAGGTAGGTGGGGCCCTAATTGGACTCTTAATAAAATGTTACTCACTGTAGTGACTAAAATACTCCTAGACCATAGTCCCCATACTGCCTGGATGGCTGCTCACAGCCTTTGTCTAAATGACGATAAGACCAAACTTATTATCATTGGTTCTCAAGTTCGGCTCAACAATTTGGACAAACGCTACAAGACCTTTAACATTGATGGGAATACCATCAACGTTGCCAATGAGGTCAAAACACTAGGGGTCTACTTAGACTTCACTCTATCCCTTAAAAAACAAGTTAACACTACAGCCTCAACCACAGCCTACACCAACAAACCTATAAATGCCTGCAAACACTACCTATCGACCAACAGTTTAATGACACTAGCCCGAGTCCTGATCCTCTCGTAACTGGACTATTGCAACACCCTATTCCTAGGTTCTTTGGCACAGAACTTAAATAGACTCCAAGTACTACAAAATAATGGCCTTGGCTCGGCATTGAATATCCCCCGCTCTTCCCACATTACAGCCATTAGATGGGATGCACTTTGGCCACACGTGCGTGACAATCATGCTACGGTCGCTAGTCATTACGCATAAATGCCTCTCTAATACGGCTCCAAAATACCTAACGGCCAAATTCTCAATGAATCAGTCAGATAGACCCACCAGATCCCTGTACCTCAACATCCCTAAATATAAAATGAAAACTGCAGGAGGTTCCAGCTTCCCTGTGCTAGCGGCTAAATGTTGGAACTCACTCCCCCCAGCCATCAGAGAAGAACCCTCTTTTTGGGCCTTCAGAGCTAAAGTCAAAACCTGGCTCTTCGCTCAGCAATTAATCTAACCCGTCTGTCAGCAAAGTTCTGTCCGTCACCTTCTCGCTACATTGTATATAAAATTGTTTTAGAATTCTCTCTCACTGTCTAAACCAGGCTTGACTCTGATCTGAAACCCAAGTCAGCCGTCTTCTAGTGCCCACCAAACCTGGTGACTTCACGTCGTGTCTATTGTAAATTTGTAACTCTGGAATATCATATATTGTAATTATGTATCATGTAATATCTTGATTGCATATTTGTAACTTGCTGTGTCTAAGTAAAAGCACCCAGATATCCTTGGGTTAGGTGCGCTATAGAAGTAAATAAACTAAACTAAACCATCCTGTATGGACATTTCCCCCATACGGGGATGGTACCGGAACCTAATGGCAGCGAAAAATTGAGTTTCCCCATAACGTAAGCATTCACACATCGGACGGTATTACCCCTGGTCTTAGACATTGTGTGTAGGTTTCAACTTGAAGGGATGGAAATTCCCACGTTACAGATTACCCACTGGTTATCAACGCAGGCATGCATTAGCCAAATGGTCCGTGCACGACTGTTATTGGGATTATGAAAGGTGCCTCAGCCAATGTTCTACACGTGTACCAATTTTAGCAGTTCCCAAGAACCACCCCTTTTGGGAATTTCTGCCAATTTGGAGAAGGGAGGCTGAAAGAAGAACTGTAGGTACACAAACTCTAACGTGCACAGGAAGCGCTAATGTATCACAATAATCAAATACATAAGGTGGGAATGCGCACTTCCAGATAGTTATCACAGTGGGATTCCCTGCCATTCCCATATTTGTGAGGTACAACACGATCATACTGTAGCAGGTTGTATAACCTGCCCCTCAGAGTGTGAAGCGCTACATAGAGACAACACTGGGTTTGGAACCAAATACATTATCTACAGTTTGTGACGCATGATCCGATTACATATTGGCCTCCATACCCACATACCTAAAGGAGAATATATGCGCGTAATAAATGTACACGGAGGACAATAGCCCCTTAACATTGCAGCCATTGGCACAACTACACTGGTCGGACCTGTTGCCTGTACACTCTACCGGTAAACCTGAGTCAAGAACAGGCAAGGATCTGTGCCACCACTAGGCCAGTGAAGCTACAGGGGGAGGATGATCAATAGGAATAAAATAGAAAATGAGGGCCAGTCAGGTTACATTAGCCATTGCATTGATGGGGATCATTATAAACGTCCTTGTTCATTGTGCCAATGCTAATTAATCATCTTTATTAGAGAGTAAGCCCTACATTAAACTGGCATACATTACTGCTTTATAATTAACTAGAAGTTATTGATGTGTATGCAGCCACCTGCCACACCATTCCGAAGATACGTATCCTCTTGTTGCTGTCTCTGCCCTAGCACTATGAAACTACTCAAATTTAGTGCAAAGCCCCCCAAATCTGACTACCTTTAAGGGCCAGAATAGATTATCCAGAATATTTAGAGTACATCCTCTATACCCCATCCCTCTTTGTGTGGAGATAAAGGAAGGAGATGGGAGAAGGCTGGGTAATACAACAGGGTGTAACTTTACAGTAGAACTGCTTGCAAAAGGCACTGCCTTACTGACAGGAAACAATTGGTGAACAGACAGTCTTGAAGACAAATTGATCAATAGCACTGATCCAGTCTTACATTAACTGAAAAGGCAACATTGGTTTGAAAACGTGCACGCCTCTAATTTCATTAAGCAGTATTCTTAAAACGAGATGAAGAATACTGTAGATATAGTGAAGGGCAATGTTCTCACTAGGTTAGTGTGGCAATATCACTACAAGATGACCACCACCAAGTTATATTCTAACCTGTGCGCTCTGAATAACATGGCTGTTTTGGCTCTACGGAACAGGAGTTTATAAGGCAGCACCTTCCCCATGGGTGGTATGATGCACCCTCACATATGTTCCTCGTGGGTTGCAGGTGTTTAAGGACATAATTCCCACGCCACCTGGCCAAGAAAAACTTGAAATGCCCACTCACTGCATAAGAGAAGCAAAGAGGATGCATTTGCAATAGTGGATACTTACCGACCATTAACATCTGAGGGGATTCTAGTAAAGTGAGTAGGGTGCATATTTGGAGGGTTTGGAGGTTGCACATATGCCAACACACACATAATTGGTACTGCTCTCTAAAGAGTCCAGGCAGTGCATGAGATAGTAGCCAATGAGACAAGCTACATACTGGAGCTCTTACTCAGGAACAGGGGGAAATGAGGGCTATGGTCCTGCAAACTAGATTAGCCCTGGACATGACTCGGGCAGCACAAAGGGGAGTCTGTGCTCCAATTAAAGAGCGTTGTTTTGCTTATGTATCCAGTAACAAACAGCAGGTACACAACCACGCAGCACACATCTGGGAACTTGCCCATATCCCCACAGACCACTCTATGGATTGTTTGGCAGAATTAATGAGCATGTTTGGTAGCTGGGGGGTCAAACATTTTAATGTTTCTCCTGGCAGGCATACTTGGCAATAGGTTGCTTATTTTCAGGCTGATCTCAGCCTGCTGCCCTAGTAGCATGAATAACATTACCACAATAGCTTTGCACACACTCCTTGAGACAGGAGTTTGGAGAGTACATCACATTAGTCAGGAACAATATCTTAAGACTGACTAAGATTACAGAGTAATGGTTTATAATTAAATACTATAAAATTGGGAGCCTTCAGGTGCCATTTTGATTTTAACATTGAAGCAGAAGCACTGCCATGTTTAGCTTGTTGTTAAAGCTGGAGAAACACACTTGCCTTAGACAAATGTTGGCAATGGGACTGGCGCTTCACATTTCAGATAAACCATGGGGAAATGAGGAAAGGGAGGTTGCCTGTGAGCAAGCGATGGTCAAGGTTTAGTGAAGGAAGAGATAAAGGGGGAGTGCATCGTCCCCGTCAACAAGCCAAGGTCATTTGTGTCTTGAGAGCAAGGCTATGTAAACTTTCCAATACATAATAAATTGCACACCCTGACCGATTTCCCGCAAACCTTGAGGCTGTTTTTAGACATTGTTAATGACCAAAAACAAAGAGAACATAAGATGAAATATGTATACATTCTTTGCTTGTTATTGGATATGTTTACCATAAATTATGTTTGCAGTTTTGAGGAATAAAAGGCAGATGGGACAACCAACATTTGTGCATAATTCGGAGAACCAGAAGGTCTGTGTGTATTTATGGTTACCAGTCATTTGGTCGACAACCAAATGGCCGAATGACCATTTGGTCAACACCAAATGGTCGAAATCCAAATGGTCGAATTCATTTTTATTTTATTTTTTACATTTTTTTGGGGGGGGGGGGGGGGGGGGGTTGGGTGGTGGGTTCCCTCCCCCAACCCCCGTTTTTATAGATTATTTTTTTTTAACCAAACAAAACGAAAAAAAAGATATAAATAAATAATAAAAAAAAATTGACCATTTTTTTTGACCAAATGGTCATTCGATCTTTTTTTTTCGACCAAATGAGCGGACACCGTATTTATTAATTTCTGCCGTGCCCTTCTCCTAATTGCCCCTCCACACGCGAGAGACCAGGATGGGAAAATTAACCTAACAACCCCTGGAGATATATTTGAAGGCTGGAATCATTAGAAGAAAGTTTAATCACAGCAAATGCATTGATTTGAACCGGGTCAGTTTATCAGCAAAGTAACATAGTGCAAGACTGTGCATGCACTTAAAAACTAGGAAGAGGATCTTAAGGTCAATCCCTTCATTAATGGGGAGCCAGTGGAGAGTTCTGCAAAGGTGAGAGATCACAGCAGATTTAGACTTTTAAAAAGTCGTACTCCCGCATTCTGAGCCCTCTGAAGCTGGAACATTTGTCAATGAGTGATGCCTACTAGCGTGCTGTTTCCGCAGTCTAATCTGGAATTAAAGCTCCAACCACAATCGATTCGTCTTTCCGGGGGACAAATGGAGGGCAAATGTAGGAGCCAGACAATAGAACACTGCATGCACCTTGGCTCCAACTTGTAACTGGCTGCTGAGATTTGATTGCCAAATACAACCCAGATTCTTGATTTTGGAAAAAAAAGGCCAATTTGGAGGCCAAAAAGCAAGGTGGTGGGGGACAAATGGATTGCTGTACTATAGGATGTTTGGGTCCAAACAGAATCACATCTGTTTTATTTGGGTTTAGTTGTTATGGGACATCCATTGCCCCACCTCCTCAATACATTTCACTACCTTGTGTAAAGACTCTGCTGACTTGTTGACTCTCAGATAAATCTGTCTCGTCGGCATAATTTCCCTTAAGATACCCATTAAAGGTTGAAGACAAAGATTAAACAGAAGAGGCGAGAGTAAAGAGCCCTGTGGGACACCACAACTCAGTTGTATTGCATCCGAGTGATGTCCTGAAAGTTTCACATGTTGCAAACAGTTGGTGAGAACTCATCTGAATCATCGTATTGCATGATGTGAAACTCCACCCACTGACATCAGACAAGACGGTAGAGTACCATGATACACATTGTCGATGGCCGCCGAGGGATCCAGCATCACCAGCAAGATTAGTTCTTCATTATCAGTAACATTTAGTAGAACATCCCATACTGCCACAAGTGCGGTCTCGGTTCTGTGCAACAGTTGGAAATCTAGGTATCGAGCAGTAAAGTGCTTTTCAACATGTTCCTGCAACTGGTTGGTTACCACTTTTTCAAGAATGTTTAGCTGGCCAAGGAGGGCAGGCAAATGGGCAGTAGTTTTTGAGAGATCATTCGCATCAAGCGTTGGCTTTTTCAACAAGAGTGAAACTGTAAAAAGTTTCAGCTCAGCAGGCATTATGCCTTGTGCCAATGAGTGATTAACGAATGTTGTCATAAATTGAGCCAAACCTTCGGGATGTATTTTTGCTGCACATGCTGGGAGAACAAAAAGTGAATCAGTGGGCAGTTTCACATTTTTAGTCAGAGCAGCAATTTTCTCCTGAGAGACTGAACTAAAGTAAAATTGGGCAGGCCTAGTAGGGATAGAGATTGTAATAAAGGAAGACTGTACCATAGTCTGGTCAATTGTTTCCCTAATATTTATCATTTTATTCATGGAAAACAGACTGAACGCATTAGCTTGTGCTGCAAAAGGAATAATAACGGATACTGTTGGGGACGGAGAACATTGGAAAAGCTCTCTAGGTTTATTTAATGAGGTTTGAGTTTTCTTATGGTTGCATTTCGAAGTTTTGCTAACTTTTGGTGGCCGTTTTCACATTAGTGAGAGATGAGGGACTCCTGAATTTCCTCCATTTTCTTTCCATTTGACATCACTGTTCTGGTAGTGCTAGGAATGTGGAATGCCAAAGGTTAGACTGTTTTTTGGGTGCTGGAGTGAGGAGTTAGAGGATGTTTATTTCTTTCCTTTTTTTTTATTCAAAGAAAGAAGAAAACACCTGCAGTTCCCTAATTTTAGAGGATGGATCCTACCTAACCAAGAATTGACCGGGGTGATCGTTGTCAGGGTGGAAGTCCAAATGAATATCCATCCTCTGGCCAAAAAACTCCTCTACTCTAGCCCTAATACTAATCAACAGAAATAAAATCTAGCTAATACCAGAAGAATGAATCTCTTCCTCTTTTTCAGTAAGAATCAGCCCTGGGCAGTGTCCAATTGTCTTTATCTCAGTTCATTTGTTGTTCTTCTTGGAAGAGAAAATGTCAGAAGAATGACTCCTTTCTCCTGGCTCAAACCTTCTCTTGACCGTCTTTTACAACCGATTCATTAATTACAACCTCGGAGAACGACTCTTTGTTCCTGGTTCCGTTACGCAAAGTGCTGTTCTATCTGTTTTTCACAATAGTTCTTATGAGCCCTTCTATTTCCCGCCAGACTTCTCTGAAGGCTCTCGAATGTATCACACCGTTTATTTCAGATTTTGACACTATTTTCACCCTCTTTGAGACTAGGGATTTTGTTCTCTAGACTGTTCCAACAGACACCAAAGTAAACAGTTATTGAGATGGAGATTCCTTCTCAGGCATTCTTCCCCACTGTTCTTATTTTTAGTTCAAATACTGGGAGGAGGGAGACGACTCCTGAGGTTTTCTTCACAACTCTCATTCTCAATGCAATTATTGGGACATGAGAACACTCCCGAGGCCTGCTTTACACACCCCCACTACCATACTGGTTCTCCCATAACTCTGATTACCTTTACTTTAGTCGGAGAAAGTCACTGGTTCTTCCTGGGGTGTCTGGCTTCTACGTTACCAGTAAACGCTTGTTCGGTTTCGCTCTTCTCTCTCCCGAAGTCCTGCTGTGTTTCTGCAGGCATTTTGGGCAGGCGGTATCACGTGGTTGTGGAACAACTCTGTTCACCTCCTTGAGGTGATGCCACCGTCTCCTGGATTCCAGCTTCCATTCCAGCTTTCAGTTTGCTCTCACTCGGCCGTAGAAGGACTCTGCTGGTCTGCGGCCGGCGTATTCACAGTGTCTGGGTAGATCCTTCAAGGTCTCGTCTTCTCTCCCGGCTTGAATCTCCCAGGCTTCACAGCTGTTGCTTGCTTTACTGAGTCCTCCTTTGCTTTTTATCTTGTTGAGCTGGGATCTCACCAGCGGAGTGTCATTGTCCGTCGTCTGGCTCAATTGGGTACTCCTCTTGCCTCCTAGCGGCCATCTCGTCTCACTATATTTCATGAGTGTTCTGCATGACTCAGTGAATGTTCTTCTCAGTACCTTTATAATACATATCCTGTTTAGATGGAAGGTTCATATTGATGGGGTCTAATCTTACAGGAAGACGAGGACGAATATCACACTAGCACACAGTAGTACAGCCAGCCTGGACCTCGACAGATCTTAAGGGTTTCATAGTGTTTAGGGCAAGAGGGTTAGGGAATTCCATCATGAAGTCCTTGTCCCAAAAGGGGGGGGGGGGGAGTCTCTCCCTGTGAGGCCCAACCTCTTTTTACCACCACTAGGGGGATTATCAAGTAGCGGACTCACCTACCTAGCCTCACAGGGAAGGGCTCCTCTGTGATCCCATGAATGGTCACAGTGCCCCAAGTTTAGGGGGTGCATAGCATTCACATACAAGTCTCACCTGCTTGGATCAGATCCACTGCAAATCCAGTGAGGTAGTCACAAGGATAATAGATCCTTCTTTCTATGATGCCCAAGCAAGGTTGTAGGTTTGGCTGAAATTATTAATTGTTTTTTTTGTTTTTCGATAAGAAAATATGTAAAGTGGCCAGACCAAGAGACAGCCTGGGTATTCAGCATAGCAGTTACAGGGCCACGTGTGAGTTGGTAAGAGGTTTCATATCATAATTGTCCAGAATCTCCCAGAATCGCACACAGCTCAGCTGAATCCGATAATGAGGGGTCATCCAACCAGATATTAAAATCTCTGATGCACACCAATTGATGGTGTTTGATTCCTGTCATTGAGAAAAAGATCAGAATTAACTAGAAATGTTTTAGCTGGGCCTAGAGATCTATAACAAAGAATGACCTTCACTGACATTGTGGGGGGGGGGGGAGAAGAGAGAAGAGCCACACATTCAAATGCCCTACTTGTGAGACTTCGTCCCAACATAATGATTCCAGATGGGAAACTAACTGTGGATGTATAAATAGTTTGTTTATTATTTATAACGTGCCACATGCCTCTGAGCGCATGATTTTCACAAATGCTGTGGTTTCTACCCTTGTATGTGTGCTGTGTGCAGTGAATGTGTGCTGTTGAGTGACAAGAGTTAGGAGTAAAAGGAGGCCTAGTTTATGCATGCCGATGTTTTGCCTCAAGAAAGGGTTCTGCGAGACCTCTTCTAGTCACCGCACCCATTTATGATTTTTCGCTTAACCCGAACCTGGACCGGACTTGCTGACATTTTTCTACATTGCAAAGGGCAGCTCCTGACAATATCGTTGACTTTCCGCTATGATGGAACCAAGCAGGAACACCCCTGTGTTGCAGTCCTCTTGGCTGGGCCTTGGATTACAGCAAAAGCAAGGCCCACACATTTTCATTGCTTATGTTCGATAACTAGAGACTCTCAATTACTTTTGTCATCGACGTAGTAGGGGAACAGAAATGGATGTCACCAGAGAGCGCCCATCTTAACCTCACATTCCAATTCTTTTCAAGATCCTCCAATATCAGTATATGGGTTGGTGTGGAAGAAGAATGGCCATGGTGATCACTGGTCCCTGAAGCACTCTACTGTCCAGACCTGGTATAAACTGGGTAGCTAAGATCCCTCGGGGTGGGGGGGGGGGGATATACTGGATTGTGCATGCTTAGTGCAAAGGGATCAGTGGTGTGGGAATTTATTAGGAGGAGTAGATGGCGTACTAAGAAAGTGGCAGGACAGTGGTAACATGGATTATCATGCGTGGACGAGACAGTGAACCACAGTGTAGAATGGCACTAGCAGTCTTACAGACACTAAGGATTTGTTTCATAATGACCACAGGATGACAGCATTTTCAAAGCTGGCCACATATCAGGAGTAATCCAGTTGACACATGTTCACATTCACATGTGTAAGTTTATTTATCTATAGGGCCTTCAATGCGTAACCAAATGGCTTCTTGGATCTTTAGGCACATGCCAGAGGTTGTTGCTCCAAAGTGTCTTATTAAAACAGATGGTTCCGGAGCTTTGCCCTGAAAGACATCGGTTGGGGGGTTATTCCAGAGGTGGGGAGAGACTGCATCAAATGCTCTGATCCCTTGGGTCTTGCATAACTCCAACACCGCCACCTCTTAGCGAGTGGCGGTTAATGAGTTGAATAGAATGATCTGGGGGAACTAAGGAATGAAACCTAGCAGGCAAGGCCTTGTTAAACTAAGTTTCAGCAATGAATAAAAGACCCAGACTATTTTGTTCAACTAGGCCATGTAACTTAAGTGCGTGTATGCCCACAGATCGAGAATTCACTAAAGCAGCTTTAACCTGGGGCCACAGTGAGTCAGTATCAGTAATGAGCATCATCAGAAGATGAACCTATGATGCAAATGGATCTTATTTAAGGTCCATAGTGGCAAAAAGCCTGGTTCATGTGTGAGTGCCAATAATGTTTCCCTGGGATAGCCGACTCAGGTCCTATAATGCATAACTCTGCCACAAGGAGGGCATCAATTAGGTCTTGCCCGTTCTTAATTAGTCCCACACAACAAACTTAGAGGTCACTCAACATGTCTGTCTATGCATCTTTCAACGAAACAAACTGTCTCATGCCGATCGTCCAAATTTCGGCCTGAATAGGACAAAACAGGCTTCACGCTAACCTTTATGGCCGTGACGCAGAAATATGATGCAGTCAGAAGGTGCCTCGAGACAAGGTATGCAAGGGAAAAAGGTCCCAATCTAGCACAGCACTCGTAAGAACAGCAGGGAGACATAAAGGAGCAGTGCAGACAATGAAGATTTAAGAAGTTAATACGGATGTGTTATTGACAAAAATACAGCTCAATCTTGTTAAAAGAATAAAGAAAATTATAACACCACACTTTAAAATAGATAGATCTAGAGCTAGACATCTATACATAAAAATGTTACAATTCAATTACATCAGTACCTATGCTTGAATTAATATGTTTGTTCGAGGTGCAAGGCTGAGGTATCTGTGGGTGCAGCTATGAGCTTAATGATGATCATGTGTTGGAGACTACCTTTATCCAGATATCGCTTGATTGGAATCAGCGATCTTCTTGTACTGAAGTCTCAAATTTGTTTAGGCGGCAGACACAAATGCCAAATCAAAGTCCAAAGCATTCATCACAGACCAAAGTACACAGTTATCACCACCTAAGACGGTATGGTGGAGGGGAATGCCAGTAGCTACTTCCTTGCCTTTGATAACCAACATCCAACGTAGGCATTTGCCTGGAACCCATTTATAAGGCAATTGTCACACTCAAAACAACTTTTATCATAACAAAAATGGCAATACGTTTTTTTAAGTCTTCTATAAAAAAAAATGCAATTACTATCAATTTTATTTTAAAAAAAGGATTCTTTATTAAAAAAAAAATCTATCTTCAAACTCTTCCTAAGGGATATACATTAAACATATTATGGAAAAAATCTGGGAGCTATATCTGAATCGACAAAAGCAACAGACTTGACTGCTTGGGGTTAGCTTCAGATGAGGTAAACATATGGAGCAGTGTAGGAATTGAGAGTTTAATAAGTTTTGATCAAGTCCCAGTCCTCCAAACTGAAATGTGTACACTTGCGCTTCACAGTATTCGATGAGTTATCCTCTTCCTTCGATTGTGAGTCATGCGTCCTCTTTTTAGTGTTCTCCGTTTCTGCATCTTTGAAATCAGCCGACTCTTTCACTAGTAGTGGGGTATGGGTAAGTCCAGTTACTTTACTATAAAATTGCAGCCTTCCACACGTGATGGCATCTACAAATGCAGGTGTTTCTTCAGGATAAAATCGCTTTACTTTTCCATCTTAAAAATAATTAATAGAAGTGTTATGTACAATAAATAGTTCTTACAGCATAGTTTTATAGCAATTACATATTGTTTATTAGGGAAAGGTAGAAGAAAATAGAAGTCTATCAATATGAACAAAGAGGAACAAACTGTGTTTCCTACATTGATGCTAAGGATCCTTAAGGTCCATGGGATCAAAGACGGAAGGACACTGAAGTTGTGAAGCCACGACTTAGACAGTGAGTTGAGTCACAGGTCTTAATAAAAAGTACTCTGGATATGCTGGAACTAAAAGTATAAAGATGGCAGAATGTGAAAACAGCATTTGAAAAATGCCTCTAAAAATTACCACTCAAATTTGGCCCATTAAAAAATATATTGGACAGCAGGGAAAAGGCTAAATGTAACAAAAATTAAACAAGTTATAAAGTGGTGGATCAAAATTTGGTAAACGGTAAAATGGCGCAAACCGATCAGCTGCAGGAATAGCACTCTGAATGGGGAGGGTGCTTCCACGATAGCCACAGTAATTTGAAGTAGGCTGGAGAATACCCTAATTAACACTATTTCATATGAAAGAAACAGATAATAAAGGTGGGTCACCGGTAAGTATACAAGGTTTAGCATTAGGCTGCAGGGTGGCAAATAGGCCACAAAGCATGATTTTTCAGAAACAAGTGCTTGTTTCATTCATTTGCTTAGAAGCCGCAGGGGCTGGTAGCACATTGCAAATCCCATAATCCCAGGATTGCATGGTAGGCAGTGAGCAATCTTTGTTACTTTCAAGGCCATAAAACAGAGCTCATGGGTGCCACGGAAAGGCAATACATGCACAATCATTTTATAATGATTCCTGCCACCCAACCCAAACCCTGTCATTAGCCATGGACACAGTAGCCCCACTGATCATTTGCAGAGCCAAATTAGTTGCACACACCAACAGCTGGTAGACCCTAGATCTGAAGAAACTCTGTATTTCCAAATGCTTAACAGAAACTCCTTGGAAGAACAGCCCTAATCATCTAAACAAAATCCAATTCCTGGCCACTACAAAAGCATACAAACAGGCTATCCTCCAAGCTAAAAGCACCACCTACAATGACAGAATCACCAAAGCCAATTCTAGCACACAGGAGCTCTTCTCCATACTACGAGAACTGGAATCCACATCCCCACCCAATTCAAACTGCACCAAAGATATCACCTGGTGCTCTAAGATACAACACGCATTAGTAAGCAAAATCTCCATGCTATAAGAAAAGATCCTGCAAAAGAAAAATAAATTACCTATCCACAATAATATCACTGAGCCCAAACCCCAAATCCCAGGCTCTATGTCTCCCTCTTCGAATTGAAACCTGTCTCCAACAGCAATGTCATCACAATAATAAAGGGCCTCAAACCATCAAGATGTCAAGGGGACATTTGCCCTGCCCCAATCATTAAAGACCGTGCGGAAGCCCTAGCACCATTCATATCCTCCCTGAGCAATGCCTCCTTTGCGTCAGGCGTGGTGCCAACTAACCTCAAAGATGCCTGGGTATTTCCACTTCTAAAAAAGCCCACGCTAGACCTGGACATTCCCAACAATTACCGTCCCATTACAATGGTACCTTTCCTGTTAAAACTACTGGACAGAGCAGCATATCTACAAATCCAACAGCATCTCGAATCCCACAACCTTATAGGCCTGCGTTAGGAATAATTCTCATAAATGTGCTAATTCCTCTCTACCTTAGAGACCCCCAGTTCTTTTGCTGAACTTTGGGACTTTGTACTTTTAATTCTGTTTGTTTTCTGTGTTGGTTTCTTTTTGGTTATGGAGTTTAAACAACTCCATAGGCATCACCTTTTCATTTGTGTCAAACAGCACCCCCAGTGCAGTGGCTTTCCCAAGGTTTAAATACCTTCTCTGGGTTAAACTACTGTTTCCCAGAGTAAGTAAAGTGAAATTGACTTTCCTAGTCTTAAATTCCTAGACCCAGTACACCCAAACTTACAATAGACAATAGAGTGCTGGAGGGGTTACTTAGTATCCCTTGTGTCTAGATACTCATGTAGCAGTCAAATGCTACCCTTTCCTCTCAGAATGGCTGGTGGCAGTGGTTTTACAACAAACTAGCATGATTTTTCCCGACCGGTAACTATTCGTAGCTCAGGTAACGTTAAATCGCGGGAGACATTTTTTTCAAGATGGCGTCTGAGCCCCCTCTGTAAAAACAGGTCCTGGTCGTCTTTTTCGCCATTTCTTTGTGGAAAGGTCCTTCTAGAGTTTGTCTCTGCACGCCAAACCAGGTTTGGTCCCTTTGCTCCTTCACCTTTGGCGGGCTTCAGGAGTGAAGAGCGCCTCTGGCGTCCGAGTGTCTGGGGAGCAGGAAGTGAGGGAGGTGCCCGAAACTCCCTGTGCTTAGTCTCCTAGGAGACCCAAATGCACTCTGTGGTGATTGGCTGGCTGACTGTCCGGCAAGGACAGCCACCCTCCTGGGTGAGTGACGGCTAGGCTCGAATGAATGGGAGAGAACTGAATAAAAGGTGAGTCTCTTGGCTTGGAAGGCAGAGTCGACCACTGGAACGAAAGAACCGAAGACAAGCTTGAAGAGGACCGTTGGTTTGCCCGGTAAACCCCTGCTGCAGGTCAGAATCGCCAAGTTCATCTCGACAGAGAAGCCCTGCAAAGACGACTTCTCCCTTGGAGTTGGTGGGACCAATCAACTCCACCTGGATACCAATCTCAGAGCTGGTTGTATTTTCCTCAGAGTGCTGCAGGAAACTGAATAACCAGGGAGAAGGACACCAGTTTGTTTACCTACAGCTAGCGGAATCGAAGTTTGCCAGTTGCAAGCTTTTAACTGTTCAAGTGCAGTGCAGGAGTCCCCTAACGTCCTCCCTCTTGTCCCCACGACTGAGGCCCAGGAACAGTGAGATCTGCAGGAACACCAGAAACAGAAGTCATCAGCTGCATCTTTTTCTTCATTGTAATGTACTGTGAAATCAGACTGGGAGTACTTACCTCTCGCGGTGAAATTGCTTGAAACTTTTGTAACTCGCAGGCCTAATCTACACTGTCTAAGATAATTGTAACCTTTCATGTTCTAATAACCTTTGCCTTTTACTCCTCTTGAAAAGTATTCTGAAATAGTATTGAAGTATATTTATGGGTTATATAATTGCCTCCGTCTTATTAATTTATCTGTCAGTTATAAAACATTCATAAGTATTTATCAAAGAAACCTTGAGTATAAGAGTTTATTTGAACACTTGTGATTGTAGACCTCTGTGTAAAATCATTACTGCTCACATTCCCCTCTTGATAAGCCTGGCTGCTCAGCTTCACTACCAAAACTGTGTAGTACAGACTTATGTGCTTACACTTTTAGTCATAGTTTTGTGTAGTGGTCCCAAACGGTACTGCATACAAACTCTGCTTAACAGCCTGCACCAATCTGGCTTCAGGCCACGGCACTGAATTAGCCCTCCTCAATCTAAGAAAACAACTTGACAAATCCAAAGATGCTGGTAAACTAGCACTCCTCGTACTATCGAAGCCCTCTGCCGCCTTAAACTTGGGGGATCGCCAAACACCCTGCTAGCACATCCACTCATCAGCCCATTTCTCCCCTGAGAACACTACCTGGATATCCTCCTTCCTCTCCAACAGAACCATGAGAATCTTCTCCCCTGCCGTCTCTGTGTCACCCACCCCCGTCGCTCATGCATGTCTCCTACGTTATATAACATTTTCACCAAACCGTTCTTTGATTTCGACATGCATGGGATCTCCTAAACAAACTAGCTAGACATTCCCTACCTGCCAACATGACCTATGCCATGCCACAAAGCTATTAAGAAATATGTCAAGCTATCAATTGTCTGTAACCAGCGCCTTGATGCCCAAGGGCTTAGTGCGCATTACAAATGTAAAAATAAATAATGTGGCATATTAATTTACGAAGCCTGATCTACTGTTTCAGAAAACCCATGGCGGTTTCAAATTGGAGCAGAGAACATTTCTGCCTGGGAAGAAGGTCGACGAGTTCCTAATGTGCAACATCAATACGGTAACTTGTTCTTGGGTCAAGGCAGTGTCATGGTAGAAGACTTCCTCATGAGAACATAGAGGAGATGACCGGGACAGATGAATAAAGACCCGCTAGCCATCTCAAATGTTTCAATAAATTGGCACTATGATGTGGGAATGGGGGATTGGCTTGTGACGTCACAACAGGAAACTAGGAGGTGCCGTGGTATGGTTTGCATGACCCAATCATAGAAGATAATGTATGCCCTTCTAAAGAGGTATGATATGATTTTACCAATCAGCTTCTTGCGGGGAGACATTTTAATGTTGCAAAATGATTGATGTTAATTAGTTTAGATGATTCTAAAAGCTTTTTATTTAGGGGCATTTCTGACTGCGCCTTTTCATGCAGTTCTATTCCGCATTCTGTTTGAATATTGCTGTTCCAGCTGCGTCTGGGGCCCTGAATAAAACTGCATTACTGCTTGCCTGGCATACACTCCTATTTGGACTACTTTTGTAATGTTATACTGGTGGGTTCCGAGGCAACCCACTGAACATTTCTGGAGGCCCCAGCGAGATACATAACTCTCCAGACCAGGCGTGGGGATTCCAGCCGTACCCCCGCAGGAGTTCGGGATAGTGTTTGCGAAGTCCTTAGAGCTCAAATATCAAGGAGGCCCGCAGATGCAGAGTACCCGAAGGTCTGCCTGGTCAGAGTGCTGCCTTCACTCTGAAGGGGTACTGGCTTTTAAAGGAAGACTCGGAGGTCGAGAGTATTAGAGAATCTCCTAAAAAGGTTATGCGAGTGTACCCGTGCATGAACGACATTTGTGCATGAGTGATTATTTTTATGGTGTATAGGACACACCCTCTAGAGGTGGAGGGTGATTGGCCATAGTAGTCTTAGATTTTAGGTTCATTTATCCGATAGAGAATAAGTGGGCGGTGGCACATCTGCGTTAGAGCAGAGGGTTGCTTAGTAAGTGGCGGACCTTCTTACACAAAGAATTGCGTGTAGTGCAGGCAATTGGTATAGTTGTGTCATTTTTTTATATTCTTTTGGGTTAAAGAGTTTGAAGAGAGAAGAAAAAAGTGGAAGAGGCATATGCACTAGTGTTTTTGCGAGTAGTAGCAGTTGATCGTGATAAGGTGGAAGTTGTTGCAGTTTTCGGTTCATTGTGGCTGTGGAAATTACAGATGGGCCACAGCCGAACTAACGTGTAAATATCAGAGCTTTGTAGCACCTGCAGGGGGCGCGGTCAAACAAAGGGAGGAGCAACTGCATGCTTGGTATACTAACATAGGGCTGTTGTTGTTAAGGCGGTGGGCTGTAGAGAGGGCCATTTGTGTACTAATCAAAACTAACAAGACGGGCCTGTGGAGAAGCCATTGGGTGTGAGTAGTGTGAAAGGGTGGGGCCTGTGAAGAAGGCCAGTGAGAACAAGTTAAAAGGGAACGTATGAGAGTGAGTGGCTGTGTAGGAGCATGGGTAAGTGTAAGGGGGAAAAATAATTAGGAGAGGTTAAAGAGTAAAAGCGGGAGGGAAAAGTATTCTAAATAAAAAACAAGAAAATGAAACTAAATCATGTTGTTTGATTACATGGATGCACCTCTTAATCATATGTGTAAAAAGTTGCCCCAATATCATGATAAAATAATTAAGTACCATTTAGAGTGGGTAAACGACAGTGGGGAAGTGTTATCCGGAATGGCCCGGGAGGGAATACCAAAGTTGCTCACTGTAGTGACTGCCTTACTACTAGTCCATAGTCCACTTTCCTCCATACTTGTGGGACAAGACCGGAGCACTTTTGTAAAAAAAGCATAAAAACTGGTTTTGTACTTTTATTTTTACACAGGGCACCGCACGTGGCTGTGACCCTGCCCTCCTGAGCTCCGCCCCGCGCATCACCCTTCCGTCCTTTTCCATCACCAGGTCTGAGGCTATATAAGCAATAATGGAGGATACTTTTTAGAGGGGACGGCGGGCGGGCGTATGGAGGAAAGGGGACTATGAACTAGGATTAAGGAAGTCACTACAGTGAGTAACTTTGTTATACTCCTACGTTCCGTCCCCTTTCCTCCGTACTTGTGGGAGATTCCCAAGCAGACCTCACAGGTAATATGAGTGGATGGAGAAAAACCCTTTACTGGAATAGGTTCTTAAAAACAGCTTGGCGAAATTGGGTATCGGCCCTGGAGCTGAGGTCCAAGCAGTAATGCTTACAAAAAGCTGATGGGGTAGCCCACGTAGCTGCCTTGGCGATGGTTTCCCAAGGGACATACATTTGGAAGGCAACAGCAGCCGCTTTGCCACGCACAAGATGAGCATGGGTGCCTTTCGGAGGTTGAAGGCCCTGAATGCTATAGGCTTCTGAAATACAGTAGGCAATCCATCAGGAGATCGTTGCTTTGCAAGCCGGTTTCCCCTTTCGGTCTCCGGATGTGACAAAGAGTTGTAAGGAGCCCCTGAGTTCACTAGTTCTATCGAGGTAAA
Organism: Ambystoma mexicanum; assembly: GCF_040938575.1. Lineage (NCBI taxonomy): Eukaryota > Metazoa > Chordata > Amphibia > Caudata > Ambystomatidae > Ambystoma > Ambystoma mexicanum. The sequence goes on from NC_090922.1 coordinate 1,304,886,135, forward strand.
ACTTCAAGGCTCGCCTGACGTCCAAGTTGCGTAAAACTCTCTCGGCATCAGACGCCGGGTTAGGAAAAAAGAAAGGTAAGGAGATAATTGATTCAGATGAAAATCGGTAACCACCTTAGGCAGGAAGGCAGGATGAGTGCGAAGCACAACCTTGTCCTTGTGGAAAGTAAGGAACGGGTGCTCCAACGAAAGCTCACTTACTCCCCTCGCGGATGTCACTGCGATCAGAAAGGTGACTTTCCAAGAAAGGAATTTCAGATCGGTAGTAGCCATGGGTTCAAACGGTTTATGGCATAACGCGGTGAGGACCACATTCAAATTGAGATGAGGGGTGTGCACCGGAGGGAAGAGGTGAAGAAGACCCGCAAAATGTCTTTTAAAGACCAGATTAGTCAGTGAAAAAGGACAGCTGTCCGTGGACAGGTAGGCCGCAATGACCAATAAGTAAGTTCTGCAAGACAGAACATGAATGCCTGTAGCGGCGCGGTGAGACACGAAAGATAGAAAAGTGTAAACCATAGCATGCCTGGGGTAAGCTGTTTAGCTAAGCAACAATGGCAAAAACTGAGCCATTTGCTCATACATCGAGCCCTCTGGGAAGGTTTTCTGGCCGCTTGGATAATACGCATATTTGTCCTTGGAAAGATTGAACTGTGCTAAGGATTTGAATTCAGGCACCAGGCCGCCAAGTTGCACAATTGTGGGGAGGGGTGCCACAGCTGGTGATCGTTCTGGTGAAGAATCTTGGGAATCAGCGTCAATCTGATCGGGGGAAGAATGGACAGATACTGAAGTTCCAAGAACCAGAATCTGGCTGGCCACCAAGGAGCTATGAAGAGGAGAGTGCAATTTGATGTGCTCCTGAGCTTGCAGAGTGACCGATGAATCAGAGGCAATGGAGGAAAAGCATAAGGTCTCATGTTGTGCCATGGGATCTCGAGCGTGTCTCCCAAGGAGGACGCCCCCAGGCTGTCTCTGGATGCATAAAGAGGAAGTTTCCTGTTTATAGGAGTCACAAAGAGGTCCACTTCTGGCGGTGCCCCATTGGCAAAGGTTTTGGGAGAGAACATTGCTGTTCATTTCCAATTTGTAACTGGCAGCCGACTGGCGGCTGAGTGAGTCTGCAGTTACATCGATGTGACCCGGAATATATACAGCCTGGGGCCAACCCTTGTGTTGAATGTCCCAGTCCCAAATTTGTATCGCTGGATCCACCAGGAGAGGTTACTTGGTGCCACCCTGCTTGTTTATGGTAAAACATTGCGACAGAATTGTCTGTGTGAATGCGGACTACCTTGTTGGCAATCAACAGTTGAAAGGCTGTGAGCGCCAGAAAAATAGCCAGGAGCTCCAGATGATTGATGTGGAACTGCCTGTCCCAAGGCGTTCATAGGCCGAATACTTCGAGGTGGCCCAGAGTCGCATCCCACCCCAGAAGGGAGTAGTCCGTGGTAACCGTCACTTGTGTGCAGGAGCCAATCGGCGAGATACGGATATACATGAATCCCCAGGAGTCTGAGGAAAGCTGCAAAGACCGACATCATCTTCGTAAAGACACGTGGTGCCGAGCTGAGGCCAAAAGGGAGCACACTGTCAATGGAGGTCAAGAACAAGCAGTGGAAAATCCAAAAGGTTTTGTCAAGGGCAAACTCGAACGTCTCAACAATGCCATCTCACACCTGGCATAGTCACCCATGTGGTAAAGTATGACCCCCACATGTACACCTGCTACCATCATATGATGCTTCAAATTCTCTATTGAGGTATATGAAACTTCAAAATAAAAAACTAAATACATATGTAAACAGGAGGGAATCCTTTGATAAGTTGTGAGTCACACGAATACCCTTTGCCCTGCACTGTTGACTTTCTGGGCTGACAATAGCTTCACTTCAACTAACACCTAAACAAAATATTTAAATCTGTTTTTAAATCATTTTTTCATAAATCCTAGGCGAGTATATTTTTCTTAAGGGACACTTTTCTTTTTAAAGAAAAAACTTTATTTAAAGTTGGCAGGTTGTAAAACAAGTCACCATGCATATACAAGCCACAGTGTAGACAGCATTGCGTAAATCTACAAACTACCCAGGGCTCATAACTGCATATCAAATATCTCCTTGAACCTCTTCCCCACCATTCCTTTCTGAGTCCACTCTGGAGGTCATATAGACCTTGAATTGAGTCCAAATGTCTTTAGGTCTACTTGCGGGTGATACTGTAGCCAAATAGTTCTCTTCCATTTCATTAGTAGATGTCAAATCTTTCAACCGATCAGCCTGTGTTGGGCCAGCACAAGACTTTCAATGGGGCAGAATACATTTTTTGGCCTTTATGCACGCCATATTCCCCAACAAGTACTTAATCGGGGCCAATACAGAGGGATATCCGCGATAGCTGCAATTATTCCAGCTATATCCAACCAAAAGTGAGGAATATTTGAGCTAGCCCAAAACACATGCATGAAATCTGCCCTCATTGCACAACATTTAGGACACAACACAATGGAACCTGGTGCAAATTTAGAAAACTTAGCTGGCGTGTAAAGCAGCCTATTCAGTATTTTAAAATGAATCAGCCTATGCCCAGAATTCAGGGACACCACCTTATTGAGAATACAACATCTCCTCCACCGCTCTTTGCTAATCTCAAAACCCCTGATCTAAATCCCATCTTGTACATGCAGTATTCATGAGCACTTGACTCTCCTGGGCCAGATTGTATAGCCCAGAGACCACTCTCCTGAATTCATCTATAAACAGAAGCGACTCTGGTTCCTGAGGAACAGATGGTCATTTCTGCATGAATGTCGCCCTAATTCAAAAGGACCGCAATACCAATATTTGTCTTACCAGATTTACTTGCAAAATCATCCAGGGAGACAAACAGCCTGCTTCTATCCCATCCAGCACGAACAACCCTATCCAACGTTTGGGTGATGCCTGGAAAGTTCCACAATGGGACAACCTGGACCATGCATTGACCGTACCACTTACCGGATCAAATCAGCAGGATTCAACAAATGTATCACAAAACATAATTGTTCTCAAGTCATATGGCATAAAGTACTATAATTTTCGAGTACAAGTACCACAGGTCGGGACGGATCATACCAATAAGCAGCGAAATGTGCGTGAGCCACTAAGTAATATAGCTCCAAATCTGGAGCCATCAGTACACCACGCTCAAAGGATTCACCATTTTCCGCCAGCTCAGCCTAGCCACTCTAGCTCCATACAAACTAGAAGCCATTGTAAGCAGTGCAGTGAAGAACTCTCTCTCCAGACAAATAGTTAAGGGACACTTTCCAACACATCTTGACGCAAATCAATACATTTTCCCATTGTAACCTAGGGTAAGAAACATATTTGCTGATCACCCACTGACCTGCTAACTAAATCGCATGGATCTTTCACAATCTCACTTTTACTCTTAAGTCCCTGAACGTTTACAATATTAGACAGCTTTGTAGTAGATTGCTGCTATATAAAATGAGTGAGGGCAAGCGAAAGAGTAGCAGGCAGCTGATGTATAGACAGAAAGCGGGAGGGTGGTACCATGGAAAGGGAGGGACAAACATCTCTACACACGTAGCAGAAACCACAATAGAGGCAAAACGGTAGAATCATGAATTGGACTAGCTCTTCCGGTGTTGAGAAGGCAGTCTTTTGCTTGGCTTCTTCATCAAGGCGCACCTGCCAGTAACCTTTTGCTAGGTCCAGTATGGAAGTGAACTGGGCATCTTCAAGGAATTCCACCAATTCGTCAATCCAGGGCATGGGATACTCATCGAACTTAGATATTTCATTTAATAACTACAAAGGCCAATAGAAAACCACCAGCTGTTGCCGGTACAAGAACAATCAGGAAAGGACCACTCACTGAAAGATCTTTCAATTACTCCTAGATCCAGCATTTTTGTCAGCTCTCCTTTGATTATTTTCTTTCTGGTCTCAGATATCAATTATGGTTTTAGTTGGATCACTCTTTCAGGTGGCATCTAAATCTGGTGTAGCACCACCTTTTACACTTTCTGGCTTCTGGGAGAAGACATTCAGGTATCTCCCAAGCAATTTGCAAGTTCTTTGTGGCTGGATGTCAAGAGACCTGGACAAATGGCGATGCCATGGATTTGAGGTGGTAAGGGTATTATTCCCATAGAGAGCTAGGTGCTTTGAATTTCTATTTTCTCGCCAGGCTTTCAGCTTATTATTGACATGGCATGTTATCGACACTTGTAAAGCACATCGGTCGCCTAAAAGGCATCATGGCGCTATACCCTGAGCAATACACGCACTGGCTGAGTACCCACAGGAAACCAAAAAAAAAATTTCAATGCCCGCCGGAACAAAAAATAGACCTCAACAGCACGCAGGTGAAGAGGAAGAAAATGTCAATCCTGTGCCGCAGCCACCGAGAAAACACGTCCTCCAACCCGAGAGAGCCTACACCTAGGAACTGAGATCGGCAAAGAAGACTGGGAGCGCAGTGCTCTAATGGGAACAGAAGAGCAAAACTTCACCTGAAAATTGCCCCTTTTTTGTAAAAGGCTCTGTATACCAGTAGCCAGTGGAGCTGCTGAAGAATGGGAGTCACATGGGCACCACGCGGGGAGCGAAGAACCATTCTAGCAGCATGTTTTGCGGCAGCTGGAGACAGTGGAGCAAATAGTGTGGTGTTGCCAAATAAAGCGCATTACAATAATCAATTCTACTGATTACCAGAGAGGAGACTACAGGGGCATGAAATTTAACAGGAAACCCGTTTAATTTAAAAAGGCAAAACCTTGCAGAGTGCACGCATCTTGAAATTACCCTTTTGACAAGTGGCTGACACCTGACCCAACATGGATAAAGAAGACAATCTTGATGCCTAGGTCTTTTACCAATGTAACCGGTGTAGGAAAAGGGCCCAAACTAGCAGGTCAGAACTCTGGGTCCAGAACAGAGAATTATTAGGGGTACCAACCTCCAGCACCTCTGTCTTCTCCCTGTTAAACTAAAGCCAGTTCCGGGCCATTCATCCACCCACGGCCTCCAGGCAACTCCTCAGCTGAACAGCCGTATCAGGCTGAGACAGATCGAGCAGCAGAATAATCTGTGGGTCGTCGGCGTAGGAGTAGTACAGGAAGCCATGTGGGTGGATGATGCCAAGAAGCAGCTCGATGTAAATATTGAACATAGTGGGAGACAACAAGGAGCCCTGAGGGACTCCACATAACCGAGATACAGATTGGGACTGAAAAGGTGGCAGAGAAACAGATTGTTTGTTTGTTTCTTTATTTGTATTGCGTGCCAGACCCCAAGGTATCAGAGATTACAAGGAAATTCACAGTTTGGGTTACAGAAATAAATTACACCATGCAAACAAATATATGCAGAGGCAGGCATAGGTAACAGTTACAAATCATACAATCAGGAGTGGGTATGTGAGTAGGGTGTACTAAATTAGAGCAGAATAGCATTAAAGTAACAGAGGTAAAGAGAGGTGAAGGAGATTGGGCCTTAATGATCTATTGACTTATTAATACAGTTAAATCTAAAGTTCTGGCATGATTGATCTTCCCGGAGTGAGGGCGGCCGGGAGTTCCATAGCTGGGCTGCTCTGATGGGAAAGCTGCTACCTCCCACCCTAGAAAGTTTAAATGTGGGCATGGAGAGGCAATTTGGAGTGGACTAGGCTAGAGGGCCTAGTGGATGTCCTTCTGTGGAATCTCTCAGATAGATAGATAGGTGGGGGCAGCATTGTTCAGTGATTTAGGAGTCAGTGATACTGTTTTAAGCTGGATTTTGTCGTTAGTCTAAAGCCAGTTTTTTGTCGCCCGATTTCAGATATATGATCACTCCTAGCTACACTGAGGGCCGTTCTAAGGGCATTATTTTGGAGGGTTTGGATTCTCCTGATAGGTTTATTGGAGCCAATGTAAAGGGCGTTGCAATAATCCAACAGGGACATAATGAGGGCTCTGGCGAAGATGATGCAACTGTTTTTGGAAAGAAAAGGTTTGCCGGTTCTGATAAGTTTACAAGTGTAGACGGTGGCTGAGGCCAGGGCATTCACTTCTTTGGTAAAGGAGAGAGTTGAGGCGAGGTAAAAACCTACTGTTTTTACCTCGTTGGCCAATTTGATGAGGTGGCCATTGATTATGAAGGAGGAGTATTCATGTCCTAGTTGTTTGAGGTTAGTGAGGGTACCCAGGATAATGAGCTCCGTTTTGTCATCATTCAGGCATAGACCGTGAGTTGCCATCCATGCTTGGATGATGAGGTAAACTCTATTCACCAAGGCCAAATCCTTAACATAATCCCCTGAAAGTGGGAGGAGAATGAGTATCACCCGCATAGTTGGTGTAGGCGATACCAAGAATATCCAGATCATCGAAAAGGGGCTTAGTGAATATGTTGTACAACGTGTGAGGGACGCAGGATCCCTGGGGCACCCCACAGGTGATGGGAATAGGAATAGGGTCTGCAGCTGCTGAGGGGGAAAAGACCCTCATGGTCCTATCGCTCAGAAATGACTATCCAGACTATAGCCTCCTTGGACAAGTGAGCGGCCGAGTCTATATGGCTGCACAAGACCCTGTGGTCCACAAGGCAGAATGCAGCCAAGAGGTCGAGGAGGAGAAGGAGGGCTGATTTCCCTTTGTCTCTTTGCTTATCGACTTGGGCCTTCAGGTCAATGAGAGCGGTTTCTGTTCCGTGTTGGGGACAGAAACCTGATTGGCGTGCTCCTAGGAAGTGGTGTAATTCCAGGTATCTCTGGATTTGAAGGTATGCAACCTTATCTAATATTTTTAAAAGAAAAGGTACTGTCGTGATAGGCTGGTAATTGGTTGGTATCAGAGGGTCTAATGTTTGTTTTTTTAACAATGGGAGCACCCATGATTCTTTAAGATTGGTGGGGATGGTGCCCGACATGAAAGAGGCATTGATGAGCTTTGAGATGAACAGCGCTAGATCCCTCGCTGTATCCTTGATAAGATAGGCTGGACAGGGGTCGCCCTGGCAATTAGAAGGTTTGAGTGAAAGTATGACTTTTTCAACCGCAAAGATCGATGTTTTGGAGAAGTAGAAGCGGGTAGGAAGGGTATCGGAGGTGTATTGTTAAGAGGAAGTGAGGGGTTAAGGGATGCTTTTTTGTGAGCTATTTTATTTAGGAGGGTAGTTATTTTCTTAGAGTGCATGCTGGATGTCAGAACACCAGCTTTTGTCTTTGGTGCAAGTGTCTGGCATGGGGGTAGGGGTCCCTAGTTCTTTTAGGATCGTAAAAAGTTCCTTCATGCTTGAGAGATTCGGTTGTTGTAGGATTCTCGTTTGGCCAGGCAAATTTCTTTTTTGTAGAGGGAAGAGATCTTGGTAAGTTTAATTCTGTTTGCTTCTGAAGGGAGTAGGCTCCAGGAGACCTCACACAGCTTCTTTTTTTGCCGTAGGTTTTTTAGGTGTGGGGTGAACCACTTGTTCAGATGAGTTTTAGGCTTACTTGGTCTAAATTTAAGCAGGGCAATGAAATCTAGCGATGTAGTCATTATTTTGTTATACTCATCAACAAGCATTTCGGGATCAGTGATGTCTGGTAGAGAATTAAGGGTGGGGAGAATAGCGGCAATTAGTCTACCCGGAGTGATCAACTTTTTGTTCCTGGTTAAGGTGGTTGGGGGTAAGGGGAGGGGTCTGGTGGTGGTGAGTGTAAATGACAGAAGGGAGTGGTCAGTCCAAACGTGAGGGGATATGGAGGTGATATTAGCGTGGCAGTTGTAGTCAGCCACCCAATCTAGCATTCTCCCTTTATTGTGAGTGGGCTCATTAATCCTTTGGGTCAGGCCAAGTTCAGTCTGGATATTAGCAGTTGTGGTGGCATGTTTGTTTGGGAAGCCCAAGTTGAGATTGCCACTTGCGAAGTGTTTTTAAGGTTGTTTGAGAGTATGGTGTAGATATCCTCCTCAAATGTCCCAATGGGGCCACGGGGTCTGTAGATCAGATGAATAGTGAGGGTCTGGGAGTTAACCATTGGTAATTTGGCTGTAAGAACTTTGCAAGATTGGATGTCTTGGGAGGGGGTGAGTCTCATGGGTAGGCTGGATTTAGAGATGATTGCGATGCCTCCACCTCGCGCCTCATGTCTGTCCTGCCTAAGACTAGTGTAGCTGTCGGGAATTGCTAACGCAAGTATAGGGCATGCTACAGTGTGCAACCATGACTCGGTGACGGCGATAAAGGCAAGGTTTTCTGCCAAAATCAGATCCGCAATCTCTGTGGCATGTGTTACTAGAGACCTGGTATTTATTAAAGCCCCTTTGACCGGAGGTATCGGGAGATCTATGGCAGATGAGTTAAGGAGTCTACTCTCTTGGGTAGGATTAGGGGTAATGAGTACAGTACTTCTTGGATGTAGCGAGGAAGGGTGGATGATTGGTGGATAGTTTGGCGCTAGTCGTGTTTTGGCTAGAAGGGGGATAGTTTGTTTTCAGATTAGAATTGGGCATAGATCTGGCGCGGGGTGCGAATACTTTCGATAGTCTAGATTAGAATCTAGTATTCCTAATATCTGTATTACAGGGATTGCTTAGGAATAGTCTCAGGGTAGAGATGCTAAGTGGGGTTGGGTTCGATAGAGCATCTGTAGTCATTGTAGGGTTGGTCACGTTCAGGGGGGATCGATGGTGGGGTGTGAGGAGTCTAGCAGCGCACAATAGGATATTGAGAGTAAGTAATGTGATTCTGGTACTGAAGTTCGGGGCCTTGGTGAACATACTGGGATAGGAATCTCAGTCGTTTCTGTGTAAGCAAGGGCAGGTGTAATTAATGGACTGGGAAGACTGGTATGATCAGCATAATAGGCTAGTGCGACAATAATATAGTACAGGTAATGGAATAGGCAGACTTAGTATGGTCAACAAAATAGGCTAGTCCTACATTAAATACAGGCGAGTACAATAAATGGAATGAGCTAGTCGGGCGTTAAATATAGGCGAGTACAATCAATGGAATAGGCAGACTGGGTATAATCAACATAGTAGGCTAGTCCGACATTAAAATAGGACAGTACAATCAGTGGACAATGGAGTGGGTAGGCTTAGTATAATCACCATAGTAGGCTAGTCCTAAATTAGCATAGGCGAGTACAATCAGTGAGAAAGGCAGACCTGGTAGCGTCCGCAGAGTAGGCAGGTCCGACTTGAACATGGGTAGGTACAATCAAAGAATAGGCAGGTCTAATAAAATCTACAGAGTAAGCTAGACCAACGTTAGCATGAGCATGTGCTATCAGAGGACAGGGCAGGCCTGGTGAATTCTGCAGAATTGGCAAATCTGGTCTGTAAATGTAGTTGCAACAGGCAGAAATAAAGCAGAGTGGACTGCGACAAACTGGGCGGCTAGGGCACGATGCAGCCTGTCCTGGAAGGGGTGCAAGCAGGTCTGCGATGAAGGCGAGAGCAGATGGGGGGCGTAGTAGATGTAAGGGAAGTGAGGCAGCACTATTACATGCTAATTGAACAATACAAGGCATACGGTATAATGCATAGGCAGTATGAGGTCGCTATAGCCTATTGTATGGACAGCACAGAAGACATTTACTACAGAGCAGGAATAATAACATGTGGTCTGTATGTGCTTACCACGAATTTCACGTATTGAGGAGGTAAATTCGAGAACATCAGCTCTGTGGTACAATATTCATCAAGTACGCTGCAGTCTTCGGACTAGGTACAGAGGCAGAGTCTCACAGCTAGCGTGGTGTGCCGGACGGCCATCACGGCCCGGACAGGCCGAGACAAGCTGGGCCTTATGGTCCTGGGGTCTTGGGTGAAAGGGGGGGTGGGGGGGGCTATCGCCTCCCGGTGACCCTTGCGCGAATATGAGCGCGTTGTTTGAATAAGGTTGCTAGGCAACCAGGTGTTAACAGGTCTCGGCAGCCATTTTCGCCATGGGAAGTGCTCGATTCACGGCATGAGGGTTGAGGGAGCCGGAGCCAGGTGGGCTTGGATGTGAGTGGCTGGGGGGATCCAGTGGCCCACGTGGCGGTGCCCGTGATTATTGTTAGTGGAGAACAGCTGCTCCTGCAGCACTCGCAGTGGATCGGAATCCTAGCTGCTCCTGCAGCATTCAGTCTCCGGCAGTCGTGGGAGTCTGCTCCTGCAGCTCCTCCGATGCAGGCTCCTCCTGCCCGTGGCTAAGGCAAGAGGGGTGAGGGAGCCCAGATAGGCTGAGTCTTATGCTCCTGGGGCTTTGGGCGAGGGGGGCTGGCTACTGCCTCCCGGCGACCCTTCCGCAAATATGAGCGCGTTGTTTGAACAAGGTTGCTAGGCAACCAGGTGTAAACAGGCCTCGGCGGCCATTTTCCCCATGGGAAGTGCTCGACTCACAGGGTGAGTGTTGAGGGAGCCTGAGCCAGGTGGGCTTGGATGTGGGTGGCTCCAGTGGCTCACGTGGCGGTGCCCGTGATTATTGTAGGCGGAGAACAGCTGCTCCTGCAGCACTCGCAGTGGATCGGAATCCAAGCTGCTCCTGCAGCATTCGGTCTCTGGCGGTCGTGGGAGCCTGCTCCTGCAGCTCCTCCAATGCGGGCTCCTGCCTGTAGCTAAGGCGAGAGTGGTTGTAAACAGCCTGCCAAAAAAGAAGCAAACCAGGTCATAAACTGACCAGATAGGCCAGTGGAAGAGAGACGGGAGACCAAGGTGGGGTGGTCCACCGTGTCAAATGCCGCCGAAAGATCTAATAGAATAAAGGCACCCACCCCTCTTCCCCCGGTCCACTAACCGTGTCAAATCAGCAACTACTGACACAAAGACAGATTCAGTACCTAGGCACGGGTGAAAATCCAATTAAGAGGGATTAAAGAAGGAAGATAGTTCAAGAAAAGAGACTAGAAGAGGAGAAACCAGAGATGCAAGTAGTTTCATAAGAAATGGGAGCAGGGAAATAGGGCGAACGTTAGAAAGGATCAGCGGATCCAAAAGTAGTTGTTTTAAGAAGGGGTATTACAAGGGAGTGTTTTAGATCATCAGGGATAACCCCTGATGAAAGTGAATCGTTGACTGCCTTGACCAACCACGGTATGATTGCACTCGACATCTTTCAACATAGAAAGCGGGATAGGTTTAGAGGGTGACGCTGATAATAGTGGCTAAAATGTCCTGGGCCATAAAAGTAGGGAAAGTAGACCAGTCAGCTTAAGCTCCACAGTCGCCCACAGATGGATAGGGCAAGGTGGAATGCGGAAGAATAGTATTAATCGCACTACGAATAGCAGCTACCTGGTCATCAAAGAATAGACTATGGTAGAGCAGAGTTTGCTTTCCTCCATTCGCCTGCTGTTCCTTTGTAGGCGAGGTGAGACATTATCACAGTTTAAAATTCACCCTCGTTTTAAAGTTACAGTAATTCCTCCCAGCTGTCTGGTCTAAATAACTTGCCCATTCCTGGTCTAGGGTTTAAAAAGAATGGTGCTTACTCTCCTGTTCCCTCGTGCATTTTTTCTTCACACCTAAGCTAACAATAGCACTCGGGTATTGTGAAAGAACAAGTTACTTTCTTACCTGGTAACGTTCTTTCGATGGGATGGTCCAACGACGTATTCCAGATCAGCAGATTACCTGTCAGATATGGAATACGTTGGAGGAACCAATCCCCTTGAAGTAAGGCCTCACACCATGACAATCGCAAAGTTAAGGATATACACACATCACTGGAATCTTTCAAACAAAAAGGCTGCCAGACTTTCACTGCATACAGACATCTGTGATACGTCCAAATTGATTTTTTTACAGTCTATTAGCACATGGGGGGTGAGGGTCCAGTCAATCATGTGGCCTGGAATGCCTACTTTATTCGTGCCCCTTCCCTCAACACCACCAATGGTCTACACTGCCCCAAAACCGTCATCCCCCACCACCGCCCACTTCAGCTTTTTTCTCCATGGCCTCCATAAACACATGTTTCAGGGATAGTACAGGAATAGAAAAGGGATTAACTGGCCTTGAATAGTTTCCATCGCAGACATCTTAGTTTGTAGTTTTTACAGAAAATTGAGTGTGTGCAAAGGTCGCTGCTACATTATCATTAAAAGAAAAGGCATAAGCACCCAGGAATGTCAACCGCGATAAACCCTGGTATGTGGTAGCTGAGCAGGTAACCTCACTGAGCCGTTGTGAATTGTCAAATGACCTTTCCGCCCACACAGCAAGGATTATCAATATATGCTTGACTTGGCCACTAGGCTTACCAGTCCCAGAATCACTGCTTTGGAGTTTTGTGGGAGGAATTAAATCATACCCCTGTTGTAGTGTAGTCTTGACTTCCCACTGGCCTGGATGCTGGCTGTAAAATGTTGCTGCATGAATGCAGCTCAGGAGAATGTTGGGTGGATCTATGTGTGAATGTTCTGCGAGTGTCAGTTGGGGGACTGAGCTGGATTGAATGGATGGCCGGTGGGTCAGCTCTTTTATACCTTCCCATGTTCCTGTCTATGTCTACGCGTGCTGTAAATACAAGAAGAGTAACCAGAGTATTGTACAGATTGTACATATGCGAATAAAGCCTATCTGGTACCAAATCTAGACTACAGCTGGTCTGTGATTCAGAAGTGCAATCTGGATGTCTAACATTAAGGCTTTACAACAATCCCCATACAACAAGCTTCATGGGTCTGGTTGAAAATATCACACGCCCTTCCCCAAGACACACACTACCTTTATTAGAACACAGGAATGTGGACATTTGTCATAGGAGACAGTGCTGTTGCAAAGGATAATAAATGCTGGTAGAATACTTCTGTCCCAACATTCCAATGTCTCTCCCATGTCTTTTTTTGTTTTAAACAGAAACTCCTACCGTCAAAGGCAATACCGCCCCCTCCTCAGGTCATTACCCAGAAGTAACTTCCCTTGGCCCTTGTTGAAAGGCCCCTTGATGTAGCAGTGCTTATTAACTTGGGCATAGGACCGACACCACCTGTGAATGCTCTCAGAAAGCAGCATTACTGCTCATTTATGATTTGCGGAGAGCAACCAGCCAGTCCAGTGGCCAGGAATGCGGGCAGAATCCATCAGTGGCACCCATGTTCTATCGGCCGCCTAGTCATCTAACATTTTCTCCCAGCTTTGGTCAGTGCCTGAGGCCACTTCCTAGCTTCTTCAGTCACCACTGCAGTCCTGCCTCCAAACCACCTTCCATTCCACAATCATTCCTGCACTTGCTTTTCTCCTAGACCTCTGCAGCACTTGGTTTGTAGGTTTTAAGGGGAAAAAGGTCATGCATGAACATCGAGGCCCCAATTTCACGAAACTGTCCTCATGGTAATATTCCCATCTCCTTCAAACACCTTAAAATGTATAAATTGAATCTGCCTGTAACAATATGCACCGAAGGTATTGCAAACACTACCCCGTCCTTTATCCTGCCATGCCTCCATTTGAACCCCCCACCCCCCGTTTGTTTTATCTGACCCCTATTTGCCCCACTGCTTCACACCTTCTCTTTTCCTCCATAGACTACAGTTTATATACCCAAATAACAACTTCCAGACATACCTTTTCACTTGAACACCACTAAGGAGGTGATTTTGCACAGTTAAAACGCATATAATAACATATTACTTCACATTGGCTGCTTTCCTTCAGGTTCCCTTTGGCAAATTGAGCATAGGAGACCACCAATGGATATATCCACCTTTCCGTCCTCAGACACAGTAAAAGGCAATTAATTCAGTCAGATTTCTACTTCCATATCATACACATTACCAGCCTTTCAGATATGTTTTTGCTTGTCACACATCTACAAAGGATCATTTTATCGCCCCTCATCAAATGGCCAAGCAGACTCTGGCTTTTTCCTTCTTCCCCATTTCCTATTCTCCGCTTTTATCTGCACATGTCCATCAATTGTTTCTTGGACTCGGTAACTGTTAGAAGTCAAGATTATCCACGATGATCAAGTGCACGGAGTTGGGGAGTGGAATTTACAAATGTATCTGAAGACCTGCGATGGTCACAGTACAAATGTTCATCAACATATTTACAGACCTTTACTTTTCAAGTTCAGGATGAGAAACTAAATTACTCAATTTCAAATCTGGTACATTGCAAAGTTATCATAGCACTTCTGTTAATGTTGGTACATCTGCTATTGACTAGCCATTCAAAAAGACTTTCACAGAAGAGGTTTTGAAAACATACTGTTTACGTTACTTACAGAAGTTCCGTGCCGCTGTTCTGTACTTTAAACTATCCTTTGGCTTAACTGCTTCAGATATTGCTTGATCCCACTGACGGACGACCTGAAAAAATATATGATTTTTGTGAAAGTGAACCAGCTTGTGTTACGTTATGAACCATCGACAATACAGTACCAAGGGCATACTCTCTAGCCTAGTAGTCAAAGTGCTGATACATTTATTGATTTGTAAGGTGGTAAAGCTAGTCAAGTACACAGATCAAAATTTGGATCCCTCCCTATTCATATAACATACGTTTTTGGCAAACCACAGTCTAGCACCCCATTAAAACAAACTGATCAGTGTTAAGAAAACTGACTTAGCTGCACTCAATGTAGCCAAAAACAAATTCTGTTAGACGTAAGGATTCGTGGATGGATGCATATTTGCACCAGAGCGTTTCCCATGTCCTAACCCTCATGCTGTGCAGGCATTGCCATGGACAGCATCTGCCATTGGTCCTTTTAAGTTGCCAGGTACATTTTCCCAAGGCAAGCTATTGAAACAAGCTGTGTGGTGCATCTTCCCTTATCTCACCATCTTCTAACATTAAAATCATTTATGTAAAGCTAATGAGCTGTGGATGTGATACACGTTTATATTGCTGGGTCATCAAGCCATCTCTGAGAAGTTAACATATCTGAACTTCTCTGTAGATGCTTACCTACTTTGCCTTTTCTGATGGCTTTAGGGATTCGTACATTTCCTTTCTTTTCTTGGCCAGTGTTTGCTGAAAACTTAACATGCTTAAGTAGCTAGAATGTTCACATTGAAGAAATAAAATGATGGTGCAGCAAGAGTGCCTATTCAGGGCCTGATTCATAGAACGTTTTCCTATGGGATTGCACCATTATAAAACACTTCCATGAATCAGGCCCTTAATCTGTTTATTAACCAATGGCTTTTTTTGGCATGGAATGATTTCATTTCATGACAATCTTTTTGCTTGGGAAAACGCACAACAGATTAACAATGTATTCATACTGCATTTTCCTTGTTGAAAGCAAGCTTGCATAAAGAAAGAAGAGCCCAAACGTATAAATGTACGTCTTTTGTACAAATGGCATTAAATAGAATGACTATGTACGCTTTTTGTACTGATATACCATAACAAACTTACAAGGCCCACTGGGCATGTATTCATGCCCCAGGCACCTTAAAGAATTGGAGTGCCCACTGGGCAATTAGCGAAGGGCATGGCAACAGTCACCTCAAAGAGCCGTAATGTGTCTGGTGGCCAAACACCATTCCCAGTGAACACAGTTTCAAGGGCATAGTGTCCTTGGGCATTAACACAGGCAATGCTAAGAGGGTACTCTGGGTCTATATGAGGTGTCCTTAGGCACCACTAGGTCTGTGGCCAGATTCACGCCCATACTCTGGGTATGCGCCAAGTCCACAAACCCAAAGATTGGCCTTTTTAGGACATACCTAAAAAGGCTAATCTATGGGTTTGTGGACTTGGCGCATACCCAGAGTATGGGCACTCCTATAAGACAACCCATGACTCTGCAATGTGTGTCCTAGAGTGGTGCAATATGTATTTGTTCATTTTGATTTACAGCTGACCTATGGCAAAGTTTGTGGACCATAAATCCAAATGACATACTTTCAAGTAACCATTCGGATAAATGTTTACTCAGGTGCACAGACCCAGACAGGTCTGTGGACACAAATGCGCCAAGTAGAGTCCAGTATGCAGGTCTGCAAACTCAAAATAACACTAACTCTATTTTGGAAATGTTGGCTAATTTGGGGTCTTTTATGGAACTTGGTTAACAGACCAAGGGCAAATTAGAAGTGGTACCAGACGCTAGCTTCTTCCACAGGTTTGCTGTAAATCCGTCTTGCAGTTTTTGCTGTAGATTAGAGCAAAACACAGAAATGCACCTTTTGTGGGCCCCCGCAACCCAATATAACTTTTCACACCCGGCTATCAAAGAATCTCACAGTTCGAGGAATAGTATTTTTGGAAATTTCCAGGCAGTATTGTAAGCATCTAAAAGGGGAGAGCCCAACTTAACCATAAGTACAGAGTTACCATGGTTCGACTCTACAATCTGCATCTATAAACACAAGCATGTGAAAAATTAAATACACCTACTCTTTAAAAAATAAGGCAATCAGTATCGAATGTATAAGTTTATGAACGCTGAGTATGCCATCAGGTTTAACAGATTATTAAACCTAAAACCAATATTAACACTAAACAAAACATTAAAGAAAGCCAACATTGCTGAAACCGTACCTCGTCTGCTTTTAGTTTTGGCTGAAAAGTGAAGCGAACTTGGCCAAAATATTATTTTCGATTTGTAGAAGGATGCACAGTACAGTGATGTGCAGTTGACTTCTTTTAGGACATTCATCTAATCAGGCATGTGCTTGAATGTTACCATTGCTGTGTCAAGCACATCCAGACTGGAATTGTACTACTTTCACTCAATTTTACCACCACCTCTGGTCCCACCACCACCACCTCTCAGCCCAATGCTTGACCAAGTAATCTGGGTAGCCACATCAGTCTATTTCCTGAAAACCCAACACTCCCCTCGTCCCGGCATGTCAATGCATTATTTGGGGCACAGGCGTTTTGCCTCCTTTTTTGTAGAATTTTTAGGAGTGACAGGGCAAGGTAACAATAATTATGTATTTTGAAAGAAAAGAGAGCGACTATGGGGGAGGAGGGTTTGTTACCATAAATAAAAATGGCACAAAATTGCTACTAAACAGCAAATGCGATTAGGCGTTTCAGATCCTTTTCCTGCAGATGTATGTTACAGAAATGCCAATTGTTTGGGAGGGGTAGGAGATGGGAGGCCATCGTAAGTCAGTGGTTTTTCTGGGATATTAGACTATTTTTGAGTTTCTGTTCACCTTGCGTCCATTTGTATAGCAAACATATCCAATTATCTATTTGCTATAGAGATGGGGGGAAGGTTATACTCAGAGCCATTAAAGACAGAGTGGCCTGCCCTGCGGCATTATTTCGAGGGAGGCTGTCCAGCTGCTTTTTTGACTGCCTTGCTGCATGGGTTACTTAATGACCGAGGGCCTCATTATGAACCTGGTGGTCCAGAAATAAGGATGCCGGTAGCAACGTACCTGCACCCTTTTCGGACGCCAGAATACGAGTATGACTGCAGGAGCCGTTGCACCAGGCAGGTCTGACTTGCTGGGGGTTCCAGCCCATGCAGAGATGGTTTTCACGGAAGTACCGGCACCGTTAGCAACAGTGCCGGTGCTTCCGTGTCCCCATTCCTGTGGGGGAATGAGGACTCTTTCCGCCACCTGATATCCCGGGCCGCCAGGACTCGTAATGTCCCGGTGTCACTAGGATATCAGACAGCGTAACAGTGTTATGAGTTTGGCGGAAACCTACCGGTAGCACCGGCGGGTTACTGCCGAACTCTGAATGAAGCCCAAAGTCATTTTAGCAATAGGTGTCGAAGTTTGCTTTTTTTGGGACAGTGTGTCTTCAAAGGCAGGCGTTCTGTGTGGGTCAGGGTGCAATATACTGATGAAGATGGCATCTGCAGTTTTTCCAACACAATACCGGAAAATACTTCTATCCTTGAATGCTTACTTTCGGAGAGTACTGTGCATACACAGAGTTCACAATGTTTCCATGAGAGTGAGATTGACTCATTCGGTCTTGGCGTTGGTTTGCATTTTGTACTTGTAGTGCTAGATTTAGAATTGTCCCAGAATGAAAATAGAGAAGCAGGAATAAATGTGTTACCTGTACATGCCATTACCATGTGATTGCTTTTGGAATAAAAATGGAGCTACTTTTTTTCTAAAATAAATGTACTGCATATTGACTTTGGCATCAGAGAAAATACTTCATACAAGTTCCATTAGGGCCTCATTGTAGTTTGTGAACATGTTTTGGGAGGAATAAGCCGGTAATCACAACTGCTTGAGGTATTTAACAAAAATCCACCCAATTACAGAAATGCCACAGACCCAGTGGTAACTTTAGTGGTATTTCTGAAACACTGCAAGCAGTACTCCATAATACCACCTGCTGCCATTATTTCAATAAAGATGATACTAAATAAATTCGATCTATTTCAACACTCATACTGATAATAGTGTAGAGTAATTAATCACTGACCTGATAACATATCATATGGATTTTTACCCAATTTGTTATCATAAATAGTGCTTTAAAAATGCAGAAATTCAAAGATTTCTTGGGAGACGAGTACCTCCCTGTAAGGGAGGGATGGTATCACAAGTGAAGGCAGACACGAGATATGCTGTTCAAAGGTGTTTTTATTGAGGAACATGGTTGGATAAACTCCTGTCTGGCCCTATCTCTAAAGATGGGAGCAGGCCTTATCAAATAAAAAATAAAAAAAACGTCCTAGTTGAGTCTGTGAAATCAAAATGACCTGCCCTACATATTGTGAAAAAAGTGTGAAAAGGAGAATATGTATGCAAAGGAAAGTCAGTGTCCAAAGATAAAGAATATATATGGCTGAGTCAGCTCTCCTCCCGACATCGGACAGCATGGAGTAAGGCAGTCCCTGTAGGCAAGACGAGACTCTCTGGCTCAGGCTCTTAACACAAAGGCAGTTCAAGACGCGGATTGCGGCCCACCTGGCCTTCAATTTCCAATTTCCAAAGCACAGTTCACCAAAAAGTTCACATCCGTCTCCCTCTGTCCGGCTCAGACCGTTCAAAGGAAAACCAAAAACCTGCAGGGGTCCCCTTCCCCAGGCTTAATTCCCCTCCTTAAAGGGTTCCATTTCCTTAACTTATTACACCTTCGGTCTCCCTCATGCGGGCTTAGACTGTTTCCTGATGTCAAAGACTTTCAAATGTGCGTGGCTTTTTTCTACAGACTTCTGCAGGACCACTTCCGACTTTTTTTATTTGCCCGAATGCTTCCTGGTCCGGGTAGTTCACTGTATAATGCACCAAAGTTCAACGTTCACCTTTTTACTCTCCCCTTTTCTCGGGTTCAATTTCAATCGCCTTGCTTTTACAGTTCATTCACTTTATCGCTACAGACTTTTCACCTTTCACTGAGAATGTTGTGTCTCATCCACACATGTGCAGCCTTCAATTGTGCGATATTTTGCCACTTCAATCTTTCTTTAGCACATACTGGTCTCATGTCGCTTGCCAACTCGCTGGCTCTGTGCATTCCTTTCTTGTCCTCTCCAGGGGTTTCCCTCAAGTCGGGCTCAGAAACCCTCAAGTACACAAAATAAAAGTCTTTGGACTGCCAGTACCAGAATGCACTTTTTCTTATTTCGCTCCCATTTCGCTAGCTCCCCGAAAACAGCTCTCTCACGTTTAACGTTAAGGAGAATTCTCAAAAATGTGCCGAATCCCTTCACCTTAGAGACCCCAGCAACTTTGCTGGATTTTGAGGACTTGCTTTTTTTACCTGAAGAGTGTGTGAGCCTTTTACCCCACTCTCTCATGGATTTTGATATGTGTTTTACCTCTGTTTTCTTTGGTTATGAGTCTAACCAACTCCATAGGCATCATCTTTTCATTTGTGTCACACAGCACCCTCAGTGCAGTGGCACAGGGAAACCTTTTCAGGCTTTCCCAAGGTTTAAATACCTTCTCTGGGATAAACTACTGTTTCCCAGAGTAAGTAAAGTGAAATTGACTTTACCAGTCGTTTAAATTCCCAGACCTAGCACACCCTATCTTACAATAGAGTGCTGGAGGGGTTACTTAGTATCCCCTACGTCTAGATACTCATGTAGCAGTCAAATGCTACCCTTTGTCTCAGAAGGCTGGTGGCAGTGGTTTTACAACGAACTACCATGATTTTTCCCTACCGCAAACTATTCGTAGCTCCGGTAACATTAAATCGCGGGAGCCATGTTTTTCAAGATGGCGTCTGAGCCCCCTTTGTTAAAACAGGTCCCGGTCTTCTTTTTTTGCCATTTCTTTTTGCAAAGGTCCTTCTAGAGTTTGTCTATGCGCGCCAAACCTAGTTTGGTCTCTTTGTTCATTCACCTTTGGCGGGCTTCAGGAGTGAAGACCGCTTCTGGCACCCGAGTGTCTGGGGTGGGCAGGAAGTGAGGGAGGTGCCCGAAACTCCCTGTGCTTAGTCTCCTAGGAGACCCAAATCCACTCTGTGGTGATTGGCTGGCTGATTGTCTGGCAAGGACATCCAAGCTGCTGGGTGAGTGGCAGCTAGACTGGAATGAATGAGAGAGAACTGAATAAAAGGCAAGTCGCTTGGCTCGGAAGGCATATTCGACCACTGGAACGAAGGAACCGAATAAGAGCTTGAAGGGGACGGCTGCTGCAACTCCTGGACCATTGGTTTGCCTGGTGAAGTACAGCTGCAGGTCCGAATCGCCAAATTCACATCGACAGAGGAGCCCCTGCAAGGACGACTTCTCCTTTTGAGTTGGTGGGACCAGTCAACTCCAAGGTAAGCCACCTGGACACCCATCTCAGAGCTGGTTGAATTTCCTCAGAGTTGCTGCAGGAAACCGTAGAACCAGGGAGAGGGACACCAGTTTGTGTGTGTTACTTACAGCCACTGGAATTGAAGTTGCCAGTTGCAAGCTTTTGACTATCGCAGTGCAGTGCAGGAGACCCCCGACGTCCTCCCTCTTGTCCCCACGACTGAGGCCCAGCAACAGCGAGATCTGCAGGAACTGCCAGGAACAGAAGTCATCATCTGCCTCTTTTTCTTCATTGTAAGGTACTGTAAAACAAGACTGACAGTACTTACCTCTCGCAGTCAAAGTGCTTGGAACTTTTGCAACTCACAGGCCTAATCAGCTTGTGACCCAACATATGATTTTTCTTTCTACAAACTACTTCTAGGAACTTGTGCAGAGACTTTTCTGGTTAATTACCAGAACTGCTTTATCCTATCCAAGACTTTAGCCCATTGACTTTGGCCTAGCCTATTGAATTGAATCTTCTGGTGAACTCAAAGTATTTGCACTGTCTAAGAATAATTGTAACGTTTTATGTTCTAATAACCTTTGCCTTTTACTCCTCTTGAAAAGTATTCTGAATGCCAACAGTAAGATATTCATGTCCCCAGCACCCTTGTTACTAAAGTTACCTGTGATTGTAGGTTGTGTCTGTGGGCCATCCCAGAAGGGTCTTATCTGATTCAGAAACTTAGAGTGTACAGTATTGAAGTATATTCGTGTGTTATTATATGATTGCCTCCTTCTATTGAATGTTTTATAACCAACTGGTTAATAAATTAATAAGTATTTAACCAAGAAACCTTGAGTGTAAGAGATTATATGAACACCTGTGATAGTAGACCTCTGTGTAACATCATTACTGCTCACATTTCCCCTCTTGAGATAAGCTTGGCTGCTCATCACACTACCAAAACTGTGTAGTACAGACATATACCAAAGGTCGGTTTGCTTACACCTGTAGTCATGGTTGCTTGTTGTGTTCCCAGAGGGTACTGCATTCAAACTTTGCCTAACATTTAGCACCTGGCCTTCAAAGGCCTGGGCTTCCTTGTTTGGCCCAGGGGAGGAGCTCTGGTAGGAGCACTGCCAGGAAACCCCCATCTGCTCCCTCGCAACACTGCAGCCTTCCCTGTACTCACAGTCCTAGCAATTAGGCAGTGTTTGGTCCTCCAGGCCTTGCAAGCTCTCTACAGCTCGAAGTTACCTCCTGGCCTCTGTGCTCCATCCAGCATCCCCAGCTCGCTCAGAGTGTGCCTGTGTGCTCTGTCTTTATACTGTCTGGGAGGCTCAATGGGTTTCTGGTGTGAATGATTGTGGGCAGAGGCCTGACCTTGCATGGCCTCATTAACGGGACAAAATGGCGATTGCCCATAGGTATCCCTAGTGGATTAGTTTCTATGGTTAATCTTCATTGCGCCCATTTTCCACTTCTTAGAGTTTTGGTGTTCTAGTATGGAAATGGGAATTCTAGAGTGTAAGTAGAAATTGTGGGAGTTGTACATTTTTTGAGTGGTGTTGAAAGAAGAATATTGCCAGAAGAAGGGGGAACGATTTTGTTGTTGTGAAATATAGGGTTTTGCATTTATTCTGCTATGCCTCCCCTTGATGTGGGTACTTGCTGGAATTGGGGAGGGGGCAACGGGAGAAGACTTACAACAACCTATAAAGGTGGAGGTGGTGTTGGTAGGGGTGTGTCGTAAAGGGGGGGAATACAGCATCTCTCTCTCGAGGGCATTCCTCCAGCAGTCCCCAAGTACCCCGACCCAGGTGATCCTCTCGCACTGGTCCACCCATAGGGTCTGGTTCCAAAGGTGATGGCCCTGCCTTGGCCACCTGAACAAAGAATCCCTGGGGTCTATAAGTGAGAACGCCCTCCCCTTTCTCACACCCTCCAGACATTACTTAGAGGCCCTTTGTGCTAATTTAGGGGGGAAATATCGTGCCCCTCCACTGAAAAGTTTCATCAGCTGCCACTGACCTTGAATAATTTAGAATGCCTGTGCTCCTCTCAAACTACTTCCCTACTCCTTGCCTCCCCCTCTGGCATCCAAAGCTGCCTCTGCAACTGTGTTTATAGGACTTACCAATGTCAACTCCGTACATGGCTTGTCCCATCTTGAGCAAGATACAGAGCCTGTGATACTGACAACAGAGAAGCAGAAGAAGCAGAATCCCAAGTGAGAAAGAAGCATAACTGCGTAGAAACGCTGAGAGGGGAATGTCCCCCTTCAAGGCAGAGGCAGTGAGCAGCATTACACTGTCGGAGTGGAGAGCAGAGAAGCAAGGTACCCTGTGGAATGTTGCAGCCTTGAACCTCCCAAGCATGGAGATGCACAAACACTCCAAGCAGGGGTGGAAAGCAGAGATCCCAAGAAGTGGTGAGAAACAATATCATCCAGGAATTAGTAATTACAAGCTGACGCAAAGGAATGGAGATTGTTACTACAGGCACAGAGAAAGAATACAGAAGCCTTGGAAAAACCTGAAGTGACCTGTACAAACTGGTGGACTTTCTGGGAGAAAGCATAAAGACATTTGGATGGGGGGCAAAGATCAAGCACCCAATCGAGTTGAGAAAGCTTTAAGCCCACGTCACATACTGCACGAGGGGTTAGAAACTTAAGGAGCAAAACAGGTCTGGGAAAACCTGTGGCCCACATGGAGCTGGGAATATGAATACCCCAGGAGGTGGGTGAGAGAAGTGACAAAACAAGCAGGGCTGAAGCAAACCTGTAGTCCACTCGGGACTGACCAACTGCCTACCCAACGAAGGGTAAACCAAGCAGTGCAGAACAAACAACCTACACGAGGCAAAAAAGGTGAATAACCCAGGAAAGACAAAGAGCAAACTTGTTGTTTTTGTGAATACCATCATCCTCATAAACAAGATAACATATCCAAAAAACTAACTTACAGATTAAAACGGATGAATATTTAAACCAGATTAAATGAAGAAGCAAACAAGATGCATGGCATAATTCATCAGTTAGCGCTCCAGATAATATGACTGAATCTTCAAAGCTTGGCGTAGATAAGATAACAAGGCCCAGACAACTACCGGCCTTTCTGCCTTTAATAAGAAATGTAATTTTGTACGACACTATAAAAAAAAATAACCCACCCTCTTAAGGTCTGAAACAGCGTTCTCCGTCTAATATGCAGGTAGATGTGGCACAAAAAACGAAAATGCATTAGATCTTCAAAGTCTGCAGCACACATTATACATTTTTGTTGACGTTGAACAAAGCCACACTATACAGCTAAAACAGCTCCCAACATGAAAAAATAAAAACACACCCTTGTGATGAGACATCTGTCTAACAAGTGATTTCTTCATAGAAGATATTCTTGGGTTTTTGAGTCCACAATCATAACTTTGATTAAGTGCTTCATTCAATTTAATTCTCTCCCTTTGGCATTGGACAAAATACTTCAAACAAAAAGTTATATCCTTGCATGAGCTAGAAGCAAACATAGGAGCCAGCATTAATTTGATTTAGTGAGGTTTTAATATGTTGAGAACTCAAGGAACAGCCACAGCCCTCCTTTTACAGATGATGTTAGCAATGAGAGATGGTGTCCAGTCTGCCATAGGGATACATCAAGGCATGCAACCAATGTAAGAGTGATTCTAGAACTATCTTCTAACATACCCATACTCAATTCCATGTGGACAACATAATTCAACAGAGTGAGGGAGGCCTAATCTGTTTAAAAGATGCCAATTCAAGTGCTATCTTATGAAGACAATACTGTGTTGCTTGCACAAACCCCAAGAGCATCACAACTTACAAGTAAATACACTTCTTTTATGAACTCATTAGCAAATATGGTGAAGTCGGCAATATTGGTTTGTTCTCAGGATTTAAGAAGAAAAAAAAAGCTCCAAAGATGTTCAGTAACAAGTGCAGCATTCCACATGTTTTGGAATTGGATTATTATGCCATTTGATCGTAAGGGTTATAGGATGACCAATGAGTAAATCCATGATCACCTTATACTACTTGATGAGTGACCAATTTGCAACCGAAATGCAGAAAGTCAACTGATGAATTTTCATGATGGCCCCAAAATGTGAAGTGCTCCAGACAATCGTCAGTTGTCCGGCCATTACTAGAGCCCACTCTCTACTCATGTAACCAAGTATAAAACATTAATCCCTCATCACACATACCGGGGCATCTCACATCTCGAGTTCTGGGATGCCCAAGGCAATATCCTTCAAATGGTCAAAAATATCTTGCTGCAATCTACATCTTCTTGCAAGCACTTACCTGAGCACTTCTCCACGAGCATCAAAGCACCTTATCCCTCCCCTCTGCACTTGCACGTTCTGAACACTTACAAGTCATAGTAGGTTTGTCTCCCTCCCCTCGATACTCAATATTTGTTTGTACTATTAATGCAATTATTTATCCTTGCTGTAATTCTTTGGCTATCTCCCCTGTCCCCACCCTATTTGCCTTGTGGGTGCTTTGAGAGTTTTTCTAATTGTATAAGCGCCTAATAAGTGACCAATAAATAAATAAAATAAAATGACATCCATCTTCATCAAATAAAGTTGTATGTCATTACTTAAAAATGTCTTAGCTGCTCCAGCAATATTCCAGGAAAGAGGAGAGTACAAGAATAATTTGACTCGTGGCAAATTGCGGCAAAGCGCAGTCTATGCGGGGAGGCTGGTGTGCATTTGATGGAGCAGTACCCCCCACTCCCTCCAAGTGCCATCACCTGCTCATTACATTTAAACTCAGCCCCCCTGAGTAAGCTTAAGCCGCCAGAGGTAAATCCACCACCCCCAAGTAACCCCCCCATTTCCAAGCAGTTAATAAGGTGATTGAGAAACACGTCAAAAATAACCCCCAAACTGTGATACTATGACTAAATCTCCCAGTGCACCCTATACAATAACACCATCTAATAACAGTCGGCCGAGTACCATCAACCCACTAAAAGGCAAACATCTGTAAACGGGCGGCCAGATAATAGCATGGGAGCGCCATTGGACAATGTAGTTTAACTAATGTGCCAAAACTAAACAGAATTGTTGGGAACATAATGACAGTCTTAAGGTATGTTAAGTCCTAGATCGGCTCCCTCTTAAGTCAATCTAATTGCTGGTCCACTGTTGCCTTGAATTTACCTTGACATTCTCTGCCCCTGGCGCCTAGTGAACCTGATGGTGAAAATCATGTGGCAGGCAATGGCTGTGCGAATACAGAGATAAAGGTGGTCTCATGGAACATTTCGGGTGATCCAGACACCTGGAAGACCAGGATTGGGTGGAATTTATGACACAAACAAGTTACTTACCGACTGCAACGTTCTTTCAACTGGATGTTCCTCCCACGTATTTCTCATCTTAGACATATACGCCAGCTTGCTACTTCTTTCGTAAAAAATGTTCGCCAGGGGGCGCTGTGCTCGAGGCCGTGTAGCTTGGTCCCTCGAAGGCCGCCGTCAAGCGTCAACGTCATCCATTGTATAAAGGGCTCAAGCCGCGCCCATTGGTTCAGTTGTGTTTTTTCGATGTTAATGGTCGCATCAGTTGTATTTTGTGCCGGCAGATGTCAGGCTCTTAAGGAAGTACAAGTGCAAAAAGCGTAAAAACTGTACGGAGGGGTAGGTTGGGAGGGTTTGATGAGGAATACGTGGGAGGAACATCCAGTCGAAAGAACGTTACAGATGGTAAGGAACTTGTTCTTGGAATGGATTGTGTCCTCCCACGTATTCCTCATCTTAGATAGACTCCCACAGCAGTTGTAATTTGGAGGAGGGAGTACCATAGTTTTTTTTAAATATGCACTGAATGAAGGACGGCTTTTGCAAAAAGGCCTCCTTGGTAAGAAGTGGTGTCTAAACAATGTTTTGCAAAAGTGTGCATTGATGACCAAGTGGCCGCAGCACAAATGTCCCGCACTGGGACACCCCTCCGAAGAGCCGTGGAAGTTGCTATACCCCTGGTTGAATGAGCCCTTAAACCATCTGGAGGCTCCTTGCCAGCCAATTTGTAACATTCAGATATTGCTAGGATAAACCATCTGGATGAGGTTTGTGGACACACAAAGGCCCAATTTGTGTCTAGTGTAACCGACAAACAACTGATTTGTTTGTCTAAATCTTTCCAGTCTAGATATGTAGAAACAGAGCCCTTTTAGGGTCTAGTCTGTGGAATCTTTCCTCCTCTTTACTAGCGTGTGGAGGAGGATAAAAGGAGGGTAAAGTGATCTTCTGTGACAGATGGAAATCAAACTATTTTAGGTAGGAAAAAAGGCTTGTCCTTTAAAACAACTTTATCCTTGTGGGAAATTGTGTGAGGAGGCTTACAAGAGAGCACCTGCAACTCACTCACCCTGCGGGCTGAAGTTAGAGCCACTAGTAAAACCGTTTTTAAAGTTAGGAGCCTTAAAAGGACAAGAATGTAAAGGCTTAAAGGGGCACACATAAGAAACTTTAAAACTAAATTTAAATCCCAAATGGGATCTTGGAAAGGTGTAGGAGGGAACACATTTGTTAACCCTTTAAGAAATTGGATAACTAAAGGCATTTTTAAATATGAAACTTCTTCTGAGGAGCGCTTGAAGATAGATAGCGCTGCCAAATATCCTTTAATAGTTCCAACTTGGAGCCCTGAGTTGGCTAAATGTAATAGAAAGGAAAGCACAATGGGAGTGGTACATTGAAAAGGATCCACATTCTTATCCCTGCACCAGTTACTGAATTTCTTCCAACGACACCGGTATAAGGATTTTGTTGCTGGCAAAATCTCCATAACGTCATCCGAGAGGTCCCAATACTTATATTTCAACCTCTCAGAAGCAAAGCGTGAAGGTTGAGTGTTTTGACCTCTGGCTGGAGAACGAGACCTTCCTCTTGAGAGAGCAGATCCTCTCTTTGTGGAAGACGTATTGGAGGGCAGATGGACATGTCCAGAAGGTCCGTCCGGGCACCATGTCCTCCTAGCCCAGTCCGGGACAATTAAGATCATGGTTCTCCTGAACTTTCTCAACCTCCTGATTACTTGAGGAATCACAGGGACTGGAGGAAACGCGTAAAGGAGTGGAAATACCCAGTCCACTACAACGCGTCCCCTAGAGCTCCTCTCGGGGGAAATTCCCTTGAGGAATACAGTTTGCACTTCCGGTTGGCACCGGTTGCGAACAGATCCACTTGTGGGGTTCCCCAAAGGACGAAGATCTCTTGAAGGACTTCCTGAATTGGCTCCCACTCGTGGGAGACTGATCTGCCTGCTCAGAGCGTCCGCTACCGTGTTCAGCCTTCCGGCTAGGTGAACTGCCTACAGAGAGATTCCTTCTTGCATTGCTCAGAACCAAAGCTGCATTGCCTCTCTGCACAGTGGGAGTGATCCTACGCCTCCTCTTTTATTGAGGTAGTACTGGCCACTGTGTTTCCGTCATTATCAGGACATTCTTTCCCTGTACAGAGGGCAGAAAGGCCTTCAGCGCTAGTCTGATTGCCCTCAGCTCCAAAAGGTTGATTAGTTAGTTTGGACGCCGATGTAGACCAATGACCGCGATTGTCAGATCGTTGGTGTGGGCTCCTCACCATGTGAGTGAGGCGTCCGTCACTATAGTTCTCTCCGGCTATGGTTGCCAAAAAGGTTCCCCTCTGAGGATATTCTCCTTGCGTGCCCACCCTAGGAGATCTTGCGCCACCTTGGACGGGACTTGGAGAAGATCTGACATCTCCCCGAAAACTGGGACCATTGAATCCTGAGGGCCCATTGCAGGGATCTGATCCTCAGTCGAGCATCTGGCACCAGAAAAATGCAGGATGCCACGAGGCCTAGCAACCTTAGGAAGTCGAACGCCAGTAGATGTTGGGCATTCCGAAATTTTGTTACCATCTGCAGAATGTAGTGAGCCCTTTCCTCGGGAGGCGAGGCTTTCCCTGGGTGGTGTCCAGGACCGCTCCGATGAATTGGAGCCTTTGGGTCGGAATCATTTGTGACTTCTTGTAGTTGAGGGAGAAGCGCAGTTTGTGTAGGAAGTGACAGGTCATGGCAAAATGTTCCTGGGCCCGTTCGGGTGAACTTGCCCTGATTAGCCAATCGTCCAGATAAGGGTAGATGTGAATCCCCTCCCTCCTGAGACTCGCTGCCACCACCGCCATTAGTTTGGTGAAGACCCTCGGGCTGAGGTCAGCCCAAATGGCAGAGCTCGAAACTGATAGTGAGATCCGCCAATTGCAAACCTCAGGTACTTTCTGAGTTTGAGATGGATTGGCAATTGAAAGTAAGCATCCTGAAGGTCCAATGAAACCGGCCAGTCCTGAAGCTGAAGAGCCTGAAGGATCTGAGAAAGGGTCACCATCTTGAACTTGTCCTTCCTGAGGAATTTGTTCAAATTTCTCAAGTCCAAGATGGGTCTCAATCCTCAGTCCTTTTTGGAAATGAGAAAATAAGGGGAGTTCCAACCCTGGTTCCTCTCCGCTACAAGTACATGTTCTATTGCACCTTTCTCTAGCAGGGTTAAAATCTCCTGCACAAGGAGCGGGTCTGGAATTTTGACAGAGTTGGCTCCCGGTGGATGATCTTGAGGTCTTTGATTAAAAGGAAGACAGTAACCATGGGTCACTATCTCTAGTGCCCAGGCATCTGACGTAATGCCCGGCCATTCATCCAGATACTGAGTGATTCTGCCTTTTACCGGGGTCTTGTGGGTTAAGACCTCAAAGTGGCTTTGCAGCGGCTGCAGCAGTGGCTGAAGAGGTAGTAGCCGCTGCTGTGGCTGATCTAGCGCCTCTCCCTTTTCCACCACAAAAGGGTTTTCTTTGTTGGCCTCTCTGACCGGCCTGCCCTCTCCCTTTTCAAAAAGGGAAATAGAAGCGAAAAGGGCGACTCTTCCAGGAAGATGAGCCTTCATAAGAGTGTTGCTGAGGTTGCCTTATAGCGGCGCTGAGTGATTTTGCTGCCGCTTTCGAGGTCTGCAGCTTCTCCAAGCTCTTGTCCGCCTTGCTGCCAAACAAGCGCAAGCCGTCAAAGGGCATATTAAGTAATCTGGACTGTACATCAGATGCAAAGCCAGATCTCCTTAGCCATGCATATCTACGCAAGACTGTGCTAGATGCCATGGATCTTCTTACACTCTCTGCAGTATCCAGTCCGGACTTGAAGCACTCCTCCATAGCCTCCTTCCCATCTTTTACTATCGCCAGGAAACCATCCCGCTCCTCACCCTCCGGGATGTGATCAGCTGCTGCATCTAAACAGCTCCACAGGGTGTAAGTAAACCTTGCTAATTTACAAGTCACATTAGTAGATTTAAGGGCCATACTACCGGAAGTAAAAGCTTTCCTCGCCCAGGCGTCAATCTTTTTGTCGCCCCCGTCAGGGGGGATGGAGGGATAAGACAATCGTCTATTTGCAGTTGACAAATACTCTGGATCCGGGGGAGCAGGTCTATACTTTCCTACACATTTCTTGTTTACAGCTGGTAAAGACTCAGGGGCCTCCCAATTTGTCATAACTCTCTTTTGAAGAGCTTTGTGGAAAGGAAGGACTGGCTCTTTCTGAGGTCCTTCATCAATAATATCAGTTAAGTCGTCCTGGTCATATCTTGGAGACACTGACTTCCACCCCATAAAATCTATCACTCATCCTATAAGGTTCCTATACCCCGGTTCAGCATGATCAGTGGGGCAGGTCTTTCAAATTCTACCTCAGGTGAGGTATCTAGACCACTGGCCGATTGTAAGCAGTCAAAAGGTCTATCATTTTTGAATTAGGATCTACTAGTTCCTCAGGGACTTCTCTTGTACCAAATCGAACACCAGCTGATGTCCCGGGAGGATAGCTCAGCGGCAGCGTGCATGTCTTGGAAGCAAGACGACATGAAGCAACAACAGGTTCGATCCCCGGGTCCGCGCTTAGAAACCTCTGGGTGTTTAAGCGCGTTATAAATACGTAACTAAGACCAAAAAAAAAAAGAACACAATTACGCAACTAAGAAAAACAAACAATTCCTATAACAGCGCCTCGATGCCTGCGGGCTGTGTGAGCGCTTTATAAATGTAACATAAATAAAAAAATAAATCATTTCCTCATCAGAGGTTTGTTCCTCAAAAATAGCAGACAGATTTAAAAAACTCCTGCCTGGGCTGAGGGTGGAACATTTTTTCTGGTAAAGGTGGAATACACCTAGTTTTAGCCATAGTTGTCTTGGGAACCGGTATAAAAGATTTCCCCGACGAAGGCGTCGAAGGAATCGACAATGGCTTCGATATGCTCGAAGGAATCCCTGAGGTCATCGAGGAGGGCTTCGATGTCAAGTAAGGCTTTGACGTCGAGGCCGAAGGTATCAACGCCATTTTTGGCTTCGACGAAGTTGTCGAAGGACGCGTCGAGTCGATAGCTGACTTTGACAATGAGGCCGCCTTTTTGTCCTCTGGCAACCTCGATATATGTACCGAAGATTTTTGTTTAGTCTCATGAGGCGCTGGAGAATCATTGTCCGAGCACACCCTCGACTTTTTGTCGGATTTAGCATGAGACGTTTTAGATTTCCCTCTGTCACTTTTAGAGTGTTCTATCTGATTTTGGTTCTCGTCCATGAAATATTGACACATTTTGGAAGCAACTGATCTGGCCAAATTCAAAATACTCAAGCCAATTTTGCTGAAATTTCGTCAGTGTTTTCGGCCTTAAACACTGCTAAAAAAACTGCGCTAGAGACTGCTAGCGAGCATAAAAATGCATTATTTCGGTCAATATATGACACAGGCCTTAGAATTTAAAATATCAGACATGCTAAACTAAGTATTCACAGCTAAGCAGAAGGTAAAAAAATGTTTTAAAAATATACAGCAAAATGCACAACTACATCTGTGGCCCTAAAGAAACACACACCTAACCAGTAGCGTGAAGTAGGGTCAGAGGAATAAAACAAAATTATAAAAATCAGCATGATGAAAATTGTTCTGCAACATGCGCAAGATGGTCTGCCTCAACAAAGACCCAGTCAGCCACAATAAATGAAAAAAATAAATGCAGAATGAAAGTGATGCCACACCAAACACCTAGTAAGGTATATGGTCAGTAGAATGCGAAGGACAAAATGGAATGAAAAATATGCCACACTTATTCAGTTAAGTGCACTAAGAGTAGAGGGACACAACGATACCGCCGAAAAACAAAATATCTGTGATAACTCTTAGGCAGAATTGCATGCCGTACCCTCTGGGACCACCACCTACAATTAGGACCACAGGTGTAAGCAAACCAACCTCTGGTATAAGTCTGTACTACACAGTTTATGGTCACGAGCTGAGCAGCCAGGCTCATCTCAAGAGGGAATGTGAGCAGTAAACAATGTTACACAGAGACCCCAAAATCACAGTGGTTCAATGTTTCTTGGTAAAACACTTATTAATTTATTACACAGTCATTTAGAAAACATTTACTAGAAGGAGAGCACTTAATATCATACACAAACATACTTCAATAACAAACCAATAAGTTTCTCAGTAAACTAGGCTCTGCTGAAATAGGAGGAGAATGGTATTTCAGTTACTTTAAATGGGAGTAAAAAGGCACAAGTTAATAAAATAGACCACAAATACTTTCTTAGGCAGTGCAAATAGTTTCAGTTCACTAGGGGACTCGATTCAGTTCAATGGGCCTAAGTCAATAGTCTAGTGTCTTGGATAGGAAAGAGCAGTTCTTGTACAAAACGGTGAAGTTTTCGCCAAAGTTCTCATAAGTAGTTTGTACAAAAAAGGATCATATGTTGGGTCTCAAGCTGATTAGGCCTGCAAGTTGGGAACGTTTCACGAACCTTCACTGCGATAGATAAGTTCTGTCAATCAGGTTGGCACAGTACCTTAATATGAAGAAAAGATGCAGCTGAAGACATTGGTTCCTGGCAGTTCCTGCAGCTCTCACTGTTCCTGAGCCTCAGTCGTGGGGACAAGAGGGAGGACGTCAGGGGACTCCTGCACTGCACGGGGACTGGTCAAACAAGCTGGCAAAATAGAAGATCTTCGTTTCCAGTAGCTGTCGTCAAGCACACAAGCTGGTGTCCTTCCCCCTAACCAGCTCTGAGAATGGTATCCAGGTGGCTTATGAGTTGATTGGTCCCACCAACTTAAAGGAAGAAGTCGTCCTTGAAGGGGCTTCTCTGTCAAGATGAACTTGGCAATTCGGACCAGCAGCAGGGCTTCACCAGGCAAACCAACGGTCCAGGAGTTGCTGCAGCCGTCCTCTTCCAGCTCGTCTTCGGTTCTTTCGTTCCAATGGTCGAATCTGCCTTCCAAGCCAAGAGACTCCCCTTTTAAACACTTTTCTCCCTTTCATTCCAGCCTAGCTGTAACTCACAAAGCAGGGTGGCTGTCCCTGCCAGACAGTCAGCCAGCCAATCACGCCAGAGTGCATTTGGGTCTCTTAGGAGACTAAGCACAGGGAGTTTCAGGCACCTCATTCACTTCCTGCCCACCCCAGACACTCAGACGTCAGAGGTGGTCTTCAGTCCTGAAGCCCGCCAAAAGGCATAGAAACAAAGGGACCAAACCTAGTTTGGCACGCAGAGACAAACACTAGAAGGACCTTTCCAAAAAGAAACAGCGAAAAAAAGAAGACAGGGACCTGTTTAAAAAAAAAGGGGCTCAAGGCGCCATCTTGAAAAACATGGCTCCTGCGATTTTTAGCTACCGGTGTTCACGGTCGGGAAAATTCATGGTAGTTTGTTGTAAAACCACTGCCACCAGCCATTTCGATAGAAAAGAGTAGCATTTGACTGCTACATGAGTTTCTAGACATAGGGGATACTAGGTAACCCCTCCAGCACTCTATTCTAAGATAGGGTGTGCTGGGTCTAGGAATTTAAAAAGACTAGTAAAGTCAAATTAACTTTCCATTCGCTGGGAAACAGCAATTATCCCAGAGAAGGTATTTAAACCTTGGGAGAGCCCAGAAAGGCTTCCCTGTGTTACTACACTGAGGGTGCTGTGTAACACGTGAAAAGATGATGCTTATGGAGTCATCTTAAAACACCTTAATCAAAGAACACAAGAGTAAAACACACAGAATTAAAAAGTTCAATATCCCAAAGGTCAGCAAAAGAACTGGCGGTCACGAAGGTAGAGAGGAATCAGCACATTTATGAGAATTCCTCCTAACAATAACACATCCATACAATACAGCAATGCAAATGAGGAGGATGGCATGCAAAAAAGGAAAACATCCAGCACTACAGCATACCATGCAAACGTACAAATAAAAACATACACAAATGTAGTCAAAGAACAAATATCATTATAATTCATACAAGCCACAGTAACAAAGCGACGTGGTTGCAGGTCCTAAACTAATTTAAAAATACAAATTTAAAGTGCAACAAACAGTCGAGGGACTCAACGTAATAACCATACCACACAAAAAATAAAACCATCCACAACATGCAAGAAATATGTAAGCAGAGAACACAATATCACAAAGAGAAGAACAAGTTACTTTCTTACCTGGTAACGTTCTTTCGATGGGATGGTCCGACGACGTATTCCATATCTATGACATGTAATCACCACAGCTGTGCTGCTTCGGAAACTTTTTTTTCTGCGTCCTGCGTCGATGACGTCGATGCGCCGTCGTCGAGGGCCTCCTCCGACGTCATCCGATGTGATAAGTAGGACGCACGACGCCCGTAGCCTCAGTTGTAGTTTTTTCCCCCAGAACGTGTGACACTAGTCAACTGCCAGTCAGACACAAAGCCTTGCGGAACGTAAGCTGCAATCGCAAAAGAAATTCTGCAGCGGGGAAGGCAGGGCGGGAGCGATATGGAATACGTCGTCGGACCATCCCATCGAAAGAACGTTACCAGGTAAGAAAGTAACTTGTTCTTCGAGGGGATTGGGTCCTCCGACGTATTCCATATCTATGACAGACTCCCAAAGCAGTACCAGATCAAGGAGGAGGGAAAGAATTTAGAATCAAAATTTAGAATAGCCAATCAAATAGCAGAGCAAAGGACCGCCTTGCCAAAGGCCAGATCATGTGCACGGATGGAATCGAGGGAATAGTGACGTACAAATGTATGCACTGAAGCCCAGGTGGCTGCATCACAGATGTTGCGAATAGGAACACCCCTGTGCAGGGCAGTAGACGCAGCCATACCCCTGGTAGAATGGGCCCACAAGCCAGCCGGTGGGTCCTTACCTGCCAAGCGGTAGCACTCCGAGATGGCCAAAATAATCCAGCGAGACAAAGTCTGTTTCGTCACAGCTTGCCCCAAACGCTTTCCAGCGTAACCAATAAAGAGTTGATCGTCCACTCTGACCCGGGACATGCGTGAAACATAAAAGCTTAAAGCTCTCCTAGGATCAAGCCTATGGAGCCTTTGCTCTTCCTTACCAGGATGCGGAGGAGGATAGAATGCCGGAAGAACAACCTTCTGGGCCAAATGAAATTCTGTCACTACCTTCGGAAGAAAAGAAGGACGAACTCTAAGGACAACCCTGTCCTTGTGAAATACAGTGAAGGGTGGCTTAACTGAAAGTGCCTGTAACTCACTCACTCTGCGAGCGGAAGTAACCGCAACTAAAAACACAGTTTTCAGAGTTAACAGCCTCAAAGGGCAAGAATGTAAAGGCTCAAACGCAGCACCCATAAGAAACTTAAGAACAAGGTTCAAATCCCAACCGGGCACCAGGAAAGGTGACGGAGGGAATACATTAGTGAGCCCTTTCAGAAACTGTGAAATTAAAAGGGATTTTAAAGTAAGAACACTCTTCAGACGAGCGCTTAAAGATGGACAGCGCCGCCAGGTAACCTTTAATGGTACCCACTTGCAAGCCCCTGTGGGCCAAAGAAAGCAAAAAGCACAGAACCATGGGGATGTCACATGCAAAAGGATCCACATTCAGAACTCTGCACCAGTCGCAGAACTTACGCCAACGGCAACGGTACAGAGACTTCGTTGCTGGCCTACGGGCCGAAAGCAACACCTCCATCACGTCTTCAGGGAGGTCCCAATCCCTATACCTCAACCTTTCAGAAGCCAAGCGTGAAGGTTGAGGGATCCGACCTCTGGATGGAGAACCTGACCCCCCTCCCGTGAGAGCAGATCATCTCGGTAGGGAAGACGACGCGGAGGGCAGATGGACAAGTCGAGAAGGTTCGGGTACCACGTCCTCCGAGCCCACGCCGGAGCAATGAGGATCATCCGGGAACCGAACTTCCGTAACCTCCGCAGCACTTGCGGGATGACGGGGACTGGAGGAAACGCGTACAGCAGCAGGAATGACCTCCCCACCACGAACGCGTCTCCCAAGGCTCCTTTTGGAGGAAATTCCCGCGAGCAAAACCTTTCGCACTTCCGGGTGACACTGGAGGCGAAGAGATCCACTTGAGGGGTCCCCCAAAGGGTGAAGATCTCCAGGAGAATCTCCTGAGCCAACTCCCACTCGTGAGAGATCGTGCTCTGCCTGCTCAGAGCGTCCGCCGTCACGTCTTCGTCTCCGGCCAGATGAACTGCCGAGATCGAAACTTCCTGCTGGATGGCCCAGAACTCGAGCTGCATCGCCTCCCTGCACAGAGGAAGTGACCCTGCCCCCCCCTTTTTGTTGAGGTAGTGCATGGCCATTGTGTTGTGCGTCAGGATCAGGACACTCTTTCCTCGCACAGTCGGCAGAAAAGCCTTCAGGGCTAGCCTGACGGCCCTCAGCTCCAACAGATTGATATGGAGTCTGGACTCCGACGGAGACCAACGACCGCTGACTGTCAGCCCGTTGGCATGAGCTCCCCAACCCGTGAGGGATGCATCCGTCACGATCGTCACCTCCGGCCAGGGAAGCCAAAATGGAGCCCCCTTTATCAAGTTGCCTTCGACGGCCCACCACAGAAGGTCCCGGGCGACCGAGGGCGGCACCTGAACCGGGTCCGACATCCTGCCGGAGGACTGTGACCATTGCGTGTTGAGCGCCCACTGCAAAGATCTCATCCGCAGGCGAGCCTCTGGCACCAGAAGAATGCAGGATGCCATGAGGCCGAGCAACCTCAAGAACTCGAACGCTGGGAGCGTCTGGGCATGCTGAAACTTGTGCACCATCTGCTGAATGTGAAGAGCCCTCATCTGGGGAGGAAAACACTGCCCCAGTGAAGTGTCGAGCACTGCTCCGATGTACTGGAGCCGCTGTGTTGGCGTCAGATGGGACTTCTTTAAATTGAGGGAGCAGCCCAGCCTGTGAAGGGAGTGGCAGGTGACGGACAGATGATCCAGGACTTGCTCGGGAGAGCTCCCCCTGATCAACCAATCATCCAGGTAGGGGTAGACGTGAATCCCCCCTTGCCTGAGATGCGCTGCCACCACCACCATGAGCTTGGTGAAAACCCTCGGGGCGGAGGTCAATCCGAACGGCAGGACCCGAAACTGAAAGTGCGAGTCGCCAACCGCGAACCTCAGGTACTTCTTGTGCTTGGGATGGATCGGCACATGGAAGTAAGCATCCTTGAGGTCGAGTGACACCAACCAGTCCTGAAGCTGAAGGGCCTGGAGGACTTGAGAGAGAGTAACCATCTTGAACTTGTCCTTCCTGAGGAGTTTGTTCAAACCGCGCAAGTCCATGATGGGTCTCAATCCCCCGTCTTTCTTCGAAATCAAAAAATAAGGGGAATACCATCCCTTGTTCCTCTCCGCTACAGGCACCAGTTCTATGGCGCCTTTCTCCAGCAGGGCTTGAATTTCCTGCGCAAGGAGCGGATCCGGACTCTGCAAAGAGAGGTTCCCCGGTGGATTGTCGCGAGGCCTGTGCCAAAAGGGAAGACAGTAGCCGTGGGCTATGATCTCCAGAACCCACACATCTGAAGTAATGGCACGCCACTCTACAAGATGCTGCGCCAGCCTTCCCCCAACCGGCGAACCATGGGACATGGCCTCATGACTGAGAGGGAGCAGCCGCGGCGTTACCTGAGGGCAAAGAGGCAACTGCCCGAGCGGCCTTGGCACCACGGGTACCCTGTCGTCCACCTCTGGTACCCCTGCGTTGGCCTCTTTGACTGCCAGCTCCTCTCGCTTTACTGAAGGACGAGTAATAGCGAAAGGAACCACCCCTCCACTGCTGTCCCCTAGGACGAAAAGGCGGAGGTTGGCGAACTGCAGCGCCCAACGACTTCGCTGCAGCCTTCGAGGTCTGCAACCTCTCAAGGCTCTCGTCAGCCTTGCTGCCAAAAAGGTGTTCACCGTCAAAGGGCATGTTGAGGAGCCGAGACTGCACATCAGGAGCAAACCCCGACTTCCGCAACCACGCAAACCTGCGTATCACGGTGCTCGCCGCCATGGACCTACTGACGCATTCAGCTAAGTCCAAACCCGACTGAACGGACTCACACATGGCATCCTTACCATCCTGGACCATAGCAAGGAAACCATCCCGTTCGTCCCCTTCGGGAATATGTTCAGCCGCTAACGCAACACAATTCCACAGAGTGTGTGTGAAACGAGACAAGGCACAAATGGAGTTGGCCGCCTGAAGCGCCATACCACCAGAAGAAAACACTTTCTTTGCCCAGCCATCAAAACGTTTGTCGTCCCTATCAGGAGGGATGGTAGGGTACGACGCCTGCACCACCAAACTCTCCGGAGTGGGGTGCCTGGTCAAGTAGCAGGGGTCGCTACTGGCTGGACGGTATTTTCGCGACAAGGATCTGCCCACTGCCGGGAGACTCTCCGGAGCAGTCCAAGCCGCTGACACCCTTCTCTGTAAAGCCATATGGAACGGCAGTACCGGATCAGTTGGGGGACCAACATCAAGGATGTCTGTCAGATCATCCTGCACAAACTCCCCTGGGGGAGCAGACCAACCCAAGTACTCGGAAACCCTAGCCATAAGGCGCCGGTACGAGGAATCGGCATGAGAGCCAGGCTCAGGCCTACAAAACTCCACCTCCGGAGAGGTGTCCAGTCTACTGGCATCATGCAGTGACTGTCTCAAATCGTCAAACTGACTATGGCCCGAGACAATGTCATCTGGAACCCGACTAGGAACCAGGCCATCAGAATCCTCATCCGCCTCTGAAATATAGTCCAGGTGGCGAAAAGAAGGCACCCGAGAGTGCTTGCTCTTAACCAGAGCCTTCCTAGGGGGTCCACCCGTGCCACGGGGTACCTCCGACACGAAAGGCGTCGATGGCGTCGAGCGAATCGGCGCCGGCGGCGAGAGAACCGGGATCGGCGTCGAGGAAATCGGTGTCGACGTCAGATGCAGCGCCTCCAGCATCGGCGGCGTCGACACAGCCCTCGAGGCTGGAGCCCCGAGCGTGTCCCTCGACGACATGAGCGTCGACGGCTTCGACGACTTCCTCAGAGCCGGAGCCTCAAGAAAGCCTGTCGACGCCCTCGACGCCTCAGACGTCGATGTCTTCCTCGAAGACCGCACAGGTGCACACGGTCTCGAACGCGTCGAGGACCGGGACCTGAAACGGGTACGTCGAGAACGAGTCCCCTTGTCCGAACGGGACCTCTCCCGTGACTCGTGCCGACCACTCTTGCGAGCGGTGTCTCTCGACCTCTCACGACCGACCCCACTCGGGGGCGCGGACGGCTTAGTACCCGGCGACTCAAGAATCGCCAGCATTTTCTTCCCGAAGGAAGCCCATTCCTCCGGCGTCGCACGGCTGTTGGGGTAAGCGACGTGCCGGGCAGAGTCCTCCGAAGAGGACCTGGAAGACGACCGGTGTCGGCGCTTCCGAGAATGCCTCGAAGAGGCTGAGGAGTGGCGAGACCGACTCCTAGAAGGAGACCCACGAGACTTCCGCCGATGACGCGGAGAGTCACCCCTGGAATCATCCGTCGAAAGCCCCGCCGACTTCGACTTCCTGGGCTTGGACACCCGACCTACCGACAACTTCTTCTTACGTTCGCGTAAGGCTTTGGACGTGAGCGACTGGCAGTCGATACAGTCATCCGTGTCGTGGACCTCCCCGAGGCACCAGAGGCAGGCGTTGTGCGAGTCCGTCACCGACATCTTGGACCCACACTCCCCGCACTTCTTGAAACCCGGACGCGGGGTCGAAGACGAAGTAGAAGACATCTTCACACGAAGGATTTTCACAAAACGAACAGGTTCGAAGAACCGAGAAGAACAGAACTCAAAAGAGTCGAGGCGTGAACCGAGAATCACGAAGCAACACGTTCGCGGAAAAAACGGAACTGAGGCTACGGGCGTCGTGCGTCCTACTTATCACATCGGATGACGTCGGACGTCGGAGGAGGCCCTCGACGACGGCGCATCGACGTCATCGACGCAGGAAAAAAAGTTTCCGAAGCAGCACAGCTGTGGTGATTACATGTCAGATATGGAATACGTCGGAGGACCCAATCCCCTCGAAATACATCTTAAGACACCGCATCCATTAGCACAATTAAAAACACAACAATACATACAATATCTCCGTAGAGAATACAAATCCCTAACCTTCAAATAGTAAAATATACAAAACTAAATTCTCATCCTCCATAAAAGACTTGATATTTTAAAAGCTTCCTTAATACAATTAGTTACATCGGA
This sequence comes from Ambystoma mexicanum, assembly GCF_040938575.1. Taxonomy (NCBI): domain Eukaryota; kingdom Metazoa; phylum Chordata; class Amphibia; order Caudata; family Ambystomatidae; genus Ambystoma; species Ambystoma mexicanum. Next base: position 1,304,926,298 of record NC_090922.1, read on the forward strand.
TAAGAATTTGCCATCATTACGATTCATGAAAAAATGTATTGCGCCAATACATGTTCTTATATTGTTCTGATTAAAATGTAGCCTAAGCCAGCGTTTCCTCATGTGAATTGTAAACCTGCAGACTGTTCAAAAAATGTGCAAAATACCCCCCACAACCCAAGCCACAGGGTCACATTTTCTCTAATCTTAACCATGGTACTCTCGCTTGCAGAGGTATTACATTCATTCATGCCATAATCAATAGCCTACAGCTACATGAGCATGTAGTCGGACTATTGATGGTGAGGATTTCAGGAGCACTCGGGCCAGATCGTAAAGAGGGAAGTGTAACCACTCGTTCTAGAAAAGCTCCCACTTCAATCTCTGCTACCCTTTTCATAAGGAAAGATTTGTGAAAAGATTTTAAGAGTTTAAATGCACATCCCATACTTCCTCAAACGTCAATCTCCAACGGCACATTAGTTTCCGCCTGCTCCTGAACCAGTTTCCATTGACTTTTCTTGGATATTTGCTGAGTTCCGATACCGCAGCGGAAAGATTAGTGTTCGTTAAAGGAGTATATAAACATTTTAAAAAGAAGTCCAGAAAGTGCTGCTCTGCTAAAAGGGTGATGTTCACCACACCCAATTCATAGGGTAGGATGCCTGCTGGAGTATTTGGAGGTAAACCTACTAACCCTTATTTTACACCTTTTCTAGTGGGTTAGACGATGCAGCACCCCATACTTATGAATCGCTCTATTGAGCTTGAACTGCATTAACTGTAGGCATTTATCCAGGCGTTTCGCTCCAAATTGATGGTAAAAACTCATAAGTATGCCCAGAGCCACTACAGCCTGCTTAGAAATTGTGCTTATAGGATTTTTCCAAGACCCGTTATTGCAAAAAAAGCAGGCCCAGATATTTGTATTCATGCACTACCTCTAGCTGTTGACTTTCAATTGACCAATTAGGGGGGCTCTTCGTTTTTTTTGTTGCCAAAAGCCAGGAATTTTGATTTGCCAAGATTTAATGTCAACCCGTGATCTTTAAAGTACTTGTTGGCATAATTCAAACTTATCTATAAACCATTAGGGGATAAGTGTAGCAGCACTGAATCATCTGCATGTAACAATGCATTTAGCTGAACCCTATTTAAGGAAGGGGGAATTAGAAGGGTATGTACGGCCATAGGATTAAAGCCGCACAGAAATAGGGGGAATAAAAGGGGAGCCAAAGGGCATCCCTGTTTCACGCCTCTATTACCGATAAATGCCCTTGAATACCTGTGCTGCCCATCACATCTGACAGATATCCTGGAGTCTATGTATAAAGCCTAAGTCGCTGCCAAAAGTACAGATGGAACCAAAAAGGGATTTTAGCTTCTTCCATAATAACAATCGGCTTACAGAATCGGAAGCCTTAGACAAGTCATGAAGTGCTGCATAAGCCAAGACTTCCAGATTCTTCAATATTCCGATGCAAGTTGCATGTAAAATAAAACACTGATATACTGTCTAGTATACTTTGTGAAACCTGCCTGCATGTTTGGGACCACGTGATTCTCATTACTCATGCATACAGTCTCTCTACTAGGCAAGCCGCAAAACATCTTATAAGATGCATCCAACTATGCTTTGGGACGATAACAGGGAGGGACTGAGAAATCACCTTTTTTTAAATAAAGGAACAATCAAACTCCTTTGCCACGCAATGGGAGTGGCATTTAAACGGGCTAGCGAATTAAATACCTGAACTAAAACCAGTGCCGACCAATCACATGCTTCCCCATAAATTTCAGGTCTAGGGCGATCGGGGCCTGGGGCTTTTCCTTTTTTAAAGTCTTTAGTTGGGCTTTGATTTCAGCTAAAACGGACTGGGGCCATGTCCATAGGGTTCTTTAACCAGGGCAAGGCCTTCACCCCTACCATAGAAACGCCCGATTTGCCCATTGGTCATAGGCTATGGACCTCCCCCAAATGGCTCAGTAGGCAAGGCCTGAGGCCATTCCCAGTGTCCATTCTGCCCCTGGAACCTCAGAGCCATCATATAGGACTACCTGGCATAGCCAGTATAACTGTGGCAGAGCTGTGATATACTCATAACCTGATAGATCTACTGGCATGGCCACAGTGGATACTTTGCCTTGAGCAGGACCCTTGATTCAGCTCCATGAAACCTTGATCCAAACTATGAACCCTCTTACTTTGCAATCAACCCTGCCCAAGAGCCCACCCACTCCAAATCACCTAGTTGGCTGACTGGCATGGTCTAGACACATGCTCACTGGCTATTGTAAGGTGCAGAAGAAAGAGGCTGACCCAAAGGTGGCATATTTGTGAGTAAATGCATTTCTTCAGTGAAAAAGAGAAAAGATCTCTAGGAGGCAGGGTGGGGGGGATTTACTGCCTCAACTAAAAGATTGAATGATTGTCCGAATTTCGAACAACTCAAAATGGCCACTGTCAAGAAAAACCTTGCTTCTGTCCCTCACACTAGAAACTATAACTAAAGTAGTATCATTCTGGCCCATCCAAGGAGAATGACTCCCTTCTCCTGGGTTCAAGTTCCTTGTTTGTTCTATTCAGTTCAAAATAGTCTTGTCTCACACCCCGATTGTAGAGTCCAAAGCAATCTGGTACTCCCTCTTGGTGGGTCAGAAGAACATCTGCCGTTGAGGTCCGCAACCCTTTTCTGACAGGTTATTGGCCTTGGGACTACGACCAACATGAGGAAGATGTCCTTTGATGCAAAAATCACTAAGGTGGAATTTAATGTGTGTGCAATATTCCCCCCACGCGATTCCCCCAGCACTTTTTGCTGGACACTTGTTTTTTTTTTACCAGTTATCATGAGTGAGCTGGACCCTATTTCTACACTCAGTCAGTCTTTTACTTAATCTCTGTGAACCTTTTTCATCCCTTTTGGATGTATCTTTTTGAAGTAATGCTTTCATCCACCTTTTAAGGCCTCTGCAATATATTATTGCATAACACAGCACTTTCTGTGCAGTGTTGTTGGCAGCTCTTTGCACTGCCCTTTTTATTTCCATTGTGACAACTACTGTTTCAAAGTATAGGGGAATACTTTTATGTAGCCTTATTTTTATTTTGTGGAATCAGCTCACCCCACCTTATGTGGAGTGCTGAGGGGACACAATGAATCACTTTTTCCACCTCTCCTGTAACTTTCTAGTTACAATGTAAAGATCATCTGAGTGGCTGGTGGTAGTGGATATTTTCGACCTATTTTTAGTGAAACTTGCATGCATGGCTGCTGTCGCAGCTGTGATAAGGGACACATGGGCCAACATTGATATAAAATGGTGCTGGTCTTTTTCTCTTGATTGCTTGCCCTTTCTAGGGCCTTCTTCTGTCGTGCTCGGTGGGTGAGGTCAGGATAGTTCTTTTGTCTTTGGCAAACTTCCTTGTAAAAGCCTGGGAAGGCTCTCGAGTGCCTGAAAGGACTGGAAGTGGAGGAGGGGACCGTACCGCCCCTGGTTTTTGTCCTGCAATGCAGCTGCCTGGATCCATTCTGAAACTGGGAGGCTGGCTGTCCTTCTGGACAAGCCAGCCCCCAGGTTTGCATGTATGGCGATTGGATGTTCCAGCCATGTTTCCTGCATAAAGGCAAGGGTTCTGGAGCAGCAAGAGAGTCGACCCATGGAAAGAAGAATCGGAGTAAGAAGAAGCATGTCTGTAGCGACCGCCAAGGACTGCTGAGTGACTGCTACAGCCTAAGCCTACTCTTCTGATCGACAGGGATGATCTAGACCGGACGACTTCCTCCCCTGGACTGGTGGGACTAACCAGTCTCGAGAAGACCTGCATTTTGAGCCATCCCTCGAAGAGCTGCAACTGTCCTGGGCTGCAATTTCCCCAATACTCTGGGACCTGGACCAATTTGCTCTGCTTTATCTCCTGAAGCGCGGTTTCGGCCTGGAACTTTGTGGGCATTGTGCTGGACCTCAGTTACTCTTTCCCACTCTGACACGTCTCCCCTTCCAAGTCGGGGACCGAGCAACGGAGAGAAGTCTGCTGTGTGACAACCATCGCTGAACCGAAGCCTGTGTAGAGTCCCAACGAGCCAGTGAAGATCGTCTGCTGGATGTCCCATCCAAAGACCCCGGCCGTCTGCTCCCACCAAAAGTTCCTTCTTCAGCCTCCAGGACAAGAATCCGAACATGAGCTGCTGTCACCTCACGTGGGGACCCGCCGGTGGCAGTCTTCTTTCTTTAAGAAAAGGTTGTGTCCTCTCCCAGGTATTAAACTGGGTGCTTGCTTTGTTGAATCTGACTCCTCCTTAGCTTTCCAAGACACATTGGGGTGGACAACCCAACTGTGTTCTTCCTGGCCTAAGCACACTGGTCCTTTTGTCTACAAATCATCAGATGTCTGCCTGACCTACCTAAACCAGCTTTTAACTAAACATTTTACATACCTGCTATCACCGAACAAACCTGCTATTTTTGACAACTGACGGTGCTTGCCTTCATTTGTTTTGCCGGCCAAGGGCCCTGGTTCCCCCGCACCTCTTCTGACTCAGACTCTTATCCCCAGATAGGGTTGGACTTCTTAAAGTATAGGCTGCTTAAAAGTACTTATAATAATAAACTGAAGAGCAGGGAACCCCCGCCCTCTGGATTGGGGAAATACAACACTCATTTTCAGAAAAGAAAGTCCAGGGGACACAATTTACAAAAGTATCACAATGTATTTTAGTCGATAGTGACTAAATCATGAACAAATCATAGAACAATTAATTCAATGCAAGTAAATTAAATAAATCACAACTCACTCACATCTGAACTGGGCAATGTGCCCTAGTCCCGACACTCCTATCCATATCCACTACTGACACTCATACATAACAACAGTTAGAATGATAAAACATCACAATATAAACAATATTTACAAATGGTATATTTTTCTCTCTCCTAGAAAGGGTGCGATTTGATGTTTTTAAAACAATCACATTTCCAGGTGCTTCAGCAGTATTTTGTAAATTGTGCCCTCTGAACTTTCTTTGCTTAAAAGTTCTTACCAGTACCTGGGTTGGGTTACTTAATGTTTGTTACAACAATTGATTTCCTACTTTACTTACCTGTATTCAGCTGAAGTTTTCTATTGCCTCAAGCACTGCTTAAATGTCTTACTGTATAAATGGGAATAAGTTTACTTACCTATGATTCTAATATTGTGTTTAGTTGCCTTAGCATTTTTAAAAATGTGCCCAAGTGTATTCTTAACTAACGGTGTGCCCGGAGTTCTTCAGACTTACCTACAGCCCTTCTCTCCCTCCTACACTAAGCCTGGCTGCTAAGCCATAGCTACCAAACCTTTTGGGTGGTTCAGGCCAAATCTAAGAATTGGAGCTTTGTACAGCTAAGAGTGAGTCTTCTCTAGTCCTACCATAGGAGGACTTTAGTAAAACTCCCTAACAGTCGCACAATCACATTGGGGTCCTTGATCCTTCTCTGGTGGTCAATGGGTTTGTTACCATCACTGACACACAGAGGATTTCCTCTAATGCAAAGTTCACACACATATATTCTTTCAAATTAGGGGACTTTTGTCTGTCCACGTTTCCCCCAGGTGCCATTAATCTGTCATCAGGAACCTCTTGTGCTCCCACCGGTCAACCTGCTCTCTCTCTCCTGTACCTTCTGGCATCTTCCCGCCCGGCTTCCGTCTCTCCTATGGTCTGCACTTACCTTGTCTTGGTCTTCGTTGGGTTCTGGTTTGCTGCGGCAGCTCTGCATCCTTTGGCTCCTTGCAGTATCAGCACCTGTTACAGACCAGGCGGTCCACTTCCTCCTGGAGGCCGTGCTACAGCCTCGCCAGCTTCTGGCAGGGACTTGCCTTGGACCCGGTAGAGACGCCTTTCCTCCTCCAACGGCGTCACACTCTCCAACCCTTTGAATCTCCCACGCTGAACATGGTGTCAAGTCCCTCTTCGGTTTTTAAAGTCTGTACAAGTATGTTTCTTCCTAGAAAGCTAGAATGCTTCTCTGAGTTCACAGAAGTGTTCTTCCTGCATCTGTGTATCCTCTTCGTGTCAATACTTGCCTCCCAGGTATTCTTCTTCGTCTCAGTACTGGAGTCAGTCAATGGTATAATGGCACAGTAGCAAATGGAAGTGCTAGCAAGTGGAGGTTGGTTAAAAGATGGTAAAGGGCTGGGGAAGGTTAGGCTGGGGATGTTGTGCCTAATTCTACCCAGGTGATTGTCATCCTTTTTGGAGGGCGGGGAGGAACTCCCCATAAAATCCTGCATTATAGCACCCTCAGGGGGACTATCGGGTAGTGGCCTCACCTCCCTGGCCTCGTGGAATGGGGCTCCCCCTCGGGGAGTAATGACATCTGATGAATTGTCACACTAGATTATATCGACACCCCCCCAGCCCCAAGACACATAGTTGCTACTGGCCATGGCAAATTGCCACTGTACTTCCAAAGGTACACTGTCTGTAGCAGAGGGCATCATTAGCTTCAGCCCTCCTTAGACTCCGAGTGGGCCGTGGCCTATGCAATAGCTACTATTGGGCCTAAAAGTGGACACAAGGCCACATCGTCCTCTATAGTGTGGGCCACCACTCTGGTCCATGGCTGAAAAATGTTTGAAAAGAAGATGGTGCCTTATTGTACAGCATTGAGGTCCCCTTTGCACCTGGCCTGGTAGGGTGGGGGCTATGTGCAAATTGGTGTAATGATACCAAGGTTATAAGCCACCCAAAAAGTGCTCTTCCAACTTAGCCATAACTACAGTAGCCATCACTGACTCTGTGATATGTAGTCCAATGTCTCAAAACCTATATGCTAAAATTGAAACCAAAAGAAACTATTTCTTAGATGTGAACTGAAACAGAACTGGCATAGAACCACTGAAGATATTCCACCCCTGTTGTAACCAGTCTGCTGTCACAAGCTTTTTACTTTTCCAAATATTTTCTACAGGAGTATTTAGCACCATATCGGTTTTTGTACATTTACTGAACTGTTAAGAAGGTGGTTTGGGTAGTGCAGTTTGCCCTTCTTGTGCCCTGTGCATCCCTGCCCCCCCTCTCCATACCTGCATCGATTAATCGGCAGATAGTGCCTTGCAAGCTCAACACTTTCACCCTACCTTTTTCTTGCTTCTCGCAGTCCCTTTTTCCCCTTGGTACTCTCACCCTCTTTCTCTCAATCCTCAAGGCTTCTTTTACCCTCATAGAACTGCTTTCCAATGCTAGTACTATGGCCTTTGCCATAGTTTTTCTTTACATTCTGCCACTTGTGACTGAATGGATGAAGGACTACTCATGAGCTTTGGAAAAAATAATTTTCAAATAAAATGAAATATCTGCCAGGTGTAACAGGAGTTTAGATATGCGTTTATATATAGCCGGATTGTGATAACCCTTTAAAATGATCTTCACTTTGCCTTCCCCATCAAGGCAGATAATATTTTTCCAATGCTAAACCATAATTGCGGCCATGGAGAGAGAGAATCGCCTTCACTGTTCCTTCAGTTTCTGATTAAGGCAGAAGGGCTAGGATATGCCAACAGGCAATCTTGTCAAAACCATGATGAGGAATCCTGCTGGATAACCTTTTACTAGCATTGCTAGTCTGGAGCAGTTGGGTGTAGGCATTGGGGTGAGACAAGAAGGGAGGCTTGAGAAACATGACTGAGAAGCTTGTTTGCAGAAGAGACATTGTAAGCCTTTCATAACGGAATACCAGCCTTCTTGGCCTTTGAAAGTGTAGGTTATTGACCCTCTACTACAATTAAAGATCGAAGTAAAACAAGCTAGTGTTGTGCTGTATTTTAATACTAAGCTGGCATATTTATGAACTGTAGAACAGGATTTAAAGGATTAATTGATAAGTAAAAAAAATAAAAATAACATTTGCTGCACTTGCCATAGGCCATACCTTCAAGTTTATTTAGATGACTACAAGCAATTGTTAGCAACAAATGCTACAGGATCTCGAAGGTCATGGGTGACATCAGTAAAGGAGCCTAGGAGAGGGCTATATTCAGTTAGCACATTAATTCACCTATGTATCTCCTTTCCACTTTAACTTTTGAAATTTTACAACAAAGTGCACCAAATGTTGCATGATACTTACCCACATCCAGTTATATAGATGTACAGTTTGGCAAGTATAGTTTCAGGATCATACACGAGGAAAAGAAAAACAGGTCTTATTTTGTTTTGCATGGAGAATTCCAGGGGAGACTTTCAGAACAAATTTCTCAAAATTACCCATATCAGTTTATCATTTTGGTGAACACCAATAACATTTTGAAATTTGGGAAGCTTAAAATGGTCCAAATTTGTTTCACCATTTTACATAAAAATAGTTTAAATATATTTTATTTCGAGATGAAAAATACTAAGGAAACATTGCATAAAATGACAATGATAATACTGTATGCAACTTTGGACACACAACCAACCAACGAAACAGAAACTGTCTCCCCACCTCTGTACTCTACAAAATATGAGAAAATGAATTTAGGATAGTAAAACTCATTGGAGCCTCACTATGATTCAGGTCTCCAAGTCTCTCTACTGTGTATTATAAGCAATTACGAAACTGAACTCTCATTTTCAGTTTCCAATCCTAAACAAAAAGCAAGTTAACAGTAGGTGTTTGCCCCCACGTATACTTTAACATGGTGGGCCTTCCTGAAATGGCAGCAGTTCTCATTCACAGAAAAGAAAGTTTCCAAAAAATATAAAAACGTCATTAATCTTATTTTACATCCTAAACTTATTAATGCATGGATATGACAACTGCTGAAATAAAAGTACCTGTTCTGCCCAACCTTGTGTCTTGCAGCTTAAATGATCAAATTCTTTTAAAGGATCTTCTGCATAAACCAGGCCTAAATTGTCCATAATTTTCTGACGGACTGCTTTCTTGTCCTGTGAAAACAATTTGCGAGTTTAGTTTCTGTTCAAGAAAGTCTTTTAATTATTTGTTTTAGAAGCAATGGGCATTGTCTGTTTGCTGGAAAGAATGCCAACTAGGATCTCTTTAAATATCAGGCTCACAAGTTCAATGCATAACAGTGCTGACTGGGAGTGTTGTTTCCAAGGTCAATAATTGAATAGCATTTTAGCCAGGTTATCATATTGTACCAGCTATTAACTGTGCCTTAATGAACTTCATTAAGGTATGTTAATAGCCTTTAGACATGGACACTGGGGTGACTAGATCCTATTGAGGTGGTAAACAGGAAAATCTTAAAATGGGATGCAGCGCTATTGGAGACTCAGACTACAAGTATAGTGCTTATCTTAAAGTAGGAAACGTCCACCACCATGGGTATGCTAAATTCATATGTGTAGCTAATTTCTATTGCAGGCGTCCTATATTTGAAGGAATATTTTACACGACCACAGAAGAAAGAAGTGTTAAGGAGGAAAAACAGATGCTTCCAGCTTATACAGTAAAAGGTGCTTTAGGAGACTATGAGAAATTAACAGATTATTTTGGAAAATTCACTGCAAATAAATCGGGAGAACTGTGGTCTTTAAATGTAAGTATTACTGGGACATGTTGGCAAAATCATTTTACAACCTTTATACAACTGAGTAGGGTGCATGAGTAGTATAGGAACTGTGGCACAATCTACTCTCCCCAACACCCTTTTAAGAGTCTGACAGGGGCTTAACCCAACTTCACTTCAGGGAAGCTCCTCAGGCTCATGGCACATATTTTGTTCATAATGAATTAGTGAAAAAGGAAACTAATTTGGAGAACACTTTTGTTTACTGGTTCTAATAACATGAAGTGCCATCTGTGGCGACAAGAAATGAAGGGACTGACCAAGTGGTGCTATAGTGGTTGTTAGAGACTTTTATTAAATGAAAAACCAACCCTTTCAATCCCCATCTATAAGGGAATTTCCCTACCTAAACTAATAAAACATTGGGTGCTCGTCAGGAGGTCTGTGAGCGTTAGGCAGTGTTTGTACACCAACTATGACTACAGGTGTAAGCAAAACTAACCTTTGGTATAAGTCTGTACTACACAGTTTTTCGTAGAGGAGCTGAGCAGCCAGGCGTATTTCAAGAGGGAATGTGAGCTGTAAGGATGTTACGCAGAGGTCTACAATCACAAGTATTCAAATAAACTCTTACACTTAAGGTTTCTTGGTTAAACACTTATTCATTTATTCAACATTCAGTTATAAAACATTCACTAGAAGGAGGCAGTTAAATATCATACATCAATACACTTCAATACTACACTCGTTAAGATTCTGAGGCATTTAAACTACTTTGAAGGAGGAGCAAAATGGCATTCAGAATACTTTTAGAAGGAAGCGCAAAAAGGAATAGGTTTAGAACATAAAAGAATCACAATTTCTTTAACAGTGCAGATATTTTGAGTTCAACAGAAGAGTCAATTCAATTCAACAGAATAGACCAAAGTCAATGGGATAGAGCAGTAAACGGTAAAGTCTCTGTAGAAGTTCTTAGTAGTAGTTTGTAAGCAGAAAAATTATACGTTGAGTCACAAGCCGATTAGGCCTGCTAGTTGCGAAGGTTTCAAGCACTTTTAGCGCGAGAGGTAAGTACTCTCACATTCTCGTTTCACAGTACCTTTCAAATGAAGAAAAAGATGCAAGTTCTCTCAATCGGGTTGGCACAGTACCTTAATATGAAGAAAAGATGTTGCTGAAGACTTCTGTTCCTGGCAGTTCCTGCAGATCTCGCTGTTCCTGAGCCTTAGTCATGGGGACAAGAGGGAGGACGTCGGGGGGACTCCTGTACTGCACGGGGACTGCTCAAAAAAGCTGGTAATTGGCAAATCTTCAATTCCGGTAGCTGTAGTAAAGCACACACACTGGTGTCCCTCTCCCTGGTTATTCAGTTTCCTGCAGCACTCTGAGGAAAATACAACCAGCTTAGAGAATGGTATCAAGGTGGCTTACGGGTCGAGTTGATTGGTCCCACCAACTCAAGGGGAAAGGTTGTCCTTGCAGGGTTTCTCTGTCGAGATGAACTTAGCGATTCGGGCCTGCTGCAGGGCTTCACCGGGCAAACCAATGGTCCAGGAGTTGCAGCAGCCATCCTCTTAAAACTCGTCTTCGGATCTTTTGTTCCAGTGGTCGACTCTGCCTTCCAAGCCAAGAGACTTGCCTTTTATCCAGTTTCCTCCCATTCATTCCAGCCTAGCCGCCACTCACCCAGCAGGGTGGCTGTCCTTGCAGGACTGTCAGCCAGCCAATCACGCCAGAGTGCATTTGGGTCTCCTAGGAGACTAATCACAGTGAATTTCGGGCACCTGCCTCACTTCCTGTCCACACCAGACACTCAGACGCCAGAGGCGGTCTTCAGTCCAGAATCCCACCAAAGGCATACGGACAAAGGGACAAAACCTGGTTTGGCGCGCAGAGCAAAACTCTAGATGGACCTTTCCATAAAGAAATGCCTAAAAAAGACCGGAACCTGTTTAAACAAAGGGGGCTCAGACGCCATCTTGAAAAACATGGCTCCCGCGATTTAACGCTACTGGTGTTCGCGGTCGGGAAAAATCATGGTAGTTCGTTGTAAAACCACTGCCACCAGCCATTTCGATAGGAAAGGGTAGCATTTGACTGCTACATGAGTAGCTAGACACAGGGGATACTAGCTAACCCCTCTAGCACTCTATTTTAAGATAGGGTGTGCTGGGTCTAGGATTTTAAAAAGACTAGTAAAGTCAATTTCACTTTACTTATTCTGGGAAACAGTAGTTTAACCCAGAGAAGGTATGTAAACCTTGAGAAAGCCTGTAAACGTTTCTCTGTGTCACTGCACTGAGGGTGCAGTGTGACGCACATGAAAAGATGATGCCTATGGAGTTGTCTAAAACTCCATAACCAAAGAAAACCCAAGAGTAAAACACACAGAATTAAAAGTTCAAAGTCCCAAAGTTTAGCAAAAGAGCTGGAGGGCTCTAAGGGAGAGAGGAATTAGCACATTTATGATAATTCTTCCTAACAGAGAGTCAAAACAAAATGGCACCGTCCCGGTCACAAAGGTTCCTACTCTATCCCTCACACTACAACAAAAACACCATAAAGTCCAGCTTTTGTTTGAAGTACAGGAGAATGATTCCCTTCTCATGGATGCAAAGTGTCCACAAACACCTCTCGGGTTGTTCAAAGCAAAAGTTCTGGGTTCTCTGTAACCCTACAGAAAATGAAATCACAATGTTCTTGTGGGGCTAAGAGAATGACTCCCTTCTCCTAGCGGGTTCCGCAATGCCTTTCACAGTTCTTAAGATTTGTAGCTCCCTTATGAGGTTTTCGCAATGTCTGGGTTTTGCACATCTCTTGATCTGCCCCACTGGGACGATGAAGCTGTTCCTGGAGTCCCTCTCGACTCTCCAGCAACATGCTTTTGTGGAACTGGACTGCAAATTGTACAACAAAAAACTGGTTTATTGTTTTCTTTAGGGCTTCACAGTCTCGCAGGATTCTCGATTCTCCTAGTTTTTCAAGCAAAAAGAAAATTACCATGAATTTTCTTATCTTCAGGAGGGCAATGTTAAGGTCATAAACTGAAAGGACAGGACTCTTGACAGGATCTGGTGTTGGCCAATCAGCAATGTGTAACAGACTAATGACAGGTTGGGGTTTGGTTTGATGGGCCAGCCCTAGATGATTCTGGGGTGTGCCCAGAAGGACCTCTGCGTCTCCATTATTAGTACATTCTTTTTTAGCGCATCATGCCCATAGGCCTCAGTGCGCTCACAGACAGACAACAAATAACAAAAGGGAAAAGGTATCAGGCACAGAAGACAACAGTATAGGCTTTCACCCTAATTCTCAAGAGTTACGCCAGACAGGTGGCCGAGTATCAAAACAGGTGCCGCCAAACTTCTTCAGTTTGAAACGAGGCACAATCAATTCATTTTTCCATTCGAACGCAAAACAGGGGCATTCCGGATTCGTTGTGTCAGATAAGTGGGGGCCTGATTTGAAAGACATTTGTATGCAAGAGATAAAATCGGTTTCTTTCGGATTGTACTCAAGACGGTAATCCCTTGAATACGTTTTAACAGGTGTCTGGTTTCCAGAGCTGTACCACCGACTTTAATCCCAATGGCTAAAGTGATGGTTAGCATGGTTACTTTACTGCACTTGATCTTTGTGAGTGATAACCCTCGTGATATTATTGGTGTCCTCTGAAGCGCTTTTGGCCCTCGGCCAGACTTCTAATAATTCATGTTACCACGTACTTGGTGTCGGTAGTCTTCTCTGGTTCGGGCTGGGTTTGCGTGATGGTCAATTGCCTTTTTCCACTCTCGTCATGGTTTGCTTACTGTGTCCTGTACAGCTGGCTGTAGGGAAGCGGACCAGGGACTCCACCTTCCTTCCCTGTATGGATCATTCAGCCACCACCTCTCTGGATACTGTTCAGGTCTGTGTAAGTGGCTGTGCAAACGGTTAGTGTTAGCAGTTTCGGCGCAGTTGTTGGACCGCCCGGTCCACCCACTACAGGCCAAGCCACCATGACCCAATTCCTGTCTCTCCGTAGGGCCGACTGGTACGACATTTTCCAAGCGTCTTACAGACAATATACTTCTGGTTAACCGGTGTGATCTGCCACTCCTCTTGCTCGGCTTGACTCTCACCCACCGGCCAGCAAGTTTCATTTGTAGAATGTTTGCTGTTCTTCCTCCATGCAGGCCACCTATTCCCTTTTTCATTTCTGCTCTCTCCACAGTCAACACCCCATCAGCCTGCAAGATGTCCTTGTGCGATCCCTTGAACCACACCCTCCACATCTCTAGCTTGATCTTCTCAAGCCTGTCTCTGGGCTTTCTCACCTTAGATCTTTCTCCGGTTCTCAATTTCTTCCTCCGCCTCAACTGCTCTCTCAAACTCGTTTTCTCTCTCTGGTACCGGTACGCTCTTGGGTACTCTCCTCTGTACTCTTCCACCTTTATTTGTTTCTGATGCCCTCGATAACGTCCATTCCATTGACTACAGCTGTTCTGGTACTTTTCCCGGGTGCTTGTATCGTCCGAGTGCTTCTTTGTCTCAGTACCTAAAACATCAGAATGGTTCGATGTTTCACATTAACACATGGTTTTAGACATGAGTTTAGACCCATAAAATACAATTACCATCAGCAGCCTACCGCATTGGGGTTTAAAGAAGCAGCACCTCCCAATGGCGTCCTTATCCCCAGGAAAGGAGTCTCTCTCCATGAGATCCTCCCTCATGTTGGCACCCCAGGGGACTGGTTAAAGACCTCAACTCCCTAGCCTCATGGAGAGGGATTCTCCCCTTGGGAGAAAAGACACCATCTGAAGGATCCTCACATCCTTGTGGCAGTCAGCAGACATTTTCCCAATAGAAAAGGCCCCAAATCATCAATGTGCCAACTTCATACCCATGCCAACATTTTTGGTATTGTTTTACATCAAAAACTCAGAGTGAGGTTTAACCAGAGTAATACCAGCTTGTCAAGTGAGAATCAAAACTAAGTGTAGTATAATCAGGTTTCAACATTATCTTTTCATGAACTCCCTGTGTTGACCGACTAAACCAGAAGCAGCGGTTGTCCACCTTCAAAAACACCATTCGACTCAAGGGTGCCTCAGGACATATCCTCACACTGACCTTACCAGGAGGGCAACAAGTACCGAGACGTTGCCATGGCTACACTAGATGGATGCCCAAAGTTGCCCGCTGGCACCTCCACTAACCTTCTCGAACTCTCAGAAAATATGTTGACATTAATGTTATTTTGATGAAATTTCTTGTGTTAAATAGCTACTGCATATGGCAATCTGACCATGCACAAGCTTCCTAGCAGATCTATCTCCTGCAATCAGGACTGTGCCAAGCTACTTCTTATTTCATGGACAAATAGTGCCTTGTGTTTAAGAACAGAGCATTTGGAGATCACAAACAAAGCTTCCATACCTTTTGCTTGAACCCCATCAACTCATGATTTATCATCAAGAGTTAGTAATAAGGCTTTTTCACGTACACAAATACAAGGGGCTACTTGAATAGCTATTTAACACAAGAATTTTCATCAAAATAACATTAATGTCAACATATTTTCTGAGGAATACTATTAAAATACCCCCTGAGGAACCGCTTGCCACATAGAGCGGGGAAACACGTGTCGAGGGTACACGCATTACTTTTCAGTTATTTAGAGGAAGGTACATGCAACAGATTTTCAAAATGTTTTGGAGAAACCAAATCGGACTTTGAAACAATTGACCATTGACTATCAGTGAATCTCAACTAGATTGTCTTGAAGATATGCCACAATTTTCAAAAATTCAGTGTAATTGTATTGATTCAGAATTAAGAACAACAATCATTGACAACCAGTGAATCTGAACTAGATTGTCAAAGAAACTTTCTTTAGATTATTGTACCTTACCTGATCTCTTAACATCATTTTTTTTCCACCCCTTGATGAAAAATAATTATTATTGAAGAATTACAACACAGTATTCCATTGCATTTTTTTAAGAAAAAGCGCAACCAAGGACTCTGTATTTTTCCAAGTATTAAGGCCCAGGCCAGCCTCTGAGCAAGCCCAGGTTGCAGCCTTTTCTTTCTTTCTAACCAAATCTGGGGGACAAATACTGTTAGGGGTGCACCATCTCTGTCTAAAAGGTTTGTAATATTTTGACTAATCAGCCTGTGGCTCTACATTTGGTGGTTGTTTTTCTCAAAGACTCCTAAGAACTTGTGCAAAGACTTTTCCACTTACTTACCTGAAGTGCTGCATCCTATACAAAGACTTTGGCCTATTGACTTTGGCTTAGCCTATTGAATTAATGACTGAGTGCTATCTGAAAATATTTGCCCTGCTTATGAACATTTGTAAATTTCTTGTGTTCTTATAACTTTTTTGCCTCTTACCTTTTAAGAATATTCTGAACGCTAACAGTAAGATATTAATGTCCCCAGCACCCTTTTTACTGAAGTCACCTGTGGGTGTAGGTTGTGTCTGTGGGCCATTGCAAAAGGGTATTGCCTGATTCACAAATTCAGAGTCTACAGTATTGAAGTATATTTGTGTGTTACTATTTTATTGCTCCCTTCTGAAGAAGGCGTTATAACTGACTGATAAATTATTGTTTATGCAAGAAACCTTGAGTGTGAGAGTTTATTTGAATACATGTAACTGTGAATCTTTGTGTAAATCCACTACAGCTCACATTTCCCCTCTTGAGATAAGCCTGGCTGCTCAACACGCTACCAAAACTTTGTAGTATAAGCTTATACCAAAGGCTGGGTTGCCTATACCTGTAGTCATAGTTGTTTGCAGTGTTCCCAGAGGGTACTGCATTCAAACTTTGCCTAACAGTGTGGGTGGAAGTTTTGGGGCAGGGGTTTGTTTACGATACATTGCCCCTGAAAGGGTGCTCTCAGGGGTAGAATAATCCTTACTTTTAGTACCTTATGACTTTGAGGCTTGGGGCATTGAAGATTTAGAGTTTTTTTCAACGCTCTGGCCTTCAGTAGTGTGTCGGGTACGTGCTTTTTAATTAAGTCACTCCTTTTAGAGCTTTTTCCAGGGGTCGTCGATGTGTCTGCCCAGTCGCCAGAACCCGAGGACTTCCCTGATTTGGACGCAGTGTCGGAAACTGACTTAAGAGTCTCTTTCAGGGCCCTGTCATGTGGTGATCGCAACCGTGATGGCCCAGAGGACAAGGCATGTTCAGACCTTCCCTTCAACACCGTGACTTTCAGCAATGGGGTATGTGCTTGGTGTCATGTGTACTGGGGGTGCTTGAGCCGCTGGGTGTCTCCGTAGCAGAACCACCGGTCTGCCTGTTGGAGTCGGGGGCTCGCACGCAGGAACCCATTGGATCTCGATCGCCCTCAGCGTCACTTCGGATGCCGACGCTGCCATCACTGGAGGCTTCCTCGATGTCCATGGCGGCCGCGGCCTGCATGGCGTGGTGGGCCCAGCGTTTAATCTTGCCGTCCTTCAATGTTCTCAGTCTAAACAGTTTGCAAGACTTGCACTGTTTTTCTGCCTGGTCCCTAGGGAGGAAAAGGTTACACACTCGGTGCGAGTCCTTCTAGGGAAACTTCCAGTTACAGGAAGGACAGAATTTAAAAGGATTATTCTCCATAGTGTATAAAGATGGCAGTCTGGCAAAATATATGGGAGTGTAGAGGAATATACATGGTCTCCCTACTGTTGGGGGCAAGGCCTGTTGGGGCCTGGAAAGTTCAAATCCCAACTGGGCACCTGGAAAGGTGACGGTGGAAACACATTAGTGAGCCCTTTCAGAAACTGAGAAATTAAAGGAATTTTGAAATAAGAACACTCCTCAGACGAGCGCTTAAATATGGACAGCGCCGCCAGGTAACCTTTAATGGTACCCACTTGCAGGCCCTTTTGGACTAACGAAAGCAAAAAAGACAGAACCACAGGAATGTTAAATGAAAAAGGATCCACATTCTTAACCCTGCACCAGTCGCAGAACTTTCTCCAACGGCAACGGTACAGGGACTTTGTTGCAGGCCGCCTGGCTGAAAGCAACACCTCCATCACGTCTTCAGGGCGGTCCCAATACTTATACCTCAACCTTTCAGAAGCCAAGCGTGAAGGTTGAGGAATCTGACCTCTGGATGGAGAACCTGACCCCCCCTCTCGTGAGAGCAGATCGTCTTGGTAGGGAAGACAGCGTGGAGGGCAGATGGACAAGTCAAGAAGGTCCTGGTACCATGCTCTCCGGACCCATGCCGGAGCAAAGAGGATCATCCGGGAACCAAACCTCCGTAACCTCTGCAGCACTTGCGGGATGACGGGGACTGGAGGAAACGCGTACAGCAGTGGGAAGGACCACTCTACCACGAACGCGTCCCATAAGGCTCCTCTTGGTGGAAATTCCCGCGAGCAGATACTTTCGCACTTCCGGTTGACACTGGAGGCGAAGAGATCCACTTGTGGGGTCCCCCAAAGGGCAAAGATCTCCAGGAGAATCTCCTGAGCCAGCTCCCACTCGTGAGAGATCACGCTCTGCCTGCTCAGAGCATCCGCCGTCTCGTTTTCGTCTCCGGCCAGATGAACTGCCGAGATCGAAATTTCCTGCTGGATGGCCCATAACCAGAGCTGCATCGCCTCCCTGCACAGAGGAAGTGACCCTGCCCCTCCCCCCTTTTTGTTGAGGTAGTGCATGGCCACTGTGTTGTCCATCAGAATCAGGACATACTTTCCTCGCACAGTCAGCAGAAAAGCTCTCAGGGCGAGCCGGACCGCCCTCAGCTCCAACAGATTGATATGGAGTCTGGACACCGACAGAGACCAACGACCGCTGACTGTCAACTCGTTGGCATGAGCTCCCCATCCCGTGAGGGATGCGTCCGTCACGATCGTCACCTCCGGCCAGGGTAGCCAAAATGGAGCCCCCCTCATCAAATTGCCTTCGATGGCCCACCACAGAAGATCCTGGGCGACCGAGGATAGCACCTGAACAGGGTCCGACATCCTGCCAGAGGACTGTGACCACTGCAACTTGAGAGCCCATTGCAGAGATCTCATCTGCAACCTGGCCTCTGGCACCAGAAGAATGCAGGATGCCATGAGGCCGAGCAACCTCAAGAACTCGAACGCCGGGAGACTCTGGGCATGTTGAAACTTGTGCACCATCTGTTGAATGTGATGAGCCCTCACCTGGGGAGGGAAACACTGCCCCAGGGACGGGTCGAGCACTGCTCCGATGTACTGGAGCCGCTGCGTCAAGTGGGACTTCTTTAAGTTGAAGGAGAAGCCCAGCTTGTGAATGGAGTGGCAGGTGACTTACAGATGATCCAGGACTTGCTCAGGAGAGCGCGCCCTGATCAACCAATCGTCCAGGTAGGGGTAGACGTGAATCCCCCCGTTCCTGAGATACGCTGCCACCACCACCATGAGCTTGGTGAAAACCCTCGGGCGGAGGTCAATCCGAACTGCAGGACCCAAAACTGAAAGTCTGAGTCGCCAACCGCGAACCTCGGGTACTTTTTGTGCTTGGGATGGATCGGCACATGAAAGTAAGCGTCCTTCAGGTCGAGAGACACCAACCAGTCCTGAGGTTGAAGGGCCTGGAGGACTTGAGAGAGAGTAACCATCTTGAACTTGTCCTTCCTGAGGAGCTTGTTCAAACCACGCAAGTCCATGATGGGTCTCAATCCTCCTTTCTTCGAAATCAAAAAATAAGGGGAATACCATCCCTTGTTCCTCTCCGCTACAGGCACCAGTTCTATGGCACCTTTCTCCAGCAGGGATTTTATTTCCTGCGCAAGGAGCGGATCCGGACTCCTCAAAGAGAGCTTCCCTGGTGGATTGTCGTGAGGCCTCTGCCGGAAAAGAAGACAGTATTGATCTCCAGAACCCACACATCTGAAGTGATGCTGCGCCAGCCTTCCCCCAACTGGTGAACCATGGGACATGGCCTCATGACTGAGCTGAAGCGGCTGCGGCATTGCCGGAGGGTAAAGAGACAACTTCCTGAGCGGCCTTGGCACCTCAAGTACCTTGTTTTCCAGCTCTGGTACTCCTATGGTGGCCCCTTTGACTTGCAGCTCCTCTCGATCTACCAAATGATGAGTAATATAGAAAGGAACCTCCCCTCCATTGCTGTCCCCTAGGACGAAAAGGCAGAGGTTGGCGAACTGCAGCGCTCAACGACTTTGCTGCAGCTTTGGAGGTCTGCAACCCCTCAAGGCTCTCATCAGCCTTGCTGGCAAAAAGATCTTCACCATCAAAGGGCATGTTGAGAAGCCGGGCTTGTACATCAGGAGCAAACCCTGACTTCCGCAACCATGCAAATCTATGCATTACGGTGCTCGCCGCCATGGACTGGCTGACGCAATCTGCCATGTCCAGACCCGACTGAACGGATTCACACATGGCATCCTTGCCATCCTGAGCAAGAGCAAGAAAGCAATCCCGTTCCTCCCCTTCGGGAATGTGTTCAGCCGCCAAAGAGACAATTCCACAGAGTATGAGGGAAACGTTCTAAGGCACACACAGAGTTGGCTGCCTATAAAGCCATACCCCCTGAAGAAAACACTTTCTTCGCCCTGCCATCAAAATGTTTGTCGTCCGTATCAGGAGGGATGGTAGGGTACGATGCCGGTTTTGCTGTGGCCGTAGCCGCCTGCACCACCAAACTCTCCGGAGTGGGGTGCGTAGTGAAGTAGCTGGGGTCGCTACTGGCTGGATGGTATTTTTTCCGGCAAAGACTTGCTCACTGCCAGGAGACTCTCCGGAGCAGTCCAAGCCACTGCCACCCTTCTTTGCAAGGCCATATGGAATGGCAGTACCGGGTCAGTTGGGGGACCTTGGTCAAGGATATCCGTTAGGTCATCCTGCAGAAAATCCACTGGTGGCGCAGACCACCCCAAGTTTTCCGTCACCCTCGACATAAGGCACCGGTACGAGGACTTGGCGTGCGTACCAGGCTCAGGCCTACCGAACTCCACCTCCGGAGAGGTGTCCAGACCACTGACATTGTGCAAGGACTGATGCAGGTCTTCTAGCTGGCTATGACTAGACATGAGTTTGTCAGGAACCTCTTCAGGAACCATACCTTCATCAGACCCTTCATCCACCCCAGAGATGTAATGCAGAGGCTGGAATAAATCCCTGGATGAGGGCACAGAAAAAGGCTCGAATACAGACCTTACTGACTTTTGCAGGGCCTTTCTCTGAGTTTCCACCGGTCTCCGGCGCACCTCCGAAAAATCCTCCTCGAAAGGTGTCGACGGAATCGGCGTCTACGTCTAGCGTGGCGCCAATGGCTTTGACACAGGCCTCCAGGGCGGAGCCCCGAGCGTGTCCTTCGACAGCTTCGGCGTCGATGGCTTCCTCGGAGGCGGAGCATCGAGAGAGTCCTTCGACGGTCTCGGTGCCTAAGTCGTCGATGTCTTCATCGAAGACTTCACAGGCTCCGACGGTCTAGATGGCGTCGAGGACCGGGACCTGGAGCGGGCATGGCTAGAGCGATCCACCTTGTCCGACCGGGACCTCAAAGGTTCCCAGTGATTGCAACGACCGCTCGAGCTTGAAGGCGTGCAAACTGTGTTTCTAGCATGTTCCCTGCCGGCGTCTTTCGACGGCACAGACGGAACGGAGCCCTGCGACTGAAAAATCGCCATCATCTCCAATGAATCCCATTCCGCAGGAGTGGAATGCTTGGTGGGACAAGCAACCCACCGACGGGCGGATTCCTCAGACGAGGACGGGGAAGGGGAAGGCGACCGATGACGGCGCTTCCGTGAGTGCCTCGAAGACGCAGAAGAATGGCGGGACCCACTCCGGGACCGAGACCCACTAGACTTACGCCGACGATGCGGAGAGTCGCCCCTCGAATCGTCAGTCGAAAGCCCAGTGGATTTCGACTTCCGGGGCTTGGACACCTTACCGACAGAAAGCTTCTTCTTACACTCCCGCAAGGCCTTCAGAGTTAACGCCTGGCAATCGCCACAATCGTCCGTGGCGTGGTCCTCACCGAGGCACCAGAGGCAGGCGTCGTGCAGGTCCATCAGCAACATCTTGAAACCGCAGTCCCGACACTTCTTGAAATCCGGCCGCTGGGTAGAAGACGACAAAGACATCATGGACATCTTCACAAATAAACTGGTTCGAAGAACCAATAGAACAACTCAGAAGAACCGAGGCACGCCGAGATCTCCAAAGCGAACACGTTTGCGGAAAAAACGGAACTGAGGCTACGGGCGTCGTTCGTCCTACTTATAACATCTGGTGACGTCGGCTCGACGGAGGCCCTCGAGGACAGCGTATCGACATCATCGATGCAGGACATTTTCCGAAGCAAAATGTGGCGATTACCTGTCATAGATATGGAATACGTCGGAGGACCCAATCCCCTCGAAACTAAAACATTAGTAAGTGATGGGGTCAGCCAACAAGTAACTTGCGATATGCGTTCGACTATGAGGGACCTCGACGCCTGAAGGACAATGGGTACAGTGGACGTCACACCAGGGATAGCATTACTGGCACGCCCTGTTGACGTCCCTTTTTGAGTTTCGAAAACAAAAAATGTAATACTCTGCAGCTACCACTAGATGTCTGCCTATGCATAACATGTGATCTAAGTATATCCACAAGCCTCAGAAATAAATAACATGTACTCCCGATCAATACGCACAAGTAGGAGAAAGTTTACAGCCTGTATGCAGCGCATGGGTACGAAAGGAAGGGTCACCTCCATACTTGGAAGCTGAAAAATTGGAAAGGGAAAGAATGATTAAGAAGGACAAAAGGCCAACCTGGGAGATCGTTAATGTAGTATTAACAAAAGGGGGGAATGTTGAGAAAGAGGGACAATCGTCCCAGACCCCCAAGTGCTTTCGGATGAGGCAGAGGCCTGGAAGTGTGCAGTAAAGGTTTGGGACGGTTACAGGGGGAGTGGAGCATCAACAAGGGCTAGAGTGCAGGGAGGGTGGTGCATACTTTGGCTTCAGAGTACATTGGGAATCAAACGCCATCTTAGACAGTAAAAGTCATATTGAAATAGATGCCTAGCTTTGCGCTGCAGCCACAGCCGCAAGCCCAAGCCACACATATGGAAATAATTGTATGCATGCAGGAATAGGTTGTAGCTTGGGGAATGGTGAGAAAAGCCAGAGCTGCAGATATTTATACACCCTTCATTGTTTCATGTTGCCAGCATTCGGCTACCAAAAGGAATGCACCCTGCAAGGCCACAAGGGGGTTGAGAGCTCTCTGTGAAAAGTGATCCCACGAGAAGGAGAGCACAGGCTCCAACCTTCCCCCATCCCCGCCCTTAGTAACAGCACCCAGATGCCCCGTCCCAAAACACCCAACATTTCAAGGTACCAGTCAGCCCCAGACCACCAATCATAAAACTGTTAGACCCCCCTGTAAAGACCGGAGGGGGGTGGCTGTACTTCTACTCTCTATATATGGTAGAGGAGCGGCACAGAGGACACCACCCAAGATTCTCTATTACGGTAGCAATGGACGAGCAATCAAGGCCTAGCTTCTCAGGAGGTGATGCGGGCTGGTTCTTAAGTACAGTGCACCAAGCACCCACAAAGGAATGTCCGCACACTGTATCGGTTAAAACACAGTCTTTATATAATTAATATTCAAGGTTATGTACAATATCACGATAACTCACTTTGTACTCGGTTATCTATAATGGCAAATATACAGTTCTACGTGGTACCACAATTACTACTAGATCTCTTTAAAGTGCATCAACTGTACGGTTAAATGGCACACAAATCAGTTCGTAAAGGAAACCAACAATAGAGGTAAGAGCAGTTTGTTAGAACAATAGGCAGAATACTGGCCCCTACCGCAGGACACAGTTCTATGCGGAGATCCCCCCCACCTGGTCAACCTGTAGAATAAAGATATACCACAAGCCCAGTCCATATATTGTTCACAAGAGACTTTCCAATAGTTCTGCAACCCCAAAGTACCTGGCGTTGTAGCGCTCCTCGTCAAGCGTTAAGGCAGGAGTCACGGGTCGAACATCCGACGGAGAACAGGGTGAGCTACGACGGGGAAGTGGCAGCTTCATCCTAGCGGTGCTCGTTGACGGGAAAGCATAAATGTCCTGCAAGGAAGAGGCGTGCGGGGCACCTCGATGTCGATAGTTCTCGACCACAAAGAGTTTGAAGAACTGTGGCCCAGCAAGGGTGTCGAGTCGTCGGTGTCTCTGTGGTCTTCGGGTGGCGGGAATCCCACCGGCAGATGCTCCTCAGCACGTCGACGGTCAGGCCTTCTCCAGCGGGATAAGACGGGCGACGATGCAGACGAGAGCGTCCTTCGATCAAATAAAGTTCTTAGGCAACGGGAGCATGGCGGCTCCGGTGGGCAACGGCGGTCGTCGACAGTGGCGGACAACAGTCCGGGCGCTTCTCTTTGGGATTCCGCAGAGACACAGCAGCTTTCAGATTGTGAAGGAGAGCAACATCAATTCTTCTCTTCCAGCAGGGCTTCAAGGTCAAGCTTCAGTTTCACTCCAGTTACTCTTCAGCTTCTGAACACGAATTCTAGCAGTGAGAGGCACCCAGATATACTAGTTGGTCTCCCATTCATTCTGCTGGGTCACACTCAGGCAACCAATCGGTCAGAAGGGCATTCATGCAGGCAGGAAGCCAATCAGGTGCATAGTGCATTCAGCCCATTCACTTCTCTCCAGACACTCTCAACAAGTTATGTGTATTGGGACAAGTACCCAGCCATTCAACACTCCACACTGCATTCATACCAGTTTCGGGCAGGGCTGTCTCAGTTATTGTGTGAAACACAAGATACTAGAGACCCACAACACAGAATGCGTATTCGTCACACACT
This sequence comes from Ambystoma mexicanum, assembly GCF_040938575.1. Taxonomy (NCBI): domain Eukaryota; kingdom Metazoa; phylum Chordata; class Amphibia; order Caudata; family Ambystomatidae; genus Ambystoma; species Ambystoma mexicanum. The sequence continues at coordinate 1,304,950,600 of NC_090922.1, forward strand.
CCATTCACCCAGGTCCCACCCACAGGCATACCCACAACATACGGTCGTTGGGAAGGCTCCAGCCAGTCTGGTCAGCACTTCCCCACACTACCATATATGGAACTTCCACCCAACAGCCAGTCAGGGGGAAGGGACAGAGTCAGGGCTTCTCGGGACTTCGGGAAGATCAAGGTAACAGGCGATGGAAGGCAAGAGGCCACGGGGGCCATCTTGTCTCCATCAGGAATCTACCGATTCCAATTTCAGGACCTGGGCATCCCAAAATGGAGGGCGCTCAGGGCACCAGTCAATTCAGCACGGAGCTGCCACCAGCCCGTACCCTGCTCTGTGGGCCACACACAGGTGCCCAAAAACATACACTAGGGGCACAAGGTTGTACCCCCAGCCATGGGTGCCATAGGGGTTTCCCATGAATCTGTTCACCAAAACCAAAGGAGATCTTCACCGCCAGGAGTCCCACATGAACTCCTGCGCGTAAGAAAATACGTCAGAACACACGATAAAAAGCAGTAAAGGACAAGGATACGGAGGCCCCGTCCCTCCGATGCATTTCCAGCATCACAGTCGCCCCTCCCAAACTGAGGTTAGGGTGCCTAATCTCCCACGAGATAGACACCGTCATCCAGACGGTCAACATACCTTCCGGAAAGGCCATCTGCATTATCGTGACTCTTCCCTGGTCTATGCTCTATGGTAAAGTCTAGCCCTTGCAGGCTAATGGACCACCTGAGCAGTTTCGGGTTCTCACCCTTCATCTGCAGAAGCCACATCAGGGGCTTATGATCTGTTTGGACCTTGACGGTAGACCCGGTAAGGTAGGGTCTAAAACGCCTAAGGCTCCAAACTATACTAAAACATTCCTTTTCAACAGTAGCCCACCTAAGTTCTCTACCCTTGAGTTGTCTACTGATGAATATGATAGGATGTTCCCTTCCTTTGTCATCTAACTGGGACAAGAAAGCTCCAATTTCGGTGTCGCAGGCGTCAGTTTGAACGATAAAGGTTCAGCTGTAGTCAGGCGCACACAACACGGGTGCCCTACACAGACTTTCTTTCAAGCCATCAAAGGCCCTGTGACAGTCTTCAGTCCAATTAACCTTCCTAGGCTGTTTGGGTGAAGTCAGAGCTGTCAGGGGTGCAGCTATGGTTCCATAGTCTGCCATGAAATTGCAATAATACCCAGTGAGGCCCAAAAAGGCCCTCATGGGTTGGAGCAGTGGGAGTCTCCCAGTCATGTACATCCTGTACTTTACTGGGGAGAGGTTGGATTTGACCCCCTCCTACCTCATGACCAAGATTCGCGACTTTCCCCTGAGCTATCTGGCACTTGGTGGCCTTGATAGTGAGGTAAGCCCTTTTCAAGGCCTGCAACACCTTAACCAGATGTGTCAAATGCTCTTCCCAGGTGGAACTGTAGACAGCAATGTCGTCTAAGTTGGCCACACAAAAGGCTTCCAGCCCACTGAGCACATGATTGACCAATCTCTGGAAGGTGGCAGGGGCATTCTTCAACCCAAAAGGCATGACCCTAAAATGGTAGAGTCCCTCTGGTGTCGTGAATGTCATCTTTTCCTGGGCATGGTCCGTCAGAGCTATTTGCCAATAGCCTGAGGTAAGGTCAAAGGTGCTGACAAATTTGGCAGCACCTATGGTGTCCACGAGCTCATCAGCCCTGGGCAATGGGTGCACGTCAGTTTTGGTGACGGCATTGACTCCTCGGTAGTCCACACAGAACCTCCTGGGACCAGGGACTGGTTGAGGGTTCAATAACACCCAGATCCTACATCTTGACGACCTCAGCCTGGATGTGGTTCTTAACTGTATCTGACATACGGTAGCACCTGCTTTTGACAGGCACACTGTCACCAGTGTCAATTTCGTGCCTACACCATGGTGTAAGGCCTGGTGTCAGTAAAAACAGAGAGACATACTGCCGGAGCAACTGCCTGCAGGCCTTCTGCTGCTCTGTCGTCAGATCGAGAGAGAGACATACTCCCTCCACTGAGCCACCATGAGGGCTGCTATGCAGCAAATCAGGAAGTGGCTCACTCTCATCCTCTTCTTGCTCTGAAGCTAGAAAGAGACATGAGACTTCTGCTCGCCTGTTGAAAGGCTTCAGCCTGTTAACATGGAATACGAGGGGCTACCCCAGGGACTCCCATGTCAACCAGATAATTGACTTTGCCCACCTGGAGATAATCCTGAAGGGTCCAGTCCACTTGTCTGCCAAAGCTGGAGACTTGGTAGGCTCAATCACAAGGATTTCCTGTCCCGGAGTGCAATCCACTTGCAAAGCTTTAAGGTCATGCCAGTACTTATTCAGTTCCTGGCTGGCCTTGAGATTTGCTGTTGCCTGACCCATCATCTGTGTCATCCTCTGTCTGAGGCCTAACACATAGTCCCCCACTTGCTTGGCAGGACCTGGAGGGGTGGCTTCCAAACCTTCTCTGATCAAGGCAAGGGGCCCCCTCACAGGATGTCCAAAGAGTAACTCAAAGGGGCTGAAACCAACACCCTCTTGAGGTACCTCTCTGTAAGCAAACAGCAGGCATGACAGGAGGAGATCCCATGTCCACCTTAGGGGCGCTTCCAAAGCACCTAGTATGCCCTTGAGAGTTTTGTTAAATCTCTCAACCAGACCATTGGTCTGGAGATGGTAAGAGGTGGAGAACTTGTAGGTTACCCCGCACTCTTTCCACATGGTTTTCATGTAACTAGACATGAAGTTGGATCCTCTGTCAGAGACAACCTCCTTAGGGAATCCAACATGGATGAAAATGCCCAGGAGAGCCCAGCAACCACCTTGGTAGTAATAGTCCGAAGGGGTATAGCCTCAGGGTACCTGGTGACATGATCGACCAAGACCAGGATAAACCGATGTCCACCTGAAGTGGGAGGGTCAAGGGGACCGACAAGGTTGATGCCCACCCTCTCAAAAGGTGTGCCAACCACTGGCAAGGGCTGCAGTGGGGCAATGACACTGCCTCCAGTCTTGCCAGACAACTGACAGGTTGGGCAGGTCCTGCAGTGGGACTCCACTTCTACTCCCATCCGGGTCCAGTATAAATGGGCAGAGAGCCTCTGCTTAGTCTTCTTGGTCCCAAGATGACCAGCCAAGGGCACCTCATGCGCCAGCTGCAGCAGGAAGGGCCTGTAAACCTGGGGTACCACCAACCTCTTGAGGGCACCAGGTTCAGGCTTAGTGGGCTCACTAACAAGGAGCTCACCCTCCCAATAAATCCTGAATGTCCTAGGCATTTCTCCTTGTGCCTGGGACAGGGCTCGTTTCCTCAGGCCCTCGAGAGAGAGAGAGAGAGAGTGGCACTCTCTCTGTCTGTCCCTTACAGATGTCCTCCCGGGAGGGTCCCCGTTCAGCTAACAAGCATTGAAGGTCGGGGTGGTCCTCTGGGTTGAGTACCTCTCCCACAGGAAAGTCTTCTGGCTCTTCTCCCACAGGAGTTGAGACGGGGTTTACCACTGGATTCAGCCCGTCCAGACCATGAATCCCAATGGGTGCTGTCGGAAAAGCAGGAAGAGCAGGGGCTCCCTCCACAGAGGTGGCCTTCTTACTCTTCCGTTTCCTTCGTGCCTTGGGTTTCCCCATCGGCGAGGATACCGGGCTCGCAGCCAGACCCTGTGTGACCTGCGATCGGGTGACCACCACAGCAGCCACGGGTAGACCATCCGTGATCATCCCCCAACTCGGCCAAATCGTTTCCTAACAAAATGTTCGCAGGCACGTTGTCCTGAACCAGGACCAGAAGCTTTGCTGTCTTGTCTCCAATCGTAAGGTTGACTAAGGCTACAGGCGATAATTTGGGAGGCCCACCAGCTAACCTGGTGGTTCTCAGAGGAGCACCGACATAGTCCTCTGGCTTGAGCAGGGTCACTGTCATGCTTGCCCCGGTGTCTCTCAAACCAGTAGAAGGCTGGCCATTCAAGAGGACACTTCTCAAAAACCTACGAGTGTTCTGTGGGATAGTCGCCAGTACTTCTACGTACTGGTCCCAGGCCCCAAGGGACACTAAGGAAATCTCTACGGGAGCACCGAAAGTGATCCCAGTAGAGGAGGGGAGGACAGTGGCCTCCACCTCAGGTACGGAGTAGGGGTAGGTCAGGCTGACAGCCTGGACTCCAAGTGCCTTACCCTTACACTTGGGGCACCCCTTCGGTGATCCAGAGCCCCACAATCCCAACAAGTGCCGGGGGTACGGTATTGGAACCACTGGGAACCTGCTTGGTAGCAGGCGGACCACTACTCTTACTCCCACCCACACCAGACGTATCCCCACTAGGTCTTTGGGTCTTAGGAGAGTAAGGTTTTGGTTTACCCGACTGTGATTGCCTCTGGGACTCCACAGCTTTCTGAGAGGTCCCCTTTTCTTTGTCCTTGTCCTTCCCACTGGAGTCCTTAGGGGACACCCGGTGGGAGACCCACTTGTCAGCCAACCTAGCCAGCTTAAAGGGGTCCAAAATGTTCTGGTCAGCAACATACTGACGCAGCTCTGGTGAACTGGCATCCGAAAAATGTGCAGCACTCACCCAATCAATCCAAGACACATTCTCTTGTTTCTTAAATTCCCTGAACCTTTTAAGGTATTGGGTAGGTGTCTTGCCAAACTTGGCAATCAAAGCAGACTTCATGCACTCATACTGACCCCTTTCCTCCACACTCAGTTTCAGAATACAGTCATATCCAGTCAGAGGCACTCTGCTTAACAAACACTTAGCCCAATCTCCCTTATCAACATCATGAATTGCATAAGCTTCAATCTATTGGAGGATATCAGAACCCTCTGCATACACACCAACCAAATCTTTCATAAACTTGGTTGCTGGGGACCTGACACTCTCAACGGGTTTAGCTGAAGTCTCCACTGGAGCTTTCTCTAACTGGATTCGCTGACATTCAGTGTCCTTGTCTTGGAGTTCAAGATCCCTATTCTTGAGTTCCACTTGCTGTGCCAACTCCTCTTTCTTGAGCTCAGCATCTATTGCCAACTTGCGGTATTCAAAGGCCAATTTCATCCTTAATAACTCAAGCTCCAAGGAAGTGCTGGGGTTTGGAACAGAGGCAGCAGGAATGGTGGCATTCCCAGAAACAGATTCAGTGACAAGCCTTGGGGTAGAGTCCTCATTGGTTGCATTCCCCACTTCAAGAGTTTCACTATCAGTCTGGTAGTCCACCAGGACAGCTATCAGCTCAGCCCTAGACTTATCCACAAAGTCCAACTCCCTGGCTTCACAAGCACTCTGGAGAGCCTCTAAACTCATCCGAGTCAATTTACCATCCGCTATAGATTCCATTGCTTGGAATGCAGTTATCTTGTACACAACTAAACCTCAATTTAACAAAGTGCAGATATACTTGTAAGTGGCATGGTTATACACTGATTCTTAAAACCATAAGCATCCCACTGCTGCCACCAGTGTAAAGACCGGAGGTGGGTGTCTGTACTTCTGGTCTCTATATGGTAGAGGAGAGGCACAGAGGAACCCAGCCAAGATTCACTATTACGGTAGTAATGGAGGAGCAATCAAGGCCTAGCTTCTCAGGAGGTGATGCGGGCTGGTTCTTAAGTACAGTGTAGTCCCCAAGCACCCACAAAGGAATGTCCGCACACTGTATCGGTTAAGACACAGTCTTTATATAATTAATATTCAAGGTTATGTACAATATCACAATAACTCACTTTGTACTCGGTTATCTATAATGGCAAATATACAGTTCTACGTGGTACCGCAATTACTATTAGATCTCTTTAAAGTGTATCAACTGTACGGTTAAATGGCACACAAATCAGTTCGTAAAGGAAACCAACAATAGTGTTAAGAGGAAAGCAGTTGGTTAGAACAATAGGCCGAATACTGGCCCCTACCACTAGACAGTACTGTGTGGAGATCCCCCCCACCTGGGCAATCTGTACAATAAAGATATACCACAAACCCAGTCCATATATTGGTCACAAGAGACTTTCCAATAGTTCTGCAACCCTAAAGTACCTGGCATTGTAGCGCTCCTCGTTGGGGAATCAACGGCCCTTCTTGAGTGCCCTCCCTTTAAGGCAGGAGTCACGGGTCGTTGAACGTCCGACAGAGAACAGGGTGAGCTACGACGGGGAAGCGGCAGCTTCTTTCCTAGCGGTGCTCGTTGATGGGAAAGCGTAAACGTCCTGCAAGGAAGAGTCATGCGGGGCACCTCGATGTCGATAGTTCTGGACCGCAAAGAGTTTGAAGAACTATGGCCCAGCAAGGGTGTCGAGTCGTCGGCGTCCCTGTGGTCTTCGGGTGGCGGGAACCCCACCAGCGAATGATCCTCAGCGCATCGACGGTCAGGCCTTCTCCAGCGGGATAAGACGGGCGACGATGCAGACGAGGGCGTCCTTGGATCAAATGAAGTTCTTAGGCAACGGGAGCATAGCCGACCCGGTCGGCGACGGCGGTCGTCAACAGTGGCAGACAACAGTCCAAGCGCTTCTCTTTGGGATTCCGCGGCAGTCCCGTCTCGGGTCGGCAGCCTGTCGTAGGTCTGTCTAGCAGGGAGCTTTGGCAAAGATCAGCTGGTGCACGATGGTCCCTCGTAGCTCGGGAAGAGGGCGCCTTACCAGGTCCTCTCTGGGTCAGTCCTTGGAGACACAGCAGCTTTCAGATTGTGAAGGAGCGCAACAGCAATTCTTCTCTTCCAGCAGGGCTTCAAAGTCGAGCTTCAGTTTCACTCCAGTTACTCTTCAGCTTCTGAACACTAATTCTAGCAGTGAGAGGCCCCCAGATATATTAGTTGGTCTCCCATTCATTCTGCTGGGTCACACTGAGGCAATTCAAACAGAAGGGCATTCATGTAGGCAGGCAGCCAATCAGGTGCATTGTGCATTCAGGCCATTCACCTCTCTCCAGACACTCACAACAAGTTATGTGTTTTGGGACAAGTACCCAGCCATTCAACACTCCACACTGCACAATGCATTCATACCAGTTTTGGGCAGGGCTGTCTCAGTCATTGTGTCAAACACCAGATACTAGACACCCACAACACAGAATGCGTATTCGTCACACACTCCATTCACCCAGGTCCCACCCGCAGGCCTACCCACAACATACGGTCGTTGGGAAGGCTCCAGCCAGTCTGGTCAGCACTTCCCCCACATTACCATATATGGAACTTCCACCCAACAGCCAGTCAGGGGGAAGGGACAGAGTCGGGGCTTCCCGGGACTTCGGGAAGATCAAGGTAACAGGCGATGGAAGGCAAGGGGCCATGGGGGCCATCTTGCCTCCATCAGGAATCTTCCGATTCCAATGACAGGGCCTGGGCATCCCAAAATGGAGGAAGCTCAGGGCACCAGTCAATTTAGCACAGAGCTGGCACCAACCCGTACCCTGCTCTGTGGGCCACACACAGGAGCCCAAAAACATACACTAGGGGCACAGAGTTGTACCCCCACCCATGGGTGCCATAGGGGTATCCCATGGGTCTGTTCACCAAAACCAAAGGAGAGAGCTGCACCGCCAGGAGTCCCACATGAACTCCTGCGCGGAAAACACGTCAGAACACACGCTCAAAACCAGTAAAGGACAAGGATAGGGAGGCCCTGTCCCTCCGATGCATTTCCAGCATCACACTCCACACCCCCCCCTTCCAATCGATCAGAAAACAGGGACCAGTTGCCTTCAACATAGGTCATGTGATTTGGTCCGGAAGGGGCAAAACAACAAATTTAAAACTAGAGTGGGGAGCTTTGGATGGACGTCATCGCGTCTGGAATCTATCTATAGTTCGTTAGATACAATGACTACAAAGTATCCTCTTTGCCCTTGTCTGCAGTACCAGGTGCACATTAGGTTAGAGACAGAGCCTGACCAATTAATTGTAGCTTTATGCCTGGTGACGTGCAAGTAGAAACCCACGTGGAAGATGATGGACAGAAGGTGCTGGGACCAATGGCCTGGCATCCCTTATGGAGCAGGTTGCCTGTGTATAGGGTCTCATCAAACCAGCCACTTGGATTTGTATATTATGTAATTTACGCCACTGATGACGCTGTATGCCTTCATAAAGTGTGGATTTGGGCAGAACGTTCCGTGACAGCAGAGTGCTTTGCTGCCACATTTCTATTTTTGTGGAAATTAAACCTTGTTCTCCTTGCAAGAGGTGTGCTGGGCCTTTTTCCTTGGTGGGTTGTATTTTTTCTGGTGTGATCATTGAGGGGCTCTACCTAACACCAAAGGGATGTAAGGCTCCCCTCTGGACATAAATGCCTCTATGCTCTTGTCACATGGCACTTACAAACAGATCTGCACACATCAACACAACAGCAAAGGTGTCTTGCATTTTACAACCCACTCCCTTCTCTTTCAGATGCGCCAGAGCATGTGGAGACTATGCAAATGGAAGTGATGTGCAGTATAAACCACAATAACATAACTTTTCTAATGCCAGCAAATGAAATAAAAAAATATGTCTGACAGACCTTAGAACAGCTCATTATCTACTTGATATGAACTATGGAAGGTGTTACAGAAGCTAAGAATGCCTACGGGGCTTCTGGTTAGCATCATTGTACTGCATAGGGACAACAAAGCTGGAGTTATGTACTAGACAACGGACTAGATCTTTCCAAGAAGAGCGGGTGATAAAGTACAGGGTCATGGTGCCCCTCTTCATGGCCTGTATGGGCCATTGCAGAGGGTCTCCATGGACATCCCAAGTCTTAAGAACCAAGCTACTCAACTTTGGTTGCAGATAACGTGGTGATTTTTGAAAAAAATGAAATAGGCTTAACTAAGTAATTAAATGCTTTTGATGGTTTCAGCAAGGATTACTCTCTCACATTTAAGTCAGGAAATTGGGATTACAAGCAAACAGAAACACTCACAATGAAACTTCAAAATAAAGGGTAGTTTAGTAGATGTTGTTCCCTCATTTGACTACTTCAAACTCATGCTATGCATCAAATGCACCATGAATCCTACAAATCAGGAGAGCACAAATCCCAGCACTATTTTTATGATACCATACTGGGAGTATCCTAGCATTTTATAACCAAATGGAATATATCCATTAAGGCTGCACTGAAAGTGTATAAGGCCAAGGCAATTGCTCAGGCACTATATGGGAGCGATAGTTGGGAAGAACATACAAGGGGTTGCTTAGCCTCTATAGAAAATAGCATCTTTGGGGTTAATTACATTGCCAAAATAATAATCATATGGAGACTCACAAGGCCCATCATAATGATCTAATTATCTCAAAGGTTACAAAACTCTGGATTAAGCTCTGGAGGGACGATAGATGGATACTCTTAGCTGATTTTATGACCAAATTATACAACCAGTTTGCAAAATTGTCTGAAAGTACTGAGTGACATATTATAGGTAGCCTATTGAAAAGAATGGTTCAGGCAACCAAAACTATTCCTGACAAGGCGATAGACTAACTACATCAAAGTAGCACTGGCTGACAAAAATACCAGAAGTTCTTTGATTCCGCAGCTGCCCCACATCCAGACTTGATCTTTAAATAAGTCAATAGATCTTTCATCTCAAGATTACTTTTGCACCATTTCCCCTCGAGGACAAGAAAATCCAGATGGTATGAAGATGATCATTGTTGATGGGTCACCAATTTGTTTTTAACTCTTCTGACAATTATTGTATCAGATAAGAACAAGGTGGATTGTGCACTGATAAGTACAGCAGAAGGTAGCAATTATAGAGGAGCTGAAAAGTATTTGTTGTTTGAAGACCAAGAGGAACTATTTGGGCTGCCAACGTATATTAAACAAGCACTTGACCCAAGATTTGGATTATGTTAAGAGCATCTAGATCTCTAATATTTTTATGAATAAAATGATAATGTTTTGTTCTAGAGGCACGCCAGCTCCTCCAGTAGTATATTTTTAATTTAAGCATGAGCCATTTGATTTTTTGTTGAAGGTCAGGTTTCAGGTCAACTATTCTAGCCATCACTGGCACTGTATGGTATAGGGACACTTTATATTTTGTACTTTATTGGAAACTCGTAGGACAAGATACTTACAGGATAAGGAACTTTCTGCAGTCTTTGACACTGTTGACCATCTATCCCCCTCTCCCCTGGCTTTAAAGACAACACAATCAACTGAGTAGCACCCCCACCTCTCTGACCACTGCTCCCCCATATAATGGAGTGCCAACACCTCTTCCCCCAGGCCCCTACTGGTGGAAGTCCCCCAGAGATATGTCCTAGGTCCTTCACCTCAACCTATATCACCATTTGACTTTCATCACCACTTCTTAGCTGATGACGTCTACATCCTTTTTGTGCTCTGAAACACTTGTGTAGGAGCGCGATAGAAATAGAAATAAAATATCAATCAATTTTCTCCTTTCCCTTTTGAGACGCATCGCCAACTGCCTCACAGCCATAAGTCACTGGATGGCAATAGGAGGTGTGATAAAGGATACATTCATTAGAGACTGAAGTCGTTTGTCTTTAAGTTGGAGAGATTTATAGCTGTTGAGCTTTATAACCAGTATTACTGAGCTGAAGATTTTAGACAGAATGAAACACACTGTATAATGCACCGTTTCTCTGTCTCATTAGCTATTCTACCCATGCACAGTAGTGTCTCTGAATTAAGGCACACCTACCCACATAACCTGCCTGTCATTAAGTTCTGTGACAAAAGGGCGGGGAAGCATGCAAACATAGCATTGCCAGGACACTGCAAACATTTGCTTTTTTAATTAAGCATCACCTGCCTATCACCATATTGTGTTCAACTGAAAAACCCAATACCAATGTGCTAATATTACTGACTCCCGTAGCAGTGATTATGGCCGGGGATATTTGCCCTGTCCAACCTCTGACCCTCACAACAGGCACAGGACCAACCTGGAACAGTCAATTATAATATGTAAATAAACAGATTGTCAATAAGCAGTTAAACGGACTTCAGATGAAAAGGCACAATTTTCCCAATTTGTTTTTCATATTAGAAAGAAGACAAGTCATTGGAGGCTCCAACATACTCGTTATGATTCCTAAGGCATGCCCAGGAAAGAAACAGCACTTTCTTCTGACCAAACCAACTACGCAAGGTAATAAACGTGTGATTAGAGTAGCTGAACAGAAAGAAGGACAACCAGCAGGATGATTGCCCTTAGCTACAGGAGAGAAAAAAAACATAAGAATTACTACATCTCACCCACGAAGGACACTCCATCCTCCCTTTCCAAGTTCCCTGACCTACCTTGGCATTGCAGAAGAATACAATTACCGAGCCAAATTGCAGTGCATCGTCTTTGAGAGGCTGTATCCACCCAAATGTCTTTGCTGAGCTCCAGGTGTACCTACAAAGACACTATCCGACTCGTCCAAGTCCCCTCACCAGAGTGCAGGACTCAAGGAATCCAAGAAGATTGTCGGGGGCGAATCCTGTCCTTTGTTGGTGCATAGAAAAAAAAGGCACCCAAACTGCAGAATGACCAAAGAAGCTGAAGAAATCCGTGCCAAGTCTTCTCTCGAGACTGCTGCCGAGACACCCCCTTCAGAGACCGCCCTCTCGTCACCAGACCGAGTAATCCAGAGAAAGCGTCCATCGATGCTACACAGAGGAGAATCCAGCCACAAATATTTCTTCTAACCTACGGTACTGTGGGGAGGAAAGGTATTGCTTACCTTAAACCAAGAAGTGCACTAAGAGTAGTCCACGCTTACCTCGAACCCAAGCTGTCGCCTTGTGTCCCATTTGTGAGTCCTTTAACAGGGTCTTCTATCCTAGAGACTGAAAGTATCCACAGGAACCTTTGCTGTTCTGCTGCTTCGTAAGACTTTGAGCCCTCTCTGAACTAACGTTTGCATATAGTTAGGGATTGGACTTTGAAAGCTTTAGTTTGCTGAGAAAACATCTCTAGAATCATAAGCTCTGCTACTGTAGGACTAACCAAACTTTTTCCTTACTAGAATACTTTATTTTATGTGGTTTTTCTAACTAAATACCATTACCTTATATCTGTGTCTTAACGCGAGTGCGCAGTAGTACCAATACTATGGTAGAACTGCCAAACTCTATTGTATCGCGAGTAACTACCAACTAAGCAGTGGCCTTTGAAAAAGTATATTTTTGTTTAACTATTTATTGAAGCACTTGGTACAAGGTAATAAAGAACAATTAGATGAGCACTCACCACCACAAATTCGGAAGACACGCCACTGATCTCCTCTATTGCGATGCCTTGTAGCCGCTGTTGTTCGTGTGTTTGAGACCCAGTGTGCAGAAAAGTGGGGGGGAAGTAGAAAGGGCCAGCATCACCGTTCAGGTCGAGGCTACGGGTTGAGTACAAACAGTGTGCGATAGTCAGCCTCTAGGAGTGACCCAGGAGTGACTACGTGCTCATTGTCCAGATATGGGTGGTCCAATTTTCTTAAAGGGACGCAAGCAAATGCAACAGCAAGGCAGGGGTCACAACAAACACCAACAGCGACTGGGAGAGACTGGACACTCGCTGGACTCACGCCAAGTCAAATGAACTGAGGAACTTGGCAGCTCCAAGTTTATCCACCAACTCATCTGTCCTTAGTAAAGGATGAGCATACGTCTTTGGGACTGCATTCAGAGCACTATTGTTCACACAGAATATCAATTCCTTGGTTCCTGCTTTTGGCACTAGTACAAATGGAATATACCATGGACTGGTAGATGGCTCTATAACCCCAAGGTCAATCATCTTGTTAACATCCTCCATTATGTGAGTTCTGACATGATCAGACATTCTGTAGCCCCTGCTTTTGACATGGAGACTCACTAGTGAGTATATCCTGCTGGCCCCAAGGGTTCAAGCCTGGTGTCCGAGAAAACAGGGAGGCAAACTGAGTTAACAGAGCGTTGTGTTGTGTATTAGTTAAGTTATGCTGTGCATTTAACAGGAGAAGATGTCACTATGGCTAGATGAGCATATGAGGTAGGCTCATTCTAGAATACAGGACGCCCTGTTATGTTATTGCTCAAGCTTTGGCAGTTAAGCCTGAGTTGTTGTATATGTTGGAGGTCTTTATCTGATATCTTGATATAAGCCAACAAAACCTTTGTGAAACGTACCTGGATTGGTTATTGGCTCAACAATGGCGACAAGGATGGGATCAGAGAAGTGAGCCCCGCTTTCCCGGACCAATTTGCAACATCCTAACCCCCAATACAACAGGACGGGAGAGCACGATAACCACGTATAAGGCAGTTCCACAAGTCACCACTGAGCACGCACCACAGCTGTTGTGGCGAGTCAGCTGTGCGCATACGAAACCCATCTTGGTTCGTTGCAGGTGACCTGCTGTTGTGCGGTGTCGGCGCCCGAAACGCGTTCTGCCCAGTTCCGGATACGCGGCCCTGGTGCGGGGACCACGGCGCCACAAGGATTTCTCCTGACGACTGAGAGGGGCTTCCGAGCCGGCACCAGATCGGGCGCTGTGAAGCTCTATTGGTCCAGGGCCTGAGATCCCTTGTTTGGGCATTGCATTAACATGGTGCGTGACGCGGCCGGAGCCCGCCACGTGGTGTGTCACGTGAAAAGAAGATCGGTTCATACCCGGAAGCAGTAGCAGAGTCGGGCTAGCGGAACGCTGCGTTTCGGATCTAAACGCTTCGCTGGTTTGATTATCCCTATTCTCCTTGGATTGTGCTTGAAAGAGGACACGCATAATGACTGCATAGGGCCCACACGAGAAGGCAGCGCCGTGATCACAGGTGAGCCTTGGCAAAGCGAAGTGGCATGTGATGAGCTGTCCTCGGGGTACATTGAGAAAGGGAATCCTACGCTGCGCCAAGTCTGTATTGAGAGAGTGTGACTTGCTTCTGACCCAAGTTGTCTCAAGAAAACGGGACTGTGAACCACAATTTGTACTGTTCTGAAATCTTGTAGTTTTCAGATTGAAGGGAAAGGATCCGTGTGGCGAGTGGTGAATGACAGTTTTTTTTTTTTGGTTGCATAAATTATTTTGGCGTGGAGCACCACCACTGCGTGCATATAGCCAGCAAGAGTAATGGCATTGTCTGGAGTTCCTGGCCCGCAAATGTTTATGCCCACACCGGGCCCACCCAGAATCAAGTGGGCACCCTGGAAAAGAGGATTTGTGCATTATGTGAAAGCTACGTGTGGGAATGGGATGTCAGTTGAACGGAAGGTCGCAATGTTAATGCACTTCCTTGGGTATGAGGGTCAGAGGATCTATGACACTCTCCCCCACATTGCTGAGTTGGATTTGGAAGGAGGTGCCAATGATTTTGATGAAGCATTAGCCAAACTAGACAAACACTTTGAAGCCAAAACAAGTACGGTGCTAGAACGATATCACTTTGGCATGAGATTTCAACATGAAGGGGAATCTGTTGAGGATTATGTTACGGCTTTAAGACACTTATCTTTTAATTGTAAATTTGGTATGGGCCTGGATGAACACATATGGGATCAATTTAAGCTTCATTGTTCCAATGATAGAATTCGTGAGGAGATTTGGTTAAAAGATGATCCCAATTTAGAAGAAGTCATAAGTATTGCGAAAAAGATTGAACATACTTTGCAGTGTGTGGCCAAATTGTCTGTTAAAGAGAACAAGATACCCCAATCCACTGAAGTCTTGAGAGTAGGGGATAAAAGAAAAGATAATACAAAGGAAAAAAAGAAACAGAAGGTCAGGTCCTCCAAGCGTTATGAGACCAATCAGAATAAAGGTGGTGGTGGGGAGCTGGGAAACAAATGCCTCAAAAAGGATAGTATGCAAGGAAATGGGATGATAGATTGTGCTTTCGATGCGGCAGTGCGCGTCATCCGTCTACGTCTCCTATTTGTCCTGGGAGGCATGCAAATTGTAGCATATGCAAGAAGTGGGGGACATTTTGAAAATTGTTGTAAGAATTATCAGATTGGTGGAGGAAAGGGTGCTTTATTCGTTGATGAATGCGATGCTCCATCGTCAGAAGAGCGAGAGATATCAGAAAATGAAATTGTTACAGTACACATGGTACGTTGTGCTGAGTCTGATGAATGCGAACATCCTTCTGCTTGGGTAGAGGTGAATGGACATTTAGTAAAAATGCTAGCAGATGCATGTTCTAAGATCACACTGATGTCTAGAGTGGTGTATTAAAAAGTAATAGGTGGTTGTGTGAGAGATTTATTGCCCTCTGACAAGAATCCGGGTGGGTACAATAGAGGCAAAATAGATATTCTGGGATGTTGTGATGCCCAATTTAAATTCAAAGGGAGGATAACACATGGAAGAATCTATGTTACTAAAAAGGCTGAAACTTAGCTTAGATGGAGAGAGCAGAGGGGGCTATGTATTAGATTAGATCCCAATAGCGAGGAGCAAGTTCTTAACGAGCCAAGCTACCCGAGTTAAATAAAGACACCATTAAAGGTTATGAGGTGATAGGAAAGTATCCAGAGGTTTTCAACAACGGTGTAGGATGCCTCAAAGGGATGGTGCACAAAATTGTCCTGAAAGAGGGAAGTAGACCTGTTGCTGCTAAGTTAAGACCATTACCGTTGTCGATGCGGATGGTTGTACGTAAAGAGTTGGTGAAACTGGAAAAAGAAGGCATTATTGAGCCTTCCAAGGCTGTGGAGTGGATTTCTCCTGTAGTGGTAGTAAAAAAAGTTAATGGGGATTTGAGAGTCTGCATTGACTTGAGGGAACTCAATCGGTGTGTTGTTGCCGACCGACACCCACTATCTAATATGGGAGAACTTTTGAGTAGGATTGGTCATGCAGAGTTCTTTGCAAAGCTTGATATGGCAAGTGCCTTTCATCAGATAAACCTGGATGTCGAGTCTCGGAAATTAACAGCATTTATTACATATGAGGGAGTTTACCAATTTCGGTGCATGCCTTTTGGTTTGATATCCGCATCCTCAGTGTTTCAAAAAGTTATGGGCACATTTTTGAGAGATGTGAGCGGAATATGGTGCTTCCAAGATGATGTCCTCATATGTGGAATGAGTGAGGAAGAGTTGAGAGAAAGGGTTGATGTGGTTTTGTGAATTTTCAAAGGAAGAGGTATAACCTTGCGAGGTGAGAAGTGTGTTTTTATGACTCGCGTCGTAGAATACTTGGGTCATGAAATATCAGAGCAAGGACTCGGGCCAAAAAGAGATTTGGTGGATGTTATTGTGAAAATGCAATCACTGAAAAATAAAGCGGCATTAAGATCATTTCTGGGAACTATTGAGTTTTACCACCGTTTTGTTGAGAACTATGCTGATGTGTGACTAGTTTAAGGGCATTGTTGAGAAAGGGTGTGGAATTTGACTGGAACAAGGAGTGTGAGAGAGAATTCGAAGAAATTAAAAGCAAAATTGACATGGCGAAATCTTTAGCGATGTACGATATGAGGAAGAGGACCATTCTCTCAGTTGATGCTAGTGATACATGTATAGGGGTTGTGATGTTACAACCGGATGTTGATGGCACAGAGGTAGTTGTGATGCATGCCTCTCGCATGTTGAAAGGTGCAGAACTCAATTATTCTGTTCTGGAAAAAGAAGCTTTGGTGTGCCATTCGGGCATAGAGAAATTGAAAAATTGTGTGTGGGGTCTGGACTTTACACTAAGAACTGACCATAAGCCACTTACGGCTATATTTGAGAGCAAAGGTCTTGACAAAGTCTCGAGGAGAGTTGCCTGCTGGGTAACGAGATTGCAATGCCACAAATTTACCATAGAGGTGGTTTCTGGCAAAGAGAATGTAGAGGCTGACCATGCCTCTAGAGTAAAGATAGATGTCACGGAAGGCACTCTGTTAAGAGTGGCACAGGACACCCAGGAAGGGTTTGGGTGGTTGTGCCAAAGTAAGGTGGACAGATAAGTACACACACAGCTGAAAGTAAAGAGAACGAAGAGTAGGCAAGTGTGGCAAGGAAATAAGGTACAACAGAATGGATCCCCTCTTGGGGTGTATGCAGATATAGGATAAGAGTATTCCACGGACCTTAGGAAAAACTCTAGCCTTCTGCACAGTTTGCTATAACAGAGGCCCACGCTGTTTGCTCAAGGCTTGGAACAATAGCTATGGGTGTCTGTAACGTAGAAAGGAGACAAAGGAAGGGGCAGAGGTTGCCTGACGGAAACCAACAGACAAGCTCTGTACAAAGGGGTCTACAAACAGTACAAGAGAAGACACTAACAAAAGGAAGTCGATAAGCAAGCTAGCAGAAGGAAATGAAGGGAAAGCCGTATAACAGGATTGGATAGGAATAAAGAACAGAGGGTTGAAAACAAGGAAGAAAGCAAGGGAGCAACAGTCAGGAAACAGGGGGACTGCAATAACTGAAAGTAAATAATGTAGCTAAGCTGTTGTGGAATGCAGAGGACGGCAGGATACAAGGTTGAGAGCTCAGAGGAGCAGGAAAGCAATGAGCAAGCCCAAAGGAGCAGGGCTGTAAGGAAGGGAGCCCAGAGGGAAAGGGCTTAGGGCAGTAGAGTAAAGCAGGCTGCCCGTCAAGGAGCCCAGAAGGGCCGGGCAGCAAGGAGTAAGCCCAGAGGAGCAGGGCAGATGGCTGTATAAGGCTGCAGAGGACTGTAGAGGCTGCCAGACTGGAAGTCCAGCGGACGAAGGCTGTAGGTTGAAGGCAGCGGAGCTTGATCGGCCGCAAGGCAGGAGCCTGGAAGACAAAGGCGGAAGGTAGCAGCGGAGCGAGATCGACTGCAAAGCAGAGAGCCCGGCAGGGCACTGGATCCAAAGCAGGAGTAAGGAGGAACCGCATACAAAGATCCGTAGCTCGAAGCAAAAAGGTGCTGGAAGGACTCTTAATGCAAGAGACTGAGCCCCTGCAGGCAGCAGCTTTTATACCGCCCTGCCCAGCACAGAGGCAGGCTAATTGGCTGCACCTGGATCAGCACACCTGCATACAATCTGCCTCCTCCCTCTCTGTTCCTGAGCTGGTGGAAGCAGAGCTGATCCCTAGGGCTTCTGGGGATTGTAGTTCTGATGATGACAAATAGGAATAGCCAGGAATAGGATAGTTATAGCCAAGTGCATTGTGGTAAGCGTAGTTTGTTGGGAAAAATAGAAAAGCACCAAAGTCTCGCAAATGGGAAATAAAGTCCAAGAAGTGAATAGCGGTTGATCCAAGAGTTTTCTGTAGATAAATGAATAACCATTAGTCTATATTGATCGCCAATGTATGCGCCCATAGCGCAGGCATGACAATATAGGACATCAAAAGTAATGAAAGCAACAGAGTGTTTGAGGAGGGCAATATGGTTTTTGCAACAGTGGGAGGGATTATACAAAAACAAGAATGGACTTGTGTGTTGGAGTCTGATGAAATGTGGAAACGCATTATGACTTTTGTAAAAGAGGAATGGCCAGAAAAAAAGACTGTTGTCTGGTGAGGAAAGATCACTGTGGGAAGTGAGAATTGAATTGTCGGTGAAGGATGGACTGTTGTATCGATGGGACAAACTGGTTGTTCCTGGATGTCTGAGGGAAAGGTTGATAAAATCTGAACATCAAGGACATATAGGTGTATACAAGACCAAAGAAGTAGTAAAAGCAGACTATTGGTGGCCAGGAATTGACCGGGAAATTGAAAGGATGATTGGAGCATGTACTGATTGTATCAAATCAGGAAAGAATTTATTGGCTGTATCCCAACCGATGGGGAAGGTATGTGCACCCAAGGGAGTGTGGCAGGATTTGGCGATGGATGTTTTGGGCCCTGTTGACATGGGTGTGGGGCGAGGAAGATTTGTCCTTGCCCTGGTGGACACGTTTTCGAGGTGGATAGAATTCAAAATTATGAGAGATGTAACATGTCAACGCATCATAGAATTTTTGGAAGGTATATTTGAGAGAGAAGGTCTACCTAGAAGTATTCTTACGGATAATGGTCAGCAGTTTACAGTGAGTTTGTTTCAAGAATATCTTGACAAGTGTGGGATTAGGCACAAAAGAACTCCATTATATTATCCACAAGGGAATCGTATGTTTGAAAGAGTCAATCGTCGTCTCATGGAAGCAATAAGGGGAGCGAACGCATGTGGTCTAGACAGGAAAGTAGCTGTGAGAGAACGGTTATATGCGTTGCGGATGGCACCTGGTCCTGAAGTCCTTTTGAACTTATGAGGTTGAAGGGCGAACACGTTAGTGTCACCAGCTTGTCTAGGTAGGGCAAGAGAGACTAATATTGTTGTGGATGATGTGAGGAAAAGGATGGATGCTCGCAAGGACAAATGGCTTAAGAAAATTAACGAGAGGCATCCAAGAAGGAGAACCGTGGTTGAAGTAGGAGATCTTATTAGGATAAGGAGACCTGTATTGTCAAAGAAAGGAGAGCCTCTTTATTCTGACCCCGTTAGGGTTGTCCAAGTTTTCGAATATGCTGTGAGGTTAGAAAGCGGGCAAGTTTGGAATATGTCTAGAGTTGCAAAAGTAAAAGATACAAATCGACATAGTAATTGTGAGTAAAGTTCTATCATCTAAGACAAAGAATGTTTATTTTTTTTATTTTTTTTATAAGGGAGGGGGGTGTGTTGTGTATTAGTTAAGTTATGCTGTGCATTTAAAAGGAGAAGATGTCACTATGGCTAAATGAGCATATGAGGTAGGCTCATTCTAGAATATAGAACGCCCTGTTATGTTATTGCTCAAGCTTTGGCAGTTAAGCCCGAGTTGTTGTTTGTGTTGGGGGTCTTTATCTGATGTCTTGATATAAGCCAATAAAACCTTTGATTGGTTATTGGCTCAACACTTTGCACTCCTGTTGCTGAAGTGTCAGATCTGAAGAAAGTTTAACTCCTTCATCTGAAGGGTGTCCCCCGAGGAGATCATGGCGAGTCTCACTCTCCTCCTCCTCTTGATCAGAGGCTAGAAGCAAAGCTCCCAGTTGTGGTCTAGAGACATATGCCTTCAGGCGGTTAGTGTGAAAGGCTCCAAGGGCCTCCTCGGGGTTGCCCAGGTTCACTAAATAATTAAACTCTCCAAGTTTGCCTACAACATTGAAGGGTCCTATCCATTTGTCCTGGAAAGCCCTCTTCCTTGTAGGAACCGTAAGTAATACTAACTGATCTGGAGTAAACTCCACCATGTTGGCCTTCTGGCCATGCTAATGTTTGACCAGAGCCTGACCAGCTTTTAAGTTTTCTGTTGCTTCAGTCATCAAAAGCACCATCCTCCTCCTGAGGCCTAGTACATAGTCAGTGCCGCAGACTGGCTTTAGGGATGGAGGACTCTCCAAACACTCAGGGCCAAAGGGCCTCCGACAGGACAACCGTAGAAAGCTCAAAGAGGCTGAAACCCACTCCAGCTTGAGGTACCTCTCTATAAGCAAATAAAAGGCATGGCAGGTCCCGCTTTCTTCTCTGGGGTTTTTCTAAAGCACCTATGATGCTCTTCATTGTTCTGTTCAACCTCTATACCAAACCATTTGTTTGTGGGTGATAGGCAGTTGAGAATGTGTAGGTTATTTCACAGTTTTTCCACATGGTCTGCATGTAGCGGGGCATAGAATGTGACCCCCTGTTAGAAAGAACTTCCTTAGGAAGCCCAATCCTTGTAAATAAAATACCAAGCAGGACCTTAGCCGCTGCATGGGCAGTAACGGTTCTCATAGGTATTGCCTTCGGGTACCTGGTAGCATGGTCTACCACAACAAATATGAAATAGATTGCCTGAGGAGGTTGGAGGTTCTAGGGGACCAACAATGTCAATTCCCACTATCTCAAAACAAACTCCAGAGGGTCTGGCAAGTGAGTCAGCTCCTACAAGGTTTATCAACATCTGCACCCATCTTGGGCCAGTAAAAGTACAGAGAAAGCCTCTCTCTGGTCTTCTTGGAAGTCAAGTGACCAGCCAGAAGTATCTCATGTGCTAGGAGTAGTAGCTTGTCCATCCTTCCAGTAGAGTCTATGCTTCCCTGGCGCTTGACCTTCCAGCTACGAAACTGCCTAGTGTCTCAGACTTTAAAAAGCGGAACACTCTCTCTGTCCTCTGCTGATCTACCCTAGAGGTCCACCTTCAGCAAGCAAAGTCTGCAGCTCAGGATGGTCTCTAGTATCCAGATCTTCCAAGCAGGGAAGGATCTCCTCCAATTCTGGTTCACCAGTAGCTGGGTTTTCAGGAGTTGGGTCGTCCAACCAGTCAGTCTCATCTGGGGATGGGGTCACTGGGGTGACCTGGGACTGTCCTCTCGGGAAAAGTCCTTGTTTTTAGAGCAGGTTTGGGGTTGAGACCTTTTTTCTTACCAGAGACTCTGGATTTTTCCTTAGTCGCTTTCTTCTTTCTTGAAGTGGAAGGTTGGCCTGTCTGCTGGTTTGAGATGCTGGATCAAACTGAGAGTCTCTCAAGGTTGCTGCTCTGGCCAATCTCTGGGGGTACTGGAGACTACTCCAAGAGTGTTCGAGTCATTATCCAACAGAACTCTCTCAGGTACTTCAGATTGCACACTAACAGGAATTTGTACAGTCATGTTATTGAACTGAATAAGGACTGGCAATATAGGAACCATTTGGGTAGGGCCTCCAGCAGGTTTAGTAGGACCTTTGGGTGCCTTAGCTACATCCTCAGGTTTGAAGACACTTTCTTCAAAACACTGTAATGCTGGCCCCAGTGTCTCTTATGGCAGGAGTCTCCAGGCCATCTAAAAGTAGACTGTCCTTGCAATATTCTTTGGTGTTGTCAGATATGGTGTTAAACACAACTATATTATGTTGTTCCCACAGACAAAAAGACACTAAAGAAACACTAGCTTGAACTCCAATGGGGTCATCAGCTAGCAGGTGAAAGAGAGCACCAGTCATTGGAGCCGCCTCCTCAGGAGTGAAGGCTTAGAAGACAGTGTGGACCCCTGAAGGTTTACCCTTGCATCTGGGTCCCCCTTTCACATGGTCACCAGACCCATAAACCACACATTTACCAAAGCTTTTCTGGAATGGGGGTTTCTGATAACCTCCCCCTGGTATGGCCTAGCGGTTTCACTAGCCCTATAAGGTTTCCCATGGAATTTACCCTTATGGCCCCCTTTAGGTGGTGGAGGCTTAGTATTTTCTTTACTATCTTTCCCGTGCTTTTTTTTTTACCCCCCTCATCCTTTTCGGAGTTGCCCAGAATCCTTATGAGCGGCTCTGTTGGCTGCCCATTAGTCAGCAGCTTGAGCTAGTCTCTTGGGATCAAGTTCCTTTGAGTCAGCCAGGTGCTGTCTCAGCTCAGGAGAGCAGGCATCAGTAATGTTCTCTAGTAAAAACAAATTCACATTCCTTCAAAAGGAGTTCACTTGTAACCCTTACCCCAACCATCTAGCTTTTTAAGGCATTCACAAACCCAGGTAGCCCAAGGGGTACCAGCTTTCTTTTTATGGTCTCTAACCCTTTTACTGTATTGAGAAGGAGTCTACATAAATCTGGCAATAAGGGCCTGCTTGACCAGACCATAATCTTTTCTGTTAGCAGCATTCCACTCGATAATAGCATCACAACCATTCCGGGGGATCCTAGACATGATCCATGCAACTAAATCATTCTCACAAATATTCAGCAAACCATAAGTGAATTCAAATGTACTCAACCAATCCAACACATCAAGTTTAGGATCATGCATACTTGCATCCTCTTTTGGTAGTGGAGGTCTCTTGGGACTAGTAGACCGAGAAGACCATGTGAAGGAAGCAGAATCAAGGGACATCTTTTTCATATCACACTCATGCTGCATTTCCCTCTCTCTAAGCCTTCTCTCCTTGTCTTTGTCCTCAGACTGTACTGCAAGTTTCTAGAATTCTAGTTCCAGTCTCATTCTTTCAGGTGAGAGACATTCTGGGATTGTAGTGTGACCCACGGGGGTCATGATAGGAGTCTGTTAAATTACAGGAGAAGGCTGTAGAGGGGAGTCACTCACTTCTGGAGGATCTTCCTCACCATCTGACACATTTGGCAGATTGGGGCTAAGCCCTAAACAATCATTTTGATACATTTCTTCCATATCAAGGTTGGGAGTAGGGGTTATGGGTCTTACTTCCAGGTTTTTGGTGATTAAACAATTTTGCAATGAACTTCAATTTAAACTCAAGTCCCCTTGTTCTACATACATCTTTCAATTGCTCCATTGTAAGTGCAGTAAGGGACTGTTCATTAAAATTATCCATTTCTGGCATTATTTTGTTACAAGTTTACTTTTCTTTTTGGTGGAGCTAGCCTTGTGGATGGTGTATATGGGCGCAACTACAACCAATCGTCACTGTATTCACTCTACACCAGTCCCACCGCCTGCCACCAGTGTTATTACCACACCAGTTGGACTGCACTAATTCTTATTTAACAATAAACGGTGCACATCAACAAAGCTATTTTGATTTTCCCTCTCTGTGTACTAACCTAACACACCTTTCCTCACTGTCAGATCCGCCAGACAGTTTGGATATCAAGCAAATTGCAGCAGTGAGCGGTATAAAACCTAGTAACATGCATTTAAAGGTTCAGCTCAGTAACATGTTAATTATACATAGATAGGACCAACACACGATCCTTCTCTTGTCACGCACTCTACCTCTGGAACTCGATCCTGGTGTTGGCTCTGAATGCCACCACAATTCTCTAGTTTTGCAAATCTCTAAAATGTGGCTTTTTCAACACCACCTAACCAAGGACTAATACAGATGGAAGGACAGACCGGCGAACAGACTGCGACTCTCTGTACTGAGCCATTACAAGATGCCAGTCCAAAGGCTGGATAACACCTTGTGTAGCACTCAAGTCAGAGGTGAAATGTGCTCCATCAAAATAACTGGGAACTAATTTAGAAATAGAATACGACACATGAAAATTTGACTTTTTCATAACAGAGGACATGCTGTGGTGTATTTCTTACCTGGACTCCAGTTTCTGAAACGTCCAAACAATTAAGTTTCCTAAAACCAAAAAGAAATGCCACCCCTCTTTCTGTGATGTTGGGGTTGCCTGAAAAGTAAAAAGTACATAATTAAGAATGCACTTCTTTTTCTTTATAAAGAAAAGGTAACTATCAAGTGGTGAGTATGCAGCCAAAATGTGAACTCAGGCTAAAGACCTGGTAACCACTAATTTTCAGGCTCACCTCCAGGACAAAATACCAAACTGGCTATAGTATAGGGAAGAAATATATAGCAACAAAATACTCAAGTTTACTTTTAAGGGGGTTCCAACCACCTCTGCCTTTTTGGCTCTATTGCAGGAGCCTATCGGGTTACTGTACCTCGAGATTCACAGTGTTTATCCCTCATACGAAAAATATGCTGCTGACCCCAAAGCAGGTGTGCCTCAAACAATAAAAAGGATATTCATATTAAGTTGTGTTTTTTTTGCTTAATCTTTGTTCTTGACATCATGTTCATGCAGGGGACACTGGTTCCACAATCCCAGCTTTTTGGCCGATCCGACATCCCCTCCTCCTCGAATCAACCCGGTTACAGTGCCACCTCGTTACCAGTGACTCTGCCAGGCTCTGTTTCCCTCTCTGCTCTCTCCTGTACTGTTCCTGATGCTTGCGTCTGCTTCTGCAATACTTTCTCCCTATCTTTCTAGCTGACCAGGCTGGTTCCAAGGATTTGCCTCTGTTTTAGTCTCTGAATATCCCTCACACTGCATGTGTCTGCATCTTGTAGCGCTTCAAGCCAGTTTAAATCTCTCAAGTCCATCATCCATGTCTGGTGCTTGGTTCCTATACCTTTCTGTCTCTAGGCAAGTGTGTGTTCACTCCTCCTCCCATCCACTACAGTCTGTTTCTGCCCCATAGAGCTCAAAGTGTGGTACCTCTTCCAAACCCTCCTTACTGTGTTCGCCCCTTTTGCTCCAAGTGTCTGTGTGCCATCTGCATCCTCACGCCGTACTCTGCCCCTACTGCTATGGTCTCCCCCTTCTCCCACACGTTTGCCTTCTAATTCTTCTTTACATACCTCATAGAAATATCATATGGGGAGATAGCGACACAAGTAACACAACTGTGGTTCACAATGAAATTTGCTGTGTTTTGCTTTTGGGAGTAGAGAAATCACTTGCCACAACATCAATCCAAATCAATCCACCCAACCTCCATCAGAATGTGGAAAATGCAAATTTACAGCCATACGTACATGCTGTCTGTCGTGGAAACTGTCCCATATGTTGCAATATTCAAAAGTCTCATGCCCAAATTACTTTTCAAACCGTTCAAATGTCACACAGCACACTATTATTTTAAAGAGAATAAACAGTTACAAAATGTTAAACTATTGTTTGAAAGCAACGTACAGAGCAACATTTTTGCCAAATTATTTTTCTCCATTTGTTTTTTAGTAGTCAATTTATATCATGGCACTTTATGCAAGGGGAAAGGCTATTTTCCAAATGGGGCAATGTTGATTTTTTTTTACCAGGTTTGATAACAAATAACATGAAAGGCACTAGTTATTTACTCTTCAACATTTATTCCACGTTTTCATGTGGTGTTGATTTATGAATGGAGTTGCAGTGCACCTTACACAATTATGTTGCAAGTTCACCCATGGTCCCAAAGTATCAGCTTGATCCAAAGCTGAACTTGGACCTCCAGTACCTTTGCAAGGATACTCAGAGCCTCGTTTAAGTTTGTTATATAATGTATGAATTTGCATTTACTTGTATTTATTTGAATAACGGGTGCACATTGCAAACAGAAATGAAATACAATCACACATTTAGAGATGGCAGAAGCATTCCCATGAAGGGTGTCTGTACGATAGCAGACAGATGAACACAAGTGGTGAGCCAGTTTATGAGGGTATAAAAAAGTGCGACATATAGCAGAGACAAAACCAACAGAAAATAAATGTATATAGTAAAAGAGGTGACTACAAAGATAACATTAATTTAAGAGGGAAAAGTGCTTCAAACTAAGGAGTACTATAAAAATATACAAAACCACATTAAGCGTCACCAGAGGGAGTGGCAGGGTCAGATAGGGAGGATGGGGTTGAAGGAGCTCCCTCTTAAGCAAGACATTGAAGTTTAAGCTGAGCTTTGAAGAGATCCACAAACTGGCTGGCTTTGAGTGCAATCGGCAGCACATACCTCTGGAGGGGGCAAGTTGGGAGAAGGAGCAGAAGCAAGAGACATAGGGAGAGCAGAGAAGGACCGGAGGGAACGAAATAGTGAGTAAATGGAGATTCAATCAGACAGGTACTGAGACCATTGATAGCTTTGTAAAATAGGAGAAGGAACTTGAAAAGGGAGCAGTTGTACAAAGAGTCAACCAACAGGTCAGTAAGTAGAACTGGGGGAGGATCTAGGCAGGTTGTAGCAAGTAGCGAAGTTGAGAACTTTGTCTAGAGGGAGGAAGGCGTAGAGAGGAAGGCCAAGAAGTAGGCTCCAATAGTAGGGACGTTTGGCAAGCACAAGGGTTCAAGTTACTTGTCTGTATCGATTGTTCTCCAGCATGGGTCTGGCATGTATTCACATGCTCATGAATATATTCCCCATCGTCAGGCTGGGAATCCTCGGTAAGAGAAAAAACATTTTCACTATCATTTACTGCGTTTCTCCTTTAAATCAATCACTGTCTTCTAGGTCATACTGCCCCCATACAATGACAGTCCTCTCCCTAACACCGACCTCTGGCAGCCATCTTCAGATTTGGTAAGCACGTAAAATGGCAGTATGACCAAGAAGAGCAGCAGAGGGGTCAGCGGGAGGGTTCACATGTGAATCAATGCCAGACCCATGCTGGAGAACTATAGTTACAGGTTAAGTAACTTAAACCTTCTCCAGCATGGGGTCTGGCATGGATTCAGATGCTCACGAATAACAAATACATATCAGTACAACATTACACAACCACGGGAGGTGGCAAGGCACAACAGAAGCAATTACACTTACCCCTGGAACAGACTCACCTCAAGCAAACAGGTTGCGTAGCACTGCTTGGCCGACTCTGGACTCTTCCCTGGAATCCCTGTTGACGCAGTAGAATTTCATGAAGGTGCGAGTGGACCTCCACGTAGCAGTCCTTCAGATGTCGAGCAGGGGCACACCGGACAGGAACGCTGTTGTCGCAGCGATGTTTCAGCTGGAGTGGGCTCTCAGATGGCCGGGCAGCGGTCGGTTAGCCAAACGATGACAGTGCATGATGCAGCGGAGAGCCATCTTGAAATGGAAGTCTTGGACAAGGCCTTCCCATGGTTCACAGGACCAAGGTTCGAGAACAGCTGTGAAGTTTTCCGAAAACTCTTTGTGCGCGAGACGTAGAACTTCAGGGCACGAGCAACTTCCAGCGAGTGCAAGGCCGCTTCCGCTGGCGACAAAGAAAGGTTTCTGGAAAGGAACTAGTAAGACCAAAGGCTCGTGAAGGTGGAACTCCCACGAAACCTTTGACATGAAGGAGGGATGCGTACGTAGCACCACCCTTTATTTGTAGAAAGTTAGGTATTGTTGTTTGCAGGATAGGGCCTGGATCTCACCTACCCTTCTGGCAGAGGCGACGACCACCAAGAAAGCCACTTTCCACAAGAGGAACTTGAGCGGGCCTGAGAGGCTCGAAGGACCCCCCCCCATGAGCCTCGTCAGAACCACATTGAGTTCCCATGCTGGGGCAGGAGCCTTTGCCGGCACGAAAGATCTGAGAAACTTATTGACGAGTCGATGGGACCAAAGCGAAGATCTTCCGGGCGACCTGAGAGATAGATGCCAGATGTACCTTGATGGAGGCATGCGCCAGTCCAGCCTTGGCCAAGGATAGCAAGTATGGCAGGATCTGTAGGGCTGTGACCCTCAAAGGGGTAATCTTCTGTGACCTGCAACATGTAGCGAAACGCTTCCACTTGTGACCGTAGCACTTCAAGGTCGACGACGCCCTGGAAAGGACCTCCGGGCAGTCCACTGGCAACTCATATCCTCCAAACGCTAGGCCTGCAGGAGCCAAGCCCTCAGGTTCATAAATCCTGGGTAATGATTTAGGATTGCGCCTCCTTCTCTGGTGAGAAGATCCGGAGCCACTGGCAGCTTGACCAGAGGCAACGCTGACAGTCTGAGACGGTCTGGGTAACAAATCTGCCTCGGCCACGCCGGGGTGATGAATATCATCCTGCATTGGCACAGTTTGTGTGTGTTGATGACTCGTAGCAGGAGAGGAAACGGAGGGAACGCGTACAGACACAGCCCTTCCCAAGGGAAAGAGAACGCATCCCACAGGCTTCCCGGTTGGTGGAATCTGCTGGCAAATATCTGGCATTTGGAGTTCGCCGCTGTCCCAAACAGATCAATCTGGGGCCTCCTCCATTCGACAAAGATGCGGTCCTCCTGCACCTGCCAACGTTCCCACTCGTGGCAGGAGTGCAATTACCTGCCGAGGGAGTCTGCAATGGTATTCTCGCCTCCTGCTAGGTGAAGAGGGACGAGAAACATCCCTTGTCGACGGCCAAGTGCAAGTATTGTGCTTCCTGGGAGAGCAATGGGGATCGAGTGCTGCCCTATTTGTTGATGTACAACATGGTGGTCGTGTTGGCCATGAAGATCCTCACCACCTTGCCCTTCAGAGACGGAAGGAACGAATTGAGGGCCCAGAACACTGCCCGAAGTTCCAGGATGTTGATATGGAGATCCTTCTGGCAGCCACAGGCCTCTGACATGCAGACGTCCAGTGTGGGCTCCCCAGCCTTCCAGGGAAGCGCTAGTGCGGACCGTCTCCTGGTACAGAGGGTTTTAAAAACCTGTGCCCTCGGCGATGTTGGAGCAGACGCCCCACCATCCTATTGCCCGACGGAACTTGTCGAGAGGGATCTTGTCTGCAAAGTTTCCGGATACCTGTATCTAGCAAGCATCCAGAAACTCCTTTAGAGGTCGCATCTGCAACCTGCAGAGTCAGATGATGTAGATGCAGGACATCATGCTGAGCAACGACTTGATGGCCCGCACCGTGGCAGTCTTCGTCGACAACAGTCGCTGCATCTACCCTTGAATAGCTGCTACCCTCCCCTCTGAGGGTGACGCCGGACAGGACACCTTATCGAGACTCTCTAGGAACAACACGTTTTGCTATGGTGTTAAGTAGGACTTCGGAAAGTTGATGGAGAATCCCAGATCTGTCAGTAGCTGGATGGTTGTCTCCATGTGTCCGACGGCAAACTCCTGCGAGCAGCCCCGAATGAGCCAGTCGTCGAGGTACAGGTATACGAGTATGCCTCGTGGACGTTGATGGGCAGCCACCGGCGCCAGGCATTTTGTAAATACTCTGGAGGCCAACTTCAATCCGAAAGATAGAGCCTTGAACTGGTAGTTCTGACCTGCACTACGAATGAAGAAACGTCAGATGATTCTTGTGAATGGGATGTGGAAATAGGCATTTCCGGGTCGAGTGACATCAAGAAGTCTCCTTCCTCCAGTTGGCCGAGCACGGGTTGCAGCGTGACCATCCTGAACTTTTGGGACTTCAGGTATTTGTTGGGCGTCGCAGGTCTAGGATGGGCCTCCAGCCCCCGGTCTTCCGTCTGACCAGAAAGTATCTGGAATAGACTCTGGAGCCCTGGTGCCATTGGGGAACTAGCTCTATTGCCCCTTTTCCCAGCATGGCCCATACCTCTTTCAGGAGCTCAGGGATGTGCTGTTTCTGAAGGGGTAATCGGTGGTATCCACGGACACCTGCGTTGAAAATCCAGGATGTGCCCCTGGGTGAGAGCACCTAGCACCTATCTGGCGGTGGGGCTCTTCCACCTGCTGACGAACCTAGTCAGCCGGCCTTCCACTGGGGTGCATGCGCGAGGACCCAACGTCCCTGCCGGTTCAGACCTGCTTCGGCACCAGTGTCCTGCCATGCGGGATGACGACAATGCGGCCCTCCACTACCGTAGACCTGGGAATGGCCTCTGTAGGCTTCCTGAGTCGTGGATCTGGAGGGCTGACGGTACAAAGGGGAGAAACCGTTGGCAGACCTGCTATACTTTCCCCCGGAGGAGTGAAAATAAGAGCAATACTACTGGAGAGTGCCCAGGGAATGGGCCGTCTCCATATCCGCCTCGATGGCCTGGAAGGGCTTGACGACCTTCCCAAACAAGTTCTCTTCGTCAAAGGGCATGTCCAACACATTGACCTGGACCTCCTGCCGGAAATTTGTGGCCTTCATCCAGCCTTGTGACTAAGGCAGACAATGTTCCCCATCTACCAGAACCCCATGTTTGCGACGTTCAACACCACTGTGATGGCGTGATCAGATGCTATACTGCCCCTTCCTGGACGAGAGCGATTGCCTCCATCCTCTTATCGTCGGGGAGGAACTCTAGAATAGGCCCCAGCTTGTACCACAGCACCCTGTCGTACGTGGATAGGATCGCCAGTGCGCTCGCCGTCTTGATAGTGGACACGGACCGAAGACAATGGGGACTGGTTAATCGACCGTTTCCTCGCGGCCGCTGATACCACTGAATCCGGCGATGGTTGCCAGCTCAGGCACTTGGGTGCCGAGTCCGGCACTCCATACTTCTTTTCCAGCCTATCCCGTTTGGCTGGAGCCGTGAAAGAGTTCTTCATGAGGGCCAGGCCCTCTTCCTACACGTCGTCCAGAAGGGGCACCTCCATAATTGTCTTCCTCTTGGCCTCGCGCCTCTGGAACAAGAAACCCTCCTTTCTGGTTTTCTTGGGCACAAGCTGGAATAGCTCAGAGGCTCCCGAGATCATATAGTGGAAACACCCTACCTCATCCGGTGGCGACACCCTAGGTGGAGCATCCAAATGTGGAGACTCACTGTCTGCTGCAACAATATCTTCGCCGTCATCCTTAGTCATGTCCGCATCCGTCCCCGGGTCTGGGTCTGCTGGGGGAAATGGGCCGGATGTGGAGGCTGAAATGGGGGTGTCGGATGACGCTTCCTCTTCGTCGTTGGAGGCTCATCAGAGACCTGGGGGGCCACCGGAACCGGGGGCATCCTCCTCTGGATCTCTGACACCAAGGTGTGCAGGGTCGACAGAATGTCCAAAGACCCGTCCCTCGGCCGAGCAGGCGGGAACGGAAAACTAGCACCTGCGCCGTCGTCGCCGTCATCCTCCTCTTCCATGTCCTCGTGGACCGTGGACTCCTGGTCAGCATGGGAGGGCTGTTTCGGGGCCTTATCGCCAACCCTTTTCCTTTCCTGCGGTGCTTCAACAGGGCCTGAGCCAGTTTACCCCCTTCTGGCGTGCCAGCAGACTTTCCAAAAGTCACTCCGGCAGTGTCGCGCCTTGGGGGCAGGGCTACCTTCCGTGGGTCAGCACCCTTAGCCGTCGTTATAGCAGCCGTCGCTGATTGAGCCAGCTTGGGCTGTTCGTTCTTCTCCTGAGTCCGCGGCTTCTCCAACTACTCCCGCAGTTTAGCCAGAGGTAGATTTACTTTGAGAAGGAGCTTGATTGCCAGCTGGCAATGGGGGCGGAGGGTGATGTTGATCGTGCCCTATCCACTTTGGGACCTACTTCTGCGCAAACCCGGAGGACTCAGACTTGCAGTTCTTCTCCTGGTCTTGGGCCCCCACAGGTGAAGCACCCTCAAAGTACTTAGAAAGCTTCTCGTATCGGCCGGTCCTGGGTGAGGCATGACCCTGCTCGGAGGAGAGGCCCTGGGGTTAAGACACGCCGCCAGTCTACCATGCCTGTCCCTCGTAGTCTCCTTGGAGGACCCAGGGCATATTTCGCACTCCACCTCCTTATGGTCTGGATGCAGGCAGTAGAGGCATTGCAGGTGCTGGTCTTCTATAAACACACTACGCAGCACGCATTTGGTGCACGGCTTGAAGAGGGCCCTCCCCTCCGTTGACTCCTTCATAATCAGAGGGCACGAAGTAGGCCCGATGGCCTTCTAGAATCTTCGACGATCTTCGCCCTTGAGGGGTGCTGAAATTCACTGACAATGGATCCCTGCTGTTGGCAGAAGGAGAAGAGAGCACAGAGGCTCCATTGGAACAAAAATGTAACATTTCTCTGTTGAAAACCTGAAAAAACGTAGTGCTTGAGGACTCCCAACACTGAAGTGTGCAGTAAAAATCTGAATATGGCTGGCAGAGGAGTGGCTTAGGGAAAGGACGGTCATTGGATGGGGGCAGTATGACCCAGAGGACAGTGATTGGTTTAAAGGAGAAATACAGTTTGTAAGTGAAAATGAAACTGTTTTAGCTTTTACCAAGGATTTCCAGCCTGACAACAGGGAATATTCATTCATGAGCATGTGAATCCATGCCAGACTCCATGCTGGAGAACAGAGTTTGTCGTAGAGTGGTTAGTAAGTGTCGAGTACTTGGTCTCGTCGCTGCTGGGCTCCTGCTCTTGAGTATCGTTCCAGGCGAGGAAAACCAGGTTTAGACCTTCTAAGGCAATCCAGAGTTCCTATAGGCCATAAGTGTGGCAAAGGGAACAGTGCATGAGCCCCACTCTGAGGTGCTTATGGCACAGAAACTCCCACGCCATGATGCAGCTCCCCAGATTAACGTGGTGCAGAGACAGCGACAAGTGATGGCTGGGGGAGCTGGATGCAGAATGGTAAACTGAAGGGCTGGAACAAAGACAGAAGGAGGCGGCTGATCAGTAGGAGGACTGCTGGTGGGAGGCAGGTCAAGCAGCCAGGCAGAACCAAGAGGAGACCAGTCGGGCTCAGGCAATGCAGGCAAAAGAGGACCAAGAGAAATAAACATGAGCAGGGAGAGAGATGCACGGAGCAGAACAAGGAAGACAGAGGTCTCGTAGGGCCGAGCAAAGCATACAGGCAGGCTACAAACATGCAGAATGCGTCAAGAGGTGTCTGTGTTCTCGTTTGTGGGGCTAATGTACTCCTGTATGCGGTACTCAACCTACGGCTCTGTGCATCATTGCTGCAGCAATCGACGGAGTTCATTGGACTGCGCACGAATGGAAGTGTGGTGCTGGTCCTCTGTGCATACACAGCGCAAGGAACATGGCAGTGCCCATGGCATGCCCTGTGACTTTTTCTCCCCATTCTGGCTGAGGCCTGGGCCACCTCCTGCTGCCACCACCCTGCTCACCAGTCTCCCTGCACTGCAGGTGCCACCAGGTTAGACGCCACGGGCTGCGGCAGTGACCATGTCAGAGACGGCATGACACCCTCCACCGAAGAACCCAGAGCACCAGGTTTCCAGGGGAACCAGAGGACGAACAGCCAGACCAATCAGGGGGCATGGACCTGGGAGGCTGGTTCCCACGAGCGATCACAGGCAGCATAACACTTCCAATCAACCAGGCAATACAAACATCTGTACCAAAGGCAGGAATCGTAAATGTCCTGTATCTCATACTCAGGCAAGCCATCGAGGGATACAGGAAAGTATGGACCACTGCCATAAGTGTCTTCCAGATAAGGCTTCAATAAAGAAACATGGATCACTGGGTGGATGCGGCAACCTATTGGATCCAGTTCCTGGAGGTGAACCACTGAGGGAGGTTCACCTGGATGGGGGTCCTTGAGGAGTGAGAATGAGACACGCTATCCCCCTTCCTTTGACACCTTTTCCTCTCACATAGGACATTCAAAACCACTAACTCTCCCTTTTTCCGACACAAATACTTTCACACAACACAAAGGACGAGGGACTAACACCAGAGCCGTTTTTACCTGACATGTCCCAATACAAGGGTCAGGCAAAGTCAGTTAATGAACCTGTATCACACACCCCCGACAGTCCTTTCCCTTCCCCACAGGGATAAAATATGGAGCCCAAGAGCACAGTACGAGCACGGCAGACAGCATGACGAGACAGCTAATCATGCGTGCAAGTTTAAGAGAAGGAGAAAGGCAGCAGGAATCGAGAGGGTGGTGAGGAGAGAAGTGAACATGCCCTTTTTGTCCCAGACCCACGGAACCTTTGAGAAAGAAAGCCTTAGCCTGCGAACAATAGCACAACAGTACACAGGGCAAGCCTATGCCAATAAGCAGGAGCGAGGGAAGCTCCCGCGACCGTGGTACAGGCCTGGACCCCAGAGAAGCCGAAAGTCAAGCGGTTGCCGAATCACTAGCCGAGTATCCGGGCAGAATATTTTCCATGATTGGGGTCAAAACGAGGACAATTAAAGTCTGAGTACATACACACCACAGGTGGACTTGCGTGGCCGCAGCCAACAGCGCGGCAACATTTGATATCACGTGCTACATTATCGAAGCATGATTTACACCACAAGAAAGGTTATGAATAACCCAGATCCATTGCCATCTAAAACCGCTATAAGCCGAAACACAGTTGTGTCGACCTTTTATGTATATTAGTGTCCGCCTCACCCACCGGGCATGTTCAAGTATTGGATGTTTAACTCAACATCGATATTGAACCCCTTTTAAAATGCTAAGTATGAGATCCATGTTATAAATACTACCAAATTATTTTTTGTGCCCTTTTGTACAACCGGGGTCACCCTGATCAATTGTCTTTATACAGTTTGAATTACCTGGAGAGATCAGGTAATAGCCAGATGCCACTCTTTTTCCACATCTAAGGTGGTTTGTAATATATAATGAAACAGGTACCAAATGTTAGCACACAGGACCCGATGCCAGCGGAGAGCCCTCGATTACTTCTATCAGGCAAGCAACAGGTTTGGTCCATAAAGGAATGCCAGATTGAAGGGCGAACATGTATCGATGTAATTCCCACAGGCCCTGGATTCGAGCAAGTCTTACCTGGACACCGATGTAGATCTGTTTTTCCACTGTAGCCACACCTCCAAAGACAAAAGACGACAAGGCTTCATAGGCATTGTAGAGGAATTCAGAAGGCGTTTATCAATGATGAGTGGGCTTGTTGTTCCCTTCTTGCAACAGGCACTCTGGGTGTCTCCCTTGTTTGGGGGGGCCGCAAGGGACAACCTAGGTAATCTCCACTGCCATCCAATAAAGACGTAACCAGTTGAGGCGTTGTCTTTTCTGTTCTGCTTCAGACAGCGGACCACGCAAGGCATCCAGTTGCATAAATTCCTCTGTGGTGTCTTTTGGGAGCAGGATTTGAGCGGGCATAGGCCGAAATGATCCTTCTCCAGCTCTTCTCTGTTCACCTCATCGCTCTGTCAGTCTGTGGTTTACCTGAATGACATGGTCTGTTCTGCCTTGAAGGGACTCAGATTCTGGTGAGTGAACAAGTTCGTCTTTGCAGTCCTCACGTAGGTCCCTTCGGAACAGCGTGCACTGTGTACTTCAGTCAACTGGTAATCTGCAGCGAGTTGACTGAGCCTACTGCGGTAGGTAACCAGATCGGAGTGTTCCGGTTTCAGGTGGAGGAGCTGGTTCTGGGCGGTGGCTGCCAGGTTGGGCAACTGAAACGCAGCCAAGAAGGCTGAAATTCCACTTAATCAGACTATTGGCTGATACGTACGGAGATGCCCATGCCAGGGCGTTGCCCGTTAGATTGGTCACGATGGACCCGATTTTGGCTTTATTGTGTATGAAGTGATAAGGCCTGAATCGGAACTGCATTAACTTTCTCGGATCACCATCATATTTTAGGGAAGACGTATGAGACACGATGTTCTCGGCCAAGGAAACTACAGTAAGTCTATTCATGGCACCTCCAAGAACAGTGTTTACTTGCTTCAGAGAACCAACCTCTAGAGTAGATGGGCATGTAGCTTCTCTCGTAGTTCCTGTACAGTTTTCATGGATTCAGGAGACTGTAGGCGTCTTAACCTGTCAAGTACCTGGTCTCATCGCTGCTGGGCTCCTGGTCTTGACAATAGTTCTGGGTGAGGAAATCCAGTTTTAGACCTTCTAAGGCGATCCAGAGTTCCTATAGGTTGTAAGCATGGCAAAGGGACCAGTGTCCAAGCCCCCCCTCAGGTGTTTACAGGACAGGCGCTCAGAAGCCAGTTCCCCACACCAGGGTACAGCTCACCGGATTAACGTGGCACAGAGACAGCAACAAGCGCTTGCTGGGGGAGCTGGATGTAGAATTAAGCTGAAGGACTGGAATGGAGACAGCAGGAGGCGGTTCATCAGGAGGACAATGGCTGCTGGTGGGAGGCAGGTCAAGCAGCCAGGCAGAACCAAGAGGAGACCGGCAGGGCAAAGGCAAGGTGGGCAAAAGAGGACCAAGAGAAAGAAACCCGAGCAGGGAAAGAGATCAGAAGGAAGAGCAGTACAAGAGGTAAAGAGGTCCCATATGACTGAGGCTACAAACGTGTTAAGACGCGTCCGTGTGTTTGTGGGTTTCATGTACCCCTGCTCCTGATATGGTTAGCCTACGGTTCGAGTGTCATGGCAATGGATGATGCTCACCGGACTGCATGGGGGTGGGGTACCAGACCACACTCCCGCGCATGCCCAGCACAGAGAACATGGTGGTGCCGGCACTGCCTCCTACAGCCACCACCCTCTCTGGCAGTGCCAGTTAAGACGCTGCAGGCTGCAGCAGTGGCATGCTTGAGGCAGCATAACAGCAAGAAAGGGACACATTTCCCAAATATTGAGGAGGTTAAAAAGCAGCAGCAGTGGTAGTGATGAATTGTTGCAGGCACCGGTCACTATCAAAGAGGACCCAAAGATTGAGAGCCTTGGGCAAGAGAGCTAGCAGGTCAGGCAGGAAGGAGAGTGGCGAGGAGAAGTATGGCTTTAGAAGCCAAGAGAAAGAGGACTTCAGTTTTTGAAGAGTTCAGCATGTGGCAGTAGAGAGGCATCCAGTGATGAATTGCAGAGAGACCGTTTGTTATCTGTTCCGAGATGTGGTGAACGAGGGAAAGCAGAAAGATTTGAATGTCACCAGCAAAAAGGTGATTGTGAAAGTCAAAGAACGGGAGGTTTTCCTAGGGCAGAGGTATGGAGGGTGAAGGGAAGAGGTCCACGGACTGAACCTTGGGGGCAATGAAAGGAAGAGGGGTGGGGACAGAGGTTTGTGAGTTCCAGTAGATTTTATATCACTCTTCCAGGTCGGGGGAGACGCAGCTGAGAGCAGATTTACGAAAACCCAAGGTTCTGGAGAGTGAATGGAGAGGGGAGTGGTAGACAGTGTTCAAAATGGTAGAGAGGTCCAAAAGGATGAATACGTTCATATGAGAGGAGTAGAGTATAGAAGAGAGTTTGGAGTGGTGTGCATCAGAGAGAAAGTTGAAGACATTAGGGAGTGCAGTCTAGGAGTGTTTACTTACAGATGCCAGATAAGGCCATAATCCTCAAGGTACTTGGTGATCTGGTTGAAGCCAGTCCACTCCAGGAACTTTGAATAATGGGGAAGGAGGGAAACTGGGCCATAGTTTGGTGGAACGTTTGAGTGAGCAGAAGGGTTGCCTTAATATGGGGTAAGACCGTTTCACATTTGAAGGAGGCAGGGAAGCGTCAAGCGAAGCGAGAGAGGTTAAGGAACTCAGAGAGATCCGAGCAAGAGATTGCGACAACGTTTTGACTATTTTGGGAGCAAAATGGTTAGTAGGAGCGCAAGATGGGTTTGTGCTGCAAAGTATGGGTGCCAATTCAAAAGGAGCAGAAGGGGAGAAGTAGTTAAGAGTAGAAGAGGTAGGGGGACGAGGTGGTAGATAGAAGGTGGGATGGGGAGGGAGAGAAAGGAGGACTGTGAAAGTGTCATGAATTTTGGCAGAAGAATAGTGAGCAAAGTCATGAGAAGAAAGGGAGGAGATGATGAATATTGGCTTGGGAGCTGTGAGCAAAACTTAGAGGGTAGATAAATGTTTGCGGGGGGTAATTACAAAGGGAGGAGATCAGGTTTGTCAAGTAAAAGGATTTGGCAGAGTCCAGGGCAAAGAAGAGCTCAGTATAGGAATTCATGTATGGTAGTGGTGCATAATTTGCACCAGCATCGCAGTGCAAGGCACATGTTTGACTTGAGGATCTGAATTTCAGATGCGATCAAGGCTATAAACAGGGGACGAGAAGGAATGAAAGTGGAGGGATAGTGTTAGTCATAAGTCATGCGCAATGAAAGCCAGAAAAAAGCACAGAAAAGGCATGAATAGGTGCCAGAGATAGGAGAGGGGTCCTCGCATCCTTAAGGAAAGGGGCAAGAGAGTCCTTTCTGAATTTCTACTTAGTCATTGAAGAGGGGAGCAGAAGCCTAAAAGGTGGAGGGACCGAAAAGTGAACAATGGCATGATCAGAGGGAAATGTGGAGGAGGGGAGCAAGTGTTGTGCAGGAGGAAAGGGGGGGATAGAGGAGGTTTGAGATCCTGGGAGAACGAAAGCATCTTGTTTAAGGGGTATGAGTGCAGGGGGAAACGAGGGAGATTTGGAGGCTGGAAAGTGAGGCAAAAGTTAGACTGAGTTGAGGCTGACAGCTATAACAGAAGGGAAGGAGAAGGAGGAATGGAGCAAAGTCAAAGTGCATGCCAAAGAGTATATGAAATAGGCAAGTGAAGACAATGAGGAAAGATTGCAGTCCAAGAGAAGGTAGGTGGGTGAGCAGAAAGGGAAGGTTGGCTGAGAATTTTATTTTTTTTTAGTTGGGAAAGAATGGGGCTATTGGTAGCTAGAAGACAGTTAACAGGCCAAAACAGTCCTGCACAGTATGAGAAACACATAGGGAGAGGATAGTCAATACATAGTAGGGCTACCCATGCGTGGAAGCAGGCGTCAGGTAAATGTTGAGCTCAGCAAAGGACCGACATGAGCAAGAGTTCTAGCGCCAGGCCCTTTCTAGACCCAACAAGGTGTTCCTTTTGACTGCAGATGCCCGGGCTGGTCTGGCTGCACATGCCCAGGCTGGACACCCAGGATAGACTAAACAAAGGAGGCAGTGTGTCACATGACCCTCTGAAAACCAGATGGCTTCAGACTTGCAGGCAGGTGCTATAGGCCCAGGGAGCTTTGTTTTGTAGGCAGGACAGTCAGACGGCTGCCTTGCTGCCTAGTAACATCCTCCCCCTCCACCGATACTCAAGACAGGAAGGTATCACTCTTGATCTGAGCCAATATTACCTCATGATATATGATGTACAACAAAGGTGTCCATACAAAGTCTCGAGTGGTACGGAGTTTCTCAGTCATAGCTAATGACAAAAATGCTGTATTAGATGCGTTTGATTCTTGATTCGAACCCAGGGAAGGGTGCTTAGCCAATCAGGTGGCTGGACCAGCAGATGGAAATACACAGTGTCTGCTCGCTATTTATAGCCACCCAAGGCCCTACCCTTGCTGGTGCCATGCTGATTGTGGGAGGCAACAAGTAGCCTCTCCCTGTTGACTCCCCACATCCCCACCCTGCCTCTTTGCCCCCAAAACCATAAAATACCCCCCCTCCGCACTTATCTGCTGAACCAGAGCTTTGTGCTCCAGACCCGGCGCGCCTCCATCCCCTGGCCGCCATAGAAATAGAAAAAAGGGACGAAGTCCCTTTTCCTATGGCAGCAGCCATCTTGTCCCTCCCACCCCTATCCCGAGAGAATGGGCTTGCGCAAAAAAAGCAGAGCCCATCTCCAAGAAATAAAATTACACTATTAGCACTCTGGGGTGTGAATGGCTTTCACCCCCTAGTCGGGGGAGGCAGACATGGCCGGTAACGGCCCACAGCCCTCACCGGGGCCCTCTCTTCGTTCTGGCCTATCTAAGCTCAGGCTGGTGGGCCATTACCGCCCATGTCCTCCCGACTCACGGGGGTGAGTGTAAAAAATTCTATTTAGGAGTGACTATGGCAATTAATTTATAGCGAGACATTAAATAAATCCAAAAAAAATCTTAAAATATATTTACAGATATGCACTGTTATTATGAATGATCGAGTTTTTTTCTTCAATATTATTATTTACTTTGTTTTGTTTGCAGGGAAGCGAAAGCCCCTTCTTATACAGTCCTTGTGAGACTTGCATAGATTCAAGGCCTTGGGAGGTGGTGGTGGGATTGTCAGAGATGGGGTAACTGGCCCTGAAAGACTTTGAATTATAGGGTCCAGCCACCGCTCATAGGCCTTGGGTAGCAGACCGTTTCAGAATGGCCTCGGGTCAGCATGGCCATGGCTCATATGGACAGGTTTAACTGGCTTTGGTGGTAGGTTTTGGGCCAGTACTTGGGGGAAGTGGCCATGCATTACAGGCTTTATGGAAGGCCTGAGGTCCCAGACAGTAGGGAGACTGGCATAAGGAATCAACAGATTAGTAGTGGCCTATTAGTGGGACTGTAGTTTTGCAGATGGGCAAGGGCCTCCAAAACACTTGCATTCCTGTTAGTGGCCAGTTCTCAAGCACAGGGTTTCCCCAATTGCCAGTCAGCACCTGAAAATTAAACTAAACCCCTAGGATACTCTTTGCGAGGTGTGGTGGATGGGATGGTTTGTAGCTGCAAAGTCATTATACATGTGAGCACCGTCACAATCAACTTCTAGTGTGGGATGGAAGCACACGTCTTTGCAAAACATCAACAAAAGTAATGGTGCATTTGGGAGAAAGTTTGCACCAGAGAGTTAATATAGTCAGCGGAAATGTAATTTAAAATCGAAAAAAATTTGAATTTTGCTCTGCAACTAATGGGGCATCGCGGAGGGCGGGGTTTTTGCCTGTCACGCTTAGTTTCGCGACGTTCTGCACCTTCCAGTGAAGATAAATACGACCTAAAAGATTAATTATCGACAGAGCACAAAAGTACAACACCACAACAAGCAGAAGCGCACATGCCCTTTTGGTGCCATTTTATTTTTCCATACCCTTCATGATCCAGGAGGTAGCTGCATCTGTTTGAACGAAAAGGAGACACGCACTGGCCAAATGATGCAGAACCTCTTATATGAATGGATCGGTTGTCCAGCAGCATTTTCTTAACAGCCAAAATAGTCAGTCTTTTTGGCTGTCAGAAATATATATGTACTAATGACAGTAACAAAAAATGGTGTAGCGATCACGGACTGAGATTACGCAGCATAAGGTTTGTATATTAAAAAAAAAAATCCATCTTTCCCTTTTACTCTTCATTGCATTCAAATCACTCAATTGAAACTTAGAAGTCCAAGAATTAAAGGGTGTAAAAAATACACATATTACTAAACTTACAAGACAGATCAAAAACTTGAAGGTTCGGAAGGCCCCGCTTCATCACTCGAACTGGTGCCGTCATTTTTCGAATGCCTGCATCAGATAGACCGTTATCCCTCAGGTAGAGCTGAATAAGACTACAAGTCAAACCAAAGAAAATAACATCAAAGAGTATTCCATTGTCTATACAATTCTCAAAACACTTTACTGATATCAGATGTCACATGACCACTATAGTTACCTCAAAAGGAAGGAATGTATATTATTTTGACAGGATATAACCCTGTGGACATCAGAGGTTTTTTACGTAAGGCGCACAAACTCAAGATTGGCACTGACACAGTGGCAATGCACCGGAAACAAGTCATAATATAATAATAATGTGTTATTGTATGTAAATATGTGCTCTGTAAGGCGCTATATAAATATCACCCAACCGAAATTGGCATGTGCATCCCATGTGTGCCAGATCTGGAACATATGTGCACCGTTAGAGTGTGACCATCTCACCACCAACCACTGAGAATATGTGTCAGAACTCCCAATCGTTTGAGTGGGGGCATGTAGTCCGAGGCCTGACCACCAACTTGCTGTTTGCCCAGTCACATTAATCAACTTTGCAAAGCAAGCAGCCACCACAACAGGGCCTATGTTAATACATGTGTGTATTCCTTTTATTAACAGCCATGCTCAATACTTTGTGTGTTTCTCTCAGAAATACAAACAAGAATCTCGAAATGCTGACCCATGTCTGGCAATATCAAATATAAAGTTAGGTTTCTATGGGATCCGAGGTTTGTGCAAGCACAAACGTAGTATTTAAGGGTATACTTTAATTGAGATAAAACGATGCCTTTGGAAGTTGTGAACTCTGGCCAATGAATTAGTGGGTGGCAGCCATTTATTTTGATTTCTGGCTGACCTGCCCCAATTTTGGTGTAAAATCTATTTCCCTTCTTTTGGGTGAAATTTCCCAAAAAAGTTGGCATCACTAGTTTTACCATTGTAACCAATCTCGAAATGTGTTCAAGATCCTCATGTTTCTTTTCATGCATAGTGAAACCAAAAATATATATTCTATGAGGACATGTTGCGAGAATTCCATAGTGGTGAAGTGGCGTATGTTGGTACTACATTCTGTGGCCTTCCAACATACTGCTTTGTGAAATTACATCATTTTGATGTCACTGTGCTTCCCAAAGAGGTCTACTTGTGCGTGCTGACAAGTATCTTCTCACTCAGAGTGTACTTCGCCTTTGCATTATTATGGTCTCTGCAAATAACTTACATTTTACAGAACAGGAACGCATTTAGTCATGACAAGTAGGAAAGAGGTTCAGCTCAGATTAGTACATCAACTGTAGCATCACTCACTAACATCTAATGAAGGAAACAAGCATGTTTCCAACTACTTTAAGCCGAACCTATGGGTCTCGGACAAATTCATAGTGGAGGAGTTAGCAAGCGTATTTCTATGTCCTTCGCTCTAGGTTTCAGGGTTGCAATACATTCAGGACATACGGGAGTGAATAGTTCACACGGACCAAGAGAGGAACCAAAGAATTATCGCCCAATAGCACTCCTCGACGTTGTTGGAAAAATGTTTGGTTCATTACTTTTGGAAAGTTTCCAAAAATGGGCAAGAACCTCGGGCAAC
Source organism: Ambystoma mexicanum (assembly GCF_040938575.1). NCBI lineage: Eukaryota > Metazoa > Chordata > Amphibia > Caudata > Ambystomatidae > Ambystoma > Ambystoma mexicanum. Next base: position 1,304,993,127 of record NC_090922.1, read on the forward strand.
GAGGACCCACTGCAATCGGGATTTGTGAAGGATGCCGGGACAGCCCCAAATATCTTGTTGTTAAGCATCTTAAAAAGCAAGATTCACGAAGGAAGTCCTAAAATCCATCTGGAATTTGTTGACCTGGTCCAGGCCTTCAACCAGGTCAACCGGGAAATCTTATGGGAAAAATTAAGAGCAAAACGCTGCCCGGAAGGCATTTTGGAACCCATTAGAGCTCTTCACCAAAACACCTCCATAAGGGTACGCTTAAATCGAGAAGGGCTCTTTCAGAACAAATTCACACGGCCAGAGGAGTAACGCAAGGGTGTCCCCTTGCCCCGACGCTATTCAACGTATACCTGTGGGATATTAAAGATGGAGAACTAGTGATCCGCTCATTTCCACCAACAGTAGGAAGATCTAAGATCTCGAGACTTCTCTATGCGGACGACCTCATCTTACTGGATAACATACCGATTGGCCTGCAGCGTCAATTAAACGAGCTGGCAGTTTACATAAAGAACAACTTGGAAATTAACAAAACGAAAACCAAAGTAATGACATGGAAAAACATAACATCCATACCGAAACATTCAGATGGACCCTGAAAGGGGAGAAGATCGAACATGTGAGGGAATTCAAGTACCTAGGGGTGATCCTTAGCAACAACAGACAAGAATGTCCAATACAAAAACATCTGTTGGAAAGAACGAAAAAGCTGGCAAGTCAGGCCAAAGCGATAGACGGAAGATTCTGTCAATTCACAACAATCCCCTGGATACAATTTTACAAGGGCAAAGTGGTTCCTTCCCTAATCTATGGCGCAGATGCTATGCTGATGATTCCGCGCAAATTCTGGAAGCGCATTGAAGGGCTCTTCTGGCGAAGTACATTGAACCTACGAGCGTCAACGCCTGTTTCAACGATACGTCAAGAACTCGACTTAACATCATTAGAGTCGATGGTGGTAAGAAACACAATAATGCTACACAGAAAGATTATAATTTCCAATTGCCCAAATGTAGCGACCATTACTCACACTGAACTTGAAGACCAAAGAAGCAACTTGTTGATGATCTGGGTGAAAGAAAATCTAAAAATCCTAGAGGAGTTAGAAAGCTCTGAGGAAGAACTGTTACAAAATCCAGACAAAGTCAAACAAAAACTGTGGTAACGAGACTGGATCCAGACGACATCTCTAGAAAATAGAAGTAAACTAATAGAACACCAGCCACCAACAACAAGGAAGATAAACGACATGTCGAATTATCTAAAAAAGTTCCTGAACAGACGCCAGAGAAATGTGTTTAAGCGATTCCGAATGAATCTCCTGCTAACAAACGAAATCAGAGCGATAAGGAAAATCTCGATGGAAAACAGTTGCCGTTTTTGCAAAAAGAAGGATCAAATTGAGACATTGCGACATTTGCTACTGACATGCTCAAACTTGACGAATCTGAGAAGCAGACACCTAGCACACATATTCAAAGAGTCGACTATATGTGGAGAAGAGGACTGGTGGAATAGATTAATAGAGGGAGACAGCACCTCTTATGTGATTGCAGTTTCGCAATTCTTTGTGAACTCGAAACTTGAAGATCCCGAATGAGGCCAGATTCCTTATTTTTTCCGCCAGACAGGAAGGGAGACATTTCCTCAAGTCTACAATTAACTCAGTGCAAAGGATTATTCCTTTTTCTTACCTCTGCTTTTCATCCTCATCTTTTTCTTTCCTAAAGTTGGAATGGACATAACAAAACTGGAAAGGATGGGAAATGTTTGTTTTTCGTTATCTTGTAAAAAAATGTATTTTGTAAAAATTGAATCAAGTAAATAAAAAAATTAAAAAAATAGTTCACTTACTCAGGTCATGTCATATGCAAGATGATCAAACAAACACCAACTGGGTGGTATCAAGTCGGACCTTACGTATTCGGGAGTCAAAGCAAGGAATAATGCAGGTTGGACATTTCTCACAGCATGTGGCAGGACTTCCACTGTGTCACTCATAGCACCATCTTTATAAACTAGTTAAAAATATCTGTTAAGAAGCTTAAAATAATATGAGGTACACTTTTTGTTAGAGGTCGCTGGCATAGATCACATAGCTTACTTCATTCATGGGTGCAAAAGCTAACCTTATTCCTTCATAAAGTTATGTCTGTAGGTACTCGATTTATTGGTCGGGCTGAATCTCCTAAGGTTTTACAGTAACTTGTAGATGGGCACAGGACCATTGTGTGGATTTCAGAGGTGTAGTTATGTGGCTTAGTTAGTGCAGTAACATTTTAATGCAGGCAAATCCCTAATTCGGAAGAAAGACTGCTTTCGAAATTAGATAAAAGCTTCATGGTAGAACATGCATATGCATGTCTGTACAAAACAGCTTGGTGTATGCCTGAATTGCAAAGAAAAGAAATGCTCTTGCATTCGTTTCTGGTAAATATTTTCAACTTTCGGCTGTCGCTTTTTGGTTGTAATCCTACTCTAAGCATGTCGGTTTTGACTAGGATATGTTCTCTGGTCGAGCACTTTACTGCAACTGCCGATCATGAAATTAAACAATTTTTATTTCACTTCTAACAAAATGCCTACTAATGAATTGGCTATGTGAAACATCATTACTTACACTTCCTGTAGTGTGTCAAGAGTCAAGTAACCATCAGTGCAATGCAGGTGTGATTACCTAGATAAGGGTTCAGTGGTGAGGTGTTCAAGGAGTTCATGGCCATCTCCAAGTTTGCAAAAAGAAAGGTCAAGGCTCGTCAGCTGTTGGAAGGATTTGATGTCTTCTAGTTTTTCAGATACGACAAGATGCCTGTTTTAAATGAGGAAAAGCGAAAATTACTATTTCGAGAGACAGTGCATGTCGGTACCCCCTTTTTTAAAATTAAGTGCGTTTGGCTACACAATAAGCCTTTTGCACCAACAATATAAACGAGTCGTATTTGATAATACATATTTAATCATGACAATAAAATGAGTGAATACAAAAGAATAAAAATACATCAAAACATAGTCACTATCTAATAACACTATTAAATGTGTTCCGGGAAGTTGCTCGATGTCAAAAAGAAAAAAAAAACAGGATGAATTCATACAACATTACAATATAGGCTGAATGGTCCAGGAAAATCAAGCAATGTTAAAATGAAGTGCCCATTCACAAATACAGAAAGAAGCTGCTGTAATCATTGATGATTCTGCCGAATAAATAGCCGATCATGATTCATCAGAGCGTAGACTGTCTAATGCACTGGCAGAATTCCCATATCCCCCAATATAGGGTTGCTCCAGGCTACGACAACTTGTCAAAATATGCCTGATAATTTCTCATCGACAGACGGCAAAGCCTGGAATCATGGGGATACCTTTCAAAGCACCACAATGTTCGAAAACAGAAAGAATATTACATTTGTGATATACGGTCTTAGAGCAATGCTATGTGGCTCAATGAGGTAACTGCGAGGAAGACTGGGAGAGAAGCTCTGTTTAGGAAACAGCACACAACTCTTCTTCAGGGTTAACTTTATTATCGACTGAAAGCAATCCCACAGCAAGGTCTTAGTCTTCAATTTAGAGAAAAAGGCAACTGCTTCTTCCTCTATCAGAATAATCATATCAACTGCATCAGGATGGTCTGTGAAAGAAGCAGCTAAACTCACTATATGCTCGATTCCCTGGTCTGATGCGTTCATTCTGAGCAAAGACTTCTGTTAAGGATTTCAATCAGGCAATACACCCAGGTCTCGCCTAGCATGTAATGCACCAATGAAATACTTATTTATTGTGTCTATAGGTTCAATATTCTGAGTGATATACCACTCATCACACCCTTTTCAAAATACCCCCAGGTCACAGTGGACCAGGAATCAGGCTGGTTGGTAAAGGTATTAGTTATTTATTTAAAATTCAAATCACACCAATTTTAATATATATATGGGGCAGAAATCACCAATGTGGTGACAATACAAATCAGAAGTAAGGCAACTGAATTCACTTATAGCAATACAGAACAGAAAAGACAGGAAAAAGAACAGTTTTGGCTTGTGAAAAGATAGCGCTTAGGTTAAGATTTCCCCCTGCAAAGTTTTTAATTCACAGATGAGCAATTCTACACAGAGGTAAGTAATCAGCAGGTATTCAGGAATAAAAGAACAGTATATAGAGTTTGAATGCAATCCTTCCTCCCCAAAGAAGAGAGAAAAGCGTTTGAACATTTACACATTTAAAATGACAGTTGAAATGGCTATGAAAAACAATGAAAAGTGTGCAAAAATCCTTAAAATGATAAAAATAATTCCTATGGGAGCAACACTAAAAAGATCCTAACAAACAAACGACAATACACACTTCGAATCAGAATGGAAGTTTGGAAATACTTTGAATGGGAAAACACACGTGGAAAAGCTTTGCAGAAATGCGAATTCCCACCTAAATTTCACTATGCGATTTTTAATAAAAACGGGTCAAATGCACTGTTTCGCAATGGATTGAATTGGCTCTTCTTGTCACTGGACACTGTAGATTAGCGGGATGGTGAGTTTCAGCAGGCAAGCATGATTGGTAGTGAGCCAGACTGGATCAGAATTTCCTTTAAGTTTTTGGGGATGGTTTCAGGATTTGGGCCTAGCTGAAAAGAGTTCAGCAAATGCTGATGCCTTGGTTTTGCAACGTAGTCTGGATCAGGACAAGATGAAGAATTCTGGAACAGGGCGTCACGCGGAATCAGGATGTAGTCAGTAATCAGTGTGTGTCTGTGTGTTGTGAGGTTCCCATGTTTATCATGCCAAGTGACATCACTAAGTTTATGGTAGGGGCAGAATTACAACCCACCCAGCTGTGATTGTTTCAAAGGCACTTGTTTTCTTCTGGTTGGAAGACAGAAAGGGCTATCATATTTATGATGTGCCAAAATGTAACTTTCCCACAAATACACATTTCTATACTTATGCCCTCTAATAAAATCAGACACATGCATTACATATTTTATGGGTTACATTTAGATCCAACTCCTACGTCAGTGAGAGCTGGCTTTGTCTTTCTGTGGAATTTTGATAATTTTAATCATAAAGATTTGGCCTAACATTTCCTAATTCAGTACATATCTGTGCAATCACCCCTAGAACACAGGTATACAATATTAGCTTTGTAGCATTAATAGTCTTGGTGCAATTAGTGTTTCTTTATAACTTTTGTTCCTTATGCAGTACCAGGTTCAGTCACGTCTTCAAAGAAAGAGCATAAAACTAGATTTACAACCACCAACTTTTTATCCTCCTTCATGTGGCAAAGTTAAAGGTTTTTAAAGCTTAAGTACAAATAGTCATTTAACCACCAAAAGTTCTTAGCAGTTTTTTTCACTTTTCTTTCAATTGGCAACAGCTGTCAAATTCCTTTGATCAGGGTGAGGGTCATCCTCCTTGAGAGGAAAGTTTCCTGCCCGTCCCCTGTAGGGAGGAGTGTTCAAACTTGCCATTGTCTTTAGCTGAGTTCCAGACAAAAGTCTGATGGGTTCTTTGTCATGTGTATGCGAAAACCTCCCAGCAGCAATTAAGCCTTTCCTGCCAGTAGTAAGGTGTCAACCATTCCCCCATTCCCAGGCTGAGGCTGTCAGCTCAGAATTAAATATTTAATTAACTCAAGACTGGGTTTTGACTTTAAGTTACCTACTTCTTCGTTAACACATATAAATGAACACAGTTTATAGGTGAATTTTGACATTTAAAGAATTAGGCCTCTCACAAAAACATGCTTTTAAACAGCCAATTGTGCACTTCCTTCCTGAAAAACACATTTAAACTGAGGCTTTTACATCAGATTTTCCTCTGCAGCACACACATTTTATTCAGCATTATTTCTGTCCTTAAGTGCTGGGATTTGTCTGCAGTTTGGATGCATGTATCCAGCCTTTGCTTGGAGTTCTCTCTGCACAGCTGAAATTGTTACATGTTGCCATTTTAGCCGCATTTTTCCCTGTGGAACTGAAAACAATGTTGCTGGGCTGCTTTTTCATGAAATACATTTCTTAGCTGCTGTCAGTCTGGGAGGCCCGGCTCCACTGAGCCCCTCAATCCAACACTGGGTGATCTGTAACCCTTTTACTCTCAAGGATTCACTGGAAAATCAATGGATCTAGCGCCAAAACAGCACTTTGAAGGTTGCAAAGCTGCATTTTAAAAAGCATTTTCGGTATTTAGCCCCATTCTGTGGCCTTGGTTCATGTTAAATGTCACACACTGGCATGCTCCTGCAGTGAGAATTCTGTTTTCACCCCCACTTTGACTGTGTGTGGTAGGGGTGTGCAGCCTTTTGTGGTTGTGACCCACACATAGTTTTGCAGATTTTTGCGCACACAGGGGTTAGCGCATCCATTTCTGGCTGTTTCTTTCCCCATTGTAGAGTGGTGCAGTGCGGCATGTCGGAATGGGTCAAAATATCCCACACTTCCAGCAAATTCATTCTGAGCAGAGACTTCCAGCAAATACTGCACCTTACTTTCTGGCCAAGGTATTTTGGCCAACAATAAGCATGTGGCAATGTTCCAAAGCGAGATAAGAGATGGGGGGCTCTAGCTCTAGCCTCATTGCCTCCAGCGGTAGCTCAAGGTAAGCCCAGAGTATAGAACTTAACAGCTTCCCCTCCACTTTATTGAGGCTTTCAACATGACAATAGGGCAAAACCTCTAGCCCATATAACACTCCTGGAATACACACTTATTGTAAATCTCAAACATACCTTCCACAGATTGACCACCCTGTTCTGTTTATGAAGTTTTAGATGACCTGCCACTTCATGGAGGTTTATGTTACGCTCAACTGGTATCCACAGGGGCGGCACACGATACTGGATGGAGGTCGAAGCGCTATCCCGGACCCCTCTCTGCTTGGTTATGTGCCAGACGTTAAGGAGAATGGAGGGTTAAGATACTGGTTCTGTGATGGGTGGACTCCCACCTCCCTCTGGTCCAAATCCCCTCCCTTGGGGTTATTGCTCACCTTAGGTTTTTGTGCGTTGAACTCTCCGTCCTGCGTCTCTGTGCAGGGTCGCGTGGTTGGTGCGGGCGTTCCGTGGACCTAGTTGCTTCACTGGTCCGTGTGCCCTTATGTCGGGTCCAGACCTGCTGGGACTCTGACTGCTGTCTTCCAGCTGAGTTATAATGTCTTTTCCGTCTTTATTCTGTCTCTTTCTTTCCCTCCGTGTTCTCTGTCTTCTCAGCTTCTTGCTCCACTATGCTGTTCCCTAACAATGTCTCAGGGAGTGTTGCGATCTCGGAGTTGCTGCGCCGATGGCGAAGACCACAGTGAGTTATTGATGCGCGGAGCACTGCGCTGTTTATTGGTGTTAATTGCTAACCTGTGTTCTCTTCTCTTCTTTGTACAAGTTGCAGTGATGTTCCGGAGTGATGAGCGATTGAAGCGCTGCTTGCCCGGGTAAGTGCTTTGTTAATGCTGACCTTGTTCCTTCTCCCTTGCAGGTTGCAGCGAACTCCGGAGATGGGCGAGGTAAGCGAAGCGCAGGATGGATTCAAGACCGGTTACTTCACAGGCAAGAGCTTGCTAATGCTGTTCTTGTTCTTCCAGGATATTAATGGAATCCGGATCTAGGGTTTCAGGATCAGGCTGATAGAGAAATAGATGAGCACGAGCTGGACACAGTGAGCATTATGCTGCAGGAGTGCAGAATAACGCGAAGTGTGTTCTGCTGTTTGGGTTTGATTTAAATAGCCCAGGTAAAGTAGTTCCTAGCCAAGTAGTTCCAGGCCCAGCCACACCCAAAACACTGGAGTGCATGGCTTGGTTCTAAAGAACTGAGCTGTGTAGTAGGCCTCCATGTTGGATTAAGGTCCAAAACTGGTATTGTTTTATTCCTGATAATGAGCCTGGCGCCAAAGGGGCTGTTATACCTGAGGGGGTCAGGGGCATGGATCGTGACAGTTTAGGGGGGATAACCGCGTCATAGCCGGTCAAATAGCACAGCGAATAGAGCGCTCGCTTTGGTATCCGTGCAGAACCTGCTGACGCAGGTTCGAATCCCGACAGGGCCAAACTAGCATTTCATTCTTCAAAGGTCGATAAATGAGCACCACACACCATGGGTAATAATAAGCAGATCTCAGATACCTGAGGGTTTGTAGCGCTATATAAAATGCTAAATTATTATTATTATAGAAAGAGACTGGAGGAAGTTTCTTGATTAGGAATTAAACAACTTCAAAGTTGTCATCCCCTATTTGCTAAGACAATGTCTTTTTATTACACCCATTCTTGCCAATTATCATAATTTTCGTTTTTCTCTGGTTAATATTAAGATTATTGGTGGTAGCATAAGTGCAAAGAGCATCCGTGGAGCAGTGCAAGCCCAGTGGTGTTTGGTTTAATAGCACGGTATCATCGGCATATGAGAGCCAAGCAATGCGCTCACTGCCAAGTTTGGGATGAAAACTGACAACCACGAAGCGTATCGTCCATATCGGCTCCATATAAATTGTAGGATAGAATAAGTCATTTATAACGCACCTGTACACAAGTGTTTCTAGGAGCGACAAGACAAGGGAGGGAAGACAGAGGGAGGACAAGACAACAACCTTACTAGATGACTTAATAGATGTGTCATTCAGATGGTGCAAGTGCAAGAACGAGAAGTGCAAGGAGAAAGGGGAAGTGAAGTGTAAGGGAGAGGGGTGGGGAAAACAGGACGGACAGCAATGTTCCGAGTAAGTGCAGCCATGGCAGCGCAGCTCTGGGTAGTGCAAGGAGAACAAGGGACTGCAGGGTTACCGTTACAGCACCTACGTGTGTGGTAGGCCTAGAGGCAGTGCAAGGGTGATCAAGAAAGAGCCTGAAACCCAGTGAGACAGAGGGTAGCCAAGCACCCAGTCGGTACAGCAGACAGGTCAGGTAGGTTAGCAGGGGAGGGAAAGAGAGAAAGCAGAGAAGAAGAGGAAAGTTTTGAGCTGCTTCCGGAACTTCAGGTGGTTCAGCTCAAGTTTGAGAGGGGCGGAAGGCCATTCTACAGGGAGGCACCAGCATAGGAGAATGATCTACCCCCCACTCTCTGCCTGGAGAAGCATCTAACCCTTAGAGAGTTGGAGGTAGCAGGGTGAAGTGCTCGCGAAGGACGGTATTTTGGAAGTGTGCGTTGAATGAAGTGTGGACCCCGGCCCAAGAAAGCCTTGTGGACAATACACAGAGTGTTGAACTTGATCCTTTTAGCCTTGAGAGATACGGTCCCTTGGCTTGATGCCAAGGAAAAGTCTTGCAGTCCTGTTCTGGATTAGTTGCAGAGGGCGGAGAGTAGAGGACAGTAGATTGAGGAAGAGGCTGTTGCAATAGTCCCACCTAGAGAGAACCAGGGCTCTGGAGACAGTGAGCTTCTGGGGGAAAGTAAGAAAGGGAAGAGTCCCTTTGAGGAGGTGTAGCTGGTAGTGGGACTTCTTGGCGACGTCTGAGATGTGAGAAGAGAAAGAGAGCGGAGTCGAAGAGGACACCAAGGCTTTTTGTCTTGCAGGAGGGTGAAGGAAGAGGGCCCAAGGCGGATGGCCAGAGTGAAAGGGAAAGCAGGTGCAGGGGTCCCAAGGCAGGGTTCCCAATGAGACGGATCTCTGCCTTACTGGCATTAAGGCAGAGATTGCTGGAGGCAAACCAATCCTGAATGGCGGAGAGTCAAGAATGAGCGACAGAGAGGAGGCTGAGGGAAGCCTGACTGAAAGCTGTGTGCCATCCACATAACACTGAAAGTTAGAGGAGAAGGTAGAGATCAGGAGAGCCAAAGGGGCCAAGTAGTGGTTGAAAAACCAGGGTGAGAGGATAGAGCGCTGGGGAACGCCACAGGTAGAGACAGAGGTGGCAGAGAGAACGAGACCAGGTTGGACCTCGGAAGGGTGGTCCATGTGGAAGGAGGTCAGCCACTCCAGGGCCTCATCTGTGAAGCACATGTTCTCACAGAATTGATTGATCAGGATGGCATGATTGACCGTGTCAAAAGCAGAGGAAATATCAAGGAGGATAAGGACAGAAGGAATGCTGGAATCAAGGTTAGAGAGCAAATCTTCACTGGTGTTCAGGAGAGCAATTCCCGTGCCTCTGGCAGCTCTGAAGCGAGACTGATGGTCATGGAGACAACCAACAGAGTAAGCTGGGAGATGGCCAGCTTTTCCAAGAGTTTGCCCAGGAAAGGGGTGATGGAGATTGGGCGATAGTTTGCTGGGTAGGTAGGATCGGCAGACGGATGCTTAAGGAGGTGGTGTACAAGGGAGTGCTTAGCGCAGAGGGGAAGTTCCAGTGGTGAAAGAGTGATTACAGAAAATCATCCAAGGGTGTCAATATGATCCTTGATGGTTGTGGAGGAGCAGGGGAGCATCTGTTTGGACGACACTTTCATAGATCAGACTTGTCTAGAAACCTCGTCAGGTGCTGTCAGAGAGAAGGAATGTTTAGATGGATTTCTAAACTCCAACCTGGTGGGCACAGGTTTAGGAGGCAACCCTCAGTTTAGTGAAACAGGGGAGCTTTCTAGACAAGCTAGACCAATCTAGGTAGCTTGGCAGGCGGTCAAGACTACGTCTCAGGAGTGGTGAAAGTGATCAGAAGCCCTCAATGAGCACATACAGCAACAAACCAAGTGTATATGAAAAATAGCTATACATTTATTGTCAGCCAGACCAAATAGACGCAAGAAACTTTGGCAATGAGAAAAAGTTATCATACAAATCCTTAAAAAAATTAGAAATATATATATATATATATATATATACACACACAACACAGTTCCTAATTCAATTTCAACTGGAAGAAAGAATCCACAACCTCTGAAGAGAGGGTTAAGTTAGCGCACAAATGGCATTAGGTCATTCTTCAGTGTTTGTTCCCTAACTTTCAAGTCCAACCCTAAGAAGTGGGAGCCTTATGCTCAACAGTACGGTTGTGCGTAAAAACGCACGATTGTGCAGATGAACAAAAAGCAGGTTTTCTTGTGGGGCTGTAGCAAGTCAGAAGAGGCTTGAGGAGGTGAAAAATTGGTTCCCACTATCTGAGTAGGCCCTGCCCTTGGCGGCAAAGCAGTGTTCAAAAAGGTGACAATAGATGGGGAGCACAGGCTAACCCAGCCAATTTCAAATACCATTAAGGGATACTCGTGTGTAAAAACGATGAGCCGTGCCAGGGGGACACCGGTAAGTTATGCAAGTACTCACCGACCCTCGGCACAGTCCGGACCAAACTTAGCCACTCTAGTCAAGGTCGCTAGTAGGTTTGAGTCCTGCAGTTTTGCGGGTGCTATGGCTCTCAGCGGCTGCGGTGGAGAACGATGGTCCGTGACGTGACAGTTGCCTTTTCTCAGCTTCCGAAGAAGATCTGAAGAAAATTCTGGTGCAACTGGCTACAGGGCACAGGAGAGCAGAACAGCAGGGAACTATAGCGACCGTCACCACCAGGTAGTGACGCGGGGACCATGGATGCGGGCAGTGTTACGGACACAGAGGAGCTAGGCCTGCGAAATGTGGAGGGAGAATACACAGGACCACAAGCAGGCGATGTCCCAATTCTCGGTACTGCACTCAAAATGGCGGCGGTGCTGCAGATTACCTGGAGGTAGAGCTGGCCAATTAGCTGGATGGCCCAGGAGCACTTCTGAAGGGGCTCATTCGGTGGGTACGCAGGGGGTCAGAGAGGGGTCAGAGAGTAGTTGTTCCCACTACTCCAAAAGGGGCAAAGCGCCTTGGCAGGCCTTATTGATCGAAGAAGAAAGAAGGTGCCCGCCGGGACAGCAGAGGGCAAAGACTGCCAAAACCTTCCAAAGCGTCTCCGGCGGTTTCACAAGTCTGTTTGTTCGGGTAGGAGACTTGGCTCCTTCTGTAGTTGAGTGAGAACACTGGTGATCAACCTGGAATGGCTGCAGAGCCCCTTCGCTTATACAAAATTAGCTTTACGCCATAATCGAGGACTTCCAATAGAAGATCTGCTTACTTGCAGGCATCCCAGATGTGGACAAATCATGGCCGACAGTGGTCTCAGTCATTCAGGCTTTCCAGACTACCTGGCACCCGTAGTGTGGATTGGGACTAGACAGTCCCAGCCCTCTTGATGTGGACACATACGTGACAGGCAGAAGCCTGCAAAAGAGATCCGTTTTCGCGGGAGCTGCATGCCCAAATAAGAAAAGCCTGGTTTACTTGACCTGGGTGAAGTGAAGGGTCACTGTGGGACAGCACAGAATTTTGTGGCTTGGCCATTTTCGGACTTGGCCACAGTCTTGAGACAAACACTGTAGGCACAGTTTAACTCAGTAAAAAGAAGTAAAATATTATGAAAAGTAATGGAGCCATCAGTTCGTCCCAGGCACATTTGTACAATCCTTCGAGGTTATCTAGGACCATAAAACAAAAGGGGACGCCAGCGCGCGGTACTGGGAGGTTCATTGTGCACAGTTAAAAAGTTACCAAAAAATGGCAACATCGGCAAAGACTATGGAAAACAGTTTCCCAGTACTGACAGTTTGAAGAACGTGTCAGTTTCTCCATAACAAGTAAGCAAAATCCCAGGGGAGTTCAGCTAAAGACTGGGCTCCACTGGGAAAAGTCAGGTTAGGATAGCCAAACAAAAGCAAAAGGTTTGGGGGGGAGGGGCTCCATAATGGAGGGAAAAATGCACATACATGGAACCTTTCCTAACACTCGCCCCTCACAGACTAAGCACAAGGGGAACTAATCCACCCCTTGAAAGGCTGTGCTCAATGGTGAAGTCAACCCCTTGCAGGCTTATGGACCACCTGACCAACTTTGGATTTTCTCTCTTCATGTTCATTATCCACTTTAAGGGTTTATGGTCAGTTTGAAACATTCTTTCTCCAAGGTGGACCACCTGAGCTCTTTGTCCTTAAACTGGCGACAAATTAATCCAATTGGGTGTTCCTTGCCTTTCTCATCTATTTGTGATAGTACAGCACCTATCCCAGTGTCCGAGGGATCGGTCTGCACAATAAAAGCAGGTTTGTAGTCGGGGGCCCTGAGGACAGGGGCCTGACAGTCTTTTAAGCCATTGAAGGCATTCTCACTCCTCAAACCAAGAGACCTTCTTAGGCTTCTTTGGAGTAGTGAGAGCAGTCAAAGGGGCAGCTATGGTGGTATAGTCTGCCATGAAATTTCGGTAGTACCCAGTGAGTCCTAAGAAAGCTCTCACTTGGGTTTGGGTAGTGGGGGTAGGCCAGTCTTGTGCTGCTTGTTCTTTACTGGATAGATGCTGAATCCTCCCTCCACCTACTTCATGTCCAAGGTAGACCACTGATCATTGACCAATCTGGCACTTGCATGTTGTTTCCAGGTGGCACTGGAGACTGCTATATCATCCAGATAAAGGCGCATTATAAATAACTAATATAATAAAATGGTGGCAAGAACGTTAAAGCAATTCAGTTCTTACAACCAGAAATACACCTTACAAAACATCATCTACATATGTTGCTGTTTCTTTCTCCATTCCACCATAGTGCACACCTGGTTGTTGACAATTTGAGGCACATTGCATAGAAGGAAATGCCTTTCCAACAGAAGCATCTATCCAGGCACAAATGACTTGAGTTCCTAGTCAAAAACAAATGTGTATGACATAACTTGTCTGACAAACTGGGAGGAATGGGGAAAGAAATTCCTCAGAACTAGTTGCACACAAGCAAAAAAAATGCTGAAAATTAAAGGATTTCTCCTAAAAAACGATTCTGTGATGACAATTTACGTTGTTGGAGATTATAACATTTATTGATCCTTCGTCTTAAGGTGCGCCACCCAATTACACAGAGGTAGATGAATACTTGACCAAAGCATTTCGGACCTAATGGCACTTCATTAGGGGTGGGCTATATGTATGGTCTTTTATGCAGAATATCTTAGATGGAGGTAACCATAGGCTAGAGATCAGTTAAAAATGTTGATCTTACAGCAGCTGCTCGACTCACAGCACACTGCAGCCATAAAATAATGCGAGCCAGTTGCTGCTGGAATTCAATGTACAAAATGTGACAACGTACATAAACGGATAGTTTAAGAGTGACAAGCAGTTGTAAGGAAGGCATGGTATCAAAGCAAGACAGACACAAGTGATCACAGTTCAATGGCGTTTATTAAACTGTAAAAATGGGTGAAATAACGCTCTGCCGTCAAACACTCAACTGACCACCTCGACTTCCTCCTCACTCCTCCCTCCTGATGGGTGATCTAAACATCCCTTTCGACTCTCCCGACTCCTCAGGTCCTTTCCGCAACCTTTGTGACTCTCTTGCCCTTTACATCCTTCCCTCCGGCCCCAAGCACACCGCGGGCCACACTCTGGATGCGCTCATCTCTACTGACATCACTCTCTCTACCCCTCTCACTACCTCCCTTTCTTAGACTGAACACTCTTTTCCATACACACCTTAAGCTCTCCTCTCCTCTTGCAGTAAGACATCCAGCACAGCCACTGGGCTTCAAAGTTAACAGACCCATGAAAAAAGTACAGTGGCTGCCTTTGCCTCCTCCTACTCTCCTCCACCTACTCCCTTGGCTGACTCCAACCCTGACACAGCCCTCGTTAAACTCAATCTCTCCATCTCCAACACCCTTGACACGCTTTCCCCTGAAGCCTTCCAAAAAGTGCAATTATTGGTTCGACTCCGACCTGGCTATCCTTAAACACAAGTGTAGGGCAGCTGAGCGGAATTGGAATGCGTTGGGCAAACCATCTGACAAACTGGCCTGCCGCCTCCTTCAAAGGCATTATCGACTCTGCATCTGCACCCAGAAAAGAGTCTATATTCAAGCCTGCATCTCCATGGCATCAAATAACACGGCGGAACTCAAGTTTTCAAGGAGCTGGCCAATCCTACAGCTGCATCTTCTTCGATTACACCCACCCAGGACCTTTGCTCAGCCCTGGCTGCAAACTTCACCACAAAAACCCAAGGCATCCTTTCCACCATCACTTCCACACCACAGCATACACCAACACTGGAGCCTCCCTTGTCCCCCCCGCCACTTACCCGCTTCTCTCTCACCGGTCACACCGGTTGAGGTTTACAGACAGGTTCGATCTATGAAGGCTTCATCTAAACAGGTGGACCCCTGCCCCTCAAAAACCATTAAAGACAACATCGACTCCCTCACTCCAGCCTTGGCTGATCTCTGTAATCTCTCCTTCTCCAATGGAGTTTTCCCAACTGCACTGAAGCACTCCCTTGTGCATCCTATGCTCAAAAACCCCTCTGGCGATCCCTCCATTCCGGCAGACTACAGCCCCATCTCCATCACTCCCTTCAAGGGCAAACTCCTAGAGAAACTGGCCATCTCTCAGCTGACCCTACACACTGAATGTATTGGTTGCTTCCATGACCATTAATCTGGCTTTAGAGCATCCAAAAGCATGGAAACTGCTCTTCTGAACACCCACGAAGGCCTGCTCTCAAATCCACCCGTGAAGGCCTGCTCTCAAATCCACCCGTGAAGGCCTGCTCTCAAATCTTGACACTAACACCCCATCTATCCTCATTCTCCTTGACCTCTCCTCTGCCTTTGACATGGTTAACCACAACATCCCGATTGCACGTCTGTGACACCCTAGGAATTATAGGTCAGACTCTGGCGTGGTTAACCTGCTTCCGCTCCGAGTACTCTTCACAGGCGGAACTACGAGCCTTTCACTCAACCATCACTATCTCAACCTGTGGCGTTCCTCAGTGATCTAACCTATCTTCCTGGTTCTTCAACGTCTCTATGGCTGCCCTGGCACAAGTGATTGCCACCTTCATCTACAAATTCCAGTCCTATGTGGATGACATGCAACTATCTTTCAGGCTACCCTCAGCTACCTCCTCCTCCTTCTCCTCCTGTCTGCTATTTAGTCATGGTGTGCTGCAAACGACCTCTGCCTCAACGCCAGTAATCCAGAGTTCATTCACATTGCAACCCCTGCTCCTGCTTTACCACATTCACTCTGGCCGGCCCTCCCTTGGCCCTGCACCTGCACCTGCACCCGTGAAGCAAGAAACCTTGAGGTCATCTTCGATTCCATGCTCTCCTTCTCCTCTTACATTTCTGACATCTCTAAAAAGTCTATCAACCATACCTCCTCAGGGGTACTCTACCCTTTCTCACTTCCCCCTAGAGGCTCACTGTCTCCAGAGCCCTGGTTCTCTCCAGGCTGGACTATTGCAACAGCCTCTTCCTCAACCTCCCTTCTTCTGCCCTGCACCCTCTGCAACTAATCCAAAACAGAACCGCAAGACTGATTCTTGGCCTCAAGCACAGGGACTACATCTCTCCTGATCCGAAATCCCTCCACTGGCTCCCCGTGGCTGCATGGATCAAATTCAGGACCCTTTGTATTGTCCACAAGGCTTTTTGGGGCCTCGGACCCGCCTACCTTCAACGCTGCCTACCTAAATACTGCCCCTTGGATCCCTCCGCTCATCTACCTCCAACCTTCTGCAAAAGAGCAGGTTCTCCAAGCAGAGATTTGGTGGGAGATCCTTATCCTCAGCAGGTGCCTCCCTCTGGATAGCCTCACTGCCACCCTACGTCTTGAGCCGGATCTCCAAAAATTCTGTGAACTCCTTAAGACCTCTTCTCTTCCTTCTCTCTCGCTCTACCCAGCTAACCTAGTTCTCTGTCCTATCCCTCTCTCCCCCCATCCCTTACAGCATGCTGACTGGCTGCCTCATGTACCTCAGTCTCACCGGTCCCCGGCACCCTCGCCAGTCCTCTCTCGCACTTGCCTCAGGGCCCTACAACCCACCCACACTCAACGCACTGAGAAATTAACCCAAGAGAGTGGCTTGCTCTGCACTTACCCTAGTCTCAACCGACAAGGTGCACTTAGACCCTCCCCTCCCTTTCACCCTCTGTGCACTTGCTCGATCCTTATGCACCAAGCCTGAAAATCGTCTGTCCGTTTCTCTGTGTCTTCACCCCTAATTGTACTGTTAAAACTTCAGAATCGCCATCAGGCCTATTTGCTATATCCCATAATGTTAAATGTATTTTATGCACTGTGAACACTATTATCGTCTCATATGTTCAAGGGCTCTGAGCGACTGTTGTATTTTCCCTGTGTCCCTACCCTCCTTGAGCGCTTTGAAACACTTGCCTGTGTATAGGCGCTATATAAATAAACAATACAATAATTTAAACCTAAATATAAGATGGGAGCAAGCTACAACCATCAAATAATAATAATACAGTCCTACTGGAGTCAAATAAAAGGGCCTATACTAACAAAAACCCATTGCCAGACCTTACTTCTAAATACAAAATAGTGTGGGCTAATGCTCACAAAGAAAGAAAGAAGTGTTTTCAAAAGTATAAGTCAGGATGTTATAGCCACGTTTTCCCTTCCCCACTTTTGAAGCACGGGACAAGCACATTTCTGGGCTTCACCGGCCTGAGTTTACAGTTTCTTTTTCTCCTATCAGGGCCTTCTGTGCCCAAGTCTCTTTTATGCAAAGTGTCTTGCTTCCGAGGGCCTGATGCATCACAAACAACAAACAAAAAGTTCCTTCTTTAAATCTTCATGTCGGGCGATTACTCTTCACCTGAGGATCCCCTCAACCGGGCTCTGATCCCCTTTGATAACGTCAGCCTCCCTCAATCAGCTTACGACCATCAACTCACTGTGGCCATCCCTCAGTCGGGTTCAGGTTTATCACCACAATTTAGTTCATTTAGCTTTTCAATTTATCATCATCTTACAGTATTCAGGAGTCTCGATTTATTCATTTGTCACTTATTAAGCGATTATACAATTAGCAAAACTGTTTCAAAACAGGGTGGGGGGAAGACCATGAACTACAGCAAGGATCAATAATAGTACAAACAAGAATGAGAATAAGGGAAGGGGAGATGTACCTGCTATGCCTTGTGAGTGTTCTGAACGTGCAAGTGCAGAGGGGGTAGGGGTTATGGATAAGGTGCTTTAAATGCTCATGGAGAAGTGCTCAGGGTAAGTGCTAAGAGGAGAAGAATATAAGTGCAACCAAAGATGAGTGGGTGAGCCAAGTAAGTGCAGTAGAAAGACAGCGGCTGGGATGAGAAATGGGAGGGCGGGAGGGTTAAGGACCTGAGAACACGCAAGGGCTCTGCATATCAGTCACGCTGCTGTAAGATTAGCAGGGAAGAGAGGAGGAGATTGAGGAGGTAAAGAGAACTGTCTTGAGGTTTTTTCAGAGGTCTTACTCAAGAAGGAAAGGGAGGCTGTTCCACAGGAGCGACCCAGCCAAGGAAAGTGTTCGCCCACCAGCTCGGTTTAGCAAAGCGCTTAACACACAGGGAGTTGGTGCCGGAGGAACAGAGGAGTCTAGAAGGAGAGTATTTGGTCAGGAAGTGTTCAAGATAGAGTGGGCTACGGCCCCAGATAGCCTTGTGTATGATACAGAGGGATTTGAATTTAATCCAACCGGGAGCTAGTGTAGGCTTTGTAGAGCAGGAGAGATGCAGCACCTCGGATTGAGGCCAAGGATAAATCTCGCTGCCCTATTCTGGGTTAGCTGGAGGGGGGTTGCAGGGTGGAGGAAGGTAGATTAAGGAGGAGGCTATTGCAGTAGTCTAGCCTGGAGCGACCCAGAGCATGGGTGACATTGAGTCTCTGGGGGAAGGCGAGGAAGAGAAGAATCTCTTTGATAAGGAAGAGCTGCACGTGGGACTTCTTGACAATGTCCTGGATATGAGGGATGAAGGAAAGGGAGGAGTCAAAGATGACTCTGAGATTCTAGCTGCAGTGAAGGGGATAGGGGAGGGGCCCATGGAGGAAGGCCAGAGTGCAGGTAGGAAGTATGGTGCAGGGGGCCCAATAAGGAGAAACTCTGTTTTTCTGGCATTGAGGCAGAGGTCATTGGCAGTGCACCAGGCCTGGATGGCAGAGAGGCAGTCAGGGATGAAGGAGGGTGCACGGGCGTCCGTGGGAAGTTTGAAGAAAGGTTGTGTATCTTCAGCGTAACGTTGGGAGAGAAGGAGGAAATGAGTCGTGCCAGCAGAGAAAGGTATATGTTAAAGAGCTAGGCCGATAGAATGGAGCCCTAGAGGACACCACAGGTAGCGGAGGAAGAAGGGGAAGAGAAAAGAACCAGAATGGTTTTGGAGAAACGGTCAGTAAGGAAGGAGCAAGTCCAGTGCCCATTCCGAGATGGCAAGGATGTCATGGAGCCTTTTTATGAGGATGGAATGATTCACTGTGTTAAATGCTGTAAGAGGATTCAATTCAACACTACAGCTAAGTCAATGCCTAGTCTGGGATACTGAATGGAAACCCTTATTGATATATCTTTATGTCCAGTTCATGAGTTCTGGATGACTACCCCTATATAACACCACTCTCTTGGAATCCCCCTGACCCCACTGAGCCAAGAAGTAGTTCTGTTTTGCAAGTTAAAAGGTTTATTTGATAATTTAAACAATATATATATATCACACTTTATAATAAATTAATAATTGAATATCACACTTAATCTGAGCAGTAATCAATAATGGATAGTCCGGCACTAGCACTTCTTTATAATCAATGATGAGTGGTTATAGGATGGATACGATAGCAACAATACTTTTATGGTTTCAAATGGATGCAAAGTGGAATGAAATGCAGTACAGAAAATTACTTGATAGGATTTCAGCAAAAGACAATGTAATCACTTTCTTGGACAATTCACCCCCCCTTAATGCAATGTAAGGAGATGAATAGAATGGGACTCAGTTCTTAGGAATGCAATCAAATAGAATTCAGTTCAATTCCCCCCC
Organism: Ambystoma mexicanum; assembly: GCF_040938575.1. Classification (NCBI taxonomy): domain Eukaryota; kingdom Metazoa; phylum Chordata; class Amphibia; order Caudata; family Ambystomatidae; genus Ambystoma; species Ambystoma mexicanum. The sequence goes on from NC_090922.1 coordinate 1,305,012,862, forward strand.
AGCAGTTTATACAACAGATAGGAGTTTTGAAACACAGGCAAAATGCTTTGAATATGGTGACAATGCAGTGAGAAATATGCTGAAAATGGTTTTAATTCCCTTTAGGAGGTTCAGGGAGAGTGACATATACTTGGGATGAGTTCAGGCTCACTTTAGCAAGGATCTAGGAGTAACTAGCAGGTTAAACGAATTTTTGGCAAAGGAAAGCAATGAAGCTGCTGTTTTCACACGTTGCTGGATTTTTAACCAAATTGCAAATCGCGGTAAAATTCGCGAGTGCGAGAATCGTGATTACGGTAAAAGTATGAGGAGTAGGCTCTAGGCTTGTTGAAAGCTGAGATTCTAAGCTTTCAGAGGAAAGTTAAACCAAGTTCCTAGCCCAAACGGTTCCAGAGATACGGACGATTAAATAAAAGGTAGTTTTTCGGATTTGAAATTTTAAAAGTTCAAAGCGACAGGTTACAGCTTGCAGCTAGAAAATGACAAGTGACAGCTTTGCAAATGACAGGTGACAACTTCTAGGAGGCAGTTCTGGTTAGATTAAAATAGATTGAATTATATTATTTTAACTAAGAGGTTGGTTCTGCACAGTTCTGCTAGGTACTCACAATATATTTAGAAATAGGCCTCGCCACGGATCTGGTCAGGTTTTCGGACTGGACTCCGGTTCTGGTCTCGGCACTTCACAGTGATCTGGGTCAGCTCTCTGGTTCTGCTAACAGCGGTCTGGGTCACTCTGGATCTGATCAGGTCTGTGGGTCCGGATACAGCGGTCTCCGGTTCAGCTGGTCTCTCTCTGGATACAACACTGCTTTCTGGCAAATGGCAAGAGTTCTTGCAAAGAATTCAAACAGCTCGCCTGGCTGTGAATAGTGGCAATGATTTGAGGCCTGCTAAAGAGGGATTTAGCTTGTAGTTTACCTCTCTGCTACAAATTCTGAAGTAAAGTCTTGGTCTCTGAAGGTGGATAGATTGAAGTCTCTATGTTGGCTCTCTGGAGGTTGATGGAGGTAAAGTATGGATTTTCCCGGCAGAGCGTCCCGCAGCAGATGGAATAGAATGTCCATATCTGTCCTGACTGTCTGCTTTTATGTGTTTTGAAAGTGGGTGGAGAGGCTAGCTTTCTAGGCCCTACCCCTCTCCACTTGTCATTGGCCACTTCCTCCTCTTCCCCTTGATTGGGGGAATGAAATGAAGTGTCATCATGATGAGGTCTGTTTATGATACAGAGAACCCACCCCTGTCAACTTTACACACAATCTATATTTGACCTAAAGACATATTTCATAGATACACAGTGGTTTGAAATTACATGCACTCATCACATTTACTGATGGTAGCCCCTGTTCCAATTCTGTCGTTTCTAGGAGCTTGGGTTCAAAAATGGCAAACATATTTCACTTTTTGGTCGGGTTACCAATATTGGATTTGTCCACGCATTTACACAAATGTTCGCAAAGCATGTGGGCATTAGGTGGTGGAGTGTCAGATTTTTAACATACATACATTTTGAGTAATATCCTCTTTTCCGCTAAAAACCCCCCTGAACATACCACCGGGTCCTAACACGTCTTCAAATGTGCACAGAAAAATCACAAGAATAATGATATCACTTATAAAATTTTCACAAGTCCGCTCTATGAATGATCCATCTTTTTAGATTTATGTTCTGGCCCCAAAGGGGTGTGGTTTCCCCCCAGCACAAGGTTGAATTTCTGGTTTTTCCAGTTCTGCCAAGCCAGCTTGCTCTCGCAGGCAGTGCTCCTCCCCTTTCCTTCCAGGAGGAAGCCACTTTTACGACCCCCCCCCCAATAAAACATTTGCCTGAGTCAGGACAGGGCTTTGTTCAATTTCCTGCAGAGCCCAGGTAATTCAATCAGAGAAGTGTCATATCCCTTTTGGTGGGAACAGCAAAAGGCAGCTAGGCCTGGGAACACAGCTGTTGTGCAAGTCTCAACTCCTGTCGGGGGTAGCTGGTGGGCAAAATTCCCTCTCTTTTTAAGCCAGGCCTCAGCTAAATGTCTTTGGCTGCCAGTTTTCCTGTCCAAATCAAACTTCCAATTTTTACGCATGCAGCTAGAATGCTGATTCTAAGTTTAAAACTATGACATTTAAACAATTGCAACCTATGTGACACTCAAAAGTAGGTCACTCATTTCTTTTAAACATTTAGATTTTTAGTGTCTTTCAGTCCAAATTTACTTAAACTGCTGAAATCCACAGCTCAGCCAGTTTTGCTATGAACATTATTTTAGGCTCATCCTCTTTCCAGATTTTGTATGCCCACAAGACTTTATTCTGTCAAATGTCTGCTGGTGTTCAGTGAGATTGTTGGATATTCTGCAATGTTTGAAATGGGCATTCTGAGCTTGCCTTCAGAGAAACAAAGGGTGATTTTTAAAGTGCTTTCTAGCGAACAGGCACTGCTGTTTTTCTCTTTGGCATCCCATTTTACTCATGGCTCTTCTGACCCAGCACACCCGCACGGGGGGGTGGCAAGTCAGGCGACCATTTTGGTGTGCGCACAAACTGCGCGGTTTTCATAGATTTTGGCGCACATGTGGGCTTTTTCGGCCATCTTGGATTTCCTAAGCCCACAGCACCAAATGTTGTAGCATAATAGTCCAAACGTGGGTCAGAACACCCAACAATGCAGAAGAGAGATCATGTAAGATGAGGACAGCAGGGGAATCGGGGTCAAGAGATACAAGCAGTTCTTCACAGGTGTTCAGGAGAGCAGTGTCCATCCCTCTGGATGCTCGGAATCCAGACAGGTGGTCATGTAGACCGCCCACAAGTTCAGTATTAGAGTTGAGTTGGGGGAGGGCTGGCTTCTAAAGCAGCTATTCCCCGCCTGAACATTCGATCTGTGTAAAGCAGTTGAACAAATACTGGTCCTCTATCGTACAGAGTCTGCATATCTTTGTTAGATGTACAAACCCAGGGGAAAAATAAAAGGATGAGCTGCTGCTGGCAGAACTATTAAGCTTAGTTCCATTTTATTTTATTGGTTATAGCCCAAAACTAGCTATAGAGCATTTCATAAAGTAGTGCCATACTTATTGTAAAGGGAATGAAGAGAACTGGTGGATGGTGCTGGCATTTCAAGCCTCGACCAGTTTTGATTTTCAGATGGTCGGGCTATGACAGGAATGGGTTCTAGTAGTGTCTTCACTTCCATCAGATCGAAGGAGATGAGATGATGGTAAAAGAATGAGGGAAAAGGGACAAGAGGAAATCTCAAACTGTGACCTACCACATCTTGTCCAAGGAGATCATACTCAAAAAATGGAGAGAGAGCAAATCTTTTCTCCCTCCCTCGTCAGGTCCACTGCTTTACACGGATTGTAAAGCAGAGGATGGGAGGAGGATAAAGAGGCCCCATTCAGATCTAAGCATTGAGGAGGTAAGCAATACCAGAAATCTAACTGTAATGCCACATCCTTGCTCTCGCCATTGTATTAACATGGTCTTTGGACCTCCAATGAACATCTGCAGTTTGTGCATAAAGCGCTACATAAATCCAAATAAAATACCCCCCAAAAAAATCTACAACTGTCCCAAAACGTCCTCCGCACGTGCTTCGAATGGAAGTACCTTGAAAAAGATGCATCTTATAAAATATTTAGATAAAACAGTGAGCAAGGATGTTGATATGTACTGATAGAGCTTTCAATTAGTGAAACCTATAGACTTCAAGTGTTTTAGAGTATTATAATCAATATCATTACCTATAACTGCCTCACAGACCCGGTGGCCCTTTCCTCTCTAATCTCGGTAACATGCTACCACGTTGGTCCTCCCTAAGGTCACTGCTGTCCTCATTACAAGTACTACTCTCAGTGTTGTCAATTACCAGGTTGTCACACCTACCACCTCCCAACTTAGCTGCACCTAGCTCATTGCACACCTCATCCAATACCTACCAAAGTACTGCACCTCAATACCACAACATCTACCTCAACGATCCAGCCCTATGGCTCGTCCATTTCGCCAAAAAACCCTCACCCAAACCAACCATGTCCTATCACTCTTAGAAACCTAAGTTTAGGATCTAGACTTATGGGTAAGAAGGGACACCCCATGTACCCGAGCCCATACCTCAAAACTCATCTGCACAGCCCGCCTCCACAAACTGCCACATCACCCACGCCCCATCACCCTCAAACCATCACAGCTTCATCAAGCAACGTTGGTTTAATTAAAGCTGCCCTGATTAACGCAAGATCCCTAGCTGCGCACACGCTCTGGACATTGCTGATCTTATCAAAACTCAGGAACTCGACTTCATCGCCATCTCCGAGACCTTGCTGCACGCGGCTTCCGGCCCGGCACTCTCATTGGCCATCCCCACTGATTACTCCATCATCAGATGTGATTGCACCTCGAGAGGTGGAGGAATTGCTTTCATCGCTAGAAACTCATTAGGACTTAGAACCATCCCAAGCACTAAGGTGGAAACTGCAGAGTTACTCTCTGTCAAGCTCGGACTCTCAGCTAACCAAACGGCTACCATCCACCTAATATACAGACCCCCTGGCCCACCCACATCCTTTGTGGGTGATATCTCTACGTTAGTACTCAACAATGCTAAATCCATCTCCCAAACCATCATTCTTGGCGACCTCAATCTAGGACACCAAGACCCTAACGATCCTGCGGTCCTCGACCTAGCCAATACCTTAACAGATTTAGGTTTCACTCACCACATACAGGAACCCACCCACATTAAAGGGCGGTCCCTTGACTGGCTTAGTGACACTAATTGCAATATTAGCGTAATCTCCAACGCCCCTTGCTTATGGTCTGACCAACATGTCATCACTTTCAGCATCGAAGCAGCCCCACCACCCAGGCCTTTGGTCGCCCCAGCCACCCTCACTAGAAATAAAAAGAACATTACGACAGAAAAACTACTCCCCCTTATCCTTCCCACACTAAATAATGCTCCTCATACTTGCTCAGACCACACCAACCTAGCCGACATGTATAACCAGTCACTGCTTGCAGCCATCAACTCTATCGCCCCGCTCAAACTGAGGAAACCCAAACAACGAGCACACCTTAACTCATGGTTTACTCTCCAGCGAGAGTGTTACGCAAAGAGAAACGCACAGCAGAGTCACGCTAGAGAAGTCACCACTCTGACGCCCACAAGGACAGTCTTCTGATAGCCACCCTTAACTATAAAGAAGCTGTACTCCAGGCAAAAAAAGATTCTTATAATAACCACATTATGTCAGCCCAGTCCAATACTAAGGAACTCTTTAATATCCTTAAGGAACTCGAGACACCTGCAGCCCCCCCCCCCTGACTCTTGCTCCAAAGACAACACTTGGTGCACCAACATTCAGTCAGCACTCCTGGGTAAAATTGCTACCCTCCAATCTAAAATCAGGGACAAACAGAAATCCCTACAGCTTGACCAACCACCGACCACACCTACACTTAATACACATTTAACCTATCCACATAAACCTTTCTCCTTCTCCCCACTCACTACTTTCGAAGTAGAAAACATCAGAAACAATTAAAAACCTTCCAATTGCCAAGGCGACCCCTGCCCAGCACCTATTATCAGGGAAGCATCTCATGAGCTAGCCCCGTTCATTACAGCATAAAAGCTTCTTTCAAGACGGGTATTGTCCCCCGACAACCTAAAGGATGCATGGGCTATCCCACTCCTCAAAAAACCCTCCCTTGACCCTAATGTCCCAACTAACTTCAGCCCTATCACTACAGTCCCATTCCTGCTCAAGATCCTGGACCGCGCAGCCTACCTGCAGATTCAGGATTACTTTGAACTAAACAATCTCCTGGGCTTAAGACAATCAGGGTTCCGCCCTAAACATGGCACGGAGTCAGCTCTGATCGACTTGAAAACTCAAATGGAGCCACTAAAGGACAATGGGAAGCTAGCTCTTCTTCTCCTCGATCTCTCTGCGGCTTTTGATCTGGTCAACCACCAAATACTCTGCCAGCATCTCAAATCCGCAGCCCACTTCTCCGACTCTGTATATACATTTTCTCTCTGCTCTGTCCCTGTATTATACGCTGTTAATGGTACCCCTCGGTACATGTATATATGCTGTATATTTTTGTAACTCACTGTAACTACTGCTTTTTGTAACATGTTTAAGAGTATGCGCCCGGTTGCCCCTGGGCCTGTTTTATTGCGCTTTATAAATAAAATTAAATCAAATAAAATCAAGTACTATATATTTAGGACAATTATATTAAAGATACTTTGTGAAATAATTGCGACTTTCCTCCCTCATCCAGACCACACTCATCGGATTTCTATAATGAGGCTTTGGTATCCATTAAAGGCACTCGTATGATGTTGCCTAACACAGGATGAACAGGTCGAGCACTCCAAGACATAAGCAAGGCAGCCACTCTCAGAACTAGACACAGCATACACCGATTAACAGAAACAGGTTCCACAAGTAAAAGAAGTATCTAGAAACTTGTGGGATGTTTTAACCCACTCTGCTCTGCCCAGCAGCATCACTGTCTGCTAGTGGCACCAGAATCAGCAAAATGGCTGCGAAAACCCCATGCGCGCCAATACCAAAGGAAATTGCGCTCTACCAAGCACAAAAATATGGCTGCCAAATCTACCTTGCCTGTGTCAGTGGTGGAACGGAGATCTCACTGCTGAAAAATGCCACTGGGCTGCCCACCAAGTAAAAATGGAAACTGAATGAAAGGCATTGCTTTACTGAAGAAAACCCAGAAATTGTTCTTAAATCCCTTTTTCTTGGTTGCTGAAAATACAAAATACCGGTCCAAAACACCACAAAATAACCAATATCCTTGCTGGGTGTTACCCGTCACCTCCTTTAAGAAATCATTATGAACCTACAATGTCATGGAAAGCGGAATCTGTCATCAAAATATCCACAATAAAAAGTGTGCTTGCCTGTGAAAATCTGTCAAAATATGGGCGCAGTACCAGCAGCCGCCTGTACGACAGCTGTCATTAGTTTGCATCAGAAGTTTAAACTTGTGCAATTCAAATCAAATGTCTAGAAATTAAGTGACCTGTTATTAAGAGGAACCTAGGTTGTAACTATTTAATTTCCATGGTTTAGAAGCTGGAATAAGAGTTCTAGCTGCGTGTGTGAAAATTGCAAGTTTTGTTTTAAACCAAGAGAAATGTAGGAAAATGACATGGAATTTAAGCTGAACCCAAAGCCACTCAACTCTCTCTCCTGCTTCCCACCAAGGCCAGGAAGTCATACCTTTGTGAGAATTAAATCAGGGGAGGAGATCTGGGGCTGTAGGAGAAAGAGACAATGGACCTTCCTTGGCTGAAAGGATATTCAGATTGTGAAGTGTCAATAGTGGCCTCTCCCAGAAGGAAGGGGGTGGATTGCTTCAGACCTGCCAGTAGGAAAGGAGGTGGGGACAGCCAGTCACTTGTGGATTCACAAGCACAGAAAGCATATTTTTTTAAAAGACTGATTAAAGGACTGTGCGAATTTGTAAAAATTATAGAATGAACAGCATTGTTAATGTGATTTTTGGGTGCACATTTTAAAAGATGCCAGAAATATGTGCGATGCTCTGGTAAGGCACAGTGAAAATTCTGGTTTTGCAGCAAATGTATGTATGTCAGAAGCATGACATTTCACACACGTATGCCCATAGACAATGCGCACATATGTATCAATTTTTGGACAAATCAGATAGTGTGTCCCGGACAAAAAGTGCAAAAGTCTGTCAAATCCAGATCCAAGATCCCACGGCAACGGGGCTTGGAAGAATATTTGCTCCAAAAAATGTGTGATCTATGTATGTTATTGGTATAAAGATTGTACACATGTAAAGATGTATTATACCAAAAGTAGATTTCATGTTCAAAAGGCAAAGGGGAGGAGGTTTTGCCTCATAAAACCACATCATCATGGTGACACACTGTTTCTCCTCCAATCAAGGGAGAGAGCGGATTCCAGCCAATAGCCTACCTAGGGGGTGCACCTAGGATAATTCAGCATACACGCCCCTTAATTAAATGCATAAATAGAAACAGCTGAGGGCTTAGACAGACACACACAGATTCACCCACCAACCGATTGCTGGCGGAGCACCCTGCCAGAGGACCCGACATCTCCCTTGCTCCAGACTCCAGAAACTTGGCAAGCAGAAAGGCCCATTCCCATAGTTGAACCACCTCAGCTTGGCCTTGAAAATTCCAGAAACCAGAATTTACCCCAGGCCTCTAAGGGGAACCAAAGAACAGCCTGGCTGTGCTGTTACTGCTTTCTTGCTAAGAATTATTGCCAGAATCCAAAGACCCAATCCAGTAGAGCTGTGCTGTGAACAAGAGCCATTGCAGATCCAGTCCAGTCCTACCGTGCGGTGACCAGAGCGCCTTGCTGATTGCAGACCAGAGCGGTCCAGTCTGGTGTGCCCAGCAGAATTCCTGTCCAGAAATCTTGACTGACCTGAATCCCTGACGGTTCTATTCAAACCTATGTAGTAGGTATCCTTAGTATAGGACTGTCACTAGTATTGTCCATAGCAATCCCTATACAAACCGATCCTCTATATCTAGAACTGCATTGTTAGAATATTTTTGTATTGCCTGAACTCTTAGTTTTTCCATTGCCGTTTACTCTCAAATCATTGCTAGTGTTTGTCTACAACCAGTGGCTCCCATTATTATTTAAACAATTTTAGTGATTTAGACCATTTTTAGTGTTTTACCTCTTTCATTCAAAGCCAACTTTAAAACCATTTTGACAGTTTGCCTATTAGTTCTGTTTCTCTCTTGTGTTTGCTGGGGGGAAATTGGGATTGATATATGTGTTTGAATTGTGCATTCTGCATTCCTGAAACCTGTTCTCTCTTCTCCTATCTCTCTACATTGCATATTGAGGGGGTTGAAGGGCGTGCAGGGGGAAAGAGTAACCACATTGCTATTGATTTGAACAAACCCACAAAAGTATTATTTCTGTGCTGCATTGTTTTTGCTCATTGTTACTCCTCATGATTAAAGATATTGTTTAGTGTGGCATCACCCCATTGGTGATTATTGTATCCCCATTAAAAATAGTTTGATTATATTGTGAAATACATAATAAATATTTTAACTTTGCAAACCAGCCTGATTCCTGGTTCTGTGTGACCCTTGGGGGGTTAAAAGAGAGGGGCGTGATATAAGTGGTACATCGTTCAGAATAAAAGAACTTATAGACACAAATAAATAATTAAGGGTTTCAGTTGTGCATCCCACGCTAGGCATTGACTTAGGTGAAGTGCCAGATTGAAATCATTTACAAGATTGGGGGCTCGTGCTGGGATTTCAGAATTTGACATACCACTTGTGACAGTCTAACACAGCGTGCTAACTGACGGGGTACATAAACCCTGTTGGGCTACCACACTGTGCTACACTGTGAAAAGCACACTTCAATAGGAACTTGGTCTGTTTGCAAAAATAAAATAACATCTGTAAGTCGGAAAGGAAATTAATATTTCCGGAATGGCGACCCTAGTAGAAATTAATATGGCAAGGGAACACCTACTGCACACATTATTTGTCAGGGGTGAATGGACAGAACAGGATCAGACCGTTTGGTTGCAGGAAATTAAAGAACAGGCCACCGCCACAGGGTTAGACATATGGTAGGATCAAGGTCCATTACACATGGCACTGAGTGAACTGTACATGGCCCCTAAGGTAAAAGAGCAAAGTAAAACTGCCAGAATAGCGGCATATCTGTACCTCCATATTGGAGCAATACAGGAAAAATATGCCAAAACCTAGATCTGGCAAATAGGTGTGTACAATCACTAGAAAAAGCCCAAACTGATCTGGACTCTGCAGTGCAAAGGCTACAAAAGAGCCTAGAATCATAAAATGAAACCAGGCAATACCTGATAAAAAATAAAAGGAGATATGGATATCCTGCAGCAGTAGAAGGTAGAGCAGGATACCAAGGTACTGGCGCTGCAGAAAGAATGGCAAGAAGGTTTGGACTCTCTACTACAGATCTACATACAAAAAGAAGAAACAAATTACCCCACTCTCCGTCTATACATGTAGGGTTGTGTGGTATTTTCTAGTGTACAATACCGAACATCATTTTCTCCTAAAATTACAAACTACATTACAGTTGTCACATAGCATACTAGGACACAATGCACAGTGCTAATGAACCACTCACTACCAAAAACATTTTTATCAAAAAATTAATTTTTAATCAATATTACAAAATACATATTATATATGCACATAAAACCAGAATAAATATTCACAGACACAGTTAAAAACACACATTTTTTTCTGTAGGGGGATTCTTTGTTGTTAGTACAACACACCAAATTAGATTGTAGCAGATAAATAAAGACTTCGGTTGTTTACTAGTCTAATACAATAGTCGACATGTTTCGGCCCTTGGGTAAAATTGTGCACTATCTATAGTGCTTGTCAAACCCTTAAGTATGTGTCTATATTATGCAACTAATTCACGGATGTTTGTCCTCCTTCGCAAGTCAGTCCCTAGTCCGGAACCACCCTGTAGTGAATGTGGGAAGGTGGTCCTTGGCTGCCAGACAGAGCATTATAGCCTCAGCAGTGGTAGTAACTGTCGGCAAGTCCTAATACAGATGTCAGGATTTTTTATGGTGCCATTGCTGATGAGGACTCTGTTGTCCAAAATGGGATGATTGAGCCAATTTGTGTTCCAAAGAACAATCACCCAAGTTGGGGTGGAGATTCCACCGCTGTAAAGCACGTTTCGTATAGTTTATTGTATAGGAGGACAAACATCTGTGAATTAGTTGCAGAACATAGACACACACTTGTATATGGGGTATACAGAAGCAATAACATTACATTGAAGAAATATACTTGTCCTCAAGAAGGCCATAACATCAAGGGTTTGACAAACACCAGAGAGAGTGCCCAACTTTACACAAGGGCCGAAACATGTTGACTATTGTATTAGACTAGTAAACAACTGAAGTCTTTTATCTAACTGCTACAATCTAATGTGGTGTGTTGTACTAACGACAAACAATCCCCCCACAGAAAAAAATTCTGTTTTTAACTGTGTCCGTGAATAATTATTCTGGTTTTATGTATATATAATATGTATTTTGTAATATTGATTAAAAATTAATTTTTTGATAAAAATGTTTTTGGTAGTGAGTGGTTCTTCAGAACTGTGCATTGTGTCCTAGTATGCTATGTGACAACTGCAATGTAGTTTGTAATTTTAGGAGAAAATGATGTTCGGTATTGTACACTAGAAAATACCACACAGCCCTACATGTATAGACGGAGAGTGGGGTAATTTGTTTCTTGTTTTTGTATGTAGCTCTTGATTGCTCTCTCGTTTGTGAGAAACAGACCCCCCCCCCTGAACAAAAAAAGAAGGGAGATTACCTGAGTGGAGGTAACTCTCTACTACAGAGCCAACAAATGCTGGAACAGCAAATACATTTTAATGGGGCCTGCACAGAGCAGGTAGTCACCCTGCAAAACCGCCTAGGCAAAGAAAAAGAAGAAAATAATAAATTAATTCTCAAAGACCTTGACAATCAGACAGAATTTGATGAAGAGCGCCAGAAAGCTGGTGCACTCCAAAGACAAAGGGATGACCTGGCTGAACAGAGGGTTACTCCTATTGAGGAATGGGACACCTTAGGCCAGGAGGTCAGTTATTTAAAAGCTAAAATGGAGGAAAATCACCTGGCCCTTCAGGGACTGGGTGAACTCCATAAAGACCACGGAAAACTGTTGAGCACGCCAGGAGGGTGGAAGATGCTCTAGCAAAGAAGTATCAAGCCAGTAAGGACAGGACTCAGGAGGTAACCCTCCTGCAGCAAAAATTGGCCCAATATTCTAAAATTACCCAGGAAGCACAGAGAGACAACGAGGCTCTCTGTGAGAAAAATGACAGGCTTCATAGACAGGTAGCTATGCAGGAACAACTAATAGGGTAGCAAGGTCTTGATAGAAGAGCAAAAAGGTCAGATTCTTGCATGGCAACAGGGAGCAGAGGCTGAGAGAGATGAGGTCCGCTGAGAGAGGGAAACACCTGAGCATAACCTCAGGAACCTTAGTACCAGAGGCTTTCATCTCTTCAACCCCGTGGACTCTGCCATCCCCATGTCCACTGGCAGACATGAGCCAAGGGCCACAGGGATGGCAGACTTCAATCCAATGAGAAATATGGGGCGCATAGATCAGCACCTCCCAGGAATGGATGGGCGGGCATCTGTGTATGGGTTCCCAAGTGCTAGGGCCATTTTCTCTGATCAGGGAGACTCCAATGAGGGGAGGGCCAGAGAAATGGATCCTCAAAAATATAATTTACCCAGAGACCAGATGGTCAAATTTGGTGGGGAACTCCATGAGGGTAGGCCCACTAAGGGCATCCTGAAAACCCCTTCCCAGCTAGGACAGTGGGGGGGAGGGGGTACTCGGCCAATCCTGGGAGCAAGGAAGAATCAGAAGACTCTTCTAAGCGCCACAGGACTCAAGAAACTAGGCCCCCACATTCTGCCAGCCATTCCCTAGCTCGCAGAACCCGGTAGAGCCTCGATGACCAGACAGGCACCTCTGGTAGCAGTGCCTCTGAGTCAGAGGATGAGTGGACCAGAGTCACCCGAACTAAGAAAGCCAACAAGGTCAAGAGCGCCTTGCTCAAGGATACAAGCCATTAGGAGCATCATCACGCCCTAGCATAGGAATGCGAAGTATTCGGTTTGGGAGCACCTTGAGCTATTTGAACAAATGATGGCCACTTTCCATTTGAAGGACAGCCAAAGCTGTCTTCAATATATAAAGTGGACCTTTTCTCCAGAGTACTCCAGCTTCTTTGCGGGGCTGGAGATCAGAATCATTCCAGTTGGTCCACCTATAGGTCGGCCATCTTGAAACACTTTTCTACTCACAGAAATCCTCAGGAGGCTCGCAAGGCAGCCTACAACTTGCAATGTGGAGAAGATCAGGCCCCACAAGAATTTGTGCAAGAGATAAAACGTGCCTTTGCGCAGACCACTAGAAGGGTGCGGACTGACAGCAAAGACTTTGTAAATACTTTCTTCCACGCTCTCCCCAAGTAGATCATGACCCAGCTAGTGAGAGACTTTCATAAGAAAAGATCACTAGACTGGGTCATTGAACAAGCCACGCGCATTTATGAGGTGCAAAGGCCCATGGAAAACAAAAATAATCCAAAAAGCCCCAAAACCACCAACGGCCCTGCTGCTGCTAAAGTGGCGGAGGTGAAGGTTGCCCCCATTTTAGATTTAGAGATGGGGGGCCTAAAAACCTGCCCGCACAGAATCAAAACAACCCCAAACCTAGAAGGCCCTCTGGCCAATCCCAGACAGGAAGCCAGGGAGGCAACCCCACAAATGGGATCCCTAACTCCCCTGACTAAATCAGCCCACGCTACAAGGGCAATAGACCCATCCAGGGTTATGTGTGGACTCCTCCAGCCCAAGGGGGGGGGGGGCAACCAGACAGCAGCTAACCCAGGGAACTTCCCTCCTCAGTTTACCCATGAGGGCAGTAATCCCCCAAATACTGGACAAAATTTCTTTCCAAGATATCTGCCAAACTTTAACCCCCAAAACAATCCATCCTCCTTTCCCCACTTTCCTGGGCCCAGACAACCCAATCCGGGAGAGGGGAGGCCAATGGTGGAGGGGTACCCAAACTTTCCTAACCGAGGGTATTTTGGGAGAAAGGATAGCTACCCTTCCCAGGATCAGCCCAGGGGAGACATGAGGACCCCGTACCAGCCAGAGCAGGTGTCACAACTAGAGAGCCAGGTCCAAAACATGGCACAGGATCTGGGTTGCATGCTGAGGGCTCAACAGAACCCTCAGATGAGCATGGCGGCGCAGAATGCCTCAAATCAAGGACCTGGTGCTCCAGAGCAATGACGGGGGAAGAACCCTGACAATCCACCGGTTCCCAGGGAGGAATCACAAGGGGAAGGGGGGTGTAAAGCCTTGGAGGAAGCTTCCTTCCCCACTTGTAGAAAGTCCCTGGAAACCCAGGAACCGGAACCAAAATCTCCTGCCCCTGAAAGTCTGCAACCTAAGGAGCAGAGAGGGGGTAGGAGAAATAAAGAGCCCAAAAAGACCCATGTTGAGGAGGAGGTACGAATCATCCAGTTTGAAGGAGAGGGATCCTCAGAGGATCCTGGGAAAAGGATCTTCTCCTTCAGAGATGGGGGAACTGCTCCCAAAGAAAAATAGGTCCCAAAGGATCCAAAACCAGACTGGGTAGATGTGGGGACTGAGTCAGCACCACCCATAATCAAACCCCAGAATCATCAGCAGGAAAATACCCTGGTTCAAAGCCATCCTGTTGACTGCCTCCAAAAAGGGTGGGGGGGGGGGACAGCCCAGAACGAGGGGAACCCAAACCTTCCCCCATATCTAGCTGTCACCTTTTTCTTTCAGATTGGAGTCTTGGCAAACAGAATCCTACCCGAATCAACTTCCTGTCAGTGTCCAAAACCAAGAAACTAACCCACCAGTTGTCCAAAAATGTACATTAGCTTTGCCCCCTTGAGGAAAAGGAGGGAATATTTATGCCCCAGTCCAAATACAGGGGCAGTGTACAATTTTGGCACTGGTGGACACTGGATCCCAAGCTACCCTTCTGTCAAAAAGGGCCTTTGATCAACTGAATTCGGGAAGGGTGGAGAAATACCAAATTCCTCTCACCCCTCTTCCTGGACAACTTCAGAACTTCGACGGGAAGAAAATTCCCGTTGAGGGGACTGCGGATTTGGACATTAAAATTGGGCGACACAAGGTGAAGCACCTGGTCATAGTTGTGACTCTAGAGGGCACACCTTGTTTACTAGGGAATGACATCCTGCGTAGATTGTCTCCCTTCATAGATTGTGTAAACAAGGTCCTCTGGACCCAGACTAGCCGACCACAAAAATTGAAACCGAGTGCCTACCATGTTAGTTTAAACGGCACATGCCACATGGTTGAACAAAAACCTGACCAAATGGAGTTTCACTTCCAGAACAACCAAATCCCAGACGTGACAGTAATTGTAGTAGGACAACAAACTGGTGATGGGGGGGTCCTCTCCATTTCTGGAAATCAACCTTCCGTCCAGTCTAAGGTGGCATTCCACACTGGAAGGAAACACTCTGAAATTCTTCACAAATTCACAGTCAGAAAATCCCACTCCTACAGTCCAGGAAGATGAGAAATCAGCTCAAAGCCTGGCTGATATTCAGAAAATTGGATAGCAGTTGTTCATCCCTATTCAGTTAAATGAACTGTTCTCGCCCGAGTGTGTGTGAACAACGGTAAGATCTTCAAGGATCCAGCCATTCCCACATTTAAATTGATAGACAAATGGGAAATGGACCTGGAAACACCCAAATCCAAACATCTCCTGCCTAGCAGATGTATGCTCAGAATTTCCATAGGCAACCAGAGCATAGTCCATAATTGTTGGGTCGTGCGAGATGTCCCTGCCGCATTTTACTTAGGCAGTGACATTCTCAAACGCTTTGCCATTAGTTTGGACCTAATAAACTTCAAAGCTTGGTCCCGATTAGCGGGTAATCCCATGGGCTTTGATGCCCAGAGAAAGCATTTAGGTCAGCTCAATTGCTGCCTTATGCAGTTGAAATTCAGATTGGAGAGGAAGTCACCATCCCAGAAAGGACCCGACAATTCTCACTGGAAGTGAAAGTTAAAAGAGGACAGAAACTAAAAAACCCTGACACCTATATTCATCTGAATGCTTCTCTCCAACAGCAAGGGTTGGGGGTAAACCCAACACCACTAGTCAATATAGAACACAACACCATTCCAATAGAGGTGGAGAACAGCGACTTAAAGAGTACCACTCTAGCCGCATTAATGGAATGGCGGTTGATGACCAACATTTTTCCATAGATTTAGGTAATGAACTGTTAGGACCAATCCCCAAGGACTGTTTTCGACAGTGATAGCGACGATGACGCAACACCAGACAAGATCTTCACCCGGCATGGGGGAATTCCCTGGTGTACACTTCCTGCCCTTATGGTAAGGAAGATGTGACCTGTGACTTCAGGAGGGATGAGGTGATATTCCAAGTCTGCGAGGACTGCCTTCCCCACCTGAAGCCACCAGTCCAAATCAGCACTTTGACCAGGGACTTCGCCACCCAGCTGGAGGAGGCCGCTGAGATAGCAAAACCAGAAGTCTTTCCAGGATTGAGGCAGATGGTTGAAGAGAGAGTCAACCTAGCTTGTGCCTGTGAGACTCTGGTGCAAAAGCAAAAATTGAAACAAGTTTTCTTAGATTTTCTAGATCTCTTTGCGGTGGACTCATATGACTGTGGTTGCACCGACATCCACACAACAATTCCCACGGAACCTGGCATGACTCCAGTGTTTGTGAAGCAATATTGATTGCCTCTCGCATCAATGGAGTCCTTTACTGAAATAATTAAGAACCTTGAGTCCCGTGAGATAATTTGTCGAGTCCACAGCACCTTCAATAACCCGGTGCTGGGGATTTTGAAGCCAAACGGCCAGTGGAGACTCTGTGCTGAACTTAAGGAGCTCAACAAATGTGCCCATACTTCCCGATGGCCTCTTCCCTACATTGACCAAGGGCTGGGCCAGATCCAGGGGTCCAAGGTATTCACTGCCATTGACTTGACCAATGGGTACTGGACTGTACCTGTCAGTAGGGAGGACCAATACAAGCTGGCCTTTACCTTCGGGGGCAGCAGTACACATGGACCCGGACTCCCTTCGGATACATCAACTCCAGCAATGAATAACATTTTTCTACACAAGGCCATGCCCGACCTGGGTGAAAGGGGTAACCTGGCCTATGTAGATGATGTTTTAATCAAAAGCTCAACTGTGGAGGAACACATAGCGGAGATCTGTTATTTTCTGACACAGTTGAGGGCCGCCGGAGCAAAGCTCTTTCAAAAGGCACAGTGGTGCAGAACCCGTGTCAATTTCTTGGGGCATGAGATTACTCCTCGGGGTCTCTGTCCCCAGGAAAAGAAAGTGGAAGCACTCCAGAAATTAAAAGACCCCACAACTCTGCGGGAACTAAGGAGCCTCCTTGGACTAACTAATTACAGGAGAAAGTTCATGGAGGATTACGCAGAGATCACAAGACCCCTGGACCATCTTTTGAAGGAGGGGGGGTCGAGTGGGGTGATGAACAAGCCGAGGCAGTAAGACAACTCAAAAGAAGCCTCTCACAAGCGCCTTGCCTAGCTTACCCTGTCAAAAACAAGGAGTTCTTCTTGGAGACCGGGTTCTCAAATACATGCTTGACTGCAGTATTATACCAAAAGCATGACAAGGTCAATAACGTAATCTCCTATGCGAGTAAAACTTTATCCTCTGTGGGGGAAAAATTCAACGATTGTGAGAAGGCACTCCTGGCAACTGTGTGGGCATTGAAGAATTACTGCCCGTTTATCCAGGGGGAACACATCATAGTGGAGACTCCACACCAGCCTCTGCAATATCTCCCAAGTGACAGAATCCGGGCCGGAAATGTGAGCAATTCCCAAATTACTTCCTGGATTCTGTCAATGCAGGGCTTTCCTGTGGAGGTCAGATATGGCCAAAACAAGAAGAGTACCCTCGCGCAAGGCCTGACTGACATGCATGATTGTGGCAGAGAAAACTGTCTTGAGGACGAAAGTCTTGAAATCAAGGACAACATGGAGGCATAACTTAATTCCCCACACAAAGTCTTTGAAGAAGACCAGTGTGAGGGAATGCCCACTGTCTATGTGGATGGATGCTCCTACCATGTTGACAACGGGGAAAAATAACTTGTGGCCAGCGTAGGGAATGCATGGGTGAATGATGCCCCAGAACCCTCCGCTGGGCACAAAATTGGTTCCCGAAGTAGTAAAGTGCAGAGTTGATGGCTGTGCATCAAGCCATCCTCACTGCTGTCCAACACCACGAACTGGTCATAATCACATATTCGGATTATGTACGGAACGGGTTCGTGGAGCACCTGGTTAACTGGAAAACCAGAGGCATGCTATGTGCTAATAAACCATTGAAACATGGAAAATTAATCAAAAATATTGATGATCTGGTCACCTTGAATGGGATGACCATCTACTGGAAAAAGATAAAGGGTCATTCTAAAGTAGAGGGAACAGACAAAATTGGGAATGACCTAGCTGATCAGCTGGCCGAAACCGGAGCCATCCAAGGGGATCTACTTGAGATCGAGTCCCTGTTGGCGGAAATCCAGGTCACTGCTATCACTAGGTCCCAGACAAATGCTCTCAATGAACTCTCGACTGCACAATGGAGTAAGGAGACCCCAGATGCTGATTTGATTACGGCTCAAAAAGGTGATCCAATAATTGGTAAGTTTTATCAACACATTGAGGACCCTGAGAACTTTCCCCTGACGGATACGGATTACATAGGGAAAGAGGACCTCAGAGTGTTCATTAAATGTCCAAAAATGTTCCGAATCCAAGACAGTTTGTTGGTGAGGAGATCCATAGCTGGCCATGACCAGTGGGTGGTCCCTACCTCATTCCGAAGCCTGATGCTAAGTCACGCCCATGATGCGGCCACAGCCGGTCATTGGGGGTTTCATACGACATTAGAAATCTTGCGAGAGTTTGCATACTGGCCAAACATGGGGCAGGACCTCGACCAATACTTGAAGGGGTGTCTTGTGTGTGCACATTTTCAGCCAACATCCCTCACACACCGTGCGCCTCTCCAAAAGAGAGGGATGACACTGCCTTGGTCAGATTTACAAGTCAATTTTATCGGGCCCTTGATTTGCTCCTCTAGGGGGAACAAATACACGTTGACTGTGACATGCTTGTTCACTAAATGGGTGGAATAACTCCCGGTCCCAAATTGCAAGGCAGAAACAGCATCTGCCCTGATGATCAACCACATCTTCTCGCATTTTGGACTACCCCAAAGGATTGAGTCAGACCGACCTAGCGAAGTGATGACAAAGATGTGGGAGATACTTGGGGTCACAAGGAAATTACACATTGCCTACCGGCTAGCCTATAGTGGTGGAGTTGAGAGATACAACAAGACAATTGTGAGCATATTAAAAAAGTTTGTGGCAGATTCGGGGCCAAGTTGGGACATTCGATTACCTCTTGTCCTGATCTACAGGCCATCAGATCTACCCCTTCTTCTGCAACAAAAATGTCACCATTTGAGCTGATGACTGGACGAGGATGGTGCTTTCCCAGCATCTGCTCTACAGAACCCAAGAGCAGACCTTGATCAATGCCTCCACAACTCATGAGTATGTTGAGAATCTGAGAAAACGCCTTCAACATGCTTTTGCCTATGCTCAGCGAAATCTAGAAAGATCGGCACACAGCATGAAGAACCACTATGACCTTAAGACCACTAGAAAAGAATACCAAGTAGGAGACCGGGTCTACTTGTACAATTTCCAAAGGAACCAGGCCAAACAGCGCAAATTTCTTCCTAGCTGGCAGGGACCATTTGAAATTGTAGACAGGATCTCACCAGTCGCCTACAAAATCTGTATCCCCAAAGGCAGTTTGGAGGAAGGGGAAGATAAGTGGGACCACATCAACCAGCTGAAGTGTTGCCATCCTCGGCACACTCTACAGCAACTAGAGGGAACATCTGGAAACCTACAGAGGGACATCCCAGCTCCCTAGAAAATCCTGATTGTAAAAACCATTCACGTACCCATCAAATGTATGCGTCTGCCCCAGTACATAAATAGTGGTGAGGAAATGTCTACAAATATGCTCCGTTTTGTCATCCTATATAGACGGAAACCATGCATTCTAAGCCCAAGGAGGACTACTCTGGGACCAGGAGGAAAGACCCAAGGGTCCCGGGTTATCGCTGCATACTCTTCCATCCGGAACCGCCGAGGAGAACCTGTCGATCCACCACTGATGGGAGAAGCAGACACATTTTTCCACTTGGACCGAAAAGAAAACTGAACATCCCAATCTCCCGACTTCTCCTTGACAGGCGGTGAAAAGTCAAGTCGCGAGGTGGGCTTTGTGGGATGTTTTGACCCACTCTGCTCTGCCCTGCGGCATCACTGTGTGCTGGTGGTACCAGAATCAGCAAAATGGCAGCGAAAACCCCATGCGCGCCAAAACCTAAAGGAAATTGTGCTCTACCACCACAAAAAGATGGCTGCCAAATCTACCTTGCCTGTATCAGTGGTGGAATGGAGACCTCACTGCTGAAACATGCCACTGGGCTGCCCACCAAGTAAAACTGGCAACTGTATGAAAGGCAGTGCTTTACTGAAGAAAACCCAGAAATTGTTCTTAAATCCCTTTTTCTTGGTTGCTGAAAATACAAAATACCGGTCCAAAACACCACAAAACATCCAATATCCTTGCTGGGTGTTACTATTTTTGTATTTTATTGAATTTATATAGCCCTTTAATCCAAAGTGCTTTACATGAGAACATGCATGCAAAATACAACAAGCATAATATGAAATTGAATCATAACTTGAAAACAGTGTAAAGAACAATTTACAATATTGCAGAGGTGAGGAGGGAGTAGGGAGGGGCAGAGGAGAGAGGGAAAGGGAGATGTTAGTGGAGGGAAAGGGAGATGTTAGTGGAGGTAAGAGCAGGAGTGAGAGGGAATGTATGAGTGTGAGAGGAAGGGGAGAGAGAAGACTAGGACTAGAAGAGAGCAGGGAGTGGGGGGGAAGGAGGTAGGGCGGGATAGGGAGAGTAGTGGTAGGAGGTGAGGAATGAGGGGGAGGGATAAGAGCGAGAGGAAGGGAAGGAATGGGAAGAGCGGATGTGAAGGGGGAGGAGGTTCCAGTGGAAGGGAGCAAGGAGTTGGGAGTTGGAAAGATCGGAAGCGGGAGGGGGCACAGGGAGGAGGAGGAGAGAGTAGGAAGAGATTATCAGAGCGGAAAGAGAAATCATTATGAACCTACAATGTCATGGAAAGCGGAATCTGTCATCAAAATATCTACAGTAAAAAGTGTGCTTGCCTGTGAAAATCTGTCAAAATATGGGCGCAGTACCAGCAGCCGCCTGTATGACAGTTGTCATTAGTTTGCATCAGATGTTTATACTTGTGCAATTGAAATCAAATGTCTAGAAATTAAGTGACCTGTTATTAAGAGGATCCTAGGTTGTAACTATTTAATTTCCATGGTTTAGAAGCTGGAATAAAAGAGTTCTAGCTGCTTGTGTGAAAATTGCAAGTTTTGTTTTAAACCAAGAAAAATGTAAGAAAATGACATGGAATTTAAGCTGAACTCAAAGCCACTCAACAAGTTCCACAGCCTCCCCCCAACAAAAGGCATCTCTCTCCTGCTTACCACCAAGGCCAGGAAGTCATACCTTTGTGAGAATTAAATCAGGGAGGAGATCTGGGGCTGCAGGAGAAAGAGACAATGGACCTTCCTTGGCTGAAAGGCTATGCAGATTGTGAAGTGTCAAGATTGGCCTCTCCCAGAAGGAAGGGGGCGGATTGCTTCAGACCTGCCAGGAGGAAAGGAGGTGCGAACAGACAGTCACTTGTGGATTCACAAGCACAGAAAGCTTATTTTAAAAAAAGACTGATTAAACACATTGTTAATGTGATTTTTGGGTGCACATTTTAAAAGATGCCTGAACTCTGTGTGATGTTCTGGGACGGCACTGTGAAAATGCTGGTTTTGCAGCAAATGTATTTATGTCAGAAGCATGAAACTTCACACACTTATGCCCACAGACAATGCGCAGATATGTACCAATTTTTGGACAAATCAGATATTGTGTCCCGGACAAAAAGTGTGAAAGTCTGTCAAATCCAGATCCAAGATCCTACAGCAACAGGGCTCGGAAGAATATTTGCTCCACAAAATATGTGATCTATGTATGTTATTGGTCTAAAGATTGTGCACATGTAAAGATGTATTATACCAAAATTAGATTTCATGTTCAAAAGGCAAAGGGGAGGAGGTTTTGCCTCATAAAAGCAAATCATCATGGTGACACACTGTTTTCTCCTCCAATCAAGGGAGAGAGCGGATTCCAGCCACTAGCCTACCTAGGGTGTGCGCCTTGGATAATTCAGCATACACGCCCCTTTATTAAATGCATAGAGACAGCTGAGGGCTTAAACAGACACACACAGATTCACCCACCAACCGATTGCTGGTGGAGGACCCTGCCAGAGGACCGGAGGCCAGAGGACCAGACATCTCCCTTGCTCCAGACTCCAGAAACTTGGCAAGCAGAAAGGCCCATTCCCATAGCTGAACCACTTTCAGCTTGGCCTTGAAAATTCCAGAAACCAGAATTTACCCCAGACCTCTAAGGGGACCCAAAGAACAGCCTGGCTGTGCTGTAACTGCTTTCCTGCTAAGAATTATTGCTAGAATCCAAAGACCCAACCCAGTAGAGCTGTGCTGTGAACCAGAGCCATTGCAGATCCAGTCCAGTCCTACCATGCAGTGACCAGAGCGCCTTGCTGATTGCAGACCAGAACGCCTTGCGGTCCAGTCCGATGTGCCCAGCAGAATTCCTGTCCAGAAATCTTGACTGACCTGAATCCCTGACGGTTCTGTTCAAACCTATGTAGTGAGTATCCTTAGTATAGGACTGTCACTAGGCTATGTATTGTCCATAGCAATCCCTATTCAAACCCATCCTCTATGATATCTGCATTTTT
Source organism: Ambystoma mexicanum (assembly GCF_040938575.1). Classification (NCBI taxonomy): domain Eukaryota; kingdom Metazoa; phylum Chordata; class Amphibia; order Caudata; family Ambystomatidae; genus Ambystoma; species Ambystoma mexicanum. The sequence continues at coordinate 1,305,035,526 of NC_090922.1, forward strand.
AGAATATTTTTGTATTGCGTGAACACTATCTCATCCCGATTATCTTCTGTACTAGTAGTGTTAAACCGATCTTTGCGCCGATATATATTTTTCTGAAGAGGGCGAGCGTCTCAGTAGGCAAAAACCATCCAGAGACATCCTGGGCTGGTGGCTTTGCTTTCGTGTAGTTTGCATCTTCATAGTCCATCCCTAGTGTAAGAAATCCTGTTTGTTTTTTTAAATGCGCATCCTTATTTTACAATTTGCCTCTATCTGAAAAAACCGACCTCCATGAAAACGCCCATAACTTCTTCAATTTTCATGCTAGAAACTAAAAGTGTCTGCTTGTAGTTAACATCCTAAGCTTTCTAGAGAACCCAGAACCGCATCCCAAATCCTTATAGTTCTCCCGTGATCGCGAATACCGCGCACAGAAAGGTTTTCCGCAAATTTTTCGTTTTGGCAAAATCTACATAAATAAAGTATAAATACCAGAGGCAAGTCAGTATGTCAACGTGGAATGTGTATGACACCCATGAGAAATACCACCCGTTCAAAGCGCTTGCCTACACCTGTTAAACATGTCTTCATGTATAATAACAAAATCAAATTGAGGAAATATGCGAATAATTGCAAGAAGTTTAAGAAAACATTCATGCCCGTGATACTTGAAGAGGAATCCCAGTCTTCCTCTCAGCCTAGGCCTGCACAACTACAAAGAGATCATAGGCCTGTGCAGGGAGATAAGGATGTCCCCCCTTTTGAGGTTATCGAAATTTTGAAGGTTGTTGAATCAGTACCACGATCAGCTATGGGGTCTATCCCTGTATTAAGTTTGATTCCAAGCATACAAAATAGGAGTTTAACAACACCTATGATACCTGATGCCCAAAATAAAACTCAAAGCACCCTAAAAGATCTGTGGAATATTGCGAGGAATAAAAAAGCACATAGTGTGGGAGCAGTAACAGTGAGGCCATTACAAATGCAGCACATTTTCCCTGAAGCACTTCAACTACCACTAAATAGAAGTGCTGTGTATACTCCATTCCATAGTTCCTTCAGTCACTATTACAACTGGTGACATAAAGATTGTTGATCAGACTGATGTGGTAGAAGAATATATCACAAATATATGGTTTTCCGGCTGACCGCACCCTGGAAGACCTATTTAGGTTGGGTTATTCTTGTAAAGTTGTGCAAATACCCACAACTAAGGAGCGTCAGCATAATGCTTTGCATAGTGGTACACACAGCAATCTAAATGTAAATGAACATGTAGTACCAGTAACTTGAGGAAATAATATTTCCCCCCACAAAATCACCTACTCAAAGTATCAACCCAAAGTCTGCACCATTGCATGTGTTGCCAGTTAGCAATGAGGGTAGTGACCAAATAGCTAAGACAACAGAGGTAACGGAAAATGGCTATTGGCAGTGTCTATCAGTAGCCTTTAAACCCCACTTTATGAATGAGCATCGATGATGAAGAGATGATGTTAACATGGAATACAAGAGGACATGCCCACTGGTTTGATGATGAAGATGATGGATTGGTTGCTATGTTAGATAATTTCCTCATTGTTGCTTGCCAAGAAATTTGGCTCACACACACCATGTTATTTGATGGTTGTAGTACAGTACAAGAATTAGCAACTGAACAGAAAAGACGACAACCAAAAGGTGGCTTGATAATCACGGTTAAATCACCATGGCTAGTAACTAGGCTTACTGCATCTACGCCAAATATTAAAGTTGCCAGGATGTCCTGCCAAAATATAGGAATCATTCTTGTGAATGTGTACGATCCTCCCAACATAAAATAATGTATGCGTAGTAACTAATATTCTCCAACAGTACAATCATAACTATCTAGTATCGATTGTCAGAGACTTGAACGCAAAAAAATATTAAAACCAGTAGACTTCAATCTAACATATATAAATCTTCGTCGATTGTGACGCCTACCAACAATAAAACAAGGTAAACCGTGGTGCATGTTACTTGATTCCTACGATTTCTCAAAGTTAAATGGTAATACACCAAGTGATGTAAATATGGCACCTACTAGAATTGCAGGGTGTTTAGTATCAACTCTTGATTACGTGTTTGTCAATAGTAATGGGCTCAGCTACATCCAAGATATGGGAATAGTCCTCCGAGAAGAGAGTGAACACATGCCACTCTGTACCCTTTTGGCAATCCCTTTAGGTAACAGAACTCTGAGTGAATATAAAAATAATGGCCAATTGTACTTAAACGACAGACACAATAGAATAAAATGGAATCCTAAGAATTTAGATACCGCTCACCTGCTAGTAAAGACTACCAAAATGAATAGTAGAAACATACTCTGCTGATCAACAGGATAGCAATTTGCGGGTATCACAATTTTCTATTATGATGGAAACTGTTAGTAAACAGGTGCAACAGTCTCGTGTATATACATCTTCTCTTGAGAGATCTAATAATAGTACCCCATGACAGACATTATAAAGTTAAGATGATCACACACGAGAAAAAGAAAATGCGTCGCACCATTACAATAGCAGTAACCGATATTCAGGCAGGATTAACTGTTGGCCATGTCTCTGCCAGTGTAAAAGCCATAAAAAATAGATCTCGTCGCTGGCTGAGACAATATAAGCGAGTCTGTGAGATCAAAAGATGGCAACAGATTGCTGAAATAGTTTGATCCAAAAATTTGTCAAGAGTATGGGCGATACTAAGAAGTGCCGAAAAAAGGGATATAATGATAAACTGTATATTTGAAGAGAGGAGGTGTGCCCACAATAATGCCACCTTGAGACAAATTGAAAGTGAAGGTAAAATCTTCCCATGGCCATCTGAATCATGGATTTGTAAATCCTCTATACTGGATATTATTGTTATCATAGAGCGACTTAACAATTCTCGTGCTCCGGGACCCGATGGCACTTAGAACAAAGGGACATAGAAGACTGATGGATTGCTATCTGGCAAGGGTTTAGAAAACCTGGATTTGCAACAAATTGTTAAAATTGGAAACAGAACTATGGGCCACTGCCCTCCACATGTTGTTTGATGAAATTAGTAAAACTAGAATCATTCCAAAGTCATGGAAGGACAGCCACATTCTGACAATCTAAAAAAAGGGTCCCTGGGATGACCCCGCTAATTTCAGGATGTTAGCTATGCTCGATGTCCCTTCTAAAAAATACTTGCACGGGTGCTGCTATTGGAGTTAAATGAGTGGATCTTGAGTAACAACATTTTGCCCTTAAATCAGATTGGGTTTCGAAAACAAGCCAGCACTACCCATAATTTAATAGTGTTAACATCAGCCATAGAATATTCTTGGAAATTCAGAAATTCAAATGTCTACTGTTCCTTTATAGACTTCTCGGCAGCGATCGATTCGGTATTGTGGAAATGATTATGGCAAAAGCTACACTTGTGGAAAATCCCAAATTGCTTCCTAATGTTGATGCTTCTATATTCGGATACCTCTGTATGCATCCGATTGTATGCCGTGAGGAAACTGTAATTGGATGCCAACCAGGTGTGGGGATAAGCAGGGCTGCATAGTGGCGGCAAGCCTGTTTAACCTATACCTGGCAAATATGCAACAAGTATTTGAGAATTTGATAGCAAATCCGGTAAATGTAGGCAATTGTGTTGTGGGGTGGTTAGCCTATGTGGACGATTTGTTGATCCATTATACACCATCAGGCCTGCAGAGGATGCTGAATGCGTTGGCTGTTTATGCAGACATTAATGGTCTAAATATTAACATAGAAAAGAGTAAAATCATGGTTTTCCCTGTTAAGCCTATGTGGCTGTGATGTGCAAGCCTATGTGGCTGTGGTTTGCGTGCAAAATTCCTTAAGTCCTATGATAACTCTTGATATTAACAATATAGACAATTTGTGGGAAAATGTTATGCAAGGGGACGATATCAATCTCTTTTTATGGTCACATTTTATCTTTGTATAGTTGATATTTTAAAATGTTTATCTTGATGTGTTAATAATAACCTGTTTATTTTATGATGTGATGAATATGTCCCCCTTTTTAGTCGGGATGAATTTTATTGGAGAGGAATTTATAGTTTATCTTGTATTTTTGGAGTATGCCTTGTGTTTCATGAATGTTTGTTTTTAATGTTGTATAGGTATATTAATAAACGGATCAATTAACTAAATCTAAAGAATCACAACACCGACCACTAAGGAACGCAACATACCATGAAAACTAACAGGACCAGGCGAAAGACAAACAGGAGAAGGAATGGTTCCCAGTGGCTGCGAGGATTTAGTTCAAAACCCTCTGCATTGTACAGAAGGCCTTCTGGGGTCTGGGGCCACAATACCTTCAACTCTCTCTTCTTAAATATCTTCCTTCTTGAGCTCTTCGCTCATCTGCCTCCAACTCCCTCAGGGTCAGTCGCTTCTCCAAGCAATGAGTCGGTGGCAGATCACTCTCTTCGGCAGGGGCCTCTCTCTGGAACAGCCTTCCTGCCTCCCTGAAACTTGAGGAGAACCATCTCCGGTTACGGAAACACCTCAAAAACTTCCTATTTGCTTCTGCTTTCTCTCCTCCCCTCCCTTGCTGAATTACTGACTGAAATTGAACAGGTTACCTGGCCACCCTCTTCTGATCTCTGGCCCTGGCCCCGTCAATTGCCCACCTGCACTGCCTCCCTGGCAACCCCTGCACTTGGGGACCATTTTTCTGTATCCCTTCAGCCCCCCTACCAGCACTTATGTCTGCACTTCCTTGCACTTGCCACTAACTGGCTGTTTATTTGTCTTTTTTTTATCTTATTTATTCCACTTTCCCCATGTACTGCACTTTCCCCTCTCCCTTCCCCCGTGCACTTTTCCTTTCCCCCTCACCATGCACTTGCGCGATCTGAATGACACCTGGCCTAGTAGGATCTTTGTCTGTCCTCCCTTGTTCCCCCCGCCCCTTTGCCTCCTTGTGCCTTGAAACACTATATGTATAGGCGCATTATAAATATCATTTCATCATATCATATAAGCCAAATGGAATCACACCACATAATCACAACTGCGGAACACACCACCACAAGCACAGTCGACAAGAGAACAAACGCCACAAGAAGAGAAAAGTTTATACCCAACACCATACCTCATGACCAACCACTCACCGGAACAAGTCAATCCGACCAACGAGGCGAGACGTACCAACAACATAACAGAGCCGTGCAGAAAAAGAACAGAAACGCACAGAAGGAATACTAACACAATACTCCATACATCACAAAAACATTAGGACACCTCCTTGAACTAAAACAAAATATAGAAGAGGAACCTGAAGAAAACAAGAACCCAATACTTAACCTAGCAGACCTACTTACCAACAACACAGATTCGACTGAACCACCATCTCACACAGAGCAACAGGGGAGCAAACCCATGCAGCAATCACAAGACTAAACCGATATCAAAAAAACTAAACCATGCCACAAAAAATCAACTGCAACCTAATCAACGCAAGATCAATGTCAAAATATGCCACAGAAATATACGACCTGCTCTGCGACTACGGTATCGACGTCCTATTCATCACAGATGGTTTGATGACAACTACAAAAATCACACTCACAGCTGCCTACCCAACGTGCACACAGTTAAAAAGAAAATGAAAAAAAAAAGGAGGTCTTGCAATAGCATTCAAGAAACACCTGAAAATAAAAGCAGACAAACCAATAAACAACAAAAAACTGTAAATCCATGATCCTTCACTTACAATAAACCCAAAAACAAACAAAAAATTCATACTGATTTACAGACCACCGACATACAACGCAACATTGTTTTTGTTTGTTTGTGCATTTATATAGCGCTACGAACCCTCAGGTATCTGAGCGCTGATTATTTCCCAGTGTGTGGTGCTCATTTATCGGCCTCGGAAGGATGAAAGGCGGAGTTTGGCCCTGCCGGGATTCGAACCTGTGTCAACAGGCTCTGAACGGATGTCAAAGCGAGCGCTCTACTCGCTGTGCTATCTGACAACTACAGAAGCCATCACCAACATAGTCATCCAACATGAACATCTGATAATCCTCAGAGACTTCAACATCAGGTTTGAAGAAGAAAACGCGGACTCACAAAAACCGATAATCAAGCAACTAAAAGCCATGAAACTACGACAATTGGAGCAACACACACAGCGGGACACAACGCAATCTTCACCAACATAAATCTTATCACCACTGTACCACCAATTCAGATACTCTGTAGCGATCACCTCGTCATTCCATTTGTGATCATGCTACCAACTAAAGCAGCCAACCAGCCCAATGAACAACTATCACAAAAAGAAACTGGGAGGCCGTCAAAGCGAGCAACTTAATACAACAACTTGAACTCACAAAACCAACTACCATTAACTTGCAAGAAGCTGACCACAACAGAAAAACATAACGACTTTATAAATAGATTGCCGAAACCATTGCTCAGAACCAGGATAAAGAACAACAAGAAGCACAAACTAGAATGGAGGAAAGAATACCACCAAAGAAAGAGTCCAATTCCAATGACGAATCCGATCTTACAAAAAAGAAATTCAACAGTCCAAAAAGGACTAGGATAACAGAATCACCAAAGCTGGCAACACCCAAAAAGAATTGTTCAGCATCATAAAGGAAGTGAGGATCCCAACGGGATGCAACAACACTCTGCTATCTTCACAGAAACTATGCAACGACCCAATGGACCATTATTTCTTTTTTTTAATTAAATTAAATTTAAAAAAGCAAACAAAAAACTCAGCGACATCCATTAATTCATACAAATCAGACCCGTCACCCTAAACACACAACCATCCCCGTCAAACGAGGAACCACAGCACGAACTCCAAAGCTTCCCATAAATATCAGTGGAGACATTTGTCAAGCTGGTAAGACATAGCAACAATGCAGGCTCCAACAATGGAGCACTGTCCCCCAGACATCTACAAATCCATCCTCATACAGGGCACACCATTGGAATACTACAGAAACCTCTTGAACCTGTTACTTGCAATAGGGAAAAGTACTGCGATCATTCAAATCAGCGCACATCAAACCACTCCTTAAAGACACGACAGGAGACATGGAAGACCTTTCCAACTACAGACCTATTCAAAGACATTCCCTACCCAGCACAACTGCTAGAAACCTACGTCTACAATCTAACACAAGAACACATAGAAAAACACCAGTTGCTGGACCAGGCACAAGTCGGCTTTAGACCCGCGAAAGGAACAGAAACAGCACTCTATTTGGGATGACCTAAAGACAAACGCATACTCCAACACAAACTCTGCCCTGATACTGCGCGACCTCTCCGCAGCGTTCGACAGACTCAGCCACAACATCCTCATCAAGAGAATAGAAGAAATAGGAATAACAGATTTAGCCCTACTCTGGATGAAATCATTCCTCGCACACAGAACAGAACCAGTCTGGCCAAAACCCTTCAAATCCACTCCACAGGACACCGACTGTGGATTACACTAAGGATCATCCCTATCACCACTGTTCAACCTTTTTTCATTTTTGTACATTTGTAGCAGCGCACAAACCCCACAGCTATCTAGGCGGTAGTTGCGAAGGAGGCACTAGGTAGAGATGGAAAAAGCTACATGAGAGTCACATCTTAGTCGAATAGCAAAGTTTTCAAGTGTTTCCTGAAGACATGGAACGATGGTTCATTTTGCAGGTAAGGAGGTAGTTTGTTCCAGAGCGCTGAGGCATGGGAAAGGAAACTGGCGCACCCTGCTCTTCTGTTGAAGCGAGGAGTGAGGAGGCGGTGTTTGTAGGTGGGCCTGGTGGGTCTGGTAAACACATTTCTTCTGATGGCGTCCGTGAGGTACTGGGGAGCCTTCTTGGCAATGCATTAGGTGATAGAAAGTGTTTTGAATTTAATTCTGTCCTTAACTGGAAGCCAGTGGGCTAATTTTCTGGCTTCCGAGATGTGGGCATGTCTTTCAATCTCTAGTGCTGCCGTAGAGCATTGTTTTGGATGGTTTGGAGTTTGTGCAGCCATCTATCTGGCTCCACTAATCAAGGTCATCAAAAAAAAAAACTCACATGCTACAACTACACAGACGAAACACAAATCATCTATAAAATTGAAGATACACATGAAGAACACAGCGCTGGGAGAATGTCTCAAAGAACTCTACGACTGGATGAACACAAGCAGCCTAATGAACACAAGCAGCCTAAAACGTTAAAAAACAATGTACATAACGCATAGGGCAAATGAAGGCCAGGGAGCAGAATTCCTACAAAAGAAAATAACCGTTTACAAACCAACATCTGCCTGAAACCAAAACCATACACAAGGAAGAAAAAAAAAACTTGGGGGTTCCTCTTTCTCTCACCTGGCAGCGAAAATTTGGAACACCCGCCCAAAAGACATAGAAATATAAAAGGGCCACCTAAAATTCAGCAAACTACACAAAACCTGGCTCTTCACCACAGAATCAGACGGAACCAACTGAAAAGCCAAAAAAAAAAAAAAAAAGATAAATCACCAGGGCTCAGCCCTCCCAAGCCAAACTCCTTCGCTGGGCAAGGCCCAAGGTACAGGGAGTGTAGCTGGTGACGAAGGAGCATTAATTACTAACTAGCACCAGACAGTACTGGGAGCGCTTAGAATTCGTAGGGAGGGGACCGTGCATTAGGAGCTCAGGGAAGCGATGCCAGGCAGAGCCCACTTACGACCAAAGAGCAACCCACAACCTTAGCAATCTCGACCCTGGTTGGGGGAGGCCCTCACCACCTTCCCGGCAACAGAACACTAGACAGCCACAGAGATAGGAGACCGCCTCGTGCAGAACCAGACGAATGAACTACAGGAGGAATGCTCCAGCAGACAGCAAGGCCAAAGATACTGAATGCTCCAGCAGACAGCAAGGCCAAAGACACCAACAGACTCCTAAAAGAACGAGGTAACCCCACTAACCTAGCTGAAAAAATTCAAATATCCGCACACACCTCTCAAACCCTAAACAAACACATCCACTCTTGCACTGCAAACCGTAAGCACTTCACTAAACCAACAACAAAATAAACCACACAGTCTTGCACATTAGACTGGCCCAGAAAATCTCACCCAGCCAATTAGTGCCCTCCGGGATGACAGTCTTAAAGTGATGCATTCTGATGTCAACTGTAGGACATGCAAGGACCAGGTGTTTAAGAGTTTCTAGGGTGGTTGTACTGCCACAAAGTCTGCAGTATAGACGATGCAACCCCTCAGCTGCCCAACACCCTACACGTTCTAGAGTGGGTAGTTAGTTTAGCCGAAAACGCATATAGAGGCTGCTTGCCTTATTAAAGGGAAAGCGATAGACATCATTTGGTATGTCCTGCCTTTTCCTTGGGAATTTGGCATATTCTTTATAGGTCCCATAGGAGTCCAATTGGTCCATGGTGTTTGACCAATCCAACCTTTGTGTGCCTCGTTCACGACACTGTGCTGTGGTGACCTCTGCATTGGAGTAAAGGTCACGGTAGAGCCCTGTGGCCCCCGCTGCTGTTCGCCTGAGCCGGTGCTCGTGCGACACATTCCTTGCGCTGTGTGCAGTGGTCTGGGATTGAGACCTGTCCTGCGCTCTCGGAAGCAGCTTACCTCACGGCGCTGTAGAACGAACATGCTCAGCTTTTATTGCATTTGGATGCAATACTGGTATTCAGGCTGCCTCTAGGCACTGTGAGAATTGAGTGATTAGAGTCTTAGTGTGAAATGTATTGATTTTGTAGCAATCTAAAATACACCATCATTGTGTGCTGCAGCGTGCACGGCATAGTGACTATCTGCACATAGGGTCTCAAGCTATACAGAGGGCCACAGCTATTCTCTATTGTTCCCGTTAGCCCATTCTGTGGGACCCACTCCCCTTATCTCCAGCTTAAACCCAGTGAACTTCTTGTGAACTGTTTCGAAAGTGGGGGTCTGTTGAACAGCCGGGTGCAATTTCATTACAGTCAGAGGCACCAACCGTTAACCCTTCAATAACATGGACGTGATTGGAACTGCTACTGAGTAGAAAGCTGGATGGATATTGTTCTAGGCGGTAACTGTTAGAGGAGAGCATGTTTATCCCGCCAAGGTCCTGAACTATTGAAGATCAGGAGAAACATGAGAGAATCCCCTTATTGCACTGCCAGCTACAGCTACAGTGAAACTTTGAAGAGCGCTGAGAGACTGTGACCTTGAAATAACCATCAAATATGCTTTCATTAATGAGGTCTCTTTACTCGTACTCCGGAGTAGTGTTATCTCTCCTGAGTTGCCTTCCTCCCTCTGATGCTGGAGCAGCAAATACCTTTTTCGGTAACTGTGCAACGTTGTGCCGCTGGTTCGCCTGTGCCTTTCTTGCTGCCTGGCTGCCTGTAGGACATCGCTGCCAAAGCACTCCTCCGTGAAGCCTACCTACCGGAAGACAAGAACCTAAGGCCTTCACCTGCTGCATCTGTCCCATTGGAAGGAGGGCCAGGCTGGCCGTTGAGGCCCTGAAGAGTCCAGAAAAGACACTGTGTGCTCCTATCGGCATCTGTCTGCTGCGAGGCTGCCTGGTGAGTTTGCTGTGCTTTGTGCAGTTCTCTGTTCTCTCTGCTCTCTTTCTTTACATCTCTCTGCTCTCTCCTTCCATGGTGCTCTCCATCTCACCTATTTACTCTAACTGCTACTCTATCCTCTTTGTCGCTCCCTCCCCAGACCTATAGACTCCACATATGGTCTCTGTCCTCTCTTCTTTCTCCTTGTTCACCCATTAATGGAGGCACGAGATGGGAAATACTATTGGCGGGCATCTCATTCTCCAGGTGCATCATTAATGTCTATCATAATGGCACTGTCATGGCCCAGGGTTCTCAGCCCAACCGTCTCCTTCTTGAAAGGCGTCTTCTTTCTCTCATCAACTTCCTCCCTTCTGCCACTTCTCCGGCGCTCCCCACCCCCGCCCCTTCTCCCCCTCTGATGGGCATACCACTTTCCATTACCTCCCTAGTGTAAAGACTGGAGGGGGGTGTCTGTACTCCTGCTCTCTATATGGTAGAGGAGAGGCACAGAGGACCCCAGCCAAGATTCTCTATTTGGTAAACGTGGGCGAGCAATCAAGGCCTAGCTTCTCAGGAGGTGATGCGCGCTGGTTCTTAAGTGCAGTGTAGTCCCCAAGCACCCACAAAGGAATCTCCACACACTGTATTAGTCAAAACACAGTCTTTATATAATTAAGGTTCAATGTTATATACACAATCACAATAACTCACTTTGTGCTCAGTTAATCTACAATGGCTAATATATGCAGTTCTAAGTGGTACCACAATTATTATCAGATTTCATTAAAGTGCATCAACTGTACTCTGGTCAAATGTCTCACAAATCAATGAATAAAGGTAACCAACAATAAACATAGGAGGAAAGCAGTTGGTTAGAACAATTGGCAGAATACTGGCCCCTACCACTAGACAGTTCTGTGTGGAGATACCCCCTACCCCCCAACTGGGCAACATATAAAATAAAGATATACTACAAGCCCAATCCATATATTGTTCAATGAGTCCTATTCCCTTCTACAATGTTTCTACACCCCAATGGACCTGTAATTGAGCGGCTCCCTTTAAAGCAGGAGCCACGGATCGTCGAGATCCCTCGAAGTGAACTCGGCATTGAGGCGGCAGCTTCGGTCCTGGCGGTGCTCGTCTACGACAGTTTGAAGACGTCCTGCAAGGAAGAGGTGTGCTGGGCACCTCGATGTCAAAAGTTCAGGACCACAAAGAGTTTGTGAAGAACTTTGGCCCAGCAAGGGCGTCGAGTCGTCCTGTGTCTCTGCGGTCTTTGGGTGGCGGGAAACCCACCGGCGGATGCTCCTCAGCGCATCAATGGCCTGGCCTTCGACGGCGGAATAAGGCGGTCTGCGGTGCAGACGAGCGCGTCCGGGAATCAAATTCCTTAATCTATGGAGCGTGCTGCTCTGGTCATCCATGGCACGGAGTCAAGCGGTCCCCGTTTCTGGGCAACACGGCTTCGACGGGCCTCTATGAGTTATAGCAAACCTGTGAACCCTGGTCAAAGACGGTGGACGGAATGTCCGGTGCTTATCTTCATTCTCCTCGGTGGTCCCAGTCTACAGCCTGTCGAGGGTCTTACTTCCAGGGAGCTTCGGCGAAGGTTAGAGGTGCTCCATGGTCCCTCGGAGCACGGGAAGAGGGCGCCTAACCAGGTCCTCTCTTGGATCAGTCTCAACGTCACGGTGGCTTTCAGATTGCGGTGAAGATAACAGCAGTCAACCTTCTTCTTCGGGCTCGGCTTTGAGATCAAGCGTCAGTTTCAACTTCAGCTTCTGAATGAATTCTAGCAGCAAGAGGCCCCCAGGTATACTGTTGATCTCCCATTCATTCTGCTAGGTTACACTCGGGCAACCAATCACTCAGAAGGGCATTCAGCAGTCAGTCAGTCAATCAGGCATAGACAATCAGGCACACAGTGCATTCAGGCCATTCCCCTCCCTCTCAGGCACTCACAACAAGGAATGTGTATTGGGACAAGTACCCAGCCATTCAACACTACACACTGCTCATACCAGTTTCGGGAAGGGCTGTCTCAGTCATTGCGTTTCATACTAGAAACCAGACATCCACAACAAGAAGTGCATATTGTTCACACACTCCATTCACCCAGGTCCCACCCACAGGGTGTACCCACAACATATAGTCACTGGGAAGGCTCCAGCCAGTCTGGCCTGGACCTCACCACAATACCAATATGGAACTTCACCCAGCAGCCAGTCAGGGGGAAGGGACAGAGTCAGGGCTTCACAGGACTTTGGGAAAACAAGGTAACATGCAATAGAAAGCAAGAGGCCACATGGGCCATCTTGTTTCCCATCAGAATCAACTGATTCCAATGGCAGGGCCTGGGTATCCCAAAATGGAGGATACTCCGAGCACCTGTAAAATTCAGCATGGAGCTGCAACCAGCCCATACCCTGCTCTGTAGGCCAGAAACAGGTGCCCAAAAATATACACTAGGGGCACAGGGTTGTACCCCCACCCATGGGTACCATAAGGTTATCCCATGGTTCTGTACACCAAACCAAAAATAAGAACACCAAACCAAAAATAAGAAGAGCTGCACTGCCAGGAGTCCCACATGGACTCCTGGGCAGAACACAAATGAAAAAGCACTACAGGACAAGGACAGGGAGGCCCTGTCCCTCCAATATATTTCCAGCATCACACCTGGTCCACCTAGCTACCCTCATCTCTCGCTCTGCCATCAAACACGCTTCTGATATCAGTCTTCTTCTCGAAGACTTTGACCTCGATGTTCTTGCCCTCACTGAGACGTGGTTCACTGCCAGCTCTGTCACTGCTTTTGACACATGCCTGCCTGGGGGTTACAAGATCCTCTCCAAGTTCAGGCCTAACCGGTCTGCAGGTGGACAGGCCTTTATCTTCCATGACTGGATCCCTGCCACCATCATTCCCACTGCATTGTCTGCAGGCTCGGCGTCTCTGCTAACCTTTCGCTGACTCTCGCCACCATCTACAGGACCCCTGGCCTGGTCATCCTCTTCGAGTGGTCTGACCGCACATCTTCCCTTCTTGCCTCTACCTCCAAACTTCCCCTCCTCAGTGACTTCAATATTCACCTTGACACCTCCGAGATGGCCACTGGACTATTAGGCAGCCTATGCAATGTTCTTTACCTCACCATTCAGCCCTCCGGTCCGAAGCACTCTGCCGGACATAACTCGGATGCTCTCATCCCCAGAGACATTCCTATCGCCAACCTTCTTACTACTCCCCTCTCCTGGTCTGACCATTCCCTCCCGTCTTCTCATCTTGATCTCCTAGGTCCCCCCGATCAGCCTCTGCCTGCACTGCCCGTCTCCTTCTCGGTCATTCGACCGATGAAGCGAGTGTCGGTTGCTGCCTTTGTGGCCACCTTCATTCCCCCATCCCACTCCTGCCATGGACTCCCACACCGACTCTGCCCTTGCAAATCTTCACTTTTCTATCACCAGCACCCTGGATATCCCTGCCCCTGTCATGAGCATCCGAATTAAGTCTGGCTCCAAGTGCAACACCTGGTATGATTCCGACCTAGCCAAATGCAGAGTGGCTGGCATCAGACTCATCCTGACAAACTGGCTTGTCGCCTGCTCCAAAGGCAATACAGACTCTCCATTCGCTCGAAGAAGATGGCTCACATCCAAGCCCACATCTCTAGCACCAATAGAAAATCTGGCAAACTGTTTAAAATCTGCAAGGAACTTGCCAATCCGTCTGCAGTCTCCACATCTCCCCTGCTACCCCTGACCCCCTGTACCTCTCTGGCCTCCCACTTCCTTTCTAAAACCTAGGATACACTGTCCTCACTATCCTCTACCCCCCTCCTCCTCCTTCCCCAGCTGTCATACCTCCCTCGATTCCCTCTCCCCTTCCACACTTCCCTCCTCGTTCTCTCCCATTGCACCGGATGAGGTCTCTAGACTAGTCCTCTCTATGAAAGTCTCCTCCAAACAGCTGCTCCCCTGCTCCTCCAAACTATCAAGGACAACATCGGCTCCTTTGTGCCTTCCCTGGTCGATTTCTGAACCACGCCTTCCCTCTACCCCTTAAGCACTCCCTTGTGCATCCCCTCCTTAAAAAGCCCTCTTTGGACCCTTCCTGCCCTGCTATCGCCCCATCTCTATTACCCCCTTTTTGGGCAAACTCCTGGAGAAGCGTGCCATCTCCCATCTGATATAAGATACTGAATCTATCGGCTCTCTCCACAACCACCAGTCTGGCTTCAGAGCTGCCAGAGGTACAGAAACTGCTCTACTGAACACCCCGTGATGACTTGCTCTCTAATCTGGGCTCCAACTTTCCTTCCGTTCTTATCCTCCTGGATCTTTCCTCCTCCTTCAACACGGTCAATCATGCCACTTGGACATATCGGATCCATGGCATCTTGGCCTGGCACTGGACTGGTTGACATTCCTCTCTAACCAACCTTCCCAGGTTCAACTGGGCTATTTGCTCTCCCCCATCACACTCTCCACCTGCAGCGTCCCTCAAGGCTCTATCGTCTCACCGTGGCTTTTCAACATCTACCTTGCCCATTTGACCTCTTCATTCTCTACTAACAGTGTTATACAGACGACACAAAGCTCTCCTTCAAGCTTCCCTCCCCTTCCTTCTCCCTCATCCCTGACTGTCTGACTGCCATTCAGTAATGGTGCTCTGCCAATGATCTCTGCCTTATTGTCAGTAAGAGCAAGATCCTCTTCATTGGGACCACAGCTCGTTCGTTCGTTCCTTCCTTCCTTCCTTCCCTTCCCTTCCATCCCTTCCCTTCCTTTCCTTTCCTTCCCTCTCTTCCTTTCCTTCCTTCCCTTCCATTCCCTCCCTTCCTTCCTTCCCTCCCTCCCTCCCTCCCTCCCTCTTTGGGTACCCTCACTCACCCTCTTGTGAGACAAAACACCTTGGGGTCATCTTTGATTCCGCCCTCTTCTTCTCTCATCACATCACAGACCTTGCCATGAAGGCCCACTATCAGCTACACCTCCTCAAAGGTAATCTCCTTTCCCTCTCCTTCCCCCAGAAACTCAATGTCTCCAGAGCCCTGTGCTCTCTAGGCTTGACTATTCTAACAGCCTCTTCCTCAATCTTCATTCATTCTCCCTTCAACTAATCCAGAATAGGACTGAGAAATTCATTCTTGGCCTCAAGCCCAGGGACCACATCTCTCCCTCATTTCTCTCCACTGGCTTCCGGTTGCTGCTAGGATCAAACTCAAGACCCTCTGCATCACCCACAAGGCGTTCTGGGGCCTTGGACCCAGCTATATCCAACTCTCTCTCCCAAAATACCATAGTGGCATTGTGAACTCTGTCGAAGGAACTGCTCATGTCGACTGAAGCCATGTAGGTCGTTCCAGTCGAGCCATTTTTAACAGCTGCCAGAAGATGGGTCATGATGGTGGCATTTAGAGCAGTGCCAATGCAGGGCCTAAATCCTACCTGATAGCGTGTAATGATGCCCAAGTGTATTAGTTGTTAAGGCCTTTCAGTAGAAGGGATGAGAAGATTGTACTTGTTGCGTCTAGAAGAGCCATCGGCCTGTAGTTACCAGGATCAGTGGCGTCTCCTCTTTTAAATCAGGGATTATAATAGACCCCCCCCCCAACATATTGGAGGTAAAAGGGGAGTATTAAAGATTGATTTGAAAAGTTTCCCCAGTGGGAGAACTCATGTGTCTGGCTCACTCTTGATCAATGCTGGAGCCAGGCCATCCGGGCCTGGCGCCGTAGTCGCCCTCATCTTGGTAATAACCCATAAAAGGCCCTCTTCAATCCAAGGACAACATCCCATGACTGCAGGGTCTATGATGGTGTGATCTATGTGAATATCCCTGTTCGGTTTGGAAAACATTTGCCTGATAATAGGCCATCCAAGATTCAGCCGGAATGGGACATAAGTCATGCTTTGATAATCCCACCCTATTGTTGATGGGTGCCCAAAAATCTGCTCTATTGCTGAATGTTTCTTGAGGTGTTTTGATTATCGTTGATATCCAACTGGATTTCAAGTGATTTCAAGTAATTTTTATATCTCTGAAGAATGTTCTTTTTTCTAAGCCTATGGATATCAATGGAATAGTGATCGTTAGTTTGCTCAACTGTTTCCCTCTTTGCATTAACCATTCTTATATCAAAATAATGGTTTGATTTAAGGCCAAAAGGCTTACCCTTTTTCGTGATTTCCATTAGACAATGTGACACAGCGAATTGGGATAACGTAAACATTTTGGTATTTATCCTGCCTGATAGTTGTGTTTTTAATGGCGTTTTTCAGTACACACGTTTAATCATAGGTTGCACTTGTATATACTTTCAAACTCCAATACAAAATGGACATCTTATGCATCAGGACGATTGGCAAACCCCACACACTATTTTTTTTTTTTTAGGAACCCCATTTAAGAAAATAATTCTCCATCCTCCTTCATGCTACGGAGTGGATAATTGACATCAAAGAGACGCTGTGAATGTTGAAACCCATGAACAGACAAGTGATGATTACCTCAACAAACTCAATAAAATGAGTATCTTGTTTGGTCTAATTACAAGTACCAAAGGGCACATATTAGTAGAGCTCAATTTGGGTGCATTGCACTGGGTGAGCTTTTAGCTAAGAAATCAGGTAGGAATCTTAATTCAAAATGTCTTAAGTGCCAGACTGGATTTGAGGACTTGGCACATTTTCTGTTCCTTTGCCTGGTGTATCGCCTATTGAGGAAGAACTATCTAGTACTGATGTTCAAGGACAGGGGCTTCGGCCAGTACCACCCTGCCCTATATTATCTATAGAATGCTGCCTCGACTGCCGTTGCCTGGAACCTATCTTTATTTATTCGAAAAGCCTGGATACTACGTGAAATTGTTACCCATTGTTCTTCTTGGGTTAACTCATTTCAATAGTTACTTGTGTTGCTTAAAGTTTAAGTTTCATTCTTACAGGAAAACACTTGTGTATTTGAAATGTATTCTTGTTCTTAAAGTTCAAATATAAATGTTTCCTTTCCGCTCTGTATTCAAAATGCACTTTTTTAGTTGAATATAAATATGCTTTCAGGATGGAATTCAAAGTACATGGACCGGCGCGTGCCTTCGCCCCGTTTCGGAGCTCCCCGTTGTCTGCGTGTCACTCTGCCACTCACCAGCGGTCTGCGCCTTCGCCCGGTGGCTCCCACTGTTTCTGCTCTGCTTCTGGAGTTGGGAAACTGCTGTCGCAAGCTCTGCTCGCCTGCCGGATACTTCTTGCTCTGATGTTCTGCTTTCCAGTAGACGCTGTGTTAATCAAGGCATCATATAGCGCAGCAGGGAATAAAAGCAACAACCTCTGTTCTGTTAATATGCACCACGTCCCTTTGATGTGCCCCATTCAGCGTCTTTCATGTGCTCCGCATTGGGTCTTCGTTACGGGTAGATCCCGAATGTTGGAGCGTTGGAGGTTGCCCTGGAGATGCTGGCGTCCTCTCCACTTATCACGTCACCTGGTGCGTATCGGCAGGTTCACGTGAATTGTATCATTTAAACCTCGTCCATTCCTGCCGCAGTGCTTCCGATTTGTCTTATGGAAGCTTTGTTCTTGCGCTCATTTTCTGTACTCATAACCGAACCCTGCTTTGTCCCCGGATTGCCTACGTCCGACCCCCTGTTACTTACCTATTTCTATGTTGATGACTTCGGCTTTGAATCACTACTTCCTTTTGCCTCACGACTCCAACCTCTGCTTTGTCTACTCCTGTTCATGACCCGGACCGCTGTTCTATAGATTGGTTACATCTCACGTTTTGTACTGTACCACGCCCGCAGTTGCAGACCTCGGTTCTTCCTTCCTGGATTGCTGCTTCGCTACTTTGGAACTTCCACATGCACGGCCTAGAGACTTTCTCTTGCGCGTTCTTCCTGGAAATCCTAGGAGTCCACGTGCTGTCGGGTTCCGGTGGCCCATTGGAAACTAGAGACTAGTGCCACCTTAGTCCTAGGCGTCCTCGTTCCGGCAGTTTAGGTATTTTTCTTTCTCTTTCCTGCGGCAAACGTGGGAAGAACACTTGGACTCCAATCACTGTCCCATCACAGACCCATGGTAAGCTGTGTTCAGTACTGTTTCCATTACCATATTTGCTTCTTTGCTTCTAAGCACTGTCCTGAGCCTAAGCATATCACATTTATTTCTAGGGCTGGCATTGCATTCCCAAGAACGATGGCCTTAAATCCACTTGCCAGATCCTTTTGAACTTGCCATTCAGGTTAGTTCTTCTTATAATTGTTCAACAATCACGGTTTGGGTTTTACCACGCGCACTGATTAGTCTCCTTTTTTCTGCAGCCTGCGGTCATCGTCTGGTGTTCCATCTTCTCACTAATAGACCCCTTTGTGTGTCCCCTTCAGCCCACTCAAAGGGGTACATTACTTGGAAGAATTTGTTGGCTACTCTATGTGCTCAACAATCTGAATTAGAGCGATTCTTACAGTCTTCTCCAACCCCAGCAGGTCGCAGTGCACTTGGCCGGCCTTCCAGTGTCATCTCCCTCACTTGTCAGCACCTTCTTTCCCACTCTTTCCTTACCTACGCGTCGTGGACATGCAGTATGCCATAATCCACACCATAATGGCACATCTTCACCACAGTGTTATTTTGCCAATCATGCCTCTCCCTCAGCATCTCAAGTCTCTCATTCTTCCTTTAGTACAGGGTTTCTTCCCCACCTCATCGGTCTCAGTGCCCATTGCTCACAGACTTCTTTTTGACCAGCAGCTCTACAGCTCAACATATTGGTTGTCCCAAAACAACACACAAGCATTACTCACAGATTCCTCCAGGTTGGTCTCACCAGCTATGGTCTACGCATTAGTACTTCCTCTTTTTTGCTGGGATGCAGTTCTCCTCAGTCTGGGAAATGGTACTTCTCAAGAGGTAGCTCGAGTTGAGCAGAAATACACGCACAGATTTTGTCAGGTAGTTTGCCGACACAGGCAGGTTTTTTGGGTACTGACCAGATAGCAATGAAGCAGCATGGAGGTCACTCTTTTCAACATGCAGCCATCTAATCTTTATTCTGCCAGGGCTAAGCTCACAGAGACCTCCAAGAATTCAGAACCTGTCTGGTGCAGGTTAGCAAAACAAATTTGTTGAACTCCGCTCCAACCCCGGAAAATAGGGCACGGTAGGGATGACGACAAGGAAATGGAGAAAGAAATTAAAAGGGGATAGGGAAGCAGTAAAAAGGCACATTATATTGTACCAGTACTGTAGGAGGGGGGAGGGGTCAATAAAATACAAAGTTACAAGAAAATGCAAAGAGGGTTAAGGGGGGTCATGGGAGTGTCTCTCTACCGGCCTATATCCCGGGATAGAGTCTCAACCAGAGTCCTTAGCTGACCACCCTTTCACAGAGAAATATCCAGTACATATCAGTCTTTGTCCTGCCCAAGGGCAGTCCAGCACTGAAATGCCAGGCAATTATCTTCTGTACAAGAGTACCAAGAGCAACCCCAGACACATGTTTCGGCCTGGTTGGGCCTCATCAATGAGGTGGAGCTGTGCTTCTCCAAGAACAGTGAGCAAGGTTTCCACGTCTGGATTACCCTATTAACTTAGGGTGAGAACTCAAAACTACTTAATATGCACAAACAAGGGGGGTCATGGGAGTGTCTCTCTACCAGCCTATATCCCGGTTTAGGATGTTTTCCGCGCATCTAAAGGGTCGCATGAACCAAAAGATCTAAAAATGCTACCAACGAAGGTTCGAACACCAAAAGTTTGAACCTTTGGTGGTAGCATTGAGAAAAAATAAAAACGGGGGCTGCGCGTTTGTCCCCCGCATCGCCCCGCTCACTATACTTTATGGTTTAGTGAGCCGGGGATGCGGGAGACACCCCCGCAGCCTTCCGTTAAAAAATAAAAATAAAAAGGACCCTGCAGCGCCAGTTCCCGATCACGGAAGTGAAAGGGAACTGGCGCTGCAGGGAACCAGCGTGAAGATGAAGGTAAGTACAGTTTGTTTATGTTGGGGGTGGGGGTGTGCTGAGGGTGTGGGTGGGGGTGAGTGTTATGGTTGTGTTGTGGGTGTGTGAGAATGTATGTGTGTTCGCATGAGAAAGGTGCAAAGTTTTGGTAGTTTGCACCTTTCTCATACGAACGATTTGCCCGCTGTACTTTCAGCCACGGGCAAATCGCTTGGATTCTATATCCCGGTTTAGAGTCTCAACCAGAGTCTTTAGCTCACCATCCTTTCACAGAAGAGACATTTCTAGTGCATATCAGTCTTTGTCCTGCCCAAGGGCAGTCCAGCACTGAAATGCCAGGCAATTCTCTTCTGAACAGGAGTACCAACAGCAAGCTGAGACACATGTTTCGGCCTGGTTGGGCCTGGTCAGTGAGGGGGAGCTGGGCCTCTCTAAGAACAGTGAGCAAGGGTTCCACGTCTGGATTATAGCTCCGGGCCCAGATGCTTTTCCCAACAAAGTTTACAAAACATTTGCAAATTTCTTGGCACCACACCTTGCAAAACTCGGACTCTTTCTTAAAGTCCGGGAAAATATCAGACTCCATGGCGGATTCCACTACAACCATATTATTAAAAGCAGAAAAGGATACAAAACAATATACGTCACATCGCCCGATAGCCCTCCTAAATATTGATGCAAAGCTTTTACAGCAACATTCTGGCAGGCTGGGAGAATCCCGCCTGCAATTAGTTAATACAGAGCAAACTGGCTTCAATAAAAACATAAGGGCTCATGATAACATCCATAGGGTGGTAGACCTGATCTCTCTGGCCCCTCGAATAGAGGGTGGCTTGTCTCTTGTCATTAGATGCCCATCAGGCGTTTGGGAATATCTACATGCACTCCTAACCGCAAATGGATATGGCGCATTTCCAAATTCCTGCGACCAGACAAAGTCAATGCCCTCGGTTCTTATTTGATCCCTTGGGACATGGAACAAGGCAAGGCTGTCCCTTTCCCCCTTAGTCTTTGCCCTAGCAATCGAACCCCTGGTGCAGAGAGTGTGCGCTCATCGTCATATACTGGGGCCAGCATACATAAAACTGCATTATATGCTGATGACATGGTCTGCTTTCATCGGGATCCCGTAGCATCTCTTCCGGTACTCCTTGGACTTCTTTAAGAGTTTGCTCTCGTTTCGAGCTTCCGCATAAATCATGAGAAAATAGTGGGGCTTGTAATCTCTGAATCGCCTGAACTCCAGCATACCTTACAATCAACCCTCCCTTTTAAATGGGCTGTCACGATGCCTGCCCCCGGAAAGCCAGACCAGACCCAGCAACCCCGGAAGCAGGCATCATGCTACTTGAAGCATGCCCAAAAACCCCGGTTAGGGGCTCTTTGGCTACAGTCCTGGCGCCAAAGGCGCCAGGCTCATAAGAATAAAGTCAGCCAGGCTCATTACAGAAATCTTACCTGTTGCAGAGCAGGCTGCATACCTACCTGATGCAGACCATGCTGCACGAAGCCACAAGCCAAATGAGGCTTAAAGGGACTACTTTACCTCAGGGACTCCTTTCCTCTCGGGTGGGGCTGTGGAAGAATACTTACCTGGGACTTCTTCCAAGGCTATTTAAGCCACACCCGGACAGCCACACGTGCTTCGCGTTATTCTGCTTGCTGCAGCGTAACGCTCACCGTGTCTTCAGCAGCTCCAGTCTTCAGCCACGCCCGCTTCAGCCCTGGAACACCTGGAACAAGAAAAGGAGAAGGAGAAGAGGTCAGAACAAAACCCTTACCTGAATCCTTGATCCAGCACATCGTCGATCTGGAAGAGAGAAGCCTTCTCAGGAGCATTGCCACGCACCTCGCAGAGCCGCGCTGAACTCACCAACCGAGGCTGCATTCCTTTACTCCATCGCGAATCCAGCATCTCCAGGCCATTCTTCAACACCTGGGGGAGACAAGAACAGATAGGTGAGCAAGGGCAATACAAACCACCCCCAAAGACTTACCTGATTACCACAGGGGGGTACTCACCTCATCTCGGGTCGGCGCAGTCAATACCGCATCACCGCCGCACCCCGGCCCCTAAGGGGAAAAAACAAGGACAATACAACCTAACCCCAAAGACTTACCTGATTTACCACAGGGGGGTACTCACCTAATTTCGGGTCGGTGCAGTTAATTCTGCATCATCGCTGTACCCCGGCCCCAAAGGGGAGAACTACAATAGACTTACCAGGATCTTACCAATTGCCACTTGGAACTCTTCTGGTGGTTTAAATCCGCAACCTGCAAGGAATCTGGCAGAGTGAAGATCAGACTTTTGAACTCTTACGAACAATTGGACTTAGAGTCAATACTGGAACTCACCAATTCCTCCATGCCAGTGAAGTAACAGGTCGTCTACGCGCCCCTGCGCTCGACGCAGGATGGAGAGCTCATCTTTCCAAATCTTCAGGTGAGATTATTAGGGAACTTCAGGAGTGTTCTGTGGGCAGACAAGGGGAGTGGGAAGGCGGGTTAACGCTCAGATTAAAGATATTCGTACGAGTCCAACAAACGAAGCTAAGTGGGTCTGTCCAGTCTGTCATCTCGGCTCTACGTGTTACTCTGGTGGAAGCAACAGCGGGCCAGTCCAGATCGACGCCCCCGTGGGAATCAGGTGAGCGTAACAGAACGCGAAGCCTACCCACAAATACCCACCTGGGCGTCATGGAGACCTCGGAAACCAATCAGTTGGCCCAATTATTAGGGGAACTAAGGGCCGAAGTGCATTCCGCCCGCCAGGAAACCAATGCCCTCAGGAGGGAATTGATAGTGTCAAAAGAACGAACTGATGATTTGGCCAGACAGCTATTACAAAGCCAGGCTGGACAAACACCTCTACCTGGACTCGGGGCCAGCCCAACTCCGGTGCCACCGAGTAACCCTGTGCAGATAAACCTTCCTGGAGCCGTTCCCTTGGCTCCGCCTGAACGCTTTGCCGGAGACCCTAAAAGGTTTGCTATATTCATGAATCAATGTCGCTTACACTTTTTATGTAGACCTGGAGCTTTCCCAAACGATCAAGCCAAGGTAGCTTTTGTACTGTCATATCTCAGCGGCAGTGCAGCGGACTGGTCCATTCCGCTAGTAAATCAGGATGACCCGATTCTTCGAGATTTCCAAGGTTTTCGAACTAGCATGGAAAGACTGTTCGCCCGACCTTCGCAAGGACAGTCTTTGGATAACAAACTTTTATCCTTACGGCAAGGTAATCAGGATCTTTTATCTTACATTGCAACTTTCAATAGATTAGTTGTGGAAACCGAATGGCCTGAAGCCAAGCGAATTACATTATTCCATCGAGGGCTTTGGGGAGAACTCAAGGATGTTTTAGCCCAAGTCGTGAACCCGCCTTTAGACTGTGCTGAATATATAGATTTTGTGGTCCAGTTAGATCACAGACTTCAAACCAGAAAGGCTGATCGAACCAAGTTTGAAAACTAGGTCTTGGTTAAAACCTACGTACCCTCGAAGGGGGTAGATGCCTCAGAACCCATGCAAATCGGGGGGGTTAGAGGACCCTTAACCCAGAAGGAAAGGGAAAGAAGACGGCAACAGCAATTATGTTTATATTGCGGAGCTACTGGTCACTTCCTTCAGAACTGCCCTGTAAAACCACCCAAGAAAGCTATAGGAGCAGCAGACGAAAACCACTTGAAACCTGACTCGGGAAACGATCACGCCCGGCAAGCGTAGAGGTCAGCTAGCCGAGCTTAAAGGAGGACACTCTGACCTCGCATTTCACCATACCCATGGTCCTTATAGATCCAGAGCAGCCATCACGCATGCACGCGGTAAAGGCGTACGTAGATAGTGGAGCCATAGGAAACTATTTGGACTACGGATTGGCTTCCAGGATGAAGCTACCTCTCACCCGAAAGACCACTACCGATGTCGTCACCACTGTTGATGGAACTGAAATTGCCTCTGGGCCCGTAACTCATTCCACTGCAGCGATGACTTTGCTGGGTCAGGATGGACACCGAGAGGTTATGGTGTTTGATTTAATCAAGGCTCCACAGTTTCAACTGATACTGGGAATCCCTTGGTTGGAAAAACACAATCCCTGTATTGATTGGCGAGAGAAGAGACTAACCTTCCCAGAATGTGCTAACACCTGTTACCCAAAGAGAACTCTAAATTGAGTACTGGCCCCAATAATCCCAGCTGCCATACAATTACCTGCTGAATACCAAGACTTTCAGGATGTCTTTCAAAAGGAGCAGGCAAACACCTTACCACAGCACAGATCGTATGATTGTCAAATAGATCTCATACCAGGAGCACAACCACCTTGCAGCAGAATCTATGCCCTCACGGAACCTGAAAATCTCCACTTGCGCCAGTACCTAGACCAGTATCTTGCTAATGGCTTCATCCGCCCGTCCAAGTCCCCTGCATCTTCCGCTTTGTTCTTCGTGCCAAAAAAGGAAGGCGACCTTAGAACATGCATTGACTACCGCGCGCTGAATCAGATAACTATCAAGAATCGGTAACCCATTGCCTTTGATCCCTGAACTACTAGACCAGGTAAAGAACGCTTGTAAATACACAAAACTAGACCTTCGGGGGGCATATCATCTGGTACGCGTCAAAGAGGGTGACGAATGGAAGACTGCTTTTCGCACCAAGTACGGATTATTTGAGTACCAGGTGATGCCTTTCGCACTGTGTAACGCACCAGCAGCCTTCCAGTTCTTCATGAACGATGTCTTCCGAGAGCTCATCGATGTTTGTGTAGTCGTTTACATCGACGATATCTTAGTATACTCCCTATCAGAATCCGATCATGTAAAGCACGTCCGAGCAGTCCTAGAAAAGTTACGCCAGTATAAGTTATACGCTAAACTGGAAAAGTGCATCTTTCACACTACGGAAGTAGAGTTTCTTGGATTTATTCTGACCCCGAAAGGAATCCGGATGGATACACGGAAGGTGGACGGAATTCTTAATTGGCCTTCGCCAAGCTCAGTCAAAGGAGTGCAAAGCATGCTCGGCTTTGCCAATTTCTACCACAGGTTTATCCCGGACTTCTCACACATTGTACATCCCATTACACTATTGCGAAAGAATAAACGCTTTACATGGACAGAAGAAGTCGAGAACGCCTTCCAAGAGTTAAAAAAGAAATTCACGTCCGCTCCTGTATTACGACACCCGCGCCCAGAGCTTCCCTACATAGTGGAATCAGATGCATCCAGTTCAGCTATGGGAGCAGTGCTCTCCCAAAAGGATCCCGAAACTAACCAGCGGCACCCAGTGGCGTTTTGGTCAAGAAAGTTTTCAGCTCCCGAATTAAATTATGCTATAACCGACAAGGAACTGTTGGCCATCAAGTCCGCCTTCAAGGCTTGGCGGCACTATCTGCTGGGCGCCAGGCATACCATTACGATCATCACTGATCACCGCAACTTACAATACCTAAAGGTAGCCAAGGCCCAATCTTCACGCCAACTCCGTTGGGCATTGTTCTTCGCCGAGTTTGATTTTGTAATAACCTATCGACCAGGTTGTAAAAATGGAAAAGCTGACGCCCTGTCCCGAATAGGAATGGGAGAAACAGAAAGAGCTTTAGAACCTGTACCCATAATTCCTGAACAGAGGATCCTTGGTCTGACATCCATACACTCTCTGGAGGACATTCAAGAAAAGGTCCATCAATTCTTTGATTCCGATGCCTTACAGGGCTGGGCAAGGAAAGGCCCAGAGTATTCTGTCACCAACAACCTACCTTATTACAAAGGCCGGCTATTTTTGCCACTAGAGGAACTACAGAAACTTGTCATTTCTCATTACCACAACACCTTGATGGAAGGACATCCTGGCATTGCTAAAACTGAAGCCAAAATCAAGAAACAGTTTTGGTGGCCCACCTGGCGAAAAGATGTCAAGTTGTTTGTCATGTCTTGTGGCATTTGCGCTCAAAATAAAGGGGAAAAGAAAAAACCCGCTGGATTATTACAACCGTTAGACATACCACCTACTCCTTGGCATACCTTGTCATTAGACTTTATCACGGATTTACCCCGTGCAAAGGTTATAACACCATTCTAGTTATTGTAGATCTTTTTTCTAAAATGGCCCATTTCATTCCTTTAAAAGGAATACCTTCAGCTTCAATCCTGGCCAAGGAGTTCCTTGAAAATGTTGTCCGTCTACATGGTTTTCCTTCCGTGTTAATTTCAGACCGGGGAAGTCAATTTATTTCACATTTTTGGATGAAGTGCTGCCAGCTGGCACAAATTGATGTTAGGCTTTCAACCAGCCACCATCCCCAGACCAACGGTCAAACTGAGAGAACCAACCAGACTCTTGAGCAATACCTACGTTGTATGCTACATCAATCTGAGGAGGATTGGAAAGACATTCTTTGGATCGCAGAGTATGCATACAATAATTCTGTACACTCAGGAACTAAACAAAGCCCTTTTTTTACCATATATGGTCACCATCCTCGAACCTCAGACTTAGATTCTCCCCAGCATTTAGAGATGCCTGCGGTGGACCATCTCCACGCTGTTATCACACAAGCCTTTAAAGAAGCAACTGCTCATTACAAAAAGCTAAGGATAAATACAAGAAGGATGCTTATCAACAGAGGAGTGAAGCACCGCAATACCAAGTATGGTTAGCCACCAAGTACTTACCACTCAAGGGAACACAGACTTTTAACCCCAGGTACTTGGGACCTTATTCTATTAAGGCTATTATTAACCCAGTGGCCGTCAAGTTGGACCTGCCTGGTCATATGCGTGTTCATCCTGTTTTTCAAATGTCTCTTTTTAAGCCTGTGCAACCAGGAACTAGACTAACCACCCCACCTGAACCTATCCTCATAGACGGGGAACCCGAATTCGAAGTCAAGAATATTTTGGACTCTAAAAGGGTGAGATCAAAACTCTTCTATCTCATTGATTGGAAAGGGTATGGTCCACAAGAAAGATCTTGGGAGCCTAGTGACCATGTGCATGCACCTCAATTAGTGAAAAGGTTCCACCAAGAATTTCCAGACAAACCAAGGCCGAGAGGGAGAACAGCTTTAGGAGGGGCCTTGAGGGGGAGTGCTGTCACAATGCCTGCCCCCGGAAAGCCAGACCAGGCCCAGCAACCCCAGAAGCAGGCATCATGCCACTTGAAGAATGCCCAGAAACCCCAGTTAGGGGCTCTTTGGCTACAGTCCTGGCGCCTATGGCGCCAGGCTCATAAGAATAAAGTCCGCCAGGCTCATTACAGAAATCTTACCTGTTGCAGACCATGCTGCATACCTACCTGATGCAGACCATGCTGCACGAAGCCACAAGCCAAATGAGGCTTAAAGGGACTACTTTACCTCAGGGACTCCTTTCCTCTCGGGTGGGGCTGTGGAAGAATACTTACCTGGGACTTCTTCCAAGGCTATTTAAGCCACACCCGGACAGCCACACGTGCTTCGCGTTATTCTGCTTGCTGCAGCATAACGCTCACCGTGTCTTCAGCAGCTCCAGTCTTCAGCCACGCCCGCTTCAGCCCTGGAACAAGAAAAAGAGAAGGAGAAGAGGTCAGAACAAAACCCTTACCTGAATCCTTGATCCAGCACATCATCGATCTGGAAGAGAGAAGCCTTCTCAGGTGCATTGCCACGCACCTCGCAGAGCCGCGCTGAACTCGCCAACCGAGGCTGCATTCCTTTACTCCATCGCGAATCCAGCATCTCCAGGCCATTCTTCAACACCTGTGGGAGAGACAAGAACAGAGAGGTGAGCAAGGGCAATACAAACCACCCCCAAAGACTTACCTGATTTACCATAGGGGGTACTCACCTCATCTCGGGTCGGCGTAGTCAATTCTGCATCACTGCCGCACCCCGGCCCCTAAGGGGAAAAACAAGGACAATACAAATCACCCCCAAAGATTTACCTGATTACCACAGGGGGGTACTCACCTCATCTCGGGTCGGCGCAGTCAATACCGCATCACCGCCGCACCCCGGCCCCTAAGGGGAAAAAACAAGGACAATACAACCTAACCCCAAAGACTTACCTGATTTACCACAGGGGGGTACTCACCTCATTTCGGGTCGGCGCAGTTAATTCTGCATCATCGCTGTACCCCGGCCCCAAAGGGGAGAACCACAATAGACTTACCAGGGTCTTACCAATTGCCACTTGGAACTCTTCTGGTGGTTTAAATCCGCAACCTGCAAGGAATCTGGCAGAGTGAAGATCAGACTTTTGAACTCTTACGAACAATTGGACTTAGAGTCAATACTGGAACTCACCAATTCCTCCACGCCAGTGAAGTAACAGGTCGTCTACACGCCCCTGCGCTCGATGCAGGATGGAGAGCTCATCTTTCCAAATCTTCAGGTGAGATTAAGAGGGAACTTCAGGAGTGTTCTGTGGGCAGACAAGGGGAGTGGGAAGGCGGGTTAACGCTCAGATTACGGGAGGTTAATTCCCTTTCTCCATTGCAGAAAGATATTCGTACGAGTCCAACAAACGAAGCTAAGTGGGTCTGTCCAGTCTGTCATCTCGGCTCTATGTGTTACTCTGGTGGAAGCAACAGCGGGCCAGTCCAGATCGACGCCCCTGTGGGAATCAGGTGAGCGTAACATGGGCTGACTGCGAGATCACGTACGTAGGGGTTTGTGTTCCTAACTCCTATAGGGCCCTTCTGGGTGCCAATATTCCTGTGCTCTTCTGGGAGGCCAAGAAGGTGCTTAGACTGTGGGATAGGTACGAGATTTCATGGCTCGGGCACGCTACCGTGATTAACATGACCTTATTACCGAGGCTCCTCTATGCCTTCCAAGCCTTACCAATCACAGTACCAGAACGAGATTAGATTTACAAAAAGCGGCAGGACAATTCATCTGGCAGGGCAAATCCCTGAGAATTTCACACAAAGTGCTTCTGAGGTCAAGGGAGCTGGGAGGGCTAGGGATACCATCACTCCAGCGTTACTTCCGGGCCTTGCAGATAGTCCCAATGTTAAACTGGGCATTGTAAGAACGGCAGCCACAATGGAAGGCATTAGAACAGACCGACTTATTTTTCCACCAGCGCATCTACCATTCCTCCCTAAATCAGTGAGGGTTAGTCAGGGAAACCTCCTGGAATCAGTTAATACGATCTTCGGTCCCTGGGATAAGGCTTGCTCCCAGTTGGGCTTGAAGGTGGGCGTAGGTCCCCTTTCCCCAGTTCTTCAAAACCCAGAGTTTTCTCCGGGCCGGGAGAAAAGGGTATTTGCACGTTAGGAATGTTCCGGGATTCTACGATTAAGAGAGGGATTCCACTTACGTTTATGACCATAAAGAAAGGTTTGGGTTACCGAGACACTGATATGCACAACTGCGCCATTGGATTTCAAACAGTCAGGTAAAACAGGCAGGATGTCGCCCACCTACAGGAATATAACTCGGGGCTAGAGGGCCGCGAAACACACCCGTTATTGATTATTAGAAAAAGCTTCCCTAGAGGGTAAGTTGCCTTAAATGTCACCCTGGGAAAATTAACTTGGGATGGAAATTTCAGTGAAATCGTGGCAAGAAATATAGTCTGGAACTTATAAGAGCTCCACGTGTACTCTTGTTAGAGAACTGGCTATTAAACTATGTTACCGGTGGTATATGGCCCCTCAAAGACTATGCGATTCGCCGCGATTACTCAGACCGTTGTTGCCACTGGTGTTCACAATTGGGAGATCTCGCTCATAGGTTGTGGTACTGCCCGATTATACAGACTTCTCGGTCTAAAATAAAGGATATTACAGGAAGTGTACTCCCTACGTTTCCACTGACCATGTTGTTCAGGGATGTCCCAGAAGATGGCACATGTCCAATGATAGGGGCCAGAGCAGATCTGATTTTGATGGCCTGCACGGATAAACCGTGCACGCTTTTGGAAGTCTACAGAGGGCTCCTGCATTTCATACTGGTGGGTAAAAATGTGGGAGATTACAACTATGGAAAAGCTTACTGCCTACCGATCGGATCACATAGCGAGATTTTGTCACACTTGGGCCCAGTTTCCGGATTATGTTCAGGAGAGAGAACATATGTTTTGTCGCCCACAAATCTTGAAACATCGGTTTTAAAGCAGACGAGACAACTGTGCATAAGTCGAAGCAGAAAACATCCATCTATAATTGGGAGCATACAGAGTTGAACTTGATCATTTGTGTGATTGAACCTTTAGAGTTTTTTAATGTGTTTACATTCTTTTTTGTTTTGTTTTTTTTTGGTATTTTTGTTGGGGGGGTGGATTATAAGATGGAACTTCAATGTATATTTACTATGCGGATAATAATATGGCACTGAAATGTATTACGTGCATTGAGGTTTCAATGAAAGGACAAAAATAAAAAGACAAAGATGAGGTTTTGCAGTAAGTATCAGAAATCTCTTGGCAAACATTCATGGTACAAATGAATACCGATATCACGCTGATGTACGTTGTATGCTAAGAAAACCTAGGCCACCCACATGTTTCATTATTTTAAGTTGTGGAGAGTACGCATGGGATGACTTGCACAACTTCTTACGCACTGCAAACCAAGATAAAGCTTCTATAGATCTGAAAACACCACAACTCTGTTCTCTTGACCGTACCAATGTATCAAGGTACTTTCACCATCGCTTCACGGGCATGCTGCCCTTCATCTGCAATAAAACTACACTCGATCGGAAAAGTGCAACACTTCTTTTGGAGAAAAGAATATCAATCCAGAGGAGCACAACACATCCTTTTGTGCATAAAAGATGCTCCCAAATTTGGCCATGACAGCGAGCCACTGTTTTACAGTTTATTGAAAAATACATTACATGCGACATATCCCTTCAGAAACTACAGATAGTGACTTACACACACAAATCCTACGCTTTCAAAAACAAGTGTGGCAAATACTGCCGGCGTAGATATTAAAACAAGTTAAATACTATACCAAATGTCCCTTTGGCTTCCATTGACCAGTAAAAAACTTGAGGTCTTCGGTTAGACACAGTGTAAAAGGCAAATCCCGTAAAAACACTTACAACATTAAAATGAACGAAGCATCCAAGTACATCAATGATTACAATGCAATAACTGCCCTCTTGTGGAATGCAAACATAGACATACAATACATTGCAGACAATTCCACTTCAGTTGCCAAGATGTGTCACAGCCCATTTCACCAAATCACAGCCCATCTCATCAAAGCTGAATAAACAGAGCTGGCACAAAAATGATGCAGCTTCGGTATAAAAATGCAGCCAGTTTAACAGGTACAGTCTTATATGGCAAATGTGAACACATTGTCTGGCTAAACCCTGGTTAAGATCCATTCCAAGAGTACTAAAATCCTACCAATAGATAGAAACACTAGCCACAAATAATCCCAACAGCCAGGACATTTTAAAAAATGATTTAATTGACACATACTACCCAAACAGAAGTACTGCTTTGGATAACAAGTGCCTGTATGACATAGCACACAACTAGTCCTACAAAAACAATATCACACCAGATGAGAAAATTGACAAAGGGTCAGTCTCAACTTGTGAAGGAAGCCTAATAAAACTTACTAAACCCAGCCTAATTAATCATATAAAGTTATCATTTAAATCTCTGCAACACAGAAAACTGTATTACATGGCCCTACTGCAACTTTTTAAACCTTGGAGAAAAGAAGAATTATTACTCTGATTACTATGAGGTAACTATGACTCATTTGAAGCTGCATTCAGAGCAAATGAAAGCAGTATAACAAGTGTCATTTTCAAACAGTACAAAGAAATGCTGGACAATGAATGCCAATAAGAGGATGAAAATGAAGCTCAACTTGATAAAGACACTCCTGAGGACAATAAACCTTCCCTCACAGTAATCCGAGAACCACTCATTCTAAATGAAGCAGAAATAGCCATGACGGAGGTAGAAAATACCATGTATCAATATAAACAATCTGAAGAAGACTTGCAGTGCTCAAATCACAGCTAAATGATGAACAACTCAACATTTATCTACAAGTCACTGAAGAAAATTGAAAATGGTTTTAAACATGAAACTAAAACGTGTACCTGTAAAATTGTATACACCTCTGCTCCTGTATGCAAGTTGTGAAGCTGGCTCAATCAAAAAAAAAAATAATCGCAGATTTCTAAAAAAACGTAACAAACAGCCCACATAGTTTTAGATGCCACTACTGCTCATTCCAGTATAACACCAAAACAAATTAGAATACTACAAATTATAAGTGCTCCTAACAGATGAAGTAAGCATGGTTTCCAATCTCATGGTGGCTTTAATTCACCTCAGAATGCAAGAAGTCCTAAAAACTGACTACGAAGAACTGTTTGGAGTAAAATGCGTTATTGTTTTCATCGATCTCTTACAGTTAAAACCAGTAAAAGGTCAACATATTTTCAAAACACTAGGACACAAACAATGGCGCAACACACTTGGCAGCATTGGAAATGTAAAACTCTGGCAACATTTTCAGTACAGAGAACAAACTCAAAACATGCGCTAGTCTACAGACCTCACCTATGCAAACATTTTAAAAAGCATTACAACTAGTCTGCTTACTAAAGATGCAAAATCCATCTTAAATAGTAGACTAATCCATGAGCTATATGGGCAAAACAGATCTGCTCCTAATGTCACGGAACAATTAAATTAAACTATAAAATGCACGTCCTTAATGCCAACCCTTGCAAGCTGTGTGAATTCAACGAGACAATGTTAAAAAAATAAATGCAACCCATACCACATATCAGCTCTACAGAAACTAGAAGTGGAGGGTACAACACTCCATTTGTGTCAACAAGCAAACTGTAAACTGCAGAGTAATTCTAAAATGTAACCTTGATGTAAAACAAGGTTTAGTCAATGGAGCAATTGGTACGGTTGTTGGCTTCCAAACATATCCACATGACAACAACTTTCAGTTTGTCAACATCCACTTTGACGAACTTGCAGAAATTAGAAAAATTGGCCACACAATAGCACGTTTTCTTCTTTTCAAAGACATGTACGTATGCAGAGAACAATTCTCTAGCATATGTTGTCACTATTCACAAATAGCAAGGTCTAACCCTAGATCACTCATTGATGGACATTGGCAGCACAGTCTTTAAATAAGGTATGAGTTACGTAGCACTTTCACGTCTTTGTACACTGAATGGTCTATTGCTAGTTAACTTTGATGCAAACAAAGTCAAGGCTGACATTACATGCATCCTAGAATAGAACAGGCTACGTGCACTGTACACCGCCCATCTAGATCTGTACCCTCTACCTCAAAAAAGAAAACCTTTAAAGAAAACTAATACACACAAAATGTATAACATCCAACTGCTTCTCAATCAAATAATACAACCACAAAACTGTCTACTACTAACTCAATTGCACGTCCATCAGAAGAGAAAATGTGAAATATCTCTGCTCCCACAAAATCTGCAGGCCCATTAAACGATGCAGGGACACAACTCTCTGCTCCACTGAAATAAATTGCTATGCAAATGTAGCAATCAATATTCTCTTCCAATTGTCACCAATAATTGACATTTACTTAAACGGCTCAGACCAGTTGTGTTTGCAAATGCTCGTCCTTCATAGAAATGCCACAAATAAAGGTATGAGGCAAGAATTGGACTACTGTGCAGGAATGGTAAGATGTACCATAAACACACATAGAAGATCCTCAATTCCTAATGTACTTACTATAAGTACTGTAAACTAAAAACATCCCTATGAATGAAATCTTCCGGATTTCAAACACGTGGAAACATACATGCACTGTCTGCAACCATGTTTCACAAGAGCATATCCCTAATGAACAATTGTATAGGTATCCATACCAAATTGTGAATCCATTTCATTTCACCAGCTTCTGCAGAATGCAAATCATGACATATTATGCCATTTTTGCAATTCAGACAATCGTCCCAGCATACAAATAAACTCACATAGCCAATAGGTCATACTACTGTTTCTAAGGTACAATGCAGATGGGCTGAATGACTGTGTGGAATGGCATAAGATTTAGATGTGGTCCTCAGATACAAATAGGCCTCTGAGGCGAAACATGCAATGCAATATAGTGAACATTTTTTACAAGATAGGAAGTAAGCAACCGGCATGTAAAAAGTTAAAATATAACGCAATAGGTCTATAGGATGCAATAAGGAAATGACAATGGGAATGATGTTTGCAAAAAGGGCTGTTAGGTGCTTACAATGGGAAGGGAATTGTAGGTTTGCACCGATGTCCGTATTATAAATGAGCAACAATAAATAAAAGATATGTACAGGACACGATGGTCAAGGGTGGTTCCACACGTTAAGGGGACCGATTAGTTAAGAAATAATCCACTGCAAGATGGCGGGTTGCTAGCACAGACGCAATGTACCAGAAGAGGCAGACCAACGTGACTTGGTCGCTTGGGCCAACACGTGCATACATTATAAGTAGCAGAACCCTGCGGGCACGGTTGCAACCTTTGACGAGTGCCCAGGGTCTACATGGAGCTAGCCATGGTACACTTTATCCCGGTAAGGAGTAATCTGGGGCATTTATAATCGAATTCTCAATGCAGATAGATTTGAGTTGTGCCGTAACGTAGTATACTAAAGTTACGCTCTTGCAGAGATTCGGAAACCAGAGAGGGAGAGAGGCGATTAGAATCATCAGTGCTCATGGAGAGATTGGAAACAAAGTGTATGCGACTAGAAAGGTCTGAAGTGGGAAGTACGGCCTAAAACACTGTACCAGCCGGGCGCAAGTGAGTAGAGCCTGTGTTAGGCATGTGCAGTCGCACAATAGTGAAGGTCCATTTTGGAGGGGTTTTTGAAACATTTTTCAATATGTGTTCACAGGCACAAAAAGAGGGAGCATTGCGCATCTCACAGAGGAGTCAGAACAGACGTCCAACGCGCAAATGAACCACAGTCTAGGATATCTGCGAGTAATCCCTGCGCCATTTTTTCTTTTTCTTTGTCCACAAAAAGTGTTAGACGAACAGTAAATAATAAGATACTGTTCTACGGTTGCCAGAATCAAAAAGAGATCCTGATAAACAAGACAAGAACTTGTCTTAGTAAACAAAGGGTGAATGAGAAACCCGTAAAGGTATAGGAAGGAGAGAGTAACAAGACCCTGACCACTAGAAGAGGACTGCGAATACAGATTGCATGGACCGCAGAAGCATAGTAGTTCACACAATGTACACACCGTTATGTAGAAGTTGTCAAGTGTTCAGAAGGAACAGGAGCCCCTGAAGAAGTTCCATGGAGTGTTCTCAATGGATGTTAGAATGAAACCTGTTGGGTAAATAGGTGGTTGAATCTATATGATGTCTATAAACATTTCCATTTGCACAATGTTAGGGTGAGAAGGTGTTAATTGTCAATATTTTAAATGTGAACTGTGAAACACATTGCACTTTATGATCAGGTTTTAAGAAGTGTGTTTTTAGGAAGATGTGTTGTATGTTGTATATGGTTTTTATGTAGTTATGTTGCTGCTGAACATCAGTGTAACATTGTTCTGTTAATTGATTACCTTTGAAAATAAGAATATTGTATGAGGAAAATTAGTGGTCACTCCATCCTATAGTAGCAGTCCAAACAGGTGGCAAGTGTTGATGACAATGCAGATGGTACCAAAAATAACTGTAAGCTCATTAGGTTTACACATGGCCAAATATATCTGGCAAACAAAACTTCACAACAGTAAGCATAATATACCACAATGGTGCCACAACCACCTCAGGGCACTATTCTGCATATGCCAAAAAAAGAAGAGGTTGGTGTGAATGCACCAACACCTCCATTACTCCAAAACATAGGTTACCAGCAAACCTAACAAATGCCAACTTAATATTCCTTCAACCCAAATGTACCCACTAACCCTTAGCACAATTAATAGTTAGAATATGCCAACAGGTGTCTAACTTCATCCATAATACTAGAATAGTACTTTAAAAAGTCAATCTAGTAAGAATACACCAACAGGTATCTAACTACTTCAAAATTATCCTTCATTACAATACACTTCAAATACGCCATCACAATTCTTGTTACTACAAAGCTTATTCTGAAGGCTAATGTAGTTACAATACATCAACAGATATCTAACTACTTTAAACAAACACACTCTCACACTTACACTCACATACTTATAATAGTTTTAAATTTTAACCCTGTATAGGATTTTGTTCCCAATGATTATTTAATGTCAATACAACAGTGTATGAAACACTAATGTTGTACCAAACATAGTACATATGTACTGTTTATGAGGGTAAAATAAAATGTATATGTAAAATTGTATGCAATTAAAGTTCTTAAACTATCCTGCCTAACACATTATACTGGGTTTTTCCACAGAAAAGGAACCAGAGATTCCACCTTCATTACTGTATGTAACTAAGTAACCATACCAAGTATAAACAAATATATATTCCATAAGCATTATCCTCAATTACTACAATCATAAATACCATATACAGTTCAATTATATAATTCTGCCATAATGCACACAACCTATACCCCCCACTGCATTACCTATAATTACTAAAAACCTCATGATCTTCAGAGGTGGCGCGGGCAGGAGCCCCCACTAGCAGCCACCCACGCACTCCAACACCTGGATGCAGCGCAGTGACCGCGACCGCAACGGGCCATCCCACCCAGGCTTGGAAGTGAGACCAGTAGCCCTGCCAGGGCCCCTCCATCTGCCCACGCTGCTCCTACATTGGAACTGACCCATCCAGCCAAGCACCGCGCCGACATTTTTTCCTGAAACAAAATGTCGGGCGCGACGCGGCATCAAGACAAGGCTCGGCTTCCTCCAGTTGCCTAGCAACTAGTGTTATTTAAACACTAACTTCCGCCGGCAGGCTCAATTCTACTACTGGGAGACTTTAACCTGGGCTTTAATGACTGGAATGACAAACACGCCCTATCTGTTGCCTCACTTTAGAATGACTATGCCCTAACACAAAAAGTCTCCTCCCCTACTCATGCCAAAGGTAGGACCTTAGACTGGGTTGCTGATCGGAATTGCAACATTAGCATTACCAACATAATGCCACAATCCTGGACTGACCACTAATTACCCACCTCCTCCCCACTCTCGACAATCTAGATAACATCACAGACCCCACATCGCTTGTGGAAGCCTACAACAGCACGATGATTAAGGCACTTGACTTGATTGCCCCTACCAAAATACGCAAAAGCAAACAACTTTTTCACCTAAACAACTGGTTCACACCACACTTGAAAGACCTCAGAATTCAAAAAAGAAAGCTGCATTCAATTTGGCAACACTCACCCACTGAGGAGAACAAAATTAAATTAGCCACTCTCGCCAAACAGTATAAAAAGGAAATCATAAGCACTAAAAGAAATACCTTTAATGATACAATATCTAAGGCTAAATCAGATACCAAGGAGCCATTCTCCATCCTCCGTGAAATGGAATTACCCATACCCCCGACTGATCACATTCCTAAAAATAATCTTTGGTGCACTAATATCCAAAATGCCCTGGCGGGTAAAATTAGCTTGCTCCAAACCAAAATTGCCAATAAAAAAGCTTCCCTGCCAACAAAGCCTACACCTCAGCCACAGCTTCCTCCAAACCAGCCTAATACCCCTCACCCATTTAGCTTCAGACAAATATCTATAATAGAGACAGAAAAAATCATACTATCTCTAAAGCCATCCAACTGCAAAGGAGATAATTGCCCTGCCCAAATTATAAAAGATGTAGCTAGAGACCTAGCCCCCTTCATCTCTAAACTCATCAATGCATCCTTTAAGTCTAACCTAGTGCCCAATAACCTAAAACAATCTTGTGTGCTTCCCTTGCTAAAAAAACAAACACTTGACCCCGCAATACCGACAAATTACAGACCCATCACCACCGTCCCATTTCTGCTTAAAATTATTGACAGAGTAGCGCATCTGCAAATTCAGGACTACTTAGAAACTAACAATTTACTAGGCTCACGTCAATCTGGCTTCCATCCCCTTCATGGTACTGAAACAGCCCTGATTGACCTGAAGACCCAAATTGACGAGTTGAAGGACAATGGCAAATCAGCTATGCTACTCCTCCTTGACCTATCTGCGGCCTTCGACTTGGTAGATCACGCAGTCTTATGCAATCACCTCAGTTCCGCCGCTCATTTTTCAAGTGATGCCATAACCTGGGTATAAATCCTTCCTTGCAAACCGGACAATGAGAGTCTTTTCCCCCCTAGCAGCCGCTGATCCACACAAGTTTCATGCGGTGTCCCTCAAGGATCATGTGGATCTCCGACGATGTATAACATCTTTACTAAGCCTTTGTTTGACAAGTTGGACAGACTGGGTATCATCTACACTAATTACGGAGATGACACTCAGATCCTTATCCCCCTTTCGGGCAACTTCTTGAAAGACACGTCCTTAGTAAATAAGATATATCTCCTCATTCAGGCATGGAAGGCATCTCACGGCCTCTGCCTGAATGACGACAAAACTGAGTTACTGATCCTCGTCTCAGAGTTGGCCATCAAAAAACTTGACCCGAACTATGCCTCATTCAACATCGACAATAATGTCATCAAAGTGATGCCTGCAGTCAAAACCCTCGGGGTCTATCTCGACTCAGCGCTCACATTCAAGAAACAAACTAACTCACTAGCATCTTCCACTGCATATACTTGCAAATTGATCCGAGCATGCAGACCATTTCTAACTGAGACTAGCTGCATTACACTAGCTAATGCACTCATCATATCCAAGTTGGATTACTGTAATGCTCTATATGCAGGATCTAACAAGTATATCCTTGATAAACTCCAAACTCTCCAAAATAACGCTATTAGAGTAGCTTTAAATATTCCTAATAGAGCTCATATCTCCACCTCTAGGAAAAATATCCACTGGCTAAAAATCAAAGACAGGATTGCCCTCAAATCCCTCTCCCTCACCTCTAAATGTCTTAACAACATAGCTCCCCCCTAGCTGGTAAACAGAGTCAACAAGAGAATCTCAAACCGTCCCACTAGAACGACTAATGCCTATACTTTAGTGGTGCCTAGATACAAAAAGAGTACAGCTAGCGGCTCCAGTTTTCCGGTCATAGCTGCGCAAACTTGGAACAGACTCCCTCTGGATCTCAGAATGGACCAATCCTACCCTAGCTTCAGGCGGAAAGTCCTCCCCTGGATACGTTCCAATGACACTTAGCTCGACCTGCCCATTGCCACCTGCTCTAGAGACCCCTGATGACCGTAACTAGATTAATTGTTTTCTGGTTAACTAGCTTTAACTGTATTTTCGCATTTGCTTGTACATGCACCTTTGTTACTAATGTGAACTGTATAACTGTATTTTCCTGTATCCAAGTTCTCAAGTATCCTTGTATTGTCTGCGCCCAGCTACCCTGTGGGTTTGGTTTTGCGCTATACCAAATAAACAAACAAACAAACTATACACATTACTACTGGGGTGGTTGTGGCCAGTGGGCAGATTCTTTTGGCCAGTGGGCAGATTCTTGGGGGCCCAAGAATCTGCCCACTGGCCACAACCACCACAATATAAATTAAACCATATAAGTACGTACAATACGCTCTCAAATAACAAAACTCGCCCTGAACCCCCTGCAATCGAAATGATGTCCGTAGACACCAATATTGACCACAGACTTGACGGCATCTACAAACCCCCTTTTCACCTAAAAGAAACAGCTCCATATCATCTTTATTTCACACCCCACCCTTTCCAATCCCTCTATCAGCCATCAAATAACCTGAAACGTGTTTTCCAACCCTTTTGTTCATGTCGCTATACGCGGACTACCTCAGAGCAGCCGGCACCCGCACCCACTTTTTTCTCCTAGAAAAACAGCTCCATATCTTCTTTATTTAACCACCCCACGCTTTCCAGCTCTTCCATCGACCACCAAATAACCCCAAATGCGTTTCCCAGTCTTTTTCCCCACCGTGCTATCCGCGGCCAGCAGACGCTGTTCGCGGGTCCAACATGGTGACAGTTTAAAAAATGATGATGCACCACACGCTTTTCAACTGGCAACCTCCTCGATCCCTGGAAGACTGCCCGCTGCCTCCATGTAATACCGCAAGGAAACGACACTGCTAAACGATGGAACGCACTATTCTTAACAAAATCAGTCTACCTTTTGCAACTTCAGACTGCAAACAAAGGATTTGGTGACAGAAAATGGCTACCGTGTGGCAGAAAAGCACATAGTACAGACCCAATCACATCATAGTGACATCACACTGCATATCCAATCAGGCACTGCTTCACCAGAACACACTAGACACACACACACAGGTAAGTACATGGACATTTTTAGAGACATTTTGAAAAAACATATCTATAATAGTAACTTGTATTTTGTATTCAAAATAAACATTCAAATATGTAACTATTAGGCAAGAGGTGCACTACAACAACCTTGACCTCTGGGCAATAGGGACCCAACCTTTGGTATAAGTCTGAACTACACAGGTTGGTAATGTGGCTGTGCAGCCAGGCTTATCTCAAGAGGGGTCAATGTGAGCAGTAATGTAGTGAGCAGAGTTCACAGTAGTTATTCAAATAAACCCTTACACTCAATGTTTCTTGATAAAACAATTATTAATTTCACAGTCAGTTATATAAGCCTTCTACAGAAGGGAGCAAAACATGTAACACTCAAAATATACTTTAAAAACACAATCTTAGTTTCTCTAAATCAGATACCACCTATTGGGGATGGCACACAGACACTTCCTACACCCTCAGGTGACTTAAATAGCTAGGACACTGTGGACATCGATTTATCAATGGTACATTTAGAGCAATACGGAGTTTGGTGCAAATGTTAGATAGGGGAATAAAACAAAAGGTTAACAAATAATTCATAAACAGGTAAGTATTTTTGAAACCTTCCAATGTCCAGTAAATTAACTTTTTCTTGGGAAAAAGATAAAGCACAAAGTCAGAGGTAATGAAGAGTCACTCAGGGAGCCAGGACAGCCAATGTTCATTTAGGTGGGCAGTCATAATTTCGAAAAAAAGTGTCGACAGACAAAAATGTCGAAAAAAAAAATGTCGACTTTCGTTTTTTTTAATTATATATTTATTTTAGAGGGTTTGGGAGTTTAAAAAAAGGGAAAATTTTTTAAAAAAATTTAAACAAAAGGGGGTTGGGGGATCCCCCCATTTCGAAAAAAAAATGCATTGAAAAAAAAAGTCGACTTTTTTTCGACATTTTTTTTTTCGAAATTTTGACTTTCGACATTTTTGTTGTCGAAATTATCACTATGAACCGTTCATTTAACAATGCCTAGGGGAGCTAAGATCTTTGCAGTTAGGTAAAAGGTCTTGCCCAATATTTTTAGAAATGTTTGTAGAAAATAGAACACTTGAAGGGCCACTAGCTGGAAGGCTTGCGAGGGGCAAAGCTATAGCAACTCTGCAAGGTAACCAAGACAGGTCTCAACTAGGGGTGCTCCGAAATTCGGCTCTGAGATATTCGGCCGAATCCTAGCTGAAAAAAAAGCTTTTCGGCTCCAGCCAAATGGTTTCTTGCTATTCGGCTCTTGTCGAATATTTTGACATTCTCATTTGAAAACAATGTAACAAGAACTCAGAAAGGCAAATATAGACTTCAGTTTGCAAACCTGAATAGAATTAGACTGGACACTTAGTCACAAGACCAGACTATCACACAGCTGTAAAATGCCTTCTATTGTAATCTGCTCTTTAGGGCATGTTTTGTACAGATTCTTAAAAAGTTCTCATCTTTTATACTTAGCCTGCAAGAATACCGGAAAATCTTTTCCTTTGGCGAATGTCTATAAGCAATGTGCACTTTTTTCAGATGGAAAAGACAAACTGAAAGAAATGTGCATATTTCACTTTAGGATACTTTCAGTTCCTGTCATGTCACTTCCC
This sequence comes from Ambystoma mexicanum, assembly GCF_040938575.1. NCBI lineage: Eukaryota > Metazoa > Chordata > Amphibia > Caudata > Ambystomatidae > Ambystoma > Ambystoma mexicanum. The sequence goes on from NC_090922.1 coordinate 1,305,077,988, forward strand.
ATTGCGTACGTCACAGTCCCCGCTTTTCTTTTTTTAAGCACTTGAGTCCTGAGTTTAACATTATCTGATATTTTATCAGGAATGATAGGTTGCATATATGTTTGTGTATTGGCGATGAGTGCCGAGGATAAGTGAAAAGTGAGCAGCATTTGTTGGGTGGGGTGAATAGTTGTGAGATGGGGGTTGAAGCATTTCAGATTTCCTCTGGACTTGTGTACTGCATGAGCTGACATGAACCATTTTATACATTTCTACGTGAGCTTCAAAGAAGTTTCGAAACTCCACTGCAGTGACTTTGCAACTGGATAGAGAATGCAATGCGTCTGATCCACAAAGGCAGTTGCAAATTGCATTATCTATTTTGTTCATTGCAACGTGGTGCTTTTACATTTGTGAAGCCTCCTACTTTAACTGGCACTGGTTTTGAATATGCAACAACCTTGTGTACATTTGGTCCCTTTCGTTTGGTTAAAACTGCTTTTTTTCTGGCTTTTATACTTGAAATAAAAATGTTACATTAATTACAATGAAGAGAAATAAAAGTATAGAATGCATTTAAAAGGGTGCTTCATTTGTTTTTTAATAGGTGTGTTTTTTCAAGTTTGGAACATGATTTATTAAATAAAGCAACTATTCAGCCGAATAGTTGATAAAATATTCGGTATTCGGCTGAATACTAAATATGCTATATGGCACAGTCCTAGTCTCAACTGAGAGCAAGCAAGGATACACAACAAGAGGCAAGTTATCTTAGACTTTACAGTACCTCTGGTTAGAAGAAATGGTTCCAGCTGGCTCATGTTCCTGTACAGCTCTGCAGATTCTGTTGTTCCTGAGCCTCAGTCGTGGGGGCAAGAGGGAGGACATCAGGGGACTCCTGCTCTGCAATGGGATGGTCAGCGGCAGCAATAGATAAACTTCAATTCAGCGGTCCTTCAGTGTTTCAGCTCCTTGTGTCTGACAGCAAATAGCAACACTGTGGTTCTTGGATACCACTTCAGACTTTCCTTGCTTCTGGGGTCCAGCAGTCTGTTGAGGTGGCTCAGGCTTGGTCAGTCCTGCATCAGGGAAGCCCAGAGGATCTTCCTAGCGCTCGGTTCTGACTTCAAAGCAACACACACAATCTGGTGTTCCTCTCCCTGGCACTTCGGTTCCAGCAGCAGCAGCAGTGGAAATACAGCCAGCTCCGAGAGGATGTCCGGACGGGCTTACTTTGGAGTTGATTGGCCCTACCAACTCAAAGGGAGAAGTAGTCCTTGCAGGGATTCTCTACTCGAGGCGAATTCTGAGCTTCAGCACAGCAGCAGGGCTTCACCGGGCAAACCAACAGTCCAGGAGTTGCAGCAGGCGTCTCTTCCAAGTTCTTCTTCGGGTTCCTTCATACAGTGATCGACTTCCAAGCCAAAAAGCCTCACCTTTTAAGACGGTTTCTCCCATTCATTCCAGCCTAGCTGTTAAACACAGAGCAGAGTGGCTGTCCTTGCCGGACAGCCAGCCGGCCAATAACCTTTGGGTGCATTCCGTCTGGCACCTCTTTCACTTCCTGTCCCTGCCAGACATACTGAAGCCAGAGGCGGGCTTTACTTGTGAATCCTGCCAAAGACAAAACGAACAAAGGGATCAAACCTAGTTTGGTGCATAGAGTAAATCTCAAGAAGGACCTTTCCAACAAGAAATGGCGAAAAATAAGCACGGGCCATTTGACAAAATGGGCCCCCATGGGTGCTTTACTGCAGCTGCGAACGTAGCCCGCTGTAAAAACACTCAAAGGTAGTTAAAAGTAAACCACTGCCACCAGCCATTAATTGTGGAAAGGATAACATAAAAATGTTACATGAGAAACTAGACAAAGGGGATACTAAGTAACCCCTGCAGCACAGTATGGTAAGCTAGTGTGTGCTGGGTCTAGAAAGTAAAAAATGTAAGTAAAGTCAATTTCACTTCACTGCTCTTGGAAACAGTAGTTTCACCAAGAGAAGGTATTTAAACCTTTGGGAAATCTAAGAGACTTCCCTGTGCCACTGCACTGAAGGAGCTGTGTGTCACAATTCAAAGAGGGTGCCTATGGAGTTTGTCAGACTCCAAAGTTTAAAAGAAACAGTCCAAATAATAATAAAAATACATGCGAGGGTGAGAAAAGGGCTCACTCTCTTCTGGTTAGAAATTAAAAGTCCTCAAGTTCAGCAAAAAGAGGTGGGGGGGTTCTTAAAGGGAGAAGGGAATTAGCATATTTTTGAGAATTCTCCCCAACACTCTTCCCCTCCAGACTAAGGGACAGCAGGATTTAATCCACTCCTGGATTAATCTCCTTACTCCAGTCGGTCATACTTTCTGGAGAGACCATCAGCATGTTGGTGATTACATCCTGACGTATGTTCTATCGTAAAATCAAACCCCTGAAGGCCGACAGACCACATTAACAATTTAGGATTCGCCCCCTTCATCTGCATTAACCATCTCAAGATTTGGTAGTCTGTTTGAATTACAAAAGTAGACCCATACAAGTATGGTCTAAACCACACAATGGCAAAGCATGCACGTTCCATGGTTGCCCACCTTGTTTCACGGTCCTTCAGTTTCCTACTGATGAAGCAGATAGGCCTCTCTCATCCAGCTTACTCAGGACTGCACCTATTCTTGTATTTGAAGCATCAGTTTGTACAATAAAGGATTGGTTGTAGTTAGGAGCTCTTAAGACTGGACCTTGACAAAGGGTTTTAAGTCCTTCAAATGCCTTGGTGCACTCCTCATTCCACCTGACCTTCTTGGGGAATCTGGGTAAGGAGATCACATTCATGGGAGAAGCTATGGTCCCATAGTTCTATGTGAAGTTCCTATAGTAACCAGTGAGACCTAAAAAGGCTTTCACCTGTTTGCAAGTAGTAGGAGTGGCCCCGTCTTGTACAACTTGTACTTTGCTAGGTAATGGCCTTATTTCACCTCCTCCTGCCTCATGTCCAAGGTAGACCACTTTACTCTGTTCAATTTGACATTTGCTTGCCTCTATGGTCAGATAGGCCTGCTCAGAAGCCTGCAATGCATATCCTAGGTGGTCAATATGTTCTTTCCAAGTAGGGCAGAACACTGCAATGTCATCCAGGTATGCCATGCAGAAGTCCCCTATCCCATTCAGGGCATAATTTACCATCCTTTGGAATGTAGCAGGTGCATTCTTTAGTCCAAAAGGCATTACCTTAAACTGATAAAGGCCTCCTGGGGTTGAAAATGCAGTTCTCCTTGGTTGTCAGAGACATTTGCCAATGGCCTGATGTTAGGTGAAATGTACTGAGGTACTTGGCTGAACCAAGTTTATCCACCAGTTCATCTGTCCTAGGTAAATGATGGGCATCATTCATGGTGACTGCATTAAGAGCTCTGTAGTCCACATATAATCTCAACTCCTTGGATCCTGACTTTGGCACTAGTACAACAGGACTAGCCCATGGACTTGTAGATGACTATTACCCAAAGACCAAGCATCTTCTTGACCTCTTCCTTTATGTGGGTTCTTACATGGTCTGACATTCTGTACCCCCTGCTTTTGACAGGTAAACAGTCACCAGTAAGAATATCATGCTGGCCCCAAGGGGTCAAGCCTGTTGTCAATGAAACAGGGAGGCAATCTGATTTAATAAAACATTGCACTCCTCCTGTTGGTTGAACGTCAGGTCAGAAGAGAGATTATCTCCTATTTTTCCATCTAAAGACTTCCCCCTGAGAAGGTCAGGTAGAGGCTTGCTCTACTCCTCCTCTTGATCAGATGCTAAGAGCAAAGCTCCCATTTCTGGTCTGGATACATATGCCTTTAGGCGGTTGGTGTGAAAGACCCTGGGGGCCTCCTTGGGAAGTCCACCAAATAGTTGACCTCTCAAGTTTGCCCACAACCTTGAAGGGTCCAATCCATTTGTCCTGTAAGGCCCTCTGCCTTGTAGGTACCATAACTAGAACTATCTGGTCGGGAGGGCGTGGCTAAGCAGCCATGGAGTAGGACATGTCCGAGTGCAGCTGCTCCTGTTGATCCGACGTCGATCCGTGAAAATGCGTGCAAAGTAACTTATATGTTCCATAAATGCTGGTGCATGCGTCGGAACATGAGCCCTACAACTGCTGAAGGAAACGAGCCCATCGAGTGCAGCGGATATTGTAAATACCAAATTCATGTAATTGTCATGTTTCTTTGCCTCAGCAAGACTTAAACCCATTGCCCATGTTATAGCATTATGTCCATGTTAAACCAACTGCTTTTGTGTCCGCACACGAGGCCCAGGGTTTTCGCCTGGAACAGATATTACTCACAGGCTTAGGAATGTCCCCTCTGTTCTCCGTTCCTGTAAAGGCTACATAAATAATGTCTGTTAAAACTCTTGCACTTCCCGTCCTGTCTAAAGCTGCCGTGCGAGTCAGCATGCATTCATTGACCCTGGGGTCTCCTCTATGAATGATGATTGCTAGCATCCGCACTCTTTCCCGAAACATAAGCATAAAGCGTATCTATATTCGGAGTTGTTATTCTCTGGGATATGTGGGAAGGGGAACTTGTGTCAGAGCTCGTGCGTCATTCTGTAAAAGATATGTCCTGCTATTGTCCAGCAGCCCATGAATGGATATTATTATCACTACCGCGGTAAGATATGTGTAGTTTGCAAATTCCCCACTGTGTCAAATGTGATGAATTAGCTTGTTTTTACGATCACGCATGTTAAAGATTACACGTGCATCCTGAAGGATATTTTGACTTGCTTAGATAAGCTATATGAGTAATGACCATTTGCAAATGTCCGGCCTTTGTAAATTGTCACCGCAAGGGCTGGAATAACAGCCAAAAGTGTTTTGGCAGGAAACTGTATGTCAGGACATGCCTGGGCTTTGCGCCAGTCATAAGACTCAATGTAAACGTTTTCCTATAAAAAGCCTGCTCACTGTAATGTTAGTAGCTCACTCTAGATAGCATCCCTATGGTGTATCTTGCAGTCAGCCCTTCCGCGGAAGTTTTGCATTGCAATAAATGATTGTTAAACTCACTTACTAGTGTGTTTATTGATGGAGACCTCCGCCTGGTGAATTTTAGCATTGACTATATGGAACTTTGATCATGCGGCTCTGGAGACGCTAATGGACCCAAAATGGCAGACAACAAAGCCCCGGCCATTATAACGATCGAGCTGGATCGTGGACATTGAGCGGCCCCTCGCTGGGTGCCCACTGGCGTTGGTGCGATCCTCGGGGCGGCGCTTCATCATCGGGGGAATTGCCAGGCAGCGGAGCAGGACTGAAAGCCTGTGAACAGAGGATTAGGAGGTGAGGTGGTTGCCTCCATTGCACTTCCACGGAAGACTGGCTGCACGGCGTTGATGTAACCGTGTGCCCTCGGGCAAGATCAGAGGAAGCAGCGAGCCGAACGCATACCTGCTGGGAGTGTGCGAGCGGAGGCAGATGCAAGGTCGCTAACGAATCGAAGCTTGCATTTTGTACTGTAATAAATGACTGCCGAACTAACATTGTAGCGAAGTCGGCTGCCGAACGGAGTGGACACATACACGAACGTTAGAGATCCTTTAATAATATCTCTTGAGGCAGCGGCCCAGCCGAAACGCTGCGGGGCAGAATCGAAGACTAAATATGGAAATGTGATGGAGGCCACGGCATAAACCGGGGCGGAGGCAGCTGAAGCGAAAGACCGGAGTACGGAGACGGTGCGATGCCCATTGGGGCTAATGAGGGCTGTGTTCGCCTTGTGCGGCTCACGGCGCTGCCTGAGGCAGTAGCGCCCTGCATGGGAAAGGAGGACAGAGCGGCGAGCCGGGCTCTGGAGAGCCGGGGAAACGGCAACTATCGTGGCATTCGCTCGACTCCGACGGGGTTCCAGAGCCCCGTGCGGTGCAGGTGAGGCCAGCCGGAGCTTCGTGCAGCGCCTCAAGCCGCCACACAAGGTTTGTGAAGGACCCGCGGTACACAAAGAAACAGCGCCACATATTAACAGTTAAAAAATATAAGGGCGCTGGGGCGACACGTAGCCGATACATTGTGGCACGTAGCTGATAATAAAGAGACACTGCCTGCGTGCAGCATCAACGCGACCGCACTGCTCGCAGCCAAAAGACACTGCCGGGCTGGAGAAGATGCTGAGGAAACATTGTCGCATCCCTGCATATGAAGCTTTGGAGGCGATACCGTGCCCACGTGAATAAAGAGCAGAGAACAGGAGCTTCAGTAAAAAATGCTGATTACTCACATGGAAAGGAAATAATAAACGCCCTTGGTCTGCAGGGAAACTTAAATGCCTTAATAGACATACAGCTTTAACGAAGGATAGCTGGGTGCTGTGTCCCTGTGGGAAGCTGAGACACTGTGGCACCTAAGTGCGCTAGACGCCTGCCCTGCACTGTGAAGGGGTCTGGGAACCATAGCACTACAAAGGGCAGGGAGAGCACCTATAACCTGCATGAGGAGACGGATAGTGCACCCAGGCACTGCCAGATAAGTGGACAAAAACACAGGGGCTGTGCTCCAAGAGCGGAAGCTGGAGGGCGCAAAGGGTGAAATTGCGCCGTGAGGCAGACGTGCTAACTGACACGTGGGAGGACATAACCCACTCGAGGGGATCACTCAGTGCGCAGGACCACAAGAGGGTACCCTGAAATATTAACCGAAAACCAGGAGTAACCCGCAGATAACACGGCTGAATAGAGTACGAAATGACAAGGGACACTCGCCCCGGGTCGCAGGATGTCTGGGAGAGTGATCAAGAGCAAGAGCAAGCAGCCCACGATGGATGTGTTTGCCAAGACGCAGCAGTCTCCAGGATGGGTGGCGCGGAAGCTAGGTTTGGATACCCTTGACTCTATTGAGCGGCATTGGACTAGAATATAGAGCTTTGATTACGTAGACAAATTGGACAATAGCATGTGGTTAATTACAGCGAACAGGAGCGGCAGAACACATGCACCCTACCCCCCCCCAAATAGTAGTAGTAGTAGTAGGTTATCCATTAGGGCTACCTCACCCTGCTGAGCTTCGAGTACAGGCTATCGCCAGAAAGTGCTAGATGGAGGGGAGCCTGAGATCCAGGGATGGAGCTGGGCAACTGTTGGGGGGGGGGGGGGTGAAGTTGGGGAAGGGAAGGGTGGCGGGAGAGAAAGAGGGAGGGGTGTTTGTAGTTAGGGGAAGTTTGAACTGGGACACAAGCCTATATATACAGAAACGGGAAGGGGCACTGGCCTGCACTGATGGGGAGGGAAGGGGAACTCTAACAAGCCATGGGTGACCTTAAAATAATTACATGGAATGTCAGGGGCCTCAACAGTTATCTAAAAAGGAATAAGGTTAGGTTATACCTGCGCAGACAAAAGATAGATATTGCGTTGCTACAGGAGACTCACCCGACACGGGAAAAGCTGGGAACGCTGGTGAAGAAATGGAAAGGGGTCATGGCGGGCTCCACGTACTCTGCCTATGCTAGAGGAGTGCTCATTTGGGTGGCGCTGCATGTCCCATTTCACTTGTTGCAGGAAACTGCGGAAGCAGATGGGAGAATGGTTATGCTGAGGGGACTGGTGGAGAACAGGGAGATATGTATTGTGAACACCTACGCCCCCAATCAGAATACGGCAACATACTTCAAAACCCTGAGTACTAATCTTAGCATGTGTATGGGGAGTGCGGTGATCTGGGGTGGGGATTTTAACTGTGTACTAAACCCTAGGGTAGACAGATCAGATCGGAAGTTTGATAGACCTGCTCCGGCGGCAAAAGCGCTGCAGACATTGCTAGACGACTTTGGTCTGGCGGATGTATGGAGAATGAAACCCCCCCAAGAAAGGCAGTACTCGCACTATTCTGCCCCGCAACAGTTGCATACGAGGCTGGACTATGTCTTCGCCACATCGGAAATAATGATGGAGACGGTGCAGGCAGAATATAAGGCGAGGGTCCCGTCAGACCACTCGCCCTTGGTTATTGGTTGGCAATACTGCCCCCCAAGAGCGAGGATCCCGACATGGCGTCTCCGGGCAGAGGCGCTTAAAGACCCCCTTTTTAGGGAAGACATAAGGGAGGAGATTATAAACTACTTTGAGGTGAACACGGGTAGCGTGGACTCAGCGAGCACGCTATGGGAAGCCTTTAAGGTGGTGATGCGGGGTGTAGCAATAGCAAAATCTAAAAGCCTGCAGGGAGGAATCCTGGCTGACCTACAGGAAGCAGAAAGGGAATTGGAAAAGGCATTGAAGGGGGGAGATGACACTGAAAGAGACATGGAGTTGATACTTAAACTGCAACAGACATGTGCAGAGCAATGGGAAAGATTATGTAATCTTAATTACAAAAAATATATAGAAAGACAGCATGCGGGAGGAGACAAAACAGGAAGGCTTTTGGCATGGTTATATAAGAGCGAGATCCTCAGACCTACTATTAGGAAGATAACAAGAGAAGATGGCAGGGTAGGGTAGTAAATCAGGAGTTTGCAAATTATTACAGGGAACTATATGAGGATGAGGAGAAAAGCAGTTATGCAGAAATAGTAGATACACTAGAAGATATAGGTTTGCCTAAATTAAGTGCTGAAGAGAGAGAGGAGCTGGATGCACCAATCACCTTGGAGGGGTTAGAAGAGGTGGGGAGACAGCTACCCATTAGTAAGACCCCGGGGACAGACGGGTTTCCAAGTGAATTTTATAAAGTATACAAAGCAGAAGTACTCCCCCCCCGATGTTGGATATGCTAAATGAAGCGTTTGAGATAGGACGGCTGCCAGAGTCACTTAGAGAAGCGATCATAGTACCGCTTCCCAAGCCTAATAAGCCCAGACATAGCTGTGGCTCCTATAGACCATTGTCAATGCTGAATCAGGACAGCAAGATATTGACGGCTGTCTTGGCAAGCAGACTGCGTAGAGTCATTGGCAAACTAATACACCCCGACCAGACGGGCTATGTCCCGAATAGGAACATCACTCATAATCATAGACGGCTCCACCGGGTGGTTGAATGGGGGAGTAAGAATGAGGGTGAAATGGCAATAGTGTCCCTAGACACTGTGAAGGCCTTTGATTCTGTCAAGTGGCCATGGCTGTTGGCAGCCCTGGCGGGCTGTGGTATGGGGCCTGGATACATAAGATGGGCAAAGATGCTATACAGTGAACCGCTGGCTAGAGTCAAAACAGGTGCAGTTATCTCTGAAAGATGGCAATTAGGTAGAGGTACCAGACAGGGGTGCCCATGGTCCCCTATGCTGTACATATTAGCTTTAGAGCCTCTGGCGATATACCTGAGACAACAGTACGAAACTATAGGCATTTAGGTGGGAGGGGAGCGACACTTGATCTCCTTGTATGCAGATGATTTGCTGCTGTACCGGAGGAGAATCTCTAATACATTCTGGAGGTTGTGGAAAGGTATGCGGGGCTGTCTGGCATAGCAGTGAACCCTCAGGAATCTGTTATGTTCCCGCTAGGTAGTTATAAAGGGAGCCCTGTCGGGCGGTTGCCGGTGCTGCAAGCCCCTTGGGCGGTTGATACTTTTCGGTACCTTGGGATAGATGTGTACCACACGGTGGAAGAAGAATATAAGCACAACACTGAGGTAGCCATAGTGAAAATTGAAAAGAGTATGATGGGTGAAGTTGCCTCTAGCAATGATGGGGGGAGGTGCAATGCTCAAGATGGTGGTCTTACCCAGGCTCCTGCATTACTTTGGGAACATTCCGTACTAATACCTAAAAAGTTCTTCACCAGACTGAACGGCATATGCAGAGATTTCCTGTGGCAGGGTACCAGGAATAGGGTGGCACTATGGAAGTTGCAGAACTTTTATGAAAAAGGGGGAATAAAACTGCCTAACTTTGAGGTTTATTACATAGCGAGCCAACTGCACTATATTGCTAAATGGTTCTCAGATTAAGCGACCCCTGAATCCAGGTTGCTTAGAGCAGACTGTGCCCCATTTTATATATAAGAGATGATTTGGCTGCCCAAGACAGAAATGAAAGCGCGTTCTGAGATGATGGTGCTGGGGTGGAGGATCGTGCGCCGAGCATGCCGGATGATGGAAAACCCAGCCCCATGCCCCCCGCAGATACCGCTGGTTGCGTTGGCTGGGAGAGACAAGCAGCTGCGAATGACAATTAGGAACCACTGGGAATCTGTGGGGCTGGTAACTATGGGACATGTTTGGCAGGAGGGGACTATCATAAATTTTGAAGAGCTGGGAGAGGAAGTGGGGTTACATGTGGGTCAATATATTACATATCACAGAATGGTGCAGAAAATTAAGACAACTTGGCCTGAAACAGTACTAGAAGAAGAGCCAGATGTTACCGTAGACATGATATATGATATAACGGAAGGAGGGCATGAGATTTCTAGAATGTACGAAATGATGATGTCCAAAGTTGGGAAAGAACTAACGCAACTGAGACTAGACTGGGAGGCGGAGGTGGGAGTCCCGATAGAGGACGGGATGTGGGAGCGTGCTAGATAGGTGTCAAGAAATGCTAGATTAAAACAGATTCAATTATATATTAAGCACAGGGGATACATGACACCCCTGAGGATTTTGAGGTTTGAAAATCCTGGCAAGCATGTCCCAAATGCGACGAAGAACGGGTTGATATGGTACATATGTTCTGGTCCTGCCTGGTGATTGAGCGCTTCTGGAAAGAAATAGCTGGGAAGCTGGTGGAAAAGGGGGTCAATATAGTCATAGATTCAGCATGGGCCTGCCTATTGGGGGGATTCCCCAGATCGCAGAACCTTAAACATGTCGATAAACTGTAGGATTTAGCATATGTGCTTGCAAAAAGGAGGATTGGCATGAGATGGAAGACTTGCCATAGGCCTCGTGTGGAGATGTGGTGGAAGGATTTGCAGAAGTGGGCGGAGGCGGAGACCATAGTATGGCAGGAGGCAAGTAACATAGGGGGCGAGGAAGAGGTAGGAACCCTGATGGCATGGAAACGGAACTGTTTGGAATGATACAAGACTTGTCAGAATCCACTGAAAATGAGACCCCACCACGCGGTGCGGATACAAAGTGAATGGAATAAATAGGCTCGTAAGGGGGGTGGGATAAGGGGAGTATTGACGAAAATTGTGTAATGAACAATGCGAACACAGTACTATCGATATTTTCACTGCAAGTTTGGTTTGTATTGGTTTTGTTTGTAAAATATGTAATAAAAATTGTTTAAAAAAAAAAAAAAACTAGAACTAGCTGGTCTTGAGTAAACTCAACCATGTTGGCCTTCTGGTCATGCCAATGTTTAACCAGAGCCTGACCTGCTTTCAAGTTATCAGATGCTTCTGTCATCATGTGTGTCATTCTCCTTCGGAGACCTAACACATAGTCAGTGACTCTCACTGGCTTGTGGGAAGGAGCACTCTCCAACCCCTCCTTGATTGGGGCCAATAGACCTCTAACCGGAGGACCATAGAGGAGCTTAAAGGGGCTGAAGCCAACCCCTTCTTGAGGCACTTCTCTATAAGCAAGAAGAAGACATGGCAGTAGAAGGACCCACTTTCTTCTAAGGGGTTCTTCATCAACAGGTATCTAACTACTTCAAACATTCCCTTAATCACACTTCAAACAAACATACTCTCATATTTACACTCACATAACTATAATCGTTTTTAATTTTTAACCCTGTATGGATTTTTGTTCCCAATGATTAGCAACAGTGTATGAAACGCTAATATTGTACCAAACATAGTACATAGAATGTACTATTTATGAGGGTCAAAAAAATAAATGCATATGTAAATTGTATGCAATTAAAGCTCCTAAACTATCCATGTACTGGGTTTTCTCCACAGAAAATGAACCAGAGTTTCCACCTTCATTACTGCATGCAACTAAGTAACCATACCAAGTATAAACAAATACATATTCCATAAGCACTATCCTCAATTACTACAATCATAAATACCATATACAGTTCAATTATATAATTCCTCAATATTACAAACACTCTATACACCCCACTGCATTACCTATAATTACTATACACATTACTACTGGGGTGGTTGTGGCCAGTGGGCAGATTCTTGGGGCTGTAGCCCCAAGAATCTGCCCACTGGCCACAACCACAACCACCACAATATATTAAACCATATAACAAGTACGTACAATACACCCTCAAACAACAAAGCTCGCCCTGAACCCCCTGCAGTTAAAATTATGTCTGTAGACACCAATACAGACCGCAGACTCGAAGGCAGCTGTAAACCCCCTTTTCATCTAAAAAAAACAGCTCCATGGCATCTTTATTTCACAGCTCCACCCTTTCTAAGCCCTCCATCAGCCATCAAATAACCTCAAATGTGTTTTCCAAATACAGTTTTATATTATGCATAGGGCGTACCTGACCCACCCCCCCCAAATGATTGCTAGGTTCAAGAATGCTGGGATACAAACCTGCCCCAAATGCGGGGAGGCGGAGAAGGGAATGATACACAAATTCTGGGCGTGTCCGGAAATAAGGAAATTCTGGGGGGAGGTGGCCCTCCGATTGTCAGAGAAAGGGATAACAGAGGTGGAATCTGTGTGGGCATGCATGCTGGGGGGCTCCACCAGACCACGTAAGCTAGCACATATCAGCAAACTCAAGGGCCTAGCCTATGTACTGGCTAAGCGCAGAATAGCCATGGGGTGCAAAGCAGCTAATGGACAGAAAGTGGACGTATGGTGGCATGATCTCCAGAAATGGGTGGACGCAGAAACAGTGATATAGAGTGAGGCGGCCAATAGAGGAGGGGAAGAAGCTGAGACACTGGGAGCCTGGAAGCAGCTGGTAGCAACCTTGTCGGACCCCAATTTAACTGACCCCGATAAGGAAGACTCTTCAGAGGGAGAAGGAAGGGAGACACCCAAAGAGGTGAATACCGCGGTAGGGGGGGGTGGGTAACAGTGGTAAATATGGCATGATATTTATTTAAGAATGGAATTATTGTATGGTTTGTGTTGGTTGTGTTTGTTTAAAGCAATGAAAATTATTTTATTTTTTTAAAGAAAAATGTGTTTTCCAAGCCTTTCGTTCATAGCGCTATACGCGGACTACCGCAGTGTACGCAGAGCAGGCGGCACCCGCACCCAATTTTTCCTCCTAGAAAAACAGCTCCATATCTGAAATGTTACTCTAGTTTGAGGCTTTCCATCCAAGATGTTCCAAGGGGTATGCCAAGAGTGCCCTTGTTCCACACTTTATAAGTGGCAACATTTAAAAAAATATTTTGGAGGTGGGAACAAGGGAGCGCAATATGAAATAGCAATAGTATTTTCAATGCCGTATATTTATAGAACAAGGCTACATTATTTGGAGTTACTGTGAAACATAATTACAATTATTCAGACTACACTGCAAACGAAAAACGGAATGTATTCATATTGGGAGTTTTCGTTCAAAATATAATCAAGTGGGCATCAAAGATTCTTATTTATTTTACAAGGGAAATGCATAATTTGCTTATTCTTACCTGTTCCGAAGACATAATGAACTAAGTACCAGTTTTCCATAGGCTTCAGTGAACTTGTGTAAAGCCCGAGACCCTGTGATAGGTTCTGCAAACTTTTGCCTCGCTTCAGCTGCAGAAAAAAGTTTTTCCGCTATTTGTTCCGGGAAATCGAGCAGCGAGTCTACATGATGAACATTGTCCGAGATGAAGCCCAGCACCATGTTGAAGAGAGATTTAGCGGTATAACGCAGACTGCCTTCTTTAGTGTAGGTGAAGATGAAGTGATCACTCCTTTGCGTGGCAGGGTCATCCTTCTTCATACACAGCTCCACAGAAAATCCTTTGGTAAACAGCCGTAGTGTACCTTTTGGCTTATGCTTGACATTTCTGTCCCTGTCCGATGTCTCATTTGCGAGGTGAAGCTTCCCATTTTCACGCACATAGACTGGCCCAATTTCCAAGGAATTGACTTCGGAATGAAAACCACTAGACATGCTCTTTAAACACAAAAAGAGAATGGAATATTCAGTCATCTTAAATGCAACAACATAAAAATTAGTACACAGAGCATCAATTAGGGTATGATTACAAGACTGAATTGATATGAACGAGCCAGATCGTCCCTTTGGGAGTTGGGGGCATTTTACCATCCAAAGACATACTTAGAATCATGCAGCCGAGTGGGGAACTTTACAGTACAATGTACTAAAGAAAATAGAAAAAGAAAGCCATGGATTTTTAGTAGGGCAGTTCTGAAGGGGGTCTCAAAATGTCCTCTGCCCCTACCATCCCGACTGTGTGGATATCCTGGAGAGTGGCTCAGGGAACCAGATGCCTCCCCGGGATCGTAGGAGAAAAGCACTCTCCTTTGCTTTTGCGTCACTAAGCTGCAATCAACAACATTAGGAGCACCCTCCCCAGTAAGGGTCCTTAAAACCATGCTCCTTTACGCAGTACCACAAAATGAGAACCTTAGCGGATTCTCCATGGTCTTGCAGCTCTATGAACCCACCTCGTCGGAAATCTGCATTGTTCCCGGACAAGCCTGGGTCAGCGGATCTTCAAAAACACCCAACACTATGAGAAACAAGAGAATAATACTAAAACCAGCTATAAAACCCCACACGCCCAACCTTACTCACATGCCCGGCAAAAGCATTTGGGGTTGGTCTGGACAGAGGTGGCTCTCCTGGGACCTGCACGAAATCCAAGATGTCAATCATAACTAGAGTTAGGTTAGACCCTCAACCTTAATTCATCCCAAATGAGGCTCAAAGATGCATACAATCCCAACCCTTCAACAGTGGGGAGCCACATGTGCAGCACCTCACCCAGAGTCCCACGTAGGTGCAGGGGAGATCTCCCTCTATAAGAGAAGCAGCTCAGTCTAGCAGTTTGGGTGTTGTGGCAGGTTGTGGCTACTAGTTGGACTAGTTTGATGCACCATACATGGATCGTGGTTGGTTGGAGTGGATAGGGGTTGAAGGCAGCAGGAGGAGTTGGTGAGAGTCTGGAGAAGGAATTCACATCAGGAGGAGGAGGTGAAGAGTTGAAGGAGATGGCTATATATCGGGAGTAGTTAGAGAAAGTCAGGAGGAGGTATCATCATCAGGAGGAGGGGTGAGGAGCTGGAGGAGGTTGCTCTAACAGGAGAAGGTGGAGAATGTTTAGGAGGTGTAGTAACATCCGGAAAAAGTAGTAAAAACAGAGGATAAGCCCATATCATTAGGGTGTGAAAAAGAGCTTGTAACATTAGAAGAGACAGTAAAGAGTTGGGCAAGTGGTCATATCGGAAGGAGGTGTTACAAAAACTGAAGGGGGTGGTGGTGAAAACAGAAGGAAGGCACGTGAAGGCCATGTTGACCCAGGGCAGTTGACGAAAGTGGGAGAAATTACAAGAGTAGTGAAAAACATAGAAGAAAAGAGAATTAGCAATGCAAACCTGAATGTGGAGAGTGGGCTCTCGAGTAGAGAGTGCTTCTCGATGTAACTCCAACTCCTTTAGAAGCTTTCTTTGTGTCTAAAGCTGGTGGTGCCAACACAAAGGTTCATCATCCAGAGATTCCAAAGAAGCAACTAAGTTCTGGGGACCACTTATTGCCCAATAGCCATGGGTACACGGCTCGAGAGAGCCTACATCTAAATATTACGCAAAGAGTGCCCACCACCCTGTGGCGTGCGAATGTGAGTCATTGTTTACGCCCAAGACTTCCTGTGCAGGGTCCTTTTAGTACTGTAGAAATTAAACCTAAATCACGCCTGCCAAGTGCAGTGGTTTGTCCCCCCCACTTGGCGCTTCATGAGAGAAGATACACAAGGTAGTGCATTACTTCTGAGGCCAGGTCGGCCCATGGTACAATGGATGATTTCACTGAACCAGAAATCATGCGCTTTTTTTGGTTAAATCCTTTTGTTATTCAACATTCATAATACAATGTTCAGAATAATCACATACCGACATACATCCAATATAAACCAAAATGCAAAAGTATAGAAAAAAAACAGCTTGTCAGCAACCACCCAAGCATGTACAGTCATATCATACATTGCCACTTCCCGGGTTTCCATTTACCATCTACAAATTACATCACATATCCTGTGGATGTCTCCACCATTCAAAGCAAACTAAGAGAAGTCACCCCATCCCCCAAAGAGAAAAGGCTCAAAAACACTATATCCAATCAACAGGCTAATTGTTCAGGGGGGCATATCATGCGAGGGATGGAACAGAGCCTGCACAAGAGCGTTCCATTCCACTATGTTGCCATTAAACTTGTGGGATTCCCCTCCTTAGAGCTCTATACCACACCGTGGTCTCAGCCGTGTACCATCTTTTCATATCTTCCCACCACAAAAAAAATGTTTTTAAAAAAAGAAAGAAAACTGCCTGCTTTCTCTTTCCAAAACACAGCTATCCTACATTTTGCTAATACGCAGGCCAGGTCCAACAATTTAGTCACACATCTAGCATTTCTTGAGCGAGAATAAATAACAAGCAGACACGTTTCAGGTGTCCATTTAAATGTAGTTCCATCTGCCCCCTCTAGTCTCTATCGTACAGATCCGTGAAAGCCTTGGATCACTGGACAAAACCAAAACATATGAATGAAATCTGCCAGGTCAGTGCTGCACATGGGGCAGCCGGGAGACACCAGCGGAGAAAATCTCAACAGTGTGTATAGTGTCATGTAGGTCTCATGTAGGACATTGAATTGTATAGGTTTATGTTGTGCGTTTCTAGAGGCCTGTCGCACATATAGCAGGTCCCTATCCCAGTCCACAACCTCTTTATTGAACCCAAATCCGTCTCCCATGATGGTTTAACCTTGAACGTCCCACCACTTATACCAGACAATAGTCTCTTGTACAACCTCAACACTCGCCTCCAGCAATCCTCTATCTCGTACAGCAGTGCAAGCGTCTCATCCATCTTTGGTTCCTCAGACGAGTCGGGCCACATTTTCCCAGACAGCTTCACTAGTCCCATATACATCAAAAACTGCCCAGGGTGTAGATCATACCCCCTTACCACCTCAAAAATTCTAAAAATAGTCCATGTGGCCAACCCTATGGTTTTCCACGTCTTCATAAGACCAAGATGCCCCACGTCTCTGCAGATGGTGGCTGGAAGCGGAATGTGTGGAGTACAGGTCTCGTAGCTTTAGAAGTCTCCACATTCTGAGTCAGAGCATCCTGCTCAACAACAAGAAAGAAGGTTGACATGACAAACAATTATCTGATATCCATAATGCCTCTTTCGGCATAACCGTCCGAATAGCTACCCGTATCAAATCTGTATCACCCATGGCTTCATCAGACAGACACCAAGACAGATACTGGATCTGGCCTGCCAGGTAATATAGTTCAAACCATGGGAGCTGTACTCGACCTTCCTCATATCTCAAGCAGAGTGTCACCATCGCAATCTTATGTCTTCCAGAACCCCCCAAAAACAGAAAAAAAACTCTAACCACAGAATTCACCAATTTGATAAAGGATCTGGGAATATCAAATGGGACATTCATGAAATAATACAAGCGACGAGGCAAGACCACCATCATGGCCAGCGCCATACACCCACTTACGGACAATGAAAGCTTCTTCCAAAAGCCCACAGATCGCACCAATCCGTCCAATGCTCTTACCGTACTGCTATCATGTAAATCACTAATATTATGACAGATGTTGATTCCCAAATACTGGAGTCAGCAGCCCAATGAATGCCTACCTCAGGTAATTCACATTTCTTCGTGGACAACGGTAAAATGCATGACTTATCGTGGCTTATAGTTATACCGGAAAGCTTAACGAAATTATCTAACACCACCATTATCAGCGGCAGGTTATGTTCAGGTCTCTGCATGTGGAGTAACATATGTGTATGTAGAGAAATCAGACGCCTTCTGCCATCCACTAGTGTTCATGTGTCCTCAAACTCCGACCATAGATGCACTACAATTGGTTCCAGTGCTAAAATGAATATCCAGGACGACTGACATCGTCTCGTCCCACTCTACAGCTCCCACGGTTCCGACATACATTACCAGTTTTGGCCATAGGCACAGTATAGATCAACTTCACCCATCGTAAGAAGCTCTCACCAACCACAAATGTACTCAGAGTACCATACATCCCGTTCCAATATACGTAATCAAAAGCTTTAACAGCATCTAACGAGGCTACCGCATAGTGAGCCTTATGTGATCAAGTCCCACATGAAGTTTCCTCAAATTCAGGGACATATTCCTACCTGGCACGAATTCTGTCTGGTTTAAATGTATAAGGGAGCAGATCACTATTCGTAGTAAGCAGGGCAGTAAGAATCTTGATTTCCTGATTCAACATCGACAATGGTCTACACCAGTGGTCTTCAAACTTTTTTGGCCGTGGCCCCCCTGAGCAAAATTTTGGCAGGCCGGGACCCCCCAGAAATGCCAAATGGACAGTATGTACTGCGTGCCATCACCTGCTCCCATCACAGTTGCTGGGCTCCCTCATCCCACTGCTACCCAGTCCCTGGTCTCTCCCCACCCCATCACACACCCTGGGCTATCACCACTCTGCTCCCACCACTATCCCATGGTTCCCGGCCATTGTGCTCCCACCATAGTTCCTGGGTTCCCCCCATCCCGTTCCCAACACAGTCAGAGGGCCAGTGGTGATTGGTGATTTTTTTTAAGTGGAGGGGCATAACTATTTCCCCCAAAAATGCCATAGCGACCGAGCATAGTGAGGGAGCCCGAACCAATAAAGGGGGGTTCGGGGGGTTTTCCCCCCTGAAGTTTTTTAAATAATGGGTTAAAATGTTGCATTGTAGAGCATACTTTTAACAATAAAATGGGTAAATAGCCAAACAGTTTGCAATTGGTGCTGGGGGGCCCAGGCATGACATTTTCTACTGGACATCTATGATAGATGTCCAGTAAAAAGATACCATCCCTGTCCCCTGGGTCCCACTGGGCCTAACACAAGCAACATGATTATGTGTGTATGCAAGGCGCTGTACATTCATACAGCAATCACTATCATTCAGACGAGCATCCATCACCATACACTCACTCGTAACATAAGCATACACGCATCCATACACATTTAAATAAAAATAATTAACATAAACGTACCTTCTGCATTGGCCTGCATGTGGTTGCTGAAACACCCTGCTCCAGGCTGCTCTGTCCGTATGTGCGAGGAGGCGCAGGAGCTCCCCCTCGGACATACAGACATGCAGTGGCCCAGCCAACATTTCCAATGAGCTATGTAATGCTGGCAAAGCAAAACGCCCCAGCCTTGCATGGCTCAGTGAGCATGTGCGGCTGGAGAACTGAACTGAAGAATCAAAATGCCTTTGACAGTTCAGCCAGCCCAGGAGCACTCCCTCAGCTGAAAAGAATCAGCCGAGGGAGTGCTCACTGTTTCACTGGGCTGGCTCCTTAGATCCTCCATAATGGGTGAGGAGCCACTGGGTAGGCGCCCGCTCGCCATTATGGATTAAAACGCCAGGCTCGGACTGGCCTATAGGGCAATGCCTGTACCAAAAATGTAAAATGCTAGTGTGGGCCAGTCAAAATGGGCCACCATTTTGGCCAATGTGGGCCAGTTTGAGTTACTTCACTATGCAGTTAGTAATTTTTACCATTGTTGCTGAGTATATCACAATTTACTTACATTTTAACATAAAGCGCCCCCTTGGGTCCTGAACAGTGGGCCTCATGACAACCCTGGCGGTAGCTGTGCCGGTAAAACTGGCACGGCTGCCGCCGGAGTTGCATCTGGGTCCGGCACCCACGAATGGGCAATTACCGGGTCATGCCGAGTTAGGCGGACCTAGTAATTGCCCTTTCGCGGTTGCCGGTACCAGTAGATCCCCATTCCCATTTGAGCCCCATAGGGCTAAATGGGAATGGGGAGCTCGGCTGTGCTCACGGGTGCCGCACAGCCTGCCAGCTCAGACCTGGTGGACTGTCAGGCACCCGCAAGCACAACTCGTACTATGGCGGTACGGTAGCAATGGTACCAGTAGCTTACCGGCACCGTTGTTACCGTACCGCCATAGTTGTAATGAGGCCCAGTCTGTGACTAAAGGAATAAATATCCATTTACAACTGCAGGCCACTTTTTCATTGTTGCCCGAGTCAGTTTCATGCTTCAGCCTGACCATGTGAGCCGCCCCTGCCCATTTCTTCCAATCTAAAAACAAAACACATTTTTTTTTTCTTTTTTTTTTAAACATTTCATGCTGAGCTCTCAGGGACCCCCCGGGAAGGGATGCACCGTGGTCTACACGATTCACAGAATTGTTATGGCTTCACAGATTGGAGTACAGATGCCATCACAGATTCCCGCATACTCGTGGGCAGAGTCCCGGCCTCATAGACTGCCTCAAATTCACTAGTATATCACTATAAGCTTTGTAAAATTCTGCCAGCAGCTTCCTTCTGCATTTTTCTGAGATTTCAGAGAAGCAATCACCACTCCCAGTCCACTTCCACCAAAGGCCCACCCAACAATTCGGCCTGTTCCAGCGACAAGCTTGGCAATGCAATCTGAGAAAAATGTGGCAGATCAGAAGCATGCAGAGGGCATCTTTAAATGACTTTATTAAATTATAGTGTAAATGAGAGTGTGAAAACCCAACTGTCCCAACCGCTATGGGGTATTCTCTACATATTTTACCATCTAAAATTTAGTGTCTAAAATATGACACTAAAGGTGCACTAAAGGTGCACATCAGTCGGCTTCTAAATCCTGTCCAAAAACGAATACTATCTGATCCTACCCACTAAGTTGAACCAAAAAGAATATGGGCAGGAGAATAATGTCTCCCTTCTTCTGGCAGGGGCTTCTTGCACTGTTCTTTTTAGTCTTGAACTCAGTTTAAAATGCAATTTTCAAATAGCCTTTGCTTATATTAGCTCATGCAAATCTCTCAAACGGCTTTTGCTGCTCCCTTTCTTTGTTATAACAACTTTCCTTGATTCTGGTCGGTTTTTGTCTCATGAAGGCTTCTTGGACTTTCTGCTCCTGTCTTTCTGTCTTTCTTATACCAGTCATTCACTTTGTACTCTGGTGCAACCTTCCCTTCTTTCCAGGATAATGCTGCGTTTCCTTTAAGTTGTAGATCATAAAGGCTTCCCAGCCTTCCTCACTTCCCTCGAAATGTATAATTGGTTATTTTTACAAGGTTAATACCCAGAGGCTTCTAAGCGCGGACCCAGGGAATCGAACCGGTGTTGCTCTGTGTCGCTGTGTTTCAATCTTTCCTACAAGTCTATTTGTCACCCCTTCAGGATTAGTTAGTATTCCCCCTCAGTTATTTATGTAATTCACATTTAGCAACAAATCTTTTCCTCTTTCAACTCTATTGGCTTCCCCTTCAGGGTGGGTTAGGATTTGCTTTCTTTCACTTTTACAGTTCATGGTTTGTCAGATTTACTTTCTCACTTAGCTCGTTTCTACTGGGACAAGTGTAAAAGTTCCTAGAATGCTTCCCGCCTCAGTTTTCATTCTTACCGGGATCCCCATTACCTTCTTTTTCAGGTGGGAACATCTCGGGATTGCTTACGGTTCAGGTACCTCAGGGCATTCCCCCTTCTTCATTCCTCTCCTTGCCAGCGTCTTCGTCTGACGCAGCACATCTTCTATCGCAGCTTTGGCATTCTTCATTGGGGGACAGCATCAGCTGTAGCGGCTTCCCCTCGGCGGTGTTAGCTGGGCAGCATGCCACCACCGTTACTCCAGCTCCGGTCAGAGTCTTCTTTCCTTCAGCCTCCAAGCGGATAGCTTCTCTGTTGCTAGCTCCGAGCAAGTTTGAACTTTGTGCGCGCTGTTCATCTACGGCATGGTCTCCAGCTAAAGTGGTGTTATCAGGGGACCTCTCCTGCTTTAGCACACAATCCTCTCTCCCTTCCCCAAAGGAATGCTTCTCCTTAAATCCACTCGTCCCAGTGGATCTAGGCATTTCACTTAGAGAGCCAGCTGTTCTTTTCTCTCAAGGGCAACATATTTTATCTTGCTCATTTTTGAAGTCTCAACAATTGGAAGCATTGGATATGACAGACAGTCCCATATATTCCATTACAAAAGGGCTCTGGGGCCATCAACCACAAGCATAAGTATATCAATCAAGTGGTAAATCAGTGAAATCCATAGAAGTTTTCCATGTCACTTTGCCGACAGTAATTATTTTGTGGCAATTTACCACAAAGTAATTACTTCAAAATCCTTCATTGAATTGTTTTTTTGTTAAATTTGGAGTTGTCCCTCTCATGCCCCGCGTCCACGTCATAACTGACCCTACGCCAGAGCTACCAGGGCCCTTTTTACCCACTACCCACAAATAGCTATATTTTTTCATGAAATGTCAAAGTAATTACTTTGTAGTAAATTACCAGAAAGTAATTATTGTCGGCGAAACAACGCGATACCCACAGAAGAGTCCCGGAGTGTTTCGACATAGGATCCAAGTCTAATGTATCTCGTTGAGTCTTCACCACAGCATGCATATCTATCTATCTCCATCTCCCTCCCTCCCGGGAACTAGACTGGTCAGTGTTCCTAGGCAAATATGGCCCAAGGAAGAACACATTAGCGGATTAGGAGAGAATTAATTGATGTGTTTGAGAAAGGGGCCGCTAGGGGCTTTGAATTATAGGGGTCGCCACTTGTCAAATATAAAAGAATGCCCAATTACAAGGTGCAAGTTATATCCCAGACTGGGGCCCGGTTCTGCACACAGAAAGTACTTCTAACTGCATGGCGCTGATGAAATGGACATTGAAGCGGGACACACTGGACTTACGAGCCAATTTGGCTTGCTACCTTTGGGATAGGATGGGAGTAGGGGAGGGGGAAAGAGTTTATGTTGGGTTGGGGAGTAAACAATTTAAAGCAAGTGGTTGTGGCGTTTTACTGGTAGAACTATTGTGATACATGTTATTTGATAGGTCAATGCCACAACTTTCCATAAACCCCCCCATCAACCCCAAACTGTCCATATACATTGAACAGAGTTAAATCTGGGATGATAAAAGAAAGGTAACTTCAGGGAATGCTATTTGAAAACCGCATCGATGCCCTGTGTTGCCCATTTACACAGAATTGAAAGTGGGAGGTTATTTTGTTACGGCACAGACTACTTTGTATTGAAAAACATAATTTGAAAGTGTATGCATCTTGGTGTCACTTTAATGAATAAGTGCAGGTAGTGGCTTAAGCTGGTATAGACACATTGTGGGTCATACTATCTGTGCAAAACGCTATCGCCTAGGATATTATGCAGCCGGGGGAGGCCTTGTTGAAGATCAGATGTTTCCACAACATAAAATGAGTATAAAGAATTAATTCTAGTTATAATAATTGGGCGAAGTGCAAACACATGCATTCCATTTTCTTTCATTGCACAGGCAGAGTCAGGTGGAACGTGGAAGGAAAGTGGGGGGAGGGGTTCTAACATTTTACATACCAAAGGGGAATAAATATATCTTTAGCCTGAAAATACAGGCAGGCTAAAAACCACACACATGCATTATAGTTGTGCAGGCATACCGATTGAAACTTGCACTCACAATCACGGTCTTGTGGCCAATGCTGGATTTGACTTTTATGGATTTCATTCATTCACGGTGCGTCACTCTTTCTCAACTCTCATGCTGGACTTCCTTTCCATCTTGTACTCATGGTGGCCCTGAATCATGCTGTTCCCATCTTCATCTTGTATCCTGGCTTGCATGTGCTACTACTCACTTCTGCAATTGTATTAGCTCTCCACTCTTGCTTCTCCACTCTTTTTGACTGCTTACTCTCTTTTCTCTCCTCCTTTCCCTTCTCCCTTTTCCTATTTCTTCCCCTTACTTTCTTCTATGCACTTACTCTATCAGAATTGTCCCTGGACCTAATATGATAGCAACCTCGTCTGTTTCCTCCACCCTCCCATAACTGGTTTTTTCCTCCCTTCCAGCACTTTCTGAAATGTCGTCGTCAGGCCTAGTATGATAGTCGCTCGTTTTGTTCCTCCCCGCCCTTTCTGCACCCCTCTCCTTCACCTTTTGTTTTTCTCCAGCTCTACCAGAAATGTCGTCAGGCCTAGTACGGTGGTCGCCTGTCTGTTTCCATTTCCTTCTCACTCTCCCCCTCCCTTCCTTATCTATGTCTTAGCTCTTGCACTATCTGAAATGTTGTCAGGCCGAGTACGATCGTTAATTTCACATCCTTACTGTTCATGGCCTGTAAGAATGTGGTTGTATTTTCCCTTGTTGCCTCCCTTGCCTTGAAGCGCTTTGAAACACATTGTGTATAGGCGCTATATAAATAAACAATCATATCATATCAAGTAGCTTGAAAATGCATACACAAACGTGAATTTTAAACTAAATACATAACTGTATCCACAGAGACACACACAGACTGCAAGTAATATACTCTTGTTTAGTGCAAGTCACACTTACATATTCAGTGAAAGCTGCAACCACATATTTTGAGAATACAGTATGCACGTGGGTTCAGAATACAATCAGATCCATGATAATATTATTTTAAATTCAAACCTACAAGCTGGCTGTTGTCTACAGGCACAGACCCTACACAGCCTATACTTTCACAACCTTGCATGTAAAGTGGAGCCAAGTTGAATAAATAGGAAACATGTTATTGGTTTAAGAGATGTTTCGCTGAGAATGTTTGTAAGACATTTGCATTATGTTGAAATATTACCATTGGGAAACTAGTGAACTGGTCTGGAGTAGACCTGTTCCCGAGCTGCGAGGGAACATCGTGCAAAAGCTAATCTTCTTCAAGGCGCCCTAGAAGTCAGTCCTCGAAAGGCTGCCGACCGGAGACGGGGTCCGCCAAGAACCTGAAGTGAAGCATCCGGACATCGAAGTTCATCATCGGAGGACCGCCGTAACCGCTGGAAGGCCATTAAGTCGTGTTTCCCAGAAGCAGGGACAGCTTGACGCTGTGCTGCTCGACAATCAGAGCCGCAACGCACCACCATTGTCTAAGACACTTTTAAACAAAGGACTCCCTTGCCCTCACCATCTGCCGCTTTGTCCCGCCAGAGAAAGTCGAGGTAGTCGACAGCCAAGGAGAATCCACTGGTGCGTTTCCCACCACCTGAATTCCAAAAAGACGCCAACAAAGATCCCAAAGCCAGCCGTGGTCGAGTCCAGATCTCTGACGCCAAACGCAGCCGACACCCTTGCTGGGCCTACGTTCTTCATCAATCTGCTTTGTGGCAACAAACTATTGTCATCGAGGTGCCCCGCACGCCTCATCTTCACAGGACGTCCACGATCGATCATCGACGAGCACTGCGAAGGTTGAGACTGCTGTCCCGACGACCATGTTCACATTTCTTCGAGGAATCTCAACGCCCTGTGGATCCTGCTTTAAAGGGAGTTCACCCACGAGGATCCATCAATGAACCGTCGACGAATCTCTGCTAAACCAGGTACATTGGGGTAGTGGAACATGTTTATAAGGAAACAAGACTATTTTAAACATATGGACTGGGCTTGTTGATGCACTTTACAGGTTGCCCAGGTCCAGGTAGCGGATCCTCATACAGAACTGTGTCTGGTGGTAGGGACCCAGTATTCTGTTATTGTTTAACCCAACTTATCTTCCTCCCTCCGTCAGTTGTTGATTCACTTTACTATTTGACTTGTATGCCATTGAAACTACCAGTAGTTGGTGCATTTTAAAGGAGTCAAGAGTTAACTGGGGTACCACATATATATTGTACATATTTACCATATAAGATTTTCCAAGCACAAAGTGTATTATTGATTGTGTGTATATATATATATATATATATATAAAGAATGTTATCACATAACATAGTATGTGGACATTTCTTTGTGGGGGTTTGGGGGACTACACTGTACTTAAGAATCAGCCCCCATCACCTCCTGAGAGCTTAAACCTTGATTGCTCGTCCATTGCTACCGTATAGAGAATCTTGGCTGGGGTGCTCTGTGCTTCTACTCTGCCATTTATAGGGCAGGAGTACAGATACCCCCCCTCCAGTCTTTACAAATATGTTCGGCGTACGTAGACAAAGTATAACAAAACCTGCCCAATGGTGTTAGTGCATGAACATTTAATGGAAAAACCTGGTATATGAGGAGATTACCAGAGTATAGGAAGGCAAGATCTAGAAAACTGCAGGAGTACTCAAGCATGTGATGGCAACAACTACCTAATGGGGGGAGTTCCTGGCCATAAAAATGTTACTTCTGGCAAATAGTTGCATGCCGAAGGGATAGCTCATATGCAAAGTGCTGGTTTTGGGAATGGGACAATGCCATGCGGCAAGTTTAAAACCCTTGTGGCACAGACCAGGCCCTTCAGGGATCGAAATTACGATTGGATAAGCAGGAGCTAAAAGTAGCTCCTGGGCACCCAGCATTGGCCAGTGACAAGGAGCTACCACTGGGGAACGAGGAGACAATACATAGTGTTCCGCAATTCGAATTTCAACAGAAGATGCAAACACAGAATTATGTCCATTATTTATGACCCTGTATGTTTAAAATATTGTATAGATATGTCCCAATGTGTATTCATAGATTGTCCCAAATGCACAGAGTTAAATTCAGATGCGTTTGTTCAACACTTATTGATCCGGGGAGCTAAAAAAGTAGCTCCTGCTAGTTGTTGGTATTAAGCTAACCAGGCTATGCTAGGCAACATTCCCCCCATGCTCCGTGTTGCTCCCCTGTCCCCCTAACCCCCCTCCATGCTCCGTGTTGCTCCCCTGTCCCCCTAGCCCCCTCCATGCTCCGTGTTGCTCCCCTGTCCCCCTACCCCTCCTCCATGCTCCGTGTTGCTCCCCTGTCCCCCTACCCCTCCTCCATGCTCCGTGTTGCTCCCCTGTCCCCCCTCCCCACCTGAATTGTCCCCTTGCCCCCTTCTCCTCCTCCTACCCCTCCATATCCCATGCCCCTCCCTTGTTATTTGCCTTTACGACCCTCTTGCCCTCTCTCCCCTGTTTCTCCTTTGGTGTGGTCTCCCTCCCTCTCTGCACTCTGCTACCTCATATCCTTGCTTAGACATGCTTGATGGCTGCATGTCTTGTCCCCCTCTCCATCACCCCTCTCCCCTCTTCCCCCCCCCCCCTCTTTCTGGGTCTCATGCCATTGGCACTTCCTATCATGTGTCCCTTGAACTTTGATAGCAGCCTGTCTGTCCATCCTCCCCTTCCTCTTGTTTCTCACTTGCACTACATCAATTGTCATCATGCATTAATGTTATTGCTTGTTTGTTCTCATGTTCTTTCCCTCCCGCTCCCCTCCATAAATGTTTCAGTACTTGCACTATCAGAAATGTCGCCTAGGCCTAGTACGATAGTTATTTTCACATTCTGAATTGTTTCAATTACTTGTAAGAATGTAATTTGTTTTTCCCCCCCATGTTCCCTCCCTCCTTGAAGCACTTTGAAACACATTGTGTATAGGCGCTATACAAATAAACAATCAATCAAGCAGGCGCTAAATAGCCCTGAACTGCCCTCACTCAATTTTGAACCCTGGAAATACCTACTAACATGCGTTTGTTGCTGCTGTGATGATACGAGCTGGCCAATTGTGTGAATACCTGAAATTATGTGAGTTCGTTCCTTATGGTGACGATACCAGTCACAGGTTTTATATTATCATAGCCTATCCATACCTGAAGCAATAAGGAAAAAAAAAACTTTTCACTAGACAAGTGTCATAACTGTTGGCTTGGTCAATAACTTGCAACAATAATTGTTTTCTACCTTTGCACAAACATTTGTTCACAGTAAATAAAGTGTGCACACACACACAGAAGTAATCCCATTAACCGCCCAACCCTCCTCCATTATTTCATGTCAGTACTATGCAGAAATAATCACACTTTTAAGCAGGTTTAGTTTTACAAAAAGAGGTGCAGAGAGATCCCCCGGCCCCCTTAAACCTTATCAGCATACTAAGCCATTGATTGCATCATGGGAAATATACGGATATGATCCGGGCAGGCTTTTGTCCCGTCTCTGTTGAACACAGTATAAATGTGACTGCCTCCAGCCACTGCCCGCCCCTAGAAACGGGTCTCAGTCGGACATGCTAGGACTCCACGTTTAAAATGTAAGCACTAGAAAACAGCACGTGATAACAGTACCTGCTCCAGCTACAGATTTAAATACATTTTAACAATATTGGAAACTTCTCCAACTCCGTGTTGGAACGTTTAGGAATTTAGAAAGAACAATGACTTTGCTTCAAAAATAAGTTAGAAAAGGAGCAACGAACGCTTACTCGTAATACAGACATGCGAACACGTTTTCAAATTCGTGAATGAAGTATCCAAGGAAAGACTACTGTTTTAATTACAAGAAACGTAATTGTAAAAGGTCGCATCCTACAGATGATAAATCGTCTCACGAAAACAGAAGATAGCGAGGCTGTAGCCACATGTTATCACTACGGTACAGTTGCTTTCAAGTCACACTGTAACAGAGAAACCACCCAAAACAGTAAAACGATAATATTTAAAACTGAAAGCCAACCTTCGCCGTGCCGAGTAGTCTTTTTATCCTATTGAAAAGTGTAACCCCCCTACTTAGAGTCTTTTGTCTGTGTCTACTCACAACCTAGTTCAATAGAAATGATGGCTGTTACCTGGTATGCTGGTCTGGCCCTTCAAACATTAAACACTAGACCGCGCATAACAATTGTCACAAACGGATGACATTCACGTTGTGCATAAGGGAAACGTATAGAGACTGTCTAACAAAAACAGAGGCATGACGGCCAATTTGCAACACCGCCCATTTTCGTTCAGATGCAGACGGCACGCTAGCCGAGCTTAGGACTGAATGAAGGTGTTCAACTGAGCTCTGGGGTTGGCCATCTTGAAATTGCATATTCTTTGTTGAGTAATACAAATAACGACGTTTACATCTTTGTAAAGAACGTATTTACCGTAACTTTTATAGTTTTTTTGGTTTCAGACTGTTTTTTAATTTTCGTTTCTACATACTTAAAGTTACATGTACTTGATTACTAAAATGAATTAGTTCATAATGACCATTAGTGTTTCATGATTTTATGAATATATCTGAGAATGCTATCGTTTAAAAGTGTAGCATACTCTGTTGAGAAAAACACGCTTTATCAAAAGATGGCCGCCGCATTATTCCATTGCAAGCAAGTTGCGGAATCGTATTGGTTGCCTGGAGACCAGAGGACTCTGCTGTTCTTTCTCTTCCAGGAACATCCATTGTAGAGGATTGTGCTGCGAATTCTCGTACAATTAGCGTCTGAAAGTGTTTAACGCTGAAAGTAAGCTCAGACATGAGTAAAAGTGAGGATGCCTGCCTGGCTTCAAATGGAGCTAAAGTGATTTTAGCCACTTCCAGTGACGAAAAACACCCCCCTGAGCACATCATTGATGGGTAAGTGCTCCCTCTTTACACAAAATTTACAGCTGTATTCATTGCACTAAACCAGGGTTAAATGAGTGTAGGTGTTATGGGGCTGTGTGTTCTGGTGCGTGGTGCATACATGCCAACATCATAGCTCTCAACTCACACGCTTTTGGCGGGTGTCACCCGCCTTGTAAAGGGCTGACTCACCCGCCAAGCCTCCTGCATGCCCATTCATTCCATTGGGCGTCTCACCCGCCAAAAACAAAATCGGGTAATTTCACCCGCCTTTGCAACACAAATGGTTGAGAGCCGTGCAACATTCTGTGACCGAAAATCTGTAGGAATCTTAAAGTTTCAAAAATAGTAACTATCATGTGATGGGGGCCCCCCGTGCCTCGTGCCGCCCTGTACAAGCGTTTGTGCGCATGCATGCAATGAGACTCATACACACACGTCTGTACGTTCCAGGGTCCCGGCAGCAACTGCCACACGGATGTCTTTATTACCAACGCGCATGCGTGGCCAGAACGAGGCTTGTGCATGCGCACATCAGCCGAAGCCTTAACATCCCTCTTTTTCTTTAAACAAAATAGTGCAATAACTTGCAACTAAACCATACTCAGAAACAGTATTAAAGGAATGGTTCGGTCAAAATTTTTTATTGCACCTACGGGTCGGTCGGCCATGTGTTTTGAAGCCTAAGTCGCTCGATTTTAGAAAAATTTCCTATGGACCTTACCCGAGTTTTCGTCCATTAAACGCACGCGAAAACAGGCATCAGGGAGCTGCCATTTTGTGATAATCCTATCATTTCCCCCATCGCCCTGGCTGACCTGCTTTTGCGGCACTAAATCATATCCCCCGCCCCTGAGCCTGACATTATCAAAACATTCATATTCCCCGCCTCTCTCCGTGACGTTTCTGTGCTGCGTAGGCAAACGCGCCCAGTCGTCTTCTACGTGACTTTACACAGAACCCGGAAACCAACACAGATCAGCTCACAACACAGCGCGCTACAATTCGGAATATGAAACTGTAATTTAAAATCAAAAATCAACATGGTAAATTTGGTAAAGTACATTTATTTGACATTAAATGTTTATAGAATATTCAGCAATTGCTATATGAACTCCGAAAGTCATTTATTTTCTTTTATCTCTATCCGCAAATCCGTAAAAGTTTATCGTGAGTCACGCGCTGTTCCTTTATGCTACACAGGGTGTTGGTTTTCGTTCAAGGAAGCACTTTTGTCGCACGTTGAACCGCAAGGCTGTTCCATCAAGTAGGCACTAGGCCAGCGTAAAGGTTGATTTGTTGCTTCTAGCCGCTAGTACCGCGTAAAGGCATATGGGCCCTTGGCGATCGTCCCATAAGATCATCAGAATGGTGCAGTTGTTTACATTAAGCTGCAGCTGGCGGTTGAAAAAACCATCTGCCGGTGTTTGAAACTGGTGGCAGTGGCAAAAGGGAAGTATATACCTGTTTTGAAAACATAAAATTTATAATTAGTCTCGCCAGCCGATCTTTATTAATATTATTCATTTTATTTATTTCGGCCGAGCTGAAACTATTTGCTTTCAAAGATAGTGCAATGGAGTATGTTCGGCTCTAAAGCTCTAAAATCAATGCGAAAACTAACTAAATAAATGGAGGTTAGTACACAATGAGAAACTACTTTTTGTCTACATGCGTGTGTAATGTGGACCTGCATGCCCATGTGCCCGCTACAAGGACGATCCCACAAACGTTTTCAAAGCTCTTCATTCATTCATTTATTCATGCATCCATTCATTAATTCTTCATTCCGGTATAAAAGCGTCTAAAGAGTTACTTACATTATATTTCCAATTTCCATTGTGTCTCTGCGTAATGCAGTCCGTAAATCCCTCTGTGCTCTTGACAACGATTTTTCGTATACTGAACTACCATGAAACTCGGTCTAGTTTAAGAATTGTCTGCCTTATCGTCTCATACGTTATTGCACCCGACCCCCCCCCCCCCTTCAAATGAATTTCTTTCGGCATGGTCCCGGTCTCTCAAGGTCAAAAAACAATAGAACCTTATACTGCCAGCGCGAGTTGTGGGCCTCTTCAGGGCGTGAGCTGAAAATCAAAGCCACTGACCTTCACTAGAAATGAGCATACATTCTTTCTTTGCAACATCCCGTAGTAAAGCCATCTGTGAGAACTTGAAGGTTCGAATCCATCTATGTACTGCGCCTCAATGTGCAAATGCGAACTGGCTTCTCTCCCATCTGCAACGGCTCGCTTGGCGCGTTCTAAGGCCCCCAATTTTGTCCTCGTTGTCTGCGAGCTTTGAAGACCTAAAGAACCATAACTATTGAAACTTTTAATTTTTTGGGGAAGGTCAGGGAAAGTATAAAGTACCCGAGGAGTTGAGTTGAAAGTGAGATTTATTGTTTGTTTGTTTTATTATTTGCAATACGCAAGCCTCCCCTTGGTTAACAGTGCCCAGCATTTAGAAGAGATTGCGAAAATTAGTTACATCGACAAAAATATATACATACACATATAGACAAGGTCAGCAATATGAGGTGAATAGAGAGAGAATTGAAAGATGACACCCAGGTTGTTCGGCACCCAGGATGGTGAAGGTAGGGGTTAGGGTTAGCGTACATTGTATGCACACTGTACAATAACATTTATTTACAAAAAGACAATCGTATTACAATTATTTAAACCGGGATTTGTACTTCACAACCAGCTCTCCTTTGGGTGGACATGGCACAGTGTCAATGTTGGGTGGCAATGGATCAGTGCTCTGCACAGAAACGTTCACAATTCCATATCTGTGCTTCTCTAATACAGCAACAATAAGGCTTTTGACAAAGTCGAACTCCATTTCCTCATAGACTGGTTTGATCACCCATTGCTTACTTCTTTTTGAAAAGGCCTTAGTGTAGCGAGGCATCCTTACATTACCCGTAGTCCTAGATTGTTCACGGCCGAGATTCTCGTTATGGGCCAAGACGGCAAGTAGAGTCCTATGTCTCATGCCCTGTATGCTGAAATGCAAGCGCTTTGGCCTCTACTTTAGGCACATATTGTGGAACACCTCCAAACCTCCTGTGTGACAGAATTCTGTCAGTCCCCTCAAATCTCTTGATAGAGTTTTATCAAAAACAATCTTCTCAATGGCTTTGTGTGTCGGTGAAGATGGATTCAACCACTTCTTCCGTGCCTCCACTGGGGACAAAGGGCCATGTTCACATTGGTGGAAATGTAGGTTTTCTGACCAGCGATGGACGTTGGTACAGTGGTGCATCAGTGACCGCCATTTTTCAAATAGTATTTCCACTGACCTTTCACAAGTTTTG
The DNA here is from genome assembly GCF_040938575.1 of Ambystoma mexicanum. Classification (NCBI taxonomy): domain Eukaryota; kingdom Metazoa; phylum Chordata; class Amphibia; order Caudata; family Ambystomatidae; genus Ambystoma; species Ambystoma mexicanum. Next base: position 1,305,110,664 of record NC_090922.1, read on the forward strand.
GAGCTCCACCAAAGATGGTTGCTGATAGACTGGGACCACTCTGAAATACTTTCCAAACCTTTTTTCTCCCTACAGCCGAGATTTTCTTATTGATTGATTTAGCAAGATGCCATACGTCAAATTGATGTTTAATATGTGGGAACTGCTCTCTCATTGTCTTGGCAATTGAAACGTGTCTGTCTGTGGCTATGAGGTCGATGTGCATTCCCCTCGATTGTAGATATTCCACTGATTTTATAAATCCTAGTTTCTCCATGGCCACTGAGGATGTACATTGTGTTACCTGCACGACCACCGAACTCACCATTTTCTTACTATCCATGTCCTGAAAGTGGTAGGTGCAGTACTTGGTAGAAAATCCAGGGCTGTCGCACTGTCCATCGCCGGCTAGCCTGAATCGTTTGCCTTCGAATGTACTTGCTAGAGACAATTGTTCAATTTTCCAAGCATCACTAATGGCCGGAAACAGATAATCATGTTGGTATTTGTAGTACTGCGTTTTTTTAAATGAAATGGAATCCCACAAACTGAAAAAAGACTCTAACTTTCTAAAACTGGAGCCACTAAAAACTGATGTAGCAGCACACAGTAGATTGCTTGCTGGCAGTTTCCCCAGCATCGGTTGTGCAGACCATGAGAACGTATGATGTAATCTACAGGCGGCATGTATTGTGACGGTACTGCCTTGTTTTTGACGAGTCACATGAATCAATGGCTTCCCACATACTTTCCCTCTGACGGAATGCCCACATTTCAGCATACTTATAATATCCATCAAACAACTGTCGAATACTATGTATTTGCCCTCTTTCATTAGACTGTCATCCTGTGTCAAAGTTGTTTCGGCCTGTGACGTTGAGGACATATCACCACATTTGAAAGAAATATCGCTGCTATCAAGTTATGATGCATCAGTGAATGCTGCTGCTGGTTCATTCTCTGTCATTTCAACATCTGCTACCTCAACATTGATGGGAGAACACAACAATGTCGACAGCTTTTTTGGAGGCAATTTTTTGGCGGGTGTAGATTGTGTGAATTGATCTGCGACTACTTCAGAGCTATCTTCAATACATCCAGTATCATGTTGTTGCGGTGGTGCGGTCGTACTGTAGCAATGGTCCAATACAACTTTGCTGGATTCTCCGGGCACATTCATTTCATGTTCTGGCCATTGGACATGAGCATCCCAAGTCTCAACACGCCGCGTCTGAATGAATAGTTCCTCCATAATGTAAATGGTCTGGCAAGCAACATCTCTCATCCGCTTCACTGTCTGTGTATGTATAGTTCGTAGACCCACGGGTAACTAGAGGACAGATTGGAAAAGCGATGTTCAGTTTAAACACAAGATAAAGTATAGCACAATTGACTTGAAAAAAACATAAAATAGTCCCCAGCACAAAAAAATTTGTAAAGTTAGGAACTGTTTGTAACTAACCTTATTTTTGTTTCTTTTCTTTGCAACTTTTTTGACTCGACCTTCAACATCTGAACGCTGTTGCTCCGATACGTATCCGTATGTCTCCCCTTCCTCTTGCGCTGCAACGACTATATTTTCTGTATCCGCATAGACAGTACGGAATGAGGCTCCATCGACTCCCTGAAACATAGTATTTGCATTACTGTGTATCAAAATATTGTTAGCATAAAACACACGTGAGGACAAACACACAGGTACATCTCAATAGCTCAACACGAATTAAACATTGTGTAGAACAATCAAACAACAAGTATTCGAGCTCTGATGACCTAGTTCCATGGAACTGTCAGTATGCATACCTCTGGCTCTGCATGGACTGCCATGAATGATTGTATTGGAGAGGAGGCATCAGCAACTCCCTGAAACACAGTACTTGCGTTAGTATGGTTTTCAATATTGTAAACATAACACACACTTGGGGTCGACGGCACAGGTACATATAAAGAGATAACCACAAATGTTGCATTGTCTAAAAGAATCAAGGAATATTTAAATATGATCAGATTTAATCGACTTATTTCTCCGATTTCTTTACATCTGCTTCATCTAAATGCGATCTTGTGATTTTAGTGGAAGCTCCATGGTCTCCCTGAAACACAGTACTTGCGTTAATAGGGAAGAAAGTATAGCAAATGGAATCACGTTATATGATCACGCTCGATGGAGCTGTCAGTATCCATACCTCGTGCTGCTGAAGAATATCTAGGGCTGTTGTCAATGTGGTGCGCACTTCCGAAAGCTGTTGCGCCGATTCGTATCCGCATGGTCCCGCTTCCACCAGAATTACTTGAATGTCAGGCCCTGCATCAAATGCGTGGGTTGACGATTCAACAACTGCCTGAAACATAGTATTTGCATTAGTAAGGATTACAATATTAAAAACACAACACATGCTTGCGGTCGACCGCACAGGTACATATCAACGGCTAACCACGAATGAAACATGGTGTAGAACAATCAAGCGACAAGTGTTCCAGTCCTGATGATCATGGTCGATTGAGCTGTCAGTATCCATACCTTGTGCTGCTGAAGAACATCTAGGGCTGTTGTCAATGTGGTGGACGCTTCAGCATCTCCCTGAAAGACAGTACTTGCATTAGTATGGATAACACTAATTATAACTGAAAGCAAACACCAGGGGACGACAACTAAGGTGTATATCAATTGGAAAGCACTAAACAAATAATTGGTAAAATATTCACACGATACATACAAACTCTTACTTGACATGCATAAAACAAGTCTTTAGCGGAATAGCCAAGTATGATTACCTGATACGCGCTAGAAGTGGTTGATAACTGCGAGCACGTGACGGAAGTAGAATGTTCTTGCTTCAGATTCAAGGGATAGTCAAGAAGTTGTAAAGGTAAATTGTTTGATAATGAAAAGCCAACTTTTAAAATTGCCATGTAAGGAGACAGAATACTTGAGTAATACGCAATATAGCACAGTTCCCTGTGCCCATATATAGATTTCTGTTTGTGGGTTATGAAATCTAAAAATAATATATTGATAAATGTCATTATTCAAAAAGCTATACACTCATATCAATGTCGAAAGTATTACAAATTGGAAACAACATCTAAAATATCAATGAATCCATTCGGCTACCTACACACTACCGCAAGGCCTAAAGCTAAAAACACTTAACTCACCAGTAGCGGATTGTGGACGAATAGAGTGGGAATAGCGTTTGCGAGCAGTTTTCGTGTCGATCGCCGTTTATTCTTCTTTGTTACCCAAGATGTCGTGTACATGTTTGAGGGAAAGTGCCGACTGCAGATGCGGTATCGATCACCCCTCTTGACCTCAAAGACTTGTTGGACTCTACTTTCCAGCGGATATCTGCAATGTCTGACCCATTCTCTTATTCGATCAACAGTTTTCGGGAATACATGCATTGTAGTGCCTTCAGATTTATCATGGGTCTTCGAAGGGCAACCGCTAATCGAACAGGCAGGCATTGTTGAAAATTCTGAAAAGTAAATATCAAGATTATTCTAAAACCTTGATGAATAAAAATGTCATAAAAAAGTAAATGAAACATACCATGCTCAATGCAAGGTTTGTTTTGGTCGCCGGAACTATACCAGTTCATCATGTGCAGCTTAGTATTTGCATAAGTTACAGACATTTTTTAAATTATGTGACTAAACTCTGAACATGTGGCTCGTCCCTTGGATGTTCTGTCTTGCACGAAAAGGAACCATGCTTACATTATAGACTGGACCCCCGAAGGATGCAATTCGATGACAATTGACACAGATGAAAATAAATAGATCTATTGATAGCATAACAATTGAAACTCAAGTCAATAGCAATGAGACCAATGACCATAGCTCTATTGGGTACTGTAATAGCAAATAGATTGAAATGTAAAAATGACCGAAATATGACTAGGATACATGGCCTTACCTTGACCAACAAACAGTTGGATTCAGCAGGCCGAGCAGTATGTTGTAGGAGAACAGGTAGATGGCCACAGGTAGCACACTGACAAATTTGCTCGAAGCGGTCACAGATAGCACGGCGACGAGCAGATTAGCATAGATCTCAGTGCTTCTCAGGTAGAAGGTTCAGGAGTTGACTTGCAAAGCACAAAGATGTTCTCATGAGACATGTCAAGTGGTTTATAAAGTATTAGAAACAGGGGTGTGTTTGTGAATGAATGACGTGTGTATGTCGTGGTATTATGTTTATTGCAGGGGGGCGGCCTGCCTCAGGGAGACACAGGGTCTGAGGAGGCCATGTAGGCGATGGCCCCTGGGCATGGGATACCTTTTGAAGTGTACATGCTGTTAGGCACCTTGGCCGTTTGCGCCCGTGACAGCCCCCCATGCCAGCGCTCATCCCCGGGTGCGAACCGCCTTTGATAGAGGGGGGTGGGATGGATGTGCCTGGGGCGTGCAGATAAGGCACAGGAAGACTGCTGAATGGAGACACACTTATGTGGATTGCAGGGGGGCGGCCTGCCTCAGGGGAGGCCTGCCTGGAGACACGGGGTCTGAGGAGGCCATGTGAGCGATGGGCCCCTGGGCGTGGGATACCTTTTTGAAGTGTACATGCTGTTCGGCACCTTGGCCGTTTGCGCCCGTGACAGCCCCCCATGCCAGCGCTCATCCCCGGGTGCGAACCGCCTTTGATAGAGGGCCTGGGGCATGCAGGCAAGTGTGTGAGAGCGAGGGGCCATCAGGCCCCTCTCATCCTTTACTTCTCGGTAGAAACTCGTACCAAATGCTTCCAGTAGTGGGATCGTCCCTTGCCCTTATGTGATGTTAACTTTGGATGACATTCGCGTAGATGGGAACACTGAGCAGGAAACGGGGCATCCATTTTTGTACCCGCTTTCCACTCCATCTTGGTGACCAGGCTTCACTGCGATAGTACAGCGCGCAGAGCACGTGGCCCACACCCTCGTTCCCACTCTGACTGCAAAACTCCAGAGGTATTTGCAACAGCTAATAAATGTAACACATCACTCTCTGAGATCACGGTCCTGCATGTGAACCGGCCTGAACCAAGGACATAGCTCGTTCATCTCCACAAACGTTTCCTTGCCCACGCACCCTCGCCAGTGGAAACTTACTGCCATTCTGACCCTGTGTCCCTGCAAGGTATACTCTTCATGTGCCAGACCACTGACCACGCCATGATGCCCACCTAGCAGATGCCCAACTAACATTAGACCCTACTGCAGTATATCGTTGCCTATCAATAACAAATGCCACATACCGGAGATTCTTGTGAGCACAGACCCACACTTCAACCAGTGTATTATAGTGGTCAAGACCCTTGACCTAAGGCCTGTATAATCCGATGTTAATTGATAGTATAGATATATGTGTGACTTTTATAGAGACATAACCGACTGAAAGACTTTGAACAAGTGTTATTTAGTGCATGCATTATTGATAATAGATTATGTTAGCTTAGATAGTGACCACCCCGCTTCACAGTGACCTGAACTTCACCCATTCCGAGCACAGATGTCTGCCATCCATCCTTGAATGGAGACACACTTAATTCATTTAAAAAATCGAAACAAACGTTGTTAAAATATATGTGGTGTTTTATTTTGTATCTTATTTTGATGACACAAAAATGCAAAACTTTACACATTGTACAGTTCAGGTTGCAGCACAGCGAGAGAAAATCCCCTGTACTGACCGCTGTCACTCGGGAATGTTTCTCTTATGGCACGAACGGCACAGGCGGGTATCACTCTTCGAACGCGGTGACCAAGCCTCCCGTGAAGCCTCCATGTAAAGGAACGATAGGCCACCAGCCTGTACCACCTGTGAAAAGGAATGAAACAAACTGTTTTTAAATGACCAAGATAAGTTTAATAAACGTTTGTTGTCAATGACAATTCTTGTAACTAATGGCATTCTGCTCGGACAAATGCTATCTAGACACTGCACACTATTGAAAGACTTTCGTGCATTACAATGATATGTATATGTAATTTTGGATATAGTAGAAGACCATGAAATAGGAGTGGCATGACAAGCAGAGTATACTTACTCGTTACTCGGATTACGAGGACTAACAGTTGCGTGAAGTTCGTGCATAAGCACCATCATTATCCTCAACACGGACCGTGTGAAGCAGGCTGCCCTGAAGTCTGGCAGCTTGGTGATGCATTGCGGTCGTGGCTCACCTTCAGAAATGTAGGCCACGCATCCCGAGTTTTCACAGCAGCAGCAGTTCTCGTCCTCGGTTGGCATTAGCTTGCACCGATTGCATGTGCACCAGGTGGAAACACCGTCCATGCGACTAGGTCCAGGCTCTTCAGCTGTTGAATCGTCCTCCCAACTGCCGTCCGAAGACCCACCGTTTTCGCGTGTTTCCCTTTCCAGTAGTTCCTCCTCGGTATACTCGGGCTCGTACATGTAGGGCATTATTGTAGCCATTGTGTGTTAAACAAACTAAAATAATTGATAGCGGTGGTACTGGTATCTGTTCACACGGGCTACAAGCAACGAAGGTAGCTGACCAGAGCACAGAAACGAGTCACAGAATACTCAAAGTAACACAGAGAGAGGAATGGAATCGAAAATCTGCTGCTGTGTGTTGTGAAACGGTCTGTTTATACTTATTGAGGAAAGAGGCGTCCTGCCATTTCCATGGCGACACGTCATTATCTGAAGCAAAGCGAATGTTGACACGAGACGTGCTTTGGTGTTGTGAAATGGGCGGTACGCGTCTGCTGATGACAGGCTCAGGGGCGGGGGATATGATTTCGTGCCGCAAAAGCAGGTCAGCCAGGGCGATGGGGGAAATGATAGGATTATCACAAAATGACAGCTCCCTGATGCCTGTTTTCGCGTGCGTTTAATGGACGAAAACTCAGGTAAGGTCCATAGGAAATTTTTCTAAAATTGAGCGACTTAGGCTTAAAAACACATGGCCGACCCGTAGGGGCAATAAAACATTTTGACCAAACCATTCCTTTAACACTTGCAACTGTGGATCATTAGCCTGGAACAGTCACCCGTTCAGTCTCCAGAGTCTAGGACATAGTCCTTGAGTCAAACCGGTATAGCACGGCCTTGTCGCGCAGGGTACCTCCGTTCCCCCTGTGGGATAGGTGGTGGGGTCCCCGACTGCTGGCGTCTGATCCATGGGTGGGTCATCTTCAGGGACTCCATCCTCCTCCTCCTCCTCCTCCTGGTCATGCAGGCACTGCAGGGTCGATATTGCAGGGCCGATTGTCAATTTTTTTGAAAAAGGATTGGTTGCGGGTGATAGTTCCTCTTGCATTTGCCGCGGTAACCATGGATCCCTTAACATGGGTGAATGCCCACGGTTGTGGTTCGTAGGGCAATGACCGCTTTCCTGCTGGCCTGCGGTTTCATACCAGCACCGAGTCTCCTACCACTGTCTCCTTACCTTACATTCTTCTCCTTTCGGTCTCCTTAGCGTTGTGCACTTCTCGATCTTCCCTCACTCTGTCATTGTCTATAATACCCGGCTCACGCCCTTCTACTTCGGTGAGGAGCCCTCTCAGGCAGCGCCCAAACAGAGCCTCTGCTGGAGCCACTCTGGTGGACTGGTGGGGTGTCGTTCGGTATTCTCTGAGAAACTCGAAAAGGGTCCTCTTTAGTTCCCCTCTACTGTTCGCTGATGATATCGTCTATTGTGGGGGTCAGGTGGCGTTCACGCTTAATGGCTGCATTGGGCAGCCGCATGTCCACACAGTTGCGTACCTTGCCCGGTTGTTTGGGTTTGGGCGCCACCACGATTGGCGAGACCCAAGTAGTCGTCCCCTCCACCCTTTCAATAATGTCCATGCTGATTAGTGCTTTGAGCTCGTCTTCATCCTGTGACCTGAGGTGAAACGGAATTCGTCGGTGCTTCAGCGCCATGGGGCGGATCGCATCATCTATGTGTAGTCGCACTGGCTCCGCTTTCAGTTGGCCAATCCCCTGAAAGGTACTCTCAAACCTCTCCAGAAGTGACTCGACGTCCCTTTGGTAGATCGCAAGCGCAAAGTGAACCAGGTCCAATGCTTCCGAGGCCGCACAACCCAACAGCGACCGTGGGCTGACATCAGTGACGAAAAACCTTGCTTTTATCACTTTGTCCTCTCGGGCTACAGGGGCTACAAACACCCCTTTGATGGGTAGGGGATCATCACCACCGAACGTGAACATTTTTGCTCTTTATTTGTCCAACGGAGGGGGACCTGGTATGGCGTCATAATGTTCAGTGGCCAGTACGCACACCGAGGCTCCTGTATCTTTTAGCACCTGTGTAGGGACCCCTTGAATGTCTACAACGCACCTTGTTTGTCTGCGCTTCTTGGTCCTGGTAGCCAAGTTTGAGATGAAAAATACTTCTTCATCTTCCTCCTCCTCTTCCGCGATGTTAAGTCTTTGGACATCCTGCTCGACGGCAGCGACACTGCGTTGTTTCCTGAACCCGCCGCCCAGCATAGCGGGCCCTCTCTGCGTGGCCACCGGGGCAGCAGCTCTGCACATCCTGGCATAGTGCCCCGTCATATTTCATCTTCCGCAGGCTCTTGTCTTAGCTGCACAGTCTTCCGAATGCGGCAAGTCATACTCACAATACTGGCAAATGGCAGAGCTACCTTGCGGTGTTGTTGATTCGTGCCTCTTCTGACTCCACCTGGGCTTCGATTGGGGTTGTTTCCCAACAGCAAAAGCGTCCTCATGCTTGCCTGGGCGTGTGGCCGCATCCATCTTAGCTCCTCTACTTTCGGCAAGTTCGTACACCCTTCCACTGTCCAAAATCTGCGCCAGCAACATGCCAGGCTCCCTCAGGACCTGCCTCCTCAGCTTACCTGAACTGCAACCCTGAATCAGTTGATGGCGGATCATTAACTCTGCATCCGTCCATCTGCACATGGTGGCTAGCTGTCTCAAACGTGCACAAAACTGATCTAACGACTCCTCTTCGTGCTGCTTCTCCCCGCACATGACAACCCTATCAAAGTCAATGTTTTGACAGCATCATAGCTCACTGCGGGTAAGGAAAGAGATTCGTAAATGCGCAGTACCTCTGTGCCCGCCGAGTATAGCAGCGTGGCCACTTTGGCATCATCATCTGTCTCCCCAGTGGCAGCGAAAAACATGTCAAGTTTCTTGATCCATAGAAGCCATCTCGGACCCAGTTTTGACGGTGGGCCCGAGGTGTCAAATTCTTGGATTGGTTGTATGGATCCATGCTGCCTTCTTGCCACTTAGCAGCCGCCGGAGTTTCTCCATCGCTGTCTGTCATGTTCACAGGTCGCACAGGCACCTCAGTACGTGTTAGAGGCCGCAAACCTGGCTGCACTCAGATTCGATGTACCTGACCTCTTGGGCAAAGTTGCTGTGACGATGTGAGATGTTTGCTCCTCTCCCACAACCTGTTAGCTCAGGTGAAAGTGCAATCCTCCCTCTTGAGGAAAATTGCAGGGTGTCCAAAAATTGAGGGGTTGTTTACCTCAGTGTCTAGGCAGCGCACGAGCACCCTCGCGGGCCGCAACCGCCTTCAACATCCAAAACAAAATGGCCGCCATCACTTGTGTGAGATTCGTAACGCACGTGAAGAAAAATACCCATAAAGACACGGTTATACGTGCCGAGCGTTTCTCTTCCTGTGTCCCGCCTCGTCGCCAATGTGATGGGGGCTCCCCGTGCCTCGGGCCGCCCTGTACTAGCGTTTGCGCGCATGCATGCAATGAGACTCATACACACACGTCTGTACGTTCCAGGGTCCCGGCAGCAACTGCCACACGGACCATCTTTATTACGAACGCGCATGCGTGGCCAGACCGAGGCTCGTGCATGCGCACATCAGTCGAAGACATAACATAGCATAATGATGATATCCCATGAAATGATGTCACATGAACTTTGGCCTTATGTCATCACAGAAAATGACTGAAGTGACATATGGCCTTGAAGAGATCACAGGAAAGGACTGCCTGGTGGCCTATCCAAAAATCCTCTGACCCATCATTAGAAAGAAATGTACCAAATAAATGAGCTGTGAGCAGTGTGACCAGCTTCTTCCTCATTAACACATATTTTCCTCTTCAATCATACCCGCTGATAATCACCAGATGGCCAGCCAGCAGGGAGCTGAAACACAAAATACCCACTGAAAAACTATAAATCCTTCTATTTGAACACGTGCCTGCTGTGGAGGATCCGGTATGAAAAGACAACAAGGTGATAACACTTCTTTATACCCGAAGGGAAGTGACGGCCGCAAGGACTCCTGCAAATGCAACTTGTAAGGCAAGCCCCAGAACAAAAGTAATATAGAGAAAAATATATTGCTGTGTTATACAACTGCTGACTGGCAACATGCAGCACACCTTTCTTGTATTTCAGTGGATTTTATTGGAGTAACATTTCGCGACAGCAGGCACTTCCACATCTAAACTTCAACTGAATAACAACTATTTATGGAATACAGCAACGTATGTAAACATTCTATATGAAACACGTGAACTCCCAATATCTCTAAGCTCCACGTGAGGAATCTAACACTACTAATACTTTGAACAACATGTTATCACTATGTATTAACTTACATTTAGTTTTAATCACACCAACTACGGTTTGACAAAACTGTCAATCATAACACATCCCCTCCCTTGCAGATTGCCAATTAAATTTAATTCTACAAAAAAGTCGTTGAGCCATGTTTGTCTGTTTCTTACTCTACTTAAATTCAGACTTGTGCTTGCACTTTCATCATCATCATCATTTACATCTTCTTCCCTTTGACCTTGCTCCCTTTCTTTGTTCTCTCTGTTTATGGTTTTAACACTGGCATCATTGTTGTACTCCACATTCTCACATTCATTGGCTTTGGATAATCACTTAACCAATTTCAACATTGACCAACATTCTCTCCCTTCTAATATCTCTACATTTCCTCTCCCAGATGCAATTTTCTTTGGTCCTAGGAATTTGCTCTCAACACATTTGGAACTTATTCTGGGATTTTTAAAACTAAATCACCTTTCTCCCATTTTGTTTCTTTGGTTTTGTTCACAATATCAAACTTTTGTTTATACATATTCTGTGCCTCTCTAATGAGTAAAAACAAAGAGGTGATGACTGGAAGGTTTATAATGAATCTTAACCACTGGCAATGCTCTGGACAACCCTCCAGACCACCGTTCTTCACCTGCCAAGCCATTACAGAAGGGAAAGACCATATGCAAATCAGGCTTGGTACACATGTGGGCGCCCTCCTTTCTAGGGTCATTAACTAGGGGTCGATGGAGGTACTACTGGCCCGTGGGGGGCATGTGACTGATGCCTGAAAGGCGGTGGGATTTAGGACCAGGTAGCTCGTAAGTCATGGAGTCAGGCTGTGGTGGCCTCTGACACGGGGGAGGCGGGCGGATGCTTGAAATGGGTCCAGCAGGATCGGGAGGGAAGGCAAAGCTGTGCTGTTTGAACACTGGCTATCTCGAGAGGGCCTGGGCAGGAGGAGGAGGGGGAAATGGCCTTGCAGCTCTGTGCGTGGCATCTTGCACAAGGCGGTTTACTGTCGTACGGGTGAGGGGCGACTAACAACACGTGGGGTTTCTAAAAGCACTCATATGTATTTGCATTAAAATGGGATACTAGCTGGGGATCATACTTTTTTACATAGCATTTCACATCTACAGTTGACATACGAACATGAGGTAGTGTCAGGCAGGTGTGTGTATAAAGAGAGCAACACATGTTATTGTTCACTGTTATCAGCTGTCCAGTCTTTGTACATCTCTTCATTATATACACTATCGGTTGCATATTTTTCTCTTTACCCATTCTCCTTTACATTAGCAGCGAACGTTAGTCAACAAGGCACATATTACATAAATTGTTTCTTCCTGTTGCAAGGGTTTTCGGGGTGGGTATGGGTGCGAGGCGCCACGCCGTCTATAGTTGGTGGGGCTTGGTGCAGGGTCAGAGCCTGCAGGGTTTGGGCTGGTCTCAGTTACATCCTAATGTTCCCGTTCATGGCTGGGGCAATGATGTACTGCGGAAGGTTAACAGCTACAGTGTTTTATTTTGTTGTTTGCTCGCGTCTAGTGACTCGTGAGAACGAGTCCTCAGCGGATCTGCCATCCAGTGGGAGGTGGGGGAAGTGTGGGCCTCTGCGAGCGCGGTCAAGTAGGGGTCACTTTGCAGCGTTCAGTGTACAGGGTTGCTCTGCCTTGGGTTAGATCTGCACATTTATAGCAAGATGGGGATGGCTTAATACAAGATGGTGTCTATGCTCTGCCACATAACGTGGTGGTGCAGCCCCACGTGTCGGTCTGCAGCCGCCCTGCCGCCTGGCCCGGGGGGCCGGTGGGCTGCCGACGAGTCATGGCTCTTAACCAGGGTGGGACATGCAGTGGGAGGGGGGTCCTATTGACCTACCCTTCCCTACATTTCCCCCCTTTCGTTACTTAAGTAACGAATACCTTAGCTCCCCCAGTCGTTCACGCTCTTTGTCAGCCAACACTGCCTCCTCCCAGGCTGGCGTTCCTTTTATGGGCATCCAGGCTCTGCACACTCCCCGGAGGCTTTCCCCCCTTCTAGCATGCTCATCCGGGGTGCAGGTCATATATATACATCCCATATCTCCCTCCAGGTCCACCCATACCTCCGTGTACCACTCTAGTTCCCGGGGCTCCTTTATTGTGGTATGATATAACCTGTCCACTGTATCCCCGTCATAATATTTGGGCACCATTCTATTCTGAAGCCTCTCCAGTTTGTACGTGGGCTTCCTGTTGCGCCCGTGCCCTTCCTCCGACGTTGCCCATTGTCACCATCATCATTGTTCTATTGGGGACTACATTTGCGCAGCATCGAAGACCCAACTGGCACACACAAAAAATCACAAGTAAAAACTACGATGAGGGGCATTAGTAGTTTCACAGCGAGCCCCATACAGGAAGGTACCCTGGGTTGGTCTCAGTTACATCCTAATGTTCCCGTTCATGGCTGTGGCAATGATGTACTGCGGAAGGTTAACAGCTCCAGTGTTTAATTTTGTCGTTTGCTCGCGTATAGTGACTAGTGAGAACGAGTCCTCAGCGGATCTGCCATGCAGTGGGAGGTGGGGGAAGTGTGGGCCTCTGTGAGCGCGGTCAAGTGGGGGTCACTTTGCAGCGTTCAGTGTACAGGGTTGCTCTGCCTTGGGTTAGATCTGCACATTCCTAGCAAGATGGGGATGGCTTAATACAAGATGGCATCTATGCTCTGCCACATAACGTGGTGGTGCAGCCCCACGTGTCGGTCTGCAGCCGCCTGGGCCCGGGGGGCCGGTGGGCTGCCGACGAGTCATGGGTCTTAACCAGAGTGGGACATGCAGTGGGAGGGGGGGTCCTATTGACCTACCCTTCCCTACACTACTCCTCACTGATGACGCCCAACAAGGCTGAAACATGCCTGGGGATGCTTGTGGTCTCGTGCAGAAGGGATGTGAGTTAGCAGTTTGGGCTGGACTACCCCTTTGGGGGTGGGACCAAGCCTGATTTGCATATGGTCTTTCCCCTTTTGTAATGGCTTGGCAGGCGAAGCACGATGGTCTGGAGGGTTGCCCAGAGCGATGCCAGAGGTTAAGATTCATTCCAAACCCTACAGCCATCACCTCTTTTGTTTTCCTCTCTAATGAGGACCATGATTTTTTCACGATCCATATCCTCACCCTTTGCCATGTCCATCCAACCTGGACAAAGTTTTGTACCAGGTTGTCTACCCTTCAATGACATGAATGGAGATATTTTCGTGATTGAGTTGTACAATAATTCCAGACTAGTTCTTTAAGTACTTTTGCCCTTTCTAAACCTGAAGCTATTGCCAGTGGAATCCCACTCTTCACAAATCTATTGTCCCTCTCTACTAGGCCATTGGCCCTGGGATGGTCTATGGCTGTCCTCACATGTTTTACACGGAATTTTCTCAGAAATGACAACATCCTATCCGAGCAGAACTGTACATGGTTGTCGGTGACTATTACTGAGGGAAAGCCTTCCCTGTAAAACACTTCTTCAAAGAATAAGATCATTTCTGCTGTAGTAGCATCACGAAGGGCTTACCACTCTATCCATTTTGTATGGTAATCTACCAATACCACCAGGTACTTATAACCTTCCCCTAGTTCTTGAATAGGTCCTATCAAATCAACAGCTACTTTCTGCCAAGGTTCACTGGGCACACACACTGGAATCAAAGGAGCTTTTCTCACAATTTTGCCCTTATCACTCTTCACACACTCTTTACAGTTTCTGACACATTTCTCTACTTCACTCTCTAATCCAGGCCACCAAAATGATTGCCTCAGATACCTTTTTGTGCCTCCCATACCTAAATGCCCTTGATGAGCTACTTCAATTAATTGGGATATGACTCCCTTAAGAGGTACCAATTTACTTCCTCTTCTGAGTTTTTGTCCATCTTCAGTCATATTCAGTTCCTCTCTAACTTCATAGTATCTCTCATACCCTCTTTCAATCTCATTTTTGTGAGGCCACCCTTCCTTTGTCCACAATTTAACCTGATTCAATACCAGATCTTCTTTGTCTGCACCTACCCATTCATTTTTGTCAATGGCATTACACTGAATTTCAGATATATTGAACTCTTGACAACCAGTACTTTCAGTGTTTTCATCACATCCCACCGGTAACCTCGATAAACAGTCTGTCACAACATTTTCTTTTCCAGGAATGTAGCATACTTTGAAATTGTATCCCAGTAATTCCACCATCCACCTGGACATTCTTGGGGGTCCCTTGGCCCAATCAACACTGCCCATCAACTGAACCAATGGTTTGTGGTCAGTCCTTACTTGAAATGTCTGGCCCCATAGGAAAAACTTAGTGTGAAATGGCCCATGCCACAGCCAATGCCTCCCTCTCTATGACCGAATAGTTTGTTTCTGCACCTCTCAGTGGTCTTGAAGCAAACTTCCCTGAATCATAGTGAACTAATGTGGCACCCAATCCTAATATACTAGCATCAACTGAGTGGTTTTCCTGCCTGAAATAAATCCCCCCCAGGGATTGTGCTTGTGTTATTCCTTTCTTGATTGATAGAAACGCCTCTTGGCATTCTGCAGACCACACATATTTCAGACCTTTCTTGAGTAATTCTCTTAATGGAGATGATATCACCGCAAACCCATTTACAAATTTGTGGTAATACTCCGCCAGACCCATGAATGAACGCAACTGGTCCTTATCTTTGGACTGGGGAGCATTACCGATACTTTCAATAAGTGATTCTTTTGGTGAAATGCCATCTTTTGATATTTTATGGCCTAAATATTCTACCTCTTTGACAGCAATCTTACACTTACTTCTTTGAACTGTTAAACCTGCCTTTTTGAGTCTACTTAACACATCTCTTAACACTCTATCATGCTCACACTCATCTTCCTCAAACACCAATATGTCATCTTGAAAAACCGTTACTTTGCTTAAGCCCTTCAATATCTCCTCCATAACTTTCTGGAATAATGATGCCGCCGATGCTAGTCCAAATGGCATCCTATTGAATTTGAATGTTCCCTCAGGAGTAATGAATGCTGTCAGGTGTTGTGACTGTTCAGAGAGTGGTACCTGGTGGTAAGCTGCCGCCAGATCAATCACGGAAAACCACTTGGGTTCACCCAATGTAGCAATTATTTCTGAAATATTGGGTAGGGGGTGCCTTTCCACTAATATGTTCTGGTTCAAACTCCGCAAGTCCACACATAATCTTAACTTTCCATTGCTTTTGGTGACTAGTACCACCGGTGACGACCATTCTGTAGCAGTCTCGGGTTCAATCACTCCTTTATTCATGAGGCTTTTAAGTTTGTCACGTAGTTGTCCTTTCATATTCAAGGGTACATGTCTCACTTTGTGAACAATTGTCTGGGCATCTCTTTTGAGTTTAATGTGATGTTCAAACTGTTTGAGCTTGCCTAATTTCTCCGTGAATACTTCTGGGAAATCTCTGGACCATGTGTCCTCAATCTCAGCGATGGTGACAGGTTCAGGTGCGTTTGCTTGGACTCTCACTCCTAATTTTCTTTGTTCCTCCCATCCAAGTAATGAGGCACCTCTTTCTGCCACTAATATGTCTGCCGAGCACTTCCTGTCTTTATACCTCACTTGCGCATGAAACTGTCCTAGTATATCTATTGACGACTCTCCATAACCGCAGGGTTGGACCTCAGTCGGTGTAAGCAAATCTTGGCCTATCCCCAGTGTTTTATTTAGGGTTTCCCTCGATATGATGGTTCATGGTGAACTTGTATCGACTTTCATCATCGTTTTGCACCCCTCGATTTCAAATTCATCCACCGGTCCCTTTTGTCCCCTTGAGCCGGCTGAGATTTCAAATGCGTGTCTCTGAATCGTTTCTTGTGTGCTCGCCATCTCTTGTTCATTGTGTGTCATCTGGTTTGTTGTTACATTGTTTCCTCTCGGTTCCACCATATTGATGGATGAACTCTTGCATACATGAGCAAAATGTCCTTTGCCTTTGCATCTAAAACACTCAGCATACTTGGCTGGGCTGGTGGGATAATTTGGGCCATGCTTGGGGCTGCCACATCTTGTGCATTTCGAGTTCCACACTTCCCTTTTGTTTGTACTGAAGTTGGGTTTCCTCCTTTGACCTACCGCACATTCGGCATGAGGGGTCTGCTTATCGACCTTCAATTGCATAATATATTGAGTTGTTTGCTCTATGCTCCTGGCCAACTTGATGTCCTTGGCCAGCAGCTTTTCCTGAATCCTCATATTATTCGTGCATCTCACAAGCTGGTCCCTTATGAGTGAGTCAGTCAATAATTCAAAGTCACAGGTATGACTCAGTCCTTAAGGATGCAATAGAGGATTCAACTGATTCAGATGGTTCTTGTGTGCGCTGAAAAAATGTATGCCTTTCAAATGTCACATTCTTTTTTGGTTCAAAGTGCTCTTCCAATTGTTTTAGGGCTGTGGCATATTCATCATCACCCGCTTCTGCTCCTTGGGTCCTAGCCAGTCCATCAAAAATGCTGTGCCCTTCAGGTCCCAAGTTATGGAGTAGCAGCGCTTTCTTCCTGGCGGAACTGAACCTATCTCCTCCCATTGCCATGGGATAGTTCTCAAAAATGTCTTTCCACCTGTCGCACCTGATGGGTGGGTGGCCGGGTTCAGATAAGAACGACGTGGGCAGGGGTATTGTGGCTGCCATGCTTCAACAGATATATATAGTCACTGTAATTGTCTGGTTTAACTGTGACTTGCGATCCCTCTGTCTTGCACAAATGTCCTTCAGAAATAGCTGTGCCAGTCCTTAATTTTACTTGCTGGCCTGCCTGATGGCACAATACTATCTGTAATGCTGAACAGATAATACAATTGTTTGCCTCATAATGTCCCTGGAATGCTGGTTTCCTTGAACAGGCGTTGCTATGCAACGGATGTCACAATAGCAGTCCAGGCTTGGGCCCCGGCGGCGCCATTGCTGTGCTTGCAAGGCCACACCCATCAACACGCTCTCAGGGCGAGGAAGACAAAAACAAACAACGCGGCAGCGGCCAGGGCTCGCACGCAGCTGATGAGGGAAGGGCCGCCTGGGCTCAATGGGGCCTCTTGGGGTGCGGTGAAACTCAGCAATGCCCGTTCTGTTTATGCCTGCACAGGGGAAGCAAGGACAAATGCTCGTGGCCAGGCGCGGCACGCTGGAGGCGGAGGCCGCTGGACTTGGGGTCGCGCCTCGCTCTCAGGGGTGCCCGCTGGGTCCGGAATTGACACAATAGTGTCAAAGGAAGCCTTCCAGCCCCGCCATACATACTTCGTGATGGGGCACCAGCTGACAATGAACGCTGGCTGCAGTCGGGGCAGGGATTCACCGTCCAGTTAACCCTCGTCGCTAATGTTAAGTAAGTGCTCCACACCATTCTTGTATTTCAGTGGATTTTATTGCAGTAACATTTCGCGACAGCAGGCACTTCCACAGCTAAACTTCAACTGAGTAACAACTGTTTATGGAATACAGCAACGTATGTAAACATTCTATATGGAACACATGTGAGCTCACAATATCTCTAAGCTCCACATGAGGAATCTAACACTACTAATACTTGGAACAACATGTTATCACTATGTATTAACTTACATTTAGTTTTAATCACACCAACTACTGTCAAAACTGTCAATCGTAACACTGACCCCAACGGAAGTGACAGCCGCAAGGGCTCCCACAAATACAGCTTGTGAGGCAAGCCCCATGAGAATGCTAAATGGCAACATGGGGCAGTTGCTGGGGAGAAAGGGGGCTCCCTTAATCGCTGCTTGGCTTTTTAACCGTTGTTCTCATGTCCCCCCAGTGTCTCCTGCCCTCTTTCATCTTTCTCATTCATCTGCCTGTTTTTTCTCCTGTTCCCTCAGTACCACCTGCCTTCCGCTCATCTTTCTCATCCCCTGTTTTTCTCACATCCCCTCAGTGCCTCCTGTCTTTCTTTCATCTTTCTCATCCATCTGCCTGTTTTTTCTCATGTCCACTCAGTGCCTCCTGCCTTCCTCCTCACATCTTTCTCATCCACCTGCCTGTTTCCTCTCCCCCTACAGCCTCCTTGATCCTTTCATTTTTCCCATCGCTTTGCTTAACTTCCAGATTTCTTCTCTTACCCCTCTCTTGAGGCTTCTCTTGTACAAGCACTCGCTCATTGCCTTCCTAATGACCCCCTGCTTATCTCTCTCACCCCTCTCCCACTCTCCATCTCCCCCATTTATGCTTAGCTCCCGCCCCAGATCATGTTGCTCTGCTCTTTCAGTCAAGCTTTTCCTTCTAAGTTTCAATCTACGTCATGGAGCTAATGGGTCTGTCCCGGGCCCCGGAGGGAAGGCAGCACTGACATGATTCTACCCCTTGCCCCCAGATGACAGGACACTGGGCTTTCGGACATGGCCCCCTACCCAAAAGCCTTGCTATTCAAGTGTCCAGGCGCCTCCATTCATGAAGTTGCTTCTGCACAAGTGTGGGGCATTCTTGCACTAACCCAAGTCCTTTTTCCAACTCTAAGTCAGGAGCCAAATCACATTATTGAGAGCCAGTCACGAGAGGCTGTTGGCTAAAAAACATCAATAGGGAAAAGCAGCCTAACGTGTGTGTGTGTGTGTGTGTGCAATTGTTCCACAAGAGTTGAAACACATTTACTGCAGAGGGTGTGGTTTTTTTCCTTTTTCAGTGCCTCCGGAGCCTGACTACACATGGTCATTTTCGCAGTGCTATCCTTTGATCTGCCACCCTCATTTTTGCCTGAACACTTACCAAGTAATAATTCACAAATGTTACCCACAGAAATATGGGAGAAGATGGGTTTGCAACTAGCAGCGGTATATTTGCAGCTCAGCCGAGCAGAGACCGAGACCAGCGAAGAATTTCTAGTGAGAGAAGCCAGCTCGGAGCTCGCAGCGCGACGATGAGGTAGACAGCAGCCTCTGCCCAGAGAATGTCACGGGATGCCAATGGCAGGCGTCTCACGCTGACAGTGATTGCCTGGACTACGGGCTGCACATGATAGTGTAGAGTGTCTCTTTCACACTGGCCAGGCACGAAATGATCAATCAAAATGATGGGCCATTAACACGCCCATCAGAGGATGCTGATCATGCTGTGCCGGGCCTCAGGCAGCCAGGCCAAAACAAAAAATCGGTATTTGTTGCCACTAAATCGGTAGGTGGTAGTACTGCTTAAAAAGCGGTAAGCTCCCGCCTAAATCGGTAGGGTTGGCAAGTATGCTACTGTCAGGCATTGGGAAAAGTTGGCTTTAGGCATGTCTGGTCTCTGCCTAGGCTCTGAGTAGGGCTACGTTTCGGGCCCACTCTCCCATTGGCTCTGAGTGGGGCTTAGCTTCGGGCACGCTCTCCCATTGGCTCTGCCTGGGCTCTGAGTAGGGCTAAGCTTCGGGCACACTCTCTCATTGGCTCTGCCTGGGGTCTGAGTAAGGCTAAGCTTCGGGCACGCTCTCCCAGCCTCTGACTGGGGCTAAGTATTTAAAACTGTGAGTAAAACGGACCTGGCAGTATGCTCATAAGTCCTTTTTTGACACCCCAGCACTCAACACTCCTCAGTTACAGACCTGCGTCACATTCTGTTAGGCCTGACATCAATTTCATAAACACTTTGATGGTGTTATGTTATGCCAATCAGCCAATTAAGCGCTGACATGTCTGATTGCAGCTCCATGCCCTGCAAAGCCACATCAACACAATACAATACAGTAAACTCCATTGGCACGACTTTAAAAATTGTTATGGATAACTCTGAAAATGATAGACCTGTGGCGACTTTGTCCCAAAATGGCAGTATTAGACTTTTAAGGACACGCCTACTTTGGTTTTGCAACAACATGCCAACATGTGTGCCTGTAAGCACGCATCTGTGATGGCTGTGCCTGAACATGCCGGCATGTGTGCCTTTAAGCACGCATCTGTGATGGCTTTGCCTGAACATGCCAGCATCTGATCATGCTGTACAGGGCCTCAGGCAGCCAGTCCAAAAAAAAAAGATTTTTGTGCAAAAAAATCAGTATTTGTTGCCACTAAATCGGTAGGCGGTAGGACTGCTTAAAAAGCAGTATCCTACTGCCTAAATCGGGGTTGGCAAGTATGTTTGGTGCAGCACCACACATTAATGATGATAGACACATTAATGGTGCTTCACAGACCCAGCTTCGCTCTGTTTGAAAAGGCACGAAGAAGGCCTCTTTATCATAAGAAGCTGGAGTTCCGTGTAACCAGCCCACGGTTGTCTGCGGCTGTTATTTGTGAACCTTGCACCGACACGACCTTTAGAGGTCAGGGCTTGTGTGGGAGGGATAATTTTCTTTCTGGGTGGTGAGCTCTTACTAGGATTGTGTTTCCGACCGCCATGCCATGTTCTACTAGCCCTCGCCTGCTGTTCTCCTTATGGATCGCGGCTTCCCTCCGGGCTTGCACGCCTTCATTGTCTATTGTTCCTGGAGTTCTCCACTCCAGTTCAGGTAGAAACTTGCAAGGACACCTTCGAAATAGGGCCTCTGCCGGGGCTACTCCTGTCAAGCAGTGTGGGGTTGTCCTATACTCAAGTAGAAATTGTCCCTTGTCCATGTGTTATGCGAAAGCATTTGTTGAGCGTGCGCATAAAACGTGCTGCTTCGCCATTTGCGCTTGGCAACACACGTGTGATTTTTTTGACGATCAGTGCCCCATTTTGCCAGGAACTCTTCTAGGCCTGTACTCTGGAATGTGGAGCCATTGCACAAACATATTGTTTTGGGGAAGCCATGATTAGCAAGCATCTTTTCCATTATCAGTATGACTTCCTGGAGAGCCAGGGATGGTACAAATTGAACTTCAGGATAAAGTGACCACTGGTCTATCATTACTAGGAAGTGCAAATCTCTTTGTGTCGATCCAAAATCCGTGTGGATGGTTTCCCATGGTTCCTCGCTTCGAGGCATGCACTGGATTGGTAGTTCTCTTATGTGTGGAGCGACAGCTTGGCACCATTTTCAGGCACGGATAAAAATCTTCTACCTTCGACTCCAATGCTGGGAACCAGACCTTGAGCCTAAGGCAGCTTTTCGTTTTGGGAGCACCTTGATGCCCGTGATGGGCGAGGGCGATCACTCTGTCGGTCAGTTCGGTAGGGATGACTATGTGGGGCCCTCTGAAAAGGAGTCCATTCTCTGTGAACGTTAGTTAGCATCGTACTTTCCACAGTTGCTCTAAGGTGTGTTTAGCTTCCTGTGTCCTTGAGCCTAGGTCTTCAAGAGCGGACCTCCACTGTCCCGACTCCATGGCGTCATGCAGGATTATTGAGGCTGCCTTGATTTCGGCCATGTCCGTTGAGTTGGGGACAGAACTCTATGATGAGCTGTAAGTGTTCCTCAGCTGGCGCAACCTCCTCGGGGGAGGGAGGGTGGCTGCGTTTGATATTTTGGGGTGCCGGGACAGGTAGTGTTGAGCATAGCTTTGTCCTGGCCTATACTCATTGTTGTACTCCTGGAGTGCAAGCAACCATTTTTCTATGCATGGTGGAGGGTTTGCTGAACGCCCGTCATGGGAAGAAGGGGTTTGTGGTCTGTGACCACCTTCACTGGTTTCCTATAGATCTACACATGGAAGTGGCAAAATCCCCACAAAACAGCTTTATCTGGGAGTATCTTTGCTCAGTAGGTGAGTGATCTGCTGGCATATGCCACCGTGCATGGTGTGCAGTCCTTATTGGCCTGGGTGCGGATGGCTCCAAGTCCGAACGGGCTCACGTCCACGATGATTTCTGTGTTCTTTAGGGGGTCGAAGAACGATAATATGCATTCTTCAGATAGTGCTTTCTTGATGTTCTCGAGCGCCATTTGTTCCAGGGCCGACCACCTCCATGCTGTTGACTGCTTTGTGAGGTTTCTAAGGGGTTTGGACAGAGGGGCCAGGTTCTCAATGAAGTGACCACAATAAGTGACCATCCCCAGGAATCTCCTTACCTCTGATACGGATTCTGGGGGTCTGACTTTTTGGATGTCTTTGACTTTCGCCGGGTCGGCGGATAGTCCTCCCTCTTGGAAGATGAAACCGAAAAACTTGATCTTGTTCTTCAGAAACTCGCATTTCTTTGCGTTGGAGAGTTAGGCCTAGGGACTGGATCCTTGCTTGGACTTCCTCTAGCCTTTTCACGTGTTCAATTTCGGAATATGGGGTGCAGTAGAATGTCGTCGCTTACATTCACGGTACCTGTTAGTTCTGCCAGTGCTCTGCGTATGGCGTTCTGAAACACCTCTGCGGCGGATGAGATGCCAAAGCTCAGCCATTTGTACCTGTCGAGGCCGATTTTGGTGGTAACGGTCATGATGTAACGACTGTCCTGGTGGAAGCCAGATCGGAGGTCAAGTTTGGAGAAGATCCGTTGCTCCTTCCAGCTCTGTGACAATGTCATTTAGGGTGGCCGTCGGGTGTCTTTCCCTTGTGATTGCCTTGTTGGGCAGTCGAATGTTCACACAAATACGGACTTTGTCTGGGCTTTGGGCTTGTGGGCAATGACAATTGGGGATACCAAGGGTGTGGGCCCTTCAACTTGCTCGATAATGTCGAGGTCAACGAGGTCTTGGATCTCCTTTTCTACTTTTTTGTGGAGGTGAAAGGGCACTCTTCTGTGTTTCAGAGCCACCGGCTGGACTGTATCATCAATGTATCATCAATGTAGAGCCGGTTTGGTTTGCCTTCCATCCATCCTATTCCGGTGAGTATATTCTGGAATTTCTGCAGTAGCAATTGTGCAATTGTGCATCCTCTACGAATGCTCCATGGGTGAAGTGGATGAGACCAAGGGCTTCGGCTGCTGCACAGCCAAGTAGCCTTTGGGTTGCTACCTTAGGGACATAGAATCTGGCTTGTATGGACACACCATGGTGCTGAACTGCAATAATGAAAGAGCCTTCTAGTGGTTGAGGAGTCTTGCCCCCAAAGGTGAACATACGCACTCTTGTGTCTTGGAGTACAGGGGGGGCCTGGTAATGTCCTTTATTGTTCATTGGCCATTACGTTGACTGAGGTGCACATGAACGGGGGTATTCAAAATGGTCACCGCGCAGCAGGGTTGGCATTTCCCACGACCACCAACAGTAAGTACAGCTGATATGAAGAAAACATCTTCTTCTTCATCCTCTATGCTCGCACCTGGCGGGTCCTTTTGTGAGTCAGTGGATGTCGTGTTGGCGGATTGGCTCGCCTTCTCTTGTGGGAATTTTCTGGGGCATTCCCTTCCCCTTGGTACACTGGCAGGGGCCGAGGCTCTGCAAACTTGCGCAAGGTGATTTGGGATCCCACACCTCGTGTAGGTGTACCCTTTTGCTGGGCAGTCCTTCTCGTGTGGAAGATCATACCCACATTGTGGGCAGGGAGTTGGAGTGGCAGGGTTCGCTGCTTCTTCTGTTGCCAGGTGCTCCTTGTTCCTTGAGTTCTTGGGGACTGTCTCCCCACTGAGCACACATCTTCTTCAGGTTTGACCGATTTCAGAGCCGACTCCATCTTGGAGGCTATTATGTCTGCTTCGTGGAAGCGTCCCAGTTCAAGGATCATGGGGAGTGTAATTCCTGGTCCATGCAAGATTTATTTTCAAAGCTTTGCTGAGTGGCAGTGAATAATGATCTAGAGTCTCATCTCCTCTTCGTTCTGCCACCCACAGGTTTTGACCAGTTGTCTCAGCCGACTGTGGTATTTGTCCAGGTTTTCTTCATTTTGCTGCATAGTAGTGTGCATAACACATTTCTCGTAGTCTGTGTTCACCATTGGGGCGAAGTAGTCAGTCAGCGCCTTGACAGCTGCATTATATGAGTCGTTCGTGGGGCGCAGGATCTTGAACAGCTTGTGGACCACAGGTCCTGCTGAATAGATCAGCATGCATTTGTCAAATCGTCTTTCTCCACTGTGGTGTTAAAATACATATCCTGGTGCTCCCACCATAGTTCTCACTGTGGCACTAGTGAAGTTGGCGCTCTGTCGATGTCAAACTCACACAGGGGTGCGAGTGATCTGCGTTGTTGCGAGGACCCTCTTTGCTGGCATGGCGGTGCAGGTGTTGCAGTTTTCTGCTGACATAACTTTGGATGTGTGTGTAAACACAGGCGCTGTTTCGGGGTGCACGAGCATGGGAGCCGCTGCCCCTGTTTGGGAACTGGGATTTCCCGCACAAGTGTGTTGGGTGCGCAGGCACCTTTATTTTCATAAAAGCGCCCCCTGGGTGGCGTGACTGGCGAGGGGCGGTGCACGAGCACCCTTGTGAGAGTCGCACCAATCCCCTGGGTGTCTGAGTCTCCACCCCGCTGTTTACGTGGGGCTGACAGTGTAAAGCCTTGAGCGTTCATAGAATTCTGGAAAATGCCAGTTGTTGCTGGTACGAGGCTATATGTGGGGCAGGACTCAGTGTGGATCGGAGTCCCAGATGCTTTAATACCGTCCGATCGGCAGGTGCGCTTGCTGGGTACCAACCCTTGTTGCCACTGTTATGGGGTCATGTGATCTGGCTGCATGGCGCAGCGCAGCACGTTAATGATGACAAGACATGGTAATGGTGCTTCACAGGCCCCACTTTGGTCTGTTACGTATCACATGACACTACAGTAGGACCTACTTCAATATCCCCTTTCTCATCCTAGTACTTACTCTTGGGCACAGCCTCCACGGGCATCCCTTTCCAATTAAAACTGTTCCTATCCTTCTCACGAGTTATTCTACCCACCAATCCCCCTTAGTTAATTTTACCTCCATGTCCTTCTTCCTAGTCCCAGTTTTTACTTGTGAGGTCTCGACCTCCATCCCAGGAGTCCATTCCATCTTTTAATTAACCCCCATACCTACCCCACCCTAGTGGACTAATGCACAGCACCGGATGGGCTGTTGCACCCCCAGACTGCCTGATTGGCTCAGGCGCATGAAGGTGCGGCCACAGCATGTGCTGGCCGAATTGGAAATTGGTTGCACCTGCTTGTCCTTGCTGCCTTATTTAAAGGGGCTCTGCTACACTTCGTTTGGCCTTTTGCTGTGCTGGTACTCTGTGCTCTAATCTAGAAGGGGTCCAGCTGAAGTTTTGCTTGATCTCTGCTGTTGTCTTTCGGGAGTTTTTGCTGTTGGTTGCTTGAAGTTTTCTGCCTGTTGTACTTTGCTTCCATGGTCACTGGAAAAGGCACTGTAAACCTATGCTTGTAGAGGGCGACACAGCAAGCTCACTGTCTTCCTCTGTGGACTCAGACAGGCGTACTTCCTCCAAGCGTAAGAGGACTCCTGCACTGTCGGAAAGTTTGTTGGTCTGCATTTGCCGCAAGTCCCTTCGCATGGCGCATGGAAGTCAAGGCATTTCAAGACTCTAGTGCTGTCATCAGTCATCTTCTGAGGTGTCGGCCGATGGTGAGGAGCATCAAGCGAAGTATCTGGATAAGGAGGTGCTGGCTGCAGTGGTAATGCAGGTGGCGGGAATAAATAGGGTTTCATCAACCGACCCCATGCCTAGAGCGGCATCCGGTTTCAGGCCTCCCCCGTGCCAGTTTAAACATACTATCAGGGCGGGAATACCGATGCTTCCTGAGATTCAGGAGGAAGTCCTCAAGAATTGGTGGGACCCTGAAAAGGTGCTAATCCCTCACTTTATAGCCAAGCTTTAACCCTTCCATGTAGAGGGGGGTGCGCTTCTGTAGGCGCTCAGGTGGATACTATCCTTTCTAGCCTGGTGGGTTGCTCATCGATGGCGGATGATGAGGCGGCCATCTGAGAGCCTGTGGACACAAAAGTGGATTTGGCCCTAAGAAGGTCTAACACTGTGGTGCACATGGCCTTTCTGGCTGCAACGTACGCCTCCTACATGGCTGAGACTGCTTTGGGTGGTTTTTGTAAGTTAGCTCTGCAAGAAGGGGCGGACTGTGCTCCCCTGTTGCAGGTTCTGCAGTCACAGGTGGAGCTCATGTTGGATTTGGCTTATGATGGGGTCCGTGCTGCGGCAGTGACCATGGGGGCTGCAGTCTTGGGCCGCCGTCACTTGCTCCTCTGAGACAGGTATTCTGATGGACATCAGACTGCGGTGCCTTTCAAGATTCCACTTGAAGGCAAGTTGTTGTTTGATGATTCTCTGAAGGACCGGGTGCATCATGTGTTCAAAGCGGATAAGCACGCTGATGAGCTTCATCGGCGCTCTGAGGTGAAACCCAGGGCTAGGGCTTGAGTCATGCTGTGTCCAGGGGGTGTTTTCGGAATACTCCTGGTGGAAGTCGCTTGAATGGCTGCAGAAAACTGGCAAACCCTTTGTTCTGGGGCCTTTGCAAAATTCCTGACGCCAAATGTATTGGGGCCCGGGTCTGCTGTTTCTGGCCTGTGGGATATTAGCACCCATTCCAATGTGCCCCACCACATCACTGTACTGAAATGGTGAAGAAAACAGCCCAAAATGACCACGCTCGGTCAGGGTAGCTGATGTCGAGACTGGTTGCTCCGAGAGTTCCACCACGTCTGTCTTCAAGGTCTGGTTTCAGTCTTCCGAACCTTGGTGTGGTGAGTAACACTAGCGCAGTCCATTGCAGTCCAGTCTGAGGTGCCAGACCAGGTGACCAGAACCGCCCATCTGACCTAATTCCACCAGATGTGCCCGGCTGTCCTTTAGACCCGATCTGTGTGATGACCAGAGTCCTTGACGGTCCAAATTAAAGTGGACTGTAAGCAATGTTCCCTCTAATTATTTTTCGCTATGTGCGCAACCGGTTGGCTGTTGTGCGCACATTATTTTCCATGTGTCCAACTGACCAATGAGTTAAGCCACTTTGTGAGTTACCGTCGCAGAAGAGAGTTTGGAAAGGAATTTCCTCTTCCCAGCCACTGTAATTCTTTAAAAATCTTAAAACACTTTCAAAACACATAGACTAAAATAAAATATGTACTATGTGATTAAACAGAAAACTCATCAACCAGTCCAAGACTTCAATATCTGTCACAGTACCTCTGCGTACTTCTGCGCAGGGAAAAATGTCAGCCTCGATACAAGTTTGGTGGTAAGTGGTAAAGTTGGTGGTAACTCCATTACCGCCAACTTTATCACTACACCAACTTACGATTTCGGGCCTGGAGTGGAAGATTTGCCTCCAGAAAAATCCGGGAGGTAAATCCTCCAACTCAACGCTGAAATCGGTGGACTTTCCACTCCGGTAATTCCGCCAAAAAGCCACATTTAGTCCAATGGACTCAATATGGACTCTATATGAATGGGGAATTACACCGCCACCACCAGTTGCAATCCGGCGGAAATTCCTTCGGACAAAGTGGCGTTAACAGTAATTTGTTTGGGTGGTATTCTGACAGATTTACGCTGGGATACCGTCCCAAGTATTAATGAGGCCCTGTATGTTTTGGAAAATCACTCATTTGTATTACAAAACACAAATATCTCTTAGTTGTGCTCCCAGATAGCTTGTGCGAACAATATTTATTCTTAAAGAAATGTTTCTTTGTATTCTTATTTTTTTTTTTTAAAGGAATTTCATTCTTGATGCGCTAATCTTGTGGTCAGCCGACACGCGTTTCGACCCAAGGGGTGTTTATCAAGGCTGATGCGTTATTGTTCATTGATCGTTAGGTAGGTTGGATCTCGATGGTGGGTTGGGGTAGGTGGGTTACACTCCTTGAATAGGCTGGCCTGTCAGCCTGTTACTGCTGTGAACGACGTCCATGGCATTTGGGGCTCGCAAATATCTCTCGTAACTGATGTGGCTGTCAAGAAACTCAGACAGAATACATTTGCGGATGGATTAATGGCCATTAAAAGCAATATGGCAAAAACATGCAGAAAGGAGTTCAAGTGCCACTTTAATGAAGTAATACAAGGTCCAGGAGAACATGCTTCTAAGAATTTGTGTAAGGATGATAATTGCATCAGAATAACTCCACCTTAGAATATGATGATCCAAAATTCCTGTGCCTCTGCTTACTATCCACATTACGTTCTCCTGTGGGTAGTAATAACACCAGCCTTACAGCTAAGAGACCTATGCACCATGCATTTTTACTCCCTAAAAAAAAGAAAATCTGCGTAACGAAAGCGAGAAACAATGAACATATCATTGCTTCAACCCACAAAGCTCCACTGATATGTTTTCAAATTAGTGACCAGTAGAGCAGTGGCATAGGAAGGAAGGAGCTCTAATAATATTAATGCACAATCTCAAAAGGAATTTATGGGGAAAGAACATCTTTTAAAAGCACAAAGTATCCCTATTGGTAAAGCTAACTCCTTTTTTACTCCCTGAAAAATCATTTGACTCCAAGTAGGGAGCAAAATCTGGTTAGAGCCCTGCTTGTACCCCTGACATAGGGTGTGAAATAACAGGGCACATAGTAAAGTGTATAGTTTTGCCCAATCTTCCGCACCACAGCCTAGATAAAATTAAACAAGAGCCTTACTGAGGTGTATTATGGAGCCCTGTTGAAGAAAATCACACGTATATGCCTTTTTAAGTATTTGTGATCGGTTACATAAAATGCATGGAGGTGCTAGAGACTGCACACACAGAACACATGGTTATATTGAAAAGCCCTCAGCAGTTGAGCATAGAAAGAAAAAGAAGGTGCTGTTGTCTAGATGGGTACTAGAATTTCCTATCCTTTAGCAAACACGCTACACATTACCTTCAGTGTACTACCAAAGCGTTTGACTTGGTCTTTGAAATGTGTTGCTTCGTTCATAACCTACAAGGAATGATGTTTCCACCCATACCCTTCCACGGCCCCTGTGCCAGCCGCTAATACTAGTTGATAGAGCACTGTAACAAGTGAGGGATTGTAGCAGTAAACACTCACTGGGATATTTGCAGACCCACAATATTTTGCAAGCAAGGCATATTTAAATGCCTCAACATATGAGGTGCATTTTAAGAATGTCATGACTCTGCATGTACACAATTCTTTTGCAGTTCATAAAAGATTGTTTGCAAAATACCCCACACTGAAATCATTGTGCAGGATTACACAAGTGCCAGTGAAACTGTTTTTGTATAGAAACTAGTTACCATGTAATGTGTGAAGATCTATGCCCAAAGGAACTCTGAACACTTGGAAACGATGCAGATTGTGTGAAAAGCATTCTCCTGTCTCAATATCCGGAGCGCTAATACTATGGATGAGTAATCCCAGGCATAGTCCATACCCATTATCCCTTGTAGGCTAAGTAAATGATATTGTAATGTTGCTCTCCACTTATAGGGTGATGTTAGCAAAGCTAAAGTAGGAGATCCTGAGCATCACATTTGTTTTTTCAAAATCTTTAGAGGGCAAATTAATATTTGAGTTTTATAATGTGTTAACTTACAAGGGGGCCGCTTCAAATCACTTGCAAGACATTTGTACAAAGAAGAGAAAGTATGGAATTTGATTACACATCCAAATAGCCTGCTTACTTAAGTCAGTATCCGATATTTGAGCTGGTAGTACGATTATATAGTGTAGGTGACGCTTTTGGTAAGGCACAATGAGTAACAGAAATTCTGGCGCATGAACGTTATTCATGTTACAACAAGAATAAAACAAGTGGATATAGGTACACGTCTGCTAACCTTTCGCAGAGCCAAGAGAGGAAGAGTCATGGTTGTCCGGTAGTATCCTAATGTACTCTGGGGCAGACGTTAGAGCCACAAGGTAAAAGTGTGGTAGAGTCAGGTTTAGGAGTCATGGGTGGGGAGGGAACATTTTTGGTTAATGTGTGCAGGCACATCTTGGTTAGATTCTTCTGTTCATGGAGCCAGTTCATATTAGTTTGTAACCTCTTGTGTTGTATTTTGCTTTTAGGGATTTAGGTGCATAGTAGCATAATGCAAATTAGCAGAATATCAAGACTAGTTGCTTATTTTAAGAAAAAGAACATTTTAGGTAATTGCTGTGGCTTGTGCCTTATTAAATCCTTTTGAATAGGTGAGAATTGTCTTTGTGCGCTGCTAAAAATCTTCTGAGCGGCACCCAAAAGGAAGTTGGGCAAGCGCACATGCGCACAGCTTAGAGGGAACATTGACTGTAAGTATCAATAGGAATCCTAGTAAACCATAGCATATTTTGCCTTGCCTTGTCCTATCTCAATCTCTAAACCATCCTATCTTTAATTTAAGAACCTGTTATATCGTCAGAACCATTCTTGCAACTCTGTCTGGAATTCCTAGTGTTAGCGCCAATCTTATCTTCATTTTTGTTTTACTAGACCATAAGTCATTAGTGATTTTGATTAAATAAAGTAATTTCCATAAAGAAAACGGGGTATCCGCCACATGAAGGGTTACAAGTGGCCGTGTAACTGTGGAGATTCACGGGTGGCATTCTCTTTTTCTTAGCCATTAAATCTAGTTTAAGTAACATTAACCTGTCATTTTAAAACCGATTTTCTGTTTTTTCTCTGCTCTATTTTTTTTAAAACATCTCTCATTCAACCTTGCATAACTTCCTCAATTTAATAGCTAGAGACTTCATTTCAACTCTGACTTAAACCTGAAACCTGAAGCTACATCGCACCTGTTTTTCTTAAAAATCGTTTAGTGAATTTTAGGTGGGAATTCGCATTTCTGCAAAGTTTTACACATGTGATTTTCAATTTCAATTATTTCCATTAAGATTCAAAGTGTTTACTGTTGCTCATACTATAGTTTATGATTGTTAATCTTTCCCATGTTGCTCCCATAGAGATTTATATTGATTTCAGGACTTTTGCACACTTTTCATTGTTTTGCTCAGCCATTTTTTCGAATGTCATTTTAAAAGTGTAAGATTTCCAACCCGTTTTTCTCTCTTGTTTGCGGAGAGAAGGTTGGATCAAATCCTGTACACTGTTCTTTATTCCTGAACACCTGCTGCTTCCTTGCATCTGTGTAGAATTGCTTATTTGTGAGTTGAGAAATTTGCAGGGGGAAATCTTAACTTAAATACCATTTTTCCAAACAAGCCAAAAGTTTTCTTTTATCTGTGTTTTATATTTGGTGTTGCTAAAAGTGAATTCAACTGCATTACCTACTTTCTTATTTGTATTGTCACCACATTGGTGATTGCTGCCCCATATATTAAACATATGTTTGATCTGAATTATAAATAAATAAATATTACGTTGTGACCTGTGCGCACCAAAATCTTCAAAACTGAGTTTGAGTCACAACCATAAAAATGATGCACACCCTGCCACACACAGTCAGGGGGGGGGGGTCAAAACAGAGTTCTCACTGCAGGAGCATGCCAGTGGGCTCTGCCACATTCATCATGGAGCCAAGGAAAGAAACAGCATCATTGTGCTGAAAACCGAAAATGCCTTTTAAAATGTTAGCTTTTCAACCTTAAAAAGTGCTGCTTTTGGCACTAGGTCCATTCTTTTCTACTGAATCATTGAGATTAAAAGGGGCCTGCAATGCCCAGGACGATCCAGTGTGACTCAGAGGAACCGGGCCTCATTTAATGACAGCTGCTACAAAATGTATCTTTGAAAAAGAAACCCAGGAACCCTTGTTTTCATTTCCACGGGAAAAACGCAGCTAAACTTTTCACCAAGTATCAGAATCAGCTGTGCAGAGAGAAACTCTAAATAAAGGCATGATGCATGTATCCAGGCTGCAAACAATTCCAGCACTCAAGGGAAGAACTAATGCTGACTAAAATGGGTATTTGCTGCAGAGGAAAATCTGATTTAAAGAGATCAGTTTAGCTTTTTCATGAAAGAAAGGCAGAATCGCCTGTTTTAAAGTATGTTCTTGTGTAAAAGCTTAATTTCTTTAAGAATGTCAAAGGATTGCTAATGTTAAAAATCCACCTATAAATTGTGTTGATTTTATATGTTTGAATGAAAGATTTAAAGGGTGAAACTTAAAGCTAAGTCTAGTCTGGATTAATCAACTATATGAAAAAAACAACCTTGCTCTGACAGTTCTGAGCCTGAGAAAGGTTGACACCTCCACTGCTGGCAGGAAAGGCTAATTGCTGCTGGGAGGCCTCGCATACTCATAACAAAGGACCTCATTAGACATTTGTCTGTGCCCCATGCAAAGACAATGGCAGGCATGTAACGGACATGTAACTTTTGGGTTTAAAATGCTTATTTTGCCACTTAACGTCAACACATTTAACTTGGCAGCAAGAATAAGAAAAAGAGTGAAAGCACATACATTTAAATCTGAATTTCTGCTACTCATTTGAAAACTTGGTAGAATTTCTTACTGCGTAAGGAACTGAAGTTATGAAGAATGACCAATTGCGCAGAAACTATTAATGTTGCAAATATAATATTAGGTATCCATATTCTAGGGTTAATTGCGCCTCTATATACAGAATTGGGAAATGTTAGGCCAAACCTTTTATGTTGAAAATTGCGAAAATTCAACAGAAAGACTAAACCAGGTCCCACCAACTTGGGAGTTGGATTAGAATGTGACCCACGAAATAGGTAATTTATGTATCCGATTTTCTTAGAGGGCATAACTACATAAATGTGTATTTGTGGGAAAGTTAGATTTTAGCCCCAATAACTATGGGAGGTTTCCTTGTCATCTCATAAAACATGACAGCCCTTTCTGTCATCCAACCAGCAAAGAGCAAGGTGGGAACTGTGCTTTTGCCCAATCATAGCCTTGTGGGTGTGGGTAGTAAGTCTCCCCCTACTATAAATTTGAGTGATGCCATTTGGCATGATAAATAAGGGAACCTCACAACACACAGACACAGACAGATTTATTTGCAAAGCCAAGGCCGCTACATTGCTGAACTCCTTTTCAGCTGGGCCCAAATTCTGAAGCAATCCAAAAACTTCAGGTAAGCAATTTGATCCAGTCTGGCTTGCTACCATAAATGCTTGCCTGCTCCAAACTCGCCATCCCACTGATCTCCGGTCTCCAGTAACTAGCTGTTACGCTCCGGCAGCGCTGCTCTCGCCAGTCTCCCTCGGCAGTTACACCGGCTCACACAGTCCGGGGAAAGACATTGCTGTGGCAGCGTTATCGGTTTCCATGGAGACTGTATGGACGTCGGCATCAGTATCGGCCGTGTCAGCTGAGACGCGCATTACGCACAACGCGTACACCGATGCCCCGCCCCTTGCCTTCTTAATCCGGTTCCTCTCGGGGCTCGGTGCTACTAATTGTAGTCTACACGTACTCTTACGTGTTTAGCCCTCGAGCTAAATTCCTTCTTCAAACCTTCCAATTTAGTTTCCCTGGTTTTCGACTTTGCCTTCCACTCGGAGTGTTCACGGATTACCCTGTTGACTTTGGTTCTACACGTGGTTACGACTCGGAACATTTCCTGGATTGTTGACGGCTTTCAGAAGTCATTTTCCTATGCTCTGTAGCTCTTTGGTTCCTTCCACAAGGGCAGTATAGGAACAATCATCGCCTGACACTAATTGCTTTTAGCAAGTGTGTCTTCATTTCAAGTTGTCTTCATTTATTCCTGTGATTGTTGCTTCTTGGATAAACACTGCCTACTCTTGCTGTGAAGAAAATTACTTGTTTCCTTGGACATTGTGCTGGATTTGTACTCTTATCTTACAAGTGCAGTTCAGGACGCTTTCCAGTTACCTGCACCAACCTGTACCTAGTGCGTCCCTTGTGCCGTTCGGGTGTTTCCTCACTAACTTCCCTGTTTATTATTTTCTCCTGTCATCGTGTCCTTTCCAACTGGATTTCCCTTTTGGCTCCTCAACCATCTCCTTCCAGGTTAGTTGTGCATTCCCTAGAGGTTCAAGGGGAGTCCTTACCTCAGTTAAGCTAGTTCCTTATTGTCCTTTGCATTTTCCTTTTAGGCTCTGTATCTACTCTGCTACTCCAACCAACTTGTTATTCAGGTATTCTTGAATTATTGATTGTCTTACAATTGTTATTCTTATCTGTACCGTTTAGAACCCTTTCTGTGGTTTCCTTTCAGCTGTGTGTCTACCCCGCTCTTTTATTTGATTGATACCTCTGTCTGTTTTATCAACACAGCAGAGGGATACATCATAGAAAAGAGCCCCTCTTTTGAGGAAGCCTGATTTACTAAAATCAGGGTAGCTGAGGTCGAGACTGGTTGCTCCGAGAGTTCCACCACGTCTGTCTTCGAGGTCCGGTTTCAGTCTTCCGAACCTTGGTGTGGTGAGTAACACTAGCGCAGTCCAGTGCAGTCCAGTCTGAGGTGCCAGACCAGGTGACCAGAACCGCCCAGCTGACCTAATTCCACCAGATGTGCCCTGCTGTCCTTTAGACCCGATCCGTGTGATGACCAGAGTCCTTGACGGTCCAAATTAAAGTGGACTGTAAGTATCAATAGGAATCCTAGTAAACCATAGCATATTTTGCCTTGCCTTGTCCTATCTCAATCGCTAAACCATCCTATCTTTAATTTAAGAACCTGTTATATCGTCAGAACCGTTCTTGCAACTCTGTCTGGAATTCCTAGTGTTAGCGCCAATCTTATCTTCATTTTTGTTTTACTAGACCATAAGTCATTAGTGATTTTGATCAAATAAAGTAATTTCCATAAAGAAAACGGGGTATCCGCCACATGAAGGGTTACAAGTGGCCGTGTAACTGTGGAGATTCACGGGTGGCATTATCTTTTTCTTAGCCATTAAATCTAGTTTAAGTAACATTAACCTGTCATTTTAAAACCGATTTTCTGTTTTTTCTCTGCTCTATTTTTTTAAAACATCTCTCATTCAACCTTGCATAACTTCCTCAATTTAATAGATAGAGACTTCATTTCAACTCTGACTTAAACATGAAACCTGAAGCTACATCCCAACACAAAAACCGCACCTGTTTTTCTTAAAAATCGTTTAGTGAATTTTAGGCGGGAATTCGCATTTCTGCAAAGTTTTACACATGTGATTTTCAATATCAATTATTTCCAAACTTCCATTAAGATTCAAAGTGTTTACTGTTGCTCATACTATAGCTTATGATTGTTAATCTTTCCCATTTTGCTCCCATAGAGATTTATATTGATTTCAGGACTTTTGCACACTTTTCATTGTTTTGCTCAGCCATTTTCGAATGTCATTTTAAAAGTGTAAGATTTCCAACCCGTTTTTCTCTATTGTTTGGGGAGGGAAGGTTGGATCAAATCCTGTACACTGTTCTTTATTCCTGAACACCTGATGCTTCCTTGCATCGGTGTAGAATTGCTTATTTGTGAGTTGAGAAATTTGCAGGGGGAAATCTTAACTTAAATACCATTTTTCCAAACAAGCCAAAAGTTTTCTTTTATCTGTGTTTTATATTTGGTGTTGCTAAAAGTGAATTCTACTGCATTACCTACTTTCTTATTTGTATTGTCACCACATTGGTGATTGCTGCCCCATATATTAAACATATGTTTGATCTGAATTATAAATAAATAAATATTACGTTTACCAGCCTGATTTCTGGTCCATTGTGACCTGGGGGTATTTTGAGAAGGGGTGTGATATGAGTGGTATATCACTCAGAATATTGAACCTATAGACACAATAAAATAAGTATTTAATTTGCGCATTGCATACTAGGCTGAGACCAGGATGTATTGCCTGATTGAAATTCTTAACAGGCCAGCTCGGAGGGCCGTCTTTGCCGATCTGTGCGTGAGCAAGATTTTTTTCCGGTGGGGATACCCGGTCGAATTTGTCTCACCTCCTCCATTCGCAACTCTGCTTCCCAGGAGGGCAGAGTGTGGTCTGGCCTTGGCCGAGAGTGTCTTTGAACTATTGAAGAAGGTGGCAATCCAAGAGGTTCCCAGGAAGGAGAAAGGTATGGGGTGCTACTCTGTTATATTTGTAGTGCCCAAACTCATTGGCAAGTTCTGTCTGATCATAGATCTCAAGAGACTGAACAAGTTTGTGCAGACTCTGCATTTCAAGATGGAGCATCTGCAGAGGATCTTCTCATTGATCGATAAATTTGACTTTTTGGTGTCCTTGGATATCCAGGACGTGTACTTTCATGTGCCGATTCGGAGGTTGCATCAGAAGTATCTGTGATTTTCTCTTCCTGAGCAGGCATTTCAAGTTCCGGCCCATTCGCTTCAGCCTGAAGACAACTCCCCAGGTATTCACAAAGGTGTTGGGACCAGTGGTGGTGCTCCTTCATGCCAGGGGGATACAGGTGTTTCTGTACCTGGATGACTGGTTCATCAATGCTTCCTCCAGGGAGCTGTTGATGAAACATGTGACCATCATCTATGGAGTGTTTAAATCTCTGGGTTCTTTATCAATTGGGACACATTTCTTTTGGAACCTTCTCAGGATCTACAGTATACAGGGGCCTGTTTCTGGACCACACAGGGGTGGGTTCTGCTGCCAATGGACCGGCAGTCCACCTGCAGCATCTTTTGGAGTTTCTGTTGAGCAAGGCCTGGGTTATGACCAGGGAAGTTCTCGGAGTGTAGGGTCACATGGCAGCATGTGTCTTTGTGATTCCGTGGGCACGGCTTCACATGCATCCGCTGGTGTCACACTTGCATCGTTCTTGGAGGACGGTCCCAGATGTATGGAGCATGGATTGCCTTTTGCCCGTATCTGAGGGTCAGCTCAGTGGTGGATGGGCTTGGACAATCTGTTAGTTTTTTTTTTTTATGTTGCCACCCCTTACCAAACATTGTTACTACTGACACCAGTGGCCTCAGGTGGGGAGTAGCGTTTGGAGCCCAGAGTCCTCGGGGGTGATGGACGGTGAGGCAGGCTTCACAATCGTCCAATTGGAGGGAGCTGACGCCGATCTTCCTGCCTCTAAAAAGCGTTTTACCGTTCCTCCAGGGGTCGGCTGTTCTGGTCCTGACAGACAATACGTCAGCATTGGTGTATGTCAATCAACAGGGTCTGTAGCGTTCTGGTTAGGACGCTGGGCAGAAAGCAACCTGCTGTTTTTACAGGCAGTTCATATCAGGGGGCCGCGGGGATGGACATCATCCAGGCTGGCGGCCTGAGCAGGATTTTCCCATTGTCTGATTAGATTTTGGCAGATCTGTGCTTCGCCTGATTTGTCGTAGGTTGGGGTTGCCACTTCTGGACCTATTTGCATGGCCGATGGATGCTCAACTGCTCCAGTTTTGCTCCTGGTTCCTGTCTTCGGGGGCTTTGGGTAGTGGATGCCTTCACACTGGAATGGCCGCATAGGCTTCTTTATGCTTTTCCTCCAATCCCAGCTGCTTCCCAACAGCTGAAGATTTGGGAGTTGGGGTCAGAGTTGGTTCTGCTGGCACCGGTGTGGCCAAGGCGCTCTTGCTACCCTCTTCTTCTCAGCCTGGCTGTGGCTCGGGATGGTTCCTGCCCCTGTGCCCGCTCTGGATGGGGCTGGAGCCTTCTGCCTCACAGACATGGCTTGACTCCGCAGTTGGTGATGGCATTTCAAAAGTCCAGGCGTCCCTCGACGTTGAAGGTATATGAGGCGCTTTGGAAGAACTTTGCAAGGTGGTGCGCTAGGATGTCAGTGAGTGCTCTGGACTGCACTGTACCTTTTTGATTTACCTTTCCTTAGGATGACTGGGACATGGGCCTGGCAGTGTCCTCTCTTAGGGCCCAGTGAGTGGCAATCCAGGCTTTCAAAGGGTATTGGGTTCTCACTTCCAGGCGTGAACCGTTGGTCTCCTGGCTATTAAAAAGTTTCCTCTTGTCTAAACCCATGGTGTGTACTGATGTTCCCCCTTGGGACCTTCCCTTGCTTTTGCATGTTTTGCAGGACTCTCCCTTTGCACCAGTGGCGTCAATTGATATCAAGTTTCTCACATGGAAAACACTGTTCTTCGTGGCCATTACCTCAGCAAGAAGGCTGGGTGAAATTGGAGCATTGTTGTGCATGGCTCCGTCACTGTGAGTTCTCTTGCATTCTCTGGTTTTCAGAAGTGATCTGCATTTCCTGCCTTAAGTCCTTTCGGAGTTCCATTAGGAACAGGATATTGTGCTTCTGTCCTTCTTTCTCATTCCCACCTCTCCTGAGTAGGAGTGGTGGCATAAATTGGACATGAACATATCTGTCTTGGCCTACCTAGACAGAACAGCATCTTTTCGACAGTCTAACAGTCTGTTTGTGACATTTGGTGGTACGAAACCTGGCCTGAAGGCATCATTGCCTATGATTAGCCATTGGATTAGGCGTGCTATTGCCTTATCCTATTCTGGGGCACAGATCTCATTGCCAGCTACTGTTCACTGTCGCTCTACAAGAGGCATGGCAGCATCTTGGGCAAAGGCAAGGGGAGTGCCAATTAAGGAGACGATTCAGGAGATCTGCAGGGCTGCTACCTGGGCCGACCCGAATAAGTTTAGCAGACACTATCGCTTCAATTTGCACATGCAAGGGTCTTCCTCTTTTGGGGAGCGTGTGTTGAGTGCTAGGACTGCGACTCGGGGGAGAATTTGTATGTTTTAAAAAAAAATAAAGTTGGTGATGCAACTGCACATCAGTTGGACTATGTTTTTGTGTTCATGGATCAATTTTTCACTGCTGTCTTTGGTATGTCTCACTAGTAAGTAGTGGAATGAGGAAGGGGGACGTGGAGGCAATGACCCGGTTACTTACAGGTAATCTTCATTACTCCTAGTCCTGCTCTTCCACGTCACAGTATCTCAACCCTCCATGCCCCCCTGGTGCAAAACGTTCCATGATATGTTGGGGAGGTATTGAAACTAACATGTTGTAGGGGCGGGGGCTGTTTTACTCTCGGTGTTGGTGGGGAAGGTATGGGTGTTAGTTAAAAGATGGTATGGATACCTGGAATGGGGTGGACAGGACCTCACTAGTAAGCACTGTGATGAGGAAGAGTTGGACTAGGAGTAATGAAGAGTACCGATAAGTAACCAGGTCGTTTCTCTTTCTGGGCTTTGATGGGCAATGTTTGGTGGCTGTGTGTGTACCCTCCCTTGCGCATGGGCGAAAGGAGAGGGAAGCAGCGTGTTTGTGCCTCCTGGTCTCTCTGATTATCAATGGGGGCCCGTTTGAGGTAGGACTATGTTCCAGCAGCCCATGGGGGTAAGGCACTATCTTTGTTGTGTGAGGTCTCCTGTTTGGAACAGGAAATCGTCCTGCGCACTTGCACAGGTAGGACGAGCCTGACCGGCTTTGGTGGTGTGCCCAGGTTTCACAGTTCTTTTCTTCATTGTGCAGAGCTCAGTCTTGCTTAGTCAGAGTGTGCAAGAATGTGTTCACTTTTGCCTTGCAGCTGTTGAATTGGGCTGCTCATCCATGGAATTGGGCAAGGCCTATTCCTCCATGGCCTGCATGGTGCACCAGTAGACTGTTGGTACATAGGTGGAGCTGAGTTCTGCTCGGTCCGTTAGTGCGGTTTTATTTCCAGGATCACTGCACAGCCTGTAGATATGGGGCTCGAGTGCTCTGGTGAGCTTGCAGATAGAGCTAGGACCCACTCAATGTGGTTGTTGGTTCCAATATTTCAGCAGTCCCTGCTTGGCTCGCAGTGGGAGTGATTGGCTATGTGGTGGTTAAGGGTGTGGTGCTGTGATTCAGGGATACCAGGACCATGCTGTGGAAACAAGCCACCCCGTCTCTGTGTCATGCCTGCGCCATGGGCGCATACATTTACGATCAATATGGACCTTATTTCCCATTTGCGAGACTTTGGTGCTTTTCTATTTTCCCCAACAAACTACACTTACCACAATGCACTTGGCTATAACCATCTTTTCCTGGCCATTCCTATTCGCCGTCTTTGGAACTACAATCCCCAGAAGCCCTAGGGATCTCCTCTGCTTCCACCAGCTCAGGAACAGAGAAGGGAGGTGGCCGATTGTCTACAGGTGTGCTTAGCCAGGTGCGACCAATTAGCCTGCCTCTGTGCTGGGCTGGGCGGTATATAAGCTGCTGCCTGCAGGAGCTCATTCTCTTGCATTGAGAGTCCTTCCGGCACCTTTTTGCTTCGAGCTACAAACTTTGTATGCTGTTTCCTGCTTACACCTGCCTTTGTTCCAGTGCCCTGGCAGGCTCCAGCCTTGCAGCCGATCACACTCTGCTGCCTTCTACCTTCCGCCCTGGGCCTTTTGGGCTCCCAGCCTCAGCCCTTGCCCTGCCGGGCTCTCTACATTGCAGCTGATCTCGCTCTGCTGCCTTCCAGCCTCCGCCCTTGCCCTGCCGGGCTCTCTACATTGCAGCTGATCTCGCTCTGCTGCCTTCCAGCCTCCTCCCTTGCCCTGCCGGGCTCTCTACATTGCAGCTGATCACGCTCTGCTGCCTTCCAGCCTCCGCCCTTGCCCTGCCGGGCTCTCTACATTGCAGCTGATCACGCTCTGCTGCCTTCCAGCCTCTGCCCTTGCCCTGCCAGGCTCTCTACATTGCAGCCGATCACGCTCTGCTGCCTTCCAGCCTCCACCCTTGCCTTGCCGGGCTCTCTACATTGCAGCTGATCACGCTCTGCTGCTTTCCAGCCTCAGCCCTTTTCCTCTGGGCTCCCTGCTCTGCAGCCTGCCTCACTCCGGCTGCCTACAGCCCTTGTCCTCTGGGCTTCCTACTTTGCAGCTGATCACGCTCCGCTGCTTACTACCTACCTTTTTCCGCTGGGTTCTCGGCCTAGCAGCCCTCTACAGTCCTCTGCAACCTTCTACGGTCAGCGGCCCTGCCCCTCAGGGCTCAATCCTTGCTGCCCGGCCCTTCTGGGTTCCTTGCCGTGCAGCCTACTTTACTCTGCTGCCCTAAGCCCTTTCCCTCTGGGCTCTCTACCTTACAGCCCTGCTCCTGTGGGCTTGCTCATTGCTTTCCTACTCCTCTGAGCTCTCAACCTTGTTCCTTACTGTCCTCTGCTATCCAATCCTGTTACACGACTTTCCCTTCATTTCCTTCTGCTAGTTTGCTATCAACCTCCTTTTCCTGGATTTGTCTGTAAGTATCTTCTCTTGTACTGTTTGTAGACCCTTTTGTACAGAGCTTGTCTGTTGGTTCCCATCAGTCAACCTCTGCCCCTTCCCTTGTCTCGTTTCTATATTACAGACACCCATAGCTGCTGTTCCAAGCCATGAGCAAACAGCGTGGGCCTCTGTTATAGCAAACTGTGCAGAAGGCTAGAGTTTTTCCTAAGGTTCGTGGAATACTCTTTTCCTATATCTGCATACACCCCTAGAGGGAAGCCATTCTGTTGTATCTTATTCCTTGCTACAGTTGACTACTCTTCGTTCTCATTACTTTCAGCTGTGTCTGTACTATTCTGTCCACCTTACTTCGGCACAACCACCCGAAACCCTTCCTGGGTGTTCTGTGCCTCTCCTTTCAGGGTGTCATCTCGTGACACTCTGTTTGAGGTTTTCAGTGCAGGCAAGGGGGTCGGCATTTTTTCTTTTTTTTGTTGTTGCTTGGCATGAGGATTATTTTATGTTTATTTAATGAAAATTGCAGGGAAAACAATGCATTTTTGCACAAAAATGCTTACAAAACTGTTTAACAGCGATTTACAGAGCGAAGGACCAGTGTCCTAACAATGAATGAGGGGATATGGATACAAGACCAGATGATGCATGGGAGGTACAAACATGAACCAGGGACTAAGACAGTAGAGCATGATCTAAGAACAAGATAGTGGAGGACGTGTTAACTTGTAAGATGAAGGGGTGAGGCATAAGTGCTGTGGGGTTGTCGTAGAGAGGCAGGGGGAGAGGAGAACAGGCAGATGTGGTGGCATAAAATGCTATGCAGGTGGTTCTTCAGAAAGGAAGAGAGGTAGGAGGTTTGATTTAAGTAGAGATAGAGTGGGAGTATTGCAGAGAGGGAGAGGAATAGCATTCCAGAGTTAGGTAATGAGACGAGGAAGAGAGCGGAAACGAGAGAGAGCACAAGGTGCACAAGAGGTGGCCAGGAAGTGAGCTGGAGATGTTCGTAGGGAGTGAGATGGGCCAATAGGTATGGTTGGGGAAATCTGTGTATAGTTTTGAAGATAATGAGAAGGAGTTTATACTTTGCCTTTTCGTCTCATAGATAACCAGCCTAACTGGTGACGGGCTGGGGTGGTGACAATGCAGCAGGGAAGAGTGTTTGGACAGCACAGTTGAGGACTTTGTCGAGAGGTGAAAAAGTATAGTTGGGAAAGCCATCGAATAGACTGGCACAGTAGTCTGATCAACAGAGTACTAAATAGATTAGGTGCTTAGCAGTGTTAAAGGGAAGAAGATATATTATTTTTTGTAGATGAAGAGTGAGAAGTTGTGAGATCGGTTGAAAACTACACCAAAGTTGCGTGCATGCAGAAGCAGAGTAGGGAAGGTAGACGGGAGAGAAGAATAGAAGATGAAGAGAGAGTCTGTTTCGATGGGAAGTAGAGTACCTGAGTCTCGGTAGAGTAGAGTATAAGTGAATGAGATGTCATCCAATATTTGCTGGCAGATAGACCGCTAGATTAGAGGGAATTTGGACCGTAGTTCGTCAGATAAGGAGGGAAAGGGGAAGAAGATCTGATTGTCATCAGCGAAGAGTTGATAAAATAAGCCATAGAAGGAGATCACGGTGCCAAGAGCAGAGATATAGAGAGTGAAGAGAAGCGGACCCAGTACTGACCCTTGGGGAACACCAACCGTAAGGGGGGTGAGTAGGGAGGTAAGGCTTTTCCAGGGCACCTGGAAGTGTATTGGGGAAAGGTATGAAGTAAACCAAGTAAGGGTATTGTCCCTGATGCCTAGGATAGATAGTGTTGAGAGAAGGTTAGAATGGTTGACTGTGGGAGGCGCTTTTGCGTGGCATCTAAGATGGCAGCTCTCTGTTAGAGCTCCGGCACCCAGTGCAAGCAGTTGACCGGAGCATACCCAGCAACGTTGGCATAATTTTGAGACCCTCCAACCCCTCTGCATGCCTTGGGCAGGATGTGGCGAATGTTGAATTTGCCGCGCGCCAGCCGACTGCTTAAAACCAGGACCACTCGGTGGCGACACACCCTCAAAGGGACCGTCTACTG
This sequence comes from Ambystoma mexicanum, assembly GCF_040938575.1. NCBI lineage: Eukaryota > Metazoa > Chordata > Amphibia > Caudata > Ambystomatidae > Ambystoma > Ambystoma mexicanum. Next base: position 1,305,154,001 of record NC_090922.1, read on the forward strand.
CGGAGATTGTGCCTGGTGCTGCACGCAACCTGATCCGCAGCGCTGATGCTCCCCGGCCTGAAAGCCTGTGGTCCTGGAGCTGCATATTTAATTTAATCTGGCGCCGCGACACTTGAGCTGATGGTGTGAACCGAGCTATGCTCTACAGCGGAGAGAAGACTCCTGCAGCTGCTCTCTGCGACTGGGACTACATCTACATAGGGATCCGGCCCGTCAACCGTGGCGCCCTATTCATTCTTTTAGACACCAGTGACCTTCTACAACCACGCTAGTGCCGTGATTCGTGGGTCGGATACTGGAGGATTTACCATGGGATCCCTTGGTGCAGAGCCTTCTGTGACGCAGTGGAACTGCATTATACGCCGGGGGTAAGTGTGGGCCCACCCTGGGTGTGTGAGCTGCTGTTGATCGGGGCAGCGGGTGTGACACTGGTCCTCCCTGTCACGCCTGCCCCCACTACTGCTATGCGCTATGCGGCTTCCCAATCACTCCAACTACCGCAGGCACAGCAAAAGACACTGATCCACTGGGCGTGGCAGTAGCCTGATATGCTTCTACATTACATGAACACAACTTTGCTGCATACATGTCTCAACTCCTACCTAAACTCATGTCCTGGTCGCCTCTACCTGTCACATTAGCCGGAAACATAGCTCTATTAAAAATGATAGTACTCCCCAAGATCCTATATCTCTTCTTTAATGTACCACTGTGGCTCGGACAATCATTCTTTCAAGAACTAGACAGTGAAATTAATAAATTTGTCTCGCATTCCGGGGTGGTGCGGCTCAAATGGGACACGTTGACACAACGATATGAAAGGAGGGATCACAGCCCCCAATTTCTGACTGTACTGGATGGCTGCGCAGGCACAATTTGCGGCACCCTAGTTTGCTGTTGATACCCCTCCCCCCTCCCCCACATACACCTGGAGAAACTCTCGGCGGGTGACCGGGATCTTCGCTCACTTGTTCTCCCGGCGAGATTTGCAGATTAATGCACTTTTGACCCCGCTAGTTTCACATCGCTTGCCTGGCACAAAATATGGCTGGTATCCGGCACCATGGCTCTTTACCACGAAAGCTTCCCCCTTTGGAACTGTGTTCCCACTTTACCACAGTTAGACACCGGCTGTTGTAAAGCCTGGACACAGCGCAGCGTCTGTACAGTAGGCTTACTGTACTCTGGGGGGAACTTTATCCAGACCACTGATATACCTGGGCTGCGGTGCGGTAAGTTCTCGCTGTGGTTACAATATGCTGGGCTATGTATGGCCTGCAGAGAGCTGTGGGGCTGCTTCCCTGCAGAGCCTGAAAATGATTCATTACCTGGGTTAGTTATATCTGCACATAATTGCCGTAACCTGGTGTCATCCTTGCACCGACTCATCCAAGCCTGCACAAACACTTCACACTACACTACACTGCACGTACTAAATGGGCAGAGGATCTCCAAGTAGAAATTAACGATGATCTCTGGTCAGATATGTGCTCACAAACAACCAGGCTATCATATAACTCAGTTTCGACTGATTCAGCGAAAGGTACTCCACCGCTATCAAGTACACCCCGAGCCGATTACACTCCTTTTCTGGGGAAGGGTCTGGGGTATGCCCGCATTGTAGGGTTCCTTCCGCCAAGTATTTTCATATGATTTGAGCCTGCCCCCAACTCACCCCTTTCTGAAAGGATATATGTGCTATATTGTCTGAAAAGACCTGTATGCCTTTGGAACCCATGCCATTACTGTTTGTTCCATGTTCTTGACCCACCCTCTCCTGTCAGGAGTAAATTTGTGCGGCTATGTCGGCTCTTGGTGAAATGTTGCATTCTGTTGAGATGGACGAGTGCGCAGGCTCCCAACAAAGATCACTGGTTCAAAGATGTGGTGTGGGCTGACGATATGGAGGAACAATGGGCACACATGCAACCACTCGCGTCTCACCCTAAAGACATCTGGGCTCCACGGAAATCCTACCTACTGCGATCAACGTCTGTCCCTGATGAGTCTTCCATTATGTAACGCATGCAAACTGCTCCCGATGATGTTTGATCCCCTGGGTAGCCAGGACTTTCACACTCGTACTCATTAATGTCCTGTATACTAACCCCCCCCCCCAGATGTTACCAAAATCCAAATGTAATATGCTATTGTCTCCAAGTGTGCCAATAAAGAAAGTAACAAAACAATGGTTTACTGTATCGATGGCAGCAAAGATGTTGAGAAGAATAAGAATAGATGAACAGTTAGCATGACGAGGGGAAGAGATGTAGTTGCTGATATTGAGGAGAGCTGACTCGGTAGAGCGCAGAGGTCGGAAGCCAGATTGAAGGGGATCCCAGAGGTTGTGTGTGTCAAGGAACTCAGTGAATGTTGAAAACCTCACGCTCTATAGGAGTTTGGAATAGTGAGGTAGAAGAGAGACAGGACAAAAGTTGGCAGGCCAGTTAGGATCTAGGCCAGGTTTCTTAAGGATAGGGATGACCGTAGCTGATTTGAAGGATGATGGAAAAGAGGCACTGTCAAGTGAGGAGTTGAAGAGGGAAGTAAGACATGGAGAAACACTGGGAGCTATGTGTGGGGATAGAGGGTAGATGGGGGAACATGAAGAGTTAGCCCAGAGGAGGTCAAGAATCTCATCAGGGTTAGTTGGTGGAAAAGGAAGATATTGTCGCAGGAGAGAAAGGTAGAGGTGGTGTGGAAAAGTGAGCAAGTGGGGGTGATAGATAAAAGGTAATTTGCAAGGGTCTCTTGAATGTTTGAAATTCGTTAAGCAAAGTAGAGTGTAGGAGGTGGGTTGAATTGTGTTGAGAGATTTTTGGAGGTGCCTAGGTTGAGAGGATTGAGATGAAATGAGAGAGAGAGTGTGAAGTCACGTTTGGCGGAGCTGAGAGCAGAGGAGTAGTTTTGAAGAGCAGTTATTTAGAGTTGGAGATCTGAGGAGTGTCTAGATCTTTGCCAAGTGCGAAGGTCTTTCCTCATTGTTGTTTTTAGGATGTGGATGGTAGATTTAATCCAAGGCCTTGGAGAGGAGGTTTTAGGAGTGAATGTAGTAAGAGGGAAGTGAGAGGAGTAGAGAGAATTAACTTCTTACTGCACCTCCTTTCCTCTCCTTCCCTCAAAAGCTCACTGTCTCCCAAACTCTGATTCTCTCTAGGTTGGATTACTGTAACAGCCTCTTTCTAAATCTATCTGCCTCCATTCTCCGCCCTTTACAACTAATCCAGAACAGGACTGCGAGACCTGTCATTGGCCTCAAGCCCTGGATCGTATCTCTCCAGCTCTGAAATCCCTCCATTGGCTCCAAGTGGATGCAAGGATTACATTTAAAACCCTTTGCATTGTCCACAAGGCTTTCTGGGGCCTGGGGCCAAAATGCCTTCAACTATCCCTCCGTAAATACCTCCCCACTCGAGCCCTTCGCTCCTCTACCTCTGATTCCCTCAGGGTCAGTCGTTTTTCAAAGAAATGAGCTAGGGGTAGATCTGTCCTCGGCTGGGGCCTCCCTTTGGAACTGCCTCCCTGCCACCTTGAAACTTGAGGTGAACCATTTACGGTTCCAGAAGCTCCTCAAGACCTTCCTCTTCGCCTCTGCCTTTGCCCCTCTTCTCCCCTGCTGATCTGCTTTCTCTCTCGGCAATGTTGCACCTGGCCACCCTCTGTCCTTCGGGCCCAGGTATCTGCTCACCCTGCCACCATCCTGCACTGCCTCCTGGCCAGCCTTTGCACTGGGGCCTGTATCCGTACCCATACAGCCCCCCCACTCTTCTTCTGCACTTATCAGATGCACCCTATCTGACTAACCTTCACTTTGCCACTCACAGGCTGCACTACCACTGTTTTTGACCACCTTATTTATTTATTTATTTACTTACTTATTATTTATCTTGTTCTCTTCTATGCTCTGCACTTTCCAATTTCTCCCCCCTCTCATGCACTTTCCCCATTTTCTCTTCCCCATGCACTTGCGCGTTCTCCATGTCACTGGGCCTAGTAAGATTGTTGTTTTTATTTTCTCCCCTGTTCCCCTCCCTTTGCCTGGTCACGCTCTGAAACACCAGTGTACGTGCGCAATGTAAATAAAATATCATATCATTGTATGGAACAGTGAATTTTGCATTGGAGGAGAGAGAGTGATGAAGGTCAGAGAGGTAGATAGGGAATTTGGAGGAGGCAAACATGCACTTATTAATGGAAGTGGCAGAAGGAGAGAGAGAGAGGGGTGCTTGAGCGAGCATGGCAGGTGTGCCTCTAATTGGCAGTGCCTAGACGCCAATGAGGTTTCTTGTGCCGGAAAGCTGCACTGCGGTTGTTGCAGAGTACCTCATGCATCTGCTGGTGATAATTGAAATAATGGTTTGTGTGTATAGCCAGTGTTATTTCAATGGACCTCTGTGGGGCAGTTAATGTGTAGCTGGGCAGTGAGGTGTTGGTGGATCTGTGGCAGCTGTGTATTCTGGAGTTTGATACTTGTTCATGGAAGTATGTCAAATGCTAGGAGGAAGCGTCTTGTAATCACAAGCCTGTGGAACTACATTCCGAGGAGGATCTTGGTTAATCTGTGCACCCTCTGGTCTTGGGACGTAAGCAGAGGAGGCATGGGAAGAGTTGTCACCCCTCACAGGAGAATGCAGAAATGTGTCATGTTGGCATCCAAGTGGCTGGCTGTCTTACTCTCCTTCATCTGTCATCTCCTTCTTCAGATTTGTTTTTGTCCAGTGGGTCTTACCGTTTGAAGGGGGACAGGGACCGCAGAGGTAAATATTGGGGTAGGGATGCACTGGGGACGGTGCTGGCTTAGATAACAGATGCATTGGGTTCCCCACTTAGGAGGTTCCTGGGTCAGGGTGGGTGGTCATCCGAGAGTCTGGCAGCTCAAGAAATCGCAGAAGTTGGGGTTGCCGCTAATTCCAGATAACAGGGACTAGGTTTTGTCAGATTGGCATGACTCGGAGCGGATCTCAATGCTGAGGTTTATGTCCAAATGATATCCTTGGAAAGGGAAGGACATCACTTTGCCAGAAGTAGTGATGATCAATCCCATTTTGACCAGCTTAGTCAGTTGATCTTCCATAGCTATGGAGGAAGTTGCAATACCTGATCCTGTGAATAAGAAGGTGGATGCAGCTTTTAAATAATCCTTTGTTGGGGCACATCTGCCTCTTTTCACTAATACATATCCTTCTTATGCAACCCTGACGGTTTCAGAGAAGTGTTTTAGAGACTGGACATCGGAATTGTGGAGCAGGCGAATTGTGCATCCATTTTGGAGGACATGCAACTTCAAGTTCAATTCTTGTCGGGCTTTGTATTTGATGGGGTGTAGATAGCAGCTTTGACTATGGATGCGGTTGTATCTGTTAGGAGGCATCTACACACCAGAGACTCCCTCTCATAAGGTTACCAGGAGGCGATTACTTTAAAATTGCTTTTTGAGGGGTGCAAGTTGTTTGGGGCAGCTGCTCGAAGACAAAGTTCACAAGGTTTTTAAGACAGACATAGGCACTGATAAGCTCAGTCTTATGGCCAAGTCGTCTTGTTCTCAGCTGCCTGTGTTCCTTAGGTTTTGGCAGACCTTGGTCTTCCAGTCACGTAAGCAGCAGAACGGGAAGGAAAAGGAGGATTGGTGGTCCTCCGCGTTCTGCCTTCAGCAAAAGTGGCAGAAGTCTTGGTAGTCCATAGAGGCCAGGTGGGCGATGACTGCATTGTTTCTGCAACGTGTTGTACATTTGGTCATCCATTTCCTGGGGCAATGGAGTGGTTAGACTGGGGTCCGCACTCAGGATTTAGCCTGAGACCATGGCCAGGCACACACCCAAGGCATTGCAGGAAGGGATCTAAAAATGGTTGACCAAGAAGGCCATCCGCAGGGTGCCCATGGCCTGTATGGGTCGAGGATTCTATTCAATCATCTTTATGGCCCAAAGTGCCAGAGAAATTCCCCTTTGTGATGGATTTGAGATGGCTCAACAGATTTGTGTCCAAACTTCTTTTCATGATGGAGACACTTCAATAGATGATACTTTTGGTATGGAAAGGGTAAAAGTTAAACTTCATCGACCTTCAGGTTGCATTCTTCCACGTCCTGATCCGAAGGTTGCAATAGCAGTTTTTGCGATTTTCAATGGGGAAGCATCATTTGCAGTTCTAGGCTCTCATGTTTGGGCTATGGTCAGCCCAGATGGTGTTCACCACGGTCTTTGTCCCGGTGGTGGCTTTTCAACATCTGAAGGCTTACAAGGCTTTTCCCTACCTGGTCAATTGGCTGGTGAAGGCTCCATCGAGCACTCTGTTGACTGAAGTGGTGCAGGGGACATGCTCTCTTCAGACTGTTCTGGGCTTCTTGATCAATCAGGGGACATTCAATCTGGTGCTATCACAGGATCTAAGGTTTATTGGGGCAAAACTTTGGATCGACCTGGAGCGGATCTTGTTTCAGTTGGATAGAGAGATTTATCTTCTGAGGTTGTTGCAGGAGTTGTGCGGGATTGTTCCTTTAGGTGGTATTGGCTAGGCTGTGGCTCAGGGCACTGGGCATATGGCGCCCTGTGTGTTTGTAAGGCAGTGGGCACAGTTGTACCTGAGGCCCCTGTTGGCTCATCTTCATCGACATTGGTGATCAGCTTTTCAGGATTTCGAAGCGCTGCTGCCAGTGTTCAGGCCCTAAAGGACATTTTTCATTAGTAGATGGATGTAGGAACAATAAGGAATGGGTTTCCTCTAGTGTGATCAATGGCAATCACTTTTACCTCAGATGCCAGTGGCACAGGACGAGGAGCTATCCCCCAGAGATGTGGCTTCAAAGGGGCAAATCCATTCCTCCAACTGGAAGGTGCTGATGGTGAATGCCAGAGCCATGGTGTTTTTTTCAAGTAGGGCCCAGGGGTGTTCTTTGTTGATGCAGACAATACATGAGCTGTGGCATACGTAACGTGACAAGAGGGCACTTGGACACTGTCTCTGGAGCACTTGTCTAGAGTCCTGGGGATGTAGTGTCACAGATGGCACAATAAACACTCCCAGGCTGAGAGATTCTTAATAGGCCCTCCTCTCTCATCCAACAAGGCACCTGATTCCAGGTTAGTCGATGGTGATTATTGACCCCTACTGGATATGCGTATCTAAAGATTGGATGCCTTCTCTAACTGAATTACCTCAGGGGCTTCCAAAAACAGCCTTTTATTTTTTTAGTTGTTAGTGTTCTAAAGGGGTATGAAATTGTGCCTTGCACACACCCTGTATAACTGGGTCTTTCTTCAACCATGCTCATGTTCTCCTCTCCCTCTTTACCTCACTACTCTCTTCTTCCAACTCTTTCCCCCTTCTTTTCTCATCCCTTCTAGGATTTGCCTCCACTCTTTGAAGTTACTCCTTCCTTCTCTACCCCACTACTTGCTCCTCTACTCATCCCTTCTCCACACTACTCTTCCCTCTTCTACACTACTACTCCCTCCTCCATTCAGATACTCCTGCCTCTACACTACTTCCCCTCTCCTCCACACAACTACTCCTGCCTCCACACTACTAATCTCTCCTCCACCCCATCCACATCCTACTCAACACCCTCCTTTCACTCAGTCTGGAAAACTTCACATTCACTCCTTACAATACTTCACCTACCTGCCACACCGTCCCGCACACTCACATCATAGTACCACTTGCAGTTACTAATCAATACCTCACCATTTTAAGACATCGCCTCCACGCTGCTCTTTTCTTCCTCCTGACTTCAACCGAACAACCCACACTTCCTTGTTACTGTCCTTTTTATGTTACCCTCTCTTGTTTCCATTAGTCTCTTTCCCCGGCCAATCCGGCCCTCTCTTGCCCACCCAGGCAGGCTTACTTACAGCAAAGTTGGTAGATGATGTGCCTAGCCCAGCCTCTGTCCCCGCACGGGCCCACCACAGAGTAGCAATGCCGGCCCAGATGGTGCTTTGCCTACGTTCGTGTTAAGGAGCCCTCCGCTCATCCGCCTCCAACTCTCTGAGGGTCAGACGCTTCTCCAGGCAGAGAGAGGGGGGTAGATCTCTGTCCTCGGCTGGGGCCTCCCTCTGGAACAGCCTCCCTGCCTATCTCAAACTTGAGCAGGACCACCTAAGGTTCCGGAAGCAACTTGAGACCTTCCTTTTTGCATCTGCTTTCTCTCTCCCTCGCTCTTGCTGATGTCCCTGTCTGTTGCACTACTGGTTATCTGGCCACCTGTAAGTGATTTCAATCCGGCACTTCACCAAAGTCAATGCCTAGCGTGGAATTCACAACTGAAACCCTTATTTATTTATTTGTGTCTAAAGGTTCTTTTATTCGGAACAATGTACCACTTATATCACATCCCTCTCTTTGAACCCCCCCCCCGGTCACACTGAACCAGGAATCAGGCTGGTTTGCAAAGTTAAAATATTTATTTATATTTCACAATATAATCACACTATCTTTAATGGGGATCCAATAATCACCAATGGGGTAATGTCACACTAAACAATCTCTTTAATCATAAGGAGTAATAATGAGCAACAACAATGCAGCACAGAAAGAATACTTTTGGGTGTATATTCAAATCAAATAGTGTGGTTACTATTTCCCCCTGCACACCCCTCAACCCCCCAATATGCAATGTGGAGAGATAGGTGGAGAGAGAACAGGTTTCAGGAAAGCAGAATTCAAGCAAATATATAAATCCCAAATTCCCCCCAGCAAACACAAGAGAGAAACAGAACTGATTGGCAAAACTGTCAAAAAGGTTTTAAAGTTGGCTTTGAATGGAATGGGGAAAACACTAAAAATGGGCTTAGATCGCTGAAATTGGTGAAATTCTAATGGGAGCAGCTTTATCTGGTTGTAGACCACCACTAGCAATGATTTGAGAGCAATTAGCAATGGAAAACTTAATTTTAATGTTGGGTGCAATGAAAAGCTATTTCACACGTTATAGAAATCTCCCGAGACAAAATTTGCGGCAAACTTTACTGCACGCTGTAATCGCGATCGCGGGAGAACTATAAGGATTTGGGATGCGGTTTTGGGTTATCTGGAAATCTTAGGATGTTAGCTACAAGCAGACACTCTAACAATGCAGTTCTGGACATCATAGAGGATGGGTTTGGAAAGGGATGACTATGGACAGTACACGGCTAGTGACGGTCCTATACTAAGGATACTCACTATATAGGTTTGGACAGAACCGTCAGGGATTCAGGTCAGTCAAGATTTCTGGACAGGAATTCTGCTGGGCACACCGGACTGGACAGCAAGGCACTCTGGTCTGCAATCAGAAAGGCGCTCTGGTCACTGCATGGTAGGACTGGACTGGATCTGCAATGGCTCTGGTTCACAGCTATCTGGTCACAGCACGGCTCTTCTGGGTTGGGTCTTTGGATTCTGGCAATAATTCTTAGCAGGAAAGCAGTACAGCAGAGCCAGGCTGTTCTCTAGTTCCCCTTAGAGGTTTGGGGTAAATTCTGGTTTCTGGAATTTTTAAGGCCAAGCTGAGAATGGTTCAGCTTTAGAATGGGCCTTTCTGCTTGCCAAGTTTCTGGAGTCTGGGGTCTGGAATATGGATAGTTCTCTTGCAAAGTGCTCCGCCAGCAATCGGTTGGTGGGTGAATGTGTCTGTCTCTATTTATGCATTTGATAAAGGGGTGTGTATGCTGGATTATCCTAAGCGTGCCCCCTAGGTTGGCTGTAGGCTAGAATATTTCCTTTCCCTTGATTGGAGGAGAAAACAGTGTGTCACCATGATGATGGGGTTTTATGAGGCAGGGGATCCTCACCTTGGTTTTTGAACAGGAAATCTATTTTTCATATAATACATATTTACAATTTTACAAACTTGATAACAATAGCATATCTAGATCACATATTTTGTGGAGCAAATATTCTTCCAACCCCCATCTCTGTAGGATCTTGGGTCTGGATTTGACAGAATTTTGCACTTTTTGTCCGGGACACAATACCTAGTTTGTCCAAAATTGGTACACATGTGTGCATTGTATTTGGGCATCAGTGTGTGAAGTTTCATGCTTCTGACATAAATACATTTGCTATAAATCCACAATGTCTACAGTTATGTCCCAGAACATAGCACAGAGTTCTGGCTCACCCTTAAAATGTGCAATAAAAATGTAGGCTCAGAAGTCCGGGGTTTATATATTTTTTTTACAATTGGCCACAGTAAATTATCCGTCTTATTAGCAATCTGCTTTTTGTCCATTTGTGAATCAACAAAATTGTCTGTCCCCGCCTCCCTTTTCTTCTTGCAGCTGCAGCAGCAATTTCCACCCACTTCCTTCTAGCAGAGGCCCTTTACAATTCTTCCTGATTAGCATCTCCATGCCTGGGAGGAAGCCCATTGTGCTCTTCCCAGAACAGCCCCAGTGCCCCTCCCCTCTCAATCAACACCTGAATCTGAGTTCCTGGCCCAGAGAGCAAAAGGGAGGTGCCTTGCCCAGTGGGGGAAGTTGTTTTGTAGTTTTGACTTGAATCAGGCTTACTTTAAAAGTCAATTTGTTACATTTTTCTTTGTTGAAAATAAACTTGCAACTTTTAAAACAAACATCTAGAACACCGATTCCAGGCTCTAAACCATGAAGTTTAAATAGTTACAACCTAGTTTGCTCTTGATAACATGTCACTTAGCTTTTAGACATTAGATCTTAATGGTACAACTTTACAGTTTAAATGCAGGCTTTTGAAATAGTCCTTCAGGCGGCCGCTGGTACTGGCAGGCAAACTGGCTGTGGATGTTTTTGTGACCAATTCAGCTTTCCAGGATCGCAATTCCACAATAATTTCTTGCATTCAATAACATGGGACATACAACAAGAACATTGGATGTTTGTGGGTGTTTAGGACCAGCATTTCGTATTTTCACCAACCAATAAAAGATTTAACTGCAAGATTTCAGATTTATTTCAGCAAGCACTGCTTTTAATCTGTGCTCCATTTTTACATGTTGGGCAGCCCAATGACATGTTTTAGAAGTGCGGTCTCCATTTCACCTCTGACAACATGCATGGTAGATTTGGCAGACATCTTTTTGTGCTTGGTAGAGCGCAATTTCCTTAGGTTTTGGCACGCATGGGGTTTTCGTGGCCATTTTGCTAATTTTGGTGCCACCAGCACACAGTGATGCCAAAGGGCAGAGCAGAGTGGGTTGAAGCATCCCACAAAGTCCCCCCTCGCGACTTGACTCTTGACCGCCCGTCAAGGGGAAGTCGGGAGATTGGGATGTTCAGTTTTCTTTTCGGTCCAAGTGGAACATTTTTGTCTACTTCTCCCATCAGTGGTGGATCGACAGGTTCTCCTCGCAGGTTCCAGATGGAAGTGTATGGAGCAATACCCCGGGCCCCTTGGGTCTTTCCTCCTGGTCCCCGAGTGGTCCTCCTTGGGCTTAATATCCATGGTTTCAGTCCTAGGATGACAAAACAGAGCATATTTGTAGATATTTCCCTACCACTATTCATGTAGTGGGGCAGACGCGTACATTTGATAGATACAATCCTAACCGCTTATACTTATTACTAATTATAGCAGATGGAATGGTTTTTACAATCAGAATTTTCTAGGGAGCTGGAATTTCCCCCTCTGGGTTTCCAGATTAATCATCTAGTTGCTGCAGAGTGTGCCGATGATGGCAACACTTCAGCTGGTTAACGTGGACCCACTTATCTTCCCCCTCTGCCAAACTGCCTTTGGGGATACGGATTTTGTAGGCGACTGGTGAGATTCTGTCTACAATTTCAAAAGGTCCCCGCCAGCTAGGAAGAAATTTGCGCTGTTTGGCCTGGTTCCTTTGGAAATTGTACAAGTAGACCCGGTCTCCTACTTGGTATTCTTTTCTAGTTGTTTTAAGGTCATAGTGGGTCTTCATACTGTCCGCAGATCTTTCTAGATTTCGCTGAGCATAGGCAAAAGCATGTTGAAGGTGTTTTCTCAGATTTTCAACATACTCATGAGTTGTGGAGGCATTGCTCAAGGTCTGCTCTTGGGTTCTGTAGAGCAGATGCTGGGGAAGCACCATCCTTCGTCCAGTCATCAGCTCAAACAGCGACATTTTAGTTGCAGAAGACGGGGTAGATCTGATGGCCATTAGGACAAGAGGTAATCAAATGTCCCAACTTGTCCAGAATCTGCCACAATTTTTTTTAATATGCTCACAATTGCCTTGTATCTCTTAACTCCACCACTAGAGGCTAGTCGGTAGGCAATGTGTAATTTCCTTTTGACCCCAAGTATCTCCCACATCTTTGTCATCACTTCGCTAGTGAAGTGGCTACCTCGGTCTGACTCGATCCTTTGGGGTAGTCCAAAACGCAAGAACATGTGGTTGATCATCAGGGCAGCTGCTGTTTCTGCCTTGCAATTTGGGGCCGGGAGATATTCCACCCATTTAGTGAACAAGAATGTCACGGTCAACATGTACTTGTTCCCCCTAGAGGAGGGAATCACGGGCCCGATAAAATCGACTTGTAAATCTGACCAAGGCAGTGTCATCCCCCTCTTTTGGAGAGGCGCAGGGTGTGTGAGGGATGTTGGCTGAAATTGTGCACACACAAGACACCCCTTCAAGTATTGGTCGAGGTCCTGCCCCATGTGTGGCCAGTATGCAACCTCTTAAGATTTCAAGTGTTGTATGAAACCCCCTATGACCGGCTGTGGCCGCATCATGGGCTTGTCTTAGCATCAGGCTTCGGAATGATCGGCCAACTTTGGATCTCCTCACCAACAAACCGTCTTGGATTTGGAACATTTTTGGACATTTCATCAACACTCTGAGGTCCTCTTTCCCTGTGTAATCGGTAACCGTCCGGGGAAAGTTCTCCAGGTCCTCAATGTGTTGATAAAACTTACCAATTATTGGATCCCCTTTTTGAGCCGTAATCAAATCAGTATCTGGGGTCTCGTTACTCCATTGTGCAGTTGAGAGTTCATTGTGAGCATTTGTCTGGGACCTTGTGATAGCAGTGACCTTGATTTCCCCCAACAGGGACTCGATCTCAAGTAGATCCCCTTGGATGGCTCCGGTTTTGGCCAGCTGATCAGCCAGGTCATTTCCAGTTTTGTCTGGTCCCTCTACTTTAGAATGACCCTTGATCTTTTTCCAGCAGATGGTCATCCCATTCGAGGTGACCAGATCATCAATATTTTGGATTAGTTTCCCATGTTTCAATGGTTTGTTATTAGCACATAGCATGCCTCTGGTTTTCCAATTAACCAGGTGCTCCACAAACCCGTTCTGTACATAATCATCTGTGATTATGGCCAGTTCGTGGAGTTGGTGTTGGACAGCAGTGAGGGTGGCTTGATGCACAGCCATCAACTCTGCCATTCGACTACTTCAGGGACCGATTTTGTACCCAGCGGAGGGTTCTGGGGCATCATTCACCCATGCATTCCCTATGTCGGCCACAAGTTCTTTTTCCCCGTTGTTGTCAACATGGTAGAAGCATCCATCCACGTAGACAGTGGACATTCCCTCACACTTGTCTTCTTCAAAGACTTTGTGTGGGGAATTAAGGTATGCCTCCATGTTGTCCTTGATTTTAAGACTTTCATCCTCGAGACAGTTTTCTCTGGCACAATCATGCAAGTCAGCCAGACCTTGCGCGAGGGGACTATTCTTGTTTTGCCCATATCTGACCTCCACAGGAAAGCCTTGCATTGACAGAATCCAGGAAGTAATTCGGGAATTACTCACATTTCCGGCCCGGATTCTGTCACTTTGGAGATATTGCAGAGGCTGGTATGGAGTCTCCACTATGATGTGTTCCCCCTGGATAAACGGGTGGTAATTCTTCAATGCCCACACCGTTGCCAGGAGTGCCTTCTCACAATCATTGAATTTTTCCTCCACAGAGGATAAAGTTTTACTCGCATAGGAGATTACTTTATTGACCTTGTCATGCTTTTGATATAATAATGCAGTCAAGCATGTATTTGAGAACCCTGTCTCCAAGAAGAACTCCTTGTTTTTGACAGGGGAAGCTAGGCAAGGCGCTTGTGAGAGGCTTCTTTTGAGTTGCCTTACTCCCTCGGCTTGTTCTGGACCCCACTCCCACTTGACCCCCCCCCTTTCAAAAGATGGATCAGGGGTCTTGTGATCTCTGTGTAGTCCTCAATGAACTTTCTGCTGTAATTAGTCAGTCCAAGGAGGCTCCTTAGTTCCCACAGAGTTGTGGGGTCTTTTAATTTCTGAAGTGCTTCCACTTTCTTTTCCTGGGGACAGAGACCCTGAGGAGTAATCTCATGCCCCAAGAAATTGACACGGGTTCTGCACCACTGTGATCTCCGCTATGTGTTCCTCCACAGTTGAGCTTTTGACTAAAACATCATCTACATAGGCCAGGTTACCCCTTTCACCCAGGTCGGGCATGGCCTTGTGTAGAAAAATGTTCAATTCATTTCCGGAGTTGATGTATCCTAAGGGAGTCGGGGTCATGTGGACTGCTGCCCCCCGAAGGTGAAAGCCAGCTTGTATTTGTCCTCCCTACTGACAGGTACAGTCCAGTACCCATTGGTCAGGTCTATTGCAATGACTACCTGTGACCCCTGGACCTGGGCCAGCCCTTGGTCAATGTAGGGAAGAGGCCATCGGGAAGTATGGACCTGTTTGTTGAGCTCCCTTTGGTCGGCACAGAGTCTCCACTGGCCGTTTGGCTTCAAAATCCCCATCACCGGATTATTGAAGGTGCTGTGGACTGGACGAATTATCCCATAGGACTCAAGGTTCTTTATTATTTCAGTAAGGGACTCAATTGATGCGAGAGGCAATCGATATTGCTTCACTAACACTGGAGTCATGCCAGGGTCCGTGGGAATTGTTGTGTGGATGTCGGTGCGACCATAGTCATATGAGTCCACTACAAAGAGATCTTGAAAATATAAGAAAACTTGTTTCCATTTTTGCTTTTGCTCCAGAGTCTCACAGGCATCAGCAAGGTTGACCCTCTCTTCAACCATCTGCTTGAAGCCTGGAAAGACTTCCAGTTTTGCTATCTCAGTTGCCTCCTCCAGCTGGGTGGAGAAGTCACTGGTCAAAGTGCTGATTTGGACTGGTGGCTTCAGGTGGGGAAGGCAGTCCTCGCGGACTTGGAATATCATCTCATCCCTCCCGAAGTCACAGGTCACATCTTCCTTACCATAAGGGCAGGAAGTGTACACCAGGAAATTCCCCCCAAGCCGGGTAAAGATCCTGTCTGGTGTTGTGTCATCGTCACTATCACTGTCAAAACAGTCCTTGGGGATTGGTCCTAACAGTTCATTATCTAGATCTATGGAAAAATGTCGGTCATCAACCGCCATTCCAATAATGGTGCCTGCGGCTAGAGTGGTACTCTTTATGTCGCTGTTATCCTCCTCTATTGGAATGGTGTTGTGTTCTGTATTGACTAGTGGTGTTGGGTTTACCCCCAAGCCTTGCTGTTGGAAGTGAGCATTCAGATGAATATAGGCGTCAGGGTTTTTCAGTTTCTGTCCTCTTTTAACTTTCACTTCCAGTGAGAATTGTCGGGTCCTTTCTGGGATGGTGACGTCCTCTCCAATCTGAATTTCAACTGCATAAGGCAGCAGTTGAGCTGACCTAAATGCTTTCTCTGGGTCATCAAAGTCCATGGGATTACCCGCTAATCAGTACCAGGCTTTGAAGTTTATTAGGTCCAAACTAATGGCAAAGCGATTGAGAATGTCACTGCCTAAGTAAAATGCGGCAGGGACATCTCGCACGACCCAACAATTATGGACTATGCTCTTGTTGCCTATGGAAATTCTGCGCATACACCTGCTATGCAGGAGATGTTTGGAAGGTGACAGCTAGATATGGGGGAAGCTTTCGGTTCCCCTGGCTCTGATTCTGGGCTGCCCCCCCCTTTTTGGAGACAGAAACCAGGATGGGTTTGAACCAGGGGATTTTCATGCTAGTGATTCTGGAGTTTGATAAAGGGCAGTGCTAACTCAGTCCCCACATCTACCCAGTCTGGATGTGAATCCTTTGGGACCCATTTTTCTTTGGGAGGAGTTCCCCCATCCCTGAAGGAGAAGATCCTTTTCCCAGGATCCTCTGAGGATCCCTCTCCTTCAAACTGGAAGATTTGTACCTCCTCCTCCTCAAAATGGGTCTTTTTGGGCTCTTTATTTCTCCTACCCCCTCTCTGCTCCTTGAGTTGCAGACTTTCAGGGGCAGGAGATTCTGGTTCCGGTTCGTGGGTTTCCAGGGGCTTTTTACAAGTGGGAAAGGAAGCTTCCTCCAAGGCTTTACACCCCCTTCCCCTTGTGCCTCCTCCCTGTGAACCGGTGGGTCGTCGAGGTTCTTCCCCCGTCATTGCTCTGGAGCACCAGGTCCTGGATTGGAGGCATTCTGCGCCGCCATGCTCATCTGAGGGTTCTGTTGAACCCTCAGCATGCGACCCAGATCCTGTGCCATGTCTTGGACCTGGTGCTCTAGTTGTGACACACGCTCTGGCTGGTACGGGGTCCTCATGTCTCCCCTGGGCTGATCCCGGGAAGGGTAGCTATCCCTTCTCCCAAAATACCCCAGGTTAGAAAGGTTTGGGTACCCCTCCACCCTTGGCCTCCCCTCTCTGGGATTTGGCTGTCTGGGCTCAGGAAAGTGGGGAAAGAAGGATGGATTGTCTTGAGGGTTAAAGTTTGGCGGGTACCTTGGAAATAAATTTTGTCCAGTTTTGGGGGGATTACTGCCTTCTGGGGTAAGTGAGGAGGGAAGTTCCCTGGGTTAGCTGCTGTCTGGTTGGACCCCCCCCACTTGGGCCGGAGGAGTCCACATATAACCCAGGATGAGTATATTCCCCTTGTAGCGTGGGCTGATGTAGTCAGGAGAGTTAGGGGTCCCATTTGTGGGATTGCCTCCCTGGTTCCCTGTTTGTGATTGACCCGAGGGCCTTCTGGGTTTGGGGTTGTTTTGATTCTGTGCGGGCAGGTTTTTAGGCCCCCCCCATCTCTAAATCTAAAATGGGGGCAACCTTTTCTTCCGCCACTTTAGCAGTAGCAGGGGTGTTGGTTGTTTTGGAGCTTTTGGGATTATTTTTATTTTCCACTGGCTTTTGCATCTCATAAATGTGCGTGGCTTGTTCAATGACCCAGTCTAGTGATCTTTTCTTGTGAAAGTCTCTCACTAGCTGGGTCATGATGTACTTAGGGAGAGCATGGAAGAAAGTATTTACAAACTCTTTGATGTCAGTGCGCACCCATCTAGTGGTCTGCACAAAGGCACGCTTTAACTCTTGAACAAATTCTTGTGGGGCCTGATCTTCCCCATATTGCAAGTTATAGGCTGCTTTGCGAGCCTCCTGAGGATTCCTGTGAATAGAAATATGTTTCAAGATGGCCGCCCTATAGGTGGACCATCTGGAATTATTCTGATCCTCCAGCCCCGCAAAGAAGCTGGAGTACTCGGGAGAAAATGTCCACTTTACATATTGAATACAGCTTTGGCTGTCCTTCAAATAGAAAGTGGCCATCATTTGTTCAAACAGCTCAAGGTGCTCCCAAACCGAATAATTTGCATTCTTATGATGGGGCGTGATGACGATCCTAATGGCTTTGATTTGTTTTAGGGGATCCTTGAGCAAGGCCCTCTTGACCTTGTTGGCTTTCTTAGTTCGGGTGACCCTGGCCCACTCATCCTCTGACTCAGAGGCACTGCTACCTGTCTGGTCTTCTAGGCTCTCCCGGATTCTTTGAGCTAGGGAATGGCTGGCAGAATGTGGGGGCCTAATTTCTTGAGTCCTGTGGTGCTCAGAAGAGTCTTCTGATTCTTCCTTGCTCCCAGGATTGGTGGAGTACCCCCCATCCCCACCCACTGTCCTAGCTGGGAAGAGGTTTTCAGGATGCCCTTAGTGGGCCTATTCTCGTGGAGTTCACCACCAAATTTTACCATCTGGTCTCTGGGTAAATTATATTTTTGAAGATCCATTTCTCTGACCCTCGCCTCCTTGGAGTCTCCCTGATCAGAGAAGATGGCCCTAGTACTTGGGAAACCATACACAGATGCCCGCCCATCCATTCCTAGGAGGTGCTGATCTATGAGCCCCATATTCCTCATTGGATTGAAGTCTGCCATCCCCGTGGCCCTTGGCTCATGTGTGCTAGTGGACATGGGGGTGGCAGAGTCCAGGGAGTTGGAGATGAAAGTCTCTGGTACTAGGGTTCCTGAGGTTATGCTCGGGTGTTTCCCTCTCTCAGCGGACCTCCCCTCTCTCAGACCCTACTCCCTGTTGCCATGCAAGAATCTGTCCCTTTTGCTCTTCTATCAATGCCTTACTAGCCTCTATTAGCTGTTCCTTCATAGCCACCTGTCTGTGGAGCCTGTCATTTTTCTCACAGAGAGCCTCATTGTCTCTCTGTGCTTCCTGGGTAATTTTAGAATATTTTTTTTCTTTTTAATTATTTTATTAACAACACTCCAAACATTACAAACAATAAGGACATCCATGTTTCAACTTCACAAGATTACATTACAAATTAAGCGTTTCAGTCCTCCCCCCTCTGACACCTTTAACTCGAGCCCTACTTCCATGTCATCGTCCTGCTTCTCCTTCCATTATTTCTTCTGTGTCATTATCACTGTGGTCGGCCTGGGAGGGTCCCACCATCGAGGCCACCAATTGTCTCCATGCTATTAGGGGTCCCACTCCCCCCCCTACTGACTGCTTCATACCACGCAGCAGTTTCTGCTTCCGCCCACTTCATGAGGTCCGCCAACCACATCTCGATTCTAGGCCGTTGGGCTGCCTTCCAGCCCATTGCAATTCTCCGTTTGGCCAGGATGTAGGCCAGGTCTTTCATCTTACTGATGTGCTTCAGGTTGTGTGGTCTGGTAAATCCCCCAAGCATGCATGCCCAAGCTGACTCCACCTCCAGCATAATCCCCTTTCCCGCTAAACGTATCTTCAACTCTGTCCAGAACCTTCCCACCTCTGGCAAGCCCAAAACATGTGTAACATCCCAGCTCCCCCCCCCCCCCGCACCGAGGGCATTTCTGTGCCATCGGGCGTCCAAACCTGCAATTTTACTGGGGGTCATATATGCTCTTTGAGTGACATATAATTGGATCTGCTGAAGCCTCGCCTTTCGGGACACCTTCTTGTGATACCTTTTGGGCTCTATCCCATTGCCCGTCCGACATGGGTTCTCCCACCTCCTCTTCCCAGTCTCGCCTTAATTGCAGCAGCTCCTTTCCCAACCTAGTCCCCAGTAGTTCATATAGGCGAGATATTTCGTGCCCACCCTCCGAGATATCATACATTGTCTCAATGGTTGCATCGGGTTGTTCCGCAAGCACTGCCTCCGGCCACCTTTCTCGCACCCGTTTAATAATTCTGGAGTAAGTGATGTGTTGGCCTTTGTGTACCCCGGTGTCCTACATTAGCCTCTGAAAATCCAATGCCACTCCCTCCTGCCAAATGTCTCTGAGGGTAGCCAGGCCCATCGGTTCCCAGTATCTACGGACCCCTTTTATCATTTGGGTGTAACGCTCACCTGGTATCCACGGGGACTTCACTCTGCCTGTTCTGACCTCTTATGACCTTGAACCCTTCCCTGGAGTCTACTCGACTGAAGACTGGGCCTGAAACACAGGATTGGTAGAGTTTAACTCCCTATTGTCTCTGTGTGCTTGAACCCCTTCTTCCACGGGGTCCAACCCTTCCCTTTGATCCACTGCTCACCTTGTTTTCTTGGAAAGTGTGCTTTCCGTCCTGCTTTCAGCACAGGGGCGCGTTGATTGATGCGGGCTCGTTGCTGCCTAGTTACTTCACTGGAAAGAGTCTGACAGGTAAGTATAATTAGTCTTTTGAACAGTTCTCTAACTTCGTTCCTTTCCTTCTTTAGATGATGGCCGGCGTCCGGGGATGGCGATGTGCTGCTGAGAAGAGTAGCGCTGAAGGTGAGTGAGAGGGCGATGCGCGATGCGACCCTTTTGTATTTGTATTGAACTGAGTTATTTTTTTGTGTCTTTTAGGTGCTGCAACGTTTTCAGCGTGGATGCTGGTTGTGAAGAAGAAATGCAGTGAGTAAGCGCGGTATGTAGCGCCTCTAGATGTTTCCACGCTAACCTGGAGTGTCTTTTCCCTCTTGCAGATGGATGAGAAGTTCCGGAGACAGAGTTCCCCCAGAGCGGCTGGGATTTAGGTAAGCGTTTGAAGCTCGTACAGTCTTTAAAAATAAGCGAAGATTTGCTGAAGGCTTACTAATGCCTTTTTTCTGTTCTTTTCCCTTTTCCTTAAGAAGCGACATGCCGGGATGGGAATGACACCGCCGAAGATGCCCGCAGAACAGAAGAAGCCATGAATGATGGGCAGAAGCGCCGCAAGGTAAGGCTGTTCCTAACGGTGTTCTTGTTCTTGCAGGAGCTGAGTGCAGAAGAAAGATGCAGGCCTACTGGAGACCAATACGAACACAGTGAATGTCACGCTGCAGGTGCAGAAAACACAAAGCATGTTTCTCAGCCTGGGCATGGCTTAAATAGTCTCTGAGTATCCCAGGTGTCTCTGGGCTGAACCATACCCAAAAGACTAGACTGCACATGCAGTTCTGGGAACCGAAATATGTGGGGGCATCCATCTTGTCCCCATAAATGCACTACAAGTCCAATCCCAAATGTTATCCTATGGAGTGAGTGAGTCTAGTGCCACAAGCGCCAAGTCTGTCTCCAAGTGGGTCTTTGGAGGGATGGAGAGGCCCTTGAGGGCCATATAGGTGATCGTGGCCTGGCTCCAGCCTGACATCTTGGAGGGCTGGGGACATGAGGGGCAGGAATCATGATATTGGGAGTCCTCTCCGCATAGCGCCACTAGCGGCATCTGCAGGGAGCATGGGGCTGGGACTCCCACAATTTGCCATTCTCTACGTCACATTTCCCAACCAAGCACCAACAGCCTCGCCATACCTAGTACCTTTTGGTTTGGGCAACCACACCG
Organism: Ambystoma mexicanum; assembly: GCF_040938575.1. NCBI lineage: Eukaryota > Metazoa > Chordata > Amphibia > Caudata > Ambystomatidae > Ambystoma > Ambystoma mexicanum. The sequence goes on from NC_090922.1 coordinate 1,305,174,931, forward strand.
TCTCTCTGAGAAAGAGGGGGGCGGTGTCCTTACATAACAGCCTGGCTTCAGCCGTTTCTTCCTCAGACAACCATCTGGCCACATATTGCAGCTGTCCCGCCTAGTAGTATAACTCAAAATTCGGCAGGTTTATACCCCTCTTGTCACACGAGTTTTGTAGTTTCCAGAGGGCCACCCTGTTCCTGGAATTGTGCCATATGAAACCCCTGCACAGGCTGTTGAGTTTAACAAAAAAGCGTTTAGGGATCACATGCAGGATTTTTACAAAAAAGTGTAACAATCTGGGCAGGACCACCATCTTAATCAGGGGCGCTCTACCCATCATGGCCAGGGGTAATCTGGACCAAAATCCCATGCTATTCTTAAAACCTTCAACTGCCTTTTCTGTATATTGTGTTTATGTTCCTCTCCCGTCGTGTGGTATACATCAATACCTAAGTATCGGAAAGTCTCAGTATGCCATGGTATTGGCAAGACCGGTAGGCTCCTCGGTAGGACACGCCTGTACCTCCCCAGGGGGAACATGCTAGATTTCTTGGGATTCACTGCTATGCCCGAGCGGGTGGTGTATCGTTCCATCACCTCCAGGACATATTCTAGGTTATCCTCTGGGAAGCGCAGATATGGCAGTATATCATCGACATACAATGATATGAGATGCGAACCTCCCGCCGTGTGGATCCCTATCTCCTCGTATTGTCTGAGGCAGACTGCCAGTGGCTCCAACGCAAGGATATACAGCATGGGCGACCAGGGGCAACCCTGTCTAGTGCCCCTGCTCAGTTGCCATTTGTCTGAGATTTTAGCATCCGTTTTGACCCTTGCAATTGGGGAACTGTATAACTTTTTGACCCACCTCAGGTACCCTGGCCCCATCCTATATTCTCTCAGAGCCGCTAGAAACCAAGGTCATCTGACTGAGTCGAAGGCCTTAATGGCATCCAGCGAGACAATTACCAGTTCGCCGGGGTCCTTCTCTGTTTGGTCGATAATGTGGTGAAGTCTCCTATGATTATCGGTTATGTTCCTGCCAGGCACGTATCCTGTTTGGTCAGGGTGTATTAGTTTACCGATGACTCGCTTAAGCCTATTCGCCAGCACTGCTGTGAGGATTTTGCTGTCTTGGTTAAGCATCGATAGGGGTCTGTATGACCCTCAGTCTGTGCTTGGCTTACCTGGTTTTAAGAGCGGGATGATCACCGCCTCCCGTAGGGACTCCGGCATCCTACAGTGCTCAAACGCCTCATTAAGCACGGCCAGCAGCGGGGGAGCAACTCTTGTTTGTATGCTTTATAGAATTTGCTGGGGAGCCCGTCCGACCCCGGGGCTTTGCATGTGGGCAGGTGCTGAATCACTATCTCTAGTTCTTCTGATGTGATTGGGGCGTCCAGATCTGCACGCTTCTGATCGTCTAATTTGAGCAAGCCTATGTCCTCTAATGTTTCCTGAATCTCTTGCTCCATTTCATCCCCTGCGTCCCCATAGAGGTGTTTATAGTATCTAAGGAACTCTTCGTTTACTCCCTCCTGGGTATCTTTGCTCTGGCCCTCATCCCCTCTGATTTTCCTGATCACTGGTTGTGATGTTTCATTTTTATATAACCAGGCCGGCAGTCTACCCGGCTTGTCTCCTCCCGCGTGCTGCCTTGCGACATATTTCTTATAGCTCAACTTACATAATCTATCCCAGTGCTCCCTGCTGGCTTGTTGTAGCCGCATCATCCTTGCCTTATCCTCCTGTGAGGTACCCCCTTTACGCATCATGTCTTCCAACTCCCTCTTTGTTTCTTGCAACTCCCGTTCTATGCCCCCTTGGAGCCCTCTGGATTTTGATATGGCTACGCCCTGCACTACTACTTTGAATGCCTCCCATAAGGTTCCCACCGATTGAACGCTTCCGGTGTTAGTGTCGAAATACTCAGTAATTGCCTCCCTCAGGTCATCCCGGAATCCCGAGTCCTGCAGGGCCTCAGCTCTGAGCTTCCATGTCAGGATTCTCGCTCTAGGGGGCTGATGTCGCCACTCCAGGATTAAGGGGGAGTGGTCAGAGAGCACTCTGGCCTTATACTCAGCACCCGTCATTTCTCCTACCGATTCAGCAGCAGCAAACATATAATCCAGCCTCGTGTGCAAGTTATGTGGGGCTGCGTAATGTGAGTACTGCCTATCTGCTGGGTGTAGCTGCCTCCAGACATCTTTGTGTCCAAAATCTTTCAGCAGGGCCTGCAGCGCCTTTGCGACCGGAGTGGGTTTGTCTGGTCTACCATCTGATCTGTCCATTTAGGATTTAATGTACAGTTAAAGTCCCCTCCCTATAGGATCGCTCCGCCCAACAGGGGGCTAATTTTGCCATATAGGGTCCTGAAGTAAGCCGCTGTATCTTGGTTAGGGGCGTATAAGTTTATGATGCTCACTTCCCTGTTTTCCAACATCCCCCGCACTACTATCATTCTGCCTTCTGGGTCCGTTGTGGACTGAATCAGCTGAAATGGTACATGCGGTGCCACCCATGTGATGACTCCCCTCGCATAAGATGAGTATGCGGCTCCCGTAGTGCACTCTCTCCACTTTCTCTTAACCACCTCCAGCTTCTCCCTAGTGAGGTGGGTTTCCGGTAACAATGATATGTCAATCCTCATCCTTCTTAGGTACATCATCACTTTATTACTCTTCGAATAGCTGTTGAGGCCCCTCACATTCCAAATGACTACTCTGAGGCTACCCAACGCCATCTCTGGGATATCCCGCCTCCCCCCTCAGTTTCTCCTCCCGCCTGATTTGACACAAGATTTGGCTCGTTTCCCTTCCGCTTGCAACAAAAACTCCCCAACTAACCCCCCTTCGCCCCTACACAACTATGAAACACTGCACACAATCCCTTCCCACCCCCTCCCCAACCCAACCCAACAAATGCCCAGCTCCATCCCTGGATCTCAGGCTCCCCTGCATTTGGACCTGCCTCGGAATGCCGAGGGCAGGAACCCGGCAGGATGTCATCAGTCTACCGGTGACCCAACTAATCTATTCACTGTGGGGGTATGAAGGCTTGTCCCGTCAGGCTCCTACAACATTAGCTAAGTCTCCCGTGCTCAAGGATCTTGCCTATGTGTGTAGCCCTAGTAGCACGCCTCCTGCAGGCGTGGTATACATATACATATGTATACCACGCCTGCAGGGTATACATATACTAGGGCTACTAGTATATCAAGTACTATATTCAAGTCCCAATGTCATAGACTGCGACACCCTGGGTGCCACAGTCGCGTATTACTTATCTGCGCCGTCTTCCTTCTGGGTGCCGACTCTTGGGGGCAGCTCAGCGAGTCTAACCATTCCATAGCGTCCTAGTAATTTTAGAATGTTGGGCCAATCTTTGCTGCAGGAGGGTTACCTCCTGAGTCCTGTCCTTAATGGCCTGGTCCTTCTTGGCTAAAGCATCTTCCACCCTCCTGGCGTGCTCTAACAGTTTTACATGGTCTTTTTGGAGTTAACCCAGTCCCTGAAGGGCCAGGTGATTTTCTTCCATTTTGGCTTTTAAATAACTGATCTCCCGGCCTAAGGTATCCCTTTCCTGAATGAGAGTACCCCTCTGTGCAGCCAGGTCATCCCTTTGTTTTTGAATTGCACCAGCTTTCTGGCGCTCTTCATCAAATTCTGACTGGGTGTCAAGGTCTTTGAGAATTAATTTACTATTTTCTTCCTTTTCTTGGTCTGGGTGGTTTTGCAGGCTGACTATCTGCTCTGCACATCCTCTATTGTAGTTGAGTTGCTGCTCCAGTTTTTGTTGGCTCCGTAGTAGGGAGTCCAAACTTTCTTGGCACTCTTTCTGCAGCGCCAGTACTTTGGTATCCTGCTCTACCTTCTCCTACTGCAGGATATCCAAATCTCCTTTTATTTTTATCAGGTGCTGCCTGGTTTCATTTTCTTTGTAGCCTTTGCTGGGCTTTTTCTAGTGATTGGACACGCCTATTTGCCAGATCTAGGTTTTCAGCATATTTTTCCTGTATTGCTCCAATATGGAGGTACAGATGTGCCGCTATTTTGGCGATTTTACTTTGCTCTTCTTTTACCTTAAGGGCCATGTACAGTTCACTCAGTGCCATGTGTAATAGACTGTGATCCTGCCATAGGCCCAATCATGTGGCAGTGACCTGTTCTTTAATTTCCTGCAACCAAACATTCTGATCCTGTTCTGTCCATTCACCCCTGACAAATAATTTATGCAGTAGGTGTTCCCTTGGCATATTAATTTCTACCAGGGTCACCATTCCGGAAATATTAATTTCCTTTCTGACTTACAGAAGTTATTTTATTCTTGCAAACAGACCAAATTCCTTAGAGTGTTCCTATTGAAGGGTGCTTTTCACAGTGTAGCACAGTGTGGTAGCCCAACAGGGTTTATGTACCCCGTCAGTTAGCACGCAGTATTAGACTGTCACAAGTGGTATGTCTAATTCAGAAATATTGTGACGAGCCCCCAATCTTGTAAGTAATTTCAATCCGGCACTTCACCTAAGTCAATGCCTAGCGTGGAATGCACAACTAAAACCCTTATTTATTTATTTATTTATTTATTTGTGTCTAAAGGTTCTTTTATTCTGAACGATGTACCACTTATATCACGCCCCTCTCTTTGAACCCCCTCGGTCACACCGAACCAGGAATCGGGCTGGTTTGCAAAGTTTAAATATTTATTTATATTTCACAATATAATCACACTATTTTTAATGGGGATACAATAATCACCAATGGGGTGATGTCACACTAAACAATCTCTTTAATCATAAGGAGTAATAATGAGCAACAACAATGTAGCACAGAAAGAATACATTTGGGTGTATATTCAAATCAAATAGCAGTGTGGTTACTATTTCCCCCTGCACACCCCTCAACCCACCAATATGCAATGTAGAGAGATCGGAGGAGAGAGAACAGGTTTCAGGAATGCAGAATTCAAGCAAATATATCAATCCCAAATTCCCCCCAGCAAACACAAGAGAGTAACAGAACTGATTGGCAAAACTGTCACAATGGTTTTAAAGTTGGCTTGGAATGGAATGGGGAAAACACTAAAAATGGGCTTAAATCACTGAAATTGTTGAAATTCTAATGGGTGCCACTTTATCCGGTTGTAGACAACCACTAGCAATGATTTGAAAGCAATTAGCAATGGGAAAACTTAATTTTGAGGTCGGGTGCAATGAAAAGCTATTTCACACGTTATAGAAATCTCCTGAGACAAAATTTGCGGCAAACTTTTCCATGCGTTGTAATCGCGATCGCGGGAGAACTATAAGGATTTGGGATGCGGTTTTGGGAAAGTTTAGGATGTTAGCTACAAGCAGACACTTAAATTTACAGGTTAATTCATAGAATTTCGCAGAAAAGTGTTGCAAGCGGCTGGCGCAGAGTGTCCGCGTGCGATTGTCTGTGCCAGGCGCGTGCGCCAAAACCGATTTCCGCGCACAGCGTATTCATGGATTTTAGGCTCCCAAACCAGCCGTGGCACAGAGTATCGCAGTGACCCTGCAGAAGCGCCAGTAACGCCCCCAAGAATGCCCTCGCGCAAGGAAAAGCCATCAAAATCGCTAAATCATTGCAAAGGGCTGCGCTAACCCTGGACCAGTTTACAGGGCTGCCAAACAAGGAACGCAAAGCGGGTAACGTTTATATCAGGGGTACGCGGGAAGTTTTACACGCGATTAGCCAAGGTACGTGTATTACAGGGGTACGCGGGAATTATCACACGCGATTTGGCTGGGTACGTGTATGACAGGGGTACGCGTGAAGTTTTACACGCGATTAGCCAGGGTACGTGTATTACAGGGGTAGGCAGGAATTATCACACGCGATTTGGCTGGGTACGTGTATTACAGGGGTGCGCGGGAATTATCACACGCGATTTGGCTGGGTACGTGTATTACAGGGGTGCGCGGGAAGTTACACACGCGATTAGGCTGGGTGGGTCCTCACAGGTGTTCCCTGTACACCCTCCACGGCCCCTGCAGGCAGCCCACAAAACAGGGGACTACCCTGCACACCTGCTCATGTCTCCCACCCCCCACCCCCCCAGCAGTGTGGGGCATCCTCCACCAGACCCCCACTCATGTCCCCTATCACCCCCACCCCCAGCAGTGCAGGGGCAGCCTCCACCAGGCCCCCACTCATGTCTCCCACCAACCCCACCCCCCAGCACTGTGGGGCAGCCTCCACCAGGCCCCCACTCATGTCCCCTATCACCCCCACCCCCAGCAGTGCAGGGGCAGCCTCCACCAGGCCCCCACTCATGTCTCCCACCCACCCACACCCCCCAGCCACCATGGGCAGCCCCCACCAGGCTCCCACCCATGTCTACCACCACCCCCACTCCCCAGCACTGTGGGGCAGCCTTCACCAGGCCCCCACTCATGTCTCCCACCACCCCCAGCCACCATGGGCAGCCCCCACCAGGCTCCCACCCATGTCTCCCACCACCCCCACCCCCCAGCAGTGCAGGGGCAGCACCACCAGGCCCCCACTCATGTCCCCTATCACCCCCACCCCCCAGCAGTGCAGGGGCAGCCTCCACCAGGCCCCCACTCATGTCTCCCACCACCCCCACCCCCTAGCAGTGCAGGGGCAGGACCACCAGGCCCCCACTCATGTCCCCTATCACCCCCACCCCCCAGCAGTGCAGGGGCAGCCTCCACCAGGCCCCCACTCATGTCTCCCACCACCCCCACCCCCTAGCAGTGCAGGGGCAGCACCACCAGGCCCCCACTCATGTCCCCTATCACCCCCACCCCCCAGCCACCAGGGGCAGCCTCCACCAGGCCCCCACTCATGTCTCCCACCACCCCCACCCCCCAGCAGTGCAGGGGCAGCCTCCACCAGGCCCCCACCCATGTCTACCACCACCCCCACCCCCCAGCAGTGCAGGGGCAGCCTCCACCAGGCCCCCACTCATGTCCCCTATCACCCCCACCCCCCAGCAGTGCAGGGGCAGCCTCCACCAGGCCCCCACTCAGGTCTCCCACCCACCCCACCCCCCAGCCACCATGGGCAGCCCCCACCAGGCCCCCACTCATGTCTCCCACCACCCCCACCCCCCAGCAGTGCAGGGGCAGCCTCAACCAGGCTCCCACCCATGTCTACCACCACCCCCACTCCCCAGCACTGTGGGGCAGCCTTCACCAGGCCCCCACTCATGTCTCCCACCACCCCCAGCCACCATGGGCAGCCCCCACCAGGCTCCCACCCATGTCTCCCACCACCCCCACCCCCCAGCAGTGCAGGGGCAGCACCACCAGGCCCCCACTCATGTCCCCTATCACCCCCACCCCCCAGCAGTGCAGGGGCAGCCTCCACCAGGCCCCCACTCATGTCTCCCACCACCCCCACCCCCTAGCAGTGCAGGGGCAGGACCACCAGGCCCCCACTCATGTCCCCTATCACCCCCACCCCCCAGCAGTGCAGGGGCAGCCTCCACCAGGCCCCCACTCATGTCTCCCACCACCCCCACCCCCTAGCAGTGCAGGGGCAGCACCACCAGGCCCCCACTCATGTCCCCTATCACCCCCACCCCCCAGCCACCAGGGGCAGCCTCCACCAGGCCCCCACTCATGTCTCCCACCACCCCCACCCCCCAGCAGTGCAGGGGCAGCCTCCACCAGGCCCCCACCCATGTCTACCACCACCCCCACCCCCCAGCAGTGCAGGGGCAGCCTCCACCAGGCCCCCACTCATGTCCCCTATCACCCCCACCCCCCAGCAGTGCAGGGGCAGCCTCCACCAGGCCCCCACTCAGGTCTCCCACCCACCCCACCCCCCAGCCACCATGGGCAGCCCCCACCAGGCCCCCACTCATGTCTCCCACCACCCCCACCCCCCAGCAGTGCAGGGGCAGCCTCAACCAGGCCCCCACCCATGTCTACCACCACCCCCAACCCCCAGCCACCATGGGCAGCCCCCACCAGGCTCCCACCTATGTCTACCACCACCCCCACCCCCAGCACTGTGGGGCAGCCTCCAGCAGGCCCCCACTCATGTCTCCCACCACCCCCACCCCCCAGCCACCATGGGCAGCCCCCACCAGGCTCCCACCCATGTCTACCACCACCCCCACCCCCCAGCAGTGCAGGAGCAGCCTCCACCAGGCCCCCACCCATGTCTACCACCACCCCCCAGCAGTGCAGGGGCAGCCTCCACCAGGCCCCCACCCATGTCTACCACCACCCCCACCCCCCAGCAGTGCAGGGGCAGCCTCCACCAGGCCCCCACCCATGTCCCCTATCACCCCCACCCCCCAGCAGTGCAGGGGCAGCCTCCACCAGGCCCCCACTCATGTCTCCCACCCACCCCACCCCCAGCCACCATGGGCAGCCCCCACCAGGCTCCCACCTATGTCTACCACCACCCCCACCCCCCAGCACTGTGGGGCAGCCTCCACTAGGCTCCCACTCATGTCTCCCACCACCCCCACCCCCCAGCCACCATGGGCAGCCCCCACCAGGCTCCCACCCATGTCTACCACCACCCCCACCCCCCAGCAGTGCAGGGGCAGCCTCAACCAGGCCCCCACTCATATCTCCCACCCCCTACCCCCACCCCAGCAGTGTGGGGCACCCTCCACCAGGCCCCCACTCATGTCTCCCACCACCCCCACCCCCTAGCAGTGCAGGGGCAGCACCACCAGGCCCCCACTCATGTCCCCTATAACCCCACCCCCAGCCACCAGGGGCAGCCTCCACCAGGCCCCCACTCATGTCTCCCACCACCCCCACCCCCCAGCAGTGCAGGGGCAGCCTCCACCAGGCCCCCACCCATGTCTACCAACACCCCCACCCCCCAGCAGTGCAGAGGCAGCCTCCACCAGGCCCCCACCCATGTCTACCACCACCCCCACCCCCCAGCAGTGCAGGGGCAGCCTCCACGAGGCCCCCACTCATGTCCCCTATCACCCCCACCCCCCAGCAGTGCAGGGGCAGCCTCCACCAGGCCCCCACTCATGTCTCCCACCACCCCACCCCTAGCAGTGCAGGGGCAGCACCACCAGGCCCCCACTCATGTCCCCTATCACCCCCACCCCCCAGCCACCAGGGGCAGCCTCCACCAGGCCCCCACTCATGTCTCCCACCCACCCCACCCCCCAGCCACCATGGGCAGCCCCCACCAGGCTCCCACCCATGTCTACCACCACCCCCACCCCCCAGCACTGTGGGGCAGCCTCCACCAGGCCCCCACTCATGTCTCCCACCACCCCCACCCCCCAGCCACCATGGGCAGCCCCCACCAGGCTCCCACCCATGTCTACCACCACCCCCACCCCCCCAGCACTGTGGGGCAGCCTCCACCAGGCCCCCACTCATGTCTCCCCCCACCCACTAGGAGCAGCCTCTACCAGGCTCCCACCCATGTCTACCACCATCCCCAGCCACCAGGGGCAGCCTCCACCAGGCCCCCACTCATGTCTCCCACCACCCCCACCCCCCAGCAGTGCAGGGGCAGCCTCCACCAGGCCCCACTCATGTCCCCTATCACCCCCACCCCCAGCAGTGCAGGGGCAGCCTCCACCAGGCCCCCACTCATGTCCCCTATCACCCCCACCCCCCAGCAGTGCAGGGGCAGCCTCTACCAGGCCCCCACTCATGTCCCCTATCACCCCCAGCCCCCAGCAGTGCAGGGGCAGCCTCCACCAGGCCCCCACTCATGTCTCCCACCACCCCCACCCCCCAGCCACCATGGGCAGCCCCCACCAGGCTCCCACCCATGTCTACCACCACCCCCATCCCCCAGCAGTGCACGGGCAGCTTCCACCAGGCCCCCACTCATGTCTCCCACCCACCCCACCCCCTAGCAGTGCAGGGGCAGCACCACCAGGCCCCCACTCATGTCCCCTATCACCCCCACCCCCCAGCAGTGCAGGGGCAGTCTCCACCAGGCCCCCACCCATGTCTCCCACCACCCCCACCCCCCAGCCACCATGGGCAGGCCCCACCAGGCTCCCATCCATGTCTACCACCACCCCCAGCCCCCAGCACTGTGGGGCAGCCTCCACCAGGCCCCCACTCATGTCTCCCACCACCCCCACCCCCCAGCCACCATGGGCAGCCCCCACCAGGCTCCCACCCATGTCTACCACCACCCCCACCCCCAGCAGTGCAGGGGCAGCCTCCACCAGGCCCCCACTCATGTCCCCCTGCCCACAGGCCCTGACAATCCTCAAGCACGGGCCTCATGGCCAGCCACCACAGCCCAAAGACACAACCAAGTATTACATGTGCCCCTGATACTACTCCAATGGAAACAATGTAAATGAACACATGTGTCTCACACACACACACAATGGTTGCAAGTGAACCTGAAAACCCATATCATGACATGCATGAAAACAATGAGATGAAACCACACATTGAAGAATGAAAAAATCAAAATAATGTATTAAAAACAACAGTAATGGCAATCAAAATTAAACAAAATACACAAGTAAAAAAAAACAAAATTAAGCTGGCTGTCCCTTTTCAAATTAAAATCAATAAATGATAATCCAAAAAAATTTCTTCCAAAGTTCAAGTCCATAAAAAGGAAATGAAGGGAAAAAAGAAATAGAAAACCATTGCTCCGTTGAAAAAAATATTCATAGTAAAAAAAAATATCCAAATGCAAAGTCCAACTATGTACAAAGTATTCAGGGTCCCTCATCCCAACAGAAGAAATGAAACCTACCAAAAAACCTATCTAAAATGGAACTATATACAAAAGGTGGAGCAGTGTCCGTTGACTCCAAATAAAAATAAACTATAAAGGAAACCTATCACTAAATAACTATATACAATGGCGGCGGACCAGTCCAGCGGCTCACTCAGTGGTGTTCCGGGTCAGGGCATCATCAAACTCCTCGTCTATGTCCCGGAGGCGGTCCTGTTCCATGGCCCCGAGGGTCCGCAGGGACGCCGACATGTTCACCTCCAACTCCCTGCGGATTGCCTCGAGGCACTCGGCCCGCCTCAGGGCCCTCCGCATGGAGTTCTCCGCCCTGACCATCGTGAGCCGCGCCTCTTCCGCCCGCCGCCGCTCCGCATCTATGGCGTGGCCCAACCGCTGCCACACGGAGGACACTTCCCGTCCAGGGTCCTCCTGCCCTCCGGCCGATGCCTGCCCCTCCGATGTTGAAGGCCCCGAGCTATCGTGGCTCCCACCTACAGCCTCCTGCTGCTGCAGCTGCTGCTGTCCATGTGCCCTGTCCGATGGTGCCTGCACATCCTCCTCCAGCTGGGGTGCAGTCGTTGATGTGGCCACCCCTGCTGGACGTCCGACTCCCGACTGTGGCAGGGATCTGTTGTCCACCAGCCTGGCCGCACGGTCGGAGGCAGCTCCAAAGGGCACCCAGGTGACACATGGGTGGGAAGATGGCATGGAGGACGACTGGGGCATAGGGGGTTCTGTGGAGGAGGGGGTCGGAACAAGGTCCAGGAAACGGAGGAATCCAGCCCTGGTGAGCTGTCCCAGTGGGTCAACGCAGTCAACGAGCCATGCGAGAAGACGTGCAGACTCATCATGAAAAGACTGCAGGTCAGCTCGCATGGCCCGTTGACGCAACGCCACCCCACCCTGGACAGGCTCAACCTGGTGCAAGATAGCCACATCCACAGGGAGAGGAAGGCCAGGTGTTGTAAGCCAATCCCTCCCTGAGAACGGGTCTGGAGGTAGGCATCCCCGCTGGTGCAAGATGATGCAGTGACAGGAGCAGGGCCAGGATTGCACACAGGCACCTCCGCGGCGGCCTGTGCTGCCTCCTGTCCCTGATCCTGCACTGCACCACTAGCACCAGTGGAATCCCCACCTCCAGACCCCGCCTCTGTCGCTTGCACGGCCTCCTCCTCCTCCAAACCCCCCACCAACCTGGATGACTCCGTGCCATCTTCCTCCGTTGGGCCCTGTGGGGTCCCAGCTGCCCCTTCTGCTGCCGAGGAGTCCAACTCCAACCTCCGCCTCTTGGACCTCCCCTCGGCAGCTGCGGCCTGGGACACGGCACCGGACTCCTCACTCCCCGACGAGATCAGAACCTGGGAGGGGATCCGGGCCTTGCGTCTCCGGCTGGTGGTGCGACCCCTGCCGCTGTGCTCCACAGCACCTTCTCCGCCCTCTTCATCAGTTGACGCTGCAGACAGGGAGAAAGAAAACACAGGCATCAGGGCACTGTATAATGGACTCATACACACATGACAGTTATACATGAGTGGCATTGGTAAACCTCAGACATGGCATCACAATCCCCAACACACATGTCATTTCAACTTGCACACATGAGCCATACCACAGCCATATTGCAACAGCCAGCACCATCCATTCACATACAACGCATGAGCAGCCAAAGGTCATCCACACATCACATGCAACATAGGGAGTGCACTACACATGCACACACACCACCAAACTTGCATGCATGTGTACACCTCCGCCAACTGTCGCAGTGTTCCGATCGACATCCATGTCACACCTGACAATCATTCCTCCACATCCTGTGCCATGCAAGCCCACACACACAAGCACCATCCATGTGTCACACATGAGACCCCTCGCATGTGTCACCCTCACGGCCCTGTACACCCCCCCCTACTTGCCCACATAAAAATACATGTTCAACCTGCACACTCCTGGCACACCACACGCACAGCTTACAATCAGTATGCATGTACACTTACCGCTCGACTCCAGACGGGTCTGCCTCTCAAGGACCTGGACGTGGAGCGCTGGGGATATGCGTTCCCGGACCCTCATCTGATCTTCCGACAAGTGGCCCCGGTGCCCCTTAGCATCCGCTGCCTTCAGGAGGCGCCGGGCCTTGTTGAGGGTCCTGGACCTGAAGTCCTCCCAGCGCTTCCTGACACGTTCGTAGTCGCGGACTGCCACCTCCACCGCGTTGATGGCAGTCACGATGTCCATCCAGATCCGAGTCCGTCCTTCCTTGTCGGCGCGCAACCTTCCGAAGAGGGCATCATACTGCCCCAGGACATGCTCCACCAGGACACCAACTTCGGTGGCAGTGAAGCTGGTGCCCCTCTGCCTCCTTGGCCGGGGGTTGCCACTGGTGCCAGATGTTGCAGTGCCCGACATGGCAACCCCAGAGGCAGGAGTGGGTAGGCAACCGGGTCCTGGGGCTGGGCTGTGGGGCGATGGAAAAGCAGTCGGGAGTCTTCGGTTCCAGCAGGGGTGGTCACAGCAACATCACCCCTGGCTGATGTGCAGGCAGCAAATATCAGGGCACGTGGGCAGCAGGCAGTCAGGCAGCAGCAGATGGCAGGTGGGAGCGTGCTCAGGGCTCTGGGGGCCATTAATTTGGCCTTCTGGGCAGGAGCGTGGTCTTCCGTGTGTGAACGCGTGGCCAGCTTGATACGGAGTGATTTTGCACATGAAAATCCAGCACGTCTGCGTGTAATTCGAGGAAAGGCCCTTAGCGCATAAGCGCGTCAGCACACGTCTGTACATTCATTGGCCCAAAGGCCACCAGCGTATGCGCGTCTATGAAGTCACGTGCACGTTGAATATGGCACATGTTTGAAATGTTGCGTGTTAAAAAAATGAAAGACACGTCCAAGTGTCAAAGCGTGTAATTGGTGGAAATGGCCTTAGCGCGTACACGCGGAAGTGACAAAGCGTGTAATTGGTGGAAATGGCCCTAGCGCGTACACGCGGAAGTGACGCTGGACGTGTGGGCCTGCATAAAAGGTACGTGTAGAACACCATTTCCTTGTACGTGCTTTTCGTGGAGAGCGAGTGGGTGAAATCTGTACTTCTTGTCATTTCACACGCAATTTACTTCACGGCGTTTCAAGTTCATACTCCCTGTTACCTCTGACAGCTTTTTCTCTTTTTTCTCTTTTTCTGGTTTTCCTGGGCCTGTTCCCTCAAATAGCGTTCCCTTCTACTGTTGTCCTGTCTCCTCAGACAGCGTACAATTCTTCTTTTGGCGGGGGTGTTGCCAACGCGCACACGCGCTTCTTTTTCACGCTCTTTTTCCTGGCAGACGGTGAGTCACGCACGTATCTAACATCTGTGCTTGCCCCCTGTGTTGCCTACCCCTTCAGAGGTCATTCTAGGCTGCGTGTGACACGCATACGTTCATTCTTGTGTTACTGGGTGCCACAGCGTAGTGCAGGTTTATTTTTCCGCACACGTGGTCTAGGAGGGGTTGCGTGCACGTTATCTCCCTTTTTTGGGCTTCCTGTGCGTTGCGTGACCCGTCATCTTTCCCCAGGGCTCACATTCAGCCTTGCTAGAGCACTAGGGTACGATTACCATCTGGTACCCAACCCCTTTGACCCCCAATTGCCCAGGACAATAGTTTACAGCCACTCCCATACGCACATTAACATCAGTGCCATGGTTGGGAGGCGAGGAATCCGTAAGGGTGGCAAAGGTGGACGAGCCACAAGTGGTGGCCGTGGTGGATCCGGTAGGGGACGTGGTCGTTACTTGCAGGGTGACCCTGTCCCCCCATGTGTGGAGGACCAGTCAAGGGCACCCATAATCCCTCCCCCGCCCCCCCTGGTTGAGGGTGATGTGGCTGACACCATCCATGCTCAGTCCTTGTTGGACCAGCCCATTGTGGCACCAGACCTGGCTGACTCCATGGCTGACTTCCAGGTCAGCAGGCCTATGACACGTGCGCTGGTGCACGTTGATGTCATCAGGCCACGTGGATCAGGGGCAGCAAGGTCATCTGCTGCCCCAAGTAGGCAGGGTGGAGAGGCTGCAGGGGCAGCTGCGGCTCCATCCACCCCAGCTCTCACACACCCAGCCAGGACAGTGTCGGTCCTAGTCCATCCTGCTGACATTCCCCCTGACACCAACTCCCATGCTGAGTGTGCAATCCCACACTCCTGATACAGAGTCCACCAGGGCTCCTGCCCCTAGTGTCCAGAGCGGCGTAGGACACTCATGATCACCACCATCTTCCAAGCGGAAGAGGAAGAGTGCTCGTCCGGCACAGGCTGATGCCCCAGACACGGCTACACAGTCCGGCCCGTCGAGGAAGCCCAGCTTCACGGATGCCGAACTGAATGCACTTGTCGAGTATGTGTCCGCACATGATAACAAAATGGTCACTGTTGCAGGATCCAAGACCACACCTGCACAACGCCAGGCACACTGGCAGACCGTTGCGGACATCGTAAGTGCCCTTGGAATCGTGAGGTGCACAGTCAATGTTTGCTATAAGCGCTGGAATGACCTAAAGCGCAGGGAAAAGAATAAGCTGGCCTCAAGTCATGCCGCAACTCTAGTGACTGGAGGTGGGTCTCCAGTAGAAGACATGGAACTCACTCCACATGAGTCAGTCGCTGGGACCTACGTCACGGAGGAACAGATCCAAGGCGTGGGAGATCTGCCAGATTATGAGGCATTGTCCGGTGAGTGCACATGCATGTGTGTGTCATCCATGTGCATGGTGTGTGTGTGAGGGCTTTTGTTTGTGTGCCAGGTGAGGGTGTGTGCGCCTGAGTTGTTTGGGTCACCCATGTGCTTCATGCAATACATTCTGCGCAGCAGCATTTGGCCATAGCAGTATCCCTTCTGCCAACAGTAGACATTTAGCCCAACAGCATGCCAGTTGCCCTTGAAGTGTCACCTTGCCACAACATTGTTGCTTATTTTTCTCTGTTCATTCAGGCAGATTGTTTGCATTCCACCACTTTTACTAGGCATTTCTCAGTCCTCTAGTCACATGTCTGACATGGCTATGGTAAAGTGGAGTGACTTTGTTACCTGGATATCATTTGTTTAGACATGTCCCTGTGCAATCGGACCATTTTGGACTGGCAGCTCCAGGTGAAAAATCAGACCTGTTTGAATTAGAAAAGCTATTACATGAGGGAACTGGACTGAATGAATAAGTGCTGCCCGCCTCTCCATCTTCACTCAATAGCAATGGTACATGCCATCTGTGTGATGGCATGTGTATTTCACCTGGCAATCACAGGCCAATGTGTGATGCCACTGCTAGGCAGCATGCAGCAAATGTGTTCAACTTCCATCTTGGTGTCATCAATGTGTGCCATTTTCCTCCCCTTCATACGCAGTGAGGGTGCATGCATGGGAGGGTTTTAGTCATGTGGGACATGTGTCAATCAAGTACTGGTTCTGTTGCTTCTCAGCCCTCATTGTGTGCCATGGTGCTAATGCCTGTTTCCATTTGTTTTCTTTTATGTCTTTGCAGGGGAAGACGCACCTGATACTGCTGGGGTTGTGGAGATGGTGCAGACCCAGGAGGGGTCTGAGGGCCGACCGACCACCAGTGAGGGACGTGGTGTGGTGGTGGGTGAGAACCCACAACTGCTGCAGGTCGTGCTCTCAAGGGGTGTCTCTGGCTGCACCTCCCCCGAGCTGTACTCAGGTGTTGATTCGGATGATGAGACCTACGTGCCGTCGCAGGTGAGTGTTCCTGGGAGGGATTCTGTTCTGTCTGACCCACCTGCACCAGGGTTAGAACCCTCAATGGGGATGTCAGTGTTGGCAGGTACGCCTTTGGTGGTTACGGATGCAGGGTCACACTCCGCGACATCTGATCCTGTTCCTGGGCCAGCAGATCAGAGGGGGAATGCAGTCCTGCAGCCTCAGGCAGTGCCGGCACAGCAAGGCGCAGTTCGGACAGACAGGTGTGGTGCCCGCCGGCGTGGTGGCCGTACGCCACCTGGCAATACCGCATGGGAGCAATCCATTTACGGTATGGCAACCCAACAGGCAGCATCATCAGAGATGATGGCTCAGGCCATGGATAGGGTGGCCACTTCCATTGTCCCCCCCCGAAAGGCTGATGGAGCGACTACAGTAGGCAACCGACTCCATCTGCCAGTCACACAGGGAGGACATGTTGGCGTCCAACAGGGGCAGGCGGGCGGCACTGGCGACTCTGCAGGAAGCCATCTCCATAGAGTCCCAGGGCCACAGGGAAGCCCTGAGGCTGGAACTCCTTCACCTCAGGACGATTCTTGTTGAGCTTGAGGCTTCAACAAACCGAAGGACAGAACAGCAGCTGGAGCGTCTCACCCGTACGCTCTCAGCTGAAATGCAGGCAACTAGGGCGGAGGTCCAGGCATCCCGTGAGTTGTTGCATGGGGACCTCCGCACACTCATCCTCCAGAACGAGACCTACCACACCCGCATGCTTGCAGCCATGGAGGAACAGACTAGGGCCTTGCGTGGGCTGCCTCCCATAGTGCCACCACCTCCGGATGCAGCTGCACAGGGTGAGAATAGCGACAGCAGTGATACTCCCACAATAGGGTAGCCGTGTGGGCCATGAGCCCATGGAGGTGGTTTTTTTTCGCAAGATCCACACAGGTGGGTTTTGGTGTGCACCCTGTCCTCGGACCTCCTGGGTGGCCTCCCTAACCCCCCCGGGCCCATTAATGGCCATTTTTGATTTTTTTTTTTTTTGGGGACAGTGTGTTGCCTTGTGTGGCTCCCGTGGGCATACGCTGCATTGTGGCTGGGCACATGCAGGCTTGTCATGTATTCGGTTCAGATGCTTGGGTTTTTGTCACACACACCCCTCCTGCTTCCCGTTTCCATGGGCTTGCAAAGGGTGTGCCCAAGTGACATTGACGTACATGGTGACATTGGACTCCCACTACATATGTGGGTAGTCTAGTCAATACTGTGTATACATTCCTAGTGCATATTGCTGTTGTGTTGTACACTGCATGTTGCATAGATGTGTAACTCATCATCCATGTCTACCTCCTAATTTGCAGGTCCTTTCCTCATGTCTACACAAGGCCCTCTACTTTGGAGATGGAGTCCATGTTGGCAGCAGTGCACCTACAAGTCTACATGGCGGCACACTGTACAGTTGGAAGTGGTGGGAGTGCAGGCATTTCCAGGTGGTGAGACTACTAATTTCTTACATTCGTAATGTCATGTTAATGGTAGTTTTGAGGGTCAGTAGCTGATAAGTGTTATTGCTAAATACCTGCTCAAGTGTGTTGTTGGTCCTGCATTACTGTGAGCATTTCAGGTGTCGCGAGTTTCAATTAGGGACACTGTACTTTGTGACACTTGTGTCATGTTGTGGGGATTACTTTGTTTACCCGCACATAGCATGACCTGGCATGGTGTGTCGTGTGGCGGTGCTGGGGATGGGTTGGGTGATATGGCACTTTCCTCATGTTGCATTTTGCAAGTGGGTATTCATTTTAGCTGCATGAATGTGTTTTTTCACGAAACTGCATTGGTGGTGTCTGTGTAGGTAGGGATGCACACATTGTAACACTTCCAGGTGAACAATCTCAGGCTGATATGGTTTTGACGGTTGATTCTCCAGACATTCAGGATCATTGTCAGGTTGAGTCATCATTGATTGTCAGATGGTATGTGCCAGGGCAGTGTGCACTCCACAGGGATGTGATTTCTATGTGAAGTAATTAGCCACTAGCTGTGTACGGGCTGCCTCCCCCCGTGCCCTTTCCCCTCCCATGCGCAGCGGGCGTGCATGTGGTTGGGGATGTGGGGGCACCACCATGTCCACGGCCAGGCCCCGGCGTGTTGCAACGTTGTGCAGGACACATGCTGCCACTATGATCCTGCACACTACTGGGGGAGCGTATAACAGCTGCCCGCCAGAACGGTCAAGGGAGCGAAAGCGTGACTTAAGCACTCCGAATGTGCGCTCCACTATGCCCCGGGTTGCAATGTGGGCTGTGTTATATCTTACCTCGGGTGGCGTGGTGGGGTTCCGAATTGGCGTCATCATGTGGGGGCTGAGAGGGTAGGCACTGTCCCCTGTGGAGGTGGTGATGGGTATCATTGGTGGGGTTGTGACCTTGCTCAGTATCTGACATGCATGCATGTGCAGTGGCATTCATACTCACCAAGCAGCCATGTATCGCCATGCCGCCCAGCTTCTAGGTCCCGGCTTAGGGTGGACATTCGGTAAATGAAGCTGTCGTGGGTGGACCCGGGATAGTTGGCATATACTGAGGTGATGATTCCCTTGGCATTACATATTACCTGCACGTTGATGGAATGCCAGTGCTTGCGGTTCCTATAGATGTGCTCAGATGCCCTGGGGGGACGTAGAGCCACATGGGTGCAGTCGATGGCACCTAGCACTTTGGGGAATCGTGCCACACCGTAAAAATCCAGGGCGGCAGCATGCCTTTCTGCAGGTGTTCTGGGCAGGTATATGTGCCTGCGGACTGATGGGCGTGCAGTGATGATGTTCAAGACCTGGTGTAGGCAGCGTGACTGCGTGGCCTGTGACACCCCACCCACTATGGCACTTGTCCGCTGAAATGATCCAGTGGCTAAGAAGTGCAGTACATTGAGGACCTTCTACAGGGGGCTGAGTGCTTGGGAGCACAGGGTGGGTGATGTGAGGTCATCCTCCCACTCACTCACCAGGTCCAGTATTATGTGTGGTGGAAACCTGTACCTCCCATACACCTGGTCATCAGGTATCCCAAAAAGGCTGGTTCTGGGTGTGAAAATTCTGGCCCTGACTATCCTCCTCCTCCTCCTCCTTTGGTAGCCCACGGCCACTGCTGCTAGGAACGGTATATTCATCCTGGCGTCTGAGCTTGTTAGTTTTTTGCGCGCAAATTTATGTGTCGCGGGTCGACGTATGCCTGCTTCCTACTGGCGTACGTGTTTCTTTGCGCGTGTTGTAGGCGAGCGTGTGAAACTTCCCGCGCACCCCTGAAATCCACGTACCCAGGCCAATAGCGTGTGGAAATTCCCGCGCACCCCGGAATACACGTGCGCTGATGTACTCGCGTGTGTAAGTGCCTGCGCACCCCTGAAATACACGTACATAGGCCAATCGCGTGTACGCGCACTTTTGTCCAATTACACGCGATGACACTCTGACGTGCAGTCTTTCCACGTGTGCTCCATCATCATGTGCTATGAGGGAAACACCCGTGCGGGTCACGTCACAGACACGCTTGCGCGCTGAGGGCCTTTGGTCCGATAGAATCGCGTATGCGTGCTGACACGCTTACGCGCTAAGGGCCTTTCCTCGAATTTCACGCTGACGTGCAGGATTTTCACGTGCCAAATCACTCCGTATCAAGCTGGCCACGCGAAAACACACGGAAGACCACGCTCCTGCCCAGAAGGCCAAATTACTGCCCACCAGTGCCCCGAGCAGCCTCCCACGTGCCATCTGCTGCTGCCTGCCTGCCTACCTGCTGCCACCGTGCCCTGCCATTTGGTGCCTGCACATCAGCCATCTGCAGGGGTCCAGTTGCTGTGTCCACCCCTGCTGGAACAGAAGACTCCCGACTGGGATAACATCGCTCCACAGCCCAGCCCCAGGACCCAGTTGCCCACCCACTCCTGCCTCTGGGGTTGCCATGTCGGGCACTTCAACATCTGGCACCAGTGGCAACCCCAGGCCAGAGGGGCACAAGCTTCACTGCCACCGAAGTTGGTGTCCTGGTGGAGCATGTCCTGGGGCAGTATGATGCCCTCTTTGGATCGTCCCGCGCCAGCAAGGAAGGACGGGAGAGGATCTGGGCCGACTGTGTGGTTGCCATCAACGCGGAGGGGGTGGCAACCCGCAACGTCCAGAAGATCAAGAAGCGCTGGGAGGACTTGAGGTCCAGGACCCTCGTGAAGGCCCGGCGCCTCGTGGAGGGGGGCCGGGGCCTCATGAGTTCCATCCAGATGAGGGTCCTGGAACGCGTACGTCCAGCGCTCCACGCCCAGATCTTTGAGAGGGAGACCCGTCTGGAGTTGAGCGGTAAGTGGCCAAGCATTGCTGTGTGAGACAGGGCATGTTGCGGTGTGCTGGTTGTCTGATACTTGCCTGTATGTGTGACATAGGCCATGTACGCATGTATGTGTGCAGGGACATCATGGTAATGCATGTGCGACCAGTATGTGTGAACCACATGGTCGGTGCATGTGTTTAAATGCGACATGGGGAGCCCTATGCAGATTTTACACATGAGAGCATGCCAGTCTCTGTTCCTGGACATGGGTGGGGGTGAGGGATGGGTGCTGATGCCAGGTACATATATGGTAGCCATGTCTGTGTGCCTGACCTGCGTGTCTGTGACTTGTGAATGCCATGGATGCATGACACATGTCTGTGACAATGCACAGATTCACTGATGCAGCCTAGTTATCCTTGTATCTGCTGTGTTTGGGGTGTATGAGGTCAGATGGATGTGACTGAGGTGAAGTGTGTGCATGTGATAGGCATGACCCATGATGCATGTGAGTTCCATATCATTGTATGTTTCAAGAGTCCATTGGACATGTATGGAAATGTCCATGGCATGCACCATGCCTGTTACTGTGTGTGTTTTGCCTGGACTGACCCATGTGTTGTGGAGGGACATGATGGAAGTGTACTTTGACAGTGGTACTCATCTGCTATTGCTTCCTGTCTAGGGGGCCATTGTACAGTACCCTGATGCTTGTGTTCTATGTCTCCCTCTACGCAGCGGCTAGCGAAGAAGAGGGCGGAGACGGCGCTGTGGAGCAAGGCGGCGGGGATGCCCCCACGGCTGCAGCGGAAGGGGTGGGTGAGCCCCCACAGGGGCCTGCTACGGCGGAAGACGGTGAGGAGCCATCCAGGTTGGTGGTTTCCACAGAGGAGGAGGAGGCCGCCACTGAGGCACACATGGGGCCTGGTGGGGGCATCCCTGCTGGTGCAAGTGGTGCAGTCCAGGGGCAGGGGCAGGAGGCAGCACAGGTCACCATGGAGGGGCCTGTGCATGTCGCTGTCCCTGACCCTGTGAGTGCACCACCATGCACCAGCAGGGATGCCCCGTCCCAGGCCCGTCCGCAGGTAGAGGGGATGTCCATGTCACCTGACTCCCCTCCACCTGTGGACGAGGGGACCCGTGGCCATATGGAGAAGGTCCTGATTGGGGTCGCGATGCGCGCGGGTGCAATTCGTGATGACGTGTGTGCTTCCCGGGAGGAGCACGCACGTCATCACGAAGAGCACCATGCCGACGTGGCCCAATTGGGATCTTCCATGTTCGGGGGTTTCCTGCATGTGTCGGCCAATCTGGCGGCCCTCTCCTCCTCTGTGGAGGCTATACGCCGGTCGTTCTCCTTGCCGTCTTCCGGCCCAGATGCCACCAGGGCCCCCTGTGGACCTGCCCTGACCAATGCAGCCAGCTCGGTGGGGATCCCATCCCTGCCACAGTCGGGAGTCGGAGGTCCAGCAGGGGTGGACACCACAGCAACTGTACCCCAGCAGATGGAGGATGTGCCGGCATCATCTGGCAGGGCACGTGCACGACGGCATCGGTGGATTCCATCAGCCTGGATGCCGTCGTGCTGGCAGAGGCAGTTGCGTCGGAGGCAGCAGCAGAGTCAACGTGGGAGGCAGCATGGCTCGGGGCCATCAACATCGGAGGGGCAGGCATCGGCCGGAGGGCAGGAGGACCAAGGACGGGAAGTGTCTTCCGTGTGGCTGCGGTTGGGCCAGCAGATTGGTGCGGAGCGGCGGCGGGCGGAAGAGGCGCGGCTCACGATGGTCAGGGCGGAGAACTCCATGCGGAGGGCCCTGAGGCGGGCCAAGTGCCTCGAGGCAATCCGCAGGGGGTTTCAGGAGCAGATGGCGTCGTCCCTGCGGACCCTCGGGGCCATGGAACAGGACCGCCTCCGGGACATCGAAGAGGAGTTTGATGATGCCCATGTCCCGGAACACCATGGAGTGAGCCGCTGGACTTGCCCGCCGCCTTTGAATATAGTTCTTTAGTTTTAGGTTTCCTTTGTTTCTTCTTATGATTTGGAGTCGACGGACACTGCTCCACTTTTTGTATATAGTTGCATTTTAGTTAGGGTTTTTTGTAGGTTTCCTTTGTTCAGTTGGGATCATGGACCCTTGGATGTTTTGTAGATAATTCTTCATTGGATTGTTTTATTGTTTTTGTTTTTATTTATTCACCATGGAGCAATGGTCGTTGCATTTATTTTTCTCTCTCGGATTGATTTTATTTTTAATGTGACTTTGGACAACATTTTTTTTAATTTGGATTTGTAGTTTTAATTTTTTTTGACGGACATGCAGCTTATCTTTTTTTTATTGCCATTGTAGTTTGTTTCATTTCATTTGCATTCAATTTTTTTTAATACAATTTTGTTTTCAAACTTCACTGTGTGGTATCATCTCATTTGTTTCATGCATGTCATGTTGGGTGTTTTCCCATTCAATTGCAACCATTGTGTGTGACGGACGTGGGTTCATTTGCTTTATGAACATTGGGGGTGTAACATGTAATTTCCATTTCCATGTGGGTGAATGGGTTACTTGGTAGGGCCTTTTGGCTGTGGAGGCTGACCATAACGCACATGATTGGGGATTGTGAGGACCTGGGTGCAGGGGGACATGAGTGGGGGCCTGGTGGTGCTGCCCCTGCACTGCTAGGGGGTGGGGGTGGTGGGAGACATGGGTGGGAGCCTGGTGGGGGCTGCCCATGGTGGCTGGGGGCTGGGGGTGGTGGGAGACATGAGTGGGGGCCTGGTGGAGGCTACCCCTGCACTGCTGGGGGGTGGGGGTGGTGGGAGACATGAGTGGGGGCCTGGTGGAGGCTGCCCCTGGTGGCTGGTGGGTGGGGGTGGTGGGAGACATGAGTGGGGGCCTGGTGGAGGCTGCCCCTGCACTGCTGGGGGGTGGGGGTGATAGGGGACATGAGTGGGGGCCTGGTGGAGGCTGCCCCTGCACTGCTGTGGGTTGGGGGTGGTGGGAGACATGAGTGGGGGCCTGGTGGAGGCTGCCCCTGGTGGCTGTGGGGTGGGGGTGGTGGGAGACATGAGTGGGGGCCTGGTGGAGGCTGCCCCTGGTGGCTGGGGGGTGGGGGTGGTGGGAGACATGAGTGGGGGCCTGGTGGAGGCTGCCCCTGGTGGCTGGGGGGTGGGGGTGATAGGGGACATGAGTGGGGGCCTGGTGGTGCTGCCCCTGCACTGCTAGGGGGTGGGGGTGGTGGGAGACATGAATGGGGGCCTGGTGGAGGATGCCCCTGCACTGCTGGGGGGTGGGGGTGATAGGGGACATGAGTGGGGGCCTGGTGGTGCTGCCCCTGCACTGCTAGGGGGTGGGGGTGGTGGGAGACATGAGTGGGGGCCTGGTGGAGGATGCCCCTGCACTGCTGGGGGGTGGGGGTGATAGGGGACATGAGTGGGGGCCTGGTGGAGGCTGCCCCTGCACTGCTGTGGGGTGGGGGTGGTGGGAGACATGAGTGGGGGCCTGGTGGAGGCTGCCCCTGGTGGCTGGGGGGTGAGGGTGGTGGGAGACATGAGTGGGGGCCTGGTGGAGGCTGCCCCTGGTGGCTGGGGGTGGGGGTGGTGGGAGACATGAGTGGGGGGCTGGTGGAGGCTGCGTTTGCACTGCTAGGGGGTGGGAGTGCAGGGAGACATGAGTGGGGGCCTGGTGGTGCTGCCCCTGCACTGCTAGGGGTAGGGGTGGTGGGAGACATGAGTGGGGGCCTGGTGGAGGCTGCCCCTGCACTGCTGGGGGGTGGGGGTGATAGGGGACATGAGTGGGGCCTGGTGGAGGCTGCCCCTGCACTGCTGGGGGGTGGGGGTGGTGGGAGACATGAGTGGGGGCCTGGTGGAAGCTGCCCCTGCACTGCTGGGGGGTGGGGATGATAGGGGACATGAGTGGGGCCTGGTGGAGGCTGCCCCTGCACTGCTGGGGGGGGTGATAGGGGACATGAGTGGGGCCTGGTGGAGGCTGCCCCTTCACTGCTGGGGGGTGGGGTTGGTGGGAGACATGAGTGGGGGCCTGGTGGAGGCTGCCCCTGGTGGCTGGGGGGTGGGGGTGGTGGGAGACATGAGTGGGGGCCTGGTGGAGGCTGCCCCTGCACTGCTGGGGGGTGGGGGTGGTGGGAGACATGAGTGGGGGCCTGGTGGAGGCTGCCCCTGCACTGCTGGGGGGGGTGATAGGGGACATGAGTGGGGGCCTGGTGGTGCTGCCCCTGCACTGCTAGGGGGTGGGTGTGGTGGGAGACATGAGTGGGGGCCTGGTGGAGGCTGCCCCTGGTGGCTGGGGGGTGGGGGTGGTGGGAGACATGAGTGAGGGCCTGGTGGAGGCTGCCCCTGCACTGCTGGGGGGTGGGGGTGATGGGGGACATGAGTGGGGGCCTGGTGGTGCTGCCCCTGCACTGCTGGGGGTGGGGGTGGTGGGAGACATGAGTGGGGGCCTGGTGGAGGCTGCCCCTGCACTGCTGGGGGGTGGGGGTGATAAGGGACATGGGTGGGGGCCTGGTGGAGGCTGCCCCCGGTGGCTGGGGGGTGGGGGTGGTGGGAGACATGAGTGGGGGCCTGGTGGAGGCTGCCCCTGCACTGCTGGGGGGTGGGGGTGGTGGGAGACATGAGTGGGAGCCTGGTGGAGGCTGCCCCTGGTGGCTGGTGGGTGGGGGTGGTGGGAGACATGGATGGGGGCCTGGTGGAGGCTGCCCCTGCACTGCTGGGGGGTGGGGGTGATAGGGGACATGAGTGGGGGCCTGGTGGAGGCTGCCCCTGCACTGCTGTGGGGTAGGGGTGGTGGGAGACATGAGTGGGGGCCTGGTGGAGGCTGCCCCTGGTGGCTGTGGGGTGGGGGTGGTGGGAGACATGAGTGGGGGCCTGGTGGAGGCTGCCCCTGGTGGCTGGGGGGGGGGGGTGATAGGGTACATGAGTGGGGGCCTGGTGGTGCTGCCCCTGCAATGCGGGGGGGTGGGGGTGGTGGGAGACATGAGTGGAGCCTGGTGGAGGCTGCCCCTGCACTGCTGGGGGGTGGGGGTGATGGGGGACATGAGTGGGGGCCTGGTGGAGGCTGCCCCCGGTGGCTGGGGGGTGGGGGTGGTGGGAGACATGAGTGGGGGCCTGGTGGAGGCTGCCCCTGCACTGCTGGTGGGTGGGGGTGGTGGGAGACATGAGTGGGGGCCTGGTGGAGGCTGCCCCTGCACTGCTGGTGGGTGGGGGTGGTGGGAGACATGAGTGGGGGCCTGGTGGAGGCTGCCCCTGCACTGCTGGGGGGTGGGGGTGATAGGGGACATGAGTGGGGGCCTGGTGGTGCTGCCCCTGCACTACTAGGGGGTGGGGGTGGTGGGAGGCATGAGTGGGGGCCTGGTGGAGGCTGCCCCTGGTGGCTGGGGGGTGGGGGTGATAGGGGACATGAGTGGGGCCTGGTGGAGGCTGCCCCTGCACTGCTGTGGGGTGGGGGTGGTGGGAGACATGAGTGGGGGCCTGGTGGAGGCTGCCCCTGGTGGCTGGGGGGTGGGGGTGGTGGGAGACATGAGTGGGGGCCTGGTGGAGGCTGCCCCTGCACTGCTGGGGGGTGGGGGTGCAGGGAGACATGAGTGGGGGCCTGGTGGAGGCTGCCCCCGGTGGCTGGGGGGTGGGGGTGGTGGGAGACATGAGTGGGGGCCTGGTGGAGGCTGCCCCTGCACTGCTGGTGGGTGGGGGTGGTGGGAGACATGAGTGGGGGCCTGGTGGAGGCTGCCCCTGGTGGCTGGTGGGTGGGGGTGGTGGGAGACATGAGTGAGGGCCTGGTGGAGGCTGCCCCTGCACTGCTGGGGGGTGGGGGTGATAGGGGACATGAGTGGGGCCTGGTGGAGGCTGCCCCTGCACTGCTGTGGGGTGGGGGTGGTGGGAGACATGAGTGGGGGCCTGGTGGAGGCTGCCCCTGGTGGCTGGGGGGTGGGGGTGGTGGGAGACATGAGTGGTGGCCTGGTGGAGGCTGCCCCTGGTGGCTGGGGGTGGGGGTGATAGGGGACATGAGTGGGGGCCTGGTGGTGCTGCCCCTGCACTACTAGGGGGTGGGGGTGGTGGGAGGCATGAGTGGGGGCCTGGTGGAGGCTGCCCCTGCACTGCTGGGGGGTGGGGGTGATAGGGGACATGAGTGGGGGCCTGGTGGAGGCTGCCCCTGCACTGCTGTGGGGTGGGGGTGGTGGGAGACATGAGTGGGGGCCTGGTGGAGGCTGCCCCTGCACTGCTGGGGGGTGGGGGTGATAGGGGACATGAGTGGGGCCTGGTGGAGGCTGCCCCTGCACTGCTGTGGGGTGGGGGTGGTGGGAGACATGAGTGGGGGCCTGGTGGAGGCTGCCCCTGGTGGCTGGGGGGTGGGGGTGGTGGGAGACATGAGTGGGGGCCTGGTGGAGGCTGCCCCTGCACTGCTGGGGGGTGGGGGTGCAGGGAGACATGAGTGGGGGCCTAGTGGAGGGTGCCCCACAGTGCTGGGGGTTGGGGGTGCTGGGTGACATGAGCACGTGTGCAGGGTAGTCCCCTGTGGTGTCGGCTGCCTGCAGGGGCCGTGGAGGGTGTACAGGGAATACCTGGGAGCACCCAGCCAAATCGCGTGTAGAATTTCCAGCGTACCCCTGAAATACACGTACCCAGCCAAATCGCGTGTGGAAATTCCCGCGCACGTACCTGGCCAAATCGCGTGTGGAACTTCCCACGCACCCCTGAAATCCACGTACCCTGCCAAATCGCGTGTGGAAATTCCCACGCACGTACCCGGCCAAATTGCGTGTGGAACTTCCCGCGCACCCCTGAAATCCACGTACCCTGCCAAATCGCGTGTGAAACTTCCCGCGCACCCCTGAGATCCACGTACCCAGCCAAATCGCGTGTGGAACTTCCCGCGCACCCCTGAAATCCACCTACCCTGCCAAATCGCGTGTGAAACTTCCCACGCACCCCGAAATACACGCACACGTTATTTTTCAGTCAGCGGGTGTCCGTGTTTGTGGGTACCCCTTTGCACGTCATTTGTCCTGGAGGGCCACAGTATAGGACATTCATCATAGCTGTATATAGGTGCTATTTGTTGGCGCACCTTTTGGCGCACATTTATTACAGGCGCAGAGACGCTACCGCCTGCTTTCTTGTGGCGGTCGTGTTTGTGCCTGTGCGCTGGTTTGACCGTGCGCTTTTTTGCCCTATTCAATTCCATGAATACGTGTTGTAGGCGAGCGTGTGGGCGTTCCGTGCACTTGCACCCTGTACCTCCCCCGTGACGCCAACATTTTGGCAAGTTGTTCCCCATTCCGAGTGTTACGCCCCGTGTTCCGCCTACTTTTGTTGTGTGCGCCGCGCTATGTGCGATTTTCGCTGTGACCTGGCGCACGCCGTTAGATGGCCTGTGCGCCAACGTGCGCCGCACACTTTTTTAGCGCACATCCGATGGTTTTCTCGCGCACGGCCTTCCATGAATCGATGTGCGCTGCTTTTCGTGCGATTTTCGCACTTGCACTGCGATTTTCGCTATTCCACTGCGAATCGCACGTTTTTGGCCACTTGCGCCGTGCTAATTATTCCATGAATCGGCCTGTCAGTTTCTAGCATGAAAATTGAAGAAGTTATGGACGTTTTCGTGGAGGTGGTTTTTTTCAGATAGAGGAAAATTGTAAAACAAAGATGCGCTTTTAAAAGACAAACAGGATTTCTTTACACTAGGGCCGGACTTTGAAGAAGCAAACTACATGACAGCACAGCCACCAGCCCAGGACGTCTCTGGATGGTTTTTGCCTGCCGAGACGCTCGTCTTCATCAGAAAATATATCCGCGCAAAGATCGGTGTAACACTACTAGTACAGAAGGAGATAATATGGATGAGAGAGAGTTCAGGCAATTCAGAAATATTCTAACAATGCAGTTCTGGATATCATAGAGGATGGGTTTGGATAGGGATGACTATGGACAGTACATGGCTAGTGACAGTCCTATACTAAGGATACTCACTATATAGGTTTGGACAGAACCGTCAGGGATTCGGGTCAGTCAAGATTTCTGGACAGGAATTCGGCTGGGCACACCGGACTGTACAGCAAGGCGCTCTGGTCTGCAATCAGCAAGGCTCTCTGGTCACCGCACGGTAGGACTAGACTGGATCTGCAATGGCTCTGATTCACAGCTATCTGGTCACAGCACGGCTCTACTGGGTTGGGTCTTTGGATTCTGGCAATAATTCTTAGCAGGAAAGCAGTACAGCACAGACAGGCGGTTCTTTGGTTCCCCTTAGAGGTCTGGGGTAAATTCTGGTTTCTGGATTTTTCAAGGCCAAGCTGAGAATGGTTCAGCTTTAGAATGGGCCTTTCTGCTTGCCAAGTTTCTGGAGTCTGGAATATGGATAGTTCTCTTGCAAAGTGCTCTGCCAGCAATCGGTTGGTGGGTGAATGTGTTGGTCTCTAAGCCCTCCGCTGTCTCTATTTATGCATTTGAAAAAGGGGTGTGTATGCTGGATTATCCTAAGCATCCCCCCTAGGTTGGCTCTTGGCTAGAATCTTTCCTCTCCCTTGATTGTAGGAGAAAACAGTGTGTCACCATGATGATGTGGTTTTATGAGGCAGGGGATCCTCCCCTTGGTTTTTAAACAGGAAATATACTTTTCATATAATACATATTTACAATTTTACAAACTTGATAACAATAGCATATCTAGATCACATATTTTGTGGAGCAAATATTCTGCCAAGCCCCGTCTCTGTAGGATCTTGGGTCTGGATTTGACATTGACAGAATTTTGCACTTTTTGTCCGGGATACAATACCTAGTTTGTCCAAAATTGGTACACATGTGTGCATTGTGTGTGGGCATCAGCGTGTGAAGTTTCATGCTTCTGACATAAATACATTTGCTATAAATCCACAATTTCTACAGTTATGTCCCAGAACATAGCATAGTTCTGGCTCCTCTTAAAATGTGCAGCAAAAATTTAGGTTCAGAAGTCTGGGGTTTATATATTTTTTTTACAATTGTCCACAGTGAATTATCCGTCTTATTAGCGATCTGCTTTTTGTCCATTTGTGAATCAACAAAATTGTCTGTCCCGCCTCCTTTTCCTCCTTGCAGCTGCAGCAGCAATTTCCGCCCACTTCCTTCTGGCAGAGGCGCTTTACAATCCTTCCTGATTAGCATCTCCATGCCTGGGAGGAAGCCCATTGCGCTCTTCCAGAGCAGCACCAGTGCCCCTCCCCTCTTAATCAACACCTGAATGTGAGTTCCTGGCCCAGAGAGCAGAAGGGAGGTGCCTTGCCCAGTGGGGGAAGTTGTTTTGTAGTTTTGACTTGAATCAGGCTTACTTTAAAAGTCAATTTATTACATTTTTCTTTGTTGAAAATAATCTTGCAATTTTTAAAACAAACATCTAGAACACTGATTCCAGGCTCTAAACCATGAAGTTTAAATAGTTACAACCTAGTTTGCTCTTGATAACAGGTCACTTAGATTTTAGACATTAGATCTTAATGGTACAAATTTACAGTTTAAATGCAGGCTTTTGAAATAGTCCTTCAGGCGGCCGCCTGTACTGCGCCCAGATTTTGACAGCTTTCCCAAGCAGGCTAACTGGCTGTGGATGTTTTTGTGACCAATTCAGCTTTCCAGGATTGCAATTACACAATAATTTCTTGTATTCAATAGCATGGGACATCCAACAAGAAAATTGGATGTTTGTGGGTGTTTAGGACTAGCATTTCGTATTTTCAGCAACCAAGAAAAGATTTAACTGCAAGATTTCGGATTTCTTTGAGCAAGCACTGCTTTTCATCTGTGCTCCATTTTTACATGTTGGGCAGCCCAATGACATGTTTCAGAAGTGCGGTCTCCATTCCACCACTGACAACATGCATGGTAGATTTGGCAGCCATCTTTTTGTGCTTGGTAGAGCGAAATTTCCGGCCATTTTGCTGATTCTGGTGCCACCAGCACACAGTGATGCCGCAGGGCAGAGCAGAGTGGGTTGAAACATCCCACACACCCACTAAACCTACGGGACCAGGCTCCTGCACGACCAGTTGACTTGCACTGCCTCCGGACCTCCCATCACTTAGGAACTGTATCTTCACCCCTACAGTCCCCTGACTCTCTGCACTTATGTGCCACCTCCCGGCAGCACTTACGTGTGCCCTTGCACTCTCCCCTCCCGCCTCCCGGGCCGTCATGAGGGGGGGCAGGAGGGGCAAACTGCCACTGGCCTCGTGCTTGTGGGGGGCCTTGCGGCACCCTCTCCAAAGTAAAAGGCAGCACAGTCCACCCGTGTCCTTTATTCACACGAGGGACTGTGCTGTCTGCTCTCTGCCCCTGCAATGATTTTGCTGTTTGTTGAGAAACCGCTTGGCTCCACAACAAACAGCAAAATAATGGGAAACAGCAGGGCTCAGAAGTGAGCTCTGCTTCCTCCCATTATTCAGCTGACAACGTAGACATGCTGAATGACAAGAGAGGACTCCTCTCCAGTCAGTGTGTTCACGTTGCTCAGCGTGAAAACTCTGCTGAGTTCTCTCCTGTCAGGCAGCATGTCTACGTTTCAGAGTGTATATATGTGTATTTAAATTAGTATGTATATGTGTATGAATTAATGCATGCATGTTGGTGTTTATGTTTGTGTCAATGCTGTGTTTGGTTTTATGTATGCATGCATGCAAGGAGTTGTGTGACTGGTGGATGAATGCATGGGTGAAAGTGTTGTATGTTTGTGTGCATCCCGACCCTTAAATGTAGCCTCCCTGTGGGACACTTCATTAAGGGTTGGGGTCATAGCATCAGAGGTGCACCTAGGCAAACATTTCAGGGGAGATGGGGACTAACACTTAAAATGTTGGGAGAGGCACTAACTTCAGAGACTGTGAGGGAGGGGCAAACTTACTTGTGTGGTGGCATCTAACATCTTTCTACATTCAAATGAGACTATTCTGGTGAAGCTTCAATGTTACAAGCAACTAACTCTCGCCTTAATTTCTGAAACGTCACACTTAAGAACTGCTGTGAGAATGAGATGTCTCATGTCACCATTTCCCTTCTAATCACTCCACTGGTATGCAAGTGGTAACCCCACATGACAATTTCAATTACCTAAAAATGTATGCATATGAATTCAGTTGCTAATAGTGAAATGTTTTATGTTCGTATTCGCAGGGCTTTTATTAACAGCGAAGCCCAGGCATCATTTACCATTTGCGCCCTGTTCTGTCTGGCCACGGCTCTTTTGGCAGCCCAGCAGGTGTTGGATGACAGTTTTGAAAGTGGATAGTGAGTGGGGCCAATAAACCCATTGCGCTGTCGGTCTCCCCACTGAGGGATGGCATCTGGGTCTTTCAGCTTTTATATTTGAAATGGGCCCCCATGTTGGCAGTCTTATGACACAGAAGGCTACTGATAATCTGCAGCTTTTACCCACCTTGCTACATTATTGTATGGGTAGGCGGATCCAGCTTCCCTTATCTCGCACCAACACACTGGAATGCCCTACCTCCCACAATCCGAAGTGAGCCCTCCCTCATTGCCTTCCGTAAAGCTATGAAAACCATCCTCTTCACTTAAGGTCCCTCGCAGCACCACGATTGCCAATCAAATGTCTGCAATGTAATGACCAAAAATGCATGAGCTGTAATGACTACTATGTTTGTATCAATCCTAATGTGCCAATGACTGCTACCATTCTTATACCACTGTAACTAAGCTCCTGCAAGTAACAGCGCCACAATGCCCATGGGCTGTCTGCACGCTATATATATATATATATATATATATATATATGTAAATAAATAAATAAATTGTGCCTTCATTGTTTATTTAAGCACTCCACAGGTGCCTTGGTCAATATTCCAACCAGTACGGCAAGGGGGGCCCTCACCAGCCCTGACAAATCTTCCACCAGCCCTGCTCCCATTGCCGTCCCAATTCCCTGAGCCCAGCTAGGAAGTTGAATAGCTATTGCACCTTCCCTTTGGCCACTAGTTGTACCTTTCACCCCAATTCAGAGGCTGTTGACTTTCATAATGCTATGATTATCTCTGGACAGGTGGGCTATCTAAAAGCTGAGACCAGAAGTTAAGACTTTGGTTTTATCAAAGTGAGTCTGTTGATATTGCATGGCTAGGTTTTTGTGCTTTGCATGTGTGATGTTGATGCCGCTCCTTAACGAGGGCTACAAGCTGGCGACACTTTCGAAAGAAGCCTTCTGCCTCAAAGTGGCCAGGGGCTGGTGCCGGCCATGCAACCAGATCAAGTCAACAAAGTCCAACATTTTAGGAGGGGACTAAAGCCTGATCTGCTCAATGGTGTTCTACCACTGCATGGCATTCTTTTTGTTTGGGTTATTAGGGGTGTGCCACCAATAAGCCAAAACTATTCAGTGGTGGAAATAGACTTTCTTCCCGGGGCATCCCTCCTACTGCAGTGAAAGAGGCCGGGTCCAGCAACGGGAGGATTAGGAGGGTGTAGGTTAGATATTTTAGTCATCCACAGGAACATTTGCCTCTTCCCCTCAGAGGATTTATCGTCAGCAAAGTTGAAAACCTGCACCCCTTTTAATCCTAAAAAATGCACATCAATGTTTCCCGTACAGTGCAACATTGACCAGGGATTTCACAGGGCTCCCGCTCAGACCCTCAAGTGGTCTTGTGAGAAAAAGTCTCACTTTGGATGCTCACGACCATGGTTCAAATCCCTGGTCAAAATAGTTTAAAGCACGAACACACAACAGCATTCTAAAATAAACATATAGTGCACATAGGTTTCCCAGATTCTGGAGCTGTATCTGATATCTGGTGAGTAATTGTTTGCCAGATCCTGGATCTGGGAAGATCCGTCCCAATGACAGCATTGAGTACAGATAGGAAGAAATGGCATATGAGGAGCGGCACATAGCTTGTAGATGTGAAAGTTATTTGCCCACACATTGACTTATCATGACCATGCAAATCCAAATGGCAATACTCCCCCAGTTCCTGCCCTCCCCACCAAAAATTATGCAAAGAAAGTGTTGTAAAATGCATAATTTTAACCCAATGTTTCAAACATTCTTGGGAGTGAGAACCCCACTCAAGCAACCCTTGTTTCGTTTGGCCTCCCTCACTGTGCTCTGTTGATCCTGCATAATTGCTGCAAACATTTAAGCCTCTAAATTCAGAAATGTACCAGCCTCCACTGTACATCTGTCACTGTATATGATGTGTGTTTTAATGCGCACACAGGGGCAAGGTGCTCCTTAATGCTGGCGTCATGCACCACATGCCGTCATGCCATCCCATATATATTTATGCATATGATAAAAAAGTAAGTCTGGCATAAACCTTTCTTCATTAGAGAAATCTAACCTTGTTGTAGTTGATTTGCAGTTGTAGTAATAAATCATATTTGGGATCCTTCAAACAAACTCAAGGGGGGATTTCTCGAGTCTCCTGTTTGCAGGGGTGCTGCGGCTGGCCCAGTGCAAAAAATAGCAAGGGGGCCTCACCAAATGTTTTGCCCCAGGCCTCATCAAATCTTGTGACAACCCTGCCCCTCTCCCCCTGCCACCTCTCCCACTCCATCGCCCCGCACTTGTGCGATCTGAATGACACAAGGACTAGTATGATCTTTATTTTGTCGTCCTTCTGTCTTCCCTTCCTTGTCTTGTCACGCCTAGAAACACTTGTGTACAGGCACGTTATAAATGACTTATATCATATACCAGCAGGCCGAGGCGTGAAAGAGAACAAAATATACAAATGTGTAGCAGTCAGGAACCCGCCACCACAAGTCAAGAAAAGGGGGAAGTAATATCTTCCTAGTTTAAATCAGGGATTTTATTCTTTCCTTTAATAAAACAGCTTAAGTTTGCAGCATGTCTTCTTGTCCGTCTCCTATATGTGACTCGCCACAGGTTGCTATACCTTTCATGAACAATATGTGCACTTCTTAAAAGGTCTGCAATATTTTAACGTGTCAACCAATGGTCGGTATGAACCCCAAGCATTCTTTACATACTGGTTGCACTCTCTAGCGTGCATACAAATACGTCATGTCAACGCTTTCACGATAGCCCTTGCGGTTATAGTCAAATTAATGTGTATATTTTTTATTTGTATTACTTGTGAGTAGCCACAATTAGGGCTTTTACAAGGAAGAGAGACCATTAGGTAATCTCTGGATTTTCACATGTATGTATGTAATGTATATTCAGACTAACGCAAACAAATTGTGGAGAGAAATTAAAAGAATCTTCTCTATG
This sequence comes from Ambystoma mexicanum, assembly GCF_040938575.1. Lineage (NCBI taxonomy): Eukaryota > Metazoa > Chordata > Amphibia > Caudata > Ambystomatidae > Ambystoma > Ambystoma mexicanum. The sequence continues at coordinate 1,305,209,854 of NC_090922.1, forward strand.
ATACAGTCCTTTCTGAGAATACTGAATGTTTCACTAAGCAAAGTACAAGACTGGAAACGAGGATGCACCTGGGCAGGGGGAAGGCGCTCTGACGCTGATATTGCCTCCGGCGACCTAATCCGACGCTTCTCAGGTGCATTTGCAACCACGGTACGGCAAACACTGCCATTTTGTGCTCCCAACGGCTGCGTCTCCACACGTGGAGTGCTCGTTCGCTGTGTGAGAAATCTTTGGAACCAACAATCTAGGCCTATAAGACAATAGACTGCCAGCAGGGCCACAAGGGCCCCTTTCCCAACAAGGACATTTTTCCTTTTCTCAATCCCAGTAAGTGGTCGACAGTATAGGTAGACGTACTGAATCTGAGGTACTGGCTCGCTCCACACTACAGCGTGGTGGCCCCTTAGAAGAACGGAGCTGATGCACCACAGCAACTGACGAGGCCCCCTAAGTGCGTCAACCGGTGCAAGTCGCAGCCTTCTTTCTCGTAGGAGGTGCCTGTGCAACCTGCTACCATCAGTGACGAGCAAGGTCAACAGGCAGCTGGACAGGGTGCTGTGAGACCCCCTCAGGGGAGGTGAACACAACGCCAACAAGGCACACTGGCCCGATGCCAGAATTTGGCACCTCAGGCATCCCCTCGAGTCTGGGACCAAAATGAGTGCTTTCGATAGAAAAGCTGGACATGTATTTTAGAGCAACCGTGAGACTGATGACGAGGCCAAAATTGCAACCCTCCTCTACTCCGCTTGGTCCCTCACGCCCAACTTATATCAGACAGCAAAGGGCAGTCTTAAGGAACAATTCCTGCCGCTAGCAAACCAGGATTATGAGAGGTTTATGTGCGGGGGGTGCAAGCAGGAGGAGGAGGAATCCCTGGATCATTTCTATGGCAGGCTCCGACATCTGGCAACCATGTGCACATGGGAGATTGAGGAGGCCATGGTAAGAAACCAACTGATACAAGGGTGCGCTTCAGGGAAGCTGCGCCGCCAGGTGCTGTGTGAGCCTGGTCTGATATTGGCCTGCATACTGGAAATGGGAAGATCATACGAACTGGCGGAAAAAGCCACGCCACCAAAATGGACGCTGCAATTCGGTCACTCAAAGTGGTGGACGTTTGCGTAATAGTCCGACCACAAGGTGCTGGTCCAACAAAACCTTGGTGGAACACGAGAAGAGCTAAAACCCTGATGCCCTGACCCTAGTGTGGCTATGACCTTCGGCACGCAGGGGAATACCCAGCAAAGGGAATCGCATGCAAACGATGCGGAACAGCAGGTCACTTCACGACGATGTGCAAATCCCCCACACCTGTGACTATCCCCAGAGGACCAAGCAGGACGCCCAGTGAGACTCTGAGGCGACAGAGGCAAGTGGCAGTTGTCAAACATGAGGCACCAAATCAAGAACTGGCAGAAGAAGAGGAAGAGGGAGAAGAGATCTTTTTCATCTCCAGCATAGACTCCATGAAAAAAGAAAATGACAACCCATGTGCACAGCATCCATGGAAGGACGGAAGACGCCAGTACTTGTATACACGGGAGCATCAGTATGTGTGATGGCGACCCGCCACTACAAAGCCCTCACGGGGGCCTCTAGCACTGTCCGAAGCCCGGGGAAAGATTTTCATATTTGGTGGCACCCAACCAATACCTCTCAAAGGTGTATTTCTCTCAAAAGTGGCCCATGAAGGGAAGGAAATTAAAGCCAAATTCTTTGTCACCGATATAAGTATTCACTCATTACTGAGCTGTGCGGCAGCAGAGGCCCTTGGGATTGCTCACTTCGCCTTTAGCATATATGCTGAAGATATCAAAAAAGTACTTGTAAAGTTAAAAATGTTGTTCGAGGGCGTTGGCATGCTGCGGGGTGAACCCATCAAGCTGCACATCGATGAAATGATCTGCCCAACCGCATTGAAACACCATTGGATTCCCTTCCACCTCAGGAAGCAGGTAGAGTTGCAACTGCAAAACCTAGTGAGACTAACATCATAGAAAGAGTGTAAGGACCCACCCCATGGGTCTCCCCCATCGTTGTTGCAGGCAAACCGAAGCAACCAGGGTCGGTACGTATTTGTGTCGACATGAGACTTCTGAATCAAGCCATGAGGCGGGAACGGCACATACCCCGACTCTTGACACCGTGGTGGGGGAACTGCAGGGTGCTTAAGTATTTTCAAATCTGGATCTGCGGTCCGGGTACCACCAACTTGAACTCCAACCGGACTCGCGTTACAACACCACCTTCACAACTCACCAAGGCCTTATGTCTTACTCTTGCACTTGCTACCTGCTGGCCGTACTTTTACTTATTGTTTATTTATTCTATATTCCCATGTACTACACTGTCCCGATCCCCTACCCCCCCGCCCGCACTTCCCCCCTTCCCCCCTTCCCCTTCCCCTTTCCCATGCACTTGCCCAATCTGAATGACACCTGGCCTAGTAGGATCGTTGTGGGTCTTCCCTCTGTTCCCCCCTTGCCTCATCACACCTTGAAACACTTGTGTATAGGTGCGTTTTCCAAATGCCGTATCATATCATAATACAAACGCTTAAGCTTTGGGATTTCTTCTGCAGCTGATTTATTCCAGAACGTGATACGTGGGGCTTTGGCAGGTCTGTATGGGTCATCAACCTCATTTTGGTGTACGCCACATCGGAGGCAGAACATATGGCACAGCTCAAAGACACTAGGGAGGATTCAGCTCCTCGGACTCCCTCTCCCTCTACATCGAGAGAAGTGCGAATTCCGGAAAAACAGCATAGAGTTCTTCAGATTCATATTTCATGAGAATGGCATTTCCCCGGACCCGCAGAAAATTCGATACCTCCAGGATGCACGCCCGCCAGGGAACGTGTCTGAAGCTAGGAGTTCCTAGCTATGGTGACATACTGCGGTCGCTTCTTCCAGAACTTGGCGACCCTCTCAGAGCCTCTCAGACTGCTAACGAGAAAGGAAAGAGTGTGGGAGTGGACCATGAAAGAGCAGACCGCCTTTGAAGCCATCAAACAGGCACTCACTGGAAAGGAATCCATGGCCTTATTTGACCCGCAGAAAGAGTCAGTGATCATTGTTCAAGCCAGCACTGTCGGGTTGAGAGCGGTTCTGTCAACAGGATGCGCAAGGACAGATGAGACCAATAGCATACGCCAGCAAGGCGCTACCATACACGGACCAACGGTACTCCCAAATCGAAAGGGAAGCACTGGCTGTCTTATGTGGATGCTGACATTTTTGCATTTACATCCTTGGCAAACCTGTAACCGTAGTAACCAAACACAAACCGCTACTGCCCATCATGGTGGGGTCCTCGCCCAAACCGCCCCTGAGGATCGAACGTTGGGTGTTTGCACTGATGGAGTATGGGGTGTTCCTGACATACAGGCCTGGGGCCCACAATCCAGTGGACAACCTCTCGCGTCCCCCCGAGGATCAGGGGGGGACTGGAAGATACCGTACAGATGGCAGTCAAAGAACATGTGCGCATGGTAGTGGAGGCCACGAAACCTGTAGTGTTCTCCATTCAAGAGGTGGCAGACGCATCAAACTGTGACTGATGTTTTGAAGTGGTCAAAGCGGCTATGGCCAATGGAGACTGGAAGACCATACTTTACAGCCCACACCGAAGATCCCAAGGAGTGCAGCAAGACCTAGAGCAGCTGTGGCGGGTGTCCGACACAAGGTATCAACGAGGGCTCATCTTCCATAGGCGCTGGTAGAGGCTACGTTTGAAGGTTTAGTTTCCGGGCCTCGAAGCAAAAGTGGATGAGTACGTGGCAAACTGTATATGGTGTCAAGCAGCAGCCCCAGTCAACAAAGAGCCCAGAATAGAGTCATAGAGTCCATGCCTCGCAGCGACCACCCGTGGGATGTTGTTCACACAGATTTTGGGTCCACAGGCCGTGGGATGCACTTCCTAGTGATGATAGACCAATGGTCTTGGTATCCAGAGAGTGAGCTAGTTGAATCCACATCTTTTGACCATGTTGCGCAGGTGATGGGAAAGATGTTTGCAACACACCGCTCCCCCAGGATTAGATGCTTGGACAACAAGCCCCTATTTCAAGGTGAGAGCTTCGCAGAATTCCTGGCAGACTGTGGAATCGCCCACCGAAAGGTCATGCCAGTTCGGCACCGGGCCTATGGAGGGGCTGAGCTAAAGAGGACCCTGTACCAGTTCCCGCAGGAATACAGATCTGCGTCTCACCTGTCCACAGGTGTGGCCCCACCGGAGGCGCTATTCCAGAGATTCCCCAGGGGGCACATCCCAGACATAGAGGGTCGACCCCCAGGAACCATCGACGATGAGAGAACAATGGAGGATCGGAGGATCCACAACGAAGAAGAAAACCTCTGACGGCATCTCAAGCCACCTGACATAGCCATATGAAATACAGTACTGGTGCGTAATCGATGCCCAGAGGGGAAGCTATCTGTCAACTACGAGCCCTGCCCCTTGGTGGTGGTCCAAGTCAAAGGTTTGATGGTGACCGCAACAGTTCCAATGGGGAGAGTGACTCAAAACTCCAGTTTCTTCCAAAAGGTTGGTGAAAAGGAGGGAATAGGAGAACAGGCTGAAGGGGTACCTCTGACCGGAACCTCGGACGCAGAGCCAGGAACAGGAGGCATGTGGGAAGATGAGACACTGATACCAGACGGGGTCAAAGATCACACCACAGAGGAAGCAGGCGAAAGCAGATACCCCAGCTGAGTAACGGGAGGTGCCTGGCACGATTCAAAGACTATATAATGGGTTAATAAGCTCGAACTGACAGGGTCAAGACTAAGCCACCCGATGTTGCCTGCGTTGGGCCAGAACCAGTTTGATATGTTACCATGTTTACTATGTTTTCTCTGGAGCTGTTCCTGCGAACATCTCATTGACAGCCACGCTGAGTTGCAGCCTCTGACAAGGAGTGCCTGTGCACACAGCGTGACACTGCGAGGGAAGTGCTACGCCAGCATGCAGGACGGCCAGGCGGCAGCCGCAGCTGCTCTGGCCGTGGCCCATGTGCGTCGCCAGCAAGGGGCACTGGCTGCTATGCCAGAATTTGACATTTCAGGGGTGCCAGTGACCCAGGGCCCAGGATGGAACCTGTGGCTGAAGTGCCTGGAGATGTACATCTCTGCGGTTGTGGAGGTAAATGACTAGGCAAAGAAGTCGACACTTCTGTACGCTGCGCGTCTGGCTGTTTTGAAGCTGTTTGAGACCTTCAGGCCGGTGATGACTCCTATGGAGTAGTGAAGGACTCTCTGAGAGACCATTTCATCCCATTGGTAAATTTAGATTACGAGAGATTTGTGATGTGTGTGGCCAAGCAGAGGGATGACAAGTCGCTGGACTCATTCCACGGCAGGCTGAGGCAATTGGCGACCATGTGCGCATGGGTCAGTGAAGAAGAGATGGTAACCAATTATTTCAGGGGTGCACTTCAGGGAAGCTGAGGAGACAGATCCTGAGGGAGCCGGGGCTCACCGTGGTGAGAATCCTTGAAATGGGACGGTCCTATGAGCTGGCGGACACAAGAGCTTCCAGGATGGACGAGGCCATGAAGATGGTGAAGCGGGAAGATGTCTGCGCGATAGGGGGCCAGCAAGGGACCAGGGGTGGTCGGCGAGGCATGGATCCCAGGAGAGACAGGGGGCCAGAAACACTGGCTCAATGCACGCTGTGCAGTTACGACCTCCCGCATGCAGCTGATTTCCCAGCCAAAGGGCGTGTGTGTGGGAGATGTGGATCAGTAGATCACTTTGTGCGCATGTGCAAAGACCCAGGGCCGGTTGTCACCCCACGAGGCCCTGCCAAAATGGGCATGTTTGCTCAGAGAAGATTCCTGAGGCTTGCTCAGGTGGATCACGATGAGGACCAGCTGGCTCATGAACTGGACCCGGAGGATGAAGAGGAAGACTTGTTTTTCATCTCCAGCCTCAGTGACTTGAAAAGCAAGAGGAAGAGGCAGCCGAGATGTGCGGTGTCGGTGGATGGGTGCAAGATCCCGGTATTGATAGACACGGGCGCCTCTATGAGCGTAATGGCTGTGGAACACTATGAGGTGCTGCCAGGCCCAACATCCCTAGCACAAGAGAAAATTAGGTTTTTCACTTTTGATGCCCCACTCTTCGTCTCGAGAGTGGGCCATGGGCCGAACACCATCAAAGTGGGATTCTTCGATACCAACGTCAGTAAGGACACGCTGTTAAGCTGTGCTGCAGCAGAGGCCCTGAAGATTGTCAGCTTCACAAATGGGGTCTATGTAGAGGACATCCACGAGTTAATGTAGACATTTGAAGAGGTGTTTGTTGGTGTTGGTAAATTGATAGGTTATCCCGTTAAGCTACACATTGATGAATCCATCCATGGCACTCACACACAGGAGGGTCCCGTTTCATCTTGGGGACCAGGTAGACAAGGAGACGGAACGCTTAGTGGAAATGGACATCATCGAGACTGTAGCGGGGCCGTCCTTGTGGGTGTTACAAATAGTGGTGGTAAGGAAGCCGAAACAGCCGGAGTCAGTCTGGATTTGTGTGGACACGCGCCTTCCCAACAAGGCCATCAGGCGAGAATGGCACCTCACGCCCATTCTGGACGACATCGTCGCAGAGTTACAAGGAGCAAAGTTCTTCTCCAAGTTGGACCTGACAGCGGGCTATCATCAGGTGGTCATGCACCCGAGTCGTGATGCATCACAAACTTTACGATCACAGGGGCTTGTGCAGATATAAGCGGCTTAGTTTTGGCGTATCGTCGGCACCAGAGGTTTTCCAAAACATCTTACGGGGGTGCTCGCTGACCTGCCGGAGTGATCAACATCAGTGATGACATTTTGGTGTTTGCTGAGTCTGAAACTGAGCACATGGAGAGCCAAGAGAAAACATTAGAGAGGATTCGGTCCCTGAGACTAACTCTGCATGAGTTAAAATTTGAGTTTTTCAAGGGGAAGATTGAATTCTTTGGCTTTGTATTTCAGCAAGGGGGGGGGGGGGGAGTGTCACCAGACCCCAAGAAAGTTAAGGACATCAAAGAAGCTGTACCACCAGAGTCAGTCACGGAGGTGAGGCATTTCCTTGGTCTGGTGACATACTGCGGGTGCTTAATCTGGAGTCTAACGACGTTGTCGGAGTCCCTCGAAAAGTGACTAAGAAAGAGAGCACGTGGCAGTGGGGCCCACTGGAACAGAATGCATTCAAAGAGATCAAGTCGGCCCTGACGGCTGAGAGCGCCATGGCGTTCTTCAACCCGGCCTTAGCATCAGAGATCGTAGTCGATGCAAGCCTTTTTGGACTTGGAGCGATGCTGACCCAGCAGAAATCGAAGGGGGATGCCCTGCCAGTAGCATTCACAAGCAGAGCACTGACAGACACGGAACAGGGGTACTCCAAAATTGAGCGGGAGGCACTGGCTGTGCTCTAAGGGGTGCATGCATTTCAGGCTCTATGTACTGGGGAGGCCAGTGACAGTGGTGACTGACCATAAGCCGTTGTCAATCTTGGCGGGGTCATCATCGAAACCACCAGCACAAATCAAGTGGTGGATGCTGTCTCTGCTCTTGGTGTATCGACCAGCAGCAAACCACGCCAGAGTGTCCAGACATTCTGGAAGTCTGAAGTGGAGTCTGAGAATAGAGAGATGGACGTCGAGGAGTTTGTCAGGATGGTGGTGAAGTCCAGCATTCCGAATTCCGTGTCGGTACAGGAGATGGCAGACCACTCAGCTGGAAGTGTTTCTGCTTACTCCAGGAAGCCCTCAGCAAAGGAGACTGGAAGTGGGCCCTGTGTCACGGTTCCTTCTAACCAGGGACACTCCGTTACCTCCTCCCCTCTACAGAAACGTTCATCCCGTGCATACCGTTATATGCATTCTCGACTTTACCAACGATGGAAGTTGACATGTCGATATAACGCTTAGAGGAGACGCGTTCATGGCCTACGTTCCATTGCTGCATGCTCTATCTGTCAGAATCATCATGTGACTCCAATTCTACCTAGGAAGTTCCCGTTCCCACTCATTAAATACTCACCATTCTTTGTAGATCACAGGGGAATACCTTGCCCCACTACTCATTAAATATTCACCATTCTTTGTAGATCACAGGGGAATACCTTGCACCATCCAGAAACAGAAGCACCCAGTCCAAAGTAAGGAGAAATACTCTCTCTTGTTCTGGTTCTTTTGTTACTTAGACCCTGTTCTAAAACATATCCTTTTCCTTACAGCCCGGCACACTGATGGTGTAGTTCTCTCGCTCTTTCAACAGATCTACACCTCTGTATATTATATTTAGCGGATAGAGGTGCGTATCAACGGAAATGTCACCCTCTGTGAGGAGACCTGGGCCACTCTTGGCCCTGGTTTTTCAGCTTGGCTGTACCAAGATCAAGACACCCTATCCAGTTCTTGGTGGGTACTTAGACTCTGATGGGGTTGGACAAGCGCACACAGGAGGTGAAGATCACGCTAGAGCAGCTGTTGAAGGTGAGGAATGAGCTGTCCTTCACGGAATCGGGGCTGCTGCTGAGGGGCTGGACGATGGTCATACCATCGGCGCTGGTTGCCAATGTCATATCACTGGCACATCAGGGCATCGGGGATCAGCCAAAACTAAGTCCTGACTCAGGATGAAGGTGTGGTTCCCCAATCTGGATCTACTGGTCGACGAGTTTGTGAGGAACTGTGTGTGGTGTCAGGGTACAGCTCCCGTGCAGAGGGAACCCCAGATCGAATTGATGCCGAAGTGGACCAAGCCGTGGAAAGTAGTGCACATGGACTTTGGCTCAATAGAGAGAGATGTACACTTCCTAGTAGCTATTGATGAATGGAGCAGATATCCAGAGGCACCGACAACAACCCGCCTTTTCAAGGGAAGAGTCTTGCTAATCTCCTGAGAGAGTGCGGAGTCAAACACAAGAAGATCTCTCAGTTGTGGCCCATAGCAAATGGGGAAGCTGAACACTTCATGTGGACGCTGAACAAAGTGTTCCGGATGGTTTATAGTCATAATGTCGACAGTCAAAATGTCGACAGTCGAAATGTCGAAAAAAAAATGTCAAAATAAAAAGTCGACTTTTTTTTTCAATGCATTTTTTTTTTTATATGGGGGGTTCCCCCCCCCCAACCCCCCTTTTTTAATTTTTTTTTAAATTTTTCCCTTTTTTTTTAGCTCCCAAACCCCTAAAATAAATATATAATTAAAAAAAGAGAAAGTCGACATTTTTTTGTCGACATTTTTGTCTGTCGACATTTTTTTGTCGACATTATGACTGCACACCGTTCCGGATTGCCAATGGACAGGGGCAGTCTCTGCATCGAGCCCTATGTCAATTTTTGAAGGGCCACTCCACACAGCTCCATCGGAGTTGCCCCAGCACAAGTAATGTTCTGAAGGTGCCCGCGCGGTCTCTTGCAAGATAGGGCAGACAGAGAACCGGAGGTGATCAATGAGGATCAGGTGGCCGATGACCGCAGGAGCTGAAATGAGAGGGAGAACATCAGGGTGAAGTTGCAACCACCCGACATATCGCTGGGAGATGAGGTGCCAGTCGGGAACCGGCAACTGGAAGGCAAGATCTCGCTGCCCTATGACCCGTAGCCGCTGGACGTCATGGGAGTAAAATGGTCCATGATGACTGCCTCGGACGGGAAGAAGCAAAGTGACCCGAAACTCCAGTTTCTTTAAGAGACTTAGTGGCAACCACCCCGTCGATCTAAGCACAGTGCAGAGCAAGACTGACCCATATCCTGAGCACGCCTGGAGCCCGACAGGACTGACAGATCCGGGCCCAGGGGAGGAAGACTAAGCCCGAGGGCAAACAGGTTGGAGGTATCCACAGAGGGGGCCCCAATGTTGTCCGACACGTCTGATGGACTATGTGTTGGATGACTAACATGTTATCATTATTGAACTGGGACTAGTCACAGACTGTTGAAGTGTAGTGTTTTGAAGTTCAGCTATGCCAATGTTAAATGGTTACAGTATTAACATGTTATGTGTGCCTGTTATATTCATTGTTATGAAAAAGGAGGGATGTGGTGATGTGGTCACGCTACGCCCGCGACGGCGTGACATAACTCCATCGCAGGGAATAAATGGGGCAGCCCGCGCATGCACAACAATGCACAGGCAGTGCCCGTACGGAATACACGTGTTTGTGTCCCTCTGTGGGGGCCCGGGGACTACCGTCATGCAAGGCTGTGTGGCCTTACAACAGACTGCAACTCCCAGAAGACAGCTCACCTTGGTTCTCGTGCTATTCTCAGCACCACATGGTTTTCATTGTTAAGAATTGGAACTGCTACTTCCAAGAAATAATTTTTCATTGTTATTCTCTCTCCACTCCCTCTCCCCCCTCCCATCCCTCTTTGGCCTCATTGCTTCCAATATTCTATCTGTTGCCCTTTCTGTCATTCAGTGTTCCTCTGGTGCAGTGTGCTGGTGTCACAACTCCCAACATGCGGTACTGCTGGGCTTTATTTCAGTCTCTCAGTGCTGCTCACACTCTGGTACACACTCACTCTGCATCCTCCGTCTTGGACATTGGCTTTGTGTCTGGATCCTCGTCACTTCCCACTTGCTCCTATCGCCCAATGGTGTCTTTCTTTTCATCTGCTCTTGGTGGTGTTCACAAGTTCCTCCCCATGTGTCACGATCTTGGCCTTGCGCGGAGGTAGAACGTACACCTACCTCCCCGTTGGGTCTTGGGGCCTGGGGTGTTAACAACACAGGCTTCCTTGACCCTCTTGAAGAGGGTTAGGGTCCGCAGGTTGGATAGGATGGGGTGGTTAGGAAAACCGGGTAACAGGGTAGTAAAGGGGGAATGGGAGGGATAAGGAAAGATTGAGAGGTTTAGAAGAGATGCCCCTCCTGGGTTTTCATAAGACAGCTGAAACTCCGCCCATTCACTCCTTCACTTGAATTCACGTTCTTCAGTTAGAAATCTAGATAACACTTTGTCTAGAGTCCCCCAAAAGTTCACAATTAAACTGCATTGCCTTTTCTGCTGTCTGAGTTAAATGAGTATTACAGACATACCCATCGGACAACAAGAACATGAGATCACAACCATATTCAAACAACATTAGTTGTGTCAAAAAGAAAGCACTTAGCTTCGATTGTTCAGCGGGAGACTTGGGGTTAATTCACCAGGGTTCTATCGTGCTGTGCGAACAACGGAACTCCGCTACAAAGAACCAAAAACAAGAGTGAGCGTGCATTCAAGGATCAAGGTTAATAGTCATAGATATCACAAATCCTGGCTTCAAAGTAAACTACACCAAAACGTTAGAAGAAGCACGAGTAGCTAGTGCCAGAGTTCCGGCTCGCCAATTAGCAGGTTAACAGTGCCGGTGCTCCGACGAAAGGATCAGTAGGGTTAAAGTGTCGGAGACTCGACTTCAATAGCGTTCACTGCCGGGTGCGGAGCTGCTCGGCTTCCAATATAGACTAGCCGGGCTTCGAACCGCCGCTGTCAGTGAAACCGAATTCCCCACAGAAACGCCCGACTCACTCTACGAGTGTTCGAGCTGACAGTAAACAAAGAACTGAAAGATGCACTTATCTGGAGAATTCAGCGGGGCTTGCAGAAGTTGCAGGCGGGGTGTGACCCCGCTGATAGTTGCCTGCAGGAGCCCGCTGGAAACACGTCTTGTCTCTTCAGAAGTCCGTAGCGCAAGCGGCATCCCACGTGTTACCGGCGCGCATGCGCTTTCAGGAAGGCGTTCCCCTGAAGCTTCCCGATGACTCTCGTACACACGAGGCTGCTGGGAGTTGTAGTCTTGTTGCTTCTTTCTTTGGATTTAAGGGCTAGGAGGCTGGTTTGCCTACACCTAGCTTTTTGCCTGCATGAAACACAAAGCAAGGTCCTGAAATAAAGAGGTTTTAACCTCTGGATTGCTTTATTCCTGCGATTCCCACCATCCACAGTACTGGGGCATTGCATACTTCCCCCTATCACTTGTGGAATCTTGACAGTACTCCCCCTCCCAACAGGTCCTGGTTTAGAGAGATTGTTCAGGTGAAATACACGGATCAAACGGGAAGCATAAACATCTGTAGCTGGTTCCCACGAGCGTTCCTCGGGACCATATCCCAACCAATCTACTAGATAATATAAAACACCTCGCACAACACGGGAATCAAGTATGCTTCTTACTTCAAACTCTGGGGTACCATTTACCATGATGGGTGGAGGTTTTCTGAGGCGCACAGTGGTTGGGGCAAGTTTCAACAAGGATACGTGGAAAACTGGATGTACATGCATTCTAGGTGGTAAGGTCAGACGAACAGCCACAGGATTTATGATCTTTTTGATGGGAAAAGGGCCCGCAAATCGGGGTTGGAATTTTCTAGGGCCTTGCAAATGTAAGTTTCGTGTGGCTAACCATACCCGATCCCCAATCTTGTATGGTGGGCTAATCCGTCTTTTCTGGTCTGCATAGGTCTTCTATGCTTGTTTAGCTTTCTCTAGATTTGTTTGGATGACGTGCCATACTTTTACTAAGTGTTGTCTATGATTTTGAACTGCTGGTACAGCGTCTATAACATGGGGTAAAGGCTGGAACCATGGGTGGTAACCATATGTGCCAAAAAATGGTGTCACTTTAGTGGAGGCGTGTACAGCATTGTTATATGCTAACTCGGCTAACCAAAGAACTTCTGCCCAAGAGGAGTAATTGTCGTAGGTCATACAGCGCAGATATTGCTCTAAAGTCTGATTCACTCGCTCGGTTTGCCCATCAGTTTCAGGGTGATAACTGGTGGACAACCACAAGGTGATACCCATTGAGTCGCAAAATGCTCTCCAAAAGCGAGAAGTAAACTGTGAACCTCGATCTGAAACGATGTGCTGTGGAATGCCATGGAGGCGCACTATGTTTTGAAGGAAAAGGTCTGCAAGCTCCTTTGCCGTGGGAACCCCCTTGCAAGGTATGAAATGTGCCAATTTGCTAAAGGAATCCACTATCACCACTATGGTGGTAAAATGATGACTTGCTGGTAAGTCAACAATTAGGTCCAAGGAGACGGTATGCCAGGATACTGGGGGAGTGGGCAGAGGCCGTAACATGCCAGCTGGTTTTTGGTGGTCAGACTTATTTCTTAAACAGCACTCACAAGTGTGAACATAGTCTTGGATATCCTGTGTCCTACGAGGCCACCAAAAATGACGCATTACCAATTCTCGGGTTTTGGCCACTCCCTGGTGCCCTACGAAGGGCGAGTCATGACACCACCTAATGGCCTGTCTACGAATTGCAGGGGTTGATGAGTACAGGGATGATCCAAAGAAGGGCAGACCATTCTTTATCGTTTGCTTTTTTCCTGGATTATCCCATTGCACTAATTCTTGAGCTGACAAGGCTTTTCGTATGTTATTGAACATATCGTCCACTACAATGCTTCCAACAATACGTGCAGGTGGTACCATTGGCTTTGGTTCTTCTTTCTTATTGAGACTTGGGTCGGGTTCTGGGTAACGAGACAGAGTGTCAGCTTTTCTGTTCTCAGTACCAGGACGATATGTGACCACAAAGTCATACTCAGCGAAGTGCATTGCCCATCGAAGCTGCTGGGGACTCAAAGCTTTGGCTGATTTAAGAAATTGTAGGTTCCTGTGGTCAGTTAGTATTGTAATCATATGCCGGGCTCCCATCAAGTAATGGCGCCACTCATCAAACGCTACTTTGATGGCCAGGAGTTCTCTATCGGCAATCACGTAGTTTCTTTCGGCTGGTAACAGGGAACGTGAGTAAAAGGCTACCAGGTGCAATTGTCTAGAATCGTCTCTCTGGGACAAGATTGCGCCAAGAGCGTAGCTGGAAGCATCTGTTTCTATGATATAAGGATGCGTGGGATCGGGGTGGAGTAGTACAGGAGCTGTTGTGAATGCAGATTTTAAAGCTTGCAAGCTTGCCTCTGTGGCCGCGTCCCACCGGAAGGCTATGCCTTTCTTGAGTAAACGGGTAATGGGTTGTGTTTTAGCTGCGAATCCTTCTATGAACCAGCGGTAGAAATTGGCAAATCCCAACACCGTTTGTACTTCTTTTACCGATGTGGGGGAAGGCCACTCAGTGATGGCTTGGACTTTCTTCGGGTCCATTGTAACGCCCTTCGTGATAAAATGAATCCTAGGAATTCAATTGTGGTTTGGTGGAATGCGCATTTTTCTAATTTTGCATAGAGTCGATGCTCTCGCAAACGTTATAGCACTGCTTTTACGTGAACTTGATGTTCCTTGATGTTGCGTGAATAGATTAAAATATCGTCAATATAGACCATAGTGAACACGTCCAAATACCCACGCAAGACCTCGTCCAGAAAATGCTGAAAGGCAGCGGGAGCGTTGCAGAGGCCGAATGGCATGACCTGATATTCATATAGACCAAACTTGGTCCGAAAGGCAGTCTTCCACTCATCCCCCTCACGCACCAGCACTAGATGGTACGCTCCTCTCAGGTCCAGCTTGGTATATGTCTGGGCGTCCCTCACTTGATCCAGTAAGGTAGGGATCAAAGGCAAGTGATAGCGGTTTTTTATGGTTATCCGATTAATAGCCCTATAGTCTATACACGTTCTTAGGTCCCCGGTTTTCTTAGGAACGAAGAACAAGGGTGATGACACAGGTGACTTAGAGTGACGTATAAAGCCGTTGGCCAAATTTGTCTCAATGTAGTCCTTTAGGTGCTCGTTCTCAGATTCCGTCAAAGCGTAAATCCTGCTACAGGGCAAGGCCGCTCCTGGTTCCAAATCTATTCTGCAATCGAATGTTCGATGAGGTGGTAGGGTTTCTGCAGCGGCTCTACTGAAGACATCCCTAAATTCCTGATAAACAGATGGTAAGGTCGTTTCAACACTTCCAATTACATGCTGCTCTTCGTGGGGCACTGAACCTTCGATATTACCAAGATGGCAGTATTCTTTACAATGCGTTGACAAGAAACGTACCGATCCTTGGGTCCAATCGACTTCGGGGTTGTGGGTTCTCAACCATGGCAGACCCAGGATCATGCCAAACTGTGGTGCTGCAATAACGTCAAATCTGATGTCCTCAAAGTGTTGTGGACTACATTCTAAACGTACCCAATGAGTTTGCTTGATAATACGGCCTGAGACTAATGGTGACCCATCCACGGATTTAACCTCCTCACTTCGTTCTTTGGGTATCAAAGGGATTCCCAGTTGAGCCACTAAGATCTCATCGACGAAGTTTCCGGTAGCACCAGAGTCCAGCATCAGAGACACCGGTATCCGGTGGTCTTGCCAAGTGATATAACCCGAAATGGTTACATGTGCAACTTTGCTTTGCAGTGTATTAGCTAAGGAACTAGGGGTGTATTCAGATCGACTCGCCGGGGCCACCCTCACTGACGAGCTTTCGCGTTTCCCGACTGCTCACCTTTGGGTTTTGCCAAACATTCCAGGACAAAATATCCAGCCTTCCCACAGTAAAGGCAGAGCTTGTCTCGTCGTCGCTTGTCTTTTTCATCCTTAGTTAAGGGGCCTCGAATCGTTCCTATTTGTATTGGTTCATCCGAGGGCTTATCGTTCTTACCAGGTTTTGGTTGGTGATCCAATCGAACCATTGGCTTGGTGTCCCACTTGCGCTTATCTTGCCTCCTTTCAAACTGTCTTTGATCCAACCGTAAGGCCAGATCGATCATAGAGGAGCATGTTTCGGGTTGTGGATCTACCTGGGCTATCAAGTCTTTTACCTCATCCCTTAACCCCTGGTAGAACATGGCTAGGCGCTTCTCTTGGGGCCAGTCTGTTTCCACTGCTAACCGATTAAAGGTGGTTACATAGGTGACCAAATCCTTACCCCCTTGGCGTAAAGTGAGCAATTCTCTGTGCTTAATTAGAGTGGCGGCCCTTCGATTGAATATCTTCCCAAACTCCTCTAAAAACATGTCCCACTGATAGAGAAGTGCGTAATCTTTCGTAACTAGCGGAGTGGCCCAAGAGGCAGCATCGCCCCGAGATACAAAATCATGAAGGCCGTGCGGGACTGGGCAGTGCGAAACACATTTGGTTTTGTAATGAAGTGCAATTGGCACTGCATTACAAACTGATGACATTTTTGAGGATCCCCATGGTAACGTTCTGGGGCAGACAAGGGAAGCGGGGGCTCGGTAGATACATGCACCTGGACGGGGTGGGTGGTGCATGGTCCGCGGGCAATGGGGTGGCCTGGGCATTTGCCTGCACAGTCAACGTATGAACTTGGCCAGCCAAATTGACATAGTCCTGCCTTGTGGCAAGCAAGTCGGTTTTTAGGTCTCTTAGGGCATTTAACACCTCCTCCATGGCGACGTGCTACCTGGGCGCTTGACAATACGTGGTCTTGCGCTCCTGTCATGATCTTGGCCTTGCACCGAGGTAGCACGTACACCTATCTCCCCGTTGGGTCTTCGGGCCTGGGGTGTTAACAACACAGGCTTCCTTGACCCTTCGGGGAGAGAGGGTTAGGGTCCGCAGGTTGGATAGGATGGGGTGGTTAGGCAAACCGGGTAACAGGGTAGGAAAGGGGGAATGGGAGGGATAAGGAAAGATTGAGAGGTTTAGAAGAGATGCCCCTCCTGGGTTTTCATAAGACAGCTGAAACTCCGCCCATTCACTCCTTCACTTGAATTCACGTTCTTCAGTTAGAAATCTAGATAACACTTTGTCTAGAGTCCCCCAAAAGTTCACAATTAAACTGCATTGCCTTTTCTGCTGTCTGAGTTAAATGAGTATTACAGACATACCCATCGGACAACAAGAACATGAGATCACAAACATATTCAAACAACATTAGTTGTGTCAAAAATAAAGCACTTGGCTTCGATTGTTCAGCGGGAGACTCGGGGTTAATTCACCAGGGTTCTATCGTGCTGTGCGAACAACGGAACTCCGCTACAAAGAACCAAAAACAAGAGTGAGCGTGCATTCAAGGATCAAGGTTAATAGTCATAGATATCACAAATCCTGGTTTCAAAGTAAACTACACCAAAACGTTAGAAGAAGCACGTGTAGCTAGTGCGAGAGTTCCGACTCGCCAATTAGCAGGTTAACAGTGCCGGTGCTCCGACCAAAGGATCAGTAGGGTTAAAGTGTCAGAGACTCGACTTCAATAGCTTTCACTACCGGGTGCGGAGCTGCTCGGCTTCCAATATACACTAGCCGGGCTTCGAACCACCGCTGTCAGTGAAACCGAATTCCCCACAAACACCCGACGCACTCTACGAGTGTTCGAGCTGACAGTAAACAAAGAACTGAAAGATGCACTTATCTGGAGAATTCAGCGGGGCCTGCAGAAGTCGCAGGCGGGGTGTGGCCCCGCTGATAGTTGCCTGCAGGAGCCCGCTGGAAACACGTCTTGCCTCTTCAGAAGTCCGTAGCGCAAGCGGCATCCCACGTGTTCCCGGGGCGCATGCGCTTTCAGCAAGGCGTTCCCCTGAAGTTTCCTGATGACTCTCGTACACGCAAGGCTGCTGGGAGTTGTAGTCTTGTTGCTTCTTTCTTTGGATTTAAGGGCTTGGAGGCTGGTTTGCCTACACCTAGCTTTTTGCCTGCATGAAACACAAAGCAAGGTCCTGAAATAAAGAGGTTTTAACCTCTGGATTGCTTTATTCCTGTGATTCCCACCATCCACAGTACTGGGGCATTGCATACTTCCCCCCATCACTTGTGGAATCTTGACACCATGGTTCTTGTCACTTTCATGCTTTTTTGGATTCAGCTTCTCTGCAGAGTTCTAGCAGGACAGTGTTTCTCCCTAGGTATGGATTTGGCCATCCAGCAACATAATGGTGTTTCTGTTACTCCCCACCACCGCCGATCGGGCCGGAGTGTTGAATAGAAGACCTTGCGGAAACTGACCAGGATGATGGACGGCCTTCTGCACTGTATCGCCAGCCAGAGTAATGAGTAGCGGTACAAAGGGGAAGACAGAGAATGGTCGATAGGAATATCCGAGGTCAATAGGTTCACAAAAACAAAGATCCGAGTAACGCTACGATTAGAAGCAGCGTTATGAACAACTGGCTTCCTTTTGAGCAGGGTACGTGGGGCGGAGCCTGTTTGCCTGCGTAGCGTGGTTAACCAGCTGACTAGACACATGACTGCTACCTCGTTCTTTCGCTCTGACCCATTTCCTAGGCAACCTCCAGTGGTGCCAAAATGGGGCCGCCAGACGCTGGAAAAGACGAAAATGGTCCCAAAATGAGCGTCCGGACTGAGATGACCGCACAGGTGGGAAGGAGCACAGAGACCGGGGTGTGACAGTTTCACATCATGTGCAGCAGGAACCATCTCAACGTTCTAATCTTGTTTCTGTTCTACTACTTTTTATTTGCTTGGCGGAACACAGATCTGGTCACCTCATCAGAAGCCAGAACAACAGACTTATGGATCAGCCACAATGGGGCAACCTCGGGGGCGTGGCTAACTGCCATGTAGAGAGGATGCGACTTCGGCAAGCTCTGCTAGATGTGCCACTTATAAGCTGTATCCTACGGCTCTGAAACATTAAACAGACCCTGCAAGCACCACGATTGCTGCGGACGCCGGCGTGAAGCTCCTAGACTCACCACACACAAGGGTGTAAGCCCGAAAGACTTGTTTTGCTGCCCGCGAATAACTGTTCGGCAAGAAGCCACGATGGCGGCTCTCACACACTCAGCCCGGGGAGCCCAGCGCCAGCCCAATGGACCGTGAAACTAAAAACCTGCACAATCGCTCGTGAGAGGAAGAGGTAGAGCGATTTGGTGGTGCAACTGCCGAACGGGGCATCGGCGGCGTTGCATGGGCCGCCGAGACCCTCGAGGACCGTGGACAATAGGAGGAAACCACCGTCCCGGCTGCGGGGAGCCACGAAGACCAGACCGGACCCGCCAGAAGAGGTGAGAGCAGAGCGGGGGGGCTGCGCACTGAGCCTAGTGCAGACGGCCCGCCGCCCCGCCTCACTCCCGGATACGTCCCGCCGGTGAGCGGAGGACAAGACCGGCCCAGCTGAGACCACACCGCAAGCACCGCCTGCGCATCCCCAATACTCCAACGACCCGGGGGGCACACGAGGGCTGGCCGGAGACCCTAAAAAACGAACCACAACAGACCCGACCGGATCTCTAGCTGTGAGACGGGTCGCCCTTCTGGAAGGGTCCCTGGCCCCCCCTACCCGCCGGAGGCCCCGGGCGAATCTACAGTCCACTCGTGGAGTGGGGGTGGTGAGCAGCGGAGGTTGCGGCTCCTTCAACCTGAATGCGCGGAGCTGCCGAGCACTGGCCTGGGGCCCTCTGTGTGAGCCCCCCACCAAGTCACGCGCCGGCAATCAAGCGGGACCTTGTAAGCTAGCCCCCCGCTGCATTAGGCAGACTCCAGTAGCAGACAACGCACAACTCAGGCCTCCACACCTCGAAGCCGCAAACCACACCCGAGGCCACAAAGGAAAGCGCACATCACCGAAACAGCCCTCAGCGCCCAAAGCCCACAGACATCGCCGGAACCAGGGGAATGTCTCGCCTGGACAAATTGACAGGGAAGGGGGCTAGGTCCAAGCAGCGCCAGACCACCATAGATGCTTTCACAGCCAACAGACTCCCCAACCCTGAGGCCTCAGACACGGCATCTGTTGAGATGGAAACTGGCCCCACTGTAGCGGTGGCCGAACCCAGCAATACCCAACTCCTGGAGGCCATTAAGACATTCCAAGCAACAATGGTGAACAAAATCGATGCTGTGGCCACAGATCCGGGCCTCCTACGCCAAGACGTCTGCTCCTTGGCTGGTAGAACCGAAGCGCTGGAGACCCAGGTACGTGAAAATACGGAAGCAAAAACCCAACTCCTACACGACGTGGATGGCCTCCAGCAGAGAGTCAAAAATTTGGAGGACGGAGCGGAGGAGGCAGAAGGGAGGGCTCACCGCAACAACATCCGGCTTCTCGGCCTGCCGGAGGGCATTGAAGGCCCAGACCCCACCAACTACGTGGAGAATCTCCTGCCGCAGGAGATCGGCGCGGAAAAGCTGTCGCAGGGCTTCTCCATAGAGAGGGCTCATAGGTCACTTGCTAAGAAACCACCACCAGGCGTCCACCTAGGCCTATGATAGCGAAAGTACTGAACTACAGCGACCGAGAGGTCATTTTGGCATATTCATGATCAGGTGGCCAGATCAAGAGGAACTCTGTCAAGATTGCGATTTATCCCGATTACACCTTCCAAGTACAGATGAACAGAGCTCAGTTCATACATACGAAGGCCAGATTGAAAGCAGCGGGATTGAGATACATGCTTCTATACCCCTCAAGGCTAAAGGTGATACACAACAACAGGGCCCTCCTCTTTGACACCCCAGAACAGGCACGGGACTGGATGGATGGACAGCAACTACCTGACATCGAAGACAAAAGGCGGAAGCCGCATTGAACCGCCTTCCAAAACTGCAGGAGAACTTTTCTTAATACAACTGCGTATCTGCAAAAGGACCTAGCCTAATAAGCGGCTGATATGATCCTACTATGCGGAACGCTGAAGAAAGAGCTACCCCAACCCCCAGGAGTTTCCTTTTCAGGGTACCTTTACCCGCCCGTAGGGCACCCAAAGACCATGACTGCTCCTAGGGAGCAGAAACGGGACAGTCATAACGAGGGTCACCTCGCTGGACCAGTTCTACGTTTGGGAAGTTTGTTAAAATGGAGGGAGAAATGGGGAGTTAGCACCCACGTTGGGAAATTTGAACAAAAAACACTGAGACCTCAGGATAACTTCACGACAGATACATCATTAACAGGACCTCGACCGAGGCCGAGGAGGAGCAACGGACACCACGACGCCTATGGCTGAAAGAATAAAAGTAATGACGTGGAACGTCTGAGGCATGAACAGCTTTGTGAAACAATGCCGGATACACGCATATTTGCGACGATGCAAGGTTGGAATTGCTATGCTCCAGGAGACACACCTAACGAAGGAAAAACTGAAGGCGCTAGCCAAGACATGGCGAGGGAGCCTGATCGGATCCTCCTACTCCTCTTATGCAAGAGGGGTCCTGATATGGATCGACCCGACCATCCCATTCAGAGTAGTGAGCACCAAGACGGACGAGGAGGGCAGGATGGCACTTGTGCAAGGTACCATGGAAAGGAGGGAACTATGTCTGGTTAGCACTTATGCTCCTAACCATGATGCCACCGCTTTCTTCCACTCCCTGTTTTCTCGACTGAGCCCTTATGTAAACTGCAATATGATTTGGGTGGGAGACCATAATTGCACCCTAGATCCCCTCAAAGACAAGTCTGATACCAAGCACTCCCGCCCACCCCCCCCAGCCAAAATATTGTCTAAATTAATAAGCCAGCTGTCACTATGTGATAGGTGGAGGGAACAGGGCCGTGAGCGAAGAGAATACTCCTTCGTCTCCCCGCCACACAACGTCCACACTAGTCTGGACTATATTCTAGTCAGTCTGGGGCAGCAAGCCACGTTTAGCGACGCACAGTATTTGCCAAGGGTGCTGTCAGACCACTCCCCCATGTTGGCCACCTGGGAGGTATACCCGCCCAGACCCCCAATTCCCATGTGGAGACTTGGGGCCGAAGCCCTGCTCGATGCAGCCTTTCGCGAACACATAAAAGACAGTACCGATGAATACTGGCAAAACAACCTGGACAGTGTTGAATGTGTCGGTACCGCGTGGGAGGCATATAAGGTAGTCATGAGGTGAGAGATGATTGCTGCGGTGGGGGGCGCCCAGAGGTCCATCATGAATTCCCTCGTGGGCGTGGAAAAAGAGTTGGGGGAGCTGGAGAGCAGGGCAGATTCGACTCCAGAACATCTACAGGAAATAACCAAACTGCGACAAACCTGTCTGCCGCAGTGTGCTAAGCACACTGAAAAAACGCACACGCTGGGAGATAAACCCGGTAAACTCTTAGCTTGGCTTTACAAGAGGGAAACCCCTAGGACTTCCATTTGCCACATACACAGACCTGATGGCACCACAGCGCACACCCAGGCAGAGATTAACTCGGTCTTTTCCGAGTTCTATCATGACCTATACTCCAAGACCCTGCCCCCCACTGACACCAAGATAGAGGATGCCCTGGATAGCATAGAGCTACCCAAAATAGATTCACAAATGGCTGAAGCCCTAGACAACCCAATCACCCCCGACGAGGTGAAAGCAATAATTAGATCCTTACCATCTGGGAAAGTGCCGGGCATGGATGGCCTACCCGGGGAATTCTATAAGTCATATGAGGAGACCCTTGCCCCACTGCTAGCGCAAGTATACAACGAGGCTTACGAACGCGGTATCCTCCCTGACTCCATGAGAGAACTCATAATAATCCCCTTGCTGATGCCTGGAAAATATGGGACGGACTGTGGGTCATATAGACCACTATCTATGTTAAATGCACTCCTTGCAAATAGATTACGTAGAGTGATCCCCCTGCTGATTCACCAGGACCAAACTGGCTACGTGCCAGGGCGCTCCATCACCGAAAACTTGCGCATGTTGCACCACATCATATACAGCACCGAGCGAGAGTCTCAGAAATATGCTGTGGCGTCACTAGACGCCACCAAGGCCTTCGATTCGGTGAGATGGGAATGGCTATATGCCACCATGGTTAGGATGGGGATCGGACCCGCCTTCCTTAAATGGACCCAATTGGTCTACACCAATCCCACTGCCAGAGTGCGCACCAATAAGACATATTCAGAGAAATGGCCCCTTTACAGAGCAGAGTTGCTCACTGTCCCCTATGCTATATATTATTGCCGCGGAGCCTGTAGCTGCATATCTCCAGCAGGAGTATGGAGATGGAGGCATTGAACTAGACGGGGAGACACACCTCGTCTCTATGTACGCAGACTACATTCTGCTGTACCTGCACAATCCCGAGCACCTCCTGCCCTACATTTTAAAGACTTTAGATGGTTTCCACAAACCCACGGGCATTCAGATCAACAAAGACAAGTCTTGTCTCTACCCCCTTGCTGCATTGTATAGTGAGGAGCACAGATCCCTGCCCCCTCTAGACCTTCAATGGCAGGTGACATCCTTTAGATACTTGGGGGGGTTACCATACACCGTAACCCTAGCACCGAACACATTCTTAACACGGTTAGGGCTAAAGATGCCCTTGCAAAGTCCATGGATTTTTGGGGTAAGCTCCGACTCTCGGTAGCGGGGCGGGCGGGTCTCCTCAAAATGGTGGCACTCCCCCGTTTACTGCATTGCTTTTCCAATGTCCCCTTTAACATACCCCGCTCCTTTTTCAGAGACATAAACAAACTCTGTAGGGGATTCCTTGGCAGGGAGGTAGGCACAGGGTGGCGCTGGACATTCTCCATAGACCCTATGAGAGGGGGGGATTGAAGGTCCCTAATTTCGAACTATACTACTTGGCTAGCCAACTAAGGCATGTGACGCAATGGATGGCAGATGAAACCACCTCAGACACCCGACTTCTCCAACCAGCTCTGCCTCGACTGTTACTCCGAGACTTGCTATGGGTTGAGAAGGGGGCTCTGAGACATTACCCGTACCTGGTCAGACTTGGAACCCAGCTCTGGAAGCGGGCCTGTAAAACTGTGGGGACAACAGACCCGTATTCCCTGCAGATCCCCATTGCAGCAGTTATGGCTAAGCTCTCATGGGGACACACAGAAACACGCACCCAGTGGGAACCCTATGGGGTGGCAGTATTAGGAGACCTCACTTACGAACAGGAGCTCATGACATTCACTGACCTCAGCGAGTCCACAGGCCTGCCCACAGGCCAGTTTTTGCTCCACAGAGCAGTAACACAGGCCTTGAAGAACAGATGGCTGGAGGCCACCGACCAAGTCATTGAGAACGATATCATTGAGTCGATGCTGGACACTGCTAAGGGGGGCCATGCAACCTCCAGACTATACGAAGCCATACTGCAGGGCACGACCAAGAATGAACTTAAATGTAAAGAGAGGTGGGAGAGGAAATTGGGCATTGAATTTGAGGACAAAGCATGGGAGAGAATAACCTATTACCATAAAAAAATCTCTAGAAATGCCCATCTCCAACTCATCCAGCTGTACATTACCAACAGGGCCTACCTGAAACATGACGCCATATCGAGGTTCAAAGGAGCCACAACCCAGACATGCCCCAAATGCAACGAACCGAGGGCGGGAATGACCCACATGTTCTGGAGCTGCCCGACGGTCCAGAGGTTCTGGGCCCAGGTGAAAGAGAGGGTAGCAAACGCGGAGATAGAAGTGGAAATTCAAGAGCCAGCAGTCTGCATTTTGGGAAGTTACAAGCGGAACAGTAAGAATAAGCCCCTAAATAAACTTATAGACTTGATATACATAACAGCGACAAGACGCATAGTCATGGGATGGAAAAGCGCCGGAGGCCTTAGCGAGGCCCTTTGGTGGGGTGACCTCAAAAGATGGATAGCCGCTGAGACCGCGGCCTGGGAGACAGCAATTCAGGTACAGAGGCTGGACTCCAGTGATGAACTACTCCGTTGGGTAGCGTTACCAGTGCCATTGCTCCACCCAGCGGCTCAAGACAGCGCCTCGGTCAGTACGGACAGTCCCGGCCCGGCATGAGGTCCAGAAGAAGACTGTGGATGTAACTGAGGTCTCGGAGGGAGGTGGTGGGGCGGTGGGTTTGGGAACGTTATATTATGTTGTTTTTGAATTATGCATACTGCATTGACTAATCAATGATCGTTTGTTTGTTAATATTTGTTGAAAACCCAATAAAGAAATTAAAAAAAATAAATAAAAATGGGGCAACCTCAAAGGGATCCTAGGAGGATGTGTTTTGGGTGGGGAAAGGCAGGTAGTGGCTGGAAATGGCCATAGGGGAAATCAATGGGTGGGTAAATATCAAACACCCAGTAGATGTGTGTCCCTCCTCACATGCCATCTCCCTTCTACCTGTACTCCAATGCAATAGTTTCAGCTTATAGGTGGTGCTCCATTTAAATGTTGTCTAGGGCATAAGGCTGAGTGATTGTATATCAGGCATTGACATTTATTTAACCTTAACACTTATTATAATGGGGGTCAATTAGGTAAAAATATCAGATTATGTGCATGTTAGCATCATTTTAATTGCAGGTACAAAATCAGTACACTTTTTCCTCTGTCCACCCCTTTCCAGTCTCAGCTAGCCCTCATCTTTTCTCTTTCCAGCTTTGCAGTTACCATGGCTGTCTAAATCCTGTCTGTAAAACCCTAAAGCTGCCGGCCCTAGAACTGCAAGCTTAGGACCCAAGAGGTGGAAATCCTATCCCCTGAGACATTCTTTGATGTGGGGGTTCTCTGAGCTGTATATGGAAGGGAAACATCCAGAAAATTCAAGGAGAAGCGCCTTGTCATCAGCCGATCTTCAAATAATGTGTTTGTTTTGAAAAATGTACAAACCTAAGATTGGGCACAAATCTAACATTCTCTTTGCTCAACAGGAATTCTGGGACCTGTTGGACGACAACAGGAATGTTCCCACAAGAGTTTATCATCAGTCTTCGAGGCCTCACAGAAATCAGTACGCTTACTGTGCAGAGTTATTTAGGTAAGGCGTTGTACGTATATGGTTGGTGGCATCTCGTTCTTGTCCGCCTTGCACATCTAAACCAGCTATTCGTTTTTTTTGTGTGTTTTCTGGAATGCTGTTCTTTGTATTTTTTTGTATTGGGGTTATTGAAGTTGGGTTTTGATTTAGCATACATACCAGGACAGGAATGTGCCTCAACCCTTTAGGCAGACTAGAACAATGTTTCCCAGCAAGTAAAAGAATAACATTTGGTTGACTAGTTATCTGCCATTCTTGGAGCTGCACTGACTTCAATCTATATTCCCTGGCCACTTTCAGCATATGTCTTCATGATGTGGACCATGTGATGGCTTTGCTTGAAATAGAACTCTTTATCCTAGTGTCACAAACTCCAATACCCAATGATCAGTAGTCATCCCTTTGCGACTGGCAAGAAATCAAGCATCCTAATCAAGTCCAAGGTGCTCTGTGCGGGTGGGCGGAGAAGGGAGACCTTGTTCATATAGTTTGGTGGTGTTGAGGGCTATCCAGCGGCTCCTAGACCTCTACACCTGTTTAAGTCTCTTTTAGAATTTTGTAGAGTGATGTTTGCTAATCCAATGCTTGAATTCACTCATCAGAAGTAGCTTAAACCTCACTGCTTCTTTGAGCAATTCCTCTGGGCACCAACCACTCCTACATTCCCTTTCTTAAAATGTATGTGTGTATTTGTCAAACGGGCTTCATGCTGAAAAGGTAGTTTCTACTATTTCATTTTGAGCATCATTCTTTAAGGTTCCCTTCCTGCTAGGTCAGCAACATATGCTAATGCGTTTATGAATCTGTTAGAAATGTCTGTTTCCTTCATCACCTGTTCAGGATTGTTCACTTTGATTCTTCCTGTATCATGTATTTGATATTGATGAGTAGATTGAATTGAATACAATACCTTATTTATAAAAAACATAACTTGCTGAAGAAAATAAGATAAAGGGAGTACGATGCACTTATACACCTCTGCTGCTATACCAAAGGAAACTGGATATATTCCTACAGGCAGGGCGGACCCAAAAAATCAGAGAGGCATGAGCAAAATAGTCCAATTAATTGTTCAAAAAGGATGTCATATACCAAGAGCCAGAGAAATTAACTCAGGCGACCAATCAACTGCCACTTCCTCAACCTCCCAGAGTCCATCCCAAATGTCAAGAGGTAGGGCAGTTTCCAGAGAGCCCTAGGAAGACTTGGAGACAAAACAAAGGATGGCGGCAAATACAGATTCTTTAGAAAGAAATAGTTTGTTTATAAAAAAACATGTTTTAATCTAGTGATGTCCTCCAGTTTATATACCAAAAATGAGTACTTACCCAGGAGTGGGTGAACAACCACTAAGCCCCTCTTGCAACCGCCCGCAAATCCTCCAGGTCCCTCATAATGGAGGACCACCACCATGCGGAATCCACCACCGAACAGAGGCCACAGGAAGAACTTTGAGCATTCCAGAAGAAGGGAGGCGGAAGAAGCTGCACAAGGTAAGTGCCCTGCGTAAGAGGGCCGAATTGAGAGATATGGTCTATAAATCTATAAGCACCAGCCCTATTCTACAAAGGAAAAGCAAAAAGGAGCCTGTTGGGCTGTCAGGTTGTGTGCACATACAAAAGTAAGACCTTCCCGCCTTGCAGATCCATCTCCCTGTTATCTCCGGTGATACCAACATGATCGAGCTCCATCGTTAAGCTTTGATGTTGTCTAGACTATGAGACACTGAGTTGCACTTGCCGCCTGGTGCACTCATCTTCTCACGATAAACTTACCATCCATTAATCCACCTATATCGCATTGTGCCACTCTATGTACGTTTGTTTCAACATGTTTACTCCCTGATACCATTGCCCTGCACATAATAACAGACACTGTTTGCAATAAATTCACCAAAGACCTTTACTAAATCTCCCATTCCAAATAGTGCCTGTATTTGCAAACTGTTCCATGTGATTATGCTCAGTCTGCATTGCCTTGCATTACCGTTGCTATCTGTTCTGTAAAACTGTTATAATTACCTACCGATTCTAGACCCTTGACCACTGTTTTTACACTGCACCAGCTTCCTGGGCCTATGCTGATCGCTGCTATGCTGCACTAGCCTGGCCCTATGCTAACACTGTACTAGCCTGGCCCTATGCTGATTGCTAATATGTTGTACTAGCCTGGCCCTATGCTGACCACTGCTACGGTGCACTAGCCTGGCCCTATGCTAACATTGTACTAGCCTGGCCCTATGCTGATTGCTGATATGTTGTACTGTCTGTTTGTTTGTTTATTATTTGTATGTTTATTATTTGTAATGCGCCAAAATACCCTGGGGTAACAGGGCGCAGCAGTAACATGGATTTGCAAAACTTAGTTACATCAACGATAATATAGACATACACATGAGCACAAGAAATATACAAGTTAACACAGGTGAATACATCATGCACAAATGGCCAGGGATATGCGACATAGGGGCTCTGAGTATTAGATAGCTTGCGTCTTCAGCCAAGAGATAGTCTTGGAACGGAAGTTTTGGTAAGGTAAATCCATTCTGAGAGTTGGTGGTAGGGAGTTCCACAATTTGGCCGCTTTCACTGGGAAGCTGTTGCCTCCTATGGTGGAACGTTTGTAGTTGGGGACAGAGAGGCAGTCTCTATATACTGATCTTGTGGGTCTCGGAGACGTCTGTCTGTGAAATCTGTCGATGAGGTAAATAGGAGCAGCATTATTGAGGGACTTGTGGGTGAGTGATGCAGTTTTAAGGAGAATTTGATCCTTGATGGATATCCAATTGTTCTGTTGGCTGTATGCTGTGATATGGTCCCTTCTAGAGATGCCTAGCGCCGCTCTAAGAGCGTTATTCTGGAGAATTTGTAATTTACCAGTGGTAGCTTTTGAGGACCCAAGATAAAGAGCGTTGCAGTAGTCCAGACGGGACAATATAAGGGCTCTGGCAAGGGTCAAACAGCTGGAGTCAGATAGAAAGGGTTTGGCTGCACAGATCAATTTGCACGTGTAGGCCGTGGAGGAAGCTAATGAATTCACCTGTCTATTGTAGGAGAAGTTGGAATCTAAGTAGAAGCCCAGAGTTTTAACTTCGTGTCCTACCCTGATAGTGTTGCCATCGATCACGAACGATGAATAGGCAGGGCTTAGTTTCTTTAGGCTAGCCGTAGTGCCCAGGGTGATGAGTTCGGTTTTATCATCATTCAGGCATAGTCCATGTGTGGCCATCCATACCTGGATGATGATGTACACCCTATTCACCAAGGCCAAATCCTTCCCATAATCTCCAGAAAGCGGAAGGAGGATCTGGGTATCATCTGCATAGTTAGTGTAGGTGATACCGAGATGATCCAAATCATCGAAAAGGGGCTTGGTAAATATATTGTACAGTGTGGGGGAGACACAGGATCCCTGAGGTACGCCGCAAGTGATGGGTATGGGGTCTGCTGCATCTGTGGCCGAAAAAACCCTCATGGTTCTGCCGTTAATTAATGATCTAATCCATGTGATGGCCTTGGCGGAGAAGTGAGCTGATGTGTGTAGGTGTGTGCAGAGGACAGAGTGGTCGACCAGGTCAAATGCTGCAGAGAGGTCGAGGAAGAGGAGTAGGGCAGCTTGGCCATTATCTCTGAGCATGTCGATCTGTGTTTTAAGGTCAATAAGAGCCGTCTCAGTCCCATGTTGGGGACGGAAGCCTGATTGTCTGGCTCCTAGCAGGTGCTGTTCTTACAGGTGCTTCTGTATTTGTACATAGGCAACCTTGTCCAGGATTTTTAGCAGAAATGGTACAGTCGTTATGGGTCTATAGTTTGTGGGAGTGGCTGGGTTGAATGTGTTTTTTGTTTTAGGAGAGGCAGTACCCAGGATTGTTTCAGATTGGTTGGGATAGATCCGGTAGAAAAGGAGGCGTTGATTAACTTTGTGATGAAAGGGGATAGGTCGCGGGCAGCATCTTTGATAAGCTGTGCCGGGCACAAGTCTCCCTGGCAGTTAGAGGGTTTCAAAGACAGGATGGTTTTTTCAACTACTAGCCTGGCCTTATGCTGACCGCTGGTACGCTGCACTAGCCTGGCCCTATGCTAACATTGTACTGGGCTGGCCCTATGCTGATTGCTGATATGTTGTACTAGCCTGGCCCTATTGTGATCGCTGCTACGCTGCACTAGCCTGGCCCTATGCTAACACTGTACTAGCCTGGCCCTATGCTGACTGCTGCTATATTGTACTAGCCTGGCCCTATTCTGATCACTGCTACGCTGCACTAGACTGGCCCTATGCTAACATTGCACTAGCCTGGCCCTATGCTAATTAGTGCTATATTGTACTAGCCTGGCCCTATGCTAATTACTGCTATATTGTACTAGCCTGGCCCTATGCTGACTGTCGTCATACTATACTAGTCTAGTCTGTTGCCGACTGTTGCCATCCTGAACTAGCCTACCCTTTTGCCCTACACCTGCCGATAAATCGGCCAACTCCCCGACCAACTCAGATATGACATCTCCTATGTCCAATCCATCCACCTGCTCCTTAGCCATCCTCTCTGCACTTATGGCCCTATCCACAATGGCAGCTCTCCACTATAGACTCCCTTCAGCTAGGGAACCAACTAGCAAGACACATATCAAGCCCCCTGATCAGCAGTCATTAGATTCTTATACTCAGACCCGCCAGATCTGCCCCACCATCCTAAGAAACTATAGACTTGGATCTAGACTGCCTAAGCCTCCACGTGCCTGCCCCAACACATCTAAAACTAAACCTATCTATACTCAGAAACCTCGCACTAAACCATCTGAAACCCTGATCATCAATGACCACACTAGTGATTCCATGAAAGTAACACACAACCTCAAGGGTGGCCTCATCAACGCCAGATCGCTGATAGCCCATGCTTCTGAAATTGCCGATATCATTACTTGCAACCAGCTTGGCTCCCTAGCAGTGACTGAAACATGGCTACACAAAGCTGCTGGCCCTGCCCTAATGCTAGCCATACCCCTAAACCTCACTATCCTTAGAAAAGATAGAGAAACCTCCAAAGGAGGTGGTATAGCATTTATCTGTAGAGCCGACCTCACTATCAAAGAAATAGATCATATGACTGTGCCTTCAGCAGAACTACTCTCCCTAAAATTAGGATTCTCCGCCTCACGTACCATCACGGTGCACCTTATCTATAGATCACCGGGCCCACTAGGTTCCTTTGAAGAAGACATAACCACCCTTCTAAATATTAATGCCAAACCGGGGACACAAATCATCCTACTTGGTGATTTCAACTTAGGCTACAATGACCCTAAAGACACTAATGCCTCTATCCTAGCCAACACAATATTGGAAGCAGGCCTCACCATCCGTAATAACAGCCCCACGCATGCTAAAGGCCGTTCATTGGGCTGGGTAGCAGATATCAACTGCGTTACCCTTATAACGGATATCTTTGGACCGATAATTACCTGATCTCGTTAACCATCTCGGACCTACCCCAATCCAAAACAACCTTACGACTGGTACTTCCAGCCCTCACCCATTGTAAAAAAAAATATTAGTCACCAACCTCATCCCCCTGCTTTAGCCCATCACTAATCACTCCAACTTGATTACTAACAGTCACCAACCTCATCCCCCTGCTTTAGCCCATCACTAATCACTCCAACTTGATTACTAACCCAAATGACCTTGTGGACCTGTACAACAACACCATTAACTCAGCTATTGACGCCATTGCGCCGCTGAAACTTACAAAAACTAACCCTCCTGCCCATCTCAACACCTGGTTCACCCCTAGACTAAAAGCCCTACGCAAAGAAAAAAGACAAGCAGAAACCTGCTGGAAAAAAACCCTCTCCGCAGAACAAGAATCTCCTTACTGCCCTCACTAATAGCTACAAGAAACAAATCATTCAAGCAAAAAAAGACACCTTTAACGACAGAATCAAAAAAGCAAACACCAGGGAAATCTTTTCCATTCTTGGAGAATTAGAATCACCCATTGCACCTGTAGACTAATGTACCAAAGATAGTCTGGTGCACCAACATTCAAAACGCCCTATGTAATAAAATCACCATGCTACAAGACAAAATGTCAGCCAAAACATCCTCCCTCCACAACATTGCACTCTCCACTCAAGAAGTCATCCTACAAGAACTTGCCACTACCCAAACAAAACCACTTTAACTTTAGAGCGATCTCCATCGCAGAAGCTAAGAACATCATAACTTCCCTTAAACCTTCACGTTGCCTTGGCGACACTTGTCCAGCACCTATTATCAAAGAAGCTGCACAAGAACTAGCCCCTTTCATCACCTCCTTTATCAACTCATCCTTTCAATCATGCTGTGTGTCTACCAACCTTAAAGATGCTTGTATTCTACCCCTCTTAAAAAAAGCCAACCTAGACCCTAATGTCCCAACGAATTACAGGCCCATAACTACAGTTCCATTCCTTCTTCAAATCTAAGATAAAGCTGCCTACCTACAGATTCAAGCGTACCTGGAGATTAATAACCTACTGGGCACAAGACAATCTGGATTCAGACCGAGACATGGAACCGAGACGGCTCTCCTTGATCTCAACTAGTTGAGCGCAAAGATAGAGGTGACTCCTCCATTCTTCTACTCCTCGATCTATCAGCCGCATTTGACTTGGTAGATCACAAAGCTCTATGTAACCACCTCAAATCGGCTGCCAACTTCTCCACCAAGGCGACGGCCTGGATCAACTCCTTCTTGATCAACAGAACCATAAGAGTATTCTCACCCACCTCAGATGCTGACCCAGTGCCCATCACATGTGGTGTTCCTCAGGGGTCATGTGTCTTCCCGACTTTGTATAATATTTTTACAAAGCCACTCTTCGATATCTTGGACAAACTGGGTGTCTCATATACTAATTATGCGGATGACAGCCCAGATCCTCATCCCAATCCAAGGAGACCACGACAAAGACACTATCCTCATAAACAAAATCTATCAAATCGTTCAAACATGGATGGCCACTCACAGCCTATGTCTTAACGACGATAAAACCAAGCTTTTAATCATTGGTTCCCCTAATAAACTAAACAAACTTTCCCACATGTACAAATCCATCACTATTGGCTGTATCACAATTAAGGTAGCCAAGGAAGTCAAAACCTTAGGATTCTACTTAGACTCAGCTCTTAACTTAGACAAGCAAGTAAATGCCACTGTGTCAGCAACCAGATACACCTGTAAACTTACTCATGCATGTAAACAATTTCTCTCCACGGATAGTTGCATCACCATTGCTCGAGCCCTTATCCTTTCGAAACTAGAATATTGCAATGCACTTTATCTAGGCACCAGTAAACACAACACCAAGAAACTACAAACCTTGGAAAACAATGCCCTTAGAACAGCACTAGGCATTCCTAAAGGACAACACAATCCGACCAAAGAAGAGCAGCCAACTGGTTGGTCTTCAATGACCGCATCAAACTCAAAACGCGGAACATTACACACAACTGTCTCAACAATAAAGCACCTGCATACCTCACAGAGAAATTCACCAAGCGTACATCTGAACGCCCCATCAGAAAAGCCCAAACTAACAGTGTCAGAATCCCAAACTTCAATCGCAAAAGAACTGGAGGCTCAAGCTTCCCAGTAATGGCAGCTCAACTTTGGAACTCTATCCCAGACTCTCTAAGAGCCACTCCCTCCTTTCACGTAATCAAAACTAATGCTAAACTCTGGCTACTCTCCAATGACCGCTGATGCCACACCCCATGAACCACCGGTCTCCACTGCTAAACGCTGTCTATAGATGCTCCTCCCTGTTAATACTAACATAACCTCAATTGTAATTGATTCCCTGTATGTCAATGTAAGATTCCTATGAAACTGTAATATAAGAAATGTAAGATATTTATATAAATGTAACCTAAGACTTCTTATCACAAGAAATGTAAGATTTCGCTGTAACTGTAACCTAAGATTCTCGCAAGCGGCCAGTTGCCTAACGGCCCGGTGCGCTCTACAAATAAATAAACAATACAATACAATGCAATACAAAGTGCATGGTCCGTCATCCTGACCCAACCTAGTCTCTTTCGATATCTCTGGAAGAGAAAACCATAAAGCAAAGACAGGCATATGATAACTGCCAATGGAAAAGGTTGGCTGCTGGCTTCTGACACCCAACCATATATTTATTCACCGTAGGCCCTTGTCTATGTGTACAGTTCAGGCAAACGGTTCATGTCGTACTGGAGTGCCGTCCCGGAACTCCCACTAAGTCTCTTTGCTTCTGAATTTGGTGTTTTCTCTGTCTTTTCCCTTCGCAGAGACATTTGTCTTAACTGTTTGTTCAGTCTGTTCCACACTCACTCCCCAATCTGGGAATCATTCCGTCAGCCTCTCCCCCCACTCTGGGGCTCAGCTCTTTCTTAATCCCCACTCTGGTGTCTTTCCACCTTTCCCCACTATGGGGCGTGCCTCTTTCTCACTTCCCTACTCTGCAGTTGCTTGCTTCTTTCCCCACTCTGGGGTTCTTTCCCACGTCCCATCCCTCCTAGCTCTGGGACTTCTCTTTCTCTTGGGCCACTCTGGGCTTTCACCATTCTCACCCCAATGGTGGGTTTGCCTCGTTCAAGTTTCCTCACTCTGGGACTTCTTCGTTCCCTCCCCACTCCTAGGTCTGTATCCTTCTTTCTCCCCAGTCTTTGGTTTCTTTATTTCCAACCCCGCTTTGGAAATATCCTGTCCCTTTCTCGCTTCACTGCCCAACACCCTGGAGCCACCACGTACCTGCTTGGATTGACCAGCGCTGCTCGGGATGGATCTGAAGTCTGATTGACTTGCCTCTCGTTGCGTAGCCACTTATGCAACTCTTCAACTTGACTCTGCTCCTACCAGTGGTGGTTCCTTTCCTCTGCCCACTCTGTGTGGAGTTGGGCAGGTGGCCTCTCTTTGAGGATTTCCCTCGTCCCTCTGAGGTATGCTGCTCTCTTGTCCTTGCAGGCCGGCACACTTATGGCTACTCGACTACTGTGCATGGCTGCACTTCCCTAGTGTGCACAGCAGGCTGGAAAATTGCATCTGGTGTTTTCCCTTCCTTGCCAGCCTCCCTTCCTGTGGACGTGTCGGTGTAGGCAAACTCTGTGGGATTTGCAGAAGTCCTCTCCTTATTGGTCCCTTACATGGCACTCCTCTAGAGGGCTGATTTTCTCTCGTCACTGCTGTCTTCCATGGATATCAGGCAGCGCATGGGTCAGAAGCACACTCGCCCAATATTAAGGGATATATAGCAGTTTCATACACCCTAGCGTCTGCATTCCCCACAAAGGGTTATTAGTGTTGTGAGAAACCAGAAGGTGTCTCACCGGCTAGTCCCTGGGGGTCTCTCTCAGGTGGCCAGGGCATGGCCACCACCTTTGGATTCAGACCCTGCAGGTGGACCAGTGCAGAAGGATCACCTTGGTGAGGGGTCTTCAGGGAGTGGGAGTGGGAGTGGGACACCTGATGGCGTGACACGGTGTCCCCCTCTATGACACCTTTACTCCATCCTACCATGTAGGATACCTAGGAACTGTAACTCCCCCCAACCCCCTTCCTTACACAAGCTCTTTCACACAGACAGCCCGCTCGGGAGAAAACAGACTCCTACCCGAGCATTGTAGCTGACAAGTCCACTACTATGGTCAGGCAAAGTCAGGCAATTACTGTTAACAACTCACACCTGACCTCCCTTAAGCTTCCCCACACGGATAAAAGGTGGAGCACGAGAGCACACTCTGAGCGAGGCAAAGCACACGAAGGAACAGTGTTTTCCAGGCAGCAGCTGAACGAGGGGACAAAGGTGGCAAACCGAGAAGGGAGAGCAAGGAGGGTGATACCCTTGACCTTTCCGGCAAGAAACTGTTACTTTCCAGAAACCTTAAGATTAAAAGGCATAAGGCCAGGAAACTAGACTGACGAATCCTGCATTGTGTGTCGGAGATACCCAAGTCAGCCTACATGAATAGTCGGGTAGGAGCAGCAGCTGCTGTGGTACCGTCCTTGGCACCAGGATCAAAGCAGCGCTAGAGAGATTAACACAGGCGGTGAGTTGGGGGAACCGATGCAAGATCGGTCTGTATTAAAGTCAATGTTGCAAGTGGCAACATTGTATGAAGAGCGCAAGAGCGAAAAATATTAACGCGTGTAATGAGAGACACGAGTAAAGTTCAATTGCCCATGGATGTTTGAACTTTAAAATGAATCCGAGAAGGTATGAGACAAAGTAACATAGTGGTCCGGCACCGCGGGTGTGCTCAATCGGAGGTCTCTGTTTGTTGTACCCAGCCAAGAAGTGGCAGAAGCAAAAGCAATGAACTTTATGGATGAAGTGGTCCTGCAATGGTTTAAGAAAAATCCATCGCACAGTCGAAAGTCTTCGAATTTTGATAACGAAAGAAAGCGAAGAAAGTGAGATTATAGGTTCCGAGCCAGATCGAGGAATACCAGTTGTTCGTGCCCTATCGAGGAAGACCAATTGTGAAACTGTGTTTAAGGGGGGTCCGAGCCCGACAGAGGGAGACCCGTGGTTAACAGTAAAAACATGAAAACTTGTGAATGTAAAAATCCTGATGGGAAAGGCACCTTTGGTACTTGATTGTTACACCAGACATTCTGCTAAAGAGACTTTTATTGGGAAAGAGACTTTGGCGCAGAAGGCCCAGTTACCTATGTTTGAACTGCATCCTCATGGCACAGAACCCAGAGTTTGTGCGAAGCTCGAGTGTGTGACCTTGTCCTGTGCTAAAAATGTGGGGAACAGAAGCCAACTGCTCAACTATCCCAACATATTGTTTCTTGATCACTTTTCTTTTGCATACATCGTTTTCCCACACCTTTTGTATTTGGAAGTAAGGCTTGGCAATAGGTTTATTAGTATAAGCCCTTTTATATTGAAAGAAACTCTTATTATTTGATGGTCGTAGCTTGCTCCCATCCTTAGATTTAGGGTTAGATAGGCGTTCAACCAACCCATTGAAGTCCAATAAACCACCTCGAACTGTCATCACTTTTGTCTGTCTTCACTGTTTGATACCATGCCTTCCTTACAGTGACTGGGGAGGGATGATGACTTGCACCCCTCTGTGAGGTATTCCTGCCCCCAAGGGAAGTCCCCTCCGGAGGGATCCCGCATACCCAGTACCATAGGAGGTATTAAGCATTACAAGGAGAGTTGACACAGTGAATAATTGATTTCACCGTCCAGAGTTTCCATCTGATAATGTAATCTTATAAAACAACAAGAGATTTTCATCAACGATCCCTGGAATTAAGTGTTGTTCCCTGGGAACCATAGTCTGCAGAAACATTCATGTTGACTAGATGTTCTTGAAATATGAAAATAGTGTACAAAATATCAACATTATGAAGATATCATTAATGTAAATGTTTTTAAAAATGATCTCTGCAGGAAGTATGTGTCATGAACAACCCTGTCTGAATTCAGTAGGCATTTTTGGATGAATGATGGTTAAAGAGTGTGAATTTAAATACGTTATAATTGTTAAGAGAATATTCTTAGTGATGTGGGCAGGTCCCTTTTTGTTATTTTATAAACTGAAGCTTTCTTCGAAATATACATTTGCCCTTGTGATCTTGTGAAAAAAACAAAGGGTCCTTTATTGAAAATGTGTTCTATGATTAGGTTTATGAAAGAGACTTGGCCAATACATTTTGAATTAATTTGAATCTAGTCATAAGATTTATGTGTTTATATATAGGTAATTATGATTTGTATTCAATCTAGCCATTCATGTCAAGAAATCATAAGCAAAGGATGAAAGCAAAACAATCCCGAACAGGATAGTTGTGCATGATATCTACCTTCATTCTTGTTGGTGTAATAGAAAGTCCCCTTACACTAAATGGTTTCCTCATCACCAGAAACTTAGCTTGTCTGAGCTGTGCATCATTGACGAACTCAAAGAAGGTTTGTGTCTTAGCCCAAATGATCTGGTCGAATATACCTAACTTGGTAGTAAAATTGACTGTCTTTTTACCAACCATCCCATGGTGCACACCTTTTACCTATATTATTGAGGCCTTTGCCTTCTCTTCCTGGGGGCATTACAGAGCAGCTCTAACCACAATATGTGCCTGAGTCTTCAGTTCGGATGGTTACCCCTAAGCTGAAGCGAGGATGGTATAGAGTAAGGCAGGGAGTCCCGCAGACACAGAAGCATAGGCTCAAAGTATATAGTAGCAATAAAGGCAGCAAACAGAAAAGGGTATGGACCACAACTTACATACACACGTTTGTTTTCCATAAATAGCTGGGAAGAGATGAGCTTAGGCAGATCTATTTCGGACGCCACTGTGTGCCTAGGTGAGCCCAATTAGCGGGGTCAAGGTGACCACCAAAGGTGTGCCCACTTTAGACAAAACACCTCTTTGACCACGGATTCTACCACCAAGAATAACTTGATGGGACTCTTGAGAAAGAGGCACCAGGGATCTGGCAAAATGTGAGTGTAGAACTCTTTGATGTGCTAGTAGTAAGAGGCAGTGGTAAAGACAGAAGCAGAATGAGAAACTACAAAGGACCTTGAGGAAGAACATGAGGGAACAGACAAGCATTAATGATAATGGAAAGGAACAATAGGAGAAACCGACTAATAGGAGGAAAAAGCATCCACCAACAGGCAGGGCTCACCTGAAGTGTTGCGGGCGAGGTATTCGCCATCTTGGCAGTCTAGACCGCTCCCCGTGGTTCAGACGAACGATAGTAGCGCAGTGAAATGTTGCAGCTGCTATTGGCGCCAGTCATGCCGTATATGCCAAATTGACCATCTTGAGGGTCCCGGAGTGCAGACAATAACAGTGTTGCCCCACGAAATGGGAAGCTGTTACCATACAACAATAACCAAAATGAGTCCAGAAAAGTGACTGCCTCATGAAATGGGAACAAGCATACTGTTAATAAATGTGTCCCGATAGACAAGAGAGAGATGCAAGAAAAGAAAGGGACAGAGATTCGGAGCGATCAGATTTTCCTTTTCCTTGCAAGAGTATGCTATTAATTTCTGATTGTATCCTTTATAGTCTGCAATTTGCAGATTTACTAGTCCCATTGTAAATGCAGACTACAGAGACCAAAGTTCGAGGAAAACAAGAGGATGCAAACCTGAGGGGTTTGGAGATTGCCTACTAAGAACCAAACCTTAAACAAAGTACTTTTGTGAGCAAGCACAGAAAAACTAACCTTTTACAAAAATTCCCAGGATAGCTAAGACACTAATGGTTTAAGACAACAAATAGAACTCAAGGCCATAGGCAGAGTACAGTTCAAGAGGGAATATTGGACAAATTATTAGGGGGATCTTGACACAGAAATCAGGGAATGCAAAGAAAACCAGCAGCAAGAGATTTAGCAAGAGTACTGCAGACTAAGAACAAGTTCACTGAGAACTGGAAACTATGGACTGGAATCGGTTAACTGTCCACTAAACTACGTACTGTAATGTAGGAAACTACAGTCTGAAATAATGGAATGCGATCAAGGAAACTAAGAACAAAACCTACGGCTAAAAATGAGGAAAACTATGGACTGAAACTACAGACTGGAATCAAGGAACTTTGGTCAGGATGGAACTGTGGACAGAAAACTGGACTGAAATCAAGGAAACTGTATTCGCACCCAGGGAAGAGCCATTGACCAATCAGGTAGCTGAAATAGCAGGCGAGAATATACATTCAAATGGATTGTGTCCTCCCACGTATTCCTCACCATTGATAAGTCTGCTTGGAGCTTCAGAATTTTTTTTTTCGCCATAGTATTGGGGTCTGTGCATTTTGGACTTGTGCCCCTCAACTGCGTCAGTCCTGTTTTCGGTCATGACATTGATGCTGGTATAAGTAGCATGCGTGCCGGCGGTTTCCTTAGTTCCATTTTTCCATATGCTCAGCACGCTTCGGACGGTTCATCACCTCAGCGATATTTCACTGCGATCTTCAGTATCTCCAAGGTTTTCGACGATGTCTACACTGAAAATTGATTTTAGAAGGTGTTCTGATTGTGGAGCTAAATGTCCATTACGGACCCACCTCGAATCTGCCTTTGGAGTCTGGGAGTTGATCATAAAATCAACAACTGCGGTTCCTGTGAAGGCCTTGAGGGAGAGGAAGGGGGAAGCTCGCTCGCTGCAGGTAGGCCTCTTTCTAAATCTCCTTCAACAACCCCTTCCAAAAGCAGGTCGTCAAACGAGTACAGGGAGATTTCTCTGGCGAAGAAGCTCTCTAAACATTCGAAGTGCTTGAGATCTCGATCTCGTCCGCTTCATCCTTGAATTAAAAAAAAAAGCAAAGAAACGTTGCCATCGTTCACGATCGTCTTTGACAGACTCCTCACCTGACAGAAAGAAAATAAGCTTTCCCAGCAAGTCGGCATATCGAGCTGATTTGGAGAATTTTGGTCTCCAGATGCTGGACGTGTTTAAAAAGGCACCTCCGAACGCCCCTTCGGAAGTACTCAAGAAGGCTTTGGATCCCACCACGCCTAGTAAGGCCTGCAGGGCGCCTTCAGTTACCAATAATCGTGCGCCTAAGAGCCCCCGCAGTAAGTTTCCCCGACTTTTGTTGAAGAAAGCTTTGTCTCCTCATAAAACCTTCCTCCTCGAGCGGACACCAGGCCAGTCGAGGCCAGTGTTGCTCTCAAAACCGCTGAAACTGTCAACACGCCCGGCGTCTTTGATGCCCACAAAGTCTTCGAGATTCGTTGAAAGATTTTTCAAAGTTGTTCAAGCCTTTACCAAGGCCAGATTTCTTCAGGTCCATAGGGTCTATATCTGAGGTAGAGGAGGAAGAGGCAGATGTGCCTTTTGGCATGGAGTACGGCACTCCTAATGTGCCAGAGGAATTAATATCAGAGGAATCCAGAATGCAAAATCTTGTGCACACTCAGAGGCTAGTGGCGTTGACACCTCGCCAGAAACCTACTTTGCCACTCTAGATTCTGTTGACATGCTGACCCATCCTATAGGTCAGTCATGGGCCTTGAAACACTTGTGTATAGGCCCGTTATAAATGCTATATCATATCATATCATGGGCACAGAGTATCTGGGCTGGGGCAGACCAGAGGCTATCTTTGAGAAGGATGATCTCACAGACATTCTAATTTGAGGTCCTTCAAGGGAACCTGTGTTGCCTTTTCACACAGCATTACGAACCAATATATTAGAAAACTGGTTGAAACCAGATACTACACCGGTTGTTAACAAAGATCTGGCAAGGAAATAGAGAACTGCCTCAATTGATCCAAGTTTTTTTTCATATCTCCCTACCCAGAGAGCCTGGTGGTTCAGGCAGCCACTTCAACATTTAAGGCGGTGGCCTACGCAACTATCCCTTCAGATAGGGATGATAAGAGGTTTGATGACTTTGAAAAGAGAGTGTTTGTGGCAGGCAGTATGGCCTTGAATATCATTAATGCAACTTCTGCTCTTGTCAAGTACACGCACACCTTGTGGGATGTAGCGGCTTTGGCACCGGAGCACATCCCTGTAGGGGAGGAGGAGAGAAGATTTTTAAAACCTTGTTCAAAATGGAAAACGTGCCATGTGTCAGTCTCTCCAGTCTGGATTAGATTCCTTGGACTGCATAAGCAGAGCCGTGGCGGTGAGTACTGTCACAGAAGATTTGCATGGCTGAGAGTCAGGTTTTACATCTGACGCTGCAAGGAAGGCATGGTATCAAACAGTGAGACAGACACAAGTGAAGACAGTTCAAGGGTGTTTATTGAACTTCAACTGGGTTTGAAAAAGGCCCATCTAATCCTAACTCTAAAGATGGGAGCAAGCTACGACTATCGAATAATAACGCAGTCCTAGTCGAGTCTAGCAAAATAAAAGGGCCTATGCTAATAAACCTATTGCCAATCCTTAATTCTAAATACAAATAGTGTAGGAAACAATTTTATGCAAAAGAAAGGTTTCAAGAAAGTATATGTCAAGACATTCAGGCCGTTGGCTTCCCTTCAGCACGGGACAAGGCGGCACACTTGAACTTAGCACAATCTCTGGCTTCTCTAACACAAGGATGCAGTTCAAAACTTCAACATCAGGACCTTCTGTGCCAAAGTCTCTTTGCCATTCAAAGTCTTCTTATTTCATAGGGCCTGATGCAACATGGC
The DNA here is from genome assembly GCF_040938575.1 of Ambystoma mexicanum. Taxonomy (NCBI): domain Eukaryota; kingdom Metazoa; phylum Chordata; class Amphibia; order Caudata; family Ambystomatidae; genus Ambystoma; species Ambystoma mexicanum. Next base: position 1,305,251,562 of record NC_090922.1, read on the forward strand.
AAAACATTAAAGTTCCTTTCTTCTCAAGATTGTCACTTATCCACCTTCTCAGGTGATTTATTGTTCACCCCCGGTCCTCCTCTGCCGGGCTCAGACCCTCTTTAACACAAAACCTTCAATTGGTCTCCCTCTGCCGGTGTCATGCACTCACCTATGAAAGGTGGTAGTAGGAATCCCTATGCATTTAGAACGGCGGCCAAGCCATTTTATACCAAATGGAGACTGTTCTCCAAACTTCCTGTTAAACGTTACTGAAGCTAATCACATGGTTGAGTCACGTGCCTAGGGCACGTATTTAGGTCCTTTTCTCAGAACGCTAGTTGCTTCTTATTAAGCTTTCCTGCGTTATGTGCGGTCGTCCCGAACGGAATTCCTTGATGTTTGCAGAGTATCCTGTTTCCAAGTTGGTATTCTTCCCAGCGGATGTTCCTGACTACTCCTTTGTACTCGCCAGCTTAAGCGAGTCGAGTGCTTCCCTAAGCACTTCTATATTGACGCTGTGGCTTCCCTGCCGGTTGCGTCGGCTTTCCTCGAGTGCATTCTAAGCACAGTTCAATTACACTGCGGCTTCCTGCCGTCCGCGTTTTCCTGCTGGCTGCACTCCTCATGGTCGCCTATTTCTACGTGAAAGAATTGCGGCGGCTTCTCTGCCGTCCGCGTTCCTGTTGGCTGCATTCCTCGTGGTCGCCTGCTTCCCCGTGAAAGAAGACGGCGGTGTACCATTCCTATTCTACACGTCTGAGGCGGTTTCCTACAAGAACAGCTATCTCTTCCCGCCTACACTTCAAGCTGCAGTTAATCCTCCACAAGAGCTGTTATAACCGCGCATGAAGGCATTTTTTCATTTAAGGTATGAGACTGTAGTTGGAATTCTATTATCTCATTTTACTACTGTTGGAGGACTGGAAGTTAAGTTATAGTAGTTTCAGAATGAGAAGCTGCTTTTCAAACCATTGGGTTTAAGTTTTGTTTCTTATGTTATATTATTTGGACTCCTCTAAGTTCAAGGATGAATCACTGACTGCACATGAGTGAGAACCTAACCAACTATCAGTTTATGTAAAGTGTGTTGTCCATTGAACAATGAACGCTATCCAGACTGCACCATCCCGACTCTAGTGCGGCCCTCGTTCCGCCCGGGTTTAGATTCCCACTAACCTTCCCTTCCTTGTCGTTGTTTCCTTTGGATCCATCCGGGTATTCCTGGTTCTTCACATTACTTCAAGTCATCTAATCAATAAAGGTTAGTGCAGATAATAGTGGTTATTAGGAGAAGTCTGGCCAAGGTTCTATTACTTATCAAGTGTTTTTCTTATAACAGATTGGAGGGGTGCTTAGTTTTTCATCCTTTCGAGTGATTCTTCACACTGGCTGTAAATATTTCAGACAGTGAGTGGAATCATTAGAAAGGATTCTTCCTTGAGGATTCTTCATTTGAAGGTTGAGAAGACCAACCGGGAGCCTTCGTCTATCCTTTCTGTTCATATATATATCCTTTAAGGTTGTGGTTAGTAGTGTATATTGGAAATCATGTCAGCCAGGCTCGGACCAAATTAATTTACTTTTCCAAACTTTGTCTGTAAAGTAGCGGTTCCGTGTCGAAAAGGTCAAAGGAATTTCTCTCCTTGCGATCCCCTTTGGTTTTGCCGTCTTTCCCCTCTTGCTCAGCTGCTGTCTCGACACTGCTGTTTCCTCGTGTGCTTTGCCTCACATAGAGTGTGCTCTCGTACTACGCCTTTTATCCATGTGGGGAAGTGTAATGGAAGTCAGATGTGTGTAATGGTCAGTAATTGCCTGGCCTCGCCTGACCATTATATTGGGACACGTCCGGTATACTGCTCGGGTGTTAGTCTGTTTTCTCTCATAGCGGGCTGTCTGTGAGAAAGTGTTTGTGTTGTAAAGGGGGTTAGGGGGAGTTCCTAAATATCTTACAGGGTAGGATGGGGTAAAGGTTTTACAGGGAAGGGGATACCGCGTCTCATCATCCAGTGTCCCACTCTCCGAATACCCCTCACCCATGTGATCCTCCCGCAATGGTCCACCCCCAGGAACTGGATCCAGAAACGATGGCCTTGTCCTGGCCACCTGGATGACAGATCCTCGGGTTCTAGTGGGTGAGTCCTTCTGATTTCTCACAATACCAAGTCGAGACTATTGGACATGCCATTTTATGTCTTCCAGCTCTTCGGCTCCAAGGCCGACAAGACCTTGGAGAAATAACAGGCATCCAAGGCGGCAGCTAAATCGTTGGGAACAGCGATACGTCAGCCTCTACAATCGCAGGGGTCTTGTCTTGACATAATTGTGGGGGACCGGCCTTTTCAGTTCTATTCTTCAATTACTAGGGGAAGAGGCCAATTCTCACAGAGAGGTCAGAGGAGAGCACCTTGTGGTTCACGAGGACAAAGAGGAAAGGCTTTTCTTTCAGCCTCTACTTCTTCACCCTCTGACTCAGCAACAACCCCAAACCCCTTTGACTCCTTGGTTCGCAGGACTGTGGTGGGTGTCAGGCTGACTCAGCATTTGGAGACTTGGCAAGGCATAACCACCGATGCTCGAGAACTGCAGAGAGTGGCTCACGTCTACTGTCTGCCGTTCCTAAAAAGACCTCCAGATTGTCCCTCAGGAAGTCAATCCTTGAAAGGTCCGGATCTGCTCATCCTAATGGAGATTCTCACCCTGTTGGAAAAAGGTGCAATAGAGTCAGTGCCTGTAGCAGAGAGGAATTAAGGTTGGTACTCTCCTTATTTTCTAATCCCGAAGAAGGTGTAACGCTCACCTTGTATCCACAGGGACACCACCCGACTGGTCTGGGATGCTTCTGGGGCCGCTGCACCTTCCCCGGGGACTCGTGCTGCCGAGGGCTCGTTCTGGAAGACAGGAGTTCGGTTTTAGCTACAACACCTTCTCTCGAGGCCCACCTTCCGCGTGCTCCCCTTGTTACCCCCCTTGGAGTCTTTCTCACCTTTTTGTTTCGATAAGGTGCACTCTCCACTCTGCCGTGCTGAGCAGGGGCGCGTCGTGGCTGGGCACCGTTCCGCTGAGTTACTTCACTGGTTAGGCCCGGGAGTCCAGACCGGCTGCGACTCCACTCTTGAGGTAAGTCTCTAGTCTGCTTAAGAATTAATGTCTGTAATTGTAGTTGCCCCGGTTAACCTTCACCTTCTTTCTTGTTGATGCAGAAGGGGCGACAGAGACGTTGCGCTGATATAGAGGGCTGAGCTCGAGAAGGTAAGAGAAAGCGCAGGGCGCAGCACTATGAGCGTCCTTTGACTAAGGCTAACCTGTGCTGTCTTTCCTTGCAGGTCGCCGAAAGATTCCTGGAAGGTCGCCAGATGGAAACAGGGCATCGGATGGAAGAGGACCGTATGGCGGTAGACCTCCAGGAGAGCTTGGTAAGTAAGCAGAGCCTGGAGGCGATGGAGCAGATGGATGATCGCTTACTAATTGTCCTCTTCTCGTCTCTCCTCTCTAGGATGTTGCAGGAGGAGGATAACGGATTCCAGGGAAGATTCCGGATTGATAAAGGAGCAGGATGCAGAGCAGGTAAGGATGAATAACGTGGTTCTTCTTCTTCTCTCGCCCTTGCAGGCCAAAGATTCTGAGCAAGACCCGGTGAACGTCACGCTCCAAGAGCAGAATAACACAAAGCGCGTGCCTCTACTCGGGCGTGGTTTAAATAGCCAGCAGGTATCCCAGGTGCCTTCGGAGTGGGCCACGTCCTGGATGCTAGACTGCATGTTGCAGTTCCACGTTGATCTTTGTGGGGGCAGCCATGTTGGTCCATTGCCCAATGGAAACTTCACCTGCCACTGGCTCGAGGGTACCCGAGAGGGGCACGATTGGGCCCTTGGGGCCTTGTAGAAATACAGTGGCGAGGGCCAGAGGCCCCAAGTTCCCTGGCCAGGGTTTAATGTTATGACAGAAGGATGGAGGACTCCAACCCATCTTGGACTTGAGACGCTTGAATAAGTCCCTCAGGAAGGACAAGTTCAAGATGGTTACTCTTTTACAGATCTTTCAGGCCCTTCAACCTCAGGATTGGTTTGTGTCACTGGAACTTCAGGATGCTTACTTTCATGTGCCAATCCATGCCAAGCACAGAAAGTTCCTAAGATTCACTATTGACGGTTCTCATTTTCAATTTCAGCCATTCGGGCTCACCTACGCCCCAAGGTTCTTCACCATGCTGATGGCGGTGGTGGTAGTAAGCCTAAGGAGGGGTGGGATTCACATCTATCCCTATTTGGACGATTTGCTGATCAGGGCTTGCTCTCCCAAGCAAGCACAAGATCATCTCAGATACACTTGACACTTCCTTCACAAGCTGGGCTTCTCCCTAAATTTCAAGAAGTCCGATGTGACACCTTCTTCATAAAGCTTATATTTATTGGACTGGTCCTGGACTCTTCCTCTGGGAAAGCCTTGCCCCCCGAGTTGATTTCCTGAGGTTGCTTGGTCTCGTGGCATCCTGCATTTTCCTGGTGCCAGAAGCCCGTTTGAGAATGAGGTCCCTTCAATGGGCCCTCGGATCCCAGTGGTTACAGTTCTCCGGCAGAATGACCGACCTTCTTCAAGTCTAGAACAAGGTTGCACGGGATCTCCTGTGGTGGGGCCTGTCGGGAGAACATAATGAAAGGAGAACCCTTTTGGCAACCATGGCCGTAGATAACGGTTGTGACAGATGCCTCCCTCTCAGTGTAGGGTGCTCACATGAACGACCTATTAATCAGTGGTCATTGGTTTCTGCCTTCTGTACGGGGAAAGACTGTCCTGATAATGATGGACAACGCAGTCAAAATGTATTACCAAAAACAAGAGAAGAGGTGTGGGGTCACTGCCACTGTGCAGAGAGACAATGCAGCTCCAGTTTTGGGCAATACGAGAGAGAATCTCTCTGTCGGCAGTTTTTCCGGCTGTAGATGAGAAGAGGTAAGCATAGTCTTCTATAGAAGCCACTCTCGCTTCCTGAAAATGTAACAGGAGCAGAAGCGGCTGCCTAGAAGATTGGTCCCAAAAGTATAGGAGGACAAATCCCTTGTTAAAGCGATAAAAAATGTGGTGGAAGATGAGCAGCACAACAGAGAAAACAAAGTCCAGTAGAAGGCAGAGAGCAGCTAAATTTGAACTGCTAGGTGAAGCACATAGTCCAGGAGAACAGGGAGTTCACAGTCAGCACAGATGAAAATAGAAGGATCAAGGAACAAGAGGAGGAGATTTGCAGGGTAGCGCGGCGTAAAAGGAGCAGGAAAGTCATGCAAGGTAAAGAGCTTACCAGGAGTGAGGCGAGATGAAGAAACAACGTGGAAAACAATAGTGCCGTAGCAACGGGAAATAGACACATTGCCACGCCCCGTTCGTTAGACAAACAGCGTCTTTACCCCTAGAGAAGACTCTGTGCCGGTTAGATCAGCTGATCCGGCGTTCTGAGGTTCCGTGATGGCCATGCGTGACGGCCATCTTGGCATGAAATTCCTGCGTTGCCATAGAGACAAAGGGCGAACGCGTTCCCAGAGCCACATAATGTGGTGAGAAACGCTGACAGCGGCGGACTCTCTGAGCAGGCCGAGCGCTGTCTCCCACAAGTAGGAGTTATCTCAGGAAGTCCTTTTGGAGGTTTTCGCCCTCTGGGGAACCCCTCAAGTGGATCTGTTTGTGTCCAGTATCAACAGGAAATGTGACCTGTTCTGCTCCAGGGAGTTTTCTCAGAGCTCTAAGGGACGTGTTCATAGTGGACTGTGATTTTCCACTCCTGTACGCGTTCTGTGAGGAACCTCGGGGCGTCCTCACATCTACTGCCGTTGGGTCCTCTTCTCAGGTGGCCAGGACAGGCCATTGCTTTCGGATCCTGACCCTGGGGGTTGAGAAGCGAGGGAGGATCACTAGGCTAGAGGGTCCTTGGGGATTGGGGATGAGATATTCCCAGGTGAGACAAAGTATTAAACATTTCCCTTTCATGGTGAACCCTCTTTACCAGAGATTATTATGGGATATTGCTATGCCTATGCCACTCATTAAAAACACATCAGGAGTTATTATCCAACCAGAAGCACTAGAAAGGGGGTGAAGAAGAGAGGGGTTAAGGGGGAGGTAAGCGAGACATGGTATCCCCTTTTCCCTCTGAGAACCAACCTAACACTCCACCAGACTTTATGGGCTATTTATTGTAAGACATCTCCCCTCATTTGACCTGTCACAGTACTGATACGAGGAAGTGGCGACTAGGAGTAATGACTACCAATAGGTATGTTCACCACTCTGGTACTGAGACGAAGAAGAAGACTGTGAATGCATACCATTGGGGAAGGAATTCATATCCCACTAATAAGTTGACTAGAGATCAGGCAATTGATCTTACTGACCCACACCTGCTGGCCAGGTGGGGCTGCACACCTTGGAAGGGGACCTGTGTGTGAGCAGGGAGAGTATGGGACGAAACGGACTGGTGAGAAGCAAGTCGGAGCTAGGACTGGAAGTGTGCAAGTCCAGAGAAGGAGATGGATGCCTATACCGAATGCGGGCCGTGAGAGGGTCTAAATCTCTGGTTGAGCTCCGGTTGCAGATGGCAAAAACAGGAAGCTGTGCTCCGCCCGAAGCCCACAGCCGCCGCAGTAAGTGGGAGAGCGAGGGAAGCTCTTGCTAATTCTGCCATGTATTCTTAGAATGCCGAAAGAACTGAAATAAGAAAACTATGAATATCTAATGATCTGAAAATAATTGAGTATAGTTCAGGATAACAAATTTAATATTTTTGAATATTTTGCTAGTGGTGAACACTTGAAAAGGCAAATATTGAATACCAAACTAAATTTGAGTTTGTCATTTGCCAGTTGTTCTGTCGTCTACTCTCGGAGATGTGCTCTCTTCTGATACCTAAGGCCGCTCTAAGGGCATTGTTTTGTAGGGCTTGGATTCTAGTAATGATGGATTTGTTAGAGCCTATGTATAGGGCGTTACAATAGTCCAGACGGGACAAGATGAGGGCTCTGGCCAGGATGGTACAGCTATTGTTCGAGAGAAATGGCTTACCGGTTCTAATGAGTTTGCAAGTGTATGCCGTGGAGGACGCTAGCGTGTTGACCTGTTTAGATAAGGATAAAGTAGAATCGAGGTAAAAACCTAATGTTTTTACTTCCTGGGCTAGTTTAATGAGATTGCCATAAATTATGACGGAGGTGTAGTCGGGTCCTAATTTCTTTAGGTTAGTAGGGGTACCCAGTTCTGTTTTATCATTCAGGCATAGACCATGCATGGCCATCCATGCCTGGATGATGATGTACACTCTATTTACCAAGGCCAAATCCTTGCCGTAATCCCCTGTAAGTGGGAGGAGGATCTGAGTATCATCTGCATAGTTAGTGTAGGTGATACCAAGATGGTCCAGATCGCCGAAAAGGGGCTTGGTAAAGATATTGTACATTGTGGGTAAGATGCAGGACCCCTGTGGCACCCCGCAGGTGATAGGTATGGGGTCTGCCGCTGCTGAGGGTGAGAAGACCCTCATTGTTATGCCGCTTAGGAAAGATCTAATCCAAGTTATGGCATCTTTGGAGAAGTGTGCTGCTGGGTCAAGATGGTTGCATAGGATTGTATGATCCACCAAATCAAAAGCAGCTGGGAGGTCTAGGAGTAGCAGCAAAGCTGATTTGCCACTGTCTCTAAGCTCGTCGACTTGGGTTTTGAGATCGATAAGGGCGGTCTCCGTTCCATGTTGTGGACGGAAGCCTGACTGCCTGGCTCCTAACAGGTGGTGTAATTCCAAGTATTTTTGAATTTGCATGTAGGCCACTTTACCTAGTATTTTTAGAAGGAAAGGGACTGTTGTGATTGGCCTATCGTTGGTGGGAGTTAAGGGATCTAGAGTAGGTTTTTTTAAAAGTGGAAGTACCCACGATTCTTTGAGGTTAGTAGGGATGGTGCCGGTAGCAAAGGACGGGTTGATGAGCTTGGATATGAAAGGTGACGGGTCTCGAGCCGCATCCTTGATGAGTTGTGCCGGTAGAGATGAACCTGGCAATTGGTTGGTTTGAGAGACAAAATAATTCTTTCCACCTTGATGATCGATACTTTAGAGAAGTTAACTTGGATGGTATAGTTTTCAGCGGTGTTCACAGATAATTTAGGTGTGGTTGGAACATTTAAAGATGCTTTTTTTGGGATATTTTATTTTGTAATGTAGATACTTTATTAGCTAGTGCGTGTTGGATATCTGAGCACCATTTTTTATCTTTGGTGCAAGTGTCTGGTATTGCAATGGGAGACTCTAGTTCTTTAAGAATAGTAAATAATTATTTCATATTGGAATTAGCTTGGGCGATACGGGTGTCGTAGGATTCCCGTTTAGCTAGGCAGATTTCTTTTTTGTAGAGTGATGAGAGTTTTGTAAGCTTTAGTTTGTTGGCTTCCGATGGTAGTAGTTTCCATGCAGCCTCGCAGTTTATTTTTTTGTTGCCTTACATTTTTTAGGAATGGTGTAAACCATTTGTTTGATTTGTTTTTTGACTTACTTGGTCTGTTTGAGAGGGGCAATCTGATCTAAGGAGGAAGCCATCATTTTGTTGTACTCATTGACCATGCTTTCTGGGTCGGTGCTGTCAGGAAGTGAGTTAAGGGTGGGGAGAATAGCAAGGATGAGCCTATCCACTGTGATGCACTTTTTTATTTCTAGTTGAGGTGGGTGGAACCCTAGGGGCAGGTATGTTGTGAGAGTAGGTAGTGGTCAGTCCAGGGTACTGGTGAAGTGAAGAGGATGTTGGCATGGCAGTTGTAGTCTGCTATCCAATCTAGTATTCTCCCTTTGTTGTGGGTGGGGGTTTTGCTTCTTTGGGTAAGGCCATATTCTGATAGGATGTTTGCTGTTGCTAAGGCAGACTGATCCGAAGGGTCATTGAATCCCAAGTTGAGGTCCGCAAGTGTAGTACTTGCGTAGATCTTTTGAGGTTACTAGAGAGTATAGTATGGATGTCTTCCTCAAATGTCCAGGCAGTAGATCAAATGGATATTGAGAGTCTGGGAGTTGACCAATGGTAATTTGACAGAAAGAACTTTGCACAAATGGATGTCGTAAGGGGGTGCTAATCTCATAGAGAGGGTGCATTTACAGATAATGGCAATGCCTCCGCCTCTGGTCCCTTGTCTATCTTGTCTTAAGATTGTATAGCCCTCAGGAACTGCTAGCATGAGCATAGGGCCTGCTGCAGCGTGCAACCATGTCTCAGTGATTGCGAGGAAGTCTAAATGATTGCTCAGGATCAGATAAGCAATCTCTGTGGCATGTGCTACTAGAGATCTGGAATTTATTAGCGCTCCTTTAATTAGCGGGCTCATGAGAGTTGTAGTTGCTAGGTAGGAGGTTAGATGGTCTTTACGTTTGGAATGCTGGGTTGTGCAGTTTTTAGTCTTAGGAAGGCCGTTATATGCTACCTTTGTACTCGTGGGGGTTAGGTCGGGCAAGGTTTTTGGGGTTCTCTTTCCTGTAAGGGTGGGTAGCGAGCTGATAGGAGGCTCGTATATTTTGGCTAGTCTCGCTCTGAGACGTGAGTTCCTAGCCTCCGTTGTGCAAGGATTGCTCGGGATTAGGCATTGAAGGTCGTTCAAAGGTAGGAGACGTTTAATTATAGTATTGTTAGTTAATGCGGGGTATGGCATACTTGATAGGTCCCCAATGGATATTGTATGAGGTCCTATAAAGCAGAGTGTAAGACTCAATGTGAAAGGTAAAATACAGGCAATCTTGTAGGTGGCTGTAGTGAGCATGCTAGAACTTAGCTATGTGCTAAATGCAATAGTCCAAAGGTAAGGCACAATAGGCAAAAGGCATAGGTCAAATTGTAAGGCACAATAGGTAAAATGCATAGGTCAAATGGTAAGGCATAATGGGCTAGATGCATAGGTCAAATGGTAAGGCACAATAGGCAAAATGCATAGGTCAAATGTTAAGGCACAATGGGCTAGATGCATAGGTCAAATGGTAAGGCACAATAGGCTAGATGCATAGGTCAAATGGTAAGGCACAATAGGCTAGATGCATAAATCAGATGGTAAGGCACAATAGGCATAGGGGTAGTGGATCCCTAAGTGGCAGGGATGTTAGTAACACGTTCTAGTGTCAAATCACAATAGGGAGGAAGGGAGTATGCGAATAAATGCGATAACAGTCTGTAGATTGTAAGGTTACTACAACATGAGGGCAACAATGGATAACCGCTAGATTTTCAAATTTGGGAGTTGCGTAGGTCACGGTTAAAATGGTACTTGGATTGTACAAAATGCGTGGGGGGAGAGCGTCAAAGTTCTGTGCTCCCAATTAAGCCCTGAGGCTTACCTTGGGATGACTGGTCCTCCGTGTTGCTCCAGCAGCATGAAGTGAGGTGGGGAGAGCTCCTGCTCGATCCCAGTCGGTGTGTCCTGTTGGAGATGGGCTGGCAACGTAGATTATGGTGCAGATCAAAGAATGCTGCGAGGCGGTGTTAGTCTATTGCTATGCTAGCGTTGCATACTGGTGTCAAAGGACAAATCCGAGCACAGGGGGACCACCATTTTTAGGTCGGGGAGTGCACAGCTCCTACACAGCCCGCCGCGGACAGCCACAGACAGGCCCTTTTAAGTCACAGCCCTTTCAAACGAGCGGCAGGCTTCCGCCTCCAGTTGGGGAAGTGTAGGTAAATAGAACAGAGGAGACAATCAGTAGCTCAGTAATGGAAGCGCAAGCCTCCAGATTAATCAGACGAATACAGTGGCCATTTTAGAATGGTCGAGATGTGATTTCAGCATATCAGAGAACATCAACAATGCGTGATTCTCAGGTTCAAGCTGTGTAATCTGGTGATAAGCAGTGCTTACTTGTTGCAGCAGGAAAGTTTGTCGTATGTTTTCATTCCGCGCTGTGCGGATCACGGAATGGATACTGGGCACGAGTCCAGCGTCGAGGGGGCTCCTGCCCTTCCTGGGTGGTCGATGAGATTATGTTACAGATTTCAAAACCTTGTTGACGAATTTCGTCAATTTAATACAAGATTTCTTCTATTATAAGCCTACAGTAGACCATAATTTTCGAGACTTCCCATCTCTCTGCATCACAAAATTCCACTCAGTCTATATCTCGGGAGCATAGTTTAAGACCTGGAATGTGATGCAAAATTGCCAGAATCTTAATTCTGTTTAGGAACTTTTAAGTCCCTATCTACAAAAAGAGCTTCCGTGATGAAACATTCCTGAAGTTCTTATGAGCCTGCATGTCTCCATGAGGAGGAAGCACACTTAGTCAGTGGGACATTTCCCTTCCATATGTCTGTATTGCTCTCGACGTCCATCAAATTCTTTCATTGTTAGAGCCTCTCGGGCTGCTGATTCTCCCCTTAATGTTCCGGATGAGACAGTTGCCATTAATTTAGCTAGGCCTGATTTCTTCCAGTTTTCGTTAGATTTCGTAGAAGGATGCTGGGGGTTATTACTATGTGTGTAACTAGCTGGGGAAGAACCTGCTTGCTCCTGGTTTTTATCTAGAGTATTGTTCTTCCTCCCCACTTGAGGGATGTCCACAACTTTAGTGGATCTCCTTCCCTGCGGTCAATAGATTTAACGTTTGGGTTTTATCCATTGGGCCAGGTCACCCTTCTGTTTGGTATGATATATCATGACATGATATGTCCTGACTCACCGACCTGCCGAGAGTCCTGCAAGGCCTGGACCGGTTGGTCATCGGAAATATGTTCTTTTGGCGTAGCTAACAACCATATATTTCAATTCGGGCTTTGAGGAACATTTCCATTCTCAGAGTTTACAAAAGGCAGTTCCTTTTCTGTTTCCACTAGAGAATTTCCTGGTCTTGTTTTGCTGGGGCTCGACAGCCTCCCCGATGGAGATTCATTATCTTTCAGGCAGAGTACTGATCCGTCAATGTCTATTAATGAATACTGTGAAGAAAATTCTCTACTACCCTTGACCGCCCTCGCATTATCATTTATTAAGAATATCAGGGCTATTTTTAGACCTTCTTTTGACAAGGGTCGTTTCTTGCTTTCACTGTGTTTTATGGACAGTGTATTTTGTGCTGCAGCTAAGTTTCTGTGGCACTTCTGTTGTTTCATCCCCTTAGCTTTCTTTTCTTCAAATTTGTCATACAATTTATTTTTCCCATATTTTCTTGTTTCTTCTTTAGTTTGTTCAACTGACTTTGGTTTATAGATTCGAGATCTAGGGTAATCTAACCCATTGGACCGAGGGTTGGTCTAAATCCTGTTCCAAGGAGCCCCCCTGGAGGAATTCCTCAATTAATTCCACATCAGGAGGCGTATCCATGAAAGCCGGCGATTCTGCCCTAGGGGCTGTTAATTCCATAGTATTTCTGCACAGCCTCCTCATAATAATTTGTACACTAAGATCGCCTTCTTCCTCTTCAGAATTCTCCCAAGGGGAATTTCGTGAACTCATTTTAGTGATTTCTTTTTGAATGTCTTCAATTCTTATTGCTGAATCAAGGACCTTTCCATGGAAAGGCAACTGAGTAAATTCAGTCTGTATGTCCACCAAGTTGTTAACTATCTCCTTCACTTCATTGTTAAAACAGAGCTTTACTTTGTCTCTTCTTGGCAATTGTTCTAAAATAGAGGTTATTTTCTTAATTTGCTCGGTATTGCTATTTGCTTCTTCTTTTAAAATGGCAAATAATTTAACCAGTGACATTAATACAAAATTCAGTGCAGCTAAAGATTGGTGTTCAGTGCAAGGTTCAATTGGATTGCCACCCACTGAGGAATTTAAGTTAACTGATCCAAGTCCCCAGTGTAGTCTTTCTCCATGGGGGTATTTAACAGCTCAGGAGTGTTAGACAAGGAGACTCTGTCCAAGTAGCCCCGGGAAGACGCGTCCTCACCTGGAGGGAAGGGTTTCCTGCCCTGGGTTGAAGAATCTGGAGGGGCATTCAAACCGTCCAAAGCTAGTAGCCCATCCTTAGTTTGTAAGGGAGCTGTTTTAGGCGCTACGCCCACATTTGTAATAAAGCATTCCCCAATTTTCTTATGGATCGAGTGGCTGTTTAGGGTGTAATCCAAATTGGAAGAGTTTAACAGGCATACTCGGGGCTGGTTCATTTTCCCCAGTCTCAATTGGTCAGTTGTTTCATCACAGTCCTGTCGTATGTCAAAAACATTGCAAGCTTCTTCTGTTTCTGATTCTGGTAGGGAGTTAATAAAAACCTCCTCATATTGCATTCCTCCCTTGGCCTTGCTTCTTAATTTCATATTTTAATTGAAAAAACCACTTGGAATTCTTACAAGGGCGTACCGGCTTTACTATAAACACCCCTTATAAACAATTGAAAGCACACCAGCCTCTCTTCGCAGAAAGTTAGCACAGGGAGGGATTAGGGGAGTTCTCTGATGATAAATCCCTATATCAACTTTTAGCCTTGCGCTCCCCAACCCTCTGTGCTTACCAGGAATCTTGAAAAATGTTTTACTTCTAACCACGGTATATAGGTTTTGTCTGCTTCTTCTAAGCCGCATCCCTGCCTACTGCGCCAGCTCCTTCGGAACACTTTTATGTGCAGCAAAGTCTTCTGGGTAGGCTGCAGGAAACTCACGGAGGCACGCTTCCATATTCACAGGCACCGCAGAACATTTTATCTCACCCTTCGCTTCTCAGGTATCCCAGATTTTATGTGCAGCAAAGTCTTCTGGGTAGGTGCTTTAAAGGCACAGTGGCTGCAGGAAACTCACAGAGGAACATGTCCAGAATCACAGGCAACGCAGAACACATTATCTCACTTTTTCGCTTAGCATTCGCCGGTATCCCAGTTTTTATGTCCCTGGGCTTATTTTTCAGGACCTTCATCAGTGAAATACAAGGGCTTATTTTCGATTCCATTTTCCGCTTTTGTATTAGAAAATGACTCTTGGTTGAGATGGGAAAATCTAAATAATTTAGATAAGTTACTTGCTTAATTCTAGTCTGATTCACGTTCCACTTATATGATTTGTGTTTAGTTTAATAAGTCAATGTGTAGGATTTTTGAGGATTAATCTCTAGATAATTTTTCCCTAGGAAGGTTTGAATGCCGTCTAGGAGTCTTTATAAGCCTGCTGGGGCGTAATCCATGAGTATTAGATTGTCCTCGTAGGTGATATTTACCCTAAGGCCTCGCCATTTGGGGGCGTAGCCGTTCCAAGTTAAACGCTTCTTTCACATATCGCTAGGTGAAGGTTAAAAAGGATAGGTACCAATACACATCCCTGTCCGATGCCTTTGGTGACAGGTATTTGCGGATGAGCGAGCCCCCTGAGTGGTCAGTCTTACCCTAACAGAATTGTTCCTTTAGAGTAGCTGAATCATTCTCAGAAGACCCTCCCCTATTCCCCACTTTCTTAATTTGGCCCATAAAATGGAAGTGTTGATGTTATCAAAGGCTGCAGTTAGGTCTACTACTGCCACATACAGGGTTCTCCCAAACTTGCCACCTATATCTGAGGTACAAGCAGATAGTGGCATAGCCCTAGCAGGGTCCCCACACCCTTTATAAAGCCCGTCCGTAGGGGACTTAATATCCCTTTTCCCTCTACCAAGTTTGTTAGATCTTTTAAGACCAGTTTGGCAAAACGTTTGGCTACTGCGTCTGTCAGGGCGATTTGGCTGTAGTTGGAAGGGTTTGATCTATCCCCACCCCTAAAAATGGTATGCAGTAATAAAATCGCTGCATAAATGTCACCTGACAAAAAATCGCTGCAAAAATGCTGTGGTTTGACCCGGTAAAGGTATACCCTGTTATACCATTTAAGGGGAGCAGGGGTTGCGGGTGTGTCCCCTGCTCCCCTTAAATGGTATAATGGGTCTGGGGGTTGCGGGGGTGTCCCCGCATCCTTTACATGGATTGCGGCAGCAAAACCACAGCCTTATTGCTGCGATTTTTTGTGTGTAAACGGCTATTTTTGCTGCGAGTTTAACACATGGAACCCTAAAAATAGGCACTAAGGTAGCTGTTTGGCAAGAGTTGGGACATTCGGCTCCTGAGGCAATCTGCGCAAACAATCTAAATAGAATGTCTGACCATAAAATAGGATCTTCTTTGTAAACATTATTTGATACCCGTCTGGGCCAATTGCTCTGGAGTTGTTCAAATTTGTAATGGCCAAACTGATGTCTAATTTATCAAACTTTGAATTCCAGATGCCTGACCCTAAGGATTCATTACAGTCACCGAAGGTATCTTCCCCCCTATAATTATATTTCTTGGCCATATATGCACACCAATCTTCCTCCGGTACGCAGCTATCTTGCAAGTTTACTTGTTTACTATCCATGCCATTCAAGATGCGCCAGATCAAAGAGGTATATTTGTCTACAATATTTTTAATTCGACGCCGATTTTCCGTGATTTAAGATTGCACTCTTTAATTCTTCAGCCACATTATATATGCCGATTTAATAGTGCTTTTCCCTCTTGCAAAGTCTGCTATGTTACCCGTGGCTAGCCTCAGAACCTTTAGCCTCTGCCTTACCTCCTTCTTTTTATCATTGATGGTTATATCAAAGGTATTCTTATGGGTCGCAACAAATGGGCGCATGTCAGGTGAACTTGGCTCTGAAATAGTCGTACCCAATTTTGCTAATATATGAGAAAAGTCTCTAGGGTGTCACAATTTATTTTTATGCTCATCGGAACATGTTGCCCACCAACAATTTTATGTGGAGTTGGCTTTATGAACATTCCCAAGTTTCCACACCCTATTATTGTTTTCATTTATAGCCAAATCTGTTGGCCACTGGTATCGGTACTGATAAGGCCCCCCCCTTAAGTATGAGGCGGAGCATATAATGACCACTTAAAGGCATCTTCAGTGTCTCAAAGGAACAAACATTCCTTGATTTATATTACCCAGAAAAACATAGTAAATTGTAGAATATGATGCCTAAATTCTGACAGGTATTGTGTTTTAGCCCAGATACCATTGAATTGAAGATGAGATTGATCAAACCCCCATCTAGAGATGAATGTCCTGCCATGGTCCCCCCTCTTCCCTGAGCTCACTGGTAGATCTACCATAGTCGACCCAGATTCCTCCCCAAGAGTTAACATGCCTCCTTATCACCATTGGGGTGTTCGGATACTTGTTCTGCCATTTTATCAACCCATTTTCCAATTCATTGTTCACCTCCTCAATTGGGGAACCTATTGAGTTGAAGTTAACATTCACTATCATCATGTGTGATATGGCCTGTGTTGATTTATCTGTAAGTTCTGTGGCCAAAAGAGCTTCCGATTTGCACTGCCAGTTGCTCATGGAGCGCCCCTGCCTTATGGTAACTGATGTTAAGAGACCTCCTCTTGGGTGGCCCCTTACACCTTTTGGGGCCTTTTTGCGATTGATAAGGCGGCCACCCATCACTGGATTCTCAGACAACCATGTTTCCTGTAGGATTAAAATATTGTGCCTTATCAGCCGCCGTGGCTGATCCTCTTGCCTGAATGAATTATACCCTCTTGTGTTCCAACATAGTATCTGACCCTAGAATCCTGTTTGAGCGGATGGGATTGGATGCAGGGTATTCACAAGCCAGTCCCATCCTGCATCTGAGTGCGTTTTTGAGTTTGCCACCGACGATCATGTTCAAAGTGGCAGGTCAAATTGTGATAAGGGTGGTCCGTCTGTGAAAACCCCTTGTCCATGTAGTAGCTCTCATAACCTAAAAGCAGAATGTCTTTTTAATGCGAATGGACACCTTTTTCAATCAATTTGGAGACCAAATGAACCGAGCATTTGCCCAAATGGCCTCTATCCAACAGATGGACACATTTCATATACTGCGTTGAGATCGAAGATAGCTCAAGAATTGAGGCAAGTAGCGACAGGATTCTTGACCTGTTAAGCGGAACACTTTACTCCTCCTCAAACCTCGATTCAAAAAGCAGGTGGATCGTCGAGCCTTGAAAAATAGGCCTGTTGTCATTCCTTCTACTCCTCAGGTCCAGTGCCATGGGAACTCTCATTTTGTACCAGATCAATCTGGCCTCTCCGAATAGAGTTATTAGATTGATGGAACCTTGAAGCATTCAACGGCAGGATTCCCGGGCAGTGCCGTAATATGGGCGTAGTAGCTGATTTCCCCTGGGCGCTTGGTCCGTGTCCACCGAATTTGACTTAGCTCCTCCACCAGTTGTCTTGGGTTTTTTCCTGGTCACTAGTTGACTACTTTAAAAATAGTTCCTAGAAATGTCCTAGACTCTCTGTTATGCTGCTGTGTAGGGCTTTTCAAGTTTATTTTTTTCTTAATTCCAGGGCGCCCCCCCCGTCCCATCTTTAGATTGTGTGATTACAAGTTTAGGCGCAGGTGTCGCTTTCTTGCAAGGACTTGAATTTGAATCTGCATTCACACCGGCTAGGCTAGGTTCTTGATAGATAGATCTTTCTACCTCCTTTGGCATCACCGCCAAAGTACTCTCAAAACTGCTCCCAGCATGATCACAATGTTGTCTTGAGGACGGAACCTCATGACCCCTTTTCTTTGGAACTATATTGCCTTGAACTTGGGAAAGGGAACCCCAAGGAGCTGGGGAACTGTGTGAACTTGGGAAAGGTAATTTCAAGACTTGTGGAACTTTCTTGAACTTGGGGGAAGGGGAGCTGAAAACAGGGACGTCATTTCACCGAAATGCCATGGTCACACAACCCTTGACCTCTGATATCACAGGAAGTGCTGTAATTTGACCCCACCCCTAAAGTGACATCACAGTAAGCAATGGAGCATGACCTTTCACCCCTTGACAAAACAGGAAGTGGCATCACATAGCATTGTTCCTAAGTACACTACGAAAAATATGGTTACGATTTCACTGTAATGTGATATACATTTCATTCAAGAATGGATCACCATATGTATCGTTAATATTAGTGTGTATAGGTCCATATTACCAAATTACTGTGAATGCAAGCAGATGTCCAAAGCCAAATGATAATGATGTGTTATTGTATAGCTCTTACACTTACGTACTTTTATATAGAACACATATACATACAATATCACCCAACCTGTGTTTGTACTCATGTTTCAACTTCAAAAGGATGAAAGACTGAGTTGGCTATGTCAGGATTTGAACCTGCAACCTGCCGATCACACACATGCACACCGCTGCAGCGAGCGCTCAACCCACTGAGTTATCCTACCGGCCATAGCTATCTTACCAGCTGTAGTAAAATGAGCAATTAGATGTCTGAATGTTCTCAAAGTCAGATAGAAAATTACACTCTGTAGTGGATACCATTACGCTGGTACCAGATTTAACAGCAGGCCAGTTCATTTGCAGGTCTGGTGCAAAGTTGCCACATGTCAAGCCTGCATGGATCTACTTTTCAGGCTTCAGAGGTTGGCCTCAAACTGCATCCCATACTCTGGGCACTTGTTACATCATACATGCAAACAAACATCCTGAACAGCATGCCATGCAGATAAGAAAGATAGACATTACAAGGCATTCACTGTGGCACAATGAAATCAAAGGCCAGTTTATGTACAAAAGTTTTTAGGCACAAGGATTTTGTCAAGTGACCGAGGACACCGGGATGGAATGTCTTGTGATGGTTCCATGTCATTTCATCGCCTGCAATTTCATTCCCTGTCATTTTAATGTGCACATTCCATAGAAAATGCTCATTGTTTTTTTTTTTGGGGGGGCGGGGGCGTTTCCCTTCCCGCCAAACCCCCTCCCGCACTTATTTTTGGTTATTGCCTACCCGCCCAAACCCTTATCTGCCCTTTACCACACGCCCTAAAAAATTCGATGAGCATATTCGTTGTAATATGCATGTTAAAATGCCAGGGGATGAAAATGCAGGCGATGAAAGGACGTTGTACCCTTGTGAAAATCATTAAAGAAAACAGCAGAAAAAACATGCTGTTGCTTGCTATTTGCAACTTGCAAAAAAGAAAAATGCATAGTCCGAAATGGATGCTTGTTCTACTCTAAATGCTTTTTGGATGTTTTTGTCTGCATTGTGAATTGAGGTGTTTAAGAACAGACTGAATCAGTGACTCGCCCCCTGAAGTGTACCTGAAATCAACCCTTAATGAATTTAGCAATTATTATAATAGAATTCCAGAAAGACACATTATTTGTTATTCCTATTCTTTCTTATTTAGGGTCACGCCTGTTGAAACCCCTGTTTTTTTTTTTGTTTTTTTTTTTAAGAGGTCTGAACAAGAAAGCCAGCCACTCCAAAAACAAAGAGCCACATGGTGCTGACTTCAGCCCAGGAGCTTACATTTAAAAAAAAAAAAGATTTGTTTCCCTTTTTTTTTTGGAGTTGCAAGGGAGACCACAGGAGTAGCAAGGGAGGTGTGACCTCTAAATGATGTCCTAGCTGAGAAGGAAGCTACGAGCTGGAAGAAACTCAGAACTTTGTGTTAATCACCATTTCTTTTACTATGTGTGATAGTCTTACACATTGTTTAGCTTTAGTTGTGAGGGCAAGGATAGGTTTTGGACACAGACAGACTTTTAAGTTGAACTCTTTGACTCAGACTTTCCTTAGTTTCATTCAAGTAGGGAAATCCCACGTTAGCATAGGGAAAGTTAGACTCAACCATCCTGACATTTGATTTAATAAACCGTTTTGTTTTGAACTTTGAATCTGTTATCTGTGTCTTACTTCATGATGCCTTCATATTTCCCACCAGTCCCCTTCATTCCTCATGTCATCAGGAGGTTGAGGAAGTTTGGGAAATCCATGATCCTGATGCTCTGGATTGGGCCAGGAGAACGTGGTACCCGGACCTTCTAGAGATGGCTATCTGCCCTCCAATTCGTCTTCCCCAGAGATCTCACAAGAAGGAGGTTGCATTCTTCATCCAGAAATCAGTACTCAGAACCATCACGCCTTGTTTCTGAGAATGTAAAATACAAGAATTGGGACCTTCTGGAACATGTAATGGAGGTGTTGCTTTCGCCCAGAATGCCAGCAACACAGTCTCTGTACTGCAGCCGTTGGAACAAGTTTTGCAGCTGGTGCAGAGCTAAGAATATTGATCATTTTATTTTTTTTTTTAAATGTATTTATTGGTTTTAACAGATTAACAAAAACAAGTATACATCGCTTGAGTATCAGACGAATAATCAGAAAGTAACGTAACCCTCCCTCCCCCACCCCCCCAACTCAAGACCAAGTAAACATTATTGTCCCATTACGATAGGCCAGATTGATGGCTAGGGAAGTCCGATCCATCCGAGGCATCGTCAGAGTTATTAGGATGCAGAAGCGGCTCAGTCAAGGCCACCCAGCGTTGTAGTTCTCCGCTGGAGTCTAGCCTTTGTTCAAGGATTGCCGTTTCCCACGCGCCAGTCTCCGCCGTTATCCATTTAGTCAGGTCCCCCCACCACAATGCCTCATGCGGGGCCCTAGGGCTCTTCCATCCCATGGCTATGCGCCTCTTCGCAGTTATGTAGATCAAGTCTTTGAGCTTGTTCAGAGGTTTGTTTTTGTGGTTGCGTTTGCATCTGCCCAGGATGCATACTGCGGGGCAGTTCACCTCTAGCTCGATGTCTGCGTCCGCCACCCTCCCCTGAACCTGTGTCCAGAAGTGGCGTATCTCCGGGCAGCCCCAGAACATATGCGTCATACCCGCCTTCGGCTCCCTACATTTGGGGCATAGCTGGACCTCGGCTCCCCTGAAATTAGATATAGCCTCTGGTGTTAGGTAGGCTCTGTTAGTGATGTACAGTTGAATGAGTTGCAATCGGGCATTCCTGGAGACTTTTTTATGGTAATGGGTTATTTTCTCCCATTCGGCATCCGTGAAGTCTAAGCCAAATTCGATTTCCCATTTTGCTCTACATTTAAGCTCGGTGTTAGTCGTGCCCTGGAGCAGGGTTTCGTACAATCGCGAGGTTTCATGGCCGCCCTCGGCTGTGTTCAATAGTGTTTCTATGACCGTATTTTCCGTCATGGGGGTGGTAGCCTCCGGCCATCTGACCCTAATGGCGTGTATCACTGCCCCATGGAGCAAAAATTGGCCAGCGGGTAATCCCGTAGTTTCAGCGAGATCAGGAAAGGGCATGATCTCTTCATCCCGCATTAAGTCTCCCAGGGTGGCCACTCCGTAAGGTTCCCATTGGGTGCGTGATTCGTGAAAGCCCCATGGCTGATGAGCCATAATTGCTGCTATAGGGATTTGAGGTGAGAAAGGATCAGCTGGCCCCACAGTTTTGCACGCTCTGTTCCAGAGCTTTATACCAAGTCTAATTAAGTATGGAAGGGGCTGTGTGAATCTGCCCTGTGCCCACAGTAGGTCCCTCAGGAGGAGGTAGGGTAATGCAGGTTGGAGGAGCCGAGTGTCCGAGGAGGTCTCATCGGCCATCCATCTCATCACTTGCCTTAGCTGGCTCGCCAGGTAGTACAATTCGAAATTAGGGACCTTAACTCCTCCCCTCTCGTAAGGTCTTTGGAGTGTGTCCAGCGCCACCCTGTGTCTGCCCTCCTGCCAAAGGAACCGTCTGCATAGTTTGTTTATGTTTTTAAAGAAGGAGGGGGGGATATTGTAGGGAACGTTTGTAAAGTTATATAGTAGGCGGGGGAGAGCAACCATTTTGAGAAGACCGGCCCTACCGGCCATCGAGAGCGGAAGCTTACCCCAGAATTCCATAGATTTTTCTAGAGCGTCTTTGGCTCTCACCGTATTAAGTGTATGTTCCGTGAATGGGTCCCGGTGTATGGTGATTCCCAGGTATCTAAAGGAGGTCGCTTGCCATTCTAGATCAAGGGAGGGGAGGGATCCAGGGCCATCTTTATGTAGGGCGGCAAGCGGGTAGAGGCAGGACTTATCTTTGTTAATACGGATACCCGTGTATCTACTGAATCCGTCCAGTGTTTCTAGGATGTAGGGCAGGAGGTGTTCGGGGTTATGTAAGAACAATAGCGTATCATCCGCATACATAGAGACGAGGTGGGTCACTCCGTCGATTACAATACCCCCATCTCCGTATTCCTGCCTAAGGTACGTGGCTACGGGTTCGGTGGCGATGATGTATAGCATCGGGGAGAGTGGGCAGCCCTGGCGAGTGCCTCTATGTAACGCCCATTTGTTTGAGAAGGTCCTGTTCGTGCGCACCCTAGCGGTGGGGTTGGTGTAGACTAGCCGGGTCCATTTCAGGAAGGCAGGTCCTATCCCCATTTTAGCCATAGTGGCATAAAGCCATTCCCAACGCACTGAATCAAAGGCCTTGGTGGCGTCTAGTGACGCCACCGCGTATTTCTGAGGCCTCTGCTCCGTGCTGTACATAATATGGTGCAACCTACGCAGGTTCTCTGTTATGGAGCGACCGGGCACATAACCCGTTTGGTCCTGGTGGATCAGGTGGGGAATTACCCTTCGCAGTCTACTAGCTAGCAGGGAGGTTAGGATCTTGCAATCGACATTTAACATGGAGAGGGGTCTATATGAGCCGCAGTGCGATCCGTCTTTCCCGGGTTTCAGGAGAGGGACAATCACCGCCTCCCTCATGGAGTCGGGGAGGGCACCCCGCTCGTAGGCTTCGTTGAACACCTGTGCCAACAGTGGGGCCAAGGTCTCCTCGTACAATTTATAAAATTCCCCAGGGAGGCCATCAGTGCCTGGGGACTTACCGGTTGGGAGTGACCTAATGATTGCCTTGACCTCATCTGGGGTGATGGGTTCGTCCAAGGCGTCCGTCATATGGGGCTCTAGCCTGGGGAGATCTATGTCGTCCAGGATGTCCTCTATGTCGGAGACGTCCACGGGTGGGGGTTCGGCGTATAAATTGCTGTAAAAGTCAGAGAACACCGAATTAATTTCAGTCTGGGTGTGCACTAGGGAGCCATCTGGTTTGAGTACTTGGCAAATGGGTGTTCTGGGGGCTTCTCTCTTGTACAGCCAAGCTAGAAGTTTACCAGGTTTATCACCTAGAGCGTGGGTACGTTCAGTGTGTTTGGCATAGCTCAGCCTACCCAGGGACTCCCAGTGCGTGAGACAGGTTTGTTTGAGGTCAATCACCTTCTGTAAATGTTCTGGGGATGGGTCTAGTCTGCCTTCGAGCTCCCCCAACTCATTCTCTGCATGTTCTAAGGAGGAAGTAATCGACCTCAGTGCTCCGCCCATGGTTGCAATCATCTCCCCTCTCAGGACCACCTTGTATGCCTCCCAGGCGGTGCCTATGTGTTTAACACTGTTGAGGTTCCTTTCCCAATAGTCTTCAGTCCTATCAGCAATGTGTTCGCGAAGGGCTATGTCTAGGAGAGCTTCAGCCCTAAGTTTCCAGGTGGGGACCGGGGGTCTAGGCGGGTAGATCTCCCAGGTGGCTACTAGTGGGGAATGATCGGACAGTACTCTGGGCTGGTACTGAGCACCGCCGAACGTTGCCTGTTGTTCTAGGCTCACGAAAAGGTAGTCTATCCTAGTGTGGACTGCGTGAGGAGGGGAGTAAAAGGAGAACACACGTGCATCTGGGTGCTGTTCTCTCCACAAGTCTCGGAGTTGTAACTGCTGTATCAACCTTGACAGAATTTTGGCAGGCGGGGAAGGGCGTGTATGTTTATCGTCCGACCTGTCTCTCAGGGGGTCTAAGGTGCAGTTATGGTCGCCCCCCCATATCATGGTTTGGTCCCTGTAAGGGCCGAGGCGTGGATACAGGGAGTGGAAGAAGGTGGTTGCATCATGGTTGGGTGCATAAGTGCTGACTAGACAAACCTCTCTCCCTTCAATGGTGCCACATGCAATTGCCATCCTGCCCTCATTGTCTGCTTTGGAGCCGACCAACCGGAAGGGGACAGAGGGGTCCACCCAGATCAGGACACCCCTGGCGTAGGAGGAGTAGGAGGAACCTATCAGGGTACCACGCCAGGCCTTTGCCAATGCTTTCAGTTTGTCCGATGTAAGGTGTGTTTCTTGTAGCAGGGCTATTTTGGTTTTGCTTCTCTTAATATAGGAGAGTATGCGCCGTTGTTTCACGAAGCTGTTCATGCCTCTGACGTTCCACGTCAGGATTTTCAACGAATCGGCCATGTGAGATTTGGGATTCTGGTGGCTATGTCCAACGCCCCCGGGAGCACCACCAGTGGCCGGAGGATCGTGGGGGTCTTGTGGTTTCCTGGAGATTCGAGCATGCGGGTCTCAGCCGGGTTACTTGCACCCCTGAACTTCTGCTTCAGTGACTGCCAGCCTATCCAGCGGAGGGTAGGTGCCTCGTCCGTGCTGACTGAAATGGATGTTGGTGGTCTTGGTTGTCCCTGATTCGGGCACTTAACAACTGTGCCAACTTCCCCTATCCCTCCCCCCCGTAACTGTGAACTTCCCCAACATAAACCAGGTCGAGTGAGGAGCTCCTCACTATGACAGACCCGTTTCCGCTCCTTTAGACCGAAGGACGGTCGCATGGTGCCCTACGGGCGGGTAATGAGTACCCTTAACAAGAAAGAACTTCCAGGGGTAGGAGAGTGTTCGTCCGGGCGCCTCGTGTTATGAAATCCGGTCAGCTGCGGCGTAAGTGGCCGTTCCATGGTGGGGCCTCCGAAAGGCACCGGGGCCCTGAGAGACGGGGCTCAGCGGGGTTGTCGTTTCCTGACTTCGACCTCTGGGATCTGCTCCCTGTCCATCCAGTCTCGGGCCTCTGCCGGAGTATCGAAGAGGTGAGTTCTGTTGTTTCGTATCACCTTCAATCTGGAGGGGTAGAGGAGCATGTAGCGTAGGCCTGCAGCCTTCAGTCTTGCTTTGGTGTGTATGAACTGTGCCCTCTTCATTTGAACCTGAAATGTATAGTCAGGGTAGATGGATATCTTGGCTGAACCCCTGCAGATCTGGCCGCCTGACCGCGAGAAGGTGAGGATGGTTTCCCGGTCTCTGTAGTTAAGTACTTTTGCGATCACGGGTCTGGGTGGGCTGCCAGGAGGGGGTTTCGATGTGAGGGATCGGTGAGCCCTTTCGATTACAAAGCCCTGAGAGAGTTTTTCTGCTCCAATCTCCTGTATCAGGAGATTCTCTACGAAGTTCGTGGGGTCCGATCCCTCGATGCCCTCCGGGAGCCCCAGGAGGCGAATGTTGTTGCGGCGTGCGCGCCCCTCTGCCTCCTCGACCCTGTCTTCTAGGTTTTTAACTTTTTGTTGAAGTGCATCGACATCTTTGAGGAGCACTGTCTTAGCTTCCGTGTTCTCGCGGACCTGGGCCTCCAGCACCTCTGTTCTGCCGGCCAGGGATCGGACGTCTTGGCGCAGGAGGTTCAAGTCTATGGCGACAGCGTCTATTTTATGCTCCACGGCTGCCTGGGAAAGTTTGATAGCTTCAAGGATCTGTGTGTTACTAGGTTCCGCTGAAGGCCCCAAGGGGTCGGGTAGGTCTGCAGCAAGAGTCTCGCTCATGTTATCTGGCGCTGTGGGCCCCGCCGCCGTGAACGTGTCGATGGTGGTCTGACGTTGCTTAGCCCTTGCTCCTTTGGTAGACATGTCGACTGAGCCTCCGGGCTTCGCTGTTACCGAGGTGGCCGGGGTGAGCCGCGATGGAGTGGCCGAGGAAGCCGTATCGGGTGGGCCGCGATGGCGGATCGCTGTATGCTGTGGGCGGCTCCGTAGGCACAGGGGGGACGGATAGTGTGCGCCGGGGGCGCTTCTTCGGGTTACCAGGCCGGGCACGCCTGTATGTGTCGGTTGCGTTAGTCCCCCCCGCTCACCTCGAAGGGCCTCCGAGACCCTGGCTCCCGGTTCTGTGGCTGGCAACGCCCTCGTCCGGGACGTTCCAGGCTGGTCGTCCCGTTGGCACCGTCGTTCGCGCTCCAAGCTTCACGGGTGCCCCACAGGCCCCCCTCGTCAGTCCAGCTGGGCGTTCGTGTGTCCTCGGCCCTCAGCTGAGTGTTACGGCGCGAGCGGCTTTAGAGTGCGGGCCGCCGCATCTTGCAGGGCTCGGGAGCCGCCATCTTGGCCCTGGTCCGCGGGATCGTGTCGCACGGTCTATAGGGCGAGACCGGTCCTCCAGGGCCACAGGAATCGACCCGCAGGTGCAGCAGGATGTCGGCCCTCGATGAGGCGGTTCGTGGGGTTCGGAGCCCCCGAAAAAAGTAGTTAAAAGCAGCTTATGATGGTCGCATCAAGCGGAGCGCAAGGAGCGAACGTCCTCTTCACATGGCGGTTAGCCACGCCCCCCATATTGATCATTTTAATTGCAACATTCCATCTGTGTTACCATTCTTACTACATCTTGCCCCTCAGGGATTTCAGGTTTCCACTGTTAAGGGTTAACTAGCAGTGCTTTCTATTTTTAAGCGCTCGACTGGTCAGGGTTCCTATTTTAAAACCCTGATAGTAGTTTAGTTTCTGAAGGGACTGATGACTATCTTTCCTCCGGTCCCTTTTATTGTACCAGTATGGGATTTGAATTTGCTGTTGAAGTGCCTAATGGGAGCACCCTTTGAACCCTTGCATTCTTGTCCACTCAGAATGCTAACATTTAAGGCTATCTAACGGCAATTACATCAGTCTGCAGAGTGAGTGAGCTTTAGGCTCTTTCTTCTGAACCACCTTTCACAACCTTTTTTAAGGATAAGGTGGTTCTCAGGGTATCAGAATTCCATTTAGCTCAGAAGATTGTGTTGCCTGATTTTTACCCACCTCCTCATCCCTCTAAGGAAGAAGAGAGGCTGCAGTGTTTAGATCCAAAGATGGCCTCAAGCTCCAATATTTCTAGAATGTCCAAAGTGAGGCAAGATGACCAGCTCTTCATGGACTATTCAGGTCACAAATTGGGACAAGCGGTTACCAAGCAAACCACTCCTCACTGGTTAATGTTATGCATTTCTCAATCCTATACTTTGGCTGGTAAAGACCTACCTGATGGTTTTAGGGTGCATTCCGCCAGAGGAGTGTCCACTAATTCGGCACTTTAGAGAGAGGTGCTGGTTCGGGACATATGCAGTGCTGCCACTTGGTCTTCTTTGCACACTTTCAGCAAATATTACTGCTTGGATTCTATGTCAGGTCAGGAGGAAAGCTTTGGTAAAGATTTGGTTCACAGAATTAATCGGAAATAAAAAATAAAATGGCCCACCTTCTTCAAAACACTGCTTTGATAGTCTATCAAAGATGAGGAATAAGTGGGATGACGCAATCCATTTGAAGGACAAATAACTCACCCCAGGTAATGTTGTTTCGACTGGATGTTCCTCCTACTCATTCCTCAATGCCCTCCCATACCACCCCCTCTCTTGGCGAGAATTTCCATGTCTTACACCTTCCTCTCTTTCAACTTCTGGGTCATTCCTTCAAGACGGCTGAGCATAAGGCGGGAAAAACTTGAACTGATGAACAAGCAGCATGCAAGCTGCTTATACCAGAATCAATGTCACTACAGAAGACAGGACGGAGACCATTGTGGGCCACGAGTCGCCGACTCACTGCATCCGATACTATGGGGGAAAAAGCAGACATAAGAATATATAAAAGATGAGGAATACGTCGGCGGAACATTTCCTCGAAAGAACATTACCAAGGGTAAGTAATTTGTTCTTTTCCACCTGCTGTTCCAGCCACCCGAGACCCTACCCCGGGTGGTGCAATTTCCCACTTAACTGCGGGACCAGAGCTTTGAGCTCTGGTCCGCCGTACCTTCCTCTCCGACCGCCACCGTAGTACAGGAAAAGGGACCTGGTCCCTTTCCCCTATGGCGGTGACCATCTTGTTTGAGCTCTGGTGTGCCGCATCTCCCTCTCCGACCGCCACCATAGAAATGGAAAAGGGACTTGGCCCCTTTTCCCTATAGCTGGCCATCTTTGTTTCTTTTTTTTTGTCCTTCCAAGATTGGCGTGCAAGTGTCTTTCATACCCTGGTGGGAGGGGAGACATTGCCGGTCAAGCCCCCAAAGCCCGAATCAAGGTCCGATGCTACCATGGAATGGGCTGGTGGGCCGTTACCGGCCATGTCAGTCCTCCCCCGGGGCATGAAAGCCATCCACAGAGAGCAAAAGACTGCGAGCAGTGAGCAGAGGGGCTGCGGGGAAAAAGGCAAAGGGGCAGAGAGCAAAGCACTACAGTCAGATAACAAGGGAACTGGCGTAGGTACTGGCAAAAGCAGACAGCAGCACCTGGTCTCAGAAGGAAACCAGGGTTCAAAGCAAAGGGATGTGGAAGTTTGCATATTGAAATAACAAAACACTACTGGATCCAGGTGGTTAAATACTGAAAGAAAACCTGACTAGTAATCTTCCTCATCCTTGGAACGTGGAAGAAAGACAAGCCTTTTGGACTTTTGGGAAATTTATTTTTTGAAGATCTTATACAGCGATATCCATGTTTTCCCAACCACCAACAGGTGCATTGTGGGACATGTATTTTGTGCATTCCAGTATGAAATGTCCAATCCGTTCCAAATTAAATGCAAAGCAAAAATTAGGAATTAAGATAGTTCAGGATGAATTGCGATGATGTATTCAGAATTGAGCAAATCCATGAAGAGCTCCATCTGCTGTTCTAGCAGCAATATCCGGACCTTTCAGGTCCTGGACGCCGGCACAGCAATGGAAGGATGTTCCTGCAACTGGAGGTTTCTTTCCTTACACCAACCCTCAGCGCTAGGACACTCGGTGCGTTAAGCCCCAGGCAATAAAGGGCAGGGACACCCTTACCTCAGCATTCTCACAGTGTTCCTTTTACCTAACGACCGACAGTCCGCTACTCCAGAAGACAACCTTCTTTTGATCTTATTTCTAGATATTTAGCAGTTCTCCAGCATTGGATCTTTCATGGATTCACATGCTTTGAATATTCCCCGTCGTCAGGCTGGGAATCCCCGGTACATTATAAAGACCCTTTCCCGTAGGAAAAACTTTTTTTTTGACGCGTATGCGTCCTATCCACTTCGTTTTGCATCATGCGTGCCCCTGCCGTCAGGACGTCATGACATAAATACAAGCCCCGCCCCCGCGCTCCCTCAGATTTCAACCGTCTTTCAAAGTAGTGGGATCCTCGTGTTTTACTGCTAGTGAAAACTAGGTTGTTTTGTCTGTTTCGCTTCGGCGAAGTTAAATTCTGGTTATGTCTGGAAAGGCGTTGTTTCGCCCATGTGCAACATGTGGCCTAAAGAAGGTTTATGAAGGAGACGGCCACATGGACTGTATCTACTGTCTCCACCCGCACCACACGGCGGATACATGTGAGATATGCCAGGGTTTCTCACAGAAAACCCTTAAGGACCGTAAAAGAAGGCTGGTCGACTGGCTTAATGACGGAGCGGGTGCCTACCCGGCCTCGGAAGTTGGCTCCACGGCCTCCAAGAGCAAGTCGGAGCCTCCATCGAAGAAGGTACGGCCAGCGGAAAGTCGCGCCGAGGACAAGCATAAGGGTAAACATGCTGGATCCTCCTCGTCACATAAAAAGCCCTCCTCTTCCTCCTCATCTAAGACGGAGAGGCTGGCGCTGAAAAAATCCTCCTCAGGGGACCGTTCAGGGTCTTTCATGAGTCGAGAAGCTTCGGCCGGGAAGTCGGCATCGAAATCGACGACGAAGTCTAAATGCTCGACGACGACGACGGGCTCGTCGACCTCGGTGTCATTGACGATGCCCATTACCGCTCAAGCGGCAGCGGTTGGGATTCCTTCGTCGACGGAGACTCAGTCATTGGCCTGGCTGCCGGAGGTCTATGACCCGATCCCCCCGGAGGTCTTACTGCAGCCAGACGTGGCCTGCTCGGCGGAAGGGGAAAGTGACATGGTTCTGCAACCATCGGATTTAGGCTTACGGCCTTCCACGTCGGCGACGACGACGACGAGTGCGAGCGGGGGTATGATGCCGATACCATCCACGTTACTGACCCCCCAGACGGTTTTGTCTCTGGATGTACTTAATACTCTCCAGAAGCTCCTCCAGCGGCTGGATACGCAGGTCCCTCAACCTGGGACGTCATCATCGATTCTGTCGGTACCTTCCGTCGACGAGCAGACTTGTACGGCTCGCTCGACGACGAAACACCAGTCGGCTCCCCAGGCGGTAAAAGATCGTCCTCGAGCTCAGGAGGAGGGGGAGTTGTCGGAGTCTGACTCTATACTCGAGGTCTCGGGGTCAGACATCTCCTTGTCACCTTCGAGGGACCCGACATGGAATTCGGATATTGAGTTGGAGTCTACGAGAAGCCAAACACAGCCATCCCCCCCGGATGATGTGGGAGCCTTCCATGCTATGATGGGAAAAGCTTGTTCGGAATTCGGCTTGATTCCGGAGGAGCAAAAGAAAGACTGTTTCCTTTTTGACCATATGGGTCAAAGGAGAAAATCGGTGTTTGCCATCCCATTCCTTGACCACGTGTGGCAAGAAGGTCTAAAGACGATGCGCCATCCGTTCTCGGAGCCAGCCATAAAAGGACGGATCGAGAAAAAGTTTAAAGCACCGGAGTCCACTCCGAAATGTCTAACGTCACAGCCTCTATCTGACTCGGTGGTGTCGGCGGCTAGGAAAGCCAGAGTCCAGCAAAAATGTTCAACGCCACCTGAAAGCGAGGCTAGAAGGCAGGATGCCTTTGGAAAGAAGGTACTCTCGGTCGGAGCATCGACAGTCAGAGCAGCCAATTCCTTAGCGATAGTGTCTCGCTATGATAGGGAAATGTGGCACAAACTAGCCCCTATCCTAGTACACCTGCCAGAAGAACACCGGAAAGCAGCAATGTTACTGGTGAGGGATGGCGAGGAGGCCTCTAACCACGCTATTAATATCGCAGTTGACCTAGCAGAGCTGGGTTTAAACAAATCAACCATGGCGTAGTGCTTCGTCGACAAGCGTGGCTTAAATGCACTACTTTCCGTCCTGAAGTACAGTACAAAGTCCTCGACATGCCATGCGAAGGGGAACACCTGTTTGGCGAAAAGGTTGATGAAGCGCTGAAAGGGATGAAAGAGGACACGGATACTGCTAGGTCCCTCGGCGCCCTGCAAACGGGGAGACATTTTCGTTCTTTTCGCCCCTTCAGGGGTGCTTCTGGAAACTCCCGCTTTGGTGCCTCGAGGGACCGGGCTTTTCACAGGGCCTCATAGCCTTCACAGGGTTTTAGACGGGCGTCCCAGTCGGCACGTGGAAGCAGGGACTATCAGACCTCCAGGCGGCGAGGCTCAGGTCCGTCGTCGACGAAAAGCAAGCAAACCAGCAACCAATGACGGCTTTCGGAACGTCCTGGGGGGTCGAGTCTCTCTCTCTTCACTTCGACCGATGGAAATGCATCACCACAGATTGATGGGTCCTAGACACGATTCGCATGGGTCATGCACTGCAATTCAAAGACAAGCCTCCGCGTCTTCCCCCTTTATTCTCGACTCAGCCCCACCTCCGGATCCTACGACAAGAGGCGGCGCTTATGGTAAAAAAAGGGGCGGTAGAAAGAGTTCCTGTGGCACAGGAAGGACAAGGAGTGTATTCCAGGTTCTTTGTTGTCAAAAAGCCGAACGGCGAATGGAGGCCCATTCTGGATCTGAGGGTACTCAACAAGTGGCTAAAGAGCCTAAAGTTCAAAATGTTAAAACTCCAAGAGGTTATCAGATCAGTGCAACCAATGGATTATCTAGCTTCTCTAGATCTTCAAGATGCTTATTTTCACATCCCAATTCGCCCGCGACACAGGAGATATTTAAGATTTGTCGTAGGGAGAATGCATTTTCAGTTCAAAGTCCTCCCGTTCGGGCTCAAGTCCTCCCCCAGGACGTTCACCAAGTGCTTGGCCCCTATAGCGGCCCATCTAAGGAAGGATGGTCATCACGTCTATCCATATCTAGACGACTGGCTAGTCAGGGGTTCATCCAAGGAACAAACGAGAGCCAGTCTACACGCCACAATGTCCATCTTACAGGAATTGGGCTTCGCAATAAACTTCAACAAATCCTCTGTAGAGCCTTCGAGGACCTTGGTCTTTCTAGGAGCGGAGTTTCATACACACACAAGCCTAGTGAAACCATCCAGCGAAAGAGTTCAGAAGCTTCTAAACAAGGCGTCGGAATGGAGAGTTGGTTCCAAAGTCTCGGTGCGCAAGTACATGTCCCTGCTAGGGAGCATGTCGTCCTGCATTCCGTTAATAAACAACTGTCGTCTATTTATGAGGCCCTGCCAGGAATTTCTAGCAAACCGGTGGGCGCAGAGCAGTGGTCGCTGGTCCGACAGACTGGTCGTCGACGAACAACTAGTTCAAGCTCTCGGCTGGTGGAAAGTGTCGACTCATCTAACGAGAGGAATGCCTCTACTGGAACCGGAATTCCTAAACACGGTGGTGACGGATGCATCGCTGAGCGGATGGGGAGCTCATCTGGATACTTTACAGGCACAAGGCCAGTGGTCTTTGCAGGAGTCCTCCCTACATATCAACCTGCTAGAACTGAGAGCGGTACGATGGGCTCTGAAGTCTTTTCTTCCTCAACTGAAGGACTCGGTGGTACGTGTCATGACGGACAACACCACTACGATGTTCTACTTGAGAAAACAAGGAGGGACACGTTCCAGGTCCCTGTCGATGGAGGCACAGAAAATCTGGCATTGGGCCCTACAACACGACATGAAAATCTTAGCGTTCCACCTACCGGGAGTGAAAAACGTGGAAGCCGATGCCCTCAGCAGGGAAATGAACGAAGTTCACGAATGGGTGCTGAACGACCATCAACTTCAACAAGTGTTCATGGAATGGGGACATCCCTCCATAGACCTGTTTGCAACGAGGAACAACAAAAAATGCCACCAATATGCAAGCAGATGGCCTCAACAGGGCTCACTGGGGGATGCGTTCTCATTCCCATGGACGAACAAATTCCTGTATGCATTTCCTCCGTTTCCCCTTGTCAGGAGGACGTTGCAGTGGATCCGCAGGTACCCATGTCGGGTAATTCTGGTGGCCCCATACTGGGCCAGACAGGTGTGGTTCTCAGACCTACTACACTTGGCAACGGCGGAACCAATGAGATTCCGGAAGGCCCCCGACCTTCTGTCTCGACAGGAGGGTGTCGTTTGGCATCACGACCCGGACAGCCTACAGCTGACAGCCTGGCTCCTGACTTCGCCGAATTCGGTCGGCTAACGATTCCGGAGGACTGTCGCCGTATCCTACAAGCAGCAAGAGCACCTTCCACAAACGCCTCATACGCGTACAAATGGAAAAGTTTCTGTCAATGGTGTGAGGATCAACCAGGTTTGGTTCCGCAATCGATTAAGCCGGAACAGCTCCTTCCATATTTGCTGCTCTTAGCAAAAAGGGACCTGTCGGTGTCGTCAATAAAAGTACACCTAGCAGCCATCTCAAGGTTTACTCGTCGACGTCACTCGGCACCACTGTTCAGCGACCGCCTAATTAAGCACTTCCTTAAAGGCCTCTTTCGGGTTTTCCCTCCAGAGAAGAAATTTCCTCCGGATTGGAGCCTCAATCTGATCTTAACGTCTCTTATGAAGCCTCCTTTTGAGCCGATGTCATCAGCATCTCTAAAGTTTCTGTCGTGGAAATTGGCCTTCCTGGTGGCCATCACCTCAGCCCGACGTATTTCAGAAATTCAGGCTCTGATGTTAGACCCTCCATACTTGAGATTTTTCAAGACCAAGGTAGTCCTAGCCACTAACCCACAATTCATTCCGAAAGCTCCTTCGGTGTTTCATAAACACTCCTCTATTGTGTTGCCCACGTTTTTTCCGGAGCCAAGCTCGTGAGCGGAGCGCATGCTGCACACTTTGGATGTAAAGAGGGCTCTCAAGTTTTATCTGCATCGTACGCAACCGTTCAGAGAAACGAAACAGCTATTTGTGGCCTATGGTTTGGGTGCTAAAGGAAAAGCCATCTCAAAGCAAGGACTATCAAGATGGGTATCATCTACCATTTCATACTGCCATTCAAGGGCAGGAAAGCCTCTTCTACGACGACCAAGAGCTCATTCAACTAGGGCGGCGGCTTCGTCGACGGCTCTGTGGGCCGGAGTCCCTCTGGGGGACATCTGCATGGCGGCTACCTGGGCGACTACGCACACCTTTACCCGCCATTACTGCCTGTCGCAGCAACATGCCGAAGACACCCGGATGGGACAGGCAGTGCTTCGACACCTATTCCAGTAAGGTAAGCCCCGGCGACGGGGTTGCATCCTGTGGAATTTATAACTGTATGTGGTCAGTTGTTTCCTATGTTAACTATTACTGATGTATAAATGATCATAGGGAATGGCCTGTTACGGAGTATGTATATGGGTTTGCATGCACACCTCCTCTTGGGGGTAATACTGCTATGTAATCTATTCAAAGCATGTGAATCCATGAAAGATCCAATGCTGGAGAAGGGAATAGTTTCTTACCTGTAACTCCATTTCTCCAGCATTGGTATCTTTCATGGATTCACATGCGCCCACCTGCCTCCCCTGATCATGCAAACCGGTTTCCCCACTACTTTGGGGGCCGAAATCTGAGGGAGCGCGGGGGCGGGGCTTGTATTAATGTCATGACGTCCTGACGGCAGGGGCACGCATGATGCAAAACGAAGTGGATAGGACGCATACGCGTCAAAAAAAAAGTTTTTCCTACGGGAAAGGGTCTTTATAATGTACCGGGGATTCCCAGCCTGACGACGGGGAATATTCAAAGCATGTGAATCCATGAAAGATACCAATGCTGGAGAAATGGAGTTACAGGTAAGAAACTATTCCCTTCTGTTCTTCTCCTGTTTTGTATGATTTTTCTTCTGGGCACTGGGAGCTGTCTATTTCAGGGGGAGTTCCCCCAGACCTCAAACCTGGACCACACAGCAACTTCTGCTTTGAGGGCATTGAACTACCAAGTCTTTGTCCATCTAAGATTCATAGTGGGTCCTCATGAACATGTAGGTAACTGGAATTCTTCCTATGCTTAGGGTGTGACACAAATCCAGGCAATTAGACCATTCTCCACAAGCGGGCCTCCATCTTTGAGACTGGGGAGGTGAGCCCATGAGTCTTTACACTCTCTAGGGGACAGGACAAGCAGGATCCCACTGGGGGTGAACCCCCATTAGGGGACATTGAATCCCAAAGAAAGGGTTTTATTCTATGTCCCTATAAAACAGAACCCAAAGTGTTTGTTGGATATATGGGATTTGATCAAGGCAGTAATGTACGGGGCCCTTTAGAAATGGATGGTTTTAGTTTCTGACCTGCTATTGTTGCTCCCCCACATGAAGTAATGAACCAATGGATGATCCCATCCCATTCCAGGGAGGAACAAAAAGGCCCTGTTAGACCAATGCTGAAGGGAAGAACTAGCCAGAGGCTGAGCGAAGCAAGCCTCTGTAGACACGCAGAGGAGGGAAGGTCTCCCTCCGAGGAGGAGTCTGGAGGCAGAGCAATGCCATGCATGATGTGTGGTGGGCAGAGGAACGGGCCAGCACACAGAATTCTGCAATCTCCAGAAATTTGGGGAGCCTGAGGAGCTCAGAGCTGCCGAGGAAAAGAGATGCGGCCACCTCGGAAGCAGCATGCCGGCGTCCTCCATAACAGATGGTGAAGTCCTCTCAGAAGAAGACTGGGGGAACTGAAACTCAAACTCCACTGGGGAGGACTAGACAGATGTCTAAGGCACAGGTCCGCGCCAGGCAGAGAGGCCTTCTGCCCTGGTGAACACCACCTCCAAGAAAAAAAGTATGCATTACAGGGCAAGAGCTGGAGGAGGTAGTAAGGCCACCAGATACCCCACGAAGAAAACCGAAACTGCAAAAAAGGATAAGAAACCACATAGCCCACACATGGCTGAGAACTGAGATATGAAGGGATGAGGGATCAGATAAAACAAAAAAGGCTGAGAGGCCAAATAGCCCAGGTAGGGCTGAGAGCAGTGATAGCTCACATAGGGTTAAGAAACCCAACCGCCGCAGTTAATCAAGGAAAGGAGAATAGACGAAAAGCAGTATCTTAAAATAACCCCTACGTCGGGTGAAAGACATTGCCATTTAAAGTGCAGAAATACCCAAGTAGAAAGAAGCTCTTTTCCTAGATGGGGAGAACACACACAGAGTGTGGACCGATCTAAATTTTTACCCGCACAGTCAGCCAGGCAAATTGCCTGGAGAAAAAGATGAGAACATTTGGGTAGGCACCTGGACTAAGCACTACGAGCGAAAGAGAAAGACTCAGACCTATAGCCTAAGAGAGAACTGAGAGATTTGGGTGGGGACAGAACCAGTCACCATTTCCCAACTAACTGTGAGTAATTTCTTAGGGCTAAGTTTGTTACCTTTTTGTATTTGTGGTAAGGGACAGACAATAGGTTAGATTAGGTTCGAACAGGGGATGGATTTCTTGTATTGTAAGACATCCTGTCGAGCACTAGTTTGTTAGTTTCTTTTGAGAGTAGGGAACCATCATCATAATATTCCTCCAGTTCAAACATGTCTTCTTGTCTGTCTCCTACCACAGGAGGTAGAGGGAATGTATCTGTCCTGAAGTAATCATTTGCCCTCTCTCTTCCCTGCAAATATGTGGACCTATACCATCTCCAATCTCAGGGGAGCGTGTCAAGTAGCGTTGATGCCTCCTGGGATTTCTTCCATCAGGTGTCACTCCTCTCAGTGGGTTAGATCTTGCGGGTATAGAGTGTACCTCTTGCTGTATTATTAGAACTTTGCCAAGTCACAATCTGGTTCCTGAGAAGCAGAGCTTTGACAGTATCTTTGTCCAAAAGCCGCCATTACAAGAATCTCTGCAGGAGGATACCCTTTAGTAAGTGAGGGTTTAAGCCGGACCCAGGGGTTGGATTACGAAAAAACTGCCATGGATCCAGGAGTAGTTCACCATTGGAGATGGTACTATTTGGAGCTTAAGGCCCTCCCCTAATCTCAAGCGAATGGAGTGTCCCGTCACTGCTGACTATGAATTTCGAATTGGGTATCTGCTCTCTGATTCACATCTGATGAAGTAGCTGTTGTCTCAGCCTAACAATCCTGTCAGTTGTAGCTGCTATCCCCAACAGCTTACAGTTACGCAAAGGGTCATAGCCATAACGCCCAAAGTCAAAGTCTCGGTTGGTGCTACTCTCTGCTCCCATCATCCTTTTCATGTTACCTGTCAAAGTCTTCCATGTCCTGCTCTACATTTTCTCTGTGCACGCTTTTTCTTTTCCCTAATTTATTTGAAGTATGTATCTGTTGAAATGCGTATTCACTGGTGACTTAGGTTGTCCTCAATGCTGGGGTCTTTGATAATAAGCGATCATGAGGGCATTGCAAGGAGCAGCTGGAGACTTCAAAAGGGACATGGGCCAAAGGTTTCCTCTTCATGTCTGAGGATGTTCTACATAACATGCAATACAGGAACGTATTAAGACAGGTAGCACACATCAATTAGGTCAGAGCTGACATTTCTCTCCTGTCTCCACCTCCCTGCCATGCATTCTCCTACCCTGGCGGGTCAGAACGCTGTTGCATGATCACATCAGGAAGGCCCAAGCCTCTGCTGTTAGTCTTCCCTATTCTGCACACCTAATGGCTTGAACCGCCACTGCTCATCTGTTCCATCTTATTTACCTGGTAGCTTCCACCTCTACTGCTTGTCTACTTCTGCCTGCTCAGCTAAGTGCACTTGGGGCGACGCTTCTGTTGCAGTTTAGCATGGTATAACCACCAGGGAAAACATTGCTGTAGTGTAAAAAGATATATCTTTGATGCATTGTTCCACCAGGGCAAAGTTTGCCCTAGTGCTAATACCATTCCATATTAGCACTAGGGTAAACTTTGCCCTGGTGCAAAAATGCAGTGAACATGTATCTGTAGTATCCAGAAATAAGGTAAGTCCACCCCAATATAGTTTTCTGTGTTCTTTTATTAAGGTTCAACTAAATGCCCCTCTCCACAATCAGGCTGCAGCAACTGCATGTGCTTCACCAAGTGTGCTCCCTATATGCATACCTGACATTCTAACATGTCATAATACAACAGACTGGGCAGTAGGCCCCATCTGAACATAAACAAACCGCTTTGAATATGTACAACTGCCTTAGTATTGCAGTGGCTGCTAGCATCCACCATTTTGGAGATAAACACTTTACATAATGTAGATGTACACAATATAACACATCTCCCTCCTTTTAATAACTGAGAGCAGAAACCCGGTTCATCTATTGCATGCAACTCTGGCTTTATTGAACACTCTTCTATCCTCCAGAACGACAGGCCCACAGAAATCTTTTTTTACCACTACAGGTCCTTCATACTTGCTTTCTCTCTTGTGCACAAAGCCAGGCTTGCGAATCCAGACCATGTCCCCTTCAGACACTATTACCAGTCTGGTCCTCTTCTGGGCATCATAACTTTTATTTCATAAGTTCCTTCTTGCTCTCCACTCTTTCTCTTAAAGCCTCATGGTCCCATTCTACAAACCTAGACCTCCCCAGCAACAGTGAACACACTGCACGTGGGCCTTTCTCCTCCTCAGAACTTTGAACAGTGCCAAACCTGTTGCTGCATGGGGAGCCAATCTGTAGGCATATACTCTTTTGGTAACTTCATTTTCCCAAACTTTCCCTTCATTTACGGCCATGCAGATGCCCTGCATTATGGTACTGTTCAACCTCTCAACCATCCCGTTGGTTTTGTGATGAAAGCGAGATGACTTGAGGTGAACAATGCCAATGCTTGTCAAAAATGGTTTCATCATACGAGACCTGAACTAAACCCTGTTATTGGATAGAATTCTGCTGGGAAAGTCCTCTCTGGAATACACTATCCAGAAATGACACTACAGCATGTGTGTCTGCCTCCTGTACAATGCATGTCTCTACCGATTTGGAGAACATATCCATTAAAACTATGATATATTTCCTTACTCCATTAGATCCTGTTGTTGGTCCTAATATATCAACGGCCCCAAACTACCAAAGCATCTCTGGAAATTCAGTCTCAATGGTTGAGTACTACACCTCAATGTCTTGTCGGACTCTTTACACACATTACAATTATTTATTAAGCTCTCCACCTGACTGTCCAACTCTTGCCACCAGTAGTTAGCCCTTAAACGTCCGTTGGCCTTGGGCATGCCCAAGTGTCCTTCATGAACAATTTCTAATAATCTGCACCGGATCTATATGATCTAAGCAAAAATCCTCCCTCAACAGTTCATCTTGGACTTTATGAAACGGACTCAAACCATCCTCCATAGTCCAATTAGACCAATTATTCTGCACAAATTCCATTACTTTGCTCAATGGCATATCTTTACTTTTTGCCTATCCATTCAGCTTCCAAAATGGAGGGACCACATGTCCAAAATACCTCCCCTTCCAACTCCTCGTCCATGATATTCTCTCCATCGACCTAATAACTTTCATATCTAGACAAGAAATCAGCTATGACTGCCTTTCCCAGAAATGTGTTGCACCACAAATTGATGTCCTTGCAAAGCAGTGACCCACGTGAGTATTCTTCTAGACACACCGTCTAAACCTATGGAGTTGAAAATACTTATGAGTGGCTTGTGGTCTGTATACACTGTGAAGTTCCTGCCTCATAAAAGTGCTTTGAATTTCTTAATGGACCATAACACGCATGAGCCTCTTTTTCAATGAGTATTTCGCTTCCGCTCCCTTTAAACATTTAGATGCATACGCTATAACACTGCCTTCCTGCACCTGCAGTAAAACAGACCCAGCCCAGTGTTACTGGCATCAGTGCACACGAAAGATTCACATGTAATATCAAAGTTGCTCAGTTCTGGAGCATTTATGATACATTTCTTAATGTTCTCAAATTCTTCCTGCCATTGTTTAGACCATACAAAAGGAGAATCTTTCTGACACAGTCCCCTTATATTCCTAGACTTGTCAGCAAATCCATTCACAAACTTTCCGTAATATTTATTGAGGACAGCTCTTGAGCGGAAAAGAAACTGTTAGGCATCAGTAACTGGTAGATTTCTAATTGCTAGGACTTGGGGAACACGCTGCGCACCATGCTTTCAGAGATGGCTGAACTCCACGAACATGTGTGAGAAAAGAGAATCAAAATACACAACACGCAGACCGATGGACTACTGGAGCCCTTTTAAAAATTACATGGCTGAAAGGATGCAGAACTTGCCCGCTCCCAGCGGTAGCCCCGATGCGGGGGACCCCACTACCCATAGGAATGCACGGAACTATGTATAGTGGGAACCTTAACACGAGCAACAATTGCGGTTTGGTGGTTTATAGGTCTACGAATGAGGGGACAGACTTATTGCTGTAAATATTCATACTGTACATGAGTGAACCGTGTCAAATACTATCATGAGTGTATTCATGTATTCGTCTCAGTCTTTCATCATACGTTGGGCCAAATTTACAGGTGTAAGCCAATTCCCGTGCAACAGTTATAAACACTTCCACAGATTCCCCCTCTAATTGTTCCCTGGTAGAAAAATTGTACATCTGTAATACGATGCTCAATTATTTTACATAATGTCTGGCCAGTTTTTTGATGATAGAATCAAAAGCATTTGGTACATCTGCTGATCCCTCATCACTAGCAGCTGGGATATTAAGATCAGGTAGGCTCTTTAAGATGCGTCTGCCTTCAAACCCCAACCTATGCATAAGTAAGGCTCTGCGCCTTTCCATGCTAAAATTGGGCCCATGCACTGCCATGACATGACATGATATGATATGATATGATATAAGTCATTTATAACGCGCCTGTACACAACTTTTTCTAGGCGTGACAAGACAAGGAATGGTAGACAGAGGTAGGACAAAACAAGCGATCTTACTAGGCCTTGTGTCTTTCAGATCATGCAAGTGCGAGGGGGATGGAAGAGGAGAAGTGCCAGGGGGAATTGAAGGGGGAGAGTGCAGTGGCAAAAACATGGTAAGTGCTGCCAGGGTGGCTCAAGTAAATGCAGGCAGGCAGGGGACTGTAGGGTTGCAAATACAGTGCCTAAGTGGGTGGGAGGCCTGGAGGCAGTGCAAGGGGCTACTGGTAGTGCAGGAGCCTGGTGCCCGTGAGGTTCAGTGGGTGGACAGGTAACCAGTTTGCGCAGCAGACAGGAGTATCAGCAGGGGAGAGAGAGCGAGAAAGCGTAATCGAAGAGGAAGGTCTTAAGTTGTTCCGGATCCTTAGGCGGTCCTGCTCATGTTTGGGAGAGGCAGTGAGGCTGTTCCAGAGGGAGGCCCCAGCCAAGGACATAGATATACCCCCCACTCTCTTCCTGGAGAAGCATCTCAACTGAGAGTTGGAGGTGGATGTGCAGAGGGCTCGAGAAGGAAGATGCTTAGGAAGAGAGAGTTGGATGTAGTATAGTCCCCAGCCCCAGAAAGTCTTGTGACGATGCAGAGGGTCTTGAACTTGATCCTTGCAGCCACTGGGAGCCAATGGAGAGATTTCAGAGCTGGAGAGATGCGGTCTCTGAGCTTGAGGCGAAGGACAAGTCTTGCAGTCCTGTTCTGGATTAGTTGCAAAGGGTGAAGAGTAGAGGCACACAGATTTAGAAAGAGGCTGTTGCAGTAGTCCTGCCTAGAGAGAACCAGAGTTCTGGTGACAGTGAGCTTCTGGGGGAAAGTGGCAAAAGGAAGAATACCTCTGAAGAGGTGCAGCTGGTAGTGTGACTTCTTAGAGATGTCAGAGATGTGAGGAGAGAAGGAGAGGATGGAGTCGAAGATGACCCCAAGGTTCTTCGACTCACAGGAAGGTGCCGTAGAGGGCTCAGGGTGGGCAGCCAGAGTGAAAGAGGGAAAGCGGGAGCAGGGGTCCCAATGAAAAGGATTGCGGATAGACTGCACGTATGAGCGAGAGAGAAGTGGAGGCTGAGGGGAGCCTGAAGGAGAGCCGAGTGTCATCCGCATAAGACAAAGTTAGAAGAGAAGGTAGAGATGAGGTGCTCCAGAGGTGCCAGTAATGGTTGAAGAGCCAGGATGAGAGGTTACCACCCTAGGGAACACCACATGTAGAGAGAGAGGTGGTAGAGAGAAAGGAGGTCAACCAGGCTAGGGCCTGACCCGTGATGGGCAGTTGTCACGGAGAAGATTGATCAGGATGAAGTGGTTGACTGTATCGAAAGCAGAGGATAAATCGAGGAGAATGAGCACAGAAGGAAGGTTAGCATCGAGATTATAGGGCAAGTCTTTACTGGTGTCCAGGAGAGAGCAGTTTCTGTGCTTCTGGCTGCTGTAATACCAAACTGGTGGTCACGGAGGCAACCAACAGATTCAGTATGTTTTCATAGTCCGGAAAGTCTTCTTTCCAGACATCCCACTTAATTAGTGGGTTCCCCTGGCTTATGCAAGAATTGGATAGGGAGGGCACTCAATTCCTACCAACGTGTACCACAAATACAACAGATGCTCCAACTGCCCCTCCAAACACAATTCAGAAACATATGTGTACACAGATGGGCAAATGCAAAGCAGGGCTTGGACCAAATGCAGAGCAGGGCTTACAGCACCATCTAAAGTTTGATTGATCACTATACATAGACACTCGTGAGTGAGTGGCTGTATATTTATTTATTTTATTTATTTAGATTTCTAGAGCGCACTGCAGCCCAAAGGCATCAAGGCGCTGTATCGGAGCTTAAGACGGCTTAATTAAGGGTTACAAAGAAGCCGCCCTATGAAAGACTTGGTACAATGAAGAGTAGAATGTTACATAGATACAGTGATATATGTTTACACAATCAAACAAAGAGTCTTGTTTTGATGGCCTTGCGAAAGGCGGAGTGTGAGTCAATGAGCCTGATGTGAGGGGGTAGTGAGTTCCAGTGGGTGGCGGCCATGGTGGGGAAATTGGAACCTCCTGCACGAGCTTTGCATGTTCTAGGAACGGATAGCAAGTTAGAATAAGGAGTTCTGGAGGGCCTGAGGGTGATGGGTTTGGTGATTCTTTCTGCAAGGTAGGGGGGTCCTGGCCGTGGAGACACTTGTGTGTGAGGGCAAGAGCTTTGAAGATGATCCTTTCCCCGACTGGAAGCAGTGGACATGTCTTCTGAGCTCTGAG
Source organism: Ambystoma mexicanum (assembly GCF_040938575.1). Lineage (NCBI taxonomy): Eukaryota > Metazoa > Chordata > Amphibia > Caudata > Ambystomatidae > Ambystoma > Ambystoma mexicanum. The sequence continues at coordinate 1,305,294,464 of NC_090922.1, forward strand.
ATGTGATCTCTACGTGAGAGACCAGTGGCGGCCCTGAGGGCATTGTTTTGTACAATTTGAAGTTTAGCAACATTCTTGCATGAGGTACCTACGAACGGGGCATTGCAATAATCAAGCCTGGAGCCAATTATGGCCCTGGCGATAGTGCTGTATAGCAGAATGCCCACACTTGGAATGCAGTTTCCAGGTATACAGTGCAAGACCAAATGTAAAGTCAAGTATGAAGCAGAGAAAATAAACAGTGGTGAATGAAGGAAGCTGGAGTTTGCTCCTCCTTCATGGTCCCGGGCAGCTTCCTGATTAGTAGTGATAAGTAGTGTTGCTGGCAACAAAAGCAAATCCTTGCAATCACTGCTGCAGCCTGGAATATCAGCAGGGGACCTCACTTTGCCGACAAGAAGTCAAAACTCATCACCGCCGTGGTTCAGGATATCAAGCGGGGGCCGCAGGCCAATCCGCAGTATGAGACGCACACTTCCTGGTGCACGTCCGACATCCAAGATGATGATGAAGGGTCATTTCCTCTCGCTTTGCCACGGCAGAACACATAACAAGCAGGAGGACTCGCTGTGGAATAGCGGTGCCTGTATCCGGCACCGCCAGGAGTTTCGCTGATATTCCCGGGTGCTCAGGGGAGGGTCCTGATGCAGGCGTTGTGGCGAGACGGTACTTCTCGTACTGAGGCCCCGATGCTCATACTGGTGTTAAGTATCGAAAAGGTCATTAAAAGGGTTAAAAACCTTTTCGGTACTTTAGACCTATTCTGAAGGTGGCGCATTCGTCCGAAGTCGGAAGGAATGTGCCACTTTCGGAATCCATGTGGCGGTTGCTAGGATGGGTTGGAAACCAAACTAGCAACCTCCACATTCGTAACCTGGCTTTATTTAAGGGTATTCTTGTGGCACTCCTCCAGTTTAATATGTGCGCTAAAATAGTGCACACATGCGGTACCATTTTGGTGCCATTATAGTGGAGGAGTGCCACAAGAAGCTTTGTTGTATATGAAAGTGTTCATATACACCCTATTTTTGTAAAATAACTATCCTTTTGTTATTTTACAAAAATGCTGCAGAGATTGGTTTGCGCCTGTTACAACTTAAACAGGCGCAATCCAGACGGTGCACTGTCGTACACTACGAGGACGCCCAGGCCCACTTGAGTATAGTGCTGCGTGTTCATTTGGCGCAGTGAATTGTGCTTTTTAGCACCTTCACTGCGTCAAGTTCTGAATCAGGCCATGGGTCCTTTTCATTCGAGACCCTGGGAATTGGTGCTCAAGGCAGTGGCACATAGAAAGCAACCAGAAGATTTTCAATGAATCCAGAAGATGCAAGGGGGCAAAAACAGCCAACCACACCTGGTCCAGACGATGCCACGGGGGCAAGGTAGTAATCCACACTTGTAACGCTCCAAATGGTGTGTGGAAGAGGAGAGGAAAAAGCAGCAGTGGATCCCCAGACGAGAACTTGAAGATGGGGACAGGGAGCACACTCCAGCTTGTCGTCAAATGTTGTATCCAGAAATAAGTTAAGTCCACCACAATATACTTTTCTGTCTTCTTTATTAAGGTTCATCTAAAGGCCCCTCTCCAATCAGGCTGCAGCAACTGTCTGTGCTTCACCAAGTCGGCTCCCTTTATACATACCTGACATTCTAACAAGTCATGGTACAATAGGCTGGGCAGGAGGCCCGTGTCTGAACATAAACAAACAGCTTTGAATATATACAACTGCTTCAGTATTTCAGTGGCTGTGTTCATCCACCAGTTTGAAGATAAACACTTTACATAATGTAGCTATAACAATGTTTCGGTGGGATATCTCGGGGGCAACATGCTCCCCTTGGAAGCAAGACGACACGGAGCAAGACAGGTTCGATCCCCGGGTCTGCGCTTAGAAACCTATGGGTATTAAGTGCGTTATAAATAACCTATCATATCATATCTTTTTTGCACTAGGGACATTTTTGCCGAGTACTTGTAACATGCCAAACTGCGGTTGTCATGGTGCAAAGATTTTCTAATATGTCGAAGTATTTTTGAAAATGGGCAATCTTTGCCCTAGTGCTAATACCATGAAACTTTGCACTTGCACCGGTGCACAGTTTCTGTAATCTGGCCCCTGGAGGGGAAGTCAGTTGGGCTCTTTGCGGAGGGGTCAGATGTGGTTGACTTTCTTCGTCCTATGATGGCGTGTTGTGGCGGAGGGGTGCAGAGCTGGGGCGGGGAGACCAGAAATAAAAGCATTGCTGCAGCAAAAGTTGCAGAAGACCAAGGCTTCGACGACCGTAGTAAAATCAGTCATGTAAATGAATGGTTTGTCAAATTGAGTCATCCGAGTTAATTTCTTTCAGCCAAATTTGGATTTGTACTTCCTTAGTGTGCATTCTGTCGTAGTGGGGTTTTATTTCAGGTGGGGGCTTGCTATTCAGGCTTGCGTGAAGGAGAGGCAATGCTAAATGAATACATTAAATGCAGATGTTCTTATATAAACATTTTTTTTTAAATGTATTTATTAGGTTTTAACAACATAAACTGCAAAGGAACAATAATATTATTGCATTTTGTGAATTACACTTGTAACTTCCCCCTTATCCCGCCCACCCCTCCCCCCCAAGACCACTGTCTGTACATCAGTTCTGCTCACACCAGACTGCCGTCATGAACTGCCCGTATCGTTAGAAATATCTTCTTTCTCCCTGGGGCTCAGTAACAGCACTGTGAACGCCACCCATTGGTGTAAGTCCTCACTAGTGTCCAGTTTCTGTTCGCGCAGCGCATTCTCCCCCGCCCCAGTTTCTGCTGTCACCCATTTGCGAAGGTCCTCCCACCACAGTGTGATGCTTGGGCCCCTAGCACTCTTCCACCCCAAAGCAATGCGTCTCTTCGCCAGGGTGTACATCAAGTCTTTAAGTTTGTTAAGGGGTTTGTTCTTTTTTCCTCTTTTGTAACTGCCCAGAATGCATGCTGCAGGTGTTTGCACTTCCAGTTCAATGTCTGCATCGGCCCCTTTTGCAGCAATCTGCGCCCAAAATGTTTGTATCACCTGGCATCCCCAAAACATGTGTGTCATTCCTGCGCAGGGTTTGCGGCACTTAGGACATTCAATGATTCTCGCCCCTTTGAATTTGGAGATCACTTCTGGCGTAAGGTACGCTCTATTAAGAACGTAGAATTGTATGAGTTGCAGTCAGGCGTTCCTGGAAACCTTTTTGTGGTACTGAGCGATGTGTTCCCATTCTTTTTCCTCGAATTCCAAGCCCATTTCGTTTTCCCACTTCACTTTGCTCTTGAGGTCTATATTAGTTGTGCTGTTCAGTAATGTGTCATAAAGCCTTGAGGTTTCGTGTCCCCCTTCAGCTGCAGTCAGCATATTTTCAATGGTCTCATACCCAGTCACTAAGCTCTATTCACCTGGCCACCGGTCTATGAGCATACACACCATAGCTCCATGGAGCAGGAACTGTCCCGATGGCAGCCCTGAGGTTGCCTGTAGCTCGTCGAATGTTAGGATCCATTGGTCATCTACCAAGTCCCCCAGGGTGGCCACTCTTCAGGGTTCCCACCGTCGCCGTACTTCATTCTGACCCCATTGCCTGCACGCCATGATGGCTGCTATGGGGATCTGCGGGGAGTATGGGTCTTCCATCTTCGCAACCTTGCAGGCCCGTTTCCAGATCAACACTCCCAGCTTCACCAGGTAGGGGCTGCTCCCGGTCACATCCACTGGGACCCAGAATAAGTCTCTGAGTAGTATCTGGGAGACGGCTGGTTGTAGAAGTCGGGTATCAAATGTGGTCTCATCAGCCATCCATTGTATGCTGTGTTTTAATGTAATTATACAAACATGTAGTTGTTGGTCCTAATATATATGACTATCAATGTAGTATTTCTATGACCATTTCACTATGTGGGTGATCATAATTGGATTAGTGAAATAGACACACCCGAGGTAGCCACCCTATCACTCTCCAGATGTTTTAGCCTACACAAACATCTGCCCCAGTCTTCATAGTCCAGGATGAGGGAATCGTAGGAGTTGTAGGCCAAACATCTGGAAGTGTGCAGGTTGGCTAACCCCTTAAGATTCACAGCCTCGATTCCTTTATTCTCATGTGAACAGTAGCAGTGCAGAGAAACACTGCTGCCTTCTGAGAAACAATTGAAAAGGTTCTGCCACACTTTAAACATAACCTAAATGTTGAATGTGATCAAACGTCATCAATTATTTCTTTCGGACTTCCAACTCGCTGGATACTATCCTTATTCATCAGTGAGAATTAAGCAATTTGGATAAAATCACTGTATTGGACTGTAATTTGAACATTGAACCTCTATGACCTAGGTCAATAAAGGGAAACAAAGCTTCAGCAATCGAAACCATGGGAGCATTTAAACTAAATGACTCTGGACATCTGTGAAACCTATCTGGAAATCCGGTCTCCAATGTCTCTCTGACCAGTAAAGAAACCTTTCATAAAAGAACCCTGACCGGGAAGGACATGTGCACACAAAGGATGCATTTGACCCAGAAATGATTACACTTCAGTGAGTCAATCCCCTTTCTTCTAGCACTTGTTAGTTAGAGGGTGCTTATGAGTTCACTCAGTTTATACCCTGCTTATTTTCCTGTAAAGAAAGGTATTGTGTTGCTATTTAAATTATTCGTGGGTATACACTATCATTGGCTTCAAACTGCTGAGAAGGGAGCGTTGCTGTGCTGCTCAGAATTTGCATCCAAGGTTAAGTCGGTGTGTATGTTTTCCATTAGAAATGCATATGCTGCAACTCGGTCATGATTTCAGTGTATTGATAGAGCTTTTTTTGTTTCGCACCTATGAAAATGTATTACCCGGTGCATGGCATCCTTGCGTCCCAATTGGCTAAGAAGTGGGCATTACTATCAGGTAATGGCCGCAGTTTCCTCCCTTACCTGTAATGACCAGTGGGCTCCCCTCAGCAGTGCCTACGTTGCTTCCCACACCTACCACAGCCTATGTCCACTGGCCACTTATGTACTATTTGTCTCCATGCTGCCTGGTCCCTCGCCATTATACCAAGCCACACCTTCGTGGGCACGCACGAACTACAGCCGTTGTCTACATTTCCCCATTTAGTATCCCAGGGACGACACACTGAGTATCACCGGACACTAATAGTTATATGCCCACAGGGGAAGGCTTACCTGGCTGGAAAATAGTAGCATGGTCCATGTTAAGGTAATTCGAGCCCTTGGCCTTTACTGGCTGGTAAAGCCCCCCTCCTCCCTGCTTGTTACTTAAGTGGGCATGTTGCAGGTCAGGTTTCAAATGAGTGTTCCATCTCTGTACGAGGACTAACATTCTGATGGTCAATAATGGGTACAAAATCACATATCCGCATTTTGCTTTTATATTTCAGTGAAGCGTTTAAGAATTGAAAGAAGCACATCAAAAGACCCCTCCAGTTTTGAACTTTGCGATGAAAGAAGTAAGTTATAAGCACACAAACAGCGTGTATTTTAGCACTAGAATGTTTACAATTACTGCTGTAAATGCAGAGGTACTAATAATTTACATTACCTCCGTATACGTGTGATTTTAGTTGCGCAGTATGTATTTCCTTCCGCTTTGACCTTTAGAACACCTCCGGCCCTACACAGAGGTACACCGACCCACACACCCTTTCATTGGGGCACCCCTGTTCAGTGTAGTTTTGTTCCAATCCGCTTTGTGGATTATGGAAAGCTTCTTAATGCGTAACTGGTATCCAGTTTGACTCTCGAAGGGGGCAAAGGGGCTCAATGTGATTGTTGACATTACTTCGGCTGCTCTCTTCTGAGGCACCTCCCGTTGTTTTTTATGCTTCAATACACTGTTTCCCTAGAGCATTGGTCTTCAAACTGTGGGGCTGGCTGAGAAAGTCCACTAGGGGCGTGAGGTTCTCAAAAAGGGAGTACCTATGGGAAGCTGATCAGGTCAAAATTACACATTTATGAGCGTGACATATTGAAATGAATACAACATGCATTGAAATGAGTAAGGCATGCATTGAGATGATTATAACATGTATTGAAATGAATATGACTTGTATTGAAATGAGTATGACATACATTGAAATTCAACGAATAAGACATGCATTGAAATGAATAGGACTCCCATAGAAATGAATGACACACATTGAAGTGATTACGACATGCAATGGAATGCATATGGCACCCATTGAAATGAATATGCCACCCATTGAAATTAATATGACACACATTGAATTGAATGTAGCATGCAATGGAACGAGTAAGACATGCATTTAAATTAATAGGACATGCATTGGAAAGAATATGACACCCATTGAAATGAATATGTCATGCATTTAAGTGACTGTAACATGCACTGAAGTGAATGTAACATGCATTGGAATGAATAAGACATGCATTGGAATGAAAATGACACCCATTGAAATGAATATGACACACATTGAAGTGAATGTAACATGCATTGAAATTAATGACACCTATTGAAATGAATATGACACCCATTGAAGTGAATCAAACATGCATTGAAATGCATATAATATGCTTTGGAATGAACATGCATTGAAATGAATAGGACATGTATATGAATTATTATGACACCCATTGAAATCAATATGACACACATTGAAGTGAATAGGACACCCATTGGAATGAATATGAAACCCATCGAATTTATTGTACCATGCACTAGAATAAATATAACATGCATTGAAATGTATAGGACACCCATTGAAATTAATATGGCACACGTTGAAGTGAATATGACATGCAATGGGGTGAATATGACACCCATTGAAATGAATATGACACACATTGAAGTGAATGTAACATGCATTGAAATGAATATAACATGCATTGAAATGAATAAGACCTGCATTGAAATGAATAGGACATGCATTGGAATAAATATGACACCCATTGAAATGAATATGACACCGATTGAAGTGAATCAAACATGCATTGAAATGCATATAATATGCTTTGGAATGAACATGCATTGAAATGAATAGGACATGTATATGAATTATTATGACACCCATTGAAATCAATATGACACATTGAAGTGAATGCAACACCCATTGGAATGAAAATGACACCCATTGAATTGAATGTAGCAGGCATTGGAATAAATAGAACATGCATTGAAATGTATAGGACACCCATTGAAATTAATATGGCACACGTTGAAGTGAATACGACATACATTGAAGTGAATGTAACATGCATTGGAATGAATATAACATGTATTGGAATGAATAAGACCTGCATTGAAATGAATAGGACATACATTGGAATAAATATGACACCCATTGAAATTTAATATGACACATGTTGAAGTGAATGCGACATGCAATGGAATGATTATGAAACCCATTGCAATTAATATGACACACATTGAAGTGAATGTAATATGAATTGAAAAGAATAGGACGTGAATTTAAATAAATCAGACACACGTTGAAGTGAATAGGACCTGCAATAGAATGATTATGAAACCCCATGAATTGAATGACACACATTGAAGTGAATGTAACCTGCAATGAAATTAATATAACATGCATTAGAATGAATAAGACATTACCTCCATGCCCCTCTTCCTCTTCCCAGTACTTACATTTGAGTATCTTCCGTGCTCACTGGAACTTTTTTATTTTCAAGCTGGCCTCCTTTGGCCCCTCCCCTACCAAGAGGTATAACCTCCCAAAAAACAAGCCCACCGCAGTTATTTTGTTCCTGCTGGAACTGGTGAATCCTCTCCGTTCTGTGCAGGAGGGGCAACGGCTGGCAGCCCTCACTCCACGACTCCTTTGCAGGGCTTGGAGGTTGCCGGGGTGTTGCCTGCAGCGCTGTGGGTTCCGGCAGATGGAGTCTGGTTGCCAAGTGCAAGCAGGGTGTCCTCGTCGGCCTCTGGAAGTTGGCCATTCTGCTGGTTTAGGGCCGGGGGATTCGGTGTCCTGCTCTGAGCATAAGTAATTCGGTGGGAGCTGGTGGCGGACCCTGCTGGTCTCCCGTGGTGGCCATCAAGCTTCCTTACACCTGACCGGAGTTCAAGTGTACTCTTACTTGGATGATGGGTTGATCAAGGCCGGGTCTTGGATCCAGGTTGGCCCATCTTCGACTTGTCTGTCGGGCCCTGTGCAGTTGGGGTTTCTTGCTCAATCTTCTGAAATCTCACGTGTGCCCTTCTCAGACTCTAAAGTTCATCAGTGCACAGTTCTGCACCAGGGAGGGACTGGTTCGGCTCCCACTGGACAGGGCCTCCCGGGCTCCAGTGTCTACTGCAGTCTGTTATTGACAGGGATTGGACTTTGACCAGGGAATCGTTATGTCTCCAGGGGCACATTGCTTCCTGCGGTTTTGTGGTCCCCTGGGTCCGGCTGTATTTGAGACTGTTGATGCATCATCTTCTGTTCGATTGGCAACTGGCATCTCTTCAGTTCAACTGTCTGATCCTAGTTGCGTCACCCCTCCGGTGGTGGTTGATCTGGTCCCATATCCGGAGGGGTGTGCCCTTATCCCCAGGGACCAAGAGAAATCCTCCAATTGGAAGGAGTTGGCGGCCGTTCTAAGGGCTTTGGTGGTCTTTAGGTCTTCGATAGAATGTTCTGGATCGGACAGGCAACACTTAGACTCTGGCTTACATCAACCATCAGGGGATACGGGGTTTGCGCCTTGAAACACTCGTGTATAGGCGTGTTATAAATGCAAAATCATATCATATCATTCATGAAGTGGTTGGCGGTCTCTACTCTCTGTTCTCACTGGGCGGCCATTCGAGCTTTCCAGGTTTCCTGGTCCCCTGCGGCAGGGAGGGAGGTCTCTGTTCTCGAGGCTCTTAAAAGGGGTAGCAGATTCTTGTTCTGTGGGCTCGGTTGGGGATCCCTGGTGGTATTTTCCTTTAGTCCTGTCATGTTGCAGAAGCCTCCATTTGAGCCCATTTGGAGGAGAAGGAGCTGAAGTGGTTGACGCTGAAGACCACCTTACTGATTGCCATTACTCCATCTCAGTGTTTGGGGGAAATTGGGGTCCTCGTGCGTAGGCCTCCATTTCTGGTGGTTCAGGAGGAGGCGCTGGTGCTGTGCTGTCACCCCTCATTTGTGCCAAAGATCACCTCTTGTTTCCATTGGCCGCAGGAGGTGGTTCTCCTGGCTTTCTTTCCTGCTTTGTCCTCTCCTGAGGAGGAGGCTTGACATTGTCTGGATGTCAAGTGGGCGATCTTACATTATTTGTCCTAATTTCGTCACACTGATCATCTCTTAGTCACCTTTGGGACGGGGGGGACTGTGGTTGCTGGGCTTCCACTCCAATGATTAGTCGGTCGAGTAATCTTTGATTCTGCGGTCTATGAGTCTGCGGACCACTGTCCTGCAGGGCGGGTCCAGGGTCGGTCCACGAGAGTGATGCCTGCTTCCTGGGCATGCCTGTGTAGGTACCTTTGTTGGACATTTGCTTAGATGCCACATGGGCTACACCCACCACATTAATTCGGCATTACCAACTCAACATGGAGAGGCCCCAGTCTACTTCCTTTGGGGTGGGTGTTCTGGAGGCTGTGTCTGGATGAGGTGGTGGCAGGAGTCGTGGTCAGCCTGCCTTTTGCTTTTTGCTGTTCCTTAAATAAATTGGTGTTGGGTTGGTTTCACATTACCCTTGCTGTGTGTCTTTTGTGATGGGCATGGGCATCCTTCCTGTTTCTGCTTTGGTTCAACTCAAAGGTAAGTACTTGGACGAGGAAGAGGCATGTGGAGGAAATGCTCAGATTACTTACCGGTAATCTTCATTACTCCGAGTCCTACTCTTCCTCCCCCAGTACAGACTTCCCTTTCCTTCCCTCCCGCCAGCTGGTTGAAGGTTCCCATGCCTGGGCTTTGGATCACTGCCTTGGTCTGGTTGGTTGGGAGGTTATACCTGCTGCGATGGGAGGTGCAGCCAGAGGAGGCTAGCATTGAGCACGGAACATACTCAAAGGTTACTACTGGGACGAGGAAGAGTAGCACTAGGAGTAATGAAAATTACCAGTAAGTAATGCGAGCATGTTTTGAAATTAATAGGACATGCATTGAATTGAATTTGACACCCACTGAAATGAATGTAACATCGATAGATATGAATCTAACACTGATTGAAATTACTGTGACATTCATTTAAATGGATATGACATGCATTGAAATGAATATGACAATCATTGAAATTAATATAACCTGGATTGAAATTCTTAAAACCACAGATTGAAATTTATGTAACATGTATTGGAATGGATAAGGTGCTCTAAATTGTGAATATAACACGCTGAGAAGCACATGACATAGTCAACCAATCATATTGTAGTGAAATGAAAACTGCAAAGCCTTCCACTGAATGCTGGTCACTCGTCTTTCTTTAAGGCTAGAGTTAAGAACTTAGATTTCTCTGTACATAGGGCCTCTGCACACTATGTATCTGTGTTTAGTACTGTTATTTGCACAACTGTCCTGGGCTCAGCTGCCTCAGCCTGACAGGGCTGGCAGCATGTGCGGTTGGAGGGTTTATCTTTTGTTGTGATCATGGTGTTTTTGTTTAATGATATCTTTGGGCCTGGCCCGCTCGTTTGTTTGTTTTTTCCAAAGTGCTTTCTCTTTCTCCTGACTCCAAATACGGAATCAGCACAGACCAGATAATCAAGCACTGCCATTTTCCCAAGTCACAGCTAGGCAGACGCACACACAACGCCCGTGGCTCTGCAAGTTGTTAAGGGGCTCAGGTTGCATCAATCTTGCAACAAGCATGATGAAACATTTCCAACTCAAAGAGCTCGCAAAGCAGCAGTTACCTTGCAAATCTATGATAGTTAAAGTGAGCAACACAAAGCAACGATTTAAAGATTTGTTTATATCCATCATGACATGCAAAAACCAAAAATAAAAGTTGCGTTATGTCACTAATAAAATGTTTTCCACATCATGAATAACAACGAGCTGGAGGTTTGTGACAAAGAATCTCCATATCTATCTGAGTTTATTACACAACTTATTTTATTGCATGTTTAAATCACTGAAAGTACAGTGGGCTTCAATACATTTTTCAGGTTGACGTTCAGGCATGGGAATGGGAACCTCCATCCTGCGGGCGGGAAGTGAAGTCCGTACTGGGGAGAGGAAGAGTAGGACTAGGAGTAATGAAGATTACCGGTAATCAATCTGAGCATTACCTCCACGTCCCGCTTCCTCATCCAAGTACTTACCTTTGAGTTGTACAAAAGCAGAAACAGAAAGGACACCCTTGCCCATCACAAAAGACACATACAGCAAGGGTAATGTGCAACCCACCCACCACCAATTTATTTAAGGACAGCAAAAAGCAAAAGGCAGTCTGACCATGACTCCTGCCACCACCTCATCCAGACACAGCCTCCAGAACACCCAAACCAAAGGAAGTAGACAGGGGCCCCTTCGCGTTGAGTTGGTAATGCCGAATGAATGTGTTGGGTGTAGCCCATGTGTAATCTCAGCAAATGTCCAACAAAGGATCCCCCCACAGGTGTGCCCAGGAGGCAGCCAGCCCTCTCGTGGACTGACCTTGGACCCCCCCCCTGCAGGACAGAGGTCTGCAGACTCCTAGGCCTGCAAAATCAAAGATTTAATCGACCGACTCATCATTGGAGTGGAAGCCCAGCGACCCCAATCCCCCGCCCCAGAGGTGACTAAGAGATGATCAGTGAGATGAAATTACTCAGTCCAGGACATATAAGGTAAGATCGCTCACTTGACATCCAGACAATGTCAAGCCTCCTCCTCAGTAGAGGGCAAAGCAGGAAAGAAAGCCGGGAGAACCACCTCATGCAACCAATAGAAACAATGAGGGGTCACAGCACAGCACCAGCACCTCCTCTTGGACCACCAGAAATGAAGGCCTACGCAAGAGGGCCCCAATTACCCCCAAACATTGAGCCGAAGTAATGGCAGTCAGGAAGGTTGTCTTCAGCGTCAACCACTTCAGCTCCATCTCCTCCAGGGGCTCAAATGGAGCCTTCTGCATCATGACAGAACTAAAGGAAAGTCTCACGGGGGATCCCCAACCGGGTCCACAGAACGACAATCTGCTACAGCTTTTGAAGATCCTCGAGACCAGAGACCTTCCTCCGAGCCAGAGGGGACCAGCAAACCCGGAAATCTCGAATGGCCGCCAAGTGAGAACAGAGAGTAGAGACCGCCAACCTCTTCTCAACTCTTGATGAAGAAATTTCGAAATGGGAGGCCGCACTCCAGTCCCAGGACATCCTCCGGGGAACACCAAGCCAGAAAATGTGCCCAATGATGGTCAAAGGACTTAAGTGTAGAGGACTGACACGCCCTCAGGACTGTCCCAGCCACAACAGCAGAAAGGCCGAACTGTGCACTGATGAACTTTAGAGTCTGAGAAGGGTACAAGTGAGATTTCAGAAAATTGAGCAAGAAACCCCACCTGCACAGGGCCCGACAGACTAGTCAAAGAAAAGCCATCCTGGAGCCAAGAACCGGCCTTGATCAACGAGTCATCCAAGTAAGGGTACACCTGAACTCCGGACAGGTGTAAGGAAGCTTGGTGGCCACCAAGAGAGACCTGCAAGCTCTGCCGCCAGCTCCCACCAAATTACTGATGCTCAGCGCAGGGCACGGAATCCCTCGGCCCTAAGCCAGCAGAATGGCCAACTTCCGGAGGCCGACAAGGACACCCTGCTTGCTCTTGGCTACCGGACTCCATCTGCCAGAACCCACAGCGTCGCAGGGGGCCTAGCAGGCATCCCTACACCTGGGCAACCTCCAAGCCCTGCAGAGGAGCCGTTGAGTGAGGACTGCCAGCCGTAGCCCCTCCTGCCCAGCACAGAGAGGATTCACCAGTTCTGGCAGGAATGAAAGAACTGCTGTGGGCTGGTTGGTTGGGAGGTTGTACCTCTTGGTAGCTGAGGGGCCAGAGGAGGCCAGCTTGAAAAGTTCAAGTAAGCGCGGAACCAACTCAAACGTAAGTACTAGGACGAGGAAGAGGGATGTGGAGGTAACGTCTTATTCATTCTAATGCATGTTATATTAATTTCAATGCATGTTATATTCACTTCAATGTGTGTCATATTCATTTCAATGGGTTTCATAATTGTTTTATTGGATGTCCTATTCACTTGAACATGTGTCGTGTTTACTTTGTGTGTCTTATTTATTTAATTGTATGTCCTATTCTTTTCAGTGCATGTTATATTCACTTCAATCTGTGTCGTATTCATTTCAGTGCATGTCTCGATCATTACAATAGATGTTATATTCATTCCAATTCATGCTACATTCACTTTAATGTGTGTCGTATTCATTCCAATGGGTGTTGTATTCACTTCAATGTGTCAGATTGATTTCAATGGGTGTCATAGTAATTCAAACGTATGTTATATGCATTTCAATGCATGATTAATTCACTCTGTGTCCTACTCATTTCAATTCATGTCATATTCATTCCAATGCATGTTATATGCATTTCAATGCACGTTTCATTCACTTCAACGTGTGTCCTATTCATTTCAATGAGTGTCATATTCATTCCAATGCATGTTTCATTCACTTCAATTCGTCATATTAATTTCAATGGGTGTCATATTAATTTCAATGGGTGTCATATTCATTCCAATTAATGTTATATTCATTTCAATGCATTTTACATTCTCTTCAATGTGTGTCATATTAATTTCAATGTGTGTCATATTCATACCAATGCATGTTCTATTCATTTCAATGGGAGTCATATTCATCCCAATCCATGTTGTATTCACTTCAACGTGGGTCATATTCATTTCAATTGGTGTCTTATTCATTCCAATGCATGTCTTATTCATTTCAATGCATGTTTTACTCATTCCAATGCATATATATTCATTTCAATGTGTGTCATATTCATTTCAATGTGTGTCATATTCATTTCAGTGGGCGTTCTATTAATTTCAATGCATGTCTTATTCGTTGAATTTCAATGCATGTCATACTCATTTCAATACATGTCGTACTCATTTCAATGCATACCTATTTCAATGCAGGTTGTATTCATTTCAATATGCCACATTTTTTTTTTTTTTTTTTTTTGTTTTTTTGTGTGTGTTGTTCATTTAGAACTTTACAAAAGGGGGATGAAGAAAAAATAACTTTCACTGAAGTAACTTTCACTAAAGTCCAGAAAATGTCCAGTAATTTCACGAGAGGTGAGGCTGTTTGGACTCTATCCTCTGCATGGTGAGTTGCAGAATTTTGGTTGAGGCTAGTAACCAACAGTTTCGGTCCCCACCAATCAATCTGTTCCAACACGTTGCTTCGTCCCATCCATATTCTTCTGGGCTAAAGTGCTTTATGTAGGCTGATCTTAAGTCTAGGGTTGCTGGGCATGAGATCAATAGGTGTCTGATAGATTCGAGTTCGGCATTGCACAAACGGCATGTATTTGAGTCGGAAAGACCTCTGATGTTCAGGATCTCATTTGTTTCCAGTAAGTTTAGCCGCATTCTTAACATGTAATTTCTTGCTCTCCTGTTTGGAAATTTCCGGAGATATTTCATCGGCTCATTGAGTTTTGAATGCATGGTGGGGAGGTGGAAGAGGAGTTTATTTTTATTGACTAGGTCTTGGGTCTGAATCCAGTCTAGTTCTTTCAATTTCTTGTAGACTCTCAGGGGGTTTAAGATGAGGTCAACTTCAGAGCACGTCACTGATTCTAAGGTGGACAATATATTGTTTTTCCATGTTTTTAGCATTGTGACTTTGCCGCTTTGTAGTTCTGTGTTCAGTAGACCGAATATTTGGTCAGTGTCGGCCGTAATGCATTTCCTGAATAACCTAAGAGAGTTTAGGATTACTGTTGCTCTTAGTGACAGAAGGCTGAGTTCCTGTCTAATTGCAGCAATGGATGTAGACTGTGGAAGATTTAATACTGATTTCCAGAACTTGCTCTCCAGTTTTTGCCAAGTTCTTTCTGGGATTGTTGGCATGGCCTCTGTTCCATAGGTAATTGAGGGGACGACTTTTTTCTTGTAGAAGTCTATTACGGGGATGCACGAAAATTTTCCAAATTTTGTATCTATTGCTTTTGCTTGTGACGCTAGTTTCCCCAACTTTATTTCCAAAGCGAGCTGCATAGATGTTTCATTTTTTGAAGAGTCAATCTGGACGCCCAGATATTTGTAGTCGGGCACCGACTCGATCTCTTTGCCCTCTAAGTACCATTTGAATTTTTCGGAGGATTTGTTGGTCTTCCGTCCTCCACCCAGAATCATTATTTTGGTTTTTTCTCGATTTATTTTTAGGTTGTTTTCGGCTGTGTAACTCAGGAGGCTTGTTAGTTGTCTCTGGAGGCCGATCTGGGTCTGATCCAGAAGGATTAGATCGTCAGCATACAAGAGGTAGCTTATTTTGGAGGATGCAAGGGACGGCGGAAACGTGTGTTCCAGGTCGACAGAATCGCCGTAATCTCCAAGGTATGCTAGGAACAAAGCGGGTGCTAACGGGCATCCCTGTTTTACCCCACGCCCGGTCCGGATTTCGTCTGACAGGTCGCCTCTTTGGGAGAGTCGAACCCTGAGGGAGGTATCCGTGTGGAGAGCTTTGATTGGTTGGAATATTTCTTGAGGGCAATTCCAGCTCTCCAGTTTGTCCCATAGGCGGTGTCTGTCGACGAGGTCGAAAGCCTGCGTTAGGTCGATAAAAGCGATGAAAATCCGTGATTTTTTTTCCCAGGCTTTGCTTTTTAGGGTGCTGATCGCTAAGATGTTTGCCATCGTTCCAGTATTTTTCTTAAAACCCGATTGGTAGTTGTCGTTGCATGGGGCTTTTTCGGCCCAAGATTGAAAACGGTTCAGGAGTAGACTTCCGTAGACTTTACCTATGCAGTCCAACAGGGCAATAGGCCGATAGTTTCGGGGGTCTGTGATGTCCCCCTTTTTATAGATCGGGACGATGATAGCTTTTGTCCAGGATGGCGGCAAAGATTGCTGCTCTGAACATTTCTGAAAGATTGAGGCTAGCAAGGTTGCCCATTCCGTGTAGTTGTTTTTCAGATCGATGTTTGAAATCCCATCTGGGCCCACAGCTCTGGAGATCTTCAGTTTTTTTATGTGGTCGCTAATTTCTTCTCGGTCGTTTAGTTGAATCCAGGCTGTCTTCTGGGCTGTGAGTTCCCGACAGATGATTTGAGCGGGAGCTTGAAAGACCGAGGAGAAGTGCGTGATCCATTTGTGCTCTGGCATGGCATTAATTATGGAGTTGTTCACTGAAGGCTCTGTGGCTTTCAACAAGGACCAGAATTCTTTTGCTTTGTTACCATTGATGGCTGTTAACATTTTTTCCGCGTCTTGTTGGTAAAGGCGGTAACGGTGTTCTTTCACCCATGATTTGTAAGTTAAGGTTGCCGCTTTTAATTTTTCTTTGTTAGACGGGTCGTTTCCTAATTGTCTTTTAAGTTTTCGCAACTCCCTTCGTTTGGTCACCAAGGTGGCATCATAGGCGTGTTTTGGGGGTGCGTGGTCCGAGGTAAGCTGTTTGGAGTTCGTTCGGTGTTTTAACAGCAAAGGTACGTAGTCAAGGTTCTTTACGCCCTTAGGTCTGTCTTCCCCAGTGTAGTTTGCCAGGAGAGTTTTGACCGCGCGGGTCGACAGGTTTAGTCGGTTTCCGCGGGCGTTTGGTTCTACTTCCGTAGAATAGAGTTCAGGCGCCTTGTGGTAATTTGCCAGCGACATTGTCAGCTGATTGTGGTCGCTGGCTGTAGTCTGTCGGACTTCAAAGGATTGAACTTTATTCAAAAGCGGTCTGGATACATAGATATAATCTATGGTTGCTTTTAGTGGGCCTTGTTCCCAAGTTGGCAGACGGTTTTTGTTTGGGAAGGCGAAGTTCAGGTTTTCGAATTTCCTAGAGGACATCAAGGAAGACCATAGGAGACCTCTTTTCAGTGCTGTTGTAGTTTGCGAGGATGCATCCAGTGTTCGCAATTCTCTAGGGCATTTGGCATTCAGGTCGCCGCAGATGATAATTGAGAAGACTTGACGTGTTGCTTGGATATCGTCAATCAGGTTTTCCATCATTAGGAGGTAAGACTGATGGTTTATTGCCGCCGGGTTCCAGTAAGTATTAATCACCACTATTTGCAGCGGTTTGCAGGGGGGCTTCTCAGACCATTCGCATAATACTGCTAGGATTGACAGATTTGCTTGGAGGGTTGACTTGAGGGTCCACCCGATTCCCTGTCGACAGGCCAGAAGAAGACCTGAAGTCGGCCGGCCTAGGGCTCCTTTGTTGGCTGGGGCCAGAATTATATCGAACCCATCCATAGCTGGATTTTTCCTGAGCCAAGTCTCTTGGAGGCAAATGATGTCAAATGAAGCTAAGTTTGCATCGCCCGTTGTGGTGAGATGTAAGTGACCTCTCGTGTTCCATGAGCAGAAATTTAATGAAGGTATGAGCCGGCTGACGTTCCAATTTCCCTTTGGCTCTACTGGGATCTCTGCGAATTGCTATTTGGATTTGGACCCTTGTAATAGGGCCTTTGGGAGCCAGGCCCACAGCTCCTGTAGTTTTGCGGTTGATTTTTGGACTGTGGAGGCATTTTCTATTTGAGCTCTGAGGGTTGACCTGTTGGATTCCAACTTTGACTCAATCTTGGACGAATTTGAACGATCTACTTTTGGATGATCCCGCTTCGGGGACGACTCTTCTGTGGACACGATTGACTTGTCGCGCCTAGGAGTGACGGGTTTTGGTTCTCGATGGCTCTCAGATGACTTTGAGAATGAATTTACCACTGTTCGGGTTAGCCGTGGGAGGCTTTGTGGCTCCACTTTTTGCTCTTGCCCCGCCGTTTTGGACTTTCGGGTCGATTTTTTTTTTTCCTGCGTTGGTTTTTTCCGTGTTTTGCGGGTCTCTTTGCACAGTATAGCCTAGCGCAGCCAGGTCGCTTGTTGCATCCTCAATTTTTGACCTTATATACTTCGAAGTTAGATGAATATAGGCTTTTGCTCTTTTATTCGAATGATATGGATCTATGATTTTTAAATCTGAGGACTTGATCTTCCGGAGGGACGGAATCAGGCTAAATAGCGTGAGGATTCCTCGTCTGTTCAGAATAATGTCATCGTCGTTTTCTGCGTGTTGTTCAAGCTTAATCGGGGCTTCCCCTATAGGGTCCGGTCTTTTCCGATGTTGTTCGGTCCTTGAAGTAAAATGGGACCGCAAGTGTTGCCCCCTCTTTTCTGATTTTCTTGATTCTGAGTGTGAGTTTTCTTTGGACTTTTGATAAGGGTCCCGAAATTGTCGTGCATCCTGTGGGCTAAGTTGGTTGCTAGAGGTTAGCTTTTTCCGAGTTTGCCCCTCGCGAACTGCAGGACATGTGAATGACACCACTCTAGAGCTCGTTGGGCTACGAGAGGTGGCGGGTTTTCGACGATGGAGAAGTTTCCTGCGCTCTTCCAAGGTGAAGAAATGATACGGGGATTCCTCTTCAGACAGTTCTTTTGAGTTTTCTTTTTTTGCAATTTGATCAGTTTTTGTTGAAGTAGGCTGCTGCTTTAATGATTTGTGTGTTTTCTCATGTTTTTCGGGTGGTTGGTCTTCCATGTCATCAAGGTGTTGGGAGAGATTCATCAGAACCTCATCTTCTAGGAAGGTTTCTAGAGGTCTAAGAGAGACTTTTTGGATTTGTTGGGGTGCAGACGGGCTCCGGGCCGAGGTTTTTGTTTTTTCTTTCTGTTTTGCTGACCCAGAGTTTAGTCGCAGTGTTAAGGATTGATGGTGTGTTTCAGACTTCCTTCCACTAGGGTTGGTTTGTTTTGTTTCCCGTCTCATGCCTGTAAACAAAGGGTAAGGGAGATCAGACTCACTCGCTGGCTTTTTTGGTGGGGGCGGTGTGTTTGCTGTTTCTTCTGTGATATCAATCACCTCTTGATGTTCCGGGCTTAAGAGACCAGCGGTCAGTTGGATATTGAGGAGAGTGCTGGGGGATGAAATTAAATGATCGACTGGGGAAATTTGAACTCCCTGTTTAGTCCCTAAGTCGGGTGAGGTGGGAGGGATTACCATTTCTTTGAAGCCAACTTCTATGGCTTGCTTTAAGATTTTGAATTTATCATCTAGGGCGGTGATGTAACCTTCCAGAAAGCTTAATTTCGTGAGCATTGTGGCTTGAATGGCTGAATTGTCTTTCAGATTTTCGTTAATGTTTTCGTACAATTTAGTAAACGGGTTCATTGCAATGGTGATAGCTGACATTATTGGGAGAAGATCTCTCTTGTGCTGCGATGCCGGCTCCGTTGTAGGACCCTGGGGAAAGGGGCTTTGTTTTGGAGCAGGCGAGAGTGTACTGGACTCATTTAGAATCCGTCTTACTGTAGGCGAAGAGGGAAGGTCCGAAAGGCCACCACTGAGACGCCCAGATAAATGTAGGTTTGGGGGGAAGGCGGGCAATGAGCCCCCTTGCCTGTTGCGGGTCGGTCGATCCTTAGTTTGGCTAATCGCAACAGCTTTGATTGGGCGCGTATCAGACTCGTGGTCAAGTAGAGGGATAGGTTGCTTTCGTGGTTCAGAAGATGGGTCTTGCAAGGGCTGGGGCCCTGTCTGCTCTATGGTTTCGAGAGAGGTAGTTGGGTTAAGGAGGATTGACAGTGAGGGTTCTTCACTGGTTAACTGACTGGTTTTGCAAATGGCTGGTGTCAGATTTTCCTTAGGTGAGGCTGGAAGCGTCATGTCATCGGACCTTTCCGAGTGGACAGTAGCTTGGACTAATTCCGGTGTGGCTTTCCTCTTAGGTGTGGCCTGGGTACCCGGTGTTTGGTGTAAAAGCGGGACTGTTTTGTTTGCTGGTTTCGCCTGTGAGGCTTGTTTTAAAGGAGATGCGGGTTGGATATCATTTGCAAGATTTTGGTGTTGCACACAGGTGTTTATCGGGACAAATATTTTTCTTGCTTTTTCTGGTGGTTGGCACGTTTTTATTGCCTCCAGTATTTCCTCGTCGGTGAGGTCCGCTTGCCTCAGGTGCGTCTCTGGCGCAAAAGCATGGAAGAAGTCTGTTACAAGGGTGGCTACCGATGGTTTTGTTGGTTTCTGGCCCCGGTGATTTTTTATTAATTGGCCATTTTTTTGGTTTTTTGACGTATATGGTTTGGTTGTACTTTTTTGAGTTTTTTTTGTAGTTTTTGAAGGGACTTTCTTCCAAGTGGAAATTTCGTTTCCTGTGTCCGAAGGTTCCGTCTCATTTCTAGTGCGTTTTTTTTTTTCAAGGCCTCCGGGGGCGCGGGCAGTGATTTCGGAGGCTCTTTCAGAGCTGGGACCTGCTCTTCATATCCTATGTTGCCTGGGGCAGTGTGATCGACAACTGAGGCGCAAGAAAGAGTATTCAGAGACTTGCTTTGGAGTACTTTGGGTTTTGATTTTGTTGGTGTCTTGCTGGCATGATTATCCTTGATTCTTTCTTGACTTTCGGAGCTACTAGGCTCTGCTGAGGGGTCTTTTTGGCCATTTCGTGTTTGCCGAGGTGATTGAACGTCCTCTTCGGCGGTGAGTGTGACTCTTTGGCCGTCCGGCCCTCCCCACTGTGCGACGCGTCCTGCCGCGGGGTTTGCGCTGGAAGTCGGCCCCGCCCCCAGAAAGACCTGCGGGTGCTCTGCCTCGCTTAGGGTCCTTTCCGGGGAGGCCGTTGCCAGGGCCTTTACCGCAGGAGCCGAACTTCGCTCGTCCTCCAGGACACTTTGCGGCATGCGATCCACGCTCCCCGCCCGAGCGAGCCCCTCCCCCCGCTCTCGGTTCTCGATCCTCCCTTCGGAGGCCATCGGGTCCCGAGGCTGTAGGGGTGGGAGTCGCGGGCAAGACCGCGGTTTGCAGCCGCTGTTTTCCGCCGTGGCCCGTGCAGGAGGTCGTTGGCGCGGGTTCAGGAGCATCGATGAGTCACCCTCGGGGTCCGAGCTCGGCGGAACCGGGGCCAGGAGGGCGTCCTCCAAGGTCCGCCGGAGCGGGTCCTCCGATTCTCCTGGGGCTAACTCATGGTGAGTAGTTTCTGTATTTGTAATTAAAGTACTGGGCCCGGATCTTTCTAAGGAATCCTGTTTCCAACGGGCATTCACAGTTGAGCCTGTTTGAGTTTTTGAGTGTTTTTGAGAGTTTCCCGGCGTAAGATGGGATTGAACGCTGTGTTGTTGTGGGTTTTTTTCCACAGTGAGGCGTGGGTGCGCACTTCGAAGCTGGCGACCCTCTTGTACGGCCTTTGGGTCTCGGTCCGTGGTTTTGGCAATAAGGGTGGAATTTGCTGGTGGAGCCGCTGTTTCCATTGTTTCAGACGTGCACAGACTGCCACAGACTGCAACTCTACAGCCAACTCCGCGGCCGCTCCGCGGCTAGGTGGGGTTTTTGTAGGACCTCCCACGTATGCGAGTAGACACGGTAGAGAGACTCCTGTCTCTGAGGAAAAGGTTGGAGTGACTGCCACAGACTGCAACTCTACAGCCAACTCCGCGGCCGCTCCGCGGCTAGGTGGGGTTTTTGTAGGACCTCCCACGTATGCGAGTAGACACGGTAGAGAGACTCCTGTCTCTGAGGAAAAGGTTGGAGTGACTGCCACAGACTGCAACTCTACAGCCAACTTTATGCCACATTCATAAAGGTGTAATTTTGACCTGAACGGCTTCCCATAAGTACCCTCAATGCTTTTAATAGAAAGTCTAGCCCACTCTGGAGATTTCTCCTGCACTAGTTAGATAAAGGTTGCCTCAATTATAATTCCACTTTTAATCCATTGAGGACCAGGTAATTTGCCTGTATGCATGTGGGATTATTTTGTGGGCAGTCAGAAATGTGAGCAAGGCCTTCACGATGAAGGTGAGATTGCTTGCTTTTCTGTCTATGGTAGTGATAGCTGTGTGTTATCTAAGCAGAGTTTTAAACAGAGATGATGTACACATATCGCCAGCTAACCGCGACACTTGGGAATTGATAGAATAGGAAAGGAGAATAACACCCGGTCAAATAAGGAATCTCATATCTTTACCTGCTGAGTGATGTCCAGTCTGTACACGGAGGTGTATGGGACACAGAAATGACTGGTTAATCTGCCCAAACATATGTGATGAATAACTGTGCTAAGGTAGCCAACGATTCTTAAAGCATTTGCACTGATACCATGATGCCTCAAGCCTTGCGCCTCAACAGGCCCTGCCAGAAATCCTGTGTACTTCCTTCATGTAGCACTTGCACTGTGACTGTGTTTGAATCTCTGTGCACTATTAGATCCAATTTAAACCATCAGTCGTACTCCATGCGATTTCCAATTGCAGTGAGTCATTGGTCACATTTGTCATGGAGTTCTCAACATATAATCCTTAATTCTTGGAAACTAGCAATTTTTCACAAAGATTGGGAAAGTAACTGTTATGTACAGAACATTAAAAAGACTGGCAGTTTGAGGACACTTTTTAATACACAGTTTATGCAATGCTACATATTTTGGGGAATGTATACATTCAATTAAAATAATCTGCTAATGATTCTCATTTATAGTTAGTGGATATGGTGCCTCAGTCCCATTACAGCATTCTGCTGGCTTTTTTGGTTACTGCTGCTACAGATTTCTTTTACCTGCTTCAGAAACGTGCACACGATTGGAACAGGTCAACTGAGCCCAGTACCAGATTAACTGGGCACAATGAACCATATGATTCTGGTAAAAAATGTGCTTTAAATATTTGAAAATATTAGCTGGCAGTGGTTTTGTTTAACATTATTTTTTATTAAAACATATATTTTAATTGAAATGCTAAATCCACATTAGTAAAATAAATCCCCTGGTAAAGTTGATACACCAGCTTTCAATAACCTTAATTTCAAGATAAAGCTTTCATAATACATTTTCAACATTTGTAATTATTTAATCAACATCAACGTTAATGGCCACACTTGTGTCTCTCGCATAAGTCACAACTCAACAAAGAAGAAAAAAAAGATAGAAATGATGTCAATCTTGTTTCTAATAAAGCTCCCTTTATCCAGCACATCAGCTCTGCATAGAACAAGGATATTCAAAAGTTATTGAATGACAAGTCTCACTTCGCGAAGAGAATTGCATAGCAGCTGGAATAAAATGTTTGCTCTATGTGCTCTTTAAATGCTGATGGATGACAGATTACAAGCAAAAAATGATCTTTCAAATTCAAGGTGAGGGGACAGACATGTGAGGCGGACAACTTTGTAAAGAGTTTTCAACTTTTGCCGTTTTATTAAATAAAACGGGTTGAATGAACCCCTCACTATCCCTACCCTAACAAGGATTTCCCTGCCTAAAGTAAACTAATGGGACCTCTCTAACCAAGGGATATCTACCCCTCACACTTATACAACAATCAAAGCAAAAAGGTATTATATGGCACCTCAATTCAACAGATATACTTACAACATAGCCTGGTTGACACTAGTTATCTCCACAGTTCAAAGGAAACAAAAGGAAATCTAATTGAACACAAAGTTCTGTTGTTTCTATTAAGTAGCTCGACAAAGTCATAAGCTCTCACCCCTCCTGGAATAAGAACTGTCTTAAAGTATCTTGGAAAAAAGTCATAAACTCTCCTAGAATAAGAACGTGTTTACATCTTTGGCAACAACAAATAGTTTGGTCAGAATGGTCTGCTTCAAAAATAACTGCAGGAAGAATTGTAACTTTTCTTCAGTCAGCTTTCACAATTCTTCCCCAAATGTCATTACTCGGCATGTTGTTTTCTAATTGTACCAATCTTCAGCCCGAGCACCTTCTACCCACTGGCATATCCTTTTACCAGGTTTCTTCTGGGCAATCACTTCTTGCCCTATGGGTATACTTGCCTGGCCGTCTATTTCTTCAGAACCGAAACAGAGAAGTGCTTCAATGATATATTTCACAGTAGAATAACACCAGCTTCAATGGTTTTCTTTAGTATAAACATTTTAACATTCACATTGATCCTCATTAGGACCTCTCCACAAACAATGCTCATCTCCCTCTGGATAACTCCATAAGGGCTGCCTGTTTGACACCTTTCTTTCCCTTCTGCATCAGTACCGAAAATAATGTTCAGGATAAAATCTTTACCTGCTTCTGCCTTGGCTGAAGCACTGTGAATTTATATCAACCACACAGATAGGTACCCCAGCACCTGAGTTACAACCTTTATAATCCTGTGGGTTTCCGTCATTCTCCACTTGTGTTTGGCAACCTTTGTTAAAGTGATTTTTGCCTGTTTCTCAAGGTCTTTTGGCTTGGGTATTGGTGGTATGCCCGGGTTTCTTATAAGGCCTCCCCACCTGGTGGTTGGCGTTTGCCCAAACTCACATTTTCATTTCTAGGTTTCGTTTGATTGAATATCAGCCACTCTTGCAAGTTTGCAGCAGTTTGTTATTTGTAAGATTTATGAGCTTGCCCTTGTAAATTGGCAAGAGTTTTGTATTTGTGATGCTTATTAGCTTGTTCTTGTACGTTAACAACAGTTCAGTATTTGTAATATTGCTTAATTTGCCTTTTACTCGTTCGCGAGGGATCCTGCCTGCGCAGAACACGCGGCCTGCACTGGAGCGCCCCAGAGTCACTCGCTTGGCTCAGACTCACCGGGTAAATCGCTTCCAGGTGCTCCTCTCCGTGTTTGCAGGACTGCTGAAACCGTGGCCTCTCCCGACCCGGTGCACCTTCTCTTTTCGGTCGCCCAGCCGCCTCCACCATGCAGATTTAGAGTCACTCTGACCCTCGAGAGTCTCCGGTGCAACTACGTCCGCTTCCTGCTAAGAAAGCTCTGCACAACGTAGTCTTCCTGGGTAAGCGTTTCTACCCCATGCTTCAGTTTGGGATAGTAAAGGCATAGACCCTCTCAGGACGTGCACCGGTCCCAGCGTTTTCTGGCTCATCTTCTTCTTCTTCCCCCCAGCATGCACAGCCTTGTCCAATTCCTCTTCTACTGCTTCTCCTGCTTCCTCTGCTTCCATATTAACTGCACCAGAGGGGGCCATTTAAGCCTCCCAGTCTCCCTCAGGTGTAGGCCATTCTTGTTAATTAGCTGACCACTTCTACATCTTTGTTCCTCTGCACCCCTCTTCCTCGTCCCAGTACTGAGGACATTATGGTACTTGAAGTCTCTAATGAAAAAGTCTGTTTTCTTAACTTCTTCTACTCTACAAACTTAATTTCCACTTTCTGCAACATTTAACAAAGGGATATTGCAAGAGTCAGTCATAAGGCAGGTTTGAGAAGAGGAACATGGATCTTTGGTCTTAAGACTTCCTTTACTATACAACTTCTTCTTGTTAGGTTTTTGGGAGCTAGGGGACTTTGTAACCATTTCTTGGGTTATAACAGGATGTGTGTTACTTTAAACCCTACTGGGTTCATGGCTGAATTCGTTCACATTCAGATGATCTCCTTTTGGGACATTAGAATTATGATGACAACAAATATTGCATACTGTGGTATTGGTAGGATGTCATCTTGAAAAGAGATTAAATACTGTACCTCATCCAATAGTTATCTCTCACTCCCCTTTTATCCTCTTGTGTGATCCTCCCGCAAGATCAGGATCAGGAAGCATCTGCCTTTCCCTGGCCATCCTGGAGGATACTTTAGGTAGGGCTTCAGTGAAGGATCCATCACATCACACATTAAATTACAAACATTTGTAGCCCAGGGATCGCATCTTTCCAGGACTGAAATCTCTGCACTGGCTCCCAGTGGCTGCGAGGATTAAGTTAAAAACCCTCTGCATCGTCCACAAGGCCTTCTGGGGCCTGGGGCCTCAGTACCTTCAACTCTCTCTTCCTAAATATCTTCCTTCTCGAGCTCTTCACTCATCCGCCTCCAACTCCCTCAGGGTGAGTCGCTTCGCCAAGCAACGAGTTGGTGGTAGATCTCTTTCCTCGGCTGGTGCCTCCCTCTGGAACAGCCCCCCTGCCTCCCTTGAACTTGAGGAGAACCATCTCCGGTTCCGGAAGCACCTCAAAACTTTTCTCTTTGCTTCTGCTTTTTCTCCTCCTCTCTTTTGCTGACCTCCTAGCTGTAACTGAAATTCCACTGGCTACCTGGACACCCTCTGATCTCTGGACCAAGTCCCTCCCCCACCAGCGTCTCACACCTGCACTGCCCACCTGGCAACCCCCGCACTTGGGGACTGTTCCGTATTACAGTCCCCCTCCTAGCCCTTGACACCTGATGTCTGCACTTACCCATGCACTTGCCACATGCTGGCCGCTACTTACTTAGTGTTATCATCTTTTGCCATGCACTTGCGCGATCTGAATGATACCTGGCCTAGTAGGATCGTTATCCATCCTCCCTTGGTTCCCCTCCCTTGCTTCATCATGCCTTGAAACACTTGTGTATAGGCGCGTTATAAATGCCTTATCATATCATATATTATACATAACTCAGATATTCCGTGGAATGCACCGCTTGAAAGTCAAACCTGATTCTTCAGTAACACATGGCAAGTGAGCATATTGGGAAACGTTCAAACATTGCTACCTTTTTTTAGATGGAAGATATTTCTCACTGGTCTATGCTGGGAGAAGGGAGGCTTATTTTATCTACAAATGCCTCTCAAGGCCATGTGGTAGCACCAAGCTCCTCACTCCAGTCACTTTTAGGATGCGCCTCAGTTTCCACTGTCTTCATCTCTGCGTCTCAGCCGTCCTTCAGTGGTTACAGTCTTTGGCTCTGATCAAGGCCAGTCACTGGGAGACACTTCTCCAGCAGGTTCTAACTTGGCAGGGGCATGTGACTCCGACAGGTTTTTACCTCCAGTGGAGTGGAGCCCAGTTTTAGGGACTACGTGGCCCCTCTTATCACAGTGTCTAGATGCGTTTTCGGTCCCTCAGGAGGTTCTTCAAGGGAGGATTTCTTTTTGTGAGTTTCCAGGATCTCATGCACTGTAACCCTATGGAGTAGTATTTCAAAGGCTTTTATGTGGGAGGTTCTAATGCCAGATGTGCCTCAGCCAAGGTCTAGTGTGTGCTCAACTGTCTATCCCCAAGTAACATCCCCTCAGGCTTGTGGATTGGTGCCCGTCTCGGCTCCAACAATGCCACACATGAAGACTGTATCGCCACTACTACCAACACCCCCTTTTCTGCCACTGCTGCCTCGTATAATTTCACTGCCACCAATATCTTAGTAGCCTCCGCGAACTAAGGATCGACCTCCCCTATTGCCTCCACTTCCTCCTGGGCAGAGGATGATCCAAGGGAGGTAAATCTTTCAGTGGATGACATAGTGGAGGTTCCTGTGTTGTTGAAAGCCTATCATGAGAGTTCAGGTATCCATTTGTGACCCAATGTGGTAGGGTGCACTGCCACAGAAGTCCGTTTTGGTTTCACCAATGGCTAAAAAATTGGAGGTTTGTTTGTTTGTTATTTGTAATGCGCGTCAGACCCAAAGGTATCAGGGCACAGCAGTTACAAGACAGTGCGAAGCTTAGTTACAAAGAATCAAAAATGTGATACATTAATTACAAAGCAGGGTATACCGCTATTTACAGGTATTACAAGACATTATGTACAAAGTTATAGTTGCCTCCACAGGGTAACATATGGTAAATCATGAGTGAAATACATTACTTATAATGGCAGAATATACAAATATTTACAAATGTTATAGATAAAGTACACCAGGCAGAGGTTACAAGCTGGTGGTAGCCAGTGGTCTCTATTAGTTACAATTCAGTTGCACAGGCAGAGGGTTATACATCATGTGAATTAATGGTCGTTGGATTTCAGCCACAGGATAGTGTTGGTTCTGAAGTTCAGATAAAACTGGTCTATTCTCAGTGTAGGAGGCAAGGAGTTCCATAGTTTAGCCGCTTTAACAGGAAAACTGTTACCTCCAATCGTGGATAGTTTAAATCTAGGGATGGACAAGCAATCCCTGTTTGCTGATCTGGTGGGTCTTAGGGATGTTTGTTTATGGAATCTCTCAGAAAGGTAGATAGGGGCGGCATTATTAAGAGATTTATGGGTAAGCGACAACGTTTTTAGGAGGATTTTGGCGTTAGTTCGGAGCCAGTTATTCTGTCGTCTACTCTCACAGATGTGGTTTCTTATGGAAATACCTAATGCCGCTCTCAGGGCATTGTTTTGTAAGGTTTGGATTCTTCTAATGATGGATTTGTTGGAACCTATGTACAGGGCGTTGCAATAATCCAAGCGGTACAGGATGAGGGCTCTGGCCAGGATGGTACAGCTGTTATTAGAGAGAAATGGCTTACCTCATCTGATAAGTTTGCACATGTAGGCCGCAGAGGACGCTAACATGTTGACCTGTTTGGAGAATGAGAGCGTAGAGTCGAGATAAAAACCTAATGTTTTTACCTCCTATGCTACCTTAATGAGGTTTCCGTCGATTATAAATGAGGAGTAGTCAAGACCCAGTTTTTTTAAGTTAGTAAGGGTATTCAGGATGATGAGTTCTGTTTTATCATCATTCAGGCATAGACCGTGCGTGGCCATCCATGCCTGGATGATGATGTACACTCTGTTCACCAAGGCCAAATCCTTGTCATAATCCCCTGAAAGTGGGAGGAGGATCTGGGTATCATCTGCTTAATTAGTGTAGGTGATACCAAGATGGTCCAGATCATCGAAAAGGGGCTTGGTGAAGATATTGTACAGTTTGGGCGAAACGTAGGACCCCTGTGGTACGCAGCAAGTGATGGGTATGGGGTCTGCCACTGCAGAGGGCGAGAAGACCCTCCTAGTTCTGCCACTTAAGAAAGATCTAATCCAAGTTATGGCGTCTTTAGAGATGTGTGCTGCTGTGGCGAGATGGTTACATTGTATTGTATGATCCACCAAATCGAACGCAGCTGAGAGGTCCAGGAGGAGGAGCAAGGCTGATTTGCCACTGTCTGTAAGCTCTCATCGACTTGGGTCTTTGAGATCAATGAGGGCAGTCTCTGTTCCATGTTGTGGGCGGAAGCCTGATTGTCTAGCTCCTAGCAGGTGGTGTAAGTCGAAATATTTTTGTATTTGCGTGTAGGCCACTTTGTCTAATATTTTTAGAAGAAAAGGGTCTGTTGTGATTGGCCTATAGTTGGTACGTGTTGAGGGATCTAAAGTCATTTTTTTTAAGAGTGGGAGTACCCTTGATTGTTTGAGGTTAGTGGGGATAGTGTCATGATATCTGCTTCCAAAAGGTCAGGGTTTTCCCAACTCCCTTGGAAGCAGACCCATAACCCAGGTTCCGAGTGCCAACCAGTCCCAATTGGGACCTTTTGGACCCAGTCCTGGCGCCAGTGGCACCAGGCTCATAAATATGCCCAGTCCCAGCGCTGGAAGCGCCGGGCTCATAATGCTTGGGTGGACTTACCTTCAGCAGACCATGCTGCTTACTTGCCTGCCAGTTGAGCCTCTGATCCTCTTCTGTTTGGAACTACTTTTCCTGTTGGGTGGGGCTGGAGCCACTCCCTAGATTCAGAACACTGGAACTCTTCTGGAAGGCAGGAACTCTTTTCTTACCAGGAACTCTTTTCTTACTTAGGCGTGGCTGTGGAAGGAGACACCTAAGCACTACAGGAGGCTATTTAAACCACACCCGGTGGATGAATCTTGCTTTGCGTTATTCTGCAACCTCTGCAGCAGAACGCTCATCGTGTCTTCTGCATCCGGTCCTGGGCCTAAGGAAAAAGGCTTACCATCCTGAATCCAGTCTTCAGCAACACCTATAAAGACAAGAAAGAACAGGTTAGCATTCCGGCATCTGAAAGGCAAAGGCTTACCATCCTGAATCCAGTCTTCAGCAACACCTATAAAGACAAGAAAGAACAGGTTAGCATTCCGGCATCTGAAAGGCAAAGGCTTACCTACTCTTCATGCGCTCCGGAGGTCTTCACACTGCATTCCGGCATCTGAAAGACAAAAGTTTACCAACTCTTTGCACGCTCCGGAGGCCTTCGGCGCTGCATCCCGCATCTGAAAGACAAAACAAGGTGCGTTTAAAGACATTGGGGAACTTTAATACTCACGTGCCATTACTCCTTTCCACATCTAATCCAGTGGGTATTCCGGCACCCTGCAGCCGCTCCGAACTCGTACCTGCAAAATAAAAAGACAGTTAGAGCGCATAGTGAAGCAGGCAACAAGCGCTTACTTACGTGCTTCCAGGCGCTTCTATTCATCACACGGGCTCCATCTTCAACTCACTTCAGCCCGTCATCCGCCATCGCCGGAACCCTGCAAAACAAGAGACATCATTACTAAAGACTTTAAAGACATTTGAATGACTCGAAACTTACCGTTCGTGCAGTAAACGACGGACAGCAGTCCTCTGAAGTCAAGAGGCCTGCGCTACCTATCCAGTGAAGAAACTGGTTACAGCACCCTGCCCCGAGGCAGATGGAGAGCTCGGCATTCACTTACCTAAGACATCTTTCTCTACACGTCAGGCATACAGTGCACAGAGGTCCAGCCCAAAGAGCCAACCGGGTGCTACACATCACCTTTGAAGATACGGTAGTCGCCCAGTCAAGACCGGCGCCTCTGCGAGAATCAGGTGAGCGTTACAGAACGCAAAGCCTACCGCAAAACTCTCGCCCAGGCGCTATGGAAACCTCGGATACTGACCCCCTAGCCCGGTTACTTGGGGAACTAAGGGCAGAAGTGCATGCAGCTCGTCAGGAAACGAATGCTCTAAGAAGTGAACTAATTATTTCCAAGGAGAGAACAGACAATCTTGCTAGACAAGTGCTACAGTCACAAGCCGGACAGACCCCGTTACCCGCATCAGGGGCAAATCTTCCTTCAACATCCTCTATGAATCCAGTGCAGATCAACCTACCTGGGAATGTACCTCTGGCTCCGCCCGAACGATTTTCTGGTGACCCAAAGAGGTTTGCAGTATTTATCAATCAGTGCCGGTTGCACTTCTTATGCCGGCCAGCAGCCTTTCCAACTGATTAAGCAAAAGTAGCTTTTGTACTTTCGTACCTTAGTGGCAATGCGGCAGACTGGTCGATCCCTCTAGTTAATCAAGATGATCCGGTTCTCCATGATTTTCAAGCCTTTCAGCTTAGTATGGAAAAACTGTTCGCAAGACATTCACAGGGGCAGGCCTTGGACAATGAGCTTCTTTCGTTGCGACAGGGTAATCAAGACCTTTTGGCTTATATTGCATCTTTCAATAGACTAATAGTGGAAACTCAATGGCCTGAGGACAAAAGGATTACGCTGTTTTATAGAGGTCTACGTGGAGAGCTCAAAGACGTTTTAGCCCAAGTAGTGAATCCCCCACAAGACTGTTCGGATTATATAGACTTGGTCGTTCAAATAGATCACAGGCTGCAGAACAGGAAGGCCGATCGTTCCAAGTTTGATGCTCGAGTATTTTCCAAACCGCCAACTCCTTCCAAAGGAGTAGACTCCGGGGAACCCATGCAAATAGGGGGTCTGAAAGGTCCTCTAACACAAAGGGAGCGGGAAAGGAGGAAACAGTTGCAATTATGCCTATATTGCGGAAACTCAGGGCACTTTCTTCGAGACTGTCCGGTGAAACCTGCCAAGAAGGCAGTAGGAGCTGCAGTTACCAAAGTTACAAACTCTGAGCAGGGAAACGACCTCGCCCGACAAGAATAGAGGTTCTCTTGCCGAGCGTGAAAACCAGTTCCGTGACCTCGCATTTCGTGATACCTATGGTCCTCATTAGCCCTGATAATCCGGATCGATTACATGCAATTGAAGCTTACGTCGACAGCGGTGCCATCGGCAATTATGTGGATCATGAAATGGTTTTGAGGATGAATCTAACTCTTTGTCCCAAGGCTGTAAAGGACGTCATTACTACGGTGGATGGTACGGAGATAGCCTCCGGGCCAGTAACGCATACCACTCAAGAGGTGACGCTAGTAAGTCAAGATGGACACCATGAGAAGATCGTGTTCGATGTGATCAAGGCCCCTCAGTTTCAGATTATTCTAGGAATACCTTGGTTAGAGAAACACAATCCTCTGATCGATTGGCGAGCAAGAACGGTCCAGTTTCCAGAATGTGTCTCTACTTGTCACCCTCCACCTGGTGTTGCACTGGCCGCAATTTCTTCAGAGACTCCCCAGTTACCTCCCGAATACCTAGAATACCAAGATGTTTTCCGGAAGGATCAGGCTAACTCTCTACCTCCTCATAGGTCTTATGACTGCCAGATAGACCTGATACCTGGATCTACTCCTCCTTGTAGTAGAATTTATGCCCTCACCGAGCCTGAGAACCTTCACCTTCGACAATACCTGGATCAATACCTGGCAAATGGGTTTATTCGTCCTTCCAAGTCCCCTGCTTCTTCAGCTTTGTTCTTCGTTCCAAAAAAGGAAGGAGACCTTAGAATTTGTATCGATTATCGCTCCCTGAACCAGATCACCGTTAAGAATAGATATCCGTTACCTTTGATCCCTGAACTCCTGGACCAAGTCAGAAAAGCATGCATATATACAAAGCTGGATCTTAGAGGAGCTTACCACTTGGTACGAGTAAAAGAGGGTGATGAATGGAAGACGGCCTTCCGCACCAAGTATGGGCTATTTGAATATCAGGTCATGCCCTTCGGACTTTGCAATGCCCCGGCCGCCTTTCAATATTTTATGAACGATGTCCTCAGAGAGCTCATAGATGTATGTGTTGTTGTTTACATTGACGACATCCTCGTTTATTCTTCATCGGAATCTGAACATCGGAAACACGTGAAAATGGTCCTCGAAAGATTGCGTCAACACAAACTTTTCGCTAAGTTGGAAAAATGTGTTTTCAACGTGACTGAAGTTGAATTCTTGGGATTCATATTATCACCTGGCGGAGTGCGTATGGATTCAAAGAAGGTCGATGCAGTTCTCAAATGGCCATCACCATCCTCCATAAAAGGTGTGCAAAGCATGTTAGGCTTCGCTAACTTTTACCGCAGTTTTATCCCCGAATTCTCTCGAATAGTCCAGCCCATCACTGCCTTGTTAAAGAAAAACAAACGTTTTGAATGGTCTACCGAGGCGGAACAAGCTTTCCAGGATTTGAAGACTAAATTTATCTCTGCACCAATCTTAAAACACCCTCGCCCCGAACTCCCCTACATCGTGGAAACTGATGCTTCAAGCCTTGCCATGGGGGCAGTTCTATCACAAAAGGACCCGGTAACCAATCAGTTGCATCCCGTGGCATTTTGGTCCCGCAAATTCTCGCCTCCTGAAATCAATTACACGATTACTGACAAGGAACTTCTGGCTATCAAGTCTGCCTTTAAGGCTTGGCGGCATTATCTGCTGGGGGCCCGACACACCGTTACTGTGATTACGGATCACCGAAACCTGCAATATTTGAAGACCGCAAAAGCCCAATCCTCTAGACAACTCCGTTGGGCATTATTCTTTGCCGAGTTTGACTTCATAATTACCTATCGACCTGGTACAAAGAACGGTAAAGCCGATGCCCTTTCTCGGATGGGAGTGGAAGAACACTTGGTCAACCCTAAACCTGTACCAATCATTCCCGAACAAAGAATTCTGGGTGTAATCGCCACAGAATCCATAGAGGAAGTTAAGGATAAAGCCAGGCAACTTGTAACTCCAGCAGACATACAGAATTGGCATCTGCAGGGAAAGGACTTTGCAGTAAAGGACAACTTATTGTATTTCCAAGAACGATTATACCTACCCAGCACAGATTTACAGAAAAAAGTAATCTCTTGTTATCACGACTCTTTAATGGAAGGTCATCCCGGTATATCCAAGACCTCAGAAAAGATCAAGCGCTACTTCTGGTGGCCGTCTTGGAAAAAAGATATCAGAGACTTTATAATGTCCTGTGGAGTATGCGCCCAAAACAAGAGTCAAAAGGAAAGACCAGCAGGCCTCTTATGCCCTATTGACATCCCACCTCGCCCTTGGCATTCGCTTTCTATGGACTTCATCACCGATCTACCTCCATGCTCCGGATACAATACGATTCTAGTAATCGTGGACTTATTCTCCAAGATGGCGCATTTCATTCCGCTCAAAGGCTTGCCAACAGCAGCAACTCTGGCCCGAGAATTTCTCGAAAACATTGTCCGACTGCACGGTTTTCCTTCGGTTCTAATTTCGGATCGAGGTAGTCAATTTATTTCTCATTTTTGGCGAAGTTGCTGTCGGTCGGCTCAAATTGATGTGAGACTATCGACCAGTCACCACCCTCAGACCGACGGACAAACCGAGAGGACCAATCAAACTCTGGAACAGTATTTACGCTGCATGCTGCAACAAACTGAAAAAACTTGGAAAGATATCCTTTGGATAGCCGAGTATGCCTACAATAACTCTGGCCATTCGGGAACTGGGAAAACCCCGTTTTTTCTTTTGTACGGCAGTCACCCTCGAACCTCGGAGTTGGATCCCCTCCAAGATCTTGAAACACCAGCAGTAGACTACCTGCATTCTACAATCACCCAAGCCTTTAAGGAATCTGTTTCTCACCTTCAAAGGGCTAAAGAACAATACAAGAAAGGAGCAGATCAACATCGGAAGGAAGCCCCTCACTATCAAGTAGGGGATCAAGTCTGGTTATCCACCAAATATCTATCTCTAAAAGGGCCACGCACATTCAACCCAAGATACCTTGGTCCCTATTCCATCACTACCATAGTAAACCCAGTAGCGGTCAAGTTGGACTTGCCCCCGCACATGAAGATACATCCGGTCTTCCACGTCTCTCTATTAAAACCTGTGTAACCTCAAACCCGACTAACCAAATCTCCAAAACCTATCCTAGTGGATGGAGAACTCGAGTTTGAAGTCAAAAGCATTCTGGACTCCAAGATCTCCAAATCTAAACTATTCTACCTAATTGACTGGAAAGGCTACGGCCCCCAAGAGAGATCCTGGGAACCTGCTGAATATGTCCACGCTCCTCGCCTAATCAAAAGATTTCACCGAACATTTCCTGACAAGCCAAAACCCCCGGAGAAGCCCGGTTTGGGAGGGGCCTTGAGGGGGGGTACTGTCATGATATCTGCTTCCAAAAGGTCAGGGTTTTCCCAACTCCCTTGGAAGCAGATCCATAACCCAGGTTCCGAGTGCCAACCAGTCCCAATTGGGACCTTTTGGACCCAGTCCTGGCGCCAGTGGCACCAGGCTCATAAATATGCCCAGTCCCAGCGCTGGAAGCGCCGGGCTCATAATGCTTGGGTGGACTTACCTTCAGCAGACCATGCTGCTTACTTGCCTGCCAGTTGAGCCTCTGATCCTCTTCTGTTTGGAACTACTTTTCCTGTTGGGTGCGGCTGGAGCCACTCCCTAGATTCAGAACACTGGAACTCTTCTGGAAGGCAGGAACTCTTTTCTTACCAGGAACTCTTTTCTTACTTAGGCGTGGCTGTGGAAGGAGACACCTAAGCACTACAGGAGGCTATTTAAACCACACCCGGTGGATGAATCTTGCTTTGCGTTACTCTGCAACCTCTGCAGCAAGAACGCTCATCGTGTCTTCTGCATCCGGTCCTGGGCCTAAGGAAAAAGGCTTACCATCCTGAATCCAGTCTTCAGCAACACCTATAAAGACAAGAAAGAACAGGTTAGCATTCCGGCATCTGAAAGGCAAAGGCTTACCATCCTGAATCCAGTCTTCAGCAACACCTATAAAGACAAGAAAGAACAGGTTAGCATTCCGGCATCTGAAAGGCAAAGGCTTACCTACTCTTCATGCGCTCCGGAGGTCTTCACACTGCATTCCGGCATCTGAAAGACAAAAGTTTACCAACTCTTTGCACGCTCCGGAGGCCTTCGGCGCTGCATCCCGCATCTGAAAGACAAAACAAGGTGCGTTTAAAGACATTGGGGAACTTTAATACTCACGTGCCATTACTCCTTTCCACATCTAATCCAGTGGGTATTCCGGCACCCTGCAGCCGCTCCGAACTCGTACCTGCAAAATAAAAAGACAGTTAGAGCGCATAGTGAAGCAGGCAACAAGCGCTTACTTACGTGCTTCCAGGCGCTTCTATTCATCACACGGGCTCCATCTTCAACTCACTTCAGCCCGTCATCCGCCATCGCCGGAACCCTGCAAAACAAGAGACATCATTACTAAAGACTTTAAAGACATTTGAATGACTCGAAACTTACCGTTCGTGCAGTAAACGACGGACAGCAGTCCTCTGAAGTCAAAAGGCCTGCGCTACCTATCCAGTGAAGAAACTGGTTACAGCACCCTGCCCCGAGGCAGATGGAGAGCTCGGCATTCACTTACCTAAGACATCTTTCTCTACACGTCAGGCATACAGTGCACAGAGGTCCAGCCCAAAGAGCCAACCGGGTGCTACACATCACCTTTGAAGATACGGTAGTCGCCCAGTCAAGACCGGCGCCTCTGCGAGAATCAGGTGAGCGTTACAGATAGTGCCGCTGGCAAAGGAAGCATTGATGAGCTTGTATATGAAAGGTGATAGGTCTTGAGCCGCATCCTTAATGAGCTGTGCAGGGCAGAGATCGCCCTGACAATTGGATGGTTTGAAGGACAGAATCATTCTTTCCACCTCAAGGATAGATACTTTGGAGAAGTATAATCGGGTAGGTTGGGCTTCGGCTGTGTTCCCAGTTATTTTGGGTGATGGTGGGTTCTTTAAAGAATCTTTTTTTTGGGATATTTTATTTTGTAAGGTAGATACTTTATTAGCAAGTGCCAGTTGGATGTCTTAGCACCATTTTTTTAATCTTTATTAAAAGTGTCTGGTATAGCGATGGGAGTCTCTAATTTGTTGAGAATAGTAAATAATTCTTTCATATTGGAGTTAGCTTGGGAGATACGAGTGTCGTAGGATGTCCGTTTAGCTAGACAGATTTCATTTTTGTAGAGGGATGAGAGTTTGGTGAGCCTTCATTTGTTGGCTTCCGTGGGTGGTATTTTCCAGGCAGCCTCGCAGTTTCTTTTTTGTTGTCTTGGGTTTTTTAGGAATGGTGTGAACCATTTGTTCATATGGTTTTTTGGCTTACTTGGTCTGAGTTTAAGGGGGGGCGGTCTGGTCCAGGGAGGAGGCTATCATTTTGTTATATTCCTCAACCAAGCTCTCTGGGTCAGCACTGTCAGGAAGAGAGTTAAGGGTAGGGAGTAAGGCAGGGATAAGCCTATCCGCTGTGATACTCTTTTTGTTTGTGGTTAGTGTAGGTGGAGCCATCGGGGCAGGTGTGGGCTGGGGTCTATTGGTGGAGAGCGTAAATGAGAGTAGGTAGTGGTCGGTCCAGGCTAGCGGTGAGATGGAGAGGATTTTGGCATGGCAATTGTGGTCTGCCACCCAATCTAGTATTCTACCTTTGTTGTGGGTGGGGGTTGTGCTTCTTTGGGTGAAACCTAGTTCTAATAGAATATTTGCCGTTGCCAGGGCAGGCTGATCCGAAGGGTCAGTGAAACTCAGATTAAGGTCACCTGATTGTAGTACTTGCGTTGAGCTTTTGGGGTTATTAGCTAATTGTATTAATGTCTTCCTCAAATGTCCCAGTTGGGCCCGGGGGCCGATATATCAAGTGGATATTAAGGGTTTGAGAGTTAAATAAAGGTACTTTGACTGATTATACTTCACACGATTGAATGTCGTAAGGGGGGGCTAATCTCATAGAGAGGCTGCATTTACAGATAATGGCAATACCTCCTCCTCTAGTCCCTTGTCTGTCTTGTCTCAAGATAGTATAACCGTTGGGGATTGCTAGCATAAGCATAGGGCCTGCTGCGGCATGTAGCCAAGCTTCGGTGATGGCGAGGAAGTCTAGGTTCTCCCTTAGAATCAGGTCGGTAATCTCTGTGGCATGAGCTACTAGGGATCTAGAATTTATTAGAGCTCCTTTAATAGGTGGGCTAGTGAGAGCTGTAGTTGCTGGGTGGGAAGTTGACTGGTCTTTAGGATTCAAGTGCTGGACTATGCAGCTTATTGTCTTAGGAGGGCAGGTATGTGCTAACTCGGTACTTACAGGCATTAGGCCGGGCAAGGTTTTAGGTGTCCTTTTTCCTATAGAGATGGGTATCGAGCTTCTAGGGGGTTCATACATTTTGGCTAGTCTGGCTCTAAGACGAGTGTTCCTAGATTCCGTTGTAAAAGGGTTACTCGGAGTTTGGTGTGGAGAGTCATCCATAACTAAAGGCTGTTTAGTTATCGTGTTGTTGGGCAGGTCGGGGGGTGTCATGGTAGGTAAGTCCCCAAGGGCCAGTGTGTGACGTCTAGCAAGGCAGAGTGTGAAACTCAATATAAGTAATGAAATGCAAATAATTTGGCTGGTAGCTGTAGTGAACATGCTGAAGCTTAGTGAGAAAGTTGAGAGGAGCTGTACATGTAGCATGTAAGATATTGGCAATGTACTTGAGTGGCATGCAAAGGCTGGCACTGTTAGTTACTGTGTGAACTTATTTCAGCAGAAGCTGATATTCAGGCAGAACGCAGAGTCGTATTATGACAAGGAGGACACATGATGGCAGCGGTAACGTAGAGAGAGTGGATGTAGGAGTAGTACCTACATAAATTCATACGCATACAGCGGAAGTGCATGTATTTATATATGCTGGTGCGGTATATAATAGGCAGCAGATAGAGGGGTATACACTAATACCATGTTAATGGATGTTGGCAAAAAGATGCAGATTGCTGTGAAAAGGTTCACAAAAAAAGCGTATCATGCAGGTACTCAGAGTAAATAGTCATAGTAAAGATAGTAGCGTGAGTATTGTAGTGATGATTCCAAGCTTATATGCATACCATACAGGATTACCTTATTTCAAGGCAGTGGTGCTGAAGCTATGTTCAATAGGGAGAGGGGGGGTGTTGGAGAAAGGTTCCTGGCCAAGGCTTACAGCGCCTCGGTCGGCCTCAGTCAGGCACCTTAGACTGCACGTTCGAGTGCACCGGCTTCGCCTACCAGACGATCCTGATTGGCTGAAATAATGGCAACTGGCCAATCAGCACATAAGGGTAGAGGGCAGGCTGTGGTCCGATGTGGAGAAAGCAGTGGTCATCTTGGGGCAGTGATTCCCTCGTGGTTAACTATGCGCACGGGGATCACTATTCAAATCGTGGCGATCAATGGGGCATCAGAGATATAGCACAGTTTGGGTGCTGCAGTGCTGTGAAATGTAGCACGTAGTGGCGCAAATTGTAAAAATAATACGTCAGTGGCGAGGCGTGAGTAGGGCCAGGGCACACAGCCTTACTTTCACGCAATGGGCAGATGCAGCGCTTCCAGCCGTGTGAAAAGTGGAAGAAGAGCTCCTGCTCCGGCGACAGATCCTCTGAAGTGCCTCAGTCAGGCACCTTAGACTGTAGGCACCTTAGATAAGGCACGTCAAGTGGCTCAAGACATGATAGTGGCAGTACTACCTTCATCTGTACACTGCTGCTTGGGGCATGGACGTTGGCTGAGAATATGGGGGAGTTTATGCCAGACGTTTAAACAGATGACCTTGAATTTCCCTTTAATGGTTCAAGCTTTTCTATCCAGATACATATGCTCAACAAGAAAAAGACAAGAGCCCAAATGGTGAAATGTATACATTTCTCCCTTAAGCTGCAGCCGAGCCAGGTACATCTCAGCAGCATAGGCTGCCCTTTTCATCAAAAAACATGGGTGGCTTCAGATGGTTTCATGACCAAAGC
This sequence comes from Ambystoma mexicanum, assembly GCF_040938575.1. Taxonomy (NCBI): domain Eukaryota; kingdom Metazoa; phylum Chordata; class Amphibia; order Caudata; family Ambystomatidae; genus Ambystoma; species Ambystoma mexicanum. The sequence goes on from NC_090922.1 coordinate 1,305,334,072, forward strand.
CAACAGATGGTCAAGTCCTCTAGTGTCACCCATAAGAAGCACCCACATCCCTCACCAGATCTTACATTGTCAGGGACATGAGGCATAGGATCTGCTGCACTCGCTAGAGGACAGAGTCCGCTATCACCTGAGCAGGTGGAAAGAGATAACCAGCAACACATAGGTTCTCTCATTGGTGGGCAGAGGCTATTGTCTTCCCATTCACCCCCTTCTACCATCTTCTTCTATTCTTCCTCTTCAGGAAATATATAAAACCTTCCACATTAAAGTAATAAATCATGTTCCACTCTCGGGGGAGAGGAGGTTGGGATTATTTTCAAGGTTCTTTGCTATTCCTAAAAAGAACACAGTGGGCCTTTGGGCATTTCTGGAACTCTTTTTTATTTTTTAAATTTCTTTTCTTATTTTCAAGATGATAACATCTTCCCACATAGGAACTTCCCTACACCCGGGTGACAGTCAGGCCGCTGCGGACCCTCAACAGATGCATCTACATGCGCCTATTTGACCCCCTCAATGGAATTTTGTCTGGTTCTTGATCAACGAAGACGAATTTCAATGTGCCCAGAGTTTTCACCAAGCTGATGGCTGCAGTGGCAGCTTTCCTTTGACTGAAGAGAATACGTTTATATTTTTACCTGGACGATTGGTTGGTCAGTGCGGTGTCACCAGAACAGGTATCCTCTATTCTGCAATACCTCTTAGAGCCTATGTTCATTCAGTTTAGGTTGTTCCTTCAATGTTAGAAAGGCCACCCCTGCTTCTTTGCAAACGCTGGAATTCATAGGGGTTTTTCTCGGAATCCAAAGTGGGAAAGATGTTCCTGACACAAGAGTAGGCCAGGGATGGGCTCGCCACAGTAACAACTTCCTGAACCTCGATCAAACTCTGTCATGGTGGTTTCAAACTATTTAGAACTGAAAGCGATATTTCTGGTGCTCCAAGCCTTACTGACACTGTTAAGATGCTCCATTGTATTAATCCTCATGGACAATGTAGTTACGATGTACTACCTAAACAAGCAAAGTGGCATGAAATCAGTTAGACTGTGCGCCTCAGCAAATCAGACCTGGGTTTGGGCTATGCAGAAAGCCATCGTGTTACATTACTGCAATGTAATCACTGGTTAACGTTTGATCCATCCACGAGTGGTAAATGGACCATGGGAAGCAATCTGTAAAATATCTATTTTGTACCCCATCAGCTTTTTGCAAATATTATTCCTTGGGCAGCCGCTTCAGAGCTGATGCCCAATGTCGGCCCTTTGAAACATTTTTGAGCCAGTTTCAGCTCATCCTGCCTGGGGTACAATGATATATGATACTCTTCAATATGTTTTAAGAGAAGAGGACAAAACATAAGAGTAAGGAAAAGTTACTCACCGTAGTGACGACTGTTCTTCTAGTAACTACGTCCCCTTTCCTCCATACTCCCTCCTTCCTTAAAGTACAGTTAGACCTCTGGGTCCTCTTCACAGATAACGGGGCTGGCAGGAATGAGCGTGGGGAGTGTTTGAATGGGCGTGGCTGCGCTTCACATGTGTCATCCACCTCTGTCTGCAGAAGAGCATGCAGTTGCTGTGCTTGGGCGCCTATCCTGTCTCCACCATGTGGGATCTCCTATAAGCATGGAGGAAAGGGGACTTTGGACTAGGAGTACAGTAGTGACTACAGTGAGCAACCTTTCCTCAGTAGAGGCCAATTATAAATCAATTTTCCATGTATCTGAATTAATAATGTATAGTAATATTTAGCATCATACTGAATCACAATCAACTGCTTCACGTGGTTACGTTTGTCTGATGTCAAGAAGGCAGTCTTGATAATGAGCAAATAGAATGTGATGGAACTCATCCAGTAACAAATGTGGTCAATGTAATAAGTGATGGACAAAAGGGCTTGTGTGTGATGATGTAATACCCCCAAAGAACAGTTGGGTAAAACACCTGCAGCCCATTCCGGAGACCGCCAACAGATCATACATAGGCCTATTCTGTTTGTTGAATGTCGTGGAAGTAGGTAGGCCTGAGAAAGTCTAAACACAACTGAATAATCATCCTGCAAAGAACAAAGCTATAGGACAGAGGCCTCAGATATATATACACAGATGACCGACTACTGATCATCATATTGTGCAATGACTGCAGAAGCATTCTATGGTACCACAAAAGTCCATCTTTGCTTAAAGGCGATACTCGACAGATTGAATGTAACTGTCCGCAAAAAAAGACATGGTATCTGGCCTAGCACAAACATCTGACTGGAGATGGTCTAGTATATAGTAGATGTATAAATATAACTGCCATTTAGAGGAAGCACATTTTCAATGACCGCCCTGGCGGAAATGTTGACAGCCTATGGAAATTTAGCTGAGATTAAAAGATGCGAGTGGATTGTTGAACCGCTTTGTATGCATCCTACTTTCATAGACTCATTCCATGGGGGTGTCGAAAGCTGAACAACCAAGTAGGTATGAGCTGGGCTGGCAGAGGCATGTTTTCTGGAGGACCCTGAATCTTTATAATGTATGTTTATATTGCTCTATAGAAAAAAAGGGCTCATATTTACCTCTGAATCCTCTGCCATGGGGTTACTTAGTCATCCCTGTGTCTGGATGAGGTGGTGGCAGGAGTCGTGGTCAGCCTGCCTTTTGCTTTTTGCTGTTCCTTGAATAAATTGGTGTTGGGTTGGTTTCACATTACCCTTGCTGTGTGTCTTTTGTGATGGGCATGGGCATCCTTCCTGTTTCTGCTTTGGTTCAACTCAAAGGTAAGTACTTGGACGAGGAAGAGGCATGTGGAGGAAATGCTCAGATTACTTACCGGTAATCTTCATTACTCCGAGTCCTACTCTTCCTCCCCCCAGTACAGACTTCCCTTTCCTTCCCTCCCGCCAGCTGGTTGAAGGTTCCCATGCCTGGGCTTTGGATCACTGCCTTGGTCTGGTTGGTTGGGAGGTTATACCTGCTGCGATGGGAGGTGCAGCCAGAGGAGGCTAGCATTGAGCACGGAACATACTCAAAGGTTACTACTGGGACGAGGAAGAGTAGCACTAGGAGTAATGAAAATTACCAGTAAGTAATGCGAGCATGTTTTGAAATTAATAGGACATGCATTGAATTGAATTTGACACCCACTGAAATGAATGTAACATCGATAGATATGAATCTAACACTGATTGAAATTACTGTGACATTCATTTAAATGGATATGACATGCATTGAAATGAATATGACAATCATTGAAATTAATATAACCTGGATTGAAATTCTTAAAACCACAGATTGAAATTTATGTAACATGTATTGGAATGGATAAGGTGCTCTAAATTGTGAATATAACACGCTGAGAAGCACATGACATAGTCAACCAATCATATTGTAGTGAAATGAAAACTGCAAAGCCTCCCACTGAATGCTGGTCACTCGTCTTTCTTTAAGGCTAGAGTTAAGAACTTAGATTTCTCTGTACATAGGGCCTCTGCACACTATGTATCTGTGTTTAGTACTGTTATTTGCACAACTGTCCTGGGCTCAGCTGCCTCAGCCTGACAGGGCTGGCAGCATGTGCGGTTGGAGGGTTTATCTTTTGTTGTGATCTTGGTGTTTTTGTTTAATGATATCTTTGGGCCTGGCCCGCTCGTTTGTTTGTTTTTTCCAAAGTGCTTTCTCTTTCTCCTGACTCCAAATACGGAATCAGCTCAGACCAGATAATCAAGCACTGCCATTTTCCCAAGTCACAGCTAGGCAGACACACACACAACGCCCGTGGCTCTGCAAGTTGTTAAGGGGCTCAGGTTGCATCAATCTTGCAACAAGCATGATGAAACATTTCCAACTCAAAGAGCTCGCAAAGCAGCAGTTACCTTGCAAATCTATGATAGTTAAAGTGAGCAACACAAAGCAACGATTTAAAGATTTGTTTATATCCATCATGACATGCAAAAACCAAAAATAAAAGTTGCGTTATATCACTAATAAAATGTTTTCCACATCATGAATAACAACGAGCTGGAGGTTTGTGACAAAGAATCTCCATATCTATCTGAGTTTATTACACAACTTATTTTATTGCATGTTTAAATCACTGAAAGTACAGTGGGCTTCAATACATTTTTCAGGTTGACGTTCAGGCATGGGAATGGGAACCTCCATCCTGCGGGCGGGAAGTGAAGTCCGTACTGGGGAGAGGAAGAGTAGGACTAGGAGTAATGAAGATTACCGGTAATCAATCTGAGCATTACCTCCACGTCCCGCTTCCTCATCCAAGTACTTACCTTTGAGTTGTACAAAAGCAGAAACAGAAAGGACACCCTTGCCCATCACAAAAGACACATACAGCAAGGGTAATGTGCAACCCACCCACCACCAATTTATTTAAGGACAGCAAAAAGCAAAAGGCAGTCTGACCATGACTCCTGCCACCACCTCATCCAGACACAGCCTCCAGAACACCCAAACCAAAGGAAGTAGACAGGGGCCCCTTCACGTTGAGTTGGTAATGCCGAATGAATGTGTTGGGTGTAGCCCATGTGTAATCTCAGCAAATGTCCAACAAAGGATCCCCCCACAGGTGTGCCCAGGAGGCAGCCAGCCCTCTCGTGGACTGACCTTGGACCCCCCCTGCAGGACAGAGGTCTGCAGACTCCTAGGCCTGCAAAATCAAAGATTTAATCGACCGACTCATCATTGGAGTGGAAGCCCAGCGACCCAAATCCCCCGCCCCAGAGGTGACTAAGAGATGATCAGTGAGATGAAATTACTCAGTCCAGGACATATAAGGTAAGATCGCTCACTTGACATCCAGACAATGTCAAGCCTCCTCCTCAGTAGAGGGCAAAGCAGGAAAGAAAGCCGGGAGAACCACCTCATGCAACCAATAGAAACAATGAGGGGTCACAGCACAGCACCAGCACCTCCTCTTGGACCACCAGAAATGAAGGCCTATGCAAGAGGGCCCCAATTACCCCCAAACATTGAGCCGAAGTAATGGCAGTCAGGAAGGTTGTCTTCAGCGTCAACCACTTCAGCTCCATCTCCTCCAGGGGCTCAAATGGAGCCTTCTGCATCATGACAGAACTAAAGGAAAGTCTCACGGGGGATCCCCAACCGGGTCCACAGAACGACAATCTGCTACAGCTTTTGAAGATCCTCGAGACCAGAGACCTTCCTCCGAGCCAGAGGGGACCAGCAAACCCGGAAATCTCGAATGGCCGCCAAGTGAGAACAGAGAGTAGAGACCGCCAACCTCTTCTCAACTCTTGATGAAGAAATTTCGAAATGGGAGGCCGCACTCCAGTCCCAGGACATCCTCCGGGGAACACCAAGCCAGAAAATGTGCCCAATGATGGTCAAAGGACTTAAGTGTAGAGGACTGGCACGCCCTCAGGACTGTCCCAGCCACAACAGCAGAAAGGCCGAACTGTGCACTGATGAACTTTAGAGTCTGAGAAGGGTACAAGTGAGATTTCAGAAAATTGAGCAAGAAACCCCACCTGCACAGGGCCCGACAGACTAGTCAAAGAAAAGCCATCCTGGAGCCAAGAACCGGCCTTGATCAACGAGTCATCCAAGTAAGGGTACACCTGAACTCCGGACAGGTGTAAGGAAGCTTGGTGGCCACCAAGAGAGACCTGCAAGCTCTGCCGCCAGCTCCCACCAAATTACTGATGCTCAGCGCAGGGCACGGAATCCCTCGGCCCTAAGCCAGCAGAATGGCCAACTTCCGGAGGCCGACAAGGACACCCTGCTTGCTCTTGGCTACCGGACTCCATCTGCCAGAACCCACAGCGTCGCAGGGGGCCTAGCAGGCATCCCTACACCTGGGCAACCTCCAAGCCCTGCAGAGGAGCCGTTGAGTGAGGACTGCCAGCCGTTGCCCCTCCTGCCCAGCACAGAGAGGATTCACCAGTTCTGGCAGGAATGAAAGAACTGCTGTGGGCTGGTTGGTTGGGAGGTTGTACCTCTTGGTAGCTGAGGGGCCAGAGGAGGCCAGCTTGAAAAGTTCAAGTAAGCGCGGAACCAACTCAAACGTAAGTACTAGGACGAGGAAGAGGGATGTGGAGGTAACGTCTTATTCATTCTAATGCATGTTATATTAATTTCAATGCATGTTATATTCACTTCAATGTGTGTCATATTCATTTCAATGGGTTTCATAATTGTTTTATTGGATGTCCTATTCACTTGAACATGTGTCGTGTTTACTTTGTGTGTCTTATTTATTTAATTGTATGTCCTATTCTTTTCAGTGCATGTTATATTCACTTCAATCTGTGTCGTATTCATTTCAGTGCATGTCTCGATCATTACAATAGATGTTATATTCATTCCAATTCATGCTACATTCACTTTAATGTGTGTCGTATTCATTCCAATGGGTGTTGTATTCACTTCAATGTGTCAGATTGATTTCAATGGGTGTCATAGTAATTCAAACGTATGTTATATGCATTTCAATGCATGATTAATTCACTCTGTGTCCTACTCATTTCAATTCATGTCATATTCATTCCAATGCATGTTATATGCATTTCAATGCACGTTTCATTCACTTCAACGTGTGTCCTATTCATTTCAATGAGTGTCATATTCATTCCAATGCATGTTTCATTCACTTCAATTCGTCATATTAATTTCAATGGGTGTCATATTAATTTCAATGGGTGTCATATTCATTCCAATTAATGTTATATTCATTTCAATGCATTTTACATTCTCTTCAATGTGTGTCATATTAATTTCAATGTGTGTCATATTCATACCAATGCATGTTCTATTCATTTCAATGGGAGTCATATTCATCCCAATCCATGTTGTATTCACTTCAACGTGGGTCATATTCATTTCAATTGGTGTCTTATTCATTCCAATGCATGTCTTATTCATTTCAATGCATGTTTTACTCATTCCAATGCATATATATTCATTTCAATGTGTGTCATATTCATTTCAATGTGTGTCATATTCATTTCAGTGGGTGTCATATGCATTCCATTGCATGTCATACTCACTTCAATGTAGGTCATATTCATTTCAATGGGCGTTCTATTAATTTCAATGCATGTCTTATTCGTTGAATTTCAATGCATGTCATACTCATTTCAATACATGTCGTACTCATTTCAATGCATACCTATTTCAATGCAGGTTGTATTCATTTCAATATGCCACATTCATAAAGGTGTAATTTTGACCTGAACGGCTTCCCATAAGTACCCTCAATGCTTTTAATAGAAAGTCTAGCCCACTCTGGAGATTTCTCCTGCACTAGTTAGATAAAGGTTGCCTCAATTATAATTCCACTTTTAATCCATTGAGGACCAGGTAATTTGCCTGTATGCACGTGGGATTATTTTGTGGGCAGTCAGAAATGTGAGCAAGGCCTTCACGATGAAGGTGAGATTGCTTGCTTTTCTGTCTATGGTAGTGTTAGCTGTGTGTTATCTAAGCAGAGTTTTAAACAGAGATGATGTACACATATCGCCAGCTAACCGCGACACATGGGAATTGATAGAATAGGAAAGGAGAATAACACCCGGTCAAATAAGAAATCTCATATCTTTCCCTGCTGAGTGATGTCCAGTCTGTACACGGAGGTGTATGGGACACAGAAATGACTGGTTAATCTGCCCAAACATATGTGATGAATAACTGTGCTAAGGTAGCCAACGATTCTTAAAGCATTTGCACTGATACCATGATGCCTCAAGCCTTGCGCCTCAACAGGCCCTGCCAGAAATCCTGTGTACTTCCTTCATGTAGCACTTGCACTGTGACTGTGTTTGAATCTCTGTGCACTATTAGATCCAATTTAAACCATCAGTCGTACTCCATGCGATTTCCAATTGCAGTGAGTCATTGGTCACATTTGTCATGGAGTTCTCAACATATAATCCTTAATTCTTGGAAACTAGCAATTTTTCACAAAGATTGGGAAAGTAACTGTTATGTACAGAACATTAAAAAGACTGGCAGTTTGAGGACACTTTTTAATACACAGTTTATGCAATGCTACATATTTTGGGGAATGTATACATTCAATTAAAATAATCTGCTAATGATTCTCATTTATAGTTAGTGGATATGGTGCCTCAGTCCCATTACAGCATTCTGCTGGCTTTTTTGGTTACTGCTGCTACAGATTTCTTTTACCTGCTTCAGAAACGTGCACACGATTGGAACAGGTCAACTGAGCCCAGTACCAGATTAACTGGGCACAATGAACCATATGATTCTGGTAAAAAATGTGCTTTAAATATTTGGAAATATTAGCTGGCAGTGGTTTTGTTTAACATTATTTTTTATTAAAACATATATTTTAATTGAAATGCTAAATCCACATTAGTAAAATAAATCCCCTGGTAAAGTTGATACACCAGCTTTCAATAACCTTAATTTCAAGATAAAGCTTTCATAATACATTTTCAACATTTGTAATTATTTAATCAACATCAACGTTAATGGCCACACTTGTGTCTCTCGCAAAAGTCACAACTCAACAAAGAAGAAAAAAAAGATAGAAATGATGTCAATCTTGTTTCTAATAAAGCTCCCTTGATCCAGCACATCAGCTCTGCATAGAACAAGGATATTCAAAAGTTATTGAATGACAAGTCTCACTTCGCGAAGAGAATTGCATAGCAGCTGGAATAAAATGTTTGCTCTATGTGCTCTTTAAATGCTGATGGATGACAGATTACAAGCAAAAAATGATCTTTCAAATTCAAGGTGAGGGGACAGACATGTGAGGCGGACAACTTTGTAAAGAGTTTTCAACTTTTGCCGTTTTATTAAATAAAACGGGTTGAATGAACCCCTCACTATCCCTACCCTAACAAGGATTTCCCTGCCTAAAGTAAACTAATGGGACCTCTCTAACCAAGGGATATCTACCCCTCACACTTATACAACAATCAAAGCAAAAAGGTATTATATGGCACCTCAATTCAACAGATATACTTACAACATAGCCTGGTTGACACTAGTTATCTCCACAGTTCAAAGGAAACATAAGGAAATCTAATTGAACACAAAGTTCTGTTGTTTCTATTAAGTAGCTCGACAAAGTCATAAGCTCTCACCCCTCCTGGAATAAGAACTGTCTTAAAGTATCTTGGAAAAAAGTCATAAACTCTCCTAGAATAAGAACGTGTTTACATCTTTGGCAACAACAAATAGTTTGGTCAGAATGGTCTGCTTCAAAAATAACTGCAGGAAGAATTGTAACTTTTCTTCAGTCAGCTTTCACAATTCTTCCCCAAATGTCATAACTCGGCATGTTGTTTTCTAATTGTACCAATCTTCAGCCCGAGCACCTTCTACCCACTGGCATATCCTTTTACCAGGTTTCTTCTGGGCAATCACTTCTTGCCCTATGGGTATACTTGCCTGGCCGTCTATTTCTTCAGAACCGAAACAGAGAAGTGCTTCAATGATATATTTCACAGTAGAATAACACCAGCTTCAATGGTTTTCTTTAGTATAAACATTTTAACATTCACATTGATCCTCATTAGGACCTCTCCACAAACAATGCTCATCTCCCTCTGGATAACTCCATAAGGGCTGCCTGTTTGACACCTTTCTTTCCCTTCTGCATCAGTACCGAAAATAATGTTCAGGATAAAATCTTTACCTGCTTCTGCCTTGGCTGAAGCACTGTGAATTTATATCAACCACACAGATAGGTACCCCAGCACCTGAGTTACAACCTTTATAATCCTGTGGGTTTCCGTCATTCTCCACTTGTGTTTGGCAACCTTTGTTAAAGTGATTTTTGCCTGTTTCTCAAGGTCTTTTGGCTTGGGTATTGGTGGTATGCCCGGGTTTCTTATAAGGCCTCCCCACCTGGTGGTTGGCGTTTGCCCAAACTCACATTTTCATTTCTAGGTTTCGTTTGATTGAATATCAGCCACTCTTGCAAGTTTGCAGCAGTTTGTTATTTGTAAGATTTATGAGCTTGCCCTTGTAAATTGGCAAGAGTTTGGTATTTGTGATGCTTATTAGCTTGTTCTTGTACGTTAACAACAGTTCAGTATTTGTAATATTGCTTAATTTGCCTTTTACTCGTTCGCGAGGGATCCTGCCTGCGCAGAACACGCGGCCTGCACTGGAGCGCCCCAGAGTCACTCGCTTGGCTCAGACTCACCGGGTAAGTCGCTTCCAGGTGCTCCTCTCCGTGTTTGCAGGACTGCTGAAACCGTGGCCTCTCCCGACCCGGTGCACCTTCTCTTTTCGGTCGCCCAGCCGCCTCCACCATGCAGATTTAGAGTCACTCTGACCCTCGAGAGTCTCCGGTGCAACTACGTCCGCTTCCTGCTAAGAAAGCTCTGCACAACGTAGTCTTCCTGGGTAAGCGTTTCTACCCCATGCTTCAGTTTGGGATAGTAAAGGCATAGACCCTCTCAGGACGTGCACCGGTCCCAGCGTTTTCTGGCTCATCTTCTTCTTCTTCCCCCCAGCATGCACAGCCTTGTCCAATTCCTCTTCTACTGCTTCTCCTGCTTCCTCTGCTTCCATATTAACTGCACCAGAGGGGGCCATTTAAGCCTCCCAGTCTCCCTCAGGTGTAGGCCATTCTTGTTAATTAGCTGACCACTTCTACATCTTTGTTCCTCTGCACCCCTCTTCCTCGTCCCAGTACTGAGGACATTATGGTACTTGAAGTCTCTAATGAATAAGTCTGTTTTCTTAACTTCTTCTACTCTACAAACTTAATTTCCACTTTCTGCAACATTTAACAAAGGGATATTGCAAGAGTCAGTCATAAGGCAGGTTTGAGAAGAGGAACATGGATCTTTGGTCTTAAGACTTCCTTTACTATACAACTTCTTCTTGTTAGGTTTTTGGGAGCTAGGGGACTTTGTAACCATTTCTTGGGTTATAACAGGATGTGTGTTACTTTAAACACTATTGGGTTCATGGCTGAATTCGTTCACATTCAGATGATCTCCTTTTGGGGCATTAGAATTATGATGACAACAAATATTGCATACTGTGGTATTGGTAGGATGTCATCTTGAAAAGAGATTAAATACTGTACCTCATCCAATAGTTATCTCTCACTCCCCTTTTCTCCTCTTGTGTGATCCTCCCGCAAGATCAGGATCAGGAAGCATCTGCCTTTCCCTGGCCATCCTGGAGGATACTTTAGGTAGGGCTTCAGTGAAGGATCCATCACATCACACATTAAATTACAAACATTTGTAGCCCAGGGATCGCATCTCTCCAGGACTGAAATCTCTGCACTGGCTCCCAGTGGCTGCGAGGATTAAGTTAAAAACCCTCTGCACCGTCCACAAGGCCTTCTGGGGCCTGGGGCCTCAGTACCTTCAACTCTCTCTTCCTAAATATCTTCCTTCTCGAGCTCTTCACTCATCCGCCTCCAACTCCCTCAGGGTGAGTCGCTTCGCCAAGCAACGAGTTGGTGGTAGATCTCTTTCCTCGGCTGGTGCCTCCCTCTGGAACAGCCCCCCTGCCTCCCTTGAACTTGAGGAGAACCATCTCCGGTTCCGGAAGCACCTCAAAACTTTTCTCTTTGCTTCTGCTTTTTCTCCTCCTCTCTTTTGCTGACCTCCTAGCTGTAACTGAAATTCCACTGGCTACCTGGACACCCTCTGATCTCTGGACCAAGTCCCTCCCCCACCAGCGTCTCACACCTGCACTGCCCACCTGGCAACCCCCGCACTTGGGGACTGTTCCGTATTACAGTCCCCCTCCTAGCCCTTGACACCTGATGTCTGCACTTACCCATGCACTTGCCACATGCTGGCCGCTACTTACTTAGTGTTATCATCTTTTGCCATGCACTTGCGCGATCTGAATGATACCTGGCCTAGTAGGATCGTTATCCATCCTCCCTTGGTTCCCCTCCCTTGCTTCATCATGCCTTGAAACACTTGTGTATAGGCGCGTTATAAATGCCTTATCATATCATATATTATACATAACTCAGATATTCCGTGGAATGCACCGCTTGAAAGTCAAACCTGATTCTTCAGTAACACATGGCAAGTGAGCATATTGGGAAACGTTCAAACATTGCTACCTTTTTTTAGATGGAAGATATTTCTCACTGGTCTATGCTGGGAGAAGGGAGGCTTATTTTATCTACAAATGCCTCTCAAGGCCATGTGGTAGCACCAAGCTCCTCACTCCAGTCACTTTTAGGATGCGCCTCAGTTTCCACTGTCTTCATCTCTGCGTCTCAGCCGTCCTTCAGTGGTTACAGTCTTTGGCTCTGATCAAGGCCAGTCACTGGGAGACACTTCTCCAGCAGGTTCTAACTTGGCAGGGGCATGTGACTCCGACAGGTTTTTACCTCCAGTGGAGTGGAGCCCAGTTTTAGGGACTACGTGGCCCCTCTTATCACAGTGTCTAGATGCGTTTTCGGTCCCTCAGGAGGTTCTTCAAGGGAGGATTTCTTTTCGTGAGTTTCCAGGATCTCATGCACTGTAACCCTATGGAGTAGTATTTCAAAGGCTTTTATGTGGGAGGTTCTAATGCCAGATGTGCCTCAGCCAAGGTCTAGTGTGTGCTCAACTGTCTATCCCCAAGTAACATCCCCTCAGGCTTGTGGATTGGTGCCCGTCTCGGCTCCAACAATGCCACACATGAAGACTGTATCGCCACTACTACCAACACCCCCTTTTCTGCCACTGCTGCCTCGTATAATTTCACTGCCACCAATATCTTAGTAGCCTCCGCGAACTAAGGATCGACCTCCCCTATTGCCTCCACTTCCTCCTGGGCAGAGGATGATCCAAGGGAGGTAAATCTTTCAGTGGATGACATAGTGGAGGTTCCTGTGTTGTTGAAAGCCTATCATGAGAGTTCAGGTATCCATTTGTGACCCAATGTGGTAGGGTGCACTGCCACAGAAGTCCGTTTTGGTTTCACCAATGGCTAAAAAATTGGAGGTTTGTTTGTTTGTTATTTGTAATGCGCGTCAGACCCAAAGGTATCAGGGCACAGCAGTTACAAGACAGTGCGAAGCTTAGTTACAAAGAATCAAAAATGTGATACATTAATTACAAAGCAGGGTATACCGCTATTTACAGGTATTACAAGACATTATGTACAAAGTTATAGTTGCCTCCACAGGGTAACATATGGTAAATCATGAGTGAAATACATTACTTATAATGGCAGAATATACAAATATTTACAAATGTTATAGATAAAGTACACCAGGCAGAGGTTACAAGCTGGTGGTAGCCAGTGGTCGCTATTAGTTACAATTCAGTTGCACAGGCAGAGGGTTATACATCATGTGAATTAATGGTCGTTGGATTTCAGCCACAGGATAGTGTTGGTTCTGAAGTTCAGATAAGACTGGTCTATTCTCAGTGTAGGAGGCAAGGAGTTCCATAGTTTAGCCGCTTTAACAGGAAAACTGTTACCTCCAATCGTGGATAGTTTAAATCTAGGGATGGACAAGCAATCCCTGTTTGCTGATCTGGTGGGTCTTAGGGATGTCTGTTTATGGAATCTCTCAGAAGAAAGATAGGGGCGGCATTATTAAGAGATTTATGGGTAAGCGACAACGTTTTTAGGAGGATTTTGGCGTTAGTTCAGAGCCAGTTATTCTGTCGTCTACTCTCACAGATGTGGTTTCTTATGGAAATACCTAATGCCACTCTCAGGGCATTGTTTTGTAAGGTTTGGATTCTTCTAATGATGGATTTGTTGGAACCTATGTACAGGGAGTTGCAATAATCCAAGCGGTACAGGATGAGGGCTCTGGCCAGGATGGTACAGCTGTTATTAGAGAGAAATGGCTTACCTCATCTGATAAGTTTGCACATGTAGGCCGCAGAGGACGCTAACATGTTGACCTGTTTGGAGAATGAGAGCGTAGAGTCGAGATAAAAACCTAATGTTTTTACCTCCTATGCTACCTTAATGAGGTTTCCGTCGATTATAAATGAGGAGTAGTCAAGACCCAGTTTTTTTAAGTTAGTAAGGGTATTCAGGATGATGAGTTCTGTTTTATCATCATTCAGGCATAGACCGTGCGTGGCCATCCATGCCTGGATGATGATGTACACTCTGTTCACCAAGGCCAAATCCTTGTCATAATCCCCTGAAAGTGGGAGGAGGATCTGGGTATCATCTGCTTAATTAGTGTAGGTGATACCAAGATGGTCCAGATCATCGAAAAGGGGCTTGGTGAAGATATTGTACAGTTTGGGCGAAATGTAGGACCCCTGTGGTACGCAGCAAGTGATGGGTATGGGGTCTGCCACTGCAGAGGGCGAGAAGACCCTCCTAGTTCTGCCACTTAAGAAAGATCTAATCCAAGTTATGGCGTCTTTAGAGATGTGTGCTGCTGTGGCGAGATGGTTACATTGTATTGTATGATCCACCAAATCGAACGCAGCTGAGAGGTCCAGGAGGAGGAGCAAGGCTGATTTGCCACTGTCTGTAAGCTCTCATCGACTTGGGTCTTTGAGATCAATGAGGGCAGTCTCTGTTCCATGTTGTGGGCGGAAGCCTGATTGTCTAGCTCCTAGCAGGTGGTGTAAGTCGAAATATTTTTGTATTTGCGTGTAGGCCACTTTGTCTAATATTTTTAGAAGAAAAGGGTCTGTTGTTATTGGCCTATAGTTGGTACGTGTTGAGGGATCTAAAGTCATTTTTTTTAAGAGTGGGAGTACCCTTGATTGTTTGAGGTTAGTGGGGATAGTGCCGCTGGCAAAGGAAGCATTGATGAGCTTGGATATGAAAGGTGATAGGTCTTGAGCCGCATCCTTAATGAGCTGTGCAGGGCAGAGATCGCCCTGACAATTGGATGGTTTGAAGGACAGAATCATTCTTTCCACCTCAAGGATAGATACTTTGGAGAAGTATAATCGGGTAGGTTGGGCTTCGGCTGTGTTCCCAGTTATTTTGGGTGATGGTGGGTTCTTTAAAGAATCTTTTTTTTGGGATATTTTATTTTGTAAGGTAGATACTTTATTAGCAAGTGCCAGTTGGATGTCTTAGCACCATTTTTTTAATCTTTATTAAAAGTGTCTGGTATAGCGATGGGAGTCTCTAATTTGTTGAGAATAGTAAATAATTCTTTCATATTGGAGTTAGCTTGGGAGATACGAGTGTCGTAGGATGTCCGTTTAGCTAGACAGATTTCATTTTTGTAGAGGGATGAGAGTTTGGTGAGCCTTCATTTGTTGGCTTCCGTGGGTGGTATTTTCCAGGCAGCCTCGCAGTTTCTTTTTTGTTGTCTTGGGTTTTTTAGGAATGGTGTGAACCATTTGTTCAGATGGTTTTTTGGCTTACTTGGTCTGAGTTTAAGGGGGGGCGGTCTGGTCCAGGGAGGAGGCTATCATTTTGTTATATTCCTCAACCAAGCTCTCTGGGTCAGCACTGTCAGGAAGAGAGTTAAGGGTAGGGAGTAAGGCAGGGATAAGCCTATCCGCTGTGATACTCTTTTTGTTTGTGGTTAGTGTAGGTGGAGCCATCGGGGCAGGTGTGGGCTGGGGTCTATTGGTGGAGAGCGTAAATGAGAGTAGGTAGTGGTCGGTCCAGGCTAGCGGTGAGATGGAGAGGATTTTGGCATGGCAATTGTGGTCTGCCACCCAATCTAGTATTCTACCTTTGTTGTGGGTGGGGGTTGTGCTTCTTTGGGTGAAACCTAGTTCTAATAGAATATTTGCCGTTGCCAGGGCAGGCTGATCCGAAGGGTCAGTGAAACTCAGATTAAGGTCACCTGATTGTAGTACTTGCGTTGAGCTTTTGGGGTTATTAGCTAATTGTATTAATGTCTTCCTCAAATGTCCCAGTTGGGCCCGGGGGGCGATATATCAAGTGGATATTAAGGGTTTGAGAGTTAAATAAAGGTACTTTGACTGATTATACTTCACACGATTGAATGTCGTAAGGGGGGCTAATCTCATAGAGAGGCTGCATTTGCAGATAATGGCAATACCTCCTCCTCTAGTCCCTTGTCTGTCTTGTCTCAAGATAGTATAACCGTTGGGGATTGCTAGCATAAGCATAGGGCCTGCTGCGGCATGTAGCCAAGCTTCGGTGATGGCGAGGAAGTCTAGGTTCTCCCTTAGAATCAGGTCGGTAATCTCTGTGGCATGAGCTACTAGGGATCTAGAATTTATTAGAGCTCCTTTAATAGGTGGGCTAGTGAGAGCTGTAGTTACTGGGTGGGAAGTTGACTGGTCTTTAGGATTCAAGTGCTGGACTATGCAGCTTATTGTCTTAGGAGGGCAGGTATGTGCTAACTCGGTACTTACAGGCATTAGGCCAGGCAAGGTTTTAGGTGTCCTTTTTCCTATAGAGATGGGTATCGAGCTTCTAGGGGGTTCATACATTTTGGCTAGTCTGGCTCTAAGACGAGTGTTCCTAGATTCCGTTGTAAAAGGGTTACTCGGAGTTTGGTGTGGAGAGTCATCCATAACTAAAGGCTGTTTAGTTATCGTGTTGTTGGGCAGGTCGGGGGGTGTCATGGTAGGTAAGTCCCCAAGGGCCAGTGTGTGACGTCTAGCAAGGCAGAGTGTGAAACTCAATATAAGTAATGAAATGCAAATAATTTGGCTGGTAGCTGTAGTGAACATGCTGAAGCTTAGTGAGAAAGTTGAGAGGAGCTGTACATGTAGCATGTAAGATATTGGCAATGTACTTGAGTGGCATGCAAAGGCTGGCACTGTTAGTTACTGTGTGAACTTATTTCAGCAGAAGCTGATATTCAGGCAGAACGCAGAGTCGTATTATGACAAGGAGGACACATGATGGCAGCGGTAACGTAGAGAGAGTGGATGTAGGAGTAGTACCTACATAAATTCATACGCATACAGCGGAAGTGCATGTATTTATATATGCTGGTGCGGTATATAATAGGCAGCAGATAGAGGGGTATACACTAATACCATGTTAATGGATGTTGGCAAAAAGATGCAGATTGCTGTGAAAAGGTTCACAAAAAAAGCGTATCATGCAGGTACTCAGAGTAAATAGTCATAGTAAAGATAGTAGCGTGAGTATTGTAGTGATGATTCCAAGCTTATATGCATACCATACAGGATTACCTTATTTCAAGGCAGTGGTGCTGAAGGTATGTTCAATAGGGAGAGGGGGTGGTGTTGGAGAAAGGTTCCTGGCCAAGGCTTACAGCGCCTCGGTCGGCCTCAGTCAGGCACCTTAGACTGCACGTTCGAGTGCACCGGCTTCGCCTACCCGACGATCCTGATTGGCTGAAATAATGGCAACTGGCCAATCAGCACATAAGGGTAGAGGGCAGGCTGTGGTCCGATGTGGAGAAAGCAGTGGTCATCTTGGGGCAGTGATTCCCTCGTGGTTAACTATGCGCACGGGGATCACTATTCAAATCGTGGCGATCAATGGGGCATCAGAGATATAGCACAGTTTGGGTGCTGCAGTGCTGTGAAATGTAGCACGTAGTGGCGCAAATTGTAAAAATAATACGTCAGTGGCGAGGCGTGAGTAGGGCCAGGGCACACAGCCTTACTTTCACGCAATGGGCAGATGCAGCGCTTCCAGCCGTGTGAAAAGTGGAAGAAGAGCTCCTGCTCCGGCGACAGATCCTCTGAAGTGCCTCAGTCAGGCACCTTAGACTGTAGGCACCTTAGATAAGGCACGTCAAGTGGCTCAAGACATGATAGTGGCAGTACTACCTTCATCTGTACACTGCTGCTTGGGGCATGGACGTTGGCTGAGAATATGGGGGAGTTTATGCCAGACGTTTAAACAGATGACCTTGAATTTCCCTTTAATGGTTCAAGCTTTTCTATCCAGATACATATGCTCAACAAGAAAAAGACAAGAGCCCAAATGGTGAAATGTATACATTTCTCCCTTAAGCTGCAGCCGAGCCAGGTACATCTCAGCAGCATAGGCTGCCCTTTTCATCAAAAAACATGGGTGGCTTCAGATGGTTTCATGACCAAAGCCCAACAGATGGTCAAGTCCTCTAGTGTCACCCATAAGAAGCACCCACATCCCTCACCAGATCTTACATTGTCAGGGACATGAGGCATAGGATCTGCTGCACTCGCTAGAGGACAGAGTCCGCTATCACCTGAGCAGGTGGAAAGAGATAACCAGCAACACATAGGTTCTCTCATTGGTGGGCAGAGGCTATTGTCTTCCCATTCACCCCCTTCTACCATCTTCTTCTATTCTTCCTCTTCAGGAAATATATAAAACCTTCCACATTAAAGTAATAAATCATGTTCCACTCTCGGGGGAGAGGAGGTTGGGATTATTTTCAAGGTTCTTTGCTATTCCTAAAAAGAACACAGTGGGCCTTTGGGCATTTCTGGAACTCTTTTTTTTTTAAAATTTCTTTTCTTATTTTCAAGATGATAACATCTTCCCACATAGGAACTTCCCTACACCCGGGTGGCAGTCAGGCCGCTGCGGACCCTCAACAGATGCATCTACATGCGCCTATTTGACCCCCTCAATGGAATTTTGTCTGGTTCTTGATCAACGAAGACGAATTTCAATGTGCCCAGAGTTTTCACCAAGCTGATGGCTGCAGTGGCAGCTTTCCTTTGACTGAAGAGAATACGTTTATATTTTTACCTGGACGATTGGTTGGTCAGTGCGGTGTCACCAGAACAGGTATCCTCTATTCTGCAATACCTCTTAGAGCCTATGTTCATTCAGTTTAGGTTGTTCCTTCAATGTTAGAAAGGCCACCCCTGCTTCTTTGCAAACGCTGGAATTCATAGGGGTTTTTCTCGGAATCCAAAGTGGGAAAGGTGTTCCTGACACAAGAGTAGGCCAGGGATGGGCTCGCCACAGTAACAACTTCCTGAACCTCGATCAAACTCTGTCATGGTGGTTTCAAACTATTTAGAACTGAAAGCGATATTTCTGGTGCTCCAAGCCTTACTGACACTGTTAAGATGCTCCATTGTATTAATCCTCATGGACAATGTAGTTACGATGTACTACCTAAACAAGCAAAGTGGCATGAAATCAGTTAGACTGTGCGCCTCAGCAAATCAGACCTGGGTTTGGGCTATGCAGAAAGCCATCGTGTTACATTACTGCAATGTAATCACTGGTTAACGTTTGATCCATCCACGAGTGGTAAATGGACCATGGGAAGCAATCTGTAAAATATCTATTTTGTACCCCATCAGCTTTTTGCAAATATTATTCCTTGGGCAGCCGCTTCAGAGCTGATGCCCAATGTCGGCCCTTTGAAACATTTTTGAGCCAGTTTCAGCTCATCCTGCCTGGGGTACAATGATATATGATACTCTTCAATATGTTTTAAGGGAAGAGGACAAAACATAAGAGTAAGGAAAAGTTACTCACCGTAGTGACGACTGTTCTTCTAGTAACTACGTCCCCTTTCCTCCATACTCCCTCCTTCCTTAAAGTACAGTTAGACCTCTGGGTCCTCTTCACAGATAACGGGACTGGCAGGAATGAGCGTGGGGAGTGTTTGAATGGGCGTGGCTGCGCTTCACATGTGTCATCCACCTCTGTCTGCAGAAGAGCAAGCAGTTGCTGTGCTTGGGCGCCTATCCTGTCTCCACCATGTGGGATCTCCTATAAGCATGGAGGAAAGGGGACTTTGGACTAGGAGTACAGTAGTGACTACAGTGAGCAACCTTTCCTCAGTAGAGGCCAATTATAAATCAATTTTCCATGTATCTGAATTAATAATGTATAGTAATATTTAGCATCATACTGAATCACAATCAACTGCTTCACGTGGTTACGTTTGTCTGATGTCAAGAAGGCAGTCTTGATAATGAGCAAATAGAATGTGATGGAACTCATCCAGTAACAAATGTTGTCAATGTAATAAGTGATGGACAAAAGGGCTTGTGTGTGATGATGTAATACCCCCAAAGAACAGTTGGGTAAAACACTGCAGCCCATTCCGGAGACCGCCAACAGATCATACATAGGCCTATTCTGTTTGTTGAATGTCGTGGAAGTAGGTAGGCCTGAGAAAGTCTAAACACAACTGAATAATCATCCTGCAAAGAACAAAGCTATAGGACAGAGGCCTCAGATATATATACACAGATGACCGACTACTGATCATCATATTGTGCAATGACTGCAGAAGCATTCTATGGTACCACAAAAGTCCATCTTTGCTTAAAGGCGATACTCGACAGATTGAATGTAACTGTCCGCAAAAAAAGACATGGTATCTGGCCTAGCACAAACATCTGACTGGAGATGGTCTAGTATATAGTAGATGTATAAATATAACTGCCATTTAGAGGAAGCACATTTTCAATGACCGCCCTGGCGGAAATGTTGACAGCCTATGGAAATTTAGCTGAGATTAAAAGATGCGAGTGGATTGTTGAACCGCTTTGTATGCATCCTACTTTCATAGACTCATTCCATGGGGGTGTCGAAAGCTGAACAACCAAGTAGGTATGAGCTGGGCTGGCAGAGGCATGTTTTCTGGAGGACCCTGAATCTTTATAATGTATGTTTATAATGTTTATATTGCTCTATAGAAAAAAAGGGCTCATATTTACCTCTGAATCCTCTGCCATGGGGTTACTTAGTCATCCCTGTTTTAGAAGATTTGGGCTTAGTAAAATGATGTGCCGCAGCATCCAAGTCTTATGCTGGGATGCCTGTTAAAATGGGGTGACAATCTTTGTCTGTTTATCATTTACTGGCTAGTTCTATGTCTGTTGTGTTGTCATTCCATTTCAGGCATTTTTAAAATATGGAGTGGTGACTTTTAATGAAATGCTATGTTGTGTAACGAGCTCTAAATAATAAACCTTTCTATTAAAACCGTTTGTAGTTTTTAAAAATAGCTTGACTGAAACAGTTTTCTGTTGTCTAGTGATGCACCATATTTGAAAAATAATAATAGCTGTTGCACTATTCTTTACTTGTTCTAGCCCTTGAACATATAGAAGGACAACTTCAAACGGAAGAATTTAAAGTGAGTATAAACCTATTTCAGAAGGTATTCCCCCTTTACTTGACCTGAAAAACCACTTCTACACTACTTCTTCTATATTTACTTCATCTTCTTCATGTATTTACTTCTTACCTTTACTTCGTCTGCATCTTCACATTTTCAAGGTGGCAATGGATATGGTAAGGTTAGGGTTACAGGAGTCTACCTCTGTAATGACAAAGTGAATGACAGAAGAAGAGAAGACAGACGAAGTATAGGTATGAAGAGGTAAAGTAAAGGTAAAGTATGAAGAGGTAAATATCACCGAGTGAATGTATGGCAAAGGGAATGCTGAAGAAGTAAAGACATACATCATTTGTCAGAGTTGGGAACAGTTCACCTGTCCTCATGCTTTGATTTTGTTTCCAACAAGTACCCCAATGGATGTTGGGTGCTAGTCTAAGGGTGGGGGAAAGTTAGATGTAATTAACCCCTTGTGTACATTATTGACCTCCACTTAGCCAATGTGAATATTTGGATTGCAGTCAGTAGATTATGTTATAGATGTATTGCAAACATTCTGACAGCAGCAGGTGCTGTCACAAACTACAAGGATATACGAATTCTCTTTCAAAACTCACTTTCAAATTCTCTGAAGGTTAAGCTGAAAAGGGTAAATAAATAGATATTTTACACAAATAAACATTAAAGTAAAGCAAATGTTTGTTTCAACATTCTAACCTCAGTGTTCTAGAAATTATGCAAGGAAAACTTTACACAGGTTTCAATTTGATCATATTAAGGTATTTGACTTAACTGTTATTACCAATACAAATATAATCATGACATGAGTATTTTTTATTTCTTTTCCATTTTGTTGAGTTTTCACTGTTTTATTAAGGTTGGAGCAAGGTTTTTTTGTTTTTTTTTGTTTTATTGATTTTTACAGAAACGTAAATAAAAACTTAACACAGCAAAATCCTATACAACTCAATGACCGTCACATTCCAACATGTCCTAAACTCTACCCCAACGTTCCCCCACCTTGCCTTTCCACACCCACCCAGTTCCCACCCCCCCTACCTTGCCTGTATCGCACTTGTACATACACGCACTACATTCCAAACATTTAGGAGCCCTTTGCGCTCTTCGGGTCAATTCGCCTCTACCTCTTCCGTGGCTGCCTTGGTGAACACTGTCTGTAACAAAACTTCCCATTCCGTGATTCCCACCGTGGCTTCCTCGTGTCCCCTCCCACCACCCCCCTCCATGCTACTGTTTCGGCCGCTCCCCACCTATGCAGGTCTCTCCACCATTCCTCCACTCCAGGGCCTCTGGGCGATTTCCAGGCCATAGCAATTCTACATTTTGCCAGGATACACACAAGGTTCTTCATTTTAGAAACATGTTTCAGGCCTATGGGGTGTGAAAAACAAAGCGCATCCAATTCCACTCCTCTTTTTTGTAGTCTATTTGCGACCTCCTGCAAATAGTCCTGCAAATACTGGCCCGCCAATGGCCACGCCCAAAACATATGAAACATCCCTGCGTCTATCGTATTGCACCTAGGACATCCTTGTACTGCCGCCCCTGGAAACCCTAATATCCGCGGAGGCGTCATATATGCCCTATGCGTCACCAGTAGTTGTATGAACTGTAGTCGCGCACCTTCTTATGGGATCCCAGTATCCTCCCCCATTGCGCTTCTCTGAAGGCTACACCTAGATCCTCTTCCTATTTGCCCCTTGTCACTAGAGGGGGGGGCAGGCCCATCAGACACTAGAAGGTCATATATTTGCGTTATAGTATGCACTCCCTCTGCTATGTCATATAGGATATCTACTATCGAATGTTTCTCTAGTAGTTCGCTGTATGCGGGCCACCTACGCCATACCTCTCTTAATAGTACTATATAGCATATATTGGCCGGTGTGAATGCCCGTCTGTCCTGCCAGCTCTAAGAAAGGTATGAAAGCGGTGTCTTGCAACAATTCCCCTATGGTGGCCACCCCGCAGGCTTCCCAGTATGTATGTATAACCAATCTTGGCTAAGTCGAAGATGACACTATCAAGACCAAAGGAATTTGCACCGAAAATGGGTCCCTCAGCCCCATCACTGGCAGGGCCCTGTCACATACTTTCACCCCCAGCGACACCAGGTGTGGTTATTGGCTGCCGGAAGGCTTACTAGCCCACAGTAACTCCTTTAGATAATAGCACTGCCCCGTGGATTGCAACATCAATGTGTCCGAGGTAGAGTCCTCTGCAAGCCAATCCACAAAAAATTGCAACTGCCCTGCTATATTATATAATTCGAAATGCAGGATCCTAATACCCCTCACCGCATACGGCCTGTATAGTGATGACAACGTTATTCTTTTCCGCCCATTTTGCCACAGGAAGCTTCTGCAGACACCCTCCAGGGCCTTAAAAAAAGATCTAGGTATATGAAACAGGACATTCACAAAGAAGTATAATAGTCTGCGCAATACCACCATCTTCAGCAAGGCCGCCCTACCCATCACAGAGAGAGGTAGTTTAGCCCAGAACTTCATAGAGCCCTTGATGCCATCTTGGGCCTGTAGCATGTTGCATAAGTGTTCTTCCACTGGATCGAGGTATATATTAACTCCCAAATACCTGAACGTGCAAACTTTCCACTGCAGGGCGAGCACAGGCAGCAAGCTGCGTCCTATTTTGCTCAGTCACGCTATCAGGAATAATGCTGATTTGTCCATGCTAATTGTAATCTATGACAGATGCACAAAAAGTTCTGAGGCATCCAGCAACAGCTCCTGATTGTCCCCAAGGTTCTGAATATATAGTAGTGTGTCATCAGCGTTTAGGGATAACAAGTGTCTTGCCCCATCTATTTCGATTCCTGCCTCCCCATATTCTGTCCTGAGGTACTGGGCAATCGGTTCCATGGCGAGGAAATACGGCAGCAGTGATAATGGGCAGCCTTGCCTTGTACCTTTTTCTAATTCCCATGCTCCAGAAATACATCTGCCCATTTTAACCCTTGCCATCGATCTCGTATATACCAGTTGGATCCACCTAATGTATGTCTGCCCGAAGCCCAATCTGTGCAGAGTGGCATATAGCCAGTCCCATCTCACCGAATCAGACACTTTCACTGCATCCAGTGTAGCTATGGCACACGGCGTGTCCCAGGACGCCGTCCTATCTATCACATGATGGAATCTCATCAGGTTCCAGGCCACGCCTGGAACATAGCCTGTCTGATCCAGCTGCACTAACTTGTGTATCACCTTTTTTCATTCTGGTTCCTAATATGGGTGTCAATATCTTGTTATCCTGATTAAGCATTGAGAGGGGCCTGGAAGAGCTACATTCCGTTAGGGTTTTATGAGGGTTGAGGAGAGGTATAATTATGGATTGTCTCAGGCTAAGTGGAAGAACCCCCACCTCGTAAGAGTCATTGAAGTTATTAAGCAAGAGGTGGGGCAATACATGTGTTTATTCTTTATAGAATTCGCTAGGTAGCCCATCCGAGTCTGGCGTCGTCCCTGTCGGCAAACCCACAGTTGTATTGTGTATGTCCTCCACAGTGATGGGTGCCTCTAAGCTATCTCTCTCCTCCTGGGTCAATCCTGGGAGCGCAATCTACTCAAAAGCAGTAGGTGGGTGCTTGGTGTCGGGGGTCCCTCTTGGTACAGTTGTTGGTAAAATTCACGGAACGCACCATTAACCCTGTTTTGGGTGTGGCATAAGTTCCCTTGTCCTGTGTTTATCGAGTGTATGGGGCCTTGTTGCCCATCCTTCTTATATAACCAAGCTAGTAATCAGCCAGGCTTGTGCCCCTCTATATGCTGATCTCTGTGTATTTATCAAAACTATGTTTGCCCAGTCTCTCCCAACAATCCATGCATTTCTGTTTTAGTTCTCTAACCTTTGCATTTCTGTCTGGGTGTTGCTCTCGAGACTGCTCTAATTCCCTCAATTGTTCCTCAGTCAAGGCCAGTTGCCTGTTGATGTTTACTTGGACATTACTTGACCCCTCTATAGCGACCCCTCTAACCAACAACTTCAGTCCCTCCTAAAAAGTTCCAGCACTGGGTACACTGCCCAAATTGTACGAGACGCATTCAGTGATGTAGTCTTTAATGCAATCGCGAAATTGGAGATCTTGCAACGATTCACTCCTAAGCCTCCACGTGGGTATCGGGGCTCTGGCGGGCACACATTGCCACTGTAGGCGGAGCGGGGCATGATCCGACAAGACCCTACCATGAGACTGGGCAGGCGTGATGTGATGCACCAGGTCATTTCCCACAAAAAATGCATCTATCGTTGTATGTACTGCATGTGGCGCTGAAAAGTGTGAATAGTGTCTGGGGTTTGGGTGGAGGACTTTCCAGGCGTCTTCCAAAGCAAAGGAGTCCAGGAGCGTCTGTAATTCCCTGGCAGGCGGAGCTAGTTTAGTGTATTTAGTGTCTGACCTATCTAGGGTGGGATTTAGGGCACAGTTAAAGTCTCCCTGCATATCATATTACTATCCCTATAGGGTCCCAGCCATGAATAAAGAGTCTGGAAAAACTTAGAGAGGCTGTGATTAGGGGCATATGTGTTAACCAGACATGTGTCTTCTTGTTCCAGTAGGACCTGCACCAGCACCATCCTTCCCTCATTATCCGTTTTTATGTGAGTAACCTTGAAGGGTACCAAGGGCGCTATCCATATCAAAACCCCATGAGCAAAAGCGGAATACAGGGAACCAAATACTTTCCTTCTTCATTTGCTCGCTAAAAATTCTTCATGTTTACAGGGGCCTATTCTCTCCCTGTCAATCCACGCCTGCGCTTCCTCCGGGAGATCAAAGAACCAGGTCTTGTTTTTGTATAGACAAAAGATATATAAAGGGCGCCTGGCAGAGTCCTGATATCCCCAGGAGGGTACCTGTATACAAAATGCTAGGAATCAGGATGAAAGATCCATACGCAGCTATCTGGATAAAACACTATTTTATTTTGCCTCCAACCAATTTTTTGCACAGATGATAAAATTAAATATTTACATGACTTTCGATAAGCACGAAAGTAGTACGGACAGATGTTATTTTGAACACAGGAAATACAGATGTGTATCAACCTCTCTAGTATCGAGGTAAAATTTCCAAAGTAATGCACAAGTACAAAATACAAATAAGTAGGGACAAGATTCGACAAAGTTCTGCCCAGGACTGTATTAGGTCTGGGGTTGCTGAACAAGACGGTTTACACAACACTTTCTACAAACACATATACAACAGGGTTTTAACAGTTGTGTCACGGAACATCGACACTGAAGTGTTTCGGCCATGTGGGGCTGGGTAAGAGCCCGAAGTAGTGGTGGCCTTCATCAGGATGAATGCTGAGCGTGGTACTGTCCGTGTGAGTAATCGTCTGCTGTGGTTGCAGCTGTGGTGCTGTGCTTGGGAGTCCTTTATTATTTGCAGTACTGTGTGGTGCCCATGGCACTAAGGTGCATGGGCCGACTCAGAGGATTTCAGGTCCTTCAGGCTTGAAGATTTCGCCTGACCACCACTACTTCGGGCTCTTACCCAGCCCCACATGGCCGAAACACTTCAGTGTCGATGTAGCTGCGTATGGATCTTTAGGTCAGCATGTATTTCAAACCAGCAGCGCAGAACCTACTCTTAGCCGCTGAAAATTGTGCTCTGTTCTTCTGCACTCAAAACGTATAGTCTGGGTTAACTGGCAGGTCAGCTGAGGCTCTCTTCAATTCTCTGCCTTGTCTTGAATAAGCCAGTATTTTTTCCCTGTCCTTATAGTTCAGGACCTTAGCGATAATTGGTCTCGGGGGCGCCCACAGGTCGGGGGCCTAGTTGGTGCCCTGTGTGCGCTCTCGATAGTAAAGGCCTGTTTGAGCTTCCCAGGCCCGATTTCCTGAAGCAGCATGTTCTCTACATACGTTGTCAGGTCTGTGCCTTTTTCTTCCTCAGGCAGGCTTACTATGCGTATATTATTTCTCCGGGCCTGTCCTTCTGCTTCTTCTACTCTGTTCTCCAGAAGGCTAACCTTTTGCTGCAGAACATGGACATCCACTTGCGTACTTCGGATCTGCATGTTCTGGCGCAGCAATCCTATGTCTACTTTCACCGCTTCAATCTGTGTCCCCAATGTGGCCTTTAAATCCGCTTTGACCAGCATCACTTGGTTGTGTAACTCCATGGCGCCCCCTTCTTTCTCTAGCGCCAGTTCCATACCTCCCCCAGGTGCCTGCTGCTTGGACATGGCAAAGCTGTCCATGGTTGGTTGGTTTATTTTGGTTTTAGCCGGCTTGGGAGGCATTCTGTGAGCTTGACACCTTTCAGGAGGTCTTCAATCTCTTCCTGCATGATTGACGCTGCTGTTAGAGCCCTTGATTGTATATTGCTTCAGGCGCTGTGCTTATGAGCTCGTGCAATGGTCGATGGGCTCCTCGTGTGTGGTTCCCCGGGAAGGGGCTGACTCCGGGCCTCAGGTTCCTGAGGCTTCTCTGTATCCAGTGCTTTGCGCACCTGTGGAATTTACCCTGTGTTTACATCGTCAGGGTTTGTCTATCAGGCCCATGTCTAGAGCTTTAATGTTAGTGTTAAAGGTATTATTGTGTCTTTTTTAGTAACTGCTTCCAGCAAGCCGTTTACCTTGTTCTTTTTGGCTACTTCTGTTCCAGCACAAAAGGGGTCGTTCCTCAAAGCTCGCCACCTGGCTCGGGATCCCGCTGTCTCTCCTCCCTGCAGCGTTGAATCAGTCTGTGGACACTTGTCCTGGCCTCTTCAGACCCGATGTGGCAGGGGGGGTGCTCTTTGTTTCACCACTCGGCCGAGGTTTGTATATGCACTCCACTTACAGCTGCTGCTAATGGGCCACCTGTTAATCTTCTCCTCTTTCCGGTGCAGGCCTAGTGTGGCGGGGGCCGTACCCGCTATATCACTGCCCGGCCTGTGTTCATATATTTGCCCCTCTTGTAGCTGCTACCTTCTGGCAGCTTAATATCCCTTCCTTGCCATCTGGTGGCCCCTTACGGCTGAGGCCGTTATCTTATTTTCACCCCTCGGCCCGGATTACCTTGTTCACTTCCCTGGGCCGCTCATGTGTCCAGTACTCCGGACGCGAAAAGGCAGCACGCCACATATCCCTCACTGCCCCCTTGCGCACCTCTGGAGTAATGTCCTGCAGGCCTCCTGCCACCTTTTCTGGGTGATCCAATTTATGTCTCACTGTGTTGTCCGTTCTCCTAGCAGCTTCTGACCTCATTTAGCAGGGGCTGTTGGTATATTTTCACCACCCGGCCCAGGTCCTCTGTTCGTCTTTCCTGGCCGCTCCCCTCCTTCCTTGTACCCAGTGCTCCGAATGTGGCCAGTCAGCATGCCACGAAGCCCATGCGGCTCCTTTGTGTGCCTCTAAGGGATTTTTTAGCAACCATTCCGACCGCTTTGATGGGGTGAACCGGTTTACTGTCCACCTGCTTCCAGAGAGGGGTGGATCAGATGCACACCAGGGGGTCCGCGCAGCACTTGCCTTGCATGGCCGCAGTGTCCCTGTGTCTTCCAGTAGCCGCTTCACTTTGCTCCTCTGCTGAACGAGCCCGGTCTCCAGCGTCCCTCCTTCGTTGCACCAGGTCCTCGCTCCCACCACAGCGATCGTGTCTTTCGCCTGCCGTCTTTTCTTTCCTCAAGGTCTCTAGACCACAGCAACACTTCGCTTGAACGCGGGACACGGCAATGATATTTGCAGTTGGGATTGATCCCCGTTATTACACTTCCAGTAATGATCAAGAGAAATAAAGTTGGATAAGCCCTGATTTGAGAAAGGCACCTTGCCGAAACACGTGTAATCCATAGGGCAGATCAATTAAACTTTCTTATCACACAACAGCAATTGGACTTAGTCTCCAGCATAAATTTTTTTCTGGCGCAGTAATAAGGTGTGACCACAGCAGCCTGGTTTCCTAATTAAACAAACAGAGTTGAGGAACTCGAAGTCTCCGTTCTATGGCACACCAATGCGACAGTGCACATTTTTGCATTTAATCAGGTCGCAAGGGTTCTAAGTGATATCAACCCAAAAGTTCCTTCAAAATCTGTTATATTTGCTTTATGTAAGCTTGTCTTTTTGTCAGATCTTGTAGGATCGGACAGGAGTAGTCCCAGAAGCCGACCTACTCCATTGGCTGCTAGCCACGCCTCCAACTGCCGGAGTAGTTATCACCATGGATAACTGCGTTTTTCTAATGTATGGTCCTGGCCCTCTTCTCAGGCCATTAACTGTGTAGCTGGTCAGTAATCCTGTGATGATGACCCCCTAGGAAGCCTTGAAGGCTAAATTACAAGCTATTTCATGAATGGCATCATATATTCTGTTAATGTACAACACCTGTTCATTTGACATTCTATGGTCGGATGTAAAATAACATACCATCCTAGGCACATCCTAGCAGGGATGTCAATTCCCTAAAATGCCAGGGTAGCAGAAGTGGCGTCGCACACTGAATGAGATGAAACAAAGTGGTCATATGACCTTTGACCCAGATGACATCACATGAAAAAACATCACATGACATTCAACCCAAACGATATCACCTAACGTGAGTGGCTGGTGTAAAGAAAATTTACATAAACTTACATATGATCAAATGCCAAACCAGTACTAATGCAGACATAAGACTTTATTAGGAACCAACCACATTTGAACTACATTGCTGCTGTGATATGCCATGGAGGGGGTCATGTTATGGCGGCGGTAACCTCATTTGAACCATCATAGGCCAGAGGCACTGCATGCTTATGCCGCTACAGCCTTACATGGCCATTTGCTGCCATCTTATACCAATGAAAGCTGCACATTTCAGGTCTAGAAATGATGTTCCAAGTAAAGCCCCACATTCCCAGATGCTGCCACAATATAGTATGCCAAATGTAGCCTGTTTGAGGCTACTGCTATCTTATGTCTTGTGGCGGGTCAGAAGAAGGACCCAGGCTCTTTTTAGATATTTCTGAATAGGTGTTTATTAAAGAAAAAGGTTAATGCCTATCTTTCCCTACTTCTATGGGGCTTGCCTACCTAACAAACTTGCTATGGTGCTTGCCAGTCATCCGTGAATGTCTTATAAGAATCTGTCCACTGTCTCAAACTAACGCTGACTGCCCCTACCACTATATTAAGAACTAAGCACAGTAGAATGGCTCCCTTCTCCTGGGTCCTTGCTCCTTGCAAAGATATGTTCAATAACTGATCTTCAAATAGTTCTTCAACTAGTTCTTTGTAACTTCTTTGTTAGTTCCTACAGTTCTTTTAGTACTTCTTTACTCTTTTGATTCCTCTCAACATCTCTTCTCTTGTTGGAATCTATTCTTTCTTGGTTACTTTCTTCCTTAATTCTATTTCCAAAAGTTTTTCTTCCCTTTTCCCAGGGTACATTTATCCAAGCTTTCTGAGATTGTCTTTTGAGTTGTCTTTCTCTTGCAGGTTATTTCCTTTGGATAGTTATACATTTCTTGTTGTGACTGGAACATGTATGATTACTCTCATAATGCTTATCCACCAGTTCTTTCTCTTTTTGGATTACACTCTCAAATGTCTTCACTGGGACAAGTAGCAATGGTTTCATAATGATTTTCCTCCTCTCCTCTTGTTCTTAGTATTATCTCGACTGTGACAAGTATAAGTACTCTAACAATCTCCTTTTATTCTTCTGATTCTCCTGGCTGCTTCCTGGTTGTCTTGACTGTGATGAATGTGAATATTCTGATAAGGATTCTCATTCACTTCTCTCCTTCCCACATATTTTCATTATATGGACTGGGACGAGTATGAATGTTCATATAAAGGTTTTCATTCACTTCTTCCTCCCAGTCTCTTGCTTTCCCTGTTATATGTTTCTTTTGGGGATAACGTCACTGGCGTACCGTTTTGTTCGGGTTCACTTTTCTGTTTCACTCATCCACAGCCTTTTCCTCTTCCAACCTCTTGTTCTGTCTCTTCCTTCCTGACGGTTTGTTACTCGGTCTCATCCGCGTAGTTGTATCAGCGTGGTTGCTAGTATCTCTGTTCCACCACTGGCTCTCAGTGGCAATGCCATCGTTTACTGTTCTGCTTTCTCTCCAGCTTGACAGCCTGTTTGAAACTCGCAGGCTCTCCAGAGTTTCCAGTCTCCTCCCGTTGCAGAGGTGACGTAGACGTGGGCCTTCCCTGGCTTACCTTCTTCTTTCTTGCTCTCTCTTGTGACCTCTTGTTCGTTATTCATCATCTTCGTCTCAGTAAAATAAAGTTCTTCCCTTAAAGGGATAGTTTCAATTTCTGTTTCACAATAACACATATTGGTTCCTCCTTCGTATAAGTCCTTTTGGGGCATGGTTGAAGAGGTAAATGCCTCATGGGATTCGGGGGGAGGGGCCTTCCCCTTTGGGAGAAGTGGCAAATGCCTGCAATTCGTTAGTCTGTTATAGCTTTACGGCCTATGTCCAGTCAAAATATATTAGTTATAGCTTTATGTAATAGCTTTATGTATCCAGTTGCTACTACCATATGCCAAGGGCATCCTCAAATATCCAGATACCACTCAATGTTAGTTAATGACTCATACACATGGTATGGCCACCATAGGTAAGGGAGAGCCTCACATGACTAATTGCTGCCATAACAGGTAAAGTGCAGCCTCAAATGCCTCAGTAATGCCATTCAGTGCCATTTATGAAAGGTATGAGGTACTACATGTACAGCCTCGTGTATAATTGATTCCACCATGTGCTAAGCCGAGCCTCAAATGATCCAACCACCACATAGTTATTTAAGGGCCGTCTCTGTGAAATACTTGGAAAAAAAAAGGTTTTTCCATCCTCGTTTGGGGATGGCCTCATGGACACACCAACTCTTAAAGACATTCAAGGTTTTTAACAACAGTGCCAGGGTTCTATTATTTTTGTACAAAAGGACCGTCTTTTATTCTCTCATCTAGATTCAGGATGGTCACTAGTGATCGGTAAGCACTACTTTCTACAAACTGTCTGATTCCAGATGTTGGCCTATAGGCGGACGCCTTATCTATCTAAACTCCCTCAGGGAACAGTCTCGAAGGCCCCTGCTCTTAAGATTAGCCAAGATGGAGTTTCAGGGGATTTCTGCCCTCCAGAAGCTTAGGCCCAAGTTGGTCTTACCCTCCCATGCTCTATCTGTCCTCTTACTACTATCCTCCCTACACTCCACCCACGGTCTCTCCTTCCTTTCCCTGATGCTCTTTACTGCCCCCACTGCCATCTCTCTCTCTCTACTTCCTACCTCCACCCACTGATTTCACTTCCTACTTCTCTCTCTTTCTCTCAGTCTTTTGGTCCTCCTTCTCTTCTCTTGACTTCACCCAAACAATCCACACTTTTGTGCTTACTGTCCTCCTTTTTATCCTGTGTGACGAATTGAGGGAATTCATCCCTTCTCCCCAAGGGGGACCCCCTGTGAGGCTAGTGAGGTGAGCCCGCTCCGCAACACCCTGCCTAAGGGAGAGACTCACCCTTAGGGGACAAGGACTCCCGTTCTTGTGAGGAACTCCCTAACCCACTCCACATGGTGGCATATATGGGACTATCTAATAACCAAAATAATTGCAAGTATCAAGACTTGACTGGAGAGAAAGTTAACTTATGCCATTACCAGGAAGAAAGAGAAGTTGTCTCTTTAAATAAAAATCTCCAATTACCTCTGACGAGTAGGTTGAAGAGGGAGGACACGCTGAATGAGAAAGAGAGAGGGAGAAAGGCAGACACAGCAAGGGGAGGCCCCATGGAAGAATAACACCTGAAGAAGGTGAGGCTGAAGCAAACCGCAGAAAATGCAATGCTCAGAACTGCTCTGAGCAGGAGAAGGAAACACTGGTAACCCAGCCAAAAGTGAGAAACTGGGATGGCTGGACCACAAAACTCAGTGGTGGTGTGACCACGACGCAATCGTGGTCACACCGCAAACAACACCAAAACCACCCCAGGGAAGGAGCAGGAAATGGTCTGCATAGTGGGGCGGGGGATGGGGTGGATTTGGTGGGGACGAAGGGGGAAGAGAGGTGGGAAGGAGAGAGAGAGAGAAAAAAAAAAAGGTCCCAAGCATCTACGTGCCCCAGAGACATTCCACTGCAATACTGAAGGTAATGGGAAGACCGAGAAGCCAAAAGAGGCTTGTTATATAATCAGAGAGACTTGTCCCAGTATAAGTGATGAAAGCTTGAAAACAAACTTGTTGAAATTGAACTGTATTAATGCGATAAAAAGAATCATAGAAACCCCGAAGGAGAGCAAAAGCATTTGTATCACTAGCTTGGGTAGAGGGAAAAGTACCCTGCTATTCAAGAAGCAAAGAGTAGAACAAAACAGAGAGAGAAAACTGTCAACTGAAGTTCCAGAGAAGCCCTTAGGATAAACACTATATTCATTCCCATTTGTTAACTTCAGAAAGCTCGTTGAGTCGGATAATAGAAAACAATATATTTCTGCTTCAAGAAAGTTGTCTCTTAAATAACATTTTTGTGGATGGTGTGAGAAACCTGAAGGTGTCTCCCTAGCTAGTCCCTGGGGATCTGTCATCCAGGTGGCCACGACATGGCCATTGCTATTGGATCTAGTTCCTAGGGGTGACCAGTGAAGGTGGATCACCTGAATGGGGGGTCCTGTGGGAGTGGGACACAGACGGTTGAGATGCCTTATCCCCCTTCTTTCAACACCTACCACGTAGAACATTCAAAACCTCTGCCCCTCCCTCCGACACACACACTTTTGCAGGACACACAAGAGAACAGACTAACACCAGAGCCGTTTACCTGGCATGTCCCAATACAAGGGTCAGGCAATTGATCAGAATCACACACACAACAGCCTTTTCCCTTCCCCACAGGGATAAAAGGTGGAGCAAGAGAGCACAGTATGAGCAAGGTAGACTGCACGACGAGACAGCTATCCAGACCCGGCAGTTCAAGAGGAGGAGAAAGGCGGTGAATATCGAGAGGCTAGCAAGGAGAGACGCAACTTGCCCTTTTTGACGCAGACCTGTGAAACCTCCACAGAAGGAAACGTAAGACTGAATACAAAAGCCCAAGTGTGTTGCAGCAGATGTCAACGGTACACAGAGCGTGTTGACGCTGATGAGCCAGAGCGAGGGAGACTCCTGCTTCCGGCCTTGAGTCGAGCTATGTGGAAAGCCAAGCAGTTCATCACAGCCAGTGAGTCGAAGGAGAACTGATCAGAACCGGGCTGTGGTGAATGAAAGTCGCAAAGTGGGAGAAGTTTAAAGAACTGTAAAATTGTAAAGGGTAGACCAGCTGCAGAAAGGCACCTGCACCACGTTGGTGTTGCTCCGAGAAACTCTGGTCGATCCCCTTCTGAGTGAAACTACAGATACCAGAAGGCTGTAGAAGAGCCGCCAAGATAAGTCAAAGTGGTCATACAGGAGGTCAAGCAAAATCCCTGTACAGCTGAAAGCCTTTAACCTAAGAACTATATAGAAAGCAAGGGAAGTGAATCCTGCAACATGAGAAAGCAAGGGAAGTGAATCCCGTAAACATGAAAGTAAATATGAATGTGAAGTTGGCAAGCAGGAAACCGGAAGAGAGATGCTGACGTGAAGGTGGCAAAGTCTGAAGTCCCAAGAAACACAGTGTTGACAAAGGTGAATCTGGCCGAGGGATGTCCACTGGAACTATTTAAAAAGACATTAAGATTGGTTAATAAAGGACAAACCATAGTGAACCCGGAGGAGGGATGCTGAAAGTAAAGAGGGATCAGCGCCCAGAAGAGGGGGACCCAGCGGTGAGGAATCCTCACCTGAAGTAAAACCAGGTAACACACTTTCTTTTTTGTTGAAAGAACTTTTGTTATTAAGCGCCAAACTCAGCGTTTCCTCCTTCCGAGGTCTATAAATGAGCACCACACACCGTGGGTAACAATAAGCAGCGCTCAGATACCTGAGGGTTTGTAGCGCTATATAAATGCCAAATTATTATTATTATTATTAAATACGCCAGGCCCTCGAAGGCAGGAGACTTTCAGGAGAAACCAGTCTTTGCCATTGACTGCCTTGATAGCTGCAAGTGGAACTGTCGTCTCGTGCTGGGGAAGCTCGAGAGTGTACTGTGCTCCAAGATCCCACTTTCTCCCCGTGCTCAAAACGTGGGTAAGGGAAACCCAAGCTAGCGCATCCTGAAATTATTTGTGAACACTTCTTTCTTTTCTTGAAAACCATCCCACACCCTTTTTGCATTAGTTGTAAGGTTTGGCAATAGGTTTTTTAGTATAGGGCCTTGTTATTTGACACAACCCCACAAGGACTGCCTTATTTTCATTTGATGGTTGACGCATGCCCCCATCTTTGATTTAGGTTTAGTATAATGCTTTTTTCCAACGTGCATACAGTTTAATAAACACAGAATTGTTTTGACATATGCTTAGAATATACTTGAGATTTGCATTTGTTAAGTTGTTCACTTGGTTGGGTTCTGACTTCATATGATGGGGAACTTGTTTGCTATAGCGTAATGTAGTACAACTGTTTTGTCCTTTTTTTTTTTTCTTTTCTTTTCTTTTTTTTTACTGTAAATTACATGTAGCATTTTTGTAGCTTTTATGCCTCTATGTGGATACACTATGTTGGATGGGTTTTGTGGGTTTACTTGGAGAGTTCCATATGTTAGCTAGGTTAGAGGGTTTGTTTGATGAGAAGGAACTTAATGATGATACTGATTTTACGGGCTCGGATCCTGGAGGAGATGGGTTGGAATATGCTATATGCGGGAGGGGGGCGCACTCGTGTGCAATCTGGAGGTTTCATCCAGATACTAATGTTTATTGATGGTTTGTGTTCGTATGTTTATCTTGTTTTGTCTTTGTGAATTGTTTGTCGCTGGAGATCCTCAACTGAATATTATGTTAAATCGGGTTGTTGGAAATTTAGGTACATGTGTCGCTGTTCATTTCAGTGCTGACTTGGAGTTCAATTGTTGGTGATCCT
This sequence comes from Ambystoma mexicanum, assembly GCF_040938575.1. Taxonomy (NCBI): domain Eukaryota; kingdom Metazoa; phylum Chordata; class Amphibia; order Caudata; family Ambystomatidae; genus Ambystoma; species Ambystoma mexicanum. The sequence goes on from NC_090922.1 coordinate 1,305,369,937, forward strand.
GTTTCGGATTGTTTGGTCTTTTGAGTAGGTTACTATAGGGAGATAGGTACATTGTCAGTGGTGACTTGGAATGTTAAGGGTTTGAATTGCCCGCGTAAGCGTAGGAAGGTTTTGGCGAGACTGTGGATGGCCAGAGCGGATGTTGTGTTCTTGCAAGAGACTCACCTGATGGATGAGGATAATCATCTTTTACTTAATTCAAGATTTCGTAGGCATTTTTCTAATTATTTGTCTAAATCGAGAGAGGTCAGCATCCTATTTAGGAAAGGTTTGCAATTCAGTGTTGATAAAGTGGTAATGGATGGAGAGGGTAGAATGATTTTTGTTGATACCCAGTGTTGTGGTATGAAGATCACATTAGGGTGTATATATGGGCCGTGTTCTCCGAGCAAGTGCTTTTTTGAGGACATTTCACGTTCACTCAGTGAAATGCATGGTGAGACGGTTATTTTAGGGGGAGACTTTAATTGTGTTAGAGATTATAAAATTGACCGTACTAGTCAATGTAGGTACACTAATTTTGGTATTTGTAAGGAATTTGATTTTTTTCTGCAGAAGTTCGGTTTAGTGGACGTCTGGAGGGAAGTTCATCCTTCTTCAAGGGAATTTACATTCTATTCTCCAGTGCATGATACGTTTTCTAGGATAGATTACATTTTGGTGTCTGATTCATTGTTGGATAAAACGATTGCTGTGAACATTAGGGAAAGAGAGATCTCAGACCATGCTCTTATGGACTTGCGGGTGGTTATGGATCGGGAGGTTCCCACATATATTAGGGGGCATCTTAAAGTAGGAGTTTTGGATGATAGGGAGGTTTGTGAGAGTATCCAGACGGTTATGGAGAGGTATTTTGAAGAGAATGAAGGGTCGACAGACTTCAGGACGGTGTGGGATAGTTTTAAGGCTGTATTAAGAGGGGAATTTATAAGCAAAATTGCACACTTGCAGATTAAGCATTTGAATGAATTGAAATGTATGGAAAATAGGCTTTCGGATTTGCAACGAATATATGCGCAATCAGGGATGGTTAAGGATAAAGATGAGATGTTACAGACTCGGAGATTGTTGGCTAGTAAGAATGACCTATTGACTGAGATGGGTATTTTTTATATGAAACAAAAATTCTGGGAATGTGGAGATAGGATTGGGAAAATGCTTGTTAATAAGTTGAAGGGTCTGACGGAGAAACCTTTTGTTCAAAGTCTTGTTGATGAGCGTGGTGATGTGGTAATGAAAAATATTGATATTTGTAAATGTTTTAAGGGATTTAATGAGAAATTGTATTCGGAGGATGTGTTTCCGTCTGAGGTGGAATTGGAAAGTTTCTTTGTGAATTTGGATCTTCCTAAGTTGTCGTTGTAGGAAAGCAGGAATTTAGAAATGGATATTAAGGTGGATGATGTTTTACTGGCTATTAAGCAGCTAGGAGTGGGTAAATCGCCAGGAATGGATGGTATTCCTGTTGAATTTTACAGGAAATTTGAGACTTATTTGGCTCCTATCTTATGTAGGTTGTTTAATCTGTTTATACATGAAGGTGATCTGTGCCAGTCGATGTGTGAAGCAATGATTACCTTGTTACTGAAAGAGGGGAAAGATCGGAAGAATTGTAGCAATTATCGTCCCATTTCATTACTAAATGTGGATGTGAAGATATTTGCTAAGATTATGGCTAATAGATTGGAAAAATGTATGGGGAAATTGATTCATACATCCCAAGTGGGGTTTTTGCGGGATAGATTTGGTTATGATAATATCAGAACTTAGATTGATATCATGAGTTTGAAACAGGAAGATCTATCAGATGCAGCATTGATTTTTATGGATGCTGAGAAAGCGTTTGATAGAGTGAGTTGGAGGTTTTTGCAGTTTACAATGAGGCAGATGGGATTTGGGAATGGATTTCTAGGGATAATCAGTTGTCTTCACAGTGGTGCCAAGGCTAGGATTTGGGTAAATGGTGTTTTTTCTGAAGCTTTTGGGTTGACTAGGGGAACTAGGCAGGGATGCCCGTTGTCACCCTACTTGTGTCACAAGTGCTGGGATATAACGGAGATTCCTCCAAATCAGATAAGTCTATGTCCACCTCCCCTTTCTCCTCACCTGTTTCTTCCAGAAGATTTCCTCGTCTGTAGGACTTGTCCTTTGGTCTTTTCTTCTTTGTGAAGAGATACGGTCGTCCGCGGGAAGAAGCCACCCTGATTCCCTGATAAACAGGGAAACAGCCGGCCCCTGTCCCGAAGATGCCAGGAAGAGAGGAAAAAAGCAGCCGCTTAAAAAAACCTCTCGCCGGATGTTGTTGATAACGAATAAGTGCCGGAGGAGTTGACTGGTGAGTCCGGAATGCAAGTGAAAACAGGAAAGTCTTTCCGAAGCAGTCAAGCTGTAGTATTTGAAGTTGTAGCAGGAGAAGCCCGGGGAACCGGGATGGAGGAACACACCACTGCCAGATACCGGAACGAGATCCGGAAAACAGGAAGGGATAGAGGAGCCCCGAAAGGCACGGGAATCGATAGAACGGAAAAAACAGGTAAATAAGGAAGGGGAAGAAGCAGTAGAAAGAAACACTGCTTTAGTTACAGAGTAAACCAGGCAACAGGCAAAAGTACTGGAAACACAGTAGCACGGCAACAAAGCGAAAGAAACAAAGTTGCAACGCACAGAGCCCAGAGAGGGGCGTGGTTAAATACGGAAACAAGAGAAAAGGCTAGACCGTTAAACCAGGAAGTGAAAGGAAAGACACACAGAAGAAAAAGACTAGACCGCCAAACCAGGAAGTGAAAGGAAAAACACACGGAACATCTAATGGCGCCGCCAACGCCAAGCCTTCCATAACCGCCAGCGACCACCAAAAGACGGCGGCATGACAGTATGCCCCCTACCAAGCGGCACCCCCCCCCGGTTTACCCGGGAACAGACAGTGAAACCGCTGAATCAATGCCGGAGCGTGAACATGAGACACCGGTTCCCAGGAGTCCTCTGAGTGTGGATATCCTTTCCAGTGGATGAGATACTCCAAGCGACCCTGATGATAGCGGGAGTCCCGAATGGAGGCCACCTCATACTCATCAGAAGGAATCACCTTGGGAAACGGATCACGTGGCAAAGAGCGAAGGTAGGGATCACCCTTGCATTCCCTAAGGAGGGAGGAATGAAACACCGGATGGAGACGGTGCATATGTTTTGGCAACTGGAGACGAAAAGCCACAGGATTGATCTGGCGAAGTATAGGGAAAGGACCCAGATAGCGGGGAGATAGTTTAGAGGGGTGTAGCCAACGAGGCAGAAACCTAGTAGACAACCAGACCTTGGTGCCCTTACGCCATGCCGGAACCGGCTGGCGCTTAAGGTTGCAGTAAGCTCGGTACCGGAGACTGCTAGCTCGCCAGCAACTCGTGGCAGACTTGTGAGCATCCGAGATACTGGTAAGTAGGGCATCAACAGATGGAGTTGTAGAAGGAGGAAAAGAGAGAGAAGGAATAAAGTTGGGATGGAAACCATAGGAACAAAAGAAAGGACTGAGACCAGTGGCACTGTGCTCTGCATTGTTATAGGCAAACTCCGCAGTAACCAACAGACTAACCCAATTGTCCTGTTGGGCATTAGCGAAACACCGAAGATATTGCTCCAGAGTGGCGTTTGTTCTTTCTGTCTGTCCATTGGTCTGTGGGTGGAAACCGGACGACAAAGCACGTTCCATACCCAGTCTTTCACAAAGTTCCTTCCAGAACTTCGAGGTGTACTGAGATCCCCTGTCAGAAATAATCTTGTCCGGGGTACCATGTAAGCGAAATATTTCTCTGGCAAACACAACCGCCATCTCAGCTGCAGTAGGGAGACCCGCCAAAGGAGTGAAATGTGCCATCTTAGTGAAGCAGTCGACCGTTACCATGATGCATGAACAACCTTCTGAAGGTGGCAGATCCACAATGAAATCTGTAGAAATAACGCTCCAGGGTCTCTTTGGAAGGTCCTGTTGTTGGAGATACCCTATTGCCTTTTGAGTGCTGTACTTGGACCGACAACATACCGGGCATGACTTGACGTAGGTTGTAACTTCTTTGGCCATCCCAGGCCACCAGAACCTGCGAAGAAGCAACTCCAAGGTGTTCTTTACACCTCTGTGTCCTGCTGTTGGATCATCATGGCACCATTTTAAAGCCGACTGACGGGTGAAACTGTCTGGTAGAAATAATCGTTGTTGTTGAAAACATAAACCACCTTGCATGGATAGATCCTTCGGAAGAGGGTAAGTGGACCGCGTGACCTTACGGACTCTGTCCAAGAATGACTCCACAGAACAGATCACTTTAACTTCTGGTAGCATGAGACTGGGAAATTCCTTCAGAACCCTGTCTGGAACTGGTCTTCTGGAAAGGGCATCAGCAAGTATGTTCTTGGAACCTGGTAAGTAAGTCAGTACGAAATCATATTGGGAGAAAAAATGTGCCCAGCGAGCTTGACGTGAGTTGACGCATTCCATCTTTTGCAGAACCTTAAGATTCTTATGATCTGTTCTGATTTCAAAAGGATGAGTAGCTCCCTGTAGGAGATGTCGCCATTCTTCGCATGCGGATTTCATTGCCAGTAGTTCTTTTTCTATCACCGAATAATGTGTTTGGCTGTTGTTCAGTGTTTTGGACATGTAGGCAACGGGATATTCTAACTCTTCATGTTCCTGTAGGAGAGCTGCCCCAATTGCTGCAGAAGAGGCGTCAGTTTCCACAATGAATCTTAGATTCTGATCTGGTTGATGAAGTACCGGGGCAGAACAGAATTCCTCCTTGAGAAGTTGGAAAGCCCGATTTGCCTCAGAAGACCAGGTAAAGGGCATGGATGACTTCTTTAGCAACCTTGTAATGGGTAGAACTCGATCCGAAAATCCTTGGATGAATTTGCGATAGAAATTGGCTAGACCTAAAAACCTTTGGACGTCTCTGATGGTATGAGGTGTTGGCCATTGCAAGATGGCGTCGATCTTAGCGGGATCCATGCGAATACCTTCTGAAGACAGGATAAAGCCAAGATAGTTGACCTCGGAGACCTGAAAAATGCACTTGTCAGCATTGGCCTTGAGTAGATTGTCTTGCAACCTTTGAAGGACTTGGTGGAGATGTTTAGTATGAAGTTGAGCGTCTCTAGAATACACCAAAATGTCGTCGAGGTAGACGACAGCACAATGAAAAAGTAGATCGGAGAAAATGCGATCCATGAATCTCTGAAATACAGATGGTGCATTGACAAGACCAAACGGCATAACACAATATTCATAGTGTCCGAAGGGAGTGCGAAAGGCCGTCTTCCATTCATCACCGGATCGTATCCTCAAAAGGTGGTAGGCTCTTCTTAAATCAATCTTTGAGAAGATCTTCGCCCCTTGAACAGCTTCTAGGATGTCTCCGATCAGTGGCATGGGATACCTATCTCTGAGAGTAACTTGGTTAAGACCCCTATAGTCAATGCAAGGGCGAAGTTCATCGGAACCTTTCTTTGGAACAAAAAAAAGTGAAGCCCCAGCAGGAGAAAACGAAGGTCGGATCAGGCCATGATGTGAATTAGCATCCAGGTATTCTTTAAGTGCCTTCTTTTCCTTAAGAGAAAGAGAAAACATCCTTCCAAAAGGTACAACAGCGTTGGGCTGGAGAACGATCTGACAATCCTCTGATCTATGAGGTGGTAACTTCTGAGGACCATCGTCCGTAAACACCTCCTGGTAGCGGAGATATTCTCTGGGGATACTGTTTACCTTTAGCACCTCCGAACTAGAGTCTAATTCCGGAAAAACATGAACCGTAGTATGTTGGGTCTGTGAGGAACATGAACTACGACAAAAGGCTGATGTAAATGACAGTTGATTCTTTGTCCAATCAATGGTCGGATTATGTTTCCGAAGCCACGAGACTCCCAGGATCAATGGAAAATGTGCTGCTCGGATGAGGTCAAATTGAATGGTTTCGTTGTGATGTAGGATCTTCATCTGCATAGGAGGTGTAGTATGAGTGATAAGGCCCGAGCTGAGTGGTCTGCCATCTACACCCTCCACCTTTTGATCCTCGTCTTTTTGCAAACGGTGAATGCCAACCTTTTCCGCCCAAACCAAATCCATAAAGCAACCGGCAGCACCACAGTCCAGTAGTGCTCAGGACTGCTGAGAGAGGCTTAACTCTACTCCAACTACCATAAGACGGTTGTCTTCTGTGGACGGCGTGGGTGTGACTGATAAAGAGACGAAGGGACCAGGAAATCCCCCTCGGTAACTTGTCCCGACTAGTTCCGAGGACTGGCGTTTCCCGAACGTCTGGGAGGCACGTTAGGACAGTCTCTAAGAATATGTTGATTGGATCCACAATACATACACAGGTTGTTCTCTCTGCGTCTTCTTCTTTCTTCCGGGGTGAGTGGCCCTCGGGTAGTTCCAATCTGCATTGGTTCCTCTTTCGACATACAGGTGGGAGAGGGAGAGGGAATCCCAGGATCAGGTGTAGCAGGAAATCCACATTGTTTTCGACGTTCAGACCGTCGTTCTGAGATGCGGAAGTCCAGCTGAATAACAGTAGACCACAAGTCGGTTAAAGTAGCTGGTCGGTTAACCCTTGCTAATTCGTCTTTAAGGTCCTCCCTTAATCCTCTGCGAAAGATGGTGTACTGAGCGTTCTCTTGCCAGCCTGCATCAGCAGCCACCCGTTTAAAACGGGAGATGTATGTCAGAAGGTCCGAACTTCCTTGTCGAATATCCAGTAACTGTTCACTGGCGACTACCGCAGACTCTTGCCTTTCAAAAGCCATTTTGAATTGGGCAGTGAACCCGGCATAATCTTGGAGTAAAGGGCTGGCACTGGTCACCAGAGGGGTAGCCCAAGAAAGGGCGTTACCCGTAAGGTTAGAAATTAGAAAACCTATGCGGGCTGAGTCTGAGGCATATGTTTGTGGTCTGAAAGTGAAATAGATTATGCATGCCTCCATGAACTCTTTGAATCTAGCTGGAGAGCCATCGTATTTACCGCAGGCTAAGGGCATGGGAGGCAGGTCACTCCGGGACTGTTCGAAGTGATCGACACGCTGCCTCAAAGCAGCGTTTTCGGCTTTCACAGTCTGTAATTCTAATGTCACATTCTGCATTGCAGTGAGCAAATCTTGGACCTGTTCCGAGATAGACATTGTGTTCTCTTCTGGGCGTTGCAAACTGTCACAAGTGCTGGGATATAACGGAGATTCCTCCAAATCAGATAAGTCTATGTCCACCTCCCCTTTCTCCTCACCTGTTTCTTCCAGAAGATTTCCTCGTCTGTAGGACTTGTCCTTTGGTCTTTTCTTCTTTGTGAAGAGATACGGTCGTCCGCGGGAAGAAGCCACCCTGATTCCCTGATAAACAGGGAAACAGCCGGCCCCTGTCCCGAAGATGCCAGGAAGAGAGGAAAAAAGCAGCCGCTTAAAAAAACCTCTCGCCGGATGTTGTTGATAACGAATAAGTGCCGGAGGAGTTGACTGGTGAGTCCGGAATGCAAGTGAAAACAGGAAAGTCTTTCCGAAGCAGTCAAGCTGTAGTATTTGAAGTTGTAGCAGGAGAAGCCCGGGGAACCGGGATGGAGGAACACACCACTGCCAGATACCGGAACGAGATCCGGAAAACAGGAAGGGATAGAGGAGCCCCGAAAGGCACGGGAATCGATAGAACAGAAAAAACAGGTAAATAAGGAAGGGGAAGAAGCAGTAGAAAGAAACACTGCTTTAGTTACTGAGTAAACCAGGCAACAGGCAAAAGTACTGGAAACACAGTAGCACGGCAACAAAGCGAAAGAAACAAAGTTGCAACGCACAGAGCCCAGAGAGGGGCGTGGTTAAATACGGAAACAAGAGAAAAGGCTAGACCGTTAAACCAGGAAGTGAAAGGAAAGACACACAGAAGAAAAAGACTAGACCGCCAAACCAGGAAGTGAAAGGAAAAACACACGGAACATCTAATGGCGCCGCCAACGCCAAGCCTTCCATAACCGCCAGCGACCACCAAAAGACGGCGGCATGACAACTTGTTCAATCTTGCTTTGGAGCCATTGTTGGCATATATACGTGGAGAGCGAAGTATTAGGGGCCTGGAATTTGGTAACGTGGAAGTTAAAGTCCTTTCATATGCAGATGACATGGTGGTGGTTCTTGCGGATCCTGAGCGAGGTAGGGTAGTATTGAAAAATATCTTTGATAGGATGAGTGGGTTATCGGTGCATAAAATTAATTGGGACAAAACGGAGGTGTTTCCAATCGCTAGTACTTGTGTGTGTGGTTACTTTTTGGATTGGCATTGTAAATGGACTACGTCCCATGTGAAATATTTGGGTTTTTATCTGACTAAGGATGTCAAAAAAATGGTGGAATTTAATGTAGGTAAATTGGTGGCTGCCTTGAGTAAGGATATTAGAAGATGGGAACGATTACCGATGGGGATTTGGGCTAAAGTCAATGCTATTAAGAGGACTCTTTTGCCAAAGATACTTTATGTTGTGCAATCTTTGCCTCTGAAATGTTCAAAAAGATGCTGGCTAGTATATATTGTGTTCTTCAGAACTTTCTGTGGGGGGATAAAAAGAGACCTAAGATTCCTAAGTTTATTTTGACACGTAGTACTAAAAATGGGGGTTTTGGGTACCCAGATTTGGAATGCTACTATAGAGGGTATATTTTGAAAAAGGCTGCATATTATTTTTCGATAGGGAGAGGACCGGAACCCTTGTGGGTGCTTATTGAAAGGTATAAATTGAATGGTTTTCCATTGCGTGCTGTTACCTCGATGGGATGTCTGCCTGGGAGGAGTAGTAGGTTTCCGACTATTGCGGTGACTAAAGAGGTTTTGGTGTGGTGGTTGAGTCTCTTTCAAGGGAACTTGTACTTACACTATGGAGCGTCATTTGGCTTAATCCGAGTTTACAATTAGCCAATAAAACCTTTTGTTGGAGGAGTTGGGTCTCAAAAGGGATTTTATGTATCAGTGATGTGGTGCGTGATGGTCGTATATTATCATTAGAGGAGTTGCAGAGGATGTTTCATTTGGCAGGGAGAGAGCTGAATAGGTGTGTGAAGTTGAAAGCTCTATTGAGTGAAAGATTGGCAATGCTGTCAGGTCCCTTGGAGGTGGTATTGGCGGGTCGTCAGATTCTTATGTCATCGCCGCGAATGGTATGCACTTATACTAGCTTGATGCCGATATGTTCTAAGGATGTTGATGCTGACAAGAGAGCATTGGAGAGGTGGAAACAGGAGTTGGGCTGTGATATTACGGAAAAGGAGAAGTAGGTTGAATTTATGTGGAATGTAGGTTATAGAAGTAGGTTGGATCTCAGGTTGAGATTGATTCATTTGAAAGTGTTAGGGCATCTGTATTGGACTCCATTGCGTATGTATAAGTTAGGATTGACTGCTGATGACCTGTGTTGGGGGTGTGGGAAGGAGAAGGGAACGTTGATTCATATGTTATGGTATTGTCCTCAGGTGTTAGAATTTTGGGTGGAAATGTTAGATAGGCTGGAGGCGATATTGACCATACATTTTCCCAGGATGCCTATGCAGGTGTTGCTGTTGTCGGGTAAGGGGCGTTGTGCGATTGCTCGTCAGTATGGACAATTGGTTGATAAAGCACTTGTGGTTTCAGTGAAGCAAATACTGATGGTGTGGAAGATGAGGAAGAAGCCCAGAGTGGAGAATTGGATTAATGATTTGTTGGTATTGTCAAACTTTGAGCGGGTGATGTTTGTGAGACAAGGAAAGGAAAATAAGTATTGAGATCTTTGGAAACCATTTACAGATTTATATGGTGACTATGTATCTGAGGATTAGTTGTTTCTATCGGATCCGACTATCTGATATTATTTATGTGCATCAGTTGAGGATTTCCCCCTGTTTTGTTTTTGTTATGTCTTATGTAGTTTGTGTGTGGTCTTTATGTTTTTGTAATGTTCTATGTTGCACTTATTGTTGAATTATTTTGAGATTAGGTGTTTTATTTTAGGAATAGTACAAAATGTGTCTTGTATTATCTGAAATGTTTCAATATTTATTTATGATTTGGACTTTTTTTTTGCTTCTGTACCTATTAAACACTGAGTGTTATGTTTAATACTCTGTTTGAACTTTTGATGATGTATAGTTTGGTTATTGTAAATCTTGAAAATAAATTAATTAAAAAAAAAAATAAATAAACACCCTTGAACTGTGATCACGTGTGTCTGTCGTTACTGTTGCCACCATGAGTTCCTTACAATGGCTACCATATTTATCAAACGCAAGCTAAGAACGGTGGATATGGAAGCCCTTATGGCAGCCTAGTGATAGGTGTCAGAAATGATCTAAGCGCCAGAAGAATTAAAATATTTCCACAAACTAACAATGTATTAGCAAGGGCCTTGATCCAACCTTCTCATCAAGGGTATATTTGTCATGAACATTTACAATCCCCCTGGTGAGGCTTCGACTGAGTAACTCTTCGAGACCCTGACTGAAATCTTTGTGGACTGTAGAGAGGGTGAAAACAAGGATATACTTATCCTGGGGAGTTATGTTAGCGCCCACTCTGTCTGCAATAGAAATGTATCTCCTGTGAGTAATGTTGCCAGCAAAAGTAAAATGTTGCGGCCCTAAACCAGCAAGCAGGGTCATTTGTGCCTTAACTATCTAAGCGGATGGGACCTCGTAATAATGAATGGTCACTCTAGGGGTGATGTGCCTGATAATTACACCTGATCTAGTGGCAATTGACTACTTTTTTTGTAAATAGAAAGATGATGCTCTATATTGAGAATCTACAAATTAGAGGGAATACATTCAGTGATCGCGCCACATACACCATGAACTGTAATTTTAAACTTCAATCACACATGTTAAAAAGACTAGGCGGTGTAAATTGGGTTTGGGTTATTCTGTATTATTACAACAATATGAGATGTTATGATTTGATTGCTATGTTCTGCTTTTGCAATATCGCTCATTGGATTACATGCGTTACTCTTCCTTTGTTTTTTACTTGTATCATATTTTGTTAACACTGTTGTATACTGCTTGTATTTGATGGATTGAAAATGATAAATTATTTTTAAAAAATGAAAGAAAAGAAAAGACTAGGCGATATAAGTGTAAATCATGCTGGCTCCTGTATTAGGTGGACAGTTTGAAACATTGATAAAACTGCTAGGTATACTAGTGGGCTGGACTATGAATGGTTGGAGAACTTATATTTAATGAATTTTGATGAAATTGAAAACTAGGTCCACGAATTTACAGCAGGGGTAGCTTGGCAGAAGGCCAACTACATATTACATGAGGCGAAGACATCTGCAATCTATGACAGCAAAATTAGAGACACTAAGAGGCAGATGCTCTAGTACATCCACCACATAACCAAATCCAGTAATAATATTACCTGGAAACTGAAATTAACAAGGAGGATTAAGAAACGTTATTATTACTGGATAAAGTGGTGGCGCATGTCAGGCAGCACCTCTCTGTGACAAAACAATGATTGCTGCATTAAAAACTAGAAACACGCTAAGTATTTGGCAAATATTGTGGACCGCTAAGGGGAAAAAAGTGGCCTTGTTGTTAATCCTATTAATGAATTCAAATGGGAAAAACATATCCACATTAACTATTGCCACAGAGAAATTGAAGGTAATAATGTCCTATACTATAACAAAGGGGACATAAGAATGCAAATAGCAAGAGAAGATATACTAGGACACATTCTTAAATGAAAATCATCTAGGGTCCACAGGCCAAAATGGGTTAGGTAATGTTGCATTAAAATGTGACCCAGAGACTTTGGCATCTATCCTCGAAGTTATTTTCATGAAGGTAATGGACTCTGGATGTATACTGAAAGCAAGCGTCCCCAAACAGCACGATCCTCCCCGCAATGAGAGACAATGAAGGACTCTCCCAAAATGGGAATAAGGCCAAGACAGAGTGCGGGTGAGCGTAAATGGGAGTTTATCAATCAGAATAGGGCATGCAAAGAACTCTGCAGACTCCGAGAGCGCTCTGTCTGACAATAGCAAAGACAGGCGTATATATTTACAAAAAACGTCATAAGAACCTACACACTATAGGGGGCACAAGTTCAAGGGGATTGGGTGGCGACGATTAACTATAGGTGCTGCTGCGATGTGGTTGGCTTTGGCTGGAAGACGTCACTGGTCAGCCTCGTGGGTTGGGCTGGGCCTGGCAGGGTGGCAGAGTTCATCCGGGCGGTGTTGTTGTGCCATCGCGGCCAGTGTCAGAGATGAATGTCTTTTCCTGACTTATTTGCCCTAGGCCATGCATACCGCAGTCATTCAGTCATTTCAATATTATTTTCTTTAGTAAATCTTTCAATAGGTTATACCACAGGTTAATGCAACACAGGAGGAATGCACCTTGTGAGGGGTCTGGAGGTAATACGTCAAGACATGGTTACCAGTGTCCTGTTGACTGGGGCCTTAGGTCAAGGGGCTAAGCTTCAGGGCCTGGGACGGACGGTACAGGTCTTTCTGCCTTGTTAGAAGTTGTTATGGATGTTCCGCTGTGTGTTGTCAAAGTGTTGGGTGTCCTGATTGCACAGGGCCATAAGTCTGAGATGGTCCGGTGGGTTGTGAGGTTTACGAGTGGGCGCGTGTGTTCAGGCAGAGGTTTACTGCTGTGCTGTAAATAATGCAGGTGGCAGGCGGCGGCCTTGGGTGCTACAGAGGGGGTTACAACTCTTTGAAGCGGCTCCAGTCTGGTTGGGGGAGGTAAAGCAGCGCGGCGCGGCCTCTGCTCTCATGCCTTGGCAGCCTTCGCAGGGTGGGAGGGGGAATGGCCTTGCACGTATTTCACAAAGGTATCTCCCTCGTGTGTTGCCGATTTAGGTAAAGACATCACAAACATTTGAACACTTTATAATACTTATTCAAAGCAATACAAAACCTACATTTAAACTTTGCTGGATGTGTCTCTATTATACCCAGTCTGAGCACCTTATTCATACATTATGTTTTAACAAGTACAGTATTTAGTTATATGCATATATATTTGCAATAAGTGAGGTAGAATTAGGATTGGTGGAGAACATAGAAAGTAACCCGCCACTGTTCGTGACGGTGGTGGCACATGTGGGACCTAGACATGCACACATAATATGCGCCTTCTCGTGCATCCTTCACATGGGCCCTTTGTATGGTTACATTCGTCTTCTTATGTCCTCTAGCAGCATTAGTTCAGTTATGGCGCAAGCCCATGGGGTGTAAGTTTCCCAGTGATACACGTAACAAATAGATTCCTGGTGCGTTCCTTTATTATTAGCACCCAACTGCAATGGTGTGGGCTCGCCATTGCTTATATCATGGAAGCATGCTTTCTTATGGTTATACATTTTACAGGTTTTTGTAATATGAGGGATTTTGTGGAAGAAAGCATACTTTGCGAGTGGTCTCAACATTAATATATAAAGACTGTCTGCCACCTGATGACTATTTTACTGTTCTTTTCATTGCCCAGGCCTGCTGGCCGGGTCATGCTGGGAGCGATGATACACTGCGGGAGGTGAACTGTTACAATGTTAGTGTTTTACGCTAGCTCATGTCCGTCTTGTTCGTGGGAACGTGCTCGCAGCGGATCTGCCAGGGTGCTGCGGCAACAAGGATGACTGAAACCCTCCAAGGGTGGGGGCCGCGCTACAGTGCGCTGAGCTCACACCATCTTTACCAGACAAAATGGTTTCTGGGCCTAGCTAAATTTTAATACATGTGGGCAATTAATACGTGCGGGCAATGTCTCCAGTGGGTGAACCCTCCACCACCTGGGCCCGGGTGGCATGAGGGGACGCCCAAAAAGCCATAGCCCTCACCTGGGGAGAAAGTGCAGGCGAGGGGGGTCTCCTGGACCAGTCCTCCCCTACATTTCCCCCCTTTCGTTACTAAAGTAACAAATTTTTTAAATCTTCTATCCTCCTGCATTCTGCTTCGTCCATCACCGCCTCATCCCATGCAGGAGTTCCTTTGATGGGCATCCATGCTCTGCACACCCCCCTTAAGCTCTCACCTCTCCGGGCGTATACATCTGGGGTACACGTTACATATATACATCCACCATCTCCTTCCAAATCTACCCAAACTTCCTCATACCATTCTAGTATACGGGGCTCTTTGATGGTGGTGTGCCACAACTTATCTACAATATCCTTATTGTGGTACATAGGCACCAGTTGGTACCTGGGTGTGTTATCTATCCCTGTTTGTACTTGTGCTTCTTGCATCGTTTTTATTGTACCGTGTGAGTTGCCCATTGTCACCATCATCATTGCACCATTTGGTACTGCGTTAGCACAAACTCGAAGACCCACCTGGCACAGGCAAAAAAGTAAAAGGAGGAACACAACAGCTGGTATCAAAAATTTCACAGTTGTTCCAAGCCATGAGGGGACCCAGGAGAAGATGTTGTCGAACCATGTACTGTCTCCTGCTCCACCTTCCATTTTCATTTTTTCTCCTAGGTTGTGGACTGCTTCGATCACATGGGACAGGGAGCCATTCTCTGCGTCTTCAGAAGGTACGAAAGTGCAGCAGGCACTTCCTATTTTTCGGCAAACACCGCCGTCCATCGCCGTCAACAGGTCCAGGACATACCTGTTTTGCACGGTCATTAGTCGTAAAGCTCTTAGTTCCACCTTTATTATATTGAATCCTTCTTCAGTGTCGTTTGCCAGCTGAATCAATTCCCAGCGGGTTATCTGGAGCCATTTTGCGTTTGCCCTTGCTTGGACACTTGAGACGAGCGAGGCAAAAAATGTTTCTGCTGAGCTGAATAATCGATATTTGTCTGGGATCTGAGCCAATAGTTCTGATGATGCCTTTGATATGTAATTTGATGCTCGTCTGTTACGGGTCAGCACCTCTCCCTTGCTTCCGGAAGACAGGACATATATTTGTGACTCTGCAGTTGGTTGAGCCACACTCTGTTGCATGCGTTCCTGTGTCCTTTTGCTCCCATCGATGTGGCTTTCTGGTATCACCATTAGGGCTGAGTGCAGAGTGGCCATTGAGCAGCTGCCGCTCCATGACGGGGGGAGGTGTAGGTATGCCTGGTTGCCGCATACCCAGTACGTGTCCATGAGGGCTGCAGTCCCTTTTCTTAGATCTGGGATGGTGAGGGTCTTGTTACAGTTCTTGTTTGTTCCCATGGGGGTCCTCCCTTCTCCTTTAAAACACAGTCCATAGTCCATTTCGCTCTGTAGTTTGAAAGGTTTTTCGATGGCAGTTACCCAAGTTAGTTTTGAAATGTGTTCTCTCCATACTGGTGTACATGTTTCTTCTATCCACTGCAATTTCTCCGGTGCCACACCTCTCAGTGCTTCGGCTTTGCACAGTACTTCTTCATCCTTCCGCTTGTTGTCAGAAAAAAGTGTCCCTTCTATTACAAAAAATGGTTCTTTCAAACATACCACCCCTGCCGTTTTTGGGTAACACGTTTTCTCGTTCTGCAGCATTTGAAAAGTCACTTCGTGTGCCTGGAAGGTGTTCTTAATCCTGCATAACGTGAGATGAAGGAGACACTGGGCATCTACAATTGGCAACTCTTTGGGTAATAATACTTTGGGTGTACCTGATGCGTGAGGGATGAGGGAACAGACATAACAGCTCTCGTTTGTTGTCTGTTTAGCTGTGGCACTCATGTCTGCATACCACTTATTTGTTTGATGGGGGTGTCGTGGGTCTTCCATCTTATCTAGACCTAGCCCATAGTACTCATCATACTTCCTCCTCCCTGCTTCCCTCTTCCGTCTGTTGTTCTTGTTCCTCATGTACTTCCCAACTCCCTGGGCAAGGGACAAACTAGACCCCCCTTTCTCATTCCCGCCCCCCTTGGCCCATTCATCATATAATATTTCGTGCATTGCTAGTAGCTTTTCGTCTTCTTTCCTGACGTTATCTGGCAGGTTGTTTTTTAGTATGGGGGCAGGCTGGCTGGTGGGGGTGTTATACAACCATGATATGGCAGACGGGTTTCGGTCATTTAGACTGTGGGCATTGTAATTAGATACTCCTGGTGGAGACACTGTGTTGTTCTGCATTCCACCGTGTGGCTGGTTTCTTTGTAAGGTGACAACACTGGATGGTGTGGTGTGATACCCCCATACAAGTTTAGTTCCGTCCCATATCAAAAAAATCACCTTCCCTAGTATTGACACTTGTAGTTGTATTGGGCCCGGTAGTGCTGTTACTCCCTCCCCCCTCGTTCATCTCGATAGAGATGAACGCTATAAACCAATATGTAACCAGGCCAAACATTATCATAAAAAATAATGTGATGCATACAGATAATCCACACTCATACGAATATCTGCATCTCTCATGTACTAATTCTCTCATTCTACTAATTCTATCCGTTGCAGGCTGCCCGTTAGATGCCATGGAAGCTCCTGTTTGAGATATAAAAGTGCATTAAGTGCATGCATGTAAACATTTTGCTAGCACCATCGGTGCCAATATATATTTGACGGGGAATGGAAGCGGGTGGGGATGCGGGGAGGGGTAATCACAGACAAGGGTGTATACAGGCTATAATTTGGTCATTTCATTAATTACATACAACTCATCAAGATAAAAAGAAAACATTTTTTTTTTTTTAAATATCCTTATCAGTTATTCTCCCATTCAAGTCCAGTGCTTACACACACACACAAGTTCATATTTAGACATTCTACTCAGTTGCATCGTTTGCTGTTGTCTGTGCCTCCTCATCTATCTCCTCTTGTACATTGCTGTATGCTTTCCGTACATCGGTCAAGTGCACCCAGTACCTCAAGCTCTTCACCTTTACTGCTGTGGGCGTGCAAAATATTACCTCGTATGGGCCATGGAATCGTGGTGCATTCCACCGACGCACAAAGCTTCTGACATAAATTGAGTCGCCTGGCATCAGCTGTAGCTGTTGCTCTGGCTCCGTGACAGATCCTGTTACGTTTCCCTCTTCTCTAGTGAAGGGTGGGGAGAGTTGCTTTGCTATGGCGCGCGCTGCCCTTGTCAATTTCCTTAAATAGTCTGTGAACTCATCTCCCAATATTGCGGCGCTTCTGTGAGCATCTGAGTGTTCGCGCAGTGGAGAGTGTGCTGTATTCATTCGTCTCCCGGTCACGATCTCGTGCGGGGACAAATGGTGGTCTTTGCTTGGCTGATTTCTCAATTCAAATAGCGCCAGGGGTAGACAGTAAATCCAATTTTTCTTCAATGAGAAGCATAGTTTTGATAACCTGCCCTTTAACAGTCCGTTCATCTTTTCCACTACGCCATTACTTTGGGGATGATAAATCGAGCACAATTTATGTTTTATTCCCAATAATGTAGTAACTTCCTTGAAAAGTTCATTCACAAAATGAGTGCCGTTGTCTGAGCGAATCACGTCACAAATTCCCCAGCGTGGGAACACTTCCCTTACTAGGAACTTGGCGGCGCTTTTGGCGTCAGGTCGCGCACAGGGTCCTGCTTCCACCCACCTTGAAAATGGGCACACAACCACGATCATGTACCGTGCGCCGTTACACCTTTCCCCCATGTCTGCGTAATCTATATGCATTTCTCTGAATGGGCCAATGGGTTTAGGAATTGTTCCCCGGAGCGTGCGTAATGTCATTCCTGAATTGTATATTTGGCATGTTGTACATTCCATTGCCAATCGAGACACATGCTCCTGGAGACAGGGCACGAACCATTCTTCCTGTATTTCCGCTGCGATGTGCTGTTTGGTATTATGTGCAGGGAAGTGTAGCTGTTGAAATGCAACTTCTAGTAACTGTAGTGGCATTACCACTTTCCCTGAGTTATTTTGCCGCCATAGTAGGTCTGTTCCCGACTGGCTGCACCCCCGTTTTGTCCACGTCAATTTTTCCTCTGCACTAGCTCCTTCCTGTAATTCTAGTATTTGTGATATGGACATCATGTTGTACCCTTCTGGGGGCTCTTCGGTTGTCTTATTCTTAAGCATGTACTCTCCTGTGTCATATTTCTGAAAATAGGAAGCCTCCTTGGCGGCAGCCTCCGCTGCCGCGTTCCCCAAAGACACAACGTCTGTGTTGGATGTATGGGCTTGGCACTTCACTATTGCTACTGCAGTAGGGTTTTGTAGGGCCTCAATTAACTCTTTTAACAATTCTGCATGCTGTACTGGTGTTCCGTCTGCCCGTCTGAATCCCCTACGCCCCCATCTTGCTAGACCTCCATGTACTGTCGTCATGTAAGCTGAGTCTGTGTATATTGTCACTGCACAACCCTTTGCTGCATGTAGTGCTTCTATGAGTGCAATCAGTTCTGCTGCCTGTGCAGAGTAATGTGACGGGAGGCGGTACTGTACTAGTGTTTCATACTCACCGTCTTCTAACCTCACTACTGCCATGCCAACGTGTTTTTCTCCTGTGTCCACATCAATTGATGCAGACCCATCCACAAAGTACACTTCCCCCTCGCTTAGAGCATTCTCACACACCACTGTGTCCTCCCCTCCTTCTCCTGTGTAGGTTGCGCAATCGTGGTTCTGCATATCCTCTAATGTGCACGCTTCTGTAATGAATGTGGCGGGGTTCACTGTCTTGCATCTCACTATATGTATGTTGGCGCTGGACAATATAATCTCGTAGGCTGTTGCCCGCTGTGTGGTCAGTGTGCTTTTTGATCTCTCAAGTATTGCAAATAATGAATGTTCCACAAACAATGTCACAGGGCAACCCATTACTATTGTGGCACTTTTCTCAATCGCGAATGCGGCTGCAGCTAGTGATTGTTCGCACGCGAAATGGCCCTGCATCACGGCATCTAAAGTACCACTATAGTAAGCCAATGGCTTGTGTCCTAAGGATGTTTTTTGTGTCAGTACTGCTGTCATGAGTGTTCCCTTGCAGTTTGAGAATAGGTAAAATTCGCGTCCATAATCAGGGTTTGCTAGTACTGGAGCGCTTGAAATTAGCTCTTTCAATGATTGAAATGATAGGCTCATTTCTTCTGACCATTTAATTTTTTCATTCTCCTGTTGTGCTTCCTTGAGTGCTTGCAGGAGGGGCCTCGTGTATGCCGCATAGTCTAGTATCCATGCTCGGCAATAGTTGCACATCCCCAAGAATTTCTGCATATCTTTCACTGTTGTGGGTTCTCCTACTGATCTTATTGCCTCTACCCTGTCGGGAATTATTCTTTTTCCATCTTTTGATATGAGCTGTCCCAGGTATAGGACCTCAGTCAGACAGTACTGTAGCTTCTCCTTGTCTACCTTGTATCCCTTGTTGGCCAGTAAAGTCAGGAGCGTTGTTGAATCTTTTCTACATGTTGCTTCGTCTTGTGCACACACTAATAAATCGTCTACGTACTGAATAATCGTACTCTCAACTGATAGGTTTCCCAAGTCTTCATGCAATATGCGGTTGAATATGCTCGGGCTCTCACAGTATCCCTGTGGTAGTCTGCAGTGTTCATATCTCTTACCCCCCAGTGTGAAGGCTGTAAGGTATCTACTCTCTTCAGCCAGGGGTATTGAGAAAAATGCATTTTTCAAGTCCACTACTGTGAAATGTGATGCCGCTTTTGGGATGCTGCATAGTATTGATGCAGGGTTCGGCACTAGAGGGAACTCTTTCTGAATCACATCATTGAGGGGGCGTAAGTCCTGTATCATCCTCCAAGACCCTCCTTTTGCTTTTTTGATTGGATAAATACATGTGTTACATGGGGAGTTTGAAGGCACTATTATTCCTTGTGCTAGTAGTGCATTTATTGTTTCTTTTATCCCTTCTTCAGCTTCACGGGACAATGGATACTGTTTAACTCGGGGTAAAATTGCTCCTTGCTTTAGTTTTATTATCACAGGTTGTACTCCGTGCAACAGCCCTACATCATGGGGGCCTGTTGTCCATAAATTGTTTGGTACAAGCCTCATGTCGTCACCAAAAAATGACGGTGGTGTTCCTACCACTGCCATCAATTGGACGGGGATCTCCCTGGCTTGGATCAAAATGTCACAGGGCATCGCTATTTCCATTACTATCTCACCATCCCCTTCCGTGTCTGAAAAGAGATCCTCATCTGTTACCTCTCGTAGGGCGAGGTTGGCGTTTGTACACAGCACTGTGCGCCACTCACATCCTTCCCTGTCCACTCCAATCACAGCGATCCTTTTCGCTGATACCTGCACAGCGTGCAAGTCCAACGATACCACTGATCCTGGTGCTGCATTGGGACACACTATGGGGCGGAAGAGGAACTCCGCTGGAATCCTCCAATCCATGCTTCGTAGCTCTGGAATTACGAGGGCAAAGTTTTTAGCCCTTCAATAAACATTTCCTCATCTTGTGGCAGCCCTCGTATTTCCTGTGTGGTTGTGTAGGCTTGCACTACCAACATCGCACGCAAGGGGCATATCCCGGGTGTAGAACACACTATTCCTCTTTCAGTAAATGATATGGTCATGTTAAGTTTACTCAGAAGATCCCTCCCTAACAAATGTATTGGGTACTGTTCGTAATACAGTAAGGGTGCCTTCACAGTCTTGCCCCCCACTGTTACATCCAAAGCTTCTGTGTAAGGAACTTCAATTACAGCCCCAGAGAACCCCTGCGTCTCTAACTTCCTGTTAGATAACGGGAACCGGCCCTCTCTGACACATGATTTCTCCGCTCCCGAATCAACCATGAATAAATATAAACTGCTTGTCTCCTATCTGCGCCCCTACCAATGGTTCCTCTGCTGCATTGTAGGTGGTAGATAGAACTGGACACTCAAGTGTTCTCTGTGGGCTGTCCTATGCGGGGTGTCTCATCGCCCCCCCCCTCATTAAAGACACTTCCTGAAACCACTGACATGCCGTTGTAAGGGGCTGGCGCAGGGGCCCCGTTTGCTGTTGTCGCGAAAGGGTTACCTGGCGTATATTGCATATTGTCATTGTTTTGTGGGTGGTTCTGTGTTCTATACTGGGGTCCCTGTTGCTGGCCAGCATTACCTTGGCCTGGGTTTCTTACTTGTTGTTGTCCCATTGGGAGGCCATATGGGCTTCCCGGGTGGGGATGGCCATATTGTTCTACCTCTTGGAACCCGTTATTGGGTCTGCTTCTGCACTCTCTAGAATAATGCCCCCATCGCCCGCAGTTCCAGCAACTTCCTTGTGCACCTCTAGGACCCTGCCATCCATTTCCTCCCACTCCCCCGTACCCCGTTCCACCTCCTCTTCGGCCCCTGTACCCACCTCGTCCCCCTCGAGGGGTCCACTCTTGCCACTGCGGACCTCCACCTTGCTCCTGCTCATTCCACTGCCGCTGTCCTGTTCCCGCCCAATTAGCTGCCACCCTTCCTTGTAGTGCTATCAGCCCCTCCTCCTCATCGTCTCCCTCCCTGCTGTGTGGGAGCGCGGCTACTGCTGCTGCGACCTTCACCAACTTTGTCTGTACTAGCTTCGCCTCGTCTGCCAATCTTTTCTGCGCCACCTCCTTCTCCCTCTCCTTTATTCGTTTACAATGGTGTACTATTATGCTCTGAATTTCTGGCCATCCCTTTGCTTCAATACCTGCTATCTTGTCGAGCGCTTTCTGCACTTCCTTTGGGAGCCCTCTTTTTATAATGAAGTAAAATAAAGATGTCGATTGATACCAGGGCGTGCCCGTTTCCGCTCTCCACATCTCTTGGACCCGAAAAATGTAATCCATAGCCTCCTCCCCGTCATTCATTGTACACTGCATCACTGACTGTAAGTCCGGTGTGTCTGGGAATGTTTTGCGTAAGGCATCCCACACCCTAGCACGCACTGTGTTAAAGGAGGCCCCATCATGGCGGTCACAGTCTAACGTTACTCCCGGGAAACCGGCTTTAACCCATACTCTTTCAGCCTGATCGCCCACTGCTGATACGAGCAGACTTTTCACATCTCCTATAGCTAGGGGTACCCCAGCAGTATGTTTCTCAAAGGCGTATATCCACTTACTTGCCCCTCCTGATAATGGGGGCAATAGCTTTAATAAATTGGCTTTATCCATCTGTGCCCATGGGATATAGTTAGGCCTCCCTCCTCCCCTGTGTATCAACGGGAGCTGTAGCCTTCCTTTCGTCGTGGCATCCGGGCCCGTTTTGGCTGCTGATGTTCCCAGTGATGCCATTTTCCCTATTCTGTTCCTTAGTCGTCCCGTCCACTCATCGTCCAGTGTTCTCACTGAACATGTACCATCCCCCCCTTCGCTTCCCCCTCCCATTGCCATGCTCAACCTGTCACTTTCTTCTAACTCGTCCCTTATGTCGCATAGTAATTCCTCTCTATCCCCCATAGGCCTTTCATCATTGTCAGTATCTCCCTCGCGTGTCTCTATTTCAATTATGCGTGTTGGTTCTTCTTCATTTCTGAACAGTATCTCACCTTTCTTCCACCCCTCTTCAGGTTTTCTATTCTCACCTGGCGCTCTAGACGTGCGCCCTGATCTAGCCGCATTAAGTGCTGTTTGTCCGCACATGTCTTTTATCCTTGAGAGCTCATCTTTTGCTATTGAGAGTCTTGACTGTAAATCATCTGTGAGTTTCTCTATGTCCACCCTTTGTGTACTCGCCTGGCCTCGCTCCCTCGTACTTTCGTATGGTGGGGGTGCAGTGGGCCGGTGGGGTGTAGTGGTTGTCGGGGGAGGCACATACGTCGGATCACTGTATCCTTCTGCGGGTACAGGCTTTTTTAATATCGGGTACAAACTTATTACCTCTACTGGTGGCGCTACACTTGACAATTCTTTGACATCTTTCTGTATCATCAGTGGATTGTCTGTGGTGGATGGGAGATCAGGATTTAATGCTGGTGTTTTAGGCGGTGGTATCTCTTCAAATAACCTCCAAAGATCTAATATTTCCCTCCTATTTTGCAACTGCTTTCCTTTGTACTTCAAATAAATGCATGTGGCCACCATATCCAGAACACTTTTATCAAATGACCCTCCCTCTGGCCATATCTGGGGTAACCCCTCTCCCTTCAACTCAGTTATCCATTGGTTGTGATATTTCTTAATCCGCTCCGCGTACCCTGGGAGACTCTTACAAATATGTGATAAGGGTGTTTCAGCCCCCATCTCTGTGCCCTCCTAGTGCTTGTGTGTCTCTGTGTGTCTGCAACTACAATGTGAATGTAGTATCAATATATATTTTTTTTTTATGCTACTTCACATTCAAGGTTGGGCTCGTTTGGGCAGGCTCTCCCCCCTTCCCCTGATTGCACAATACAAAACTAGCTATACACAGCGTCTACTCTGTTCTCTTGGGGGGGCACATACAAGGGCAACCCATCATTTATTTCGACAATATCAATCCGGAAATCAAAAAAAAAGGTACACACTCCCTTCACTGTATCAACTTTTGCCTTAACAACAAAAAAAAAAAAAGTTTTATCCGGTCACACTTACCATGACCATTTAACTATTATACATTTATAACCGTTATGCACATTCACAACATCAAATTGTCCCCTGACACATACGAGGTGCACACACCTCTTGGTAACACTCAATGCACCATTCAAGCTGCCCTCCCTTTCCTCCCTAGCCGGCTGTCCCTGTCCGTCTTATTTGGATAGATGAATGCGCATATGCATATATGTATATGTTTTAACCTGCTCTCCCCCTTCTAGAAGGACCCTTTTTCTCTTACTTTCTTCCCAAGTTCGTGCTAATCTCGCTTTTTATTCTCCCCCTGCCCCTAAAGAAAAAGAAAAGAAAGAAGTAATAGCGATCACTAATATATTCTCAGTGCCTCCTTTTGCTGAACACTTTCATCTTGTATTTCACTTCGTCATATATTCCCAGTACTAGTCAATATAGCACTATGCGGCGCCGCCTTCCACCCCCTTCCGGAGCTAGGTTCCCGTCACTTTTATCTCTTATTCACCTCTTAATCCTAATGGCCATATGCAAAGAAAAAGCAAGGAAAATTTAAGATGATCCTTAGTAGATCTGCGTACCCCCTCTTCGTTACCTGTCCTACACTTCTCTCCCCGCTCCCCTTACAATCGCTCGCACTCGGTACTCACGTGCCCGTCTTGAACCGATAGTCTCCGAAACTGGGTCCGTCCAGGCAGTGTCGCCGTCAGCTCAACAGTCAGCCCCGGCTCCGGCGAGCGGTACTCAAAGGGGATTTTTCAACCGGGATCCCGTACCCTCTCTCTATTGAGTGCGCACTTCTTAGTGTACCGGTCGCCGTTGGCGGGCAGCCTCCCGGAGCCGGCTCACCGTGCGTATCCCTTTTCGACCGGAGATTCTCGTGCCAAAAGGGGACGGATATAATGAGTTAGGAAGAAATAAAAATCACGCTATCGGGGTCACCACTGAAAGCAAGCGTCCCCAAACAGCACGATCCTCCCCGCAATGAGAGACAATGAAGGAATCTCCCAAAATGGGAATAAGGCCAAGACAGAGTGCGGGTGAGCGTAAATGGGAGTTTATCAATCAGAATAGGGCATGCAAAGAACTCTGCAGACTCCGAGAGCGCTCTGTCTGACAATAGCAAAGACAGGCTTATATATTTACAAAAAACGTCATAAGAACCTACACACTATAGGGGGCACAAGTTCAAGGGGATTGGGTGGCGACGACTAACTATAGGTGCTGCTGCGATGTGGTTGGCTTTGGCTGGAAGACGTCACTGGTCAGCCTCGTGGGTTGGGCTGGGCCTGGCAGGGTGGCAGAGTTCATCCGGGCGGTGTTGTTGTGCCATCGCGGCCAGTGTCAGAGATGAATGTCTTTTCCTGACTTATTTGCCCTAAACCATGCATACCGCAGTCATTCAGTCATTTCAATATTATTTTCTTTAGTAAATCTTTCAGTAGGTTATACCACAGGTTAATGCAACACAGGAGGAATGCACCTTGTGAGGGGTCTGGAGGTAATACGTCAAGACATGGTTACCAGTGTCCTATTGACCGGGGCATTAGGTCAAGGGGCTAAGCTTCAGGGCCTGGGACGGACGGTACAGGTCTTTCTGCCTTGTTAGAAGTTGTTATGGATGTTCCGCTGTGTGTTGTCAAAGTGTTGGGTGTCCTGATTGCACAGGGCCATAAGTCTGAGATGGTCCGGTGGGTTGTGAGGTTTACGAGTGGGCACGTGTGTTCAGGCAGAGGTTTACTGCTGTGCTGTAAATAATGCAGGTGGCAGGCGGCGGCCTTGGGTGCTACAGAGGGGGTTACAACTCTTTGAAGAGGCTCCAGTCTGGTTGGGGGAGGTAAAGCAGCACGGCGCGGCCTCTGCTCTCATGCCTTGGCAGCCTTCGCAGGGTGGGAGGGGGAATGGCCTTGCACGTATTTCACAAAGGTATCTCCCTCGTGTGTTGCCGATTTAGGTAAAGACATCACAAACATTTGAACACTTTATAATACTTATTCAAAGCAATACAAAACCTACATTTAAACTTTGCTGGATGTGTCTCTATTATACCCAGTCTGAGCACCTTATTCATACATTATGTTTTAACAAGTACAGTATTTAGTTATATGCATATATATTTGCAATAAGTGAGGTAGAATTAAGATTGGTGGAGAACATAGAAAGTAACCCGCCACTGTTCGTGACGGTGGTGGCACATGTGGGGCCTAGACATGCACACATAATATGCGCCTTCTCGTGCATCCTTCACATGGGCCCTTTGTATGGTTACATTCGTCTTCTTATGTCCTCTAGCAGCATTAGTTCAGTTATGGCGCAAGCCCATGGGGTGTAAGTTTCCCAGTGATACACGTAACAAATAGATTCCTGGTGCGTTCCTTTATTATTAGCACCCAACTGCAATGGTGTGGGCTCGCCATTGCTTATATCATGGAAGCATGCTTTCTTATGGTTATACATTTTACAGGTTTTTGTAATATGAGGGATTTTGTGGAAGAAAGCATACTTTGCGAGTGGTCTCAACATTAATATATAAAGACTGTCTGCCACCTGATGACTATTTTACTGTTCTTTTCATTGCCCAGGCCTGCTGGCCGGGTCATGCTGGGAGCGATGATACACTGCGGGAGGTGAACTGTTACAATGTTAGTGTATTACACTAGCTCATGTCCGTCTTGTTCGTGGGAACGTGCTCGCAGCGGATCTGCCAGGGTGCTGCGGCAACAAGGATGACTGAAACCCTCCAAGGGTGGGGGCCGCGCTACAGTGCGCTGAGCTCACACCATCTTTACCAGACAAAATGGTTTCTGGGCCTAGCTAAATTTTAATACATGTGGGCAATTAATACGTGCGGGCAATGTCTCCAGTGGGTGAACCCTCCACCACCTGGGCCCGGGTGGCATGAGGGGACGCCCAAAGAGCCATAGCCCTCACCTGGGGAGAAAGTGCAGGCGAGGGGGGTCTCCTGGACCAGTCCTCCCCTACAATACCCATAAATTGGAGAAAGGTTACGGTACCCATTTTTTAGAAGGGTTCACGTGCTGAGCCGTCTTGCTATAGACTGTTGTCTATGTTAGACATCACAGGAAAACTATTTGCATCTTATTTACTTGATGCACTAACAAAAAGGTCTAATGGAGCTGGAATATTGGATATCTCCCAAAATGGATTCAGAGCTGGTCCTCAACATCTCATAGTTTGAGATTGGTTGACCTATTGATTGCTAGATCTAAGATTCGAGATGCTCCTGGGCTATAAGTCCTTTATGTTGATTTTAAAGCTGCTTTCGACTCTGTTAATAGAGGGAAACTGTTCAAAATTGCTGCTTATGCTTGTATTTCTTGAAACTCTTGCACGTGGACACGAGTGTGCAGGTACGGTTAGACAGCAGGGGGTTTGTGTCAAGCCCCATAAAAACAAACATCTGTAAAACAGGGATGTGTTTTGCCTCTCCCGCCCCCGCTGTTCAACCTGTACATTGCAGATCTATCAGAATGCCTAAAACGGGTCTTAAGATACCGGCCAAATGATGTACATACACACATTACTAGCCATGCTTATTCTGGGCTCAATGGATCTATAGCTGAATTGTGGCGACATTCAGCGGAAAATAGTCTAAAAATCGACACAGATAATTATGTACTTTGGAAATAAGAGGCTTAACAAAACCAGTTTTTTCTCACCAGAGTGCCTTTTTGATTATATTGATAACTATAAGTATTTGGGCATCGGGGGGGCGTGGCCAGCAGCCATGCTGTAGAGACCTGTTTCTTCTCGTGCTCCTGAGATCCGACATGATCCGGACTATACTCTGGAAAATAGCAGGTTAAATCCCCTGCAATTGAAGCTACCAACGCATGAAGCCTGCGAGCAGATTTGTGAGCAAGTAAAAGAGCGGCGGAAGGCAGACTGCTGAGTACGAGCTAAAAGCAATTATACTCCGGCTGGTGGCAGAGAAACAAAATGGCGGGCGCAAGGATGGACCCCAGGCGCACTGAACAACAAAGGAGCTGTGCCGGTCTGATCAGAACGTGGTGAGACAGACGAGTCAGCTGCCCGGGGCCAAGGTGCGAGATCAGCTGCACGAGAGGAATAACAATTGAAAGGGCCAGCTGGAAGCATCTCGTAACTCGGAGGAGGAGCTGGGTGTTCAGCAACGGGACGTGGGCTCTGCCAAGGTGCAGGTGACCGCATGGAAGCCAGAGGGACGCCAAGGCGTCGGCATTGAAGAAGTGAGCGGCGCCGTAAGTCCGAGGAACGGACGTCCCGCGACAAAGAGGGACAGCAGACATGAGGCCCACATCAAAGTTGAGTACCCCGCCTCTCCACAGCAAGCCTAAGCGCAACCGGTGCGCTCAGGTCACAGCTATAGGCATCAAAGGTAAAACAGAGGCGTACTGGGTAACATATGCAGGCGTACTGCGGTGGAAACGAGCTCCGGTGCCGACAGGGTGAACCGGAAGGTGAACTGGCCCCATTCACAACGGATGGGCGGACTATATTGAAAACAAATCTCAGCACGTATTCGGAGGCAGACCGCAGTGGAAACAGGCTCCGGTTTCCAACGTGGGAACACACAATGGATGCTAACACAGGCACAGCCTAAGGAGGATATCTGGGCCTGAGACACGTATCTCAACAGTTAATCACATCATTTATTAATGGAATAAACCATACAAGCACCAGCCACTTGCCAGCACCATCATTTAATATACCCCAGGAGGCAAAGGCATACGGTAACAATAGACTGCCACGCAAGACAAATGGAGGTCCAGCCCATATAAAGGGCCAGCACAGGAGGGAATCATTAAAATGGTGCCGGCTCGAGAACAAAGGGATGCTGACGAGCTGGAATGAAAGCTGTGAGGGGCCACAACGTGACTGCGACGAATGACACCTACAAGCGGTTGTAAGAGCCGAGCAGAACACTGAACAGCGGGCGTGTGATCCCTTGAACGCCCGATGGCCAAGTGAGCTGCTGGTCGATTGTAAAAGACACAGTGGACACACGGTGTAAGAGCAAATCTCACCCCCATTGTGTGAAAGAGAACAGGGACCCGCAGCCGATGGGAAAGAGAGCTACGGCTGGAAGCTCATTCTTTCCGCGATCCGCAAAGTGCTAATCGAATGCACGTAAACAGACTGCTGAGGCTGAAACACCAGGACGGTTACAGCAAAACAAAAGAGTGAGACACAGAGGGGCAACTTTGATGGAACTGAAAAAGGAGAAAGCACTACGGGGAGGGCCCTAAGACAACGGGAGTAAGGGCAACGCAGCCCTGGGCAAGTGAAAGCAGGTAACCGACTGCCCCAACCTGGAAGCGCACTGGAGAGACGCCTGGCAGGCTCTGCCATAAACTGCATGAAACCAACCGAAAAGCAGCAGACAACCTCCACGGGATCCTTCAAAAGGCAGCACTGGCCAGTAGGCCAGCGTAAATAAGGCAGCAGATCGTCACATACGGAAGAACTCCCCCTCCCCCCAAAGGGGGAGAGCATAAGCGATCAGGAACTGTACCACCGGAAGCCTCAAACACCAGCAATAAGGGGTCTACAGCCCACCAGAAGAATAGCAGGGCAATAAAGACATAAGACTCAGAGGGACGAGTCAACAGGCAGGTAGCATAGATTATGGCGCAAAAGAGCGGCAAGACCAAGGTTAAGCAACCAACAATGGATATCTTCACTAAACCATCACAATCCTCGACCACGACAGCACAAGCGAAAAGTGACCCGCAGGACACGTCAGCCCCGCCACGGGGGGATCAGTTGATCCTGCAGGCCATCACGGACATGAAATCCTCGTGGACCACTACGATAGCGGATCTCAAAGCGGCACTGGAATTCAAGATTGATGCGCTGGGCGTGGATATTAAACTTCTGCGGCAAGATGTCAGGAAGCTGGCGGAGCGCACAAGTACTCTCGAGAGTTCGGTGAAGAACAACACAGAAGGAGGTCCACATACTAAAACAACAAGTATGTAATTTGGAGGACCGAGCGGAAGAGGCAGAAGGGCGTGCGAGATGCAACAACATCCACGTGGTGGGACTGCCAGAAGGAGAAGAAGGACCAGACCCCACTGCCTATGCTGAAAATATGCTGATCCAAGAAACCGGGGCTGGCAAGCTCTCCCAAGGGTTTGCAATCGAACGTGCGCACAGAGCCCTAACACGGAGACCGCAACCGGGAGCCCCCCACGAGCGATCATTGCAAAGATTTTAAATTATAGAGACAGGGAAAAGATCCTGGAATTTTCTCGAAAGGGCGGAACAATAACACGAGCGACAGCGACTGTCACATTGTATCGTGACTATACCATGTTGGTGCAGAGACAGCGCTTTAGCTATGTTGCAGTGAAGAGGTGACTAAGGGCGGCGGGATTTAAATATATGCTGTTATACCCCGCAAAGCTAAAGATCTTACACAAGGGCAAAGCACATTTCTTCGATGGCCCAGAGGAGGCGACAAACTGGCTAATACCCAGGGTTGTCCGAACGACGAAAAGGAGTCGGAGTGAGGCGGACAGGATAAGTGAACCAACGCTATACCAGTAACTCTAGCCTAAAGGGGGGGCGGTAACGGGAAATGTAATGTAGCTACATGGGTCTGCCAATAATGGGAAGGCACTAGCGATTTTAAAATGTCAACATAAGGACTTGGATGGACTGGAACATAGTGGCTCAAACCTTCAACGAAGTATGTTTAATGCGTGATGAGCTATTGTTTAGCGGGAGTAGAACAGTCGGAGCACGACCTTCCCCTAATAGTTAGAGTAGTTGGATCGCCAGTAGGGCGATAACCCCCCGCTGTGCACCTAGTATCGGCAGTAGCCAAGAAAGGAGCAAGATGCGGGATAGCATGAGATCCAGGGATGGAGCTGGGCATCAGTTGGGGATTGGTGGAAGGGGGGTGTAGTTGGGGATGGGTTGGACAGGGGGAGGGGGAAAGTTTGGGGAGTTTGTATTGGCATTTTTTGGGGCACGAGCTTACACCCAAGCGCTAAAGTGCCTTTTACAGAGGACAAGGGAGGAGAGAGGCTGGATGGGGTACGGATAAGGGATGGGAGACCTCAAGATAATAACCTGGAATGTCAGGGGGGGACTCAACAGCTATCTGAAGAGAAATAAGATCATGTTATACCTCATGAGGCAAAAAATAGACATAGCCTTATTGCAAGAAACTCGCCTCAGAAGAGAAAAACAAAGGACGATAGAGACGAAATGGAAGGTAACCACTGATGGAGCAACGTATTCGGCTTATGCCAGAGGGGTGGTAACTTGAGTCGCGCCACACGTGCCCTTTCAGTTAATACAGTCCACAGTAGGCCCAGGTGGGAGAATGGTGGCGATGCGAGGAATGCTTGACAATAGAGAATTGTGTATAATCAACACATATGCCCCAAACCAGGATACAGTGGCCTATTTCAAGACCCTGTACGGTAACGTTAGTCAGTACATAGGAGGCACAGTCATATGGGGAGGGGATGTCAACTGTACACTAGACCCCAGAGTGGACAGATCAGATAGGAAACCAGACAGGCCTACCCCGGCAGCCAAAACCCTGAGAACCCTGCTCGGCGATCTTCAGCTAGTAGATATATGGAGGCAATACCACCCAGAGGATAGGCATTACTCTCATTACTCCGCCCCACAAAACCTGTATACACGACTAGATTACATGTTTGCCAACCCGGAACATAACTGGGAGATAGTGAGCTCAGAATATAAAGCAAGGGTCTTATTGGACCACTCGCCCTTGATCTTAACGTGGCAACACCAGCACCCCAAAGCCAAGATCCCAACCTCGCGGCTTAGGGCAGAGACACTGAAGGATACAGGGTTCACATAGGACCTAAGAGAGGAGATAATAGAATATTTTGAGAAGATCACCGGTAGCGTAGAATCGGAAAGTACGTTGTGGGAGGCATTTAAGGTAGTGGTGAGAGGGGCAGCAATATCAAAATCCAAAGGGCTCCAAGGGGGCATAATGAAAGAGCTGCAAAAAACAGAAAAGAAATTATAAGAAATTATGAGTAAAGCGGGCACCTCACAGGACGATGCCGAAGCTATGAGCCAATTGCAGCAAGAATGCGGGGAACACTGGGAGAGAATATGCCATTTAAACTACAAGAAATACGTAGAAAGACAACATGCTGGGGGAGATAAGCCGGGTAGGCTGTTGGCATGGCTATACAAACAGGAGACACCTAGATCAGTGATGAGGGAGATCAGGGGAGTGAGTGGTCTAATGGCGGATACCCAAGAGAGCGTAAATGAGGGATTCCTACAATTCTATCAACACCTATACGAAGATGCAGGAGGAGTGCATGATAACGAGATGAGGGAGATAGTGGAGGACATCGGGTTAGTGTTGAAGAGAAAGAGAACCTAGGCGCCCTTATTACATTGGTGGGGATAGAAATGGTGGTGAGACAATTACCTACTGGCAAAGCCCCAAGGAAGGATGGGCTCCCTAGTGAGTTTTATAAAACATATAGGTCGGGGGTGCTCCCCCCACTGATGGCAATGTTAAACAAGGCCTTTGAGATAGGGAAACTACCGGAATCCCTGAGAGAGGCAATAATCATCCCGCTTCTCAAACCAAATAAGCCTAGTAT
Source organism: Ambystoma mexicanum (assembly GCF_040938575.1). NCBI lineage: Eukaryota > Metazoa > Chordata > Amphibia > Caudata > Ambystomatidae > Ambystoma > Ambystoma mexicanum. Next base: position 1,305,401,926 of record NC_090922.1, read on the forward strand.
AGATTGTGGCTCGTACAGACCGCTGTCCATGTTGAACCAAGATAGTAAAATACTCACGGTGGTGCTAGCAAACAGAATCAGACAGGTTATAAGCAAACTGATACATCATGATCAGACAGGATATGTCCCGTGTAGGAGTATAGCTGATAACCACAAACAGCTCCATCGCGTCATCCAACAGACTGAAAGAGATGTAAATGAGGTCGCAATTGTCTCACTAGACGCGGTGAAAGCCTTTGATTCAGTAAGGTGGCCCTGACTGATGACGGCCCTGAAGGAATATGGAATGGGGCCTGGATACTTGAAGTGGGTGAATCTGTTGTACAGCTCGCCTCTTGCTAGAGTCAAAACGGGAGCGATCATCTCGGACAAATGGGAGCTCAGTAGGGGCACCAGACAGGGCTGCCCATGGTCTCCGATGTTGTATATCCTTGCACTGGAACCCCTAGCGATATATTTGAGGCAACAATATGAAGAGATAGGGGTGCACACTAGGGAGGGACCGCACCTAATATCACAGTACGCAGACGACATGCTGTTGTATCTAGAGGAAAACCTGCAATACATCCTCGAAGTAATGGAACGATTTGTGTCATTCTCCGGCATTGCGGTTAACCCCAAGAAGTCGTGCATATTCCTCTTAGGGAGATATAAAGGTATTGCGCAGGACAACCTACCAGTATTACAAATACCCTGGGAGACTAGCACGTTTAGATACCTGGAGATTGATATTTACCACGAGATAGAAGAGGAACATATACATAACACGGAGAAAGCAGTAGTTAACATCGAAAACAGTATGAAGTTCTGGGCTAAACTCCCCCTGGCTATGATGGGAATAGTCGTATTGCCTAGGCTGTTACATTTCTTTGTGAATATCCCATATATGCTGCCCAAACGCTTTTTCAGTAAACTACAGAGCCTGTGTAGAGGTTTCATCTGGCACAACACTAGAAATAGAATTGCCATATGGAAGTTACAAAATGCGTATAAGAGAGAGGGGGTATAAAAATGCCTAACTTCTAGATATACCATCTGGCCGGACAACTACAGTACATGGCAAAATGGTTAGCTGAAGACACAACAGCAGAGTCCAGACTGCTGAGGACACAATGCCCACCCTTCTTTCTGAAAGAATTGATATGGCTGCCCAAATCTGAGCTCAAAGGGCTATCGAAGCTGTTAGAATTGGGGTGGAGGACATGGCGCAAGGCATGCCAGGCCATGGGGAACCTGACTCTGTGTTCCCCCCAAGTGCTGCTAGTGGCTCTGAAGGGAGAGTATGCACAACTAAGAAAGACAATACGCAGATACTGGGAACCGGTGGGCATAGCAACACTGGGAGATGTGTGGTGGGATGGGAGGGCACTGGAATTTACAACACTAATGGAATAAACCGGAGTACACCCTGGGCAGTACATTACCTATACTAGGCTGGTAAGGCAGATAAGAGCCACATGGTCAGAAATAGTACTAGAAGACCAACCAGACTCGGCCATAGAGACAATATATGACATCTCGGAGGGAGGGCACGAGGTATCCCGGATTTATGAACTGGTAATGTCCAGGGTGGGGAAGGAGGTGCCCCAGTTGAGACGGTAGTGGGAAGAGGATGCGGGAGAACCCATGCAGGACGGGCAACGGGAAAGAGCACAGCGGTACCACAAGGTGGTGTCCAGAAACGCGAGATTACAACAGATCCAGCTATATGTAACTCATAGGGCGTACATGAACCCTCAAAGATAGCCTGATTCAAGAGCACAGAAACACAAATGTGCCCCAAATGTGGGGAAGTAAATGCAGGGATGATGCATATGTTTTGGGCATATCCTGAGATTCAGAAATTTTGGTGGGAGGTCACTTACTGCCTCTCTGAGAAAGGGGTCAAGTTAGACGTAGAATCGGTGTGGGCGTGCATGATCGGAGGATTTACCAGACCACGTTAAATGAAGCATGTCTGCAAACATAAGGACTTGGCTTATATTTTGGCCAAACATAGAATAGCCATGGGGTGGAAAGCGGGTCAGAGACCCAGGATAGAAGTGTGGTGGCATGACCTCCTGAAATGGGCAGAAGCGGAAACAGCATGGTATGAAGCGGCCTGCATGAGGGAGGATGATGAAGTGGGAACGTTGATGGCCTGGAGACAGCTAGTGGCCTCATTAACCGAGTCCACCCGAGCCAGACCAAGCGAACACGATACCTCCGGGAGCATGGAAGGAGGGGCACCCATAGAGGAGTAAGACTAGAAGTGCAATGGAGTAAGCTCGAGTTACAGGGGGGAAGGAATGGGATGGCGGTGGTAAATATATGTTCATGCATATGTTTTTACACTTATAACGTTCACTGTCGGGTGTGCTGTGTTGTTTGAAAATGTGAAAATATTAAAATGTTGTTAAAAAAAATAAAGTATTTGGGCATCGATATGGATTCCAAATGTATACATGATGAATGTATAATGAGTAAGAAAAATAATGCAGCATTGTTAACACAGGCCATATCAAAGTTCAGCACACAGACAGCGGGTTTTAGTTTAGATGGAATTCTTCGTTTATATAGACCGTGTTTCAGCCCTGCAATTATGTACGGTCTTGAAGCATTAACCTTGCGGGACCTAGTTTGGTTGTTCTTGAGGGTAGACTATGGAGGAAAATCCTGGGCCTGCCTGTCTGTGTCCCTACGGCCTTATTAAAGATAGAAATCAGCCTTACCTCACTAAAAAGCAATGTTATGATAAAAGTAGGCATTTTATTTATTAAGTCTATGGGCCACATTATGACCCTGCCGGTCTTGAAACAAGGGTGCCGGTAAGCTTAACGGCACAGTTGTTTCCGGACCAGCATATTACAGGTCTGCCTGCCGGAGCCGGCTTGCCGGACAGGTCTGACCCTGTTGGCCACTGCGGCCACGGTAGGCAGACAGTCACGGAAGCACCGGCACCATTAACAACGGTGCCAGTGCTTCCACGTCCCCCACTCCTATAGAGTCCTATGTCACTCTATGGGAATGGGGACTTCTATTTTACCGGCGCCTGACTTTTTGGGCCTCTGGGTTGTAATCTCCCAGTGGCCCAGGGAAGTCAGGCGCTAGTTAAAATTTACAGGTCCGGCGACAACCCGACCAGTAGCACTGGCACGGTTACCGCCAGACCCGTAATGAGACCCTGGGCCTCATTACGACCCTGGCGCTAAGTGTTTAACGGCGCTGTAAAAGGCTGCAGCGCCGTTAAACACTTAGCGCCTTACTACGAGGTCCCTTTGCGGGACCCGACCTTAACGGCTGGTCTACACCAGCCGTTAAAGTAGGGACCCGCAAAGGGACCTTGGTGTTAAGTATAGTACCACAATTTGCGGTACCGTACTTAGCGCCTTCCCCATTCCCATAGAGCCCTATGGGGCGAAAATGGGAATGGGGAAGGGCCATGGTTCAATGGGGAATTGCCGCCCCGCCAACCTTGGAATGGGGTGGTAATTCCCCATTGAACCATGGCAGACCCGTTACAACACCGGCACCAACCATGGTGCTAATAGCGCCATGGTTTAGCGCTGGTGTTGTAATGAGGGCCCCTATGTCTAATCCAAAATGCCCCCTGCTTTCATTGCTTGGTGACAATATGAAGAAAAATATTGACAAAGGATATATTAATACTGTAACACATTTCTTTGATACAATATGTTGGTGTCTTAATTGGAACAATGATTTTTGCACTTTGAAACAATCTTTTTTGAGGAAGACCAAGAGATGAAATTGGCTTCAAAATTTTGAGCACTTGACACAGATGAAGAGCTATGCACCTATACTTATAGATAGATTTTATGATTTTAAGGTTGCACAAAAATATCTGCTTCTTTGTTCTTCTCCAGATATGTATAGATTTCTGTTACTGACCCGTATTTGTTTGTGCTAGGATCTGAATTAAAATGATCAACAGACAGGTTATCCTTCCAAATCTGTAAAATACACAACGGGCCTCATTATGAGTGTGGCAGTCCGGAAACAAGGGTGCCAGTAAGCTTACCGATACCCTTGTTTCCGGACCACCACACTACAAGTCTGCCTGCCGGAGCCGCTGCACCGGGTGCAACAGCCCCGGTAGGCAGAGTTGTCATGAAAGCACTGGCACCGTTACCAATGGTGGCAGTGCTTCCGATTTCACATTCCCTCCACGGGAATTGGGACTTACCAAATCCCCCGCCTGACTTCCCGCTTCTCCGGGACTTGCAATGTCCCGGTGGCACCGGGAAGTCAGGCTGCGGATTCAGTGTTTCCAGGTCGGCGGCAAACCGCCGGTAGCACTGGTGCGTTACCGCCGACCTCGTAATGAGGCCCAATGTGACTGATACATGGAAACACATTCTGAATGAATGTAAGGAGCTTGGACCAGTCTATATGTGCAATCTAGGAAAATATGTTTATAAGTTAGAAACCAGTCAGAGTGAATCCTTCTGGAAATATTGCCTAATAACTAATAATTAGGGAGCATAGAACGCACTTTATATGCTGTGGAAAGAGGTAGTGAAGGTGGTCATTCCCCAAAGTAAATCCCAAACTCAGAATAAACTGACACACCTCAGTAGGGAATGAGACCAGGAGAAAGATTACAAGTCAAACAAAGGTTCTTTATCAAATGTTAAAGGGGCATGCAGAGGACTCTGCTGCTTTGAGAGCGCTCTGCCAATAATACAGAAACAACACATTTTAAAACCAAATCTTATCTCAGTGACGAATTGTATAGGTGATACATGGTGCCAATTCATTGGTTCATTAAACAATACAGTATAGACCATAGTGGGATGGTGCAGCTTGATTGGCTGTTGCAGTGCTGTTGCTTCTCGTGGCGCTCAGGTCAGCTGGGCTCATCTGGGAGGGGTGAAGGTCAGGCTGGGTCCACAACTACACAGTGGTCATTGACATGCAAAGATTAATGCAAAACATAAAACTTATACCAGAATGCGGGGTCGCCTATAAATTGTGAGCAAACATGCACATTCTTAAACTAGGCCTGCGTGGGGCCAGGGGTGTGGTGGTCCTTTCTTCCCAGGTGCCTTATCGGGGGTTTCAATCTGGGATTTATTCGCCGGGTAATTTATGGTTCAAACCAATGGATTGATAGATGTTAGTTCATGGAGAATATATGATCACACTGGGTTAGTTATATGGGGGGCAATCTAGGGTGGGCTGTGGGGACGGGTTCCATCACTGCTACATAAAAGGAGAGTAGAGGGGCAGTAGGTTGTGCAAGCAATAATTCCTAAAGGTGGGGGTCAAGGAACAGGTTTGTGGAGAGGGATGAGTGCACGAGTCAAGTCACCTCGGTCACGCCAGTGAGCTCAGAGGAAGATGAAAAATACATTTTCTTGTTTGCAACAATTCGTGCCTGGCCATCTGTGATAAATGGCCAGCACGGGGCAGAGAGGAGAGGAGGCGGTGGGGGTGTCAGAGCTGGCTGTGTGCGGCACTGGACAGGGGAGAGAAGGCTTTGTAGAGATTATTTTGTGGCCTAGTAAAAAGATGTCGGATGTGACACAAAATGGAGTCTTCGTGTATCGCCCCATGGCTTTCTTCTACTGTCGTCAGAGAAGGACAAGGAGGACGTCTCCCCACGATGGGATGAGCAAATAGACTAATTTCATGCAGAATGTACAGGGGGGGCATACAATACCCTTCCTCCCTTACATTCTCCCCTTTTGTTACTCCTAAGTAATGAATAACCTTGCTTGTTAGTACTCCTACGTGCTTCTGGCTCCATCACAGCTTCATCCCATGCCGGAGTTCCCTTTATTGGCATCCAAGCACTACAGACCGATCTTAAGCTTTCACCCCTTCTTGCATATTCATCAGGAGTGCAGGTCATATATATATACACCCACCATCCCCCTATAAATCTACCCAAACCTCTTTATACCATTTAATAGTTGTGTGCCACAAATGATCCACTCTGTCCCCTGTGTTGTATACTGCTGTAATGCAGAATTTAGGCTCTGGCTTATCCCACTTGTACATCTTTTACATCATGAGATACTTTTGTTGGACTGCCCACTGTCACCATCATCATTGCACTACTGGGTATGGATTTAGCACAACAACAAACCCCTACCTGGCACACACAAAAAATGTGTAGCAAAAATACTATGATGGGTACCAGTAGCTTCATTGCAGTCCCGAACCAGGATGGTACCCAGTCAAAAATGGTGTCAAACCAATCACCTTTCTCCACACCCCCTTCTTTCGTCATTCTTTCTCCGAGGTTGTGTACCGTAGTTATCACATGTGTTAATGTCCCATTGTTAGCGTCTGCAGAAAGTACAAATGTGCAACATGCACTCCCGATTTTTCAGAAAACACTGCCTTCCATTGCCGTGAGTAGGTCCAGCACATATCTGTTTTGCATTGTCATCAGCCGCAGGGCTCTGAGTTCCACCTTAATGATGTTGAACCCTTCTTCGTTGTCATTTGCTAACTGGATCAGCTACCACCGGACTATTTGCAATCACTTGGCATTTGCTCATGCTTGGCTGCTTGGTATGAGTGATGCAAAAAATGTCTCTGCTGTATTAAAAAGTTTGAACTGGTCCGGGATCTCTGCCAAAAGATCAGAAGAGTCTTTAGAGATGTAGTTCGAAGCCCTTCTTCTGCGTGAGACTCTGTCCTGTAGCTTGTCTTCTGACACCACATTATACGCGGGGGGTTCTTCGGTTGAAGACTAGAGTACTGGAGACATGCCGGCGGGCACCCTCACCCCCTGGATATGACTCTCCGGAATTGCCATAAGGGCTGAGTGCAGCGTGGCCAGGGCACAAGTACCTCTCCATAACGGTGGGAGGTGCAAGTATGCCTGTTTCTCCAGCATTGGATCTTTCATGGATTCACATGCTTAGAATATTCCCCGTCGTCAGGCTGGGAATCCCCGGTACATTATATAGACCCTTTCCCGTAGGAAAACTTTTTCGACGCTTATGTGTCCTATCCAACTCGTTTTGTATCATGCGTGCCCGCGCCGTCAGGACGCCATGATATAAATACAGGATCCGCCCCCGCGCTCCCTCAGATTTCAACCGTCTTTCAAAGTAGTGGGATCCTCGCGGTTACTGCTAATTGAAGTTAGGTTGTGTTTTCGCTTCGGCAAAGTTACGTTCTGAAGAAAATATGTCCGGAAAAGCTTTATTCCGTCCTTGTGCGACATGTGGACTCAAAAAAGTCTATGAAGGTGATGCCCACATGGATTGTATCTACTGTCTCCACCCGCACCACACGGCGGATACATGCGAGATATGCCAGGGTTTCTCCCAAAAAACCCTTAAAGACCGGAAAAGAAGGTTGGTCGACTGGCTTAACGACGGAGCGGGTGCCTATCCGGCATCAGAAGTTGGCTCCACGGCCTCCAGGAGCAAGTCGGAACCTCCCTCGAAGAAGGTGAGGCCTGCCGAAAAATGCCCTGCGGACAAGCATGCGGGGAAGCATGCTGGGTCTTCCTCATCACACAAAAAGTCCTCCTCATCCTCTAAGACGGAGAGGCAAGCGGCATCAAAATCCTCCTCAGGGGACCGTCCTAGGTCTTCCGTGAGTCGAGACGCTTCAGCAGGGAAGTCGGCAACGAAATCGGCTACAAAGTCTAAAGGCTCGGTGCCGGCGACTGGCTCGTCGACCCCGGTATCGCTGACGATGCCGATTACTATTCAGGCAGCAGCGGTGGGGATTCCTTCGTCGACGGGGACTCAATTTATGGCCTGGCAGCCAGAGGTTTGTGAACCGGCCCCCCCTGAGGTCCTGCTGCAAGACACGGCCTTGCCGGGGTCGTCGGTGGAAGGAGAAGGTGACATGGTTATGCAGCCGTCGGACTTGGGCCTACGGCCTTCCAATACGTCGACGACGAGTGCGAGTGGGGGTGTGGTCCCTCTATCCTCGACGTTGCTGACCCCCCAGACGGTTTTGTCTCTGGATGTGCTTAATACACTTCAGAAGCTCCTGCAGCGCCTGGATACGCAGATCCCTCAGCCTGGCACTTCATCGTCGATATTTTCTGCACCTTCCGTCGACGAACAAGCTCAAGCAGCTCGCACGACGACCAAAAGCCCTTCGGCCTCCCAGGTGGTGAAGGATCGTCCTCGAGTGCAGGAGGAGGGTGAGCTATCGGAGTCCGATTCTATACGAGGTGACTCAGGGTCGGACATCTCCCTGTCACCGTCGAGAGACCCAACATGGACTTTGGATGTAGAGGTAGAGTCTACGAGGAGCCAGGCACAACCATCTCCTCCGGATGATGTGGGAGCCTTCCATGCAATGATGGGGAAAGCGTGTTCCGAGTTTGGCTTAATTCCTGAGGAGCAAAAGAAAGATTGTTTTCTTTTTGATCACATGGGTCAAAGGAGGAAATCGGTATTTGCCATCCCAATCCTGGACCATGTATTGCAAGAAGGCCTCAAAACGATGCGTCATCCGTTCTCGGAACCGGCTATTAAGGGGCGTATTGAGAAAAAGTTTAAAGCTCCGGAGTCCACTCCAAAATGTCTAACATCACAGCCACTGTCAGACTCTGTAGTATCGGCGGCAGCGGCTAGGAAGGCCTGAGTACAGCAAAAATGTTCAACCCCTCCAGAAAGCGAGGCAAGGAGACAGGACGCTTTCGGCAAAAAGGTGCTCTCAGTCGGCGCCACGACGGTAAGAGCAGCCAACTCCTTGGCGATTGTATCGCGTTACGATAGGGAGGTGTGGCATAAAATAGCCCCTATCCTAGAACACCTGCCAGAAGAACATCGCAAAGCAGCCATGTTACTAGTACGGGATGGTGAGGAGGCCTCGAACCATGCAATTAATATTGCGGTGGACCTAGCAGAGTCGGGGTTCAAACAAATCAATCATGGCGTAGTACTTCGTCGACAAGCGTGGCTCAAATGTACTACTTTTAGACCTGAAGTCCAGTAAAAAGTTCTAGACATGCCATGTGAAGGAGAACATCTGTTTGGAGACAAGGTTGATGAAGCCTTGAAGGGGATGAAGGAAGACACGGATACCGTTAGGTCTCTTGGCGCCCTCCAGACAGGTAAAAGTTTTCGCTCTTTTCGCCCCTTCAGGGGCGCCTCCGGAAACTCCCGCTTTGGAGCCTCTAGGGACCGTGGATTTAACAGGCCCTCATACTCCTCACAAGGCTACAGACGGGCATCCCAGTCGGCACGTAGAGGCAGAGATTATCAAGCCTCCAGACGACGAGGCTCGGGTCCCTCGTCGACGAAGGACAAGCAAACCAGCAACCAATGACGGCCTTCGGAACGTCCTGGGGGGTCGAGTCTCATCATATCGACCAATGGGAATGCATCACCACAGATCGATGGGTTCTGGACACGGTTCGCATGGGTCATGCGCTGCAATTCAAAAACAAGCCTCCAAGTCTTCCGCCAGTGTTTTCGGCCCAGCCCCACCTTCGAGTTCTAAGACAAGAGGTGGCGCTTATGCTACAAAAAGGAGCGGTAGAACGGGTTCCTGTGGCACAGGAAGGACAAGGGGTTTATTCCCGGTTCTTCGTCGTCAAGAAGCCAAATGGAAAATGGAGGCCCATTCTCGACCTGAGGGTACTCAACAAATGGCTAAAGAGCTCAAAATTCAAAATGCTAAAGCTCCAGGAGGTTATCAGGTCAGTGCAACCCATGGATTATCTGTCATCGCTAGATCTTCAGGACGCATATTTTCATATCCCAATACGTCCACGACACAGGAGATATTTAAGGTTCGTCGTCGGGCAAAAGCATTTTCAGTTCAAGGTCCTCCCGTTCGGTCTCAAGTCCTCACCCAGGACGTTCACCAAGTGCTTGGCCCCCATAGCGGCCCATTTAAGGAAGGACGGTCACCATGTCTATCCATATTTAGACGACTGGCTGGTCAGAGGCTCGTCCATGGAACAAACACGAAACAGTCTGGGGGCCACGATGTCCCTTTTACAGGAACTGGGCTTCGCGATAAACTTCAGCAAGTCCTCCGTAGAGCCCTCGAGGACCTTGGTCTTTCTAGGAGCGGAGTTTCATACGCACACAAGCCTTGTAAGACCATCCAGCGAAAGAATACAGAAGCTACAAAGCAAGGTGTCGGAATGGAAATGCGGTACCAGGGTGTCGGTGCGCAAATACATGTCCCTGCTAGGGACCATGTCGTCCTGCATTCCGTTGATAAACAACTGCCGTCTGTTTAGGAGACCTTGCCAGGAATTTCTAGCGGACCGTTGGATGCAGAGCCAAGGTCGCTGGTCCGACAGACTGGTCATCGACGAACAACTGGTACAAGCACTTCGCTGGTGGAGAGTTTCTACTCATCTAACGAAAGGAATGCCTCTGGTGGAACCGGAGTTCCAGAAGACGGTGGTGATGGATGCATCGCTGAGCGGATGGGGAGCTCATCTGGAGACGTTACAAGTACAAGGCCGGTGGTCGTTACAAGAGTCCTCCCTGCATATCAACCTGCTAGAACTGAGAGCAGTGCGGTGGGCTCTAAAATCTTTTCTTCCTCAACTGAGAGACTCTGTGGTGCGTGTCATGACGGACAACACGACTACAATGTTTTACTTAAGGAAACAAGGAGGAACACGTTCCAGGTCCCTGTCGACAGAGGCACAGAAAATCTGGCATTGGGCCCTGCAACACAACATGCTAATCTTGGCGTTCCACCTACCAGGCGTGAGAAATGTGGAGGCAGATGCCCTCAGCAGGGAAATGAACGAGGTTCACGAATGGGTGCTGAACGACCAGCAACTACAACATGCATTCAAGAAGTGGGGACCTCCTTCCATCGATCTGTTCGCGACGAAGGACAACAGAAAATGCCCGCAGTATGCAAGCAGATGGCCTCAGCAGGGCTCACTGGGAGATGCGTTCTCCTTCCATGGACGAACAAATTCCTGTACGCATTCCCTCCTTTTCCTCTTATCCGGAGGACGTTGCAATGGATCCTCAAGTACCCATGTCGAGTGATTCTGGTAGCCCCGTATTGGGCCAGACAGGTGTGGTTCTCAGACCTGCTGCACTTGGCTGCAGCGGAGCCAATGAGGTTCAAGAAGATCCCCAACCTTCTGTCTCGACAGGAGGGTATCGTCTGGCATCACGACCCGGACAGCCTCAAGTTGACGGCCTGGCTCCTGACTTCGCCGAATTTGGCCAGCTAACGATTCCGGAGGAGTGTCGTCGTATTCTGCAAGCGGCAAGAGCACCTTCCACAAACACTTCATACTCGTACAAATGGAGGAGTTTCTGTCAGTGGTGTGTGGATCAACCAGGTTTGGTTCTGCAGTCGATTATGCCGGAACAGCTCCTTCCATACTTGCTGTTCTTAGCTCAAAAGGGCTTATCGGTGTCTTCGATAAAAGTACACCTGGCCGCCATCTCCAGGTTTACACGTCAACGACATTCCGCACCATTATTCAGCGACCGCCTGATTAAGCACTTCCTTAAAGGGTTGTTCAGGAGTTTCCCTCCCGAGAAGAGATTTCCTCCGGTGTGGAGCCTCAATCTGGTGTTAGCGTCTCTTATGAAACCTCCTTTTGAACCAATGTCATTGTCGTCTCTAAAGTTTTTGTCCTGGAAATTGGCCTTCCTGGTGGCCATCACTTCAGCCCGACGTATTTCGGAAATCCAAGCTCTACTGGTAGACCCACCATACTTAAGATTTTTTAAGAACAAGGTGGTCCTTGCCACTAACCCACAGTTCATACCGAAAGCGCCTTCAGTATTCCATAAACATTCCTCTATTGTCTTACCTACGTTTTTTCCAGAGCCATGCTCGGGAGCGGAGCGTACGTTACACACATTAGATGTGAAGAGGGCTCTCAAGTTTTATCTTCATCGCACGCAACCTTTCAGGGAAACGAGGCAATTGTTCGTGGCCTATGGTCTGGGTGCTAAAGGCAAAGCCATTTCAAAGCAAGGACTGTCAAGATGGGTATCGTCTACCATTTCATACTGCCATTCCAAGGCTGGGAAGCCTCTTCTGCGACGCCCAAGAGCTCATTCCACTAGAGCGGCGGCATCGTCAACGGCGCTGTGGTCTGGAGTCCCTCTGGGGGACATCTGCACGGCGGCTACCTGGGCGGCTACACACACTTTTACCCGCCATTACTGCCTGCCACAACAACATGCCGAAGATACTCGAATGGGACAGGCGGTGCTTCGACACCTATTCCAATAAGGTGGGCCCCGCTTGAGGGGTTAGTTCTGGTTGCAATTATGATTGAATATTGTTCGTTCTCTATGTTAACTATTGCCGATGCTGGAGAAGGGAATAGTTTCTTACCTGTAACTCCATTTCTCCAGCATTGGTATCTTTCATGGATTCACATGCGCCCGCCTGCCTCCCCTGGCCATGCAAACTGGTTCCCCCACTACTTTGGGGGCCGAAATCTGAGGGAGCGCGGGGGCGGGTCCTGTATTTGTATCATGGCGTCCTAACGGCACGGGCACGCATGATACAAAACGAGGTGGATAGGACGCATAAGCGTCGAAAAAGTTTTCCTACGGGAAAGGGTCTATATAATGTACCGGGGATTCCCAGCCTGACGACGGGGAATATTCTAAGCATGTGAATCCATGAAAGATACCAATGCTGGAGAAATGGAGTTACAGGTAAGAAACTATTCCCTTGCCACATACCCAGTAATTGCCCATTAGAGCAGCCATTCCTTTCTACATGTCAGGGAGGATAAGTGTTTTGTTGCAATGTTTGTTTGATCCTTTGGGCACCTTCCCTTCTCCGTGGAAACAAAGTTCGTATTGTATTCCACGTTGGATCTTGATTGGCTTTTCGAGAGCTGTTACCCATGTCAGTTTGGCAATGTGCTGAGACCAGACCTGAGTGCATAATTTCTCTGTCCAGTGACATTTTTCTTCGGACTGTCCCTGCAGTGCTTCTGCTTTGCACATCACTGTTTCTTCTTGCCATCTGTTTCCCGTGAACATTGTCCCTTTTATGACAAAAAACGGCTCTTTGATGCAGATCACTCCTTGGGGTTTGCTGTGACACGTTTTCTCGCTTCTGGATCAGCTGTAATGCTACTGTGTGTGCTTGGAAGGTACTTCAAATTCTACAGAGTGCCAGATGAATGAGACACTGGGCATCCGCTATGGGGGTTTTCTGGAGTATTCAAATTTTGGGTGTTCCTGATGCGGGAGGGATCAGTGAACACAAGTAGCAACTCTTATTAGTTGCTTGTTTACCCATGGCACTCATGTCAGAGTACCATTTGTTAGATTGGTGAGGCCATGGTATGCATCATACCTCTTCTGCCCTGCCCCCCTTTTCCTTCTGTTCCCCCCCACCTTGGCCAGTGTGTAATTTAATTAATTTCTGATAACGAATAGGAAAAAAAACCTAGGATCATTCTTTCGTTTTGACTATAATTATCTTGCCAATACTGTGTTGTAGGATGGGTACGTAGAGTGGGGGTTTGAGACTTAAGGTGCATGTAATTGCTGCCTGAGGTAGGGTAAAATGTTGTTTGTGGACCATCAATGGGCAGCATTAATAAATCAGAGAGTAAATTATCTTCATTGTAAACATCAGACAGATTTTCATCAGCATTCAGTATTGTGTATTGACCCTGTGGGGCTTTTATTGTGCGGTTCTTGTGCAGGGTGGTGAGGTTCGTGGGTATATTATGGGCCCATATCAGTCTCAGCCCATCCCATACTAAGTGGGTTCCTTCTTGCACCAGTTCTACCCCCTCCCCCTTCTTTTATACCCACTAAAATAAAAGATATAGACCAACAAAGTCTGAAGCATAATAATAAGGTTGATAACGTGATGGCCGTAAACCAGAGGCCACATTCATGAGAATAAGCTCTAGTAGCGCTAACATTTCCCCTACTTCTAACTACAGTTGCAGCGTTGTCATTGAGGACCCTTGTTTCTGCCATGTTTGTACCTATAGTGTGAAATACAATGGGTTAAGTGCACTTTCAGTTATGCAATATCATCTTTTTTGTCCATTAGGATAGAGGAAAACGCGAAAGTGGAGGGAGAAAGAGAAAAAGAGAGACAGTGAGAGAGAGAACATTTAGATAGAGAGCGTGTGAGAAAGGGAGAAAGAAAGAGTGAGAGAAAGAGAGCCATATTTATATGTACTTTTAATCATTTATGGACTTATTTACTTATTCATTTTTTAGTCATACTTGTATTTACTTTTTTGCATGTTGCTGATATTTTGAAATACGTCATGTTAATTCAATGCACCGCATTAGGATACAGCCACCTTGTGTTAATTTGGCTGTTCCCCTTCTGTCCTTGCACTGCCATGTGCTTTTCTAACATCTGAGAGGTGTATCCAATACTTCAGGCCTTAACTTTTACTGCCGAGGGGGTGCAGTATAATACCTCGTAAGGGCCATGAAATCTTGGAGAGTTCAATCTCCTCACAAAGATCCTCACATACACCAGCTCCCCGGGCATTAACTGTGTTATGGGGCTGTCTGCAGCTACAGTGTTTGTGTCAGTTTCACTTTCTCTTTTGAATTGAGGTGCAATCTGCTTAGCTATGCTCCTTACTGCCCGTGTAAACTGTGCTAAATAATCCTTAAATTCCTCCCCTAAAATTGTGGTGGTCTTGTGAGCATCAGTTAATGTCCTTATTGGGGATAATGGAGTTTGCATGCGTCTTCCTGTTATCTCGTGCAGTGACAAGTGGTGGTCTTTGCTTGACTGCGTGTGTAATTGAAACAATGCTAAAGGCAGGCAATACACCCAAAGGGTGTGGCATGATTTTGACAACCTACTTTTAAGGAGACTGTTGATTTTTTCGACCATCTCGTTTGCTTGCAGGTGGTAAATGGAATATAGCTTGTGTTTAATCCCTAGCAGAGGCGCTACTTCCTTGAAGAGGTAATTAACAAAATGTGTTCCGTTGTCAGAACGTATGACATCACAAAAGCCCCATCGTGGGAACACTTCTCTCACTAAAAATGTTGCTGCGCATTTTGCCTCTGGATGTGCGCAGGGTCCTGCTTCTACCCAGCGTGAAAAGGGGCAGACCACCACTATTTAGTATGTTGCTCCATTGCACCTTTCTCCCATGTCTGCATAGTCAATGTGCAGTTCACGGAATGGTCCAACAGGGCAGGGCAGTGACCTGAGAGTCATGCCAGAATTGTATTTTTGACATGTTACACATTCAATTGCCATTTTAGCTATGTGTTCCTTAGTTTGGTACAAAACAGTCTTCCTGGATGTCTGCGGCTATGTGTTGTTTTGCTGTGTGTGCCGGAAAATCTAATTGCTGGAAGGCAAGTTGTAATAGTTCCACAGGCATTACTACCTTCCCTGTAGTATCTTGGCGTCATAGGAGATCTGTGGGTTACTGGGTACAGCCCCTCTTCGGCCACATCTCTTGTTCTTCACTTGGGGCCCTCTTTTGTAGGTCAATTATTTGTGCGCTGGGCAACGAGTTATATCCATTTTCCTTTTCCTCTTGAGTTTTTTCTTTTAGTACATATTCGGCTGTTTGGGGTTTTTGGAAGTATGCTGCTTGTTTTGCAGCGGCGTCCGCCGCCGCGTTTCCTAAAGATATGACATCACTGTTATTAATATGTGCCTGGCATTTCACCAAAGCCACAACTGATGGCTATGCTAGTGCTTCTATCAGCTCATTCAACAGTTCTGCATGTTGTACTGGGGACCCATCTGCTCTTCTGAACCCCCTCCTTCTCCACCTAGACAATCCAGCGTGCACTGTTGTGGTTGCATAAGCTGAATCTGAATTAATTGTCACTGCACATCCCTTTGCTGTGCGCAAGGCTTCAATTAGTGCTAAGAGTTCTGCTGCTTGTGCTAAATAATGCATTGGCAAATGTTTTTAAACTATCCTCTCATATTCCCCTTCCTCCATTTTCACTACTGCTGCACCCACATGCTTTTCACCTGTCTCTGGGCAAATAGATGCCGACCCATCCACAAAGTACACCTCACCTTCCTCTAAGGCATTCTCTGTTGCTTTGGGAATGTCGTCACCCTCCTCTTCATTTGTTGCAAAATCATGTTCCTGCATGTCCTCTACTGTGCATGGCTCAGTAATGAATGTGGCTGGATTTACTGTTTTGCAGCGCACTATGTGAATGTTAGAGCTTGAGAGTATTATTTCATATGCTGTTGCCCTCTGTGTCATAAGTGTTGATTTGGACCTTTCTAGAATTGCAAACAAAGAATGATCAAAGAACAATGTCACTGAGCATCCCATCACCATGGTGGTGCCTTTTTCAATCGCAAAGGCAGCGGTTTGCGAGAGCCTGTTCACACGCGAAGTGTCCTTGCGTTACAGAGTCAAGGGTACCGCTGTAGTAGGCCAAAGGCTTGTGTCCTAAGGATGCCTTGTGTCAGTACTGCTGTCATGAGTGTTCCATCACAGTGCGAGAACAGATAGAATTCTCGTTCGTAATCTTGGGTCACGAGGACCGTTGTGGTGGAAATGAGGTCCTTTAGTGTGTTGAAGGCAGTGTTCAGGTAATGGGTACATTTTCTCTCTGTGCTTCCTTTAGTGCTTGTAGTAGGGGCCTCGTGTATGCTGCGTAGTCTAATATCCATGCTCGGCAGTAATTACATATGCCTAGAAAACTTTGCATGTCTTTCACTGTGTGTGGCCTTATTGTTGCTTGCACCGTTGCTGCTCTGTCTGGGAGTATTCGATTGCCATCCTTTGATATTAGTTCCAGGTACAGTACTTCTGTTAGACAGTACTGTAACTTCCCTCTGTCCACCTTGTACCCCTTCTCCGCCAACAATTTTAGTAATGTGATTGAATCTGCTCTGCACTGTTCCTCACTCTCACCACAGATCAAAAGATCATCTACGTATTGTATCACTGTGGTTTTGACATCAATATTGCCAAGATCTTCGTGCAGGATCCTGTTAAAAATATTCTGACTTTTGCAATATCCCTGCAGTAATCTGCAATGCTCATATCTTTTCCCCCCTGTTAGGCAGAATCCTGTGCAGTTCTCTTAGGGAACACTGCAAAAAGATTAAGACTACAGGAGTAAGCAGTAAACCCAATTGGTAGCAGTCTGCACCACCCAGATTTACATGGTAGCTGTGGCTGAGCAGTCAGACTTCTCTCAAGAAGAGTAAGGCAGCATGCAGAGTATACACAATAGGGCTAAAAACACAGTAGAGCAAACACACACTGACCAGAGCTTTGTATCCAAAGTATAGAGTTATTTATTTAAAACACACTTTAGGCAATACACTAGCACTCTAAATCAAAAGCAAGTTAAAACACAGTCAGATAAAGTATACACACCTCCCTTAATAACTATTAGACAAGTCAGAGTTAAAACACCACTATTTGTTAAGACAGATGTGAGCGCTTAACTAAGATGGCACTCCAATAGTTTGGTTAGAGGGAGAGAAAAAGGCAGAGCATAAGAATAATACAGTCCCAACAATTTTCAGTCAGAGCAAGGGAATAAAGGCAGAATATACTGTAGAGCCAAAGTTCATAGGCCAGGCCCACTTTAAATGGAGCAAAGTGAAATGTGCCCAGGATCACACAGTTTAAGTTGCACTAAAAGTCTTTGCACAGTGTTCAAAAGAGGTTGGTTTAGTTCAAGAAACAAAGTTAGAAGGTCTGGGGCCAACCCAGTATAGGAAGCCAAGGATTTAAGGGTAACCTTTAGCAATCTGTAGAAAGGGAGGCCAGGTAGGACACAGTACCTTAAGAGAGAGGAAGCTCCAGCGGTGGCAGTTGTTCCTGGCAGTGGTTGCAGTTCGTTGTTTCGACCAGGGGAAGAGAGGGTCTCGTCGGGGAGGAAACTTGAGTCGTTGCACTGCCCAGGGATGAAACCAGCCGCGGAGCTCCCGATTAAAAGTTGCAGTCCTTTTATTCACGGTCAAAGTGGTGAAGCTTGGCTATCCGGCCGCCGGGATGCTTGGCACGGGCGATATCGACCAAGAGACGTCTTTGCTACGGCAACTCAGTCCAGGGTGCCAAATCCCCCCTCGACCCCTCCTATGGAACCCAGACAGAGTGGCACCATTTGGAGGGCTTCTGTGGAGAAGCCCGCCAAAATAGTGGAACAAAGGGCTCGACCTTGGTCAGAGTTACAGAGACGGACACAAGCGCCATTTTGGAACAGAGTTCTGGCAAAAAGACCCAACCGTGGATTGAATATTAAATAAAAATAAAGCAGCAGTATCTTTAACATTGCACCAAAAAGTGGTGCGTTTAAAATCAATGGGAAAATCCCATAGAGAATATTCCAAAGGAATATTTTGCGTAGCAACCACTGCTACCAGCCAGAAACTCGACAAGGGGGGACTGCACAGTGCCCCCTTAGAAACAGACCCAGGGGCAATCGAATTACCCTACCAGTACTTCCACAATATGATGGTGTGTACTGGTTATGTTCACAATTTAGGACTAGTAAAGTCAATGGTGACTTTACATGCTCTGGGAGACAGTAGTCAGTCCCAGGGTATGGAGTCTATGTTGGGGAGTCACTATGACACTCCTGTGTTACTGCACTGAGGGTGCTGTGTAACACACATACAAAAACAGATGATGCCCTATGGAGTAGAAAGAGGTTACCCCATAGCCCATGAACACATACTAAGTCAAAAAGCACCTCAAATCATGTCTAAAAGTGGGAGGAAAAGAGTCTCACTCTTAGCAGGAGAAAAAAACAAACCCCAAAAATCCAGCAAAGCTGCTGGGGGACTCACTAGGTTTGGGAAATTAGCCTTATAAGAGAATTCTCCCCAACATCCCCTAGGGTGAATGCAGTCAGGTATTGTGAGCTTGGGTGAAGTGGTATCGAGAAAAAAATAATTTTTCAAGTCTACCACTGTGAAGCATGTGGCGGATTTTGGAATGCTGCACAAAATGGATGCGGGATTCAGGACAAGGAGAAACTCCTTCTGTATGACGTCATTAAGTGGGCGTAAGTCCTTTATCATCCTCCAAGCCCCGCCCTTTGCTTTTTTGATCGGATAGATAGCCGTATTGTAAGGTGAATTTGATGGCACAATGATGCCCTGTTGTAACAGTTCATGGATTGTTTATTTTATTCCTTCCTCTGCTTCTCTCGACAAGTGGTATTGTTTTACCCGGGGTAGTACTGCACCGGGCTTGAGTTTGATCTTGACGGGGGTCACCTCTTGGAAGAGCCCTACATCATGAGGGTTGATGGTCCACAGGTTTGTGGGTACCTGTTGCATGTCCTCATTAAAGAATGATGGTGGTACACCAACAATGGCCATTAGGGAGTTCGACATCTGTCTGTTTTGAACCATTATGTCACAGGGCATACATATTTCCATTATGATCTCCCCATCATTGTCGGTGAACAGGTCCTTGTCTGTTAAGTCTTGCATCGGTATGTTGGGGTCTATGCATAGTACTGATTGCCACTCGCAGCCTTGCGTGTCCAGACCTATTACCACAATATGTTTCGCTGATATTTGCACTCCCTGCAGATCTAGGGTAAAAATATATCTGGCAGTATCTCTGGGGCAGCAATGGGGCACCCTCCATTCCTGCCGTGTTATTTCAGGTACGCCAACACCTGTATCCCATACACAAACATGTCTGCATTGGTCGGCACCCCTCTCACTGTTATTTCGTTAGTTGTTGTGTTAATCAGCAACATTGCCCTGAGGGGGTATATCCCCGGGGTTGAACACACTATGCCTCTTTCAGTGAAGGAGGTCATATTGAGCTTGCTAAGAGGGTCCCACCCCAGCAAATTTATTTGCGAGTCTTCATGGTACAATAGGGGTGCTCGCACTGTCCCCCCCCACCGGGATGTACAAATCTTTATTGTATGCAACTGTGACCACAACCCCAGAAAAACCTTGCGTTTCCAACTTCCGGCCTGAAAGCGGAAACCGACCCTCCATTAGGCACGATTTTTCCGCTCCTGAATCCACCATGAAGATGAACTGTCTGTTTCCTATCTCCGCCTCCACCAGTGTTTCCTCGTCTGGACGTAGGGTAGTTAGTAGGACTGGACATGCAAGTGCTCTCTGTGGGCTGGCCTAGTCTGGGTGTGTGTTTGCCCCTTGGAAAGTAAAGACATTCTGCCCAAGTATGACTGTTCCCCTAAATGGTGCTGGTGCCGGCGCTCCATTGGCAGTAGTGACGAACGGGTAACCGTGTGTGTTTCCCATTTGGTTTTGACGTGTTAATCTCTGCTGCGGTGGTGGTGTTCAGATGGTGCCCTGGGCCCTTGTGTGAGATGAGCGTCAGCTTGTTCTTCCAGTCCGTACCCTCCCATAGGTAGTCCATACAGGCTTACTGGGTGGGAGTGATCAAACTGTTGTTCATTAACAAATCTTTTGTGTTTGGGTAATATGCCATGGGACGAGTGTGACATTTCCTCACAAAATGGCCCCATCTACCACATGACCAACATACTCCTTGCCCTCCTCCTCCTCCCTCTGGGACCTTGTCCTCTGTACCCTCCTCTTTGCCCTCTGTACCCACCTCTTCCTCTTCCAGGCCTTCCTTGCCACAGGGGCCCTCGTACTGCTCCTCTCTAGCCAATTGTTCCTGCCCATTTGCTGCCCAAGTTGCTGCCATCCTGGCCTGTAATGCTACTGTCCCGTTTCCCCTTCTCCCTGTCGTTCTGTAGGTAGGGCGGCTGTTACTGCCGCGACCTTCACTCATTTATTTTGTACGAGTTTGGCCTCGTCTGCCAGCCTTTTCTGCGCGATTTCTTTCTCCCTTTCTTTGATCCTCCTACAATGGTGTACTATGATGCTCTGTATTTCTGGCCAGCCTTTGGCTTCAATCCCAGCAATTATATCTGAGGCCTTTTGCACCTCCTTCGGGAGGCCTCGCTTGATAATAAAGTGAAAGAGGGAGGTTGACTGGTCCCAAGCTGTGCCGTCTCCGTTCTCCACAAGTCCTGCACCCGAAGAATGTACTGGGCAGTCTCTTCATCCTCCCCCATTGTGCATTGCATCACTGAGTGTAGATCGGGGGGGTATCAGGAAAGGTTCTCTGCAGTGCATCCCACACCTGTGCCCTCACATTATTGAACGATGCCCCATCATACCGGTTACAATCCATTGTCACTCCTGGGAACCCCGCCTTTATCCACACGCTGTCTGCCTGGTCACCCACTGCTGACAGTAGCAAGCTCTTAACATGCCCTATAGCTAAAGGGACCACAGCAGTATTTTTCTCAAAGACGTATATCCATTTCCCCGCCCGCCCAGAAAGTGGGGATAGCGTCTTCAATACATAATTTTTGTCCATCTGTGCCCAGGGTATGTAATGGGGCCATCCCGCCCTCTTGTGAATTAAAGGCATCTCTACATTTGTCTTCCCTCTTCCTTTACCTACCTTTGTCCCTTTTTTCTTTGCTAAAGCCATTCTCTCCATCCTGTTCCGAAGCCTCCCTTGTCACCCTGCCTCCTCTTCCCCCACACAAGGTGTCAGATACTGCGCTAGCATGCCCCCTCGCATGACTCCTTCTCCGTATCCCTCAATGTCACTCCAACATTCTGCGTCTTCCTCTCCTTCTTCCCTATCTGATGTCACACTACCTGGTCCCGCACTTACCTGTTCCCTTTCCTGTTCTATTCGTAATATTTTAACTGGGGTGTTATCAATGCGGAAGAGGAAGTCTCAGGACCTCCATTCATTTTCTATTGTAATAGATGGCACTTTTAGTGGGGGTTGGGGTGTCATCTTTGATGTCCTGAGTGTTAGTCTTAGCAGTGCACGGTGGTGGCGTGAGTTATGGTTGCTTAGCTTACCATAACTGGCGAATTTCAGGTTTTTTTTGGTTTTACTTGGAACCATAACGTCCCTTTAACAAAGTTTTTTCAGTGAATTTCATTGGTTTTTATTAGTGCAACTTAACCATAATGTCTACGAACATCTGACTTCATTGCATACCTTCCGGAGAGTCCCACATGACCATATGCTGGCGTGGGGCATGAGGACGTGTCCGAGAACTGTCCGCACTTCACGATAAGTTCCGTGCTTCGCGGACAGTTCGGAACTGCATTTTCTACTGATCTAGGAATTTCAACTTCCAAATTTCCCTTGCACAGCTCCAACACCTATTCCTACTCATCCATTAACAATCTAGTACACAGTAAATACTTTTAGCAAAACTGCTATTTATCTTAAAATGGAATCAGCTAATGCCATACCTCCTCCCCAAGAGACACCACCACTGCTGTAATCAAGGAGAATGAGAAACCCTGCCCCCTACCTTAGAAATAACACAAGCGCAACATTTTCCCCTGTCCACCTGCCCCTCCAAATTAGTGTTTGGTACCTCTTCCCTCATTTCCCTCCACCTTTCATTCTAAGCTCTCCTGCCAAAAAAACTCATCCAAAAACCATAAAAGAAATGTTCCTTTAAGAACCACCTTTCACAGTTGAAAAATAGAACTGAAAAAAAACCGTATAGAATCCATCTACTTTATATTTCTCAGTAAAGTACATAGACTCAATAAGATTTCCAACATTTCCATTTACATTTTGTGTTATGCTAATGGCAATATTGTGGCATTTATCTCCCGTTCCAGGGATGGAACGGTGGATACCGGCCTGGCAGCCCAAGCGAAGCGAGGGTGGATAACAAGGTCTCCGGACCATTATCCCCAATTCCAGCCCCTGTAATGGGGGATGAAGGCCATTAGCATCCTTGGTTCCCAAAGTGGGAACTCAGGGTGCTAAAAAAAAAAGGGATTTTTTGTCGTGGTGTAGGAAGGGAAATCCTTTTCCAAGATGGCCACCATGGAAAGGGAAGACAGGGTTCCGTACAGGGCCTCTCTTCGCTTTCCATGGCAGTCTGCAGAAGGCAAAAAGAGAACCCTATGACCATATTACCACGAGCACATTTTTCTTCCTTTTCAAACCTATCCCAATTTCGAATAACTTTACCACAAAGCTAGTCCCAGGCGATCATGGCCACTTTAACCCCATGTGTTTTCCCTTGTGGTCATGGCCAGTAGCCTGATTGTCCGGATCATGACCTTATTCCATGACCCAGACAATCTGGCCACTGCACATGGCCACAGGCTACTCCTCAGTCACCAAAGGTATATCACTATTTTTTGTACCTACATTATCACACTTGTCAAAAAATAAAACACGGGCACATTTGCAAAACCATGCTTTCAGGTCCTTCTTAATGCCCCTTACACAAGTTTGCTGGAAATCCATCCATGTTTTATTTTTTCATAGGGGTCAAATGATGCACATACAATCGTCATATAACCTAGCCCCCACTTGACAAAATCCATTCAGCCTTTACGAAAACATTTATATCTAGATCTATAATCTTTTTGCAAACCTTTGTGTAGATTTGTCAAATGGCACCACATTTATAAGCCTTTACATTATTTTGGGACCCCCCTCTAATTTTCCCCCTCTTGACAAAATGCCACCAAACCTTGCAAAAGCATTTATATCTATATGTATTATCAGTTTGCCAAATTAAGTGTATATTCGTCAAATGGCACCTCATTTATAAGCCTTTACATTATTTTGGGACCCCCCCTCTAATTTTGCCCCCTCTTGACAGAATCCCACCAAACTTTGCAAACTCATTCGGGATCACGTCAGTAATTGCAGAATTACATGCAGTTCCATTAAGTGGCACCAAAGTTATAAGCCATCCAAGAACTGCTTTTCACCAAACCAGTAATGCAGAGGTGTCTGCGAACTTTCACAGGACTGTTCGCGAACATCAGAACAGTACGCTGACTTTCGCGGCGCAAAACACCTGTTTTTTTGCTTCTTGCAGCCATATTCCATCCCATCCTCATCACCTCTCAGCTCCCCAGAGATTATTTGATAAGTTTGACAAGTGCAAAGTTGTGTTTTTTAATATGATTTAACCGCGATGTCCACGGACACTGGCTGATGTCCGCAAATCTAAGATGGCGGGCGTTTCTAAAAATCTGACGCACCTCACGCTTCACCCCAACCAATCAGTGAACACGTTGTGTGTCCGCGGACATGACGCAAGTCTGTTAGCCAATCGGTGTCCTGTCCACGGAGCGGACATAGATATCACTTATTTTTTTGCCTCACGTTTTGGTCGTTTAAAAAAAACTACTGGACGGATTTACACCAAATTAACAAAAGCATTCGGGACCAAGCCGCTGCTCCTGCCGCAAATTTGGTGAAAATCCGTCCAGCGGTTTGGGCTGTAGGCGTGAGCAAAGTTTTTTCCTATTATGTCTATGGGAAAAAAAGAAAATTTGGCACCCCCCTATAACTTTGCTCCCCCTGGACGAATCCTCACCAGACTTTGCAGATAAATGCAGCCCAAAAAGTGCTCTTCCAATGAGATGAGCAACTTAACCATAACTACATGCCCGCTACCGCAGGCCATGTAATAGATATGTGTGTATGTGTGTGTATATATATATATATATATATATATATATGCCACCCAAAAAATGCTCTTCCTATGGAAACACCAACTTAACCATAATATACATATCTTTGTTAAAGGCACGTTATGGTTAAGTTGCACTAATAAAAACCTATGAAATTCAATGAAAAACGTTGGTAAAGGGACGTTAGGGATACAAGTAAAACTGAAAAACCCTACAAATTCGCCAGTTATGGTAAGCTAAGCAACCATAACTCGCACCACCACAATGCACTGCTATTACGAACACCCAGGACATCATAGATGACATCCCAAATGTCATTGATGACATCACTGATGACATCACATATCTGGGCCACTTGTCTTTGTTCACTGACATATTTAGGCCAGGTATGATATGATATGGCATTTGTAACACGCCCATACACAAGTGTTTCAAGGAAGGGGGAACTTAGGGAGGACAGAGCTTCGATCTTACTAGGCCAAGTGATATTAAGATCGCGCAAGTGCAGGGAACGGGGGAGGGGCAAGTGCCAGGAGAAGGGGGCGGGGACAGTGCTGTACATGGGATCAAAACAATAACAAGAAGTGCGGCGGGTGGCAGGTGCAAGGGTAAGTGCAGACAGCAGGTGTCCAAAAGTGCAGGTATGGGGACTGTAGGGTTACAGATACAGACCCAAGTGCAAGGGTTGCAGGGAGACAGTGCAGGTGTGCAACTGGGCGGGCAGGGACCTGGGCCCGAAATCCGAGGGTATCCAGGTGACCAGTGCAGTATCAGACAGGAAACAGCAGGGGAGAGGAAGAGAGAAGGCAGAAGCAAAGAGGAAGGTCTTGAGGTGCTTCCGGAACCAGAGATGGTTCTCAAGTTTCATGGAGGCTGTTCCAGAGGGAGGCCCTGGGCTTGAAGCCAAGGACAAGTCTTGCAGTCCTGTTCAGGATGAGTTGCAGAGGGCAGAGAGTAGAAGCAGGCAGGTTTAGAAAGAGGCTGTTGCAGTAGTCCAGCCTAGAGAGAGCCAGAGCTCTAGAGACAGCGAGCTTCTGGGGGAAGGAGAGGAAAGGAAGAATACCTATGAGGAGGTGCAGTTGGTAGTTTGACTTCTTAGAGACGTCAGAGATGCGAGGAGAAAGGCAGAGTTTGGAGTCGAAGATTAACCAGAGGTTCTTAGCCTCACAGGTGGGAGCAGGAAGAGGGCTATGGGAGGCCGGCCAGAGAGCGACAGGAAAGTAGGGTGCAGGTGTGCAGATGAGGACAATCTCTGTCTTACTGGCATTAAGGCAGAGATCGCTGGCGCACACAACACTTATGGATAGCAGACAGACAGTCGGAGATGAGAGAAGGAGAAGAGGTGGTAGAGGGGAGCCTGAAAATGTGCTGAGTGTCATCCACACAGCACTGAAAGTTGGAGCAGAGAGCGACAATGCGGTGGGCGAGAGGTTCCAGGTATTGGCTGAACAGCCAGGGAGAGAGGTTTGACCCTCTGGGAACACCACAGGCAGAGAGTGAGATAGAGGAAAGGAAGGACCCAAGTTGGATCTGGGAGGGTCGATCAGAGAGGAAGGAGTTCAGCCAGGCCAGTGAGTGATTGGTGATACCCAGGTTATCATGGAGACAATTGAGCAGGATGGCATGGTTGACCGTGTCAAAGGCAAGAGAGATCGCGTAAGATGAGGACAGAGGGGAGATTAGAATCCAGGTAAGAGAGCAGGTCTTCACAGATGTTCAGGAGAGCGGTTTCCGTGCCTCTGGCTGCTCTGAAGCCAGTCTAATGGTAATGGAGATAACCAACTGAGTCAGTGTGAAGATTAAGCTGGGAGATGGCCAGCTTTTCCACGAGATTGCCCAGGAAAGTGGTTTTGTTCACTGAGAGTCAGAATATTAAAATTCAAAAGGTGCTTTATACCTAGACGTTAACCATGTCCTGTTTTATTTTTTTAAAGTACTTTCCTTAGGGTTTGGTCTCAGCTTATGGTGCACGTACATGGGGCAATAACAAGCCCTCAAACGCACAATTCATTTGTATACATGAAGATGAACTTTAATGTTATTAACCTTTTCTGGTGATGCTGTTTCTTTATTCCTTACTTTAGTTTCCCTGTATGTGCCTCTGATTTGTATGCATTGTGGGTCTTCATATGTATTGTTTCTACTAGCAGAAGTGTGTACTAAGTCATGAATTGTTAGCTATTTATTACATGTTTAACCTTACTCAAAACTCTGATAAGGTAGTATTCATTATTTTACTATCCAAAATTACAAGATTAAAAATGTTGTACTTTTATGGTGAATGCTGCAACCATTGCCTATGTCTATGTATCATTAGGTTCCTGTATTAACAACAACACTAGAATACAATGTTTTGTTTAGATGAGTACATTCTTTAATAGATTAAGTAGTTCATGATAGATCTCCCGATCACCCCTGACATCTTGTTACCAACATCATAAGTTGTCCCTTGTAGGGACCTTTCATCAAATTAACTTCACATATGTCAACAGTGATGTCATCAATGACATTTGTGATATCATCTTTGATGTCTTGGGTGTTAGTCTTAACAGTTCACGTTGGAGGCACGAGTTATGGTTGCTTAACTTACCATAACTGGCTAATTTGAAGGGTTTTTCGGTTTTACTTGTAACCATAACACCCCTTTAAAAAAATAAAATTTAAAAGTAAATTTCATGGGTATTACCAGTGCATGCTAATTTCCAATTTACAAAGTTTAAACCTTAAAACTCTCCCAGCTCCGACCTGTTATCATAATTATTAACACTTCTGTACACTTTTTCCACTGTTGTGACGTCATCACAGACTTTCTGGATCGTCTCATGTGACCTTGCATGCGCGCGTAATGATGACATGTTCACGAACGCGTCCGCCCTTTGCGATCAGGTCCGTGCTTTGCAGACAGTTCAGAACTGCATTTTCTACTGATCTAGGAACGTTCGAGCTCAAAATTTACCCTTGCACAACTCCAGCACTTACTCATTATCCATTAACAGTCTCGTACAGAGCACATACTTGGAAGAATATTATCAAAACTGCTATTTATCTTAAAAATGACATCAGCTATTGCCATCCCTCCTCCCCAAGAGCCACCACCTCCACTAGCCGGAAGACCTACACAACAAAAAAAGCGTAGTTCTTCCAAAGACAATGAAGAGGACCAAGAAGATGGGGTAGAGAAAGTGCCTACCTCTAGCACCCAGAGAGAATCATGGGTGTGGCAGTTCTTTACCACTGTCGATATGGCAACATTCCCCAACGGAAGAAAACAAACTCAAACTCTGTGCTACCAACTATAAGAATGAAATGATCCAAACTAAAAAAGAAGTTTACAATGAAAGAATCTCCAAAGCATGTTCCAACACGAAGGAACTATTTGTGATCCTGCGAGAATTAGAATCTCCCATACATCCACCGGATAACGTACCCAAAGATAAGCAATGGTGAACTAATATCCAAAATGCCCTTGCAAATAAAATCAAAACACTACAATCAAAAATTGCAACAAAAAAAACCATTGCTTCCACTCAGTGAAACTCCTATCATTTCCATTCCCATTAACAAACCCAACCTACCACCATTCAAATTCTCTAAAGTCTCCATTCAGGAAACGGAGAAAATCATTGCCTCACTAAAGCCATCTAATTGCAAAGGCGACAACTGCCCAGCCCAAATAATTGAGGATGCAGCCAGAGACTTAGCACCCTTTATCACTAAACTTATCAACGCCTCCTTTTCATCCAACACCATCCCAAGTAGCTTAAAAGAATCCTGGGTTCTACCCTTGCTTAAAAAACAAACCTTAGACCCATCAATCCCCACTAACTATAGGCCCATCACAACAGTCCCATTCCTCCTGAAGATAATTGATAGAGTGGCCTATCTTCAAATTCAAAAGTACCTTGAGACTATTAGGCGCTCGACAATCTGGGTTCAGACCTCAGCACGGCACAGAGACTGCACTAATAGATCTCAAAGCCCAAATCGATGAGCTCAATGACAAAGGAAACACAGCTATGCGACTCCTCCTTGATCTGTCGGCAGCATTGATTTAGTGGACCACGCAGTACTTTGCAAACACTTAGCATCGGCCGCCCACTCTTCAAGTGAAGCTATAGCCTGGTTCCAATCCTTTCTCGACAATAGAAGTATACGAGTCTTCTCCACCTCAGCTTCGGCAGATCCTATTCAAACAACATGTGGAGTTCCCCAGGGCTCATGCGTATCGCCAACTATGTACAATATCTTTACTAAGCCTCTATTTGACAAATTGGACAGGCTGGGTGTCACCTATACAAACTATGCTGATGACACCCAGATCCTCATTCCCCTTTCGGGCAATTTCTCCGTGGATACAGCCTTAGTAAAAGAGATCTAGACCCTCATTCAGGCATGGATGGCAACCCATGGCCTCTGTCTGAACGACGAAAAAACTGAGATTCTTATCCTTGGCTCCTCCAACAACCTCAAAGAAACTTGACACTAACTACAGCACCTTCAAAATCGACAGTAATATAATCTCAGTCGCCAAAGAAGTGAAAACTCTTGGATTCTATCTGGATTCCACACTATCCCTAAAAAAAAAAACAATTAAATTCCCTGGCCTCATCCACCGCCTATACTGGCAAACTTATTAGAGCTTGTAGATCCTTTCTCTCACTAGCAAGCTGCATTACCCTATCCAATGCCCTCATCCTATCAGAACTGGACTACTGCAATGCACTGTATGCAGGAGCAAATAAATACATTATTAACAAATTACAAACTCTGCAAAATAATGCGCTCAGAACGGCCCTGAACCTCCCTACTAGAGAGCATATCTCGAACGTTAGGAGAAACTATAACTGGCTAAAAATCAGCGATGTGATCCTTTTCAAAATCATTACATTAACCTTCAAATGTCTAAATAATGCAGCCCCCCCATATCTTAAGGAAAGAATATCAAGAAAATCTTCTGCACGACCAACCAGGACAGCCAACTCCTATTGCCTCCAAATACCCAGATTCCGTAAAAAAAAACCAGGAGGGAACAGTTTCCCTGTACAAGCAGCTCAGCACTGGAGTGCACTACCAATTGAATTTAGAAAGGACCAGCCGTATGATAGCTTTAGACGTAATACCCACACCTGGCTAAGACACAATGACCTCTAGACCCATGATGCCTCCTCTTTGCCCTGCCCTCATCTCATCTATTAACTTGTGTTACTGTGTAACTGTACCTGTAAAGTTCCTCTGTACCTGTCTATACCTGTATGTAACAAATATATATAATATATATTTATTGTATATAATGCATGTAACTAGCAAACTGTAACTAAGCAAACTGTAACCACGCTTTAAGTATTCTTGATATGTTGTTCGCCCAGCTACCTAAGGGTTTCGGGCACCCTATAAATAATAAACAAACAAACTGTGGGAATGTACCAAAGGCAAAAGCTATCAAAGTGAAATGCACGGAGTGCAACGTTGTACTCAGTTGCGCACTGCCTGGACAGTACTCCTACGGGACCACCTCCATGCGCAGCCACACCAAATCCAACCACTGCAATGCTCTCTGTAAGGTTGTTCCTTTCTTAGAAAGTAGTAGGCTGTATTCCTCCACCTCATCTTCCTCATCTAATACTGTAACCACACAGCCTACTTTTGTGGGACACAAAATCCCACCTGCTACCTTGCAAGCAATAAAAGAAGCTGTTGATCCATGTCTTTGAAAGACAACAGTCCTCTGTATATACTGCAAAACACCACTCTGCAGGGGCAGCAATTTCAAGGTGCTTTTGAGACTGTAATCCAGGAGCATGAGAAACACTGCCCCCTACCTTAGATGTAACATACGCGCAACATCTTCCCCTGTCCACCTGCCCCTCCATATTAGTGCTTGGTGCCTCTTCCCTCATTTCCCACCCCACCTTACGTTCTAACAACAACAAAAAAGGTTCCTTTAGGAACCACCTTTCACAGTTAAAAAACAGAACTAAAAAAATAAGCGTATAGATTCCATCTACTTTACATTTCTCAGTAAAGTACATAGACTCAATAAGATTTTCCAACATTTCCATTAGCATTATGTGTTATGTGAATGGGAATAATGTGGCGTTCATCCCCCCCATTCCAGAGACTGGAACAGGGGATAACGGCCCAGCAACCCAAGTTATCGGCCCAAGCGAAGCGAGGCTGGATAACGAGGGCTCCAGACCGCTATCCCCTGTTCCAGCCCCTGCAATGGGGGATGAAGGCCATTAGCACCCCCGGGTACACCGGGACGTGCACAGCATCACGCTGTAGGAATGGAAATCCTTTTCCAAGATGGCCACCATGGAAAGGGAAAACGGGGCTCTGTACACAGCCCCTCTTGCGTTTCCATGCCGGCCTGCAGAAGGCAAAGACCATATGACCATATTAAGCTTCCACACACCAGCTGCCACTTAACAATCTTTTACAAATCTTTTCCATCTACATTTCTCTTACTTATCCCAAAAAAAGTTACACGATGCTCCTATAAATGCACATATGCATTGTGCAGTGAGAGAAGTGCATAAATAGAAGGGGCAGTACGGATGGGCTACAGCTCTTGAGAACCCAGGAGGGAAATGCCAAGGTGGGACGCCACTGGGTAACTACTGGAGCAAAGGAATCCTAAGGCTGGGATGCTTCTTAACCATAACATCCCTTTAACAAAGTTTGTAGTGTCAATGTAATAGATTTTTATAACGGAAAATGTTTCATGGTGTTACATCACTGTATATAAGTTATTAATAATTCCTCTTTTCACATATATGAGAGGACTATAAAGCTCATTTAAGAAACATATTTTTTGCAACACATACTTATGTCTGTTATCATCAGCAGGGCATGCTGGGGATGGAAATCATTGTTCAATTACCTACGGCATACGGCTCCACCATGACCCCAGCTGAACCAAACCACCCTTATTGTTCACTGCACCTACCCTGCATCCTAGTTCAGTGTCCACTATGCCATAATAATGTAACCAATGGCCAGTGCTCGTGGCTTGCAGCCATGGCCAGTTTCCAAATCCATGGGGCATAAGCTTCAGCCATGCCTCATTCCCCAATAAGCATATCGGAGTACACATTTGTGTTTGCTGAAGGCCTGGGCCACTACCCAGGCACCAAATGTATATCACTAGTTTTTCTACTTATATTCTTACACTTTGGAAAAATAAAACGCAAGACATATTTTTAAAAAACATGCCTGCAGGTCCTTCCTAATGCTCGTATCGCAAGTTTGTTATAATCTAATCCACCACTTCAGGCTGTAACCGCAACCAGAATATCTTTTCCCATTCAGACCTACCGCTTCGGCCATGCCACATGCCCCAATATGCAAATTACAGTACACATTTCTCCTTGCAGACGGCAGGCCCATTGCCCAGACTCCAATGTTATATCACTGTGTTGTGTACTTACAATTTATACTTTAAAAAAAACAAAACATATTTGCAAAACCATGCTTTCCAGTACTTGATGACACTGCTTGTGAATATTTGCTGCTATCCCATCCAGCATTTCAACCTGTACCCACGAGCAAATGTATTTTTCCCTTTCTAACCTATCCCAATTTCAAAAAACGTTACCACATAGCCGGTGCCTGGTGGACTTGGCCACTTTAACCCCTTTGGTCGTCCCTCCTGGTCATGGCCAGTAGCCAGATTGTTCAGGTCATGACCTTATGCCATGAACCGGACAATCTGGCCACTGCCCATGGCAACAGGCTACACCTCATTCACCAAAGGTATATCACTATTTTTTGTACTTAGATTATGAAACTTGTCAAAGTAAAATAAAACATGGACACATTTGCAAAACCATGATCTCAAGTCCTTGCCAATGCTCCTTACACGAGTTTGCTGGATATCCGGCATGTTTTATTTTTTTCAAAAGTGACACAATGTACGTACATACAATAGTCATATAACTTATGAAATGCATGGAGCTCAGCAACAATAGTATCCATTTGAGCCATTATGACCGTCATTGAGCATAAGTAATATAAAGTGCATGGTGCTAAATAGCACAAACATTTTATTGAATATAAGCCCAATTTCAACTCCTAAAGTGCATAGTGCTTAGCAGCAATGGGTTTTTCAAATATTTGTTGCCAATCCAAGCAGATCATATCCTGGTTATCATACCTCCGTGGTGTAACGTGCATAGTGCTCAGCAGCAATAGTATCTGTTTGATAACAGAGACAATTGAGCCTTCATAATGTGAATTGCATAGCGCTTAATAGCACAAACATTCTATTCAAAATAAGCCCAATTCTGACTCATAAAGTGCATAGTGCTTAGCAGCAATGTTTTTTCTTTTTAGTACAATATTTGTTGCCAATCAAAGCAGAAAACGGTTCTTCCTGTTCGTGGATGTTTGTATTGTTTTGTGGAAAGACCATGTCTACATGCTTTGCATTTTGTGCATTTTTGGAACCCTGTTCGTATATTGGTCAACCAAGGGACTGTGGATAATATGGGAGTAGATTGAAAAAGGCTCGGCGATCACTCTGATTGAAAGATCTCGCCTTTCGAAAAGTCACACTAGCATTTGCTTGAATGCACTTGCTAACATCCAAATCTCTTTGTAAGAGGAACCAAGGATTAGCTAGAATCTTTCTAATTTCCTTGGCTCCATTATTATAAATTGTGATAAATGGGATATTTTCATGTTTGTTATTCAGAACCTTAGACTTACGTTTTTCCTTGTTTTTCTTGAGTATCTCTTCCCTGGTTTGTTTAGCACTTTGATTATAAGCTTTGCTTATGGTGGACCTCTTGTAGCCTCTGGCAAAGAATCTGGCTGCTGTTGTTATTGCATTTTGTTGGAATGTTGTTGACTCGTTGCAATTGCGTCTCATTCGCAAAAATTCCCCATAAGGTATACTATTTTTCAGACATTGAGGATGAGCCTTACTGCTGTGCCCATAGCTGTCCCGCATAGTTGTTTATAGTAATAACCCTCGAACATAAACGTATTGTGTGTGAGGCAGAAAGACAGCATGTCTAATAACATGGTCTCTGAAGCTCAACGATCTGGTTGAGAGATGTCTCTTGACTGCTTCAATACCCTCTATGTGATTGATAGAGGGCAACAACATCAAGAGTGATAAGCAGATAGCCCAGCTTTCATAGTATTTGGTCGATTTATTGAAGGTAGGCTGATGTATCTCTAATGTATGAGGGCAGCGTCTCTACAAATGGAAAAAGGAATTGGTCCAAATATTTTGATGTGTTTTCAAGCAATATATATTTTACAAATAAGAATCTATATTGTTATTTAGAAAGAAACATTTTTTATTTTAATTGTATGTGAAAAGTTTATACATAAACTAAATCTGTGATGAATCGAGGGATTCAGTCACTTTACCCCAGGAGAGAGCCTTTCCTTGTGAGGCTAGGGAGGTGAGCCTGCTGTGTAACTTTTCCCCCAAAGGGTGGCGGTAAGCGGGACCTAACAGGGTGATACTCCCCTCCTGGGGACAAGGATTCCCGTTCCGATGAGGAACTCCCTTTCCATTACACTCAGAACCAACCTATTGCTATGTCCGTCACCAGAAAACCCCAATCCTCCTACATCTATTATTGCAACACCTCTATTGAAGAGAAATACTCATCTGTCACTGAGACGAATACAGAATTGCCTGACAAAGGGATGATGAAACCCAAAGGAGTTATGATGAGTTTTAATCTGATACAAAACAAGGACTGTTACTTGAAACTGGAGAGGACCCAGAGCAGCATCATAAAAAGTGGAGGATCCAGAGACCCAGAGAGAGACCAGGTAGTTTCAAACCAGCTGGAAGGAAGCTGGTAACTGGGAGAGAACGCTGTTCTCAATGCAAGCGAGCAGCTGGAATCTCGCAGTGCCCGAGCTGCGCAGTGCGAGGGGCAGGTCCAAGGACGCTTGATAAACAAGTAACGGTCCCTGCATGGAGGGGAGAAGCCGTGGTTGGGAAGCGCCTAAGCCAGAAGTGGACGCACATAGAGAGTACTTACCTGGTGGTGGCTGAGAAGGAAATGGAATGGCAACACCTTTCCACGCTCAGACCACACAGGGAGAAGGACACCGAAGTGTGTTGGAACGAGGAGATGAAACGACTGCAATCGACATTCTGATGAATGACGGAGGAACACCAAAGGTGAGTGCCGACCCGATGGCACAGCCCTATTACACTACAGCTGACTGGGAGAGTGGGAGACAAGGCACATAAAACAAGAGGATAAATAATATCCATATCCATATTCATAATAACGGGAGCAAATATAAAGAATCAGGTCAGCCTACTTGTCCCAGTGAATGAGAATACATTAAGAAGAGTAAGAATAACATAGTGGAGCAGTATACTACTCCCACTGATTATATAAATAATTAGAAGCATGAGACTTGTTCAGGAACTCCACCAATTTGTCCCAGTGGATTGAAAGGTTACAAAAGGAGTGAAACAGGTCACTGGGTACATTACACAGATCCCAGCGTGAAGACAGAGATACAAAAAGGGATAACAAATAATGATGGAGCTAAGAAATTGGAGGAACTGGTGTCAGGAAAACACTTTCAGTAATAAGTGAGAGGAACAGAGTAAATAAATATTCAGAGACCTGAGAGATCAAAGAGAAAAACATAAGAGTTCAAAGGGAACCAATAAAAAGACATTGAAAAATCCCTTGAAAGAACTGTACAAACTGGTTCATTAAATAGCAAGAAGGTATCTGAAAATCCGATACTGAGAAGTACTTCCTGGTGAAACAAACATAGGAGAATGGAATCATTCTCCTGGTCTTTAGTTATTTAGTATATGTGGTAGGGTCAGTAAGAATTGTTTTTTGGACGGAGGACAGACTTAACTTTAAACTTTCAAACAGGCGACGAGCACCCTAGTTAAGTTGTGTTTGGTAGGGAAGCCCTTAGAATAAGGAAAGTTAGGCATTATCCCTATTATTTCAATAAACATCCTTTAAAATGGAAAACATTGGTCTGCCACCTTATTATAACTATTATGACTTGCCACAAGTCCCATGAGAGGACTACAGGAACTGATACAGAGAAGAACGAGAGACTATCTAAGAATTAGATATTGGCAAGAACTCTAAAGAAAAGAAGACAAGTGCAAAACTTAACCATCAGGAGAAGCGAGTCATTCTTCTGACCTTAGTTGGTTAAAATAGTGGTAGGGTCAGCTACGATTAGTTTTGGACAGCTGACCTATTCCTTTGGACATTAACTAATGACTGACAAGCACCTTAGTTAGTAATCTAGGTAGGGAATACTCCATAGCGATAGGGAAAGTTAGGCCTTATTCTTATTCTTTAATAAAATCATCTTGGAAATGTCCGTGAGTGTCTGCATCCTTCTTATGACCTGCCTTTTCCCCTTCAATTGCCCCTCTGCCTCAACTGGTTCTTGGGACAATCGCTGCCATTTCTTAACCCAAGGGAATCCCTCCCCCTTTTTTAAAGCGTGTCCGCCAGTCTCTGGCAATGGCGGTACGCAACAGTCACTGTCCCATTTCATGTGAGTCCATCCTGGCTGGTGGACATTGACGATTTGACAAAGGTGCCACTTTGTGGCACCCACGCTGATAAGTGTAATGTTCCTTTGCAAGTGTGTATTGGTGGGTGTCCCGCGTTGTGCCAGTTCTGGGTGCGTTGAGCCTACTGAACTGCTTCGCACCCGTACTGATTCTCCAAGTACAGTGGGTTAAGTAGGGGCCTGCTACGTTCGGACTGCTGAGTGGTTCTCTTTGCTTCTCACTCGCTCCACTCTCTGCCTTTCTGGTGAAAGCTGGATGTTCTAACAGCTGCTGGGATTATGGAGTCTGTGAGACACAAGGAAAGACACTGTTCAGAATCGTGCTGGGTATGCATGGGGTGATTGTGCAGATTTGTTTGCCAAGCGTATCACTAACAGAAGGAACAGGGACTGGGGCCCTCCCGACTGCCTTCTTCCCTGTCTGGGCAGGACTGGCTCTGTCTTCCAACATGGTCAGCCTCACACCGCAGGCTGAGAGGGGACCCATTCACTTTTGACAACTAGTAATTTATAAGTGCACACCAAACACGACAATATGAAGTTATTGCAGTTTATTTATATATTGTACATTTCATGGCCTGGCCATGTAGTCTCATTTTCCATTTAGTTACTTCATCAGCATATCTTAAATTCTATTTTCAACTTAGATGAATATATTGTGAGGGCGCAGTAAGTCATCTCGCTTCCAACACCACGGGATCGATCACCTGCCGTCTTCATCCGCTAGCCTTCCGTCCCAGCCAGTATCTCGGGACCGGCTGCAAATCTCTCGAACTTGCCCTAGTTGCCCTGGCTTCCTTCCCAGGTGCAGCAAACACGGTCCTCTTCCTTGCAGCTCCTCCAGGGAGTACTGGTCTTCGTTTGGAGTCCTTCCTTGCTTTTTATTTGTTCATCGGCTTCGACCGGATGTCATGACTGCTCTTCATCGTCTCAGTATAATTGAAAGGAGGACAAACTTCTACTTTGTTTGCATACATAGAAGTATTGACGAGTCTTGCACCATTGAGAGGGTAAGAGGCTGAGAGAGCTGTGATTGTGGCGGAAGTGTACCGCCTCCTCCTAGAGTGTCATCCCTCATCCCAGGAGGGTGTTCCCTCTCCATGTGATCCTCCCATGGTGCACCACCACCATGGGTATTAATGGACTGTGGCGGCACCACCCTGGCCACATCAGAAGGGTTCTCCCCCCTGGGAGAAGGGACAACATCCAAGGATTTGTCACAATATACTTTTTGGGTGAAGATTTCTTCAACAATGTTCCTGTTGATGAAGAAGAGACCAGCCAAACTGCTGCCACTGTCACTGTTGCGAGAAGATCCTGCTGCTACTGTTACTGTTGCGAGAAGATCCAGCATTGATATTTCTGGCAGTTGAGGTTGTTCAGGCGTTTCCATCGGCACTAATGGAGATTAGAGTGGCTCTGTGGATGAGTCAGCTTTCAAGACTACCATCAAGGTCATATATATCCAGGTCCTATGTGATTCATCAAGGACTTGTCTTCAGCATGTCTCCTTGTTAAGAAGGTATTGTCATTAATCACTATATTAACTGAGGTTTTCATTGCAATTGCTAGGGACATGCACAAAGAGGCGAAGTAGAGAAAAGGTCGACAATATCCTCAAGTATTAATGAAAAAGATCTGTGAAGTGATGAATTAGTTTCACTCACAACAGTCAGGCCTTGGAAGTACTCCCTTGAGTACTCTATTCATGAGGCTGAAAGGGAGGATAATGTGTCGTGGGAAGATGTGGTCAATCGGGAGAGACCAGCCTACATGCAACTGATGGCAAATAAAATTGCAAATGCAGCACATGATTTTGTGCTGATTGAAAAGTTGAACAGATCAAGCAAATTAGCTTTCCTGGTTCAAGTAAGCCAAAGATGGGGAAGATTGGCGAACAGTTGTTGAAGGCACCCGCTTCCATACCACCAATGACCAGCTGTGCTGACAAAGTAGAAGGCACTTGGGTCTTGTGTGCTTTCACAGTCAATCCAGGTCTTACTCTTTTGTGGCTACAGAGGTGAGATGAAAGTCACGTTTCCCTGATTCCTCCCCAACATTAGATCAGAAAAAGTTGTCAAAAACCAGGGTGTCACAGGAACAAAGGTGATATGTTTTTCTTCGCTAGCCATCGGAGCATCAAATAGGGTTCTGGTGGTGGCTACATATGAAAGAGGCCTTTGGTAAAAGGTGCATGCACTGTTTGTGATTTTTCTACCCAAAGAGAAACAGCGATAGGCTGAGGATTTGTGCAAGGAACGGGTTCTGACTTAAAGGGAAAGTTCACTCAAAAATGGTATTGTCTTAAAAGATGGGCCATAATAAAAATTTGTATTCTTGGATGGATTTTGGATTCGGATTATGGATTTCTGATGTCTCGGATTGGTTCGTTATTGATTTCTTGGATTGTGTTACTTTTTTTGGATTGCAGATTCAGTGATTTGAGTGAGTTTTTGCTTATTCATTTTAACATTTCAAGTTATAAGATATTGCTTCTAAATAGTTCATTGATTCCATTGACTCGAAATTGTTCACTATACTCGTTATTCTCTCTTCATAATCTCTGTATTTTTTTTTCTCTTTGAGTATTTTCAAGCGAAATAGTTTGTGCGATTTTTATTTCCTGTGTTTGCCCCATTTTAAGTTGTTTTAGGAAATACCACAAATTTGGGTTATTTACATTGAATTCTTTGTTTATTTTACTGTGCCAACCCTCCTGAATATTGTTTGTTCTTGGCCAGTTTTCCTTTACCGCTCGGTAACCGTTCCATATTGAAATTGGATATTTGGCTCTACTCCTTGTACCTTCTCTTGTAAATTGCCCTATCCATGTGTTTTCTAAATAATTTAACAAATCAGGTAATTCATCCTCATTTATTGTGAAGTATGCTGTTGCAATCAATGTTTCATAATATGTAATCACTTTATCCTCCTGTACAAATGCCAAAGCAAATATGTGTTTTATTTGGTGTTGAAAATCACTGTTTTCATTGTATTTTGTTCTTGGGCCTAGCTTTTGAATTTTTCGCCATATTGCTTGTCCGAAATGAAAAAAA
Organism: Ambystoma mexicanum; assembly: GCF_040938575.1. NCBI lineage: Eukaryota > Metazoa > Chordata > Amphibia > Caudata > Ambystomatidae > Ambystoma > Ambystoma mexicanum. Next base: position 1,305,440,856 of record NC_090922.1, read on the forward strand.
CATCCTTGTATGTGAGTGTTTAGGTACATTGTTTGAAAACCTTTCAGTTGGCCCTGTTCAAAGTCCATCACTATTGTATTCGGTGTTTCATCTGGTATTGCTTCTTTGATTTTCGCATATACCCATCTGTATAGTTCCTCGGTTTATCTTGGCATTAACAAGTACACTAACGGTATTACTTTTCCATTTATTGTACCATGTACGCTATAAAATTGAAGAAAGGATTCCGGACATGATTTAAATGCTGCATCTCCGTGCCATATCTTTGAATTTCCTAGATGTGACAAATTAGTATCAGTAGTAAAAATTAATATTTTTTCATCTTTAATCTCCAATGTCGCAAACAGAAACTTCCCCATTTTCAGTTTTTTGTAAAATATCAGGTACATTTATGTTAAGATAGTTTTGTGGCGCCATCGGCAGGTTTTCTTTCTGCTGTTTGTGTCTATTAATGCTTCTTTTAAGTAGTTTTGTGTTCGGCATCTGAGCCGCTACATGCAGCAGAATTTTTCCATATGTTCTGTTCACTATTGAGCTACTTGCTTCGTTTCGATTTGCTTCCGCATTTTTTTAAATTTCATTTATCGACTTTTTAATTATTATCGCTGTAGTATCAGGCATTTGGTTGTGTTATCCTGTTGAAGTGGGAGAATGGAAAACCAGACTCCCGTCCTTCACCTCTCGCGCTTGGCCTAGAGGGTCGCGGCCCAGACACCCGCCACGAGAAGAGTTTGCCCATTTACCAGATGACCAAATACCCTGGTACAGAAACATACGGATGTGTCCATCTGCCTGCCCAACAGCCCGCACTGGCCATGCCGACACCTGCGGCACGGACCAACTAGACTGAAATCTACACATCGTTAGAGATGCCATGACGACCTAGATAACGGGAAGCACCGCTGAACTATTATACACGCTAAACATTTCCACACCAATCTACACGAAGAACATACTCAGTGCTCTGACGTAGGCGACAGGCTTATTCACGGACGTGCATCTTTATTATTTTTACATAGGCTTTCAGAATGCAGAAACGCAAGACGCACCATGAGCTCATTTATAACGCTTGCTCACGCTTCTCTTGAAACCCGTTACCATCATGAGAGATATAATGGAAACACGATACTGGCCATGAAACTGTATGCCACTATAACCTAAAGCATCCATGCACTAAATGGATTACTCGTGCACCAGGCCCAAGTAGGCCCCAAGCAAGAGTTCCCGTGGACATTAACAAAGCAAAAGTCAGGTTGCTGAGCCTGCAGAAAGAACCCAGTGGAGCAACCAGCCAAGGTCGTAATGTTGCAAACCCACAGTCAAGAAACAAATCTTCAAAGGCACGATGTTGCAACCTCGCACTCCACGTACCAATGTTAAAATCATATCTGCAAATTAAACCAGACATACAGTGGAAAAACAATATTAATTGTGCAGAATTATGCCTCAAACACGGTCCCTCCCCACGTGACCAAGCCGAACCTGACGAGATGCCAAAACCCAGGAGAGAAAAGGCGTCTGGGTACCTCGCTACGAGACGCAGGCCGACACACTTGAAAGGCTCAATGGACACCTGCTACAGTGGGAACGGTCAGTCTCCCACCTATGAATAAATCCTCACATTGCCTGCACGTACCCATACTGAAACACTGTTGCAACCACAGGTGCACCGTGTGCTGGGAACAACGGTGGTCCCAGGCTGGGGAGCTCACGGATGCACCAATCAGAACATGAGGTTCTTATCTCAGACGTCACTAACGTTAGCCAATCCTCAGGGGTCTTCATGTAACAATTCTTATGTATCTAATTGTAGGGACAACCCAGATATACCACCTGACTACACCTTAACCACTAATATCATTCTCTATATGCTTACTATACTAACCCCACCACTCGAGCAACCAATCAAGAGTGGCGATAGGTTCTTTTGGTAACTTTTTGGAATGACGCAAGTAGCGCGTCATAATGTAGTAAAAAGGGCCTGCGAGCCCCACTATTGTGTGTGTGTCAGGACGAACGCGTGCGCTCCTTGACCCATCCCTGCCGTTTGCATAATAAACGACAGAAGTTGCCTTGCTCCTTGTGTGTGCCTCATACTCTGTCTCGATCCGAGATATACACGGGAGGAGTTGGGGCCTCCCTGCCCGGAGGTCTGCGGACGGCCCGGCCGACCCCGGCAGAATCCCCCCCGACAAGTTGAGTGGCGATAGGTTCTTTTGGTAACTTTTTGGAATGACGCAAGTAGCGCGTCATAATGTAGTAAAAAGGGCCTGCGAGCCCCACTATTGTGTGTGTGTCAGGACGAACGCGTGCGCTCCTTGACCCATCCCTGCCGTTTGCATAATAAACGACAGAAGTTGCCTTGCTCCTTGTGTGTGCCTCATACTCTGTCTCGATCCGAGATATACACGGGAGGAGTTGGGGCCTCCCTGCCCGGAGGTCTGCGGACGGCCCGGCCGACCCCGGCAGAATCCCCCCCGACACTGTACATCTGATATTTTGACCTTCTGTGATCGCTTTTCCTGTACATTTTAATTTTCGATATTCGGTACATTTCCAATACGTGGATTCTTTACGTGTTATTTCTCGATTATATGTGTAGCCTTCGTACACCAATTGAGTTCCTCCCATTTGAGATTGTATATATTCAATTTTCGCACTCATTATGTATCTAAAATAGCGAAAGGTATCGTTAATTATTGTTTCCTGACTCTAATGTGTGTCTTTTTACTATTATTTCATTAGTTTCATGCGTTTTGCTTACCTGATGATTTCAGTCACGTAATAAGATTCTCGTGTCAGCTCGTGTTTCCTAGTCACTTTCTCTCACGCACTGTTTGTTTTCAACTGTCACCTGTGCATATGCTGTCTAGACAAGGTTCTTTACTCGTCGTTCCTACCTATTGTTGTAACCCTTTATCGATTGAGTTTTCTAGTACTATGTTATCTAACCTTCGATACTTTTTTTTTAACCAAATTACTTTTTACATGTTTTATACCAGATGTCGAGACTTTGACTTTCGATCCTTTTGATTCAATCCTTTTGTTTTTCGGCTCTGTGTTTTTGGTCCGATCACCTATAACCATCAGATGTATATGATTACTGGCAAATGCCTGGCTTTGCCTGACCTTATTAACGGGACATGTCCAATGAGATATGCAAGTGTTAACCTTTTTACTCTGTCCTCCTCTTCCTCGGCCCAGTGTTTGTGTAGAAAGGGTGCGGGGCAGCTGGAACATTAGAGAATCCTATAAAATAGGATGGGGTATGAGCACGGAAAAGGGGGGAATACTGTGTCTCACCCTTGTTTATCTCACCCTCACTCTCTGAAGATCCCTCACCCAGGGGATCCTCACGCACTGGTCCACCTCCAGGGTCTAGATCCAAAGGTGATGGCCATGCTCTGGCCACCTGAGAGAGAGATCCCTGGAGACTGGTAAGTGAGACACTGTTTGGTTTATCACAGATCCAGACCCTTCTCTGGGCTCTAGTAGTCTCCTCTTGACCACTGTTAGGAGGAAGAGTCCCTCAAGAGTTTTGTTCATTCACATTGAGGTCTCAGACCCTTCTCCTGTAACTAGTGGACTTATCTCCGTCACTATAATGAGGACAACTTCCTCTAGGCTTTGGTTTACTCCTGTTGGGGTCCTAGACCTTTCGTGTATGGCCAGTGGTCTCTTCTTCCCTACTGTTGTTGTGGGCAGGGTCCCAGACCCTTCCCTGGTAGCCAGTGAGCTTCTCTTCCCCACTGGTATTGTGGACCGGGTCCCAGACCATTTCCCTGGTGGTCAGTGGGCTTCTCTTCCCCACTGGTACAAGGAGGAGGTGGTTGGATACACTCTCGACCCTTCGGGAGCCTGTCGGCGGTATCCCTAATACAAAGCCAGGTAAGGATTGCCTGCGGGCCTCCTGACTGCATCCCGCGTCCTCTCCGGGTCTCCCGTACCAACCTTTACATGCTTTCGGGATTCGATACGTCAATGGGGCTTGCAGGGATGGCGGTCTCACTTCTCGGCTGGCTCGGCTTTGCCCGTCTGCTTCTGCAGCTCTAGGGCATCTGCAGTTGCTGGGCTGCTCGAATCATCTTGCTCTTAGTATCGTGTCCCGGTCAGCTCCTGCAGAACCCTGTGAGGACTCACACAGCTGACCACTGGTGTCCTCGGTTCCTCTTTTCTTTGGGTTGGCAACCAGTCTTTAGATTTCCCACGTCGAACGCTCTCCGTGTCTGTTGCTTCTCCCAACAGGCGCTGCAGCTGAGCTCCTTCCTGGGATTGATCAAAACTGTTGTTCATTGTTTGTCTTTATACATTGTAGCACGTTCTTGATGGACAGGCTGTCAAAGACCCTTGTTACTTTTAATAGGTTGATCTCTATGCCTCCTTGGGTCCACCTTGTCGGAGTACCAGTATTGGGAGCAGTCTTTGTGTTTTCTGTATTCTTCCTCGTCTTCGTATTTTCAAGGCCATTTGTTTCTTTTGCATCACAATAGTATATGGTTCTGCTTTCAACAAGAAGGTTGGGGATAGAAGGATGGGCTAGAGAATGTGGAGATGTTTTATTATTTGCTGGGCTAACCCCAAGATGGTCGTCCGTATCCCCAAGGAGAGAGTTCCTCACCATGCATTAAACCACCCCTATGGGAACTATTGGGTAGCGGCCTCAACTCCCTAGCCTCATGAGAAGAGACAAACCACTTGGGGAGAAGTGACGACACCTTGTGAATCGTCACATACCCTGCATCTAATTCTGCTGGCTTCCCCATCTCCCTCTAAGGGAAATCGGGACAGGAAATCGACATTTCCCTGTGCTTTACTCTTTTTGTGTTCCACATGAAAACAGAAAGGCTAGAGATCAAGAATTCAGCGCATGATCCTAGGGTTTGTTGCTTTCCACAAACTGAGCTAAGTGAGTGGTCAGTTATTAATTTGAATGTTCTCCCTGTCAGATAATATTTCAAATAACCCAGCACCCATTTGATTGCTAGGGCCTCAAGTTAGATGGTAGCATCATTTTTTTCCCTTGCAAAGAGCGTCCTACTGATGTATAAAACGGGATGCTCTATCCCATTATATTATTGGGATTCAACGACCCCTATGCCTACTTTAGAAGCATCTGTCTGGAGGATGCACTCTTTATTGAAAACGGTCACTTTTAGGCAGGCTCACTACACAATATGTGTTTCAATGTATTAAAGCTAGCCTGATCTTTTTGCCACCAGAGTGTTTGTAGCTCAGCATTTTTCCAACACCGTCATGGACATCTCGGCACTTATTAGGGTTGGCTCCTGTGCTTGCATGTATGCTGTGCCAGGATCAATGTCATCATCAGAATGTAGGTTGTGAGTGTGAGGTTAGAATGTTTAGAGTTGAATTGGTTCTAACCCAGGCAGGTACAAGATGTGAGCCTGGGTGGTGGGAGCCAGTGGGCTCTTGTCCCTGATCCTCTTTGTATCTCAATGACTTGATGACATCTGATCCTGTAACCTAAGAAGCTAATAAAGTTCCCGCTAAGAGTACCTGGCCTGAGTGTCCTTTGGAGTGAACCCTATGGCCAAGAGCCAGTCATAACAATTGGCGACGAGGATGGTCCAAGGTATGGTGAAGAAGGACCTTGGAGTGGACAGCTGGAAGTAAAAAGAAGCAGGTACCTGTGTGATGTCATGTGAGAGAAAAGAAGAGGACTCTGCTGCGGGTGGTGCAGGCAAGAGGATAAAAGTGACTGTTGAGAGAGGGAGAGCCCACTGCCCCCCATAGATTGTTTAGCGCCCACCACCCAGGGCTGTTTGAGGCAGCCACCCAGGGCTGAATAAGGCAGCTTGTCCCAAGGGTGCGCTGGGACGTGAGTTTCCTGCCAGTGCCAGGCGCCATCAGGAGCGGCTGACAGGAAAGGCTCCCAAGGACTTGGGATGAGGGGCCTGCCTGGGACTCAGGATGAAAGGCCCCGGGAAGAATTGCCAGACAGCCTGTTCCAGTAGTCACCCTGGCACATGAGGGGGCATGAGTGCCCAGGCAGGGTTGCCTAAGTCTGCGTGAGTACCCAAAGTTGATTAAAACAGGCTGTGTTGCTGTCCACTAAGGAGCAAAGTGAGCGTGTGTCCATCATTGGAGGGAAGACACACTTTCCGTTAAAAGAAATGTTCTTACCGGCATGCTGTATGAGTTGAGAGCGCTCTGGTCTGTATTCGTTTTGGATTCTCGTTTTGGAAGTGCAGTCTGGTGGTCATGGAGTTCAGCGGTTCCGCTGACAGCCAAAGCGGCGTTGCTGCTGTGGAGCTCTGCGCGGCGCAGGGACTGCCGCTGCTGTGGTGACGTCATCATGGGGCCTGAGGTGTCTGTGATCAGATCGAACGTTGGGTCTTTTGAAGCTCAACGAGTGTGCGGGGTCACGATCTGGATATACAGTAAAGCTGCTGCAGTGCTCTGGAAGCGTGGAAGAGGGCACCTATCGACGTGGCCTAACGTGACCAGGAAGCTCTTCGATTTCCTTGTGTATGTGACGCTCCTCCATTCGGAAGCAAATAAACCGGGATGCGGTTTGGTCCTGCTTTGCGTGGAAAGTCTGCAATAGTTTGTCTTGTCGCCTCAAGAAGGGTGACATGGAAAATCAAAAGGAAAAGGGTGACATTCTGGCGGGTAGGAGTATTGTTCTGTAATCAGGAACGGTGTTGTTCAAAGCTTAGACAGCAGTGGTTAATTCCTTTTGCATATTATCGTTTTCTGGTAGAGTGGATAGCAATGAACTGTCCCACTTGGTTCACATTGTTCAATACATGATGTAGAGGTATATTTTTCGGGCTATGCAGGGTGGAATCAGTTTGCAATGGGTGGCGCTGTTTTAAATGGAAGTGCTTGGGAATGTTTTAGTACGTGATGCCTGATGTGTGCTTTTTGTGTTATGTGGTTTTAGACATGTCTTATCATATAATTAAAGTGTTAGTCAGTTCATGCTACTTTACATATTTGCTTTGATTACTTGAATGTTTTCAGCTTGTAGCGTTGTTTCCGGCAGAGTGACAACATGGGCTTTTAGGTGAACTAAAGGTTTATTGGGTCTCTTATCAGGTGGGTGCATGATCAAAGTGATGTTTTCCATGTTTTGCTTAGCATGACATTTTTGAGGATTTTCAGCATGTAGAGTTGCCCGTGTAATAGCTATGAGGACTTTTAGAAAAGGAGATCTGCAATTTAAAATGTGATTATACATCTGCCAATGCAATGCTTAGTATAACGTTTTTAGGCATTTTAGCATATTAGGTTGCTTGTTGAATGGTGACATGGACTTTTAGGAAACGTGACTTGGATGTACAATGTTTCAAAGTACTGATCACCCAATACTATGTTTAACATAACCATTTTGATGAAGTTGTATATGTGAGCCGTTGTTTGTGTGTTTGTTTTAGTACTATCCATGATGACTGCTAGAGCGACTGCAGCGCTGCTTAGTAGTTAACATTCTATGTGGGGGTTGTCTGTATCTTGTGTATCTGGTGTCTGATTTACGTTTGGGCAACGTTTCATCAATGTTTTGGGTGAGTGCATGACCAAGAAGTGATTGGTCAAAGAACTCTGCGGAGTTGGTGGTGTTGTGTGTGTGTGTGGCCCTGCAAAGTCAGATACAAATATACTAGAGGTAGGCTAGTTTGGAAACTGGTGGAGCTTTGATGGGTTTTGGTTAGTGACTCTGTGGGGTCCAGAGGTACCTAGTAGCAGACTAGTACCAGAAGCATTGCAAAGCTTTCATGTTGTCGTAAATTGTGGCTCTGTGGCGTTCATTTGAAGCTTAGTGTAGCTTTTACGTTATTTTGGGTTGTGGTCTTGCGAAGCCCAGAGGCATCTAGCAGGGGACTAGTGCCTGAAGCTGTGTGAAGCTTTTATGTTGTTTGGTGACCTCATGGAGTTGTTAGGGTCCAGGGATTTAGTTTGAAATTCTGAAGATGCAGGTGATATTGCATCTTGTGTTTTTCTTTTTGAATTTTTAGGTGGTTTCTGAGATTATTCTTGAGTTCCTCTTGGTCAATCTCAGAACCCTGGCAACGTTTCATCTTTGGCTGTGTTCACTTTGGGGGTTTTGAATTGTTCAGAAGGGCTCAAATGTCTGGCCAACATTTGCAGTTGGGTCTAGTTGTGGTTGTTTTAGTGACAGCTAGTTGCCTTTATTTTTGGTGTGATTGGGTGAGTGAGTGGTGACTTGGTGTGGCTGTGTTTGCTTGAGCTTCTGAGTGGGTCTAACAGCGGTTTGAGTTGTAAGTGTAGTTCCTAGTTGACCCGGGTAGATTGTTGGGTTGTTAGTAAGTGTTGCGTGTTGTTACAACAGTACCTGGTTTTTCCCGGTTTTGGGAGTTAGTGCTCGGAAGTGGCAGTTCGAGGTTTCTTTGTGGCAGGGAGGAACGGAAGGAGTTGTGTGTTTGGTTGGGTTTTGGTAGTGTTTGTTTTGGTTGCCAAGGTGGGCGGTTAGTGCTCGAAAGTGGCAGTTTGAGGTTCCTCGTGGCAGGTGGGAACAGAAGGTGCATTGTGTTGCTTTGATTGGTTAGGAGTGTTAGTTGTGGCGGCTGGGCCTGTCGTAGGATGTTAGTTAAGCCTGCTGGTTCAATTTCCCGGTGGTAAGTGGAACATGGTTGGAGCGAGGAAGTCTGGTGAGTTTGACATATGTTTGTTTGTTGTAGGAAAGGAGGTGTTAGGTTTGGCTCCTGTGCTTGCATGTATGCTGTGCCAGGATCGATGTCATCATTAGAATGTAGGTTGTGAGTGTGAGGTTAAAATGTTTAGAGTTGAATTGGTTCTAACCCAGGCAGTTACAAGATGTGAGCCTGGGTGGTGGGAGCCAGTGGGCTCTTGTCCCTGATCCTCTTTGTATCTCAATGACTTGATGACATCTGATCCTGTAACCTAAGAAGCTAATAAGGTAACCGCTAAGAGTACCTGGCCTGAGTATCCTGAGTGTCCTTTGGAGTGAACCCTATGACCAAGAGCCGGTCATAACAGCACTCCACTCCATTGTTGGTCTCTCGGTCTGCCATCACATCTCCTGACCTCACCCGAAAACATTTCACTCAGTCTAGTTTTCACAGGTTTTTTTATACCCATGACATCTGGTTCTTTCCTACACCCCACCCTTACCCATTTGTTGTGTGCCTGAACTGGCTCTTTGGGCCAGCCTAGCCCTTTGCTTTCCCCCACCCTGGGGCATCACACTGCTCCGTTTCAAAAGTCCTGTTAGTCCTACCCCCTGTGTGCAGGTTTTTATGCAGTCTTTGCAGTTTGCTTAAGTCGGTGTTTGTCTGGAATTTCGTTATTCTTTTGCTAGTTTACTGGAGGCTGTTGTGCACTGGAGTCTCCTGGTCTGTGTCCTATCTGCTAGTTGTGTTTCTCTGTCTCTGTGCTGTATTCTAGATTTTAAAGTCCTACAAGCAATAAAAGACAACTCTGGCCAGAATAGACACTAGAAGGCATTGAGTGATCGACATTGGTACCACTTTTTGCAAGCAAGGCACATCAAGAGGTCCCAACTCTCTCACCACCCCTCTGGGATAGGATCGGCCATAGCTTGAGTTAGGTCAGAAGGGGTCCTTGTTTCCTCCCAGACAGGGTGAAACCCTGTATATCAATATAAAAAGAGAAGAGAGGAGGATAGAGACTGCAGGTAGACAGCATACCGATAGTGACTAACAGTGGAGGATTGTTGGATGGGAAATACTTTTTGTGGTCACAGCACCTGCATTGGCAACAAAAAGACTACTAACTCCCCTCAGTGCAGACACTAGCACAGCGACCTGTGATGGAAAGTGGGAAGTAACCGGCATTATTCAGCATGCCAGCAGTGTGCAGACTGTCAGTGCTGGGATAGGAATCCCTCCTGTCATTTGGTACAGGCCTGTCCCTGCTGAAAGTATCGGCTCATAGCTTGCTAGACTCACCTAAATGTGCTTCACGACTATAGCAGCTGATGCTCTGCTGCACCGACTGGAACACTTGAGCTTCTGCAGCATCAAAAGGATTCCATGTCGCCACTAACGGTATCTGTATCTGATGCAAACTGCCATATGGTTGCCAGGGCCGCGTGAGTATGGTGAGGTATTCCACCTCCTGCAGGTGCACTGTTTCCAGCCTCTTGCTGACAACCATCTCCCTCAAAGAAGAGAAATTGGCTACTAGACAGCTAATCAATGTGTTCCATGGCTCAGTAATGGCAGACATCACAAAAGCTGTGCTGATCAATCCTGCTTCGTTAGATGGTAGGTCTTCCTCAGAGCTGCATAACTGTTGAGCATCTGCAGCAAGGAGCTGGATAACCTGACCGCAGTGATATTAGAGCCTTCCTCTAGGTAGGCACCACCATACTGATGCTCATCGTTCCTTGTTGAAGCATTTACTCCACTTAAGCTACCTGGCGCTGAAGCTTAGTAGTGCCTTTGTCATAAATCATGTGTTCATTTCACAGGTGGCATTTACCAGGGTCCTTTGGGGTGCAGTACTCATTCTCTTTAGCCTCTGAGCTCTTACTGAACCTGGGTGTAATTCTACAAACCTCTGCAGCCTTTTTCAGAGCCTGCTCTAGTCCGCGATAAATTCCAGGAATGTACCTTGCACTCCCAAAGTATTGTGGACCATATAGTAATTTACTTCCTTTGACAATGCTTAGACTATGCGTAGGAAGGGAATTTCTAATTAACAGCACCTGGGTCAAGGTCCTGTTGTGACTTGGGCCACCTAACATAATGCCAGAAACCTAGAAAGGGAGGCAATACGGGCAGATCATGTCACATGGCGGATGTGTAATTTATGCATGCTAATGCACACGTATGAACCAACACATAGAAAGGCTGTACTTGTGCTTAAACTCTGTGTTGTTTAAAGAACCTATCTTTCTCCCATACAGATGTCTGCAGTCCAAGCCACCTACCTGCGATTCCTAATATTATCTGGTTTCGATCATTTTGTTGCAGTATACAAGGTGACTGCAGATTGAGCGGTGGAAAACATCTCCCCACGTGTATTTCTGCAACAACAAAAAACTATCTTAGTTAACTATTTTAATGTACATTTTGTATATCTTGTGCAGCTAGCTCTACATGCTTACAAGAGGTCATATACGTCTAGTAGCTCACTTAAATTATGGATTACAATTCTTACATGCAGTATAGAAAATATATCTTGTCATGTTTCATTTCAGTAAACTTGTGTTCTATATAGTTTTTCGCCAAATATTGGCAAACATTTAAATTGCATATTGATCACAGCATTAAAGCAGACGTGACCTGCATCCATAAACACCCCCTGATTTGTTCTTTTATTGAAATGTCTTCATGCTTGTTTGCATTTAAATGTTTGTGTATTGTTTTTATTCGAAATGTGTTTTATTCACTGAAAGTTCTGTACACAATGAATACATTCAAAAGTTTAAAACCTACTTGGTTGATAATGTACCTGTATGTGTGGTTCTATGATGAAGCCAAGCTATACGCTTTTTACACATTTTTTTTTTACCCATTCCTTTTTTTCAACAAATATGTTCTCTAAGGTGTCCGTCACCAAAATTGTAACAGTTGCTTACAGTGTGTTACAGTGTAGCCGAGACTCCCTTTCCCCCTGACCTGAGCTTGTGGGCAACCTTCCTCCCTCCTGCCCAGTGCCCCCTCAGAGCTCGACCACTTCACGTTCTCTTGCTTCCTTCCACCACAAGCCCCAAAACCTTTTCACGAAAAGTGTCTTTCGCTAATTTATTTGCGGGAAAACCAGGAAGTTCCATATGTGTAAAACTGCCATCATGTTTCCTGAGATCCCACTGTACTTTCTGAACAACACCTATTGTTCCTCATAAATTAGGTGGAACAAAAGACATGCATCCTGTGGTGGTAGAAGTTGATATCCCCCAAGATTTCACAAAATCCTCCAGTTGATGATACACTGTGCCTTAGTAAGAACTGGTAACCCTAACCATCAGCCTACACTTTAACAAATCATTCCACTTCTTAAACAAGCCCAATGCATGCACCAGGCAAAGATTTACAACCAAATGGCGTCAACGAGCGTGCAAGGTGCTTTTATATCATTATTCGTCTGACTCAAAAATTCATTTATTTTATGTTTTTAATTTTTTTTTAATATAGTTTAATCAATTAATTTGTTATTTTAAATAAATAACCTTTAGCTGATTTACGATTTTGTGGCCATCAGTATAGTTTGAGAACATCTGAGGGACAATATGGAACAGAAATTGAGAATGTTCAAAAGGAAAATGATTGTTGATTGTGGTATGCAACTGCCAAGACACCCGAAAATGGATGAGGAACTATATACCTTCCTGCATGATAAATCTGGTCCATGGTTGTTCTATCAGAAGGTGAGATAACTACTTAGCTATCTGCTCTCTGGACATATAATCATAAACGGTTTTCCTGGCCCCTTTTTATATTCCCCTCCCCCCTGGTTCTTATTTTCATCCAGTCCACCAGATATAAGTTGTGGATATAGTAGAACATTAACTCATTATTTAATGTAGGTACATTCATGCAGTGGAAGTAGAGTATTGAGAGAATATGATGGTCAATGGTGACATTACTCGCACTTGAGTCTATTAATTATTTTTATGGTTTCACTTCCTGTGGAGATATTGTAGTCACTTGGCCTCAAATCGAGTTTAGTGGCTTAATATTGAACAGTTACATTAGCTGGTATGCCATTATTATCCTCCCAGCAGGTTGCTGATTTGGGGTGACTGAACCGTCAGTCTCTAGTGCATCAGCCTTGATTGGAGGGTTTATTGTGGCTAACGCTGTAATTGGAATCAGAGTGTTAGTTGGTTTCTGTTACACTAGCTATTGGATTTAATCACAAGGAATGGATTTGTCGTCTGTATCTTCAAAAATGCATGAACACACCAGACTATTTGGAAACGCGTACTAACATATTTTACCAAGCTCCCTTATGGTTATTTTGGATGCGATTCGGCTAATTTGCTGAATGCTCGAAATGTACTTTATTTATTTTATATATAACTTCAGTGAAAAACTTTAATTAAGACAGAGTTAACATGATCTGATTAATCGCAATAAAGCCCAGGCAATTCAGCAGGTGTGGGAAGTAACGGCCATGGTTTATAGTAATAGTCTAATTACAAAAAGTCGAAAGTCAAAATGTGGAAAAAATAATGTCCGAAAAAAAAAAACATTCGAATGTCTTTTTTTTTCTGTTCGGAATGGGGGGTTCCCCAACCCCCCCCCCTTTATTTTTTTTAGTCGCTTTTTTTAAACGCACAAAAGCAAAAAGAAAACCTTTTCACTGCCTACCAACGCCCATCCTAACTCAGAGTCTCTCACACTTCCTGTAGATGTGACGCATTGTCAGTGACTAAGGTCACCTGGGGATGCTCTGGCAGTGAGGAGTATAGAGATACAGTCTTCACTCCTAGACAACACTGTGTTGCTAGATTATAATACAGCTGGGAAGAAGCAAGTGGGTAAAGGTCCAGTGCAAGGAGGGAAACCCAAAAAAACTTCTCTATAATATTTCTTGATTAGCCAGATCTCTCGAGACATCAAGGATTTTTTTATTTTTTTATTTTTTTTAGAAGTGTAGCACGTCTTTTCGGGAATCAATGCAATGTTCATGGGATGAGTTGTATGGGACAGATACCCCATTGTTCCAAGCAGTGTAGGAACTTTACGGAAGACAGAAGGGTATGTTCAAACATATGGGACAGCCAGGTCAGACTAGAGTATTGAGGTGAACAAGGAAGGGAAACAGGTACGAAAACGAGGGAGCGGGGAGCAAGGAAAATATTTACTACTGGAAGCAAACAGATCCACTGCCAGTTCAGAATGAATGGGATACCGGGAGTCTGTTGTGTTGGTGTCTTCCAGTAAAAACCATTTACAGTTGGCCATCTTGTTATTGGAAACGTTTCCATGGAGTCTGCAATGTATTTTCCTTAACAATACCAATTTTCAGTGATGCAGCAGGGGAGCAGTGAATGTGCCATGACACTCATGATGCCATTTTTCATCTCATTGTTTATCCCTGCTGTGATCACATGCATGTGCTCATAGGTTGAGCAACAGGGGTTACTCCAAGTTAAGATGGTTGTAGCTTCTACCAACCCCCAAATTTCCAGGATTTTATTGCGATGACTTAGATCATCTTAACTCTGTCTTAACAAACGTTTTATTAACTGAATTTCACAGGTTTTAAACTTTTATTATACTATATCTTCTCCAGCGCCATGGCCACTGTCCATCTTGCAAGAATAGTTACAAAAGACTGCAATGACTAGTGACCCGGCCTATGGCCTTGTCCAATATCCTCCTGTCTGGTAACTAACCAGATACCACCAGCCAGTGGCCGTGCCCTTAGGCCATGTGCACCTTCCACATTGTGACAATTGTCTTGTCCATAGTACCTTTAGCACTAATTAGGCCCGGTCTACAGCAAGGCCCATTTGTCCCTCATTATGAAATTATCAGCTCTGAATACCAATGGCGCTGTCCCTGTCGCACCAACACTACCATAAGTGGAAGGGTCACTGACTATTTGCCCATGCCCCCTTGCGGCCCCTTTCAGTTCCGTTATAGTTTCCCCTAGGGAATTCCAATATTAACCTACCGTGTTTACCTGGCTGCAGCCTTGTATTTCCACAGTAATCATCCCTAAAGTAATGCATTGTTTGCAGATTACCACGGTAATGGGAAAACACTTGACATTAAATGTTTTCTAAATCCCCACTGACACTCTTCATGTGCAGTTCTCCGCCTTCTTTCTAGGCCCCCCAAAGTATGCTAATCCTCCCTGATCCTCTATTATCCTCTTTCACTCGCAGGTGTCTCTAATCCATTTTATTTCCTCCAAGACTCATTTGAAGTTTTCCCGTGCAGAATTTCCACAGTAAGATGAAAATGTTCTGTGACAAAATGGGTACTCCATGGGGATTTGAAGCAGGGTCCTTCCATAGGCCAAAACATCCTGGACTTGAGCTGACGCTGTCAAAGGCACAGGCTAAGGCCTTTCGTCTGAGGTCCTGCAGCGCCTCTCTGCCATCGTCTCTGATCCTCTCTCCGGCTATGCAGAGCAAGCTGCCGTTCTGGCTTCTGGCACTCCAGTACAGAAACTCTGCAGGGTGGACCCCCATTGTCCCTCCATGCAGCACAGGCGACGCTGTCACTGTTGTCCCATCGAGGGTCCCGCACCGCCTCTGTGCGGTTTTGGGTAAGTCTTCTCTGTGGGTTGCGGCACTGCGACTACTTACTGTATATATACATGTACATATATATATATATATGTATATATATATATGCATATTACATGGCCCACGGTAGCGGCCGTGTAGTTATGGTTAAGTTGCTTGACCCATAGGAAGAGCATATTTTGGACGGCTTATAACTTTGCCCCCATGCCCCGGACGAATCCTCCCAAAACTTTGCAAAGAAAGTATATGGCCCCGTCAGAATGATTCTGCGAAGTCTGGTGAGGTTTCGTCCAGGGGGTGCAAAGTTATAGAGGGGTCCCAAAAGGTGTAGTTTTTTCCATAGATGCATTGGAAAAAAGTTTCCTCACGCCTACAGCCCAAACTGCTGGACGGATGTCACCAAATTTGCGGCAGGGGCGACAGCTTGGTTCCAAAAGCGTGATTTTGTAAATTTAGTGTAAATCCGTCCAGTAGTTTTTTTTTTTTTTTAAATGGCCTGATAATAGGTTAAAAAGAAAATTGTGATATCTGGATTCGGTCCGCGGACTCACTTCCCTGTTCGTTCTGCGGACGGGCCTCCAATTGACCCAGATAGCAGTGTGAGGTCCGTGGACATCGGACATGCCCGCTGATTGGGTGGTGAAAAGCGTGAGGTGCATCATATTTTTGGGAAACAGCCACCATGTTGTATTTGCAGACCGCACCCGTTGTCGGCAAACATCGCAGTAAAAACATATTGAAAAACATAACATTGCACTTGTCAAATTAATGAAACAATCTCTGGGGAGGTGAGGGGTGATGAAGATGGGAGTGGATATGGCCATAAAAAAGCAAAAAAACAGGTGTTTTTTCATCTCCAAATTCCGTAAAGTCCACAGTACTGTACCCGGTTGTTCGGGTACAGTACTGTGATGTTTGCGAACATCTCAGATGTTTAGGGACATCCTTGCCTATTACTGAATTACAGGGTTGTTGAAAAGCAGTTTTGGATGGCTTATAACTTTGGCGCCACTCAGAGTCAATGGTACAAGGCAAGTGCCCAGGATCAAACGGTTCTAGTAGCTGCAGTCAAGTCTTTGTTTAACGAGTTGGAAAGGCGGTTGCAGATGTAAAAAGATAATGTTAGACGAAAGGGGTGGCCAACCCAGAAGGTAAGTAAAGGATTTTAAACACCTTTAGCAGTACCCAACGAAATGGGAGGCCTGGCGGAACAATGTACCTTGAAAGTGCAAGAGGCTCCTGCAGTGGCGGTAGTTCCTGGCAGTTCCTGCAGTTCGAGGGATCCAGCGGAGGAAGAGAGACTCTCGTCGTGGAGGAGGGTTCGAGTTACTGCACTGCCCAGGGATGAAGCCAGTTGTGGTGATTTCAAAACGAAGTAAAAGGTACGCTCCTTTAAATTGCGGTTGTGGTGTACGGGTGCCTGGCTATCCAGTCTCCTAGTGCTTGGCAGTGACAATTCGACCAAGGCAGGTCCTGGAAGGCGATTGGTGAACTGGTTGGCCCCATCAGCTCAATGGAAGAAGACTCTTGCAGGTGAAGATCTTCTCGAGTCTTTGGAGAAAAGTGGTGAGGATCTGCAGCAGGGCTTCACTGGTGGTTCAGTCGTTGCAGATGTCTTCAGCTTCTCTCCTCTTTGTGTTTCTTAGTTCCAGTGGTGACGTATTGTCCTCCAGTCCTTGGAGCCCTGCATTTATGCAGAAAAAAACCCATTCATACAGCCTAGTTGTCACTCACACAGTGGGGTGGCTACCTGGCGGGATAACCCCCCAGCCTATCAGGGCAGAGTGTGACTTGGGTTGCCAAGGTAACCCTGTCCAGGGTGCCTATTCCCCCCTCCCACACATCCTGTCTACCCAGACTCAGTGGCGCCGAGAGGAGGGCTTCTGTGTAGAAGCCTGCCAAAAGAACGAACAAAGGACTCCCGACCTGGTTAAGGATTTCAGAGAAAGACACGACAAAGAATTATTATCAAAGATCTGGCAATAAAAACCTACCGGAGCAAAGTTAATATTAAAATAAAACGGCGATATGTTAGAGGCTGTCAGTAAAAGTGGTAGCCTCGAACAATGGGAAAATCCCATAGTGAAATATTTGCGGTCGAATATTTACGGTAGTAACCACTGCCACCACCCAGAAACTTTGGAGAGAGGGACTAGATGGTACCCTCTCGAAAATGAACACCAGGGAAAAACTATTAACCCTTTACAGTACCTCCATAGTAAGATGGTTTGTACTGGTTTTGTTCATAACTATTCACTAGTAAAGTCAATGGCAACTTTACATGCCCTGGGAGACAGTAGTCAGTCCAAGGGTATGGAGTCTGTTTGGGGGTCGCTAGGACACCCCTGTGTCACTGCACTGAGGGTGCTGTGTAACACACATGTAAAAAGATGATACCTATGAGGGTGAGAAAAACCCCATAGACCACAAGCACCAAAATAGCCTAAAACACACATCAGCAATATGTCTAAGAATGGGAGAAAACAATAAACCCTTCAAATCCAGCAAAACTGCTGGGGGACTCTATAGGTAAGGGAAATTAGCCTTAGAAGAGAATTCTCCCTAACAGTAAGGTTTTTCGGAATCGGCCTAGGTTTGAATGGGAAAACAAATACTGCTCGTGGCTACAGCCCAAAGTGCTGGACAGGGTTGCAGCAAACATTTGCGAGGAGCATCAGCAGGGACCTCAAAGCATGGTTTTGCAAATCTGCCCTGTGTTTTATATTTTCTAAAGGGTCAAAATGTAAGGGCAACAAATTGTGGTATATATAACTTTGGTGCTTTGACAATGGGCCTAGCTCTGAGCAAGGACAAATGTGTACTTTGATTTGCTTATTTGGGAATGCGGCATGGCTAAAACCCATGCCCCATGAATTGTGGAAACTGCCAATGGCTGCAAGTCATGAGCATTGGCCATTGGTCACATTATGAGGGTATAGGGAACACTGAACTATGATGCAGGGTAGGTGCAGTGGATAACGGCAGGTGTTTGGTGTGGTTGGGGTCATGGTCGAGCCTCATGCCTAAGACAATTCAGCCATGACTTGCATCTCCAGCATCAGCTGCTGATTATAACACACATCCGTATGCGTTGCAAAAAAAAGTTTTGTTAAAGGAGGTTTACAAAAGAGTAATTATTAATAACATATACAATGATGTAACATCATGAAACATTTTCACTCATAAAAACCTATGAAATTCACAGAAATACTTTGTTAAATGGACGTTATGGTTAAGTTGCACTGACAAGAACCCATGATATTCACTGAAAAATCGTTGTTAAAGAGACGTTATGGTTTCAAGTAAAACCGAAAAAACCTTGAAATGCACCAGTTATGATAAGCTAAGCAACCATAACTCGCGCCACCTCCATGCACTGCTAAGACTAAAACCCAGGACATCAAAAATGACATCACAAATGTCATTGATGACATCACCGATGACATCACTGATCTGGAACACTTCTTTTTGTTCACCGACATATCTATGCCACATGGTTTGGTTCAATGATGGAAACAATTTTAAAAATCAAAAGGTGTTACATATGTAGACATTAACCTTGTATGTTGTTACAGCACTTTACTTAGCATTTGGCTTCAGTTCATGGTGCACATAGATGGGAAAATAACTGGTTATTATAGGGTGGTGTAGTTAAGGTGAGTTGGCCTCCCCGCGGAACCTCAAAATATTCTATTGTTAATAACTTTTGACTTGTGTGACGTATTTGGCTGAAATTCTGAAGTTGGTTAGGGATGTGTAGGTCCTTCCAGACTGCAAGTTTTTGTAAAGATTAGTTAAAGAAAATAAAAGGTATTAAGAAGACAAAATAAAACAAAGTTGCGGCCTAGTTCCCATTAATTTTCCCATAGACAAACAGGGTAAATTTTTGGTGAACCGCACAGCCCAAACCACAGGACAGATTTGGACCAGGTCTGAAACAACTCCAGAGGGGCTGCACCCGGGCTACAGATGCCTGACTTTGGAGTGGCACACTGTTGGTAACTCCCCATACACTCCCTATTGAGGGCTGATGTTGAAAATTGGGGCAGCCCAAACTGGAGTTGGATCCTGGCTGGCACTATACTACAGACACCAGATTTCCTTGCTACTACCGACTGCTACTTCCAAAAAGGGATCCAACCCTGAACACCTGAAACCAATCAGCCTCCCTGATGATTGCTGAGGCATGAAAGCACACTAGGAGGAAAAGATCTTTGGACTGTTGAGCAGATTGCAGCTGGGACCCAGAGTTGCGCCCCTATTACCCATCTTTTTGCTTGGATATATATATATTTCTGATGCTTGTGGAATCTGCTTAGTTCACATGCTATGCATAGGCCGACATCTAGTGGAAGCTGCAGAGTATTACAGTTGTTGTTTTCAAAACTCGAAAAGGGACACCGACGGGGTGTTCCAGTAATACTATCCCTAGTCTGACGTCTACTGTACCCATGATGCTTAAAGCTTCAAGGTCCCTCAGATTGTTTTTTCCCCCATCATTGTCGGTCGCTGAAAGCGCAGTTTCCGTCTGGCTATCGCCATTATTTACAAAATATATTGAATCTAGTTTACTCTTACTGTCCTTTGTTAGCCGTTCCCCTACAAGACCTTTGGCGACGGCTTCGAGGACTACCTATGTCGACGACTTCTTGAACTCGATCGACGGACATTTCAGACGCCTCGGAAGGCCGCTCCGGGCCTCGGCTCTCACAGTAGCGAGAGTGGGGGGTGGTTCATTTCTTAGCTTCCTTAAGAGAATGCATATTTTCCCCTCTACCCACCTCATTCGCCAGGCTGCCTTCCCCATATACAATGAAAATACACCATTTAAATTTTGGCCATCTTGCAACCAAAACATTTCCCTGGAAAGACGTGCACCCGGTGTGCAATCTTTGTCTCCCACGGGACCATAACGAAGGCCACTGCACATCTTGCAAGCTCTTCAAACTCAAAACTCTGAAGGAATGCAAGACCAAGTGCTGGCCCCACCACGCCATGCAGGCCAAAGCCGCCATGGACGTTGAGGGTCCCTACAGTGACGGCAGCATCAGCGTCTTTAGTGAAGATGAGACCGAACAGGATCAGTTGGATGCCCCTGTGCAAGCCCCTGACCCTATCAGGCAGGCATGCGGCTCTGCTACGGTGACGACACCCGGCGGCATTGGCACGGACAAACAGTCCCACACAAAGCACTCCAGCCACCGCCACAAGTCGACTTCAACGCCAACCGAAAGGCCACACACAGCATCAAGGCGGAGGACTGTTGGGTATTTTGTGGATATTTGGGGCTTTGCGGTATTTTCTTACTGCCAAAATACCTTTAGCAATAATCACTCTCTGTATTCATATTGGGTCACACATGACAATAATACATTGCATTATTTCAGAATTCAGACCTATTTAGATGATGTGCGCGGTAGTTTGCGTGGCTGGTTGGCATAGTGGTTGGTTTATTTGTGGCCCCAATATCCAACATCCCTTGTTTTTTATCTAGATTGTTCTTGATCACTAGAGAGACCTCAGGCCTACATTTTAGGGATACCACATTTTCAGTGTTAGTGTTGTGTGCCACCATGGGCTATTGTGGTATTTTTGTGGTAATTTCCACTACCTTATATACGGTATGGAACTATGTCCACAGAGTCTCTCTTCCCGTTGACTCATGTACCTCCAACAGGCTATGCTACAAACAGTCACTCACGACTGTCCATACTGAATAGAATCATGCACCATAAAATGACAATTGCGCTGTTTAAAAATCTACCCACGTTTAAACCTTTCCCCATGCAAAATGAAAGAGAAATAATACACACTAGCTATCTGTTTTCAAATATTTTTGTATTATAGAAATTTCTTTTAAACACAGTTTAACTTTTTTACAGAAATAAATGAAATGGTACAACATTATTTGTGATAAAATGAACAGAGAGCTGCAAGAATATATTCAATTGGTTACATTAAATATGCTGATAAGAGACTGAGACTCCCTCGAATACACTGACTGAACAGTTTTGCACACTTTCGCACAGCTCCCACTCGCTTCTGTAATTACCTTATCTGTTCAGCATGAGTTTTCTCCGGCTATTCTCTTTCTGAATTTGGCTCCCTTGAATATCAACCCCAGTGAGAACAAGCGTCCGCTGTTCTCAAACCGGGGTTATTGCCTGGAACTCTCAGCTTTTGCAGCAGGAATGCCCCAGCCAGGAAACAGATCCTTCTCCCAGCTCTGCAAGATCTCGATTGTTCTCCCGCTCCCCTCAAGCTTCTCCAGCAAAGTTCTAATCACAGCCTCTAGCATGATACTTGCTATGACACTGCTCCAATCAGAATCAATCATGTCATCTCCTCCCTCACTACACAATGGCTCACTTCTACAGTGGCAATTGTAACAAACTGATTTCCTGTTCCTTCAAGCTCTTTGCTTCCTGTAGTTATGTGGACAGAGCAGCAAAGAAAAAAAAATGAATGTGCGTTTAAAAGTTCACTTTCAGAGTAGGCCTAATTCTGCAGTGGAGACACATTTTTATTAGTGGGTTATGTTAAATGAAGTTTTATTAGTCAGGTTAGTTATTAATAAGGTTAGTTATTAATTTTCAAATGTGTCTCTTGCAACATAGGCATTTCAGGTGAAAAATAGTGTGCATTTTGAATGTGCACATGTGTGCTTTTAACTGTAAAAATAGATTTGCATCTTATATGTAAAAATCGTTTTTGACTGAATAGCCTGTCTTTACTTATATGTCCATGTTACTCTGGCAACACATATAGCAATGCACCACACCCATGTGGTGGTGCTGCATCAAAAAAAAAATGCTACCTGTGCAGTAGTGCTGTACTCTGTGCTGTAACACGCCAAATATCCTTACAGGACCGACAGTTCCCTGTCCTCTGGGCCATCGCGCTAGCATTCACCTCACGACAGGACCCCGAAATCGACAGAAAAGTCTGTTGGCGCTGTGTCCAAAACATCCAAGCCCTCAGCAGACGACCGAGCGTCGAAAGACATGTCGAAGGCCCACAAGCATGCCGATAAACGACAGTCGAAAGCCCACATGCATGCCGATAAACGACAGTTGAAAGACGCGCCGAAGGCCTCTGCAAAGTACTCTCAGAGCTCAAAAAGGTCTGAGCTCATCAAAGAACACGTCCCGGATACTTTACTAAAGGGTCGGACGTCAAAGGCTGCATGCTATGTCTTTCCCTGTCTTCCCGGGAGGCCGGATTCAGTCACGTCAGACGTAAGCTCTACTTCACTCCGTGCAGCCTCTCCTACAACCACGACATTTGTACCTGTCCACTGCCACCTTGGTGCACCTCTGTTCTATCCACATCTCGTTATGAATCTAAACGACTCCTGTACTCCTCTGCCTGCACCCTCCTCTGAGATCTGCACCATGAGATCCGGTAAATCCACTTGATTCGACTGTAACCTGTGATGCCGTTGCTTTTTCGTTCTATTTCTTAATGTGGATCTCTATGCATACGACCGATCTACTTGCAACCCCTCCATTCACTTGTAAATACGTATTACCATTGCTCTTGTGCCAGTAACTTGTATTGTTTGCTCATACGACATATTATGACTAAGGAAGCCAGACATCCCGTTCATCCGAGGGCTCACACACATGAACATTTCACATGTTCGTCTGCTTGTACCATGAACTTCACTTTTATTGATTTACTTGCTCCTAATACCCATAGTTTCACTGTGTGATTTTCTTTGTAACCAAATTGTCTGTAACTGCCTACCCTCTGCCGCACTAAGCTCGCCTCAGATCACTGTCCCTTCTACATTAGCCATCCCACATGCCATTACAGTGGGGTTGCAGCCTTCCTGTTACAGGTGATTATTCAGTGCATTATGTTCCCCTGATCCCTTCCATTCACTGTGCGATGCAGCCGCAGCCGGTAACCACCAGCGACTCCTTCTATCATTCTCCTTCTGCCGTATTTATCCAACAGGCCCTGTACGCATGCTGCAAAGTCTACAATGCCCCTATTACACCCCTGTACCTCTCATATAGGCACCTTCTCTACAACCATGCCAACAGATGCCCTCTGCGGCTGGCTGACATCCCATCGCCCACTTTGCCAAATCTACTACCCGCATGTTCACTGTTACCTCTTCTGCATGAGCTGGGTCTTAACTAAACGTGCTTACCTGATTCTCATTGGTACCCTCGCTTCTCGCTGAGATTAGGCTTCCCTAGCAGGTACTGCTTCTTATGACCTTCTTGGATGCACCATTCTTACAATGTACCGTACTTTTGTATGCCTGATGCAGCCCATGTAATAAAAGGTTATGCCTCCCTAGCATGCATCCACCGCACCTTTGTTATCCCATGCATGCATGCCTGATGCAGCCTTATTTTGCCCACTGAAGCAACTCTTTTGCATTGTTGTGTGCAGCCGCCCTGCAACATGGGGTATGGCTCCTCTAATGTGCCCACCAAATTGACTCTTTGCATTGTTGTGTGCAGCCACCCTGCAACATGGGGTATGGCTCCAATAATGTGCCCACCAAATTGACTCTTTGCATTGTTGTGTGCAGCCACCCTGCAACATGGAGTGTGGCTTCTTTACTATGCCCACCGAATTGACTCTGCATTTCTGTGTGCAGCCGCCCTTCAAAATGGGTTATGGCTCCTCTAATGTGCCCACCGAATTGACTCTGCATTGTTGTTTGCAGCCGCCCTGCAATGTGAGGTATGGCACCTCTCATGTACCCACCAAATTAACGCTGTACATTGTTGTGAGCAGCAGCCCTGCAACATGCACTATGGCTCCTCTGTTATGCATCTATCTTTGGTTCCACCTGACTGTAATGAACACCTGTATCTACACTCACTTACCTCTTTAACTACCATGTATGTTTTGTAAGCACTTATGTTACTAAGTAAGCCTTCTGTAAGAGCGCCATGATGCCCAAGGGCTGTTTGTGCGCTTTATACATACACTAAATAAATAAAAATAAAGGATCACAAGTCCTCAAAGCAAAAGAAGGGCTCTTAGTTTAAAGACCATGACCCAGGCGGAGGGGACCATTTCAGGGGCTATAAAGCACAAGAAACACACTGAACCTGTTCATCCCAGTGGTCCGCAGAACAAATAGATAGGGTCATGAGACAGCCACCCAGAAGTTTTAGAAAATCTTCAAGGGACTCCACCAGCTAGTGGGGCCTCTCTTACACAACCCCCCCGCCAAAAGAGCTTGTACTTACTCTACAAGCAGCACCCCTCTGCAGGACCCAGGGCAGATTTCTTACTATGACCCCACTCAAAGCTTCAAGGATACTGGAAAATACAAGGACACTGAGGACCAAGGGGACATGGGGATGTAGACCAGTTTTATGACAAGGACGATGAAGACGTCTACGTCATACAGTCGCCGGATCATTCTGACCCACCAGTGGCAGACTCACCGGTCGACAACCAAATCCAATATAATGATATGCTACTAACGGCAGCTGAACATTTCAAAATAGATACGCCGGAGACCCAGGTAGACAAGGATTTTGTAGAGAACATCTTGGGAGATAAAAAATCTGCTACCAGTTTATTCCAATTCTCCAATCTATACAGTGGCGACTCCAACCCTCGTTTGGTAACATCGAACTTAACACGGGCTGTAAATCCACGCATTGAAAAGGTCTTCCGACCAGATCCCTCAGACCCCCTTTACATCAGGGGTCAAATAAAACCATAGTCATTGGTTGTTACAACAATGAGCAAACGAGTGGGAACACCTCTAGCCTTGTCAGAGGCACGACAGACAAAGAAAGTAAAATAAATGTATACTTTCAGTATAAAAGTCGCCTCCTCGGCAGCCTTCCACGTGAGGATTGCCAATAATACCACCTTACTGGTCAGCTTCAACTGCCATAAGTAGGACGAAGTAGCCGATGACATAGCTTCACCCCCAGAGCCCCTTAAATCACAACTCTCTCTCACTGATGCAGAAGGGAAAGCTGTTGCTAACTGCATTCTCAAAAATAATTTAGATGCAGCTGATAATGTGGGGAGGATAATAGCTGAGGGCACGCTTATAAAACGCCATGCATGGCTACGCCAGTCTGGCTTTTTAATCTAGACACAGGCTACTCCTCTTAACATGCCGATGGAATCGTATGTCTTGTTCGGCAAGGCAGTGGAAGACGCCCTCAAGAGTGCCAAAGAAGAGTATGACACCTTGAAGTCACTGGGCCAACTTACCAATAAACCCTCTGGTCAAAGAGGGGGGTCATCATTTTCACTGCTTTATGGGGCAAAATTCACAACGGGGGTCAGGGTACAACTAGGGTCAGACCTCGTCCTGGGACTCGCCACAAGGGTGGTCCTTGCAAGGTTTTCAGAGAGGCCAGACAAGATCTCGTGGCAGGGGTAGATCCTCCTCTTCTAGTGGCGGCACAACACCCCCATAATATGACTACCCACTACAGGTTCCCTCCCATGCCACTCCAGTAGGAGGATGCATAACACACTTCACCCACGTATGGGAATCGCCTTAGACAAGTGGGTGCTTTAACCATGGTGGGCGGTTATTGTATAGAGCTGCTACAGCAACTCGCCTACCAACCCCCAAAACAAAGGACCACCTCAAAAGAAGAACAGCGCATCATATTGGAAGAAGTGGAGCGTTGCTATCAAAGGACACCGTAGAAATCGTCCCGGCGAACCAGGTAAACAAGGGTATCTATTCAATGTACTTCCTTGTGCCCAAAAAAGATCTCACGATGCGCCCTGTCTTAAATCTGCGCCCTGCAAACACCTATGTCAAGCCACAGAAATTCCACATGACAACGCTACAGGAAGTAATCCCACTGCTAAGGTGAGGGGGACTACATAGCAACCTTGGCTATGAAAGATGCATACATTCATATTTCAATGTTCCCGGTGCACAGATTTCTTGCGTTTCAAGATGGCAAACCAGCACTACCAATTCAAGGTGCTACCCTTCGGCATAGCATCCGCTCCAAGGGTATTCACCAGGGTACTGGCGGTGGTGGTGGCGGCGGCACACCTACACATGGAGTCAATCCCAGTGTGCCCTTACCTGGACGACTGGCTGATCACAGGAGAAACCCCCCGAATTTGCAAGCAAAATACCCAAAGAACGATCAACCTACTTTTCCAATTGGGTTTCTCTATCACTGAGAAAAAGTCTAGCCTTGTACCAAACACGACCAAACAGTTCTTAGGAACTGTCATAAAAACAGAAGAAGGTCTAGTCTTTCCATCAAAGGAAAGAGCACTAAACACACTGCTGCAAATACCACAGTATCTAGCCGGTCGCCAGATAACCATACGTAAATCAATGCGCTTGCTCGGAATGATGGCATCATGCATGATGAAACAGTGGTCTCAGGCAAGCGGTCAGTGGGACGATCTAGTGGTCATTTCACCAACCCTAGTATAAGCTCTACGCTGGTGGACAAAGGAGAACCTGTTGAAGGGAAAACCCTTCCACGACCCAGCGGTGCAAGCGTTTGTTACAACAGGTGCATCTCTCACCGGGGGGGGGCATCAACTTCATCACACAGCACATGGTCTATGGATTCAAATCACAGCACAGAACCACAACAACCTGCTGGAACTTCTAGCCGTGTTCAAAGCGCTCCATGTCTTCGAAGCACATCTGACAAATCAGTCAGTACAAATTCTCACAGACAGCACCACTGCAATGTTCTATATAAACAAGCAGGGGGGCACACATTCTCAAAATCTGTCCAGGCTAGCACAGAAAATATGGAAGTGGGCACTCAAACTGGATATGTTCTTAACATCCCAACATGTTCCAGGGGAACACAACACTCTAGCGGACTCTCTAAGTGGAGATCCTCTACCAGAAGAGCCTGAGTGGCGGATGTATACTAATAGACCTTTTCCCAATTGATTGCGGGAGAATTGACCTTTTCACAATTGATCGTGAAATGAAGGTCAATTAGGACATACATACGGGGGAAATCCCTGCAACCTCCCACTCAATCCAAAAACCCCTGCAGGCCCCCTGCAACCCAATCCCATTATATTATGTATTACCCCAAACCCACCCCACACAAATATATATATAAAAGTAAAATAAAGGTAAAGGTCAATTGTGCAGAAGGTCAATTAGGACAACTATTATTAAGTCAATTAGGACAAAAGGTCAATTGTAAAAGGTCAATTTGGGTAATACCTGAGTGGCAGCTCGACAGAAATGTCGTAGATCACATTTTCACACAGTGGGGATACCCTTCGCTAGACTTGTTAGCAACAAGAGAAAACAAAAAATGCCCAGACTTCGCGTCCAGGTTTCCCCAACTCAATTCCAAGGAGAACGACCTGTGGATGAGTTGGTCAGGGAAATTTGCCTACACTTTACCCCCAACTCCAACTAATGAGCAAAGTGGTGAACAAGATTCACAAGGAACAGATGACATTAATCCTAGTTGCTCCTATGTGGGCGAGACAACCTTGGTATCCACATCTGCAAACTGGCGATTTGCGACCCGATCAAGCTCCCGTGCCTGTTCAACTTGCTCCCCCAGCATGGGGGGACAACATTAAACCCTCAACCTCACTCTTTGAACTTGGCAGCTTGGCTCATGAAGTCATAGAGTTTGGACATCTAAATCTACCTCAATGGTGTATGGAAATCCTCAAAGAGGCATGTAAACCAAACAACAGACACTGTTATTTTGACAAGTGGAGAAGATTTGTAATTTGGTGCCAGTCAAAACAAATAAACCTGATAGAATGTACTCCATCTCACATTCTACATTACATGCTTCACTTACTAGACTCAGGGCTAGAATTTAACTCAATAAAGGTTCACCTTGTGGCTCTATCCGCGTACACCACTTCTCAGAGTAATGTGTCATGGTGGAAAATCCCTGTCATTAAGGCATTCATGGAGGGAGTAAAAATACTCCACCCTCCTATTTCAAACCCGCTGCCAGGCTGGGACCTCAATGTAGTATTTGCAAATCTCATGGGACTTCTCTTTGAGCCTATGCATAAATCAAGCCTTAAACACCTCATGTATTAGACGGCTTTCCTGGTGGCTATCACCTCCATAAGGAGAGTCAGTGAACTGCTAGGTTTTGCAGTGCAAAACCCTTTCTTTGTGATCCACAAGGCCAAAGTGGTA
Organism: Ambystoma mexicanum; assembly: GCF_040938575.1. NCBI lineage: Eukaryota > Metazoa > Chordata > Amphibia > Caudata > Ambystomatidae > Ambystoma > Ambystoma mexicanum. Next base: position 1,305,469,166 of record NC_090922.1, read on the forward strand.
TTAAGAACACACCCTAGGTTTTCACCTAAGTTCATTTCAAAGTTCCATGTCAACCAGTCCATCGAACTGCCAGCTTTCTTTCAGAATCCAACAAGCTCAGCTGAGAAAGAACTCCATACACTGGATGTAAGGAGGGGACCAGACCGCTAAGGAAAACAGTCCAACTGTCTGTCTCCGTAGCTCCAGGCAGAGAGGGAGACTGCATTTCCAAAAACGCCCTCTCCAGATGGATAGTCAGATGCATACAGCGCTGCTACTCTCTTTTAAGCAAAACACTGCCTTATACACCAAGAGCTCACTCCACTAGGGGTACAGGAGCTACGTTGGCTTTTATCGCAAATGTCCCGCTGGATGCCATTTGCAAAGCAGCAACATGGGGCTCAGTACATAATTTTACTCCGCACTACTGCATTGACACACACTCTAAAGCAGATTCTCAGGTGGGACAAGTGGTGCTAAAACATCTTTTTACCTGTGTACTTTCTCACGACCCACCTCCTGCTCCAAACACTGCTCGCTAATCTATGCATAGCATGTGATCTAAGCAGATTCCACAAGCCTCAGAAGGGATACATTACTCATCGTAATCGTATTTCTCATGTTTGTATCTGCTTAGATTCACATGCGCCTACCCTCCCTCCCCTTGGAGTAGAAGGTGCATAGATGTTTTTCTGGGCTTTATCTAATGCATAATCTGCTTTACTACATCTGTACTCACGCACACTTCATGCAACCTCATGTCAGAAACAAAATAATCTGAGGGACCTTGATGCGTGAAGCACCATGGGTACAGTAGACATCACGCTACGGATAGTATTACTGGCACGCACTGTCGACGTCCCTTTTCGAGTTTTGAAAACAACAACTGTAATACTCTGCAGCTTCCACTAGATGTCGGCCTATGCATAGCATGTGAATCTAAGCAGGTGCAAGCATCAAAAAATTATTACGGTGAGTAATGTTTTATATATATACTAGCTGTCCCCGGCCATGCATTGCTGAGGGTAGCCTGGTTAAATGGAAAAGAAAGAAAAGAGAAAGCACATGTTTGTAATATGTTTAATTTCACAATGCTTGTGGGTCATTTTTAATGGCTCTGGTGGTTCTCCAAGTTGAGGCAGTTTAATTTTCCCGGCGGTGCAACACATTCCTTTTGTTTCTCCATCACATTTCAGAGGCTTCCAATAAGTACACACTTCAGTCATGGTGCCGATGAGAACATGCCGGCTCAAACTATAATCATCAGCTGGGTTGTACTGAAATGCAAAGCGATCATAATCACGTGATTGCTGAGCACAGAGTCGTGTTTGATGCTGATCTGCTCAGCTACTCTCAGCCTTTCACGTTCGAAGCAGATCTGAAGCTGCAGAACACGATCGCTGTGCTCTCAACCGTGCATCCTAAAGTCTGGCTGCAAGTAGCTCTGCTGCTTCCTCGGCACGTATTTGAGCCAGCGTGTGTTGCTTTTATGTCACGTCGCTCTGCTGCTTCCTCGGCACGTATTTGAGCCAGCGTGTGTTGCTTTTACGTCCAACAGATGGGGATGTTTTTCAGAAAAAGGATGTTTGTATCTGTCACAGGTGTTACATGTTATGTTATGTTACTTGGCATTTATATAGCGCATTATGTATCATTGGTATGACCTCAAAGCGCTGGTAAGTTGAATGCCCTCGGGAACCGCAGTTCAAGTCAGTAGAGAGATAGTGTAGTATGGTGCGTGGGCGCACCGGATATGAGTGCAGCTGGTGTGGTTGTTGCATGATAGCTGCTTCTTAGCGTTGTTGTGGTGCTGAAGAAATCAGTTGGAATGTGTTAAGTCTGGAGGGTGGACACCCAGACTGAGATCTGGCTGTGTTAGGCCTGAGGAGACGCCTAAGCTAGCCAGTATGTGCTCAGCTAGCTGTGTTTTATTAGGATGATGAGGTGTTCGTGGGGTCATGTTAGTATGAGAACAGCAAGGCCTAATGTGTCATAGCATAGCTGTGTTCTAGTTGAATGATTGTGTATGGGCTAGAGTAAACGTAGTAGTATGATGTGGTTATCAGTAATGCGCCTGGGACCAAGCACCAGAGCAGGACAGGGGGCGTACATAGCGGCATACGTATATAAAGCGACAGGATGGATGGATGGATAGGGTAAACATGTGATACAGATAACACGGGGATACAGATACTTAGCATATACATAGCATAAATAGGAGATGCAGAGATTTACAGAACTATATCCACTCTATTCACTCTGTCATTTCCATCCACTCCATTCACTATATCCGTTCCTTCCACTCCATCCGCTCCATCCGCTCCATCCTTTCCATCTACTCCATGCACTCATCGGTTCCATCTACTCCATCTGCTCCATCTACTCCATCCTTTACATCCACTCCATCCTTTACATCCATTCTATCATTTCCATGCACTCCATCCTTTCCATTCACTCCATCCTTTCCATTCACTCCATCCTTTCCATGCACTCCATCCGTTCTATCTATTCATCCATTCCATCCACTCCATCCGTTCTATGCACTCATCCGTTCAATACATTCCATCCACTTCATCTGTTGTATTCTTTCCATCTGTTCCATCCTTTCCATTCTTTTTCCATCCACTCCATCCACTCTATCTACTCCATCATTCGTCCACTTTATCTTTTCCATCCACTCCATAGAGTATAATCCGTTCTATTCATCTGTTTCATCCACTTCATCTGTTTCATCCACTTCATCTGTTTCATCCACTTCATCTGTTGCATCCCCTTCGTCCGTTCAGTACACTTCGTCCGTTCAGTACACTTCGTCCGTTCCATCCACTTCATCCGTTCCATACACTCCATCCGTTCCATCCACTCTATCCGTTCCATCCACACCATTGAGTTTGCTCATTATCCGAAAAAGTGTTAACTTCGACATTCCTCATTTTCAATTAAATTTAAGGAAGAAAAAAACACTTTACTCAGAAAACTGCAATGAATTTGTAACTACAGTAATTCATCTACTATTGCTAATAGCATCCTTCTATTCACAGGACCATTTTTAGGATCATGAATAAAAATGTGGATGTCCACATCTTTTCTAACAAGGGCAGGATAAGCCCGATGAATAAACACAAAAACAGCAAGTACAAGACGATGCACGGCACTTTCTGGGAGGACCATAAATTCAGCCAAACAAATATTCAGTTAGAAACGAATCGTGTTACTGTTCACGTTTCCAATTTTTAACCAAGTGTTGTCGTTTAGGCATAATCATGATATATCAGCATTTTTCTAGTGTTCATTCTCAAAGATTCCTGTGGCTCAAGCAAAGAGTTGCACGCCTACTACAATATCTATAAGGAGTGTCCAAGGGGAGCCACAGTCCAAATGCAAATCTGCATTTATTAATCAGTTCGTAGTCTTATCGCCCTTCCTCTTTGCTGAAATTTTTCTTCTTGTCTTGCTTTGGAATCAATGGCTGGGGGTGCTGCAGCCTCGCCGGTGTAGAGCTTGACGTCGTTCAGGTGAACCCACGCTTGTCTGCCTTGAACCTTTACTGCTGTGGGAGTAATGTTTTCTACTACAAATAGACCAACAAATCTTGGCTCGTGTCACTTCCTAGTGAAGTTTTTAATCAACACGGTGTCGCCAGCAAAGAGTCTTGGTGCTGATAAAAGTTCAGAAGATCTGGTTGCTGAATGGGTTTCATCTGTTGTCTGAGACTGTTAGGGAGAATTCTCTGTAAGGCTAATTGCCCAAACCTAGTGAGTCCCCCAGCAGCTTTGCTGGATTTTTGGGGTTTATTTTTTCTCTGCTGCTAAGAGTGAGATTCTTTTACTCCCACTCTTGGACATGATTTGAGGTGGTCCTTTATCTTTCCATGTGTTTTATGGGCTATGGGGGTCTTTTACTCCATAGGGTCTCATGTGTTTTTGATGTGGGTTACACAGCACCCTCCGTGCCGTAACCCAGGGGTGTCGTAGTGACCCCCCAACATAGACTCCATACCCTGGGACTGACTACTGTCTCCCAGGGCATGTAAAGTCACCATTGGCTTTACTAGTCCCAAATTATGAACAGAAACCAGTACAAACCATCATATTGTGGACGTAGTGGTCGGGGCAATTCGATTTCCCCAGGGTCTGTTGTTCAAGGGGGCACGTCTCTGTCCCCCCTGATCGAGTTTTGGCTGGTGGCAGTGGATACTACTTTTTATATTCGACCGCGAATATATACCTATGGGATTTTCCCATTGTTCGAGGCTACCAACTTTAATTATTTAATTCTTATAGCCTCGAACATACCGCCGGGTTATTTAATTAATATTAATTCACTGGTTGGTATTTTTTGCCAGAACTCTATTCTAAAATTGAATTTGTGTTCTCTTCTGTGACTCCAACACAAGTCGATCCCTTTGTTCCACTTTTTGGCGGGCTTCTCCACAGAAGCCTCCAAAAGTGGTGCCACTCTGTCTGGGTACCACAGGGGTGTGGGAGGGGGTTTAGGCACCCTGGACTGAGTTACCTTGGTAACTCAAGTCGCACTCTTGTGTGATTGCCCAAGTGGTGAGCCGGCCGGCTCACCATTTAGCATGTTTGATTGACAGCTAGGCTGAGTGAATGGGGGTGTGCTGCATAAAAGCAGGGCTTTGGGACTGGAACTTCAGAAGTCGCCACAGGACCTAAGAATCCGAGGAGGGAGAAGCTGAGCCGACCTGCAACAACGACACCACCAGTGGAGCCCTGCTGAACCGTCTCACCACTTTTCCCGACGACAGAGGAGATCTCCAGTCCGGAGAGTCTTCTTCCTTTTACTGGTGGGGATAACCAGTGTTGCCTTCTTTTCACCTTCCTGGAGCATCTCGTGGCCGCCTTGCCTGTGCCAAGCACCCCGGCAACCGGAATACCACGGTTTACCACAATCGTGAAGAGAAGGGGAGTACCTTTTAACCGAAGGACTCCGCGGCTGGTTTCTTCCCTGGCAGTGCAACGACCTTCATCTTTCCTCCACGCCGAGACCTCTTCTTCCTCTGGACAAAATGCCGACTTGCACCTGCTGCCATGAACAACTGCCCCTGCTGGAGCTTCCTTCACACTTGAGGTACTGTGTCCCGCCTGGGTTGCCTTGCGACAGATCGTTCGGGGTGACAGTAAAGCCTCGACTTTCTAACCTGGGCTAGCCTGGGACAACCTAGCTAACTTTTCCTGATTTAAATTTCATCCTTTTTGTGTGAACTATCTACAAGACTCTTTGGGCATAACCCCACTGTGTGAACCTGGACCCCTTCTGCTTGCTCTCTCCAAGAGTGGGCGTTGCAATTGACTTCCTGGCTCTCCAGTAGAACTCTGCCGATCCTGCCTTACTGTGGTTCTTTTAAAAGTATTGAAACTTGTGTGCTTCCTTAACTCTGCCTTTTTCCCTCCCTTTCTTTATAACTTATTAGAGTGTCATCTTATGTTAAGCGCTCACCTCTGTCTGAAAATAAGTGGTGTTTCTCACTAAGACTTGTCTAATAAGTGAATAGGATTGTATATATATGATAGTGACTGTGTGCTGAATTTACTTACCTCGTTTTTGCTAATGTAAATCCCAAGTGTGTCTTTAAATAAATAATCATATACTTTTACACCAAAGCTCTCGTCAGTGTTTGTTTGTGCTACTGTGTCTCTGTACCTATTGTGTATACTCTGCATACTGCCTAACTCTTCTTGAGGGAAGTCTGACTGCTCAGCCACAGCTACCAAGTGAATCTGTGTGGTACAGTCTGCTACCAAGTGGGTTTACTGCCAAACACCTGTAGTCTTAAATCTTTTGCAGTGGTCCCTAAGGGAACTGCACAGGTTTCTGCCTAACAGAGACCGACCCCCCTGGCGCTTGAGTTGATCTGAAAGGAGAGAGATACTAGCAGTCATACATGTCAAATAATCATGTAATTCATTTCCTAACGTTTTTGATGTACTTTTGGCATCACTTCTACTCCTCGATGGAGGAGTCAAAGGCGTTCCCATTTGCCTCCCTGTCACTAGTTAATGGGGTGATGATCTGAACCAGGCTCATTCCTTGGGGCATATAAAGCTAAGGGCAGGCAACATAGCCATCCCTTTTTCAGCGTCAACTTGAGCTTAGCAAGTCCTTCTTTAAGGAGGCCGTTGAGAATCTACATAACCCATTCGCTTGCGGGTGATAAGCAGAAGAAAACTTGTGCTTAATACTCAACAATAATCCTATCTGTTCAAATACTTAATTGACAAAATGTGGCCCATTATCGGATCTCAGCACTTCACAGGCTCCCCATCTTGGAAAGACTTCACGTACTAAAAGCTTTGCTATGCAAGTGGCGTCAGGGTGTGTACATGGACCTGCTTCAATCCACCTAGAGAAGGGACACACCACCACTATCAGATACCTGTATCCACTACAAACATGCACTACAATATGTAAATGGTGAAAAGGACCATTCGGTAGAGGAATTACTCCTCTAATTGTTTGCAGGGTATGCCCAGCGGTAAACTTTTGACATAAAATGCAATTTACTGCATAAAATGCAACATATTCTAACTGCTTTGAACAAACCAGTCTTCTGCAATTGTTGCAGCAAGACTTTCCCTAGTTATATGCGCATGGGTAGCGCTACCCTTAACATGGCTACTGGCATGACCGGCTTTCTAGTGCTGACCTGTCGCCATAATGCTTCAGTGGGGGATAAATAATGCCCCATTTGCTTCCATAATTCCTGCTCTTCCTGTGGTGCATTGCCTTGAATCTCCATTAATTGTGTACTCTGTAAATGATAAAGTCCTTCGTTCACTACCATAATCGTGACTACCTTTTCTTTAACATCTGGAGTATCAAAACATGAAATATCTGGTGAATACACAACTCTTTTGGCTTCTGCATCTGCAGCTTAATTCCCGTAAAAATAAAATCAGTTGGCTTTGTATGCACTGCGCATTTAACTATCGCTATGGCTACTGGGAGTTGTAGTGTCTTAATAAGCCTATCCACTAAGGAGGCGTGCTGCACTGGAGTGCCATCCGCTTAGAGGTAGCCCCTCCTTTACCAGCATGCTAATCCTGCGTGTACGGTTGAAGTCACATAGGCGGAGTCACTATACACCGTCACTTCCTGTCCTTCATGATTCCCGAGCACGACAATAAGCGCTACCAATTCTGCCGCTTGTGCTGAAAAGTGAGACTGTAGTCTTGCACTCGCCACTACTTCAAACTCACCATTTGCTCTGTTCCTCACTACAGCAGTGCCAGAACGCCTTGTTCCACTTGTTTGATTAATTTTTTCGAAGAACCATCAATAAAGAGAATTTCCCCTCCTGACAATGCATTTTCCTTTACGTGTGGTATATCAGCATAAAACTCTACATAATTCACGCAGTCATGCACATGCTCGCCCTCTGCCACTGGCTCAGGTATAAAGGCGGCAGGGTTCACTATTTACATCTGACAATTATAATCACTGTGTTTGAAATCATCACTTCATAAGCCGAAGCTCTCTGGGGTGTTAATGTACCTTTGGATTTCTCTAATATGCAAACAAAGCATGTTTCACAAAAAGCGTCATAGAGCAGCCCATTAAAATACTTGTGGATTTCTCAATTGCGAATGCGGCGGCTGTCAATGACTGTTCACAAGGAAAGTGTCCCTTCATGACTGGGTCTAAAATTCCACTATAATACGCCAGGAGGTTGTACCCCAATGTAGTCCTCTGTGTAAGCACTGCAGTCATGACTTTTCCATTTGTGTGTGAAAATAAGAAAAACTCTTCAGCATAATTGTAATCCCTAAAACAGGAGCTGCTTTCTTCAACTCTTCAAATCCTTCCTCCATTTCCGCAGTCCATTCTATTTTCTCCTTGTTTGCCTGTGCTTTCTTTAAAGCTTGCAAAAGGCATCTTGTGTACAAACTATAGTCAAACACCAAGGCTCTTACATAATTACATAGCCCGAGAAACTGTTGCATCTGCTTTACTGTGTGCGGTTTTGCAGTTTCCATAATCGCCTCAGATCTTTCGGGTGTTACTCTCTTTCCCTCATGTGAAATCAACTGGCCTATGTATAACACCTCTTCTTGACAGTACTGTAAGTTCTCTTTGTCTACCTTGTATCCTTTATCTGCTAGGATAGTCATCATCTGAATCAAGTCTTGTCTGTACTCCTCTTCTGTGGTGCTACCAATTAAAATGTCATCTACGTACGGTGTCACACCACTCTTCAAAACAATATTGCCTACGTCCATCTGTAGGACCCTATTAAAGATTAAGGGAGCTCACAGTACCCTTGGGGCAGCCTAGTATGTTTCAGACGAGTCTGGTGAAACATAAATGAAGATCCGTTTTTGATTTTTTTCACAGGATACACGCAGTGTTGCTTGATGATTCTGATGGTGCCAGGATACCTTGTTCAATTAGTGCTGAAATAGTCTTAAAAATACCCTCATCCCCTCATACTGTCTTGCTCAAGGTCAATTTGCTCCTGGTTTCAGCTTTATTTTAACTTCCCCTATCCCCTTCAATAGGCCTACGTCATAAGGGCCTGTAGTCCATAAGGCACTTTCTCCAAGTCTTCGTCAAAAAATGCTGGACGCTGCCGCATTATCGCCATGCGCTGTGGGATCGCCCTTTTCTCTATTCTAACCCAATATGTAATACTCATAAAGAACACTACTTCATCATCTGTTTGGTCGTCGTGAAACATGTCATCGTCAGTGACATCAACTTACACCCTTCTTCAATAGCTATCACTGTTCTCCATGGTCTACCCTCGTCATCCGTTCCAGCGAGCATTGCCATTTCCCCTCGTACTATTCTGCATCTAATTCTAAAGGTATGGTCTGTACCCCCTCTTCGTCCATGGGTATCTGTGGCCTAGACAAAAATTCATCAGGTATTCTCATAGCTTTTCCCACTAAGCCAGGTAGCCATGTCAACAGAATGCTCACCCCTTAAAGAAAAGCCTCTTGGTCTATCACAACCCTTGTAGAGCTATTTGGCCTGTGAATGCCAATATAAATTTTCCCACATTCATGTAATGTATTCTAGGTGTGGAACACACTTTCCCTTCGTCAGTAAAAGAAATCTTTATGTTGAGTTTTCTTATCAAATCTCTTCCCAAAATGTTAACTGGCGTCTGGTGTGAATACAACAATGGAACAGGCATATCACACTCTCCTACAGAGACTTGTAATTCATCAGTAAAACAAACTCGACTCGTAGCTTCAGAGAACCCTTGAGCATTTATGGCAATTCCCGACATGGGATATTTTCCCTCTCCTATACATGAACGAGTAGCCTCAGTGTCTACTAAAAACAAGAAAGATTTGACTCCTAAAGTCACAACGACCCTTGGCTCCTCTTCGGAGTCTGGTGTCACTGATAGTACTGACATCAAGTCACCCTGTGAGATGTCCTATTGTGGATACATGCATACCTCCGTGCCCGTGAAAGGATTTCCGCCCACCATAGTGACACCCCATATTATAGGTATCAATAATTCTGTGTTTGCATTCTGCTGTATCTGCATAGGAGTGTGCTCTGACTGTCCTTGCGGTGGATTCATTTGTGGTTGCTGTGGTTGCTGTGCCTGTTGCATTTGAGGTCGTCTGTGTCTGATACAATGTCTAGTCTTGGGCAAACCCTTTCCTAGCTTGTGAGCTATATATCCGCGAGGATAAGCTGTCCCGCCTCTTGAGAATTGGCCGTTCTGTACATACCCTTGCCTCCCGCATAGGCGCGCAATTGCGCCCTGTCATCCCACAAGTCCAACATACAGGAGGAGCCCATCTGACTAGTCCCCCTTGGTTGAACCCTCTTTGCGCATTCTGATTCTCATTTTGCGTGTTTTGAAACCCACCTTGGTTATTTTGGAATCCACCCCTTCCTCTATATCCCATGCCTCTACCTCTTGGTACAAACCCATTCCCTTCTTGGTCCATCGGGTGCTGATTATTCACCTGCGATGTACCCGCTGCTAGCTGTACTTCCAATCCTTCTCCGCGCGTATTTTGACATTTTCTTCTGAACTAGTTTATCTTCCTCAAGTTTCCTAACCTCGTGTCTCTTGTTTTTCTCTTGCAACAGCCGACAGTGATGCACTATTGTCAACTGTATGTCTGCCCATGGCTTTGCTTCCATTCTCACTTGCTTGTTCATTTGCCTGTGTACTTGCTCGGGCCACCACTGACATAGAATGTGGTAAAATATTTCCCACAGTTCCCTCGTTTCAAGAATCCAGCGCTCTTGAGTGTCCTGAATATAAGCGAGAGGATCTTCATCTTCTTTCATTTTACATGTCATGATTGCACCCATGTCTGTCGTATCTGGATACTGTACCCTAAGAGCCCTCCAGACATCTGCTCTGCAACTATTAAACATTGCTCTATTGTGTGCTGTGTTCTGTGTTCTCACACTCAAATAGCCTGCTCTCTTCCATTAGCACTTTCCCCAACAATGGCTGCTAAGAGACCCTTAATGTCCCCTATGGCTAGCGTGTTTCCTTTTGTCATTTTTCCAATTCCTAAATCCATTTTCCCGAACAGTTGTCAAACTTGGGAGTTTGCATCTTAAATTGTCCTTATCCATCTGAAGCCATGGAATATACTGTGGTCTTGCTCTCCCTTTTTCCAATAAGGGAAACTGCATAAACCCTAACCTGCAATCTGCTCCCATCGTCTGCCTATCCATAGTAGGGACAATGGTTCCTGGCTGCCTCCTCCCTGGCAACGTTCATAACCTGCTCACATATGGTGGGGATTCTCCCTTCTCACTATACGATCGTCCTTTAGGATGCTCTGGATATGCTATAGGATCTGGCGTCCTATCCTTTGGTTGCTCTAGATCAGACCATCTTACTTCCTTGTCTGTCTAATGGCCTCCCTTCGGGGCACATTCACCTCCTTCCTATTCCCCAGGGAAGGATTCTCTTTCTTCATCTGAAATATCTAGACGCCAACTAGTGTGAGTCTCATCCCCTTCACCTTTATCTAAGGTCAGTCCACTTAGGGCTAAGGCTCTATGCTCGAGGCTGAATGGATTTCCCTCTTCAATTCATGATTGGAAGACCAGCGCCTGATCTCCCTTCCCTCGACTTCCCGATTTACAACCTTCCATTAATTCTTGATATGCTTTATCGATCCTGTCCCCGATGCTTCCTATATAAAAGTTCTCTTTTAAGGCTACTCTAGATGGCCCTGACGTTGCGCCCTGTATCGGGAGGAACTCTTCTTTACTGCCCCATTGTATTACTGGACTTGGTTCTATTTGCTCCTTTTGAATGAGGTTAATATTGCACTCCTGCTGTCTTCTCTTTCGTTCTAATTCTTCATCTAATTCTCTTCGCTTTCTTGCTTCTCATCTAACTCTCTCCTCCTGTCTTTTTTCTTCTCTTCTTGCCCCTGCTCTCCTTTCTTCCTCTTCTCTTCGCCTTTGTATTCTTTTGTCCCTTCATTTCTGCGCTTCCTCCTCGTCTCTTTCCCTTTCTTGCCTATGCCTTTCTTCTATTGCTCTCTGCCTGTTGCATATTTTCTTTGCTCCTTTTCCCTTTCTTCTTTCTTTTGTTGCTCCTCTTGATACATCTGTTCTCGCCGCTGTCGGCTCTTCCTTTTATGCTTATCTTCTTTTAATCTCTTTTCTTGTTCCCTGTCTTTTTTATCCTGCTCGTCCTGATCCTCTCTTTGCCTTACTTCCTTAATGCTTTCTCATCTAGTTTGAGCAATATCTGTCCCCCCATCCAATCGTTCTGTACGAGGGTTACCTCATCAGCTTTATCCTTCTCTCTATTTTCCATCTTTTAATCTCTCTTTCTATTTATGTCAATACTTTCGATCGCTCACTTTTCCCCTCTTTGTCGTGTAAGATCTGAAAGATCTCCTCTTTTCTCTTACTGTCCTCTGGGCTATCATTACTGCTATAAGTGGGTCGTTCGTATATCGGATTACTATACCCCGTCGCCGCTTTTAATTCCCTTAATGGATATTCCCCTTCGTCTTCCGTATTGGCACCTTTCATCTTGGACGAGGTAAGGGGAGCTGAGGGCTCAACATCTCCCCCCTTACACTGATTAAGCATCCACTCTTCAGGTGGTGCATCTTCCCTTTCTTCCTGGTAGGATGAAACACTTCCTGCACGACGACGATACCTCTTCCCAATTCTGGCCATGTCACCTCTGCAGGGGAAAATGCAGAAGGAAATCTGAAGGGCCTGCTCTTTGAATGGTAGCAGACGGTGGGTCCACTATTGCCTCAAGCACATACTCCTGAAGACGCTGATGGTCTTATGCCACCAGCCCCGTTGTTTGTTCTGAAAGTCAACCTGACCTGGGGTGCTGACCAGACAAAACTTTAATCGTTCCCGCTTTGCTGGATTGTGGAGCCTCAGGGAACTACATTGATGCCTCTTTTCTACTTCGCATTAACCTACCCAGAAACACCAAGGTACACCATTCCAACATCCAGGTTATAGATGGCACGCTGTTAGCTTCTGGACTTATTAAATTGCACAGAGTGCCTTTGTGTGTTTCCATAAACCAACACAGTGAACGGCTCTCTATTGATGTCATTGCTTCCTGGGTATATCCTGTGGTCTTGGTTATTCGCTAGCTCATGACCCATAGCTCTGCAATTAATTGGTCTACCAGGGTTTGGATTTTTGCCTTTCGATTTGTGTACTTCCCATTGCTGTCCCATGACCTGTCAAACATCTGTGGTAACCTCAGATACACTACAGGGAGATGCAGCCCGTATCCAACAGATTTCTTGTTTAGCATTGCCCTCGGAATACCACCAGTATTGAGGTGTGTTCTTGGAATCTGCAAGCACTTACTTACCTCCCAATCGTAGTTTTGATTGTGAAATCAACCTGATACCGGATTCGGTCTTGTCTAACAGTCGCATCTACTCTCTCACGGGACCAGAAATAACTGAATTGAAGAAATATCTGCATGATCGTCTGGAACACAGGTACATAGTGCGTTCGAAATTGCTAGTAGGTTGACCACTTTTCTTCAAACCCAAGAAGGAAGGCACCCTCCGTCTGTGCATAGATTACCATCTGTTGAAGGATATCACTCTGATAGATCGGTATACCTTCCCTTTGATCATAGACATCCTCGATTCTCTGCATGAAGCCAAGATCTTTTCCAAACTCGACTTGCAAGGGGCTTACCATCTGGTCTGCATTAAACCAGGACACAAATGGAAAACAGCTTTTAAAACACCCTTCAGGCATTTTGAGTATAAAGTCATGCCTTTTGGTTTATGTAATGCTGCAGCCGTTTATGCACTCTGTCTTTTCTGATCTTATCGGTTGTTCCATCTGGATGACATTCTCATCTTTTCAGCCGATCCGACGACTCATGCTACTCACGTGCAGGAGGTGATTCACCGCCTACAGGAAAACCATTTATTCGCAAAGCTGGAAAAATGACAATTCAGCATGTAAAAGATTGAGTACTTGGGATATGTGATCAGTCCTGAAGGAAAGAAAGTCAGTGCTATCTTAAATTGGAAAATGCCACATTACCTTAAATCCCTGCAGCAGTTTTTGACTTTGCAAATTACTATCAGTGCTTTATATCTGATTTTGCCAAGATAGCACAAGACCTGACCTACTTGTTGTCCATCAAACTGCCTTTCCAATGGAATGAAGGGGCCACCCAGGCTTTCCTTCTTTTGCAAAAGGCGTTCCTTTCGGCTCCTACCCTACAACATCCTGACAATTCTCTACCGTACATTGTGGAGACCGACGCATCTGATCGGGCACTAGGTGCTGTGCTTCTTTAATTCAACCCCCAATCACGCACTGAAATGCCTGTTGCCTTTTTGTCTAAGAAATTGTTATCCATCGAATGCAACTATTTTGTAATTGAAAAAGAGCTTCTTGCAATTAAGACTGCTTTTGGGGAATGGCAACATCATCTCTTGGGTAGTACGCACAAAGTGCAAGTCAGGACTGACCATCAACATTTGCAGTATTTATGTACCAAGCAGTGTAAAAACAGCAGAAAGGCATGATGGGTGTACTTTTTGTAATATGACTTTTTCATTACATACATTCCAAGATTGCGGAACAAGAGGGCGGACGCCCTGTCTTGATCCTTATTGGACGTTGTGGCACGTGAATCCCCAGGATATGTGTTGTCTCCTGTGAACCATTTCCCTGCAGCAGTGCAAACTCTGCTAGACTAGGTCAGAACGGCTATCGCCAAAGATCCCTGCATCCCACAATTCTTCAGTCCAATGGCACCTGCATGCGGGACGGTTTACTGTTCCACAGAGAATGCCTGTACGTTCCTACTTGTGACCTACAGCGACTGGTGTTGGCACAAATGGACGAATCCAGGACAGCCGGACATAGAGGGGTGAAGGCTACTGTGGAATTTATTCACCGCCAGTTCTGGTGGCCGGATCTCCAGCATCATTTGAAAGAATACGTCCTGTGTTGTTCAGTATGTACACAGTCAAAATCTGACCACAAACACCTGGTAGATCTTTTTCAACCCCTGGAGGTCCCCCTCACCCTTGGCATACCATTTCGGTGGACTTCATTGTGGACCCACCTTTGTCTGGCGGCTTCACGTGTGTTTTCGTCGTGGTAGACTATTTTTCCAAAATGGCACATTTCATACCTTTGGCCGGACTTCCAAGGGCTGTGCACATGGCCAAGGAGTCTTTCCATCATATCTTTTGCTACCATGGTCTCCCTAAGAAAATCATCTCTCACAGGAGCTCTCAGTTCACATATCGTTTTTGGACATCTTTGTGTAAACTCATCAGGATTTCCACTGCTTTCAGTTCTGGTTATCACACCCCGACTAATGGTCGGACCGAGCGCCCCAATCCGACTCTGGAGCAATATCTGTGGTATTATACATGTGGTATGCAGACTGTTAGGAAGACTTATCTCCCTATGGCAGAAGTCACCTATAACAACACGGTCAACATGGCTACCAGAGTGAGTCCCTATTACTGCTCTATTGGGTTTCACCCTGATGGACTACCAACTCATGCTGTGATTCCCAGTCCAGTGGTGTCTAGCAACGACGTTGTCTTCCATCTGCAAGACATACATTGTAAGGTCTCTGGACATCTGGCGGCAGCAAAGGCGACATACAAAACTTACTGTGACAGGCACCGTTCATTAGAGTCTTGGGAGGATAGCCCAGCTGCAACGTGCTCGCCTTGGAAGCAAGATGACACGGAGCAACACAGGTTCAATCCCTGGGTCCGCACTTTGAAACCTCTGGGTATTAAGTGCGTTATAAATAACCTATCATATCATATAGAGCCATCCTACCGGCTTGGTGACATGGTTTGGCTGTCAACCAAGAATCTACCTTTGCGCAACATCCCACTGAAGCTTGCCTCCCGTTTTGTTGGTCTTTTTCAGATCTCTGGCCGGATCTCAGCAGTCGCTTTCCGTCTTGCCTTGCCTTCCTCTTGGAGAGTACATCCTATCTTCCATGTATCCCTGTTGAAGCTGCATCGCCCGATCACTTTCATCAGACCAATCCTCGTCCCTGCTTGTTGTCGGGTTCTCCTGAATATAAAGTTGCAGACATCTGTGACTCCTGCATCCATCGTGGCCGCCTGTTCTTCCTGGTCTACTGGAAAGTGTACGAGACTTGTGACAATTCCTGGCAACCTGCGTCTGGTGTCCATGCCCCCCGGCTGGTCCACCGCTTCTTCCTGTGTTGCCCTTGGAAGCATGGTGCTCCGTCTGCCCTTTGGGGTGGGCAGCATGTCCCGGCCTTGCTGTCCCTGCAGTACCGCGCTTACCTTGAATAGAGATCCTGCTGGCAACTCCAGGACTGCCTCCTTTGGGGTCCGTTGCTGCCTGGTCTGGTTTCTCAGTCCCGTTTCTTGGGCGCCACCATCTTGCGGCCTTTGCGCATGCGAGGGAGACTGGCGGCTTGCTCCTGTCACCATGGAGCCCTCAGGGACACTACAGAGCCTCGCTCTGATACCTGGTGTACTTAAGGGGAAACAAACATCTCTGCTGATGCGTAGCAACGTTCCTTGTTCCTGGGGACTTGACGCTACCTACTCTTTATGCCAGTTCAGTCTCAGCCAGTTCTAGGTGCCTTGTCTTGAGGTGCCCCATCTATTTTATCTCCTTGTCTGCCTCTGTTTGCCCCCTCCCTGGGCCCTTCCTTCATCTGGTTTAGTTCTCCTGCGTGGTTCTTTTTCCTTTTCTCTCACTGTTTTCCCTTTTCTCTTCTGGGCTCCCACACCAGTGCTTGCACTGTTCTGGTGCCACAATAATTAGTGGGAAAGTACTTCCTGTGGTACTGGAAGAGGGCTCCCGGTTCCTAGTTGAGTTTAGTCCTCAGACCGGGGGTGAGCTTTTGGACCATACAGCATCGGACTGTGGAGTGCCAGATCCTTGGGGTAACCTGGATCTCTGGAAATCAAGACATACAGTGTGTCCCGGGGGGCACACTTTGACACCAAGTTGGGGATAGTCTGGAATTTTGGGATCGATATCTTAGCAGGAGTTATAGCCCCAAACTTCTGAGGTGAGGTAAAAGTGCTAATGATAAATCATAGAAAGAATCCCTTTAAGATGTTCCAAGGCCATAAAATCGTTCAAGGGGTGCTGGAAAGAGCTATGCTCCCCAGAATACAAGAGGCAAGAGAGGATGTGGAAACCCAAAGACGTTGGTAAACCAGTAAGCTCCCTGAGAGGTTTGCTAACGTAGGATTCCAAGGAGATAATAAGGGAATAGGAGACAGAAAGATGAAGGAACACCAAACATTTTTCTTCAACTGGTCGAATTTCATAGAGGGGGACTTAGAATAAACCTCAAGCCCGGTATACAATAGGAACCAATCCCTGGGGTTACACTTTAAGGTGTAGGGTCCTCAAACTATCCATCCTACTAGGAACACTGTAGAAGGGAATGATTCTGATCTCTTTTGTCCATGTGACTGCCGAGTGCCCGGAAGAGATAAAATAATAATCTATTTGGGATTACAAGTCAATTTTCAAATGGGCATAGGTATGTTTGTCATACCCCTCGAAGAGAAAGATTTAAAAATCTCTCTTTTTCTCTTCTGGGGAGGTGAATTGAAGCTTATCTTTTAGAATTTTACAGATGACCCAAAGGAAATTAAGCGGGGCCAACTGGTGGGCAGTTTAAGGTATGAAAACCTAAGAGATCCGGTTATCCATGGGATTATGAGAGAAACCTTGCAGAGAAAGATAGGGGAAAATACTTCAAACAGTTCTAGTAACTTGACATCTACCCCGAAAGAACTACTATCTGTCCATCTTCCCTTAATCACAACATCAATGGAACAGGATAATGCCTCTCCAGAGGAACAATAAAAGGGAAGCAGATATCCTTTAAGAATTAATCCCCTTCTTGACCCCTACAAACAATGTTTTTCTTGTACGGGGTATGGACACGTGGTAAGACACTGTCCAATAAAGGAAAGTGACTCTTCCCAATCGCTACCAGTAACTGCATATAAGCAAATTCAGGGAGATAAGAAACCATCAGAGATATTCTTATGTACAGGACATAAGACTTCTTATCAAATCCCTGCCATTCTTGAAGGTAAACCCCTTTGGGCTCAATTAGACAGTGGGAGTAAGAGGTGTGCATTACGAGCAGAGTTACTTTCCCAGAAAGGAAGGGAAAGAATGAAGAGAGGGTAGGCTGTGTACACAGCCATTTTGAAACCTACCCACAAGTTGAAATGCCTATCTACATTCTGGGTAAAGAGGTACATGTGGTAGTAGCTGTAATTCATTACGTGCCAATTCCATTGGTTTTAGGAACATAATTAACTCAGTTCGATCAGTGGTTTATTGGGATAGCACATATAAGATCTAAAGCTGCTAATGAAACAGAGGTTTTTTCATCAGGGAAATTGCAATTCCCCAGAACTAGGAAAATAATGAATGAGAATGGAACCCTCAGATACACCTTAAACTAGCTTACGGGGTATGTGGGAGGCCTTGGGCTGTGCTTTATTCTCCTCCTCCAGCGGAAACCCGGAGAAGTCACAGGCAAGGTAGTAAAGACTTTCTACCGGTTTCCTTGTGAAGCGGAACGGTCCAATCCGCATTGAGGTATGTGAGAAACCTAAGGGTCTTAGGGTAGGAGACATTATCAAACCAGACATGGTAAACAGAGGAAGAGAAAGTGTGAGGATGAGATACTTTGTAACAAATCATGGTATTCCCCATATCCTCATGATACCCTACCCAACCTTTCTCTGACCTTCATTGGTCATTATAAGAGTGTTCCACTTCATCCCCCCTTTAAGATACATAACAGTACTAAGACGAGGAAGAAACACTAGGAGCTACGAGGATTACCTCCTTTACTCATGCAAGCACTGGGACGAAGAAGCTGTCTGGCATATCCCACTGATTTGCTTAATTGTGGTCAGTCAATTCAGGTAATGTAAACCCCTAACTCGCACCTGTATTATGTTAGCCAGATGTATAAAAGGAGGAGCTGCTGGAACAGGAGACGGCAAGAGAAGTAAGTGGAAACCATGCAGGAGCGAGAGAAGGCGAGACACCAGTACGTCGAATAAGATCATGGGAGTCCCCCTGGATGGTGAATGCAGACCAAAGATCCCATACAGGGGGAGGCGGGCAGCAGGCGCTGCCGGGGGGGCGAAGGCGAAGTTACGCATAGCAGCCTTTGAGTGCTGAGTGGAGCGCACAGCTATTTGGCTTTCCCTCAGAAGGAGGAAAATGGAGAAAAGGAGCTCCCATGTCCGGGGTAAGTGTCAGGGTCACTTAAACTTCCTGGGGTGCTCGAAGGAGACTGTGAATACAGTAACGGTCAAGGAAACAAGTAACGACAAGTGATTTATATTAAATGCTGAACTGAATGAAACAAGTGAAAGTAACTGATTGAATTGAATGAAACGAGGCAAGTTACTTCTATTGAATACCAAACTGAATGAAATAAATGAAAGTAACTTATTGAATTGAATGAAATGAGCCAAATTACTTTTATCGAATACCAAACTAAATGAAATGAGCAAAAGTAACCCTTATCGGATACTGCATTGAATGAAACAAACAAGCGGGCATTTATTTGAATACAGGATTGAAAGAAAGAAGCAAAGGTATATTTAAAGGATAGTCCGGGACTTTTTTTTATTGTTCCTACGGTTCGGCCATGTGTTTTTAAGCATAAATCGGTAGATCGTAGAAAACTTTCCTATGGACCTTACCCGACTTTTCGTCCATTAACGCACTCGAAATCAGCCGCCATTTTCTGATAATCCTATCATTTCCCCCCATCGCCCTGGCTCACCTGCTTTTGCGGCACTAAATCAAATCCCCTGCCCCTGAAACAGACTTTATCAAAACATTCATATTCCCCGCCTCTATCCGTGACGTGACTGAGCTCCGTAGGCAAACGCGCCCAGGCGTCTTCTACGCGACTCCACACAGAACCAGGAAATCAACACAGATGAGCTCACACAACACAGCGCGCCACAATTGGGAATATGAAACTGTACTTTTCAATTAAACCGCAAGATTGTAAATTTGGTAAAGTACATTTATTTGACATCAAATGTTTTGAGAATATTCAGCGATTTGCATTTTTATTTGCTCACGTTCCAAAAAGTTCGTTTTGAGGCACGCGATGTTCCTTTGCTGTACACAGGGTCTTAGATCATCTCACAATACAGCGCCACAATTTGGAATATGAAACTGTGGTTTAAAAGCAAACGGCAAGATTGTACATTTGGCAAAGTACATTTATTTGACATCAAATGTTTTGAGAATATTCAGCGATTTGCATTTTTATTTGCTCTCGATCCAAAATAGTTCGTCTTGAGGCAAGCGATGTTCGTGTGCAGTATACAGGGTGTTGGTTTACGATAAAATAAGCTCTTCGGTCGCACTGATAATCGCATGGCTGTTCCAACAACGAGGCACTAGGCCACCACAACGGTCTGTATGTTGCATCTAGCCGTTAGTACCGCGTAAGGGCATACTTGTACTTGGCGATCGTCCCATAAAATGGTCAGGGTGGTAACGTTGTTCACGCGGAGAAGCAACTGGCGGTTAAAAAACCCATCCGCCGGTGTCTGGTACTCGTGACACATGCAATAATGGATGATGTACCTGTTTGAAAAACATAAAAAATGAAATTAGTCTCACCATCAGATCTTTATTAAAATTATTCATTTTATATATTAGGTCGGGAAATTATTTCATAGCTAGGACAGTGCAACTGGGTATTATACGTCAAGGGGGGGCTGTAGGATACTGAGACAGTCCCCCAGTGCAGGGGTTGACAGGGAGGCAGTGCAGGTGGAGAGTGGAAGGGCCCAGGACCAAGGTCGCAGACAGTGGACCAGTTGTAGCAGGGGAGAGGGAGAGAGAAAGCAGAAGCAAAGAGGAAGGTTTTGAGGTGCTTCCGTAAAAGGAGATGGTTCTCCTCAAGATAGTGCGCGGTACAAAACAATATGCCACATAGAACGAACAAGTACAACTTAACCCGTCTTTAAAGCTACTGTATAGTAATTAAATTGCGGTATAAACTCATCTAAAGAGTTACTTACATTATATTTGCATTTTCCATTGTGTCTGTGCGTAGGGCAGCCCCGAAATACCACTCCTTCTATGCCGACGTCATTTTTTCTAATGAACGAACATGAAATGGCTTTCGTTTCTGAAATTATATTCATTATCGTTTCTTACGTTATTGCCCCACACCCCCAAAAAGAAGTCTTTCCGGATGGTCCCGGCCTGTCAAGGTCAAATAACAATAGAACCTTATACTGAGTCGTGGGCCATTCCGGCACCCGAGCAAAAAATCAAAGCAGCTGACCTTCACTTTGAACGAGCACACATTCCTAGTTAGCTACATTCAGTGTAAGGCCATCTCACAGGACTTGAAATTTACACTCCATCTTTGCATTTTGTTGCGTGCTTTGCAGCCCCAGAGAACCATAAATACGGAGACATTCTATATTTTTTGACAAATGATTTATATTACTGTTTGGTTTAATTTAATGCGCAAATGAACAAGGTTGGATAGACACATTGCATGTACACTGAGCAATCACTTTTATTTACACATTACATAGATACACATATTCAATGGGCCTGCGACATGAGGAGACTCGAGAGAACAGACAATCAAATTACAATCATTTAAACCGTGATGTGTATTTCTCAATGAGCTCTTCTTTAGGTGGACATGGAACAGAGGCAATGTTGGGTGGCAATGCAGTTGTCCCCTGCACAGGTTCGTTCACAACTCCATTTATGTGCCTATCTAGGACGTCAACAATAAGTCTCTCAATAAACTCATATTGAATATCCTCAAACACTAGTTTGATCACCCATTGTTTACTTCTTTTAGTGAAGGCCTTATTGTAGCGAAGCGTCCCTAAAGTTCCGGTCGTCCTACTTTGTTGACGGCCAACATTATGGTTATGTGCCAACACCGCTAGAAGAGTCCGATTTATCATGCCCTCCATGCCAAAATGCAATCGTTTTGGCCTGTACTTTAGGCACATATTGTGGAACACCTCCAAATCTCCTGTGTGGCACAATTCCGTGAATCCCCTCAAATCTCTTGTTATAGTTTTATCAAATACAATCTTTTCAATGGCTTTGTGAGTGGGTGATGAAGGAATCAACCACTTCTTCTTCCGTGCCTCCTCTGTGGACAAATGGCCATGTTCATAATTGTGGAAATGTTGGTTTGTGTTCCAACGGTGAACGTTGGTACAGTGTAGCATTACTGACCGCCATTTTTCCAGTAGAATTTCCAACGACCCTCCACATGTTTTTGAGCTCCGCCAAAGATGGTTGCTGATTGACTTGGACCGCTGTGAAATACCTTGCATTTCTTTTTTTTTACCTGCAGCCGACATTTTTTTATTGATTGTTTTTGCAAGATGCCAAACGTCAAATTGGTGATTTATATTTTTGTACTCTTCTCGCATTGTCTTGGCAATTGAAACGTGTCCGTCCGTGGCTATCAGGTCGATCACCATTCCCCGCGATTGTAGTTCTTGCAATGATGCTACAAAGCCAACTTTCTCCATGGCCACTGAGGATGTACTTTGTGACACCTGCACGACCACCGAACTCACAATTTTCTTACTTTCCATGTCCTGAAAGTGGTAGGTGCAGTACTTGGCTGAAAATCCTGGGCTGTCGCACTGTCCATCACCGGCTAGCCTGAACCGTTTGCATTACATTATTGAATGTACTATCAATAGACATTTTTTCCATTCTCCAAGCTTCGCTAATGGCTGGAAATAGATAATCGGTTTGGTATTTGTAGAACTGAGTTTTCGCAATGAAATGGATTCCCACAAACTGAAAGAAAGACTCTAACTTTTTAAAACTTGAACCACTAAAAAGTGCAGCCGCTGCACAAAGTAGATTGCCTGCTGGCAGTTGCCCCAGCATGGGTTGTGCAGACCATGAGAAAGGATGATATTTTGTACAGGTGGCATGTATTTTAAGGTTAGTGCCTCGAATTGCACGAGTCACATTAATCAATGGCTCCCCACATACTTCCCCACCTACCGAATGCCCACATTTCAACCGAATAATAATATCAATCAAACAACTATCGAATACAATGAATTTGGCCTCTTTCCTTATACTGTCACTCTGCATCCCAGCTGGTTCGGCCTGTAACATTGAGGACATGTCACTCACATGAAAGGTAGAATCTCTGATATCGTCTTCCGCTATGTTCAGTGATATTGATGGTGTTTCATTGTAGTCCTCTTCATTCTCTTCCATTGCAACATCTGTTCCTTCTCCGGCGATGGGTGAATAAGACAATTTCTTCAACTTTCTCGCGGTCTTAGTTTTTGCGGGTGTGGATTCTGTGAATTGATCTCCGACTGCATCCGAACTACCAAGAGGACATTCACTATCAATGGCTGGATGTGGTATAGCTCTGTTGTCAATCACTTCATATTCTTCCCATTGGCACGATGCATCTCCAGTCTCAAGTCCCTGCCAAAAGGTTTGACAAGCAACATCTCTCGTTCGCTTCACTGTCTGTGTAGATCTAGTTCGTACACCCACTCGCAACTAGAGGACAGATTGGAAAAGGGATGTTCAGTTTAAACACAACTTACAGTATTGAACTATTAACAGTGAAAAACAACATAATATAGTGACCAGGACACTAACCTTCTTTTGCTTTCTTTTCTTTGAAACTTTCTTGCCTCGAACTTCAACATCAGGACGCTGTTGCTCCGACTCGTGTGTGCATGTCTCCACTTCCTCTTGCGCTGCAACGACTATATTTTCATGATAAGCACATCCATCACGCACTGACGCTCCATCGACTCCCTGAAACATAGAACTTTCATTAGTATGTATAATAATATCGAAAACACAAAATGTACTTGGGGACCAATACCCACGTACATCTCAATAGCAAAACACGAATGAACGCTTTGTGTAGAACATTCAAACGACAATTATTCACGCATAGTTGATCTAGTTAGATGGAACTGTCAAGATCCATACCTCGGGCTCCTCATAGACTTCCATTGATGATGATATTGAAGATGATGCTTCAGTAACTCCCTGAAACACAGTAATTGCATTAGTATGGTTTTCTATTTTGTTAAAAAGAACATAAACTTTGTGCAGGCGTCAACGGCTCATCTAAATAGACCTGCACAAATGATCAGTTGTCTAAAATAAATAATGGATATGTAAATATGATTCGATTTGCTCGATCGTTGGAAGTGTCACCACCCAGAGATCTGCATCAACTACTAGGGGTGATGTTCTTGTAGAAGAAGCTCCGTCATCTCCCTGAAACATAGTACTTGCGTTAATAAAGAAGGAAGTGTAGCGGATGTAATCGGGTCATATGATTTCGCTTGATCGAACTGTCAGTATCCATACCTCCAAATGCATAAGAACATCAAGGGACGATGTAACTGCGGTGCACACTTCTGCAAGCTGTTGCGCCGACCCGTAACTGCATGCTCCCCCTTCTTCTTGGACTAATGCTCCATCGACTCCCTGAAACATAGGACTTTCATTAGTAATGAACACAATATTGAAAAAAGAAGACACATAGGAGGGCGACGACAGAAGGACATATCAATGGCTAAAAACGAAAGAAACATTGTGTGTAACAATCACGCTACAAGAAGAATGCAAGATCTGATGATCTCCATCGATGGAACTGTCCGGAAACGTACCTCGAGCATCTGAGTGACATCAACGGTTGTCGTCAATACGTTGGACTCCTCAGCATCTCCCTGAAAGACAGTACTTGCATTATTTTGGATAACAATAATTATAACTGAAAACAAAGACTAGAGGACGAGTACAAGGGTGTACCATTAGGTAAAATAATTACACGATCAATTAAAACTATTGATTTACATGCCTAAAAGAAGTCAGTGGCAGAATAGCCAAGTAAGATTACCCGATAGGCGCTTGAAGTGGCTGATGACTGCAATAACGACACGGCTGGAGAATCTTCCGCCTTCATATTGAGTGGATACATAAATGGGGAAATTATTGTTAGCTAATGCTACACACTACCGCAAGGCCGAGAGATAAATACGTTAACTTGACTCACCAGTGGAGGGATGTGGACGAATAGAGTGGGAATAGCGGTTGGGAGCAATTTTTCGCCCGCTCGCGGTGTGTTCTTCTTTATTAGCATTGATGTGGAGTACATGTCTGAGCTAAAGTGCCTGCTGCAGATGCGGTATCGATCACCCCTCTTGTCCGCAAAGACTTCTAGGACTCTACTTTCAAGCTCAGACGGTGGATATCCGCAATATCGGACCCATTCTCTTATCTGATCTATTGTCTTAGGGAAAACATGCATTATAGTACCTTCAGATTTATTATGGGTCTTCGAAGGGCAACCGCCAATGGAACAGGCAGACATTGTGGAAAGTTCTGAAAAGTAAAGATCAACAATTCTCTATGAATACCAATGTAAACTCAGAACATGTGACTAGTTCCTTGCATGTACTGTCTTGAACGAAAAGAAATTGGACGCAAAATGATTATGGTACATGGCCTTACCTTGACGAACAAACAGTTAGATGCAGGGATCAGAGTAGTTTCTTGTCGTAGAACAGGGAGCAGTTCACAGGTTGCAAACTGAGGAGTTTCCCTCGAAGTGGTCACGGAAGTTCACAGAGACGAAGAGCAGATAACCAGCACCTTCACGGGTTGACTAGCAAAGCGCAAAGAAGTGCTCATTAGAAATATGAAGTGGGTTATAAAGAATTCGAAACAGGGGTGTGTTTGTGAATGAATGACGTGTATATGTCGTGGCATTATGCGGTTTGCAGGGGGCCGTCCAGCGTGAGGGGGGATGCTTGGCAGGAGACACGGGGTCTGGAGGTAGACATGGAAACAACAACCCATGCTCTATAGACCACTTTGAAGTGCACATGGTCTTTGGCACCTCTTGGCCTTTATCGCTCCCTGACAGCTCCACTTGGAAGCGCAAGTACCCCGGTGCGAACTGCCTTTGATAGGGCGGGGGGTGGATTGGGGCGGTGGTCGTGCAGACAAGACACAGGAAGACTCGTGAATGGAGACACACTTATGTGGATTACAGGGGGGCGTCCAGCGTGAGGGGGATGCTTGGCAGGAGACACGGAGTCTGGAGGTAGACATGGGAACAACAACCCATGCTCTATAGACCACTTTGAAGTGTACATGGTCTTTGGCACCTCTTGGCCTTTATCGCTCCCTGACAGCTCCACTTGGAAGCGCAAGTACCCCGGTGCGAACTGCATTTGATAGGGTGGGGGGTGGATTGGGGCGGTGGTCGTGCAGACAAGACACAGGAAGACTCGTGAATGGAGACACACTTATGTGGATTGCAGGGGGGCGTCCAGCGTGAGGGGGATGCTTGGCAGGAGACACAGGGTCTGGAGGTAGACATGGGAACAACAACCCATGCTCTATAGACCACTTTGAAGTGTACATGGTCTTTGGCACCTCTTGGCCTTTATCGCTCCCTGACAGCTCCACTTGGCAGCGCAAGTACCCCGGTGCGAACTGCCTTTGATAGGGCGGGGGGAGGGGTGTGGATTAGGGCGCTGGTCGTGCAGACAAGACTCGTTTGCCGCAGGGCCTCACCAAGGAGAGGCCATCTAACTGCATGTAAGAGGCAGGCTGAAGGATCTAGTACATGGAAGGCAGGGGGGTGAGTTTATAAATACCTCAGCCTCCCAGGAGAATATATGGGTGCAGTTCACCCTGGAGACCCTGGATGCCTAGGCAGTTAGTCAGCAGCAGGCTGGCCTGTGGTGGCAAGGCGGCACGGGCCAGAGGGGGTCATCTCTGTACCCGGTGCCCAAAAGGATGATTTATTATGATCAACCATATTGATTATTTACCTATAACCATGTTTTGTATCAATAAAATCCAACGGCCTTCCTTTTATTGCCAACGCTTGAACAAAGTGGTGTGGTAAGTATTTTTGGGGGAGGAGGCAAGGCCGGGAGGCTTGATGCCAACCCGCAAAATAACATATGTATGTCTGCTGCATATGGGTTCAACGGTTATGTGGATTGAAGGTGGGCGGCCAGCGTGAGGGAGGATGCTGGCCGGAGACATGTGGTGTGACAAGACAAGGCACAGGAAGACTATTCAATGGAGACACACTAGATTCATTTAAAAAATCAAAACAACCATTGTTAAAATATATGTTGGGTTTTATTTTAGATCTTAATTTCAATTGAACATAAATAATAAACATTACACATTGTAAAGTTCCGGTTGCAGCACATCCAGGGAAAATCCGCGGTATTGTCCACTGTCGCTGGGGAAATGTTCTCTAATGGCAAGTACCGCACAGGCAGGTATTACTCTCCGAACGCGGTGTCCGAGCCTCCCGTGAAGCCACCAAGTGAAGCAACGATAGGCCACCAGCCTGTACCACCTGTGAAAATGAAAGATGCAAACTGTATTAAAATGACAAAACTTTCTTATCACTGTCGATTCAGGTAAAAAATGTCATTCTGCTTTGAAAATAATTCTATCTAGAAAATGCACAATATGGAACCAATTTACATGCATTTGAATGATATGTAGATGTCATTTTATATGTGGGAGACGACCATGACATAGTAGTGGCATCACTGACATCACAACCAGAGTATACTTTCTCGTTACTCGGATTACGCGGACGAACAGTGCCGCGAAGTTCGTGCATAAGCACCATCATCATCCTCAACACGGTCCGTGAGAGGCAGGCTTCCCTGAACTCTGGCAGCTCGGTGATGCATTGCGGACTTGGCTCGCCTTCCGAAATGTAGGCCAAGCACCCGGAATTTTCACGGCAGCAGCAGTTCTCCTCCTCAGTTGGCATTAGCTCGCACCGATTGCACGTGCACCAGGTGGAGACGCCGTCCATGCGACATGGTCCAGGGTCTTCATCCGTTGACTTGTCCTCCCAACTGCCGTCCGAATCCCCATCGTTTTCGCGTGCTTGCCTTTCCAGTAGTTCCTCCTCGGTGTACTCGGGCTCGTACATATACGGCATTATTGTAGCCATTGTGTGGTAAAGAAAGTAAAATAATTTACAGAGATGGTACAGGTGTTCACAAGGCCTAGAAGCGGCGAAGGTAGCTGACCAGAGCACAGAAACGAGTCACAGAATACTCAAAGTAACACAGAGAGAGGAATGGAATCGAAAATCTGCTGCTGTGTGTTGTGAAACGGTGTGTTTATACTTATTGAGGAAAGAGGCGTCCTGCCATTTCCATGGTGACACTTCATTAGCTGAGGCGCAGCGATTGTTGACACGAAACGTGCTTTGGCGTTGGGAAATGGGCGGTACGCGTCTGCTGATGTCAGGCTCAGGGGCGGGGGATTTGATTTAGTGCCGCAAAAGCAGGTGAGCCAGGGCGATGGGGGGAAATGATAGGATTATCAGAAAATGGCGGCTGATTTCGAGTGCGTTAATGGACGAAAAGTCGGGTAAGGTCCATGGGAAAGTTTTCTACGATCTACCGATTTATGCTTAAAAACACATGGCCGAACCGTAGGAACAATAAAAAAAAAGTCCCGGAACTATCCTTTAACTAAGTGGAAGCCACATCTATATGTGAAAGCATCATCTATGGCAGACTGAAATTTTTATCTGAATGAAGTAAAGTAAGATGAGTTACAATTGATGAACAATTAACTGAAATCAAATCGGAAGTTAAACTGAATGAAAGACTTTGAATAAAACAGAATCAAGATTAAGAAACAACACATGTGGTACATTTGTGAAACTATGGTTTAGGAAACTGCTTGTTGAGCCAAATATTGAACTCTGAAAGAAACCTGGAACTTCTTGGTTGCGTGACCTGTAATGGGTGGACCATATTGTCTAAAAGGACGCCTAGACCAGAGAACATCTATATGCCAACAAGGAAGTTTGCTTTGATGAAAGCGCGACAACTAATGATGGACATCATAATTGGGGAAGGGAACCTTGAGTTATAAAGAATTTGAAAGTCCAGTTGAAAGACAAAGTTACAAGTTGTTTCTTTTTCGTGTTGTCATTAGGTTGGGGAAGGCAACCCTAGGTTTTGGTACCCTGGAACTGTGTTACCCTGGAACTGTTCATGTTAATGTTAAAGGATATTTATACCGTGTACTATCCCCACCGTAGTGGTCCACTGGCGTTCTGGCGGATCTGAAAACAGGGGGGTAGGTTAGGGCGCGTTGGTAGGACAAATTCTGGAGGAAGAGCAAGGGAGCTGTGATGTGCTGTTG
This sequence comes from Ambystoma mexicanum, assembly GCF_040938575.1. NCBI lineage: Eukaryota > Metazoa > Chordata > Amphibia > Caudata > Ambystomatidae > Ambystoma > Ambystoma mexicanum. The sequence continues at coordinate 1,305,497,873 of NC_090922.1, forward strand.
GCAGCTTCAGTTCGGTGAACACTGTTCGCTGAGCTTTTTGGTGTGGTATCCGGTTGGAGTCCATCGTGTACTGTTGTGTAAGACTCAGTTTGGTGTGTTTGTTGTTGCGATGTAGCGAAGTCCATGTGGGTTGCTGTGGTTTAAGAGGTATGGTTGTGTTTAGTTAGGGTTTGAGAAGTGTATGAGGAGGGGCGAGGTTTTAGTAGGGTTGGTTATTAGCGTTGTCTGGGGAAACGCACACTCAATTGTATGTCTTTTGAGATTTAGACAAATTGCTTCTTTACAGTGATCTAGTTTCAGCATTTTAGCATTTCAACTGTGTTGAACTTGGGAAGGGCACCACGACCTCACAAAGGTATAAACTGTATTTCTTCTAATATTCAAAGGAATATAAATTGGACCTCTGTGAACTTGTTGACATTTGAGAAAGGAAGCTAAAGAGTAAGCCAGAGCTGGAAACAGCTCAGACCTTTATGTTTGGAACACTGTTTGAGTTATGTTTGACGTCTCTGCACATTGTTTTGTATTAGTTGTGACGGCAAGTAAAGGATTTGAACACAGACAGACTTTTAAGTTCAACATATGGACACAGACTTTCCTTCGTTTCTTAGGTAGGGAAATCCCACATTAGGATGGGGCAAGTTAGGTTTTCCTCCATCCTGACCTTTTCTTTAATAAAATACTATTGTTCTTTGAAACTTTGAATACGTTGTCTGTGTCTCCTTCAAAGATGCCAAGCCAACCTCACAACGCATTCTCAGCTGAATGTCTATTAAAGGGTTACTCAAATTTACAATGCTGTATACACTTCTGTTAAATTCTACATCAAGACACAGAGACTTGTATTATTCTTTGTCCCCTTTAATTACCACTTGAGTAGCAAAACCAAGGTTTAAACATTAACAGTAAACACCTCCTGAAAGGACAGTCTTTACACATTCCAAACTTGAATATTCAACTCATCACACATGACCTCGCCCTCCAATCCACGCATGCCTTCCCATATAAATGTCCATAACCGTCCATGTTCCTACTCTTTCTTTGATGCTGGAGCAGCTGATAAAAGAAGTGTTTTTTATTCTCTTCAATACATGCATAATATGCGCGCTAGTTGAAGCAGCATACGTGAAGGTAGATTAAGAGCATGACGCAGCAAAGAGACTCCCCGCTTGGGGGTGCGAGCACATCTTTGTGAGACAGCTGCTACCCGCCTGGGAGCATGAGTGTGCTTTCCTGATAGTGCATAGCTGTAGGCGGTGGACGTCAGAGCAGGAAGGCCAGTGTCGGAACCCCATCAGGAAGTTCCAGTCAACGGAATTCTCGCTCCACACGTCCGCACTTGGTGAGATACATCAGCAGTACTTGGATTTTCAACGTGCCTAACCAGTCAATCGTTACGGAGTGGCAGCTCACACTCTCATCTGGCCTGCAGGCACCACGGCTCAGCTGCCAGTGGCACGCAGCTTCACAGCTCAGAGGCCTGATTGAGGAAGACCTGATCCTACATTGGCACCAGCAGCAGACATGAAGTAATGGCGGCCAGCAGACTGGGCAGGTCCAAGAAACCTGATTCGATATAGCTGGCACAAGCATTGGCAGCTGCTGTACAAGTACTCCTAATATCCTGTGAGCATTCCCAGTCAGGCCAGATGATGGAGTATTTAAGAGATTCGTCCTCGGGCTCAGAGTCTCCACGAGCAGGGCCATCGGGCTCGCATTGGTTGTTTGCAGGCCAGGAACAAATGCTGCAAACAGCGCTTTGGGCGGAATTGGGGCCTATCTCTGGTAAAGCGGACCTGCAGTGGGACTGGCTCTCCTTCTCGCAAGGCCCCAGGGCTTTCCGCCCATTTCAAAAGACAAAAGTCAGAGGTGAGCAGTCAATACCTGTGTGGCGAAGAAAGCCTTGACACCCCCGGGTTCTCTGCCCAAGTGCCACAGCAAGCACGGCTGTTCAAAGAAAAGGCTGCCAGGGTCCACAAAAAATGCAATCTGTGCTAGGACGTACCTTCTGCCTTGAAGAAAGAGCAAAGGGGTGATTATTATAGAAGCACTACTGGCTGTACTGGAGATGAAGAGTCAGAGATTTCGGATTGCTCCCCAGAGTCTGAAAAAGAGCCAAAGAAGCAATTGGCAATCGTACGAGGGATAGAAGCCCAAGAGTGACAGGCTGAAGACACCGCCGTCGAAGGAAGCCTTCAGTAAACTCCAGGCTGAATGTCCCAGGCACCTGCTTCCGGACAGAGGGGTGGATACACTGGTTATCGACCCCACAATGCAAACATTTATGGCTAAATATGCGAAAGATATCAGAAAAGGCATTGACAGGTCCGGATGCCAAGATAAATTTATGGACGCAGTTGCCAAGATAAATTTATGGATGCAGTGGGTCCGCTCACTAAGATTATGGAGATGGCAGAAGAGGCCAAGTGTCTCAAGAGTGAGGTCGACCCCCAAGTAGTAGCAGGATGGGCACAGAGACCAGTTTGCGTGATAGGGAATGCCAACTGTGCTCTGGCAGCCTAAAGATGGTGCTCTATCTTGTTAAAAATCGACCCAAAGTTAGGGGAATTGACATCCTCTCAGGTGGCCGCGTCGGCGAAGGGATGCCTCTTCAGAGACGCCTTTATTAAAGATGTGACACAGTTTGTGCAAACCTTTGCTGCATTGGATAAGGAACAGGTAACCTTAAGGAAGGTCTTCGGCACTAAGGTTTTTGGCTTGGCTGGCGGGGGAAGAGGACGCTCTACCGGCCATGCAGGAGGAAGGTCCTCGTACAGGGGATCCTGGCGCACACAAGATTCCAGAAGACCGAACCCCTTCTTTCCCAGCAGAGGAAGAGGTAGATGTCTGGGTTGGAGAGGTGCCAATGGAGCTCAAGGCAATAAATCAGGTGAGAGCGCAGGCTCTGGCAAAGAGCGCTGGGGGCGCCCATTCTGCGATAGGTGGCAGGGTAGCCACGCACTTGCAAGCATGTCAGGAGATCGCTGGGAAAGCTTGGGTGCTAACTACAGTTCATGGCTTACAACTAGATGTTTACACAGAGCCTGAACAGGCAGAACTCCCCATGCCCTTGGTACTCTCCAAACAAAGGAAGTCGCAAAGCTTCTAAAAGAAGGGGCCATCAGACAGGTAGACTATGGAGCAGGGGTTTTGTGAGCAATCACTTTCTGGTGCAGAAGAAAGAGAAAATAAGGCCGGTCATAAACCTCGGAGCCCTCAATGGTTTTCTGGTTTACCAGCATTTCAAAATGCAGGGCATCAATCTGCTGCAAGACATTCTGCAAGCAGTAGATTAGCTAGTGCGCATAGAACTCAGAGACACCTATCTAGCGATCCCTGTGTACGAGCTGCACCAACGTTTCCTCCAGTTCTTTTGGAAGGTACAGAGATGGCAGTTCACCTGCCTCCCTTTTGGACAGTCCTCAGCGCCTTGGTATTTTACTAAGGTGTTAATGCCTTTGGAGACAGAGTTGCGGCAGTGTGGAGTGAGATTGATAATGTATTTAGATGATATCTGCATCATGGCGCAGCACGCCCAGCTTCTGCGAGAACAGGGGGCAGAGATGACACAACTTCTGAATAGGCTAGGTTTTCTGGTGAATTGTCTGGGAGAAATCTCAAGTAATTCCCACCCAGAAGCTGGAATTTCTGGTGTTCGTCATAGACTCAGAACAAAGGACACTGAGTCTGCCATTGCAAAAAATCAACCATATCAGAAAGGAGATAAAAGCAACTCTCCACAAAGGTCAGGTAACACTAAGGGAGTTAGCTAGGATAGTCAGAAGGCCTGCGCCCTTCATACAAGCAATCTTTCCCGGCCCCATTCACTTCAGGGCACTGCAATGTTTGAAGATTTAACACCTTCAGCAGGGCTTCTTATAGAAACACAAGATCCCGCTGACTATGGAAGCGAGGACATAATTACTATGGTGGATGCAGCACATCGAGGCCTGGAACAGGAAGCACATTTTCGGTTCCCTGCCAGACCTGATTATAGAATCTGATGCCAGCCGCAGGGGCTGGGGAGCCCGCTGCGGGTGTCGATTGTGACCAGTGATGCGTTGATCACCCTCGAAGACCAGGCTGCACATCAATTTTCTGGATCTGTTGGTCTGCTCTTTAGCAATCAGGAGCCTGACGGAAGACCAGGTCCAATGCTGTATCTTATTGAAGATGGACAATGTCTCATCTGTGCGGTACGTTAATTGGCTGGGCGAAACTAAGTCCAAGATGTTAGCAGAGATTGCCAAAGAGTTCTGGCATCCCTTCCTAGCCAGCGAAATCAGCATGAGGGCAGAGTACCTTGGAGGGGGGGGGAGTTAGCGAATCAGGTGGTGGACCAGAACTCCCAATACCTCAGGGACTCCAGCGATTGGCAGCTGGACATCTATTCGCATCCAGGCTCAATCGTCCACTGACCACTTTTCTCAGTTGGAGATTGGACCCGGAAGCAGGTGCCATGGACGCATTCCTTCAGTGGCCAAGCCTAGTCTACGCCTTTCCTCCATTCGCAATGATAGCAAGGACACTAGTTCATGCGAAGAGGCAGAAGTCAAGGCTGGTCCTCGTCACGCCAGCTTGGAAGAGTCAGGCATGGATTCCCGAACTTCTGGAGCTGTCATGTGATGATCCGGTATTGAAACCCAGTTGGCCTGGGATTCTTGGGTACCCGTTGGTACTGGCGGGAACCATCCAATTGGTGGCTTGTTTGATTTCCGGGGTACCTTGAGAAAGCCAAGCCTATCAGGAGTGGCTGACCGACTCATTGGAGAATCCTGGGTGCCAAGACAACCCAGTGCTAAAGAGCAGCATGGCCGAAATAGCGCGATTGGTGTGTGGCTAGGAACGTCCATCCGCTTCTGCGGATGTGATATATGTAGCCCATTTCTTGGCAGCACTAGCAGCGTAAGGGAAAGCATTCAGGACCGTCACGACTTTCAGGTCTGTGGGACACGAGCGCGTATCAGGCACTCCTATAGGGGAGCAGGCTCTGGTCTCGATGCTACTCAAAGGGGTTAAAGCCATTTGACCTCCCAAACCTAAGTATACACGCTTTGGGACGTGGATGTCGTGTTGCAGTGTTAACAGAGTTGGCCAGATAATCATGAGCTGACCAGGAAAGAGCTCTCTGCCAAGTTGGCCATGCTTCTTTATTTATTTTAATTCTTGATAACACACCAGATAGCCTGCAGGCCTCAAGGCGCATATGTATAACAAACAGTAAACAGGAGACAGTAGAACAGCGTCAGATACAATGAACACTATCAAGAAGGGGCATTGAAGAGGAAGGTTTTCAACTTCTTTTTGAAGTCTGCAAGAGAGTTGGTCTTTGTCTAATAGCATGCAGGAGAGTGTCGGATATAGGAGCATTAGAGGTGGGCAGCAAGTCGGTTTCCCTGGAGGGAGTGACATTTCACTTTAGGAAGAGGCCAAAGATACCTATCACCTCTGTTTCTTTCCCGAGCTTTCTTTGGCAGCCTAAATTGTGCCCAGTCAGAAGCCTTAAGGAATATGAAATAAGAACCAACCTATTCAGGCCCACTGTGGAGAGCAGTTAATTTGTCACCCTGCGTAAGCAATTTAAAGCGCTGTGAGTGGCCACCTTCGCTTGCTCGGTCAAGTGGATCATACTCTAAGCAGGTATCGACATAGAAACATTCTGAGCACATTCAACAAGAGGGTTTTTGGCTTCAAAACCTTTTGTGAGTAGGGCGCAGCTTCAGGACATTATGAAACCGCTGATCTGTCAAATTAATCGACCTTCAAGACTTTTTATTTTAAGCCCGTTTGTTTTTGGTAAGCAAGCTTTGAACAAGCATAATACAAGCCTCTGTGTCTTGACACAGAATGCAGATATTCCAGACTAGTGTACAGGAAAGTCATAATTATATTAAAGACATAGAGGCAAAGTATTATCCCACCCATGCAATCACTGAGCGGCTAGAGAGGGCGATAGGCACATACCGAGCGATGCGGGTGAAGGCAAGCAACAATGCCAATGAATGGGGAGGGTGAGTAGTAGGAGTGCATGTGATTTCCCATCCCCATGGCAGATAGCAGACAGATACAAGTGTTTCTAATGTGTACGTTTTCTTTAGAAACGGACACAAGCTGACAAGCCCTTGAGATGACAAGCAGGATTCAGCTCAGTGTAAGCCAGTTGATGAAGTTGTGCCACGTTGGGCACGATCAGTTCATCACATTTGACTTGGCAAGTTTCAGTTATGGAGCTCGAGGCAGCGGCAGAAATAGGAGGAAAACCGACGGTTACGGACATTTACGTGGGAAGGCATGCCCGGATTGGTGGGCGAGGTCACGTTCGAGTTTGGAATGTGTAAAGACTGTCCTTCCAGGAAGTGTTTACTGTTAATGTTTAAACTTTTTGTTGCTCGATTGGTAATTAGAGAGAGCAAAGCATAATACTCCTACGTCCCGTCCACTTTCCTCCATACTTGTGGGACATCTCTCCGTCCTGTGGGATGGGACCGGAGCACTTTGTAAAAAGCATCCACATTTTTTTCAAAAATGTGTCCCTCCTCTCTTTCATGCGCGGGGTCCGGCACGCGGCCGTAACTGTCATGATGCCTACCCCCGGCATCCAGACCAAGTCCATCAACCCCGGAAGCAGGCATCATGTTACCCATAGAAAGCCCGGCAACCCCTGTTAGGGGCTATATGGGTACAGTCCTGGCGTCTATGGCACCAGGCTCATATGGGGCATCAGTCCTGGCACCATAGGCGCCAGGCTCATATGTTAAAACTTACCTGATGCAGACCATGCTGCAAGAGATCCAAGCCCATGTGAGGCTTGGAAGGGACTACTTTACCTAGGGACTATTTTGTTACTAGGGTGTGGTTGTGGAGGAATACTTACCTGGGACTACTTTGGAGGCTATTTAAACCACGCCCGAAGAGCAGCACATGCTTTGCGTTATTCTGCATCCTGCAGCGTAACGCTCACCGTGCCTGCAGTCAGCATCCAGCCTCGTGCCACGCCCGCCTCGAGTCCAGAGCGCCTAGAAAGAAGGGAAAGAAGAAGAAAGGTTAGTACAAGAACATTAATGGGTTTCTTACCTGATTCCGGATTCATCGCACCTTTGAACCATCGCACCTTAAACATGTCGAATCGCCAGCAGCAGCGCCGCACCATGCTCACCGTTCCTCGCAGCATCTCTACGATCCGGCACAGTCTCCATCATTATGTTGTCGCATTCCAGCAGCTAAGGGGGACAAGAAAACAACAAGGTGAGCCGAGGGAACAAACAAGGGCAATCTCTTGCCACCATATACTTACCTGATTTTACCGCCGGAGGTAATATTCACCAGCACGCCAAATCTTCTTACGCCGCACCTGTAAGAAAAGAGAAAGCAGCGATTTAAACCATGGCATCATTTAACAGACAGGGTGGGATAACACAGACACTTAACTGAACGCTTTCAGCTGCCACAAGACGATCTTCTTTTGGGTCTAAGCTGCAAGATAAACAAAGGAATTGGACAAGAGTGATTATTCAGACATTTTTGAACTCTTAAGAGCTATATACTTACGGTCCTTCGCCAGGAGGTTTGGAGCCAAGATTTGTCTAGAACTCTTCCAATATCCTCAAGCCAGTGAAGTAACTGGCCATCAACGCGCCCCTGCGTTCCTCGCAGGATGGAGAGCTCATCATTCAAAACTATAAGGTGAGCTTTGTGAACGGGAATATCAGAGGTGATAAATGGGGACACAGTGAGGGGCTATTACTCAAATCCACGGGAGGCTAATTCCCTTTCTCCGCCTTTCTCCGCCTTTAGGAGACTACTTCTACGGGTGAAGCAGACGAAGCTAGGTGGGCCAGTCCAGTCAGTCATCTCTGCACTACGCATCACGTTGGTGGAGACCGTTGCTGTCCAGTTCCGCTCGACACCCCTGTGGGAACCAGGTGAGCGTAACAGAACGCAAAGCCTTCCTACAAATCCTCACCCGGGTGTCATGGAGACCTCAGAAACTGACCAACTGGCCCAATTATTAGGGGAACGTAGGGCTGAAGTACATGCCACTCGCCAAGAAACTAATACCCTCAGGAGAGAGCTGATTGTTTCTAAAGAACGCACTGATGATCTTGCTAGACAATTACTGCAAAACCAATCTGGGCAAACACCATCACCTGGACTCGGGAGGAATTCAACTCCTGTTTCATCAAGCAATCCTGTGCAAGTGGTTCTACCAGGGAGCATTCCTTTAGCCCCGCTGGAACGTTTTGCTGGGGACCCGAAAAAGTTCACTGTGTTTATGAACCAATGCCGCTTGCACTTTTTATGCAGACCTGGAGCCTTTCCAAACCATCAAGCCAAAGTAGCCTTTGTATTATCATATCTCAGTGGCAGTGCAGCAGATTGGTCAATTCCACTAGTCAATCAGGATGACCCTATTCTTCGGGATTTGTAGGGTTTTCAAATGAGCATGGAAAGACTATTTGCCTGGCACTCCCAAGGACAGGCCCTGGATAACGAACTTTTGTCCCTACGACAGGGTAAACAGGACCTTCTAACCTACATCGCAACCTTCAATAGGTTGGTGGTGGAAACTGGATGGCCTGAGGTAAAACGGATTACGTTATTTCATCGAGGACTTCGAGGAGAACTCAAAGATGTTTTGGCTCAAGTTGTGAACCCACCTCAAGACTGTGCTGAATATATAAACTTAGTGGTCCAGTTAGATCACAGACTTCACAGCGGAAAGGCTGACCGAGCCAAGTTCGAGAACCGGGTATTGGTTAAACCTAACGCTACCCCCAAAGGAGCAGATGCCTCAGAACCCATGCAAATCGGAGGGGTTAAAGGACCCTTGACTTCGAAGGAACGAGAAAGCAGACGGCAAATACATTTTCTACGGGATTGCCCTGTAAAACCATCCAAGAAAGTGGTAGGAGCTGTCATGATGCCTACCTCCAAGGAGCCAGGTCCGACCCAGCAACCCCTGAGGCAGGCATCATTCCCCCCAGGGAAGTGCCAGCGGGCCCAAGCTGGGGCCCTTTGGACACAGTCCTGGCGCCTTAGGCGCCAGGCTCATAAAGCTAGACATGTGTTCAAGTGTTTTAATGTGCACTTACCTGATGCAGACCATGCTGCTACATCCAGGCCCTCTTGAGGCCTGAATGGAACTACTTTACCTGTGGGACTACTTTCCACCTGGGTGTGGTCGGGGAAGGATACATGCCTGATCGGTGGAAGGGTACATACCTGGAACTTCTTCCAAAGCTATTTAAACCAGCAACTCACGCTTTGCGTTGTTCTGCTCCTCGCAGCTGGACGCTCACTGTGTCAGCTCCTGCATCTGGACTTCAGCCACGCCTGTCAGCATCCTGGGTCGCCTGCAAAGGGAGATAAGAGAGAATTGGAGAGAAAGAAGACCTTACCTGCTAAAGCTGCATCACGGAGACATCACACCGACGATCCTGAAAGGGAAGACATCATTTTAAAAGCATTTCACTTCAATCGCTGCAGCGCTGCATTTCACTCACCTTTCCTGGGCGCCTCCATCTTCAGCAGCGATCATCCGGATCCGCACCCACTTCCCAGAGCCTAGAGAGAAAAAGACAAGAAAACAAGGTGAGAGAAGGAAGGGAATAGGAAAAGCTCAGTTTCCTTCTAAGACTTACCTGTTGGGTCATTCTCATTTCATTTCGGGTCCTGCCGCTTCCTGGCATTCCGGACCCCGGCCCCTATGGGGAAAAAAGACAAACACATTGAATGAGCGAATGCAAAGACATTACCTGAACGCTCATCCAGAACTTACCTGTCATTCACTGGAACTGCACGTTTCACTTCGGGTCGGTGGCATATCTCCGGCATTCGGAACCCCGGCCCCTAAGGGGAAAAAGACATAAGCATTAGCGCTTGCTGCAATAAGGCAATGAACATTATTATTAAGCTTGAACTTTTGAACTTGCACCACCTCACCTGAATAGTCAAGCTTATTTTGAACTCCCATCAAACCTCAATCCAGTGAAGTAACTGGGTTTCAACGCGCCCCTGCATCAGAAGCAGGATGGAGAACTCATCCTTCCAGACCCTAAGGTGAGACTTCACGGGGAATCGTGGAAGGGTATCGTGGAGGGTTGAAAGGGAGTGGGAGGCTTGAGCATTATTCCGTCAGTAGGTAATACTCCCTTTTCACGCACAGGGGAATATTCCTGCGAGCCAGAAAAGCCAGAGTAGAGGGGCCCTTCCTGTCCATCTTCAGAGTCCTGCGCTTCACCATTGAAGAAGCATCAGCACTCGAAGCCAGACCTGCGCCTCCGTGGGAATCAGGTGAGCGTGACAGAACGCGAAGCCTACCCACAATTTCCCACCCGGGCGTTATGGAGACTTCCTTGACAGATCAGCTGGCCCAGCTTTTGGGGGAATTACGGGCAGAAGTGCACTCAGCCCGCCAGGAGAATAACGCTCTCAAAAGAGAACTGATCCTATCAAAGGAAAGAACAGATGACCTGGCCAAAAGGTTATTGCAGGCCCAGGCAGGGCACACTCCTTTATCTAATTCCGGAGGTACTTCCACATCAATGGGTTTGAATAACCCGGTACAAATCAATCTACCTGGACACATGCCTTTGGCCCCGCCTGAACGTTTTGCGGGGGATCCCAAGAAATATGCCGTCTTTATGAACCAATGTCGTTTACATTTTCTATGCAGACCCGGGGCCTTCCCTAACGACCAGACCAAGGTAGCCTTTATACTATCTTACCTCAGTGGCAGTGCTGCCGATTGGTCTATTCCATTGGTAAATCAGGATGATCCCATTCTCCAGGATTTTCAGGGCTTCCAGGCCAGCATGGAAAGATTGTTTGCTCGACACTCTCAAGGACAGACCCTTGATAACGAACTGCTATCCTTAAGACAAGGTAATCAGGATCTCCTGTCCTACGTTGCCACCTTTAATAGACTGGTTGTGGAAACTGGATGGCCAGAAAACAAAAGGATCACATTGTTTCATCGAGGCCTGCGCGGAGAGCTTAAGGATGTTCTAGCTCAGATTGTAAATCTACCCCAGGTCTGCGCAGACTACATAGACTTGGTGGTTCAACTTGATCACAGACTTCAAAATAGAAAAGCAGATCGGTTCAAGTACGAAACCCGAGTACCGATCAAAACCCACGCTAACTCCAAGAGTACAGACTTATCCGAACCTATGCAAATCGGCGGTGTTAAAGGACCATTAACGCAGAAGGAACGAGAGAGAAGGCGGCAAATGCAACTTTGTCTGTATTGCGGGACTTCCGGTCACTTTCTTCGAAATTGTCCAGTCAAACCACCTAAGAAGGTGGTTGGAGCCACTGATAACGATTTATTGACACCTGATTCGGGAAATGACCTAGCCCGACAAGCGTAGGGGTCCGCTTGCCGAGCTTGAAAACAAACTCTTTGACCTCGCATTTTGTCATGCCAATGGTGCTCGTGGACCCAAAACAGCCTCAGCAGTTGCATGCTATAAAAGCATACATCGACAGTGGAGCTATTGGAAACTAAATAGACCGTGAATTGGCTTCCAGGATTAAGCTCCCTCTCCGCCCAAAAGTAACCCAAGATGTCATTACTACAGTAGATGGAACCGAAATAGCCTCAGGGCCTGTAACGCATTCCACTGTTGAAGTGACACTGGTGGGTCAGGATGGACATCGGGAAGCAATCGTGTTTGATGTGATCAAGGCCCCACAATTTCAAGTAATTCTTGGAATTCCTTGGTTAGAAACACATAATCCCAGAATTGACTGGTGAGCAAAGAAGATATGTTTTCCTGATTGTGAACCAACTTGTTATCCAAGAAATCCAGCTATGGGTCTAGCCTCAGCAACTTCCACCCCTGTACAGCTACCGTCAGAATACCAAGAATTCCAAGACGTTTTTCAGAAGGAACAGGCTAACACGTTACCTCCCCATCAGTCTTATGATTGCCAAATCGATCTGGTACCCAATGCTCAACTACTGTAACGCTCACCTGATTCCCACGGAGGCGCAGATCTTGACTGGGTTGTTACCGTGTCTTCAATTGTAAAGCACAGTACTCGGCTGGTTCCCTGGGCTGGACCTCTTCTCACAGTATGCCTGACTTGAAGAGTGAGGTGTCTGCAGGCAGAAGAACAAGGGGTTAATGAACGGTGGTTGGACGGACTTCTCTTCCTCACTCTCTCTTTTCTTGAGGCCCAAAGGATAGGTGTGCTCACCTTAAGTAGGTGAATGCTGGGCTCTCCATCCTGCGACTGGTGCAGGGGCGCGGGTACCAGTTACTCCACTGGTGATATTGTAAACCTCTTACTTGCAGAGGACAGCTTTGAGCGCGAGGCCGTCGTTAACTGCACGATCGGTTCCTTATATGTATCTGAACACCTTTAATGAAGTCCTTTTCTCTTACAGGCTTTGGATGCGGTAGGCGTTGTTTAATGGACGCCAAAGTACGTGCAAGCGCGTAAGTAGGTGGATGGCGCACGTGAAGGCACGCAAGTTGAATGGCTGCTGATGGTTTTAAATGCACTCTTTAATGTCTCTTTTTCTCTTGCAGGTTTTGGATGCGATAGGCGTTGGTTCATGGACGCCAAAGTTCGTGCAAGCGCGTAAGTAGGCAGATGGCACGCGTGAAGGCACGTAAGTAGAATGGCGTCTGATGGTTTTAAAAGCGCTCCTTAATGTCTTTCTTTATTTGCAGGTGCGGGTATGCAGCGCTTGTTGGAATCCGGAGCGTGCGTCGCACAGGTAAGCAGATCAAAATATGCAAAATGACTGATCAATGTTCTTTGCCTTTACAGGGATCGATGGACTGCCAAGGAATGCGGCGTGAGGATTGGAAGATGCCGATGGATCGGGTTAGTAAAAATGCTGGCTTTTGGCTTTAAGTTGGCTTTTGCTAACCTGTTGTTTTTTTTGTGCTGGCAGGTGCGGCTGAAGACAGGATCCCAGGAAGGTAAGAGTTTGTTCCCACAGGTGCTGGAGCTGGAGTTTTCTCTGGAAGACTGGAGCTGACTCGGTGAGCGTCCTGCTGCTGATGCAGAATAACGCGAAGCACGTTGCATCAATCGGGCGTGGTTTAAATAGTGTGCAGGAGTGCTTAGGCGTCTTCTTCCACTGCCTCGCCTAGGTAAGGAAAGAGTTCCAGTTTCCAGAAGAGTCCCAGTATTCCTGATCCAAGGAGTGGAGCCTGCCCCACCCAGGTAAGAAAGTAGTCCTTGTCAGAAGAGGATGTGGACGTCATCTTGTTGGTGAGTATGCAGCATGGTCTGCTGTAGGTAGGTCCACCCAAGCACTTTTACACATCTTATGAGCCCCACGCTTCCAGTGCCGGGACCGATGATCTTTATGAGCCTGGCGCCACCGGCGCCAGGACAAGGTCCAAAAGGTCCCAATAGGGGCCGGCTGGTGCCCGGAATGAAGGTTATGAGCCTGCTTAAAAGGGCAGGTCCTGCATTCTTGGAAGTAGTGATCATGACAGCACCCCCCCTCAAGGCCCCTCCCAAGCTTGTCTTCTCCGGGGGTTTTGGTTTGTTGGGGAAAGTTCGATGAAACCTTTTGATCAGCCGAGGTGCGTGGACATGTTCTGAAGGTTCCCAAGACCTTTCCTGGAGACCGTAATCTTTCTATCTATCAGATAGTATAGCTTCGAGTTGGAAATCTTGGAGTCCAGGATATTTTTAACTTCGTATTCAAGTTCTCCATTAACTTGAATAGGTTCTGGAGATCTGGTCAGTCGGGTCTCAGGTTGCATAGGTTTTAGGAGGGATACATGGAAAACTGGATGTATCTTCATGTGGGAAGGTAGGCCCAATTTAACTGCCACTGGATTTATTATGGCTGTGATAGAAATAGGGTCCCAGGTATTTCGGGTTGAAGGTGCGTGGTCCTTTTAATGGTAAATGTTTAGTGGACAACCAGACTTGGTCTCCCACTAGATATTGGGGGGCCTCTTTTCGATGTTGGTCCGCTCCTTTTTTGTATTTCTCCTTAGCCCGTTGAAGATGAGTAGTGGCTTCCTTAAAGGCTTGAGTGATATCAGAATGTAGATGTTCTACGGCGGGCGTTCCGAGATCCTGGGGTGGATCAAGGTTGGAGGTTCGAGGATGGATTCCATATAAGAGGAAAAAAGGGGTCTTTCCGGTTCCAGAATGGATTGAATTATTATAAGCGTACTCGGCGATCCAAAGGATGTCCTTCCAAGTGCCTTCTGACTGCTGCAGCATGCAGCGTAAATACTGTTCCAGAGTTTGGTGTGTCTTCTCGGTCTGTCCGTCGGTCTGGGGGTGGTGGCTGGTTGAAAGCCTACGTCAATTTGAGCTAGTCGACAGCAATTTCGCCAAAAGTGGGAGATAAACTGACTTCCTCTATCAGAGACCAACACTGAGGGGAAGCCGTGCAACCGAACAATGTTTTCGAGGAATTCTCGGGCCAGAACTGAAGCTGATGGAAGACCTTTCAGTGGGATGAAGTGAGCCATCCTGGAGAATAGATCCACAACTACTAAAATTGTGTTATATCCGGAGCAAGGAGGTAAGTCAGTGATAAAATTCATGGAGAGGGTATGCCAGGGACATGGTGGAATGTCTAATGGATGTAAGAGGCCTGCTGGTCTTTCCTTCAGACTCTTATTTTGGGCGCACACAACACAGGAAATTACGAAGTCTCTAATGTCCTTCCTCCAAGACGGCCACCAGAAGTGTCTTTTGATTTTCTCTGAGGTTTTGGCAATACCGGGATGCCCTTCCATTAAGGAATCATGATAACAAGAGATTACCTGTTTTTGTAACCCTGCACAAGGTAGATATAGTCGTCCTGGGAAGTACAGTAGGCTCTTATTCACCGTGAAGCTTTCTCCTTTAAGTGGCCAGTTCTGTAAATCTGCCGGAGTTACGAGTTGTTTGACTTTTGCTTCAACATCTTCAATGGATTGCGCGACGACCAGACCTAGAATTCTTTGTTCGGGAATTATAGGTACGGGTTCAGGATTGACCATGTGTTCATCAACTCCCATCCGGGAAAGGGCATCAGCTTTGCCGTTCTTGTTGCCTGGTCGATAAGTGATCACAAAGTCAAACTCAGCGAAAAATAGTGCCCAGCGAGTTGTCTCGAGGATTGAGCTTTGGCGGTCTTTAGATACTGTAAATTGCGGTGATCTGTGATTACTGTGACTGTGTGTTTGGCTCCCAGAAGGTAATGCCGCCAGGCCTTGAAGGCGCACTTAATAGCCAAAAGTTCTTTATCTGTGATGGTGTAGTTGATTTCGGGAGCCGAGAACTTGCGGGACCAAAACGCCACGGGGTGTAACTGGTTAGTTTCTGGATCTCTCTGCGATAGCACTGCCCCCATTGCAAGACTGGAGGCGTCAGTCTCAACGATGTAAGGAAGCTCCGGGCGGGGATGTTTTAAAACCGGTGCGGAGGTAAACTTGGCTTTTAGTTCCTGAAAAGCTTGCTCCGCTTCTGCAGACCACTCAAAACGTTTGTTCTTTCTTAAAAGGGCTGTAATGGGCTGGACTACTCGGGAAAAGTCTGGAATAAATCTGCGGTAGAAGTTGGCGAAACCCAACATGCTTTGGACTCCTTTTACAGAAGTTGGTGAAGGCCACTTGATTATTGCGTCAACTTTTCTTGAATCCATGTGGACTCCGTTGGGTGATAGAATAAATCCCAAAAATTCGACCTCGGTAACATGGAAAACACACTTTTCCAGCTTGGCAAAAAGTTTATGTTGGCAAAGCCTTTCAAGAACTGCTCTGACGTGTTTCCGATGGTCTGCCTCAGAGGATGAGTATACAAGGATGTCGTCAATGTAAACAACTACAAACACGTCTATAAGTTCCCTAAAGATGTCATTCATGAAGTACTGAAAGGCGGCCGGTGCGTTGCATAAGCCAAAGGGCATTACTTGATATTCAAACAGCCCATACTTGGTGCGAAAGGCCGTCTTCCATTCATCGCCCTCTTTAATTTGTACCAAGTGGTAAGCTCCTCTGAGATCTAACTTCATATAGATACAGGCGCCTTTAACTTGGTCAAGGAGTTCAGGGATCAACGGCAGAGGATATCTGTTCTTTACGGTGATCTCGTTCAGGGCACGGTAATCTATACAGGTCCTAAGGTCCCCTTCCTTTTTCGGGACGAAGAACAGAGCTGAAGAGGCTGGGGACTTTGAAGGACGGATGAACCCGTTAGCCAGATACTGGTCCAAATACTGTCTCAGGTGAAGATTTTCTGGCTCGGTAAGGGCATAAATTCTACTGCAAGGAGGAGTGGATCCGGGTATCAGATCTATTTGTCAGTCGTAAGACCTGTGAGGAGGTAGGGAGTTAGCTTGATCTTTCTGGAAGACGTCTTGGAATTCCCTGTAGTCTGGAGGTAGTTGGGGATCCTCGGAAGTAGTTGCTGCCAGCTTAATGTCGAGCCGAGGATAACAAGTGGGGACACACTCCAGAAACCGAATTGTCTTTGCTCGCCAATCAATTTGGGGATTGTGTTTCTCTAACCAAGGAATTCCCAGGATAACTTGAAACTGAGGGGCCTTGATCACATCAAACACGATCACCTCACGATGTCCATCTTGTCTTAACAACGTCACTTCCGAGGTGGTATGAGTTACTGGTCCGGAAGCTATTTCCGTGCCATCCACTGTGGTAATAACGTCTTTAATTGCCTTGGGACAAATGCCATTTCGCGGTCCACATAATTACCGATTGCTCCGCTGTCAATGTATGCTTTAATAGCATGCAAACGATCAGGTCGCTCTGGGCTTATGAGGACCATTGACACTATGAAATGCAAGGTCAAAGAACTGGTTTTTACGCTCGGCAAGCGGACCTCTACACTTGTCGGGCGAGGTCGTTTCCCGGCTCTGGCTTTTCGGTACCTTTATCGGAAGCACCCACTGTCTTCTTCGAAGGTTTCACTGGGCATTCTCGAAGGAAATGTCCTGAGTTTCCGCAATAGAGGCACAATTGCAGTTGTCTTCTTCTGTCTCGTCCCTTTTGGGTTAATGGTCCTTTTACGACCCCTATTTGCATAGGTTCTACGGTATCAACTCCTTTGGTGGAACTCTGTGGTCTTGAAAAAACTCGAGCTTCGAACCTGGAACGATCTGCTTTCCTATTCTGTAATCTGTGGTCCAGTTGAACCACCAAGTCAATATATTCAGAACAGTCTTGTGGAGGATTCACTACCTGGGCTAGAACATCTTTGAGTTCTCCACGCAAACCTCTGTAGAAAAGCGTAATCCTCTTATCCTCGGGCCATCTGGTTTCAACTACTAGTCTGTTGAATGACGCAATATAAGCCAGGAGACCCTGATTACCCTGTCGTAATGAAAGGAGTTCATTATCCAAGGCCTGCCCCTGTGAGTGTCTTGCAAACAGTCTCTCCATACTGGTCTGGAAGGCCTGGAAATTACGGAGAATTGGGTCATCCTGTGTTACCAGAGGAATTGACCAGTCTGCAGCACTGCCACTAAGATATGAAAGCACGAAAGCTACCTTAGTCTGGTCCGTTGGAAAAGCAGCTGGTCTACACAGAAAGTGCAAGCGGCACTGATTGATGAACACTGCAAACTTTTTTGGATCACCTGAGAAGCGTTCGGGCGGAGCCAAAGGCACATTTCCGGGTAGATTAATTTGTACCGGATTAGGTGAGGTTGCTGAAGTATAACTTCCCCCCGAAGCAGGCAGGGGTGTTTGACCCGCTTGCGTTTGTAACAGCTGTCTAGCGAGATCATCTGTTCGCTCTTTGGATATAATTAACTCTCTCCTCAGAGCATTTGTTTCCTGACGGGCTGCCTGTACTTCTGCTCTTAATTCCCCTAATAACTGGGCTAGTTGGTCAGTGTCTGAGGTTTCCATTGCGCCCGGGTGGGAGATTTGCAGTGGGCTTCGCGTTCTGTAACGCTCACCTGATTCCCACGGAGGCGCAGATCTTGACTGGGTTGTTACCGTGTCTTCAATTGTAAAGCGCACGACTCGGCTGGTTCCCTGGGCTGGACCTCTTCTCACGGTATGCCTGACTTGAAGAGTGAGGTGTCTGCAGGCAGAAGAACAAGGGGTTAATGAATGGTGGTTGGACGGACTTCTCTTCCTCACTCTCTCTTTCCTTGAGGCCCAAAGGATAGGTGTGCTCACCTTAAGTAGGTGAATGCTGGGCTCTCCATCCTGCGACTGGAGCAGGGGCGCGGGTACCAGTTACTCCACTGGTGATATTGTAAACCTCTTACTTGCAGAGGACAACTTTGAGCGCGAGGCCGTCGTTAACTGCACGATCGGTTCCTTATATGTATCTGAACACCTTTAATGAAGTCCTTTTCTCTTACAGGCTTTGGATGCGGTAGGCGTTGTTTAATGGATGCCAAAGTACGTGCAAGCGCGTAAGTAGGTGGATGGCGCGCGTGAAGGCACGTAAGTTAAATGGCTGCTGATGGTTTTAAATGCACTCTTTAATGTCTCTTTTTCTCTTGCAGGTTTTGGATGCGGTAGGCGTTGGTTCATGGACGCCAAAGTTCGTGCAAGCGCGTAAGTAGGATGATGGCACGCGTGAAGACACGTAAGTAGAATGGCGTCTGATGGTTTTAAAAGCGCTCCTTACTGTCTTTCTTTATTTGCAGGTGCGGGTATGCAGCGCTTGTTGGAATCCGGAGCGTGCGTCGCACAGGTAAGCAGATCAAAATATGCAAAATGACTGATCAATGTTCTTTGCCTTTACAGGGATCGATGGACTGCCAAGGAATGCGGCGTGAGGATTGGAAGATGCCGATGGATCGGGTTAGTAAAAATGCTGGCTTTTGGCTTTAAGTTGGCTTTTGCTAACCTGTTGTTTTTTTATGCTGGCAGGTGCGGCTGAAGACAGGATCCCAGGAAGGTAAGAGTTTGTTCCCACAGGTGCTGGAGCTGGAGTTTTCACTGGAAGACTGGAGCTGACTCGGTGAGCGTCCTGCTGCTGATGCAGAATAACGTGAAGCACGTTGCATCAATCGGGCGTGGTTTAAATAGTGTGCAGGAGTGCTTAGGCGTCTTCTTCCACTGCCTCGCCTAGGTAAGGAAAGAGTTCCAGTTTCCAGAAGAGTCCCAGTGTTCCTGATCCAAGGAGTGGAGCCTGCCCCACCCAGGTAAGAAAGTAGTCCCTGTCAGAAGAGGATGTGGACGTCATCTTGTTGGTGAGTATGCAGCATGGTCTGCTGTAGGTAGGTCCACCCAAGCACTTTTACACATCTTATGAGCCCGACGCTTCCAGTGCCGGGACCGATGATCTTTATGAGCCTGGCGCCACCGGCGCCAGGACAAGGCCCAAAAGGTCCCAATAGGGGCCGGCTGGTGCCCGGAATGAAGGTTATGAGCCTGCTTCCAAGGATGTTGGGCAGGTCCTGCATTCTTGGAAGTATTGATCATGACAGCTACCTTGTAGTAGGATTTATGCTCTTACGGAACCTGAGAACCTGCATTTGCGTCAGTATTTAGATCAGTACCTAGCCAATGGTTTTATTCGCCCGTCTAAGTCGCCTGTCTCCTCAGCTCTGTTCTTCGTGCCGAAAAAAGAGGGCGACCTTAGAACATGTATAGACTATCGCGCCCTAAATTAGATAACGATTAAGAATCGTTATCCTCTGCCCCTGATCCCTGAGCTTATTGACCAGGTGAAAGACGCTTGTGTGTACACCAAGTTAGATCTCCGAGGAGCTTATCACCTGGTGCGTATAAAAGAAGGCGACGAATGGAAGACTGCATTTCGCACCAAATTTGGGCTCTTCGAATATCAGGTGATGCCCTTCGGGTTGTGCAATGCACCTGCCGCCTTTCAGTACTTTATGAATGATGTTCTTCGGGAACTTATCGATGTCTGTGTCATTGTTTATATTGACGACATCCTGGTGTACTCTTCTTCAGAATCCGATCACAGAAAACATGTTAGGGCAGTTCTTGAGAAATTGCGCCAGCACAGACTATTTGCAAAGCTCGAAAAATGCGTTTTTCATATCACAGAAGTTGAGTTTCTCTGATTCATCCGGACACCTCAAGGAGTCCGAATGGACTCGCGAAAGGTGGATGCCATCCTCAAATGGCCATCTCCTAGCTCGGTGAAGGGAGTTCAGAGCATGCTCGGCTTTGCCAATTTCTATCGAAGATTCATCCCGGAATTTTCCCGAACAGTCCAACCCATCACAGCTCTCCTAAAGAAAAACAAACGCTTTGAATGGACTCTTGAGGCCGAACAAGCCTTTCAGGACCTGAAAACCAAATTCACCTCTGCACCTGTATTGAAGCACCCACACCCAGATCTCCCTTACATTGTGGAAACCGACGCATCCAGTTCGGCCATGGAACTCTCCTGTCGCAAAGAGACCCAGAAACTAACCAACTACACCCTGTGGCCTTTTGGTGCAGGAAATGTTCTCCTCCTGAAATCAACTACGCAATTACCGACAAAGAGTTACTGGCTATTAAATCTGCTTTCAAGGCTTGGCGTCACTACCTTCTCGGGTCAAGACACACCAACACCGTAATTACGGACCACAGAAATTTACAGTATTTAAAGACGGCTAAAGCTCAATCTTCACGACAACTCCGATGGGCTCTATTCTTTGCGGAATTTGATTTTGTAATTACCTATCGCCCTGGCTGCAAGAATGGTAAAGCGGACGCCTTATCCCGGATTGGCATGGAAGAACCCAATTCGAGTTTAGAACCTGTGCCAATCATACCTGAACAAAGAATCTTAGGCCTAACTTCATTGCAAACTAATGAGGACATCCAAACGCAAGTAAAACAACTTCTAGACTCTTCAGCCTTACTGGAATGGAGTTAAAAGGGTCCTCATTACACCGTTAAGGATGATTTACCCTACTTCCAGGAGCGGTTGTTTCTGCCAAGTAAAGAATTGCAAGAACTTGTTATTGCCCATCATCATGAATCATTAATGGAAGGACACCCTGGTATCGCTAAAACGGAGGAAAAAATCAAACGCCACTTCTGGTGGCCTTCTTGGAGAAAAGACATAAAGTCTTTTGTTTTGTCTTGCAGAATTTGCGCCCAAAACAAGGGTCAAAAGAAAAGGCCAGCCGGCCTACTTCAACCCTTGGATATTCCACCGGCACCATGGCACACCTTGTCAATGGACTTTATAACTGATCTGCCTCCTTGTGCTGGTTACAACACTATCCTTGTAATTGTGGATCTATTCTCCAAAATGGCCCACTTTATCCCTTTAAAAGGATTGCCTTCAGCTCCCACCTTGGCCAAGGAATTTCTGGAGAATATAGTTTGCATACATGGTTTCCCTTCCATATTAGTCTCGGATCGCGGAAGTCAATTAATCTCCCATTTTTGGAAGAAGTGTTTCCAACTAGCACAAATAGATGTGCGGTTATCCACCAGCCACCACCCCCAGACCGACGGACAAACCGAGAGAACCAATCAGACTCTCGAGCAATATCTTCGGTGCATGTTACACCAATCCGAGTTAAATTGGAAAAACATCCTTTGGATCGCAGAATATGCATACAACAATTCAGTGCATTCTGGAACCGGACAAACTCCTTTTTATACTTTGTATGGTCACCATCCTCGGACCTCTGACCTAGATCCACCTCTGACCCTGGAAATGCCCGCAGTAAATCATCTGCATTCCACAATAACCCAAGCCTTCAAAGAAGCTGCAACTCATTTACAGCAAGCCAAGAAAAGGTATAAAGAAAACGCTGATTTGCACCGAAGTAAAACTCCTCCTTACCAAGTAGGAGACCAGGTATGGCTAGCAACGAAACATTTACCCCTCAAGGGCCCGCGAACCTTCAATCCCAGATTCATAGGACCTTATCCCATCAAGGCTATAATCAATCCCGTGGCCTTTAAACTGGATTTACCGTCTAACATGCGTATTCATCCAGTTTTTCATGCATCACTGTTGAAGCCAGTACAACCAGGGACCCGACTGTCCAAGCCCCCAGACCCAGTTCAAATTGAAGGGGAATTAGAATTCGAAGTTAAAGACATTTTAGACTCCAAGGTGTTAAAGTCAAAACTCTTCTATCTTGTTGACTGGAAGGGATATGGACCTCAGGAGAGATCGTGGGAGCCTAGTAACCATGTTCACGCACCTCGATTAATACAAAGGTTCCACCGGAGATTTCCGAACAAGCCAAAACCCCCGGAGGGAACAACCTTGGGAGGGGCCTTGAGGGGCGGTACTGTCATGATGCCTACCTCCAAGGAGCCAGGTCCGACCCAGCAACCCCTGAGGCAGGCATCATTCCCCCCAGGGATGTGCCAGCGGGCCCAAGCTGGGGCCCTTTGGACACAGTCCTGGCGCCTTAGGCGCCAGGCTCATAAAGCTAGACATGTGTTCAAGTGTTTAAATGTGCACTTACCTGATGCAGACCATGCTGCTACATCCAGGCCCTCTTGAGGCCTGAATAGAACTACCTTACCTGTGGGACTACTTTCCACCTGGGTGTGGTCGGGGAAGGATACATACCTGATCGGTGGAAGGATACATACCTGGAACTTCTTCCAAAGCTATTTAAACCACGCCCGATCAGCAACTCACGCTTCGCGTTGTTCTGCTCCTCGCAGCTGGACGCTCACCGTGTCAGCTCCTGCATCTGGACTTCAGCCACGCCTGTCAGCATCCTGGGTCGCCTGCAAAGGAGGATAAGAGAGAATTGGAGAGAGAAAGAAGACCTTACCTGCTAAAGCTGCATCACGGAGACATCACACCGACGATCCTGAAAGGGAAGACATCATTTTAAAAGCATTTCGCTTCGATCGCTGCAGCGCTGCATTTCACTCACCTTTCCTGGGCGCCTCCATCTTCAGCAGCGATCATCCGGATCTGCACCCACTTCCCAGAGGCTAGAGAGAAAAAGACAAGAAAACAAGGTGAGAGAAGGAAGGGAATAGGAAAAGCTCAGTTTCCTTCTAAGACTTACCTGTTGGGTCATTCTCATTTCATTTCGGGTCCTGCCGCTTCCTGGCATTCCGGACCCCGGCCCCTATGGGGAAAAAAGACAGACATTGAATGAGCGAATGCAAAAACATTACCTGAACGCTCATCCAGAACTTACCTGTCATTTACTGGAACTGCACGTTTCACTTCGGGTCGGTGCCATATCTCCGGCATTCCGAACCCCGGCCCCTAAGGGGAAAAAGACATAAGCATTAGCGCTTGCTGCAATAAGACAATGGGCCTCATTACGACCCTGGCGGAAAGTGACTGACCGGACCGCAACAGCGTAAATAGCGTTTCCGCCATTGCACGAAGGAGCAAAGTGCGGCCAATCACGACCCATCGGGCACGAGCATTACGCCATGGCGGAATCCGAAAGGCTGCGATGGCGGAAATGACCCCAAAACGGCCCTTACCGCCGCCGTACGCTGCACCAGGTGCAATACCGCCACCCATCTTAGCGGTCACCGTAATGAGCGGTCACCGTAACGAGCGTGCACCGCAAATTACGGCCACCGTAAATATACGGAAACGGAAGTAAAAGCATGTGCCCGGAACGGGAAACAGCACGCCGCACAACTATAAAATCCGAATCCCAACACAACCATAAAAAATCCGACCCTGACACACATCCCAACCCGTTAGCAACCCCAGTTAAAAAAATAAATATGGGAAAGGTAGCCAAGAAAGCGTGTGACCGCAAGCGGCAGGTACACTTCTCCCGAGAGGAACTGACCGTGCTCACCGAGACCCTCCAGGAAAATTCCGCTGTCGTCTTCTCCAGTCAAATGACCAGGACGGCCCTTGCCAACAAGAAGGCCATATGGGCCCTGGTGGCACAGCGCGTAAGTGCGGTGGGGACAACACCCCGCACGCCACAGCAATGTCGCAAGCGGTGGGACGACCTGCGGATCCGCGTACGCAGCATACTTTCTGCGAACAGGAACATCGCCACAGCTACCGGGGGGGGGTTCAGAGTCGCCCATCAAGTTGACCCCCTGGGAGGAAATCTGCGCCTCCACCATAGGAATGGAGAGCATAGAGGGAGTCGGAGGGATGGAGAAAGGAGTGCCGACATCCGGAGAATCAGGTAGGTTGGCCAAGAGAAACAATGCGAAATCCACAAAACACGAACATGTGCAGTACCATGTGACCCCATAGTGCAATACATACTTTGCCCTGACAGCGCCCTCTAAAAGTCAGAATGAACAAACAAATCAATCAAGAAGCCATAAACAACCCCTACATGTGCAGCATGCACCCCCTAACTGCAGGCAGCCAAATGAATGCATCCTCAATCCACACGAAAATGAGACCACCTCCAAGGCCCAGTCCCAAATCAGCCTCATGTACCACCCCAATGCATTTGATACGTTGCCATTCCAAATCCGACAGACCCATAACTAACGCTCGCCCCTCTTTACTCCACCACAGGGTCCGATACCAACGACGAGCTGCAGGACACCCCTACCAGCACGCCTGCAAAGAGGGCCAGGACCAACGTCCCAAGAGCCTCCACCTCAGGTGCAAGGATCAAGACACGGCAGCAGCAGGAATCAAGTGGCAGCACACTGGAGGGGACTGCAACAGGCACCCCAGCAGCCAGCAAGTCCACAACCCCAGCACCACAGGTCCCCCCAAAGAACGTATCTGATGGCACTGCCTCTGGTGGTAGCAGCACCATAGGTGACACAGCTGTCATGCCAGCATGCTCCGACACGGAAAACAGTGCTGGCGACGTAGGTACCATCCATGACCTTTCCCAATCCCCCTGCATGTTCCATCCCCTACACCATGACGAAACCACGCAGGGGCACCCTGAAGACGACGACTGGCCAACCCCCACAAGTCCTGTGCCAAGGCAACATGTGTTGAGCAGCCCCCCTGTCACACCACCGCAAATGTCCATGGCCCAGCAGAGGCAACAGTCCCTCGACCTGCTGATCGAGCAACAGCAGGAAGCGTCCACGCTACTCAAGGACCATGCAAATGAATGCGGGGGTTCCAGGGCAGCCATGGAAACATCCACCGAGACACTCAGGGCACAAATAGAGAAAAGTAGTGAGAGCCTCAGGGGAGAAATGGAGAGAAGCACCGAGAGCCTGAGAGCACAAATGGAGAAAAGCACCGAGAGCCTGAGGGGGGAACTGCATGCGACGTCCAAAGACGTTTGTGCTGAACTTGCTGCTGTGCGCCGTGTGCTCTCGGAGCTCTCACAAACCCTCAGAGACATGCATGGACGCGAGCAGGCAGAGACATCATCCGTGGCAAGTTCCGTCCAGGGCAGCCCCCAACGCAGATCTGGCAGGAACCTGCGCTCCACGGGCAGGGGTGCCCCTGATACCCGTAGAGGGGGCTTGCAATAGCGTCTACCCACGGACAGCATGCATATTTGGACACTGGTGTTGGGGGGGGAGGTAGTAGGGTGGAGGGGGTGTGTTGGGCTTCACTGGGTGGCGGGTCCATAGGGTGTATAAATCAAATCACATTAACAATACAGCACCTCATTATCATCCAATGACATGTGTGGACATTGATATTTGCGTACGAGGCCTTCATAGGCGTACAGTCCACAATGTGCCTGTACTACACACACACAGTGCCACAGGTCCCCTTTCCGTGTAATAGGCACCATGCGTGGTTGCTAGAAGCATGCATCTATGATGCTCTGTCGGATTGCACGTACATCCTGTGCCTCATGGACTCCTTGAGGTGCCTCCACATCCCCACCCTCATCATCATCATCATCTTCAGGTGCATGCAGTACAGCGTCAGGGGGCATGGGCACATTCCTACGTATGCACATGTTGTGCAGCATGACACATGCCATGACCATCTTAGAAACCTTCTCATGGCTGTACATGAGTGCCCCGCCAGACCTGCTGAGGCTGCGGAAACGAGCCTTCAGTAGGCCGAATGCCTGTTCAATGACCACACGGGTACGTGAGTGGGCATGGTTGTAGTCCTCCTCATGCTCGTTCTGTGGGTTCCGGATTGGTGTAAGGAGCCATCTCTTCAGTGGATACCCGGCATCACCTGTATGAGACGAATAAAGGGTGTCAGTGGAATGATAGTGCTAAGTATCCCCCCCCCCCCCTGCAAGGTCATTGACGCATCAAATGGGCCACGATGTCATGCATGGAATGAGACTCACCGAGTAGCCAGGATCTGTGCCCTGCGTGTCTCTCCATGTAGCGTGGTATTCTTGTGTTCCTCAGGACCATAGAATCATGGGTAGATCCTGGAAATCTGGCACAACAATGCGTAAATATCTTGTTGGAGTCACACACCATTTGCACATTGATTGAATGAAATTGTTTCCGGTTGCGGTACTGGACCTCCATGGCATGTGGGACAACCAATTCAACATGGGTGCAGTCGATGGCACCAATGCAACCCGGGATGCCGCCAAGTGCATGGAATCCCACTTTAGCGTTGGTAATCTCCTGGTACGTGCGTGGTAGTGTGATGTGGTCGTCGGCGTGCTTCAGGAGGGCATCGTGCACTTGGAAGAGTGTCCGTGAGAACAGTGGCTGTGAAATGCCATGCAACTGTCCCACTGTGTGCTGGTAGGTGCCTGTGGCCAGGAAGTGGAGTGCAGACACCACCTTCAGTAGGGGTGGGATGGCGGTTGGGCTATCTATCATGCTCACGAGGTCAGCATGTGTCATGTCCACAATGGCGATTATGGTGTCCCGGTCCAAACGGTAGAGGGTGTGGATCTGCTCAGCAGTGAGGTTGAACGGATCGGCTCGGAGGCGTGGGATTGCGGGCCGCCTGCGTGGTGGTAGTGGCAGTGCTTGTGGGCCTTGCTGACCCTGCCTTGCCCTCCTCCTCCTCCTTCTCCTCCGTCTCCCCTGTGCGCCCGGTTGTTGTACCTGTTGTTGTTCGTCGTCTTCTTGTAGTTGTAGCACTTGCAGTGCTATCTGGTACCCCAGGCCCAACATCGCTAGTCCTGCCGGTAGCATTTTGGAGTGGGAGTGGTTGTGGGAGGGGTTTGGGTCTGCAATATATGTGCTCTCGGCCTGTATGGCCTCCACCTGTGCTGATTGAATGAATCTGTGGCAGATGCAATCCCTTCTGGCCGAGCACGTCCCGCACGTAAGGCTGCATTTGGCCGCATGGCATCTTGGGATTTGAATCATGTATCAAATCCCGATGGCAGTGTGATGTACTTTGACTGATCTTCATGCTATGCTCCCATTGTTACACATGCTATGATTGCAGCCGCTTACATACCTGTGAAGAGTCAGTGGTATGTAGGGCTCGATCGATGGCCGACCCTCATGCAGCACAGTAACGTACTTCACCGACGGGCGTGGCGTGCCATTTGTGATTGCATCCAGTTAGCATCATGACACACAGCCGCACTACATTGATGTAATTGTGAATGCAAGCGTTCACAGAAGCCTTTTCGACGTAATGTTGCAAGTGAGGAATTCGAAGGCCAGCATTTTGGGTTTTGAAGTAGCGGCGAGGATACGCCCACAGGTCTGGCTGGAAATGTAACGTTCTATTGTAGAATGTCCTTGGGACATGGCCCATAACGAGCAGGCAATGAATGATATGAATTGAATGGGATGCGCAACAGCGTAGTGGACGATAAGGCAGGACGTTCCCAAATCCATCTTGCTTCACAACACTACAGATCCGGCCAGGGGCACAGTGGTTTTTGCGGACTGCATTACGCACAGACGCGATGGAAGTTTCACATATTATGTGAGTGAATATTCATGCGTTTTCATTGCGGTATGAGGGAATGATGTGTGGATGCATGGACTGATGATTCCGTTTAGGGTCTGCCATGTACATGGGTTTTTTGATTCACTCCCCTTCCCCTGCGTTATGTGATGCAAGGCTGCCATAGTGGGACATACGTCTATCTGCCCTTGTCGGATCCTCCCTGTCTCGACGCGCCTTCATACACTTGTGTCTGGGCACGTTACTAATCCCATGTCATGGGTTCTATCTTGACGGACGCATGCACAGTAACCGACGTTGACAATGGTGTATTTAGCTCGATTGGTTTCGTTATGATTCGATACTGATTTAGGGGTGTGTATATTCCTTTGGAGTGGGCTAGCATGCATATGGGTGTGGATTTGGTGTGTTGAATGAAGATTGTAATGCATCATGAGTCCCGTAATGCAATCGGTTGATTTGTGTTTCTTTTGGGTGACAGGTATCTCCTGCCCTATTGCAGATGCCATCTCTACGCCACTCCTCCAGATGGTTTTTACTCTCGACTCCTGCAGCTTCGGGTGAATCAGTGGAGCACCATTTCGATCATATGGGACGATCGCCAATGGGCCACATGCCCTTACGCTGTACTGGTGGCTAGGTGCAACATTTCGGCCTTTCAGCTCGACTAGTGCCTGCCTCATGGGACGGACCTGCGGTTCTTGCCGCTTCCATGTGGCCTTTTGGAACGTTGATGTAGGCCCTGTGTGCCATGATGGTACAGGGCGTCACACAAGTGGAAGCCGGTCAATTATTGCAGATGCAGCCCTCGGTGATGATGGTTGTTTTGGTGGTATTTTGCAAATTGCTGTGGGGCCTTTGTCATTTGGATGTGCATTTAAATTGTATTCCGATATTTGTCGTGTTGCGTTGTTCTTTGCAGGTGATGTGGCGATTTTCGCTTTGTGGCGGTATGTATTGCGTGATGATCTGCATTGTGTTCCGGCTTCTGAGTTGAGTTGTGTGGTACAGTACTGGCCGCGTTTGCCTACGTAGCACAGTATGGTCACGGATAGGGGCTGCCATTGTGACTGTTTACATGATGTGCTGTTCAGGGGCGGGGGATTGGCTTTTGGCCGACTGGTGCCTGTCAGCCAGGTCGATTGGTGGAATGATGGGTTGTTCAGAATGTGGCTGGTCACAGGTGACTGTGTTTGCGTGCGTTTGTTGGAGGGGGACTGGGGTCATGTCCATTGGAATAGCTTCTGTATTGATGCCATCTGTGCCCTGCAGCTCCCATCGGCCCCTCTTGGGATGAGCCTGGCTGCTCAGTCACTCTGCCGACTTGTGTGGTACATGCTTCTGCTGATGGTTGGTTTGTTTACTGGCATGAGTACAGGGCTGGTGCAATCCCCCTCAGGATGCTGTTTTGGATGTTGCCTTGCGCTGGTGGCAAGCGATGGGGGGCTACTGTTGTTTTGTGTCATGTGTTCTTGATTTTCATTTTGATGTATTGTAGCTTCACATGCCTGTGCTGCGTCAGTACGGCTATGGTGTCATGCCGTACATGGATGCCCACTCACGGGGCGCTTTGAGCCCCTGCATGCTTTTCTACGTTGGCATGCATGGGTGAATTGTGGATTTCACTGGTTGCATAGTGTGAGTACATTGCGCCTGCCAGGAGTTGTGCAATGAGGCCAGGGAGTGGAGTACAGGCACTCAGTGGGCCATTTACGGTTGGTTCGCGTTGCCGTATTTCTCGCCATGGCGGAATGGTACTTTACGACGTGCTTGATGGCGTTCAGTACATGTCCGCTAGGGTCAGAATTCGCGTACCGTTGCGCCATGGCGGTGATTCCGGTTTTGCAAGGCGCGCGTGCGCGTACTTGGTGCAGTTAGCGTTGCCGTTCACTGCGGTGTCGCTAATGGCATCGTACTTTACGGTGACGGGTCATGATCGCAACGAGCGGTGTTCGATGGCGGTATTGCATTTCCGCCATCATTTTTCCATTTCCGCAAGGGTCGTAATGAGGCCCAATGAACATTATTATTAAGCTTGAACTTTTGAACTTGCAGCGCCTCACCTGAATAGTCAAGCTTATTTTGAACTCCCATCAAACCTCAATCCAGTGAAGTAACTGGGTTTCAACGCGCCCCTGCATCAGAAGCAGGATGAACTCATCCTTCCAGACCCTAAGGTGAGACTTCACGGGGAATCGTGGAAGGGTATCGTGGAGGGTTGAAAGGGAGTGGGAGGCTTGAGCATTATTCCGTCAGTAGGTAATACTCCCTTTTCACGCACAGGGGAATATTCCTGCGAGCTAGAAAAGCCAGAGTAGAGGGGCCCTTCCTGTCCATCTTCAGAGTCCTGCGCTTCACCATTGAAGAAGCATCAGCACTCGAAGCCAGACCTGCGCCTCCGTGGGAATCAGGTGAGCGTGACAGGAGCTGCTGATAAAAGCCATATGGAGTCTGACTCGGGAAACGACCACGCCCGACAAGCGTAGAGGTCCGCTTGCCGAGCTTGAAGAAGGATACTCGGACCTCGCACTTCATCATACCAATGGTCCTTATAGATCCAAGGCAGCCATCACGTATGCACACAGTAAGGGCATACATTGATAGCGGGGCCATAGGAAACTATGTGGACCACGAATTGGCTTCTAGGATGAATCTACCTCTGCAGAAAGACCACTTCGGATGTCATCACCACAGTCGATGGAACTGAAATTGCCTCTGGGCCTGTAACTCATTCCACCGCAGAGATGACACTATTGGGTCAGGATGGGCATAGAGAGACTATTGTGTTTGATTTAATCAAAGCCCCGCAGTTCCAAATAATGCTGGGGATACCTTGGTTGGAAACACATAATCCTTGTATTGATTGGCGAGAGAAGAGAATAACCTTCCCGGATTGTGCACATACTTGTTACCCGAAAAAACCCTTGAACAAAGGCCTGGCCTCAGTCACTACTCCAGTCGTGCAATTACCTCAGGAATATCAAGAATTCCAGGATGTTTTCCAAAAAGGACAGGCAAACACCTTACCACCTCACAGATCATACGATTGTCAAATCGATCTCATACCCGGTGCACAACCTCCATGTAGTAGGATCTACGCCCTTACGGAACCTGAAAACCTTCACCTACAACAATACTTGGACCAATATTGTGCCAATGGCTTCATTCGTCCATCCAAGTCCCCTGCATCTTCAGCTTTGTTCTTCGTGCCAAAAAAGGAAGCTGACCTCAGAACGTGCATAGACTACCGCGCATTGAATCAGATCACGGTTAAGAACCGATACCCATTGCCTCTGATCCCCAAATTACTAGACCAAGTAAAGGACGCTTGCATCTACACTAAATTAGATCTCAGAGGGGCATATCATCTGGTACGTGTAAAGAAAGGCGACAAATGGAAGACTGCTTTTTGCACTAAGTACGGGTTATTAGAATACCAGGTGATGCCCTTCGGGTTGTGCAATGCACCAGCAGCCTTCCAGTATTTTATGAACAATGTCCTTCGTGAACTCATTGACGTCTGTGTTGTCATATACATAGACGATATTCTAGTGTACTCCTCTTCAGAATCAGACCATGTGAAGCACGTTCGTGCAGTCCTTGAGAAACTACGCCAGCACAAGTTATATGCAAAATTGGAAAAATGCGTTTTTCATGCTACGGAAGTTGAATTCCTTGGATGTATCCTGACTCCAAAAGGAGTCCGAATGGACTCTCGAAAGGTGGACGCAATTCTCAAGTGGCCCTCACCCAGTTCAGTTAAAGGAGTACAAAGCATGCTAGGATTTGCTAATTTCTACCGCAGATTCATTCCGGATTTCTCACATGTTGTACACCCTATCACAGCACTCTTGCGAAAAAACAAACGCTTCTTGTGGACCGAAGAAGCTGAAAATGCCTTCCAAGAGTTGAAAGAGAAATTCATGTCTGCACCTGTATTAAAGCATCCTCGCCCTGAACTTCCATACATAGTTGAAACTGATGCATCCAGTTTAGCCATGGGAGCTGTCCTGTCCCAGAAGGATCCTGAAACTGGTCAACTTCACCCAGTAACATTTTGGTCCAGAAAGTTCTCGGCACCCGAGTTAAACTATGCGGTTACCGATAAAGAGTTATTAGCCATCAAATCCGCCTTCAAGGCTTGGCGGCACTATCTTCTCAGTGCCAGGCATACCATTACTGTAATCACTGATCACCGGAACTTGCAGTATTTAAAAACAGCCAAGGGCCAATTGTCACGCCAACTTCGATGGGCATTGTTCTTTGCCGAGTTCGATTTCGTGATCACTTATCGACCAGGCTGTAAAAATGGCAAGGCAGACGCCTTATCCCAAATAGGGATGGGAGAAGCATATGTGAACCCAGAACCGGTACCTATAATTTCAGAACAAAGAATTCTTGGCATAACTACTCTACAGACACTAGAGGATATTCAGGTAAAGATCCAACAACTCTTCGATCCAACAGCCCTGCAGGACTGGGTAAAGAAAGGCCTGGACTACTCAGTCATCAATGACCTACCTTATTATCAAGGGTGACTATTTCTGCCACACAAGGAACTACAAGAACTAGTCATCTCCAATTATCATGACACCCTGATGGAAGGGCACCCAGGTATCGCAAATACTGAAGCTAAAATTAAGAGAAAATTCTGGTGACCCACCTGGCGAAAAGACGTAAAGTCATTTGTAATGTCTTGTGGCATTTGCACCCAAAACAAAAGTCAGAAGAAAAAACCAGCTGGACTCTTACAACCTTTGGATATTCCGCCTACACCATGGCACACCTTATCGTTAGATTTTATTACAGATCTACCTCCATGTAATGGATTTAACACCATTCTAGTTATTGTGGATCTTTTTTCCAAGATGGCCCACTTTATTCCTTTAAAGGGATTACCTTCTGCTTCAATTCTGGCCAAGGAGTTGCTCGAAAACATTGTTCGAATACACGGATTTCCTTCCGTATTGGTCTCTGACCGAGGTAGTCAATTCATTTCACATTTTTGGAAGAAATGTTGTCAATTGGCGCAAATCGATGTGAGGTTATCAACCAGTCACCACCCTCAGACCGATGGTCAGACGGAGAGGACCAACCAGACTCTTGAACAGTACCTGCGTTGTATGTTACACCAGACTGAAGGTATTGGAAGTACATTCTATGGATTCCCGAATACGCATACAATAACTCTGTACATTCTGGAACTGGACAAAGCCCCTTTTATACCATATACGGGCACCATCCTCGAACCTCAGAACTTGACTCCCCTCAACACTTAGAAATGCCCGCAGTGAACCATCTGCACACTACTATTACACAAGCCTTTAAGGAAGCAACTGAACATTTGAAACAAGCGAAAGAAAAATACAAGAAAATGCTGATCAGCATAGAAGTGATGCTCCACAATACCAGATTGGGGATCAAGTTTGGTTGGCCACAAAACACATACCTCTAAAGGGAACGCGGACCTTTAACCCTAGATATTTGGGACCTTACTCTATTAAGGCCATTATCAATCCGGTGGCCGTCAAATTGGAATTACCTGCTAGTATGCAAATTCACCCTATCTTCCATGTGTCACTTCTGAAGCCAGTACAACCTGGAACAAGACTAACCAAGCCCCCTGACCCCATCCTTATAGACGGGGAACCCGGATTTGAAGTTAAAAGTATCCTGGACTCCAAAATGGTTAAGTCAAAACTTTGTTATTTAATCGACTAGAAAGGTTAGGGACCACAAGAAAGGTCATGGGAACCTAGTGACCATGTTCATGCACCTCGGTTGGTGAGAAGATTCCACCAGAATTTCCCAGACAAACCAAGACCAAGGGGAAGAACGACTTTAGGAGGGACCTTGTGGGGAGTGCTGTCATGATGCCTACCCCCGGGCATCCAGACTAAGTACATCAACCCCAGAAGCAGGCATCATGTTACCCAGAGAAAGCCCAGCAACCCCTGTTAGGGGCTATATGGGTACAGTCCTGGCATCTATGGCGCCAGGCTCATATGGGGCATCAGTCCTGGCACCATAGGCGCCATGCTCATATGTTAAAACTTACCTGATGCAGACCATGCTGTAAGAGATCCAAGCCCATGTGAGGCTTGGAAGGGACTACTTTACCTAGGGACTATTTTGTTTCTCGGAAGTGGTTGTGGAGGAATACTTACCTGGAACTACTTTGGAGGATATTTAAACCACGCCCGAAGAGCAGCACACGCTTCGCGTTATTCTGCATCCTGCAGCGTAATGCTCACCGTGCCTGCAGTCAGCATCCAGCCTCTTGCCATGCCCGCCTCGAGTCCAGAACGCCTAGAAAGAAGGGAAAGAAGAAGAAAGGTTAGTACAAGAACATTAATGGATTTCTTACCTGATTCTGGATTCATCGCACCTTTGAACCAGAAACAGACTTTATTTTAAACACGTCGCATCGCCAGCAGCAGCGCCGCGCCATACTCACCGTTCCTCGCAGCATCTCTATGATCCGGCGCAGTCTCCATCATTATGTTGCCGCATTGCAGCACCTAAGGGAGACAAGAAAACAACAAGGTGAGCCGAGAGAACAAACAAGGACAATCTCTTGCCACCATATACTCACCTGATTTTACCGCCAGAGGTATTATTCACCAGCACGCCAAATCTTCTTACGCCGCACCTGTGAGAAAAGAGAAAGCAGCGAGTTAAACCTTGGCATCATTTAACAGACAGTGTGGGATAACACAGACTCTTACCTGAACGCTTTCAGCTGCCACAAGACGATCTTCTTTTGGGTCTAAGCTGCAAGATAAACAAAGGAAGTGGACAAGAGTGATTATTCAGACATTTTTGAACTGTTAAGAACTATATACTTACGGTCCTTCGCCAAGAGATTTGGAGCCAAGATTTGTCTAGCGCCCCTGCGTTCCTCATCATTCAAAACTATAAGGTGAGCTTTGTGAACGGGAATATCAGAGGTGATAAATGGGGACGCAGTGAGGGGCTATTACTCAAATCCACGGGAGGCGAATTCCCTTTCTCTGACTTTAGGAGCCTACTTCTACGGGTCAAGCAGACGAAGCTAGGTAGGCCAGTCCAGTCAGTCATCTCTGCACTACGCATCACGTTGGTGGAGACCGTGGCTGTCCAGTTCCGCTCGACACCCCTGTGGGAGCAAGGTGAGCGTAACAGTAACCCCGCCCACCTTGGCTCCGCCCCGCGCATTGCCCATCAGTCCTTTTCTCTGCTCGATCGGGGCCGGACGCACTTGCATCCTCAGAAGGTTTTCTTCCCTTTTTTCCTCTCTGGCTCTCGCTGGCGTTCGTTTACTAGTCTGTCTATGTCTTTCAAATTAGACTTTCCAGATTGTTCATCGTGTCACCGTCGCTTCGCGGGGGCGGATCCCCATCCTCTTTGTTTAGAGTGTTTGGGTCCGGAACACCGTTGGTACTCCTGTTTTTACTCTGACTCCCTTTCGGTCCGGGCACGTCAACGTCAGTTGGAGCGGTGGGAGGAGGTGTTCCGACGAACTCCTCCTTCGCATTTTCAGGCATTCATCGATGAGAAGAAAAAATGCCCGGTAAGTTCTTTACTTTTCAGAGCACTCCGACCTGGTGATACCTTTCCAGGTTCCTCTCGGTCCTGGAGGGGCGTTGATCGCTCTGTCACCGGGGTTCGCCCTGAGGTGCCCGTCGGGTCTAATAATTCTACCAGAGTTTTCTCCGAGGGTCTCCGTAAGGGGCCTCTGAACACCTCAGTACGCTCCGAGGCCCCTCCTGTGGGGGCTGTTTGTAGACCCTGTTCTACTGAGTCGGGGGGTTCCGTAGTTTGCACTGAGGCCTCTCTGTCGGCTTCCCTCAAAAACAAAACCGGGGTGCGCTCCGAGGCCTTGGCTGGGCTTGTAGTTACTGAACAGATGTTTGAGGCCCGCGCAGAAAAGGCTGTTACCGGGCCTGGGCCCGACGTCCCTCGTACAGAGGCTAAAGCTACCAACAGTTCTGAGAGGGCAGTCAAGGCTTTGTCGGTGAAAGCGCACCGTTCCCGCTCTTGTGGTGACACCAGATCTGTTGAGGGGGCAAAGAAGCAAAGTTCTTCTTTTACCGGCAGTGCCGAGGTCCTTCCTTCGAAGGCACAGTTGGCGGTTGGTATGTCACAAAAACATTCCAGGCCTCATAGTACCGGCTCGGCTGAGGTTCCTTATGTTAAGGCTGAGATTAAGACCCCTGATCCATCGACGGGGACCCCTGCCTCACTTCCTCACGTGCCACAGTTCCCCTCAGATGAGGACAAAATGGCACGCGTTCCCGCCACGGCAGCCATTTTAGGTGCTACCCCTACAACTACGCCATCGGCTTCTGGTGTAGGGCTCGGTCTCTTGGGTGAAACTAAGGTCCCTTGTGCGCATCCTTACCGGCCGGTTTATGATTGGAATGCCCGGATGCCTCTTCCACACAATGTTTCATTGCCCGCGGGGGCGCCTCCTTTGATTTATGTGGATATGTCGGTGGAGGGGCCGGTGTGGCACCCTTCCCCGTTACATCCCTGGATTTGTCCTCCTCATGAGAAGCCTCCTCAGGTCCCAAAACAATCTCCTGAGGATGCCTTTTTCAGTAAATTTCAAGCGCTTATGCGCACCGACCCCCTGAGGGAATATTTCAAAGGGCTTTTCAAGGAGATATGTCCACCGGCGTCTCGGGCTCCACCTGTTCCTCCGGTGGTTCCGCCGGCGCCTCCCTTGCCCGTGGTGCCCCCCTGCTCTCCCGCCTTTTCCTCCATTGTCCCCAGTGGACAAGGCAGTGCCTGACACGACTCAGCAGGATCCTGACCTGTCAGATGACCCTCAAGGTGATCAGGACAACAAGGACCTTCCCCGCTCTATCGGAGCCTTTCATGACCGGGTACTGGACATGATGAGTTTCTTAGATGTTCCGGTGCCCGAGGCACCCGCTCCACAGGTGGGCATGCTTTCTGGGGCGTTCACCCTGTCTCCCTTGGAGCGTACCGGCCTGTTCATGCAGAAGGACGTTCTGGCCGAGGTCCGAAGAGTCTGGGAAAAGCCACACTCGAGACTTTTTGTCAATAAAAAGATTGACACGAGGTACAGGCTGCATTCTTCGGAAGAGGTGGCCCTGTCGTCTTGTCCGCCTCCCTCCTCCGCAGTGGTGGCTGCGGCCACTTTGCAGTCCAGGCCTGCAGCATCTTCTTCCACGACGGCTACTCAGGTTCTGGGAAAG
The DNA here is from genome assembly GCF_040938575.1 of Ambystoma mexicanum. Lineage (NCBI taxonomy): Eukaryota > Metazoa > Chordata > Amphibia > Caudata > Ambystomatidae > Ambystoma > Ambystoma mexicanum. Next base: position 1,305,534,718 of record NC_090922.1, read on the forward strand.
GAGGACAAGCTCCTCGACTCCCTCGGGACGAAAATCTTTGCCAACTCGGCCTTGCAGCTCAGGCAGGCCAACGCCGAATTGATATTGGCGGGAGCTAACATGCGGATGTGAAAAGGTCTGTCGGAGTTTGAGGAGTACATCTCGGTCGAGAAGTTGGAGGACTTCAAAGGAGGCCTTTCCGATGCCAGGGTCTTGGCTCAGGATCTCCTGGAGGCTGTGGCTCACCACGTAGACACCTCGGCTTGGGGCCTGATGCTTGGGGTTGATACCTCACGGCAGGCGTGGCTGCATGCTACTACATTTCCTAAGGAAGTGCAAGACAAGGTGTTGGACCTTCCATTCGATGGTAAGGAGCTTTTCCATTCTACTACTGATGTAGAGCTCACCAGGACCAAGGATAGCACTCAGACGGCTAAATCATTGTCTGTTCTGGTCAAAGCTTCTTTCAAATCCCAGAGACCGTTGTCACAAAGTCGACCCTCCTCTGGTTTTAGGGGCTTCCTCGACTGCAAATCTCGCAGAGTGGATACTCCTGCGTGGAATAACCGCCGTAGACAACAACGCACGCATTTTTTCTCCTGCTCCTCAGCCTCCTCATCAGGTTCAGGTGGCACCGCCACTGATAAACCTGCCAAATGAGAGTTTTCCGCGCTCCCCGGTGGGAGGACGCATTGCGTCTCATTGGGAGGCGTGGCAGACCATCACAGAAGTCAGATGGGTCTTGTCAGTCGCTCGAGCGGGCTTCCGCTTGCCTTTACTCCCTACCCCACCCCTCAACCCTCCTTTTCAGCTGTCGGGCTCACCCTCCCTCAAGGCCGAAGTTCAGAAACTTCTGGACCTCAGAGCTGTGGAACCCGTTCCCCTTGGGGAGCGAGGGGAGGGCTTTTACTCCCGTCTGTTTATGGTGCCCAAACCCAACCAGGCTGGCCTGCGCACCATCCTAGACCTTTCCCAGTTCAATCTTTACCTACCCCAAGAGAAATTCAAGATGATCACGCCCAGCCAGATAAGCTCCTCTTTGCAGATGGGCGATTGGCTCAGTGTGGTGGATCGTCAGGATGCGTACATGCATATCCTGATTTGGAATCCACACAGGAGATACCTCCGCTTCTCTTTGGGAGAGGAGCACTTCCTGTTTTGGGTGTTTCCTTTTGGCCTCAGCTCGGCGCCGCGTGTCTTCACGAAGATGATGTCGGGGATTGCGGCCTATCTTCGTCTCCAGGGTATCCATGTGTATCCTTATTTGGATGACTGGCACTTACGCAGCCCTTGTCAGTTGGCAGCAGCGGGCAACCTCCAGTCTCTCCTTCAGCTCCTGTTCCATCTTGGGCTGTCAGTGAACTGGCGGAAATCCCCCATGACGGTCTCACAGGACCTGATCTTCCTGGGTTTTCGTTGGAACACGATAGACTGCAGAGTGTATCTGACCGGGGACAGAATGGCAGATCTGTTAGCCACATGTCAGATGTTTGCGCAGTCGGAGAGCATGTCGGCCTGGTGGTTCCAGAGGCTTCTGGGCCTCATGGCCTCGTGTGTACTGGCTCTTCCTCTTGCTCGTCTCAAAATGAGATGGACCCAGATGGCTCTTCGGAGTTCCTAGCGTCAGGCTGTGGACCCGGATTCCAAGCGGATAATGATTCCGGTTTCCATGAGAGTGGACCTGGACTGGTGGTCATCTCTCAGCAACCTGTCGGTGGGCGCAGGGTTTCAGGACCCAGCCCCCATGGTGACGATCACGACGGACTCCTCCCTTTTGGGGTGGGGTGCGACGTTAGATCTTCTTCAGGTCTCGGACCTCTGGTCGCCTCAGGACAAGCTCCTGCACATAAATCATTTGGAGCTTCTGGCGATCTTTCTGGCACTCAAGGCGTTCAGACCGCTCATTGTCAACAAGGTGGTCTGCATAAGAACGGACAATGTGGTATCAATGTATTACATAAACAAGCAAGGGGGAACAAAGTCTCCCCCCCTCGTGGACCTGTCCATCCAGATTTGGGAGTGGGCCGTGCTTCATGGTGTCTAGCTGCTTGCAGTGCACATCCCGAGCCAGCTGAATGTCACAGCGGATGCCCTCAGCCGGCGGACAGTGGTCAGCTACGAATGGGAGTTGAAGGCGGATGTCCTATCATGGATTTTCTCGCGTTGGAGCACACCGGAGGTGGACCTCTTTGCCATGGCGGTGAACAAGAAACTTCCTCAGAATGGCTCCAGAGGGGGGCTGGGAGCCTTCTCTCTGGGGGATGCTCTCGAGATTCCATGGCACAACATGAGAGCTTACGCCTTCCCGCCTCTGCCTCTAGTTCACCGTGCAATTTGGAAGTTGAAGAACTCTGTGAACTGTTCCCTTCTACTGATAGCCCCGTGGTGGCCGGCCAGGTTTTGGTTCTCAGAACTTCAACACCTGTCGGTGTATCCGCCGATCAGGTTACCAGTAACTCCCGATCTTCTTCACCAGGGGGAACAACAGATGTGGCACCCCACCCCACAATCGCTCAGCTTAGTAGCATGGTACCTGAGTTCAAGTCTTTAGAGCATCTGAGTTTGTCTACGGATAACATGCGCATTATCCAGGCAGCCAGGAAACCATCGACCAGATCTCAATACAGGAGTAAATGGCTCAGGTTCTGTCATTGGTGTTTGGAGAAGAAGTTGGATCCGAGGGTGGCCACGATTGACACGGTGCTGTCCTTCGTGTCCTCCCTAGCAGAGTCAGGGGTTCATGTTCTGTCATGCAGGACTTATCTCTCAGCAGTTCCCGCTTACCTTTCTACAGACCTTTGTTCTTATTCTCTAACTAATCTAGTGGTGAAGAGGCATTTTGCTGGCATGACACGCCTCTACCCTCCGGTTCGTAATCTGCACCCGCCATGGGACCTAAATGTAGTCCTGACGGTGCTGTGCCATAAACCCTTTGAATCAATGGCTACGGTAGACCTCAAGTACTTGTCTTGGAAAGTGTCCTTTCTGGTCGCTGTTACGTCAGCGAGGAGAGTGAGCGAGCTCCAGGCATTGTCGGTGGAGCATCCTTTCTTGGTCTTTCACAAGGACAAGGTAGTCCTTTGGACAAACCCGGCTTTTCTACCGAAGGTGGTGACCGAATTCCATCTGAATCAAATTTATGGTGCGCGGGCAATGGTAGTGTGGCCATCCACAAGTGACCCTCGAGCCCACTGCGAAAAGTTGGCATCTATGCCGAGAGGTGGCAGACAGCAAGCTTTGACCAGAACTAAAAACGTGGCAGCTACGCATTTGCATTAGGTATAAGATTCTATGTCAAGACTCGTAGGCTCAGATTATGCTCTGAACTTTCCTTTATTCTCGAGCAGCAAAGTATCAATAAACAATTATGAACAACATGAAACATAAAAAACTACAATTCCCAAAACTTGCAGTGAATTTGTAGTCCGTTTTTCATAAGCTCACAAAACCATGTAATTTTTCCAGTCCAATCACCTCGCTATCTCCTATAAACACTGCTTAAACCACAGTCCTTCCTCTTTCTTTGCTGCTCGAGCAGCCGAGATAAGTAACTTGCTTATTATCAAAATATGATGGCTCATTATGAGTGAATGTTTATAGCGTTTATTATGCATGTATGCACGCGCGTAGATAGTGTATGACAAAACACGCAGCGCGGCAGGGATCATTGGCGGAACATATCCGCATAGGAGTGGACGCAACAGGATTTTCGTTCCGGCGTCTTATCTCGCCTAGTTAGGAGGCACTGTGGAACGTTCACAACGGCGCGACGGGACTTTTCGGTTCCGGCGCCATTGCGAACATTGATAGATAGAGATCAGGAATAATTTCAAGTTACGAGCGTCTGATAAAAGGACAAACTTACTTCTTTATCAGCGAGTGACAGCCTTTGCTAAACGCATACTTCACGGGGGTATAGAGCAAAGCGAAGCTCTATCACAGCACTGCAGATGCCCTCTGGTGGCCGAAAGCAGCACTGCAAGCTTGATTAACCATTGCTGCACTTCAAAGTAAGTGACAGGCTCAATCCCAAGTGAAACTACGAGCAGACCCCTCATCAACTGCCTGTTTTAGGAGGTAATACCTTTTAAAGTATTGAATACTAATTAACTCTCTCAATGAGACGGGCTGAGTCCCAGGAAAAAATATATTACCAGAGACCTGCCTAGCTACGAACAAAAGATAAGCAAATTGACGGGGGCAACCCAAGAAAACTGTGCATTAATTACACAGCACAATTTTAAGATGAGTGGTTACTCTGATGACTCTGAGGAACCGCATGTTAGCGGTCTACGCTTGAGTGAAGCGGTGCAGAGGATGAATAGTGCCGAAAAACCCCATAGAGAAAGGGGCATAATGCAGGACCTGGCTGCTTTGTCGGAGCAGAAGAAAGCATGCAGGGATAGAGGGGGTAGAAAGAAAAAGACCTGCAGGGATCGTAGCTCCCAGACCCCTCCGGGTTTAACACGCAGGTCCAGAGCGGACAAGAGAAAGGCGAGGTCTCATGAGAGACATAACATCAGTTCAAGCGAATCAGCTGATGAATACTGCAGAAGCAGTTCTATATCTGACGAATATAGTACGTCAGAACTCCTCAGAAAACGAAGAGTGGGAGCCTATGGAAAAAAAAGGCATGAGGGAAGACGATGAGTCCCATAAGGACAAATTTGACCCGGACGAATTGGTGCACCCAAGGTGTGAACCCCACGAAAGAATTTCAGAATATATGAAGAAGAGCCTGAGAACACCCCTGAGCAAGCAGACTAGAAACAAATTAAGAGCTGAATGCCCCAGGCCTAGAGTGCCGGACGGGGTGGCTGATACCCCAGATTTCGACAAGAGAATAATCACGTTCCTGGGGAGATATGGCAGGGACATGAAGAAAGGAATCGACAGATCCTGGAGATCCTGTCAGGATAAACTGTTAGACATGCTGGGTCCTATCACTAGGATATGGCAACTCGCTGAAGAACCCAAGGTGAAGAAGGAACCCATCGATCCGGAGATAGTGGTTGGATGGGCGCAGAGAACCCTATGCCTGATGGGGAATGCCAACACGGCGTTGGCAACAGAAAGGGGGAGATACATACTAATGAAGTTGGACTCTAGACTGGGAGAGCTGGCTTCTTCTGAGTTAGCAGCAGCAGCGAAAGGCAAACTGTTTGGGGATCTATTCATAAAAGATATTGCAAAGTACGCCAACACGTATGCGTCCATGGACAAGGCGCAATCATCCCTTAAGAACATCTTTGGAAGAACATTTTTTGACAGGGCTGGAGGAGGAAAGGGCCGCTCGTCCAGCCGTTATCAATGCAGAAGGTCCTATAATGACAGAGTCAACTGGAAGCAAGAGGACCGGAGGTCGAACCCTTTCTTCCCTTCCAGAGGAAGAAGCAGGGGTAGAGGCTGAAGAGGAAACAGTAGACAGCAACACCAGAATCCAGAATAACACACGTGAGAGATATAAAAGCGCTGGCAGAAAACTCTACCAGTAGGAGGGAGAGTGAAGGTGCATGTAGACAAATGGGAGGAGATATCCTCAAATGCATGGGTGATCCAGACAGTTCGAGGTTTTCAATTAGAATTTTGGCAGGAACCGTCGCAGGTAACCACACCAAGGCAGATAAGGTTCAGCAAACAAGACGAGGATCTGTTAGACAGAGAAGCAGAATTACTCAATCAATCAGCCCAGCCTCAGAAGGACAGGGAGGTTTCATAAGCAACCTGTTTTTAGTGAAAGGCAAACACAAGGTAGGATCAGTAATAAATCTGAAGGGTCTGAACTATTTTCTAATATACAGACACTTCAAAATGGAAGCGATTCACCTTTTAAGGGACAGCCTACAGAGAGGGTTTTGGTTAGCACGGATAGACCTCAAGATGCATATCTAACGATTCCGATTCAACAGAATCAGAGGAAGCTGTTACAATTCCTCTGGAAAGGACAGAAGTGGGAGTTCAAATGTCTTCCGTTTGGTCTGGCTTCAGCTCCATGGTGCTTCACCAAACTATTGAAACTGGTAGTAAGTCACCTCAGAGAACAGAGAATCAGAATGATTATTTACCTGGATGACATTTGTCTGATGTGCCAGTAGAGAGATTCTTGTAGAACAGATTTGGAAAACACCAGATTTATTGCAACAACTAGGATTTCTAATAAATTGGGAAAAGTCAGAATTAGAACCAGCACAGGAGATGGAATTTCTAGGTTTCATCTTAGAGACAGCTCAGGGTTCACTCAGACTACCCTTGGGAAAGGTGAATTCCATAAAGAAAGAAATAAAGAGGCCAACAGGGGGCGCGCAGGTAATGGCAGCCTGAGCGCAGTTCTCCTGCCGAAGCTGGGCCATCGAAGGTGATTGAGCGCCCCCCGGACCCTCCCGGTGCCTACATAGTGCGGGATTGGCTGGCGGACCCCACCGTGTCTCCTTTGCCCGAAAGAGCGGACTTCGGGGGCTGCGGAACGACGGAGCACGGGCTTTCGCGGCCCGAGGAGACGGAGAGAGGGAAGGCCTGGAGGGAGGATCCCTCGGCCACGGCCCCGAAGGAGGAGGTGCTGTCCAGTGAGGCGGGGGACTCCCGCCGGAGTGTCGAGTCCCCGCTGCGGCCCACCGCCCATCCCCGCGGAGGGAACGAGTGAGAGGAACAATGGCCCCGGAGCAGAACGTGAGCTCCGGATGCCCCGCCCCCATCTGGGGTGTGTAGGAGGATGGGATCCTCGTGCTGCGCCTGGTCTGGGTTCCCGGATCTAGGGGATGCAGGCGCTGGCTCCCCATACCCCCCAGGGCCCGGAGGGGTGACTTGGTAGAGGCGAGGCGGACCAGAAGTGGAGCCCCTCTGCGCTTTTCTTCGGCAGCAAACCCAGGCGGCAGCGGCCCCATGACCACAGCCCCCCAACCCTGAGCAGGCGCAGCACACGTCACTGAGAGCTCACCCAGGGCCTTTGCAACATGGCCGGGCCTGCGACACGGCGGCCCCCGAGGGGGGAGAGCGGCCCCCCTCCCCCTCTGCAGAGGGGCTTCAGGGCTTCTGCGGCCAGGGTGAGGACAGACAACGACTGTACACACCGGAGACCCGTGGGCTCTCACGTCATGACCCGCACCCACAGGGCCCCCTACTCCCAGGAGACTGGGGAGCCACTCCGCCCCGCCGATGCAGAAGAATCGCAGGGAGAGAAGGCCTCACTTGGAGCTTGATTTGATTAGGTGGAGGCCCCTGTGCTAGCTCGCAGGGCGTGTGCCCGCCTACAGTCACCCAGGACTCAGCTGACCTAGGAGATAGACCCGGGTGTGTGGCCCCCACCCGGACCTGGTGGGGCGTGTGCCCGCCCGGAGGGCCACCCCAGTGGGGGTCTCCTCCCGCCTAATGGGTTCACCTGCGGATCCCATTCCGGCCGCCGCCACTTGGTCCCGAGGGGCAATCTCTTCAGCCCTGGGCCAGTGGTGGACAACATAGTGGTTGTACGAATTACTCGAATGAACTGGCGGGAGGCCCTGCAAGCTTTTCGTTACGAGGGGGCCGGAGACAATACTGAGGTCCTTGTCCACTTTGGGAACATGGCCCACTCTGAAGCCCCGACACAATCTACAACAGCAATGGAGAGGGGCTTTGCCTCCATCCTTCAGGAGATCCGGGACATGCGATCCGATATAGCGCAGAAACTTGAGAAAATGGACCACAGGGTGGATAGGGTGGAGGTCAGGCTTCTGCAAGTGGAGACCAATCAGTCAACTTCAGCTACCCAGGAGGTGAAAATGGATATGCGGCTGGCGGCCCTGGAAAAGAGGGACGAGGAGAGGGCCAGGCAGATGGACGACTATGAAAATAGGGAGAGGAGGAACAATCTTAGATTTTTCGGGATTCCTGAAGCGGAGGGAGAAACGGAGAGAGACTTAATCCGTGTGGTGAGAGACATAATTACCCTCCTGTTCGCTGAAGAGATGACCAGGAGCTTACATTTGATCGGGTGCACAGGGCGGGTGGAAGAACGGGGGCCCCCGGTCAGTCCTCGCCCGATTTCACTATTACACGGAAAAGGCAAAGGTACTGGAGGAGGCAAGGAAAGGGGGAGTGATCACCCACAATAACGGAGAAATCTCAATGTTTGAAGACCTCACCGCCAACACCTCGGCGAAATGTAGAATGTGCCGCCCCCTGACACAACTACTAAAAGACAAAGGCGTGCGTTACAGATGGGGGTACCCATTCTCCTTGACTTTCGAATATATGGGCCAACGGGCGACGCTAATTACAGAAGAAGATATCAAGGGGGCCATTCAGGACTACGTGACGGAGCCAACCCCCAGAAGAGGCCCACAGTGCCCGGCAGCGACCGGAGAGGGGGCCTTAGGCCTGTCGGGGGCCAGGAGAAGGAAAACCAGTTTGAGGAAATACAAGAAGCGGAACACCTCACCGTCCGTGAGGGAAGGGGAACGTAACGATTCAGAGGATTGACGATCGGGGTGACCTGACCACTTGTAGGTCGGGATCAGAAGTGATGAAGGTTTAACCGAATAATGATTCCCCCTGCACAGTAAGTAAGGTGGGGGCGACTGAGGGGACGGAACAGAGGGGGGGGCTCACAATAACAAGCTTTGCAATGCGGGCCTGGCCGAGGAGGGTAGTCTGGTGGTCCGGCCTAATGCCAGGAATGGCAGAACTAAGTGGCTGGATGCCGGGTAGGGGGGTGGGGGTTCTCGAGTTAGTTGGGGGTTTTCTGTTGGGGAGTGGGATTGGGGAAAAGTTGGGGAAAGGTCTGAAAAGTGTCCAACCGGTGAGACGGGGGGAGCGAGAAGGGAGCAGTGATGCGAAGCTGGTGACAAAAAGAGCGGGATACTTAGACTATGGCTGATGGCCAGCCTGCCCTGGGAGTGGGTACCCTGAACGTCCGGGGCTTGAACACCCCCATCAAGAGGTCCCTCCCTTGCAGAGAATTCAGGAGGGCAAAGCTGGATCTGCTTTTTTTGCAAGAGACACACTGGGAGCGGGTTAAGGAACCCAAAATGAGAGGGGGTGGAATTGGAGAGGTCTTCCATGCATCCCACAAGGTGAAGAAAAGAGGGGTGGCCATCCTGGTTGCTAGGGGCGTCAGCTTCACTAGTGAAGCCACTCTGCAATACCCCGAGGGCCGCTACTTGTTGGTGAGGGGCTCCTTACAAGGCACCCCCCTGACCCTGGCAGTGGTGTACGGACCGAATGAAGGCCAAGCCCAATTCTGGGAAGAGGTGAGAGAGAGGCTCAAACCATTTGTGCAAGGCACAGTGGTGGTACTGGACCCATCCGTAGACAGGAAGCGGGTAGCCCCCCAGAGCTCCAGACCAGCGGACGAGGCCATGGCGCGAATCTTTCAGAGGGTGAACGATGATCTGGGCCTGGTGGACACAATCTCGTCCCCCAGAGCAGGAGTCCCCTCGTTCTCCTACTACTCGGCCATCAACGCCTCATTCTCGAGGATAGATTACATCCTGGTGGACGAAACCCTCCGCCCGTACGTCTCAGGCTATAGGGTTGACCCTGTCCCCTGGTCGGACCATGATATGGTTGGGGTCACCATATCGTGGGGATGGCGTAATGAACGCAGAGGCCGTTGGAAATGTAATGATGCCTTATTAAAGGACGAGGTCCACACCCAAGAAGTTGTAGATGCCATAACAGAATTCTTTGAGCTCAGCGAAAATGGGGAAGTGGGCACACACACGCTCTGGGACGCCTTTAAGGCAACTTTACGGGGAGTCCTCATCCAAAAAGGTGACCGCCCTGGAGGATTACAGGCTCCAGCTAAAAGACTTACTCCTCCACAAAACAGAGAGAAGTCTCCAGATGGTCAAGCAAAAATACTATGATAAAGGGGACAAAGCGGATAGGATCCTAGCCTGGAAGTTGAGGGAGGTCCAGAGGAGCAGAATGGTTAAGGAAGTGAGGAACACCCAGGGGGCCCTTGGTTATGACTCTTCCCATATTGGAGATGCTTTCCGCCAATGCTATGAGACACTATATTCGTCCGAATATGATGGGGGAGTTGCCCCGATAGAAGATTTTCTGAACTCAATCCAACTCCATGCCTTGTCAAGGGAGATGGCGGAGGGGTTGGAGGGCCCGGTGACCCGAGGAGGAGGTGGATAGGGTGATTAGCAGGATGAAGGTGGGAACATCCCCCGGGGAACCTAGCTTTACTGTCTATTTTTATAAGAGATTCCGCTCCTCCCTAATCCCATACCTAGTGAGGGTTTTGTACTCGGTGCTGGATGGGGGCATCCTCCCCGAATCTATGATGGGGGCCATAATAGCAGTGCTACCCAAAGAAGGGAAAGACCCCGCAGAATGTTCCTCCTACCGCCCCCTATCGTTGCTAAACATCGATGTCAAGATCCTGGCCAAGGTGGTGGGGAGGTGGGTGGAGGGAATAATGCCGAAGCTTGTCCACGGGGACCAGGTGGGCTTCATCAGGGGAAGGCAGGGGTCAGATAACATTCGCAAGACCATAGACCTGTTCCACTTCGCCCAATAGTCGGAGCTCGATTCATGTGTCCTCTCCTTAGATTCGGAGAAAGCCTTCGACAGGGTTGAATGGAGATACATGGAACTTCTTCTCCGAAAAATAGGCTTTGGGGCCCACATCATGAGCTGGGTAACTGCTCTCTATAGAGCACCTATGGCAAGGGTCCAAGTGAACGGGAAGCTGACCGATACATTCCCCCTCTCCCGAGGGACAAGGCAGGGGTGCCCACTATCCCCTCTGATATACGTCCTCACGATAGAAGCATTAGCTATAGCGATCAGAGCACATCCAGAAATTAAGGGGATCAGAAGAGGGGAGGTGGAATTTAAGCTCTCCCTATTTGCAGACGACATCCTAGCCTACCTGGTAGACCCTGGCACCTCGTCCCCCCCCCCTTGTTGGACCTGGTGGCCACGTTTGGGCGCTTCTCGGGCCTGAAAGTCAACGCCTCGAAGTCAATCCTGCTCCCAATGAGGTCCCGGGACCCAGTGCTAGACCCCCTAGATAGATTTCACGGGATTGCAATGGGGAAGGCTGCAATACTTTACCTGGGTGTTCGCCTCACAAGGGACTTAACAAAACTGGCCACCACCAACTATGACCCCATAATGGCAGGGATCACATCTGACCTGAGGAGGTGGGGTAAGATGATCCTTTCATGGTATGGCAGGATGATAGCAGTAAAGATGAACATACTACACGGCTTCTATACCTTTTCACAGCACTCCCAACCAGCGTCCCGGAGCAGACTTTTAGAGTTCTACGGAACGCAATTGGAGACTTTATATGGCAGGGGAAAACCCTGAGGACCGGGAGGGCCACCCTGACGCTGCCAAGGGAGGAGGGAGGATTTGGGTTACCAGATTTCCACTTGTATTTCCACGCCGCCCAGCTGTGTGTCCTCCTGGAACACATGAAAGAAGGGATGGGGACGTATTGGTCATACTAGGAGGATATGGATACTCACCCTCTGAAGGTCCGCGACCTCTTGTGGGCTCCACGTAAAGCGATCCCGGGTCATCTGAAAACCCACCCGACTCTGGTGGTTCTTTGGGACATTTGGAAAGAAGGGCCCCAGACGGCGTACCTCACTACATGGCCGTCTCCGATGACCTCCCTCTGGGGCCACCGCCTCAATCTGGGTAGTAAAGGGTTTCGGCACTTCCTGCTTGCCGCTCTTTTTCACCACTTAGCATGCCCCGCCCACCTGGTGCCGTCCTGCTTCCCGCTCTTTTTCACCACTTAGCAAGCCACGCCCACCTGGTGCCTTCCTTCACCATCACTGTCTTGTGGCCAATGCTGGATTTGGTTTTATGGTTTTCATTCACGGTGCGTCACTCTTTCTCAACTCTCATGCTGGATTTCCTTTGCATCTTGTACTCATGGTGGCCCTGAATCATGCTGTTCCCATCTTCATCTTGTATCCTGGCTTGCGACATTATGTGTTACTACTGACTTTTGCAATTGTATTCGCTCTCCACTCTTGCTTCTCCACTCTTTTTGACTCTTTCCTCTCCTCCTTTCCCTTCTCCCTTTTCCTATCTTCTCCCCTTATTTTCTTCTATGCACTTTATCAGAATTGTCCCTGGACCTAATATGATAGAAACCTCGTCTGTATCCTCCACCCTCCCATTACTGTTTTTTTCCTCCCCACAACCCCTCCAGCACTATCTGAAATGTCGTCAGGCCTAGTATGATAGTCGCTTGTTTTGTTCCTCCCTTCCCTTTCTGCACCCCTCTCCCTCACCTTTTGTTTTTCTCCAGCTCTACCAGAAATGTCGTCATGCCTAGTACGGTAGTCGCCTGTCTGTTTCCATTTCCTTCCCACTCTCCCCCTCCCTTCCTAATCTATGTCTTAGCTCTTGCACTATCTGAAATGTCGTCAGGCCGAGTACGATAATTAATTTCACATCCTTACTGTTCATGGCCTGTAAGTATGTGGTTGTATTTTCCCTTGTTCCCTCCCTTGCCTTGAAGCGCTTTGAAACACATTGTGTATAGGCGCTATATAAATAAATGATCATATCATATCACTCCCAGACCTGGTTGGACAAGGGAATGGAATGGGCAGGGTAGATGTTCAAGGAGGGCGAATTTCTGTCTCGGTCAGGGATCCCTATCCATTTTTGAATATCTCCGCCTTAAGGGTATCCTATGTGACCAGTCATGGGGCTCCAATCTGAGCAGACAGTTAACTCCCTTTGAGAAGTTCCTAGACACAGCGACCTCGAGGAAGGGAGCGGTATCTAGCATGTACAAAATCCTAAACATGTATGACCTCCAGGGAAGGAGGAGCTTCCGCAAGTTCTGGAATGATCTGGCGGGAGAGGAGATTTCAGAGGACTCCTGGACAATAATATTCAAAATTGCCTTTCACAGGAACCTATTCACCTCGGACATGGAACACAACTTCAGGATTTTGCAGGGGTGGCATAGGGACCCGGTGAAACTATCAAGGATGTTCCCGGGGGTGTCCCCAAGGTGCCCGAGGGGGTGCGGACAGGCTGGCTTCAGGAGCCACATGTGGTGGCATTGTCCGAAAGACCAAGACTTCTAGGGGTTAGTGAGGGGCTGGATGGCGGAAGTGATAGAGGAACTCCTACCACTAAACCCTCTAACGATGCTGGCGGGCCTCCCCCCGGAGGAAACGGAAGTACACCGATACCCAAGGATGTGGGAGACAATACTGCGAGCGGGCAGAGTAGCCCTCGCACAGAAATGGAAAAGCCTGGAGGCCCCTTCCAAGGAAGATTGGCTGAAAAAGGTGAAAAACATGTTTTTGATTGACAAACTGACTGCCATGGTAAACAATGACACTGGCTCGTTCCTCAAGAACTGGTATGGAGTGCAACAATCCTGGGGATGGGAGATGCATTGAATTCTAGGCATGATCCCTGCCTTGAGCGGGGCGGGTCTGGCTACGGGATGTGTGGCAATTGACTGGGGGGGCCCACGACCTGGGGAGAGAACGTTAAAAGTCTCCCGAGACAACAGCCCTAGTCTGGACACGGGGTTGGGGGTGTGGGTCTCAGTTGGGGTGGAGGGGTAGGTGGGTGATGGGGGTTTGGGGTTGTTCAATTTTTTTTCAATATAAAATGTGAATAAAAATTAAAGTTAAAAAAAAAAGAAAGAAATAAAGAGTATGATGACAAGACAGGTAATTTCTTTGAGGGTGATAGCGACACTGGTAGGTTGTCTGTCATCGTCGATACAGGCAATCTTTCTAGGACCTCTGCACTACAGAGCATTACAGAGATTGAAGATGGATCACCTCAAGAAGGGTCTATTTTACGAACAGAAAGTGCCCATATCTCAAGAAGTGAGAACGGAGCTGGAATGGTGGTATTGCCACATGGAGGCATGGAATGGCAGGGCGATATTTGGCTCCTCCCCGGACCTGGTAATAGAATCGGATGCCAGTCGATGGGGATGGGGCACCAGATGTGGCGATCAATCGACCGGGGGGAGATGCTTGAGCGAGGAATTGGAATTACCCATCAATTGCCTCGAACTTCTAGCAGGATCCTTCGCAGTCCGCTGTTGGACACAGCAAAGAGTGAAATGTGCCATTCTACTAAAGATGGACAATGTCTCGGCAGTCAGATACATAAATCGACTGGGCAGGACGAGATCCAGGATGCTGGCAGAGATAGCCAAGGAGTTTTGGCAACTATGCCTCCAGAGGGGAATCAGTGTGAAGGCAGAACAACTGCCGGGAGAATTCAACCAGGTGGCGGACTGGAATTCGAGATACATGAGAGACTCCAGTGATTGGCAGCTGGACAACTCAGTATTTCAGGAGGTCATGCATCGGAGAAGTCTGTGTTGGACGGATTTGTTTGTGTCGGGATTGAACAGGAAGAGCTCCAGATTTTACAGCTGGAGACCAGAAGCGACGGCGACAGATGCCTTTCCCCTGGTATGGGGACCAGCGAAGGAATACGCTTTCCCTCCGTTCGCCATGATAGCACGCACTTTGGCGCAGGTTAGGAGACAGGAAACAACAGTAGTTTTAGTAACACCTGATTGGAGAGGTGAAGCATGGTTCCCGGACCTGCTGAAGATGCCGTACGATTTTCCAATCCTGTTGCCACTCAGAGAGGGCATAATATCAAATGCAATAGGAGAAATGCACCCACTGTTACAACCAGGGACCTTGAACATGATAGCATGGGCGATTTCAGGAAGGCCTGGGCCAAGCTAGGACTTTCGGGGACGGCTCAAGAATGTATCAAAGAGTCATGGGCCCCAGCAACTGGGAAGGCATACAGAGTGGCATGGTGAAGATGGAATAATTGGTGTATGGAGAGAGAAGTTAATTCCATACGAATTTATGTAATTCACATAGTGAATTTTCTGGCAGCGCAGGCAGCTCAGGCTAAAGTTTACAGAACCATTAACAATTACAGATCTGCAATATCGGCAGGTCATGAGTACATTAAGGGAAGACCAGTGGGAGTACATCCTTTAATATGCAGATTACTGAAAGGTGTCAAGTGCGTGAGACCACCAGCTCCTAGATATTCGCATCTTTGGGACGTGAGTGTGGTATTGAGGATGTTTGAGACCTGGCCGGACAATGAGAATCTTTCTAGGAAAGCTCTATGGGTGTCATGCATCATGTCCACACGGCCGCTAGACTCCCCGCAACACGCCCCACAGCACGTCCAATCCCAACATCCGGTACACATGTACGACGGGTGCCGCATGAGCAGCTTGGGGTCCATACCTTACATCACAGCAGAAGTCACATTCGGTCCCGGTTGTATCCATTTCTGCATTGGCAACTGCTGTGGCGCTTTGGGTCAGGCAGAGTCAGGCGGTCACGCTCACTTCCGGATCACGTGACAAGGAGTTGCTGATCACGTGCTTCTGTTTTGGGTCACGTGACTAGGAAACAAACGGTATAAAAGCAGTTCCCGCGACCACACATCGCTTCACAGCTGTTCTTCACGACTCTGTTGGCGTTTGCTCTTCAATCTTGATTCTTGGATTACTCGAACTCGGACCTCGAACTACGGACTTCCTTTGGCTTTCCCTTCAGATTTTGCACTTTTTCTTGTGGATATTTTGCTGTTTTTTTACCTCAGGACTTTTATACAGGACTTCATTTGGTTATTCCCAGTATTGATTTGTACTTCTCACGAACTTGCGTATAATCACGTCTTCCAGGGCAACAACTGCAGGTGGGCCCAGCATCTGGTGACTACTCCGATCACCATCCCAAGTCACCATTAACGTCATCTGAAGGTGCTCCTCACGCACCGCCACATAGCTGTATCTCAGGACCCTGTGTGGTGAGCAGCAACCTTATTACTACACTTTGGTAAGCTTCTTCCTGGACAGTACTAGTCTGTTCTGTATACTGCAACTGTGATTGGTTGTGCTAATAATTGTTTGCCTTACAGCGGCCTTGGGGTTTCCAGTACTACGTGCTACGTGATTCCGGCGTTCCAGCATCTCCCACCTGTGGCCTCAAGGATCACACAGAGAGTCATATTATCTCTCCCTGTGGGGTACTTGGGGACAGAGGCCCCTCTAATCTTCATGACAATCAAGTCTCGACAATGGGCTAAATTAACTACTCTGGTATGTTTAATTTCATGCAAAAGAGTGTCAGATGCCAAGGCGTTAGAGACAAACAGGAAATCTTTCTCGCCTACGGGGGTAATATTTTACATTGAGAAAAGGACAAAAACAAATATTAAAACTGTAGAGTACATGTCATTCCCAGATAAGCCCAGGTTATGTCCTGTTAGGTGTTTGAAAGTTTATGAGAATATGGCAAATATGGTGAGGGCCATTGAGGAATGTCAATTGCTGATAGCTATCAGAAAACCTTTTAAAGTGGTGACTTCGGCCACATTGGCTAGATGGGTGAGATGGTGCATGGCAGAGGCAGGCATAGACATAGGACAGTTTGGAGCTCATTTGACTAGAGATACTATGGCGTCGTCAGCCTTTATGTCAGGAGCCCACCTGGAAGATATTTTGAAGGCGGCAGACTATCGTTGGTGGTAAGTAAGCTTTAAACTAACATAATCTGAGCCTCCGAGTCTTGCTATAGAATACAGATTTTCCATACATTTGTTACAGGAAATCATGATTCTATTAAAGTCTCTGAGGCGAAAGATTATTCCACCAATTCAATCGCTACAGTGAATGAATGTAATGTCAATATGGTTTTGAAGAGTAATATCATTTTGGAAATGGTAATGTAATGTAATGTGGTTATTAACCCGTTCAGGAGGAGATAAGTCATGGTATATACATTTTTTTGACAGAAGCAGAGGAGAAGACCATGACACTGCAAAGTGGGAACAAAGATTAAGATGTGGGTTGGAGCTTAAGTTTTAAGTTGTTCCATCAGCAGCAGAAAGAAGGAGGACTGTTCTTTAAGCAGTGTTTATAGGATATAGGGAGATATGATTGGACTGGAAAAATCACATGGTTTTGTGAGCTTATGAAAAACGGGCTACAAATTCACTGCAAGTTTTGGGAATTGTAGTTTTTGTTTAATGTTTTTCATAGTTCTTTATTGATACTTTGCTGCTGGAGAAGTAAAGTTCAGAGCATAATCGTTTGCATCCTAGTCTTTAATAGAATCATGACTTTCTGTAATGAATATATGGAAAATCTGTACTGTCGGCGTTACGAAATGAATCATCTAACATTAACTTAATAGCCAAATGTTTCATTTGAGCGTCCTTGTTCGTAATTTTGGCTACTGCCGAAAAATGATAATGTTGCAGGGTTAAAATGAGTTTGTTGTCACATAGTTGGTATTCCAGGAATTCAAAGCATGCAAGACTACCGTCATACCGACGCTTTCCGATTTCAAAGAGTTGAGTCCGCCCTCTCTGGCCTGAACGCAGACATTTCCAAGATGGCCCTGAGTGTGGTGCCAAGGAGGACAGGCAAACGCTGTAAATAAAACGCGGAGAGTCCTTTTTTTGTTTCACTGGATACCTGATTGGCTCTTTGCCCACTGTCACATCACATCCTCCTTCAGCCGCAGCTGGAATGCCTCCGTCAGCACATCAGCACTACAGATAGTCGTAGCTGAACTCTGTAGAGTGTGGTCCAGGGCACATTTTCAGTGCAGCCCCACTGCTACTTCCATGCCTCATCCCTCCGCGTCACGCACTCATCTGAACTGCATTCGGCGGCAGGACAGAGGGTGAACACCGGCGGATCCTGGTAAGATAGTGTATAAACCACTCTGTCAACCATAGCCAATACACCTTACCTACGCTAGTTTGAGAGAGACATCATTCCCGCAGAGAAGAGGTCACCCATCTGCTGAGAGCACCAATTAATAGTGCCTGTCCGGAAGTTGGTTTCCCCTCCTCGCCTGTGGAGACCTAGGGTGAGGGACTGGGAGACCCCATCCTGAGAAAGCACAGCTTAAGCGAGAGGCACCATCTGGAGAACTCCGCTGTAAGCAAACATCTGGAGATCTAGGTAAAATAAAACATACATGTTGCTTCAAAGTGCAAGGAGCACACGGATAAGAGTGAACTGTTACCTGACCCCCCTTATGCAAACACTCATCTGAAGGAAATCTGATCTCTGCTTGCAGGAAGGCAACTCCACCCCCCCAACACATCCTCGATGGACAGCAGAGCACCAGAGTATCCCTAAAAGTGCTGGCTTTTTTTTAAATTATGGATGTGGAGTCGAACAATGCTGGAATGGACTCTAACCTTTTACGTTACTTCCGTAGTTTGGTTATGCCAGCAATTGGCACTTTTCAGTATCCCTCTATCAAACGTTCTCCTATTTATTTTCCACGTGTCAAAGAAACAGCAACCCGTTGTACATTTATATAAGTTTCACTTGTCAACTTGGGGTTCACTGGCTACTTAAATTGAAACATGTTGCTACTTTATAATCTCGCCACTATTTTGGCCTCAAGTAAGCCGTCTGTCCTTTCGCCTCTAGATTTCTCTTTCTCATTCAACTGAAGAAAACGCATCTTATTGCCATGGCTACAAAACCAAAGGGTGCATGCACTGTGAGGACGCTTGTTTGATGTAAAGTATCCTTCAATCACATAGGCATTCAGACCCTCCTCATGCTCCATAATTCTGATGGACCCAAGTTTGAGTTCTTTTCACCGTGCCTGCTATGATAATTAATCAAAATAATATTAATAACTAAGTGAATTGCTGATACAAAGGCATTTACTGGCATCAGTTATAGTATAACTTGCAGTTAATCACCTTAGTGAACTTTACAACCCAACGGTAATATCCCCTTCTGTAACTGGTAGTATTTTGCCAACAGTGGTAATATGCAATTACTGCCAGCTGTATTCATACCAACCTTGCCTTTTGTGAGGCCCTACTTGTTTAGGCAGGTTCAGCCCATCTCTGTTGGCAGCTTAAACTATCCATGTGTCGCCTTCAGGCCAGTCTATAATTTCGTGAACACTATAGGTGCAGCATTGATGAAAGGGTGGGGGAGTAGTATATGCTACTAAGAGAAAACTGTATTTATTTTTATTTATTTATGCATTTGTAATGCGCCGAAAGCCTGCAGGCATCAGGGCGCAGTAACATAAAACCAGGGACAAAGACGGACATAGACATAGAGGTCCCGCAACACTGTAGTAAATAGAAATTACTTGAATAGGTTTGTCTTAAGGAGTTTCCCGAAAATTCTATAGTTTGGTTCTAGGCGAATAGCCAGTGGCAGCTTGTTCCGCACTGGAAACTATTTCTCGGCACCGGTCGCTCGATTGGCCAGTGGCACCTGTAGCCTGCCATGCACTTCAGACCTCAATGACCTATTGGGTGTGTATCTTTTGAACTTATTCCTGAGGTACACTGGTTCCACGCCATGTAGGAATCTATACACTAGTGTCATAGCTTTAAAAAGGATACTATCCTCAATCCTGAGCCAATGTAGTGCCCTCCCTTCCTTCGGTCACATGGTCTCTTCGGTTGATCCCTTTTACCACAAGTACCGTGTTGTTCTCCATTATCTGGCATCTTTCAATGCCTTTTTGAGTGGCACCCAACATCAATGAATTGCCGTAGTCCAAACGTGACAAAATAATGGCAATGGTTGCTGAGTTCTTCTCACTTAGGTGGGGGCGGATGGCTCGCAGGAGACGCAAGTAATAAATGTTGTTTTTATGGAGGTAGTTCACCTGAGCCTCTAGGCCCAAGGACGCCTGCATCATCATCCCTAGAGTTTTAACCTGAGCAACTACCTTAATAGCCGAGTCTTTGATTGGAAATGACTCAGATTCTACTCCTAACTTGGCTCTTGCTTGACGTGAGCCAAATATCATCAGCTCGGTTTTTTGCTGTTCAGGCACATCCAATGTCCCACCATCCACTTGCCAATGATATCGTAGATTGCCATGATCTTAGCCATGCCTGTTTGATAGAACCCTTCTAACTCCAGCACCAACTGTGTATTGTCGGTGTTTAACTAAGTACAACAGATACCACTAGTGTTAATTCTTGGCCCTTTTGTTTATCCACCTCATATTTGTTCTGTTATTGTACTTTATATTGTGCACCGCTGCCATTTTCATGGTCTCGATGGTGCTCTGCCGGATCGGAAAAGGAAGGGGATTGGGAGGCTTAGTGGGATTGAGAGGGAAAAGCGTAAAGAGTGTTGATGCGCTGTTTGTAGTTCCAGTTCGAAAAAAAAGTCACTGTGTGCTGGTTTGTTTTTAGTTGGTCGACCCTATGTGGTGTTTGTATGATTGCATATGGGTGGTTTGTGTGCGCGATTGGTTTAGTGTCTTGTTGGGTGTTGTAGAGTGTCTGTAGTCTGAGGTGATTTATTTTTTTTCCTTTGATTTATTTCTCTTCTTGCATCGGAGGTATGTGCCTAGTTTGTTCAGTGTTTGAGGGTGAGTATTAGAGAGTTTTTAGTAGGGTTAGTGGGCAGTCGTCTGAATTTTTTTGTGCAGGTTAGGTGGATCCTTCAAGATAGTATTATAATGTGGTGATTTGTGATATGATGCGTTATTTCTTTTGGTGGCCCTGTTTCGGGCAATCCATGTTTTCATTGTTTTTATTGTTATTTGTTTGTGGTTTCTTTTTGAAGATGTTTCCTATATAGCTTGGTGAGTTAAAGAGCCATGGTTTTTAACAATTTTCTGAACTTTAGATGACCTTCTGTTGTTAATATTCCCTTTGGGAGCGAGTGCCAAAGTCTAGCCGCTATGCATGATGTTAGGTTAGTTTTTCCAAAGTCCAACTGATGTGGGACTTCATAAGATGTATCTCTTGGTATTATGGACCCAACTCTTAATATAGGCATGTACTACTTAAGTCGCTAGAGTGGCTGAGCAGCCAGGATTATTTTAGGAGGGAGTTATGTGAGCTGTAGAGCACTACACTGAAATCAGTAAACGCAGGGATCCAAGTAAACACTCATTTAAAGTTATATTAAAATATGTATTTATACATGCACAATGCACAAAAGCAAATCTAAAATGCAGAAACTAACAATAACATTCAATGTGAAATTGAATCAATTAATATGGTCCTGCAGTGTTCTCTGCTGAATATGGCCCTGATTTGTGCTCTTGTTATTGAGAGCGCTTAAAGCAGCATTTATCTGGGACTTGAAACACAAACTTAATTATGACATTACTGTTGGAGACCAAGGTGAATTCAGGTTCAATGGCGTACTGGTTGAGATTGTCGACACCATTCTCTAGGTAATTCTGGCAATAGGGTCAGGCATCCTTAAGGCAGTTGGTTGTGTGCTGCCACACTAGCTGCGTGATCTCCTGATGCCTTTCGCGTCTACAGTGTTCTTTGCTGAATGTAGCCCTGATTTGGAATATGTATTGTGGTGCTCTTTTTTTTGCAAGTGTGCCCCTTCTCACGTTGCGAATTGTGCACCATCACTCTAGGTTTCTGAAAGTATCCAGCCCTGTGCGTTCAACTCTGACCTGGAGCGTGCTTGTGTGGTGCTGCGCTAAGCTTTCGAAGTGTGGGTGCTATGGCATGTGGGACATTTGCTGGAGCAGCTCTCTTGCACAGTTATGCATGGATATTACGCTTGCTAGGCCACACGCGTGAGCATTTTCGTATTCTTATTTATTTGTCATTAATATAGAGCCTTACGCCAAGGCGCTGTACTAAACCAATTGTACAGTTGAGTGAAGATAGTAATACAATAGAGAGAAATGTAAAAACTACAATGATACTAAAATACAATTGAGAATGAGTAAGAACGTTTTCAGGGCAGAACGGAAAGTAGGATAGGAGTGAATAGACTGCAAAGAAAGTGGGAGAGCATTCCAATAGAGAGGAGCCAGTAAAGAAAAAGAACGGAACCGTGAATGGGAAGGAGAAACTAAGACAAAGGGAGGATGAGCAGGCAAAGGGATTGTATTAGCTGGGAAAAAGAGAACTTCACTTTTTGAGGGATTGCGGACAAAAAAATGATCCCACATACAGGTTTTGATAGCAGAGAGACTGACTGAGAGATTCGTTTGTATAATAGATGTGAAAGAAGAAAAAGATGGAAATAGTTGGGTGTCTTCAGCATAAAAATGATGAGACAACCCAAAAGAAGAGATAATATTAGGCAAAGGAGCAGTATGAATGGGCCAAGAACGGACCTTTGTGGAACACGGCGCAAAAGGGGAAGGGGATCAGAACAATCACCAGCGCAAGGTGCGGTGAGATGGGATTGAATCCATGCAAGTACAGAATTGGAAAACCCAAAGGAGGAAAGAGATTGGAGAAGTAGTAAGTGATCCACTGTGTTGAAGGCAGCATATAGATAAAAAATTATAAGAATAGAGGAGTGTATAGCATAGCGGGCAGAGAGTCCCAGTCAGAAAGAAGAGCAGTTTCAGTGGAGTGAAGAGGTTGAAAACGAGGTAAGATAGAATTAAAGGTAACAAAGGAAGAAACCTGGTAGTCAACAAGAGGTTCCAACAATTTGGAAAGGTAAGGAAGGAGAGAGATATGACAAACATTTGAAAGAATAGCTGGGTCCAAAGAGGTTTTTTTTAAAAATGGGAAGAATATTAGCATGTATAAGAGGGGAAAGTATAAGTAGTGAGAGAAATACGGAGAATACTAGCAAGATAGGAATTAAGAGAGGGATAGATTTTAGGAGTAAGAGTAGAGCGGGACAGGATCTTTGGGAGAAGCAGTAGGATGGGCCTTTGAGATGAGCAATGAAATAACAGAATTAGAGATAGGTGAGAAGGAAGAAAGAACCATAGTAGAGGAAAGAGGGGAAGCAGAGTGAGAAGAAGGTGGAGAAGGAAGAGAAATGGCAGAACGAAGAGAATCCACTTTAGAAGTGAAAAAGTTAGCAAAGTCAGACGCAGTAAGCGTTGAAGAAGGAGCATAATCATGCAAGGGTGGCAGGGTTCTATTAGACGAGAGAGAGATTGAAGAGGTGCCGGGATGGTATGTTTGAGAGTTCAGGAGATGAGCGTAGTAGAGATGTTTAGAAGAGAGAAGTGCGTTATCATATGAAGTATGATAAGAGAATGACACACCATAGGACATAGACCGAGATTTATGCCAGCGACGCTCCAAGCGCCTGAGTCCCCTTTGCATAGAGCAAAGGTAAGGAGTTAGCCAAGGTTGGAAGGGTTTCCGAGACGGAAGGAATACAGAGAGGGGATATAGAGTATCAAAAGAAGTAGAAAGAGAAGTGGAGAGAGCTGAGGTAGCTTCATCCATTGGAAGAGCTAGAAAAGTAGAATGAAATGGAAGAGTGGCAATACAAGAAGATAGAAAGAGAGGGGTATTGAAATTATGAAGGTCACAATGGAAAAAAGGAGTAGCAGCAACAGAAGGAAGAGCAAGTAGCAGAAACGGGAGTAAATGGAGAAAAGAAGCAAGTGATGGTCAGAGGAATAGACGGGATGGATAGAAACATCTGAGGTAGACATAGAATACGTGAAAATAAAATTCAGAAAGGATCCAGAGATGTGAGATGGAGGAGTAGGGAGAGGAGAAAGAAAGCAAGAATCAATGTTGGCTAGACATGGAGTAGAAACATGAATAGAAGAGATGCAGATTAAAGTCATCCAAAAGTAAAAAACAGTTAGAGCAAGGCAGGATCACACTAAGTAGGGCATCAATGTCATCACAGAGTGTTGAGAGGGGACCAGGAGGACCATGCATGAAAAGGGAAGTCACAGCACAGTACTTGGAAAAGGTGGAAAGAGAGTATTCAAAGGAAGTAAAGATGGGTAAGAAATCAGAAGTAGTATGAATCGTGGAAGATGGCCAATAAAGAATACCGATTCGTCCTCCACGACCCAGAGAGCGAGGAGTATGTATGAAGACCGTATCAGATGTGAACAGGGAAGCAGGTATAGCAGAGTTGAAGTATGAAAGCCAGGTCTTAGTGAATGTTAAAAAGTGCAAATTGAGTCCTGGAAACATATCCAGGATAGAGTGAGTTTTCTTAGAGATGTACCAAGCATTTCACCAGAATCACAAGGTCGATAAACAAGATTAGAGATATTGCGTGAGGCTAAAGAATGAGGAGATCTGTGTTAAGACCAGTGGGTAGGTATAGCACTAGGCATGGAGAGAAAAGTAGACTTGCTACAAATATCATAAATTAGATGTAATAGTGGTAGCAACATTAAGGTGAAATAAAGAAGAACACCAACTAAGAGGCAAGTTGGAAGTGCTGCATTCAGGAAAAATCAACCGTACTGGGCTGTAGGAATAGAGACCAGTACACAAGACTGTAGAATATAGAGGACAGTAGAGCGAAGAACGTCCAACAGCAGACATCTGCACCGAGACTTCGCCTGATTTTTCCTAGGCCAAGTCCAGGCACTGATGTTAACAAATGTCTGTGGACAGGCCGCAGAGGGGGGCGTGGTCTAACGCCGGGGAGAAAACTGGTACACTGCCCAAGACCCCCAGAGAAGTAAGTATTTTGTTCTTGCCAAGCACAGCGGTCAAATATTCTCTTGTGTGTTGAGAGGTGACCTTGAGTGTAGGTATAATCTCTAATCCCCGTACTAATTTGTGTCTGCGTCTATGCATGGTGCGTTGACATGAACAATAATCTGCTCTTTTAGTGATCATAACCCCATGCCCTGGCTCAGGTTAAGGACAGAACTACCTGTTTATTTGGGAGTGACTAGGGTTATTCCTGATGATTGTTCTTATTTGGCCGCATTCCAGGTATCAGTAGTTTTTCCCGCCCTACCACTGGGAGACAAAGGTTAAACCTGATAAGTGTTGCATTTCTTTTCTTTGCTCTATTTAATGCAAGCGTATTGGCATTTGAGGCTTCTGCCTAACATACCGTGCTGATGAATTGAGCAGACAGGACCGTTTTGCAATAACATTGCAGACAAGAGCTAGTACATCTACCTCCCCCTACAAGTGATTATTAAAACATGAAGGCTTTACATTTAGAATCTTCCAAGGATCTTGGAACGTTGGAGAAGGATAGCTTAGGGCAATGTGTTTGTCTTGGAAGCAAGACAACGCAGCGCAACACAGGTTTGAATCCCGATTCCCACGTTTAGAAACCACTTGCTGGTATTAAGCGCGTTATAAAAGAACAATTATAATGAATTCCCTGGTTTGTTCCCTCTCATTGATTGACCAAGTGGCAGCTTTCTGCAAGACTCAGGGGAAGAAACTAGTTAATCCTAGCTGGTGTGGCAAGGCGAATAACACTAAATGGAGGATGGATCATGGGGATATGTCCCTTCAAGTGGCCTGGTAGCTAGAATGACGTGAACGAGTGCTACACAATGTTGGGGCATCTGATGATCACAAATGGCTTCCCTGGAGATGAGCAACTCTTTAAACAAAAACTCGAATAGTAAGTACTTGTAAGCACGTTATCGTACAAAAATGTCGAGTATATAATGCTGACCTGTACAATAGTGTGCTTTTGCCCCGTACCAAAATTCCGACTGAAGTCGCAGTCGGAATTTTGGTACGGGGCAAAAGTATTTATCGCTTTATTGAAAAGTTAAAAAAAAAAAAATCCTGTTCCACTAAATGAGGGGAGTGGGGGTGTCCCCCACTATACATTACATGGATAGAGTGGGACAATAAAGTACAAATAAAAAAATAAAAGCACCCTGCAGCGCCAGGCAGCATCAGTTCCGAGCCACGTTAGTAGTGGAATGGAACTGACCCCACAGGGACAGAGCAGGCGGCAGCACACATAGAAGTGTGCCGCCGAAAAGGTAAGTAGGGAGGGGACACATCGGTGGGTTGGGGATGCAGGCAAAAGTGATCAATGTGATCATTGTGCCGCGACGTAATGGAAGTCAGCATTTTATTGGTCGACATTATGGGCTGCACAGTGATCACATAGATCCGTAAGCACACCTGATGTTAAATAGGATGTAAAATAATATGTTGGTGTAGTGTGTGTGGAGTCAGGAATGAAACGTGGACACAAGTTAGCCATGTTTTTGGTTAAAAACGTTTATTGAAAATAAAAGGGTTGGGGGGGGGGGGAAAGTCCTCTCTGACTCTGCTCTAAGAGGAGATTCCCTACCTAAACCAAAACTAAGGATCGGTCTGTGTCAGGCTGTCAAAATAAAACTGTCCTTGGGTCCAAAAGTTATATTCTGCCCCTCACACTAAAACTAAATTATAAAGGTGAAAAGGAAAATGTCTTTTAACCTTTTTGAAGTTCGTTCTTCCCAAGGGTTACTAAAAGAAGAATAAGTAGTTCCAACACAAAATGTTCTTTATACCGGGAGAGCCCTTGCTCGTCAATGGGGTTCCCCTCCCCTGGGTTTCTCTTCCTTGACGTTTCAACACATAACGTTTTGTGTCTCTTTTTGGCACATAATTGCACTGTCACAGACAAAGCTTCCTATCTTTGTAATCCTTTTTTGACAGGAATAGGCTTTTCTTTTTATGCTCAGCACATTTCAGATATTTCTGTACTTAGTTCTTAACACACTTGTCATTGCCTGGTATGCTTTCCTGTAAGGGCTGCTCATATTCACAAATGTGTAATTGCCTGGTTTTTCTCTAGCCAGGGCTTCTTGCAATCACATAGGACTTCTAACCATTTCTACAACTGTATATTCACCTGGTTGGATATTGCATCCTCTGTATATACATTTAGTTTTGGTGCTCCTATGTATTTACATTCCATACATTCACACACTGATAAAGGTTTTACTTCTCTTTCCCTTTTTACAGTTAGTTTCTTTATTTTCTCTATTTCTGTCGTTCTTCTTATTGGTATTTGGCGCGGTCGCAGTTCTGCCCCGGGGTAGCCACTGCCTTTGGGCTGACTCACTGGCTCTTGCAGGTGATCTCGTTCACGGTTCGGTGAAGGTACGCCACTTGGTTTCCTTTCTTGTCTGTTTTCTGCTCTGCTTCTAGTTTCCCGTGGCGTTTCTTCCACATGCCCGCTTTCCCTCTGGCTCAGGTAAGCATGGGGTAGCTTCCGGCGGTCGGTGCATGCCCAGGAGTTTTCCTTTGGCTCCTGGCGTCTCTACAGCACAACCTGCTCTGTCAGCATTCCCTGCGGGTGAGACACCGGGCTCTACCACGCTTGCTTCTGCTTTTCCGTTCTCTGCGCCTCAGGAAAAGTCTTCTCCCCAACAGTAGCCTCTTGCATCTTGTTTACCTGCTTTACATTTCCTGGGAACAGTTATTTGCAGGGAAACACTAGAACACTTGCTGGGCTTCTGGTTTCTCCCGCTTTGCGTTAGTCTTTCTCTCTTCTTTATCCCAGTACTTGAGGAATTATGGGACAAGAAGTCCATTGTTGGTTTTTGATTTCCAGGGCTTGAATAATCATTTGTAGTAGTTTTAAATAATAACGTATTGTTGGATGATTGAAAAATGGATCTGAGAAGGTGGTTTTGAGTTATCTTGTAGAAATTACAAGGTTGTAGGTTTTGCTCATTTGATGTGGGGGAACGGTTTCCCTATGCTTCAAAGGGAGAGATGTAGATGAATGATAATAAGCCATAAGGGTCTTGTGTATGGGAAGATCACCCTCAAAGGCAAATGGGGGATGCCATGTCTCACCCGATGGAGTCATGATATCTCCCTGGAGGCTGTCTCCTCTCATGTGATCATTTTACCACCCATAGGGTCATGGTCAGGTATCCGGTAACGGCTGCCGTCCCTTGGCCACATGAGAGGAGGTTACCGCCGGGAGATAGGCGATGATTCCACTGGATTCATCACAATTGGTATTTGAATAAGTAAGGGTGCAGGGGAGAAAATAACCCTGTCACAGAGGTTGTAATGTGACTTGCAGTAAATAAGTAATCTTCCGACCTGATTGAGTATGTCTTATGATGTCCCCATTCATGATGATTTTTTTTTTTACATTCTTTATAAATTTTATTTCAACAAACAACCAAACTTGCAGTACTTGTTACAATATTCCAGTTTATACAATTTACAGTGTCTACTGCTCCCCCCCCCCCTCCATTCCGAGCCTACTCTTCTTCGTGACTTGTTTCTGCTTCCTGCGAGGAGGTTTCATCTTCTATATTCTCTGTTGAGTCCTGGTCGCTTGACCAGTCCTAGGCGGGCCCAAACAAGGTGGCTATTAAGTGTTTCCAGGCTGTCAGAGTTTCTGCGTCCTCCTCCCCTCCCGTATTGCTAGCTTCCTGCCATACTGCAGTTTCGGCTTCTGCCCATTTCTGGATGTCTTTCCACCATACGTCTATCCTTGGCCTGTGGCATGCCTTCCATCCCATGGCAATTCTACGCTTCGCAAGTATATATGCCAAATTCTTTACTTACATGCTTAAGCTTTCGTGATTTGGGAAACCCCCCTACCAGACATGCCCACGCTGTTTCGACATTTAGCTTAACCCCTTTGTCCTCCAATTAGTGGGCTACACCCCCCCCCCCACCCAAAATTTCCCAATTTCTGGGCACGGGCAGAACATATGCGTCATTCCGGCATTTTCCTCGCCGCATTTGGGGCAAGCTTGATGTTCTACATTTTTAAATTTAGCTATCCTCTGGGGTGTCATATAGGCCCTGTGGGTTATATACAATTGTATTTGCTGTAGTCTTACATTCCTTGACACTTTTTTATGGTACGTTTGGACTCGTACCCACATCCCATCACTCATGGGGACACCCACTTCTTCCTCCCAGTCTTGTCTCAATTGTGCCACCTCCTTCCCCACTTTAGACATCACCAACTCATATATCCTGGATATCTCGTGCTCCCCCCTCTGCGATATCATACATCATCTCTATGGCGGCGTCCGGTTGTTCCTCCAGTGCTATTTCAGACCATGTCTCATGGATGCGCCGCACCATCCTGTGGTAACATATTGCCCCATGTGCAACCCTGTTTCTTCCACCAGCAACCCAAATTCTTTCATACTCCCCTCCTGCCATATGTCTCCCACTGTTGCTATCCCTACCGGTTCCCAGTGCTTCCTAATCATCTTTCTTAATTGGGCTTCTTTCCCAGTCAGTGCGACAAGTGGCACTTGTGGAGAACACGGAACTGGGTTCTCCATTATCTGACAGGCCCTATGCCATATTTTCCATCCCAATATTATCATCTCTGGGCGCTCTTTCATATCTAATACAGGCAACCAAATCATTTCTTTGAGGAAGAAAGGGCCACATTCTTGTCTGAACAACCTAGATTCTGGGGTTGGGTCCTCCGACAGCCACTTTGCCACATACTGCAATTGGCTCGCTAAACAGTAGACCTCGTAGTTCGGCAATTTTATACCCCCTTTGTCATATGAATTTTGTAACTTCCAATTCTGTTCCTCGTTCCGTGCCAGAGAAATGCCCTACATATGCTATGTATCCTAGTGAAAAATCGCCTCGGTATCAGATATGGTATGTTCCCGAAGCAATGCAGCAATCTTGGTAGAACTTCCATTTTCAGCAATGCCCCTCTCCCCATCATCGCCAAAGGAAGCTTTGCCCAGAACTTCATGCTGTTTACGATGTTCCTGACCGCTACCTCTGTGTTATGTTGATGCTCCGCCTCCACCGTTTGATTAATGTTTATGCCCAAATATCTAAACTTCCCAAGGTAGTTTTAGAATTGGAAGTTGATCTCGCGGGATCCCTGCATATCTTCCCAGCGGAAATAAACATGATTTTTTGGGGTTCACCGCTATGGCAGATAATGTCGCGAAGTGCTCCATCACTTCTAGGACATAGTGGAGGTTTTCTTTGGGGTATCGTAAATACAACAGCATATTGTCTGCATACAAGGAGATTAGGTGTGGTTCTCCTTTTATGTTAATCCCTATTATATCATACTGCTGCCTTAGATATATCGCCAGGGGCTCTAATGCCAAGATATACAAATGGGGGACCACGGACATCCCTGTCTAGTACCCCTGCTTAGTTGCCATCTTTCCGATATTATTGCTCCCGTTTTAACCCTAGCCAGCGGTGCACTATATAATAGATGGTTCCATTTAAGATACCCAGGACCTATCCCATAGCTGGCCAGGGTAGCCATCAGCCAAGGCCATTTGACTGAGTCAAAGGCTTTTATCGCATCCAACAAAACAATTGCCATTTCACCCTCTTCACTCTTAGTGTGCTTCATCACTCGATGGAGTCGCCTAAGGTTGTTGGATATATTCCTGTGTGGAACATATCCAGTCTGATCGGGGTGTATTAGTTTAGTAATGATCCGTCTCATTCTGTTTGCCAGAACCGCCGTTAGCATTTTACTATCTTGATTAAGCATTGACAGCTGTCCGAATGATCCGCAATCTGTGCTCGGCTTGTTGGGTTTGGGGAGCGGTATGATAATCGCTTCTCAGGGACTCTGGTAACTTCCCTATTTCATATGCCTCATTTAGCATTGCTAAAAGCGGGGGAAGCACCTCCTTTCAATACATTTTATAAAATGTACAATTCCTCTAAGGTGATCGGTGCATCCAACTCTTCTCGCTCCTCCGCGCTTATTCGTGGCATGCTTAAGTCTTCCAGGGTATAGTACCTGAGGACTTCCTGATTCACGCCCTCTTGGGAGTCCACTATTCACCCATCCTCTTTGATTTATTGATCTGATTGGCGGCCTGGGGGTCTCGCTTTTATATAGCCATGCCAGCATTCTTCCTGGTTTATCTCCTGCTGCATGTTGTCTCTCTAGATACTTTTTATAGTGTAGATTGCACAATCTTTCCCAGTGTTCTGCACATTTCTGTTGCAGCCTGAGTATCATTTCAGCATCTTCCTCGGTGTTACCCTCCCTGCGCAGTACCGTTTCCAGCTCTATTTCCGCCTCCTGTTGTTCCGTTTGGACTTAGCCATAGCTATCCCCCTCACTACCACTTTGAAGGCTTCCCACAGCGTGCCAGCCGACTCAACACTACCAGTGTTAGTCTCAAAGTAACTTGTTATTTCCTCTCTTAAATCCTCCCTAAACAGTATATCTTTTAGTGCCTCTGCTCTGAGGCACCACGTTGGGATCCTTGCTCTTGGGGTTTGGCATTGCCATATTAGGACCAGTGGCGAATGGTCTGATAAGATCTGCGCTTTATATTCTATCTGTACTGTTTCTGCCATTAGCTCCTGTGTGACAAACATATAATCTAGCCTCGTGTACAAATTTTGTGGAGCCGAGAAATGTGAGTATTGTCTGTCCTGCGGGTGGCGCATCCTCCATGCCTCTTCAAGCCTAAAGTCCGTCACCAGAGACTGCAGCGCCTTGGCAGCCGGGGAGGGTCTGTCTATTTTGTTATCCGATCTGTCTATTTTCGTATTTAATGTACAGTTAAAGTCCCCTCCCCAGATCACCGTCCCTCCCACATACATGCTTATTTTGGTATACAAAGTCTTAAAATATGCCGCCGTTTCTTGGTTGGGGGCGTATGTATTTATGATGCTTATTTCTTTATTTTCAACCAGCCCTCTTATTGCAACCATCCTCCCATCTGCGTCCACTGTGGTCTGTAGTAGCTGAAATGGGACATGCGGTCCTACCCAGGTAATCACTCCTCTCGCATAAACTGAATATGTTGCACCGATTACCGTCCCCTTCCATTTTTTCTGTACCACCTCTAATCTTTCTTTCGTGAGGTTAGTCTCTTGTATTAGGGTTTCTGTCTGCGCAGGTACATCATTACCTTATTTCTTTACAGATAGCTGTTGAGCTCTCTCACATTCCAGGTAATTACTCTAAGGTCCCCCATGATTTGTTAACTTCCCATTCCCCCTCCCCTTTTCCTTTGTTTGGCATATTGGTATATAGATCTAGGCTTGGTCCCCAACTAACACTATCACACCCTTAAACGCTTCAACTTCCCTCTCTCCCTTCCTTCCCCCCTACCTTCCCTGCCCCAAATTAACTCCCTTTCTCCCTCCTTGGCTCCCCTCTCCCAACTGCTGCCCAGCTCCATCCCTCGATCTCAGACACCCCTGCATCTTGCCCGTTTCTCAGCTATCACCGGTACTCGGGGCACAGCAGGGTGATATCGCCCTACTGGCATCTCTACTACTTTAACTATTGGGGGGAAGGTTGTCCTCATTCTGTGTCTCCTATGTTATCTATTGGTCATAGCGCATATATGGCTTATAGCTACCTCCTATATGCACCTTATCTGCTACTTATTGGAGTTAGGGTCTTTACATCCCATGTCTCTAATAGTGGTACCCCTTTTCACACATCTGCTGCTCATAGCTTTATTACCCCATACTATATTCCAGTCCACCATGCCCATCTCTTAAGCGTATCGAACATCTGAATCTATGCATGCCTATACCCTCAACGTCTTTGTGACCACTCCATTTATGTCCCCCTCATCTCCCATAGTTTGAGGCCTAGCTCGGGTCACTTATCTTGTCCACCGCTTCCTTGCTCATCTCCAGCATCAGGGATGCCTCGAGCTTCCAGCCAGTTCGTTACTTCTTCCGGAGTCTCAAAGAAATGTGCTTTGCCATTGTGAAGGACCTTCAGTTTCGCAGGATACAAAAGCATGTATTTGAGGCCGGTTGTCTACAATCTTCTTTTCACCGCCACATAACTGTACCGTTGCCTTTGTACCATCATAGTATACTCCGGGTATGCAGTGACCATCGACGACGCGTGTGTTATTGTCCCCCCCCCCTCCTTTCCGGAAAAATTCCAGGGTCTTTTCCCTGTCTCTGTAGTTCAGAATCTTGGCTATAATTGCTCGTGGTGGGGCTCCAGGCTGTGGCCTTCTCATCAAGGCCCTGTGCGCTCGTTCTACCGCAAATCCTTGCGAGAGCTTGCCGCCCCCAATTTCCTGAAGAAGCATATTTGCCACGTAGTCTGTGGGGTCCGATCCTTCTACTCCTTCTGGCAGGCCTACCAGACGAACGTTGTTGCATCGCACTCTTCATTCTGCCTCCTCAGCTCGGTTCTCCAGATTAGCTACTTGCTGCTTCAGTATGTGGACCTCTTTAGCGTTAGCATTGCTGGTCTCTGTATTGACTTGCACTGCGCTCTCCAGCCCGCTTGTTCGTTCTGCCAACACTCTCACGTCTTGCCTGAGTAGATTAACTTCAATACCTACATCATCAATCTTCGTTTCCAAGGACGCTTTGATGTCAGCCAATGCGGACCCCCATGAGGATTTCAGTTCCGTTATGGCTGCTAAAATCTGGTGTTCCTTTATGGGCGGGTCGCTCCCTCTGGTGCAGCGGTCGTTGCTTGTGTAGGCGTGTGTGGGGTCTGGTGTGGTTTAGTAAAGATGTCCATGGATGGTTGCCTGCCTTTTCCTTTGCCTCCCTTGTGCCATTACCCCCAGCACCTCCAACTCAGTCCGTCCTCTGTACACCGTTTATATGCTGCTAGTTGTAGTTTGATGTTGTTTTCGGGCTTGCAGAAGTCTGGGCTCGTGGTGACATGGTTGGCTGTGCGCTTTTTCCTTTATATGAAGCTGCCCCTCGGGCGGCAGCCATTGCAATTTCTCAGCCCCTCTGGCTCGCCATTTCTTCACAGTTCTTCAGGGGTGTCTACGCCACTTGATGGTGTGCTGGGGCCTTAGCTCAGTCTCTGCAGTCCCTGTACTGTATTTCTGCCCTGCGCCCCTTATCAATGGGCGATGGCCTTGCCAGTTATTGGGACGAGTACGAGTTATTGGGACGAGTACGTATGTCCTGTCTTGGCTAGGGTGCCAGTGAGATGGGTCCGCTATTGATGCTGCAAGTGAGGCCGCTAAATGCGCACAAGCGGGGTCTTACTTGTTGCATGGCATCCATCCCCGTTGTGTGGCAGACCTGTTTGTCACCTGGGGCTTGTTACTTGGTGTCACCCTTTTAATAGTCTGTCCCTATATTCAATTGTGTGGGTTGTGTACCAATCGGATCGTCTTTTATGCAGTGCCACTCATTCCCCATACGCTCCGATTGAAGTTTGGCTGGTGTCTTCCTCTGTCGCACCAGTGTGCTAATTCCAACATGTCATGCCTCCAGGGCTCTATTAAATGAGTTCCGCGTTCCTGGCCTCCATGCTATGCTAGTTACAGTGCTCACTCCTTCTGCTCACATTCTCATGGTGCCGGAGAGCCGTGCTCCCCTGCATTTGTTCCTGGGGAGTTATCTTGTCCCTCTCAATGCGCACCGCTTGTCTCGGAGTGAGCGTGGTGTTTGCGAGGCAACTTTGATATAATGTATCTGCTTATAAATCCTAACGTCCGTACAGTCTAAGCTACGCAGCGTTTATTCTTCCGTGGTGTCAGAGGTGCTAATTGCTCCATTCCACACGGTCCGCCGGGGGCCACTCTCGATTTTCTTCTATGCGTCACGGGGTGGCCGTCACGGGGGGGGGGCACGTCTTGTGCTGGGTTAGCCGCACTTGTCTTGCCTGCCAATCGTTTCACTTGTTTATAGCTCGCCTTCCCTGGATCCCCGACTCGCACGGGCGTGCAACTTGCTGTGTCCACCTTGCAGGGGGCTTCGGGCCACTTCTCTGTACCTCCTCTCGTTTCTGCGCATGGTGTGCTACCCGTCTCGTAGCCTCTCCAGAAACGCCGCCTCCATGAATATTTGTCAATATCTACTGCTTGCTCACCGCTGGTGTCCGGCGTGCACGGCAGGCATTCCCGCATTCATTATTACCGCCGGCACATCAAGCGAAGGCATCGGTCCACTGGTTATGTCGCTTCTGCACTTCAGTGCTGGCTGGGAACAAAGAGGCTCCTTTGTTCTGGGACAGCGACCATTTTGGAATCGGTCATTGATTACTGTCCGGAACTTCAGCAGTACGTAACTCTAGATGTATTTGCCCAATCAATTCACAGCTACTTCCAATGGAATCTTCTTGGTTTCATACTGCATCCAGCTTCTTTTTGTGTCGGTTTCTGGAGTTTGAAGGCATGCGCCTCAAGTGGATCAATGACTGATGCAGGAGCCCAGGTTGAGTGCAGCCTACTTTATGGTTGCCAAGCCACGTCCCCGTCCCCATTCATGATGTTACTGCAATTCTGGCAACTAAGGCACATGAGATTTGGGTTTCCGCAAACATTCTTTTTATCAGAATGTATTCTTTCTGCCTTGACAAATTGGTCCTGAAAAATGTTCCCACGTCTGTAGGTTATCATTGGTGGTTTGGGGAAATAATTGTACCAGCTGGGAATCCAATTGTATTCATTTCCAGTTGTTTTTTAGCTATGCTAGGAGGTCAGCTCATATTTGTTCATATGTATGGCGTCTGTATTCTTGATTAATGTTTTAGTCTCTTTAGGGCCATGCTGGGCACTCTCCTACTTTACAGAGTGAGATTTGGGGATATTCCGATTGCTCGCAAATTGAGGTGGCATAAAATAAAATGTGAAAAAATAGGCCTCCCACAAACCACCCCGAACTGCGTGCTCCACTTAGAACTGGCAGTGCCTAGCATAGCATCACAGAGGCGCTTGTAAGGTGCGCTTCTTTATTTAGTTTTATTACTTGGATATTTATAAATCACCAACACAGCAAATGGTGTTTCAAGGCTTCACAAGACAATAAAAGGCAGGGGGGGTGGGACAGGGAAGAAAACAATAACGGTCCTACTAGGCCTTGTGTCATTCGGATCGTGAAAGTGCAGTAACAAGAAGTGCAGGAGGTGTGGGGGTGCCGGTAGGGATGGAAGGGAAACTGCTCGGGTGGGAGGGAAGTGCCAGGTAGAGGGTGGCATACTAGTGCAGGGGGGCAGAGGATGAGGATGAGGAGGAGAAGGAGGAGGAAGAATAGTAGTAGAAGGGGGGGCCAGGGGATAGGCAAATATAAGGGTTGGCAAGTGCTAGGGGATGCAGGGGAGTGAGGACCATATATTAAGAGCGAGGACTGGGGTGGACCAGGCTCGGTAAGGATGCAGAACCCACCAGGATAGTCGGGGGAAGGTGCCCGGAAGGGCAAGTGCATGTAGGAGGGGAAGGGGTCAGGGAGACAAAATCCAAATATGAAACAGTAATGAGATAAATGGAACGGTCCCCCACGGTCGAAAAATGTTTGGCAAACTACTGGCTAGTTGGGGGGGGGGGGATTACAAATGTGGATATCACTCAGTATTCCTCTCTGACCCATGTCAAACAAAATGGTAAAGCAGAAAGCATTGAGACATATCAAAGAGTGTAGCAGACAAGTCACCACCCTATCGTTGCTGAAACTCTATGCTAGTTACTGCATAAATATAATGCAAGAAGATGAAATATGTGACATGAAATCTGCAGAGTGCTGAAGATTGGTGCTAATGACTAGGTTTATATGATTCCTTTAAATGATCAAAGAAAGTGGGATGAGTCTGTTCTTGACAAGAAATGCATATGTGACAATAGCTGTTGAGAATCTTTGTCATTTTTTATTGTTTTGTAGAAATGTTTCCGACATAAGCAGAAAACATTTAAACCCCCCTTTTAGGAGTTTTCATGTAAAGTGTTATCAGGATGTTCTATTTTTTATATTGAATTGTAACTACTTTTTATCTACAAGTACAGTTTATAAGAATTTGTGAAGGAGTCTCGAAGGTGGCTCTCTTGAGATGGACACATGTATTGAGCTGCCTCCAGTTCTAAACATTACTATTGTTTGCACACATTTATTAAGGAGACATTCTTAACATGGTTTTAGCTATGTACCCTGCTCAGTTTTACATTTTTGTAGGTTTGCAGTGTTTCCTCATGACTGTTTTTCTTTGTGTTATGTTGATGTATTATTATTTGTTTTCTTTTGTTATTATTCACTGGTTTGTTGTATTTGTTAATGGAGTAATCCGATTCAATAAAGTGTTGTTGTTGATGATTCTAGTGATATGAACCCTTTGACCTGAGTGTTTCATTGTGTGCAGGAACGGCAAAGATTTGGTTTTGGGTATTAGTCATTCCTGTCTTGTCTTGTTGGAGGCTTTTAGAAGGCCTTCATCTACAATGGTGTGTGGGTAGCCTCTTGACTAAAAGTGGTCTGGCATTGTTGCACATTCTCTGGTCACAAATAATTATTCGAAGCCTTCCTGGCAGGAACATAACCGACAAGCATAGGAGACTTCACCATATTATCGATTAAACAGAGAAGGACTAGTAATTGCCTCGCTGGACGCAATTAAGGCCTTCGACTCGGTGAGATGGCCTTGGTTGCTAGCGACCCTGAGAGAATATGGGATGGGGCCAGGGTACCTTAGGTGGGTCAAATGTTATATAGTTCCCCAATAGCATGGGTTAAAACGGGAACCACAATCTCTGACAAATGGCAGCTTAGTAGGGGGACTAGACTTGGTTGCCCCTTACAGCTCATGCTGTATATCCCTGCGTTGGAGCCGTTGCCAGTCTGCCTCAGGCAACAATACGGGGATCCACAATGCGGGAGGGTCGCATCTCATATCATTGTATGCAGATGACATACTTCTATATTTGCGCTTCCCAGAGGAAAACCTGCAATATGTTCTAGAGGTGATGGAACAATACGCTACCCTTTCGGGCATAGCAGTAAACCCCAAGAAATCCAGCATGTTCCCTCTGGGGAGGTATTGACGCACCCTACCGAGGAACCTACCGGTTTTGCCAATACCTTGGCGAACCAAGACGTTTCGATACCTGGGTATTGATATATACCATACGACAGGAGAAGAACATAAACACAATACAGAAAAGGCTGTGGAAGGTATTAAGAACAGCATGGGATTCTGGTCCAGACTACCCCTGGCTATCATGGGCAGAGCGGCCCTGATTAAGATTGTAGTCCTGCCCAGACTGGTACACTTTTTTGTAAACATCCCGTATGCGATCCCTAGGCGCTTCTTCGCTAAACTCCACAGCCTGTGCAGGGGATTCATATGGCATAATTCTAGGAACAGAGTGGCCTTGTGGAAACTACAAAACTCGTGTGACAAGGGGGATATAAACCTGTCGAATCTTGAGTTATATTACTTGGCGGGACAGTTGCAATATGTGGCCAGTTGGCTGTCGGAAGAAGAAACGGCAGAAACCAGACTGCTATGTAAGGATCCTGCTCCATAATTCCTTAGAGAGACAGTGTGGTTGTCTAGACCAAAGGTATTAGGAATGGCGAGACTGTTGGTGCTTGGATGGGAGATGTGGTGTAGAGTGTGGCAGACTGTGGGAAACCCAACCCCGTTCTCCCTGCAGGTGCCGTTAGTGGCGCTATGCGTTGAAGACTCCCAAATGATGAAAGGGGTCCGTAAATATTGGGAACCGATGGGCCTGGCTACCCTCAGTGACAAATGGCAGGAGGGGGAGGGGCTGGCCTTTCAGAGGTTAACAGAGGACACTGGGGTGCATAAAGGCCAACATATTACCTATTCCAGAATCATTAAACGGGTTCGAGAAAGTTGGCCTGAGGCAGTGCTTGCGGAAGAACCTGATGCTACCATCGAAACGATGTATGACATTTTGGAGGGTGGGCATGAAATATCCCGCATATATGAGCTACTGGGATCTAGGGTGGGTAAGGAGCTGCTTCAACTGAGGCGGGACTGGGAAGAGGAGGTGGAAGAAACCATGTCAGATGGGCAATGGGATAGAGCCCAAAAATATCATAAGAAGGTGTCTCGGAATGCGAGGCTCCAGCAGACCCAACTATATATTACTCATAGAGCATATTTGACCTCCAGCAGAATTACCAAGTGCGGTGGCCCGGTGATACAGAGATGCCCTCGGTGTGGGGAGGAGGAGGCTGGAATGCTACACATGTTCTTGGCGTGCCCAGAGGTGGGAAGGTTTTGGATAGAGCTGAAGATACGCTTAGCTGGAAAAGGGATTACGATGGATGTGGTCAGCTTGGGCATGCATGCTTGGGGGGTTCACTAGACCGCGCAACCTGAGGCATATCAGTAAAAGATGAGGGACCTGGCCTACATCTTGGCCAAACCGAGGATTGCAATGTGCTGGAAAGCAGCCCATCGGCCCAGAATTGAGTTGTGGTGGGCAGACCTCATGAAGTGGGCAGAGGCTGAGACAGCTGTCTGGTACGAGGCAGTCAGCAGGGGGGGGGGGGGGGAGGAGGTGGGTCCCTTAATAGCATGGAGACAACTGGTGGCCTCAATGACAGGCCCGTCCCTGGCCGACCATAGTGGTGATGATACGGAAAGAGAACGGCAATATCTACGCCTGAAGAAAGTGGGATGATAGCATGGATATAAGGGCTAAAGAGGTTAAAGGGGCGTAAGGGGGAAGAACTGCAAAAAGTGACTTATAATGTAATGCTGTGAAATTCTACATGGAAGTCCACATTGTTTGTAATGTTTGAAGTGTTGTTTATAAAATAATAAAATATATTTTTTTAAAGAAATTATTGGAAGCCTAATATATTGGCTATATGATATGTAATTTGTAACGTGCCTGTACAGCTAGGTGCGACAAGGGAGTGAAGACAGAGGGAGGGCAAACCAATCTTACTAGGGCTTGTGTCATTCAGATCGTGCAAGTGCAACAGCGCAA
This sequence comes from Ambystoma mexicanum, assembly GCF_040938575.1. Classification (NCBI taxonomy): domain Eukaryota; kingdom Metazoa; phylum Chordata; class Amphibia; order Caudata; family Ambystomatidae; genus Ambystoma; species Ambystoma mexicanum. The sequence continues at coordinate 1,305,574,017 of NC_090922.1, forward strand.
AGTGCAGGGGGAGGCAGGAGGGGGAAGTGCAATCAGGGAAGCATTGCACGCAGGACGAGCAGCCAGGGAGCATGGCTGTGGGTAAGTGCAAGGAGACAGAAGAACGTCGGGTTACAGTTACAGCCCCCAAGTGCGTGGTAGGCCCCGAGGCAGTGAAGGGGAGTCTGGTCATGGAGGGGGGGAGGGGCAGGAGAGGGAGGGAGAGGAAGTGCGAGACCCCCCCCCCTATTCCAGAGGGAGACACATACAGAGTAGAGATATCTTTCCCCGCTCTCTGTCTGGAGAAGCGTCTGACCTTTGGAGAGTTGGAGGTGGTGAAGGCAAGCGTCCCCAAACAGCACGATCCTCCCCGCAATGAGAGACAATGAAGGACTCTCCCAGGATGGGAATAAGGCCAAGACAGAGTGCGGGTGAGCGTAAATGGGAGTTTATCAATCAGAATAGGGCATGCAAAGAACTCTGCAACCTCCGAGAGCGCTCTGTCTGACAATAGCAAAGACAGGCGTATATATTTACAAAAAACGTCATAAGAACCTACACACTATAGGGGGCACAAGTTTAATGGGATTGGGTGGCGACGACTAACTATAGGTGCTGCTGCGATGTGGTTGGCTTCGGCTGGACGACGTCACTGGTCAGCCTCGTGGGTTGGGCTGGGCCTGGCAGGTCGGCTGAGTTCATCCGGACGGTGTTGTTGTGGCCAGTGTCAGAGATGAATGTCTTTTCCTGACTTGGTTGCCCTATGCCATGCACACCGCAGTCATTCAGTCATTTCAATATTATTCTCTTTAGTAAATCTTCCAATAGGTTATACTACAGGTTAATGCAACACAGGAGGAATGTACCTTGTGAGGGGTCTGGAGGTAATACGTCAGGACATGGTTACCAGTGTCCTGTTGACCGGGGCCATAGGTCGAGGGGCTAAGCTTCAGGGCCTGGGACGGGCGGTACAGGTCTTTCTGCCTTGTTAGAAGTTGTTATGGATGTTCCTCTGTGTGTTGTCAAAGTGTTGGGTGTCCTGATTGCACAGGGCCATAAGTCTGAGATGGTCCGGTAGGTTGTGGGGTTTACAAGGGGGCGCGTGTGTTCAGGCAGAGGTTTACTGCTGAGCTGTAAATAATGCAGGTGGCGGGCCGCGGCCTTGGGTGCTACAGAGGGATTACAACTCTTTGAAGCGGCTCCAGTCTGGTTGGGGGAGGTAAAGCAGTGTGGCGCAGTCTTTGTTCTCATGCCTTGGCAGTCTTCGCAGGGTGGGAGGGGGAATGGCCTTGCTCGTATTTCACAAAGGTATCTCCCTCGTGTGTTGCCGATTTTAGGTAAAGACATCACAAACATTTGAACACTCTATGATACTTATTCAAATCAATACAAAACATGCATTTAAACTTTGCTGGATGCGTTTCGATTATATCCAGTCTGAGCACCTTATTCATACATTATGTTTTAACAACTACAGTATTTAGTTATATGCATATATATTTGCAGTAAGTGAGGTAGAATTAGAATTGGTGGAGTACACAGAAAATAACCCGCCACTGTTCGTGACGGTGGTGGCACATGTGGGGCCTAGACATGCACACATGACAAACGCCTTCTCGTGCATCCTTCACATAAGCCCTCTGTATGGTTACATTCATCTTCTCGTGTCCTCTAGCAGTATTAGTTCAGTTATGGCGCAAGCTCATAGAGTGTAAGTTTTCCAGTGATACACGTAACAAATAGATCCCTGGTGCGTTCCTTTGTTATTAGCACCCAACTGCAATGGTGTGGGCTCGCCATCGCTTATATCATGGAAGTATGCTTTCTTATGTTTATACATTTTACAGGCTTTTGTAACATAAAGGGTTTTGTGGAAGAAAGCATACTTTGCGAGTGGTCTTGACATTAATATATAAAGACTGTCTGCCATCTGAATACCGTTTTACTGTTCTTTTCATTTCCCAGGCCTGCTGGCCGGGTCATGCTGGGAGCGATGATACACTGCGGGAGGTGAACTGATACAATGTTAGTGTATTACGCTAGCTCATGTCCGTCTTGTTCGTGGGAACGTGCTCGCAGCGGATCTGCCAGGGTGCTGCGGCGACAGGGATGACTGAGACTCTCCAAGGGTGGGGGCCGCGCTACAGTGCGCTGAGCTCACACCATCTTTACCAAATAAAATGGTTTCTGGGCCTAGCTAAATTTTAATACATGTGGGCAGTCAATATGTGTTGGGCAATCAATACGTGTGGGCAATGTCTCCAGCGGGTGAACCCTCCACCACCTGGGCCCGGGTGGCATGAGGGGACGCCCAATGAGCCATAGCCCTCACCTGGGGAGAAAACGCAGGCGAGGGGGGTCTCTTGGACCAGTCCTCCCCTACATTTCCCCCCTTTCGTTACTTAAGTAACGAATTCTTTAAATCCTCTATCCTCCTACATTCTGCTTCGTCCATCACTGCCTCATCCCATGCAGGAGTTCCTTTGATGGGCATCCATGCTCTGCACACCCCCCTTAAGCTCTCACCTCTCCTGGCGTATTCACCTGGAGTACACGTTAGGTATATGCATCCACCGTCTCCTTCTAAATCTACCCAAACTTCCTCGTACCATTCTAGTATACGGGGCTCTTTGATGGTGGTGTGCCATAACTTATCTACAATATCCTTATCGTGGTACATAGGCACCAGTTGGTACCTGGGTGTGTTATCTATCCCTGTTTGTACTTGTGCTTCTTGCATCGTTTTTATTGTACCTTGTGAGTTGCCCACTGTCACCATCATCATTGCATCATTTGGTACTAATAATAATAATTAATTAGGCTTTTATATAGCGCTACAAACCCTCAGGTATCTGAGCGCTGCTTATTATTACCCACGGTGTGTGGTGCTCATTTATCGACCTCGGAAGGATGAAAGGCTGAGTTTGGCCCCGCCGGGATTCGAACCTGCGTTAACAGGCTCTGCACGGGTGTCAAAGCGGGCGCTCTACTCGCTGTGCCACTTGACCGGCTGTACTGTGTTAGCACAAACTCGAAGACCCACCTGGCACAGGCAAAAAGGAGGAACACCACAGCTGGCATCAAAAATTTCACAGTTATTCCAAGCCATGAGGGGACCCAGGAGAAGATGTTATCGAACCATGTACTGTCTTCTGCTCCACCTTCCATTTTCATTTTTTCTCCTAGGTTGTGGACTGCTTCAATCACATGGGATAGGGAGCCGTTCTCTGCGTCTTCGGAAGGTACGAAAGTGCAACAGGCACTTCCTATTTTTCGGCAAACACCGCCGTCTATCGCCGTCAACAGGTCCAGGACATACCTGTTTTGCATGGTCATCAGTCGTAAAGCTCTTAGTTCCAATTTTATTATATTGAATAATCGATATTTGTCTGGGATCTGAGCCAATAGTTCTGATGATGCCTTTGATATATAATTTGATGCTCGTCTGTTACGGGTCAGCACCTCTCCCTTGCTTCCGGAAGACAGGACATACATTTGTGACTCTGCAGTTGGTTGAGCCACACTTTGCTGCATGCGTTCCTGTGTCCTTTTGCTCCCATCGATGTGGCTTTCGGGTATCACCATTAGGGCTGAGTGCAGAGTGGCCATTGAGCAGCTGCCACTCCATGACGGGGGGAGGTGTAGGTATGCCTGGTTGCCGCATACCCAGTACGTGTCCATAAGGGCCGCAGTCCCTTTTCTTAGATCTGGGATGGTGAGGGTCTTGTTACAGCTCTTGTTTGTTCCCATGGAGGTTCTCCCTTCTCCTTTAAAACACAGTTCATAGTCCATTTCGCTCTGTAGTTTGAAAGGTTTTTCGATGGCAGTTACCAAAGTTAGTTTTGAAATGTGTTCCTTCCATACTGGTGTACATGTTTCTTCTATCCACTGCAATTTCTCCGGTGCCACACCTCTCAGTGCTTCCGCTTTGCACACTACTTCTTCATCCTTCCGCTTGTTATCAGAAAAAAGTGTCCCTTCAATTACAAAAAATGGTTCTTTCAGACATACCACCCCTGCCGGTTTTGGGTAGCAAGTTTTCTCGTTCTGCAGCATTTGAAAAGTCACTTCATGTGCCTGGAAGGTGTTCTTAATTCTGCATAACGTGAGATGAAGGAGACATTGGGCATCTATAATTGGCAACTCTTTGGGTAACAGTACTTTGGGTGTACCTGATGCGTGAGGGATGAGGGAGCAAGCATAACAGCTCTCGTTTGTTGTTTGTTTAGCTGTGGCACTCATATCTGCATACCACTTATTTGTTTGGTGGGGGTGTCGTGGGTCTTCCATCTTATCTAGACCTAGCCCATAGTACTCATCATACTTCCTCCTCCCTGCTTCCCTCTTCCGTCTGTTGTTCTTGTTCCTCATGTACTTCCCAACTCCCTGGGCAAGGGACAAACTAGACCCCCCTTTCTCATTCCCGCCCCCCTTGGCCCATGCATCATATAATATTTCGTGTATTGCTAGCAGCTTTTCCTCTTCCTTCCTGACGTTATCTGGCAGGTAGTTGTTTAGTATGGGGGCAGGCTGGCTGGTGGGGGTGTTATACAACCACGATATGGCAGAAGGGTTTCGGTCATTTAAACTGTGGGCATTGTAATTAGATACCCCTGGTGGAGACACTGTGTTGTTCTGCATTCCACCTTGTGGCTTTTTTCTTTGTACGATGACAGCACTGGATGGTGTGGTTTGATACCCCCATACAAGTTTAGTTCCGTCCCATCTCAAAAAATCACCTTCCCTTGTATTGGCCCTTATAGTTGTATTGGGCCCAGTAGTGCTGTTAATCCCTCCCCCCTCGTTCATCTCGATAGAGATGAACGCTACAAACCAATATGTAACCAGACCAAACATTAGCATAAAAAACAATGTGATGCATACAGATAATCCACACTCATACGAATATCTGCATCTCTCATGTACTAATTCTCTCATTCTACTAATTCTATCCGTTGCAGGCTGCCCGTTAGATGCCATGGAAGCTCCTGTTTGAGATATAAAAGTGCATTAAGTGCATGCATGTAAACATTTTGCTAGCACCATCAGTGCCAATATATATTTGACGGGGAATGGAGGCGGGTGGGGATGCGGGGAGGGGTATTCACAGACAAGGGTGTATACAGGCCATAATTTGGTCATTTTATTAAGTATATACAAATCAACAAGATAAAAAGAGAAAACGCATTTTCTTTTTTTTTTTTAAGTATCCTTATCAGTTATTCTCCCATTCAAATCTAGTACCAATATACACACACAAGTTCATATTCAGTTATTCTGCTCAGTTGCATCGTTTGCTGTTGTCTGTGCCTCCTCATTTACCTCCTTTTGTACATTGCTATATGCCTTCCGTACATCGGTCAAGTGCACCCAGTACCTCAAGCCCTTCACCTTCACTGCCGTGGGCGTGCAAAATATTACCTCGTATGGGCCATGGAATCGTGGTGCATTCCACCGACGCACAAAGCTTCTGACATAAATTGAGTCGCCTGGCATCAGCTGTAGCTGTTGCTCTGGCTCCGTGACGGATTCTGTGACGTTACCCTCTTCTCTAGTGAAGGGTGGGGACAGTTGCTTTGATATCACGCGCGCTGCCCTTGTCAATTTCCTTAAATAGTCTGTGAACTCATCTCCCAATATTGCGGTGCTTCTGTGAGCATCTGAGTGTTCGCGCAGTGGAGAGTGTGCTGTGTTCATTCGTCTCCCAGTCACGATCTCGTGCGGGGACAAATGGTGGTCTTTGCTTGGCTGATTTCTCAATTCAAATAGTGCAAGGGGTAGACAGTAAATCCAATTCTTCTTTAATGAAAAGCATAGTTTTGATAACCTGCCCTTTAACCGTCCGTTCATCTTTTCCACTACGCCATTACTTTGAGGATGATAAATTGAACACAATTTATGTTTTATTCCCAATAATGTAGTGACTTCCTTGAAAAGCTCATTTACAAAATGGCTGCCGTTGTCTGAGCGAATCACGTCACAAATTCCCCAGCGCGGGAACACTTCCCTTACTAGGAACTTGGCGGCGCTTTTGGCATCAGGTCGCGCACAGGGTCCTGCTTCCACCCACCTTGAAAATGGGCACACAACCACGATCATGTACCGCGCGCCATTACACCTTTCCCCCATGTCTGCATAATCTATATGCAGCTCTCTGAATGGGCCAATGGGTTTAGGAATTGTTCCCCGGAGAGTACGTAATGTCATTCCTGAATTGTATATTTGGCATGTTGTACATTCCATTGCCAACCGAGACACATGCTCTTGGAGACAGGGCACGAACCATTCTTCCTGTATTTCTGCTGCGATGTGCTGTTTGGTGTTATGTGCAGGGAAGTGTAACTGTTGAAATGCAATTTCTAGTAACTGTATTGGCATTACCACTTTCCCTGAGTTATTTTGCCGCCACAGCAGGTCTGTTCCCGACTTGCTGCACCCCCGTTTTGTCCACATCAATTTTTCCTCTGCACTAGCTCCTTCCTGCAATTCTAGTATTTGTGATATGGGCATCATGTTGTATCCTTCTGGGGGCTCTTCGTTTCTTTTGTGCTTTAAGTATGTACTCACCTCTGTCATATTTCTGAAAATAGGAAGCCTCCTTGGCGGCAGCGTCCACTGCCGCGTTCCCCAAAGACACAACATCTGTGTTGGATGTATGTGCTTGGCACTTTACTATTGCTACTGCAGTAGGGTTTTGTAGGGCCTCAATTAGCTCTTTCAACAATTCTGCATGCTGTACTGGTGTTCCGTCTGCCCGTCTAAATCCCCTACGCCCCCATCTTGCTAGCCCTCCATGTACTGTCGTCGTCATGTAGGCTGAGTCTGTGTATATTGTCACTGCACAACCCTTTGCTGCATGCAGTGCTTCTATGAGCGCAATCAGTTCTGCTGCCTGTGCGGAGTAATGTGATGGGAGGCGGTATTGTACTAGTGTTTCATACTCACCATCTTCTAACCTCACTACTGCCATGCCAACGTGTTTTTCTCCCGTGTCCACGTCAATTGATGCAGACCCATCCACAAAGTACACTTCCCCCTCGCTTAGAGCGTTCTCACACACCACTGTGTCCTCCCCTCTTTCTCCTGTGTAAGTTGCGCAATCGTGGTTCTGCATGTCTTCGAGTGTGCACGCTTCTGTAATGAATGTGGCGGGGTTCACTGTCTTGCATCTCACTATATGGATATTGGCACTGGACAATATAATCTCGTAGGCGGTCGCCCGCTGTGTGGTCAATGTGCTTTTTGATCTCTCAAGTATTGCAAATAATGAATGTTCCACAAACAATGTCACAGGGCAACCCATTACTATTGTGGCACTTTTCTCAATCGCGAACGCGGCTGCAGCGAGTGATTGCTCGCACGCGAAATGGCCCTGCATCACGGCATCTAAAGTACCACTATAGTAAGCCAATGGCTTGTGTCCTAAGGATGTTTTTTGTGTCAGTACTGCTGTCATGAGTGTTTCCTTGCAGTGTGAGAATAGGTAAAATTCGCGTCCATAATCGGGGTTTGCTAGTACTGGAGCGCTTGAGATTAGCTCTTTCAATGATTGAAATGATTCGCTCATTTCTTCTGACCATTGTATTTTTTCATTCTCCTGTTGTGCTTCCTTGAGTGCTTGTAGGAGGGGCCTCGTGTATGCTGCATAATCTAATATCCATGCTCGGCAATAGTTGCACATCCCCAAGAATTTCTGCATATCTTTCACTGTTGTGGGTGCTCCTACTGATCTTATTGCTTCTAACCTGTCGGGAATTATTCTTTTTCCATCCTTTGATATGAGCTGTCCCAGGTATAAGACCTCAGTCAGGCAGTACTGTAGCTTCTCCTTGTCTACCTTGTATCCCTTGTTGGCCAGTAAAATCAGGAGCGTTGTTGAATCTTTTCTACATGTTGCTTCGTCTTGTGCACACACTAATCGATCGTCTAAATACTGAATAATCGTACTCTCAACTGATAGGTTTCCCAAGTCTTCATGCAATATGCGGTTGAATATGCTCGGGCTCTCACAGTATCCCTGTTGTAGTCTGCAGTGTTCATATCTCTTACCCCCCAGTGTGAAGGCGGTAAGGTATCTACTCTCTTCAGCCAGGGGTATTGAGAAAAATGCGTTTTTCAAGTCTACTACTGTGAAATGTGATGCCGCTTTCGGGATGCTGCATAGTATCGATGCAGGGTTCGGGACTAGAGGGAACTCCTTCTGAATTACATCATTGAGGGGGCGTAAGTCCTGTATCATCCTCCAAGACCCTCCTTTTGCTTTTTTGATTGGATAAATATGTTACAAGGGGAGTTTGAGGGCACTATTATCCCTTGTGCTAGTAGTGCATTTATTGTTTCTTTTATCCCTTCTTCAGCTTCACGGGACAATGGATACTGTTTAACTCGGGGTAAAATTGCTCCTTGCTTTAGTTTTATTACCACAGGTTGTACTCCGTGCAACAGCCCTACATCATGGGGGCCTGTTGTCCATATATTGTTTGGTACGAACCTCATGTCGTCATCGGCGGTGCTCCTACCACTGTCATTAATTGGACGGGGGTCTCCCTGGCTTGTATTAAAATGTCACAGGGCATCGCTATTTCCATCACTACCTCGCCATCCCCTTCTGTGTCAGAAAAGAGATCCTCATCTGTTACCTCTCGTAGGGCGATGTTGGCGTTTGTACACAGCACTGTGCGCCACTCGCATCCTTCTCCGTCCACCCCAATCACAGCGATCCTTTTCGCTGATACCTGTACAGCGTGCAAGCCCAATGATACCACTGATCCTGGTGCTGCGTTGGGACATACTATGGGGCGGAAGAGGAATTCCGCTGGAATCCTCCAGTCCATGCTTCTTAGCTCTGGAATTATGAGGGCCAAAGTTTTTAGCCCTTCAATGAACATTTCCTCATTTTGTGGCAGCCCTCGTATTTCCTGTGTGGTTGTGTAGGCGTGCACTACCAGCATCGCACGCAAGGGGCATATCCCGGGTGTAGAACACACTATTCCTCTCTCGGTGAATGATATGGTCATGTTAAGTTTACTCAGGAGGTCCCTCCCTAATAAATTTACTGGTGAGTTTTCATAGTACAGTAAGGGTGCCTTTACAGTTTTACCCCCCACTGTTACATCCAATGCTTCTGTGTAAGGAACTTCAATTACAGCCCCAGAGAACCCCTGCGTCTCTAACTTCCTGTTAGATAACGGGAATCGGCCCTCTCTGACACATGATTTCTCCGCTCCCGAATCAACCATGAATATGAATTGCTTGTCTCCAATCTGCGCCCCTACCAATGGTTCCTCTGCTGCACTGTAGGTGGTGGATAGAACTGGACACGCAAGTTTTCTCTGTGGGCTGTCCTATGCGGGGTGTCTCATTGCCCCCCCTTCATTAAATACACTTCCGGAAACCACTGACATGCCGTTGTAAGGTGCTGGCGCGGGGGCCCTGTTTACATGTACCGCGAAAGGGTTACTTGGCGTGTATTGCACGCTGTCATTGTTTTGTGGGTGGTTCTGTGTTCTGTACTGGGGTCCCTGTTGCTGGCCAGCATTACCCTGGCCTGGGTTTCTCAGTTGCTGTTGTCCCATCGGAAGGACATATGGGCTTCCCGGGTGGGGATGGCCATACTGTTCTACCTCTTGGAACCCGTTGTTGGGTCTGCTTCTACACTCTCTAGAGTAATGCCCCCACCGCCCGCAGTTCCAGCAACTTCCTTGTGCACCTCTAGGACCCTGCCATCCATTTCCTCCCATTCCCCCGTACCCTGGTCCACCTCCTCTTCGGCCCCTGTACCCACCTCGTCCCCCTCGAGGGGTCCACTCTTGCCACTGCGGACCTCCGCCTTGCTCCTGCTCATTCCACTGCCGCTGTCCTGTTCCCGCCCAATTAGTTGCCACTCTTCCTTGTAGTGCTATCAGCCCCTCCTCCTCATCATCTCCCTCTCTGCTGTGTGGGAGCGCGGCTACTGCTGCTGCAACCTTCACCAACTTTGTCTGTACTAACTTCGCCTCGTCTGCCAATCTTTTCTGCGCCACCTCCTTCTCCCTCTCCTTAATTCGTTTACAATGGTGTACTATTATGCTCTGAATTTCTGGCCATCCCTTTGCTTCAATACCTGCTATCTTGTCGAGCGCCTTCTGCACTTCCTTTGGGAGCCCTCTTTTTATAATGAAGTAAAATAAAGATGTCGATTGATACCAGGGCGTGCCCGTTTCTGCTCTTCACATCTCTTGGACCCGAAAAATGTAATCCATAGCCTCCTCCCCGTCATTCATTGTACACTGCATCACTGACTGTAAGTCTGGCGTATCTGGGAATGTTTCGCGTAAGGCATCCCACACCCTGGCACGCACTGTGTTAAAGGAGGCCCCATCATGGCGGTCACAGTCTAACGTTACTCCCGGGAAACCGGCTTTTACCCATACTCTTTCAGCCTGATCACCCACTGCTGACACGAGCAGACTTTTCACATCTCCTATAGCTAGCGGTACCCCAGCAGTATGTTTCTCAAAGGCATATATCCACTTACTTGCCCCTCCTGATAACGGGGGCAATAGCTTTAATAAATTGGCTTTATCCATCTGCGCCCATGGGATATAGTTAGGCCTCCCTCCTCCCCTGTGTATCAACGGGAGCTGTAGCTTTCCTTTCGTCGTCCCATCCGGACCCGTTTTGGCTGCTGATGTTCCCAGTGATGCCATTTTCCCCACTCTGTTCCTTAATCGCCCCGTCCATTCATCATCCAGTGTTCTCATCGAACACGTACCATCCCCCCCTTCGCTTCCCCCTCCCATTGCCATGCTCAACCTGTCGCTTTCTTCTAATTCGTTCCTTATGTCACATAGTAATTCCTCTCTGTCCCCCATAGGCCTTTCTTCATTGTCAGTATCTTCCTCTCGCGTCCCTATTTCAATTATTCGTGTCGGTTCTTCTTCAATTCTGAACAGTATCTCACCTTTTTTCCACCCCTCTTCAGGTTTTCTATTCTCACTTGGCGCTCTAGACGCGCGCCCTGATCTAGGCGTATTAAGTGCTGTTTGCCCACACATATCCCTTATCCTTGAGAGCTCATCTTTTGCTATTGACAGTCTTGACTGTAAATCATCTGTGAGCTTCTCTATGTCCACCCTTTGTGTACTCGCCTGGCCTCGCTCTCTCGTACTTTCATATGGTGGGGGTGCCGTAGGTCGGTGGGGTGTAGTAGTTGTCGGGGGAGGCACATATGTGGGGTCACTGTATCCTTCTGCGGGTACAGGCTTGTTTAATATCGGGTACAAACTTATTACCTCTACTGATGGCGCTACACTTGGCAATTCTTTGACATCTTTCTGTATCAGTAGTGGATTGTCTGTGGTGGATGGGAGATCAGTATTTAATGCTGGTGTTTTGGGCGGTGGTATCTCTTCAAATAACCTCCAAAGATCTACTATTTCTCTCCTATTTTGCAGCTTCTTTCCTTTGTACTTCAAACAAATGCATGTGGTCACCATATCCAGAACACTCTTATCAAATGACCCTCCCTCTGGCCATATCTGGGGTAACCCCTCTCCTTTCAGCTCAGTTACCCATTGGTCGTGATATTTCTTAATCCGTTCTGCGTACCCTGGGAGAGTCTTACAAATATGTGATAAGGGTGTTTCAGCCCCCATCTCTGTGCCCTCCTAGTGCTTGTGTGTCTCTGTGTGTGTGTCTGCAACTACAATGTAAATGTAATATCAATATTGTTTTTTATATTCTACTTCACATTCAATGTTAGGCTCGTTTGGGCTCTCCCCCCCCTTGACTGCACAATACAAAACCGACTGTACACAGTTTCTACTCTGTTCTCTTTGGGGAGCACATACAAGAGCAACCCATCATTTATTTTGACAATTTCAACCCAGAAATCAAAATGTACCCACTCACTTCACTGTATCAACGTTGTCTTCAAAAAAAAGTTTTATCCAGTCACACTTACCATGACCATTTAACTATTATACATTTATAGCCGTTTTACACATTCGCAACATCAAATTGTCTTCTGACACATACGAGGTGCACACACCTCTTGGTACCACTCAATTCACCATTCAAGCTGCCCTCCCTTTCCTCCCTAGCCGGCTGTCCCTGTCCGTCTTATTTGAATCTATGGATGCGCATGTATATATATGTTAGCCTGTTCTCCCCCCTTCCAGTAGGACTCTTTTTCTCTTACTTTTTCCCCTAAGTTTGTGTTAATCTCACTTTTTATTCTCCCCCTACCCCTAAAGAAAAGAAAAGAAAGAAGTAATAGCGATCACTAATATATTCTCAGTGCCCCCTTTTGCTGAACACTTTTATTTCATATTCCACTTCTTCATATATTCCCAGTACTAGTCAAGATAGCACTATGCAGCGCCGCCTTCCACCCCCTTTCGGAGCTAGGTTCCCGTCACTTTTATCTCTTATTCACCTCGTAATCCTAATGGCCATATGCAAAGAAAAAGCAAAGAAAGTTTAAGATGATCTTTAGTAGATCTGCGTACCCCCTCTTCGTTACCTGTCCTACACTTCTCTCCCCGCTCCCCTTACAATCGCTCGCACTCAGTACTCACGTGCCCGTCTTGAACCGATAGTCTCCGAAACTGGGTCCGTCCAGGCAGTGTCGCCGTCAGCTCAACAGTCAGCCCCGGCTCCGGCGAGCGGTACTCAAAGGGGATTTTTCAACCGGGATCCCGTACCCTCTCTCTGAGTGCGCACTTCTTAGTGTACCGGTCGCCGTTGGCGGGCAGCCTCCCGGAGCCGGCTCACTGTGCGTATCCCTTTTCGACCGGAGATTCTCGTGCCAAAAGGGGACGGTAATGTTGGATCGGGAAATAATAATAATAATCACGCTTTCGGGGTCACCACTGAAGGCAAGCGTCCCCAAACAGCACGATCTTCCCCGCAATGAGAGACAATGAAGGACTCTCCCAGGATGGGAATAAGGCCAAGACAGAGTGCGGGTGAGCGTAAATGGGAGTTTATCAATCAGAATAGGGCATGCAAAGAACTCTGCAACCTCCGAGAGCGCTCTGTCTGACAATAGCAAAGACAGGCGTATATATTTACAAAAAACGTCATAAGAACCTACACACTATAGGGGGCACAAGTTTAATGGGATTGGGTGGCGACGACTAACTATAGGTGCTGCTGCGATGTGGTTGGCTTCGGCTGGACGACGTCACTGGTCAGCCTCGTGGGTTGGGCTGGGCCTGGCAGGTCGGCTGAGTTCATCCGGACGGTGTTGTTGTGGCCAGTGTCAGAGATGAATGTCTTTTCCTGACTTGGTTGCCCTATGCCATGCACACCGCAGTCATTCAGTCATTTCAATATTATTCTCTTTAGTAAATCTTCCAATAGGTTATACTACAGGTTAATGCAACACAGGAGGAATGTACCTTGTGAGGGGTCTGGAGGTAATACGTCAGGACATGGTTGCCAGTGTCCTGTTGACCGGGGCCATAGGTCGAGGGGCTAAGCTTCAGGGCCTGGGACGGGCGGTACAGGTCTTTCTGCCTTGTTAGAAGTTGTTATGGATGTTCCTCTGTGTGTTGTCAAAGTGTTGGGTGTCCTGATTGCACAGGGCCATAAGTCTGAGATGGTCCGGTAGGTTGTGGGGTTTACAAGGGGGCGCGTGTGTTCAGGCAGAGGTTTACTGCTGAGCTGTAAATAATGCAGGTGGCGGGCCGCGGCCTTGGGTGCTACAGAGGGGATTACAACTCTTTGAAGCGGCTCCAGTCTGGTGGGGGGAGGTAAAGCAGTGTGGCGCAGTCTTTGTTCTCATGCCTTGGCAGTCTTCGCAGGGTGGGAGGGGGAATGGCCTTGCCCGTATTTCACAAAGGTATCTCCCTCGTGTGTTGCCGATTTTAGGTAAAGACATCACAAACATTTGAACACTCTATGATACTTATTCAAATCAATACAAAACATGCATTTAAACTTTGCTGGATGCGTTTCGATTATATCCAGTCTGAGCACCTTATTCATACATTATGTTTTAACAACTACAGTATTTAGTTATATGCATATATATTTGAAGTAAGTGAGGTAGAATTAGAATTGGTGGAGTACACAGAAAATAACCCGCCACTGTTCGTGACGGTGGTGGCACATGTGGGGCCTAGACATGCACACATGACAAACGCCTTCTCGTGCATCCTTCACATAAGCCCTCTGTATGGTTACATTCATCTTCTCGTGTCCTCTAGCAGCATTAGTTCAGTTATGGCGCAAGCTCATAGAGTGTAAGTTTTCCAGTGATACACGTAACAAACAGATCCCTGGTGCGTTCCTTTGTTATTAGCACCCAACTGCAATGGTGTGGGCTCGCCATCGCTTATATCATGGAAGCATGCTTTCTTATGTTTATACATTTTACAGGCTTTTGTAATATAAAGGGTTTTGTGGAAGAAAGCATACTTTGCGAGTGGTCTTGACATTAATATATAAAGACTGTCTGCCATCTGATGACCGTTTTACTGTTCTTTTCATTTCCCAGGCCTGCTGGCCGGGTCATGCTGGGAGCGATGATACACTGCGGGAGGTGAACTGATACAATGTTAGTGTATTACGCTAGCTCATGTCCGGTTCGTGGGAACGTGCTCGCAGCGGATCTGCCAGGGTGCTGCGGCGACAGGGATGACTGAGACTCTCCAAGGGTGGGGGCCGCGCTACAGTGCGCTGAGCTCACACCATCTTTACCAAATAAAATGGTTTCTGGGCCTAGCTAAATTTTAATACATGTGGGCAGTCAATATGTGTTGGGCAATCAATACGTGTGGGCAATCAATACGTGTGGGCAATGTCTCCAGCGGGTGAACCCTCCACCACCTGGGCCCGGGTGGCATGAGGGGACGCCCAATGAGCCATAGCCCTCACCTGGGGAGAAAACGCAGGCGAGGGGGGTCTCTTGGACCAGTCTTCCCCTACAGTGGCTGAGCAAAGGGCACGATAAGGAAGGTGTTTTGGAAGAGAGTTGGATGTAGTGTGGGCCCTGGCCTCAGAAAGCCTTGTGGATGATGCAGAGAGTCTTCAACTTGATCCTTGCAGCGGCTGGGAGCCAGTGGAGGGATTTCAGGGCTGGAGAGATAGTCATTAGGCTTGCAGTCCTGTTCTGGATTAGCTGCAGAGGGCGGAGAGTAGCGGAAGGCAGATTGAGAAAGAGGCTGTTGCAATAGTCATCCTAGAGAGAACCAGGGCACTGGAGACTGAGCTTCTGGGGGAAAGTGAGAAAAGATGGTAGTGGGCCTTCTTGGCAAGGTCTGTGATGTGTGGAGAGAGTGGAGTTGAAGAGGACACCCAAGGTTTGTTGCCTCACAGGAAGGCGAAGGAAGAGGGCCCAAGGAGGGTGGCCAGAGTGAAAGAGGAAAAGCGGGAGAAGGGGTCCCAATGAGAAGAATATTGGTCTTCCTGGTATTAAGGCAGAGATGGTTGGAGGTGCCTCAATCGTGAATAGCGGATAGACAGCCAGGATTGAGTGCGAGAGGAGAGGAAGCTGAGGAGAGCTTGAAAGAGGTGGTGTGTCATCTGCATATAACACTGAAAGTTAGAGGAGAAGGTAGAGATCAGGTGGGCCAAAGGGGCCAAGTAGACATCGAAGAGCCAGGGTGAGAGGTTAGAACCCTGGGGAACACCACATGAGGAGAGAGAGGTGGTGGAAAGAAAGGACCCAATTTGGACCTGGGAGGGTAGGTCCAGGAGGAAGGAGTCAACGACTCCAGGGCCTGATCTGTGATGCCCAGGTTCTCATGGAGGCAATTGATCAGGATGGTGTGATGAACTGTGTCAAAAGCAGAGGAAAGGTCAAGAAGGATGAAGTGAAGCAGGATTGTCGCTACAAACAAGGCAGCATAGTCTGTAATCACCCATAATTTAAGATAATTTCTAAAATAGACAGTATGATTGCTTTTTAATGGAACACAGTTTAAAAACAAGTGCTCAATGGTTTCTGGGATTCCACAAAAGCGACAGTTATGTATACATACATTGCGAGCAAGGGACCAGCAGTTTATAATAAAATGACAGCATTTTCCACTGACCCTTTTGCCTTCATAGAGTAATACGCCGAAATCATATCTAATGGCAACATTTGGAATGGCATTGGGTATACCCAAGACGCTCTGCCAAAGTAAACTTTCAATTTTCTCAAGATCGTTCAGTGCACGCACTGGATATATTTCAATACTGTAAATTAATTAAGGAATAACTTTACCTACATAGTATTTAATAATCGGTAAGAAGGAATACTTGCTGTATTTGTTGTTAATATATATCAGCTGTGAGGCTAAGGTCTGAGTCATTTGTCTAACAAATCTTGTAATGATTGTTAGTTAAGATTTGCACAGAACTGATAAATCATCCTGACCTAGGTCAACCCCAGAACTTTTTGCTTTATTAGTGGGATATTTTTCCATAATACCTCAGTGAGTGGACACCTTTTTCCATAGCCACATAATCTTTAACTGTTTTTATGGGTGTAATTTGTAAGACTCTCCATAGTGTCTTTTTAAAGTTATCCTCTTTAACAACTTATAGGCAATAAGTGCCTGTTGTTGCTGGGTTGCCCTAGAGGCTCCCCTTTTAACTTTCTTGTGCTAACCTTGATGAACTACAGTTCCCAAGGGTAGAAAGGATCTTTGGATCCCTTTTACATTTTGTTAAGTGAAACCAGCACACACCACCTAATGGGGAGATGCAATGTATCCCCTTTCACACTAAAACTGTAACAATTATGTTACAGGCACAAGCTTACCTTCAATGGCTGGTGGCAGTGATACCTTGTATTAATTGGTGCACCTTTACTGCGGGCTGTGTTCACAGCTGCAGTAAAGGGACCTAAGGGTGTCCATTTTTACCAAAATGGCCCCTGTCTTCTTTTTCCGCCATTTTAGAGTTTCTTGACATTTCTTGTTCCTTCCTCTGACATCCAGGGCAGGAAATGTGTGTGATTTTTTTTATTTTATTTATCTTCGGCGGGAGTCCCTTGGGCTCCCCACCCAGGCTCCAGTCTGTGAGGCTAAGAAGCGAGGGAGGAGTCCAAATCTCCACAGCCCTTTGTCTTACGCCTTGCTTGAATGGGTACAAATCCCAGTGGGGGGCTGGATGTCCTGAGTGGACAACCAGACCACCCCTTCTTATAAAATGCGGGGAGAGAATGCAGAGGTTGTGTTGTAATTCCTGATAAATACCGCAAACCTGGAAGCTGAAGACATGTCGACCACTGGAACCGAAGAGGAAGATGAAGGAAACGCGTGTGATAACTATTTCCAGCAACCAGAGAGCCTGCTGTGTAACCGGAGCCTGCCTTCCAATCGAGCCTGGTGACACCCACTAGACCCAAGAAGACCTGCATTTTGAGCCATCCCACGCGTTGTTGCGACCTTGCGTTGTTGCAATGCCCCAATACCCTGGGACCTCGAGCCATCGCGGTGCACAGTCTTCCGAATCTCGTTGAGACTTCGTGGGCATCCTGGTGGATCTCCAGAGACACGAATCGAGTCCGAAAAGTTCCCTCACCAGAGTGCTGGACATTTGTAACAACGAGAATTCAACCGCGATTTTCTGTCTCCTTCTGTGCTCCTTGAAAAGGTGCTAAATCCGCAGAACGGCATTCAGCCGCAAAGGAAACCTTGCCTAGAGCCTTCTTCATTGAGTCTTGTTTTCAGTCTCCACAACAAGGAATCCACTGACCGGGTATTTGGCTGCAGACCTTGAAGTTCTCCTGCTGCAAAGTCTTCTTCAATGCTGAGGTACTGTGTTGGCTTGGGTATGTACTTACCGTAAGCATGTTAGGATTTCTGTGTAGCTGTGGGTTGTTTTCTGTGATGGGGAGGTCTCTCATCCAGTGCACCCAGTCCCACTGCTAGAATCCTGTTAGGGTGTCTTCTGCGAAGCCCCTGGACCCTCTTCTAACTCTTAAAGTGAAGTACTTACCTGTTTGCTCAGTTTTCCTAAGGAACTCTGACTTTTGCTACTAAAGAACCTATTCTGATACTGCCTGTTGGTCACTAGTCCTAGTGAGCCACCCCTCCCCCTTCTGCCACTGAGAACACTCATGTTCTAAGAATAAGGGAAAGACTTTCAAGGGATTGGGATGTCTGCGTAGACAAGAAAAGAAGTGTTTAAAAGTTACTTTCTTGTAAAGAGTTGGTTGGTAACTGTAACTCCAAGAGTGAACAGTTACAAAAGTTCTTACTGATCTTGAATGTGTGATGCACTATTCCTAAAAGTATGGTTTTTTTTTGATAAAACATTTTTTATTGTTTTAAACATTCCAAACTACACAACAACAGCTTTCATGGATTAGCATGTCCTTCCAAAATACAACCATTAATAGACCATGTATCAATCACTCATAACATTACCCCAGGTTTTAGTGCATTCCGACCATATCCCTCTTATTGCATATGACCAGGTCCAGCCGGTTCTAGGGACCAATCTCCTCCCACCTCCCCCATATCTTGTCCGCCTTAGTAGGGCATCCTCTGGCGGTATATACTCGGTGTTCTATGGTGGCACAAATGTTCATGTCTGTTGCCCATTGCTCCATCGTTGGGGACTCCGGGGCTCCCCATTTCTGCGCTATGTTGCGCTTCATCAGTCCTGCTGCTGTGTTCAGGAGCAGCTTGCCCCATTTAGTAAGTTCAGTCTCAACCGGCGCCCCCAAAATGAGAATCCTCGGGTCTAGTGGTATGCGGCACGCCAAGACATTGCCAAGTACAGTACAGCATTCACTCCAGAAGGTACGGATTTGGGGGCATGCCCACAGGGTGTGGAAGAAGGTCCCCTCCTCGTCCCCACAGCGGAGACAGTTCGGATTCAAGGCTCTTTCCCATCTGTATAGTATCGTCCTGGGGTAATAGACCCTGTGCAGGATCTTTAATTGAACCAGCCGAATCCTGGAAGAGATGGCCACCTCCCGTGGGTGCATTAGTACTTGGATCCAGTCTTCTGGATCGATCACCCCTACATCTGCCTCCCATTTAGTTTTCAGGGTCGTGAGTTCCGGTGTGGCAAAGGATGTAATAGCATTGTATAGGATGGAGGTGCATTTGGTGGGGATAAGAGCTGGTAACATATTACGTTCTATTGGTGTGTAGTCCGGGATATTGGTACCTGCCGGTATGTGGTTTCTTAGGGCGTGGGCCAGCTGCACATAGTGATATCGCTCAGTATCCGGGAGTTGGAATTTTTGCTGTATAGTTTCAAACGAGGCTATGTCCCTCTCCTCAAGAATGTCCCCAACTCTCAGAATCCCAGCCCTTACCCATCGAGACCATGGTTGAAGCTTCTTTACCTCGGGCAGGTTACAATTTCTCCACAAGGGTTGTGCCACAGTTACACTATTTCCCCACCCAACGAATCTATGCGCCTGTTTCCAAACCACAATAGTATGAACCATGGTTGTTGGTGGGAGGGGTCTCGGAAGAGTTTGGTATAGCAGTTGCCACGGGTCGGTATCGTGCATGGCTGCAACCTCGGCCTTGATGTGGGGGAGCTCCCTATCTCCATGAAGCAGGTCGTTGACTACTGCCAGCTGTGCAGCCCAATAATATGTTTGGAGGCGCGGGGCTCCTATCCCACCCTCCCAAACCGATCTTTGGAGCGTAGTGAGCGCTATCCTCGGTTGACCACCCCCCCATATTAGTTCCCGAAAAAGGGATTCAACCCGCCCAAAGTCGGAGTCCGGGATCCTTAGTGGGGCATTTTGTAAGACATAGAGAAACCTTGGGAGAGTTATCATCTTAAAGAGTGCGGCTCTTCCCATGGGCGTAAGAGGAAGAAGTCTCCAGTGGTGGGCGTCATTAACGAAACGGTCAAGGACCGGTTGAAAATTGCGTAGTGTGTATTCACTCAGGTTTGTGGTCACCCAGATCCCCAAGTATCGAAAACCTTGCGGTTCTGTTCGGTACGGGCATTCCCGAGGGTCAGCCTGCACGTTGCCTTTCACCGGGAAGAGAACTGATTTCCCCCAATTGATTTTAAGCCCGCTAAGGACACCAAACCGGGCAAGCATCTGCGTCACCTTGGGGCAGGACCGAGCTGGGTCTCCCAGGTAAATCAGGAGGTCATCTGCATACAAGGAAACACGGTCCTCATGTCCTTCAGGCCATCTGAACCCCGTCCATGCAGCGTCTTGTCGAAGCCAAAGGGCCAGAGGTTCAATTGCCAGGGCAAAGAGAAGGGGAGAAAGGGGACATCCCTGTCTCGTGCCCTTTCCCAACGGGAAGGACCGAGACGACCAACCATTCACTCTGACCTCCGCTCGAGTGTTAGTGTAGAGTAATTTCACCCATTTCAGGAAGCTGTCCCCAAACCCCATGCGCTTCATGACCTCCCAAAGGCAGTCCCACCTAACCGAGTCGAAGGCCTTTTCAAAATCTACTGCCAGTAGGGCGAGAGGGGTGTCAATGATCGGGGCCCGCTCCAGCGCCAGATGGAGCCGGCGCAGGTTCATGCGCGTTGATTTGTGTGGCATAAAGCCACATTGATCCGGGTGGATCAAGGTATGGATTACTGATTGCAGCCGGTTGGCAAGGAGCTTCGCAAGAACCTTGGCTTCGCTATTAATTAACGAGATAGGCCGGTAAGAGGCGCACTGCTCTGGGGGCTTATCGGGTTTGGGAATGACCACAATAGTGGCTTTACGTAGGTCAGGTGGGAGGGTGCCCTGGTCGCGGGCACCAAGAAACATCCTGTATAGGGGGGTCGCCATTTTATTCCCTCCAAGTCTTTGCCAGGTCTCGGCCGGGAAGCCATTGGGGCCCGGTGTTTTCCCTGTTTGGAGTTGCGCTAGGGCTTCGGCTATCTCGGATTCAGCGAGATCCGAATCTAGCTCCTCCCGTTGTTGTGGTGTCAGAACCGGGAGTGTAATCTCATCCAATAGGGTCGGGTCGAAAGGTGCTGTCGGGGCTCGGTAGAGTTCCGCGTAGAACTGGGCAAATGCTTCTGCTATGTCCGCGTCCGTCTGATACCCAACTCCATTTGGGGCAACTATCTCCCTGACATGACGTCTCCCCTCCTCCCTCCTCTCCAGCCAGGCCAGCATCTTGCCCGCCTTGTCTCCCAGCTCGTATATCCTCGCTCTGGTGTCCCAGTGAGCCTGTTTGGCATTATCTAGCATGATATTTCTGAGGGTTTCTGTGGTTTGTTTGAGGAACCTTTGAGTCTGCGGGGTGGGGTCAAGTATATGCGTGCTTTCGGCCTGGACCATTTCAGCCTCTGCCTCTACTATTTTTTGGAGTCTCTCCCGCTTTTTGTTTGCTACCCAGGAGATGATCTCCCCACGCAACACCGTTTTATAGGCCTCCCACACCACCACCGGGTCATCCACTGCTGGTATATTTATGTCAAAGTATTCATCAGACCGCTCCGTAAGGCGGTCTACCAACTCTGGGAAGCCAAGGTGGTAGCTGTTTAGCCTCCACGTTCTAGGGGGGGTTACAAAGTGTGTTCGTATTTCAATCAATAGGGGGGAGTGGTCCGAGATTCCACGAGGGAGGTATTCAGCAGATATTGCCCTATGTAGGTCTGTGTTCGGGACCAGGAGGTAATCAAGTCTAGAGAGGGAGCCATGTGCTCCCGAGTGGAATGAGTAGCCTCTATCCTGGGGGTGTAATTCGCGCCACACATCTCGGAGGCCCAAGGCAGACACAAAGTTGGAGAGTTTCGTGGGAGCATCTGGGTTACGCCCTCTAAGATGGGTACGATCCATAGCATTGCACATGACGTCGTTAAAGTCTCCCCCCAGGACCCATCGATCTGGGTGGTGTGTCCCCAGGAGAGCGGTGACATCCTCCAAGAGTCCCTGGCCCAGTCCGGGTGGGGAATATATTGATACAATGGCCAGCGTTTCGCCCCAGAGTGTACCTAGAATGAGTACATAGCGACCCCGTGGGTCCAATTCCACCACCTGTGGGGAGAACGGGAGCCTTTTGTGTATAAGAATAAGGGTGCCCCTGGATCCCATCGTGTACCCTGCATGGAATGCGGTCCTGTAATTTGTTCTCTGAAAAAAGGTGCAGTGTGTTCCCGCTAGGTGCGTTTCCGATAGTAGGGCCAAATCGGGAGAATGCCTATTCAACAGCTGTTTAATCAGGCGTCTTTTAATCCCAGAGCCCATTCCGTTCACATTCCAACTAAGCAGCTTAAGGGACCTGGGGCGATCGGGTGGGGGTGGGTGTGCTTGTGGGTGTGTCATCTAGAGCTTTCCGTTAAAGGACGCGCAGGGTGTTTGGGTCGGGAGAGCTGCCTCCCCTTGGTGTGTCTGTTGGGGATATGGTTCCAATACATAGTACAGCAGGGTGTAATGTACAGCAGACTGTTCTCAGGTCTGTGGTTGGGCGTGCTATGAATCCGAGCTAACAAAACAACATTAAAACTTTCCCTTTCTTCCCCCACCCTATACTCCACCCCAACTTGAAGTACCTGTCGCCCAAACATACAAATACAACCGACTGTCAGGGGACAGTCAACTCATCAACCCAGGACTATTCCTCAAGTGGTATAACACTACTTAGTCCTAAGTTGCCTTGTTCCGGCCGTGGGGGTTGCGTGGACCGGGCCGTCAGTTACACAGACATCGGGTTCACAGTTAATTCGCTGTTAGCATGGACTAATAACATGGCGCCAGGGCTCAAAGCGTAACTGCGAGTGGGTACCTTATTCTCCATTTCAGTCATTATCCCTGTTTGGCTGTGCCTGGGGTTGGTGCTGCGGGGGTTCAGGAGGTGCCCTGTCCCGCCTTGGGCGATTCCTACCGTTACCCTCTCTTCCGTCTGGCCTCCAGTCGCCCTCCAGGTGTCTTGCTGCCGAGTTCCAAGCTTCAGCTGGGTCCGTGAAGTGCACAGTTGTTCCATTAAAGTATATCTTCAGCTGCGCCGGGAATAGGAGTCCGTATTTTACGTTGAGGGTCTGGAGACGTTTTTTGAGAGGGCCAAAGGATTGTCTGGCTCTTTGCACTTCTCTAGTGAAATCCGGGAAAAAACCTATTCTGGAGCCGTTGAACGTTATAGTGCCCTTGGCTCTGGCCATTTGGAGTATTGCGTCTCGGTCTCTATAGTTCAGCAGTTTCGCAATCACTGTGCGGGGTGGGGCACCTGGGATTTGCCTGCCAGTTGGCATTCGGTGGGCCCGTTCAATTGAAAAGAAGTTCGACAAGGTCTTGGGGGCAAAGATGTCTGCGAGCCATTGCTCTAGAAACAGTTCCATGCTTGCTCCTTCCGATTTCTCCGGCAGACCGAGGATCCGAATGTTGTTTCGTCTCGCTCTGCCCTCCCCCTCTTCCACTCTTTCTTCGAATGCTCTGAGGCGAGCTAGCGCTCCTGACATTTGCTGGTTCATCGTCCTTACATTGTCCTCTGTTTCTGATATTCGACCCTCGGCTTCTCCAGTGCGGGCTGTGAGTTTTTGGAGGTCGTGGCGTAATAATGACACATCTGCGCTGATGCCATCCATCTTCTTTTCCATCGAGGTTCTCGAACTTGCTATGGCGTTCATGACATCCTTCAGCGAAATGTTCTCCTCCGTTTCTGGTGTTGCGGTAGTACCGGGTTGTTCCGGCGGGAGGGCTTGGGCGGGGGTCGCATACTGTTCTATTTTGCTCTGCGTTGTCGTGCCTCTTGCCTTATCCTTACCCATATCTGAAGGTGTCTAGTGGGCCTCGGGAGATTGGCCCCACTCACTCACTGTTGATAAGGCTTTGCGACGTATGCTTCTTGAAGCTGTTTGTAGGGCGGGCAGGTGCGGCACCCCGTTCCGGGGCTGGTAGGATATGGTGGCGCCCAACGGTTGATGAGTGGGTTTGCCTCTACTCCTCTATTGCCGCACTGTGTGCTTGATTGTTGGCCTCTCGTTGTGGGATTGCTAAGAGGTCAGTCCACAGGTTGCGTTCCAAGCACCAAGCCTCAGGTCACTCAGTGGCTTGGTGCGTCGTCTCCGGCGCCTCAGTGCCGCTCTCTCCACTCCGATCCCCAGAGTCCCAACCTTCCGCCAGCTCTATCCCGCGGGCCGGGGTACGGAGTCAAGGCTGCCTCCAGTGAGACAGCGCTCCCGCGGGGGCCGGGCCCCTGTGCGCCCGAAAACACACAGCTGGATGTGGTCTCTAGGAGCGGGGCCGCCTACCTTCTCAGTTGCGGGCAGCTCCCGCCGTGTGACTCGTTCCACGGGTTCGTGTCCCGCCTTCGCCCTCCAGCTGGTCCAGCCGGTCAGGGTGTCTGCCTCTCCGGTGGTCAAACGCATCCACGGGGAGGTGCGGGGGGTTGGATTCGTGTGCGCTCGGAAGCACACGGTGTGATGTGGCCGGCAGTGGGGACCGCCTACCTTCCCAGTCGCAGGCGGCTCCCACTCTACGATTCGTTCCGCCCGGCAGGAGTCCACGATCTCGTCTCTCCCCTCCGCTCTCCGCTTTCCGTTTTCCGTTGTGGTTCTGCGCGGCTGCTTCAGGCCCCAGCGGGGCAGGGTGTCTGCCTCCTGCAGTTGGCGCCGTATTACGCTTCCTCTTCTAGGCCGCTGTTCCGGCGGCCATCTTGTCCGTTGCCGGCGTCTCGGGCTTCTCGGACCAATTGCTCCCGACTGGAGCTGCGGTTCGGGTCGGTATTATGCCGATCTGAGCGCCCAGGGTTCCGCTGCGCCTGGATATATTTTCCGCCGTTGTGGTGCCCGAATTACAGGATATTTCCAGGATTTTGGCTGACGGCCGCGGGAGCTCCGAGGGATCACGTCCTCATCCCGTGCTCGCTGGCCACGCCCCCCCTAAAAGTATGGTTAACATCATTTCTTCCTTAGCAACTGTTTTGCCAGTCTAATAGAAAGTAGATGTGAAGGTATTTTACTCTCCTGTGATTAGGTTGTGCCTCTTCTCAAAAGTAAAGTGTGGTATCACCAGATTAGTTTTTTGAGGATAATTGTATGAGTGTCCCCCAACTGGGCCTTGCTTCTCCTGACCTGCTGCTAGCCTGTCCTTAATAAGTCTGTATTGGGTTGTTGCCTACCTAGAATAACTTTGAGTCATTCAGTAAAGTGTAACATTGGGTTTTACTTTCCCCTTCCTTGTGAGGATAACAATGTATGTGGGTTTTACTTACCTTGTGTTAGCTGTGTGCCATCCAAAAATAAGTTACAAGAGTTACTGCTTACCTCAATCTGGGGTTCCCTGATTTCAAAAGCACCTGTAATTGTATATTACATCCTTAGGTTTTACTCACCTAGTATAACTGTGTGTTATCACAAAAGTAGTTATAGGTTTTTACTGCACCTAGAATAAGTGTTTCACTATTCACCTATTCAAAAGTATATTGTCCAGTTGACTAAGTGATTTGTACTGAGAATCATTATAAAACTGGAAGGGTCTACTGTCCTTGCGTTACTGAATGTAATTGTAAAAAGTAACCATTGGTTTTTACTCCCCAAGAATAGGCTTGACCTATACTGAATGTGTATGAAAAGGTTTTGACTTCCCTAGAACTACTGTTAATGACTTCAAATGAAGTCTGTACTTGGGTCTGTGTACTTTCAAGTATAGTGTTGTGCTTTTATACTGCTGTAGTGCTTACTTACCCCTAGATTTATCTGGCCCTGCTTGTATTTATATAAATCCTTTATTTTTACATACATAGTGTTTCTTTGGATCATTTGTATTACAATTTCACTTGTACTGATTCTACAGCCCTCTCTCCCTCCTAAGATGAGCCTGGCTGCTCTGTCTACGCTACCATGAACTCAGGTGGTACAGCCTTATACTAAGAGTGGAGTCTTGTGCTGCCTCAGTTGAATGGTTTTACTAAGCCCTTAGTTGGACTTCAGAAAAACTGGCCTAACAATGATCCATTTCTTTGGAGCCCTCGAAATATAGCTGACATGTCTTTTATACCGAAATATTTTATATTGAAGGAACATGTATCAAATATTTTATAACGAAACATGTTATAGTGAATGCACTTTTTTGGGGTTGGGGGGGTCCCTCCCAAACCCTTGTTTCCCACCCCTAAGAACCCACCCTAACCGTTTCCCCAAAAACTTTTACTATTTACCCCACCCCTAAATGCATTCACTATAAATGTTTTAAATATAAAAGTCAGTATATGTTAATTCAGTATAAACACTGTATACCGAAATATAGAACCCCATTGGCAATGACTAGACCACACCTTTGGATACCCACACTTCTGAGTCCCCCATGGCCTCTGAGTTCCTCTTCTTCGTCCCAGTACTTTTGGCATTTTGGGTACTCGAGTTCTTAAGAGAATGAGTGATATTAAATTGTTCTTTTATTTTCAATTACATTAGATTTTTCAGAGAAGGGGGTTTGGGCTAAAGAGACTGCAATTTCACATTAGAGGGAGAGGTTCTCTTTAGGATAGAATCACGAAATTAAAATGGTTCCCCTTTCATTCCTGAGCCTCTACGGTACCAACTTGACTTTGTTTAACTGGTTCTTTATAACAGGTTGCTGGAACATTGACGTTAGAAGGATTGGATCATTGATAGTATACCATTACGTTTCTGGGAAGGATTTCCTCCTCTTTTTCAGTGGATGAATACTGCGTCTCTCCTAGTGGAGTCGCCACCCGCCTGAATATCCGCCTCCTCCCATGTGATACTTCCCTTTGATACTACCCCCAGGGTTAGGATGAGGTAGCGGCTGCCTTCCCCTGGCCTCATGGGAGTAGACTTTAGGCTGGGGTTTGGTGATGACTCCACAGGATTCATCACAGAACACCTCTGCGTGAATAAGAATGTTTTTTTTTTTTTTTTTGTCATCACATAATCAATGTTAAACATACTCATCTTTGACTTATTATTGCTGGAATTCGGAACCAATTTCATCCTATCATTAAATGTATCTAAAGCATTCTTATTGCACAAGATTCTTTTTCCACCGGAGTTGGAACATCTCCACATGCAATGGTCACTCCATGTAGTAGATACAATGTGCAGCTTCAGGCATTTCGAGAATAAAAACACATCCATAAAGCTATAGTCCAAAGTTGAGTGTCTCACCTCTAAACCATGCGTAGTTTCCATAGACAGCCCCCACATACCGTTCCATTTAACTGTAGAAACACAATGAGCGTAAACAATACAACCGTTTGGCCCCATTATGGGCTTTACTCTGTACGTAACCAAAAAATAAGACTTGGTACTGAACAGCAGTAGTACCATCAGAGACGGGACAGGTGGAACTCAAATCCCCCAGAATTATGACATGGCCATGACTAATTTTACCCATCCAACTAGCGGTGCTAGATCTTAACGACCCCAAGAAGCTGTCAATCTCTCTGACCCCTTGTTGGTTAATATATGACTAAAAACTCCACAGCTAATGCTCCAGGCTGTATGTCGTATTCTCTCTCTCAACTGTAATACCACAACTGGATTCAAACAGTGTCAACAAACCCACTGTGGGACGACCCAACCTTCCCTTTCTTGCAGCCTGGAAACAGGTCATGAACACATCCAGGCTAGGCCGCTTTGTCAGCCATTGCTTCAATAAGCGGATCATTTTGCACTTTCCCAGAATATAAAACCCAGCTGCAGATTAGTGAGTAAAGTGGTATGCCCCCTTGTATTCCATGGCAAAAGGGTCATGGGAGAGCTGTCTGCTAAATTAAACTGGAGATAGCGGGGTTGCTCTTATCCACTGTCAAGGCCCCTGTGGGTTATGACCAATTTTGCTCCCCATGATAAGCGGAAGTTGGGTGGGGTCTACAAAGTGTATGGATTTGCTTTCACTTTCACGAATGGGAACTGTAATTAATATCTTCCTATCCTTGTCTGAACCTTCACAACACCTTTTCGAAGGTAGAGCAAACGTTCTGAGATAACGAACCCAAAGGCTTCATTGTAGGAATTTCCCCTTGATAACACCCGCCACAATATTAGAATATATGCACAATATGACTGAATTGGTATTAGGAGGGTCATTAAATTTAACTCCCAATATCTTTGGTTGAAATTGCAGGCAATTGTGAGATCTCAGAAAACAGAGTAAGAATAGTCAATCTATTCAGGACAAAATGTTAGTCCTCCTTACAAATGCTTTCACCCTGAAATGTACGGGCATGTCTATGTAAAAGGGCTATGCCCGAAATACCACACCAATCACTATGGGGAAAAATTAGACGGGATGAATTACTGAAACCAATCGCCTTTCCTGCTTGTCTCTTGGCACCCTTTAAAATGCCGTACATATTGAGCCTGTCCGGCTGACTGACCTCACAAGATTTATTACTATGTACTATGTATTGTTGAAAAGGCACACAATCGATCATGCAAATGGTCCGCATTAACGGATTCTGTTCCGAACATGTCCTGCCTATAAGGGTAAGCACTATGCACATTTGTAGGGCCAAACAGGCCAACTTCATTTGTTCTTCCCAATGAAGTAGCTGAATCCTCCCTCAGTCTGGCATGCATTAGTTCTGCTTTATTCGTGTCTGAGGAGCAAAGACCAGCTTTGTCTGGAGCACTGGCAGGATGTATGCCCTCCTGTTGAAAGCCCGCTGAGCTGATCATATTACAGGTGTTTACAAAAGAAACAGCACTAAAGTCAGTTTGCACTGAGGCACATGCATTGAGTTTTATAGGAATAGTCTCTGATCTAGGTTTGGTTACTGTAGACTTGGTATAATCACATTGAATATGTATAGTTTCCATTGCTATGAAAGGATGGATAGACTCGAGCTCTGAGTTCTTACTCGCCTGGAAAGGCGACGGTACACCAGTGATAGATTCTACTTCTTCCTCTGAAAAACTGTCTGTGATAACCTTTTGAATTTGGACTATCGTTGGGATTAATGGCAGCCAATCCTTATTTGACTTTGCCAACGATTCCTGGATAGGAAGGTTTTGTAGAAAGTTCCTGGAAGATTTGTTATTGTTTTTATGAGCTTTACAGTGTTTCGATGTTTTCCTTAATGGCTTCTCTGGGATTTTGCGCAACTTTTTTTCTGAGTGTCTGCTAAGGCATTTTCAGACCTACTCTGTTGCGAAGGTGACAAAATGATTTACATTTCAGCATCAGTCAACACGTCCCTGTTGCCGAATTAGGGACAGTTCAGTAAATTTTAGTCTGCCTAGAGGGCTAAGCTTAGATTTGCCCTGTGGCTGAGTGAAGCCATTAGTGTTCTGTAAAATCAATATGGCCTGCGACAAATCAGATGATTCAGAGTGTGGCTATGTTCGTTTAGTCTGAAAATACGATTTCATCCCGTCTTGATTGGATGCATTCTCCAATCTCCTTTGGATTGAACTGCGAATTATCATGTGCATTTGGACCCCGGACTTGATTCCTTCAGAAAGAGTAACAAATGAAGATAACACGTAATTCAAGGCAATCAATGCTTTTTGAGTGCTGGGACTTTGTTCTCCACAATTTGCATGGATAATTCGGAAGGCTGATTAGGCTGTTGTGGAGCAGAGGCGTATGATGTAATATTTGCCTAACTGCCATCGCCTGCAGATTTGTAGTAAAGAGGAGAATGAAGACCAATATCACTTAAACCCCAAAGCAAATCCTGTTCATCCAATGCACGTGCCATGTCCTTGTCTGACACCGGATGTACACATGCTCTTCATCAGAGTCCACTGCAGACCCCATGGCTCCTTGGTGGTTTACGCAATTACTTTCAGGGAGCGGGGAATGCTCACAATTTCCATAATTTCTCTGATGTCGGCTTATAGTATGCAAGGGTACATCAGTAATGGGGGGGAAGCCGGCAGTGGCAGCTCTCTAGCCATCTCATACATTTGTTCAGTTTTAGTTCGGTTTGAAGGCTTTGAGAGACACCTTAAGGAGTACATAGTCACTAAATAACAGAATAAGTGACTTAGCTGTACTTTAAATTATACCATTGCATACTCGCCAAATGCCAGCAAGCAGGATTTCAAATCAAAAGGTTATTTGTTCACGGGAGCTCTCGAGCCACTGAGCTGCCGAAATGCCGAACTGTCCAGCACTTTCCAGTGCACTTCCCAGGAGCTGAGTGGTATTATTATTCTTACTCTATTGTCTTAAACTCACAAACTCTTCTCAGTCTTTTAATTCAGGCTTTCCTAATTTGGGTTCATCCTTGATCCCTTTTAGGCTTTCCTTGTCATGGATTCTTTCTGAGGGTGTCTCCTCTTTTATCCTGTTCACTTGACAGTCTTCTTTCCCGTCTCTCATTACGTGACTCTATGTTGGGCTTTCTCCAGTCTTCAATTGTGAAGGCATAGGGTATCTTCCCTTCTTCCCAGGGGACTTGTTTCCGGTCTCGGTTTGTTTGTCACCCAGCCTGGATGGCTAGATCCCTCTTTTATACGTTTTTCACGTCTCTTGTTAACTGATCTTTCTAGTGATTGTGCGTCCTCAGGACTGGGATGAGTTTCTCTCTTAATGTCCGCCTTCCTCGACCAGATTATTCATTGCTGCCTTTCTCAGGTTTTCACCATTCCAATTATACAGTCTTGGGTTCAATGTTTCGCCCTTTGCACTGGGACAAGTTTCCTCATACGTATAATGATGCCCCAACGGCCTCCCGAATCTCACAGTTCCCCTGGTACATCTCTGTATGAGGGGGAAAATTGCAGGGTTCGGCTAATGCTCTGGCGATGTTCTTTGGTTTACATGTTATAAAATACCGAAATCTTTTTTTAACTATACATTTTTACTGAACAAATACATTGTTTGTTCTTGTTTGTTTTTTTTTTGTTTTGGTTTCATTTCTGAACACATTTTTTTATTTGGGGGGGTTTCCCCCCATTTCCCTTAGTTTATAATCCCATCCCAACACCCTGCCCACCAGTTTTAACCCCTTACCCCACCCCTATATATATATATATATATATATATATATATATATATATATATATATATATATATATATATATATATATATATATATATATATATATATATATTCTGTATTGTTTCCGACAAAAATGTTTAGATAAAAATTTTAATTGGGTAAAATCACTGCATAATGTTCTTCGGTATCTGGCTTCTCGCTCCTCACTCTTGCCGGTGTCCTGTTGTCTGATTCTCATTGGATTGTTGCCGTACACGGGCACTAATGATAGGAAGCTGTTTGCTTCCAGCAATGGTGGCCTCATCAACATCGTCGTTTGGGCATCCTGCCCACTACGCTGCAAAATGTAGTCCCGCCACACCCGAGTACGTGGTTCCTCTTCACAATGATTTCTTCCCTGTTGCATACAACAGCATCTCCAACGTTCCGCACTGGTGCTCTTTGTTCCCTTGTAAGGACGCACACTCTGCGGCCTGTCTCGGCTCTACCTCCAACAGGCTTGATGATGTCAGGGGGACTTCCCCTGTGTACAATACTTTCCTCCTCTCCTCCGACTCATCCCAGTTAAATGCACGGCCCACCTTAAAGAGGCATCTCCTTTTTCATATCGGTTTCTTATAGCTTTGCCTTCAGCCAAATGTAAAGATTCCAGATTGTTCCCATAAACAGTCCCATATATGCAGCTGCTAGTAACATCCAGGGAAAGTAACATCCCGAAATGCCAGGCATTTAGTAGATGCCCCTCAATTCGGGAGTTTTCATTTTCCCCTATCACGCTGGAGGAATTGACGGAGGTGGTGAAACACTTGAAAACAACCAGCTGTAGGGGTGACCCCTTCTCCGCCATCATTATTAAAACATGTCCTTCACTACTGCTAGAGGCTATTCTGCGATTTGTGAACGCCTCTCTTAAAGAGCGCACTGTACCAGATGGACTTAAACGCTTTTGGGTGACTCCATTATTAAAAAAAAACAGGTCTCCCCAAGGAGGACCCCCTGAACTATAGGCCCATTACGAACTCGCCCTTTCTGGTGAAAATCCTGGACAGGGTTGCTACAAACAAATTGCTAAACATATAGAAAACAACCCCATTCTAAACTGCCGTCAATCTGGTTTCAGAGCCGGGCATAGTACGGGAACAGCCCTTTTGGAATTAAAATCTCGTCTCTTATATAACATGGATAAGGGTGAAACCGCTATGCTCATGCTTTTGGACCTCTCGGCTGCGTTTGACCTGGTTGGCCACACGTTGTTGGTCACCAGGTTAGAACAAGTGGCTGCGTTCTCCTCCGAAGCCTTGCGGTGGGTAGCTTCTTTTCTTAAGAATCGAGTCAGTTGTGTTTGTTCCGATATAGCCGAAGCAGACTCAATTCCGATTGAGTATGGAGTCCCGAAGGGAGCTAGCCGTTCGCCCTGTTTTTACATCTCCTTCTTCTCTATGCTGGTGCAAGAAAACATCTGGTTCAACAATTTCGCAGATGATACACAATGCATCATCCCCTTGACTGGAGACCGCATCCTAGATGAAGAGTGAATTAATAAAGCGTACTCGTGTATTGAAAATTGGATGGTGCAAAGTGGTTTAGCATTAAACGGAGCTAAAACTGAGGTCATGATTGTCGGCTCCCCCAGTTGGATCTTCAAGCTTGACCCCAGGTACTGCAAATTCCAGCTTGGCGAAGTCAAAATAGACACCCTTAAAGTTAAATCACTAGTGGTGATTTTGTACCAACACCTCACCATGAAAGCATATGTGGGAAGTGTGGTATCTGGTGCGGCTTATTATCTTAAACTTTTCTCACACCTCAGACCCATGATCTTCCAGGCTAACGCAGAAACTTTGGCGAGAGCCATAGTGTGAGCCAAAATGGACTACTGTTGCAGTCTGCTGACCGGTGCCAGTAAGACAGAAATAGACTGCAAGTCATTCAAAATGGAGCAGTTAGGGTGGTCACAGGCCTAACCAGACGGGACCATGTTACACCAGCCAGAGGAGCACTACACTGGCTTCATGTTGAGGCTAAAATCCAGTATCGCCTCCTTGTTATCACCTTTAAGAGTCTGATGGGCATCATGCCCCGCTATCTCAATGAATTGATCCTGCCCAAGAGTACCCATAGTTCCTCAGGTCACAGGAGACCAAAATGTTAAAAATCCCGAAAAGCAAGTCTAGGAAAGCGGAAAAAGGAGCTTTTGCCATAGCAGCTTTGACAGCCTGGAACCGCTTGCCTTTGAATCTAAGGTTGGAAACTGAACTCAAGGCCTTTAAAAGAAAGGTAAAACCTGGCTGTTTGATCGAAGCGCTCTACAAGCGTAGCGTAGCGTAGCTGACACCCCCGACTGCTGATTCCTCTGTTCTTTGTTGTATCAGTCTTGTCCGCGCCATCATGCCTACGGGTTCATTGATGCGCATTATAAATCGAATAAAGTAAAGTTAGGTGGTCTAGGGAGTTCCTCAAAGGAACCGGAGTCCTTGCCCCCAAAGGGGCACTCTCTCCCAGTGAGGTCCCATTTGCCTCAACCCCTATCGCGGGGGATGAGGCCTCGTCTCTTTGCAGTGGATATCCATACATGGACCTTCTTGCTCCCTGTGCTTAGAGAGGCACAGCTTCACCTCACTGATGAGGCCCGACTAGGCTGAAACACGCGTCTGGGGTTGCTGTTGGTACTCAGAGGAGAATTGCATAGCATTTCAGTGCTAGACTGCCCAATTGGGTGGCACCAGACTGATATGCAAATGGATATTTCTCCTCTGTGAAAGTTACAGTGAGTTAAAACGTGGTTGTAGACCCTCTCGAGTGGGAACCTACCCAGTGAAGAACAGGCTATTTGGCCGTGTTAGTTCTCGGTAGAGGGGATCACAGACCTTTTGCATATCTGTTTTAGAAGAACTCTGTTTTTAATTGATTGGAGAATATCTGACAATCAACCACCTGTAAACAGTACAATAACTTTTTTTTGTTTGTTTTTTCAAAGCATATTTTAGTGATGGCTGTCTAAACACTTGGGGGACAGGACTGTATGCCATGTGGCAGGGGTTTGAGCCCTAAAAAGAAGCTGAGGCATATTTCTTCATCAAACTATGAGGATTTAATTCCCTACCTGATCTGCTGTCTTACATCCTATTTGGAGTACCGCAGGGAGCCAGTCTGTCCCCTCTGCTTTTCAACGTCTACATGCGTAGTTTGTGTGAATTATTGGAAAACATCGGTGTGTTTTTCACCAACTATGCCGATGATACGCAGCTGGTCATTGAAATGACGGGAGACTACACACTAGATAGTGCGAAAGTAGAAGAGGTATATAAAACCATCGATATCTGGATGCAGAAGCATTGGATGTGCCTCAACAACAGCAAGACTGAGCTCATGATCTTTGGAGCTCAGCATGCCAGAACCAAACTAGGCGATCAATACAAGGTTTTCAGTATAAAAGATGCCAAAATTTCAGTCCTACCCCAAGTTAAAACACTTGGGATGTTGGTAGAAGCCTCAGTAGGGGCCGAAGCGCAAGTAAACCATTTACACAAAAACAACACTTATTACTTGCGCTTGCTGAGAGCCATAAGACCCTACATAAGTGAAGCAAACGCGGCTAACATCGCAAGAGCGATCATACTATCCCGTCTCGATTATGGCAATGCACTATTGGTGGGGGCCACCAAGAAAGAGCTGCATCGCTGCCAGGTCATGCAAAATGAGGCAGTCCGTATTGTTAAGGAAATTAAATTTGGAAACCACATATCGGCTGCAAGGAAAGATCTTCACTGGCTCAGAATCGAAGAAAGAGTCCATTTTAAGGCCATGACGATCGTGCACAGATGCCTATATGGCACGGTGCCAGGATACCTTAAAGAGAAATTCGCACTTTACACACCTAGAAGAAACCTGAGATCAGCCGACTTAGGCCTCCTGGTTATCCCCAGGGTGAAACGAGCAGCAGGGGGGGGCCGAGCCTTCCCATTCATAGCAGCCAAATTTTGGAACAACCTCCCAGGGATTCTTAGATTAGAAGGTAATTATGGCAACTTCAGGAAACTTCTGAAAACATACCTCTTCCAATAACCTCCAGATATGTCAGGACTTCCCACTAGTATCTAGACGACCACCTGTTCTTTCCCCGAACTGTTTTTTTTTCTTATGGCGATCTACAAGACTCTTTTCTCAGATGCTCTCCGCGCCCTGATGCCCGCGGGCTGTCGGCGCGTTACACACACATGGACATAGACATATATCCAGCCCTACAGATAAGCAGTGTACCAGCCATGTTTACTCCCTTGACAGGCAACTACTCCCAACAAAAAGAAACAATTGATGACCCATCTGTAGCAGCCAGACCGACCTAGTCCATATGGTCTCGCTTCCTGCACATGAAAGAATGAGAAGTTGACAATTTACCACTCCCCTACTAACCATAGAAAGAGGCAGAAGCTGAGTGTTAGAGAGAGAGCGAAAGAGAAAACACAGCCCTGCGTTGGCCAACTCTGAGGGAGCTACAGAACGGAAGGTGTCAAGGCCAAGCTTTAATAATGTGCTAAATCACCACCTTAGTGGTCTCGGACCATCATGCTTTGTTTGGAGATTAGCATATTATGTCATGGGATATACATGCCTTTAATCTGTGGTAGTAAAGGAGCAGGGAATGAGGTAAGATGTGGGGTTGTGGGGGAGGGACTACAAACTGGAACATGAAAGAGAGTCTTGGAGATTTTGCGATTGCTTGGGTGCATGCAGACACAGCTAGGATTGACTTTAGATCAGGATTACTGAGAAAGAAAGGTTATATAGTGCAACATGTTTAGAAGCAAAGGGACTGTTGTGTGAGGTTTTTAAAAGCGCAATAGGTAATTATAAACAAGTTGTGTATGATTGATTGTTTGATGGATTCAGGTGTGCTCAAACAAGCTCTTAACATGTGATGGCTTTTTTTCTCCAAAAATTACCTTTGGCGAATTCTGGAATTATACCTTTGGGATTTCCAAGGCAAGAGCATTCCAGTCACAAATTGACTGTGTGTAAGGTGAATGTGTCTAAAGAGCAAATGGTTAAAACAAGCAGTAAGAGGCGGATAAATTAAATGTAAATATTTAGTGAAGGCCTGGCACTATTTAGTGGGTGCAGTTCTCGTTTTTAAATCGAGCCTGCAACCAGTGTTCATGGAGATGGTACTATTACGGATTGTCTATGGTAGGGATCTGTTTCAATCCCTGATGGCAATGATCCATAAAACAGTGTAAAGTAAGGGCACCTGGAAGCTCTATCCGTTGCCCAAACCTGTGTTATTAGCCTGAGCGATTTTGCGCCCTCCATGGCTATGAACATTTTGTGATAACTCATTTGGGTAGAAGCAATGCTGTATAGGATGGAACATTGGAGTATCTGATGATCTTTAGGTCCAATAGCAGTTTAGGATGTAGCAGAATAAATATGAATCTGGTATTCCCCTTGACACTTATAGCCTGCGTGGCAAACCACGCTAGAGTAGAATGCCTGTAGGGAGCCTTATCTCAAACGCTGGCTTGAAAAACAATAAGGAGGAGGTCCTTGAAGCCTGCTGAGAACACCCAGATCCCAATGATAGCCGAAAAGCAACTTCAACTTAAGAAGTTTTCCTCGGTGGAGAAACTATTCGCTATGTTGTCATAATTATTGCAGCCTGATAAATACCTAGGTGTTGGAGAAGAAAATCCCACCCAGAAAAATACCTAGGGCAACTGGGCCTTCAGACACCCTATAGCAAGTGGAGATATATATGAGTCGCACAAGGCTGCAGAGTCTGTGAAGGCTACTGGATGTGTGGATCATTTGGCATGGCCAAAGGTGAAGAAGTGTGCTGGGGCTTTCGAAAATTCCCTGAGGCTGAATGATTTGATTGACACTCTCTTGTGTGCGCACCCCGTGCAAGCTTACAAAGTAGATCAAGCTCAAGAAATGGGGCCTGGGATACTATGTACTGAAGTTTAAAAATCTTGCATCTTTGTTCTGCCTCCATCCTGACACTTTCAAGAACCACCACTTGTTTTTCCACCTCCTGTAGGCGTTCCTCAAATCGTCCCCTGAATAATCCTGCTTACAGGAGTAGAATAATCTGGGGCATTGACTGTTCATTGGTATCTGTCTCCTGGGACTCATTAATGCTGTCTGGGGACGAGTGATCAGAAGGACACTTATGTGTAGGACTCTTATGAAAATGTGTTCATGCATTTGATGTTCAGAAGGTGTCTTGTATGAATGTTAAAAGATGGATTTAGGTATGACAGACTATCCCTTAGAGGAGTGCTTCAACCATCTGTGCAGTTAATTTGCTTTTTTTCCCCCCTCTCTTTTAGCTTTTGTGGCCTTTAGTTGCCGAGACAGAATCTTGTGACTGAATGGCGTCTGTCGATGATTTAAAGTTCCAAGGTAAACCTTTTTTATTCTGAAGAGTTTTTCCAAATTCCTCTGAATTAAAATACGACTTCAAAATGCTAGGAATACAATCAGTTGGCATGTTTATAAAAGTGAGACCAATAAAGTTTCTTTCTTTTTAGAATTAGTGTTGTAACAGTTATAGCATTGGTTTGCAGTCCAAAACCTTCTGTTTTCTAATTTAAATTGGCTATTTTGTATTAACACACGAGGTATACAATAATCAGTGTCCCATAGAAATTTACTATGCAATTGTGGAGGTTTGCTAATTAAATTGACACTTGTGTAGCAAAGCTAGCTATTTAAGTTACCCTGTTCAATGAAAGCCCAGCTCGCTTTGCATTTCTCTCTTGCCCTCAGGGCTCTCTCAGCCCTCTTTCAAGGGGGGATAATGGAGAGAGAGAGTTCTTAAGTAATCATCTCCTTCACTCTTATGTGCCAAAGGTCTCTGTGGGAAGGGCTAGGCAAGATTATTTTTCAAATAATTGCAAACAACAAGTAATCAGTATACTTTTAGAAATCAAACTATATCCTGTCTGGCAAAGACGTGTATATGTTTTTTTCGTTTAAGAATGTCTTGCAATTCCATTCCTTAAACTTTAAGTTGTTAAGTTGTTAAATAATGCTTAATTACAGTAACACAAAGACACATCCCCACAACCAATCCTGACCCGCCCCCTCCCACTGGATCGAGGAGAGCACCATAAACATGGCTTTTCATTGTATTTCCAAGATGCAAAGTTTCTGAGGGCAGTAGGATTCCCAATAGCCGTCCTGCAAGAAAGCCAGCACCATCTCCCAATTCCGCGTGAACCTTGTCTGATAGCCTTGTAAGGAGTATGTGATCCATTCCAAGGAGACGATGTTCCAGACCTTAACCAACCAATCCTGTTCATGAGGGAGGGTGGGGGGGGGGCTAAATCTGTGGCCTTCCATTTCTGCGCAATGATGTTTAAGGAACTGAAAGGCTTCAGAGTGTGCTTGAGCAACCTGAGTAGCTGTCTCCGCAGTAGGTTGGTAAAGTTGTAATATTGCTCTTTGGAGGTACTGGTGTTTGTGAGGTTATGAATTGCTCAAGGGTCAAGGTTTCAAAAACCTCTGTTAGTGTATTTTTAATCAACAACTGGCATATGCGAGGAATCCGTTGGCATCCTCACCTCTTTTGCCCATAGATCTCCAACCTAGGGGGCCAGGGAAAGGCCATCGCTTTTGGATTCTGACCCTGGGGGTGGATTTGCCAGGGAGGATCACCTGGGTAGAGGAGACTTGGGAAGTGGGGATGAAGCACCCTTGCGTGAGACGCAGTATCCCCCATTTCCCTTTCAAGATGTTCCATCAGTCTCCCAGACCTTTGCAGGGTATTGTAGGTCCGACTCCTATGTTCCCATAGACATTCATACATACATACATACATACACCACTCTGGTACTGAGAGAAAAGAGGACTGAAGATGTATGCAGGTGGAACAACCAGGCAAGTCCACCGAATAGTTTTGGCCAGAGTCAGGCAATTGGAATTAATGACCCACACCTGAGGTCATTTAACACTCCCAACGGATATAAAAGGCTTTGCCACCTAAAGCAGAGGAGAGGAAGGAGCTGGCGAGGAAGCGGCTGGCGAGGAGGGAGCTGTGAGAAACCGTTCTGTAATGAAAGGCACGCCGAGACGCTGAAACCTTTGCTGGTTTGGTCGGGTCCCATGAATGGCGCTGGAGCCTGAGCTCCGTTATGTAGAGTCGGTGCAGTGGGAAGCAGGACTAAAGAGAGCCATCTAATTGATCCCTGCGAAGGGTGCTCGTTACCCCTGGGTGTTGCGGGAACATCAGTGTCTCCACGTGGCATGCTGAAGAACCCTTAAGTCGGAAGAGGAGTGCAGGAAGGTTTTGCTTAGACCTGAAAGGCAAACGCCAGCAGCAGTGAGTTTCACTGACCTAAGAGGCACAGATTGGTCTTGCACGCAAACTCGAGTAAATGAGGCCTTGTTGAACACGTTTGCAAGAAAAAAGGAACTCGCACATGCAAACACAACTTAGTGGCAACACGTTGTTAAACAGCTTTGTTGTTGAAAGGCAGCTTGCGAGCAAACAGTTTCTTTACAATAAGACTGAATCTTCGATGCCAGCATTGTTGGGAAATAAAAGGAAGGAAAGGGTTCTACGTTTATTCAGTGAAAGCCAAGTGAACTTTGTGTTGTCTAAGGAGAGGTTGGGAGAGTGTAATGTGCAAGTTACAAGCAGGGACGATATGAACTAGCATTGCCAACGCCATAAGACTGTTAAGGCTATTTAACTGACATTGTTGACGCCACAAAAGTGTTATTGAAAGTGGAAACTACATTGGCAAGAGCCATTCTGAAACTGTGTGACACAAGCATTGGCAAAAGCCATTTGGGACTGTGTGCTTTGAGAAACCAAAGATTGGCAAGAGCCATAGAAGTGTGTGAAGTGGCAATAAATGAGAAGTGGCCAAGCAAGCAATGATCAAGACGAAACAAGTAAGGTGTATCGATTGCGTGACCTGAAATGGGTTGACCGACAACTGCGCCTAGACCGAGGACACACAACTATTGAAAAGCCATATAATATACCTGCTGGGAAACCTGTGATTGAACATAAAGGAAGTTTGAACAGGTAGTTGTGAAACTTGTGAAGAATAACCAACCCAGGGGAGCTGGAAAGGGTCCATGACAATCGTGTTGTGAAGAAGAACCAGAAAGCCAGGGGAAGGGAACCCCCTGGAATTGTGAACGGTCTTGAGACTTGCGGAAGGGAACCCCATGGCAAACCAAGAGCTGAAAGATGCTCAGAAATGTACTTTGGAACTGGAAGAAGCTCCGAAATTTTACTTTGAACACTTATTCTTTTGATGTTGAGAATCCCACACCGTGTATATAAATATACGTGAGGGCAAGTCCAGGCTTTGGACACAGACAGTTGTTTTCTTTGGACTTCCTGACTCAGACTTTCCCTAGTTTCATTCAGATAGGGAAATCCCATCTTAGCATAGGGCAATATGGGCCTTTTTACAACCCTTTTTACGTTCAATTAAAGTTTGTATCTCAAGCTTAATTTCTGTTGTCTGTGTCTACTTCATGAAGCATTCACAT
This sequence comes from Ambystoma mexicanum, assembly GCF_040938575.1. Taxonomy (NCBI): domain Eukaryota; kingdom Metazoa; phylum Chordata; class Amphibia; order Caudata; family Ambystomatidae; genus Ambystoma; species Ambystoma mexicanum. Next base: position 1,305,614,282 of record NC_090922.1, read on the forward strand.
ATATCGGATTTTGACTCTTTCTAGCTTACTCCATGGTGGTGGTGTTGGGGAGTAAATGGAAGGATCATATTCTGCGCTGGAATGTCTGATCCAGTTTATTGAATCAGGTCTTAATTCCCTCAAAAGATGTGGTCTCCTTAGCATTGATGGTTTGATTATGACAATTGTAAACGCCCAGATTGCTGGCTGGCTCGTACTAGTGGAGTTTGTTTCCTTAGACCAGTTAAAGAGGGTTTACGCCCCACTGAGCTATGGGAGTGGGGTAGTTGCTCCATGGGTTCTGACATCTAAGCTTCGAGGTGGATCTGACTCTGTATCTGGTCACGAGGATCCCATTTCTGATATCACTTGTGGTAAGGCAGAATCAGGACTCTGACACCAAGGCTTTGTTTTAAGGGTTTTATTTTGATCAAGTTCTTCTAATCCTTCCCTAAATCTACAAGCTCCAGACCTATTCTATGAAAGAGTCCAAAGGGTGCTTGTCAGTAAATTAACAGTCCCCCCCCCCCCCGATGGCTGTCACAGACCTAGCCTTTGGCACATTAACAATAACTGCACCATGACAAGCTCTCCTACATAGCCCCATCAAACTCTCACATCAGCGGCCACCCAGACTGAAAGTGTTGTAGTCAATTAGATCTTGGGCTCTTCTCTAAGAACAACCTACTCCAAATGTCTCTGCTAAACCCATATAAAGCTGGTTGGCACACAGGAGCTGGGTACTTTCAGCTTGCTCCCATCAACACAACAGGTGCCATGGTTCATAGTGATAATACCGAATTTAAAAATCTCGGATATTTTATTTTTCGGCCTTTTTGTATTCGAGATTTTGTTTTCGAGATTTTGACTGACCACCAGGTGCCATATCTTCCTCTCCCACTATCCCGCTAGTGAGTCCCCAAAGTGATGCCACTAAAATGGTGGAAGGGCTTTATATAAGAGCAATTTTATTACATTAAATTTGCCTAGCGAGCTCACGCTCATTCTCTCTGTCTCATACTCTTTCTATGTGGGTTAGAGTCACATAGTCTGGTGCATATTTATTTGTGATGCTCCAGCCATTGGTGACACCTACACGACCAAAGGAAACAATATATCTTTTTGGGGGGAGGGAAGAGGGTCAGGAGGGGGCTGGGAAAAGGGGAGACTCGTTTTGCAATATCTTTGTTGTAAAATCAGCTATTAAAATAAGGAACTTTTTGGTCAGCTTCATTATTTCACTCTAACACACTCTCTCTCTGTAACATTGAAGCATGCGTTTGTTTCGAACAGCCTCTGCATTTGGATGTGAGACTAAAATGGCTGCAACATTGATCCCTGCATTGGGATCCAATGGTCGCTCGGTTTGAAGATCTTTTCTTTACAAATGCAGAATATTTGTGTGGTCTCAGTAAAGTTTGATGTGTAAGTGCTCAGTTCGCAATGTATAGGCATGCTAACAGAAGTTTATATCTATATAGTGGGCTGCACTGTGGCATGAGACGTGGCTCAAAAGGCTTTCCCATTGCACATTTAAGGGTTGTTGTCCGAAAATTTCTCAACCCACCATAGGTTTTAGTGTTTGCAACACATGCTCTGATGCGCTAACCGTAAGGCTGTCAGACTATACTGCACTAATGAGGGTTAACTGGTATGCAGTTGTCTCCAGCCTTGAGAACACTGTCTTTGGTTGAAGAAGCTATATAAACAAAAAATAGTACTGCCCTTTAAGAGTGACATTTTCCTGAAGGTAAAGGCTTGCACTTGGACAAATTGGCATACCCACAATATTTTGCTCATGTGGCTCTGAACTGGAGGTGACCTTCCAGTGATGGCTAAAGGGTTGCCCTTTTGGGGGTGTGTGCGTTTGTGTGTGCCTTTCTGAGGCTTGTGGATCTGCTTAGAATAGCATGCTTTGCGTGGGCTGACATTTAGTCGTTGGTGTGGAGTTTTACAAGATTTTTTTGAAAAGGTTTAAACTTCGACATCGATGGGGTGTGTTTTGTAATGCTATCACTATCGTGACGTGTACTGTACCCATGATCCTTCATGCATCGATTTCCTCAGATTATTTTTTTTTCCTGCCTTCGGGTTGGTCACACTTTGCAGTGTTAGTTATATTCGAGTATTGCTCGAGTTTCGAGCGTTATTATATTTAAAGTTCAAACTTCAATATTACCTCGATCGAATTAGATTGCAGCTACATGCACCAGCTTTCACAGTAGGGAGAGTGGGGAGGAAGATGCACACAGTGTAGGTTAGAATATCTCCCTTTTCCCATATAATTATCATTTTCCTGCTGTCCCCCATGTTAGTCATGTAAAAAACCCTTTCTAGTTCTGTCCCACGTGTAATAATGAGACGTTTCCGTGGAAGTACAACTAAAATCGAAAACAAATCTTGTAATACTCTGCACAAACCGCTAGATGTCGGCCTATGTAAAGCATGTCAATGTAAGCAGACACAAGCATCTGAAAAACATTACAAGTATGTAGCGTTTGTCATATATTACAAACAAGAAAAGTGTAGCAAGGTCAAGAAGAGAATGGCAATGGACTGTTAGGGCGACTTTGGAAGAGGTGCTTTTTAAAGCCATGTGATGGGAGAAGAGGTCAGAGGCTGATCACATTTATGAGGCAATACAAAAAAAGGCTTGGCTCATTTTTTGTTGACCTGATTAATGTAGGAGTTAATCATTTCTGGTGTTGAGAGATGTAGCTGTGATAGATGTCATGAAGGAAGTAATTAAGTAGTCCTCTTAATTTGAAAGTAATTCGCAACTTCAGTGATGGCCAATATAGATCTGTGGGTTCCAATCTAAATCTCAGGTTGTAGTTAAATACTGCACTACTATTTTATTCAGCAAGTCCAGTGCACAATTAACCTCCTTGCAACACGACAAAGGGGAGAGTGTTTTTGATATTTAGAAAAATGGCTTTGGTATGCGTATTGAACAAAGATTTATTTTGTCCGCTAAACTCTCCTTTGATTTGTGGCTGTTCCTAGAATTTGATGATGCTGCTAACCTGCTCGCTACAAACCCTGATGCCACCACCATTAGCATTGATGATGCAAGCGACAAACCAAAGAATCAGCGTAGAGGCCAGCGGGACACAGGACGGGATGAAGATGACGACCTCCTGGGGAACGATGTCTCGGACAAAACAGAGGTTCCATTTTCTTTAAGGTTCTTTTTAGTTCATGATGTCGATTTTTTCAACGATTCGTAGTTGACTGCAAATCAACTTTCCTCCTTCCCCTAAATCCACTATTTCATCCCAGGATCACATCCAAGCTGTCTGAGATGCTACGTTCTTGTTTCAGCAATGTACTGCTATCTGCCATGGGCGACCACTATAGCGGGCTGTGGTCTTTCCATTTAGAAACACTGTTCTACCTTTTTTAGGTTTTATGGTTATACAATCCTTACCAGAGGTTTGTGGACAAATCGCCCTAACCTTGGTAATTCATAGCAGATTTGACTGCGCTGTACACATCATATCTTAATAAGCATATGTAGTATCATTTACGATCATCTGATAGTCATATTTGTAACGCAGAACTCTTATTGAGACCTTTTGTAGATTTTTCATGTGTTGCCAAACGTTTCACTTTTATGGGGGATTTGTGACAATTGAATGGTACTCTTTGCAGCTCTCTATACTATCATTGTATAGGCAGGGTGCTGCAGAAGTATTCTTTCTTGAAGGACCTGTTTTTACGTTTGTTTACCTAAAAAGAAACCGTGTCACTAAGCTGATTTTATTCATTCAATTGCTGAAGCTGTGTTTCAAGCCTCTTGTATGAGAACACATTCTCTGTATCACCTCTGCACTCAGTTTTTGAATGTGTTCTTTCTAGTTTTGATGTGCATGTTTTGTCTTGCTTTCCTCCAGTTGCTAGCTGGCCAAAAGAAGAGTGCTGCCTTTTGGACATTTGAATATTACCAAACTTTCTTTGATGTGGACACTCGCCAGGTATGTAACTGAGTTGTAGTCTTCTTTTGCCCTCCATTTCATCCCAATTGGCTACCCTCCTGGTGAGATCTTTTATCAGTGAAGTCGGTGCGCTTTTAATTGCTGCTATATCATTACTTTTATCAGTGAATTCTGCATGTAAATAAATGTAATGCCGTTTGCTAAATATTTCTCAGCCACATCATGGCTGTCTCTTTAGAACACAGCCTGGACATGTGTGCTTTGCTATTCTTGGCTGCATTCACTTATCTGCATATCATGTATTCGTCTAGGTTCTTGATAGAATAAAAGGTTCCCTTTTGCCAATGCCTGGAAAAAACTTTGTCCGATTGTATGTCAGGAGTAACCCAGACCTCTACGGTGAGCATTAAACCAGATCACAATTATAATTGCCTTAGCCTGACCACACTATTTGGTTTTAAGTACAGTTTTATGTTTAGGTCCTTTTTGGATATGTGCCACGCTGGTGTTTGCCATCGCTATCAGTGGGAATATTTCAAACTACGTCAGCCACGAAGGACAGCCAAATTACCATTATGTGCCAGAATTCAGAAAAGGTGAGTAGTAACACCCACATAATTAGGTCTTTATATTGGCTTTATTTATTTTGGCACCCCAATGCTATTTGATATCCAAATCTTATATGAATGGTTACCTTTAATGCAGTCATGTAATCAAACAATCCAGTTCTAAAGTTCATTACATAAAGCACTTCCATGTGGGCTGTAGAAACAATGCTGTCATTGAAGTCCCAAGATGATATGTTAACCATTGAAATGTAATGTAAACTGGTTATGTATAGCGCCCTGCTTCCATGTTGGTTTTCTTTGCAGGACCGATCTCTGTGATAACAGGGGGAGCCTATTGGGGTACAGTTCTGCTTCTGTGCAATTGGCCGAAACACTTGGGAATGATATCTGATGGAGAGAGGCCAGGATCTAATGGACTAGGGCGATTTTGGTCTAATTATCCACTAATGTGAGGATGTGCGATGGGGCTAAATCTTAGTCATAGCTCTGTTAATGTTCATGTGGTGACTGCTGTTATTACGGTGGCCGTGTGCAGGAGGCTTTCTGTCTTTAGTGTAATATGGAAGGAGATTTTAGCAGGGAGTTGGTTAGTCGGAGAGAAGACGGTAGTAGACAAATAAAGAGGTACAAGTGGTGGTGAGGTTATGGTTCCATCTGGGAATGTGATTAGTGTTGGGGTGCAAAATGTGCACCCGCCACTAGCCATTGGCCAGTGATATTTGACTTTTTGAAAGTGAGAAATGGGGGGCTGTGTGGATGTATGGGCTAGAGGTGGCCTTATCAGTGTGACAGACTGGCTTCTGATGGGGGTCGGAATGTTGGAGCTTTTCTGAATTTTTCTTTCTTTTTTTTGTACCTGAAATGATGCAGCTAATTCTTTTTCTGGAAGGGAGGTCTGCTAATCAGACAACCCCACCCCCACGCCTTTCCTAAATGGTACATGCAAAAATGATAGTGCATACATTCACCCTTGCTGTCTCCTGACGCCGACAGCATCAGACCCGCAGTGGCACAGGGCAAGTTTAAAGTTCACATGTGCATTCCTGACAGCTGCTAGAACATCAAGGGCCAGCAGGCATAGGTGGCTTTTTAACTGTTGCACCTTTATTTCAACGTTTAGTAATTGTGTAACCTAGTCAGCTCGATGGCACGTTAAACTTTAAACATAAGCCATGTCTGGTAACAATTATAAAAGTCATAGCAATTTGATATCGTACAAGTGTCAGCTTGTGAGCAGGGCCCAGCTATGACATTGCAATTTGTCTAGCCTAGATGTCTTCAATACTACAATGTCCGACAATGGCCAGGAAGATGCATCTTTGATCTGCCTGCAGGAAGAATAACAACTTGCTCCAGGGCACTGTAACTCTTCCCCCAGGAGGGATCTCCTTCGAGACTGTGCTTCTAAAGAGCACTGACATAACAAAGCCACAATCATCCTGACAACTGGAGCCCCTTTTGAAGTCTGCTTCGACCATCTTGATTTTTGCTAGGGTTCTCTACACTTTCATGTGCCTCCCTCCAATTTCCTGCAGTTTAAGGCACTCTGCCTTCTGACATCATACCCAAAGGGCATTTTCTCTAACAGGTCGGATTGCACTCCTTAGAGCAGGCTTGCTTGGGACCTTCCCCCTTTGATATTTGCTTTATAAGGAAGGGGGCATCCCCTTCTGCCTTGATTTCATCTTTTGCCTCTCAAGACAAGACAAAGGATTCACTAGGCCTCTGTTGGGAATACAGTCTACTTGAGAGTCGTCTTCCAGGGAGGTGAAGACAGAAGGCATCCAAGCCAGTAGCAAGCTCTATTCCCTAACCGTTTCCAGGGACCAGTGGTGGTGAACTGCTGCGGACAAAGACCTCTCGTCTAGTGAACTGTAATCGGGACCCTGTCCACTGGAGGTGATGAGACCCCGATATGTACCAGCCAACTTCCTTGACTTCCTATATTGGGCCTCCCAGGAACCCAGACGCAGCTTGGAATCCTGTTTCATCTCTTCAACGTTTTTAAGCCTGATTGACCATGCTTGATTCAGTTTGAGTTGCCATGGGACCCGCAGTCCTGCTTTTGGCACTTTACAGGAAGTCATTTCACTTGCTGCACTTCGAAACATCCAGGAAGTGGGCTTTCTCGTCTCGACCCAACCTTTGGGTCCACACCGTGAGAGCAACTGATTCGAGCACAGACTAGACCCAACGGTAGCCCACACCTTGGAAATAGTGGCGTTGCTAGAGGGGGACTGGAGTGCCTATAGCATGGGTCTTTTGGTTGTAGCCCTGAATAGAAGCTCATGGGCTACCACCAAAAGGCTAGCTAGCTCCGAGTCCAGACAGTCCTGATATTAGCGTAGCCCCAGATCTTGTCCAGACCTAGCAACATCCCTACTTAGAAACAAATAAATGCTGTCCGCTAGGGGGATAATATAGTCTCTAACTTCTCGAGATTGCCTTGACCGCAGCAAAATGTAAGAAAATCCAGCTCAAGGCTGTCGAGTACCAAAGATGAGACTTAAAGGTACTGTGAAGAGGCCCTAGTCTACGTTGTGGTACCATAGTGATTTTTAAGCCCCTTCCTTTTGTGTACAAAATATCCTTAAACATTGTCATTTGTCGATATCCTTGCCTGAACACTCCTGCTTATCATCCCAGAGTACATTTTCACATGTAGTTCTGAATCTGTGGGTTTCTTTTACAGGGGTGTGTTTTTTAATTAGTTTATTTGTATTTTATTGTTCGAGTCCCTATATGTTATAGAGCTTGAATGGACATTTTTAGTTTGGAACTATTGTACTAATACTGTTTCGGTTGTTACTATCAGCTGACGACCCTCCTGAAAAATTGCCTGCCCTTGGCCTCCACTACCAAAAAAGGTGAGGGAGTTCTACCTTCACCCTGGCCCAATTTAACCTTTTTGATTGGGATCACTGCTGGTTTAGTGGTAGTGTGGGGCTGAGTAGGCAGGTTAGTCGCTACTCCCTGAATTCCTCTAGCACAGTCATCATTTCATCATAATTAGGGTAGGCACAGACCATCCCAAAACCACGATAGCTAAGGTGAAATGGCAAAGTATCAGTAGTGGTGCCTGTTGGGTAAGGTTCTTGTGAGAATATGTTCTGAGGCACCCTTGAGTGGGCTTGTTTCTCTGGCTGTGGACAGTGGGCAGTGACTGGTCCTGGATGAGAGTGGGTGAATACTAGGAGGAGCGAAAGACATGGGGAGAATAGTTCCCAAGTGAAGTTCCGAGTAGGTGTTCCAGAGGGTACAGAGTCTTTATGGGGTCACTAGGAACCACTTGCAAAGCTGCATTATATAGGAGCCTCATGCACAAATTACACTAGGGAGCAATAACACAGTAGGGCACTAATTGCATTGAGCGCCAAAGCATTGGGACATAAGGGAACAAACCATGGAGGCAGTGCCCCCGATAAGATTTGGAGGTTGGAGTATTTTACTCTCCATTTTTAAACTTTGAGAGTAAATGTGATTTCAAAAGAGTAAAAATTAGTTTTGTCTTCCATTAAAAGAGTGTGAAAATCTAGCCAACACATCCAAAAGTTAAAACTGTGTGCCAATCATTGTGCAGCTGCAGTCCACATGACCGAAAATAATCTTTCTCTCCAATTAACAGATACATCAGTGTGCAGTAGAACAAACGCCTCTCACAAATGGAGCAAATGAGCACCAACAGTGCAAGATTCGCCTGCATGCAAATAATGGGTACAACAGCAGCATAAATCTTTTAACGCTTCGCTCATTCTGAACAGGACAGCTTGAGTAGGAGCCGATCAGGCTTGCCTCACATAAACGGAAAAGGCAAATCAGGGCAACGACAATGCAAGCTGTCAACATGTAGATTAGGTGGGGTGATCCGTGCAAGCTAAGCAAGGCTAGAAGATGCCCACACAGAGAACAGATAAGGAATTGGTCTATAGAACCAGTGCAACATAGGCTTCAGGGGTGCACACACCCTCCTAATATAGAAAAGGTATGCCATGGACCTCGGTAGATCATGCTTTCCTCACATGTAGCAGGAACGTCATGGGTCTCAACAGTACAAGATCACCACAGTGAAGTCGGTTAGAGCAGTAGCGGCTCTTCTCTCATAGAGAAGAAACTGCCTAGTATGGAGCATTGCAAGCACCACTGCACTGAATAGGTAAATGAAGAGAAATGCAAGCTAGACTTGCATAGAATGGGAATAGCATAGGCTTAGCAGTCCAAAATCCCCTCACAAAGTACTTGCCCAGCGGGGGATAGGGGTAAGTGATCCAGGCTCTCCTCACATAAATTAGGAATAGCATAACAACAGTGGGAACACTACCCACATAGAACGGGAACAGTGAATTGTCTCTGTAGTGCAAGCTCTTCACACTTAGCAAGTCCCGCCCACCTGGTGCCTTCCTGGTCGCCGCTCTTTTTCCCTACTTAAGGAGCCCTCCAGCCTCTTTTCCTTTGCAGATGGGGAGCAGGTACAAGTGGATCTAGGTCCTCCTTTAAAACAGGTATTGTCCCGGACAACCTCAAGGACGCGTGGGTAATCCTGTTACTCAAAAAACCTTCCCTAGATCCAAGCATACCTACGAACTTCCGACCTATCACTACAGTACCGTTTTTGCTCAAGATTCTGGACCGCGCAGCTTACCTTCAGATCCAAAACTACTTGGAATCTAACAATCTGCTAGGTCTACGACAATCAGGTTTCCGGGCCAGACACGGGACCGAAACTGCTCTAATAGACCTAAAAACCCAGATTGAACTATTGAAGGACAAGGGCAAACTAGCAATGCTATTACTCCTTGACCTCTCCGCCGCATTTGATTTGGTCAACCACCAGATCCTTTGCAGGCACCTCCACTCTGCTGCAAACTTCTCATCTTCCGCTGCGGCATGGATCAAATCCTTCCTGAGCAACAGATCCATGAGGGTCTTTGCACCATCCGCAGCCGCGGACCCCTCCCATATTCACTGCGGCGTACCTCAGGGATCCTGCGTGTCACCTACACTTTACAATATTTTTACGAAACCACTTTTTGATGTGCTTGACTGTCTGGGTGTCTCCTACACCAATTATGCGGATGACACCCAGATACTCATTCCCATCTCAGGTGATTATCTTGCTGACACCAAGGCCCTCAATGACGTCTACCTGGTCATCCAAGCCTGGATGGCCCAACACCAGCTATGTCTAAATGACGATAAGACAGAGCTCCTTATCTTGGGTACCTCACAACGCCTGAGCAAACTTGAGCCATCTTATCAGTCATTCACCATGGACGGTAATGTCATTCGAGTCTCGAAAGACACCAAAACGCTAGACTTTTACCTTGACGCCACCCTATCCCTATCGAGATAAATAAATGCTGTCAGGTCTGCCTCTGCTTACATGTGCAAACTTATTGCAGCCTGCAGACCGTTTCTCACCACCCCCAACAGTGTCACACTGGCTAGAACCCTCATTATGGCAAAAATTGATTACTGCAGTGCTCTTTACTTAGGTACCAGCCAAGAGAACCTGAACAAACTCCAAACCACCCAGAATAATGCCATTCGGGCGGCCTTGAACATCCCCCGCAACCACCACATCTCAGAATCCAGAACCAACCTAAAGTGGTTACCTGTCAAGCAGAGAATTTTCCTTAAAAACACTCGCCCTCGCACACAAATGCTTGGCTAACAAAGCCCCGATCTACCTCTGCAGTCGGCTGTCCCGCCACTCTATCACTCGACCACTTAGAACTGCCCAGACTCATTGTCTTTTGATCCCCAGGTTTAAGCTTCAAAAAGCGGGGGGCACCAGCTTCCCTGTTCCAGCCTCCAAACTATGGAACACCCTTCCCGCTACTATCAGAGCTGAAGACTCTTTCAACACCTTCAAGACCAAAACCAAATCTTGGCTCTTTGACCAGCATTAAGACATGCTCTGCGTCTCTACCTGACATACTTTGGCCTGCCTCCTCTGATACCATTTCTGGCCCGCTACCTCTGTTACTATGTCTGCACACCCTAGGATTTACCCTCTGTTAATCCAGTGGCACTGTAACGTATGTAATACATGTAATTAGAAAGACGGTTAATATGCTGTTACTGTACATTTTCTATTGTAATTTTTTGTCTGTATTTTACTGCAACCTTGTACAAATTGCGCCCTGATGCCTCCGGGCCTGATGGTTTTGCGCATTATAAATAAACAAATACAAATAGGTTACCTGGCCTAAGCACTACCCACCTTCTTAGCCCTGCCTCTTCCTTCTGCTCTTAGATCAAGGGCGTCCGAAGCGGAGGGCTGACGAAGGAAAGGGCAATTCTTGTTTGGACCAGGAGGATCCAGGGCCCAACTCCCACCTCTTTCCCACCCTCCTGCTCAGACAGCAGGTAAGCATGCACCAACTTGTTTTCTCCCTCTGTCCCCACATCCCATCCCCCACACCCTCTGATCCCCCTGTGATGTTCCCTTGAGCCCCCCCCTCCCTTCTCGCACACATGTGTTGCCTGTTTTGCTTGATTCCTCTCCCCTGCTCCCCCTCCTCCAGTCTACTTCTGCAGTAGTCTGTCCTGATACATTCTGGTTTCACCATCACCGTCTTGCGGCCAATGCTGGATTTGACTTTTATGGACTTCATTGATTCACAGTGTGTCCCCCTTTCTCAACTCTCATGCTTCACTTCCTTTGCATCTTGTACTCATGGTGACCCTGAATCATGCTGTTCCCGTCTTCATCTTGTATCCTGGCTTTCCACATTATGTGTTACTACTGACTACTGCAATTGTATTCGCTCTCCCCTCTTGCTTCTCCACTCTTTTTGACTGCTTACTCTTTGTTCTCGCCTCCTCTCCCATTCTCCCTTTATCCTCCCCCTCCCCTTACTTGTTTTTCCCCACTCCCCTCCTCCAGCACTATCTGAAATGTCATCAGGCCTAGTGTGATAGTCACTTGTTTTGTTCCTCCCCTCCCTTTCTGCACCCCTCTACCTCACCTTTTGTCTTTCTCTGGCTCTACCAGAAATGTCATCAGACCTAGTACGGTAGTCCCCTGTGTGTTTCCATTTCCTTCCCACTCTCCCCCTCCCTTCCTTATCTATGTCTTAGCTCCTTGTACGATAGTTAATTGCACATCCTTACTGTTCATGGCCTGTAAGAATGTCAATGCATTTACCCTTGTTCCCTCCCTTGCCTTGAAGCGCTTTGAAACACATTGTGTATAGGTGCTATATAAATAAACATATCACATCATATAGCTCTAATATAGCATTGATAGCGACATAGGCTAACTCTGCTTCCAGAGTCAGAAAAACTCCACAAATTAGGAATTTAGTAAACCGTAATTGAAAGAAATGCAACCATACAATAACAAATCATTTGTGTAAGTCACTCTGTATTTCATTTTTCCTCTTCAAAGTTTTGCACATTTTCTCTTTCCTGTATACATTTTAATTTTTAAGGCACAAAACAAACCTGGCCACTTACACGCTACAGTAAACTGGTTTGATAGCAGACGTGTCTGTTGATGATTAATGAAAGCCTGCATTTACTGTAATTAGTTGTGCTTGATGGTATGGTAGTGTGATAGGAGGGCGTAGAGAGGCAAGCGCTCAATGCTAAAATCTGATCAAATGTTGGCTGTCACGAGTAAGTCTTGCATTCTTCAGAAGTCTGTAAACCGACTATCAACTGAACTAATAATAATCACAGAGTTTAGAAGTTGAAGGAATCCTGCATGAAGCGCTACATAAAATTGTAAATGCCGAACTGTATTATCACTACAGAGACCTGTTTTGCAGTGTTTCTAGTTCATTTGCAAATTCAACCATTTCATTGCTGTTTTGTAACAGCGCATACACATAGAATTTAAATGTTTTAAGTATAGTCTTTAAGATTTGAAAGAGGCTGTGACCCTGGCATTGTTGTAATGACAATCACTTTCCTTCTTGAGCTGGGGCCCTACTGGCGCTGACAATTTATAACACTGTTTACCACATTGAATCCAAGTTAAGTTTTAATGGAAGTTTATACTTTAACATGGAATACTAATCCGTGACCCAGATAAGGTTTTAAATTGGGGAGTAGTTTACACACTTTTTTAACAAAATTAAATTCTAAGAGTAAAAACAATTTGCCACAGCAAGAGTGTAAATAGTATGCGACAAGCAACCAGAATATTACTTAACTTAAAAACGAATATAAGACATAACCAAAACAGTTGTGTATCAAAGATGTCTTGCTTAAAAAGAAAGTGTTCTCCTATCCATTAATGTGTTGATCGCGCCACATAGATGCAACTGTAGGAAAAATGCACACAAAGCAGCAACTCTGAAAAATACTTTGGTGCAATGCAAGCACTCTGAAGAAACAACATTGGTTTGTAGAAAGGATACTTCACAATTGTAGCTAGGTTTTCCATCTTATTACTGCAATAATCCTAAAATGTTAGAAAAAAAAATATGAATGCAAAATGCCTCTCTCCTCCCGACACTAAACACAGCAGCAGGTGAACAGAAATAAACAATTTCTCATGTCACTGTGTGCATTGACCGGATAAGAAAAAAATGTCTGAACCGTTCCTTCATGTCCTGCAGTTCATCCGTGCAGATAAGAATCAAAGCTTGTGTTCAGGGTTCTTTTGTTTTTGATTGAATTCGTTTATTGAAGCATAAAATTCTGAACAATTTGTAAGCAAAGACAGTGTGAGTACAGCCAACATGCTGACATGAAAATATCGATGACCTAAGACCTCTTCCGCCCTGCCCCCCACTCACCCACCCCCACCAATCCTCCCCTTTCAGTGCATACATGATTACGGAGGCTCATTGTGGTTTCAACAAACTTTACTTTGCTTGAATAGTATAGATATCACAGTTAAGTTCCCTGTATAGTATATAGTCACCGGATTCATGTGTAGCTCAGTCGTGTGAGGGGGCAGAAATGCAAGGCAGACAACTTGATGGTTTTTCAACAAATGCCATTTTGATCAAATCAAAAGGTTTGGATAAACACCTCACACGACTAACACAAAGTTCCAACTTGGATTCGAAAGAAAATTGTATAAAAACACTTTACTCCGTCTCCTTGTAGTCAAGTTCTTTAGACAGCTTGTTGTTGCCAACAATTAATAGTTTGTAACGTCTTTTAACCTTAAATCAAATGTCGTTGTTGGGGATGTATTAGCACCACTTCGACTTCATTACTGTTTTATCAATACAGATCTCCATCAAGCACATTTCAAAACTTCAGCAATAAGTGTTGTCAAGATGTTTTGACACCACTTCAACCTTGTCGTAAGTTGTTTCCGCCACAGTACTTTACAAGCTTTTACCTGGGTTACTCTCAGGTCAGATTTACTACTTCTACAATAATGCGTACTAATGCTTTGTCTGGTATACTCTCCTGCCAGACAAGACAAACCACTGTAGTTCACTGTACGGGCATACTTTTCTTTCCGCACAGAGCCAATTGGCCTAAAGTTCCAACAACTGGTATACTCTCTTGCCAGGCCCAACTACTACCTCCAAGTACTTCTGTGGAAAGGGAAAACTTCAGAGGTATTTAACAATATCTTCTGCTTCACAACTTTAGATTCAGAATTCTCTTCAGGGGACACAAGAATCCCACTGTTGCTGTTTGTCAGACCTTTGTGTTTGCCACACGCAAGTCAGGCTATGTTTCCTTCCTCCTGATCCTCATGTACCAGATGGGAAGCCTTCATGCCAATCTTTTTCCACTTTTGTATGATTAAACAAATGCTGATTACAACTCTTCCTCTTCTCCACACTTCTTTGGCTTTGGCAACGTGGGTTTAAGACATTCTCTATATCTGGGCAATATATCTCATACACTTTAAGATGTTTAGATTTCTTCCCTTGACTTGGATAACACCGGGTATTTATCAAGTGTCTTAGTGTATTTCCCACTTGGCTTTGGCAATGATGGTTTGGGTTCCCTTCTTTGACTATTGCTCTTTGTATGGTTGGTTGTTCTTCACCCCCCACCATATAGCAACTACCAGTTTTGGGGTTTCTGTTTGCCAACTGCTTTTGTTTACATCAGCTTGGTATTGGTTAAAGTCAGTAATTTGTTTTATTTATTTAAATGTATAAGCGCACAGCGGCCATAAGACATCATCGCGCTGTTGCAGAAGGTTTACTTAGATGAAGTACAAGAAAAGAAACAACTGACATTACATTGGTACATTACAGTAGTACAGTGGTATGTTCCATGGTAACAGGGAAACCTCCTCATGAACGGTCTAGTTGAAGAGGTTTGTTTGAAAGGCTTTTCTAAACACTGTGAAGGAGGTTTCCTTCCTGAGCTTAAGTGTTACTAGGTTCCTGATTTTAGGCGCTAGCACAGAGACACTGGCACCACCGGCTTTGGCTCTTTTTAAGGCTGGGACTGAAAGCTGGTGTGAGTATTGTGTCCGTATGGGTCTGTTTGCGGGCGTCTGGCAAATTCGTTCTGACAGATACAGGGGTTCTGACTGGGAGAGGCATCTGTGGGTGATGGTGAGGGTCTTGAACAGTATGCACTCTTTGACTGGGAGCAAGTGAGCGTCCCTTCTGGCCTGAAAGATATGCTTTCTCCTACGAATACTTAGTTTTACATTAGGTCGGTATTCAATAATATGACTGGATTCGTGCAACAAGTATCCACGGAGCATTCCGGGGGTCACAATTTGACCGTGAACTCACCGGTGAAGTGCGCGTCTGTGTACTTCACTGGTCCCAGCCTGTCTCATTCTCTTCTCCGACGCAGCCCGCGCCTTCTCCTGGATGACCTCCCTCGTCTGAGTGCTTGCAGCTTCCCCAGCATTCTGGTGCTCGCTTGCCACCATTGAACGCTGCACATTGGGGAAAGTCACAGGTGGGTGCGCTTTCCACTGCATGGCCACAGCAGCTGGTGTTTCCCCGCCGTCTCGGTGCTCGCCTGTCACTGCTGAACGCAGTTATTTGGGGAAAGTTAGAAATAGGTGCTCTTTCTGCTGTACATGTGCAACCTCTACAATCGAAACCTCAGAACCACACGCCGCTTTCCAGACCGGCCTCATCTTGTTTCGCCACTCTTGTCCCCGTGTCCTGGTTCCACGATTTCGTCTGCTTCTTTGTGGGGAGTGACAAACTCCTCCACCCACTATTGCTGCTACTGCTCTCCTGCTGCTGACCTCAGCCCACTCGCCTTTTTCCACCGCGATCTTGTTCCAAATCTGGCTCCTGATCTAATGGCCTGAACCGGAGGGGCATTTTATGCTTCTGAGCCGTCCTCGGGTGTGGGTCATTATTCCCAAAGGGGTGCACTCTGCAACCCTATGTCTCTGCACCCCTCTTCCTCGTCCCAGTACTCTGGGAAATCTGGGACTTGAAGTCCCTAACACAAAAGTTAGTTCTGTCAATAGCTTCTATTTCACAATAAGCTATTAGGAGATTGGGATCTTGGGGAAAGTTACCTAAGGGGGTCTCTCATTACTCATGACCTGTTGCCCCCAAGTGATCCCCCTGGCTAACACGGCCCCCAGGGTCAGGATCGGAAAGCCTCTGCCTTTCCCTGGCCACATAAGGGGTCCCAGGCCAGGTCACGTCACCTGGGGGAATCATATCTGATTCGTCAGACGCCACGTGGGGGTCAGTCGGTATTAAAGTACAGATAGGAGCAGCAAGTGCTTAGTTCAGATATGTGGCTGAGGACAGGCGTCAAATTCTAACGTAGATCAAGGGGAGATGAGAGTCCAGGTCGGCACTCGTCTCCTCATCTATGCACAGATTCCATACCTTTTTATATAAAGGGGTCGACAAGTTCACCAAATTTTTCAGCTCTGGTTATTCGCCTTTTGTTTTGAAGGTGCTTTTTTCGAGTGCGCAGGTCTTCGACGGCAAGGTCGCCCATTGTTTGTATTGCTTTCAAATTAAGGAGGATGGCCTTCCGGGCAGTGAAAAAAACATGTGTAAGAGTTAACTAGTGAGTAAATCCTCATGCCAGTCTTCGGCATTCCCTCTAAACAGCATGGGCATAGGGGACACTATAATATTGGAGCCTTGAACTCTAGAAGTATGTCCATGAACCATGTGCCAGAATATGCTAATTTTGGGGCACAACCAGAACATGGGTGCCATGGCCCCAGGCTGAGCACATTTCCTCCAGCAGGTGAGGCCAATTTCATGCTGTACAGCCGAGTAGAGGTGAAGTAAGCCAGCTGTAATATCTTATATTGTATTTCTCTAGTTCTGATATTGTACTCTACCTCTTTGTTCCCTGAGAAGATTTTGCACCTGTCCCGATTATTCTAATCTAATGCCATATTTAAGTCTTCGGCCTAGCACTTAGCTAAGTGGTGTTTCTAGTAAGATTGTTCGGGGTGAGAGATTATGATATGTTTTGAGTTTTGGGTAAATTGCTAGATCATAGCCAAATACAGCCCCGAAAGTCGAGGGTTCGCTGTCGCATGACTTTGTAGTCATGTGCATTTTAATAGCCGATAGCAGGGCAGCATATTGCAGCCATTCCGTGTCAGCAAGGCAGAGTATCTTTTTGGCATTTTCAAACTGTAGCGGCTTGGAGTCCTTGAAGAGATCCATGATTTTTATATGTTGCCTGTCTGTATTCTGTTTGTCATGTAGTGTGTAATGTAAGCTATAAGATAATACCGCCCTAATAGTACTAGGGCGATTTTCACATCTGTATCAGCTATGGGCCGCATTTTGTGCCATTGAGTAAGAGTGGGTTCTACTATGGGATGCTTTTTAATGGTCTAGGGTAATCCAGCCGATGGAATGGCCAAAATTCCACCGGGGTGTATGGCTGGAGCACCGTTGGCTCCGTAGAGCGCCAGCTCGATGAATCATCTGAATTCAGTCAGCGTTTAGCTCAGATAACTAGTGCGGCCATGTAATTGCTTTTCCACAAGGAAGCGCTAGACCCCAGTCTGGTTTGGATGCTTGGAGAACAGATTTAAGGCGTACTTTCTTTCCACACAAAATAAACGTGATAATGTGTCTGCCCAGCTCCTTAAACATTGAGGTTGTTGGAATCGATAGGATCATGGGAGCCAAATCTATTAATTTCGGCAGCAAAGTCATTTTAGTGGTGTTTATTCTACCGGTGAGAGAGAGCGGTATAAATTCCCACCTGACCGTATCTGATTTGATTTTAGCAAGAACCGGGGGTGCAGTTTAGGGTGACTAGGTAACTTACTACTGTGCTGATCAGGATTCCCAAATATTTTATATATTGCTGCTGGAGTCGAAGCAGTGACCTCCCTCCCCCACCCAGATTCAACAGAATGACTAAGCTTAGATGCATAACCTCAGATTTGTCCCAGTTCACTCTATACCCAGCTATTGAGCCATATTCTTGCAGTATCGTATACAGGAGAGGGAACTAGAGCAATGGCTAATGTATAATAAAATATTGTCTGTATATAGCGAGACCCGGTGTTCCTCAACGCCTCTTATAATAACCGCCTAATGAGAGTCCTCTCTAGGTCTTTGGGCTAGCGCTTAAATTGCCAGTGTTTATAATAGGGGCGATAACAGGCAGCCCTTAGTGTGCCCGTGTATCAGGAAAATGTCTCGGATGTTCGGCCATTGGTGACGACTGCGGCCTGGGGGTTATCGTAGAGCAACTTGATCAGTATCATCCGTCCACTGAGGCCGAATTAACGCAGTACTACAAACAAGTTGTCTGCCTCGCATTTCTGACGCCTCGCATTTCTGACCCCTCACAAGACTGAGCTACACATGAATCCAGTGACTAAATACTATACAGGGAACTTAACTGGGTTATCTATACTATTCAAGCAAAGTAATGTTTGCATTCCCACCTCACCTTATCAAAAGCCTTTTTTCCGCATCTAGGGATAAGACCACATCATCGGGGTCCGTGTCCCCTGTAAGCAATTGTAGTAAACGCTGTACATTGTCCGAAGAGTGGCGGCCTATTATGAATCCGATTAAGTCTCTATGTACTAATGAGGGCAGATGCCTGGCTAGGCACTTCACCAAGCTTTTTGCATCTGAGTTTATTAATGAGATGGGGCGATTTGAGCTACATTCCATCGGATTGTGACCTTTTTTTATGGAACACTACTATATTGGCTAGGAACATAGTCTCGAAGGTGAGTGACTTCCTTTGCCTCAGAGAAGACATGTTCCAATATCGGGGTAAGTGTGTCTGTAAGTAATTTATAGAGATATAGATGGTCCTTCTGAGTCTCTTTCAGGGTTAAATTGGAGGTCAAAAAGGCAGACACAAGCTGTAGAAAAGTCGAGTTCCTGTAGAAATCTTCTATAGCTGATAAGTAACAGTTCTTGTGGGTAAAAGGGTTCAGGGACTTCTGGGAAGGCTCCCTGAATGCGTTCCAGTGTTAGGTCTGGGTGAACGTGTTTGGACGAACTGCCAATCACACAAATAAACCCCCTAGCCACACAGGAGCAATACAATGACTTTAGCTAAGTATTACCACAAGTCTCAAAGTACCTCAGTAATGAAGATGATGATGCAGGCAGACGTCCTCATGATGCAGCAGCTGCAGAACACGTTCACTGGATTCTTGGTCTTCAGATGAAAGAAAGGACACTGGAAGGGATTTCTCTGCAACAGTCGAGAGGAAAGGCTCCCAACAAAGGATTCTTCTTAGCTTCTCGCGGCTCTGTGTATTTGGCACTCTTTTCGACTCCTTGGTCGCATGGAAGAAGTGGTCTGCCCAGCAGCGGTCACTTAGCAGGCATCTCCGGTCACTGGAAATAGCTGCAGGCGTCGTCTCTTCTTCCTCATTGGATTCGGTTTCAGTGGTTGGCTTGTCTTCAGCCTCAGGATCCAAGAGATTTATCCCGGAACCCTGCCAATCGGCACACATGCTACGTTCAAACTTTGGGGGATGGCTTTTCTACCAGTCACGATTGGATCCAGGCAGGCATGCCAAAAGTCAAAGGACTGCAGAGTTATGGACTCCTCCCTCGTTTCCTGTCTTCACAGACACTCTGAGGCCTTGGTGGGCTTCAAAAAGAACTTCTGCTGAAGACAAAAGTCATACCAGTACCTCGCTCACCCAAAATGGCAGAAGTACCAATAAAGAACAAGCCCACGAAAAAAGAATACAGGCAAAAAGAGTACAGCCACCATTTTGGGTCAATGGTGACCCTTCTGTGCATGACCACAGCTGTGAACACAGCCTGTGGGGGAAAATGGCACAAATGTCGGTAGAACAGGTCCGCTGCCATCAGCCATTCAGGTATGCTTGCCACTGTAACAGAAATGTTACAGGAGCAGTGAGAAAATGGATACATGTAACCCCTGAGCACTACATATAAAGTGTGGTGTGCTGATCTCAAAATATACAATGTAGAAGGGATACACAGTATCCAGCTACCCTTGGGTACGTTTAGTTCCCGTAAGGAAAATGGAAAATAAAAAGGGCAGCCCAAGGGGCCCCCAGCAACACTGCACAGAAAGTGCTGTGTGCTGCAAAAGTAAAATGAGATGCCCAAATGTTATAGGAAAGTATACATCCAAAAAGTAAAGTATGGGGGGACACGAAAATTACTCCCATAGAGTGAAAGAAAGGGTGAGTGGGGAAATAAGACAATGGGGAACATAGACAAAAAAATCCACAAGTCAAGCAAAAGGGCTGGGGGTCTCAAAGGTGATTGGCATACAATGAAAAATGTAACCTACCACTCTCTCCCTGAGGGGCTTCCTAAGCTACCTGACAAGTGTGCTTGATAGTTCTATCTCTTGCTTTTCAACTGTTGTCTCTACAGTTTCCCCTCACAACCACCCCCATTTATTGTCTATCTCTCCCTCTCTCTCTCCCCTTCCCTATACTCCTTCCCCTGAAGTTACTGGTATCTCCCACTCCCCCCTATCGCCACCCTCCAACTGGCTTTCCCCCACCCCTCTATACGCCACTTCTTGTCTGGCCTCTCTCCCTCTCCACACTCCTTCACCTGTTCTTACTACTCAAGCTTCCCTTTTCTGTCTCCACCCTCCAGCTCCCACCTGGACCAACTTTAAAGACATCTACATCACACAGGACTCAGCCAGTTTCCTGCATTAATCCAGAGGTCCTGGAGCTAAAACCCAGAGTCGACCACCAGAACAGAAGAATACTTGGACTAGTGGGCCTAACCAGTCCTAAAACAAGCTGCATTTTACGCCATCCCTTGAAGAGCTGCGAACTCCACAGTCTGAATTTCACCAATACCCTGGGACTGGGACCTCTGCTGCATCGCTGTGCATCGTCTCCTAAAGCACCGTTTCGCCTGAAACTTTGTGGGCATCCTTCTAAGCTTGCAGTGACCTGAGTTGGCTCCCAAATGTCCCCTCGCCCAAGACGAGGACCAAGAAGAGTCATCCGCCGCCGCCGCAACCACCCTTCAACACAGCCTGAAAAAGGCACCAACAAGCCAGAACCGAGAAGATCCTTTTCCTGGTATCCGCACGTCCAGCTGCATACCCGCAGTGCATCCTGGCATCCCCTGCACTTGTAGTCTGTATCTGTAACCCTACTGTCCCCTTTCCTGCACGTATTAGACACCTGTTGTCTGCACTTCAAACACTCGCACTTGCCACCTGCTGGCTGCACTACACTGTTGTGTTGGTTCCTTGTCCTGCACTTGTCCATCCTCCCACCCCCCGTTCCTCATAACTTGCACAATCTCAATGTCACTAGGCCTAGTAAGATCGTTGTTTTTTGTCCTCCCTCTGTTTCCCCTCCCTTGCCTTGTTGCGCCTTGAAACACTTGTGTATAGGCACGTTATTAATGCCATATCATATCGAATCACCAGATCTACTGAAGTCCCTTTCTTTTATCACCAAGACTGAGAAACCAGTGACGGGGTCTGCTGTCGCCTCACCGCTGGTACCGTCCTGCAACCACTGCTTCTGCACTTAAAGGTACTCTCCTACCCCTGGTAGAACTTACTTGGGGACAGCAGATAGCTTTATCTCGCACCCATTCAGGTTGCCCATAGAGTTCCATTGGGGTGGACTATCCATTGTACTCCTGCCATAGGACGCTGGTCCTTGAGGCAAACCTACAAGGGCACACCCTGAGTCCCTTGCCTTTGTAAAACAAACTTTACTTACCTGCAATACAGGCAGAGACTCCTGCTGGACTCTGCCATACTGAACCGTTTACCCTGCTTTCCCACCTTTTCTGATCCACCCCTGGCCACTGGTAACCAAGCTTAAGACAGGGTTAGACTCTTTAAGACAGGCTAGAATAAAGTTATTAAAAGTTATAAAGTTTGGAACAGTTTGCACATATGTTTCATAAGGTTTTACTAAGTGATCTGTTACTACCAGTGCTATTCTAAAGTTACTACAACTATGGTTTACTAGCTAAAGAATATTACAAAGTGATCTTATATTGTTCTACTGTTTTACTTGACTTGTGAATGATCTCCTCTGCCTTAGTATATATGCCTGTTTTAAAAAAATATAACTTCTAAGTGCATTAGTGTTTCCCTGGACTAAGTGTATGTTCAGAGTTCATTGTACCTCACTATAGCCCTCCTCACTCCTTAAACTAAGCCTGGCTGCTTGCCATTCTACCAAACTTGGGTGGTACAGGCCAAACGTAAGTAGTGTAACCCTGTTCACCCAAGGTGAGCTTTTAGAAGTTCTGTCCCAGACAAAAACTTGTGTAAATTTCCCTAACAGACCCACTACCTTACCTTCACTCTCCATACTCCAGTAGTCTCCTCCACCTCTTCCCTCACCTTGTACACCATTCTTACTGGTCTCTTGGCTCCCCTCTTCTGCTCCTGTACTTACCCAAACACCTTTCACCCTCCTCTGCTCTTGCTTGCCTTTTATAGCCCAGCCTACCTTTTTTGTGGAGTTCCTCCCAGCTCCCATAGGCCCCCTCATTCAACAGGCCTGCTTCTGGTCAAACTGTCCCCCTGGAAGGTTTGTATTTACCCTGGAATTCTTTATAAGGTTTTGTAGCCCCGCCCATTTTCAATCTCCATTTGTGTGGTGGCATCTTTGTGCTGTTTGTTCAGTTTTGTCATTTTAAAATTGGTTGACTATGGGCCTCATAAGTTTGCCGGTCCGGAAACAAGGGTGCCGGTAAGCTCACTGGCACCCTTGTTTCTGGACCGGCAAATTCCGTGTTTGCCTGCCGTGGCCGCTGTGCCCGACAGGTCTGACCCTGCCGGGTGCAGCATCCATAGTAGGCACACACTTCACAGACGCGTCGCTACTATTAGCAATGGGGCTGGTGCTTCTGTGTCCCCACTCCCATAGAGTCCTCTTGGACTCTATGGGAATGGGGACTTACTTTTTGCCGGCGCCTGACTTCCCGGTATGCCGGAGTTGTAATCTCCCGGGGGCACCGGGAAGTCAGGCGCCAGTCATTTTTTACGTGTCCTGCGGTAGCACCGGTAGGGTTACCACATAAAACCTTATCAAACGTACTATAACCCGAGTTATCTCCTAGGCTAATAACCCGTGTTCCTATGAAACAACACAATGGTGCACATTCATGGTCCTTGAAAGGATGACAGAGAGACAGCTGCCAGGATTCGAAACAGTAGTTTACACATTAACTGCCATGCTCCTCACAACGTCTTTGCACCAGCATCTAGTTCCCACTGGAAGGAACCGACCGGTTTGTTGGAAAGAGCTGTCTCAACCCGAGAGATCAACAAAAGATTGAAAACCAGTAAATAGGTTATAGTTCTGGTTTATTATACAAAACACATGGGTAGGAGTGAGGACTGTAAATAGGGATATTGCATAAACAAGTTTGTTTCTCAGAAGAACTTAGTCAAAGATGCAACAGATACAAAGTCACTAAAAATTGCTGGTGATTGCCAGGATCTAGGATCCTTCTGTTTTGGTGTAGGCAAAAATTAGCCTAGACTTTATAGCTTTGCATTAAAATGAAAATGGATTTCTTCAGTGTCTGTTCCAGGTGGATTTTCAGGCCGCAGGCTCTATTGTCATGCCACCTCGCCTTGGAGTCCTGGCGCATTGACCCTTCAAGAATTTGCTCTGTGGCTCTCTTCCATTAAGTCTTAATTTGGGGTTTAGCCAGTATTGGGGCACCCAGAAAGTTGTGAGCAATGTTTCTTCCTCTAGACTAACTTTCTCAGCCACTTCCGCTTTAGTTTCCTTTCCTTCTTTTCCTGTTTTACTCTTTCAATTCCAACCACCTTGTAATTTGGCTGCTTTCCTCCCTAACCTTTCCCTTGTACTTTTTCCTCCCTTCATCTTTTTGTCGTCCAGGTCCAACATTACCCTTGCATTAATTACTTCCTTCCTTGATCTTTACCTCTGTCAACTCTGTTCTCTCAATCTCCCTCTGAACCCCCCTCTCTCTGGCCCTCTGTCGCTCTCTGCCTGCCTGTCTTGCTTTGTGCAACTCTTACACTCCCTCACCAACCCCCTTTTTTGATCTGAGGTCATAATGGAATTGGGACCAACTGAGATTTTTCCATGGATACCTGGGCCTTGTTGGTGCTGGATTGACTCATGGGTATTGGGCCATTACATGACCCTTTGTAGTGAGTGGTGTTCAGATTACTTGTTGTGATGCCAGGTGTCAAGACAATAAAGGGAGACTGCTCCCTGGAATTGAGGAAACCGTGTCATGGCAGCTTCCGCAAAGGTTTCTCCAGGTCCATGTGTGCTTGGCTTCCCTAGCCCCCTAGAACATCCGGCAGAGAATCATGAGTTTGATCGTAATAGAGTACGTGGCCTTCCTTGTCTAAAGACTAGACATGAAGAAAAATATACTGCAAAATCGACAAACATCTACAATCACTGACACAGTTGCGCCTATTTAATCAGGTGCAGCAAGGTTGGAGTGACTAAACTAAATGAAAAACATGCTGTGAAATGAAAATACTCAGTAGGATCAGAAGGGACAAAATAAAATACAAACTATGCGTTGATATAAACTATATATAGTGAAATGCACAAGATCTGCCACACCTAACACATCGGTCAATAAAACTCATACAAATCATACATTACTCTCTTAAATTCTTTTTTTTAAAAAACCACATTCGGATGAATACATTTAAAAAATGTGCTTTCTATGAACATTGTGGCTTCCAACATTAAGGTTTAACCTAGAACTAAACATAACCCACAACCAACATTAGCGCTTTAAACTCCTCATTGTGGGAGCTTTAACTCGATCTCACAAACTAAAATTACAAAAATAACATCAGCACATGGCTATACCTTTTCCAGTGCACACTAACAACACACATACAATGCATTCAAAAAACGCATCACATTGCCAAGATAGCCTCAAGATTCCAACCAACAAGGAAAATGTTACAGGGTTTTATTTATTATAATACACAGCAGAAGTTCCGTAAACCTCAGGGACTTCACCAGAAAGGTCCCTACTATTTCCCTTGTTCTTCCATGGGGCCTCTCCACCTTAGTCCAGGTGTGCCTACTTCCCCACTAGTCCCGCAAGATGTTCTACTCCTAATGCCAGTTAACCCTACTGCCTTCACTAACTACTTCTAAGGGGTGGCCTTTTCTAACTGTCTCCTGATGGGACTTCAAGAGATTCCTGATCTTAAAATGCATAATTTGGTCTGCTTTCCATGCTCTCACCTTCCGCCCTTTCACATGTTCCTCCTTTTTCTTTGCTGGCCCTTTTCATCTAGCTCTACATGCCTTCCTTTGTGACTTACTGATCTGCCTTCTCTACTTCCTCCACTAAACCTCTTTCCCTCCTTGCATTCATCTCGCTACATTCCTTATTCCTCTTCCTATTTCTGTTCTGATCCTAGTACACTCCCTGCTTTCCTCTCCCTCTCACCCTTCTCTCTCCTCCCTCCACCTACTCTTCAACGCTCCTCCCTTTCCCCACTCCCTTCCAAGATCTCTTTTTCGCTGACTCTTTCTCAAACAATACCCCACACTACACTACCTGAATTGGTACCACTCTTTCTCTCATACACAACACCTTACCTGTCCTCTCACAAAACACTACAAGTCTCTCTGCCGCTAGATTCCCATCAGTCTTCCCCCATCTCTGGGTCCACCATCTCCATTCCTGACCTCACCTGAAAACCTTTCAAAGTGATCCAGTCTGGCTGAGCTTCCATAGTCCAGCTCACCCCAATCAATATATCCTCTTGGCTCCCCTTGGTTGTTCCGTCACCTGCCCAGTGGGCCCAATATTTGGCTTGGTGTTCCTCCTGGGATTGAGACGGAGTATGTTAAGTTTTAAAATGTAGGCGATGCCCTGCCCCTTTTCGGTTTCTGGCTGGGTCCAGATGGCTGCTGGAGTAACTAGTTTGTTTCCGCTGTTTTCGTTATCCATCCCCGGACAGGTTTTCTGGCCCTGCTCTCGCATGGTGCCTGTCTGGAAGCGAGGACTTATGTGTCAGTCATCTTGTGAGGTGGAAGTTTAGCATCGCTCCACTTCCACTGACCAGGTTCTATCTACGATCCCACTGCAGAGTTTCTTGGTTGCAGTTGCTATACTGCTGGGAGATGTGGTTCTGTAACCCAAACGAGACCTGACCAGAACAAAGGCTGATGGGTATTGTGGAGGTGACAGTGGTACCAATATTTTCATACATGGCTATTCATGCTGGAGGTGGGGGGGGATTTGTGGGGGTCCCTCCAACTCCCACACAACCGCTTCTGGGGTCAGCCATGCTCCGCAAAGGCCCCTGGTAGTCTGCCTACCCCAGTTTGAAGTCCCTGCGGTCCTGCGTGACCCCGTCACAATAAATACAACTAATATTCACCTTTATTTCAAGTGGCTGTAAGGAGTCAGGAATGAAACTCTGACACAAGTGAGCCATGAATTTGGTTAAAGACTTTTATTGAAAATAAAAGGGTTGGGAAAATGCCTCTCTGACCCTGCTCTAAGAAGAATTTCCCTTCCTAAACCAAAAACCGAATATCTGTCTGTGTCAGCATGTCCGTAACAAATACAACTATCCTGTGTCACAAATTCTATTGTGACCCTCACACTATAAACTAAATTCTAAGGTAAAGATGGTAATGTAAGTAACAGTTCCTTGTCTTTTTTGACCAACAACAACACTGACACACAAAACTGTCTGGCTTTGTACTTCTATCTCTTTCAGGATACTTGGTATGTTCTTTTGCTAGGGTTTTGCTCCTTCTCTCCTAGTTAACACAATCTTTTTCCTAGTCCCGATATTTCTTCTCACCACCTCTTTAACTTTTTTACACTTCTTGCAATTGCCTGGTATACTCTTCTGCCAGGGCTTTTTGTAGTCACACACTTGTAATGATAATGATATGGCATTTGTAATGCGCCTATACACAAGTGTTTCAAGGTGCGATGAGGCAAGGAAGGGGGAACAGAGACAGGACAGAGACCATGATCTTATTAGGACCAGTGACAATGAGATCGCGCAAGTGCAGGGGAGGCGAGAGGGGACAAGTGCCAGGGGAAAGGGGAGGGTGCAGTGCTATACATGGGACCAAAACAATAACAAGAAGTGCGGCCAGCAGGTGGCAGGTGCAAGTGTAAGTGCAGACAACCGGTGTCCAAAAGTGCAGGTAGGGGGACAGGAGGGGTGACAGATACAGCCCCAAGTGCAAGGGTTGCCGGGAGTCAGTGCGGGTGTGCAACTTGGTGGGCAGGGACCTGGGCCGGAAATCAGAGTAGCCAGGTGATCAGTGCAGTATCAGACAGGAAATCAGCAGAGGAGAGGAAGAAAGAAGGCAGAAGCAAAGAGGAAGGTGCTTCCGGAACTGGAGATGGTTCTCCAAGTTTCAGAGAGGCAGGGAGGCTGTTCCAGAGGGAGACCCCAGCTGAAAAAAGAGATCTACCACCAACTCGTTGCTTGGAGAAACAACTGACCCTGAGGGAGTTGGAGGTGGAGGAGCGAAGAGCTTGAGTAGGAAGGCATTAACAAAGTGAGTTGGAGGTATTGAGGACCCAGGCCCCAGAAGGCCTTGTGGACAAAGCAGAGGGTCTTGAACTTAATCCTTGCAGCCACTGGGAGCCAATGCAGAGATTTCAGTGCTGGAGAGATACGATCCCTAGGCTTGAGGCCAAGGACAAGTCTTGCAGTCCTGTTCCGGATGAGTTGCAGAGGGCAGAGAGTAGAAGCAGGCAGATTTAGAAAGAAGCTGTTGCAGTAGTCCAGCCTAGAAAGAACCTGAGCTCTGGAGACGGTGTGCTTCTGGGGGAAGGAGCGCAAAGGAAGAATACCTCTGAGGAGGTGTAGTTGGTAGTTTACTTTTTGGAGATGCCAGAGATGTGAGGAGAAAAGGAGAGTGTGGAGTCGAAGATGACCCTGAGGTTCATAGCCTCACAGGTGGGAGCAAGCAGAGGGCCAAGGGAGGCCGGCCACAGAGTGACAGGAAAGGAGGGTGCAGGTGTGCTGCTGAGGAGAATCTCCATGTTACTGGCATTAAGGCAAAGATCGGTGGCAGCACACCACTCCTGGATAGTGGACACACTCAAAGATGAGAGAAGGAGAATTAGTGTCATCCTCCTAGCACTGAAAGTTGGGGCAGAGTGCAGCAATGCAGTGGGCGAGAGGTTCCAGGTCTTGGTTGAACAGCCACAGAGAGAGGTTAGACTACTGTGGAACACCACAGGTAGAGAGTGAGATGAAAGGAAGGACCCAAGTTGGACCTGGGAGGGTTGATCAGAGAGGAATGAGGTCAGCCAGGCCAGGGCTGATCGGTGATACCCAGGTTATCACAGAGACGATTGAGCAAGATGGCATGGTTGACCGTGTCAAAGGCAGAAGAGAGATTAATTAAGATGAGGACAGAGGGGAGATTAGAATCAAGCTTAGAGAGCAGTTCTTCACGATGTTCAGGAGAGCAGTTTCCGTGCTTCTGGCAGCTCGGAAGCCAGACTGATGTTCATGGAGACGACCAACAGATTTAGCGTGAAGATTAAGCTAGGAGATGGTCAGTTTGTCCAGGAGTTTGCTCAGGAAAGGAGTGATGGAGTTGGGGCGATAGTTTGCCGGGCAGGAGGGGTCGGCTGAGGGTTTCTTAAGAAGAGTGCTCACAAGAGAGTGCCTCAGGGGGGAAGGGAAGGCTCCAGTGTCAAAGGAGTGGTTGCATAAGTCAGCCAGGGCAGGAGCGAGGGTGTCAATGTGGTCCTTGATGGTTTCGGAAGAGCAGTTAAGAACCTGTTTTGACGAGACTGTCATATATCGGACTTGTCTATAAACCTTGTTGGGGGAGAACAGAGGAAAGGAAGAGAAAGAGGGAGGAGAGGTGGCCACAGGGGGCTTGAGGTAGAGGAGAGAATGGAGGGAGTAGGAGGAGAGGACGAGAGAGTGGACGGGATGTCCTGGGTTTTAGAGATGAAATGAGAAGCCAGGGCCGTGCAGAGGGCCTGGGAGGGGACATGAGAAGTAGAGACTGCAGCAGGATTGGCCAGCTCGTGAGTAGTCCGAGTTGTTAGATGCCGCAGAGACACAGGCTTGGATGTGTGCTCTCTTCTTAGTTCGGACAGAGAACCAGTATTGCCTTTGCAGTAGGCGGCAGGCCAGTTTGTCAGAGGATGCACAAGAAACTAGCCATTTCCTCTCGGCCACCCTTCACTTGCGTTTAAGGGTGACTAGGTCAGAGTCATACCAGGAGTTGCACTTGGCTTTGGGCTTCAAGCGGATCCTCATGGTGGGGGCAAGGAGGAGGAGGAGGAGCCTCAACTGAAACACATTTCATGGGTCGGACGACCGAGATTGTAGGTGGCAGTACTGGAGTTGGCTTGGCCTGAGGGGTAGAGAGGGAGAGATGGGAGGAAAGGAGAAAGTGATCACTCCAGGAGAGAGGAGTGGCGAGGGGGATTGAGAGGGGAGGTCTGAGGAGATCAGAACATCCAGGGTGTACCCTGCAAAGAGAGAGCGTCACAGAGGTCGCGAAAGAGTCCAGAGGATGGACAGGAAGCATCCAGGTGGATATTAGTCTCCAAGAAGGAGAGTTGAGTGGTCGAGGCCAGGTGGGAGGAGGAGAGGTCTGCCCACTCGGAGAGGAAGGAGGTGATCTGACCAGGTGGTCGATAGATAGTAGCCAGTAGAGAGAGGACAGGAGAGAGAGTCTGCAGACAAGGCACAAGGCATTCGAAAGAGTAGGCGTGCATAGGAATGACAGAGGCAGGAATCCACTCCGGGAAGATCAAGGCTACAACCCCTGGAACGGTTGGATCTGGTGCAGTTGGGTTCTTGTAGCCATCAGGGAGGAGAGTGTCAAAGCTCGTGACAGAGTTGGCTGTAACAGATGTCAGAGGATTGTTTGACAGCTGAGCGAGAGTTGGGTGTGGCAATATGGAGAAGGTTGCCAACCTTGAAAGACTTCCGGGGAGGGATACAAATCGGAGATTCGCCCTGCAGAGGTGTAGAAGGAGCCTGGGGGAGGGAGAAGAGGAAGGAAGAGAGGGCAAGGTAGCCGAGGAGGCGGCAGAGGGGGGAAGCAAGGAAGCCGAAGGGTGGAGAGAAGGGACACCAGGAGAAGAAAGGAAATTGATGAGGTTCAGGAAGCGTCTATCAAAGAGGAGAAGGTTGGCCTGAGGGCCTTGGACCAAGACTGTGCCATTCGGGTAAACGATAATGATGACCTTGTAGGAGTGAAAGGGGGCCAGGAGGATCTCCCATCGGGTGCCGCCATTAATGGGAGAAAAAGAGAAAGGAGAGAGCACAGAGACCATTTGAAGAGTCCATAGGTCTAGCGAGGGAACGACAAAGAGGATGTCAGTGACAGTCTGTCTGGAGGAAGCACTGGTATAGGTGTCGGTGATAGGGGGGGCCTGGTTTGGAGACCAGGATATCCTTTTTGAACTTCTTCCTACCAGACTTAGTGAGGAGAGCAGGATAGTCGATAGAGAAGCAGTTTGAAAGGATAGGAGAAACCGAGAGCACCATAGAGTAGGTTGGGGAAGAGGAGAGAGGAAGAGGGATAGAGGGGAAAGGTGGAACGGTGGGGGGGGAGAGACACTAGGGGAGGAGAGAAGGAGGGGTGCAAGAAGACGAGACAAAGGACAAGACAATAGCGTACGATTGACTAAGTAGACAAGAGCTCCGATAGAAGAGCAGGCAGAAAACAAGACAGTCTGGTAAGCAAATCAGGTTACTAGGGCATCAGGAACAGAGCAGTCATTTAAAAAGAGAACATAGAAGAGGGTGGAGCACAGCAGAACACAGAACACAGAACAATATACAAAATAACAAAGCAGTCGACAAATGGAAACCTAAAAGAAGGAAGAATGCAGCAGAACACAAAGCAATACAATGCAAGGTGGGGGGAGTGGGCACACACACACACGCCACAGCGTGAGAATGAAACTTTTACATATGCACAACTTACTGTGCTATGGAGCACCTGGCCTCAGCCCAGCACCGGAGAAGTTGACGTTGCCTGATGATGATGGGGAAGGCTTGTGGGGACAGAGGGAGTAAACACATGCATGCTTACCTGCTGTCTGGGCAGGGGTTTGGGCCCTGGGTCCTCCTGGTCCGAACAGGCCCAAACAGGAATTGCCCTTTTCTTCGACTGCCCTTCACTTCAGATGCCCGGGCCAGAAGCCCTTGATCTAAGAGTTAAGAGCAGAAGGAAGAGGTTGGGCGATCTAGATCCACTTTGTGTGTGTGTTTTTGTGTGTGTTTCTTTTTCCTCATTACAGTATTTTGTTGAATGAAAGTCCATAACTGACAATTTGCACAATAAACTTGGGTACGCATTCTTAATGGTTTTCAAGGACATGTCAGTCCTGGATAATTGATAGGCGGTTTCACAAGGTAGATCAGAGTTTGAAGGTTGGCCTATGGGTCTTGGTAAAAGGTTTTCCCTACCCCACATAGGAGGATGAGGAGATGTATGACAATGGGCCATGAAGATATTGCCATACCCAATACCCTCATGATCTATTGTCGTACATAAGGGAAAATGGGGGATTCCATGTATCATCTGATGCAGTCATGATATCTCCCCGGAGATTGCAACCCCCTCCATGTGATCTTCCCTCATATAGCCACCCCCAGGATCAGGATCCGGCAGCGGCTGCCATCCTCTGACCAAATATTAGGTCACAACCAGAAAACAGTGATGACTCCATCGGATTCATCACAGTGCTCTCAAAATATACACCCACAATCACCCCTTATATTAAATGGCCTGAAAAGAAGTAATCTTACCTAAAATTAAATAGCTTTACCACATACACCCACGGTTATTAAAATCAGTAGCTCGCAAAAAAAACACACTTTTACTAACATCTGCATACATGAAATCCCAATAACCAGCATCCATGTAGAAATTAACCACAAAATATTATAAAATATAGATAGCTCATACAAAGAAAAAGCAATGCAAGAGTCCCTACGCGCCAAAACTACCAAGCTAGCCACACAAGGAAAGGCGATTGACATTAAATATGGCAGATTCTCAATTAGACCTGTAAGAGATTTCTACAAAATGAAAGTCATCCCATCCTTGACATATGGCGCCGAAGCAATGCCGAACCTTCCCCACGACTTATGGCCAAAATTAGAAGCAAACTTCTGGCGCCCAATTTTGGGCCTGCCGAAAACAACTCCGATATCAGTAATTAGACGAGAACTAACTCTCTACTCGCTAAAATCAATTGTGGATTGCAATAGCGTCATGCTTTATCGAAAATGTAGACAGAAAGAAACGCTTTACGCATGCCAACTGATAAGTGAAGAAATCCGACTGGGTACTTGCCATATGCTCACTCGATGGGAAAGTAAAGTCTTGAACATCCTAGACTCAGTTGCCTGTAACACAGAAGATCTCATCGCCAACCCCGTTCGAGTTGTCAAGAAAATCAAAGAACTTGACTGGATCAACACCAATGACTCTGCCTCAAAATACAAACTTTCCAGTCATCTTCCTCCTTTCTCTAAGAAACTTGACGCTATCCAACCTTTTCTGAAACTATTCCCAAATAGAGCGGCCCGAAATTATTTTTTAAAAATAAGATTGAACCTTCTAGAAACCAATGAAATACTGGCGATTAGACATCAATCCTTATCCAGCTTCTGCCGTCTCTGCAAGTCCACCACGGACAAGGAAACCATACGCCACCTCCTCCTGAACTGTCCGGCGACGATAGAAATTCGTGACAGATACCTGACAGACATTTTTACAAATTTTACTCTTCAAAGCGAAGAAACGTGTTGGAACAAACTGTTGGACGGAGACAAACAGGCATGGCAGTTGGCAACTATAAACATCATGATACACATCCTTAACGTGCTTCTTCCAACACAGACTGAATGAAAAGTTCCACCGTTTCTTCCGCTTCTCTCGAACAATTCTTTCCTCTCAACTTTTGTTAAAAAATCTAGAAAGATTATATACAAATAAAAAAAAAAAAAAAAAAAAAAAAAAATATTAATAAAATACTTTCAAACATTACCAACAATCCAAAAAAGAGCATGATTTAATGTTGCTATCCTGAACATCCAATCGAAAGAAAGTTGCCACAGGTTAGTAACTTGTTCTTCTGACCTGCATTCATCAACAACACAGGTTTCTAAATCTGCCTTTCCGTTATCCGACTAACATACCCTGCCCTCTTTTCTAACATTATTGGCAGAAGGGTGCTATGTAAGACCAGTTTACATTACATTAGTGTTGGCTTTGTGTTATGTGTTGTGCTTTATGTGTAGCGTCATTGTTAGATTAGTGTTTGTACAGAGTTATTAAAAGGTTCTTTAGAAATGGTAGTGTTTCTTTGCTTTGAATTGTGCTGGTCATGAATGTAGATAAGTAATAAAATGAGCACAGGTGAAATGATTTGTCTGCAAGTTTGAAGATGTTTCTACTGGTCTAATTTCAAATGCGGCTATTATTTTATAGTATACAAGGAATACATTTGTTGTTTTTTCTTGTCTAGTTTCCATTGCAGCAACTGCCATCTACTCCTATGCATGGCTTGTTCCCTTGGCACTCTGGGGATTCCTGATGTGGAGGAATAGCAAAGTCATGAACATAGTGTCCTACTCCTTTCTGGAAATTGTGTGCGTCTATGGTTATTCACTATTCATCTATATTCCAACTGCAGTAAGTATCCCCTAAAAGCTAGCTTTTGAACTCTTCATATACATATTGCTCTTCAAGCTATGAGCCATGACTATTGAAATAACTCTTCCAGGGGTAAAGTCCTAAAAATTAAAGTGGGGGTACTCATCACCAAACGAATGAGATGTGACGTCACCAGAAATGATGAAATCAAGGTGAAAAATGCACATTTCATTAAATTGTCGTTGCATAACCACCCAGATTGCACAGGATGAATGGCATTTGCGTTTCATAAAATCAATACACACAAAACCAGGAGAGTATATTTTAGTTAAAAAGTGTGCATGTTTTAAACTCCAAGAACCAATACAAATGTTTTCCCTGGGACTTGCAGTACCAATATGTGACATTTCACCTTTAGTTGTTTGTTATTCTGCATCAGGTTACATAGTTCAGTGGTTCAGTGTCTGGCCTACAATCCAGACGATGCAGTTTGATCCCAGAGGTTGGCTTTAATTCCTAAAATCAAAGAGGACATTCAATGTTTCTCATTTTAGCTGGGTGGACTGAGTCCACTCTTTGAATAAAGTGGGTGGACTGTGTCCACCCGCCCCGTGTACCCCTCGACCGGAGCCCTGTAAACTCTGCAGCACAGTCAGCAAAAAATGGGTGACTATCAAAATTCAGTTTATTAAATTCAGGGACAACTCCTACCACTTGTTCATAATTGCTGCCCTTTGGCCCAAAATATGACTCTGGGACCCTTTTTTTTTTAACATGCAAACATTGAGAAAACATATTCATCAGTGTATTGATTAGAAATGACTAGAAATGTAGCAAACCGTATGCTTTTGTTGCTTGTCAAGGAATATATTCTTCAAAAAGTTCTGGATCTTGTGAGCACATAAAAGAACATGCATGCACAAGACGCTACATTCCAATTGTCTCACAGCAGGGTACACACACTGGATGAAGGCTGGCTCGAGGAGGACTGAACCAGCATAGAAGAGAAAGGTGTGTGGTGCAGAGCGGTGTGTATTAGTGGACCTGTGCGTAGAGGGACCCCCGCACTCTTTAAAACGAAAGGCTGCATAGGCTCTTTGGTGCCGTCGGAGGGGACGGGTCATACAGCACGAACGGAAGAGTTGTGAAGGGGGAGAATAGAACCAGAATGGGGATTTGTCAGGCAGGAAAAAAGGCTGAAGCAGGTGGCTTGATGCAGAAAATGTAAACCAAGGATGGGTGGCATAATTATTAGAGGTTTTTAGCAGGCTGCATCAAAAAGATGTGGGCAAAGAAATGGCCTCCAAAGACCTTGAACCCTTGAATATGGGAGAAAATCGGTTCACCCATTTGGTTAAGTCTCTATATTGAAAGTGAGTTTGCTCTTGTAAATGTGTTTGATGTAGAACACCTTTTGTGTTGTTTATTCGTGTCTGTAGAACTCAACATTTAGTGGGTCATTAGTCTTGGTTGGTAACACTAAAATAGTTAGTACCTGCTGACCATTTCAAGGTAAGGGGTATTCCAAGAGAATCCTCCAAGCAAACCTCACTGGTGGCAAATGCCTCCAGATTACAGGGAGAAGTTTCATCCTGAAAATCTACCATTTATTACCTCCATTTTAGTGCTGTATGTAAAAAATAAATTCTAAAATGGAAGAAGTAGTTCAAGGTTTTATCAATGTACGGAAAGTTAGTGCAGGCCTTCCCCCTTCAATACATGGAAAGTTCTGATGTAACGTGCATGTAAATCTAACACATTAAAAGAAAAATACAGTACTATTATGAATGTGGGATGTATTGACCTACTTTTGCTCTGCTATGCTGCATCACTTTGTTATGATGGGAACAGAAACCGCAAAATGGCCGCAAAACCCTTGTGCGTGCCACAACCCCTGAAAATTGCGCTTGTCGACACACACAAAGATGGCTGCCCAATCTGCCATGCATGTTGTCAGTGGTGGAACAGAGCTCTCACTCCTGAAATGTGTCATGGGGCTCCACAACAATTGCAAATGAAGTACAGAAGGAAAAAGCAGTGCTCTGCTACATGAAACTCCAAATATGGCTTTAAATCGCTTTTTCTGTGCTGCTGAAACCCCAGAATGCCGGTACAGAACACCTTCAAATATTCAAAATCCTTGCTGGGTGCTGCAATTCACTTAGTTTAAGAAATCGTGAATTTACAAGGCCCTGAAAAGCTGAGAGCATAAAGAGATTTCCACAGCAAAAGCGACCTGTCTGTGGATCTGTCAAAAATCTCTGCACAGCAGAGGGCTGCTGTGATGACAGCTGTCAGGGGCCTGCCTGATTAAACTTTAACATGTATAAACTGAAAATCAAATGTTTGCAATATAAGAGGCCTGTTACTGATGGTAACCCATATTGTAATTGTTTTGATCCCATGATTTAAAATCTAGATTGAGAATTGTAGATGATATTTGATCCAACAAGTTTGTTTTGTGCTAAGGAAAAGGCCACAGAATTTAAACCTGACTGAACCTGCTAAACTGGAATAGCAGGTTTCCCATATAAGGAAGGTCTTTCCCCCCAGCAGGAAATCACGGAGAAGTGTTATTTACAGGGTAGGAAAGAACCTGGTCTACAGAGGCAAAAGGAACAATGACAAGCTGCTGAGCAGGAAATTCGAAGTGTGAAGACAGTGGTAAATGGCCTCTGCAAGGAACAAACATGGGGGATGGCTCCTGGGCTTCCTGGGAGAGACCAAGGTGTGGAGCCAAACAAACATTTGTTCCTTAAGATGGAAAAAACACATTTTAAAAAGACTAATAACTTACTGTGTAAAATTGTGAAAAATATAAAAATAACAAGTGTTAATGTAACTTCTGGCTGCACGGGTGAAGAGGCTCCAGAATTGTGTGACAGGTTCTGGACAGAAATGGCAAGAAATGTGATTTTACGCAAAATGTATGTCCGCCAGAAGTGAGAAACTTTATACACTTATTCCCATGTTAAACACGCACACTTGCAGAAATTTGCTTAAAAATGGGATATTGTGTTCCTAGTGAAAAGGGCAAAAGTCTGTGAAAAGCGGAGACAAGATCCCACAGCTACGGGGTTTTGAGGAATAGCTGCTATGAAAAATATGTAATCTGTGTATGTGATTTTTATAGAGGTTGCACATGTGGAAATATGTATTGTGCCAAAAGTAGATTTTGTGTTCCATGGGCTAGGGGTAGATTCTCAGCCTCATAAAATCACACCATAAAGATGGCTCTCTGTTTCTCTCCTCCTATCAAGGCAGAGAGCAGACTCTGACCCAGTCACCTTTCAAAGGGTCAACCTTAGGCTAAATCGGCCCACACACCCCTATGATGTCATTGCATAGCATAAATAGGGACAGCTCACCACACATAAACACAGACAGATTCACTCACCATCCTGATGCTGGCAGAGCATCCTGCTGCTGAACTATACATCTTCCTTGCTCCAGACTCCAGAAACTTAGCAAAAAGCCTATTGCATAGCTGAACCATCAGCCCGCGGGGGCCTCTGTTCTTCCCAGAGCCTCGAGATCTAGTGTCACTGTGTTGCACACCGAGTGTTTACTGTTTAAATGCACATCGCACCGCGGTCTGCTTCACGTTCGGGGGCGATCCTCCTCAGCCTCGCGTGGCTTCACACAGGCTGCATGGACCAAAATCCTCCGTCGCTTCTCTGTGTGTCACGGGCTACGGTCTTTGCCCCCTGGTCCGACGGGACCCTCCCCCACTCAAGTCCTCTGGACAGCTCCCGAGCTGGACCCCTTATGTCTCTGACATCCGCTGCTAGCGTGTTTTGCGCCGCACTGGCCTGCCATATCTACTGCAGTATTCCGGTCAGTTTATGGCCCTTTGTCCGCCTTCGGCCATCTTGTGATCTCCCAAGTGATGGGCGCTCCCTTTCTCCCGACAGCTCCGGCTCTTCAGTCCCGCTGTCGATCGGGCTGTGTTTACGCTCGGTCCATGCCCCCAATGTTTATAATTCCTCAGGTATGCTGTGAGCATGCATATCCTCAGAAAATCATCGTTTTTCCCAAGGATCAATGACGGATCTGCGGGAGCTCCTCAAGGACACGTCCTCTCATGCAGCCATTTAGCCACGCCCCTCCTACCTACTGGATGATTGCTGTCATTTTTGGCCCATTGCTTCAGTTGTCTGACCAGATGTGGGCATATTGTTTGGAATCTGCCTCCTGGGCTGATCTTCTATTTACATTTTCAGCTGCTGGATGTTCTTCCTTGACCACCTTCATCTTGCACCCTTGTGTGCTGGGACAGTCTCCAGGTCGTTTTTACCAATAGATTCTAGTTCTGCCATGTTTTTGTCACTTTGGTGCAGGTCATTGCCGCCGCCTGAAAGAGTGAGACCTCAAACACCCTCCCTCATCTGCTCTTCCAAACCGTCCTTGGTCGCCTCAACCGTAGTCTTCATCATGGGGCCGTTTTATGTGCTTGGGCAGACCTATAAATGTCAAGGTGCTGGAACATGCTTTGCCGTGGTTTGGAGTCCTCACTGCTGCTCCTGGCTCAAATGTCCCTCTCCTATGAAGTCATTGGTCTTTTCCATTTGTTATACGGCCAGACCCGGAGCTATCATGGGATAGTTACAGACAAGGAAAGTGCAATCTTGGTGTTAAGCAGAGCATTGTGACAGTTGATACAGGTTTGCATTTATACATTTATATACAATTTATATGCACTTATGTACAGTGAAGAGTAGGTAGTTGGTCTGAGATGCTAGGTATCTGGGTGAAACTTAGAACTGGATGAATAACCACATTTTAAGTAATTTTTTAAATTGTGGGAAGGACGTTTCGTTCTCGATATTGATATGTAATGCATTCCAGTGCTTAGGGGCGAGTACTTTGAAACTGCTGCTTCCTGCTTTTTCTCTTTTGTATCGTGGGATTTCGAGGTTTTCGCTATGGTTCGACTTGAGGGGTCTGGTATGGGTTTTCTTGGTAACTGTGTTGAGGAGGTATTTAGGAGCTTTGTTGGCGATGCATTTATGGGAGATGCTGAGGGCTTTGAAGAGTATTCTGGCTTTGATGGGAAGCCAGTGGTTTTGTCTCCTGATATTTGAGATATGATCAGATTGTTTTATGCCTTATGCAGCTCGAAGGGCTTTATTCTGCATTAGTTGGAGTTTGGAAAGGTTGGTGTTGGAAGTGCCTAGGAAGAGGATGTTACAATAATCTAGCTTAAAGTATGAGCGCTCTAGCTAGTGTGACGCAATTTTCTGGTGACAGGAATTTGCAGCTGAGGGAGATAAGTTTGGCTGTGTAG
Organism: Ambystoma mexicanum; assembly: GCF_040938575.1. Taxonomy (NCBI): domain Eukaryota; kingdom Metazoa; phylum Chordata; class Amphibia; order Caudata; family Ambystomatidae; genus Ambystoma; species Ambystoma mexicanum. Next base: position 1,305,653,012 of record NC_090922.1, read on the forward strand.
GAGGTAGAGGAGGCTAGGGTGTTTACTTGCTTGGACATGGTTAGTGTCGCGTCTAGGTAAACCCTGAGTGTCTTTACTTGTTTAAGTACTGGGATTGTGGTGCCATCAATGATGAACGAAGAGTAAACAGGCTGTAGGGAGGCGATTTTGGATGATGAACCTACAATGAGTAGCTCTGATTTGTCATCATTGAGACATAAGCTGTTGTTGGCCATCCAGTTTTGGATTAGTGAGTAGATTTTATCGATAAGCAAGGAGTCTTGCTCGTGGTTACGGGGAGGAGCATCTGAGTGTCATCTGCAAAATTGGTGTAGATGACACCCATAGCATCCAGTGCTGCGAAGAGCAGCTTGGTGTAGGCATTGTAGAGGGTAGGAGATAGACACGAACCTTGAGGGACTCCTATCGGGACTGGTATGGGATCTGCTGATTCTTTACCAATGACAACTCTAGAGGTCCTATCTGCGAGGAAGGATTTAATCCAATCTATGGCATTAATAGATAGGTTGAAGTTGTTGTTGAGGGTGGCACATAGTTTGTCATGGTCGACCAAAGGGAAAGTTGCCGATAGGTCTAGGAGCATAAGCAGGCAGAGTTTACCAGCTTCTCTAGTGGCAACCATTTGGATCTTCAGGTCGAGTAGGGCTGTTTCAGTACTATGGTTAGGGCAAAATCCTGACTGTCGGTACCCCTAATAGTTGATGGTGTTCTAGGTAGTTTTGAATTAGGGAGTATGCTAGTTTGTCAATGATTTTCAGTAAAAATGGGACAGTGGTTAATGGGTTGGTAGTTGGTGGGGATTGAGGGGTCCAGAGTTGATTTTTTTAAAGGAGGGGTGTTACCCAGGCCATTTTTATGCCCGCGGGGACTGTGTTTGAGAAATTCAGTACTGACTGGTGTTAAGGTAGGGGCGCACAGTTTGACTAAATGGGAAGGGAATTGATCTTCTTTGCAGTTGGAAGCTCTGAGTTTAGTCTAGTACTTCTTTGTTAGTGACTGGGGTGAATTGAAAGGGTTTGCAGGTGGAAGTAGTGGGAGGGTTGGAGACTATATTAGGAAGTATATTTTCGGCAAGGAGTTTTTTTGCTGTCGATTTTGTTTTGTAGTAGCATAATTTTAGAGGCTGATGTGTCTTGTATTGTAGTGCACTCGGTTATGCTGGAATTATAGGGTACTGTCACTTGGCATGGGTTGTCAAGCTCTCTGAGGATGGTAAACAATTCTTTACTGTCCGAGTTGGCATTGGTAATGCGAGTGTTGAGGGCATTAGCTTTGTGAGAGATTATGGCTGATTTATACTTTTTAATGGCTGTTTTGAAAGCTTCTGCTGATTCAATGGTGTTGGTTTTCCTGTGTAGGTAATTGAGCGATCTTTTGGTACGTCTGAGGGAGACTAGTTCTTCGTCAAACCAGAAGCAAGATCATTTGTCCGAGTTTTGGCAGTGACAGGGGCGAATGAGTCAATGGTACTTGTGAGACATTATTGATAAGTCTGCTAAGTAGTCGAGATTGTTTGTATTGAGGGTAACGTTGGCTAGGGCCGTGCGCAGAATGGGGGAGTGGTTGTCTACTGTGAGTTTTTGAATATTTCTAGATTCAAAGGTGTCTGGTGGTTTGGGGGTGGTGGGGTCCGTGTTATTGTATTGATGACAAAGTGGTCTGACCATTCTACGGGGAGGATGGAATCTATAGTGACTAGAGAGTTGAGGGAGAGGATCCAGTCCAGCGTTCTGCCTTTTGGAGTAGGTCGGTGGGTTGATTAATCAGCTGGGTGAAGCTCATATCTAACATGGCTGTGTGAAAGGGGCTTTAGCGTCCGTGTCCGGGGGGTCACTGTAACCTAGGTTAATATTCCCTAGGATGGTACATTTGGTCTTAGGCTTGAGGTGGGGCGTAAGCAGTAAGGGGATGTCTAAGTTGGGGTGGCTGGTTTTATTGGGTGCTCTGTATACTACTAGGATGTTGGTGGTGGTTTTAGGGTTAGGGGAGAATTTGACTAATAAGAGTTCATAGCCTTGTACTTGTTCCAGTGGGTAGGCTCTGCAGTGCAGTGTCGTTCTGGCAATTAAGGCACCTCCACCTTGGAGGTTGTTCCTATCTGTTCTGAGGATACTATATCCTAGAGGGATGGCAATAGCTAGGAGAGGGCCAGCAGCAGGATTACTGCTAATATGTCGAGTTGTTGGTCCAATATGAGGTCATGGTTTTCTATGGCGTGTGCACCGAGTGATCGAGCGTTAATAAGTGCCCCTCTGATCGTAGGGGAGAGCTCGAGGGGAGGTGTAGTTGCTGGGTTTTGATGCTGAGTCTTAATTTTGGTCTCTATAGATGGTTTGGTGCGTTTTTTGGGAAAGTCTTTGAGTGTACTATTAGCAGGTGCAGTTGCTATTTTGGAGAAGGTGTCTGTGGTTACGATGGGTCTGGGCACTTAAAAGACTTGGAGCCAGAACTAGCTCCAGCTATCAAGTTTGATAAGTCCCATGGAGGGTATAGTTTTATTATTGGTCTCGTTACAAGCGGAGGAATGTGTTGAGTTATGGGTAGGTGTAATTGGTGCATATGGATTTGTGACATTGGTACTGGCAATGTTATTGTGAGCAGTTCTAAAAGGGAATGGTGGGAGGGATGGAAGAAATGGGGTGGTGGGGCAGAGAATAGGGTTGTGGCGCTGGCAGCCCAGTCTAGCAAGGCCTTCATTGAGCAAGAGGAAATGTCCTCCTGTGCAGAGCACTGTGTGGGGCATTATGCAAATGGGAACATTATAGTGGTTAGGAATGTTAACATAATTGGTCGTGGTTGGGTTAGTCGATAGTAGTGGTATACGGAATAGCAGTAAGGTAGTTCAACTTACTTCGCTTGGCTGGCACTTAACTTCCTCAGTTATACTTGTTAGGAATGCAGATGGCAATAGTAAATGTCATTTTCGTATTTTGGGCAAAATCAAAGTTCAGACGGGCAGCAATAACATCTGTTGTCAAAGTTTAGGCAGAATAGAGAAGCAGAAAGGATACAATAGCTGACAATTTCAAGATTAGGCAAAATCAGATCATAGATATTGACAATTGTCTATGCAGTAGGGTACAAAAGTACAGCTGTCTAAGTGGGGCAGCATGTGTTAGAGGCATTCGATGGCAAATCAAGGCATTCTAGGTGCAATGGTCTAAGGTTGCGAGTTCAGCTAGTGATTACTGATAGGATATGGAGGTAGTGCGATGGTCGGTTCCTGGCAACATAGTCTAGAATCACTTTAAGAAGCAGGGATGCTGCGGCAGTTGATAGTATGCAAGACAGACACAAGTTGTGGCAATAGTGAGGCAGATGGGCTGAATCAGTATCGGGGCAGATTAAAATAAGCAGGCAGTTGTAAGTCAAATGGGGCTAGTGACAGTCTCAGGTGCATAAAGTACCATGGGCAGGTACATGGCGACAGGCTTTGGTGGTTGCTGCGGACAGAGCGGTGTGCCCAGTCGGGCAAGGTAGTGGTGTGTCTGCTACACAAGGAGTTCTATGATGCATCCATTGAATTGGGTGGCATATCACGCTAAACCTCCTTTTTCGGAGATTGGAATGGAGCGGGCAGCTTACTGGAGTATGTGCAGATAGTCAAGTGGCTGGTGGTGGACGGGCAGGGTTCCTGGCCCTGGCCCTGGCCTCGCACGCCTCATGACCGGCTCCAGACAGGTAAAGATCCTTGTGGTGAGGATCCTTAGGGTGAAGGCCGGTGTTCATCTGCCGGCGCGTGGTTGGCCCTGAATAGGTGAATTAGGCCAATGGGATCGCTCGTGCAGATCATGTGGTCGTTGAAGAAGCAGTAAGGAGGTTGGCGGCCATATTGGATTGGGAACACCTAGTGTGTTCCAATGGTGGATGGAAAATAAAGCTCAAATCACGCTTTATAACTCGATTCAGTGCCTGAAACAGATTTTCTCTGGGTCGCATTCAATTATGAAAGTAAATCAAGCGGTTTCTGTATGGGGGATTTTCTTTTGGCGAGGGGCTGAAAATCAGGCAGGGTGCCTACCTTTGTCTAGGTGGGCTCTGCAGGAAGGCTGGTCCTGTATAGCAGTATCCATTAGCCATTTCACTTGCATTACATCACTTAATAACTAAAAAGGTGAAACTGATAAGTATTCAGAGGTAGGTAAAATGATTGGAACCAGTCGCAAGTACAATTCCCTATACTTAAGAAGTGCAGCCCTAAGATGTATAGAGCCTGTTGTATAGTGACTTCCAGGCTTACTCAGGTTACAACAAGGGTTTTAATAACAAGTACTTAAGTTACAGTTACAGAAGGTAAGGACATGACATAACACTTGCCCCATCACCCAGGCAGGGGAGAGGAAGGTATGCTCTACAACTGCCAATAGTGGGCCAAAAAGTAAATGTGTTGGGGAGGGGCAGGAGACTTTCAACCCCAATATATATTCCATGCATGGCCCTGGTCCCCCTCCATCCCCAATTCGCCATCAATGGTATGGCCCTGGTTTTCCCCTATTCAAACACCACCCCCATGACCCCCCAACAAAAGGACATCCCCATGACCCACCTTGCCCCTCCCTGCTAACGGCCCATCCCCATGGACCCCACCACCCCAACTAGAATGCACTTATTTGGGCAACAAACCTTTAGCCACGCCAGACAAAGTGCTGACCCTCTTGGTAGAGCACAAGCACTTTGTGACTCGAGAGCTAAACAAAGACTTACCTAATGAAGGGCGGCCGTTGCTGCTTGCGGGCTGCCCACCATTTGGAAAGTGTTTGACCCTGGCGGGCATTAAAACCAATATGCTGGGCCACACATTGCCTGCGGGCTGTATGTTTTGCAACCATGCTCAACAGGGATGCAGTGGACTTGTAGTGGCAATTCAAAACAGTCCAAAACTATTTCAAAGTTCAACAACTATTTGTAAAAAGACAGGTATGTTCTCCTCTCTCTTCCAGACCCAAGGCAAACCCAGGGGCAGGTTACATGGCTCAGGGTGGACCACCAGAGGTATGCAAGGGGGAGATTAGAGGCAGGGCTTTGCACCAAGAAGGACTGGGGGGGGGGGGGAGGCACAGTTATGCTTACTTACCCCCCGACTCAGATCTTCCCATGTATTCCAGTGGATCATCTGGGTGGTCACTAAGAGTGTGGTCTTCCATCCTTTGATTGACTGAGAAGCATCCAGGGGTTGCAAGTTCGAGTGCTTCTTCTGGTCGATTGCAACTGCAAGATGCAATCCCAATTAATGAGGAAATGCCGACTTTTGTGATGCAGACTGTGAGGAGGTCAAAGAGGCAATGGAGATAAAAGACGACCCCATTCCAACTTTCAGACCCAGCCCCCAAAAGGTTATATCAGCAGGACAAAACAAAAGTACATGTCCCATAAACCACCACGAGAAATGGAGTCAAGGTGGGGGAAAGGACAAAATGAACAAAGTGAAGCTGTATAGGTACAGCCCAGTCATGTGGTATAGTGACCGGTACACACATAGAAGTACAGGTTGGGATGGACAAACAGTGCATGGAACGGGGTGGAGGGGAGAAGGAAAACTGGCTGCAGGTGTGGGAAGCGGGCAGAAAAGGGGGGTGGAAGATGAATGGAGGGGAGGAGCAGAGCATGAGTTAAAAGAAGCCCCGGGAAACTCACCAGGTGTCTCTCATTACAGCAGCAGCACTGGCCGGAGACCACAGAGGAGTGGGAGGAATCCCCAGGTGATGTACATTGGGCATACTAGGAGGCTGACGGAGCAGCATCACAGAGATCCTTATCAGACTCTCCACCGGAAAGGCTCAAGGAGCGGCAGCGCAGAAAAACACACCCGAGGCGACTTCACTGACGAGGGAAACCTGGCCGTAAGCCATTTCAAAGGACAGTGCTTCCGTGGGTTTACCTTCTCTGTTTGTTTTTGAAATCCCATGTTGGACAGCTGGCGAAGGAACGGAAAGCTAGCGTCCGAGAAAAGGGAATTTTATGTGAGCTGTTTATTATTCTTTCAAAGAGGCGAGAAGCCTAAGAGGACATTCCTACGGACTCGGAATTGATTAACCCTTTACAGCCCAAGCCGGCTGAGCCAAAAATAAGCATGTTTTGTTGTTTATACTGAGGGACTGGTGGAAAGGTTAACACAGCAATAAATCTTAACTTGTTAACCCTGCACCTGACTACAGCCTACTACTTTACAGTGGTGGCAGCGGTGGGATTCAAGAGAACGCCAAGGCAGATGGAATGGAAGCTCTGATAAAGGCACTCACAGAGGGGCAGCAGCAACTGCAACAACTTATCCAAGTGCAAGGCCATCAGACGCAGGCAGACAGACAAGCCCTCCAACAAGCCATACAAGTGCAAAGTGCGGCACAAGAGCAAGGACGGGAAGCTTTAAGAATAATGGGAGAAGCAGTGGCCACCACACGGACGCATCCCGCGATACCGTCCACGGAATTTGTGAAATACCAAGTAGGAGAAGACTCCAGTTTTTTCTTTGTGAATTTTGAGAGAATAGCCAGAGCAGCTCAATGGCCACAGGACAGATGGGCTTTCTACCTTGCACCCCTGGTCACGGGGCCAATGCAGGGGGCATACCAAGCAGCCAACCCCACAGGTGACACTCCTTATACCGAGATTAAAAAAACAGTGTTGGAAAGACTCGGTATGGATGAAGAATCATACAGACTCAAGTTTATAGAAACCAGATTGAAACCCGGCGACGGTCCAAGACAATTGTTCTACAGAGTGCAATATTTGGCGGAAAAATGGCTGCAAGGCACTGCCACAATAGGACAGATAAAGGATAAAGTAATGATGGAACAATTCATTGATGCCTTACCCGGTCCCATACAGAGGTGAGTTAGGCAACATCACCATCTGTCCTTAACCGAGGCCATAGCTGTGGCAACGGCATATCAGAAGGCAGGGAATACTCAGCCCTTCCCAGCAACACAATTGAGACCAAGTATGGAGACTCCCGCCTTACGCAGCGGGCCTTACAAGGGACCAAGCACCGAACCCAGGAACAGGGCAGAACCCCGACCTAATGGGGTTGGCTTAAACAACGGAACGGCACCCCAATGTTTCGAATGTTGGGAATGGGGTCATATTGCTCGATTCTGCTCCAGAAAACCGAAACCGGAACCAATGGAAATCGGGACCTTACAAACCCAGGAATACAGAAGGAAATGGTTACCTTATGTGATAGAAGTCACAGTGGCCGGACATCCCCGTCAATCAATGACGGATAGCGGAAGCCGACAGACGGCCATACTGCCCCATGTGAGCGAGCAAGATCACGAACAGGTGAGAACCATTGGCATCAAATGTGTGCATGGGGATGTGAAAGGGTATCCTACCAAAGACATTGTGTTGGGATTGCAGGGGCAGGAGATACCAATCAAAGCAGCCATTATTCCTACCCTACCCGCCCCGGTACTGATAGGAACAGATCTACAGGAATTTGATAGGTGGTTAAGAGAGGCCCCATTTTCACAAACTGAACTATTGGGGGCCTGCAATCGAGAAAATGTATCCAAAACCCAGAAAAGGAGGAACCGAGTGAATCAGGAAAAGTACAGAGACATTTCCATCATAAACTGGAAAGTGGGGGATCATATGCTGTCATTTCAAACAGAAACAGGGCTAGATGAAACGCTAAAAAGAGCCAGAGAACAAGCCTTAGACGCTAGCGGGACCCAGCCTACTACGCCTTACGTTAAAGAAAAACAAGATTTAATATATCGAGTGACTCAAGGCCCTGATAAAATAGAGAAGGAGCAATTGTTGGTTCCTCAGTCCTAGAGGAAAGGGCTGATACAGCTGGCACATGACCATATCACAGGGGGATATCTAGCGGAGAAAGGGGGTTGCAAAATTTCTACTGGTCCGGAGTTTACGCTGAGGTGTCAAAGTATTGCCAAGAATGTGTTATATGCCAGAAAACAAGCCCACATATACCGGCCCGAGCCCCACTACAAAGGATGCCCTTGATCAAAGAACCCTTTCAGAGAATAGGGCTAGATGTTGTGGGGCCTATGGAACTACCAGCAGAGGATACCAGTTCATACTAGTGGTAGTGGACTATGCCACTAGGTACCCCGAAGCCTTTCCATTAAGAGGAATGACTGCAAGACAAGTATGTGATGCCCTCTTGCCCTACTTTGCCAGAGTAGGGATTCCACTAGAGATTGTGACCGACCAAGGATGTCATTTTATGTCAACTGTCATGAAGGAGGTATGCAAGACCCTTGGCATCAACCATTTGAGAACCTCTGTGTTTCATCCCCAGACGGATGGGCTGGTGGAAAAATAAAATAAAACCATCAAACAAATGATAAAAAGAGCCACCAGTCCCACTGGTCCGGGGTGGGAGAGAGTGCTACCATGGGTGTTGATGGTTTTACGTGACACTCCGCAATCTTCAACAGGGTATTCCCTATTTGAATTATTATTTGGGAGACAGCCAAAATCTATGTTGGGATTACTGAAGGATACCTGGGAAAACCAGGAGGAAACAAACCTCACTGAATATGTTAATGACTTAAGAGAGCACCTGAGAAAACTCTGAGATTATGCACAGGAAAACCTGGGTCGGGCTCAAGAAAGACGACAAATATTATGTAAAGGAAGCAGACCGAGAACTCTTAAAGTAGGAGACAAGGTGTTGGTGTTATTACCCACTCACACCAACAAAATGCTCGCCCAATGGAAAGGCCCGTACAGCATCACGAAAATATTGGGCCCAGTTAACTATGAGGTAGAGCAAACCCGATAGACAAAACAAACATCAGAACTATCACATTAATCTCCTCAAGTTATGGAAAGAAGGGGACTCAGCTGTATTGTGTACAACCCTGGCAGAACTGTCGGTCCCAGAACAAACAGTCACACACTCGGCTAGCGGCATACAAGATGTGGGATTGGGGGAACAGTTGAGCGACACCCACCTTAGAACCTGTGGCAAAAGTATTCTCGGGTATAGCAGGAAGAACCTATATGGCTACCCACTGCATTCCCACTGAGGCAGGCAAGATTGTACGCCTCCGACCCTACGGAATCCCCGAAGCAAAAAGGGGGGAGATAGCACAAGAAATAGATAGTATGCTGAAACTAGGTACCATTATCCCCTCCAAGAGCGCATGGTGTTCATCTGTGTACTAGTGCCCAAACCAGATGGTACCACACGGTTTTGTATGGCTTTTAGGCAATTAAACGCCATTTCCCGATACGAAGCCTACCCAATGCCCAGGATTGATGAACTAATAGAAAAGCTGGGAGAGGCATCTTTCATGAGCACCTTGGACTTAACCAAAGGATATTGGCAGATACCGCTCAACCCGGCAGATCAGGAGAAAACGGCCTTCTCAACACCTCAAGGGCTATTTCAGTTTACCGTGTTACCATTTGGGTTACACGGGGTTCCTGCCACGTTTCAGGCCTTAATGGACAAGATCTTAAAACCTCATGAACCATATGCAGCGGCCTATTTGGATGACAGTCATTTTCAGTAGAACCTGGGAAGAACACTTAGTACATCTCACCAAAGTAATTAAATCCTTACAACAGGCCGGGCTACATATTAATCCCAAGAAAACCAAACTGGCAGCCAAAACCACTAAGTATCTGGGATATTCGTTGGGAGGTGGGGTAATCACACCCCTGGTGGACAAAATACAGGCCTTGGAAAAACTACGAATTCCAGAGACACGGAAGGAGATCCTAGCATTTCTGGGGTTCGTGGGGTATTACAGAAGATTCATACCACACTTTTCTACAATAACGGCACCACTGACGGACGCCTTGAAAACCAATCGGCCACTTAAAATCATTCCAGAAGCGGTGCAAGCCTTTCAACAATTAATACAGCTAATTACAACCCAACTGGTCCTACACTGCCCGGACTTCTCCAAAGACGACTTTTGCAGGCAGATGCGTCAGGATGTGGTCTAGGTGCAGTGCTATCCCAAGGGATGGAACAAGACCTTTGCCCTATAGCGTTCATCAGTAGAAAACTCCTGCCGCATGAGATACCGTACTCCACTCTAGAAAAAGAATCTCTGCCAATAAAGTGGGCAGTAGAATCTCTCCGTTATTACCTACTAGGGCGGAAGTTTACCATTTTTACGGATCATGCACCTCCCAGATGGCTGGCCACCCAGATGGATTCAAACCATAGGGTTCTGAGGTGGTTCTTGACTCTTCAGAAGATAAAAGACGGCCCCGTTCTAACTTTCAGACCCGGCCCCCAAAAGGTTATATGAGCAGGACAAAACACAACTACATGTCCCATAAATCACCACGAGAAATGGAGTCAAGGTGGGGGAAAGGACAAAATGAACAAAGGGAAGCGGTATAGGTACAGCCCAGTCATGCACTATAGTGACCTGTACACACATAGAAGTACAGGTTGGGATGGACAAACAGTGCATGGAACGGGGTGGAGGGGAGAAGGAAGACTGGCTGCAGGTGTGAGAAGTGGGCAGGAGAGGGGGGTGGAAGCTGAATGCAGGGGAGGAGCAGAGCATGAGTTAAAAGAAGCCCCGGGAAACTCACCAGGTGTCGCTCATTACAGCAGCAGCACTGGCCGGAGACCACAGGAGTGGGAGGAATTCCCAGGTGATGTACATTGGGCGTAGTAGGAGGCTGACGGAGCGTCATCGCCGAGATCCTTATCAAGAGGCAGACTCTCTGCCAGGAAAGGCTCGAAGAGCGGCAGTGCAGAAAAACACACCCGAGGCAGATTCACTGACAAGGGAAACCTGGCCGTAAGCCATTTCAAAGGACAGTGCTTCTGTGGGTTTACCTTCTCTGTCTTTGTTTTTGAAACCCCATGTTGGAAAGCTGGCGAAGGAACGGAAAGCTAGCGTCCGAGAAAAGGGAATTTATGTGAGCTGTTTATTATTCTTTCAAAGAGGCGAGAAGCCTAAGAGGACATTCCTACGAACTCGGAATTGATTAACTCTTTACAGCGCAAGCCGGCTGAGCCAAAAATAACCATGTTTTGTTGTTTATACTGAGGGGCTGGTGGAAAGGTTAACACAGCAATAAATCTTAACTTGTTAACCCTGCATCCGACTACAGCCTACTACTTTACACAGACTTCAGGACACTTCGCAGAATGGAGGAATGCAAGTTTCAGCATTGATCACCATTTGACCACCACAATTAAAGTCTTGACTATGGAACAGCAACGATTCTGGTGAGATGGCCCACGACGGAGCTGGTCATTCCACCAGGTAGTCCAAGTACACTTCCGAAGGATCTTGGGGCATGCAACTTCGAGAAGGTGTTGAGACTAGTTGGTCCTACTATTCTAGGGGTTGAAGCAACGACTTGGGTCTTCTGAGAACGGGCAGAGGAGCAGGGCTTCAATGGAGAGGATGCTTGTCCACTGCAGAAGACGTCCTCGGGTCGTCAACGGCTGCTCTTCTTCAAAGGATTCTTGGCTCCAACGTAGATCTCAAGAATGGATGCAGGAGCCCTCCTCTTATCCAAAACTGGAGCTAAATGTAGGTCCAAGCCCACAAATGGAAAGGATATGCACCATTCAAACGGTTACATGTCTTTATATCGAAATGTGCATTCACTAAAAAACAGATATCTCAAATATGTTATAACAAAAACCTTTTTTTTTTTTTTAGAGGGTTGGGGGGGGGGTCCCCCACCAAACCCCTGTTTACCACCCTTAAATATCCACCCCAAATGTTTCCCGAAAACATTTTAACAGTTTACCCCGCCCCAAAATGCATTCACTATAAAGATTTTTCGTTATAAAATACTCTATCTGTGCATTCACTATAACGGATTTGATATAAACACTGTATACCCATTCAAACAGCCAGCAGCTGTCTAGTCACGGACAACTACTGGTTATACATCCACCCCAACAGCAGCCTTTGTGGCACCAAGCATGTGGACTGGGACTAGGCAAACCCTGCCCCTTTCCTGTGGCACCCACACAAAGGCTTACTAGCCAGCGAGAGCAGCAGCTTTCCTGGGAAAGTACATTACCTTTTTATATGTGATTTCCTGACCTGAGAAAGCAGGAAGAAGGCCAAACTACAGCCAAAAAATTTGCGGAAATCTTATTGCACAGCCATTTTCGGGCACTCGCCACGTTTAGTAGACATATGCGGTAAACACGAATGTGAACTTAAAAAAAGAAGGCAAAAACCGGTAAAATATTAACTGCTGCCACCAGCTTGTCTTGAGGCACATTTACATTTTTGATGATTGGTTAATTTTATAAGTTACGGAGAAAGTATCCCTGTGGCACAAGTAGTCTGCAACCTTTGGCTCTCCAGATGTTTCAGACTACGATTCCCATGATATCTCGCTATTGACTATGCTGGTTGGGGATTATGGTAGTTGTAGCCCAAAACATCTGGAGAGCTAAAGGTTGCAGACCCTTGCACTTTACTGTTAGGTGCTGTGTGCAATATAAAAATAAAATAATTCAAAAGAAGTCTGTTTCCGACATAACAAATTAGCAAAATGCAAGGGAAGGGAAGTGAAGCTGAAGGCTTTACTTACTTTCAAAAATCCAGGTGAGGATAAAAAACAATGCAAAAAGAATAGGATTCCGTAGGAAACTATGGAGGGAAAGTTGCAAAAAGAAAATCTTTCCTATCCCCCCCCCCGACAAAGGGGTTGTGTTGATTAATACGTGCTCACTAGTCCGGCATGCTACAGAAGTGGCTGACTACATTCTGGATTATAAAACCTAAATCTGTGCTGTCACAGAGACATGGCTGATAGAGCTGCAAGACCTGCACTCTCCTTGGCCTTGCCCATAGGGTATAAGATTCTCTGAGCAGATCGTATATCTGGAAAGGGAGGTGGGGTAGCTCTGATTGATGAAGCCTCACTCCAATATACTGACACTGTCTATCTGATGGATTTGAACTGTGAAGTCCTATTGGCAAAACTATCAGTAGATCATAACACTTAATTTTGGTTTATTGCCCCCCAGACAAAATGCCAGACTTTCTGCTCCATCTGAGCGATGTGATGGTTGGGGAGAATTCTCATAAATGTGCCAGTTCCTCCCACCTTAGAGCCCTCCAGCTCTTTTGCTAAACTTTGGGACTTTGAAATGTTCAAATCAATGTGTTTTCTGTGTTTGTTTTCTTGGGTATGGAGTCTAACCAACTCCATAGGCATCACCTGTTTCATTTGTATCACACAGCACCCTCAGTGCAGTGACACAGGGAAACCTTTCAGGCTTTCCCAAGGTTTAAATACCTTAATTATGATAAACGACTGTTTCCCAGAGTAAGTAAAGTGAAATTGACTACACTAGTCTTTTAAATTCCTATACCAAGCACACCCTATCTTATAATAGAGTGCTGGAGGGGTTACTTAGTATCCCCTGTGTCTAGATACTCATGTAGCAGTCAAATGCTACCCTTTCCTCTCAGAATGGCTGGGGGCAGTGGTCTTACAACAAACTACCATGATTTTTCCTGACCACAAACTATTCATAGCTCCGGTAATGTTAAATCGCGGGAGCCATGTTTTTCAAGATGGTGTCTGAGCCCCCTTTGTTAAAACAGGTCCCAGTCTTTTTTTTTTCACCATTTCTTTGTGTAAAGTTCCTTCTAAAGTTTTTCTCTGCGTGCCAAACCAAGTTTGGTCTCTTTGTTCATTCACTTTTTGGAGGGTTTCAGGCCTCTGGCGCTAGAGTGTCTGGGGTGGGCAGGAAGTGAGGGAGGTGCCCGAAACTCCCTGTGCTTCGTCTCATAGGAGACCCAAATGCACTCTGTGGTGATTTGCTGGCTTACTGTCCGGCAAGGACAGCCACCCTGCTGGGTGAATGACAGCTAGGCTGGAATGAATGGGAGAGAACTGAATAAAAAGCAAGTCTCTTGGCTTGCAAGGCAGAGTCGACCACTGGACGAAGGAACAGAAGAAGAGCTTGAAGAGGACGAAAGCTGTAACTTCTGGACCGTTGGTTTGCCCGGTGCAGCCCTGCTGCAGGTCCGAATCGGCAAGTTCGCATCGACAGAGAAGCCCTGCAAAGGGCGACTTCTCCCATTGAGTTGGTGGGACCAATCAACTCCAAAGTAAGCCACCTGGACACCCATCTCGGAGCTGGTTGAATTTCCTCAGAGTTGCTGCAGGAAACCGTAGGACCAGGGAGAGGGACACCAGTTTGTGTGCGTTGCTTACAGCCACCGGAATTGAAGTTTGCCAGTTGCGAGCTTTTTGACCAGTCCCAGTGCAGTGCAGGAGTCCCCCGACGTCCTCCCTCTTGTCCCCACGACTGAGGCCCAGGAACAGCGAGATCTGCAGGAACAGAAGTCATCAGCTGCCTCTTTTTCTTCATTGTAAGTTACTGTGAAATAAGACTGAGAACTTGCCTCTCGCGGTGAAAGTGCTTGAAACTTTTGCAACTCGCAGGCCTAATCAGCTTGTGACCCAACATATGATTCTTCTTTTTACAAACTACTTCTGAGAACTTGTGCAGAGACGTTACCGTTTACTTACTAGAACCGCTTTATCTCATCCAAGACTTTAGCCCATTAACTTTGGCCTAGCCTATTGAATTGAATTGACTCTTCTGGTGAACTCAAAGTATTTGCACTGCCTAAGAATATTTGTGGTCTTTTTATGTTCTGATAACCTTTACCTTTTACTCCTCTTGAAAAGTATTGAAGTATATTTGTGTGTTATTATACAATTGCCTCCTTCTAATGAATGTTTTATAACTGACTGAAAAATAAATTAATAAATATTTATCCAAGAAACCTTGAGTGTAAGAGTTTATTTGAGCACCTGTGATGGTAAACCTCTGTGTAACATCATTACTGCTCACATTCCCCTCTTGGGATAAGCCTGGCTGCTCAGCCCTGCTACCAAAATGGTGTAGTATAGACTTATACCAAAGGTTGGTTTCCTTACACCTGAAGTCATAGTTGTGTGTAGTGTTCCCAAAGGGTACTGCATACAAAATCTGCCTAACAGTGATTTATCCCACTATTAAAACCACTATCTAAAGTGATTATCCTGGGAGGCCTCTCTGGCAGATCTTGCCTTCTACCAATATGTCACAATAGCTACTCGTAATAAGGGAAGAACGCTGGATTGGGTTGCCACGCACATTGTTGTTTTAAATGACATTGAGATCTCACTCTTGTCTTTGGTCAGACCATAATTTTGTTAATTTCAACCTCCCATATCACAGAAAAAATGTTGGGCCAAATACAGAAATTTGCGCAAGTTATCCTCCATTTCTCTGGTGCCACTTTTCGCAGTCACCCTTGATAACCTGTCCATTTTTAACATAGCTGACAGACTGACAGAAGGCTATCTCTGACCGAAAAGCCAAAGTATTTTCAGAAGATGCTATTGTAGCTGAATTCCTGGTTACGTGTGGAGTACCACAGCAATCGTGTGTCTCACCAACACTTTTGAACATCTTGAGATACTTGATGCAGAAGGAGTGGTTTATGCAAACTGTTCTGATGACACACAGCGTCTCATTCTCAGGGATAACGACAGAGACACCATCACAGTCAATGCCATTTATAATCTTATTGAATCCTGGATGGTTGATAATGGTCTAGCAGTTGACAAATTTAAGAGAAAGCTTATGGTAGCCAGCATTAAAACACTGGGTATAATACTAGATCACAAACTGAATATAAAGGCGCATGTCAACAGCCTGGTCTTCAGCACGTCATACTACCTTAAACTCCTCGCACAACTCAGGAACGTACTTAACCCTGGAAACTGCACCACCATTGCCAGGGCGATTATTGGAGCGAGACTGGGATACTGTGCAAGCCTCCTCCAGGGTATTAGTAAAGGTGAAATTGCGCGCCTTCAAGTCATTTAGAATAACGGGGTACGTGTTGTCGAGGGATTGCACATATCTGATCATGTATCAAAAGCAAGAAGTGCTCTGCACTGGTTACCTATGAATAGCATAATCTCCTTTCAAACTCTCTGCATTACACACAAGTGCCTCTGTGGCACGGACCCCAGTTACCTGTCTAGCAGACTCACCTGGCTTCCGGATCGCAGAATACTTGCGTCGAATAATTCTCTTCTACTACAAATTCCAAAATCTAAACTGACCACAGTTACTCAAGGGTCCTTTCCCAACTCCCCTGCCCGATCTTGGAATGCCCTGCCGCAAGATGTAAGGTTTCCCTGTCTTTGCCAACATTAAACGGGAACTGAAAACTGCGCTCTTTCTTTGACTTGCACTGCTTCTACCCGATTCAGGCATGTACCCCTTCCTGCTCTGTCTGTCATATCCTAATTGTTGTTTGCCTTGTCTTAGCGCTATTATGCATACAGGCCTTTGTCAACACGCTTTACAAATAAAATAAATTAATAAAATAAGCAACCATAGAGATCGGGGGTAAACAAGCCTATAGCTCCCCTGGTGCTGAAACTTTGAGGACATTCCAAAGGGGTGAAAGAAATGCGTCCAGTGGTTTAGAAATACTTCACTTGGATACTGCTTGACTACTAATACTTCAAATATCTGGCTCCTTCTCTTCCCATCCCTTTTTCAATATCGTTAACTAGTGGTTTGTGTCTTCATGAAAATGTACTGTTTTTACACATGCACTAGATATTGTATTGGGTTTTTGTGCGTAATTTATTAAAGGCGTACATTTTTCAGTATACCAGTGTGGTGTATTTCATATTGACTAACTGTGCTTCTTTGTCATTAAACTTCAGTCGTTTGAGTAAAGCTCGCCTGCTTTGCATTGCCACTGTTCCTTAATGGAGGTTTGGCTTTCCCTTCGGATTTGGTGCACTTCCCACGTTAAGGTTAGTGGTTGTACAGTCCACACCAGACGGTTGTACAAACACCGCCTTAACAAAGCCCTGAGTCGACATTTTGTGCTCCATTTTAAAAAGAACAGACCTCTGTACATTTTCAGCAGATCATGCTATCAAGATCACACCTTACCTTGTTGGCTGAAAGTGTTTTCTGAGGTTGATTGTGACTGTTAGGGAGAATTTTCATTTCTGTGCCAATTCCCTTTAACCTTCGAGACCCCCAGCTCTTTTGCTCGACTCAGGGCTTTTTAATATTTACTCCTGAGTGAGTGGGACCTTTTTTCTCACTTCCCCATGTGTTTTTCTGACTATGATTTTCTGTGTTCCTTACTGTTTTATGGAGTCTGGTAAACTCCATAGGCATCTGCTTTTGCATTGTGACATAAAGCACCTTTTGTGCAGTGCTACTGAAAAGTCCCTTGGACTTCTCCTAATGTTTAACTACACTTTCCTGGGTGAACTACTGTTCCCAAGAATAGTAAGATGACCCCTGTCTTACCTTTACTTTATGGGTCCAGCACAAACCACCCTATGTGCAGTGCTGGGGGGGGTTATATAGTCATTCCTTTAAACAATTCCTCATGTAACATTTTTGTTACACTAACTCACTTGAATGGCTGGTGTCAGTATTTTATTTTCTTCTACCTAATGACATGTATCTGCAGACTGATACCTCAGTTGCAGTGCTGCACACACGGGTAACCATTTTCCCAAAATGGCCCCTGTGTTCTTTTTTTCCATTTTTTTTTTTTAATATAACATTTTATTGTTTTTTAACAACACAAAGAAAAACATACAGCCCCGAACAACGGGGTAACCAATATTTCCCTTTCCCGCCCGTTCGTAGTCTCACATCTTGTTCCACTTACAGAGGAGCTTGGTACAGCCGGACATTTAACCACATTAATATTATGCAAACTGATTCCCTTACGAATCCTTGGGTTTTAGCGCAGCCTGTCCATGCAGGTTAATGTTCAGTGTGCGTCTTCCCATTTTTGCCATATTTTCTGAGCTTTCTCAGGACACCCCCGGGCTGTATACACTTTTTTCCATCGCAATACAAATGTCCACATCTGTTAACCATTGCTCATAAGTCGGTGCTGTTGCAGAGCCCCAGAGTTGCGCTATATTTCTTTTCAGTATTGCAGAGATGGTAGATAGAAATGCTTTTTCATAACGTGTTAGCTCGATGTCCTCTTCTATTCCCAACAGTAGTTGTTTGGGGCTCACGTTAATTCTTTTACCCATTACTCTTGACAGTTCGCTGCAACATTGCTGCCAGTATCGTTGGATGACGGTACATTCCCACAGTATGTGATAGTAGGAGCCTTCCTCACTTTTACATCTCAGGCAGTGCGGGTCGGTGGTTTTCCCCCAGTTGAATAGTGCTACCCTTGGGTAATAAATTCTGTGCAGTACCTTCAGTCGTATTGATCTGAACCTGGAGGAGATAGCCACCTCTCTGGGGAACATTAATGCAGCCACCCAGTCCTCAAAGTATGGCGCCCACATCCCTATCCCATTTGGCCTTCAAACCTGCTAGTTCTTTCGTGGCGAAGGAGGTTATGCCACTGTATAAGGTAGACGTGACTTTGTGTCTAATTATTTCTGGGAACAGGTTGCGTTCCAGTGGGGAGTAGTCTGGCATGTCTATCATATCGGGGAGATGGACCTGTAGCGCATGTTTGAGTTGCATATAGTGGTATTGTTCATTGGGGGAAAGCGTAAAAAAGTGGTAGCTACAGCTTCAAATGGTATTATTTCGCCTTCTCTCACTACGTCCCCTAAATTCGTAATGCCTAGTTGGGACCAGGAGCGCCATTTAGGGAGCTTGTTCACTTCTGGTAGGTGTTTATATACCATAGTGGTTGTGCTAGGGTTAGCTTCCCTTCCCAGCCTAAGTATATGAGTATCTGACCATATTAGAGTTATATGTGTCTGCATGGATGGGGCTGCCGCCCGGTCTTTTTGGCAATAGAGGTATTTCATGATGTGTCTCGGTAGTGTGGTGTCCCCGTGTAGCTTATCATTTATTATTACCATTTGACTGGCCCAGTAATATGTTTGCAGATGGGGGGAGTCCGATTCCGCCTTCCCATATGGATCTTTGTAGGGTTGTGAGTGACAGGCATGGTTTTCCCCCTTTCCATAGCAGTTTCCTGAGTATTTGATCTATTCTATGAAACTCACTGGTCGGAACAGGCAGTGGGTCATTTTGCATTATATAAAGAAAGCGGGGGAGGGCCATCATTTTGAAAAGTGCAGCCCGTCCTAATAATGTAAGTGGTAAGGACATCCAATGTTGGGCATCATCTTTGAACTTTAACGTTATAGGGAGTAAATTCTTGGGCACATAGTCTGACAATTTATGTGTAATTTGTATGCCTAGGTATCTAAATTGCTCCCTTTCTACGCGGTATGGGCATTCATCTGGTACTGCGTTGTCTAACTGCCTCACTGGGAACAATATGGATTTCGACCAGTTGACACGGAGGCCGCTGAACCTGCCGTATCTTTTTAGCAGCTGCGTCACGTTGGGGCAAGAGTCACGTGGGTCCTGTAGGTATAACAGTAGGTCATCTGCATATAAGGACACCTTGTCCTCCCAGTTTTCTGCCCATCTAAATCCACTCCATGTTTGTGTTGTCCTTAGTAGGATCGCTAAAGGTTTGATCGCTAATGCGAATATCAAAGCTGACCGGGAGCAACCCTGTCTTGTGCCCTTACCTAGCGCGAAAGGATTTGAGACATGCCCGTTTACCTTGGTTACCGCTTCAGGAAGATGATATAGCAGTTTGACCCAGCTCATAAAGTACGGTCCTATGCCCATTCGTTGCATAATCGCCCAAATTGCTTCCCAGTGAACAGAGTCAAAAGCCTTTTCAAAATCTATGGCAAGCAAGGCCAGGGGGGTCCTGCAGCTCAGGAATTTTTTCCAGTGCCATGTGTAATCTGTATATATTCTGTCTAGTGGATCTCTCCGGCATGAATCCGCACTGGTCTGGGTGTACCAGTGTGTGTATAACTTGCTGTAGTCGATTGGCCAGTACCTTTGAAAGTATCTTGGACTCGCAGTTTATTAGGGAGATGGGTCTGTAGGAGCTGCATTTGTCAGGTGGCTTATCCGCTTTTGGTAAAACTATTATTGTGGCTTTTCCAAGGTCTGGGGGGAGGCAACCTAGTGAATGTGAGTGTTGAAAAAGGCGTAGCAGGTGCGGGGAGATTACATTTACGCCAATTCTCTTCCATATTTTAAATGGGAAGCCGTTTCGACCTGCGGTTTTCCCTGATTGGAGATCTGACATTGCCTGGGTTATTTCTTCCTCTGTGATTTCTTGTTCTAATATGTTGAGCTGTTGCACAGTTAAAGTAGGGAGATTAATTTCATCCAGAATGTCAGTCGAAGGCGATGAGGATGGTGCTCTGTAGAGTGCTGTATAGTACTTTGCAAACCCCTTGGCTATGTCCTGGTCTGTTACCAGTGGATCTGGTCCTTCCGTCATCAGTTGCCTGACTTGGGTAAGGCCCAGCTCCCTACGTTCTAGCCATGCTAGTATTTTCCCGGCCTTGTCCCCTGTCTCGTATACCTTTGCTCACATCGCTGCGTGTGCTTGTTTAGCGTTATATAAAGTTATGTGTTGCAGCTGTTTTTGTGCTAACTGTAGCGTATGGTGCGTCACGGGTAGGTCGTGGGTTATATGTTCAATTTCAGCATTCTGTACCTTTGTTTCGGCTTCGTGTATTGCTTCTAGATGTTTCTTTTTGTGGGCTGAGGTCCAGGCTATGATCTCTCCTCTTAATACCGTCTTTAGAGCCTCCCATAGTGTTACCAGGCTATCTACAGAGCCAGTATTCAATTCAAAGTACGACTCTGTGACCTTTTGAATATGTTCTACCAGTTCTGGGAATCCTAGGTAGTAACTATTTAATCTCCAACTGGGTGGGGGAGTTAATCTGTTGGTCTTAATCGTCATTGTGAGTGGAGAGTGATCCGATATGGCTCTAGGGAGTAGGTGTGCCTCACATGCTTCATGAATATTGCTCAATGGTAGGAAGAAATAATCTAACCGGGACAGTGAGGCATGTGCTCCAGAGTGATACGAGTATTCTCTTTAGTTGGGGTGCAGTGATCGCCATACGTCTTGCAGCCCCAGAGCATTAGTAAATGTGGCGAGTTTAGTGCGCGATTCTGGATTTCTGGACCTTGCATGTGTTCTATCAAAGTCTATATTCATCACTTCATTGAAGTCTCCCCCAATTAGTGAGATCTGCAGAGTTGGTAGCAAGTAGGGGCGTAATGTCATTGGTCAGGGAGGTTAGCAGATTGGGTGGTGCATATATAGCGGCCATGGATATCGTGCGTTCTCAGAGGGTTCCTGTTGTGTGTACGAATCTGCCTCCCGTGTCCTGTGTGACAGTGATGGGTATATATGGAAGTCTCTTGTGTACTAGGATTAATACCCCTCGCAATCCCATGGTAAAACCGGCGTGTAGTGCCAATCCATAGTTCGAGCGTTTAAATAGTGTGCACTTTGTGCCAGCGAGATGTGTCTCCGTTAGGAAAGCTATGTCTGGGGAGTTTCGGTTCAGTGCCTGCAGGACCAGTCGCCTTTTGATGCTATTACCAAGCCCGTTGACATTCCATGTCATCAGCCGGATGGTTCTATTTCTGTTCAAGTCGGGGGTCCCTGCCATTTGAGCTGTATGACTATAGTGACGCTTTGTTGAGTGTCCAGAGGTGCCGCATGATATAGCGGCCCGTTCAGGGATTGGTCATGGTCGTGCGTAAGGTGGTTATCTGCCGGGACATATGTACCTCTGTGTTTTGCATGGCTTGTTAATAAGGAAGCTGGTGCCATGCGTGTGTTGGAACTGGTGCGGTGTTTAACATTACAACTTTGAACCCTCCACCCCCACCCCATACTCCACCCAACTTGAAGCATCTGTCGCCCAATATAACAAATTCAACACACTGCCAAAGGGACAGTCAACTCATTAACTATTAACTAGTGTTCTTTCCTCTACTCGTTCTGCCACACCACCCAAATTGTTCACAATCCACACGGAATTCGGGATCGTAGGTGGTGGCTCTTAGGGGCCCGCTGTTTACAACATGTCTCTTTGACGGTTTTACAGCCAAGTGTGGACAGGATTTCACAGTACCTTTTATATGCGTATCTGGCACATGCCCTGGTGTAGTCTCGCTGGGTGTACATCCTGGTTTAATGCATCAATTTTCTATTCCTTGAGCCGGACCATTCGGTTCCGGTCGAGGGGGGAGTCGCCCTCTTCGTCCTATGTCTCCCGGGAGTCTGGGCCTGCCCCTAGGGTCCGGGATTCCCGAGTCCCAATTCCCGGTGATGTGTGTCTCGGCCCATTTCCAGGCCTCTTTTGGGTCCGTAAAGTGCACCGTGGTGCCGTTTTTCTGGATCTTGAGTTGTGCCTGGAAAAGCAGTCCATATTTGTTCATAGTGCAGTTTCCTCTTCAGATGTTCAAAGGATTGCCTGGCTTTTTGCACTTCCCGGGTGTAATCCGGGAAGAACGCGATTTTGGGGCCGTAGCATGTAGTCAGACCTCCGGATCGTGCCATCTGCAGTATCGCGTCTCTATCTCGGTAGTTCAATAGCTTTGCAATGACGGTCCTCGGGGTGGGGGGGGCCCAGGTATTGGATGCCCTGATGGTACTCGGTGGGCTCTCTCTATTGAAAAGAAATTGGAGAAGGATTTCGGTGCCGCCAGGTCCGCTAGCAATTGCTCGAGAAAGACCTCCATACTGGGGCCTTCTGCTCCTTCCGGCTGTCCCAAAATGCGAATATTGTTACGGCGTGATCTGCCCTCTCCCTCCTCCACACTTACCGCCAGGGATTTTAGACGTGCGATTGCCTGTGATAGTTGCAGGTGGACCCCGCCAAGATCCTCCTCCACGTTCGAGACTCTCTGTTCTACTTCTCCTGTGCGAGAGGATAGCTTTTGGAGGTCGTGTCGGAGGAACGAGACCTCTGCTGAAATGCCATCCATTTTTTTTCTCCATTGAGGAGCGAGAAGTAGCGATGGCGGCCATCACGTCCTTTAGCGTCAGGTCTCCAGCCTCGGGCGGTGAGGTCGTCGGTGGTTCCACCTCCATTGCAGTGGTGGGGGTGCTTGTTGCGTATTGGTCCATGGTGCTTTGTGTAGTACCCCGTTTGGTTTTCTCCTTGCCCATGGTACCCTCTGCTCGTCTCACACGGTGGGGAAGCACCGTACAGGGTTGCGGTGCAACAGGATGTGCCGGGGCACCAACGCTTGTCGTACCCCTCGGCACTGTGGGGGTCCAGTTGGCAGTCTAGGGCCCCACCGGGTCAGTGCACGCTTGTGTTCCCCGGGCCCGCACGGAGGAGCTGGCTCTGGGTCCCTCCTCCCCTCTTCGTAGTGCTCCGGCTGCCCGTGTCCTCTTCAGTCGTTGATCGTGTCGGCCATTTTGGCGGGCAATTCCTCCCGGCCAGGGGGCTTCCGAGTTTGTCGAAGTAGATGCCGAGCGGTTTTTGTCCGGGGGTCAGGATTTTCCCCAGGGTTGCTATACCGCTTTAGGTCGGTTCGGGTGTCTTTCCAGGCTGGTTCGGTCCGTCGAAAGGCTATTTAAACAGGATATCGCGGGCGGCCAGAGGGAGCTCACGGGACTCGCGTCCTTGCTGCTCGCATGCTGGCCACGCCCCTCTTTTTTTTCCCATTTCTTGTTAGTTCGTTCCTTCAATGCTTTTACTCTGTTTGCATCAGGTTTGAGTGCTTTGTTTAGTTTGCCTCCCTGAAGCCGCCCAGGCTCCAGTGTGTCTGGACAGGCAGAAAGTGAGGGAGGGACCCACAACTTCCCTGTCCTTTGTCTCTAGGTGTGCCTGAGTGAAACCAGTTCCAATTGGCCGGCTGGCTGTCCGGCAGGACAGCCACCCTGCTGTGTGATTGACAGCCTGGGGCTGTGAATGAATGGGAACTTGGATAAAAAGCAAGGTTTTTGGGACTAAGAGCAGAGTCGACAACTGGAGGGCAACATGCAAAGCAGAAGACGAGAGAAGATGCCAGCAGCACCCTCCACCCCGTTTTTGATTGATCGGGAAGACCCGTAAGAGACGACTTGCTCCCTTGCGCTGGTGGGTCAAACTATGCTCACAACAAACTCTATTTTGGTGCAACCCCTGACTTGCTGCGACTTTCCAATGCTGCAGAAGCCCAATACCCGGGGTACCTCAACCACTTGTGAGTGCATTGTCTTCTGAAATCCGAATCCGGCCAGATCTTCGTGGGCATCCAGGGCCCTACAGAAACAAGACATCCACATCCAGAGTCCCCTCACCAGAGTCCAAGACTGAGGGATCAAGGAAATCCTAACCAGAGCTTTTCGTTCTTCATTGGTGCTGAGAAAAAGCCGCTAAAACCACAAAGAGCAGCTGAATCGATGGAAGTTCATTGCTGCTGAGTCTCTCTCTCTCTCTCTCTCGCTCTTCTTTCTCTCCCCCCCCAGACCCCCCCGGCAGGTGCCCTCCAGACAGCCTCCCTTTCATCACCATGACCAGGAACAAGGGTCTACTACATTGCATCGTTAAGGCAACCAGCTGGAATACTTTCTTCATTTTCAAGGTACTCTGTGGCTTGAGGCATTTTATGCTTTTGCTATTTGGGGTGTGTCACAAAGTGGGGTCGGAGGAAGAGGCAGATCAGAGTCAATTAAACCATGGTTCAGCAGGCCAGGATAGCTGAAGGTTATCTATGATGTCATAAATCAGCTGGGGTGGGACGCTGTGAGAGACACATCATTGAACCAATAGAGGAAGAAGGAATACCTTAAGAGGTGCTTTTCTTTAATAAGGGACTGCTGATGTTTTTCTTTCTGTTTTTTTTTGGAATCGATAGCAGTTGGAGGAGGAGGAGGAGGCCGTGTTTGAGTGGGCCTATTAACAAGCCTGTGCAGTGAAGTTGAGCGCTCTTGAGCCGAGTTTATATGTTTGCAGGACTAACGAACCGCGTGGGTTCAGGACTTTCGTTTGGTGGAGAAGAGGCTTTTTACCTGAGGAGATAGTGAGACGAGCGGGGAAACCTGAAGAGCAGCCTCAGGTACTCCGAGTCATCAGCTGGCTCCGTTCATCCGGAGAAGAATATCCCTTCCTGGCCCCCACCGTTGCGAAGGAGGAGTCTGGGTCGAGCCAGAGACTCGCAGGCTTCGGCTACAGCGAAGCGGAGAAGCTGCGGAAGCGACTCCCTTTCCCGTGGCCCCCACCATCGCGAAGGAGTAGTCTGGGCTGACCCAACCAGAGGCCCGTAGACTCCAGCTGACTGGACGCGGCCGGGGAAGGAGGAGAAGACGGGCCCGAGCGTAAGCATCAGCTGTGAAAGGAGGTCACGATTGAATCGCTCTTGTCAGCAAAAGGCAGAATTACGTCCCGGCTGAACACGGAGGGCCGAATACTCGAGGGACCTGGTGTTACGAAGTCCCGAGGTGAGGAGAGAGAGAGAGAGAGAGAGAGAGAAAGGGAGGGAGAGAGAGAGGGAGAGTCTTGATGTGAGTATGGCAGTGGCCAAAGACATTTAAAAAGAGACAATGAAACCCTGGAGTCACTTTTGAAAAAGGGATGGACGAGGCTTAAGTGAGAAACTTGTAGTCCCAGCCCAAGAACTATGAAACATGAGCCCTCACAAGGGAGTTAGTGTCACGCTCACCTGATTCCCACGGAGGCGCAGGTCTGGCTTCGAGTGCTGATGCTTCTTCAATGGTGAAGCGCAGGACTGTGATGATGGACAGGAAGGGCCCCTCTACTCTGGCTCGCAGGAATATTCCCCTGTGCGTGAAAAGGGAGTATTACCTACTGACGGAATAATGCTCAAGCCTCCCACTCCCTTCCAACCCTCCTCGATACCCTTCCACGATTCCCCGTGAAGTCTCACCTTAGCGTCTGGAAGGATGAGTTCTCCATCCTGCTTCTGATGCAGGGGCGCGTTGAAACCCAGTTACTTCACTGGATTGAGGTTTGATGGGATTTCAAAATAAGCTTGACTATTCAGGTGAGGCGCTGTAAGAGTTCTGTTGCAAGTTCAAAAGTTCAAGCTTAATAATAAGGTTCATTGTCTTATTGCAGCAAGCGCTAATGCTTATGTCTTTTTCCCCTTAGGGGCCGGGGTTCGGAATGCCGGAGATATGGCGCCGACCCAAAGTGTAAGTTCTGGATGAGCGTTCAGGTAATGTCTTTGCATTCGCTCATTCAATGTCTTTGTCTTTTTTCCCCATTGGGGCCAGGGTCCGGAATGCCAGGAAGCGGCAGGACCCGAAATGAAATGGGAATGGCCCAACAGGTAAGTCTTAGAAGGAAACTGAGCTTTTGCTATTTCCCTTCCTTCTCTCACCTTGTTTTCTTGTCTTTTCTCTCTAGGCTCTGGGAAGTGGGTGCGGATCCGGATGATCGCTGCTGAAGATGGAGGCGCCCAGGAAAGGTGGGTGAAATGCAGCGCTGCAGCGATCGAAGCGAAATGCATTTAAAATGATGTCTTCCCTTTCAGGATCGTCGGTGTGATGTCCCTGTGATGCAGCTTTAGCAGGTAAGGTCTTCTTTCTCTCTAATTCTCTCTTATCTCCCTTTGCAGGCGACCCAGGATGCTGACAGGCGTGGCTGAAGTCCAGATGCAGGAGCTGACACGGTGAGCATCCAGCTGCGAGGAGCAGAACAAAGCGTGAGTTGCTGATCGGGCGTGGTTTAAATAGCTTTGGAAGAGGTTCCAGGCATGTATCCTTCCACCGATCAGGTATGTATCCTTTCCTGACCACACCCAGGTGGAAAGTAGTCCCACAGGTAAAGTAGTTCCATTCAGGCCTCAAGAGGGCCTGGATGTAGCAGCATGGTCTGCATCAGGTAAGTGCACATTAAAACACTTGAACACATGTCTAGCTTTATGAGCCTGGCGCCCAAGGTGCCAGGACAGGAGTCCAACATGAGCCTGGCGCCTAAGGTGCCAGGACAGGGGTCCAACATGAGCCTGGCGCCTAAGGCGCCAGGACTGTGTCCAAAGGGCCCCAGCTTGGGCCCGCTGGCACTTCCCTGGGGGGGGAATGATGCCTGCCTCTGGGGTTGCTGGGTCGGACCCCAGCTTGGGCCCGCTGGCACTTCCCTAGGGGGGAGGGGGGAGGGGGGAGGGGGGAGGGAATGATGCCTGCCTCTGGGGTTGCTGGGTCGGACCTGGCTCCTTGGAGGTAGGCGGCATCATGACAGTTAGCCTCAGCTGGAAGCTATAAGAGCTATACTACTGGCACAACAGATATTATCTCTGAGGTGTGGGATCTCATGAGGAGCGAGCAGGGACGGCTATAGGCTGTTCCCAGGACCCAAAAGACTCCATCAAGATCTGCCCTAAGGAAGAGCGAAGATTCTAAAGTTGATGTTCAATAAAATATACCTTAATACTCTAACTTGACTCACGACTGCTCATTTCCCACCACCCTTTTTACAGGGTGCTTTCTATCTTTGAGAGTGCGATTTAACCCTACACTAAGTTGACCTCAACTTACCTGCATTGTCCTTACAGCTTATGCTTTCTAAAGGGGACTCCTCTTGAGTTGCTGTGATTTCTCTTTTGAAAACTGGCTATTTAAGAAATCTTTTCTAAGAAGATCATTTGTCCACTGACTTTGGCTGTCCTGGCTCCCTGAAGGCCTCCGTCTAACTGTTCTAATAACCTATCAGTCTGTTCTGATCTAACCCTAACATTTCCTTCCTTGAAAACTCAATATTGCAAATTTGATACTATATAAATGATATACACACCTCAAATGACGACACCTCCGTGTGCTGGAACATGTGTACCATCTGAATGACTTACTCAGCTGCTTTATTGTTCACTGTTTGTATTGAATCCTAAGTTGGGATTAATGTTACAGCTAATTACTGCTTTTTTATAGAATGCTTTAAATATCTTTGTGTATAAATAAAAATGATATACCTTTAAGTGTGTAAGTGTTTAATTGGATACATGTATTTATTGGTTTCCTTGCACAGCTCTGCCGCTCCTTTTAAGATAAACCTGGCTGCTCAGTCAAACTACCAACTTGTGTAGTACAGGCCTGTATTAAAAGGTGGGTTACCTAATACTAAGAGATGAGTCTTGTGTAGGCCCACACAAGTTGGACGGCACTCATTCTTACCTAACACTGGTGGCAGGTGGTGGGATTGGTGTAGAGTGGTTGCAGTGACTACTGGTTGTACTTGTGCCCAAATAAGCCACCCACAAGGCTAGCTCGACCAAAAAGAAAAGTAATCTTGGAACTGAAAATAATGCCAGGAATTCATAGTTTTATTGAACAGTCCCTTACGGCACTTACCATGGAACAATTGAAAGTTTTATGTAGGTCAAGGGGACAGAGTTTAAAGGGTAGAACAAATTAGTTGATTGAAAAGTTGTTAAATCACCAAAACCCTGGGAGTAGGCCATAACCTCTTCTCCCAACCTGAAAATGGAAATTGATGAAACTGATAGTTTAGAGTTTAGCTCCAATCTGCCAAATGGGTCAGGAGAGGAGGATCCTCAAGGAGTGAGTAACTCCCTTCTTCAGCCTGCTCCTATAATTCAACATAATCTAAGCCCAGAATATCTAACTCTTGAAAGAATGAGACTGGAACTAGAATTCAAGAAATGTGCAGTACAATTTGAAGACAGAGAGAAGGCTCAGAGAGAGGGAAATGCAGCAGGAGTATGAAATGAAAAAGATGTCCATTGATTCTGCGTCCTTCACAGGGTCCTCTTGGTCTACTAGTCCTAAGAGACCTTGCTTACCAAAAGAGGCTGTAAGTATGTATGATCCTCAACTTGATGTGTTGGATTGCATGAGTAAATCTGAATTCACTTAGGTTTGCAGAATATGTGTAGGAATGATTTACTTGCATGGATCATGGCTAGGCTCCCCAGATTGGTTGTGCTGCTATTATGGAATTGAGTGCTATAGACCAGAAATATTATGAACTAGTCAAAAAGGCACTTATTGCCAGATTTGGGAAGACTCCTTTTGAATACCTTAAAAGGCTTAGAGACCATAAAACGAAAGACGGTACCCCTTTAACTACCTAGGTTTGTGAATGCCTGAAAACCTATATGGTTGAATGATACAAAGTAAACTCCTTTGAAGGAATGAGGAATTTGTTTTTACTAGAGAATATTTTTGATGCATGCTCTTCTGAGCTGAGATGGAACCTGGCTGACTCTAAAGAACTTGGTCCCAAGAGACTAGGTCAAGCTGCTGAATTATGGGTAGCCAAAAGGGCCACTCATAAGGATTCTGGAGCAACTCAGAAAAAGGATGAGGGGGAAAAAGCTAGCTCAAGAAAGATAGTAAAGAAAATTCTAATCCTCCACCCCTAAAGAGGGCCACAAACACCATAAGGGTAAATGTCATGGGAAACTTTACAGGGCTAGTTAAATCCTCTGGGGCCAAACCAGAGGGTGGTTACCAGAAACCCCCATTTCAGAAAAGCTTTGCTAAATGTGTGGTTTGTGGGTATGGTGACCATATGAAAGGATCCCAGATGTAAGGGTAAACCTTCAGGGGTCCACACTGTCTCCTTAGCCTTCACTCCAGAGGAGGAAGCTCCTATGACAGGTGCTCACTTTCACTTACTAGCTGATGTCCCCATTGGAGTTCAAGCTAGTGTTTCTTTAGTGTCCTTGGGTCTGTGGGAACAGCATAATATAGATTTTAATAACAAAATCCCTGACAACACAACAGAATATTATAAGGACAGTGTACTTGTAAATGGCCATCCCTCATTCACTGCAATAGCATGACTGTATGAATTCCTGTTAGTGTGCAATCTAAAGTACCTGGGAGAGTTCTGTTGGGGAATGACTTGAAAACTCTTGGAGTAGTCTTTAGTATCCCCAGGCCTCCCAGCAAAAAGAGACAAGAGCTGACAAGATTGACCAGAGAGGCATCTCTGTTTGAGGTCAGGAAGGAATCCAGTACCTCAAACCAGTCGACAGGCCAACCTTCCTCTTCTAGAAAGGAGGAGGAGACCAAGAAGAAATCCAGAGTCTCTGGAAAGAAAAAGGCTATAAAAAGGGTATAAATATAAATGATCTATAGCCAAGAATAAGGGATTTCGGGCTCTCCTTCGGCTTAATGTTTGGTTGAGTTTTGCGACCTGGTGTAACATGCTTAACTCCATGGCCCCTTTTTATATTTTTCCACAGTTTAATATGTATATTTAATTTATGTTCTCTTTTCTGTCTAATACTATTCTGATTGATGCTTCTAACGTGATCATAAAGTAATATCAGTAGCTAATATACTGATATGGTCCTAGAAGGTACATTTTAATTTTCAGTGGAAACATGGATCTGGTTCCTTAGAACCACAATTCTTCTACAATGTATTTCTCTAGAATCTGCTATAGCAAAGCCAATGTCTATAACACACCTGGCCGCCTCCTGCAAAACTTTGACTAAGGGTGGGGGTCTTAGTGAAGTAACTGCTGGAGATCTGGAATCCGGCCAATCGTATTTAGTAATGAATACATTCCTGCTGGTATTCATTTACGCATGAATTCATGGAAGAGACCCCAAATATAAGCTAAAGTGAGATTATCTCCAGGTCTGTGAGTATATGATTTCGTAGCATACTGGTAGATTTTCAATAGGTCTGTAAATGCATGCAAGTTATCAACATCTGCTACTTTTATGCTTTCACCACATCTTGGAAGCTGCCCTATAAATTCCACTAAAATGATTTTGAGTCCTACAGAGACATAATGGACCATACAGTGATTCTTAATATGGGTAGTACTTTCAATGTATTTATAAAGCAATTTACTACATAGCTCAGCAGGATCTTCATCAAGAAAATCATGTGCGCAGAGTTTTCTCAATGACTCAGTATTTATTGCAAAACAATTTGAATCCTTTTCAGCCACAGCACGATCCCTGTGTTGCTCACACTGCCAGTGAGTGAGTTGCATATTTAAGGTGATTTATGGTCTCATCCAAAGAAGAGATGTTAAATTTAGCAAGAAAGGGAAACTTGTTGACAGTTCTGAAACCTATTCATCCTTGTTTCTTCCACAGTTACTGATCGCACTTCATTGCCCCATTCTCAGAAAAGTATTTGAGAGGCTTGAACTTGGCGACTTCTCAAGGTGCAAAAAATAATATCTTTAACCTTCTCAGGATTGCCCCTCTCATACATTCCAGTTCTGGTGGATCTTTCCAAGACCAAACTACTTTATCTGTTGATTAAGGTGACCGTTTGTTACAAATCTCATATGTTTTCAATTGTTGAGTCAACAACACGATTCAGATGCCTTAGCAGGAAGGTACCTTATTTCTTGAATCTAGGGTACATCCATTTGGGTGCCCATAGGAATTTCAAAAAGTGATTTTGGCATTGCTCAAAGAAGTTGTCTGGCATATAAATCAGGAGAGCATTGTGCAATCATCGAACTGATGAATTCTAATTTTCATGTTAACAATTTTTAAAAATGACTGGTCTGTGTGCATTCTTGTTCACATTTTTTTAGGCTCTCATAGTTCCATAGACCCTTTTGATTTGAGCCTTCTGTGATCTGAGCCTCAAGATATTTTCTTAGGCTTGCAATACTGTGAGGATGCCCCTGCAGATTTCATGGCGTCACCAGTCTTTTCTTGGTTCACCCTGTAGCCGGAAGCTTTCCCTGAATGTGCTCATTAATTCTCTGGAAGTCTTAACATTCGGCTGAGGTGAAGATGGCCAGTCTGATCGATTGACCGAATACATCACATCAAGTTGAATTGTAAAGTGTGCATTGACGTGTCTGGATTGGAATGGTTAAAACCTGTGTTGCACTAGAGGTTTATTTAGAAAAGATTAGTGTTCCTAGCCTACATTGTGTTTGGGCAGAATTACATTTTTGGGGTTCAAGCTATCTAACATTTTGGTCCCCTAAACCTTTTTCTGGCTTCCCTATTTTTCTTTTTGTGGCTGGACTGACTTCTACTTATGAAGCAAGAGACCAGGTAAGATACCTAGTCATACAGCCGCTCTCTAAGATACCCAGCCTGGGTTGTGGTTTCTTTCAAAATTACTGAAAGTTCAGTTCGAAAGTAAAAAATATCCTTGAAATTGTAAAAAGAAAAGCATAAAATTCTGTTTTTTTTCAAAGTAGTTTTTATCTGCAAAAATAATAATCTCAAAAAATGAGTAGTCACTAATAATTTCTTAGTGAGGAAGAGTTTGCCACAGTTGATTAATCAATCAGACCAAATTTTGCTAATGCATTTCGGAAATAAATTTCCTTCATCAGGGCCAGTCTAACCATGAACAATACATATACCTTTGCTACCTTTGGCTGTAGAACATGGGTATAGAAATTGCGCCTGAGGTCCCTAAAGATAGGTAAATGCTTCTTTTCTACACAGCAAACCCATACTCTCGATCACACAGAAAGTATCCTCTAAATCACTGAATTAAACCTGCATTTTTGAGCCAGCACCGCTTTAATGGCCAGCAGTCTTTTGTTATCCTTGGAGTGCAAGTCTATCTCTGGTGTCCTCATCCAGTATCTGGGGTGGCTACTTGTGCAGACCGTCTTGCCGGGTACCACCACTTTGTTGTTTCCTCCTACTCTGCTGGGTCTCCTATGCATTATTTCTCCAAAGAGCCTCTGTTTGTCGAACCGGAGTACAGATCACCTCCTGGAGGTTCCCCCAATGCCACCAGCTTGAAGGTTCCTCCTTTGCAGATATGTATTGGAATTCTGGTACACCCATCTGTATTTTGTCTTTAACCTGCAGTCACATCTTTCCCTCGGTTATAAGATCTACAAGCATGCAAGGTAGGACCAATCTGCTTGCCCTAAAGAACTTCCATGTTGCCTGTCTGATGGTACTATGGGGGTTACGAAGCAATATTTTGAACCCATATAGTGACATTCTAGGAATAAATCAACCTTTCTTATACCCCTTCTGCTATGGCTGCTGTCTCTTTTTTCTGTAGAATTTTGAGCAATTGCTCATGCTAACTTTTAGCCTGGTTGGTACTGTTTGTTTATGTATTGTGCATTTGTAAAGCGCTTATACATAAAGTAAATTGTGTTTCAAAGCGCCCACAGGGCTACAGGGAGGAAACATGGGAGTGAAATGCAATTATAACAATGAACGAGCGAGGTGGCCATAGTAGCCCTTGTGTGCATTCAGAGCGTGCAAGTGCAGAGAGAGAGAGGGATGGGGTAGTGGGGGTAAGTGCTAAGAGGGACAAGGAGGGAAGTGCTGTGCTAGGGAGTAAGTTGCAAACTGTTAGGTGACTGGCCGAGATCACTTGGTAAGAGTGGTCATCTTCCAATAAATACGTGCAGGCCTTTGATAGCACAGGGGAGTGGGCGCTTAAGGCAAGTGCTTGACATGGGCGAAGGCTGAAGGTAATTGGGGGTGGGAGGCCAGGACCCGGGTGGACAAATAATGGGCTTGGTCACCAATCTCAACGACTGTTGAATTTAGCAAAGGAGGGAGGCAGGGAAGGAGGAGGTGAAAAGGAAAGTCTTGAGGAGCTTACGGAATTTGAGGAGATCCGGCTCAAGACGCAGAGGAAGGTCGAGGCTGTTCCAAAGGAGGTAGCCAGCTGAGGAAAGAGGTCGTCCACCGGCTCTCTGTTTAGCAAATCGCTTGACACGCAAAGAGTTGGTGCCAGAGGAATGTAAATATATGTAGGAAGTGTGTTTAGTGAGAGCCAGTTGTAGATGGCGTGGTCGCTGGCACCAGACAGCCTTATGGAAGATGCAGCGGCATTTTAATTTGATCCTTGCAGCAACTGGGAGCCAATGGAGGGTTTTTAGGGCTGGAGAGATTTGGTCCCTGGGCTTGAGGTCAAGGATAAATCTTGCAGCCTTATTCTGGATAAGCTGGAGGGGACGTGGAGAGGATGAGGGTAGCTTAAGGAAGGGGCTATTGCAGTAGTCAAGCCTGGAGAGTACCAGAGCTCTAGAGACATTGAGCTTCTGAGGAAAAGTGAGGAAAGGAAGGATTCCTTTGAGGAGGTAGAGTTGAAAGTGGGCCTTCTTGGCAATGTCCTGGATGTGAGGGAGGAAGGGGAGAGAGGAGTCTAAGATGGCTCCAAGGTTTTTGGCTTCAGAGAAGGGGGAGAAACCCATTGAGGGTGGCCAGAGTAAGGGGAAGAAAGAGGGAGCAGGAGTCCCAATGGGAAGGATCTCAGTCTTGATGGCATTGAGGCATGGATCATTGGAGGCCCACCAGGACTGGATGGCAGATAGGCAGTCAGGAATGATGGAGAAGGTAAGGAGCGGATCAGAGGGAAGTTTGAAGAAGATTTCTGTTTAATCTGCATAACACTGGAAGTACGGGGAGTAGGTGGAAGTAGGTGTGCAAGCTGGTCAAGATAGATGTTAAAGAGCCATGGAGAAAGATTGGAACCGTGGGGGACGCTACAGGTGAAGATAGAGGTGGCAGAAGAGAAAGAGCCCATGATAATCTGTGAGGGACGGTCATTGAGGAAAGAAGTCAGCCAAACCAGTGCCTGCTTCGCGATACTTAAGGTATTGTGAAACAGTTTTATGAGGAGGGAGTGGTTGACTGTCAAGATCAAGTACAATGAGTACAGCAGGAGAGTTAGTCAAGAGATGCGAGCAGTTCTTCACAGGTGTTCAGAAGAGCAGTTTCCGTGCCTCTGGATGCTCGGAATCCAGATTGATGTTCAGGATGGCAACCGACAAGCTCAGTAATGCTGGGTCCGTTGGGGGAAGGCCAGCTTCTCCAGGAGTTTCCCAAGGAAGGGTGTTCATTGGAAGCAATTCTCTTTACCTTGTTCTGTACGTTTTTCTCTAAGCAGCTGTTAAGTAAGATTTACACACTGTTTCTATGTTTTCTCCTTTCTTGATCTCTCTTGAAATTAATGCATACAAAAATGAATGACACATGGAGTGCTGCGATGCCGGCTGTCGGAGGCAAAGTTCAAATGCATTTAGTGCTAAAAACGTCCATTGCCTTGGTTGACAAGCCAAGCAATAGCAAACGTATGTATTCCATTAAGTTATGAGGACATGCCCATCATTGAAGCAGAATTTCCAGCTGCGTTTTCTTCAACAGATGTACATTGGCCTGCCCTGTGTTTGGACTACAACTCCCATCGACCCTAGCCAGCATAGTCAAATGTGAGGAATTATATGAGTTTTAATTCACAACATGTGGAGAGTATGAAGTCCAGGCCCCTGAATTAGGACAACTGTACTAATTTTTTTTTTTTTTTGTTCACCTGTTACATTTTACCTGTCAAGAAAAGAGCATGCTTTACAGACATGGCATTATTAAAGGAATTGCGTTAAACTGTAAAAGGTGTTTTCATATTCAGATTAAAACCACTGCATACAACACTGCAAATGTGCACATGTCCACTTCTGTAACACACATCTGCAAATTGTACACCTGAGTCCACAAATGCAGCCAATAACATCACAAACCCCACACCCATCTGGTCTCCCAACAATACATGCAACTGTACATTACACAACGCATACACTTAAAATAAGCCTGAGCTATTGGCATTGACAATGCCTGTTTATACAATGTTGGACTGGTTTGGTTTTGTGCATCGATTTACTTTAGCTGGTTCTGGTATCTGTTTTTTGCATTTGTTGAATGGAATGGAATATTTGTAGATGCCTCAATAAAACATTATTTGTTCCCTTTTCTAGTTACTGTGGATTTTTCCATTTGAAATAATGAGATGGATATTAGTCATTCTTGCCATGTGCCTTTCGGGCTCCGTATTGGTCCTGACCTTTTGGCCTGCTGTTCGAGATGACAACCGACGCATTGCTATTGCCACTATAGTGACAATAGTTATTCTTCATGCACTGCTTGCGGTTGGCTGCAAGGTACGACTATTATTTCCGCTTAAGTTTTGCTACATATGCTCCTCTGCCGTCTGACTTTTTCAGTCTTTTTTTGTTTTGTTGGAGAGATGTATGTGAATGTGGAGGATCATTTAAAGCCTTCTCAAGTTCCAGTTCTTCATAGTGCATGGCCTATTCTCCTAAACAGCTTGTTAAATGGCACGAACAGCAGCTGTGCATGATACAGCACAAAGAAATAATCTCATCTGCCATATTAATAATAACTATTTACATTTCAGTAAACACAATTACACAATTAATGACACAATTATTTGTTCATATGTTTATACTAAATATAGAATATGTCTGAAACCATACACAAAGTTGACAGATAACTGAAATGACCACCAAAACAAAAAGCAATGGGCCTCATTACAAGTTTGCCAGTCTGGTAACAATGGTACCGTTATTACCGGACCGACAAACTACGAGTTCTGCTTGGGGTCCCTTCCCGCCCTCCAGGTCTGACCTGGCGGATGGAACGGCACCCGCGAGCAGACCATGTCGGATGCACCGGCACCATTCACGAATGGTGCCGGTGCATTCGACCTCCCCATTCCCATTGAGCCCTATGGTGTTCAAATGGGAATGGGGAGCAAGTTCAGCGGCAGCCTGTCGGTTTTTACCAGCAAGGCTACCACCGAACTTGTTATGAGGCCCAATGTTTTAAATGTTCATAAAATCATATCGAAAATTCATACTTTCATTCGCTAGCATACCTTAGACCAGTCTCACAGCTGGTCCAAATATATCATCCAAATGCATAGAACCGTGGTGCCACAGAGAAAGAATTGCACTCGCGTTTTCAAACACAATCCAAATCATCATTTTTATACAGAAACAGTAAAAATACATAAATCAACAGACCATTAATCATGAAAAGGAACCCGCAATTCACTGGCAGGGTATCATTCTTGATACAAATCTGGATATAGTGCAGCCTATTGCCTAGTAACTTCCAAACGTGCCATTTTGGCAGAACAAAGCTGCCACTTTCTGGCTGTCAATTAATGCTGGATCTTCTTTGGTTAACATAACCTGGTTGTAGAACGGCCTACACGAGAATCAGCTGTATTGGCTCGAGCTATTCTGATGAGCCCAGCCTTCTTCAGGGCCAAAGTTACTGCTTGTGTGGTAGATGATCAACCTGTTAAAATTCAAGTGTGGGCTATTCTCCTAAAACAGCTTGTTAAATGGTATGAACGGCAGCTGTGCATGATACAATCTGAATTCAAAATGCGTCATGACTGCCTGGCACTTGTAACCAGCCAAGAGGTCTATGAAACTGTGCCCGTTCGTAGATGATTTATAGTGTTAACGTTGATTGAGACTGTGTATTTTGCAGCAAGAATCTGTTTGAGTCGAATATATTGCATATGTCTTCATCTAGTGGTTTGAGTTGCAAATTAAATGTTTTTTCAAAGTTGATCATCATGTGAGTGTGAACAGTCCAGTGACTAGGTTGGATCTGCCATGATGATTGTCTGTCTGAGAAAGGCTCCTTAGTTAATTATATTATTATTATTTTTAATTCAAAGGGAACTAAAGTAGGAAGCTCCTGTAATATGCAGCCACAGACACATCACATCACATCTCATAGTCCTGGTAGGTACCTTGAGTCCACTTCAACTCGTGGGGCTATCTAGGTGGAAAAAGGCAAAGAAACAAAACCCTCATCAGATGGCAGCCGTAGTGCGGCCACAGGAGTATAGCAAGGTGAGGCCGGATATGCAGGAGGCCATACCAACACTGCATTCCAACCAACTCAAAGGGACACATTCAGGAGACAATGGACCAACAAACAACAATGATGGGCCAACAAGAATACACATGCAGTTCACCAACAATCCCAAAGTTAAGGA
Source organism: Ambystoma mexicanum (assembly GCF_040938575.1). Classification (NCBI taxonomy): domain Eukaryota; kingdom Metazoa; phylum Chordata; class Amphibia; order Caudata; family Ambystomatidae; genus Ambystoma; species Ambystoma mexicanum. The sequence continues at coordinate 1,305,690,529 of NC_090922.1, forward strand.
GGGCAATCCACTCTTGTCCCCGGACCCTCATCCCGTGTTGTCGACAGGCAGCTGGCCAACCAGAATCTATTTCAACAACTTCTCAGCCCCCTCTGCGTCCCAAAAAAGACTTCTGGACCTTTTTCCTTTATATCCTAAAGGAGTGGAGCCTTTTTCCACTCATTCATTCTTATGGGTGTCTTTTGGAACTCTGTTCTGTGTTTACCTGTCCTATGGAGTCTTTCCTCCATATCTCTTTCAAGGCATCTGTATTTTACTTTTGCAGCACACAGCTCCTTATGGACAGTGTTGCTGGGAACCCTTTAGGTTCTCCTTTGAGATTATTTCTTTATCCTTCTGTTCCTAAGGATAGAGAGATACTTTGTATCTCTCCTAAAACTTTATATTCTGAGACATTGGCACACACCACCTTATGTGGAATGCCAAGGTAATACTTGGTATCCCCCTTCTATCTGCACCTGTGACTTTTTAGTCACATAGACAACCTTCTAGTTATGGCTGGTGGCAGTGGACATGTTCTACCAAATATTGTGTTATTGTTTACTGCAGACTGTTCCCAGTCTCGGGTTATGCTCAAAAGGGTCACCTAAGTACCACCTTAATGGCTCCTTTCTGTGGTCTGTGAGTGTTTTGCCTTTGGCGGGAACCCTTGAGGCAAGTGTGTCTGGGCAGGCAGGATGTGGGGGAGGAGTTTTTCCGTTCCCTGCCCTTTGTCTACCTGAGTTCCTGAATGGAACCAGCTCCCATTGGGTGTCTGGCTGTCCTGATTGGACAGTCACATACCCCTCTTTCTGTAAACTTCTGTGAGAGATTGCATAGCAGTGTGTGCTGAAACGGAATAAAAGATGAGGCTCCTGAGGTGAAAGGCAAGTCGGCCACTGGAAACTGAAGTAACCGAAGAAGAAGACCAGAGATGCCTGCAGACACTTTGCAACACTGTGAAGCGCCCACTGTAGTCCTGACCCTGATATCTGTGCGACAGAGGAACACCTAAGGGGATGACTCCTTCACTTTGACTGGTGGGAACAACCAGCCCCTAGACTAACTTTAATGTGAGCCATCTCCCAAGGTGCTGTGCCTCTCCAGAACTGCAGACTGCGAATACCAGGAGGTCTCCGACCCAATTGAAGTGCATCGGCTTTGAAAGGCAAATCCATCCGAGTCTTTGCTGAGCTCCAGGTGAACTTCCAGAGACACAATCCGACTCGTCAAGTCCCCTCACCAGAGTGCTGGACTCCAGGAATCAAAGAAGATTGACCGGGCGAATTGCGTCCTATGTTGGTGCTGAAGAAAAGTTGCCAAAACCGCAGACTGACCAGAAGAGCCGAAGAAATCTGTGTCAGAGGTCATCCTTTGAGACTGCTGCTGAGAGATCACATCCACTGTCCTGTCCTGCCTTTCGTCACCAGGCCAAGGAATCGGTAGGTCGGGTCTAGCAAGGCCACATCGACGAGAATCCAGCCACGGACATTTCTACAAATCTAAGGTTCTGTCAGGGGAAAAAGGGTATTGCTTACCTTAATCTGAAAAGTCGCTCCAGAGCGTTGGAGTGCATGTGGAGGTGTTCAGGTTGCCCCCTCTTACGTCTGACCCAACCTGCTGCTTGTGTCCTTTTAGCGAGTCCTTAAACAGGGTCCCTGACGTGTTAATCTTCCTGCATCTTATAAACTAGAGACTAGAAAGTATCCACAGGAACTTTTGTTATTCTGCTGCTGCACAAGACGTTGAGACCTCTCCGAACTGCCTTTAGCTAGGGTTGCGTATTGGACCTGCTGTGTGAAGAAACCGCCTCTATAACCTTAAGCTGTGCTAGTATTTGACTAACCAGCTGTTTTCCTTCCTAAAATACTTTATTTTATGTGTTTTGCTAACTAAATGTAATTACTTTATTTCTTCTGTCTTACCTGAGTGCGTGGTAGTACCGATAATACGGTGGAACTGTCATTAGTGTCAAAGTGGAGCTGTGGCAGGAAGTAGTGTGCCATGGCGAGAGGAACAGCGGTACACAGTACCTCTGTTGTGTCTACGGGTTTTGGAGGAGGAGCCAATCAGTGAGATCAACTCCTTACACTGCATAAATCTCCCTAGACCGTTCAGAGCGGAGAAGTAGCAGAAAGTGGTGTACTGTGGTGAGAGGAACAGCGGTACACAGTACCTCTGTTGTGTCTACGGGTTTTGGAGGAGGAGCCAATCAGTGAGATCAACTCCTTACACTGCATAAATCTCCCTAGACCGTTCAGAGCGGAGAAGTAGCAGAAAGTGGTGTACTGTGGTGAGAGGAACAGCGGTACACAGTACCTCTGTGTCTACGGGTTTTGGAGGAGGAGCCAATCAGTGAGATCAACTCCTTACACTGCATAAAACCCCCGTTGCCCCCAAACCCCCGAGACTACGCAGAGCGGTGAAGTGGGGGAAGTGGTGTACCGGGCCACGGGTGTGGAGGTCAAAAGGACCTGTGCACCCCCACTCCTAGGAACATTGGCCGGCGAATAACAAAGGTGAGCAAGACACCATTAACTTATTGAGGGAATAAGCGGTGGCCGTGAGACTTTTCTAGACGCCGCACAGTCCGGAAGAGAGGCGAACCAGGGGAGTGTGAAAGAGAGCACTCCATCTGGTGAGTACACCTAGTCTATTGGTGCTAGCCTTGGCTGGCAAATACTGATGGGGGGATGGCGGGGTGGGGGGGGAATGCCGGGTAAAATGACAACAAAGGCACGTAACCAAGAAAAGGCAGCCTATGCTGACGTCCCCTTTTGACTCTCGAAAGACAAGATGCAATACTCCGCGGTGCCCATTGGATGTCGGACTATATGCACAGCATGTGAATCTAAGCAGATACAATCGTCAGAAATGCTTTTACGGCAAGTAATGCATGTCTTCCCTCTGAAGGGGGGAGGTGGAACCTTACTTGGGACAGATACAGAGTCCATACCCGTTCAGTGGCGGCAGGTACAAATAATGCTTTGGACAATAGGGTGGCTGCAGGTATGATAACAGAATACTACCACCCGGTGGCAGCAACAGATATAGATTTAGATCAGTTGGAAGCAGCATCCCCTAACATGATGACTCAAAGTGGCCCCCACTCAGACTATAGTTACATAGGCGATAACTCGCTACTGGCCTTATGTTACAGGCTGCAAGATAGGGCAGCACAAAATGTAACATGGGGTGAATACTGAGGACCACGTTATAGCCGAGGTTGTGCAGGTAATGGTACATGCAAATATGGACGCTCACACTGCAGCGGATAGAAGAGGAACACTGCTCGGTGACCCAGAGTCAATAGCAAGCACCACACGGCAATCTCCGATGCCATCCAGAGACCAACGATTATCGGCCTCTCCTAATATTTTCTCCAATAAGGGCCAGGAAAATGAAAAATAGCTCAGGAATACCCTGAATGAAACAGGTGAAAGTAGCTCAACCGACTCCAAAAACAACTCCACTGCAACTGAAGGAGTCTTAAAGTTTGCAGTTAAAATTCTTCTGAAATTATGTGGGGTGATATTGGAAGAAGTCAAAAACCAGGGAGCTGTTATAAATACACTGGAGAGCTGCTTATAAGGGGCTGGTATGGTAAAACAAGATGGGAGGGTTTTAGAAGCCACAGATCCCATGCATCCTGGATGTATAGCAGAGTGAACTCGTGTGCCCCGAAAATGAGGTGATTGAGATACTTATGACCGGGGAACATCCAGATGCGGACAACCAGGAGACAAACATATACAAAACTAGATGAGAAAGACGTCTTGAAAAACGAGCTAGACTCCGGAAAGCAGCAGCAAACAGGAAGCAAATGAAAAACCAGAAAAGAACAGCCCCTGAGCCCTTCAATTCCACCACCATAACCCCAGCACAGGAACCACAAGAACAAACAAAGAAAAATGTACCAAAAGGGCCTTCTAAGTGGCCTAAACAAGCGGGCACTCTGACCAGTTGGTTGCTGGGGGAAAGATTGGTGATCCCCCAACAAGAGGATGGAATAAGGGTCAGCAGGCCCCCAGAGGACAGGGGAAAACTGACTTCATTACTAGAGGAACACGATTTATTGGTGGCGGGGGTAGGGAAGGAGGTGTCTGTCTCCACACATCAGCCATCACTGCACCCCCTGTTCTAATCCTCCTACAGCAATAATCTCTCCCCCAGGGGAGAACCTCAAGTGTTCACCATTGGACAGGGCCCAAAAACGTTCACAGATCAACATACTAACCGATCTGTTCTACTGGCTTTGTGAAAAAGTGTACCAGCTTTGAGAGTCCAGACTAAAGCCGACTTTAGCTTTGTTGAACCAGTGTCCATAAAGGGAGGTAATTTTGTAAGTGTCCACTGTGCTACCACACACGTTCCGGTTTTGATATGTAAGCATCTAAGATCTATTGAGTTTGCTGGCTATGTGGTAGACTGCCCTACACATACTGAAATACTGCAGGTGGTGAAACCTGCAGAAGATTGTAATCCTGGTACCAAGAATGTGGGTCTGTCAAATGTAGTAGATATGGAAGATGCTATGGGATGTGATGGGAATGGCTCAGAATGATTCTGACGAGGCAGTTGAAGTGATTTTTAAAAATTGCAAGTTGGAACACAACGTGACATGCACATCTGTTGGGGAAGGGCGGGTCACGACTCCTACTTGAAGAAAATGATGTGATGTTTCTGTAGGAAACGTGACTCACTGATAATATTTATATGGAGGACTTCGCCCTATATCAGCAATTGGTGGAAAAAGGAGAACGATGGAGAGCATATGGGGGCCTAATCATAGGAATACGACATTCTATACCTACGTTTAGGGTCACTATGATTCAGAGCACTAGGAACATATTGCTAATTGAGGTGGAAATAATTGAGGCCACAAGTGCAATATTGATCTAATTGATACATCTCTATATACCGCCAAAAAGTAAGGAACTGGATGGGATTCAAGCAGATAACTATACAATATGTGCAACCTGGTTAGTTGTAGAGGACCATGAATTTGTATTGTTGGGAGGAGTACTTAATGCAGGATGCAGAGATCACGCCAGTAGACCACAATACAAAAACGTTAGGCCAAATAGTGTGATGGATGTGCAAACCCAAAGGTAAACAGAAAGTGAAAAGTTGGATCGAAATGTTAAGAGATTGGGATCTCCTGATGCACAACGGCCAAATGGAAGTGGAATGCCCAGGCCAATGCACATGGACCATGGGTAGTGATGCTACTACACTAGATTACTTTTTTGGTTCCAACGTGTGCTCATAGAAAGTAATCTCACTCGAGACCCAGAAAAACCAAGTATTGTGGCCATCATATGCTGGTTTTGATGCTGGACTGGCAGATACAAACTGAGACGATATTAATGTGAACCAAGGGGGCAATAGGATAACTTGGACACCCAGAAATATAACTAAAGCTTCTAGAGCCCTTCAACAATGGGTGAAGTCCGAGGGCCAGAAATTAGGAAATTGCAGTGTATCAGAACTTGGTGCCTGGTTGGAAAGGTTGGCTTATGATGCAGGGAAAAACAAGCACGATATGGGGATAATGATTGAGGGAAAACATTCGAATAGTTTTGATATAAAAATAAGAGCTGCAAAGAGGGAATTGAGGAGAACAATAAGGAATATAAAAAGCGAGAAAATACCCAATATGATCATAAGTGCAAAAATAAGAAGGGCTAAAAAGCAGAACAAGTGCTGGCTAAAAAGATGGAGGATGACAAGCTTAAATGTGCAATGGCAACACATGTTCAGTGCTCTGCAGCGACAATGTGGGGAAAATCTGGCAAATCTTGGGCAAGGCTAAAGGGGACACAAGGGGTACGATGATAAACCCAATACCAGAGGGGATATGGAGGGAGCACAAAAAAGCCAAATATGTAACTAATAAAGATTAAGTCGTCAGATGACCTGTTTCTAATACATCGAACGATAGGGGAAGCCACAAATAAATACAAAGACTTGTGCGAGTATGCCAAACAAAATGACTTGAAAATAAACCACGATAAGACAAAGATAATGATGATGATGGTGGTGACAAAAGGAAAAATAAATAGGGTCAATATTTGGGCAGACAAAGAGCACACATTAGATTACGTAGATAGCTACCCCTACCTCGGACTCGATATGAGGGCCCATGGAGACTACAGTACTATTCTAGAAGGGGAAAAAAGAAAGGCCAGACCACTGCCATGGGTCATTAATGAGTTTGCGAAACATACGGCGAGGTACTCTATAGAAGGGGTGCTTAAATGCTATAAACAGAGCTTTATACCAGCTATCCTGTACGGGCTAGAAGCCATTACTATGAGGGATTGAGAATGGCTAAATGTGATCGAAAGGCCATTTCTGCAGGAAACTATTACAGCTGTCCCACTCTACCCCCATGCCTTGCATCTGACTGAAACTGGGTATACTGTCCTTGAATAGCCATTTACTTCTTCGTAGAGACTTGTTTTATATCAAATCCTGATCCAATCTGAAGTGCCCATTATTTCATTTCTTGGGAACAATCTATGATAGCCGGGTTGTGCAGAACTGAATGAGGAAAGTTTCACCAGAATTGGGTGGATGCCAGATTTCGCACGCGTTACGAGTTATGATATCTTGAGAACCTTGTATAAAACTAAGATCGAACCGTGAGATTGGATCAATAACTTTGCCCGCCTGGAGACATTAAAACAGTATACATATGTAAACCAGGTGAGACATACATACCTGAAACCGCAGAGATACCTGATGCCGTGTCCTAGCCCAGCACTGCAACATTTTGTATTACAGCTCGGGTTAATCAACTCCTGCTACTAGCCCTGCAAGGGGCCTGGGCTAATGTTCTTATAGAGCAAAGAACATAGCGAATCTGGCGGTCACAAGAAAATATGGAAACCCCTCAGCATGTTCTGACATTATGCCCCAAGATGGGACCCACATATATGACGCTGCTGGGCCCTTTTGTAGGAAGGTACAACACTATCAAAACGAACGAATTGTGGGACTTCTGCTTAAACACTGAACTGGAAAAGGTACACATAGCACTACACCAAGTCTGGAAGTCGATATGGCTACGTCTAAAGTGCCATATGTTAAAAGAAAGACACAAAGAAATTAATGACAGAGATAGCCAAAGTACCATAATACATGAATTAAGGTGCCGTAAATTTAAAACAGAAATGAGTCAAAGTGAGACCAGCCACATGTAGTAATCTGCAGAAATTAGTTGAATGGTGATATTATTACTGTACAGAGTCTGGTGATGGGACAAACTCTAATTTTAATTCTAATATCTTATTTTAAGAAAGGTGTTAAACATACAGAGGGTGCTGAAGAGAAAGGACAGAGAGATGGCTAAGCTAGAAGAACAGTATGCAACCGCCCCAGCGGCGCAGACAGCCTCTGCGATCAAAACGCACCTTGACGACTACCGGACTGCAGCGGACCAGGAAGTACGTTTTTATGATAGACCAGCGGCTGCACGGCGGTATGGCGAGCAAGAAAGACCCGTTAAACTGCTAGCGCTGATGGTTCAGGGTGAAAGGGGACCCACGAACATACTGTGTATAACAAGGGCGGATGGAGTTGTTGTAACAAATCAGGAAGAAGTCAGCAAAGTCTTCTTTAATTTCTACTCCTTGCTGTACTCTCCCCAAAGCACAGCAACGGACAAGGAAATAGACGACTACTTATCTAAGATACCCACAACTCTGTCTGGTGAAGCCTGAGATGCCCTAGACACCCCCTGACACCGAGCAAAATAAAAGAAGCTATAAATGCCCTACCGGCCAGAAAGGCACCGGGTAACGATGGCAGAATCTATAAAGAATTCGTAGAGATGTTAGGGTCATGTCTCCTTGCGTTATGGTCTAAGGTGCTGGAGTTGGGGAACTACCAGACTCCACTTGCGAAGCAGTCATAACTTTGCTACTCAAACCTGGAAAACAGACTGAAGAATGTGGTTCCTACCGCCCTCTGTCCCTCATAAACACGGATGCGAAAGTGTTTGCAAAGATCCTAGCCACTCGACTCAACCCACTGATGCTGCCTATGGTCCATGAAGACCAAGCCGGGTTCGTACAGGACAGGTCCACAGCAACCAATATTGGCTGTTGCTATAATATCTTTGCAAATGTCCCGAGAGACACACAGGGGATAGCAATGGCCCTGGACATGCAGAAGGCATTCAACACTGTAGATTGGCCTGTCCTGTTCAGAGTCCTTGAAAACTATGGGTTTGGCCTGAACTTCATAAAATGGGTAAGTATACTATCTGCGCAACCCTACACGAGGATCTGTGTAAATGGGGTCTTATCATCAATTCTAGAGCTGGCTGGAGGTATGAGACAGGGCTACCCACTCTCGCCACTGTTATTAGCTCTGGTGATCGAACCACTTGCAAACTTGCTGAAGGCAAGCTACAGTAGAGCAGGGATACCTTTTGGCTGTCAAAATTTAACTTATTACCCTCTACGCCGATGATATCATGCTATATATCAGGAACCCAGAGAATATGGGAAAAATTCTAAACACTGTGCAGGAATTTGGGAAATATTCTGGTCTTAGGCTGAATGCCCCTAAATTAGAGGTTTTCCTACTAACGAATGCAACAGCATGCCCCGCGGACCTGCTCGGACTCAAATGGGCCCCCCATAAGGTGAAATATCTGGAAGTAGATATAGAGCGTACAACGCAACTACCCAAACTCTTAACTATGGGCATCTAGTGGAAACACTCTGTGCCAAAATTGCTTGGTGGAATCACTTACCTATCTCGCTGATGGGAGGCCTAGCACTGATCAAAATGATCATACTTCCAAAACTATTTTATTTATTCAGCACAATACCAGTGTGGCCGGGTAGAGCTTTCCTCACCAAGATTCAAGGAGCTTGCTCGGCCTTTATATGGAAAGGACAGTCAAGAGTGAGCTGGAAATGACTCACTGAATCATACAAGAAGGGTGGATTAGTTGCACCCGACTTTGAACTCTATTTCCTATCAGGCATACTACGCAATATACTGGACAGAAGGGGGCCCGGAGCACCAAATGCATAATTTGAAACACAAGGTGGGTCCCACAGGGCTTCTACATAGGCTAGCGGCGAGGGAACTCCATGAACCCAACACATGTGACATGTAGAGCATGGGATAGACTAGCGGGTACCCCTAGAGGCACAGTGCTGTATCACCCCGAGATGCCCATATGGAACGCACCCTACCTACCCCCATTGCAAGATGCGACACTAGCCACACGCTGGAAAGAAAGAGGCGTCAAACTCTTCGCAGACATATTCGTCGATAGGCACTTCATTAGCTGGGACGCGATCAAAGTGATCGTGGGGGGCAGTCCACTCCAAAAATTACAATACTTCAGGTTGCGTTCAGCGATGGCCAATGTATTGCAGAACTTCCCTGAAGAACCCCCGATACATCCAAGCCTGGGATATTTACTCACTCCAAGTCCGTTGAGGAAATCTGCCTCCACACTCTACAAAATCTCCCTATCAGAGTATCCCAGACCTCGAATGCTAGAGGAGAGTGGGAACAAGATCTGGGAACCACCTTTACAGCCAGAGTGGCCGCAATTATGTGGGTTAACAAAAAGTATACAATTTAGCTCCAGATACCGACTGATTCACTATAAGATACTCAACAGGTCTCACTTCACCCCCGCACCACTCAAAAGCATGTCTAGCACAACATCAGGAAAATGACCCAGATGTGGGAGTGAAAATGCTGGCATATTACAAATGTTGTGGTCATGTACAAAGCTCACAAGGTATTGGTCTAACATCTGTGCAGCACTAGACGAGATGTCGGATCACCGCATACAATGGGAACCGGAAGCATGTGTACTGGGCATAGTGACCAAGATGAACCCCATCCATCGCACATTTCTTAATTTGAGTGTATTATTTGCAAAATGCACGATATTAATGCGCTGGAAGTGCAAGGAACCACCTGAGCTGGGAGAATGGGTGGGAGACATGACCTGGGCGAATGATAATGAAGTATACCCAGGTCTACTCCCAATGAAATGCCGACCGAAGGATGCCTGGGGTGCGTTCAGACAATATCTAGCTGATAAAAGGCAAAGAGAAGAAGACCAAGATGAAATGCAAAATGTAACTGTAATGATTGGAAGATGTACAAAATGAACATGTGTTATGATAAGTAATATAATCAAGAGCAAAGTAATATGTCTATCTGTGCAAGTTAGGTTTTAAGAAACCAAAAGGAATTTTAATAGTATTGGGAGGTCTCACCCATTGACCTATGGAAAACGCAGAACTAAGATACATGTATATATGTAAAAACAAATCATGTTTAGGTTATATGCCCCATGACCTATAAGCTAACTAATAGTCCTTATAGAATGAATTGCTGTTTGGGGATTCAGGATTTAGGCTATGACGTTTTGCTTTGGTAAATGTTGGCATTCGTTTAAGTATATCTGCTTTACAAAACAAGGTGTCCTGGTGGAAGGTTCCTGTCATTAAAGCATTCATGGAAGGGGTGAAGAGGCTATACCATCTCGTCTCTAACCCTCCACCGGGTTGGCATCTTAATGTCGTGTTTTCCAAACTCATGGATCTGCCCTTTGAGCCTATGCTCAAGGCCAGCCTAAAACATTTGACTTAAAAACTGCATTCCTAGTAGCCATTACCTCCTACAAGACGAGTCGGTGAGCTACAAGACTTATCTGTACAAGACCCTATAATCCACAAAGACAAGGTTGTTCTCAGAACACATCTTAGGTTGTCATCTAAGTTCATTTCAAGGGGTCATGCTAATCAATCCATAGAACTTTCTACCTTCTTTCAAAATCTATCCAACTCAGCTGAAAGAAGAATCCTCCATACACTTAATGTACGGAGGGCGGTCCTGTACTATGTGAACAAAACTAATCTCCTAAGGAAAACAGACCAACTCTTTGTTTCCATAGCACCTGGGAGAGAGGGCGATCATATATCAGAAAACATCTCCAAATGGATAGTCAAGTGCAAATAGCTCTGCTATTCCCTATCCAAAAGAGATTTACCTTTCACTCCCAGGGCTCACTATACCAGAAGCAGCAGAGCTACCTCAGCCTTCATTGCAAACGTCCCTCTGGATGCTGTTTGCAGAAAACAGCTACATGGAGTTCCATACATCCTTTTACTCACCATTACTGCATTGACACACATTATAAAGCAGATTCACAGGTGTGGGACAAGCGGTGGTAAAACATCTATTTGCTGCTGTACCTTCTCACAACCCACCTCCCTTCTCCAGACACTGCTTGCTAGTCTTTGCATAGCATGCGATCTAAGCAGATCTACGAGCCTCAGAAGGGATACATTACTCACCGTAATGGTATTTCTGATGCTTGTAACTGCTTAGATTCACATGCGCCCACCCTTCCTCCCCTGTGGAGTAGAAGGTGCATAGATGCTTTCTGGCTTTATCTACTCTTATCTGCTTTATTACATCTCTATTCACGCTACACTTTATGTCGGAACAAAAAGATCTGAGGGACCTTGACGCGTGAAGAACCATGGGCACAGGAGACTTCACACTAGGGATAGTATTATTTAAATGCCCTGCCGATGCCCCTTTTTGAGTTTCCCAAACAAAAAATGTAATATTCCACGGCTACAACTAGATGTCGGCCTATGCATAGCATGTGAATCTACGCAGATATAAGCATCAGAAATACGATTACAGCAAGTAATGTATCGTCCATTTGAGCCATGTCTGACATTCCACAACGCCACCTAGCAGCCATCGCTGGAAGTTCACCTCCAGTTCTGAGCCACAACAGCAAGGCATTGTGGCTATGCAAATTGGCACAAATGCAAACCTTTTTTCTCCAGGAAATTGTCTTGGTCTAAGAGGGCAGTGCTACTTTATACATAACTTAATCAACCCAAGACAGACATTTGCAAGGCTGCCAGGACAACTACATACCTGGTTTCAAACCTCAGTAAAAGGTTTATGATCTGACATCGAGGGTCTGTCTACTACTACTGCGATACTTTCTTAGGGGGGCACCGAGTAGGCTAAGGACGTCGTTATAGGCTTCATCGATTTGCGATGTCCAAGCAAGCGGGACGATTTAATTGGCCTCATTTGAAACAACTCATAAATCTGGGCAAGAGGCGTTTACCATTCCAGTAAATTCAAACAGTTCTTGTGCAGGTGCCTATAGCACCAATTTTATTGGGACTCTTGTGAGAATTACAGTTCACAAAAGTAGAAATGATCTTTGGATCCCTTTTACATTTTATTAGGTGAAACCAGCACATCCCACCTTATGTGGCGTGCTGGGGAGGTACAATGTATGCCCTTCCTCCTTTTAACTGTAACATTTATGTTACAGGGACAAGCTTACCTTTAATGTCGGTGGCAGTGAACCTTTTTTCCTAATTCGGTGCACCTTTGCCAGCCCTGGTAAAGGCACCCATAGGTGCTAATTTTACCAAAATGGCCCCTGTCTTCGTATTCCTTGTCCTTTCATGTTCCTTCCCCTGACCTCCAGGGCGGGAACACCTTTTGTGTAAATGTTTTCTTTGGTGGGAATCTTGTGGATTCCCTGCCCAGGCTCCAGAGTGTCTGTGAAGACTGAAAGCGAGGGAGGAGTCCAAAACTCTGCAGCACACTGCCTTCTAGCCTGACTTCGAGAATCTCATTCAAACTGGGGGCTGGCTGTCCTGAAAGGACTGCCAAGCCCCCAAGTTTGAATGTTGCATGGCTGTTTGATTGGCTGAGTTCCTGCATAAAAGTCTGATCCTGGAAGCTGAAGAGTTAGTCGACCACTGGAACCAAATCCGAAGAGGACGATGAAGGATGAGACGAATCCTGCGACCGGAGAGCCTGCTGTAGCCCTTCCTTCCAATCGACCTGGGGACTCTGAAAATGACGACCCCAACACAGAGCCTGGTTTGATCCACTAGACTCAAGACCTGCATTTTGAGCATCCCACGTCCTGCAACGACCTTGCAGGGCTGCAATACCCTGGGACCTCGAGCCATTGTGCCGTGCACAGTCTTCCGAATTCCGAAGCTCGTCTTGCTGAATCTTTGTGGGCATCCTGCTGGACGTCCATATTGGGTGAATCTGAACGCTGTGCTTCACTCGCCAGCTTCAAGGGACACTGCGGTTGTGGGTTTCTCTGCTTCCCCAACTTCCTCCACCACCGCTACTACTTCTGGCTCACTTGGGACCCACACCCTTCTCCAGCATGTGTCTCTCCGGTTCGGACACTTTATTTGGAGCCGCTTTCACTCCCGAGACCCTCCGCTTGCCTTCTGCTTCTGGCCTGGGCTTCTGCACGGTCACGGGTCTGCAACAAAGCAACTCGGCTCACATGGGGAATACAGTACTTCCAGCACATCTTCCTCTTTGCAGCCTCTGCTATACTATTTTTGGAAACACGGGACCCTCTCAGAACTTCCAGGTGAAATCTGCTGTCTCCACGTTTCCGACGTCCCTTCTGTGCTTCCACTTCCTTGTGACTTGCCAGCCTTGTGCTTCTGCTCTACTACTTCTGCTCCTTCCGCCTCTCCTTTCCTGCGTCCCAGTTTTGACAATAGGCTTCAGGTGTGAGCCATTAGCTTCAATCACCTGACTCCTAGAACTGCTGCTAGGCTTATTTGCCTCACTACTACATCTACATGCCTCTTCAGCCATCTTCCTCATCTGAGTTCCTCTAGGATTCTGGGACATGTGGTTCTTTTCAACAGTTAGGTTTAGATTGGGGTATATTGAATTTCCTTAATATTTTTAACAGAGGGACTGTGGGTTTTAACTTTTACAGACGAAGATGGTTTAGAGAATCCAACATTTCCACAATCCTTTAAAGTGCAACCTTGGGATTGAGGAGCATTTGGTTTTAAATACCAAGAAGAGCCTTTCTTTTGGTATGTGTTTTGATGTTACAACCTTAGGGTTTCCAATCTTAGATTTTATTGGAGTTTGAAAGACATTAAAAGGACAATAAGCCATAAACTATTTTGACACAGTGGCAAGACTTCCTAGCAGAGGAAAAAAACGGTGTTTCATCCCATGGACTCTCCTCACTACCCGGGGCCCTGTCTCCACTAGAGAAGGTATGGTATCACACAAATGACGGACACAATGGATGCAATTAGTAAAACCTTGTTGGAGAAACTCCTATGTTGCCCTATAACTAAGATGGGAGTAGTCTCGACCATCAAACGATAAACAAAACGGTCCTAGTGGAGTCCGTCAAATCAAAATGGCCTATGCTAACAAAAAAGTGTAAAAAGGAGAAATGTATACAAAGGAAAAATCAGTGTTCAAAAGAATAAAGGTAGTTGAACCAGCCCTCCTACTTACGTTAAACCTCTTGGAGTAAGGTTATCCCTGTAGGCAGGATGACACACTCTGGTTCCGTTTCTAACACTTAAAGCAGTTCCAAACCGTGGATTGAGGACCACTTGGCCTTCCACGTTAGTCATTTCTTGACCTTCAAAATTGTATTCAAACATAAAATTCACAAAGGTCCCCTCTGCCGAGTTCAGACCTTACAGCACACAGTTCACATAGGGCCCCCTCCATCAGGCTCAGACCTCTTACGTCACAGTTCAACAACAACTTACAAGAGGGCTCCCTGCCCCAAGCTTATTGTACTTCAGGTCTCCCTCAATCGGGTTTGGACCCCTTTCGTATGTCGAAGACCTTCAAATGTGCCTGGCGCTCTCTATACAGACCACCCAAGGACCACTTTGACTCAAAGTTCACGTCTACTCTCATAAAATAGACCTAAAACTATTAATTCTTTAGATTGAAAAGTTTGCTTTAAGTGGGAAAGTTTTTTTTTTTTAAACGAGAATGGGACATATTATTGGAAATGTGTGCTACACAGATGCAACTGAGAGCTGACAAAATCAATTGAATAACTAAATCCTTATCAAATGCTGTTTTTTTTTTTCATTGCAACATGTGCCCGATGACGAGGAACAATTTTACAGCTTGAGCACACAACCGGAGAGAGTAAAGTTACACAATACGGTATTTAACAAAAATATAATACTACGTTCCACCAGACATGGTCCGACAATTCCTGCCTAGCTGTTTATGCCGCTCAGCACTGCACCTGGGAAACCAGTAGCTGCTGCTGCTCTTGTAGCAAATGTGCTGCCACTCAGTCACACGATCTCAATTAAGAATAAATAATAGAAACAATGTTAAAGTCCTGATGTCAGAAGCGACAGGTGGGGTGAATCTACAGTCACCTTTGGACTAAATGTACTGCTGCAAGAACCGGATGCTGCGAAAAATATTGACCCATAACCTTAGAATACTACAAGCGTTTGCTGGAGCACCAGTGCCATGATCATTTGCTGGGTGACTGAGCGTGGGTCTGCCCCCTCAACTGTGCGCCCCAGTGCAGCTACATTATTTGCGAAAAGTGAAGGTATACCCCTTCTGAAAACATTTGTCCTAAAGAAGTTGATTTGAGAAGAGAAAGACACACTGTACATAACTGTTTTCAATATATTATTCTGTACTGCTACGTGCATTTGACACTTTTGACACAGCACCCATACTCTCCCTTTTGTAATATGGGCTGCTCTTAGATACTTAGCCACTCTCTACCTACCTTCGATTGAGCTATAAATGCACAAATGCTTTTTACCACTCGCGTCATTACAGTTCAACACAGACTGTGACCTTCCAAAGGGCATTCATCCACCACAGCACTTCAAGGCCATACCAATGGCAGTAGGCAGTATACAAATATAACATAATATAATATTTGTTGGGACTGCAGATGGGGCATTCTTCTCATTCGCACCCCATTAGGAAGTTAGGTGCTGCCGACAGTGCTTTCTCCGCTATTTGATGCACTTATATGGTCTGCTGTGAGACTCAGATGTGTGAGTGTACCTCGTAATGTTTTTGCGCGATGAGCGCCACTCTCTACCACTACTGAGCCCATCTATGTCACTGAAGTGCAATAGGAAGTACTGATGAGGCAAAGTTGGAAAACAAAAATGTATAAATCGGATCAGAAAATCACACAGTATGACCAGTGTACTTGGGTAAAGTAAAATAAACTTAAGCGCGTGTCAAGGCCATTCTGAATAGTCACAATGCAGGGGAAAGGACACTTTGCAGGGAATTAGTAAATACAAAAGCGAGTCAAAAACGATTGGAAATTACACTCAATGTTTATAAAGGTAACCAGCACTGTAGTAGGCAAACATAGTAGGCAAACAATACATCTAAGTTACATATAGCATTTAATCACAGCAATATGTTTTTGAACACAACGTGATAGTACATGCTTACTAAAGAACTCAATGCAGAGAATGAACAAGATGCTAACCTGAGTAACATCTAGACAAATGCTGCCTCGCACTCATTCATCAATAAAGGGACTACATCAAACAAAATGTGCATAAATGAAATACAAATACATAATACACATAAAGGTCAGAAGAGTCTTGAATTTTGGGCTGTGAAGGGGGTCCTCGTTCCACACAGAAAATAGGCCAACCTCTGCTCGGGACGAAGGCAACAATTGGTGGACAGCGTGCACTGAGATATTCTGTGTTGAAGGAGTGATATGGACATCAAGATAAGTCTGTGTAGAAGGTTTCTCCTTGCACAGCTGTATTGTCCCAATCAGTGTCCTCAGCCGGTTCACTTTGTCATCGAATTCAATGAATTTAGAATGGAATGTAGAGTAGCAGGTGGATACCTTCTCACTAGCTCCTGCCCCCTCACCACCTTCATACTGGAACAGGAGAAGAGCTATATGTGGGAGACCATGTGTCGTTCCTATACTGCATCGAGTGTATGAGAGACGTTATGCACTCAGACAGCCATACAGAATGTACCCTCCCACTGAAAGTGTGGAAGGATGCCGCATGGAGGTATGTCAGCACGCACCTATGGACATCATGGAACTATGAAGAGAAATCTGACGAGAGCAGAGTGATGTCACGAAGAGGATATATGAACCTATGTTGGAACAATATGAAAATACTAAACAGTAACAATGTAACTGAAGTTGAGTCTCGTTGGGACTTCGCGTGTTTGGTGGAAGTGCTGTGGGTAGCGCTTGTGTCGCCGGGGCTTTTCCCCATAGCCGCCCTGCCGGATGACCTTCCAAGATCGGGGACTTGCGCTTGGCTGTCTCTCGACACCACGTTGCCCTCGCCGTCCAAAAGCATGGCGTCGCTGCCATCGCTGAAGGCGCCCTCCACTGCCATGGCCTCTTGACGCCTGGCATGGTGGGCCCAACGCTTGATCGAACGGTCCTTTAGTGTTTTTCAGTTTAAACCTACTACACGCTCTGCAGTTCGCCTCGGGGTGGTCCCTCAGTAAGCAGAGGTTGCACGTGGCGTGTCTGTCAACCCAGGGGTACTTGCGGTTGCACTTGGGGCAAAATTGGAAAGGGGTACCCTCCATATGCACCTTGTGGCAGCGGGCTAGCTGTGTGTAGGAATATATATAAGGAAAAAAGTGCCTATATATACATAGAATGTAGAGATGTGTGCCACCCCCACTCTCCCTACTTGTAGGGCCGAGGCCCAAGTCCTTCGTGCAGCTGTCGACGGGTGATTTTTCTCTCCGGCTCCGGCATCGAGTGTCGAAGTCGGTGTCTCGACGTTGGGGTGGAGCAATGGTGAAATATTAAGATTTTTCTTAAGAATTACGGCTAAGGCCAGGGAACTCCACGGGATGCTTCCGACCAGTATGGCGGAAAAAAACAATCTGAGGGTCCTAGACGCGTGAGGGATCAGGGTACAGTGGACATCGCACTAGGGATAGTATTACTGGCACGCCCTGTGTCGACGCCCATTTTCGAGTTTCGAAAAACAAACTGTAATGCTCTGCATCTTCCACTAGATGTCGGCCTATGCACAGCATGTGATCTAAGCAGATACAAGCATCAGAAATACGATTACGGTGAGTAATGTATCCCATACGTAGATTACACATGGTAGAAAGGAAACCTAAATATACAATGTGAATTCAACCAAGCTACCTCCAAGACAGACCAAGATTGCAGAATTAGGAAAGGCTGCAAAGCTCTGTGTGCAGAACAGGAAGGCTATGGTGGCCAAGGATCAAGGATGGTTTTAAGGAATAATTGCAAGTCACAAGGGGAGTTAGCCAAGATAAGCTACGAAGTGTATGAAGTATGTAAAAGGTAGAGTGAGCAAGTCTCTAGAGCCCAAGACGAGAAACGGCACCCTGCTTAATTGAATCAAATAGCATTGAATAGAAGGCTCAAATGGACAAATTCATGGTCTCTTCACACGTAATTCAGAAGTCGAAAACAAGGACTATTCATTAGAACCCCAGATGAAAATAGCAGTGTACTCACACTCCCTTGAATGTTCCAGGACAGTGAGCAGGCTACAAGGTCAATTACAGATGGAAGACATTGGTTTATGGCCGACCGATGAGAGATGATGGACTAATTGGAAAAACGGGGAGTAGTATGATGGGATTCAAACACTTAAGTTTCATTTCACATATGTGCCACCAAAGAGCCGAAGTTCCAAGGTTGGGATAGCATGCCAACCAATCAGTGTTTCTAAGGGGCAACCTCGCATGCAATGTTGCATAGACCAACCCACTGCCATTTTGTCCGCTATATTCAGTACTATGTGTATTTTAGTGGTAGTACAGATAAGGGGTAGCCAATGATGTAATTGGTATATGTCCTATACGTAGATATGTTCCCTTAACCAATCCCTTCCCTCAATAGGTTTTATGATTTGCCACGTAGAATGACATCCTAGATGACGCATATTGGAGTATAAGACTTCTATGTAATCAAGGTACTGTGTGAGGGTATATGCATCAGTCCCATGCCTGTCAGTTCTTCCTGCTTTGTTAAATGAGTAACGTAGTACTTTGCCATGTTCCTTGAGTCTGTCCGATTATTTAGTCTAAGATCATTATTTGTAATTCCATTTAGCACAAAATTTGCTTCAAGGTGCTAAAGTACAGGAGAAAAATCACCCAGTGGTACCAGGTCTTCTTGGTAGAGGAACCCGTATCTTCGTGGCCTTCTGGAGGAGTGAGCCAAAATTGCATGCCACCCTGCCGGGCGTGTCTGCAGTATCTCGAGAGCATACAGGGAAAGGATATCAAAACCGAGTGAGAATAGTCCTTCATCCAAACCTATTTAAGATAGGAATTAAATAATTAACCATGAGCAATACTTCTATCTAATAATGAGCATAACAAAACACGAAAATTGACCTGGTTCAGTGTCTTTTAAACAAGTACATCTACTGTCATAGATGGGTCACCTTTGTAGGTTTTCTTTCAAAAAATGTTGTGTAAATCAGCAAAAATGTATTATTTACAGAAAATAAGTGCCTTCTATGCTGCTAGCGATAGAAATGAAAACTCACATTGCCTAACCTCTGGTTAATCGAATTCTGTGATGTTTTTTCGATTGTCTAGGCATATTTTTTTGATACACCAGAGGAAAATCATGCAACACCTACGCCGCCTGCGGTGGCCCCAATTTTAAATCTGACGAAGGCGGTAGCTAAGGTAGCCACAGTGGCCCAGTAAATGTTGAGGTAAGTTTATGCAGCTCGCTAAAGTTGTCCTGTTTCCATGGGCAAGTGCTGTGTCTTCGCTCTTTCTAGCAGCCTACCTGGTTTTTGTCACCAACTTTTTAGCAACCTCTCTGCCAGGCACAAATATGTTGCACACATCTGTTGTACTCCCCGATTCTGCGTACCATCTTTTGATTAGCGGCTCAGGACACATAGACATTTAGCATTAATGCATATTTGACAATTTCGTTTTTATGACATCCATTGGAAAGACAGAGGACTTTGAGTTTTTGTACAAAATATTTAAAGTAAGTGGTGCAAATTTGATGCGATCAACATCATATGACTGTCACAGATCCTGTTATTAGGCATATAACACGTGTGGTTGCATTTCAATCCCTGTTCCTTGCCAGTATGTAGAGTATCATATTTTTGTGTTTTTTCACTTGTGTTTTGTGTCACGCTGCATACAAATGGATGACACTTTAAAAATTGGAAAAGGGCTGGAGGCATGGTGATTTTTATGGGAGAGACCTAATACAGGTGCATGTAGAACATGGTTCGTCCATTTATTGGGGTGGATTTATTTTGACGTGCCAAAGCCATATGTTGAAGGGTACATTAAAGTTAGTTTGGGAAGCGTAGCAAGAACACAGTTGTCTTCAGTGCCCTTTGAAAGTACATTTAATGGTTTGGGGTATGGAATAAGGAATGATTTTGTGCTTATTCCAAAAATACCTTTTAGAAAAATGTTGGGATTTTTCAATATCCCCAGCAGCATGGACATAGAATGACATTCATACCCTAAATGTCGATTGGGTAACTATGAAAATACATTTCCCGGATCCTAGTATGCATAACTTTCTAAATCATAATTCAGAGGATTATCAGAGTTATTTCAATTATGATTTATTCAATCGTTCTGTGCTGTGTGACATGCAAGTTATTGCAATAGTCTAAACATGTTAGTACGAGTGACCTGACTACTTCCCTCTTCGTGGTGAAAGTCTAGAATAGGTATAATTTAATTTTGAGAGCAGAGTTGGTGGTGTTTTTCTTTCATGAGAGTAGTTACTGTTCAGGGCTAGCTATAATATTTTATCTGGCACCCATGCTGTTTGGTACAACAGGCCTACCAGTCGCATTACCACACAGAAGAATTTCAGTGTTGAGCAGTTTAGACAAAGATGCCATAGATCTAATCCTGGATTATTTTTCCTGGTCCGAGTCAAGTTTATTTGTTCAAAGGTGGATCATTATTTGGGAATATTTGGCATATAGTTTACATGGCACTGCAAACTGTAACACTAATGAGTAAGATCAGTCTCTCATCCATTCAATGAAGAGCCATGGTGGTAGTCCTAAACTATGGGGCTGGAAGTTATAGGAACTGACTGACCTTAATTTGGGCAGAATGATCTTGTAAATAACTTTAAAAGAATGCGAGTGTACTTCATGTTATCCACATAGTGTAGTGGTGACAAGGTAAGATGGTTATATGGTTTGAACAGTACAGGTGTACTGGAGACCCCCCACCCCCGTAGGCCAGATGTCTGTCTGCCAATTATGGAATAGGGAGGTTTCCATCCAGTTGTGAGATGTCATTCCTTTCCAGTGTTTTGCTTCACTTGTGAGTGCTTGGACAATTTTTCTAAAGCCCACCTAAATTGGACATTATAAGACTATCACTTGGGCAATACAGAAACTCCAATTCTTAGTATAAGTCTGTGCTACTCAAAGTACTAATAGGTGGCAGAGCAGCCAGGCTTATTTTAGGAATGAGAGTGGGCTGTAGGAAGGTACAAATAATTAGTAGCATACACTTCTACAGAGTTATATGAAAATAATGGTTTATTACCGCAGGCCGTGTAGTTATGGTTAAGTTGCTTAACCCATAGGAAGACAGCAGGCTTATAACTTCGCTCCGCCTGGACGAATTCGCATCAAACTTTTCAAAAAAAGTATATGGCCCACTGTTAGGGAGATTTTCAGAAATATGCTAATTCCCTCCACTTTAGAGACCCTCAGCAACTTTGCTGGATTTTGAGGACTTGATTTTTTCTTGAGAGTGAGATACTTTTTCCCACTCTCTCATGTATTTTAATCTTATTTTGGAACTTTGTTTCTTTTGGTTATGGAGCCTGACAAACTCCATATGCATCATCATTTACATTGTGTCACATAGCACCTTCAGTGCCGTGGCACAGGGAAGTCTTCCAGATTTCCCAAAGGTTTAAATAGGTTCTCTGGGATAAACTACTGTTTCCCAGAGCAGTAAAGTGAAAATTACTTTACTTAGATTCGTAACTTTCTAGACCCAGCACACACTATCTTACAAAAGGGTGCTGGAGGGGTTACTTAGTATCCCCTTTGTCTGGCTTCTCATGTAACATTTTTATGTTACCCTTTCTTCAGTAAATGGCTGGTGGCAGTGGTTTACTTTTAACTAGCTGCGTTTGTTGTTGCAGTAAAGCACCCAAGGGTGCCATTTTTGTCAAAATGGCCTCGGTCTTCTTTTTTCACCATTTCTTTGTGGAAAGGTCCTTCTTGAGATTTACTCTGCGCGCCAAACCATGTTTGGACACTTTGTTCAATTTGCCTTTGGTGGGATTCAAGAGTGAAGCCTGCCTTTGGATCCAGGGTGTCTGGAGGGGGCAGGAAGTGAGGGAGGTGCCCGAAACTCCCTGTGCTTAGTCTCCTAGGAGACCCAACTGCACTCTGTAGTGATTGCGCGGCTGACTGGCAAAGACAGCCACCCTGCTGGATGACTGACAGCTAGGCTGAAATGAATGGGAGAGAACTGAATTAAAAAACAAGGCTTTTGGCTTGGAAGGCAGATTCAACGACTGGATGAAGGAACTGAAGAAGAACTTGAAGAGGAAGCCTGCTGCAACTTGCCTAGTGAAGCCCTGCTGCTGTGTTGAAATTCCAAATTCGTATCGACAGAGAAGCCCCTGCAAGGAAGACTTCTCACCTTGAGTTGATGGGACCAATCCACTCCAAACTAAGCCACCTGGACTTCTTCTCGGAGCTGGTTGAATTTCCACAGAGTTGCTGCTGGAAACCGAATAGCCAGGGAGAGGAACACCAGATTGTGTGCTTTCCTTTTAAGTTGGCCAAGAACTCCAGGAAGATCCTCCGGACTCCCAGGAAGCAGGACTCACCAAGCCTGAGCCCCCTCAACAGAGTGTGGGACCCCAGAAGTAAGGAAAGTCCACCTCAACAGCCAGCAACCGCTGCGTTGCTATTTGCGGTAGTCGCGAGGAGCTGAAACACCGAAGTGCCACTTGTTTGAAGATTTCCGGTTGCGAGCAGTGACCATCCAATTGCAGTGCAGGAGTCCCCAGAAGTCCTCCCTCTTGTCCCCATGACTGAGGCCCAGCAACAGTGTGATCCTCAGAGCTGCACAGGAACAGGAGTCATCTGCTGCACTTTTTCTTCAATCCAAAGGTACTGTAAGGTCTGAGAGAACTTGCCTCTTATTGTACAGTTGCTTGCACCTTCTACTACTAACAAGTAGTGAACAGCTAAACAACTAAACAGCTTGTGGCCCTACATTGATTCTTGTTTTCTTCAAAGACTTCTAAAACATTGTCCAAAGACCTTTCTAATTACCTACCAGAAGTGCTTCAGCCATAAACTTTTACCCATTGACTTTGGCTTAACCTGTTATACTGAATGACTCTGTTTAGGGGATCCGAAAGTATTTGCCTGCTTAAGAATATTTGTTATCTCTCGGTTGTTCTAATAACCTTTTTCTTTGACCAATTCCTAAGAATTTTCTAAATGCCACAGTAAGATATTAATGTCCCCTGCACCCTAGCTATTGAAGTCACCTGAGGGTGTAGGTTGTGGCTGTGGGCCATCCCATAAGGGTCTTTACTGATTTAAGAATATTAAGAGTGTGTATTTTGAAGTGTATTTGAGTGTTACTGTTTATATTGCTCCCTTCTGAAGAAGCCTTATTCTAACTGACTGATATATACATTAATAATTGTTTATTCAAGAAACCTTGTGTGTAAGAGTTTATTTGAATACTTGTCATTGTGAATCTCTGCGTAACTCCCCTACAGCTCACATTGACCCCTCTTGAGATAAGCCTGGCTGCTCAACACGCTACCAACCTGTATAGTACAGACTTATACCAAAAGTTGAGTTCCAATTGCCAGGAGGTCAGGGTTGTTGTAGTGCACCCAAAGGGTACTGCATACAATCGTGCCTAACACCCACTCTGAATTTTTTTGGGAAGTTTGGTGAGGTTTCATGAGAGGAGGGGGGGCAAAGTTAAAGGGGTGTCCCAAATTTATTTTTTCCATAGACTGAATGGACATAAACTTTGCGCACGCATTCAGCCCAAACCGTTGGACAATTTTCACCAAATCTGCGGCTAGAGCGTCTGCTTGGTCCCGAAAGCGTGCTTTTGAAAATTTGGTGAAAATCCATCTAGTACTTTTTTTAAAAACAGGTAAAATTTACGTCTAAAAAAATTAGTGATATCTGGCTTCGCTCCGCGGTCCCATTTCCCTGTTCTCTCCCATTTCCCTGTTCTCTCCGCGGTCAAAAGTCTGAGTGGCCTGGAGTGTGGCGTGCTGTCGGTGGACATTGGCCGCCCCCGGTTGTTGGCTGGAGGGAAGCGTGATGTGCGTCATAATTTTGGGTAATGCCGCCATGTTCTATCCTAGGATAGTGCAGCGCCGAAAGGGACTGGAAAGCATGCTTTGCGGCATCCGGTGGTGAGAAGAGGGGCTGCGAAGGGTGGGGGAGTGAAAAGTGGTTCATATGATAGATTTGTTTAGGTGGAAGAAGATGGTGGCGTGCAAGCTGTGTCCGCGAGTACTGTGGCAATTCGCGGGTAGTTCCTCAGGTGACTAGCTTCTGTGGTGACTGCCGGTAGGCTCAATTGGGGATGGGGAGTGGATTGCAGGTGATATGGGGATATTTGCATTAGGTGTACTATGCTGTGTTGTGTGTGGTAAGGTTTTAGTGCCTTCGGTGCATGGCCGGAGGCCTTGCATCAAAGAGTATACCCACTGGTTGCAAGTAGGTTTCACACTGTTGGCTTGTGTGCACATGTTGGTTGCATGTCTGTGGTGATTGTTAGCACGTCCTAGCTCTTGGGTGCATGGCTCGAGGTGATGTAGTTAATAGTCTGTGTGTATAGAAGTGGATCGGGCTCAAGTGGATGGTTTGTGTTTGGGTGGTGCCCATTGGCCAGATGACTGAGTACATTACTGTATTATGATGTATTGGTTGTCAGTAGTTAATACAGTCTTGGGTGCAGGGGCAAAGTTCTGCAGATTTTGTGGTTTGGTTGGAAGTAGTATAATAGTATGTGAACGGAAGTGGGTAGGTGTGCCGGAGGCTGTTATGTTTGTGGGTTCTGGTAACTGGGTATGTTTGCATGCCTGGGTGTATTATGTTGCAGGGGTTTGGTAGAGGTGCTGGTGGCTGTGTTACGTTTGTTGGTTGTGATAACTGGAGACATGTTCGCATGCATGGCTGCATTATGTAGCGGTGGTTGTGGCCAAGGCCAGGCTCTTTGGTGCATGGCCGGAGGCCTCCGCATGCACCCAAGAGGCTATGCCTTGGCCACAACCATGGCAACATAATGCAGCCATGCATGCGAACAATGTTATACTGGTATATGGATTCCACACATATGTTTACAGAGTGCATTTTTTAAATTTTTTTTTATTTCGATTGTTTGGGTAAATTGTTACAAACATACGTTGCTCCATCGTACACACTTTTAAATATGCACTTCCATATGGTGAACTTCATTAGACTTGTCCATTACGGAGTGACATGACACCATTTGCGTTTGCAATGGTTTGCCGCTGATCAGACCCTTTGCTTAGGGAGTGAAGTAAGATATTGCGACATGAAAGGATTTCCTTAGCATCACACATTTAAAATATGGACACTGTACACAGCTAACCACATATAATTGAAGGTCTACTTGAAATACCGATGTATGAAATGTTTTCTTTATAGAAATGCTTTGGAAAAAAAACATATGCCATTAAAAGAAAAGGAGCATTTCACAGTGACATACCCTTGCACTATATTATTGGTCATAGAAATATGTTCAGCAAAATGAGTATGCTGTTATTCTTTTCTCCCCATCCAGCATGGAAGGCACAGCAGTACTAGACACACTACCATGCGAGAATAAATGTACACTTCACTCTGAAAATTACAGTGTTACTTGAAAGACAACATGGTGCACTGTCGCTTATAATCAGTCCGAGTTCACTTTCCTTAAGGGAGATTAGTCCTTGCTAATATCCCCCTCTTCCGGTCCCTATTGATGTTTATTTGCTGCCATTGCAATGCTCTGTTTACACAGAGCAACATCTTCAAATGCTGCTCGTCCTGGGAGAGCTCCCCTACCGCATTTCTGCCATGGCGTTCAATTATCACACAAGTGTGAGCTCAGGACACAAAAGATTTTAATCAGGCAGGGGTGAAAGCAAATTCAGCATGTTTAGAGGTACGCAGAGAATGCCAGCAAATCACTGGACAAAAGCATCAATGTGGGTAAGTCCCGCACAATACAGGACGGTTGGCCATCTCACTACTAACTTTGTTTTGTGTACTTTTTCAGATGCACTAAGAACGCGGTCGGTGTTGCCGTTTTGTGCTAATGTTATGTGTGCATCGCGTGCACTTACTCTACGTGAGGGCGCAGCACTACATCACAACACTCGTTTCCATAGCTGACATTAGCTGTTGACAGTAGTTGCTGAAACCGGGCATTCCAGCTACTTTCCTAGCGTTTGTGGTCAGCGTAGCCTAACGTGCCATGTGAGGACCTAGGCCCGAAAAACAGGAATATAAACGGAAGCTAAAACAGACATGCGCACACAGAGCGTACGGACTCGGTCTTGTTGTACATAGTAGTTGGTCAGAGAATATTTGAATAATTTATGAGAAACACTGTGTACTGTGTGCACTGTGCAAGTGGTTTTATTTTTCATAGAATGTCCACAGTGAAATGACCGCTTTTTTCATTTTGTATTTAAAATCCAGCGTAGAATGCCGTCTGTGCTTTTCTGTACTTCTATTGTCGTCTGGCAAAGTAGCAAAAGGATTAATTTATGGTCCTTGGTGGTTCGTGTGGGAGAACACATTTTCTTTGTAAGTTAGGAAAGGTGACAGTTGTTGTCTCTGTGATGTCTTACATCATAAACGTTTGCATGTTGCTTCTTATTGCCGGAAACACAAATGAACATACAGGGCCATACTAGCCGTCCCAGATAACAATGAGCGAAAACACACCGCTTATGGTAATCTTATAATGATTGTTCCACATTCCGTCTGTTGGCATGTAAAAGGAGTGACACGGGCACTAAGGTACAAGGTATCTGCGAACAAAGAGGCATAAGAATACATTTAAGTAGCAGTTATCAGTGGCAGCATTAAGGACAAGGGTTCTGAGGGAAGGATGTTACAAAGGGCCCTAGATGGCCGGGTCATGGACCTTTGGGTGAGCTACTGTGCGTTATTGAGTGGTGTCAGATGTTTACCTACTGGCTTGCTCTCGGTTTTGTAGGTGCCACTCTCATTACCCGGCTACACACATACGAATCGTCTTTCAAACATTGCCAACACACCCTCCTTTCTTGTGTTTGCTTTTTACAAAAGATGTCAGTGCCAGCGAGTGATGTCAGAGCCACAGCACATTCTCTCTGTGCCTGCCCAAACAAACATAAAAAAAAGTAATAAAACCTCCTGGGGGACCGCTCTGATTGCAGGACAATGCAGGAGCTGCTTTGCCAAAACATCCAACAGTAAAATATTACCTGTCGACGTTTGTGTGCCGGCCGAGTGGTATATGGGCCTCTGGCCGTTACTAAGTTTAATAGAATGAAGGTGCGTACAACTCTTAAGTGTTTGAAAGGTCATTATAAGGA
Source organism: Ambystoma mexicanum (assembly GCF_040938575.1). NCBI lineage: Eukaryota > Metazoa > Chordata > Amphibia > Caudata > Ambystomatidae > Ambystoma > Ambystoma mexicanum. Next base: position 1,305,717,965 of record NC_090922.1, read on the forward strand.
CAATACAGCCAATCTTTCACCACACGCTTGAACATACTGTGTGCTGTTTCAGTGCACGAGTTGCGTTCACTTTCAGTTTTGTGCTTTATGTTTACGTTTTGAATGGGTTGGAGAACCATGTCAACAAAACCAACAACAATCATAGCAGTCATTTAGGCTGAATGCTGGAGACATGGCACTGTAACGCAGCGTGAAGACTGCTGTTATAAAACCCATTACAGTGCACAAGGACGAAGTCTACGGGATGGTACCTTCATAATTATGCATACAGAACTGTATCCTACTAAATTTGAATCCCTATAAACTTGTTATGTAAAGTTGTACTTATAATAACTTCTGCAAATTCCATGGTTATACTGTGTCGACTGGAAATTGCTCTGTAAGGCGTATTTGACAGTTGCAGACTACCTTTGTAGAGAATGTGCGCTGCGACTATTGCGACTATGCTGTTATATTTTTTTTTTATTTTTTTTTTTTTTATATTTCATACAATGTGTACCGCTCAAGGCTATTTTACAGTGAGCATTTGTCCTGTTGAAAGAGAGGTATGTTAGGTTTCGATTTCCGGCCACCATGCGGCTAAAAAAAACATTCAGGTGGCAAGGTGTTACGATTTCACCATGCATTTCCGAATGTAAGTAGAGATGATGGTCCCTTATAAGTGGTGCAATGAATGCACAGATGACACAATATATAAATGTACATTTACGGACCCCATGTACTATTTATATGTGCAGTGTCTTACGAAGCAACAGTGTATGTTGGCAGACTGTGTGTGTGATGGCTCTGCATAGGTGGGTGGCAGGGCCATTTCACGCACTTTGGGCACAGGCTCTTGTTCATCAAACAAAAGGAATTACTTAACAACTTCTCCATATGGATGCATGTTTGTGTTTGGGTTGTGGTGATTGTGCAGATTATTGGTAATATAGTGCATTGAATGTGTCCAGTTATTACAGGCTTGGGTGAAGAGGGACTTCAGCAAAGAGGTCGTCCAATGTGTGGAAGTAATGTAATACTATGTGAACTGAAGTGGCTAAGGGGTAGGTGGCTGTGTTGTCGGCTTTGTGGTAAGTGGGTAGATGTTTCTATGCATGGTTGTACTGTGCTGTGGTAGTTGTGGTCAGGGCCTACAATATTGAGTGCATGGCTGGAGCACGTAGACTGTACGGTGTGTGGTGAAGAGTGTAGGCCGTGGGTACAAGCGGCACAGTGTAATATAGTTGTACATTGAACATTGTGACATTGGTATGTGGATTGCAGAAATATGTGGACACATTACACTTTGCAGATTATAAAGAAGTCTGACATCAATAATTTCCTACTTACTGTTTCTATTGTGGAGGGCCTGTGCAGTTTTTGTGTATGGGATGTGAAATGTTGTATTCATCGTTGCTTCCTTATCTGTGGAAAAAGAGAACATAATAACATGTTAGAGCAGCTAGTTCGTTATTTTGCAGTTCATTGCATTGCAGGTATTTCTACACTTTGTGGACCCTCATAATTAGTACTTCATAAGTACTATGCTTTAAACAAGTGTACTGTGCAATGTGCGCAGTTCCTGTGTTTCTTTGGTGTAATCATTGTTATGTTTATTGAATTTATATAGCGCTTTAAGCCAAAGCGATTTACAATATAACAGGTACAGAAGTGAGAGAAGCATATTTACAAACATGAACAGGTCATTAGAACAATAAGTAGAACTATTTACAAGGGGGGGAAATGGGGGAGAGGGTAGAGGAGGGGGTAGGTGAAGGGAGTTACGGTGTAGGATTTGAGGAAGGGGGAGGGGAGGGAACACAGATTGTGTCTGTGGGGGGGGGACAAAATCCATGCTGGATAAAATAAAAACCTTCCACATTTATCTGCTTTGTACGTGTTGGTAGTATGGTTGCAGTCATATAGCAGTTGGTGTATTCTGTTTACTTGCTTCCTTTTTTTAGCAGTATTTCTTTATGGGTTTGGTTGCTGCAGATGTTTTGCAATTACTGTGCCATTGCACTATGATACTGCAGAATTGTGAGGGCAGTTACGTACCTGTTGGCGTACTGTAACTGTTCATAGTTTGGAAGTTTTTGAGGATATGTTTGTAGAACTGTGGTTGCTGAAGACTGAGTTTGGCAGTTTGAATGCTGCAAGTAATATTGAAGTATTATGGTTGCAGTTAGATACCAGTTGGCGTATTCAAACTGTTTACAGTTTCTCATTTTTATTTGCTATGTTTAGTAGCTTGTGGATGGTAGTTTCACATCTTTCCACATTAGTGCTGGTGCACCATTATGGGTTTACGTAATGATGTGTATATGTATTGCATTGGTATGGGCATTGTTACACAGGTGGTGACTCATTTCAGTAGTTGGTGGTTTCAGAGGTTACTGAGGATAGTTTTGAACCCTCATACTTAGTTGTTTTTCTTTTAAGTATCATGTAGGAACAATATTAGTGTGATTTTTGTTTTTCTGATTGTAATCATTGGGGGAAAAATTGTAGAACAGACACAGTGATGTATTTGTTGGATAGTTACCGTATGCTAAGGTGTTCTAGTTCCACAGTATAGAAGGTAATTTTTTTGGGGTGCAATTATGAAGGTACTAGTGGGTGTTGGGGAGTAGGGTATTCTAATTGTGTACATCAATTAGTACTTTTTGGCTTCAAGAATATTAAATAGGCATTTGCAAGATTTGCTGGTAGTCTCTGCTTTGGAGTAATGAAAGTAGCATTGCATTCAAACCATGGCCATTGCTTTCTAATGTATGCAGTATAGTGACCTGCACTAGTTGTGTCGCCTGTGTGGTAGATTATGGCTACTGTTGTGAAGGTTTTCTTGCCAAGTGATACCTGTCCGTGTGTGAAGGTAGTAAGTTTGCAGTTATTTTCGGTTCCATCTGCATTGTATCTTAAAAGCATTAATATTACGTATTGGCTATGGGATTGTAAATGTAAGGTGGAACGATTATCGGAATTGCAAGAAGTACACAATATGCTATGGTTTGCATTTTGTACCAGTTGCTGAAATGGAATGGTTAGGTATAGATATATAGACAACATGCTTGTTAGGGACTTGTTCCTGAATTACATGGTTGCAGAGAGTGCATGTATGTTTCCACATGTAGGAAATCTGAAAGATTTAATTCATGGGTATGTTTTTGCTTTCCAGTATTTGCAGCAAGTACATTAGAAATTCCTGTGGATCTTCTTGTCTGTTTAAAGTGAATTTCACCATTCCAGCACAATAGTCCAAATCCTGCCTTATTCCTGAGACACTGTGTGTTTTCAGGATTGTTTGCTGCATTTCTGTGAAGGATAATCATTTGTAAACAAAACTGGACCGAGCCATTTAAATAAATGTTTTCAACAATTGCTGGCAGTTGGAATAGAACATTCATTTCTACATTTGTATAGCAATTTACACCTGTTGTGTATAGCAATTTACACCTGTTGTATTGGAAAATTTGAATGGACCAGGCAGTTGTGTCTGACTACTTTGATGGAAGTGCACATGGTTTCTTTTAAGAGGTGCTTCTCTTTGTGTGTGGAATTGGGTATGTGTTGTCCTTTTCGGTCAATTTTTCAGTGTTTTTGGTAGTTGATGCAGTATCAGCTGATTTCAGTTTTTTTGTTGGTACTATTAGGAGATCATTTAGAACTTCTGATTGCATGAGGTTTCTTTTAAACCCTTTGTGTTTTTGAGGAACAGGGTACATTTTGAGATGGGGTGTGTAGCGTGCACGTAGTCTATTGTACTCTATGATGGGTATGCAGTGATAAAATAACGGCAAAAACGTCGCCTTTACAAAAACCGCAGCAAAAATGCTGTGGTTTGACCCGGTAAAGGTGTACCCCATTGTACCATTTTAAGGCGAGCGGGGGTTGCAGGGGTGTCCCCTGCTCCTCTTAGATGGTATAATAGGTCTGGGGATTGCGGCGGCAAAACCACGATTTTTTTGTAACCACAGCAATTTCTGCTTCGATTTTAACACATGGAACCCTATGATGCAAGGAATGTCAGTGCTGACTGTACTTGCATCAAAATGGACTAGATATAGTCCTTCAAGTGTACGTAGGCATGACCGTGCTATGTAACTCATGCCTTCTTTAAAGACTGTGTTGCCAATATCATTTAATGCTTGATCTAAGGTTAGACCTTGCGATTATAAATTGCCACTGCGTAAGCTAGCGACAGATGGAACTGTTCTCTGCGTACATGCATGTCTTTGAAAAGAAGGAATCGAGCTGTTGTGTGTCCTATCCTTTTAACTTCTGAATGCTTGTCAAAGTGGATGTTGACAAAGTGAATGCTGTTGTCACGTGGGTATGTCTGCCAGCCAACAACTGTACCAAGTGCTCCATTAACTAAACCTTGCTCTACATCAAGGTTACGCTTTAGCATTACTCTACAGTTTACACATAATGTTAACATTTTTTCCAAACCATCTGTGTTGGAGATATCGGTGGATGTTCTCACATTATGTTGAATGCCCTATAGCATATATAGCCAGTGTTAAACATCCTAAAGTTTAAGGCGCAATTGCAGTGTCCTTGACAGCAAAATGCTATTGACACCATAAGAGTATCGGCCCCAATGTTACACAGAACTTCAAACAGGGAATTTAAGAAAACATTTTAAAAAAGGAGCGCAATAACGTATCTCTGGCACATGTCGTAGCTAATTGGGAGAGGAGATGTTAAACTATCTTAAGTATTGTAGGGAAAATACCTAGGTCATGTATGATGGCCTATAAAGTTAGCCTGTCAACTGAATATAAGGACTTGGCTGCTAGCAAATCAAGGTTTAGCGCTTAGGCTAAAATATTAAAACCCTCCACAAAGCCCAACTCTATAGGGGACAAGTAGGTTTACTCAAGATCCCTTCATAAACACTTTAAAAGAGCAATAAAGACATAATGTTGCAATACTTTAAGACACATTGCACAACACTTCTGCCATAGGAATGCTGATATCCTGCATGATAAAATTTGGTCTGGCTGCACACATGACTCTCATACTCTCCCACATTCTCCACACTACCTCTCAGCAGCCATCCACATGCCAGCTCAACATGGGTGTCTAGCAGGGACTTGGCCACCCCTACACAACATTTTGGATAAAATGCACACTAGCATTCTATAACTCTATAACTTCTCATAGCTGGACTTCGTTCCCCCAAGGGCATTCAACCTACAGCACGTTGGGACCATACCATGTTGAGAGGTGCTATACAATGACTGATGATGATGGTATTGGTCAATAATAGTGTGGTGATATACAAACATGGGAAAGATAATTGCAATTTCTGGAAATTAGAAATGTTCCTATTTCTATTATGAGTTAACATTACAAAACAATGGGGCCGACCCCTCAGAGGGAGTTTTGTAAACATCTGATGGAAATAAATCGGGAATGGGACTTGTATTTAGTTTAAGTGAATGCAGAGCTAGTTTGGTTTTCTCAAGACAGATAAATCTGGCTCTTGTTTTCCCACAACTGTCCACTTAGTTTCTTGGTTGCAGAGAGCATATGATGTTGCCTGCAATTCTAACTAACATGAACTGGACTGAAGTAGATTCTCCACGCCTCAACAGGTATTTTTCCCTTTTAGATACAGCTTATGTTGCCTGTTGGACCAAATTCCAGTAGGTCAGGAAATAGTCGACTGTACCTTAAGACGGCAGCGGTATCAAACTAATCCCATGCCATCTCAACCTTTTGCCTACTTGCTAATGCCATCTCTAAATAAGATGTTTTCTGTAGGATAAGTCTTGTAGAATGTCCTTGTTTTAGTACCCTTAATAATTATTGTTATGCTTCTTAATTCAACCAGAGAACCGATCTCGTCCTTTGCATTTCTTCAGTATGTGTCATTGCTTTCATCGAGACAAGCATTTTGGACAATCTGTGGTTCGCAAAATGCTTGTTCACCCTCAAAGATTGTACCTAGGATTCAGGCAGAGTATAGCAGTCTTATGCAGCTATTCCATAAAAAAAGCTACAAATGCTGATTATAGAATGCTTGCTAAGGGAACTAACTACTTTTATAGAATGAATACCCAAAATGTTAATTAATATTATTGGAGTGAACTCTGAGCAGGGGCACTCCCATTGACTTGTTTTTTTTTCTTTTATTATAAAAAAGAAATAACCGAATACTTGGGAATATTTGGGGTATATTTTTCTAAAAGCTTCTGAATTGTGTGTCTAATTTAAATCCAAATTCACAGAACTGAAATATTGAATACATGTATCAGTAGGTTGATCTACACTTGGAGGATCAGAGATGGCTGTAATAATTCACTGCTGTGATTCACACACAATACAAGCCACCCAAATAACATGAATTCAAAGGTAGAACTGTTTGGAAAGGAGTTGTTGGGTTGGCCAGTGGACAAAGGTGTGTGCTTAAAAGTGAAAAAACACAGTTGGAAGATGTGGTTTCTAATGCCAATGCCGACCACTTATTGTACTTTTGACAGGGTGATGTAATTGACAAGAGTAGTGCCCTTTGATCTCTGAGAAATGTCTGCATAATGTTTATGCTCTTTGTTAAGAATATTGTGGCTAGATGTCCTCTCCCGTACCACTTTACGACCAAAATTGAGTTTTGCAATTCTGTTTACCATGTCTATGGCCATGTGAGTCGGCCGGTGTGTAAAACAAGGACCATAATATCAGTAAAGCGGCTCTAAGGGAGTCCCCACTGGGATCACTGCCAGACTACCTGAGAGAGCGAAGGAGTAAGCATGATGTGCAGTGCAAGCCGACAATTGCCATTACCCTGCTGAAGCTGAGAAAAATGCCAGAGGAGCAGTGCAAGCCAGCAGATGGCAAATGACATTACACTGCTGAAGCCAAGGAGGAAGCCTGGGGAAGCAGTACTGGCTGATTTGCAATGTGACCCTGCAGAAGTCGAGAAGCAGAGGAGGACTGAGAAGCAATGTGACAAATCCCCAGAGGGTGTTAGAGATCGCCCCATGCCCATCTTACATCAGGACATTTGGGGAAGCCAAGACCCAAAGGCAAGCCATTAGCAGGTTCAACCGGCCAGGAGTCGACGGTAACTATAAAACATTTGTCTCGACATGCACCCTGTGCCAGAAAACCTCCCCACACAACCCTCCTCCGGCTCCCTTGCAACCCCTCCCAATTATTGATGTACCATTCTCACGTATTGTGATGGATATCGTCGGACCCTTAGATCTTCAAAAATGGGTAACTGATATATGTTGGCAATACTGGATTATGCCACCCGCTACTCTGAGGAATACCCTATGCGAAACACCTTGCAACAGATACTTAAACATCTCCTCCCCTTCTTATCCTGGGTGGGTTTCCCTAAAGAGATCCTAACGGATCAGGGACAACATTCATGAGCCGAATTATGGAAGAGGTTAAACAAATCCTCCAGATCGAAACACTTAAAACATCTGTATATCATCCGCAAACAGAGGGGTTGTAGAACGCTTAAATAAAACCCTAAAAAGCATCCTAAAGAAGTTGTTTGAGGCTGACAGGTGGAACTGGGATACAATGATGATGAAACAATTGATGATTGAGTTTGTATAACCTATATTTAATTGTATAGCCGATTGTGTTTCGACCCTGCTGGGTCATTTTCAAAGCAATGGTCAATAGAATATTGTTCTGTGAACCCCCGTCCCAAAAACCTAAAGGGATTTAAAAGATTTCCTAGTCTTAGTGGGGTATTACAGGAGGTTTATCCCTAAATACTCCACCATTACCTCCAGCCTCAAAGAAAAGCTAAAGAATGAAGAACCTCAAAAACTAAAAAAGAATACCCTCAAATCCATCCTTTGTAGCAAACCCATACTAAGAGGCTAACGTTAACAAGGAGTTTATTCTCCAAACAGACTCTTCTAAAGTGGGTGTGGAGGGAGTGTTATCACAGGAATACGATGGTGTAGAACATATCATTCTTTACATCAGCGGAAACTCTTACCAAGAGAGACAAACTACGCAAATATCGAATTAGAGGTTTTAGCTGTAAGGTGGGCTATTGGTTACCTAAAACACTACCTCACAGGCAGGACATTCAGATTAATCACTGATCAATCGCCCCTCACATGGCTAAGTCTCTGAAAGGATACAAACCCAAGAATAATGCACTGGCTCCTCAATCTCCGAACTTATTGCTTCAGTGTAGAACATTGCAAGGGTTAGGAACAAGGGAACGTACATTTCCCCTCCCATTTTTTGGAAGGAGATGAGGAATCCAGCAACATTAGGGGAAGGAAATTTGATGAATCCCTGGATGTCCTCACTTCTACCCTATGGGGAGCCCCTTCCCATGAGGTCAGGGAGATGAGGCCGCTACCCTAGGGGTGGTACTCAGTGGGTGGATCTCATGGAGAGGGAAGCCCCCTATGGGATTAGTGACCTGGGGAGAACATGATATCTCCATAGCAAACCTAACCCTAACACACCTTCCATCAACACTTTCCCTAGTGTTCCTTTGTGTTTTTGTCAAACCAATATAGGAAATACTGGGATGAGGGAGAGTGTGAACTCCTGAACGACAAGGGATAGACCAATTGACTCATTGGAAGGTCAAAAGATCAGTACTGGGATGAGGAAGCCATGCAGAAGCATAAGGGAACACTTGTGAGAATATGAATGAACAGCCTAGTTGTTCTCGAGAGCTAATTGTGCAAAAGCCAGTTAAAAATATAGCAGGAAATCAGGAAGGAAAGAGAGGCCCTCCTTGGAGGAACCATGAGTGTGGGGAACACTCAAATCGCTGGAGAATCACAGCAGCTACAGAAGAGCTTACCGGGCAGGCAGACAGGCTCTTACCTGGTCCAACGCATAAGGACCATCCGGACAAGCAGAGCAGCAAGCGTTCAGGCAAGCCAAGCTGAGAGACCATGTGGTTGCAAGAAGCGGTAACAGAATGCAGATGCTGGAGCTACAATACTGGGGCACAATGGAAGCACCTAGCGACAAAGAACTGCAGTACCAAGGGAAGAGAATCCAACGGGCCAGGGTCCTGCACTCTTCTGTGAAGATAATCGTCGTCTACATGGTCACAGTACCAGGCAGGATAGTGAACCAGGTCTACAATACCAAGAGAGAAGAATCCCACAGGCCTTGGACCTGCACTCTTTTATGAAGATCAAGCCAATTCATCTACATATTCACAGTACCTGTCAGGAGAGTAAATCCGGTCTAACCCTGCAAGGCAAGCGAAATAAACAGGTCTGGGACCCACAACCATAAAACTGGGAACTCCTGTAAATTGGGAACTTTGAAGTGCGAAGCAAGCCAAAGGAAGGGATGACACCCCCACCCCGATAATGTGCTGTGAATTGTGAAAAGATGAGGTGTTAAGACTGAGAAGGGCTTGGCAGGAAGGGAGTCATTCAGTACAGCCCTTGTGTACTGGAACTTTTTTTATTTCCTCAGAAAGGAACTGCGACCTGGAGAAGGGAGTTATTCTCACAGGCGAAAGTTGCCCCACGTTGGAAACTGGCTCATTGTCCAGAAGAATTGAGCCACTCCTCTGGACCAAGATCCACAACCTTTTTCTTTTTAGTTAGAAGTGTGAGGGATAGAAGTAGGCATTTTGACACGACAGTGGACTCTTTTTATTTACTTGGACATTCTGACCGACCCCTTAGTTCCTTATTAGAGGCAGGAAACCCATCTTAGAGGTAGTTAGAGATAGGTTTCCCCTTCATTTTTGGTTTCATAAAAGTGTTTGCCAATCACCATGCCACCATTGTGTCAGACTCTTACTTTTGCATCCTTACGCAATGCTGGGTGATAGGAAATCTAACGTTGACGAAACTGAGGCGAATGGCTGACTATCAATAGACTGAGAAGTGACCAGAATCTTTCAGCCAAGAGCAACGGCAAGGAGGAGAGACAGAGAACGAACACCTGCCAAGCTGCTGAGACGGTGATCGCAAAAGAAAATACAGTGATCAGTGTTTAATACCAAAGTTATCAAACTATTACTAGATATCTAACACTGAGGCTGTCGGCATCCGTAGTGAAAGAGGGAGGTAGAGGCAAGCAACAGTCCCTGCTGAGGAAGCAGTGCGGATGCACTTTACCAAACAATTAGAAGGTGGCTGATGAGTGACTAGTCTGGAGGGGAGATGTTGACTAAACTTCCCACTGTGACCGAGTATAGAGTGACTTATTTCTCTAATGGAAATGAATGATGAATCTTGGGAACAGGAGTAGAAAAAGTGAAATGGCTCAACGCAGGGATACACAGGTATACAGTAAACAGAGTGCAATCATGCTGTATTCCGGAACCTCTAGCAGAGTTCTCAAGTGTATGGCAACTACCGGTCAGCATTATTAGAGGTAGAGAGCAGATTGTGCCCCATCCTGGAACCCTGTAGTGGAAGTTTGCAAGTACACAACAATCAGTATGAGTTGTAATAGAAAGAAATAGAGATAGATAACCACATTGAATTGTTAACCTGGAGGGGAGATTTAAAAGTGCACAATGCTGGCAAAAGCAATGTTTTCGGATAGTAGAGTGTTGGGTCAGAAATCCCTTTTTGGTTTTGGTTTACATCTCACTGAAGGCAGCAGTGTTTTTCTTAAATGGAAGATCAGCAAACTCCAAGTAGATGAAGTCCCCCTGAGGTCAATAAATAAAATCTTCTAAACGGCACAATACTCGCTAGATATCAACTGATTAACATACTCTCAAAGAAAAGTAACATGGAGAGGATGGCATGATACAATATTGAACAGTCACCAATCTGGAGCAATCCTACATAAAGATCATTCAACAGCCCCATACAACCTTTTTTGTATTATATACTAGATATCATTTGCATGCTTTGTATCATACCTTATGGACTTCTTTGACCTGATAGATTTCTGCGTAACTTATATATTTGTTTACAGTATATCAATGTCGTGTATTTTCTAGAGATGTGTGCATACTAATTGTACCTTTGTGTCGACCTGCTACCCCTAACAGAGTTGAGCTTTGTCGTTTTAATCACGTTACCCACTTTTAAGAGATGTTTGGTCCCTTTCTTGTCAAGTGTGCTAGCCCCCATTAAGGTAAATGATTGTGACCTCAGAGGGTGGTACAAAAACGCTGTTAACAATGAAGATCGCTCTTGCGTAATGCTTCCTACCCTCAGCCAATAAGCTTGGCTTCAGGATCTGATGTATAATTACAAATTGGTCACTTGCCTAAATTTATATGCAAATGTCAATTGTTTGTGTTTGCTAAAAGTATTGCAATGATGCCCTGTTACAGCACAACTTTTCAATGATTTGCATTCTTCATTGGAATAAACCATATGTTTTCTTGTCTGGTCTGGCCTCTGGCGGGTCAGAAAGACACATTGGGCCTCATCACGAGTTGGGCTTTATTCCCGGCTGTAATACCGCCGACTGTAATAGCCCTAGCGCTGACTGGTCCGGTGGTATTACCACCGAATCACGGGTTGGGCCTCAACGGTAAATCCCCATTCCTGAATGGGTCCATTGGATCCAATGGGGAATTTCCGGTGCTAATACTGCGGGCTAATACAGCCGGCTGTAATACAGCTGAAAACAGGGATTTTCACCTCCAGAAAAAAGCTGGAAGTAAAACAGCCGATTAAGCACCCAACTCGTGATAGGGCCAGCCCTTAAATGCGGCGGTAATACCGTTACCACCGCATTTAAGGGCTACAGCCCAACTCGTGATGAGGCCCATACTCTGATAAGCCATTTCAGTATGAGGTTTATTTAAGAAAATGAAAAAGGCATATCTTTACCTAAGCTATAGAGGATCCCTACCTAACAAAACTAGCTAAGGTGCTAGTCGGTGAATGTCTTAACAGAATCGGTCCTTCGTCCACACTAAGCCTAAATGACCCTACTACTAATAACTAAAGACAGGAGGATTACTCCATTCTCCTAGGGTTTTTGCTTCTTGCAAAGTTTTCCTTCAGTAACAGATTTTCAGATAGTCTCTAGTGACTATCTTATATCAGTTTATTCAGCACTGTACTGTGCTTTAGTTTCCTATCTCTTTGCTGGTTACTTTTTATGGTTTTATTATTCTACTCTTGATTCTCTTTACAGAGAGTCGTTCTTTTCTCTTCCTGTGGTAAAGCTATCCATGGTTTATAAATCATAATAGCTCTACTTTGGCTGGGACGAGTATGATTGGTCCATAATGATTCTCATTCACTCCTGTGGGTTTAAGTATCACATTCTCTCTATTTTGACTGGAACGAGTATGAGTGGTCCGAGAATGATTCTTTGCTGCCCTTCCAGGTCTCCCGCTTTCCACGTTGTATTGTTGGCGATAACATCACTTTGGTTTCTATGTGCTTGGTGTTTGCTCTCTCCTTTGCCAGCGTGGTTTGTCGTGCCCCTGCAATGTCTCTTCTAATACTGCTAGGTTCCGCATATCCACTTTACAAGTGGTTTCAGCGTTTTTTTATTGGACCTCTGGTCCACCACCGGTCTTCCATGGTCAAGCCACTCTCTCCAGATTCCAGGACGCTCTGCGTCCGACTTCGCTTCTCTCGCTTTCCTCTGGGTAATTCTGCTTTGCGTCCAGCTCCCTCTCTATGCATCAGGCATTCTCCTCGTTATGTAACATGCTGGCTTTTTTCTTAACCAGTCTCCTCCCTCTTCATACATGACATACGCTTGGGATGTTCCTGGCGTACGTCTGGGTCTTGCTCTTTCTCTCTCGTATGGTTTCTCTCCTCCTCCGTATGTCATCCTCTGTATCCCAATTGAATGGGATTTTTCCCTTAAAGAAATATTTAAAGTTTCTGGGTGACAGTAGCTCCTATTGCTTTCTTCATACATATTCCCATAGGAGAGGAGAAGTTTGAAGAAATATTGTGGAGATGTTTCATATGGAGTTCCTCACAGGAACAAGAGCTATTCTCCGCAAATGGGGAATCTATCCCAGTGAGGTCCCACTTGCCTCGAACCCTTGAGAGGATGTTGTGGAGTGGGCTGAATACCCTAGCCTCACAGGTTGTTGGGGGTTCATGGGGGCTCAACCTTGGGGAGAAGGGACAAATTCCTGTTTATATCACTTACTATTACATCGAAAGCGAATGCAAGTCCTCTTCACTTTTGATTTCTCACTGCCTCTGCAAATACTGAACCAGGAGGCACAGGGGCTGTGTCAGATGTCAATGAGGAGTCAGCAGGGGTATCAGGTCCTACCTGGGTCAACCCCCAAATGATGTCCCTGCATGTGTGTGGGAAAGGGATTAGCGTAAGGAAGAGGTGGGGTGATGCAGTATAGATTCACAAGATTAAATAGAATGATGTGCATCTGGATAAGAGAGCACATTAAAGTCTTTAATAAGATATCTTGATAGATTGCCACAGCAGGTGATGCAACCAGTGTTCAACATGTCAGTCACAAAACTAAATCTGGGTAGTTATAATTTGCCCTTCACCCAGTCACCTTTCAGTTGAGGCTATGCCTGCTTTTCCTCCTTCTGAGGTTGGTACAAAGAGTACCAAAAGGGCATGTAACTCAAAAATTACAAAATGCTGGGTTCATGGCAGAACTGTGCCACTTGCATGCCTGTCATGTCCTTGCAGCTTCAAGGCACTGTCTGGAACAATTGTTCATTTAGCTCTATATGCATTCTGTATCTTGACTGATGACTAGCCTTATGTACAGTGTACTCATCACTAATAAACCCTTTTGCTCAATCTGTTTAAGGTGATATTCCTTAAATACTGAATAGCCTGACCTGTTGGCAATTCATATTGTTCCAAAAGGGTGCAACCGCAAAGCGCTTGTGAAGCCACAGCTCTGAGGTAAGTACACCCCAAAAACAGAGTCAGCTGCGTGCATCTGCATAGTCATTCATCAGGCCCATTGTGCCACAGAGGAAAGGGTTTATTAGCCACTGTTGGCTTTCCTATGGGCCGTCACTATCTACATCATCTATTTTCGGTGGTCAGCCACCCCTCCTACCCACCACACCCATTGTCCCAGCCCAGGCATCCCAAACCCCCAAGATTTACTATAGATTGGTAACCCCTACTGCTTAATATCTGACTGGTTGTTATGGCCTAAGGGAAAATGCCTTCTCTCTCTGGGACTCTCTGTGAACCCTAACCGGGATCCACAATAAGAATATTTTTAAGGGGAGGTGCCTTTCACTCATCCAGGTTCACTTGGTATTATCCTTGCATGCACTTGTACTCCTGGCCCTGATATTCTATACCCCCTCTCTCAACGTTTCCCGTCCTCCCTCTCTCGTTACCATACTAATGCTCCCCCCACCCCTCTCCTCACTACTACTCAACACCTCTTCAAACTACTTTCCCCTCTCCTTATTTCTACTCTTCCCCTCTCCTTAACTACTAAGCTCTCCTCGCTACACTACCCTCCACCCATATCTTCCCCCTCCGTCACCCTGCTTCCACTAACTCGCCTTCCCAGGCACTCTCAATGACCCCCCTACTCTCCCTCTATTAGCAACACTAACAGCTTGCACGCACACACACCTGCCATACAAATCCCTAAACAAATGCACCTGCTGTTTAATGGAATGTTTGGTGCAGTGCACTGAAGTGCAAGTTTCAACTTCTTCCTACACTTAACAAAACCTTTATGGAACAGGTTATTTTTAAAATACGAGTATAATAACAGTAAAACCTAATTTAAAAAAGTAGAGGAGCACTGCTCCCGCCCTCTTTGACCACTGTCCCAAGTACCACTTTCTCCCACCAACCAATACCTCACCTTACACGTGCTTTCAGCAATCCTCCTCCATCCTAGTGTGCTCTCTCCTTTTGCTTGGTCTTTTTGTCCTCCTTCTCCTCCCTTGACCTCGCCCGAACAACCCACACCTTCCTGTGCCCCTTTATATTCTCCCTCTTCAGTTGGTACCATCCCTCTGCTGGTTCCCAGGGCCAACTGTTGGCTACCTTCTCCGCAGGGTGCCGTGTTCAAGGTAAGAAACACATGTAATGGGCTGTATGCCTCTCCTCCTTTTCAAGTACTTTTTTGCTGGCATTTGGTAATGGCTGCCCTCTCAAAATACGCTTAATGAACACGTTCGAATCAGGACTGTACTGAGTATCTGTCATGCACATTTGATATGGGGATTGCGCTGCAGTCCGACTGAAGGTAGGTACAATGTTAAACTTTGTAATACGTAGAACCGAGTGCTAGCTTGATATGCAGACGTCTCAGCGGAACTGCTGAAGGTAAACTAAGGGTTGCAGTCCTGCTCATGCGCTGTGTCTGGCTTGCCAGTTGGATGTGTGGATATCCAAGTGTTCCTGATGTTCTTTGCTGGCCCTCTCCTGTTTGGGTTACTCGTTCTGTACAATGCCAGCCTTTCTGGGTGATGTAATCCCATGGGAAAAATACATGGAAGCTGGGCAGCATTGTACATAACTGGTATTGGACAAGAAAATGTGGTACTCAGTTTGTTCAGGCAGTTATAGGGCAAAGGAACAGGGACTGGGGCCCTCCCAACTCCCAAACCCTACCTCTGGGGCTCTACCAGCTCAGGCAAAGACCTTGGTAGGTCTTCTGGCCCAGGCTGAGAGGGGTCCCGATCACCTCTTGATGTGGTCCGGTCACCGACCCTGTCACAGCAATCGGCCAACTCTTAAGAGGAGAAATGGGATTGACAAGAATATAGTTTAGGACAATATATCACTTTGAAAAAAGAATGCCCACACTAACTGGTTATGAATATGTGCTCATATGTTTTGTGCGCCAATAACCAAAGCTTGTATAGGCCCTGATGAAATGTGTTGCCTCTTTAGTGCAAGTGTTGGTGAGGTTCATACCTTGGCTACAGACCGAGATTGAGAAAATGAGGGTCCTTCTAGTTTGGTGGTGTTTATAAGGATACCCACATGCCTTTTGCTGGATGTCGTACAGTTTGTGTGCCCCAGCGTATAGATGGTTCTCGGAGTCAAAACTGCTACAATTCTCAGGACTGCATTTTCTCCAAACACTTTGGCCTTCCAATAGGGTAGGTACTCTTGGTGAGGGGCTTGTGCAAATTGATCAATTTATCCCGAATGATGCGCTATATAAGGTGGACTTATACCAATTTTATAACAAAAAAAAGAGAATGACTCTACTGTAAGCTGTTTCTTCACCAAGTTCAGTACACTAAACTATTCTCAAGTAGTTATTGGTAATTACTTTTATTAATTTACATAGTTCTGATACTGGGTTCTACAAGTTGTCAACCTTTTCTTTCATGTTACTGTTTTGTTCCTTTTTCTCTTCTTGCCTTATTTTACTTGTATTTATTCTTTGCCTTTCGCAAGGTAACTGTATCCAACACGTTGGACTTTCCCCTTACTTCCTGGGTTCTCAAAACTAATTTCAGTCTCTGGTTTCACGCTCGGGTTGGCCCTTATTCTCTCTTTCAATTTTTTATTCAGGTTTTCCCCTTTCACAATGTTTCTTATTTTGTAATATCGCCAATTCTTATCATTGACTACTTTAAGTATATGCCTTACAGTAAGGGTTATCATTCCATGTTAATGCTTTTATCTGGACTGGGACGAGTATGAGCGTTCAGTACTGTTCTTTAGTCCCCCTTTCGGGTCTACTGCTTTCCCTGTTAGCTTTTGTGTTCAGGGATAATGTCACTGGGGTTATCAGCTGGTTGGGACCGTCTCTTCTGTCAGGTTGACCTCTCAGAATTTTTCCGGTATTCCTCTTCCCTGTTGCTTCATACGATCTTGCCGGTATCTCCTTGGCCGGTATGTTCCATGTTCAGTCATCAGAAGTGTGTTGGCGTCATTCACGGACCCACTGGTCCACCTCTGCTCTGTTGTGTTCACGCCACCACTTAGCTTTCATCTGTGATAAGGATGTCTTGCGTCCGCCTTGGCTTCTCTCTTCACCTTCCCGACGCTGTGCGCCTGAAGCTTCACTCTGTTTGCTCCCAAGTACAGGATTATTCGTCCAGGAGGCCATGCCTACGAGTGACTTCGTAACTCTCTCTAACTCTCACTTCCCAGTCTCCGCCTCTTCCTTTTATTACATCGCCGTGAGCCTTCCCCGGCGCAATCTCAGTCCTTTCTATGTTTCTTTTTCACTTTGTTTTCCTCCACAGACCTTTTTCCTTGTCTCATTACAAGCTAGGCTTTCCTTCAAAGGGATAATCAGAGTTTATGGATGACAATAACATATTTTGGTATGATCTTTATACCTTTCTTCACTGGATGTTTTAGGAGGTGCTTTAATGGTAGGTTTCTTAGGCAGTTTCGCGTAGGGCCAACTCGACCCACCACCTTACTAAATTTGAGAAAGGAAGTACTATCGTGTTGGGTAAAATAACCGGTTACCGGCTGAAACAGTTAAGTTTGTGGTGTACAATATATATTTGGTGAATATAATCATGCTTCCATATTAGATATTCTTCATTTGCACTGGCATGTATTGGCATTTACATAAGTGTTATTGCTGTGTTTCCTGTATTAGAACATTCGTGCTCATTGAGATGAAAATCCCTGTTTCTGGAGCTTGTGAATCTGCTAATATTCACATTTTTTGCATAGTGCGCCATCTAGTGGTTGGCTCGGAGTATAACTTGCTATTTCGCAGTCAAGAAAAGGGGCGTTGATAGGGGCATGCCTGTCGCACTCCCTAACCTACATGTACAGGCACCCATAATCCATCACGCATCGACTCCTCTGACTGTTTTTTTCCCCTGCCTTGGTTGGCAGCAAGAATTGTAGCAGAGAGAAAATCGGCTATGCCATTGCACGCTGTTCGCAGGGAGTTACCTCTGGCGAGTCGAATAAAGGAACCCCCCCAAGACTGCGACGCGAAAGGCATGGTATCGAAGTAAGATGCACAAGTGACCACACTTCAAGGGTGTTTGTTGAACTTTTGCAAGGGGGTGAAAAACACCTATCTAAACCTAAATCTACAGATGGGAGCAAGCTACGACTATCAAATAAAGAAGGCACTCCTATTGGAGTCTGGTCAACATAAAAGGGCCTATACTAAAAAGAAAACGATTGCCAATCCTTACTAGTGAATTACAAATAGTGTGGGTTGAAGTTCATGAAAAAGAAAGATGTGTTCACAAAATGATGATAAATCAGGATACTTGGGCCGTTGGCCTCCCTTCCCCACGTTTTGAAAGCACACACTCTGGCTTTCTTGACACAAGGACACAGTTCCAAGTTCAACATCAGGGCCTTTTGAGCCCAAGTCTCTTTTCCATCAAAGTCTCTTGATTCGGAGGGCCTGATGTACAAAATAGAAATAGAAGGTTCTTTTCTTATCGATATGATTTGGATGTCTCTCCCTGGATCCCCCTCAGCTGGGCTCAGATCCCCTTATTTTGCAATTCTGAAAATTCCTTCTCAGGTAACTCACGTTCACCCCGGATCTCCCTCAATGTTGGATCCCCCTCTTCCAAGCTCAGATCAGTTTAAGCAAAACAAGGTTCAATTAGTCTCCCTCAGCCGGGCTCGGACCAATTTGCTTTACTTTATACTATCGCAGACTTTCGAATGTGCACAGGGTTTAGCAAGACCCATTACATGACCACTTCCATACAAAGTTCTCTTTTCACAATGCAGTTGCCATCCAGTTGGATAACTAACGGAGACCTACGAATGAGCACCCACGTGTCATCGGACCACTCTGTACACAGTATCTTTATTCAGCTTTTTTCAAAGTATGTTCACTCCTCTATTTTCCACTTGATCGCGCCTCTCATCACATGCGCTTCAAACACTGTTCTTTATGGATTTCTTCATACAATGTTGCCGCTTGCAACCCTGGTTAAAACACGAGCTGATTTCGGATCGGTTTCTCCAACTCACTGGCGGTGCTGCTTTTACTGGTGCAGCTTTCTTACAGATGCCAAGCACAGTACCACAGCTCCAATCGCGACTCCCAGCCTGAGTTATCGACATGGGAGCACCCTGGATATTTTTGATGCACAATGTAGATTTGTTCAGCTTCAGTTCCCGATCTTAGGCTTCTCACTTTCCAAGGCTTGTAAAGTTAGTGGTTTCTAGAGGTCAAGGGTACTTCCCTCCTTACAACGCTCTCCGGTATGGCCGCCTTTCCCCTCCTGTTAAATTGCCACCTTGGAACTGCTGCTTCCTCGTGTGTTTTTCCTTGCTCAGATTGTGCTTTTGTGCTCTGCCTTTTATGCATGTGGGGAAGTGTGATGGGAGTCAGATGTGAGTAATGATGAGTAATTGCCTAACCTTGTCTGACCAGGGTTTTGGGACATGTCCGGTACACAGCTCTGGTGGTGTTCCGTTGTCGCTCATGATGCACTGTCTGTGAGAAAGTGTTTGTGTCGGGAAAGAGGGTGGGGAGTACGGGGGGTTGAGCTTCTAGGGATCCTACCTGGTAGGATGGGGAAAAGGTGTTACAGGACAGGGGATACTGTGTCTCACCCTTCGGTGTCCCACTCCCTGAAGTTCCCTCATCCAGGTGATCCTCCCGCACTGGCCCACCCCCGGGAACTGGATCCAATCGTGATGGCCTTGTCCTGGCCACCTGGAAGACAGACCTTGACTAGCGGGTGAGATACCTTCAGGTTTCTCATATACCCTTCCCCCATGCGATGTAGCCGCATCTGTTTCACAGGGGAACAGAGAGAGGAAATCTACATTCCCTTGGTCTTTACTTTTTCTGTGTTCCACATTGAAACATTAGGGTTGCAGGTCTAAGAACCATTGCATGACTCTGGATTAGCCAATGCAAGGACTCCAACCCTAAACTAGTGGACGATGGCCCGTGATGAGTGTGAAATTTCTTCCTAGGAGGTAGTATATAAGATGGATAATTCGAACACAGAGTAATGTTTTCATGTGGGAAATGTTTGCGTCTCGTAAATAGGATGGGATGTTCTAATCTGTCGCAGACTTGTGATAAGACTGCTCCTAACCCTGTAAGGGAGGTGTCTGTTTGCAATACAAATTCTTTTGAGAAATCTACTACCTATTAGGTTTAGGTTCTGTCTGGCACAGGGTTTGTTTTAGGTTTTTGTAACATATTTCATCCTAATCAGTCCAATGGATTTTCTGCGGTTCGGCGTTCTTTAGTTTGTCTGTTAGGTCATCGATGTGTGGCATGGGACATGCATCGAAGTATGAAATGGCATTAACTTGGTGGAAGTCTATGCAAAACCTCCAGGAATGGTCAGGTTTGGTGGCCAGTACGATAGGGGTGGACCATGGGCTTGAAGAGGGCTTGATAATATTTGCTCTTTTTATTCACTTCCTCAACCACTATCTGTTTAAGGACTTCCAAGGTTCTGTAGGGTTTTAGATTAACTACTTTCCCCTTAGGTGTAGTAATGGGTGCCTTTTAATCTTCCTGGTTTCTCTGAGAATACATCGGGAAACGACATGACTAAATCCTTTAAATCCTCTTGTTGTTGAATAGATGGTTTTGGAGGAATTCATTCAAAGTTGTCCATCTCCTCTGGTACCAAACAAGACCGTATTGTGCTATTGGTCACCGACGGATTTTCCTTCCAATCTTTTAAGAGATTTACAAGATATAGTTTGACCTTTTTGTTTCCTGTCAGTTTCGGCGATCTTATAAGTCACGGTTCCCGTTCGTTCCAGCAATTCTTATAGGACCCATGCCACTTACAGACGAGCCTGTTTTCCGAGGTGGATTTGAGCTTTTTCCATACGATTACAGACTAGATCTCCAGCAAGTCTCGTATGCTCTCGCAATCTGGTAGTGGTTTGCGAGAGGGGAATGGTTTCCTCTTCTCGTTCTTCCCAGGTCTCCCGGAGCATATCCAGGACATCTCTAGGTTCTCTACCATAGAGTAGTTCAAAAGGAGGGAATCCAGTAGATGCCGGAGGGGTTTTCTACACTGCCAGGGGATCATTCGGTCCTAGTCCTTCCCGTCTTTATCTACCAACTTTCTTAGGCTCATTTTAAGCATTTTATTGAATCTCTCTACCAAACCATCTGTTTGCGGATGGTACACGGAAGTTTGTAAGTTGGTAATATGGAGTATCTCTTTGACTTCAGCCATGAGCTTGCTCATAAAATTTGAACCTTGATCCGTCACGATTTCCTTAGGAAAGCAAACTGTGGAAAAATACGGTAGGAGGTGCTTTAGGATTTTTTGGGTGGTATTGTTTCCACATAGGGAAAGCCTTGTTGCATGACCACTTCGAATCAAAGTTCTCTTTTCTCAATGCAGTCGCCATCCAGTTGGATACCTAACCGACACATTCAAATGAGCACCGACATGGCGCCGGAACACTCTGTAAATGGTATCTTTTTTTCGGGCTTTTTCAAAGTACGTTCACTCCCCTAGTTTACACTTGACAGCGCTGCTCATCACAGGCGCTTCAAATACTATACTTTATGGATTTCTTCATACAAAATTGCCGCTTGCAACCTTGGTTAAAACTCAAGCTGATTTTGTATCGGTTTCTCTGACTCACAGACGGCTTTTATGCAGGTGCCAACAGCAGTACCACGGCAGCAATCGCTCCTCCCGGCCTGGGTTATCGACACAAGGCTTCTCACTTGCCAAGGCTCGTAAAGTTAACAGTTTCTAGAGGTCAAGACTACTTCCCACCTTGCAATCCTCTCCGGTCTCTCTTTGTGTTAAATCGCCACCTTGGAACTTCTGCTTCCTTGTGTGCTTTTCCTTGCTCAGTATGCTTTCATGCTCTGCCTTTTATCCATGTGGGGAAGAGTGATGGGAGTCAGGTGTGTGTAATGATTAGTAATTGCCTGACCTTGCCTAACTAGGGTGTTGGGACATGTCAGGTATACGGCTCTGGTATTAGTCTGTTGTCGCTCACAATGAACTGCCCGTGAGAAAGTGTTCACGTCGGGGAAAGGGGTGGTTCAGCTTCTAGGTATGTAGGTAGGATGGGGAAAGGTGTTACAGGGAAGGGGATACCGCATCTCACCCTTCGGTGTCCCATTTCCACTCCCCAAAGATGCCTCTTCCAGGTGATCCTCCTGCACTGGTTCACCCCCAGGAACTGGATCCAATAGCAATGGCCGTGTCCTGGCCACCTGAATAACAGATCCCTGGGGACTAGCGGGTGAGGCACCTTCAGGTTTCTCAGTGTACAGTAGGAGGGGGGGGGGACTATATGTAGTTACCGATTTTAGACATATATACACTTTGATGTACATGACGGCCTGTGATCCCCTTATTTCTCAAAATCCACGCTAGCGTTGTTTCCCTGAAATTCATATAAAAAACACACCATTTAAGTTTTGCACAAGGTGCAACTCCAAATTCGCCTAGAGAGACACACACTGTGTGTGCAATAGCGGTGTCCTGTGGGATCACGCCAAAGATCATTGCTGGGCATGCCAACTCTATATACTCTTGACATATATATCCAAACCCCATTAGGGATCACTCCAGCGAACATGTGCTATATTCAAGTTTCTGTCACACACAAACCAAGCACTGTGCTCAAATGTTAAAAGGCTGCATTGAGCATCTGCTCTTAGGGTTAATGACTACGCGCTGTGCTAGCAGGATCACGTTGTGGACATTCGATCTGCACAGGTGACACTGATGAATGGGCAGTTTTGAGTATCAGTGCTGTGTGCAACACGTGGAGCCGAGCTAGGAAGTGGAGGAGGAAAACCAGTGCAACAGGAGCTGTCAGTTAAAACCAATATGCTTTCTGCGACTTCGCTCACCGTGTGGGACAAGTGGCTCCTACAGAGCTACAGCCGGTTGGTGTTACTGGAGAGGGAAACTAAGAAAGGTTAGCCATCGTCGTGCGACCATTGTCAGCATCCCATTTTAATATTGACACTCGTTTCTAAAACATCCATAAAGCTACACAACCAATGTAATGTACTGCTCTTAAATCCGACAGTGTTTTCAGGACTATCCAATTATGGTTCTCTATTGAAACTGTACCACTTGATAATTTACCTTTGAAAAACGGAGGAATGAAGAATACAGAAATGTAAACAGCTTCACTACATCATATTGAAGTAGCTGTCGTCTTTGCAGCAAATTAGTAGAAAATATAGGATATCTAGGCATGTGTTCTATCATCCCTGTTAAGCGATCAATGCACTTTTTGGTTCTTTTTCACATCATCTCAAACGTTTTAAGTAGCGTTTTGGCAATGCTCCTTAACATGTAACAATATTTCTGTCAGTTACTGGTTTTAGATAACACCGCAACGCAGTGAGCATTTAGCAGCTTAGTTGTGGATTTCACTGTCTTCAAGTTTCATATTAAATTCTTGAATTTACACAGCAATAAATAATGGTTTTGGCAGTTTATGTAAAAATGTGACTTTCATTTATATAATGCACTTCTTCCTCTGGTGTGGAGATGTAACCATGTATTGTACTGAAATCTGAACCTTCTTCCACGTTTTTTGCAGCGACAGATTGTCCATTGGAAGTAGCAGGACCACTACCTCTTCTGCAGTCTTTGCTCCTTTTGATGGAAACAATATTCACTGTGAAACTGGAGGTTCTCCAGATTTCCGACCTGAACACTGCCTCATGCAGCAAATTTGCTGTGATCCCAATGTGCCCAGTGATGATGGTAATCCCACCGTCGTGAGCAAATCTAGTGGCAGCCGTTAGAGCAGATCACTCCTGACTATGCCTGTTCTTTTCAAACTCATAAAAGCGTGCATGATCTGCTTAATCCATGCTTCATTGCATTAAAACTTTGTTGCGGTGGAGACACTGGAGCAATACCTGAACGGAGCAGGGAAGTGTTTTACCAGATCTTTACAGCTAACCCCTACCAAAATGGTGTGGATGCTGAAAACATCCACTTAAAGATTGTATCCCATGGTTTTCCAGCATCTGGGCCAATATTTTGGGCCCTGTAAAACCAACGTATTTTCTTATTTAACCTGTTTTAAACTTAATTCTAAACACTGTCCACCTTCTGTAATACAGATGTTGCTTTATAGTCCAACAGCCATATTGTATCAGTCTAACAGCCATATTGTATCAGTCTAAAGACTGAACGGACGTATTCACGAACTTCACAATTTATCATAACACGTGTAAGAAAAAGCATCTTAACAAATCAGAAACTGTAATCTTCAGCAATGCCACAATGTCTATGCCAAGTCTTTAGCTGATGCATTATAACTGAACAAGCAACCATTATTGCAGTTTAGTGGAATGACACACATCACCTATACGCACAACCTGTTGTATTTGAGCCACCTGTGCAGCTACAGGCCAGGCGTGTACTCTAGAAACCTTGGACCGACGGCCTCAAGGTTGGGGTTGGAATAGATCATTCATTTTTATTTTTTAGTATATGTCTAGCGTGCTGCAACCCGTGGGCATCAAGGCGCTGAGAAGAATACATATGCAGGCTTGCTTGAGGGTTACAAGATAGCGGCCCATTACAATTAATAAAAAAGTTACATCGAATACAGTAGGTTACAAGTCAGGTGCAGTAAGCATAGACAGTCGTAAACTGAGACAATAGGGGGAGGTAATTTTAGGCAAAAAGCTTAGTCTTCAGGGCTTTACGGAAGGTTGTGTGTGATTTGATCATCCTGAGTTGGGCAGGGAGGGTGTTCCAGTGACTTGCAGCCAAGGTAGGGAAACTGGAGCCAGTGGCTCGGACTCTTCGTGTGTGGGGAACAGTGAGGCGAGTGGCATACGCAGACCTGAACGGTCTGGCTGGTGTTTTTATGGTGATCCTCTGAGCTAAGTAGGTAGGTGCCAGTCCATGGATGCATTTGTGTGCAATGGCCAGTGTTTTGAAAATGATCCTTTCTTTGACGAGCAGCCAATGGACCTGCCTTCTCACCCCAGAGATGTGCTCTCTGCGATCTATACCCCGTTGCGTCCCTCAAGGCATTATTTTGAGCAACTTGAAGTTTTGACAGGTTTTTTTGGGAGGTGTCTGCATAGAGTATGTTACAGTAATCTAGCCTAGATCCTATAATGGCCCTTGCAATGGTGATGCAGTTGTCTTGTGATAAGAAAGGCCTCACTGCATTAATTAGTTTGGCGTGGTAAGCAGCTGAGGAAGCAATGGCATTAACCTGTCTGTCCATGGTCATGCTAGGTTCCAGGTATACGCCTATAGAGTCTTGATGGCTTGGGACACGGTAATGGGGACGTTGTCTATTGTAAATGCGCTGTATTGCGCATCTAGTTTACTGAGTGTGGTTGTGGATCCAATTAGCAAGAGTTCAGGTTTCTCGCTGTTTAGGCACAGCCAGTTTTCAGCCATCCAGGACTGGATTATGGAGTAGATGCGATTGAGAGTATTCGTGTCTGTCTGGTAGTCACCGGTCAGAGGTATGAGCACCTGTGTGTCATCCGCATAGTTGGTATATGCGATGCCTATGGCGTCAAGAAGTTGGAACAGTGGCCTCATGAAGAGGTTGTAGAGAGTTGGTGATATGCAGGACCCTTGAGGGACACCGCATTTGATAGGGCTAGGGACAGCACTTGAGGTGTCGGAGAACACCTTCATCACACTCTCTTTGAGGAAGGATGATATCCATTCGCAGGCTTTTGGGGAGAAGTTGGCAGTGGAGGACAGATGATGAAATGGGGTCTTGTGATCTACCAAGTCGAATGCGGCTGACAGGTCTAACAAGAGAAGGAGAGCAGGCCTACCGGCATCTCTTAAGTCATCGATTTTGATTTTTGAGATCCAGTAGGGCAGTTTCTGTGCTGTGCCGTGGTCTGAAGCCAGATTTGCGTAGCCCTAGGAGCTGGTTTTCTTCCAAGAATTTTTGAACTTGCAGGTAAGCTGCTTTATCAAGAATCTTTAGCAGGAATGTGACAGTAGTGATTGGTCTGTAGTTCCCTGGGACCATTGGGTCAAGGGAAGTTTTCTTTAGGAGTGGGCGGACCCAGGCCTCCTTCAGTGAGGTAGGCACCTGAGCTGAGTGGAAGGATGAATGAATGAAGGCAGTGATGAGGGGAGCCAGGGAGTGGGCACATTCTTTAATGATGTGTGTCGGGCAGGCATCCCCTTTGCAGTTGGGAGGCTTAATGGATTTGATAAGGTCTATAACTTTTGCTTCAGTCAGGTCAGAGAAGTCAAAGGTGGGTAATTCCTCAGGTGCAGTGGGTGGGTGTGAGGGGGACTGTGTTTCTAAGATGGATAGTAAAGCTTTTTGGTGCGCTATCATTTTACCGTGCAGAGTGTCAAGCTTGTCTAGCATGGCGGTTTGAATAGTGTTGCACCAGGACTCATCCTTGATGATGGTTGAAGGAGTGGTGGTAGGAGTCTCAAGTTCCCTGAAGATTGTAAAGATCTCTTTGGTTCCAGATTTGGCATTGTTGATTCTAGAGTTGAAGGATGCAGCTTTAGCCTGAGTGATGGCTGTTTTGTACTGCTTAGAACAATTTTTGAAAGCTTTTTTGGTTTTATCGTTAGGGATTTTTCTCCAGGTTGCAAGCAGGCGCCTTTTGGAGGACCGTAATTCTATAAGATCTTGGGTGAAACAGGCGTTGGAGTGCTTAGATTTCTTAGCTTTCTTAAGTGTGAGCGGTGCTATGGTGTCTATGGCGCAGGTGATGACTTGCTTAAAGGGGTTAGCGAGGAGGTTTGGATCATTCGGGAAGGGAGGCATCATGGAGGGAGCTGGCAAGGTTTGGATTCTCTCTCGAGCCTTGATGTCTGCCTTGATTACCCAGGCACCTCGAACGGAAGGGTATACCTGTCACCCCTCCCTCTCACCTCCTATTCCATTAAATCTTGATTTATGGTCTACCCACATCAATTGGGGAGAGGCAGCAGGAAGGGTCTACCTGCAGATTCTGAGCATGACATCCCGGGCCGGTGCTATCACTAGGCAAGGTTAGGCGTTTGCCTATATTAGCAAATGTTAGAGCGGCAAAACGCTAACACTGCCTGTCATAGCACCGACCCTGTTCACACTGTCTTGCAGCCTGCAGGCTGAGGCAGCTGGCTGTAGAAGCATGCCAGGCAGAGCGGGCGCGGCACCAGGCCTCGTGAAATGATAGCTGTCGGCTTGGGGTCACTCATGAGCATGGGCGTGGCAGCACTCGCTCAAGCACTGCTGGCACATGCGCATTATCAGAGATCCAGTAACAAGATACAAGAACTGAGCCCCACACGTGCCACTGCCCCCCTGTCCTTAATGCTGCAGTCTCTTATTTT
Organism: Ambystoma mexicanum; assembly: GCF_040938575.1. Lineage (NCBI taxonomy): Eukaryota > Metazoa > Chordata > Amphibia > Caudata > Ambystomatidae > Ambystoma > Ambystoma mexicanum. The sequence goes on from NC_090922.1 coordinate 1,305,745,045, forward strand.
TAAATTGCCCCAACCCAGGTCCGATCGTCCATCCGATGGGCGGCCTGCTTCTCAGCTGCTGACCTGACCTGCACCTGTGACCTGTCCTGGGCCGGCCCTGCACTAGCTGCAGCCTGCAAGCCCGCAACAGCCTTCTGCTGTGCCTGTGCTGCCAGGCCAGCCCAGTAGGGCACTCATCCTGGCGGCAGTACGGATGTTACCACTCAACAGTCGAGGTACATTTCTTTGCTGTTTGTTTGTTGTGGGCAAATAAATATGCTGGGACTGGCCTTCCTAGCAGGGATAACTTAGCGAGCCTCCGAGGTCCCTGTCACCCTGCTGCAGGGGGAGGCCTCAAAACCTGCCAGCCCGGCCTACCCAAAGGATAGATGTCCTGCATCACAGTGCATGCCAGCGTTGCACATAGCAGATGCTACTTTTTCCCAGAATATGTACTCAAGTTACTGACTTTCGTCAGGATGAAAGGAGTAGATAAAGTGCATGCAGGTTGCACAAAGATCTCGGCAGAACCACATATATATGTACCTGGCTCTATGGGAACGAAACAACATTCACTGCAGCACAGCAGTAATCTGCGTGCAAAAGAACTACACAGTATGAACATTCTATAGTCTGCTGAATCTCGCAATGCAGACCACCCACTGGCCACTTTTCTTACCTAACATCAGTACTTTATTAGCATTCTTGTTTATCAAATATATGCAGACAGTAAGCCCTTAAAGCATGAGCACATTACAAATACGGGACTACAAATACCAGAATGAAAGATGCTCTGTGCTTAAAAGCAAAGCATGGTTGATTTCTTCACCCCCAACGTGGGACATTTGAGGTTCCAAAAAACTGCCCAAAAAGGAAACCACGTTCTTTGCACATGAAACAAGCAGTAGTTATGAACCAGAAGCTGTTTTACTTTGTGATTCATTTTACTTGGGAGGCGATGCAGATTGAAAAGCCAATTGGGGGGTTGGAAAACCAGATGTTCTAGCCAAGCGTAAGGCCGCAGACATTGAAACTTAACAGGGGTGAGAACTTGTCACAAGAAATGGTCACTCGTACACTCTACTCGTACACTCTATCTAGTGAAGCTGGTACTAGAAGTGCTATGTATTGCTTGAAACAAAGAATGTGCAAAAAAAGGAATTGCAACCCAATGTCAGACTCTGTTGGAGGTGCACCCACCTCATGATGGCTTTCACAGCAACCAAAAGCTCCCAAAAGTTCTTGACTGCCCAAAATAAGTCCCATGTCACTGATAGAGACAGATGCCAAAATGCACTCTTCTAAATGCACCCTGGTCGGCATGCCTACATGTGCACAAAGTAAACATTGTAAATTCATTCATGAATAATAGCGCTTTTGTAAGGCGAAATTAAGAACATGTATTTTGCCAAGCACTAGATGAGGCGCTACTGAAGTATCCCACTAAGCAGCCACTTATAGAATCAACATGCAATGACACACCTTTACAGTACATGCTACAGACATGTTGTGATATCCTATGTTATTTATAACGCGCTTAATACCCACAGGTTTCCAAGCATGAACCGGGGGATCGAACCTGTATTGCTCCGTGCCGTCTTGCTTCCAAGGCGAGCACGTTGCCCCTGAACTATCCTCCCGAGCCTATTGTGGAAATATAACCCGCAAGTCCCAAATATTGAGCTTGGTGCAATTTGGTTCAAGTTTGTTTTTCAGATTAACAGTTCTGCAGGACCCCAATACATAATTTCCCCTGTCACCGGGGTTCTATGGCATCTCTTTATCATGGCCAAATGGGTTGATTGACACATGTGTCCGGCAACACCTCCACCGCACTTCTAGCAAAAATCAGACCATAGATTATATATATTTTTGAAAGGTTTCATTGGGAGTGATCAATGGGTTCCAAACTTATATTTAAAACCAAATGGCCTTTCATACTATGCCGGTTATCATCACTGCAGTGGTATCCCAGCACCGAGGCTTATCCGCAGTTTGGTGAATAATGCCAGGGATATCCTATCTGTTGCCCGTAAGTTGGAGAGGGGTAATAGGTGACAATGCAGTGTTAGATTGGACACAGTAAAAACGCTGGTAGCAAATTGATCCACAGAACACACAGAGGCATCACATTTTGTTCAAATGTGTATTATGTACAACGAGGGGGGCATGGGTTGCTTGGGTAGGGCCTAGGGAAGTCACACTACACAGAATAGCGGATTCTGGCACTAACATCATGTGTTAGGAGCCATCAAGACCCACTGAGTGCTCGCATTTAAAGGCACTATGCGAGCAATTAGCAAACCTTAACTAATTGCGCGCATATGGCAAATACATATTAAATAATATGCATTTGATTGGACAGACTCACTTCAGAGTCTCTGGCCGCGAGGACCAGCACCCTGCCAGAGTGGCTACGAAGACTGCAGCGAAAGGTGCATTGGATGCCCCTCCTTGAATATGTACAACTGCAAGCGAGAGTGGTACATTAATTACAAGGGGCACCCAACTAATGCCTTTCGACTCGAAAGGGTTATTTGTGTATCAAATGTTGTTGTTGTTAGTCGACACTACAGAGTCCCCCATTCGGAGCCGTGAGCCTCTTTGTAGGAAAGTCAAGGCAGCTTTACTTACGTACAGTCCATCAGAGCTTGTTACTTTTGCAGTAAATACATGAAAGAACTTATCTCCACATTATAACAATAGTATTAGTGGAGAATCATCGTAAATACTACGGATAAGAAATAGTGCCCTGGACTTTACGTGCATCAGAGGGACATTACAATATAGTCCAATCCTGAAAACACATTATGTGCTGCTCAGTAAAATTAGAAACTGTCATATTGGATATCTGTACATCCACACATCTGGCAGTGGGCTGGGGATGCACTACTCCAAACCACAGCTGCTGGGTTGGGGGCCGGGTCCACAACTCAGGGGTATAACCTGTGCCACCAACCTGACAGCTCATCAGGCAGCCCCTCTCCCACACACTCTCAACTCGCGTACATCCCTCACCAGTGAATTGTCCTATTCAGCGGTCCTACCTCCTCTCCACCTCTCCTCCCGCAGCTGCTGGGAGATTGGAACTGGGGGCTCACATGGCTCTCCAACCACCCCTTGTGCTACCAGAGCACAGGCCCCCTCACAGAAGCAGACGGCACAAGCCAAGCAGCCTGACCTCACACCACCCTGCCACCTGATCCCCCACCAGGGGTCCAACCTTGCATAGTTGGAGCCAACCATCAATCAAGATAGAAAGCCACACTCCAGTCTGAAGAGCACCCAGTGGCCACACTCGCCACTTCAGCCCAGGCCCCCAACCCACACAGCAGTCTGCCACAGTCTCCTGAGTGGTCAGTCACAAACATGCTGCACCAGCATTCACAATGCAACACGCCCCAAGACACAGCAATCACTTAGGAAAACATCTCACCAAAGTGTAGCAAACTGCACTTCTGCGTGACATTTAGGGAAAGCTTTCATAGTCCGTCCAAACTCACACGGTTATCATGAGTTAGTGTGTCCTAGTGCATAGGCTCCCCCTACTCGAGAGGATAGCTCAGGGGAAACGCGCTTGCCTTGTAAGCAAGACGACGCAGAGCAACACCGGTTCGATCCCTGGGTCTGCGCTTATAAACGGTCATAAATAACCTATCATATCATATCATACTCCGACCTCATTCCTGTGTCATTGCTCTCTCCTTCCCTCCACCCACACCCTTTCTCATCTAACACTCCAGGTTGTTGAATTGGGCCCCCACCCATCTTCAGCTGGGCCAGAGTACACTGAATAGGATTCTTCCTGGGCATAAAGACACTCACTGGTGGAGTCAAATCCCGTTTATTTGGTTTACTCAAACCAGAAGTTGACAGCTGAATTTTGCTAGTAGAGGGGTGCAGTGGAGCACGCATCGTTTATTGTGGCTGGAGGCTCTGCTAAGAGCGGCCTGCTGTGCTGCAGAGAGAGAGACTAACCCATAGTTGGCAGGAGAGGTGCTCTAATAAAATACAATTAATTACTCACTGAACGGACCCTAACTATTTTCGTGACTGTCACATTTGTATTATTTCCAACCTGCTGTGCTGCCTCTCCTCTTACTCATTCTTCTGCCATCCTGTCCCTCTGCTCATCCTGCTCCCCTTTTTCCTCATTGTACATGGGTGCCCTTCTAAATCTTCCCTCATGCTGCATCCTCTGCCTCCCTACTCCTTCTGGCTCTCCAAATTCTTTCCACTTCTTCCCCCAACCCCTTCCTTCAAGCCAAAGGTGTCTCGGTGCCCTTCCCACTCTTTACTCCTGCTCCATCCTCTGCTGTCTTACTCTCATACCATTCCTTTCCCTGATTCTTTACTCTTCCCCCGACCTTCAAACTCTAACCATACCTGTGATCTCCTTTCCCTTCGCTCTTATGCCTTCTTCTTGTGCCTTACTCCTCCCCTCCTGTTTCCACTATCCTGTGCCTCCTTGAGCCTTCCCCGTCCTGTTGATTCCCATCCTCGTCATTTCGCTCTTCTTCTTCCCACCTGTCCCTTTCCCTTTCAGCCTGCCTCTTTACTGCTCCTCTTCGCCCCTGTGGGTTGTGGGCCATAATATTTCCCGCACACAATTAACTGAATAAAGAGCTATCCAGATTTTCACATCCACTGGCCATATCATGCAATCAGGGAGCCCGCCACTGTTTCTTTGTCCAACCCCCCCCCCCCCCGCTGTTTGGCAGCACAGCAACACATCTGTGCCTAGTTCCTCCACAAGCCCCCTCACAGAGACGCAGTGCATGTCATATGATACATGATCGTGGACATGAACCTGCCTCAGAGTGGAATCTGTTTCTTATTGTCATAGGCAGATTTTCTCACAGGGCTAATGTGAGGGTGTTGTGCTGAAATGTGGTCACCTGAAAATTGTTGATGGGTGCCTTTTTGTTGATGATTGTAGACTGTAAAGTTATGAAAAGTTCAGTCAACTACATGTGCAGGTATAATAATCTTTATTTGGGGTATTGTTACACTTATGGGCAAAAATAATAAAAAGGCTGAAAATCCTGTACGCTTAATGGTCAGCGTAGCTTTTCCAAAAGGCCAGTGTTCTTCCCTGGGCTATGGTCCCATCCAAGTGTTTAAACATGTAGCCTTTGAGTGTAAGCAAAGTGTCTCTAAGCAACAGAAATGTCTCTGTCATTCTCCAAGTCTGAGCCTTAGCTCCTTCCCAGTTGCTTGACATGACACAGGCAGACATTTCTTAAAATGATAGATTTAAAAGCGTGGCCGAAATGAAAATGTGAAGAAACTCAAGCTAACAAACAGGAAGGCCTGTCGTTCTCAACTTTGCAAACATATGTTGCTAAGAAATCCCCTATTGGATTTTTGCAGTCTCCTCTTCACTCACAATCCATGAGTTGAAGTGTTGTTCTTAGTCTGCCTGTTTCCTTGGTTGGATCATTTGTAGCAGGCATACAGTGGGCAGACCGCCTCCCAGGGTGGCAGGTCCAGGGTTGTACTTGACAGTTGGTTCTGCACATGATGCTAGAACTGAGCCAGACTACCTCAAATGTACAACTCAAGCAAACAGGATGGCCCCTTACAGTTTCCACAGGCTTTTCTGTTGGCCTCGTGCCCGCTCCCTGTCTCAGGGTCCTGACTACCCTCCTCCACAACATCTTGCCACCTGCTCACACCTAGTGAAAAGATTCCTATACCTCCCTCTTCCTCTCACCTCGTGTTTTCCCTGCACTTCTAGGCGCATCACCACATGCTCCTTCCTCTAGCCCTGTCAGGCTCCCCCCGTTTGTACTCAGGATTCTCATCTCTCTTCACTACCTTCTTTCACCTTAGTCTTCTCGGGCTTGATTCAGCCCTTTCCCAACCTTCCCATCTCCCTCGATGTTTACTCCAACAACCTGTCTCTCCTTATTTTCCACTTAATTAACCTTGTTTATTGCTCTCCACTACTTTCACTCTTTTCTGTCCTCTGAATGGTATTCCTCCTCTCCATCTTCACTCCATTCACCCTCGGTGACAGTCCCCTGCCTAATCAATCTCCAGTGTATGACTATCACGTCGTTGTAATGCAACTTTCAGCCTATGGCATGCCCACATAAAAGCCCAACTGTTGCCTTTGCCAATGCTGTTTTAAACGGTTACCACTTTGCACGGACAAATATCCTGCAGCTCCTGCTCTCTCTTCTTGAAAAATTGCAGTTTAGAGTAAGAAACGTGTACAGTCTGGCACAGAAATATACATTTTGACAACAAACTGCAGCTTTCAATGGACTTGCAGCACTACACCCAACCAAAGCTTCAACTCATTTATTGACTTCGGCACAATGAAAGGCTGAGTTGACCATGCCGGGATTCCAACATGCACCTGCATATCACACTCAGATTGCAGCAGTGAGCGCTCAACCCATTGATCTATTTTATGGCTTACTTTTATGTCTTAGTTGCATTTCTAGGAGTTTCTGTAGATGATTAGCCAATCCTGTTCCCAAAAGCCTATTCGCCAACAGCCTTGAGGAAGAAACTAGGAGGGGTGGATTTCTAAAGCCTTCCCGGGAAATGTGGGAAGGTAAGTTTTAAAACGTATTTATACAATTGGTAGATAGCTGCCACAAATCAGGTATTTCTACAGCTCATCACATTGGATGGAAGAGGACTTTGCGGCACTGTTTCACTGAAACAAGCCCCCATGCACATTTATATGATGGAGTAGGAGGTGTTGTACGAATAATGTTGCCCCCCAACACCTTGCATAATAATCTTAAAGTAAGGTTGTTGGACTGACTAAATACTACTTTAGCAAGGCCCTCCAGGGGACTGCAGAGGGAAAGCTGCAAGTTTGTCAACAACTTGAAAATACATTGCGATTCTCTCCCAATCACCCTTGTGCTTCTCCCATACCACCTACCCACTCACACTGCAGAGTGATATTTTTAAATGTCCTTATGGACTGAATGCGGATATATTGGGAATTTATCTTAAAAGGTGAAACTTCCCTTCATATAATCATTAGCATAATGAGTTTATAACATCACTACATGAATGGAAGTACTGGTGTTTCTGCAGGAGGTAGGGTATGGGGCTAAATTTGGGCAAAGTAGGAAAGGTTGCTTTGTAGCAATGCTAATGAGTGCAGATATGAGCAGATAGGGCTCTCTGTGGTGTATACATTTTATAAATGTCATGCCACAGTAAGCAATGGCTATGTGTTTATGTTCCCTTAGAAACCTGGCAGAACACTGGATTGTTACCTTTTATTTAATGGAAGCTTGAGTAATCCATTGGGTTTATCTTTTTTCAGCTCGTGTGCATCATGGCAAATAGAAGGAAATTGTCTGGGTCGCAGTATAGTAAACTCAGAAGAAAAAGGTAAAAAGCAAAGCAAAACAGGAAGAGTCTTTTCTTAAGTATTTTCGAGGCAATCCACTGCAAGATCGAGATGAAGATCGTTCAAAGAATCCTCCTGAAACTGAAGTTGAGATGGCAGATATAGCTACTGCCTCACAAGTGGAAGCAGAATTGGAAGTGAAAACTCTCAATATAGAAAATGAAACGAATGAAGAATTGCAGGTTCAAGATTTGAAAAGATGAGAAAGTGCTGATGCCTCCATCAGCGTGAGCTATAGTGATCCTGCTACCTGGGACACATTTCCCTCCAAAAGCAGTGATCATGTCCGACAAATCCTGGTAGAACATGGGCCTGAACAGGTTATGCAGTTTCTTTTCCCTAAAGATAGAAACAAAAGAACGATTTCCCCAAACTTTTACAAACGGAGGCTTCCCAACGGAAATGCTGTGCAAGCTGTGTTTTGTTTCTGTTGTAAGCTGTTTAGCATTAATCCAGCTAATGCCTCATCTCTTGCTAATAAAGGGTCAAGGGACTGGAAAAACATGTCTGCAATTCTAGCAGCGCATGAAGAAGGTAAGGAGCATTTAGAAAATATTCAAAAGTGACAGGAACTGTCACTGCGAATGAAAAAGAAGAAAACAATTGAAGAAGAAAATGCACACCTAATTAAACAAGAAGAGAAGTATTGGCAGCAAATCTTAGAACGACTGATTGCTTTAGTAAGAGTTCTCGGTATGCAAAATCTGGCCTTTAGTGGAAAACATGAGAAACTGCATATATTTGGTAATGGAAACTTCCTGAAACTTGTTGAATATCTAGCTTTGTTTGACCCACTGAGGAATGAGCATCTTCGTAAAATAACAGACGAAAAGGCACACATTCACTATCTGGGGAAAGATATACAAAATTAACTGATTCAGCTCTTAGCCACAACTATTAAAGAGAAAATCCTAGCTTCAGTTCAGGCTGCCAAGTACTTTTCAATCATTCTAAATTGCACACCAGAGGTCGGCCATGTTGAACAAATGACAATGATAGTTCGCTATTTGACCACCATGTCAGTGTTGGATTCTGATCATTGTGATGCTGTGTGCATAAAAGAACATTTCTTAGGATTTGTGGCACTAAAAGACATCTGGAGCTAGTATGACAGACACTATTCTCCACCAATTACAAGAAATATATTTGCCCATTGAAAACGTGCGTGGCCAAGGCTATGATAATGGAAGTAATATGAAGGGGAAAGAAAATGGTGTACAGCATAGAATTTTGGATGTAAATCCCTGTGCTTTGTATGTTCCTTGCAGTACATATTCTTTAAATTTGGTTGTTAATGATGCAGCTAAGTGTTGCTTGGAGGCAACTGCTTTCTTTGACATGGTATAACGTATTTATGTGTATTGCTCTGGTTCAACACGCCGTTGGGAAGTTCTAAAGTGCCATGTTAAAAATCTTAGATTGGAACCACTGAGTGATTTAAGATGGGAAAGTCGAATTCCTGCCTTGAGTCCGCTCCAATATCAGCTGGGTTATGTGTATGATGCATTAGTTGAGATATCAAATGACACTACGCAAACAGGATCATCTGGTAATATCTCCCGTATAGATGCCCAAGGTCTTGCAAAGGGTATTTCTAGCTTCAGGTTTGTAGTTTCCCTTGTTTTGTGGCATAACATTCTCTTTGAGATAAATGTGACAAGCAAACAACTTCAGACAAAAACACTTGATGTTCATGATGCTATAAAAACAACTGGAAGAAACCAAGACGTTTCTTAGTGGGTGCAGGAGTGATGAAGGGTTTGAGAAAGTACTTATTGATGCACGTAAACTTGCAGAAGAGTTGGAAATTCCTGCGTGCTTTGAACCTGATAATTGTGTACGGGTTCGAAGAAAGAAGAAGCAGTTCACATATGAAGCAGATGATGAGCCTATTGAAAACCCCAAGGAAAATTTCAAAGTTAACTTCTTTTTTTCAATCATTGACAAAGCCCTTCAATCTGTAGAAGAGAGATTTACTCAAATGCATCAAATTAGTTGTGTGTTTGGCTTCCTTTATAACATACACAGTTTGAATACTGAGGCAGCACATCAAATCTTTGACCACTGCTTGAAGCTAGAGAAAGCTTTACAACATGGGGACTCGAATGACGTTGATATGTCGGATGTGTGCAATGAATTGCAAGTAATAGTGAGAAGAGTTCGAAATAAGTCATCCCCACAAGATGTACTGACATTTGTATACAACAATAATCTGGCAAAGAGTATGCCCAACACATGTATCGCTCTCCAGATTCTCTTAACCCTGCCTGTTTCAGTGGCAAGTGGCGAAAGAAGCTTTTCAAAGCTAAAGTTTTTCAAAAGTTATATTTGGTCTCTATGATGCAAGAAAGACCCGTTGGCCTCGCAACCTTGTCAATACAACATTACATTGGTCAACACATTTATATCAATAACCTTGTTTCCACATTTGCCAAAATGAAAGCTCGGAAAGTTAATTTCTAATGTGCATTTTCACTTGTTTTAACACACATCTGCTACAAAGTCACATGCATTCCTAGACACAGGTGTGTTTTATATGTCTGGGTCACCAAAGCCATTATTTATCATACGTGATGGCTTTGGTGACCCAGACAAATGTTTCATGGTTTGTCAACAGGTGGCCCACTACTTCTGCTGTTCTGTTTCTTGGGTTTTTGGATGGTTCTGGAGAGTCACTCACTGTTCACTTTTTAGGTGTTTTAAAAATAAGAAACATATTGCAAAGTATTGTTGCATTTATAAAAATCATAGTAAGTAGTAAGTTTTGTGACATGTTTAGTATTTTGTACCAGGTAGTGCTGCTCATGTGCTTACAGGTGTCTAGTATGTATTACCAAAATCGTTTTCCTCACGAACCATCTCACCCAGACCGCACATTTCTCCAAACAAGCCACAAACTGGATCACCTCCTTCCTCGAAGGAAGAGTAATGAAAGTGTTCTCCAATATAGCTAATGCAGAGCCTACCACCATCAGGTATGGAGTCCCTCAGGGCTCATGCACGGCGCCTACCCTTTATAACCTGTTTACCAAACCTCTCTTTGATAAACTGGATGCACTTGGGATCACATACACCAACTACGCCGACGACACCCAAGTACTCCTCCCGCTCACAGGACTCTACCATCAGGACGCAGCCACTCTCCAGAACATATACGCCACCATCCAAGCTTGGATGGCCACAAACGGCCTATGTCTTAACGGAGACAAGACCGAAATTCTCATCCTTGGTGAAAAATCCACCCTCACTAACCTCGACCCACTCTACACCAACTTCTCCATAGACAATTGCATCATCCCAGTTCTACCGTCTGTAAAAACACTAGGAGTCCACATTGACGCCTCACTCTCCATGGACAAACAAGTCAACTCCATTGTTTCTGCCTCCGCTCTGAGCACTAAGCTCATTAATGCCATCAAACCTTTCCTAACCAAAGATAATTGCCTTTCTATTGCCAGAGCCACCATTGGAGCCAAACTAGATTATTGTAATGCGCTACTGGCTGGCACCTCCAACTCCAATCTCAAACTCCAAACAACACAGAATAATGCTCTAAGAGCAGCTCTCAATATACCAAAAAGGGACCACATTGCACAAGCCAGACAGGTAGCACACTGGCTACCTGTCAAAGATTGCATTACATTCAAAATACTTACCACTGCGCACAAATGTATCAGTCTATCTGCACCCTCATACCTGTCTGACACACTAGTCGGATCTCTCTCCTCCAGACCAACTAGGCAATGCCACTCCAACCAGCTTAGGGTCCCACGCATCAAACGAGCTAGAGCAGGTGGAATAAGTTTCCCTTACATTTCCCCTAAGCTATGGAACGCTCTACCCAGCACGCTCAGAGCAGAAACCTCTCTCACTGCCTTCCGAAAACAGCTGAAAACCACCTTGTTTAACTAATTCCTCTTCCTCCATTTCGTTATGCTCTCCTCATCCTCTCCTCTCTTCCTCTCCTGTAGCTACTTCTCTTCTCTTGCAACTAAGTAATGATTTCAATGTATGCACAACTAGCCATTTTTCATAGCTGCAATCTTCCCCTGCAACTAAGTAATGACTTCAATGTATGTACAACAAATCATATCTGTAACAAGCGCCACGATGCCCCCTGGGCTGCATGTGCACTAAACAAATGTGAATAAATGAATACTGTTTGTATTGTATACATCTAATTTACAGAAAGGATTAGATCTGCATGCCTCAGTATTACATTTGTTGTTGCTATAGTGTCATTGACATTTAATAAACCTGTATTTGTGAGACACAGATGCTTTAATTTGACTTCTGAAACCTAACACTGCGAGTGGACGTGAGGGTGAGGAAAGTGCAAAGGAATCCATCCACAGCAGAAGACGTTTGCAATGTGTTAGGTGGAGGAAATGGGTTTGCGGCAATCAGTAACAAAATGAGGGCGGTTGGTTGAGATCGGTTAGGATCTTGAGTGAGGGAGGGTGGACCAATCTGACAGTTTGCCTAGGGTGGCAAAATTCCTTGCACTGGCCCTGATGACATCATATTGCCTCCTTTACTTTCCCCTACTCTTCCCACCCCCTACTCCAGTCTATGAACCAGCCCTCAAACAACTTACTTGATTGCATGCTGCCTCATCCCCTAGCCATCTTCCTCTTTGTTACCAAAGGTGTTTTGAAATGGGGAGAAGGGGTGGGGGGGGCAGGGGTAGCAATATAAGCCTTATTCGAAGGGATTGTGTCCTCCGACGTATTCCTCATCTTAGATATATCCTTCCAGCTCTGCTGGCCTCGGAAAATGTTTTCTCCAGAGGGCGCTGCGCGTCGACGTCCCTCGAGTCGATGACCCTCGACAGCCGCCGTATCGACGCTCGACGTCATCCTGCCTATAAAGGCCGCGCGCAGCGTCCGTTGCTCAGTTCCGTTTTTCCGCGCTACTCGGTGCCTCGGAATACCGTTGCTCAGTTCTTAGTAATATTTACTTCAAGTTATTCGAATCGTACTCGATGGCTTCCTCGTCGGAACCGACAACCCCTCGATCCGGCTTCAAAAAATGTCGAGATTGTGGGAAAAAGATGTCGTTGACCGATCCTCACAGAAATTGTCTGTGGTGCTTGGGAGCCGAACACCATTGTTCGGAGTGCGAGGACTGTATGTCCATGACAGCTAAGGCCCTGAAGGAGCGTAGGGGGAAGCTGGAGAAAGGTAAGACTTTTAAAGCTTCTTCTTCTTCGACGAAGTCGAGACATTCGTCTCCTCGTCACCACTCACGCTCCAGGTCTCGGAGTGGGTCTCATCACTCCTCGAGATCGAAACACTCGAAGAGGAGACGTCGAAGATCCCCTTCTCCGTCTTCCTCTTCCTCTGTTTCGCCAAAAAGAATCCCTTGCCCCACGAAACATAGTTCCCGGGCTGATTGGGAGGAATTCAGAAAAAACATGATGAGCGTCTTCGAGAAAGCGGCCTCGACCCCCTCGAAGACTGCCGAGAGCGATGCTCTGGTCGAAAGACCCGAAGGTCAAAAACGCCGCAAGTCGCAGTACCCGGCGAAAGAAACCTCTCGAGTGCGTCTCGAACCCTCGAGTAGGACCATGACCTCCAAACCTTCCTCGAAGGTTCCGTCGACGAAGGTTCCGTCGACGTCGAGGTCTTCGACGCCGTTGTCGAAGGGACCTTCGACATACAGGTCTGTCGACTCGACGCCGGCCTCGACACCGGCGTCGACGCCGAGAAAAGTCACGATGACCACACATCCAGTGACGATTCCCAGGCCCTCGACGTCGATGGCGTCGATATTGTCGAGTAAAATTCCAATTCTGTCGAGGTCCTCGAGGCCTCCACCTCTGTTTTCGACGCCACGCTCGAAGCCTTCGACGTCGGCGTCGACGACATCGACGTTTTCGAGGCCAGTAATGACAAGTTCAGCACCCTCTGCCTTGGAAATGGGATTTACTCCCTTTATTAATTCAGAACAATTGAGAACTATATCCTCAATTTTAGAAGAGGGTGATCTGTCAGAACAAGATGAGTTACAGGGACCTGTAACCCCAGTTAGAGAGGAATTTTCCTCTGAAGAGCGCAGATTAAAGGATCTTCATGATTCTTTACATGAGGCAAGTGGTTTAGACACTCCCCCTGAGGTGGATTTTGCTAAACCAGACCCGGCGGAGCATGCTGAAACCCCCTACAGAGCCTTAATGGCCAGAATTACAGAGTTCATGGGGTGGTCTACACCTTCACAATCTTTCCAGCAAGATGACCTCACGGATATTCTTGACAAAGGCCCACAAGAGGATCCAGTGGTGCCCTTTCATAAAGCTCTTCAGAGAAAGATCATGACAAACTGGGAAACCCCAGATGTAATACCAGCAGTAAATAAAAAACTGTCTGCAAAGTACAGAGTATCTTCCACAGACCCAGAGTTCTTGTCTAAACATCCATCCCCAGAAAGTCTGGTGGTACAAGCAGCATCCTCTACCGACGTCAAGACGGCTTATCCTACTGTCCCACAGGACAGGGACGATAAAAAATATGATGCTATGGCTAAGAAAGTCTTTTCAGCATGTAGCATGGCGTTAAAGTCTGTTAATGCTACTTGCACCCTTGCTAGGTTCAGCCATACACTTTGGGAGTGTGCTTCTACAGCGGCTGACTGCATCCCGGAGGGAGAAGAAAGGGATGCGTTCCTGAATATTATACAGGACGGTAAAGACGCTATGTGCGAATCCCTCCAGACGGGCATTGATTCGGCTGACAGTATCAGCAGAGCAATGGCGGCAAGTACATCAATCAGGCGGTTCGCTTGGTTGAGAAAGTCGGGTTTTGCCCCAGATGTGCAAGCCAGGCTCTTGAACATGCCATTTGATGGCTCTTCTTTGTTCGGGAAAAAGGCGGATGACAGTTTAGAGAAACTGCAAACTTCAAAAGCAGCAGCAAAATCCCTAGGAGCTGCAATCCGTCAGACTCCTTTTCGTCCCACAGGAACCTCTGCGAGGGACAAGTCCTTTCGCTTCTACTCCTCATTCGGAAGAGGTAGAGGACGACCGGCTCAAAGGGGTCAAAAAAGAACTACCCGAGGTGGACGGGGTAGATATTCTAAAGCCGCAGCAACAGCAGGTGCCTCTTTACCATCGGCATCTGCATCAGCCGCCCCAAAACCACTCTGAGGACTTCCCTCACAGGACACCTGTAGGAGGCAGGTTGACTCAACATCTGGCGGAATGGCAGGCTATCACGTCAGATGCTTGGGCATTGGAAACAGTTGCCCAAGGTTACTGCCTACCTTTCCTACGTATACCTCAGAGTCATCCACCGGGAATCAGCTCTCAGAAAGCTCCAGATCCAGATTATAGACCTGCTAGAGAAAGGTGCCATAGAACCGGTACCTGTAGCGGAGAGGAACAAGGGCTGGTACTCCCCTTACTTTCTCGTTCCAAAGAAAGACGGAGGACTGAGACCCATCTTGGACTTGTGAGAATTGAACAAATTCCTCAGGAAAGACATTCAAGATGGTCACTCTTTCTCAGATCCTCCAGGCCCTTCAGTTCCAGGACTGGTTGGTATCTCTGGACCTTCAGAACGCTTATTTCCATGTGCCTATCCATCTCAAACACAGGAAATACCTGAGGTTCGCAATTGGCAACTCTCACTATCAATTTCGAGTACTGCCTTTTGGGCTGACCTCCGCCCCGAGGGTCTTCACCAAGTTAATGTCGGTAGTGGCGGCAAGTCTAAGGAGGGAAGGGATTCACGTCTACCCCTACCTGGACGATTGGCTGATCAGGGCTGTTTCTCCGGAGCAAGCTCAGATCCAGCTAAATCACGTATGCTACTTCCTTCACAAGCTGGGCTTCTCCCTCAATTTAAAGAAGTCTCAAATGATACCATCGCAGAGACTCCAGTTCATAGGAGCGATCCTGGATACTTCCCTGGGAAAAGCCTCGCCACCAGAGGTGAGGGCTCAAGATATTCTACAGATGGTTACCAAGTTCCAACTTGCCCAACGTCTCCCAGCTTTCGACTTTTTGAGGTTGCTAGGCCTCATGGCATCCTGCATTTTCCTTGTGCCAGAGGCTCGCCTGAGAATGAGATCCCTCCAGTGGGCACTGAGGACTCAGTGGTCCCAATTCTCAGGGAGAATGACAGATCTTCTTCAGGTTCCCGGCAGGGTGGCTCGAGACCTTCAGTGGTGGGCCTGTCAGGAGAACATTCTGAAAGGAGAACAGTTTTGGCAACCCTGGCCGGAGATAACAGTAGTCACGGATGCCTCACTCACGGGGTGGGGAGCCCACGCCAACGACTTGACCATCAGCGGTCGTTGGTCTCCATCGGAGTCCAGACTACACATCTACCTGTTAGAGCTGAGAGCCATCAAACTTGCGTTGAAGGCTTTCCTGCCAGTTGTACAAGGGAAGAACGTCCTGATAATGACGGACAACACGGTGGCCATGCATTACCTCAACAAAAGAGGAGGCGTAGGATCACTACCCCTGTGCAGAGAGGCGATGCAGCTCTGGTTTTGGGCAATCCAAGAAGGAATCTCTCTATCGGCAGTTCACCTAGCCGGAGAGAAGAACTTGACAGCGGACGCTCTGAGCAGGCAGAACACAGTCTCTCACGAGTGGGAGCTAGCTCAGGAAGTCCTTCAAGAGATCTTCGCCCTTTGGGGAACCCCTCAGGTAGATCTGTTCGCCACCAGCCTAAACAGGAAATGCGACCTGTTCTGCTCAAGGGAATTTCCTCCGAGAGGAGCTCTGGGAGACGCGTTCATAGTGGACTGGGAGTTTCCGCTTCTGTACGCGTTCCCACCGGACCCTGTCATTCCTCAAATGATCAGGAGGTTGAGAAGATTCCGGCGAACCATGATCCTAATTGCCCCGGATTGGGCCAGGAGAACGTGGTACCCGGACCTTCTAGACTTGTCCATCTGCCCTCCATTTCGACTTCCTCTCAGAGAGAACCTACTCTCACAGAAGGGAGGTCAGGTTCTCCATCCAGACATCAAAACCCTCAACCTTCACGCTTGGCTTCTGAACGGCTGAGGTACAAGGATTGGGACCTCCCTGATGATGTTATGGAGCTGTTGCTTTCGGCAAGGAGACCAGCAACAAAGTCTTTATACCGCTGCCGTTGGAACAGATTTTGCAGCTGGTGTAGAGAACAGAATATCGACCCATTTTCATGTGGTACACCAATGGTTTTGTCCTTCTTACTATATTTGGCAAATTCAGGCCTTCAAGTTGGCACCATTAAGGGCTATCTCGCAGCGCTATCTATCTTTAAGCGTACTGCGGAGGAACCATCCTATTTCAAATTATCCTTGGTAATACAGTTTCTAAAGGGGTTAACCAATGTTTATCCCCCAAGACCATTCCAAGTTCCCCTATGGGATTTAAACTTAGTATTAACTTTCCTGATGGGGACACCTTTCGAACCTCTCCATTCTTGTTCGTTAAGATTCCTTACCCTTAAGACTGTTTTATTAATAGCACTTACATCTGCTAGAAGGGTGAGCGAATTACAAGCTCTTTCTTGTAAACCCCCTCATACAATCTTTCACAAAGACAAAGTTGTCCTGCAAGTGAAGCCTAATTTCCTCCCAAAAGTAGTCTCTGAATTCCATATCTCTCAGAAGATTATCCTACCATCTTTCTATCCTCCTCCTCACCCGGGGAAAGAGGAAGAGAGGTTACACAGACTAAGACCCTAGGAGGGTTTTAAGTTTTTACATTAGTAGACTAGCCAGGATAAGACAGGCAGACCAGCTGTTTGTAGGCCACGCAGGTCACAAGCTGGGGTTACCAATAACTAAGCAGACTATTTCCAGATGGATCATTCTAGCCATTCTGGAATGTTATAAATTGGCAGGGAAAGAGCCCCCTCAAAACCTTAGGGCTCATTCGACCAGAGGTATTGCAGCTTCATCGGCCCTCAAAAGAGGCGTGCCGATTAAAGACATATGTGCGGCCGCTACATGGTCGTCTGTCCATACCTTTACACGTTTTTACAATCTGGATTCCTCCTCTAGTCAAGAGACTAGGTTTGGAAGGGCTGTACTGCATTCTATTCACCAATAGAAGACAGCGTGAAGTCAGTACTCCCTCCTCCGAATATAGAATACTGCTATGGGAGCCTATCTAAGATGAGGAATACGTCGGAGGACACAATCCCTTCGAAGAACAAGTTACTTCTTACCTTGTAACGTTCTTTCGACGGGATGTTCCTCCGACGTATTCCTCATCGACCCTCCCATCCATCCCCGCAGTTTTTACTTCCCTTGTTGTTGCAGCTTACGCTCCTTCAGGGTGATTAGTCTAGTCCAAACAGTATACTGTGGGCTACAAAACGGAACTGAGCAACGGACGCTGCGCGCGGCCTTTATAGGCAGGATGACGTTGAGCGTCGATACGGCGGCTGTCGAGGGTCATCGACTCGAGGGACGTCGACGCGCAGCGCCCTCTGGAGAAAAAATTTTCCGAGGCCAGCAGAGCTGGAAGGATATATCTAAGATGAGGAATACGTCGGAGGAACATCCCGTCGAAAGAACGTTACAAGGTAAGAAGTAACTTGTTCTTCTAGTAACCATGATAACACTGCATATGTTTGAAGACTTTGTTTGGTGTTTGTTCTGAAGGTACATCTGTCACAGGGTTGATTGCAGTGTCTGTGGTTTATCCCTTTTAGCACACATTAGAATGTCAAACTATGTAAAAAAAAATTGTTTTTTTTTTAGGACTTGATTTATAGAAATTAAAATATGTATCATGATGCATTTGTGTTTTTCAGATTCTATTCCTCATCGGCGAGCTTCTTGTTTTTCACCTTAGTATTTATTTTCACGGGTGTGGATGGGGCTATGGAAATCAAGACAAACTGGAACCAATTTCAGAAGAAGCTGCCAGGACTGATTTGTGTTGACTGGTGACATGGAAATAATAAAGTAAAGAATAATTCATTATTAAAGCAAATGGAATTTCTAAGCTGTCCGTCTAGGCAGTGCTTTTACTTGAGGCACACAATTCAAAGTTTTCGGTTTCCACATTTGCACAATACGTATCTGCTAAATACACTTGTCTTACCAACTACTCAATAAAATATTACAAATAACCAGTAAATTTTTTATCGATCATTCCTATTTGGGTCCATTTAATGATTTTGCAGTATGCTATACAAGTTGAAAGGCAAAAAATAATTACCATGTTGTTGGTAATCTGAACGATGGTGAGTAAATAATATACATGTTTTCTTGACAGGTTTGCCCATTGTGTTTTTGTGTAGCTTTTAAAAAATGTATTTATTTTGTGACATAGTTACACACAAAGGACAAATACACACAACCTTAACACAATACAAACTTATACACATTTCTTTAAAAACTCAATTAAGGCAGTAACCAATGCAATTCCATCAGCCTCTAAAATGCGAAGCCAGAACCACTCTGAGCATACGTCTTCAGGACAGTGAACAAATCTTACAAATGGTTCCTTGTGTATATGCGATAATGACAAGCAATCTATACATACGTGTTTTACGTTTTCCACTGACCAATTACAATAATGACCTAGCCTCTCATTTTTACAATGTGTTCTTGCCCCCAACACATCACATGTTAAGTACAGATTCAATTTAAAGGCATGGTCTAGTAAAAAATGTTATTGTCCCTACGGGTCGGCCATGTTTTTTTAAGCCTAAGTGGCTCGATTTTAGAAAACTTTCCTATGGACCTTACCCGAGTTTTCGTCCTTTGAAAGCACGCGAAAACAAGCACCAGGGAGCCGCCATTTTCTGATAATCCTATCTTTTCCCCGATCGCCCTGGCTAACCTGCTTTTGCGGCTTTAAATCAATTCCCCCGCCCCTGAGCCTGACATTATCAAAACATTCATATTCCCCGCCTCTCCCCGTGACGTTACTGTGCTGCGTAGGCAAACGCGCCCAGTCGTCTTCTGCGCGACTCCACACAGAACCTGGAAACCAACAAAGATCAACTCACAACACAGCGCGCCACAATTCGGAATATGAAACTGTACTTTAAAATGAAACAGCAACACGGTACTTTTGATAAAGTACATTTATTTGACATTAAATGTTTAGAGAATATTCAGCAATTGACATATGAACTCCGGAAACCATTTATTTTCTTTTATCTGTATCCGCAATAACTGTTCCGTTTCATCTTGAGTCACGCGCTGTTCCTTTATGGTACACAGGGTGTTCATTTTCGTAAAAAGAATCACTTTGGAAGCACGGTGAACCGCAAGGCTGTTCCATCAACTAGGCACTAGTCCAGCCTAAAGGTTGATATGTTGCTTCTAGCCACTAATACAGCGTAAGGGCATGTGGGCCCTTGGCGATCGTCCCATAATATGGTGATCGTGCTCCAGTTGTTGACACGAAGCTGCAGGTGTCTGCTGAAGAATCCATCCGCCGGTGTCTCAAACAGGTGGCAGTGGCAGAAAGGGATCAAATACCTGTTATGAAAACAAAAAAATGATAATTAGTCTCGCTAGCCGAACTTCATTAATATTACTCATTTTATTTATTACGGCCAATCAAAAACTATTTGCTTGCAAGGATAGTTCAATGGAGTATGTTCGTCTCTAAAATCAATGCGAAAAGTAACGAGATAAATCGAGGCCAACACACAATGATAAACGACAGTCTACATGCGTGAGGAATGATATGATATATGATATGGCATTTGTAACGCGCCTATACTCCAAGTGTTTCTAGGCGTGACGAGGCAGGTGGGGATCAAGGGCAGACAGACAACGATCCTACTAGGCCAGGTGTCTTTCTGATCGCGCATGGGGAAGGGCTGTACATGGTTAGTTGAATACAAATTAAATAATAGGGCCAGCTGGTGGCAAGTGCAAGGTAAATGCCGGGAGAAGTGGCTGAAGGATACAGAGACAGTCCCGTAGTGCAGGGAAAAGTGGCTGGGCCAAGGACCGAGAACGGTCAGACCAGTGGACCTGCATGCCCATGTGCCCACTACGAACAGTTTTACTTGCTTTTCCTAGCTCTTCATTCATTCATTTATTCATGCATCCATTCATTAAATCTTCATTCCGGTATAAAAGCGTGTAAAGATTTACTTACATTATATTTGAAATTTCCATTGTGTCTCTTCGTAATGCAGTCTGTAAAACGGACCGTGCTCTTGACAATGATTTTTCGTATACTGACCTAAAACTGAAACTCGATCTAGTTTCTGAATTTTCTGCCTTATTGTCTCTTACGTTATTGCGCACTCCCTTCAAATGTAGTTCTTTCGGCATGGTCCCTGTCTCAAGGTCAAAAAACAATAGACCCTTATACTTCCAGTGCGACTTGTGGGCCTCATCTGGGTGCTGTTCTTCGCATTCTTTATTTGGAACATCACGTAGTATAGGCATCTGTGAGAACTTGAAGTTTAGAATCCGTCTATGTAGTGCGCCTCAATGTGCAAATGCGAACTGGCTTCTCTCCCAAATGCCACGGGCCGCTTGGCTGGCGCGTTCTAAGTGCCCCAATTTTGTCCCCGTTGTCTGCGAGCTTTGCAGCCCAAATTGAGACATTTATTTTTTGGTGGAAGGTCAGGGAAAGTATAAAGTACCACAGGAGTTGAGTTAAAAGTGAGATTTATTGTTTGTTTTATTATTTGCAATACTCAAGCCTCCACTCCGTTAACAGTGCGCAGCATTTACATTTACATGAGATGAGACATGAGAAAAATATATACAAAACACATATATGAGGTGAATAGAGAGAATTCAAAGATGACACCCAGCTTGTTCGCCACCCATGATGGTGAAGGTAGGGGTTAGAGTTACAGGTACACTGTGCAATAACATTTATTTACAAAAAGACAATTGTATTGCAATTATTTAAACAGGGATTTGTACTTCACAATCAGCTGTGCTACGGGTGGGCATGGCACAGTCGCAATGTTCGGTGGCAATGGATCACTGCTCTGCACAGAAATGTCCAAAATTCCATATCTGTGCTTCTCTAACACAGCAACAATAAGGCCTTTCACAAAGTCGAACTGCATTTCATCATAGACTGGTTTGATCACCCATTGCTTACTTCGTTTTGAAAACACCTTAGTGTAGCGAGGCATCCTTACTTTACCCCTAGTCCTAGATTGTTCATGTCCGACATTGCTGTTATGGGCCAGGACCGCTAGTAGAGTGCGATGTTTCATGCCCCGAAAGCTAAAATGCAAGCGCTTTGGCCTGTACTTTAGGCAAATATTGTGGAACACCTCCAAATCTCCTGTGTGACAGAATTCTGTCAGTCCTTTCAAATCTCTTGATAGAGTTTTGTCGAAAACAATCTTCTCAATGGCTTTGTGCGTCGTGAAGATGGAATCAACCACTTCTTCTTCCGTGCCTCCTATGGGGACAAAGGGCCATGTTCACATTGGTGGAAATGTTCATTTGCTGTCCAGCGGTGAACGTTGGTACAGTGGTGAATCAGTGACCGCCATTTTTCAAGTAGCATTTCCACTGACCCCTCACAAGTTTTTGAGCT
The DNA here is from genome assembly GCF_040938575.1 of Ambystoma mexicanum. Lineage (NCBI taxonomy): Eukaryota > Metazoa > Chordata > Amphibia > Caudata > Ambystomatidae > Ambystoma > Ambystoma mexicanum. Next base: position 1,305,766,905 of record NC_090922.1, read on the forward strand.
CCACCAAAGATGGTTGGTGATAGAATGTGACCACTGCAAAATACTTTCAAAACTTTTTTTTTCCCTGCAGCCGAGATTTTCTTATTGATTGATTTAGCAAGATGCCATACGTCAAATTGATGTTTAATATATGGGAACTGCTCTCTCATTGTCTTGGCAATTGAAACGTGTCTATCCGTGGCTATGAGGTCGATGTGCATTCCCCTCGATTGTAGATATTCCACTGATTTTATAAAACCTAGTTTCTCCATGACCACTGAGGATGTACATTGTGTTACCTGCACGACCACCGAACTCACAATTTTCTTACTATCCATGTCCTGAAAGTGGTAGGTGCAGTACTTGGCAGAAAATCCAGGGCTGTCGCACTGTCCATCGCCGGCTAGCCTGAATCATTTGCCTTCGAATGTACTTGCTAGAGACAATTGTTCAATTTTCCAAGCATCACTTATGGCCGGAAACAGATAATCACGTTGGTATGTGTAGTACAGCGCTTTAGAAATGAAATGGAGTCCCACAAACTGAAAGAAAGCCTCTAACTTTCTAAAACTGGAGCCACTAAAAAGTGATGCAGCTGCACACAGTAGATTGCCTGCTGGCAGTTTCCCCAACATCGGTTGTGCAGACCATGAGAACCTATGATTTGATCTACAGGCGGCATTTATTTTGACGTTACTGCCTTTTATTTGACGAGTCACATTAATCAATGGCTTCCCACATACTTTCCCTGTAATGGAATGCACACATTTCAGCATACTTATAATTTCCATCAAACAACTGTCGAATACAATGTATTTGCTCTCTTTCATTAGACTGTCATCCTGCGTCAACGTTGTTTCGGCCTTTGACGTTGTGGAGATTTCAACACATTGGTAAGTAATATCGCTGATATCAAGTTCTGATGCGTCTATGGATGCTGCGGCTGGTTCATTCTCTGTCATTTCAACATCTATTATTTCGACATTGATGGGAGAACACAACAATGTCGACAGGTTTTTTGGTGGTAAATTTTTGGCGGGTGTAGATTGTGTAAATTGATCTGCAACTACTTCAGAGCTATCTTCAATACATTCAATAACATCTTCTTGTGGTGGTGCGGTCGCACTGTAGCTATGGTCCAATGCAACTTTGCTGTAGTCTCCAAACACAATTAATTCATGTTCTGGCCATTGGACATGAGCATCTCGAGCCTGAACACGCCTCGCCTCAATTAATAGTTCCTCCATAGTGTACACGGTCTGGCAAGCCACATCTCTCATTCGCTTCACTGTCTGTGTGTGTATAGTTCTGACACCCACGGGTAACTGGAGGAGAGATTGGAAAAGGGATGTTCAGTTTAAACACAAGATGGAGTGTAGTAGAATTGACTGGAAAAAAACATAAAATAGTCCCCAGCACAAACATTTTTTTAAATTTATGAACTGTTTGTAACTAACCTTTTTATGTTTTTTTTTCTTTGCAACTTTTTTGACTGGACCGTCAACATCTGCACGCTGTAGCTCCGATTCGTTTCCGCATGTCCTCCCTTCCTCTTGCGCTGCAACGACTATATTTTCTGTATCCGCATAGACAGCACGGAATGAGGCTCCATCGTCTCCCTGAAACATAGTACTTTCATTACTATGTATCAAAATATTGTTAGCATAAAACACACGTGAGGATGAACACACAGATACATCTCAATAGCCAAATACGATTTAAACATTGTGTGCAACAATCAAACGACAAGTATTCGACCAGTGATGATCTATTTCGATGGAACTGTCAGTATCCATACCTCTGGCTCTGCATGGACTGCCATGAATGGTTGTATTGGAGAGGAGGCATCCGCATCTCCCTGAAACACAGTACTTGTATTAGTATGCTTTTCAATATTGGAAACACAACACACATTTGGGGTCGACGGCACTGGTACATATAAAGAGATAACCGCAAATGATGCATTGTCCAAAAGAATCAAGGGAAATCCAAATATGATCACATTTCATCGACTTATTTCAACGATTCCTTTACATCTGCATCATCTAAATGAGATGTTGTGATTGTGGTGGAAGCTCTGTCGTCTCCCTGAAACGCAGTACTTGGATTAGTTTGGTTTTCAATATTGGAAACATAACACACACTTGGGGTCGAACGCACAGGTACATATAAAGAGATAACCGCGAAAGATGCATTATCCAAAAGAATCAAGGAAAATCCAAATATGATCACATTTCATCAACTTATTTCAACAATTCCTTTACATCTGCATCATCTAAATGAGATGTTGTGATTGTGGTGGAAGCTTCGTCGTCTCCCTGAAACACAGCACTTTCGTTAATAGGGAAGAAAGTATAGCAAATGGAATCACGTTATATGATCACGCATGATGGAGCTGTCATTATCCATACCTCGTGCTGCTGAAGAATATCTATGGATGTTGCAAATGTAGTGCGCACTTCCGAAAACTGTTGCCCCGATTCGCATACTTGAATGTCAGGCTCTGCATCAAGTGCAGGGGTTGACGCTCCATCAACTGCCTGAAACATAGTACTTGCATTAGTGAGGATTACAATTGTGAAAACATAACACACACCGGGGGTCGACAGCACAGGTACATATCAACGGCTAACCACGAATGAAACATTGTGTAGAACAATCAAACGACAAGAATTCCAGCTCTGATGATGACGCTCGATGGAGCGGTCAGTATCCATACCTCCTGAGGTTGAAAAACATCTAGAAATGTTGTAGATGTGGCAGATGCTTCAGCATCTCCCTGAAAGACAGTACTTGCATTAGTATGGATAACACTAATTATAACTGAAAACAAACACCAGTGGACGATAACTAAGGTGTATATCAATATGAAAGCAGTAACCAAACATTCGGTAAAATAATTACACGATAGAATAAAACTATTACTTAACATGCATAAAACAAGTATGTAGCGGATTAGCCTAGTAATAAAATTAGCCTGATACGTGCTAGAAGTGGTTGATAACTGCGACCACGTCAAGGATGTAGAATGTTCTTGCTTCAGATTCAAGGGATAGTCAAGAAGTTATAAAGGTCAATTAATGATTGATAATGAAATGCCAATATTAAAAATAGCCATGTAAGCCGACAGAATACTTGAAAAATGCTCAATACAGCACAGTTCCCTGTCCCCATATATATATACATTGCGTTTGTGGGTTATGAAATCGAAAAAGAATATATTGATAAATGTCATTATTCAAAAAACTATACACGCATATCAATATTGAAATTATTACAAGGGATAGAATACCTACAATATCAATCCATTCGGCTACACACTACCGCAAGGCCGAAAGCTAAATCCGGACACTTGACTCACCGGTGGCGGAATGTGGACGAATAGAGTGGGAATAGAGTTTTCGCGCAATTTCCGTGTCGTTCGCCGTTTCTTCTTCTTTGTTACCCAAGAAGTTGTGTACATGTCCAAGGAAAAGTGCCGGCTGCAGATGCGTTATCGATCACCCCTCTCAAGACTTGTTGGACTCTACTTTCTAGCTTATCCAGTGGATATCCGCAATGTCTGACCCATTCTCTTATTCGATCAACAGTTTTCGGGAATACATGCATTGTAGTTCCTTCAGATTTCGCATGGGTCTTCGAAGGGCAACTGCTAATCGAACAGGCAGGCATTGTTGATAAATCTGAAAAGTAAATATCGACATTATTATACAATCTTCAAGAGTAAAGATTTGATACAAAACTAAATGAATCATACAATGATCAATGCAAGGTTTGTTTTGGTCGCAGGAACTATACCAGTTCATTATGTGCTGCTTAGTATTTGCATAAGTTGCAGAAATGTATAATTGATGTGACTGAAATCTGAACATGTGACTCGTCCCTTGGATGTTCTGTCTTGCACGAGAAGGAAACATGCTTACATTATTGACTGGACCCCCGAAGGATGCAATTCAATCACAATAGTCACAGATGAAAATAAATAGATCTATTGATAGCATAGCAATGGAAACTCAAGTCAATACCAATGAGACCAATGAACATAGCACTATTGTGTACTCTACTCGAAAATAGATAGAAATTTAAAAATCTGTGAAATATGACCAGGATACATGGCCTTACCTTGACCAACAAACAGTTGGATTCAGCAAGCAGAGCAGTATGTTGCGGGAGAATAGGTGGATGGCCACAGGTAGCGCACTGCTGGGTATGCTCGAAGCGGTCACAGAAGTTAACGGATAGCACGACGACGAGCAGATTAGCATAGATCTCAGTGGTTCCCAGGTAGCACGTTCAAGAGTTGACTTGCAAAGCACAAAGATGTTCTCATGAGACATATCCAGTGGTTTTTAAAGTATTAGAAACTGGGGTGTGTTTGTGAATGAATGACGTATGTATGTCGTGGTATTAGGGGGGCGGCCTGCTTGAAGGGGAGGCCTGCCTGGAGACACAGGGTCTGAGGAGGCCATGTGACCGATGGCCCCTTGGCGTGGGACACCTTTTGAAGTGTACATGCAGTTTGGCACCTTGGCCTTTCGCGCCCCTGACAGCCCCCCATGCCAGCGCTCATCCCCGGGTGTGAACCGCCTTTGATAGAGGGGGGTGGGATGGATGGCCCTGGGGCGTGCAGATAAGGCACAGGAAGACTGCTGAATGGAGACACACTTATGTAGATTGCAGGGGGGCGGCCTGCCTCAGGGGATGCCTGCTTGGAGACACGGGGTCTGAGGAGACCATGTGAACAATGGCCCCTTGGCGTGGGACACGTTTTGAAGTGTACATGTAGTTTGGCACCTTGGCCGTTTGCACCCGTCACAGCCCCCCATGCCAGCGCGCATCCACCGGCGCGAACCGCCTTTATATCAATATACAGTACATCGCCTTTATATGAATGATAGTATATTGTTGCTTATCATTAACAAATGCCACATACCGGAGATTCTTGTGAGCACAGACCCACACTTCAACCGGTGTATTATAGTGGTCAAGACTGTATAATCCAATGGTAAATGTTAGTATAGATATATGTGTGACTTTTATAGAGACATAACCTACTGAAAGACTTTGAACAAGTGTGTTTTAGTGCATGCATTATTGAGAATATGTTATGTTAGCTTAGATAGATAGTGACCACCCTGCTTCACAGCAACCAGACCTTCACCCATTCGGAGCACAGATGTCCGACGTCCATCCTTGAATGGAGTCACACTTGATTCATTTAAAAAATCGAGACAACCGTCGTTAAAATATGTGGTGTTTTATTTTGTATCTTATTTTCATGACACAAAAATACAGGACTTTAAAGATTATACAGGTCAGGTTGCAGCACAGCGAGAGAAAATCCCCTGTACTGACCGCTGTCACTCGGGAACGTTTCTCTAATGGCACGAACGGCACAGGCGGGTATCACTCTTCGAACGCGGTGTCCAAGCCTCCCGTGAAGCCACCATGTAAAGGAACGATAGGCCACCAGCCTGTACCACCTGTGAAAAGGAATAAAACAAACTGTTTTTAAATGACCAAGATAAGTTTAATAAACGTTTGTCAATGACAATTCTTGTAACTAATGGCATTTTACACGGACAAATGCTATCTAGACAATGCACACTATTCAACGACTTACATGTGTTACAATGATATGTAGATGTAATTTTGGATATAGTAGAAGACCATGAAATAGGAGTGGCATGACAAGCAGAGTATACTTACTCGTTACTCGGATTACGAGGACAAACAGTTGCTCGAAGTTCGTGCATAAGCACCATCATTATTCTCAACACAGCCCGTGTGAGGCAGGCTGCCCTGAAGTCTGGCAGCTCGGTGATGCATTGCGGTCGTGGCTCGCCTTCCGAAATGTAGGCCAGGCATCCCGAGTTTTCTCGGCAGCAGCAGTTCTCGTCCTCGGTTGGCATTAGCTTGCACCGATTGCATGTGCACCAGGTGGAGACGCCGTCCATTCGACTAGGCCCAGGCTCTTCATCTGTTGATTCGTCCTGCCAACTGCCGTCCGAATCCCCATCGTTTTCGCATGCTTCCCTTTCCAGTAGTTCCTCCTCGGTATACTCGGGCTCGTACATGTAGGGCATTATTGTAGCCATTGTGTGTTAAACAAACGAAATAATTCATAGCGGTGGTACTGGTATCTGTTCACACGGGCTACAAGCGGCGAAGGTAGCTGACCAGAGCACTGAAACGAGTCACAGAATACTCAAAGTAACACAGAGAGCGGAATGGAATCGAAAATCGGCTGCTGTGTGTTGTGAAACGGTCTGTTTATACTTATTGAGGAGAGAGGCGTCCTGCCATTTCCATGGCGACACGTCATTAGCTGAAGCGCAGCGAATGTTGACACGAGACGTGCTTTGGTGTTGGGAAATGGGCGGTACGAGTCTGCTGATGACAGGCTCAGGGGCGGGGGAATTGATTTAGTGCTGCAAAAGCAGGTCAGCCAGGGCGATCGGGGAAAAGATAGGATTATCAGAAAATGGCGGCTCCCTGGTGCTTGTTTTCGCGTGCGTTCAATGGACGAAAACTCAGGTAAGGTCCATAGGAAAGTTTTCTAAAATCGAGCCACGTAGGCTTAAAAAAACATGGCCGACCTGTAGGGACAATAAACATTTTTACTAGACCATGCCTTTAAATCTTAAAATACTATTCATTCTAGGGTTTAATGTCCCAACTAAAATGGTCATAAAACCAGTTATAATTCATCAGTGTTCCTCTATGCAAAATCCCGTCCTTTAAATATCACTTTTTCTTAGCCAGCCCGCCCCCCAGCCCCGTAAACCCCCCCCCCGCCCGAACATTTTTCAACAGAGGAGTTAATTCTCAACAATAGCAAATCACAATTAGCTTTTCATTTTTGTAACATTGTACAGGAATCCTGGAGTAATACATCCTGCAATTTCACAAAGTCACCCCTGGCAGAGACAAAATACACTCATAAATCTGCCGGTGATTGAAGAGAAACCATGCCCAATTCGTGCTCTATTGCAGCTATCGGTACACAACCTGGCAAAGAGAGTGTTTTTCTCTACAGCAAAGCTTCCAATCTAGACCACGCCATATCATGTTCCAGCATCTCAGATCCAAATAATCATTTCAGTACCAATTTTTGTAGATAATATTTTAGCACAGGGGTAATTGAGAAGTGCAAACATTTTTTATCAATTTGCTGCAGCTGCACAGCGGCCAACAAGACTCTCTAGCAGCTTTATAGTCTTCTTTACAGCCTTCGCATTTATCGTAGTGCCAAGATACTTGAATTGTTTTACAACCGCTAGACTCTTATTTTCAATATACCATTTGCATTTATTTTTCAATGTCCTGTGTGCATTTAAAATTAGAATTTTTTAATTTCGCAATGTACAACTGCAGATCTAAATCCGACGGCGACCCTTGTAACCCAATTGGGGTCACATCGCATAAAACCATATCATCTGCATAGGTCAGATAATGTAAAACGTAACTTACCCAATTTAGGGGGGTTTGCCTGTGCTTTCTGTAATGTCAGTTCCATATCACAAATGTAAATTCTAAATAAAAAGGGGGCCAGGACAACCACCCTGACTCAGTCCACGATGGGTATCCATCCATCATCTGAAGCCTCCCTGTTGGTTTAATCTAACCTTTACTTTAATCCCCTCATGACCGGTGACCAAAATACTCCCCAGATAAGTGGGACAACCCAGGGCATGCAGTTTGTGCCAAAGCCTACTTCGAATCACGCAGTCAAAGGCCTTTGGTATATCAAGAAATGCCAAAAATATAGGCATGCTGCATGCTCTCGATTGATTGGCCAGTAATTGCGTTAGGAAGCTATTTAATGATGTCCCATACCCCGACATAAAACCTGATTGGAAAAGGTCTACGCAACCCATTTTATATGCCCAGCTCTGCAATTATTTAAGTAGTAAGTTGGCAACAAATGTTTTGTTTGAGTCCAATAACGAAATTGGATGATAATCACCACTTTTATAATTTAAAATCACTACCGCACATTTCCAAGAAGGCGGAAATAAAATGAGAGCTTAAAATGTTATTAAATAAAGCCAACAGTACTTTCTGCCAACGAATGTTGGTCAGATTTCAATGTCACATTTGACAGTTCATAAGGACCTGGGGCGTTAGAGTTTTTGCATTTACGAAAGAGATAAAAAATCAGCTGTATCTGAAAGCTCAGGAAATCAAACTGACAGTGTTTCTGCCGTTGCAGCCTCTCTGGAAGTGGCAGCTTACTACAGTGTACTGTGCCTTTAACGAAAACTATATCTGGCTGGGGAAGGCTCCGAGTCCAGTCACACGCCAGTCAACCGAGTGGACTAGGCTAGATGGAGCCTGACTTAGATCTTAAATCAAGGAAACGGACGAGGCAGGGATATAGAAATTTTGCAGGCAACTCGGAAAGAACCCAAACCCTCAGGAGTGCCTCCACACTGCAGACCCACTACCAAGCTGAGGAGGTAGGTGCCTTGTGCGTCCAAGAGGAGGGGGTGGATATCTACTGGAACATACTGATCACTCGATGCTCCCCCGCTTACATCTCCGCACAAAGAAACTAGCTATTTGGATAACACTTTGAAGCGGAAGGAGGCACAAGACCCCTCCAATGTGCCGCTCTGCACAGCGCCACCCCCGGCAACTGCAAGACCCACGTCGGCCCCCTCTCTGGACTTCACCTCAGCGGGCTTGGAGGGAGCCTGGGACAGGGAGGTCCTTGCCACGGAGCATGGACAGACTTTAATTTGTCCACTGCCACTCAAACCCTGTCTGCCTCAATCTTTCTGCCTGTAAACCGGATGCCACCTATAATCCACCTATCGATTCCATCTGCATGTGGGAAAACACCAGCGTCCCCAGTCGCTCTAGGGTGCCCCCAAGCATCGACACCAGTATGGGGACCAAACCCCCCCCCCTGTTGGGTGGATCAGGTGGGGGATCTGGCCAACACCAACCAGACCAGAGAGCCGACTAGCTCGGGTGAAAATTGCAACCACTTACAGGAGCCTGACCACTTTGTACCCCAAGGCGCCGTGAATTCGGGCGCAACCGTGGGGTCTTTATTGACAGTTCATCAAAGGCCACAGCTGCAGGGTTACAGACCAACGAAGCCGACACAATTGAAACGGTGCTGTCCTCGGGAGATCAGCACTTTTGCTTCACACCCGAAAGTACCTGACCCGCTTGTAATACCAACGGGGAAAAATATTGTGCAACGACCGGCCAACAACCTAAGCAGACAGCCCCAGACCAAATGGCGATGGAAAGGTGCCCCCACCTCTGGGAACAGGACTTGATAAATGGATTACCTGCCCCTCATTGAGGTCATCAACCTCTATAGGAAGGGATGTCAGGGAACTAACGGACGGTGAGCTGGTAGGAGTGGTGGTAGTTGACGCACGCACCTCGCCCGGGACAGCAACCATCTCAGCTGACCTGCAAATGGTGGTCAGTGCCCCTGCCCAAAAGAGACACTGCTCTGATCAGCCAACCTGACTCAGGATGGGCCTACAGCAAAGGTGCTGATACACTCTCCAGGTACTGGCCAGTGTCTCCCTACCTACAACCTATCCCAACCGAGTCTGGCTACCTAGGCCGGGATATTGACATTCTGACTAAAAAAGATTGATGCCCTTATAGCAGCTTCTAGATTGCCCAACCACGTCAAACATGGTGGGACGGTTTTAAGTCCAAAAACAACGCTAGAGCCTGAAGCATTGGAGCTAAGCAACCCTCTACCGGAAGCTTCCACAGCGAGAAGACCTTAACAATTGCTAACCCAAGAGGAAGAGCATCAAAGCACGCACTGATCAAAGTCCCAGCTGATTCCACCTGCTAACCTAAATATCTCGCATGGTGCCCAAGAAGACGGCTTACGGAGATCTGGCCCGAAAGGACAAGTCGGCACACCGACATTCAGGGAAGGATGTGTTCAGTCAGATGTCAGTAATAACAATAGCGTTGGCGCCTTTTACGAAGCTGTATGAGGATCTTAACGACTCCTTAAAAATCAGACTACCTTACTGACGATGCTCCACACTAAAATCTACTTGGAGGGCTTTGTTGTGGCATATGACAAAATGAGAATTGAGAGACCACTGGATCCTCTGAGTGCCCCCCAGTGGAAAGAAATTAAAGGGGGCAGTAAGCCTACGGGTTAGTACACCGCTACTGACGATGGCCGTCAAGAAGCACCAGCCGTGTGTGTTAGGCCCGCCCAGGCCTTTCACCTTCAACGAGACGCCTGCTGCAAGAGCAAGGTTGCTTGACAGGAGCAGAGACACAGGGCAAAGGATTGGTCCTCACCTCGGCCCCAAAGCTACCTCACAATCAAACGGCAGATCTAAAGGTGATGAACAAGGAAAAATCCCAGTTAAAAGCCTTTGCAGTATTCGGGAAACGTATACCAACGCCATCAACACAAAGGAAGGCATACAGGAACTTGAGAAAGTTCATGATGGTACATGCTAAAGACACCAGATTTTTCTGAGGAAAGTCACCCTTCCCACCGGCGTAGCTAGTCTAGCCAGAAAGCTGCAGGACGACCCAAGTAACTTCCGTTCAGACTCTCCTTTGGAGTGCGATCGAGACAAGAGTCTCAACGAGGAGGACTAAGCTATTTTACTAGATCTCACTATCCACTCGGTTGACTCAGAAAGCAGAATTACATACATTGATGAACAAGAGGCTCTTGATCTGGCCCCCCCTCACCATCAGTGGCCTCAGGAATAATGTGTAAGATCACCACGGCGCCCACACAATAATTCTTGACACTAGCCGAGAAGAGAGAGGGGCAATCGGGGAAACGCGCCATGACCACTGACACAGGGGTCTCTGAGGTGGGCCTTAAGGGAAGCATGAGCAGCCAATCCGAAATCACTGGTCCCTCTCCATCTGGACTGGCAAAGGTGGACAGAGCGCTGATCACACCTCTTCTAGGACCGGCTAGTTTTTTCAAAGAACCAACTCAAAAAGCTCATCATAGCCCAGCCACCCTGGGACCCAGAAACGTACCTTCAATCAATGTACTAGCTGGCGGTCCTTCCCAGTCTTCAGAGCGACAACATAACTCCAAGAGTCTTGTGTTGTCTCAGATTGGACAGGGTGGTTGACCAAGGAAACAAGTGCATATTAAACAGATACAATGTGTTAAATCTTTGTCACAACATTCCACCCCTACGCCAAATTATATCTGATGATTTTATAATAGTCGAGTTTATCCAAGAAGACAGGCTGACCTGGTGGTTAAAAACCTGCTGATGGCCTCTGAAACCTCCTTTTTATCATTAGGCTTTGACCTTATGGAAATCAGAGGCCCTCCAAAGACGTTTAATTCCAAATTGACTGGTTCCGACCCACACAACAAAGTACTTGGTGGGAGGCTGAGGACGTTACCACACGCTGTCGAGGATCAGGATGAAGGCAGATTTGCCGACGATAAATGTTTCCACTCTGAGAACCACCTGACCAGACGCAAGCCCAAAGGCCCGCAGTTGTTGATCAGTAATCCAAATTTCACTCTTACCATAATTAGACCTTTGAATCTAATCCCTGTTAAAACAACCAAATGAATAGCTACAAAACCATTGGACCTGCCCATCTGTATAGCCAAAAGAGAGCCCATCGGATAGGCCCCCTCTCTCACTCATCTCTTGGAACACACACAGTTTCCTGATGAAGAGACTCCATGGACAGAGGCAGATTGTATATGCCTGCAAAATGTCTGGCTGACAAACTAACGAGCCCTGGACGGCTTTGAGAGCTTTTTAAATCCAGCAACTGCACTAGGCCATCCGACTATGGGCCTGCTGACTCTGATTGGGGCGGGTATGGATTTTGAGGTAACCAAATCTATCAACCACAGCCCCTATATTCAGCAAACCATTCTGAAAAATATAAAATGCTCACCAAAGGCCCGGACAGTAGGGGGTAGCCATCTATCTCTAAACATTTATTGGAAGCCAGTGAAGACCAGGACAAAGCAGATGCCCAATAACATTGGCAAAATCATAGATGAAGCGTACACACTGGAAAATTCCTCAATCATCATGTGTGGAGATTTAAACTCCCTGTGTGGGGCCGAGCAAGCTGTAGATTTGACCAGCATTAGTACAGGGGCCCACAAGTCCGCCCAGAGAGGCATAGAATGGTCACTCTTAATGAAGTCTTGTGATCTTCACCTCTTAAATGGCAACTTTGGAAAAAAAACAAGCTGCAACATCCAAAGTGGCAGCAGGTCGTGCCGTCCTCAGTAATAGATTACGTTTTTGTATAACGAGATCTCCATTGAGCTATTAACATCCTATGAAGTGATACCATCTTTGACGAGCAATCACAATCTGCTGAAAACGTGCTGGCGGAGAGAGAGGGTGCGGTCTGTCTACTGTATGCCAGCTCAAGTTGAGCCAACAAAAAACGGATCCAACTGAAGATGTCAAAACTGGATGTGGAAACACTGAGCCAGTCCCTGTTTAGAAAGCATGTCTAAACCCTCCTCTGACGGTTACCTAACAGTGGTCTATGTACCACTACTGGTCCCCTTCCAGGTTCTGAATGGAAACTGTGTGTGGAGGAAACTGGACCATCATTGCGCCCACGACAAGGAGGTGGCAGAAAAAAAAGAGCTTTAAGGAAAACAGTGACCACAGTAAAACGATCACAACCAACCTCAGCGGGGGCAACTATCATTTGCCTAAAGAAATCCTTCAAAAACTGGATAAGAGGCCAAAGGAAAGAGGTGCTTCTGAGAGACACTCAAAGGAGCTTGCGAGCTATAAAGGAAAAAAATGCACACACTATCTAGTCTATAATAAATTCAACAGGACCTGGTATAAACTCCAGAATTATAAACTGAGTTGCAGAAGGTTCCTCAGTCACCTTCTTTGCAACTCTCTTTTCAGAAAGCCATAGAACGCAAGAAGCCACCTACCTTTGCCCAATTTGGATCATGGACTATGAGGCAGCCGATCTAATTGGCCTAATAACTCACTCAAAGTCCAATCGGGCGCCGGGTCCAGACGGTCTTTCAAATGTAATGCTAAAAAAAAAAAACATAACAATGGTAGCAGATTCTGTACCAAATTCTGAAAGGGCTATTACTCTCAAGAAGTATACTGAATTATTGGTGGGAGGCAACAGTAGTTCCAATCTATAAGAGTGGAGATCGCAGCGACCCTATCAACTACTGCCCAATTGCACTACTTGACGTGCTGGGGAAACTTTATGCCACCCTTCTTCTCCGCAGGCTGACCAAGTGGTCGATGGCTGAAGGCCGACAAGACCCCTTTCAAGCTGGCTTTGCTAGAGGCCTGAGAACCTTCCCTCCCACACCCCAATTTTCTTTTTGTCTTTATTGATGTGCAGAGCCTAAGAACAAAACCAGAAGGCTTACATCGCTTTTGTCGACCTATCAAGAGCTTTCGACGGAATCAACAGGAGCAGGCTATGGAACACACTTCTGTCATGGAGCTGCCCACTGGACTTGGGCGACCAGATAAAATTCCTACATTCAAACTCATCTTGCAGAATTCGGCTGAATGCTGAAGTTTGAAGATCTTGATCGACCGAGGAGTAAAACAGGTGTGCTCCTTGGCACCGGCACTATTCAATCTATATATTTCAGATCTGGCTGTCTCCATGATTAACATTGGGTGCTTCCCAACAAGAATTGGAGGAGTCGAGGTAAATATGCTCCTGTATATAGGTGACTTGGCTTTGATTGATTCAACGCCAATTGGCCTACACAGGCAACTGAACAATTTTGATCGACTTCATCAAGTTAAATGACCTACAAATAAACCTAGGGAAAACCAAAATCCCTGTCATGCAGAAAAATGGAGGGAAACGTAACACCATTTACATGGCCCATAGGGAGTACGAAAATTGCAGTCGTCGACATCTTCAAATTTCTGAGTCCCAATTTTCAAAAATCAGACTCAATCTAAAACGACTCGTCCTGAAACAAAAAATGTGCGCCTTGGCAAATCAAGGCAAAATCCTGAAGCATAGATTCTGTGGCTTCTCTCTAACTCCCCTGATTGAATTTTATAAAGCAAAATTGGTGCCTACAGTGACGTATGGGATAGACACTCTGCTAACTATTCCAGAGACTCAGTGGACGTTATTAGAGGGGCGCTTTTGAAAAAAAGTGCTGGGTCTTCCGAAGTCGCCTCCAATCCAGATTATCAGAAGAGAGATGGGGCTGATCCCCCTGAAGGAAGCGGTAGACTGGAAAATGTTGAATTTGTTTGGGAAGTACTTGGAACCCAACTCCCCGCAGATTTTTAGGCTAATAAAAAACGAAATACTGTCAAGAAACAATAAGGTGGGGACTTTGTGGGACCAGTCCCATAGATCAATACTAGAAGACCAGGGGTCCTCGCTGGAAGAACTGTTAACTAATCCAGCAAATGTAAAGAAAATATAATGGGCAAGAGACTGGATCACGACCTGTGAGGAAGCCAACAAACTGAAATTATTCCGCCAGCTAGCACATGAAACAAGAGCGTATGGCCACACTCCAGAATACATCAGAACTTTCCCAGACCGTTACTTTAGAGCTCAGATGATGAGGATTAGATTCAATTTGTACCCGACAGTGGACATCATTTTGGCAAGAGCGGGACGCAGTTCGGAACCTCCACAGTGTAGGTTCTGTAAGGAACCATGTGTTAGTGAAAATCTCTTGCATCTCTGTACTCTATGTCCTGGTCTAACAGAACTGAGATCCATATACTTCACAAAAATTGTGGAATCCGCCTGTTCCCTCCTGGCCGAAAATTGCCTAATTTGTATACCACGTTGTTAGGTAAGATTTTCATATTTGTGATGCATCTTTCTGACCTGTCAACCCCAAAACGTTTTGCTGGACTTATTATTTGTCCTTATTCCTAGTCTTTTACTCTTTTTATGGGTGACCTTTTTATGTCACTCCATAGTGTATGTGTGGATTTATAGTTCCCTTTAGCTTTTGGGCTGTATGTAATTTACTATGGCATCATACAGCATCTTATGCGCAGTGTTGTTGGTGTGCCTTTGGGCTTCCGTTTTTAATTTATCATGATGTCTTGGGTGAACTACTGTTCCCCCAAGAGTAAAGTGGGATTCCCATCCCCTTTACATTTTGTATAGTGAGCCAGCACACCCCACCCTACGTGAAGTGCTGTGGAGATACAATGTATCCCCTTTCTCACTGTACTGGTAACATTTGTGTTAAATTGAATGGCTGGTGGCAGTGAAACTACTTTTATGACTTGTAGTCATTCTTATTCACAGGCTGTCTAATCAGCCGTGGTAATGCATAGGAGGATCACCATTCTGCTAGAATCATGGGCTCCTTCTTACTTCACCATTTTAAGTATCGTTGTTGCTTCTTGGGTCTTCTGCCGTCTTAGGCAGGAAAGATCCTGGTTGAAGTTTTGTCTTCGGCAGGAACCCTTTTTGTTTCCCATCAAGGCTCCAGAGTGTCTGTGAATGCAGGAAGTGAGGGAGGAGTCTAAAACTCAGCAGCCCTTTGTCTTCCCGCTCGCCTGAAAGGAGCCAGTTTCTACTGGGGAGCTGGCTGTCTTGATTGGACTGCCAGCCGTCCCTTTCTGTAAACTGCAGGGAGAGTTTGCAGATGTTTTGCTGTGGTTCCTGTATGAAAGACCGATTCTGAAAACTGCTGACAAGTTGACCACTGGAACCAAATCTGAAGATGAAGAAAAGACGTCAGTAACAAATTTCAGCAACCTCTGAGCCTGCTGTGTAACCGGAGCCTGTTTGAACCCTTCCGTCCAAGTGTCCTGGGGGTCCTGAAACAGTGACTCCTACCAAGAGTTTGGTGAGACCCACTAGTCTCAAGAAGATCTGCATTTCGAGCCATCCTTCGACGTGCTGCGACATTGCTGGGCTGCAAACTGCCAATACACAGGGACCTCGAGCCAGTGTGCAGTGCTTGGTTTTCCGAAGTCCGATTCCAGCTAAACGTTGGTGGACTCCTGCTGGACCTCCACAGAGATCATTCGAGGCCTCACCAGAGTGCTGGTCCAGATTAGTGAAGAGAATCCAACCAGCGATATTAGTTCTTCATCAGGTACCTGTAAAAGGGTGCCAACTCTGTAGAGCCGCTAGATGCCTTGAAGAATCCTTTGTCAGAAGCTTCCCATGTCAAGTGCTGATGCCAGTTTCTCTTCAGTGTCTGTTTCTTCAATCTCCCGATCAAGATTCCAGGGTCCAGGTCCTGTGCTGCTGCTTCGGGAAGACGACCATCTCCAAGTTCTTTGCTGAGGTACTGTGTTGGCTTGGGTAATATTTACCTAAAGTCTTGTGTCGATCATGTGTGCCTGAGTGGGTGATTCGTGTGGTTGGGAGTTTGCCCACACCATTCACCCAGGCCTAATGCTGGAATGTATATACCGAGCCTTCTGTGAAGTCCCTGAACACTTTCAACCTACTATGAAGATGTTTGAAGAGAATATCCTCTAGATCACCGACTTTCCTGCAACTGAACCCTATCCTGACTTGCGTACAGCTGGCTCCTAGACCACTAAGAATCCCCTTCTGCCACTGAGAACTCATGCTCTACAAAAGGAAAGGCCTTCAAAAGATAAGGCTTCTGTCTTAAAAGCATAACAAGTGTGAAAACTGCTTACTTGCTAAAGAAATTAGTGTTGTAGCGCTGTAATAGAATAAGTTGCAAAGCGTTTTAAAGTTATTACTTGCCTATAAGTTGCTTATTGCTCCTTCAAAACATATACAAGTTGGGTTACTTACTTTGAAATAGTGTTTCACTCGTCTTAAAAGTAATTATGTCGGTACTGTTTTATTATTCTGAAAAGGAATGAGCGTAAAAGCTTACCAATGGGGTTTATGTACTTTGAATAGCAGATTTCTCTTCTTAAAGTGTGCCATTGGGTTTTGCTTCCCCCGATTTGTTTAGTGCATATCTAAAACGGCCTTTGTGTTCCTACTTGTCCTAGAGTTGCATACTGCCCCTCTGAAAAGTATATGGGTCCTTACTGACCCTGACCGCTGTTTGCCTTTCTTAAAAGTATGTTAGAGGTTCTTCCTTATTTTAGAATTGGAGCCTACACTTCTAAAAAGTAGCATTGGTTAAACTCTATTCATTTAATAGTTTAGATATCAATAGGTTATACTGACCTAGAATAGCGTCTTGGGTTATACTTTCCCTGAATTTCTTTATTGCAATTCTAATATGGTTAACTAGGTTCTTACTTGTCAATGAGTAGCTGAATGGCTGAAATGTATAGGAGTTATATTACTATCTCTAAACCGTGTTCATAAAAGTAACTCTGGTAGTGTAACTGTATCCATTCCTAACAGAAAAAGGTTACACATGTTGTAAGATACATACTTGTAACAAGTGTTGGTATAACTAAGTGATTCTGAAGGTGAATAACACTGTATGTTATTTCACTTATAAAGCGCACAACAGCCCTGGGGCATCACTGCGATGTTACAACCAGTTACATACAGTTAATGACAATGAGGCGAAGTACAAATATTTATGAATGCACCTTCAAACTCTGGGTGGTGGCTGTCCTGTCAGGACAGCCAGCCTCCCAGTTGGAACTGGTTCCAGAACGGCACAGCAGAAGACCAAGGACAAGAGAGTTCTGGACTCCTTCCCCATTTCCTGTCCTCACAGACACGTGGGCGCCTTGGTGGGGTTCACAAAAGGATCCTGCTGAAGACAAAAGTCAAACTAGAACCTCCTCCACTCTGTACAGCAGTAGAAGTAGCAAGAAAAGACAAGCCATCTTGAATTGGCAAAAATAGAACACGATAACCAATTTTGGCTAAATGGTGACCCTTCTGTGCACTACAGTGGCCGTAGAGTAAAAATTACACACACGTAGGAGGGATAAATCCCCCGCCACGAGCCATTTAGTTTAGCTTGTCACTGTAACCAAACAGTTACAGGAGCAGTGAGAAAGGAGATACTGTGTAGCCCCTCAGCACTCCACATAAGGTGGGGTGTGCTGATCTCACAATAGGAAAAGATGAGAAGGTTAAAAATATCCCCCTATAACAGAAAATAAAAAGGGAAGCCCAAAGTGCTTCCAGAAATGCTGCACAGAGAGTGCTGTGTGATGCAAACGTCAAAGACAGATGAAATAAAACTTGGAGGAAAACATAACTCAAAGAAAAAGTTATAAAAAGAAATACAAAAGTATGCCAAAGATAGGGTAAAAGAATGAGTGTGTGTGGAAATAGTTTCCCACTCACTCAGCGGAACAGCCCAAAAATCCAGTAGCCCAGCAAAAAAGTGCTGGGGCACTCACATGTGGAGGAAATTGTGCATACAAATGAAAATCTACCCTAACAGGAAGCAATAGTTTGAAGATATGGTCCGACCAGGGACATGGTGACACTATTGGCTGACTAATTTGAATATTGAATGCCCCAATCGAATATGTTGGCCTTTATGTGAGTGGCCTATATATATATACTTGCTAGTTGACACCAATTACTTTAGAGATGAGTCTACCATTGAAGCAAGGTGATCCGCTTCATCAAAAAAACACAAATGAAATCCTTCCATCAAGATGAATTTAGATGTGGGTTTCAGTAAGGGTAGCGCCACATTGATCAGTTGATTTGGGAACTCCGGCATGGGCGTAGATGGTTGATATAATAGCGCCAAATTAATTGTGGCATTAGGCTCCGTACGGACCTTAATGTGAATGGTTTCACAACCAACTGGACCCTAAATTTATTTCTACTTCCCATATATTTGTCTGATCTACTGATAAAACTCCACCTCCTTTCCTGTTGGGTCTATCAACACAATGCAAGTCAAATCCCAGTGCAATGGCTAAAGACGTTAAGGGCTAGCTGCTTTATACAACCAGGTCTCTGTAATAGCCCAAATATCAATTTTGTTTAAGATGATCTGGTTCGGGCACATGTTTTAGCAATGAACATGCATTCAAAAGCAGGAATTTGATCTGATTTAGCCTCTGGTTTTTCACATTAGCCTGCAGACTGAGCATGTTGTCAATAATATAAGTGTATCTGTGACCAGTCTATTTCGAATGGGGGTGTCTAGTTCCTGTACAACAGTAGAGGGTAGCAAATCCCCTTTCAAATACAAGGAGGCGTTCTCACTCGAAATAGCACAAACAGATTTAGAGATGAGGCAAACCGACTCATTGCCAGGGGTGTTAGGGGGGGGCCTAAGGGGGCTATAGCCCCTGATCTTTTGGTTGTAGCCCCGGATAGGAGCTCAGGAGCTACAGCCAAAAGACTAGCTAGCCCCCAGTCCCAACAGTTCTGACATCAGCTTAGCTCCGGGTCTTTTCCAGACCTAGCAACTCCCCTGCTCATTGCCATTCCCACATGTGATAGGGGAGGTTCTGTTGTTACTTGACTGACCATCACTGACCATCTCGCTAATAACAGGGGAGTAGGTAGTCTCCAGGGTCTTTACTGCTGGAAAGCTCAGCTCAACCTCATCTGAGGATGTA
The DNA here is from genome assembly GCF_040938575.1 of Ambystoma mexicanum. Classification (NCBI taxonomy): domain Eukaryota; kingdom Metazoa; phylum Chordata; class Amphibia; order Caudata; family Ambystomatidae; genus Ambystoma; species Ambystoma mexicanum. The sequence continues at coordinate 1,305,786,353 of NC_090922.1, forward strand.
GAGGATAAATGATCTTCCGCCATACCCAATGAACTGTGCTGTAGCACCTTGAGGCATGTTTTGCGCTAGATGGAATTGCCATGCAAAATACTTCGGACCCAATAACCGGACAGACTCAAAGGAAATGGTAAAATACTGCTTTAATCTCAAGAAGTAAAGCAGGGTGAATATACACTCACCCACTCTACTCATGCAGGATCACTATGTCTTGTAATTCGTTTTTAGTTTATATAATGCTAGATGTGTCATCTATGACGTCATCCTATGTGGCAAACAGTAAAAACCTATGGAGGGGTGGGATTGGATTAGGGGAATCCTCTCTACCTATAGAAAATGTACGTGTTAGTTTCTCATTGGTAGTCTCTTATCTGTGAGACACACCCTGAGCTATTTATCAACACGTGGTATAAGGCACTCATAGCAGAAAATGTGGCAGCGGAATAATACTTTGCAATGTAAAAGTGCAAGGCAGGCTTTTCTAATTGGTTGGCAACCCAAATCCAACCTTGGTCATTCGGCTTGCTAGCAGCATGTACATAGAAATGAAACCCAGGTGGTTGGAGATAAATTAGTTCTTCCTTGGTTTCCCAATTGGGCCATCCTCTTTCATCGGTAGGCCTCATGCCAGTGTCTTCTATTTGAAGGTTGACCTTGTGAGTCTGCACCGTCTCGGGACATCAGAGGGAGTGTAGGTACACCACTATCTCAGCCTCAGGCCTAATGAATAGCCCTGGTTTGTGGGCTCTTAATCACATATTGTAAGACCATGACTTTGTCCATATGAACTGTGCTTTTATTCTTATTTGATTCAACTTTAGTTGGGTGCAGTTCTTCTTTTGTCCTTTAGAGGCTTGCTCGCTCCATCCCATATTGACTTTGTATGCCCTTTAATCATTAATATTTGGCATCAGTAAATGTTTGTGTTCCTCCTAATCTTTAGAAAATATGTCCTTGCACATGGTCTACATGTTAACTCCCTTTCTGCTATTTCTTCATCTCTCGAAATGGCATCCTTGGTTCAACGCCATTGTACTCTTCTATTTTGCAAGGAAAACAGTTTCTGCATCGTCTTTGCAGGTTTAAGATCATAGGCTTGTGATGTAACTCTGTTGATTGACCTGGGCCGTCGTCCATCTTGTTCTGACCTGTTGTCCATCTTGTTCTGATGGTAGCCCTAAACGTTGAATATATACCTCCCCTAAGCAAGCTTCTATGCATTCTTTCTACCTTGCGTTTCAAATGATTTACAGTTATTGACCAGAGGGCCACTCATTTCTTTATATATACGTAATTACTGCATCATGAAGTATATGGTTCTATTACTGCCTCAGTTACATCGGTTATTCTTATGTATTTTCATATCGTTTCAACATGGGATCATATATCTTCTTTCAGACACTTTTGCTGTCCTAAACCGTTATTTTAACGTACATTCATGTCGTACATCATTTTATTCATGGTAGCTTCTCAACAAGTTGGCAAGCAACATCCCTCTTGATAAGTTTCTTCCATTGTTTCACTGTGAGGGTATCTTCTGAATGGCTGCCTGAGTGCCTATTTCTTTTTTATACAGTCGACATGGGTTTCCATTTATTGCTCCTCGTATGTTATTCCAATAAGGTGCGAGTGAAGGGGTGTTGACTATGGAGAATACGTCTACATTCTCCTCTCTGGCCGCATTCTTGACCAGACTCTTCGCCTCCTCTTTTTCAATTCCTGCTACATCTTCAATCATCTCAATATATTTTCTTTTCTTCAGAACCCATATTTTTGTCACCCCCCTCAGGTGATCCGCATTCTTTGTGTTCATCCACACTCCAGGTCATCAGTCGACAATCTCCTGCTGGAGCACAAAATATCCATCATCCCACATATTTTTTCGATCCTGGTGATAATGGAACTTTGTTCCTGCAGGTGCAAGAGAACTATTCTTTATATTTTCTTGGGTACCTTCTTCTGTTTGCATCTGTTCTCCAGTATGTTTGTTAATGTCAATCATTAATTTCATTCCAATAGCTTTATTGGCTGTTTTCTGACACTGTCCCAACATGATCCATTATGCAGAATCACAACATTACTAATAGTAATATTGCTCCAAGTAGTTTGACAACCAAGATGGAATCCATCCAATCAATGATGAAAACCAATCATCTCCTGCTGTTTTGTCAGTTTCATCTTCCATCTGTGTATGCAAGGTTGTGAGCATCATAATTGCTTCTGTCAATGTCCCATTTTCTCCATCATGAGCTGGTCTGAATGTACAGCAAGAAGGTCTGACCTTGGCACACACACCTCCTTCCATTGCTATTATCAGATCCAGAACATAAGTGTTCTGGAGAGTCATCAGCCTGATGGCTTTTAATTCTTGCATTATGGCTTTGAATCCTTTTATTGTTGCATTGATCGTCTGCAACAATTCCCATCTTGTAATCTAGAGCCACTTGGCATTTACTGCCATTTGAAGTCCTGGTATGAATAAAGATGTCATTAGCATAGCGGTTTTGCTGAATAGTTTATATTCATCCAGAATTTCGGCGTAATCCTCTATGGACTTTGATGAGAAATAATTATCTCTTTTAAATCGACGATGAAGTGATCTCTTCTTTCTATTATATTCGTTCATTTTTCAGAACTCTTCAATATGGAGGTCACTTTGGGGAATCACTAGTGCTGGGACATGTACATTTACTATGGAACACACTCCTCCCCAATCCTTAGGCAACTGCATGTAGGTTCTGGATCCACAAGCCCAATATCAATCCTTTAGAACTGCAGTTCATCCATTAATTCCTGGTACTTCAATTATTTCTCCACACCCTTTGTTTTTCCCAACATAGACAATGCCATCATTCTTGAAGCAGGTTGTCACATTCTTCACTTGTAATATATGTACTGGTCCTACTTCGTTCTCAACCCAGGATAATAGTCTTGCATGCTTGCCCCATTATTCTAGGCATTCGTCATTCACCTTCTGCACCTCATGCATTCCTGCTTTTTTCAATAAGTGTGCAGGGCATGATATTAAATCTTCCCATCCAATACTGGTTGCAACACACCCATACACCAACAGATGTGTCCTTTCCCAACATCTTGGTTCTCCTGATTTTTCAGTCATATCCAAGCAATTCATTCCCTTTATACCAACAACTTGAATCTTCTCTCCAAATTGGGATGGATGCATACGTTTTTTTTTTTTTTTGTCCCTCCTAATCCACTTTCTATCCTCTGTCTTTACATATGTGTCTTCGTAGGGAAATGTTGGTCTTGATTGCCATCTTAGAGATGCCCACTTCCCTTCATATTGGCCTCTTGTAGTGTAGGCATACGGTATTAAAGAACAGATATAACGACTTTCTTCTGATGTTCTCTCTCCCACCTCGTTCATGTGCTGGTACTATAAATGACTTGCTAAATGAGCCGACATATCTAGATAGGAATTAATACTTTCATTATCTTCTTCGGCATCTCTTTTCATTCGGGAAAAATGGTTTTTTAACATCAGAACATAATGGGGTTTATGGTCTTTTAATATGGATAATGCGTCTAATGGGACTGGTAGGGGAGGTTTTATTTCCAACTTTTTCTCTGCTTATAATATTTGTAAGTGCCAATGTTATAAGGAGAATGGGCAAGATCAAAATACCACGATACATTCAACAAATTAGTCTTTGTTTAGTACATCTTTTTCTTGGAGCTACAGTTCTTACTTCTTGAAACATTTTCATTGTCGCCACCTTATTTTTACTTTGTTAGTTTGTATCGTTTTAACTGTTATAAATGTATAACCAGAAATGTTAAAAATTTGCCAAAACAATTCTTAACACAATGATGCCATTTTTCATATCCCTGAAAAAGGTCACTATATTCCTATTCCTTCTTATTAATGCTCGGTAAAACTAAAGTATATAAGAGAAAACAGCAAGTAAGAATGTATAGATAATTGGCAACATAGAAACTTAAATATTGGGTGCCCTCTTTGATTATTGCAAAGTTTTATCTATTCCAGTTCTAGAGACTATATTTCAATATTATTGTAGCTGAATAAGTCCATAAGTCAATTCTAATCTAAACATGTTTTGCTTTCTTTATCCAAATATTTATTCACCGATCTTGTGGTCATCCTTTGCTGTCCTTCTCTTGCTTCACTGTGAAGACTTGCTTCACTGGAAATGCTTGTTTCATTGAGGGCACTTGCTTAGCTGGAAACAGGTGCAGGAGAGGTCAATGTTGCTTCACCTTTACACAATTTGATATTGTGAAGGTGGCTCCAAGCCCGCCTTTCTTTCAATTTAGCCGCGTATGTCCTCCACCTCAAATGGGCCTTCAAATCGAGGGGTACTCCAAGTGTGTACACATTTGCTTACTAACACTTGGCCCCTATATATAATGGTAGTGCCTTTAATGTGTTTCCCAAATTGTTAAGCTGATTGTCCTCCTTGTTTACATTTCACCCCTCCTGTTGGCTCTTGATCAGTTGAGAAATAAAAGAAATACTTTGAGTCAAAGTTTTTAAATAGTCACACATTTCATTGCCTAGTGCCCTTGCTACACTGTGGGCGTCTGTATTTGCCCTTGTTGGGGGGTAAGTGGAGGAGTCCTCATCGACGTCCAGTCACCAACTCATGGGGTGTTAAATGGTGATCTGAACCAGGTTGATTCCTTAATGCATATAATGCAAGAGGTATTTTTTGTATTTGTATTTTTTTTGTATTTTTATTGTATTTTATATAGCGGTTTAAGTCAAAGCGCTTCAGAGTTACAGAACATGGTACAAAAAATTATGAAAAATAGTCAGAACATCAATTGTTCAATTCTTAATGGTAGCAGGCAATCGGGGACTTTGAAGAAGATGGGTTGTTAAGGAAAGATGTAAGAGAGAATAGTCAGTAATAGAGTGAATAGAGAGTGCAAGAACATTCCAAAGAAGAGGAGCGAGAAGCTGAAAAGATCGAAACCGGGACTGAGCACATGGAGGACGAGGAACACTCGGTGTAAAGAGAGAAGAGGAGCGAAGGGAACGAGATGGAGAGTAAAAAGATACAAGTATAACAAGGTAGTCAAGTGTCAGGTGATAGAGGGGTTTAAAGACAAGACAGAGAAAATTAAATTTAAGTTCAGAATAAAAGGTAAGCCAGTCGAGTGAGGCCAGGGAGGAAGAAATAGAGTCTCTATAGGAGAGAAGACACAGAAGATGAACAGAAGAATTGTAAATAGATTTCAAGAGAGCAAGACGGGAAGACAGAAGACCAAAGAGAGTAGTAGAAAAGGCGTGAGAAAATAAGTGAAGAAATTAGTAGTTTGGTGGCTTGAAAAGTGAGAAAAGGCCAAACGAATATTATAGAGATGAAAATGGCAAGAGCGACAAGTGAGAGAGATATGGTGAGAAAAGTTAATATTGGAGTCAAAGTAAAGAACAAGGTTACGAGCTGTGGAAGAGATAGAATGATTTGAAGGAGGAAAGGATAGGAACGGAGGTGGGAGAGGTGGAGACAGAGTGTTAGGAGGGAAGAATAGAACCTCAGTCTTTCCTGCATTTAAGGTGAGGAAATGAGATGCCATCCAGACCTTGATAGCAGAAATACAAATGGTAAGAGTATGGTGGATCTCTGATGTGAAAGAAGAGAAGGAAACAGAGAGTTGAATGTCGTCCGCATGAAAGTGATGTGAAAGACCAAACAAAGAAATTATAGCTGCGACTTGAGAGGTATGGAGAGAGAGAAAAGAACTGACCCAGGACTGATCTTTGGGGACCACTGTGCTCAAGGGAAAGAGGTGAGGAGGTGTTGACCAGCCCAAGAGACGGAGAAAGTTCTATTAGACAAATAGGAAGATATCAGCAAAGGACAGAACCCCTAAGACCAAAGGAAGAGAGAATCCAAGAGCAAAGAATGATGGCCGGTATCAAATGCAGCAGATAAGTCAAGAAGAATAAGAAAATAGGAGTGTTTGGAGTAGCGGGCTGTGAGAAGAGAATTGAGTACAAGGGTTAAGGTGGTTTCAGTGGAGTGAAGGGGACGAAAGCTGGACTGAAAACGAGGGAGAAGAGATAGGTCAGTGACAAAGGAAGAAACCCGAGAATACACAAGCCGTTGTAAAGATGAGTTTCTGAACTCTGACCTCGTGGGCAGAAGTTCAGAAGGCCAGCCTAGTTTCTTGGAACAGGGCAACCTCTGGACAAGTCAGACCAATCAAGGTAGCTATGGCGGCGGTCAAGACTAAGTCTCAGGAGGGGTGAGGGTGACTGAAAGACCTCAATGAGCAAACAGAGCAAGGATACTTACAAATTACTCCCAGACAGGAGTTATTTCAAAAATATAAACACATTTATTACAAGGCCTTTGTAACTCAGACCATAGCAAAAGAAACACAGCAATACTAAGTAAACCAACACAAAACAATCAATACAATATATATACAAGACCATTGAGGTCTAAAGGGTTAAATGCATGAAATATGTCGACAACCTAGATGGGAAGAAAACAGGCAGTGCAGGTAGTCTTTAGGCCCCTTCGACATCAGCAACACACCTAACTAAGAGGCAGTCCAAGCCCTAAGAAGAGAGGAGCCTTGTGCTCAAACGTACATGCAATGCAAGTGCATGAGGTTGTTCCAATGGGCAAAACAGGGTCTCTTCAGGGGCCACCAGTAGCTCAGGAAGGTGGATGAGGTGATGAAGAATAAGTTCCCACTATTCAGGGAGGCCCTCCACTTGAAGGCTAGTACGCACTAGCAGTGGAAAGGAGACGGACCCTCAGGGGCCACTCGTGCATAAAAAGGGGCCCTGGTGCTAGGTGTCACCGATTAGTGTTAGAAGTACTCACCGGTCCCAGGTGCTCTCGGATCCAAACTTGGCAAGTTCAGTCCACTTCGCTTGCAGGTTCGAATGCGACAAAAAGGACATCTCTGCGGCTTTCAGTTCCTGAGATACAGTGAGGATTCCCAAATGGGACAGTGGGGATTTCTCCGCTCCAGGTGGATGAATCGACCTGGTTTCACTGCAGCAGGCTTCAGGGGCAATAGGGTCACAAATGCAGCGCACTTGCAAGGGTTGTTGCCGCGGCAGGGCAACACTGTAACCGCGTATTTTCCAGTCCTGGTGCACTCGTCTCACTTCAGACCTGGGAACAGCAAGTGTACGAAATTCGGTGTGAGGGGGCCGTGGACACAGAGCTAGGAGTATACCAAGTTTTGAGGGCATCCTCAAAACGGCGGCAGTGACAGAGCAAAGCACCTGGGTAAGCTAGTCAGTCCACTGGTTGGCCCAGGGACACATCCGAGAAAGCTTACTTGCAGGTTTTGATGAAGGTGCTGAGAATAGTTGGTCCCACTATTCCAATGGGTCAAAGCGTCTTCGCAGACCTTCTAGGATGACCAGATGCAGAGGGGTCCCACGGGACTACAGTGGGCTCAGGGTGCCAAACCTTCCAGCGGGTCATTAGCGGTTCCTCGACTCAGCTTCGTAGTTTCAAGATACTTGGAGCCTATCCTTCATTCAGTGAGAACTCCAGAGATAGACATGGTATGGGTGTTTTTGGCCTCCTCTTATCCAAAGTTCCCTTCGTGCCAAAACAAAGAGGACCCAATGGGAGATGTGCTCACAAACACACACTCCATATGTGGACCAATCATGGTCCACGGTGGTCCCAGTCATTCAGGGCATTCCAGACTCTGCCACCCAGGATGTGTATTGGACTCAGACAGTCCAGCCCACATCCTGGTGGCACACACACAAGGCATGCAAAAGCCAGCGAAAGCATTGTTTCGCGGGAAAATGCACGACCAAATAAGGATGGACCCGGGTCTACTCGTCCTGGGGAAGGTGAAGGGGCAAGATGGCCAAAGGACAGGACAAAGAAACTCGTGGGATTGCCATTTTGGAGCCAGGCCACCTATTCGTGCCAAACGTGGTTAACATGGTTAATATGGCAGGAAAGGGTTAAAAATCATGCAAAACGATAGCTGCCACCAGCCCTGTCCATGACACATCTGCACATCTCACAAAAAGTCCATCGGGCGTTTCTAGGGCTTTGGAAAATGACTACAGACCCAAATACACTGTACTTGAAGGACAAAGTCTCCCAGTACTGACTGTTTTAAGGGCATGTGAGTTCCCCATTAAAGGTGAGCGAAAGCCCAGAGGAGTGCAGCTGAAGGTTGTGTTTCTCTGGCAAAGTCGGTTTATGGTGTCTAAACAGCAGCAAAATGTTTGGGGGTGTACACATGGAGGGAAAATTACATACAATTATGAAATCTTTCCTAACAGCCGTTCTAATAGTTTTGACAGATTGGGCAGAAGGGAAATAGGACAGAAGTTGGAAACAATCAAATAATTAGCAGTTGTTTTTTTCAGAATGGGAATGATAGTTGCACGCTTTAAGGCTGTAGGGAAAATAGAAGTAGAGAGACAGATATTAAAGAAAGAGATGAGATAAGGTATTAAAAGAGGATAAACCTTAGGAATAAGAGCAGATGGAATAGGATCGGTAGAAGTTGCTGTGGTATGAGCTTTAGCTAACAGAAGTAGCATATCGGATTGCGAAACTGGTGCAAAGCTTGAAATAAAAGCTGGTGGGGATGGGGGAAAAGGTGCTGCAGTTGAAGGGGGAGAGTTTAGAATATATTGATGCAGATAGTGAACTTTAGAAGAAAAGAAATGAGCAAAGTGAGATGCAGATAGGACAGAGTGAATAGAGTAATCTGGAGAAAGAGGAGTGAGAAGTCATGTTAATATTAGAAAATGACATCTAGGATGGGCAGATTGGGTATGGAGAAGGTCTGAAAAGTAAGCACATTTAGCAGTAGTAAGGCAATTATCGTAAAGGGCTTGATAGGAGAAGTAAGTAGAGTGATTAGATAGAGAGCAAATGACAGAGAAGGCGTCGCATGACACAAAGGTGGGATGAAAGCCAGGGTTGAGAAAGTTTACGGAAGGCTGAAAGGCAGACCGAGGATAGAGATGGTTGAGACCAGAAGAGAGAATATGATGAGAGGACAGATGCCGCTTAATCAGCACTGAGAGGAAAAGTTTGATAGGAGGGGAAGAGTATTGGTGCATGTGTCGTGAAACAGTGAAGAATTAAAACTGCGTTTATCACGCCAAAAGAAAGTCTTTCGTGAGATAGAAGAAAACGTGTTCAGAGGAATGGAAGACAGAAGTGATGCAGAGAGTAGATGGTGATCAGATAGACAGGTAAGGCATGTACAGAGGAGGCAGTAAAGGTGGAAAGAAAGATTAGATCTAGTGAAGAACAAGAAGTATGAGTAGGAGTAGGAAGAGATGACCGCATGTAAGAATCAAGAATAGAGAGAAACAGAGAGGCAGAGCGAGTAGAAGATAAATGGAGATTAAAGTCAGCTAGTAGTGCAAGAGGAGTAAGCCTAGGTAGAATGTGAGAAAGAAGATCAATATCATCACAAAAGGAGCCAGGTGGGCCAGGAGGACGATAGATAATAATAAGAGAAATAGCATGAGGAGTGGTAAAGATTTTATCTTTGAATACAAAAGCGGAATAAACTGGTATAGGATAGGGACAGGTGAAGGAATATAAGAGTAGGATGAACGGTAGCGTATGATAATGCCCCACTGTGACTGCTGGCTCTGGGAACATGGGGAAAAAGAGGAAAGAGAAGAAGAGAAGCAGCAACTGTAGTGCTATGAGGTTTCGATAATACATAGGAAATGTAAAAATGTAAACGTAGTCTTCAGAAAAGTTCCAGTACTGCAGTTGTTTTGTTACATAGGGACCTGCCGTTCCAGAGGCCTAGGTCAATAGTAGTTGAGATATTGGTAGTCAATGGGTAAATTAGATTAGGATTAGGGCAGGTAAATACAGAGTTAACGTCTGGTTGAGAGCCATCAGAAGATACATTGGGTAAAGTTATGGACATGAAAATTCAAATGCAAACCAATACCTTTATGGTAGTCCTGGTACTGTGGCAATGTGGACGGAAGAAGATAGCAGAATAGCATGGCCTAGCCACGGACAGCTGCAGACAGAGGAAGGCAATGAGCCATCCTTTCTTTAGTGTTAACTTTAGCTTTGCCATCCTTCCCTTCAAAAGCCCATTTAATCACTCACATATCCAGTTCACTTGTGGGCGATGTACCAAAGCAAACTTATGCTTAATGCTCAATAGTGAGACTATATTTTCAAAAAGTTAATTCACAAAATGTGGTTCATCGTCGAATCGCAAAACTTTACACACACCCCATCTTGGGAAAACCTCACAAATCAAAAACCTTGCGGCACATGCAGCATCAGGATGCGCGCCTGGTCCTGCCTCAATCCATCTAGAAAAGGGAAAAACTACAACTATCATGTATCTATGGCCGTTACATGTTTGCAACATATGTTAGTGCGCAATATAAATATCCTTTAACATTATCACCACCTGAGTGGTCCCCTGTCTATGTGCAAATGTTAGAAGGGGCCATTTGGTCTGTGGATTACTCCTCTCACCATTCGCAGGACGTGCCCTGCTGTACAGTTTTGCCACACAACACAACTTACAATGAACTGTGCCACATGCTCATTGAGGTTCAGTATGAACCAGTCTTCTGCTATAGTAGCAGCTAGGCTCTCTCGAGTCACATTTGTGGGATAGTGGAGCTGCTCCAATGCTACTCTCAATAAAGCAAGAGGCATACCAGGCTTTCCTTTGCTATCCTGCCTCCAAATTGCCTCAGTTGGGGATAAAGAACACCCCCCATTTTTCCATAACTCCTTTTCTTCCTGAGATGCTCGTCCTTATATCTCAATTAACTGTACAATGGACATCCTATTAAATCCTTCTTGAATCTTTTAACTCACCTTCATACATAGTTGAGTAATATGCAGCACGTTTGGCATCTGTCTGCGGCTTCGTTCCCGCAAGAGATCAAGTCTGTTCTTTTTTAATGTGCTGCGCATTTTACAATGGCTATAGTTGCTGGAAAGCTTAAGGCTTCAATGAGTTTGTCTAATAGCCCTGCATGTTGCACTGGAGTACCGTCTGCATGGAGGAAGCCCCTCCTCTTTTAATGTACTAGACCTGCATGTACTCTTGACGTACATAGGCAGAGTCAGAGTACAACGTCACTTCCTCCTCCTCAAAGCTTTGCAACGTATCAATAAGCTCAGCTAATTCTGCAGCCTGCGCTGAATAGGTTGATGGTAATCGTCTACTCATTAGTACTTCAAAGATGCCCTCTTGGGTCACCCTTGCTACTGCTGATCCCGAATGTCTCACATCAGTTTGTTGGTCAATCTTGGATGAAACATCAGGGAAAACCACTGTCCCCTTCCAAGAGCATTTTCTCTAACATGAGGAATTTCCTTATAATATTTAGTGTGTGTATCACAGTAATGCACAGCATCATCTTCTCTCACTGGTTTAGCTATAAATGTTGATGGGTTATCTACACTACACCCTACAATTTGTAATCACTGGGTTTGAGATAATTGCTTCATACCCTGATGCCCTTTGGGTGGATAGCATACTCTTGGGCTTCTCTAAAATTGCAAATAACGCATGCTCTGCAAACAGAGTTACGGAACATCCCATAGTTATACTTGAAGCCTTTTCTATGGCAAATGCAGAGGCTGCCAAAGATTGCTCACAAGGATAGTGTCCTTTCATGACTGGATCCAAGATACCACTGTAATAGGCTAATGGTTTGTGACCATGTCCCAATTTCGTCTTCTGTGTAAGGACTGCCGTTATGACTTCTCCATTTGAATGTCAAAATAAGTAGACTTCGTCACTATAATTTGAAATCCCTAGTACAGGAGCTGTGCTGATTGCATTTTTTAATTCATTAAATCTTTCAGTCGTGTCGTCTGTCCACACAAATTTAGTTTTAGCCACCAGTGCTTCTTTAGGTTCTTTTAAAAGTGGTCTACTATATGTACTGTAATCAAAAACTCTTAGAGCTTCTGCTTTTCAGGTGTCACTCGTTTTCCTTCATATGATGTCTTCTCTGCATCTCTGTTAACAATAGAATGTCATCTGCATATTAAATAAGGGCACTTTCAAGCTCAACATTTCCTATATCCATCTGAAGGATTCTGTTAAAGATGGACGTGTAGAACCTCATAGTATGGAGAAGCCTGGTATGTTATCATTATGAAATCATTACCCATTTAGGGATCCAGTTATCCATCATTGCATCCTGTTTAGTTATCCATCATACATTCTGATTAGTACTGATTAGTAGTTACATGAAATAGTATCATTAGGCTATCCACATTATTCTGACACATATATGTAGCCATTTGCATTTGCTTTAAGAATGAGGCCTGTTATACTTGAAGTGCCATATAGAGCCATGTAGAGACCCATCTAGAGATATGTTATGTATTATGTACGCATTGAGTGTGCACTTAGAATATGGATTGAGCTTTGAGTATAGTGCTTGGTATGAATGAATGTGTTAGGCACTACATTCGAGAACAGAAAGCATGAGGCCCATGGCATTATGAAGCCATTCCACTGAATGAGACGCTCAGAAGCTGTTTGTTCCACGGAGTGCAGAGAGATTGTTATGAGTTACAGTGCACAAGTATTCGTAAACAGTTGCTTGGCAGACAGATAACATGACCTTTGTCTGAGAAGAGAGGGATGCTGGTCTTATCAGCATGGCTGGCTGTGCTTTGCAGAGATAGAAAAGGTGGGGCAGTGCCATGAAGAGAGGGAGAGCTTTGCAGGCAGAGACATGCACAAGAAGGATAGAGGGATTTGAATGGATTTGAATGGAGAAATATGAATAGATGGTTAGATGGTGTACCACAGGCAGACAGAAGAAGGCCATGATATAGATAGGCCGAAATGTCACATTGACAAAGAACACGCAGTGATTGCAAAGTACTAGTGCATGCAACACAGACATTTAGGCACTGCTCAGATTTAGAATTGCTGACAGACAGAAAGAGATATTTTAGCTTGGAGAACGAGTGTAAACATAGGGATTTGTATATGTCATTGAACAGTATAATGAGAGGTGAGGCTCTGAGATTTGAGGTAGTTGCTGCTCTGCTGGTCTGCTCTGTGGGATGTAGTTGGAGATGGAGTTTTGAATGGAGCTGCTCTCTGAGAGATTGACCTAAGATCAAGGAAACTTGGGGAAGCATTCTAATGAGAGCAGAGTTCGAGAGCTTGGCAGAGGCATTGAGGCAGTTTGAGTGACCAGGCTGGGTGCAGAAGTTAGCGGGAGAGGAGAGACCGAGCAAAACAAGAAAGAGAAAAGGGGAGTATTGCTGAATAAGACACGTGCATGGGAAATTGGAACAGACACTTCCACAGAGCTATAGATGGGGTAATCAGACAGGGTCTGTCTGAGAGAGAGAATGTGAAGTATGGTGTGGAGTGGAGAGGAATTGTATTGCTTGCATTAGAGGCCTGTAAGGATAACAGTTATTACACTGCATGATAGATTTGCACCAAAAGCATAAAAGGTGCACATTTGAGGTTTACATTATAGTAGTATTTGCTTCATGCATTGCTATATATGAATAAAAGTGTTTCTATTGTTGAATCGAATCATGTGTTTTCTTTGTGTCTTATGTTAATGTGTCCATTGGAGTAATCTAGGAGTAACAGTGCACAAAGGCCCTGAGATACAAGAGCAGGGGGGGCATAGTGATCCACACCCCCGTAGGAGTTTGTCTAAAACTGATGCATGGTCTCCCACTAGGGGTAGGCCAAAGGTAGATTTGTCTGATTTGTACTACGGTCTCACAGACATGGACACACAGTACTCCTGAGGTAACCTAGTATGTTTCAGGTGAATTGTTCTGTATGAATAGGAAGTCAAATCCTGTGAGTCTTTCTGTAAGGGAATTGAGAAAAATGCATTTTTCAAATCGACAACATTAAAATACCTGGCTGTTGGCGGTATATTGAATAATATTGTTGCAGGGTTTGGCACTAAAGGAAACTCTGCTTCGACTATATGGTTTAAAGGGCGAAGGTCCTCAATAAATCTTCACAACCCCCCTTCGATTTCTTAATATGTTAAGAATGACCTGCTTAATTTTTGCAGATATGGTTTCAAATATCCCCTCATCTGCTTCTCTGGACATTGGATACTGTTTTGCGTGTGGCAAAATAGCTCCTGGTTTATGTTTAATCTTCACTGCTCCTACTCCTTTCAATAGGCCCACGTCATATGGACTTGTTGTCCATAAGATACTTGGAACTTTTTCTATGTCTTCCTGAAAAAATGACATCTTTATTTTCACCAACGCTGTTCTCTGTGGTACCTCTATGCCCTCAATCTTAATCCAATAAATGAGATTTATAAAAAAAATACCATTCATCATCTCCATATTCATCCTTAATCCCTCATCCATCAGATCTTTCAATCTGTATCCTTCATTTCATTGAGGGCTATCACTGTTCTCCATCCTGTTACCTCAACATCTGTCCCATAAAGCATCACCCTTTCTTCTCTTGCCACTTCTGCTTCTAATTCCAAATGAATAATTTGCCCTTCCTCATCCTCCATGGATATATCTAGCCTGAACAAAAATGTATCTGGCAACCTTATTATTTTACCTGTTAATTTAGGCAACCATGATAGTGGAACACGTAATCCATATAAGAATAGGTCCTTATCTAGAACGACTCCTCGTAAGGCTTTCCTTCCTGCGAAAGCTAGGATAAGTTCCATCACATTTATATAGTGTATTCCCGGGGTTGAACACACTGTGCCTTCGTCAGTAAAAGATATTGCCATTTTAAGTTTCGTCATCAAATCAGGTCCTAATATATTCACTGGAATATAGCAATGGCACAGACATGTTGTGTTCTCCTATAGAAATAGGTAATTTGTCTGTAAATGGAACTAAAGTCGTAGTCCCAGTAAATCCTTGAGCTTTCATGGCAATATGACATTGAAAACGTTCCCTCACGGATCCAGGAACGAGTCACTCCTGTGTCTTCAAGGAATGAGTATGTCTTGCCTCCTATCGTCACCTTAATCCTTGGTTCCTCTTCGGGGTCTGGTGTTACCGATAGTACTGAACACATCAGGTCATCCTGTGGGCTGTCCTATTGCGGATATAAATTCATCCCTCTGCCTGGGAAAGGATTTCCTCCAACCACTGTCACACTACATAGTTTGGGATTGACTACTTGTGTAGCTCTCGTATCCATCCATCTCGTATCCATCTGCCATTGTGATATGCCTGTCTGTTGCATTGAGATATATTGTACCTCTGGTGGGCCCTGCTGTGAAAGGGCTCTGTCTGCTGTCTCGCTGTGTGTGGACAGCGCCATCTACATAAAAAGATCTTTCCCATTTTCCATTTGACATTTTGCCTGAAGTGCTTCAAAGGGAGAGAAATTAACATTTCCTCTTTAAGAATCCTCGCAATGTGAATTGAACGGCGTCAGCACAGCTGTTTACAAAAACAGCTCCCGAGCGCCCTTGCGGCGTAAGCCCTGTTGCGAAAGGGCTCTGTCTGCTGTTTCGCTGTTTGGCGTCTTGGCGCTGTGCCGTGACAGGTAGGATGGCTCGTTACGAACATAGTAGACCCTATCCGCCCCAACCTATGTGTGTCACGCCCTCCTTTTAACCTCGACATCTCTCCCTTTATACTGTATTCCATACTGGTATGAAAATGTTACACACGTGAAGCGAGTATTTTAAGAGAACCCAAGTCCTAAGAGAACAACTTCTAACTAATTGGACTCTATTGCTTTGAGGCAACTGGATTTACTATTACTGAATAAATAATACTGTAAGTCCTCTAATCCTCTTAC
Source organism: Ambystoma mexicanum (assembly GCF_040938575.1). NCBI lineage: Eukaryota > Metazoa > Chordata > Amphibia > Caudata > Ambystomatidae > Ambystoma > Ambystoma mexicanum. The sequence continues at coordinate 1,305,802,097 of NC_090922.1, forward strand.
TTTTCGGAATCTACTTTTCAGAGTAATGGGCCCCTCACTTTGACTGTGGCAGTGACTGTACTGTCAGGGACCTGACCATGAATTCCTACGGATACTCCCTCCAGGGGATTGCAGGCGTACACCTTTGACCCTGAGCTTCACTGAACTGTCTGCGACTTGACCGTGACTTCCTACGGATACTCCTTCCAGGGGACTGCGGGCGTGTGCCTTTGACCCTGTCAACAAGTGAAAACAGACAACTTGAAGGACCATAGGTGTATGCCCTCTAGGTTGTTAGCTCACAGCTACAGTGTTAGAGATAAGTCCCTTCTAGCCTCGCTGCTGAGATTTACGAGTCCTTACTACCGGACATAACCTGTTTGGTTGTCCACCCAAACTCATCGTGATGGTAAAGACGAAAACACCAGAAAAGACAGTAGATCTTCAAGAGGGGCCGCAAACAAGACATTGATCAAAGGCACATTTAAATATGGTGACTCCTTTACAAAAGTCGGCACACTCTGTAAATCATCCGATGATCAACTCTATACAAACGCCCATCGCTGCCGAACCTATACAAGTAAAAGAATCACCAGAAATGTCAGGTTTAATAGAAGGCGAAGACGAACTCCCAAGAAAAAAATTACATTCTGGAGCTAATTCAGAAGATACCTCTGAAGGGACACCTGAAGTTAAATTAGCTGCTTCGACCACCAAACAACTAACAAAGCAATTACAGATATTATCCAAGGCAAAGAGAAGAAATCCCTATTGAAGATCCGAAAACTGCTACTCACCTAAAATCCTCAACTGAAGACCCAAACTCTCAGACAGTAGTACAATTTGACCAAAGCTTCAATAGGTCTCCTTCTGAACGACAGAAAATGATCCTAAATCCGATCTCGCCATCGATGAAGATAACATCCATAATCAATGTCAAATTGTACAACTCGATGTTACACTCAGCTGGTCTCTGCGGAGGCGTTGGGGCACGGTTGCAGCCCTCCATGGTGTTAGATCACCCCCTTCTGGTTTCGCCCCCTGTGGATCAGCTATGGGCGGCGACAATTGGTGGCACTGCTCTTGCGTGGATACGAGAAAAACGTGAATACACTGGTAGATGACTGTGGTATCTCCCAACCCCTTCGACCCAAGGTGCGATTTCTGTGGGCATGTACCGGCCCATAAGGCTCACCTGATTAATGTGAATGATGAGCTCTCCATCCTGCTACTTCTGGCAGGGGCGCTTGTTGGTGGAATCTAGTTCCTTCACTGATTCCTGAGTACTAGTCCAGTCCGGCAGCGGCTATGTTCCTCTTTCTGCTTTCAATGTCTTTGTTTTTTCCCTCTCCATGTCTTGATGTTATTGCTCTCAATGTGGTTCTTTTGCACTGAATAACGTTTCTCTCTGTTTTCTCCCAAATAGGTGGAAATGCGGCCTAACAACCGCTGTGGAGGCACGGAACGGATGATGGATGCCACCGCAATGTTCAGCAGCAGGTGTGTGATGGCTTAAGGAAGGCACAAGGTTTTAATGGCAGCAAGCCCTTAATGTGATGTCTATTAAGTTTCTAACCTTGTCTTTTGCCTTTTCTTTGCAGGTGCTGCGAGTTCGGATGGAGTGCGTTGTGCCAGTATTATGCTGTCTGCCCTCCGAGATGTTTGCAGGTGAGCCGCAGTGCCAGGAGGAAGATGTCTGCGCTCCGAGTTGTTTGCAGGTGAGCCGCGGTGCCAGGATGAAGCGTTCAGGTAAGAGCAGGATTCTCCAGTGACTAGCACGGATGCAGATGGCAGCATAACTCCAGGTAAGATGAATCCCAGGCGAGGGTAAGCGTTATGCTGCACAGAGGTGCAGAATAACACGAAGCGTGTGCCTTGGGCTTGGGCTGGCTTTTATAGCTGAGCTCTTAAGGCCACGCCCCCTTAGCAACGTTCTGCATGCCACACCCTGCCACTCCTAGAAGTTAGAAGATGCACGTGCAGATGCAGATGAAGATGGAAGCCACACCCGGACTAGTTACTCAAATGAGAGTTCTTGAGAGTATTCTTGCTCATAATAAAAGAGTTCCTGTTTATTCTAATCACTTCTGCCCATAATGGAAATGTCCTGTTTAAATCCTTCCATGAGCCTGGCGCCAAAGGCACCAGGACTGTGTTGAACCAGGCCCCCCATGTATAAATGTCCCAAAGGGACGTGCGTGACCCATGATGCCCCCTGCTCCCTCCACTTGATCGTACCACTCTTGTGATCCTGGGCAAGTGGCCATGACACTCGATGATACATTCTCATCAGACTTCTACATTTAGTATATCGCAGAAAGACAAAGCTCTACTTGCAAAAAGAAGATGGCAATCTATACATTAAAAACTAAGCCAATCTGAAGCACTATCTCATTCGACTGCCATCCAACAAACTCTACGATTGGCCTGTCTCTACTTCGACATTCAAGAAATTGAAGCATTAATGGAGAATCAGGAAAAATGGAGAGAGGTGTTCGAAATATTGATAAATGAAAAGGAAAGAGAAGCAACCTTGCAGAGGGTCGAAAACAGAGGCGAAACAACAAAAATCCCTCCTTCAACCCTTGAACCAATAACACCTGGAGTCTTGTCTCGACATCATCAAGACAGACCAATTGAATTCTTAAATCATCCCTCTCCTCAAAGACCATCTCCAAAAAGTTAGAAGTTCAAAGTGGAACGGAGAACTGCAGTGCCAGATAACACGATAGACTCCGACCAATGTCATGCGAAATGGTCCTGTTCAGAAACTGGTCTACCACCTACGGAGGCCATTTCAACAACCATGATTGACCTACAAAATATGCTAATAGCCATCACCTCTCAATCCATGATTCCATTCATCAAACTCCAAGAAGTGAATGTAAATGCAAGCAAAGAGCAAGTAATATTGATCTGCACAATACTTAATAAACAAATGCAGATGGAGATCTTTATAGAATCACTACAAGAACGTTTAAAGAGAGAAGCCGAAGATTCTGCAAGGTGGCAAGATCGACTTGCCGACATTGCCAGGAGCGAGAGGTTGGAAAAGAAGGATCTGACCCAAGCTCTCATTATCTTGATGTCAACTTTTACCGCATCCTAAACCAAAGAGCGAAATAAACATGAAGCAGAAATAAGGATTCCTACTAATGAAGACAACTCAGCTTCAAATGAACGCGCAGCGAGTCTAACTCAACTTTCAACGAGAAATTTTATTGACTTAGATGATGAAATTACTTCCACACAACAACCAACTGCAACCACTGCACCACCAGTACAGCTCGCCTTAAGTTCCAACAGCAAGCTTTCACAGCCAGCCATTCAGACTGTGCAGGAAAACTTTCGAATATTCAATCGAAAGAACAAAGAGGAAATTGGTATTATAAAGACAACCTACAGAAGCCACTTGAGGGTGGACGCGATGTGTCAAATTCTGGCATTGGGGCCAGTGTGCCTTGCTACCTGGGCGCTCTAAATCGAAAGGAAGACAAAATGGATCACAAGCGTTTCTAAGAAACCTTACTACCCCAAAGCCCTCGCGGAACATTAAAGAAATGATATGTCCGGCTCAATTATGTACTAAGAGTGAACAATTACAACCTACGAAATATACGATTTTACCTACAGAATTACTGCCATCTATGAGCAAGGAAGAAGTGCAACTACAGATGCTCCTGGAATTTTCACAACATTTAGAAGACATCACAGAGCCTTCAGAAGAAACACAAGTTCAACCTACTGACTCAACGTTAATTGTTCTAGACTAATATGAAGACTCTCAACCATCTGGAACCTCGCAGACAGAACAGTCTTGCAAAGAGATCTCAAGTTCAACATTTAAGTCACAGAACTTCGAAAATAATCTCAGTGTATCCTACATTAGTGATTCCACTATGATGATGAAATCAAGTTCCTCCACTCCAAGCTGTATTTCACGTGTACCGAAATTCATCAATCCACGTACACGTCCTCAACCAAAAAACTTTACCTTGCTGAACTATTGGACAAAAAATGAAAAAGATGATCTGATATTAAATAGGACAAATTTACTCCAGTTATTCAAAGTAATTCCGAACTTGGCAAATATACTGTCAAAAGAAATACAAACAGTTGAAGTTGTAGATGATGCAAGATTTAGATAGAATTCAAATTAATCTTGAATTCAGTGATGCTCAACAGTTGATTCTCAACAATATGAAAGATCTTCGCCATCAAGGCTTCACAATACAGAAAGGCGAAATACTTAGAGGTAGTACACGAAGATTCCAACAACTCCCAAATCTACGTCAATTGGAGTCACGTCCTCACTAGGGAACTTGACAATCTAAACCTTTAACGTCATACTGCACAGAATTTAAGCCAAGAACAGACAAACAAAGCTCAAGGCAAACAATATAGGTATATATCAAGAACAGAATATACAAAGCACTTATTTTGGAGAGACCTAGATCAGTCACACGATCACTAACCATTAATACAAAATTTCAAAAAACATTATCGCTATGCACGTGGAATACCTGTGGAAATGGACATTTATTCAATCAACCAAATCAGGATCCAAATGACTGATGACATCTGTATTCAAGAATCATGGATCCACGAGCAGCCAGTATGAAATGGCTACATTACCATTATGAATCCAGCAAGGAAAAAGCGAGAGGACGCGCATCTGCAGGTCTATTACCCCTATTTAACACAGGGATACATTTAGAATTAATAGAATCTCAGAATATTCAGGATGGAATTCAACTTTCTAGGCTGAGGCAAATAAGACCTAATAAGCTGGTGGTATCACCTTACAAAGATCTGTCACCAAAAGAAACCATTGCATTACTAAACCTATACTAGAACCCCATTGCCATCGCCGACCAAAAATATATAGATCTAGTATCCTCAGCAATCGATAAAGTGACAGCATCGTACCCAGGTATAAACTTTATCCTATGTGGTGATCTAAATATCCATTTATATGACAAAAAAGAATTGGTTCTGGATCAGCACATGTTATCACCAAGAGCTCGGCTATGGAGCAAAGAAATGGCCTTGAGAGTGCTAAAAAGAGTCACCATGACTGATAACGATACTAACCTTCCAAGTATTACATGGACTTGCGGCAAATCATCAGATACGATATACATGTCAGCCGACCTTCATACTAAAATAACTAAAGGAAACATCAAAACATCCAAAAGCGACCACGAGATCCTGACGATTGAATGGATAATGGACAATCGATCAAACAATCAAATACTACTTGCAGAATTAATGCTTAACACTGGGTTGAACAGATTGAGAATACCACGACACGCATTAAAAAAACTTCCAGGACTTTTCTATTCTAATGATCTCGATGATAAAGAAAAACGGAATTATACCTGGCTCTTGCAACCGTACAGAGCCATGACAAAGGCATCCCAGGCCACAAGCAAATTTCACTGACATGCTTATAATGAGGATATAAGGAGGAAAAAACTGGAGCTACGAAGAAGTATTAAGCAACTAAAAAAAGAATCTCCAATTGATCAAGATATGATCAAAAAACTCAAACAAAGGTATAGAAATTGGAGGAAAAACAGAGCAAGTCAAGATCAGAACGACGCAGAAGCGATGTTACATTCCTTAAAAAACAGTAACACTCGAAATGTATGGAACTTGTTGAATACAAATTCAACACTCCAGAAGATGCGAACTGACGTCTCTGAAGACGCATGGACAAAGCATATAATTGGTCTATACCACAACACCGAAAACCCGAGCCTAGTAACAAATGAACCACTTATGATGAGCTAGAAGTCCGAATGGGAACCACGAGACATTGATAACGCCATCACAAAGCTCAATCCATCAAGGGCACCCGGATCAGATGGACTCTCCAACCAGACAATTAAGAAAGACACGGAAATCTGGAAAACACTCTGTGATGAACTGTTCAAACTAATCTCTAAAACCAACAAGATCCCGCATTATTGGCAATTAGCAGTCTTGATACTGAAATTTAAACAGGGTGATCCAAAGAACCCCCCTAATTACAGACCGATTGCCCTGTTAGATCCGCTAGGAAAGATATTTGCAATAATACTTTTAAAACAATTGCAATCCTGGGCAAAAGAAGCAAGCATCAGTGCACCGAGACAAACTGGGTTTTGTAAAATACATTGGTACTAACATTAACCTCTTTCTGCTAAATCTTGTAAAGCAAGAAGCGATCAGAACCAAAACCACTCTGTTGGATATATTTGTCGATTTACAACAAGCGTTCGACCTTCTGAACAGGAAACTACTATGGAAAAACATCCAAACTTGGGGCTGTCCCCTGAACATAGTAGAACCTATAAAACAACTCTACTCTAATACATCAATAAGAGTAAGGATGTCCAATTCTGGCATGATGACAGACTCAATAACTACTTGGAATGGCCTAAAGCGGAGCTGCCCCTTGGCAGCAACACTTTTTAATCTTTTTACATCTGACTTTTATAAAAGAATACAAATACCGGAAACAAATCCTCCGGGATTAAATGCGACATCGCTATCCTGCATAACCTATGTAGACGACATTGTCTTACTTTCGCAAAACCGGAGAGGATTACAAACTGCTTTGACAATCCTAGAAACATACATGGAATTGAATAAACTGAAAATCAATGTCCACAAAACTAAAGTAATGAATTTGACATCTAAAAAACCGGCCAAGGAAAACAACAAAGCCCTATTCCTATATAAAGAAAAGATCATGCAGGTGAAGACTGCCATATATCGGTAGTGTGAAAAAAAATAATAATAATAATTTTTTTTAAAAAGAAACCGATTTATAACATTCTATCGTCAAAAGGCGACAGCCATATTGACATATGGAGGTGAGACATCGTTGAATTCAGATCCGGACATCTGGCACAAATTATAAGGGATCTTTTGGAGAAAAGTTTTATCCCTCCCAAAATCGCTACCTATAGCGAGAATAAGATTTGAGATAGCCTTACAATCTATGAAGTCACTCATAACATGGAGGAAGGTGGATCTATTCAGAAAAATAACCACAGAGCAAAAAATTCCAGCGCTACGTACATTCAACACAGAAGCCATCAGATCCAATACAACCGTATTTGAAATATGGAAAAGACACATCGAAGCAATCCAACCTGAATCTGATATTTCAAAGGACATGTTATAGGCAAGACCCCAAAAAGCCAAGGAGAGAATTATCACCAATGACTGGATCGAAACAATCAAACAAAACTCTAAATACAATTCAAATTTAAACTGTAATTCTGATAACAGACCGGTAAACATTCTACCAAAATATTTGCTAATGTTCCCAGATAGACACATAAGGGACACCTATTTAAGACTCTGTTTAAATATTCTTCCGACTAGAGAACTTATGGCAAAGAGGAAATTAATACCCAGCGATTTGAACTTCTACCGTTTCGACAAAGATAAAACTGTTGTGGAAACACTAGAACATATCTTCATGCAATGTCCAGCTCTTTCGGAAAAGGGGCTCTTCCTTGAGGGTTTGGAAATCCTCCTGGTCCTCCTCCACAAGGCCCACTCTCTCTGCCTCTCGGCATATAATTATTCCCATTCTGATCTTGAATATTGGCTGTTATTTTGCTGCAGGAATTGTACAATTTGCGCCGTGCTTCCCTCATTGCTTGTCAACACTGCTCCCTCTATGACATGCTTTGATAATTTTTTCTACACCAACGCCGCCTCTTGTTGCTTTCTTCCCTCAGCTTTTTTTTTATCCTTTTCTTTTAATATTCTACAATAATGCACAATTGCAAATTGTATCTCTGGCCGTGGTTTTGCGTCCATTACGACCTGTTTCTTTAACTGCTTTTGTAGTGGTTCTGGCAGCCCTTGACTTAATATGCGTAAAATAATGCAACAGTTTTATCCCACAGTTCATGCATTTTGACACTCCATTTATCTTGAATATCCTGAATGAAAGTAATGGGGTCCTCATCCTCCCTCAACTTCCTAATCAATATTGCCCCAATAGCCGATGTATCTGGATATTGTACTCTAAGCGCTCGCCATAAATCTGGTTTACAATTATTGAATGGCGCTCCATCATACACTGCATTTTGTGCAGTTACTTTTGGGTACTCTGCTTTTTTCCAAATATCAGATCTTTCCCCTAGAATAACTGACAATAGGCTTTTTATATCGCCTATAGCTAACGTCATCCCTGACGTCCTTTTCTCTAATTCCCTAATACATTTTCATGCACCGAAACTCAAACTCAGCAGTATGCATTTGAAATGATCCTTATCCATCTGGGGCCAAGGTATATATTGTGGTCGACCCCCCCCCCTCCTTTCTCTAATGTTGGGAACTGTGAAAACCATACCCACCCACGCTCCTTGTCTTCCAGACAGCATTATCATCACCTACTTGATTTCTCCCTGGCAAGGCCCTTGGTCTGCTTGCATAGGGTGGGACGCATCCCCTGTACTATATGATCATACTTGAGATTTTTCAGTATATGTACTGATTCTTGTGTTTTTCTTATGGGGTTCTCTAGATCTAGCCATTTTACGCCATTATCTGCGCTTGATTCTCTTGAAAATCCATATGCGCCTTCTCGCATCTCCTTATTTTGTTTCCTTTCCCCATCTGACATCATTATACTGCAACTCCTGTGACTATTATCTTCTTCCGGATCCTGAAGATCTAACCCACTTAAGGATATAATCCTATGATTGTCTATTTTGGCATCATCTAAGCTTCCTTCTGTTCCCCTAAAGGATGCTTCTTGTTCGCCCTCTTGAATTGTATGCCCTTCCTTATCACTCATGTGTCTACATAATCTTCCATTCTTGTTTCTGTACTTTCTGTATCTTCTTTTTACTCACTTCATGTTGACATATCTAATGGTCCTTGCATCCTCCGTGGGACGGCTGCGATCCTCTCCCTTCTTCGGTTCTCTTATGTTTCTATAAGTATTCTACTTCTACGGCATAAATATTCAATCTCATCCTCTTTAAATCCCCTGCTTCTATTAATGTCTTCCTCTCTTCTCATAATTTACCTTAATTCCTCTTCCTCCGCCTTCTTTGTAACGCACGTGCTTTCAATCTTTGGGATTCTACTTCTTCTCGCCTCTCCTCTTCTAACCTCTTTCTCCCTGCTCGCCTCATGCCTCCTTTGTTCTTCCCTTCGTTTACATTCCTTGTCTCACTCCTGTTTATATAATCTCTCTTCTTCCTTCTCTTTCGCATGTTTATCTTGTTCTTCCCTTCACCAATACTTTTGTCATCTAACTTAAGTAGTATTTGTTCTCCCACCCATTCATGATGTACTTTTGTTGTACCCTTAACCATATTTCTTATTCTCCTTTGTTTCTCTACCTTTTCTTCTATCTCTGTTTGTTTATCCTGTATATCCTTCCTATCCTTATGCTTCTTACTTTCATCGTGTGTCTGTGTATACTTCTGTTCTTTATTTTTGCTCTCTTCTTCTGTCTCTTCACTAGTATAGGCAGTGGGTTGATATGGTGGATTAGCATTCCTTTAAAGGGTAAAAACCCTCCTCCTTGTTCTCGATGTCCCTGATAAGGGGAAAGAGGAGCTGAGTGTATTACATCTTCCCCTTTATGTTGACTAAGCATCCACATTTTATAGAATGGGTCTTCCGTCTCATTCTGATACATTTTCCAGAGCTCTAATACTGCCAATCTCTTCTCTAGGTTCTTTCCCTTATGTGTGGCATGCAAATATTTTGTCAAATTTCATAGTACTATGTTTGATAATGAACCTCCTGGAGGCCAGGGCATAAATGTTTTATTGACCATGCCCTTAATCCATTCGGAATGGGATTGCATAATCTTGGCTGGTGTGCAGTTAAAATGTCGAATGAATAATTTCAAATGCATTAATTTCGAAAAAAATGTTGAAAAAAATGTTGAATATTTATTTTTTTATTTTATGTTTTTTGGGGGTTTGGCTAGTATAGAAAGGGTTATGAAAAAAACGGGGGGTTGGTTGGGGAACCCCCATTAAAAAAAAAAATAACCTAAAATAAATGCAACTTTTTTTGACATTATTGATTCGAAATTAATGCATTTGAAATTATTGAATTCGAAAATATCACTATAAACCATCTTGGCAATGCCCTGCATAGGTGTGTGAGAGGTGTCTCCTCTATTACGACAAGCCAATTCAGGCAGTCAATACTTGGGAGAATTTCTTTCTTTACTTTAATTAAGTATATCGTTTCAACATTTTTGAGTAGGCACCATCATTCGCCACTCGTATTCCAAAAGATCAGGATGTTTTCCCTATGTTTATTCATTATTTTTGAAAACAAGATTTATTTGATGCTATTTTCCCTACTCTTTCGCTTATACTTTCCATTAATTATTTTTATATTGTTCTTGTTTTTTTAAAGTATTTTTAGACTGTCTTCTTTAGTTCTATTTTGGTTTTATCTAATTTTAACTTTTTGATCGACGTTGATCCTTTGTCAAAAAGTGGCCAGAAAAAATGGTTATTTATTTTACCTTGCTCTATTGTTTCTTTTTTCAAATGTTTTTATTTGTTTAAAAACATGCTTTAAAAAACATGGATAAGAAAACATTTCATTAGTTAAACAAATAATTTCATATAAATAGGTCATTAAACATTTTTTTACATCATACAGCGGATTTGATTCTGCGAGGTTCAAAGTATTCAAAAAGTTAAACACAGCAGTTGCAATAAATGTAGGGTACCCTTGTAAGCAAGCCGAACAAACCTTATCACACTCCATTATTTCATATTGTGAATGTGAAAATAGTTGTTTTTTAAATGAATTGCTCTCATACTTCTCATACTAGGACAATGTACCACAAGATTTTCAAGGGTTTCTGTAGTTTTTTCCCCCTTACAAAATCTACATTTTAAACGATCTCCCAGGAGTTTCTTCCATCAGTGCATGGTCTCTCTAGTGTGGTACAAGTTCCATCGGAATCTTTGAAAATCCTTTCTGATTCTTGGACAAGGGAAATAAATTCTATGCTACCCAGTAACTTTTGTTTATTAGCAAGTTGTGTAATACTGGATAGATTGTGGAGTGAGTTGGTAGTATTGCACCAATCATTTTCGTTCAGTGTTCTTTTAACAAGTTCAGGACTATCCACTAATACCGATTGGGTAAGTCCAACAAACTTTTTGAGATTTGACTCACTACGTTGTTCGTAAGATACCAGTAACTTCACTTTCTTCATCTGGTTCCGAATATCTTGCTAGAGGGTATTTTCAATGGATATCAGAAATCTACGGTACAGAGCGAAAACCTGAGAAAGCGAGAAAGATGTGATGGTTAGTTAAAATTGAATAGCTACTATTGAGACTGCAGTGGAATAGCCCAAACTCTATGCCAAATATGACCCTTGAGCTGTTCCAAATATTCCAATGCCCATTCTCCCAGAAGTTCAACTCCATATAGGAGTTTCGGGACCGCTTTCTCCATGTAGTACCTTATCAATGGGAGACAATAAAATTGACAATATCTTGTCTTTGTATATAACGTTTTTTTGTGATAAGTTTATCAGCCTTTTCTCTCAAGAAGTCAGTTTTTACACATTTATTCAAGTGACTCGTTACTCGTTACGTGCTAATCCTCTCAAGAGGAACATATTTCGGTACCATCCTCTTAGCTGTTTTTTTTTGCCCCCTTTGAAAATATCATAGTTTTAGACTTGCAGGAGTTTTAGTTAATTTTCGTCTGCATATCTCGTGAACGCATAAAGAAGCATCTTAAGGCCTACTCCCGTACAGTCAATCAAAATAAAATCAGCTGCGTAAGCGAGCCAAGTGATGGCAAGTCCACCAAGTTTTGGGGACACAAAAGATGCTACTTCCAGGCTCTCACCTATGTCTGAGATATATAAATTGAAGAGACGAGGTGCAAAAAATGCAATCCTGTCTTAGACCATTTGCTGTATTGATTTTCCGAGAGAGCACTCCTTGGTTCAGGCAAACTTGTACATTCGTGTCTGAATGCAACCAGATAAGTACATCCAGTAGTTAATCTGGAATACTCCATGCCTATAGTTTTTGCCAGAAGATATTACAGTTGACCAAGTTGAATGTTGATGTTAAATCGATTACTGCAAGGTGAAAGCGTTTGTACGTTCCTGAATATACTAAGCCTTGGAGACAACCAATAATAAACCCATTCAAGGTTGTACCATGAATTTGTGTTAAGTCTACCGGACCCTATTGTCGAGGTGCTTTAATAGCATGGACGTAAACACTTTGTCTGCGTCGAGAATGGTGATGGGGCAGTAGTTTTTAGGATCCAGTGTTGGCCCCTTCTTGAAATATTGGGATTATCTATGATGTACGCCATGTAGTAGGTACGTGACTTGTTTACACAATTTAGTCAAAAAGAAGCTTCAAGATAACTGCTCACATTTTAGTGTTCCCCTTAAATAAACTATACATTGGGATCAGGAGCTCTGGAACTACGTGCTGACATAATACAACGGTAAATATCTTCTATTTCAAGATTCAGTAGGTCTTTCCACCTGTATTTTAAGTTCAGTGGACTCCTTCTTATAAAGCTCTTTTCCGGATCAGTCGAGTAAAGGTTTACTCTATGAGAGATCCATTGTGACTCGGAGACCGCATTTATTCTTTCTTCTACTTTACCTTTTGTTAATGCATTGACCAGTGACCAGAAGAGTTTCACATTGCTTAAACAGTGCAGCATTTCTTTGGCATCAGCCTGTAATAATTTTGCTTGATAATTTTTTAACCAATTCTTGCACTGTGTTTTCATTTTAGAAATGTTTGCATTTTGTTCAATGCTTTCAATGTAAGTGTTTTGAATCTGCTTGACAGTTAATCTCATCCGTCTCTTCCGATCGGAAAGATCCTGATCACACATTTTATTTTATTTTTACGTTTCCCCGGAAGGGCCTCAACGTTTCTTCCCTTTAACTGTTTGTGTAATTACCTCCTGAAACAGCAAGTCAAACTTGCCATAGGTAAATGTATTTAACTTCCACTCAAATGATGATGTATTAGATCCTGAGTTTGGCTCTAAATGTGGAGAAAAGTGTTCTTTACAACGCTGGGGTTCAATTTTAAATGTACTTTCCAGCATGTAATGGTCACTCCAGGTATTCTTCAGCATTTTAAAGGATTCACATTTAGTAAATTTGTTTTTTTTTATTATTATTAAGTTGTTTTAATCAAGAAACTTGATTTTTCAACAAATATCATAAATAATACTTTCAAAACAGTTAACAAAATACAAAATATTTAAACGAGAAAATAATAATAATTGTAACAATAATTTACAAAACTTACAAAATTTCCAAAATGTTCACAAGACATTAATAGCAATAGGATGCGCAATGGTTGATGACATTTTTAGGGAGAAGTCGTATCATTCGATAAGAATCTCATTAATAGTTTGATATGTATGCTCACAATTTGCTATAATTTAATCTTTTGTCTTGGAGTTTTAAACTATAAAGATAATTCAAAATAGCTTACTTAATTAACTGAGTATTGGAGTGAAACAATAGCTCCCACAATTTTTCAGTTGTTGTTATGACATAATCTTGTAATAGAGGTTTAAAATATAAAAGTCTCTGATTAAGGAGTGATGGGCATTCTGCACATAAATGTTTCATAGATTCGATGGCTCCTCTGCAGAACCTACATGGTAGCTCATCATCAGTTATTAATTTACGATAATGTAATATTTCGTGAGTTGGCCATAAATTTAAGCGAAAGCGCAGAAAATCATTTCGCAGTCGAGAGTCAGGAAAGATCATTAAATACTTTTCAATAGATCCATAACATTTAACATTAAAGGGGTTGTTTGCAAAAGAGCAGTATTGATTACATGCTCTTCTAGTTTGTATCCAATCAAACTCCATAAGTGTATCTTAGCTTTATTTGGATTAGCTATCAACAGAGATGTGGATATGCCTATCTTAGTAATGATTTCCTGCGCCTGCGTTCGCCAAGTAAGAGGAAATATATCTTTTGAGGTTAAAAGATACCTTGCGATGATGTTAATGAGGCCATTTTTGTTTTCGGCCATCAGGCATTTTCTGTAGAAAGTACACATTTTCCACTTGTGCATGGCATATAAGGACAACAAACCCAATTCATGCCTTACGATACATATTGGCTGAGACAACGGAAGACCAAGCACTCGTTTCCAATAGCAACCCTTGAGTAGGGACCAGTGATGGTATGATATTTTTAGGGCAGCTTCCGTACCATAAGTTATGACTGGAACAAATTTTTGCTTATAATAAGTTACAATAGGACTTATTGAAAATTTGCAGTATTTGATTTTAATCAAACGTGCTTGGGACACCGCCGTCAGTACTTTTTGCTTTATTCTCAATTCATCAGGATTTGAGCTGCAGTTGTGCGTGACAAGGGTGCCTAGATAGATGTAAGATTGCACTATGCTTACAGTGGTTAATTGAAGGGGCCATTGTTGTTTGGTCCAACGTTGTCTAGGTGTTCCAAATTGTATGACTTTAGTTTTAGATATATTAACAGTTAGACAATTTGCTGCTGTGTATTTGTCTAAGATTTGCAATAAGATGCGAAGACCATTCACAGTCTTTGAAAGAAGCACCATGTCATCTGCATATAGCAGATGTTTAACGTGAGTGTTGTTGATTTTTGGCGAATCTGTAATAGCAGTTTCAAAGTCCTCTCTAATGTCCGAAATGAAGAAGTTAAATATTGCTGATGCCAGTAGACAACCTTGCTTTAGACCACGTGCAGTAACTATTGGCTCAGATAGGAGGCCTTTGTGGTTCAATCTAATTTGTATGGATGTACCACTGTGAAGTTGAATGATCCACTTTAATACATGCCAGGGGCAGCCCCTGTCCATGAGTTTTTTGAATAGTATTTCACGAGGTATGGCATCAAAGGCCATACGGAAGTCTATAAATGCCATATATAATGCCTGTTTTCGCTGGCGAGCTTGGTGAATAATTGAGTTAAAAGTGATAACATTGACAGATGTCCCTAAACCTGGCAAGAATCCAGTCTGAAATGGATCACGCAACTTGTACATATCCAACCATATATTCAATTGTTTCAGTACCAAGCGGGCAAAAATTTTTCCCGGATAATCGAGGAGGGCAATGGGGCGATATGCTGTAGGGTCTGCTCTGTTGCCCTTTTTGAATATGGGGACTATGATAGAACGTTTCCATGACTCTGGTATACTGCCCTTTGTAAAAATATGGGAAAAAATTGTGATGAGTATGGAGGACCACTCATAGGGGTGATCCTTAAGCATGCCATTGTGTAAGCCATCTGGGCCAATTGCCCTTGATCGACTTAGATTTTTAATGCATAAAAGAATATCTGTAAATACAAGTGGGAAGGCATGTGATGTTGCCATGTTCAGTGAACTCAGATTAAGGTCTGGGAACGGAGATTGGTACAAGGTATTAAAATGGTCCTGCCATTTATCATTGGTTACAGCAGATGTAAGTATAGCTGCTTGTGATTTACAGGTAGCAATGTTCAAACAATTCCAGACACCACTGGTTGATTTGGTGAGTATCTGTTTCAACATTTCTGTACACATTTAGTAAATAACACCCTGCCACAAAGACCTCATCAAGTGTGGAGGAGGAAAACACATCATGCCAAGTTATACCACCCTACAAGTCATCAAGGACTGATCCAATTCAGTTTGCTAAGTCCAATATTCCCAAGCACTTTCACCCATTTTATTCCATTAGCAATATTCGTGTGGTTTTTGCAGTGTCCACTAGGGATATTTGTGTTCAAATTTGACTGAGCAAGTAGGTTTCCCGGATTTAAACAGTCTGAGTTAATGTATCCCTGAACTGTTTTGGAGCCGGCTATGTGACTTCCCCTCAACATTGATATGTGGTCAGGCAGAGCATTAAAAAAGAGATCCAAGTCAAGTCTGCCAGTAAATGTTACAGAGTAAGAAAACCTGTTCAATACGGCCAACCCAGTTAGAAAACTCTATTAAAAGGCCTTCTCTAGCATTAGTTACTTTGACATTAAAGAAATTACAGTCATGTTTTTCCAGTACAATGAGGCCTCCCATCGGCCTACTCAACTGATGTTTTTTGGCAGACCAAGTTTCTTGGAGGCACACTATGTCGTAGGCTCGTAACATGGACGTCGGTTCCAAATTGTTAAACAATTGTGTGCCCTCTGGAGTTCCAAGACAGAAATTTCAGTGAAATAATTTCTAGAGACAGTGAGTATCCTCCCTGGTGCTGCCTGGTTTATTCAGCTAAGCATGACCAGTAAGTATCTGAGGGATCGTTTGTCTCCAGGGTATCACCTCTATACGTTGGATTGGAGCGCTGTGGACCAGCTCGTGGGATGTGTACTTCCCTCGTCTAGACTATTTGCTTTCGGTTGTTCTTACCCAAATCATTACAAAATGAGTCTGGAGCTTCATATGGTGTTACAGTGAAGCATGCATGCCCCAGAGTGACGGCCTTCCTCATTACCATTTGCTAGAGTGCCCTAGATTTGAAGGAAACCACCCTATCAAGGACACCTTAGTAATGTCCTGTGTTGAAATTGCATTGAGATTAATTGTCTCTGAGAATAGTATGAGCACCCCAGATCTATTTAGGAGCGGGATTCTACCCCTTCTAGAAGTAGTACATTCAATCAGGATATTGAAATCTGGGCATTCCAATGGGGACTTCTGCTCACAGTAGTTTTTCGGGGCTTTCCTATAATTAATAGATTTTGTGTCATCCGATCCCCTTTTGATGGTATATTTAAAGTCCGGTCCCTTTGGCCCCCTTACAGTGGTGTAAGACTTATAGTTTCCATAGTGTTTGATGTATTCAGGGGATTGGTTTCCACTATGGCTTGTTTTCTGATGAAAATGATTGTCAGTGTCTGGGGCTAACGTGGTCTGGAACAATCTTGGACCCACTTTCTCTTTGTTACCCCAAGACATAATGTCATGGTCTGGGCCCTTTGCTCCTCTTAGTATGGTCCTTGTCTTAGTAGGGTGTTTGTAGTGAGAGTGTACCCGTGATTTTGTTTCCCCGGGATACCATTTTTCATACAGATGGTCAAAAGTGTTTGTTTCTATTGGATATGTGTGCAAGTTCCCAAGTGGTTCAGTACAGGAGTAGTTTGATGTCGACCTCCTTTGGGTTTCCCCTGAGCTCATAAGAAGAGTACTTGGACCCACATGCAATTCACCCAGGCTGCTTGCAGTATTGTTTGTGTTTTATCAAAGTTTTGGGTCGGTGTGTTGAGTGTACTGGTTGACCTGAACCCAAGCCATTTGTATGATATATAGTCCGGATCAGGTTCAAATCACTCGATCCAATGTTGGAGAGAATGTTAACCACTGGATGTTTCACTCAAGGTAGTGGGCAGAACATTGTGGAGTTGGGATGTTGGAATAATACATACATGACCTCAGTCGCTGCCGTAGTTACCTGTGGCTAGCTGATGGTCTGGGCGGTTTGGGATGAAGGCCTAATTTCTAGGATCTCCAAGAACACTTGTAACCAACTGTGGTTACAAACCTGGGCTGATGGACCGTTTGCTACAATCTTCTGTGTCTGATTCCCACTGAGTCCCCATGGTTTTAGACCTTTTTCCTTTTGGGGCTACGTTAGGTGTATTTGCATATGTGATGACTTTCATTACCTCAGTGATCACTTTAGGCGTTTCATATTGCGTTTAGGCAGTATGCGACTGATTGCATTATCCCTTCTGGTGTCTTTGGTAACTGCACATTGTGGGTTATAACCGGAGGTTGCTCCGTCTGTTCCATGGTGTTTTCTCCTTCAACAATGTTGTCCTGGGAAGCGACTTAGTATACCTCTTCCTCCTCAGAGAAGTTATCAATGATCACTGTGTGTTTGGAATTTAGACCCTCCATGGGCCCCTCTGTTGTGGACAGCTTATTCCTTGCTAATATTTCCGGAATAGTAAGATTTCTAAAAAAAATTTGTGAAGACAGTCCAGAATTAGCTTTGCCTTTCATGTTGTTTGATTTTTTGATATCAGAGTTTTCACAATTCCACTTTTCTGGACAGATTGTGGGCACTAGTTCCAGAATCTCCTTTAGAATTAGTCGTTCTCAAATTGCGTTCCGTACTTGTTTCTTGACCTCCCGCCTCTACAGTAAGGTCTACAGCCGTCATTGATTGCGAGTGGTGGGCGACATTTTGCAGCATCAATATGGCTTATGTCAAGTCGGAATTTCCCCCTTGTGAGCTGTTGTGTGTGAATTCATATCAATCCTATTTTTTTATCAAAGTGTCCAGCTTGTTTAGAATGGAGGTCAGTGTTAGGGTGTACATTCTGACTTCAATTTTAATATCCTCTTAAAGGGAAGAAAAGGTAGTGATCACTTTGTTTAGAGAAAGAAGAGCAGTTTGTGCAGTGTTATTAGAGACTCTACTGATATCAGTAGAGGTGGGGGGCCGCCTGGACTTAGATCTTGAAATTGGAGTAATTTTGTAAGATGTGATTGATTTTTCAGAGTCCTCCCTCTCTTCATCGGCATAGAAGGAGGGGGAAACGCTTGCGTTAAAGCAGCCATGGTAGTCTTAAACTCTGCAGGTCTACAGTCCGACAATGACTCTTGGGCTGCATGTCTTCCTTCTTGCTGTATCGCAGGGACCACCCCATCAGCAACCTTTCCCTTGAAGATACGATTTTTGAATAGTATAGGGTCATGCAAAGCACCTGGAGTTTTAGCATGATAGTGGGTTAACAAGTCCATGGGCTTCGGGACAGGATTTGTTTACTCCCGCTGGGATTCATAAACGGGTGAATCGTAGCGTTGTGTCTTGGGCCATTTTGAGCATTTGCTCATGTACAGTTTGACTAGAATGTGTGGACAAACTGCGGAGAGCATACATTACAGTCACTTAGTGTGAGACAAGGGAAGGAACACAGAGCTTACTTGTGTTTTGTAGACTGTATGCCGGTCTTGAGGAGTCTTCTCGTCATCCGAGTTTCACTGAGGACCATAGAAGACCACTCGTCTCCCCACTCTGCACCACGCTCCTTGCAAGGAGTGAATTTAAATTCAGTCTGCAAAGTTGGACTGTTGATAGGCACCTCCTCCTTTCAAAGGCAGGGAAAAGACTTTCTCACCGCTCTGACCACAGAAGACCACTGGTCTCCCCACTCCGCCACTTTCTTTGTGAACCATCCACACTGCTATCAAATGTGATGTAGCACCTTGAAGCATTTGCTGCCCTAGGAATTACCATGCAAAATACTTTGGACCCAATAACTGGAGAGACTCAAAAGAGATGGTAAAATACTGCTTTAATCTCAAGAAGTAAAGCAGGGCGAATATACACTCATCAACTCGACTCATGCAGGATCACAATGTCTTATAATTTGTTTTTAACTTATATAATGCTAGATGCATCCTACGTGGCAAACAGTAAAAATCTATCGAGAGGTGAGATTGGTGGTATCTTTTCTGTGAGACACACCCTGAGCTATTTCTAAACACGTGGTGTAAGGTACTCGTCATAGCAGAAAATGTGGCAGCAGAATAATACTTTCAACATTTTATGAAAAGTGCATGGCAGGCTATTCTAATTGGTTGGCAACCCAAATCCAACCTTGGACATTCGGCTTGGTAGCAGCACATAAATATAAACGAAACCCAGGTGGATGGAGATACTTCAGTTCTTCCTTTGTTTCCCAATCAGCCCATCCTCTTTCATCGGTAGGCCTCATGCAAGTGTCTTCTATTTGAAGATTGACCTTGCGAGTCTGCACAGTCTCGGGACGTCCGAGGGAGTGTAGGTACACCACTATCTTCGCTTTGGGCGTAATGAATAACCCTTCTTTGCAAACTCTTCATCTCGTGTTGTAAGACCATGAATGTGTATGCAACAGGTGAACACAAAAATGTTTTTTTAACAAGGGTTTTGGGTTACAAAAAGGGTTAATCTAACTGTGACCATTTCCAGTGTTTGCTCAGACCATGAATGTGTCCATATCAACGGTGCTCTTATCCTTATTTGATTAAACTTTTGCTGGGCACAGTTCATCTTTTGTCCTTTAGAGACTAGTTCACTCCATCCATATTGACTTTTTTGTGCCCTTTAATCACCCAATATTGTGCATCAATAAATGTTCATGTTCCTCCTAATCCTTAGAAAATATGTCCTTGCTCATGGTCTACTCGTGGACGCCCTTTGTGCTTTATCTTCATATCTCGAAAATAGCAGTCTTGGTTTAACGCCAATGTACTCTATTTTTCAAGGAAAACAGTTTCTGCATCGCCTCTCCAGGTTTAAGATCCTAGGCTTGTGTTTTTGAGGTAATTTGGTTGATTGACATGAGCCGTCGTCCATCTTGTTCTGATGGTAATCCTAAACGTTGAATATATACCTCTCCTAAGCAAGCCTCTATCTATTCTTTCTACCTTGCGTTTCAGTGGAATTATAGTTAATGACCAGAGGGCCACTCATTCATCTTTATATTTGTAACTACTGCATCATGGATAGGTTCTAGTACTACCTCAGTTACATCGTTTGTTCTTTCGTATTTTCATATCGTTATGTAGGATCATATAACTTCTTTCAGACACTTTTGCTGTCCTAAGACTTTGTTTTAACATAAATTCATGTTGTGCATCATTTTTTTCCTGCCAGCTTTTCGGTAACTCGTCAAGGAACATCCCTCTTCCATTCTTCCATTGTTTCAACGTGAGGGTATCTTCTGAATGACTGCCTGAGTGCATATCATTTCTCACACAGTTGACATGGTATGGACATGTCACATAAACTTCTACGTGGGTTGCCAATTCTAGCTCCTCGCCTGTTATTCCAATAAAGTGGGGGTGAGTGGGCATTGACTAGGGAGACTGCGTCCACTTGCTCTTCTAGAGAGCTATTCCTCCTTGAAACAGTATAGAATGGTTTATGCACACATAAGGGAGGGTCAAATCTGATCTAATTTGTGATGGAGGAGGTACTATCCTCCTTAATGATATTTTGGCGAGCAGTTAACCAGTAGCTGCAGAGGTATGAACAGCTTCCAAATTCGGCTTCACCAATAAGGTTTGCTCAGGCTCCAGTTCCTCATTGTTAGTTACTACCAATGAACTGCTAGCAGGCTCCCGCCAATGACTTCCCTCTGTCTGTTCCTCTGCCCTCCCTTCAACTGCAAAAGGTTGCGGTATTATCGGAGAAACCAAGGCCATGATAAAATACCACTATCTCACATTGTTTGCTCTCTTTGCGGTATAATCGGAGAAACCAAGGCCATGATAAAATACCACTATCTCACATTGTTTGCTCTCTTTGCGGTATAATCGGAGAAACCAAGGCCATGGTAAAATACTGCCGTCTCACATTGTTTAATCTCTTAGGTTTTAGCGTAACAATATTTTTTGGGACCATAGCACAACCTGTGCAAATCCGGTTCATATTACTAACAACAATGCAGTCAGACTTAAATATAAAGCCAACAATCAAAGGACTAACATACCTTAACCACTGCGCTAAACAAGCAGCTTACTTCCTGACGCACCCAAATGTTAACCAGCTGCACAAACACACCAGCGCTAACGTGCCGGCAATTGAATTAAATAGGAAGCTAAGCTGATGGGGCATGTCAAATCCAGAATACTAGCTAAGATACTCAAGTAAAACGTCACCCACAGTGCCTTATTCTGCAGGAAATGGAGGGGACAGGAAGTAGAGAAAAACCCACAGAAAAGTAAGATAGAGGAGTCCTTCATCAAGCCCACTGGTGCTCTCTGACTGTCCTACTCCACCCCTCTCTTTGCAACTTCAAAGGCTCTCTGGTACCACCACCCTAGTGTGAGGCAGGCCTTTGAAGCGGAATTGCCTCTTCGTATACCAAAACCTAGGTATGGCTTACAGGTCAAGATTATTCCCACCACCTGGCAATAGTTTATCATAATTATTATAGTTTGGGATCAGAGGTCCAGGTTTAAATGCAGCCTGTGTGCTGCAATGATTGAGCATAGTAAGTGGGGTATCTCATTCCGCAGGTGCGCTACTGGCCCTTCTCAATATGATATCATAAAATTCCATTGAAAAATGTATATAATGTGGTGTCAAGCTGCGATACAGGTAGCAGTGGTGTGTTCCCCTAACCACGCCTACGAAAATGCTATATTGTGAAGCCTGCAACCTATGTATGCATTCAACACTTGTTGGTCTCCCTGTATTGGACTTTAGTGTGGTCATATTGGGGTGTGATGAGTCTTTGGATGGTCTCAATCAGAGTGAGAAGAAATGGTTGTTCCGAGGAGCGATGACTGGTAAGAAAATTATCTTGAGGAACTGGAAGAATTCTTTGACATTGAATATTGAGACGTTGTTGTCTGAGATGCATGAATTGGCAAATATGGAGAGAGTGATATATAGGAGACGTGGTAAACTGGGTTTATTTGAGAAAATATGGGGTACATTTTCACACTTGTTTTGACTTGGCATTGTAGCTGTTGGGTGAGAGGGTAATTGAGAGATAAATTTGATTTGTTGGGGTTTAGTGTATTGTATTTCTCGCCTTGTACATAGTTTTGTGTAAATGTTGAGAATTTTTCTGTAAAATGTAATGTTTTATATGTTATACATTGATTATCTTGTGATTTATGATGGATGTTGTGTAGATAAAGATTTAAAAAAAACACTCTCATACAATATCTGTGCTGCAATGACTTTGCTGTCACAGCAGCTGGTAAACAGGACATCTATGGCTTCTAAACCTGTACTGTGCCACGGGACAGCAGGTGTTACAGATTAGGGAGACTGATGCAGCGGGCCACAGGTGTACACTATACCTTTGGCACAGAGTTTAATAAAAGTGGGGTCTGGTTAGTAGACCACCCCTTCTGAGATGGATTACCTGCAGTTTTGTATTACTTAATAAAAATAAAAGCCAAGACTTGTACAACTCCCCCCCCCCCTCTCGTTGTTGGCCCCCCCTCCCTTGTATTGATTCTTTGTGTTTTGCTTCATGTGCCATATACTTGTCTCTGTAACTTGTAATGTGCCCCATTGCTTCCCAAAGCTATGTCTGTGCTCAATAAATACCCTAATAATTATTATAATTAGAAACAGCACGTTTGGGCATTTACCTGTATGGGCCTGACTCCAGTAGTTTGTCTTTCAAGTACTTATTTCTCAGTCATTCGGGTGGAGTAGTTGACATTCTACTTCCGGGCTTCTAGCACCTTGCTTCTGAACATCATGTCCCCAGTGAAGTGTTCTCTGATTCTTATTCGCTGGCCCAAGACACCGAGATGAGGAGAGACAAGGCGCAGCTGAGTGATCTGATTACATCACCCGGTATCACATTCCTGTACTCTTTGATCGGACCATAAATCACACACGCTGTCTCCAGTGCCACATCATTAAGTCATTCTATCAAATCGGCCATTTTGTCCTGCCTGTCTAGGATTATCGCATGTATTCTCCAACAGTCTTATTCTATGTGCCAGTTTACTCCCACGTGTATTTATGCCTGCACAAGCTTATGCCGATGCAGTAGTTCAGTGTGTTGTGCGCTTGCTGCGTTCTCTGTATACAATATAAGACACAAGCTTAACTATCGCAAATGTCTCGGATAAAGATAACACCATTATCTCAGTGCCTCGTGGTGAGTTTGGTGGTGATGATGATAACACTAGATTGCATTTCAGACACTGCCTTTACTATCATTCGGGGTATTTACCCTCTGCTGTATTTTTAATAGCCTCCATGCGGTAAAAATGGCAAGATTAATTGTTCAGATATCTAAGTTGCACAAATTGGTGGTATTACCCATGTACCTTTTAAGCACCCAACGATGCAGCACTTCTCATTCCAATTTTCCCACAAGTGTGTTTGCAAATCCACTTAATTTGTCTGAGTAAATGTGCCCTGAACGAGCTCCTCACGGACCTGCTCATTTGATGCCCCGACCCCCTCAGCCCCATTTCCAGTGGTGGAAAGGGCGACCCCCCAGACACTGACATGTGAATCCAGTGTTCCCAAACCGCTGCGCATAATGATAGCTGAGAAAGGAGAGCGTTCCCCTGTGTGTAGAAGGGTCATTACTTGGACTTGTGTGCAAGTCTTCTGGATTGCTGCTGTCCTCCATGCATTTCCTTTTTTTTCCATATGGATGAAATGAGAGGTAATGATTGCATGTAAGCCCTGTAAGGGATGTTTTACTGCATTGACGGTGGCAAAGTCATAATGGGATGTGGGGAGCCCTAGAAAATACCACAAGATTTGTTAACAATTCAGCCACATGCAGTATTGCTATTTAAAATAAACTGTCACTTATCCTGTAAATGCCGAACAGCATTTCATTTTCTGTTGTGACATAGTAATATCATGCTATATAGAGACAAATATATCAGACATCATGCCCATTTCCCCATTACCTTAAAAGTGTCACGCGTACCATTCCATAGCCTTCCTACCGTTTGTCGCTGAACTTGAACAAATGCTGTCTAATTGTTCAATGTATCGGCCTCATTACAAGTTTGGTGCTATCAGCAAACGCAATTACCTTTACTGCCACTTAGTCTGGCGGTATTATCACCAGATTACAATTGGTGGTAGGCCGTGTCAGTGCCCATTAATTGGAGTCGATAGGATTCCATGGGGGATTTATGTGGAAATACCGCCAGCGGTAATTCTGCCAAAATTGTCATTTTTTGACACAAAGGTGGCAGATTTACTTCCAGATCGTAGCTGGAAGTGCACCTGCCACCTCTTCACCAATCATGTAGTTGGGCACTGTGGTAATGCGGCAGTAACGGATTTACTGCCACATTTGTACTGCACCGCCCCCAGCACTGCCACGCACATTCTGGTCATCAGGCCCATGAAGCGTCACTGGAGGCTTTCACCACTACTTTCTCTCCTCCTACACCTTTGGCTGACTCACACTTTAACACAGCCCTTTCCAACATTCCTCCCTCTATCTCTAACACTCTTGATGTGCTTGCCCCTGTCATGAGGATCTGTTTAAAGCAAGCCAAGTGCAACTTTTGGTACGATTCTGACCTTGCCAACCTTAAGCGCAAGTGTAGGGTGTCAGAGGGAAGTGGAGGGCATCAAGCACACCCTTTGACAAACTGGCCTGCCGCCTGCTTCAAAGGCATACAGACTCTGTATTCTCTAAGAAGAGAGCCTACATCCAAGCCCACGTCTCGGCGGCCTCTAACATTTCCGCCAAACTTTTCAAAATCTGCAAGGAGCTGGCCAATCCTGCTACAGTCTCCACCTCTCCTGTTCCCTCCCAGTCCCTCTGCACGGACTTCGCATCTCATTTCACCACTAAAACTCAGGACATCCTGTCCACTCTCTCTTCCTCTACCTCCAATGCCTCTCCCTCTACCTTTCCAGGCCCCTCTCCGGCTGCTATTCCTCTTCCTTTCTCCTTCTTCCCCGGGTTCACTCCCGATGATGTTTCTAGACAAGTCCGATCTATGAAAGTCTCGTCAAAGCAGGTGCTCCCCTGCTTCTCCAGAACCACCAAGGACCATATCGACACCCTTGCTCCAGCCGTGGCCGATTTCTGCAATCACTCTTTTGCCACTGGAACCTTCCCTTCCCCCATTAAGCACTCCCTTGTGCACCCCCTTCTTAAGAAGCCTTCTGCCGATCAATCCTCTTCGGAAAACTATTGCACGATCTCCATCACTCCTTTCCTGGGCAAACTCCTGGAAAAGCTGGCCATCTCCTAGCTTAATCTACATACTGAATCTGTTGGTTGTCTCTATGACCACCAGTCTGGCTTCAGAGCAGCCAGAAGCACGGATACTGCTCTCCTGAACACCCGTGAAGACTTGCTCTCCAATCTTGACTCTAACCTTTCTGTCCTCATTCTACTTGACCTATCCTCTGCTTTCGACACGGTCAACCACACCATCCTGCGCAATAGTCTCGGTGACAACCTGGGTATCTCTTGTCAGGCCCTTGCCTGGTTGTCCTCCTTTCTCACTGATCGACCCTCCTAGGTCCAACTTGGGTCTTTCATCTCTTCTATCTCTCTATCTCTCTACTTGTGGTGTTCCCCAGGGTTCTAACCTTTCTCCGTGGCTATTTAACCACTACCTGACACATCTGGCCCACCGCATCTCTACCTTCTGCTCTAACTTTCAGTGTTATGCGTGTTATGTTGTGTTCACGCTCCCCTCAGCCTCTACTGTTCCTTTTCTCATACCAGACTGTCCGCTATTCAGGAATGGTGTGCCTCCAACTATCTCTGCCTTAATGCCATTAATACTGAGATCCTCCGCATTGGGACTCCTCTGCATTGGGACTCCTGCTCCCGCCTTCCCTCACTCTGGCCACCCACGCTGGGCCCTCTACCTGCTCCTTCCAGTGAGGCAAAGAACCTGTGGTCATCTTCAACTCCACCCTCTCCTTCTCTCATAACAACTCTGACATCTCTAAGAAGTCACACTATCAACTGCACTTCTTCCGAGGTATTCTTCCTTTTCTCACTTTCCCCAGAAGCTCACTGTCTCCAGGCTGGACTACTGCAACAGACTTTTTTTTAAATCTGCGTGCCTCTACTCTTCGCCCTCTACAACTAATCCAGAACAGGACTGCAAGACTTGTCCTTGGCCTCAAGCCCAGGGATCGTAACTCTCCAGCCTGAAATCTCTCCACTGGCTCCCTGTGGCTGCGAGGATCAAGTTCAAGACCCTCTGCATCGTCCACAAGGCTTTCTGGGGCCGGGGATCACACTACATTCAACTTTCTTTACCTAAGCATCTTCCTTCTCAAGCCCTCCGCTCATCCACCTCCATTTCTGAGGGTCTGATGTGTTTCTAGGCAGAGAATAGGGGGTAGATCTCTGCCCTCGGCTGGAGCCTCCCTCTGGAACAGCCTCTCTGCCTCTCTCAAACTTAAGCAGAATCACCTAAGGTTCCGGAAGCAACTCAAGACCTTTTTGCTTCCACTTTCTCTCTCCCTCGCCCTTGCTGATGTCCCTGTCTGCTGCGCATACTGCTTAACTGGCCACCCACTGAATTTATGGGATCAGGCTCCTGCATGACAGGTTGTTCGTGTACTGTCTCCGGGCCTCCCAATCACTTCTGGGATTGTATCTGCAACCCTACAGTCCCCTGACTCTCTGCACTTATGAGCCACCTCTCGGCTGCACTTACCAGTTACCTGTACTCTCCCCTCCCACTTGCACTTCTCCCCTTCCCTCCTGCCGCACTTGTGCGATCTGAACGACAGAAGGCTGAGTAAGATTGCTGTTTTGTTCTCCTTCTGTCCTCCCTTCCTTGTCTTGCTGCATCTAGAAATACTTGTGTACAGGTGCGTTATAAATGACTTATCATATCACCTCTGCGTAAACCCTACAATACACTTTGTTGCAGCTTTTCAGTTCTTGCTTTATTTTTACCTACTAAAAGAACAAACTGAAAAAAACATTCCTGTTTTTATGTTGGCTACACTTGCATTTTAAATAAAATAACCTTAGCCACAGTGCGATAAATACTCCTGCCACAGATCACACACGTGGCGTCAATTACTAGTCACATTTCACCCTGTTCCTGCAGTAAGTATGTTTAAGCAGTTGGGGTCCAAGAGAAGCAATCCGGATATATCTGATTATAAACATGAAATCGGAAGGACCCAGACTCAGACTGTCGGTACTAACTGATGGGCTGATGCAACAAGTCAGTGATGCAAGCCGGCTCTATGTGATATAATCGCTGGAAATAACATTGCGGGAGACTTGATATTTTTTTTAACTGCATTAAACACCCATCCCAACATATTTTAGGACTCCTACAATTACATAAACCACCTCCAGTCTTAGAATATTTGATAGATGTTGAGGGACGTTGAAACAGCATTCCCAGTTACAATAGAGTGACCAGATATTTATATTTTTAAATGGGACAGGCCATAGACATAGAAATAGGAATACAGTAAACACATAAAACGAGTCCTATTTCTATTTCTCTGACCTGTTGCAGGGGCTGGGGGTGAGTATGCTCACAGGCACATTCCTGTCATTGGAGGAAAGCAGACGGGAAGGGGAAGGGGTGGAAGTAGGGGGGTGAAAAGCATTCACGCCCCCGTTCACGCGCAGGGGTCCTAGTAAAAACCGGGACCGTAGCCACCAACCCTTCCAATCCCGGGACGGGGTTTGTAAAATTAAAAAAAAACTCCTGGGATGCTAGTATGGGCTACATTCTTGGCCTCTAAGTGACCCTAGAAATAAAGACACAGATACCAGGGCTGAATACAATATACTTTATGAGAGTGTTTGTGTGGTTAAGTAGGTGTAGGATGTTATTGTTCTAGGAAAAGGGGGTTAAGGGGAGGTACCCTGGCATGAGGTAGTGGGTGGACATGTTGGCCTGCCTGAGGCGACTTAGGGAGATGGGGACCACCCACAGAGGCCATCCTCTGGCCTCACACTCCATGTGGGTGGTACCAGGAATTAGGGAAGCGGTTTGTTGTGTCAGACTCACCCTATGGGTCCCTGAGAGCCCCTCCATGGAAGAGAGGGAACATAGCAAATTCCCCATTAGTTGGTACTCACACCAGGGGATTGTTAGGAAGGGCATAAGAAGTGTTTTAGAAAAAATAGATATTTATTTTTTATAAATAAAGAGGGGTTACTGTTGGTATCCCTATAAAATCCACTCTGGTGTTTGTGTCCATTTAGTTAGATAAGAAGACAGGGTGTAGCCCATCTCCTGTTAACAGCACATTTATTTCGCTAGTGCAGTGCCCTCCCTATCCAGCTGGCTGAGGGGTTAGGGTGGTGGTTCTCATGTGGACTGTCCCTGCTTCGGGGAAGGGAAGAGTACACCCTTACACGGACCAGGGCTGGGAAGCAGGACCTACACTTCAGATCATCAGAGATCTTATATCACACAGGACTATAATGCTGGCTTACCAGTAGTTCATTATTATTAGGGTATTTATAGTGCTCAAAGGGTTAACCAATTTATTGCATCTGGAAATCTCTTGCAACTGACACACGTCATGCTTGCGTTCATGCCCTTTGTGACAGTCAGACCACCACCTTCCTCGCCAGAACCAGGGGTGTCTCTGCAACTATGGGTAACTGGCTTCTCACGGGCTACAAAGCCAGAACTATGAAGTTCCTTGGGGCATTGTATGGAAGAAGCCCCTCCCCCATCACTGGATCTGTGCCCAGACTTAGCGTAGCCCAGTCCATCTGTGAGGAGCCCGTCTCCGCTTTTCTATTTGGACACTGTGAATGCCTACATGCAGGTTCCAGAGAAGGAGTGAAGCCTGAAATCAGCCCTACACACTTTGTCCAGGACAATAAACCCTCTGCATCAGGCATCCAACTTTTAGTAGAACCAATGTGGCCTGAAAAGACAGATGTAAGAACCTCCCAGAGAGTGTAAGCCCCGTCTGAGAGAGGAGAGCAAGGAAAATAAAGAGTAATCGTACAAAAACAGAACTCCTTGTGGACAAGAAGACCAACGCTTCATCCATCTGACTAATGCTGGAGCTGAACCGGGAGAAGTAGCTCTGGCAAGAGAAGGTTGCGCAGTTTGGTCTCGCGGCGGCAAACTTTAAGCACTCCACTCCCGGCCTAAGAGCTTACACACGAAGGAGAGACCAGAGATGAGGCAAAGCATGGGCCTCCCTGGGGACACTGCAGAGTCCACCCAGTCACGGGCAGGCCTGTAGTTCCACACCGTGTGATCACAGGGCCTGCAGGCTGTGGTGCCGTAGGACTCTCTTGCCAGCATGGTGGCCAGGGGCCGCACAGGCTGGTCAGGGTCTGCCCTGCATTCCAATAAGACTGGGTGATCCCCGGCAACCATCAAAGGTGGTGTGCCTCTAACCTAGGTGCTGCTGTCCCCAGCACCCAAGGCGCCGGCTTGAGTTGCCTCGCCGGCCCCTAGAACAAATATGTTGGAAGAGAACAGACTGGATAGCAATACTCTGCAGGAGGTTAACATCTCATTTTCAGGGGGACAGCCTCACCCTACAGTGACCCAACACTACCCAAAATGCGAACAAAAAGGATTTTAAACAAGGAGGACCGCAAAGTAGTGCGCATTTCAATAAAGGGACACATATACAAGGTGAAATGTGCTAACCAAATAGTAAGGGAGCTGCAGTGACAAAAAAACCCACCCCAAAATTCAAAAGAAAGAGATTTAAAATGGTGGTCCATTTCAACACCAAATATTACACGTGTTCTGCGCTAAGCAAATGACAATGGAGTTGCTGTGACCTAAAACACAGCCCAAAACCCGTCGCGCATTTCAATAAAGTAGCATGTATTTAAAAGGTGTGCAGTCATAATGTCGACAGTCAAAATGTCGACAAATAAATGTCGAAAAACAATAATGTCGACAAACAAAAATGTCGACATTTTTCGATATTTTTTCGAAATTTTGTATTTATTGTAAGAATAAATAAATAAATAAATATATAATTAGAATGTGTTGAGTATGAGGGGTGGGAGGGTGGCAGGGGGGTGTTGGGTGAGTGGGGGTTGGGGGGGACCCCCCCCAATAGTAAATGATACTCTTTTTGGTTATTTATTTATTGAAAAAATAAATAAATAAATATATAATTAGAATGTGTTGAGTATGAGGGGTGGGAGGGTGGTGGTGGGGGGTGGGGGGGGGGTGGCAGGGGGGTGTTGGGGTTGGGTGAGGTGTTGATAGTTTTAAGTGACATTTTTTTTGTTGACATTTTTTTTCCGAAAAAATGACTTTTTACATTATAAGTATAGGATGTCGACATTATTATTTTCGACATTTTTTTTTCGACACTTTTTTTCGACATTTTGACTATAAACCATTTAAAACATGTAGTTCTGTAATTAAAATATGTGACTGCAGAGAGGGAACATAAAAGCAGCATTGGATGACAGGGGGCCCTGAAACCTGTGCACATGACTATTTGAACCTGTCCGGCATCATTGTACAGGCACAGCTGCGGCATATCCCCGTGCGCCACCAAGCTGCGGCATATTCCCCTGCGCCACCAAGCTGCGGCATATCCCCCTGCGCCACCAAGCTGCAGCATATTCCCCTGCGCCACCAAGCTGCGGCATATTCCCCTGCGCCACCAATCTGCGGCATATCCCCCTGTGCCACCAAGCTGCGGCATATCCCCCTGCGCCACCAAGCTGCGGCATATCCCCCTGTGCCACCAAGCTGCGGCATATCCCCCTGCGCCACCAAGCTGCGGCATATCCCCCTGCGCCACCAAGTTGCGGCATATCCCCCTGCGCCACCAAGCTGCGGCATATCCCCCTGCGCCACCAAGCTGCGGCATATCCCCCTGCACCACCAAGCTGCAAGACTAATTGTCACTCCATGTGTGGTTATCGTCCCCAAGAGTCAGTTTTTATTCTTCAGTACTTGTGAGGATGTCGAGAAAAGGCACAGAATTAAAAAAAAAAGACAATTAAATAAGGCTCTCATGACTGCGCCATAGTCGTAGAAGCGTAGATAAGTGTCAACACGTCCTGGCACCATGCACTGTGCTAGGACAAAACTGCGTGCATTGGCAGACTGTGGGGTAGGTGGAGGGCTGCTCTTGGTTTCCTCCTGGGACGTTCCGAACTCCAGGATGTCATCAGAGTAGTTGAACACTGATTTTCAGGGTAGTAGTAGGTGCCTAATGGTCTCCTGGAAAACTTCCGTGGCGGAGGACATCCCAAAGTTCAGCCTCTTATAACAAAAAAAGCACTGGTACCCCTGGTTGAGGAAATGTTGTAGCACAGTTCAGCTGTATGATCATGTCTTCCATCTTTGAGCCTGGGTGCCTCTCCCTCTCTATGTCGACGATAGGCGAATTTAGTTGCCTTCTTTGGGTTCTACAACTAAGGGCGAAATCCACGGTGTAGGGCCAGTTGCTCGTTCTATGATGTAATTTGCCAGGAGATGTTGAAGTTCTCGTGCCACTCTTCTTGGGTGTTGCTGGACCGGTTTAACATTTTCTTTGATGTGTCGTTTGATTACGGTGCCTTTTTAGTTTTCCCTAGCCCTAGAATAGTTCTGGGAATGTGGTCTTCATGGTCTCTTTTTCCATTGGTCCGCTCCTCATGTGGCAGAAACTTTGGCGTCCTCTCTGCTGCATTGGACCACGTCATTATCTCGGAAATCGACATCTATCGGTCCCAGTTCATTCGCGGTGCGGTAGCTAAGCAGGCACTTGCCGCTGACTGGGCTCCTGAGTACGTGGATGATGGTGTTGCTCAGCTTCCCTTTGTATGAGAGTGTCCTTTTGAATTGTCTGAGGGACGGTAGTGGAGTGCTGACTCCCCCCCCCCACCCCCACTGGAATATTCTCACTCTGGATAAAGTCAGGTCTCCTTGTTTACCGGTCTGTAGAAAATCCTGCTCCCCCATGATATTGACTGTGGCCCCAGTGTCTATCAGGAAGCAGTGGGTTATTTCTTCCGCCTGGACCATGACCTTTCTTGCTTCGCTGCCCTCTGGTTCCCTTGCATCAGGTTGACCAATTTGTCCGGTGTCTTTTCCCTGGACATATCCGTCATAGTAGGCATAAGGGTCGCCTGGGTAGGTGTAGTCTGGGTAGTATTCGCGCATCAGCGGTTGGTCATCACCCTGGGTTTCCCCATAGTCTGAGTCTTGCTCCATTGCCCTGATCATCCTCTGTGGTAGTTGTGGCTGGCGCCATAGCAGCTGTTGTGGTTCTGGTCTGTAGGGTTGCCGCAAGTGTGTGAGCATTGTTTGTGATTGCCTCCCTGGAAGGAACGGCCTCCCTTCTCGGGAGACTGCTTGGAAGTGTTCTTCTTTACCACACCCTGTGCAGGTAACTGGAGGAGCCCGGAAAACTTAAAAATAAAACCGCAGCTTTAAAAACGTATTTATGTTTGCGGTCGCTTTTGAACACAGAGGACCTTTGATAATGCCGGTCGCCACCATAAATCTCTGGCGAGGCTTGGACTGGTCGGAGACCCAAACCGTGTGAAGCGCGTCAGAGGAGGAGCTGCAATACAGCCGGGAGACCCGTCTAGAGTCTAGGATCACCCTACCCAACTGCTGCGCGACAGACGCAGAGGAGGCTGCAACCGAGCACTCAAGGCATGTTCTGGGAGACACCCCCCCCCCGAGAAGCCTGAGGCCGCAAACGGGTGTCGGAGGAAGTACAAGACGGGTGGGCGGCCCGGCAACATTGAGATACTTCAGGCGGAGGAACGGAAAGCAGAGAAGTGGCATGTCGGCCTTCTGCCAACAGCAGCAGCGTGTGCCCGGTAGTGCAGCAGACACATGGGAGACACACTCAACTGCCATAAACCAAGCGCCGGCTGAACCCGCAGCTTAGCAGCGCACAGGGGCAACGCGGAATGGCACGGTACACGATGACAGGGAAGTCACAGGCCTGTGTGTGCATGACAGGGCTTGTCTAGCCCAGACTTGATCTCTGCCCACTCCGAACCACACATATTGCCAAGTAAGTTGACTAACCCCAAGAGGAACTCTCCTTCCTTCTACTTGGGAGGGATACGCTTACGATCTTGGAAGGGTTTGCAGCAAAAGTCCAGAGCGCGACAAAACACCGAGGGTAGGGGTGCATGCTGCCATCAAAGACGCTGCAGGCCATAACAGTGCGGCCCTGCACAAAAGAGCACTCGCAGGAAGACGCACGCGTGGTAGTGGACAGTGGTGCACTGCCCTGCGGATCCAAACAATAAGCAGGGTGCCGGATCTGGACTGTTGCAGCACACTGAGCCCAGGAAGAGTGAACTGAGGTCTTGCCACCGGGATCAGAGCAAACAGAGCTGGCAAGCGCCTATCCCACGGCTGGGCAAGCACTGCAGAGACCCGGGCACTGAAGGTGAGCACTGAGGTAAAATGTGTCGCTGGCGAATGGACAGGTCTGCGAGTGTCTGCTGCCCATTGCAGTGAATAGATTATTTGAGCAGACAGAAGCGGACAATTACCAAGAGTTGCACGGCAATAACACGGAGAGGCTTGTCTAAATGACTTACACGGTGGAAAGGTATCACCGACCACCAGCCTCATTGGTGACCCACCGAACAGATGAACGCGAGGTGGGTGTAACGGGACTGCAGCACTACGCAACGGAGATGCCGGGATCACAAGGGAAACTGAGACTACACCGAGGTCTAGTGCACGAAAGACCCACAAACAAGGCAGTGCATCATATTAGCAAACAAAAGACAAAACATTGCCTGTCACCACAACGCCAGTGTAGCACACAGTGAGGCCCAGCAGCGGAAGCGTTAAAGTGAAATCCTTGACAGCGCCCACAACTAACGTGCCGAGACGGGGGTGGGATCCACAGAGCAAACAATAGCTGCAAGTACTGCTTGGTCCAGTTGACAAACGGACTGCTGCATTGGAAGAAGCGAAGTGACTTATCAACAGGCACTGCGGTATGTCCCTGCCTAAGGGGAAAGGGAAAGGAAAGGTTACGATCATGGACTCCTTCAATGCCGCTACACCTAAAGGGCAGCCACAGAACAATGCAGCGGCACCACTAGCTCAACCGGACAAAGAGGCTGGAACCAAGGAATACCAGGTGCTGTACGTGATCACAGCCTTGAAAACCTTCATAGATACCAAAATCGAGGAGGTGAAGTCTGGCGTGCAGCTAATGCGGTAAGATGTTTGCAACCTCACGGAAAGAGTCACGAATACAGAGAAGGACCTGAAAGAAACAATGGACACCACCAAGGACCTTGAGAAGAGACTATCAGAACTAGAAAGCAGAAACACAATACTTGAAGCCCAGGCAGAGGATGCCAAAGTCCGCACTCGGCGTAACAACGTGCACCTGCTAGGAATTCCAGAGGGGATGGAGTGCTCGAACCCCATGGACTTTCTTGAAAATCTAATTCTGCAAGAAATTGGGGCAGGCAATCTCTCACAGGGATTTGTGCTGACGAGGGCCCACAGGTGCTTGCAAAAGAAACCGCCACCTGGCTCGCACACAAGCCCCATGATAGCAAAAATACTTAACTTCCGGGACAGGGAGGCCATCTGGAAATGTTCAAGAGAAGGTGGGGAGATTCGCCGAGACAACTCCAATATAGCCATATACCCAGATTACACGCCTATAGTCCAAACAGCAACAAATTCTTTCGTGCCAGTCAAAGCAAGGCTTAGGCAACTAAACCTTAAATACATGTTGATGTATCCGTCTAGGCTCAAAGTAATCTATAAGGGGCGACCTGTCTTCCTTGAAACACCTGCAGCGGCCCCAATGTGGATGGAACACAACAACTTGGATGGGGGTGAGGAAAATGTCACTTGAGCGGCGCCTGGCTTGAGTAGATATGGGTAGGGGGGTGAATTTACCAACCGAAGAGGCTGCAGGAGCACTGCGGTAAGGATTTAATACATACTTTAATTGCAATCAAGATACAGTATATTCGGCGGGGGGAAATCCGGGACCCTTTACCAGGGACAAAAGACCCACCCCACGAACTGTTAGGTGCTTGGTTTTGGTTAAGTTTACTGTTGTTAGTGTTCTGAATTCTTCACTAAAAAAGGCATGTATCACAAGAGGTGTGTTAGGTGTCATGGGATGGGCCAGGGTGCCGGGAATGTAGAGACAGGGGGGTCCTGAAGAGGGATACAACACTGCCATGGCTGCTGATGTTAAGGTGTTGACGTGGAATGTTCGGGGACTGGGCACGTATCTACGCAGGAACCCTGAAGTCGTGAAGTCCTTCCTACATAGGAAATAGGTGTCCATTGCATTACTGCAAGAAACCCACCTAACGCTAAGTACTACGTCCACATTGGGGAACAGTGGGTAGGACAGTGCTATGGTGCTGCTTATTCCAAATATGCTCGGGGGAGGGGGGGTTCTCACTTGGATATGTCCGGCGGTTCCCTTTAAGTTAATGGGGAAACAAAACTGACCCTGAGAGAAGGTACTTGATACTGTGGGGCTGTATTGAACAGGTAGAGGTATGCATAGTCAACTCCTACTTTCCGGGATCCCAATGCACATTAACACACTGTGTGCTAAGATAGCCCAGCACCGGGAAGGTTTCTTCATCTGGGGCAGAGATTTTAATTGTATACGAGACTGGAACTGGATGGATCTATCCCACCGGTATCCCATAACGAAGTGGCCACAAGGGCATTGAATGCGCTACATGAGGCCATGGACCTGGTGGATGTGTGGATTGAATTGCACCCAACAGATAGGGGTTACTCTTACTTCTCTTCCCCACACCATCTGCACACCAGGATCGATTACATGTTTGTGGCCAAGGCCCAACTCGTGCAAGAGGATTCGGCACAAGATTTGGGCAGGTCAATATCAGACCACTCGCCACTACTGTTGACCTGGAGGATAAGAGGCCCAAGACTCCCTATGCCACTGTGGCGAATGCACACGGATGCATGACAGACCAGGCTTTTAAGGAAGACCTACAGAGTAGGTTGGTAGAATATTTTGAGAGGAATGGTGGCAGTGTAGAGCGTTGGGGAAAGGTTTGGGAAGCAATGAAGGTGGTGTTGCAGGGGGAGGTTGTTGCTAGTGTGGGAGGCATCAGGAAAACGCTGCACCTGGAGCTGGAAAAATGGGAAGAAGAAATAAGAGAAAAGGAGGTGCGCACGCAGGGGACACAAGTGGAGGAGCTCGAATTAGCAAAATTAAGGGGTAGCTGCCGAGAGACTTGGGATAGGCTATCCAAGTTTGGCTACTCAGTTCAAACCACCTGGGCGCATACAGAAGAGGATAGACCAGATAGGCTGCTGGCGTGGCTGTGCAGAAGGGAACACCCAAAACACCTGACCATGGAGCTCAAAGATGACGCAGGTACTGTACACAAATCCCAACAGGCTATCAACAACACCTTTGGGATTATATATTCTCGCCTGTACGGCCACGATCAGCAGGTGCCCCAGAAGGACATATTAGATACACTAGAAGAAATTGGTTTGCCTAAACCGGGGGATGCACAGAGGAAGGCACTAGAGGCGGACATAATAACTGAGCAAATAACAGAAGCGATAAGGTCAATCGCCTCGAGCAAGACGCCTGGCATTGATGGACTCTCCTCTGAGTTCTATAAGATATACGACACAGTCGGGGGGAGCTGTTGCCCTGAAGCAAGATGGCTGCCTGAGTTTAGAGCTCCGGACCGTGAGAGAAAGTACTTCGTAATATATCCTTGCAGATACGGCTAAGCCATTCCTAACTTCTGAATCCGTGCCCTCTACACACAGCGGGAATCGGACCAGGAGACCCCCTGTGACCGCTGCTGTGGCTGCCAAAACATCAGGGCTGCGGACGTCTTTCCAACCCCGCAGCGAGTGCGGCTCTGCTCTCCCACTCCACCCCCCGGTGCAGACGGCCTTGTGGGGGAGGGGCTTCCTGCCAAGTTTGCCCGGCGTTCCCCTGGGCCTGGCCGGTGCACCCGGGCCTCCAGGTTGCCGTGCCCTAGAATCTCCTTCAGCTGCGGTGACCCAGGGGCTGGATCCCGTGCCACCTGATTCCCCGTGGCCCGGGGCTGGACGCCGTGCATGGACTGACCTGCCGCGGTGCCTCCGCTCCAGACCTCCGACCGCCTGCCATACACCCGCTCCTCCCCCCCCCAGAGGAACACCAGTGTGCACATGACAAGGTAAAAGGGCCATGGGGTGTTGTGAGCGGGCTAGTCACTCCTGCAGCTGTGACCCGACGCTGGGCCCCCTCCTCTTCTGCCCGTGGGGATCATCTGACTTTCTACACCCAAGCGTGTCCCTGCACACTACTGCGGCTGGGCCCCGGTGGGTCCCCCCCCCTCCCTCCCACTGTACAGTCAAGGACTCTGCTGCAGTACTCTGGGGGACCACCGCGGGAGCCCCCGCCAACATTCGTCAACTATCCCTTTGAGGGGCTGAGGCTCTGTGGAGACCCCCCGGCCCTGTGACAGGCCTGGTGCGCCCCTCTTTGCGTTCCCCGTTGCTGGCGCTGGGAGCTGCTCGCCCCCCCCATAGTCCAACAACCAACAGACCACTACAACTGGGGCCCCCTCTTGCGGTGCTGCAGCTGGGACTCCCCCCTGGGCCATATAACCTGTGACCCGGTCCTTCTGAGCCGGCCAGGAGAACCTTCAGCGGCGCAGAGCCTCTTAATTGCTACACACGTTTTGGCCGCAGACGGGGCCCGAACCTGATCTCTACCACCTGCTCCACGCAGTACTGGACCCTGAGGGCATACACCACCGGCAGTCACATGCTTTTCAACCCCACCCTAAGTGATACCCTACTGCTACTGTCATGCTCTAGGGTCTGGTCCATTGGTGATACATCGGCCTGTGCCGCCCTGGAGTGGTGCGGAACCTGGGCACTGCAGCTGTGGCACACACATACAAGCTTAAAGGAAGCCTTGGAGCATAACCTAGTCCTGGCGGTTCCTGGACAGGCGGCCCGAAGATCCACACTATTTCCCGCTTCTGATACCCCTGGACCTACAACTGCCACTGGAATACGCTGTTCCCTCTGAGTGCCCACACCCCCTCTGGCTCCCAGATCCCTAACTCGATCCTCACCATGACCAAGGGAGCCGGTGCCGGGAAGAAACAAAGCTTGCTAAACATGTTTGCTAAAATGCCATCTAAACCGGCGCCAGGAGGCACCAGCCGCCTCGGCACCAGCCGCCTCGGCACCCTCGACCTCAGATGACTCAAAAAAAATGCTAGAATATATCCGAGATGGTTTCACCACACTACAGACTAAACTGGACAACATGAATGGGACCATCTCCTCCATAAAAGCCCATATCATATCGAAAAAACAGATGGACGAGTCACTGAGGTGGAGAATAGGGTGGGGGTGGCTGCGGATGACCTGAGCTCTCTCCGAGCTGTGGTCTCTACACTTACCAAATGACGATCTCGAATCTCGCTCGAGACGAACCAACCTACGCATTGTCGGAATACCCGAGGAGAACATAATGGAGCCCATGGAAGACTAAGTGGAACGCATCCTCATGACACTCCTAGATTCCCCCAAGCTCTCCTCACAGTTCGCTATAGAGAGGGCGCACCGTGCCTTGACCACAAAACCCAGACCAGGGGCTCCCCCGAAGCCCATCATAGCCAGGGTCCTAAACTTCCGCGACCAGGACGCCCTCCTGCGTGCGGCCAGGGTCAAGGGAGAACTTCTGCTTGGAGCGGCCAGGGTCCACCTCTACCCGGACTATTCTGTGGCCGTACAAAGGGAACGCCAGACTTTTATAGCTGTGAAAAAGAGACTCTGAGACTTGGGGGTTAGATACTCCATGCTGTTCCCCGCAAAATTAAGGATTGAACATTCCAACAAAACCTTTTTTTTCACGATTCCCGAGGAGGCCTCCGAGTTCCTTCACGAGCCCTTCCCTGGTTGAGCCCTCGTCACCACAATAAAGGACCGATTTGTTCTGAATACTTCCTGGTCGGCTTATGTCATTGATGAGCCGCACTCAATCTTGCTAATAAGAATAACTTTTGTTGTTGGTTTGATGTCCTCTGTTCAGCTGATCCTGTGTTCTCCAATCCGCTTTACATGATCGTATAATGTTTGGTTATTGCCGATGCCTCAATGCTTCCCTAGCCGTAGGGTATGCACACAATTGATTTTCCTGTGCCCTGATATTATACTGGGGGCATGATAGCGTCCGCAATTTTACAGGGTTATAACGAAACCGTACGGGGTACAGTGATAAATTGCGTTGAGCCCTTTGTGCTATACCACTATCTGCTGCATACGTAAACGACGCTGAACACTCTAGTTAATCCAGCTGTACTGGTGATCTCCTTAATCTCTCTCCGGTCTGCCGCGCCACTGCTAGGCCAGCTAACAGGCCCCCATGCGCTGATGCCGAGATGTTGGTTGTTATTATGGTTGGTTCGGGGTTTCATTCCTCAAGTTGGGGGAGGGATGTCGGTGGGGGTAGGGGGAAAGGGAAGTTATGTTAAAAAAGTCTTGGCAACCGCCAGAGAGTCCACACTTGAAATATTAGGACAACACAGAATAATAGCTAAGGTAAAACATAGATCTAGGCCTAGGTGGCATAGACCAACTCAAATCCATAGATTAACACCTGTACAACTCATACATGCCAATGTCGGCTAATAGCTTAACTTTCATGAGCTGGAACGTTAGGGGCTAGGCAACTACAAAAAGATGCGACAGATACAACTTTATGCTGAGCGCCAAGGTGTCCAAGTTCTATGTCTACAAGAAACCCATGCTCGCTCTGAACAATGTGAGAAGTTCGCTAAGCAATGGGGTCCCCAGAGATATTACACAAATTACTCCACTCAAAGTCGTGGCACCCTCACCTTAATACACAAGGGCCTTAAATTTCATTGTTCCTACTCGCAAATAGATCCCCTTGGGAGATATACACTTATTATTGGTAAACTGTAAAATCAAGAGGTAGCCATCCTGAATATATACGGCCCCAACATTGATGATCCCGACTTCTACCTACACCTGGCCTCAATCCTAGAAAGTCACCCCCAGATCCCGTTCATATGGGGCAGCGACTTTAACACGATCCTTGACGTTGACCTAGATAGGTCAGGCTCCAGACCTCGCCAGCTCTCAAGGGTAGCCTACACGATCCTTACCATTCTCCCCAGACTGGCAATTGTCGACGCCTGGCGCCTAATGTACCCTGATTCTCGCACATATTCCTTTTACTCCTCAGTCCATTTCTCGCACTCTAGGATAGACAGATGGCTCTTATCAGACATACTAATCAGGTGCCTCTCCCATTTAGCTATCCACCCCAGGACACTGTCGGATCACTCCCCGGTGGTCATCTCACTGAATTGGGGGCACGACTTTGAGAAGACGAGACAATGGAAAATGAGGCCTCACGCCCTCCTAGACCAGGCCTTCGCTTCCGAATTTAAGCTTCCATTGAGGAGTTTTTTGAGGTCAACACGGGCTCAGTACCCTCTCAAACCGTCCTTTAGGAATCATTCAAAGCTTACACCAGGGGTATCGCCATGTCTAAACGGAGCGGCATCCTGAAAAACATCTGGGAGGATATCGCAGACTGCGAATCGTCCCTAGCCAATCTTGAGTCCCAATATGCCAAGGACCACTCCCCTGATACACTGACATTGCTGGGCACTGAGCTTGACAGATTCCGTGACCTGGCAGAGCGGGAAGTTAAATTCCTAGACAACCCCAGTGCAGTGAGACGTTATGGGGAGGGTGAGAGGCCAGGCCGCGTACTGGCCAGGTTAATCCGCCACGAGTTTGGAGCCCCCAACATCCCGGCAATAGAAAGGACCAACGGAACACTTGCTACCTCTCCTCAGGACATCAACACAGAGTTTCTGACATTCTATACCTCCCTATATTCGAAGGCCGACAGCCCCCATATCCCTGAAATCGACTCCTATTTAGAGGAACTTCCTCTCACAGTTCTGTCTGCGGATGCCTCTGCCTCACTGGAAAGGCCCTTCACTGCCGAAGAGCTAACAGAAGCCATTGATTCATTTATGGCAGGGAAGGCTCTGGGCCCAGACGGCCTCCCCATGGACTTCTATAAGCATTACAAATCTATTCTGGTTCCGCAATTACTCCCTGAGAAGAGGCTTGCATACTCCCCACATCTCTCC
Source organism: Ambystoma mexicanum (assembly GCF_040938575.1). Lineage (NCBI taxonomy): Eukaryota > Metazoa > Chordata > Amphibia > Caudata > Ambystomatidae > Ambystoma > Ambystoma mexicanum. The sequence continues at coordinate 1,305,843,631 of NC_090922.1, forward strand.
GTGAGGCCATGATAACAGTCCTTCTCAAACCTGGTAAACCCCCACCCAATTTGCGGCTCATATCGCCCCCTCTCGTTAATAAACTGTGATGTTAAAATATACGCTAAACTCCTTGCTAATCGGCTGGCTCCACTAATGCCCCACATCATTCACCCCGACCAGGCAGGTTTTGTCCTAGGTAGGTCCACATCCCTAAACCTTACAAGACTTTTCAATGGGATTAGCAGAATTAATCCAAATACGCAGGCAGTGGCAGCCACACTGGACATGCAGAAAGCTTTCGACTCAGTGTCTTGGGAGTACCTATGGCGTGTGCTGGTAAAATGCAAATTTGGCCCCAACTTTATGACCTGGGTCAGACTCCTCTACACCAACCCAGTCGCCATGGTCCGCACCGAGGACAGATGTTCTACCCTCTTCCAGATAGCCAGAGGGACACGACAGGGTTGCCCCTTTTCCGCGCTGATATTTGCGATAGCCACAGAACTGTTTTCAGACATGATGCGCCAGTCACACTCCCACGGGGGCCTGCGCACTGCGGGACAGGCTGATATTGTCTCCTTATATGCCGACGATGCCCTTCTCTACATCCGCTCCCCAGAGACCAACCTTGCTCCAATCCTTAACGACGTGGCCCTATTTGGACACATATCCGGGCTGAAGGTTAACTGCTCCAAGTCGGCCCTATTCCCACTCACTGACAATACACAACCACCCTCTGACCTAAAGGGTTTCACTTGGTCTCAATCCAACTTTATGTACCTGGGGGTATTGGTGTCCCGACATATTGAGAAATTAGGTGCCAACAACTATCAGAATTACTTAACTAACCTGAGCATCAAAACCAAGAGCTGGACTAGACTCCCTTTCTCTCTAGCTGGTAGAATCGGAATACTTAAAATGGTAGTGCTGCCTCAAATCTTGTACCGATGTACCAACCTCCCACTATGGCCAGGCGAAGAGTTCTTCAAGACACTACGCAGCATAACTAACACCTTTCTCTGGCACTCCGGTGCAGTACGCCTCAAACTAACTACACTCGCAGCCCCCAAGGAATTGGGCGGGTTTGGCGCCCCCGACTTTCTCAGGTACTGGGCGGTAGCCCAATCCCAATTCGCTTCCCATTGGTTTACCACCACTGACCCCCCCCCCCCTGTCCGACTTGAAAAACTGAAAGTAAGCGACCGCACAATTGGTTCCCTCATCCTTAAGCCCGTCCTGCCCGCTCTCGACTCAGCGGATCCTGTTGTTAGCACATCATTCGCACTTACCAGAGTATGGACAATGGTGCTACGCCTCACCCATTCCACGGTGACCTCTCGCTCTGGAATTTCTTCCCTGATGTTCCATACATCTCTCAATCCATGGTGTTACACTGGGCCACTGCAGGTTTCTTGACGCTTCGTGATGTCTACGAACAGGGCAACTTCCTGGAGTGGTCAGACATCCCCCTCTCCCTCAAGCCTAAACCATCAGCATGGCTACAATACTCCTCCCTCCGTAAGAACCTTAAAGCCAGATACCCTGAATTTCCCACAATACCACCAGACGATCCCATAATTGCTGAACTCTGTTCTGCCGACACCTTCAGAGGGAAGGTATCAAGGCGCTATAGCCTGCTATAGGCCAGAGCCACCCACTCTTTTACCAAACTAAGGCTTGAGTGGGAGGAGGATCTAGGAGTTGAGGTTACGGATGAACGCTGGTCCCGTATGTGTGCGCGAACCAGGGAAGTGTCCTACAATTCTAGGTTCACACTACTGCAGTTTAAGGTGCTGCATAGATATGTCCACACACCTGCTAGACTGCATCGTATGTTTCATGACCTCTCACATGCTTGCCCCAGATGTGGCTCCGATCAAGCCAACTACATTCATATGCTTTGGCACTGACCGCACCTGACACAATACTGGCGCGACATATGTTCCACAATATCAGACATACTAGATTATACCATAGACCCTTCTCCCATGCGCTGCCTCTTCCACGATTTCCCCAGATCGAAGCGTGACTCTAGGAAATTGGCAGGGCTCTGCATGATGCTGGCGGTTCGCTGCATATGATTAGGCTGGCTTCGGCCTAACGCTCACACCTATGGGCAGTGGCTAAGGGCAGTCACCTGGGCACACGATACCGAGGAGGCCTGGGGGGCACTTCAACATCCCCATTCAAGACCGAGGGACATTTGGAGGCGGTTTCACGAATACATGTCTGCCTTGACCTCCAATTCAGATCTGGCGGTTTCTCCGCTCTCCCAATCCCCTCTGAGATCCCCCCTGTGATTTGCCCCCTGTTCTGCCCTGGGCGCACTACTCCCCTTGTCGACTGCCCCTCTCGAGTTTCATGAGATCTCGCACTATACTGTAAGTCTCCATGTATAATTTACAAACTGTTATCATTCTATGCTTATTTCTAACCTGGTGTTGCTCTCTCATTTGTGTTGCCAAGATGAATAAATAAAGTTCTTTAAAACATTTTTTTAAAAAAAAGTTATATGACACAGTCTTGTCCCCAGTGCTACTTCTAGTGTTCAGTGAGGCGTACCAGAGAGGTTACTAAAAGAAACCATGAAGGAGAGCCTGGTGATCCCGATACCTAAACCGGGGAAGCCAACTGATGAGTGCGATTCATACCGCCCATTGGCAATGTTAAATTATGATGTTAAGATCCTAACCACGACACTGACCAAACGTCTGAGCAAAGTCATAGGGGGCCTGATCCATAGTGATCAAAATGGTTTTATACCGGGATGCAGCACTGCATTGAATCTACGCAGACTACAGCATGTCCTAGCGCAAATGGCAAACTCCCAGGCACAATACGCCATAAACTCCCTAGACGCGATAAAAGTGTTTGACTCAATATGCTGGGAATGGGTAGTGGCAACACTGAGTGAGTTTGGGTTTTGGGAACGGTTCATTAAATGGTTGCAGATATTATACACAGCCCCAACAGCAAGGGTTAAAACTGGGAGGATGGTATCATCGGTTTGGGATATACAGAGAGGTACCAGACAAGGTTGCCCAGTGTCCCCGATGCTATATGTGCTGGGACTGGAGCCAATAGCAATTTATCTCTGGAAACAGTACCTAGACGCAGGCATTTATGTAGAAGGGGTGGGACATCTGATCTCATTCTATGCTGACGATGTGTTGCTGTACCCTAGGAATCCACACCTAAATGTCCCAGTAGTTCCTGCATATTCCCGATTGTGGGTTTGAGGGGGAAGGGCATAAGCGAACTGCCGGAAGTTGGACTTGGGTGGGAGCTGGAATCATTCAAGTACCTGGGGGTGAATATAAGCCACACACCGGAACAGATGAGAGATGACAATACAGTGGCAGGAGTGAAGGGTCTGAGGAACTCTATGAAATTCTGGTCTAGGTTGCCGCTGTCCCTAATGGGCAGGGTAACCATCACCAAAATGATTATCCTACCAAGATTTTTGTACTATTTCCAAAATGTACACTGATACGTTAAGGCTTCGTTTTTCCACCTAGTGGAAACACTGCTACGGGAGTTCTTGTGAGGAACAACCCGACATAAAATGTCACTTGCCACATTGTCCCAGCCATACAGAGAGGGAGGGGTGCAACTGCCAGATTTAGAAAAATACTACTTGGCGGCCCAACTCAGCCATATAGTTAAGTGACTGGCGGACCAGCCCATGTCTGAAACTGAGTTGCTACAACAACTCTTGGCCCCTGCAAAATTGAAAGAAATACTGTGGGTACCACTGAGCTGCTTGGGAAGCACACCCATGGTAGTGACACTGGGGAGGAGGATATGGAGAAGAGCAATGGCGCTACTGAAACGTGGGCACCTCTATTCACCTGAGGTGCCAATTGGAGTTGATATCTGCAGTGATGCAGCAGATCTGGTAACAGCGAGACGATGGGAGAGATGGGGCATATACACCTAGGGTGATCTGTATGAGGAGGGGGTCTTCAGGGAGTTTGATTCGCTACAAAAGAAGGAAAAAGTGCCTGGTGGGCAATTCCTCTGGTACCAAAGACCTCGGAACTTGGCCAAAAGAAAAAGGGCAGGTTGGCCTGAGGAACCGCCACTGAACCCCCTGCTGGCCCTAATGTACACCTTGAGTGATGGGTGGCAGCCGGTATCCAGGCTGTACGGCTCACTGATAGATAAACCCACCCCAAGAGCACGAAAATGAAAGAGCAATGGGAAATGGATTTGGGCACAGACATAACGGAGAAGGAGTGGGAAAGAATACTGGCTTACCCCAAAGAAGTATCGAGAAACTCCTGCTTTCGGTTGATGCAGCTGAATGTACTGTACCGCACATATATGACCCCACATAGGATAGCTGCGTTCAACAAAAACGCGCCAACACTGTGCCCATGGTGTGGGGCAGAGGATCTAGGTCTAATATATATATGTTTTGGGTGTGTGTGAGTGTGCGAAGGTTCTGGGGACGAATCGAACAGGCCTGCAGGAAAGCGGGAATAATGAGATATGAGTGGTCACCAAAGGAATGCTTGCTGCTTGGGGCGTTTCCCAGAATTAGCAAACATAAGCATGTGATCAAGTTTATGGACATGGCACGCATACTGGCTAAAAGAGCTATTGCTATGGCCTAGAAACATGCTGGGGGTCCACAGTATGCATGATAGCACAGAGAATTTGAGAGGTGGGCAGAAGCAGAAACTAAGGTATGGATGGAAGGGTCAAACAGATCAGGGTCTGATGGAAGTGATAAATGTGAAGCTTGGAAGGCGCTAGTTTGGAACATGTTCCACCCGTCGGATGACAAACCCCTGTGAAGTATAACCTTCCTCTGCGTAATATTTGACTTTGATCAAAATACCTCGGATCACCGGAACTAGATTGAATGCTGCAGCAGGGCGATGAGAGTGGTAGCCCGTGCTGGCCCCCCTTACCATGGTGCACAAGAATGGAGGGACTGGTAGTGATATAATGCCGGACAAGTGAAGAAAGTTATTTGTTTGTTTTTGTTATCAGTTACTAAATAACGCCACAAGTATAAAGGTTTTTACTTGATGTGAAATGATAAATAACTGCATGGTGGTACTTAAGCAAATGCCAATAAAAACATTTTAACATAAATGGGCATACGTAAAGTCTGAATGGATTTTGTCAAGTGGGGCCTAAGTTATAAGACTATTGTATGTACATACATTTTGATACTTTTGAAAAAATAAAACATGGGCGGATTTCCAGCAAACACATGTAAGGAGCATTGGCAAGGACCTTAAATCATGGTTTTGCAAATGTACCCGTGTTTTATGTTTTAACAAGTGTCATAATGTAGGTACAAAAAATAGTGCTATACTTTTGGTGACTGAGGTATAGCCTGTGGCCATGGACAGTGGCCAGATTGTCTGTGTCATGGCATAAGGTCATGACCCAGACAATCTGGCTACTGACCATCACCACGAGGGACGACAAATGGGGTTAAAGTGGCCATGTCCATCTGGGACCGGCTATGTGGTAAAGTTATTTGTAAGTTGGATAGGTTTGAAAGGGAAACAATATTGTGCTCGTGGTAGTATGGTCATAGGGTTCTATCTTCACCTTCTGCAGGCTGCCATGGAAAGGGAAAGGGGACTCTTTACAGTGCCCCCCTTCCCTTTCCATGGTGGTCATTTTGGAAAAGGATTTTCCTTCCTTCCTACAGCGGGACGCCTATGGCATCCTGCTGCAGGAAGGAAGGAAAACCCCCCTTTTTTTTAGCACCTTAGGTTACCACTTTGGGAACCCGGGGTGCTAATAGCCTTCATCCCACATTGCAGGGGCTGGAACTTGGGCCGATACCTTGGGCTGCCGGGCCGTTATCCCAGTTAATTGGTTGAGGAAGATGAGGTGGCGGAAGACGGCCTACTACTTGCTAAGAAAGGAACAACCGAAATCTGAGAGCATTGTGGTGGTTGGATTTGGTGTGGCGGTGCATGGAGGTGGTCCGGTAGGAGTACAAAGTTGCACTCAGTGCATTTCACTTTTGTAGCTTTAACCTTCGGTACATTCCCAACAGTGGTAAAGAACTACAACACCCATGATTCTCTATGGGTGCTAGAGGTAGGCACTTCCTCTACCTCATGTTCTTGGTCGTCTTCATTGTCTTTGGAAGGACTGTGCTTTAGATTCATCTAATAGTGGAATGTCCAGCATTGATAGATCTAAGAGCCAAATTCTTTTGGAAACATTTGACTTTTTTTGGCTGGATGGCCCCAGAGCACAGATGGCCATCTATCCTATCTACAAAAATCATCAGTATCCGCATTGCAACATTTAACTTCTTGAATGCTTTAAATCTGAATGTGGATCCAGTGTCAATCTTAACTTAAATGTTTTTGAGCGGTGAGGATATTAGCAAAATAAATGTAAGTGGGTCCAGTTTTCATAGTTATAATGTAACACAGTCAGTTTTGTCTGAGGAAAATCTATTAAGTTTTGCTCTTTTTCGAAGGTTTTATAGACCTCCTAGACTGTTATTACAAATTGTTCATGCATAGGAATGAGTTCTAATGGTGAATTTTTAATTCCATTTTTATAACATGTAAATATTCTTATGTGCATATGTAGGTGTCTATTAATTTTCGGTAGATCACCTCCTTCTATTTTATCTTGATTATATTAATTGATTATTACTATGCTTGTTCTATTTTGTGACTGATCTGGGTGCGTTGTTTCCTTTCGTTGAGAGCTTAATTGTTGTTTTGTATTGTTGTTGTTTTTGTATATTTGGAATATTGTACATTTGGAATTTTGTACATTTGGTGTTTCCTTTTCCTCACAAAAGATTGATAAGTTGGTTGTTTTTTTGTTTTTTTTGTATTTTGTAAAATGTTAATGTAATGTTAAATTTGATAAAAGTTGAGTTTCTCAGCTAAATTCAATAATAAAAAAAAAAGTACTGTGCTTTTTTTGTTGTGTAGGTCCTGGCTCCTGGGGAGGAGGGATGGCAAAAGCTGATGCAATTTTTAAGATAAATAGCAGTTTTGCTAATAGTCTTCCAAGTATGTACTTTGTACTAGATCGTTAATGGACAATGAGCAAGTTTAGGTGTTGGAGCTGTCCAAGGGTACATTTTGGGCTTGATTAGTAGATCAGTAAAAAATGCAGTTCCAAACTGTCCTCGAAGCACGGACCCGATCGCGAAGTGCGGACGCGTTCGCGGACACCTCATCAAGCCGCGTGTGCGCGCATAATCACGTGGCACTGTCCGGAAGGTCCGCGATGACGTCAGACGTTCGCGGACATCGACGGATGCAAAAACAGGGGGAAAAGTTGCAAAAAGTGTATACAAGTGTTACAATTATGATAGAAGGTGGGAAATAGCAGAGTTTTAAGGTGAAACCTTGTAAATTGCACAAAAATGTTGCTATATTTGGGTAAGTATGATATTCGTAAGTTGTACGAACATAGCATGCACTGGCAAGATCCCATGAAATTCACTGAAAAAACATTGTTAAAGGGCCGGTATGTTTAAATGGCACTAAAAAAACCTATGAAATTCAATGAAAAAACGTTGCTAAAGGGACGTTAGGGTTACAAGTAAAACCGAAAAACCTCAGAAATTCAGCAGTTATGGTAAGCTAAGCAACATGGACGTTGTTTAGGAGTTGCCAGGGGTCACAATTGCGACCCCAGAGGTCTCCCTCCCTTGCGCTTGCCACCACTGTGGTCTCCCTTGCTACCCCTAAAAAAAATAATCTAAAAATCCCCCTTTAATTTTTTCCATTGAGGCTCATTGAATGGGGCCAGCAGCATGTGGCTCTTTGTTTCTGGAGTGGCTGCTTTTCTGATGGCTATAGCTGGTAAGATAGCTCAGTAGTTTGAGCGCTGGCTACTGTAATGTTTGTGTGATCTGCAGGTTCGACTTCGAGCAAGGTCAACTCAGCCTTTCACCCTGCTGAGGTTGATAAATGTGTACCAACACAGGTTGGGTGTTATTGTTAGTCTATTTGTTATATATGAAGCGCTGAAGCGTAAGTGCTATATAATAACACATCATTATCGTTTGGCCTTGGACGTCTGCTTGCATTCACAGTGATTCAGTGATTTGGGCCTATACGCACTGATATTAACAATACAACTTTACAGTGATATGGTAACCATGTTATGTGATGCCACTTCCTGTTTTGTCATGGGGTGAAAGGTCATGTTCTATTGCTTCCCGTGATGTCACTTCTGTGTGGGGTCAAGTGACATGACTTCCTGTGATGTCATCAGAGGTCAGGGGTTGTGTGATGTCACTTCTGCTACCCCAGGCATGTTGGTGAAATGACATCCCTGCTAAGCCACCATAACTCGCACCACCACTTTACACTGCTAAGACTAACACCCAGGACATCAAAGATGACATCACAAATGTCATTGATGACATCACATGTGAAATTAACTTTGATAAAAAGTCCCTACAAGGGGTTATGATTATAATGTTGGTAAAAAGATGTCAGAGGTGATCGGGAAATGCATCATGAACTACTTAATCTATTAAAAAATGTACTGCTCTAAACAACATTCTATTGCAGTGTTGTTCTTAGTACAGGAACGTAATCAGACATAGGCAATGGCTGCAGTATGCACTATAGAGGTACAATATTTGTAATCCTTCAATGTTGGATAGTAAAATAATGAATGTTACCTTATCTGAGTTTTGAATACTGTTAAACATGTACTAACCAGATAATAATTCAACACTTAGTACACACTTGTGGTACTGCAAACAATACATATAAAGACCACAATGCAAACAAATCAGAGGCACATACAGGGAAACAAAAGTAAGAAAGTAAGCAAAAAAAGAAGCAGTATCATCAGAAACTGTTAATAACATAAACGTTTTTCTTCATGCATAGAAATGATTGCTGTGTTTGAGGCCTGCTTATTGCCCCATGTATATGCACCATGAGCTACCCAAACCCTAAGGAACGTACTGTACGAACATATGAGAAAGGTAACATCTAGATATATTGTACCTTTTGAATTTTAAGTTTCTGACTGTCAGTGAACAAAACCACCTGGCTACATATGTCAATGAACAACAACAAGTGGCTTAGATATGTGATGTCATCAGTGATGCCATCAATGACATTTGTGATGGCATCTTTGATGTCCTGGGTGTTAGTCTTAACAGTGCATGGTGGTGGCACGAGTTATGGTTCCTTAGCTTACCGGAACTGGTGAATTTCTGGGGGAGGGAGTTCGATTTTACTTGTAACCATAATATCCATTTAACAAAGTTTTTGCACTGAATTTGATAGGTTTTTATTAGAGCAACTTAATCATAACGTCCCTTTAACAGAGTTAAACTCGCTTCAATATTAATTATTGTCTGATTGAATAGTTTTTCAGAATTAGGTCATCTTTATTCTTTCCATAGACTACATTTTTCTGCGTGCACTTTACTCTCCCATCTGTCTGTGGTTTTACGGGACGACGTTCTTAAATTGGGAGGATTACAATTTACAAGGTATTCAATAATTCTTTAACGGAGTAGTGCTTAGTGAGGACTGTGTTAAGGAAAGTGTTTTTCGCCCAGTAAACATGTTTTTATAATATCCATAATTCATGTATGTGGCAATAATGAACATATAATGAAATGAGTGCATAGTCTTTGCAGATTCTCTGGTCGTTTCGAATGCTGCACTGGATTTTCCTGTAGTAGATCTAGTGCTGGGGGGTGGTTGAAAGTGAGTGTGGGAAGGAGCTAGCAAGACCACGTGAGCAGGTACCAGAGGTCAAGGAAGCAATTTAGGCGGATGCTGTGAACATGTGTCAGTGGGTTCAAGTAAGCACTAGCATTAACTCTCTTTATGTCACCAAGCTCTTTGTGTACAAACCTTTGTTGTTAATGTAATGTGATGTAACTGGATCTTGTATAGGAAAGGATCTGTCATTCAAGTGTCTTCTTGTTACTCGGTCCTGTAAGAGAGGAAACGGTTGTTGGAGTTAATGGGGTAAGAAGGAGAGACGCGGTGCGAAACATGGCATGTTGCTTCATGCAGACCGGAAGCAGTAAGCATGCTATTACAGTCTACATGAGTTGGTGTAGGGCACGTAGGATTCCACATGCCTGCAACGTGGTCTATTGCTTGATAACATGGCTGGACGGGATTGGGCTGTGAGTGGTGGATCGATGGACGAGGTGTAGAGTTTGAAGGGGGTTCGTTTTGAGGCAGGAGGTCTATCCAATAAACCGCACCACGGCAGTGTGTGTGTGTGTGTCTGTGTGTAAGGTGGAAAGATGGCGGATTAGAGAACATTAGTGATGGCTGCTTTCCACAATGGCTTGGTATGAGTGCCAGAATTTAGACTAAACGTGAAGTTACAAGTTTCTGCTAGATTCCAGCTCAGCCTGAACGAGTCCACTTGCGGCTTAGCCAACCCTAAGGATATAGTGCCGCCATCTCAGCTTGAACGAGTCCACTTGCGGCTTGGCCAACCCTTAGGGTATAGTGCCGCCAGCTCAGCCTGAACGAGTCCACTTGCGGCTTGGCCAACCCTTAGGATATAGTGCCGCCAGCTCAGCCAGAACGAGTCCACTTGCGGCTTGTTCAACCCTTAGGATATAGTGCCTCTGAAAAGGAAAGATGTGATTTGTAATACATTTGATTGATTTCCAAGGACTGTGATTCTTCTACACATATCCTTTACAGCTGTAAGATCTAGTTACCTAAATTAAAAGTGTTAACACATCTCTATTTTCTATTTTTTTGAATTTATGGAAACTTTTAGAGTTAAGTAGTTGCATAAATGATAAAAAGAAACATTATGTTTTTTTAATGATCGCTTTCATGCGCAAACTCACTGATAAGGGTCCTTTATGGCGTCCTTAGCATTATGTCTAGCTGCCCTGACATTGCCAGTGACGGCCTCCCTCTCCCCACACCCGCACCGTACAGTCTGTTAATGAGGAGACGGCTTCTCCTTAGTTAATGACTGTAATTCAATCGCAGGCTTTGAATTACTACGTGGGGCTGTCTGGTGTTTCACTGACCTCGTTTTGCCTCAGCTGTAATTATTTAGCCAGCTTGCAAGAGTATCTGGAAGGCCTCCTGATGGTGTCAGTGCACGCAAGACGGCAAGGTAAGTCCCGTGCGGCGTGCAGCGTCCTGCCACCCCACAGCTCTGATACTCCTTGACCGCTTGTCATTTTCAGTTACCTTCTGTCAGGACTTGCAGGCAGCTGGACACCCTGAACCACTGCCCTGAGGAGAGAACCATTGCTTTTGGCTTAGGAGTCCTGGGATGATCTCAGGCCTGCCGGTTGGAGGGTTGAGTGACAGCACCTCTGGGAGGATGAAAAGTTGACAATATATTTTTATTTTATTTGATGCAGCGTATTTACCAGAGAGGTCCTGGGAAGCCTTGCCATGTGACAAGTGACCAAAGCTACATTCCACCAAAGGTAGGTTCCCAAATTGCAAAAGAAACATATAAACAACAACACATTGCAGCAACTGGCTAAAACAGTAAAGTGTTGGATTGGTTTAACCCCTTTAAGTGCCAGGCTATTATGTAAGTCTATGCAAAAAGGACGAGCACACGTGTCCTTAAACAGGAAACACTTTATTGATTACACATTTTAATCAATAAAAGTGTTTAGTTTATATGAGAGGTGCATTGCGCGCATGATTCTACATCAGTGGGATTGTCTAAATGTGTTCCAATTATGTATAAGATTGATGTCACACTAAAGGTGCTTGTACATAGTATATGGCATATGGTGAATCCTACTGCAGTGTCGAAGGTCATTGAAAGTCAATGAGGAGTTTCTATGAGTAAATAGAGAAAGCAGACTGAAAGCGGAGTTCCTTGATATGGGCCGGATCTCTGAGGTGACATGTAGCCTCCTGTATACCCCTTGTAAAGGGCCAGTGTATGCCTTTTAATATCAGCCCTTGACCCACACCTTTCATTACTTGCATTGTTCTCCCTTTCGACGTAGGAGATCACCTAGGCCAATAAAAGCAGAATATCTATGGGGGAAAAACACCAGTACGTGGCTTGAAAGATTTGTCACAAGTAAATGTTCAAAGCAGTTTAGTACAAAGCGCTGTAAGCCAATTGTGTGCGGTAAAATGCAAATAGATCGCAGCTTTCCTGTACTGAACTTCATCTGTGCCCTAGAAAAACACCTACCATAATGGACGACTCATCATCAGGTCTGACCTTGCCGGACACAGTGACCACGGTAAGCAGACCGTAACGGAAGCAACGGCACTGTTATTAACAGTGCTGGTGCTTCCGTGGTCCCCCCTCTATGGGAATGGGGAGTAACGGAATTGCCGGCGCCTGACTTTCCGGCCGCCGGGGTTGTAATACCCTGGTGTTACTGGGAAGTCAGGCGCCGGTAATTTTTTTCAGGTTTGACGGCAAGCCACCGGTATCACTGGCAGGCTTACCGCCAGACACATAATGAAACCCAGTGTTAAAATGGCAGTTGGTGTTCTGCTCAGGGAGCTGCTTTTCAAACGCTCGGCTGGTTGTGCAGCAGGTATGGTTGCGTCAGGAATTGACTGGAATGTATTTAACATGGCAACATCCTTGCTCCAAACCTGTAGGGGTGAGAATCTTGCTGCATCAAGCGAGCGAGGGTGGATGCATTGCACTCCCTTCCATAAGTGTGCAGGAGTGGACCAAGGAGTTATGAATTGTTGTGTGTTGAAGGCAGGGCCGTCACGAGGGGGATGCAGGGGGGGCAAACTGCCCCAAGCCTCGCGCTCAGGGGGGGCCTCGCAGCCACCTGGGGCTGGGTGAGATTTCGAGTGCGAGGTCAGATGCTATTTGAAGATTTGCTTCTGCAGCAGCAGCAGAAAAAATAGAAGTTTAAAGATATTTACATGCAAGTGCAACACACGCAGCATGGGGTGGGAGCACAGGGATAGAGTGGGGACGGGGCAGGTGGCACCGGCGTGACTGTACAATGTAACAGTCTCCCGGCGCCCCGCCATGATTTCACGTGATGTTACCAACCAATGGCCCACAGCGCCATAAGAACTTCCGAAAGGCGAAAGCCAACCAAACCAGTTACTTCTCGGTCACATTGGACCTTGCTGCTAGCAGCCCAGCAAACACACAGGTGGTGGAGACTGATGAAGTTAAGTGACTTCGGGGAAGTGAGGACCAGGTCTCTGGAGCGGATACCCTCTGGAGTGGACTAGTGCCACGTTGTATTTGTGTGCCGGAGTTGTGGCCTGGTCCTCGTGGACGAGCACAGCAGCATCTACCGACAGTGCTGAGGACGTCAAGTGCATCAGCAGATAAGGTGCCCCTACCTATTCCTCTGAAAAGAACTCAGCTACTTAGTACTTGGGCACATCACACATGTTTGCAATCTTGCAGCTTTAATTAACCCATTTGGAAGGTCGGCAGGGTCAGCCATTGCAATAGCAATATTCTTCCCTTTGCAATTCCCCTCAATTAACATTGCAACCGGTCTTTAGAGAAAATGCTAAATTAACATTATCCAGAGCTGCAGACGTGGCCGAAGGAAGACAATGCAAGGAGGAGGATATGGGATTGTGTTCAGGAGGAGCGTGGAATTGAGCCTGCAAGGCAAGCGGCTCTTTCAGTGCATGCAGTAGCCTCTTCTGTCTTCTACAGTGAAACGGTGGGACCAGAGGTGGTGGTACAGTGCGTTTGGTGCCTGTTGCGAAGATATGCACGCAACTTCCAGGTAACTGGTTGGAATTTTAGTGGTGTCGGGGGAAGGACGTCTGGTGTGCGCGCTCTTTAACTAATTGAAGTCTAGAATTATTGTAGTGTACTGACAAAGTTTTAACTTGTGGTTGAATGGGCTTTGTATAAGGGGAATATGTTATTTGGGCACAATATCTTTACTTTCATGTTGGCATTTTCAGTTTTCGTAGACTTCACCTTTTATAGGTAGTAAACTTAATTCCCTGTTAAAAAAAGGGGTTGTTTTTGGTGTGAGTTCTGTATGGCTGTTTGTGTCTCAGGATGTAAACGTGTTAGGGCGGTATATGTTTCCTGAATAGGGTGTGAAAGGTCCATTTCTACATGCATGTTTCATTTTCGCATGTGTTTGGCTATTTCCAGCTATTTTTCGCCTCTGCCCAAGGGGACACGAGACATGGCCAGTGGGTGTGAAGATTGGCCTGGCCGCCAACTAGAGGTTGAGGGAAAGATAAGTAAAAGTGTGACGGTGGCAAGGGGAACATAGTTGCGTTTAACCACTGTTTTGAACATGTCAGCCCTTTCAGTTAAAGAAAGACCACATCCATGCCGACCTGACAACTGTGGCCCCAAACGGACAGGTTTTAGTCCCTGCTTGCTGGTGTAATTGAAACGCCATGCATATGCATATTGCTTGGATGTTGGCGACCTTTGTCTGCACAGTTTAGGCCATTCTGTGTTGGTATGTGTGACTGTTGGCAGGACGGTGCCGGCTGTTGTACGGCTTGCAGGGTCCTTAATGGCTTTTGCTGCGGCGATCTTCAGAGTATGGTGGTTGGCTTTATCGGATGCGATTGGGTGGAGCCAGGGTAGGAGGTTTGATCTGCATGAGAGATGTCCTGGTGCAGTGTGGTTCTGGCAAACGTCAGTCAAGCCGACTTGGGAACTAGATGACAAGTAAGTTTATCTGAAAAGCAATAGCCCTTTGTCTCTGCTCTTGGCAAAATGTGGTTTTGGGAGCCTTTCCAAAAAATACTTGGGGCTCTGCTCACTTGCAACATTGGCTCGCAAAGTTTGATTGTATTTTATTGCGACACATTTAAAAGAATATAGTGTCTGCTCTATAGAAAATGGTTGCTATATGTTGCGCCTCTTCCCATGCCCATCACCCAACGCCCCACCTTTTCTTTCAACTATTGTGTAAATGTTTGCAGGGGAAAATCAGTACCACAAAGCACTAGTTTTGGTGAGCATTTTCAAGAGATCCTTCAAGTACAGAGGTCCCCATTCTAAGTTTTAGCACTCTCCCTCCACATCCGGGCACGTATGTAATTGTGTTAATCTCAATGCGTGATGTCGGAGGTCTTCAACAATCTACTGTGGCCTGTGGTGGGATTTTCAGTCACAACCCTCTATGACCTGTTGCTGAGGGGTGTGGAAAATTAACTCTCATCTGTTAATGTTGTATTACAGGATGTGCCTTCCAGTTTAGTTGTGATTTAACGTTGGCATGGCGTCATAAGGCTATGCGCTGTCATGTGGAAAAGGGGCTAGCCAAGGGTCCAGGAGCTGGTACCAACTGCAGTTTAAATCTGGACCTAGGGGTTGGCATTGGGAGTGTCCCTTTGTGACCCGCCTTCCCGTATGGGCAGGAGTCTGGGGAACACAATGTGATTCCCAATCTCAAAACAGTCGGTAGGTTCCAGCACCTTGTGAAGATCTACCTCAGAACAACATACAGGAAGAACCGCTCTTCATTGTCAAGAACATGCAGGCACAAAGACCCCCAATGATTTCCCTTACCGGGGAAGACTCGGCAAGACAGGAGAAAAGGATAACCAATTTAATGCATTAATGCTATCAATTTTGAAGTGTTGAGAACCTTAACTCGAAGCCCCCCTTGATGTCATACATTATGTCAGCTATGATGTCATTGCTGATGCTGTCTGTGATGCCATCTCTGTGCTCATGGGCTGATCAACCCCGACAGTCAAAGCCTTTAATTAGCAAGGAGAGCACAAACCCTGATGGCCAGCATAGCACTTGCACACTTGGTTACGGTGCCACTGTCCAAGTACAAAAAATGAAGGGGCCTCACCATATATTTTGCCCCGGGGCTCACCTCACCCCGTGACAGCCCTGGAAGGCGTTGAAACTGAGGGGAGCTATTTACTTTCTGCTTGTAGCTCCCCGGGCCAACTGATGCTGAACGAACACACCTATGTGAATTTACCACTGTGGTTTGGTACAATCTATAAACATTAGCACATCTCAATCCAACATTCAAAGCATAAGGGCTCAAACAATGGATAAAATGACATGTTTGCATCTTATGTGGAAGTTAGATTTGCGGAATGCGATGTGCTACTACAGTGGTAGCTCCTGGTCACTTGTTACTGCTGGTTACCCGTGAGCTGCTTTTAGCGCCTGCTTTTCAACTCTGTATGTCAATCCTGCGTGGACTGCTGCAGAACAGAAATACACATACAATGTGGATCCCCAACAGTAGCGTATGCCGCCAAATGGAATACTGCAGATGCTTCTGCATTCCCCAACTGGTGCATGATGAGATGGAAGGATCATCATCGGCCGTCCCTCTAGGGTGCAGCTTACAAAGCGGTCATTGTTGTACTACAAGTGGAAGCCAAGGGATTAAGTTGGAGGGAGGCCCTTGTAGAGGACTTTCTGTTCTAGGGCCAGGCTCAGAATGGGATTAATGGACTTCACCCGCTTGCAATTCTGAGATCGTGGCTAGCAGAAATTCAAGCAGACGTAGGTGATGTCACCCGTATAGGATGGCAAAAGCTTTGCAAACAGTAGTGATGTTTCCTCGTGCAATCATCCTTCATTTCTGGTTTGCTGGTACGGAAATGTAACAGGGGCAATGAAGTCAGGTCCCCCCTACACCACCCTTCAGATGAAGAGATGGCAGAAAAGCTCCCGCTTAATTTACTGATGCATGGGAGTAGGTCCAGACCTCCAGCAACTGGGCAAAGAAAATGCACTGCTGTCCTATAAGAGAAATCAGTTATTTATGGCACTGTAAAAAGCTTTCTGAAGATTACATGACGTACACCTTCCACCCACTGGACACTTCTTTGTTTTACCGGCAATGGGCAATTCATTAGAAATGGACATCTGTTTCTCCTCCTCAACAGCTAGGCCATCACGTCGTCCCTGTGCCTCCTGACCCGCTAGACGCCATCCGCTCCTCCCCTCCCCGCCACCATGTACAACTGTAGCCCTCCTCTGTGCCCCTATGTATCCTACCCCCCGCTGTATATCTGTTCTTTTGTTACCTCTGTAAAGCGCTCTGTTGTGCATCTGTACTGTTGTATACCTCTCTAAAGTGCTCTGTTATGCATCTGTAATGTTGGGTACCTCTGTAAAGTGTTCTGTTGCATCTCGACAGTAGGACCGCGCTCAATAAATACCATAATAACATGGTGGCCATGATATTCTTCAGTGCAGATCATGAAGCATGGCACGTTGAGCCACCAAGAGCCATGGAACTCCAAGCAGAATTTCAGGGGTCATGTGGAATTTCCTTCTTTTGTGATTGCAACCTATATCCAGAAACAAGAATTACCCAACTAGGTGCTGTCCAATATGTTTATTTTCCAAATTCATTGTAATTCTTTTCTGCATATACTTATTGTTGCTAGTCTTCTTACATATTTATTGTAGCTAAGAAATGGCTCATCAAGGACAGTTTTCATTTCCTTGGTTACGTCTCTACATAATTCTGCTTGAATAAATGCCTAAACAGGTTTTACTCTTAGGCCACTAATCTATATGTGGACCTTAACCCCTTAAGTGCTAAGGGCGTGTATGTTCGTTAAGGGCGTGGATGTTCGTCCTGAATTCCCATAAGAAATCACTGTAGGCTCCACCCACTTCTGCACTTATTCAATTAATTGAGCTTCTTCAGGGCTATTCGGTATATCCTTCAATTTTCTTTCTGTATATCCTTTCATTTGAGTTTTATACTGAACCTCTGTTTTTAACTGCTTGTAATTTCCTTATGTTCATTACAAACCTTATTAGTCTGTATTCAGCACATTCATTCGGAATATCCCAATTATTTCATTATTCCAATTCCTTATTCTTCTGTTCGACCACGGGGCGTGATAACCACATGGTTTTTGGCTTCCTTTTATTGCCTACGCTGGTATCCATGTGGGGTTCCAGAGACTAAATGTGAGGGGGCTTGTGGATTGGCGCAGAGGAAGATGAGTGGGACTATTGACTCAATAACTCAGAGGAGGACAGTTGGTAGATTGTATTTTATATGCAAGCATTTAACGATAATGCACTTGTGGAGACCACCCTTGGGTGGTAACACTGCATGGTATGAATCAACACAACATAACACAGTTTGTGCCAGCACACTATGTGTTGCACCGCTGGAACTGTTAATCCTCAATAAAGACAACTGAACACCAGAGTCCAGATTAACAAAACCTCGCACCTTGCAAAATGAAGCAAATGAATATTGCAATAATGATGATTTTGGAATTCTTAGCCTCACACAGTAGGCTATAGAATTCCAGTAGCGTTATCACTTAAGCACGAGCAATTTAGTTGGTTGGCTGATTGTTATGAATTGTTAATTGGTTTGTTTGCGTTGTGTTTTTCTGCAAGTACTGTTGTCTCTGCACTGAATTTGTAATTGTTTTATATCAATTTATTGTTTTATTGGGCACTGATTATAGGGTGCACCTTTAAACTTACCTGTAATTTTCTTAACTGGTATTCTCGTTTTATATTAAGATTAATAAATGTCTCATTCATTTTGATTACGCATTTGAGAGCAAATTGAATTCTTTGTCTCTCTATACTCTGTGTTTCCGCTCGTCATGGGTAGTATGCACCAGGTCTTTACATTCGAGTATATATTGCTGAACCTGGTTCGCCCTGAGTGCATCTAAATCCGGGTGTCCCTATTTGTATAAGAAGGCAAATGGATATTGCAGCAATGTTGTTGTGAGGCTCTCCAGCTCCTGAGTGTATCAACATGCCAAGCACCTGCACAGGTGCCAGTGATGTGAGAACTCCTTGACTGCTACCATGCCACCAAAGTGGTATATTTACACCGCTTGCCCATCGACCTGATAGGCTGGACATGTGTTTGCGTCTCAGCCCTCACCTAGAGAAGAGATTCTAGCATCAGCCATTATGATTGTGCTGGGATGGCGTTGATGTTCATGGTTTATCAAACGAACAGACCTTTGGCCGTCCAGGTGCGTATCAGACTAGGGGTATGCCTCCATAAATGTGTTCCTTTTCCTCATCAGCTTCTTGGGGCTCAATTATCTAACCTTTGCATCAGTGCTAAAAAAATGCTCTTAGCGCCTGGTTTGCTACTTCTATAATATAAAATGCAACAAACAGATTTTGTCCCAATCCATATTACTCGAAGAATGCTTCACTAAGGCATGCATTAAAAAATAAATAAAGAAATCCGATGTTTGTGGTAGATTTTGTGCATGACATACATTGATGCAAATGTTGACTCAAACAATCTGCCATCTTTCACATCTCATTTTTTGTTTATTCCTACTTGCATGACCAGAAGAAAATGGTGTGTGCACTTTCTTTCTTGCCTGCCTTACAAATGTTATGCAATAGGGCATTGGCTACATTTTGAGGAAGCCCTATTTGCTCTATTGCCTTTCACTCTGGCTCAGGGGCCTGCAACCTATAGCTCTCCATGTGTTTCGAACTACAATTCCCATGATATCTGGCTGTTGACTATGCTCGTTGGGGATGATGGGAGCTGTAGTCTAAAACATCTGGGGAGCCAAAGGTTGCAGACCCTTGCTCTAGCTGAAGAAATAGGCAACACCATTTCACTCCATTGCAAACATCTTTGTCATATGGGCTGAAATGCTTTTGCCATGAAAAAAGGTATTTGCTCCATTTCTTGTAACGCAAGCTGCTCGGTTCATTTGCTTGGTTTTCAACACTGGTGCAAATGTTCCATAACACTTGTGTGTACGCGTGTTATTAAATAATTAATCATCAAACGATAGTCCATAGCCGCTGCTCTGCGAGAACGAACACGGCCCATTGACCTGTTCTTTGGGAAGTTAACCCACTCCAGAGTCTGCAGCCACATCTCACTGTGCCTGTTATCTGACCTAGCATAGACTACCATTATAGCATTAGAAATGCCATATATCATATCATAATAGTCCCCTTTGCAGTGTCACCTCTATGCTTGCTTGGGAAGAAGGACCTGTGCGTTTGGGCCGCATTGCAAGCTGTGAGCATAGTGCAAAGGGCCAAGAGCCCTTAAATAGCTGTGACTAGGTTGTCAGCAAAGGGCCGTTGCATAGCTGTGGTAAGGTTCTTAGTTAATCCTTCTTTTGGCTGGATGTTCCACTTTCCACACACTGTGAGTAATGCTAAACCATGCCGCATTCATATTGTGCAGATTAATACATATGTGGTTTGCTGCTCTAAAATGGGGCAGAATGTACCAAACCACGCTCATTGCTAAGTACAACTCCAGCGCTTTGGGGGCGCTGCTTCTGTTTTGTTCAATCGTTTGGCCAGTGAATTCTGTTCTGCTTCCCAGGCAGTGCCACCCCATGCTGAGGTACTGCTACGATATGCTCAAGTACTTGCAGCATGATATGATTACCATTTAATATGTTCTCACGTCTTTGCAGTGTATTGCCATCATATTGAAGCCAGTACTAGTGCCATTTTGCCGTCAGAGTTCGGTCTACGTTAATTAATTTGCCATGTATTCTAAAGATTTGCTGATGCATTCACATATGCCTGCCACTATTTGTCCTATGTTGGCATCCTATGCCCAGGTACTCACACTGTTTGGCAGCGATTGTCTTCATATGCCCAGGTACACCATTTTACCTGTGCTGGCATTATATGTCCAAGAATGTACACCCCTTGTACGTTATTGCTACTCTATACCTAAGTACTTAGAGCACTTTCTAAGTATTACCATCACATGGTCATGTACTCACACCACATGGCACGTGTGACCATCGTCTTCCTAACTGCACAAACCATATCCAAGAAAGGTGGATCAACTGCAAAAGTCCTTGCATCCTACATTGGGTATTGACATCATTTGCTAAATATTGGCATTGTATTCCCTCGTATTGACTCCAGGTGCCAGGCAGGCCTTTTGCAAGGTTTATGGTCTTTCCATCGATGGAAATGCATCGAAATGCAAATCCATCGATGGAAATCCATCAATCGAATGCCATTGCATCGAAATGCCATCTTTTACATGTAAAAGTGAATTTCCATCGAAACCAGTCCATCGAATTTATAAATGGACAAGTTTATATGGAAATGCACTTTAAAATGTAAAAAATAGCATTTTGATGCATTTTTGTAACGTTAAAACGTTACATGGAGCTGTCCAGTGCTGAAAGTTCGGAACTGGCCAGCTCCTTGTAACGCTTTAAAGTTTATAGTATATTGGGGGGTTCACCCCCACCCCCTAACCCAACCCCAACCCTAACCCGAATCTAACCCTTAATCTAACCCTAACCCCAACACTAACCCTTATCCCTAACCCCAACCCTAACCTTAAACCTAACATTACTCTAACCCAAAAAATAACCCTAACCCTAATCTAACCCTTAATCTAACCCTAAATCTAACCCTAGTCCCAACCCTAACCCTAACCCCAACCCTAACCCTAATCTAACCCTTAATCTAACCATTGTCCCTAATCTAATCCTACCCCTAACCCTAATTATCCATCGAAATTAACCATTGAAAATTATTCAATGAATTTGCTTTTCGATGGAAAGTCAATTCAATGAATAATTTTCGATGCAAAGGTATTCGATGATTAATTTTTAGATGGAAAGTCCAGATAACCTTTTGGTTTATGGTCTTTCCATCGATGGAAATGCATCGAAATGCAAATCCATTGATGGAAATCCATGGAATGCCATTGCATCGAAATGCTATCTTTTACATGTAAAAGTGCATTTCCATCGCAACCAGTCCATTGAATATATAAATGGACAAGTTTAGATGGAAATGCACTTTAAATGTAAAAAATAGCATTTTGATGCATTTTTTTGTAACCTTAAAACCTTACATGGAGCTGTCCAGTGCTGAAATTTCGGAACTGGCCAGCTCCTTCTAACGTTTTAAAGCTTATTGTATATTGGGGATTCGCCACCTAACCCCTAGGCACACCCCCCTAACCCTAACCCAACCCTAACCCAAATCCAACCCTTAATCTAACCCTAAATCTAACCCTAGCCCCAACCCTAACCCTAATCTAACCGTATAACGAAATTGTGGATTCGCAACAGAGTACCCGTGCGCTAGTGATCACTGATCAAAATAAAGAGAGTTATTATTCATCAACCAGTGCAAGCAGCAGTCCTACTCCCGCCAACCTATCCACAAAGGTTGGTATTGGTACAATGATTTGATGAGAAAAGGGTGGAATTTGCGATTTACACCATCACACTGAGCAAATGCAATAATAGTTCGATATTTTAATTGGATCCGGAACAGCCAACACGTGTTTCGACACACAGGTCGTCTTCAAGGCGTGCATGAATAAGGTTAATGAGTACTGAAGTCATTTGCTAGGGATTGCCATCATAGCCCCAGGTACTGTAATAATTATATAACAATTATATAATATAGTGCTTCAGGACAGATTCCTCATACTTCTAAGCGCTGTAAAGTCTGAGTCATTTTTATCTAATTTAATGAAACTGACAGTATCAACCTTGGATCGATTAAGGGCTGATTCAGCAATTTAAGGATTAGAACCTGACGACAGATATAAGCGGTAAGCGCTTTATTCACTGAGCTATCTTGCAAGCAAGCACGTGAGGGAAACACCACCATACCTCCCACGATTTCAAAAGTAATTGCCGTTTCGACGTAGGCTTTACTCATTAGTACTGATGTCTATTTCCAAGCTTTACAGCACTATCAGAGGCAAAAGCCTATTTCCTGCCTACTTGACGAAATGGAGCCGCGTATTTGTGACTGACTTTAATCCAGCCTTTCAGCCCTAGCAAAGAATTAAGGGCAGTCCTCTAAAAGACAACCAGGGCTGAGGGAGAGTCAGTCACCGATCACATTATGTTTCTGTACTTTGGGCCCAATCCATGGACTTTTTAGCACGGCGCAAAGCCACTTTACGCTGCCAGCACACCCAATCGGGCCCTTTGTATTTTCAGTGATGAACACTGTGGTACCTCTCTAATGGTCCATGAGGCAGTGCACCAGTGGCGGCTGGTGAGTTTGAAAGCTGGTGGGGCGTAAATTTCCCAGGGCGAATTTAGTAGCGAGTGCGCTCAGCACGTGAGCCCACCCCCCCCCCCAAGGGAGGTGCGGGGGGGTTCACCCCCTGTGAAATCTTTGGAAAAATGGCCTACAAAATGTGCAATTTACTGTCCAAAAAACCCACAGAAATATGAAAAAAGCACTCGGTTTTACATATTAATGGTGGTACACTATTCTTACGTGTGCAAGTGTGATGGTGTATTTTACAGCAGGTTCTATTGAGAATAGCTGGTACTATGGTTTAGGCATAAAGAAATTCATTATATAGTCAGTAATGATGGAAACATATGTTTGTCATGCTGTTACTGGCATTCACATGCGTTCATCCTCTTACTAAGGTGGGATTTTAGGCATTTTCTGAAAAGGGGAAACTAAGGTAAAATATTACTTTAGCTTTTAACCACTTAATTAATGCGACATTTGTCCTACCTCTAATGGCGCAAATATCAAACTGGTGCAGAGGCGGGGGTGGTGATATGGGGGGGCCTTTGCCACATCTCTTCTGTTGTCTAAAGACTTTACATCTGCACTGAAAACACGCTGCACATTTATCACCGGCCGGGGAAGTAAAATGCATCCCCTTGGCCCCCATGGCGGCAGGATATGTAGGCTTTTTCCCATCAGTGCTCCCCAAAAGATGTTTGTGTTTGACAGATTTTCCTCCGTGAACAAAGACAGAAATAATCAGTTGGAAGTGGTGTATGGAAACGTTGCTGCAACCTCTCGTCGCATCCAAGCAAAATCCATTTACTTAGCCCTGCTCACCCCGCTCTATTAAAAACAAATCCATTTTTATCAGCTTTGCACAGTTGTAACATTTATAGTCAAACAGATTCACAGTTTTACACCCAGTAAAACGTCAATATTGGCTTAATGGCTACATTAACAGTTGGCCTGAGTTTTCAATAAAAAAATAGTATTTAGTTTAGGCCTTGTTTTTTGCAATCCATAAAAGTTGTCCTGTTATCAAACAGCACATTTAGCACAGAGTTTTATGGCCTGTCCTGTAGAAATGGAGTGCTGTGTACACATGGAGAACTTTGGGGTGCAAGTGACTTAAATGCCTATCTAGAAGCTTGTAACTGGAGTAACTGGAAATCATTAAGCCTGGACTTCAAATCAAACATTGCAATCTAATGAGAACTACAGCAGATTACAGATGAACCCATATCCATTCATCCTATGATTAAATAGGAGGGGAGACTGCAGAGAACCTTTGTGGATCCCACAAACAGAATCCGCCATGAACTGACACACTGTGGGGAGTAAAAAGGAATTCATCTAATCAAAAAAGGTCTCTGCACTCTGGTGACAAACCATGAATTAAAAGGAAATTAACAGGGTGTTAGGAAATTCTCTATTTTACAGGGCTGCGCCATTTTATACATGGTGTTATTAATCGAAAACAGACAGCTCTCAAAGATGCAGACAACCACATGCATGTCACCAATTTTCTGGAGCAAAAAAAGCATGATTCTTTTTAGCTAGTTTTCAAACACACAATTCATTGTTCAGCAGCTCATAAATGTGGTGACATGTGTGGGTTGTTAGCTGGAAATCCATATTCTACTCTCACATTTCAAGTTATAGTAGAATGTTTTTATGGTTTTCTAAACCCACATTAGCAATGATGGTGTTTAGAGGCTAGAGCATTGGGGTATGTTCAGCAATCACAGTCAGACTATACCCCAATGAGAGAAACACATATGTGGTTGTCCCGTCCATATCCTTAATGCTAGCGGTGTTCGGTGCTAGCAGTGTTCATTAATCTACATTAATGCTAGCGGTGTTCACTTTAAAGAGAAGCACACTAGTGCAGGATTTTGAAAGTAAGGATACACGCTAGCAAAGTTAACACAATGAGATTTCTTAGAAATCTCATTGTGTTAACTTTGCTAGCGTTTTTTTAAAGAGATAATGCAAGTATATATGTCATGTTCAATCATCCTTCTCTTTAAGAGAAGGATGATTGAACTTTGAACATGACTCCAAAGGAAACACGTTTTATTTTGGCAGGCATACTTGCATTTTCATGAAGCGGAAACGCATCTCGAGTGAGGTGAGGTGTAAAAACGAGGATGCGGTGCCAGCCGCGGCCTGGGACCACTCCCCGCATCATGCTAGATACTAGGCCTCAGGCAATGCGAGTTATTGTTTTTCTCATTCGTCGGCAGAACCACTAACCAACCTGTAAATGTTCGAATCGAGAGTGCAAAAGAGTGTGTGTTTCCTTAGCTGTTTTAACCAATGCCGGTGTACCACCCATCAAGCCTTTTCATCCAACAATATTTCTAAATTAACACAGGACTGCCTGCGACGACGATGCAGACCGCAGACTGAACAACCTGTCCCGGTTTAAGCGGCAAGCTTTGCTGGAGGGAAAGCGGAGGACCGCGGCTGAGTAGTGGTCACCCGCTCTGCCAGCCGGGCTGCAAACCGAGGTGCTGACATAGCCTGTCGGCAAGCAGAGGGCTGCAAAGGCTGGGAGGCTGAGGGTCGCGCCTGGCCACCAGCCGTGCCAGGCCTCTCCCTCTCCCTCGCGCTGCCAGGGGCAGGGCTCTCCCTGGTGACTTGTGCCGTTTTATATTTTCGGCATTTTTTGTCAAAAAATGCCGAAAATATAAAACGGCACATTTTGGAGATTCTAGTATGTGGGCAGCAGCAGCACGCCTGCCTGGGCCTTGTGGATCGGTCCGTGGCCCAAGGCCCAGTTGACGTTGGGCCATGGCACGGACCGGTCCGGGGGTAAAGAAAGGCCCAGCCAGGCGGCCCCCGCCTTGGTGGTAGCGGGCGGCCCGCAGCGCTACCACCAAGCCCCGGCCCCC
The DNA here is from genome assembly GCF_040938575.1 of Ambystoma mexicanum. Taxonomy (NCBI): domain Eukaryota; kingdom Metazoa; phylum Chordata; class Amphibia; order Caudata; family Ambystomatidae; genus Ambystoma; species Ambystoma mexicanum. The sequence goes on from NC_090922.1 coordinate 1,305,869,388, forward strand.
GGGGAGTGGGACAAAAGGCCCCAAGTTGACAGCAGTCAGCAACACTGAAGACGTGTAGGCCCTGGCCTACACGTCTTTCAGTGTTGCTGACTGGGCCTGGGCCGTGGACGCACAGTGTTACACTCCCCGGGCCCAAACATGCAGATTAGAAACAACACAAGTTAAACAACATCTGGGTACTTACCGCAGCGCTTGCACCTTCAAGCAAGCTCGTGGTGTGGTGGACCAGGCCGTCTCTGCTGGGCTGGTGGCAGTCGCGTCGAGTGGTCGTCAGACTCGTCCTCAAAGAATCAGGGACTGGAGAGACGTGTGAAGGTGGCGCAGGCGCCCGCACACACCCTGCACCAGTGATCTGAGATTCAGCAATGTCATTGGCTGTTTGCCAGCCAATGCAAGGGTTGTCATTGGCTGGCAAACAGCCAATGACATTACTGTATCCATGCGTGCAGGGGAGGGACTCGAGGAATTTCATTTCCTTAGTGCGCTGTTTGCGCACATGATTTTATTGGCGGGGCCACCCCTGAAGCGCCCCGCCAGCCTGCTAAATTAAAGGGGCTTACGTAGAGTGCGTGGAGCTACGAGCTCCACGCACTCTACTATTGAAGAAAGAAGAGTAAATTGGGACGCGCCCCGCTGTGGAAAGCCGGGCCCGGCCCTATACACATGAATCCTCATGATGATGACATTGTTGGCTTGCCACAGCGCCCCCGCGCTGTTGGCAAAGGAAATGCATCATCTCCTAGAAGCTAAAAGAGATTCAATCAGAGAAGTTCTGTGATTGAATCTCTTTTAGCTTCTCTCTTTATTTTCTGGGGGGGCGGCGCCCGGCCGCCCTAGGATAGCAGCCGCCACTGCAGTGCACTGCCACCCTTTCTCGACAGGGAAAAGCAAAGTGACCTAATTAGCTGCAGGCACAGCAGGCCATGCCTATGAACTCCCAGGTGTGGAGAGGCACAAACCTCGCCCAAGTTCCACGAATGCGAGGTTGTAGGGGAGGCAGCGTGGCCTCTTGGAGACCTCGGGGGTGCCTGGCATGAAGGGAACGGCACATTCAAAGGTTGTGGGTGTGCCTGGGTTCCCTGAGCACTGCAGAAGTGGGGCACAGGAAAGAGAGTGGCGTTAATTGAACTCAAACAGATTAGAGTTTATTTAACATTTTTATTTTCAAACATTTTTATTTAGTTCTTGTCAGGATCTGGATTCTCATGAACATATTTCTAAATAAAGTCTGTTGTCAACTCAAGTTTCAGATGCTGAATTTCTTACTTGCTTGTCCTTAATTCCTTTCTCGTCTCAGCCCAGATTCCTCCTCCCTTCACTGCTTCTCACTTTGTGTTGTCGTGGTGCTTTATCTTCTCGGGAGGCCAACAGAGTGTTCCATATTATCTTCGTTCTGAAGAGTCAGTTCTAACCTTGCAAGCTCTCCACATATTTAAGGTCACTGCCTGGTCTCCTTAGTTGATGATTTTTACAACACTTTTAGTAAGACCCCATAACTACCTCCCTAAATACTGGCCTTTGGTATTTTCTAAATTATGTTTTGGCACATCTACCCCAATTCCCAGAATTCAACTTTATCCATCCACAATATTTCTTTCCCAACAAAGTGCTTTAGGACTTTTACTCCAGTCTCCAGAATACACAATTGCTTTGTTATTTACCATTCACAAAACTCTTCGGTTCTTTGACTTCAATTCCCAGACTGCAGCATGATATGCCTAGCTTACCTCTTTTTTAGTTATAGAATGTTTTAAGACGTCACCATCAATTCCCAGAATGCAGTGTTGCAATCACAGACACTTTTTGACGCCAGTTCCCAGAATACAGCATTTCTTTATATGTATCATCTCTTTCTCATTCACGGAATATTTTGGGGCACAACGAATCCTCTGTCTGGCAATACGTTTATTTACAGAGCCCCCGTAGCTCACGGCCACCAAGGACAACAACAATCAACTGAATGGTTCTGGAACGCAAGCATTCCAGAACCATTCTGACAGTGACGCATGCATAACATAAAAACCCCCATATAACATCTCCCCCCCCTCCATCGATAGTATAAAGAAAATTTGGGAAGGAAAGGTTGGGCAGAAAACAAGGATAGGAAATCAAAAGATAAATATTCTCATAAACAGAAAAGGATACATATTTTCCACAATATAGCATCCAACAGGATGAGTCATATCAGTCTTGATGAGCGTTAATAATAAATTACATTTTTATCAAAGTTCTGTGTCACCATGCGGTTCCTCCTCGAAAACATTTCTCCTGAACCAACAATCTTTGTTCCGGAGCCTTCAATCTCTGTGCTAAATTCACAATCCTGTGAATTCCTTCCACCACGTCCTGCCAACTCCTGCATGCTTGGCTTACAAACACTCTCTTCCATCCTTACCACATCATCGCAGGACCATCTTTTGTCATCATCTAATATTACTGATTTTCCGGAACAGCTTATCACCCTCTGTGGAGACACTGAATTTGGACTCCCCCTTCAATACTTTCTTAGGCTACTTTATACAAACCAAATCTCCCTCTTTGATTTTGCTTTCCATCACTCCATTCCTACGATCATAGATCATAGTACTCCTTGTATTCGGCTTGTTTCTCTCCCTCTTCTTACAATCTCCCCAATGTCAATATGACCATCACAGGCATTGGTGAACATCCACGCAGGCCTCAAGCGATTCGAAGCCAATCTACCCTGCATCATGGTGAATGGCTTCACTTCTGTCATATAATGCGGGGTTGTCCTGTAGGTACACAAGGCTGTAATTAGTGAAATGGGTACTCCCAGTTTTTTGATGACGGGGGTTGACACTATCAAATGGGAGACTAGGATATCGAAACAAAAACAATAATAGGTCAACTACCCCTTCCTTTTGTCCTTGAGTTCTACAAGGTATAATACACGCCAATCTGGTTCACTTTCAGATAGGTGAAGGCCACAACTTTCAAGAGTTAAAATAACATATTCTTTAATTTCAGTATATTATCTGCACAATCTTAGAAAAGGATGAAAAAATAAGTCCTCTAAATCAAAATTCAAAAAGCCAATAAAAACAAAACTGTGGGGTTAAGGACTTTAATTGTACTTGCATTTGTTAATGTGCCAACAATCTACGGAGGTTGCTGTTTATTATTTTATTAGATGTTCATCTGCAGCCTCTCACTCTTACTTGATGGCAAAAGTACAAGGTATATTTAGTGCTGTACATTCAACAACATAACCTTTCCACTTATTGATATATGTAGAGATATAGGAAAAAGTAGTGGCAGTTTCCTATTATTAAGTCGACATATGTTTCGGCCATATAAACACATACAGGTCACCCTTACGGTGCCAATGGTATTGTTGGTACAGGCCGTCTTCAGGACAGAACAGCAAGTTATTTGATAACACGTAATTAATACTTTCCCTGGTTCAGTATTTCTTGTTTTTTTATCTAAAAACATGTAAGAAGAAAAGGATATTTAATAAGATTGTTTTAAATTTACGTGGTGGCTAAGGCATATCTTTATTAGTGCCATTTCGTGGACTAACCTGTATGGAAACTGAAATTTCTTCAGGACATCTTAGGAAAAGAATCTTGATACGACAATGTAGAAAAAGTCAGGCTCCTTTACGGTTGCATAAACTCAGGAGGTGTATTCATTCACTACCTATAAATACATATGTTTTAATTAATATTGTACTATTTTCATTATAGCGAGAAGCACATTATCTTGTGCTAAATGCAAAGCATGTTTTGCCTTCAAATAATACCTTCTGCTTCTGCGTGTGGCTGATGTTCCCGTGCTATATTTGCTTGTGACCGTTTTAGTCTTGTTGGAAAAGAGGGGGGGACTGTGCCTCGATCAAGTGCTCATGTCCTGCCGAATCTAGTTAAAGGAACAGAGGAAAAAACCCCATGGATGTGTTAATCGTGTGCATTTGGAATATGGTTCAGCGTGTTGAACATCCTTCTCCTAGGCTGCATCGGCTGCTTTTGAGCTGTCCTCAAAGGCTTCCTTCAAAGTCTCTCTCCATGGAAGCGCATTCGCCAGGGCCAATAGGATAACATTTTTTACAAAACTATTAATTCTTTCAACAAGGCCATTCGCCATGAGATGGTGTAGCGACGTGGTTATGTGTTCTATTGCCCTCTCTCTTAAAAATGATTGAAACTCTGTTGATATAAATTGAGCCCCATTGTCTGAAACAATCTCCTTTGGATCACCTTCTCTATTGAATATTTCACTCAAGAGCCTTATTATCTTTCCGGCAGTGATATTTCCTTCAATAACACCCCACTCACCCATTTTGAGGTGTAATCTAATAGCACTACAATGTAGATCTTTAGAGCATCCAGATTTTCGTAAGGCCCCATGACATCAATTGCCAATTTGGACCAGACTTGACTTGGCATTTCCACAGGCTGTAAAGGGGTCTTTCTCACTTTCTTTACTTTGTCGCCTGCAGCACATGTAACACAGTTCTTAACACTCTCTTCTATAGCCTCCCACATGCCTGGCCACCGATAACTGCTTCTCACCCTTCTTTTAGTAAGGCTTCTGCCCACATGCCCTTAATGAGCTAGAAATATTATGCTTTCTCTTAGACCTGTAGGAGGAATGACAGTCACCCCTATATACATGTGATTAATCCATTGAAATGTCATCCTTTTTCCGTGAATACACTCCAACACTTTGGTCAATATCATTCCACTCACTACTCATAGCCCACCCGAGACTCACTTGTTCTGGGTCATCATCAGTAGCTTTACTCCATTCCTCCTTTGTTATACCTGGATTCACCATGGCTACGATGTCACCTGAATTAGAATCCACACCACACTCATTATCATAGTCTGCACAGTCCCATGGCAACCTTGAGAAACAATCGACCACCATGTTTCATTTGCCTGAGGTGTAATTTATACATATTTTATATTGCATGATGTCCAATATACAGCGCCGTATCCTCAGCGAAATTAAATGTGGTGTCTTGGATTATAACATGTGCAACAAGGGTTTATGATCAGTCTTAAGTAATATGGGCAACCGCCACACAGGGTTTCTGAAGTGTTCTAAGATCCATTTCACTCCAAGCGCCTCCCTCTCAATGGTTGAATAATTTAACTCTGCACCCTTCAAGGTCCTTGACGCAAATGCAATGGGAACTGACCCTTTGTCCTGAATCTGTTGCAACACACCACCTAAACCAATCTTGCTGGCATCCACAGAGATCACTGTCTTGGCTTTACAATCAAACATTCTCAATGCGGGGGCTTTATTGATCTCCCTTTTCATTTGTTCAAATTCCAGTTTACATCCATCCGACCATATGAACTTTGCACATTTCTTCATCAACTCTCTCATGCATTTGGTCTTCTCCGTATAATTTTCCAAAAACTTTGAATAATACTCATTAATTCCTAGAAAACTCCTTAACTGATCTTTGTTACTTGGCTCTGGGATGTTCATTATGGAGTTCACTAGCTCTCTCTTGGGATTTATTCCATTGGCACTTATAGAATGACCAAGATATGACACCTCCTCTTTCTTGATCTTACACTTTCCAACTTTAATGTAAGCCCCCTCTCTTGAATCACCTGTAACACTCCCACCAACTTGGCATCATGTTCCTCCTCCGTCTCAGCCGAGACCAATTTATCGTCTTGGAAGCAATAGACTGCCTTTACACCTCCAAACAGGTGTAACATGAGCCTCTGAAAGACTACCGCAGCCGAGGCACTGCCAAAAGGCATCCTCTTGAACATAAAAGCCCCAAGTGGAGTGACAAACAATGTTAGGTGTTTAGACTCTTCATCCAGCATTTCGGCAACGATTCTGAAATTGCCCTTTGTAACTTGTCTCCTTCTCTCTCCTGGGATTTGTTCTGGAATTGCTGGTGGTCATCCTCTTTATCAATGCCACTAAAGATTCATCACCATCTTCTTTTTCTCAACTTGAATGGATTTGATTTCCCTCACTTCATCTCTTTCAAACCTTTCTTTCATACAGCGTTCCCCCATCTTCATCGTCCTAGCACTCTCCAATGCCTGCTCCAATGATGGGTCTTTAGCTTGCCAAAAAACGCTGTTGGATGCGGGAGTCTGCCACATTCAATAAAAATTGGTCTCTCAGATACTCGTCAGCAATGCCTGTAAACCTACATGTGGATATAAGGCTCCTTAATGCTGCCATGTATGTGTCTACAGATTCATTCTTCATTTGTCATCTTGAGAAAAAACAATATCTTTCCAAAACAACATTTACTTTATTTCCGAAGTGTTTGGCCAACTTCCCCATGGCACTTTCAAATTTTTGGTTACTATCCCCCGATCCACTATCAGTACCATCCAGGTCGGGTAAAGCTCTAAATATTCTTAATGCCTCTGCTCCTATGCAATTTAGTAAGGTGGCCTCCTTTAGGTCATCATTGTACTTGGCTCCTCCAATGGCCCTTAAATACACCTGGAATCCATCTATCCACTGCACCCATGGACATGTGGGATTCCCTGGCTGAGGTAGAAACTGGATTGGCACTGTCACATGCTGCATGGCCATTATGTCAGTGTGGTTATCTTATTTTACTGCTTAAGTGATTCAATTTGCAAGGAAGGAGAAGAAAAAAAAATCATTCAGCCTCCGATGGTACTCATAATGTGCATATACTGTGCCGGCCTGTCTGTCACATAGTGCTTGGGTAGTGTGTGACTTTCAACTATGAGGCATAAAATGCAATTCCAGGTGCAAAGCATTTTTTGTGATTCAGTACTTTTTTTTATGTCAGAGGGCCTCTTTTTATTTCCAATATGTCCAATATTGTCTGTGCACTGCGGTTCGGAAAGTGGTTTGCTTTTCCCTTTACATCAAGTTTGTGCTTTTATTTAATCTCACTGCAGCGAGCTCCATACATCCGTTACCACAGGAACCACAAAACAATCCCCCAAGATGGCCGCCATGCATAGGCATGCACAGAGGTGCCTTCCTCTGAGGCGTCTGTAACGGCAATGTTCATAAAATGCAGCTGCGGTATGGGCCTCATCGCTCATACGTTTTCCCCCAATTATGCTTTGCGGGGTACCTGCACATCTTACTCGCGGGCCGAACCTCTTCTGTTGCCACACACCTGCGCAGGGACACACAGTCTCCTCCATGCTGCCAGCGGCTGATGCAGACCGCCCAAGCAGCAGGATTTCCTTCCTCTGGGGGCTCGACTTACTCCTCTTCGCTAATTGTTGTAAATTCAAGGTGAGGCACAACAAATGATTTGTCTGGCAATACGTTTATTTACAGAGCCCCCGGAGCTCACGGCCACCAAGGACAACAACGATCAACTGAATGGTTCTGGAATGCAGGCATTCCAGAAGCATTCTGACAGTGACGCATGCATAACATAAAAACCCCATATAGCAACTCACTTCCCAGAATGTAGAATTCTGTCTGGAGCTTCAACCCCTTTATCATTTTCTGAACATGTTGGACCACCTCTTCCCAGAATGCAGTGTTGTATTCATGTTTTGAAATCTCTCATTCACAGAGTGTGTTATGACTCCAATTCCCAGCATGCGTATTTTTTAAATTCTTTGCCAAAGTTTTCAATGAATGCGCCTCACAGTGTTTAACTTGAAAGTCCAACAGTACCTCAGGTCCTAGCAGGCTACAGGTTTCTTTGCAGGGTTCCAATTGTGGGCTGGATACAGGACCCTTGTTCGCAGTGTCTCCATTGGATCTTCATTAGCCTCTCAGGGTCTTTGGCAAAAGCTCACACCGAAAGGCCATATGATTTGGCATTCACACCTTTCTTCTTCTTGTTTACCGGAGACTTTGAAGCTTCTCCTCTACTGCCTCTCGCTCCTGGCAATCACACACCTTCTTCCCCTTCCTAAACTTGTGTCTCTTCGAGCATTGCCTTTCTTGTCTCCCCACTCTCTAACTCCTTTCTCATTGTTTAATCCCTTACACATATCAGCCAGTCTTTTATTGGGCGTTCTCCAGGCTTGGGTGGTGTAATCATTAACATAAAAGATAGACTTGAATTTTTTTTTTTTCCCCACAAAATGTCCATGATGATCTGTCCCCGTAAGGTCATTTTCTGGAGAAAGGATTGTGGCATGGGTAAACCAAGAGGAAATTGGGAGTCGTGGGTTATTGAGAGTGACTTGGGGTAAAATAAGGAATACTAGGAAGTGACATGTGACAGTTCTGGTGGTAATAAGGGAGCAGTGGGGCAGTTATGGGGCAATGAGAGTGATAGTCGGCAAATCCAGAGGCAGTGGGAACTGATATGGGGCAATGCTAATGTAGTTGAGAGTGACATAGAGCAAATTAGCAGGCAATGCCATGTGTGTTTTTTCCTGGACACTATATCTGCCCACTTCACAATGTGCTTTATTGCAATGTTTTTCACTATGGCTGCCAGGTTATGATATTTTTTTGAATTCATCACAATTTTCTAGTGGCAATGTAAATGTGTCTTACTGGTCCTCACTTAAGTGTGGTGCCTGTTTATGAAACTGAAATAATTTTGTTGCCCCAGTGAAGCACATCATCCCTGCGGAAAATCTGGCATTACTTTGTTTAGATTGGCATTACAATTTTCTGGATACACAGTAAATGCTAGCATGAAAAAGAGTTTTACTTTGCGAACACTGTCATACACAACTTTGTTGAAAATGACATGACATTGATAATGCACGATTAAGGGGTCCATTCTGAAACTGTTGGGCAATGTGGAAATGTTGTCATGCAAAGGTGAAACTCAACGGTTGGACCATTTGGCAACAGCCTACAGCTACATCTGATTGGTATACCCATTCTTTGCTGAGCAAAATGCGCCTGTAAGCTTCTGGTAACCTTGCATCTATTATTGGAAGTTTGAATAGGTTGCCCTACAGAACTGCCTGTCATCCTATGGCTTTTTAAACATTTAGATTTTACTCAAAGTGTCAACTTAAAACTTAAAATGGTTGGTAACCCCATATTGGCCCCCTGAAGAAGGTTTGTGCTTGCTAGGCACCAATCTGGGGAAAATATGTATGTCCCACCAGTTTAAAAAGTCACCAGCCATAACATGTTTCAGTATTGTGATTTTTATTTTGGAACAGCAGTAGGATACGTGATATTGTTAACAAAAAAAGGTGTTTGCCCCTAATGGTGCAGCTTTCGGTGGGGGACGGTGTAACACAAAAAATATAAAAGTTTCCAAAAGTCTGCTTATAAAAGTATACATTTTGCCCAATTTATGAAATGAATTCAATCTACTTTATGATATCAGTATCATTAAATATCTGTGGCCTAATGTTACCTTTGTAGTTAAAATAAACACTCAGCCAGAACAGAACAAAGTATGAAAAAATAAATATTTTTAATTATTGTGATTTAATTATTAGTGAAAAATGAAATGAGAAACATTAAAATCTTGAAGAAAATATAAACAGATTATTATACCCAACAAGAAACATTGAAAACATAATTTGTATAATTCTTGCAGGCTAAATAGTCAAAGTTTCAAAATTGCCTGAATAACCAAATTCTCAATTTACTTGAAACAGGTTTACCATAATTAGTAAAGCATGTTTGTCTACAACAGGTTTGCCTACGTAAAAAACAACTTAACATTTGTTGATTCTGAGGTCCGGTGAGCCTATAGTTCTAATTTGTTAAAAGTCCCAAGATGTTTTTCGTTAACTGATGACCTCAATTACTTTTCGGCATGACCACCTGTTAGGTCAGAATTTCACAAAGTACGCCTTCATCAGGGCAATTTTTGAAGGGAAAAGCAATATCTATGAGGGAGGCAAACACAAAAAGAAAGCTTGTTTAAGAGAGATGTTGTTCTCACTGTGTTTAACTTCAAAGGTAAATTTTGTCAAAATACAAAAATGACTGTTGACTGAAATTACTGCCAAAATTCTTACCATCCAAGTTTGTAAGGTATTGACAGGGGCAGTCTATCCCATAACCGAGACCCGCTGTTGCTGGCTTGTGGGGTTCAATATGTTACAAAAAATAAATGTATTGGGAAAGAAAAGGAATTCTTCTCCTTCCTGTTATCTTGAAGTTTCTAAATGTGAGAAAGATAAATAACACATAATAAGCTTATGAGTTGCCTATTTCCTACATATAGAGAGCTGCAAACAAATAACAGCTTAGGATAAAGGTTCTGTTTTTACCGTATATTTCTTTAGACCATGCGTATGCGGATAGTGTTTCAATTCACATCCAGGTAATCGGAGCAACAATCAAGTTTCGTGTTTCTGTTTTAATTGTAGTTTTCCAAAATCGAAATTAGTTTTTCGGCATCAGCAACCCGAAAAAATCTGAAAAAATAATAATAATTCGAGAAGAGAGGTGTTTTAGGATGCATTACCCCTTTAATTAGCAGGCTAATACATTTTCTTTATCGAAAAAGTGCCTCGTAATAGCAGGTGGCGACTTAAAAAAGACAGAGGGTGCTAGAATGCGCTGTTGAATCCGTAATTTTCGTATTTGCTAATTACGAGTACCCAGTCCTAGTTTGTAATTTACAAAGTCGAAGGCAAATAGGGTGATTCCATTTTAGAGGCTTACTACGAGAATCGTTTAAATAAGTTATGGCCAAACCCTTGGTGCCAGAGCAAACCATGTCCCATATCAAATCACAGAGGAAAGTCACGGAGTGAGAAAGTGACAAAACGTCCTTCACTTGAAATAAAAAAACGTAGGGTAAAAAGACTCACCCTTTCGTTTGGAATTCGCAGCAACGTTCGTTTGGCTCCAATGTTCCAAGTAGACGGCTATATACGCAGACTAACTATTACGTTCCCACCAAGTAGTTGTTGCAGGACGTATACTCACTGTTCATTGGATATAGCGATTGCTTCCGGGACTCACGTAGCAGTGTAACATTGGTTACAAAAACGTAGCATAACACATTCTGCCCGTTTATTGGATGCTAGTTTTGTATACTAGGTCACGTGTCACTGTGACCTAGGTTACATGGACACAACTACGCTTCTAGCTTGAAATCTTACACTAGTTATCTTAGGAAGAAAAGAAAATAAAGTGAATATTTTTCATTTTACGCCTGGTTGTGTATATATTGTTGTCTGCAGACAAACAAAATTGTCTTGGTCATATTGATAGTGAAACAGAGCTCAATACCGCTCACGTTGCGCAATGAATCTTTCACAAATATTTAAAGGGTCCCAGTGCACACAGTAAAATGCCCTCCCCATTGAGAGGATTTTTGTTTACTCAAGGGGCATTATGAAACCGAGGCTTATTGTTTACTCAATGTTTGCTTACCTTTGTTTATTAAAAGAGGTATCTCAAATGGTGATATAAGAAATAAGCAATAAACCCTTCTTTTATTATAAAAGTGGAATGTTTAAATGGGTGGAATAAATTCCTCATTCAACCCCTTGGTATGCTTACCTTTGTTTATTCAAAGCAGTATCTCAAATGGTGATAAGAAATAAGCAATAATCCCTTCATTCAACCCTTTGGTATGCGTTTCCAGATGATAAATCCAACGCGCTTCTTTCTCCAGTAAGCTTCTCGATATGTTGGACGAGTGTTTTACTATGTCTAATACCCACCAAAGAATATCATTGGGTGAATGTTTAGCTGTCAAATAATGATTAACAATAGGTGCTGCAGTGGTTTCGCATCTTATGCGAGATCGATGTTCTGCTATTCGAATGTGAACAGCTCTGGCAGTTTGTCTGACGTATCTGAGTCCACAAGGGCACTCGATACAATAGACCACTTGTTTTGTTCTGCAATTTGTTAAGGTTGGTAAAGTCCACGTGTGATCACCAATTTTGAATTCTTGAATTTTCTTAATAAAGGCACATGAAGAACATGCACCACAGGGATAGTGGCCTTTGGCCACTCATAGGTCCCAAAGGCCAGTCTTAGATGGTGGTTTTTGGTAACTGGAATGTATCAGTTTGTCCTTTATATTGTGGGCTCTTTTCAGAGCAAAGCGGGGTGGAGGCTCATCTGGTAGATTAATTTTTACAATACCCAATGTTTGAGAATAATTTTCTTAATCTTGAAAGTGTCTGATCCTTAAGTAAGGACACATGTAATTCTTTTGTTGTCTGATAGTCTGGTTTTAGTTGTTAAAAGGGACTCTCGGTCTGTAAACCTGGCCCATTTACGAGAACCACTGATCAGTTTCTTAGGGTATCCTCTTTCTTTTAGTCTCAAATCCAGTTCATCTGCCTTCTCGTTAAAATCAGAGAGGTTAGTACAATTCCTTCTTACTCGTAGATATTGTCCATAGGGTAAGTTGTCTTTCAAATGGCGAGGATGATTGCTGTTGGATACGTGATAAACAAGCATTGACAAACAACAATGGGGGCTTTTCCTATTTATTTTAAAATCTGTTTTTATTGATTTCTAGAAATACACCAAACTTGAACTGTCAAAACAAGAATAACAAACAAAAAAACAAAACAACAACAGGGCAAACTTCAAGGGTTCCATAGGCAAGAAAGGCAAACTTTTACATTGTAGGGCATCAAACACATAATAAAGAAGAATCACAGGGTTACATGTTCAAGGTTCCCATTTGTATATTTCAAACATTACAATTTTATATGACATTTTTCAAATAATTTATTGGTATCAGTCTTTAACATTTCTTTACAATTAAAATATATGAATACTAGTCTTTCTTTTAAAAAAAAGAAAAAATGATTACTATCACCCTTCTCCTATCATTGACACTCTATAAAACCCTACATCATACACAACATTATTGACTTTATCAATACTTAAATGCTGAGAAAGATGCAGGCACACAATTTCAAATTGAAATGAGTGTTCAGATGATTTTGGATTACTTTTGGATTACCTCAGACTGCTTTTAGATGAATTCAGATAGCTTTATTTCAAATTACTTTCAGAGTGCATACAGTTATTTCATAGTCTAATCACTTTCTGATTACTTCCAAATTGCTTTAGAATACTTTACATTGTTTTGCCATTACTTTGTGATTACCTTTGGAGTGCTGATGATTACATCAGATAGTTCAGGTTATTTTTAGATTATGACCCTCATTACAACCCCGGCGTTAACCATTGGCGCTATTAGCACCATGGTTAACGCTGGTAACTTAACGATTCCGCCATGGTGAAATGGGGAATTACCACCCCATTCCAAGGTTGGCAGAGCAGTAATTACCCATTTACCATTGACCCTTCCCCATTCCCATTTTTGCCCCATAGGGCTCAATGGGAAAGGGGAAGTCAGTAATTATGGTACCGCAAGTTGCGGTACCGTAAGTACCTTGAAGGTCCCTTTGCGGGTCCCTACCTTAACGGCTGATCCAGACCAGCCATTACGGTCGGGAGCTGCAAAGGGACCTAGTAGTAAGGCGTTAAGGGGTTAACGGCGCCGCAACCTTTTACGGCACCGCTAACCCCTTAACGCCTGGGTCGTAATGACCCCTATGTCAGATTTGATTCAGAGTATGTCAGATTACTTTCACATTTGTTCAGATTACTTTTCAATAGATTTGGTATACTTTCAGAATCATTTTAGAGTAATTTTATTGTTTAAAATGGCTTCGAAAACATTTGCATTGCACCATATTATTCAATTTTATCCCAGATGTATTCAGAGTAGAACCATTTTGGCCAGATTACTACAGATTATTTCAAAACTAATTGTGTATTCGTTCAGATTAGTTTTGATTGTATCTGATTTTCTCTGTATTACCCCAGATTACCTTTGATTAAAATCCTATTAGCTCAGGTTACTTCAGATAACATTCGGATGACCGCAGATCCCATATTACATCAGATTTGTTCCAGACTGTCGGATTATTTTCAAATTTGTTTTACTGAAAGACTGCCTCAAAAGCAGATCATTGAGCCTGCTTTTATCACCCGGCACTGCGACCAAAGCAAAGCTCTTGCCGTGACTCTAACCGCTTCCTGGAGGAGGCGGAGTTCGATCATCCCACGTGTGTGATCACGTGACTTCGGGCATCCATATGACAGCGCTTGAGCCGCCCGAGCGGCGTATTAATTTGTTTACTGAAAGACTGCCTCAAAAGCGGATCATTGTTTTACTTGAGCCTGCTGTTATCACCCGGCACTGCGAGCAAACCAAAACTCTTGCCATGACTCTAACCGCTTCCTGGAGGAGGCAGAGTTTGATCATCCCACGTGTGTGATCACATGACTGTGGGTGTCCATTTAACAGCGCTCAAGCCACCCTTGCGGCGTTAAGCCCATCGGGGTCAAGGCCACTGGCTGTTGTGCAGCTGTTAGGCGCTGGTGGCGCGAGCACCGGACGGGAGACTGTGCAGGTGTTCCCTCTTTGATCCCTTCCGGACGCTGTTAAGCGAATTAGTGCAGAGCAAGGCAACGCCCCTCTTTTATTTTTACAAGCACAACCAAATCTACACTGTGCGAGTACTATTTAAAGTGCCATTTGTTTGTTCTTTGTAAATTCAATGGTAGCTTGTAAATACACATTGAAAACCGGCATGCTGGGAAATATTTCGAGTCATCTTAGTACGGCGGCAGGGCCCTCATTAAAACAGTCAACTTTATCCTTTGCCGTCTCCACTGGTACTAAGCTTCAACGCTCTAAGTCCCTTACATCTAATGTATGTAGCCATCGATTGCATGACGCCCCTGTAGGCGAGACATTGCCTGTCGCGCCTGCAGTGGCATTGATGGACGATGGCACAGAAGTCTCTTCAACCATGGTCACCTGTGAGGGACAAGAGTCACCGCTTACAATGGCCAAATCTATTAGTAAGGTGGTTGATCCTCATATGTCCACATGCCCACAGGCTCTTTGCCCACCTCCTGGAGTGGCGTCAATTCGCCCCAATCCTGAAAGTTTGGCGACTAATCATTGTGTCGAAGTCGTCACTGATACAACTTTAGAAACCATCTGTCTTGCAGGCGAATTGCAAGCCGATGTTCACACAAGATTAAGTAACTTTTCAACATACTCTTGTGCTGAACTGGCTAATCCAGCCACCGACACAAACATCAATAGCACTCCACAGAGCACAATAATCCCAGGCATTTTCATGGAACCTCCTCAGTGTTCGGTAGCTGCCCAAGTGCAGCTACGTCAAGCACATGAGCAACTCCGCATAACGGGTGAAGTTGGTGAGGATACCTTGGATTCCATGAATATGTCTACCCACTCTTCGTGTCCTACGTCTGATGTGTTATACATATGTTCAAATACGGGGGACTTGATACAATTACTGGAAGATCTCTCACATAACACCACCATCATACCTGCCAAAAACTCTTCCTCCCCTCAATCTACTCATCATAACTCTGTAGCATCAGCAATGCTCGATAAATCCCACACTGATATTGTAATTGAATCGCCATCTTTTATTGCGCCCACTCCGCGTCGCACAAGATTTCAAGAAGCCGATCAGACATCAGAATTTTTTATTCAAAGACCCCAGGGTAAGCGCTTCTCATTTCCAGAGGCCCCAGCTCTGAATAACACTTTAAGTGCGATGAACACTGCATTATTAACCATTGCGAAATTGTATGAGCCATTGGATAATAAGGTAACTCACCAATCTATGCTCATGGAACAATATTTCAGCAAGGACTCTATTCTCCCTATTCTCGTTACTCCCAAAAATTCTATCAATTTAATGACTACAGAACCTGCTAATTCAGTGCAGGAGTCTAGATATCCTCAAATCACGAAAACTCTAATGGTCGAAACATATCAGCCCACTGTATCATCAGCTGCGACTGACGTTTATCATCCTCCTTCCCATCAGTTCATTACTGATGATACTATACAGCCAGTAATTGAACCCACATTGACCCTAGACCCTAAATTGCTTCCCAAAGACTCTGTTAACATCTCATCTTTGAAGTATTTGCACCATCTGTGCCTACTCTTTCTTCTAAACTCCCAGGTTCGAGGAAAGAGTGGAAAAGATTGAAAAAAACTGCAAAAAACAAAATCTTGCCCAAAATCAAGAGATACTCCCAGAAAATGTATCAAAATTCCTTCTTGCTTGGAAACACCTTTAGTATCATCAACCGCTGAAGTCTCAACTAAATCGATTCCAGCGATAATACCGTAATAAACCACTTGATGATCTTGTAACCTTAACAAAGCAGATTGTCATTCCTACCACTTCGACTCTGTCCATGTTTCCATCCGAGTCCGGCTCTGGGATGGCTATGCAATCCAATTTGAACCTCCCAATAGGGACCGTGCCTGCAACGTCATTTGCCCCTCTACCAAACTCTAATACACATGTTGAGTCAATCTTCTCGCAATTAAGAGAAGAAATAAAAGCCTCGATTAATGCCTCACTCCCCTCCGCCGTCACAATTAACTCTTCCATCGTGTATAGAACCACCGCAAGGCATGATGAATCCAATTATGCAGCTACCTATGAGCCAAATTGAAAAACCTACCATTGTCCCACAGCTTAGAACTAAACGTATATCTAATGAAACTCCTGTGGAACATGTGCAGCCTGTTACAGCTGATTCAGTAAAACATTTACAGATGCAAGCAAACTCTTCATTGAATTCTATATTAACTCATGACTTGCATGTAGAACCTACCTCCCAAGTTTCAACCTCAGAACAAGATCTAAGTGATTACATTAAATCTTCGATCAAATCTTGTTTTTCTGAACTTAAGTCCACTAGTCAAGATCATAAATTAACCTGTTCAGCTGTTCCTTCTAAAACAAATGTTTCATCAAACCCCAAAAAGATTAAATGAACAGCTGAACTTTGTAGCAAATAAATCTATGCCTTGTGATACACGTATACAAAAGTTACTTATGAATCCTCAAAATCTGTGTCCCACTAGCAAACTGCAATTTTTCTCATTGAACATAAAGTGTCGTGCTGCACCCTTTCCGACATATGTTCTCAACAGAACAAGCATACTGAACATTTGTACTGATGTTGTGACTTTAAAAGATCTATCCACCACTGATATTGAATTCATAGAGTTTATTAATCAAGATGACTTGTCAGAAGTAAAGATGCATGTTCGCTCATGTCTAGTGTTCAACATGCTATGGCAGGCGCGAATGTCATTATTTGACCTGGGATTCATCCTGTCCCAAGACATTAATCCAATCAATGATAAAACACAAAAGGTTCAAATTTTGATGTATCAGTCAAAACAGCACGAGACTTCTCGAAGTTTAACTTCTTATCAGGCCTCCCTAGCCGTGGGATCTCAAGAGTATGGGGGTCAATCATAACTAACCTCTAGAAAAGAGGCTGTTACTCTCCTGTGTTGGAACACTAGAGGCTACAATCACTTTATAAACTCAGCTACAAGTGATTTACATCGATTTGATATTGTAGCCTTGCAAGAAACATGGCTCATGACTGCCCCAATTTGTGCCTCGCATGCAATCATTTCTTCTTTTGCTGTTAAGAAATCTATGGGGCGCCCCTCTGGCGGCTTGCTTCTAGCCGTCAAGCATGATAGTGGCTTTAGTGTTGTGCAATATCCCTCCTTATTCCCATACTTCCAAGCAGTAAAATTAACTCGGGGTATGGCGAGTTTAGCTATTATCAACATATATTGGAGCAGGCAGAATTTAACAGATGAGATGTTTTTCATGCATTTGACTCTCTATTTGGATAAAATAATTGCTGACGCTAACATCATGTGCTCCAATATTCTCGGTGACCTAAACCTACACATTTTACCAACTGTTAATCGTAGGTATAGGCCCGAAGAACAAATGTGGTGCAACATTATGCAAGAAAGGGGGTATGTTATGGTGAATAATAGTGTGGCTGGTGATGTTCCTGCGCGTGCATCTTGGTCCTCTGGCACGCGGCAGGCAATCATAGATTATATCTATATAAATAAGAAATGTTTATCCCAGATGCAGTCTATGAATGTAATACCTTCATCTCGGAGTGACCATAACAAACTCGTTATGCACCTTGATTTCCCAGCAGGGCAACACCTATTAAATCAAAACATCCACTTACATTCTCTTAAGGTGAATAATAGCGCTACTCGCCTTTGCTGGAATTCTATGACACTGAATCACTTTAAACACGACTTGATTGATTCCTATAGAGCCCCGTTTCTGAATGACTCTCAGTGCTATGTTACTAAGATGCAAATCTTCAAGCAAATAAAAATGCCTGATTTTAGCATCAGACATAAGCACTTACATAGTTATGATGCAGAACTTCAGCAAAGAAAGACATTGCTAAGGCAAGCGATACGTAACCTAATAGATGAGCCAGCCCTTAACAGACCAACTCTGAAAAGGCTCCTGAAAGCCAGATATAGACAGTGGTTGAAAGGTCAGAAGTGCCTAAAATATCAAAAAGACGGAGAGGATATGTTGAGCATTTGGACTTGTCTCAATGTCGCCACCAACAGACTGCAGTCTGCTGTACTCACTTCTGCAGTCTCGAATGAAAAATGGTGTGAGCACTTTACATCTTTATATTGTTCCCCTTTTCCAGATCTTTTATGGGGATTCCGGAACATAAATTCATCTCATGACTTTAGAATAGACCATGCAGATATATTAGATTGTATTAAAAATCTCAGCCGGTCAAGAGCGATTGACCCTGATGGTCTATATAATAGTATGCTCAAAAATCATCCTCACGAATGGTCATCTATTCTCCTTGAAATCTTCAAGCACATCTTTAATGTCAGTGAAATTCCCAACTCATGGAGGCGTTCAATCATTGCCCCTATTTTTAAAAAGGGCGATAGGGCTGATCCTGCAGCCTATCGTCCTATCGCCCTTCTCGATTGTACAGGAAAAAATTTTGCCCGCCTTGTCTTGAAACAATTCAATCTTTGGCTTGATTCAAGTGGTTTACGAGATCCATTTCAAACAGGATTTCTACCTAGCTTAGGTACTGCCATTAATGTCGTCACATTAAATTCCGTCATTCACCATGCTCGCCAACGATGTCAAGTATTATACATGGCATTCGTTGACTTTCGCATGGCGTTTGATGCAATTCCCCGTGAGCCAATATATAAAAAATCTCATGGACAAAGGATGTCCCTGGTTCATCCTGAAGTGGATTATTCAACTGCACATGGGCACTTCTATACAGATTAGATTGAATAACGAAGGTCTATTATCGGAACCAATAGAGACTGCTTGTGGCCTTAAACAGGGCTGCCTCTTGGCGTCAGCGATATTTAATTTTTTTTATCTCAGATGTAAGGCTGAGATTTAACTCAATAATTACAGACTCTCCAAAAATGAATGATATCCAAATCAAGCACTTGCTATATGCAGACGATCTGGTATTACTCACGAAAACTGCAAATGGCCTCCGTGCCCTATTGAATGCTCTGGACCGCTACACTATTGAAAAATGTATAACAGTGAATATAATGAAAACCAAGGTAATTCAATTCGGCACTAGGAAACAACGATACGTTGATCATCAATGGCCCTTACAATGTACAACTTTGGAAACTGTACCGTCATATATTTACCTAGGCACCTTGGTCACAAATAATTCGAATATCAATGCTGATGATCAATGTGTAAAACAAAAGGTCACAACAGCTGTATCAAAGGCCTGTTTAATTAGGGCTAAGTATTGCAAGTTCTCTTTGGTTCCAATAATTATTTACTACAAGCAAAAGTTTGTTCCAGTAATAACCTATGGAACTGAGACCTCCTCGAAAAGATCCTATATTTACTGGACCGCCATTGAGGGAAGTTATTGGAAACGAGTCTTGCCCCTACCATCCTCTTACCCCATGTGTATTGTGAGACATGAATTGGGTCTAGTGTCACTGTATGCCATTTGCAAATGGAAAATTTGTTCACTCTATAGGAAATGTGTTATGGCAGAAGACAAACTGGGTTTAATCAATATTATTGCAACATATCTCCTACGTTCAATGGATGTGTTTCCTCTGAATTGGAGGCTTCAAACGCTGGAAATCATTAATGAAACAGGGATCTCATTAACATTATTATTAGACAATCCAAATAGAGCAAAAATCCGATTAGGGGAGTATGATTGGATACACACGCGTCTGGCGTGTACCCAATATCAGACCTTCATAAATACTCCCTTTAATCTGAAATGTTATGGTACAATTGAAAGTTATTTAATGATGTTCCCTAGTTCACGCATGCGTGCTGATTTCCTGTGCTATCGATTGAATCTTTGGCCAACTAATGAACTCCTGTACAAACGTAAAATAATATCTGAGCATGAGTGTGCTTGTCGCTTCTGTAAGGTCACCCCAGAAACACTGAAACATCTGTGTTCAGACTCTCCGGCGCTACTCATGCAAAGAATTAAGTATCTTAAACCTCTATTAATGGATCATGTCATAACCACCAGTGATAGATTGTGGGACCTGTTGTTTCATACTAATAGACAGTCAGTAAAATATGCTATATTGAACTTTTTATATAGCTTGAAATTAAGAGATAAGACATTGATCCAGAGCAGATTATGATCATATGTATTTCACTTTTGCATAACATTTTTTGGAATGAGGTAGGATGTTATATCTTTCATTATTTAAACAGAGAATGATGTTGTCTTGATATAAGTTGAATTGTTAAGCATACTTTATCTGTATCATATTTTGTTCTCTTTTCTTCCTTGTTAAGAATGTTTCACATTATTGTAATGAATTTTTAACAATATTTGTAATTGTATTTGTTGAAAAATCAAGTTTACTTGATTAAAACAACTTAAATAAAAAATAAAAATAAATTGCTTTTCTATCATTTCACAAATACTTTAATTTCATCAAATTGCCTCTGGATTACTTTTTTGATTACTGACGATTACGATCCGTTTATTTTCAGAGTACGTCAGGGTATTTTTGGATTATTGCATATTACTTTTAGATTACGTCTAATCATTGTAAGTTACTTTTTTGGTTTTTTATTTAAAATACTTGGTGATAACATTCTATTATTCAAACATACATGTTATATGTGTACCACTATTTATCACTCGGGTCCGCCTGCACACAACTTTCTCCACCTTCTGACCCCATCTCGCTTCGGAGGTATTGGCGAAAGTCTGATCTTATGTCCTTGGGTCTGCACCTTGCAGGCAATCTTTCAAATTAATTTTTGATTGCTTCCAGTTTACTTCAGACTGCCAAAGTTGATTTCAGATGACCTCTGAATTACTCCAGATAACTAAAGAATACTCCCAGATTACTTTTGAATTACTTCAGATTGCTTTCACATTACTTCACATTTCTTTGTGGGTTGGTGGTATGGGAAAAGGAATAGCAATGAGGTGGGGTGGGAAGGGATGGAGGAGGCCGTTGGTGGTAGGGAACAGGAAATAAAGTAAAACACCCAGAGAGGTGCGCAAGTGGCTGAGAGAAAGCCGATGGTGACTGGGGGATTCTGACATGTTCTGGCCACCTTATTGGTCGGCGCCTTTCTCCCGGGTAGTAATATAGGTTAACATGTCTGATATGCAGTACAATGTAAAACGTACCACCCCTAAGGGGCAAGGCGAGCTCCTGCTTAGGATTTTAGGCATTTTGTTTCAAGCCCTATGGAACCGTCAGCAAGGATTAATTGCCTGCACTAATGTTTGCATTTGGTGAGTGTGCACAATGGAGGCAGGGACGCATACAGTCATGTCCGGTATGTAGATAGAGATCCACAGTGCCATGCACGCGAGAGAGGGGAGAACACCGATTGCATATAGAACCAACCACGGGTGGATCGGGGACAAAAAAAAGGCGGTGGAAATCATTTTCAATAATTTTCAAAGGGACCCCATATTACACATTTTCATCAAGCCAAACCATTTTCCTATGAGAAAGTTTGGAAATAAGATATGTAACCACAGAAAAGTGGGCAAGGGTGCAGAGGGCTACCAGGAAATCTCCAGAGTGCCCTATAGACCAGTCCACCACTGGGAACAGAGAGAGGATGTATTCGAGGATGTCCAGAAAGGAAATAAAGGTCTGATGTAGAGCACCACAAGACCAACTCAGAAAATTCAAAATGGTGTCATGCTCTTTTATCGGATATATGTATATTGTTCCTATCCCTTTTGTACGAAATATATCTGTGCCTTATGGAGCGTTCCCCACCTACCACACTCCCCCTTCTCCACACTCCTCACCATCGACCTACCTATCTGTCTGATGACAAAAATGCAATGCAAGGTTGTGGGGCATTGTTTGTTTTTCTGACTATTTTCACATAAACTAGGAAAATCCTATTTATTTGCACCCAGGGGAAAGGCAATGGATAATCAGGAGGCCAGAAATGCTGCCCTGAATCCACAATCATTGCCCGTCTTCTCTCCTGACCACTGGCACTACGCCCCCACGTCTGCTCATTTATTCTCCCCCATGCTCTCCTTCCTTGTCCTGCAAACACACCCCCATCAGTCGGCATCCTCCTCTTACCGACCTCCTCTTACTTATGCTGCCTCATATTCTGGGCTTTCTGCTCACATTCCCTCGCTGTCATGGAAATAGAAAAGGTACTTACTCCATTTTCTGTTTTCCATGGCGGCAGTCATGTTTGTTTCTGTTATTTAAGGGAAGTTGCAAATTGTGATTGCATCAGCGTTCGGGGGCAGTCTAGACGGGTAACGCCCCTGTGCTCTCAACGAGGCCTTGGCTTTGCTTGTGCCTACCTTAGTCTTAAGATGGCGGGGCGTTACTGGCCATGTCGACAGCCGAACTTCGGAGTAGTTGCTATAATCCATACCTGCAGACAAACTTCCCTTTGGATTTCTAGGCTCAAAAAGGAAACCACCAATAAAATCACACAGAACAGGGGGATTTCTGAAAGGTGGGGCAGACCCCTGTGACTGTCTTCAAAACCTCAGCATCAGACAACATTCAGATGATGGGCAGCAGTAGGTTCTGAGTGATATTGAGACATACATTTTGGGCGGATTACAGCCCATTGAAGTGAATGGACGTATAAGGAGCTTGTCAGGTGAAAGCACTGATTTCCATGACAGTGACACCCACTAAAAGTGTGTGAGTTGAGAGCTATGGTTGAGAGCACTCGAACGTGAGAGCGCTTAAAAGTGATAAAATTGAAAGATGCTAAAACCCGGAGAGCACTTGAGCCTGAGAAGTGATGAAACCCTCGAATCTGAACGGTTCAAAGAAGTCAAAATCACTTGAACCCCGAAAGGGACTAAGACATCGAGATATGTGTACAATTGGAAGCCTGGCTGAGCCATCCAGGGGGCTATGGAATCCAATGGCCACATGTGAATCCATCCAGTGATGTTAGAGAAGAAACATGAATCAACTCTTCAGATGGAGGCAAAACTCCCCAACCTATGAAGTATTCATTCTGGCAAGAGTTCAAACGAAGACACGCCCAAAACCCTGTGTTGGCAAATCTCCACTAAGGAAAAGGAAAATCAAATGCTTTTCAAATTAGAAGTACGTGCTACACACTTGTTTAATTAAGCTTCCATTTGAAAGAAACCAAAAACCAAGAAAGAAGTCTTTGAAAAACGTAGTTTGATAAATAGACCTTCAAAGGTTAGGCTCATCAATGAGAGTAAGAATGCAGATCCAAGCTAGAACCAAATATTTAAGTAAAATATGATTTATTTGGATCTATTTTGCCTACTTACTGAAAATGAATTGTACTCCGCACCATACACATATTTGATCCTCATAGACATGAGAGGAAAACATACTTTGTGGAGAAACCTGGCTATCAAATTGATTTTTCATCATGCATGTTTTGTAGAAAGGACATCAACCATTCAGGCCTGTGTGCTGGGTTGTCACTCTGTTTACGGATGGAGTGGATAGAAGGTACACTTAAGAAGTCTTTAATAACTGCCATAGTAAACCCATTAACCCGAACATCTGCTTTTGCAAGCAGCAATGGTTTTTCTAAATTACCTTAATGTGACACGAATTTAGATAAGAGGATATAATAGCTGCAATTAACCCACTGTCACATAGATAAATGTTGCAGGCATAAAATGGGCGCCCAAAATCATCTTAATCTGGCAAATATTCAGATAATTGAGGATGAGACGCGGGTGACACTGCTGACTGCAGCTGCATAATCAATTCGCCTAAGGGTATTTTTGAAACTTTCTATCTATGCGGTATTAGCATAATTGACCTAAAACATTTGATCGAATTTTTTAAGACCTTTTTTTCAGTCACATTTAATTAAATATATATATATGGGGTGGGTAAGGGTACAGATTAGGTTGAGGGGAAGTGGAGGGGGGAGGAATGCAGGGGGCTTCCCCCGCATTTTAGACAAAACAAAAAGGTCAAATAATTCAATCAAATGTGATTAGCTCCAATGTTTTAGGTCAAATAGAACCAAACCACCTATGCTTGGTCAAAAGAAGATGACACGTGTATGTTTGAAGGAGAGCTTTCTTAGTGGGGAGTGGGACCAAGGTTTGCAGTTATCAGCAGAGTTTATTGAATTTTGAGCAGTGTAGACAAGAAAACAGAGGTGTTATTTCAGTTTGTGATAATCTTAATATTACAATTATGCAGCATCATGCATGAATTCACCCACTGCTACGTGCTGAAATAATGTGTATTATTCTAACTCAACTCAATGATACTCAGTTTATTGAATTTGCTGAATGAGGGACTGTGTCAGTCCGGCTGGGACTCAAACCTTGCACGCAGGTCTCTGAAACAAGCAATTAGCTCACTTAGGAGTCCCCAGACTGGAGCACTACCATTTGCAATTACATGCAAACAGGTCGGCGATGGGAGATGTTTCATCATCTGCACTGCAGAGTGCAAAAGAGAAGTGTAAAGTGACAGGGGAAGCCTCTTTACAGCTCTCCCTTGCACTCAGTAGTGCAAGATGAGTAAACAACGCCTGCCTTTTAAGCAGGGCAGGCAGCGTTTGTAATGATTTCCTATATGATCTGCCTGTTTTTTTGCTGGTGTAAAAAAGTAGGAGGATTGCATAGGAAATCATTGGTTTTACAGCAAATTACATGCTGGCGTAAAACCGAGTTGTTTTCGAAGGGAGGTAGAAACGTAACTCCAATCTGCCCCACCCTCCACCTTCAAAAACAACACAATTACCCCAGAGCACGAATGAAGGCATTAGGACAGGCATACCATCTTCACACCTATCTTTTGCCTTTTCATGTACGCTATGAGGGCTTCCAAAATAAGCCACTGCACAGTTAATTTTATAAAAGTTTGTAATTTGGCGACAGAGAGCCATGACGTTTGCATTGCAACGTAAACGGATCTCCGCCACCAAATGTTCGTCATTTGGACAGCGGGGTGCAAAAGTGCCAGGCAAAAAAAATACACACATGTGTGCCGCCTTTTACCCTGCAATTTTGCTTTCCGATAGCATGACTGAATGCCAGGCAGCATTTACTTATAATTGTGAGTGCCGCTTGCCAGGCTGCATGGCAAGTGGTGCTCACAATTACAATTAAACCCTGCCCGACATAATTGTAATCGTACACGCTGCCTGCCATACGGTGATGGCAGGCAGCATGTACAATGGAGCCCTATGGTGTCTGCCTGCTTTATGCTGGTGCATAAAGCTGGAGGACCCCATAGGGATCTCCAGCGTTTACGCCAGCATGAAAAGCCATGCTGGCGCAAATTGCCAGAGCATTTGTAGATTGGAATGGAGGCTGCAGAAATGCATGCTGCGTTCTGCCCCTCCTTGCTGACATGCTGCGTTCTGCCCCTCCTCGCTGACATATAAATAAATGAAAATGGGAGGTAACGTTAATGGAAGGAGTAAAAGTCCTACTCAAGATTTTTACGCCTTTCATTAATGTTACGCTACGATAGAACATGAGTGCATTAGAGTTTATCACTTTTCTGGGGCCCCCAACAAGTCTAATTTTCTCCATTAGTCAATAACAAATTGCACTGTTCGCTTCCTTCATGCATGCATCCACCCATTATGGTGGGTCGGAAGGAGTCATCGGACATGTTGAGGACATTCTAGATTATCTTTAATAAAATTATAAGAATAAGGCCTGTCTGTGCCTATTGCTAGAGGGAATACCCTACCTATCTAAAAGAACTAAAGGTGGTTGTCAGATGTTAGGATGTCCAAAGTAAAAATGTTCTCTGCCAAAACGAACTCTACATGACCCTACCACTATATTTAACAAAATTAAATAGGCCAAGAGAATGTCTTTTCTTCCTGTTGTCTTCTTTTCTTTTCTGTTGGCTCCCCACTTGGGTTGGCTAAATCTCCTCTTTTTTTATCTTTTTCACATTTCTTGTTAACCAATTCCTTCAATGATATCTCATCCTCAGAACTGGGACGAGTTTCTCTCTTCATATGATACCCATCTGCCCTGACAGGGTTATTTGTTATTTGCTTTCTCAGATTTTTACAGTTCCAATTACACATTCTTATAATTACTCTCTCGTTCTTAGGACTGGGACGTGTTTCTTCACACATATAATGGTTCCCTGGTGGCCTATTGCTTTTCACCGTTCCTGCTGTACCTCTCGCTATGCTGTGGAAGGTTGCAGGCTCTCATTCGGGTAAGCTTTCTCTCTCTTCTCGATTTCGGTTCCTTGTCAGATTTGTACCGTACACGGGCACTGGCGATCAGATGCTATTCACGCTTCTCGTCATGGCGTTGTTGTTCAGGCGTCCAGCCTACCAATCTGCAAGCGTGGTCACGCCACAACCAGGTACCTCGTTCGTTTCTTCCTCCTGGTAAGGCTTTACCCGTGGCTGTACACACCGGTCCTCCTGTATCTTGCACTGGCCTTCTGCGTCAGAGGAAAAAGCATAGATATCTTGAAAGGCAGGGTGCTTTTTGCAAAAGCAGCTATAAAGAAATAATGTAATTGTACTTACATTGTAAACTGTTTAAAAAAATAAAAACATTTCTATTGATCATGTCCAGTACATGTTTTAGGCATAATACAAATGGTGCACTTGTCTAACAGCTGAGCATATTGTCAAAACCTAGAACAACCATAACACTAATTTCTGATTGGTTCCAATTCAGGATGGACAGTTTTGTACACTAGTGTACTCTTTTGTAATACCACTGCGAGATAGGGGAGAGAACAAATAGCATCAATGAGGGTTCCTGCCTGCGAGTGTATAAAGGCAAACAGCATTTTGGGGACATAAGCATGATAATTGAACTTCATATTTGACGAACATAAACAAGTTGTATACTTTAATCATTAAGTACATAATGCACAATAGGCTTGATGCTTATTTAATATTTTACATAACTCACCCTAACATTAAACTATATGTAACATTGGCTCATATATACGGATTCTAACTCTTCTACTACCATTTCCTTTAACACCCCCTCCTCATTTGTCACCACCTGTCCACCTTCGTTATTACTACTACCTCCTTTTCTCCTGGTTTCAACCTCACCTTCTGATTTGGTCTTACCACCTCCTTAACCACTTTCTCCTTATCTCTTACCACCTTCACTGCGCCTTTTAATATCAACACCTTCTTCCCTTCTGATCTTACCAACTCCTTCTGCTCTGGACTAACTGCCGACTTAACCTCTGTAGGTCACACCACCCTTTGAACTAGGGTCTCAGAGCCTCCTCAATCATGTTCTCCTTATCTGCTTTTAGCCTTGGCAAACCACTTGTGCCCTTTGTGTGCTAAGGAAATGACACTTGTGGCAAGGAGAAGGGGATGACAATCTTGCCCCTCAGAGTAGTTGACCCTCTTCTGACTACGATAGTGATTTGTGAATGGTGGCCATAGTATTGAGCACTGCTTTGACCTCTAGGTTTTAGTGGTGCTGCTGCTGGCCAAGCAGAGTCTTCCACTTACCTGCCTCCACAGTGGCAATGAAAATCTGTATGCGCTTGGGTTAGTCCATCTGTCCAGATTTCATCCATACTTAGCAGCTTGACGAATGCTATCTCTGTCACCATGCGCACATGGGATTCCGAATTCTCAGTCACTTACCACTCCCGAGGAGTTGCAAATCTCGGGTGTTGAGACTGAAAGTATGCTGGCTGATATTTCAGAAGAAAGTTCTTGCCTTCCAATTGAAGGATCCACTTTCGATTCTGGTGCATGGCCAGTTTGAACAAGGCCTGCATGGAAAGTTGAAATGTTTCATCCCTTATAGGACTCTACTGCTGTTCACTGAGGGCTTGTCCTGCTGTCATTCTTAAGGGGGTTACTTTACGTTGTGATCACACACGTGAGTGCTTGTTCAGCTTGAACTTGTTATATCCTGCCTTTAGGTATAGTTTAGGGAAGATAGTGCTACTTGTTAGTCCCCCAATCAGATCATAAATGGTTGGTGTGATGTGTTTTTTCCCATGGATCATCTGGCTGGGCAAGTGCACTGGATGAACGCTACATTGTAATTTATTTCTTGATACTATAATTGTAAAGACTTTTTCACCAAAATTCTCAAAAATAAAATATTTAGCAGAAGCAAACTGACACCTAAAAAATAAACAATACCATAAAATTAATCAAATTGGCTATATCAATGTTCCATCAAGGAAAGCCAGAGAGTCTTGAATCAGGAGACTATTTGGCTGTTTGCAGCCCAGGAATGCATTAAATACTTATTTTTCCAAAACAAAGCAACATCAACCAGAAAGCCAGCAAGTCCATCTAAAGTCAGAGTTCACCTCTGGTTAAACAGTTCCTTCCAACCAATCGGCTACTGTGTTATTCTAACAGTCAATAGTGATCTGACCTACATTAGCTTTTCCAGTGGCCGAAAAAAGCAATGTTAGATTGATAAAGGTATTACCTTTGTTTCCATTATTGAATTGACTTAACTTTAAGTTTGTAAGGATTGCAGACTTTGCTCAATACAAGCATCTTGACACTGGGGGAGAAGTACAAGGAATTGTACAAATGACCAGAAGGCAATATTAACAGCATCCCAGAGGGCAAATTAAAACAACAAAAATCCACGTGGGGAGCTATGACAAACCAATCGTACGTTCATAAGAAGCTCAATGCAAACCATAAGAATAGGGTTCCAAATGAGACCTTCTTTGTGTTGCTGAATAGTCAAATGAGAAAAGGAAGCTCCAACAGGCCCAATTGGTTGCCCCATCCATATAAACGCTGTCCTCTTCAGCATTCTTAATCCAGGAGAAGTATGCTAACATAAGAAGGATCCCTGTGTGAGCTCTTCCAGAGTGGGAACGAGAAGGGCCATGAAGGGTCACTCACATCTAGAGTAGCCATGGAGTTTAGTGTAATCATGAATCAGAATGCAACATTAAAATGGGAAAGCTCACACAGCTCCAGCAACATCCTTGACCCCTAATGCCGGCTCAATGACTCATGGTGCCAGCAAATCTGCTCAGAAGGGCATCGGTGTAATGCCCAGCTCTACTCCTCCATTGCTCAGAGCGGCATTCCACAGGGCCTCAGAACCTCACCTCCTGCTGCTCCTCCTCTTCCTCACACTGCACCATGACACAGAGCATTCATAAGTGCCTGACTTTGGAGAAATGGTTCAACAAAATTCCTTGACAGATGTGGTGTTTGAATATCAGATCAATGGGTGGGTTTACACCATATTCATGATGCCTGACTGGTGTAAATATGTTCAACAAGCTCTACGAAAAACCCCAGCAAGGCCATATGTAACTTGGTGGCTAAAGAAGTTTGACAATGAATGTAACATAGATAAAGTTAATTGATCCATCGTCTTTGAACCACTAGTTTGGGAGCATTTTTGTTGTATATTGAGAACTTTTGGTGTGCATATTCAAGTGACCCAGCCCTGCGAGGCGGTTTCCATGTAACCAGTGTTTGTTCCCACTTTCTCCCCCCTCCTGCTGCCTCTTATTGGGCCTGGGCCCTATTTAGGACTCACCTCCAAGTGCAGCCTCCTGCCTGGGTTTTCCTTGGCTAAGGGCCCCAAGGAAAAGGGCAGCTCCTGAACAGGCAGCTATAGACCGTGTTTGACAGTGTTCGCCTGGGAAGCCTGCTGCCATCAACCAGCACCGACTGATAGGTAAGTGTGGTTTTGGGTCGGGAGTACAGCAATTACTATTTTCCTGTAAAGTCCTACTACTCTAATTATCCTACATAACATAGCACAGCCTTGTTAGTCAGCTAGTAAGTAGTTTCCGATTATGTATCTCAAATGGAGGTGTGTCAGCCTTGTACTGTTGATTCCAAAATATCGTTCATTCTCCCATTGCTCAGTTATCCCAAAGTCTGGCGCTTATGCATCTAATGTTGATACTCAATTTAGGTGCTCCACCGTGTACTGTTGAGTCTCAATCATAAGCGTTTCTCCCACTGCTTAGGTATCCCAAATGTAGGCACTCCTGCAGGTACCATTGAATCTCAGATTTGGACATTTTCTCTCATTGCTTAGTTATCCAAAATGCAAGCATTTTATCCCACTGCTCAGGTGTCCCAAAGTTAGGTTTTTTATGCATGTACTGTTGAGATTCAAATTTAGGAGTTACTACAACTGCTCAGGTACGCCAAATTTAGGCCTTCCTGCATGTACTGTTGAATCTCAAATGTGGATGTTTTCTCCCACTGCTTAGTTATCCAAAATGTAGGCGATTCCCTACTGCTCAGGTCTCCCAAATGTAGGCGTTTCTGCATATACTGTTGATACTCCACTTAGGTGTTCCACCATGTACTATTGAATCATACATTTAGGTGTTTTCTCCAACTCATGTAGGCATTTTGGCCCACTGCTTAGGTATCCCAAATTTAAGCATTTCGGAATGTACTGCTGTACCTCATGTTTTAGGCTTTTTTCCATCCAATGCTGTGTCTCAAACGTAGGCATTTCTCCCACTGCTCAATTGTCACAAATCTGGGTTGTTAGCCATGTACGGCTGTGTCTCATATTTGGGCGTGCTTCCATTTGCTGCTGTGCCTCATACTTAGCCGTTTCTCCCACTGCTCGAGCTCTCAGATCTAGGGAGTTCTCAGTTTGAAAGACCAGCCAATCGCTTTTGACCTAGAAAGCAACATCGAAGATTAACTCCATCCGAGTTTAAGGTATGTATAAATCGCACCACATATGTGGACACATGCCGCAGGCACGGCTCCTATCCATGCACTCTAGAATGCAGCTATGGCTACAACAAATCTGGTCTAGCTGCACGCATTGCTGTCCTCACTGAAACCGCTGACATGCCTCAACACCTCTGCCATTAGTATGCAGCGACAACCTACAAAATATTTCGGTCTAGCTGGGCACACATCGAGTCTCCTGCACTAGCACTGTACCTCAACCACCAACAGCACCCGCCCATGTGCCTGACCTCTGGGCTTCTTACTGGAGCCAAGCCAGTCCTCCTAAATCCTAATCCTGGCAGAATGCACACACACACACATCTTAAACTAAACTCTTACAACTTCCCATACCTGGACTTCAGTCCCTGAGGGCGTTCCAACCACAAAGCGCATTGAGGCCATACAAATAGAGAAATGTCACTATATAAATGACGGCTACAATACAATACATGAAAGCCAATGTTTATAGGTTACAAAGAAGGCAATGACTAATAAAAATGCCATCTTGATTTATCTGTACTATGAGGACTGCGACAAGATCACTTGAATAAGACTGTGGTTTAGAGCTTCTATATGGTATGTTATGTGATTTGTGTATCCTGTGACAGGATCAGTAGTCAGAACCTGTCAATATGGCATGGGGTCCCCTCTCAGACTGGTGTGGAAGGCCTACCAGGGTAGGAGCTAGAGCGGGATGGTGGCAGTTAGGAGGGTCCCAGATGCTGCCCCTCTTTAAGTGCCTCTATGTGTTTGCGGAGTACCACTGATGGTCATCCCATACCTCTTGGAAAAGATGCTGGACAGTCTTTTACTTATAAGTTCAAGAAACCATATGTCCCGGAAGTCTGGGCAGATCACCTGCAAGAAGGCAGCCCACCAAAGCCTCCAGCGAGATTTTGCCTGCAATACCGGAGAGAGAGGAAACGCAGATCACTTCATGCCACCAGCCACCCCAGAACTACTCACCCGCAGGGTGGCTGCAAAGCAGCTCTCTGACATGAACTGGAAAATTTGCCAAACACAGCGACTTATCTGCCATTCAACCACAGAGTGTCTCACTGACATGATATGGAACATTTGCAAGACTGTCCCGTGGAACCGGTGGGGGAGGACCAATGGGAGAAAAAGTGGGAGGATAAAGCCAGAGACAGGAAACAGGAAGGTGTGGGTTGCTTGGGTCCGGTCAGAGGAGGAAGAAGTGGCAGACCAAAATGCCCAGGAGGGGGAAGAACGGTGGACAGGGGTGTGGAGGTGGATTACAGAAAAGGTGAGGTATTGGTTGGTGAGAGACACTGGCACAGTGTTGTGATTGTGTGTGTGTAACGTGTGTGAGTGAAAGAAGTAATGAAAGATTAGAGAGTAGGTAGAAGGTGACTTAGGGAGTGAAAGGAGTGTGACTGAGAGGACGATGGGGTGGAATAGCAGTGTGGATTGGGAAGAGTAGTGGTAGTGTGGAGAGGGGAGGGTAATAGTGGTGTGGAGACGGGAGAGTAGTAAGAGAGGGCGTAGAAGGGAGTATGATCGAAGGGTGGAGGTAAACTAGAGTGAGAGGAACATTCAAAGGATAGAGGAGAAAGACACAGGGAGAAGAAGAGAAGGTGGGTGGAGTTGGAGAGAAGAGTCTAGGTGGAGGAAGGTAGAAAGATACAGGGAGGAGAACATCAAGGGACAAAAGGAAGAAGACCTGAGTGAGAGGTTGGTTGTCTGGAAGTCACAACCCTGCATGGAACTAACCTAGCAGTAGAGTAGATGACCCCATACCTTTGGAGTCTCTAGAATAGTTATATGTTTCTTAATCCAGTCCAGGTACTCACTCCCTGTGACAGCATCAACTCCCTCATTTTTTGCCCATGCTTCATTGCAACATAGAATTCTATGAGAGTGCCCTTTGAAGTTCTGACCTCTTACGATGTCCTGAAAAAAATGATTCTTGTAAAACCTACTCGGGTTGAGTAGTACCTTCGACAGTAATGTCAAACTCTGGAAGTTGAATTGACAAGCAGCGAAGGAATTTTGTGTACTCAGGTGACCAGCATTGCCACCGCTGAGCCCAAAGAGGTGGTGTGAGAGTGCTGAGTCTTGTGTAACCCCCGGGCCAAATGGGACCTTTAAAAGGGGGTTAAGGAAAAGAAGTAAATAAATATATATATGAAGAAACACATGAC
The DNA here is from genome assembly GCF_040938575.1 of Ambystoma mexicanum. Taxonomy (NCBI): domain Eukaryota; kingdom Metazoa; phylum Chordata; class Amphibia; order Caudata; family Ambystomatidae; genus Ambystoma; species Ambystoma mexicanum. The sequence goes on from NC_090922.1 coordinate 1,305,902,512, forward strand.
ACAAAAGGATTTTAAAGGACACTTTTATTGATGTTGAAATGTGTATGCCTAAGTGTTTTAATTGGGACTTACACCTACCTGCCTGTAACGGGTTCCCCACCATGGAGGACACATGAAACACTGCACTGTGAGTCAATGGGCAGCTCTCTCCTGCCCACAACAATAGGCTTACCTTGAGAACGTTCTGGAGAAGGAAAAAAATGTTGGAAAGTGGCAGTTGAAAGGAGGGAGTGGAAGGAGATAGATCGAGAAACAAGAAAGAGCAAAGAAAGGAAAAGGAAGATTAACGCAGTCATGGGTGTACAGTAGCACATGGTTCTACTATCAAATGTGGATGAAAATGGTGACCATAAGGGTAGGGGTTAATGTGCTGTGGTAGTGGTATGGATGCTTTTACTCAGGTAGACGTCCTCATCCCCGGGGGGGGTCTCTCTCTATGAGGTCCTCCCGCATATTACCACCACCAGGGGTGGAACAGTCTCGGGAGGATCGCTCAGGGGCAACGTGCTCGCCTTGGAAGCAAGGCGACACGGAGCACCACAGGTTCCATCGCCTGGTCCGTGGGTATTAAATCATATCATATGATATCATGGGGGGAACTATTGTGTAGCAGCTTCACCTCCCTAGGCTCATAAGAAAGGGCTCCCACCTGCTTATCCTACTAAATATGTCAGCAGCCTTTGAAAATGTCCATCACACTATCCTTCTCCATTCTCTCTCCTATGTGGGTTTTCAGGGTTCAGTACTTGAATGGTTTCATTCTTATCTGACTAATCAGACTTATTCTGTTTCCTGGGCTGGACAGTCTGTTTCTGTCGTCCCTCTTCAATATGGTGCTCGGTTCTTGTCCTATTTTTTTTCCTTTACGCACGTTCCCTCCTGGGGCCATAATTCTTTCTATCGGTTTTTCTCACCATTTCTATGTGGACTCTCAAATCTTACTTTATTTCCCTTTTTCTGAAACTATTCATTTCACTGCCGGTCAAGTGGCACAGCGAGTAGAGCGCTCACTTTGACATCCGTGCTAGAGCCTTGACATCCTGCTAGAGCCTGCTAGGTTCGAATCCCGGCGGGGCCAAACTCAGCCTTTTATCCTTCCGAGGCAATAATAAGCAGTTCGTAGCGCTATACAAATGCCAAATTATTATTATTATTATTAATACTCTATCAGCGTGTCTGTTGTTCAGTGGTCGAAGTGGGCGGGAGCGGTGCTCCTCTAAGTTTTTTTAAATACTGTTCCTATACTTTTATTTTAAAAAGAAACTGTTCTGGAATGGTGTCGCTTGAAAATAAAAGCGTAGGAGGAAGTTGAAACGTGCACTTTCGGTGCACTGCACTGAACGTTCGCTTAAACAGCACGCGCATGTGTTTGGGGGTTTCTATTGGGAGTGGGAGGGGGCATGGAGACAGAGTTTGTGGGGAGCTGGGGCAGGCCAGTAGGGATCATAGTGCCACTAGTTCTTTTCGTACCACTGCTGTTGTCTATATAATCTTGGATGTCTGAACACTTTTTACACCTCTATCCATCCAAGACAGAAGTTCTTTTCTTCTGTGTCACCACTATCTCGCTTCCATTACCTCCTCCTCCAATCTCCTTTCTCTCTTCCTCTTTTCATAGCTATGCCCCAGGAAGGGATGTTATTTATTTCCAGGTATATGGAGGTATGGCCAGCGCTGATGAGGAGGGCGTGCAGAGGTGGAGGATGGCACAGAGCTGACATGTGGCTCCAGTGAGCGTCTAAGGCAGGGCACTGCAGGTAAGCGTGGCAGAATGGCACTGTGGAATCCAGGAGCAGACACACAAAGGGCCAGGCCGCCTAAACTACAGCAGATTGCACAAGCCCAGCCGCAGACAGTATTTGGGACTTAGCCCAGACTTCTCCCTGGTCTGCAAGCTCTTTTACTGCTTCCTGTACAGCTTTAGTTGGCTGTTAGGTGATGTTTAAATGTCAGCTACGAGCCAAACCTATTCACTGGAGTACAGAGAGGTGGGAGATGAAATGTGAGATGGGAAAGATAGTTTGTGGGTGTTTGGTAATTTACCAGCTCATTGACTGCACTTGGCCATGCTAATCCCTATGGTGATTCCCACCCACTACTTGCCATTCGCCGCCCGAACACATCATCCTGGGATCTGTTTGAGCTAGCTCTATCCAAGCTGTAACATCACCCATTGTCCTGTAAAAACCTGTGAGTTTTATGATATGATATGGCATTTATAACACGCCTATACACAAGTGTTTCAATTTCTAAGTGGGATTCTGAGAGCCACTAGCTTAAATGCAGTTGTAAATGAGCTACTGTTACGATAACAATGTGTTAGCCAAGTGTGCCATCAGTAACTTGATTTAGATGGACTGAACTCCACCTATAAAGAAGCATTGTCAAAACTAACAGTTTTGAGTTTCGTAAAGATATTCAATACCATTTGCCTGGTACTCCGATCATATGCCCAGGTAATTGCACGATTTTCTAGCTGTTACCATAGCATCAGGTAGCATCATTAGGGCAAATGGCTACCCCATACCCACACAAAAGTCAAAAACTGTTGGCTTTGCAAATGCTGGTTCGTGCTTTTCTTTCCAGAAGACAACGGTCTGGTTTCTCCATGTGGGGCACAATATGCCACTCTACAGACAAGGATGAGCTCTTTGAAACTACTGCAGTGGGGATTTAGCATAGTCCCAGAAGAAATCTCACTTTGCTAAATGTATGTTTCAGGGAGTGTCGCCTTGCAAACATTTCCACTTCTGCCAAGCTTTGCCATGTTCGGATGGAATTCCAGCAAACACAATATAATATGTTGAGAGGTTCTTTGGTTTGCTTGTGTCACAAGAAACCTGGAGACCTTTGACCTTGCCATTCATGTGGTCACCAGATCCTCAGCATAGAGTTACGCCATTGTCATTTGGAGTTAGTTGTGGTTGCCCGTGTTATGCTCACTCGAATACTGGAAATGTACTTATTTCTATACATACTGATGCCTAATAAACACGTACAGAAATAAATATATACATTATTTATTAAAAAAAGATATACATTATTTAGATGGAGTACATACCGATGGAGATAAGAGGCGAAAAATCGTGAAACGCAACAATAAGAGTAAAAAGAAAACAAAAATAACCACAACAATGCAAACATGCGAAGTTTGCATTAAGCACATCTAGCTCACAAACCAAAACTACAGCCATTCAAACAACTACAAATAAAAAAAGACACACAAATCCCTAAAAGATATACAAATGCAAGGGTGTCACACAAAGTAAGTAACATATGATTAACCAGCCAGCCCGGATCACTTAAAATGCAGCGGCAACTATTTAGCACTTAGGATAACTCTAAGGATTATCACCATTCAGGACCACGTCAAGATTTTGTTTTGATTTAGAATTTGAAGAAATTCTTATGTTTGCACTGCAAACTTTCTTATTTGGCACCTTGCTTGTCTCAGTTTCTGAAATACAAGAACATTCTGCATACCGATGCTAGCCGCCTTGTTTTGGTGTGGTGGTCTGTGTTTTGTAACCACAAAGTCGTTTTATACCATGTTTGCCATTCAAATTAATCCAAGGATAGTTTAATTATCACTCTGGAAGAAGACAAATGACATAATGTAACCCCTTAAGTGCATGATTTCAGTGATTTTCTATGTAAAGGTTTATGTGTTTTCAGACTACTAAAATGGTGAGCTGGCACAGTATTAGCAACATAATATTATAATAATAACATATACACAATCAGCACCTAAGGGCTCAAAGAATGATACCACAATGATAACCAAAAGACAATGTAGTGTGATGAATTTTATTAGATTAGATGCTGTAATGGACCTTATGGGTGTGGGTGGGCCTCTTACTGGGAATGGCCCTTGTGCCTGTTATGGGCCTTCCAGCAGGACTGGGCCCTGGATAGGGCCTTGCAGCAGAGAGGGTTTTTCGGGAGGTGCAGTGTGTGGAGGTTGGGACTTGAGGCACAAGGGGACCTTAGAGCAACAATGGACCCCAAAAGAGAGATAGGCCCTAGGGAATGTATGAGCATTACGGCAGATATAGGCCTCTAGGAATTATACTAGCTATGGTTACAATCCCTGCCACAATGCAGAAAAGTATTGAACAGTTCAACTTTCAGTGTTTTGGGCTTCTTGAAAATATGTTCCATACAAAACAATCCTATCAAACTAAGCTTGTTTCTATTGACTAATTAAGCAATAACCACTCATTCCATGGGCCGGAACGGGTGGCCCTGGTGGCGTTACCACCCGTTGCAGCCTGTGGAATGGGTGGTTATTGCTATTAGCACCCTGGGTTTCTGCATCCAGAAAACCAGCATGCTAAGAACAATGTATTTTGCAGCGTCTCGTTCATTGAAACAAAATACTTTATTAAGGTGGCCGCCATGGATCAGGAAGGCGGGGCTCCTCCTCTTCCATTTCCATGTCAGCCAGTGGCAGCGATAATGTTTGATGTTTGAAAGAATTTGTACATAAAATAAGACTCACTCAAGGATCAAAACCTTTGATACATAAAGTAGGGCCCATACCAATAGCTCTACGTGAACAAGTAAAGAATGACTTGAAGAAGCTTGAACCAGAAGGAATAATAGAAAGAGTTGAAGCGTTGGAATGGTTATCACCCTTGGTGGTGGTGGCAAAACCTAATGGGAAGTTAAGGCTGTGTTTTGACATGCAGTCTCTGAATAAGTGTGTGATACCTTACCGTCATCCCCTTCCCAACATAGCAGAAACACTTTAGTTGCTGAGCGAAGCATGTGTATTCTCATCCTTAGAACTCACATCCGCGGACCATCAAATAAAGGGACATGCTGATTCAAAATAATTGAGGGCCTTCACTGTGGAAGGTCTCTTCCAATTTACTGGCATGCCGTTTGGACTGGTCTCGCAGCATCCGTTTTCCAGACAGTCATGCATCAAATATTCCAGGATAATGAAGCAGTTACATGCTTCCATGTTCTGACTTGAGTGTCGTGTAGACCGATGAGACTTACGTCCCCAAGTGACGTACAGGGAAACTAAAGAAACCCGCTGTACGACCTTTGAGGCCACAGGTGGGAGATGACTTCCCAGATCCACGGAACCTCTGGAACACCGATGCTGCTGTCAAAAAGGAACAAGGTTAAGTACCAGGCAACTACAATACATATACAGTAAACCAAGGATCTAAAAGGTCTTACCTATCGGGTGTTAGGAAAACCCAGGAAACCTAGTAGAGGTTCGAGACTCTGATGATGCGGCAGTCCCTGAAGTAGTAGGACCGCAAGATAGCGTGGATGTAGGAACAGCCACCTGTAGGAGTGAAGGCGTGACTTGAATCCCCAGAAGGGAAATGGCGTAGGAGTTCAGTGAAGTACCAAGGATGATCCAAAGACGAGTCAGTAAGTAGTCCAAAGTCCGGCAACAGGTAAACAGTTCCAAGCAAAGGTACAAGGGGTATCCAAAGGAGTCCGAGGTAGAGTTCCGTGATCAAAGGCAACAGTGGAGCAATGCGTAACGCCAAACAGAGTCTGAAGACAGCTGAGAAGCAATGAGTGTTCTGTCTCTCAGATCTTTATACTGTGCGTCTCTGGGTCATGTGACGTCTCTGGGTCACGTGACGTCCACCAAGGTCACGTGAGGAACGCCACTCTGGATCACGTGATCGACGTGGAGACGTAACACCGCCCCTTCTGCTGTACGTTCTCCAAGGCAATTGCCAATGCAGAAAGGGTTGCAATCGAGCCCGTACACCATAGCTGGTACGGAGTTTCCGGTCCTTTGGGTTCACCGAATCACCTGAGCCTCGAACCGTGGGAGGAGATGTTGGGGAAATGTGAGCAGTGTTCTGGTGTGTAGCGGACTGGTGCGCAGAGGATCGCCTAACATAGCCCCTCCCCAACGGCCCACGACCCCGTGGGCAGGACGGATGATCCCTATGGAAGCGGGCCACCAACCGAGGGGCGTCTAGATCCAAGGTGGAAACCCAAGAACGCTCCTCCGGGCCGTAACCCTTCCAATCCACTAGATACTGGAGCCTACCCCTAAACCATCGGGACCCCAAAATGGCCGACACCTCAAAGACATCAAGAGAGGCTAGGGACACCGGCGCAACAGGGGTACGGAGACGGACAGAGTCGGGACAAGGCTTGAGGAGGGAGACATGAAATACAGGATGGATACGCCAAGAACTAGGAAGCACTAGACGAAACGCCACCGGGTTAACAACCTGAGAAATCACATACGGGCCGACAAAACGAGGCAGCAATTTCCTGCAACCCACTAGGCGAAGATGACGTGAAGACAACCAGACCCGAGAACCCACCACCAAAGGAGGAGCAGCTAGACGTTTCCCATCCACACGGGCCTTCATAGAAGCCTTTGCTTCAGTGAGATGGACCACAGTACTGGCATGTATAGCAGACAGATCCCTAAGACATGTCGTGGCCGCAGGATTCGAAGAAAGAGAAGCATCGGGGACCGGCAAGACCTTGGGATGTTGGCCGTAGAGGGCGTAGAAAGGCGAATAACCTGTAGCTGAATGAGCCGCGTTATTGTATGCGAACTCAGCAAGCCGTAAAACGGCCAACCAGGAGGTCTGGTGTTGCAATATAAGGCAGCGAAGATACTGCTCCATGGATTGATTCGTCCTTTCAGTCTGCCCATCAGTCTCAGGATGATAGGCCGAAGAATACCTGGTATCAATGCCCAACAATTTAGTCAACGACCTCCAAAAACGAGAGGTGAACTGTGATCCTCGATCGGATATAATGACCGAAGGGAGTCCAAATAACATGAACACGTGTTCAAAAAACAAGTCCGCCAAGACCGGAGCCGAAGGAATACCCTTACAAGGAACAAAACGAGCCATTTTAGTGAACGTGTCCACCACTACCCAGATGGAGTCAAAACCTTGTGACTTGGGGAGGTCGGTAACGAAATCCATAGACAGTGTATGCCAAGGTCTGGGAGGTACCGGAAGCGGAAGTAGCAACCCAACCGGTCGGCCTCTCCGATGTTTAGCCTGAGCACACACTGCACACGAATTGACATAACACTCCACGTCGCGCTTCATAGAGGGCCACCAACACCAGCGCTTGAGAAGATCTAAAGTGCGCTCCTGACCGGGATGGGCATTAAAAGGAGCATCATGAGACCACTCAAGGGCCAGATTACGAGTGTCAGGTGTGGGAAGGAACAGACGTTCATGCACGAAAGGCAAACCATCAGAATACACGGGGTCCCATTCTCGCAACTGTTCGGAATGAATGCTAGTCCAGGATCGGATCGAGTCTAATAATGACAATGAGGGTGTACAGAGGCAAATTACATGACTCTTTCCGAGAACAGTGTCGGGGAATGTTGGCAACTGGACCCCACCTGGGGAACGTGACAAGGCGTCTGCTTTACCATGTGAAGTTCCAGGACGATGCGTAATATGAAAATCAAAAGAGGAAAAGAAAAGATGCCACCGAACCCGTCTGCTATTAATGCACTTCAATGAAGCCAGATCCTGTAAATTACGATGATCTGAGTATACAGTGATGGGATGTTTAGCCCCCAGAAGATGATGGCGCCAAACACGAAAGGCGTCCATGACAGCCAGGAGTTCCTTCTCCGTAACGGTGTAGTGTGTCTCAGTACTGGAGAATTTACGGGAATGGTATGCCACTGGGTGTAATTTGCCTGTTGTAGGACATCATTGGGACAATACCGCACCGAGAGCAAAAGAAGAGGCATCCGCCTCAACTATGAATGGAAGATCAGGATTGGGGTGTTGGAGCACCGGTGCGGTAGTGAAAGCGTTTTTCAAAGCCTCAAAAGCCTCCTGATGTTCTCTTTGCCAACGGTAGGGTACCTGAGGGCTGGTCAGGGCCGTGAGCGGGGCAACGATTGTGGAAAAGGAGGAAATGAAACGCCTATAGAAATTGGCGAAGCCCAAAAAGGACTGCAATGACTTGAGTGTTTGAGGTACTGGCCACTCTAAGACTGCTCTGACCTTGGAATCGTTCATGGATAATGCTCCCGGAGTAATGTGAAATCCCAGAAACTCAACAGACGTTTTATGAAACTGACATTTCTCAGGTTTGGCAAATAAGGAATGTTCTCTGAGACGGGATAATACCTCTCGGACATGTTTTACATGGTCATCAAGATTACGAGAAAAGATCAAGATGTCGTCCAGGTACACAACCATGTATACATCCAAAATATCCCTGAATATGTCATTCATAAAGCGTTGGAATGTGGCCGGGGCATTACACAGACCAAAGGGCATGACTAGGTATTCATACAAGCCGTAACGAGTACAGAAAGCAGTTTTCCACTCATCGCCCTCGCGAACGCGTACTAGATTGTATGCGCCGCGCAGATCAAGCTTGGTGAAAACAGAAGCATGTGATAAGTGGTCCAGAAGGGGTGTGATTAACGGAATTGGATACCTATCCTTTTTTGTGATGGCATTAAGATGTCGATAATCCACACAAGGACGTAAATCCCCCTCTTTCTTAGGTACAAAAAATATAGGGCTTGCCGCTGGTGAAGTAGAGGGACGGATGTGTCCTAAACGAAGGGCGTTCTCTACATACTCTTTCAATGCTAGTTCCTCCGAAGGAGATAGAGAATAAATCCTGCCCGAAGGAATAGAGGAATCAGGGATTAATTCGATTGGGCAGTCGTATGGTCTATGCGGAGGTAGTACCTCAGCAGAGCCACGATCAAAAACTGATTTGAATGCTTTGTACTCCGATGGTATCCCAGACACCAACCCCCCAACTGTATGTGGAGTCACAAGCAAGAGATCCATCAACACTCAGCGTGAGTTGAGCTAAGGCTCCCAAAGCCCGAGAAGGAGTATCAGTTGTTTGATGGGTCGGGAGACAATAATTCTGACAGATCTCGGATTCGAATAGCACAGTGCCTGATTGCCAATTAATCAATGGATTGTGTTCACGTAACCATGGTATCCCTAATATGATACCGAATTGAGGTGTGGTGATTAAGTCAAAACTTAAGGTCTCTGTGTGAATATCTTGTATGGTCAACAAGAGAGGTGCAGTTTGGTATCTAACAGGACCAGAAACTAACTCAGAACCATCTACGGCTTGAACAGGTTCAGGTCGGGTTTTTACCACTAAAGGTAGATTGAGGGAATGGGCTAACGCAATGTCTATGTAATTTCCAGTGGCACCTGAATCAATGATGATTGTGACTGCATGAAGAAGACCTGTAGAGGGACAGAGTAGCGTTTACAGAGACGGGTTGAACCCGAGCAAAGGCAAGAGAGGTACCCGGAGATGGAGACTGAACACTCGACCTGCTCTCCGGATCTAAGGTCGAGCTGTCCGAAAAACCTGACTCTTCTTGGGACGTCGAGGACACTCTTTCACATAATGTCCCGTGGTGCCACAATAAAAGCAGGCATTATCCACCCTTCTACGTTCCCTCTCCGATGTTGTAATAGGGCTACGTAAACCTCCCACTTGCATAGGTTCTTCCGTACTGGAAGCAGGAGTACTGGCAAGTGTAGGATGGGAAGAAACCCCCAACTCGGCTCTACGCTCCGATCGCCGTGCATCTACTTGTAGTGCAAGATCAACTAGTTCCTGATACTGAGTGGGCATAGAAGGGATCACTGCTAAAGCGTCTTTCATTATGTTACTCAACCCTCTATAAAAGACAACTGCCCGCTTGTTTTCTGGCCATGATGTTTCAGCTACTAATTGATTGAACCGGGTGATGTATTCTATCAAGGTCCTTCTACCCTGGGTTAGTTCTAACAACTCCAAATCCCTAGACTGTGCCTTGTGTCGGGTATCAAATACTCGAGACATTTCTAGAACCAACAGATCAAAGTCATAAAGGACTGGGTTATTATTCTCCAACAGAGGATTAGCCCAAGCGGCAGCTGTCCCGGCTAAATGGGAAAGGGCAAAGGCGGCTTTAGCAGTGGAAGTAGGAAAGGACAAAGGTCTGCACAAAAAATGTAACTTGCACTGGTTAATGAAGGTCCTGAACTTCTTGGGGTCACCTTGAAAACGTTCAGGAGCGGCCAGGGGGGAAGGGGTTGGGAGAATCACCGGAGTTGGGATTGTAGTATTAGTCAAGGGAGGAGGTGTGGTTGAGGAACTAGCGTCTCCGAACTCAGGGTCTGCAGGAAGGGAATGCTGAACACTCTGTATGGAGTCTAACCTTTGGTGGATCACCGTATTCGCGGCGGCCATATCTGCCCTTAATACTGTAATCGCCTGGACTAAAGCAGCTATGGGTTCTTCCGTGGATCCCTGCATTGTCTGACACGACTATATGGCTTCTCAGTCTGTTCTGACTTGAGTGTCGTGTAGACCGATGAGACCTCCGTCCCCAAGTGACGTACAGGGAAACTAAAGAAACCCGCTGTACGACCTTTGAGGCCACAGGTGGGAGATGACTTCCCAGATCCACGGAACCTCTGGAACACCGATGCTGCTGTCAAAAAGGAACGAGGTTAAGTACCAGGCAACTACAATACATATACAGTAAACCAAGGATCTAAAAGGTCTTACCTATCGGGTGTTAGGAAAACCCAGGAAACCTAGTAGAGGTTCGAGACTCTGATGATGCGGCAGTCCCTGAAGTAGTAGGACCGCAAGATAGCGTGGATGTAGGAACAGCCACCTGTAGGAGTGAATGCGTGACTTGAATCCCCAGAAGGGAAATGGCGTAGGAGTTCAGTGAAGTACCAAGGATGATCCAAAGACGAGTCAGGAAGTAGTCCAAAGTCCGGCAACAGGTAAACAGTTCCAAGCAAAGGTACAAGGGGTATCCGAAGGAGTCTGAGGTAGAGTTCCGTGATCAAAGGCAACAGTGGAGCAATGCGTAACGCCAAACAGAGTCTGAAGACAGCTGAGAAGCAATGATTGTTCAGTCTCTCAGATCTTTATACTGTGCGTCTCTGGGTCATGTGACGTCTCTGGGTCACGTGACGTCCACCAAGGTCACGTGAGGAACGCCACTCTGGATCACGTGATCGACGTGGAGACGTAACACCGCCCCTTCTGCTGTATGTTCTCCAAGGCAATTGCCAATGCAGAAAGGGTTGCAATCGAGCCCGTACACCATAGCTGGTACGGAGTTTCCAGTCCTTTGGGTTCACTGAATCACCTGAGCCTCGAACCGTGGGAGGAGATGTTGGGGAAATGTGAGCAGTGTTCTGGTGTGTAGCGGACTGGTGCGCAGAGGATCGCCTAACATTCCAAGATGATGTGTTATCAAGAGACTAAAAAAGGGAATGGCAAAACTAGTTGAAAGGTGCCTCATGTTAAGTGAAGAGAAATGAAAACATAACCAGGAAACAATTGAATTGATTGGTCACACGATTTCGGCCAAGGGTGTGAATGTCAAGAAGAAATTGGTTGACAGCATGAAAATAAAAGCAGAACCAACATGTAAGGATCAACTAAGATTGCTTCTCGGGATGGATGAATTTTATGCAAAACTCATACAAAACTTTGCAGATAAGACAGTTCACATGAGGTCCCTTCTGAAGAATAAGGAGCCATTTGTATTTCTCTGCACAATGTACACTGGAATTTGAACGGATAAAAAAAGCTCTTGAGAACACACCTTCTCTACAGAACTTCAAACTGGGGAGGAAAACGATCATTTCGACTGATGCAAGCAACAGAGGCCTTGGAGCTGTTTTCACATAAGTGGATGAGAAGGAAGGATATATAATTGCTTTTGCATTGCATCTACTGAAAGGGGCAGAATTAAACTACTCCATGATAGAAAAAGAACTATTGGCAATTAAATGGGCAATAGGAAAATTCAGAACATTTCTGTGAGGTTGTTTCTTCACGATCAGGACAGATCACAAACCCTTGAAAGGAACGTTGGAAAAGAAAAGATTAGATGATGTTTCTTCAAGAATAAGAAAATGGGTGGTGGATCCTCAAGAATATCGCTTGATAGTTGAATATCTTCTGGGGAAAAGGAACATTTCTCCGGACTGTCTTTCTCATCTGACAACCTATGAAGATGACCAGGAGAAGGATCCGCGTTGCGTGTTGCGTCTGCAGCAAAAGATGATTGCCAAGGATGACTGGGATGAGAGGGTGGAATGTGATGATAGTCTGAGAAGAGTGAAAGCTGACCGCCTGACCTGGTAGAGAAAGGACTGATTGCGAGAGGATCGGTGATGGGGTTGAGTTCAGAAGGGATGTGGATGGTGAGAGAGGAATTACATTTGAATGGGGAGTTTGTGATGAAGGGGGACAGGGTCGTTCCACTGAGTAGTTTAAGAAATAAAATTGTGGATATTGCCCCTGTAGGGCATCAAGGAATCACGAAAAACAAAACAGGCTGTTCTGTCTGAATACTGGTGGCCAGAATGTGATTTGGAGGTCAAGCAAGCAGTGCAGAACTATGTGCCCTGCTCATTGAATGAATAGAATTTGGTTGCCAGGTAGAGTCTAATGACATTAATGTCTGTGCCCAGCATGCCTTGGGAGAATGTTGGGTTGGACATCACAGGGACCATCTGGAGTAAAGGAGTACACAAGTACTGCATAGGGCTGATAGACCTGTTGTCGAAATGGGCAGAAGTGAAGATTAGAGCATAAGTGACCAAAGAGGTGATTGAGTCTTGGAGCAAGTGTTCAAGAGGGAGGGTTATCCCACTAAAATTATCACTGACAATGGTGCACAATTTAAATCGAGAGAGATGTATCAGTATTTGATAGAGAATAGAACTGATCATAAGTTTAGCTCAATATACCGCCAGCAATGTTGTCACTGACAGATTTAACAAAGTTATCATGGATTGTATCAGGTGGGCGTGGGAGAATGGTGAGGATTGGGAGAGTGTTGTGAAGAGCAGAATTGAAGCACGTCGCTTGTACCACTTTGCTCCGCTGGTGCGACGCCCTTCGAATTGAGCTGGGGAAGTAGGGCGAATTGCAAGTTATGCCCTCCCCGGATGAGAAGAGCCACTTGGGTGTGGGACAGTGTCTTGCAAGTGTGTGGAAGAGAGGTAGCTTGTGAACAAGAGGCATTATAACAGGAGGAAGAGCGTGAGAGAGAGCTGTTTGAAAATGGAGAGTTTGTGAGAGTTATGTTACCTGCGCCTTTGAGGTATGATTCTTTGAAATGGTCAAAGCCATGTCAAGTGACAAAAGTGTTTCACAATTCGGTCATGACGGAGGACGGTAGGACGTGTAATATGTGAAGAGTGGTGAGAATGGAAGGACCTTGTGCCCCTGAGATAGTAAGTGGAGAGAGTCCCAGAGAACCTGAAAGTGTGATGAGGAAATCGTTGAGGAGGAGGAGAGGTCCCAGAAGATTCAAGGACTATGTTATGATATAATTTTTCATTAGGAATCATTTCTGTGTCATAACACTTATATATGTGTGTTTGTGTGCGTGTGTAAGTGAGAGAGAGAGGGAGAAGGGAGAGGTGTGTAGTGGGCTTGCAGTGAGTGTTTGTGTGTGTGAAGTGGAATGTGGAATGGCAAGTGTGGAGCATTCCGGAAGGCCGAGGAGACGGTTGGTGGAGTGGAAAGATGAACGGCTGCTGCCAGATGCTAATGGACTTGCACTGAAGTAATTGGAATAAATATTTGTGAAGCCTTCATTTGCCTACACTTCGTCACCTCACAAACGTATCCGTATCTTGCCAAATCACGTTCACGATGTGGGCCATAGTGCCCATTTTATAACTTGGTTACTTACTGCCACCAAGGATAAGAATTTTCAGATCAAGGGTAGAGAGCCATCCGATTTTTGCTACTCCAGCACCCCTCCAAAGGCAGCGCTTACGACAATAAAGATGATTTGTGTGTTCTCAGGCACTCCCCATTGGAATGCTGCTTGGTCCTTGCTACGTGCTCCCCTTGATCTTATTTATGCTCATTTATTTTTATTTTTTATTTTTTTTTTATTTGATTGGCTGATTAAATCAACCTTTCAAAAGGAAAATTTTTTAGATTACAATACATTTCTTAACATATAACAAATACAAAATAGAATCATCATAGTCATAAAGGAATTTAAGAACAAGAAATCGACCGAGATAAAAAGGAAAAAATAAAGAAAAAATCCACATTTAACAACAGGCCACTCATGCTACATGGTTGTATGGCAGGATTGTTTTTATAAACTGTGTAAGTGCAATGTGGATTGCAGTTCGATTACTCGTGATTAAAATGGTCCAGATTTCAGATTCAGAACGATCACAAGTTAGTTGCAATAAATTACTAAAAAAGCGTTCACGCAATCCATTTAAAACAGGACAATTTACTACTAAATGTGTCAGGGTTTCTGTTTGTTTTTTATTTTGGCAAAATCGACAAAATCGGTGTTCTTTAGAGATTATACCTCGTCTAGCAAGGATTTGATTTGTTAAATGCAAATTTAGACGTGTTCTCAACATTTCAACGCGGACAAAATTTGATGGGCACTTCAGCAGGTAACAAGCCATTTGCTTATACTTTTTTGGTGGAAACAGATTCAAGTCATAGTCCGCATAGATAGAGCATAATTGATAAGTTGTGATCCAATCATGCCAATACATTTTTTTCTTTGCTTTATCAGGGTTACTTAACAGCAACTCAATTGAAACGTCAGCTTCCACCAACCATCCCAAAATGCTCTTTACCCACTCCTTGGGGAAGGCATCATGCGATGAGCGCATATAAGTTGCTAACGTTCTCAAAATATTTGGCTTTTCAAAACCAAGAAGACATTTCCGGTAAAAATTACACATTTTCCACGCCACTACCGCAGACAATGAGATTAGTCCCAACTCGTACCTTAGAAGGCACATCGGAGTGCACTTAGGTAAGGAAAAGATTGCCTTCCAGAATTTACCCTCCAGTAAATCCCAAACGTCCCTTCGCCGTGGCTGGAAGGTTTCTGCTCCATAAGAAACAATCGGGACAACTTTCTGATTATAAAATGTAACTATATGAGTAGTAGTGAATTTGCCAAATCTGTACAAAATTATTCTTGCCTGTGATGTTAACATCAAGATTTTTGCTCTTAATGTGTCAAGATAAATTTGATTTTTCACAGTACCGGAAAAAGGTAGGCCCAGATATTTATAACTGGGGACAAGTTTTAAGGGCGAGTTCTTCAAAACCCATTGATAATTGCCCATTTTTTTGTCTTTTCTCTTTTGGCATATCACTATTTGTGTTTTGCTGACATTAATTGTGAGATTATTCTTGTCAACATACGTCTCCAGTTTAATTAACAAGTTCTGAAAACCTCGCGGTGTTTGCGATATTAAAACCAGGTCGTCGGCATAAAGCAGCCATATGATTTTTTGCGTGCCTTGTTTAGGAGCGTCTGAGACTGCCTCTTCAAAGGAACTACCGATGTCTAGCAAGAAGAGATTAAATAAAGTAGATGCTAAGATGCACCCTTGCTTAAGGCCCCTTAGAGTGTCAATATTTGCCGAGAGAATACCTTCAATGGACAACCTAACTTGCATGGATGTATTGGAATGTAACATCTTAGTTATTGTTAACACTGAGGATGGGCAGCCATAGTTTTCCAACTTTTGGAATAATAGTGCTCTGTCTACCGAATCAAAAGCTGACCGAAAGTCCACAAAAGCCATATATAATGGTTGATTTAGGTGGGCATATTTAGATTTGATCATGTTCAGCATTATCAAGTTTACAGAGGTTCCTAGTCCCGCCACAAACCCAGTTTGAAAAGGATCTCTTTTAAAGGAGACCGCTGACCATCTGGTTAGTTCTTGCAAAATAATGCGCCTGTATAATTTACCAGGCGCATCTAATAATGCAATCGGTCTATAATTCTCCGGAAGAGAGCGGTCACCTTTTTTATGGATCGGTACAATGAGAGAATGTTTCCATGACAAAGGGATTTCCTGAGTGATATTAATGTTAACAAATATCTGATATAAGATCGATGTCCACAAGACTGGATGTTGCTTGAAAGTTTTGTTCGACAAACCATCAGGTCCAGGAGCTCTAGAAGGGCTAATTTTATTGATAAAATGAAGTATGTCGGCTTTGGAAATATTAATATGAAACGATTTTTGAGGCAATGTGTTGTCTAATTTCACGGAGTTAGGCGGAAGCGCATACATTTTGGAAAAATAGCTAAGCCAGGTTGCCTCCGGCACACCCTGCGTTTGTGATAATATTTGAATCGGAGATAAGGTGTTAGTTATTACTTTCCAAATTTGTGTCACATTGCTGTTACGAGTCAACATCAGCATTTGCTCACCATCACGCTGAAACAGTTTACTACGATGCTGTCGCCGCCAGTTTCTATATGTGATCTTAACTTTATTAAGTACTTCAAACCTCCTACACAAAGGTAATTTTAGTGCCTCCCTTTTAAGAAGTCGATACTCAGTTTTTTTGTTTCTGGTTTCCAGATCGAACATATGTATGTGCTTAGACGCCCTGGGCTTGCACATTATAGTATTGGAGAAGTGTTGCATGAGGTCATAGTAAGGAACTAAGTTGACTTGGGAGCTGTGTCGTGAGTGACAAAAGGCTGTGCGCAAAGAATCATCAAATTTCCCAAGGCTGGTTTCATTCCAATTTAGGCGGTTTAAGGAATTGGATACCGTCATATGCCCCCGGTCAGTTATAGAAGGAATCTTTAAAAGAGAACCACCAACTGCCCATTCCATAGAAAGAATACAATGGTCACTATTCGAGTTATGCTCAATTTTGAAGGATTTGATTTTAGAGAACAGCCTATCGTCAACATAAATATAGTCAATTGAGGCTTTTTTCCATCCCTGCTGCCACGTATAGGCCATTCCACCAATATCGAATTTGCTTCCATTCAGCATACAAAACCCTCTGGAGAGCATTAAGTTCTCCCACAACCTTTGCCTGATGTTTCCTTGCAATGTATTGCCCTGTAGACAGTGTAAATTTAGATCTCCAGCAACAATAGTGTGCTTGATATTAGGTGCTAATATGATGAAATCTAACATGGTGGATATATCAAGTAAAAGATTTCGCATCTCAATGCCTTTGGGTTTCCAGTACAAGTTAATAATCGCATACAAGGTCTTTGCTAACAATATAATTGTCAATTGTGAGAAGGAATTTGGAGCAAATGAGAAAATGATTCTTATTTGTGAGGATAGTTTTGCGGCAGTCAAAAGGCCAGACATCGGCCGACCCATCACACCTTTAATTGCTGGTAGAAAATGTAAACCATGGTTATCCCATAAAGGGGCAGATAAAAGCCAGGTTTCTTGCAAAAGGATCACATCATACTTTGAGAAAGGGTCTTGTATATTGTTAATTAAATGACGATAGCCGCGAGTGTTCCAAGACACTAGAGTTATGGTCCGAGCTTTATTGACCTTGCATGGAAGTTAGCTTCTGGAGTCACAATTACAACAGCATTGGTTCGAAGTGACTACAGCGGTGTTATTCTCAATATATCTTTGTGCCTTGTTAAGTTCATTAGACGTCGACTTTATCCAGGATTCTACACAAAGAGGGCCATTAGTTGGAGTCACAGGTCCTAATAATAATATGAATCCAAGCTCTAGTAATTGAGCTTTGGCGTCCCATATCAGATTCCTAATAACACGGGACGTCAGCCAGATACAAGCTGTACTCACTACATTATCATTGAGAAACTCCACCTGAGCAATGTCAGCCGATCCAATATCTTGTAGCATAGGAATATCAGAAAACACCTGTAGGATGCTGTGTCTATTAAGTACATACTGCGGAAATGGTGCAGGTCGACAGCCCAACACTAGAGCAATATTGGATTCTTTATCTGTTTTTGTTTTCAATATGGATTTTATCAAAGGTTTATTAGGGACTAAAATTGAATTAGTAGGACCAGGTTGTTTTGTTTTAGATCTTAAGGAGTTTATTAGCAAAGCAGTTTCTGTTTCCTGACTTGGAAGCGGTAAATCCACTGACAATGTCGTTTTATCATCCGCACATTTAAACGTAACAATACGTTCAGGTACCTGAGGGGTGGAAGTTGTTGATACTACAGATTCAAGTATGGGAGCTTTGAGAGTCGATAAAGTTGTAAAAGCACTCATGTAGGCATCAACTTCATTTCTAATTTCCAATCGTCTTCTTGCTAGCATCTGTTGCTCACAGCCAGCAGAAGGAGACAATGAAGGTTTAGGAGGTTGCGTCAAGGTGCAACTATTACTGATTTCCCTGATAGCGCCCTGAGGTTTCACACCTTCTGTATTTATTGTATTAGAGGAGGACTCGAATTTTGACCCAACTGGCTGTTCAGATTGTGACGGTTGGATTTCAGCATGAGCTTGCTGCTTTTCAGCAAGTTCGTAATTTTGAACAGCCTGCACTAGATGATCTAATGGCGCATAGGATTCGGCAGCAACGAGATTTTTATCAGCACAATCGAGCTTGAGTTTACGCAGCTGATTCAGATGCGCATATTTTTTGGTAATAACACAGGAAGTTTTCTGGGCCTGTTTTTTCGGTAAAGTAAGCCTACTAAAAAATGATTTAGAGCTTGCTGAGGTAGGTATTTCTGTATTTTTAATGTTCTTAGCTTTTTTAGATAGAGCAGACTGCTTAGTTTTCGTTTTTATGGTTGGTTCCTTATTGGTCAGACAAGTCTTAGAGCCCAAGATGGAGGATTTTTTACAAAATATTTTGAATGGGGCTTGAGGGGGTTCAGTTGACGTCAGGTCTTCAACATCCTCAATAACTTCTGTAGTTGCCTCTCTAATGATTTGACCAATATAAGGAAGTGAGCACAGAATTCCAGAATTGTCCACAGTGATTGGGGACAAAGGATCAGCTCCTTGTTGATTCAAGCTCACATTTGCCACTGAACTATGTGACATTATTAGCGGTGCAGAGTTAAGACCAGAGGTTAAATCAACCACAAGATTAGGAGCTGACGTTAAATCCACCACCGGTGGACCAACCACAGTGTTAGGAGCTGAGGTTAGATCCACCGCCGGCGAAAACATGATGGGCGATAAACACTGATCAACTGTCGGCCCTGGGTTCCAAGGATTTGCCTTTAAATTCAAGCCTTGACTAGCCCAGATTATTTCCTGTTTGGCTTGCCAAGCCAGCACTGATAGTAATTGCGTGCTTTGTACATCTAGTTTGGAATTCAATGTATTAAATAAAGTCGTCAAGGTTTGCATTGTTAAATTCATAGCACCCAGAGTCAGTTCCAACACTTTAGAGATGTTTGAGCAAGGCGGAATTTGATTCACTGGGGAAAATTTCCGTGGAGTGGGATGAATAAAAGAAGAGGTTAAATTTGATCTAGTGCAACCCCCAGCCGAAAATAGTTTAGGTGAAAAGGACAGACCTCCCAATGTTTGATTTAGCAAAAGGTCAGACTCAGGGGGAGACAGATCGATACACGCCATTTCCTCTGAGCATTTCGTGACCTCAAAGCTATGTTTCGAGGGAGGGTAGTAAGCCACAGAATCATTTCTTAACACTGTGCTGTCAGAGAGTGAGACATGCACAGTAGAGCCACACACTTCTTGTGTTTGATTGGAGATTTTGGGGCCCTCTTGTTTGACAATTTGAGAGGACTGTGAGGTGGATTTAGAAATTACACAGTCCGGGTAAAAAAATCTAATATCTTTCAGATTTGAAACATTTTTTTGTCCAGATGTGGTGGTGTCACGAGAGGTTACTCGTTTTTTAATTTTGGAAACAAGGGGAGCCACAGCCCCGGCCCCTGTAGCTCGCGGAGTCAAGACACAGGGGACGGCCTGAACATGTAATTCGCTCGCTTGCAATGGTACAGAGACCATTTGGGGTTTTTTCACGCCCGAGTCATTCACACGCGTGGTAATAACACCTGTAGTTATATTCGTATTCGGGTTCACACCACTTGTTCTGGCGAATAGTTTAGGCAAGGGCGGCATCCCAGTGCGCAAGTTATAAATGTTACGTTTCATGCCAAAGCTTCAGTACAAAGTGAGCGGAGTTGTGATAAACCACAAGAATTTCAAGATTTTTGTGGTCTTGAGAAATATATAGTGCTAGGTGCAACCACCTAACAATATTGTCACAATAAAATCACTCACTTCTCAGAGAGGCCCCTCGCTTTGTTCGCGCCGCCGCGGCGAAGCGGCAAAGCGGGACTTCACGGGGCTTCACCGCTGCGCGCGCGCGGTGCGCGCGAGAGTTCTATTTTATAGGCACGCCCACACTAGTCAGACAGAATGCCTATAAGTAAATGAAACCAACAGTTAACACACGTATAATATAATATGTGGATATATATATATCCCCAAGTCCATATGCAGCAAGTCAATGTGACCACGGTCTTCACCTTGTGGTCAAAGGAGTCCGACGAAATCCAAGAAAACAAATCCAAATCCAAATGGAGAACGCAGCAGAGCAGCGGGCAAAGCGGGACTTCACGGGGCTTCACCGGTGCGCGCGCGCGGTGCGCGCGAGAGTTCTATTTTATAGGCACGCCCACACTAGTCAGACAGAATGCCTATAAGTAAATGAAACCAACAGTTAACACACGTATAATATAATATGTGGATATATATATATCCCCAAGTCCATATGCAGCAAGTCAATGTGACCACGGTCTTCACCTTGTGGTCAAAGGAGTCCGACGAAATCCAAGAAAACAAATCCAAATCCAAATGGAGAACGCAGCAGAGCAGCGGGCAAAGCGGGACTTCACGGGGCTTCACCGGTGGGCGCGCGCGGTGCGCGCGAGAGTTCTATTTTATAGGCACGCCCACACTAGTCAGACAGAATGCCTTGTGGTCAAAGCAGTCCGACGAAATCCAAGAAAACAAATCCAAATCCAAATGGAGAATGCAGCAGAGCAGCGGGCAAAGCGGGACTTCATGGGGCATCATTTATGATTTTGTAACGTATCAGGGGACATATGGCATATTAAATTGATGTTACAGAGTCAGGGGCTGAACCCTGTTAGAGGAGACAGGGAACACTCCCCACCTGGGTGGGTCGACCAACCAGGGAGTACACCAATGCTGATCGTACCACATAGGTGTGGAGAGGGAGTTGGGATGGCCCCAGTCCCTGAACCCCTTTGAGTGATTATTATGGTACCACTATCAATTACCCAACGCCTTGCACCCTTGATTCTGGTCTGAGTGCCGTTTGCTTTATTTCAGAACTACAAGGACCATCATGGCATGCCGTTCCAGGAGAGCCCCAAAGACTATGGGAGAAAGCCAAAGACTTCTAGACAGACTCTAACACTCCAGCACCGGTCGAAAGAGATTTGAGTTCCCACAGCTCAGGAAAAGAGGAACTCTGAAAACAGACCCAACAGTAAAACTAACAGAGTCTGTTGGAATCGCTGTGCACCAAAAGAGGAAGGGGGCTAAGGGAGGCTTATGTAGTGTTGCACTATAACTCAACCCTGGGGGATAGAAGGTGATTGGGCCCCAGTATCAGGTGGAACAACCCATTGAAAGGTGTTTGTGTGACTTCAGGAGGTCTGGAGGTGGACCAAGAGATCAGGCAAAAGAGCGAAGCTGGAGTGGAGTACTGAAGAGTCTGTGGAGAAGCTGGACAGGAGTGCAGATGAGGTATTATGTGTGTGAGAGAGTAATACCAAGTAGAAAGAGTGTGAATATGAGAAAGAGGTTGGATATGAGTGTGAGGGTATGGAGGGGGAAGAATACAGTAGTGAGAGAGATAGTGTGAAAGAATGTGAGAGAGAAATGGAGATGGAGTGACTGGGATAGTGGAAGAGAGAGAGAGAGACAGTGAGAGGGAAAGGGATTTGTAGACATGCCTTTTGGAGGTAGAAGGAAGTACTGGAAGAGGGAAGTGGGAGAGACAGAGCAGTGATGAGTGTGAGACTGGTGGGCCAGAAGAGAATAGGTGGAAGTAGAGCGAGAGAAGATTGGTGGGACGAGTGCAAAAAGGAAGAGAGAGGAGAATGAGTGAGAAGGCTGCAGAGTGTAGCTGCAGAGAGAACGAGGGAGGGAGAGAGAGAAAGAGAGAAGAGAAGGGGAGAGAGAAGGGAAGGGGGTCAAAGGAAGGAGTAAGAGAAGAAATGGGGGCCATGAGCAGGAAGTCAAGATCAAGGAAAGGATTGAGTGAAAGGGAGTGAGAGGCAGAGCGAGGCAGGCACCATTCAGAACATCACTGATATCATTTTTGGGGGATTCCTAATGCATAACATCCTTGGGAAGCCCCAGATGGAGTTAGTTAGATAATGCCTTGACCTTAGAGAGGATAGAGTAGACAGTAGGGGTCACTCAATTCTAGGATTCACATAACCATGGGTGATGGGGGAGCCCGATTTGGGGTGAAGGGAGACCCTGGGAGAATAGGGAACCAGTTAGAAACATCAATTTGTCGAGTCTACCTGCAGTCTCGAGCGATTTTAAAGCAATTTTAAAGTGCTCTTAATAAAAACACTTGAACCATCTATTAGCATCTTGAGATTATTAAGGCCATCGGTGGCAAGTGGTGTCATTGTGGGATTGTTCAGGCCTCGATACAGAGGCCACACATGACTCAAGAGAATGCTGCAATAGTTGGAATTACAAAGATCACATAAATAACCTACAAGGGCTACACGCAAGGCTGCCAGCTGTGATCTAAATGAAGATGAGGAGGTTGTGGAAGGCCTTAGTGAAAACTGGTCTCTGGTAGGAAGTCCCAGAAGGAACGGCA
Organism: Ambystoma mexicanum; assembly: GCF_040938575.1. Lineage (NCBI taxonomy): Eukaryota > Metazoa > Chordata > Amphibia > Caudata > Ambystomatidae > Ambystoma > Ambystoma mexicanum. Next base: position 1,305,925,147 of record NC_090922.1, read on the forward strand.
AGGATCACCCTGAAGTCCGGTCTAGCACACAAACACTATCTAGATGTGGGCGCAGTAGTCATAGACTAAGATTATTGGGAGGGGTGAACATCGTCTTCTTTAAACAGGGGCACAACGCATATGTGATAAAACAAGGCTAATAGATTGCCAAACTGGTATGTGAGAAACTCTTGGTTCTGGGCACAGAAGAGGTCAGTTATCGATAAGTCTCTGAGAGTGCTGAGGCTGGATTTAGGGAGATGAGAGATCCAAGGGGGGAACCACCCATCGGTGAAACTACCAGGCCCAGCATCACTGGAGTTTGCAGAAACCGAAAGGATGCATCCCTTGCTGGAGCAGGCTCAAAATACATTGGTAATAGAAGAAGAAACATAGACATTGTGTTTCTCTGGCTACATTCTGCCATCTTAAAGCTGCACTGACATAAGCTTAAATAATGCTTAAAGTTAGAAAAGCTGTTTTTTGGAAAATAAGCACATGATCGCATACTGAGGCAATGGGGATGGAAACGCAAGGCCATTGCAGGGGTTAGCTGTCAGCCGATGATAAAGCAGTGAGTCTACTGAAGCACGGTTCAGCCCAAGGCGGATATCTTTCCGTTAGATACAAATTTCACTAGTCAGTAGGACTCATATATTATGCCCTTCAGCTTATCTCCATCCTTTGAAAATGTTGTCATGTGAGGGAGGCTGGTGGCAAGGAACCCTATATCTTATCTTAACATGTACATTCATTCCTTCTGCGACTTTTGTGTATAAATATGCCTTTGAAAACAAACACAGCAGACATTTAATTTGTTGTTATCTGTGTGTGAAGGTTGCTATTATGGAAATACGTGTGTATCCTTTCTCCAGAGGAATCCCCTTCAGATGGAAGACAGCTGAGATCTCAAAATTGACAATTAAAGTCCCTGCTCCTAATAGAGAGAAGGGGTCTATACCAATGTTACACAGGGCAACACAGAATACAACCAGTTACATTAATCAGTGACTTACCGGTGCCTCTACTCTTGTCCTAATTCGGATCGCTGGGCCTAGATGTGATGGAAGGATTCTATGATGATTGGAAACCTTCCAAGCAATCTCCTCCACTAGCTGAATAGAACCTAAAACCAGTGCAGCGTTCCCTATTACGGGGAGAGCCAGGATATGGCGGTAGTGGATTCAGCAGGATTGTAGATTCCCCTAAAAGAGGACCAAATTAGTATGGTAAGGCTTTAAGTCATCTAACCCACAACCTTCCTTTTCACATGAGTCACAAAGGGAATGTTCCCTTCCATGACTGGAAGAAACTGAGGAATGTGATTCTCCTTGAGGGGAAGTAACTTAAGGTCTCACACTGATGAGAAATCCAGGGAAACAAATAAGGAAGGGAGGTTAGTAAGTTACTATATCCTGCATGAGGGATGCACTAGAGTCGGGTTGGTGCACCAATTCCCCTGCAAAGCGTCTTTTGAGTCTGTGCACTTTACGAAGACACAAACAGTTCGAATTTAATAACAACCCACATTTCTGCGATTTCAAATGAGGTAGAATCCAGTTGAAAGAAAGAAACAGAAACTGCTGAGATGTGGAGATTGATATGAGAATTCACTGCTGATGCTGTCCTTACAAGTAATGCTATCAGGAGGATAGCCAACCATGGATAGAAGGTTAACAAGAATAACCACGGCTCATGATCAGTTCAATGGGAAAGTGCGGTTGCATTAGGTAACAGAGATTCAGCAGCTGTATATTTACATTTCAAGAACGCTGCGCGATACTTGCTGTTCAGCTGCAGCGGAATGATTCCTTAACTGTCACTGTGAGTGTGCGGAAAGTACCCAAGGGTGCTACGAGTAAGCACAGCTGGGGTACAGTGCAGATTGTAGGCGAGACACGCTGCAGAGTGGAACACTGTCAGAAGTCGCATCCAGGGAGTTGCAGGCAGAGACAAGCCGAAGTAATGCTGCTACAGGGTGCTGCCGAAAAGCGCTGGAGTGAGAACAGCTGAAAACAATTGGAGACTGGAGGCACGCTACGGGCAGAACGCCGCGGCTCCAGAACATGTAAAAAGTCCAAATGCTTTCCAAACTCGAAATGGAAAGTCGCGGGAGCTAGTTGCTCAGACTGAAGGCGAGGAGCAACCGGAGCTTCAATAATCTAATAAGAAGCACTGGGCTCCCACCATGGCCAAGCTTAAATGTAACACTCCCCCAAACATGTGACCAGCGTCACGTGATGTACAGGTCTAATGTTGGAAACAGCGTCCCCTCAACAGACGCTCTTTCCAAAACAAAGCAGAAATCCTGGACCAGGAATAGAATGGCCTTGCTGCCGTTCTATGACAAACTGCTGTTTGCATGTAACGGCATTACACCGTCTGGAAGATGAACTTGAGGAAACCACTGGAGCAAATCTGGCAGGCAGGACAACCAAGTTGAAGTAAACCGGTAATGGGATGGCATAAATCACTACCAACTAATGGTTCCCAGACCATTCCAGAATGCTGGAGCTGCCATATGTGAACCTCATGGCTGGATAGAAAAGACTAGAAAAGACTAAAACAATGGTTGAGTCGATTTTCCTGGCATGTAACTTACACGCACATCAAACAATTCTGGTTGGTTTGTCCCATATGTCAAAGGCCCCACTGCATCCCTTGGCTATCATCGAAATGCCCTTCTATTGACTAGGTATAGACAGCGTGGAGCTGCTGGAACCTTTTAAGACCTGGAAACCACTATGTCCTGATCATTATGGACATACCACCAGATAGACTGAGGACTTCCCTTCAGGAGCAACACCACAAAGGCAATCTTGAAAATACAGATTGTCATCTTTGCTCGAAAAAAGGCTTTCCTGAGGAAGGTTTGATGGACCAAGATAGCAGCTTTATGTCCAAACTGATTAGGCAGATGAAAGACCTCATTGACATAAACTTGAAGGCGTTGAATCATCCCCAAACTGATGGACTCAAAAGTTTCAACCAGACGCTGAAGTGAATCCTACAAAGACTAGTTGATGAGGGAAGAAATTGGGATGATTTCATTTCTTGGGCCCACTTTGCTGTATGGAAGACACCCCAAACCTCCACAAAATTCTCCCTTTCTTAAAGTAGCCTATGGTCTGCACCCTCAAAATATCCCCAATATCATGATATGATATGGCATTTATAACGTGCCTATACACAAATGTTTCAAGGCGGGACAAGGCAGGAGGGGGACAGAGGGAGAACAAAGACAAACCGATCTTACTAGGCCAAGTGACATTGGGATCGCTCAAGTGTAGGGGAGAGAGGAGTGGAAAAGTGCCAGGAGAGAGTAAGGAAGGGCAAGTGCCATACACGGGATCAAATAACAAGTAGTGTGGTCAGCAGCTGGAAATGCAAGGGTAAGGGCAGACATCATGTGTCCAATAAGTGCAGGTAAGGGGGCCATAGGGTTGCAGATACGGCCCCAAGTTCAAGGGTTGCCAGGAGGCAGTGCGGGAGTGCAACTGGCCCGGCAGGGAACCTGGGCCCGAATTCAGAGGGTAGCCAGGTGACCAGCGCAGAATCAGACAGGAGATCAGCAGGGGAGAGGAAGAGAGAAGGCAGAAGCAAAGAGGAATGTCTTGAGGTGCTTTCAGATGCAGAGATGGTCCTGCTCAAGTTTCAGAGAGGCAGGGAGGCTGTTCCAGAGGGAGGTCCCAGCCGAAGAAAGAGATCTACCACCAACTTGTTGCTTGAAGAAGCGACTGATCCTGAGGGAGTTGGAGGTGGGGGAGTGAAGAGCTTGAGTAGGAAGATATTTCTGAAGAGAGAGTTGAAGGTAAAGAGGACCGCGGCCCCAGAAGGCCTTGTGGACAATACAGAGGGCCCTGAACTTAATCCTTGCAGCCAGTGGGAGCCAGTGCAGAGATTTCAGTCCTGGAGAGATACGATCCCTGGGCTTGAGGCCAAGGACAAATCTCGCAGTCCTGTCCTGGATGAGTTGCAGAGGGCGGAGAGTAGAAGCAGGCAGATTTAGAAAGAGGCTGTTGCAGTAGTCCAGCCTAGAGAGAACCAGAGCTCTAGAGACGGTGAGCTTCTGGGGGAAGATGAGGAAAGGAAGAATACCTCTGAGGAGGTACAGTTGGTAGTTTGGCTTCTTAGAGACATCAGAGATGTGAGGAGAGGAGAAAAGGAGAGTGTGGAGTCGAAGGTGACCCAGAGGTTCTTAGCCTCATGGGTGGGAGCATGAAGAGGGCCAAGGGAGGCCGGGCAGGGAGTGACAGGAAAGGAAGGTGCAGGTGTGCTGATGAGGAGGTATTAAGGCAGAGATCATTGACGGCACACCACTCCTGGATTGCAGACAGACAGTCGGAGATGAGAGAGGGAGAAGAGGAGGCTGAGGGGAGCCTGTCATCTGCAAAGGACTGCAAGTTGGAGCAGAGTACGGCAATGCGGTGGGCGAGAGGTGCCAGGTATTGGTTAAACAGCCAAGGAGAGGGGTTGGACCTGTGGGGAACACCACAGTTAGAGAGTGAGAGAGAGGAAAGGAAGGACCCAAGTTGGACCTGGGAGGGTCGGTCGGAGAGGAAAGAGGTCAGCCAGTCCAGGGCCTGATCGGTGATACCCAGGTTATCACGGAGATGGTTTAGCAGGATGGCATGTTTGACCGTGTCAAAGGCAGAAGAGAGATCGAGTAAGATGAGGACAGAAGGGAGATTGGGAGAATCCTGAGAATCAAAATCCTGAGAATCGGTAAACCAGTGATGATGCCCTGGTATAAAACATCCAAGAGCATATAGAGAACACCGGAACTCTGGTTAAATCCCTCACCAGGCCCAACAGGAGAAAGCATATAATCAGAATGCCAAACTGTGAAGCTTTGAGGTGGAGCACAAAACAATGGTTTTCTTGCCTACAGCCCAAAATAAACTCCTGGCAAGATGGAATGGCCCATACATCATTACAGAGGTGGTCTCCAGCCTGACCTACAAAGTCAAGCAGGTAGATCATAAGAAACCCTTCCAATTATACCACATCCATAAACTCAATTCTTGGAAGGAAAACAGCAACCTTTCACTACTCACATTATATAAGATTAACACCCGAGAAACTCCTCTACCTATAATCGTACAAGGAGTGGCGATTCTTCCAGGCCTCCTGTCCAAAACCACAAAGATCTAGAGATAGTACTCGGCACATACCTGGATTGCTTCTCTGAGAATCTTGGAAGAGTACAAGGAATCTTCTACAAAATCACCAGGGAGAGTGATTTGACTGAAACCCTACAGGCAATCGGAAGCCCGAAAAAAATATAGTTCTCTAGGAACTCTTCGTATTATTAAAGCATTGAATTGTGTTGCAGCTACTCACAATGGGGAAAAGGACACAAAGTGTTCAAGGTAATTCACTTGTTCAAATTGTGTTGTCACAGGTATTTAAGAATATGCCTGTCAGTTCTTCACACAGTCCTAATCACTTCCTTCAAAGGTCTCCCTTGAGGCTTCTGCAGTGTTACCAATGCAGCTCCTACACTGTCCTTGCTTGCCCAGCAATACCATGCCAAGATGGCAACTATTGACAGTCCCTCCCATAGACCCATCTCTATTTCTAACTTGCCTGCCCTCACTCAGAGCAGCATACCACGAGGCCGCTCCAGGATAATTCACTTCTCAGGCGGAGGCCGAGACCAGGCCACAGAATGTATCACTGCACTCACCACCCACACCCCTCAAGGGGAAATGGGGCCCTCCAGATGCAGCACATCACCAGGCAAGGGGAAGGAGTGCTGCCTCAATCCACAAAATCTGCGGCTCCCTGAGTCCAAAGACCAGATGGATCAAAGAAGGTCTCCCTCGCAGCACACACTGCTTCTGCTCCATTCCTCTCCAGACCAAGCATAACAGAGCAATGTTGGATCACAGTGCAGTCTCACCACCCCTGAATGAATTGGGGCCTGGGCATAGGCTCCTACCTGCAAAGAGAAAATAAGTCAGCTAGCCACTAGCCCTGAGCCGAAGAGCAGCCAAAGATCTCATCTGATAACAACCCGTTCCCCCATGAAATTCCAGTCATCTCTTTACTTACTTATTAGATATTGGTGCATTAGCAGAATTTGGGCTGATCGGAGCGCCATCTTAGCCACACCCCAGGAAGTGTTCTTTTTTCTAAATATTAGTCTATTTCATACAGCCTTCCTGCTTTGCAGTTTCAAGTTATTCAGTCTATCTGTGCTGTGCTTACCCCTTGCATGAAAGGGAGGTTGTTCGTTTTTTAGTATATGCTCCATTTTATTAACACGTACTAATTTCCTACAGACTTATTTGGACATTTCTTATATTTAGTACTAACTGCACTGTGATTGTTTGCTTTCTCTGTTGCTCTTCCTCTTTTCACTACTGGGACTGTGGTTCTGTGACCTAATACTTCGAGTACAGGAATCTCTGTTAGACTCCCTGGTCAAAGGTTAGAATCCCTGTAGGTCCAGTAGCCATTAACACTTCTGAGGTCCTATGGATTTGGGTAACAATAAGCATCTGTTACCAACATTAAAATGCCTACTCAGGTGAAAATGTGTTCAATAAATACAGCTCTTATGCTTTGTTATCACTGTATAGCCACCCCTGGGCGATTTCTAACTAAGGCCAAGGTGGTATAGTATCTATTTTTATCAGTTTAACCTTTATGGTTGAAAGACCTTTAAGCCAACTTTGCATAAAAGTCTTTTCCGCCACCTCTATTGTACTTCTAGTGACTGGGAGTAAAGAAAGGGGTAGGAAGCCCTTTTTTTTGTTTACGGGGGCCTGTCTTGTGAGGGGCAAATATATTAAGAGTGAAAAGAAAAGTGAGATGCAGGCTACCCCTCCCTTTGACACTGTTAGGTATATGTGCTATACTTCAGAGGATATTTATCATATCGTGCATACAATTAAAAACAAGTAGAATCCAGTCTACCAACAATTTCAATTATTTCAATACTCTACTGTAAATCAGACTTACAGGACTGTATTGAAATAATACAACACACTGTCACTTTATACTAACCTCACGAAACTGATTTTTTGTCAACCTATAAGTGTTCTATATGCATATTGAATATTGAAATTGTTTGGTAGAGTGGTTACTACTTGTTTTTAATTGTATGCACGATATGATGAATGAACTTTTGTTCTACCAGTTTGAGATATTGACCTGCTATATGAAGACAGACTAAGTAATACGGCCGTTCCTGTGAAGTATACCACATATACCTAACAGTGTCAAAGGGAGGAGGGGCACATTCTCACACCTTCACACCCCCTGAGCCCACCCATACAATCCACACTCTGCCTTCCACTCACTTCCCGTTCATACTGCGTGCTTCCCGATTCCCCCTCTCCCCCACTCCCCTCGTCCTCCGTTATTGGCTCCAGTGCACACCCCACTCTAGGGACCAATCCTGACCTGTCTTTTGTCCAGTGGTTTGGTTACACAGGTGAACGGCTTAAAAAAAGAATCCTCTAAGCCCCCCTCTTTTCCAGCGCAGTTTTTTCTGCAGTCCTTGTTGGCAATGTAGCAACCTGATGCTCAGGCTGCTCATTTTCCTGGTGATAGCCTACCTGAGCTAGTGAGTTTAGTTTCAAATTCGTTTTGGGGAGGATTTCTATGCCCCTTCGCTCCCTTCCTTTTACTGGCCATGACCTTGAGCTCAATGGTGGCATAGTTACGCTCCCTAGGAAATAGCTTCTGACTCATGTATGAAATCGGATGCTCATATCCATTGTACTCTTGGGATAATACAGCTCCCAATCTGCCCCTGAGTGCACCAGTCTGCATTAGGAATGGCTGTGAGAAGTCTTGCATTTTGAATACGGGTGTTAAATAGACATTCTTTCAATTGATCAAATGCCTTTTGATCTTTGCGTCCCCATATCAGCCTTGTGGGTTATTTGCACTTCACCTTTTCTGTGAGAAGAACCACAATGGTTGAAAATACGGGAATAAGTCGGTGATAGTACCCTATCTGACCTAAAAAGGCTTTCAGTTTCTATTGTATGGTAGTCGTAGCGGTACTACTGGATGCCTCAAACCTCTTCTAAACATTTGGCAAAACAGGCTTGCAACATTTCAAAAAGTCAATGTCATCTTGATGTATTAGTTCTCCCATTCTCCAGGATTTTATGATATTATTATCATAGACAGACTTCATATCTGCTCTTGGATTATCAGAACATAAAAAGTTACATACTTCAATTTCTTACAAGTTTCGTTCAAATCAAGATCTCTGGCTCAGACCACCACCCCATCACCCGTATCTGCTGTTTTAAAATAGATATGTCCCAAGCCGACTCAAAAAATGGGGCCTTTTATTATTAGGAGAGATCTGTTCTGCCCCTGCTACTCCTGCTGCTGCTCTGGCTGCTCTGGCTGCTCGATCATTATGAATATTCTGCAGGGGCCCAATACATGTCTTAGTTGGAACCTCAAAGAGGAGATTGGAATAGTCTGTGGTTGACTTCACACATGTTGTAAGAATCTGCAGTTTATTGTGAACTGAATATGTGCTTCCATTATTCATGTTTAGTAAAATACCATTTTAGGAGCCATATTACAGTAATTTTGCACTGGTGCAAGTGACATTATGCACGATATTAGCAATAAGGCAAAAATATACTTTTAGTGCATTCTAGCATCAAAGAAAAGTTGTGCCTATTGCTCATACCATTCCATTGGCATGGAACACAAATGCATTTAAAAATGTGTTTTGCACTGGGGAAATTTGCCCTATTTCCAGCAACATAAAAAATGCATTTGGGCTAAAGCAAAGTTTTTATAATTTGGCCCTTGTTGTTTTTGCTTTTTTGGATAACTGGCCCATGATGGTGTCTGCTACCTTATTTCACTACTGCCCTTCTTTTGTCTTAATTATGTAATGTTTCTGTTCAAATTAGTGTTAGCTCTTCAGTCAATATGAGCTGTAGAGATTTTTTTTTTAAGTTATGCATTTGTATAGTGCTAAGCATTGATATCGATTACATGCTTCCACTCATTCACCACAGTTAATAGGCACCTTGATTATACGTTTTTGAATGGACTTCTGATTGTATTTTTTTGTTACAGAAACCGGCATAAAGCACCAACGAGTATTTTCATTTGAATGGTTGTGAGAAAGAAGAAAAAATCCATGTCATCCTCCGAAGTCGGTAAATTCCTCCAGAAATGCCAAAAAGAAAGAGATGAAGCCTTCCGCAGAGAAGAATCCTCCCGGGACAAACTGAAACGGCTTGAAGCAGCAACAAAGACCCAAATACTCGAGCTAAAACATCGGGTCAAAGAAACCACAACTGAAAACAAAATACTACACAAGACTATCAAGCGATTGAGAGTAGAGCTTGGTTTGGAGATAAGTCCCCGATTCAAAGGCAAGATGACCAAGGATATCATTCGAGAACTGCACGATAAAGAAGACCAATGCCTGAGACTTCTGGAGGAGAACAGCCACCTCACCTTCCGGCTGAAAGAAGTTGTGCCGGGCCTGGCTCAGGTGCACAAATTGAAGAAAGATCTGGAGAGCCAGTTGCAAGCGTCTGCAAGCAAAACGCAAGATCTAACATCAGAGAACGCCAGACTCTCAAAGCTCCTGGAGGAAACTGAACAAGAGAGGGATGAGATGGCACGCATCAATTTAGAACTTAGGAAGTCTATAGAGGAGACCAAGCAATTTTCCAGCAAGGCCGTGCAAACTACAACCTCGATTCCAATCCATTTCCAGAATACCTACCGGAGTGTCCCGCGCGACCAGCGTGGCTCCCAGTACTCCCAAGCACTGCTGGAAAAAAGGAAGATGACACCGGGCACTCGGACATCAACAGCAGGTAGTCTAGAGAGTGAGCGGAGTGACAATAGTTCTCAGAAGTCTTCAGCTCAGTTAAAGTATGCCACTTTACGCAGCTAAAGGTGGGAGACTCTGGAATTGCACTGAGCATAGTTTACAGTCATTCATTCTATGCAGGGCAAAGACCTTTTATTTTACTTTAATAGAATGTAAAACAGTCTTGTATAGTGTAAATTCTTCCATGTCCTTAGATTTTATTTAATTAGATGTAATTCTCTAATAAAAATATATTTATTTAAAATTATTTGAACACAGGATGCATGTGATAGCATTACCAAGAGTAAATGTATACAGTACATCCATTGTAAAGGTGTTTACGTAAACACAAGAGAAAATTGTAAAAGACAAGAAGGCATATTCTTGGAGAAGTGGAAATTGCTGCAAAATATATAAATCATGCACAGCTGTGTTCGAATTTAAACAATATGTAATTGTATAGGAAAGTTATTTAAATACACATATTCCACAATGAGCACCCATTGCATCTGTCTTCCAAAGATGCTTACAATTGACTTCCTTTTCCAGATTTAGAAACGCAGATGCATGTGTTGCTTCTCCATCAACCATACACCATAAATCATATTGCGCGTAGCCTTTTCAAATATACTGGATACCATTTGCAAGCCATACATCTCAGACATTTTCCTCCCATGGCATCAATCTAAAGTGGTCCTCTTGTGAAAATGATACTTACAAAGTATGGTTCAGCAGGTGCACTATGATGTAGTAAGGCAATTTCTGTCTGACGCTATGAAGACATATGGTCGACAAGTGCAAATGTAGCTTGCACAGAAATTTGTTTTTCAGAATAAAGGTAAAGAAAATGGGACAGCTTGCGAAGATTTGTTCTGGTTGTAAAAAGGTTGTATGCCAGAAAACAATGTGCGTAAAATATGCCTAGAATAATATATATTAGCTCAAATTAACATATACATCTATATACATAGATATATATGGCATGGTGCTGGGCTTCCTTTCTGCTTGATGGGTCAGAAGGTTGCTGTAGTGGTGAAATGGACTTGGAAACTATTCCTTCTCGTGTATGTTATTATCCTTCACTGGTCTATTGAAGAGTTGTTCTGTATGTGAACCAGTGTTGTGTAAACATTGCATTTATCACTTTCAGATGTAATCTGCTTTCCCAGTGATGTCCTTGATGGTGTCACATTTGATGTTATCAGTGATATCTTAGGTGATGTCATTAGTGTGTTCTAGTTTCCAGTGATCATTAATGATGACATAAGTGATGATCTATCACCATAGTGATAGATATGTAAAGAGTAGGAACAGTTCCCAACTCCATTTGTTTTCGATATCACAGCTACAACAATAGGTTGTTCCAGCAAGGAGAAAGGCAGCCCGTGCCATGCCAACTGGTAATAATAGGTAAATGGTTGGGTGGCAATAGGTTTTTAAGACTGAGGAAGACAATTAACATGCGTACTTAAAGTTGGGATCTTTGTACAGCATATGGAACTGTCGATTGTGAAGCCCTTGAAGTCATATTGAAAGAAATACTTTACTTATTTTTATAAGCAGAGAGAATACTTTTCTAAGTTGTATTCACTCTGCAGAACGTACTGATAGAATATATTTCTCCTGTGTTAGCATGCACTAAATGCCTTGTTGTAGAATGTTTTTCTTATGTCTGGAAGTAGACCATGTGGCTTTTCCACACCAACAAGTACGTCATGTGTGATGTCATCATTGTGCTCTAGTTCCCAACAAGGTAATCAATCATGTCACAGATGATGCTATAGGTATGTTGTTAGTGTCCTCATGGAATGGGTAACGTGAGGGATTAGGAGTCAAGGTGATGAGGGATTAGGAGTCAAGGTGATGTACCTTTCAACACCTGCCAAATTTCAGGGGTTTTGTTTCATTAAACTGACATCTTAAATTCCCTCCAACTCAGATTTCTTTCACTTGATTTCAAGGGCATTTGGTATGCTATATTGTCCACCACCTCAACTAGTACTACTGTTTCTTTCATCTGTTATAAGTGATGATACCTGTGGCGCTCAAGCGACCCAACAATGCTGAGCATTTGGTGCCCGGTTAGCCTGACGTATGGCCACAAATGCACAAAGTCCCATTAAGGAAGGGTAAGTACTCATGTGCAATGCCTGGGCCAATTGGGTGCCATGGAAACACTAGTGTACTGCCGCGTTGGCACGATATAAATGCTATATCATATCATATCAAGGCTTTGAACAACCGACCAGGTGTGGTCGACACAAAATAAAACTGGAATGAAGTCCAAGCACGTTATCCAGTGTCAGGGTGACATGGCAGTGCATCGCACCGGACACCGCCATCAAGGAGAAGACGCAGCCTTGAGTGAGCAGTCTGCACAGCCCATTTCAAGCTGATATACAGCAGGCTGGCAAGTGTGGTGTGGTGGCAGGCCACTATAGAGAGATGGTGCCGGCAGGAGGAGCAGATAGAGGGTTTGCATGGTGAGGAAGGAAGATGGTGGAAGCTCATACAGCGAAGTGTGTCTGTGGATCAAAGGAAACACTTGTGGTCATAAAGCATAACGGATGCTGGAATTTGGGGCAACTACGAATATTAGAACACTGAATTCCGGCATCCTGATTGACTCAGCGGTCGTAAATATTCTAAAAAGAGCGAGAATGAATTGGCACAAACGTATGATCTGTGGACTGCAAAGCCATTGGCAAGGCTTCCAACGCAGTTGCAGAGAAAATGTGGGGGCAGGTTTGAAAGCAAATTATACAGAACATTTAAAAGAGAGCAAATCATTACCTCTCGATTTTGTTTATTACATCACCAATTGTCCTGCTTTCTTTTGGTGACTGGGAACCTGCAAGATGAACAGAACAGAGTTGGAAGAGTGGGAGGGAATATAACTCCCAACGGAATGGAATTCTTTGCATCCATTTGGTTTTGAAACACAACATGGAGAGTGCTACATTCTCACACGATGCTACCCCATTTAACACTCAACATGTTAATTACAAAAAAGTGTCAACATTCGGGATTATGGCTTTTAAAATGCCAGCTAGGTGTACAAAGTACCCATTTTAAACACAAAAGTTGTCATTTCGAGAGCATCTGTTCTAACACACTGAAGTCTCGGCGTCCTTGAACTAAGCTTGGGAATTACAGGTACTCTGTGGCAGGATACATTTCGCTTACTGGTTTAACATACAATTTACAAATGTATTTGCTGGGAATTAGGCATGACACTAAAGAGGATTAATTGGAACTAATGTATCATTTGTTGGCTGCTACACTAAAGGCAAAAGTCTTCAACCTGCGTGAATGCATACTTTCCTTATGTTTAAAGGCAGATGCCTATGCTGTCACGTTCAGGAAACATGTCAATGCTGGCAGCACCAAATGCAACTGTAACCGCGTACAGGAGCACATTTCTCAATGAATGCACATCACATTCATGACGCTGGTGCTACAATAAAGTCATAATTGTCACTCTAAAACCCTTACAGTACATCATACCCGTGGCATTAGCATGTGTCATAATTCCCGTTTTAAATTACGTTCACGATGCCAGGGACCCAAATATATGCATCATTGCCAGTTCAGAAGACTTTCATGAATCTATTGCCCCGGCATATTTCATTATTGTCACTTTCAATCATGTTAATGATGCCAGTGCCACTAATATATCTAGGCATTGTTTCTGTAAAGCACACCCATGAAACTGGTGTCCTCAATATATGTCATCATGACCTCTTTAAGTCACATGCCAATCTGACATTCCTACATTTCTTACACGGTCTTTTGTCATCACATAACCTTTGTGAATTCTCGCTTTGACTCTTTCTCTACCTATTTCTCTGTTTCTCTTTGTCCATCTTCCTCCCGTGTCCAATTTCTGTTTTGCTTTAGCTGTGCCTTTCTCTGTGACTCACTCAATTTCTAGGTCTCCCTCTGCCTCCAACTCCCCTGTCACTCTAGTGGCATCTCAATGACCTTTTCACTTCTGGTCCCTCAGACTCTCTCGCTGTACCACCCTTCTTCTCTGACTGACCTATTTGCCGCACATGGGCTTAATAATTCATGGAAGCTGGGAGGCAGTTTAAGGATTTGTATTCTTCCTAAAGCAGTTGAGGTATGCAGATGGCTCAGACTGAATATGAGAAGCTATTTCAATATAATGATTGTTAAAAATCGCTCCGGGCTGGAAAGGGGGTGAAATATACTAGTGGGCATCCTTCGCTCTCTTCTAATGTGGGTAGGCCCCTCCCTAGCCCATGATGGTCTCTAAGGATCGCCAACTCAAACAAACTCAAGACCCACATTTTCAAGGAATCTCTCCTCAACACCTAGGCCATCACATCACCCCTTGTGCCTCCTGCCTCGCTAGACGCCACCCGCCCCTCACCGCCACTCGGTATAGCTGTACCCCTCCTCTATGCCCCTCTGTGTCCTACCCTCCCCCCACTGTATATCTGTTCTTTTACCTCTGAAAAGCGCTCCATTATACATCTGTATTGTTGTACACCTCTGTAAAGCGCGCCGGTGCTTCTCAAAGCTCGGCCCATGCTCAATAAATGCCATAAAATAATTATAAATAATAACCCCTCCTATCGAGGATTCTGTCTTACCTTGTCATCATATTCTAAAGGCAAATGCTTCTTCAATCAAAAGCTCCCTCTTGGAACAGTCAAGGTCGTCCTTTCCCTAACTTCCCCGGTGTGATGTAACATAAGGGCTTGTGTCTTCCAGATACTCAGGACCCTGTTGCTCTTGTGCTTTCTGATGTTACTCTCTGTATGTCTCTCTGTCTATCTCCCTTATCTCCTTCCTCCTACTCCACTCATTGTCTCTCCCCACTCTCCCCGACACGCCCTTCTCTATCCCTCCAATGTTCCTCTCTCTCTGCTACTTACCTCTGCCCCAATCCTATTCTCTGCTACTCTTTCTCCCCACCATCTCCACACCACTACTGCTCTCTCTTCTCCACACTACTACTACTCTCCCCTCTCCACACTATTCACACCTTACCAAAGACTCTCTGCCTATCTCTTACCACTACCTTCACCCACCCTATCCTTCTTTTTGTCTCTCTCACTTACCTTTTACATATGTTTATGTTTATTATTTATATTGCGCACCTATTAACCCAAGGCTTGAGGACGCAGACATGACAAAAGACAATAATACAAATATACAGCAGTAACAAAAAAGCTCTAGCTAGAGGAGAATAAACCAAACGATCATACAGATGGCCAGCACCACGAGCTGAAATTAGAGAATTAAATTACAGTTCGATGATCCTTTAAGCAAGTATTTGCAGCGTCTAAGATAGGCAGGTAGGGAGCTCATCCCACAGCCCACTAAAATACAGTCACTATTGGGCTGTGAGCACCAGTCGCTCAGGTCTATCCTTTTAATGATCAATAAGTCATTGAGTCTGACTACACCTGGGCCCGTTCTCTGGCGCATCCAAGCAAGAATCTTAAGTCGCAACGATTCTCTAGACTCCTTTTCTTTAGTTTTTTTTTAATATTGGTGATAATAAAGTTTCTCTTATCCATTATAAAGTCAGAGAGCTGTAACGCTCACCTGATTCCCACGGAGGCGTCGATCTGAACTGGACTGCTAAGGTCTCCACCAGCGTTATTCGTAGTGCAGAGACGGCTGACTGGACCGGCCTTCCTAGCTTCGTCTGCTTGATTCGTAAAAGTAGTTTCCTAAAAGCAGGAGGAGGGGAATTAGCCACCCAGTGGATGCAAGGAAACACTTGTTGAATTTGCTCCCTCTAAACACCCTGATATTCCCCTTTTGTTGTCTCACCTTATTGTTTGTAATGATGAGCTCTCCATCCTGCACCGAGCGCAGGGGCGCGTAGAATCCCAGTTGCTTCACTGGTTTGAAGAGTTTGGGCGAGTTCCAGACGTGTTGGACTCCGTGGTAAATGGCAAGGAGCCGTAAGTATAATGTCTATAGAGTTCAATTGTCTGTTATTCACTCGTTTTCATCCCTTTTGTATTGCAGCTTAATCCGAGAAGAGTTCACCTGAAGTGCTGCAGGTTGCGCGTGGGTAAGAGTCTGTATTACCCAGCGTTGTCCGGTAAAAGCAAAATAAATGTCTTTAACAAGTGTTCTTTCCTCCCACAGGTGCGGTGTTAAAGAGGTGGAACGCCGATGAAAGATGCCTAGGGGAGCGGTAACTCTGGTGAGTATAATATGGTTGCTTTGATTGTCTTTGTTGGCACCCCGCTCACCTTGTTCTCTTTGTCCCTTCCAGGTTCCACGGATGCCGTGATGAAATGATGGCTACAGCGCTGAACCGGGGAGATGCAGACTGGTAAGAATGTCGCGGCGCGCCTGCTAGCGATGCAATGCTTTTATGTCCGACGTTTCTTTTCCAATTCTGAAGTGCAGCGAATTCGGGAACAGATGAAGATTAAAAGGTAAGTTCTTGTTCTTATTTCTCTTTCTTCTAAGTTGGTGTTCAGGTTCGAGGCGGGCGTGGCTGAGGACTGGATGCTGCAGGCACGGCGAGCGTCACGCTGCTGAAGTGCAGAATAACGCGAAGCATGGGCTGCTGTTCAGGCGTGGTTTAAATAGCCTGCAAAGTAGTTCCAGGTAAGAAGTTCCCCAGAACCACACCCGAGTAACAAATAGTCCCTGTAATAAAATAGTCCCATCCAGGCCTCATGTGGGCTTTGATTCATTTGCGTCTGCAGGAGGTAAGTAATGTCTATGAGCCTGGCGTCTATGGCGCCAGGACTGATGTCTATTATGAGCCTGGTGCCTAAGGCGCCAGGACTGAACCCAGATAGCCCCCAGCCGGGGCTGCTGGGGTCTCAATAAATGTCTGGATGCCTGCTCCCGAGGCTGCTGGGCTGGGTCCGGATGCCCAGGGGTAGGCATCATGACAAGAGGTTTGAGTTTCTTAATGATGGCATTTGTGTTTTTTTTATTTGTAGATTGCGTGAAGATATCCTTCTCAGTTTTGCATGCATGGCTATGGGCTGAGTGGCAACTTAAGGGTCACCCCTTGGCTCCTGTGAAGATGAAGGTGGATCAATTTCCTGTGTAGAGTCTACGCTGGAAGGTTTTGCTCTTTCCTTGTCTAGCAGAGGTGGCCCAACAGATCCCAAAGTGTCATTGGTGCATATCTCTGTTTGCATGGCTTGGTCAATCATTTTCTTTTGTGTAGATGTTTGACAGGCAGTATTTGCCCTCGGGGCCCGCGTGGGAGAGACCCCCTAGGGGGACACTGGGCCTGAGAGGCTGAGTTTACCTTCGAAGGTGACTGATTCACAGCCCTCTCTTCACACTACTCTACTCACAAACTGGTACCACTGTCTCACAAATACCTTACCTAAACTCTGTTCCAGTTCTGCCACCAACTCTCTAGCACACCGTCCTGCGTTTGTCCTCCACCTAGCCTCTCGGCCTCCTTCATACTGCCTCCTTGCCAGCTCCTGCAACCCACATTCTGCCTCTCCTTCTTTCTCCTTTTATAATGAGGTCCTACTGGCTCTGTCTCCCCATCTCGCATCCATTGGTTGCTGGTTGCAGCGATCACCTGCCCAATCTGTGCTTGTCTTTTCTCCAAGAACTGGGTTTCACTGATCAGAGGCTTTAAAAAAAACCTTTAACCCATCTCCCTTTTCCAGCACAGATTTAGAAAGTCAATAGCGTGGGCAGTAGCCAGGGGCTCAGGCTGTTCTGTCCCCATATGCTTTTCCGCAGAAGTTAATGAGTTTTGTTGCCAATTCGGTTTGTGGGTGGGGGTTGTTCTTTGTCCCCCTACAGCCACTCCTCACTTCCAGTTCATTTTCTGCTGGCCCCCATTCATCTGGGGTCTGTATGGTGTCAGGTCAGGTGTTGTGTGTCTCATTCCAGTTTGGCATGTCCTTGCCATCCTCTTGAGGGTCATGACCCTGACCCTGTCAGTTATCCTTCTCTAAAATCATTAAAAATCTCCCTCTCGGTCATGGTTTCTCACTCCATCACACCATTTGTACCACCACACCTACATTCACCTCCCTCACTCGCCCCTTCATTGCCAGTTTCATTTTCACCCCCAGACTTGACTTCCACAACTCTTGCTCTCAAAGGTTTTTGTGTTTTGGGCTCCAGCCCACTGGTTGTAAATCGTATTGTTTGGATGTGGGTCCTCGACCCTTATATATCCCACTGGTGGGCTTTGCCCACTTTCATCTGGGTACCAGGCCCTGTTTCTCTGTCTTTGATGGATCCTTGTCCCTTCGTTACCAAGTGTCTACTTGGACAGACCTGGTATACTCCCCTGCCGGGTATTGCCTGCCCCCCCTAGATGCACTCTCAATGTTCGTAATATATTTCAGATTCTCTTTCTCACCCTCTTGTGCTCTTCGGGATGTTCTTAGTGGGTTTATAAAATGTGTATCTATTTGTATGCCTTCTTTTTCATCCCCTTGTTATCTTCAGGGTGTTGTTATCAGGTTGGCCAAGTTCGTTGTATACTGCACAGGTTCCCTTTCTCCACCTTGGGCTCTTCGGGATGTTCTTAAGGGTATATTAAGTTTGCAAAGTTCATTTTCATGAGCTTCCTCATCTCCCTCAATGACCCCCTAACCGGTCCGGCCTTTTCTCTACCTTTGGGAACTCTCAGGTGGTCTCCGGTTTCTTCAGTAGCTGGAGTGAAGCTTCTCTGCTCTTTCCACACTCATGCTCCACAGCTAGCTCTAGCATCTCTCTCTCTCTCAGGGCCGGTGCTATCACTAGGCAATGTTAGGCGTTTGCCTATATTAGCAAATGTTAGAGCGGCAAAACGCTAACACTGCCTGTCATAGCACCGGCCCTGTGCACACTGTCTTGCAGCCTGCAGGCTGACTGTAGTAGCAAGCCAGGCAGAGCGGCCGCGAAACCAGGCCCGGTGAAATGACAGGGGTCGGCTAAGGGTCACTCATGAGCGTGGGCGTGGCAGCACTCCCTCAAGCACTGCTGGCACATGCGCATAATCAGAGATCCAGTAACAAGATACAAGAACTGAGTCCTGCACGTGCCACTGCCCCCCTGTCCTGAATGCTGCAGTCTGCTCTTCTTCTTATTTTTAAATTGCCCCAGCCCAGGTCCGATCGTCCATCCGATGGGCGGCCTGCTTCTCAGCTGCTGACTAGACCTAACCTGCACCTATGACCTGTCCTGGGCCGGTTCTGAACTAGCTGCAGCCTGCAAGGCCGCAGCAGCATTCTGCTGTGCGTGTGCTGCCAGGCCAGCCAAGCAGGCCACTCATCCTGGCGGCAGTACGGACGGTACCACTCATCAGTCAAGGTAAATTTCATTGCGGTTTGTTGTGGGCAAAAAAATATGCTGGGACTGGCCTTCCTAGCAGGGATAACTTAGCGAGCCTCCGAGGTCCCTGTCACTGTGCTGCTGGGGGAGGCCTCGAAACCTGCCAGCCCAGCCGACCCAAAGGATAGATGTCCTGCATCACAGTGCATGCCAGCATTGCACATTGCAGATGCTACTTTTTCCCAGAATATGTACACAAGTTAATGACTTTCATCAGGATGAAAGGAGTAGATAAAGTGCATGAGGGTTGCACAAAGATCTCGGCAGAGCCACATATATATGTACCTGGCTCTATGGGAATGAAATAACATTCACTGCAGCACAGCAGTAGTCTGCGTGCAAAAGAACTACACAGTATGAACATTCTATAGTCTGCTGAATTTCGCAATGCAGACCACCCACTGGCCACTTTTCTTACCTAACATCAGTACTTTATTAGCATTCTTGTTCATCAAATATATGCAGACAGTAAGCCCTTAAAGCATGAGCACATTACAAATAGAGGACTACAAATACCAGAATGAAAGATGCTCTGTGCCTAAAAGCAAAGCATGGTTGATTCCTTCACCCCCAACATGGGATATTTGAGGTTCCAAAAAACTCACGTTCTTTGCACATGAAATAAGCAGTAGTTATGACCCAGAAGCTGTTTTACTTTGTGATTAATTTGATTTAGGAGGCGATGCATATTGAAAAGCCAATTGGGGGGTTGGAAAACCAGATGTTCTATCCAAGCGTAAGGCCGCAGACATTGAAACTTAACAGGGGTGAGAACTTGTCACAAGAAATGGTCACTCGTACACACTATCTAGTGAAGCTGGTACTAGAAGTGCTATGTATTGCTTGAAACAAAGAATGTGCAAAAAAAGGAATTGCAACCCAATGTCAGACTCTGTTGGAGGTTCACCCGCCTCATGATGGCTTTCACAGCAACCAAATGCTCCCAAAAGTTCTTGACTGCCCAAAATAAGTCCCATGTCACTGATAGAGACAGATGCCAAAATGCACTCTCCTAAATGCACCCTGGTCAGCATGCCTACGTGTGCACAAAGTAAACATTGTGAATTCATTCATGAATAATAGCGCTTTTGTAAGGCGAAATTAACGAGAACATGTATTTTGCCAAGCACTAGATGAGGCGCTACTAAAGGATCCCATTAAGCAGCCACTTATAGAATCAACATGCAATGACACACCTTTACAGTACATGCTAAAGACATGCTGTGATATCATATGTTATTTATAATGCCCCTCCTTGAATATGTACAACTGCAAGAGAGAGTGGTAGATTAATTACAAGAGGCACCCAACTAATGCCTTTCGACTCGAAAGGTTTATTTGTGTATCAAATGTTGTTGTTGTTAGTCGACACTACAGAGTCCCCCACTCAGAGCTGTGAGCCTCTTTATAGGAAAGTCCAGGCAGCTTTACTTACATACAGTCCATCAGAGCTTGTTACTCTTGCAGTAAATACATGAAAGAACTTATCTACACATTATAACAATAGTATTAGTGGAGAATCATCCTAAATACTACATATAAGAAATAGTGCCCTGGACTTTACGTGCATCTGAGGGTCATTACAATATAGTCCAATCCTGAAAACACATTATGTGCTGCTCAGTAAAATTAAAAACTCTCATATTAGATATCTGTCCATCCACACATCTGGCAGTGGGCTGGGGATGTGCTACTCCAAACCACAGCTGCTGGGTTGGGGGCAGGGTCCACAACTCAGGGGTATACCCTGCGCTACCAACCTGACAGCTTATCAGGCAGCCCCGTCTGGCAGCCCCCTCTCCCCCACACCCTTACCTTTCGTACATCACTCACCAATGAATTGTCCTATCCAGCGGTCATACCTCATCTCCACCTCTCCTCCCGCAGCTGCTGGGAGATTGGAACGGGGGCCTCACATGGCTCTCCAACCACCCCTTGTGCTACCAGAGCACAGGCCCCCTCACAGAAGCAGACAGCACAGGCCAAGCAGCCTGACCTCACACCACCCTGCCACCTGATCCCCCACCAGGGGTCCAACCTTGCATAGTTGGAGCCACCCATCAGTCAAGATAGAAAGCCACACTCCAGTGGAGTCTGAAGAGCACCCAGTGGCCACACTCACCACTTCAGCCCATGCCCCCAACCCACACAGCAGTCTGCCACAGTCTCCTGAGCGGTCAGTCACAAACATGATGCACCAACATTGCACCAGCATTCACAATGCAACACACCCCAAGTCCCAGCAATCACTTAGGAAAACAGCTCACCAAAGTGTAGCAAACTGCACTTCTGTGTGACATTTAGAGAAAGCTTTCATAGTCCGTCCAAACTCACACGGTTATCATGAGTTAGTGTGTGTTAGTACATAGGCTCCCCCTACTCGGGAGGAAAGCTCAGGGGAAACGCGCTCACCTTGTAAGCAAGACGACGCAGAGCAACACAGGTCCGATCCCTGGGTCTGCGTTTATAAACCGTCATAAATAACCTATCATATCATACTCCAACCTCATTCCTGTGTCATTGCTCTCTCCTTCCCACCACCCACACCCTTTCTCATCTAACACTCCAGCTCTGTTGAATTGGGCCCTCACACATCTTCAGCTGGGCCAGAGGACACTGAATAGGATTCTTCCTGGGCATAAAGACACTCACTGGTGGAGTCAAATCCTGTTTATTTGGTTTACTCAAACCAGAAGTTGACGGCTGAATTTTTCTGGTAGAGGGGTGCAGTGGAGCACGCATCATTTATTGTGGCTGGAGGCCCTACTAAGAGCGGCCTGCTGTGCTGCAGAGAGAGTGACTAACCCATAGTCGGCAGGTGAGGTGCTCTAATAAAATTCAATTAATTACTCACTGAACGGAACCTAACTATTTTCGTGACGGTCACATTTGCATTCTTTCCACCCTGCTGTGCTGCCTCTCCTCTTACTCATTCTTCTGCCATCCTGTCCCTCTGCTCATCCTGCTCCCCTTTTTCCTCATTGTACATGGGCGCCCTTCTAAATCTTCCCTCATGCTGCATCCTCTGACTCCCTACTCCTTCTGGCTCTCCAAATCCTTTCCACTTCTTCCCCCCTTCCTTCAAGCCATAGGTGTCTCTGTGCCCTTCCCACTCTTTACTCCTGCTCCCTCCTCTGCTGTCTGACTACTCTTACTCCCTCCTCTGCTCCTTGTCTTACTTCTTCTAAGCCTGCTTGCCTCCTTACTCTTATACCATCCCTTTCCCCTGATTCTTTACTCTTCCCCCGACCTTCAAACTCCAACCATACCTGTGCTCTCCTTTCCCTTCGCTCTTATGCCTTCTTCTTGTGCCTTACTCCTCCCCTCCTGTTTCCACTATCCTGTGCCTCCCTCAGCCATCCCCATCCTGTTGATTCCCATCCTCGCCATTTCGCTCTTCTCCTTCCCACCTGTCCCTTTCCCTTTCAGCCTGCCTCTTTTCTTCTCCTCTTCGACCCTCTGGGTTGTGGGCCATAGTATTTCCCAAGCACAATTAACTGAATAAAGAGCTATCCAGATGTTCACATCGACTGGCCATATCGTGCAATCAGGGTGCCCGCCACTGTTTCTCTGTCCAACCCCCTGCTGCTTGGCAGCACAGCAGCACGTCTGTGCCTAGTTCCTCCACAAGCCCCCTCACAGAGACGCGGTGCATGTCATAAGATACATGATCATGGTCATGAACCTGCCTCAGAGTGGAATCTGTTTCTTATTGTCATAGGCAGATATTCTCACAGGGCTAATGTGAGGGCGTTGCGCTGAAATGTGGTCACCTGAATATTGTTGATGGGTGCCTTTTTGTTGATGATGTAGACTGTCATAAAGTGGACAGAGATCATTTGAACATTTCAGTCAATCACATGTGCAGGTATAATAATTTTTATTTGGGGTATTGTTAAACCTATGGGCAAAAATAATAAAAAGGCTGAAAATCCTGTAAGCTTAATGGTCAGCGTAGCTTTTCCAAAAGGCCAGTATTCTTCCCTGGGCTATGGTCCCATCCAAGTGTTTAAACATGTAGCCTTTGAGTGTAAGCAAAGTGTCTCCAAGCAACAGAAATGTCTCTGTCATTCTCCAAGTCTGAGTCTTAGCTCCTTCCCAGTTGCTTGACATGACACAGGCAGACATTTCTTAAAATGATAGAATTAAAAGCGTGGCCGAAATGAAAATGCAAAGAAACTCAATCTAACAAACAGGAAGGCCTGTCGTTCTCAACTTTGCAGACATATGTTGCTAAGAAATCCCCTATTGGATTTTTGCGGTCTCCTCTTCACTCATAATCCGTGAGTTTAAGTGTTGTTCTTAGTCTGCCTGTTTTCTTAGTTGGATCATTTGTAGCAGGCATACGGTGGACAGACCGCCTCCTAGGGTGGCAGGTCCAGGGTTGTACTTGACAGTTGGTTCTGCACATGATTCTAGAACTGAGCCAGATTTCCTCAAATGTACAACTCAAGCAAACAGGAGGGCCCCTTACAGTTTCCACAGGCTTTTCTGTTGGCCTAGTGCCCGCTCCCTGTCTCAGGGTCCTGACTACTTCCCACAAACCCAGTATTACCCTCCTCCACAACATCTTGCCACCTGCTCACACCTGGGGAAAACATTCCTATACCTCTCTCTTCCTCTCACCTCGTGTTTTCCCTGCACTTCTAGGCGCATCACCACATGCTCCTCCCTCTAGCCCTGTCAGGCTCCCCCCGTTTGTACTCAGGATTCTAATCTCTCTCTTCACTACCTTCTTTCACCTTAGTCTTCTCGGGCTTGATTCGGCCCTTTCCCAACCTTCCCATCTCCCTTGATGTTTACTTCAACAACCTGTCTCTCCTTATTTTCCACTCAATGAACCTCTTTTCTGTCCTCTGAATGGTATTCCTCCTCTCCATCTTCACTCCATACCCCCTCGGTGACAGTCCCCTGCCTAAGCAATCTCCAGTGTATGACTATCACGTCGTTGTAATGCTACTTTCAGCCTATCGCATGCCCACATAAAAGCCCAACTGTTGCCTTTGCCAATGCTATTTTAAACTGTTACCACTTTGCACGGATGAATATCCTGCAGCTCCTGCTCTCTCTTCTTGAACAATTGCAGTTTAGAGTAAGAAACGTGTATGGTCTGGCACAGAAATATACATTTTGACAACAAACTGCAGCTTTCAATGGACTCGCAGCACTACACCCAACCAAAGCTTCTACTCATTTATTGACTTCAGACCAGTGAAAGGCTGAGTTGACCATGCCGGGATTCCAACATGTACCTGCAGATCACAAGCATATCACACTCAGATTGCAGCAGTGAGCGCTCAACCCATTGATCTATCTTATGGCTTACGTTTATGTCTTCGTTGCATTTCTAGGAGTTTCTGTAGATGATTAGCCAACCCTGTTCCCAAAAGCCTATTCGCCAACAGCCTTCAGGAAGAAACTAGGGGTGGATTTCAATAGCCTTCCCAGGAACTGTGGGAAGGCAAGTTTTAAAACGTATTTATACAATTGGTAGATAGCTGCCACAAATCTGGTATTTCTACAGCTCATCACATTGGATGGAAGAGGACTTTGCGGCACTGTTTCACTGAACCAAGCCCTCATGCACATTTATATGATGGAGTAGGAGGTGTTGTACGAATAATGTTGCCCCCCAACACCTTGCATAATAATCTTAAAGTAAGGTTGTTGGACTGACTAAATACTACTTTAGCAAGGCGCTCCAGGGGACTGCAGAGGGAAAGCTGCAAGTTTGTCAACAACTTGAAAATACATTGCAATTCTCTCCCAATCACCCTTGTGCTTCTCCCATACCACCTACCCACTCACACTGGAGAGAGATATTTTTAAATGCGGATATATTGGGAATTTATCTTAAAAGGTGAAACTTCCCTTCATATAATCATTCGCGTAATGAGTTTATGACATCACTACATGAATGGAAGTACTGGTGTTTCTGCAGGAGGTGGGGTATTGGGGTAAATTTGGGCGGAGTAGGAAAGGTTGCTTTGTAGCAATACTAATGAGTGCAGATATGAGAAGATAGGGCTCTCTGTGGTGTATACATTTTATAAATGTCATGCCACAGTAAGCAATTGCATTCAGTCATTGATATGCGAGAAATTGTCACTCTAATGCGCCGACTCTTTAGCTTGTTAAATGAAAATAAATAATCCTTTACTCAGTTCGGTGAGTCAAACCAAATTTATTGCGAAAGCAGCCGACGATGTAAGAGCGGCTTAACATGGCCAGGAATAATCATTTTTTGAAGAAGAAAGCTCAATCAAACTAAGATAGATATAATGGTCATATATTACAAAAGAGATTTGACATATAACAATTGTCTGGATAATTAAAATGGAACAAGAAAATTAAGCAGAAGCAGTCAAATTGAAAGGACCAAAACTATTCCTTTTTTTCTCCTGAGGAACCATTGCAATTGGCAATGGGGAAACACGCGTCAAGAAGTTGAATAAAATTGTACTTTGGAAAGAAGTTGGATGAAATTGTACTAAGGAAATTGAAGTTTAAGTTAAATTCTGACCAGTGTGACAATGACACTGAGGCAAGTCAGAGAAGCAGAATAAAATTGAACTTTGGAAAGAAACTGAATGAAATTGTACTTTGGAAATTGACGTTAAAGCTAAATTCTGACCAGTGTGACAATAACACTGAGGCAAGTCATTCAATCTGAGAGAAGTTAAATATAATTGTACTTTAGAAATTAGAATCTGAAGTCAAATCCTGACCAGTGTGAAAATAACACTTAGGCAATAAATTTGGTTTGACTCACCGAACTGAGTAAAGGATTATTTATTTTCATTTAACAAGCTAAAGAGTCGGTGCATTAGAGTGACAATTTCTCGCATATCAATTACTGAATGCAATTAACTTGTGAAGTAGCCACACAAATTTATGCGTGGCACCCATGCCGACGACTTCATATTCTCCTTTAAGTAAAAACCGATCATTTCAACTCAATAATTGATGTCGCCAAGGTAGAGCTTATTTTTGGTTCCAAAATACAATTTTCTAACCACAGTAAGCAATGGCTATGTGTTTATGTTCTCTTAGAAACCTGGGCAGAACACTGGATTGTTATCTTTTATTTAATGGAAGCTTGATTAATCCATTGGGTTTATCTTTTTTCAGCTCGTGTGCATCATGGCAAATAGAAGGAAATTGTCTGGGTCACAGTATAGTAAATTCAGAAGAAAAAGGGAAAAAGCAAAAGCAAAACAGGAAGAGTCTTTTCATAAGTATTTTCAAGGCAATCCACTGCTAGATCGAGATGAAGATTGTTCAAAGGATCCTCCTGAAACTGAAGTTGAGATGGCAGAAGCAGCAGAATTGGAAGTGCAAACTCTCAATGTAGAAAATGAACCGAATAAAGAATTGCAGGTTCAAGATTTGAGAAGATGTGAAAGTGCTGATGCCTCCATCAGCGTGAGCTATAGTGATCCTGCTACCTGGGACACATTTCCCTCCAAAAGCAGTGATCATGTCCGACAAATCCTGGTAGAACATGGGCCTGAACAGGTTATGCCGTTTCTTTTCCCTAAAGATAGAAACAAAAGAAAGTTTTCCTCAAATGTTTACAAACGGAGGCTTCCCAATGGAAATGCTGTGCAGCGTCATTGGCTCCAGTATTCCATATCAAAGGACGCTGTGTTTTGTTTCTGTTGTAAGCTGTTTAGCAGTAATCCAGCCAATGCCTCATCTCTTGCTAATAAAGGGTCAAGGGACTCGAAAAACATGTCTGCAGTTCTAGCAGCGCATGAAGAAGGTAACACGCATTTAGAAAATATTCAAAAGTGGCAGTAACTGTCACTGCGAATGAAAAAGAAGAAAACAATTGATGAAGAAAATGTGCACCTCATTAAGCAAGAAGAGAAGTATTGGCAGCAAATCTTAGAATGACTGATTGCTTTAGTAAGAGTTCTCGGTATGCAAAATCTGTCCTTTCGTGGAACACATGAAAAACTGCATACATTTGGTAATGGAAACTTCCTGAAATTTGTTGAATATCTAGCTTTGTTTGACCCACTGATGAATGAGCATCTTCGTAAAATAACAGACGAAAAGACACACATTCACTACCTGGGGAAAGATATACAAAATGAACTGATTCAGCTCTTAACAACAACTATTGAAGAGGAAATCCTGGCCTCAGTTCAGGATGCCAAGTACTTTTCAATCATTCTAGATTGCATACCAGACGTCAGTGTCATGCCCGCGCCGCAGGGGCGCACACATTGGCAACCATCATGGACCACTTGGTACTCATTTATCCTCCTAATCCTCTTCGAACAACTCCTATTCACGGCTTGGTCTTTTATTTCCATTTGCTCAACTTTGGTTCTTTCTTGTTTTATTAAATTAACTACATTTCCCATAATGCACCTGGCTACAGTCCTCAATTCCTGGCTATTCTCATTCCTCGTTATTGGGACCACAATCCCCAGAAGCCCTAGTGGCCAGTGCTGCTTCCACCTGCTCAGGACCAGAGAGGGAGGAGGCAGATTGTCTTCAGGTGTGCTGCTCCAGGTGCTGTCAATTAGCCTGCTTCAGAACACAGCAGGGCTGTATATAAGCAGCTGCCTGCAGGAGCACAGTGTCTTGCATCTTGAGATCTCCCCGCTCCTGTTTGCCTTGACCCTTTACTTTGTATGCTGTTCCTGTATTATCCTGTTTTGATCCAGTGCCCTTTCCGGGCTCCCTGCCTTGCAGCTGATCACGCTCTGCTGCCTTCTACCTACAGCCCTTGTCCTCTGGGCTTCCTGCCTTGCAGCCTATTACAGTCCTCTGCAGCCCTCTACGGTCAGCGGCCCTGCTCCTCTGGGCTCACTCCTTGCTGCCCTGCTCTTCTGGGCTCCTTGCCTTGCAGCCTGCCTCACTCCGGCTGCCTACAGTCCTTGGCCTCTGGGCTCCTTGCCCTGCAGCCTGCCTCACTCCGGCTGCCTACAGTCCTTGTCCTCTGGGCTCCCTGCCCTGCAGCCTGCCTCAGTCCGGCTGCCTACGGTCCTTGTCCTCTGGGCTCCCTGCCCTGCAGCCTGCCTCACTCCGGCTGCCTACAGCCCTCATCCTCTGGGCTCCCTGCCCTGCATCCTGCCTCACTCCGGCTGCCTACCGCCCTTGTCCTCTGGGCTCCCTACCTTGCAGCTTGCAACCCTCTGCTGTCTCCAAGCCCTTGTCCTCTGGGCTCTTTACCTTGCAGCCTGCACCTCTTCGCTGCCTACAGCCCGTGTCCTCTGGGCTCCTTCCTTGCAGCCTGTCTCCCTCTGCTGCCTACAGCCCTTGTCCTCTGGGATCCCTGCCTTGCGGCTTGCTACACTCCTCTGCCTTACAGCCTGTTTTACACTTAGCTGCCTACAGCCCTGCTCCTCTGGGCTCCCTACCTTGCAGCCCTATTCTTTTGGGCTCTCTGTCTGTCGCCTACTACTAATCTCTCTCTGTCCTGTTCTTCTAGACTTCCTGCCTTGCAGCCTACTACAGTCCTTCGCAGTCCACTATAGTTTGCCTGCACCTGGTGCCACTCTTGACTACAGACCTGCTTCCTACTTTGCAGCCCTTCTGTTTTCCTGACTGCTGCTCCCTTCTTCTCTTCCTTGAGTCCTCTGTACTCCACCTTAGGTTATCTACTTCAGTCTAACTGCCTTTCCTTCATTTCCTTCTGCTAGATTGCTCATTGACTTCCTTTTCGCTGGATATTTCTGTTCTTGTCTTCTCATGTGTCTTATGTAATCCCTTTGTACAGAGCTTGCCTGTTGGTTTCCGGCAGGCAACCTCTGCCCCTTCCCTTGTCGCGTTTTCAGTGTTACAGACACCCACTGCTGTTGTTCCCAGCCATGAGCATACAGCGTGGGCCTCTGTTATAGCAATCTGTGCAGAAGGCTGGAGTTTCCTAAGGTTCGTGGAACACTCTTTCCCATTTCAGCATACACCCCAAGAGGGAATCCAGTTTGTTTGTACCTTTGTATCTTTTGCCCCTTTTGGCTCACAGCTACAGTTTCCTACTCTTCTTTCTTGTTCAACTTCCTGCTGTGTGTGCTTATCTGCTACCTTACTTCAGCACAGCCACCCAACACCTACCTGGGTACCCTGTGCCACTCTTGACAGAGTGCCATTCCTGACAGAATGCAAGACCCAAAAGATTCTTGTTCCATAGGCAGGAAAGGCACACACAGACCAAAGACGCTTTCTTTTCGGTTCAAGAAACCTCTACAAAAATCTAAAGTTTTCGTAAGGACAGCAAACAAAAACCCTAGTTTAAAAGACAGACTCGCCCTAGTAAACAAAGGTTTACAAGCACAGTACTACACTCACTGGCTCTCTGACCCTTCTATGTATAACTACTATGACATTTGAACTATGATCGACAGTCTCTATCTGTAGAAGAACTACAGCAAGATAACGAATTCTTGCAGATTTTGTTAGCCCAACCAGTGGAAAACACTCATGCACTTTCGGGCATTACTTTTGACACAGCTTCAACCAAAGATGTTGCACTCATTGTGGCAAACTCTCAACCAGAGTACGTTATTGCCAAAGTGACATC
This sequence comes from Ambystoma mexicanum, assembly GCF_040938575.1. Classification (NCBI taxonomy): domain Eukaryota; kingdom Metazoa; phylum Chordata; class Amphibia; order Caudata; family Ambystomatidae; genus Ambystoma; species Ambystoma mexicanum. Next base: position 1,305,954,792 of record NC_090922.1, read on the forward strand.
CTCAAGATCAGCTTGCCAAGCTACACAACCTCCCCAGACTACTGATACCACTCATTTAACAGGACAAGACATTCAGTATCCTGAAGTTAGAGCAGCTAGTCCTAGGTACAAAGGACCAATACTGACCATCGGTTGTCTTAATGCTTCCCCTGTAACTACTAACCACGATAACTCCAAGGTCAGTCTTCAGATGGTAACATCTGGCTTTTCTGCTACACCAGATTCCGAAGTTGTAGAACTGGCTAATGGAACATACCAGTTTCAAGAACAGCTCTTGCGCCTTAAAAGACAAACCCAAGACCTCTATGATGAATTTGTCTATCTGCATTTTAAGAATCTAGCAAAGGGACACAATTTACCAGACCATCTGACACTATGTCCAACACCCGACATTCTGTCTTTAGAGTTTAACAGATTAAGGCCTGTACTGGTAACACAGAAAAGGATACAGACTTATACAGAGCAGATGGAAGACCTGAACTTGGCATATACATACCAGTTAAAGCTTGACACCGCTCATTCACTTACTAGCCACAGTAACTCAGGCTGTCGTTCAGATAGTGAAGAATGGACTCCTCCAGTGGGCCAGATCGCTCACATGGCCATTACACCAAATATCAAGTGTAATCATCTGACTGGAGATTCCGCTGAGTCAAAGGATTGTTCCGTTCTTGCCCTTGATGTCGGTCCTTTACTCCCACTTACAGCCTCTACTGAAGTGACCAGATCAGAGATGTACTCTGTTTCTATGAACATTGGTACTCCTGACCATGAGTCAGATCCTGAAGCATACCCAGTACCTGTCTGGAATCCAACGTTGCCTACTGTCAATACCCCAGATCCATGTTTCAACTTGGGCACACAAGACTTTGCAGGCCAGCCTTCAGAAAGCTTACCCTTTCCTGGTCCTACATCCACCATGCTACTTGTTACAAGATCTGCAAGCCCAATCTCTGCTGCTCCCCCTGCTAGTACTCCTGAATCTGCTACTGATGCCGCATCTCAAATCACTCCTACTGCAGTCGAAGCACCCCCTTCCTCTCTGCCTGCAAGGACAGTACCTGTTGCAAAGCCAGTTACATATACATACAGCCATTGCCTTTATTATTTTGTCATTAGCTTAACGCAGCAATGCAAAAACCACAAGAAGCAAGAGATCCTGAGTATGCTTGCAGATGCTCGTACAAGCAATTAACCATATGGAGCTGCAGGAGCACTTATGGGACCTGACAGAGCCAGTGTGACTAACATATGGGAAGTGTAGTATAGTACAAAACATATGAGCCATATTATGGCCTAGGAATATCACTGTGGACCACACACTCTCAGCAAAGAGCTGAGCTGCTTGAATTCAGCCTCAACAGGAGAAGCAAACGTATGGGACAGGGCCCGTAGCCAAGGTCACCAGTCACGAGTAACATTCCATTCCCTGAACAACAGTAAAACCAGCCACAGTAAATACGAATAATTTAGAATGATTCAGAGGTACAAGAAGCCCAAAACACAGTCTCTGAACATGTGGTTCAACCGACTCGTATGATGAACCGAAACAGACGATGGGAAGAGGGATGCTCTCACGCCGCCAGACAAAGAAGCTTGCAACAAGGTTGTTAAAGTGGAGACAAGTGTTGCGTGATATGGATGGGCACTCTCATAGTCTTTGGTGGTACACACAAGTTACAATGCAGACACATAATTGTTTGTATTACCTTGAAAAGGTACATCGAGAGCTGAGAATCATTTCAGATCCCAGGCCTGGGGCCGTCAGCTCTAGATAACTACAGTTCAGTATCCTAGGGGCGGGTAGTAACGGGCAAGAACAAATGGTAAGACCCTCCCACTGCAACTTTGTCGAATTAGTTACTTTCTGGGATGGGCCAGGCCAGACACCTGACATGCAAGAGCCAGTGAATTAACATGCATAGCATCCGTTATAGGTGGACTACCACTCAGCGGCCAATCCAAATGTTTGATAGGTTTGCTGGAGAAGGGGCAAAGTTGTATCGTCACTCTGATGTCACAATGGCTTAAAACTGGCCTGCGAGCCAGGAGATGCTGAGAAGTTCCAGGAGAGTCTTCGATCCTTGTACTGATCACTGTTGGTTTTGGCTGTAATAAACCACAGTTTGAACTTGCTTTCTGTACATGCGCTCCTTTTGGGGGAAGGTGTTGGGCCTTCCATGAGTACTTAGTCCGCAAACTCCTAGTAGCCCTCGCAAGGCATAAATTAGTTTTCAAAAATTGATTAGCAGAATTTGCCAATTAAAATATTTTTGATTAGCAAATAAACGTATTTGATTAGCAATTTTGTACTCCTATTTTAAATGTCACCCAAAGTTAGTTTTACCCCAAGACAAACAATTAGCAAGAATACAGAGTTTCTATGTACCTCTCAAGTACAATGAGTGTCTGTAAAATGTAAAGGTTCACTGCATGAATGGACCACATAAATAGATCTGATTTTAAAAAAGCTCTGACGTTTTTTTTTTCAGTTCAAGGCTCTGTGCAGCTGGGTCATGCAGCAGTCAGCGGTGCATAGTGCAGTGTCCATCAAATTGTCAACAAGACATCAATACAGATGCAATTGTGAGTGTGTCATTTTTATTTTATTATCAAGTTTCATTTAGCTAGTGTTCTGGCATATAACAGTCACAAGTAACTCCCCAAGATGAAGATAGCAGCTACAAGGAGTTTGTGACACATTGGGGACATTAGTTATCTTATTCTGCAGAACCAAATGTCCAGTTGCCAGCCTCTTGTTCTGCCCAGGTTAGTGAGGCCATGGTGCAGCACCTACCAGATACTAGTGCCATAAAGTCTCATGCATCTGCGAGACAAATGGGCCCAGCAAGTTAACATGTAATCATCCATTTGTGGTCTGGCTTATTGCAAGTCAGCAAAAAGTGAGATGATTTAAAAGATCAAAATAAATAATCTAAAGAGGGAGTGCCATCAAACACCTAAAAGCCAATAGAAAAATCATCAGGGTGCCCAAGAGGTTGGAAATCTCTTCTCTAAACCTATGGCACACAGGCACCACATTTTGTGACTACATGGCATTGTGGGAAGTATTGAGTTGCAAGTTAGCAGCAGATTGTGCAATGTAATGCCCATCAGGCCACCAACACTGCCGAAGGATAAATAATGCACATTACTGTTCTTCCCAGCACACTGGTGTGGCTGGGTTGGGTCAAATGATTTGCCCAGGATCACACAGTTTGGTTAAGCAGTAAGCCAGAATTTGCCAGCAATTCAAGCAACTTGCCACATACCTTCCAAGTTCTAATTAATAGAACACATATTTGTTTTGTTTCAAGAACTACAAAATGGTTGTTTATCTGCAAAGAACACAAATCACTCGAAGCAACCACCTTTGGGGGAGTATTTGCAACACCCTGAATACAGCGCGGCCACCTACACCAATAACACATCCTGCTTGCAGAAGGCCTTTGAATAGTCTACAATTAAAAAGATATTTTTAGAATAAAAAGTTGGGCTAGGCTTTGCTTACCTCTCAGGCCCGTTGTTATCAAGTCAGAGTGGGTTGGGCCTTTCTGCCTAATCTTCTTCTACACTGCAGACCAATTCCTACAAAATAGGCAAAAAGCAACTCATTACCCACAACAATGCACACTCACTCTGGGGGGGGGGGGGGACTCGAGAATCAAACCGGCCCCTCAGCACCCGCTATGGAGTGAAAATAATATTTCTCCCACCCGAACGGGTGGGAGAAATAAATGCTAGCTCAGCCACTTGCTAACAGTACACCCAGCCCAGCAATCTGGAACAGCGTTGGGGCCTTTAGCCTTTACAAACTAAAGAGGACTCGAGCCTCCGGGAGGAGGGGGGGCCCAGCAAATGCCCCCATCTTTCCAGTCCGCAAAGCACAGCAATAAAAGTCACAATTTTCGTTCTGGGGCTTTTAATATGCGCTTTGCAGTGCTCACATTGAAGTTATGGCCAGTGTAAAGCTTCCTACTGGCTCTGGCTGCCTGCCTCGTAATACATTCGGCAGCTAACCTCCATGCACCATTGCAGGCTCGGACTGGCCTATAGGGCAATAGACCCATGGCTTAACCAAAAACGCAAAATGCTTGTGTGGGCCCATTTTCTGGGTCAAAGTGGGCCACCTTTTTTTGCCAATGTGGGCCAGTTTGATGAGTACTGGACTATATTGTGGCTAATAGCTTTGACCAGTGTTGCTGAATACATATTCTCTAAAATGTACAATTTGCATCGCACTGGATCAGAAACCTCCCCTTGGGTTATTCAAACAGCATCACAAAAGGAATGAATTCCCATTTGCAACAGTGGAACACTTTTTCGTTGGTGCCCGAGACAATTATTGTATGTCCCAGTCTGACCCTGCGCCACTTTCAACCCTCAGCAGTGACGGGCTGGGAGGCACACATCTTGAGCCGGGCCTGTTGCTGCTTGCAGAAGCCTTTTTTAAAGGCCTTCTGTGAGCAGGCTGCGTGATTACTGTGAGTGTTGGGTATTAGAGAGTGGCTGGCAATAATATATCTCCTGCCCAAATGGGCGGGAGAAATATTATTCTCAGCGACGTGCCAACACCAGCACCCGCAGTAATAACGTAGCCTGCTCACAGAAGACCTTTTGAAAGGCCTTCTGCAAGCTGTGTGGGCCTGTTTTTTGGGTCAAATTAGTGACCCACCTTTTTTGCCAATGTGGGCCAGTTTGAAGAGTTACTCAACTGGACTATTATAGTTTTGAACAATGTTGCTGAATAAATATTTTCTAAAATGTACAATTTGCACATCAGAAACCTTCCCCTTGGGTTATTCAAACAGCGTCACAAAAGGAATTAATTACCATTTGCAACTGTGGAGCACTTTTTAGTTGGTGCCCGAGTCAATTATTGTATGCCCCAGTCTGACCCTGCACCGCTTTCCACCCTCAGCAAGCAGGGGTCGGGTGGGGGGCACACATCTTCAGCCGGGCCTGTTGCTGGGTCCTGTTGCTGGGTGTTAGAGAGTGGCTGGCAATAATATTTCTCCCGCCCGAAAAGGCGGGATAAATAATGTTGTCAGCCACTTGGTAAAATCAGCACCCCCAGTATAATGCAGCCTGCTCGTAGAAGGCTTTAAATATTCTTTCATGAAATAATGTTGTCAGCCACTTTCTAAAACCAGCACCCGCAGTAATAATGCAGCCGGCTCGTAAAAACCTTCTGCGAGCAGGCTGCGTTATTACAGAGGGTGCTGGTGTTAGCAAGTGGCTGACAATAATATTTCTCCCGTCCGTTCGGGCGGGAGAAATATTATTGTCAGCCACTTGCTAAAACCAGCACCCGCAGTAATAATGCAGCCGGCTCGTAGAAGGCTTTAAATATTCTTTCATTAGATGAAAGAATATTTAAAGCCTTCTACGAGCATAAAACATTAATGCAAAATGGGCCCGGCTCCCCCACCCAAACTTCCCCTAAGCACTCCTTACCTCAGAAAACGCCAGAGCCAGTGTGAGAGGGGGACTGAGATCCTCCTCTCACGCGATGACGTTGGCATCCGGGCTGGGCTCATAACATTGATACAATGTTATGAGCCCAGCCCCGGGTGCTTCTACCTCACCTGCAGTGCACGCTGTGCACAGCCTCACTCAGGCAGAGTAGAGGCAGAGTTTAGGCAGAATCTTTTGTTTTGCTGTATATTTAATGAATCATATTGCAGTTTATGCAACATGATTCATTAAATATACAGCAAAACAGCGGTATTGTATCGCAAATTGCGATGCGATACCGCTTATATTATGCCTTGCCACGACCTCACCTGGGAGTTTGTCCCAATACAAGGAAACAAGAGATTTATCTCCCCTGACTTTTCCAAATCTACACAAGATAAAAGAAAAAGATTCTTGTACCTAAGACCGTCACTTAAAAAACTGGATATTAAATAAGGGTTGTTCAAACCGGCAAGAATGCCGATTACTCCACCAGGAGGCATTACGAAACAATATTTGATTTATAAGATTTTGTGCAATCCCTTCAATCTTCGGATATGGACACCTTGCCATGCGTATCAACCTCCAAAGATCATAACTATTGCTATCAACCTCACCAACGAAACCACAATCTACAGGTTCGGCAAATACTCAAATCCGGTAAACTCTACTACTCTAAGAATAGATCTGAACTTAACTTGTCTGCCAATATGTTCGTCAACCCGGAAAAACAAAGGGATAAATCCAGGTCCCTGATTAAACACACTGGATTAGAAGTCGCTCAAACTTCATGAAGGTGTAATTCCTTCCTTCACTCCTCCTGGTATGTTATTGCCCAGATGTTGTTCTTGTTCTTATCTACTTATTACTAATTTGCCCAATTTTGCCATACATATATATTTTATATTTATCTCTGTCCGCCTCATTAATGCAATGTGTGCTGTCTTGCTACCTCCTACGGCAGCTCGTAACGGATTCCTGTTTGGTTTGCATTAAAAATTCAGGATCACTAATTTCTTTATGTTCTCTTATTCGATTGTTACCATTATTAGAACTGAATATTCGTATGCTCTGGCTGTTCCTTCTCCTTATGTGTTTTCCTTACCCTCCTCTCATCTGTCTAATATCAAACATATCGTTATATCTGAGGAGCTAACTACCAATGTATACATACTGACTCCAATCGGTACTACTTCTTCTTTTTTTCTATTTCATTTTATCATTGTTCTTTTCAAGTCCCTTTTTAATATCACTACATAACTCCTTATAGCTATGAGTATTAAAGTCTTATCTTGGAATGTTAAAGGGCTTAACAACCCTATTACAAGACAATGAATCCTTAGCCATCTAGGGAAAAGTAATCCTGATACCGCATGTATTCAGGAAACACACCTAGATTCGGTAGGAGAAAATAATAAAATGATTAAACTTTGGGTCAAGCATGCCTTTTTTGCACCTGCAGCTGACAAGAAGGGTGGAGTTAGTATCCTTATACATAAAGAATCTTCCTTTCAGTTAATTCACGAGCAACATGATTCTTCTGGATGATGGTCTATTATTGATTCAATTATCAACAAGGTAGTGGTCACAATTCTTAACATACAGCCCCAATTCTCCTGATCCACTTTTTGCGGAATCATTTAAAACACGCTATTTTTAGCAAAAATTCTGATTGTCTCATTATTTGCAGAGATTGCAATCAAATTTGTGATTTTACCCTAGACCGTAAATCTAAATCCAATTTTATCAATTCGAAATCACACAAACAGTTCCTTCATTTTATAGAAAACCTTGCCCTTGTTGCTATTTGGCGCTTCTGCCATCCTGAGGCAAAAGCACATACTTTTTCTACTGCACACAATTCATTTTCTAGAATAGAGCATATATTTATTAACTCCCCTCTTGCTCCCAACATTCTTCATTCCAAAATTGGCCCCATTATTATTTCTGATCATGCCCCTGTTCTTAACTGTCCTTGAGTGGGACCCCTTACATCTCCATTCAACCAAATGGAAATGTAACCACTTTTTATTGAATGACCCAGAGTTTATCCAACAAATGAATACCTTTATTACTGAATTCTTTATCTTTAATAATCTCCCTGATACATCTATACATAACAATTGGGATGCATTTCCAGCCATGCTGCATGGATTAATTATACGATATACATTTTTCAAGAAAAAACTAAATGAAAAGTTCTCCCAAGAGCTAATTTGCTCCATTAAGTCATTAGAACAGGCGTACTTCAATAATCCCACAGATGTCGCCTTCAAATCACTCCTTGCAAAGCGTATCGAATTCAACAAATATAGCTCAAATAAAGCCTGTTCCTCTTTATTAAGATCCAAAGCTAAATTTGATGGCAGATACAACAAATCTGGCAAATTATTAGTCGCCTATCTAAAAAGGAAAAAGGAATAAAATATCATAACTTCAGTTGTTAGCCAACAAATTAGGAGAGTTTCTAATTCACAACAAATGAATGACACATTTTTTGAGTTTTACTCCCAACTTTACTCGGCAGATCAAACAATTCTTAACGATAATATTCTTAAATACCTCAGCTCTAATAAAAAGATCACCGAACATCCAATAGACCTTTCATTCCTTGATAACCCGATTTCATTGCAAGAAATACAAAAAGCTATTTTGGATCTTAAAATCGGTAAAGCCCCCTGACCAGATGGTTTTCCTATAGATTTTGATCGTTCTTTTTCATCCCTACTATCTCCTAAACTTGTCGAACTATACAATAATTTTCTTACCTCAGGCTCTAGCACGGATCTTTTGGCGAAGCACTTCTTATTTCATTTCTCAAACCAGACAAAGATCCCTCTTTGGTTAAAAATTACCATCCCATCACACTAATTAATTTGGACTCCAAACTCTTAGCCAAAATAATTGCCAACCGTCTAGATAGTATTATGTATGAACTAATTAATGTTAATCAAACAGGCTTCATTAAAGGAAGGTATGCCTCACCCAATACAAGAATTATTTTCAACACTCCTATACACACGCACGATTCTACTGACCCTCTTTTCCTCTTTGCTCTAGATCCCGAAAAAGCCTTTGATAGATTCTCTTGGCTATATCTTTTTCAATCCTTTTTATGGCACAGACTCAGCCCTACCTTAATAAGAGTAGTGTATCTTCTATACTCTTCTCCTTCAACCAGAATTTTTATTAATAACACATTTACTAAAGCTTTTCCCATCTAACAGGGCACTAGATACGGCTGTCCATTATGCCCACTCGTCTTTGCTTTAGCTTTAGAAACTTGACTCCAAAGTATCTCTGTCAATGATAGCATTAAAGGTATAACGATTAAAGATTTTACTGTTAAGTTCACTGCTTATGCAGATGATGTGCTTCTCTATTTATCAGATCCCAACTCTTTCCTCACAGCACTTATGTCTGCTATAGATCAATATGGATATGTCTCTGCATATAAATTGAACTATGACAAATCAGAAATCTTGCCCCTTACAAATTCATGTACATTAGCAAACACACCTCTTTTTGGTATGAAATAGTGTACTTCAACTGTTAAATACCTAGGGATCCTTATCACTAAAGACCTTGCGACCACCCTAAACCTAACCCAGAATATGATTACTGATAAAATGAACTCATCCATTAATCACTGGTATCCTTTGTTCCACTCCTGGTGGGGCAGACTAGACTCCATTAAAATGATTCTTGGGCCCATTATTTTCTATTATCTCTCTATGATACCAGTACTACTCCCAAATTCTTTCTTTAAAAAAGTAGACTAATTTCTAGTTCAATTCCTGTGGAAAGTTAAATCTGCCAAAATTGCTCTCAATAAGTTGAAATCCAGTAAAGATTTAATTGTAGTGAATTTTGCAGACTTTCTGAAAGACCAGAAATCCTTTTTATTATGACGAATTACCTTATGTTTCACTTCTTAACCCCAATTTATTGATACCCCCTCATGCATTATTCTGGAATCAAAACTCATTGCTCCTTTATCCTTTCCTCACTTTCTCAAAACATCCTCATGTCCCGGAATCAAAAAACTTCCCCTCCTATATTCCTTCAAACAAGTATGGAATTCCTTAATAATACCCAAGATATCTCCAGTGCATTCTTGTGGTTTAATAAAGCTTTTTCTCATAAACCCAAACATGATATCCTACATAAATGGTACTCAGCCGAAATGTTTCTAGTCTCACATTTATTTGAGAATAATGCACCCATACCTTTCCACGACCTCTGTACTTGCTTCAATTTAAATGAATCAGATTTTAAAACTTATTCCAGTTTCACTAAACATATTGCTAAAGCTATACCTCACTATACACATAAAATGTCCTCAACATATTTAGAACTAATTCTGTACTCTCACTCCACCAAAGCATCCAAATTCTATTCCATTCTCAATCACGCCACTAATACTACCATTAAACAGACCTTCCAGGATTTTGCGGCATGAAATGGCAAATTTTGCGGCATGAAATGGCAAATTTTGCGGCACAAACCTTTATTTATTGCGGCATTTTTGCGGGACATTTTGTATTAACTGGAGGGTGTAAGATTGCCACATTGCAGGAAATAGGTAGAGTACAAGGCTAGAAGAGAGCCAGGGTATCATTATTATGTGTCTTTTGTATTAATTTAATAGGAAGAGTCCCAGATGTCTCTGGCTTGGCAGAACAGTGTTTGATTTGGCTACATTTCTGGTTTAATGTTCATGCCTATTTAATAGTATTAACTAAATTGATCATTATCAATTGTAATGCTGAAAATATTCCCCTTCTATGTTCTCCAATCCCCCAAACACCCACAAACATCTCACCAACTCTCCATCATAACTTACATTCCTTAACCTCTCACTCTGTCATACAAATACTCACGTGCTATGTCACACTGTCAAGTCACAATCTGCACTGCCCAGCCCCTGCCACACTCCAAATCATACTCCCAACTCACACCTTACACTCTACAATTCCTCCCTCAATATACAGTCCTTCATTCTTTTGTGCTGCTTCTGCATCTTGCATCTTTTCTCCCATTCTATCACATTCTTCCCTCATCCTTTTTCCCAATCTGCAGCTCACTGCCTCTTTCTGGCCAACCGCTTCCTCTACTTTCTGTACCTCTGCTCGCTCTCAGATTTCTGGCCCACCGCATCACTGCTTCCTCTGCTCTCTTGTGCAGCACTTCCTCCTCTGACCCACTGCTCTTCCTCTGCTTTCTTGCCCATCACTTCACATCTCACCCATCACTCTCCCTCTCTCTCATAGTGTAACCATTTTTATTATTTTTTTTTAAATGTAGATTTTGTCCCAGTTCCTCAAATGAGGGGGCATTTAAAAAAAGAACGGAGGATATGCTATTTTTAGACAACCCATTTTTGGAAATGAGCAGGTCACCTTATTCTCAAAGGTGACCGGCGCATTTCCACAGGCTTAAGCTGTAGCGCAAATTGTGCGCTGGCAGCTGCCTTGAATGGTGTTCTGGGTTGTTTGACCGAAGTGTAATTATTTGCGGCGGAATTGACCGTAGTCAATTTTGCTGCAAATTGATTTGCACTTCAGCCAAACAACCCAAAATGTACCTTTCACCACCACCCGACCCCCTCCCCTACTTAACCGCTTGGTCGCTGCAGCTTCCCCTGCAACCCTGCGGTGCCAGATCCGTCCCTCTAACGCGGGTCGGATCCGTCCCTCTAACGCGGGTCGGATCCGACTCTGCAGGGTCCTTTTTTCGTTATTTTCCTTTTTTTTCTGTCCCCGCCTCCAATTTTGAGGAAAAAGGGGAAAACACTTCTGCAACCACCCTAGACCAAAAATACTAAACAAGGGGAGCGGGTGACACCCCCGCAACACATGTTCAGTATTTATAAAAATCGATCGAATAGTACTGCACGTAATTGGTCAAATTGTAACATTCGATAGATTTTTGTCATCAAAATGGGGAGTACTTTGAATAGAATCGCTCTCCCGACAGTGTTCTGCAAGCTCCCAGCGCCTTTCACAGGGACAGGCACTCTAGGTGCCTGCCGCTGTAAAATGTGACCCAAAAAATGCATTTTTATCCTGTTTGAGGAACAGAAATGCAAGCGACTCAGCAGCGGTTCATACCTTAAAAGAAATGCATGACAGGGTCAGGAAAGACCCTGTCATGCAGTGGCAGCCCCACATCCCGTGCGCGTAGGGTTGCCTACAATTTCTGCACATTTAAAAGTGCATCTTGCTTGGAAATGAGGGATGTGCTTTTAAATTGACAGAAACGCCACTTTATTTGATCAAGGAGGTGAAAAAGGCCATCTGAATGGGCGCGCATATAAAATGTGCCCATTCATGTGTCCCTTGTGGATTGGGCTGCAATTTTTGGGGCGCAAGTGATTTCATTTCTTGTGTAAATAAAAACAAAAAAAAAAAGTTGAGCACCTGGCACCCTGAGGATTCTTTTTTTCAAAACAGTAATTTTTGCAGATTACTTAAAAAAAAAAAAAAAAAATGTTTTTTTTAAAAGATGCTGTTTTTGCACAAAACGGCCATTTTTGCGGCATTTTGCGCAAAACGGCCGTTTTCGCGGCATTTTGCAGGATCGCAAAATCGCAATAAGCTGGAGGGTCTGATTAAACGCTATAACCTGTGGGAATCTGATTGGAATTTACAAGTCACTCAAGAAATGTGGACTACGATATGGCTACAATGCTTTCCCGCTTCTGTTGCAGCAAATCTCACACGATTGCACTATTTCACATTACATAGAGCCTATCTTACGCCACAAAGGGTTGCCAAAATGTCTAACTCCAGTCATAGTGTATGCTGGTCCTGCCAATCTTCTTCTGCAGATTTAATTAATTCAATCTTTAACTGTAATTTTGTTTTTACTTTTTGGACTCATATATGGAAATGCTTAAAAAAATGTTTTCGTTTCAGGAACCGCTCATATTATGTAATGGCATGCTCCGATTACTTACCAGTAATCTTCCTTACTCCTAGTTGTACTCTTCCTCGTCACAGTACTTACTTCATAAGGCCCCTGCCTCCGACACGGGACATTCTTCTATTTCTTTTCATTTGTATAACTCCTCCCCTTAAACCTCAACTCACAGTTTTAAGATGTATGGGACACTCCCCACACCAAGAGACTATCAGACTGCCGGAAATGGCCAGTCCAAGCCAAATATTCCAGAACCGACGCCGAACGTCAGTGGCATGCCAAGCCACCTCCTCTGGCATCTGCGGATCCTGAAAAAACGCAGGGAGAACCAGATCCTGAGAAGTGTGAAACCGAGACACAACTTTAGGCAGAAATTTTGGATTACATCGCAAAACCACAGAGTCCGGCAGAGCTCTCAAAAAGGGGGTGGGGGTCGACACAACAGAGCCCCAATCTCCTCCAGCCTACGGGCAGATGTGATACCAATCAGGAAAGAAGTCTTCAGAGTAAGGTGCTTGATATCAATTTTTGACATGGGCTCAAAAGGAGGCCCCTGAAGGAACCTCAAGACTAGACTGATATCCCAAAGAGGAAGGTCATTATAGGTACAAGGACGAGAAGCAGAGAGACCCCAAAGAAACTTCCCCACTAAGACCTCCCCTTCCAGGTGGCCATCAGAGTCCCCCAACAGGATTTGAATGGAGGCCCATTGGGAGCGAAAACATGGAGATTGCCAGGCCCTTGTCAAAACCCTCCTGGTGTCAAAACAAGGGCGAAACATGTTTGGGGATGCTTGTGGTCTCGTGCAAAAGGGATGTGACCTAGCAGTTCGGGCTGGACTGCCCCTTTTGGGGTGGGGCCAAGCCTGATTTGCATATGTCTTTCCCCTTCTGTAATGGCTTGGCAGGCAAAGAACGATGGTCTGGAGGGTTGCCCCGAGCAATGCCAGTGGTTAAGATTCTGTCTAAACCTTCCAGCCATCACCTCTTTGTTTTTGCTTTGTCACCCCGAGTAGGACGGGTATGCCCAGACGTGGGTCCCGTGCCTGCTGGGCCTAGAGACCCAAGCTACTCCTCACTGATGAGCCCCAACAAGGGCGAAACATGTTTGGGGATGCTTGTGGTCTCGTGCAAAAGGGATGTGACCTAGCAGTTCGGGCTGGACTGCCCCGTTTAGGGTGGGGCCAAGCCTGATTTGCATATGGTCTTTCCCCTTCTGTAACGGCTTGGCAGGCGAAGAACGATGGTCTGGAGGGTTGCCCCGAGCAATGCCAGTGGTTAAGATTCTGTCTAAACCTTCCAGCCATCACCTCTTTGTTTTTGAAACTGGAAAATAGCCAGCAGATCAGATCGGAAGGAGAGGTCCCAGACCGCCCATACCGAGCCAGAAAATGGCCCCAGTGCCTGTCATATGCTTTCAGAGTAGAAGCCCTTCGAGCATTAAGGATAGACATAACAACAGGACCCGAAAAACCTCGGGAGACTTACCAAGACCGTGCAATAGCCAAACTGCCCATCGAATCTGCCTGAACCCGATCCCCAGTCCCGCCTGCAGGGGACAAGGCCCCCTCGGAATCAACCAGGGCTCAAGACACTGAAGTTCCACCAGGGAGTGAAACCAGCTCTGACGAGGCCAGAATGGAGCAACCAACAGCACAGTCACCCTGCTTTCTCTGTTGCGCTGATTCACCCGGGGAAGAAGGGGGAGAGGAGGGAACGCATAAAGGAGACCCAAAGGCCACTCAACAATCAGGGCATCCACCCCAAAGCCCCTTTGGCTAAGAACCAGGAGCAGAAGAGAGGAACCTTTGCAGAGGCCAGAGAAGCAAAAAGATCTAGAACCGGGTGCCCGAACCTGGTGCAGACCTCCGCAAACACCCTGTCTGACAGAATCAGTTACAAAGAGGAGGGGATCCGGCAGCTGAGCCGATCCGCCCAAGTATTGTCCACTCCCCTGACATGAGTAGCCATCAGGACAATAGGTTTGACTCCCCCCAAGAACCTATCTGAGTCGCCAGAGCATTCAAGGAGCAGCTGGACACCCCTGGCGGTTGACATAGGCCAAAGCTGTGGTTGTTGCTGTCTGGACTGCCTGGCCTTCCAGAAACATCCGGAAGGAAAACAGGGCCCGGAGAATGGCACACAACTCCTTCTAATTGGATGAGCGATGAACCTCCTCCGGAGCCCACAAACCCTGGGCTGAAAGGACCCCCAATGTGGCACGCCAACTGCTCCTGCTTGTGTCTGCACTAAGAGTGGTCACAGTGGGTTGGACCAGGGTCACCCCTGCCCAGAGATTTGGAACCCCCAACTACCATGTAAATTGGCCCTCAGAGCATGCGACACCGGGATCAGGGCCTCATAAACCCGAGAAGCCAGGAGTCAACCGGGACACTCTCCTGGGACAGAAAAACCCTTCCCATCCTGGTGCAAATCTGAGCCCAGATGAATACCAGTTCCTGAGAGGGCTCCAATTGAGACTTCTGCCAGTTCACCAGAAACCACCAGTCCCGCAACGCCTGGAAAACTAGTTGGAGATGTGCCAGGATCGTCTGCTGGAGGGCTACCTTGACCAACCAGTTGTCCAGGTAGGGAAAAAAATCTGAATGCTCCTCAGGTAGAGATGTGCAACCAGGGGAGCCGCAAGTTTGGTGACCGCAATCCAAACGGGAGCACTCAGAACTGAAAATTCTGAGACCCTACAGCAAACCTGAAGAAATTCATCTGGCAGGGGTGGAGAGACACGTGGTAATAAGCATCTTGGAGATCCAGGGATGCCAGCCAGTCCGCCAAGTGCAACATCAGGAGAATGTTCTGCAAAGTCTCCATCTTGAACCGTTCCTTTTGGATAACAAAGTAGTTCAGACCCTTAAGGTCCAAAATGAGGCAACATTTTCCCAAAGGTTTGGGGACCAGAAACACCCTTGAGTAAAATCCCAGACCCAACTGTGGAAGAGGAACCGACATGATAGCCACCTTCAGCAACAAATCGGAACGAGCCGTTGACATAGCCAATCTCTTGGGTAGAGCAGGGAACAGTAGCCCGAACCATGCAACCCTGGACACGAGTAGACAGGAGTAGACAGAAAATTCACACGATAACCCTTCCGGACAGTGTCCAAAGCCCAAGAATTCAGGCACCACCGGTCCCATATTGGAAAAAACTGCTGGAGACATCCGCACACTGGCCCGCCCAAACCGTCAGGACTTCTGAGCTGGTCACGGACGAGAAGAGCGCAGAGGACCCCTCTGGGTCTCTGAAATGAGTGGGAAGAGGAACCAGAAAATGACAGTCCGGTTCTTGCACCCTCACCAGAAGAGGACTTCTTGAATGTCAAGGAAGACTTCTGTTGTAATTTATCAGCGTGTTTGTCAGCACAAAACACTTTATGTACTTTATCTTCAAGTAAATCACTAAACAGTTTGGAACTATCAAAATAAAGCTTAAGGGCAGCCACCTTCTGCAAATCTTCCGTTTTCCAATCTCGCAGATGCACATGCCTCTGGGCCGACACACCAGCACCCATAGCCATGGCCGAGCCACGTACTCCATCAAACGCCAGATTAGAGAAGAGATCATCCCGTCGCTGCATGTCTGCGAGTAGCGGGACACTGTCAGAGCCCCCTTCCACGGCCTTCCTCAACTTCCTGAAACCACCTAGCAATGTCTCTGCAATGTAGGAGGGTAGACATTCGCCCTGAGATCCAGATGGGCACCAGCATGAACCTTCTTCAGTACGGAATTCACCCTATGGTCCAACGGGTCTCGGACAGCTGCCTCTTCAGCTGACATAGAGGAGCGACCCTCCAGACAAGCAAGGATATCCTCAACCTCAACAGTGTCCGAGAGCAACTTCTCACTCCCTTTCAAAGAGTAGAGTTTGGCCATAAAGCGGGGCATGTAAATCTTCTCTGGATTACGGCACTCACAATGGACTGAGACCAACGGCAAACCCCATCCTCGGGGTATGCTTATACTGTCTGATTGTGGGGTCAGTCCCATCCTCCTGCACCAAGGGCTCTGATAACCCCAAGTTCCAAACTTGTGCAAGTACTTCCTCCACCTCTTTCCAGTCCAGATATTTCACTTCCGCGTCAGCCGATGAGGAATGGGAAGTGGCTGAGGAGGCCTCCGCCCCAGAAGAGGAGGACGATGAAACGACAAACGCTGGCGCTTGTATCAATGTTTGTGTGTGTCCATGATTTCGACTGAGCAACCATTTTATGTCTTCCGTGGTCAAGGAAAAATGCCTCGACTTCTTCCCCTTCATTGTACGATGCTGTCAAGCTCCGATGTATCCACCCCCTGTTCTTCCTCACCTGGTTCTTCAGTGGAGCTATCCTTGATCCCTGTCTTCTTCTTCCTGCGTGGTTTGTTAGGTTCTTCTTCTTTCCTTTCCATCTTTCTTTCGAAGAGGTAAGGATGTGCTCCCCCAGAGGCCACCCTGACTGGGTGAGAGAGCTCCAGACAAGCGGGACCCCAGGGAGCACGCCCCTTTCAGGGAAAAAAACCTTGCGGCTAGAAAAAACCCTGATTGCATTCCCGGTTTCAAGTGGAAGATCTGTGCTTCGTGGGCAGACTGCGCGTTACGTATCCCTTGAACGTATCCCTTGATGGTCTTTACTTTCTTGTTGGCAGGTGAAGATCCAAGCCTTAAAGTGCGGCAAGTCAATCCGTCAGAATGGTGGGACTGTGTTAGGACCCTCACTAGGACCCTTGGGTTTCTTGCCTCTGGAAGTTGACCACGTCGTGTAGGTGTAGAATTCTTCCCCACAACTCAAAGTACAGAAGGACTATTTGGAAGGAGGATTGCCTGAAAGATGGATTATTGCCCAGGACGCAGCTGGCTGCAAAGAAAGACATGTATTCAGAATTCACAGTGATTTACAATGAGACAAAAACAGGAACAGAATCTACTGCAACTCACGTGTTGTGTGTCTTTAAGTGGTCTATGGATTTAATGCACCAAGCGGGGCGTGATCCTGCAGACAAACCACAATATGTTTTACCTACGTCAATGGGAAGCTAATACTACAAAATCACACCATGATATAAACAAGAAGGTTGAATAAAAAATGGTCTTACCCAGAGAATAACGTTAGGCTTGGGGAAATGGGATCTGTGATGATGGTAGTTCCCAGCAGTAGCAGTGCCAGTCAATGAAGTAACAATCCAAGAGTTCCAAAACGTCCCAACCTAACACCGCCAGCACGCGGACGCCTAAAGTGTGCTTAATGGCAGTCTCTAGTTCGAGCACACAAGGTGAAGTTGGTAAAGTCCAAAATCCGAAATCCTAGTAACAGACAAACGTTGCGGTGAGTCACTTCCAAAAGCGTTCCGAAGTCAGTAACGTTCCGAGCAAATCCAGCAACAAGACGTGAGGCAGAGAGAAATCCAAGTAGCGTTCCGAGTCAGCAAAGTTCCGAGCAGATCTGAAAACAGGACGTGAAGCAAAGGCAGATCCAATCAGTGTTCCGAGGTCAGAGAAACAGAATATCAGAAGAGTACCAAAAAGACGAGCCAAGGGTTGCGCAATCGGAATCCAGCAGCGTAAATGGGTCAGAGTCAAGACAAAACAAGATCCGTAGTACTTTAGGGCTTTAAGAAACAAATTCAGAAGCAGCGCTAGCGGCGTTTGGTGGTGCTTAAATCAACGCCAGCTGAAATGTATCGTGCGGCAGGACATTGAGCATGGCGTAGCCTAAAGAGCTTGTGTACAGGCCACCAGCGTTTCCGTGGCAATCCCCAGTGTTGTCGGAAGGAACGGGAATGCGCTGGTGATGTGTGCACTGTTCTTCTTGTTGAGCGTGTTTTACTGAGAACGGGGGCTGAAGCTGCATAAACCATGGAGGAGTGAGTAAAACCCCAGGAGGTACTAGGAATCCCTGAGGGTATGTGTGAAGTGAGAGAAGGCAAACGAGATGGATTCCTGACAGACTGACAGAATGGAGGAGGAGCCGCCCAGAATTCGAACAAGAGAATCTGTAAGTGAATGAAAGGAGAAAGAGAGCCCTTGTAATCCCGAAGGACCACTCCCCCGATACCCGGCGGTACCGCAGAGAAAAGCGAAAAGGGGATAGGAAATAAGCATAGTGCCAGGGAAGCCGTGGAAACACAGAGCAAGCAAAAATAGCGAGAAGGCAGGTTACGGAGCGGCTGTGAACCAAACTGCCATAAGGGGAGAAGGCAAAGCAGAGCAAAATAGGCAGAAGCATAGAGGACAGACAGAGAAGCAACTAGCGACTTACCCAGAGCATAACTGAGGTTGCAACGCACCGAACATGCACACCAGAAATGACTAAGTAACTGGCGGTAGCTATCTTGGAAAAAACACTAGACCGAGTCTAGTGCTGATGTGAACAACGTGACAACCAGCTAGTGAAGTCGCCATTGATGCCAGCATTTCCAAGGGCGAAGTGTGAAAGTATGACACCTCTTTATCGGGGGACCCCCTGGTTTACCTGGATGCCGCAGATGAAATAGTCTGATCAAACGAGGGGCATGGATGTGACTTCTGGGTTCCCAAGTCCTCTCAGCCTCTGTGTAGCCCTTCCAATGTACAAGGTATTGGAGGGTACCTCTCTTGTACCGGGAGTCTTTAAGTCTTGAGACCTCATATTCTTCGGGTTCTTGATGTTTAGGTCCTCTAAGTCTTGGAATCTTGCATCCATACGGGTTTGTACCGTATTCTTTTAAGAGAAAGGAATGGAACACTGGGTGTACCCTTCTCAAGTTGGTATGCAAACCAAGGCAGAAAGCCACAGGATTGATCGCAGAACTTGGTATAAGGTCAGAGAAACCTGGGAGCAAACCTTCCTGCGTGAACCCACCTAGGAATTAATTTGGTGGAGAGCTATACTTGTGTCCCCCTGTCCCAAGTGGGGTTCTTACACCTCTTCTTGTCAGCCCAGGTCTTGTAACCTTTCCTACTGTTCTCTAAGGACAGAAGTGCAGGCTTATGGGTGTGTTTGAGGTCGGACAGAAGGTGGTCGATCGCCGGGGTCTTGGAGGATGTAGTACTCACGATGAGAAGGTGCCGTGGGTGACAGCCGTAGGTACAAAAGAAGGGACTCATCCCTATGTCAGAATGTTTGGTATTATTGTATGTAAATTCTGCCATGGGAAGGTAATCTGCCCAGTCGTCCTGGTCTTGATTGCAGAAACAACAAAAGTATTGCTCTAGGGTGGAATTGAGACGTTCGGTCTGGCCGTTGCTTTGCAGATGGTATCCAGAGGAGAATGCCCTTTGTATTCCTAGCTGTATGCAGAGAGAAGACCAAAATGACGAGGTGAATTGCAAACCTCGATCCAACACTATAGTGCGGGGAATACCATGTAGTCGGACTATATCTCTAAGGAACCCTGTGGCCGTCTCTGGTGCTGTAGGGGGACCGTGGAGAAGAGAAAAATGGGCTAGCTTACTGTAGCTATCCACCGTGACCATGATAGCAGTATTACCCCGAGAAGGAGGGAGATAAGTCAGTAGACACATGATCCCAAGGTCTGGTAGGCAGTACTTCCTCTTGAAGCCGCCCAACCGGTTTGGAGGTAGTGTATTTGCTGGTAGCACAAACGGTACAGGTTGCCACCTAGATCTTGACATCCTTGTAGAGTGCTGGCCACCAGAAGCTCCTAGACACCAGATCTAGTGTAGCCTTTTGACCTTTGTGACCAGCTGCTGGCAGGTCATGACACCAGGAGATGGCTTGGGTCTGAAGATTCCTTGAGGGTAGGAATAAGGCATGGTTCCAAAAGTAGAGCCTGTCGATCTCTTGCAGTGGATGAGCAGAGGTATTAGGAATAGACGCTTGATCAGTATCACGCCTCAAGACTTGTAGAAAAGTGTTGACTGTGACTAGGAACTTCTTGCCTGACAACAGGCTTTCGTATCCCCTAGCTTCACCTGCTTCTACTTCAAGACTGCGAGACAGAGCATCGGCCAAGGTGTTCTCCTTGCCCGGAAGGTAAGTGATATCAAAGTCGAACTGTGAGAAAAAGTATGCCCAGTGAGCATGACGGGAATTCCTACATTCCATTTGCTGGAGAATCAGCAGATTGCTATGGTCGGTGTGTACCAGAAATCCTTGTAATAGATTCCTCTACTCCTCGCAAGCTTGTCAGATGGCTAGACGCTCTTTCTCTAATACAGAGTAGTTCCTTTCGCTAGTTGTTAAAGACCGTGAAAAATAAGCCACAAGATGTTCCAAGCCGTCCTGAGAAGTCTGAATTAACGCAACGCCCAATGCCCCTTCTGAAGCAACGGTTTCAACGATAAATAGCTGTGTCTGGACTGGTTCGGTGAGTATGGGAGCGGTGGTGAATGAAGACTTCAGTGCATGAAAGGCTATGTCTGCTTCCTTGTTTCAGGCGAACCTGACACCTTTCTTCATTAGGGAGGCAATAGGTAGGTCTACTTCATAAAACCAAGGAAGGAAACGCCTGTAAAAGTTAGCCAGACCCAGGGAGCGTTGGATGTCCTTGATATTTCTGGGATCTTGCCATTGTAACACTGCCTTGATCTCTTTTAAATCCATTTGGACTCCTGTACTGGAGAGAATAAACCCCAGGTAAGAGGCCGAGGAGGGTTCAAAGCAGCATTTTTCAGGCTTGGTGCACAACTGATGGTCGTGTAGTCGACGTAGAACTTTGCGGACATGTCTTCTGTGTTCTGGCAGTGAGGTCGAAAACACCAAGATGCCTTCCAGATAAACTACTACGGAGGCAAACAGCAAATCCGCGAAGACCTTGTCCATGAACCGCTGGAACACTGCTGGTGCGTTCACGAGACCGAATGGCATTACTTGGTATTCATGGGGCCTCATTACGAGAATGGAGGTAATGAAAAAAGGAAGGCGGAATGGTAATACCGGCATCGTTAACGGGTCCGGGGCATTACGACCCGACAACCCGCCAATACCGCCACCGCCCGTACCGTGCCCCTTCATACCGGCACGTGCGCGTACACACGCCCCTTCACGGAGTAAATACCGGGATGCCGGCAATAGGAGGACATCACAACACACGCGGGCATGCAATTACCGGCATCCAGAGGGCGGTAATTAGGGCCTGCACGATGTCGGCCATACAGGCATCGCGGACCACCCATAAACAGCAATCTGCAGTCAAGGCAACTGTGAGTTGAGGGTTAAGGGGAGGAGCTATACAAAAGAAAAGAAATAGAAGAGGGTCCTGTGTCGGGGCGGGGGCCTCATGAAGTAAGGGGATGGGGAAGAGTGGACATGGAGGTAATGAGTGGAGTTGTGGCAAATATAAATATAAAATATTTCACATATTACTTGGCCTGAATCATTTCATTTTCTGGTGCATATTGCCTTCCATCTCATTGTGTCTAATTGGAAAAATGCTTGCAAAATTAACTTAGAATTTATGATGGGATTCTCTTTGATCTTTTCACAGAATTCAAAAAATGTATGCCTTGTCAACAAAAACTTTACCTAAGTTTCATAACAAACCGAATACCTTTAATGACCACTTAATATGAAAGGCACCTTTTATTGCCTTCATCGCGCTTTCCTCTCCCTATTGTTCCCTTAACGTGTTGTCTGTCCTCCCGTTTGTCCAGAACCATACTTTGGTTTTACTTATTATTATTATAACATTTATTATACATAGCATAGTAGCACAGTATGTAGTTCACTACTGTGTCATCCAATATTATAATAACTACAGTGTAACTCACTTTTCATGCAACTTGCTGTAATGTCTATTTAATTATTCTTAACTTTCAATAAAAAATCACTTAAGTGAAAAAAACGCATATTTCCAATTTAACACCAATAAATCGACAGCTAACCAGAATATATTATTTGCTCCTCACTCCAGCACTATCCGTTACCGTCACACAATGTACGTTGTGCAATTTCTGAATGGTCACAGAGGTTGCGCAAGGCCTCGCGAGGCTTGGGACTTTGTAGTTCTTGTATGTCTTCAGAATGGTGCACGCCTGG
Organism: Ambystoma mexicanum; assembly: GCF_040938575.1. Lineage (NCBI taxonomy): Eukaryota > Metazoa > Chordata > Amphibia > Caudata > Ambystomatidae > Ambystoma > Ambystoma mexicanum. The sequence continues at coordinate 1,305,977,141 of NC_090922.1, forward strand.
TCTGGTGCACGCGCAGCGAGTCTCCGGCTCGCCGTCAGAGACATAGAAGAAGGCCTTGTTTCCATCCAGCTCGGGAGGTGTGGGATGGAGTGGGCAGTGTTGCCAACCTAGCGACTTTCTCGCTATATTTAGCGAGAAAGTACGCCCCCCTAGCGACTTTTTTATAAAAAAGCGGCTAGCGAGAATTCTAGCTACTTTTTTCAATTGGTTTGGAGACTTGCTCATTTATGCAAGTTTCCAAACCAATTGAAAAAAGTGCTGTAATTCGCCCGTTTTCTAACGGGAGTAATGTAAAAACACACAAATAACTTAAAAGGGAGGTGTTAAAAGGGGAGGGGGCCACAGTAAAACACACTTATAACTTAAAAGGGAGGTGTTAAAAGGGGAGGGGGCCACAGTAAAAGCCATAAATCGCAGGGGGAAAGAGGAGGTAATTATGCAAATTGGGCAGTGACGTCATCTAGCTACTTCTGGCGACTTCTAGGGGAGCCAATAGCTACTTTCTTCACTGAGGAGTTGGCAACACTGGGAGTGGGTCAGGCAGTGCGCTGGCCTCCCCGACGCGGGGTCCTCGAAGAGCGGCGGCGCAGTCACTTTGAATGCGAGTGGCGGGTTGCTGCTGTTTTAGGCATTAGTGCTTTCTCTGATTTTGGCTGTGAGTTCGGAGTGCGAGCTACGTCCTCGCCCCGTACTGACCCGTAAACCCTGCGGCCACACCATGACTGTCCTAAGCCAGGATCACTGGTTCCTCACTAAGGTACTTGGGAGGGAGCGCTTGTGGGTATTTGGGATATTGGGGATATTGGGGGGAGGAACACTGCAGCCACTTGCTGACATGCGGAGACTTAGCCCACCTTGCCGAGACAGAGCCAACATTCAATCACCCATTGCTGCACGATTTTACGTATTTACACTATTTAAGCATTGATTATGTATAGGGACAGGTGCGTTACAAATGGGTTTACCAGACGACAAGCGGTGCTTTAAGTGGGATACGGGGTGTGCTCTGGGAAGGGGTCGTGGCCAAACTGACTTAGGCATACCCTAAAGCTTGGGCAGATGACTTAGGCAGTGGCCACCTGTCCCAAACGATACATTTTAAGATCTTGCAGCTATGTTCTTTGTGCCACCCAGTATTCTGAGGTGGTCTTGTTTGTAGCTGGTCTGCATACTCTAAATATGACTCCTATGGCTTAGTTGCTGAATAAATTGTTCTATGTAAATAAATCATTTTCTGCCTCAGATATATATAAGCAGTTCAGTCAGCGAGTAAACCATATTCTTCTCTACATAAATGACAAAAACCCCAGTGTGATTAATGGTGGTTCTGTGCTCATTTAGTGGGTTCCACTCCCCTATTGTCTGTCTGTTGAGTTTATTTTTGCATTTGTTAAGCGCACTAAGCCTGGACATCAAGTCGCTGGTTACCGGAATTATAACACATTTAAGAACAAAATACATTCAATTCATCAGCATCAGAAAATGTATTGGAGGATACGATAGGGGCCATGAGAGAATAGCAAAGTCTTGAATGTTTCCGGAAGGCCCAGTAGGATTGTTCAGATCTTAGTGTAGGATGTAGAGAGTTCCAATTTTTGGAGGCTATTACCAGGAACCTTCGAACCCCAACTGGTATGGGCTGAGCGGGTGGGTCTTAGTGAGTGAGACTTGTTGAATGTTTGGGTGAGGTATCGGGGGGAGGGGTTGGAGAGGCATTTGTGGGGATTGCAATTGATTCGAAGGTAATGTGCTTGCAAATTGGGAGCCAAAATTGACCTTTCTCCTAGCAAGTGAGATGAGTTCCCTCCTTGGGATGTTTAATGCAGCTCTAAGTGCATTATTCATTCTGGATTATCTGGGGTTTGTTGATGTTCTCTGAGGAGGTGCCAACAAACAGGTCATTACAGTAATCTGGTCTGGAGCATTTGAGGGTGCAGGCAATAGTGAGGAAGCTCTCAGTGGACAGAAAGGGTCTGCAGGTGTTTATTAGCTTAGTGGTGTGTGATGTACATATAGAGATGGTGTTGACCTGTCTTTTGAGTGACAGGGTAGCGCCTAGGTGGACGCTCAGTGTTTTAACAACTTTAGATGCAGGGATTGTAATGCCATCTATTGTGAAGGTGTGAGTAGAATGAAAATTTCTAAGTGATACTTGCAAAATGATCAGGGGAATTTCTGTCTTAACGTTGAGGCATAAGAGATGGGAGGCCATCCAGGATTGGATAGTATGGTAGACTGAGTGCAGAGAGTTGGAGTCAGAAGAGTAGCGTCCAGTGAGAGGGACGAGGATCTGAGTGTCATCAGTGTAATTCATTTAAGACTTGTCTGTCCAACAGGTCAAATAAAGGTTTAGCAAAGATGTTGTAGCGTGTGGCGGAGAATCATGAACCTCTGTAGCTATTAAACCTCCCCCACACAGAAGGGCAAATAGTGTGATCATATTGGTGATTTCACACCACTAAATTACCCATTCATTGCGTCTTCAATTGCATTAAGCAATTAATTGGTACTGGCGAAAACAGAGTTCTTGCTTGTAGCCTCCCTGTATATGATTCCTAGAGTTTATAGTTCTGCGTACCTATATTCCCTCTGCCCCCCCTTTCCTGACATCCTAACTAGCATCACGTTTGACTTTCTTTTGTATAGATACGGATTAGTAACGCACATTTAGGGAAAGATTAGTTCGTCTTACTTTGAAGGGCAAATAAAACTTGTAAAAATCATGCCTTTATGTCTCATGATTGACCTACCACACTATGCAGTCCATACTACTTCCAATCTTGGAACTTGGTAGTCATCCTTCGTTTTTGTCCTGGCTGCCTCCGTTTTTTTAAATAAGAATAGTGAGCTGCCAAATCACATGCTTTTGATCTCGTTGATCATCGTTTAGTTTATTACTTGTATAGCGCGCCTAACCCAAAGGTATTTGGGCGCTTATACTTGGGTACACAAGGTGGGTTACAGAACACCATAGAAGCAGTCGTAGTACATATTTGCAAATCGCAATACAAGCAGACACAACACATTTTAAAAGATACTAGGTTAAGGCATATTCACAGATTTACACAAGAATTTAGTTGACATAGGCGCATGTCAGAATGTGCAGATTATCTATACAGTTGTATGCACTGAGTGGTGTAAGAAAAGAGTGAGCTCTGCTAGCTTGGAGTTTGGGCGAGAAGCCAGGATTTTGTTTTGGATCTGAATGACCAAAAAGAAGATTCTGCTCTTGTATCTGGTGGAGGGAGTTCCAGCATTTACCCGCTAACACTGGGAAAATGGATCCGCCTGCCGTTTTTAAGTTGTATTTTGGGATGGTGAGTTGTTTGAGTTAGTTGGATCTGGTCGGTCTGTTTGGCTGAAATCTGCAGAATTTATCTGTGTGGTATTTCGGGGCTGTGTTAGAGAGGCATTTGTGTGTGTTGACTAGTGAGCGTAGCATGATTCTGTCACACACTGATAGCCAAAGTGCCTCCCTCCTAAAGGTTGAGATATGGCTGTAGCGTGGGGTGTTTAGGGCTGTTCTTAGAGCATTGTTCTGGAGAACTTGGAGTTTGTTTAGATTTCTTGAGGAAGAGCCAAGGAGTAAGGTGTTAAAGTAATCGAACTTCAAGAGTATCAGTGCTCTGGCAAGTGTAATACAACTGTTAGTCGAAAGGAAAGGTTTATAGGCATTTGAGTTTGTTGGTATAGGCAGTCGAAGAGGCTGTGGCGTTGACTTGTTTTTTTAGCGATAGAGTGGAGTCTAGGTAAATCCCAAGCGTTTTGACTTCACTGAAGACTTTTATGGTGTTCTCATCGATGATGAATGCTGAGTAGCGTTTGTCTAATTTGTTTAAACGTGCTTGGGAGCCAATAATCGGGAGTTCAGTCTTATCATTGTTTAGACATAGACTATGTGTAGCCATCCAGGCTTGGATCTGTAGATGTCATTGATCATCTTAGTGTTTTTAGTGTAGCAGCCAGTGAGTGTGATGAGGATCTGGGTGTCATCCGCAGAATTAGTGTAGGTGACACCCAGATTGTCAAGAAGGTTGGAGAGCTTTGTAAATATAATGTAGAGCGTCGGCGAGATGCAGGAACCCTGCGGAACGCCACAATTGATGGGGATTGGTGGGGCAAATGCTGAAGGCGTGACGACCCCAGTGATTCTGTTAGCAAGGAAGGATTGGATCCAGCTGGCAGCATTTAGTGAAAAGGCTGCTGCTGTGGTTAGGTGTTTAGTCAGGAGTTTATGGTCGACCAAGTCGAAGGATGCTGAAATATCTAATAGAAGGAGGATGGCCACTTTACCTTTTTGTCTTTCGCTTCGTCCATCTGTATTTTTAAGTCCTAGGAGAGCCGTCTAAAGCCGGACTGTCGGAGGCCTAATAGCTCATTACCTTCCAGGTGTTTTTGAATTTCGATAAAGGCAGCACTGTCTAGAATCTTTAAGAGAAAGGGAACCGTTGTAATAGGCCTAATTAGTAGGAATGTTGGGGTCTAAGTTGTTTACTTTTCAGAATCGGCATGACCCACGCTTCTTTGAGGTTATCGGGCACTGAACAATTTTTTAAGGAAGAATTTATCAGGGTTGTTATGAACGGTGCCAGCTCTCTTGCTCCATCCTTGATGACCGAAGCTGGGCATAAATCACCCTGGCAATTAGGCTGTTTTATCCCACGGTTTGTGTTTGAGGTAGGGGGTGTTTTTTATTTTTTTTTTCGTTTTTAGAAGTAATATTTTTATCTGAGAGGACTTTCTGAATATTTGCACACAAGGCGGCGTCTTTCAGGCACGTTTCTACGGGTGGAGCCGGGGACTCTAATTCCCTTAGAATGGTGAAAAGTTCCTTAGTATTTGACTTGGCGTTCTGAATTCTCTCATTGTATATTTCTCTTTTGGTTCTGAGAATGGCTGCTTTATGGGATGTGGCAGCGGTGACGCATGTCTTTGTTGAGGGAGGAGGGATTCTTTCTCCGGGTGGTTTTCATTACGGACCAGTTTTAGGTCGGGGTTATCCCACTTATTTAGATGGGAAGTGGGTTTGGCCTTTCAAAGTTTTAAAGGGCAATCTTGTTAATTGCTTGCTCCATAGTGGTAATATACCTAACTAGATAGGCAGGGTCCTTATTGGGGGGGTCAGGGGGTAGATTGGCAATGGGTTGTAATAGGGGCCATAAGTTATCTAAGGTTAAGTTATGCTTGTTCCTGGACAAGGTGGGGGGGGGGGGGCAGCAGTTGGGCCTGGACTAGGGCAGACATTTTCCTGTACGGAGAAGGTGATATAATGGTGGTCGGACCAGGCGCATGGATCGTTATGGATAGTTGTGGAGCAGTTAAGATCTGCCAACCAATCCAAGGTTATACATTTTGCAATGGGTAGGTGCAGTGATGCATAGTTTGAAGCCAAGTTGTGAGGGGTTTTCAAGGGGCGTGGCGTTTGTGTCTTTGGGGTTGTGGAAGCTTAAATTCGGGTCCCCTGGCAGGATGATTAGAGAGCCAGGTTTGCTATTTTGAGTGAAGACGTTTGAGATGTCTTCCTCAAAGGAGGAGAGGGTGCCGGGTGGCCGATAGATGAGATGTAAGAGTAAGGTATGGGTAGGCGTGAGTAGTAATTTGACTGAGAGTAGTTCCGCAGATGGTAAAGAGGTGCTCGTCAACTCTGAGGCAGAGGTGGGTTTTAGCCATGAATGCGATAACTCCCCTTTACCAGAGGTTCTATCGGCTCTGATGATGGTATTGTTATCTGGAAGGGCTAGCGCTAGAGAGGGTCCTGTAGCATGGTTAAGCCAGGTTTCTGTTATGGCCACGAAGTCTAGTTGATGGGCGATAATGAAGTCAGCAATATCGCGTGCATGGGTTACTAGGGAGCGAGGTTGTGGTGTGGAATCTGTATTTCTGTTTTTGGGTAGGGGCAAATATGCGGCACCAGGTGACTGTGCAGAGGTGGGCCTGGTAGTGACCTTGGGAGAGACTGTCTTGGTACTGGATGCCTTGTGGCAGATGCAAGACCCTACTCTGGTGGATAGACTATCCACGGTGGGCAGAGGCACTCCCTCGGCCACAGCATGGTTTAGATCTTTCCTAGGCCTTTAGAAGTATGAACGTCACCAAGGATAATGTATACTCTAGTAGCTCTGGTCTCATGTGTGGTGTGCCCCAGGGGTCATGTCTTTCGCCATTATTTAATGTTTACTCAAGACTTCTGTGTGACCTCTTGCCTACACTGGGCGTCTATTTTGCAAATTACGCCGACGGCATACAGATGGCCCTGAGGCTATCCAGTGTTTATACTGATGATTCAGAGCAGATCAATAACATTTTCCCAGAGATCCAAAAGTGGATGGCCCTGAACCCGCTAGTTCTCAAAACGCTAAGACCGAGCTTCTTATCTTGGGCACACAACAAAACTAAAAAAGCTTGACTCTAGTTATGATAAATTGACTATTGCCAAACATGTCATCCCTGTTTCTAAAACAGTAAAAACTCTGGGTGTTTTTTTGTTCCTCAACTCTTTTAATCATCAGGTCAGCTACCTCAAATCATCTTGCTGTTACTACACATAGTTACTCTGGCATATTTTCTATTTTTTTGTCTAAAGTACATCTTGCTTTGATAGCAGTTGCTATCATAAACTGCAAACTAGACTACTGCAACAGCCTATTAATAGGCACCTCGTAAACTAACATAACAACACTGAAAGTAATTCCGAATGGATCCGTGTGTGCCGTTTGTGGTCTTAGGCGTAAAGCACACGTCGCGGAAGTCAGAAGGAGCTTACACTGGCAGCCCATTCAACATAGACTACAGTATAAGGGTTTTGTCGCAGTGTTTAAGTGTCTTCACGATGAAGCTCCTTCATACCTGACTACCAGGACAAAGTCTATCGGACGAACCCTGCATTCTAATGATACCATTCGCCTGATACAACCACGCTCCACCCTCAAGAAAATTGGTGGAGCCAGTTTGAATGTCTGGGCTCCCTCCTTATGGAATGCCCTCCCAAAACAACTCGCTGACAGTAATTCAACGGCCCTCTTCAAGAAGCACCTGAAAACCTTTTTTTGATGCTGGACAGGGCTGATTGATTTCGATTATACCGTTGTTAGGGAGAATTCTCATAAATGGTTGATTTCCCTTACCTAAATAGTCCCCCAGCAGCTTTGCTGGATTTCTAGGATTTATTTTTTTCACCTGGTAAGAGAGTCTTTTTTTCCCACTCTTATATGTATTTTGCTATGTGTATTTCTACTTCCTGTGTGATCTTGGGCACTGGAGCCTTCTCCATGTGCACCCCTTTTTGTGTGTTTTACACAGCCCCTTCAGTGTAGTGACACAGGGTTGTCTTTGAGACTTCCCACTGACTCCATTTTTTCTGGGGCTGACTACTGTCCCCCAGAAACAGGTAAAGTTGCCATTAACTTTATATAGTCACTTTAAACCACAGACCCAGTACACCCCATTTTACATGGAGTATTGGAAAGGGTTAACTCTTATCCCTTTTTGTCTGTACCTCTTGGGGCATTGTTTCGCTCCCTTAACATTAACACTTGGCTGGTGTCAGTGGTATCTACCCTAACTTTCCTACCGCAATTATCTTATATAGCGTGGTAATGTTTTAGGCTATTATATCAGCCTCAAACCTAAACCCGCTTGACCAAATTTTATTTTGGTTCCGGCTGGGTTTAGTCGCCATTTCTTTTTGTTAGTCTTTCTAGTGTTTTTCTCTGCGCCAAACCGGGGATGACTCCTTTGTTCGCAGTCTTTTCGCAGGCTTCTGCACAGAAGCCCTCCTTAAGGCGTAGGCAGGATGTGAGGGAGGGATCTTTGGACCCCTGCCATGGGTTCTCTTGGTAACCCAAGTCGCACTCTTGTCGGATTGGCTAAGGGGACTGGCCTTGCCAGGCAGCCACCCTGCTGTGTGATTGACAGCCAGGCTGTATGAATGGGGGAAAACTGCATAAAAAGCGGGTCTCTGGGACTGGAAAGACAGTCGCCACTGGAACTAAAGAACCAACGAGGAACTGGAAGAAGAGGACCCCTTCAATGAGTGAACCGCCCGGTGAAGCCCTGCTGCAGGTCCGAATCTCCAAATCCGACGACAGAGCAGATCCTCCAGGAAACTTCTTCCCTTGAGCTGGTGGGACCAACCAGTTCGCCCAAACTACCAGGACCCCTCCTCTGGTCGAATTTGCTGTACTTAGCTACAGTGGGCCGGATAGCCAGGAAGGTCGGACCCTGCTTAGGTTTTAAGGAGCGCACCTTTTATTTGTTGTTTGGCGCTGCTGCTGGTTTCTTCCCTGGGTAGTGCAGGACCCTCCAGTCTTCCTACTTCTGATCAGTCTCAGTCGCTTCAGGAACCGTGAGCCTGCAGGAACTACCAGGAACGTCTGCCTCAGCTACAGCCCCCTCTCCGTTTTAAGGTACTGTGCAAATCCAGTAGTGTTGCGCTCAGCTGCGGGGAAAGTGTTTGAAATCTTTCTCCAGTCCGAGGGCTTGTCCTTCCCTTTGAACTAACTTTTCTACCAACCAACCTCGTCCAGAATCTGTGCCACAAACTTTACCGCAAGCTAACCTGAACTGTGTGATCTTGAGCAAAAGACTTTTGACCTATTGACTTTGGCCCTAAGCTTTTTCTAGCTGATCTCCTCATTGTAGTCTCTCTTTTTCCAACTGCCCAGAATACTTACCTGTTGGTTTTGCCTAATTGCTGATAACGCTGTCTTTCCCTCCCTTCTAAATTGCTGGAGTGCCGTTTTGCTCCCACTTCATTTTGTGAGCTTAACTTGTCTAGAATTTAAGGGAAGTGGTGTGGTGTATTTATGATTGTGATTTTGACTTGCTTAGAATAACTTGGCCCATATGCTTGCACTCGATGGGTATTGGGTTCTCTACTTCTTTCTTCTTCATGCTGCTGATCAGTTTCAGCTTTTTCTTTTCCTGTTTGCCATTCACATGCCATCCAAACGGTGCAATTGTCCCTAAACTCCATCTACTGCTGTCTTCAGTGAGCTCTTAGCTCCTCCCTATCTTTATTAACTGATGAGAGCGCTATACTTAGAAATGCAAGTTTTGATATTGTTGGGATCGATTTAGTTCCTCTAACACAGGAGAGCCTGTTTAACTTGCCCCAATAGCTACTAGGAGCTCCCCAGACAATTGGTGCTATACAAACATGTGAAATTAACTTTGTCTGTTGGGTAATGGTTATAAAGATGTTTTAGCACCCTTCTAAAAGACATTTAGGACCTGATTCATGGAAGTGTTTTATAATGGCGCAATCCCATAGGAAAACGTTCCGTGAATCAGGCCCTTAAAGTGTAATTTTTGTGGACAAAAAGTTGTAAGTTAAATTTGTGCATGCAATGTGCCCCTCTCCTGGTTTCGCAGATGTAGCTCCTGCCTGCTGGATGATCCCCTCTCCTGGTTTCAGCTCATCCAGTCTTAAATCCGAACCCTGAAATGGTGTATCTTACATATTCAAGTTGTATATGAGGTGCTTTCACATCATACCAATTCTTTCTTTGTCCTGTTCTTGTTCTATACATTTTTGTCTTCTATTGTCACCATTGTGTTGTCTGTTATGGTAACCTTGCGGAATCCATCTGAAGTGTGCTCTCCTACTTGAAACGGCAATACTTCTCTGACTGTACTGGGGGACAGTATGCGAAACGCTGTATACTTCCCATCTCTATTTCAGGTAGCTGTTGGCAGCAGACTGACTTTGATGACTCAGATTCTCCACCAACCTGTTGGTTTGTGGGCGACATAGACAACACAAACCTGAGGTTATCCACAAGGGTAACCTAAGGCATAAGTACTCGTGGACTATCAAACCCAAAGACCAAGCAACTGCCTATGCCAGGAATCTAAGGAAATCCTATTTTGAAAAGAACACTTGAATATCATTTCTTTAGAATTTTTATGTCAATTTTTTTTATTGAAATATTGATTAAACATTTAATTCATCAAATGTCATTGCAAGTGGTAACCTAGTTAATCTCAAAAGCTATGAATCAACAATCTAATTTGGTATCTTTTGCAATTCATCAGTTATCGATTTCGGCAGCTTTTGTAAGAAGGCTAAGTTTATAGTTTGTCACTGCAATTGTAACAACAATTAATCTCTTAATCAAACACCATTTCATTTTAACATTTTTGTAATTCATCAAGTATATAGAATTTCATAAACATCCTCTGGGAATAGGATAATGTAGCTTAACAACTTGTAGCGTTCTAAACTAATGAAAGCAGAAGAGAACAAGAAAAGAAACAAAAAACAAAAAAAAAACCTCACCAAAGTCACCAGCAGTTCATCACGTTGCCCTGTGAGGGGCTGTCTCTCTCCCTTTACCAGATGTCCGTTTGATGGTTACTTATGCCGTGCCAGAGGCGTGTCAGGGCTAGAGAAGGTACTTAATCAATCTAGGCTGGAAAATCATATGTTCTTTTTCTGCAACGTGATCTAAAAATGGGCCCCATATGTTTGTGAATTTGGGTGTCTGACCTTCTGTTGCAGATGTTAATTTGTCCACTCCTAGAAGTTCCCAAACGTTTACCCGCCAGTATACTATGTGGGGACCCTCTATTTCCTTCCAAAATCGAGCTTGTGTAAGGCGGGCCGCCATAAGTAATTGAGTAATCAGGCAGGCAATAGGGCCAGAGTGGGGGTAAGACCCATCATCAGGTGAGTCGCCTAACAGCATTACTAGCGGGTCCATGGGGAGTAGGATTCCACATATGTCTTTGACCTAATCTCCAGCCAGTAAGTTTGAATGACCGGGCAGTGCCACCACCTAGATCTCCCTTCGCCCCGCAGCCGTGCCAACATGTGTCTGGATATTCCGGGTTTATCACATGTAGCCTCTGCGGTGAGAAATAGCAGATCTTAAGTGCACACTCCTACACAGACGTGCATCTAGAGGACTTCTGTGCTCTGTCCCAGATTCTTTGCCATGATTCTGGGGGTATCTCAATTCCTAGTTCTCTCTCCCATGCCAGCATATACGGGAGCTTCTCGTCTTCTGGGACGTTTTCTAGGAGGTGATAGCAAATTGTTACTCTGTGAGCGTTGGCCCTCCGCGACCGTTAGTTCTAGGCCTGAGGGGGGGGGGCCTAGTGGCAGCCTTTTTGGTGTTCGGATTGGTAATCCAATGCCGTAATTGCATGAATCTAAATCTCTCGGTCTCAGGGAGATTAAACTTTTCTTTACATTGGGCAAAGGTCATTGGGGATATTGTCATCATAGAGTACTTGCAGTCTCAGGGGTCCTTCTCTTCAGTTTTGATAGTTGACCTGGAGCCCAGGGGTAAAGACCAGGCTCTGCGTAATTGGGGAGGGGGGGGGGTCCCAGTCCTGGAGAGAATCCCCTTAATTTGTACTGTCTATCCCAAAAAACGGAGAGATGACTTCGTAGTTGGGAGATGGGGCCTCTGGAAGGAAGGGAAGATGGGAGAGGGGCGCTCCAGCAAACAGTTGCTCAATGTCCTGCCACTTCGGCTGTGGGGGGGTCAACTGGGTTGGCCCAGCTCAAGATGGGGGCAATTTGGGTTGCCCGGTAATATCTTACTATAGATGGGAGCCCGAGGCCTCCCAGCTGCTTGCCCCGAGTGAGGCTCTTGCGCTGAATTCTGGGTGTTTTCTGTTGCCATATAAAACGGCTTATCTCTTTCTGCAAGTTTAGTAAGTCTCACTCTGGAATGAACACCGGGAGCGCCTGCAGCGTGTTTTGAAGCCTAGGGAGCAAGGTCATTTTGACAGCTCTTATGTGCCCTAGCCAAGATATCTCTTGAAGGGCCCACTTCTGTAAAGATTCTTTGGCGTCTTTTAGTAGAGGGAATGTGGGCTTTCCATAGGCCCGACTAGGTCGGGGTCAAGTGCACCCCAAGGTACGTAATTTTTGAGCTTTCCCATCTGAGGGAGTAGGTGTTTTGTAAGGCGTTTAACACGTGTGATGGTTCAGATAGATTCAGGTCTATCGATTTTTGTCATGTTTATAGTGAATCCTGAAATCACCGCAAATTGGTCAAACTGACCCATAAGCGATGGGACTGAAGCTTGAGCATCTCTCAGGAAACGGAGCACATCGTCTGCATAAAGTGCAACTTTGTGGCATTGGTCTTCTAACTCAAACCCCCGAATGTCAGGGTGAAGGCAGATATGTTGGGCCAAGGGTCCCATTGCTAGCGCAAAGACCAGTGGTGATAGGGGCCACCCTTGCCTGGTCCCCCTACTGAAGGGTATCTGGGATGTCCCCCGAGAGTTGACTCGTATTCGGGTGGAGGGGATCCGGAAGTTTGATAGTACCAGTTTAGAAAATTGTGGGCCAAACCCAAAGCCCTTCAGGACCAATTGCAAGCATTCCCAGGACATGCTATCAAATGCTCTATTGGCATCTAAGGATAATGGGGAGAGAGGACCCGGAACTGATGGCGCCAGGGCTATCAGGTCTATCGCTCTGCAAATGTTGTCATGGGCATATTGACCCGGGATGAAGCCCGTCTGATCCCTATCTATTAGTGTAGGTAAAATCTCCCCCAATCACAGCGTTATGATCTTGCTATATAGCTTAGCTTCCGTATTGAGCAAGGCTATGTGCCGGTAGGATGAACATTCTGTTGGCTCTTTTCCTGGCTTTAGGAATAGGGTTGTGTTCGATTCAGCCATGGACTGTGTAACAGTACCTGTTTCCCAGCAGACATTGAATAACTTCGTGAGATGTGGTGTGAGGTCTTTACAGAAGGTTTTATAAAACGTATTTGTGAAGCCATCTGGGCCCGGAGCCTTGCCAATAGGGAGTGATTTAATAGCTAGTTCCACTTCCTCAGAGGATATTTGATCTTCTAAGGGTTCTTGAAGAGCCTGTGGCAGTCTTTGGTGGATTGTGAGTCCCCTCTATGCGGGGCTGCATGTTCCCTGAAAAATTCCTCAACAATATGGCATTTCCCCTCTTCAGAGTGGGTGCCCTTGCCTTTTTTATCCCGCAGGAGGTCTTTCCTATTTTGTCGTCAGGTTACTAGCAGCCAAGCTAGGGAAACAATTAGCCTTGTTTCCTTTGGTATGAAAAAATTGTTTGGTACGCATCATGCAGTAGGCCGCCTTCCCCATATGATGTGCCTCAATCGCTTTTTTAGCCATTCGCAGGTCCCTTAATGAGCGCCTTGAGGGTTTCTTTTTGTGTGTCTCCTCTAGTCTACGGGCTTCCCCCTCAGTTGTTCTTGAAGTAATCTCCTAGCCTTCCCCCCGTTGTGCTGCTTGCTCGATAAGTGCCCCCTGATCACTGCTTTACTTGCGTCCCAGACCGTGCCCCAGCTCACATCGTCAGTGTCGTTATCACTGAAGTATAGATCCATAGAGTCTCTAATATGGGCACAGATCACTGGGTCCTCTTGGAGGAAGTCGTTTAACCTCCAGGTAGGTCTCGTGAGAGTGGTAACTCGGGAGGGGAGGGTTGAGGGGGAGATATAGTTAAAACCCCAATGAACAGCTGAAAAGTAGGTATAATACCTCTCATCTTGATGGCAGTACCTCCACACTTCAATCGGGGAGTGTTCTTTCAGCAGGGAGGTAAGGGCTCTGAAGTTGTTCTATCATTTAATGTTGGCGGGAGCGTCTTGTCAACCAGGGGGTTAACCACAGCATTAAAATCCTCGCACAGGATCACTTTCCCCCCCCCTCTGTATGTTCAAGTAAGGCTTTTGACAAGTTCATAAAAAGATCTTGTTTAGTGTTAGGGGCATATTTAGAGACAAGTGTGATTTTACGACCATCCAGCATGACGTTGACCAACAGAAACCTCCCTTCCTCATCTCGCACCACCCCTACAGTTTTAAGGGAAATCCCCCTGCACACTAGGATGACAACCTCTCGTTTCTTCATTCCACTTGAGGCAAAGAATTTAGTGGGGTAGAGCCTATCATTGAGGCGGAATTCATCTGCCGGCCGTAAATGAGTCTCCTGAAGAAATAGAAATGATGCATCCAAGGACCCTAGTCTATGGAAGAGTGCTTTTTGTTTGAAGGGGGATTTCAGGCCTTGCACATTAAGGGAGATACATCTATAACTCAGGGTTGCCATATTACAGTTGCATGGGTTTTCACTTCAAGTAAGCCACCCCCCTCCCCCCCCAAGAGAGCCAAGGGTGAGGTACCCAGCCAGGCATATCATTGCAATGTAACCTCACAGAGGTCTGTGGTGAGTGAGGTATTAATGCCAACTTAAAGGTTTCTGATTAAACTAAAAAAAAATAATCAAAGTGATAACTTATTTATTTTGTTTAGTCTGTTATTTCCATCTCGGAATGTACTATTCCCACACTCAGTTAACTTTAACCAAGTGTAACGTATGTCGGGCGCCATCCACTCAGGAGCCCAGGCCGATTATCATGTGGCCATTTCCAGTGCCACTAAAGTACAGCAAAGCATACAGTGGCGGTAGGGAACTCCGTAACTTGCAAATTTATGTTGAGTCCAGTTTCTCCCCGGTCTCTCGGCCCAAGGTTGAAGATAGGGTGCCCACGGGTGCGTCCAAAGAGAGAAGAGGGAGACATCTTCAGAGGTCCAAGAACCTCAGTTTGGCCACAGGGAGTCTACTTTGACCAAAAAGCATCGGTGGCGCAGTAGAGTAGAGACCTCCGGGGTGACCGTGTCCTCTCACGTCAGGACTTTAAATTCACTACGGTCAGGTGGCCGCCAGTCTTCCAGCTCCACCGGTTTCAGGGCTGCTGTCTCCTCAGGGATAGTGGTTGTTTTCTCTAGACCAAATTCCTGGTACGGATTTGTCGCGGATTGGTGCCAGTGCCGAATTTTCCCTCATCCAGTTTTCGGCAAGGGGTGTGGAGTAGACCCATCTATATTCTGAGCATGCGCATTCAGCTCGCCATTATCAGGCGCCCCCAACATCAGGACTCTTGCTTCTTCTTCAGAGGAAATTACATAATGTTGGCTTTGGCAGTCAAAGATCATCTTATAAGGAAATCCCCAGTGATAGCAGACTTTCTGGGTTCTCAGCCAGGAAGTTACCTTCTGTAGACGCTGTCTGCATGCTAAAGTGTAGGGGGCAAAGTCCTGGAAAAGTTGAACCTTCGTGCCTTGGAATTTTATAGAATCCGAATTCCTGGCTGATGCCATGATCGCTTCTTTCTGGCGAAAGAAGTGTACTCGAGTGAGCACGTCTGGTGGTGATTCGGGTGTCCCCGTGTCCTCATCGTAGGGCAGGCAGCATCCGGTATCATCGGATCTTGGCAAGCCCCTCCGGCTCCCCCGATGGTCACGGCACGCGGGGAGGGGCCGCCCGCTCCGATCCGCCAGCTCCTCAGGGCTCAGTGTTTGTCATGTGCGCCACCCCGAGCGGGCTCCGAGGGGCGGTGCCGTGCAGTGGAGCCTGGCGGAGCAGTACCTCCAGCCCGCTTCGGCTCACCCGAGGCTCCGCTACCCCGGCGCTCCAAGTCGGTCCGTTTCAGCAGGGGGGGGCCGCCCCGCCTCCAGGTAGGCCGCCAAGCGGTCCCCACCTGCGGCACTGCTCCTCCTCTTCTGAGTTCACCGTCGTAGGACTCCTCTGATCCCGTTGAGCTGCTGCGGTCTCAAGGAGATCTCGGCGGGGCAGTGGGAAGCCTCTGCCGAGTCGCGTCCCCAAGTTCTAGGGATGAGGACGTTCCAGCGTGGGGGCGGCAGAGTCAGCGACTCCCTCGCTCAAAGACTGCCTCGGATGGCGCGCGCCGCCTTTTTCTTCCCTGCAGCCGCCGGAGTTCATATTCGATGACGAATAACGGGCTTCATGTGATGCGTTTCTGTCCACGAATTTTGCCGCTGCATCAGTCTCTTCATAGTCACCCGGTGGGTGAATTCAGGCAGGAATTTTCCATGAAAAGATGTTAAAGTTGCATGACTTGTGCACCGTGAAGCGGAGCTCAAGGGAAGCACAGCCGCATGGCGTGCTGCCTAGCCAGACCCCTTCTCTTTTGAATAATTTAATGTCAATTTTAATAATTAATTATAAGGGTTAGATATCGAGTAATCGGATACATATCGAGCAATCGGATACAATAACAGCAGCTTGGACCATCAAATTATGATAATAAAAACAATGATATAATATAATGACACAATATCAACAATTATACAAACCGTAATGTGCCACAATTCTGAAAACAAATACAATCTGTTACCTAAGGAGTAACACACTTGTAGCTATAAATACATTTGCAAATGTTTATTGAGTAGCATTTCTTTTTGACTTATTTAATGTGCAGTGATATTTTTATAGGTTTTCCTTAGATTCCTGGCATAGGCAGTTGCTTTTGGATTTGACATTAACTGGATGTCGTATCGGTTGTTTGGAGGAATGTTCCCTTTCCAGATCGGCTGTTTAGGGGAATCTTCCCTTTCTGTGATGGGTTCTTTGGGGGAACCTTCCGTTTCCTTTCAACACTGCAGTTGTGGTCCTGGTGTATCGAGTGATAGGTGGCCGTTTTCAAATCCATCATAACCATTGAAAATGCTTCAGGCAACACTACAGGTCATTGTTTTTAACATACTGTGCCATTACAGAAGGGGGAAGAAGAATACAAATTGGGCATCCATCCAAACCGAAGGAGTGTCCCAGCAGTTCATATGCATGAAAACGCAAGCAAAACAGAAAAATTGATGTATGCTTGTGCGGAGGTAGACAAACTGCACAATTCCCATTAGCAGTTGTGTATACTACCTGTATTTTTTTTTTCTTTTTCTTTTTTAATTCAAATCCCTGATACTCTTCACCCTGGCCTTACTGCTCAGCCCCTTTTCTAATACATTTGTATGAAACACTTGAAGTTTCAGTTGATGCTCCAGTAGTGGTTTTGAAAAACCACCTATGTCTCACCTGAAGGGGCATCCGCAACCTCTCCCTAACCACGGAAGCCGAAGAGAGTACGACCCTCCCACCTTGGTTGTGCACGGATCCCTGATGCTTCGACAGGCCACCACGAGACAGCCCATGTGGCGAAGAGGATTAGGGAGAGGTTGCAGAGTTTAGGATCACCGGAAAGAGGATTAGGGTTGCATAAATGGATGGGTATGGGGGAGTGTAGGGAAAAACCATTCAACCTGCATAGAAATACTACTCTCCTAATTGAGTCAACCCTGTTACCTGATGCCTGCTGGTACCTGCTGCCTAATACTCATGTCCTATCCTGCTCCCGGTCAGTCATCCTCCAACCCCTTCTAACATGCAGATACATAACATCAATGTGATGTAGCAACATGAATACACAATGAATCGCATTACTTCCTACATGAAGCCATGCATGGTAACATACAATTCAAGCAGTAAACGTGGAACATAGAGTCAAAGTCAACACATCTTGCTGTCCATTTATCCTACCTGGAGTTCTCGGTGTTACGTAGCCGTCATCGTCCTCTCGGAAATCCAAACGGCCTCGGGTTGGGACATTATGTTTTAAAATCGTGGGATATTTCCCCTCCAAAACAAACCAGGTAGCGATCTCCGCACTCGTAACACATTTGCCGACAGTGAACTCCATCCATACTGCAGCTTTCAAAGGCGCCAACGCCCAAGTCACGTAGACACACTGGAACCAATCATTTTCACAGGCATAGTACTGTTGAAACTTCTTTGTTTTTTTGTGGCAGGCTGAAGCTTTCGCTGGCTTATCTCCGGTCAGTAGATTGAGGGTGCGAAGACATCAGGCAGCCCAGTGAAGTACTTGAATATACCTTTGTGCTTGTGAGATGCAAGTGTAAGCGACGGGGCTACCACTGATTAATAATGGGGAAGAAAGGAAGTGATACTGCACTATAAGGAGTCTTGAGGCTATAACATAAAACAAGAAGTATACTTGGAGTATACAGGACCGTAGTCTGAGTTAGAGACACTCAAAGAAATTACAGGAGTCTTAAAGTGGAGTTGTGATTAGTCCACTTCATTTGGATCTCCCACATGAACGAAATATGGAGATGGTGTGGCTCACCCCAGTGTATATGAAGTGAGACAAACTTTGTTTCTCGTCCTGATGAAGGTTGCATTAATAGGACGGCCCTATTGGTGGTGATCTGTTTTGACAACCGATATGCATGTCGACCTTAAAATCTGTTGGTATATCTACATACAGACTGTGTTGCCCTGACTGAGGTGAGGGAACCAAATACTGTGTTGATGTGTAATAATGGAAAGTGACGGATGATATACCGTTGGTGTTGTGTAAAATCAAGACATAGTGATGTAGGGAAAGTATGAATGAGTGATGGGGGGGGCGGGGGGGAGAAAGGATGTGAGAACAATTTTGTGATTTTTGTAAATTGTATATTGAATTATGTGATTATGTATTTTAAAATGAATTTTTTTGCAATAAAATAAGATATAAAGAATATGTTGAACGAAAGTAGGAACTGAGAGTTCATTGTCGTCTTCTATCCTCTATCCACTCGTCCATTGTGTTCTATATTGCTCTGGGTTATTGCCTGAAGGACCAGGGATTAAATTCAGGTACCCCTTATATTTGGACAGTTCTCCTACCTGTCACGACGAATCCTGGTCCAGCGTAGAAGCAGCACAAACTCCTACCTCCCCATGGCGGTCTTGGTACCTGGAATTATATGTACAGAGGCCTTTGCGACCCCGACGGGGAAAGGTTTGGGTCCATGAATTGGATGGGTAGAGGGTTGTAGATGACACCGCGAAGAGGGTTGGGAAGAGGTGATGGATAGGTAAGGGGATTGTAGGGAAAACATGCTCCTTGGCTCTTGTCTTGTGAGCCTGTCCAGCTGGCGTTGTTTTGGTACAGTGTGCCCTCATGTTCACACACCCCACCAGATCAGTTTATATCGGCACTGAGTTGACCCCCAATATGTGGTTGTTACCAATAACACATGCAGTCCTAGCTCGGCCCCTTGAGACTGCTTCAGGTACTTGTTGGCACCTAGACCATGCGCCCCTGTTTGAGGCAACTTGTTGAGCACCTGCTTTAGTGCCACTGAAAATGAGGAACACCGAATACCAGCTGTACACTGCTGGTCTAGCAGCTAAGCTACACAAAGTTATACACAAACACAGTATTCATATAGAGTTATATTGTAAAGAAAACCAGCACTTAGTTTGGGCTGTTTTCGTGTGTACTGTGAGTTGTGCCTGCAATCTGCGGTCTCCCGAAGGCCTGTGAGCCGAGTCTAACTGGCAAAGGAGAAACCAGTAATGCGCTCTGTATCATGGAGCGTTGCGTTCTCGCTGAGGATCAAGAAGAAAACATGCATCCCAAATAGTATTGAGCTTATGCTGCATGCAGTTAATGCTCTGGTGTGACTGCCGTGTTAGCTGGGTGCCCCCTCGTGCCTTCAATGTTCTGGTAAATGCCTCGGCAGTAAACCGGAATCCCTCCTGTGCCTGTCCCAAACCCTGGCATGCGGTCAGTAAAGAGTTAAAAGCATGCTCCGTTCTCAGTAAAGAAGCTCCTGCTTAATGCCATTTATCTTTAAGGACCGCTGGGCCTCGCAATGTGCTTCGCCAGACAGGAGCTTCTCCTGATGCGTCCACCCAGAGGAAAAGTAGAGTGCGAACAAGTGTTCAGTTCTCGCGCATTCCCACTAGTCAGGGCGTTGGTCTGGGTGTTACACGGAGCCTGTGACTGCTGTCCTAAATGTAGGAGGTGCCGGGGCTGCTGGGAGTTGTAGTTCTTGGTCCCCAGCTGCTGGGGCTTGTAGTTCCTTTACTCCTTTTTTCTGGTATTGGATTCATTGTGCCTTTTGCCAGCAGATGCCAACCTGCCACACCTGGTACACCGACCAGACAAAGGTGGCATCTGCTGAGTGAGTAGGCTGCCATAATGCCTGCTGCTAGCTTTTTCCTGTTTTGCTTTCGCTTTGCGACACTACCCCACATGCTCTTTACTTTGCCTCAGAGGGTGAAAGCATGCTATTCTTTAATGTAGTCGAAAGTGCTACCATGTTCTCTCACAGGACCACTCGTGCCCCTAAAAACTGCCCAATTACTTCACTGGACGAGAGTGGAGCTAAGAAAATCACTGTTCGTGTTTGCCCCCTTCTTTCACAGAGCTCAAATATAAACAGTCTTAGTCCTGAATGCAACCAAAACATATTACACAAGCTGAATTCCACTATGCCCGTCTTGGTATTGTACTTATCTTTGGCTCGGGGAGCCACGTGTCGCCCCCGAGCGAGATGATGAAGTCTGGGAAATATGTCCTTATCCCTCTGTGCCCTCGAATCGCTGGCGCTGCCCGGCGAACTAGAGTAATGCTCCCACACTGTCACCACTGCGACCCGGTCCTCCGCCTCACTGCACTGCCACTCTTTCTCCAGCCGTTCGCTGACGCACCCTGCCTGTGCTCATAAAGGTCAAAATAATCGCACACAGCATGGCAGGTGCAAGTCTTTTTAAAGGAATGGTTCGGTCAAAAAATGTTATTGGCCCTACGG
Organism: Ambystoma mexicanum; assembly: GCF_040938575.1. Lineage (NCBI taxonomy): Eukaryota > Metazoa > Chordata > Amphibia > Caudata > Ambystomatidae > Ambystoma > Ambystoma mexicanum. Next base: position 1,305,997,552 of record NC_090922.1, read on the forward strand.
GTCGGCCATGTGTTTTTAAGCCTAAATCGCTCGATTTTTAGAAGAATTTCCTATGGGCCTTACCTGAGTTTTCGTCCATTAAACATGCGCGAAAACAGGTAGTAGGGCGCCGCCATTTTGTGATAATCCTATCACTTGCCGCATCGCCCTGGCTGACCTGCTTTTGCGGCACTAAATCTTATCCCCGAGCCTGTCATCAGCAGACGCGTACCGCCCATTTCACAACGCCAAAGCACGTCTCGTGTCAACATTCGCTGCGCTTCAGCTAATGACGTGTCGCCATGGAAATGGCAGGACGCCGCTTTCCTCAATAAGTATAAACAGACTGTTTCACAACACACAGCAGCAGATTTTCGATTCCATTCCTCTCTGTGTTACTTTGAGTATTCTGTGACTCGTTTCTGTGCTCTGGTCAGCTACCTTCGTTGCTTGTAGCCCGTGTGAACAGATACCAGTACCACCGCTATAAATTATTTTAGTTTAACACACAATGGCTACAATAATGCCCTACATGTACAAGCCCGAGTATACCGAGGAGGAACTACTGGAAAGGGAAACACGCGAAAACGATGGGTCTCCGGACGGCAGTTGGGAGGACGATTCAACAGCTGAAGAGCCTGGACCTAGTCTCATGGACAGTGTTTCCACCTGGTGCCCATGCAATCGGTGCGAGCTAATGCCAACCGAGGACTGCTGCTGCTGTGAAAACTCGGGATGGGTGGCCTACATTTCGGAAGGCGAGCCACGACCGCAATGCATCACCGAGCTGCCAGACTTCAGGGCAGCCTGCCTCACACGGTCCGTGTTGAGGATAATGATGGTGCTTATGCACGAACTTCGCGCAACTGTTCGTCCTCGTAATCCGAGTAACGAGTAAGTATACTCTGCTTGTGATGCCACTCCTATTTCATGGTCTTCTACTATATCCAAAATTACATATACATATCATTGTAACGCATGAAAGTCGTTCAATAGTGTGCAGTGTCTAGATAGCATTTGTCCGAGCAGAATGCCATTAGTTACAAGAATTGTCATTGACAACAAACGTTTATTAAACTTATCTTTTTCATTTAAAAACAGTTTGTTTCATTACTTTTCACAGGTGGTACAGACTGGTGGCCTATCGTTCCTTTACATGGTGGCTTCACGGGAGGCTTGGACACCGCGTTCGAAAGAGTAATACCCGCCTGTGCCGTTCGTGCCATAAGAGAAACTTTCCCAAGTGACGGCGGTCAGTACAGGGGAGTTCTCTCGCTGTGCTGCAACCTGACCTGTACATTGTGTAAAGTCTTGTATTTTTGTGCCATCAAAATAAGATGCAAAATATGAATCCAGTAAAGTTGTAATGGACCATTGCTACAGTGCGACTGCAACACCACAAGAAGATGATACTGAATGTATTGAAGATAGCTCTGAAGTAGTTGCAGATCAATTCACACAATCTACACCCGCCAAAAAAATGCCACCCCAAAAAGCTGTCGACAATGTTGTGTTCTCCCATCAATGTTGAAGTAACAGATGTTGAAATGACAGAGAATGAACCAACAGCAGCAATCACCGACGCATCAGAACCTGATATCGGCAATATTTCTTTCAATTCTGCTGATATGTCTGCAACGATGCAGTCCGAAACAAGTGTGATGCCGGATGACAGTCTAATGAAAGAGGGCAAATACATAGTATTTGACAGTTGTTTGATGGATATTCTAAGTATGCTGAAATGTGGGCATTCCGGCAGAGGGAAAGTATGTGGGAAGCTATTGATTCATGTGACTCGTCAAAAACAAGGCAGTAACGTCAAAATACATGCCGCCTGTAGATTAAATCATACCTTCTCATGGTCTGCACAACCGATGCTAGGGAAACTGCCAGCAGGCAATCTACTGTGTGCAGCTGCATCACTTTTTAGTGGCTCCAGTTTTAGAAAGTTAGTCTTTCAGTTTGTGGGACTTCATTTCTAAAACGCATTACTACAAATACCAACATGATTATCTGTTTCTGGCCATTAGTGATGCTTGGAAAATTGAACAATTGTCTCTAGCAAGTACATTCAAAGGCAAACGATTCAGGCTAGCCGGCGATGGACAGTGCGACAGCCCTGGATTTTCTGCCAAGTACTGCACCTACCACTTTCAGGACATGGATAGTAAGAAACTTGTAAGTTCGGTGGTCGTGCAGGTAACACAATGTACGTCCTCAGCGGCCATGGAGAAACTAGGATTTATAAAATCGGTGGAATATCTACAATCGAGGGGAATGCACATCGACCTCATAGCCACGGACGGACACGTTTCAATTGCCAAAAACAATGAGAGAGCAGTTCCCACATATTAAACATCAATTTGATGTATGGCATCTTGCTAAATCAATCAATAAGAAAATCTCGGCTGCAGGGAAAAAGAAAGGTTTGGAAAGTATTTCACAGTGGTCCCAGTCTATCAGCAACCATCTTTGTTGGAGCTCCAAAACTTGTGAAGGGTCAGTGGAACCGCTATTTGAAAATGGCGGTCACTGATGCACCACTGTACCAACATTCACCGCTGGTCAGAAAACCTACATTTCCACCAATGTGAACATGGCCCTTTGTCCCCAGAGGAGGCAAGGAAGAAGTGGTTTATTCTATCTTCACCGACACACAAAGCCATTGAGAAGATTGTTTTCGATAAAACTCTATCAAGAAATTTGAGGGGACTGACGGAATTCTGTCACACAGGAGGTTTGGAGGTGTTCCACAATATGTGCCTAAAGTACAGGCCAAAGCGCTTGCATTTCAGCATACAGGGCATGAAACATAGGACTCTACTTGCGGTCTTGGCCCATAACGAGAATCTCTGCCGTGAACAATCTAGGACTACGGGTAATGTAAGGATGCCTCGCTACACTAAGGCGTTTTCTAAAGGAAGTAAGCAATGGGTGATCTTACCAGTCTATGAGGAAATGGAGTTCGACTTTGTAAAAAGCCTTATTGTTGCTGTACTCGAAGCACAGATATGGATTTTGAACGTTTCTGTGCAGAGCACTGATGCATTGCCACCAAACATTGCCACTGTGCCATGTCCACCCAAAGCAGAGCTGTTTGTGAAGTACAAATCCCGGTTTAAATAATTGTAATATGATTGTCTTTTTGTAAATAAATGTTATTGTACAGTGTACAAACAAAGTATACTAACCCTAGCCCTTCCCTTCACCATCCTGGGTGTCATCTTTGACTTCTCTCTCTTTTCACCTCATGTCGCTGACCTTGTCTATATGTGTAAGTTTCGCAATCTCATGTAAATGCTGCGCACTGTTAACCGAGGGGAGGCTTGGGTATTGCAAATAATAAAACGAACAATAAATCTCACTTTCAACTCAACTCCTCGGGTACGTTATAATTTCCCTGACCCTCCCCCCCCCCCCCAAAGTCAATGTCTCCATAGTTATGATTCTCTAGGGCTGCAAAGCTCGCGGACAACGAGGACAAAATTGGGGGCCTCAGAACGCGCCAAGCGAGCCGTTGCAGATGGGAAGGAAGGCAGTTCGCATTTAATATGCCAATTGCTGAATATTCTATAAACATTTAATGTCAAATGTACTTTACCAAATGTACCGTGTTGCTGTTTGATTTGAAAGTACAGTTTCATATTCCGAATTGTGGCGCGCTGTGTTGTGAGTTGATCTGTGTTGGTTTCCGGGTTCTGTGTGAAGTCGCGTAGAAGACGACTGGGCGCGTTTGCCTACGCAGCACAGTAACTTCACAGAGGGAGGCGGGGAATATGAATGTTTTGATAATGTCAGGCTCGGGGGCGGGGGATATGATTTAGTGCCACAAAAGCAGGTCAGCCAGGGCGATGCGGCAAGTGATAGGATTATCACAAAAATGGCAAAATGGCGGCGCCCTACTGCCTGTTTTCGCGTGTGTTTAATGGACGAAAACTCGGGTAAGGTCCATAGGAAATTATTCTAAAATCGAGTGACTTAGGCTTAAAAACACATGGCCGACCCGTAGGGCCAATAAAAAATGTTGACCGAACTATTCCTTTAAGCCCCAGCGGTACGTTCTGAACACACGCTGCCACCGGGGAACATAAACTGTATTTTTCCATCTCCTTGGCGTTTCACAGCCCACACACCTTCACAACCTAACAGTACCCATTATGTCTGCTTTCCTATACTCCCTGCACTTTTTTTTTTTTCTATAACTTCATTTCGAACTGGGCATGACGCGCAGGCTTCTGCTAGAAACATCAACCAATTTCATGGCGCCTTAGGACAACTCCTCAGAGAAACTATACCTGCGGTAAATCCACTACTATGACGTTGCCATGGCCACAGCGGATGGAGGCTCCCAATGCCCATAAAGGTGTCGACTGACTGCTCCCTTCACTGATGTGCGCACATTTTATGCTCCTACAAAGAATGGGCATATGCCAGCTAAGCTACTTGCACACAGCGATTGAATAACCCTCTGAAAAGACATCAAATGGACTGCTACACTACAACCAAACTTCAATGTATTTGGCTAATGTATCCTAGGACCAGAGGCACGAGGCTCCCCTCTGGGCATGCCTCTATGCTCCAGATGGTGAACACTTGTAAATAAACCCACATGCAGAGCTCGGAGTACTTCAGGCATCTCTGCATCAATGCAACAGTAATACTATCTTGAATATTACCCCTCTCTCCACTAATCTAACCCACCACCTCTCTGAACCGAACAGACACATGGAGACCATGCAAATGACAGCAGTTATCAATATAAATCCCAGTAACAAAAACATAACCTTCTCTAGCCCGTTAGCTGAGCATGCATCCCTTTTGCGCCTCTACACCATTTGCTGTATAGGTGCATTATAAATACCCAATAATTGAAATTATTGGACAATGGTTGTCAAGAAAAATGAAGCCACACAGCTTTCTTCAATAGCTTGCATTGGCTGAATATGAATGGCATCATAGGACAAATGGGAGATGGTGCTTGTGCCCTCTGACATTGGTGATGCTAGGTTGATGTATACCATTCCCATGGTCTCCAGTAAGGAAAGGAAAGGTGGGGTGGGGGGGGGGTCGAGAGAGAGAGAGAGAGAGAGAGATAGCTGTTGTGCTCGTCTGTGAATGCAGAAGCAACTAAATGTGTGTTTGTGTACTTTCTGAAATTTCTTTTTCTTTTCTTTAAATGTGTTGCTCTGGGGCTTGTTTTGTCCGGAAGGGCGTCGTCCAGTGTAGGTGTTTGTTGACTAAGATTATGGGTTTGTAGGTTGGTTAGATGGTGATGTGCTGTTTGCATACTTTAGTGGATTGATTCAATAACCCTTTGGGCGTGTGTTGTAGGGGAGAAGTATGGGTTGTGTGGAAGAGAGAAATGGTTAGTGGGTTTGCGGCGACCTCTGGGTATGTGTAGCTATGTTATTATTTTCCTTTCTGAGTTTACTCCTTGTCTTCGTTTCCAGCTTATGGTTTGTAGAAGCAGGGATTGCGTGGGTTGGGTGGTCGATTTGTTAGGTCGTTTGTTGAGTAGTTGGCCTTTTTATCTCAGCGAGCTGAATAGCCAGGTTTTTAGTAGTTTCCTGAAAGTTAGGTGGACTTCTGTCATTCTGATTTCCTTTGGTCTCGAGTTTCAGATGAAGAAAAATATTTTTTGTAGTGTCTTGTTTCTATTGGAGGTCCGAGCTAGATCTTAAAGGGGAAGTTCACTCAGGACTTTTATTGTCACAATGGATAGGGCATGTATTTTCTAGCATATATAGTTAGATCCTAAAAAAAAAAAAAAAAAAAATACATCTTAGATTTTCACATTTACACATGCAAAACAGCCATCTTGTACTAACCTTATCTGTTGATCCATCGCCATGCGTTCAAGTGCCCCTGCGGCAATAAATCATAAAACCCTGCACACAAGCTAACTTCATTGGAAGCTTACGCCCCATGTCACAGGCCAGTGCACGTCAAAGTCTCCCATCCGCTATCCAATCCTGCTTAGCTTCAAGGGCGGCATGATGGAGCCCATGAAGGCTGCAAAGCCGAATAACATAAGCACTGTTAGTTAAGATAAACTTTAGAGTAAAATGTACCTCACTTGTGAGAACTCCAGAATGTTTTGCTGGACTGGTAGATTATACCTCAGTGAGTGGGGAACCGTTTTCCACTCTCAGATGCTTTTTACTATTGTTTTTATGGGTGTAATTATAAATGGTGTCCCAGGGTATTAGGGTATTGCAGCCCCCCAAGGTAGCAGCACAAGGTGGGATGGCTCAAAATGCTGGTCTTCTTGAGTCAGGGTCGTTGTTTTCAGAGTCCCCCCAGTCGCTTGGAAGGAAAGGCTACAGCAGGCTCTGGGTACTACACAGCAGGCTCTCTGGTCGCTGGAAATAGTCTATGCCCCTTTTCTTGATCTTCAGATTCAGGTCCATTATTCTACTAAGTCTTCAGCTTCCAGGCTCAGACTTTTATGCAGGAACCTAGCCAATCGAACAAATTCAACATTCAAACTTGGGGGGGGGGGGGGGGGGGGGGGGGGTTTGGCAGTCCTTTCAGGACAGCCAGCTTCCCAGTTTGAACTGGAATCTTGCAGGTAGGCTCGAAGACAAAGGGCTGTGGAGCTTTGGACTCATCCATCGCTTCCTGCCTTCATAGACACGCTGGATCCCGGGCCGGGTTGTCCAAGGGCCCCCCGGGAGACAAAAATCGCACAAAGGAATTTTCAGCCCTGGAGAGCAGGGGAAAGACTGAGAAGGGACAAGAAGCACAAACATTTTGGTAAAATGGGCACCCATGGGTGCATTTACAGCAGCTGTGCAAACAGCCTGTGGTAAAGGTGCACGAAATTAGCAAAAAAGTTCACTGCTACCAGCCATTTAAGGTAAACTTGTCCCTGTAAAAGAATTGTTACAATGTTTCCCCCTTCTCACTAGCACTGTATCTCCCCAGCACTCCACATATGGTGTGTTGTGCTGGTTTACCCTAACAAAACGTAGAAGGGATACACATTTCTGTTCTACCCTTGGGAACTGTATTTCTCAAGGCTAGCCAGAGAAAGTAAAAGGGGAGCCTCAAAATATGACAAATATGATGAGATCTGTAGTATCATAACATTGGCAAAATGTTGGGTAGTAGTATTTCCAGGAAATGAAGACTTTAATTAAACATTAAGAAAAGTCTGTTATCGAACCACAAAGCACACGATGCAATTGACATTTGCTTTTCTGTGTAATTGGGCAGATTTTTTGTGCATTACAAAGTAAAATATATACAGAAGAGATCAATGGCCAAAATTTGGAGAACTAAAAGTCCTATTGCGTGACTTATTTTATTTGAGCGTGCCAAGCCCGAGGGCATCGGGGCGCTGGTAAATCCAGAGAAGGGGGGGGAGACAAAGATGGGCTTGGGGGCAGGGGAAGAGTCCTAGTTGAAGAGGAGTTTTGAGCAGCTTCCTGAAGCTACTATAGGATGGTTCTTCACTGTGATGGCCAGGGAGGTCGTTCCAGAGTGTAGGGGCACGGGCAGGGAAGCTGCCCCCCCACCTTTTGCAGTAGAATCTGGGGGTGATGCAGTGTTTGTAGGCTGCGTGTTGAGGCCTTTTTCTAGTATGTCTTCAGATTTTTGTTGCCAGGTAGGAGTGGGGTTGTTGGAGAGAGCAGTGTGTGTGATGGACACGGTCATGAAATTGATCTATCCTTAACTGGAAATCAGTGGGCGGATTTCCTGGCTTTGGAAATGTGGTCACACTTTCTGATGTGGAGTGCTGCTCTTAATGTTTTTTTTTTTTTTTTTTTTCTTGAAGGTTGCATAGGTTTTTCGTGGAGGTGCTGAGAGCAGAGTATTGCAATAGTCGAGTTTTGAGCAAATGAGTGCTTGAGCCACTTCTAGCCGTTTTTTTAGGACGAAAATGGTTTGCTGGCGGTGACGAGCTTGGTGGCGTAACCTGATGTGGTTAGTTTGATGTCATGTTGAGGGTGGAGTCCAGATACATTCCAAGTGTTTTTGCGGCAACAGGGATGCTGTGGCCATCGATTGTGAAGGACTTTTATTCCTGATGGAGCTTTGCTAGTATTGCGAGAGGGCCCCCTAGAAGGAGCTCTATCTTCTCGTTGTTGAGGCAGAGACAGTGTGTGGCCACCCAGGTTTGGATTGTTTCATAGTGGAGGTTGACCTTCAGTGAGTCGTGTGATTGGCCGAGAGGGGGTGGATGAGGATCTGGATTTCATCTGCGTAGTTGGGGTATGAAACTCCTAGCGAGTCGAGTTGGTCGTAGAGAGGTTTGGCATATTTGTTATATAGTGTCAGGGATACGCAGGAGCGTTGTGGGACACAACCGGCGATGGGGCTCTGGTGTGCCAAGGCTTCTCTGGCGAATACTCTAGATGTCCTGTCAGCAAGTGTTAAGATGGATTTCTGAACTCGGACCTGGAGGGGCAGAGGTTCAGAAGGCCAGCCTAGTTTCTTGGAACAGGGTAACCTCTGGACAAGCCAGACCAATCAGGGTAGCGATGGTGGTGGTCAAGACTAAGTCGCAAGAGGGGTGAGGGTAACGGAAAGACCTCAATGAGCACACAAAGCAAGGACACTTACAAATTACTCCAGCCAGGTGTTATATTAAAAATATAGACCCATTTATTACAAGGCCTTTGTAACATCGACCATAGCAAAGAATCACAATAATAAAGTAAACCAACACATCACAATCAATACAATATATATACAAGACCGAAGGGTCTAAGGAGTTAGAAGCACGAAATATGTAGACCACCTAGATGGGGAGGAAAACGGGCAGTTGAAGTAATCGTTGGACTCAGTTCGACATCAGAAATACACCTAACTAGGAGGCAGTCCAAGCCCTACGAAGAGAGGCGCTTTATGCTCAATAGTACATGCACGCGCTTGTGCCAATGGACAAAATAGGGTCTCTTCAAGGGTCTGACAGGTCAGGAAGGTGGATGAAGCAATGAAGAACAAGTCCCCACTACTCAAGCAAGACCTCCACTTGCAGGCAGAGGCAGGGTGAGAGTGTGGGATGGATCCGCTATTTCCCAACAGCGGTAGAAAAGAAATGGGTTCCTGCGCTAGGGGCCACCGGTTGGGGTATGAACTACTCACCAGTCCCCGACGCAGGCAGACCCAGACTCCACCAGTTCATGTTGCTGGCAGGTTCGGATGCGACAATCGGGACGTCTCGACACCGTGTAGATTCCGCAGTAGCAGGATTCAGGGTCGAGGGGGTCACAAATGCAGCGAATGTGCACAGGTCGTTACCACAGCAGGGCTACACAGCAACCGCGTTTACTCTTGTGACAGGCGCACTCGTCTCACTTCAGACCTGGGAATGCCAAGTGTACGAGATTTGGTGTGAGGGTGCCGTGGACACAGAGCTAGCAGTAGGCCAAGTTTCGAGGGCTTCCCCGAAACGGCGCCGCTGACGGAGCAAATGTCCCGTGTAAGCTGGTCAGCCCACTTGTTGGCCCGGGGATACTTCCAAAGAGGCTTACTTGCAGGGTTTGATGAAGGTGCCGAGAATAGTTGGTCCCACTATTCCAATGGGTCGAAGCGCATTTGCAGACCTTCTAGGATGATCAGATGCAGAGGGGTCTCGCAGGACGACAGCGGGCTCAGGGTGCCAAACCTTCCAGCGGTTCCTCGACTCTGCTTCTTGTTGCAGGATACTTGGCTACTTATCCCTTGTTCGGTGTGAACTCAGGAGATCGACATGGTAGTGGTGTTTTCGGCCTCCTCTTATCCAAAGTTCCCTTCGCGCCAAAACGAAGAGGACCCAATGGGAAATCTGCTCAAAAACACTCACTCCATACGTGGACCAATCATGGACCATGGTGGTCCCAGGCATTCAGGACACTCCAGACTCTCTGGTACCCAGGATGTGTAATGGGAACAGACATCCCAGAGGCACACACACAAGGCATGCAGAAGCCAGCGAAAGCTTTGGGTTTCGCGGGAAAGTGCATGACCAAATAAGGACTGACCCGGGTCGGCTCGACCGGGGGAAGGTGAAGGGGCAAGATGGCCAAAGGACAGGACAAAACTGCGTGGCATGGCCATTTTACAGCCAGGCCACCTATTCGTGCCAAACGCGGTAAGCGCGGATAATATGGCAAAGGGTTCAAAACCTAAGATAAACGATAGCTGCCACGAGTCCTGTCTGTGACACACCTGCACAGTTCATAAGTCCAGCGAATTTCTAGGGCCTTTGGAATGACTAGAGACGCAAGAGTGCGGTAATGTAAGTTACATTGCACTCTTGTTACATGTTGCACAAAAGCTGCAACATGAGGAAAGGACTAAGGGAAACAGTCTCCCAGTACTGACTGTCTTAAGGGCATGCCAGTTTCCCCATAAGAATTGAGCGAAAGCCCAGAGGAGTGCGGCAGGGGGATGCGCGTCTCTGGCAAAGGTTAGATCAGGGTGTAAAACAGCAGCAAAAAGTTTGGGGGTGGACACATGGAGGGAAAATTACATTCTAATATGAAATCTTTCCTAACAGCGAGGAAAGAGGTGACCCATTTTGCTGCTTCCAGCAAAATTTGTGCTGAGGATGTGAGGTGGAGGCAGTGTCATGGTTATCCAGGTTCAACGCCGCAGAGGGGCCTAGGAGCAGGGAGATTTTGCCACAGTAATTGGCTGCGTCAAGCTGGGTTTTGAGGTCTAGTAATGATGTCTCAGTACCATGTTTTGGCCGGAACCCAGACTGGCGGGAGCCTAAGATATGGTGAGACTCAAGGAAGTCCTGGATTTGCAAATAGATGACCCTGTCGATCTTTAGTTCTTCTACATATTTACTTCCAATCGGGCAGTTAAAATAGTTTCTTCCTGTGGTGTGCACTACTAGTCCAATCATATCCATGGAGCAGTGAGGGTGAAGACAGGGGCACAAGATTCTACATTTCATTTTCCTATTTTGTTTGTCAGTTTTCTTTTACTTTGTATTTATTTTTGGGGAATATTTGCCAATTTTTAGGGAGTAAATGTGGCAGATATTCCCCCTTATCTGTAGGGCTAGTTCTTTGTGAGAAAAGCATGATCTACTAAAATCATGGTATAACTTTTCTATAGTAGGATATGGGTGTGCACTACTAAAGGCTATGTGACACCTATTTTATGAGGGGAGCTTCTACTGCGGGGACACATTTGTGATCTGTTTTGTGTGGGAATTTACCACCCTTACTTTACACCTTGCACTGATCCCTTTCACCTGTTCTACATGATTAAAGCTTGCATTGCGGTCGTCTTTTCTGTTTGTGTGTGAGGGAAGCCTGCCCAGCTCCTACTCAAGCTGACCTGCTCTGAGCGATGTTAAAAAGCTTACACTGCTGTTGTGCTCTTTCTTTACATGGAAGGTAAACTTGGCGTTGGTGCCCATTTGTTAGATGGTTTTTGTGCCACTGCACCATGTGCTTTGTGTTAATTTGCAAGAGAAACTGGAACGATGCGAAAAGCTGTTGCATTACAAGGATTTTTACACAGTTTTTTTTTAACTCTTTGCCCACATTGGCTGGATGTCACATACTTTTTACTCTCTTGCAAAGGAGAAACATTTTTACTCTTAATCACATTTACTCCAAGTTTAAAAATGGGGAGTAAAATATTCCCACCTCAGAATCTTATTTGGGGGTATTAGTTTTATTGCTTTTATTTTTGAGCTTAGATGGGACGTGATGCTGTCGCATATGGCTTGCGAGTGTATAATGTTGCTGAATGTTTTATTATTTTTTCCTTTTATTCAAAACATTTCTTACTGTGGATCAGTTGCTGATTGAATTCTCGTGGTGTGTATATTTAGTGTTCCATCTTGGCTTTCAGGACTGTAGATTTGTCGTTGGTTGTTCTTGTGCCTCCATCGCTTTTCTAGTTTCCAGTTTGTTTTTTTGAGTTCCCTCCGTTCCTGTTAACAATCTGGCTGCAACTTATTTTTTGGTGTGGGTTTCAAGGTTGTTAGTTGGTCTAACACACTTGGGAAGGTTCTTTTCAGGTGTGTGTGGTCATTTAGTTTGTGGGAGGTGGCTTATTTGGTAGTTTGTAATAGTTGTGTTTAAGTTTCAAAGTGAAGTCTTTTACAGTTTCTTTTTTGTTGTTGTCCGAGTTATGTTTTTGGGCATCATGCAGCTTGGGATTTTGATGGTGAAAGGGACCTTTTAATGGTCGTTCCATACCATTGGTACTTCAGCGTTGAAAGTCCATTCTTGTAGAAAATTGTCTAGTGTGTGTCCAGCTGGGTTGTTCTGATCACTATTTGAGATGGATAGGTTCCAGTAGGGCGCTGAGTCTGTTTCATTGTCTCTTTGAAACCAGATGTTGAAGTCTCCCAGAACAATTGTCATTTTTTAAATGTATTTGTGCTTGTGGTTTGCATGGAAGCCTTACACAATTTCTGCAGTTTAAAATCCTACAACAAGGCATAAAATAAGCAGTTTCACGTAGCAATTCTATAGGTATGCTAATTAAATTAACCTGTTCAATGAAAGTGCAGCTCACCCTGCTCCTCTTGCCGTAAGGGCTCTTTCCACCCGCTTTTTTTCTGTTCACTGAAAGTTCAAAGGGGCTAATAGAGGGAGTCTGCAGCAGTAATCGTTTCCTCTACTCTTAAAAGCACCAAAGACCTGTGTGGGAGTGCTAGGCAAGAAAAGCTATTTTCAAATAATTGCAAACCAGTGTCCATTCATGCTGCAAACCTTTACATTTTAGACTCCTCATTAATTTCTTCAGCGGTGCACTTAAACATAGCTCATTTTATGACTTCGGTACAAATAACGTCTGGTGAAATTAAAAATATGAGTCCAACATTGCTAATCAAATAAGTTTGTTTGCTAATCAAAAATATTTTAATTAGCAAACTATGCTAATTTAAAAAAATATATATGCCTTGTACAACAAAATTACACAGGTAAAATATCTACAAAAAAAGTTTACATTCATGTGTTTAATGTGCATGTTAGTTCATCCTTAGTTAAATATGTTCTCATTGAACCTTAGTTTCCGACCATTCAATATTACATGTCATTAATATTCATCCTATAAAGAAATCTAAGTAGTGCCAATGACTTGCTATGATTATTGCGCTCCCACAATGAATCACTAAATACATGTTCTATGCCATTTACAAATTCTCCAAATGCACATGTGTATACATTCATCATTCTCGCATTCTAGTACTAAATGCTTTCTACTCTCACACAAAAACATGATCAAGACGGAGTTGGCACCTTCCCATCTGCAGATATTTTCTCTTGTCCTTTAATAAATGAAGCCTAAACCTCATTACTGCATGTCTCATGTGACTTAAGAGAAATTTCACAAGTTAAGGCGGATCCTCTTCCAATCTTTTATAGGTTTCTTTTATGATCGGAAATTTATTAACACTGGATATCATTGGAGGTTTCTCACTAATCGGCTTTTTTTTGGTTACTGCATCACAAGTAATTTCATCTAGTGAGATACCCTTGCCTATGCTGAGTTGTAAATATTTTTCTTCATACCAATTCTTATTCTATTTTATATTTCCCTCAACTCTTTCAGGAGTTCTGTGGTGTTTGTATTAGTTTCCTACATAATAGGCGCTTCAGCATTACTCACATTTATTGCCGATCTGCCTAATTCAGATTGAATAACTGACGTAGGGATCCCTTTGGGCAGAGCAAGCATTTCCTTCCAGATAAGATCCTCTGAACGAAAGGTCCAAATCAGGAAGGAGAAGTTGACATTCTGCATACGAGGGCAGGGATCATTTTACACTCAACATTTTGATGGTTGGTAATAGTGAAAACCTCCCAAATGTACTGTTGGTGTTTTATTTCGGCTGCCAATTGGTTGGCTTTCACCCCTCAAAGAAGTCCATAATAAACCTTTTTTTAAATATTCTTTTAGGCTTTGCTGTAAATCTCGGTCCAAGATATTTGGCAGCATGACCGTTTATAGAACCAAGCCACCATCTCTGCTTCGAGTTCGGGCTTCCTCTTGTAACATGTGTAACTTTACTTTTTAAAGTTGATCACTAGATAGTTCACTTCGGTGTATTATTGTAATTTGTGGAAAGGTTAGCTATGGCATCGGGAAATTTTCTGGTGAATTTGGGGTTCACGGTAGGTGGTCTGCAGATCTGTAGGAACAGTAATTTGAATTGGCCATTGAGCTTAATTGGGAGTAATTTTCGGTCTTCTATTTCTGAGGGTAGTGATGAAAAGCTGATGTGTATTTTGTGTGTTGGAGCAATTCTTCTTCCGGTTTCTCCGTTTGATTGTAATAGTCTGCAGTTGTCGGGGATGGCTTCATGTGCCATTGTTTTGTAGTTGTCCGAGAGCCATGTTTCCGTGAAGAAGAGTATTTGTACTGCCTTTGCTTAGAAGGTTGTAGATTACTGTTGTGTGCTTTGCTGTCTATTGCATGTTGAGTAGGCTGCAGTGTAGTGTGCGTTTTAGCGTGTGTACTTGTTCGGTATTGTCTGTCGTTTCGATGGCGTTCATCAGACTGTCAAAACACTGTTGTGCTGGCCTGTTTATTGCCAGGTGTGCAGTTATCTGTCCCTTCGTTGAAGAGTTCCAATATATTGTGCAGTGGGTTTCTGTTTTGAGCCGCCGTAGTTTGTATGGTTATCGTGGTTGTCTTTTTTTCAATCTCTTGCTATGTAAGGAGTGTAGGTGGCAGGAGATTCCAGTCTAGCTCTCTTGTATTTCTGAAACGGTTTTCTCTGGTGTCGTAATCTGTGGTTTGATGGTATAGTGGCGTCTCCTCTAATATTCCCTGGGTCCTTTATTGTGTGCGGTTTGATTTATGGTGTGGCTGGCTTGTAGCGGGAGATGTACAATATCTTGGTCCAGATCTTTATTTTGTTTAGGGGGGAGTTAGTCGAGATTTAGAGATGTTGTGAATTCCGGTAGGTAGTTCTTGTTTGGTGGCAGTGTGGTTTCTTGTGTGGTGTCTTTTGTTTCTTGTTCAGTTTTCCATCCTCATTTGTTTTTCCTTCTTGTATCAGGGAATCTTTTGAAGTTGTGGATCAGTGGTCTATTGATGTGGTCATTGTGCATCAAGCTGTTCCATTGGTAGACTCTCTGGTTAGGGGGGTTTGCTGATGTTGGTTCTAATCATGACGGTTATGACGCTGTGTTGCGCATATACCACTGGGTATACGTGTGTTTTCATGGTGATATGCTTTGGAAACAGTTGTAGTTGTAGTGGGCAAGAATGGCTTCCAGGGACTGAGTTCCAAGGTGTCTAAATGTATTGATCCTAAAGATTCAAAAGGTGGTTCAAATCCGAATCAGAGATTAGCATGGTTAAGTTTGAAGGGGGTAAGATTTTGTGTGGCTTAGTCCATTGTGGAAGGTAGGGGTGTCAGGGTCTCAGTCACAAAACACAGTGGTGGTACTGTTTGGGTTGGAAAGAATCAAGCAGATTAATGTAGGGTTTTGAAGAAGAATTTTCTGAATCACAGTAGTTGCGGAGAGCAGGTATATTCGGGGAGGCAAAGATTCAGAGTTTGAAAGTTCGCAAAGGCTAGGTTCAAAAGCAGTGAGATCAAATGTGAGGATTTGAAGTGACAAACTTCAAATTGTCAAGGTTGTGGATGGTTTAGTTCAAAAGCGGCAGAAGTCAGTAATATTAAGGTTCAGAGTGTTAGAATTCAAAGCATTTTGGTTTTTGGGCAGAAAGTTCATGTGTCAACCTTTACAGAGCATTAAAGGCCAAAGCAGCAAATGGCTAGAAGTTAGGTTTAGCAAAATAGCAACAGGGTAGAAGTCAGCAGGGTTTAAAGTGGTTACATTCAATAGAGGCTGGGATTAGGTCAGTATAGCCATAAGAATGGCTAGATTCAAAGCAGCAGAGATCAAATTAGTACTGCCCTAAAATAGCTATGTTAAGAGTGGCTGAGCTTAAATCGGTACAGATTATGAAGATGGGTAGGTTCAAAACAGCAGAAAACGTATCCGTGCCGGTGTAGAGTGGCTAAATCCAGAGGCAGCCGGGAAGAAATCAGTACAGTCCCAAAAGTGTCAATATTCAAATGCAGCTGCAACCAAATAACAGCAGAATTAGTGTGTGGTAGATTCAATAGCAGCAGGGGCTGAACCAGTATGGCTGGATTCAAACTGACAAGTTTAAAATGGGCAAATTCAAAAGTAGCAAAGATCAAACCAGCAATGCTCCAGTGTGGTAAAGTTCAAAGTAGTGGGAACCAGACCATCACAAGTCCAGTGTGGGCAAGTTCAAAAGCAGCAGAAAACCAAAACTGGGCAGTTTTAGTGTGGCTGAACTCAAAAGCAGCAGAAAGCAAATGAGCACAGCTCTAATGTCGCTAAACTCAAAGTGGTATAGATTGAAACCAGTACAGCCATAGTGTTGCCAAATTCAGAAGCAGCAGAGACTGAGCCAGTGCAGTTCCATTGTGGTCAAGATCTGAAGCAATATAGATTGAACCAGTGTAGCTTTTGATTTCTGCTGCATTTGGATTCAGCCAAACTAATAGGCACAGACCTAGTATGGCTAAGGTCTAAAGAAGCAGAAAACCCAAAACTGTACAGCTCCTGTGTGTGGCTTTATTCTAAAGCAGTATAGATTCATCCAGTGCAGTTTGTGTGTGGATAATCTCAAGCAGCGTAAGCGCAAATCACTGCAGTTCCTTTGTGGTCAAATTTTAAAGTAGCAGAAAATAAACTAGTGCGGTGTGGCTAAGTTCCAAAGCCGTATAGATTGAACAAGTGCAGCTTTAGTGTGGCCAAATTCAAAAGCAGCAGAAAACCAAATTGGTACACTTCAAAAGCTGCATACACTGAACCAGCTGGTCCTTAGCATGGCTAAATTTAAAAGCAGCAGAAAACCAACTCTGAGTTATATAGTGATTTCCCTTACCTTATTGTAGTCCTGTGGGTTGGGGGAGGGTGCTGCAGGACTGGGTGCCAGGTGGGCAGGCCAATGGGAATCTCCATTATCCACAGCCCTTCGCTGGCTGCCCTGGGAGGATACAGTAAGAGTGCTGTTTGAGCCATGTGACACTCCCATCCCCAACAGCACCAATGGAGGGTTGTGTGGGTGGTTTGGGGGAGGGTCTGGGGTTCTGAAGGGAAAGGCAGGATTGGGGTATTGTGATTTTTTTTTTTTAATTGTTTTTTTTAAAGTTAAGGGATAAATGGTTAAAGTTAATTAAAATGAAGGGGAATGAGGCTGGGTTAAATAAGAGAAAGGTCGCTTTTTGGCGGTGGTACAGGCCCGAAGGCCTGAAATTACATGCTGCTTGTTGGGCGAGGTTCTTCAAAACGAGGCGGCTGGAAGCAAATTAATGCCTGCACATGGCTGTGGCGTATGGGACTTTACTGACATACTGTACACCAGTGCTTTGGCTAAACATTCTCTTCCTAAGCATCTTCCTTCTGGAGCCCTCCGCTCATCCACCTCCGACTCTCTGAGGGTCAGACGCTTCTCCAGGCAGAGAGTGAGTGGTGGATCTCTATCCTCGGAAGGGACCTCCCTCGAACAGTCTCCCTGCCTCTCTCAAATCTCAGCAGGACCGCCTAAGGTTCTGGAAGCAACTCCAGGCCCCCCTTTTCGCTTCCGCGGTCTCCCTTGCTGATGCCCCTCCTCCTGCACGACCAGTTTCCCTTGTACTTCCTCTGAGCCTCCCAACCACTTAAGGATTGTATCTGCAACCCTACAGTCCCCCGACTCCCTGCACTTATGAGCCATGGGTTCCATTGCACATTTTTATGATAAGTGCTTGCCGCTGTGATCTCAGCTCAGCCTTTCATCCTTCCGGGGTCGATAAAATGAGTACCAAATCCGATTGGGTGGTAATTTAATTTTGTATAACAATTTTCCATGTAAAACGTGTTAAAGCGCTATATAAAATGACGACAAGATTAGTAGTATTACTACTACATCTTCACTAATGCGATCTCCTTGCCCCCCCCCCTCACATTCATACCATACCATGGCTCCGCTATGTGTTGCTTTGTCAATGAGCCGAAATCTAAAACTATGGGTGGTGGATTTTACTATCATTGCAACATCAAAATGCATAAATCTACCTTGGTGGATGAATGTCTGTTCCAGCAACCTGCATGTTACTGTTTCTAATCCCAGAGAAAAATTATGTACAATAGGAATGCTTTTTAATATTTACATTTTTATTTATTGAACATTTGTATGGTGCTTATACAGCAGAAAGCCTTTCCAGGCGCCACACGACTAAGGTGGGGGAAGTGAGTAGAGGAGGATAAAACGACAAACAGTCCTACTAGGCCTTGTGACATTCGGATCGTGCAAGTGCAACAAGGAAGTGAGGGGGTGTGGAGGGGCAGGAAGAGGGGACGATAAGGGAGGGCAGGGGTGTTAAGGGAGGGAGGGAAGGTGCTACAGGGGCCGAGTAGTACTAGGGGAGGCCTGGGGCGCAAGTGCTAGGTGAGGCTTGGAGGGCAGTGCTATGGGGGATAGGGTAAGGTGGTGCGAGGAGGGGCGGATGGACTAGGCTCAGTAGTCTGGGAGGGAGAGAGTAGCCAAAGGAAAGTGCAGGATGTTGGGGCAACCTGGTCGAGGTTGGGGTGGGAGGGATGGCCCCTGTGAGAACTCAGAAGGGACCAGGCCTCCAGGTGTATCTGTAGATGGTCATAAGCAGGAAGGGGGAGAGGGAAGGAGAAGAGGAAGGTCTTGAGAATCTTCCAGAACTTAAGGAGATCCAACTCGCTCTGACCCGGGCAGGGAGGCCATTCCAGAGGAAGGTACCTGCCTAAGAAAGATATCTAGCCCCCCCACCCCTTCCCACTCTCTGCTTGGAGAAATGTCTGACCTGCAGAGAGTTTAAGCTGGAGAACCAAAGGACTCTAGCAGGGTGGTGGTGTTTAGAGATAGAAAGTTGAATGTAGCACAGACCCAGGCCCCAGAAAGCCTTGTGGAGGATGCAGAGGGTTGTGTATTTGATCCTTGCATTTACTGGGAGCCAGTGGAGAGCTTTTAGGGCTAGAGGGATGTGGTCCCTGGGCTTGAGGCAAAGGAAACATCTTGGAGTCCTATTCTGGATTAGTTGAAGAGGGTGAACAGCTGAATTGGTAGATTAAGGACGAGGCTGTTAGTAGACCAGCCTGGAGAGAATCGGAGCTCTAGAGGCATTGGGCCTCATTATGAGTGCGGTGTTAAGGGGTTAACGGCACCGGTAAGGGTGCCGGTAACCCCTTACCGCTGCATTCCAAGGTCCCTAAGGCCTGCTGGTAAAACGAGCTGTCCTATGGGGGCTCGAATGGGGAAGGGTTTTTTGAATGGGGATTTACCGGGTCCTCCAAGGTTGGAATGACACGGTAAATCCTCATTCAGAGAACCCGGACACGACTTTGGAGGCAGCCATGGTGCTAAAGGCACCATGGCAGCCTCCAAACTCGTAATGACCCCCCCCCCCCCCCCATTGAGTTTCTGGGGGAAGGTGAGGAAAGAGAGAATACCTCTGAGGAGGTGAAGCTGAAAGGTAGCCTCCCTGGCAAAGTCAGCAATATGAGGTGTGAAGGAGAGGGACATGCCGAAGAGGACCTCCCCACCCCCCATGTTTTTTGCCACACAAGAGCGCGAATAAGGGCCCCAGAGGAGGGCCAGCGTTCGGGTGAAGGGAAGTGGGGAGGAGTGTACTAATGAGAAGAATCTCTGTCTTGCTGGCATTAAGACAGATCATTAGCAGCAGACCTAGCCTGAATAGCCGCCAGGGAGTCGGGAATGAGGGACGAAGGAGAGGAGGGAAGCTTAAAGGAGATCTGTGTGTCATCCACATAACACGAAGTGAGGAGGGAGGATCTATGTTATACTGAAAACAAAAAGCTTGAATTACAAAATTGTTTGCATTTTTTAATTCATGGTTTTCGGATTTCGGGTGTTTGTCCCCTGCTGGGCATTTAATGTTTGCGGGGGCCACCCCTGCAGCCTGTAATACCGAAGTAGGCCGAATGCACACTAATTGTGCATGCAGTCTTCTTTTTTTTTTTTCAATATTTTGGGTTAAACCCAGGAGAGAAGGTGGAAATCGCGTGAGCAAGAAAGCAAGGTAAATCTTGGAAAGCCACAGCGATAGGATAGGATAGAAGAGGGACGCCGCATGTAGAGATCGAGGAAGAGGGGAGAAAAGGGCCCATTTGAACTTGGGAGTGGCGATTTGAAAGGAAAATGGACAGCCATTCCAGCGCCAAGTCTGTGATGGTCAGTCGGTTAAGGAGGGTGGCATGATTGACTGTGTCAAAGGCAGAGGACCGGTCAAGGAGGATGAGAACAGAGGGAGCGTTGGAGTTGAGGTGTGAGAGCAAGTCTTCACGGGTGTTCAGGAGAGCAGTTCCTGTTGGGTTGGCTGCTCTGAAGCCTAACTAGTGGTCATGAAGACAGCCAACCGATTCGGTGTGATGGATTAGTTGGGAGAGGCCCAAGAAGGGGGAGGGATAGTGGAGATGGGGCTGTAGTTTGCCGGGCAGGAAGTGTCTGTAGATAGACTTTTTAGGAGAAGGTGCATAAGAGAGTGCTTAAAGGAATGGTTCGGTCAACATTTTTTATTGTCCCCACGGGTCGGCCATGTGTTTTTAAGCCTAAGTCGCACTATTTTAGAAAAAATTCCTATGGACCTTACCCGAGTTTTCGTCCATTAAATGCACGCAAAAACAGGCACCAGGGTGCTGCCATTTTGTGATAATCCTATCACTTGCCCCATCGCCCTGGCTGACCTGTTTTTGCGGCACTAAATCATATCCCCCGCCCCCGAGCGTGACATTATCAAAACATTCATATTCCCCGCCTCTCTCCATGAAGTTACTGTGCTGCGTAGGCAAACGTGCCCAGTCGTCTTCTACGCGACTTCACACAGAACCCGGAAACCAACACAAATCAACTCCCAACACAGCGCGCCACAATTCGGAATATGAAACTGTACTTTCAAATCAAACAGCAACACAGTACATTTGGTAAACTACATTTATTTGACATTAAATGTTTATAGAATATTCATCAATTGGCATATTAAATCGGAATATGATTATTTTTTTTTCTCTCTATCCGCAAATGCTGTTCGGTTTTATCGTGAGTCAAGAGCTGTTCCTTTATGGTACACAGGGTGTTGGTTTTCGTTAAAAGAAGCACTTTGGTCGCACGGTGAACCCCAAGGCTGTTCCATCAACTAGGCACTAGGCCAGCGTAAAGGTTGATATGTTTTCTAGCCGCTAGTACCTCGTAAGGGCATATGGGCCCTTGGAGATCATCCCATAAGATCGTCAAAGTTGTGCAGTTTTTTACGAGAAGCTGCAGCTGGTGGTTGAAAAAACCATCTGCGGGGTCTGAAACTGGTAGCAGTAGGGTAGGATATACCTATTTTGAAAACATAATTATAAATAGTCTCGCCAACCGATCTTTATTACTATTATTCATTTTATTTATTACGGCCGATCAGAAACTATTTGCTTGCAAGGATAGTGCAATGGAGAATGTTCGGCTCTAAAATCAATGCAAAAACTAACGAAATAAATCGAGGTTAACACACAATGAGAAACGACTATTTGTCTACATGCGTGTGAAATGTGGACCTGCATGCCCATGTGCCCGGTACAAAGACGATCCCACAAACGTTTTACTTTCTCTTCGTTCATTCATCCATTCCTTAATTCTTCATTCCGGTATAATAGCGTCTAAAGAGTTAATTACATTATATTTGCAATTTCCATTGTGTCTCTGCGTAATGCAGTCAATAAATCCCACTGTGCTCGTGACAGCGATTTTTCGTATACTGAACTAACATGAAACTCAGTCTAGTTTCCGAATTTTCTGCCTTATCGTCTCTTACGTTATTGCCCACCTCCTTCAAATGAAGTCCTTTCGGCATGGTCCCTCTCTCTCAAGGTCAAAAAACAATAAACCTTATACTGCCGGTGCGAGTTGTGGGCCTCTTCAGGCCGCGAGCTGAAAACCAAAGCCGCTGACCTTCACTCGAAATGAGCATACATTCTTACTTTGCAACATCCCGTAGTAAAGCCATCTGTGGGAACTTGAATTTTCGAATCCATCTATGTACTGGGCCTCAATGTGCAAATGCGAACTGGCTTCTCTCCCATCTGCAACGGCTCGCTTGCCGCGTTCTAAGGCCCCCAATTTTTGTCCGCGAGCTTTGCAGCCCTAGAGAACCATAACTATGGGGATATTGACTTTTTGGGGGAAGGTCAGGGAAAGTATAAAGCACCCGAGGAGTTGAAAGTGAGATTTATTGTTTGTTTTTTATTATTTGCAATACGCAAGCCTCCCCTTGGTTAACTGCGCAGCATTTACATGAGATTGCGAAACTTAGTTACATCAACAAAAATATATGCATACACATATTGACAAGGTCAGCGATATGAGGTGAATAGAGAGAGAAGTCACCCTGGTTGTTCACCACCCAGGATGGTGAAGGTAGGGGTTAGGGTTTGCATACTTTGTATGTACACTGTACAATAACATTTTTTTACAAAAAGACAATCCGATTATTATTTAAACCGGGATTTGTACTTCTCAATGAGTTCTTCTTTGGGTGGACATGGCACAGTGCCAATGTTTGGTGGCAATGCATCAGTGCTCTGCACAGAAACGCTCAAAATTCCATATCTGTGCTTCTCGAGTACAGCAACAATAAGGCCTTTAACAAAGTCGAACTCCATTTCCTCATAGACTGGTTTTATCACCCATTGCTTGCTTACTTTTTTGCAAAGGCCGTAGTGTAGCGAAGCATCCCTACATTACCTGTAGTTCTAGATTGTTCACGGCACACATTCTCGTTATGGGCCAAGACCGCAAGTAGAGTCCTATATTTCATGCCCTGCATGCTGAAATGCAAGCGCTTTGGCCTGTACTTTAGGCACATATTGTGGAACACTTCCAAACCTCCTGTGTGACAGAATTCTGTCAGCCCCCTCAAATCTCTTAATGTTTTTATCGAAAACAATCTTCTCAATGGCTTTGTGTGTGGGTGAAGATGGAACCAACCACTTCTTCTGTGCCTCCCCTGGGGACAAAGGGCCATGTTCACATTGGTGGAAATGTAGGTTTTCTGTCCAGCGGTGAACGTTGGTACAGTGGTGCAGCAGTGACCGCCATTTTTCAAGTAGGATTTCCACTGACCCTTCACGAGTTTTGGAGCTCCACCAAAGATGGTTGCTGATAGACTGGGACCACTGTGAAACACTTTCCAAACCTTTCTTTTTCCCTGCAGCCGAGATTTTCTTATTGATTGATTTAGCAAGATGCCATACATCAAATTGATGTTTAATATGTGGGAACTGCTCTCTCATTGTCTTGGCAATTGAAACGTGTGTCCGTGGCCGAGGTCGATGTGCATTCCCCTCGATTGTAGATATTCCACTGATTTTATAAATCCTAGTTTCTTTATGGCCACTGAGGATTTACATTGGGACACCTGCACGACCACCGAACTCACAATTTTCTTAGTATCCATGTCCTGAAAGTGGTAGGTGCAGTACTTGGCAGAAAATCCAGGGCTGTCGCACTGTCCATCGCCGGCTTGCCTGAATCGTTTGCCTTCGAATGTACTTGCTAGAGACAATTGTTCAATTTTCCAAGCATCACTAATGGCCGGAAATAGATAATCGCGTTGGTATCCGTAGTACTGCGTTTTCAAAATGAAATGGAGTCCCACAAACTGAAAGACTAACTTTCTAAAACTGGAGCCACTAAAAAGTGATGCAGCTGCACACAGTAGATTGCCTGCTGGCAGTTTCCCTAGCATCGGTTGTGCAGACCATGAGAACGTATGATTTATATCTACAGGCGGCATGTATTGTGACGTTACTGCCTTGTTTTTGACGAGTCGCATGAATCAATGGCTTCCGACATACTTTCCCTCTGACGGAATGCCCACATTTCAGCACACTTATAATATCCAGCAAACAACTGTCGAATACTATGTATTTGCCCTCTTTAATTAGACTGTCATCTGGCATCACGCTTGTTTCGGACTGCATTGTTGCGGACATACCAGCAGCATTGAAAGAAATATCGCCGATATCAGGTTCTGATGCGTCGGTGAATGCTGCTGCTGGTTTATTCTGTCATTTCAACATCTGTTATTTCAACATTGATGGGAGAACACAACATTGTCGACAGCTTTTTGGGTGGCATTTTTTTGGCGGTGGTATATAATGTGAATTGATCTGCGACTACTTTAGGGCTATCCAATACATTCAGTATCATCTTCTTGTGGTGTTGCAGTCGCACTGTAGCAATGATCCATTACAACTTTACTGGATTCTCCGGACACATTCATTTCATGTTCTGGCCATTGGACATGAGCATCTCTAGTCTCAACACGCGGCGTCTGAATTAATAGTTCCTCCATAGTGTAACTGGTCTGGCAAGCAATGTCGCTCATTCGCTTCACTGTCTGTGTATGTATAGTGCGTACACCCACGGGTAACTAGAGGACAGATTGGAAAAGGGATGTTCAGTTTAAACACAAGATAAAGTCTAGTACAATTGACTGGAAAAAAACAAACTAGTCCCCAGCACAAAAAAGTCTAAAGTTATGAACTGATTGTAACTAGCCTTATTTTTGTTTCTTTTCTTTGCAACTTTTGACTCGACCTTCAACATCTGCACGCTGTAGCTCCGATTAGTTTCTGCATCTCCTCCCTTCCTGTTGTGCTGCAACGACTATATTTTCTGTATCCGCATAGACAGCACGGATTGAGGCTTCATCGACTCCCTGAAACACAGTACTTTACACTATTTCACAATATTGTTAGCATAAAACGCACGTGAGGACGAACACACAGGTACATCTCAATAGCTAAACACGATTTAAACATTGTCTAGAACAATCAAACGACAAGTATTTGAGCTCTGATGAACTAGTTCGATGGAACTGTCAGTATCCATACCTCTGGCTCTGCATGGACTGCCATGAATGATTGTATTGGAGAGGATGCATGGGCAACTCCCTGAAACACAGTACTTGCATTAGTATGGTTTTCAATATTGTAAACATAACACACACTTGGGGTCGACGGCACAGGTACATATAAAGAGAACCACAAATGATACATTGTCTAAAAGAATCAAGGAATATTTAAATATGATCAGATTTAATCGACTTATTTCTCCGATTTCTTTACATCTGCATCATCTAAATGGGATGTTGTGATTGTAGTGGAAGCTCCATCGTCTCCCTGAAACACAGTACTTGCGTTAATAGGGAAGAAAGTATAGCAAATGGAATCACGTTATATGATCACGCTCGATGGAGCTGTCAGTATCCAGACCTCGTGCTGCTGAAGAATATCTAGGGATGTTGTAAATGTAGTGCGCACTTCCGAAAGCTGTGCGCCGATTCGTAGCCACATGGTCCTGCTTCCACTTCCCCTGGAATTACTTGAATGTCAGGCTCCGCATCAAGTGCGGGGGTTGACGCTTCAACAACTGCCTGAAACATAGTATTTGCATTAGTGAGCATTACAATAGTGAAAACATAACACACACTTGGGGTCGACCGCACAGGTCCATATCAATGGCTAACCACGAATGAAACTTGGTGTAGAACAAACGACAAGTGTTCCAGTCCTGATGATCAAGGTCGATGGAGCTGTCCGTATCCATACCATGTGCTGCTGAAGAACATCTAGGGCTGTTGTCAATGTAGTGGACGCTTCAGCATCTCCCTGAAAGACAGTACTTGCATTAGCATGGATAACACTAATTATAACTGAAAACAAACACCAGGGGATGACAACTAAGGTGTGTATCAATTGGAAAGCACTAACCAAACAATTGGTAAAATAAGCACACGATACATAAAGACTATTACATGCATAAAACAAGTCTGTAGCGGAATAGCTAAGTAAGATTACCTGATACGCGCTAGAAGTGGTTGATAACTGCGAGCATGTCACAGAAGTAGAATGTTCTTGCTTCAGATTCAAGGGATAGTCAAGCAGTTGTAAAGGTAAATTATTGTTTGATAATGAAATGCCAATATTTAAAATTGCCATGTAAGGAGACAGAATACTTGAGTAATGCATTTGAAAATGCGCAATATAGCACAGTTCCCTGTGCCAATATATAGATTTCTTTTGTGGGTTATGAAATCTAAAAATAATATATTGATAAATATTATTCAAAAAGCTATACTCATATCAATGTCGAAAGTATTACAAATTGGAAAAAACACCTAAAATATAAATGAATCCATTCGGCTAACTACACACTACTGCAAGGCCTAAAGCTAAAAACGGACACTTGACTCGCCAGTGGCGGAATGTGGACGAATAGAGTGGGTATAGCGTTTGCGAGCAATTTTCATGTCGTTCGCCGTTTATTCTTCTTTGTTACCCAAGATGTGGCGTACATGTTCGAGGGAAAGTGCCGGCTGCAGATGTGGTATCGATCACCCCTCTTGTCCTCAAAGACCTGTTGGACTCTACTTTTAAGCTCATGCAGTGGCTATCCGCAATGTCTGACCCATTCTCTTATTCGATTTAACAGTTTTCGGGAATACATGCATTGTAGTGCCTTCAGATTTAGCATGGGTCTTCGAAGGGCAACCGCTAATAGAACAGGCAGGCATTGTTGAAAATTCTGAAAAGTAAATATCGACATTATTAAACAATCTTGATGAATAAAAATCTGATACAAAAGTAAATGAACCATACAATGTTCAATGCAAAGTTGGTTTTACTCGCCGGAACTATACCAGTTCATCATGTGCGGCTTAGTGTTTGCATAAGTTGCAGAAATGTGTAAATGATGTGACTAAACTCTGAACATGTGACTCATCCCTTGGATGTTCTGTCTTGCACGAGAAGGAAACGTGCTTACATTATAGACTGGACCCCCGAAGGATGCAATTTGATGACAATTGACACAGATGAAAATAATTAGACCTATCGATAGCATAACAATTGAAACTCAAGTCAATAGCAATGAGCCAAATGAACATAGCACTATTGGGTACTCTAATCGCAAATAGATAGAAATTTAAAAATGACCGAAATATGACTAGGATACATGGCTTACCTTGACCAACAAACAGTTGGATTCAGCAGGCCGAGCAGTATGTTGCAGGAGAACAGGTAGATGGCCACAGGTAGCACACTTACGAGTTTGCTCGAACCGGTCACAGATGGCACGACAACGAGCAGATTAGCATAGATCTCAGTGCTTCTCAGGTAGAACGTTCAGGAGTTGACTTGCAAAGCACAAAGATGTTCTCATGAGACATATCAAGTGGTTTATAAAGTATTAGAAACAGGGGTGTGTTTGTGAATGAATGACGTGTGTATGTCGTGGTATTATGTGGTTTGCAGGGGGGCGGCCTGCCTCAGGGGAGGACTGCCTGCAGACACGGGAGTCTGAGGAGGCCATGTGAGCGATTGCTCCTTTGGCGTGGGATACCTTTTGAAGTGTACATGGTGTTTGGCACCTTGGCCGTTATCGCCCCTGACAGCACACCATGGCAGCGCTCATGCACGGGTGCGAAATGCCTTTGATGGGGGAGGGAGGGAGGTTGGATGGATGGGCCGGTGGGCGTGCAGGCAAGTGTGTGGGAGCGAGGGGCAATCGGGCCCCTCTCATCCTTTACTTCTCAGTAGAAACTCTGACCAAGTGCCTCCAGTAGTGGGTTCGTCCCTTGCCCTTATGTGATAACTTTGGTTGACATTCACGTAGATGGGACCACTGAGCAGGACACGGGGCATCCATGTTTCTACCCCCTTTCGACTCCATCTTGGTGACCAGGCCTCACTGCGATAGTACAGCGCGCAGAGCACATGGCCCCCACCCTCGTTCCCACTCTGACTGGAAAATCCCCGAGGTATTTACAACAGCTAATAAATGTAACACATCAATCTTCCTCTGCGATCACTGTCCTGCATGTGAACCAGCCTGAACTAAGCACACAGCTCGTTCATCTCCACAAACGTGTCCTTGCCCACGCACCCTCGCCAGTGGAATCTTACTGCCATTCTGACCCTGTGTCCCTGCAAGGTATTCTCTTCAAGTGCCAGACCACTGACCACGCCATGATGCCAACCTAGCAGATCCCCAACTAACATTAGACCCCTTCCACAGTATATCGTTGCCCATCAATAACACATGACACATACCGGAGATTCTTGTGAGCACAGACCCACACTTCAACCAGTGTGTTAATTGATAGTATAGATATATGTGTGACTTTTATAGAGACATAACCTACTGAAAGACTTTGAACAAGTGTTAATTAGTGCATGCATTATTGAGAATATATTATGTTAGCTTAGATAGTGACCACCCCGCTTCACAGCGACCTGACCTTCCCCCTATTCGGAGCACAGATGTCTGACGTCCATCCTTGAATGGAGACACACTTAATTCATTTAAAAAATCGAAACAACCGTTGTTGAAATATATGTGGTGGTTTATTTTGTATCTTATTTTGATGGCACAAAAATACAAGACTTTACACATTGTACAGGTCAGGTTGCAGCACAGCGAGGGGAAAATCCCCTGTACTGGCCGCTGTCACTCTGGAAAGTTTCTCTTATGGCACGAACGGCACAGGCGGGTATTACTCTTCGAGCGCGGTGTCCAAGCCTCCCGGGAAGCCACCATGTAAAGGAGCGATAGGCCAACAGCCAGTACCACCTGTGAAAAAGAATGATCCAAACTGTTTTTAAATGAACAAGTTAAGTTTATTAAACGTTTGTTGTCGATGACTATTCTTGTAACTAATGGCATTCTGCTTGGACAAATGCTATCTAGAGACTGCACACTATTGAACGACTTTCATGCGTTAACATATGTATATAATTTTGGATATAGTAGAAGACCATGAAATAGGAGTGGCATCACAAGCAGAGTATACTTACTCGTTACTCGGATTACGAGGACGAACAGTTGCGCGAAGTTCGTGCATAAGCACCATCATTATCCTCAACCCGGACCGTGTGAGGCAGGCTGCCCCTAAATTTGGCAGCTCGGTGATGCATTGCGGTCGTGGCTCGCCTTCCGAGATGTAGGCCACACATCCCGTGTTTTCACAGCAGCAGCAGTTCTCCTTCTCGGTTGGCTTTAGCTCGCACCGATTGCATGTGCACCAGGTGGAAACACCGTCCATGCGACTAGGTCCAGTGTCTTCATCCGTTGATTTGTCCTGCCAACTGCCGTCCGTAGCCCCATCGTTTTCGCGTGTTTCCCTTTCCAGTAGTTCCTCCTCGGTATACTCTGGCTTGTACATGTAGGGCATTATTGTAGCCATTGTGTGGTAAACAAACTAAAATAATTTATAGCGATGGTACAGGTGTTCACACGGGCTACAAGTGGCAAAGGTAGCTGACCAGAGCACAGAAACGAGTCGCAGAATACTCAAAGTAACACAGAGGAATGGAATTGAAAATCTGCTGCTGTGTGTGAAACGGTCTGTTTATACTTATTGAGTAAAGAGGCTTCTTGCTGTTTCCATGGTGACACGTCATTAGCTCAAGCGCAGCGATTGTTGACACGAGACGTGCTTTGGCGTTGTGAAATGGGCGGTTCACGTCTGCTGATGACAGGCTCAGGGGCGGGGGATATTATTTAGTGCCGCAAAAGCAGGTCAGCCAGGACGATGGGGCAAGTGATAGGATTATCACAAAATGGCAGCGTCCTGGTGCCTGTTTTCGCGTGCGTTTAATGGACGAAAACTCGGGTAAGGTCCATAGGAAATTTTTCTAAAATCGTGCGACTTAGGCTTAAAAACACATGGCCGACCCTTAGGGACAATAAAGAATTTTGACCGAACCATTCCTTTAAGAGGTGATGGGAAGGAACCAGTGACGAGTGATGCAGAACTGGCCCAGAGGGGGGGGGGGGTGGTGAGGGCGACAATGTTGTCCTTTATAGTTCTGAATGAGCAAAGAAGCATCTGTTTGGAGGAGACTTTCATAGAGCGAATAATCTTAGTAATATCTTCAGATGCTATGAGAGGGGCGAAGGGATGAGAGGGGGAAGGGCTAAAGGAGTCCTAGGTGCAGATGGAGGTGGGCGGGGAGTAGAGTAGAGGAGAGTGAGGAAAAGACGTCCTGATATTCTGTTGAGAAGTGGGAGGCCAAAGCCATGCAGAGGGAGCCTGGGAAGGAAGAGGAGAGGTGAGGACTGCAGTAGGATTGGCAAGTTCCTTGCAGATTTTGAAAATACATTACATATGACATTTCAAAGCAATCCGCCTAGTGTGCTTTTGTGCCTTGTTGGATCAATGCATTTCAGTGACAGTTGGGAGAGTGACAGACTGAGCAATTGAGAGGCAGAATTGTTTGGCTTGTGCTGAGCAGCTGAAGAATTAGCCGTTCACCCAGACAAGGAGCAAGTGAAAAACAAACTTATTGTCTGACTCTACTTTTACAGATTTGTATGTTTGTGCAGGGTAGTGTGCATTATCCTAGGAATGTGTTAAGAAACGTAGTGCTTGAGCTTTTCAGGTCTTTAAGTGCACATACAAAATATAACCAAGTGTTACTGTTCATCGAAGTTAACATTTGATTTCTTGTCTTCATGTTAGGTTTTGAGTTGGAGAGAAGCTGCTAGCATTGCATGGTCTGTACTTCTGATGCCTTTGTGCACTGTAACCTTTATATTTCTCAGCCGTGTCGATCTACTTCATCCCTTACAGTGGGCCACAGGTAAGTGTGCTTTTTTTTTTTGGTGGCGATTATGCATAAAGTTGGTCCTCTTCATGACAATTGGCTTGACTAAAATAGTTCACATTAAAGTGTGTACAGTTGTATACTTCTGCCTTGCCATTCAAAGCAAAATCATACAGGAGACCGTTTTCATTACTTTGTGAGAAAATAATTAACATACAGCCAGTTAAGGAACACAAAGTAAAATCTTGCGCCAGTAACTTTCATTTTTTGCGTTGCCAGGATAAGGTTTTAGTGCTTAGTCCAGTTTCGAAATTGTGATGTTGGTAGAAGTCAATCCGTAAGATAACCAAGTAAGAATAGTGAAGTTAAGCATATCTTTTGTCAGTGTTTCATGTTGAACGTCTATTTTATTTGTGTGTATATAAATTGCAAATAAAGTGCCATCCTTTTTAAAGGCAAAGCTTTACCACATGGTGCAAAATAAGAGCTCTTCAAGTTTAGGCAGGCTGCTATCTCCTGCTTTCTCACTTTCTCTCCCGCTATGATCGATGGATTTATAAATTGCAGTTCCATGTCAGTTTCGTCTTGGAAGTGATTGGAGGAAGCACTCCAATCAGCAATTATGTATGATTGCATACCTTACTCTTGGGTTTCCGGCTACAAAGGTTGGCGATGCATAATTGTTTCCAGCCGCATTGAAGCACCAGTGTCATTTCTCCCCTGTACAGGGATCGCTGCTGCAATAAAATAAAGCTCTCAGTGAAGTCTTGCCATGACTGATGTAAGTAGCAGAGGTACTCCTGTGGGTAGGTGAACTAGAGGTAGAAGGAACTTGCTCCTTGACATGGGTTGATTCTGAGGGGCCAACCTATTCTAGCGAACACGGAAAAGACACTGATTTCTATCCGACCGCTATCCAGGGAGTGGAGTGATATGGGGTGTAGACTGCAAGGTGTGGGGTGGTGTAGGGATACAAAGAGACTCACACGTGACACTCCAATAATTGAAGTTAGATGGAAGATGTACACAAATATACACTAGAAGTAATCACAACCTGAGGTACGTATAACTGTCACACTACTACTACTTGCACACATATATACATTTACTTGTTGGGGGGGGTTCTGCTAGCAGAACACAGGCACTTTACCTTTTTGATGCAGTTAGACAATTGTAAGCAGTACTTCTTTAAGTAACTGCATAGGGTGAAGGCAGTGTAGAAGAGAACACATAGCAATTTAGAACTAGTTGGACACAGGTAAGTAAATTGTTAGAAAACGTTTAGAACAATCATAATAGATCTAATTCTTAACCCTGTCCTGCCATGCTAGGAGATGGGGTCTGGTTCCATAAGAATCACTTTGCAGAGAGTCAGGAGGGTTTAATGTGCGATTCAAGGATAGTTGGCACAGCCAGCGATTGCAGTTAAATGTTTCAGAAACTGAAAAATAGATTAAATTTTCTAGAGGAAGCCCAGAGGAGAGAGATCCGTTACCAGATCATTCCCGATCATGGCCAGCTAAAGGAGACATAGGGTTAGGATTTTAGGCCTATACAATCCTATGGCCGGCAGGACGGGAATATACCCGTCCCCCCACTGATTCCTTAAGTAACCACTTCAGTGGTTTCTGGATCCACTTGACCCACTTACTTCACTAACGTCTAGGCTTTGTCTGGTCGTGGGAGGTCCAGGTACTGCGGGTAAAGTGGTCCTTTACGGTGTCTGGTTTGGGCAAGTCAGCAGTTCTGGGCTTTGGGGAGATGGCAGTGTTGACTGAACTTCCTTGGTATGATGGGATGAAGACATCCATGGAACAGGTGACATCCGAGGACCTTTAGGATGCGATGGTGGGTAGTAGTGATGGTCACCATGATCAGGCAGTGACGGGAGACCCTCATGGCGAAAACAAAGGATTGGGCCCTGCGTGGCTCCTCTTCGGTCAGGAATGCAGCAGGTGAAGGTGCCTTGTCTCACCAGTTTAAGATCTGTAAGGTCCTAAAGCAGAATTCGTCAGGGCGACCAGTGTAGTGAGGTGGCCCAGGAGAGACCCTTCTGATGGCTCAGCAGGCATGGATCCCCAAGCAGGGGTCTAAGCGTTTGTTCCCACCGATCCTGGAGTTGAACCACCAATGAGGACTTTCTAGAGATCAGTAGTAAGGAGCAGGACTTCACCGGGATTTGGATGATGCTGGTTATCTGCAGTGGTCGTCCTCCGGTTTCAGTGGGCTGCACTTCTTCATATGCGTCTTGTCTCTCATGATGTTGAATGGCTGTAAGAGTCCTCCTTTCATCCAGGATTTGAGCTGGGGTTGCTCCCAAACTAATAATTGGTAAGCAGTAGTTTGTTTGTGCCTACACCTCTTTGCGCCAAATTTCTGATGTAAATGAATAAAAGTACGTAGTCAAGTTTCTTCAAGTATATTTTCTTAATTTATTTGATATATGTTCTGCCCATATGGATGACACGTGTTTCGGCGTTTCATTGGCGCCTTTTTCAAATCCGGGCTGAATGCAAGCGTAACATGTAATAAAACAAAACACAAAACACAAAATATAACATATGAAATAGCATTTTAGCATATTTTGTAACACATTTAGTAGTTAGAATAGTGACTTAGGCTGTGTAGTATATCCTTTTAGCATTCTCAAATTGCATGAACACCTAAAAGTGCAGCACCTCTTAGTTACCTCTAATGGTTAAAAATAAATCCATTACAGTGACTATGTTAGTTTTTTAAAATTAAATTTGTGCAATCCGAAAAAGAAGTAAGTATGGGATGGCATGGACCTAACAATTTTTGGCTGTCAGAAAAGCATGTGAATTTGTTTTCTTACCCTTATTGAATGTAATGCGAATCTCCCTTTCCTTATTTCCGGGAATTAGTTTTTAGTTGAAGTGTATCACCGTAGTTCCAGGGTTAAATCCCACCTAGAACAAATTTGGTTGTTCTGTTATGCTAACATTAGCCTTTTAACCTTCTATCGGATTGATTCTTTATGCATGATTCCCTGGCATATATTTAGACACATTTTAAACTCTAGTAAGCATGACTAGTAACATCTTTCTCATTGCATTTATGTAAAAAGTGCTATTCATATTTGCAATCCTCCAATCGCATTACATATCCTTGGTCTCATGCATTCTGTTACTCTAGCGGTCACTAGGAATTACTTTTTCAGTTACAATGACTGGTAACCGATTTACTCCCCATTTGTGTTTACCAAAACACCCTTTCACGTGAGTTTGAAATCCCAACCAAAATATATTTTGTTTATGCCACTCGGCATCAAGCGTGCTGAATTCTACATTGAGCATGCTTGTAGCGGTGGTCTTTCCACCCCTTAAAAGCGCTTACCTACAAAGTTCTCTTGCTCATGCCTCAAGCATCGGGGGTCCGGTTCTGGCAAATCCTTGTTCATAAAGAGTTAAAGATTGCTAGTCCCTCTTTCCTTTTGTTCATTTACAAAATTCGGCGGCCATACTTTGGGCTGAGTTTTAGTACGTAAGTCCTTTTTTCCTTTTTGATGTTTAAAATGATCTGTTGCATTTGTGTTTAGTGTAACATTGATTTGAATTTAAACTTCCGTATTTATCTTGCGCGGCTGATCTGTTACTTATTAT
Organism: Ambystoma mexicanum; assembly: GCF_040938575.1. Taxonomy (NCBI): domain Eukaryota; kingdom Metazoa; phylum Chordata; class Amphibia; order Caudata; family Ambystomatidae; genus Ambystoma; species Ambystoma mexicanum. Next base: position 1,306,031,735 of record NC_090922.1, read on the forward strand.
TATGTCCAAATTTACAAAAATTAAAGTTAAAGGAGTAACTAATTTTTCACTATGTTTATTAGTATTTTATTCCCCCCCCCCCCGCAATCTCTTTATATTATGTATACCTAAGACAGTTTCCTGTTGGGAATGGTGCATTATGGTAACTTTAGTTTTCTTCATTGACCATTATTTTCTCACTATATTTTATTAGCCTTCTTTTCACAATTTCAGAATGGTGCATTGTGGTACCTGTGGTTTGATGTAAATTTCGCCTCTCATCTGTTTAACTTTCATCTGATTAGCGGTTTCGCCCATATAGGATCTCCCCATGTGTATATCTAAAACATATGATTTAACAGTGCACATTCTTTTCACAATTTCAGAATAGTGCATTGCGGTACCTGTGGTTTGATGTTAATTTCGCCTCTCTCATCTGTTTAACTTTCATCTGATTAGCGGTTTCGCCCATATATAGGATCTCCCCATGTGTATATCTGAAGCATATGTTTTAACATTGCAGTATTCAATAATATTTTTCTATGCAACAAATTATAATTGAACAAAATAGAAAACCGGAAAAAAACATTTTTGTAATTAATGAAAACATTTGCAATATTCATAACAAGAGTCCTGTATATTATCATTTTTTTGGTTTTGTTTCTGCTATTTCTTTACTACTTCTCCAGCATCACAAAAAGTGAATCATTTCATTGTCTGAATTTAATCCATGTTCCAATGTTTGAAAATGACAGATTAATCTGGCTTCTTCTTGCCTTAAGCAAAGTTCTTGATTTCCTCCTCGTTTGCCCATTTTGATTCTTTTTAGTCCAATAAATCTAATGTCTTTTTTATTTTGCATTTGGTGTTGGTTTTGCCAATGAACAGATAACGGGAGGTTTTTGTCTTGACTTCCTATGGCTGAAATATGTTCTCTAATTCTAGTTCTCAACTCCCGAATGGTGCTCCCAATGTAGAGCAGATTACAGACACATCACTGCGTAGACCACATGTTTGGATCTACAATTAATTTGTTCCCTAATCTTTGTTTTGACACCTTCTTGGTTCGTAAAAGTAACTGTTTCTTGTAGTGCATAGTGGCACATCGAACAGAAGCCACATTTCCTGAAACCTGACTGTGGTTGTCGTAACCATGTTTGTGATCTTGTTTCTTCTTCCTCCTCTTCGGACATCATAGAAGGACTCAACATGTTTTTCAGAGTTCTGGCTTTCCTATAAATTATTGTTGGATAATCTTGTATGTGTTTCTCGATATGTGGGTCTAGTTTTAATAGATACCAGTTCTTTTTTAGGACTTTTTAAAATTTCTTTGTTGTTTGCACAATATGCCGTAATAAAATGAATAGTATCATCTGGTTGTGTACTTTTGCTGCTTTGAGATAATGTTGATTGTCTGGTCATGTTTTTGGCTTTCATTTTTGCAGTTTTAATTGATTTTTGTGAGTATCCTCTGGCCTTAAATCTGTCTGATAACAGTTGACATTCACTCTCAAAATCTGATAATTCTGTGCAATTACGTCGTGCTCTAATGAACTCTCCTTTCGGAATGTTGTAGATAACCGGTTTATGGTGGCAGCTAGTCGCATACAATGTTGAATTGACTTCCGTCTCTTTTCTGAATGTTTTTGTGTGTAATTGTCCTGTGGATACAAAGATGGTTAGATCCAAAAAGTTAATTTCCGTTTTGCTGCTTTGCCCAATAAATTCTAGGCCAAATTCATTGTTATTTGCTTGGTTTAGTAAAGACTCCAGTTCTTCCGGTGTACCGTTCCAAATAATTAGTACATCATCGATGTACCTTAGCCATTTGATTATTTTGTTCTTAAACTCATGTATTTGGTATATGTGTAGGTCTTCAAACATTCCCATTACAATGTTGGCAAGGGCTGGGGCATATTTAACGCCCATTGCGACTCCACGTATTTGTCGAAAAAACTGATTGTTGAACCCATAGAAATACATGTGGATCTTTTCAAATTTGTTCGGAAAATTAAAACTTAAAACATTTTTTGCGACTCAAGTTGAAAAAAGGAAAAAAACATCTGAAACCATAACTAGAAGTGATATAACCATAGAAGAACTAAGCGGTATTCACCTATTACGATCCCTACAAGAACCAGGAGACTATCCAATACATCAAACCATTCATGAGTTAGCAATACAGCCAACTCCTTTTTCCATGAAAGAATTGAAACCCAAATCCAGGTTCACACCCCAGCTATCACCAGATAACATGGTGGACGCATTTTACAGAGCTGTCACACAAGATTTATACTACTTAAGAAAAAGACCACAAATAAAAAACAAGACTAATCTCAAAAATCTTACAGCAAATGAAATTCTTGCCATAAGAAAATTACAATCAAATCATCAATTGGTTGTCAAGGAAGCGGACAAAGGTGGCAACATTATAATAATGAATAGAGTGGATTACATAAAGATGGCTATGAACCACTTGGAAAATCCAGAATGTTATGAGAAATTAATAGGAAATCCAATACCGAAAATAACACAAGATTTGACAAGCCTTATTAATGCCTGGCACCAGCAAGGACTAATAACTGATGAAGAGCAGACACACCTACGGGTAAATAAACCTACAATTCCAACCATATACTTTCTTCCGAAAGTTCACAAGAAATATGACACCATCCCAGAAGGAAGGCCTATTGTAAGTGGCATAGGTTGGGCGACAGAACCTATAGCGGAGTATATTGACAATATAATAAGACCTGAAGTACCTAAAATACAGGCATATCTGAAAGACACAACAGATGCCATTAAAATTGTAGAAGAAATTCAGTGGCAAGATACATACTTATTAGCAACATGGAACGTCAAGGTTCTATATACATCTATTAAATACGAATTGGCCCTGGAGGCAATGGACTATACTTTCAAAAATAGATCTGCGTCATTTTTCAACTCTGTATGCATGCTTAAAGAAATGCTCATGACAACTTTAGAGAACAATGTTTTCATTTTCAACAATCAGTTTTTTCGACAAATACGTGGAGTCGCAATGGGCGTTAAATATGCCCCAGCCCTTGCCAACATTGTAATGGGAATGTTTGAAGACCTACACATATACCAAATACCTGAGTTTAAGAACAAAATAATCAAATGGCTAAGGTACATCGATGATGTACTAATTATTTGGAACGGTACACCGGAAGAACTGGAGTCTTTACTAAACCAAGCAAATAACAATGAATTTGGCCTAGAATTTATTGGGCAAAGCAGCAAAACGGAAATTAACTTTTTGGATCTAACCATCTTTGTATCCACAGGACAATTACACACAAAAACATTCAGAAAAGAGACGGAAGTCAATTCAACATTGTATGCGACTAGCTGCCACCATAAACCGGTTATCTACAACATTCCGAAAGGAGAGTTCATTAGAGCACGACGTAATTGCACAGAATTATCAGATTTTGAGAGTGAATGTCAACTGTTATCAGACAGATTTAAGGCCAGAGGATACTCACAAAAATCAATTAAAACTGCAAAAATGAAAGCCAAAAACATGACCAGACAATCAACATTATCTCAAAGCAGCAAAAGTACACAACCAGATGATACTATTCATTTTATTACGGAATATTGTGCAAACAACAAAGAAATTTAAAAAAGTCCTAAAGAACTGGTATCTATTAAAACTAGACCCACATATCGAGAAACACATACAAGATTATCCAACAATAATTTATAGGAAAGCCAGAACTCTGAAAAACATGTTGAGTCCTTCTATGATGTCCGAAGAGGAGGAAGAAGAAACAAGATCACAAACATGGTTACGACAACCACAGTCAGGTTTCAGGAAATGTGGCTTCTGTTCGATGTGCCACTATGCACTACAAGAAACAGTTACTTTTACGAACCAAGAAGGTGTCAAAACAAAGATTAGGGAACAAATTAATTGTAGATCCAAACATGTGGTCTACGCAGTGATGTGTCTGTAATCTGCTCTACATTGGGAGCACCATTCGGGAGTTGAGAACTAGAATTAGAGAACATATTTCAGCCATAGGAAGTCAAGACAAAAACCTCCCGTTATCTGTTCATTGGCAAAACCAACACCAAATGCAAAATAAAAAAGACATTAGATTTATTGGACTAAAAAGAATCAAAATGGGCAAACGAGGAGGAAATCAAGAACTTTGCTTAAGGCAAGAAGAAGCCAGATTAATCTGTCATTTTCAAACATTGGAACATGGATTAAATTCAAACAATGAAATGATTCACTTTTTGTGATGCTGGAGAAGTAGCAAAGAAATAGCAGAAACAAAACCAAAAAAATAATAATATACAGGACTCTTGTTATGAATATTGCAAATGTTTTCATTAATTACAAAAATGTTTTTTTCCTGTTTTCTATTTTGTTCAATTATAATTTGTTGCATAGAAAAATATTATTGAATACTGCAATGTTAAAACATATGCTTCAGATATACACATGGGGAGATCCTATATATGGGCGAAACCGCTAATCAGATGAAAGTTAAACAGATGAGAGAGGCGAAATTTACATCAAACCACAGGTACCACAATGCACCATTCTGAAATTGTGAAAAGAATGCTAATAAAATATAGTGAGAAAAAAATGGTCAATGAAGAAAACTAAAGTTACCATAATGCACCATTCCCAACAGGAAACTGTCTTAGGTATACATAATATAAAGAGATTGCGGGGGGGGGGAAGGGAATAAAATACTAATAAACATAGTGAAAAATTAGTTACTCCTTTAACTTTAATTTTTGTAAATTTGGACATAATAATAAGTAACAGATCAGCCGCGCAAGATAAATACGGAAGTTTAAATTCAAATCAATGTTACACTAAACACAAATGCAACAGATCATTTTAAACATCAAAAAGGAAAAAAGGACTTACGTACTCAGCCCAAAGTATGGCCGCCGAATTTTGTAAATGAACAAAAGGAAAGAGGGACTAGCAATCTTTAACTCTTTATGAACAAGGATTTGCCAGAACCAAAACAGGACCCCCGATGCTTGAGGCATGAGCAAGAGAACTTTGTAGGTAAGCGCTTTTAAGGGGTGGAAAGACCACCGCTACAAGCATGCTCAATGTAGAATTCAGCACGCTTGATGCCGAGTGGCATAAACAAAATATATTTTGGTTGGGATTTCAAACTCACGCGAAAGGGTGTTTTGGTAAACACAAATGGGGAGAAAATCGGTTACCACTCATTGTAACTGAAAAAGTAATTCCTAGTGACCGCTAGAGTAACAGAATGCATGAGACCAAGGATATGTAATGCGATTGGAGGATTGCAAATATGAATAGCACTTTTTACATAAATGCAATGAGAAAGATGTTACTAGTCATGCTTACTAGAGTTTAAAATGTGTCTAAATATATGCCAGGGAATCATGCATAAAGAATCAATCCGATAGAAGGTTAAAAGGCTAATGTTAGCATAACAGAACAACCAAATTTGTTCTAGGTGGGATTTAACCCTGGAACTACGGTGATACACTTCAACTAAAAACTAATTCCCGGAAATAAGGAAAGGGAGATTCGCATTACATTCAATAAGGGTAAGAAAACAAATTCACATGCTTTTCTGACAGCCAAAAATTGTTAGGTCCATGCCATCCCATACTTCTTTTTCGGATTGCACAAATTTAATTTTAAAAAACTAACATAGTCACTGTAATGGATTTATTTTTAACCATTAGAGGTAACTAAGAGGTGCTGCACTTTTAGGTGTTCATGCAATTTGAGAATGCTAAAAGGATATACTACACAGCCTAAGTCACTATTCTAACTACTAAATGTGTTACAAAATATGCTAAAATGCTATTTCATATGTTATATTTTGTGTTTTGTTTTATTACATGTTACGCTTGCATTCAGCCCGGATTTGAAAAAGGCGCCAATGAAACGCCGAAACACGTGTCATCCATATGGGCAGAACATATATCAAATAAATTAAGAAAATATACTTGAAGAAACTTCACTACGTACTTTTATTCATTTACATCAGAAATTTGGCACAAAGAGGTGTAGGCACAAACAAACTACTGCTTACTTTACAAACGGAGCTGAGGGACTCTGTCTCCGTGTTGACCTACATCCTTGCGACACTAGAATAAAATAATAAAATAAGAAAACCATTGGCAACTTTAATAGCACTAACATACGGGTCGCGACAGTACACCTTATGAGATCCCCACTCAAGAAGTTCCTCACTCAGTAGATAATAATTGGTAAGGCTCTGCACCTTGAATCTGGCAGGGGCTGTGCAACCAAGGACATCCTGTACCCAGTGTTCGGACAGTTTTCTCTGAAGTTCAACTAAGGGCTTAGTAAAACCATTCAACTGTGGCAGTACACGCTTCCACTCTAGTATAAGGCTTTATCACACATAGCCGTGGTCTTTCCACCAAGGAAGCGTTTGTTAAGCAATTCTCTCCGACAATAAGTTGTATTCATACTTCGTATCCCTTGCTTGCAAATTGTATCGGTCACATAAAACATCAAAACTAATCAAACAATCATCTTCTAACGGGCCATTCACTTCTAGAATACCCTTATTGGTCCACCTTTTCCAACATAACGTCTTATGTATTGGAAAAGTCGGTTTGTTCCACAACGCCTCCTTGTTCCACAAGGAGGCGTTCTTCTTTTTCTTCACCCATTATCGTACATGCAAGTGATCTAGTTGGAAGTAATCTGTAATATGCAGTGGTTTAGACATGGTGTAGAGATTTGCAAGCTTGAATGGCAAAATTGCTTGAGCTTCCATTAGTAACCCTAGTGGCAAGATCTTTGTTACTAAAATACATTGCCGATTTTGAAGTATGAAGCCTTTGATGCCTGCCCAAGTTGGGGGTAACCAAAACCCCCATTTGCTATCCCTGGCGAAAGTGTAATGCAGACTAATGCAGAATTCTTTTAGATTTTCTATCACTCCACAAAACATATTAAAAAACCTTGTCCATCTTATTCAATAGTTTTTTGAAAAGCATAGAGGCAGTGACTGATGGAGAGCTTTAGGAAGTAATGCTATTTTGATTGCATTAATTCTACCCCACACATTGAAGTTAGAATGACTCATTTATTAATTACCTATTTCATATCAGTTACCACCTTTATTGACAACCTCAATTTTTTTTGAAAATCCTGAACCAATGTAATTCCTAAATACTTCACACTATCGTAAGACTATTTACAACTCCAATCACGAAAGTCAGTTCTGAGACCTCTATAAGACAGCAAAAATATCTGTTTTAGACTTATTCTTTGTCCCACAACTTCCCCACTTCATCAAAAATCTCTATTCAAGCAGGCCCACATTCTCGCTTGTTCAAAAGAGTAGCAACAAAGTCATCCGCATAGACCAAATCTCTATTGTCTAAAGATCCAATCCCCAGTCCATCGAGACTTGGACCCTGTCGTATGAGCACAATCAAAGGTTCTAGAGTATTGTTAAATAAAATGGACTGCCCTGCCTTGTACCACCTATATAATTTAAATTCCTTACAGTACGCCACTAACCCAAATGTTTTCTTGCACTCCTTTATTCACATAACGTACCATTCTCAAAGTATCTATGAAGCCTATCTTGTGTAATGTAAATTCCAGAAAGGTCTAGTTAACACGATACAATGCTTTCGCAGAATACAAAAAAATCAAAGCTGCGTTGTGGCTGCCATTAATTTATGTCCAAGTATATTAACCGTCCCAATGTTGTCATACCCATATGACTAATGAACCCCGCCTGCAATGCATGCATCACATCTCTAATGTACAAACTCGTACATTTTCATGTCCACATTCAGAAGTGAAATTGGACGATCATTTTCACACTGAGTGATCTCTTCCAGGTTTGGGGATAAGAGTAATTCTAGCTTCCTTCATCATAGGACACAATTCCCCTCTGTTAAATAGCCCATTGTACAAATCACATAGGTTTGGTGATGGGCGCTGATAGAACTCATAGCTGTTGATAGCTCATTCATGCCTCTCCATCAACTCTATTCACCTTTGATTTACTACCTGCCATTTTGTGGCACCTAGGCCTTTCTCCCACTGTACATGAAATTCTATTTTAGGTGTTTCTAATCTTGTGCCTGTTACTTTGCGACAACCGGATCATTCCACAACCAACCAGAAAAGTCACCTTTAGGTGTCCTGATTTAGTGCCTGGCATATATGTATTACCTAGGGCTTTCCAACACTATGGTAGTCAGCACTATGGGCGTCCAGATTTAGTGCCTGCCACAGTTACCTACTCCCTCCATCTAGGAAACCTCCAGCGGGATGCCTCTCATTGATTACCTGCCATCCATGTTACTTAAGCCTCCCTCCCAATATCCATCACTGACTACTTGACTCACGGCCAAAACTAGGTGTCTACCTGACTCACTGAGCATGTACCTTGAAAACTAGACCTCTCTCACTCTGTCAAAGATCCCAAACTTCAAGGGTACCTTGTAACAGTAAACCACTAGCTGAAATTAGCTTTCGTACACATCTAGGAATCTCAATCCAGGTGGACATCACCACTGAATACCATCCTAAATACTAGGCCTGTGCCCTCACTAAGATCACTTGGCGATCGCCAAACCCTACAACCACAAACGGATAGCTACCAAGTGATACAGGAAAACTTTGTCACCCCATCCTCAGCAAAATCCCCTTACGCTTTGTACCACGCCTAAACAGGGCACCCGACTAGAGTTAGTCTGAAAAAGAAACCTACTAATCGGACAGACACCATCAAAGGGTCCAACGAAGAACTGGACGCCGCCAAAGAGAATCTGAACAAGGACCAATCTCCTCGGACCCACACCTTCAACCGCTGCAAATGGAAGTCGCCACTACCATAGACCGCACCCCAACAAATGCAACCAATAGAACCACCATCACAAGAGAAACATCACTATACCTTACTCCATACCTCGCAACAAGCACAGGGCCACACACCTCCAATGACACTTTAATGCCCATACAAGCAAAGAACCATCTGGAGTCCCAAAATAAAAGAGAATCTAAGGAAAAGATGGCATGATAACACCACCTTCACTCCATATATAACAAGAACACAAGCATGATGCCAAGAACTGAATCTAAACAAGGACGAAGCCGAAGCACACATCAACCCAGCTATCAAATTAAGAGACTTACTCAACGATTAAGCAACCTCCACCGAACCTCAACCATTCGGACACATTACCACAAACGCCTCAATGGAACACCAAAATGTCAGGGACCATTAAACAAGTCTAAGCACACCAAGATCCACTGCAACCCCATTCTCGCACACAGGTGTTGCCTGTTTTGCTAGATTCTTCTACCCTGCTCCCCCCTCACCCTACTCAAGCCTACTTCTGCAGGAGTCTGTCCTGATACATTCTGGTTTCACCGTCTTGTGGACAATGCTGGATTTGACTTTTATGGACTTCATTCATGGTGCGTCACCCTTTCTCAACTCTCATGCTGAACTTCTTTTGCATCTTGTACTCATGGTGGCCCTGAATTATGCTGTTCCCATCTTCATCTTGTATCCTGGCTTGCAGCATTATGTGTTACTACTGACTTCTGCAATTGTATTCACTCTCCCCTCTTGCTTCTCCACTCTTTTGACTAACTCTGTTCTCTCCTCCTTTCCCTTCTCCCTTTTCCTATCTCCTCCCCTTACTTTCTTCTATGCACTTACTCTATCAGAATTGTCCCTGGACCTAGCATGATAGCAACCTCATCTGTCGCCTCTTCCCTCCCCTTACTGTTTTTTTCCTCCCCAAACCCCTCCAGCACTATCTGAAATGTCGTCGGGCCAATATGATAGTTGCTTGTTTTGTTCCTCCCCTACCTCTCTGCACCCCTCTCCCTCACCTCTTGTTTTTTTTCCGGCTCTACCAGAAATGTCGTCAGGCCTAGTACGGTAGTCGCCTGTCTGTTTCCATTTCCTTCCCACTCTTCCCCCTCTTCCTTATCTATGTTTTAGCTCTTGCACTATCTGAAATGTCGTCAGGCCGAGTACGATAGTTAATTTCACATCCTTACTGTTCATGGCCTGTAAGAATGTCAGTTTTTTTCCCTTGTTCCCTCCCTTGCCTTGAAGCGCTTTGAAACACATTGTGTATAGGCGCTATATAAATTATCATATCAATCAACACTAGGTATATGCCCAAACATGCCATCGAAATCTATTCACAACTGAAACATGGCTAGATGACCACTACAAAATCACACTGCACAATTGCCTTCCTGAAAACCTCCAAGTGCGACCTAGGCAATTCTTGTTTGCCTCTTGACGATGTTTATCACTAACTTGACTCTTGGTAATGCTAATTTAATTATTCTCAGCCCCTTGTTCTGAAACCTTTCATCTGCTCAACATTTTTTAGCTTTCTTTCATATAATTGACATGCCCTGGGGTCTCCTTGCATTTGAGCAGACTCACTGTTTTCCAGTCGCGTGTCTGTCGGTATGGCGCTGGAGAACCTCCTTCGCGCCACCATCCATGACCTCAGGTTCCCTTTTAAAGGACTTTGCTTCACCCTGCTGCCTTCCCTGGAGCACCGGTAAGCACTGTCATTTCACTCCTATAGCTGTGAACGCCCAGGGAGCTTCTCTATGCTCCCGGTGTCTCTGCAGCGTTCCAGAATGCCAGTACTGCTTCTTCCGGCTCACCTGCGTGTCTCGACCTGGCTTTGCCTCGATTCCTGCCCCTATGCTGAGGCAGCTTCTCTGGGTCACTGCCTCGTCCTGTGACCCACCGTGTTTCCCAGACGAAACCGAAGTCCCTCTCGCCTTTTGTGTCCTCCATTTAAAGTTCCCGGCACCAATTAATGCTTCAGAAAGCCTAGACCGCTTCTTGTCAAACTAAGTCTTTCTTCAGTGTTTGATGCCTCTTCCTCATCCCACTGCCTAAGCAATGTTTGTGTATGTAATATTAAATAAGGATAGGATGGTATGGCTCTAGTGTCTTCCTCGTCCCAGTACCTGACTAGTGTTTGTTGGGAGATGCCCTATGTGAAAATAAACCACAAATGCCTGGGAAAATGTCTGAATCATCGGAGAATGGAAATGGGGAATACTGCGCTTCACTCAAGGGTGCCTTATCCCCACTCCACAAGTTTCCACCCAGGTGACCCTTCCTAGCATATCCACCCCCAGGGTCATGATCCAAGAGTGATGGCCTTTAACTGGCCCCCTGGGGGGAGAATATATATTGGAGAAAGAAGCGAGGACACCCTCAGATTCCTCACAGCGCCCTAATAAAGCGCCATTAATGGCTACAATGTACTTGTATACACCTCTCCACTGACCACAGGCATGGCCAACTACACACATCAGTTTACAGCAAGGAATTCAACACATTTCGGTCGTGCTGTGCACATATAACGCCCTGCATACATAAACTACACCTTACACCTTTGACAGCAGAATGCAGCGCAGACCTACAGTACATTTGGGCACGCTGAATGTATACCGAGTCTGACTTCACCCCTACTCCACTCCGAATCCATCCACATGCCTGACAGCATGTGTTGCTCCTCTACCAGAGTCTGACCAGCCCTGTTAAGTCTTTTTTTGGCCAAATGCACACCTATATCATAATCTTGCTCCATGACCTCCAACACTCTGGACATCAGTTCCCCAAGGGCGTTCCCACTAAACTAATGGCGTCTACCTTGTTAGCTCCTTGTGATCTGTTTGACATTGCTATAATGGGGAGAAGCTCACAGCTGGGTGGATTTGGTGGTGAACGTAGTACAGGAGTCCTGTAGTTGGGGCGCCAGCTGGCCAGTGGTTTTGGCGTGCAGTCAATCAGCGCCCGGTATTGCAGGTATTTGCCCCAGCCAGTTAATAGTGGTCAGCGCAGGGTTGGGCAGTGGTAGTGGGTGCGCTGTGAAGAAGGGCTGGCCAGGGGGGCTGTATGATAGTGGGGTCAGCAGGTGCTCCGTGACATCCGTTGGCACCGTGGGTGGAGATAGCTGGGGGGAGTCATGTGGGCTCCTGTGAAGTCAGTATCGCATTAGGTGATATTTAGAATCTTTGGGCAAAATGCAGTGGATGGGGTGAGTGTGGGGGGAGCCCACAGGGCGAAGAGATGTTGCTGCAGGCGCTGATGGAGCAGGGTGCCTTGCCTTCACCCCTCGTGGTGTACTGTGCAGTCCCAGCTCCCCTGTGGCAGGTTCCCCTCAAGTAGAGGGGAGATGCCTTCTGGTGTGGGGAAACAGCCGCGTGGAATGGCTGACTGAGCTTCAGCTGCATCCCCCCTCCCCCCCAGACTCCTTTTTTTTTTTTATTTATTTTTATTTTTTTTATAAATCCTAGTGCTCCCAGCCTGAGGGAGAGCCGGGGAGACCGCTTTGCCCCCTTGCTTCCCGCCGCCTCCACTGGCGCCGGGGCCCGAGTGCAGCTGCCGTCACTGAGCAGATCTGGAGTTTAGGACTCAGCCCACGGGGGAGCAACGCTGGGGCAGGACGCCGGGCCGCAGCCAGCATTGCCTTGATGATCCAGGGCCCAGGCACGGGCCGCCGCAGACCGCTGCCGTGCCCAGGGGGGGGCGGTAAGTATTGCTGGGGTGGAGGGTGAGGCGGAGCGAGCCGCAGCAGCCTCGAAGATGAAGCCGGGCCTTGCGGGAGCTCCGTTGAGGCAGCAGCGCACCAACACACCCCCCGGGGGCACTCACAGTTGCCGCCTGCCCTCGGCAGGGCCCGCGGCGGCAGGTCGTAGGGAGCCCCAGCTGGTGTCCTAAGGCGCAGTGCGGTCCTTCGTCCCATGGCAGCAGCACGTCGGGAGGCCCGTCCGCGTGTTCCTCTCTGGTTCGGTGGCGTGACCGGGCCACCAAGCACCCCGGCCCTCCGAGGTTTCAGGAGGCAGGTCCAGCGGGTGCACAGGGCCGGCCGGCGTGGTCGGTTGTATCTCGGCCGCGGCTGAACCGTGGGCAGCGTTTCTTTTTTTTTTTTTTTTTTATAGTGTGCCCCGTGGTTAGGGGAACTGTCCGGTGTGGTTCTTGGGGGTAAAAATGAGCGGATTCCGCCGTTGTTTGCAGATGGAAATCTGTGGGTCGCGGAGCTCTGTAGCTAGGCGGCCATCTTGTCGGCTGCTCAACAGCGCCCCCCACTGCTCTGCCATTCTACCAAAACTTTGGGTATTACAGATGTTTACTTAGAGTTGGGGCCTGTATACCAAGGGATAGTTTTATAGTCTCACCTGCTGGTAGACTTGAGGAAAACTCCCCTCACACTCCCCTCTATAACTTTTCTCCCTATCTGTACTCTAATGCAATAGCTTCAGCTTCTAGGTGGCAGAGCCACCTAATAGCCGAAACTCAAAATGGTACTCTGTGATTCTATTCACTTTTGAGCACATAACAATATTTTAGTTTCTAAAATGACCCTACATCGGCTAATGTATTCAACATGAATGATTTCCTGGTGTTTAACTGTGCAGTTTTCTTTAGCTTTCCGAGTTCCAATGTGGCAAAATACCACTTTAAATGCCAACAGACAGTTTTATTTTATTAAGGTTTTCTTCGTATTGTAAATGTTATAATTCTGCAGGATCCAATTTGTGCAATTCCTGTGGAAAAATCTGTGCCATTTGTCGGATGATCTCTCAAGGGAGCAGGTACAAATGTCTGCGATGATTCAAACACACCAGTTTCCTTTCTCTGTTTTCTCCTGCAGGGTGGTTATCAGGTACAGTACAAACCGTTAATACCCAATGAGAGAATGTACATGCATTATTTTTTTTTTTAAATAAAAATGTAATCTTTACATGAGAACGCCAAAGGAAAAATCACACTTTCAGGAAAGTGAACTTTGTAAAACAAAAGCTGGCACAATGAATTTGGTAAGAAGAAATAGTTTTAGTTCTTTTACAGCTCATTAGCAGACCTTTCTAGAAAAGAAAATGCAGTAACATGCATGTAAAATGTGTTCGTATCTAGGCCACGAAGTTCAGAGAGCTCGAGGGAGACCAGTAATGCATATTTGAAGCGGTTATTGCTGGAAACTGTTACCTTTGTGTAAAATTGACCCATGGATCACTTTATGGAGTTTTGATGGATTGTTTCCTTGTATCCCAGAGGAGACCCTCAGTAGATAAGGAAAGACCCACTAGCAACACTAGAGAGCCAGGAGATCAATACACTGGGTCTGAAAAAGAAATTCCTGCAGCATGTGGTTGGGGTTTTTTCCTGAGAGTTTGGTATGCTTGTTACTCAGTGACCACTGAGGGTTCCAGCAATGGCACACTGGTGCAGGAGAGATCTTAAGACCCTTGGGAAATTATTATACATGATATTTTGATTTCCGGGACGAGGGTCAGAGCCAGAACAGGTGGTTTGGCTGCAGTTACTGGTAGCCGTTGATGCTGAGTACCCACGTCGTCATTGGGCACAGGATTAAGCTTTTGAGGTTGGGGTTGGCTTGGGGGAGTGGGGGGGGGGGAACAACAAGGAAGAGCGGATATTGAAGAAAGGTCAGTCGTACTGGAAAGGAGTCTGCCACACAAGGACCGGGAAGGGGACTTCAGTGGTGAGGAGGAAGAGGAGCTTCTTGGCACCGTCTATGGATGCTGGTGCAAAGCTCTGGGCCTTCCTTTAACAGCCAGCATTCCAGGAGTTTCACGTGGGAAAAGGGGTTTTCTCTTAACCACGTTCAGGGGACATGCATCCATTATGAATGTGCACTGCATCCCAGTCTGAACTGGTTTCGGGCTGATTACAGCCCCAGTCCTAGGATGCAGGTGCCCAGCAACCCAAGATGGCCACTTCCTCGAACATCCGCAAAGAGTGACAATGGATAGTATCTCTTTGAGGCAAGCAAAGAAAACCTCCAATTTGGGGACTGCAGGAGATTTTTTAAAGAAAAGGATCCATCCAAGGAATATGGGTTCCACCAGAAAAATCGGCAAGAAAGACATCCCACAAGCGCCGAGATCCCTATACTAGCTATCATTAAAGAAAGGCATTGATTTCAAAACAATTTGCTTGCTCACAGAGCAATTCATGGCCAAGGGCCAGAATTCCTGCTAGAAAAAAAATCACCATTACAGACCATTAAGAACCCGGAGGTTTAGCAATGTCATATGTCTTCAACCCAACAATATTCAAAAAGGAAATCTGGGGTATATCACCCTTTTCAAACCTCCCCAAGGGAATATGCACAATAGAGGAACGTACCTTCAAGGCAAGCACCAAAAACATGTCTTTGATTTGCCCACTTAACTCGTGAAATCATGGTCAAAGAAAACCATGCAGCTTTAATGTAAAGGGCTACAGCATGACGTACCAGGTCTTTTCTTGGGATTCCGGGGTCACGTGATCCAAGCAGATTGGTGCACCACTGAAAGATACCTAAAATCGTTAACCACCGTATGATAGGTTGCAACGGTTTCACATGCGTTCATCGCAGCAATTTTTGCTGCAGCTGTTTCACTGTGGTGTTTTCACTCTGAGCATTTTTAAGGTAGAGGGGTGTCTTCTCCTAAATGCCCCGTCACCTCACCTACCACCCCCAAAATCCCTACACAAACTTACTTTAAGAATTGCCAAAATTGTGGGGATGAAAACACAGTAACCGCACGCAATAATGTTTGGACTCCTATATTCCGGTACGAGGATCAGGTTCATCCCGACACACTAAACAAACTAACTCTCCATACTTCTGCAAACGCAACATCCATCTGCCACCCATGGCAAACACAACACCCTAAACCCACACCGAAGCCAAACTGTAAAACTCCACATCTCACTATTCCATGTTTCGTAACCCATATTCCGCCCCGGATATGCAGTGTACTGCCTTGCCGGTCCGGGATGTCAGGTTCTGTCGAAGGAGTCAAATATCCATGCTAATGCTGCCCATCTTCTGCTCTATGGAGGCGCGCAAATTAGCTATCACGGTCATGACGTCCTTCAGAGATATTGTGCTTTCTGTATCTGCCATGGTATCTGTTATTATTCCGCCGAGAAGATCGTGGCAGGTGTGGTATACTGGTCAATTTTACATTGTTTGGTCACCTTTTTAGATTTCTCTGCCCAGGGTAGGCATGGTTGGCGGTGGGTCAAAGTGAGATGTCTCTCTTCCCAGATAGATGTGGGGGGTCGCTGCTGCAGTGTTTGTTTCTGTTCTGGGCATGTGCCAGTATGTAGGACAGTTCTGTGTTGGCCGTTTTCGGCAGGTGGTGATCACTCGTTTCTCATTGTGAGAGTGACAGGCTACATCGTTTTCAACCAGGTCTGGGATGTTCGGTGTGGCGTCGCTTCGTATAGGCCCGAGGGGGGTCTTACTCCCTAATTATTGTGACCTTTCCGTCACTAACAATAGTAATGGCTTGGATAGATCTGCGCGGTTGCCTTAGAGTGTGTAGTGAGTTGAGGGTGTGAACCGCTGATTGCAGTTTCTCGTGCGCCCAGCCGTGGGTTCAGTTTCACCAGCGGTTTCTTTCAGCTTCCTAGCCTCTGTCTTTCATTCTCTGTGTGGAAAGGGTTTTCGCAAAGGTATTCTGGGCTTCAGACCTTAACAGGGTTGTGCCGGATACTGTATTTCTTGTGCCCTCACCGTCCAGATGGTAGGGTGGGGGACCTAGCCGTGCACCTTCTCCCCACCTTTAGGATGTCAAGAGGCCAAGTTGTAGCCACCCCATCAGTCCGTGTGGAGCGCTCAAGCTGCCCATGGGATTCCAGCAGAGGGAGAAGGAGGGCGAGAGGAGCTTCTGTTTCTGGGTTGGCTGCTCCAGTTGGTTTCTAGCTGGAAATTTGGTGTCCCAGTTGGCTCCCCTCACTCCCATCTGTGCCTGCCTGGTTCATCTGGTCAGGCTCCACTGCACATAGGTTCTTTCCCGCTCCAGATAGGTTTACAGTTGTCGTGGTCGGTGCGCAGGGCCCCAAAACCCGTTGAAATAAAGTCCCAGACCTAGTGACTCCACCTATGGGTATGACAGGGTCTCAGTCACGTGGCCTATATTACAGTGGTGGGGTCGTTGGAGATATCGCTGGCTCTGTAGCGCTTATCGACTGTTGATTCGATGTTGGTGCCAATCTCTGATGTGTGCCTGATGGTCCCACTGTGTGCCCCCACATCTCACTATTAACTCACAGCACATTCAATTCACTCGTATGCCACAGGATTTCAAGGCCTCCCCTACGGACTCCAGTGCAGGCACACCTACCGACCCATACCACCTTGAAGCAAAACCGCTCACTGTGTGGAACTGAAACTACCAACACAACAGCAAAAGCACTTGTGCATTCTCCCTCTCCTCCCACTAAAACCTGATCCCTTCCTCTTGTTTCAGATTTGCTTAAAAGCCTGGGGAGTATGCCAGCGATGCGCAGGTATAAATCCTATGAAAGTAAGATAAGGAACTATTTTACATGGGTGTAAAAATCCACCACTAGCTTAGCCACATTACCAACGGACAGAGTACCCTCACTGGGATACTATGGAGCACCTTTGGTTTACCTGTGCCTTAGGGAGTCATAAGTACACTTAAGGTAGAGCATATAAAAACAGAGCCACGTTGTCTGCCTTTGGAGTGAGCCTTTCTTTGAGAAAGACTAAGCCCAAAACCCTGAAAATGTACAGGGCGGAGGGGGGCTACCAAATGTGGTTAAAAGTGGGCTTTCTTTCTAAACTAATGAATGCCAGTTCACTGCACACCAGTTTGCACTCTAAAAGGGAAAATTATCACTTGTCTGGGACTATATGTTGTGGCTTTAGTATGTATGTTAACAGCTACTGGACTTTTAGGCATGCAGTTAACAGCTAGAGGAAATGGAAGGATGGTAGTGGGGTCCCTGATCTAAAGTGTATGATGTACTAGGGAGCCCTGTCCAGTGGCGGCCAGAAAATGGGACTGCAACCACCAGCGTTTATATATTTTTTTTTTTTTACGCAGTGGTTCCAGGGATCCAAAGAAAGATTTGATAACCTGGAGCTAAAAGCAGCTGCTGAAATCCAATTGTAAACAACAATGACATCTGTGAAACTTGTAGCAAATAGATGGGGTGCTGCAAACCTGACTTTAACCCGAAATGCAGTCTAAAGATTTGTTTGGTCCATTAAGACATCCATTATCTTTAAACTGTCTTTGAACAGTTTCCTAATGCATTTTCATAGTTTTACAAACATGCTGAGTCCGTGTTAGGTATATTTGTGTGACACCAGTTGGCCTAGGGAGTAAAAAGGAGCTTCCGGTAGCGGTGTGTATGCTGACTAAGGGACTCCAGACTACACCTAGGAGCTAAATAGTTGACATTTTGATTTTCTGTAGTCCCAAAAGGCATCTCAACATGCTGAGTAGATGGGTATTGGAAAGGCAGGGAATTGTTCTACTACAAGTTATCCGTCATAATAAAGGATCATATGAATCGAAACAAGGAAAATATTTACGCTGGCCAAGATAGATTTAAACAATACCTCACTGATTAACCTTTTAATTGCATGCATGGGAAATTAAATTATTAATAAGCTTATTGATGTCCAACATGTTCTTGTGCTTATGGCACCGGAGTAAACATTGGGCAGACATTGTTTTAGTCTTTATGTACAATGTATTTTCAAAATAATGTGGACGTTTAATCTGATTAAAATTTCTTTCAGATTCTCTTGGTGATTTAGGGAGTTCCTATACCTTGTTTTGTATGCTGCTGATGTCTGCGGCGATTGTGATCATAAGTGTCTTCAATTTGGAATTTTATACTGGTGAGTTGTGGACATTTTAAGGCGCAATTGGTTCGTCCCTATTTTTCTGCTGTATATTACGAAATTTGGCAAGTGTTCTGCAAAGTGCACCCCTCAATGTTTATGATCTAGTGGCGTCTACAGTCTTGCAGTTTAGAATGGCCTTTTAACCTGTGTTTTCTGAAAAAGGCTAATGTTGCATGATCGTCTCAAGTGTTCATGTTATAGCCCCTCTTGCTGCTCTTAATTGTCAATCTAGCTTTAGAAATGCTGAATTCATGCTTTGGGATGGGGCATTCTATGCTTACTGTTTGCAGGGGCTGTGTGCTTTGTTTAGATGCTTATTATTTTTCAATTCTGATTAAAAGAAATGTGTCCCCAGAACACCTTGGAAATGTTTGTATGGTGGAGATGGCAATAATCAGTATTTTGGTACATTGAAACATACAATAGTTCACAATCCTAGTATGAAAGTGACGGATCCTACTGTTTTAATTTGTATTTTACTTTAAGTATTAAGTATGTGTTCTGAAGAAACCTAAAATGGTTAGTACAGAAAATGAGTCTGCTAATCTTTCATCTGCACTTCCTGGCTGGCATTTATTTTAAACGATTGAGGGGCAATGGTTTAAACTGATTTATGAAATGGTTCTGTTTAACACAATTGTTTTATGCTTGCAGTCGTTCCTTCGATTCCTTGCTCTCGATTTGCTTTGATCGGAAAAGTGATTCACCCACGACAGGTCGTCCACTCCATCGTTCATGCTATGATGGGAATGCTGCTAGCTTGGTGTGCCGCGGTCCTGACTAAGGGCCAGTACCAATACTTGGCTGTGCCATGTACTGCTACAGAAAGGTATCTTTTCAAACTTTCTTCTTTCCTCACCTTTGAGCTGTGTTCATTTCTGTTTCATCTCCTGAAACTGTTGTTCGCACATACCATTATACATTCCTCACGTAGGTCCTTTCTCCCCAATTCCCCCCCCCCCGTCCCCACCCCATCGTTTAATAAGTTTTTTCCCTGGTTGTGTAGCTCGTTTGAGTCCTCATGCCCAGTTGTTTTTGGAATCCTACTGCCAGTTGCCAAACTGTTGCCAGATTAGAATATCTTTAAAACTGGTGTCTAAATTTGTGAGCAAGCTTCGGTCACAGGTTTGAATTATGGCTGGTGTGATGAAGGGTGAACAGAACACTTTAGTCTGAACTGAGGAATAAGACTTCTTTTTTAACCAGTTGGGTTCTGTGAACTTATTTTATTTGTAATGCGTTGAAAACCTAGAGAGGCGCCTAATGTCCAAAACAAAATCCATAAATCGGATAATGAACACTACAAAAGTAAGAAAGAACAATCCCCGCTGGGAGTGACTCCCCTCTCTAGGACTAGGACTCTAGTCCGATGAGGACCTCCCTGACCATACTATATTGTCCGCCTACATGGTACTTGAAAATGTTTTGACTACAACGACCAGTGATCCTCCTCCCACCATGTTTGCTTTGGGTAATGCTGGGTTTCATCTGAACGTGCCCGTCAAGGAAGGACACACCCTTTTCGATTGTGATGATTTACTTAAACACAGGAAGAAATGGGAATGGGAGACTGGAGGGCGGAGAGTCCTAGCTGCGCAGAGACAAGTCTCTGTTCAGACGATATCCTGGAGTGGCGGAGCCAGTGGTCAAAGCGAGCGGGAGCGGCTGGAGCAGCGCTCCTCTACTTTTTTAAATTACATTTTACAGCTCCTATACTTTTATTTTAAAAAGAAACCGTTCCGGAACTGTTTTGTTTTAAAATAACAGTGTAGGAAGAAGTTGAGACTTGCACTTTCAGTGCACTACACTGAACGTTCCCTTAAACAGGTGCATGTGTTTGATGGGGTTTGGGTGCTGGCTGGCAGGGAATATAGCTCCACTACTTTTCGTGCACTTCGACCACTGGGCGGAGCCATGTCGAGATGTAAAGCCAGCAGTAGCAAGACCCGCTAGCTGGAGGCTGAGAGGCTTTCAAACTACCTGAACAATTGGGCCAGTCAGGAGAGCAACGGAGACAGAAAGTGAACAGTGTTCCCTTGTGGCAAAACCACTAGAACACATTGGTGGGCCTGGCGCCCGGCAACCAACGCTGAGACCAGGAGGAACGACTGAGCACGGGTGTCCCGGAGCTCTAGCCTGCAATTGCCTTTGCAGACTAGACTAGAACCAAGAGGGAAGCAGATGCCCCCAATGTGAGGATGCAGTGAATGCTACGGAACTCTGTTTGCAAGAGTGCCGAAAGCAACCACAGTATGGGAGCCTGAGAGAATGACACTTCTGCTTTATATCAAGGCTGGGGAAGCCCCAACAGTACAAACACTGAAGAGAAACGAACGTGCACACTCCTTATGCAAAAAGGAGTGAAAGGAATATTTGTGCTTTACATCAAGGCTGGGAAAGTCGGCAAAGTGTAGAGTGAAAGATACAAACACTGTATATCAAGGTAGGGGAAGCATCCAGCAGAATGGGAGCCTGCAATACCCGAGAGGACAGGTGCCCTATGGTTATTAGTTGGAACTAAAACCTATATACCTACCAAAGAGCTGCAGTATGTATGTGGGTGGGTGGGTGGAGAGGGAGGCAAAGTTGATACAGAGAAGTGTTTAAAAAGTATCCTGCAGGGATTTGATCACTGGTAAACTCTGAAAAGGAAAAGAAATCTACATTTTCCTCAAAGAGGGGGGAAGAGAAGGCAACACTGAGAATATTTTGTATTTTAACCCCACACAAAAACCCTATAAGATTGTGAACTGTGACAATATATTTCAAGCAACATTGAGACTGAGAAGAAGTCATCCACGGATTGGGCCAGGCAGAAGTCCGTCCTGATCCTGTTTTGCAAGCCTTGCTTTTTCCGTTTAGTTAATTATTCATGAGTGTTAGGGCTAGTTACCTACAATTTGGGCTCCAGACTTTGATTTTCACTACGACAAGCACCCTTTTGTTTTAGAAGGCAGGGAACTTCCCTCCTAGATGTAGGGTCAGTTAGACATTTTTATTTTCAATAAACACCCTTGAACATGGCATTGACTCATCCGATTCCTTCTGGTTTTTTTCCACATAATGCAAACCTCATTGGCGATGATCATGAAACTACTTGGCATGAAAGCATCCTGCATCTACATAATTCTACACAACACACACCTGGCTCACACTTTGGTGGTCTGAAATAGCTGGTGACTGGGACGATCTAGTAGTTTTTTTTTTTAAAATATATTTTTATTTTATATATAAACCAAACAACAATACAACTGAACATAGATAAACACATTTAACAACCAAAAAGCACTGCAATCCCCATCCCTCCCCCCTATGAGCCTGTATGGTGTTCGCCATCGGTATCCGCTGTGAACGGGGAGGCGTCATCGCTCTCAGATTCAATTGGAGCCGACCCCGTTCCAAACAGTTCAGCTATCAACAATTTCCATGCCGCGAGGGAGCACATTTCCTCCTCCTTTCCTGCAATGCTGGTATCCCGCCACACAGCCGTCTCGGCCTCCGCCCATTTTTGGAGATCCCTCCACCAGACCTCCATTCGTGGCTTATGACACTCCTTCCATCCCATGGCAATCCTACGTTTAGCAAGCACATAAGCCAAATCTTTCAATTTCTCGACATGTCTAAGTTTACGCGCTCTGGGATATCCCCCCAGTAAGCAGGCCCAGGCTGAATCCACTTTGAGCGTGACACCCTTTCCTGCCAGCTTCTGCGCCACTTCACCCCAATAGCCTGCAATTACTGGGCACGCCCAGAACATGTGTATCATGTCTGCATTCTCCTCGTTACACTTGGGGCACGCCTGGCGTCCAACATCCCGAAATTTGGATATTCTCAAGGGGGTCATGTATGCCCTGTGCGTTATATAAAGCTGTATTTGCTTAAACCTGGCGTTTCTCGATACTTTTTTATGATACACCAGGGCTCGCTCCCACAACCCATCTGCCATCGGGGCCCCCATCTCCGTTTCCCAGTCCAGTCTCAAGTGCACTAAATCGCTCCCAACCTTCGTCATCAACATCTCGTACAACCTAGAGACCTCATGCCCGCCCTCCGATGTGTCATATAGTATCTCCACCGTGGCGTCCGGTTCATCGGCCAGGGTAGTTTCGGGCCACCTATTCCGGATCTCCTGCACTATCCTGTGATATGTCATATATTGACCCCTGTGCAGTCCCGACCCTGCCTCTAATTCTTCGAACTCCAAGATGGTCCCATCAACCAACCCCACTGACTCCCAGTATATCCGGATGATTACTCTGAGCTGTCCATCTCCCTTCGCCAGTGCAACCAATGGGAACTGCGACACACACGGCAAAGAGTTACCCATCATCCGGCAGGCCCGTTTCCACATGTTCCGTCCCAAAGCTAGCATTCTAGGCCGCTCCCTCATGCATGCATTAGTCACCCAGATCACCTCTCGCAGATAAAAAGGGGAGCAATCCCTCCCAAACAGCCTGTGTTCAGGGGTCTCATATTGTAGCTGCGCTGCCACATAATAGGCCTCAAAGTTCGGCAGTTTGACTCCGCCCTTCTCGTAGAAGTTCTGCAACTTCCACAGCGCAACTCTGTTGCGCGTGCCGTGCCACAGGAATTCTCTGCAAACACTATGTAGCCTCACAAAAAACTTCCCAGGAATCATGTAGGGGATGTTGTTAAAATAATGCAGAAGCCTGGGCAGTACCACCATTTTAAGCATAGCTCCCCGGCCCATCATCGCCAGTGGCAATCTTTCCCAGAACCTCATGCATTTCTCGATCTTCCCCACAGCAAGTTCAGTGTTATGCTTGTGCTCTTCCACAGTCGTGTGATACACGTCAATTCCCAAGTATCTAAAGGATCTCGTCGCCCACGGGATCTGCAACACTGGCAACCTGTCTACCGGAGTCCCCACATAGCCCCCTAGCGGAAATAGAATGGATTTCTGGGGGTTTACCGCTATACCGGACAACCAGGCATACCTCCCCATCACCTCTAAGACGAACTGCAAATTTTCTTCTGGGTATCTTAGGTATAGCAGCATATCATCTGCATACAGGGATATAAGGTGACACTCTCCTCTTACATCGATGCTGACCGGGTCATATTGCTGCCGGAGGTAAATCGCTAAGGGTTCTAGGGCCAGGATGTACAACATTGGGGACCAGGGGCACCCCTGCCTAGTGCCTCTGCACAACTGCCATCTCTCCGACACCACTGCACCCGTGCGGACCCTGGCTAGTGGTGCACTGTATAACATCTCGACCCACCTAACGTAACCTGGTCCCATCCCGTACCATCTCAGAGCCGCCAGCAGCCAAGGCCACCGAACAGAGTCGAACGCTTTAACCGCGTCCAATGCCACTATCGCCATTTCGCTGTCATCACTACAGCCCCACTCGACCACCCTGTGGAGGCGTCTGTGGTTGTGAGTAATGTTCCTATTAGGGACATAGCCCGTCTGGTCAGGGTGGATCAACTTGCTGATCACTCTACGCATTCTAGTAGCCAGGACAGCTGTCAGGATCTTGCTATCTTGGTTCAGCATCGACAGGGGCCTGTAGGAGCCACAATCATGTCCCGGTTTATTTGGCTTGGGGAGCGGTATTATAATCGCCTCCCTAAGTGATTCCGGCAACCGTCCCATCTCGTACGCTTCGTTGAGCATTTCCAGCATGGGCGGGAGCACTTCCTCCGCATACACTTTATAAAATTCACTGGGGAACCCATCTGCCCCCGGGGCCTTGCTAGTGGGCAACTGTCTCACAATCTCCTTCAGCTCTTCCAGGGTGATCGGAGCCTCCAGCTCCTCTCGCTCCTCATCGCTGACCTTAGGCAAGCCTATATCTTCCAGCACTTCGTCTATTTCCTCCTGGCTGCCCCCTTCGCAATCTTCGTATAAGACCTTATAGTATTCCATGAATGCCCTGTTCACGCCTTCTTGGGTGTCTACCTCCTCCCCCCTTTCATTGGTTACCAATCTGATCGGGGATCGTGGGGTCTCGCTCTTGTACAGCCAAGCTAAGAGTCGGCCCGTTTTATCTCCCCCCGCATGCAATCTCTCGATATACTTTCTATAGTTCAAATTACAGAGCCTATCCCAATGGTCCGCACACTCCTGTTGCAATTTGGAGACCGCCTCCGCATCTGTCCCACCACCTTTCAACTCCTCCTCCAGCTCAGTCTCAGCTCTTTGCAGATCCGCCAGGACTCCCCCCATCAATCCCTTAGACTTCGCAATGGCGATCCCCCGCATTACGACCTTAAAGGCCTCCCATAAGGTGCCAGCCGACTTAACGCTCCCTTTATTCACCTCAAAATAAGCAGTTATCTCTTCCCTCATATCCTCTCTGAAGGCAGGGTCTTTGAGCGCCTCCGCCCTGAGGCGCCATGTTGGTATACGCGCTCGTGGGGAATACAGCTGCCATCGCATGACCAGGGGCGAGTGGTCAGAGAGGACTCTCGCCCTGTAGTCTATATGTTCGCACTCCGCGACTATGTCTGGCGTAGCGAAAAAGTAATCAAGCCTCGTGTGCAGTAGATGCGGAGCCGAATAGTGTGAGTATTGCCTCACGCCCGGGTGTTTCGCTCTCCACACATCTGCCAGGCCAAAATCCGCCAGCAGCGTCTGCAATACCTTAGCCGCCGGACTGGGCTTAGCCATCTTGTCATCCGACCTATCCTCCCTGGGATTCAACACGCAATTAAAGTCGCCACCCCATATCACCGTTCCACCCATCCCGACACTGAGCTTGGTGCACAGCGTCTTAAAATATGTTGCAGTTTCCTGGTTAGGCGCGTATGTGTTTACAATGCACACTACTTTGTTCTCTACCAGCCCCCTCACCATAACCAACCTCCCATCCTCCTCCACAACCTCCTCAATTAGCTTAAATGGGACGTGTGGCGCCACCCACACCAGCACTCCTCTGGCATAGGCGGAGTACGTTGATCCTACCACTGTTCCTTTCCACTTCCTCCCTACCAGCTCCAGTTTCTCTCGCTTTAGATGTGTCTCCTGTAGCAGGGCTACGTCTATCTTCTGCCTCTTAAGATACAACATGACTTTATTTCGCTTAAGATAACTGTTAAGCCCTCTAACGTTCCACGTTAATA
Organism: Ambystoma mexicanum; assembly: GCF_040938575.1. Taxonomy (NCBI): domain Eukaryota; kingdom Metazoa; phylum Chordata; class Amphibia; order Caudata; family Ambystomatidae; genus Ambystoma; species Ambystoma mexicanum. The sequence continues at coordinate 1,306,057,535 of NC_090922.1, forward strand.
TCCTGAGGTCTCCCATGGCCTATCAGTAGTTTCCTCCCCCCATCCGAGGCAATCCCTCCCCACTTTGTGAACACCCAATCCCGGTTTCACCCCCAGGCTCATACAAAAACTAAAACTCCCCCCCCCCCCCCCCCCCCCCCCAAACTCCTACCCCAAACAACTGCCCAGCTCCATCCCTGGATCTCAGGCATCCCTGTGTTCGGTCCTCCTTGGAAAACCCAAATAGAGAACCCGACAGGGTGTCACCCCACTAACAGTGACTAAACTAAACACAAAAAGGGGTGTAAAGAGCGGCTTCTGGAGGCTCCTCTACTTCGCAACCATGTCCGTGCTCACGGACCACGTTTCATAACCACTGATGCACGCATGTTCTCCAGCGAGTTCAATGACTATATTCAAGTCCCAATGTTCGTGACCCGACCGGGCCTACAGCGTTACTTATCTCGTCTTTTATTTTCCAACGGCCGTCTGGACATCTGACTCCTGAGGGCAGTTTTGTGCATCCAACCACTCCATAGCATCCTCCGGGGTGACAAAGAACAGCAGCTTGCCCTGAAAGAAAACCTTCAGTTTGGCCGGATAGAGCAACATGTATTTAAGCCCCGCTTCCCGCAATCTCCTCTTCACCGATCCAAAGTTCATACGACTGCGCTGTACCTGCAGGGTGTAATCGGGATAGGCAGTTATGTTCGCCGCTCCTCGTTGTATTGTGCCTCCCTTACGGAAGTGTTCAAGGATCCTTTCTCGGTCCCGGTAATTAAGGATCTTGGCTATCACTGGCCTGGGCGGGTTTCCCGGCGGCGGCTTCCTAGTTAAGGCCCTGTGCGCTCTCTCAACCGCAAAACCCTGCGACAGGGTGCCTCCCGTGATCTCCTGCAGTAGCATGTTTTCGATAAATTCCGTTGGATTATGGCCCTCAGTTCCCTCCGGTAGGCCCACGATACGAATGTTGTTCCTCCGGGCGCGTCCTTCTGCCTCCTCCGCCCTACTTTCCAAATTGCCCACGCGTTGCACCAGGGCATGGAGTTCACGCTTATGCACAGCGCAGTCCGCTGCGGTAGGGCCCATTTCTTTCTCCAAAGTCTCCGTGCGCTCAGCCAGAGTACGCACGTCCTGCCTTAGGAGGTTCACGTCCTCCTGTACTGCCCCAACCTGGAGTTCCATTGCGGTCTTCAGTTCAGCCACAGCGAGCTGGAGCTTGGTCTCCCAGGTCGCTTTCAGGTCTGCGATTGCAGCGAGGACCTCCTGGTTCGCACCCCCGGCGGCCATTTCCTTGGCTTGCGTTTTATCTTTGCTTTTGGCTCCGTCTGGGCCGGGAGGCGTCTTAGCGTATTCGTCGAGCGTGGGCTGTTTGGTCTTCGTTCTCAGGGGCTTGTTAGACATGTCTCCCGTCCTACTATCCCCGCTCGGATCTAGGGCAGGGTGTCACAGTGCGCTCTTCGGGTGCCCCATCATTATCGCCACATCTCTGACACAAAGTTCCTTTGTCCTCCGGCTCCCCCGGCCATCTGGCTAAGCCAGGTCGCGTCTCACCCTTTGAAGCGCACTTTAGGCCATGAAGGGCCCGGGGCACAGTTCCAGGTCACACCGCACGCTCCGGTTACAAAGTATCTTCGGCCAGGCCCTGCTCCCTTGCCAGGTCCGCGCCGTCGGCCTCGCAGGACTGGGTGTCTTTAGTGACCACGATGCACCCGAGTCGTGCACCTTCCTCACCACCACGCTCCAGTGCGACCGTCAGGCTCCCAGATCAATCACTCCTTTGTTCCTTCGTTAGGCGGCGGCGGCCATTTTCTCGTTCATCGCACTCTCGCCTCCAGGTCTTCTTTTAGCTTCTTGTTGCGCTCTCCCAGTGCAGGCCCGTATCGAAACGTGTCCACACGTTCACCTGAGATTCATGTACGCAGTCATATCAGTCTCAGCCAAATTACATCGGTCCTTGCACGGTTTTCAGTCGGATAATGTACGGATCTTCGGGAGCCCCCGTACAGACACGTCCTTTCACATGGCTTCCTAGCCACGCCCCCGGGACGATCTAGTAGTTCTATTAAAAGTTTTTGTAATTCTTTATTTTTAATTTTGCATCAACATCATAAAGAGATCGATCCATCGCGCAACCCACCCTAGACAGCGTACAATACGTACTGGCAATCCATTTTTAGAGTTTGCAATTCTTATTCAGCTGCTGTAATCGAGTATTGCACTTTCAGAGCCAAGACCTCAGGTGGCTGGGCGTGTGGCGGCATAGTTTAAAAAAAATAAAAGCAGTTTCTACATCATGACAATTTGCAACATCATGCAACCATCCCTGAACACTGGAAGGACGGCCCTCCGCCCACCCAGTCCATGGCCACCCTTCCAGATGCCTCATCACCCACAGCAGGGATCTCGTACCGCACAGGAGAGTGAGGACAGGGTCCGGGTCCAGTTGTTCTACAATGAACAAAGCCTTTCTCCAAGACCGCAGCCCTGAAGCGGGAGACTGACGTGCGTTCCAAGGCCAAATGAAGAAACCCTGCCAGTGCAACCTCGCACCGGACAGAGGAGTCTGGTGTAGAAGAGAAATGCCTGTGAATCTTGCAAGACCAGGCGTCCTCTCCTCGAGATTGAATCACACTTTGCAATGACGCCCACGTGGGAGGCTGTTTGGGGAATAATGCACCCAGAAGTAAAAAAAAAAAATTTGAGCAGATTCCCCCACCACCTCCTTTGGGAAAAACTCATCTGTAAAAATACTAAAAAATAAAAAAATACCCAAATGTGAACATGCCCAGCTTTTCCAATCACTGAAGATGGGCTTGCTCCTCCGATACAGCCTGCCCTGCCACATGCCGTACAGAGAGGAGGGGGTGAATATAGTGTGCACACACTTAAGGATTCCAATCTGGTGTCGCACTGGACCAGGACACTTGGTTTTAGCCTGGAATGTGGTTCCCAATAGGAATGCTTTTTCTTGAATTTCAACAAATTCAAATTGAGCCGGTACCCGACCAGTCTCACATCCCCTTTTTTACAAATGACCCGGGGTCACAATGGACCATGAACCAGGCCGGCTGGTGAAAATACAATATTTTATTTATTTTAAAAATTCACAAAAACCACTCATTTTAATATTGGGAAATAATGGACAATGAAAATGAAAGCAATGCACTTGGTTAACCTTCTAGTAGAACATATCCAAAGCACAATTGAATAGGAGCACTTTTTAAATTAGGATAGATGGCACCCAAGTTAAGGTTTCCCCCTGCAATGTTCCCTCAACCCACAAATAATCGAATTCTGAGTGGATGGAATTTAGACGGACAGATTTTAAACCCTTTACTAAGACCTAAAATAACACTCGGATTTTGTCAAATAATTGTGTGTTTAATGGATATACTATCACAGTATTAGGGATGATATATCACTATCAACCATAAGGTAAGGTATCACAAAAGCATACAGTTCACAAAACAGATTGAAATTGAAAACCCAGTCCAGCTAAATTCACATGTGGAAATGTTGCAGTTTTTTTCTAGTTTGTAGTTTTAAATGTAAAAACGTTTTCTCCAAAAAACAGGTGAAAAACACTGAATTTGAATGTGGTTTTTGGGCTGGGGATTAGACGTGCATCATAGGGACAATGTAGAGGTGAAAGGAGGGGTATAGCTGGTGAATTGAGAGATTTGGAATGTAGAATGAGGTTTGTTTTTAGGAAAATAAAGCAATTAAAAATTAATCCGTTTTGAAAGAGGCACATTTTATATTGATAAAGAGGGACACAACGTAAGATCCAAGGTTGATTCACAACATCAACCTTGTCACCCCAGCGTACAACTTTATGTGGAATTTAGTTTGATTACTCAAAAGATGACTATAACACTATAAAACAAGAACGGGGTGCGCAGAGAATTAAAACCGTCTATGCAAGTTATCAGGGTATGGATAGGGTTGCTTAGAGTGGAACAAAGACAAAAGTCAAAATGGGGTAGAGTGTCATGGGATGTGGGCTACTCAGTCCACTTTTGAATCTGGGATTTTGGACAGTCAACCGGTTCTGGTCACAAGATTCTGGTCACCGAATAGCGGACCCCCTGGCAAAAGACAGCTGGGCAAAGGTCTGGCCACCTGATAATCAGGACAGCTTGATGGCAGGGTTGCAGCGGGCCTGCAGTTAGTGGGCAAAAAGCCAAGCTGGTTTCAGGATGCTTCCCAAAAGAATACCACAGCTTCTCCCATTGGGTATTGGGATTTTTAGTGGGTTTCAGGATTGAAACCTTGCTGGGATGGTCGGCAATGCTTTGGTCTTGCCGGGGTCGCTGTGTTAGAGGGCCACGTATCCAAGGAGATGACCTGCCTATGCGGTCCCAGCCTCGGCCCCTGCTGAATGTGCCTCTCTCTGTAAGAGGGCTCAGCCCAGCCGAAAGTCTGAGTATGTGAACTTTCTTTGTCTTGGTCAAAGTTTTCCAACCTAGGAATTATCAGCCTAGTGTCCTGGAAGTTTATGATGGTTCCCTTTTGGGGGAAGCCTTGGCTTTGCCAACAGGAGAAACATGTTCTGGAGCTTGCAAAATCCAGCCAATACATGTTAATTCTTTTATTTTCTGTTATTTTGTCCTGAATCAAAAACAAGCCTGTTGGATAAAACAATCCCCTAACTTTTTCACGGTACAAAACCCCTTCACATCACTAGCCAAGGATACGTTTTTATTCAACATTTGTACTTTAAAAACAGACATTTTCATCCTTGGTTTGCAAAACCCCATTTTGACACGTGGTGAAACCTTGCAGTTTTCTTTCAAATTCGGTTTTTCTATCTGGATTCCCACATTGTTCTCTATCCATAGTTAGTTCCTAGTATGCAGCACTTTGTTTGAATATCGATGCACTAAAATTGATATAGGCACAGAAAGCCTGGGCCTTTTAGACGCATTGATCCTTGACATTTTGTAGCCAAAAGTAAAGCATTTCCTGTGTAGCTGAAGGAAAGCTTCTTTTTATTTCTTCAGATATGAACAGCCTGTCATTCAGGGATACTGCTCTTGTCTGCTGGAGCACAATGTGAATGTGAATGGCAGGGTCTCATTAATAAATGTTTTGTGATGAGGAATCGGAGAAAAAGGGCACCAGAGCAGCATTATTTTTAAATGTAAATATGTCCCCTTTTCAATGGGAAATTTGGACTTGCATCAAAGCAGCGCTGCTTTTTCACTCCCATTATTTTGTACATGTAAGCAACACACCAGCAGGATTTTTCAGTGTGCCCCCTTGTTCCATCCTGCCCAATATGTGCTTGGCAAGATGGTGCAGCCATCTTTTTGTAGTTGCCAAACGCAGTTTTGGTGAGACACAGTGGTGCTCAAAGGAGCCAGCGTAGCAATTTTGCTGTTTCTGCTGAAATACAGCTTGTTGATGTGGGGAAGTACTGCTGAGTGGGTAAATATATCCCACAAGCCCCCAACCCCAGATTCTACTGAGATTCCTTGTCAAGGGAGAGTAGGGCAAAGTGGGATTCATCGGTAGGGCAAAATAGGGTTCATCAGGTGGATTCTTTGTCATCAGGGAGCGGTACTCCACGATCCTCCCGTTGTCTCTCGTAGTGTGGAGAGACCCCCCCCCCCCCCTCCAGCTTCTCCTTGGCTCTTTCCTTTCCCGGTCCCCAAGGAGGTCCTCCTTGGTTATGAATAGGCGCAACCGGTGCGAATCTATAAAATAAAGCACTGGTTACTACACTTTCCCACTGACTGCCCTCACGGAAGGTTGACAGCAGTGGGTGTTATGCTGGGATATACAAATCTCAATCGAATCACAGAAGATCACCCACCTTGAACCTTGCCCAGAGATGCTGCAGCTGAAGTTAATAGTAATTTTCCTGAGAATCCTTAGGTGGTCCAGCCACTAAGCTCTTTACCTGCCAGAGACTCCCAGGGAAACCCTCTTGGGGGAGAAAACCCTGGGGAGAGCTGCTGGGGAGCGATGGGTAGATGCCTCCTATGAAGACTGTGTTCCTGTCCGTTCTGCAGGCTGTGGTCCGGGGCCGTAAGGTCTCCTATGCAACTATGCGGTACTAGAATAACAGGAGTAGACTGTTAGTTGAGATAGATAGGACAGATGAGATGTAGGAAGACTCCTACCTAACCCACTTCTATCTTACCACTGTGAAAAGGATGCAAAGAGTTCCTTCAGCAAGACTTGATCATCCGCAGCTGACCTGTTGATGATGATATTCCGACTCCCTGTCATACGAGAATGAAGAATGAAAAGAGGAATTGATGATCCGATACGAAGTAAAGGATCTTGGGATATGTATTCCCTAAATGCTGGTTTACGGTCTGGCGTAATGTAACAATTGAAAGAGATAGTTTTACAAGCTAACCCCTGATGTATATGCCAGCTTGTTTGTTTTATTACTTGTATAGCGCACCAGACCCGAGGGTATTGGGGCGCATTGCATAAGATCACTCAAAGCATAGTTGCACATTAAAATACAATTTACACATTCATTAAAGTGACAGACAGTCAAGTTGCATATATACAGGATATTTACAGGTATGATAATCGGGCTGTCAGGCAAGTGTAGTCTGTGGAGAAAACAAAGTTTACTGGAAAATATACAGGAACGTGGGCCAGTTTGACCAGGTGTCATGGGTGCATTTAGGTGTCAGCGTCTTTACATTCCTGCCCCTTAAGGCTGAAAACTGCTCTTCTTGTAGCACTAACATCAGCCCGCAAAGTAAGTGAGTTGCAGGCTCTTTCATGTAAACTTCCTTATACTACTGTAGTCCTTCCAGTTAAACTAGAATTCTTGCTGAGTTTCTGACTCATTTGTCACAAAAAATAACACTCCCAACTTTCTACCCTCCTCTTCGTTTGGGCAAAGAGGAGGAGAGGTTGCATAGACTAGACTCAAAAAGGGCTTTGAGTTTTTACATTGCGAAAATGCCAAAGGTTCGACATGATCAACTTTTTGTGGGTTATACCGGTCCTAAATTGGGACTTTCGGGAACAAAACAAACTATATCCCGGTGGATTGCACTTGCGATTATGGCGTTTACTTGCTGAAAACGACCCACCGGAAGGGCTTCAAGCTCATTCCACGAGGGGCATGGCAACTGCCGTGGCTCTTCAAAGTGTTGTCTCTGCAATTGACATTTGCTCAGCTGCAACTTGTGCGTCAATTCATACCTTTTGTTAAGCATTACTGCTTAGACACTTGTTCGTTACAAGTAGGCCTTTTTGCCAAGGCAGTCCTTCATGATAAATCTAAATAGTTCTCCCTCCTCCAAATTGACACTGCTTTGAGAGTCTATCAAAGATGAGGAATACGTGGGAGGACACAATCCATTCGAAGAACAAGTTACCAACTGGTAACGTTCTTTCGACTGGATGTTCCTCCCACATATTCCTCATCGCCCCTCCCAGCCTACCTTGTTGTACAATTTACGTGAATTACATTGTTTCTCCTGAGAGCTTGCAGTCTGGGGTACGCCTGATTAGTTCCTCGAGTTATGGAACAAAAAAATATAATTGAAGCCAACGGGTGCGGCTCACGCTACTTATACTACTGGTGACGTTGACATGCCACGGCAGCCTTCGAGGGACATCGACGCCACGACATTGTGCACAGCGCCCTCTGTCGAAAAAATTTCCAAAGCCGTGAAGCTGACGAGCTGCGCATGTCAAAGATGAGGAATACATGAGAAGAACATCCAGTCGAAAGAACGTTACCAGTTGGTAAGTAACTTGTTAATCTATTCACATGGGACACCTTAAGGAGACTGATTTAGATTTTCCAAGCGCCACTTAATAGTTCACTTTTCCCAGTGTCTTAACTATAGGGTAAGGATCTCTCCATTTGTCCTTCAAAGCTTTAAGGCATATAGGATTTACAGATATAGGAGCTGTTTGAGATTTCCTGGTCTGTAGTAAAATGAACAAGAGAAGCTTTCTGGTCGTACCAATTGTTTCGTCAGCTCATGTCAACCCTGCAACTTGCCATAGGCCTGAGTATTGGAGCAAATTCTCAATTCCGTGCGAATTCCCTTCAACCTTAGAGACCCCCAGCTCTTTTGCTTGACTTTAGGACTTTTTAATTTTAACCCTGGAGTGAGAGACCTTTTGTCACTCATGTATTTTGGCCTGATTTGGATTGTTTCCTCTGTTTTTGGAGTCTGACAAACTTCATAGGCATCTACTTTTTGTATGATGACGCACAGCACCCTCCGTGCAGTGTCACAGAGAAATCCTTTAGATTTCTAATATGATTTAAATACTGTTCTCAGTACTGTCTAGATGTGAAAAAGGAGTTTGCATCAATGCTTCAGTCTTCCTTGTTAGGCAAAGGTTGTATGCAGTACTCTTTGGGAGTACAGGTGTAAGCAAAACCAACCTTTAAGTCTGTACCACACAGTTTTTGGTAGCGAGCTGAGCAGCCAGGCTTATCTCGAGAGGGAATGTGAGTTTGTAATGTTACACAGAGGTCTACAATCACAAGTATTCAGATAGACACTTAAACTCAAGGTTTCTTGGTAAAACACTTTAATTTATTAGTCATTTAGAAAACATTCACTAAAAGAAGGCAATCCATATCACACAAATATACTACAATACGTCCCACTAACCGGTTCTGAAACATTTAAAATACTGTGAAGGAGGAGCAAAATTGTATTCATAGCGTTTGAAATAGGAGCAAGTTAATACAAAAAAAATATTAGTTACTCTTAAACAGTGCAAATAGTGTGAGTTCACCAGAGGAGTTGATTCAATGCAATCGGTAGGCCAAAGTCAATGGACTAGTGTCTTGTATAGGTAAAAACGGTTCTGATATTAAAACAGAAACGTCTTTGCCACGGTTCTCGGAAGTAGTTCACTAGAAAGTTTCATATGTCGGGTCACAAGCCGACTAGGCCTGCAAGTTGCCAAAGTTCCACAAACATTTGTGGTGAGAGGTAAGTTCTCTCGGTCGGGTTTACACAGTATCTTATTTTGAAGAAAAAGATGCAGCTGAAGACTTCTGTTCCTGCAGATCTCGCTGTTCCTGATCCTCAGTCGTGGGGACAAAAGGGAGGACGTCGGACTCCTGCACTGTACGGGGACTGGTCACAAAGCTGCCAATTCTTCGATTCCGGTAGCTGTCTTCAAGCCCACAAACTGGTGTCCTTCTCCCTGGCTATCCGTTTTCCTGCAGCACTCTGAGGAAAATACAATCCGCTCCGAGAATGGTATCTAGGTGGCTTACGAGTTGATTGGGCCTACCAACTCAAAGGAAGAAGTCATCCTTGAAGGGCTTCTGTCGAGATGAACTTGGCGATTCGGACCTGCAGAAGGGCTCCACCAGGCAAACCAACGGTCCAGTAGTTGCAGAAGCCGTCCTCTTCCAGCTTGTGTTCGTTTCTTTCGTTCCAGTGGCCGACTCTGCCTTCCAAGCCAAGAGACTCGCCTTTTTTAAACCATTTTCTCCCATTCATTCCAGCCTAGCTGCCACTCACCTAGCAGGGTGGCTGTCCTTGCTGGACAGTCAGCCAGCCAATCACGCCATAGGGCATTTGGGTCTCCTAGGAGACTAAGCACAGGGAGTTTCGGGCACCTCCCTCACTTCTTGCCCACCCCAGACTCTCGGGCGCCAGAGACAGTCTTTAGTCGGGACTAAGGGACCAAACCTGGTTTGGCGCGCAGAGACCAACTCTAGAAGGACCTTTCCAAAAAGAAATGGCGAAAAAAGAAGACCGGACCTGTTTAAACAAAGGGGGCTTAGGCGCCATCTTGAAAAACATGGCTCCCGCGATTGTTCGCTACCGGTGTTCGCTGTCAGGGAAAAATCATGGTAGTTTGTTGTAAAACCACTGCCAACGGCCATTTCGAGAGGAAAGAGTAGCAGGGGACTGCTACATGAGTTTCTAGACACAGGGATACTAGGTAACCCCTCCAGCACTCTATTGGAAGATAGTGTGTGCTGGGTCTAGGAATTTAAAAAGGCTAGTAAAGTCAAATTAACTTTACATTATCTGGGAAACAGTAGTTTATCCCAGAGAAGGTATTTAAACCTTGGGAGAGCCTGGGAGGCTTCCCTATGTCACACACATGAAAAGATGCCTATGGAGTTGTCTAAAACTCCATAATCAAAGAACACAGGAGTAAAACATATTAAAATACATGAGAGAGTGGGAAAAAAAAGCTCACTCTCTCCAGGTAAAAAAATCAAGTCCTCCAAATCCAGCAAATTTGCTGGGGGTCTGTAAGGTGAAGGGAATTAGCACATTTATGAGAATTCTCGCTAACATTCCTTTCCTCATTACTTTTGGGAGATGACTTATCACTGTATGTTCCTCCTCATTTTTCTAGTATTTACGTCTTGAGTAAAGGAGGAAATATTGCAGTAATTTAGTAGTGCTTTCAGGTTGGTTCTTGGAAGACTTCAAGGATGTCATGGTCCCAAAGGCAATGGGGTTAGGGAGTTCATCGCAGAATGGGAGTCCTTGTCCCCATGAGGGGAGTCTCCCTCTGAGAGGTTCTGCTTTCCACCACCCCTAAGGGGATTGTTGCGTAGCAGCCTCACCTCCCTAGCGTAACAGGGAAGGGCTCCCCTCTGGGGAGAAGTTGAGATCCCGCGATTCGTCACAGGGCATACCAAACCACTGACCACAATATAGAATGTATCTGGGGTATATCCAACCTGTTTTACATGGCTCTCCTAACACGGTACATAAATATCAACTACATTCTCACTCTTGGATGAGTGCATTTTGCAACACTGAGCAGATGTATTGGGGTACATTTTGTTTTTAGCAAGTCAGCAGATTCTGGTACAGCTACAGTTCTCCCATGGCTGAGCAGCGCCTGGCCTGCCAAATGTTGCTAATTCTAAACATTGCAGCCATCTTGCTGAGCAAGGTGGTACTCTACATCTCGCTTGTCTGAGCCAATATGCAGCATAACAAGTACACATTTGGTTAAGGCACCCGCGCAATGGCATTGGGTTGGGCTGGTTTGTGGCAGCTCAGTAAAACTTAGCATGCAAGGCAAAGTGGGCATTAAGTGAATGGCACTATATGTATATTTTCCACCACACTGGTTAAGTGCAGAGTTCTCTAATGGCTGCAAGTTACAGGAAACAGTGTCTTGCATCCTGAGCCACTGATTCCCCTGCTCCACCCCCACGACCAAGGAAAGGAACCAACTGCCTTCCCACAACTACCTTCAAGTTAGGCATGAGGAATCTGTGTGAGGCAGAGGAGGGAACCTGTGAAAATGGCACCCAGCACTTAGTTGGTTTTGGAGGATGTCGGCCCAGTTTCTACCATGTTGTAGAACAAACGGCCATGAGTGGGAAACAAGGACAAAGTTGAGCCTTAAGATTGACTCCAAAGCGGGCCTGTCCAAAGGGTATCTGGGCAAAAGGTCTGATGACTGGACCGTCACTCAGCCCCGATCACCGCCGCAGGAAGTGGAGAGCTTGGGGGCCTATAATGGTCTAAATCCATTAAAACCTATATGAAAGCTGCCATTTGGGCTCCCAAAGAGCCCACATGTTCAGAACGATGAATGTGTGCCTTTCTTGTGGATGCTCCGAACAAATGGAGACCTACAATACAAGATGGCCAAGAGCAGGATTTAGAACAATGATTTCGTGCCCCAATTGCTACCATAAAGGTATATAACGCAGTAAAAAGCCAAAACTAAAGTACACCTGCCACTAACCTACTCCCTAAAACCAATGCAGCATGATGTAAGCACCCTAGGGCAGCTATTGCGTGCCTAAACTGGCACCCTGGGGGCCTTGGAGATGACCCAATAGCATATAACTTAAATATGGCAAAAAGGGTTGCAATAACATCTGTGAAAACTAAAAATGTCGGTCATCCAAAGAAATGAAGGCAAATTAGTCTTTCCCACTCTTGTGTATGTGTGTCCGTCTCCACATTGGATTTTCATCTGAAGTCATAACTGGAGTAGCTAAATCATTTGTACCGAGCCCCCAACAAGATGAGGTTGCATCTCTAGATCCAATAATTGCATTGAATTTTCCCTTATTCGGCAGAAAAGGTTAGTTTCGCGTAGTGCACCATATTAAAGGGGGCCTTGAACAGCATTAATATACTGTATCATATTCTGAATTAAAACAACTGTTTTCTCCTATTCCAGTTAGTGGAGTTCTCTGATTATTTCACAACTTATATCTCCACGGCAAGGGTAAAGCAACATCATGTACTTGAAGCTACCAGCTGTACTGGTTTAGAATTATTTGCTGGTTCTCCATGCAACCTCGTCCATGATGAAATTCCCTTCTCGTTAATGCATTTTTCTTCAAGCTGGTAATTGTATCCATCTATCTAAAGTACCTTGTATTTAACTTCGATATATATTGCAGTTTGTCAGTATGACCTGTAATGCCTACAGGGGGACTGCACCCAACCTATGAATTGGTCAACTATTGTTGGCACATAGATTCCATTATAGGTCTCCTCTTAGGTGATCCGAATGCAGTCTATAATCTCTGGTATTGAACTTTAAGATGGATTTTTAGAACCAGCCCTGATGAAGGTTTCTTGGAAGCGACGCTATTCTAGTTAACCGGTATTAGACGCTTGATTCTTGCCAAACCCCATCAAGGCAGCTAGCTGGCTGTGTGTTAAGGCTTCTAAAGTAGGGGTGGTGAAGCGACAGAATGATACACACAGAGCAGTTAGGAAAGTAAACAAACACTATTCAGCTTGAATACACTGTATGCAATAAAAGAAATAGGGGATGGTGGGGTTAATGTTTTTATATGCTGAAAATTAATAAAAATATATAATTGAAGGTAATTATTGAAACCGATAAAGGAAAAACTATACCTGACCCCCTGTCGCTTCAAGAATGAGTGGACCTTGTGTCCTTAAGAGTCCCAAGTGGAAATCTTTGCATGGGTTCATGAGTCTTTGAAAGTGGAGAAACAAGTTTTGGCAAAGCCAACTGGTGGGTAAAATGTTCCAAGCATGTAGAAAGAAAGATGAGAACCAACGATTTGGGGACAGCTCCCAATCCCAACAGACTAGGGGAAGCCCAGGGTAGCATCTGTAAGGAAGGCATGGTATCAAACAGTGAAGACGGACACAAGTAATCACTGTTCAAGGGTGTATATTGAACTTCAATGGGTTGGTAGAACGCATATCTAAACCTAAAGGATTGGGAGCAAGCTACGGCCATCAAATGATGATGCAGTCCTAGTGGAGTCTGTCAAAATAAAAAGGCCTATACTAATAAATAAATTGCCAATCCTAATTACAAAAAGGTGTGGGATAACAATGTATGCAAAAGAAAAGTGTTCAAGAATGATATGTCAGGATAGTTGAGCAGTTGGCTTCCCTTCCCCCACGTTTTCAGCACAGGGCAATGCGGTACGTGCGGGCTTCGCACACTCTCTGGCTTCTTGGCCGCAAATTAACAGTTCAACACATAGGCATCTGTGCCTTCCGCCAAAGTCTCTCGCAATGACAGTCTGTTATTGCAGAGGGCCTGATGTAACAAAGCACAAAAGTTCCTTTCCTTTGTCAGCGTTTTCACATTTACAAGTTCAAAACTGGTCTCCCTTCTTCGAGCTCGGACCATGGATCCCCCTCATTTGGGCTCAGAACCCTTGTGTTAAAAGAATTGAAGACTTTTGAATATGCAATCGGTTTTGGTCAAACCGTTGCAGGGCCATTTCGATTCACTTCACACAATTACACTTCACATACTTTGTTAGGCTACTGTACAGAGACCTACGATTGAGCACATTCACAGTGCTGGACCACTCTGTCAACAGTATCGTATCTTTCCTTCTTGGGTTCAAACATTCACCAGCTATTCAACTTTACTTGTGTCTCATCACACAGGTTTAACAATGTTCATTCAAGCGTTCGTTTTACAATGTTGCCACTTGCAACCTTGACTTCAACACAGACCGGTCTCGCATCGGTCTCCCCAACTCACCGGCTGTGGTGTTCTGTGTCGCTTCTTTGTTCTTGGAGCCAAGGTCGATACCACAGCGTCTGCTGCTCCTCTCCTCCTTAGTCAGTTACGTGGGAGGGCCCTTGGTATCTTCGACACACAATGCAGGATTCTTCAGCCTGGTTTCTGGGTCTTGCGCTTTCTGCCTTGGTTTCTTGAAAGTAACAGCTTCCTGCCAAAAAGGTCAAGTGCGTTGCCCTTCGCACAAACCCCTTGTGTCTGGCTGTCTTTCTCCCCTCATTCACCTGCCGACTAGGAACTACTGTACATTTGTGTGCTTTGCCTCGCTCAGAGTGTGCTCCGCCTTTTATCCGTGTGGGGAAGCGTAATGAAGTCGGGTGTGAGCGATTGTCGATAACTGCCTGACCATAGTATTGGGACATGTCAGGTACATGGCTCTGTTGAGTCGGTTCTCTCCCAAAGCGGGATGTCCGGGCAAAAGTGTTCATGCAGGAAAAGGGTGGGGTGGGGGCTGTTTCTAAATATCCCATCAGGTAGATGGGGTAAAGGTGTTATGATACTGCATCTCCCCATCCGGTTTCCCACTCCTGCATGACCCCACACCCAGGTGGTGATCTTGCACTGGTCCACCCCCAGGTTCTGATCCAAAGGCGATGGCTGTGTCCTGGCCATCCGCGAGAGAGATCTGCGGGGACTAGCGGGTGAGACGCCTTCTGGTTTCTCACACACCCTTGGCAAAAACTCCACTGATCACGACCAGGCTAGGAAGCGGTAGGGTCATGGCTTTCCGCTCGTACTACCCTATTGGAGGGGTGAAAGCAGTTATGTAGCCCCCCCCCCCCCCCAACCGCCCCCTTTATTTCGATTATGCTTGAAACCACCTGCAGGGTTCGTAGACACTCTGGGCCTACCTCAGTCAAATGGAGTCCTGAGGTCGAGTATGCAGTGGCCACTGTGTCTGGATTAGGTCCAGCTAATCAGTAGTTTCGAACTCTGGTGAGACTGTTCCTCAAGTTGGTCAGCTGGATGACTCGGGCACCACGAGAGGCAGGCTTCCATGAGTCACCAGACACGATGTAAGTGGGAAGCAGCGACTATCGCCACATTTAAGCAACAGATGCTGCAGGAGGATCGTTTTTGGGACGCAAGCTTGAAGACCTGCAGGGTTCAAAAGTAAAACTCTGAACATTGACCAACGCACAGCAGATTCCCTGGATGGAGCTGTTCAGCCCACCAGATGGTCCCAGGAAACTTTCAAAATGCTCCAGGGGGCAGGATCGGAGTTCAGTGTTCTGGACTAGTTGGTCCCACTTGCTCAAGGGTCGAATCACCAATGAGGGTCTTCAGGAGAACTGCCCAGAGAGACAGGGATTCACCAGGACTTGGCTGGAGGCAATGTTGAAAGCCTTCAATAGCTTTTCACAGGTCTTCAGATGGCTGGAACTCTTCAGAGTAGTCTTGGATCCAACAATTATCTTAATAATTGCTGCTTGATCCTGGCATGACTCTTGCCCCCACATCTGCCCAGCAGCAGACATGCCCCCCACCCCTCCCTGCCCCAGGAGTGGATTGGGACCAGACATTCACATCGGCCCAGATGTACACTCTGACACTTTTCCTGTGAAAGGGTCTCTTCTGGTGAAATGGATTTCCTTATATACCATTTTCTAACCTTAGTGGGCAGAAACGAGGTCGAAGGACAAGATGGCTGTGCCAGCAATTTTGACGCTTTTGGGCCATTTGCGGTATATGGTAGTCCAAAAAGCATGCTGTAAAATAGAGTATACCCATGGAAATTAGAAACCTGTCATGATATGTTAACTTATACTGTGCACTGCTACTGTTTGCATGGTTTTCAGGAGCTCACGTGACTCTGTAAGAAACAATAATACAATGGACCTCGGCAAGTGAGATTGGAGACTCTTATACAGACAACAGCAATGTTGCTAGTATCGCAAAATAA
Source organism: Ambystoma mexicanum (assembly GCF_040938575.1). Taxonomy (NCBI): domain Eukaryota; kingdom Metazoa; phylum Chordata; class Amphibia; order Caudata; family Ambystomatidae; genus Ambystoma; species Ambystoma mexicanum. The sequence goes on from NC_090922.1 coordinate 1,306,073,403, forward strand.
CAATCAAGGTATGCAAGACTTCTTTTTCTTTTTCAAATACCTTTTTGTTGTCCACTTTGTTCAATGTTATAATTTATTTATTTGGATTTGTATAGCGCACATCTGCCCAGGGGCATTGTGGCGCTGAAGGCAATCTTGTTACAGGCGTACATGGAGTGTATATAGATACAGTGCAGAGCATTTTTTGCATATTTACTTAGTTGTGCTTATTTACATATAGTTGTGAATATACAGTAGGATGGGTAAGGTGGGGTGGAGTTACTTAAACAGCGTGGTTTTGAGTACTTTGCGGAAGGCGTGGTATGAGTTTTCATTCCTTAGGGAGTGCATTCCAGTTTTTGGGTGCTAAGTGTTGAAAGCTAGACCCACCGGCTTTGCTTCTTTAGAATGTGGGTACATAGGTCTGGTTGTCAAGTGTGACCTAGTGAGTCTGGTGGATGTGTTAAGGGTGATTCTTTCAGAAAGATAGGGGGGAGCCTTGGTGGAAAGGCATCTGTGGGTGATGGCCATGGATTTGAATAGTATCCGTTCTTTTATTGGTAACCAGTGGGCTTCTTTCCTGGCTTAGATGTGCTCCCTTTTAGGGATGCTTAGGGCTGCTCATAGGGCATTGTTTTGTGTGACTTTTTTTTTTAGGTTTTGTGCAGACGTGTCCAGAAAGAGAGCGTTGCAATAGTCCAATTTGGTACCTACTGAGGCTCTGGCTACGGCCAGGCAGTTTCTAGTGGATAGGAAGGGTTTAACGGCGTTGATTACTTTAGTAGTAAGTGCAGCAGAGAAGGCTATGGCATTGACTTGCCGTGTCATGGAGAGAGTGGAGTCAAGGTATACTCCTAGCGTTTTTACTGCAGTGGAGACTGTGATGGTGGAGTTGTCTATGTTAAAGGATTTGTACCGCGGTGGGAGTTTGTTTAGAGTTTATTTGGTGCCAACTAGTAGGATCTGTTTTGTCCCTGCTTAGGCAAAGGCCGTTGGCTGCCATCCAGGTTTGGATGGCTGTATAGATCTTGGTTAATGCTGCTGCATCTTGTTCATAGATCCCTGTGAGAGGGAGCAGGACTTGCGTGTCGTCAGCATAGTTGGTGAAGGCTATGTGACGACGGTCCAGGTCATTGAACAGTGGTAGGGTGAAGATGTTGTATAAGGTGGGGTCAGTGCAGGACTCTTGTGGGAAGCCACAGTGGATAGTGGTAGGGGTAGCGCTCTCGAGTCAGAAAAGACTTTCATAAGTCGACCCTTGAGGAATGATTTGACCCAGGATATGGCTTCTGGCGAGAAGTGGGCTTCATTTTTGAGTTGCGTGCCTAGAATATCGTGATGGACCAGGTCAAAGGTGGCAGATGGGTCTAGCAGGAGCGGGAGTGCAGGTTTGCCTTTGTCCATGATGCCATTTAGTTGGATTTTGAGATCTAGTATGTCCGATTCGGTCCCATGCCCCGGGCGGAAACCTGATTGCCTTTTTCCTAATATGTGATTTTCTTCCATGTATTGCTGTATTTGTGTGTATGCAACTTTGTCGAGGATCTTAAGCAGGAAGGGAACGGTTGTGATGGGTCTATAGTGTTGGCGTTATCAGGATCTAGGGTGGGTTTTTTGAGAAGGGGGGCGCACCCAGGCTTCTTTTAAGCTGGTTGGGACTGAGTTTGTGTTGAAGGATGCATTGATGAAGGTTTTAAGAAATGGGGTTAGTGTTTCTACGCAGTCTTTAACTAGTTTAGCGGGGCAGGCGTCGCCTTTGCAATTAGAGGGTTTGATTCTGTTAACGATATCGACTACCTCTTTTTCTGAGACTTCTCTAAATTTGAATGGAGTAATGAGATTTGTCTTTTTATTCTCAGTCACTGTTTCCGTATGGGTTGCTGATAAGATGTGCTGAGTGAGATTTTTGTGATGGTCTAGGATTTTTGCTTGGAGTTCAATTTTGTTTGAGGGCGGACTGTATGGTGTTACACCAGGCTTGGTCCTTAACAATCTCTTGAGACTTGGTGGCCGGTGTGGATAGTTCCTTGAAGATGGCGAAAAGCTCTTTGGATTCTGATGTGGCGTTAGCGATTCTTTCATTGTAGGATGTGTATTTGGCTGCTATTAAACTTTTTTTGTATTGGGTGGCCAGTGATTTGTAGGAGGATAGTGAGGATGCGTTAGGCGCACTTTGCCAAAGGTTTAGGGCTTTGCATTTTTAGGTTCGTAATTCTTTTAATTCTGCCGAGAACCAAGTATTTGAGTGTTTGGTATTTTATGATTTTTTCTTTTGTAGAGGGGCGAGATCATCTATGGCAGTGCTAATGGTGGATTTGTAGATATCCGCCAGTGCAGCAGGGTCTGGTGTAGCAAGGAGGTTGGTAGTGAGGGCCTCTAGGTAGGGGGAAATATTTTCTTTGGTGAGGTTCTTGGCGCTTCTAGCTAAGGCTGGCGGTGCTGGCTTGAGTTTTCTTACCGAGTTGTTGGGTGTAGGGATGAGGAAATGAATGAGAAAGTGGTCGGACCAAGGGGTGGGTGTGATGGAGCTGATGTCGATGCCAGTGGTTGGCTATCCAGTCAAGAGTACGTCCTTTGTTGTGGGTAGGATGGAGTACTTTTTGTTCAAAGCCCATTTCTTGGAGAGCTTGTGCTAATGTAGTGGAGGGTCTATCTTTCTGGTCGTGGAGTCCCAGATTAAGGTCTCCTAAGAGAATAGTTTTGGTAGTTGTTTTAAGGTTTTCACCTAGCAGATGTGAGAGGTTGTACTGAAAGTCCAGTATTGAGCCTGGCGGGCGATATACTAGATTAACGGTGATGGTGGTATTGGGGGAGAGTGCGATCTTGGCCGATAGTCTACGTTCTCCCCTAATTTGGGTGAGAGTTGTCTTTTATTTCTAGGTGATCTTTGACTATGAGGGCTACCCCCCACCTGTGGACAGTGTTCTGTCCTGTCTAAGGATGGAGTATCCTGATGGGATAGCTAGGGAGATGGCGAGGCCTGCGGCATTGTGTAACCAAATTTCAGTTATGGCGAGAATGTCGAGGTCGAGGTTGCACATTGTAAGTCTGGGCGTGGCTGTGGGGGTGGGGTGGTAATCTGCCCTGTGGCTGCCTTCTTGGTAATGGTCATTTTGTGGTGTTCTGAGGTAGGTTTGTTTTCAGTTTTGGCAAGTGGGGTTTGTGGTGCCGATCTGGAGCGGAGGCCTAGTATTTGATTTCTAGAGTTAGTGGCTCTAGGTCGCGTCAAATGTGTGCTAGGCTTGTGATAAGTGGGTTTGGTGAAGGATGGAAGGAAGGGCGTAGGGGGGGATGAGTGCGAAGGGTGGGGATGTGATGTTGGCCATGATGGGAGGGCACAAGGCAGCAATCAGCTATCACTTTTGGCAGAACACCAATCACTTGGCTGGGCATATGCAGCACCAGGGGAGTTGCTAGCTCTGGAAAAGACCTGGGGCTATGCTGATGTCAGAACTGTTGGGACTGGGAGCTAGCTAGTCTTTTGGCTGTAGCTCCTGAGATACTGTCTGGGGCTACAACCAAAAGGTCAGGGGCTGTAGCCCCCTGAGCCCCCCCCCCTAGCAACGCCCCTGTGCAGCACAGTGGCTAGGCATGGGCAGCACAGTGGCTAGGTAAGAGGTTAAGTAGTATGGTACAGTTATTAAGCATTGGTCTTCAGAGTGCACTCCAATCACTTAGTAGTAAATAGCAGTCTATATTAGTGTAGTTAGCAAGGCAATTATAGAGCGATTAGCATGGGTAACTTTGTCTAATCATGTATATTTGTACACAGCAGGTGCATCAGGGGCACGTAGAGTGGCTTAGCAGCGTTTCTCCTGATTGACAGTGTGCTTTTACTTACAGTTCACGCCAAGGACTTACTGAAGGTAGCGGTAAAATAGAGTATATAGGCTGCTCAGCTGGAAGGGTTGCAGTGGTTCACTTGCGGGCATGTCGCCGATAGACGCAGACAGGCCCTTATTGTTGCGGCCCTTGCTGGAGTGGCTGGCTTCCGCCTCCGGTTCGGGTCTTGAAAGTAAATATTGGCGCAAGGCCAATTAGCTGTGCTGGGCGGGGAGAGGAGGAATCACATCTCCGACGAAAACATGGCGGCCATCTTTGTATGGCTACTGCACGACTCGATCCTGTTGCTGTAAGCCGTGATGCACGGGGATCGGGTCAAGTGAAAGCAAGGTGATAGCTTTCATGCATGCAGGGGAGGCTTCTTTCTCGTGCTCGTGCTAAAGCGCGCAGCGGCGATGCTTCGTGCGCGGAGATTAGCGCACGTTGGTGCAAAAGGTGGAAGTGGTGCCACGGGTGGGGGGGGGGGTTCTCCTGCCCTGCCCTGGATGGCTGCCTGAATGAGTCGGACAGACGCAGACAGGCCCTTATTGTTGCGGCCCTTGCTGGAGCGGCCGGCTTCCGCCTCCGGTTCGGGTCTTGAAAGTAATAAAAAATAAATAATGCATCATTCAGTGAAGTATATTTATAGAAACTCGATTGACTGCAGTGTCCAGTGCTGCAGTTAAGATTTCGAAGTGGGAGTATTTTACTCCCTATTTTTTTTTGAGTTCGGAGTAAAATTATTTTTTTGTGAGTAAAACAAAATCCAATTCCCAATGAGAGTAGTTTAGAAGTGAGCAAAACATAACAGTAAAAAACGGAAATGTTTTGTAATTATTTCTTTGCACCTTTTCATGCACATTAAAAGATTCAAGTTTGCCTCTTCCAATTGGGCAGTTTATATAGTTTTCTTCCTGTGGTGCTACATGCACCTACTGGTCCAAACATATCAATAGCGCTGGGGCACAAGATTCTACATGTCTTTTTTTCCTATTTTTATGTCAGGAGTATTTGTATTCCTTATTTTCATTAGTGAGTATTTGCCAATTTTCAGGGAGTAAAAGTGGCTGATAAACACTGTATCTGTAGGGCTGCCAGCGTCGCCAAGCTATCTGGTCAGTTTGTGGCTCTAATCTTTGCTTAATTGAGGAAGTTCGTCTTGTATTGACTAATGAGGAACTTTTTATTTCTAGTCCAGACGTTGCCAGTCCACACACATGCCTTAATGAGTACCACCTCTTCATTCTCTTGGCCGGAGCTTTCATGGGATACAGTTACAGCCTCCAGTATTTCATTCAAAACATGAACTATCTGCCTTTCCCAGCTATACAGGTGAGACATCTGAAGCATCCCCACTGTTAATTGTCTTCTTTATTTTGTGATATTAGGAACTCAATTGGGGTATAACTCTCATGATTCCTATTGCCCGGAAACGGCCATCACTTAAGTAAACACGTCAGTTTTATGAAATCGTTTTTTTTTCTTGGCCCTTCTGAACTATCTTTAATCCCATGGCATTCTTGAGACCTAATTTGAACAGTTTAAAGTTGTAGTATGAGTTTTTTTTTTTAACCAACTTTATTTTCATTTTTACTTAAGCCAAACATTGGCCTTTAGTTCCAACATATGTTATAAACATTATTACCCATTTGAACCCATTATTCAACATTCTGAAACTTTGTCATTGGGTCTAGTATTGTCTTCATACTTTTCTCGACCCCTCCCGCCCTCTTCCCTTATTTTTAACCAACTTTATATTCAATCATTTCAGCATGTAAGACAACAATTAGCTTTCGATTACATCAGGAATACAACCATTATTGACTGTATAAACATATTATTTTGGCCTACCCGAACTTTGGCCTTGAAACTATTATTGTCTTCCAACTTTCCCTCCCGAGAGCCCCCCACCCTCACCCACCCTATCCCACCCTCTAGTCCTTAGAGCAAATCTGAACCAAACTGTATCAAGGTGATAACCAGAGCAAAAAAAAAGTTTTTGGAGCTTCTCCCTCCACAATGTCTTCTGCTGTCATTATCTGATGTGAATGTTTCTTAAAATCCTGGGTTTAAAGAATTGGACCTTTCCCCCACATAATCCTGAAGTGGATCCCATATGGCTAGGAATTTCAGGTATGTCCCTGACTTTGTGGCGCAAATGTTCTCCATCGCCATAACTCCCCACACTTTCATCCACCACCAAGGGGTTGTAGGGCCTTCCACTGTTTTCCATCGTTGGGCGACTGTCATCCTTGCTGCAGCTAGTAGGTGGGTGATGAGGGCTGCTCTATTCCCTGAAGCTGCGTAAGTCCCTTCTGCCACTGCCCCCAACAGAATGACCTTGGGGGGATTGTGGTAGCTCTGCACCTGTTATATCTTTGATTAAACTAAGAATTTCTTTCCAATACACCTTTATCTTTGGGCATGACCACCACATATGGAAAAGGTCACCTCTTTCACCACACTGTCGCCAACAGTCTGAGGGGTAAGTGGGATTCATTTTGTTTTCTGTTTGGGGGCAGATACCATCGGTAGCATAACCTATATGCTGGTTCTTTGATTGCAGTGGATTTGGATAGTTTGTGAGCCCTCCTCCAGATTTGACTCCATTCTTCCTGAGTAATCTCCTCCCCCATGTCCCGCTCCCAATCCTTCATGTATTGGAGGGTATCATCTGCTTGCGATTTGTCTAGTAACTTGTACAGTCTGGTAATCTCTTTTCCTTGTGCCCCCTCCCATATCGTGAGTTCTAAGCCTACTGGGGGGCGTAGGCCGGCCCTTTTTACTGCAGGGTGCGAGATCCAGTGACGCACTTGTATATATTTAAATCTATGCTGTTCAGTGATGCCAAATCTTTGTTTGCATAGATCAAAGGATAGTGGGGCATCGTCTTGGTACAAGTCTCGTAGGGACATTGCGTCTGCTCCCTGCCAGCCATCCCAGAATCTCATTTGGAGCCCAGGCGAGAAATCCGGATTGTGTAAAATAGGGGACATGGGACCCAGACCTAGTTTGATCCCCCCCTGCCATGGATCGCCGTGTCCCAGTTGTGAAGTGTTGTTTTTGTCGCTTCCAGTAGGATACCACCCCTCTCTCGTGCTTTTGGTCTAAGGAATGGAAGCACACGTAGTGGGGTGTCGGTAGCGAACTGTTCTATTTTCCCCCCCACCCTGGGAGAGGGTCACTGCCTGCCCATTTCAATGCAGGCGCCAATTGGGCAGCTAAAACATCTCTTTATGTCCGGCACTCCTAGCCCCCCCAGAAGGGTTGGGCGCGTCATGATCTTTTTTTGGATTCTAGGCTTCTTATTCCCCCAGATAAATTTGAGCACGGCTTTTTGGAGTTGCTGAATCAGTTTCGGGAGGGGGGGGAACACCACCGGGGTGGAGCTGACCATGTACAGCAACCTGGGTAGCAGGGTCACTTTTATCGCCGCTATCCTAGCAAACCAAGCTAATTCCTGGAGGTCCCATCTCTGTAAATCTTCTTGCAGGCGCTTCCAAAGGGGAGTGATGTTCGCTTTAAGCAGGTTTTTTGTGGATCTAGTGATGCATATCCCTAGGTATTCCAGGGACTGTTTTTGCCACTGTAGGTGGTAGCGTTCCTCTAGGTATGTTATGTTTCCTCTACCCTGTTATATTCAGTGCTTTGGATTTGGCGTAATTTATTGTGAACCCTGATATTTTTCCGAATCTCTGCGGTTCTATAATTATATTGGGTAACGTGTGCATTGGGTCTGCCATGTAAAGCATAATATCGTCTGCGTATAGGGTCTCACCTGTTCGCACTCCCCTAATACCCAAGTTCTCCCTAATCCTGTGGGCCAATGGCTCCATTGCCATGGCAAATATAAGGTGGGAGAGGGGGCACCCCTGCCGAGTACCTCTCTGGATATTGAGTCTTTCTGATGTATAGCCGTTTACTATTAGGTGTGTGGATGGAAACTGGTAATTAGCCAGCACCATCTTGGTGAATGTTGGCCCACAACCGAAACCTTCTAGCACCTGCCGAATGTATTCCCAGTCTTGCTATCGAATGCCCGTGTGGCATCAAGTGCGGCGATAGCGAATTTCTGTGCGCTTCTGGTGCCCCAGTCTATATCTATTACCCGCCTGACATTATCCTGAGTGCGTCTTCCCCGTACGAAACCCGCCTGGTCTGCATGAATTATCTCAGGCAATACTGTCGCCAACCGATTTGTGAGTATTTTTGCATACAGTTTCGCGTCAGTATTGAGGAGGGCAATGGGGCGGCAGCTGGAGCATTCCACCGGGTCTTTCCCCGGCTTTAGGGGAAGAATTGTGACGGAGTGTCCCATGTCTTTTGAGACAGCTCCCTTATCCCTAATTAGGTTGAAGAGACGTGTGAGGGGAGTTGTCAGTTGGGTGAGGAAAACTTTGTAGAACCCGTTCCCCAAACCATCTGGGCCGGGTGCCTTTCCTCTGGACAGTGCTGCTATCGCATCACCCACGTCCTGTGTTGTGAAAGGGGCACCTAATTGTTCTTTCTGCTGTTCGGAGATCTGTGGTAATTGTACGGCCGACAAATGGGACACTAGATCCGCTGCGGTTAGGTTCCCACTAGACATCAGGTTTTTGTGGAAGTGGACCATTGTTTCTAATTTTTCATTATCTTCCGTGTGTAATACCCCTCCTACTGTTTCGTAACCGGGTAATGTGGTTGCCCGCTTTCTGTTTGCGTAATTTGGCTGCCAAGAATTTGCTCGCTTTCCCCCCGTGTATGTAGTATGACTGCTTAGTATTTAAAAGCAATTGCGCTGTTCTGTCCGCCATGTGGTTTTCGAGTTTGGATCTAGCTTTTTTGAGGTCTCGCCAGGCTCTGGACGTCTGACGGATTTCAGCATTTCTTGCCTCCTCTTCTAATTTCTGTGTTATAAGGGCTTTCTCCCTGTAGTATTGCGATGCTTGAGCTATGAATTCATCATAACTGCTTTCCCCGTGTCCCATACAACCCACCAATCCACCTCTCCATTGTCATTTTCCAGGAAGTAATTACTTATGACTTCCTCCATATGTGCCCTAAGCGCTACGTCTCGCAGGATTTTCAGTCGGCCTCCACTGTGGGCGGGGGCCTGTACAATGTTTTCTGCAGTTCTATGCGGGCTACCACTGGGGTGTGATCTGAAAGGTATTGGACCCCAATTTCTATTTCCTTGACATGGGGGATCAGGGTGGAAGACACCCAAGTCTCTAAAGAGTGTAGTATGAGTTTTTTTACTGTTGCACTTTGAGATTGCATGAGGCAAAAATGTGTTGCTAGTTAAAAATAGGTCCTACTTCACCTTAATTCTATACATACACACAGCACACCATTTCTTACTTGCGAAGTGTCAAATATCACTAGCCAGTGGCAAGTGCAAATTTTGCACCCTGATGAATAGGTTGCATTGCCAAGTGTTGGTTTATGTTTCTATTGACAGATCTTGCTTATGGCTTTCTGAGAATGCTCATAGACTTGACTTTGTGGGTGAATAGTCTTTCGCTGTATAAGCAGTTTGTGAACAACAGGGCAGCCTTTTGTCTCCAAACAGAAAGCTTGCATTGGGGGAATCGCTTCCTAAACCTAACCTTGGTTAACCTGATAGGGCCAATGTCGTAAGTGCATTTGACAAATCCTTTTCCTGGTTCTTTAATGTTTTCCTTGCCAGTCCTAATCCAAGCCCTCATTAGGGATGCAACTGTGTAGTTGTTCCCTCTGAGATACATGAAGACTTGCTGGGTGGGATTGTCCAACGGTACCCCTAGTGAAAGTCAAACTGTGTTATACCTTGCAACACGAAGCAATTTAGGGCGCTGTACCATGTTCCCTAGCATGAAGCCCCTAGATGTCCCTTGTAGTTCACACCCTCCTCTAAGCATTACTTGGCACAATGGTTCTGGAACAGATGTTTAGTTTGTTCATAATTCCTTGCAGCTTGCCTTTGTCCTCCATAGCCTCCATATCTATCCGATCTTCATTTTGAAGATGTGTTCCTAAAGTGGAAAATAAGCAGGAAACTAGCAAAGAATAAACATTCTGCATTTACTGCAAGACCTTTTTTTCCTTACTTTTGTAAGTCATTGTACCAACGTACATCACATTCTTCCAGGTATGCTCCGGTTTGATCCATCGTCCATCGTCCATTGGCAATGTTGCCTTAAATAAAGGGTATACAGAAGCTAGACATACTTGTGCAGGCTTACTTGGGGTCTGATGCTTTTTCACAAGTTCCACCAGTGATGACCATGTTTAAGAATCCAAGGACAACTTGGCTCTGTCTTACTGCCAAGTCTTAGGAAGCCAATGGTTCATAGTTCAGTTTGGCCTTCTTTTTTACAAATGATCTCGGTCTGAGTGAATGCAGTGTTTGGCTTAGTGCTGTATAAGGGATTATTGAACAGGTTTAATAAGACCTATACCCCAATTTAGTGAGTTGTCATTTGTGTTTTGTCACTCTGGTCTATAAAAGAAATAATATACTTTGCAAGTGATGCTTTCTTCACACTGCTCTGATTTGTTATTTTTCTCCCACTGCCATATTATGAATCTCACTCATATATGAATGTTTCTTTTCTTTCAGCAATACAAATATTTGAGCTTCAGAAGATCAGTGTCCCTTCTGATAAAACATGGTTGTGTGGAATCGCTGTATTTAGTTAGGAACTTTTTCATTGCTTATTATCTGCTAGGTAAGTGTTGTCTTAACTCATTTGTGTAAAAGTCGAATATATCATTTTTAATTATTAGTGATTTATGCAGCGCTTAATGCCGGCCTCATCCAGCTGCTAAGCCCTACACCTGGGTTGAAACCCATGTTGCATGGCATTGTCATGATCACAAGCCGAGCTTGTTTCTCCAGATTATGCTCTCGTATGAATATAACTTACTGGTCCAAGGAATCGTCACGCTATGCCCTCTTCACCTCACTCAATCGGCCACCTATCTGGTGCGTGCTAGTGCTCTCGCCCCTGCCCCTCCCCGGTCTGGGGCCCTCTCGCCCCTGCCCCTCCCCGGTCTGGGGCCCTCTCGCCCCTGCCCCTCTCCCCCTCTCCAGTCCGGGGCCCTGTCTGGGGGGGGGGTGGGCTCTCCCCTCCTCCCCTGTCTGGGGGTAGCTCTCCCCTCCTCCCCTGTCTGGGGGGGCTCTCTTGTCCCCTCCGCTCCCCTCACTTGTCTGGGGTCCCCCGCCTATCTAGGATTTTTTTCTATTTCATTTATTTATAAAGTGTATGAACACAGACTTGGAGGCCTAGGAGCGCTAGACAAAACGCACAAAAACGAGCAACAAGAAGGGAGGGATCAGGAGTGGCGAAGTGTGGACAAACAGGAACGTTTTTAGTCTTCGCTTGAAGAGTGCAAATGAGGGACAGGATCTGAGGCAGAGTGGTAGTGAACTTCAAATCCGTGGTCCACCATGTGCATAGGGTCTCTGGGCCACGTAGGAGTCTGGTCTAGGTACCTAAAACATACCAGTGTTATTAGATGTCACTGGTCTGCGGGCCGGCGCCTAGAGATATAAGTGGATAAGAACTTAGCCTGCCCAAAGAGGCATTTATGTTTAATGCACACAGGTGATTCTGCTACAGACAGGAAACCAATGTAGAGCTCTTATAGCCGCAGTGACATGGTCCGTACTGTGGAGACCCTCAACGATGCGTACTGCATTGTTTTACACAATGTGTAGGTGATTTAGGTTGTGTTTCGAGATGAGCAATAGGCTGGAACAATAGTCCAATTTGGCACATGTGATTGCCCGTGCAATGGTAGCAGAGTTAGTAGAGGAGAGAAAGCGGCATATCCGGGCAAGTAATTTCAGGTCATCGCAGGAACTGGACACAAGGATGTTTACTTGTCCCTTTTACATGCATGAACCCTGTGGTCACCCACAGGAGACCAAACATTCTTCAGCCTGGGCATCAATGAAGAAACACCTACCTCTGCATTCGGCCAACCCATCCCACTGCTGCTATGGAAAAATGTGCTGAAGTATATAGCCTCTCTGCCAGCAGGGTGCGATCCACAAGGTTGAATGCGGCAGAGAGATCCAGCAGCACAAGCAGGGCCATATGACCTCCTTCCGGAGTATGTTTGGTCTGTAATTCCAGCAGCGTGGACTCAGTGTTATGGGCCCATCTAAAGCCGGATAGTTTATGGCCAAGGATGTCCTGTTTTTTTGAGGAAAGCCTTAATGTGCAGATGTGCCACTCTTGGTCCCCCGTCTCGGGTGCTCTTGCCCTGCTGTCCCCTGTCTGGGGGGCTTCACATCCCCACTCACCGGGGCACTCTTGGGCCCCCCTCCCCTGTCTGGGGCACACTGGCCTCTGACTGGGGTGCTCGGCCTACCCCCATCTGGGGTGCTTGGATAATGACTGGGGTGCTCTCACCCCCCTCCCCTGCCTGGGGTGCTCGCAGTGTGATAAAGCACCTCTCTCCCCAGCCCCTGTCTGGGGTGCTCTCCCCTTCACCACGCCTCCCCCCCCTTGTCTTGCGGTGCTCTCGCCACGCCTCCCCCCTCCCCTGTAGGAGGGTGCTCTCACCCCCTGTCTGGAGCGCTCTCAAGCTCCCCCACCTCACCTCTCTCCTGTCTGCAGTGCTCTTCTGCACCCCCTCTCCTGTCTGCGCTGCTCTTCTGCACCCCCTCTCCTGTCTGTGGTGCTCTGGCCCTCCCATCTGTCTGTGGTGCTCTGGCCCTCCCATCTGTCTGTGGTGCTCTGGCCCTCCCATCTGTCTGTGGTGCTCTGGCCCTCCCATCTCCTGTCTGCGGTGCTCTGGGCCCCCCCCCTCCCAATCCCCTTTCCTGGGCCTCTCTGCCCCTGGACCCGTCCCCTCTGGGGTGCTCCCCCCCTCCCCCCAATCTGGGGACCATCAGTTAGTTTCAACATGGTTGTTGTACGGATGTGAGGGGTCACCCTAGAATGTAGTTTACTGCTGGCTCTGCAGCTTGCACTATCTTCCTGGGATGTAGCACCCAGCTAGCTATGCAGCTCACACTCACTCTGCAGCTTGCACAGTGCCCTCTAGGATATAATTCTTAACTCGCTCTGTTGTGCTTTCGAGGGATGTGGTAGGAAGCTCACTATACAGCTCTCGCAGTGCCTCCGGAATATATTCTGCAAATCGCTATGCCGTCTGCATTGAGCCTTTAAGGGCTATAGTATCCATCACTGTACAGTTTTTGGTGCCTTATGGGTGGGGTATTGCACCAAGCTTGCATGGGTCCTCCACTCAAGCTCTTTGGGCATTTAACCTGGATTTGCAACCCCTTCTTTGCCTTTCTCTTATGCACAAGCTTTTTTACACTTTTGCTGAACAACATTGCTTGCAGGTGTTTGGTATGTGGCAATGGGGCACATTCCGTAAGGCTAGTGACTCACCATTCCAGAAAACCTTTTGTAAATGTGTGGTTTGTGGTCTGGTGAGAATGTGAAAGGTGATCCCAGATGCAAGGGTAAACCCTTAGGCATTCCGCCTGTCTCCTTAGCCTTCACCCAAGAGGGAGAAGCTGCTATGACGGGTGCCAACTTCCACTCTCTAGCTTCAGAACCCATTGGAGTTCAGGCTATAGTTACCTTAGTGTCTCTTAAGTCGTGGGAACAGCAGAATCGGGATACCTATAATTCCATTCCAGATAATGGTATACAATATTTTAAGGACAGTGCACTCATGGTCAGGAGGCACCTGCCATTAGAGACACTGTGGCCAGCATCACGGTGGTATGAGTTTGCTCAACCCAGAGGATGTAGCTAAGGCATCTCTGAGGCCCTGTCCAAATGCTTCCTATAATGCCTGTCACTATAAAGTGCAATGACGTGACTGTCAGAATACCAGTCAGTAGTGCCTGAAACTGTGCTATTGGGCAATAGCCCCCTAGTAAAAAGAAAAGGGCTCAAACAAGGAATGCAACTGTAAAATACCTCCCCACTGAGACCAAACCTTCCAAGAGGAAAAGGGTTCCTATGTTCAACAAGCTCAGGGTCACTCCTGTGATTTCACCGCTAGCTCAGCCTCAAGTGACAAACAGAATCTGCAGAAGACCCACCTACTGGTGAAACAGAGGTGGAGGGCATTCAACCCGGTCTTGAAGATCTGGATCCTAGAGACATTCTGATCTGCAGGCTTTACTTGCAGAAGGTGAATCTTCTAGGGCAGACTATAGTCCGGGTCAGAGTGTCCCTCTCTTGAAGGCTTGCACAGACAAGCAGCTTCTCAGCTTGAAGGGCAAGTACCTGGGAAGCACAGGCTCTATTGGGAGGATGGCCTCCTATCTAGTGAACCTGTAGAGTCAACCCCAGGGGATCACAGAAGACTGGTGGTACCCCAAGGAGTTAGACCAATTTTTTTCCAGATGGCACATGAGGTCCCTATAGCTGGTCACTTAAGCACTAAGAACACCAAAGAGACTCTCCCAGTTGTGGGAATTCCTTTTGAGAGGGTAGGGATTGACATTGTCGGTCCCATTGAACCTCCAACATCCTCATGCAACAGGGTTATACTTGTAGTGAACCATGCCGCTAGGTATCCTGAGGCCATTCTCATGACAACGGTCACTACCCTACTTGGTAGTTTTACCAGGGTAGGTTTTCCTAGGGAAGTAGTCTGTGAGGGGGGGGGGAATCCCACTACATACAAGCCACGTGGAACACCTGTGGAGTGACCTACAAGTTCTCAACTGCCTATCACCCACAGACAAATTGGTTGGTGGAGAGGTTTAATCGAACCCTGAAGAGCGTGATGGGAGCTTTAGAGGAACCCTTCTGCAGGAAGTGGGATCTTCTACTGCCATGTCTTCTCATTGCATATAGAGAAGTACCTCAAACTGGAGTGGGCTTTAGCATCTTTGAGCTTCTCATTGGTCATGAAGTAAGAGGCCACTTGGCCCTGATTAAAGACAGCCTGGAGGCTTCTCCACCTTCTAAGCCAGTGAACAGCACTGACTATGTGCTAGGCCTTAGAAAAATAATGGCACATATGATGACAGAAGCCACTGAAAACTTGAAAGATGGTCAAATATTGGTATGACCAGAAAGCTAACATGGAGTTTTCTCCAGACCAGCAGGTTTTTGGTATTTATTAAAAATCATTTATTAAAATGATTTAGTTTATTTCTAAACTTTTCACTTATGCACATCAGAATATTACATAAAACAAAGTTCATTAGTCTTTCATATTCAGTTCTTACAGTCCTTGTATTGTTCCAAAAACGGATAATGGTCTATATCAGGTTCTTGTCATTGCCTAGCAGAATCTGTGTCCAATGGTCTTTTGGTTCTAGCTGTATTGTCGATGCCAAGAACTGGTCTCTGAACAAATTACGTTTTTCAGTAAGTGCAGTACATTCCATTATTAAATGGAATAATGTCTCTGAGGCCGGTTTGTTTACAGAAATGACAGAACGCTGAAGTTTTTGGAATTTGTTTTGTTTTCATTAATAGTTCCTGTGTCGGTAGAAGATTTTAGTCGTAGTCTCAAGAAAGTATCTTGGATCTGTCGGTCCGGAAAGTGTATAAGGTATTATGGGAGTTGATTTATCGGTCTTGAGTCAGCTTCACACTTTAAAGTCCATTTGGTATCTGACTTTCTGCTGCAGGGTGGTAATCCAATGAGTTAATGAAATCGTTTTAAAAAAAATAATATTTTTTTTTTTGCTTGTTGCGGGCGCTTGATTAGCATTTCAATTGAAATCGCTGCCACTCAGTTTTTCCTCCATGGCGCTTTTCCATTCTTTCAAAGCCATATCATTATAAGTCAAGCCTTTGTGGTGCAAAATGTTAATTGCTGGTATCATATCTTCGCTCTCTATTTTCCTGTATAGATCGAATTGTTTCCAAGTCGTAATGGAGTGTAGGGATTGCAGGGCAATCTCGTATCTGGTACGTGTCATGGGAAAGGAGGGAGGTAATGTCAACACTTAAATAACGTGGTCGGGACTAATCCTAGTCTCACTTCCGTATGACAAAATTGCTGCCACCTTTTGCCTGTAGAACGATATTACTGGCTTCATCGAAAATATTCCGTACTTAAGGTGAATACAAGCGCCTTGCCTCGCGAGTGAGCGGACTGTGGATTTAAGGTGGGCCAACCATTCAAGTACTGTTCTCGAATGGTTGATCCAAATACCCAGATATTTTATCGTAGAAACCTGGACCGGTTCTTGTAATGATTCCAGTAAAGCCCAAAGCTTTACTGGACAAGTGGAAAGGACCCTTAAATGTTGTAGGAAAACCAGGAGAGGTTGGTTTGTTTATTTGATAAAGCGCACCAAACACTCGGGTAGCTGGGCGCGAGCATTACAAGTATACTTGAAGCTTAGTTACAAGGTAGATTGGTACAAACAGAAAATCACAGGATTGCTGCCACATAATTTACAAAGATAATAGTGGTCACATATGGGTATTCCAGGATAACATTCGGGTTAGTACAATAGTAGCAGATACATTGAGAGCGGTAAGGCCTGGCAGGCCTTAGGTGGCAAGTGCAGTCAAGGTATAAGTGCAGGAAGAGATAGTTAAAGGGTCAGTAGGTCAGCAGGTTTAGGCATTGTTGGTCCGTATCCAGGTGAGGGGTTTCCGTCTAAATCTGTAGTAAGGTTGGTCTGTTCTGAGATCTGCAGGGAGTGCATTCCAGGATTGAGCGGCTGTGACCGGGAAGCTAGAGCTGCCAGCTGTAGTGCGTTTAAATCTGCGAACCTCTAACTTGTGGGCGTTGGCAGATCTCATGGGGTGGGCAGAGATTCTCTTGTTTATTCTTTCTACAAGATAAGGTGGCGCTATATTATTCAGGCATTTGGATGTGAGAGAGAGTTTTAAGGAGGATTCTGTCATTGATCTTAAGCCATTGGACATCTCTTCTAAATGTAGAAATTTGATCTGTTTGGGATATTTAGAGCTGCTCTGAGGGCATTATTTTGGGGTCTTTGCATTTTGTCAATAATGTACTTATTGCCTCCTGCATACAAGGCATTTCAGTAATCCAATCTGGATATTATAAGTGCATGTGATGCAGCAGGTTTCCGAGAGAAATTGTCTGCAGGTTCGGATCAGTTTATGCTGTTGATGAGGCTAGTGAGTTGACTTGCTTCTTACAGGTAATGGCAGAGTCAAGATGGAAGCCTAGGGTTTTGACTGCGGGCATCACTTTGATGACGACATCGATGTTGAGGGAGGCATAGCTGGGGTTGAGTTTTTTTTTTTAAATGGCCGTCTCAGAGCCTAAGATCAGTAGCTCCGTTTTGTCGTTATTCATGCAGAGGCCATTGGATGCCATCCATGCCCGAATGAGGAGGTATATCCTATTTACTAAGGCTGAGTCCTCCAAGAAGTTGCCCGAAAGGGGAATGAGGATCTGGGTGTCATCTGCGTAATTCGTGTAGGTGACCCCCAGTCTGTCCATCTTGTCAAACGGGGGCTTAGTAAAGATGTTATACATAGTGGGAGACGCACATGATCCCTGATGTACGCCGTAGGAGACTTGTATGGGATCAGCAGCTGCTGAGGGGGAGAAGACTCTGATTGTACGGTTAGCTAGGAAGGACTGAACCCAGGTTATGGCATCACTTGAGAAATGGACAGGCTGCAGATAGGTCAAGGAGGAGTAGCATAGCTGATTTCCCATTGTCCTTCAACTCGTCAATTTGGGTCTTAAGGTCTATTAAGGCTGTTTCTGTACCATGGAGAGGGCAGTCAATTATTTAGTGGACTTTGGCAACCGCAAGGAGGCCCCTCTGGTCTTTCACACCAACTGTTTGAAGACCTATGTTCCTAGAGCAGAAATGGGAGATTTGCTCTTAGCCTCTGATCAAGAAGAGGAGAGTGAACCTCTTCCTGATTTTTCTAAGGTGACACCCTTCAGATGGATCTGTTGAAGGAGTCCAACTCATCTATTTTGAATCTGGAGCAGCAGAGCGAGTGCAAAGCTATGTTAGCTCAGTTTTCCCCTCTGTTTTCACTAACACCAGGCCTTACTCCTTGAAGTTAGCATGATATAGACACAGGTGATAGTTTCCCTGTGGGCAGAGCAGGGTCTACAGAATGTTAGATAATGTGAGGAATCGCATAAAGACAGAGCTCAATACAATGCTTGACCTTGGATTAATTTAACACTCCAGCAGTCCATGGTCTAGTCCAGTTGCATACTTTGATCACATTGCAGTGTTCAGTCCTACTTTGGAGGAACTTCTCTCCCATCTGATACAGGCGTTGCAGTCCCTTCGAGAGGGATCCAGTTCCCAAGGAGGAGGGTTGGGAGGGGTAAGGGGGGCGGGGGAACTGGCTGTCCTGATTGAACAGTCAGACTGCCCCTTTCTGGAAACTGCAGGGAGAGTTTGGAGAGGTTGTGCTGTAGTTCCTGATAAATGCTCTGATCATGGAAGCTGCTAAGTCGACAACTGGAACCAAATCCGAAGAGGAAGATGCAGCTGTTGACATTTCCAGTGACCAGAGAGCCTGCTGTGTAACAGGAGCCTGATGTAACCCTTCCAAGCGAACTGGGGGTCCCAAATGCAACTTCTACCGAGAGGCTGGTGAGATCCATTTGTCTCAAGAAGTCCTCCAAAACAAACCATCCCTCGATGTGCTGGGCCTTCCTGGGGGGCAAAACGCCAATACCAGGGGACCTCAAGCCTGAGTGCAGTGCATGGTCTTCCAAAGTCCCAATCCTGCTCAAACTTTGGACTCCTGCAGGACCTCCAGAGCAGCGATTCACATTCCTGAAGTCCCCTCACCAGAGTGCAGGACCAAGAGAGTGAAGAGAATCCGACCAGCAATATTTGTTCATCTGGCTCCTGTTAAAAGGCGCCAAATCCATAGAGCCGTGAGAATCCGAGAAGAATCCTTTGCTGGAATCTTCCTCTGGCTACTACTACTGAAAGTTCCCATCCAGTGTCCTTTTATTTAGTCACCAGACCAAGAATCCAGGCGTAGTCAGCCGAGTCTTTTGGAGTCTTGGTTTGCATTGTATTGACCCTGTTCCCGATCAAAACTAAGGAGGGGAGAGTCTTTCGTCCCACTTCACTGAGGAGGCAGGGCTTTTGTGTTTAAAGACCCTGACTGTATGCAGAGTCTTTTGTAGTCTTTGCAGTCATGTTTAATGCATTTGAGAATGTATTAACCACTTTGGTAGCCAAATGCGAGCGCCTTGTATGATGTGTATTCTACTTGTGTATAGGCACGTTATAAATGCCATAAGCCTTGAAACTAAATTGGATGTTCAATCCTTGCTCATACACACAAGTTTAAATGTTTGTCGTAAATCAGTTTGTGAATGTGGAACGAGCGTGTCACCTATTAAACTAGTTGCCCAGGGTAAGATGGAATCAAATGTAGAGGTAAAGTATTTGCAGAATTGTGACAAGGTTGTCGTTTAAAGCAATGAATAGAAATATCATTCGTGTTAAGCAACCACCTAGCCCTGTTAATCATGCCTTCATGTACAGTAATGAGATTAAATTGCGGAAATATGCAATGAATGTGAAGAGGGTTGGGAATATGCCTGTGAGAACCGAGGATGAGCCTCAGCCTGCTCGGACAATAATGGAAGCTGGGTTGGCTTCTGTGAATCGGATTGGCACTACTGTCGAGAATATTGTGGTACAAACTGAAATGGTCCCACTGACATTACCGGTGTGTAATCTTGTGTTGTGGCAGGGTCCTGGTGTACAAACCGGGTGCTTGGCAAAATCCACTGTCTACCATAATATACAAAGTACTCTGACAGATTTGTGGAACATGGAGAGTAATAATCCTGTACAGATAGCTGGAGTTGATAAAAAATGTTGTCTCTGCTCAAATGACTCTAGCGAAAGCATTGCAATTGCACCAAGATTTGCTGTGCTCAGTATGTTGCTCTCAATTGTTCCACTCAGAACTTTCACAACAAGAGATATTAGGATAGTTGACCAGGCTGAATTAGATCACAAATGTATGGTTTACCTCTGAGACAACATTACATTATATCATCATGAAATATGAAGTTGACATACGAAGATTGGGTAACACCTGTAACGTAGTGTCCATACCAACGACAAAACTGCACCCGCTAAAGACATTGCTGAAAGGTCCACTGAACCAGAATGTCGGCTGAAAGAGTACAACCAGTAGTCTGTAAACGAAATGATACGCCCTTAATGTCAATAAAAAGTGTTAAGCCAAAGATCGTACCCAAGAAGATGTTACCCCCTGTCAATGTGTGTAGGGATTTGGGTAGTAGAGACCAAGGAGGTAACTGAAAATGCATATTGGCAGTGGCTACCAGTGGCTTTTAAACATCATTTATTGTCTGGACATCGATGATATTCATTTGGAATACTAGAGGCCATGCTCATTGGTTTGACGAAGAGGGTCTTGTAGCTATGTTTTCTATTTGTAGCATGTCAAACCTCGCTTACTAATATCGTTTTATTTTATGGTTGCAGTAATGTACAACAAGCGGCCACACAATGGCAAAAAGGGAAACCTAAAGGTTTACTAATTGGGTTAAATCCCAATAGATAGCAGTTAAGCTGATTGAATCTGCTCCAAATGTTCTAGCAGCTGAGTTGTTGTATCTAAACATAGTGATCATTCTATTAAACATATGACCCTCGTAACATGGCGATCACTACCGAGAATGTAAGTGTAGTGAGTAAAATTCTCCATTTGTAGAAGAGTTTAATGCAAAAATTGGCACTATACCAATTAGCGGTCTCGAGTCTAATATACATATGTCCTCCCCAATGAAAAGTCCTGCTAACCACAGACCAGGTAAATTGTGGTACAAGGATTTGGACTTGTATGGCTTCTCTAAGCTAAATGGTAGTACAGAGTGATGCAAAAATGGCGTTCACAAGAGTTGCGGGGAGCCCCCACACTCGATTACATGTTTGCAAATGGTAAAGGGCTTGAATGTATACAAGATACGGGTATAGTACATCGAGAGGAGAGTGATCTGCTACGCTGTACTCTCTTGCCGTTACCTATGGCACATAGAAAACCTACTGATTATGATCAAAATGGCCAACTATATGTAAATGAGGGACATAATTGAATACATTGGCATACTAAAAATCTTGGAACTGCGAATATGCTGGTTAAGGAAATTTAGCAGAAGCGTTGTCTGCCGATAACATTTTCAGTAAACAGTTGGTACCACATTTCTCTGGCATGATGGAGGGCATTAGTAAACAAGTGCAAAAGACTAGAGTATAAAAGTCTACTCCTGAAAGATCAAATAAAGGTAAACGCGACAGACAATATAAAGACCAGATGATCTCACCCTTGCAAAATAGAAATATTGCTAGTGCTGTTTCCTACAC
The DNA here is from genome assembly GCF_040938575.1 of Ambystoma mexicanum. Classification (NCBI taxonomy): domain Eukaryota; kingdom Metazoa; phylum Chordata; class Amphibia; order Caudata; family Ambystomatidae; genus Ambystoma; species Ambystoma mexicanum. Next base: position 1,306,094,488 of record NC_090922.1, read on the forward strand.
CAAGGCAGAGCTAGCTGCTGATTTTGTATGTTAAAACTCTCAAGAATGGATATCGTCACTGGCTGAGACATCAGCGTAGCTGTCAGATTAAAAGATGGCAACCGATTGCTGACCTAGCTCAATCAAATAATTCGTCTAGAACATGAAATATACAGCGAAGTACAAAAAAAAGAGCTCTGCCGATTGTGTTTTTTGAAGAGATGTGGAGTGCCCTTATCAAATCTACCTTGGGACAAACAAAGTATTGAGGAGGTATTTCCCCTCCCGTTGGATAGATGGATCTGTAAAGTGTCCACATTAGACATCATAGTAATTATAGAACACCTTAATAATTCCCACGCAGCGGGACCTGATGGCACGTGTATCCAATTGTTAAAATTGGAGCCAGAATTATGGGCTGCTGTTCTTCATATGCTGTTTGATGAAATTGGTATGACTCGTATCATCCATAAGTCGTGGAATGTGAGTCACATCCTAACAGTTTATAAAAAAGGTGCTTGGGATGACCCCTCGAATTTTAGAATGTTAGCCATGCTCGATATACCCTCAAACATATTTGCACGGGTGTGGCTCATAGAATTGAATGAGTGGATATTGAACAATAATATTCTGCCAGCTAACCAGGTTGTGTTCAGACAACGAGCTAGTACATCCCATAACCTAATTGTACTGACATCGGCCATGGAAATGTAGAGAGTTGAATGTATATTGTGCCTTTTGATTTATCAGCAGCGTTCGATTCGGTACTGAGGAATAGTTTATGGCATAAACTCAACACATGGAACATTCCAAAAGGCCTCCTAAAAATGCTCATGCTCCTCTATTCACATACCCCAGTGCAGCTTTGTTTGGATGCCAATGGGAAACTGTCTAACTTGACACCAACAAGCTGTGGAGTTAAGCAGGGTTGCATAGTGGTAGCAACCCTGTTTAACTTATATTTGGCTGCTATGCAGTAGGCTTTTGTGAATCTGATTGCATGTCCAGTAAAGGTAGGCACGTAGTCCGTGTGGTGGTTGGCTTATGTGGACGGTTTGCTATTGATTATATCCTGAAGGGCCTGCAGAAGATGCTGAAGGCATTAGCTGTATACTAAACTACAAATGGTTTAAAAATATTGAAAAGAGCAAAGTCATGTTTTTTCCAGCAAAGAAAAAAACCCAAAAAACATGTGTGGAACATGAACAATGAGAACCTTGATCAGGTTCATAGCTATAAGTATTTGGTGTCGTGGTTGACGATAACTGGGAGACAATGGAAATCGATAAAAGCAAGATGCCTAACATCAGCCAATGCTATCGGCGACTTAATTAGCAGGAATGTTGGTTATGCTGTACATACTGTCCTCATCTTGTATACTGCAAAAATAAGAGCAATGCGTCTCTATGCCATTGAAATATGGGGGCATAAATATGTATTACGCCTGAAAAGGTTTGAGGCTATGATACTTCGTAAACTCATGCGGCTACCTAAGAATATATTGGCATATTTATACCTTGAATTCGACTTGAAATGTATTGCATCAGAATACACAAGAAGGGCTGTAACATGTTATGAACATTTGATTAAGCTAGATAATAATTCTATTGTAGCCTATGTTCAGGCCTTTATAAGAACTGATAGTTAATAGATGGGCACGTTGGGCATACTCAAATCTATGTATGAAAAATGGGAGGTTGGTTTTATCCATACTGTAGGATACAGCGATCATGTTCAGTTAAGGTTGGCTTAATAAGAAATTAGCAACATTTAGCTATGGCAGCCACGTAGTTGAGTTGGCTATGAAGGCACATACTGTCAATATAGGTTGAGTCGTGAATCACGGTCAAAGTATATAATGGCTTATCCCAGCCCCCTGACATTTAGATTATATCTTATGATGAAATGTAATAATTCTGAGGCTCTTGAGAGCAAGGGGGCACGGCTAGGCCTGTGCCGTGAAATGAGACTGTCGCTTTTGCGGCTGCGAAGTATTGAGTCGTTATAATTTGTTGTTGCTCTGTGATAGTCTCTCTGAGTTGCGTGTCAAATTTACAAAATCTTTTGATAATTCAATTGTTGTTAATCATATTTCCATTTATGGCAACATTTTATGAAAGGTGAGGCTTTAAATCTCATCTATTTTAGTGTCATTTTATCTCCGAATTGTTGACATTTTAAATAGTTTATTGTAATTGTTAGCAATCTGGTGTGATTTTATTAAGTGAAAGTAATGTGTATCTACAATAAGTCTCATTTGAAGTCGGAATTTTAAATCTGTTTTATATTTGGATGATGTGTATTATGTAGGTCGTTGTCCTTTTGTTGTATATACAAATCTGTAAGGCTATTAAGTATATTAAATAAACTGTAACTATCTCCCTTGTTGGAGAGGTGTACACACTTTGAATTTAAGGACGGAGGATCAAGTGATCATAGACATCTTCAGGCCGTTGTATCCTGGCATTTCACCCAGAAAACAGATCTGCGCCAATCTTTAGTCGTTAATAACGGCAAAAATAGATTAGTGAAATATAAGAGATGGGTTATATTTAAATGAAAAAATCCAAAGGACATGCCTGGATATATCCTCCTCGGAGGCAGGGTCGGCTGAGGACTTCTTTACAAGGGGGTGCACAAGGGAGTGCTTAAGGTGGACGGGAAAGTTCCAGTGGCAAAGTAGTGATTGCAGAAATCGGCCAAGGCTGGAGCAAGGGTGTTGATGGGATCCTTGATGGTCTTGGATGAACAGGGGAGAACCTGCTTTGACAAGAATTTCATAGATTGGACTTGTCTAGAAACATCGGGTGAACAGAGGAAAGGAGGAGGGAGGAAGAGAGCGTGGTTAGGATGTCCTGAGGTTTAGTGGTGACATGAGAAGCCAAGGCCGTGCGCAGGGCCTGGGAGGGTACAGGAGAGGTATAGACAGCTGCAAGATTGACCAGCTCATTGCAGATTTTGAAGAGTTCGGCTGAGTTGTTGGATGCCACAGAGACGCGGGTTTGGATGTAGGCTCTCTTCTTGGAGAGGACGGAGTCTCTACTACCTTTGGAGCAGGCGGCAGGCAAGTTTGTCAGTGGGTGCGCCAGATGCCCTCCCCTGCCCTACACTTGCATTTAAGGGTGGTGAGGCCGGAATCGTACCAAAAGTTGCACTTTGATTTGGGCTTCAAGCGGATCCTCATGACATGGGCAAGGAGAATGTTGCACATGGGAAGATGACGGTTAGAGAGTGCTGTGTCACGGTGCAAGTCAGCCAAAGGTACAGGAGGAGGAGAGAAAGTGGTGAAATCCTTGACTGACGCACGTTTAATGGGTCGGATGACCGAGAAGGTAGGTGGCAGTGCTGAAGTCTGTTGACTGCAGGGGTAGAGAGGGAGAGGTGGGAGGAAAGGAGAAAGTGATCACTCCAGCGAGTAGTGGTGTGAGGGTTGGAGAAGGGGAGGTCTGAGGAGATCAGTAAATCCTGGGTGTGCCCTGCAGAGTGAGTCTGGCCAGATGAAACAATAGAGGGAGAGAGTCGCTGAGGTTGCGAAAGAGTCCTGGAGAAGGGCTGATGGCATCCGGGGGGGAGGGGGGATATGATAGCATCCGGGGAGGGGGGGGGGGGGAGAGGGAGGGAGCGAGCGAGGGAGATATATTCCCCCACTCTGGGAAAATCAAGGCTAGACCCCCACCGGTATGGTTGCTGAAGAGGTGGCAGAGGAGCCGGAGAGGGGATAGCAGGAGAGGAAAGTAAGTTGAGGCGTGGGAAGCCTCGATCAAAAAGAGATTGGCATGAGGACCCCGACGGTTCCATTTAAGTGGACATTAATGATGGTCTTAGAGGAGTGGAAGGGGCCAGGAGTGCCTCCCGCTGGGTGCCACCATTAATGGGAGAAGAGGAAAAAGGAGGGAGAACAGACACACTATAGAGGGTTAATAAGCCTGGAGAGGGAACGACGGAGTATGTCAGTAAGGGTCTTTCTGTAGGAAGCACTGGTGTAGGTATCCGCGATTGGGAAGCCTAGGTTGGAGACCAAGAGGTCCCTTTTGAGATTGATCCTGCCAGACTTTTTGAGAGGGATAGGATAGTCTATAGAAAAGCAGTTGGAGAAGAAAGGTGAGGCAGAGAGCACCATAGGGGTTGTGTGGAGGAAAGAGGTGGGGCCCAAGCGGGGGAGGGGAGGGTCCCGCTGGGGATTGGGCAAATAGAAGGTTGGCACAAGGGGGTGGGCGCAGACCAGAGGTAGGCACACGTGGGGGAGGAAAGGGAGAGGAGCACAACAAAGAACAAGAACAGACCTAAAGCTTCAGATGGAATACAGAACCAACAGCAAAGCACAGAGTACACAACAGGGAACCTAGAAGTAAAGAATGCAATACACAACCAAAAGCAAAAAACTAGCTCAACTGGGAACCTAGAAGTGAAGAATGCAGGCAATGTAATGCTACAACTGTGGAGAACGAAACACTCTCAAAGCTGTAGAGAACAGTCAGTACCAACAATAAGGCACAGAGTACAAATAGGACACTGGAAGAAAGAATGCAGGCAGTGCAATGTGATGCAAAAACCGTGGAGCGTGTATCAAAAACAGTACACAATAGATCTAAGAAGGGAAGGGCTAAAATGCGAGCATAAGGAAGGGAACACATGGGGGGGGGGGGAGAATGGAACAGGATGCAAGGACCTATGATGCGCAGGAGCACATGTGGCTGGAGAAGCGAGGGAGCGCATGCACCTAAACAGGATGCGGGGACCTACGATGTGAGGGAGCGCATGCAGCTAGAGAAGCAAGGGAGCGCACGCGGCCAAGTTGCGAGGGAGCACACGTAAGAAGCGGAGACAGGAGTGCGTGGAGGGGGTTGTGGGGGAGTGAGGATCGGTTACGGGGGAGCAATGCGTATGCACAATGCCAGGGGATTGCATGGAGTGTAGCAAAACTAACTCTGCCCACATCTTCTTACCTTGCGGTTGCAGACGGGAGGGTGAGGTCACCTGCACTCGCAATCTGCACCGCTACCCAATCACCGCCAAACATCTGCGCCGCTCAACGCAGCAGCCTTGTCCTGCGAGGGCTTTGCTGCATAGGGTCCGAACCTCTGTTTTTATAGGCATGGAAGCGTGGAGGTAGCAAAGCATGCTACGTATGATCGGGCAGAGTCTCCTACATAGCTTAACACTGTGGCCTTGTCATGTGAGGACTTTAGTAAAACTCCCTAACAATTATATATTTGAGGCACTCCCTTCATTGAGGTAGAATACATTCAATGTTCCCTTTTTACAATCTGGTTCTTTTTAACTCTGTTTTGTAGGCTGAGTGAGAGATTAGAAAAAGTTCTGTAAAGCTTCCCACGCTGCCTGTAACTGCCTGCTTAACCACCTGCTTTTAAACCTGCATGAGATTTTCTTGCTTGTGTAAAACCAGAAATGCAACACTATTTATAATTTTGGATCTGCCTGCTTTTACCTGCTCAAAAGATGGAGATTTCATTTGACTAGATTTAAAATTGTTTGCCAAGCGTAAATGGAAGCAGCAGTGAAACATTATGCAAAACGGAGGTGTAAAGTATTATTCTAGTTTTCACCCTCTTGTACTCTGTTTTTCATAGGATAAAAATGCTTGTAGGGGACTTAGAAGCACCTAAGTGTTAACCATGGTGGTCCTCAAAATAATATTGCCCCAATTAGTTTTACAGCTGAACTTTGTTTGCTTTGGGTGTTGGGAAATTGGTGCAGCTATGTATGCTTGTGGCTTCTGTCTGCCTCTGAAGAGCGAGGACAGATACAAAGGTCAGATATAGCCAGATACTCCGGCCATATCTTTTGAGTATTTGCCTCAGAAGTTTAGAATGTGGCAAGCACCTGCCATTGCCTGCAATGTTTACAGTGATGTTAGATCTTAATTGAAAGGTGTGTTTGAACTCCACGTATTCTTATGTAACCTGGCAATTTGCTCCAATACTTTTTCTAACCATGGGACAATGAAACGGTCTATAAAAAGGTTCGTAAACAGAACTGTTCACGCCTAATATCTATTAGTTCAAATGGTGTGTGCAGCCAAGGCGAATACACAGATTTGGCTGAAAGAGCGAGCACCCTACCGCTGAATACTCTGAACTAGTTGTCTGGTTTATAAAAATAAATGAATACTACAAATTGTAAGATTAGAGCTCCCTCTGAAAAATGGAAAGGTACTGAACGTTTTGCAATTTGTTTCTATGTCAGGCTATGTTCCAAGAGCATGGATCGGAACAACCATGAACTTTCAGAAAGACAAGTAAGTGCCATTGCCTGGTTATTTTCTGTTGAAAGTGTGGTTTAAAGTTGACTGGCTGCATTGTGAAGCACCTGTTTGGCCCTTTTGAATGAAATGCAACATTTCGTAAATAATCTTTAGTCTTGTTTACTGGACGTGGGTTATCCAGTTTGTTTTTACTAATGAGCAGCGTGATTTTTTATATATATATATATATATATATATATATATATATATATATATATATATATATATATATATATATATATATATATATATATATATATATATATATATATATATATATATATATATATATATATATATATAGTTCACAAGCTTTCTCAATGTTTGAGTAAATGAAAAATATTGACGTTATCACTGTGTGTTGGTAAAGCTTGCCCTCATTTGAGCGTGCCTGTTCTATGAAGTTTTCCTAGCTATAGAAAATGATCAGTGTTTGGCAAGAATTTCTTTTTGCAGCTTTCTCTACATTGCTATAGTTGGTAAAGAATTTATTTTTTCAACTTCCCTCATTGATGTCAATGGAACCCCGCCAGCCCTTTGCTGTTTCATTCCTGTCCTGAATTGTGGAGGTTAAGTAAAGCCTTTTTGCTTTACTTCCATTGTTTAGCTCATCTGCTTTTGGTGGATTCTAAGGTTTTAATATCTGTGAGTGACTCCTAGACGCGAGAGGCAACTGGTATTGCTTCACTAATAGAGGAGCCATCTCAGGGTCCGTAGATATATAGGTTGAATGTATTTATGTGAACCCACAGTCGTACGAATCCACAGCAAAGATATCCTGAAAATCCAAAAACACCTGTTTCAGCTTCTGCTTTTGCTCCTTGGTCTCTCAGGCATCATTGTTCTTCGACCATCTGCTTAAAGCCTGAAAAGACCTTGGGTTTGGCAATTTCGGCGGTATTCTCCAGTTGGGGTGGAGAGATCTCTTGTTATGGTGTTTCCCTGAACATGAGGTTTCAAGGATGGGAGGTCATCACTGTTGACTTGAAATACTGCCTCATACTTCCTAATGTCACAGGTTACCTCTTCCCCACCATAAGACTCTGATCTATGAAAGTCTCGTCAAAACAGGTTCTTCCCTGTTATTCCAAAACCATCACGGATCACATTGACACCCTTGCTCCTGCCCTGACTGACGTCTGCAACCACTTCTTTGCCACTGGAGCGCCTTCCCTTCCCCCCTGAAGCACTCTTGTGCACCCTCTTCTCAAGAAACCCTCAGCCGACCCCTCCTGCCCGGCTAACGATCTCCCGATCTCCATCACTCCTTTGCTGGGCAAACTCCTGGAAAAGATGCCCATCTCCCAACTTAATCTTCTCACGGAATCTGTTGGTTGTCTCCATGACCATACATCTGGCTTCAGAGCTGCCAGAAGAACAGAAACTGCTCTCCTGAAAATCCTTGAAGACCTGCTCTCTATCTCAATCTCTCTTCTGCCTTTGACACAGTCAACCATACCATCCTGCTCAATTGTCTGCGAGAACCTGGGTATCACTGATCAGCCTGGGGCCTAGCTGACCTCCTTCCTCTCTGATCGACCCTCCCAGGTCCAATTTGGGTCCTTCCTTTCCTATATCTCACTCGCTACCTGTGGTGTTCCCCAGGGGTCTAAACTCTCTCCCTGTCTGTTCAACCAATACCTGCCACCTCTCAGCCACCGCATTGCCGCTCTGTACTCCAACTTTCAGTGATATGCGGATGACACGTGCCTCGTTTTCAGGGTCCTTTCTGCCGCCACTTCTCTCATCTCTGTCTGCTATCCAGGAGTGTTGTGCCGCCAGCGATCTCTGCCTCAATGCCAGTAAAACAGAGATTCCCCTCATCAGCACACCTGCACCCTCCCTTCCTGTCACTCTCTGGCCAGCCTTTCTTGGCCCTCTTCCTGCTCCCACCTGTGAGGATAAGAACCTCGGGGTCATCTTCGACTCCACACTCCTTTTCTCCTCACATCTCTGACGTCTCTAAGAAGTTAAACTACAAACTGCACCTCCTCAGAGGTATTCGTCCTTTCCTCTCCTTCCCCCAGAAGCTCACTGTCTCTAGAGCTCTGGTTCTTTCTAGGCTGGACTACTGCAACAGCCTTTCTAAATGTGCCTGCTTCTACTCTCCTCCCCCTGCAACTCATCCAGAACAGCACTGCAATACTTGTCCTTGGCCTCAAGCCCAGGGATTGTATCTCTCCAGCACCAATATATCTGCATTGACTCCCAGTGGCTGCAAGGATTAGGTGCATGAACTCCTCTGCATTGTCCACGAGGCTTTCTGGGGCCTGGGTCCTTAATACCTCTAACTCTCTTTTCGTTAATGCCTTCCTACTCGAGCTCTTCGCTCCTCAACTTTCAACTCTCTCAGGGTCAGTTGCTTCTCCAAGCAACGAGTTGGTGGTAGATCTTTCTTCGGCTGGGTCCTCCCTCTGGAACAGCCTCCCTTTCTGAAACGTGAGGATTACCATCTTCGGTTCTGGAAGCACCTCAACTGTCCTCTTTGCTTCTGGCTTCTCTTCCCCTCCCCTGCTGATTTCCTGTCTGATACTGCACTGTTCACCTGGCTACCCTCTGATTCAGGCCCAGGTCCCTGCCCACCCAGTTGCACACCCGCACTGCCTCCTGTCAACCCTTGCACTTGGGTCTGTTGTCTGCACCTACCCATGCACCTGCCACCTGCTGGCTGCACGTCTTGTTTTTGATCCCATGTACAGCACTGCCCCATCCCCTGGCACTTTTCCCACAACTCCCTCCCCTTGCGCGATCTCAATGTCACCTGGCCTAGTAAGATTGTTGTCTCTGTCCTCCTTCTGTTCCCCCTTCCTTGCCTTGTCTCGCCTTAAAACACTTGTGTATAGGCACGTTACAAAGACATATATATATATAAGCAGGTGGAGCATTCCAAGAAATGTCCCCCCCTGCCGGGTGAAGATTTTTTCCAGAGGGATAGTCTTCAGAATTGTAACAGTGATTTGGGATTGGTCCCATGATCTCATTACCTAGGTCAATAGAATATTGTTGGGCATCAACAGCCATTACAATAAAGGTGTCTGCGCCCAGAGTGATGCTTCTAGGGTCGCTGTTATCCACCAATATTCGAATGGTGTCATGTTCTAGGTCAACTAGGGGTGTCGGATGTAAATACAAACATTGCTGTTGGAGGTGAGAATTCAAAATTATATAGGCGTCCTTGTTTTTGACTTTCTGTCCTCACTTCATTTTATAGGGGAATTGTAAATTGTCGTACCTGTCCCGGGATGGTGACCTCGTCTCCCATTTGCGCTTCAACTTTATACGGCAGCAATTGAGCTGACTGAAATGCTTTCTCAGTGTTGTCAGAGCCCATGGGGTTACGCCCCCGAGTCGAGACCAGGCTTTGTAATTAATTGGGCCCAAATTAATTGCGAGAATGTCACTGCCTAAGTAAAAGGCGGAAGGGACATCTCTCACAACCCAACAATCATTTTCTATGCTTTTGCCGCCAATGGACATTTTTAGCATGCACCTGTTAGGCACGAGATGTTTGGAGTTTCCAGGCCCATTTTCCTTTTATCAATCAACTGAATGAAGCTTCTTACGTTATTCAGGCATACTCTGCTGAGAACAGGCTCATTTCCCCCTCCCTCCTCATTTACCTGAATGGGGAAAAACAGCTGTTCACCCTTTCTCTGGATGTCGATCAAGGAGCTGGTTTTTCATCACCTTTTGGTCATGGGATTTGGGTTTTTTTCAGGTTGTAGATTGGTATAACATTTCAGAGTATTTCCTTCCAGTGTGAAATGCCACTTAAAACTGGGGAAAAAGGTTAATGATAAATGAAAGGTTCCAATCACCGGTTTGTTCTCCTACCCAGATGACAGCGATGTCTGGTACTTGATTGTTCCTAAAATGAAATTCTATTTGGACAGACCGTTGTTCAATCATGTGGCATGTGCCATTTAAACTCACATAATTTGTACTGTTTTAATTTGTTTGGCTGGTTAGTCTGCGTTCAGAGGACCTTGTTCACGCAGTCAATCAGGGGTTATAACGTCCGAAGGAGGTCATGCCCCAGTAGACGAGGTGTGCCCTCTGGAGTGATGCTATCACTGGGTGCTTCACCCTATGTCGCCAATTTTGAGCTCCAGATCCCCTGCCCCTTTGACAGAAATATTCTTTCCATCAAAGTTTTGGAGTTGTCCAGGATGAGGTGTGAGGGGAATTTGGTGACGCTCTCCCTTCCTGAATTCATTTGGTCAAAGGCCTTGGACAGAAGGGTGGCTTGGGTTCCCGTATCCACCACCGCTGATGATGCACATTGAAAACCTGTACCTTGACGGAGGCATATAATCTTCCTTCTCTCTCTTCAAGGGGACAAAGAAAATCTGCATTTTGTTCAGCTTGGCGGTAATTTATTTTTATATTGAACTCGGACACTATTTTTCTGAACTTTCTACGCCCCTCAAGGCTGACGTTTCATCCAGTTCCCTCCTTTGAGGATTCCAGAAGATTCTTTGAGGCCTATTTCGTGTGGACATGGCTGAAGATAAAGGAGACTCGGCGCCTCTGTTCAGGAACTGCCCTTGATGTGGCCTACGGAACATTTTCCTGGACGATGGGCACTTCCTGTGCCTTTGCTGCCTACATTCCGACCAAACGCACGTGCAAGAGGCCTGTGCGTTCTGTGAGGATATGGTTCCACGCACCATGAGTCCAGACGAAGAACCCGGCTGCGGGTGACATTCCATGAGTCGAGGGTGGTGCTACGGACGCACCCCTCCTTCATGCCCAAGGTGCTGTCGGACTTTCATCCAAACAAGCCCTTGCTGTTACCTGTATTCTTCCCGACGCCTTCGACACCGGCTGAGAGGACTTTGCACTCTCTGGATGTGGCTAGAGCGCTGAAGTTCTACGTGGACCTCAGAGTTTTCGGAAGACTTGGCACCTTTTCGTGAACTTTGGCCCTGTGAACCATGGGAAGGCCCTCTTCAAGGCTTCCATTTCCAAGTGGCTCTCTGGCTGCATCACCGGTTGGCAAACCAACCGTTGCCTGGCCGTCCGAGAGCCCACTCGACCAGAGCGATCGCTGCATCTACGGTGTTCCTGTCTGGTGTGCCCATGCTGGACATCTGCAGGGCTGCTACGTGGAGGTTGATGCACACCTACACACAGTTCTACTGCGTCTACAGGGATTCCAGAGAGGAGTCCAGGGTCGGCCAAGCAGTGCGGCGCAACCTGTTGCTTGAAGGTGAGCCTGGTGAGGAGGTAAGAGATGCTTAATGTTGATGTTGAAATGCTTAATGTTGAGCCTTGCCACCTCCCGTGTTTGTGCTTGTGTGTACTGCTATGTATTCCTTATGAGCATGGGATTCCATGCTGGAGAAGTTACAAGTTACTTACCTGTAACTGTTGTTCTGCAGCATGGGTCTGGCGTGGATTCACAGGCGAACCCTACCCCTCTGCGGCTCTTCTCTTGGTCCTACTGCCCCTTCACGTGCTACCAAATCTGAAGATGGCTGCCAGAGGAGGGACTTCGGTAGAGGACAGTCATTGGATGGGAGCAGTATGAGCAGAGACCAGTAATTGGTTGTTTGGAGAAAGACAGTTCAGAAGTGAAACAGATTTTTTCTTTACCAAGGATTCCCAGCCTGACGGGGAATATTCATGAGCATGTGAATCCATGCCAGACCCATGCTGGAGAACAACAGTTACAGATAAGTAACTTGTTCCTTACCTGAATGGACCCCCCAGACCCTCTTTGTGCCGGGGGAGTCCATACATACCCCAAGATGGGTCTGTTATCCTTGTATCTAGGGCTGATTTAGGTGGCCGGGTCAGATCAAGCGTTGGTCAGATACCCTGCCTGGCTACCACCTGATTGGTTTGTATCAGAGGGTCTCATCTGCCTCTCATTCTGCTTATTAGTAGGAGTAGTATTTTTAGGCCCACCTATTTCCAAGTCAAATAAGGGGTTATTTTTCACCTCCGCCACCTTTGCAGCAGCGAATGTGTTTGACGGTTTGTGGTTTTTAGGGTTATTTTTGTTCTCTGAGGGCTTTTGTACCTTTTAAAACCGGGTGGCCTGTTCCATCACCCAATTCAGGGTCCTATGCTTATGGACATCCCTTACCAGTTGGGTCATAATGTATTTCAGGAGTGCATGGAAGTGTTAATGAACTCCTGGCTATTTGTTTTCACCCGCCTAGAGGTCTGGGCAAATGCCTGCTTTAATTCTTGCACAAACTTTGATCATTTGTGATACCGAATGACATCATTTGGCCATACAGTTCTAGATGCTCCCATACAGACTATTTGGCATTCTTATAGTAGGGAGTCCTAAAACTCTTTATGGCCTTTTATTTGCTGAATTGGGTCTTTTGCAAGACCTCTCCTCTGTTTGGAAGCCTTCCTTTTCTGCTGCACCTGAGTCCACTCGCCCTCTGACTCAGAGCTGCTACTAATGGGGGGTCCACTCGCTGTTCTCCAGGCGCTCCCTACCTCTGAGACTGGGAATCCCTCCCAGAATGACGGGGTCTGGTCTCTTCTCCCCTGTGGTACTGTGGGCCCTCAGGGGCACTTCTCTTGGACTCTCCTTTCTGCACAGGTGTGTACACCTCTTCCTCATCCCTTCTTCTGGGTATGGTGGAGAATTCCCCCCCACTTCCATAAATGTGTGAAGCTTTTAAAAATACTCTTGAGGCCTGGACTCTGGTTCTTTTTTGTCTGCAAAGCGGACCACGTGGTCCCTTTAACTTTAGTTTCTCCCAGTCTAACTCCCTGATCTTCTCATCATAAGAGCCCTCCTGCTCAGAAGTACATGCTAGGGTATTCTGGGTAGAGATGAATACCCGTCAATGTCTGATAAGAACTGGCGTTCCGGCACAGTTGGACTAGGCCTGGTTGAGTCCAGCTGCCTCATGAGTCCCTCTTCTTGCAAACTGGCAGGCATGAAGTTAGCAGCACCCTGTGCATATAATGTGGTGAGTTGGGTTGAGGTACCTGGTGAGGAGGTCATCACTCTGTGATCTGAGGGTGCCTTTCCACTGGTCTGGGTGCCTCAAAGCCTGCTTGTAGTTGGCTCTCTCTTTCCAATCTCTCAGATTTGTTTTTTTCTGCCCCGATCTCTTGGTGATATATAGAGCCTGAGTGTTCAACTCGGATACCTGGGTTTGAGTAGCTTCTAGTACTTTGTTTTGTGCCACTACTTTGTCACAGAGTCTCTTGATCTCCTCACAAAGTGACTAGTTTTCCTTCTGTGAGGCTTGTATTGTTTGGTCATATTCAGACCTCTTTTGCGGGAGACTAATCGCCTCAGTCTGTGCACTTTTGGCCTATGTTGCCTACTCTGTCAACCTCTGCTTGCCTCATATGTTCCATAACTTTTTCGGCAGAGGGCGCCTTGCATCGATCGAGTCAATGTCCCTTGAAGGCCTCCATCAAGGGTGACCTCATCGGAGAGCATATATAGCACATGCTTCGTCCTTTGGCCTCGTTCCGTTTTTCCGCGATATCATTAGCTTCGACAACAAAATTCGGCCCGTTTAATTTTGTGATGGTTTATTTCGAGAAATTCTTGGATATGTCTTCATCTTAGACACTGAAGACTGGTTTAAAAAAAGTTGATGTCTCTTACTGACCCGCATCGTGTCTGCTTGTGGTGCCTCGGGGAGCACCACTATATGTCCAGTTGTTCCAAGTGCCAGTCCATGACAGGAAAGACCGTGAGGGAGCGGAAGGGGAAACTCCATGTAGGGAAAATCCCAACTCCCATAAGCCCTGACCATCTAGGCCTTCGACCGACGAGTCGACAGGAGACTCATCGGTGGAAGAAGGCAAAGCACTCTAGGTCCAGGAGTGGCTCCCACCACCCTTCGTCATCTTCGATGAAGTCGAAGAGAAATCACCGGAGGTCGCCTATGTTGACTTATTCTTCCATCTCCCCTGAAAGGCTCGCTTTCCCACACATCTACCCCAGCTGAATAGGAAGCTTTCCGAAAGGAAATGTTGAAAATCTTCGAAAAGCAGGTTCATGCTCCTACCGAGCCTTCAAAGCCGGTAAGGATAGGTCACGCACGAAATACTGCTCGCCCTCGAGCTCTGGTAAACGGGCTGACAAACATCAGGAGCCTTCGAGGCCGTCATCTGATGAGCACAAAGAAAAGTCGAGGTCCTCAACGCTATCGGGACCTTCGCCATCAGTGGCTTCGCTTGCCAGGCCCTTCGACGCTGATGGGGTCTTTGATGCCTGTCAGGCCCTCAACTTCAAAACCATCTGCGTCACATACACTGGCTGTCCCATCAAAATCAAGCGCCCCTTCTCTGTCGCGCCAATAAAGCCTTCGACGTCATTGAAGCCAATACCTTCCAACCCAGAGAATGTATACTCCTCTTCCCAGGAAGGAGTTTTTCAAATCACTCTTCTTATGAAGATGAGGAACGGTCAGATGAGGAAGATGCTCCCTTTGGGTTGCAATATGGGACATCCAATGTTCCAGAGTGTCTAATGTCAGGGGAGTCCACAATTAAGGGCTTACTTGATAATTTAGTGTGCGAGCGGAGTAGATACTTCACCTGAACTGAGTTTGAAAGACCTGAGCCTTGCGAACATGCTGACGCTTCATACAAATAACTCGTTCAGAGTTGTAGAGTACATGGGATGGAGCAGGCCACTACTACCTTATGAACAAGATGATCTCACCGATATATTCTGAATAAGGGTCCTCACACTGACCCTGTTTTGCCCTTCCATATGGCATTACAAAAAAATGGTGGCTAGAAATTGGGGAAACCCCTGAGACCAATCCGGCAGTTAATAGAACAAAATAAACAAACTAAAAAATACCACCCCTCCAGTAGTGACCCCGACTACCTGTCGAAACGCACCACTCCGGAGAGTTTGCAGGCGGCTACAGCTACGCCAAAACAGGCAGCGTACCCTACCATCCCTCCTGATAGGGACGACAAGCATGTAGATGGATGAGCGGGGAAGGCGTATTCCAGAGGGGGAAGAAAGGGATGGCCTTTTGGCTATTAAGGATGGCAAAGAAGCTAGTTGTGAATCCCTTCAGTCAGGGTTGGATACTGAGTATAGTGTCAGCAGATCCATGGCTACCAGCACCGTAGTGCACAGATATGCGTAGTTGCAGAAGTCTGGTTTTGCACCAGATATGCAGTCTAGGCTTCTCAACATACCTCTATCTTTTTGGCAGCAAGGCTGATGAGAGCCTTGACAAGTTCCAGACCTTGAAGGTGGCAGCCAAGTCTTTAGGTACCACTGTTAGGCAACCTGAGCCTTTTCGTACTAGTGGACAACCTTGGAGGGGTAGATCTTTTCACTACTACTCAGTTGGAAGAGTGAAAGGAATGGCCAGTCAAAAAGGCCAGAGAAAATGTCCTTGTGGTGGATGAGGTAGAATTGCTAAGCCAGCTCAAGTAGTGACCTCCTTACCATCAGCCTCTGCAGCAGCCGCTACAAAACCACTCTGAGGTTTTGAGTCATAGCTCACCAGTGAGGGACAGACTCTCTGCATTTAGATGCTTGTGCTCTAGAAACCGAAGTTTTAATCCTGCCAGAGAGAGAGGTGCTATAGAACGATACCTGTGGTGGAGAGGAACAAGGGATGGTACACCCCATGTTTTTTGATTCCCCAAAAAGGACCGAGCACTGAGACCCCTCTTGAACTTGAGATACTTGAGCAAGTTCCCCAGGCAGGATGAGTTCAAGATGGTCACACTTTCTCAAATCCTTCAGGCCCTCCAATTACATGATTGGTTGGTGTCATTGGACCTTCAAGATGCTCATTTTCATCTGCCAATACATCTCGAGCACAGAAAATACCCGATGTTCGCAGTTGGCGGTTCTCACGATCAGCTTCGAGTTCTGCCTTTTGGACTGACCTCTGCCCGAAGGTTTTCACCAAACTGGTGTCAGTAGTGGCAGCGAATCTCAGGAGAGGGAGATTCACGCCTACCCTTACCCGGACGATTGGCTGATCAGGGCGCGTTTTCCTGAGCAAGCCCTGGATCATCTGTCACCTGCCACTCTCCACAGTCTGGGCTTCTCCCTCAGTTGCCAGCAGTCCCATATGACACCTTCTCAAGCGCTGCAGTACATCGGGGCTGTAATAGGCACATCCTTGGGAAAGAGCTCGCCACCCAAGGTGAGGGCTCAAGACATTCTTCAGATGGTTATCAAATTTCAGAGTTCCCAGAATCTTCCGGCCATTCATTTCTTGAGGTTGCTCGGCCTCATGGCATCCTGTATTTTTCGGTTGCGAGAAGCCTGCCTGAGAATGAGATCCCTTCAATGGGCTCTAAGAACACAATGGGTCCAGTTCTCAGGAAAGATGTCGGACCGACTTCAGATTCCAAAAAGGGTCTCACAGGATCTTCTGTGGTGGGCTTGCAAGGACAATATTCTGTAGTGAGAACCCTTTTGGCAACCATGGCCGGAAATTACAGTTGTGACGGACGCCTCACTCACGGGGTGGGGAGCCCATGCCAACAATCTGACAGTCAGCGGTTATTGGTCTCCATCGGAGTCCAAACTACGCATCCATATTTTAGAGATGAGGGCAATCAGACTAGCGCTGAAGGCCTGCCTGCTGTACGGGGAAAGGATGTCCTGATAATGATGCACAAAATGGTGGCCATGTACTACCTCAAGAGAGGTGTAGGGCCACTACCACTGTGCAGAGGGGCAATGCAGCTCTGGTACTGGGCATTTCAAGAAGGAATATCTCTATCAGCAGTTCACCTAGCCGGAGAGAACACGGCGGCGGACGCTCTGAGCAGGCAGAGCAGTCTCCCATGAGTGGGAAATGGCTCAAGAAGTCCTTCAAGAGATCTTCACCCTTTTGGGGAACCCCTCAAGTGGATCTGTTTGCAACCGTTGTCAACCGGAGTGCGAATTGTATTGCTCTAGGAGACACGTTTGTGGTGGACTGGGAGTTTCCACTCCTTTACGCATTTCCTTCAGTCCCCGTAATTTCTCACGTGATCAGAAGGTTGCGAAAGTTCAGGAACCACATGATCTAATTGCCCGGGATTGGGCCAAGAGGACGTGGTACTCAGACCTTCTAGACATGTCCGTCTGGCCTCAGATAAGTCTTCCACAAAGAGAGGCTCTTCTCTCGCGAGAGGGGGGTCAGGTTCTCCATCCAGAGAGCAACCTTCTCAGCCTTCACGCTTGGTTTCTGAAAGGTGGAGATATAGGGATTGGGACCTCCCGGATGACGTTATGGAGGTGTTGCTTTCGGCTAGAAGATCAGCAACAAAACCTTTGTGCCGTTGGAACAAGTTTTGCAACTGGTGCAAGGAAAATAATGTAGACCCTTTTCTGTGTAAAACACCGGACGTATTGTCCTTCCTTCTATCTTAGCCAATTTGGGTCTCCAGATTGTTACCATTAAAGGATATCTGGTGGCTCTCTCCATTTTTAAGCGATCATGAGGAGTGCTCTTATTTCAAAATTCCACTGGTGACTCAATTCCTGAAAGGACTCACCAATGTGTATCCACCATCTCCTTTCCAGGTTCTGGTTTGGGACCTAAATCTGGTTTTAAAGTTCTTAATGTGTGTCACAAATTGAGGGTTTGTCAGTAATGTCCAAATCACGTTCTAGTTCTGTTTCCTCCCCCTCCTCCTCACCTGAAGAGATATCTTTGGAAGTCTTCGTTCTTCTTTCTTTGGCTGACGTTTTCTTTTTTAGAAGATACGGTCTGCCACGGAACGACGCCACACTGGTTGCAGAGATTTTTCGGAAACCAGGGGCCCCGGGACCGTGACAGTCAAAAAAGGGGAAAAAGCCACTTAGGCAAAAAACCCCGAAACCTCCTGCAGCAGAGATGTACTCTAAAAGGGCGCCGGTGATCCAAAAATGAGACACAGAAACTCTGAGCAGGTAAGAAAGTGTCCGTCGCGGCCCAGGAGTAGAGGAGCGAGTCCTTGTGGAAGAGGGGGAACACTGGCGAAGGAGAAACGGAGAGCAAAGACAGGAGAGAGGAGCGAGAAGCCGGGGAGAAACACTGAAGCCTCTCGGAAAGAGGAGAGGAGTGAAAGCGAGCGAAAACAGAACGAACCGCAGGGCGGTCCAGAGGAGAGCAGAAAGGGAAGGTGAAAAAGGAGGAGCTGAGAGAGCGGGGGGCAAGGGCCCGAGGAAAAGCGGGGCTCAGCAAAGCCAAGGGAAATAACCAGGAGAGTGGCAACAGCAAGGGAGAGAGACACACAGTTGCAACGCGGAGAGCCGGCAGCAACTGTGCACAGATAAGCTGTGGGTGGCCATGTTGAAAGACTAGACCGCAGCCCAGGAACGAGTCAAACGTAACGGGACAAGTACTGGCGGCTCAATTTCCATCGGACCCAATGCTTGACAAAGGGCGCATGACAGTGTGCCCCCTTTCAGTCCCTGCACGCGTGTCCTCTAAGGTTATTAACCTTTAAAACCATTTTATTGGTTGCTCTCACATCAGCCCGCAGAGTGAGCGAGTTGTAGGCACGGTCGGTAAAGCCACCATTTACATTCCTCTCCAAGGACAAACTTGTCTTGAAGGTCAAACCTTAATTTTTACCGAAGATCTTTTCGGATTTTAATTTGAACCAGAAAATTGGCCTTCCTTTCTTCTACCCTCCACCTCACCCTGGTCAGGAGGAAGAAAGACTTCATAGGTTAGATCGTAGAAGAGCACTATGCCTTTACATTTTAAGAATATCCAAAATACGGTTTGATGATCAGCTATTCATTGGGTATACAGGACACAAACTAGGTCAGGCTGTTAACAAACAGTCCTTATCTAGATGGATAATTTTGGCGATTTCTGAGTGCTACAGGCTTGCACGGAAACACCCTCCTGAAGGTTTGCGGACTCATTCTACCAGGAGCCTGGCCACATCTACAGCCCTTCAAAGGGGTGTTCCCATTAGAAACATCTGTGAAGCGGCAACGTGGTCTTCCATCCACATGTTTACAAAACATTAAGGTCAGGATGGGGTTTTTGGCAAGGCAGTTTTCTGCTCTGCCCATGAAAATGCATATGTCATTCTACTCCCTCCTCCAAATTGCACTACTGCTTTGGGAGTCTGTCAAAGATGAGCAAAACATTGAAGGACACAGTCCATTCAAAGAGAAAGTTATTTACCCCTGGTACTGTTCTTTCGACTGCCACAGATGTGATATGAGGGACAGAAAAGCAATGGTAACATTTGTTTGCCACACCTAAACATTACCGGCAGGGCTTTGGGGCTTTGGTTGGAGCACACTGGGAACAAAGGGGAATTTCGTTTTGCACCCTGCACACTCACATGGAAACAGGGTTTTGGGAAGAAGTCTTTTGGCAAATCTTTGTCTATGCTGGCTCAAAACACACTGGGAAGAGCTTGTTGGTTTCGAATGCCAAGAAAACACATCTCATGATCTCTATAGGGAAATTAATTGATTTACTTTAAATATGCCAAGGATCTACATGGACAAACAGGATATTTGCTATGGGTAAATAACTAAATCAATGCTTGAAAAATATGCAGGGCCTACACAATCTATGGCTTTGGGGATAGCTTTACTTACAGGAGAGGCTTTGGAATGGGCATCGGGGAACAGCAGGCCACTGCTGGGACAGCAAGAGTGTCAGTCAAGGATTGTCTCCTTTGAATCCTGCAAGAGGTCCCAGTCAGCTTCTAGGTCTTCTGGTTCCTGTCTCCAATGCAAGATTTGGGCCTCTGCTGGGATGTTTCTCGGAAGTCTTAACAGCAGGTTGCCTCCTCGGATAATTGAAAAAGCCCATCTAATCTGAAGTTGGCATGCCCTTCCTTTAGAGATATGATTTTTCTTCATTTACTCATAAGCCATATCAGTGAAAAATATGCCACTTTATAGTTCTCAAGCTAATTTGCTTCACTCACACCAACTTTCAAATCTCTCAGATTCAAGGGAAGACCTAAATCAAATTTTCATTAATAACTTAGGTTTATCGCACACAAATTATGTTGGCATGGTTCAAAGGGGGGTGATGGTCACCTTTAATAAAAATCTGAAATTACAGTTGTGGTATATACGTTGCCCCTTTTATGCAATATGTATTTTCCTATTGAACTGCAGCCTTTTCCTTTGTTCCCTTAAGTTGCATTTACCCTTAGACACGTGACCAGGCAGAGGCTGGCTCATGTTAATGTCCACCTCCCCTTCAAGGCCTGTGAGGCCCTGCTATCAACTCTAAAGGACGTTTTATAGGATTTGTGACCTCAAGGTCACTTCTGCTGAAAGAACAGGCATGGCCTTATCAGTCTTTACTGTGGTTTACATCTTAGCAGTGTATTTCTTTCTATATTTTTACGTAATGAGCCTGATTATGGATGGCAACCAGGCTCCCTTCCTTCAGGGCAGCAGAGGAAAGGTCTTGGAAAGTTTTATCTTTGGAGAAATGACCAGCTCTATGTACCCTGCAAGCAATGGCCTTCAAAGCCACACACAAGGCATTCTACATGACATCTTATAAGGCTTTCACAGTTTCAAAATACATGAGTATCCCTTCTGGATTTTCCATATGTATAGGGCAGTAATATGAGAAAACCATGTTCCCACTCGGTCTAGTGAGCACGTTTCTCTGCATACTGTCATTTGGATGAGGAAAAACAAAAAGGAATTGATTTTGTTTCTTGTAAATGCAAGGAGCTTGATTCCAATTTCGATGACTGGAGCACAATCCGGTATTACGCTGAAGATAATGTACGCACTGCTGTTTCTTTAAGTACAAGTGCAGCTCCCCATGGATTGAGTAAAACAGCATTGTCACATCACGTGTCTGTCTTTTCCTTGCTGAAATACATTGCACATATCTTTACACTTTCGAAATTCATGCCCACTTTTTCTTGGAATTTGTGCCTGTTTTTGGTTCAATAGGTCTCATGTCTGACAGCACCATTTCTTTGCTGGCCTTGGAGTTCAGTTGGCTTTTAAAATTCACTCTGGCCTTTTTATTTCTGGCCTTCAGGAGCTATATTTCACCCCACACAATCAATACTCTAGCTAGTCGTATGTCTGTTGCTGGGCACATGTGGGGCAAATGGCTGTCCATGATTTGGGCAGCACTTCAGTTTGGATGGTGCCGATCCTTTACATTGGTGGTCTCGGGGCGACCTTGGCTTGAATTTAGGAGTAATGGAGTGATCCTGCAGCCATTATTTAGCTTGTTGCTGGAGCAAAGAACCCTATGAAGATTTGTATCGAGCTGAAGACCGAGGGCAACCATTAGATATTTAGCCTTGCCTCCAGCCAAATTCCAGTGGAGTCCTGCCTCTCAATCGATCTCATGAAGCCCCTTTACACTTGGGCTTGTCGGATCAGCCAGTTCAGACTCCTTGCCAATCCTGCCCTCTAGAGCCTTCGGAAGTGTCCCAGAACCAAATGGTGCCCTGACCATCTCTTTCTAGGGATTCTGATGTGCATCGGTCCCCGTTCTGAGTTTGTTAGGACAGTTTTTATTTTTTTCTTTAAGTCTATCCAATTGGCCAGTACATGATTCCATGCTTAGTATAAGGCTGTACCACCTGAGTATATGGTAGCATAGACAGAGCAGCCAGGCTCATCTTGGGGAGAGAGGGCTGTAGGAAAGGAGAAAACCTGTAGTACACCAAGGATTCAATGGAAACGCAACCAGAAGTATTATAACAAATACAGGTTCATTTTAAATACAAGTAGCGCAAGTGAAGTCTTGGGGTAGGTACTGGTCGTAGAGTAATTGCTTGAAGGTACAGAGACCACAGCATAAAACCTTATTCAGGATACCTAACGGTAATTCTAGGGAATCAAACCTTATACACATTTGATGTAGGCCACACCTATTCATGGTGAGTAAAAACCGTGAGTTACTTTTAGATTACTTTCTGTAATACAAGGGTAGTAAACCCTGTCAGTTATACATTGATGCTCAGCATTGAAATTGCATATTAAACCAGCTTACAAATATACCTTTCTGAATAGTGGAACACTCATTCAAGGAACAGTAAAAAACTATCTATTATTCATGATGACACAGATATACTAGGGGAGTAAGACCTTTTTAGTGTGATATACAATTTCAGTTGCTTTTCAGCTCAGTGGAACACAGCGTAAGATGGGCAAGAACTATTCACACTAATTTAGAATGCACCAGGCAGACCAGTCAGAATACCTAAAGAACACTTTTCAAGAATGGAACACATCTATTCTAGGCAGGTAAGACCTAATGTTGTACTATACTATCACAGTTGCTTTTCAGAGAAGTGGAACCCAGATTGAGGTAAGCAATAACTGTAGCATATTTTAGGATGGCACACAGCTAACCCACGTTTAGTAAAACCTATATACTTTTTAAAGGAGCTACCAGCAACTTAAAAGGTAAGTATAACCTAAGGCAGACTTATTCTAGACGGGCTATAGCAGCAAGTCATGGGAAGCAAGACCCAATTGGGGACACTCATACATATCCTAACGGGAATAGTAAAGTGAAACCAACAGCATTATTTCTGGGGAAGAGGCAAAACCAATTCACAGGTGAGTAAATTAACCTTTATATCCTTATCAGAATAGTGCAACACACATTCAAGGGAAGTAAATACTTTTGTAACTGTTCAACTGTTCCCTCTCAGAGTTAGTTACCAACTCTTTCACAAGTAAACACTTGTTATACTTTTCCAGACAGAATCCTTCACTTATCCAGTCCTTCCCTATTCTATTGCATGAGTTCACTCAGGGGCAGAAGAGGAACCCTAGTGGTCTAGGAGCCGGCTGTAGGCAGGGTGAGAGGTTTCTGTTGCAGGGAAAAGTCAGAGTTCCTGTGGAAGACTGTTCAAAAAGTAAGTAGTTCACTTTAAAGTTAGTCAGAGACTTCAGAGAAGATACCCCAGGAGGATTCCAGCAGGGTCCTGGGTGAACTGGATGAGGGGACTCCCGATCACCCCAGAGCTTTACAGAAATCACACAGGCTTAAGGTAAGAAAATACCCCAGCCACCAGAGTACTTTAACATTGAAGAAGAGTTCCCGCAAGAAGACTTCAGGATCTGCAGCCAAAAACCTGGTCGCTGAATTCCTTGTCATGAAAAATGAAGACCGGACACTGGAAGGGCATCTGCAGCAGGGATCAACGGGGAAGGCTCCAGGCAAGAGTTTCTTTGCAGCTGGATTCAGCTCTGTGTATTTTGGCACCCTTTTCAGGAGCCAGAAGACTGAATATCGTTGGTTGGATTCTCATTGTTTGCAAGGTCCAGCACTCTTGTGAAGGGACTTTTCAAACTCTATTCACGTCTCTGGAGGTCCAGAAGGATGCCCACAAAGTTTCAGGAAATTCGGAATTTGGAAGACTGTGCACCACACATTGGCTCAAGGTCCTAGGGTATTGGGGTATTACAGCCCGCAAGGTCGCAGCACAACTTGGGATCGCTCAAAATGCAGGTTGTCTTGCGTCTAGTGGATCTCACCAGGCATTGGGTCAATGTCGTTTTCGGAGTGCACAGGTTGCTTGGGAGCAAGGGCTACAGCAGTTCCAGTTGCACAGCAGGCTCTCCAGTTGCTGGAAATTGCTACGGCTTACATGTCATCATCCTCTTTGGTTTTGATTATAAGTTTGGAGTTTTTATCAGGAACTACAGCACCACCTCTGCATTCTCTCCCCGCATTTTACAGCAATGGACCGTCTGGCTGAACGCTGGGAGTTGTTCCCTTTCAGGCAAGGTGGAAAACAAAAGGATGCATAGTTTTAGACTCTTCCTGACACACTGGAGCCTGGGCGTGGAATCTACAGGATTCCTGCCGAAGACAAAACAGCCACTGAGGTGTTCCCGTCTAGACCTCGGAAACAGCAAGTGCACAAAAAAAATGGCACAAGAAGGCGCCAACCATTTTAGAAAAATGGAGGTCCTTCTGTGCATTAGTGAGGCTGAATTAACAGCCTGCAACTAAAAAGACTAAAATGCATACAGTTAAAACAATGCTACCAGCCATTCATGTAAAACACAGAACTACCAGTTGATTAAGAAAGTGGATAACATTGTATCTCCCCAGCACTCCACATACACTATGGAGAGACATAAAAAGGTCACCCATAAAGAGTAAAAGACTAGGTGATTGGGGGAAAAAGATTCCCCTTCTCCTAGGGACAAGGTGAAATAGTTACCCAGTCAAAGCAAAATGTTCTGGGGTTGAAACGGGGACGGATGATTTATCGTTGATTAGAAAATCTTACCTAACAGTTTCCGCTTGAAACTTCACAGGTTGCCAGCTTGTGACCTAAGAGCAGTCCTCCTACAGCTGATGCTCTGTCTTAATGAGGGCACTTATGTTTCCTTCTCAAGAATGTCTCCTGTCCTGTCATGAGCTCTTCCATCGTGTCCTTATCTCTCCTGTCATCGTGGGACTCTAGGTGGTCTATCTCTGGGTGCTGTGGTCTTTCATCGGCAAAGCATCAGGTGAACCAACTTTTTGCCGCTCGTTGCTGATGCCTTGCCGGACCCAAACCTGAAAAGGACCATTGCACCCACAGCCTTCGGGACTCCCTGCAACGGAACAAACGATTGAAGTAGGTGGGTCCTGCAAATGGAGGAAACCTAGCGAGGAGCCTGTATAGCTGTTTACAGCCCCTACTTCCAGCCATAGGGTTGTTATGTTACCAAGTCCTTACTCGACCCTTCACTTTGTTCTTTCATCACGAACTGTTTAGTCACCTGAACACTTCTTGTTCTTTCTGTTGAAAGACTCCAGACAAATGTTATGTTCTTGAGACATGTGTATTTTGGGTACTATTTTTTATTTTTTATTTACTTGAATTTTTAATTAAAAAAAGTAAATTCAATTTTTACAAGGGTTTTTCACGACTTAAAGATTCCCGGGGTACTATGCCTGTTTACCTTATCAGAGAATGGTTTTGTGTGGGTAGGAGGCTTTGACGTCTCTGAATTTCAATTGCTTTTACAATACTTGACTGTTTTCACTCGCTTTACAGCACATAGTTGTCCATGTTTTATAACTGAATCCGTTCCGACTTGAACTCTGACATGACTTTTGGAGATGGTAGAGTCTTTCTGATTTGCCTTACTTGCTCAACCCATCCTTTTTGAGGGGACTGGGCAGCCAATATTGCTACTTGTGCAGAGATCCTGCCGCTTTTGCACGATTCCTTTGTTGTTTCACTGTAGCAAACATCACCTTACAGTGAAGTGCTGCAGGGGTACGCAAAGATTTTTTTTTTTTTGTAATACATTTTGTTAAACTTTCTTAGGTTACATTTTGTGACAGGCTAGTGGCGGCATATCAGTTCTACCGAGTTTTTCGTTTTTACTGCATAATTCCATTTTAAGCAGTATATGCTCAAAATGGACATGCCACACGTTTTTTGCCCTGTTCTTTGGCCACTTTAGCTCAGGAAGTGCCATATAGGTTAAGTCCATTCCTGGTCTTTGACTTGATGTTTTCGGGCCAAGTGGTGGTTTGTGCATCCTGGCATGATGTGAGGGTTGGGGACTGTCTTGTTTCAATTCACTTTCCAGCCAGGGCATGTCTGTTGCGGAATAGATGTGGGGAAAGAGGCCATCCATGGTTGGAGAGTCCCTGCCCCTTTGACTGGTGTAGATCCTTGACAGTGGCGAGCTGAGGCAGACCCCAGCTCGAATTTTGTTAGTCCTGCAGCTGTTCCCCTCAGATTGATTTGCGCCACGCCCCCGAAGAAGAGAAGCGGCATGCTAAAGGCAACCAGCATAGAAGACCCTCATTGGTGCTTTGAACCTTGGGCTAGTGGGACCAGCCAGTCTGGACCTCCTTCACAACCATCCTACCACCAGAAGTCTAAGTGTCCTGGAACCATCCTGTGGGCTGGCCAGCATAGTCCAAGGCATCTCCTGTGCATTAGTCAATGTTCTGAATAACAGCTTGCCACTCTGCAGGCTGTTGACTTGAGGCCTAAGGAGACCCCTACAGCAACTGCTCTCCTGCATGAAGAGGGACATTCCTGGAGCTGTCTTCTTCATTGCCAAAAGTGTCGTGCCGATCCCTGATGGGGGTGATTTTCACTGAAACCAGTCTGTCGTTGGTTACCTGCTGTGCAGATGTGTATATGATTGCTTTTCAGTGTGTAGTACACTTGACCTTTAATTGAGTTGTTTTTCTTTTAGAAATAGCATGTTTTCATGTATATCTGTGTGTCCTTTTCAAGTGTAAATTGTAGCTCTACACAAAACCCTTAATCTCCCAACTCTAAGCTTTACTGATGAGCCTACAGTGCTAAGCGAGTATTGGTAGACCCAAATGGTAAGTACTTGCATACCACAAGGCTTGCCACTCAGAACCTGTAACCAATATTGTCAGGAAAATCTCTGTGTAGTCCTGTTATGTAATGCTTTACAAGTTAATTTTATGTGATGTTTACTATGTTGTGAATTGTATTCCAATGTGCACTGATTTTGACTGGTCATCTGGTTACAGAGACATGAAACCGCATGTTCACATTACATTCTTTCAACACACTATACTAAACCTGGATGGCAGCCCACTCATTACTAAATCGCCTCTCTTCCGCTCTGTGAGGGGTCAGAAATTAAATCCGGAAACAAAGTTGTCCTTTCTTTGGTTAACAACTTTTATTTAAATGCAAATGGGTTGGGAAAAGGCCTCTGTACTCTATTCTAAAAATAGTTTCCCTACCTAAAATCTAAGGCTCTGTCTGTCAAGATGTCAATAACTGAAAAGCCATCCTTGTGTCCAAAATGTCCCATCATGACACTCGTACTACAAACCATAAAGTGTGAGAGGAAATGCCTTCAAAACTGAACATTCAAATAGCTCCAACGAAAATGTTCTCCAAGGTGAAAGACCTTGGACCCAGAGGGTGGTTCCCATCCCCTGGATTCTTTAACAGTCTTTCTTTAATTCAAGTTTCTCATTTGTCTAGCATACGCTGTCCTTTCGTATTTATTGTAGCTTTGTAATTCACCTGGCATTACTCCCCTGCCAGGATTTCGCTTGGGTTTCAATTGCCTGGTATCCTTCTTCTGCCAGGACTACTTGTGTTTCAGTTCCTATGTATCATCAAAACTGCATATACCATTCTTGGCTCAGTATATTGGTCTGCAGTAATGTTCGTTCAAACTTTGTCCCACACTTGCATCGCATGCATCCTTCTCTTATTGGGGCTTGAATCTGTACTTTGTCTTTTCTGCATTCAAGCAATGTTCTCACAACAGTCAAATTGTCGTTGGTGCGGTTGCTGGAACGCCCGGGGTCCCCACTAGTTTTGGGTTGACTCCTTGTTTCTCTCCAGCTTCTCTGGTCCTTTTTGC
The DNA here is from genome assembly GCF_040938575.1 of Ambystoma mexicanum. Classification (NCBI taxonomy): domain Eukaryota; kingdom Metazoa; phylum Chordata; class Amphibia; order Caudata; family Ambystomatidae; genus Ambystoma; species Ambystoma mexicanum. Next base: position 1,306,121,994 of record NC_090922.1, read on the forward strand.
GCTTCTTTGGTGTGGCTCTGCCGCCCGCTTCCCACTCTGGATTGTTCAGATGTCCTTCCGGCTTCTTTTGCGGCTCTGCAGTAACACGCCTGCTTCACTTCAGGTCCTGGTATGGAGAACGCTTGCTCTTCGAGCTGCTGAGCGCCCATGGTCTCTTGCCGCTCCTGCGGTCTCCACTGCGTACCCTGCTCACGCACTGCGTTTCTCCTGTCTCGGTGTACTCCTCTACTCCGCCACTCTGGCACGTGTCTCCTGCGATCGAAAGCCTCTGCATAGGAACAGACTTCTTCTCCTGCATTGCCACCCTCTGTAGTGCAGTTGCCATCTTTAAATGTCCTGCGCACAGGTAATTCTGTAGAACTAGTCTGCACATTGAGCTTTGGGCTCCTTTTACCTTGCACCAAGTCATTCATCCTCCTCGTCTCAGTACTTCAGTGATTATGGGACTTGAGTCCATGGATGCCTTTGTACATATAGAATTTTTCAGAGTGGTTTTACTTGAGAATATTTTCACATAAAAATATATAGGGTCTTCCCCATGGGGAAAGTGGGGATACCGCACCTCGTCAAATGAAGTCATGACATCTCCCTAGTTATTTCCTCTCATGTGATCGTCACACATATAGCTGCCCTAGGTTCAGGATCAGGTAGCGGCTGCCGTCCCCTGGCCACATGGGACGAGTGTGATGCTAGAAATGCTTTGGAGGGACAGGGCCTCCGTGTCCTTGTACTGTAGTGTTTTTTCGTGTGTGTTCTGTATTTTTCTGCCCAGGATTCCTTGCAGGGCTCCTGGCAGTGCAGCTCTTGCTCTGTTTGTGTACAGACCATTGGGATATGGCACCCATGGGTGGGGTTACAACCCTGTACCCCTAGTGTATGTCTTTGGGAGCCTGTGGGTGGCCCACAGAGCAGGCTACAGGCTGGTGCCAGCTCAGTGCTGAAATGACAGGTGCCCTGCCATTGGAATCAATTGATTCCTGATAAGAAACAAGATGGCACCTGTGGCCTCTTGCTTTCTGTCGCATGTTACCTTGTCTTCCCGAAGTTCCGGGAAGCCCTGTCTCTGTCCCTTCCCCCTGACTGGCTGTTGGGTGGAAGTTTCATATATGGTATTGTGGGGAAGTCCAGGCCAGACTGGCTGGAGCCTTCCCAGTGACTGTATGTTGTGGGTACACCCTTGGCATGGGGCCTTGGTGAATGAAGTGTGTGACCAATATGCACTTCATGTTATGGATGCCTGGTTTCTGGTATGAAACGCAACGAATTAGACAGCCCTGCCGGAAACTGGTATGAATGCGGTGCGAGTGCTGAATGGCTGGGTACTTATCCCAATACACATACCTTGTTGTGAGTGTCTGGAGGGAGGAGAATGGCCTGAATGCACTGTGAGCCTGACTGGCTGCCTGACTGCATGAATGCCTGTCTGAGTGATTGGTTGCCTGAGTGTGACCAAGCAAAGTGAAAGAGAGACAACAGTATATCTGGGGGCCTCTCACTGCCTGCTAGAAATCGTTCACAAGCTGATGCTTAACCTTGAAGCCCACTGGAAGAATTGCTGCTGCTGTCCTTAGCCAATCTGAAAGCTGCTGTACCTTCAAGGAACTGATCCAAGACGACCTGGCTTAGGGAGCAGACCTCTTCCCGAGCTACGAGGGACCATTGTGCACTGCTAACCTTTGCCAAAGAGCCCTGGAAGTCAGCCTTCGAAAGACTCAACCGGAGACTGGGACCGCCGAGGAGAACGAAGAGGAGCACTGGACAGCCGTCCACTGTCGTCGACCGGGGTTTGCAGGTTTGCTATAACCGCTGGAGGCCCGTCGAAGCAGTGTTGCCCAGAAGCGGGAACCGCTTGATGCTGAGCCGCCGCCGACCGGAGCCGCAATGCTCCATTGATTAAGACACTTTGAATTCAAGGACGCTCTCACCAGCACCGCCGACCGCTTTGTCCCGTTGCAGAAAGTCGAGGCTGCCGACGTGCCAAGGAGCATCCGCCAGTGGGTTTCCTGCCACCCGAAGACCGCAGAGACGATGACTCGACGCCTTTGCTGGGCCAAAGTTCTTCATAGACTCTTTGCGGCAATTAACTATCGTCGAGGAGCACCGCATGCATAATCTTCGCAGGACGTCCACGACTGATCGTCGACTAGCACTGCCAGGACCGAAACTGCTGCCTCGATGCCTTTGTTCACCATTTCGTCGTGGGATCTCTACGATCCGTGGCGCCTGCTTTAAAGGGAGCGGCTCAAGAAGGATCCTTCGACCCGACGTCTAACTCTGCTATTCCAGGTACATTGGGGTGGTAGAACCTTTTTAGAAGGAAATAAGACTCTTTTATAAGCAATATATGGACTAGGCTTGTGTTAGATCTTTATTCTACAGGTTGCCCAGGTTGGGGGGGGGCATCCTCATACAGAACTGTGCCTAACAGTAGTGGCCCAGTAATCTGCCAATTGTTTAACTAACTTGTTTTCCTCCAAGTCTATCGTTGATTCATTTTACAATCTGATTCGCATGTTATTTGGGCTGTTGGCCGTGGATGCATTTTAAAGGAATCGATAGTTAAGAGTGGTACCACGTAGACCTGTTTATTTGCCATTATAGTATTTCCAGAGTACAAAGTGTGTTATGGTGATTGTGTATATAAAGACTGTTTTCACTAACAGCGTGTGGACATTTCTTTGTGGGTGCTGGGGACTACACTGTACTTAAACCAGCCCGCGTCACCTCCTGAGAGCTAAGCCTTAGTTGCTCGCCCATGTTTTACTACTTAGGAGAATCTTGGCTGGGGTGCTCTGTGTTTCGAGACTACCATATAGAGAACAGCAGTACAGGTACCCCCTCCAGTCTTTACGAGGTCACCGTCTAGGAATCGGTGATGACTCAATTGGATGTATCACAGCTCCCAGAAGTCCTGGAATTGGCAAACATTACACTTTGCAAACACTGCTAAACGGGACCGTAAGGTTGTCCATATGTTTCAAAGACTGTTTTTTTGTTTTTTTGTTGAAGGGGTGATTATTTGCTAGATGACTTAGAAGATTTGTTTTGGCATCTCTATCTAAAAGATTCAAGTTAGAAAAATACCTTTGTACATAATTTCAATTAATATATTTTGCACTGAATTTTTGTATATTCTCCTCAGCACACTACCGCCTCTGGACTCTCTAAGTGGGCTGTTGAGTTTGTCCTTGTTTTATCACACGTGGCTGTGTGGTATATTTATCCTGATCACCTGGTATGTCGCGTGGGTGCTCTTCAAAATCTACACAACCGAGGTAAGTGTGCATCATTAGCATTTTTTGTTTTTGTCAAGGAGCCTACCTTGTCTCTCAAAGTAACCTTCGAAGGGATTGTCCTCCGACGTATTCCTTATCTTTGATAATTCGTCTCCAGCTTGCTGGCCTCGGAAATTTTTTCTCTGTAGAGGGCGCTGCGAGTCGACGTCCGCCGAGTCGATGTCCCTCGACAGCCACCGTATTGGCGCCGACTTCACCATGCCCATAAATAGCCACGCGCGGCGTCCGTTGCTCAGTTCCGTTTTTCCGCGCTTCGTGGGGCCTCGGAATATCGTTGCTCAGTTCAGTCAGATAGAACCTCTTATATTTACTCTAAATACCAACTCGTTCTCGATGGCTTCTTCATCGGAACAGACGACTCCGCGGTCCGGCTTCAAAAAATGTCGAGACTGCGGTAAGAAAATGTCGATAACAGATCCACACAGGATCTGCTTGGGAGTTGAGCACCATTGTTCGGAGTGTGAGGACTGGGACTGCATGTCCATGATGGCGAAAGCCTTGAAGGAGCGCAAGGGGAGCTCGAGAGAGGTAAGTCAGTCAAAACCTCCTTGAAAGTTTCTTCGGTCGAGGCAGTCGTCTCCTCGCCGTCGAGCATTCCCATTCTAGGTCTCGAAGTAGCTCCCACCATTCGTCGAGATCTAGACACTCAAAGAAGAGACGTCGAAGATCCCCTTCTTTGTCATCTTCTGTTTCCCAGAAAGGGTCTCCTGCCCCACAAAACACCACTCTCAAGCTGAGAGGGAGGTATTCAGGAAGAAAATGCTAGGCGTCTTCGAGAAAGCGGCCTCGACCCCCCCGAAGACAGCTGAGGGTGATACCCGGTTGAAAAACCCCAAAAATCGAAACGCCGCAAGTTGCTGCACCCAGCAAAAGAGTCCACCCGAGAGCGCCACGGGCCATTGGGTAAGAAGGCACCATCTTCGCCGTTGTCTAAGATCCCTTCGATGCATGGATCGGCGCCATCGACACTGTCGAAGGGTTCTTCGACGCATTGATCGCATCGACGCCATCGTCGGCATCGATTCCGATGAAAGAGAAAACCACGGCTACTTCACAGCTAACGGTGATACCAAGATACTCTCGACGCCTTTCTCGGCGCCTTCGAAGCCTGTCACATCGGCGTTGACGACATCAACGTTTTCTCGCCCAATAATGACGAGTTTGGCTCCTTCTGCCTTAGAAATGGGTTTTACACCATTTCCGAGGTCAGAGTACCCCGGATTATCTTCAATCTATGAAGAAGGGGAGGATTCTGACAAGGAAACCTTCGGGTTGCAGAGGACCACACTACCTGTTTCAGAGGATTTTACCTCTGAGGAAAGAAGGTTGAAAGACCTACAGGAATCATTACATGAGGCAAGTGGGCTAGACACTTCCCCAGAAGTGGAATTTGTCAAACCAGACCCAGGTGAACATGCCGAAAAACCCTATAGAACCCTGATGGCAAGGATTATTGAATTTATGGGTTGGTCTGAGCCTTCACCTGTTTTTCAACAGGATGACCTGACAGACATACTAGACAAAGGTCCACAGGAGTATCCTGTGGTCCCCTTCCATGCAGCCTTGCAAAGGAAGATTTCATCTAATTGGGAAACTCCTGAGGTTTTCCCTGCAGTCAATAAAATATTGTCCGCCAAGTATAGGGTAGCTGCGGCTGACCCTGAATACTTATCAAAACACCCGACTCCAGAGAGCCTGATGGTTCAAGCGGCAACTTCATCAAGCAGCAGATCTGCTTACCCTACTGTCCCACAGGATAGAGATGACAAAAGGTACGATGCTATGGCAAAAAGTCTTTTCTGCTTGTAGTATGGCGTTGAAGTGCATCAACGCCACCTATACGCTCGTCAGGTTCAGTCACACACTGTGGGAGTGTGCTTCATCAGCGGCTGACTGCATACTGGAAGGAGAGAAAAGGGAAGCCTTTCTTAACATCAAATATGGCAAAATGCCATGTGCGAGTCACTTCAAACTGGCATCTATTCCGTTGACAGTATCAGCAGGGCCATGGCGGCAAGTACGACAATCCGCAGGCATGCTTGCTTGCGAAAGTCTGGCTTTGCTCCAGATGTACAGGCCAGACTTTTGAATATGCCCTTTGACGGCTCTTCTTTATTCGGTGAAAAGGCTGATGACAGTCTGGAAAAGTTGCAGACATCTAAAGCAGCGGCAAAATCTTTAGGAGCTGCAATCTGCCAAACTCCTTTTCGCCCCTCAGGAACCTCTGTGAGAGGAAAGTCCTTTTGCTATTATTCCGCATTCGGGGAAAAGCACAGGACAGCCGGCTCAGAGGCCAAAGGAGATCCACCCGAGGTGGACGGGTCAAAAGTACTAAAGCCACAGCAGGTGCCTCTTTACCCTCGGCATCTGCATCAGCCGCCCCCAAACCACTCTGAGGTCTTTCCTGTCAAGATCACTGCTTCCAAGGAGCCAGGACCAGCCCAACGTCCTGGGAAGCAGGTCCCTAACCCTAATCCTAGGCACCAGCCGGTCCCCACTGGGACCTTTTGGACCTTGTCCTGGCGCCGGTGGCACCAGGCTCATCAAAACCATCGGTCCTGGCACTGGAAGCGCCGGGCTCATAATATGTGTGAAGATGCTTGGGTGGACTTACCTGCAGCAGACCATGCTGCTTACTTACCAGCCACTTAGAAGTCCTCTGTGAACAGGAACTACTTTCTTACCTGGGTGGGGCAAGCTCCACTCCCTGGATACAGCACTGGAACTCTTCTGGAACTGGAACATCAGAGACACGTTAAAAAGGTTCTCGAGAGATTGCGTCAACATAACCTTTTTGCTAAGCTTGAAAAATGTGTTTTCAACGGAACTGAAGTTGAGTTCCTGGGATTCATATTGTCACCTAACGGAGTCCATATGGATTCAAAGAAAGTTGATGCAATTATCAAGTGGCCATCACCAACCTCTGTAAAAGGAGTTCAAAGCATGTTAGGCTTCGCTAACTTTTACCGCAGATTCATTCCTGAATTCTCTCGGATAGTCCAGCCCATCACCGCTCTGTTAAAGAACAAACGTTTTGAGTGGTCTACTGAAGCAGAACAAGCTTTTCAGGACTTAAAAGCTAAATTCATTTCTGCACCTGTTCTAAAACATCCTTGTCTATTCATCATCTGAAGAGGGACATTCAACAACCCAGACCATTAACCCCCATATTCTTTCACCTGCAGAAACCTCACCCTACGAGTTCGACACAGTGCAAAGAGGTTCGACCCCAGAAGCCAATCGAGTCCTGCACATCACTTTTCGAGTCACAGACACCTTCCTGCCAAGACCAGCGCCTCCGTGGGAATCAGGTGAGCGTTACAGAACGCGAAGCCCACCGCAAAACTCCTACCCAGGCGCAATGGAAACCTCCGACACTGATCAATTAGCCCAGTTGCTCGGGGAATTAAGAGCAGAAGTACATGCAGCTCGTCAGGAAACAAACTCTCTAAGAAGAGAACTGATAATTTCCAAGGAGCGAACAGAGGACCTCGCTAGGCAATTGCTACAAACGCAGGCAGGACAGACACCTCTGCCCGCTCCAGGAGCAAGTTATCCTTCTGCATCATCTTTAAATCCAGTGCAAATCAATCTACCCGGTAATGTGCCCTTGGCTCCGCCCGAACGTTTTTCTGGTGACCCAAAGAAATTTGCAGTGTTCATCAACCAGTGCTGCCTACACTTCTTATGTCGACCAGCTGCATTCCCAACAGACCAGACCAAGGTGGCTTTCGTGCTTTCTTATCTCAGTGGCAGCGCCGCAGATTGGTCGATCCCTTTAGTCACCCAGGATGATCCGGTTTTACATGATTTCCAGGCCTTCCAGTCCAGCATGGAGAAACTGTTCGCAAGACATGCACAAGGGCAGGTCTTGGACAATGAACTTCTTTCATTACGACAGGGTAATCAAGACCTCTTGACTTATATAGCCTCATTCAACAGACTTATAGTGGAAACTCAATGGCCCGAGGATAAGAGAATAACGCTTTTCTACAGAGGCCTGCGTGGAGAGCTCAAGGATGTGTTAGCTCAAGATGTGAACCCTCCACAAGAATGCTCAGACTATATTGACTTAGTTGTCCAATTGGACCACAGATTACAGAACAGGAAGGCTGATCGTTCTAAATTCGATACCCGAGTGTTTTCTAAACCACAGACCTCTACTAAGGGAGTTGACACTGTGGAACCCATGCAAATAGGGGGCATGAAAGGTCCTTTAACCCAAAAGGAGCGGGAAAGAAGAAGACCGTTGCAATTATGCCTCTATTGCGGGAACTCAGGGCACTTTCTTCGAGACTGTCCAGTGAAACCAGCTAAGAAGGCTGTAGGAGCCGCAGATACCTGTACCACAAGTTCTGAGCAGGGAAACGACCTAGCCCGGCAAGTGTAGAGGTCCTCTTGCCGAGCGTTAAGATCTGTCCCGTGACCTCGCATTTCGTGGTGCCCATGGTCCTCAGTCCTGAACGTCCGGATCGTTTGCATGCAATTGAAGCTTACATCGACAGCGGAGCAATCGGTAATTACGTGGACCGTGAAATGGTATCAAGGATGAATCTACCCCTTGTCCCTAAGGCAGTAAAAGACGTCATTACTACAGTGGATGGCACGGAGATAGCCTCCGGACCAGTAACGCACGCCACCCAAGAAGTGACGCTAGTGAGCCAAGATGGACACCGGGAGAAAATCGTGTTCGATGTGATCAAGGCCCCTCAGTTCCAGATCATTCTGGGAATCCCTTGGTTAGAGAAGCACAATCCTCAGATCGATTGGCGAGCAAAGACGGTTCAGTTTCCAGAATGTGTTACCACTTGTTATCCTCGCCCAGAACTCCCCTACATCGTGGAAACGGATGCTTCTAGTCTTGCTATGGGGGCAGTTTTATCACAGAGAGATCCGGTCACACACCAATTACATCCTGTAGCCTTTTGGTCCCGCAAATTCTCGGCTCTCGAGATCAACTATTCAATTACAGACAAGGAACTTTTAGCTATCAGATCGGCCTTTAAAGCCTGGCGGCATTATCTTTTTGGAGCCAGACACAGTCACCGTAATGACTGATCACCGCAGTTTACAATATCTGAAGTCGGCCAAAGCTCAGTCTTCCAGACAGCTTCGCTGGGCTCTGTTTCTGGCTGAGTTTGACTTTATAATTACTTATCGACCAGGCAGTAAAAACGGAAAAGCAGATGCCCTCTCCCGGATGGGAGTAGATGAACATTTGACCAATCCAGAACCAATACCCATAATCCCAGAACAAAGGATTTTGGGTTTGGTCAGCGCTCAATCCTTTGAAGACATCAAGACTACAGTCAAATCACTCCCAACTCCGGCCGATTTGCAGGACTGGCAATTAAAGGGAAAAGAATTCTCAGTGGATCAAGACCTACCATATTTCCGAGGACGATTGTACTTGCCCTGTGAGAAAATACAAAAACAAGTAATCTCCTTTTATCACGACTCTCTAATGGAGGGTCACCCTGACATTACCAAAACCATGGAAAAGATTAAAAGACATTTCTGGTGGCCGTCATGGAAGAAGGATATTAGAGACTTTGTAATCTCCTGCGGTGTGTGTGCCCAGAATAAAAGTCAGGAGAAACCAGCCGGCCTATTACACCCTCCAGACATTCCTCCCTGTCCATGGCATACCCTGTCCATGGATTTCATCACGGACTTACCTCCATGCTCTGGGTATAATACCATTTTAGTAGTCGTGGATCTATTCTCCAAGATGGCTCACTTCATTCCCCTGAAGGGCCTACCTTCAGCTTCAGTATTGGCCCGAGAATTCTTAGAAAACATCGTTCGGTTACACGGTTTTCCCTCGGTTTTAGTCTCCGATAGACTAAAACTATAGATAGATAAATCTACACAACGGAACTGAGCAACGGACGCTGCGCGTGGCTATTTATGGGCATGGTGACGTCTGCGCCGATACGGTGGCTTTCGAGGGACATCGACTCGGCAGACGTCGACGCGGTGCCCTCTACAGAGAAAAAATATCCGAGGCCAGCAAGCTGGAAATGAATTATCAAAGATCAGGAATGCGTCGGAGGAACATCCCATCGAAAGAACGTTACAAGGTAAGAAGTAACTTGTTCTTCTCAACTCAATCCTCTTCATACTTTCCCATTGTTATAAACACATCTGCTGACTAATGTATTTTACTTTGCTCTATCAGTTGGGTAGAATACTCTTTGATCATGAGTTTAGGATCTGAGAGGAATAACCCACAGCGAGGCAACCGGCTTACCCTGGAGTTCACCGGACTGTTGGTGAATATGGCAGAGCAGCTAAGTAATCAATCAGGATTGAGCAGTGTGGTTAAGGTTACAGTTGACACTTGATACAATGAGGGAATGTGCATAACACATTACTCAAAGCAAGACTGTCTGTAGCTTTACAGGAAAAAGAAATGCAATGTTGTAGGTGAATTTTGTAAAATGGTTAGTTCACATATTGAGTGTGACACCCTACAAAGTTCGGGTCAGCTGTTGCCTCTGGGCACCAAGGTTGCATAAGTTATTGTAAAGAGACTAAAAATCTGCCATAGGGCAATGCAGAGATGACAAAACCGTAGAAGCACACTCGCGCTTATAGGAAAACAAACATGAGCTGTCAGCTTGGACATTGTTTTTTGGAGCCAAAGGTCACTGCTGTCTTTGGTTGAGTATTGTTGGTTCTGGTGATGTAAAGGAAGGTTCTGCTACTAGACCAGACAAGGGAGGGAAGACGGAGGGAGGAAAAAAAAACAATCTTACTAGACGGAGTGTCATTCATATTGTGCAAGTGCGAGACACAAAGTGCAGGGGGCGGGGGGGATAGAGAGGGGAAAGTGCCATGGGGAGGGAAGGGGGAAGTGCAATCAGGGCGGCAGTTATCTGAGTTAGTGCAGCCACGGCAGCGCAGCTCTGGGTGAGTGCAAGGAGGCAGGGGACTCTTCTAGATACATCCCCTAGTGCAATGTAAGCCTGGAGGCAGTGCAGGGGGCTTCTGGTCAAGGAGGTGCCCGGTACCCGTGAGACTGAGAGCAGCCAGTCAGTGCAGCATACAGTTGGGGGGCATTCCAGAGGGCGGCATCTGCAGAGGAGAGTGTGTTGGCGGTGGCTGAGCGAAGGTTGGAGTGTATGTAGTGCTGCCACAGGCTCAGAAAGGCTTTTGGACAATGCAGAGTGTTTTGAACTTGATACTTGCTGCCAGTGGGGAGATTCAGGACTGGAGAGATGCGGTCCCTGGCTTGAAGCCAAGGACAAGTCTTGCAGTCCTGTTCTGGATTAGCTGCAGAAGGCCGAGAGTAGAGGAAGGCAGATTGACAAAGAGGCATTTGCAGTAGTCCAGCCTAGAGAGAACCAGGGCTCTGGAGACGGTGAGCTTCTGGGGGAAAAGTGAGAAAAGGAAGAATACCCAAGAGGATGTGCAGCTGGTTGTGGGTCTTCTTGACAAAGTCAGTGATGTAATGAGAGAGTGGAGTCGAAGAGGGCACCAAGGTTTTTAGCCTCGTAGTAAGGCTAAGGAAGAGGGCCCAAGGAGGGCGGCCAGAGTGAGAAGAGGGACAGCTGGAGCTGGAGTCCCAATGAGAAGGATCTCGTCTTACTGGCATTAAGGCAGAGATCGTTGGAGGCGCACCACTCCTGAATTACAGATAGTCCGGAATGAGTGAGAGAGGAGGCAGTGGGTAGCTTGAAGGAGAGCCGAGTGTCATCCGCATAACACTGAGTTAGAGGAAAAGGTAGCAATAAGATGGGCCAAAGGGGCCAAGTAGAGATTGAAGAGCCAGGTGGATGGGTTAGAGCTGTTGCAGGGTGGTTGACCTGACAGATGATCGGGTGTGATGCAGCTGTGTGGTAGCCAATGATGCAGGCCCAGTAGCCAGGCCGTGCAGACTGGCTCAGCAAGGGTGCTCAGTACCAATGTCTGCACTAGAGTAATTGTGTCACTGTAATGTGATTTTTGGGGATTATGTTGATGGTAGCGGTGCTTGATTTCGTCTTCACCCAGTGCACCTTTTTGGTAGCCATTGAGGGGGAGGGGTTACCATTTTCGTTTTTCTGATCCTGGCCGTTTTGTTTTCTTGGGCCTAGCTTTGTCTAGGTGGCCACAAGGTAATGACTTTTCTAACCATGATGTGTCTATCTGAACCCATCATAGCAGCCTCAATACCGGTCTCAACTGTTTTTGGCTAGTAGAGGTCCCTGGAAAGGGCCTCTCATTTTTGTGTGGGTGGCTTTGGCTGAGTAGCACTTTTTTGTGAGTGGCTGTCTGACTCTTGGCCAAGTATAATTCTCAGATGTATTAAGTTCTGTCCTGCCCATAACTCACTTTTGCTGCAGTGTTCCTGGAACTGTGACAGGTCTGCTGACTTGCTGAAGGAATTTTCCCAGAGATTCTGCTGTTTTGGTTGTTTTAATTAAAGCACTCACTTGGCAATACTTGCTAAGTGCAGGGGCTTGGCCTTATCCCAGTTTTGGTTTTATGGTTGTGGTTCATAGGCTGTTGGGACTGGTTGACTAAACAACATTGAAAACTCCTATACACTGCTCAAGTTTTGCATAGTGGATAATGACAATGTATGAAGACATTTGTGAAAAAGAGAATGTTTGGATACCCCCTTGGGTAATAACTATATTTTTATTTTTCATATTTGATAGGCTTATATTTTCCCAGTTCAACCGACATTTGCTCAAGAAACAGACCGATGCCTCCCTGCAGTCTTAAGCAACAACCCTCCGCTCATCGTCAAGGTATTTAATTTATTTTGACTTTCAACTTATGTAAGAGGTAATTGAACGTGAAACATTGGAGCCTTCCACCTATTTAGGAATGTAGAACAATGGCATATAGTTTTGTATTTAGTACCATGCAGTAACACCAAGATGCCACCTACGCAGCTCTGCGCAATTACAAACGTTGGTTACCAAAATAAAGCTACTCCTATAAATGTTCAATGTCCTTTTGGGATTGGTACCAAAGACTAAAGTGTGGGCACCATTGTGCTTCTCCGCTTTATCCTCCGCGCCCCTCTCTCACCCCCTATATCGCACCCGATTTCGTTCTTACCTGGACAGAAATGGGACATCTGCTGCTGCGGTCTTAATTCATTTTCACAAGCAGGATTACTTTAGACCTTTTTTGTTGGTGAAGATTGTTTTCACGTAGCTTTTATGGTGTTTCAATGTGTTTTAAGTACCATTGCCAAGATTTGTATGATTAACTGCACAATTGTGTCTTTAAAAGTGCATTGATGAGACCAAGCTAAGTTGGTATCTGTCTGTACGAAAGCTAGCACCAGACTACCCTGCTGGTCCACTCACTTCTGTATATGTTGGCCTTTTCCCTCTGCAGTGCAAGTACTACAGACTAGTCTAGTCTCATCAGTTGTGAATAGGTGTCTATCGATTAAATCTTGGCTTTTCCTGCTTTACTTTACCTTTGTTCCTAGCATCCCTGTCTCTTTCAACCATTTAGGTTTTGGGTCTTCAAATAATCTGATTGATGCAGCCTTTTGACATCTGATACTATGTTGTCATATGTTAACAGGACTCGCCTTTGGACATCTAACTTTTGCATGTACAGTTATTTGAGCTCTAATTCTGTGAGTGTAGTTTTACCTGTCAACCCATCCAGTTGTCAGTTCTCAGATTTCACGTTGGGCCCAAGTATTGAACGATACTGGGGAAACTTTACCTTGCTTCTTGGCATTATGGCACCCAGCATTCTAAATGTTTTCTTTTAACCAGTGTGAAACGTGGCTATCCTTTTTTTGAAAGATTGAACAAAGGTAGATATTTTGCACTTGGTTTTTTCAATTCAAGATAATGTGCACCATTTATTGAACCTTTCCAGTATGTATAATAAAGATTGCCCACGCTATCAGCTCAGGAAGTCTTCATTCTATTAAAGACAAGGAGGCGAGCATTATGCTTTACTTTCTTTTATTTGCTGCCACACCAGCACTTTAAAACTTAACTTTAATACTGCACATTTATGTTCTTACAAAACCAGTTGTGGAAAACGAAAATGGACCAGTTTAAACTTTTGTTTAACATCTGCATGTGATCACTGTAATCACCCGGGAACTACTAGTCCCATGATACTCATGTCTCTGGTAGCCCAATCCTCCCAGCTCTGCACCTATCAGGGGGCAGCCTCGTGTATAAGAACCCTTGTGCCCAGGTCCTTTCCTCTTTCTTTGTGTCTGGCCCTTAAACTCAATAGTCTCTTCGCCAACGGAGCGATCCTCTCGGGATGAACTGTTAACAATCCTCGGAACTGTAGGCTTTAAGGTCAAACGCGACCAACTTGACAGAACTTTCATCCATTTCGCGAGTTTCTTCATCCTGTAGTTTTCTGGTCATCTCCTAAAAGGAATGGAGAGTCATCATGAGGGTGGGAATGAGCAACGGTGTTACAAAGTTAACCACATGACAATGCAACTGATATGTTACTATTCTGGGTGGGATATAATGCTTGCCTCCTTGTCTTTAATAGAATGAAGACTTCCTGAGCTGATAGCGTGGGCAATCTTTATTCTATGACAAGACAGGAGGCTCGCATTATGCTTGTTCAACGCTGTTCACCACCCTATTAGGTATCTCAGATACAGGTTTTAAATAGAATGTCTTGAAGGTTGACTCGGAGGACCAATCTGCTGATTTCATAATGTCTTCTAGAGGCACCCCTGTAGTAAAAGCTTTTGAAGCCATCGCCCCCCCTGGCTGAATGCGCGCCAAATAGAGACAAGTCAATCCCTGCCCAATGCATTATTTCTCTCACCCATCTAGCAATGGTTGCTGATGCTACTGCATGATGGGGCTTCCTGCGCGCAATGAGTAGCTGGGACACTCCCTGTGGCCTAATATGCGCTGTTGCTTTCTCATAATCTTTGATACATTGCGCTACGCAAAGCTGTTTATTACTAGTGAAGTACGGGTAGTCAATCACACTCGAATCTGTCTTTGTCCTTTTAGTAATGGTAAGAGATATGCTGTCCGGATAGAATATTTTCCTATCGATTTCAAGAGCTATGACATCAAACTCTCCTACAGGCCGTAAGGCAAAGCAGCATGGCTAGCTTTCCCGATAACTGAGATCGGAACAAGTTCTCATTATCGGGGCCATGTAAGAAAGAGGCGAAAAACGTCTCTCACATCCCACAACACTTTGTACTTGGGCATAGGTGGTCTTTTGAGCTTCATCCCCCTGAGTAGACGTACAACTGCTGGGTGCTCACCTACTGCAGTGCCGTCTATTTCATCGTGGCCCGCTGAAATGGCTGACCTATACACTCCCACCGTTCTGAAGGCGCCGCCTTCTTGAAATTTGAAAGCTAGGAAGTTGAGGAATTCTACTTAAGGGGCTGAAACGGGATCAAACTCGTGCTCCGAACACCACCTGGACCACCCATTCCATGCCGCACTATAGCTCCGAAGGGTGGAAGGCGCCCAGGAGTCTCTGATACAATCTGCAGCGAGTTGTGAAATTCCTGGCAAGTCCCATCTTTTCCTGAAACCCTGCATGCTATCAAATGTAGCGAGCCCGCGGCCACTAGCGGGTGAGGATGGCCGGTTGGGTCGAGAAGGTCCGGCAGCTGAGGCACTATCCTCGGAAAATCCGTAGAAAGTTCCATCGCTACTGGAAACCAAGGCTGTGCCTTCCATAGGGGGAGCACCATCACAATCTCTGCTTGGTCTCTGCGAACTTTCGCTACAGCTTTCGTGATCATAATGAACGGTGGGAAGGCATAATGTACTGCCCCTGTCCAAGGTTGCAGGAAGGCATCTGTGCCCGCAGCATCCGGGTCTATCATCCAGCTGAAGTACCTTGATGTCTGGGCGTTCAGTCTGGACGCGATCTATGTGTAGGGGCCCCCATAGATTCTGCAATCGCTGGAAGACTTGTGGGTGTAGTTTCCAATCGCTGGAGTCCACAAGATAACGTGAATTCCAGTCTGCTACTTCGTTCTGCTTGCCTGGTAAGTATTCCGCTGATGCAGAGATTCTGTTTTGAAGACAGTAATGCCAGAAATTCTTCGCTAACTCGGCTAGCATTTTGGATTTTGTGCCTCCCAATTTGTTTATGTATCGCACTGCGGAGATGTTGTCCATCTTGAGCAGTACGCAACATTTCACTTTGTCTTTCGTAAAAGTGCGCACTGCGAAAGAGCCTAACAACTCGAGACAATTTATATGGAGGTGTAACTCTTCCTCTGACCACTTCCCTCCTGTCTGCACTTGTTCGCATCTGGCTCCCCAGCCTGATCTGCTTGCATCTGATTCTATTACTAGTTCTGGGGCATCGCCAAAAATGACGCGGACGTTCCAGGCCTTGATATTCTCTAGCCACCAGTTAAGCTCTTTGAGGGCTTCGCGGTCCAAAGTCACTAATTGATGGTATCGCAGACCTCCTTGGAGATGTTTTATCTTGAGCCTTTGCAGTGCTCGATAATGAAGAGGACCCGGGAATATCGCCTGAATGGAGGCTGCTAGAAGACCTACTACCCTGGCTAGTTTGCGAAGGGAAATAGGGATACTTTACACCCCTTCTTCTCAACCCCTCTTTGGGGGTGTCCTGCTGACATTCCTTCATCAGAGCTACTAGCCCGTCTTTTCCTGGCTGTGATCTGTCTGTTGTTCAGCCATTATCATTTCCAGTCTCTCCAATCTCTTTGTAATGGGCTGCACCCCTTGAGACCGCCTGCTGCAAGGAGTCTCCGAGTACCTTCTTAAAACTGTCAAGTCTGATTCTTGCTGGGAAGGATCCTCTTCCCACTCTTCTTGAATCCACTCCGGAGAAGTGGAAGGGGTGTTCGTGGGGGTGACAAACTGAGCCATAATCGAGGTGTTGGCAGGGCCAACTGCATGGAAGTCAGCAGATGAAGGCACTTCAGGCTCTACACACGTCTGAGGATTAATGTAGTGTGTGCCTGTAAACCGCTTCTTGCGATTTATAAAGTATTCAAAAGATATGTTTTTTTTTTTTTAAAAAAGAAATTCTAAATGAATCTGAAACTCTGGTTAACTACTTCGCTCATACGCGACTGCAAGCGCAATGTGAGCGGAAGCTAGAATCCCTGGGGAAGCTGGGAAAACCTGAGGGGGTTCCCGCTCCCACGGGTCCTAACGGCCGCCGAGTTCGCCGGCGCGATTATTAGAGCGCGGGGCTCGGCAGCCTGGAGCAAGGAGAATTACTCGCGGCTCCGGCCCTCGCCCGCTCTTTACCACACTCGCACTTTCGTGAAAGAAGTCTAATGCGCGCTTACTGAATGTGATACGCTGCGCAACGCTCACGCTACGCGTTCGGGTAAACTCTTTTGAGGAGAATGAAACTAATTCCATGCGCGCTACAGTGTAATGCCATACTGATATACACATATTACAGAAATTATAGAAATATATACGTGACTAACAATCCTTCTATAAGCAAAGATAGAGAAAAACGTCACTTATCTCATGGCAGCAAAAAGAAAGAGGAAAGGACCTGGGCACAAGGGTTCTTATACAGGAGGCTGCCCCCTGATAGGTGCAGAGCTGGGAGGATTGGACTACCAGAGACATGAGTATCATGGGACTAGTAGTTCGTGGGTGATTGCAGTGATCACTTGCAGATGTGAAACAAAAGTTTAAACTGGTCCATTTTCGTTTTCCATAACTGTGGTTTTGTAAGAACATAAATGTGCAGTATTAAAGTTAAGTTTTAAAGTGCTGGTGTGGCAGCAAATAAGAGTAAAGCATAATGCAAGCCTCCTGTCTTGTCATAGAATGTTCGATTTTTAGAAGCGTATCTCTTTAGGTCAACATAAGTGTGCTGTTTTACAGACTACATCATTGCACAAACTGTAAAATAATTGAGTCATTACCAGTGTAAACTAGCATTGGCAAAGCCGATTATTTCGGTGTTTGTAGTTTAGTATATTATACTAATAATAAATGTGGCATGGCATTGTTTTTACTATGCATCAAGGGTAAAGTAAACCTAACAGTTTATTGGCCTGTCGACCCAAGTAATACTTCCCATGTTTGCTTTACCCTTCATGTACAGTGAATGCATTTTACTGTGCATCAAAGGTGTAAAGCAAAAGAGCATGCCATGCCCCCAGCATCCCCACCAGGTGAGGGCTGATGTGGGCATGGCCCTACTCCCCTTCACACACAGACATGCACCAATTTCACACGCGCATCAACATATGAAACCACTTCTGGCACGAATACATAAAAACAAAAACGCCAACATGCATGCTACATGTACCCGCTCGCACCTTCACCGTACGCTGTGCTGCCACGAAGGACCAGATGGCCTTCCCGTCTCAGCATGGACACACGGACTATCTGTCAGCATATGTTGTGTAGAGATGTGTGGTGTGGATGCAAGCAGATAAATTAACTTGTAATGTCTGTTTACATACTGTGTTGGGTCAGAAGGAGGTGGACACTTAACGGGCATGTTGAATTATATTTATTTAAATTAATAAGGAAAAGGCCTAACTTTCCTGATTGCTAGAGGGGTGTCCCTGCCTATGTAATATATGTAAAGGTGCTAGTCAATCCTCAGAGTCCCAAAGAAATATATACATCCTCAAAAGCTAGTTCCAACTGACCCTACCACTATTTTAACTAACTTAAATTATACTAGGAGAATCGTCTCGCCTCTCCTCTGTCTTGACGGAAAGTCTCTTTAATCTATAATAATTTAATCTTTAAATCTCTTGCCACCTTCTGGATTAGTTCTTGTAACTATTCCACAATGTTCTTTGTTTTTATCTCCCTTTTCTAGTAGCTTTTCGACAGTCCTGTATATCACTTTCTTTACTCTGACCCAGGCTTGAATGTCTTCCTGTTTTTGTAACGCAGGTACTCCTGCGTCCCGTCCCCTTTCCTCCATACTTTTGGGACATTCCGTCCATTGGGGCAGGACCGGAGCACTTTTGAAGCATCAAAAAATAACTTTTTGTCTCCTTTTTTATTTTTACATGGGCGACTGCACCGGACTGTGGCCCCCCTTCCTGATCTCTGCCCCACGCATCACCCTTCAGTCCTTTTCTCTGTGCGGTAGGGGTCAAACGCATTAGCATCTTAACGACGACTTTTTTTGTTCCCTTGTCCTTCATGTTCCTGCTCCGGTTCCATGTTCTTCTTTCTTCAGTCCATGCTGTAGCATCTGGGATTCATGTCTGCTCTTGTGCGAATGTCGTTTCGCGAGGGAGGATCCCCATTCTCTGTCTGGTGTGCTTGGGCCCGGAACACCGGTGGGACTCTTGTGTCTACTGCAACTCCCTCTCCATCCGTGCACTCCAGCTTTGGCTTGTCAAGTGGGAGATGTTCCAACGGATTCCTCCTCTGCATTTACGGCAGTTCATCGTCTGGTAAGTTCCTTCCTTTTTAGGGCACCCAGGCCAGGAGGACTCCTTCCTGGGGTCTTCTGGTTCCAGGAGGGGCCCAAGTGGCTCTGGTACGAGGGCTCTCCCTGAGGTGTCCTGAATGGGATCGAACCTGGACTCCTGAGTTTGCTCTGAGGATCCTCTCAGGGGGCTGTCAAGACCTGATCTTCATCAGAGGTTTCCCATCTTGGGGCTAACGTTAGTCCCAGTTTTTCCGGGGCTGTTTTCACCGCGGTAGTTCCAGAGGTTTCCAAATCTGAAACTAAAAATACCAAGACTTACTCGCAAGGTGTCCTAAAGGCACAAGTATTACCCCTGAGGATCCCCGACGATGAGCTATAATTAAAACAGGCAAGATCGAGGGGCCCCCTCCGAGGGCTCTGGCTACGGGGGCATGATCCTAAGCCTTCCCACAAACAATACTGTGGTCGAACCTATCCTGCTGAGGGGGCAAAGAAGGAAGGCAAACGCCTTAATTAAGTCCAAGTACCAGCCCTGCCGAGGTTCACTCACCGAGGGATAATTCTTCAGAATTATCCCTCGGTGAGTGAACCTTGGCAGGAATCTAAGGAGTCACAAAAGCGCTCCAGATGTGCTAGCAGCGGCTATGCCGAGGTTCCCTGTCACAAGGCTAAAATGGACAAAAAGTCCCAATATACAAAATGGCAGCACAACCCACACAGTCGGAGGTGGCCATTTTGACTACCTCTCTCAAACTAACGTTCTCAACGGCTGGTACGGAGGGGCCTGTTTGAGGCCGAGCAGCTTTTTCCACAGAATGGGGACAATGGGAATCTGTTCTGCCCTCCAATGAATTGGCGTGCTCGTTTTCTGCTGCCACACAATCTGGCTCCCTCCTACGTCTGCTTCCTTAGTTTACGTGGATTCAGCTGGTGGAGGGCCTTCATGGCAACCAGCCACTTTGCAATCCAGGGGGTATGCCCCTTCAGAGCGGCCTCTACCCCCTCCTGTGCCTAGACCTTCCTATGAGGACGTGTTTGGCAAATTCCAGCTCCTTATGCACTCTGACCCTATGAAGGCATACTTTAAGGATCTGTTAAAAGAAATGTATCCTAAGCCTCTCAAGCCACAGACTGCTCAGGCAACTCCTCAGCAGGTTCTAGTAGTGCCTCCCCATCCTCTTCTGGTGCCTCACCCCCTCCCCGCCCGCAGTCAAGTCTGCCCACTGGTTCTGATTTGCCATGTGCTGTGGATCAGTTCGCTGTTCAGCCGCACTGGATAAAGATCAAGTGGACCAGGATAGCGAGGACCTTCCCCACTCTCAGAGCCTTTCGTGACCGGGTTGTGGATATGATGGCGTTGCTAGATATTCCGAAACTGGAGCCTCCGCTCCACAAGAAAGTGTACTTTCAGGAGCCTTTACTCTTTTGGCACAGGAGCACACTAGCCTTTTCCTTCGAAAAGATGTTCTATCTGAAGCCTGCAAGGTCTGGGAAAAACTTTATTCCGGGCAGCACCTGAACAGACAATTGATGCTTGCTACAATCGTCAGAAGACATAACCTTGACTGCATGCCCACACACCTCATCAGCGGTGGTGGCAGCAGTCTTAAGCCCTCATTGTTAGGTAAGAATTGATGCAGTCGCATTGTGCGAGACTACACAACTTATCTGCTTGGTATTGGGGTAGTATAGGTCTGTACTACACACGTTGGTAGTGTGACTGAGCTGTCAGGCCTATCTGAAGATGGGTACATGTGAGCTGTAGAGCTGTACAAATAATCCGTAAATACAAGTAGCCAAGTAACACTTACCCTCACGGTTTCTGTTATAGTTATTTAATTAACATCCATTTTTAAAGAAGCGTTCTTTAAAAAGGCAATTTGTGTAACAATATAAATGTACTGTAAAAGTACTTTTCAGATTCAAAACAAGTCGGTGGATAATCTTTGGATATGCTTCTTGCACAATTCCTACACCCTGAGGTGACTTCAATTTATAAGGACAGTAATGGCATGTTTATATCACACTGGTTATACTTTGAAGATTCTGAGGTTGCAGAAAGGAAAGGTTTAAGGAAGGAAAAGGTTAAACGGGTAACCAGTAAATGTGAGGACAACTAAACCTTCCAATGAAATCTAGACAAGCCTTTTCCAGCAGTAACTGTTCACAACAAGCTACCACCTATGAGGGACAAACAATATCAACGTCAATGGACTAGAAGAGTCTTCAGGGAGCCAGGACAGCCAAAGTCAATTGGAACAATGTATGGAGCTGAGGCACTTAGATCGGAAACAGTCTTGCACAAAGTCAGTTTGTAGAAAATCACTTGTGGGTCACAAGCTGTTAAGTCTGTGATAATAGAGTTGGAATTGACTCTAAAGGTAAGCCAATGCAATTCCAAACTGGTAAAGGCACAGCTAAAAGACAATACGGTAAGTACCCCTAGCCTAAACAGTACCTCTGGTTTGAAGAAGAGTGGTCTGGCTGGATTCTGTCTTGCTGCAGCGGTGCAGACCCAGTGTTCCTGAGCCTCAGTCATAGGCACAAGAGGGAGGACGTCTGGAGAGCTCCTGCAGTGGTACTCGGGAGGTCGTCTGCAGCTATGGGCTCCTTTCGGTTCACCAGCACTTCACGGTTTCAGTGCTTGGCAAACAGCACCGTCGCGGATCTTGGATACCGGTTGGGCTTCCTTTACTCCTTGGGTCCTGCACTCTGGTGAGTGGACTCGATATCTGGTGGCCTGCTTCTGGAGGGTCCTTTGACTCCTGGAGCTTCTAGCCGGATTTCAGACGTTTCACTCGACTATGGATTACTGAACCCCTGGCACTCAGCGAAGAAGTACAGCCAGTCTGGGAAGATGGTCCAGTGGAGTTCGTCTGGGGGTTAGTTCACATGAACCCGGGGAGGGGGACAAGAGTAGTCATTTGGTCCAGAACTTCTCTGTTGAATTGATAAAGGAGTTTCAGCACAGCATCAGAGCTTCACCAGGCAATTCAAAGGTCCAGGAGGATGCAGCAAGCTTCGTTCACGGTTTGTTCATCAGGTCTTTCGACCAGTAGTCAACTCTGCCTCTAGTGCCAAAACCCTCGCCTTTTTAAGCAAGTTTCTCCCATTCATGCACAGCCTAGGCTGTCGATCACACAGCAAGGTGGCCTGTCCATAAAGGACAGCCAGCCAATCAGAACTGGTTGCATTAAGCCATTCCAAGAGACAAAGGACAGGAGTTTCGGGAACCTCCCTCACATCCTGCGCTTCTTCACACCATGCAGCCAGAGGCTGACTTCAGGGCTGAAGCTTGCCAAAGGCAAGACAAAAAGGGCTTGAATCTGTTTCGACGCACAGAGTAAAACCCAAGAAAGACCTCCCAAATGGAAATTGTCAATAAAAGAAGTCGGTGGGGACATTTTGACAAGATGGTCACCCATGGGTGCTGTACTGCAGCTGATGGTTCAGCCTGCGGTAGACAAGCACAATGATAGGACAAATGAAACCACTGCCACCAGCCATTTAAAGTAGTGAGGGTAACATAAATGTAATAAAAATGTTACATGAGAATGTAGCAAAAAGGGGCTACTAAGTATCCCTCTAGCACTCCACGTAAGATGGTGTGTGCACGTAAAATGGTGTGTGCTGGACCTACAATTTCACTTTACTATTCTTGGGAACTATAGTTTGCACATGAAAGTAATTCAAACCTTATGATAAATCCAACAGGATTTCTCCGACACTGCACTGAAGGTGCTGTGCCATCATACAAAAAGTAGATGCCAGACTCCAAAAAACAGGGAAAACACATAATCCAAATCTGCTCAAAACACATGAGCAAGTGAGAAAAAGGTCTCACTAAGTCCAGGGTAAAAATTCAGTCCTAAGTCCAGCAAAAGAGCTGGGGTCTTAAAGGTGGGAAGAATTGAGCACTAAAATGAAAATTCTCTAACAGTCCACGGCAGCTTCTCAAGTCCTATCCAAGGAGGACAACCTCTTCTTGATGCCATTGGGAGGATGGGGGAGTGGGGAGAGGGGGGAAGTTCTGCTCTCCAGCTGTGACAGGCGAATACTGAGTTAATTCGAGCAGCGGAAAATCTCAAGCTGTGGAAGGAGCTTGATGAGTTTCAGGAATGTATCCCTCCTGACAGGCCCCAAGATTTTAAAGAAGGCTTATCAGATGCCAGACTGGTGGCTCAAGACCTGCTGGAGGCCACAGCCCATTATGTAGACACTTCTGCTCCTCTGGGCCTGATGGTTGGTGTAGACATCTCCCGCCAAGCGTGGCTGCATGGTACAAAGTTCTCAAAGGAGGTTCAGGACAAAGTACTTTATTTTCCCTTCGAAGGTAAAGAACTGTTTCACTCCTCCACCGATGAGGAACTTGATAAAGCCAAGGCAAGCACGCAAACGGCTAAATCTTTGTTGGTCCTTGCCAAAACCTCAGCTAAAGCAGCCTATACTCTGAGGTCGGGGACACAAAGTCCTTCCCAGGTTTCAGAGGATTCAATGAGCGCCGCACAGAAGGTCCCTCTGGTGGACCTCGCCACAAGCAACAAAGGCAAAGTGGCCAGTTTTTCAGTCGGTCAGCAGCCTCCGCTTCGGCGACAGGTGGTCTCGCTGGCAATAAACCATCTAAATGATGTTTTCCTTCTGTCTAGCGAGCTTCCAGTGGGAGGACGAATATCGTCTCATCTGAAGGCGTGGCAGACATCACAGAAGACTGATGGGTTTTGTCTGTCACCCGAGCGGGCTTCCGTTTGCCCCTCTCATACCCCACCCTCTCACCCTCTTCTTCAGCAGACTGGGTCGCCCTCCCTCAGAACTGAGGTACAGAAACTTCTAGACATCAGAGCAGTGGAACCAGGGCTATTACTCCTGTCTGTTTACAGTGCCCAAACCCAACCAGGCTGGCCTGCACACTATCCTCAACCTCCAACTTCAATCTCTTCCTACCCCAAGAGAAATTCAAGATGATTATGCGCAGCCAGATAAGGTCCTCTCTCCGGAAGGATGATTGGCTTAGTGTGGTAGATCTTCAGGACGCTTACAGGCATATCCTGATCTGGGGTCCACATTGGCAATTCCTGTGGTTTTCAGTGGGAACGGAGCACTTCCAGTATCGAGTATTTCCGTCTGGTCTCAGCTCGGCACCTGCTCCAACTGGGCTGTTGGTGAACTGACGGCAATCGTCTGATAGTTGCTCAAGACCTGATTTTTCTAGGTTTTCGTTGGGATACTGTCGGGGCCAGAGTGTTCCTGACGGAGGACAGAATTGCGGACCCATCAGCTATGTGCCCGCTTTTCCTTCAGTCCTCCCACATGTTGCCCTGGTGGTACCAGAAACTCCTTGCTTCTTGAGTGTGAGCCCTAACGCTTGCAAGACTGAAAATGAGGTGCACACAGCTTCCTCTTCAGAACTGCTGGTCTCAAGCTGTGGACCCGGACACCAGAATTATTCTGGTTCCATCCTCCATGACTGCAGATCTTCAATGGTGGTCATCCACCAGGAACCCACAAGTCACGATTACAACAGACTTCTCCCTTCTATGTCCCATAACAATTACCTAGAGCTTCTGGCAGTTTTTCTAGCATTAAAAGGTTTTCAGCCCTCATCAACAGTGGTTAGACCTTGCACAGACAATTCCGTAGCAATGTTCTACATCAACAAGGAGGGGGGTCACCAGGTCCCCTCCTCTGGTGGATCTAGCTATCCAGATTTGTAATTGGGCAATCCAGCGCAATGTCTTCCTGCAGGCCATGCATATTCCTGGTCACATCAATGTTGCCGCAGACTCCCTGAGCCGACAGTCTGTGGCGAGTTGTGTGGGAGATGAATAGCGATTTTCTTACCAGGATCTTCCTGCAATGGGGTTCTGCAGCGGTGGACTGCTTTGCAACCTCAACAAACAGGAAACTTCCTCTTTATGCATCGGAGACGTCTCGGAGTGTCTTCCTTGTGGGACGCTCTCGAGATACCCTGGGGAAACATGAAGGCTTTGCGCCTTCCCGCCTTTGCTGTTGATCGGTCGCTCTGGAAACTCAAAAGCGCTTCCAACTGCATTCTCCTCTTCATGGCTCCTTGGTGGGTAGCCAGTTTCTGGTTGTCGGAGCTGCAGCACCTATCGCTATGCAATCCGATCAGGTTGCAGCAGAATACAGACCTTGTCCACCAGAACAACCAGTTTTGGCAACCCTCCCCACAATCCTTCAGCTTGGTACCCTGGTACTGGAGTTCAGGTCCTTAGCATAGTTCAACTTTTCAGAGGATAATGTGCGCATAATTCAGGTGGCACGTAACCCTTCTATGAGGGTTCAGTACAAAAAGCAAAAGGCTTGGTTTTTGTCATTGGTGTCTAGCTAAACAGCTTTATCCTTGACAGGCTTCTGTTGACTGTATCTTGGCTTTTATATCGGACCTTGCAGCCTCTGGCATCCACATATTATCATGCAGGATGTACCTATCCGCCATTGCGGCTTATCTGTCTACAGACAGTTGCTCCTTTTCACTGGCAAACCCAGTAATAAAGAGGCACTTTACAGGTCTTCATCTATTTCCTCGGGTAAGGCGTCCTCATCCAAATGGGGTCTGAATGTGGTCCTCACTGTTTTGTATGATAAGCTATTTGAACCTATGACCACTACCGAGCTCCTGTACCTTTCTTGGAAATTGGCCTTCTTGATTGTGATAACATCTACGAGAAGAATAAGTGAGCTTCAAGCTTTGTTGAACATCTGTTCCGAACATTCCACAAGGCGAAGGTTGTCCTTTGTACTCATCTTCCTTCCCTTCCAAAAATTCTTTGACTTCCACTTAAACTAGTCAATATCCTTACTTCCCAAACCCAGTCTCCAATGCAGAGGGTTCTACACAACCTAGATGTCGTATGAGCTCGACAGAACAATCAAACGTAGAAGTTCTTCACAACTCTTTGTTACATTTGGTGACCCAAAAGGGGAACCTGCTTCGAAAGTGTAATCTCGCGTAGGATCGCTTCATGCATCTCCGATGCTTACACAATTCAAGGCCTTCAGCCCCCAAACGTCCGTGGCAAAGCAGCTGTCGTTGCCTTCCAGAAATACGTCCCTTGGAGTCCATAGCCAAGGCTGCTACGTCGGCTTCCCCTTTGGCTTTTAGCAGACATTGTCTTGACCTGTGCTCCCGGTCTGATGCCCAATTCTGCCAGGCAGTTCTTAAGAACCTGTTCCAATAGGGGAAATGTCCATCCTCCCGTTTTCTTTGGTCAGTGCTTGGGAATCTCCCAACAGTATGGAGGAAAGGGGACGGGACGGAGGAGTATAACAAAGTTACTCACTGTAGTGACTACTTTACTCCTAGTCCATAGTCCCCTTCCCTCCATACGCCCGCCTGCCGTCCCCTCTAATAAGTATCCTCTGTTTTGCTACATGGTCCTTCGACTTTGGCGATGGAAAAGGACTGAAGGACGATGTGTGGGGCAGAGTTCAGGAAGGCAGGGCTATGTCGGTTGTGGTGGCCCTGCGTAAAAATGAAAGGGTAAGTTATTTTTTTTTGATGCTTAAAAAGCACTCTGGTCCCGATGGACGGAATGTCCCAAAAGTATGGAGGAAACAAGATCATGGACTATGAGTAAGGATGTCACTATGGTGAGTAACTTTATTTCCTCAGATGGGATATACTTGTGGTTTGAGTCCCCGATCCCCGTTGCCCCAAGCCCAACCGCCTGCTCCCTCCCCTCATTTGGGGTTGGTCTAATTTATCAATGTTTTCCATATCTGGCTCACTTGCATTCAGTTCACATTCAGGCTCATGGAATACTTTCTCTAGATTGTTTCACTCTTTATCTCTGGGGTCCTTTTCCCAGGATATTTGGGCCCATGTCTTAATGCCTTCTTCAGTTATCCTCTTTATCACTGTAGCACAGTTTAGTGGGAGTTTAGTAACTTGTCGCTTCCACTGGGATGAGTTTCTCCCACTTTATAATGATGACCTGGCGGCCTCCCGGTTCTGCTGTTTTCCCCGTCTGGGTCTGCAGGGGAATGCTCTCTGGCTTGGCACTCGCTCGGATTGGTTTCCTCCATTCTCCATACGTGCTTCTTGATGCTACCAGTGAGCCATCTGCGATCTTCGAACTCATTGTGACTGGGTATGGCTATGGGTAGCAGGGCTGTTAGGACAGTTTTTCTGAAGTCCACCTAAGGGCTTAGTAAAACCAATCAACTGAGGCAGTACAAGACTCCACTCTTAGTATACGGCTGTACCACCTAAGTATATGGTAGCGTAGGCAGAACCTATGAGGGAGAGAGGTCTGTAGGAAGGTACAAAGAACTTGTATACCAAGGGTTCAACAGAAACGCTTACAACCAGAAGTATTATAAAAAATAAAGGTTTATTATAAATGGAAGTTGGGGCAAGATAAATTATTGGGTCGGGAGGGTAAAGTACTTCGTCATAGGAGCATGAACACATTAGAAAAAAAGATGCTTTGAAGTACAAAGCATCTTTGCATAAACCTTGTTCAGAAAACAAACAGTATCTCTAGGCAGTTCCGACCATATCAGAACACATTTAGTATAGGACACATGTATTCATGGGGAGTAAAACCATAAATTACGTTCTGATTACTTTCAGTAATACAAGAGTAGTAGACTCTAGCAGTTGTGCAGTGACACTCGGTTAAGGAACCACTTAATGAACCAACCTGCAGATAGACTAGTGGAACACTCATTCAAGGAAAAGTAGAAACCTATAACCCCATTCAAGATAAGTTATGCTGGGTGAGTAAGACCTTTTTGTGTAATATACAATTGCAGTTCCTTTTCTGCTCAGTGGAACACAGTCTAAGGTAAGCGAGGACCCTTTGCACTAATTTAGGATTGCACCAAGTCAGCTACACCTACAAAACACTTTTCGGAATGGTACACAGCTATTCTAGGCAGGTAAAACCTAATGTTGTAATATACAGTTTAACTTGCATTTCAGCTCAGTGGAACACAGACTAGGGTAAGCAATAATAGCTATTCAAGATAAGTAAAACGCACATCTTTTTAAAGGAACTACCATAAACTTAAAGGTAGGTATAGACTGTTTTCAGAATCTGTATAAAACGGACCAGGGAAAGCAAAACTGAAGGTTATGCTTTAAGAATGACCCATTGTTATTCAAAGTAGGTAAAACCCCAGGCAGACATAGTTTATACAGGCTATTCAGCAGGCCAGGGGAAGCCCAGTTGGTGAACTTGCACACTTATATTCTAAAATAGTTTAACAGCATTACTTTTGGAAAGAGGCACAACCAATTCACAGGTGAGTAAAACAACTTTACATATACCTTTTTTAAGAATGGCAGAACACATTCAAGATGAGTAAGAACATGTGTAACTACTCATTCTCAGAGTTAGTTACCAGCCAACTCTTTTACAAGTAAGTAAACTTTTAAACACTTGTTCTCTTTTCTAGGCAAAGGCCCAATACTTAGAAAGCATTTCCCTATTCTTGGAGCAAGTGCACATCAGACATTTCAGGAAGGCACAGAAGGAGCACTAGTCAGTTCCTCAAAGAGACTGTTCACACAAGTAAGTATTATACTTTAGAGAGGTTGAAAGGGTCCAGGGACTACTGAGATGACTCCCTAGGAGGATTCCAGCAGTGGGCCTGGATGAACTGGACGAGCGGACTCCAATCACAAACATCCCAAAGCTACACAGGAATCACAAAGCCGTAGTACTTCAGCATGGAAGAAGAGTTACAGCAGGGGAGACGTCAGGATCTGCAGCCAAAACCCCGGTTGATTGATTTCCTTTGTCATGAAGATGGAGGACGTGATTTGAGTTGAAAGGCAGAATATCGCTGATTGGATTTGTGTTGCTAATCTGGTCCAGTACTCTGGTGAGGGGACTTAAAAGACTGGAATCCCGTTTCCGCCGGTCCAGCATGATGCCATCAAAGTTTCATCTAGATTCAGCATTCGAGGTCAAAAGGTTTTGGGGTATTACAACCCTGCAAGGTCGCAGCACGATGTGGGATGGCTCAAAATGAGGGGTCTTCATGAGTCTAGTGGATCTCTCGCCAGGCTCTTGGTTGTTTCCGTCATTTTCAGAGTCCCCCAGGTTGCTTGGAAGGAAGGATAACCTGCTCCGGTTACTAAGCAGGCTCTCCTGACCCTAGAAATAATCGAATCTGTGGTTTCTTCATCTTCCTCTTTGGATTCTGGTCCAGTGCTAGACTACCTCTTCAGCTACCGGGATTGGGCTTTTATGCAGGAACCCAGCCAATCAAACAGACGTGCAACATTCAAACTTTTGGGGGGTAGGGTGGGCTGTTTTGGCAGTCCCTTCAGGACAGCCAGCCACCCAGTTTGAACAGTCTTCTCGCTGGCAGGCTAGAAGACCAAGGGCTGCAGAGTTGTGGACTCTTTCTATTCCTGCCTTGAGACACTTTGGAGCCTGCGTGGGCTTGACCGAGGTCTCCCACCGAAGATCGAAATTGCACAAAGGACATTCCCGCCCTGGAGGGCAGGGGAAGATCTAAGAAGGGACAAGAAGCACGAAAATGGCAGAAAAGAAGACGGGGCCATTTTGGTACAATGGGCACCCAAAGGTGCCTTTACTGCAGCTATGAAAACAGCCCACGGTAAAGGTGCACAAAATTTGTAACAAGGTTCACTGCCACCAGCCACTTAAGGTAAGCTTGTCCCTGTAACAGAATTGTTACAGTGCTAGTGAGAAAGGGTTAGATTTTATCGCCCCAGCTCTCCACATAAGGTGGGGTGTGCTGGTTCTCACCTAACACAATGTAGAAGAGATAGAAATAGCCTTTCTACCCTTGGGAACTGTAGTTCTCACAGGATTAGTCGGCGAAAGTAAAGGGGGAGCTCCAAAGGGCAACCCTGTAACAAAGTAAATATCAAAAGTTGTCAGAGGATAACTTTAAAAGGACACTATTGAGAGTCTTAAAGATGACCCCCATAAAAAGAGTAAAAGGATATGCGATTGTGGAAAAAGGTTCCCACTCACTGAAGCATAGGGAAAAAATAATCTACCAGTCCAGCAAAAAGTTCTGGGGTTCGCACAAGTGAGGTAGATTTGCCACTAAAGTTAAAATCTTACCTAACAAGGGTGTCTTGTTGACTCAGCTGGGTGGTTTCGGCGTTGTTAGGTGGCTGTATTGCCCACCCCAAAGTTGTGGTCACGCCACCACAGGGATTGCCATTCCCCTCTCCTCTGCTTCTCTCAGCCTGTAAACGTAGAGCTTCCAGTGTTTCCCTCTGGCATTCAGTTTCACTCAGTCATGGACTCCGCCTCCTCCAGGCATCACGTTGTCAGGGGGCTTCCTCTGCTTACGTTGGTCTCTCTCTGGCTCTCTGCGCTTCGCCTCTCCTTGGCATGCTCTCCTCAGTCTTCTAATCTCAGTTGTATGTGTTCCTAACGAGATGTGTGGATCAGTTTTCTTGTTCATCCAGGTTCATTTTAGTTTGGCCTTTAGCCAAGTCTCTGGGTACTACAATGTCGTTCAGATCTGTTAGGCCCATAAATGCTACTAGGCTGGAGCATCTAGGGAGTTCTTCACAAGAACGGTAGTCCTTGTCCCCAAAGGGGAGTCTCTCCCAGTGAAATCCCACTTTCCCAGTTCTCTATTGAGTGTTGCAGAGCGGGCTCACCTCCCACCCCCTTAGTGAGAAGGGACGAATACCCTAGATTCGTCACAATACATACTCATTACATTAAACACTTGCCTGCTCGCACCCTCACCATGAGCTGCCAAGGAGGACAGGATGGCCCCTGCCAGCCACAACATGGACATGCTGACTGACCGGAGAGGACTCCACTCTTGTTAGTCAGTGTGTCTGCAGCCCTGCTGCCTCTCATTATGTGCTTTGCCTCCTCTGTGTGCCTCCAGTTGCATACTTCACGGCAGGCAGAGGCAGAACTCTTATGACTCTGCCTCTGCCTGCTGTCAACGGATCCTCTGGTGGCACACGGGAGGCTGAGCACATAAGCGTAGATCACTGTCCGCTGCTTCACAAAACATAATTCTCCATTGGCCAAATTCATTAAGGACCTACAATCATCGGTTTAAATGGTGGAAGGCCATTTTAAAGTAATGTTTACAAGTGACAAATTGTGCATTGGTAATTGCATACAGAACATTGACAGTTGCCATGTCAACCAGACACTGTTCCAAAACCACATCTCTGCCTTCAGTACCAATGGTTTCTGCGTTATGGTGGTGCTTTGCACCTCCAAAATGCACCAAAACCAAAAATAGTAATCTGCTTTTTTTCTAGTGCTATTTTTGTAATTGTTTTTCAGGAAGACTAAACTGTGCAGTATGCTGAATAACCAGTTTCTAACGCTTATTGTGAATGTTTTACATTTCTTTCAGTATTAGTAAAACTTACTTCACAACTGAGAATCTTTAGAGCATTGGAAATGAAATAATTATTGCAATTGGTTTCTGTTATTGCTTGCCAATGAGATGGTATACTCTTTACACTTAATCAGCATACATCAAGCCACTCTTGAAAAACACAAGTGGTGACGTAGATGACCTTTCCAACTACAGGCCGATCTCTAACATCCCCAACCCAGCAAAACTTCTAGAAACCTACGTATATAAACTAACCCAAGAACACGTAGAAAAACACCACCTGCTGGACCAAAATCAAATCTTGTCCAGCGAGAGGAACGGAAACGGCACTATTATCCATCTGGGACGACCTCAAAACTAACGCAGACTCAAACACTACCTCAGCCCTTATTCTACTCGACCTCTCTGCAGCATTTGACACAGTTAGCCACGACACCCTGACCAAAAGATTAGAAGACATAGGCATAACAGACACAACACTACCCTGGACCAAATCATTCCTAGCAGACAGAACAGAAACGGTATGGATCAAACCTTTCAAATCCACTCCACGAGTTGACTGTGGAGTGCCACAAGGATCCTCACTATCTCCACTATATTTCAACATCTATCAGACTCCGGTCATCATAATCTTCAAAAAATACAACATTACATGTTACAACTACGCAGATGATACTCAGATCATCTACAGAATCAAAGACATTGATGCCGACCATTCAACCCTAATCGACTGTCTAAAAGAAGTCTTCAACTGGATGGATGCCAACAACCTGAAAATCAACCCAGGAAAGACAGAAATCATGATCGTATCCAAAGACCAAGAGAACGAAACCACCATCCCATGGCCTACGGAAATGGGGAAACACACCAACACCATCGAAGGTAGTAAAAAATCTGGGAGTCCTAATGGACAACACCGTTACCCTGGAACCACAAATAAATGCAACAGTGAAGAAATGCTTTTTTCTCCTCCACACGGGAAGAATAATACTACCTTTCCTCTCCTTCACACACAAAACACTCACTATCGTCCTAATCATGTCAAAAATCGACTATGCAAACAGCCTCAATCTCGGAATGCCAGAATACCTCCTGAAGAAACAGCAACAGATCCAAAATGCAGCGGCAAGACTGCTCCTCAAACTATCCAGAAGAGACCACATCACTCCAGCCCTTAAAACACTACACTGGCTCCCAGTGAAGCAACGCATCACCTGCAAAACAATGTGCATAACGCACAGGGCAATCAGCGGACAACGAGCAGAATTCCTACAAAAGAAAATAACGGTCTACAAACCAGCGAGACCCCTCCGATCAAGCAACGAAATCCGCCTGGAACTCGAACCATACCGAACTATACCTTAAAAAAAAACTTGGAGGCACCTCCTTCTACCACTTAGCCGCAAAAACCTGGAACAACATCCCAAAAGAAATAAGAAACACTGAAGATCACCTAAAATTCAGGAAATCACTAAAAACCTGGCTCTTCAACACCACAGACTAAATCTTGAAACCAAAACTGGAAAAAAGATGACTAAGCCGGAAAGGACACAGACTTCCCCAACCCGAGAGGGCAGCTCCCACGGCACCTGGACGGGGGACACCGGATAGACTGGACTGAGTCAACTATCCCAGACAATCCCACCAACACTTTCGCCCGCCCCTTAGTTACCGCCAGGTACCACAGTAGTGTGGAATTGTCGAGATATTGGCAATCACCACACTACCTGAGAGGTCGACATTTGCAGATGCACTGGCCACAGGAGTATGAAGGGAGGATAAGGGGAGCTATGAGAGAGCATGTTAGAGGTGGGGGCCAGAGGAGTAAGGTACCTTGTATACCAGTCAGACCCAGGTCAGGACGGAGCATTGCCTTGCACGATGGAAAGCCGCATCAGGGGAGACTACGCAAGCCGAGTGCCTCAATTCAGGATAGAGACGCAAACTTACCAACCGTACTAACAATTTCCCTTCCTGCATACACCTCTCAAACCAAACACAACCAAAACCTACAGCACAACAAACCGCACAAACTTCACTACATTGCAACAACAAAACAAAAAACAGTCTTGCACAACAGTACACGACGACTACCGGCCTCAAACACCCCAGGCCCAGCCAACGGACCCACCGGGCTGAGGCCGCCAACAGCACATCACTGCTCTCTTGCACTTTTCCTGCTTCCTCCCATTAACTCAACCTCCCCTCCTCTTTCAGAGCCGCCAGGGGACCACTGATAGTGCGCGGTACAAATGTCCTTTAACATTAATGGGTTAGTAAATGGACTGCATTAACCTTTTTGTTTTTCTTCCAGTACTTGGCGTTGCAAGATTTAAGATTGCTTTCACAGTATTCTCCTTCCCGAAGACAGGAGGTTTTCTGCCTAAGCCAACCAGGTAAGGTGCATTGTATAGTCTTGTATGCTAAATAGATGCGCTTACATAGAAAGTCCATAAGATCTACTTATGTAGAAAGTGTATTTCATTCTGTTAAGATGTTTGTGCATTGAAAATAGATCATGTGCGCGCCTATCCTTACCCCGAGACCTGGCTAAAACCTTGCATTGAACGGAAAAGAAAATGTTATCTCGAACAGCCCTTGGACCTAAAGGGTCTGATGTCACAGCCATTCTATATTACAAAGTTACAGGCTGCTGATGTCATGTGCATGTTCTGTCTCCCTTTGTGTAACGCTATTGCTTCATGCACGAAACGAATGTGTATGCTCTGCATCACCATGTTTACAATGCAGTGTTACTGATTAGATTGACGGTCCATAAGGATATTCATGTCCATTTTCCTGGTATGAGACACGGTTTAGTGTGTTTTTTGCCTGAGACAAGTTCTCTTGTTTCGCCAGAATGTAGTGCTTTTGCTAAATGGCGGTCTATGCTCTGGTTTAGGTGATTTGAGGATTAAAGTTAACCCAGAAACCTGTCAGGATAGATGTTGAACATTGGAAATGCAGACATGCTTTCACTAACTTTTCATAATCATTTGCACATTAATTCAGTGTAAAGTGTTTTGTGAATCACTTGGAAAGGATTGCATGTGAACTTGTGCTTTCTTTGGGTGTCCTTGGATTGATCAGTTGTAACTCGTTTTGTTTGGTGGCAGTGTACCTCTACAAAATAAAATTAAAAAAAAGGTATTTTGAGTTGTAGTTTTCCTGGCTCAAAGGAACACTGTTCCCTTTCTGATTGCTCTCCAAATGGAGTCTAGTGTTTGTAAATCCATTAGCCAGTAAAGTGTACTTTGTTGCCGTTGTGTGATTGGATGTTGACAGGGAATGCATGTGCTGGATCATTTGTGAGTTGCAGTTGGCGAATGGGTTTCAAGGGCCGACATTGGAATGAATGTACAAGGAGTTGAAGGATTTTCCTCTGACCAGGAGTTGCTCCTCCTGACCCAGGGACTACTAAAGTCCAGCCTCATGAATGGCATGCCTGAAAGATGCTTTTCTTGTCAAACTGGGACATGCACCCAAATAATGCACATTTCTTGAAACCATCTTTCTTTTTTGTCTTGTACTATATTGCTGTTGCTTTAGAATCCTGTCTCTTGCCATGTTGCTTTAGACCTCTTAACGTATTACGGTTTTTAAATGCTTTACTTTTTATTTACCTTACGTTTTTCTGTCGGCTCTCCCTTCTTGCTGCAACCTCCTAATTAGTCATTACCTAGCTTTACCATTACTTCATAAGTATGCCCCTGCATCTGTTACTGAATTAACGTCCGTTACTGCCTCTTTACTGACACATTTCTCTCCTATGCCACTTTTTCTGTGATGTAACCTTGCTCCCTTTCTTTCTCTGCTGCTCCCGCAGAATGAGGCGAATACACAGTATGCTAAAAAACGACTTCCCATGAGATGAAAATATATTCGAGTCCATTACATAGAACCATTCATGCCTTACATGTACTCTAGAGGTTTATTTTTGTAACTTGTATGCAAATTCCTAGACACATAGTTCATGTCGGAATACATTGGGGAGCCAAATGTAGATCTTTATAGCTATTGGTGTCAAACTAGCCAGGTTCTTCTAGGCCCTATCCAGGAGCTAAATGTCTACCAGCAATTTCTAACCTTGTGCAGTGGTTCCCGGGGGATGACTTGGGTTCTCTTGGTACCCGCATCTTCTGTGTTTACCTGAGAGAATGCCTGTAAAAGCTTCTATGGTGGCCAACACTGACTTGATTGCTGCTAACACTTTGAATGGTCTGATTGGAGGTTCGGGGTCTCCTACCTTAACATCGTTTTCAGAATCTAAGATGACGCACTGCAGCAGAATGTTGTCACCTGCTGGGATTTCATCCAATATTTATATAGCAGTTTTTCCTGTGTATTTTTCCTTAAATATGTATATTTAAATTTAGTTCTTCATCTGAGAGACATAAAACATTAAAAATGTATCCGGAAACCACACCTAGTGTTTCAGTTACTATGCAGTACATAAGGAGGGAGTAAACAATGACATTAAGTGCTGCATATGAGAACAAACCTCTGAAGTGTCAGTGCTTCTATGCGAAGAAGTTGCAAATCGCAAAACTACATAGACCCAATGCAACCTACTATCCATGGGCACAAGTTATGGTTAGAAACAGTTTAATCACAGGACAAATAACATTGATTTAAATAGCCCTTTATTAGGTTGTACATTTCTTAAACAATAGGTGGCCTAATAAGACTGATCCCAAAGCACCAGTTTGTATTTTTTTTTTATTATTTTGTCGCTGTGGGAAAAACCACTCTAGGAGAGCAACCCAATTACAACAGAACAGTTTTTAGTAGCTGCTTGCGGAAGATGGATAGAGCATGAATGCTCCTGATATGCAAAGGGAAGAGCATTCCACAGAGTGGGGTGCCATTACAGAAAAGGATCTGCCTCCTGCACGAGAGCGCCGAAAGCGGGGGACAGTCAACAGAAACTGATGAGCCGAGCGTAGAATTCTCTTGGGCTGGTAAAGAGACTGCTTCAACTGTAGAAACTTGGCGCCCATGGAGTGGATAGCATGATGGACTGTGCATAAGACCTTGACCTTTACCCGGGTTCTGTTGGACAGCCAGTGAAAATGCTGAAGGGCCTGGGAATGGGATAGTCCAGGGGCACTAAGAGCCATCCTAGCTGCTGCATTCTGGAGGGTCTGGATTCGTTGAAGCAGTGCTTCTGGCTGACCAAAATGGATCCCATTTTCAATAATATAGCACCCATAATGGAGGCAGTAACAAATTTACTCCTGGCCTCATTGGGAAGAAACAGAAGCACCTTCTTCAGAACCCTAAGTTTCACAAAGCCACTGAGATTTGCGCCTCTCTAGAGCCCGAGGTTATAATCATAATACAGTGGAGTAATGTCACCACTGTGTTTTGCACTCCAAGTTATCTCATTATAATATAATTGTTTTTTTTATAACAAGCTTAATACCGGAGAGGTTTCGAAGCATGGACCCGGGATTCCAACCTGAGTTGCTCTGCGTCTTCTTGCTTCCAAGAAGAGCGCTTTACTACTGAGCTGTACACTACCCATGCAATCATCGGGTAGTCCAGGGGGCAGAGAGCCTGTTGGAGTAGTCTAGTCTGGATAGAACAAGTGAAATTGCGGCCATGGTTCTGTGGGTAAATGTTAGGTAAGGCGAGATGTGATGTAGAGCCTGGAGTTGGTGGGGTCCGTTGTGGTTCAAAGATTTCTATTGCAAAGGATTTTACTGGGAGTTGAGATGGATTTCCAAAGTCCACTCTGGTGAGAGGATTTTGAGAGGCCACCCTATTATGGTGAACAGTGAAGACACAGAGGTTAACTTGGCCAAACAAGGTAAGGTAGCTGAGCGGTCAAAGCTTATTCTCAAGAAGGGTGAAATATTAATAATAATTTAGCATTTATATCGCGCTATGAACCCTCGAGTATCTGAGCGCTGCTTATTACCCACGGGGTGTGGTGCTCATTTATCGACATCGGCAGGATGAAAGGCTGAATTTGACCCTGCCGGGATTCGAACCTGCATCAGCAGGCTCTGCACAGACGCCAAAGCAAGCGCTCTACTCGCTGTGCTATCCGACCGGCTATCGAAAGTGGTCTAGGACTCCAATGAGTCCCCACAGAGCAACACCCGTAATTCGTGTTCGACAAGTATACAAAATACAATTACTTGTCAGGCCTTTAGTTTACAAACTAAGATGAAAATCACAGCTAATTATCATTACACAAAACATTTAAAAACCCATTTATACATCGTCTCTTAGGCGAGGGAGAGAGAATTACAGATGAAGCAATTACCAGTGCAACACGGGACAGTAGTCTGATGCATAGAATAGACAAAACTGATCTGTCTTTCAGTCACTTTTGGCTTAAACCCGATCCCCAAATCTCAACACTAGTATTTAAACATATAAAAAAATGTCAAAGCCAAGATATAAATGTAAAACAATTCAAAAGGAGGGCAAGCCAAGCCCTCCTTTATCTCACAATTAACACTCCACTCCCACAACTGCCATACTCTTTAGTCGCTCAAAACTCCTTCCTTTACTCAGCACATATTGTAATCCAATCTATTAATATTGACATTGTTGCATGTAGACGCCAGTGACCACTAGAGGGCAGTCAAGCTACATGAACGTCGCCAGCAGAGGCGAGATTTTGAATAAACGAAATAAGTATCTGAACAGGAAAAGAGAAGTCTTTCTGTGCCTAAATAGATTGGTGTGGCCGAACAAGGGACTGGATACCGGCAGAACTCTTAAGCATCAACACAAGACAGCTTCCCTAATTCTTACCAACGTTAGCCCAAAGATGGCTTGGGGCCTTGTTCCCTAAAGTCACCAATTCCAAAACATACTTCAGTTAAGTTCTTATAGAAATAACAGTGCCAGTGGTTAAGAGAGTTCTCAGTTAGATAAAATTAAACGTTCAGGTGATTACTTAATTCAACAAATTAGGATAGGCATTGGGAAGAGTCCTAAACCTATATTCATCACCAATGGTTGGGTCAGAGTGAGGTAGGGTCAGGAATGCATGCCCTAGGTACCGTATGGGGGTGGTTAGGAGGGGGGAGAAAGCAACCGGTATGTAGACTGACCCCGCCCGCTCTCGGTTGGGAATTCTCAGCGATATCACTGTTGGAGTTTCCATACTTCATTCCTGGCTTTTTCTTCTCTTTTGATTACTACTGAGAGCCTTTTAGAGGTCTAGTCCATTTTTAGCTGAACACCCAAAGACAAGTGAAGACTTCCGTGGGAGAGACTGCCATGGGACATCTCGGGGACATGAAGACCAGATCCAATGAAGGTCCCATGGTCAGGCGGCAGCAGCCGATCATACTGCGGCAAACACATCAAGCAGTCCACAGCACAGCTTTCCTTGGAGTCAGGTGGCTAAAAATTAATAGTTGAGGAGTTAGCTGGTCAGGCCACTGGTTGGTCCAGAGACATTTCCGACGGCTGTACAAGCATTGATCTTCATGCAGGGGCTGGGACAGGTTGTGTCCAGAGGTCGACGTACCAACAAAGGCCTTCGTGAGATAGACGGAGAAGCAAGGCTTCACTGGGACAACACTGGACTCGATGCTGGTTAAATGCAGGAGCCGTCTTCAGGTCGTCCGGTTTCATTAAAGTCTTGGTTCTAACGATCTGATGAACGAGCTCTTTTTATTCAGGAATCGGGCTGGGAGCAAGCCCACCAATGGTAACGATATGCATCATTCAAACAGCCAGTGGCTTTCAATAATGGGTAGCCAGTGGTCAACACATCGGCCAATCAACAGACTTTCTGGCACCATAGGTGTGGATTGGAGCTACAGTTCTATCCCCTTTTTGTGGCGCTCCCACACAACACCCCTTAGCCTGCGAAAGCCACAGCTTTCCCTGGGAAAGGGTTTTCCATATAAGTCATTTCCTGAACTGAGGGGGAAGGAAGAAGGATAAAGATCAAGTGAAAAAACTCATAGCACAGCCATTTTATGGTGCAAGACACCTTTTTAGTAGCCATTCGCTGTAAAGGGAACAGTGTACGGGTAAAATCACACAAACGCTAAAC
Organism: Ambystoma mexicanum; assembly: GCF_040938575.1. Classification (NCBI taxonomy): domain Eukaryota; kingdom Metazoa; phylum Chordata; class Amphibia; order Caudata; family Ambystomatidae; genus Ambystoma; species Ambystoma mexicanum. The sequence goes on from NC_090922.1 coordinate 1,306,160,988, forward strand.
ATATTCATTCATTTTGACATTTTGTATAGCTCCTTTCACCATAATTATGGTCCCAACGAGCTGTTGGTTGAAGGACCAGAGTCCAAAATTTGGGAGCATTGGGAGGTGCTGTTATACATTTGTGCATTGTGGGTGTGGGTGGCTAAGACCCTGCTAGTCGCCCATGTCTGAATGGCATGTAAATGGGTGCAGTGGAGGTACATGATATGAACTAAAGTGGGTGGATTGTGTTTAAGGCGATGGTGTTATGTGGGAAGCTACAGTTTAGATTTTTGTTAAAGATAGCTTCATTCTTATGGCAGAGGTGTTGTGCAATTGTGTGTGGAAATATGCCTGTGCCTTCCGTTAAGTTGCAAAGGTGCAGTATGCGAGAGGGGAAAATGGGTTAGCTGTACAAACATGTCTACATCCTGGATTCCATCTATGTAGAGGGGCAGTGCTACGTTTCACAGAGGAACTTGGAGTGATAGATGGCCGTCCCTAGTTCATCCTAGTACGAACAAGTACCCCAGCATGTGCTTTAGATTTACATACAGTGCCGACTACAAGGGAGGGATCCGATGTGCCCGATTGCCGTACAGATGATCAGAGTGCTTTTTCTTGGGTGCATTCTAAGTGTGATGCATTGCCCAGCCTTCAAGCCCATATGGATGGAGCACCCGGCCCATTGACAGGAATTCTCATCATGAGCAAGTTACTGGAATAACTTCTTGAGTCCCCTGTAAGGGTTGGTGGCGCCCAGGCAGGGTTAGATGTGGCAGAGGACAGAAGATGGAGAGATGAGGGCCCCCTGAGATGAAGCAGGAGGGGTGACTGCTGCCTGAAGCTTGTGTGCGAGTGGAGGAAAGTTAGCGTGGGGCCATTAGGGACATGGGAAGGACAGCCAGGTTTTGAGGGTTTTAAAGGCCAAGTGGTCCTCTATGAGACAGAGTGCGATGGGGAGGGAGTTCCAGAAGGTGGGTGCGAGAACTGAGACTGGCACCTCCTTGTCTGTAGAACCTGAAAATGGGTGCGGGGGGGGACTACTAGGTATGCAGTTCCTAATCTCAGGATTTTCGTGGGGCGGTAGATTTGTGAAATTGTTTTGGAGGAATTCCGGGTGTTTCGTGTGGATGGTACGCTGGGTAATGCACATGGCTTTGAAAGAAGCCCGTCAGCTGAGGGGCAGCCAGTAAAGTGTCTTGAGTGTGAGGGAGATGTTCTCTGGGGGAAAGTGCGAGGAGGAGCCTTGCTGTGGAATTTTTAATCAGTTGGAGATTTGGTATGTAGGCACGCCTAGGTCGAGGGAGTGAAGTAGTGGCGCGAGAGGATGATGGCCATGATTGCGGAAATTCTCTGGGGTGCAGGAGATATAATGAAAGATCTGCATGAGGATGCGCAGGTGGAAGGCGCACGATCTGGTGGCTACATTGATGTGATGGAGAGGGTCAGGTTCGAGCTAAGGGTGCATCCTAGGTTTTTGACTGAGGGGGGTGCAGTGGGCACAGGTCCCAATAACTGCCAAGGGATAGGTTGGGGAAGGAGAGCTGTTTTGTCGCATATTAGGATTTCCTTTTTTCAGGGTGTTGAGGAGCAGGTGGTGGTTGTCGTCCAGAGGTCAATGTCAGGCAGGATGCCAGGTCTGGGTGGGGTGTGGAGGGGGATTTGGGAATCTTGAGGATGATCTGAGTGTCAGCAGCATAGTTGTAACGGGTGATATTGTGGGAGCGGATGAGCGAGGGGATTGGTGATGGGTAAATGTTGAAGAGCAGGGGGAGAGGAAGGCTCACTGAGGGACTCCGTGAGGGGGTAGAGGAGAAAGGGTGATGGAGACCATTTGGGAACGGTTGGGGAGGAAGGAGGAGATCCATCTGAGGGCAGTCCCTGATGGCTAGGTCAAAGAGTCTCTCCGTGAGGATGGAATGGTTGATCGTGTCGAAGGCTGCTGAGAGGTCAAGGATGAGACCAGCTCACCCCTCAGTCTGCTGTTCTTTTCATGTCGTCCCAGATGGAGACAATGGAGTATTTGGTTCCATGGAGGGGGCCTGAAACCGGAATGGGCAGGTTCAAAAAGGCTGTGGGATTTGGCAAAGAGACTGAGCTGGGTGTATGCTGTGCGATCCAGTAATTTGGCTATGAAGCCATTGTTGGAAATGGGGGCTTTAATTGGAGGGAAGGGAGGGGGGGGTCTAGAGGGCTTTTTTAGTAGTGATTTGACGCGAGAGGTTTTGTGAGCTGTTGGGAAGATCCCAGTTGTTAGAGAGTGGTTAATTATAGATCTAGCAAGGGTGCCTGCACAGGTGGTAGAGAGAATGATTTTGAGAAGGGCAGGGGTCTCCCAGGGTCCCGATTGGTGGCTAATGGAGAGAAGCCTTGAGAAGTCAGGTTGGGAGATTGTAGAGAAGGAACTGAAGAGGGTGCGTGTCAGGGGCAGGTGGGAGGGGGGGCGGTTGGTGGTGGGATGGGGTAGGTTGGTGGTGGGATGGGGTAACGTGTTTGTTTACGGTGGATGGCGAGGTTCCTTTATATGTTGAAGTAATGGTAAGAAAGGGTGTTGCGCAGTGCTTTGGGGGGGGCGCGGGGGAAAGGGGACGACGAGGAAGAGCAGGGGGTGGTCTTGAATGTAGAGATAATCTTGTGGAGTTCTTTGCATGGGTTGTTTGCATTGACGATGCAGGAGGTGTAGAAGGCATGTCTAGCAAGAGTGGCTTTGTTTTGGGTGGAAGTGTTGGTCCCCTAAAGGAGTGCCAGGCGATGGTTGAGGGTTTTGAAGGATTTGAGGCAAGGGCTGAACCACCTGGGGCAAGGACCTGTGCAGTGGGAAAGGGGTCACCAGCTTTTCTTGGGCACATACTAAAAGTAATCAAAAGCCATTATATAAAAATATTTCTGATGCTTGTGAATCTGCTTAGAATCACATGCTGTGCATATAGTCCAACATCTGGTGGTAATGACATAGTATTGCATCTTTCTTTCGAAGATTGAAAGCGGACGCCGACATGGGCGTGACTGTAACACTATCCTTAACGTGACATGTTGTGTACCCAAAATTCCTTATGCATTGAGGTCCCTCAGACTAGTTGGTCGCCGTATGCAGAGCTTGCAAGAGTTGATATTGCTCCATATTGTTTTTGTCCCACGACCTATGGTCGTCTAGTCTAGACTACATCTTTTCAATGACGGCTGTGTGGACTTCCTGCCGCCGAAGAAATCTGCTCAGCGACTGGTGTACTGATCGACGTCTGTCGCCCGCGTGACCATGGCCCTCCGGCCAGGCCCTTACAGTATTCTTTTTCAAGAATGCATTTCCTTTTCCCTTCTTTCCCTATTTGGTCTGATTAACATCTCCCTCTGCTATGGAGAGGACACCCTTTATATTGGTCTGTCGTGTAACGAACAGCAAATTCCCTTGGAAGGACACCCATCGCTGTTGCAATAGGTGTCTACCTCAATTGTGACGAGCGTTCTTGTAAGTCCTGCAAGCTCTTTCGTCCCCAGACGTTAAACAGGTGTACAAAATGGTGGGCGGCCTACGCAATCCGAGAGTCCATCCCCCATTGGCACCGTCACTTTGGATGACGAGGGTTCCAGTGGCAGCCATGACTCCGAACAGGATGCCATTGACCTTTCAGCAGAACCCTCAGGTTCCCAAATGCCCGTCCCCAGACCCGACGGACAGTCCACTTGCTCTGTTATGGGGAGTTCACACTCCGGTGACAAGGGCACACACGCACCATCTAAGCAACACAACCCCTAAGGCCTCCTCTATGGACAGGTTGAAGCACATAATGCCAACAGGCCCGCCGAAAACTTTTACCGTTTCTACCGAACCTTGTGGTCTGGCGCCCTCCGCACAAGTCTTCTTGGCATGCGACGAGGCCTTCTCAGAGCATTCCCCCCACAAAACACACGGTTGCCGACACGCCGTCCAAGGGCACGCAAGCACCGAAGGCTTAGGTGGAGTTGGCAACCACGCTGGCAGGCACGTCGTAACCTAGCATTAAGCTGCCGAAAATACGCAAGAGTCTCACAGCTTTTTTGGCATCGGAAGAACAGGGCCCACCCCGTCTTGTCGAGAGGAGTATTCTGAAGTCCCCCAACCTCTGTCTTTATCAGGAAAAACCACCCCCTTCAGACCAGCCTTTTCCACCTCCAAACCCTTCGGCAGAGATTTGGGAGTTCTATGGACAGGATGGCCCAATGTATAGATTTCGCAGATAAATATTCTCAGATAAATATATCACTCCCAAGAGACCTAGGGAAGAGGACTCCTGCCCCATTCCACAAAGTGCAGAATTCTGACAACCGCCATTCTGTCTTGACTGTAGATATGTTTTTCTCAATGGGTACCTTACTGTCCAGGTTTTCTTAGGTGTCGGTACTTCAATAGGTGCTGTTACTCTGATGGGCACTGGGCAAAGCCCAGCTGCTGCTATTTGTTCATGATACGTCCTCTTCATCATGTTTCTTTGGCCTGTGTGCATACTCTAAGTTCCTTGTACCGCCTACATTCCTTTGTCCCTCCTAAAATGAGCCTAGCTGCCCAGCCATTGCTACCAACATACTTGTGTGGTACAAGCCTATACTAAGAGTTGGAGTACTGTGTTCCAAGTTTGAGTTTGCGAAGTCGTACCTGTTGGTGGATTTAGCAAAACTCCCTAGCACCCAGCATTACTGTTGGGACTCCAAAAAAAAGAGGATCAAGAAGAGGGTTGAAATACCAGAAAGAACCCTGTTCTTTAGCTCTTACTCCTGTGGGAGCGTAGACAGGCGCTCTGTGGTATTTCTGAAGGCCCTACAGCAGCCTCGCTTGTTAATGGACTTTTGCTCTTCACCCATACCTTTCCTGCAAACCTTGCAAGTAGCAACCTGATTTTTCTTAATCATTTATGCCCCACATGTATGTTTCATTCAATGTGTCGGTGCTCTTGTCTGGCACCCATCCTGGCATGGTTTGCAGTTAATGTTAATAAGCATTCAGCAATTCATAAATGAAACCACTACATTGTAAGTTTTCATTTGTGCTAGGAGGACATCCTCACAATTGGACAGCAATATCGAGAGAGTGCATCAGCCTGTTAACCAGTTTGACTTCTAAATTGGTTGCTCACCAAGAAGCGGCAGCCACGAATGGAAGAGTAAAAATACCATCCGCCACAGGGGAGCTCAAGACATCTTCCAGCAGTTCAGGTATTGCATGGATAATTTCAGATTTTTAACTATCTATTTAAATAGTAACACCATTGTTGTAATCTGTAATTACGATTCAACCTTTGAAGCGTCCTTGGAATGTGTTTAATATGTATACATGTCCCACAAAAGAGGTCCTGTTTTGAAACAAGTCTAGTATATTTACACATACTAATGTGTTTACACTGGTAGAACCTTTTAGTAACAGGTTCTTTGGCTTTCAGAGGGCAGGACTCAGTGAAGTAGCGGTGCAAGAATGTGTTGACCAACCAAGCTAAATTTTTAAAAAAATAAAAAGGTGTCTGGTGTAAAATGTCGCAATGTTTCCAATGTGTATTGCTATATTTCTGTAGTTAAATCAATGTTCTATCACTTAGTTTTACTGAACATCTCTATTTTGTGAAATTGAGCATGGTTTATTCTCTGTACCCCTTTTTCAGGGTCTTCTTTTACAAACGAAATGCCTTCTCACATGCAGAGGGATCCGAATACTCCAATGGGACGAGCAATTAAATTAAACCCTGATTTGAATAAGACTTCCATGTATGACCTCGGGAGCCCTTTTGGTTCTCCTGCAGTGATCCGCTTGGGTGGATTGCTGGATCAGAACTCTCCATGGCATGGATCAATCCAGAGTCCTCACATAATGAGGAGAGGAGCGAAACTATGGTCGGCTGATTCTGGTGAGTTCTGTTTGCCTCTCATTTGACTCATACAATGGAAATTGTGTTCTTTGTTTTTTCTTTTCCTCACTTTTTTTGCTTTTTCATCAAGGCAACAAAATTAAAATCTAAATTCTCTCATTTCATTTCTGCTGAGACTGTTAAAGCAGTTTTGTAACACCCTTTGTTGAGGATGCTACAACTAACCAACCATAGGTGGGGTGGAGGGGGGGGATTAAACACCTAACAAGAGGGGCCACACCTCTTAAACACAGGTAACTGGGTCATGGCGACAAATCTTAACGATCAGGTAGGGGTAATAGGTCGACACAGAGGTATCATTAGTGTACATAATAAATATAGGGAATGTACACTACAATGAAACTGAAATATATATTTTCATAAAGTCCCATATATAAAACTACCATTTGAAATAAGTATTTCAGTCATACTACATGGCATTAAAAAGATACCAAGTATCTTTATAAACAATAATGCCTATACCGGGACTCTCCTAACCCCAATCTCTGTGTGTCCTTTGCCAAGGGCAAGCACCGGATATAAAAGAACCGGGGATGGGGTGAATCCGGATTCCATACAACCTAGGTAAGTATCTAGTAGCCTTCCCAACTTAGTGCAGTGACCTAAAGACACATCCAAATCTCAGTACGTGTGGAAGGCCCTAGACCTGGTGTCCAGCACCTAACGCATATGGCAGGGTGTGGAAATGAAAAGGGATATACAATTTTATCCTGAGGAACTATAAATGTACCATCCATAAGGCCTAAACACAATTCACCAATACATTTTGACCTTGTAGGGCCTTAACAATATATTAAAGTTACAAAGAGGATGAAACCATACTGAACCTTGCCAAAACCTTCCCTCAATTGATGCACATTTAAATACTGTTACCTTCCCTATACATTTCATGGCAAAGTATACTCATTGTTAGCAGTTGCAGTTAGCCTTTCAAGTACCTTCACCATTGCAGAAATGAGGGATGATTTTAAAAATTGTTAGAATTTCAGAGTTAACTACAGAAATGTTGAATCCTTGTCCAGGGCTCACTGAACCCAAAGGGCAATCTGGCAAAAATGTCCAGGGGCCGGTAAGTACCCCAGAGTCACTTTAAGGAGAGTTGGTGTCATTTCAAAGTTCCAGAGGATGGAGTGGCAAGTGTTAAAGGCCCATCCTCATTACTGGAGGCAAGTACATGTTTTACCCAACAGGTGCAGAGGCTGCAATGATCATCACCAGGGGAGGCCACAGGGGATGGACCCCTGAGGAGGTTTCAGATCAGGAGCCCCCCAATGCAAGTGTGGGGAAAGGTGTTTAGGATTTGCTGATTTTTCTTTTTGCAACTTACCTCCCGTAGCCTTCTATGGGAAACCTTTGCTTTTTGACCTCTGACTTTTTGGATGTAAATAAAGCCTTTTGCTATCTCTTGTCTTTTGGCGTGTTTTTATGGGTAAAAATGATCAGTCCATGGGACTATCTGTAATGAAAGACGGTTTCTTAGTGAAATTCTTGTATTGTTACAATTGCACACATCACCCAAACGTTAAGTGCAGTTAGGGTACTTTGAAGCCTCCTAACATTTTATTTTGTGACATTTTGGTTACATTTACAATGTGTCTAAGATGGGATTATTGCAGTGGATATTTTTCTACTGTGTTTTTACTGGCAGATTCAGAATCCCCTAAAGTGGTTGTTGAAGAAAGGGGGAAGAGCTTGCTTACCTATTCCTAAACCCCCCTCCTGCCATAGAATTGTATGTGTTTAAAGTCCTAACCCTGTTGCTCCCTTGCTTGACAAGATCAGTGGTGGTCTGGTCCAGAATCCCTCCACTTCCCCTAGTGCGGTGGTACTGGGAGAGAAACATGTAAGAGCGTCCACAATTTTGGTAAAAAAAGGTAACTAAAGTTCAACTAACTCCATCCCAGTCACTAGGATAGTTCTAGGAAAAGGGACCTTGACCTGGCTTCCACCGACCAAAGTCGGGAAAGAGTGATTTAGGTATGGGACATATGCCCATGTAATCCTTTGCAGAATAGGAGGGTGGATCAGAAACTGGTATGTAACTTACCACCCCCAATTTAGATTTCTCCAGAGACCACTGCTGTGGTTCCGGATTCCTCTCTGGTCACTGTTCTGTGCTAAGGACCGGGGTTTACGGGTAGGTGTCTTGTCACACAAGTTGAAGATCCTCCAAGTTCCAAGGATGGGGAGGCACTTGGATCAACAACGCTGCATTGAGGTTGCCCAGTAGAGATCTGCTGTTGGGACAGATTTTCTAAAGCCCACCCTAAGGGACTTAATAAAAATATACCTTGGCAATACAGACACATCAACTCTTTATACAGGCCTGTAACACCTAGTATGTTGGTTGCAATGACAGAGTAGCCAGGCTTATCTTAGGAGAGAGAGATGGCTGTAGGAAGGTATACATATACACTGATGTATTGTAAATTCATGGTTTATTTTATGTATACATAGGCAAAGCAAATTCTTTAGAAAGGTAAGTACGTTTTATAAGTCATAAACTCAATATAAAAACCAACACAATACTTATGATAAGTAAACCAAAGTATAAAACACATTTAGAATGACAGCATGTAATTCAAGGTAAGCCGACCCTATTGGTAGTAAACCTTTACACTTCTGTTTCAAGCAATAGTAGTTATTCTACTAACATTGCAAGTAAGTACATAACAATACTAAGTAACTTCTTCGATTTCAGGTCCTTTGTGTGTTTTGCCTTTGGGATGTAAATGAATGGGAACTTGTATAAAAAGTGAGGTTTTTGGGACCAAGAGCAGTCGACCACTGGAGGACAACGTCCAGAGCAGAAGACAAGCGAAGACGCCAGCAGCAGCCTCCTCGACCGCAAAAGTACCCGGTGAAGCCCTGCAGCTGTGCTGACCCTGTTTTTGAATCACTCTGGAAGACCTGTAAAGGACGACTTCCTCCCTCAGGTTGGTGGGACCAACTATCCTCAAGGCAAACTCTTTGGTGCAACCCCCAACTTGCTGCGACTTTCCAATGCTGCAGAATCCCAATACTGGAGTAACTGAACCACCTGTGAGTGCATTGTCTTCCGAAGTGCGAATCCAACCAATTCTTTGTGGGCATCTAGAGGACCCTACCTACAGAAGCAGGAAATCCGCGTCCAGAGTCCCCTCACCACAGTCCAGGACTGACAGTTCAAGGAACATACAACCAGAACTATTCGTTCTTCTCTGGCACTGAGAAAAAGGTGCCAAAACCACAAAGTGCTGCTGAATCGATGGAAATCATTGTTGCCGAGTCCACCTATCGAGTGCTGCCGCAGGAACCCACCAGACGTCCTCCTTTCGTCACCATGACCAAGGACCAGGAACAAGGGTCAGCTGCATTGCATCCACCTGGAACTACTTCAGTTCAAAGGTACTGTGGGGCTTAGGGTAGATTATCCTTTTGCCATTTGGGGTGCATCCTACCTTGGGGAGTGCTATTTAACCCTACTGAGTTGACCTCAACTCACTTGCACAGCCTTTCAGCTTGTGCGTCTTGAAGGACACTCCTCTAGAGTTGATGTGATTTTCTTTTTGAACACTGACTTTTTAAGAACATTTTTCTAAGAGGAGCATCACCACTTTGATTTTTCCCATTGTTAGGCAAGATTGTGTGCAGTACCCTTTTGGGATACTACAACAACCTTGTCCTCCTGGCAATAGTTAACCCAACCTTTGTTATAGGCCTGTACTACACAGGTTGGTAGTGTGGCTGAGCAGCCAGGCTTATCTCAAGAGTGTTCAATTTGAGCAGTAGGGTTTTACACAGACTCACATTGACAAGTACCCAAATAAGCACACTCTGTTTCTTGATTAAACAGTTATTAATTTATTTAACAGTCAGCTGAATAAGCCTTCTTCAGAAGAGGCAATATATAAGTAACGCACAAATACACTCCAAAATACCCTTAGTTTCTCTAAATCAGCAAGTACCCATTTGGGATAGCACACGGACACTTCCTACACCCTCGGGTGACTTAAAAAACTAGGACACTGTGGACATTAATAGATGACTGGTATATTTAGAGCAATACTGGGGCTTGGTGTCAACGAAAAGGGTTTTAGGAATCAAACAAAGGTCACACAAATATTCTGAAGCAAGTAAGTACTTTTGATCCCTGCAATGCAAAGTAAATTAACCCTTTCCTGAAGGAACGGTAAAGCACAATGTCAGAGGTAAAAAGTCTTTCATGGAGCCAGGACAGCCAATGTTGAGCCGAAGCACTTCTTGAAGGTAAGTAAAAGTCTTGCACAATGCTTTAGAAGTCTTTGTAGAAAAAGTGAAATCAATTTGGGGCCACAAGCTGGGAGGCTTGTGAGGGGTAAAGCTGCAAGCGACTCTACAAAAAGCAACCAAGACCAGTCTCAACTGAGAACAAGTATGGCTACACAACAAGAGTTAAGTTCTTAGTTTTACAGTACCTTTTTGGTTAGAAGAAATGGTTCCAGCTGACTTCTGTTTTTGTTCCTGGGCCTCAGTCATGGGGACAAGAGGGAGAACGTCTGGGGACTCCTGCACTACATATTGAAGGTCGGCAGCAACGGTTTCAGCTCCTCGTGTCTCATGCAAATAGCACCAGTGCGGTTCTCGGATACCACTTCGGACTTTCCTTGCATCTGGGGTCCAGCACTCTGTTGTGGCCCACACTTGGTCAGTCCTGCTTCCTGGGAGTCTGGATGATCTTCCTGGAGCTCGGGGACTGACTTGCAAACGATGTACTCCATCTAGAGTTCCTCTCCCTGGCACTTCGGTTCCAGCAGCAGTGGAAGTACAGCCAGCTTCGAGAGGATGTCCAGACAAGTTCACTTTGGGGTTGATTGGTCCCACCAACCCAAGGGGAGAAGTCGTCCTTGCAGGGCTTCTCTAGTCAAGGCGAATTCAGAGCTTCAGCACAGCAGCAGGGCTTCACCGGGCAAACCAACGGTCCAGGAGTTGCAGCAGGCGTCTTCCAAGTTCTTCTTCCGATTCCTTCGTCCAGTGGTCGACTCTGCCCTCCAGCAAAAAGCTTCTCCTTTTATGCAGGTTTCTCACCTTCATTCCAGCCTAGCTGTCAATCACACAGCAGGGTGGCTGTCCTCCGGGGACAGCCCGCCGGCCAATCACCTTTGGATGCATTCCTGTAACCAAGGGGATGAAGCACAGGGATTTTTGGGCACTTCCCTCGCTGCCTGCCCCTGCTAGACATACTGGAGCCAGAGGCGGGCTTCAGTCGTGAATCCCGCCAAGGACAAAACGAACAGAGGGACTAAACCTGGTTTGGCGCGTAGAGTAAATCTCAAGAAGGACCTTTACAGCAAGAAATGGTGGAAAAAATACCGGGGCCATTTTGAAAAAATTAGCACCCATGCGTGCCTTACTGCAGCTGTGAACGCAGCCCTTAGTAAAGACACAACGGTAGTAAAAAGTAACCGCTGCCACCAGCCATTAATTGTAGAAAGGGTAACATCAAAATGTTACATGAGAAACTAGACAAAGGGGATACGAAGTAACCCCTCCAGTACCCTATTGTAAGATAGTGTGTGCTGGATCTAGAAAATTCCAAATGTAAGTAGTCAATTTCACTTCACTGCTCTTGGAAACAGTAGTTATCCAAGAGAAGGTATTTAAACCTTTGGGAAATCTGAAAGACTTCCCTGTGACACTGCACTGAAGGTGCTGTGTGTCACAATGTAAAAAGATGCCTATGGAGTTTGCCAGACTTCAAAACCAAAAGAAACAGAGTCCAAATTAAACTAAAATGCATGAGTGGGAAAAAGGTTTCACTCTCTTCAGGTTTTGAAATGAAAAGTCTCTAAGGTAGCAGGGAATTACCACATTTCAGTGAATTATCCCGAACACCCATTGACTTTGGCTGTCCTGGCTCCTTAAAGGCCTCCTTCTGAACCTATTGGCGTTGGCAGTGCATGTTCCCTTGCAGATTTTAAATATTGAACACTTTAATGCGGGGGTAATAGACTGCTTGTATCCCTCTGGGAGAATCTAACTGTTTTTATAGATTATCAGTCTGTTCTGATATAACCCCAACCTTTCCCTCCTTAACTCAATACTACAAAGGTGATACAAAATGAGTGTTATGCTGACCTCAACTGACGTCACATGTTGGTGCTGGAACATGTGTAACATTTGAATGAATTACTCACCTGCTTCATGGTTCACCTTTTGAATTGAATCCTAACTTGGGATTAATGTTACAACTACTGCCTTTTAAAGAATGCTTTAAATATCATTTTGTATAAATGAAAAATGTATTCTATAACTTTTTGTGTAAGTGTTTAATTGGACACTTGTATTTACTGATACTCCGACGTCCTGTCCCCTTTCCTCCATATTGCATGGGCGTCCCTCTCTAGGGACGGGTGACAGAACCTTTTTCATCAGAAAATACCTTCTCACCCCCACCCCCTTTAAATTTAGAGGCGCGTGGCTCTGGGATCATGCTCTTCCCTGAATCCACCCACCAGTGCCAGTCCCCTTTTCCACATTGATGGGAACGGATCGCTTTCACCAGCGCTCCTGGGTTTGGCTTTGGGCTTGTAATTCCAGTGCGCTCTTCCCCCAGATACTGTCTTTTGTCTTCTGTTTTTTGGTCTTCATCAGGAACTCTGTCCTCTGGCGCCACTTTTCTCCCTGGCGCATGTCGACGCCAGGCTTCAGCAGGTGTCCAGCCTGCGAAGGGCTCCTCCCTACTTCCGACTCCCACTCTCTTTGCCACCACTGCCTCGGCCCCGATCACGGCTGGGAGGTTTGTATTGTGTGTGACGCGGTGTAAACCTTGCGCTCTGAGGAGCAGGTTAGCTCAGTGGAGGGAGCTCCTGAGGACTTTAAGAACTTCATCAGACACAAGTCAAGGCACAAGGTAGGTCTGCTTTTTTCCATCGCACCCCCCAAGGGCGACTCCTTCCCAAGGAAACGCCTGAGCAGAAGGGAACAGCCAGGTTCTCGCATCACCACAGATACCGAGGCTGATTCAGCTACCGGCCGCTAGATTCTTCCGGAGACTGCTATGGGAAAGCAAGGTTCTTTTACCAGTTGTCCACCCGAGGGGCTATGCCCTAGTACTGGACATATGTCTGAGGGGGCATCTGTACGCAGCACTACCGGCGACACAGCGGAGGGCAATACACCTACCAGGCCTCGTCCAGATGTGCAGGGTAGGCCTCAAGCTCCACCGCCAAGTGTCCTGGAGGAGGCAGGGCCCAGAGAGGCAAGCACCACGATGCTGGCACGTGGCATGCAGCCCGACAAAATAGCCGCTGTGCCAAACAAAATGGCTGCTCGTCTGATGCCGCCCTCCTGGTGCAGAGCAGGTGGGAAAACTAGTTTCAAGGTGGGACTGGTCTTCACCAGATACGTGGCCTACAGATTATCCTTCAGCGTCGCAGGGCAGATTTACCCCGCAACCAGCAAGGCAGAGTATGCACAGGCCCCAGCAGCCACCCGCTACTCCGTCAATACCACCTACCACCCCACCAGCCTGTGAGGACTGATTTTTTGAAAAGTTCCTCACTCTCATGAGGTCTCCTTAGATGGGGGCCATCCTTCGGTATGTGATCAGGGACATGCTCCCTCCGGTCCCACTGTCATTCCTTCTATGGTTCCAGCGCCTCAGGCTCCAGCGCAGCCCCTGCTGCCCACGCTGGGTCCTTCGATTCCACCTCCCCTGCCTCCCACAGTTAGGCGGTTCCACACCAACCACCACACCAGCCACCGGCTATAGTCTCACACCGCAGCCTTTGGTGCCCAGCACTCCTCCATCCGTGCCAGACACCCTACTGGACACTGAGGAGGAGGACCCCGACACGCCATACTCAGCCAAAGCCAATGGCATCCAGATTTGGCTGAGTACTTGGGACTTCCATAACCTGAGGTGGAACAACCAGAGGCGGGGGGGTCTGGGCTGAGGTTCAGTCTGTGCCCTGCGGCTAGAACCGGGATCCAGATGCAGAAGGACATGTCGCCTTGGCCAAAAAGGGATGGCTGAAACCCCATTCGGCCCAGCCTATCAATCGGCGCCTCAACGCCAACTACAGGCAGTTGGAGGGGGATGCATTATTGCTGTCGGCGCATCCTCAACCACACTCTTCGGTGATCGCAGGGGCATCATTCTACTTCAAGCCTCAGTCCTAGGCCACCTCATCTTCGGCGTTTCTAGGCAAGCAGGAGAAGATCTTGGAGGCTTATGGAAAGTAGGTCTATTCCAACACCTCACTGCATCTTTGACAAATCTAACGCAGACGCCATGGTGGCAGCCGTTAATTGGAGGCTTTGACAGGAAATGGCTGACTTCCTTCCAGAACTTCTTGTTAGGCACTTTTCAAGGCAGGGCTGGCAGAAGCTAAAATGGTGCCCCAGGATATCATGGAGTCCACCGTGGCACACATTGACACTTCAGGCTGTGCCATCTGCATTGCCACAGACATGAGAAGGACTGTCTGGCTACGGGCGACCAAGTTCAACCCGGACGTCCAGGAACGCATATTTGATCTTCCATTCGAGGGTGGCAACCACTTTCATTCCACCACTGATGAGGAGCTTGATAAGAACAGTTTCCAAACTGCGAAGACATTATCCTCACGAAGGCCACGCCCAAGACCTACACTCAGTCGCATCAATGCTCCGACAAGGGGCAGCCCTTTGGCGGGTTCCGGGGCTTGCAGGAACGGAGGTCGAGACAGCCGGACCGTTCTGAGTGAGCACCGGCACAAGCAGCAGAAGGGAAGGGGGCGGGAGGGGGACCAAGGGCTTCTTTCAGTCCCTCCTCCTCAGCCCCAGCTTCAGAGGGAATGAAGGCATGACGCGCCATTTCGCATCCACGTGTCTCTGGTGGGGGGCAGGCTTGCCCTTCACGCACAGTCTTAGTGTCAGTGGTTCGCGGATCCTATCCGTGTGTGCACGGGTTACCACTTACCGGTTCCTCCCTCGCCTCTCTCCTCCACTCCCACAGATTGGGACAACAACTCTGTTGGCGGAAATTAGTTTGTTCGTAGAGAGCCAGGCAGTGGAAGAAGTCCCAGCCTTCCAGCGGGGCATGGGCTTCTACTCCAGGATTTTCGCCATACGAAAGAAGAACCAGGCTGGCCTGAGAGTTGTGTTGGACCTTTCCAGCCTGAACCTCTCCCTCCCTCTTCAAAAATACAAGATGGTTACGCCAGCACTTATTGCGGAGACACTGTAGGGGAGACTGGATGATCTGAAGGACGTGCATCTACACGTCACAATTTGGCAGCCTCATCAGTCCTTTCTACGGTTCAGGATCATGGGCTTCCATTTTCAATACAAGGTTCTACCCTTCGGCCTCAAATTGGCCTCCAGGGTCTTTACCAGACTGAGGAATGCAGTGGCAGCCCTTCTCAGGGCCCAAGGTCGCCATGTCTACCTGGACGACTGGGTGAGATCCCCAGAGGTGGTCCAGCAGACTTACTCCGCCCTCATGAACACTCCACGAACTGGGATTTTCCATCTCAAGAACTCACAGCTGCAGCCTACGCAGAGTCTGACTTTTCTGGGCCTCATTTGGGACCCAAGCTCAGAGATTTCCCCGCTGAGGACAAGATCACAGCCATCAAGAGGGCCACAGATCATTTTCACATCAGAGAGGTGACCTCAGCTTGGTGGTACATGCATCTCTTTGGTATCGTGGCAGCATTTTTACTGGCAGTACCGCACACAAGGCTCAAAATGAGGAGATTGCAGCTGCACTTCGCAGCCTCATTGAATCAGGAGCGGGGCTCCCAAGCAGAGCTTGTCAGCATTCTGCCCTTTCTCCACCAGGACCTTGTCTGTTGGTCCAAGGACTGCACCTTCTGGACACAGGCCCTTCTGGCAAGCAGCACCGCAAGTGCCCATCACAGATTCCTCCTTGGAAGGCGGGGGGGGGGGGGGGGGGCCTGTGATGCTGGAAATGCATCTGAGGGACAGGGCCTCTGAATCCTTGTCCTTTTTCTGTTTCTATCGTGTGTTCTGTCATGTTTTCTGCCCATGAGTCCATTTGGGACTCCTGGCAGTGCAGCTCTCTTTTGGTTTGGTGAACAGACCCATGGGATACCCTTATGGCACCCATGGGTAGGGGTACAACCCTGTGCCCCTAGTGTATGTTTTTGGGCACCTGTGGGTGGCCCACAGAGCAGGGTATGGGCTGGTGGCAGCTCCATGCTGAATTTGACAGGTGCTCTGGGTGTCCTCCATTTTGGGATACCCAGGCCCTGCCATTGGAATCAGTTGATTCCTGATAGGAAACAAGATGGCCCCTGTGGCCTCTTGCTTTCTATTGCCTGTTATCTTGTTTTTCCCAAAGTCCTGGGAAGCCCTGACTCTGTCCCTTCCCCCTGTCTGGCTGTTGGGTGGAAGTTCCATATATGGTGTTGTTGTGAAGGCCCAGCTAGACTGACTGGAGCCTTCCCAGTGACTGTATGTTGTGGGTACCTCCTGTGGGTGGGACCTGGGTGAATGGAGTGTGTGACCAATATACACTCCTTGTTGTGGTTGTCTGGTTTCTGGCATGAGAGACAAAGACTGAGACAGCCCTGCCCGAAACTGGCCTGAATGCAGTGTGTAGTGTTGAATGGCTGGGTACTTGTCCCAATCCACATTCCTTGTTGTGAGTGTCTGAAAGGGAGGAGGGTGGCCTGAATGCACTGTGTGCCTGATTGGCTGACTGACTGCATGAATGCCCTTCTGTGTGATTGGCTGCTGTGTGTGTGCCAGCAGTGTGGATGAGAGACAGAATAGTATATCTGGGGACCTCTCACCATTGGAAATTGTTCAGAAGCGTTCAGAAGCTGAGTCTCCACTCAAGAGTAACTGGAACTGCTGATCCTCAACGTCCAGCTGGAAGAAGAAGACTTGCTGCTGCATTTGCTTCGACAGATCTGAAGGTTGCCGAATTCGTCGAGGACTGACCCGAGAGAGGACCTGGTAAGGCGCCCTCTTCCCGTGCTCCGAGGGATCATCGAGCACCGCTACATCTTCGCCGAAGCGCCCTGGAAGTCAGACCCTCGAAAGGCTGCCGACCCGAGACGGGACCGCCGAGGAGATCGAAGTGAAGCACCCGGACATCGACGCCGTCGAAGTCCATTGCCGTCGACCATGGTTCGCAGGTTTGTGTAACCGCTGGAGGCCCGTCGAAGTTGTGTTGCCCAGCCGTGGGAACCACTTGACGCCGTGCCGCCGACGACCGGAGCCGTCCGCTCCTTTGCCTAAGAACATTCACCGAAGGACTCCCTCGACCGCATCGTCGACCGCTTATCCTGCCGGAGAAAGTCGAGGACGACCAACGCGCCGAGGAGAAACCTGCCGGTGGGTTTCCCGCCACCCAACGACCTCAAAGACTCGGACGACCCGACGCCCTTGCTGGGCTTCCGTCTCTACAATCTTTGCGGTCCAGAACTATTGTCATCGAGGTGCCCCGCACACCTCCGCCTTGCAGGACGCCGACGCCCCGACGGCGACGAGCACCGCTCGGACGAAGCTGCCGCCTCTTCGACATCGTTCTACCTCGTTTGTCGACGGACGTTCGACGCCCCGTGCCTCCCGCTTGAAAGGGAAGGCATTCAAGAAGGGCCGTCGATTCCCCGTCGCCGAACCCCGAGGTCTTCGACGTTTCTCGACGCCTCTCGACGATCCGTGACTCCCACTTGAAAGGGGGTCGCTCAAGAAGGATCCGTCGACGCCTCTTCGAAGGACTCGACTCCACCAGGTACATTGGGGGGGTAAAAACATTGTAGGAGAGAATAAGACTATTGAACAACATATGGACTGGGCTTGTGTTAGATCTCTTTCTTTTACAGGTTGCCCAGGTGGGGGGATCTCCACACAGAACTGTGTCCAGTAGCAAGGGCCAGTCTTCTGCCTATTATTTCAACCCTCTGGTATCTCTCCTCTCTCTATTGCTGGTTTCCTTCTTATTGATCTGCGTGCCATTTCTACCGTATTGTGAATGCACTGTTATGAGGTCTAATATTAGTGGTACCACTTTAGAATTGTAGATATTTACCATTATTGATTTTCCTGAGCACAAGGTGCGTTATTGTGATAAGTGTACATAACCCTTGAATATTAATTATATAAAGACTGTGTTTTCAGTAATACAGTGTGTGGACATTCCTTTGTGGGGGCTTGGGGATACACTGTACTTAAGAACCAGCCTGCATCACCTCCTGAGAAGCTAGGCCTTGATTGCTCGTCCATCGCTACCGTAATAGAGAATCTTGGCTGGGGTCCTCTGTGCCTCTCCTCTACCATATAGAGAGCGGAAGTACAGACCCCCCCCACCGGTCTTTACAGGGCCTACCCTGGATACCACAACGTCCATGGAGTCTGGCCCCTCCAGGAGCAGGAGACCCATATCAATTGGCTCGAGCTGAAAGCTATCTGGCTCGGTCTCAGCTTTTCTGCCGCTTACCAGTGGCAAGATGATCCTCATTCAAACGGACAGACTGATCACGAGTCTAAAGGTTGCAGTCCTCTTCGGAACTCCTCTGTCGCATGGAACAAGGGGTCAGCACAGGAAGCGGTTACACAGCAGGCATCGTTGGCCCCTGGAATCGGCTACAGCTGTCTTCTCTTCTTTATCGATTCAGCTCCAGTGGTCGAATTACCTGCAGCTTCCAAATCCAGGTCCTTTATCCAGGAACCCAGCCAATCGGCACACATGGTACATTCAAACTTTGAGCTGTGACTGATGCCTCCCACTTAGGACTGGTTCCAGGCAGGCATGCCAGAAGATGAGGACTGAGAAGTTTCAGGCTCCTTCCACACTTCCTGTCTGCAGACACTCTAGAGCCTCGTCAGGTGACCCAAAGGGATCCCGCTGAAGACAGAAAATCAAACCAGGACCTTACCATCCCAGGAAGGCAGATAGACCGAGAAAGGACAAGCACACGAAAAATTGTGAAAAAGGAATACTGTCATTCTAGATGAAAGGTGACCCTTCTGTGCATTACTGCAGCTGAGTTGATAGCCTGCGAGTACAAATTACACAAATGTCGGTAGAAAACGTCCACTGCCACAAGCCATACAGGTATGCTTGTCACTATAGCAGAAACGTGAGCAATGAGAAAGGGGATACAGTGGACCCCCTAAGCAATCCACATAAGGTGGGGTGTCCTGGTTTTCCTTTGCAGATGGGGAGCAGGTGCAAGTCGATCTAGGTCACCTGGTATAAGCCCCGACCACCTGGTACCTTCCTGCCTGCTGCTCTTTTTGACCACTTAGCAAGCCCTGCCCACCTGGTGCCTTCCTGCTTGCCGCTCTTTTTCACTGCTTAGCAAGCCACGCCCACCTGGTGCCTTCCTGCTTGCCGCTCTGTTTCCCTACTTAAGGAGCCCTTCAGCTTCTTTTCCTTTGCAGATGGGGAGCAGGTGCAAGTGGATCTAGGTCACCTGGCCTGAGCCCCGCCCACCTAGTACCTTCCTGCCTGCTGCTCTTTTTCACCACTTAGCAAGCCCCGCCCACCTGGTGCCTTCCTTCACCATCACTGTCTTGTGGACAATGCTGGATTTGACTTTTATGGACTTCATTCATTCACGGTGCGTCACTCTTTCTCAACTCTCATGCTGGACTTCCTTTGCATCTTGTACTCATGGTGGCCCTGAATCATGCTGTTCCCATCTTCATCTTGTATCC
Organism: Ambystoma mexicanum; assembly: GCF_040938575.1. Taxonomy (NCBI): domain Eukaryota; kingdom Metazoa; phylum Chordata; class Amphibia; order Caudata; family Ambystomatidae; genus Ambystoma; species Ambystoma mexicanum. Next base: position 1,306,180,499 of record NC_090922.1, read on the forward strand.
TGGCTTGACACATTATGTGTTACTACTGACTTCTGCAATTGTATTCGCTCTCCACTCTTGCTTCTCCACTCTTTGACTGCTTACTCTTTTCTCTCCTCCTTTCCCTTCTCCCTTTTCCTATCTCCTCCCCTTACTTTCTTCTGTGCACTTACTCTATCAATATTGTCCTTGGACCTAATATGATTGCAACCTTGTCTGTTTCCTCCACCCTCCCATTACTGTTTATTTCCTCCCCAGATCCCCTCCAGCACCATCTGAAATGTCGTCAGGCCTAGTATGATAGTCGCTTGTTTTGTTCCTCCCTTCCCTTTCTGCACCTCTCCCTCACCTTTTGTTTTTCTCCGGCTCTACCAGAAATTTTAGGCCTAGTACGGTAGTCGCCTGTCTGTTTCCATTTCCTTCCCACTCTCCCCCTCCCTTCCTTATCCATGTCTTAGCTCTTGCACTATCTGAAATGTCGTCAGGCCGAGTACGATAGTTAATTTCACATCCTTACTGTTCATGGCCTGTAAGAATGTGATTGTATTTTCCCTTGTTCCCTCCCTTGCCTTGAAGCGCTTTGAAACATTGTGTATAGGCGCTATATAAATGATCATATCATATATCACAATGGGGGTTGTATCTACCCTTGATAACATTAGTTCACACAAGGAACCCAAGAGAAAATAAAATGGGAAGCCAAGGGGCTCCCCAACAGCAGTGTACAGAAAGTGGTGTGTGCTGCAATAATAAAATGTAGATAACAACAAGGTTATAGGAAGGTATGATTCCCAAAATAAAATATGGAGTCACAAAAATGACTTCCATGGAAAGAGTAAAAGAAAGGGTGAGTGGGGGGGAAACATTTTCCCTCTCATTCAGGAACATAGAAAAATAATCCACATGTCCAACAAAAAGTGCTGGGGTGGGGGGTGTTCTCACCTGTGTGGGTGATTTAGCATAAATGTGAAAATCTAACCTAACAGCAAGAAGGGGGGGGTCATCCTTGGAATGTCAGTGTGCTGCTCTTCTTCATAGAGCACTTGTCGCCAACAATTTGAAGAATAGCTGCAGGAGTCTGCCTTTTATCCAAGCTCTGGACTGGAAACTCACCCAAGTCCACCATGGATAAGTATCTGCACCATTCAGACTGGCAGTGGCTATTTAATCATGGAGAACATGTTAAGCTTGCGAGAACATCTGCCCAGCAAGAGGCATTCAGGTACCAGGATGTGTATTGTGACCAGGAAATACCGTCCACACATCTGGGATCAGACACAAACCACCTCTTTGCCCGGGAAAGCCCGGGAACAGGCCTCCTATATTTGGCAATTCTGGGCCCAAGAGATCAGGAAGAAGACAAAGTACAATGTGGCCAAAGGACATGCAAACACCTTATCACGGCCATCTTGTGCTTCTAGCCACCTTCAGTATCAGTTTGTGGTAAATGAAAAGTGCATCAGTAAAATGTTTAAAACTTGATAGAAAAATATCTGCTTCAACCAGCTCTTTTTTGACACACTGTAGAAGTAACCAAATATGTACTACAATAAATGTTATAAAGATACAAAGTATCCTAACTGCTTCTGCAATTGCAAAAATACAAAAGATTCACTGAGACAATCTCCCAGTATTGATAGTCTTATGGATGGATAAGTTTCTGCATAGGAATGTAGACAAAGACAAGGAACATGATTAAGGCTGCTTTATGTACCTCCAAAATGTCTGATCAGTAGTCTAAAGAAAGGGTGCCCATTGAAGTCTATTGGAGTAAAGCACAAAAGAGAACTTTAACTGATCAGCACCCACTCTGGCCTTTGAACACTGACTGTCTTTAATTTGCCATTCATGCTGTTCTTTCCTTTAATGTGAAATGTACTATTTAGTTCGCTAATATTGTATCGTGTAACTGGTCTCGCAAGAGCGCACTGGTTGCCTCAGTGGTTGGCGCTTTAGAAATGTGAATAATAAATGAAATAAATGCTCAGGGATGTGTAAGTTGGCAGGATTCTCTACAGGTTGGCTGTAGGGCTTTTGGTTAGGGGTGTGGAGGCTTGGTGGACTCTTCATCCCCTTCCGGATTGTTGGTAAGAATTGTTGCAGTCACACTGTGCGAGACTACACAACACTTATCTGCTTGGTAGTGTGACTGATCGATCAGCCAGGCCTATCTCAAGAGGGGTAAGTGTGAGCTGTAGAGCTGTAGCAATGAAATTGGTAAATACAAGTAACTAAGTAACACTTGCATTCAAGGTTTCAGTCATAAATAATTAACATCAAGTTTTAAATAGGCATTCGTTAAAAAGGCAATTCATGTAAAAAAAATATATACTTTAAACATATTTATCAGGATCAGCACAGGTTAGTGGATAATCTTTGGATAGGCTTTATTCACAATTCCTACACCCTAAGGAGACTTCAATCACAAGGACAGTACTGGCATTTATATATTACACCAGTTATACTTTGCAGAAAGCAAAGTTTTAAGGAAGCAAAAAGGTTAAACAGGTTCTCAATTATATGTGAGGACACTTAAATCTTACAATGATATCTAGACAAGCCTTTCCCAGCAATAACCGTCTAAAACAAGTTACCACCTGTAAAGACTGTAGGGGGATCTGTACTCCTGCCCTCTATATGGCCGAGTAGACTCATAGAGCACCCCAGCCAAGATTCTCTATGCGATAGCATTGGGCAAGCAATCAAGGCTTAAGCTATCGGGGGGTGATGCAGGCTGGTTATTAAGAACAGTGTAGTCCCCAAGCCCCCAACAAAGGAATGCCCACACACTGGTATGTGATAACAGTTCTTTATATAAATAAGGTGCAATAGATGTATGCCATTGATATATATATGTGTGTATATATATATATATATCAATGGAAATCAACATCAGACATAGGAAGGAAGAGAAGTTAGGTTAAACAATGGCAGAATAGTACTTTAGCTACGAAGTCAGTTATGTGTGAGGATCCCCCCACCTGGGCAACCTGTAAATAAAGTGTATCAACACGCCCAGTCCATATATGTTTAAGAGTCGTGTTCCTGCTAAAATGTTCTACTACCCCAATGTACCAGAGTTTAGCAGAGTTTCGTTGACGACTCGCAACTGTTTCCTCGTGAGCGGACTCCCTTTAAAGCAGGAGCCACTGTCAGCGAGATGCTGTGAAGAAAAGGTGAACACAGTCATCAGGACTGCAGCTTCGGTCTTTGCGGTGCTCGTCGGCAATCGGTCGTGGATGTCCTGCGAAGGCGAGGCGTGCGGTGCACCCCGGTGACGAGTTTGTTACTGCAAAGAAGATTAAGTGAAGAACATAGGCCCAGCAAGGGCGTTTAGTGTCAGCGCTGGCTTCATGGATCAGGACTAGACTGCAGTGGGCTTTCGGGTCTTAGTCAGTGTCTTTGTCTTTGTGGACTTCAGGTGGCAGGAAAGCCACTGGCGGATTCTCCTCAGTTGGGGGACAAAGCGGTCGACGGTGATGGCAAGGGAATCCTTGGCATAAATGTTCTTAGGTAACGGAGCGTTGCAGCTCTGGTCGATGAGGTTACAACGGTTCTCAGAACCTCGGTCTATGGTGATGGTCGGGGACGGCCTTGATATCCTTTTGCTTCACTTCGTTAATCTTGCTGGAGCATGTCTACGGTAGACAGCCTTCCAAGGACTGACTTCCAGGGCGCCTTGCACAATGTTCCCTCGTAGCTTGAGAAGAGGTCTCCTATGCAGGTCCTCTCTGGGATCAGTCCTTGACAGACACAACAGGTTTTAGATTCGACGACAGCAAGCAGCGGCAAAATCTTCTTCCAGCTGGCCTCCAAGGTAAAGCATCAAGTTTCGACTTCAGATTCTGAACAATTCTGGTGAGTGAGAGGTCCCCAGATATACTGTTCTGTCTCTCATTCACAATGCTGATCCAAGTTTAGGCAGCCAATCATTCAGAAGGGCATTCATGCCGGCAGACAGCCAATCAGGCTCACAGTGCATTCAGGCAATTCACTTCCACCCAGACACCCATAACAAGGAATGTGGATTGGGGCAAGCACCCAGCCCCTCAGCATTCATGTCACTGCATTCATGTCAGTTTCGGGCAGGGCTGTGTCATTCTTTGTGTCACACACCCATAACATGGAATGCATATTAGTAACACACTCCATTCACCCAGGTCCCAACCCAAAGGTGTACACACAACATAGTCACTGGGAAGGCTCCAGCTAGTCTGGCCTGGACTTCCCCACAATGCCCCAACTTCCAGTGCTATGTGGATGACACTCGGCTAATTTTCAGGCTACCCTCAGCCACCTCTTCTCCTTCTCTCATATCTGACTGTCTTGCCGCCATCCAGGAGTGGTTTACCGCCAGTAATCTCTGCCTTTAAAGCCAGTAAGACCGAGATTCTCCTCATTGGCACACCCAACCCTCCTTTCCTGTCACTCTGGCTGGCCTCTCTTGGCCCACTTCCTCCTCCCACCTGTGAGGCAAAAAACCCTGGGGTCAACTTCGACTCCACCCTCTCCTTCTCTCCTCACATCTCCGACGTCTCTAAGAAGTCACACTACCAGCTGCACCTCCTCAGGGGTATTCTTGCTTTCCTCTCCTTCCCCCAGAAATTTACGGTCTCCAGAGCTCTGGTTCTCTCTAGGCTGGACTATTGCAACAGCCTTTTTCTAAATCTGCCTGCTTCCACCCTCCGCACTCTGCAACTCATCTAGAATCGGACTGCGAGACATGTCCTAGGCCTCAAGCCCAGGGATCGTATCTCTCCAGGACTGAAATCTCTGCACTGGCTCCCAGTGGCTGCAAGGATTAAGTTACAAAACCCTCTGCATTGTCCATAAGGCCACCTGGGGCCTCAATACCTTCAACTCTCTCTTCCTAAATATCTTCCTTCTTGAGCTCTTCGCTCTTCCAACTCCCTCCGGGCCAGTCACTTCTCCAAATAACGACTTGGTGGTAGATCTCTCTTCGGCTGGGACCTCCCTCTTGAATAGCCTTCCTGCCCCCCTGCAACTTGAGGAGAACCATTGCCGATTCCGGAAGCACCTCAAAACCTTTCTCTTTGCTTCTGCTTTCTCTCCTCCTCTCCCTGCTGATTTCTGCACTGCCTTCCTTGCAATCCCACACTTGGGGATAGTTTTTTTCTGTATCCCTGCAGTCTCTTTACCAGCACTTGACACTTGATGCCTGCACTTACACTTTACCCTTGCACTTGCCAGCTGCTGGCCTTACTTGTTGTTGTTCTATTCTCCTTTTACTGCATTATCCCCTCCCTCTTCCACTCGGTGTCTGTCTTCCCTCTGTTCCCCCTCCCTTGCCCCATCGCTCCTTGAAACACTTGTGTATAGGCGCGTTATAAATGCCATATAATACCATATATGGTCCTTACACCAACAGCCTGTCAGGGGAATAGACCGAGTCAGGGCTTCCCAGGACTTTGGGAAAACAAGCTAACGGGTAATAGAAACCAAGAGGCCACAGAGGCCATCTTGTCTCCTCCCAGGAATCCACTGATTACTATGGCAGGGCCTGGCTATCCCAAAATGGAGGATACTCAGAGCACCTGTTAAATTCAGCATGGAGCTGCCACCATCCCATACCCTGCTCTGTGGGCCACACACGGGTGACCAAAAACATACACTAGGGTTACAGGGTTGTATTCCCCACCCTTTGGTGCCATAAGGGTATCCCAAGGATCTGTTCACCACAACCAAAAAGAGGAAGAGCTGCACTGCCAGGAGTCCCACATGGACTCTTGTGCAGAAAATACAGAACACACACATGGGAGTACAGGAAAAGGTCATGGAGGCCCTGTCCCTGAAGTGCATTTCCAGCATCACCACCTATGAAGGACAGCAGTATCAAAGTCAAGTGGCTAGAAGAGTCTGCTGGGAGCCAAGTCAGCCAAAGTCATTTTGAAACAGTCTGTGGAGCTAAGGCACTTCTTAGATGAGTCTTGCACAAAGTTAGAAAGTTTGTAAAAATCACTTGTAGGGTCGCAAGCTGTGTTAAGCCTGTGAAAAGCAGAGTTGGAATCCACTCTAAAGGTAAGCCACTGCAATTCCCAACTGAGAGAAGCACAGCTACAAGATGAGGTAAGTACCCCAAGTCTAAACAGTACCACTGGTTTGAAGAAAAGTGGTCCAGCTGAATTCTGTCCTGTTAACAGCGATGCAGGCCTCGTGTTTCTGAGCCTAAGTCTTGAGGACATGAGGGGCTATGTCTGTGGGGCTCCTGCGGTGGTAGTTTGGAGGTCGTCCTCAGCTACGGGCTGTTTGCGAAGTGCAGCTGAACCCAAAGTTTCAGTACTTAGTAAACAGCACCGTCACAGATCTCGGATACTGGTTGGCTTCCTTCACATCTTGGTTCCTACACTCTGGTGAAGGGACTAGAGCTCTGGTCGTCCTGCTTCTGGAGGGTACTTGGGAGACTCCTGGAGCTTCTGGCCGAACCTCAGACATTGCACTCAACTACGGATTTCTCGACCCCTGGCACATGATTCTTGCAGCAGCGAAGTACAGCCAGCCAGGGAAGATGGTCCAATGGAGTTTGTCTCGGGGTTAGTTGGCCCCTCTAACTCAAGGGAAGAAGTCATCCCTTCCGGAGCTGCTTCTGTCGAATCGAAAGTTTCAGCACAGCAGTTTGTTCGTCGGGTATTTCTCCCAGTGGTCGACTCTGCCTCTGGTCCCAAAACCCTCGCCTTTTGAGCAGATTTCTCCCATTCATGCACAGCCTAGGCTGTCAATCACACAGCAGGGTGGTTGTCTTGAAAGGACAGCCAGCCAATCAGGACTGGTTGCATTCAGGCACTCCTAGAGACCAAGGATGGGAGTTTTGTGAACCTCCCTCACATGCTGCCTTTCCAGACACTGGAGCCAGAGGCGGCCTTGGGGCTGAAGCCCGTCAAAGGCCAAACCAACAAAGGTCTCAAACCTGGCTCAATGCACAGAGTAAAACCCAAGGAAGACATCACAAACAGAAAATGGCGAAAAGAAATCACCCAAGGGTGCTGTACTGCAGCTGAGAATTCAGCCTGCTGTAGAAAAGCACAATGGTAGGAAAATTAAACCACTGCCACCAGCCATTTAAAGTAGTGAAGGTAACATAGACATGTTACATGAGAATGCAGAATAAAGGGCTACTAGGTAACTCAACAGCACTCCACATAAGATGGTTTGTGGTGGACCTACAAAGAAAAAAGAGAAGTAAAGTCAATTTCACTTTACTATTCTTGGGGACTGTAGCTCACACAAGAAAAGGTATTTAAACCTTATGAGAAATCTAAAGGACTTCTGTGACACTGCACTGAAGGTGCTGTGTTTCACCATACAAAGAAAAATGTGATACCTATGGAGTTTGTCACTCTGAAAAGGCGGAAACACATAATCCAAATCGGGTCAAAACACATGAGTGAGAAAAAAAGGTCCCTCTCACTCCAGGGTTAATATTAAAAAGTCCTGAAGTCCAGCTGGTGGTCTCTTAGGTTGAAGGGAATTAGCACAGAAATGAGAATTCTTCCTAACATTGGTGATGACTAAATACCTCTGCCTTAATGGCCCTAGACTGACATTGTGCTGATGGCCCACATTAAGAGTAATGTGATATCATTGAAATAACTTATTTTGAGCATCTTTAGCACTGGTTTTCAGCAAGCCTGAAGCCAGGACTGGGATGTATACATGCTTTTGTCTTCAATGTTAAAGTTTCTGTTTGAAGATCTCAAGCATGGTTCTGAGCAGAAATCAAAGGACTAAGATGAGTAATTGTGTTTTTATTTTCAGATTGGCCCTTGTGTTTCTAAGTGGATGAAATGCAGGTGCTCCAGTATCCCAAATAAAGTTGAAATCACTGCAAACTTCAAATGTCACATTTCTTTTAACTGAAGAAAGCGGTTATTTAAATCACGTTTTGAGAAATTTCCAATTGTAGGTCTACTGTCCTAGTTGAATTTTTTTTGTCTTTCTAGATATGCAGATAAATGGATCTAAAACATCAGAGTCATCGCCTGTGCCAGTTATGACTGTTCACAAAGCAGAACGTCCAAGTGCACTGCACATGTGGTTTCAGAACAAACTGGAACAGGTACCAATTCATTAATTCTTAAATAATTTACAAGTTCAATGCAAGAAGTAGATTCTGAACCTGTTGCTTTCATTCTGACTTTAGTGTTATAAACTGTGAGCAATATTTCTAACCAGACAGTACAAGTAATCATTAATAATTAACATCTAAATATTAGCAGAATATGTACTGCTTTAATTACGCAATTTTCTAGTTTTCGAAATTGGCGCATTAGGGTGTCATGCCTATTAAAACTATAGAACGGTACAGTAACACACAGTAGTGTGCACTTTAAAAAAAATGCTATCCAATGGATACTATTTCCCAACTTAGTCCCAGTATGTCTGCTTTATATTATGTTAATTGTTTGCCTGACTTGTAAAGTGTCACTATGATTGATTTTTACATTTTAATGTTATCTTAAGTCTTATTTTTTTGTTCCGAACTATAGATGTTTACACTCCTGATTGTTGCTCTGGTTTTTAGTACGGGATGAGCTACCGAAATCTGTTCCAATTTCTCCACAACTCTACCTTGCACAATAGGCTATCTTGTGTATCTGGCTTCATTTTCGCCTCTCTGCTATTCAGTCTTTGTTGTTACCTGGAAACCTGCCTGAAGGTGTATGAATCCATTTCAATCTCCCCCATTGAGTGTGCTTTGGTATTATCGTTTAGTGTTCAGTGTTCAAAGCTACTTTTGAAGCTAACCATCAATTTCAATGTCAAACCACATAGTCTATGAAATAATCAATCGGTTCCTATTAAACTCTAGTTAATTCACTTAAGTTGAGACTGAGTTCTATCTTGCAATTCTGGCTTGTGTTCAAGTAATTTTTGCATTCCTCGACATGTGTACCTCCATTTTCCCTGATTAGTTTGCCAGATTTTCTATGCTGAGTGTCATTCTGATGACTTATCAAATGCGCTCCCTGAAAGACAATAAGAAACTAGAGTAAGGGTGCCCATAGCCTTGTGGTAATATTTGCACAGTGGCTGTGTGGGCTTCTCCGATCGATGGCTGCCTTTCTGTCTTTATAATTGGTGTTGGGTAGATTTTTACCCAGCATCCAGTGAGGGGTGTGAAATAAGTTTGTCCTACGGGTCATACAGGGTTCCAACCATTAGATAGACCAAAATCACTCAATGGGGTAGCAGAGGCTGGGTAGCCATTGTCCCCCTGAGAAGGCACACGTCTGGGGGATGGGTACAGTTTGCTCCAGAACATAGCCTAAGAAAGTACACTGCACAGGTATATTGAAAAATATAAGCTCTTTATAGAATTGCACTGCAATACTGGAATTTTGAATTGGTACTGATTAGAACACAACACAGTAACGCAATCAAAATCTGCAAAAGGGCTTCACAGCAGGCTATTCCCACAACTAATGTATTACCCCTATTTTGTGGTAAACTCGACAATTATAATGCTAGTGGGTGGGGAGAAAAGGGACAGACACTCAGTACACAAGGGTTGAACAATTGTTCCCCACAACCTCTGATACGTTATTGGAGACATGCACTTGAAAGCGAATATATTAGATGAACTATGCATTAGAAAGTTGAGTGAAAGGGTTAAAAAACAATTTGAAATTTGGCCAGTGGGCTACCCTAAAAGAGCTAAATTGGATATAATTTGCTGAGGCTAGGTATGTCCCAGTTCACCTCTTGATACACTTGGAAACAGTGTCAAAGATCACCTTAGCAAGGCTGGATGATGGCTCACTGAAGGCCGCCTCTCTAGTCTCTGGGTGGGGGGCCGGCCCAGGTGTCCCTAAACACCCAAGATGATCACTAGAGATCAGAAACCCCATTGTCTAACTGATTGGGCTACTATGATGGCCTACGAGTGGGTGGGTGCTTGGGTTGTGTGTCTCGTGTCTCCCCTCTGCTTTCTCTCCTTTGCGTGCCGTGCACCTTCCCTTTGGGCACTCCTTCCTTTTTGCACACTCCTTCCTCTTGCGCGCTCCTTCCCTCCCTCTCCTGTCCCAGGCTCTTTCCTTCCCTCCTCTCCTGTCCCGCGCTCCTTCCTTCGCTCCTTCCCTCCCTCCCTCCTCTCCTGTCCCGCGCGCCTTCCCTCCTCTCCTGTCCCGCGCGCCTTCCCTCCTCTCCTGTCCCGCGCGCCTTCCCTCCTCTCCTGTCCCGCGCGCCTTCCCTCCTCTCCTGTCCCGCGCGCCTTCCCTCCTCTCCTGTCCCGCGCGCCTTCCCTCCTCTCCTGTCCCGCGCGCCTTCCCTCCTCTCCTGTCCCGCGCGCCTTCCCTCCTCTCCTGTCCCGCGCGCCTTCCCTCCTCTCCTGTCCCGCGCGCCTTCCCTCCTCTCCTGTCCCGCGCGCCTTCCCTCCTCTCCTGTCCCGCGCGCCTTCCCTCCTCTCCTGTCCCGCGCGCCTTCCTTCCTCTCCTGTCCCGCGCGCCTTCCCTCCTCTCCTGTCCCGCGCGCCTTCCCTCCTCTCCTGTCCCGCGCGCCTTCCCTCCTCTCCTGTCCCGCGCGCCTTCCCTCCTCTCCTGTCCCGCGCGCCTTCCCTCCTCTCCTGTCCCTCGCGCCTTCCCTCCTCTCCTGTCCCGCGCGCCTTCCCTCCTCTCCTGTCCCGCGCGCCTTCCCTCCTCTCCTGTCCCGCGCGCCTTCCCTCCTCTCCTGTCCCGCGCTCCTTCCCTCCTCTCCTGTCCCGCGCTCCTTCCCTCCTCTCCTGTCCCGCGCTCCTTCCCTCCTCTCCTGTCCCGAGCTCCTTCCCTCCCTCCCTCCTCTCCTGTCCCGCGCTCCTTCCCTCCCTCCCTCCTCTCCTGTCCCGCGCTCCTTCCCTCCCTCCCTCCTCTCCTGTCCCGCGCTCCTTCCCTCCCTCCCTCCTCTCCTGTCCCGCGCTCCTTCCCTCGCTCCTTCCCTCCCTCCCTCCCTCCTCTCCTGTCCCGCGCTCCTTCCCTCGCTCCTACCCTCCCTCCCTCCCTCCTCTCCTGTCCCGCGCTCCTTCCCTCGCTCCCTCCCTCCCTCCCTCCTCTCCTGTCCCGCGCTCCTTCCCTCGCTCCTTCCCTCCCTCCCTCCCTCCTCTCCTGTCCCGCGCTCCTTCCCTCCCTCCCTCCTCTCCTGTCCCGCGCTCCTTCCCTCCCTCCCTCCTCTCCTGTCCCGCGCTCCTTCCCTCCCTCCCTCCTCTCCTGTCCCGCGCTCCTTCCCTCCCTCCCTCCTCTCCTGTCCCGCGCTCCTTCCCTCCCTCCCTCCTCTCCTGTCCCGCGCTCCTTCCCTCCCTCCCTCCTCTCCTGTCCCGCGCTCCTTCCCTCCCTCCCTCCTCTCCTGTCCCGCGCTCCTTCCCTCCCTCCCTCCTCTCCTGTCCCGCGCTCCTTCCCTCCCTCCCTCCTCTCCTGTCCCGCGCTCCTTCCCTCCCTCCCTCCTCTCCTGTCCCGCGCTCCTTCCCTCCCTCCCTCCTCTCCTGTCCCGCGCTCCTTCCCTCCCTCCCTCCTCTCGTGTCCCACGCTCCTTCCCTCCCTCCTCTCGTGTCCCACGCTCCTTCCCTCCCTCCCTCTCGTGTCCCGCGCTCCTTCCCTCCCTCCCTCCTCTCGTGTCCCGCGCTCCTTCCCTCCCTCCTCTCGTGTCCCGCGCTCCTTCCCTCCCTCCTCTCGTGTCCCACGCTCCTTCCCTCCCTCCTCTCGTGTCCCATGCTCCTTCCCTCCCTCCTCTCCTGTCCCGCGTGCCTTCCCTCCCTCCTCTCCTGTCCCGCTCTCTTGTTTACCGTCTGACTCCACTCTCCCTATTTACTACTTTCTCCTCCTATCCTCCCACTCTCTAGTTCTATGCCCCTTCCACTACACCTACCTTCTCCACTGACACCTTCCTTTCACTCAGTCACTTTCCCCACCCTCACCCTTAATCTCTCTGGCATTGCACTTTCCAAAGGCAAAACACACACACACCTGCCCCTCCCAGAATGGTAGAAGGGCTAAAAAAAACAATAACGCTAGTAATGGTATTGTGCACTACCGAGGCTATGGACATGGCCTGCAGTATAAAACATACACAATAGTTGGTAGAACACGTCCACTGCTACCAGCCATAACTAGGTGATTGTCCATGTGACTAAAAAGTCACAGGAGCAGAGAGAAGGGGGATACGAAGTATCCCTTTGGCACTCCACTGAAGGTGGTGTGTGCCAATCTCTCCGACTATACAGTTTTGTCAGATACAACGTATCGCTCTATCCTTAAGAACTGTAGTAAAGGATATAGGAAACCCTCTTAAAGGCGGACCCTAGGGGTTTCCAGCAACACACACTGCCCATTAGGAGCTGCGTGCTGCTGTAGTAAAACACAGATGCCTTTAAGAGCTATGAAACAGACAGACTCCATAGTACAGGTAGATTTACAAAGAACAGAGTTCCAAAAGACAGAGCCCATAAGAATGAATGAGTGGAAAAAGGCTCCACTCATTCACGATTAAAAGAAAAAGGTCCAGAAGTCCAGCAAAAAGTGCTGTGGGTTCTCACTAGGAGAGGGCATGAAACACAATAATGATTAATCTCCCCAACATACTCTTAAATCCCGTCCCCTTTCCTCCATACGGAATGGGCGTCCCTCCTAGGGACGGGAGATGGAACCTTTTTCACCAGAAAAACCATTCTTCCCCTTTAAATTTAGATGCACGCACAAGGGCGCAGCCTAGGGAGCATGTGCTACCCTGACTCTGCCCACTTGTGCCACACCTCAGTCCCCTTTGCCGCGTCGACAGGAACAGAGCGATTTCACCAGCGCTCCTGAGTTTGGCTTCTGCCATGTAATTCCATGCGCTCTTCCCCGGATTATTTGTCTTCTTTTTGTCATACAGGTACTCGGTCCTCCGGTGTCACGCTCCTCCCTGGCGCATGTCGACTTCAGCAGGTGTCCAGCCTGCGAGGGGCTCTTCCTTACCTCTTACTCCTACGCTCTGCCTCCGCTGCCTTGGCCCTGACGACAGCTGGGAATGTTGTACTGCATGCGACGCACTGACTCCACTCACACTGAAGAACAGGCTAGCTAGTTGGAGGGAGCTCTTTTCGATAGATTACTTCCAGAGGACCTGAAGGACTTCGTCAGAGAGCGAGGCCCAAGGGAGGGCCACTATTTTCCATCGCACCCCATAGGGGTCACTCCTTCCTGAGGAACAGCAGAGCGGGAGGAACTTCTCCTGTTCTATCACCAGCACTCGTACCAAGGCTAGTACAGCTACCGGCCTCAGGGCCTAAGGGTCATCAGATCCTTCCGTAAGTATTACCGAGGGACCTCAAGATTCTTTTACCGGGTCTACACCCGAGGGGCAACGTCCTTGTACCAGCTTAATGTCTGAGGGGGCGCCTACACGCAGCATTACCGGCGCTTTTGCCGAGATGCCTAGGCCTGAGGAGCAGGGTATGCCTCATGTGCCAACACTAAGTCTTGTAGGAGACCAGCCCCAGGGACCAAAGCACCATGACGTGGGCACATGGCATGCAGCTCAACAAGATGGCAGGCGCGCCAGACATCAGGGCTGCTCCTCCGATGCCACCCCTAAGAACGGAGCTGGTGGAAGAACGAGCGTCGAGGTGGAACTGGTGTCAACCAGGTAAATGGCCAACTGTTTATCCATCAGCAGCGCAGGGCAGATACCCCCTGTAGTCTAGGCAGAGTGCGCTCCGGCATCAACGGCTCTGTCAATATCCTCTGCCACCTCTTCAGCCTCCGAAGACCGGTTCTTAGAAAGGTTCCTGGCGCTGATGCAAACCTCTGAGATGGGGGCCATCCTGCATCCTGCGGGATGCAGTCCTGGGACATGCTTTCCCCCAACCCCTGCGGTCACTCCACCGGAGCCCATAATCATTCCTGCAGGCCCCCGTGCAGCCACAGCTGCCCCTGCCAGCTCCTTCGATTCCGGCTCCCCTGCCTCCGACCTTTCCGGCGGTTCCACAACAGCCCCAGCTGCAGCTGCCAGCTCCGGTCACACACCGCGCCCACGGCGCACAGCACTTCTCCGCCTGCTACGGACCAGACGGACACTCTGGTGGACACAGATGAGAAGGACCCTCACACGCTGTCGTCGGCGAAGGCCTTCCACCACAGGCTTGCAGGTGTTGTGGAATATTTTGGCATTCCTCAACCCGAGGTAGAGCAGCCCGTGAAGTCCTCCCCCAAGTATAGACAGATGGAGGGGATCCACTCTTGCTGTCGGCGCACCCCCCAACTGCATTCTTCGGTGATCACTGCAGAGTCACTCTACTCTAAGCCTCAGTCGTCTTCGGCCACCTCATCCTCAGCGCTGCTAGGCAAGGAGAAGATCTTGGAGGCATACAAGCTGTACTCGACGCCTCCTGCGTCTAGCCGACGGGTATGCCATGCTGACAGCCGTTAACCAGAGGCTTTGGCGGGAAATGGCAGACTTCCTTCAGAACTTCCGGTGCAGAGCCAGGCACGCTTCAAGGCGGGTCTAGGAGAAGCCAGGCTGGTAGCGCAGGACATTGAGTCCTCCGTGGCCCACATCAATACCTCTGGCCAGGCCATATGCATTGCCACGGACATGAGAAGTTTAACCCTGATGTCCAGGAGTGCATATCGGACCTTTTGTTTCGAGGGTTTGACCTCTTTGACACTACCGCCATCGAGGAGTTACATAAAAAGAACAGCTCGCAAACTGCAAAGTCTTTATCTAGCCTTACGAAGGCCAAGCCCAAGGCATATACCCGTCGCACCAACGCTCAGACAGGACGCGATTGTTCGGCAGGTTCCGGGGCTTCCAGGAACGGAGGTCTAGGCAGCCTGATCGCTTGCTGAGTCAACACCGGTGCAAACCACAAAAGGGGGTGGGGATTTTGTAAGGGCTTTTTCCAGTCCCCCTACTCCGCAGCAGCCTCAAAGGGAAAGAAGGCATGAAGCTTCCCTTTGGGTCCACGTGTGTCCTCGGGGTACTGCCTACCGTTCCCTCCCTCTCCTCCCCTGCCACAGATTGGGACAGCAACTCGTTTGGCAGAGATCCGGGCACTCGTCGAGAGGCAGGCAGTGGAGGAAGTCCCAGCCTCCCAGCGAGGCTTGGGCTTCTATTCCAGGATTTCCCCCATACAAAAGAACCAGGCTGGCCTGAGGGTTGTGTTGGACCTATCCACCCTCAACCTCTCCCTCACTCGTCAGAAATTCAAGATGGTTACGCCAGCACTCATTGCAGGGATGCTAGACAAGGGAGATTGGATGTGCTCCCTCGATCTGAAGGTCGCTTATCTACACGTCCCAATTTGGCAGCAACATCGCTCCTTCCTGCGCTTCAGGATCATGGGCTGC
The DNA here is from genome assembly GCF_040938575.1 of Ambystoma mexicanum. Classification (NCBI taxonomy): domain Eukaryota; kingdom Metazoa; phylum Chordata; class Amphibia; order Caudata; family Ambystomatidae; genus Ambystoma; species Ambystoma mexicanum. The sequence goes on from NC_090922.1 coordinate 1,306,195,789, forward strand.
CATTTTCAATAGAAGGTGCTAACCTTTGACCTCAACTCAGCCCCCAGGATATTTACCAGACTCGTGAACGCTGTGGCAGCCATCCTCGGGGCCAAGGGCACCACATCTACCCATACCTGTACGACTGGCTCGTCAGGGTGAGATCCCTGGAGGGGGATACCCACACCACCTCCGCACTGATGAATACACTCCACAACCTGGGGTTCACTGTCCACCTCAAGAAATCTCAGCTGCGGCCCACGCAAAGCCTCACATTCTTGGGCCTCATCTGGGATACAGGCTCCTTTCCCCTCGGAGGGCAAGATCACGGCCATCAAGAGAGCCACTGCTCACTTCCTTGCCAGAACAGTGACCTCGGCCTGGTGGTACTAGCACTTATTGGGTATCATGGTAGCAGTCGTCCTGGCTGTGCCACAGGAGATTCAGGATGAGGAGATTGCATCTGCACTTCGCAGCCTCATGGAATCAGGAGTGGGGCTCCCAATCGGAGCTCGTCGGCATCCCTCCTTCTCTCCACCCAGACCTCACATGGTGGTACGAGGAGGGCAACCTGCGAACGGGCAAGCCCATCTGGCAGCAGACTCCACAGGTCACTATCACTACAGACTCCTCCCTGGAAAGCTGGGGGGGGGGCCCCCTCTGAACAGCCACCGCGTCCATGGAGTTTGGACCCAGCAGGTACAAGTCTCACATCAACTGGCTAGAGCTCAGCGCCATTTGGTTGGTCCTCAGAGCTTTCCCTCATTGGGGGCAAGTCCGTCCTTATCCAGACCGACAACTACACCAGCATGTACTATGTCAACAAGCGGGGGTGTACCAGGTCCCCTCCATTGAGCGCCCTAGCAGTCAACATGTGGGAATGGGCCCTGGAGAATGACATTCACCTCATGGCTCTCCACCTCCCGGGGGAGACCAACTTGGAAGTGGACAGACTCGGCAGACTGGGCTCGGACAATTACGAATGGCAATTCAACGACCAGGTGTTGCAGGATGTCTTCAGCAGATGGGGGCATCCTCAGGTGGATCTTTTGGCCTCCTGGAACAGGAAGTGCCAACAGTTTGCATCCTGGCAGGGACAGGGCCCCGGCTCGCAGGGCGGCGACACCTTACAGATAGTGCAACGTCATGACAGCCTATGCGTTCCCTCCCACTCCCCTGATCCTCAGTAATCAGCAAGATAAAGGAATCTCGCCACCTGAGCATCATTCTGATCCATGGTGGCCGGCGAGACTGGTTCTCCGAGCTGCTCAGCCTCTTGGACAGACCACCGATTCACCTTCTGATGGGGGCCAGCCCTTCTCATCTCACAGCATGGGGGTCAGGGTCCTCCACTCAACCCCTCAGAAGATGGCCCTCGCAGCATGCTTCCTGAGCAAGTCTCCGTCAAGCACGTCTTTCGCAGGCATCTAGAGATCATTCAAGGCGCCAGGAGCAAGGCTACCAGGAGCCAATACAGTAGTAAATGGACAAGGTTCTGCCATTGGGCGGGCTCCAAAGAGATCAACCCCCCCTACTTGCACGCTGGATGATGTGCTCTCCTCTGCGCACCTTGCGCCCTCAGGAGTACAGGTGGACACATGCCGCACTTACCTGCCATAGGGGCCTACAGATATTCGCAGGGTGAGGTCTTCTCATCCTCCAAGCTGATAGTCGAAGTATTTGGCGGGCCTATCCAGGCTTTACCTGCCCATTAGGAAGCCACACCCAGTGTGGGACCTCAATATAGTGTTAGGTGCTTTGGCGCACAAACCCTTCGAGCCTATGGCGTCCGCGGATATCGGGCTCATCACCATCAAAAGTTTGCTGGTGGGCCTCAGCTCTGTGTGCATTGTCGGTGAGATCCAGGCTCTGGTGGCCTCAGAACCCTGTACCGCCTTTCAAAGGGATAAGGTAGTCCTGCGGACGCCCCTGCGTTCCTACCCAGGGTACCCTCATCTTTCCATCTAAACGAGGAAATAGTTTTACCTCTGTTCTTTGCTAACTGTGTTACACTGCCGAGGCTCAGTGTGACACTGTCTGGACGTTGGGTGCTCTCAATTTTTATCTGAACAGGACCAAGGGCTTCCACAAGTCGGATGCTCTGTTACTTTTGTGGGCTCTAGGCCCGGGTATCGAGCACCCAAGGCCTCCATTGCAAGGTGGATAGTTGCAGCCATCAAATAGGCAGCACAAGCCACTACCAGCTAACATGCAAGCCCACGCTGTCGGGGCCACGACCACATCCGTGGCATTCCAACCTGGACCACCCCCTTGGCTTTCTGTAAGCATAACTGTTGGGACGCTGCCTCTAGGTCAGACGCGGCCTCGGACAGGCGGTTCTAAAGAATCTGTTTGCTTAAGTAGGGTCTACAATCAGTTGTAATCGCCCAGGAGCAAAGGGGACAGGGTGTAATGGTAATTATAAGCTACTCACCGTAGTGACTAACATACTCTTAGTCCCCTTTCCTCCATATGTCCCACCACGGGTTTCTCTGGTGAGAAAGGTTCGGTCTCTGGTCCCTAGGCAGTATGGAGGCAGTATGGAGGAAAGAGGACTAAGGACGTTAGTCACTACGGTGAGTAACCTAAAGTGTCTGAGCAGGAAGGAAGTGAGGGAGGAGTCCAAAACTCTACAGCCCTTTGCCTTTTTCCTTGTCTAAAAGGAACCAACTCCCAATGGGGGTGTGGGGGCTGGCTGTCCTGATTGGACAGCCAGACCGCCCCTTTCTTTAAACTGCAGGGAGAGTTTGCAAATGTTGTGCTGTAGTTCCTAATAAATACTCTGAACCTGGAAGCTGATGACACGTCGACTAGAGCTGAATCAGAAGATGAAGAAAAGACATCTGTAGCGACCGTCAACAGAGCATGCTGTGTAACCGAAGCCTGATGCATCCCTTTCTTCCAATCGCCCTGGGTGTCCCGAATGCAATAACTTACTCGGCGGCTGGTGTGATCCACTAGTCTCAAGAAGACCTGCATTTTGAACCATCCCACAACGTGCTGTGACCTTGCTGGGCTGCAAACCGCCAAAACCCTGGGACCTCGTGCTGGGTGCAGTGCATGGTCTTCCGAAGTCCGAACCTCGCTGGCAGTTGCATGGGCTCCTGCTGGACCTCCAGAGACATGATTCGAATCCCTGTAGTCCCCTCACCAAAGTGCAGGACCGAGAGAGTGAAGAGAATCTGGACAGCGATATTTGTTCTTCCTCCGGCTGCTGTTCAAAGGCGCCAAATCCAGAGCCGCATGAATCTGTGAACAAACCTTTGCTGGAAACCTCCTCTGTCGACTGCTGCAAGTTCTCATCCAGTGTCCAGTTCTTTCGTCTCTAGACCAAGAATCCAGGGACCAGGTCCTGTGCTGCTGCATCCTGAAGGCATCCACTTGGCTCTTCTTTTCTCCTAAGGTACTGTGTTGGCTTCGGTAACATTAACCCCATGTCTTGTGTGAATCCAGTGAGGCTGAGTGGGTGATCTGTGTGGTTGGGCGTTTTGCCCATACCACTTGCCCAGGCTTAATGCTGGTACACATATATAGGGAGCCTTCTCGGAAGTACCTGAACACTTCTAACTAACTCTGAAGCTGATACTTACTTGTTTAAGAAGATATCCTCTGGAACTTTCCTGTAACTGAACCCTATTTCAACCTGCCTACAGCTGGTTCCTAGACCACAAGGGTCCCTCTTCTGCCTCTGAGAGAACCCTACAATAGACTAAGGAAGGACTGGAAAAGAAAATGATTGTCTTGAGTATAACCAGTGTACTTTCTTAGTGTGGTTGGTAACTGAATATGTACAATATAAAAGTTACTAAGTGTCTAGAAGTTATTGCTTTTTAAGTTGCTGGTTGCCCCCTTTAAAAAATATAGACATTGCTTTACTTCGAATAATGTCCCATATTCTAAAAAGTAATCAGTGTTGGTACTGTTTTATCATTGCTTAACTAAATGGGTGTAAAAGCTTACCAATAGGGTTTACCTACCTTGAATAAGTGTCATTCTTAAAGTGTACGCCTAGGAGTTTGCTTTCCTTGATCTGCTTTATACAGACCTACAGTCTTGAAGTTGGTGCTCATCTTATGAGTTGCTTGAAGCCCCTCTTAAAAGTATATGGTTTCACTTACCTTGAATAGCTGCTGCTCTTCTAAACTTATAACACACGATTGTGCTTTCCCTGGAACAGCTTATAACATTTCTAAAATAGTCATTGGGTCAATTACCTACCTTTTAAATACATTGTGTTTTAAAGTGTAATTGGGCTTTGCTTTCCTTGACTTGTTTAGTGCATTCAAAAATAGTTGTGTTCATACTTATAGAGTAGCTTAAGGCCCCTCCAGAAAGTGAGTTGATTTACTAGCTCTGAACTGAGTTCTAAAACGTAATGTTGCAAGGAGTATACTTGTAACAGGGTTGGTTTATTATGTGATTTCATAACTGAGTAGAACTGCATGTCTGACATATGGTCCAAATGAAGGTCAGCCTGCGCCAAAATTTGTTACGGGAGAGTCTGAAAATATAGATAGTCTGTGGAGTTGTGCAAGCACTTGATGGAATTAAGTGAAGAAATGCATTATGCCAGCGCTCAAACACTCCAAGCCGTTCAGTAGTGCTAATAAATCAAGGAATGAATCCTTTGAGACTGGTGACTCAAGTATGCAAGCCTTGGAGATCAGCGGTATTAAGAACTGTATATGAATCGCTGAAGAATTGTTCAAAAGAAATAGGGTTTTAATTACTCCAAAGTGTGGATGCACTAACGGAGTGGAAACGAGGAATTTTAAGTCTATGAATAAGAAAAACAAAGGTGTTTTTCTCACCATTACAACTTTACAGTCAACATCCTCCTTCGTTAAAGGTCACCAATAGAGTGGGGAGTTTTCAGTCCAGGGTCATACACCCAAAACATGTTTTCGCCATGCACCACTTAAAACAATTCTAAGGTATGCTTTCTGTTCTTGCACTAAATGGTAATGTACATGAACACTGCACTGTCGGATAATTCAGTGGCTTGCTTCTGTGACCTGTGTCCATTGCGTTTGAATCCCAGCACGGGCTGGTACTAAAAAGCATGACAAATGTTAAAAGAATGTGCAAAACCCATTAATGTGGAGGATAAAATAATTAAAGGGTCAATTGGCTAAAGAGATGACATACATGTTAATGATATTCAGACTTATGGGTGGAAGAAATGGCAATGTGTGAATACATATTTCTAGAGTTGTGTGTAATGTTTGTTTTATTTTTGATTTTTCAGGTTAAAGCTTTCTTGTCTAGGCGAATGCTGGTCATGTATTTATTTAGTAAGGTAAGAATATGGGCAAACACCAAAAGGATTAATGCTTTTCAATCATGCATCTTACTTCCTAAACCCTTGCACACCTACGTGATGTCAGTTTCAGTGCCTGTCTTTTACGCGGAATGCAGGGTTTTCTGTGGTTCCTCACTACCAAGCAACTCCACTCCAGAGTCTGGAGTTGTCTGGGGGATGTGAGGAGATGGGTAGAAACACAGGGCACTTTTATTTAATCATTCACTCTACTGTATTGGTTCTCACTTGTGCTTCAAATGATCACACTGTTAGCTAATAAATGAGCAGTCACACTCTGCGACTACCCAGCACTTATCTGCTTGGTATTAGGTAACCCACCTTTTGGTATAGGTCTGTACTACACAAGTTGGTAGTGTGACTGAGCAGCTGAACAGCCAGGCCTATCTAAAGAGGGGTAAATGTGAGCTGTAGAGCTGTAGAGCTGTACAGATGAAATCAGTCAATACAAGTAACCCTTACACTCAAGTTTTCAGTTATAAATAGTTAATTAACATTAATAAAGCATTCTTTAAAAAGGCAATTGTTTATAACAGTTCAAGCAAACTTTGGCATTACTTTTCAGAATCAATAACGCTGGTGAATACTCTTTGGATATGCATCAACAATCCCTCTCTGGCCATTGCGGGGAGTTTGTATTGACACATTATGGCGGCACCATCACCGTCTTGTTGCTGATGCTTTGATTTGACTTTTGGACTCATGTGACTCACTTTGGTTCACCCATCTCGAATCTCGTCATTCTCATTGCTGGAATTCCTTAAGCATCACGTAATCATGGTGACCATGAGTCATGTTGTGCCAATGTACTACTTGAATCTTGGCTTGCACTTGCTAATCTCTTGCAACATTATGTGTTCAGTTCTGACCTGTGCAACTTGATGTGCTCTCACCACCACTTGCTTATGTGCTCTATAACACTGTATTTTGCTGGCTTTGGTGCTTCCTCTTTTACCACACTAGCTGCTTCTCATTCTTCTCTTCCTCTCTTTTCCCCTCACCCCCCACCCCCCACCCTATATTCTGTGCACTTTCAGAATTGGCAGGCCTATTACGATAGTCGCTTGCTATGTCCCCCCCACCCCACCCCTCGTTCCATTCTTTTGTCAATCTCCAGCACTACCAGTAATGTCATCAGGCCTAGTACCCGCCACCTCTCACCCCCTTCTCTCACTTTTGTCATTCCATTGCACTACCAGAAATGTTGTAAAGGCCTAGTATGGTAGTCGTTGTCTGTCTTACCTCCTACAACCCAATTCCCCCGATCATTGTCAAAGCTCTAGCACTATCTGAAATGTCGTCAGGCCTAGTACGATAGTTAATTTCACATTCTTAATGTCTCAAGGCCTTGTAAGAATGTTATTGTTTTCCTTGCTCCCTCCCTTGCCTTGAAGCGCTTTGAAACATGTGTATAGACGCTATACAAATACACTATCAATATGTTTAATACATTTCTCCTACACCCTGAAGTGAGTTCAATTACAAGGATAGTGTTGTCATTTATATATAACACCAGTATGCTTTGTAGACTGAGTTTCCGAAAAAAAGGGTTAATGAAAGTAAAAGGGTAGAACAGTACGAAAATGTGAGGAAAACGGAATCCTCCAATGAAGTGTAGATGAGCCTTTCCAAGCAGTAACAGTATAGTAAACTAGGAGACGTGTCTGTATAAATGCGCTTGTCCTAATTAATAAGTATAGAGCTCTAGTCACATAATGTACGTGGGCATCAGGTATTCAATGTGTCAGTTTAATTTAGTAGGGATATTTGAAGTTCGCCTTAAGGTTTTGCCAACAAGTGTTTCAACCTATTCGGTCTTTTTCCAAGGCAAAAAGAGTTCTTCATATACAATCAATGCCAACAATATTAGTCAAGGAAATGTACATACATTCAACAGTAACCAATGGTTACCATGCAAAAAATATAAAGTGTTCAAGATTTGATTTGAATCTAAAGAGGGGACAAAAAATGGGGGCTACAGGATGGACACAGTCAATGGGGTACAAAATGCAGAAAGAAGAGGAAAAAGAGGGGGAAAAATAGATTAGCTGGACCTCACACCTTTCTTAACGTAAATCTTAATGTTTCTAATCAATACTTCAATTGCACCTTGATATTTCAAGCCCAAACAGTACCTCTGGTTAGAAGAAAAGTGGTCCAGCTGGATTCTGTCTTGCTATGGCTATGCCGACCATGGTTTCTGAGCCTCGGTTGTGAGGACAAGAGGGAGGACGTCTGGAGGGCTCATGCGACGGTATTCGGGAAGGTCGTCGGCAGCTACAAGCTCTTTTCGAATCAGCTGCACTTTGCGGTTTCAGTGCCTCGCAAACAGCACTGATGTAGAAAGGTTAACTTTGGTTAGTCTTTCCTTGCTCCCTCGGTTGTGCACTCTGGCGAGGGGACTATGGATCAGGAAATCCTGCTTCTGGAGTGTCCTAAGGAGGCTCCTGGAGCTTTTGGCCAGATTTGGTCGGCAGATGTTGCACTCTGTTATGGAGACTCAACCCCTGGCATTAGACTTCTGCAGCAACGGAGAGGCACAGCAAGTCGGGGATTGCGCCAAAGTGGAGTTCATCTCGGGGTTAGTTGGTTCCACTAACCCAAGGGAAGAAGTCCCATCTGGAGCTTCTCTGTAGATACGAAAAAGGTCAACACAGCAGCAAGGCTTCACCGGGCAATTCCAAGGTCCAGGAGGTTGCAACGGCTTCTCTTCACGGTTTCTTCTTCAGATGTTTCTTCCAGTGGTCACCTTTGCCTGTAGTCCCAAGAACCCCGCCTTTTTAAGCAGGGTTTCCCATTCCTGCAGTGTCTAGGCTCTCAATCACCCAGCAGGGTGGCTGGCCTTCCTAGAGAGCCAGCTGGCCAATCGGGACTGGTTTCATGCAGGCATACCTAGAGACAAAGGACAGGGGTTTCGGAATCCTCCCGCACATCCCGCCCTTCCAGACATACTGGAGCCAGGGGCAGGCTTCAGGGCAGAAGCCCACCAAAGGCAAAACACACAAAGGGCTCAAATCTGTCAACGCACAGAGTAAAAGCCAAGAAAGACCCCACAAACAGAAAATGGCAGAAGACCAGGCGTTTTGACAAAATGGACACCCATCAGTGCTGTACTGCAGCTGATGCTTCAGCCTGCGGTAGAAAAACACAATGGTAGTAAAAATAAAACCACAGCCATTTAAAGTAGTGAGGGTAACAAAAAAGGTTACATGGGAAAGTAGGTTAAGGGGCTACTAGGTAACCAGCCCCCCCCCCCCCCACTACCCCACCATGCACTCAACATAAGATGGCATGTGCCTACAAACACGTTAAGATCAATTTCACATTACTGTGGGAAAAGTAGTTCACCCCAGAAAAGGTTTTTAATCCTAAGTGACACAGCACTGGAGGTGCAATGTCGGCATACAAAAAGCAGATGCCTATGGAGTTTGTCATATTCCAAAAACAGTGAAAACACAAAATCCAAATCGGGGAAAAACAGAGTGAGAAAGGTCCCATTCACTCAGGAGTTAAACGTTAAAAAGTCTTAAGTCCAGCAAAAGAGCTGGTGGTCTCTAAGGTTAAAGGGAATTAGCACAGAAATGAAAATTCTCCTTAGCACACTACTAGAGTTCGTCTGTCTTTTCGTGGATGAGCATTGCTGCCATTGGTTCTGCAATCCTTTTGATATAGGTATGGTTACTTGTTAAGTGCATGTTTTCTCTCTAAGGCACTATATTGGCATTGGAGCACCTAAGCCTTATTCTAGAGCAAGAGATCATAAACTAACTTCTAATGCTAGTGAGGGAACAAATGTTTTCAGTTCTCTATGGAAAACAATTATCTGAGGTTGAGTGGACTTTCAATGCCAGGACGTTGTTAGGACAGTTTTTCTGAAGTCTAACTAAGAGCTTAGTAAAACCATACACCAGACAGTACAAAACTCCACTCTTAGTATAAGGCTGTACCACCTGAGTATTTGGTAGCATAGGCAGAGCAGCCAGGCCTACCTTAGGAGGGAGAGAGGGCTGTAGGAACGTACAAATAACCTGTAGCATACAAATGGTCCCAAAGAAAGACACCCAAAACTATTATATACAAAATAAAGGTTTATTATAAATACCAATAGGCCAAGGTGAATCTTGGTGGCTAAGTACTTTGTCATAGAATCATAAACACATTATAAAAACACAACACAATGCTTAAGGTACACAGACCAAAGTAGAGACCTTGTTCAGAATAGGTAACAGTAATTTTAGGTAAGTCGGACCTTATCATACACATTTAGAATAGAACACACCTATTCAGAGGGGTGGGGGTTGGGTGGTAAAACCACAATTTACTTTTAGATTATTTCAAGAGTGGTAGGTCCTGTCAGTCAAGCAGGGATACTCAGTTAAGAAATCATAGTAAACCAACCCCGTTACCAGGATACTTTTCTTAGTGTAATTCATATTCTTGTAAAAGTGTGAACCTTTGAGTACATTCAGGATGACCCTCAGTTATACCAGGTGAGTAAAACCTAATTGTGTAATAAACTATTAGTCGCTTTTCAGATCAGTAGAACACAGACTAAGGTAAGCAATAACTCTTTTACACTATCTTTTAGATTGCACTCAGCAGACCAATGTCAGCTAAACCCATAGTGCACACAGCTATTCAAGGTAGGTGTTAAGGAGAATTCTCAAAAATGTGCTAATTCCCTCTACCTTGGAGACCCCCAGCAACTTTGCTGTATTTATTATACCTGGAGAGAGTGGGACCTTTCTTTCCCACTCTTATGTATTAATGGGATTTCTGAACTTTGTGCTTCTTTTGGTTATGGAGCCTTATAAACTCCCTAGGCATCATCTTTTTACATTGTGTTACACAGCACCTTCAGTGCAGTGACACAGGGAAGTCTTCCACATTTCCCAAAGGTTTAAATACCTTCTCTGGGATGAACTGTTTCCCAGAGCAGTAAAGTGAAATTTACTTTACTTACATTTGTAACTTTCTAGACCCAGCACACACTATTTTACAATAGGATGCTGGAGGGGTTACCCAGTATCCCCTTTGTCTAGCTTCTCATGTAACATTTTTAATGTTACCCTGTCCTCACTGAATAGCTGGTGGCAGTGGTTTACTTTTAACTACCGTGGTGTGCGTTTACCGCGGGCTGCGCTCGCAGCTGCAGTAAAGCACCCAAGGGTGCCATTTTTGTCAAAATGGCCCCGGTGTTCTTTTTTCACCATTTCTTTGTGGATAGGTTCTTCTTGAGATTTACTCTGTGCGCCAAATCGAGTTTGGTCCCATTGCCGCTTTGCCTTTGGTGGGATTCAGGGTGTTTGGGGTGGGCAGGAAGTGAGGTGCCTGAAACTCCCTGTGCTTAGTCGCCTAGGAGACCCAAATGCACTCTGTAGTGATTGGCCGGCTGACTGTCCGGCAAGGACAGCCACCCTGCTGGGTGACTGACAGGTAGGCTGGAATGAATGGGAGAGAACTGAAAAAAAGCGAGGCTTTTGGCTTGGAAGGCAGAGTCGACCACTGGACGAAGGAACCAAAGAAGAACTTGAAGAGGACGCCTGCTGCAACTCCTGGACCGCTGGTTTGCCCAGTGAAGCCCTGCTGCTGTGCTGAAACTCTAAATTCATATCGCCAGAGAAGCTCCTGCAAGGACGACTTCTCCCAAAGTAAGCCACCTGGACATTCTCTCGGAGCTGGTTAAATTTCCAGTGTTGCTGCTGGAAACTGAAACGCCAGGGAGGGAACACCAGATTGTGTGCGTTGCTTTTAAACTGGCCAAGAGCTCCAGGAAGATCCTCCGGACTCCCAGGAAGATGAGCCCCCTCAACAGAATGCGGGACCCCAGAAGCAAGGAAAGCTCATCTGGACAGCCAGGAACCGCAGTGTTGCCGTTTGCTGTAGATGCGCGAGGAGCTGTAACACCGAACAGCCACTTGTTTGAAGATTTCCAGTTGCGAGCGGTGACCGTCCCATTGCATGAGTCCCCAGAAGTCCTCCCTCTTGTCACCGCGACTGAGGCCCAGGAATAGTTAGCTGCAGAGCTGCTCGGGAACAGAAGTCATCTGCTACACTTTTTCTTCAATCCAAAGGTGTTGTAAAAGTCTGAGAGAACTTGCCTCTTGCTGTAGAGTTGCTTGCATCTTCTACTCTCACAAGTCTAACGGCTTTTGGCCCTACATTGATTCATCTTTTTCTTCAAAGTCATCTAAAACATTGTGCAAAGACTTTTCTTACTTACCTGTAAAGAAGTGCTTCTGCTCATATAGAATTTTGCCCATTGACTTTGGCTTAGCCTGTTCCACTGAATGACTCTTATTGGGGGATCTGAAAGTGTTTGCCTGCTTAAGAATATTTGTGGTCTCTTGTATGTTCTAATAACCTTTTCCTTTGACTTACTCCTAAATGATTCTAAATACAACAGTGATATTTTAATGTCCCCAGCACCATAGCTATTCAGCTATTGAAGTCACCTGAGGGTGTAGGTGGCGTCTGTGGGCCATTCCAAAAGGGTACTCGCGGATTTAGAGAGTGTATTTTATGAAGTATATTTGAGTGTTACTGTTATATTGCTCCCTTCTGAAGAAGGCTTACCCTAATTGGCTGATACATTAATAATTGTTTATTCAAGAAACCTTGTGTGTAAGTGTTTATTTGAATACTTGTCCCTGTGAACCTCTAACTCCCATACAGCTCACATTGACCCTTCTTGACATAAGCCTGGCTGCCCAACACATTACCAAAACTGTGGTACAAGCTTATACCAAAGGTTGGGTTTCCTATTACCTGTAGTCAGGGTTGTTGTAGTGTTTCCAAAGGGTACTGCATACAATCGTGCCTAACAGTAGGTAAAACCCAAGGCAGACTTATTCTAGACAGGCTATACAGCAGGTTAGGGGAAGCAAGACCCAGTTGGTGAACATATAAACTAATTTTCTGATAGAGTTGTGTGAACCTAACAACATTACTTTTGGGAAGAGGGGTACCCAATTCACTGGTGAGTAAAATAACCTTATATATACTTTTACAAATGGCAAAACACATTCAAAGGGTAGGAAGAACTTTTGTAAGTGCTCCATATTTCAGAAGGACAGTTACCAACTGACTCTTTCACAAGTAAGTAACTTTTAAACACTTGCCGCATTTCAGGACAGAAGGCCCAAACCTTACAAGTCTTTCCCTATTCTTGAAGCATGAGTGTTCTCAGTGGCAGGAATCACTAGTCCTCTAGCGTCCAACAGACATGTCAGGATAGGCACAGATGTAGGAAACTAGTTCCTGAGGAAAACTGTTCACACAAGTAAGTATTTTACTATACAGTTGTAGAAAGGTTCCAGAAACTTCAGAGAATACACCCTAGAGGGATTCCAGCTTTGGGCCTGGACGAACTGGATGAGAGGACTCGCAATCACATGAACCGCCCCCAAAGCTTAAGGTAAGTAATACCCAAGCCAACACAGTAACTCGGCACAGAAGAGGAGTTTGCAGCTGGACGTCTTCAGGATCTGCAGCCAGAAACTTCGTAATTGAATTCCTTGTTATGACTGAAGACCGGAAACTGGAAGGGAATTTGCAGCAGTGATCAAGCGGGGTGGGGGAAGACTTCAGGCAAGAGTTTCTTTGAGGCTGATCGCGGCTCTGTGGTTTTGATGACCTGATGGCAGCTATATTTTAATTTCGGTTTCACCAGGGGTGCAAGACCTTTTACTCCATTGGTTGGCAAATGTACCTTTTTGCAAGCCATTGGGGTACCAGTGTTTTGTTTTTTGTTTTTTTTCAAACCTGCTCTGCCATTTGGTTTTTCAGGGTCTTCCTTTGTCCAGGTGACCATGGCAACCTCCAAAATAGCCCTGAAATCTCACTCCGTTACCAGGTAATCAAACCGACACTGATGGACAATTTCAAGATAATCAACCTTTTTGGAGACACTATGAGGAAGACGCATCACAACTGATGATAGTCAGAAACTCAATCATAACCACCAAAGAGCAATAGATGGAAACTGTGCTCTTGGAATACGAGAGGATCATCCCATCTCTTCAACCCTTCGGACCTCGCACTAGAATCTTGCCACATTATATGCCTCCAAGAGACTTGGATGACCAATACGCCGGCCTGCGACAGGTTTATCTGTCCTCAATCCGGCTGCAAAAGGGACCAGGGGCCGGACGGCTGCAGGCCTTTTGACGTTGATAAAGATATCTCCATTTTGGAACCTCGTCGAAATAGAAAATATAAATTCCTGGACTCAACTGATTATCATAATAAAGTGCGAGAGGCTCCAGGAATTTCTGCTGGAATCACAGGATTCCTTATCGGACCACACAATTTAAGCCAAGGAATAAGATTGCAATCTTCAATACATGCTGGAACCCAGTGGCAATCAACGATAATAACTTCTTGAATGGCGTATTTCTAACAATGGACAGAATTAGTGCCAAATACCATGATATAAATTTCATTATATGTGGAGATCTCAATATTCACCTATATGACAAACGGTCTCCTTAATCGTCCAAATGACATTTCCATCAGAGCCCTGCGCTGGTCGAGGGAGATCTCTGCGAGAAATTCGAAATTATTAAATCAACCTCTGGATGATCAGAAACTGCCGATCCCGACATGGTCATGCCGTAACTCTTCTACCATCATTGATTATATATACTTATCACCAGCCATAACCAATATGCTACTGGACTACAACTGAGAGCGATCATTCGATGCTTACGATCTCTGTTGCAGGAGCTGGAGATCTTACGCCCTTACCGCCCCCCCGTGCGGCTTGATATCGTTGGAGGCAACACCAGATTAAGAATTAGCAAAAACCAGCTAGCTACTATCCCACAGATTTTCCAACAAACACTGCTGCTTAATGAACAGAAAATAAACTATGATTGGGTCTTACTCCCTTTTAAAAAAACAAACCTGCTACAGAGAAACTGATTCATCAACATTACTATAACCAGGAAATAGTAAAAAAAAAAAAAAAAAAAAAAAAAAAACTGCTGCAGCAAAAACTGCAAAAATGGAGAAAAGATCCATCTCCAGTAAATTGGAAAATATCCGAAAAGCAAAACAAGGATATAGAAATTGGAACAAATCAAATACGATGGAAGTGCAGCAAACGGATGCCGAAGCAATGCTAAACACACTCAAATAAGAACCTGAGATCTGTATGGGACCTGCTAAATAACCATGCCCAGCAGCAACAATTGATGGTATCCAACGTCGCCGAAGACCATTGGGTCACACATTTCTCTAATCTTTACAACCCATGGTACAGCAACAAAAAAATTGAGATATTACCAATTTCAAATCAATGGTCCACCTGGGAGAAGCACATCTTTGTAGAAATGATTTGCAACCTAAACTCCTCTAGAGCCCCCGGGCCGGATGGACTATCGAATGCTGCCCTGAAAGGTGACCCGGAAACATGGGCGACTCTCATGGACCATTTACTAACTTTAATTAACACACTAAAGGTACTACCAACAACATGGACCAAAGCGGTATTGATCCCAATGTACAAACAGGGCGATGGAGATAACCCTGCCAACTTTAGACCAATCGCCCTGCTAGATCCATTGGGAAAACTATTTGCCTCATACCTGCTCCAAAAATAGACCATATGGGCCAAAGCCTCAAATCGTTTTGATACTCAGCAAACTGGTTTCACCAAGAATGTAGGTACCAATGTAAATCTAATTCTAAACCTTATTAAAAACGAAGCCATACGAAACAATGTGCCCGTTTATGCAGTGTTTATAGACTTACAGATGGCGTTTGACGCCATAAATAGATCGATCCTGTGGGAAAAACCTGCCAAATGGAACTGCCCTGCAGAAATTACGGAACCGATCAGACTCCTATATTCCAACACGACAGTGTCGATGAGGCTTTCAAAAGAAGGAACTACAACGGAACCCATAAGAACTTGGAATGGCCTAAAACAGGGATGCCCACTAGCAGCGACCCTGTATAATTTATATACTGCCGATTATTCCATGAACATCGATCCTGCAAATCTCAATCCGCCGAAGATAAATTCACTTAAGGTTCCATACCTCATGTATGCCGACGACATTGTACTTCTAGATAAAACGCCATCTGGATTACAGGAGAATTTACGCATGACAATCGTATATGAGCATGAACGAACTTCAGATTAACTGCAAAAAACAAAATTATGGAATTAACAAACCACCACAAGGCTTCTAAGCGATACAAACCAACAAATTTCATTTTAGACAAAAGAACGCTGGATGAAGTTGCCTCCTTCAAATACCTTGGTGTGTTATTAAATCCACAAAAGGAAGAAACCGCATGGGTGACCAGGCTGGAAGGTAAAATCCAAATGCTGGCACGACAAGGTGTGATGCTACACGGACGCTATGGAACATTTTCAATGAAACCGATCATAGCATTTTACCGCCAATAGGTAATTCCCATCATTACTTATGGAAGTGATGCGATGATTATTGCAACCAGCATAAACTGGCAAAAGCTGGAAGCACAATTCTGGCGGAAAATCTTGCAGCTCCCAAAGAGCTTTCCTATGCCCAGAATACGTTTTGAGCTAGCCCTTCAATCACTAGCCTCAATAGTGCGGTGGAAGCAGTTGGACCTCCTGCGTAAGGTCATAAATGAAGATCCAATCCCAGCCATGCAAATCCTTAAAATAAGGCCACATACAATGCATAATACCATCTTGAAAACATGGAGAATTGAACTGCTGAATCTAATGGCAAAGGAACACATTACGGAAGAAATGCTCATAAATCGCCCACAACGGGCCAAGATCAAGCTACAGCAGAATGATTGGTCCAAAACAATCACGGAGAAAGTATCCTACTCAATGAACCTACAATGCCCGATGGACATACGAGCCTTGAATGAACTCCCACATTATCTGGAACGTTTTCTGGACCCAAATATACAAAGAATCTTTTTGAAAATTCGACTGAATATTTTACCCACCAAACAAAGACTCTCTCAAATTCGATCCATACAAAAAGAGGAAAAATGTTGCCGTTTTTGCAACAACAAACACCAGAGTCTCTCAACCATCTCATCATGATTTGCCCGGCACTAACTGACAAAAGACTCCTCTTTGGAGCCTTATTTAAGATCTCTCAATCAAGAACATGGCGACTCCAGATGGTTAAAACTTCTACACGGTCAAAATAATAAGTTGATATATAGTCGTACAATTTCTAGATAATATTTTGGAACTTACCCAAGCTACCTAAAGTGCACCTTTTTTTTTTCTTTTCCTTTCTCTTCTTTCTCCTTTCTCTTTATTCTTTCTTTCACTTATTGCTTTATATATAAACTATATATCATTTAAAAAATTTTTTAAAAAGCCCTAACCGATTTAGCGCAATTTATAGGTCCAAGACTATCCATCTTATTACCTCTGGGTGGGTGGGGAGGTGACTAAGGCGAAGTGACAGTCCTACTGACTAGCCAGTATGGTTGGTAATCTGATCCTAATCCTGCAGCCCCTTTTAGCCATTGGCTGGCTGGTTTTTGGCGAGCCCCTGCAAGACTATTTAGACTTTGCCCTTCTCCTGTTGCATCTCTTGCTTGTCTGACCCTATAACTGAGGTGGCAGGTCTGCTGACATGCTGAAGGAATTTTCCTGCCGATTTCCGCCATTTTTGAAGCCCTTTCTTGGCAATATTTGAATGTCAGTGGCTTGGGCATTTCCTAGTTTGGGTTGTTTTCCACTAGAGGTGCTGTCCTGATTATCTTAGACTCCTGGTGACTACCCACATGTGACTTGTTGAGCCCTCCACTGTTTACTGTCTGAATCATTTGGTTGCCTGTGGGTTTCTGCTGCTGTGCAGAATGTTTGACGCCTCAACCATCTGCCAGATTTTCAGCTTAAGATGTCAAAGGGTGCCTCCACCTGTTGTCCCTGTCCTAGGACAGTTTGCTGCTACGCTACTGCCTTTCTTTGTTTGCTGAGCTGCTCAGCTTCGTCTTCTTGGGCCCCCTTTTCTTTCTGAAATGTTCTTTGACGGATCTTTTACTCCTTGCTTGTAAATGTCTTGGGAAGCGTATTCGTTCCTTTCCTTGGTTTCTGGTGTCTTTATTGACTCCATGTGCAGATCCTGCGGAACCACATTACGAAAACCGCACCTGTGGAAAGAGCTGTTGACTTAACATGTTGTTTCGACCCACTGGAGCAGTTTTAGCTGAAACTACTGTTGAGTACTTGCATTCGGATCATTGGGTGGGGTGAATATTTGAGATACTCTAGCCAGGTGTCCCTTTTGAACCTTGCTAGATATCCCTTGAAGGAGAGTCACGGTTGCCAGAACAGACTTTCATGCTGAGGTAGAAAGTACTCTTGCCTCCCCTACGAAGTCATGGGGCCTGCTCTTTTAAGTGTGCAGGACGCCGTGACCCCTACGGGGAAAAGGGGTTTGGGTCCCTTGATTGAATAGGGTTGGGGGTGTTAGGATAACCGGGTAGAGGATTAGGGAAAACGCATGGATGGGTAGGGGGTTTGGGGAAAGATTACTCCTTGGCGTTCTCTAGATACACTTTGCAATCAACTGCCGTGGACGGCCAACACATACGTACATACGTACATACATACATAAACAAGGTCTAAATGGACAAGGCACTGAGATACCTCTGGATGTTACCTTCATCTATCACCTCTACAGGTAATACAAGGTTCCCACAGAGCCTCCCACCCCCCTTCATCTGTTACCACACATTACAAATCATACAAGCATTGAGGATTCACTTGGCTCAGGCGTAATGCTCTGTTGGCCCTGCTTAATCGGTGTCCGTTGCTATAGTATGTCACAGCACTGTCTAACGCGTCTTCTAAAGTGCTTGCCCACACACGTTAGTTTCAACAGTTGTCCCATCTCATGCACAATCAAATTTAGACTGTGCGTGTTCTGAACAGGCTAACAGTATCAGTCGGCAACACTCGGTCACCCAGCGAGGCGCGTGTTCTCAAGCTGTTAGTCACTCTGTTTAGGGAAGTGGCATTGCTGCGTTTAATTATCTTGGTGCACACAGGGTTTGATGGGAACAGACAAGGGCATGGTCCTGCTATGAGTCCCAGGTGCTTGGAGCTCCACGAGCGTGCTCCAGTCTGAACTCCTGAGCACAAAGTTTTGTTTCATTGCGTGCACATGTGCTTTGCGGTGGGCGTGTCCCTGGTCTTTTCACGGGCACGTGTGTCGGTTGTTTGGCCTCCTGGCTGGTGTAGTTGCATGCTCCTTGTGGGTTCTGTCTGTTCCTTGTCCTGTTGCCCTTCATGCAGTGAGGGCAAATGTGACCTCTGCTGTGGCTAACCTGCTGCTTAGGCTTAGTGATGGTACCAGCCACGACCCCAGTGATGCCTCCCACTATGCCCCCCTGCCCTCCACATCTCCTGACAGTAATCCCCGAAGCGAAGTGCCACGTCTATTTGGGTAGCTGGCTAGGAAAGTATGCAAAAGTTGAGGAGCATTTAATGTTGGTGTTTACCATAAAAGTTTTTTCAATTTTTTATTATGGTATTTAGCACTGTCCTAGCTCGAGAAGCAACAGAGCTTTACAGAGGTGTACAACATTACAGATGCATAACTGAGAGATTTTCAGAGGTAGCAACAGAACAGATCTAGAGCAGAGGATAGGTACAGCAGTAACTTGGTGGGGAGGAGAGGGGTGGGCGTCTACGAGTCGGGTGGCGCGAGGGGTGACAGTGATGGCTGTTAGGCAAGAATGGAAGCAGTAACCCTGTGGGAGCCAGCATTGTCCTCCTGGTAATAGGTAACCCACCTGTTGGTATAGATCTGTAGAGTGACTAAGCAGCCAGACTTATCACAAGAGGGGTAAATGTGAGCTCTAGAGAGGTAACACTGAGATTCACAATTACAAGTATCCAAATAACACTTATTTGCAAGGTTTTCTAGTAAAATAATGCAAGTCATTTTTAAGTACGCCTTATTTAAAAAGGGCAATATGCAACAATAAAAATACACTTCATAACACTTCGTCAGATTTAAGATAAGCAAGTAGATACCCCTTTGGGATGTCTCTCACCCTTCCTACACCCTGCGGTGACTTCAATTACTAAGACATTGTTTGGCATTGATATATCACTTTTTGTACTTAATCCAATTTCGAGATTGTGGAAAAGGAAAAGTTTAGGGAAGCGAAAAGGTTAACCCGTTCTCGGAGCATGTGAATACTTTTCAATCTCCCAATGAAGTCTAGATTAGATCTTTCCCAGCAATACAAGTTAAACTTATGCACCACCTATGAGGGATAGTTGGAACCAAAGTCAATGGGTTAGAGTCTGCAAGGTGCCAGCCAAGTTCAATTTGATCAATGTCTAGGGAGCTGAGGCACTTTAGATGGCACAAAGATCTTGCACAATGTTTTTAGAGAGTTTGTAGAAAAATAATCACTGTTGGACCACAAGCTGTTAGGCTTGTCAAGGGCAGAGCTGCAATCAACTCTGCAAAAAGTAGTTACTGCAAGTCTCCAGTGAGAACAAGCAAGCTACAGACAAGAGGTAAGTACCCATTAGTCAAGACAGTACCTTAGGTTTGAAGAAGGATCCAGCTGGCTTCTGTTCTGCTTGCAGTCTTGCAGATCCTGGGTTGCTGGGCCTCAGTCGTGAGGACAAGAGGACGTCTGGAGAACTCCTGCACTGCAGTTTGAAGGTTAGGGGCAGCTATGGGCTCTTTTCAGATCCGCAGTACTTTGCGGTTTCAGCTACCGGCAAATAGCACCACCGCGGTTCTTGAACACTTGATGGGCTTCCCTTGCTTCTGGAGTCCAGCACTCTGGTGAGGTGACTCAGGCTTGGGTCGTCCTGCTTCGGGAGGGTCCTCAGGATCTTCCTGGAGCTCTTAAAGACGATGCACTAGACTACGGATTTCTCGACCCCTGCCACTCAGTTCCAGCAGCAGCAAAGAAGTACAGCCATTTGGGGAAGATCCTCCAGCAAAGTTGTCTTGGTCAGTTGGTCCCACCAACCCAAGGGAAGAAGTTGTCCATTCCGGAGCTTCTATAGTCTATTCGGAATTCGAGCATAAGCACAGCAGCAGGGCTTTACCAGGCAGTTCAACGGTCCAGGAGGGTGCTGCAAGCTTCTCTTCCAGTTTCCTTTGTCGCATGTTTCGTCCAGTGATCGACTCTTTTCAAGAAGCCTCGCCTTTTATGCAGTTTTCTCCCATTCATGCACAGCCGAGCTTTCACTCTCAGGACAGTCACCCTGCTGCGCAAGTCCAGCCAGCCAATCGCCCCTGGGTGCATTCAGGTTTCCCTGGAGACTAAGGACAGAGTTTTGGGCACCTCCCTCTCTTCCTTCCCTGCCAGACACACTGGAGCCAAAGGTGGGTTTCAGCACTGAAGCCTGCCAAACAAACAAAAGGGTTAAATCTGGTTTTGCGCGGAGAGTAAAACCCAGGAAAGACCTCAAAAGCAAGAAATGGCGAAAAAAGAAGACGTGGGAACAGTTTGACAAATGGGCACCCGTGGATGCACTACTGCAGCTGAGGATTCAGCCTGCGGTAGAATCGCACACTGGTAGGAAAATTAAACCACTGCCACCAGCCATTTTAAAGTAGTGAGGGGAAAGTGAAAAATGTTGCATGAGTAAGTAGGAAAAGGGGCTGCTAAGTAACCACCGAGCACTTCCACATGAGATGGGGTGTGATGGACCTACATAGGAAAACCAGGTAAGTAAAGTCAGTTTCACTTTACTACTCTTGGGAACAGTAGTTTACCCAAGAGAAGGTATTTAAACCTTATGAGGAATCCAAGGGCCTTCTCCGTGACACTGCACTGAAGGTGCTGTGTCACAATACAAAAGTAGATGCCTATGGAGTTTGTCTCCAAAAACAAAGAAACCAAGTCCAAATCAGATCAAAAATACTTGAGTGAGGAAAAAGGTCTCACTCACTCCAGGATAAACATTAAAAGTCCTAAAGTCCAGCAAAAGAGCTGGGGGTCTCAAAGCTTGAAGGGAATTAGCACAGAAATTAAATTCCCCCTAAAAAATGGACTAGTTGTTGAAGAGAGATGCCTTGAAGAGGTGGATCTTGATCTTTTCTGAGTTGTAAGAGAGTGGGGGCAAGTGTGATGCCAAATTGATGTTGGGGCGTAAGCAGAGAAGGCTTGTTTTTCTGTTTCTTTTCTCTTTGCAGCGTCGGATTTCAAGTCTGCAAATTTCCTGGCCGTGTGCTGTCCGCCGGAGATGAGTTTCTCCACGAGGTAGCTGTGTGACTTGAGGGGCTACTGCCTGATTGATGATGCAGGAAGACTTGAAGGCTATTTGTGGGTGAAGTGGGAGCCAGTGAAGGTCGATGAGGGCTGGGGTGATGTGATCTTATCTGTTTAGACCCTTGATGAGGCGTGCAGCCATGTGTAGGACAATTCTCTGGGCCACAAGGGACTGAGGCCTTCGAGGAGTGCATTGCCCCCATCCAGGTGGGATAGGACGAGTGCTTGAACAGAGTGAGGAGAGGCTTCATTTTTTTTTTTTTGGAGGAGGGGAGAGCTGATACCAAGCTGTCTTAGTTTTCTTAGCGATGTGTCTTGAAGGAGAGGTGTATGTCTGTGAAACCCCCAGAGTATGGTTGATAGCCAGGTCTGTATGTCTGGGTGTTCGCGTGGTGTTGGTAAGGAGGTAGAATCCAGTCTTGGAGGGGTTGAGCTTCAAGTATGCACTGGACATTCAAGACTGGATCAGCTAGAGGCAGTTCTTGAGCCTATGGATGTCCTTGATGGAGTTGATCTTGAGTTATAGCTGTGTCGTCGGCGTATTAGTGGATGTGGATGTGTGTGTCTTGGAGGGCTCGTGGGCCAAACCCCACCCAGTCTACAATGTAATGCAGACACCCTCTGCGAATGCAGGAGTACAGTACGGCTGTAACGCCATACTTTGGGAACCCTTTAACCAATATAGGAGGCGGTCGAATGGTGCATGTGGTAGATAAGGCAGGTTTTAATGTGTAAACAAAGTTAAGCCTACTGCCACAGGTATGATCACAGCCTCTATTGCAAATTGGCCTATGTAGCTGGGCTGTAGCTTGCGTGGTCCTGACAAATGTGAATGTTGTGTTGACAGCCGCACCTGGCCGGGTCGCTGCTTTTTGTCAGCATAATGCTTGTCTTTGGCAGCATCCACATTTGAACGCACATTCATCCAAACTTGTTCCTTGCGTGCCTGTACTTGTTTTATTTCATTTGTAAAGCGCCCATACAACCCGTAGGCATTGAGGCGCTGTTGCAGGTACAAAGTACTAGACAAGCTAGTGTAGAGCAGGCATCGTTACATGCAGATACAAAGGTAGCTGCCTGATGGCAGTTGTCATACAAACATATAGAATAAAGACCAAGTGGTAGTAATTCTACCAAACAAAGACTTAGGCTGGTGTTGAACAGGCATAGTAACGTACATATGCAATGTCAGGTAGGTATAGCCTGATGGCAGTTATTATATAAGCATGCAAAGTCATGACCAAGTGTTCATTATCCTACAGAGCAAGCCTAAGGGTACTGTGGAGAGAGTAAATGATGAGGCGTACTGACGGTAGCATTGCCTTTGGGGCACCAACTGCTGAAGAACGGGTATACTTTGTGGAGATGTGATTGAGTTATCACCCCCTAGTTCTGCCAAACGGACTGCTTCCATCCCAGCGTGCACTTTACTGTGTGTGAAACACTGCAGGTATTGCACAATGGTTTGTTTTACCCATTAGTTTGGCCATCTGTTTCAGGGTGGTAACTTGTGGATAGCCACATGGTTATTCCCACATGTTCACAGAAGGTGCGCCAAAAGCGCGACATGTATTGGAGTCCTGGGCTGAGATTATATGTTGAACACCATACAGACAGACAATATGTTGTAGGAAAAGGTCCACAGGGTTGTTTGCAGTTGGCACTCCTTTAAATGGCATGAAATGCGCATGCTTTGTTAAGGAATCGACTACTACCAATAGGGAGATGTAGCCTTGATTAGGTGGTAGGTCTACTATAAGGTACATAGAGATGATGTGCCAAGGCAGTGGGCATAGGAGGCCTACTGGTTTTTGGTGGTCTGCCTTTTTTCAGAGGCATGTTTCGTAGTTCTGCACTTACCAGTGAATCTCTTGGGTCATTGCTGGCCACCAAAAATTACTCCTAATTCCTGGGTATTGGTAATCTGTTGGTGCCATACGAGTGGGGAATTGACACGATTGCATGGCTTGCTTGCTTAGTACGGGGGTGGGGAGATATAGTGCTGATCCATGAAAGGGTAGGACATTTTTCACTGTTTGCTGTTTCTGCAGATCACTCCAAGCTCATGGGCTGACGTTGTTTGTCCGACTTGCACAAACAGATTGTCCACTGTGGTACTCCTGATGATCTCATTATGTGGTATCACCGGTTCTGGCTTTTTGTCTACCTGGGTTTGCAGGTCATTCTCAAGATACTTAAACAAGATGGCCACCTTTTTGTTTTCCTGCCACCACGAAATCGAAGTCCTCGAAATACTTTGCTTTGAACTTGCAATTCTTGAAAATCAGTCAATGGTTGGTTAAGATCGTGACAGAGTGCCGTGCCCCTAACATGTAGTGCAGCTATTCCTCAAACTTCACCTTAATGACTAATAACTCCTGGTCTGCTATGATGTAATTCTGCTCGGCTGAGTTCAACCGCTTTGAGTAATAAGCCACGGGGTGCAGAAAAACCCTAATGGCGTAACTGGAATCAGGTGGCCCCTTTTGGTCCACACATACAAATAGTGAGCTTGAGTATGTCTGGCGTTAAGAGTAAATTACATGATCTATGGTCGCTAAACCTGGGGGATGGGCTCTGTTTTCAGGAGACGTGGCTGGCGGAGGGGTCTTGCCTGGCTGAATGTTTTCCGGATTTTAAGCAATAAGCTGTTAAAGCAACTCAACAAAAAATCGGGAGGTGGAGGAGTCATATACTTCGACACTAATCGCCCAGGTCTCTGAGAACTGTTTTCTTAGCCGTATCAATCTCGGATAAATAAAAATGTAGAGGAGACACAATGCAACAGTGATCAGCATGTATGTATTTCCTAAATGTAACCAAATTTCTAAAAGGAAGATTTTTTTATTACCTCTGGGTTTAAAGCAGGCTAAACTGGAAAATGTTGTATTGATCTATTTCAAATTGATATTGGGTCTGAATGGGGCAGTGCCTCATGACAAGTTATGGGTGGTGGAACTTTGTGGCATACCAACGAGATCCATATGTACAAGCTATCCGCAATGGGCTGGTTAATGGATTTATTCATGGTTAAACACCAATTTGTTGATTTGAATGGCAGATGTGTGGGGTATGTGCCCCCCCCCCTATAAAGCTGAGGCAAGGAATAGAATCACGGACTACTGTCTTGTTGACTGTTATTATTTTAGTAAAGTTGAGGGTCTTAATATATTTGTCCATACAACGATCAACACCCATTGGTGGTATGCTGGTAGATGGATGCGTGTCTTGGAGATAAGATGCGGCCTACGGCTGAATCAAGCCAGCTTCTTCCCATGCGAAGGATGCCCGGACCGATGTGGTAAATGCTTCAAGATAAGGAAATCCTCACTATGGGGCAAGCTTTTTAAGGCTCTGCTTCATTGCAAAGTGTTCTATCTCTGACACCTTCAGTACCAAATTTCTCGTCGTGCTTCCCTTCTCGATCAGAATGCAAGAGGGCCTATGAGGATTGATGCCCCATGGTTGAATAGTGAATTCAGACAGTTAAAATGGGTAGTACATTCAGCGTCGCAGCAGCAGGTTATCTTTATTTCCTGAAAAGATCTTAAAAGAATCTGCTTAAAAAGAAGTGTCAATTCATTGAGGCACAAGGCAGTGAGTGAGAATCGGACAAATATTTTTGGGGGGTTAGTAGCAAGTGAGTTTGAGACCCATAGAGGGTGATGTGAGTGCCATTGACACGGAACGATGGGTTATCTATTTAAGGATGTTTTTTCTGACCGAGAGGGGAGGTCGCTTTGAAGTTCCCAAGTTGTGCAGATGAGTGAGCTGGGTCAAGCGCTGATACTTTCTCTTGTTGTTGAGACACAATCTTTAAAAAAAGGCCTAGGCTGTAAGTTTACGGTGATGTCAGTGAGTGGTGGGCACATATTCTGTTCCAGGTCTTTAATTCAATCGCTGCTGTGAGCACTGCTCCAGTGTAGTGGAAAAAGTTTAGTAGTCCTTTTGTTTAACAAAAGGTGACATGCTGGGCCCTTACTGTTACCGACCAATTGCGTTAATCAACGATTCCATAATATTTTTGCCAGATGCTTGGTGGCTAAATTGTATGAATGGGTTTTTCCAGATGCAAAGGCGGGTTTCATTAAAGGGCTCTCCACTATCGATCAGGGTTTCTTGCGATAGTGGAGAAATATGTTAAAGAAGTAAATCCCGCCGGTTTACTGCTTTTTTGGATTTATCCAAAGCATGCGACTCTATTAGTCGAATTCTATTATGGGATAAGTTAAACCGTATTGATGTTTCTGCTGCACTCTTGCAAGCTATTAAGGTTCTTTACATGGATCCCTGAGTGTCCGTCAGATGTGAAGGACATTATAGTATTCAAGGGACTTTGGCACTAATAAGGGGGTCAAGCAAGGATGCTCCTTGGCTGCTTTTTTAATTTTCCTTATTTCTTTACGATTTTAATTCCTCTACTGCCTCGTTGGCTTTAATACCTCCGTCATTAGATGGTGTCAAATGTAGCCTGTTATATGCTGATGGCGGTTTTAATGGATTTCAGAGCCAAAGGATTGCAGAGGAGTTTGTAATTTGTCTTTTTTTTATGGTTTAACAAAACATTTAATTAAAAAAATGCATATAAAAATTCAATCCATCCATGAAAAAATACCTCAAAACACAATTATGCAATAACACTTGGCAATTATATACAATCACTAATAAAACATAAATACATTAAAATCCACGTAGTCAGGATATCATCGCTAAAATGTGTTCAGTGCATCTGATCGCTGCCAGAGTCGGTGCAATCTATCTCCCATTCAAAATGTTTTGCCAAAATGCATCCAAATCTATTAGTCTAAATTGTCTCGTGTGCAGATGAAGTTTAACAACTTATTGGCCTAGATTTCATACAATAATATAAAAGATGCTCAATAGTTTTAATCGAACCCAGGGCATTACATGGACTACAATGTCTTAACGATCATTCAAGACTTTAACTTGCCCCCACAATTTCCAATGTAGGTAGCAACTTCAAGTGAAAACGCATGAACTTGCTTCTCCAACTAGGACTTTGAGATCTTTTCAGATATTCTTTAGGGCATTAGTGAGCCTTTTCACTTTATGCCACATTACCAAACAAAATATATTTTCCTACTGCCTCACATGTTCTTATCCAGTCCCTTTCTGACAGTCGGTTTCACCTTTTGTGGAGAGCAGTCCAAGGACCTATACACATCCAATAAAACATACTGTCCATTTTACCCAAACCTTAAAATGTACTGAAGTTTAATTTATCAACAAGGTGTTTAACTCGGAGAATAAAGAGTTTTCTTCTGGCAATCTGATTTATCTAAAGGGAGAGGCACTTCCACACAAAACAGGATTACATTGATTGCAGACCCAACTCATACAGTATGTCAATTATTACTTTAAAGCAAATGGTCTTATGCTAAACTTGGCAAAAACAGAAATTGTGCTTTTTGGTTAAAAAAATGATATATGGGTGCTTGAAAACTCTTCATTAGATGTAGTCAATGAATATAGAAACTTGGATTTGCTCTTTGTGAATAGTGGCACCTGGCAAAGCCATATAAGCTCAATGGCTTAAGGGGGCTACGGTGGACCTTGGTGGACTTCCGCGTTTTTGCCACCAATCAGTTGTTAGACGCGCTGAAGTTAGGGGGTTTGTCTGCTTGTAGGTGCTTACAGAATTTTCAAAATGTGTGATTACGTAGCTGTTTCTGGACTCTGTTTTAAAGAGCCAGTACATTACCCCCACAAATTCGAATTTAGGCGCCGCTGTGACGGAGCTTTGCAGTAATTTTGTTAACTATCGTGACCACTGGTAGAATTGTGAGATTAATCTAACGGTCTGCTGGAGGCTGAGGGATGCAGATCTATCAGGTGCACTTTCAATCATTCAGTGTAAGTCTTTAAAAAAAAAGGCTGCTGATTTGCAACGGGGTGCTTTTCAGGAAAGAATAGTTAAATTGCCTTCGTTCAAATTCTTAACCCCCGCTTCAGAGCTCCCCAATTTTTCTTCTGCAATAGTTAATTTGCATGCACTTGAAAGCTGCAGATTACTCTTAATGGCTCTAACTAATGTGTAGGCGTTTAGAGCCAGAGCCCCATGGCTGGGTTTAAGAAAGATATGCCCCTGTGGTTTGAAACGTGAGGCAGATCCAGTTAATTTTAGTTTGTAGGTTTTTAATTTAAGGAAACTTTGGCAAAGACCTCATTTTAACAGGAACAACATGGAAACATGTGCAGGGTGATGTTTTTTTTTTGACTAACAATGAAGGAAAATTTGTATCTGATTAAGCAAATTTTATTAAGTATGCCTTTAAAGAAATCAATGACTATAGGAGTGGTGTATTCTAGCCTTGATCAACCAAGATAGTTTTAATTCGCTAGCGATGCTGTACATTTTGCTGGTATTGCTGTCCATTTTGTATGTATTGTTGTGATTTTAAGTTTTGTTAATGGATGTGCCCAAATAAAGTTTGATCTCTTTACCAAAGCGGTGCCAGGCAATCCAGGATTGCTTTTTTTTCTCATGTCCTTCTGAACTCCCTCCGGTGACCGGATGAACCCCTGGAACTCTGTCGTAGTGCAGTGGAGCTCGCTATTCTTTTTTTTTTTTAAATTTTTTTTTTTTTTTACTTGACATATAGCTTTAAGCCGCTCCAAAACCATCCTCACATGTTGGATGTGTTCCTCCAAGGATTGTGAGTAAATAAGGATATCGTCCATATAAACCACAGCTAAGGCATCCAAGTACCCTGTAGGACCTTGTCCAGAAAATGCTGAAATGCAGCAGGTGTGTTGCAGAGTCCGAATGGCATGACCTGATAGTCAAACAGTCCAAATTGCGTCTGCACCAGATTGTATGCACCTTGCAGATCTAGCTTGGTATAGATTGTGGATCCTCGTACATGGTCCAGTAGTACTGGTATCGGAGCAATGGATATTTTGACGGTAATGCAGTTCACAGTTCGGTTTTCTATACAAGTGTGCAGGTCGCTGGTCATTTTTTCGGTACGAAAAACAATGGAGAGAAGACATTGAATGACAGATGAAGCCGTTCCTCAGCTTTCCATTGATGTATTCCCTTGTTTGTTCTCGGCTTTTGTTGGTGCATAGATACGAATGCAGCTCCAGTCTCCATGTCGTTCCGGCAATCACGACTGGTGCAGTGGCAGGGTCTCAGCAGTGGCCTTACTAAACACGTCCTTGTACTCCTTGTATTCGGAAGGTAGTGTTATTGTCGTACCACGATTGTGTGTGCACCACATCTGGGGAAGGCGCTGCTTGTGATGTATCTTAAATCCCTTGGTTTCTTGTTCCGAGACACTGTGATGCACAATTAGCGGTTGAGAAATGTGCCGTTCCTTAGATCCAATCAATAGCTGAGTTATGTATACTCTGCCAAAGAAGGCAGATGATAAGCCCAACTGCAGATCCGCAATCAAATCAAAGCTGAGGACCTCCCTGTGACCATGAGCATCTTCCATTGTCATCTCCTCGGTTTGCCATGTGATAGGACCTGAAGTGAGCAGGGACCCATCCATGGATCTTACTGCCTCCTTGTCTTCAGTCACACTGGGACACCCAGCTCTTCCGCATATGCTTCGTCGAGGTTTCCGGGTGCCCCAGAATCCAACATTAATGACACCAGAACCTGTTTGCCCAGGTAGAGTAGTCAACTAGACAGCGACGTGCAGTACCGCTTGTTGCGTGGTGTTAGGGTGGGTCTTCATACCGTTCAGGAGGTGTCAATTGCAGAGCGGGCTCAGTTGTGACCAGCACGTTCACTTACCGAAGGTGCCAGTCTTACAAGCAATGGCATAACGTGGGCTGCTAATGCTTGGACATGGGTCGCTAAAGTGGCGTAGTCCTGACTCGTGGCAAGTCCTTTCTGCCAGGAGCTCCTGCAGGGCCCTCACCATGTCCTCCATGATGCAGTCTCATGCTACCCAGGCGTTGAGGATAACTGGGTTTGTTCTTTTTTTTTTTCTTTCTTTTTTTTTTTTTTTTTTAGGGTTGCCAGAACGGGTTCTTAGGTGGAGGTAGCACATACTCTTGCCTCCCCTAGGAAGTCCTGGTGCCTGCTTTGTTGTGCATGCAGGTACGCCATGACCCCACAAGGAAAGATGGTTGGGTTCCATTAGTTGTATAGGGTTGGGGGTGTTGGGATAACCAGATAGAGGATTAGGGAAAACCCATGGATGGGTAGGGGGATTTGGGAAGGTTACTCAGCGTTTTGGCCTTCTCTAGATACACTTTGCACTTACTGCTTTGGACGGCACATACATACATGCATACATGCATAAACGAGGTCCTATAGGACAAGGCATCCAGATACCTCTCGATGCTACCGTCATCGAACACCTCTACAGGTGGTTTCTATAGAGCCCCCCACCTCCATCTGATGTTCACACACATTAGTACATTACAAAACATACAAGCAATGGGAGTTCGCTTGGCTTTGGGGTAATGCTCGGTCTACCATGCTTCTGGGCCAGCGCAGATGGTTTTCTCCACTTGTCTGTGTTTTATAGCACAATGATTCGTAGCACAATGTCGAAAGACAAAACACACAACCAGTGCCCGTTCCTATCATATGTCATCATTCTAGTGCGCCTTCTAAAGTGCTTGCCCATGTTAGGGAGAATTCTCAATATTGTGCTAATTCCCTCCACCTTAGAGACCCCGAGCAACTTTGCTGGATTTTGAGGACTTGATTTTTTTTAACCTGGAGAGAGTGAGACCCTTTTTCCCCCCACTCTCATGTATTTTAATGATTTGGTACACTGTTTTTCTTTTGGTTGTGGTGTCTGACGAACTCCGTAGGCGCCATCTTTTACATTGTCACACAGCACCTTCAGTGCAGTGACAGAGGGAAGTCTTTCAGATTTCCCAATGTTTAAATACCTACTCTGGGATAAACTACGGTTTCCCAGAGCAATAAAATGTATATTTGACTTTACTTACCGATGTAACTTGCTAGACCCAGCACCCACTATCTTACAATAGGGTGCTTCAGGGGTTACCTAGTATCTCCTTTGTCTAGCTTGTCATGTAACATTTTTTCATATTACTGTTTACTCACTGTATTGCTTGTGGCAGTGGTTTAAGTGTAACTACCATGGTGTGCATTTACTGCGGGCTGTGTTCGCAGCTGCAGTAAAGCACCCAAAGGTGCCATTTTTGTCAATATGGCCTGGTCTTCTTTTTTTGACATTTCTTTGTGGAAAGGTCCTTCTTGAGATTTACTCTGTGCGCCAAACCAGGTTTGGTCCCTTTATTTGCTTTGCCTTTGGCGGGATTTGCGAGTGCAGCTTGTCTATGGCTCCAGAGTGTCTGGGGTGGGCAGGAAGTGAGGGAGGTGCCCGACACTCCCTGTGCTTAGTCTTCTAGGAGGCCCAAATGCACCCTGTAGTGATTGGCCGGTTGACTGTTCAGCAAGGATAGCCATCCTGCTGGGTGACTGATAGCTAGGCTGGAATGAATGGGAGAGAACTGAATAAAAGGAGACTCTTTTGGCTTGGAAGGCAGTCGACCACTGGACGAAGGAACCGAAGAAGAACTTGAAGAGGAAGCCTGCAACTCCTGGCCCATTGGTTTGCCCGGTGAAGCCCTGCTGCTGTGCTGAAACTCCAAATTTGTATCAACAGAGCAGCCCCTGCAAGGACTGCTTCTCCCCTTGAGTTGGTGGGGCCAATCAACTCCAAAGTAAGCCGCCTGGACATTGTCTCAGAGCTGGTTGTATTTCCACAGAGTTGCTGCTGGAAACCGAATAGCCAGGCAGAGGAACGCCAGATTGTGTGCTTTGCTTTTATTTATTACATTTGTTTAAATGCCCAGACCGTGGGGTATCACGGCATTGTTACAGATATCTTGTGGTTACAATAATAGAGATACATTATATCAAGAGAAAAGTGGTATAATGATTAACACAGGCATATACAGAACATGGATATTTACAAAAATTGACATTCGAGGGGATTGGGTCCTCCGACGTATTCCATATCTATGACAGGTAATGTCCACAGCTGTGCTGCTTCGGAAAATCTTTGGCGTCTGCGTCGATGCGCCGTCCCCGAGGACCTCGTCCGACGTCACCCGATGTGATAAGTAGGACGCACGACGCCCATAGCCTCAGTTCCGTTTTTTCCGCGAACGTGTTTGCTTCGTGAATCTCGGTACTCCTCGACTCGGAGTTGTTGTTTTCTTTCTCGGTTCGTTGAACCTGTTCGGTTGGTGTGAAGACCTGTTTGTGGCTATGTCTTTTTCATCTTCGACCCCGCGTCCGGGCTTCAAGAACTGCAGGGATTGTTGGGTCCAAGACGTCGGCCTGCCTCTGGTGCCTCGGGGAGGCCCACGATACGGACTGTCGACTGCCAGTCGCTCACTGCGAAGGCCTTGCGAGAACGCAAGAAGAAACTGTCGGTAGGTCGGGTGTCTAAGCCCTGGAAGTCGAGGTCTGCGGGGCTTTCGACCGATGACTCGAGGAGTGACTCTGCGTCGTCGTCGGAAGTCCGGTGGTTCTCCTTCCAGTAGTCGGTCTCGCCACTCCTCCACCTCTTCTAGGCATTCCAGGAAGCGCCGGCATAGGTCGCCTTCCCCATCCTCTTCCAAGGACTCCGCCCGTCGGCGGGTCGCTTATCCCTCCATGCAAGCGACACCGGAGGAATGGGCTTCCTTCGGGAAGCAGATGCTAGCAATTCTGGAATCGCAGGGCACCGGTCCGGCTGCGCCTCCGAGTGGGGTCGGTCGGCACCGGTCGAGAGACACCGCCCGTACGCCTTCGGGCTCGGGTGGTCGGCACGGCTCGCGGGAGACGTCCCGCTCGGACAAGGGTAGCCGTTCTCGCCATGCCCGTTCCAGGTCCCGGTCCTCGACGCGCTCGAGACCGCGTGATCCTGTGCCGTCTTCGAAGAAGACGTCGACGATTTCTCTCGAGGTTCCGTCTTCGAGGGGGTCGTCGGCACCCAGGTTGTCGAGACACGCTCGGCGCTCCGGCTTCGAGGACTGTCGACGCCGCAGATGCTGGAGGCGTTGCAGCTGACGACGACGCCGATTCCCTCGACGCTGATTCGCTCAACGCCGGCGCCGAATCACTCGGCGCCCTCAACGCCTTTTCTGTCGGCGCCGACTCGCTCAACGCCTTTCGAGGCGATGGTGTCGGAGGGGCCCCGTGGCACGGGGTTTGCCCCCTAAAAAGGCTATGGCTAAGGTCCGGCCCTGCTTTGGTCCACAGAGGTCTTCCTCTCCCTGCCTGGAGTACATTTCAGAGGGTGATGAAGGCTCTGATGGCGGCCTGGTTCCGATTACGGTTCCGGATGACCTTATCTCGGGCCATAGTCAGTTTGACCTGAGGCAGTCACTGCATTATGCCAGTGGACTGGACACCTCTCCGGAGGTGGAGTTTTGTCGGCCGGAGCCTGGCACTCATGCCGCTTCGTCATATCGGCGCCTTTTGTCTCGGGTTACCCAGTACTTGGGTTGGTCAGCTCCCCCAGGGGAGTTCGTTCAGGATGGTCTCACGGATATCCTTGATCTCGGTCCACCCACTGACCCGGTTTTGCCTTTTCATATGGCTTTGCAGAGAAGGGTGGCGGCGGCTTGGACTGCTCCGGAGAGTCTCCCGGCAGTGGGCAAGTCTTTGTCACGAAAATACCGTCCCGCCAGTAGCGACCCATGCTACTTGTCTAGGCACCCCACCCCGGAGACTTTGGTGGTGCAGGAGGCTACGGCCCCGGCAAAGCAGGCGTTGTATCCTACCATCCCTCCGGATAGGGACGACAAACGTTTTGACGGCTGGGCGAAGAAAGTGTTTTCTTCTGGGGGTATGGCGCTTCAGGCGGCCAACTCCATATGTGCCTTGTCTCGTTTCACACACTCTGTGGAACTGTGTTGCATTAGCGGCTGATCATATTCCCGAAGGGGACGAACGGGATGGTTTCCTTGCTATGGTTCAGGATGGCAAGGATGCCATGTGTGAGGCCGTTCAGTCGGGTTTTGACTTGGCGGATTGTGTCAGCCTGTCCATGGCGGCGAGCACCGTAATGCGCAGGTTTGCGTGGTTGAGGAAGTCTGGGTTTGCTCCTGATGTGCAGTCCCGGCTCCTCAACATGCCCTTTGACGGTGAACACCTTGTTGGCAGCAAGGCTGACGAGAGCCTTGAGAGGTTGCAGACCTCCAAAGCTGCAGCAAAGTCGTTGGGCGTTGCAGTTCGCCAACCTCCGCCTTTTCGTCCTAGGGGACAGCAATGGAGGGGAGGTGCCTTTCGCTATTACTCGTCCTTCAGTAAAGCGAGAGGAGCTAGCAGTCAAAGAGGCCATCGTAAGGGTGCCAGAGGTGGAAACAAAGGTACTCGAGGTGCCAAGGCCCTCGGGCAACGCAGCAGCCGCTACCACTCAGTCATGAGGCCAGGTCCCATGGTTCGCCGGTTGGGGGAAGGCTGGCGCAGCATCTTGTAGAGTGGCAAGCCATTACTTCGGATGTGTGGGTTCTGGAGATCATAACCCACGGCTACTGTCTTCCTTCTCGGCAGAGGCCTCGCGACAATCCACCAGGGAACCTCTCTTTGAAGAGTCCGGATCCGCTCCTTGTGCAGGAAATTCAAGCCCTGCTGGAGAAAGGCGCCATAGAACTGGTGCCTGTAGCGGAGAGGAACAAGGGATGGTATTCCCCTTATTTTTTGATTTCAAAGAAAGACGGGGGATTGAGACCCATCATAGACTTGCGCGGTTTGAACAAACTCCTCAGGAAGGACAAGTTCAAGATGGTGACTCTTTCTCAAGTCCTCCAGGCCCTTCAACTTCAGGACTGGTTGGTGTCTCTCGACCTCAAGGATGCTTACTTCCATGTGCCGATCCATCCCAAGCACAAGAAGTACCTGAGGTTTGCGGTTGGCGACTCGCACTTTCAGTTTCGGGTCCTGCCGTTCGGATTGACCTCCGCCCCAAGGGTTTTCACCAAGCTCATGGTGGTGGTACCGCATCTCTGGAAAGGGGGGATTTACGTCTACCCCTACCTGGACGATTGGTTGATCAGGGGGAGCTCTCCCGAGCAAGTCCTGGATCATCTGTCTGTCACCTGCCACTCCCTTCACAGGCTGGGCTTCTCCCTCAATTTAAAGAAGTCCCATTTGACACCAACGCAGCGGCTCCAGTACATCGGAGCAGTGCTCAACACGTCCCTGGGGCAGTGTTTTCCTCCTCAGGTGAGGGCTCTTCACATTCAGAAGATGGTGCACAAGTTTCAGTTTGCCCAGACACTCCCAGCGTCCGAGTTCTTGAGACTGCTCGGCCTCATGGCATCCTGCATTCTTCTGGTGCCAGAGGCTCGTCTGCGGATGAGATCTTTGCAGTGGGCACTCAAGCTCCAGTGGTCTCAGTCCTCCGGCAGGCTGTCGGACCCTGTTCAGGTGCCGCCCTCGGTAGCCCGGGACCTTCTGTGGTGGGCCGTCGAGGGCAATCTGATGAAGGGTGCCCCATTTTGGCTGCCCTGGCCGGAGGTGACTATCGTGACGGACGCATCCCTCACGGGATGGGGAGCTCATGCCAACGAGCTGACAGTCAGCGGTCGTTGGTCTCCGTCGGAGTCCAGACTCCATATCAATCTGTTGGAGCTGAGGGCTGTCAGGCTAGCCCTGAAGGCTTTTCTGCCGACTGTGTGCGGGAAGAGTGTCCTGATTCTGACGGACAACACGGTG
Organism: Ambystoma mexicanum; assembly: GCF_040938575.1. Lineage (NCBI taxonomy): Eukaryota > Metazoa > Chordata > Amphibia > Caudata > Ambystomatidae > Ambystoma > Ambystoma mexicanum. Next base: position 1,306,230,987 of record NC_090922.1, read on the forward strand.
GCCATGCACTACCTCAACAAAAAGGGGGGGGGCAGGGTCACTTCTGCTGTGCAGGGAGGCGATGCAGCTCGAGTTCTGGGCCATCCAGCAGGAAGTTTCGATCTCGGCAGTTCATCTGGCCGGAGACAACGAGACGGCGGACGCTCTGAGCATGCAGAGCACGATCTCTCACGAGTGGGAGCTGGCTCAGGAGATTCTCCTGGAGATCTTCGCCCTTTGGAGGACCCCTCAAGTGGATCTCTTCGCCTCCAGTGTCAACCGGAAGTGCGAAAGGTTTTGCTCACGGGAATTTCCTCCAAAAGGAGCCTTAGGGGACGCGTTCGTGGTGGAGTGGTCATTCCCACTGCTGTACGCGTTTCCTCCAGTCCCCGTCATCCCGCAAGTGTTGCGGAGGTTACGGAGGTTCGGTTCCCGGATGAACCTCATTGCTCCGGTGTGGGCCCGGAGGACGTGGTACCCGGACCTTTTAGACTTGTCCATCTGCCCTCCACGTCGTCTTCCCTACCGAGACGATCTGCTCTCACGGGAGGGGGGTCAGGGTCTCCATCCAGAGGTCGGATCCCTCAATCGTCACGCTTGGCTTCTGAAAGGTTGAGGTATAAGGATTGGGACCTCCCTGAAGACGTGTTGGAGGTGTTGCTCTCGGCCAGGCGGCCGGCAACTAAGTGCACCAGTCGCAGAACTTTCTCCAACGGCAACGCTACAGACAGAGTTCAGAATGTGGATCCTTTTGAATGCGACATTCCCATGGTTTTGTCTTTTTTGCTTTCTTTGGCCCACAGGGGCTTGCAAGTGGGGACCATTAAAGGTTACCTGGCGGCGCTGTCCATATTTAAGCGCTCGTCTGAAGAGTGTTCCTATTTTAAGATTCCTTTGATTTCAGTTTTTGAAAGGGCTTACTAATGTGTTCCCTCTGTCACCCTTTTTGGTGCCAGTTGGGATTTGAACCTTGTTCTTAAGTTTCTTATGGGTGCTCCGTTTGAGCCTTTACATTCTTGCCCTTTGAGACTGTTGACTCTGAAAACTGTTTTTGGTTGCGGTTACTTCCGCTCGCAGAGTGAGTGAGTTACAGGCACTTTCAGTTAAGCCACCCTTCACTGTGTTTCACAAGGACAGGGTTGTCCTTAGAGTTCGTCCTTCTTTTCTTCCGAAGGTGGTTTCGGATTTTCATTTGAGCCAGAAGGTTGTTCTCCCGCGTTCTATCCTCCTCCACATCCTGGTAAGGAAGAGGAGGAGAGGCTCCATAGGCTTGATCCTAGGAGAGCGTTGAGCTTTTATATCTCGCGCATGTCCCGGGTCAGAGTGGCCGATCAACTTTTCATTGGTTACGCTGGAAAGCTTTTGGGACAAGCTGTTATGAAACAGACTTTGTCTGGTTGGATTATTTTAGCTATCTCCGAGTGTTACCACTTGGCGGGTAAGGACCCTCCGGCTGCCTTGCGGGCCCATTCTACCAGAAAGTGGCTGCATCTACTGCCCTGCAGAGGGGAGTTCCTATTCGTCACATCTGTGATGCAGCCACCTGGTCTTCAGTACATACTTTTGTACGTCACTTTTCCCTCGATTCCATCAGAGGGCAAGATGTGGCCTTTGGCAAGGCAGTTCTCTATTCCGCAATTTGATTGGGCATGCTAAATTTGTATTCTAAATTCTTTCCCACCTCCTTGCTTGGTACTGCTTTGGGAGTCTGTCATAGATATGGAATACATCGGAGGACCCAATCCCCTCGAAGAACAAGTTACTTTCTTACCTGGTAACGTTCTTTCGATGGGATGGTCCGACGACGTATTCCATATCGCTCCCTCCCTGCCTTCCCCGCTGCAGAATTTCTTTTGCGATTGCAGCTTGCGTTCCGCAAGGCCTTGTGTGTCTGACTGGCAGAAAACTGATGGCACACGTTCTGGGGAAAAAAACTATATAACTGAGGCTATGGGCGTTGTGCATCCTACTTATCACATCGGGTGACGTCGGCCGTCGGAGGAGGTCCTCGGGGACGGCGCATCGACGTCATCGACGCAGGACGCAGACGCCAAAGATTTTCCGAAGCAGCACAGCTGTGGACATTACCTGTCATAGATATGGAATACGTCGGAGGACCATCCCATCGAAAGAACGTTACCAAGTAAGAAAGTAACTTGTTCGCTTCAGGGATTCAGCTCCACTCTGGGGAATTTGAGATGGAGCAAAGCAGCTAGGGGTAAAGTGGGAGGGATGTGTGCTAGTATTGGTCGAAAAGGCAGGTTTTTAGGAGTTTTTTGAAGCGGTGGAAAGAGTCTTCACTTTTGATGTTGATGGGGAGCTCATTCCAAAGTTTAGGGGCCATAACTAGGAAACTACTCCCTCCTGCTCTGGAGCTTTTGAACCGGGAGACAGCAAGGAGCGATTTTTGTATTAGATCCAAGCGTACGCATAGATTCTTTTTTGCAGATACAGTTGTTGAGGTGAATGGGAGCCTTGCTGGATAGACATTTATGGGTAATGCACAGAGCCTTAAATATAAATTTTAGGTTTGATGGGTAACCAATGTGTCTCCCTTCTGACATTGACGATATGGTCTGTTTTTTTGGGGGGGGGGGTGTGATTTTGGATTCCCAAAGCTGCTCGAAGCGCTTTGCTCTGCATTAGCTGGAGTTTCCGTAAATTGGTAATGGAGGTGCCTACTAGGAGTACGTTACAGTAGTCCAACTTGGATAGAATGAATTCTCTTGCTAGTGTGAAACAGTTTGAGGGTGGGAGAAATTGTCAACTCAGTTTAGAGGTGTAGGATGTGGCAGAGGATAGGGCACTAATTTGTCTAGTCATAGTGAGATTAGCATCCAAATAGACTCCTAATGTTTTGACCTGTTTTGATACAGGGATCATGGAGCCATCAATATTGATAGCCGAGTAGTCGAAATGAAGTGCGCTCATTTTATTTTGGGAGCCCACGATGAGAAGTTCAGTTTTCTCATCGTTGAGGCAGAGGCTATTCAATTTTGGATTATTTAATAGATCCCATTGATGGTTGTAGTGTCTTGGACATAGTTAAGTTGGCCAAGAGCTCCCAGAAGATCCTCCGGACTCCCAGGAAGCAGGACTGACCTAGCCTAAGCCCCTTAACAGACTGTGGGACCCCAGAAGCGAGGAAAGCCCATCTCGATAGCCAGAAACTGCGTTGTTGCTACTTGCGGTAGATGCCAGGAGCTGAAACACCGACGGATTGCCGGTTGCGAGCGGTGACCGTCCCTATTGCTGTGCAGGAGTCACCTGACTTTACACATATATCTATCAGTTGATCTACTGTTCGAATGATCTGGGCTTCCTGTTTGAAGTTATCCATATATGGCATTATGAAACAATTGCTTTTCTAGCGGTGCTTAGCCTTGTGAAGGTTACTTGAACAAAAGTAAGAGCAGCACTCTCAATGTAACAGCTATACTTTATCCTCACTGCTTGCCACCAGTGTTAGGCAGAATTGCATGCAGTACCATCTGGGACCACCACATACAATTAGGACTGCAGGTGTAAGAAAAAAAAACCTTTGGTATAAGGCTGTACCCCACAGTTTTGTGGTAGAGAGCTGAGCAGCCAGGCTTATCTCATGAGAGAATGTGAGCAGTAAATCAGTGGTTCAAGTAGATACTTCACTCAAGGTTTCTTGGTAAAACACTTATGCATTTATTACACAATCATTTAGAAAACATTCACTAGAGGTAGGCAACTTGATATTATACACAAATTTACTTCAACTCAAAACCAATACGTTTCTGAACAATTTAAGCTTCCCTGAAATAGGAGCCAAAGGGCATTTCAGTCTTTGAATAGGAAAAGCACAAGTTAATAGAATAGACCACAAATGATTTCTTAGGCAGTGCAAATAGTTTCAGTTCACTAGAGGACTCAATTCAGTCCATTAGGTTTAGGCCAAAGTCAATGGACTAGTGTCTTGGATAGGAAAGAGCAGTTCTTGTAGTAAACAGTAAAGTCTTTGCCAAAGTCCTCAGAAGTAGTTTGTACGAAAAAGAATCATTTAATTGGTCACAAGCTGATTAGGCCTGCAAGTTGGGAAGGTTCCGCGAACTTTCACCGCGAGAGGTAAGTTCTCTCAATCAGGTTGGCACAGTACCATAAAATGACGAACAAGATGCAGCTGAAGACGTTGGTTCCTGACCGTTCCTGCAGATCTCACTGTTCCTGAGCCTCAGTCGTGGGGAAAAGTGGGAGGACGTCAGGGGACTCCTGCACTGCATGGGCTTGTCAGAAAACGCTGACAAAATGGAGACCCTTCAGTTCCAGTAGCTGTAATTCAAGCACACAAGCTGGTGTCCGTCTCCCTGGTTAATCCTAACCAGCCTTGAGAATGGTATCCAGGTGGCTTACGAGTTGATTGCTCCCACCAACTCAAAGGAAGAAGTTGCCTTTGAAGGTGCTTCTCTGTCGAGATGAACTTGTCAATTCGGACCTGCAGCAGGGCTTCACTGGGCAAACCAACGGTCCAGTGGTTGCAGCATCTGTCCTTGTCCAGCTTGTCTTCTGTTCTTTCGTTCCAGCCTAGCCGCCACTCACCCAGCAGGGTGGCTGTCCTTTCCAGACAGCCTGCCAATCGCGTCAGAGTGCCTTTGGGTCTCCTAGGAGACTAGGCACAGGGAGTTTCGGGCACCTCCCTCACTTCCTGCCCACCCCAGACACTCGGACGCCAGAGGCGGTCTTCATTCCTGAAGCCTGCCAAAGGCATACGAACAAAGGGACCAAACCTAGTTTGGCGCGCAGAGAGAAACACTAGAAGGACCTTTCCAAAATGAAATGGCGAAAAAAGCGCGGGACCCGTTTAAACAAAGGGGCTTAAGGCGCCATCTTGAAAAAACATGGCTCCCACGATTTTTAGCTACCGGTGTTCGCGGTCGGTAAAATCATGGTAGTTCGTTGTAAAACCACTGCTACCAGCCATTTTGATAGAAATGGTAGCATTTAACTGCTACATGATTTTCTAGACCCCGGGGAAACTAGGTCACCCATCCAGCACTCTATTATAAGATAGTGTGTGCTGGGTCTAGGAATTTGAAAAGACTAGTAAAGTCAATTTAACTTTACATTCTCTGGGAAACAGAACTTTATCCCAGAGAAGGTATTTAAACCTTTGGGATGTCTAAAAGACATCCCTGTGTCACTGCACTGACGGTGCTGTGACACAAATAAAAAGATGCCTATGCAGTTGACTAAAACTCCATTTAAAAAAAAAAAAAAGGAAACGCAGAAAACACATTGAATTGAAAAGTTCAAAGTCCCAAAGTTTAGCAAAAGAGCTAGAGGGCTCTAAGGTAGAGGGAATTGGCACATTTATGAGAATTCTCCCCAACACCCACGACTGAGGCCCAGGAACAATGAGATCTGCAGAGCTGCTCAGGAACAGAAGTAATCTGCTGCACTTTTTCTTCAATACAAAGGTACTGTAAACAGTCTGAGAGAACTTACCTCTTGCTGTAGAGTTTCTTGCATCTTCTACTACTTACAGGTCTAACAGCCTGTGGCCCTACATTGATTCTTCTTTTTTGTAAAAGATTTCTAAAACATTGTGCAAAGACTTTTCTACTTGCCTACAAAGAAGTGCTTCAGCTCATGTAGACTTTTGCCCATTGACTTTGGCCTGTTTTCACTGAATACCTCTTATTGGGTGATCTGAAAAGTATTTGCCTGCTTAAGAATATTTGTCATCTCTTGTATGTTCCAATAACCTTTTCCTTTGACTTACTCTGAATTGATTCTAAATGCAACAGTGATATAATCAATGTCCCCAGCACCCTAGCTACTGAAGTCACCTGAGGGTGTAGGTTGTCTGTGGCCCATCCCAAAAGGGTACTTACTGATTTAGAAACTAAGAGTATATAGTTTTTGAAGTGTGTTTTTGTGTTGCTTTTATATTGCTCCCTTCTGAAGAAGGCTTATTCTAACTGATAAATTAATAATTGTTTATTCAAGAAACCTTGAGTGGAAGTCTTTATTTGAATACTTGTCACTGTGGATATCTGTGTAACTCCCCTTCAGCTCACATTGACCCTTCTTGAGATAAGCCTGGCTGCTCAACCAACTACCAAACTGTGTAGTAAAAGCTTATACCAAAGGTTGGGTTTCCTATTACCTGTAGTCAGGGTTGTTGTAGTGCACCCAAAGGGTATTGCATGCTATCGTGCCTAACCACCCACACAATGTTAGTTGCAACAGATTAGACTGTGCCCGTTCTCATGCTCTGAACAGGTTAATGGTATCAGTCGGCAACACGCGGTCACCTGGCGACGTGTGCGTTCTCATGCTGTTAGTCACTCAGTTTAGGGAAGCAGCATTGCTGCGTTACATATCTTGGTGCGAACGGGCTCTGATCGGAACAGGCGAGGGGGCGGCCCCACTATGAGTGCCAGGTGCTTGGAGCTCCACGAGCGTGCGCCTGTCTAGGCTCAACTCCTGAGTGCAAACAGTTTAGTTGCACGCAAATGTGTGTTGCGTCAGGCATGTCCCTGGGCGTTTCGTAAACACGTGTGTTGGTTGCTTGTCCTCCTGGGAGGTATAGTTGCCTGCTCCTTGTGGGGTTTGTCTCTGTACCTTGTCATGCTGCTGTGGCTAACCTGCTGCTTAGGCAAGTTACCACCCACTACCCTTGTGATGTTGACATCCACTATGCACCCCTGCTCTGTTTCCGGACAGCGAGTCTTTACCAAATTTTTCGTAGACTTCTTTTGGGGATCCACCTGCTCTGTTTCCTCTGAGGAATGGACCATCTTTGGGGATGTCTCCACTGGCCTTTCCTGGGTTTGATCATTGCAGAACAAGCACTTGTGGGGTAGATCAGAGTTGCCTCCATTAATGCTAATGGCCCTTTAACTTTCCCATTCATTTCTGTGGAACTGTGAACTTGCACTGGAACTCTCAAAATGGACTCTGGGATTCTTACCTGGCCATGGATATTTGACCTGGATCCCATACAGCTTCAGTGAGGTCTGGGGCAATTTTTGAACTTTTTTCATTTACCTGTGATTCTATATTGATTTTATTCATGCCCTGCATTTTGTATTGGGTGAATGCACTTCAAACACCATTTCCTATAGGAATTTGCATATTTTTCATTGAAACGTTTAAGGAAAGTAACTCTTGACAAAATATTGTACTGGTTCTTAGAAGAATGGTTAACGGTTTCATGTTTTCTATGGCTCTAATTTATTTAATGTGACTGTGCTTTGTTGTGCAGGCCCACAGGGGACTTGCCTGCTTGATGGTTTTTTTGGTTCCCTGTTTGTCCCCACCCCCCGTTACTTTGATTGCTCACCTTTGTTAGAGGGCAGACACATAGACATTGGGGTTATGAGAGCCATTGTATAGATGTTCCTGTTTTTATAATGTGCTTAGTATATTTTCAAACTGGATTATTAAAAGTACTCATTTCACCTGATCATTTTATGTGTTAAAGCGTGTATGTGTCAGTATATTGATGTACTGTTGTCCCTATGTGTGTGTGGACTAATTGTACCTTTGTGTCAGCCAAAACCCCTATCTGAGAGGGTAAGCCTTGTCACTATTTCCATGTTGGCTGCTGAATGAGGTTTGATTTCCCTGTTGTTTCATGTTTTTGGCTCCTGCCCATCCTGCAAAGCGGCTAGTGGTTGTAGGATCCTCAAATGAGGATGCTGCAAATACTGCCTTAAAATTGGCCAAGACTCACAGGGAGAGGGACAAGTTCCCCTTCAGCCAGAGTGGTGGTGACCCTCACTATCCCTGGAGGCACCCTTCCTTAGGATGTACTGTATAGTGTTTGCGAGGTCCAGTCCGATTAAACTGTGCATATCTTGTCCAGGAGGTGGGTCTGATGATCCTCGTGCTGCAGAGCCTGTGAGGAGTCCTAGATTTGGCCTTGGTTCGTCTGTAGGATTTTGGAGCCTATGCCCAACCAGGTAATTGCAGGAAGGAGACTGAACTTAGAGTGGGGGAGTGAGCCAGGGAGTCTTTTGCACTCTCATATCTGGATGCCATTGCTAAAGTGTGGGCTGAGTTACTGAGTGTGGGACTTAGTAGGTATGGAATATCACTCTGCTGAGTGGATCTAACTGGTCTTTTATTTTCTTGACACATATGATGTGGCATTTATAACGCGCCTGTACACAAGTGTTTCTAGGCGCGACAAGACAAGGATGGGGAAACGAAGGGAGGACAAAAAACGATTTTACTAGGCCTTGTGTATGGGGAAAGGGAGAAGTGTCGGGGGGGTGGAGAGGTGTGGGGGGGAAATGAGGATGGTGAAGTGCAGTTAACTCACGTGCAGCCAGTTGGTGGCTCATAAGTGCAGAGAGAATGCAGATAACAGACCCTTAAGTGCTGGGGAGCCTGGAGGCAGTGCAAGGGCAACTGGACATGCAGGAGCCTGGGCCAGAGTTCTGAGGGTGATTGGTGCATCAGCAGGGGAGAGGAAGAGAGAAAGCGGAAGCAAAAAGGAAGGTCTTGGGTTGCTTCTGGAACCGGAGGTGGTATTGCTCAAGTATGAGAGAGGCAGGGAGGCTGTTCCAGAGGGAGGCCCCAGCCGAGGAGATGGATCTTCCCCCAACTCTCTGCTTGGAGAAGCGTCAGACCCTTGGAGTGGAGGTGTACAAGTGGAGAGCTCGGGAAGGAACATGTTTTGGAAAAGAAAGTTGGAGGTAGAGCAGTCCCAGACCCTCGAAAGCCTTGTGGTCTTTAAGTTGATCCTTGCAGCCACCGGGAGGCAGTGAAGAGATTTAACAGCTGGAGACGTACGATCCCTGGCCTTGAGGCCAAGGTCAAGTCTTTCAGTCCTGTTCTGAAGAAGTTGTAAAGGTCGACGAGTAGAGGCAGGAAGATTTAGAAGAAGGCTGTTGCAATAGTCCAGCCTAGAGAGGACCAGAGCTTTGGAGACAGTGAGCTTCTGGGGGAAAGTGAGAAAAAAAAGAATATCTCTGAGGAGATGCAGCTGATGGGACTTCTTGGAGATGTCGGAGATGTGAGTCGAAGATGACACCAAGGTTCATAGCCTCACAGGAAGGAGCAGGAAGAGAGGGCCCATAATGAGGTGGACGGTCCATAAGCTGGTTGGCCCTGCACAGAGAACTCCCAAAATTAAACTGAGTAGAGCAATGCTATTGTGAAGAGTGCAGCACTGCAAGCTTTCGTATTGCTGCCTGACCCAATGCTCTGGGAAGCTGTTGCGTGTAGTCCATATGGGAAAAGCTGATCACCAATTCACATGACCTTTTGAAGTGAAGTGGCTTTTGGAGCCTCGAGCATCACAAGTAGATAAGGCTTCCTGCCACGTGGAGGAGATGGAAGATCTAGAACAAGGTTTATGGAACTTGTCTGGCCGCAGTGGCATCAATAGCAAGCGGATTAACCTGCTATGCAAAGTTTAATTCATACGGACCTGTTTGGACTACCAATGGAATAGGCTTGATGATGGGCAGAACAGGATATCCAAGATGGAAGACTCTTCTGCAATGCCTGTGGAGATCATCAAGATGATAGCCAAGCAGCTGAAGGAGTTAGTGAGGGAGGTGAAGAAGGGGAGGGACCCCTTAAGGGAGATCATTGAAGAACAGCATACACATTTTTGGCAAATAAGAATGATTTGTTATGCTTGGAGTGGTATTGCCAGAGCACTGTACATGGAAGGTATGTACATACAATTATCACCCAACCGAAGTTGGTACTCATTTATTGACCTTGGAAGCATGAAAGGCTGAGTAGGCCTTGCTAGGATTTGAACCTGTGACCTGGAGATCACACATTGAGGAAAGTTAGCATAGTGGGTTAAGCGCTCACTGCTTCGATCAGAGATGGATAACCTGGAGAGCTTTGCTGAAGCTATGATGTAAGGAATCCACCTTTGTCTCGGATGCACTGCATTAATATACTATGCTTCAGGTGACCCACTTGGCTCCCTGCCACCATGATTTTCTTGCAGTGAAATGGGGAGTGAGTGCCTGGATAGTTCACCTCCTCCTCCTCCTTAACATTGGGGGTTGATAGTCTTTCATAAGTCCCTTAACTTTAGGGCACATAGGTTGTTTCGAGATGACCAAGGTGGACGATACTGTTGGTGTGCACAAGGGTTAACCATGGTATATCCCTTACTCAGTGGTTTTCAAACTCTATGCTAAGCTGCTCTTTCCCTCCTTGAGTAAAAACACTGTTGGCAGGCCTCCTAAATACAATAATTGCTTATAGTTTCCTTTTTTAATTTAATTGTACATGCTTTTCATAAGCAGTTAGAACAGTAATCAGAATTTCATTATAACATACAACTAACAAACAGTGGTAGTGAATACTTAGGGAAAATTGTGACCGCATAAATTCATCAGCTGTAGAACTTCAAATAAACTAGAAATAAGGCACCGATGGGTCAAAGCAATGTCTGAGTTAAACCATGGATTTTCATAGTTATTATAACCTAGCGGGAGAGTGTCATTAGACAATGAAAAGAATTTCCCTTCACAAGGGGTTATGGGGCAATAGTCCTCCGAAATGATGTTAAATGTAAACTGATCCCAGACAGATCTGCATTTGTCGGCGAGTGTGGCAGTGATCTTTTCCATGGCGCGTACCTGCCAAATTAGAGTTCAGCATGAATGCATCAAGGGAGCGTCTGTCATGTAGTTTTTTTTTATTAAAGGAAGGGGTCACTCGTTTTTAATTCAATCGCAATAACATTCATATCACACCATATATCAATGTACTGACGTTTTATTTTCACTGTGCATAACTTGCATTTTGAACGATTAATACCTGCAAACCGTTCCCATCAGCCATTTTGTGATAGTGTAATGTGCAGGATTGACTCAAGTCAACTGCCCCAGTGGCATTAGACACACATCCACTATGCGCTGCCCCTTGCCATGATGTTTGTGAACGACCAAGTTAAATGCACATTGTACACATTGCATTCACCTGTTGCCATGGGAATCCGTAATCGCCTCTTCATTCAATAAATAACAAAGCCTTTCTCTGATCCCGGAGTGCTTGGACACTCTAGTTTCTGACCTGTGAGAAATGTAATTGCTTCTAATCGCCTACTAACTCCACCATCGGCTACTCTGCAAAAAGTAAATCTATTGATGGGGTTATGCTATTGGAAAAGTGCTCCTCTTCATGGGCATATAATAAATTATGCCTTGTGAATTAGCTATTTATCCCAATAGGTCTCTATTGATGTCATTTTGGTACCATGGACCCATTGAAAGTTCTCCCGATCTTGTCTCATTCTAAATGAAGATGCACGATTACTTTAATGTCATTTTTTAAAGCTCATTTTGATTTGAGATTTTAAAAATAATTCCCCATTAATTTCTTTAGCAAGTTCGTTTTTTTCTGGTTTCATTTGTAAACCATGTCCAGTATTTAGGGGTTCATGAGTTTGAATCCATGGATGAAAAAAAGCCATCAAGGTAAAGCCGAAACCTAATGGTGGAGATGACTGATAAAGAGGACAAAGATTTTCCCCATCAAGATTTTGCCACTTGGTGTTGCTGCCATCATTGCCAATTGATGGCCAGCTTGGAAGAAAATGTGTTTCAGCGAAAACTCCACCTGCATGGGCTATATATCGGAAGATGGTCATCTGTAACTATACATAACTCTGCAAACTTCAGCGCAGCATGCCGTGCATTTTTGTTTCTACAAATGCTGATGGCCAATAACTTTATTTCGGCATTTGAGCCATACAAGTATTACAAAACATGTAAGCACAGTACAATTATTAAAAAAGAAAGGAAGGGAAGAATAAAAGAAATGGGGAACATTCAGGCAACTTTTAAACGTATTGTACAGCAGACCCAAGGCCCAGTCTTTAAACATAGGCGGGATTTAGGATCTAACAAAACAAAAAGGAAATTAGTTTTATAGCACAAGGGGACAGTGGCATTGCTTCAACATAGTCTTGGGGGGTTTCGGTTGAAGAGTATCGACTATAAGACTTTTACCGAGTGGAACGGTATTCGGTCCTGAAAGTGTCAGCTTAGTATGTTTTTCAGATCATGGCCACTGGGTATGATTGCACTGTTCGCAGGTGAGTGGTATCTTGCCAGAAAACTCAATAAACGATTCGCAGTACTAACTCTTAAAGACCATTTTAACAGAATCAGAAACATTGCTGCCCCTCTGGTGTACCCTTGTGCAACACAGGATTTGTTCTGGTGTTGCAAATAGGCACCCTCTTACAGCTCGAAGCCAGTGTCTACATTTTGACAAGCGCTTCCCTGGGTTCACAATCACTTGACACCAATTTGGGGACCCTGTGCAAATGTACAATCCCCTCAGTAATCTGGGATGCTATTTGTCTTCCAGGGTTTACATGGCGGGTGTAATAGGGGCCACTTCACCCTATCGGGTACAGACTTAAACTTGTGTTCCTTGTCCACTTGCCAAATAGTTGTCCGGGGCAGTACGGCAAGTGTTGATTCTTGGACACACATACGGCAAGTGTTGGGGAGAATTCTCATTATATGGCTAAATTCCCTTACCTACCTATAGAGTCCCCCAGCAGCTTTGCTGGATTTGAAGTTTTGACTCTCTTCCCACTCTTAGACATGTTTGCTATGTGTGTTCTGGGCTATTTTTTGTGTTTTATGTCTATGGGGTTTACCTTTCCCTCATAGGAACCATATTTATACACACGTTACACAGCACCTTCAGTGCAGTGACACGGTGTCGTAGCATCCCCCAAACAGACTCCATACCCTGGGACTGACTGTCTCCCAGGGCATGTAAAGTCCCCATTGCCTTAACTAGTCAATTGTTATGAACTAAACCAGTACAACCCATCTTACTATGAAGGTACTGGGAAGGGTTAATAGTTTTTCCCTGGTGTTCATTTTCGAGAGGGTACCGTACAGTCCCTCTCAAGTTTCTGGCTGGTGGCAGTGGTTACTACCGAAAATATTCGACCGCGAATATTTCCCTATGGGATTTTCCCATTGTTCGATGCTACCACGTTTTCTGACAGCCTCTAACATCCCGCCTGTTTGTTTTATTATTAACTTTACTCCGGTAGGTTTTATTTGCCAGAACTTTAATATAAATTATTTCTCGTGTCTTGCTCTAAACACCTAACCCAGGTTGGGGATCCTTTGTTCGTCCTTTTGGCGAGCTTCTGCCAAGAAGCCCTCCTTTCGGCACCACTGAGTCTGGGGTGGGTCCATTGTGTGGGAAGGGGAGTAGGACCCCTGGACAGGGTTGCTGCAGCAACCCATGTCGCACTCTAACCTGATAGGCTGGAGGGTCGCTCGCCAAGATGACCACTCCACTGATTGAGTGACAGCTAGGCTGTATGAATGGGGATCTTTTTGCATAAAAGCAGGGTCCTGAGGACTGGAAGAGCAAGACGTCGCCAGTGGAGCCGAGGAACCGAAGAGGAGAGAAGCCAAAGACATCTGCAACGACTGAACCACCGGTGAAGTCCTGCTGCAGTGTCTCACCATTTTTCTCCACACGACGAGAGGAGATCTTCATCTGAAAGAGCCTTCTTCCCTTGAGCTGTTGGGGCCAACCATTTTGCCAATCGCCTTCCCGGACATGCCTTGGTCGAATCGCCAGTGCCCTGCACTTGGAGGCCGGATAGCCAGGCAGCCATCCACCCGGACCGCGATTTAAAGGAGTATACCTTTTATTCATTGGGCAGCACCGCGGCTGGTTTCATCCCTGGGTAGTGCAGTCACTCGAACCTTCCTCCACGACGAGAGCCTCTCTTCCTCTGCTGGATCCCCTGAACTGCAGGAACTTCCAGGCACAACCACCACCGCATGAGCCTCTTCTTCATTGTAAGGTACTTTGTTCCGCCAGACCTCCCTTTTTGTGTGGTAGCGCTAAAGGTGTTTAATATCCTTTACCTACCTGTTGGGTTGGTGGCCGCCCCTTTCGCCTAACATTGTCTTTCACCTTCTGCACCCACCTTTTCGAATCGTTAACCAAAGACTTGACTGCAGCTACAAGAACATTTTGCTCCTGTGACCTTGTATTTGTATTGATTGATTTATAAAGCGCTTTACACCTTGCCCTGTGCTATTGACTCTGGCACAGGCCTATGGACTCTGGCTAAATTTGTTAGAACTGCCTTCTCTAGACAACTAGAACTGTGTTGGTGCACCTACTTCTTATAGCCACCTTTTTCTCCCTACTTTTAAAACTTGTGAAGTGCCATTTTGCTCGTTATTCATTTAAGTATTCTCTATGCTAAAGTACTGCCTTGCCTAAACTTGTTCACAAACTTATTGGGAAGTGTTGCTAAGGTGCCTAAGAAGATATTCCTGTATAACTTGTCCTTTCCCTCCCTTGTGAAAAATTGCTAGAGTGCCATTTGTGTTTGGTTTTCACACTGCCGTTTTGCTCAGTTTTCACTCTTGCTCAAACTTGTCCAATTTAAATAGGGAGTTGTGTATACTTTTCTTGACTAATTTTAACTTGCTTTATTAACTGTGATTAATGTGTCGAACTAGAAGTGGGTACAATAAATATATATATTATTTTTAATACAAAGATTTGGTCAGTGTTTCCTTGTACCATAGCACTGTAGTCCTATTGTGTAAACCCTGAATACAGCTCATCTCCCTCTTGTGATAGGTCGGACTGCTTAGCCACAGCTACCAACTAAATCTTTGTGGTACAGACTGATACCAAAGGGAATATATTGCTCATAGATGTAGTCTTAATCTTCTGTAGTGCTCCCTAAGGGAACTGCAAAGGATTCTGCCCAACAGCGAGTATGGTTAGTTGTGGCTGTTTCAGGTAACAAACCTTTGCCTCCAGTTGCGGGTGTGTGGCTGGTGCTGTATTTCTTCCCATTCATCACATTTGTGGATCCCCCCCACCCCTTCAAAAGATTAGGTGTTTTTCGTGGCGCAGGGGTTATGGAGGCAAATTTTAGACTGGGTCGGGCTGGCTTCCTCTACGGTATTTAAAACCTTTTTTTCATCCTCTTGATGGTGCAATGAGTCCCCTTTGTTCAAGCCTTTCCCAACAGCATCCACCAGCGATAGGACCAGCCTCTTTAGAGTAAGAAGTACTGCACTGGAACTTATGTGCAAAGTTCCCTTCGCCAGACCAAATAGAAGTGGCTTAGGCAACCCATTGTTCAAACCAGCATAGCTATCAGCCGCCCCCTGCCATAATCGATCTGGCAGATGTCTCCAACCAACGATGACTCATTCTTAGTGTCCCGTGGGCCCTGGTGGTGTTCAACAGAATCGGGTGGGGGGGGGGGGGAGGAGATGGAGGAGGGTGAGGGGCGGCTTGGCAAGGATGGCCGGCTCTGGAAACATAAGGCCCTCCACACCATCAAAGTGGCGTTGATGATGGCCAATGGATAGGGCTGCTCAAGTCTGCACTGACTGGGGCGATGTAGCAACAGGGAGGATGAAAGGAGCAACAGCAGACAGAGGTAAATGGCCGGTAGGTGGAATAGATGTACTAGAATAATGGTCAGCACTTCCCTTTTGTCCAGAATCCCTGGGCTGACCGATGGGAAGGCACATGGGCTTGTCAATTGTAATAACGGGCTCAGTGTTGTACAAAGAGTTACTACTCACCTAGAGGTCCAAACTAACTGGGACATTAGATGAACACAGGAGTTTGTTTATTTCACGAATGGGGGTGTAAGCTTCCCCCTGGTGCGCAATTGAGTTAAGCGAGCTGATTTCGTAGTACCTAACATGGAGGGAGTTGGGGCTGACGCCAGTACTGGAATTTCTCTTTTCACACTCAGCAGTTTATATTTGGGGAAAGGTACTGTAGTTTGTTGCGATGCAGTAGATGTAACCGAAGGGATTAGAGTTGCCATTGTAAAGCTGCGAAGAAAGTCAGCAAAAGGCCCCTTTTTTGTGTGCAAATAATGGTGTACTCTGGTTCCCTGCACAAATCCTCAATTCAGCACGTCGGAGCAATGTCAGCGTCACCATAAAAGTACACTTTTGAGCCAAAAGTTCCATTCACCTTGTTTCCTTGTTTTAGCAGTTTTATTAAGGATAGAAAAACTGCCTTTCGTCTCCCGACTTTGCCTCTCATCTGTACAGCGATACTGCTTGGATACTTGATGCTTGATGGATCTACTTATCGCGTGTGCAGATTCCAGGGGTTACACAGCTTATTCAGCGACTCAGCAGTAAGCAATACAACAATTCTGGGGAATCCTCAAAGAGCTGGCAGCCGCTAACTCCCTGCAGATGCCAACCCCTGCACCCTTTACCCTCGCTGCCTTCGGCCTAGCAGGGGCTTGCCAGGAGTTTTGTCTACAAGCTGGTGAGCGGGGCCTCCGTGGAAGACGGGTGTGCAGGCCACAGAATGCAGGGTCCTCACTGCAGACGTTAACTCCTGTGCTCCCCCACCCCCTCAAAGGCTTCATGTCACTGATTCATCTGTGTTCCCTTACAAATTACCTGACTTGAAATTGGGTCGGAAGTACTGGAATATCCATCTGCCCAAGAATCTCGAGTATTTTCTATCTTTTGATATGTAATATTTCTTTGGTTACTCATCCAATCCTTGTTCTCGTGTTTTGCTTTTTTCAAAAAAACAAATCCCACGCTCCAAAAAAATGTTTACTGTCCAATACATTCCTTTACTCTTTCCACCTACTATTTATACAACCACATATTAGAATGATATTCCTTTTTATTTCGATTTGTTGTCAACCAACAGTAGTTCAATAAGTTTTGCTTTATGCTCTAGCTTAGAAAATTAAAACAAATGGCAAAAAACCCAACTTTATCATTCTGTTCGGTCAGTTCAAAAAAAAATTTCAACAGATGGTACATGCTCGTCATGGATTAATGGAAGATGGGGATCAGACTCTTTAGAGAAGGATTGTCCAACTACAGGCCACGAGGGCCGGAATCCTGATGGGTTTTCAGCATATCCCTCAATTTTGATGAGAAAAATGTGCATACATTTAGAATTGTATGCAAATTTCTCATGAATATTAATGACATATATCCTGAAAACCAAACCTGTTTCTGGTCCTCGAGTTGGACAACCATGCTTTAGAGTGCTATCTGCATGTGTTGTACGAACTTTAACAGAGGAGTTTCCAAGTGCGATTGGTACATAACAAGGTACGTTGACATACACGCAAATCGAGGTGGATTTTTTTAAATTAACCTAAATCTGTTATTTGTGTTTCATTTTAATGCCTTGACTTTTCCTTGGGTGCGATTTGTTATGGTTTCAAATTATGGCCCCAGCATGCCACCTAATTGCTATTGTGTTGCTTAGTACACCGTTGTACAATAATTATGTTTTTAATAGTAAACCATAGTGAGCAAGGACTTGTCATACAACAAAGAGTGATCACGACTGTCTTATTTGAGATCCTATTGCTTGTGGTATTTTGATTTACTTTGTGTAATAAGGTTCCACTTTCTCCTTCTCTGCTCCCGATCTCTCGTCTCTGATACTCTGGCCATCACTGATCCGGCTCTGGCGTGGGTCGCCTTTTTTCTCTGACTGTCCGTCCCAGGTGGAACTTGGGTCCTTTCTCTCCTCTGTCACTCTCTACTTGTGGTGTCTGCCAGGCATCTAACCTTTCCCCCTGGTTCTTAAATATCTACATGCCCCCCTTGGCCCACAGGATCTCTACCTTCACCTCCAACTTTCAGTGTTATGCCGATTACGCACAGCTCTTTCCTGACTGTCCGCAATTTATTCTTGGTGTGCTGCTAACAATCTCTTCCAGAATGCCAGTAAGACAGACATCGTCCTCATTGGGACCCCGGCTCTCGCTTTCCCACTTTCACACTGGCTGGCCTCACTGGGCACTGCGGCCTCAATGAGGCAAAATACCTAGGTGTCCTCTTTGACTCCACTCTCTCCTCCTTTGCTCGCATCTGACATCTCCAAAAAGTACCACTACCAACAGCGCCTCCTCTGACGTATTCTACCTTTTCTCACTTTCCTCCAGAGGCTCACCATCAGTTCTCTCTAGGCTGGACTACTGCAACAGCCTCTTTCTTTATTAATCTTCCTTCTACGCTCTGTCCTCTACAACTCATCCATAACAAAACCGCAAGACTTATCCTTGGCCTCAAGCCCAGGGACAGCATCTCTCTGGTGCTGAAATCCCTCCACTGGCTCCCCGTGGCTGCAAGGATCAAGTTCAAGACCCTCTGCATAATCCACAAGGCCTTCTGGGGCCAGGGCCCACACTATTTACAACGCTCTCTTCCTAAAAACTCTCCCTCAAGAGTCTTCCGCTCTTCCTCCTCCAAATCTCTGCGTGTGACGTTTTTCCAAACAGAGATTTGGGGGTAGATTGTTATCCTTTCGCAGGTGCCTCCCTCTGGAACAGCCTTTCTGCCTCTCTCCGTCTTGAGCCGGAACACCTTAAGTTCCGGAAACTCCTCAAGTCTTTCCTCTTCTCTTCCTCCTTCACTCTTTCGCTCTTCCTCTCCCATACTAATCTCCTCTCCATCCCCCTCCTTCTCCTCCCTAACCTTTTGTTTTTTTTTATTACTGGCTGCCTTGTTAACATCTAGAGCCTTACAGCTCCCAGACTCCCCCTCCAGCATTTGCACTTGCCTCCGAGCCACTGCACTATGGTACAGCATTACTGCACTTTCTGCTTACGCTCAATGAGCGGGGAGACCTCTCTGCACTTAACCCAGAGCCTTACTGGACGTGCTTGTTCTCCCCACAAACTCCCGTCTTCCCCTCACCACCACCTCCATTGTACTACGCATGCATGACCTGAATGTACTGATGACTTGTACGTTAGTTTGTCCTGTCCCTCCCTCACTTCTTTGCCTCTCCCCTCAACCCCCTCTTAGCTTGGTTGCGACTAAGACGTCATGCATTTTTCTAGAAGAAACACCTCGGGCCTAGTTTGCTAGTTTTTTCTGTTAGATCATTCGGAAACTTCAAGGCCTAAGAATGATTACTGTTTCTGCCTTGCTCCCTCCCACCTTGAAGCACTTTGAAGCACTCCACCTGTGTATAAGTTGCTGTATAAATAAACAATTACAATCTCGGCATACAACCTCTCGGTCTAAAAGTGGACACCAAAGACCGGTCTTAAACGTGTCAATATGCACATTTTGAAATTAAAATATCCATTCGTAATCCAGATGAGAAATATATTGTTGAATGCACCTAAAGCACACCACAAAGTAATTAGATGTTTTTCAGACATCATTTAACAAAGATGCTGTCCAAGCGTGGCATGTACATGAACGCCATGACATCACTGTTAATAGACAATGCAAGTGCTACTGGATACTGCTATTCTTCAACTATGTTGCTTCACTCCACTTGGTAAGCAAAAAGGGGGAGGTGTTCTTAATTGGAATTGTTGGTGATGCTCATGCAAACCCTGTTGTCTGGATGGGTACAGGCACTCGGTGTGTTTCTTGCTTCTCCTATTCTTGATATGTGTCAGATGCCTGGTGTCGTGTGTGGGGGGTCACTGAAGTGTGGTGCCACCATTGTAGAATGTGTGGGCATGGGTGTTTCGTTTGTGACAGGTGAGAGTAGAGTGCTGGCTTGGTGAGACGTGCTGGCTATTTGACTACTGACAATTGTACTTACAATCCTGTAGAACAATAAACTCTGAAGTAATATACTTGCCTGCTCGGCGGTGATTCTTCCAGAACCCTATTACTTCAGTATAGTTTTGCTTTGTACAATTTTGAACAATGTATCCATAGTGAGTAGCCCAACATCTGACACACTACAATGCTTTGTATCGTCAAATGGTATACAGACCATCACATTAAATTAACTATTATTTGAACATAATAGAGACCCGTTTTCCCAGGGCAGATGCTCGCATGACATCCTTTTCCAGCCAACTATTACTTTATACCGTATACAGTGCTAATTCAATTTCTAAGTGTCTACCAAAGCGTGTGCTCCACTGGACCGGTAGGATACAGAGAATGTGTTCTTTTTTTCAGTCAATGTGTCAAGAGCTAGTATTGTGAAGACGCCCCACCGAATAAACCTTTGTCATCTGTCCTGTTAGGGAGATTTATCATTTTTATGCTTCATCCCCTCTCCTAGTGAGACCACAGCACTTTTTCTGGTCCTTTATTCTTTCTATCCTGAATGAGTGGAGTCTTTTCCCACTCATTCATTCTTATTTACTCTGATTTCTGGAATTCTGTTGCGTTTTACCTTTACTATGGAGTCTACTTCCCACATATCTCCTTAAAAGCATCTGTTTAACTTTTGCTGCTTACAGCTTCGTATGAGATTCTTCGGTTATCCTTACTTTCTACTGTTAAGAATAGAGATATTTTGTATCTCTCCTACAACTTTATATTCTGAGGCATTGGTTCACACCACCTTATGTGGGTTGTCAAGGGGATACCTAGTATCCCCCTTCTCTCTGCTCCTATGACTGTTGTCAGACAACCTTCTAGTTGTGGCTGGTGGCCAGGGATGTGTTCTACCAACTATTGTTCATATTTTCTGCAGGCACGATAGGGCTACTCAAGTTCTAACTTGGTAGCTCCTTATTTCACCATTTCTAGTGTAGTTGTCCTTTGTTGGCCCTTAGCCTTCCATTATGGGAGGGGGAGGTTGTGTGGTTTTGCCTTTGTCTGGAACCCTTGGGTATACCTGCCTAGGCTCCAATGTGTCTGGACAGGCAGGAAGAGGGGGAGGAGTTTTTCACTCTCCTTCCCTTTGTCTGCCTGAGTGACTGAATTGAACCAGCTCTCACTGGGTGTCTAACTGCCCTGATTGGACATGCACCCTGCCCCTTTCTGTAAACTGCTGAGAGAGAGAGAGAGAGATTTCAGAGGAGTGTGTGCTGCAACTGAATGAAAGATGAGGCTCCTGAGGTGGAGAACAAGCTGACAAATGGAAACTGAAGTAACCGAAGAAGACTATGACCAAAGACGCCTGCAGACCCTTTGCAACACAGTGAAGCGACCACTGCTGCCCTGACCTAGTTTTCTAAGCGACATAGGAACCCCAAAGACCACTCTTCCCTTTCGCTAGTGGGACCAACCAGCCCTGAGACGAACTACAATCTGAGCCATCTCCCGAGGTCTTGAGGCTCTCCAGAGCTGCAGACTGTGAATACCTCTGACACAATTGAAGTGCATTGTCTTTGAAAGGCCAAATCCGTCCAGGTCTTTGAGCTCCAAGTGAACCTCCAGAGACACAAATCGCATCCTTTTTTGGTGCTGCAGTAAAGGCGCTAAAACCGCCAACTGACAGAACTGAAGAAATACGTGCCAGAGGTCCCATCCATAGTCCTGCTTTTCTTCACCAGACCAAGGAATCAGGTTGGTTCCAGCGCTGCCACATCAAGGAGAATCCAGCCACGAACAATTCTTCAAACCTAAGGTACTGTTGGGAACAAGGTATTGCTTACCTTAATCCAAAAAGTCGCTCCAGAGCCATGGAGTATACCTATAGGTATCCTGGGCAACCCATTTAGATGGCATTTTCACCACTTTGCGCAAATCAGGGGTTGTTTCTGTGCATTTAAAAGCACATCCTAAATTTAGAAACAAGATGTGCTTGTAAATGTGCAGAAAGTGTAGGCAACCTTATACTCCTTTGAATAGTCACATGGTGGGTGCCACTGCATGAAAGGGTCTTTCCTGATCCAGTCATGCAATACATTTTATTTTTAGTGTGACAGAGGTTTGAACCGCTGCTGTCTCACTTGGCTTTCTGTTCCTCAAACGGTAATGCATTTTTCTGGGTCGCATTTTACAGTGGCAGGGGCCTTACGGGCCCTTCACTGAGAAATGTGCTGAGAGCCTATAGAGCACTGTCGGGAGAGCGCTTCCAAAATGAACACATTCAAGGTGGTTGGCCATTTCATCATTTGTTCTACAGCTCAGCCAGCTCAGCCCCATGGAAATGCACATGTTACCTTTCAGAATAAGGTGACCTGCTCATTTACAAACATGTGTTCTCTTAAAAAAAAATAGCATATCCTCTGCTCTATTTTTAGATGCCCCATTTTTGGAGGTTAAGGAAAAAAAAAATTGGCACATGAGGGGGCAAAAGAGACAGTGGGAAGGATGGGTCATATGTGGAGTGGTAGGCAAGAAAACAGAGTGGTGAGGCGGTGGGCCAGTCATCAGAGGGAGCAGCGTGCCAGAAACGGAGAGGGAGCGGAGGTACAGACAGTAAATTGAGCATGATCTCAGGGGGGAGCTGTGGAACAAAAAGCAGAGTGGGAGTGGTTGCCCGGAAAGAGGCAGTGAGCTGCAGATTGGGAGAAAGGATGAGGAAAGCGTGCAATAGAATGGGAGAAAAGGATGCAGAAGTAGCATGAAAGAATGAAGGACTGTATGCAGAGGGAAGAATTGTGGAATGTGAGTTGGGAGTATGATTTGGAGTGCAGCAGAGACTGGGAAGTGCAAATTGTGACTTGGCAGTGTGACAGAACACGCGAGTATGTGTATGACAGAGGTTTTGGAATGCAAGTTGTAATGGGGAATTGAGACGTGTGAGTGAGTGTTGGTGAGAGGTGCGTGTGTTTGGGAATTGTTGAACATGGAAGAACATTTTCAGAATTACAACTGATAATAATCAATAACAGTAATATTAAATAGGCATGCATATTAAACCAAACACATAGCCAAAACAATATTGAGCCAAGCCAGACATCTGGGACTCTTCCTGTTAAATTGATACAAATGATATACATAATGACACCCTGGCTCTCTTGTAGCCTTGCATACTGCCTCTTCCCTGCAATGTGCCAATCTTGCACACTAGTCAATAGAAAATGTGCCACAAAAATGCTGCAATTTGTAAAGGTTTGGGCCGCAAAATTTGCCATTTCATGCTGCAGTATCCTGGAGGGTCTGATCAGTAATGCACATCAAAGAAACACCTACACATAAATGTACATTAAAATATAGATTTATCATAACTACACAAGTTGCTGTTAAATACTTAGTACAATAAAGCAACTACAAATGGCTATCCTTTTCAATACTTTAAAAAATGCAACTTCTTAGTTGGTAGTTGCTGAACGTGCAGTACTTCGGTAATAACGCGCACCCACAAAGTAATACAGTAATTGCATTTAGTCAGCATACACATATAAGATGGTGATTTCTGGGAAGGAAAACAGTTGGTTAGTGTTATCCTAGTAGAGCTTCAGGTTCTAGAGGCAGATTCCTGGCAAAGCAAGTCTTTTAAGACAAAAAACGCAACTCTAGCTTAAGGCAGTTCAGAGAGGGCTCAATGTCTTGAAAAGCATTAGTCAAGTTCCTGTAGATATTAGCTGCTAGTAAGGAAGATACAAGAAGGCTTAACCAACGTTGGAGAGCCTGTTAAAGGGTTAGCTAAAGGGACACAAGCAGTGGCTTGGGTCGGAGTGTTGCCCTGGACACCACTACGTGCTCTCCAATGCTCTGGAACGACTTTCTGGACTAAGGTAAGCAATACCTTTTTCCCTACAGTACCTTAGGTTTGTAGAAAATGTTTGAAGTTTCTTTGGTCTGTTGACGAAACGTAGGACAATGGATGGGATCTCTCAGCAGCAGTCTTGACGGTGCGGTGGACCATTGGCACGACTGTCGTAAACTTATCTGGTCACTCTGCGATTTTGGCGCCTTTTCTGAAGCACCAACAAAGGATGCAATTAATCCGATCAATCTTCTTTGCTTCTGGCAGTCCCTCACTCTGCTCAGGGGTGCGGGGGGTCTGGGTGAGGTGGATTGGATCTCTGCCGTGTAATTGAGGGCTCAGCAAAAATGTGGATGGATTCGGGCTTTCCACAACGTTGTACTCGAAATGGGCAGCAGGTCTCCTGGTATTGAGGGTTTTGCAGCTCTAGAAAATCGCAGGACCTCGAGAGACGGCTCAAATCAAAGTCAGTCTTTGGACTGGTTGTTCCCACCAGTCAAAGGGAAGGAGTCTTTGGGTAAGATTTCAAGATCAATGATAGATATTCCTGACCCGTGTCGACCCCATAACCTTTTGCTGGACTGGTCGATTATTTTTCCCTTTACCTCAGTGAGTGGGAATCTTTTTCCACACTCACAGAATCTTTTACTCTTTTTATGGGTGTAATTTTTAAGACTCTCCATAGTCTCTTTTAAAAGTTATCCTCTTTGACAACTTTTTGGCAATAAGTGCCTATTGTTGCTGGATTGCCCTAGGGCCTCCCCTTTGAACTTTCTCTGGCTAAACATGTGAGAACTACAATTCCCAGGGTAGAAAGTATCTTTGGATCCCTTTTACATTTTATTCGGCGAGACCAGCACCCCCCTACCCTCCACATTATGTGGAGTGCTGGGGAGATGCTGAATATCCCCTTTCTCATTTTGAATTTTAATTTGGTGCATCTTTACCACAGGCTGTTTCCACAGCCCTGGTAAAGGCACCCATGGGTGCCCATTTTACCAAAATGGCCCCTTATTTTTTTTTTTCACCCTTTTAGTGGTACTTGTCCATTCTTGATCATTCTTATGACATCCAGGGTTGAACTCCTTCGTGTTCACTTTATCTTCGTCCGGAGTCCTGTGAACTTCCTACCCAGGCTCCAGTGTTTGTGAAGGCAACAAGTGAGGGAGGAGTCCAACTCTGCCGTCCTTTGTCTTACAGCCGAAATGTGAGAATCTAGTTCAAACTGGGAGGCTGGCTGTCCTGGAAGGATTGCCAACACCCCCAGCCACCCGCCCACCACCCCATCCACTCAAAGTACGAATGTTGCAAGGCTGTTTGATTTGCTCTGTTTCTGATACAAAGTATCTCTCAATCCTTTAGAACTGTAGTTACTCTTGGATAGAGCAAAGATCTCAAATGCGGGTCCTACGGATCCCCTGCAACACTGCCCATAAGGAGCTGTGTGCTGCACTAGTAAAATACAGATGCCTTTACGAGTTATGGATGGAAATCAACTCCATAGGACAGGTAGAGTAGAAGAGACAGAGCCCATAAGAATGAATGAGTGGAAAAAGGCTCCACTCATTTAGGATTAAAGAAAAAGGTCCAGAGGTCCAGCAAAAAGTGCTGGCATGGGGCCGGGGGGGGGGGGGGGGGTGTTCACTAGGAGAGGGGAATGGTGCTATATTAATGTCGTTGGGATTGCTTGAATTAAGTGCAAGTGCAGCCTTTCTGTAACAGAAGTTACTTTGTCACTTTATGAAAGAACCTTGTGACTTTACTGGATATCTCAGCTTGCATACAACAAACCGCCACCCAACGGATATCTCAGCTCACATACAACAAACCCCTCCCCCCGGGGGTGGCCAGCCCCAAAGTTTGAAGGCCACCGACTAATGTGTTGTCCCATGATTTCGATGACTGGTCACATGGGCCTTAGTGGTCAAAACTGATACGATTATAGTGTGGTGTGAGAGGTAAAGATTTTAACGTTGATTCTTTAAGTGAGAAGTTGTAGTTGGTAGGCAGGAATCAACCATACCATGACTAGGATTGCCATTGTTAATTTAAGTATATGCTTGACGGAATACATTTTGATACACTATTCTGTTCTATCATTTTAGCACCCAGAAGCCTCCAACCAGGATTTGTTTTCGGATGCCCAAACCCACATTTGGGCACTAGAAGGTTAGTGTGTGCAACTGTAACGTTTCATTGTCTACGAATGCATTGAGGGTGTTCATTTCTGTTCTGCCCCACATCATTTCTGCCATTTTAACATCCAAAATCGTCTAGTAGCCACTATCATTGAGGAATATAGCATCTAGTATCATTAGTTTTGAGCAGCATTTGTTTTTTGTCTCCAATGGCCTCAGCAGCAGCACCTCCATTACAAGTCTCTCCCAAAGGGTGTTCAGCCGAGGTTGAATGAGAAGTGGTCACTCTTTTAAATTGTTTTATGATGGATGATTGCTCCCTTGAGCAGATCGGTTTTGGCAAAGAATATTGTGAGTGGACTGATTGAATAGGACACTACCTTGACATGTACTCTTTACAATTTGCTGCCATATTAAATGCCACACACAGTCACAAATCTAAGATCTCGAAGGTGATTGCCTTATTGAATTTGTGACATCACTCTCACTTTAACCAATCTCTTCATAGCTCCAAGTGCCTTTCACCATCACTTCGTTTGACAACGCCCCTGGCACTGCTTCGCTGCTACGAGGCACACACGCTAAGACCCCCCTCAATGAATAATTGCTTAGCCTCTCCTTAAAGGCTATTACACAGCTCCTAGACTCCCGGTTCCCCACCAGCGCATGGCTCGGTCTATCTCTCACTTTACCGATGCCCGACGGCTGAACCTCCATACATGCCCGAGCTCATCTCAGTATCGAGCTTGTTGCTGTGACTAATAACTTTATTGTAGCACCGAACCCACTGCTATGCCCTGCATGTTGCCTTGCCGCATACCTGTTATTCACTACAGGCTTATTTGTTTCATTTAAACAGCCTATTAGCATGCCCTGCCACTTGCATCCAGTATCAAGCTCATCTACGGGCCTCTTCCCTTCTTACCTAATGCCCATCGCTGAATGCCCATTTCTACCTCTACTTAAGCATGTATGATTAGTCTCTCTAACACACGCTATACTATTTTGCAATGCCATGTTTAACCTTTGTGTTGCCCCACTGCAAATTCTCCATTTTGTACTATTTTGAACTTAGATACACATTTGCCACTTTGTGCTAATTCGAATTTAGGTGCATATTTGCCACTTTGTGCTAATTCGAATTTAGGTGCATATTTGCCACTTTGTTCTATTTTGAATTTGGGTGCATATTTGCCACTTTGTGCTATTTTGAATTTAGATGCATATTTGCCACTTTGTGCTATTTTGAATTTAGATGCATATTTTCCACTTTGTGCTATTTTGAATTTAGGTCCCTTTTAGCCATCTTATACTACATTGTACTACCCTATAGACCTACCCCTACCCAGATTTAATTAACTAACCCAGCAGCCTAGGCTGCCCTCCAAACTATCTCCACAACTTTAGCCTCCAGCACCACGCACCCTCGTAGCCATACTATGTTCACCTGGCTTACACTCATCATGTTCCCTTTCTGCGTTCAACTGGACAATGTACCCTGTAGCGGTAACAACTATATAGCCTACATGAACGGCCTAGCTAAACTCGCCTGTCCTAGACACCACCCCATACTGTGCCCCACACCCTTCCTACCACCACTGACCACCTGCCCACCCACTCACCACCTGCCCGCTAAATCACCCACCAACTTAGGCTCCCCGGCTACCACTAACACAGCCCACAGCAACCTCAGACCTAGCACCAAGCCTAACCACACCAAGCCTCTTGCCAGCCCCAAGCCTCCGAGACCTACCCCCTCTCGCTCTCCCAATACTAGACTATCTAACACAACTAGCAAGTCCACTGCCAAACTCATTTCCAAAACCTATAAGGAACACAAGGCGACCAACATACCCAAGCTACCCCCACTAAAAGGAGCATTACTCGATGTCAGATCCCTTGCTGCCCACCCTACAGAAATAGCTGACATCATTCTCACCAATGACCTAGATTTCATAGCTTTAACAGAAACTTTGCTTTATGAAGCATCTGGACCATACTCCTCTCTAGCCATCCCGGACAACTAAAGCATCTTCAGAGCCGATGGACCCAAAGCTAGGGGAGGAGGCGTAGCAATCATCTACAAATCCCGCTTAAACTTCAGATCAGCCGCCTCAGTGTCCCTTACATCCTGCGAACTACTCAGTCAATTTGCAAACCTCCCCCCACAAGTACAATCACTTTCCACCTCATATACAGACCCCCCTTGGGTCTTTGAAGAAGACATCACATCCCTCATTGCTGAAAACTCCAAGCCATCAACACACATAATTATCCTCGGGGACCTTAACCTTGGTTACCGCGACCCCAACGATGCACCTGCCGCATCCTTAGCCAACGCCCTAACAGAACACTGCTTCGCACAACTCATTGTCCACCCCACCCACCAGAAGGGCAGACTCATTGACTGGGTAGCGACCTACAACTGCAACACGCTCTGCAAGGACCCCCAACCTCTGACAGGGACGGATCACCACCTCATCCTCCTTGAGGTCAACACCAACCAACCAATACCCAAAAAAAGCCCCTTAGCACCAGCCTGCTCCACCAGGAACAAACGCAATATTACTGCTGAAGCACTAATACCCTTGGTCCTACCCACCCTTAATGCACTCCCAACCAATGCTGACCTTAACCTACTGGTCGACACCTTTAATGACTCCATGGCCAGGGCGATGGATACCATTGCCCCTCTGAAACTACGCAAAGTGAAACCAAGAGATCACCTGAACTCTTGGTACACCCCCAAACTCAAGCTGCTCAGAAAAAAGAAAGCTAAGGCACAACTCACCTGGAAAACCAACCCCACCCCGGAAAACAAAACCAATCTCACGACCATATCTTCACTATACAAAAGCGAAATAATTTGCACTAAAAAAGAGGCATACAACATCTGGATTGATCAGGCTGGATCCTGCACTAAAGAATTATTTAAAATCCTAAACGAATTGGAAAATCCCAATCCTCCCGCTGATACCTGCTTAAAAGACAAACCTTGGTGCACCAGTATCCAAAACGCCTTTAACAACAAAATCACAGGACTCCAAAATAAAAATGAGGACAAACGCCGACAACTCCAACAATAAACTCACCAACCTTGGCTCACCTACGCCCAGCAATACCAAAACAGGCTTCACATTCAAGAAAGTAACCACGGTAGAAGTTCAGAAAATCATCGCCTCACTTAAGCCCTCGAACTTCAAAGGGGATAGCTGCCCCGCCCAGATCATAAAGGACGCAGCCAGAGATCTTTCCCCCTTCATCACGAAACTCATCAACCTATCATTCCTCAATAACTCAGTCCCCAGCAATCTAAAACAATCATGGGTTCTCCCACTCCTGAAAAAACAATCTCTTGACCCAGCCATACCCACTAACTACAGACCCATCACCACAGTCCCCTTCCTATTACAAATCTTGGACAGTCCCCTACCTCCAAATTCAGGAATACCTAGAATCCAACCAACTGCTAGGAATACGCCAATCCAGCTTCAGACCTCAACACGGAACAACCGGCCCTTGTTGACCTCAAAAGTCAAATTGATGAAATTAAAGACAAAGGCAATACCGCAATCCTACTCCTCTTAGACCTCTCAGCGGCCTTCGACCTGGTCGACCATAAAATCCTCTGTAGCCTCCTAGCCACCGCAGCTCACTTCTCCTCCGCTGCAGTCACATGGATACAATCCTTTCTGGCAAACAGAACCATGCGGGTCTTCTCTACAGATGCAGAAGACCCCATCCCCATCTCCTGCAGAGTCCCACAAGGCTCCCGTGTCTCCCCCACTTTGAATAACATATTTACAAAGCCACTATTTGACTAACTGGACCATCTGGCTGTCACCTACACAAATTACGCAGATGACAACCAGATACTCCTCACCATCACATGCAACTACCAGACAGACGTCACCCGAATAAACAAAATATTCTCCTCCATTCAGGCATGGGTGGCCTCCCATGGCCTCTGCTTGAATGATGAGAAGACTGAGCTCCTCTTTGTCGGCACTACCAGCAACCTGGCAAAACGGAATTCCAACTACAACAACATCGCTATCGACGGTCACACCATCGCCAAAAGCATAAAAACGCTTGGCTTTTACCTCCATGCCAACTGCAATCTCTCCAAACAAACTTAACACGATTGTCAGGGCCAGCAGACCTTTCCTATCTTCCAACACTTGCCTTACTCTTGCAAGAGCCCTCATACAATTCAAACTGGACTACTGCAATAGCCTGTACCTAGGTGCCAACCAATCAATAATTAACAAACTACAAGTACTTCAAAATAACGGATTACGCGCAGCACTCGACATCCCCAGACGTGAGCACATCTCCACTGCCAGGAAATCCTGCAGATGGCTCTCCATCCGACAGAAAATCGACCTGAAAACCATCTGCCTCACATACAAGGCTTTAAACCACCTAGCCCCACCGTATCTCACTAACAAATTCACCCTGAAACTCCCCACCAGAACCACTCGATCCTCCCAACACCTTATGCTTGTCAGTGCCCAGATTCCTCTTAAAAAGAGCTGGATGAGCTAGCTTCACAGTACTTGCCTGCCAACTCTGGAGCACCCTACCACTCGACATCAAAACCATTGAGTCCTTCCAGATCTTCAGGAAACATGTTATCAGTTGGCTCCTGAGCAATGAGTAACTCCGCCATATGCTCAAATATACGTGAACTCTGCAAATTGTTGTATTGGTAACTGTAGTACCTCCCAATATGGACGTACCCCTGCCATTGCTCAAACATGTCTGTATAACTCTGTAAACTGCTGTATTGTGAAATTGTATACATCACAATTATGTAACCGTCTTCTGATGTGCCCTCCTACCTCCGGGTTTGGAGCGCTATACAAATAAACAAAAAAACACTTCCCATTTCCTCCACTCTAACTCCATCAAAAGGTTATTATTCAGACAATGAAATGCTTTGGTTTACATCCTTCCTTATCTAGCCACTTCATTATTTTCCTCTTTTTCTGTGCTCTCATCAAAACTTCGTAGCCATTTCATTCATATAGTCTTCTACAATTTCACGGTTTCACATCAGGCTCGAGTCGGAATCCCGACAGTAGGGACTGACATGTTGCAAATATTGTAATTTAATGGTGGGTAGCTACGCTATTCAAGCCCCAAGGTGCCTGATAAGCAAATAATGTTGGTATTGTGGAAGGTAGGGATCCAGAATCCGAGCCAAAAGGTTGGAAAAGAACTTCCTAGCCTTCTGCACTGGGAGAAAACTTGGATATCCAGTACATTCTCAATCACAATGTTACTTTTAATGGAAATGACCGGTGTCAGTTAGTATGTTCCAGTTAATGGAGTGCTACTGTATTTAGTAAATTCTGCTTTTCCCACGCCTTCTGTTCTACGAAACTACAAATCACCCTTGCAGTCTCTTGTTTTGAATTGTTGGTCCTCACTTCTAACTTGTCTGCTGTTTGTTATTGGATTTGGCTCCATTCAATCTTCCCTTTTTTCATCCATATCCTGTTACTGGTTGCATTCAAGCTACTGAGAAGGTATACTAGCGATTTTAGTTTTATCCTTTTAATTAAAACTTTTCACCCACTTGTTTGGTCCGAATCCTATTTACGGGGTTTCTGCATTTTCCCCTTTTGATTTTTGGGTTTTTATGATTTCATTTGGTGGTCCCCCTGCCATTAGATTACTTTTTCCTTTAAGGTATATTGTATTGGGTCGCCCATAAGGTGCTGTCTCAGATGTGCTTCTCAGGCACCTCATTTTTGCACTTGGGTGATTTTATCACCCTACATTGGTTTAAGGTGGTAGGCTGGTGGCAGACATAGCAGATTTTCTGCATTAGTTGCCCATTGTACCGTTATGATAGCCAAGTGGTCATTGATGGGCTTTTTAAGTCCTACTGTTAGCAATTTTGTTTCAACGAAATCCTTTGTTCATGGAAACTCAGGTACAGGTGTTAAAATTGCTGTTCTTCCCACGTGGGCTCTTTGTGAACCCCAAAACGGCTGCCTCCATGGATTTTGGGGCCAACCCGATTGGCTTGCTGCCATATCCTTTGTTTTAAATCCCCTAATGGAAGTAGTGGGCTGGTGGAAGACTACCCCAGTGAGTGAAGGGACATGTAGGGGAAACCCTGTCCTGAGCTTATTGCTGCTGGATTTTTAAAGGTTTGCAGATATGCTTACCTGTTCAAGAATCTCTTGCCATTACTGCATTTGTAGACCCTGTTCTGGCCTAACTGGCTTGACGCACTGGTCTGGGCATATATTTAGGCTCCTGGGTGTCCTTCCCAAGTTTTTGTAGCCCTCCTTATGGTCCTCATCTGCTTGGCCAGGCCTGTCATACTGAGACTGTTTTCCAGCCTCCTTTACTAGATTTTACTGCAATTTCCCACCAGTGGTCTGCCGTCATGGTTTTGAAAGCTACTTACACCTGGAAAGTTGTTGGGATTGCAATATCCTGTAGAGCTTCTCAGGGCTCTTTGATCGCCACCACAGTTGTCCTATTGCACTGGTTGTTTTTCCTGGTTTGCAATCCATTCTTGTCTGCTGAGCCACGGGGGTCGGCCATGTGCGGATTCCTCCATGCTCCTGGAGCGAACGCCGTTGTCGAATCCACTTCTGACTGGTGGGGTCAGACTACAGTGAAGGACGGTTTGTCGTCTTTTGGGCCATCAAGCCCATGGTTGGCTTGGCCTGCAAGCCCCCGAGTAATCAGATCCTTCATTTTGCCCATTAAAGAGAAGTCACATCAGGTTGTTCTGCTTTCCTTGAAAAATGTTTTTAAGAACCAACACAGTAAGTACTCTCCTCTGGGCCCTGGGTTTGTGTTTTACTCAAAATACCTTCAGGGATTCCCAGTGGTTGTTGGGTTTGGCAGGTCCCTTTCTACTGCATTTCCCATTGGTTGACATTTGTAGGGCAAAATTGTGCTTTGCATTTCTGCTTTTGGGGCTGCTGGGTCTTGAACTCTCCACTGAATCTCTTCTTCTGGGTCCCATGTGGTCGACTGCTACCTTTTGGTTACCTGTGGGAAAGAAACTGGGACTTACCTTGCTTTTCGCAAACTAGGTCAGCCTACAGACTTTGTTCTGTTTGTTCCTGGACACTTCCCTCACTTTTGAAACCAGATTTCCCACCACATGAAAGTACTTAACTGGTCTGTGGAATTTTCCTGGGTTGTCCCTACACCCCCTGGAGTTCTTCAGAAGGCCCTAGATTACTATAGTCTTTCGCTTATTTGTTGGGTATTTTCATATTTTGATATCACACTACTGCATAGGATATACATTGTGTCACTGTGATGCTGCACATTTCCTCCTTGGTGTGTAACATGCATTTGTATGCGACATGACTGCCCGACTTAAATATCCTGGACTTTTGTATCCCTCCTGACAGACATGTGATGTGTACACAGATGTATTATGTAGAATGCTTTTTTTTTAGAATACAATTGGAAACCTGTACTAATTTATGTGTGGTAGCCTTGGATCCTGACTAGTAATCAGTGCCTGTAATATTTCAGGGGGCGGGGAGGACTTGGCTCTGGGTTGGACTCTATGTGCTGTCTGCCATCACGTATGGAACTTACATTTTAGGGTAAAGAGTGAGTTGGTCCTACTCACAACTCATACAAGTGTGGCATATTTTGTCGGGCCTATTTGGGTTAATTGTACCTCCCTACTAGCCTTCCTCCATCCTGAAGTTTAGCCTGACCGCTCTGCTGCAGCTACCATTGGAGAGTCTGGTCTTTCCTTTTGGGTGACACACTGTTCTACCATTAGGTTAGATGACTGCCCAGCTAACAGATATGGCTGAGCACCTAGAATCTATGAAAGAAACAAACACTCTTGGAAATATTTAAGTTCGATATAACGGCGCACATGAATAAGCTTATCTTTCAATTTATTTTAATTTTGTTTAAAGCGCAGACCTAGCTAGAGAGCCGTGGAGTGCTGTAAAGTGTGGGTAGCTGGCATTTGGGCTAGCACCTTTAACAGCCCCGTACTGTGAGGCTATGTGTCAGTATGTGTATCCATTGGAGTATGTCCTTGGTCAGCTGTTGTTGAAAGAGCCATGTTTTGAGATCTTTGCAAAATTGGAGAATTGTGGGCGCATTCCGAGCCAACACAGAGATAGAGTTCCAGAGGGTTGGGTGAATGACAAGAGGATTGTTTGCGGGTTCTCTCTGCGGATGAGTTGTTGTTCCAGCCGGTTGGTTGATATGCTGCGTGAGGAGCCTGTGCCACCGGTCATGTGGAGCTTAGACTCGAGGTACGCTGGTGTGCTAGTCATGACTGCTTTGTAGACGATACATGCAGTCTTGAACAGTATCCTGGCTTGGAGTTGTAGCAAATGTAGTTTGTGGAGGATGCTGGTAATTCGGGCAAATTTCCATGCTCCCATAATAAGACGTGTTGCAGGGTGGTGGACTGCTTTTAGTCTAGCAAAGGGAGAGCATTTCCCCCATCGATGTGCAAGGCCAGAAGGGCCTGCACTATGGTCCGGATGTTATGTGACAGGATGAAGGGTTTTATTTTTTGAAGGGTAGACATTCCGAGCCATGCTAGTCCACAGCTTAGACCTCTAACATGCTGTTGATCAGAAAATTAGCCAATGAAAATGAAGCTGGTGGGTTGTTTGGAAAATATGGGTAATTGGTCTTTGTGGTGCCATAAAACATTTTTAGTTTTAAAAATCGGTCGGTGCTAAGATTAATTTCAAGAAACCTCCCTAAGGGAGGGTTCTGCCCCCCTATTATAGTGTACAGGGGGGGTTAGATACTTGGGTGTAGCCAGTCACCACTCTACCCTCCTCTCTACCCCCCTCTCTATCGTTATAGAATTTATAGAATGTGTTTTGCCTTCAGAACACAGTTGAGAGCTTTTTTTACCAGCAAGTTTCAAGCGCACATTATGGGCTCTCAGCTCAAAACAACTAGCATGTACGATGCCTTAGGAAGATTGGGAACAGTGATCATCTAGAAAATACCCCTCGCGTGGAAGACATTCCCCTGTTTCATCTCTCCAGTCTTCACCACTAGCCAAGTCAATCAACCTCTCTTCCCCCCCGTCTCTTCCCCCCCCTCTCTTCCCCTCCTCTCTTCCCCCCCCTCTGATCCCCCCCCTCTCTTCGCCCCCCCTCTCTTGCCCCCCCTCAACCAGCAGCAGGTGAAACTCATTGCGAGCACAGAATACTGCTTTTGGAAGGTCCCTCTTCAAGTTGGAAAGCAGCAACAGCAGGAGGATTTTTCTTGGCCCACAACCTGGAGACCTGCAGAGTGCCGAAGTGAAACTCGGAACGGCAACTGGTACACAGAAGATGTCCCCAGTTGTGGTGGTCTAACCACAGGATGCTCCAGGGACACATCTGAAGGCTCCAGCGTGCAAGATATAGCTGCACTCACTAGCCCAAGTATTGAAGCACAGTCTAGGTTCTGCACAGGTTCGTCCTTCACTTTGACTTGGATAGAGGAAGTGCTGTAAGTCTTCAGCAGCCGTCCACTGGTTTTGTCTTCAACTGGCTGCAACTCTTCATAGTAATCTTGGCTCCAATGAAGATCTGGAGTGTCCGTGCAGGAGTCAACCTTTTAACTTAGATTTGAACCATGGTCTAACCTAGCGCCTCAGTGGAAAGGATCTGCACCATTTTGGCTGGCAAGAGTTGTCCAATTATGGACAGCCATGTGCCCCACATCTGCTCAGCAAGACATCCCCTTGGCTAGAGTGTGGATTAGGAATTCAGTCCCAACACCTACAACCAACCAGATGCACACACTTTGTCGCTATTCCTCTGAAAGCCTTGCTTGGGAATGAGCGTTCTTTATATGGTATTTCCAGACATGAGAAAGCAGGTTGAAGGCCAAATAAGACGAACCAAGGACAGGGTGAGAAACATATGGCATGGTTATTTTAAGTCTGTAGCACTCGAAAATGGCATTATATGGTACAGTGCAAAAGTGCGCACATGAAAAAAACAGTAGAAAAATATCCGCTGCCACTAGCTCGTTTCAGAGACATTGAAAGTAATGACAATGTCACAAAAAGGAGGGGGGAAGCATACAAAGTACTCCTATCACACTTCGCTTTAAGATGTGTGCAGCTTAAAAGCAAGGAATTTCTTGAGGGGAGGCTGGGTGTCCCTAGGCTAGTAGCCTCAGGGCCTGACTAGTGCCCTGCAAAGAGATGAGCTAAGCAAAGGGAGTAAAGCAAAAAGGCTTTAGTTAACTTCAACTGTCAGGACAGGTATAAAAAAAACTAGCAAAATGTTGGGGAACGGGGGGGGGGGGAATCCCATTTTGGCCATTGGAGGGAAAGCTGCAAAAAGATCTTTCCGGACAGCAACCATGGGACCATATACTGTGAGTCATAAAGCATTTCTGTAACAGGAGGGCTTCAGCAGACGTCCTAAGAAGCTAAAATAGTTTGGTGATCAGAAAGAGGAAGTGGGGTGGGGGGAGCAGCAATTCAAGGGAAGGGAACCCTAAAAAGGACCGACCAAATTACCAAAAATAAAATTGTCTTAGGTCCTCTCCCTCATGGTCCTCCCCTTTTTGTGAGCTTCCATGGTGTTTTGTAACTTTTGTGATCATAGGGGCTTCTAATGAAATGCCCTTGTCACTTGAACCGTTTTTCTGTTGCGCTGCCCTTAGTAGCTCCTATGGCTACCAGGAGACAGGTGCTTTTTAAGTGCCACATTTTGCTCCTATGTTGAATCTATAACCTGAAAGTGTTGTGGGGGAACCTGGTGGCAGCTGTAAGGCTTGTGAAAGCAAAGTTGCAAGCACCTCTGCAGAAAATTAGCTACTGCAAGTCTCAAGTGACAACAAGCAAGCTACAGATAACAAGACGTAAGTACTTGGCTCACACACACACGGTACTGTTAACTTCGGCAGGATCAAGTGGTCAACCTTTTCCTCAAGTGGGGCAATCCCCAGATTGACAATCAGATTATCTACTTGTGACGCTAGATGTTACATTCCTGGATACATCCATACAGCACTCGCTAGCCCTAGAATCCATTGACGTTACCTATGGAAAAGAGTCGGCTTCCTTCTTTTGTCACCTAGAAATGATAAAAGAAAGTTTACAATTCTCCATGATTAATAATGTGTTCCTTTTTGATAGACAATATTGCAGGCAAAAGAAAGGCATTGCGATGGGGGCTAACTATACCCCTGCTGTAGCAAACCTTTTTATGAACAGGTTCATGCATTTGCCAATTCTGAATTTAATGACCTCATCAAATGGTATTGGTACATTGACTATGTTTTAATGATATGGTCGGGCACGGAAGGAAAACTAGCCCAGTTAAATACATTTCTTAATTCAAACTCATTTTGGTATAACCCTGACCTGCAAGTATAGCAATGGCACTATATTTTCTGGACATTTGTATAATGGTGAGTGCAGAAGGACTCAACACTAAAACATTTTGCAAATCGACTGAGGTTAATTCTGTGCTACATGCAAGAAGTTTCCAAAAGAAAAGTCATACACAATATCCCAAAGGGGAATACATACGAGCCAGAAGAAACTGCAGGAGTGACCCGGCTTACTAGACTTGAGTGCAAATTGCTCGGAGTAAGATTCACATCCAGAGGCTATCCAGTCAGCATTGTTGAGAAGGCAGAAAAACATACTGGTGGCATTATTAGAGACACATTTATTTACTCCCAAAGACAAAGGTAAATGGCCACAGAATATCTAAGGTTTGACACACAATACAATCAGAACAGTCACAGGATTCAGCAAGTCATCAAAAGACACTTGCACTTACTGCAAACTGATCGAGACATTAAGAAATGAGTCTCTGAAGTTACCTCTGTTCTTTCAAAAAAGCACCTACACTAAGGAATATCCTAAATTCATCATTTATGGCACCTATCCCCGCACCAACCACAAACTGGTTACATGCACCGCAAGCTCATGGGTTCCACAAATGTGGGACATATTCTGTGTCCCTATGCTAAAAGCACAAACCATATCAATGGGACAAATAGTCAAAACATTAAATGGTTCATTAACTGCTGCTTGAAATTTGTCATGTATGTGATTGTGTGTGTATATAGGAAGTACCATTGGAGAACTTTGTCAGAATTGGAACATTTGAAAATGCTCAGCTCTCAAGATTCAAAATATCCGCTATCCACCCACTGGCAAGAAAAACACCAGTTAGACAATAAGACATTTGTTTTGCAGGGCTGCAAACTGTCCCCTGTGATATCAGAGGTGGGGATTATGAACTGCATCTAAGACGAAAAGAAGCAAGATTAATTTGCAAATACAGATGTGACAACTGGCCTTAATACTGAACATGAATTTAATGTATTCCTGTGACTATGCTGCTTCACAACGACTTGCACCAATTTACAACTGCCTTGATGTGCCACTTGCAATATAGAACAATTTCACTTTAACATTAAAATCTAGTCACAACATATGTGCCTGCACATCATGCTCAATGCAAAAGTGATCTCTGACATGAAGAAACAATTTACCTCAAGATGGGAATCGCCATTGCCACCTCAATAACACCAACGCATTACCATCACTTCTAATATGCACTCAAGGACCACGTGAGGCACCACCAATCGCCACATTCCAGAACCCACTTAACTGGGCTCTCGGGGCAGATGCTTATCAACACACAATTAGTGCCCTCAAACATGTCTCAGTTTAAATACACACAGATCAATTCTCATTACCAGTAAGATGGTTCAGCCACCAGCGCAAACAGTGAACTTTGCGTTTCCACTGGGAGGACTGATGCAAACTAGTCCTTCATCTGTCCTTTGAACATGTGCATCACATGGAGGACTTTTGCCACAATATAAGAGGACCAACTCCGGCTAATGTAATTTCACTCAACGCTATGCTTCCTGTAACAGTATACCGGCATGACACCATTATTGTACACGTTATCACGCCAACACTCGGTAACAACTAATAGAGTGCTCATCATGGCAGGCACCACTGTAATGACAGTGCATGCTGCTCAGTTCAGGATACAGTCTTGATACGGCCTCTCCATTTATGTTACATGGTCCTTAGAATATTACTATCTTGAGTTTCTACACTAGACTCCAAGACCCAGCCTTGGATCTTAACTGCAGAGCGCTATTGATTTGATATCAACAAATCGAGGACTCTCCGCTGAGGTTTACCACATTTAGCGAACGGCACATTAACAATATGCCACCAACAGGTTGTAATCGTCCGACACTTTTTTTTGCATGTATTTACAACTCATTCTCTATTGCGATACACACAATTGATCTCACCAGCCCCTGTTATTCACTGGAAACATTGCTCATCTTGCATTTGTGTATGCATGTCACCTGCACTGGTTATGGAAACCCTAGCAAAAACTGGCAGCAGATAAGAAAACTATCTCCTATGTTCGAGACATCACAGATAGAATATATTTATCTGGGCCCTTGTTATGTCGCAC
This sequence comes from Ambystoma mexicanum, assembly GCF_040938575.1. Lineage (NCBI taxonomy): Eukaryota > Metazoa > Chordata > Amphibia > Caudata > Ambystomatidae > Ambystoma > Ambystoma mexicanum. Next base: position 1,306,269,907 of record NC_090922.1, read on the forward strand.
CCGATACATGACCAAGTAGTGAATACACTACCATCATCTCTCTATTAGACCACATTGTGCACTGTACAAACTTGTATACTGATCCCAGGCGCTTCCCCATTTTAAGACATCCCGGAATCTCGCCCTGTGCCAGAACAGATCATATTTTTGGAGGCTCATAGTGATAAAGTATATATGTGGGCAGTTGCTAGGTCATAAGCAATATGGTATATACAGGCCATACTTATGGGCTTCCTCCCAAACTCTCCTCCTATCCAACAGATTTTGGGCCGCCCGATCCATCATTGGACTATATATCACAATGGTGCATCACCTTGCTAACGACATGGCAGATTGTCCCGACTGAAGGGAGGCTACATAAATTACTTTCACCGGCCATCTTGCCAAGTAAACCTACTACTGTTTTTCTCTGTAGGTTTCAATCATTAAGCAGGACATATTTACCCTACATTCCTAAACAGTAATTCCATATTGTTCTAATTAGAGACCTGTAATCCAAATAGACAAATCCAAATTACCACCTCCAGAAGTTGCCTTGAACAACTCGGCTCATCGAGTACTATACTCTGCATTTAAAATTGGTAAGCTCAGTACTCCTGTTGTGAGAGCTCATCCTTGCACTTTGATCCTCTCCCCCAGCACCCCTGCAATCCTATTTGCACACTATACTGCTCATACATGATTTCATTAATCACTGATTGGTTTTCAATTACTTATGGTTGGATGATGCCATCAACTGTTATATTTACAGTGTGATGTCCGAATGCAAACTTGAACGTTATTATTTTGCAGAATTCTTGATGTACTAATCTTGGCTTTCGTGTCTTTCAATTTGGGTGGTTAACTCTCACAACTTTTTCCTACTTAACTTTTAACCTTGATAATGTCCCAGTTGGTCAAAAGGTGTGTCCGCTACAAGAATTAATATTGGCTGTGTAGAACGAATAGAATCTGCTTGTTGCTATGAACTTAGACATTCAAGGCTGAAACAGACCCAGCGCCTATAGATGGGTTTGAATTATTGACTTCCTATTTCTTTAAGAGAAACCTGGCATCTAGTGTTCTTTTTTCTTTTTCAGGAAGCTGTTTATAGTGCATCTTAGCATGTTTTTGAATTACTGTAATGCACTTTTGTATCCTGATTGTCTTTTTTTAAACACGGTTTATAGTTTATGGTTGTCGTTTGTCATTTTGTATGGGACTCTGAAAGTTCTTTAGTGCCATGTCTGTTCTTCAGAAAAAAAGTTGAACTACATTTAATGTTTTTTTTGTTCTCTCATTCATTTTGTTCTCATATTAGGTCTGTCTCATTTGGTGGCAGCATCTTATACAGAAGACACGTTTGGAGTTGTACAAACAACTCTTCCCTCAATCCTGTCCACCTTTTTAATCCTACTTGAGGTGAGCATGCAGTGCACTTTTACTGATTTGTGTTTTTTACAGGAGGCTACCCAGTCATTTTATCGAAAACAAAACTGAGTGGTACATTTACTGAAGTACATAATACAGAAAAACACTGAAAATATTAATTTAATATATATGGGGAAAGGGGTTAAAATCAGTTGGGTGCAGTGGCGTTACAAGGGTAGAAAAACAGGGGTTGCGGGGGGACCCCCCAAATTTAACAAAGAAAATGGTGTTTTTTCGGTATTATGGTGGCAATTAAATCTACCGGTGTGAAGTACGAAACTTGAATCAGAGCTGGTTATCCTTTCGTCCGTGCTGTGATGGTGTCGTTTATGGGTTCAGGGCATTTGGAAGGACATTCGGAGACTGTGTGTTGTCTCATGCAGTGAGACTCTTGCCCAGATACTGTCCCATGCTTATATGAATTAGACTTGCTTGATATTGCCACCTGATTTATTGCCCAGTATCAAATACAATCAAATGGATTGTTGGAAAGGGAGCAGTTGGCAGAGATTTATAACTGGAGTCCTGAGTAATTTGCTGCCTCAGTTCCTTGCAAACCTAGGAGAACCTTCGGTAAAATGGGAAACGTGGTGGAGGATTGGCAATACATGGACCCTTGTAAAGTATTGAGGCGTTATGTTCTCCTGCATTGTTTAGAATTTGGCTAGGAAGATTACTTGGTTTATTTGAAGCCATTGTATTTGCGTGCTTTATTTATCGGCTTTAGGATGGGGACATTAAATATTGCTGCTTTCACCAAATCGTGGAAAAATGGTGGGGATGGTGTCTGTCCTTTATGCAAGGGGGTGGGGGAAGAAACAATTGTGCACATTCTTTGTTTGAAACAGACGAGTACGGCTCTTGAAACCACTATTACAAAGCGATGATGTGCAGGACACTTTAACATTTTGTAAAAACACCTCTAATCCTAATTATGTGACCGGCATTGCAAGTTATATTCATCAGGTGTGGTTGTGTAGATGAAGGATAAACTCATATGCAAGGTCACTACTGAGATTGAAATCATTTTACTTTGGGTTGTGAGTTCACCATCCTCATTTTAAAGATTTTTGATATCCTTTTTTAAAACTTTGTAAAACATAGTTTTATAGTGTGTATATAATCAGGTTTGAAATGTTTGATTAAATGTCAACTTAGAGTGGTTCTTTAGATATCGAAATGGTTATTGATTGTATAATTATTGCCTTGTTGGAACTGTATTTTATGTATTTTCGAAAACAAATGTAGTTTTAAATGATATGTAATGTTTCTTCTTTATTTTAATTGTTAAAGCTGTGTGTTGTATTTGTGAATTTGCATGCTTTTATGGCCTTTTGCCGAAAATAAAGCTATACTTGACTTAGCTTTGTTTAGGGCTCGAAGGTCACTGAATCTTGAGCTCACCCCACTTGAATTCCGTCAGTGCGACTGGCCGGGCGGATAGCGATGGTGGATGGGCCAGACGTCAAATTCATATGAGCACATTATCTAAAAAATTGACTTACATTTTTAAAAGAACCAGTATAATTCTGGAGATATTACTTTGGTAAACATGAACAGGGAAGGGGTGAATCGGTTTCATGAGCAGCACCGTGATCCATTTATGTTGAAAATACGCAAGAGCAAGATACGGGAGAAAATATGGACCCCAGCCTGGAAGATGTACTTGATATTGCAAGAAGATGGGACACATGATGGCATGTGCCAAAGAACTGGAAAAGAAAGATTCACAGTCTATGGAGCATGGCGTGGCTGCTGTGGATGCAGACACTGATCAAAAGAAGAGTGGGCAGAAGAAGCAAGGGGGATTTTTTTCATGAAAGGGTCCATCGCTGAGGATGGTGATAAATCTCAGGGGCCTCATTTTAACAGATGCTTCTGTTATGGAAGTACACTTCACTTTGTGAGTAATGGGGGCATGCTCTGGTCTCAAGGTTATGTCATAAGTGTGGGAAGAAGGGGCATTTTGCCCATTGCTGTGAACTTTTCTCATGGGACAGTTAGAGATGTACGTATGGAGCAGGGGGAAGAAGACTGGGAAGCATGTGAAAGCGATGCAAGTGTGGGATTAAGTTTGTCAGTAAGCCAAGTGTGATCCTGACCCAAGAGGTGCGAGAATCTGCACACTATTGTTGCGGCAAATGGTTTTGGAGTGATTATGCTGGTGAATACACGCTCAGATTCTACAATTATTTACAGTAGTGTGTGGATTAATAGGTTCTAGGGAGGAAAAATGTACTTGTCCCAGCATGAAGGCAAATGCATATGGGGGAGTGCACATCACAATTATGGGAGTGATTAGGGCCAAGGTGGAATGCAAAGGGCAATTTACTGTCGCAAATGTTTGTCTCTGAGAATTGGGGGAGCCTGTTGGGGTGGTATGAACAGAGCAAGATGGTAATTGTGGTTGACACAAAGGTTCCAGGACATGTTGCTGTGTTGAAGGAGTAAGCGGGTGCCTTGAAGAGAGCTTCAAAGCAATATTCAGAGATGGTGTTTGAAGGGGTCCCGATATCGCATTCGCCTGAAGGATGGTGCCAGACGCGTCATACAGAAAGTAAGGAAATTGTCTATTTGCCTGAGGCAGGAGATGGCCAGTGAGACCAGAAAACTGGAGAGAGAAGCGGTGATTGAGGCTGTGGAGGTGTCGGAGTATCACCAATAGTGGTTGTGCGAAAGGCTGATGGACAGGTGAGGCTATGCCTAAGGGGATTAAATCACCAAGTGGTGGTTGACGAGATTTCTCAGCCTAATGTAGGAGAAATGGTAAGCATTGATGCGGGAGCAACAATATTTAGTACTCTGGATTTAGCCTCTGCGTATCAGGTAAGGCTCTATCCCGAGTCCAAGGCTCTTACTAGGTTAGTTGCGCATTAGGGGACTTCTCGATTTCAAAAGGATGCTCTTTGGTTTGGTGTCGACCGCTGCATTTCTTTCACAGTGTAATGCGCAATTTACAGGATAATGTCAAACATGTAACTTATTTTCAAGGTTATTTTGGTTACAGGAAAAGCTATGGTCTAACATGGTTTGAGGCTGAGCAGAGTTCTGAGGATATTAATGAGAGCGGGGCTTACTCTGCAGAAGGAAGTGCAAATTCAGAGTGACCTCTATTGATTACCTGGGACATAGTGAGTGGTAGAGGTTTGGATCCTAGAGGAGAGATGGTAAATGCGATTTGTACAGTTTTAACCTCCTAAAAGTAAACAGCAAGTTTGGTCCATCTTGGGACTAGTCGAGTACTACTCTAAATTTGTGATTCAATATGCATATAGGCGCAAGAGCATTGGAGAGCTTTGCAGAAAGGGAGCCACCTTTGTATGGAGTGGTGAATGTCAGAGAGAGCATTTGATATTAAGAGTGCCATTGTCAAAATACCTTCTCTTGGCAACTTTTATAGGTTTTGATGCATATATCTTGAACGGTTCCAGTGAGACCGGTTTAGGGGCTGTGTGACAGCAGAAACAAGCGGAAGTAGAAAAAGTGGTTGTGCACGCCTCGAGAGCTCTTAAGAGTTGAGCCAAAATATTCCTTTATAGAGCGGGAAGCTGTGTGTTTTCCATTTTCTTTAATATTAGGTTCCTTGTCATTATTTGAGTTATCTTTGACTCCTTGTATCTAAATTTGTTTTGGCTGGAAGTTGCCTGGCTTCCTTCTCATGCTCTTCTGTCTCGTGCCCGGTGAAGCCGGTTGCTGTTATTTTTTTTCCAGACTTGCAGACAATCTGCATAGTAATTTCTCGCCTTCCATTGAGGCTGTGGCCTGGGATTGGCTCCTGCGATAGAATGTGTATTCAGACCAGAGTGCAGTTCTAGGAAGCGCAGCGAGCAAGAGCTTTGTGCGTCAAATCAAGCTTGTCGGTGCTTGTCCGGGGGCAGGTCGGGCATTGGCGTGATAAGCAGGCTGTTTCCCTGTCTGGGGATCTGCCTACATTGTCCCAAGCTAGTCGGCTTCACCTGGCTCCTGCTGATACTGTACTGCCACCTGGTCTCTCATTTATTGTAGCAGACAAATGTAGGTCTATGGCAGCAGTTGAATTTGTTAATTGTTTTTTAATTAATGCTTGCTATAATTTACTCGAATGTTACACACCGGATATAGTTTGTCACTGAAACCTGGCTCATGACAATTCTTGTCCCTCAGTAGTCTAGGCTCTCCCAGCCGACTATTATAATATCCACTGTGACCACCTCTCCCCACATTCAGGAGGTGCAATTGGTATGATAATTAAATCCTCGTTTGCCGCTGTAGCTGTGCCACTTGTACATTATATTAAAATGGAATCACTTGTTTTACAATGACTGCCTCCATTACACAATATATTCTTATTGTGTATCGCCCTCTGGGGTATGATTCTTCTTTTTTATCGCTTTTTAGAACTCATAGCTGAAGTACAGCTGAACTATCCTAGTTTGCTGATTGTCTTCGATTTTAATCTCAAAGTTAACAGTCATCGACTTCACTATGGCCTATTTTCTCGCAGCTTTGTCTGGTTTGCGTCTTCCCCATCTTGTCTTTGAACCAACACATTGGCTAGGCAATATGCTTATTTTGGTTTTGTCTCCTGATGTGTTGGTCTTGGTTTCTCTTGTGCTACAAGTTACCTGGTTAAATCATTTTATTGTTCCTTTCTCCTTACGGCACCGGTGGTTGCTTCCGCTTGACCAGATAACTGGAAACGGCGGTGACGCACTGCTCCGGTAGCTGACATTGCTATTCAAATCAATTTATACTTGTCTTCTCTAGTCCCCGTTTTTAACGGTACTGCTAACTGCATGGCCCCACAGATGCTTTATAGACCGAGGCTGCCCCTCAGAGCCCTGGTTTCATGATGACCTGAAGTCCCTGACACTCAAACCTAGACCAGCTGAGCGAGTGGAAGGCTTCATAATGCCGCTCTGATAAAATTCTACTGCGCCAAATTACGATCTATCATGAGGCTATTTGTGAAGCTAAACCGATGCATTTTATGGATAGAGTGGAACTAGCTATTAACCAGCCTAGGGAATTGTTTGATTTAGTTAGTTTGCTTTGTCCACCAACTCTACTGCTCAAGTAGGCATTACCCCCTCTAAGTCTGTGACTTCCTGAGTTTATTTCATTGAAGATATCTGAGCTAAAACTGCTTGTTCAGGTCTGTAGACAGGCAGTTATGTTTTTACTGCTTTAGCTGATTCCTCAGCTGTATCTTGGTCCATTTTTCCTTTTCTATCTTTTGAGGATAGAAGTCTGCATCTCCTCTTGACTCAATTCCTCTTGCGATCTTAAAGGCTGTGATGCCTGTCATTGCTCCTTGGGTTGCACAAGCAGTCAGCGATTCTTGTTCTACTGGCACTCACTGACTAGTTAAAGCGTGCCTTTGTGATTCCCCTTTGGAAAAAATCCTCTTTGGCTCCTTCTGTCTAATTCTCATCCTATTTCATAAACTTTTCTTATGAAACTGTTAGAATCTTTGATTTCTCCTTTTTTTTTTTGTGCTAATTTCTTTGACTTTTCAATCTGGCTTCCATCTTTGTCTGGGCATGACAGATGTGCTAGTCTCCATGGTCGATGACCTAGCGTGTCTTGCGGATTGGAGTGGAGTAGGTGGCAATATTAGACCCTATAGCCTGCTTGGAGGCTGTGGGGTGTAGATGAGTGATAACTGGCTTAAGTTAAATGGGGACAAGACAGAGGTACCTGTTACGGGCCCTTCTCCAGCATGGGGTCTGGCATGGATTCACATGCTCATGAATATTCCCCGTCGTCAGGCTGGGAATCCTCGGTAAAGAAAAAACCAGTATCAGTTTCGTTTCTGATCTGTCTTTCGTAGTAACAACCAATCACTGGTCTCTGCGTCATACTGACCACAGCCAATGACTGCCCTCTACCTAAGCACCGCCTCTGGCAGCCATCTTCAGATTTTTACCGCACGTTCATGTGTTGGGATCCTCGTGCTATTGCTCTCGAGCGTTAGTGCTATTTTTTTCACGTTTTTTCTCAAAAACTTCGTTTTTTCGGTCAAAAGAGCCTCAAGCTCCACCGACTCACTATCCGATCAACGGGGACCCGTGTCGGATTCGTCTGCGCCCCTCAAGGGTGAAGATTCGTCGAGCTACGCTTTTGGAGGACTCCAGAAGTTTCTCAGGCCCGGTCATGGCCCAGGAGAAGGGAAGCTCGACGCCCGGAAAGCTGTTCAGGGTCTGCCCTGGATGCCAGCTGCAGAACGTCTTCAAGGAGGACGAACACTCCTTTTGTCTCTACTGCCTACATGAGGACAAGACGCACGTGGAGAAGGACTGTGCGTTTTGCGGCAACATGTCGGAGTGGACCATGAAGGACCGCCATCAACGTCTCGCCAACTGGCTAGAAGGGAAGAGCCCGTCCGGCGAGAAGAAGAAGAAGAAATCTGAGCGGTCTTCTAAGTCCTTTGAGGACGCCCCGGTGACGGGGGTCCAACATAAGGCCAAGCACCGCGAGTCCGCTGGCACCGGGAGCGCCGAACGGTCGGGCTCTACGGGCGCCAGGCAGGGCGCACCCTCCCCGGCACCATCAACCACGAGCCAACGCTCTGGGTCGGGTAAGAGGAAGGCCGAGCACCCGGCGAAGCGCCTGGAGAGGCCCCAGTCGAGCTCGAAGGCCCCAACGGAGGGGGAGCGAGGCGGTGTCCCCCCCCCCCTCAAGGATAAGGCGGTGAGCGCACCTAAGGTGGTGAAGGCCTTAATCCATCCGGCCAAGCCCTCTATCGAAACTGTCGCGGCGGCCCTGGCTCAGCCTGTGCAGGCTACACCAGTGGTGGCGACCTCTGGGCTCAGTCTCCCTGCCACCTCGGAGGGAGTCATCTTTTGTGCCCATCGATAGGACCCCCGTGAAATCCCCCGTGGGGAAGAAAAAGGGGGGGCAGGGCGTCGTCGTAGATTCGGCCTCAACCTCGGAGGAGGAGCTGGTCGAAGTCTTAAGCCACGGCCTCGGTGTGGAAGAAGACCGACCCGTCGGGATGGATCCCGACGCAGGTGACGACGACATCGTCGAGGGTACCGACGGGGCCCCTGATCACCCGTTGGATTCCCCTCTGCCAGCGCCGCGAGACAACTCGTCGGCCATTTTGTTGGCTATACAGTCCTTATGCTCAGAGATAAGGACGAGACTACCGTTGCCGACGGAACCTCTCCCGTCGGGGGACCCAGAACCGGGACCTTCTGGTGTTCCCCCTACCAAGAAAAGAAGGATCCACCCTCCGCCTCCTTTTCAGCCGTCGCGCCCCTTCCAGCCCTCCTCCCCGTCCACCCGAGGGGATGATACGGGGACTGACACGGCAGCGACGGGTACGGACGACGAGGTATACGACGAGGATGTACCATCGTCGCCTCCCACCAGGGCTTCTCCGCCCGACGAGATTGGATCGTTCCACTCCATGATCTCCAGGGCATCCGAGCTTTTTCAACTCTGACCTGAGGAGAAGAAGAAGGAAGGTTTCCTTTATCAGCGGCGCGAGGCCAAGAGGAAGACGGTCCTCTCAGTGCCTCTATTGGACGACATTTGGGATGAGGGCCTCACCCTCCTCAAGAACCCTTCCACGACGCCAGCTAGAAGAGACCGGTACGAGAAGAAGTACCGGGTCCCGGACACGGCCCCCCTGTGCCTCCGGGCGCAGCCTACCCCGGACTCCGTCGTCTCCGCGGCGGCCAGGAAGAAAGCGGGGGGGGTGCGGCCTCCACATCGACTTCCCCACCGGACGGTGAGGGAAAGAAATTGGACGCTATGGGACGCAGAGTCATCTCGTCGGCAGCGACGACGATTAAAGCGGCCAATGCCTTGGCTATCGTGGCCCGCTACGACAGGGAGCTCTGGTACAAACTGGCTCCCCTGCTGGACTTCCTGCCGGACGACAAGAGGACAGAGGCCCTGGAGATCCTGCAGGAAGGTGAGGTGGCTTCGGACCACGCCATTACCGTTGCGACGGACATCGCCGACACTGGGTTCCGCCAGTTGGGCAACGGCGTTTGCCTTAGGCGGCGTGGATGGCTCAAGGCTACGGACTTCCGTCAAGACGTTCAGACCAGAGTCCTGGACATGCCCTTCGATGGGAACAACTTGTTTGGCAAAACAGTGGACGATTCCCTTCAGGCCATTAAAGTGGACACTGAGACGGCCCGGGCCCTGGGAGTTCTGCAGCAACGACGGACGCCCTTTCGGAGCAGCGGAGGCAAGGGCGCCTCCAAAGGTTCCGGCGGCGGTTTCTCCACCTACCGTCAAGCGGCCCGCTCGTCGTCTCAGGAGGCCTACAGAGGACGAGGCAAGTCTGGCGGACTCCGCCGTCGTCGCCAAGGAGGTCAAGGCGGCAAAGCCTCGTCCAAGCAGGATTGAACCGACCGTGGGGTCGGGCCCCCACCGAAGCACCCCGGTGGGAGGCCGGCTGGCGAGCTTCGTCAGCGTGTGGGAGTCCATCTCCACCGACCGTTGGGTGCTGGACGCCTTGGCCCGGGGCCACGCGCTCGAGTTTCAAAGAAGGTGTCCACGCGTCCCCCCTGTGGCCAGGAAAGAACTTCACGTCCCTCAACTTCTCCTGGAGGTAAAGGCGATGCTCAGGAAGGGCGCCATCGAACTCGTCCCAAAGAGGCTTCGGGGCTCCGGAGTGTACTCGAGATACTTCCTCGTGAAGAAGAAGACGGGGGGATGGCGCCCCATCCTGGACCTGCGACGTCTGAACAAGTTCATCAAGGCGCAAAAGTTCCGGATGGTCACCCTCCAGCACGTCCTGGGTCAGCTGGAGGAAGGAGACTTCCTGTCGTCGTTGGATTTGGAGGATGCCTACTTCCATATTCCCATCCTAAAGGAGCACCGAAAATTCCTCAGGTTTGTGGTCCAAGGGCGTCATTACCAGTTCAAAGCCCTCCCCTTCGGTCTACGGTCGGCACCCAGGGTGTTCAAGTGCCTCGCACCGGTGGCGGCGCAGCTGCGCCGCGAGGGGATCCACGTCTACCCCTACCTGGACGACTGGCTCATCCGAGCCAAGACGAGGGAGCTCGCCGTGGTTCACACGGCAAGGACCGTCCAACTTCTCACGGACCTGGGATTCTCCGTGAACTACGCCAAATCCCACCTGGTACCCGCGCAAGACGCTCTGTTTCTGGGAGCGAGGCTCAACAGTGTCCCTTCTGGCCTCCCCGTCGGAAGAGAGGACCAGGACCATCCTGGGCAAGGTGCAACGGATGTTGGTGGCCGACGCGGCCAAGGTGAGGTCCATCAAGTCCCTCCTCGGAATGATGTCTTCCTGCATCTACCTCATTCCCATGTGCAGGCTCCGGATGCGCCCGTTGCAGGAGTTCCTGGACGCGCGCTGGATCCAAACGACGGGCAGCTTCGAGGAAAGGATCACACTCGACGAGAGTTTCCGACGAGCGATCCGGTGGTGGGACACCCGCGCGCATCTGACGGCGGGCATGGACTTCCAGACCCCAGCCCACCAGGAGACGGTGACCACGGATGCCTCCCTGGAAGGGTGGGGAGCGCACACCGAAAATCTACACGCAAGGGGCCTTTGGCTCCCGACGGAGAAAGCCTTACATATCAACGTCCTGGAGCTCCGTGCAGTGTTTTGGGCCCTCAGGTCCTTCCTTCCGTCCCTCAAGGGCAAGGTGGTGAGGATCTTCACCGACAACACCACCACCATGTTTTACATCAGAAAACAGGGCGGAACCAGGTCCCCAGCACTGTCCAAGGAGGCGCAGGACCTGTGGCATTGGGCAGCCGCCCAAGGGATGTTTCTGGTGCCGTTTCATCTGGCAGGGATAAAAAACACCATCGCCGACTCACTCAGCAGGGAGCTGCGCTCGTGCCACGAGTGGGAACTACGGCAGGATCTAGTGGATCGCCTCTTCCGACGGTGGGGCACACCCCAGATCGACCTGTTCGCGACGGCGACGAACTCCAAGTGCCGGAGGTTCGCCAGCAGGTTTCCCCAGGCGAGGAGCATGGGCGATGCTTTCTCGTTCCCCTGGGAGGGCCTGTTCCTCTACGCGTTCCCTCCGTTGCCACTGCTAATCCGGCTCGTCAACCAGCTCAAGAGGTCACGGTGCAGGATGATCCTCGTCGCACCTGCGTGGCCGAGGCAGATATGGTTCCCAGACCTTCTGGACTTGTCAGCGTCCCCGCCAATCAAGCTGCCGGTGGACGCGGATCTGCTCTCCAGGGAAGGAGGCGCCATCCTCCACCACGACCCGAAATCGCAGAACTTGCAGGCCTGGCTCCTGCAGCGCTAGAGTTTGGAGGATACGACATACCGGCCGACTGCAGAGAGGTTCTTGCAAAGGCCAGGGCGTCCTCGACTCTTAAATGCTACGGACACAAATGGAAGAGGTTCTCTGTCTGGTGCCACGCACAGAAGATTAACCCTCTACGGATTACGGCTCCCCAAGTTCTGCCGTACCTGCTGACGCTGGCCAAAGCTGGACTGGCACACGCGTCCATCAAGATTCATCTGGCTGCGATCTCCCGATACACCAGGACCACGGGACGGACGTCCTTGTGGTCTCATCGTCTGGTGAAAGAGTTCATGAAGGGACTGTTCAGATCGTTCCCGCCGGTGAAGGCTCCGGCCCCGGTGTGGGAGCTCAACGTGGTGCTGACCAAGCTCATGGGACCTCCGTTCGAGCCTCTGCACTCGGCCCCGTTGAAGTTTCTGTCGTGGAAGACAGCGTTTCTTGTGGCCATCACCTCCGCACGACGGGTGGGAGAGATCCAGGCCCTTTCCTGCAAGGCCCCGTACTTGACTTTTCACGACACGAGGGTGGTGCTCAGGACGCACCCCTCCTTCATGCCCAAGGTAACGTCGGACTTCCATCTCAACGAACCCTTGGTGTTGCCTGTATTCTTCCCGTCTCCTTCGTCGCCGGCTGAGAGGACTTTGCACTCGCTGGATGTGGCTAGAGCGCTGAAGTTCTACGTGGACCGCACGAAGTGTTTTCGGAAGACGTCACAACTCTTTGTGAACTTTGGACCTGTCAATCAGGGGAAGGCTCTCTCGAAGGCTTCCATTTCCAGATGGCTCTCCGGCTGTATCATGTACTGTCATCGGTTGGCAAACCGACCGCTGCCCGGCCGTCCGAGAGCCCATTCCACCAGAGCGATCGCAGCTACCACGGCGTTCCTTTCTGGTGTGCCCCTGCTGGACATATGCAGGGCTGTTACGTGGAGGTCGACGCACACCTTCACGAAGTTCTACTGCGTCGATCGGGATTCCAGGGAGGAGTCCAGGGTCGGCCAAGCAGTGCTGCGCAACCTGTTCGCCTGAGGTGAGCCTGGTGAGGAGGTAAGATGCTTAATGTTGAGTTTGATGCAATGCTTAATGTTGAGCCTTTGCCACCTCCCGTGGTTGTGCATGTGTGTACTGCTATGTATTCTTTATTCATGAGCATGTGAATCCATGCCAGACCCCATGCTGGAGAAGGAACAAGTTACTTACCTGTAACTGTTGTTCTCCAGCATGGGTCTGGCATGGATTCACATGCGAACCCTCCCGCCTACCCCTCTGCGGCTCTTCACTTGGTCATACTGCCACTTCACGTGCTTCCAAATCTGAAGATGGCTGCCAGAGGCGGTGCTTAGGTAGAGGGCAGTCATTGGCTGTGGTCAGTATGACGCAGAGACCAGTGATTGGTTGTTACTACGAAAGACAGATCAGAAACGAAACTGATACTGGTTTTTTCTTTACCGAGGATTCCCAGCCTGACGACGGGGAATATTCATGAGCATGTGAATCCATGCCAGACCCATGCTGGAGAACAACAGTTACAGGTAAGTAACTTGTTCCTTACTCTGCCCCCTCTTTGTGGACATCGAATTACTGGCTATCTCTCTTGGGCCGAATCCGATGCCAGTACCAGTGGTAAAGGACCTAGAGGTCAAACTATCGGCGTTCTTGCCAATAGGGACTCGGGTCACTTCTGTTTGCCAAAGCAGACATTTTAAACAGACATTATGCAAGGTCCTGCCTTTTATTCCTTACGAATTTCCTGCGCTGTTTGTTACTTCTCTTATTATAAGTGGGTTGAAAACTAATTCTCTTTTCCTTGCTCAAGATAATTGATCTGTCCACTCCTGCAGTGAGAGTTGAAGTCCATTATCCCTTCGTGATTGTTATGGCCCCCATTTTAGCGCCAACTTCATTGGCTCCCGGTTGACAAAAGGGTCCAGTTTAAATTGCATTGCCTGGTACATCATGCTTTCATGGGGCCGGTGCCAAATAACCCTTAAGTTCTACCCTTATATACCCTGTCGGCCACTCTACTCTCAGGCAACCTATAGTATTCAAGTGTATCCTAGCTGTCGGTCTCACGTCGGCATACCCGCTTTTCGTTTGTGGCTGCTGCTAAGCTATGTAATTCGCTTCCTGTGACACTTTGTCCTATTGCAAACCACCTTTTTTTGCTATTCTTTGAAGACATTTATTTTTTAGTACTTGGTCCTCATTTTTCCTGTGGGGGTGCCTTTTGGTGGAAATTGCGCTTAATACATTCCAATAACATAAGTGTGGTGTGGGTGGTGAAGAGTTTGAGTTTCTCTGTTGGGGGACTGGCGTTTACTGTACGGACCGATCACAAATTGCTGGTTAGTGCGTTAATGAATAAAGGAGTAGATGGCATTTCCCACAGTGTCGAGTAAGGTGGGTTACGCCAATGCAACGTAATTTTGTGGTGGAACATGATCCGGGAAGGGAGAAATGCTTGCAGACTTTCTCGCAAGGGCAAGGCAATCTGGCCTGGAGGCAGAAGTTGAAGATGGAGATGTAGAAGAAGGTGAGGAGTGTCTGGGGTGTGGGAGTGCTGTATGCAAAAGGGAGTGGAAAAAGGCCACTCAGGAAGACGCTGAGCTGTGTTGTGTGAAAGCATGTTAGGAATGGGTGGAATAAGTGGTCACGTGAGGGTGGTTTGGTAGACTTTCATAAAGGCAGAGAGGAGTTGAGAAGGGGGCTTGTTTGAGGGCTGACAATTGGTGGCCGGATTTGGAAGTAGAGGCTCTGGTGAGGAGTTGCAACTTGTGTAGAGAAGCGTACAAGTCTCTCAAAATTTAGCCAGACTCTCAGGCCGTTGGAACTACCTAGCATGGCTTGGGCATTCATTGCTCTAGTCCCATTGTGGATCGGTTTTCTGGATAAAATGTATTAGAGGGATTTCCCAGAAAAATATGAACCGACAATGGAGTGCAGCTTCAAGATGGATGGAGGAATTTCTGGGGAGCATAGGGGTGGATCATCACAAGATGTCTCTTTACCACCCAGAGACCAATGGTGCAGTGGAATTATTTAACTGCACTCTTGCAAGGTGTGCTGATGATTGAAGTGGGTTGTGATTGGGAGATGATGGAGCGGAATGCTTGTGCCCCACATACCACAATGGGATTGGTACCGGTTAAGCTCTTGACAAAGTTTGTCCACCGTTTTTGGGAATAGCCTGCTTTATGGAATGACCATAAATTGACAGTGTAGAAAGGAAGGCAGAGCGGATGAAAAGGAGATAAGAGTTGAAGAGAATGAGGGGTGATTTTGAGGAGGGAGAGAGTGAGAGTCCGGAAACTTGGGCATGTGCCAAAGGTGCATAGTAGGTTATAGAGACAGCAAGGGCTTGGGAGGTTATTGAATGATGCCATTGTGTTGGAGGATAGTCTGGAACAAGGGAAGGGCTGCCAAGAATATGGCAGACTGGCTCTTTGGGGTTATCTCGCCTTATTAGGGGTTGGGGTTTGGTGGAATAAAGGAGGGGAGGGAGGTGGGATGTATTTTATCATTTGTGTTTTCTTGTCCTTCAGTACTGTAACTCCATTTGTATTAACCAGCTTGAGCATTCCAAAAGCAACTTATGTGAGGGGAGAGTTCTGGTGTTGGTTGAAAGGGAAGGAGAGGAGAGCGGCGAGCATCCAGGGGCCTGTAACCCACTTATCTCATGTACTAATATATGTGTGGCAAACTCTACTCGCCTGAATGATTCTTCACACACGATAAACCCTCATCCTCATGACCGATGCATCCTTGTCAGGCTGGGGAGCACATCTTGGCAACTTGCCGGCAAGTGGCACATGGTTCAAAGAGGAATCAGCCCTACATATCTGTGTCCCAGAGCTTGGAGACATTCGATAGGCATGGAGGTTGTTTCAACCAGTCCTAAAAGGTCAGGTCATAACGGTGCAAATGGACAACACCACCTCAGTGCACTACACAAACAAGGGGGCATGAGGTTGTCACTGCTGCCGCAGAGCCACAGGACCTGTGGTAAATTGACTCTCAGGGAAAGGAGTTCATGTCGGAGTGGAACACCTTCTACGGAAGGACAACAATGGTGGTGGCTCAACTTCGCAGGGAATGTGTGCTCGACATGCTCGAGTGAATCTTCAAGAAATTAGTTAGCCTCCGAAACGACCGCTTTGCAACTACGACCAACCCAAGCTGCTTCCTCGAAGCAACAAGATACCCAGAGCCGAGAGAACTACGGAAGCCTTCTTTTGGACATGCAAGTTCCTGAATGCCTTCTCACTAATTCCATTGTTATCGAGGGTGCGGGCACTGATGCAAGAACAGCCATAAAGGATGATTCTTATTACTCTGGTATTGGCACATCAGGTCACGTATCCGATTCTCCTCTGGAGAATGCAAAACACACCTATACGTCTCAGGACGCATCAAGCACTGGTGACTCAACAGAATAGACGGGTTCATCACCACAACCATTCAGCTCTGAGATTGGTTGCTGGACAACGGAAACACACCCATCTGAAATTGCCAGACAAATGCTGGGATATCTGAGCATCTAGAGCTCTTTCTATATGCAAAACATAGACTAGTAAGTGGATTCGTTTTAACGTATGTTTGTGGCACGCAAGGACTGGACCCACTGAAAATCATAGTACACTAGTTGCTTCCCTACCTGCTCCGTTTAGCCAAAGAGGGTTTATCGCAATCCTCCCTTAAAGTAGACTTCTCCGCCATTACAGTGTACTCGAGGGGGCCAGGATCATCATCTTTTACTTTTCCCCTCGCTCTGATACTGCAGTAAAGACGTTTCTAGAATGTCTACTTAGAACTTTCGCTCGTATTTCACAGCCTACCCCGAGCTGCCAACTCAACACATTTCTAACTGCTTTGGTGCGTTCACCCCATGAACCCATTCGTAAATGCGACCTAAAGTTACTTTCGTGAAGGTGGTTTTCATGATAGCCATCACTTCAGCGATCACACTACCGGCACTGAACGCGCTCTAAATTAGCTGGATTACGAGTCCTTAAGTTCCACATGCAACGCACCAGTGCGTTCCTCAAATCCTTCAGATTATTTATTTCCTTTGCTGGCCCATACAAGGGCTACGCCATCTCGGAACTGCCTTGCCGATCTGGATAGTGGGCTGTATTACTCAATGTCGTGAGCTACAGCAGCATTCCATTCTGGCATAGCCATGAGATACATAAACATGGCGGCTACATGGAGCACGCTCCGTATCTTCGCCAAGCACTAGTGTTAGCAGGAAGACGCAAGAAGGAAGTCGGCTGTCGGCAAAGCGGTACTACAATTGTTTGCCTAAGGTACGAGCAGCCTTGTTCTTTCTCTCCTTCGATTTGTGATCATGCATTAATTATATGATATGCCTCTTTTGGGTACTGCAGGGAATTGTGTGCTTCATGGAAGTAGGAGGCATGCGTCCACTGCTTGGTATTCTATTCAAGCATTGTTACGCTCGCCTGGTCTCTGTGTGACGTTGGGGCACGGTTGGAGCCCTCCCTGGGCTTGGCTCCTCTGGATCGCCTCCCTCTCATGGTTGCTGCAAGGCCTGCTGTTCTGGATGCTGGTATTGCCCCTGAGAGAAGATGCGAGCTAATGAGAATGGTGTGGGGGTGTCGTGACTTCCCTCGACCCTCATGCCAAAATGCAGTGTGCAAGCGTTTTCCCATGCAGGCTCACCTGTTGTGTTGTACTGTTGAGCTATCCATCCTGCTTATCGTAGCAGGGGCACGTAGAGCGGACCGAGTTGCTTCACTGGTCCGTGGAAGTGTTGATCCAGACCGTCTGCGACCAAGCCACTTAGAAGGTAAGTCTTTTGGTTGTGATTATAGTTTATTATAATGTCTTTGTCTTGTTCAATAATAATTCTTGCAATGTCTAATCTCATCCCAATAGGTATGAAGAAGCAGATCGGAGTGTGGAGCGAATCCGGGGAGTTCCTTGAGCCTAATAGAACTGGTAAATTGGCCTTTATAATAGAACTGTAGTCACTGGCATGGCGTCCAAGCATTCGTTATTGTTAAGAATTCTAACCTGTTGTGTTACTCTTTTCTCTTGCAGGAGAAGGCCGACTGGGAAGAACGAAGTCCAGATGATCGATGCAGCTCCGCGGTTGCAGGGTGAAGATGCCGCGAAGAAAAGTAACGAAGTGGAGCTCCGGGTAGCTGGTTGCCCGGATCAGGTGAGAAGAAGGCCCCGGCTTTGGTAGTGATGGATGCAGGTAAGAGACACGCACAGCGATGGAGCAGCTGGGAGCAGGTAGGAGCGCCGTCGGCGACGGAGTAGCAGGACTCGGGTAAGATGTCTTCAGAAGCAGCTGGAATCAAGTGGATGCACAGGTAAGGACAGCGGTAAGCGTTACGGTGCAAAAGCAGAATGTGAAGCAGATGCATGTGGATGGGTTGGCCTTATAGGCTGGCCCCTCCCTTTAGCCCCGCCTAGTGGCTCCACCTTGCCCCACCCAGGGACTCCTGCATGTGCCTTCCAATGTTCTATGGCCACGCCCGGCCCTGCTGCACGTGCCTTAGGCACACTGTGTGCTAGGCACTCTTTTACATGAGCCTGGCACCAAGACTGTCCATTTGGACCCTGGGGATGAGCGAGGACTGGCCCTTAGTTCTGTGGCCATGACAAGCATGAAAGATACAATGCTGGTTAAGTCTTGGTTACTTATCTGTAGCTGTACCTCCCCAGCACTGGTATCTTTCATAGATTCACATGCTCCCTCCTGCCTCCCTGGCCAGACTGCTCCAGGTTCAGTCAGTCGTGAGGCTATCAGTCACTGGACTAGTGGCTCAAATTCTGAAGATGGCTGCCTGGGGTGGAACTAAAGCCCTACCCAACTCATTGGCTTGGGACAAAATAACCAAAATGGGGTAGATGGACTATATGATGATGATATGGCATTTATAACGCGCCTATACACATGTGTTTCAAGGTGTAACAAAAGTGAAAGCCTTTCAGGCTTTGTTAGCAATTTATATTGCTTTGTAACATTTTAAATTGACAGGGATTCTCGTCTGATAACAGGTAACATTCAAGCATGTGAATATATAAAAAATACCAATGCTGGAGAAATGCACTTACATGTACGTAACTTGGACACCCACTCGGGTGACAGTTTTTCTTATGGTGACCCAATGGTCAAGCAGCAGTCACTTTGTTCTCTGGAACTGGTGGGGTACGTACTTGTTGCTGGATCCTGGGCTACTTAGTTATTCATTGGGTTTCCCATCAGGCATCCTCTGTGTGCTGTAGTAGTGGGGTTCTTCAGATCGCCTTCTACTGTGGTTCACCATTGATTTATATTTGACAGAATCCTGCTCTGCTGCCTTCCTGATTATTTTGGGTCTCAAACCTGGTACTGGAGCTGCATGTGGGGGGTCTCCTCTGTGGTTGGGTGTACTTTTCTCTGCTCCTGTGGAGGAGAGCAGAGATTTACCTGCTCCTTCCCTATAATCACTTTTGGAATGGATTGTGTCCTCCGACATATTCCTCATCTTGTGATATTCGTTAACTACAGATTCGGGAAAATAAAATTTGGCGGAGGGCCCTGTGCTCGAGGTCGTGGTGTCGATTGTCCCTCGACGGGCTCCGTACCGTGTCGACGTCCCTGTTATAGCTTGAGCCGCGCCCATTGGCTTCAGTTCCGTTTTTCCGATTGCTTCGCTCTCGAATGGCGCGCTTCGAGATTTTATGTCAGAAAATATCATCTACTGCTTCTACACCCAAGGCTGGGTTTAAGAAGTGTATGGACTGCAGTTCGAAAATGTCAATCACTAATCCTCACTGCATCTGTCTTTGGTGCCTGGGTTCAGATCGAACCCGCGACTGTGGCTCCTGTCAGTCGATGATAGAGAAGGCCCTCTGTGAGAGGAAAGGTAAACTAGTGGTGAGGCGGGAGGCTTCGAAGGCCTCGTCGAAAAGACAAAAAATCGTCTGATTCAAAAGAATTGGAACGTCACACCTCGTAGTAGTAGATGGCGATCATCTTCATCTTCTAAGAAAGTTAAAAGGAGACATAGATCTCCTTCGTCATCATCCGATACATCGACCGAATTGGTCCGATGCCCTACTAAATCAGATTCCCCAAGAAAATGGGAGGACTTGAGAAGAAAGATGATGGAGGTCTTTGAGAATGCGGCCTCGACCCCCTCAAAGAAACCCCAAAAGAGCCAGAACCCGGTCGCTCCATTGGATGACGGAGGTCGTGAACTACTGCGGTAAGACCCAGTAGTATGGGTGAAACCCGTAAAACTTGTGTCAACAAATCATCGAGGAATCCTCGAGTCGAATGTTGCACCAACACCTAATAAAAAAACAGAAATTGTCAAAAACATCTGCAACTTCGTCGACACCATCAGCGTCGACAGCTTCGATATCCAAGCCTAAAGCGTCTTCGACGCCTTTGTTCAAGACTTCATCGGGGTCGTCGAAGATTCCTTCGACACCTTCGAAGAATCCTTCCATTCCTTCGACGAAAACTCAAGTGGAAGAGAGGAGATTTATGCCATTAACAAAATCAGACTTTAAGTCTGTGTCTTCGATTTAAGAAACTGGCTCGGAGGCAATCTCTCCTTTTTGGAGTGCAATATGGCAATAGACAAGTTCCAGAGGAACTTATAGACCCAGAATCTAAAATGAGAGACCTGTGCGAGACTAACGTTCACCTGGTATCCACAGGGACGCCACCCAATCTGGTTGGACTGCCTTTGACTCAGATCCTTCTTCCCTGGGTTCCCACTCTGCCAAGGATCTGATCTGGAATACAGGAGTTTGGATTAGCCCACAGTCGTCTCCTCACTGGGCCCACCCCATCGTGAACACTCAGATTTCCCATAGAGCCTTTCTCACCTTGGTTTCGGATATGGTGCGCTCTCCGTCCTGCAATTCTGTGCAGGGGTGCGTTGTGGTTGGGGCGCTTCGCCGCCGAGTTGCTTCACTGGCGCGGGCCCACGAGTCCTGTCCTGCTGTGACCCAGTTCTTCAGGTAAGGCTTTTGCTTTGTTTATTTGTCCTTAATTGTTATTGCCCCTGTTACTGTCTTTTATCTCCCTAGGTGCGGGAGGAATGGCGGAGGCGCCGAGCAGGCTGGAGCTGTGCCTGAGATGGTAGGTGACTAGCGTGGCGCGATGTGCGCTTTTATGATGTGCTAACCTTTTCTTCACAGGTCGCCGTGATGTTCCGGATGAAGGCTGGCGAAAGTATGCAGAGCGGTGAGAGGAAGCTGTCCAGATTCACTGTCGAGTAAGTCTGCGGCAGATTGATGGAAGGCCACGATGAGAATTAGCCAACCGCGACTTCCACTCAGGTAAGCGTTTTTGTGAATGATGGTTTAGATGCAAATGCGTACGCTTACTAATGTCTTTCGTTTCTTTTCCTTCCTTCAGGTTGATTCCAGAGGGAGTGTCTGCCGTGATGCCGGAGGTGCAGGACACTGGAGTAAACAGATGCTGGATTCTCGCAGGTAAGGATGAATAATGCTGTTCTGCTGCTTCTTTCCACAGATGCAGGCCCGGAATGCAGAGATCAGACCTCTGTGAACGTCACGCTGCGAGTGCAGAGCAACTCAAAGCGTGTTCTGCAGCTCGGGCGTGGCTTTTATAGTCTGTGTATCCCACGGGTCTTCAGGCCTGACCACACCCAAAGAGCTAGAACTGAACCATGTGGAGGCATCCATGTTGTGCTATTGCCATTGGAGATTATGGCCTCTCTATCAATAACCTGAGCCTGGCGCCAAAAGCTCCAGGCCTGACTCCAAGAGTCTTTGGGAGCATGATTGGGCCCTTGGGGCCCCGCAGGAATACTGCGATGTGGCCCTGAGGGCCCGAATGCCAGGACCAGGGGCTGTGGTTGTGACACTCTGCATTCTGCTAGTCGCATTGACACGTCATCTGAACTAGAATTTGCAAAACCTGACCCTGCAGATCATGCAGATTCAGGATACAGGAGTTTAATGAACAGAGTGGTAGAATATATGGGCTGGGGTAGAGCCTCACCCATTTTTGAACAGGACGATATGACTGACATTATTGTTCATGGCCCCCAGAAGGATCCAGTTCTCCTCTTCCATAGGGCGCTTCAGAGAACAGTGCAAAAGAACTAGGAAACCCCTGACAACATTGCTGTGGTAAACAGCAATTTTCCTAAGAAGTATAGAACTTCTACTTCGAGGGGATTGGGTCCTCCGACGTATTCCATATCTATGACAGTAATCACCTCAGCTGTGCTGCTTCGGAAACTTTTTCGGCGTCTGCGTCCTGCGTCGATGACGTCGATGCGCCGCCGTCAAGGACCTCCTCCGACGTCCGACGTCATCCGATGTGATAAGTAGGACGCACGACGCCAGTAGCCTCAGTTCCGTTTTTTCCGCGAACGTGTTGCTTCGTGTTTCTCGGTTCTAGCCTCGACTCTTTGGAGTTCTGTTCTTTCTGGTTCTTCGAGCCTGTTCGTTTGTGAATATTCCTTCGCAGCGATGTCTTCCACTTCGTCTTCAACCCCGCGTCCGGGCTTCAAGAAGTGCGGGGTGTGTGGGTCCAAGATGTCGGTGACTGACTCGCACGACGCCTGCCTCTGGTGCCTCGGGGAGGCCCACGACACGGATGACTGTGTCGACTGCCTGTCGCTCACTTCCAAGGCCTTACGCGAACGTAAGAAGAAATTGTCGGTAGGTCGGGTGTCCAAGCCCCGGAAGTCTAAGTCGGCGGGGCTTTCGACGGATGATTCGAGGGGTGACTCTCCGCGTCATCGTCGGAGGTCTCGTCGGTCTTCTTCTAGGAGTCGGTCTCGCCACTCCTCTGCCTCTTCGAGGCGTTCTCGGAAGCGCCGTCACCGGTCGCCTTCCAGGTCCTCTTCCGAGGACTCTGCCCGGCACGTCGGTTATCCCACCAGCTGTGCGACGCCGGAGGAATGGGCTTCCTTCGGGAAGAAAATGTTGGCGATTCTTGAGTCGCAGGGTACTCAACCGTCCGCGCCCCCGAGTGGGGTCGGCCGTGTGAGGTCGAGAGACGCCGCTCGCAAGAGTGGTCGGCACGAGTC
Source organism: Ambystoma mexicanum (assembly GCF_040938575.1). Taxonomy (NCBI): domain Eukaryota; kingdom Metazoa; phylum Chordata; class Amphibia; order Caudata; family Ambystomatidae; genus Ambystoma; species Ambystoma mexicanum. Next base: position 1,306,292,599 of record NC_090922.1, read on the forward strand.
ACGGGAGAGGTCCCGTTCGGACAAGGAGGCTCGTTCTCGCCGTACCCGTTCCAGGTCCCGGTCCTCGACGCGATCGAGACCGTGTGCACCTGTGATGTCTTCGAGGTAGACATCGACGTCTGAGGCGTCGAGGGCGTCGACAGGCTTTCTCGAAGCTCCGGCTCCGAGGAAGTCGTCGAAGCCGTCGACGTTCAGGTCGTCGAGGGACACGCTCGGGGCTCCGGCTTCGAGGGCTGTGTCGACGCCGCCGATATTGGAGGCGCTGCATCTGACGTCGACGCCGATTTCCTCGACGTCGACGCCGATCCTCTCGGCGCCGTTGCCGGTTTTCTCGACGGCGGCGCCGATTCGCTCGACGCCATCGACGCCTTTCGTGTCGGAGGTGCCCCGTGTCTCGGGTGTACCCCCTAGGAAGGCTCTGGCTAAGAGCAGGCACTCTCAGGTGCCTTTCCACCACTTGGATTATATTTCGGAGGCGGATGAGGATTCGGTTGGCCTGGTTCCTGGTCAGGTGCCGGATGACATTGTCTCGGGCCATAGTCAATTTGACGAATTGAGGCAGTCGCTGCATGATGCTAGTGGTCTGGACACCTCTCCGGAGGTGGAATTTGGTCGGCCTGAGCCTGGCTCCCATGCCGATTCCTCATACCGGCGCCTTATGGCTAGGGTGTCTGAGTATCTGGGATGGTCTGCTCCCCCAGGGGAGTTTGTGCAGGATGATCTGACGGACATCCTTGATGTTGGTCCCCCATCTGACCCGGTTCTGCCATTCCATATGGCTTTACAGCGTAGGGTGGCGGCGGCTTGGACTGCTCCGGAGAGTCTCCCGGCAGTGGGCAGATCCTTGTCGCGGAAATACCGTCCAGCCAGTGGCGACCCCTGCTACTTGACCAGGCACCCCACTCCGGAAAGTTTGGTGGTGCAGGCGGCCACGGCCCCGGCAAAGCAGGCGTCGTACCCTACCATCCCTCCTGATAGGGACGACAAACGTTTTGATGGCTGGGCGAAGAAGGTGTTTTCTTCTGGTGGTATGGCGCTTCAGGCGGCCAACTCCATTTGTGCCTTGTCACGTTTCACGCACACTCTGTGGAACTGTTGCGTTAGCGGCTGAACATATTCCCGAAGGGGACGAACGGGATGGTTTCCTTGCTTTGGTCCAGGATGGTAAGGATGCCATGTGTGAGTCCGTTCAGTCGGGTTTGGACTTAGCTGAATGCGTCAGTAGGTCCATGGCGGCGAGCACCGTGATACGCAGGTTTGCGTGGTTGCGGAAGTCGGGGTTTGCTCCTGATGTGCAGTCCCGGCTCCTCAACATGCCCTTTGATGGTGAACATCTTTTTGGCAGCAAGGCTGACGAGAGCCTTGAGAGGTTGCAGACCTCAAAAGCTGCAGCGAAGTCGTTGGGCGCTGCAGTTCGCCAACCTCCGCCTTTTCGTCCTAGGGGACAGCAGTGGAGGGGTGGCTCCTTTCGCTATTACTCGTCCTTTGGTAGAGCGAGAGGAGCTGGCAGTCAAAGGGGCCAACGCAGGGGTACCAGAGGTGGACGACAGGGTACCCGTGGTGCCAAGGCCGCTCGGGCAGTTGCCTCTTTGCCCTCAGGTAACGCCGCAGCCGCTCCTACTCAGTCATGAGGCCTTGTCCCATGGTTCGCCGGTTGGGGGAAGGCTGGCGCAGCATCTTGTAGAGTGGCGTGCCATTACTTCGGATGTGTGGGTTCTGGAGATCATAGCCCACGGCTACTGTCTTCCCTTTCGGCACAGGCCTCGCGACAATCCACCGGGGAACCTCTCTTTGAAGTGTCCGGATCCGCTCCTTGCGCAGGAAATTCAAGCCCTGCTGGAGAAAGGCGCCATAGAACTGGTGCCTGTAGCGGAGAGGAACAAGGGATGGTATTCCCCTTATTTTTTGATTTCCAAGAAAGACGGGGGATTGAGACCCATCATGGACTTGCGCGGTTTGAACAAACTCCTCAGGAAGGACAAGTTCAAGATGGTTACTCTCTCTCAAGTCCTCCAGGCCCTTCAGCTTCAGGACTGGTTGGTGTCACTCGACCTCAAGGATGCTTACTTCCATGTGCCGATCCATCCCAAGCACAAGAAGTACCTGAGGTTCGCGGTTGGCGACTCGCACTTTCAGTTTCGGGTCCTGCCGTTCGGTTTGACCTCCGTCCTGAGGGTTTTCACCAAGCTCATGGTGGTGGTGGCAGCGCATCTCAGGCAAGGGGGGATTCACGTCTACCCCTACCTGGACGATTGGTTGATCAGGGGGAGCTCTCCCGAGCAGGTCCTGGATCATCTGTCCGTCGCCTGCCACTCCCTTCACAGGCTGGGCTTCTCCCTCAATTTAAAGAAGTCCCATTTGACGCCAACGCAGAGGCTCCAGTACATCGGAGCAGTGCTCGACACTTCCCTGGGGCAGTGTTTTCCTCCCCAGGTGAGGGCTCTTCACATTCAGCAGATGGTGCGCAAGTTTCAGCATGCCCAGACGCTCCCAGCGTTCGAGTTCTTGAGGTTGCTCGGCCTCATGGCATCCTGCATTCTTCTGGTGCCAGAGGCTCGCCTGCGAATGAGATCTTTGCAGTGGGCACTCAAGATGCAATGGTCGCAGTCCTCCGGCAGGATGTCGGACCCGATTCAGGTGCCGCCCTCGGTCGCCCGGGACCTTCTGTGGTGGGCCGTCGAAGGCAACTTGATGAAGGGGGCTCCGTTTTGGCTTCCCTGGCCGGAGGTGACGATCGTGTCGGATGCATCCCTCACGGGATGGGGAGCTCATGCCAACGGGCTGACAGTCAGCGGTCGTTGGTCTCCGTCGGAGTCCAGACTCCATATCAATCTGTTGGAGCTGAGGGCCGTCAGGCTAGCCCTGAGGGCTTTTCTGCCGACTGTGCGAGGGAAGAATGTCCTGATCCTGACGGACAACACAGTGGCCATGCACTACCTCAACAAAAAGGGGGGGGCAGGGTCACTTCCTCTGTGCAGGGAGGCGATGCAGCTCGAGTTCTGGGCCATCCAGCAGGAAGTTTCGATCTCGGCAGTTCATCTGGCCGGAGTCGAGAACGTGACGGCGGACGCTCTGAGCAGGCAGTGCACGATCTCTCACGAGTGGGAGTTGGCTCAGGAGATTCTCCTGGAGATCTTCGCCCTTTGGGGGACCCCTCAAGTGGATCTCTTTGCCTCCAGTGTCAACCGGAAGTGCGAAAGGTTTTGCTCGCGGGAATTTCCTCCAAAAGGAGCCTTAGGAGACGCGTTCGTGGTGGAGTGGTCGTTCCCGCTGCTGTACGCGTTTCCTCCGGTCCCCGTCATCCCGCAAGTGCTGCGGAGGTTACGGAAGTTCGGTTCCCGGATGATCCTCATTGCTCCGGCGTGGGCTCGGAGGACGTGGTACCCGGACCTTCTCGACTTGTCCATCTGCCCTCCACGTCGTCTTCCCTACCGAGACGATCTGCTCTCACGGGAGGGGGGTCAGGTTCTCCATCCAGAGGTCGGATCCCTCAACCTTCACGCTTGGCTTCTGAAAGGTTGAGGTATAAGGATTGGGACCTCCCTGAAGACGTGATGGAGGTGTTGCTTTCGGCCCGAAGGCCCGCAACTAAGTCTCTGTACCGTTGCCGTTGGCGTAAGTTCTGCGACTGGTGCAGAGTTCAGAATGTGGATCCTTTTGCATGTGACATCCCCATGGTTCTGTCCTTTTTGCTTTCTTTGGCCCACAGGGGCTTGCAAGTGGGTACCGTTAAGGGTTACCTGGCGGCGCTGTCCGTCTTTAAGCGCTCATCTGAAGAATGTTCTTACTTTAAAATCCCTTTAATTTCACAGTTTCTGAAAGGGCTCACTAATGTGTTCCCTCCGTCGCCTTTCCTGGTGCCCGGTTGGGATTTGAACCTTGTTCTTAGGTTTCTTATGGGTGCTCCGTTTGAGCCGTTACATTCTTGCCCTTTGAGGCTGTTGACTTTGAAAACTGTGTTTTTAGTTGCGGTTACTTCCGCTCGCAGAGTGAGTGAGTTACAGGCACTTTCTGTTAAGCCACCCTTCACTGTATTTCACAAGGACAGGGTTGTCCTTCGAGTTCGTCCTTCTTTTCTTCCGAAGGTTGTGACGGAATTTCATTTGGCCCAGAAGATTGTTCTTCCGGCATTCTATCCTCCTCCGCATCCTGGTAAGGAAGAGGAGAGGCTCCATAGGCTTGATCCTAGGAGAGCTTTGAGCTTTTATGTTTCTCGCATGTCCCGGGTCAGAGTGGACGATCAACTCTTTATTGGTTACGCTGGTAAGCGCTTGGGGCAAGCTGTGACGAAACACTTTGTCCCGCTGGATTATTTTGGCCATCTCGGAGTGTTACCGCTTGGCGGGCAAGGACCCTCCGGCTGGCTTGCGGGCCCATTCTACCAGGGGCTTGGCTGCATCTACTGCCCTGCAGAGGGGTGTTCCTATTCGCAACATCTGTGATGCTGCCACCTGGGCTTCAGTGCATACATTTGTGCGGCATTATTCCCTCGATTCCATCAGAGGGCAGGATCTGGCCTTTGGCAAGGCGGTCCTTTGCTCTGCTATTTGATTGGCTATTCTAAATTTTGTTTCTAAATTCTTTCCCTCCTCCTTGATTTGGTACTGCTTTGGGAGTCTGTCATAGATATGGAATACGTCGGAGGACCCAATCCCCTCGAAGAACAAGTTACTTTCTTACCTGGTAACGTTCTTTCGATGGGATGGTCCGACGACGTATTCCATATCGCTCCCGCCCTGCCTTCCCCGCTGCAGAATTTCTGTTGCGTTTGCAGCTTACGTTCCGCAAGGCTTTGTGTCGGACTGGCAGTTGACTATTGTCACACGTTCTGGGGGAAAAAACTACAACTGAGGCTACTGGCGTCGTGCGTCCTACTTATCACATCGGATGACGTCGGACGTCGGAGGAGGTCCTCGACGGCGGCGCATCGACGTCATCGACGCAGGACGCAGACGCCGAAAAAGTTTCCGAAGCAGCACAGCTGTGGTGATTACTGTCATAGATATGGAATACGTCGTCGGACCATCCCATCGAAAGAACGTTACCAGGTAAGAAAGTAACTTGTTCTTCTGATCCCGAGTATTTGAATAGACCTCCCACTCCAGAAAGTCTGGTTATTTAGGCTGCAACTACTTCGAGACAGACTGCAATGAGGGTTTTCACCAAGCTGATGGCGGTAGTGGCAGCGAGTCTCAGGAGAGGGGGGGGATTCACAGCTACCCCTACCTCGGACTGGTTGATCAGAGCACGTTCTCCCGAACAAGCTAAAACATCTGTTGATCTCCTGTCGCTTTCTTCACAATCTGGGCTTCTCCCTCAATTTCAAGAAGTCCAACATTATACCATTCCAAAAACTCCAGTTTATCGGAGTAGTCTTGGACACTTCCTCTGGCAAAGCCTCGCCTCCCGAGATAAGAGCTCTCCACATTCAGCAGATGGTAACAACATTCCAGAAAGCCCAGCATCTGCCGGCCTTCGATTTTCTGAGGTTGCTCGGCCTCATGGCATCCTCCATTTTTTTCTGGTGCCAGAGGCCAGATTGAGAATGAGATGCCTTCAGTGGTCCCTCAGGACTCGGTGGTCCCAGTTCTCAGGGAGTATGTCGGATACTCTACAAGTCCTGAGCGCAGTTTCTCAGGATCTACTATGGTGGGCTTGCAATGACAACATCCTCAAAAGGGGAATCTTTTTGGCACCATGGCCGGAGATGACAGTAGTAACGGATGCCTCACTCACGGGGTGGGGAGCTCATACAAGCTATCTGACAATCAGTGGTCGTTGGTCTCCATCGGAGTCCAAACTACACATCAAGCTGTTGGAGCTGAGGGCAATCAGACTAGCGCTGAAGGCCTTCCTGCCCTCTGTACAAGGAAAGAATGTCCTGATAATGACGGACAACACAGTGGCCATGTACTACCTCAACAAAAGAGGTGTAGGATCACTACCACTGTGCAGAGAAGCAATGGAGCTTTGGTTCTGGGCAATACGGGAAGGAATCTCTATCAGCAGTTCACCTAGCTGGAGAGCAGAACACGGCGGCAGACGCTAAGAGCAGGCAGAGCATTCTCCCACGAGTGGGAGTTAGCTCAGGAAGTCCTTCTGGAGATCTTCACCCTTTGGGGAACCCCTCAAGTGGATCTGTTCACGACCGAGGTAAACCAGAAGTGCGAACAGTATTGCTCAAGGGAATTTCCCCCGAGAGGAGCTCTAGGAGACGTGTTTGTGGTGGACTTGGAGTTCCCCCTACTGTAAGAGTTTCCTCCAGTCCCCGTGATTCCTCAAGTAATCAGGAGGTTGAAAAAGTTCAGGAAAACCATGCTCCTAATTGCCCTGGATTGGGCCTGGAGGACGTGGTACCCGAATCTTCTGGACATGTCCATCTGCCCTCAATACGTCTTCCGCAAAGAGTATCTTCTCTTGCAAAACGAAGGTCGGGTTCTCCATCCAGAGTTCAAGATACTCAACCTTCACGCATGGTTTCTGAGAGGTTGAGATACAGAGATTGGGACCTTCCGACGACATAATGGAAATTTTGCTTTCGGCCAGAAGGCCAGCAACAAAATCCTTGTATCTGTGCTGTTGGAACAAGTTCAGTAACTTGTGCAAAGATAAGGATGTGGACCCTTTTCAATGTGGCACCCCATGGTGATTTCTTTCCTATTGCATCTAGCCAATCTGGGGCTCCAGATCAGAACAATTGAAGGACATCTTGGTGCGCTGTCCGTTTTCAAGCGCTCCTCGGAAGAGGTTTCTTACTTCAAAATTCCATTAATCATTCAGTTCCTGAAAGGACTTACCAATGTATATCCACCAGTACCGTTTCATGTCCCAACTTGGGATTTAAACCTAGTTCTTAAATTTCTAACTTGTATACCATTTGAGCTTCTGCACTCCTGCCCTTTGAGGTTTCGAACACTAAAAACTGTCCTCCTGGTAGCATTAACATTAGCCCGCAGGGTTAGTGAACTGCAGGCTCTCTCATGTAAACCTCCATATACCACATTTTACAAGGCACGGTAGTTCTTAAGGTTAAACCATCTTTCTTACTGAAATTAGTTTCTGACTTCCATTTGTCACGCAATCATTTTACCAACATTGTATCCTCCTCATTTGGGTAAAGAAGAGGGAAGACTACATAGACTGTACCACAAAAGGGCCCTCAGCTTTTACATTTCAAAAATCTCAAAATTACATCAAGATAACCAACTCTTTGTGGGTTATACAGGTCGTAAATTGGGGGTGGCGTGACCAAACAAACTATATCCTACTGGATCGTTCTAGCTATATTGGAATGCTACAGTTTAGCAGGAAAAGACCCACCGGATGGGCTACGGGCTCATTCCACTCGGGGAATGGCTACTTCTGCGGCTTTGAAGAGGGGAGTCCCTGCAAGAGATATTTGCTCGGCTGCAACATGCGCATCAATGCATACCTTCATCAAGCATTACTGCTTAGATGCCTCCTCCTCCAATGAGTGTTTATTTGCCAGGGCGGTACTTCATTCTGTCCATGAAAACAATAACTAGTACTCCCACCTCCAAATTGACCACTGCTATGGGAGTCTATCACAAGATGAGGAATACGTGGGAGGACCCAATCCATTCGAAGAGCCTTTTTCCCTAGAGGGTTGTATTTTTTTTTTTTTTTCTGGTGTAAGCGTTGAGGGGTTTTTCTACATTTTTGGAGACCCCAATGTGATCCCAGTGACCCCTGCAAAGACTGAGGTTTCCAGGCTGCATTTCCGGCAGGGCTGCGCACACCTAAAGTGGGCAGTCCCAAGTGCACAACTCGCAGTGGTGTATGGGAGCTGTTTTCACAGAATACCTGTCTGCTCTATGGAGCTCGCCGCTCCAAGGATGGTGCTGGTAGTTATTGGGACCCTGTGACAGAAGAGCCCGGACGAACACGCTGATGTAACTTCACCTCTTGCGAGTGAAAACGGGGGACTGGAGCGAGAGTGGGTGTGCAGGAGGCAAAGTAGTGGTGTTTTTGTATTATTTTAGTTTGTTGTTTTAGTGTATTGAATATTGTGAATTTAGTGGAGCTCGTACAAGTGTGGAGTGCAGAAGTGGGCACATAAAGGAGGGGAGCGAGTGGGACAGGGGGCGACTGGAAGGTGGGATTGGAGGACTGGTAGGGACGATTGTATGAATGTTGAGTGACGTTTAATAAAATGTTTTTGAAAATACGATTGTCAAAATGGGGTTGATGACTCTGTTGGAATACATGTACAGTGAATTTCCATTGTACAAGACTAGAATAGAAAAGTTGGGAGATCCAAGGGGGAATGCCCTGCCCTTGGCCGAAGGAAGGGACTAATAACCGAGCTTTGGAGCACATGGGTACGTTTCTAGCGGCTAACTATAAAGGTAAATCCCTACAGAAGTGGAAAGATTTTAGATTTGTGACTAATGGTGGAGGACTTGGAGGACACTGCTGGTTGTACATTTCGGCTAGATATTACCCCCCTGAGCGTAGTGAATGCAACAGCACCAGTGGAAGCGCACAGCCTGTGCCCAGAGATGGACTGTACCCACTTATTTCCCATCCAGCCACAGGGTGCACCAGCATATTTGCTCGTGTCTGCTACTGCCCCACCCCTGTAGATACTGTCATCAAACATTACTCCACGGGATAGTAAAACACAAAGAGAGTTGGGCACTGGAGGTGACGCAAGCAGAGCTGGCCTGCTTCAGGGCTATAAAGGAATGGGAGAGCAAACTAGGATGCGGCCTAGATGAATGGAGGACTGGGTACATTTTGTTCATGTTGGATAGCGCCGTGATTAAGGATGTGCATGTGGAAGAGGAAAGGGTGGCGATCGCAGAACGAAAAGTATAGGTTCCAGGACAGTAAGGTCGGATAGGGATGTGGTTGGGGAGCTGCGGGAAGGAGAGTGGGATACTGTGGATGAGTTGGAAGAGGATGCCCAGGAGGCTCCAGAGATCTCGTCCAGAGTTGTTAGTGGGGACCACGATTGAAGAACAGATTTGGGTGGGTAGCGGTGGCAAGGATAAAAGGGTAGAGACAAACGGAGCCTGGCGAGGAGTCTGCATGCAACTGCCACTGCTGCATAAAGTGCCTGAAAAGATGCATTATGTGCCGTGGTTTCAGATGGCTACAAATAATTTTATCAAGGTGCTCCCGCCCCTTACTGCCGGGGCTGGGAAGTGGATATACGCCTTTGAGAAAAAGCTGAAATTTCTATGGCGGTGGGGGGCATGCAAAGCCTACTTGTTGCAACTATGGGAGACCAGGCTGGGGACCTGTGGTTTTAGGCAGGTAACCCAGGAGTAAAACTAGATGATGCACGTGATGGGGCCCCGTTTAATAATAGAGTGCAAGTGTGGGATGCATTGTGATTGGCGTACCTCGATACACCAGACTTGCAGTCCATATTGCAGTTCACCATGAGGGATGATGAAGATGCTGCTTACTACATTTTAAAAGTGCAGGAGATGTGACTAATGGAGACAGGTGACCAGTGCGACCGATCAGTTCCTCTTTTATTTTGTAATTAAGAGGGGATTGCCCAAGGAAGTTCAGAAAGCACTTGACACGATAGGGGGCATATAGGCAAAGGGGTGGGCTGAGAGGTCAGCAGTGGGGAAGAGGAGCATTTCAAGGGAACAGTGGGCCCAGGGGGTTCAGTGGGATGGGACCGTCTCGGTATTGGAGCTGCAGAAAGTGGGGACATTTTGCAAGAGCGTGCAGTAGCAGGCACCCGGCCGGGTATAATGCATACACCTCCATACCTTGAGATACACCAATCCTACATCCCGTTGCCACCAAACTTCCCACATATGCAGGCCCAAGCATTGCCTAATGTGCCACCCTGTAAGATTTCAATCTGGCACACACCCAAGTCTCACCCAGCATGTAGTGCGCAACTGAAACCCTTATTAATTTGTATCTAGAAGTTCAATATTCTGAACGATATACCACTCCTATCGAACCCTTCTCCTGAGACCTCCTGCCCCTCTCCACATTCACACTGAACCATGAATCGGGCTGGTTTGCAAAGGTAAATATTTATTTATGGATTTAAAATGTAATATATTTTAATCGATAAACAATCACCAATGGGGTGACAGAACACGGAATAATATCTTTAATACACTAGGAATAAGTAATGAGCAAAACAAATGCAGCACAGAAAATACTTTTGTGTTGGTTTGGATAGATGGCACTATGGTTAGAGGTTCCCCCTGCAACACCACTCAACCCCCAATAGGCAATGTAAAGAGATGGGAGGAGAGAGCAGGTATCAGTCCCACCTCCTTCCCCCCCTTCAAACACAAGAGAAAAACGGAATTGACTTTTCAGCTGCAGAATGGCTTTGAAATTTTCTTTAAAATTGACTGGGCAAAAACACCAAATGTGGTCAAAAATACTTAAATTGATATAAATTCCTATGGAAGCTGCTTTGAACAGTTGCACACAATCACAAGCAGTGATTAAGATTTCAAATGTTTTCTTTGGACTAAAAGTCCAAGTTGGAAACAGTTTAAAGCTAATTCACACATGTAGGAATCTTTCAGAATTGTAATTCGCTGCAAACTTTTACTTGCACGGTTTTTTCTATAACGGGAGAATCGCACGTGAATTTCCAGGTACGTGGCCAGCGTAACCCTTCACGTGTGATACTCTAGTTTCCGTTCTGGGATTTACTTTTCTTACTCCATCACTAATGACTTCTGATTTATAAAACAAATGAGAAAAATCAGTGCAAAAAAGGTACCAACAATACTATGATTCTGAATTTACAGATGGGATGAATTGAGATTTGGATAAGACTATGCAGAGATATTAGGGTCACTTTTCTTCCTATTAATACTTACAAAATAAGTTATTAGATTGGACCATCAGTTCTGGTCCTGGGTTGGATCTGGTCTAGGAAGAACAGCACATCAGGCACGGGACTGGATCAGCTAGGCCGGTCGCCGGATTTGCACAGGATCTGCCCTCCTAGTCTGTGGGTATTTTAATCAGCTGGATAGCGAGTTCTTCAGGCAAGTCTAGTGGTAGCAAGCCAGAGAATTTCAGGATTTTAGTTCACAAGGCCTTCTCCCCCCCCCCCCCACAGCGCTCCACTGGGTAGGGAAAATAAGCTTGAGTATTTAGGCCTTGCTGGAAATCAATAGTTCTCTATTGCTGGCAAGAGTCTTGGCATCTGGATCTGGAAGGATATTAAAGCTGGATGTAGAATGCTGGATCAGGGTGCTTCGCCGGAATCAGGAAAGGGAGTGGATGTGTGAGTCCCTATGTGTTGTCAGCTGTGCCTATGCTTTAAAATGACATCACAAAATGTGTGTATGGGCCGGCTTAGATAAGCTTGCACCTGTGAGTTGGGATTTACTAAAACTTCATCTCCGCCTTGCATTTGAATGATTGGATCAAGGCCGGATGATGTCACATTTTATGGTTTGCTTTACAGTCCTCGGAGACCTCCCTTTACCCACTGGTCTCAAAATCGGAATTTTCTACGAAATACATATTTCTACATTGGTCACCTTTACACAAATCACACAAAGATGCCATATTTTCTGTAGTAGCTGTTCATCAAAATCTCGCAGCTGTAGGATCTTTAAACTTTCTACAGAATGTTGTCCTCTTTGCTATGAACACAATTTCCAAACTTTATGCAAATTTCCACAAATGTGTGTATTTAACAAAGGAATGTGTGTAAATTTTCACAATTCTAAAATTAAAGGCATGGTCTAGTAAAAAATGTTATTTAAAAAATAGATAGGCAACATAAAAAAAATACTAGCATTCTCTTTTTTAAAACTTCCTATGTAAAATTTTGAGCTATTCAAGCTCAAAATTCACAAAAGCAAGCACATGGGCGCATCCATTTTGTGAAATGGATGCCCTCCTGTGCTGGCTTTTGCTTTTGCGGCACTAATGAAGGAAAAGAAAGCCAGCTGTAGTAAACAAAAGCTACCGCTGGGTGGCTTTCCCTTCATTAGTGCTGTACGCGGAGGACGGGGACCGGAGACCAGAGCAGGAAAGCTGCAGCTGAATCTCGGTAAGTGCTATTTATTTAAAAAAAAGAAATAGGCACTAGTTGTGTTTTTTTTCTAAGTTTTCCGGGCTTGAGGATCCCGGAAAACCTAGAAATAAAACCGCAGCTTTAAAAACGTTGTATTTATGTTTGCGGTCGCTTTTGAAGCGACCGCAAACATAAATACGTTATTGTGTTGGAAAACGCTGCAGCTTTTCTTTCCGAGTTTCTCAGGCTCGAGCCTGAGAAACTCGGAAAGAAAAACCGCAGCGTTTTCCAACACAACCGCGTTGTGTTTCTGCCTGCTGTGGCTATCACTTTGGGTCTCCGGTGCTCCGTGGTTGTGTTTACATGCCGCGTAGTGTTTCTGCCTACAGCTGATTTCCCATTTGGGGCTCTCGGGCTCCCTGTGGGGAGCCCGAGAGCCCCAAATGGGAAATGCTAAATGCTGCTTTGTTTCTGCCTAAATCTGCTTTCCCATTTGGGGCTCTCGGGCTCCCCGAGCCCGAGAGCCCCAAATGGGAAAGCAGATTCAGGCAGAAACAACGCGGTTGTTTTCCGCAATGCTGCGTTGTTTCTGCCTGAATCTGCTTTCCCATTTGGGGCTCTCGGGCTCCCCGTGGGCCCCAAATGGGAAAGCAGATTCAGGCAGAAACCACGCGGTTGTGTTGGAAAACGCTGCGGTTTTTCTTTCAGAGTTTCTCAGGCTCCTCCGAACCGGAGGAGCCTGAGAAACTTGGAAAGAAAAACCGCAGCGTTTTCCAACACAATAACGTTGTATTTGTTTGCGGTCGCTTCAAAAGCGACTGCAAACATAAATACGTTTTTAAAGCTGCGGTTTTATTTCTAAGTTTTCTGGGCTCCTCCAGCCCGGAACACTTAGAAAAAAACCCCCAGCTAGTGCTTATTTTTAAAAAAAAATAAATGGCACTTACCGAGATTCAGCTGCAGCTTTCCTGCTCTGGTCTCCGGTCCACGTCCTCCGCGTACAGCACTAATGAAGGGAAAGCCACCCAGCGGTAGCTTTTTTTTACTACAGCTGGCTGGCTTTTCCTTCATTAGTGCCGCAAAAGCCAGCACAGGAGGGCATCCATTTCACAAAATGGATGGGCCCATGTGCTTGCTTTTGCGAATTTTGAGCTTGAATAGCTCAAAATTTTACATAGGAAGTTTTAAAAGAGAATGCTAGTATTTTTTTTTTTTAATGTTGCCTATCTATTTTTTAAATAACATTTTTTACTAGACCATGCCTTTAAGAAACAATCTTACAAAAATTAACACACTTGCATTACATAGCTCGCTCTGATAATGGATTGTGGTGCGAATTATTTGCAACAACTAAAATCTCAATAAGAATAGCCACGATGCAGTTCTTGGAATCGGTAATGCAATCAGCTGACCGTTCTTGTATGATGATTCACTATAATAATGAGAACTAACAGCTACCTATTGTGGATTGCTTTATTTATGGCTTTTCGAGATTTTGCAAACTAATCAATTGAATTTTACTGCAGGTAATATTGACTTATATCTATGCAAGTATATCTCTTCCTGTGGAGAATTTCGTAAATTTGTCTCACTCTTTGCTGTCTTTGATTAATCAAATCAATGTATAATGAGAAAGAAATTATATAGTTGTACATTTATTGATCTGTTTATGTAAATGTTTGTTTTGAAAGGTTATCTAATTTTAACCAACCAAAATAAAGAAAAAATAAATATATATTTTTTACTAGACCATGCCATTCCTGTCCAGAACATGTCACACGACTGTGCCGCCTCTTCAAGCGTGCAGCCAAAAATTTTATTCACAACTCTGTCCTTGGTATATTTTTCACCCTTTTGGATGACGAGTCTTTAAGAATTGTTCTTTGTTGATGTTTAGCAACAGATGGTCGGCCCCTTTGTGACTCCCTGCAGTCCAGGAGCAACCCCATCCTTGTTTGTTCCTTCCAGGAACCATTTACGACCACCTTCACTCCTCAGTTTCCTGTGCTGAAGCTCTGTCATTGTTCCTTCTCTTTCTATAGACAAAGGTCTGGGCTAACCCGCTATTACCATCTCCCAGTGAGTTTCTCCTGAGAGGATATCCCTCCCCCTTGGAGAAACCTGCTTTTCCAGTTCTTGCAGCTCAGCAAGGCTAACTTCTTAAATCCAGCAAAACCCCAAACTTGTTGCATCAAACATTACTTTCTTTGCTTTACATCTGGGGGATAAAAACAGAACTAAAATCTGTATTCCTTTTAGCAAAAATCCTTTTTATGTTTGCTAATCGAGCAGACTTTTGTTTTAGATCACTTTAAAGTTTCATCAGTAACTCATCTGACAGCTGTCGTTCAGGTAGCCCAGGGTACTGCACCCAGATTTTGACAGGCTGCCAGTTTACAGACAATCCAGTTTGTCTGTTGAATGTTTTGCTATTCACATTTAGGACTTTGTATGTTCGCAATGCTTCTTAAGATTACATACATTTTAGCGCCAGGCAAGATTTTGAATGTTGAAGTGTTGTGTTATAGGCATTTTTGGAGTTTTTAGCAACAAAGCAAATGTCATTTGTAGGCACATTTTGGGGTTTCGCTTGTAAAATGCTACTTCTCTGTCTGCACTCTGTCTGCTGGTCATGGAGCTCACTGGCACATTTTCTGCAGTGTGCTCTATTCCACCACACATGCACCATGGGTGGCTGGTTGTGCATCCATCATTTTGTGGGCTTGAGCGTGGTTTTTGTAGGTTTTTGGCATGCACAAGTTTTTTTGTCGCCATTGTTTCAGTTTCTATCACCATATCTGGCAGGGTGATGCCGCATAGCCGAGTGGGTCAATACATCCCACAACCCAGCAGCACACCTTGTACGGAGGCCAAATACCGACACCCAATGCATTGTTGAATGGAACGGTAGCACCGTACTGAGGGGTCAGCGTCATGGAAGGAAACCCCTTCACGTTACCAGGTACCAATACATATCCTGATTAAGACAGCCCACAGAAAGCTCTTGCTTGCCTAGTCCTGTCCTTGACAAGGAGCCCTTGTTGGGCGCTGCGATAGATAATAAGCAATTCATCTTTATGGTCAACACAGGTGCCACTAAATCATGCATGAGTGAGGGAGACTTTAAAAAAATAAAGAAAAAGTTTTATACCTTGACACTGTACCAAGTATTAAGCAAGCCTTTCACAAACAGAATAAAATAAATACATCATAATATTACAAGTTTCATCAACTGTCGCATATAGAACCAAAACAATATATACATTTAAGAAATGTTTTAAGCTGATCAAAAATGTCTTTCAGGAAATTACAAAGTGCTAGAACAAGAGAGCTATTATCCCCCCACATAAGGCGAGCCCAGAACAGATTTGCCATAGGTTCCCTTCCCACATGTCCCTCAAAATAGTGTTCTGCGCTCTGTCAAACTGGGACAAAAGTGTGATGATTCAGTGTCTCCACGGAAGATGCCTGCTTAGAAAGATGGCAAATTGAAGACCCCGTAGGGTCACTGTTCCATTTACTAGTGCGGTCCAATATAGAGAGTATGTTTAGTTTGAACCATAAATATAAGCGTCTTGCCTTGGTAGATGGAAACACAGTATTTGGGTAAATCACCTTTTTTCCTAGGAAAATGAGTATTCTTTGTGAGACTGATAGGTGCCCATTTTATCGATTGTTTGCCCCCACTCATACATGAGCAGTTTCTGCTTGGTTTTAGACAGCCTGTTCACCAATTCCTCCACTGACGAGTTGATTTCCCAGAGAAAGCTGGTCGTAGATTTTTTTTTAAAGAGACTGACGAGGGTCTTATTAGTGTTGACAAATGATCCCCAAATCCTCAGACAGGGATCCTGGCACAGGGTCAGCAATTTTAGCATACAAGTTCAATTGTCTTCACAGATATAGACCTCCTTGAGATGAATCCTAATGTCTGCCTAATAATTGAATTAGGTAAGCCTTGGTGTAGGTTAAGATTCTTCTTCCAGACCATACCTTGTATGGATTCAAGGATATCGCCCATGTCCAACAATGAAGGATCTAGACCATACAGAAGTGTTGGTTCCACCTTGGCATGATAGAATTCAATTAATGTCAGAAGCAAGACTCTACAGAGTGTAAAGTAGATTCTCTTTAGTTGCGAAACTAACGGTTTAGCTTTCGATTTAAATTGAGCACCAGTTTCTGCCAAGGAGCAGCTATTCGACAAGGGATATCCCAGGTATCAGTTTGTCAGAACTCTTTCAAGCCTTTGTTCTCCCACTAACCAGCACATAGTTTTAGGCTTTCTTGTTTGGGTAACACCACTACCTTCGATTTTGCTATGTTTACAATTTTTTGCTGCATAGATGGAAAACAAATCAAGCTTCCGCTGAAGGCCTAGAGGTGTTCGATCAAAGACGACCAGGTTGTCTGCAAAAGCCAATCAATCAAGCTTCATGTGACCCATTCTAACTGGAAAAGCAGTCTCCTTAGCCCAAAGCATATCAATGTCAGAGAGATGGGCGGTAAATATTAGTGGGCCAATACACACCCCTGCTTGACTCCGTGAAACCCTACTTAACCCGAAAAGATCCTCTCCTTGAGGAGTCTCGCACTCCGTGTTTTTGCTGAGACTTAGCAGCCGTACCAGATGAGGAGGGACTTGCCAATTTGACAGTTTAATCCACAGCACCGTGCGGTTGACTGTCGAAGGCAAAATTCATGTCCAAGGAGGCCATGTAGGCCAGACGCTGGCCGACCCTCTTGATCAGAGCCATAAGGTAGGCCAGAACCATAGCATTTAAAGTAGAGGCCATTCTAGCTCTGAAGCCTACTTGATGCCTGGAAAGCACGGCTAGCCTCACAAGATCCTTCTTGACCTCTCTCAGTAATAGCGTTGCATAGATTTTGCATTGATTTTGCCCGAGGCTATGGCTCTGTTGTTACTATGGTCCCCAACGTCTCCTTTCTTGTAAATGGGATAAGCGACTTCGACCAGGATGACCGGGTCTGACAAGGCTCCCAAATGGCCTTGAACAGGGGACACAGTACTCTAGCCCATAGTTTTACCACTGGCGCTACACCATCTCCGTCAAGGAGAATGGTATTATGTTCTCATGTTCTAAAATTCCTATCTTCCAGTTCAGATTCATTGCCAGAGTCGCATATTTCACTGAAGTATTTGACCCAAATTTCCTCAGAAATCATGCTGACCATCTCGGGCATGGAAGTACCAGTCTTTTTTGTTAATGATGGCCCAGAAGTCTGCGCTATTGCATAGTTTAAGCGTTTCCAGCATCACCCAGTTGTCACTTACTTTACTCGGCCTGATGGATTTAAGATGGCTCTTGTATCTGGATTGGATTCTTTGCACTATGATGGAGTTCAACCGTTGGATATTACTTTCCTAGTTCATTTAGCTCTTTTCTTGTTTAGCTAAGGTAATCCTACACTCTGGGACATGGAGGCGTGGCACAGACCGCATGTATTTTCCTGCTAGAAACGACCCTTGGGCACCATGAGATCATCTCAATACATGTTTCCATTGGCACTGTCCACTCACTGGCCCTCTCCAATCTCAACCACACTCTGTAATGTCCCCCACAAATGCGAGACAATTGGAGATGTTCCATCTTACTGACAAACCCCCACGCCTCGCATCTCTGAAGGCTGAAGGGAGATGCAGTACAATGATACCTGTCGGAAAACTGCAAATGATATTCAGGGTCAAGTGGTCACTGCAGCCTAAATCAACCAGTCTTAAAGACGAGCAGTGGACCTCCAACTCCTTGGAAACGTAGAAGTAGTCTATCCAGGACCAAGCTCCTCCCCTATGCAAACTATAGGTTGCCTTAGCATCATGGGTTCCCCCTGGAAGACAAATGCTCAGGCCCCATTGGGCCAGGGTGGTGTGCCACCTTAGACCCGGTGTGCCCCAGCTCAAGCTGTTGAGTCATCTGCTGAACAATTTCCCAGGGTCCACCCCGAAAAAGTCAAGACTTAAAATCCCCTCCAACTATGTTATGCGGTAATCCAGCCTCCAGCCAATCTGCTATGACACCCACTTCCTCAAATGTCCCATAAAACCGTGGGTGCCAATGTCACCTCTGCCTCTTGATTGTCTTCTATCCTTTCTTCATCTGAAGTGCATTTTTTAAATCTTTTGTTCTACTTTTATGGTCTTCACATTCACTTCTGGTTATAATGTTAACTGCTCTATATTTCCTAATGCATATAACCAAACTCTATACAGTGCAATAAGCAAACTAGTATGTCTCCAAAATGTAATACCTTTGATGGAATCCAAGTCCTACACATCCTCACTAAAGTAACGTATGTATCTTGGACCTAATACACCACATTCAGTTAAGATATGTTTAGCTGATTCTGAACCTATGTAAATCACTTTGATTTTGTGGCCACAATCTTATGCCATTGAGGTCGCTGTTAATAACTTATGTTGCATTCTAGACTTGTATAGTTCTTGTAAATCATTTTGTGACGCTTCTGTCACAATCTATGTAGGTCACTGTAAATCATGGTGATGGATCTGCAGCCATACTCTATTCCAAAATGCTCAATATAGCAAATTGAATGATGTTGCACAAATACTACAACCCAACCTTTTCCCTATCGATAACTTTCATGATGCAGCCCCCTGCCTCCAAACATATGGACTCATTGTGCACACCCACGCATCCATCGCCACGTGCACAACCATTGCTCACGCAATTAATCATAAGCAAGGACATGTGCATACTGGAACTTCACCAGTGCAGGAAGTAAAAAAACAGAAGATAGGCCATTTGTCTTTGCCCCAGAATCTCTTACCTGACACCACCCGACTTATCCCCTCGACTCTCCATTTCAGGAAGGAGCTCCAGACCGCCCTCTTCAAGGAATTGCCTCTAATCCTAGGTGCACACATGCTGTACTCCCACCTAATGTGAAACTGGGTGAGTTGCGCCCCCATTTTGCCTCCCCGGTTGCTTGTCGATCCCTTGCTGCCAAACTGCCCCTCTCTCTCTCGCAGGTTACCGCCTCGTGTCTTTTTATTCCCTTGCAATGTGCTTCCTTAACAGTCTACTTCCGACTGTCACTTGTAAAGCATTCTTTTGCCCACCGAAACTAGGCCTGTGCATAATAATTACCCTAATAATAGGAATGATGAAAACCATGAGACCTTGTAAAACATGTACTGTGTGTCACGCGGCATGGCCTCAGGTTGTCGTCTTTGCATCTAGTCTGCAAATTGGAAATACTATTTTCTGGCTCAGTTTGTAAATAAATGCCGGTTTAAAAATGAAATATTCCCTCGCTCCGAATATAAACATTTCAATATGTGAGTAAATCTACCTCATTCTGTAAATACATTTCTCATGGGAAAGGTGATAAATAGCACAGTCGTTTCTGGCTGTTTTGCATAAAATCAAAGAGCATTTTAGTAATCTAAAAGTTAACATATATTTTTATATTTATGCAAATATTTTGAGCACACAACGCACACGGTGATCATCCATTAGTCGCAATAATACCCATAATAAGAAGTTAGATATCTGCACAATGTTGGTCATATATACCAGTTTGCAGAGACTTTCTTTTTGGGTGGGAGGCTTTCCGTGTGCAGAAACAGACTTCTGGTTTTGCTATGCCGTCGTAGGAGACGGAAACAAATACTCTGGTGGCGATTAGTGGGGGGAACCCGCTTGTCACGGTGGTCTCTTTTAGGAGGTAGCACTAGGCTAGTGACAGCGATTTCGATTAAGGAGTAGTTTTTGGTCTCCTCTACTCCCATTTTGTTACAGACTGTTACTCACCTGTAAATTACATCCTTAGCCCTATGTATTAGACACTGTATGAAACGGATTGTTCATACAATTGTGTGTTCATTGTTGTCTCCCAGGCTGTGGATAAACACTTCAAGCTGCCTCATGCTTCCAGCAAACCAACCAGGATTTCGGGAAGCTTTGTGGACACCTCCTACAAAACTCTACGTTTTGCCTTGAGAGCTTCTTTGAAAACTGCTATTTACAGAATAACAACAACGTTTGGAGAACACTTAAAGTAAGTAACCTTTTATTCCTATGATTGACATTTAAGCCCATACGTGGCTCTCCTGGAGTTGTAACAGGCAACCGTTTTTATTTAACGCTGTTCGTATGTTCTGCATTGGATGTGTTATAGTGGGGCCGCCTAATAGAATGTTTCCATAAAATATTAAATGTCTCTTTCAGTATTTCTTTTTTTAAATTTGAAAAAAACTGCATTCGTTCATAACAAATTGGCAAAGTACATGTTGGCCTCCAAAAGAAAATTACGGTGGTCCCACTCCTAGATTGTGGTACCTCAGCGCAAAATTTAAAATAATTCTTGACACTGAGGCGAAATACTTTGTCTTCTACATTGAGACTGGTTTTATGTCAAGGAGCATTCTTTTAGTAAGGAATACTCTTGGGTATATGCCAATTTCAGTTTTTCCCATTGGGTATTGCTTTAGAGCCACATACGCCAAGACTGTTGCATTGATCAGAGATGGGATGTGAGAAGGGATACAGAGCTATTGGATGTTTGGCTTTTAAGCCTCTTCTTTACCGCCCATGGTCATACTAATACCTATGGCCAATCTATCAGACTACCTTCCATCCAAAATGCACCAACCTGGGATCTCTGAGCTAGCTCTATCGAGCAGTAATTTCAATCTTTATGCTGTTTAGACTCTGCCATAGTTATTTCAAAGCAGCCTTCTGATAGTTGACAGCTTAATTACAGCTGTAAATGAGCTTCTGATGTAAAAGAAATTTCTAACAGAGTATGCCTTCCACCACATGATTTATAAGCAAATGTGTCCTCGCATCTCTTCCATGCACTGAAGTTCTGTTGAAAACAAGCATTGGCAAAGCCACACTTTTTGCCTTGTGTGTAGGTATTAGATGGGTATTTGCCAAACACTGACACATGAACAGGTGCTAACACGATCTTCCAGCTCTTGTCATCTTATTGTAAAATAGTATCATAATGGCAGTGCCTGGCAAACGCCTGGCCTAAAGCCATAGCTGTTGGCTTTGTCAGTGCTTGCTTTTGTCTTGAATGTAACCCTGGATTATACACCGCCACAGTTAAAGTACAGAGTTCCATCCAAGTTAGCTAATTCCTTCTGTAAATCTGCCTTGAATCGTTATTCTACCTTCAATGTGTTAAGGGCACATTTACGTAGCAAGCAATTCTCCAATGGCTCGTATTGATGTGGAAACTTTGCGCTGAAAGCCAACAGGGAATTATGAAATCCGACTAAATGTTAACTCCAACTCTGAGCTTGCAGCCTCTTGATGCCAAGAATACTTGATTCAAACTCCTGACAATGTATTCTCCCCAGTATTCTTTAACCCAGTATTCTCCTTTCTATTAACTAATATGCAGAATCTTTAAATAATGCAAGTTAGGCCGTAACTCAATTTTCAGAGGTTCTGCTACCCTATTTTATGGAACCTCTTAAGTTGTATCCCCTTGGTTTTCTAGGATCGTTGGCTTGATTTTTCTGGTCATAGGGACTACTGAAGTCCACCTGCCACTGCAACCCTTTTCCCTGTAATGCCCTGTGGTAGCCCATATGGCGTCTATGGCAGTAGAGCTTTTTAAACATCCCATTCGGGCTCCAGCATGCTTCAGTCACCTTGTAGTTAAATTATGGAGTAGGCTTGTGGCAGCTATAATTCAGTTTTAGCTTCCTCAGTGGTGCAACCGGTTTCACTCCTTTGTGCACAGATGGGCTCCTTCTGAGCCCAGACTTGCGCCCTCTGCGGTAGTTTGGACTTGTTTAGACTGGTGTCTCTCCCAATACATCACAATAAACAAACTATCGGTAAACCTGAGTGCTTGGTGTTTTTGTAGGGCTGGCCTGATTTGCATGTGTATGTGCATTTTGTGTAACAAGAGGGCTGGTTTTGGGCCAACCATGAAGGTGAATGGGTATCTAGAAGAGACCCTGTACATGCCACAAATTCTCCTGGATTCTTAACTTTATCACAAGGGAATTGCTGAATTTTGGGGCTAGGTTTGGCCATACTAGCCGAGTCCTGGGTCCTTTTGTCTTACTCTGGTGTGAACTTTTCGATGCTTGATATCCTTCCTTGGCTGTTATTTATCATCCTGTTCCCCAATGGCTTGATTAGTTGGAGGTTTCCTAAAGTCCACCTGGAGATAAGACTATAAAACTATCCCTTGGTATACAGGTCCCCAACTCGTAGTAGACTTCTGTACTACCCAAAGTATTGGTAGAATGGCAGAGCAGCCAGGCTTATCTTATGAGAAGGATGAGAGCTGTAGGTAAGTACAATGAAACCAGTCAATAAATTAGCCCAGAAAAACTTACACACTGAAATCTATGATAAAATATACATTTATGTTATATACACAAGGCAAGGGAGGTAAATAATATTTTAGACCAACCAATACACAGGAAATATCAACAATACTTTTCATAGGTGACTGCTTCAATAGTAGTTGCTTGCGCTTACAGTTGCAGAAAATGACAGTAATAACAGTTCTACTGTTTAAATAGTAATGGTGCTCCCGCATTTGTTACAGTGAAATGACAATTTGTTTAATTTACAAAGTCACTCAGTCTGTGGGAAGGAAAAGGAGGGTTATTCAACACCAATAGCAGTGATTTACGTCTTAGCAAACCTTTTCAAGGCTCCTAATGCTTTAGCAGTCCAATCCCTAACTAATGAAGAGTTCATCAATGTCTCTGTAGGATGGGAGCAAAGGTCTTATGCAGCAGCAGGAAAGGCAAAGTTCCTCAGGAACTTTAGTTAATTAAAACAATGCTTTAGTAGGATAATATAATTTATAAGGACTGCAAAGGATTCCCTAAAAGACACACAAGGTATGGGTGGACACCCAAACACCGGGTATCGCACTCCAGTTCTACCTTGAGCACCATAGTACCTTAGGGTGGTTGATGAAAACGCTGCTGGATTCGTTGCTGTGCAGCAGTGACAGACCCAGACTCTGTCTGGTGACGAAAGGAAAGGACCTTCAGCAAGGATGTCTTTGGTCTCCCACAACGGTCTGTGGTTTGGGATCCTTTTTATCAGCTCCACCAAGAAACAGTTCCCGCTCGTTCCTCGTTTCTGCATTCCTGCATGTCGGTGAGGGGACTTGGATGAGAGGGTTTGTGCCTTTAGAGGTCCAACTGGAGCTCACCAAAGTTCTAATTGGTTGGTTCACCTAAAGACGCTGCACTACAAATTGGTCGGAGGTCCCCAGGTATTCACGGTTTGCAGCGCTGGTAGGTCACAGTACCTCAGGGGATGGCTTGATCTGCAGTTCGTCCTAGGGCTGGTTGGTTCCACCAGCCAAAGGAGTACTCTTCGGAGCTCCTCATTTGAAAAGAAAACTGGGTCAGCACATCAGTGGTTGTTTCACGGTTAATGATCTTCTGTTCCAGTGGTTGACTTGCCTTCTGCCTTAGGAACCTTGCCTTCTTATTAGGATTTCCCATTCATGCCTCTGCAAACTCTCCCTGCAGTTTACAGAAAGCGGTGGGTGGCTGTCCAACCAGGGCGGCCAGCAAATGGAGACCTCATGGCCACAACCAATTGCCAGAAGGATAGTAAAAGCAATTGTCCTGCTAGGCTCCTTGTACAGTTAAGGAAAATGCTCCAAGCAAACCAGTTTATCCCAACAGTGTATCGGCATCTCTTAAATTTTCCGTTGGGAGAGAAATTAGCAAGCAAATGGAAATTTTAGCCTGCAGTGTTATGCACATTATAAACGGCAATTATTTTAATCATCTTTGGCGCTAATACTGTTTAATACACTATAGCTAAGTGCAGCCTTTTGTGTAGTGCACACTTAACAGAGTCACTTCTAAGAGATCCCACTTGTGGCAACCAAAGGAAATATAACACACTTGGGTAGGTTGATTTGTCCAGCATTACATAGTTGGTCAAGTGTGCAATCCAGGTTTTCTGGTTGCACAGTTTCCAATTTTGCAGGTCTCGGACCACACATGCTCCCTCTGCACCAACATGTAATTAGATAAAGTGCAAGTAGATGATTGTATGCCCTTCCTAACTGTCACTGTGTGGCAGTGTAACTTTAGTTTACTCTGAATGCGGCGGTAGTTGGAAGTGATGTTTGGCCCGGCTCCAGTTGGGTCCTACTTTCACAAAGGCCCTTGAGCTGAGGCAAAGCCAACCATTTGGCTATAACCAGGCTCAATCTGGCTTCCCCACCTGTAGTAAGCGGTTTTCGTGGACTGCATATGTCCTGCACTATTTGTATAGCATGTGCTGCCATATGTTACGGATTTGAAGCAAAGTGGGTTCAATGGCCCTTTGGCATATCGTAGTCTGAACAGATGTGAGGCATTCGAGAATCCCATCCCATCACATTCCATGCAGGTGGCTGATCTAGTTTCCGCTGAATAGTGCAATGGCAAGGAATAGGCCGAGTTGGGATGAGATTAGGATTGAGATGTCCATGACTCCGACGGGTGGACCACATATTTCATGGCACTCTGCTGTATTCTGTGTGGTGCAGGGCTGGGCGAAAAGAGCTATAATAGGGTGCTAGATCTGCCCCAGGAGCAATTGGTTAGTTGTATGGTTCTTTAGGCAAGGATTTTGGAAGGTAATCACATTCATTGGCAGGTGGTTGCAAATAACTAATTTCTAATATTGTGTGCTAGTGTCTAGATGTTCCAAGAAAAGAGGTGAAATTGTCAAGGAATGAGCCTGAATTTTCCTGTGGCGATAGATACCGGATAGCTGAGCGGTTGAAGGGGTAGTTCAAGGTGTTGAGTGTGAGATAAAGGTCAGTCACCTGCTAGGCTGTCAGTCACAGGAACGGGTTAGCACTCTAGGTTCTAGCAGTGCATCTTGCAACTGGAATCTAGGTGCTTAAGTCTTAATATTGTGTGAAGAATTTCACCCATACTGGAGTTTAAACTTTGGACATGTGGATTCCTGATCACATGAGGGCCACGTAAACCTCTTATAACTATGAAACATCAAAGCAGAAGGAATACATGATAGCCTTATCATGTTGGTGTAATAGTCTGCCTCAGTCAAAAGTGATCCTTTGAAGGATTTGTTGAGACTGCTGCGGAGGGTACAGTCAGATGGACTGTTGGCTCAGGATTTTCTTGAGTTCAGTCAATCCAGTAGTGCTGTCGCTGAGCAGACCCTTGTTATGGCCACAGAAGTCCTTATTAGCCAGGAAAGGATTGTTACTATTTACATATGTGGCCTTGCGTAACTGCTCTAGGACAGCCAAGTGGGCAGGTCCTCATGCATGCAGATTCTATTATTGCTATGTTGGGAATAAGAGATTCCATCACAAAGCTGTTCTGTTATATATGAGAGCATTTGCAGTCTGCAGCATTTACCATACTCCTATGTCCTGTCCCCTTTCCTCCATACTGTATGGGCGTTCCTCACTAGGGACAGGAGATGGAACCTTTCTCACCAGGAAAAAGTCTTCTTCCCCTCTAAATTTAGAGACATGGCCCTGGGAGCATGCGCTCCCCGATTCCACCCAATACCGCCACTCCCCAGCCCTCTTTTAGACAGGAGCGGACCGCTTCTACCAGCGCTCCTGGGTTTGACTTCAGCCTTGTAATTCCACACGGTCTTCCCCAGATACTGTTTTTTTTTTTGTCTCTTTTCTTTTGGTCTTTAATCAGGTACTCTGTCCTCGGGCGCCACGCTCCTGCCTGGTGCATGTTGACATCGGGCTTCAGCAGGTGTCTAGCCTGCGAGGGGCTCTTCCCTATGTCTGACCCCCATGCTCTTTGCCTCCTCTGCCTTGGCCCCGAACTCTTCGGGGAGGGTTTTACCACGTGTGATGCGCTTACATTGCGCGCTCTGAAGAACAGGTGAGCTTGGTGGAGGGAGCTCTTCGAATGGTCGCCTCCAGAAGACTTGAAGAACTTAGTCGGGCACAGGATGGTCCTAGATGTTGCACTGTACTAGCCTGGCCCTATTGTCCTAGATGATGCACTGTACTAGCCTTGCCCTATGGTCCTGGATGCTACACTGTACTAGCATTGCCCTATGGTCGTAGATGCTGTACTGTACTAGCCTTGCCCTATGGTCCTAGATGTTGCATTGTACTAGCTTGGCCCTATGCTCCTAGATGCTGCATTGTACTAGCCTGGCCCTGTGCTCTCATGCTGCACTGTACTAGCCTGGCCCTATGGTCTTTATTGCATTTGCTAGCCTAAACTGAATTTGCTAATCTGTAAGTCTCCAGCCAAAGCTGAATATGTCTAATGGTGCACACCTAGTTTAAGCTGAATCCACCTACCTTTGTGCACTTAGCCAAAGTTGAATCTGCCCATCACAGCCCTACAACCTTTATCACATTGTAACCAGACCATGCTCACCTGGTTAACAATCATCCTGTTCCCCTTCTGTGTCATGCAGGATAATATACCTTGCAGCGGTAATAACTTCATAAGCCTTCAAAAATGGCCTAGCCAAACTTGGATGCCTGAGACACTCCCCTATCCCCTGCCCCACACCCTTCCTGCCTACTTTGCCACCTTTCCCACCTAGCTACCACCCAAACCACACTTCCATAGACAGTGTCTGCCCAGTTGACACCCTAGGCAACACTATCTCTGAAAGTACTTTGTGTCACCTTAAACCAAGTGCTCCATGTCTTACAGGGGATGCCAATCCTAGTATTAAGCCTAACCACACCAAACCTAGTACTAAGCCCCCCACAACTAAGCCTCTAGGCATTACACACACAGTCAACCCCAACCTCAAAACCCATAAAAGTAGACTTGGCACTAGACTCCCCTTTACAACTAGTATACTTTTTGCCAAACCCCACACTAAGACTCATAATAAGGACAGTCTCTAACTAGCCTAAATCACTCCCCCTAAAGGGAGCTCTACTAAATGGCAGGTCTCTTATTGCCCATCCTACAGAAATCGCTGACACTATCCTAACTAATGATCTTGACTTCCTCGCCATAACTGAAACTTGCCTACATGAAGCATCAGGACCTTACTTAACCTTAGCTATTCCCGACAAATACTCCATCCTCAGAGCTGACAGACCCAATGCTCGGGGAGGAGGTCTAGCAATCATCTTTAAATCATCCTTAGACATTAGATCATTCACCCCCTCTTCACTAAAATCATCTGAGCATCTCACAATCAAGTTGCAAACCTCTCCCAAAAGTACGATCTCTATTCACCTAATATACAGACCCCCAGGTCATCCTGGAGCCTTCGAGGAAGACATTACACCGCTAATAGCTGAAGACTCCAAGCCATCGGCACAAATTGTCATCCTTGGAGATTTCAACCTTGGGTACAATGACCCCGACGACTCTCCAGCCTCCTCCTTAGCCAACGTCCTAGCTGAACATGGCTTCTCACAACTTAGCTCTCAACCTACTCAGAAAGGTAGAATCATTGATTGGGTAGCGGCCCTCAACTGCAATATTACTTGCAACGCCCCCCAACCTCTTGCATGGACTGACCACTACCTCATCCTACTAGATATTAATATCAATAACTTAGACCCTAAAAAGTGCCCCAAGGCACCAGCCTGTCTGACCAGAAACAAGCGTAACATCACTGCTGAAGCCCTAATACCCCTGGTCCTCCCCACTCTTAACGCACTACCAGCCACTGCCGCCCTTAACTTACTGGTAAACACCTTCAACGACTCCACTGCCATTGACCCCATCGCCCCACTGAAATTGCGCAAAGGAAAACCCAGAGCCCATTTGAACTCCTGGTACGCACCCGAACTCAAAATATTGAGAAAAAAAAGAAAGCTAAGATAGAAATACTATGGAAAACGGAACAATCTGTTGAAAACAAAACCAATCTTATGAATATATCCTCCTTATATAAAAAGGAGATTATTCACACTAAAAAAGAAGCCTACAACGTTAGGATAAATCGGGCAGGATCTTGCCCCAAAGAACTATTTAATATACAAAAGGAATTAGAAAATCCCAATCCACCCACAGACACTTGCACGAAAAACAAACTTTGGTGCACTAGTATCCAGAACGCCCTTGCTAACAAAATCACAGGACTCCAAACCAAAATAGAGGATAAACGACAGCAACTTACCAGTAGTAAGTCTACTAGCCCAAGCCCACTATCGCCCACTGACACCAATGCAGGGTTCACATTTAAAAAGGTAACTATACCGGAAGTACAAAAAATGATCACCCCCCTAAAACCATCTAATTGTAAAGGGGACAGCTGCTCGGCCCAGATTATAAAAGACGCAGCCAGAGATCTATCCCCTTTGATCACCAAACTAATCAACCTGTCTTTCTCTACCAATTCAGTCCCTAGCCACCTGAAACATCCATGGGTTCTCCCACTGTTAAAAAAACAATTAGACCCAGCCATACCCACTAATTACCGACCCATTACCACAGTCCGATTCCTGCTAAAAATCCTTGACAAAGTTGCTTACCTGCAAATTCAGACCTCAACATGGAACAGAAACTGCCTTTGCTGACCTCAAAAGTCAGATTGATGAAATCAAAGACAAATGTAACTCTGCCATCTTACTCCTCTTAGACCTCTCAGCGGCCTTTGACTTGGTCGGTCACAAAATCCTTTGCAACCACCTATCCTCCGGAGCTCACTTCTCCTCTTCTGCTGTCACATGGATACAATCCTTCTTGGCCAATAGAACCATGGGGGTCTTCTCACCAGTAGCGGCAGCAGACCCTATCCCTATCACCTGTGGTGTCCCACAAGGCTCATGTGTTTCGCCCACTTTGTATAAAATATTTACGAAGCCACTCTTTGACAAACTGGACCATCTGGGTGTCGCCTACATCAACTATGCAGATGACACCCAGATACTCCTTACCCTCTCAGGTAACTACAATGCTGATGTCGTCCGGATTAACAATCTTCTCCATCATTCAGGCATGGATGGCCATACACGGCCTATGCCGGAACGATGAGAAGACAGAGCTTCTCCTAGTCGGCTCACCCAATAACCTGTTTAAACTCAGCCCTAACTACACTAACGTTATCATCGATGGTAACACTATTCCTGTTGTTAAAAGTGTGAAAACCCTTGGTTTTTATCTTGACGCCAACACTAACCTATCCAAACAAATTAACATGACTGCCTCAGCCACTGCCTATACTGGTAAGCTGATCAGGGCCTGTAGACCCTTTCTGTCCTCTAATAGCTGCCTTACGCTGGCCAGGGCTGTTATACAGTCCAAACTGGACTATAACAGTCTATACCTAGGTGCTACCCAATCCATAATCAACAAACTGCATGTGCTCCAAAATTACCCACTACGAGCAGCATTAAACATCCCCAGGCTAGAGCACATTTCTACCACCAGAAAATTGTGCAAATGGCTCTCCATTCAACAGAAAATCGACCTAAAAACCCTGTGGCTCGCATACAAAGCCTTAAACCATCTAGCCACAACCTACCTCACCAACAAATTCACCTTGAAACCTGCTACTAGAATTACCAGATCCTCCAATACTTTATGCCTAATAGTGCCCAGATTCACCTTGAAAAGAGCTGGAGGTTCTAGCTTCATGGTCCTTGCCTCCCAACTTTGGAACACCCTACCACTCAACATTAAATCTATTGTCCTTCCAGTCTTTTAGGAACCAGATTATTGGTTGGCTACTGGACAAAATCTAGCATTTACCATCCTCTTCCTCCTATGTCTGACGGTACTGCCTATACTTTAATTGTGCTTTTTACCTGTAAAGTGTATAAATGCTAACTATATATAATGTACTATGTAACTGTTTCCTGATGCGCCCTTTTGCCTCTGGGTCTGGAGCGCTATATAAATAAATAAAACAAACAAACTAGGTCTAGGCCCAAGGCAGGGGCACTTTTTTCAATCGCAGCCTGCAAGTGCGACTCCTTCACCAGGAAGAGTCTGAGCGGGAGGGAGCATTCTGGTCCGAGTTCCAGCACAGGTACCGAGGTTGCTTCAGCTACCAGCCGTCGGGCAGAGGGGTCGCTGGATCCTTCTGGTGATATTTGAGGGACGGAAGGGTTCTTTTACTTGGTGTCCACCTGAGGGGCTACGCCCTACTACTGGACAAATGTGAGGGGGCACCTGTACACAGCACTACTAGCAACAGAGCAGAGGGCACTACGCCTACCGAGCTTCATTACGAGTTGCAGTGTAGGCCTCAAGCGCCACCGCCAAGAGTTCAGGAGGAGGCCGGGCCCAGTGCGGCAAGCACCACGACGCAGGCACGTGGCATGCATCCCGACAAAATGGCTGCTCGTCCAACACCACACCCGTTAGGGGAGCAGGTAGAACAAGTGTCCAGGTGGGACTGGTCTTTGCCAGGCCTACAGCTTATCCTTCAGCAGGGCAGGTACACCCCGCAGCCAGCAAGGCAGAGTATGCATAGGCCCCAGCTGCCTGCTGCTACTACGGCCGCACCACCTGCCACCCCATCAGCCTGTGAAGTCAGGTTTTGTGAAATGTTCCACACACTTATGAGGTCCCCCAGATGAGAGGCATCCTTTGGGATGTGATCAGGGACATGCTGCCTACAGTCCCGCCTCTAGCGCCTATAGTCATTCCTTCTACGGCTGCAGCGCCTTAGGCCCCCACGCAACCCCAGTTGCCCACGCCGGATCCCTCCGTTCCGGCTTCCCGGCCTCCCTCAGTTCAGGCGGTTCCACACTAGCCTCCACAGCAGCCTCCGTCTCAGGTCACCACACCTCCAGCCTTCGGCACCTAGCACTCCTCCACTTGCTCGGGAACAGCCAGACACCCTAGTGGACACCGATGAGTCGGAAGACTCTGACACACCATCTTCAGCCAAAGCCTTCCATGAACGACTCATAGGTTTGACCGAATACTTGGGGC
The DNA here is from genome assembly GCF_040938575.1 of Ambystoma mexicanum. Classification (NCBI taxonomy): domain Eukaryota; kingdom Metazoa; phylum Chordata; class Amphibia; order Caudata; family Ambystomatidae; genus Ambystoma; species Ambystoma mexicanum. Next base: position 1,306,323,447 of record NC_090922.1, read on the forward strand.
TTCCACAACCTGAGGTGGAACAACTCGAGGCGGGGTACTGGCCGAGCTTCTCACGCTATGCCCTGCAGCTAGAACGGGGATCCCAATGCAGAAGGAGGTCGCCTTGGCCAAAAAGGGATAGCTTAAACCCCATTTGGTGCAGCCTCCCAATCGGTGCCTCGACGCCAAGTACAGGCAAATGGAGGGGATCCACTCTTGCTGTCGGCATACTCTCTACCAACTCTTCGGTGATTGCCGCGGCCTCGCTCTACTCCTCAGTCATGCTCAGCTACCTCGTTTTCGGCGCTTCAAGGCAAGTAAGAGGATCTTGGAGGCCTATGGAAAGAGGGTCTATTCCCATGCCTCACTACACCTTTGTCAGTCTAATGCAGATGCCATGCTCGCATCCGTTAATCAGAGGCTTTGGTGGGAAATAGCGGACTTCTTTCTGGAACTTCCGGTGCTCAGTCGGGCATGTTTCAAGGCGGGGCTGGCAGAAGCTAAAATGGTGGCTCAGGACATCATGGAGTCCACCGTGGCGCATAGACACCCCAGGCCGTACCATCTGCATCACCACGGACATGAGAACAACTGCCTGGCTGCAGGCTACCAAGTTCAACTCAGACGTCCAGGAATGCATATCAGACCGTCCCTTCGAAGCTGGTGACCTTTTTCAGTCCACCACCGATGAGCTTGATAAGAAAACCAGTTCCCAGACTGCTAAATCCTTATCTATCCTCACAAAGTCCACGCCCAAGACGTACAGCCAGACGCATCAGCGTTCTGACAAGGGGTGGGCCTTCGGCGGGTTCCGGGGCTTCCAGGAGCAAAGGTGAAGACAGCCGGACCGGTCTCCAAGTCAGCACCAGCGTAAACAGCACAAGGTGGGGAACCAAGGGCTTCTTTCAGTCCCCCTCCTCAGCCATAGCCTCAGAGGGAATGAAGACATGACACGCCCCTCCGGGTCCTCTGGTCTCTGTTGGGCGGGCGGCAGGCAGGCCTGCCCTTCCTTCCCGCACAATATTGGAGCGTAAGGTTCGCAGACCCCTGGATACTATCTGTGGTGTCCCGGTTTCGCCCTCCCTTCTCCTCCCCTCCACCGATTGGGACGCTGATTCGATCGCTCGTAGAGTCGGGCAGTAGAAGTCGTCCCAGCAGGGTATGGGCTTTTACTCCAGGAGCTTCGCCATACACAAGAACCCAGATGGTCAGTTGTGTTGGATCTTTCCACCTTGAATCTTTCCCCTCCCTCTTCAAAAGTTCAAGATGGTTACCCCAGCGTTTATTGCGGAGACACTGTGCAGGGGAAACTGGAAGTGACTGGATCGGAAGGACGCATACCTACACGTCCCGATTTGGCAGCCTCATCGGTCCTTTCTGAGGTTCAGGATCATGGGCTTTCATTTCCAATACAAGATTCTATCCTTTGGCCTCAATTGAGCCCCCGCGGTCTTTACTAGACTCATGAATGTTTTGGCAGCCCTTCTCAGGGCCCACTGGTACCATGTCTATCCATACCTGGGCGACTGGCTCGTCCGGGTGAGATCTCCAGAGGCGGTCCATCACACCTCCTCCGCCCTCATGAATACGCTACATGAGTTGGGATTTACCATCAATATCAAGTCACAGCTGGAGCCTACGCAGAATCTAACGTTCTTAGGCCTCATCGGGATACGAGCTCAGAGAGAAATGTTCCCTCGGAGGACAAGGTCACAACCATCAAGAGGGCCACAAGTCATTTTCTCAGCAGAGCAGGGACCTCTGCATGGTGGTACCAACACCTCTTGGGTATCATTGCGGCATGTCTGCTGGCAGCGCCACACACAAGGCTCAAAATGAGATGATTGCAACTGCACTTTGCAACCTCGTGGAGTCAGGAGCGAGGTTCCCAGGCGGAACTAGTCGGCATTCCACCCTTTCTTCACCAGCATCTTGTCTGGTGGAGCATGGACTGCAACTTGAGGATAGGCAGACCCGTCAGGCAATCAGCACTGCAGGTTACCATAATAACTGACTCTTCCTTGGAGTGCTGGTGAGCCACCTTGGACAACCACAGCGTCCATGGAGTTTGGTCTCTTCAGGAACAGGAGGCCCATATCAACTGGCTAGAGCTGAAGGTGATCTGGCTTGGTCTCAAAGCCTTTCTTCCAATCAGTGGCAAGAGGATCTTCATCCAGACGGACCACTCCACCAGCATGTATTACATCAACAAGCAGGGTGGCACCAGGTCTCCTCCCCTGGGCACCTTGGCAGTCAACATTTGGGCGTGGGCTCTGGAGAACATGCACCTGAAGGCAATACACCTTCCGGGGGAATCCAACCTGGAGGTGGACAGGCTCAGCCGGCTGGATGTGGACAACTATGAATGGCAGTTCAACGATCAGGTCCTTCAGGGGATCTTCGACAGATGGGGTCATCCTTGGGTGGATCTTTGCCACCTGGTCGAACAGGAGGTGCCCCCAGTTTGCGTCCTGGCAGGGACAGGGCTGGGGCTCTCTGGGGGGGGGGGCCTGATGCAGATTGAGTGGAACAACATGAGCGCGTATGCCTTCCCCTCCGACTCCCCTGGCCCACTGGGTAATCTGCAAGATAAGGGACGCCCTGCACCTCTGTATAATCCCAATAGCTCTGTGGTGGCCCGCGAGGCCATGGTTCTCGAACTACTCAGCCTGTCGGAACAGGCCCTGGTGCACCTTCCGCTGGGACAAGGTGACCTACTCTCACAGCAGGGAGGCAGTCATCCATCCCACCCCCCAGAGGTTAGCCCTCACAGCATGGTTCCTGAACAGGTCACATTAAAACACCTGCGTCTGTCAGTCTAACCTAGACATCATACAGGGCGCTAGAAGCTACGCTACTAGGAGCCAGTACAAGAGCAAGTGGACTAGGTTTTGTCACTGGACAGATTCAAAGGAAGTCGATCCCTTGACTTTCACATTGGACAACGTGTTTTCCTTCTCAGCACACCTCGCACACTCAGGGAGGCAAGTGGACACATGCTGCACCTATCTGGCGGCCGTCGGAGCCTACAGGAACTTGGATGAGGTATTTTCATCCTCCAACCCGATAGTCGAGGCACATTGGGCAGGACTCACCAGGCTCTACCCACCTAACAAGAAGCCATACCTGGGATCTCGATGTTGTTTTGGGTGCCTTGGCGCAGAAACCATTTGAGCCAATGGTGTCTGCGGACATCAGGCTGGTCACCATTAAAACAGCCTTCTGGGTCGGTCTTACGTCGGCACGCAGGGTCAGTTAAATCCAGGCACTGGTGGCTTCAGAGCCCTATACTGCCTTTCAGAAGGACAGGGTCGTCCTTAGAACTCATCCTGCATTCTTAACTAAGGTAGTCTCCTTGTTTCAGCTCAATGAGGAGATGGTGCTACCTAATTCCTTTGCGTACCTCAAGGAGACAGCGCAGAGGGTACTGCACTATCTGGATGTCAGGCGTGCTCGAAGATTCTTCCTGGACAGAACCAAAAGCTTCCGAAAATCATAAGCGCTCTGTCACCTTCGGTGGTGTCAAGGCCAGGCTATCAAGCTTCCAAGGCCTCCATAGCAAGTTGGATGGTTGCGGCCATCATGGAGGCTTATGAGGGGCAGCACAAACTACTCCCGGCAAATATGCATGCCCACGCTATCAGAGCCAAGGCCACGGCTGTGGCTTTTCAGAGGCACATTCGTTGGCAGGTCATCAGTAAGGGGGCTACATGGGCTACGCCTTCGGCCTTCTGCAAACACTTCTACTTGGTTGCCAGTTTCAGGTCGGATGCAGCATTTGGTCAGGCAGTTTTAAGGAACTTGTTTTCTTAGGAGGGTCACCTCTCCACCTTGGGGCTGCATTCAGTTGTAATAGCCGATACAGTATGGAGGAAAGGGGAAGGGACGTAGGAGTAATTGTAGTGACTAACGTACTCCTAGTCCATAGTCCCCTTTCTCCATACGTCCACCATCCTCCCCCTTACAACTGGTGTCATTAGGCAATGGTAATATTGTTGATGCGTGAAAGGGTACTGAGTGGCGCCGGTGGGCGGTGTCAGGGGAGCGCATGCTCCCAGGGCCGCGCCTCTAATTTTAGAGGGGAAGACTTTTTTTCTGGAGAAAAAGATTCCGTCTCTTGTCCCTAGCGAGGGATGCCCATACAGTATGGAAGAAAGGGGACTACGGACTAGGAGTATGTTAGTCACTACGGTGAGTAAGTTATCATTTTCTATTGACTCTGGAGCTAGCAGTTCTCGCGCAACCATCCCCACGCCAGATAATCCACTCCAAAGACGACCAATGCATCCTCCTCGAGTAAATCGTCAATGGTGCTCCAAAAGGACGCAATAGAAATCGTCCCGGCCAACCAGGTAAACGAGGGAATTTATTCAACCTACTTCCTTTTGCCAAAGAAAGATCTAGCAATGCGCCCAGTACTAGATTTACTGCCTGCAAACAAAATGTCCAGCCACAAAAGTTCTGCATGACTGTTACAAGAAGTAATCCCTCTGCTAAAGCGGGGGACTACATGGCAACACTGGATATGAAAGCTGCCTATTTTCATATTTCAATATTCCCAGCGCACAGAAGAATCTTGCGCTTCAAGATAGCGAACCAGCACTACCAATTCAAAGTGCTGCCCTTAGGAATAACATCTGCTCCAAGGGTATTCACAAAGGTACTGGCGGTGCTGGCAGCACACCTGCGCAGGGAGGCAATCCCAGTGTACCCTTACCTGGACGACTGGCTGATTACATGGGAGACACCCCAAATTTACAAGCAAAACATTCAAAGAACTATCAATTTTCTGTTTCATTTGGGGTTCTCCATAAACGAAAATAAGTCAAGCCTAGTGCCAAGCACAACCAAACAGTTCCTAGTAGCTGTTGGACACAAAAGAAGGGTTGGTCTAAAACCTGTTATTGCGAATACCTCATGATCAAGCCGGCAGCCAGAAAAGCGTACGCAAAGCTATGCGTTTGATAGGCATGATGGCATCTTCCATTTACCTGGTACCACACGGGCGCCTGCGCATGCGACCCGTCAGTGGTTGGCGAAACAGTGGTCTCAGGCAAGCTGGCAATGGGACGATCTAGTGGTAGTTTCGCTAACACTAGTACAAAACCTTCGCTGGTGGACGAGAGAAAACCTGTTTAAGGGAAAACCCTTCCACGATCCGGAGGTGCAAGTGATTGTCACAACAGGTGCCTCACTTGCCGGGTGGGGGACTCATTACCTTTCCTGCTATGGCACAGAACCACATCAATCTGCTGGAACAACTGGCAGTGTTCAAGGCCCTTCAGGCATTCCAGATCACCTGCAAACCAATCAGTGCAACTCCTCACTGACAGCACTACAGCGATCAAATCTGTTCAAACTAGCGCAGCAAATTTGGAAATGGGCACTCAAACAGAAGATATTCCTATCGTCACAGCACGTTCCAGGGGAAATCCACTGTTTGGCAGACTCGGTGAGCAGAGATCCCTATGAGAGAAACACGAATGGCAACTAGACACAAAGGTCGTCGAACACCTCTTCCCTCTATGGGGTTTCCCCACAATAGACTTGTTTGCTACAAGCAAAAACAGTCAATGCCCAGACTTTGTGCCCAAGTTTCCCCAGCTATGCTCCAACAGGAACGCCCTATGGATGAACTGGTCAGTGAAATTTGCTTATTCCTTCCACGCCCCTCTCCCCCACCCCAACTCCTCTCATGAACAAGGTGGTGAACAAGATCCACAAGGATCAAGTGACGCTCATTCTAGTAGCTCCTATGTTGGCAAGACAACCTTGGTATCTGCACAAACTGGTGATGTGCGATCCCATCAAGCCTGACCTGACCAAGCTACTCACTCAGCATGGGGGATTAACAGTGCACCCTCACCCTATGAATTTGGCAGCATGGCTGCTAAAGTCAGAGTTCAGACATCTCAACCTACCACTGAGGTGTATGGATATCCTGAAGGAGGCACAAACACCTAACACTAGATACTGTTATTTCGACAAGTGGAAATGATTTGTAATTTGTTGCCAGTCTAAACAAATTGACCCCATAGAATGAACACCAAGCCATATTCTAAGTTATATGCTCCACTTGTTAGACTCTGGGTTAGTATTCAACTCTATTAATGTCTACCTGGCGGCCTTTCCGACTTACACCACCTCTCAAAGTATTGTGGTGGAAAGTGCTGGTAATCAAGGCATTCATGGAGGGAGTTAAGACTCCACCCTCCAATTTCAAACCCGCCACCAGGTTGGGATCTCAATTTAGTACTTGCTAAGCTCATGGGACCCCCTTTCGATCCTATGCACAAGTCAAGTCTTAAACACCTGACTTTCAAGACTGCCTTCTTGGTGGCTATTACTTCCATAAGAAGAGTTAGTGAAATACAAGCATCGTCAGTGCAAGATCCTTTTTGTTATACACAAGGACAAACTTGTTTTACAAACGTATCCCAGGTTCTCCCCTAAATTCATCTCAGCATTTCATGTAAACCAGTCCATTGAGCTTCCGGCTTTCTTCCAGAACCCCCAAAGCTCAGCTGAGGTAAAACTCCACACACTACATAGTAAAGAACCACTCTCCTTACATCTAAACAAGACCAGACCGCCAAGGAAAAGAGACCAACTGTTTGTCTCTGTAGCCCCAGGCAGAGAAGTAGATTGCATTTCCAAGAATGTCATCTCCAGATGGATAGTCTCGTGCATACAACTGTGCTATTCCCTGTCAGACAAGACACTGCCTTTCACGCAGAGAGTTCACTCCACAAGGAGCACAGGCATTTATTGCAAATGTCCCCTTAGACAGCATTTGCAAAGCAGCTACATGGAGCTCAGTACACACATTCACTCAACACTACTGCATTGACACACATTCCAAGACAGATACTCAGGTGGGACAAGCGGTTCTAAGACATCTGTTCGCCCATGAACAGTCAAGACCCACCACCTTCTCCTAACACTGCTCGCTAATCTATGCACAGCATGTGATCTAAGCAGATTCCACAAGCCGCAGAAGGGATACATTACCGTCATTGTATTTCTGATGCTTGTACCTGCATAGATTTGCATGCACCCACCCTGCCTCCCCTCGGAGAGAAGGCGCATGAATGCTTATGAGCTTGTCTAATACATATCTGCTTGGATACATCTGTAGTCACGCTACACTTAATGTTCTCCAGCATGGGGTCTGGCATGGATTCACATGCTCATGAATATTCCCCGTCGTCAGGCTGGGAATCCTCGGTAAAGAAAAAATCAGTATCAGTTTCGTTTCTGATCTGTCTTTCGTAGTAGTAACCAATCACTGATCTCTGCGTCATACTGACCACAGCCAATGACTGCCCTCTACCTAAGCCCCGCCTCCTGCAGCCATCTTCAGATTTTTACCGCACGTTCAAGTGTTGGTATCCTCGTGCTATTGCTCTCGAGCGTTAGTGCTATTTTTCACGTTTTTTTCTCAAATTTCTTTTTTCGGTCAAAAGAGCCTCAAGCTCCACCGTTTCTTCATCCGATCAACGGGGACCCGTGTCGGATTCGTCTACGCCCCTCAAGGGTGAAGATTTCGTCGAGCCACGCTTTTGGAGGACTCCAGAAGTTTCTCAGGCCCATCTCGGACATGGCCCAGCAGAAGGGAAGCTCGACGCCCGGAAAGCTGTTCAGGGTCTGCCCTGGATGCCAGCTTCAGAATGTCTTTGAGGACGAACACTCCTTTGTCTTTACTGCCTACATGAGGACAAGACGCACGTGGAAAAGGACTGTACGTTTTGCTGCAATATGTCGGAGCGGACCATGAAGGACCGCCATCAACGTCTCGCCAACTGGCTGGAAGGGAAGAGCCCGTCAGGCGAGAAGAAGAAAGAAGAAGTCCGAGCGGTCTTCTAAGACCTTTGAGGGCGCCCTGGCGACGGGGGTCCCACAGAAGGCCAAGCACCGCGAGTCCGCTGGCACCGGGAGTGCCGAACGGTCGGGCTCTACGGGCGCCAGGCAGGGCGCATCCTCCCCGGCGCCATCAACCACGAGCCAACGCTCTGGCTCGGGTAAGAGGAAGGCCGAGCACCCGACGAAGCTCCTGGAGAGACCCCGGTCGAGCTCGAAGGCCCCATCGGAGGGGGAGCGAGGCAGTGACCCTCCCCCCAAGGAGAAGGCGGTGAGCGCACCTAAGGTGGTGAAAGCCTTAATCCATCCGGCCAAGGCCTCTATCGAGACAGTCGCGACGGCCCTGGCTCAGCCTGTGGAGGCTAGACCAGTGGTGGCGACCTCTGGGCTCAGAGTCTCCCTGCCACCGCGGAGGGAGTCCTCTTTTATGCCCATCGACAGGACCCCCGTGAAACCTCCGGCGGAGAAGAAAAAGGGGGGGGCAGGAGGTCGTTGTGGATTCGGCCTCAACCTCGGAGGAAGAGCTGATCGAAGTCTTAAGCCACGGCGTCGGCGTGGAAGAAGACCAGCCCGTCGGGAGGGACCCCGACGTAGGAGACGACGATAACGTCGAGGGTGCCGACGGGGCTCCTGACCGCCCGTCGGATTCCCCTCAACCAGTGCCGCAAGACAACTCGGCGGCCATTTTGTTGGCTATACAGTCCTTGTGCTCGGAGATGAGGACGAGACTGCCGTTACCACCAGCGGAGGAACCGCTCCCGATGGGGGACCCGGAGCCAGGCCCTTCTGGGAGCCCTCCCCCTAAGAGAAGAAGGATTCATCCTCCACCTCCTTTTCAGCCATCGCGCCCTGTTCAGCCCTCCTCCCCGTCCACGACACGTGGGGATGATACGGGGACTGACACGGCCGCGACAGGTACAGACGACGAGGTTTACGACGAGGATCTGCCGTCGTCACCTCCCACCCGGGCTTCTCCGCCCGACGAGATTGGATCGTTTCACTCCATGATCGCCAGGGCATCCAAGCTTTTCCAGCTCTGCCCGGAAGAGAAGGAAGGTTTCCTTTATCAACGGCGCGAGGCCAAGAGGAAGACGGTCCTCTCTGTACCTCTACTGGACGATATTTGGGATGAGGGCCTCGCCCTCCTCAAGAACCTATCCACGACGCCGGCGAGAAGGGATCGGTACGAGAAGAAGTATCGGGTCCCCGACGCGGCCCCCTTGTGCCTTTGGGCACAGCCGACCCCGGACTCGGTCGTCTCCGCAGCGGCCAGGAAGAAAGCGGGGGGGGGGCGCGGCCTCTACATCGACCTCCCCGCCGGACGGCGAGGGAAAGAAATTAGATACGATGGGACGCAGAGTCATCTCGTCTGCAGCGACGACGATTAAGGCGGCCAACGCCTTGGCTATCGTGGCACGCTACGACAGGGAGTTGTGGTACAAACTAGCCCCCCTGCTGGACTTCCTACCGGACGACAAGAGGGCGGAAGCCCTAGAGATCTTGCAGGAAGGAGAGGTGGCGTCGGACCATGCCATTACTATTGCGACGGACATCGCTGACATTGGATTCACCAGTTGGGCAATGGCGTGTGCCTTAGGCGGCGTGGATGGCTCAAGGCTACTGACTTCCGTCAGGACGTGCAGACCAGAGTCTTGGACATGCCGTTCAACGGAAACAACCTGTTTGGGAAAACAGTGGACGATTCCCATCAAGGCGGACACGGGGACGGCCCGGGCTCTTGGGGTTCTCCAGCAACGGCGGCCGCCCTTTCGGAGCGGTGGAGACAAACGGTGCCTCCAAAGGTTCCAGCAGCGGATTTTCCACCTACCATCAAGCGGCCCGTTCGTCGTCACAGGAAGCTTACAGGGGACGAGGCAAGTCAGGCGGACCCCGCCGTCGTCGCCAAGGAGGACAAGGCGGTAAAGCCTCGTTGAAGCAGGACTGAACCAGCCGTGGGGTCGGGCCCCCACCGAAGCACCCCGGTGGGAGGCCGGCTGGCGAGCTTCGTCAGCGTGTGGGAGTCCATCTCCACCGACCGCTGGGTGCTGGACGCCCTAGCTCGGGGTCACGCGCTCGAGTTTCTAAAGAGGTGCCCGCGCGTCCCCCCTGTGGCCAGGAAAGAACATCACGTCCCTCAACTTCTCTTGGAGGTAAAGGCGATGCTCAAGAAGGGCGCCATCGAGCTCGTCCTAAAGAGGCTTTGGGGCTCTGGAGTTTACTCAAGATACTTCCTCGTGAAGAAGACGGGAGGATGGCGTCCCATCCTGGACCTACGACGACTGAACAAATTCATCAAGGCACAGAAGTTCCGGATGGTCACCCTCCAACACGTCCTGGGTCAGCTGGAGGAGGGCGATTTCCTGTCGTCGTTGGATTTGGAGGATGCCTACTTCCATATTCCCATCCTAAAGGGACACCGAAAGTTTCTCAGGTTCGTGGTCCAAGGGCGTCACTACCAGTTCAGAGCCCTCCCCTTCGGATTGAGGTCGGCACCCAGGGTGTTCACCAAGTGCCTCGCACCGGTAGCGGCGCAGCTGCGCCGAGAGGGGATCCACGTCTACCCCTACCTGGACGACTGGCTCATCTGAGCGAAGATGAAGGAGCTTGCCGTGGAGCACACGGCAAGGACTGTCCAACTACTCACGGACCTGGGATTCTCCATAAACTACGCCAAGTCCCACCTGGTGCCTGCGCGAGATGCACTGTTTCTGGGAGCGAAGCTCGACAGTGTCGCTTCTGGCCTCTCCGTCGGAGGAAGGGACGAGGGCCATCTTGGGCAAGGTGCAGCGGATGCTGGTTGCGGACGCGGCCAGAGTGAGGTCCATCAAGTCCCTCCGCGGAATGATGTCTTCTTGCATTTACCTAATCCGCCTGTGCAGGCTCCGGATGCGCCCGTTGGCAGGAGTCCCTGGACGCGCGCTGGATCCAGACGACGGGCAGCTTTGAGGAGAGGATCACACTCGACGAGAGTTTCCGACGAGCGATCCGGTGGTGGGGCACCCACGCGCATCTGACAGTGGGCATGGACTTCCAGACCCCCGGCCACCAGGAGACAGTGACCACGGATGCCTCCCTGGAAGGGTGGGGAGCGCACACCGAACATCTGCACGCGAGAGGCCTTTGGCTTCCGACGGAGAAGTCCCTCCATATCAACGTCCTGGAGCTCCGTGCAGTGTTTTGGGCCCTCAGGTCCTTTCTTCCGTCCCTCAAGGGCAAGGTGGCAAGGATCTTCACCGACAACACCACCACCATGTTCTACATCAGGAAACAGGGCGGAACCAGGTCCCCAGCCCTGTCCAAGGAGGCGCAGGATCTGTGGCATTGGGCCGTCGCCCAAGGGATGTTTCTGGTGCCGTTTCATCTGGCAGGAATAAAAAACACCATCGCCGACTCGCTCAGCAGAGAGCTACGCTCGTGCCACGAGTGGGAACTACGACAGGATCTAATGGACCGCCTCTTCCGATGGTGGGGCACACCCCAGATCGATCTGTTCGCGACGGCGACGAACTCCAAGTGCCGGAGGTTCGCCAGCAGGTTTCCCCAGCCGAGGAGCATGGGCGATGCTTTCTCGTTCCCCTGGGAGGGCCTGTTTCTATACGCGTTCCCTCCATTGCCATTGCTGATCTGGCTCATCAACCAGCTCAAGAGGTCACCGTGCAGGATGATCCTCGTCGCACCTGCATGGCCGAGGCAGATATGGTTCTCCAGCATGGGGTCTGGCATGGATTCACATGCTCATGAATATTCCGCGTCGTCAGGCTGGGAATCCTCGGTAAAGAAAAAACCAGTATCAGTTTCGTTTCTGATCTGTCTTTCGTAGTAATAACCAATCACTGGTCTCTGCGTCATACTGACCACAGCCAATGACTGCCCTCTACCTAAGCACCGCCTCTGGCAGCCATCTTCAGATTTTTACCGCACGTTCATGTGTTGGGATCCTCGTGCTATTGCTCTCGAGCGTTAGTGCTATTTTTTCACGTTTTTTCTCAAACTTCGTTTTTTTCGGTCAAAAGAGCCTCAAGCTCCACCGACTCTCCATCCGATCAACGGGGACCCGTGTCGGATTAGTCTGCGCCCCTCAAGGGTGAAGATTTCGTCGAGCTATGTTTTTGGAGGACTCCAGAAGCTTCTCAGGCCCGGACATGGCCCAGGAGAAGGGAAGCTCGACGCCCGGAAAGCTGTTCAGGGTCTGCCCTGGATGCCAGCTGCAGAACGTCTTTAAGGAGGATGAACACTCCTTTTGTCTCTACTGCTTACATGAGGACAAGACGCACGTGGAGAAGGACTGTGCGTTTTGCGGCAATATGTCGGGGCGGACCATGAAGGACCGCCATCAACGCCTCGCCAACTGGCTGGAAGGGAAGAGCCCGTCAGGCGAGAAGAAGAGGAAGAAATCCGAGCGGTCTTCTAAGACCTTTGAGGACGCCCCGGCGACGAAGGTCCAACACAAGGCCAAGCACCGCGAGTCCGCTGGCACCGGGAGCGCCGAACGGTTGGGCTCTACGGGCGCCAGGCAGGGCGCACCCTCCCCGGCACCTTCAGCCACGAGCCAACGCTCTGGGTCGGGTAAGAGGAAGGGCGAGCACCCGGCGAAGCTCCTGGAGAGGCCCCGGTCGAGCTCGAAGGCCCCATCGGAGGGGGAGCGAGGCAGTGTCCCCCCCCCCCCCCCCTCAAGGATAAGGCGGTGAGCGCGGTGAAGGCCTTAATCCATCCCGCCAAGCCCTCTATCGATACTGTCGCGGCGGCCCTGGCTCAGCCTGTGGAGGCTACACCGGTGGTGGCGATCTCGGGGCTCAGAGTCTCCCTGCCACCTCGGAGGGAGTCCTCTTTTGTGCCCATCGATAGGACCCCCGTGAAATCCCCGGCGGGGAAGAAAAAGAGGGGGGCAGGGCGTCGTCTTAGATTCGGCTTCAACCTCGGAGGAAGAGCTGATCGAGGTCTTAAGCCACGGCCTTGGCGTGGATGAAGACCGGCACGTCGGGATGGATCCCGACGGAGGTGACGACATCGTCGAGGGTGCCGACGGGGCCCCTGATCGCCCGTCGGATTCCCCTCTGCCAGCGCCGCAAGACAACTCGGCGGCCATTTTGTTGGCTATACAGTCCTTATGCTCAGAGATAAGGACGAGACTACCGTTGCCGACGGAGGAACCTCTCCCGTCGGGGGATCCTGAACCGGGACCTTCTGGTGTTCCCCCGCCCAAGAAAAGGATTCACCCTCCACCTCCTTTTCAGCCGTCGCGCCCCGTCCAGCCCTCCTCCCCGTCCACCCGAGGGGATGATACGGGGACTGACACGGCAGCGACGGGTACAGACGACAAGGTATACGACGAGGATCTACCGTCGTCACCTCCCACCAGGGCTTCTCCGCCCGACGAGATTGGATCGTTCCACTCCATGATCGCCAGGGCATCCGAGCTTTTCCAACTCTGCCCTGAGGAGAAGAAAAAGGAAGGATTCCTTTATCAACGGCGCGAGGCCAAGAGGAAGAAGGTCCTCGCGGTGCCTCTACTGGACGACATTTGGGATGAGGGCCTCGCCCTCCTCAAGAACCATTCCAGGACGCCAGCTAGAAGAGACCGGTACGAGAAGAAGTACCGGGTCCCGGGCGCGGCCCCCCTGTGCCTCCGGGCGCAGCCTACCCCGGACTCTGTCGTCTCCGCGGCGGCCAGGAAGAAAGCGGGGGGGGGGGTGCGGCCTCCACATCGACTTCCCCACCGGACGGCAAGGGAAAGAAATTGGACGCTATGGGACGCAGGGTCATCTCGTCTGCAGCGACGACGATTAAAGCGGCCAACGCCTTGGCTATCGTGGCCCGCTACGACAGGGAGCTATGGTACAAACTGGCTCCCCTGCGGAACTTCCTACCGGACGACAAGAGGGCGGATGCCCTGGAGATCCTACAGGAAGGTGAGGTGGCGTCGGACCATCGCCGACACTGGGTTTCGCTAGTTGGGCAACGGCGTGTGCCTTAGGCGGCGTGGATGGCTCAAGGCTACGGACTTCCGTCAAGACGTACAGACCAGAGTCATGGACATGCCGTTCGATGGGAACAACCTGTTTGGGAAAACAGTGGACGATTCCCTTCAGGCCATTAAAGCGGACACTGAGACGGCCCGGGCCCTTGGGGTTCTGCAGCAACGACGGACGCCCTTTCGGAGCAGCGGAGGCAAGGGCGCCTCCAAAGGTTCCGGCGGCGGTTTCTCCACCTACCGTCAAGCGGCCCGCTCGTCGTCTCAGGAGGCCTACAGAGGACGAGGCAAGTCTGGCGGACCCCGCCGTCGTCGCCAAGGAGGTCAAGGCGGCAAAGCCTCGTCGAAACAGGATTGAACCGGCCGTGGGGTCGGGCCCCCACCGAAGCACCCCGGTGGGAAGCCGGCTGGCGAGCTTAGTCAGCGTGTGGGAGTCCATCTCCACCGACCGTTGGGTGCTGGACGCCTTAGCCCGGGGCCACGCGCTCGAGTTTCAAAGAAGGTGCCCGCGCGTCCCCCCCCGTGGCCAGGAAAGAGCTTCACGTCCCTCAGCTTCTCCTGGAGGTAAAGGCGATGCTCAGGAAGGGCGCCATCAAACTCGTCCCAAAGAGGCTTCGGGGCTCCGGAGTTTACTCGAGATACTTCCTCGCGAAGAAGAAGACGGGAGGATGGCGCCCCATCCTAGACCTGCGACGTCTGAACAAGTTCATCAAGGCGCAGAAGTTCCGGATGGTCACCCTCCAACACGTCCTGGGTCAGCTGGAGGAGGGCGATTTCCAGTCGTCGTTGGATTTGGAGGATGCCTACTTCCATATTCCCATCCTAAAGGGGCACCGAAAATTCCTCAGGGGATTCTCTGTGAACTACGCCAAGTCCCACCTGGTACCCGCGCAAAACGCACTGCTCTGGGAGCGAAGCTCGACAGTGTCCCTTCTGGCCTCCCCGTTGGAGGAAAGGACCAGGTCCATCCTGGGCAAGGTACAGCGGATGTTGGTTTCCGACGCGGCCAAGGTGAGGTCCATCAAGTCCCTCCTCGGAATGATGTCTTCTTGCATCTACCTCATTCCCATGTGCAGGCTCCGGATGCGCCCGTTGCAGGAGTTCCTGGACGCGCGCTGAATCCAAACGACGGGCGGCTTCGAGGAGAGGATCACACTCGACGAGAGTTTCCGCCGAGCGGTCCGGTGGTGGGGCACCCGCGCGCATCTGACGGCGGGCATGGACTTCCAGACCCCAGACCACCAGGAGACAGTGACCACGGATGCCTCCCTGGAAGGGTGGGGAGCGCACACCGAAAATCTGCACGCGAGAGGCCTTTGGCTCCCGACGGAGAAGTCCCTCCATATCAACGTCCTGGAGCTCCGTGCAGTGTTCTGGGCCCTCAGGTCCTTCCTTCCGTCCCTCAAGGGCAAGGTGGTGAGGATCTTCACCGACAACACCACCACCATGTTTTACATCAGGAAACCGGGCGGAACCAGGTCCCCAGCACTGTCCAAGGAGGCGCAGGACCTGTGGCATTGGGCCGTCGCCCAAAGGATGTTTCTGGTGCCGTTTCATCTGGCAGGGATAAAAAAACACCATTGCCGACTCACTCAGCAGGGAGCTGCGCTCGTGCCACGAGTGGGAACTACGGCAGGATCTAGTGGATCGCCTCTTCCGACGGTGGGGCACACCCCAGATCGACCTGTTCGCGACGAACTCCAAGTGCCGGAGGTTCGCCAGCAGGTTTCCCCAGGCGAGGAGCATGGCCGATGCTTTCTCGTTCCCCTGGGAGGGCCTGTTCCTCTACGCATTCCCTCCTTCGCCACTGCTAATCCGGCTCGTCAACCAGCTCAAGAGGTCACGGTGCAGGATGAGCCTCGTCGCACCTGCGTGGCCGAGGCAGATATGGTTCCCGGACCTTCTGGACTTGTCAGCGTCCCCGCCAATCAAGCTGCCGGCGGACGCGGATCTACTCTCCAGGGAAGGAGGCGCCATCCTCCACCACGACCCAAAATCGCTGAACTTGCAGGCCTGGCTCCTGCAGCGCTAGAGTTTGGAGGATACGACATACCGGCCGACTGCAGAGAGGTTCTTGCAAAGGCCAGGGCGTCCTCGACTCTTAAATGCTACGGACACAAATGGAAGAGGTTCTCTGTCTGGTGCCACGCACAGAAGATTAACCCTCTACCGATTACGGCTCCCCAGGTACTGCCGTACCTGCTGACGCTGGCCAAAGCTGGACTGGCACACGCGTCCATCAAGATTCATCTTGCTGCGATCTCCCGATACACCAGAACCACGGGCCAGACGTCCTTGTGGTCTCATCGTCTGGTGAAAGAGTTCATGAAGGGACTGTTCAGATCATTCCCGCCGGTGAAGGCTCCGGCCCCGGCATGGGAGCTCAACGTGGTGCTGACCAAGCTCATGGGACCTCTGTTCGAGCCTCTGCACTCGGCCCGTTGAAGTTTCTGTCGTGGAAAACAGCGTTTCTTGTGGCCATCACCTGTGCACGACGGGTGGGAGAGATCCAGGCCCTTTCCTGCAAGGCCCCGTACTTGACTTTTCACGACACGAGGGTAGTGCTCAGGACGCACCCCTCCTTAATGCCCAAGGTACCGTCGGACTTCCATCTCAACGAACCCTTGGTGTTGCCTGTGTTCTTCCCGTCGCCTTCGTCGCCGGCTGAGAGGACTTTGCACTCGCTGGATGTGGCTAGAGCGCTGAAGTTCTACGTGGACCGCACGAAGTGTTTTCGGAAGACGTCACAACTCTTTGTGAACTTTGGACCTGTCAATCAGGGGAAGGCTCTCTCGAAGGCTTCCATTTCCAGATGGCTCTCCGGCTGTATCATGTACTGTCATCGGTTGGCAAACCGACCGCTGCCTGGCCGTCCGAGAGCCCATTCCACCAGAGCGATCGCAGCTACCACGGCGTTCCTTTCTGGTGTGCCCCTGCTGGACATATGCAGGGCTGCTACGTGGAGGTCGACGCACACCTTCACGAAATTCTACTGCGTCGATCGGGATTCCAGGGAGGAGTCCAGGGTCGGCCAAGCAGTGCTGCGCAACCTGTTCTCCTGAGGTGAGCCTGGTGAGGAGGTAAGATGCTTAATGTTGAGTTTGATGTAATGCTTAATGTTGAGCCTTTGCCACCTCCCGTGGTTGTGCATGTGTGTACTGCTATGTATTCTTTATTCATGAGCATGTGAATCCATCCCAGACCCCATGCTGGAGAAGGAACAAGTTACTTACCTGTAACTGTTGTTCTCCAGCATGGGTCTGGCATGGATTCACATGCGAACCCTCCCTCTGCGGCTCTTCACTTGGTCATACTGCCACTTCACGTGCTTCCAAATCTGAAGATGGCTGCCAGAGGCGGTGCTTAGGTAGAGGGCAGTCATTGGCTGTGGTCAGTATGACGCAGAGACCAGTGATTGGTTATTACTACGAAAGACAGATCAGAAACGAAACTGATACTGGTTTTTTCTTTACCGAGGATTCCCAGCCTGACGACGGGGAATATTCATGAGCATGTGAATCCATGCCAGACCCATGCTGGAGAACAACAGTTACAGGTAAGTAACTTGTTCCTTACCTCATGTCAGAAAAATAACAATCTGAGGGACATCGACGCATGAAGGACCATGGGTACAGGAGACTTCACACTAGGGATAGTATTACTGGTACGCCCTGTCGACGTCCCTTTTTTGAATTTCGAAAATAACTGTAATACTCTGCAGATTCCACTAGATGTCGGCCTGTGTACAGCATGTGAATATAAGCACATACAAATATCAGAAATACGATGAGTAATGTATCCCATATACACCTGCAATGTCGTAGACCCAGAGATGGAAGCCCTTGAGAGACATCAAGTCGACCTCATCGACGCACAGCGACCTCTGCCGAAATTCTATTTCCAAAGCAGCTAAAGCTGGAAGGAAAGATGTCTAAAGCTGGGGAATATGTGGGAGGACCGAATCCATTCGAAGGGGTCTTGGGCTGAGTGAACAGAAGTGCAAGTTCAATCAAGATCAGATGGATTTCCTGGGACTCATGATTTCTGCTAATGGTGTTAGTTCTGAAAAAAAGGAGTTGGCAACATTAAAAAGGACACCGAAGCCCAAAAATAAAGATGAACTATGCTCTTTTTTTGGGCATTGTTGAATACTATCACAAATGTACTCAACATTTTGCAGACCAGTAAACATGAGATTACTCCTGAAGGACAGAACCACGTAAGAAGGGAATGCAGAATGCACAAAAGAATAAATCACCATTATGAATATGCTTGATTTAACACCATCTCTTAAGAATTTCATGGGGAGGCGGCAATTATATTCATGGATGCCAGTAATACAGGGAAGGGTGCAATTATAATGCAGGGGGAAAATGACAAGGAATTACATCATTGTCACGGGAGGATAGCGCAGGGGCAAAGCGCTAGTCTTAGATGCAGGACGACACTGAGCAACACAAGTTCGATCCCTGGGTCCGCGCTTGGAAACCTCTGGGTATTAAGCGCGTTATAAATAACCCATTACAGAAATTGCAATTGCTTTTCCCTCGACTCCTCATGGGTGTGGATTTGAACTATTCCACTATTGTGAGAGCACTTTTGCCAATTAAATGGTGCATAGAAAAATTCAGGACGTTTCTATGGGGTTTGAATTTCATAGTTCACATAGCCTATAAACCCCTTAAAGAAACACTGCAGACCGCAGGATTTGACAACATTTCTTCTGGAATAAGGAAATGGTTTTATGACTCCAAGAATGTGTTCGGTTTAGAATATGTTCCAGGAAAGAGGAATGTGCCCACGGATTGCCTATCCAGGTTAGAAGTACAAGCAGAAGAAAGTACACAGAAAGACAAAGAGGAACACTGTATATTGAAAATTGAACAGATAATCTTGAAATATGAATGGGAGTGTTGAGAGATGGATGTGTTGAGGGGAGTGAGAAATTAATAGAGAAAGGTTCTTTATCAAAAAAGTGAGGAAGGATCGGAATGTAGTGGCCTGTTGGGGATGAATTACTTGTAGTAGGGGAGAGTATCTCGAGGGGCGACAGCTCCACGTAGAGCACTGTATAAGAATCATAGAAGTGATCACGAACTTCACCAAAACATTACCAAGACGAAACAGAATTCAGTTCTAATATTAGTGGCCGGGATGCGAATTATAAATCGAAAGAGTAGTGAGAAATTGTATTTCATGCATGTTGAGTGAGAAGGGGGCCTGAGACGAGGGTATGCCCAATGGCAAATGTCCATTCAAAAAAATGGCATGGATATTGGACCAATTTGCAGTCGAGGAATACCCTTGATCTGTGTTAGTGGACACAGTTTCCAAGTGGGTTGAAGTAAAAATTACTAGAGAAGTAACAGGATTCATGGAAGATATTAAACGTGAAGGATATCCCTGCGAAATCCTGAAAGACCATGGTGTACAATTCAAGTCTGGGAGATGCAGCTAATTCTTCATTCAAGAGAATAGCATTGTGCATACTTTGCCATCTATTTATCAAACTCAAGCCAATGGGGTTACAGAAGGATTCAGTTGCGTTATAACGCACTGCATTAGATGGGCGTGGTGTAATTTGGAAAAAAGCTGTGATGGACAGAATAACAGCTCATAAATTTTCTCCATATCCATATATACGTCATAGGTGATGTGCGTGTCTGTGTATATCTCACCAAGAAGTTATGTGGGTTTAAAAAGGTTTGAAAAACCCCTATCCCCTGAAATGTGTACAGTCAATTTGAGCTAAATCACTTTCCACAACGCATTTGAGCTAATTTGCATACCCACAATGCCTTGCTGTTGTGGCTCAGAACTGGAAAACTTCCAGCGATGGCTACTAGGTGGTGTTGTGGAATGTGTGACTTGGCTCTGTGAGGGAGATAAAGGAAGGTGATTTTGTGAGAGTGAATCCAGAGGAAGTGGTCACTTCCCTAAAAAGAGAAAGCATTTCCTGGAGCAGTTAGAGATGAGGATGACAGGACATGGAACATGAATAGGATAGTTTGATAAGGTAGGCGAAGGGGTGACGTCTGGAATCCTCCCTGAGGAAGCCGGAGAGGATATCAGAAGGCCTGATCATTTCAGAGATGGTTTATGGATAAAACAAAGGTTTGGAATATGGTTGCGTGGGGTGGAATGATGGCAGAGCGAATGTAGAAGGATGAAAGAGTGAAGGGTGAGAGAAGAGAATCGGTTGAGGAGGAAGTAGAGTGAAAAGCAACTGCTGGGGCATTTGTAGAATTAGTACCAGGCGGGGTCTGGCTTTGTCCTCCCTGTCAATATTGATGCTCAGAACTGAGGCGTTGCCATACGGTAATCCCGCTGCTCCGAGCCTGCGCAGTGCTCGAGGCTGCCATTTCCCCTTCCGGTGAATAATGCGAGTGCTCCACTGAGTCCCGCCCCCCACCCCCCCATTTCCCTTTCCCACAGATTTCACTCCCACACACTCCTGCCCCACTTAGCTTCTCCTTTCTTGTCCTGCGCTAGGAACAGTAGTGTTCCCGGCACATCCCAAAGCGAGACACGCCGCCGTGGAAAGGGAGACCTCTGCCTATTACTCGACTTGTTCATTATCTAAATTAAAACTAGCAACGTTCACAAGACAATGAAAACCCAAATGTATATTTTAGGAAAATGTACACATGGCTTTTAGCATGCAAATATGAGGCCGACTTCATTTGCCCATGCCTCGTTAAATGAAGTCTCTGTACTTTAGTCTTGAGAGTTTTGTACATTTGTTAAATGCCTTCGTTGTTCTTTTGATGGCTGTAGTCCCCACTATATGGTAGTTAATGGACCTGTCGATCATTGTTGTAGATGCTCGCTTAATAACTCTCGTTCAATGCATTGCATGAGGAGAATGAAAAAGTAACAAATTCCATTTTATATGGAAACCTTGAACTAACACTATTCCGTTCATGGGCACGCGGTGGCACTGTTCCACCAAATTAAGACGCGCCAGCAGGTTCCCCGAATAAAATAATCAGTCACCAAAGAATAGTTGTAACGTTTTTATGCATGAAATATTTTATGTAACATTTTCTTACATTTTCTGTAAATTGCATTCTAGTTCAGTACAGACATCTGTGGAGCACCGGAAAAGACTGCAGCAATTCCTGGAATACCGGGAGTAGTTTGAAGCAGTGCACATTCTGTTACTTGTGCTGCAGAGGGGGAGAAGGCATCCAGCATCTTTGGATCAGAAGATGAGTAATTGGACGGATTCGCTTTGTTGCTGCTCTTTCCGAAATTTCTATTTTAATGACACACAAATTATGGGACTATTAGCGCAAGCACTGGTGGAAAGCCTCTTTTGTGTCGTTATCGTTGTACTATAAAACACCATTTTATAACTTCTCTGTCGCTGTAGTTTGAAAGCACTGTTCTCTGTCCCACTTCTTGTCTATTTCTTTGTCTCTTGCTGGCTATTTTGGGAGGACTGGAGCAGAGGAGAGTGAATTTGCACACACTGCACTCCACATACCCCATTCCCCTTTTATGAGGCAGGATTTCATTGTTTGTTGTTTCAGACCCTTTTCTGAAATGAATTGTGTGAGACGTACTTGTGAATGACTTACAAAAGATGTTCAAATAAATAAGTTGTTTTGATTTGGGCTGGTTTCTTTAAGCCTGCAGCTTTCTGCACATGCCTGTAGTTTGTTGTGGACTGCTGGCGGCTTCCTCTGTTCAGCACCATTGGGTTTCCGGAGATGAACCATCTTGGCACCTCAACAGTATTCTATCTGGAGAGGATGCACCAAATGCAGCGTGTATGCGTTGTGTAACTTGTTGGTCTTTTCACTACACTTGCTTGTTTGGGAAGTGACCTTTTGTAGGGAGCATCCTTGCTGGCAAAGCAGGTATCTTCCTGAAATGGTGCTGTAACCATACATCATGTTCATTTTATATGTAGAGGTTTCTTTAGGTGCAGCACTTTGATGTTGCGATGTTCATAAGTGTAAATGTAACATTCTGCAACGGCAGGACGTCTATTCCCCCCAATACCTTAGTATTAAAATTGAAATAAATAAAAAAAATCTCTGAAAAGATAGAATAATCAACAATAGTTACAAAGTGATCACAGGTGAGGCACAGCGCTTGGAACATGTGCCACAACACTGAGCAACGTGAGGCCTAGGTACACGAGCCCCCACTCGGCACCCAGCTCTGCTCCCCCTGCACATGCACTAATGCTCCTTATCCCTCTGTTTTTATGGGCAGGTACATGGTGCCTGCTCCACCCTCACCCATTCTTAGCAGTCCGCTGACGCCACAGAAGACTGGTTAGAAGATTTGCACAAAAAATCCTTCTTCAGGTACCATATCCACATGGAGTTTCCATGCGCCATACAAGCTTTTACTAGAAGTCGATCCGTCACTGTATGAGCTTCAAGATATACAGGGCAGTTCACACTTGAATTGCTTTTTGGAACTCCTCCTTGAGCTGTTGGAGCTTGCTTGTAGCAGTACTGGAAGACTATTCTTCATATGCATCCATGTGCTCTGATGGAGCCACCAGGAATGTCCAGGAACCAGAACACTACTACCAATGGGCTGCATGGTCAAAGCTTTTTGGACATAGGTTCCTATATTTGTTTGGAAGCCTCCATTACTCTCAGGACTGCAAAGGTTGTCTCTTAGATACTAGATGGGTATTTTAGGTTTATAACGCAAATGATTCCCTCAAAGTTTATACCAAATCCCTACAAATCCAGATTTAAAAAATCAACTACAATGGAGAAGAAAGTAATACTGCAACACTGGAAGGCCACTGATGTGCCAAATATGGAACTGCTCCCTAGAGGTCTGATGTTTTTGGGTTTTTTAGACCATACTACATACAGCCAACAAAAGAATTTCTTCAAAGAAGTCTGGGCCCCATTTCTGGACTACTACTGCCACTCACTTCATTACTCATTGAGATTATTGGTTTAGCAGCATCGCATGCATTCACTTGCATCTCATTGTGTGCCTCTGCCTACCCATTGATTCTTTCCCTAATGTCACCCACCACTGGCTACACTTATTCATTTACATTTTGATGTTGCATGTTAAATATTGTCCTTTGACTTGTTGTCCTGTGGGTGCAAAAATTCAAAATACCAATACAACTTTTTTTTTTAAAAGCCTTCTGTCCTCTAAAGCTTGGATGCTCCCGCATTTCAGTTGAGTTTACAAAGGTTTTTGTTATGCTACCGTGTCTTTGGGTTTGAGTGCACCTACATAGACCACAAAGGCATTCAGGTTCCTGTTAATCTGACCCTTGTGAACGTACTTTTGAAATGGGGGCTCTCCAAAAGTTTGTCTCTGTAACTACAATGTAGGGCAGACCGGGCTGCCATCTATTCAGATTTACATCTTTTTCTTAATCCATTTCAAACCAGCTGCGGTCAGTTCTGGGACCGTCTGAGGATCTTTGATTTGTGACCGTATAGCCCTTTTACAATCTCTTACCTTCATATGTAAGACACACTGGATGTCTCACAAGCCAGCAAATGGACCTTTGAAACATTTATATTCTAATTGCCTCAAACGCTATCTACCTTCAAACACTATGAGAAGAGCTATTTCACCTGCCCTCAGTGTACATTTCCCCTCCGTGGTGGTAAACAATCCCAGACGGCTATATTTTTCAACTCCACTTCTAAAGAGCTTAGATTTAAAGATTCAAAAGGCTTCTAAAGATCATGGGCTTCTTGGCGGCTCTTCCATTGGATGCGATATCCTTAGTGTGTATATACACACACAGAGCCACAGGTGTCGTTTTACATCTGTTCCTTTTTTAGTGGTCCAAAGCGCACTCAAATTTGTATGTTCACTGCCTCATGTCTCCACAAGTTGGGCTTAAGGCCCTGTAAGTAATGTATGTGGTAGGCGTGTGCTAGTCTGCTTCACAGGAGTGTTTGGTCCCTTGGTAAGGACGGTATCCGTATAAAAGAACGTAAATGAACGAATGGTAGAATTTATCACATTTCGGTTGTACCAAGTGGCCATTATAGCGAACAAGGGAAGTAGGGGTGTCCCCTGCATCCTTGTTCGCTATAATTTCATCGGGGGTGCCACGACTTGCAAAACAAGGTTTTGCAAAAAAAAAGGACCCTGCGGCACCGGTTCCCATGCAGGTAAGTGAAGGGAGCCGGTGTTGCAGAGTGATGGACTCGGTGGCACAAGGCGAAGTGTGCTGATAAAAGAGAAGTAAGGGGGTTGGGGTTAACAGATGTCCCGGGGGGAGAATCGAACATCAAACTATTTTCTTTTTTTCTTTTTTTTCTTCTCCCTCTGACATTTCGGATTCAATGAAATCGTGGACAATGGGTAAGGACTACGACGCAAAGAAAAGTGCATCGTGCCAATTCATGCATCCTAATGCAGTGTGGCAGTGAGTGGCTTTACTCTATTTGGGCCTCAACATAGACTCTGGAGATATCTTGTGGAAAAGGCACTGCAAAAAGTTTAAAATTCATGTACTAGCCTTCTGAGGAGACCTCTGCTCCAGATCGCTCTTCTAAGATGAGAAAAGGGAGGGAGAGGGGGAAAGATCAGCACTACCAGCATTCACAAAGTAAGTTATCTTCTCATTTGGATTCTTCCTCTTCTGGCTACCGTGCTACTGGTATTAGGTGTTGAAGGTGCAATATGGAGGTGGCCACCACAATACATTAAAGTCGGTGGTAAACCTTTGTTTCCTTCTATGCAAACGATGTTCCGACAGGATAGGGAGGTTTCGTTGCATGAGAATTTGTCGAATTTGAATTTGTCGAATCTTTTAAAACTAATTTGGCCGCAAATATATGTGGGGGGGTGGGTAAAGTTAATAATTAAGGTGTGGTGAGGTAGTGTGGGAGGCGGTGGGGATTTCCCCCCCTTTCCCCGCCTCCCCCACAATCAGTTGTGGCCAAATTTAATAAAATAAAAAAATGTAGACTAAATCTGATTCAAGGATTTCTCCTCTATGAAATCGTATAGAACCGTTCCATCAGCTCACCTCCTGCCTAGCGCATGCAAGTCCACATCTCGTCATCTGTTCGTCCTAGATTTCGGTGCCGAGTATCCATTGAAGATTCGTACAGCACTGTTCCTTATTGCCACTTCCTTGGTGGCAGCAATTTTGATCTATTCCGACACCCTTCTGGAGCTCCCGACTGACCAATGCGCTCTCATGGTGTGCCTTAAGACCGTTTTTGGAGATGAGGCATCGGATCAAATTCCGTTCTGCCTTCAGCCGTCTAGCAGCTTGCAGAATTAATGTTGATGAGCTATTTGAGCCTGGCCACTGGAACCTGCAGATGGTCCGGGAGATGCCAGTGGGTTTGACCTTTCTCCAGATTTGGAGATCGGGACAACAGAAATGTCAGCCTTAGCCCTGGACTTTGGGGCATTCAGGAACCAGGTTGCCACGGCAGAAAACATGCTTGGTTTGCCATTGCCCTCTGTGGAGAACATTATTTTGATGTATCTGATGTTGTTCCCCCATTACACATTCTACCACTAGTAAGACCCCAACAACCTATGCAATTTGATGGCAGTAGTACTGTATGCTTAACCTAGGAATGTTCCTACTAGCACTGCGTATTATGAATATTGACTAGGACTGTAGTTTTGTCAGTATCACTGCTCTCCTCCCTCCCTTCATCCTAGCATGACTAGTGAACCACCCCAATCGGAAGACATCCCCCCCACCCACTTCTTGCCATCTTTTTCTGTAATCCACCTCACCCCTCTGCCACACCCCCCTACACCACCACGTTCCTCCTTAACCAATCAGCCAACAGACTAGCCGGTCAAGTGGCACAGCGAGTAGAGCGCTCGCTTTGACATCAGTGCAGAGCCTGCGAACGCAGGTTCGAATCCCGGCAGCGCCAAACTCAGCGTTTCATCCTTCAGAGGTCGATAAATGAGCACCACACACCGTGGGTAATAATAAGCAGCGCTCAGATACTTAAGGGTTCGTAGCGCTATATAAATGCCAAATTATTATTATTATTACTACATAGGCTCAGGAGCCGCACCAAACGGCTCCACCATGGCAAGCGCCCCCGATCGACTGGCACTAGAAATACACTTAGGTCAGTGCTCCTGCCATGCCTTACAAGCCAGCTATCTCAAGCCCAATTTACAACGCTCTCACAATGGGATGCAGTCAACCCCTTTTTCATTCAACCCCACTAAGGGCCCTCTGACTACCCAGCCATCCTCATGCACAACAAAGACATAGCCTGAATTCTGCCCATTTATCAAGGCACTCCAGTGTTCCTTGATAAATGCCAGATCCCCTCCCAGCTCATGCAACTGAAATTTGTGACTTACTCACCAACCTGGACTTGGATGCGTTAGCCGTTACCGAAACTTGGCTTTGTGAAGCCTCGGGACCAGCCATCTCTCTAGCCCTCCCTCCAGGCTATACCATCTTTAGACAAGACAAACTAGCTGCCAGAGGTGGTAGAATAGCCCTCATAGTCAGATACGCTAGCAGTAAGACAAACCACATCACTTCTCGGAGAGACTGTAGACTCCCTCGCGGTCAAACTTACTATCTCCCCCATTGCTATCCATATAGCATACCGCCCACCTGACCCAATAATTGACTCCCATGACAATCTACTACCCCTTCTCGGTGACAATCTAATTAAAAAAACACAGATTCCATGCTCCTAGAGTTTTCTACTTGGGTTTTAATGATCACAAAGACGAACAGGCCAAGGCCCTAACCAAAGCCCTTCAGGACCTTGGCTTCCAGCAAAAAAGTTGTTGACCCTATGCACTCCAAAGGGCGCCTCTTAGACTGGGTAGTAGACCAACTGTGGTCCGGATATCAGTTCCAATACCCTGTTCCCTTGGAAGGACCACCACCTTATCCACTTCTCCATCCCTACCAGGGGTGATATTCCTAAATCATTCATACCGGTCCCACCTGCTTTAGCGAGATGCTTGAAAAACCTTTCCAAAGACAGGATCCATCCTCATATATTTCAGCTCCCAAGCCCTCCTCCTCCAGATCCTGCGGTGCTGGCTGAGCTCTACAACACCACGTTCAAAACGGCAGTAGACGCCATTGCCCCGCTAGAGAGCAAGAAAGCTAAAAATAAGAAATATTCGTAATCCTGGTTCTCCACTGAGCTCCAAGAACTACGTTCCCTCAAGCGCAAAAGATTTAGCAAATGGCAAGGGGTCCCACAGGAAGACCCGCTAACTGCCTACAAAACCCTGGCGGCAAAATACAAGAACGCTATCATTCGAGCAAAATCTTCAGCTTATAACGATAGGATCTCTAATGCCACTTCTTAATCCAAAGAACTTTTTGCCATCTTCAAAGAACTAGCCACACTAGTTAATAACACTCGGGATGTCGTAAAAGATTAATCTTGGTGCACTACAGTCCAAACAACTATCCTTGCTAAAATAGACCTCCTACAAAAGATCATTGCTCACCACAAGGCCCTATCCAAAGACAACATGCCTGTGTCCCCTACTACCAGTACAGAAACCAAAAAGACAACACTTTTCGCGTTCAGGGAAGATACGGAGACAGAAGTACGCATCATCATCCAGCAAATCAAACCATCCAATATAAGGGAGATAGCTGCCCAGCCAACCTGATTAAAGAATGTGCTGATACCCTAGCACCGCTCATGACAGCTTTCATTAATGCCTCTTTCAACTCCAATACTGTCCCTGCATGCCTCAGAGTCGAGGCATGGGTCCATCCACTGTTAAATAAAAAACAACCCTAGACCCGGAGACCCCTAATAACTACAGACCTATAACCACGGTCCCGTTCCTTTTAAAAAATTCTGGACAAAGTCACTCAAATCCAGCAGTTTCTGGAAGCAGGCAGCCTCCTGGACAAGAGGCAATCCGGTTACCGCCCAGGCCATGAGACGGAGTCTGCCTTATTGGATCTCAAGATCCAGCTCAGTGATATAATGGGCAAAGGGAAGCTGGCCCTTCTCTTTCTAGATCTTTCGGCTGCTTTTGATCTTGTTGACCACGATACCCTATGTAAACAACTCAAACATGCTGCCCAATTCTCCCGACGCCACATCTTGGATCGCCTCCTTCCTTAAGGGACGACGTATAAGGGTGTTCTCAGATCATGCCTGCGCAGCCCCCACCATCCACTGTGGTGTCCCTCAAGGATCCTGCACCGCGCCTACACTCTACAATATCTTTACCCTACCTCTCCAACGACCTGGATGACCTCGGCACAGCGTACACTAACCATGCCAACGACACCTAAGTTTTACTACCACTTAGGGGCTCTTATGAAAAAGGATCCAGCTACCATAGCCAACATCTACGCTGCCCTACAGGCTTGGATGGCAGCCAACGGTCTGTCTCAACTGAGCTAAAACTGAGATTCTCCTGGTAGGCTCTAAAGACATTCCAAACAAGCCGGACCTTCGATACAGTACATTTAACATTGATAATACAATGATCACCGTGTCACCAGAAGTTAAAACCTTAAGTGTCTTCATTGACTCCTCTCTGTCCATGACACACCAAGTCGGCGCCATTGTGTCATCTGCAGCGCTCACCCCCAAAATCATCAATCCAGTCAAACCCCATCTGTCAACCAAAAAAACAGCCTCACCATAGCCAGGGCCACCATCTGGGCCAAACTGGACTATTGTAATGCACTCTTCATGGGTACCTCTGCCAAAAACCTCAACGGGCTACATGTCGCTCAAAACCATGCCCTCAGAGCCACGCTGAGCATTCCTAAAAGGGAACATCTTTTACAAGCCAGAAAAGATGGCCACTGGCTGCCAGTCAAAGAGCGCATTCTATTGAAAACCATGGCCATCACACACTAGTGCCTCGCTTGCACTGCCCCCCCTACCTAGCAGAGAAAATATCTGTCACCTCCTCCAGACCCATTCAAGCTCACCTCTTCAACCAGATCTACGTCCCCACATTCAAAAGAACCAAAGCGGGTGGCCCCAGCTTCCAACACTTAGCACCAAAAAATTGGAATGCCTTGCCTACTCCACTCAGAAATGAAGTTTCTTACACCGTCTTCCGGAAAGCCCTCCATACAAAGCTTTTCAACTAGGACTAGCGTACTATTACATCCTCACCAGACCCCCTGGCACTCCAATTGAGCCATTAGGGAGCTTACTTCCTATAACTATAGGTGCAGCGGACTTATGTTCCCCAGCAACCATTAAGCCAACATCCTTTGTATGTTACTGTATTCCCCTGCACTGTATTCCTCTCCACCACATCAGCCACTGTAACCAAGGAACAGCTCGCAAACTCTTAACATGCAATTGTATCTCTCACTGTATGTACCAACCTTGATTGCTAGCTATTGCCATCCTGTATTCCCTCAGCAACAAAGTGAGCATATTGTAACCAACTGTATTAACCGTGACTGTCATCAGTATCATGTACTCCGCCAGCAACTAAGTAAACCTTCTGTAACAGCGCCACAATGCCTAAAGGCTGTTGTGCGCTTTATAAATTTAAATAAATCAAATAAATATGAACTCCAGGACCTGCGTGGAGCCCAAAGCACTCAAAGGAACCCTTTGCTGTTCAGTGAGACTGTTCCTGAATCCGTGATGGTTTTATGGAGCTGACATGGATCTTCGCCATTGGTTCACAAATGCCACCCACACGCTCCAGACTGCGCCATTGAATCATAGGTTTGTCCTCCCACCTGACTCTGAGTTTGGTAGTACAGGTTGCCATAGCAGTAGTGCTTAATTTGCAAATGGGTGCCAGGGCCCAATGCCACATTGGGTGGGGGGGAGCTTGCAGTCCACCACTACTCCCACGCACTGTCGCCTCCCACTGCTGCTCCCGACAGTGTCAGTATAGTTGAGGTTAAAGCTGCACTTCCAATAGCTCTTTGGAAATGATGTGCACACGACCCATGGCATATCTGCGACTATCAGATACCAATTAAAATAACATAACCGATTGGTTCTCGAAATGTGGCACCAAAGTATAAATTCTTATTTAAACACATCCTAATTTCAATGTCCTCTATAGGTGGCAGTTATAGCATTTTGACAGTCTAGCCACACAACAGAGAAAATGTGCTGTATTCATATGGTAAAGTGATGGGCAAATGCCGACCGACATTACTGAACCGATTAACTTGCCTGTTAAACACCTAAGCAAGATCTTCTAACGGTTGGTACTCGGCACAGGTACTTCTCACCTGGCAGTGGCCTCTATTCTGTTGGCCTTGTTGGCTGGTGACTGTCCTGTCCCTGCCAGGTGCCACCACTAATTGTGCTTCTGATGGTGTGGCACCAATTGCATTTATGGGCCAGTGTATGTTTAATACTTAGTTGGTGGCCTGCCACTTGCATGTGTATTGTTGGTCCCCATTCTGGCACCAGAAGAACAAGTGAATATGCTGCCTTTAACTAGGACCCATTTCAAAAAAGGTAGCAGGTGCTCCTCTCCAGAAAGAACCTGGCATGATAACCTGTTCTGAGATGAGTTTGCAGCACATGCTTTTTGCTCACTGTACCTTTCACAGATGGAAAATATCAATTTGCATATCAGTCTTTGTCCCGCCCACATGGGCAGTCCAGCACCAAATTGCTATGGCAATTCCTCTGAACAAGAGTACAAACAGCAACCCCATACACGTGTTTCAGCCTTGTTGGGCCTCATCAGTGAGGTGAAGCTGAGCCTCTCTGAGCACAGTGAGCAGGGAGACCACGTCTGGTTGCCCCAGGTAACTCAGGGTGACCAACCCCAAGTTCCTTGCAAATATTTGAAAAAAGGTAGTAGGCGCTCCTCTCAGAAAGAACATGGCATGATAACCTGTTCTGAGATGAGTTTGCAGCACACGCGGTTCCAAGATGTCTCTTACGGACCCGCACGACGTCTGTCTCTGGTGCCTCGGTGAGAGCCACGCCACCGATGACTGTGACAAATGCCAGTCTTTGACGTCGAAGGCCTTGCAGGAGCAGAAGAAGCAGCTGTCGGTAGGTAGGGTTTCCAAACCCTGTAAGTCGAAATCCGCTGGACTTTCGACCGACGATTTGAGGGGCGACTCTACACGTCGGAATAAGTCCAGGGGGTCTCGTTCTAGGAGCGGTTCCTGCCATTCCTCTGCCTCTTCGAGGCCTTCACGGAAGCGCCGTCACCAGTCGCCTTCCTCGTCAGAGGACTCTGCCAGACGGCGGGTGGCTTGTCCCATGAAACACTCGTCGCCTGCCGAATGGGATGAATTCCGCCGGCAGATGATGGCGATTTTTGAATCGCAGGGCACCGTTCCGTCTGTGCCTTTGAGAGAAGCCGGCAAGGAACGCTCTAGAGCCACTGCTCGCACGCCTTCGGCGCGATCATAGGGAACCGTCGAGGTCCCGATCGGACAAGTATGATCGCCACCGTGCCCATCCCGGTCCTCGAGGCCGATGGAGCCTGTGAGGCCTTCGAAGAAGGCATTGACGCCATCAGCACCACATCCGTCGAGGGACTTGCTCGAGGCTCCGACTCTGAGAAAGTAATCGGCGCCGAG
This sequence comes from Ambystoma mexicanum, assembly GCF_040938575.1. Taxonomy (NCBI): domain Eukaryota; kingdom Metazoa; phylum Chordata; class Amphibia; order Caudata; family Ambystomatidae; genus Ambystoma; species Ambystoma mexicanum. The sequence continues at coordinate 1,306,354,748 of NC_090922.1, forward strand.
ACCGTCGAAGCACACGCTCAGGGCTCCGGCCTTGAAACGCTGTCAAAGTCGTCGGCGCCTCTGTTGATGTTGATGTTGCCACACCCATCGGTGCCATCAACTTCTTTTGAGGAACATTTGCCGGAGGTGCCCCGGAGAGCTGTGGAAGCTCCGAGAAAGGCGCTGAGCAAGTCTGTGCGGCCTATGTTTGACCCATACTCTGTTCCTCCTCCCAGGGTGGACTTGTTCCAACCCTTGGAGTACATTTCTGAGGTAGAGGAAAGGTCTGATGAAGAGGGGGTTGTGCCTCCTGAGGTTCCTGATGACCTGTTGTCGGGTCATAGCCAATTGGAAAACCTTCGTCAATCTCTACATGACGCAAGTGTGTCTTGATACCTCCCCGGAGGTTGTTTGGCAGGCCTGAGCCTGGTACACATGCTGACTCCTCCTACAGGCGCCTCATGTCGAGGGTGACGGAATATCTGGGGTGGTCTGCTCCACCTGTGGATTTTCTGCAGGATGACCCGATGGATATCTTCGACCAAGGTCCAACCACTGACCTGGTGTTGCCATTTCATATGGCCTTACAGAGAAGGGTGGCAGCAACTTGGGCTGCTCCGGAGAGTCTCCTGGCAGCGAATGTCGTTGCCGACCCCTGCTACTTGTCTACGCACCCTACTCTGTAGAGTTTGGTGGTGCAGGCGGCTACGGCCCCAGCAAAGCAGGCTGCGTACCCTACAATCCCTCCTGATAGGGACGACAAACGCTTTGATGGTTGGGCGAAGAAGGTATTTTCTTCTAGGGGTATGGCTTTAAAGGCAGCCAACTCAGTTTGTGCCCTTGCAAGATTCACACACTCTGTGGAATTGTGTCGTTGGCGGCTGAACATATTCCCAAAGGAGAGGAATGGGATGGTTTTCTTGCCCTCCTATCGGATGGCAAGCATGCCATGTGTGAAACTGTTAATTCGGGTTTGGACGTGGCAGACTATGTCAGCCAGTCCATGGCGGTGAGCACGGTGATGCGCAGGTTTGCGTGGTTGCGGAAGTCTGTGTTTGCTCCTGATGTACAGTCCCGGCTTCTCAACATGCCCTTTGATGGTGTCCATCTTTTTGGCAGCAAGGCTGACGAGAGCCTTGAGAGGTTTCAGACCTCCAAAGCTGCAGCAAAGTCCTTGAGCGCTGCAGTGCGTCAACCTCTGCCTTTTCGGCCTAGGGGACAGCAATGGAGGGTAGGTTCCTTTCGATACTACTCTTCCTTTGGTAGATCGAGGGGAGCTGCCAGTCAAAGGGGCCACTGTAGGAGTACCAGAGGTGGAAAGCAAGGTACTTGAGGTGCCACTGCCGATCGGGCAGTTGCCTCCTTGCCCTCAGGCACTGCCGCAGCCACTTCCGCTCAGTCATGAGGCCATGGCCCATGGTTCGCCGGTTGGGGGAAGGCTGGCGCAGCATCTTGTAGAATGGCGTGCCATTACTTCAGATGTGTGGGTTCTGGGGATCATAGCCCACGGCTACTGTCTTCCTTTCCGGCAGAGGCCTCATGACTCCACTGGGGAAGCTCTCTTTGAAGCGTCTGGATTTGTTACTTGCGCAGGAAATCCTATCCCCGCTAGATAAAGGTGCCATAGAACTGGTACCTGTAGCAGGGAGGGACAAGGGATGGTATTCCCCATATTTTTTGATCCCGAAAAAAGATGGAGGATTGAGACCCATCATGGACTTGTCTGGTTTGAACAAGCTCCTCAGGAAGGACAAGTTCAAGATGGTTACTCTTTCTCAAGTCCTCTAGGCCCTTCAATTTCAGGATTGGTTGGTGTCTCTCGAGCTCATGCTTACTTTCATGTGCCGATTCATCCCAAGCACAAGAAGTACCTGAGGTTCGTGGCTGGTGACTTGCATTTTCAGTTTTGGGTCCTGCCGTTCGGATTGGCCTCTACCCGAGGGTCTTCACCAAGCTGGTGGTGGCAGCGCATCTCAGGAAAGGGAGGATTTACGTCTACCCCTACCAGGACGATCGGTTGATCAGGGCGTGCTCTCCCAAGCAAGTCCTGGATCATCTGTATGTCACCTGCCACTCCCCTCACAAACTGGGCTTCTCCCTCAACTTAAAGAAATCTCATGTGACACCTACCCAGCAGCTCCAGTACATCGGGGCAGTTCTAGACACATCCCTCGGGCAGTGTTCACCTCCCCAGGTGAGGGCTCACCACATTCTGCAGATGGTGGACAAGTTTCAACATGCCCAGAGTCTCCCGGCGTTCGAGTTCTTGAGATTGCTCGGCCTCATGGCATCCTGCATTTTACTGGTGGCAGAGGCCAGTCTGTGGATGAGCTCTCTGCAGTGGGCACTCAAGATGCAGTGGTTGCCGTTCTCCGGCAGGATGTCGAGCCCCGTTCAGATTCCGCCCTCGGTTGCCCAGGAGCTTCTGTGGTGGGCCGTCGAAGGAAATCTGTTCAAAGGGGCTCTGTTTTGGCAACCGTGGCCGGGGGTGACGATCGTGACAGATGCATCCCTCACGGGTTGGGGAGCTCATGCCAACGAGCTAACAGCCAGCGGTCGTTGGTCTCCATCGGAGTCCAGACTCCATCAATCTGTTAGAGCTGTGGGCTGTAAGGCTAGCCCTGAAGGCTTTTCTGCCGCATGTGCGGGGGAAGAATGTCCTGATTATGACAGACAATACAGTGGCCATGCACTACCTCAACAAAAAGGGGTGGGATGCAGGGTCACTCCCACTGTGCAGAGAGGCGATGCAGCTCTGGTTCTGGGCAATCCAGCAGGAAATTTTGATCTCGGCAGTTCATCTGGCCGGAGCCGAAAACGCGTCGACGGATGCTCTGAGCAGGCAGAGCACGGTCTCTCACGTGGGAGCTGGCTCAGGAAGTTCTTTTGGAGATCTTTGCCTTTTGGGGAACCCCACACGTGGATCCCTTCACCACCAGTGTCAACCTGGAAGTGCGAGAGATTCTGCTCGTGGGAATTTCCTCCAAGTGGAGCCTTAGGGAACGCGTTTGTGGTGGTGGTCCTTCCCACTGCTGTACACGTTCCCTCCAGGCCCCGTCATTCCGCAGGTGTTGCGGAGGTTCGGTTCCCGGATGATCCTCATTGCTCCAGCATGAGCCAGGAGAGCGTGGTCCCAGGACCTTCTAGACATGTCTATCTGCCCTCCACTTTGTCTTCCCTACTGAGACAATCTACTCTCACGGGAGGGGGGGTCGAGTTCTCCATCCAGAGGTCCAGTCTCTCAGCCTTCATGCTTGGTATCTGAAAGGCTGAGATAGAAGTATTGAGACCTCCATGAAGACGTGATGGAGGTGTTGCTTTCGGCCAGAAGGCCCGCAACAAAATCCCTGTACCGTTGCCGTTGGAAGAAGTTCTGCAACTGGTGCAGTGTACAGAATGTGGATCCTTTCCAATGTTCCATTCCTTGGTTTTGTCTTTTTTTGCTTTCTTTAGCCCACAAGGGCCTGCATGGGGGTACCATTAAAGGTTACCTGGCGGCGCTGTCAATATTGAAACGCTCGTCTGAGGAATGTTCTTACTTTAAAATCCCTTTGATTTCTTAGTTTCTAAAAGGGCTAACTCATGTGTTTCCACCGATGACTTTCCAGGTGCCGGGATGGGATTTGAATTTGATTAAGTGCCTAACGGGAGCTCCATTTGAGCCCTTGCATTCTTGTCCTTTGAGACTATTGTCCTTTAAAACTGTATTTGTAATTGCGGTTACGTCCGCCCGCAGAGTGAGTTGCAGTCACTTTCCGCCAAACCACCCTTCACTGTGTTCCATAAGGACAGGGTTGTCCTTAGGGTACGGCCTTCCTTTCTTCCGAAGGTTGTGTCGGAATTCCATCTGAGCCAGAAGGTAATTCTTCCGGCATTCTATCCTCCTCCACATCCTGGTAAGGAAGAGAAGAGGCTCCATAGGTTTGACCCTAGGAGAGCTTTGAGTTTCCATCTCTCACGGATGTCCCGGGTCAGAGTGGACGGTCAGCTCTTTATTGGTTACGCTGGAAGGCGTTTAGGTCAGGCTGTTTCCAAGCAGACCTCGTCTAGATGGATCATTTTGACGATCTCTGAGTGTTATCATTTGGCGGGAAAGGACCCTGCAGTAGGCTTACGGGCTCATTTTACTAGGGGTATGGCTGCCTCCACTGCACTACAGAGGGGTGTTCCGATTCGCAATATTTGCAAAGCAGCCACATGGTCCTCTGTCCATACTTTTGTGAAACATTATTCCCTGTACTCTATCCATGGGCAAGATTTGGCCTTTGGCAAGGCAGTGCTCCATTCTGCAATTTGATTGGGCATTCTAAAAAATTCTAAATTCTTTTCCCACCTCCTTACGTTGGTACTGCTATGGGAGTCTGTCAAAGATGTGGAATACATCGGAGGACACAATCCCCTCGAAGTACACGTTACTTTCTTACCTGGTAACGTTCTTTTGATGGGATGTTTCTCCGATGTATTCCACATCGTACCCTCCCTACCTGCCCCTCTACAGAATTTCTTATGCGATTGCAGCTTCTGTTTCCGTGAGGCTTTCTGTAGTAATACTGGCAGAAGATTGGTGCCACACATTCTGGGGGGAAAAAACTACAACTAGGGCTACGTGTGTGCTACATATAACATCCGGTGACGTCTACCGTCTGAGGTGGTCCTCGAGGGAGCGTATCAACGTCATCGACGCAGGACGCCTACGCCCAAAATGTTTTCCGAAGCAGCACAGCTGTGGTAATCACTGTCAAAGATGTGGAATACATCGGAGGAACATCCCATCGAAAGAACGTTACCAGGTAAGAAAGTAACTTGTTCTTTGGCTTGTCTCCTTTGATATACTATATGTGCATTTTCATATCCCTATTCACTGAAAGTACATTAGTTATGTGCTGGGAGGCATCAATTCTAATTTGGTGGTACTCCCTTTTGGCACCACATATGTTCAGGAAGGTCATGGCTGTGGTGATGGCCCTTCTTTACAGCGAGATGTTGCATGCCTTTTCCCTTAACAACTTACTCTTGGGGACAATGACTTAAGGATGATGCATGCTGCGCTCTTCTATATTTACTGTGGTTCTCCATCAGTGTGAAGAAGTTCTTTAGGACCCCCTCTGTACGGTTCTCGTTTCTTGAGGCAGTACTGGATTCAGATTTGGGCATTGCATTTCCACTCTCTGAAAAGGTGACAAGCATCCAGGCTGCAGTAGCTATTTTGAAAGCAAACGTGTCCATCTCAGATTGGGTGTTCTTGATGCACTTGGGTCTCGTGGTGCATTTCATTTTCTTGGTTCCAGAGGCAACCTTCAGATGCAGGCACTCCAGTCCATGTGGGAGTGAGGGACTGGTCTGTAGCCTCCCCACTGATCATTTTGGTCCTTTATTGATTGATCTTCCCAGCTAACCTATTTCACAGGTCCTATTTGGTCAGCCTTGGCCCTCTGGTGTCTAATGCATCATTAATTGCTCACCTTAAAGATCTTTCTTTGAGTTGTTCTGTGGGCAGGCCAGGAGAAAAGACCTTCATATTAACTTACTGGAGGAGCAAGATTTTTGTGTGGTGACCATTCATACTCTTGATCAGTGTTGGATCGTCCTGGTTCACATGGACAATATTACCGCCATCTACTGTATTGAATAATTTGGCAGACTGAGGTTTCTCGACCTATATAGCGAGACCATGCTGATATGGTTTTGGGTGACTGACAACCAGGTAATATCAGCAACTCGCCTAATATGTAGTTCAACACTTGAGCAGATATGGTGTCATTTGTGGGAGCTATATGGCGATGGCTCGGATTTCAAATGTGGTTTCCCTACATCTCTTTGTGTGCTTACAATGAGAGCAGGGAGTGCAACATCTTCTGCCATTGAGAGCTCTCTCCGGGGGGTGCTATGCAGATGCACTGGGAGTATGCATTCCCCATTTCCACTGACAAGATTTGAAGTAGTGTGGGGCAACAATGATCTTTATAGCTCCAGATTGGCCACAGAAGGCCTATTAACTGGTCCCGCTTGAAATGATTTGTGCCTTCCTTGGAGAATCCCATGAAAGGATGCCAGGGTTATCAGTAACAACAATGAGGCCTGACCTCACCAAAGAGCTGTGCATTGGGGCTTAACTGGTCAAAACCCTTTTCTCTATATGACCATGCTCCAGTGACTTGCATAGACTGAGTAGATGGATATGCCTTATGGAGGGATCACACTTAAAATCCTCAGATATGACAATTTTAACATCTCAACACATCATTTGCCAGTGGAAATGCCTTCCTTCAGTTGCCTGGCAATAGAACCAAGTAGTACACTGAGAACCGTGCACCTGTGTGCGCAGTGTGGTGAAGCCATGTATATCCAAGCATGAAGAACTCTGAATGACCCGGATACACCTGCTTATCAATGTAGTTTCTGTCATGGATGTATGTGCAATGTCTCATGGAGGTTTAGAGCAATACTATTGGAGATGTCACTATGTCACTTTTGCAATATTTCCTGAGATCCAAATGTCGCTTTAGAACACAGGATTATAGAAGTCAAAGGATAGGAAATTCCAGGATTGTGTTATGTATGCAGAGTTTCTAACTGAAGCATAGAGATATTGCCAATATACAATAATAGTTGATCAATTCAGTCACTGATCTTAGGTTGCCTTACAAGATAGTGTGTGGAGGTGAAGACATTTGGCCAAAGTGTAACTCTCCTTATGTATTGCACCAAATAAAAAAATGGGTATGTCCTTGAATATTATTGTAGATTTTTTTTTGTATTGACATTAGTGACATTAGTGTAGGTTATGTTTAACAGAAGTCTGGGATCTGCAGAGGTTAGGTATCTGCACGTTTTTTCTCAAGCTAAACTGGGGGTCCTCTTCCCATGCCATCACACATCTGGCATCTATGAACACTCCTCAGAGACCAGAGAAAATCGGGTGCCAAGGTGTTTTCTCAGCAGTCTTTATTATCTGTGGTTACAAGAGACACTCTGGAAAGAACTCAAGCATTTTGCATTCAACCTGCTAATATAGGCTATTTGGATGATGCAACAGCCTTATGAGTATACTTCTGATAGGTCCTCTTAGAGAAAAAAACATCACTTAAAAATTATTGGATGGCTTATCTGGTGCACACCAAGCCCACATTAGCATAGCTGGCATCCACACTTTTCTCTGATGCACAAAACTGATTAGCTTATTTTAGACTTGGCTGGACACATTTATGACGGTCCTCAACTTCTACCAAAAGCCCCTTCATCACATCAATGTCTACTCTTGATCTGATTTTCGAGGTCCTTAGTGCCTTATACTGTAGAGAAATAGATCAACTCTATTATATGGTGCCAAATAATACAGATGGTCACTCAAATGGTCTTTCAAATGATCTACACGAAGCACATTGTGCCCTTCTCCTTAACAACATAGATGAATGTATCCAAGTTTCCCTTGCTTTTATCTGGCTTCATCATTAATCTTGTCTTCTTTTCCTGCCAAGTTCCACTTAACAATCCCATTTATCTCACTGCGAGATGCTGCCAAAGACTATCTCTAATGTATCTGCATCTGTTACTTGTCTGAAAACTTTTGCCATGAGTCTTGGCTTTTTCACACCTGTATTAGAACTTGACACCATTTTATCCATTTTGAAATATATCTTTCTCTGACACTATTCATTCTTCAGAGAGCAATTTCCTCATTTAAGCATCTCTCACTTTGTATCCCTTATTCATGATATATCTTTGTACACTTATGGTATGTGTGATATTTAAAGCCCCTTCACTTCCTGAGTCATTCTACCCAAATATGCGCAGTGCCATGTGCACTTTGTACCTTTAAATAAAGGCACTGTAATCCTGATTTCTGCAATAATTGAACCATTTGATCGATCTTTCATGTTATCTATACTTGGTTGAGGGAGGGCGGGAGGGGGTTGGCACACCCTATACAAAACATTTTAGCAACATAAATGCAATGATGTCCTTGTGCGAGATATATCCAGTTAAAATGTTTTTACCAAACTATTATGAGCCCTTATCTAGAGAATTAAAATATTAGGGGAGCAACATAGTCCTAACTCAGTTCCACCCTCAGGCAGCGACATCAGATGCTCCATCTCCACTATGAAAGAACGAACTAACCCCCTCCCGACCCCTGCCCATTAGTCAATTTTGGTCATGTAGCAGTACGGAAATGCCCTTGAATATCGACGATCCTGTCAAAAAGGTCACACACCTTAATGTTTCTGTTGGTTGCTAAAGTGGTTTTTCCAGACATGTTAGCTCAAAGTGCTTCTACACTGAAGTAGATAAATAGAACACAATCCCATTTATGATCATTAGTACTTTTTTTTTTTTCCAACTATTGGGCTCCTGCTTAATTTACCCCCGGTCAGTGATTAAGTGAACACCCCTGGCAATACAAGCAAAAAACAGTACTCTTGTTTTCCACATTGTGCACGTGTACAATTCTTGCCACAGACCATCTAGGTCATTTTACTTTATCCACACCTTATCCAGCTTTCCCTCTCGAATGCTGTCCATTACCATTCAACTTTGACCTGACATACGTGATCGTTCTCTGCATAGCAAAGAAGGTTGAGCACACGGAAGCAAGGTATAATAGAAAGGATCCACAGATCAGAATGGTTGTCACCATTAGTGGTGGTGAGGAAGCCATCTGGGAAATGATGTGTCCATTTTAGAGCATTAAACAAGTGTGTCATCCTGGACCAGCATCCCATGCCACATATTCATGAACTGTTGTCGACTTTTGGACCAACGAAGGTGTTCTCCACTCTGGCTCTTACAACTGCATACCATCCGGTCTGTTTACATGAAACGTCAAAACACCTCACAGCGTTTATTACACCAGAAGGCCGATACCAATACACGAGGCTGCTGTTTGGCCTTGTGGCAGCATTGGTGGTCTTTCAGAATATAATGTGCAAGGTTTTCAATGGAGGTGGGGGCATATTCTTTCATTATGATGTTCTGATGTACAGCAATGATGAAATGAAACATAGCAAAATAATTCATTAGAGAAACTAGGAAGAGCTGGTTTGTCCTTAGGCAAAGATGTTTGAAACTTGAATAGGCAAAACATTGAGTACTTTGGACATACAAAAAAAATGGACACATTGAAAGGGTATCGGGTAATATTATCCCCATATATATGGTTGCCGTAAATAACATCGCCAGGAAAACCTTGTGGCGATATTAAATGGGTGACCATATACGGGGACAGGGGCAAAAAAAAAAAGTACGTTTGGGAGTTGCAGGGGTGTCCCCCGCATGTTCTATGCAATAATGTTGCCACAAAAAACGGCAATTTTTCGGCGCTATTTTTGCATGGCGGGATTTTTGTGGCGACATTATTACATGGAACCATTGAAAGGACTCTATTCTCAAAACGGTTCTGAGTCACAGGTAGGGATAAACAGACTTCTTGCTATGTGAGCATACACTTCTATCTACAAAAAGAGTCCGGCATTCCACAGGTGTCACTCAACACTCTTCCCACATCAAAAGTGGAAACACAATATCACAAAATGTTATTAAGATTCAATACATTTCATCATAAAAATGATCATAGTACATAAAACATATACATTGTTAAAACCACACAAGTAGAATACACCGTAAGTGAGTACTGTTGCAATAACTTCATTAGGATCATACACTGTGTGTACATATCACACTCTGATTCCTATGCCACACCACTCATGGCCTATTCCCTATAGGTGCAATACCAACAACCTGACTTGTACAAGTTTCTGTCCTTGATATACAATAATGTAGGACATTCTTCAGGGGAAATTGTCTTCTGCTGTGAACGCCTACAAGGTCCAGAATTACCTGGACAGGCCATTTCGTGACTCGCGGCATGCCATTGGTCACGCTCGCGGCATCGTGACGATGTCACGTCGTCGTGGTAGGGACGGTTTTTACCCGCAAATTTTTTACGCGAGTGTGTGGATCCGGCTACTGACCATACTGCAGTGATCTCGTGGATGGCAGGAAATGGAAAGACCCAAAAGTGAGTGAGGGAATGCCCCACGTGGTTTCCTTGGATAGGGGGTGGGGGGGTTTCCTCATTTTTAAACCATGCAGAGATTAAATGCAATTGCATGGGATTTGTGTCTTTCAGACTGTGACCCATATAAGGATAGTGGAGTTGTTGCTAACCTGCATATAAGAGAAGTTCCCTAGGGAACATTTGATATGGGACAGAGAGATGTTACAGCCATACTACATCATAATCCTGCATTAAGTTAGGTAAGACTTACTACTGGTTTCTAACCTACTTTTTGGTAATAAATAGGAATGGGAATTTTTGGAAATTTTCCATGATATATTTCGTGCTATTTTGTGCCACTTTTCACACACTGTAGAGAAGAGAGGAATAGGAAACGCAAGAATTCCTGAAGAGATTGGGAATCTGCAGCAAATAACAGGCCCACGATTCATTAGTGGGAAAAAGGTATGTAATTATAAACCTACTATTTTTTCTGCCCTTTTAGGGATAAGGGCCAATTTTATGTAAATGAAGATTGATACTGGGTTATCAGATACTAATAGGGTGTTTATTTCTTTGTTTAATAGGGTCATGCCAAACCATTGAAAGGACACCACCAACGGCGAGCAAAGAAGAGTTGAAGACCTTCCTTGGAATAATAATCTAAATCTTTGCTGAATTTCGTAGGCAAAGACGGTGGCCCTGAGGAAAACCTTAAGGAACGGTGTAAGATTCAGTTGGACCAGTGAATGTAACGAAGAATGCCGAGGACTGAAGTGAGCCTTCAACGCTGCCATTCTAATTACCTGCAAGCAGGGTGGAAGGACAATAATTCCAACAGATTGTCATGATGCCTACCCCCGGGGACCCAGACGAGGTCCAGCAACCCCGGAAGCAGGCATCAAGTTATTTTGAGCAAGCCCAGAAACCCCTGCTAGGGGCTGTTTGGGTGCGGTCCTGGCACCTATGTCGCCAGGCTCATATGGAGAGTCAGTCCTGGCTCCATAGGCACCAGGCTCATAGAGTAGAACTTACCTGATGCAGACCATGCTGCATGCTTACCTGATGCAGACCATGCTGCGAGAGCTCCAAGCCAAATGAGGCTTGGAAGGGACTATTTTACCTAGGGACTATTTTTTTACTCGGGTGGGGCTGGGAAGGAATACTTACCTGGGACTATTTTGAAGGCTATTTAAACCACGCCCGAAGAGCAGCACACGCTTCGCGTTATTCTGCATCCAGCAGCGTAACGCTCACTGTGCCTGCAAGTCTGCATCCAGTCTTTTGCCACGCCCGCCTCGAGTTTGGAGCTCCTAGAAAAAGGGAGAAAGCAAGAGAAAAGGTTAGAACAAGAGCAATACCTTTTGATCCTTACCTGAATTCCCGATCCATCGCGCCTTCGAGCTGGAAGAAAGAAGTTATTTTATGCGCGTCGCCACGCCTGCTGCAGCGCCGCGCTGAACTCGCCGGCCTTCACAGCATCTTCACATTCCACTGCATCCTCCTGCATGTTCCCGCCGCATTCCGGCACCTAAGGAGTAGACAAGATCAGCAAGGTGAGCCAAGGGAATACACAGAGGAATATTAGTTACCCCCCATAGACTTACCTGATTTTACCACTGGGGGTCCTATTCCTCTTCACGGGTCGGCGCAGCTTCCACTGCATCTTTGCCGAACCCCTTCCCCTAAGGGGAAACAAAAGGACAGCAAGGTGAAACAAAGGGACTATCAAGGGGAACCCTCCTCACCACAATAGACTTACCTGATTTTACTGCCGGAGGTATTATTCCCCGAGACTTCATACTTTCTCTCAGCGCCGGAAGAAGGGAGAAAGCAACAGGTTACATATTGACATTATTTATCGAACTGTTGGAAATACAAATCCTTACCAGAATATTACCAATTGCCACGAGGAACTCTTCACTAGGGTCAATCTGCAATGAATCGGACAAGCGTGAAAGTCAGGCATTTGAACTCTTACGAACTACATACTTTTCGGAGTCCATATTGTTCTGGAACTCACCAATTCCTTTGAGCCAGTGAAGCAACTGGTTATCAATGCGCCCCTGCGCTCAATGCAGGATGGTGAGCTCATCTTTTCAAACCATCAGGTGAGACTATAGAGGGGACATCAAAGGTGATCTGTGGGGAGAACAGCGGGGGTGGGGGGGGGGGATTTACACTCAACTCCACGGGTGGTTAATTCCCTTTCTCCATTTGCAGAAGAATATTCCTACGGGCCAAGCAAACGAAGCTAGGTGGGCCAGTCCAGTCCGTCATCTCGGCCCTACGCGTCACATTGGTGGAGACCGCAGCTGTCCAGTTCAGATCGACGCCTCTGTGGGAGCCAGGTGAGCGTAACACAGATATAAGAAATGTGGGACTGGGTGCAGCCCTCCTACAGAAAGAGCGGGAGGAAGAATACACCATCGCATTAGCGTCAGACTATTGAAGGGTGCTGAAAAAGATTATCCAATGCTAGAGAAGGAAATACTGGCCATAAGATGGGTTGTGTCAAAATTCAGTTAGTTTGAATGGGGTGTACCATTTGAAATCCATACTGACCATAGACTATTAAGAGATCACAATCCACAAATGATTGGACAAAGTGTCTCATCGAATACGGAAGTGGGTAGTAGAGCTCCAGGAACTTGCCATGGAGGTGATCTATGTGCCTGGAGCCAAGAATCGCACAACAGACTGCCTTTCTAGATTGACTAACAAGGTAGAGAAAGGAAGTGAAGAAGTCGCAACGTCATGTCAGTGGTGGATTAGTTCATCCCGGAGGAGGAATGGATGGAAGCAATGGATAAGGATATAAAGTTGAAGAGAGTAATGGACAGTATTAAGAGGGCAAGCTGAATAAGATGTAGATAAAGCAAAATGGCCACGATGGTCTCTGGCATGTGAGAGGAAGAATTGTACATGGAGGGTCATCTGCTTAAAAGGCGCGAGAGTGATCCCTCCGATGGATTTGAAGGAAAGAATAGTAAACTTGTATCATGAAGGACATCAGGACATTGTGAAAACCAAACTATAGTTGAGATGTGACTATTGGTGGCATGACACGACATGTAGGTGGAGCGAGGTGTCGGGGAATGTATCCTTTGTTAAGTGGGAGAAAAGGGGTATGCGAGTCACAAATGCCCTATAGCACTGATGGAAATCCCTAGCGTGCCATGGGAGAAGGTAAGCCTGGATATAATGGATCCAATACAGTATGATGGTTAGCCCCCATATTGTGTGGTCATAATTGACTTGCTTGCAAGGTGGGTAGACGTATGGGTGACCACACACTAGCATGGGAAATACCATGAAGTTCCTTGCTGAGACATTCCGTAGGGAAGGAAATCCCATTATGGTGTTGTCTGACAACTGAGCAGAATTCAGATTAAGAGAAATGGAGGAGTACTTAATTCCATAGAACAGCACATGAGTGTAATATATCCACCACAGACCAACAGGGTGGCAGAATGATTTACCAGTATAGAAGGAGACTATAAACGGGCGTTGGCCAACAAATTATTTGAAATTAGCAATTCAAGATACTGTTGTGGCACATAGGCTCACACCGCAGTCGATGACAGGGTGACCATTCCAGCTTGGTGGAGGTAGAGGACCCAACACCAAACTGTCACACGCATGGTTGGGCAAGGATAAATCCTTTGTGGTAGGCAATGAAAAGGTGGGTAGAAGGATAAATAAAACACAACTAATAAAGCACATGGCAGAATGGCGCTACATGAGCCAATATATCCCCATGTTGGATGTGGATATAACTGCTGAATGCAATAAAGAGCACCTTAAGGTGGTTGCAGCCAATACAAGCTACAAGAGTGTTTTTCAGTGCAGTAGAACCAGCTGATGGAAGAGTGCAACATAGAAAGGGTAATATGCGTAAGGATGCAAGGGGTTATGAAAACTAACAAAAGGCAGGTTCTTTAACAAAATAATCACAATGCGGAGGAGCAGATGACCAGGCTTCAAGAGGGCAGGAGCTGGAGAACATTGCATGTAGATTAGGACACACCATTCCAGGAAGATACAAGAGATGCAAGAGAAAGCCAGTATGCATCACTACGTGAAGTGAGGCATTGCTTGTGGAAAATAAGGGGCTGAGTGGTATCCATGGTTCCCAGCAGTTGGAATGTGGACACTTCATATAGAAGTGGAGGCGCTGTCAACAGTTGGATAACTGGAAGGAGAGCTGAGGAAGAGCCGGCTAACCAGCAGAGCTCCTTAGAGTAGAACTTAATAAATATAATTAACTTACTGTTGGTGTCCGACTGCCTCATTGCAGCGTGCTTCTCAACCCGTTACTGGCTTTGTAAAAATCTATCCATTTACCAACCTGTTCTCTGCTGATATCTGTTCATTGGTTTGAAGGCTTCTGTATTCTTCATCAGTCAAGTGCAGTAAGACAAAAAGAAACTTTAATCTCATATCTCTGAATGTGTGAGTATGTTTGTTGGGACTTCGTCTACCTAAGCAATGCACTCTCCAAATGCGTGGTATATTTTTATTGTAATTATAAAGAACATATAAAATTGAACAAGCTTTTGAAGGTCACGCTTCTTTAGGTTTTCGTAGCTTAGTCACACAAACCTATTTGCCGCCTACACTTTTTGCTCATGCCTTAGTACCCCATGATGCTTTTCTTTTTCTGTTTACATTCCAGAACAGAATATAAATCCATCGTTCAGCAGGAGGGTCCCGTCCTGAATGCCGGGCGATGATGTGCCAGGTATTCCAAACTCCAGGGGATGCCTATTCCTAATTCCAGGATAAGCCTACGTCGCTAATTACTGGGGTTCATCCCAACTTTTACGAAACAGAAAGGGAGCTCAGATGATTTCAAATCTAGATAAATTTCGGTAATGATCATATATAGAAATGTGACTATTGGTTGCAAAACCATATAGTGCAGATATATGGCGTGGCAGGTCTATGTGCCTACATAATGGGATAAGTATCAGCTTTGTCAAACAAATCCCATTTAAAAGGTTTGTTTTTAAATTTTTCTAAAAATGAAACTACAAATCCCATAGGATCCACACATAGTATGGGCTACTGCGTAATTTAGAGAAGTGTCAAAAACAAAGACATGTACAGTCTTAAATAAAAACATGCCTGCACTCGTCAACAATACTTCAACAGGAGAGAACCCTTGACATGTTTCATTCCCCTCATAAGTACCAGTCCTTCTCCAGGGGGCAGGTTGGTTGGGTGTATATCTGAAAATATAGTGAAAACATGTTTTTTTGAATCTGAAGGGAAGGCAAGGAAAAGTATTGCATAGCACTAAAGTTTCAATGAGCAGAAACTTTGTTGCCTCAAAGATGAGATGACCAGCAGAGAGGCATTTAAATTGTGGTATCTCTCGCATCACCAGAACAAGACCAAGGATGATCATATACTCTCACCTACTGTGGCATAGAAAGGAAGCAGAACAGTAAAATCTAGAAGTAGAGGATGTGCCAGGGGCGGGTACTTCCTTATTAAAGCCACTGTTTACTAAAACAGTGTAAGGGTCTGTCCATTTCTGTAAATTTGTTTCTACTGGCTCCCATCTATAGTAAAATGAATAGTAATCCCGTTCTTGCACCTCATTTTCATTTACTGTTCAGATCATCATGGTATATTATCTGCCACTGTTCTTTAGCCCTCAGCCAAGGCAGTGATTCATTATCTACCCCTCCCAACTGTGCAGATTCTTTCACACTTTTTTGAAGAATGAATTACAGAAATGCTTAGTTTACGTTTCCATTGCCTTGTTCCAGGTGCAAGAGGCCCATCTGTTAAGTGGCACGATTGGAAATGTTTTTTAAGGCATGCACATGTCCCTCATTTTAATGTTGGCCAGAACAATCTGAGGGCAGAGGGGTTTCAAACTCCTACCAGGTCCTATAGTTAACTGAATTAAGTGGACATGTTTTGATAAGTATATAAAAGTTTAATGCATGAAACTTGCCCAATATTGTTTTATTCAAAAGGGATCGTTTTAGTACTAGAGAGCAGAAAAAGGCTAACTGTATGTAGAAGAATGGGAAGGCTAAAAGGCATTTGGGGGTTAACTTTAACTTTGATACAAGCCTTGGTGAGCACATGAGCAGGCAGCAGCAAGATCCAGGAAGACATTTTGACGAAGGAGGGGCCGTCACTTGCAGCGCTAGAAGACATAGGGAAAGCAGTAGAATACACTTTTAACAGGATGTAGGAGATGGAAAGGCAAGCAGCTGAGGTGCTTGTTTATGTAGTGCGGGGGATGCTCAGGGGCAAGCAGGGTTTCCTTGGATGGAGAAGGGCATAGATTCTTCAGGAGATCCTCCGTGATCCTCTGTTCAGGTGCTCACCTTTCAGTGTTGCCGGCCTTCTACTTTCGATTGCACATACGTAGGGATGTGGATTGAGGCGTCTTGCTCATACTGTCTGAAGCAGATTCCATTCTGAGCTCAGCCAGAGCTCACAGACAGAATAGCCAAAATGGCTGTGCCCACATGTAGGGTCGACAAAATGGACCACAAAGATAAGAGACCTTTCACAAGACTTCATAAAAATGTGCTTAACCATTTTGCTCCTTTTGAGGTAGCAAGTGGCTGTCTAAGTGGTAGAAGGGGCCACACTGTGGTGAAGTATACATTTGATAAAAATTCCTCTTTTCACTACCCTTTGGGTGGGTGTACACATATATTTCTGAGGCCTGTGAATCTGCTTGGTTTCACGTGCTTTGCATGGACCGCCACCTAGTGATTGGCTCCGAGTATAACATCGTTTTTTCAGATTCGCAAACAATAGGGTGTTTTTCTCACACTATCCATATCCTACATGTACAGGCACTCGTGACCCTTCACCCCTTGACTTCCACAGGCTTTATGGCATTGGTTGGCTGCATGTTACCAGAGTAGAGAAAACGTTTCTTATTGCCATTCTCCACAGATTTCGATTCTGAAGAAACGTACATTGCTCCACTTCCAAGAGGCGGGAGTCGAGTCTCAAGCGTTTCGTAGCCTTTCAATGACTTCCGACCATACAGTAGGGGAGAATGTGGTGTGAAATCTTTGTTAGGTTGCTCTAGAGTGCCTCTATTCCCCACTACTCTATTTTTCCAGGATGTACTCCATTTCCAGATCAGCCATTTAAAACACGTATTTAAAATTTTTCCCAGAGTGCAGTTCAAAGTTCCCTTGGAAGGACACACAGGATGTGTAACAACTGCCTTGCAAGCGACCATACTGAGGAACACAGACTGGTGTGTAAACATTTAAATCCCAAAACCCCTGGAGCGCTGAACCAAGCGCTGGGCAGCCTACACCATTCAAGTAGAGTGGGCTCAGGTTGATGCTGCTGCCTCAGCGGGTGACATTGAGGCAAGGAATGTTATCATTGTGGTAGACGTCGATCCTGAAGAGCTCTAATAGGCTCAATGGGTTGATATAGAAGCCTTAATCAAAGACATTGTAGATGCACTACAAACCGCCCTCCAAAACATCCTTCAGTAATTAGAAAATGCACTGGATGCTGCAGGAACCATGGGCCATGAATTTGTGGGAGTCACAGCAGTCCATAATGACTGGCTGTGAGGCACTGGTTTTAAGCCTGAATCTCAAGCCAATTTTCCTAACAAACACTAGACTCTCTCTGATAAAGCAGTGATCTTCTTGGAAAAGCACTCTTTTTTTAAATTTTTTTTTTAAAGAGCAAGCAACATTACCTGTCGGTCATACCATACTATGCGGTCACCATTAAGTCCCCAAGCTAACTCCCTGAGAAGATCAGCAACTCTAGAGGCCTATGATCCACCAAAAGCCAAGACCTGTGCAGACTTTAATTCCACTGGTGAAGGAAGGATAGAACCAGAAGATGGGCCTTCTCTGTCTACTCCACCAGACTCTGGAAGCTGCTCCCTGTCAAAACCGGAATCTCCCTCCCCTCTTGCTTGTACAATTCATGCAGGAGCTCAAGACCCTCCTCTAAGAATTACTCTTCCTTAACACCAAGGTCTGAACTCCTCCACTACCCACATGACTTGAGACTAGGGTGTCTGCTCCTCCTGGTAGCTCCCCTTGTTGCTTGTAGATGCTTTGCTGCCAAATTGCCTGCCCCCTCATCATTGGCTCCCCACTCCCTTGTACTGATCATTTGCCAAATAAGGCGCGAGTGCTTCACCCCATCCTAACCTCAGGGGTTTGACCAAATTCTTGAGAGAGGACAAGTTCAGGATGGCAATTGAAAGAAAAAGAAATCCTTCAAGCTCTGAAGAGCCAGCACTGATTGGTACTTCCACATGCTGATTCATCTAAGGCACAGGGAGTGCCTGACATTTTTAAATGGCAGTACCCATTATCAATTGAAACTGCTCACTTTCGGTCTGTACTCTGACCCCCAGGGTCTTAACCATGAGGATGGCAGTGGCTTGTCACGTGAGGGATAAGTCATGTCTTTTCCTACTGGGGTGACTGACTTCTTCGGGCCATTCGTCAGAGCAGGTGTTGAAACATCTTGGGGAGGCATACCGGCTGCTGCATTTCTTGGGGTTCTCCTTGAATTTTCAGATGTCCCCGCTGACACCTTCATAGCTGCTCCAGTTCATTTGAGTGGTCCTGGGCACTCTGGTGGGGAAGGCTTTTCCCTCCGAGAAAAGACTCACCCAAATCTATGAGATGGTCGGCCTACTTTAGCACTTAAGCATGCTGATGGCCTTATACCTTTGTCTGCCTTCTGGACTGGGCATCCTGAATTATTCTTTTTAGTGCCAGAGGCCTGGTTGAGAATGTTCTTTACAATGGCTGCTTCTGTCATCTCGTTGTCATGTAGGGAAGTTGAGGGTCTTTGGGGGGAACTTGCAGGGAAACCCTACTAGCATGGGGAGCCATTCTAGCAGCTGTGGCTGGATGCCACTGAAGAATCCTACGGATCCCTCACGAAAACACTGCCTAAAGTCTCCTCACAGGGAGCCCGGGTGAAGGCAGATGTTTCCTGATCCCAACCCTGGGGGTCGTGTGCTGCGGGAGGATCACCTGGGAGGAGATGGGGACCAGGGTGTTGAGGACATTCTGTGAGATGAGTATTTTTCCTCTAACAGGAAGATTCTTCACAACATGCCTAAAGAGATTATGGCTTATTGTAATGTCCCCCAGCCGTATGTTCGATCTGTGGTTGTGAATCCTAAGGTTATAAAATTAGATCAAGTCATACCGAAAGAAAGATCCTTTTCGGTATCCCAAACTAAACCCTTTTCTCAATCCCAAGGGAACAATGTTAAAGGATATGGAGATGTTGTCTTCTCTACACGATCTTCCTCTGTGAAAGTTAAATCTCACAGGCCCTCTAATAAACATATTTCAGGAATAACATCTACCTTTAAAAAGAATGTAGCAGTAGAACAAACTAAAAGTCCCAGAATCCTAGAGGGACAGAGGAAGAAGAGGCCTGAGGAGGTGTGCAGGCGCAGTTGGGCAATTAAACCTAGTAGCCATTGTAGAAGGCAGGCAATTCAAGCTAATGGCTCACACCTGAAGTCTTATCACACAGGTTGGGAGGCCCTAACAAGAAAGCAGAAGTGGGAGAAGCTGACATACGAACTGAAAGGCTGGCTTTAGTAGCAGTAGTAGAGGAGCAGCACGCGGCTAGTATATCACGTGAAAGTGGTGGAATAGAAGGGATACCAGAGCGTGGAGACAGCAGATTTCACCTGCAAGCTCAGAGAGGGTTATTTTCTGTCAAACTGAAACTTGCAAAGGCTGCTCGTCGGAAGACGTGCAAGAGGCTGAGTTGTCCCATGTGAGCTGTGTTACAGTTATTACCAAGCTGTGGAAGTGTGAGAGACTAAGGCCCGAAGCAGAAGGCAAGCCGGGGGTCTTGGGAGAAAAGGAAACTCCTTCAACAAGTGGCCGGAACGAAGACACTCCATGCTGGAGAAGGGGTAGTCCCCAGCAAGCCAGGCTATTAGAAGAGGAGGAGGAGGAGGAGGAATTCGGGTAAGCAGTGCAACCCGCAGGAGCAGTGACACTGAAGCCGGTCAGTAAAGTACAGCGTTCAGGTTCACTGCGTGACCCTTGCCAGTAAATAGCCAGTTCTGAATTAACTTGCATTAGTTAATGTGAGGATAACTTGTCTTCGAAATCTTCCCATCAATGGAAATGTAGCACTCGCATGTAACGCTGAAGATCTTATCGTGTGTGAAGCTAAAACCCTTAAACCCATTTTTGGTGCATCTAAGACTGTTTGCTGTACAACAAAGCAGTCCCATGTCTCCAATTAAGCTGAGAACATTTTCTAAAAATTACCGAATCCCGAACTTTGTCTGTATGAGTTACAAGTAGCAGAACGAAAACTATAACAATTCCCAATTACGATTTCTGAAAGAAATCTGAACTTTATGCTTTACCATTACACAGGAACACAAGGTTTTCGATCTATTGTAAACCTTGGAAAATGCTGGAAAGAACGGCAGCAGGAGCCCCATTGTGTTTTTATCTCAAACTGATCTTCATACTATATCCGGAATTGACATTTATTCCAAGTTAAGAGATGGAGTTTAAAAGACTTAACGAGATAAATTAGCATTTCCCAGGCCAGTAGACCTTCCATTTCAAAGGTAAATCTGTTTTGACAAGTGTTAAAGAACCAGGTGATTGTCTTGTGAAGTTAACAAATCAGTGGCATAAGAAACAAGTATCCGATTACCTGAAGTTGAGAAAAAGTGGCTCGAACTTCTGGGTAATTACTAGAGTTGATCAGTGGCAGAAAGGTGGGAATATAACTGGGGAAGGGAGCCAAATGCTTGCGAAGATTACCCTGAAGTAAAAGGCAATCTGTGGTGTAGCAGACTTCTAGAGCCAGACGGGGAAGAGTCTTGTGGGCAAAAGCAGATTCTCTTTGTGGTAGTTAGATGGAAGAGACAGATGGGCTTCCCCTGTTTCAGAAAGTTAGTAAACGGAATAGTGCCTTGTCTACCTGAAGAGGTTGAATGTTTGGTTGAAATCTAATGAATACTTAATAATTACTGAAGCAGTAGTAGTTACACTTGAACTGGGGTGGTATGTAATAGTGTCTGCAGACGTTACAAGGAGAATGCAGGTTAAAGCAGAATGCACTGTGGAACAAGGTTGTCGGTTCTCAGTACCAGCAGTGGAAGTTTTGTTGTTGAAACTAAGCAGCATAGAAAATAAATCTCAGGGTGAGCAGGTGTTGGTCCAAGGCAGAGTTCTCAAGCTATGGAGCTGCGAGCAATCTGATTGGCCATGCACTCTCAAAAAAAGGGAAGGGGAGTCTTTTCTGGGATTGTTGACCTTTGGGAAACCTCTAAATCAAAGGTAACTTTTCGTGAGGTGGTTAGGTTAGCTGGACGCATTCCTAGTGGATTGGACTTCCAGGATTCATTACTTTCCAGTCATTGCTTTGATTCTCAGGTGGTTTTGGAGGCTCGGGTCTTGCATGATTCTGATAGCCCTGGATTGGACTTGGGGAACATAGTACCTGGATCCTCTTGTGATGAGTCCGCCTTGACATCTTCATGAGAGTGTGGACCTGTTGCCTCAGTCGGAGGTAGGGGGTGGGTTCTGAACCCAAACCCACAGTCTGTCTCCATATGTGGCCGTTGAGAGGACGAGGTATGACTGTGTTGGAAGTAGATGGTTATTACCTTCCATTGATGATGCGGGGGTGCGTTGACTCATGATCTGAAATCCTGAGTGTTGTGCCCCTCACTGAGTCAATAAAGGCAGGTCATGTGGGGATCCGAGGCAGACAACTGATTTTCACAGCCAACAGAGGGTTCAAAACTCGAGGACTTCAGTTACAGTCTATAACAGAGGGGCGGGGGTGAAATCAGTGAACCTGAAACAAGCAGAGTTTGTGGAGAAAAAAGGACTAAGGTCTGGGTGCAGAGACACAATATATACTGGCTCTGATGTCCTATAGGACTTGTAGGGACATCCGGTTCAGGCCCATGGTGGTAGAAATGATTCTGATGAGCAGCTGCACGCGATAGATAACACAGATGAGCAATCAATGGGAGCAACATTACCGAGGATCAGGTAATTTGTTCTTTACTGTGGTACAGCCAGGTGGTCTACCTCGAGAAACACTTTCGACTTTCATGAAAACCTCTGCTAATATGGTATTTTTACTTGAAACCCTGCATGTAAGAAAATTCTTAGACTATGTAACATTTGCACCTTATTGGTATTCTGAATTAATTGTACAGATCATAGACCATCAAAATTGTTTTTGGGGTTTTTGACATATCATACAGCTACTACCAGAGATGGGTCTGGGATGCCCCTAGAACTCCTTGTCAGAATTTATCCACAGTGAGGCAAATGAACCCTACATTAGACGGCATTGTGCACTCTTAAGGGAACACTTTGAAATTGGAGTGTGTGCTATGGAGATGCCAGCTCTAGTACCCACAGCAGCGCCTGGTCAAGGAGAGGAAGAGTATCCCCATTGAGCACCCTCAAAGCTCTACTAGGCACATGCCCAGTAAAGCAGGATGAGATTAATACATTGTACTCCACTAAACCGAGTCAAATTAAGGCAGCATTTCCTCAAGTTACTCCACATCAGTTATGGAGCACTAGCAGCAGAATACAGTCCATGAATGGAAAGCGGTGATACTATACTTGGTTAATAGCCATATCATCAGTCATAGCACTATAATCAATATTGTGAGGGAAATTATGAACACTGAAGGAACAATTGCAGCAATGTTCTTTGTATTAGCCATAACTGAAGCAACTATCCTATGGTTCAAGGGACAGTTTTGGCACTACTTATAGGAAGATCCTGCCAGACTTGATCTGACTAGGAGACTGTTACTACCTGATGTACAAGTAAGGAAGGACAAATTAGAAAAGAGCCAAAAGAATATAAGTCGGATAAAAGGGGTAACATCCCGGATGAAATCAAGTAGGGCCTGAATTGCCTTCATAAGTCGAGAGAAATAGAGAAGGTGTCGCAATACAGACCTGTCCACTATAGAAGAGGGCGATTATCGAGCTCACAGGACGAACTAGAACGGAGAAATATCTTTTGGAAGAGTGATATCCAGACCTGAACAAGGAGCCACATGGAATAAGGGTTCATTTGGCAAAGATTTAAAGTAGAATTGGAATTGCATATGATCTCCGAGAAGGAACACACGTTAGAGAACCACAGAAATCAAGTTTATACTTTCTCTCACCCACAGAAATGCAGGACAACCGGGATCAACATCCATGGGTGATCGCAAACCTGTGAGGAAGGGAGAAATGCAGAGAAAAAGCAAATTGTTCCTCAAGCAGGCAATGGAAAGCTGCAGACCCACACAATTCTGGGAACTAAGCAAACCAGAGGCTGGAATGGGGTCCTAGATGCTGGTTGAGACTTTTCCATATTTGAGGAAAACGCACACAACATAATATTATACCTACACATAAGGAAGCAGAAATGACTACTGCCACAGGACAACTGGTAGAACACCATGACATCCATGTAGTGATAATTCACCTAGAGGAGAAATAACCACCCAAAGAAAGTTTTTTGGGCACAGCTTGCATAGAATACGGAATGGTCTTTTGGCAACTCAAGGCTGGCCCCTACTTTTTATTAGTGAACGTCTTGGGGGAGAATAGAGTTTTTCAAAATATTGAGCTTCAATGAATAAATACGTATGCAAATTCTTGGCCTGATCTTGCAGCAGTTCATTTATTAAACGGTGTAGGTCCTAAAATGTAATGTCCTCCACATGGACTAGTGTGCTCAGCACATTATTCCATCACATGAAAGTGCTAGTAGACTAATTATTGGAACAATCAGTTGTAATAAAACCGGCATGTACATACAGTAGACCCATTCTGCCATTAGGAAAACCGGATGGTACATAACCTTTTTAATCTGCATTACCCAGTATTCAATACAGGCATTCATACTGAGGCAGTTCAACATCTGCACAGTTCTGGACTTTTAACATCGAGGTTCAAAACATCGGGGATGTTTTTCCACACAGCCATTAGATCTAGAGTTTTAAAAACCGTGCTTTCACGTAAACACATTCGTTTCACGAGAATTCCTCTGGGTAGGGACTGGTCCTTGCCGTGATACAATTGGCAGCATGCGTATTTACTGCATCCAACTCTTGGCACAGATCTTTTATCGTGCCATGAATGGTGGTGCAGCAAAGGACCATGGATGGTCAGGGAGGGGACGAGAACAACATGAAAGGCGTAGAAAGCGGATGTGTCTGGGGGTGATGAAGGGGCAGAGCTGTCAAGTGAAGTCGCAGTAGAGAGGCCAAGTAAATGCAATGGGGCAATTGCTGCTTTGCAGAGAGTTGGAGCCCCTCCGAGCTACAGGAAAGGCCCAGGAGTATTCTCAAGCAGCATACAGAGCACATTACAAGGCATTCCAACTTGCTGGCTGTGTGTGGGTATTGTACAGATGATCATTTGAAAACCCACTTAGACTAGCTGGATTTAATCATAAAAACACCACCTTCAGAGATAACATTCAGTTAAAAAAAATAAAAGCCCAAACAGAGGTTATGGTTTTAGGATCCCCATCGTCGGATGAGCGAGGCGGAATCGCTTCTTAATTTCTCGAAAAATGTGCACACTTACATAATCAACATGCACCCAGACAACTGCAGGCATTACTGGGTTTGTTAACCTATGGTTGTTTGTATGTAGGAAACTATGCATCATTAGTAAAACTTTTTCATGCGTTTGTACAAGTACATTTCTGCCCATCGGACTGGAAAGCACAACACAGACTAACTCTGCAACACCTTTACAATCGAAGAACTCCAAGCACTTCTCTTTGGCACAGGAACACTGATAAAGATTTTGAAGTGAAACTGCTCCCTTGTCCGAATGCATTTCCATTTTTAATTTGTGTGAGACAAGCCAATAGTCTACCTAACACTGGAACAGATGTTCACTCCAAAAGAGAATATTTTATCAGAAGTGGAGATTAAAGTACAGAAAGTATGGGCACTGTCTGCCAGTAAAACTAAATCTGAACACTCCACTAGTTCAGCTCGGAGCAGTAACACTCTGCAGTGTCCTGAATGCTAACGCACTACACACTAGACGGATTCAATGGGAAGCGCCTCCTTATTTTCAGTACCAGTATAAACCATGTGATCTTAAATTGAACTTCCAAGTCGAAGTAGTGGTACTAGACTAGACATTGTTTACTGGTGTTTATCACACCAGTGGTTCAGAAATTTGAGCCATTGGAACGCACTCTAAATACTCTGCCACATGCTTCTGCCTGCAAAAGCCAAATTCAACCATAATAATGTCTTTGAAAGTCCAGACACAAAAGCAAAGCATTTAGGAGACACATCAGCACAAACAGCAGTTATATGGCCTTCCACTGGTACTCCAAAAGATTGCTCCACATAAACCAATACTTATTGTCGCAGATTCGGAATCTGTAGTCTGGGGATATAATTTGGACCTGCAATAGTGGGAGCAAAATGATTGGAAAGATTCCAAAGGCAAATCAATAATATCTAAACAAATTTGGCAGAGGTTTTGTAACATCAAAGAGGTAAATGCTCTTGAATGAGTTACGCAGACTAAGGCACGAAAAACTCATTCTGTGCGTATTGCTTGCAATGCGCTAGCAGACTGGTCTGCTACACAACAGACTACAAGATTTGTGCTAGCAGCTTTGACGCAGTGTGCGGTACATTTAGTTTATTTTTAAACTCTGTTTTTTTCCCCTTACCCCTATGTAAATCATATAACATCACATTTGTTACATCTTAAATAATATTCGGCTTAAATTCCCTTCCCCTCCCCGTATCTCCCCCCATCCCACCCAAACAAACCATAACAACCCACATGGCTGATTTTCCACCAGCTCACCGGTTCCCATTTTTCTCCTCCCTCCTTATCTACTCTAAACTCATTCTCTCTACTCAGCAGTTAGTTTCCCCTTGCCCCTGATCCTTCCTCCCCCCTATTGTATCTCCACTGGCGGGGTTCAGGGAAGTTTATCATCTGGGGAGCTGAATAATGCATGTACCAAGGCATTCCAGGTCGTCCCGTTTGCCAGGTTTTCTCCCCTACCAGTGAAGCGCCTCATACCACACCATAGCCTCTGCCATGGATCAAAGCCTCAGATCTCCCCACCACCCTCCCTCGATTTCCACGTGATGGCAAACCATCTCTTTGCCAATACCCAGGCAAGATCAATCATCCTGTTTTCTATTCTAGCATTTTAGGGCACCTAAACACTCCCAGTAGACGCCCAGTAGACAGGGTTCTGGGGTCCATTGGTTATGCCTCCTCCAAACCTCTCTTCCATCTCCCGCCAGAACTATCAGACCACAGGGCATGCCCAAAACATATGTATCATATCTGCGTTCCACGGACACTACTCTTCCAAGCCCGGAAATTGCAAAATTAGGTGTGGTGTCATGTAAGCCCTATAGTGCACGTACAGCTGGGCCAACTTCAATCATGCATTTCTCAAGACCTTTTTCGGGTAGGTTAATGCCGAGGTCCAATCTAGCTCTGTAAATTCTCTGTCTATCCGTTTCCCATTTACACCTCCCTTTGGGCTTCTCTCTTGTTGTTGTTGTCTCCAGCGGTCCCTGATACAAGCTGGACACACCCTCAGAAGTGACAAACAACAATTCAAGAACTTTATCTTCCTCTAGTGGGAGCGGAATGCCCTTCCACCTTTTTTTACTTTGTTCATTAATCTAGTGTGTCAAATGATGTCCTCTGCCTATTTCATACGCCACTATTTCTTGGAACTTCATGAACCTATCAAATGCAAACGGGTCTCCCACCGTCGCCAGACCTTTGAGCTTCCACTGTGTCCTACTTTGTACTAGATCTCCAGCGTCTTTACCAGCTATCGCTGCTAGGGGGAGGGAAGAGGGGGGCAGTATGGTTCCTCCAATTTCAGCAACACCTTGGTCCTAGCCCAGATGTTGCTGCTGTTACAATTACAGATATTAGAACACTAGCGGAACACCAAAAAGGATACTCTGGTATACAAAAAGGATACAAGTTGAGTTCCCGGAGGGCTTCTCACAATGACGTATTCCGGATGACTTCTAAGAGGAATTAGATGATTGAAAACCTTCCAACTAATGTCACTCTCAGACTAGATAAAAACAGCCTGAGGGAGTAATTAGTGGAAAGGGCCAGATATGGAAAGGATATCACCAGTCTGCTGAAAAGAAGACAAGGAGTTTTAATCACTACTCTTCATGAACTAATTACTAGGTATGGGTTAGATTAGAAATACACTAACCTGCAGCTAGATGGACTGAGGACTGTAATCCAGGAATTCCAAATCCGAAAACAAAAACCAACAAAAGGAAAAGGGAAGTTAGTAAGGTGACTAACGCGAACGGAACGAGGGCCGCACTAGTGACGGGTTGGTGCACACCGGATAGCGTCCATAAGTTCAGTGCACTATCCTTAAAGCAATGAAGGCTGAAATGGATGGATATCCGGTTGGAAATAAGTCTAGTGAGCTGCAGAGTGAAGCCTGCAGACTGTGGCAGACCGGAGTCTTTTCGCAGTGTCTACTGTTTTCCCAGCTCACCTGTGTCCATAAAAACTCACTCCACCCGCGGAGCGGCCTGCGGAGTGAGCTGCAGAGTGAAGCCTGCAGACTGTGGCAGACCGGGGCCTGACCGGCGCCTGACCGCGATCTACAAGACCAAAACTACCAGCATTCAACATCAGGGATCTACAATCTCGTGCAGAGGAGGCCGTCAAGATGACCTCACTGGACAATATGAAGACACCACCTCCATCGAGTGAGCCGGTAGCGGTTGCAGGTATGGCGCTTTTGTCCCCTTCTCTTTCGGCAGTTGCAGGCGCCGCAAGGTGTCCCTTTGCCTCTGGTATCTCGCCCTTCCTCTTCGCTCCTAAATCTTCTATTCCTGTAACCCCCCTCCTCACTCCCCGTCCCCTTCTCTCCGCCTTACCTGCCCGTCTGCCGGCGCGAATGCTGAAGAGAACCGTCGGGTGCTCCGACCGCCGAAAGATTCTCTAGCGGGAAAGCCTAACTCTAGGAGGCGAGGAGAAAAGGCTTCGGTACCAAAGAGAGTACCGAAACGTACCATCTGCTCAGACGAACCCGAGCCCGCCACGGACTGTAAAGCAAAGAGTGCAAGGCTCGAGGTGAACATCCACAACCGCGGCGACTCAATTGCTGAGATTGTCTCGACACCGCCCTCGGGGACGCAGGGTAGTAATCGACAAGTAGAAGCTCTGCCTGCAATTGCTGAGATTGTCTCGACACCGCCCTTGGGGACGCAGGGCAGTAATCGACAAGTAGAAGCTCTGCCTGCAATATCCCCCGAGGCGAATGTGTCAACCTCCAGGCGCCCAGGCCAATCAGGACATATTGAGCGAGATGACATTGCCACTGGGCCGCGCTCTCAGATGATTATGGACACTGAAGGCGAAGTACCTCAGATCCAAAATAACGTAGAAAATGGACAGGATGAAATGGTTCACCCATTAGGGGGATCAGCAAAGATTGTTTGTGCTGCTTTAGTGCACATTATAAGACAGGGAGCGTATTACAGTCTTGTCCCACATACCAACTCTGGCCCCCATGGGAAATAATGAAGACCTGAAGAAATGTAAAATGCTGCTCCGAAATCCTGCCGTACACAATCCTATCGTGGGCAAATATAATGATGAAATTGAGCTTGCAACTGAATCGGGTATTCCCTTCAAGAACTCAAAAGGTACAGAAATATCTGCAGTTGCTTGTATACAAATGAGGACTATATCAAAAAGGATAAAAGGAAAGCAAGGAGCACAAAACGAGGTCCAACATTACCCAACTCCAACGGTGAGTACGAAAGCGCACCGATACAATCATACTAAAGGGAGAAGACGAACGACCTCAAAACCAAAGGTCCCTTTAAGTAAAAAAATGGGCCCAAAACCTGGACTTACAAAAGACTGCACAGCGGTAGCTCTGAATGACTTTTTTAAGAAAAAGACGGACCTCCGCTTTAACCATCAGCAGGAGCAATCAGATTGTGAAATTCTAGAGAGTTTGGTCGAAGCAGAGGTAAATCCATCATCTGCGGGCAGTCTTGCAGGAAATGCTGCTACAACCCTAGAATTTCCAAACACCACTTCAACTACGAAACAGGCAGACGGGGTGCCGCCACTAAGATGGCATTACTTAAACAAATCTGTGGCGAGGGTCGAAAATCTTGATCTGCCGGAAGGAATCATGGTAATAAGTATTGTATTTATTGTATTTATTTATTTATAACGCGCAAAACCCGCAGGCCCGGGGGAATCATGAAAAATCCCTTGAGGAATCAAGACTGGAGTCAGAGTACTGAAGTGTGGAACCTGAAACGAAAGCCTAATACTAGTCTGCACGAAGCCCTTCCTGAGCAACGCTATCATATTCCAGAGCCACGAAACAGCGACTTGGTGAACGCGGAAAAATATGAGACGCAGACAGTCTTGACTCAAACATCAATGACGAGAAGCTCTGTGCAGTCAAAGAAAACTGACCAAAATCTCTTGCAGAAAGATAATGATAATAAATTGACCAATACGTCGCCGCTGACTTATATTCCAACTCCCATGTGGAAAATTAGTAAAATCCAACAATCCTCTCCGCAAAATGTTACTCAGCAAAAGGTGGATCTTGCAGCTATAATGTCCACAGTAACGATTGCCATGGCCCCGTTCACGAAGATGTATGAGAATATTAATGACACGCTGCGTGACCAGATATCCATGCTGGCTTCAATGCAATCAACTACTGTACCTGGAAGGTTATATTATGGGATCCCAAGACTCTGAATTAGGCAGAAGAGTGAGCAGGACAAAGTCGACCGATACCTGCCTATGTTCCCAACAATCTGAACCTCAGCCAGCTACTGATGATTTTTTAAATCGACAGTCGCAACATACCACTGGCCCATCGACACCCTTGTCGGACCCCATAGGTGAGGCAGTCAGATCGGCATCTCACCAGGACAGAGCTCCTGACACAGACTTGTAAACAAGGGGCTGAGCCTCTAGATGCCATCATTGCCATTCTAGAGGAAGAAGAAGAACATCCAGAGACCACTCAAACTGTGGATACAGAACCAGTGGAGAAACAAAAGTTAAACCCCTTTTCTTACACAAAGAATGGTGAAGGTGGGAGAAGATCAAATAAAGGCCTTGTCAGAAATTCTAAGAACTGCACCTACGGCATATTCACTCAACAAAAATCGATTGTTAACCGTTACCCGAAGAGGAACGATAATATGCCACAGGCCACACCAGTTTCTCAAATCAAGCAGAAGCAGCTAAAGGTGGCCACCAGGAGAGAAGGCCCCTCTGCAAAAAGCGAGAAGAAAGTCTCCTCCCGCTAGGATTGTGAGCCTGAAAAACGAGTCTATTGTGCTAAGGAAATTAAACCTGTCTTTGTTGTTAAAGAGCAGTCAGACTGGAGTATTCTGACAGTAGATGAAATAGGGTTCGAAAATAACCCAAAGAAACCAGTAAAGAGAAAAGTGAACAAAGAGATCAGATTTTTCTAAAAATGAACCTCCAAACAAGGTAAAAATTTACGACATCTCTGATTCGCTATCGATGTCCTCGGAGGAAAGCCAAAAACCTCAAAGTGGAGTTTGTAGACATTACAAAATCGAGGTCAAATGTCCTTGAAGAAAAAAGATCTGACCGTGTACGCAGACCGAGCACAAATATTTGGAAGAGAAATAAACACCTGCATACACCTGTCCATTCTCGAACCCATGGTGAGAATGAAGACCAGAAAAAGTATATAAAACCTAAATATGAAAAAGAAAAAAGGACCACAAACTCATATCTTCAATATGTTTCTCAGGTGAACAAGAAGAGGAAAGAAGACAAAGTAGTGGAAACAGATAGAGAACGGAAAAATGAACCTAAACAAATTGTGAGCGCTCATACGCTAAAGTTGAAAAACATCAACCGAAAACAGGAAGGTCTAACTATGAATAGAAACATTATTAAAATCTTAACACAAATTCCAAACCTGAAGTGCTTAGAAAATAAAGATCTCTGGATGGTGGAAACAAGTACCTCAGGAAGAACTGATTACTCCTATATTCACCTTACTTCGGAAGCCACCAAACGTTTCCTACTGAGAGAATCAGAAAATCTGCGATCAGTGGGCTTCGAACTAACAGATATCAGACGTCCAAGTGAACAAGTGATCTCTGTAAAAAGGATTGAAAGAGGAATAAGTAACCGAAAGGATACTCCGAAGCTGAACAAAGAAAACCGCACTCGTTACATCAGCCAAATGCCTCATGCCAGACCGTCACAGACCACTCAAACAACAAATAAATTTGGAATGTGTAGCGTTAATCAGAGACGGAGAAAGACTGGCGATAAACCTTCAGACCGATTCAAATCGGGAACGGACTTCCGACCGGAGCAAATGGTTCCAACAATCCTCTCGCAACGTCCAAGTTCGAAACAACCATGGAACTTCTGGGGCAAATCAAACTGAACCATGGACCTGGCATAAAACAGATACCAATTCCAGGAAAAATCACTAGCAACGAGTACCGGATACGAAGAACCACCTTCAGATACATCAGGAAAATGCCAAAGAGTTGCAAATACCCCTGTTAAACCCATTAAAATTTGGTTGTTGGAATACGAGAGGATTTGCGCACCTCACTAAGGAAACCGATGTCAACCTGGGAAATTTTGACGTCCTGTGTCTACAGGTGACCTGGCTAACCACCAAACCACAGCTGGATGGTTATGAAATAATCTTCACGAGTGCCAGAAAAGGAGTAACAGGACGGCCTTCAGCTGGTCTAATAACGGCGGTCAGAGCTGTCTCGGGCGTGGAAATTTCTGATATTCTCACGACTCCGTACTGGATTCAGGCCTCAGTACTTACAAGAAAATCTACTCCTACTGACCAAACGGAAACTACATTCCTTCTAATAAATGTGTACTGGAATCCTCTGATAATAACGAATGAAGATTTCACAAATGAATTTCAAAATGTCCTGGACGAAGCTTTCAAAAAAAGGACTGACTACAGTACAATTATAAATGGCGATTTCAACGCCATTTGCGAAGGGATCGGAAATCGCTCTAACATGCTAAGCCAAAAATCCCCAGCACGGGAGAGAGGAAAACTCCTCGATAAGATAATGTCGGACAGGAATATGTATAACCTTCATTGGCAACGTTCTAAAGCAAACCTTTTGATCCCGTCATGGCAAAGAGGTGACCAAACGGGCACAATAGACCATATATTTGTATCAAGAGAGATCCTGCCGGAGATCCGCTCCTTTGTGATCAGACCTACAACTTTTAGCGACCATAACCTCTTAATAATAGAAGGCTGGTCGGCTAGACTGCAAAAGATCTCGTAACCTATGTCCCTTGAAATAACGGAAAAAGGTAAATGAGTTAATATATCTGAAAAGGGACAGTTGGAACTAGAAGCACATTACACACGATCCCGAATTAAGATCTCGACAAATACTAAAAGGAACGGAATCGACCTGGACTACACACCCTTATTAACCAGATTCCTTATGGCTCCAGCTAAAACATCGATTTTAAAGAAAGATCATTCACACTTATACAGCAAAGAACTAGTAGAGAAAAGGAAGGAGCATAGAAGACTTAAAAGACTCTATCAAAAGGTACCATCTTCTGAGAACCAGCAAAACTGGTCAAAGGCAGTGTGTGATTACAGAAGCTGGCTGTTACACCACCGCCATAAACTATACTTGAATGAATCCCAGCAAATGCTGTCTGCCATCTGTGGAAATAAGCCAAAGGAATTCTGGAATCTAATTAAGGGAACACAAACTAACATCAATGACCATGACCACATTTAGAACAACGTGGGAGAGACCCGCTGGATTGAGCATTTTTCAAAACTATTTGCACCAACCGCGGAAGCTACCACAACCAAATCTTTTACCAGAGATGGCCGGGAAAGAAACACCACATGGAACATCCCCGATGACAAAGATTCCATCTTAAACAAGCTAAAAAAATTGAATAATTTGAGGGCACCTGGTCCTGACGGCATCAGTAATCTGGAACTCAAAAAACATCCTGAGCTGTGGGCTAACTTCATGAGCAAACTTTTCTATAATTGCAATAAGACCAAGGCAATTCCACCGACATGGAAAAAAGCTAACATCGTCCCCATTTTCAAAAAAGGTGCGACTGATGACCCAAACCAGTACAGACCTATTGCCCTCTTAGATGTAATGGGGAAAGTCTTCTCGGCCTTTGTACTGGATGCATTTCAAAACTGGGCTCATTCTGCCAACGCACTGGATCCCTTTCAGAATGGGTTTATCAGAAATTCTGGAACAACCACCAATATCCTGCTCATGAGCGCCCTGAAGGCTAAAGTCCTCCAGCGCGGCCACCCAATTTGCGTTGTCTTTATCGACCTGGTCCAAGCCTTTGACCAGGTCGACAGGCAGCGTCTTTGGGTGAAACTGGAAATAAAAGGTTGTCCTAACGAAATCCTAAACCCTATAAGGGCCTTACACCAGGGGACTTCTTTACAAGTGCGCCTTAGTGCAGACGGCCGATTGTCTGAGGAAATTGGCACAGCACGCGGAGTCGAACAAGGCTGCCCCCTGGCTCCTTCGTTATACAACTCCTACATTGCAGACTATGGAGACTCAATCCAGACACTCAGACATTTTCCACCTTTGCTGGGCGGTGAAAAAATTGATCGTTTATTATATGCAGACGACATCATCCTGATGGATTTGACTCCAATAGGCCTCCAGCGTCAATTGGATAACATGATATCCTATATGTCAGAAAACAACCTCCAACTAAACAACGAAAAGACAAAAGTGCTCATATTGGGCAGGCCAGCAAAGAAGAAGCAAAAACCCATCTGGCATTGCGACGGCAAGAACTTAGAAATAGTCGATGCTTTTAAATATTTGGGAATAACAATAAGCAACGACAAGGACGAAAAGACCATGCAAGAGACACTCTGGCTAAAGCTAAAAACCTTACAGCACAAGCAAAGGCTCTTGATAAGAAGCATGGCCGCTTTTTGATTATGCCTATTCTAAGATTCTATAAATCAAAGGTTGTCCCCGCCTTAATTTATGGCACGGACGCAATGCCATTGATTCCGAATACCATATGGGAGAAATTTGAAAGTTTCTTCTGGTGAAACGTACTTGGCTTAGCAACATCTACACCGAATGCACTAATAAGGAGGGAGCTCTGTACATCATCATTACTGGCAATAAAAATGAGAGCCACCTTGATGCTATAACGTAAAGTCATCAACAATCCGGAAGCCCATGTGTTGGACCTTATACGAAAAGAACTTGTGGTTGGCGGAAACGTGATGCTCGCAAAATGGGAACAAACAAACTTAGCGATCTTGAAAGAACTGCATCTGTCGACCGAGACACTCTTTCAAAATCCAAACAGAGTGTCGAAAAAACTGTTTGAGGCACATTGGATCCACACCCAAGAAGTGGCACACACGTATTCCCTGACAACCAACTTACCAACCGCCCAGATGAAGCTCAACGCTACATGTGGTTATCTGCACAGCTTCCCAGATAAGAATCTTGGTCGTACGTTCCTAAGATTCAAACTAAACCAACTAGATCCTGGCAATTCGCAAACAAGCGCCTTCAAACACCTGCCGCGTCTGTAAATCAAAGGAAAATATAGAAAGTTCAAAGCATCTGATAATGGAATGTTCTAGCTTAGAAACTGAAAGGTTGCGTTTTCTTAGGGATCCACTGAAACACTACTCAACCCTTGACGCAGAAAAGCGATGGTCACTACTGACCAATGGGAACAATAAGCGATGCGTCATAGGAGTGGCCCTGTTTCTCAAGTCTTTAAATCTTTGACCTTGCAGTTGTAGAATATGTCCTGAGAAGATGGCTTTTGGAAAGACATGAAAACAAATCCACCGAAGGCGTACCATCTTTCTGTACGATCAGACTCAGGATTAAGGATCAAGAAGAATAAGTCAAAGACTAAACAAGGATTAGAGTATACGGAATTTTGCAGATAGGATTCTGTAAATTATTTCCTGTCTCTTTTTGTAAAAATTGTTATACAATTTAAAAAAAAAAAAAAAAAGTCTAAGGAATTCCTAGAACAAGAAGGTCCAGGATAGGCAGGGACTGGCAGGGCCCTTTAAAAGAGGTTGAGGCTGGGAATAGGAACTGATTGCAGAGTAACACAGGGCTCACTTCTCACCTATATTCACCCCCTTGTGGAGACAGGATAACTGGAGAAGATGAAGGAGGAACGGAGAGGATCCGGTACCCTGGACCTGGAGAATAGAATAACCAGCTGAGCCGCTATGAGTTGCTGCAAGGAGCCAGAGGACCGCGGCTTTGGGTTAGCTGGAGTTCCTGCCGTAGATAGCAGCGTGGGTCCGGCTGACAGCAAAAGGAAGAGCAGTCTGGAAACTGCTGGGAAGCGTGGTAGAATACCGAGCTCTGTAACGCTGACAAAAGAACAACGATCAGAAGCGTCGTATCGCGGGAGGCTTCCGTTTAAGTACCAGTCAGCTGATGAGGGCACGTGAGTAGCGCGAGTCAGCTGATGAGGGAGCGCGAGTAGCGCGATGACGTACCATCATGTGATACTCGCACATACCTGTGGAATAATTGGTAAGCGGTATGCGCGGTATGGAATGTCCGTTCGGGAAAGGCAGAAGGTAGGCAGCAGAGGAAAGCGCAATAGAAGTCTTACAGGGATTAGAGGGAATGAAGGCGTTTGCCAGAAACTTCCCCCAGAGTTGCCACCGAGTATAAAACGGTCTGGCTGATCTCTGGGCTGTACGTGCAGGGTGCCGAGCATGAGCATGAGAGGATCTGACAGGCATGACAGCTGCCCAGCTGTAGGAGACTGGGGGCGGGGGTCACTGATTCTACTTTCTACTAACCACAGAGCTTCTTTTAGGAAGTTAGTTTTACACTTACCAGTTTATGCTCCACAATATCTATGTCCACCAACCACCTTGCAACATGTTGGAGTTGTCCAGCCAGGTAATACAATTCTAGATGGGGGGACTCGCACGCCTCCATCCTTACTATCTCTTCCACAGCATGCGGAAAAAAAATTATGCTTATTGACTGGATTCTTAAAATGCAAGCTAAAACACAACATCACATGGATCTCAACTGTATGTCAGAGATTAGGGTGATTAATCAGCTTCCAAACTATTTGAAACTGTTTCCCGACAAAGATATATGTGACCTATTTCTGCGACTATGCATTAACTTGCTGCCAACCTGCAAACGATTGGCGAAAACAAATCAATTACTGGCTGGACAGGCGTACTGCAGATTTTGCAAATACCCCGAACATCCTGAGTCTCTTCCATCTAATAATGGAATGCAAGGATCTGACTGATCTGAGAAATACCCACAGACAAATGTATTTGAAACTTACGATACAGTTCGATGCAAAAGATCGATAGGACCAGATCCTCCTAGGCAACAACAAAATGATAATTACGATCATACTATCTCTACATAGTATATCCAGTGCCACCCTGATCCCCCATATAACACCGCCTACTCAAAATAATCATCAAAAGCCGAGACAGAAATAAACAACTCTTGATTAAAAGGTGAAACATAAATACACAAATTGGAGTAAAAACAGATACCGGTTAGCTCAACAGGATGCAGAAAAAATGCTTGAAGCCTTGACTCACAAAAACACCAGGAATCTATGGAATATTCTAAACCAACGTGATAACACCAATGACGGAATATTTTATTTTATTTGTTTGTAAAGTGCCGAAAGCCCACAGGCATCAGGGCGCCACATAGACGTTAACTTACACATAACAGTTGACTACATAATGGACAGAACACGAGACACTTGGGATGCCAAGACACAGAGAAGCACAAGTACTACTCAGGGATGTCTAGTTCATTTGAATAGGAAGGTTTTTAATTGTTTTCGGAATCTGAGGTTTGATTCGGATCTCAAGCTCAATGGCAGTTTATTCTATTGCTGGGCTGATCGATTGGGGAAGGCGTTACCATTTGTTTTCCTATGAAGGTTTGTTGTAACAAGTCCTTGCGTCTAGGATCGAAGGGTACGGGTTGGGGTGTAGCCCTCGATCTTGGACTTCAGGTATGCCGGGCTTTACCGTATAGGCACTTGTGCGTGATTGTCAAAGATTTAAAGATTACACGGCCTTCGACCCTAAGCCAGTGCAATTCCTTTCGAGCCTCACTGATATGGTCACTTTTTGCTTTCCGCTTAATTATCTGGACATCGTGGTTCTGAATATGCTGGAGTTTTGTCAGGAATTGTTTACTGGCCCGCAGTAGTAGGGCATTACCATAGTCCAATCTAGATAAAATGGCCTCTCTGGCAATGGTAGCAGTTATGTTCACTCCAAACAGGTCTGATGGCTTGTAGCAGTCTTAAGTAGTATGAGCAATTTTTGTTTACATAGGAGGTTTGAGCATCTGAGCACAGGGAGGCATCTAGTGTCATGCCCAGAGTTTTTACGCTAGTCATTACTTGGATGTGGGACTCTTTGATCATGAAGGCATCATAGCTGGATGATAGTTTAGCCCTGGCTTGTTTGGGCCCGAAAACCATCAGCTTGTTTTTTTTTCCGTTCAAACACATCCAGCTATGATCCATCCGTTGTCGATGATGTTGTTTAGTTCATTGACCATTTTGTTGTCTTTTACGTGGTCTCTGCTCAGTTCCACTACCAGCTGAGTGTCATCAGCATAGTTCGTGAAAAAGGCATTGATGTTATCTAAAACCTCACACAGGAGGCGTATATATAGGTTGAAAAGAAGTGGCGAGAGACTGGCTCCCTGGGGGACGCCACAAAGGATGTTAGATACGCTAGATAATTTGTCGCCCCAAAGGACTCTGGCAATTTGGTCTGCTAAGAATGACGAAAGCCAGCCTATGGCTTCACTAGAGCAGTTGGCGATTTTCTCCAGAGCTTCCTGTAGTAGTTGGTGATCTTAGCATTTTTGTATGTAGGTCCAGCATCGCAGTTTCGGTGCTGTGTGCAGCACGGAAGCCCGATTGTTGGTGATGTAGTATTTCATTGGTCTCTACATAGGCTTGCAATTGAGCAGTTGCAACTTTATCCATGACTTTAAGAATTAAATTGCAGTTAGTTATGGGTCTTAAGTTTCCTGGTTCTCATTGGTCTAGGTTGGGCTTTTTGACCAGTGGGTGACAGTCACCTTTTTTATGTTCTTGGGGACCGCTTTGTTCCCGGAAGGAGGTATTTACCATTTTAGATTAAATTTTGGATGTACCCGAATCCAGCTGGATTAAGCATTTTAGGGAATTATATAAAACATGAGATTCAAACTCGAAAGTGGAGGTGGAGAACCATCCTAATGGATGTTCACTTGAGTTCAATCAAGAGGAAATTGCTGAAGTAATATCCAAGTTAAACATGTATCATGCTCCGGGCCTAGATGGGTTATCCAATGCCCTCATCAAACAGAATCCTCAACATTGGGCGAAATTTTGCATGCAATTGTTCAGCCTGATCTCGGAATTAAATGCCATACCTAGAACATGGCAATCAGCAATTCTTGTCCGCATTTTCAAGTAGGGAGAAAGAAAACAACCAAATAATGACCGTCCTATTGCCTTGCTTGATCCGCTTGGGAAAGTGTGTGATGCTGGAACTGCATCGGAGGGACAGGGCCTCCATATCCTTGTCCTTTACTGATTTTTACCGTGTGTTCTGTTGTGTTTTCCACTCAGGAGTTCATGTGGGATCCTGGCGGTGCAGCTTTCTTTTGGTCTGGTATACAGACCCATGGGATACCCTTATGGCACCCATGGGTGCGGGTACAACCCTAGTGTATGTTTTTGGGCACCTATGTGTGGCCCACAGAGCAGGGTACGGCTGGTTGCAGCTCCGTGCTGAATTGACTGGTGCCCTGAGTGTCCTCCATTTTGGGATGCCCAGGCCCTGTCATTGGAATCGGTAGATTCCTGATTGAGACAAGATGTCCCCCGTGGCCTCTTGCCTTCCATCGCCTGTTACCTTGATCTTCCCGAAGTCCCGGGAAGCCCTGACTCTGTCCCTACCCCCTGACTGGCTGTTGGGTGGAATTCCATTTATGGTAGTGTGGGGAAGTGCCGACCAGACTGGCGGGAGCCTTCCCAACGACCGTATGTTGTGTGTACACCTGTGGGTGGGACCTGGGTGAATGGAGTTTGTGACGAATCTACACTTCTTGTTGTGGATGTCTGGTATCTGGTGTTTGACACAATGACTGAGACAGCCCTGCCCGAAACTGGTGTGAATGCAGTGGGTAGTGTTGAATCGCGTGGTACTTGTTTGTTGGTTCTGCGTTGAGTGTCTGGATGGAGAAGAATGGCCTGAATGCGCCGTGCACCTGATTGGCTGACTGACTGCTGAATGTCCTTCTAAGTGATTGGACTCAGCAGAATGAATGGGAGATCAACAGTATATCTGGGGACCTCTCACTGCTTAGAATCGTGTTCAGAAGTGTTTAGCTGAAGTCTAAACTACGAAGAGTAACTGGAGTGAAACTGAAGCTTGACCTGGAAGCCCTGCTGGAAGAAAAGAATTGCTGTTGCTCGCCCTCATCAATCTGAAAGCTGCTGTGTCTCCAAGGACTGACCCAGAGAGGACCTGGTAAGGTGCCCTCTTCCCGAGCTATGAGGGTCCATCGTGCACCAGCTGATCTTTGCCAAAGCTCCCTGGTAGACAGACCTAGGAAAGGCTGCCGATCGGAGAATGGGACTGTCGCAGAATCCCAAGAGAAGCGCCGGGACTGTTGTCCGCCACCACCATCGACGACTGCCGTCTGCCACCACCATCGACGACTGCCGTCGCCGACCAGAACCGCCGTGCTCCTGTTGCCTCAGAACATTTGATCCAAGGATGCTCTTGTCTGCACAGTCGCCCGTCTTATCTCACCAGAGAAGGCCAGGCCATTGACGCGCCGAGGAACATCCGTGGTGGGTTTCCTGCCACCCAAAGACCAGAGACGCTGATGACTCGACTCCCTTGCTGGGCCTCAGTTCTTCAAACTCTTTGCGGTCCAGAACTATCGACATCAAGGTGCCCCGCAAGCCTCTTCCTGGCAGGAATCCAAACTGGATTATTGTTGCAGTCCATTAGCAGGCTCCAGTAAAAAAACTATTAACCGTCTTCAGGTGGTCCAAAATGGAGCAGTTGGAGTGGCGTCTGGTCTTGCATACAGGGCACATGTCTCTGAGGCACGGCGAGCGCTACACTGGTTGCCGGTGGACTCTAGAATCTCCTTTAGACTTATGGTTATCACTTTCAAATGCCTTAAGGGCATGATGCCCTACTATCTTCAAAGGTACATTGGAATAAAATCCTCGTTTAAAAATCTTCGATCTAACAATCAGAACCTGCTCCACCAGCCCAGAGTTAAAAGCAGAAAAGCACAATGCGGGGCCTTTGCCTATGCGGTGCCGGCTCTTTGGAACACTCTGCCAGATCATTTGAGCAATTCAACAGCCCTGAGTATTTTTAAGAAAGGCCTTAAAACCTTCCTCTTTAAATAGTTCCCCTCTTTCTGCGGTTCCTTTCTCATAAGATTTCCCGGCCTTCGCTCTCTTTTTGTGTTTTGTCTGAGCCCTCACATCCATGGGTCTACGGTTGCGTTATACAAATGTAATAAAGTAAAGTAAAGGATGTTTACGCTTCCCCGTCGACAAGCACCGATAAGAAAGAAGCTGCCACTTCACCGCCCTAGTTCACCCTGTTCTCCGTCGGACGTTCCACGACCCGTGAATCCTGCCTTAAAGGGAGGGCACCCAAGAAGGGCCGTCGATTCCCCGATGAGGAACGCCACAAAGCCAGGTACTTTGGGGTTGCAGAACTACTGCAAAGACTCTTGTGAACAATATATGGACTGGGCTTGTGATATCTTTATTCTACAGGTTGCCCAGGTGGGGGAATCTCCACAAAGAACTGTGTCTAGGTAACAGGGTCAGTATTGTGCCTATTGTTCGAAACAACTGCTTTCCTCTTCTATCTATTGTTGGTTTCCTTTACAAACTAATTTGTCTGACATTTAACGGTACAGTTGATGCACTTTAAAGAGATCTAATACTAATTGTGGTACCACGTAGAACTGTATATTTGCCATTATAGATAACTGAGTACAAAGTGAGTTATCATGATATTGTACATAACCTTGAGTAATAATTGGATAAAGACTGTGTTTTAACTAATAGTATGCAGACATTCCTTTGTGGGTGCTTGTGGACTACACTGTACTTAAGAACCAGCCCGCATCACCTCCTGAGAAGCTAGGCCTTGATTGCTCGTCCATTGCTACTGTAATAGAGAATCTTGGCTGGGGTCCTCTATGCCTCTCCTCTACCATATAGAGAGCAGAAGTACAGACCACCCCTCCAGTCTTTACATAGTGTTTGCTGCATACTTATTGCAAAAGCTATCCAATTGGGCTGCTAACAACCACAGACAAGCAAAAAGACAAACTAGATTTGTCAAAAGGGTCGGCATCAATCTGGACTTGTTTTTATTAAAAGGAAAAATTCAAATATACGCGGCCTTCTTTGACCGGTCATGACATGATCAATATACAAGCGCTTTGGTCTAAATTGAAAGCTTGGGGATGTCACTCAGACATTTTGAAGCCAGTCAAACTACTATATAGCAATACTAGTATTCAAATACATATGAATGCCGATGGTATTGTCTCTAAACCAATAATGACATCAAACAGCCTGAAACAGGGCTGTCCCTTGGCGGCGATACTCTTCAATCTTTTCACTTTCGATTTTGATGAGCATATGAACATCTCGACCCGAAATCTGCCGAAACTCAACGCTGCGGCATTACCACAGATGATGTATGCAGACAACATTGTGATCTTTGATGAAACACCGAGAGGTCTCAAGATATGGTTGGACCGACTCGAAGACTATATGGCGCTGAACGAATTAAAGATCAATATCGAGAAAACTCAGATCATGTTGTTAACAAAGAAACAACTCAAGTCAAAACTTTCCTGGTTCCTACAACATAAAAAACTTGCCCAGGTTAACTCTGTGAAGTATTTGGAGGTATGGATCAATCAATCCAAATCCGAGACAGAATGGTGTCTGCACCTCAAATCCAAAGCATATGCCTTGGTGGGACAAGGCATCTTCATCCATAGAAAATATGGAAAATGTTCTCTGAAACTGGTACTCCCCTTTTTTTCGACAAAGTAGTAGCGATACTCACCTATGGAGCTGAGACTATGGTTAACCTTAACCCTGATATATGGCAACAGCTTGAGGCCATATTTTGGCTTAAGGGGTTATCATTGCCACTGTCGTTCCCTATGGTCAGGATTCGCTATGAGATTGCAACTCAATCATTGCAATACATTGTATTATGGAAACACTTCGATATGTTCCAGAAAATCCAAAACAAAGATCAAGTCCCAGCTATGGAAATTCTTTCTAAAAACTCAACTTCAACTAACACAAGCGCACTAAACTGGAAAAGGACTATGGAACTTGCAGAAGAGAAATCTGAAATCTCAAACAAAATGCTGATTAACATCCACAGCATGCGGAAAAAAAATTATGCTTAATGACTGGATTCTTAAAATGCAAGCTAAAACACAACATCACATGGATCTCAACTGTATGTCAGAGATTAGGGTGATTAATCAGCTTCCAAACTATTTGAAACTGTTTCCCGACAAAGATATATGTGACCTATTTCTGCGACTATGCATTAACTTGCTGCCAACCTGCAAACGATTGGCGAAAACAAATCAATTACTGGCTGGACAGGCGTACTGCAGATTTTGCAAATACCCCGAACATCCTGAGTCTCTTCCATCTAATAATGGAATGCAAGGATCTGACTGATCTGAGAAATACCCACAGACAAATGTATTTGAAACTTACGATACAGTTCGATGCAAAAGATCGATAGGACCAGATCCTCCTAGGCAACAACAAAATGATAATTACGATCATTCAATTTTGGAGAAGAATTCTAAAGAAAGACTCTAAACTATAGTCCTTGGACCCTGTCTTAATTTTGTTTTAATACGATCATGTAATCCAGGAATTATATACAAATGAAAAGTTTAGAAATAAACTAAAACATTTTAAATTTAAATATAAAAACCCCTACTATTCCATTCAACTCTTTAGAAAACGGCCTACGTATGAGGTGCAGAACATTCAGAAAGTAATGCAGCAATCTGGGAAGAGCAACCATTTTCGACAGGGCAATTCTACCCATCACTAAGAAGGGTAATTTCTCCCAGAACTTAATCGAGTTCACTATCACATCTTTTACCCTCAGCGTGTTATTTTGGTGGGTCATTTTAGTGTCATGATGTATATTGACTACCAGATATCTAATCGTATCAACCTTGCATTGTATTCCCAGGTTCGGGAGTCATGAGTCCGCCACTCCTACCCATCCTGCAGTTATCCAACACTTCCAGATAGGACTCCAGGTTATTGCACCTATAATAACATATTGCTGCGTATTGAAACAACATGGTGTGTCCTGTTTACAAGGAGACCTGTCTCTCTAAACTCCCCCCTCAAACACACTGATAGTGGCTCCAGGCCCAGAACATATGGCATGGGGGGGGGGCAGAGGGCATCCCTGTTTGGTGCCTCTCCGCTCTCCGGATGGAAAACTGTTGGGACACCTGTTTGTCTGTACTACTGCTACCGGGCCAGAATAAAGCATCTGGATCCAGGTCATAAACCCCTCTCCTACTCCAACGCTACTTAAGGAGGCGAATAGCCACTCCTACCCAACGAAGTCAAATGCTTTAATTGCGTCTAATGCTACTACTGAACACCCCTCCTCCCACTCCAGTGTTCCTTCTATGATTGCGTGTAATCTCCCGATATTCTCAGATGTCGCCCTCTCTGGAACGTATCCTGTCTGATCCAGATGGATCATTAGCCCAATCACTGTTTGCAATCTGGCTGCTAAGACCGCTGTATATATCCTGATTAAACCAGGATATTTGGCGATATGCTTCGCAATACTTCCCTTCCTTCCCTTGTTTCAAGATTGGGATTATAATAGACTCTTCCATGATACTGGGCAAACTATCTTTTTCATATGCTCCTTCGAAGATCCAGAGCAACCTCAGAGCAATTTCATCAATGAATTCTTTATAAAAATTCGGCTGATGGGCCATCTCCCCCTGGCATTTTACCTGTGGGCAATGTAGCAATCACTCCTCGCACCTCTTCTATCGTAAGCGGTGCTCGCAGCTCTGCCGCTTGTTCTACAGTTAAGGTGGGTAGGTCTTTGTCTATCAGAGTTGACCTAATCTCCTGGCCTTTATCTTCTCCCCCTTCACTATATAATTTTTGATAGTATCTCCGAAATGTTTCGTGACCTCCAGAAATCTCTGCACTCATCCTCAATTTCCGTAATCCCTTCTCATTTATCCGTGCTCCGGCACAGCCACACTAGTAGTCTACACTGCTTATCACCTTGCCCATGTAACTTCTCTGCGTATCTAGCAAAACTTTATCTGCCCAGCCTCTCCCAATGTTCTAGCATTTCCTGCCTTAGTGTAATAAGTGCACCCTTGGTTTTCCCACTCCCTGCGGGAGGGCACTTTCCTCTATTTTAATTTTTGCTTCAATTTGAGCTAAAGCATGCTTCAGCTCCCCTGGGATTCCACCAGACTTTGTGAGAGTAGTCCCCCTTATCACCACTTTAAAGGCGTATCACAGTGTCCCCCTACTACTTGGACTCCCCTTATTGATACTGAAATATTCTTCTATTTGTTGCGCTAAACCTTCCCGAAATGATGCATCCCGCAAGGCCTCAGCTCGCAAACTCCACTTGGGTGTTGGGGCCGGCTTATTGCTCATTGTCCATCCTACGGTTAGAGGGGAGTGGTATGACAGCAACCTACCTTTGTATGAGGCAGTCACGAATAGATTTGCGTGTACACATCATGCACACTTAGAACTCTCTCCTTGGTCCCATTAACCAGTGCCAGATGTCTTGCAAC
Organism: Ambystoma mexicanum; assembly: GCF_040938575.1. Classification (NCBI taxonomy): domain Eukaryota; kingdom Metazoa; phylum Chordata; class Amphibia; order Caudata; family Ambystomatidae; genus Ambystoma; species Ambystoma mexicanum. Next base: position 1,306,399,744 of record NC_090922.1, read on the forward strand.
TCCAAGTCCTCCAGCAATGTCTTCTGAACCTTTGCGGGGGAAAATGGGGCCCCATGTTGATCATCCGACTATCTAGCCCAGGGTGCAAGGAACAATAAAAATCCCCCCCCCCAGATCCACGTCATTCCTCAATAGTGGATTAGCTTTTTATAAGGAAAGGAACAGAAGAAATTGGACGCGTCTTGATTGGGAGCATCACTGTCTATCAAACAAACCTCTGTCTTGTGCAGTAAACCTATGGGGTCTTGTTTTGCTCTCCTATTTTGGCAAACGCTCCCATTTTTGTTGACCGTGGTTTTGCTGGGGTTTCTTCTTATTCCCTTCTGGCATGGGTCTCTCCTGCACTTTCCAGTGCCTGCTTACTGTGTTTTGTTTTTTGTTGTGCAGTCTGTGTGCCAGGCTTTACTATGCCCACTCTGCTTATTCCATTGTTCCTCTCCTGTGGAGCTGGTCCCTGGTACAATCCCCTAGTTCTTGCCACTGTCTGCAGTCAATCGTTCCCCTCTCCACTGGGCCCCCTGGCTCAGATCAGGCTCTGGTTACCATGTTTGAAGTACCATGTGCGTCCTCTCCACACCACTGGGCACCACGGGCCTCTAGCCATCACCGACACCTGTATGTGGCTAGCAAGGGAAGGTTAGAGGGGGGCATCAACTGCAGCCGAGGGGAGTTGTGATAATGCTCTGGGGCTCTCAGCTGCTCCGCGATTGGATGGGCGCTGCGGTACGGAAATCACTGTTCTACTGGTTGCGCTGATGCGCAACAGTCTGGTTAGGGATGGTGCACCTCCTGTCCCGCTACTCACTCTGGTGCAGCTTTTAAGCAGGCAGTCGTGTCCCTCACTGGACTAAGTTCCTTGTGCAGTGCGAGCTTCGCCTAACATTTAGTTCCCTGTTCTTGGCACTGCCGCCAGTCCTCACGCAATGCCTCTGCGGTTATCACCCCCTTCTACACATTGCTGGGGGTCACAGGAGGGACTGAGCTAAATTTCACCTGCAACTTTGCTCCACTGCACCTCCTCCTCGAAACTCTCGGCGTTCTTTCACTGTCTTTGGATGGCACCCGCCGTTTTGAAAGCAATCCGCGCCGTGTTCCCGTTTGCACTCTACCTACCGCCGATCAAAGAACACTCAGTTTTGTAAGTCGGCAATGCTTCTCGTGCCTCAATGTTCTGCTCTTGCCGCTGAGCTAATTTTACTTCATTTTCGAACAGTTTGGATGTTGGAAAAGCTACTCGATGTCGGATCTTCATGGGAGCTCAGAACAAACGCGTCCTGCTCACATCGCTGCTGGTCACGCTCCCCTGCTATACATTCATAAGGATATTAAAGCCAGGGTAGAAGCAAGCAGTCCTAACCAGAAAGAATTCCCTAAGACATATGGTTTAAATGACAAGACAGTAATAGTCACAAATGACAAAAGATTTGAGATCCTATCGAAAGTGTACTTCCAAACAATCAGGACAGATTGAATTAATTTCGAATTGATACATTCCCCCCCACATATTTCTCATCTTTTGAAGTTCATTCTGGGGGGCGTGGCCTGGTGCTCATTGAGTGAGGAGGCTTAAACCTCGAGCTCCGGCCGAGCCCGTAATACGATCCTGCACAGCGAGCCCTGCGACCGGCGGTGCCGAAATCAAGCTGACCCAGCTGAAGCCTGGGCGAATCTACCCACTTTCCTGCTTTGTCCGACGAAAATCGGAGCTCGGGGACCGAGTGCGAAGCCTCGACTCGGCGTACCCCCTGGCCTCGGGCGAGGCACACAAGATGGCCGCCACGACTGTCTGACAAAACGGGACCGTGAGCAGCGAAGGCGGCGCAGCGACAGCAGCAGTGGCCAACTAGGACCCTGCCTTGACCGCCACCCGGAGGAGCACGGCGGGGCGGAGAAAGCGCTGGGCCGGCGTTGCGAGACCCAGCCCAGACCCCCGGGAGCCCGAGGACCACGGCGCCGAGCGAGGTGTGTCCGCGGGCGACCAGGGAGAGGCAGCAATCTGCACCTGGGCGGCCGCAGGGGAGAGACCGCCACCAGCACCTCGCACTCCGGACCATGTGGGTCGCACGACAGTGGGCGGGAGCCCCTCTGCGAAGCCCGTGGTGGGAGCCATCGGAGAGTTGGATGAGGCCCGGGGCCTGGGGGACACATTGGAGGCCGAGCCGCCTTGGGTGACTTTGGCTGGTGGCCACCGCGCTGCGGGAGTGCGCACCAAGAACTGGCAACAACCTGATGAACTGGGGGCCCATCCAGGTGTGGCCCGACCCGCTGGGCTCAGACAGCCTGGACCCGGAGAACTGCCCCCCCGAGGGCCCAAAGCTAATCGGCACACAGGCAATAGGCGCTAAGTGCCCTTCACCATCGGCACCACCTGCCCGGCCCCACTGGGACACCTCCTCTGCCCGCCACGAATGCGGGCCCTGCACCTCCGGGGCGGATAAGCCCCCGAGACCTCACACCTGCCAGGGACCCCCTGGCCACAGGATCGTGGCAACCCAGGGCAGGGCCCTACCGAGGACCGCAATACGCTCCACGAGCTTGGGCGGGACGCGGCCCTGGACGGGCCTACATAATAACCCAGCCTGAAGAGGTGAGATAGCCGCCAGCACCAAGCAGAAGGCCCAAGCAACACCGCAATGTCCACCCTGAGAAACAAGGCCAAGACCGCCACGATGGACCCCTTCCTCACGACCAAGGCCCCCCCCATCACCCAATCCACCCCAAAAGGTGCAACGCAGCAGGCTACCCAGGAGGAAAGCCCTAAAGACAGTCAGGTACTGGAAGAAATAGCGGCCTTAAGGGAGTTTATAGACACTAAGATAGGAGAGGTAAAGGCCGACATACAGCTTATAAGTCAAGACGCCCGCAACCTGACGGAGCGTGTCACCAATATAGAAACCACCCAGAAGGAAACGCTGGAAGACACGAAAGACCTTAAAGCTGAGGTGGCAGACCTAAGGAGGAGGGTGGGCATCCTGGAGGCAAGGTCGGAAGAGGCGGAAGGACGCGCCAGGCGCAACAACATCAGAATCCTTGGTGTCCCTGAGGGGACAGAGACTTCCGACCCGACGGCATATGTGGAATCCTTAATTCAGCAGGAAATTGGGGCGGAGAAGCTATCATAGGGCTTCGCCATAGAGAGAGCCCACAGATCACTACAGAAGAAGCCTCCCCAGGTTCCTACCCCCGACCCATCATCGCGAAGGTCCTTAACTTCCGGGACAGGGAAGTGATCCTGAGATTCTCGAGAGAGGGTGGGGTGATAGAGAGAAGTAACTCCAAAATCACCATATACCCGGACTATACGCAAGCGGTACAGAGGGCAAGGAACTCCTTCATCCCGATAAAGGCCAGACTGAGGCAGTTAAACTTGAAGTACATGCTGCTGTATCCGTCCAGGCTAAAAGTGATCCACAAAGGAAGAGCGATATTCCTTGAAACTCCAGACACAGCCACCATGTGGATGGAACATAACACCTCGCCGAGGTCCCTGAAGAGTCCACCGCCGAGAACCGCGCTGTAGCCTGCAAAACAAGATAACATGGCGCCGGAGCCCCTCTCTCCTGACGCGCATAATGGACTTCACCGTAAAAGGGTACAACAAACACGCTGGAACACCATTATAACAAGAGATAGCAACAAGATTACGTGGCCCGCCGGCCCGCCCACACATGAGCACGCAACAACAACCCCTGAAAGATCAGTGCAGGCCTGTTGCCAGCACAAACCTGCTCGCGCCGGAAACTGTGAGGGGGCCAGATTGCACGAGAGCACCTGAGCACTGCACCTCACCGGCAGGAGCTAGGTGCACCAGTTACAGTTGTTTTTTTTTATGTGTTCCTGTTGAGACCGTCCCTCTCCCCAGAACCACCCAAGAAATCAATGAGCATTCGACACCGAGAAATGAAGCTGGCCGACCTGCAAACGCAGAACAATAAATGATGTGCAGTAGCACGAGATCTTGTGGCGGAGAGACAAGGGGCCACCCACGACAACAACCGCACCCAAGGGATGGCGCCACAACTTAACATAATCACATGGAATGTCAGGGGGATGGGATCCTACGTAAGGAGGAACCGTGTTCACTCATACCTGAGGCGCAAGAAGGTGTCGATTGCGCTCCTCCAGGAGAGACACCTCCTGGCAGACACCACACACAAACTGGCAGACTACTGGGGGGGCCAAGGCAGTGGCGCATCTTACTCCAAATTTGCATGGGGCGTGTATACATGGGTGAGTCCAGACACACCATTCCATCAAATGGGGACAGAAGTGGATAAGTACGGAAGATACGTAGTGGTGTGGGGCATGATAGAGAACACAAGGATATGCATTGTAAATTCATACTTCCCCCAGCACGGCGTGCCTTCCCATCTGAACCAGCTATGCGCCAGAATTGCGCACCACAGGAACGACACCTTCCTATGGGGGGGGGAGACTTCAACTGCATCATGAATGAAGAGTTGTACAGGTCTAGGACGCCACGAGCTTCCAACAATTCCGCTTCGAGGGCACTCTGCAAAGCAGTGGATGACCTGGCGCTGGTCGACATCTGGAGAGACCTACATCCAGCCGATAGATCCTACTCATACTACTCATTTCCACATGGCCTCCACAGCAGGATAGACCACTTTTTCATAAACGGCGAACTACTCCCACAGGTGCACTCCGTAGACTACCTGGGTAGGTCAATCTCGGATCACTCCCCTCTGCTCATGCAACTAAATCTGAAAGGCCCGAGGCCCCCCATTCCGATGTGGCGTATGCCTAAGGAAACTCTGGCCGACCCTTCCTTCAAGGACACCCTAGGGGAAAGACTGGAAGAATACGTGAGGCTTAACAAGGGGTCGGTCGAGAAGTGGAGCACGATCTGGGAGGCAATGAAGGTAGTAACCAGAGGCCAAGTGATAGCAGAAGCAGGCGGAATCAGGAGGCAACTAAAAAGGGAACTTGAGACCAAGGAAGAGGAGATTAGACGACTGGAAAACAGCCCGACCCCAACCAGCGAGAAGGAACCTAAGCTGGCAGAAATCAGGGACGGCTGCCGTCTTGCCTGGGAGAGGCTATCCAAATTTGACTTCTCCACACGCACTGTAAAGGCACACAAGGAGGCAGACAAATCGGGCAGGATATTGGCCTGGCCGTGCAAGAAGGAGCACCCAAGGCAGACTCCAAAGGAAATTAAGGACGAACACGGCGCAACTCAGAGGACACAACAGGCGATTAACGATGTCTTCTCAAACTTCTACGCCAAGCTCTATGCTCACGATGAACAAGTCCCAGTAGAGGACATTCGGGACACCCTGGCTGAAGTAGGCCTTCCCAAACTGAGCTCAGAGCAACGAGAGATGCTGGGAGAAGCCATCACGACGGAGGATATCTCGGAGGCAATCAGGTCCCTCTCCACAAGCAAGACTCCCGGAACAGATGGCCTCACACCAGAATTTTACAAAGCCTATGAGGAGATCCTAGCCCCGATACTCCATGGAGTATACGAAGAGGCATACGAGACTGGCAAACTACCTGGCACCATGAGAGAGACGGTTATAATTCCAATGCTTAAACCTGGTAAACCCGTCGACGAATGCGACTCATATCGCCCTTTGGCAATGCTGAATTATGACAGCAAAATCTTAACAACCATACTGGCGAAAAGGCTGTCCAGGGTGATGGGGTCTATAATACACGAGGACCAAAACGGCTTTGTCCCGGGACGTAACACCACAGCCAACCTGAGAAGGCTCCAACATGTCATAGCTCAAACCGCAGAGAGTAAGGAGGAACTGTCAGTACTCTCGCTGGACGCCATAAAGGCATTTGACTCAATATTCTGGGAATGGTTGATTGAGACTCTGAGGGAGTTCGGGCTCGGCGAGCACTTCATCCGGTGGGTCAGGGTGCTCTATAATACTCCAGTGGCAAGGGTAAAGACAGGGGGCATGGTGTCAAAATCCTGGGACATTCAAAGAGGAACGACGCAAGGATGCCCACTGTCGCCAATGCTGTACGTCCTTGGCCTAGAGCCAGTAGCGATCTATTTCAGGAAGCAGCTCTTCGATGCAGGGATCAGAACGGGTGAGACGGATAACATCATCTCGTTGTACGCTGACGATGTCCTCCTGTACCTGAGCAACCCCCGAAAGAAAGCACCAATAGCATTAGACATCCTAGACAACTTTGCAAAATACTCCGGGATCAAGTTTAGCAGGCAGAAATCATGCTCCTTTCCTCTGGCTGGGCTCCTAGGGAAGGGAATGGAAGAACTACCTGAGATTGGGATCCAGTGACAGACAGAAGCGTTCCGCTACCTAGGGCTCACCATCATGCACACGCCTGCTTCCACACACGAAAGCAACACGGAGGTAACAATGCGAGGGCTGCGCAAATCCACCAAATTCTGGTCCAGACTCCCACTCTCTGTGATGGGCAGAGCGGCTATCACTAAAATGATAATACTACCGAGATTCCTGTACTATTTCACCAACATAACGTACTACATTCCTCCCCCCTTCAGGAAACTGGAATCCCTACTCAGAGATTTCCTATGGGGCCCGGCCAGACACAGAGTTTCACTGAATACCCTCACACTTCCATACAGGGAGGGTGGAATCCAACTCCCCGATTTCCAGAAATACTACCTCGCAGCACAACTGACACACGTCGTCAAGTGGTTGTTCGATGAACCAACAGCTGAGACAGGCCTCCTTCGCCAACTGATAGCACCAATGTACCCCAAAGAAGTAATATGGAACTCACAGGTAGGGCCTCCTGATCCCACCATGCTGGTAAAGCTGGGGAGACAAGTCTGGAACAAGGTCTGCTCACCGCTCGGCCCGAGACCACCATATATGCCCGAAATCCCCTTGCTCGCCGGTGTCTGCAAGACAACCACCGACCTACCGGCAATGAGGAAGTGGGAGAATTCTGGCTTCTACACGTGGGGGGACATGTTTGTGGACGGAATATTCCGGGACTTCAACTCATTACAGACGGAAGAAGGGCCTGCCGCCGGCCAATTTTTATGGTATCAGAGGGTGAAACATGGCCAGAGGAACCGGAAACACACCGTCTTGTGCAGGAGATGCACAACTTGAGCGATGGCTGGAAACCCATGTCGAGACTATATACCCAACTAAACGATAGACGCAACCCGAGGAGCGAGCACCTGAAAGAAAGGTGGGAGGCAGATCTGGAGACTAACATCACACAGAACGAGTGGGACAGGGCCCTGATGTACCCGAAGGAAGTATCCCGCAATGCCAGGTTCAGGCTCATTCAGCTGAATGTCCTCTACAGGACCTATATGACCCCACATAGGGTGTCCACATTCAGTGAAAAAGCCCCACCAGTGTGCCCGTGGTGCACCAGTGAGCCTGCAGACCTAATCCACATGTTCTGGACCTGCCCCAGAACTAAGAAACTCTGGTTCGCTGTCGAGAGGACTTGCAGGGGGGCTGGAGTGGAAAGATACTAGTGGACGCCCAAGGAATGCCTCCTGGGTACGTATCCCAGACTGAGCAAAATTAAGCATATAGTGAAATTAATGGACATGGCCTGCATTCTAACGAAGAGAACCATAGCAATGGCTTGGAAATCTCCTGGAGGCCCCAGATATGAACCTTGGATCAGGGAAATGGAGAGATGGACCAGCGCTGAAACCAGGGTCTGGGAAGAAGGGAATAACCGGGGAGGCGAGGACGTGAGTGCAACACTGGAATCCTGGAAGGCCCTCCTGAGAGACATGATCTTCTCGACGAACTTCAAGCCCCCCTGAGCAGACCCATCGTCATAGACAGTTGCCATGGAAAAGACCTGTGAACTACACCCATGCTTACCCCGGCACTGCGACCCTTCTGGATAGCCAAGTGGTGCCTGGATCGCGGGCCGGAGCAGGGCTTACAAGTAACCCTATGGTGGTGGGAGACGGGACGGCCAAGTTAATGTTTGTTCACTGTTATTGTTTTGTAATGTTTATTGGACAAATCTTGTAACACTCTGGATGCTGAGATGCATTCATGCTTAACTGCCCTTTGTCTATACAAAATGCCAATAAAAACATTTAAAAATAAATTGAAGTTCATTCTGATGCAGTCGGCTTTAAAAAGAATATTAACTCTGCCACCAGCCCTTGGAGCCAATATATGCCGGAATTGATGTTGGACCCATAGTTACTCTGACTACCTCGAACATTTTCCTCAGTTCCTTTTTTTCATGTTATGCTCTGGAACTTTGTTAATTACTGGAGACCAATATTTCAGTAAAATGTTTATGTATCATCACCCAAATCAGGCTTTAGTGCCTGTTGTAAATTCCACTGCTCCATGTCAGTGACTAACCCGTGTTCCATGTGTCTGTTTTGTCTTGGTAAAGACCATGATACTGACGAGTGTGGGTACTGTTGGGGAATGACTCCAAAAGCTGTTGGTGTAGAGTGAGGTTTTCCCTAGGCTCCTCAAATATACTGCAGTGAAGTCTTCTCACATGACGCCCTCAAAGACTTCACTTGCTCAACCTGAGACTCGTTGGTCACGCTTGTGAGAGAAAGGAAAGAAGAGAACAAAAGATACCGCTTTCAAGAAGTGCGAGTCCTGTTCCTCACATACTGTTCCCCATGCAGCACCGTTTGGGCCCGTTTTTGGATTCTGGTGAGAAGCTTGCTGCAAATGGTTGAAGTAATTCCGGCTCCTGCCTTCCCCACCCCTGCTTTACCTCCATAAGAGTATGAGACTTTAAAGGTAGTAATGCAAAGTTCTTTCAGCAGAACTCCGATGTTAAGACTGCTGTTCCTCTGGCACCTCTCAAGGGCAGCTCTGGGGAACCAATGTGCCATTGCTGCATGCCAAACGGCTCTGTACTTTAGGCTCCTCTTGGTGAGCTGGCACCATCTGCACCGAAGCCACGCTGTTCAGGAAAGTCCTCATTTCTCCGTGGACCGCCTCACCAATGTCCTCTTTGCTGTGCTGTGTCCAACACCATTATCTTTGGTACCTTCTGCACCGGAATTAAACACGCCATCAGAGCCTCCTTATATACTGCACCTCCAATTTCGTAAGGAAAGTAGGGGAGCCAAAATCGAAGTTCAAGCATATTTTAGATGGAGAAGAGTATCCTTCTAGAGCATATGGCCTCGGGTTTGCAACCTCTGTGCATAACTGAGTAGGATTGGCCAGAGGCGTTCGGTCACTCTATTCTTATGCCACTGAAGAGACATCCTTAAAAGGCCAGTAGAGTAAAATATCCCCCGACACTGAGATTGGACTTGATACCATTTCTTAGCTGGGTCCTAATTTCTGGTTCTTCAGGGTAGCCATGACTCAATATTTTGATACCTTGGGGTTAACGTCTGCATCCAAATAGATTCCCTCATGTCATCAAAAATATTTAGCATCCTAAGAACGCCAAAGTTCACCTGTCGCTTTTTAGTGGGACTTAGATCAGACCGGCAGCAGGTGGTCCATCAAAGTCACCATCCATCCACCCCATTTATGAGGACCTGAAGCCAATCACATTGCTTGGCCAGGTAATCCTCGTTCACCTTACAGCCCACAGTTCACTGGAGAGCACTGTTATTGAAGTGCCGCAGCTGGTAGCAAATCCAGGAAAGTTAATGCAATCAGAGTGTGCTTGTGTCTGGTAGTTGTGGAGATGGTCACAACACCAGAGATGGTATTTAAGGATTTTTATCAAATGAACTCCAGCAGGCAGCAGACGCGCCCGTAGCTTACACATACAGGACTAAACTGCCTGATTCAAATCATAATGTTCTAAATGCAACATTTGTGACATACACAAAGTGTGGAATGTACTTGCTTCACTGAAACACAAAGGCTGAATAAACTAAAAACATAACACACCTCCCTCCTTATACGTGAGGAAAATTAAACATTACTATAACTATTCAAGATAAAAGTCTTTGAAATGATTTGGCATTTTCTTTACTCTTTTGCTTTGTCCTTCGATGCTGGGTTCTGAATTTTCTGAGTAACTCTTGTCTGATTGCAATGCTACTTGTGACTCTCTCACTCCCTGTTCCTCATTTGTTTCCCAATCCATGTTGCTTTCCACACTACTTTCACCACCAAAATTGATAGTGCTCTTGACCAATCTGGAGTTTGACCAGCATTCACCTCCTCAACGAATAGCCACGCTGCCTCGAATAGCTATTACTTTCTTTGGACAAAGAAATTTGCTTTCTGTGCATTTGACTCCAAAACGTGGATTTTATTTTATCAGCACTAGATCTCCTTCAGAGAACTCCACATCTTTGACACAGAAAGTAGTGTTAAATCTTTGTCTATATTCGTTCTGAGCATCCAATATTAAACTCATTATTTTCTGCCTGTCTACCTCTACACAACTAGCCAACTCTAACCATCCTGGGCATAGTCTGGTGGCAGGTTGTCGCCCTTTCAAAGACACAAACGGTGAAACATTGGTAGTAGAATGTGGCGTGGTGCGATGGCTCCAGACCATTTCCTTTAACAAATCTGACCACTGTAATCCAGAATTGAGCGCCAGTTGAATGCCACCTTTGATAAACCTATTGGCTCTTTTACTAAACCATTAGCCCTTGGATGGTACAGTGCAGCTCTTAAATGTTTAATCCCATAGCAAACTAAGAACTCCATCTTTGAGAGCAGAATTGCACCCCATTATCGGTAATGATTTCTGTGGGAAAGCCGTCTCTATAGAAGACTTACTCAAAGAATGCAATTAATTCATTTGTAGCGGCTTCCCTTAGGGATTTCCATTCTAATCACTTGGTGTGATAATCTACTAACACAACAATGAACTTGAACCCATCACCTAAACCTTAGAGAGGGCCAATAATATCAACTGCCAGTTTCTTCCAGGGTTCACTAGGGACTTGGACAGGACTCAGGGGAACTTCCCTAAGAATATGTCCTTTGTCTGCACTTTCACACTCCAAGCAACCCCTCACTTTCTTCTCCACCACACTGTCCATACCTGGCCACCAATATTATTGCCTCAGATGCCTTATTGTGCCATTAATGCCTAAATGACCTTGGTGAGCAAGGTCTACTAAACAGGATCTAATGCTTGAAGGAGGAACTATCTTGAAACCTCTTCTAAGTTTTACTCCATCTTCAGACAAACTTAATTCTAACTTGACTTCATAGAAGCAATCAAAATTTCCGTCTAATGTATCTGTTAGGCCATCCATTCTTCGTCCACTCTTTCACTCTAGTCATTAAGGTGTCACCTGCATCAGCCTCAAACCATTCTTCCTTGCTTACTGCACATGCTGCCATATCAGAAATAGTTATGTCTTCTTCATTGACAACTTTTGAAATATTATCAGCCTGGTCTGAAGGAAGTCTGGATAGGCAATCGGCAACCACATTGTCTTTGCCTGGGATGTGGCTCATCTTAAAATGATAACCTTGTAACCCAACCATCCATCTGGCGATCCTTGGAGAACCCTTTGCCCAATTGCAACTACTCCACAAATGTACTGGTGTTTTGTGATATGATTTTATTAGAAACTCATGTCCCCAAAGAAAGAATTTGAAGTGTAAAATGGCCCAGTAGACAGCCAAAGCTTCCCTCTCAATTACCGAGTAGTTACACTCCGCTCCTCTTATAGGCTTGGAAGCAAATGCAATAATGTGAGATTCCTTTCCTGAGTCTACCCGGCACAGTGAGGCTCCTAAACCAGCCAGACTAGCATCCACCATGAGAACCGACTTCCTACCACTCACAAAACCACCCAAGGAGGGGGCTTTTGATATGCCCTCTTTTATGGTGGTAAATTTTTTATTTTTTTATTTGTATGAATCAAAATAAAAAGATTGATTTTTACAAAGAGCTTGTCACTGTCCATGTCTGTTAAATGTCTTTTTGTTGATTTTGTTTACATGAGAAGCAAAGTTGCTAGAGTTTTCAGCCTTCTACGGCCTCTTCAAACTGGTATTAGTGAGTCGAAGATATGATTAATCATGATCTCTATTCACTCGCAGCTGCTACCTCTAGGTTTCGCGAAGTTGAGAGGGCAAACGTCGCGTCCTGACTTTCTGCTGTCATTTCTGGAGAGGTCAAAGTGTCCAGTTTTGCCATGATTTGGTGAACTATTTGCGTGGTAGCCGTTAGCCAGGTCGGTCTATCTCCACTAGTCATTCTTGACCACCAACAAAGTTCACTGTCTAAAGAAGGGTCCAATGAGAAGTGTTGCATGTAGGCGGTACTAATTGGTTTGGTTTCTGGGCAACCCAGTAGGAGATGTCGAACTGTCTCTTTTTCGTTTGTATTGTGACATAATCTGCAGTGTGATAGAGTTGACATACCCCTAATGGCTCTAATTTCATTTGTAGGCAACAAATTCAATCTCACTCTTAGAATACAGTTTCTTGCTTTTCTGTTGGGAAATTGTTTGATGTATCCCTGTAATTCATTCAGTTTCTTTGTATTCGGTGGCAAGTGTTGAGTTAGCTTGTTTTCTGAAGCTTTTGCCAACGTCTTAATCCAGTCTAGCTCTTTAGTTTTTTTCAGAATTTTTCCCGGATTTGTGATCAAGTCATTCTCGTCACATTCAATTTCTTTTAGCAGTCTTGAGATGTAGGTCTTCCAGGATTGTAGAATTTTGTTAGACTCGGCTGCTAGTTCGATTTTGATCAGTCTATATAGCAGTGGACTTTCAGGAAGTAAGATTTTTCTGTAAAGCCTTAGTGAATTACAGTTCAACGTCCCTTGCAGGGACAGAAGACTCAGTTCCCTTCGAATTGATGCTATTGGTGTAGACGTAGGAAGGCCGAGAACAGTTCGCCAGTAATAGGCTTCAGGTTTTGGCCAAATTTCACGCGGGAGCAATATCATTGCTTCATTACCGTAGGTTAGAGCAGGAACCACCTTCATTTTGTAAAAATCAATTGGCGGGATCGTAGAAAAGTGACCCAGCTTATGATCGATAGCTTTTCCTTGTGGGGCAAGTTTCCTGGTTTTTGTTCTCAGATGATCTTGCATGGCTGTTTCTTTTTTGGTGTTGTCCAGCACAATACCCAGTTACTTGAAGTTTTGAACTTTTTCGATCTCCTCTGATTGAAAAAAACCACTTTAGTTTTTCAGTTTTCTTCGTTGATTTTCCCAAGGTAAGTATTTTTGTTTTGGTTTTGTTTACTTCCAGGTTATTTGCTGTAGTATACTCGTACAGGTTGTCCAGTTGTCACTGTAGACCTATAGGTGTTTCATCGATCAGTATAAGGTCATCGGCGTAGAAAATTCTGCTAATGGTGTGTTGACCCACCCGGGGTGGGAAGGCTCTCACAGAGGCTTCTGAAATTTAAAAATCACCGAGGTAGGCCAAAAAGAGGGAGGGAGCCAAGGGGCATCCCTGTTTGACACCTCTTTGGGTTGCTATTGGTTTTGAAAGCAGGGCTTGGTAGTTCAGTTTAACACGGACTGTCGTGTTCATATATAGTGCTTTAATGGGGTTCAGTATGGACTCAAGGCAAGACCAGGTTTTCAGTTTCCTCCAAAGCGCAGACCTGTCGACTCTGTCAAATGCTTGGGAAAAGTCTATGAAGGCCAGATGTAACCTAGGCCCTCCTTCGAGCATTTTGATTTTCAGTATACTTATCAGAAGAATATTGGCTGTAGTTCCCAAGTTCTTTTTAAATCCAGATTGAAATGGATCATTACATGCGGCGTTCAAGGCCCATTGTTGGAATCTTTTCAGTAGCAAGGCGCCAAATAGTTTTCCTATTGGATCAAGGAGCGCTATGGGGCGATAGTTCACTGGATAGTTGATGTCTCCCTTCTTGTATATGGGTACAATTGTGGCTGTGGTCCAAGAAGCAGGAATTGATTTTGATTCCGCACATCTTGAGAAGACTTGACAGATAAAAGAGGACCAAGCTTCTGGGTTGGATTTCAGGTCTATATTTGTAATACCTTCGGGGCCAGGAGCCCTTGAATTTTTCAGGTTGACGATTAAGTCGAAAATTTCTTCTTGATCGCTGATTTTTACCCAGGGTAATTCTTGACTCTCTAGTGTAGCGGGTTTCTGGCCCCAAGGTAGACCAAAAGTTTTCTTTATGTATTTGTCCCAAGTTGCTTCTCCAATAGCGTTTTCAATGCTTGCACTACTGGTAGATGATTTGGAGTTTATTAATGTCCAGAAATCTTTCGAATTCTTTGTGCAGATGGCTCTCAAAATAGCTTCGGAGTCTTGTTGATATAGAGTTCTGCGATGAGATTTTAGCCAGGAGCGGTAAGTGGACTTCACTTTCCTTTTCTCCCTCTTTGCTTGGTTAACTTCAAGTTTTCCGGCAATTCTAATTGCTTTGCGGTATTCTCTTTGTTTTTTCACTAGCCGTATGTCATACGAATGCTTTGATTCTAGGGGGAGAGATCTCGTAGTACCAGGCTTCCTATATGTTGTTATCAAGGGGCCGTAATCGGTCTCAAACTCCAGGTTACTTGTTTTGGCCTTACTGTACTTATTGGATAGTTCTATAATATCTTTCGCTGTAAGGCGTAATCTGTTTCCCTGAGGATTTAGTTCCACCTGGTAGTTCAACGATTCAACTGCTTTGTTGGAGCTTTGCCACGTTGTAATTAGAGGGTTGTGATCACTTGCCGTTGTTTGTTTCACCTTGAAGTCTAAGATCAAGTTCAAGAAAGGGCGTGATACGAATATGTGGTCAATTGATGACTCGGACACCCCATTTGACCAGGTCGGTGGACGTGACTTGTCTGGAAAGACCGTGTCTAAATTCTGGAACTGTCTAGACTTCATAAGGTCGAGCCACTGACTTCCTCTTAAGACGGCAGGGGTTATGGCATTTTTTGGTTTTTGTTGGGGACATGCTGCATTTAGATCACCACAAATTAGTATATGCGTCACTTGGTGGACTGTCAGAATCTCGTCTATTTCTAGTTCCATTTCTCTAAGGAAAGTAGTCACTTCTGTTTTTGCTGGATTCCAGTATATATTTAAAATAGCTAAAGATGTGTTTTGGTCTTTCTTGTCGCGATTGCTTTGTTGGGACCACTTTAGAAGAACTACTAGAAGGTGTTGGTTGGCTCTTAAGACTTTTTCCAGTTGTAAGCCGTGGCGGATGGCTGTCAAAAGGCCAGAAGATGGCCGGCCTTTCATGCTTTTTAAAGCTGGCGCCAAGACAAGTTCGTAGCCATCTAAAGTCGGTAGTTTTGTTAGCCACGTTTCTTGTAGACATAGTATATCATAATCCCCTAGATGGATTTCGCCTGGGTTGGTCAAACGGTAGAAACCCCTCGTGTTCCAAGAACATAGACGGATTTCATGTCTACCCACGTCTGTTGTCTGGTGGTCTATATGGCTGTTTTCCGAGTACTTGAGTTGCTATTGAATTTTCTTTGATGTTAGTGCTTTTGGAAGCCAAGCCCATAGGCTCGTTGCTGTAGACTTGGTTAAAGTTCCAGTTTTGTCCAACGTTGATGGTGGTTCCGGTTGGCTGAAGGTCTTGCGTAAGTTTTCCCTAGATGGAGTGTTTGTAGAGGGCATTCGAATATTCAGGTTCGTTTTTGGTCCTGTTGCATCGTACTTCGAGATAGATTTGACTCGCCCCTTTGGACTGGGTAAAGCGTGGGTTTTAGTGTCGCTGTTCTCACTCTGCTCTATTCTGGCCGTCGACCGTTCCCCATTTCTTTGGCATGTTTGGGTAATTGAATTAGTTTTTGAATAGTCGCCTTGGGATTTTCCGTTTCCCCTCGGGGTGAGGGGTTTAGTGCGCGAGTGATCTCTGCTGTTTGTTGTTTCTGTGAGGTCGTATCCCATCTTTAGTAGATTTTTTGCTTCTCTTTTTAGCAGGTCTTTGTTGTTGAAGAAATGGGCAAATATGTTTGCGCCTTACCTTTCCTGTGGCTTGGATCAACTATCCTTAGGTCATTCGTATTAATTATCCTCAGCTTGGGCACATGATTGAATAGTATTAGTACTGAGCTTCTATTCAAGATCACGTCGTCATGGTTTCCTGGAATTTGTACCAGTTTGAGGACCCACAGTCGTTCTTGAGGGGCTTTGGAGATCTTTTTGTATTTTTCTGTTTTGGATCTGTAATGCAGAACCTCAATTTTTTTGTTTTCGGTTACTTTGTTCAGGTCTTTCATCGCTAGACTTTTTTCCTTGTGATTGCACCTCTTTCGAGGCTTCATGGCTCCGAGCGTGATATCTTTGTGAGTCAAACCTTGAACTAGTGACCCTCACCTTGTAGGAGCTCGTTGTTAGTTTTTGTTGGGTTGTTGGCTGAAGTTCCGTTGCTTTCGGTTCCAGCTTCTTTAAATTTTGAATTGTTTTGTTACGACGTTCTTCTAATGTGAGGAAGGGTACAAGTTGGTTTAGGCGCACTTCTTCTAAGGTGGCATCTAAGCTGGAATGATGGCCCACTAGGATTTCTGTTTTTCCTTGCGATTTAACTATTTCCTCGATGGTGTCTGATGGATAGCCTTCCTCTAAGTGCAGGCTAATATTCATCAACGATTCCTGGATCATGAAGTCTTCAGTCGTTTTGGGAGAATAAGTGGCTGTGTTCTGGGGGTGGGAGTGCTCTGGGTTGCCGAGGGAATAGTCTCCACTCTAGCACATTCTGGGTCGACTCTGTTCGGTTTAGTTCTGGGTTTAATTGAGGGTTCCTGTTGTTTCTTGGGGTTGGAAGGTTGGACATCGCTCCTTTTGCTTTGTTCCTTATCCGTTTTCTTTTTGGTAAAGATCTTGTAGGGTTGTTCCGTGCTTTTGCTCTGGAAGGAGTATCCAGTGTCTGGGGTGAAGGTGTCGTCTACTACCAGCACCACTTCCTTTTTCTCATCTTGGCCTCTAGGTTTTGTTATAGAATTCGTTTGGCTTGTCAGTTTGGGTTTGACAGTTTTTGATGGTAGTTTTCACTGTCAAATCTATGAACGTGGAGGTTTGTTCTCCCACCTCTCTCGTGGTTTTATTTTGCAGTGAATCGGCAAGTGTTGGATTTTCTTTTCTCGCTTTCTGTTGTGATGGAGTAAAATAAAGATTTTGGTCTTTTGCTTGTTCCAGATGCTCTTCTTGGGCCATCACATAGCCCTCCAGGAAAATGAGTTTAGTGTACATCATCGCTTGAATTGAAGTGTGGTCTTTGAGAGTCTCATTTAAGGATTCATAAAGTTTGGTTAATGGGGTGACGCCTATTGAAATTGCATACATGATGGAAAAAGTTTTTTTCGCTGATGGAGTTTTTGAAGGCGATTTGGCTTGGTTGCTAGGACTTCTTTGATGCGAAAAAACAGTAGAGGCCGTCTTGTAAGATTTATGATAATGTCTTGTGGAAGGATGGTCGAGAGAGTGTCTTCTGTGAGAAGGCCTGGCTGGTACTGTAGAAATTGATTTTGGGCTTTCCGTCTCACAACCACTGCTTCTAAAATGTTCTTTGTCCACTGTAAGGGTGCTATTTGGCGTTAGAGGTTGGGCCAACTCCGCCGTCGGAATAGAATCATGCTTTTCCTGGTCTGGAGGAGGTCCTGAGTCTGACCAAGAGATTTGGGGATCGGGCTGAAGATCTTCCGATCTGGGAATTGTTAAAACTTGCTCATTTGTGGTCACCGGTGTTGAGTTCTTGACTGGTTCATTTGTATTGATTGGTAGGCCAACGTCGTGCTCCTTGTCATTGCTTTTGTTGGAAATTTCCCCGGTTGGTGCTTTTGGTTGTACGGGGTGGTTTGTTTGTATCTCTCTCCCCTTCTCCGTCTGGCGCTGAGGATTCTGTTTTAACGGTGGTGGCGTAGCCTCTGAGGTGTCGGAAAGTTTTCTCCTTTTGGTGTAAAATAGCAGTAGCTAAAGTCGCCAATGTTTGTGGGTGGTGAGTCAGTTGCACAGTCTTCCTGTATTTTGACCGTGGGGGGTTTTCTTCTAGTGCTTCCAAAATTTCAGTGTCCGTAAGCTCTAGAGTGCGATGAGAGTATTGAGATGTTTTTGGATTGAAAAATCTGGTGAGCAGGTTTTGTGAGGCAGTGTTTTGCATTGCCTTACCTGACCTTTTCGAGTAGGCTGTTAGTCACAAAGATAACTAATAACAACGGCCCTTATTTAAAAGCAGCCTTCTTTTTTTGTTGTCTTTTTTACCGCCTTTAAGGCGTTTCTTTTCTGTTGTTTTATGAGCTGCCGGTGAGTGTCTAGGGCGTTTACTTTGTTTTGACCTGGCCGGCGTTGAAGTAGTGCACAACTTATCTGGATTTTCCTGGTCATTTCAAGCGAGTTCCTCATCCTGGTGGAGAGACTCGGGGGTGGGGGGGGTGGGGGGGAGTCCTCAGTGCCGAGGCAGATGACGGTGGGTCGTGCCCCCGCGGAGCGGGGTCTTCTTTTTCAGCGGCCGCGTCGCTGTGTATGAAGGCTACAACTGTGACGCGGTTGCAGGGTTCGACCACTCCGGACTCGGCAATTACTGGGCCTTCTTCGTGCGGCTGACTTCGGTTTTTGCCGGTCCTCGAGGCTGCATCGGAGGCTGAGGCCTTGGACGACGGCAACGTACATCCTCGTGGGCCTGGATCCTCTCCCCTGGACGGCACGGACCTTAAATCTCCTCCGGGACCAATAGGTGAGGGCGCCAGAGGGACAGTGATCGCAGGGTCCACGAGGTACCCGGTGAGTCGGGCCTCAAGATGTAAATCCTCTATGATTGATGTTGCAGAAGCTCCTGGCTCTGGTTCCGGCATCGTTTCTCGTTGTTTTTCTTCCGTCGAGAGCGCAGAGGGGGCCGTAAGAACGGCTGCTTTCCTCCGTTGCTGTTTATAGTTGAGCAGTGTCGTTGCCGGCTTATCAGTTTTTCCTGTTTTTCCATATGAGCTACAAGCTGTGGAAAAGCAGTAGACTTGATTTTGTTTAGTGTTTGTCAGCTCTTCTAAAATAGAGGGAGGATGCGAACTGCGCATCCAGCGTTTTGCTTCCAAGTCAGTAAATGGTGAGGTTGGGGAGGTGGCAGTCCTCGCAGCCTCGCCTGCCATGACTGCAGGACTGCCACACGCCGCCACTCCGCGTCCGCTCCGCGGACTGTAGAGGTAGTTATAGAGTAGTTGAGAATTGGCTCCACCTCCTATGAAGACAGGGAAAGCAGACTCTTCAGGCAAGGGATACTGCAGGATTGCCACTCGCCGCCACTCCGCGTCCGCTCCGCGGACTGTAGAGGTAGTTATAGAGTAGTTGAGAATTGGCTCCACCTCCTGATAACTGGAATCAGGACCGGAGCCCCGACTTCTTCTTTCTCTCTGCCAGTGTGTGGTGGTAAATGCTTCTTGGCACTCAGTAGACCATCTGAAGCTTACTCCCTTTTTTAATAGATTCCTTAGGGGTGAAGATATAGTAGCAAACTTATCTACAAATTTGTGGTAGAACTCTGCCATACCCATAAAAGATCTAAGCTGATCTTTATCGGTAGGGGCAGGAACTCCGCAAATATTCTCTACCAAATTGTTTTTTTTGGGGACACACCTTGGCCAGACACATTGTCTCTGAGACCAATGCGACATTTCTTTCTCTGTACCGTAAGACCAGACGCTTTCAGCCTTTGCAAAACACTCCTCAACACACAATCATGTTCACTTTCAGATCCAGCATAAATTAATATATCATCCTGAAATACAGTAACATTCTTGAGACCCTTCAGCACTTCTTCCATGACTCTCTGGAACACTGAGGCAGCGGATGCCAATCCAAAAGGCATCCGTAAGTATTTAAAGGTGCACTCCGGTGTTAGGAATGCGGTCACATGCTGACAACTGTCCGACAGGGGCACTTGATGATAGGCTGAGGCTAGATCAATTACAGAGAACCAGTTAGGTTCTCCTAGAGTAGCAAGAGTCTCTGATATTACAGGTAGTGGATGTCTCTTGATGAAGATGTTCTTGTTGAGATCTCTAAGATCGACACAGAGTCTCAAACTCCCATTGTTTTTGTGACAAGGACAACGGGAGAAAGCCATTCAGTCCCTTCAATACGCCCAATTAGACCTTTCTGGGTCAAGCTCTCAAGCTCTTCACGAGGTTGCTGATGTAATTTCAGTGGAACGGGTCTCACTTTGTGTACAACTGGTTGAGAATTTGGTTTCAGTCTTATATTGTGCTCAACATTTTTCAATTTTCCCAGTTTTGAGTTAGACTTCAGGAAATTCTTTTGACCATTTATCTTCAACTTCCGCAATTGTCACTGGTTCTGCAGCATTGGCTTGAATGCGGACGCCCAATTCGCTCTGTTCGTCCCAGCCCAAAAGTGACTCTCTTCTTGGCAACCAATCTCTTCAGAGCATTCTCTTCCCTTGTACAACACGCTTCCCACAGAATTCACCGATCAGATTAATGGCAGATTCTCCATAGCCACATGGTTCAACACCAGCTTGAACCAGAATGTTGGTATTTTTACCCAGTACATTTCTGAAGGTATCCTTAGATATATAATGGTCCACGTGGAAGCCGAATCCACTTTCATTTTGAGAAGACGCCCGTCAATTAAGAAATGATCAATCGGTCCCTTGAAATCACCGGACACGGCATGGATGTGGAAAATATGCCTCAGGTTCTTCTCTTGAAATGGTAGTTCATCTGGTCTCCTGCTCGAAGGATGACTTGTGGACTGGTTCTCGCGGTCCCTTTGTTTGATCATATTGATGGAAGATTCTCTGCACATGTTCGCAAAATGACCTCTTCGCTTGGATTTGTAACACTACGCAAATCTTTCCGGGCATGTGGGATAATTCGCTGAATGTTTGGGGTTGCCGCACCTGCAGCACTTTTGATTCCACCACTCTCTTCTTGTGGTCGGTTTTCTTTTGGGTAACACAGTGCACACACCTTGCACCATACTTTGAGTTGTTTGCTTATCTATTTTCATGACTCATGTATTGGGATGTCTGTTCGATGCTGCGCGTCAATTCCACGGCTTGCTCCAAGGAGACCTCTCTGGCAAGGAGTTTTTCCTGTATTCTAAGACTGTTCATGCATCTTACCAGTTGATCCCTGATGAGAGAGTCGGTGAGATTGCCGAAATCACACATATGACTTAGTGTTCTCATCAATGCCACATAGGATTCAACTGACTCAGCACTGTCTTGGGTGCGCTGAAAGAACTTGTGCCTCTCAAATGTGGCATTTTTTTTGGTTCGAAATGTTCCTCAATTTTCTTTAAGGCTACGAGGTACTCATCTGCATCGCCGGCATCTTCCTCAACATCGTGTGTAAGGCCACCAAAAACTATGCGTCCCTCGGGGCCCAAATTATGTAGGAGCAAAGCTCTTTCTTGCAGAGCTGTATCTGTCACCCACAATGGCAACAATGTAGTTTTCAAACATTTTGATCCATCTGTCCCACCTCAAAGGAGGGTGGCCTGGCTCAGAAAGGAAGGGTATGGGGGGAGGGATCGATGCAGCCATGTTGTCAACTTAAGGCGAGATGATGGTGTGCACAATATCAAGGAACAAGGATATACAGAGATTAAAGTGCATGACAAGCCTTGGAATGACCGCCTGCACTGATAGCCTAAGAAGAACGAAATGGAATGTTGAAAATCCTGCAGATAATGCATGCTGGTGACAGTAAGTACTGTGACTTCACAATGGAGCTCCTAAATGAAGTGGATGTCCTGTTCTGAAGCTCAATCAGAACGTTTGCAGGAGGAAACCTTTCTGCCGTCACAATATGCCTGCAACACTCGGCTCTCCAGATGCTGTGGCTGAGTTGCTAGGCAACTAACACTTGACGATGCAAAAAACAATGCCCTTTTGGCAACGGTCGGGCCCTCCCAAGCGCAACGCGATGACGTGGGAGGGGCCGCTGACTTCCCAAAATGTGTGCGCGAGGACAAGGGCACAACGAGGTTCAATGCGCGGGAAACGCTTATGAGCAGGATCAAGTCCAATGCGCAGGGACCACCACCCCCAAACGTGGTGGTCGGCCACTCCGTATGTCAGGATGAGGGCGTACTGCTCCGGATGCCAGGCAGGGGTGCACCGCTCAACACTCCCAGGTAGGGAGGAGCGGCGCTCCAAAGCATGGGAGCGCTGCACCGGTGCACAGGGCCCAGACAGGTCCGGACATGGATTTCGCAGGCGCGGGCCGGGATTTCAGGACTTCTGGACTTTTCTCATCGCCAGTGTGGAGATGGTCACGACACCAGAGAAGGTATTGAAGGATTTTTATTAAATGAACTCCAGCAGGCAGCAGACGCGCCCGTAGCTTACACATACAGGACTAAACTGCCTGATTCAAATCATAATGTTCTAAATGGAACATTTGTGACATACACAGAGTGTGGAATGCACTTACATCACTGAAACACAAAGGCTGAATAAACTACAAACATAACAGTAGTCTAGTGCTTAATGCTTCTATGGCTTTGCACAATACTGCCATGCACTGTGGGTGCTAGCTGATCTAGCTGGGTGCAGTCTTCCTATAGATCTACAAGGATCTTTCAAGCAGTTGGTTCAGCCTCAGAGAGGCATGTCTGGGAACATCCTAGAAGTAGACTTCACAGAATGTGTGCGTGTACATTGCTATGGACACTGGTGCAAGCTTAAGGCACCATTCCTGGACAATGTCTCTCACTGTCATTCACAATATAGAATCCCAACACTTGCTGTTTGATGGGTCACACTCGCTTTGCACTAAGGTTGACTGCGCATGCTTTAAAAATCACTTGCTTGCCACTCACTCATGAGAGCAGCCAAAAGTTGAAGCGCTCTAATTAGGTGGCAAAATCATTAGGACTTTGTGTCTATATTTTCCTCATCCTCAATCAAAGGGAGGTATTATCCTTATTACTTTGTGACACCCATGACTGCAGCAGCATAAGGAAAGTCCTTACCGTTCCCAAATGGGGAAGGGTGCACCAAGGCCTAAGCCTCTAATTTCAAGACTCGTTTAGTAACTCCCTCAATGCTGCACACTTCCCCGGCAGGGATTAGGGTTCCATTTTGTAAGCGCGCATGGCAGGAAATAACTTTGCGCAGCTGGGTCTTTCAGATCGTGGTCCATGACATCACCTGCCCTTCCTGCCAAAGCCCTTATCAAAATCCCTCTACTTTGCCTGTAACTTCTCTGGACTGCTCCTATAACAGGGCATCTCTTAGCTGTTGCTGAATGGGGTAGTGGTTTTTCCACAAGATGAAGTCCTGGGGAAAGGCTGGTGGTATTTCACTTCCTAGTTCCAAGGGAGGAGGATGGACCCAGACCTATCCCAGATCTTGTTTGTTTATTAATTTGTAGGGTGCACCGAACCCATAGGTAATTGGGCGCAATGAGGTACAGGAATACTTAAAAGCTTCGGGTACACAATGAGATGGGTACAGTAAAGCATCAGGCGATATACAGTGGAATACAGCAAAAAGGTACAGTAGGTTACATGAAGCAGATACAAGGTATTTACATCGGGGTTAGATCTGGTAGGGATCATTTGTCGTTGGGGCGCAGCCAGTTCAGGGTATTGCGCCTAAAGCTGAGGTAGGATTGGCCAGCTCTGATAGCTGGAGGTAGTGCGTTCCATGACTGGGCCGCTTTCACCGGGAAGCTGTTTCCTCCAGATTTTTTAAGCTTTTATCTGGGTATTTCCAGGCAAAAGGAGTTAGCCACTCTGGAGCAGCGTGTAGATGTTCTCCTAACCATTCTCTCTGATTGATAAGGGGGTGATGCGTTATTCATGCATTTGAATGTCAGGGAGACTGTTTTGAGAAGTATTCTGTCATTAATCTTTAGCCAGTGTTGTTCTCTTCTAATTTTAGAGACATGTTCTCTGTTGGGTATATTCAGGACCATTCTAAGGGCATTGTTCTGTAAAATTTGGATTTTGTCTAGGATATATTTGTTTGTCCCTAGGTATAGTGCGTTACATTAATCCAATATTAAGGCGTTGGCAAGGATAATGCAGCTCGCTTTGGATAAGAATGGTCTGCGTGCCCTGATGAGCTTGCAGGTGTTGGCAGTAGACAACGCCATGGAGTTTACCTGTTTCCTTAGGTTTAGGGTGGAGTCGAGGTAGAAACCTAAGGTTTTTACTTCAACTACCTTAATTGTGTTTCCATCTATGTTGAAGTCGGAATAGTTTGGGTTCAGTTTTTTTTTTTTTAGGTTGGCAGCAGCTCCACGAATCAGAATCTGTTTTGTCGTCATTCAGGCAGAGGCCATGGGATGCCATCCGTGTCTGAATGAGGAGGCATATTTTATTTACCAGGGCCGTATCCTTGTTGAAATTGCCCAAAAGGGGGATGAGGATCTGGGTGTCATCTGCGTAATTGGTGTAGGTGACACCCTGTCTGTCCAATTTATTGAATAGGGGCTTGGTAAAAACATTATACATGGTTGGCGATACACAAGAGCCTTGAGGAATGCCACATGTAGTCTGGATAGGGCCTGCTGATGCCGAGGGGGAGAAAACTCATCATTCTGTTGACCAAGAAGGACTGGACCCATGCTATAGCATTCCTTGGGAAGTGGGCCGCCAAGGCTAGGTGTTTGCACAAGATTTCGTGGTCCACCAAGTCGAAGGCTGCCAACAAGTCGAGGAGGAGCAGCATTGCAGTTTTCCCATTGTCCTTGAGCTCATCAATTTGTGTTTTTAAGTCGATTAAAGCTGTTTCCGTGCCATGTTATGGCCTGAAGCCAGACTGGCAGGAGCCTAGGAGGTGATTCGCTTCAAGGTAAGTCTGAATTTGCAAATATGCTACTCTGTCGATTATTTTGAGGAGAAAAGGCACTGTGGTAATTGACCTGTGATTTGCTGGGATGGAGGGGTCCAGAGTCTATTTTCTTTTTTTTGGCAACATAATTGGCGCAAGGTCTATCTTTGATTATTTGGGCGGGACAGTTGTGGCCCTGGCAGTTGGATGGTTTCAGGGACAGAATCATGTTTTCAGTATCTTGGATAGATACTTTGGTTAGCTGAATGCTTCTAGGGGGCTAGAGGATTCGATAGGGCTGGTAGATTGCGGTTCGGTGGAGAGCAAGGAGGCTTTTTTATTGGCAATCATCTTGTTTTTGAATGCTAGTGCACCATTGTTTGTCCTTAAGTGTAGTGTCTAGTGGGGGAATAGGGAATTCCAGTTCACGGAGGATCACGTAAAGTCCCTTTGTGTTAGAGCTGGCATTGGATATTCTTTCATTATAGAAGTTTTTTTGTGCAAATGATTTCCTTTTTGTAATTATTTGCAAAGTGGGTCAGTTGTAGCTTGTTTTTGTCCGATGGAGTGTGGCGCCATAGGGATTCTAGTTTTCTTTTTTGTAGTCTGAGGTCTTTGAGGTGGGGTGTGAACCAGGCATTGAGGTGTGTATGCTGTTTACTTTTACACAATTTGACTGGTGCAATAGTGTCTAAAGCTTTAGACATATTATTGAATGCATCAAGGAGGTTAGTCGGTTTCGCAGGGGAGAGAGTTGAGGGTAGGAAGGATATGTGGTAGTAGTTTATCTGATGTGATATTGTGTTTGCTCCTGGTTGGAAGGGGTGGTGCCATCCCTTTATCTTTGGCTGTTTGTTTATTGCTAGGGAGAAATCAATCAGGTGGTGGTCAGTCCACAATTGAGGGTTTACTTTGGTAATAGAAGTTTCGCAGGTCAAGTCGGCCACCCAGTCTAAGATTCTTCCTTTGACGTGGGCCGGTAGGTATACTTTTTGGGTTAGTCCATGTTCTGAGAGGATGGTAGCTAGTGCCTGAGCATGTTTGTCCTCTGGATCATTAAATCCAAGGTTGAAGTCGCCCAATATTAAAATTTGCGAGGAGTCTTTCATGTTGTTGGCAAGTTTACAGTCCTCAAAAAGCTTCTCTGAGAGGATGGCTTCTGAGTTGTGGTCTCAGTGCAGATTCTCCAGGCTTTGGAGTTGCATGACTGGCTTGAGTCATTATATCTACAGAACGTGTACTTTAATGTCCAGTTTAACACCAAAGGTCAGAAATACCCTCAGCCTCAGACAGTGGTGTGAGTCCCTCCACTACCAGTTTAGTGCTCCAGTTAAGCCTTAAGTGGCTTTGTGTGTGTGTGTGTGTGTGTGTGTGTGTGTGTGTGTGTGTGTGTGTGTGTGTGTATGTATTATATATATTATTACATGGCCTGCAGTAGCGGCCATGTAGTTATGGTTAAGTTGCTAATCCCATTGGAAGAGCACTTTTTGGGCGGCTTATAACTTCGCTCCCCCGGGACGAATCGTCACCAAACTTTGCAAAAAAAGTATATGGCCCACTTTGCAAAGTTTGGTGAGGTTTGGTCCAGAGGGGGGCAAAGTTATAGGGGGGGCCCAAAATTTATTTTTTTCCCATAGACATAATGGGAAATAAATTTGCTCATGCCTACAGCCCAAACCGCTGAACGGATTTTCACCAAATTTGCGACAGGAGCGGCGGCTTGGTCCCAAAAGCGTGCTTTTGTTAATTTGGTGTAAATCCGTCCAGTAGTTTTTTTTTAAACGACCATAACATAAGGCAAAAAAATTAGTGATATCTATGTCCGCTCCGTGGACACACTTCCCTGTTCGATCCGCGGACAGGGCACCGATTGGCTAATAGACTTGCGTCATGTCTGTGGACACACAACGTGTTCGCTGATTGGTTGGCGTGAAGCGTGAGGTGCGTTCGATTTTTGGAAACACCCGCCATCTTGGATTCGCGGACATCGCCAACATATAAAAAAACACAACATTGCACTTGTCAAATTTATCAAATCTCTGGGGAGGTGAGTGGTGATGAGGATGGGATGGAATATGGCTGCAAGAAGCAAAAAAGGTGTTTTTTGCCGTGAAAGTTCACGAACAGTTCGGATGTTCGCGAACAGTCCTGAGAAGTTTGGGGACACTTCAGACGTTTGGGCATAGTTTTTGGATGGCTTATAACGTTGGCACCACTCAATAAAACTGCATGAAATGTTGCAATTTTTATTCCTGTCCTGATTCCGGATGTGTTTGCAAAGTTTGGTGGGATTCTGTCAAGAAGGGGCAAAATTAGACGGGGGGGGGTCTCAAAATAATGTAAAGGCTTATAAATGAGGTGCCAATTTACCTTTGGTGACTGGGGTGTAGCCTGTGGCCAGATTGTCCGGGTCTTGGAATAAGGTCATGATCCGGACAATCGGGCTACTGGCCATGACCACGAGGGACAACACATGGGGTTAAAGTGGCCATGTGCACCTGGGACTGGCTTTGTGGTAAAGTGCTTGTGGTAATATGGTCATAGGGTTCTCGTTTTGCCTTCTGCAGGCTGCCATGGAAAGAGGAGAGGGGCCCCTGTACGGAACCCTGCCTTCCCTTTCCATGGTGGTAATCTTGGAAAAGGATTTTTGTAGGAAGAAAAATCCTTTTTTTATTTTTTTTTAGCACCCTGGGTTCCCATTTTGGGAACCTAGGGTGCTAATGGCCTTCATCCCCCATTACAGGGGCTGGGTCAGGGGGGGATAATGGTCCGGAGACCTCGTTATCTACCCTTGCTTCGCTTGGGCTGATAACTTCGGCTGCCAGGTCGGTATCCACTGTTCCATCCCTGCAACGGGGGAGAAACGCCACAATCGCCATTAGCATAACACAAAATGCAAATGGAAATGTTGGAAAATCTTATTGAGTCTAAAGGCTTATAAATTAGGTGCCATTTGACGAATCTGCACTTCATTTGGCAAACTGATAATAGATCAAGATATACATGTTTTTGCGAAGTTTGGTGGGATTCTGTCGAGAGGGAGCAAAATTAGAGTGGGGGTCCCAAAATATTGTAAAGGCTTATAAATGTGGTGCCATTTGACATATCTACACAAAGGTTTGCAAAAAGATTATAGATCTAGATTTAGATGTTTTCATAAAGTCTGAATGGATTTCGTCAAGTGGGGGCTAGGTTATATGACGATTGTATGTGCATACATTTGACACTTTTGAGAAAATAAAACATGGGTGGATTTCCAGCAAACTTGCGTAAGGAGCATTGGCAAGGACCTACAAGCATGGTTTTGCAAATGTGCCTGTGTTTTATTATTTGACAAGTGTAGCTACAAAAAATAGCGGCATACCTTTAGTGACTGAGGGGTAGCCTGTGGCCATGGGCAGTGTCCAGATTGTCCGGGTCATGGAATAAGGTCATGATCCGGACAATCTGGCTACTGGCCATGACCTCAAGGGACAAAACATAGGATTAAAGTGGCCATGTCCACCTGGGACTGGCTTTGTGGTAAAGTTACTTCAAATTAGGATAGATTTGAAAGGGAAGAAAAATGTGCTTGTGGTTATATGGTCATAGGGTTCTCTTTTTGCCTTCTGCACGCTGCTATGGAAAGCGAAGAGGGGCCCTGTATGGAACCCTCACCTTCCCCTTCCATGGTGGCCATCCTGGAAAAGGATTTTACTTCGGCGTCCCGCTGTTGGAAGAAAAATCCTATTTTTTAGCACCCCGGGTTCCTGCTTTGGGAACCTAGGGTGCTAATGGCCTTCATCCCCCATTTCAGGGGCTGGAATGGGGGAATAATAGTCCAGAGACCTCCTTATCCAGCCTCGATTCGCTTGGGCTGTTAACTTGGGTTACTGGGCTGGTATCCACCGTTCCAGTCCCTGGAACAGAGGATGAACGCCACAATTTGCCCATTAACATAACACAAAATGCAAATGGAAATGTTGGAAAATCTTATTTAGTCTATGCACTTTAATGAGAAATATAAAGTAGATGAGTCTATACATTTCTTTTTTATAGTTCTATTTTTTGACTGAAAGGTGGTTCCTAAAGGAATATGTCGTTTGTTGTTTTTGGATGTATTTTTTTTGGCAGGAGTGCTGAGAACGAAAGGTAGGGAGGGAAATGAGGAAAGAGCAACCAAACAGTAATATGGAGGGGTAGGTGGACAAGGAAAAATGTTGCGCGTGTGTTATTTCTAAGTTAGGGGGCACTGTTTCTCATGCTGCTTGATTACAGCAGTGGTGGTGGCTCTTGGGGAGGAGGGATGGCATTAGCTGATGCCATTTTAAGATAAATTGCAATTTTGCTAAAAGTATGAACTGTGTACTAGAATGTTAATGTATAATGAGTAGGTATAGGTGTTGGAGCTGTGCAAGGGAAATTTTGAAGTTGGAAGTTCCTAGATCAGTAGAAAATGCAGTTCTGAACTGTCGCCAAGCAGAGATCTTATTGTGAAATACGGACGGCTTCTCAGACCCGTCATCATGCTGCGTGCCAGCGTATGGTCATGTGGCACTGTCGGAAGGTCTGCTATGAAGTCAGATGTTCGTAGACGTCTACGGAGACAAACTAGTTGAAATAGTTGCAAGAAGTGTATAGAAGTGTTAAAAACTATTCCAGATAGTGGGAAATGGCAGAGATTTAATGTCAAACTTTGGAAATTGGACATAAATATTGTCATTTTGGGTAAGTATGATATTAGTAAGTTGTATGAAAATAGCATGCACTGGTAAAAAGCTATGAAATTCAACGAAAAAACTGTTATAGGGACGTTATAGTTAAGTTGTACTAATAAAAACCTATGAAATTCAAAGGGACGTTATGGTTCCAAGTAAAACCGAAAACCCCCTGAAATTCACCAGTTATGGTAAACTAAGCAACCATAACTCGTCCCACCTCCGTGCACTGCTAAGACTAACACTCAGGACATCAAAGATGTCATCACAAATGTCATTGATGACATCACATGTGAAATACATTTTGATGAAAAGTCTCTACAAGGAGTTGTGTTTTGTAGTGTTGATAACAAGATGTCAGGAGTCCTATCATGAACTACTTAATCTATTAAAGAATGTACTCCTCTAATATTGTATTGGAGTATCGTTGTTAATACAGAAACCTAATCATATATAAACATAGGCAATGACTGCAGCATGCACCATAGAAGTACACTATTTATAATATTGTAATTTTGGATAGTACAATAATAAATGCTCCCTTATCAGAGTTTTGAGTAATGTTAAACATGTAATAATAACTAGCTAACAATTCAAGATTTACAGCACTTGTGCTGCTACAAACAACACATATGAAGCACCACAATGCATACAAATCAGAGGCACATACAGGGAAACTAAAGTAAGGAAGAAAGAAACTAAATCATCATAAAATGTTAATGACATTAAAGTTTATCTTCATGTATACAAATAAATTGTGTGTTTGAGGCCTGCTGATTTCTCCATGTATGTGCACCATGAGCTGAGTCCAAACCCTAAGGAAAGTACTTAAAGAACATATGACAAGGTTAACCTCTAGATATATAGCACATTTTTAAATTGTATTATTTTGACTGCCAGTGAACAAAACCACTTGGCCTATATATGTCGAGGATCAAAAACAAGTGGCCCAGATATGTGATGTCATCAGTGATGTCATCAATTACATTTGTGATGTCATCTTTGATGTCCTGGGTGTTAGTCTTAGCAGTGCATGGTGGTGGCGCAAGTTATGGTTGCTTAGCTTACCTAACTGGGGAATTTCAGGGTTTTTTCGGTTTTACTTGGAACCATAACGTCCCTTTAACAAAGTTTTTTTCATTGAATATCTCTCTCTCTTTTCTTTTTTTTTTTTATATGGAATCAAAATGAAAAGACGGAATGTGATTTCCATGGTGGCTTGTTTTTTATATGCAAGATATTAAGTATTTTTATGTAGTGTCAGATTGTTCTACATTTGAAATTGTTCTCCATTTTAATTTAGCAATACACACACACACACACACACACACACACACACACACACACTCTCTCTCTCTCTCTCTCTCTCTCTCTCTCTCTCTCTCTCTCTCTCTCTCTCTCTCTCTCTCTCTCTCTCTCTCTCTCTCTCCTGCTGCTGCTATACTCACAAAGAAAATCTAATTATTTTAATTAACAGAGTATTTGTAAATGGGAAAAAAACTTAACTGCAACCTGGTGGCCTTCAGTTATAATACATTGTTGTCATTTAATGGATTACATTCCCTTGAGTATTGAACAGAATAAAAGTAAATTGGAAGACCCACAGCCTTCAGGAAAGATGGTTGCTTGACCTTCAAGCCCCTCTGGATTGAGTCATTCCCGTCTGCTTTATAACCTAACCTAAGCAAGTTGTGATTTCCCTTCCCCTGCGGTCCCACACGGACATGGATATGCTGACAGAGGCCTTTTGAATTGTGGTGCAGTTCAATTGGACTACAGGCGGCGCTTCGGGCAGACCTGCAGAAAGACAGGTGTGGAGGATGACTAGGGTGGCGGCCTCGTATGAGTGGTGGAAGAGACCGATTCGTCCCTGATTGAAGATCTAGGTGCGTGATGACGGTGATAGGAGCGTTGTGTGACAGAGAGGAGCGCCGGTGCTCCTGTGGGCAAGTGGAAACGTTGGGCCACAGAGGACAAAGGTGGGAAAGTGCTGAATGAACAAAGCACAAGTCGGGCTGTGTAGGACTGTGTGGCTGCCCGATACACATGACGATGAAGTGATAGGCTTAGCAAAGCTCTGCATTTCATGGGCGACTACAGTATCGGGGGGGGGGTGGGGGGGGGTGGGTGGGATGAGGATCCAACGGAACAAAAGGGGCTGCAAGGGGTGGAGGGGCTTGTGGTATAGCAGGCATTGAATGGGAAGTTGAGCGCGAAGCGGAGGGCACACTTTTTGCACTACTTCTGTAGATCTTAAACTGAACTTCTAATGGCTAATCAGCATAACTAACATCCCTCCTCAGGCAGAGTAGCGCGAGGATGAAACAAATATATTTTCGATGTCCTCACAGAAATTAAATATTTGCGCAATGATACTGAAGCTTCCAAACTTCCAAAACTGAGCTCAAGGAAAGGATCGATGAATTTAGGGACAGAGTGGAGGTGTTGGGAAACCAATTATCAACCAACTTTTAAGAGATGAAATGAGAAGTGGGCCTTGCAGATTTGGAGCTCAGGGAGGTGCATGCAGGGCCGGTATGGAGAATTGCGAGAGGCAGTGTAATCTTTTCTTTGTTCGGCTGCTTGTGAAGGAAGAAAATTCTGCTGGCAAATATCGAAAGGTAAGTCAGAATATTGGGGCAATATAAACGAAGACGGTGGCAAGGAGGAGGTGTTGATAGAGGGAGTACATAGAGAAGCTAGCCCATGCGGATGTCTCTGATTTTACCGAATTTACTTCACCTGAAGGTGAAATCTTAGAATTTTCTTTTCTTCAAAATGTTTATTATGCAGGGGACGTCCCCCCAGAACCCCCCACACTTCCCCCTACCTTATCCTATAACCTTACCCCACCCCATGTATGTTTTTAAAATTCACCCACTTAGACTCCGGAGGATAGCTCAGGGGCAACGTGCTCCCCTCAGAAGCAAGACAACACAGAGCAACACAGGTTAGATCCCGGGTCCACGCATAGAAACATCTGGGTATTAAGCGCGTTATAAATAACCTATCATATCGTACCCAACCAAATTCAAAGAAAATCCTAAAATTTCAGATTAGGCGGAAATGGATTTGGTGAAATGTACGGATACGGGCTCACGCAATGATCTGAGGTTCATAGTGTTGATATGTCAATTTAGGAAACCAACTGATGTTTTGATGAAGGCACGCAAGATGGCACCATAGACTACAATTAATGTTTCAGCAAAGCACAAAAACCAATGTAGCAATTCCTGGGAAATCAGAAATTATTTGGAAATTGACATGGCTTTCAGAGAAGTAGGAAGCGGTTTGGAAAGAAGTTCTAAAACTTAAATATGCCTACGCTTGTCTGGATTTACTTAATTTTATGCAGATTTATTTTCACATTTATAAAGCACACTAAACCCATGGGTATCAAGGCGCTGCTACAAATTGTAACACGTATAGAGGAGAAAAAAGTAAGTCAAGTGCCTGAGGGGAGAAACCCAGTCAATTATGCAAAGAGCCAAGTTTTAAATGCTGTTATGAAGGCCCGGTAAGATTGTTCCGCTCACAGAGTTTGTGGTAGAGCGTTCCACAGTTTAACTGCCACCGTTGGGGAAACTTGAGCCACCAGCCTTTTGTCCTTTTGAATTTCGGCTGGATAAGTCTGTATGCATAAGACGCTCTGGTTGGTCTGCAAGGTTGAACTTTCTGGATCTTTTTCAGAGAGGTATGGGGAGCAGTCTTGCTGAGACATCTTTGCATTACTGACAGTGTTTTGAAAGTGATCCGTTCACGTATCAGGAGGCAGTGAACAGACTTTCTTACAGCTGTAGTGAGATACACTCCCATGGCGTCTCATGTCAAGGGTGACAGAATACTTGGGGTGGTCTGCTCCACCTGTTGTTTTTGCTCAGGATGATTTGACGGACATCCTGGATCAAGGTCCACCAACTGACCCTGTGTTGCCGATTCACATGGCTCTGCAAAGGAGGGTGGTGGCAGAATGGACTGCTCCGGAGAGTCTACCGGCAGTTAATAAGTCGCTTCTGAAAAAATAACGCCCTTCCAGTGGTGACCCCTGCTACTTATCGACGCACCCTACTCTGAAGAGTTTGGTGGTGCAGGCGGCTACGGCCTCCTGGAAGCAGGCTGCGTACCCTACCATCCCTCCTGATAGGGACGATAAGCGCTTTGATGGTTGGTCGAGGAAGGTATTTTTGGCTGGGGGTATGGCGTTGAAGGCGGCCAAGTCCACTTGTGCCTTAGTGAGATTCACACACACACTGTGGAATTGTGCGTCTTTGGCAGCTGAGCATATTCCCGAAGGGGAGGAACGGGATGGTTTTCTAGCCCTTGTGCAAGACTGCAAGGATGCCATGTGTGAGTCCGTTCAGTCGGGTTTGGACATGGCAGACTGTGTCAGCCGGTCCATGGCTGTGAGCACCATGATACACAGGTTTGCGTGGTTGCGGAAGTCGGGGTTTGCTCCTGATGTGCTATCCAGTCTTCTGAACATGCCCTTTTATGGTGTTCATCTGTTTTGCAGCAAGGCTGACAAGAGCTTTGAGAAGTTGCACACCTCCAAAGCTGCAGCGAATGCTTTGAGTGCTGCAGTACGTCAACCTCCGCCTTTTCGTCCTAGGGGGACAGCAATGGAGGGGAGGTTCCTTTCAGTACTACTCTACATTTGGTAGATCGAGAGGAGCTGCCAGTCAAGGGGGCCACCGTAGGAGTACCCGGGGTGGAAAGCAAGGTACTCGGGGTGCCAAAGCCGCTCAGGCAGTTGCCTCTTTGCCCTCAGGCACTGCTGCAGCCACGTCCGCTCAATCATGAGGCCCATGTTTCGCCGGTTGGGTGCAGACTTGTGCAGCTTCTTGGAGAATAGCGGGCCATTACTTCAGATGTGTGAGTTCTGGAGATCATAGCCCACGGCTACTGTTTTCCCTTCCGGCAGGGGCCTCACGACAATCCACCGGGGAAGCTTTCTTTGAAGCACCCAGATCCGTTCCTTGCGTTAGAAATCCTATCCCTGCTGGAGAAAGGCGCCATAGAACTGGTGCCTGTAGCGGAAAGGAACAAGGGATGGTATTCCCCTTATTTTTTGATCCCAAAAAAAGACGGGGGGATTGAGACCCATCATGGACTTGCGTTGGTTGAACAAGCTCCTCGGGAAGGACAACTCCAAGATGGTAACTCTTTCTCTAGTCCTCCAGGCCCTTCAACTTCAGGATTGCTTGGTGTCTCTAGACCTCAAGGATGCTTACTTTCATGTGCCGATTCAGGCAAAGCACGGGAAGTACCTGAGGATCGCGGTTGGCGACTCACATTTTCAGTTTCGGGTCCTGCCATTCGGATTGACCTCCGCCCGAGGGTCTTCACCAAGCTGATGGTGGTGGTGGCAGCGTATCTCAGGAAAGGGGTGATTCATGTCTACCCCTACCTGGACGATTGGTTGATCAGGGGGAGCTCTCCCGAGCAAGTCCTGGATCATTTGTCCGTCACCTGCCACTTCCTTGACAAGCTGGGCTTCTCCCTCAATTTAAAGAAGTCCCATTTGACACCTACCCAGCAGCTCCAGTACATCGGAGCAGTGCTCGACACATCCCTGGGGCAGTGTTTGCCTCCTCAGGTGAGGGCTCATCACATTCTGCAGATGGTGGACAAGTTTCAATGTGCCCAGAGTCTCCGGCGTTCAAATTCTTGAGGTTGCTCGGCCTCATGGCATCCTGCATTTTCCTGGTGCCAGAGGCCAGGCTGCGGATGAGATCTCTGCAGTGGGCTCTCAAGATGCAGTAGTCGCAGTTCTCCGGCAGGATGTCGGATCTCGTTCAGATTCTGACATTGGTCGCCCAGGATCTTCTATGGTGGGCCGACGAAGGCAATCTGATGAAGGGAGCACCATTTTGGCAGCCATTGCCGGAGGTGACGATCATGACGGACGCATCCCTCACAGATTGCGGAGCTCAT
This sequence comes from Ambystoma mexicanum, assembly GCF_040938575.1. Taxonomy (NCBI): domain Eukaryota; kingdom Metazoa; phylum Chordata; class Amphibia; order Caudata; family Ambystomatidae; genus Ambystoma; species Ambystoma mexicanum. Next base: position 1,306,434,992 of record NC_090922.1, read on the forward strand.
GCAAGGAGTTGACAGCCAGCAGATGGTGGTCTTTGTCAGAGTCCAGACTCCACATCAATCTGTTGGAGCAGAGGGCCCTCAGGCTAGCCGTCTCTGCTGTCTCTTTTCTGCCGTCTGTGCAGACAAGAATGTCCGAATTATGATACAGTGGCCATGCACTACCTCAACAAAAAAGGGGGGGCCATGGTCACTCCCGTTGTGCAGGGAGTCGATGCAGCTCTGGTTCTGGGCCATTAAGCCGGAAATTTCGATCTCGCAGTTCATCTGGCCGGAGACGAAAATGCAGCGGCGGACGCTCTGAGCAGGCAGAGCAGTCTCTCACGAGTGGGAGCTGGCTCAGGAAGTTCTTTTGGAGATCTTTGCCCTTTGGGGAACCCCACAAGCAGATCTCTTTGCCACCAGTGTCAACCAGAAGTGCGAAGGATTCTGCTTGCGGGAATTTCGTGTTCGTAGTGGAGTGGTCTTTCCCACTGCTGTATGCGTTTCCTCCAGTCTCCGTCATTCCACAAGTGTTGCAGAAGTTACGGAGTGATCCTCATTGCTCCGGCATGGGCCAGGAGAGCGTGGTACCCGGTCCTTCTAGACATGTCCATTTTCCCTCCACACCGTCTTCCCTACCGAGACGATCTGCTCTCACGGGAGGGAGGGTTGGGTTCTCCATCTAGAGGTCAAGTCTCTCAGCCTTCATGCTTGGTATCTGAAAGGTTGAGGTATAAGGATTGGGACCTCCCCGAAGACGTGATGTAGCTTTCAGCCAGAAGGCCTGCAACGAAACCCCCATACCGTTGTTGCTGGAGAAAGATCTGTGACTGATGCAAGGTACAGAATGTGGATCCTTTCCAATGTTCCATTGCTTTGGTTTTGTCTTTTTTGCCTTCTTTAGCCCACAAGGGCCTGCAAGTGGGTACCATGAAGGGTTACCTGGTGGCGCTGTCCATATTTAAGCGCTCGTCTGAGGAATGTTCTTATTTTAAGATCCCTTTGATTTCTCAGTTTCTAAAAGGGCTAACTCATGTGTTTCCACCGTCGCCTTTCCAGGTGCCGGGATGGGATTTGAATTTTGGTTTTAAAGTTCCTAATGGGAGCTCCATTTGAGCCCTTATGTTCTTGTCAGTTGCGACTGTTGTCCTTTAAAACTGTTTTCAGTTGCGGTTACTTCTGCAAGCAGAGTGAGTGAGTTGCCGGCACTTTCCGCCAAGCCACCCTTTACTGTGTTCCGTAAGGACAGGGTTGTCCTGCGGGTCCGGCCTTCTTTTCTTCCGAAGGTTGTGTCAGAATTCCATTTGAGCCAGAAGGTGATTCTGCTGGCGTTTTATCCTCCTCCACATCCTGGTAAGGAAGAGGAGATGCTCCATAGGTTAGATCCTAGAAGAGCTTTGAGTTTCTATCTCTCACGCATGTCCGGGGTCAGAGAGGATGATCAGCTCTTTGTTGGTTATGCTGTAAGGCGCTTGGGACAGGCTGTTTCCAAACAGACCTTGTCTAGATGGATCATTTTGACGATCTGAGTGTTACCGTTTGGCGGGAAAGGACCCTATTCCTTGGACTCCATCCATTGGCAGGATTTGGCCTTTGTTAAGGCAGTCCTCTATTCAGCCATTTGATTGGGCATTCTAAAATTCTAAAATTGGAACTTCTTTTCCCACCTCCATAAGTTGGTACTGCTTTGGGAGTCTGGCATAGATGTGGAATACGTCGGAGGACACAATCCCCTCGAAGAACAAGTTGCTTACCACATCTGGTAATGTTCTTTCGATGGGATGTTCCTCCGACGTATTCCACATCTCCCTCCCAGCCTGCCCCTCTACTGAATTTCTTATACGATTGCAGCTTACATTTCCGCAAGGGTTTCTACAGTCATACTGGCAGGAGAGTGGTGGCACACGTTCTGGGAAAAAACTATAACTGAGGCTACGGGTGCAGTGCGTCCTATATATAACATCCGGTGACGTCGACCCTTGACGGAGGACCTTGAGGGACAAAGTATCGACTTCATTGACTCAGGACACCTGCCAAAAAATGTCTGAAGCAGCACAGTTGTGGACATTACCTGTCAGATGTGGAATACGTCAGAGGAACATCCCATCGAAAGAACGTTACCAGATATGGTAAGTAACTTGTTCGACTACTGCTGATTGATTGATTGCACTGTGAACCTAGCCTCCATTGTAATACTGTGTTCCTGACCCCGCTAAGACAATGCATTTTATTTGAGAACCCTGACTGTTTTGCTGATTGTTTGATTTTTCATACTGAGCACCCAGCCTGCGTTGTAATACTGTGCTCCTGCCCCCGCATCTCTAGGCTGCGTGACTACTCGAACATAACCAAAGATTACCCGACTCTAAGGCTACAATAGCTCTGTCCTGACCAGTACTCCATTCCGCACTTGGGCGTACCTCTACGGTAAGACTTATTAAGCTTAACAACCCTCCCATCCAACATAGCATGTTCGCGACTAAGCGCCACATTGCTGTTCTAACCTCTTGAGCTCCTTAATCCTCTGCCTACTCCTATCGGCAGCACTGTTGGATCTTCAATTTGAAAAGAAAATGCTTTTCTTCCAGGAGGTTAAACCTACGAGTTTCCTCCCACCATTAAAAGAAATGTCTCTTCTATCATCAATTCTACCCCTTTCCTACCCAAGCTAACGTTACACCAGAAAAATGACCAGACTAGCCAAACCAATTGTAACTTTCCACCCAGCCTCTCTCCCAAACAATGGATTGAGCTGTTTATGGCCAAACCTGCTCCAAACCAACCTTGCCGCGGCAACCTTAGAAACAAAAGATTAGGTTCCAGGCTTTGCCTCAACTCGCTCTCAATGAACATATATATATATCTCTACCATTATCCCCCTTCCAAACGCCTCCTCCCTTGACACAGAATTTACCATGCTGTGAGGTGGGGCAATGCGAGGTGAGAGGAGGAGGAGGGGGAAATGCAGGAGCGGGTCAAGACCCGACGTGGAAGGAGCAAAAGGGATAAGGGGACACCGCGGGAACATGGCAGATGGCTGCAAGGTGCAAACCCCGCACAGAACCGACCTGTTCCTACCTGAGGCCGGCGACAGGAAATGCATCCCATGGTTGGGGCTGGAGACAGCAAGGCAGCGAGAGATGCAGGCAACAGCGCCAAGACACGCGCAGCCTGGTGGGCTTCTCTGTCTCTCTGTCTCTCTGTGTCTCTCTCTCCCTCGAGAGAGAGAGACTCGGCTTGATCGGCGAGGAGGGCAGCTCTGCAGGAGTGATGTGGTGGCCCTTGCAGGAAAAAGGAGGCGGGGCGCTGGGGTTCTCCATGGGTGGGTAGCCTCACGGGACGGACCGGGTTGTAAACTGATCTTTCCTGACTAGCTGGAGAACCAAATAACCTGGAAGCAGACGGCAGCCTTTAAAGGAGGCGGGATATGGCAGGATCAGCCAATCAAAAGCCCGATAGACAGGGAAGATTCCAATTGGTGGGGAAGTAAGTCACTCAAGGGAAATAAAAGCCCGGGAACTGATCAACTCTGTTTTTTTTTTTTGTTTTTTTTGTCATACGGAGAGGACGAGGAAAGAAGGAACAACTGGTGGGCCTATCCGGACACCAAGGAGGCTTAGGAGGACCAGGTTACAACCCTGGAAGGCCGCTTGAGAGTGAAGTAACTCTCAAGGGCTTAATTGACTCTAATTTCTTTTGGTTGATTTTGAAGAATTAAAACAAATTTTTGCAAACAGCCACCTGGTCTGGGTCGTAATTCCTACACATGCCCAACCACCACTAGCCCTCCACCTAAAAAAAACGGAAGCAAAAGTTACAGGCACCAACCTGCAGCCCCCTCAGCTAAGCAGACACATCAAAGGTGCACTAATAAATGCAAGATCTATCGTTGCACATGCAGCAGATATAGCAGACATAATTGATGACAACGAACTCGACTTCCTAGCAATATTGGAAACCTGGCTCCATGCTGCCGCAGGGCCTTCCCTACTGCTAGCCATTCCTATACCATTATTAGAGCGGACAGAGAGGCCACAAAAGGCGGCGGGGTTGCCTTTATAGCTCGGACTAACTTGGCACTTTGAACCTTGTCTACCCTGATGCCCAAATCCTGTGAACTCCTCACAGTCAAATTAGCGACATCCCATTCAAGCACTATTACTATCCACCTCATATATAAACCTCCCGGTCCTACTGGGGTCTTTGAGGAAGACATCATCACGATACTTGCAGACAACACCAAACAATCATCACAAATTCTAATACTAGGCGACCTCAACCTCGGCTTCGCCTACCCGAAAGACAAAGCTGCTAAATCATTGATGGAAGCCCTTGGCGAACTTGACTTCACGCAAAGAATCAACCATCCCACCCATGTGAAGGGAAGAACATTAGACTGGCTGGCTGACCACAACTGTGCCACGACAATAACCGCCATTGAACCTCCGTCTTGGACTGACCATTCACTTATGTCCTTCACCATCGCCACTAATCGACCGGCCTCCAAAACTAAAATGATTGAGCCCCCTCTACTCACTTGAAATAAGTGCAACATCACAGTGGAAAAGTTGACTCTGAACACTGAATTCTACCTGCTCTGAAGACCCTGAAGAATGAATTGGCCTATTCAACAACACCATGACGAAGGCCTAAGACATTATCGCCCCACTGAAACTTTGCAAGAGTAAGCCTAAAGCTCATCTCAATACCTGTTTCACCCCACACCTGAAAGCTCTGAGGCTTGAAAAAAGGAAATGGGGGAATTATGTGGAAGAATCTGCCTTGCAAAGAGAACAAGGACAAAGTAACTGAGATCTCTTCTATCTACAAAGCTGAGATCATCGGAACAAAACATAAAACCTACAATGAGAGGATCCAGAACGATAGTTCTAGTATCAAGGAACTATTTGGAATCCTGAGGGAATTAGAATCACCTATAGCCCCGGACGATTCACAAACTAAAAACAAAGATTGGTGTACAAGCATCCAAAATGCACTGGCCAACAAAATTGTCACCCTACAAAAGAAAAATCGTCTCAAAATGGCTCAACATCAACAATTTTTAAACATCTCAGAATCCTGAAAAACTCCCCGCCCTTAATAATTTACAAGAATTCAAATTTGCCCAAGTAACTATACCCGAGGTCGAAAAGAAAATGATAGCCTCCCTTAAACCCTTGAGATGCCAAGGTGACATCTGCCCTGCACAAATGATCAAAGACGCAGCTAGAGACCTTGCCCCATTATCACCAAATTATTAAATGCCTCCTTTAAATCATGCCAAGTACCTACTAACCTCAGACACCTGGGTACTCCCATTACAAAAAAAAGCTACCCTTAACCCTACTATCCCCACAAATGACAGACACATAACCACTGTCCCCTTCTCAAAATCATCGGCAAGGCAGCATATATCCAAATCAAGACCTACCTTGAAACTAATAACCTCCTATGGCTTAGACAATCCGGCTTTAGGCCCCTTCATGGAACAGAAACGGCCCTAATTGATTTGAAAACACAAATAGACCTAATGAAAGACAATAGGCAATGTGCTCTACTTCTTCTATTAGACCATTCGGCCGCTTTCAACCTGGTGGACCACAACATATTTTGTGAACATCTCACCCTAGAAGCTAACTTTTCCCAAGAAGCTGCAAACTGGACCAAGTCCTTCCTAAGTAACAGAATGATGAGTGTGTTCTCTCCCTCTGACTCTGCTGACCCCATACCTATTACATGTGGAGTCCCGCAGGGCTTGTGTATATCTCCTACATTGTATAATGTATTTACCAAGACTCTATTTGATAAACTCGACCGCCTGGGTGTCAACTACAATAACTACACAGATGACACTCCGATACTGATACCACTATCCGGCAACTATGACTCTGACAATGCCCTACTAAAAGAAAATCTACCTCATCATTCAGGCCTGGAAGGCAACCCATAGCCTCTGCCTGAATGACAAGAAGACTGAAATCCTTATTCTAGGTGCCACCACCATCAATAAACTGAACCCAAAATATACTGCCTTCAACATAATGGTAACATTATTAAAACTGCCAAGGAAACTAAAACCTTAGGCTTCTACCTTGAAACTCAGAAAACAAGTTAGCGCAACCGCATCGGCCACACCCTACACATGCAAACCTATTCATGCATGTAAAGCCTACCTCTCCACAAACAGCTGTATCATGCTTGCGAGAGCTCTGATCTTGTCTAAACTTGATTATTGCAATGCACTCTATGCAGGAGCAAATAAACAAGTCATAAACTCCAAACCTTACAAAACAATGCTTTGAGAACAGCCTTGAGCATTCCAAGGAGCGACCACATTTCTGAAACAAGAAGGAACTATAAATGGCTCTCAATCCAAGACAGAATCTACTGTAAACTTGTCTCCATCTCCCACAAATGCCTCAACAATGCCGCTCCAAAGTACCTGCAAGACAAAATCATCCCAAAAACTGCACTAAGACCTACAAGATTAGCAAAATCCTTCTGCATTACCAACCCACTCTTTGACCTAAAAAGAGCTGGTGGCACTAGCTTCCCTGTAAAAGCCTGCCTAGCCTTGAATGCGCTCCCGCTTAACCTACGCACCACTCGCACTTTCAACAGCTTATGGTTTAACACTAAAAAGTGGCTCCTCACAAAGGACACTATGGCCTAATTCTGCTCGAGTGCCCCAACCTAGCCACTCTGCTCTTTTATCCTGCTCTTATTATGTTGCTCTGCTGCCAATACTGATTATATGGCATGTATCTTGCGACCTTGTAAGTTTAGAAAATGTTTACAATGTATTCATTGCCTGCCTTCCACCATGATGCATGTATACAGCTCTGTGCCCCCTTAAAATGTATGTATGTATCTTCGCTCCCTCATCATGATGTATTTGTGTAGCTCTCACATACCAAAGCTGTCTTGTAAAGTGCCCAGATACCTTAGGGTGAGGTGCGCTTTATAAATAAACAAACAAACTTCACAGCTGGTCATCTTGGAATGATTAACTCTCTACAGGTTGAGGGGCAAAACAGTGGGTGGAATTGGAAAATGTGGGTGAACACTTTTGGGTTCCATTTTGTGCTCTCCCCAAACGGGTGCAATTTCATCAAGTATTATTACGTGTTTAGGCACTTTTTTTTTCTTTAATTCACAACTGAAAGGGGGCATTATTGACCCAAGTTTGGTGACAGATCTTTGTTGAGAACACTCTTTTGAAAGATTCCTGGATACCCAGGTTTGCTCAAGAGGGCTGATTTCCCAATTATAGAGGGCTTCACCACAGGTTGTGTTGTAGCCATTAAATGCGGCAGTAACGGTATTAGCGTTGCATTAAAGGGCTGACCCTATCACGAATTGGGCGCTAAATGGGCTGTTTTACCTCCAGCTTGTTTCTGGAGGTGAAAATCCAGCTGTATTAGCGCTCCGTGTTAGCACTGAAGATTCCCATTGGGTCCAGATGACCCATTGGTGAATGGGGATTTAAAGTTCACGCCCAACCCGTGATCTGGTGGTAATACTGCCGGACTGGTGGACGCGAATGCTATGTTTACATCAGGAATACTGCCCAACTCGTGATGAAGCCCAGAGTATTGATTTTGACACCAAGAGAAGATGTGCATGTGGCAACAATTCATTTGGAAAAGGACGCATGGGTTACATCTAGAAGATGCTCTTTGGAGTTTGCTTCGTGGGAAAGTATGGAAAACTTCTACTCCATGGTAAAATAAAATGCATGGTGTCAAACTGTTACGCGGATGGCAGTATATGCCAAATGTACTAGTTAGGATATACTTTTAACTCAAGCCCACTTTGGTGAGGTTGTGGGAAAGAAGGGACCCACGGGAAAGTCTGGTTGGGGGTGTAGAAGTGCTCACATATATTGGAAGGGTGTGTACTGAGGAGCTGGAGGCTATTTGATCCATTCCTGGTACTATTTGGGTTTCCCCATGAGATGTAGTCTCACGTTCTTGAGCCACATCTAGCACATCTTTTGCTGCTCACCGTGAGGGCGTGTTACGTGTTTATATGGAAGGAAGCCATCTTTACAACCCAAGGGGAATGCCCGCGTAAGCCTAAGGAAATATTTTAAATGGAGAACCTGATGTTGCTATTGCATGAATCTCCCATAAGTCTGGAACAAGAATGGTATCCATTATTAGGGAAATGTTGCATGGAAGGAGGCCAACATGAATAGAATGGAATAGTGTTGGGTCATGCGTATGGATGGGTAACATGCCATACAGTTGGTCACTCATGCCTTGCAAGGTTTTATAGATAGTTTATGGAAGAGATGTGACGTTTTTTGTTATTTACCTTTTTATAATGGAATTTCTGCAATGGACCCCTTATGGGACCCCTCATACCTGTCTAAATATGATGGATATTGTTGGAGAAAAGAGTTGGTAGTAGGGTGAGCAGGGTTTTCCATATCCAAAACATTTCATGCATTAATGCGGTTTATAGGAAAGGCTTCAATGGGTGACGAGAAAGATGGAGATTATGGAATAAAAAATTAAAAAAAACCTTTATCAATGGTGTCAAATATTTCGAGGTTACTATTATTTTGGGGAATTTTTAAAATTCTAATGTGATGGTTGTGATATTGTACAATGTAGGGTGGTCATTTGAAATATCAATAATTTTGACCTTGATGGTATTTTGTCCGATTTCATTGTGAAAGCGGTAATGTTTTGCAATAACCTATTACGGTTGAGCAACAGTACTATGAAGGCGAATTTTGTTAGTGCATTCCGTGAAATAGACAATTGTAACAAAATGGCAACATTAGGTTCACTCCTCTCACTCCACACTAAGTGGCAAGTTGGATGCTGCTCTCGTTCTGTGAACGGTGTAGTGCACGTGATTAAGGCCCGCCTGAATGTTAGACTCATAACACATAGTAAAGAACAAAATCTTGTCAATATGTACTCCAGGAGAAATAGTGCTTCTTTTTGTTAATACATCTCTACTTGCCTGATTAAACCATCTTACATAACTGCTTACCCTAACAGTGCCATTGTCAGACAGTATCTGTTAAAATTTAGTATAAGTGATGCTTTGATTACCCAAGGGGCGCAACAAGGAATTGCTCGCGACTCTCGCTTTTGTCATTTATGTGGTACTCAAGATATTGAAACCATCGAGCATCTGTTAACGGTTTGTGAGAGTTTGAAAAACATAAGAATCAGTTATCTTAAATCCTATAATGGTGGTTTTAACTGTGATTTCTCTTCAGTGTGGCCAATGTTTTTAAATGGCTGTGACCATAACATGATTTTTCATCTAGTGAAATTTTATTGGAAAACCTTTATTTTTGTATTTGACATGTCCATGATATTTTGAATATAGTTAAGTTGTACCTAAGCTTTTTAATTTAGATGGTATGCTCCTATTTTTTAACCGTTTTTAGAAGAATAAAAATGGTACCCAGGTGATTTTTAATTTTTGTACCTATTGTTTTAATGGGGAATAAATTATATTTGTCTTAATGTTGTATATACAAAGCCATTCGGCTGAAAGTGTATTGATAAATAAAAAAAGAAAATATCAATAAAATGCTGTTTGGATTCCCTATTACAGCAAATGCATCAGCAGTGTAATTTGGACTTTCAGCCTTTTTAAAATGTGAATTTAACATGGAGTAAAACACTTGCTCACCACTTGAATAATTCATGGTTCTGGTAAGGAGTCATGTAATTGTTGTTTACACAACATATTCAGTGTCTTTTTTTTTTTAAACCATGTAAAGTTATGGGGAAATGACCAGCTGGCCAGTTCACGTTTGATTGCAGGCTGTGTGGGTTTTTACTGTGGATGGGCCTAGGCTTTGTTACGGGAGGACTCCGCTTTATATTGGTAAGAGACCCATATTACAGGCCTTTACATGATCATGTCATTCATTTCCACAGTCTCTTTCCCGGTTAAGCTGTAGAGATGAAGGTGGTTAGGGTTAAGTAGACACTGGTGCACCCGGGTGGGATTGGGTGTTGGGAAAATAGGTGCGGATTAGGTGAGCCAGAATTCACCCTACAATTCAAGATCCAAGGATAAACAAACCCAGAGCTTCCTTGGGTTTCCAGGTGGTGGAGAGTATCTACAGATCTGAAGAGACTGACTGGTTTTTAGAAGAAGAAGAAGCAGCAGCAGAAGTAGGTGATCAAATCTGCTTTCTGGGCCTAAAAATCAGCAGTTTGCAAATGTTTTTAACATTCTAATTTTGTGCTTGCTTCTATAGTTTGGTGTTAAATGAAGCCCTATTTGTACTTTTTAAACCTTTTAAAAGAACTTCTTTTCCATGGTCTTGGGTAGCTAGTAGAGACCAAGATGTATTGTTGATGGGCTTCCTTCTACCTTCTAATGATTCTATCCAGTGTGTGCCGCACTGAGGTATGGTGTACAGCAACACTTGGCGAGGAACATTGAAAATCTTTTGCTCCTTCTTGCAGGTCATCTGCTAGGATACGTGGACTCACTAATAAGTTGATGGACTGGAGAACACCAGCGGGTGGATTTCAATAGTTTCACCTGCATTTTGTAGCTTTAGATTTCTATTTTATTTTTAGGTAACTGTCCTGAGAAGCCTTTGCCTTTTATTTCTTTTCACACCTTTGCGTTTCGAATTAGTAGTTGATATAACAGATCTATTTGTTCGTCAATCCTAGCCGCACTACTACGAGCATAACCTTTATGTTGGATTGTGCCATGTTGTAGGTGGTGTAGATTCCTAGACACGAACAGGAGAAGATTAGGCTGCTAGGACTGTATTCAACTCCTTTATTGTGGATGTTGGGGACTGCTTATTTTTGTCTGTACTATTTGTAATGCTCATATCTTACGACTTCAATGCAATAAACATAAATAAAAGTGAGAGCATTCTTTGTGTTTCTATTTGTGTACAAGCAGGCCCTGCATTGCAAGTGAAAATGCGTGTTATTGTAGTGCAGAAACTATGTAAGGGAAGTTATTGAGGACATCTAATGTTAATCACTTCACAAGGGTAATAAGGCTTGGATCCTACATGTTTGTGGGTAAGACCATGATAATATTGCTGTGCAAAAGAAACCTGTCGGATGCCCAGTGGTACAGGTTCCTCTTGCATCAGGCTCAGAAAATCAACTCTTACGAATTCCTTGCTTTTTGTATATCACTATACTCTGCTGCAAAAACTGCCTCAGAGTCAAGTGGGTATCGTGAGAACCTTTGGTGTGGATGTTAGGCTGTGGCAAGAGGGGCATGATGACAGTCATGATATTCTATTTCCACTTAGCCAAGAGAGCCCCCTTAGGACCGGATTGCCCCCATTACAATCTGTACTTTCTGTTGTACTTCCTCCTTGCCTTTTCTGGTACTGTACAGAGGCTAAAATGATCAGCCTAAAATCGAGCACTGGAGGAGCTGTTTGCCACTTTCCCTTGCAGAAATCTAACCATGGCTCTTAACTCTCAGGATTGCCCTCACATTGTCTCCTATCTTCTTACAAAAGGGGGCGGGGGAGTGTGCCCACAGAGAGGATAATTATCAGGATGAGTAAGTGCTATGGGATGTTTTCGGTATAGTGAGGGGTCAGTTTGATGATTGTTTAAAACATGCCACTTTTTTAAAGGGTGAACAATATTAAAGACCTCACTATCGCTGCTCTGCTGAGGATTACCCTGCCTAACCAAACCTAAAGTGAAACACTCGAACACAAGATGTCTGCCTCTCACACTAAACATTAAATACAATATATATGGCAATTCAAATGCCATCAACATTACTAGTTTCTTGATAACCCCTCAATATCCTGGGCGAGTTCCCTTCCCCGGATTCAAAGTAAACTCTACTCCAATATTTAAAATAAAATCAAAAGAAATCAGTTCTTGATGCTTAGATGTCAAGGTAAGGTTTTGTTAACCAATGTTCCAACAATAACAAGTCTCTTCTCCTTGATATAAGATGGACTTTCCACTTCTTCAGAGCAGCACTAATACTTGCCACCACTCAGTATCCCAAGAAGCTTGCCACAGTTCAAAAAGGAATACAACTTCTACCACTCAGTTAAATGTGGTTCTTGGTTAACATTCAGTATGTCATTTACAGGATTAGAATTCACAATAGGTATATTTGTCAGGATGTCTTCACAGTGCTGCTGCCTCTACTTCAATGACTTCACTTGTACTCAAGTTTACTATGAGACTAGTCTCCTTTGCCTCATAATATTCCACTTTGTTTAGGCCACTGAAATGTTGCATTTACTGACAACCAGATATACCACCAAAGCTTCAGTACTCTGGACTGCTACCACAGCTTCAGTACTTTGGTTTACTACCACAGCCTGAGTAATTTGTGATTCAAGACTAGTTTTGACAAGATTCACATTAATGTACTTCAACACCTTCAAGTAGGTAAGACACACTTCTTCTGAATATCTCTTCAAAAGGTGCAGCCTTTTTGCCATTCTTGTCTATCTGCTGCAATAACCTAGGTTTGCCTTCATGATCCACTTCTCTTTCTTTCACAGTCTTTGGCAATATAGGTTGTGTCAACTTCAAATAATCTTTACAAGCAGCAAGTTGCCCTTCCCCAACTTTGCCTTCACCTCTCTTCCAACTGTTAGCCCAAGTGATTACCCAGATGCCTTGGTGCCACTCTCTTGGCTCCAGGTAATGCTTGCAAACTTTTATCTTGGACAATTTTGAATTGTTATTGGGTTCACAACAATAGATTGCTTTTTGACTCTGAGAAAGGCTGCTTTCAATTTTAGCATGGGGAGACGTTTGGTTTGGACAATGCCTGCTCCTCTCTTCATTTGTAGACAGAATATTTAACTGCTTAACTTCATTTATAAGACATTAATGCCTGCGTGAAATAAGATATAATTCAGACTTCCTTTGGAAAGCACAATTAGGCACACACAACAACTACTTGGTGAAGTTTTGAAAGGTTAAAGGTCCTTTAACAATGGTCTTAGAAACGTTAAATGTTCAGCAATGGCGTTTCCCATCCTTTACTCTTCATAATGAGACACATGACCATTTCTTCATAAGGTTTGCAGTCTTTTAAGGGTTTAACAATAGTCCTTTGCAGCATTTGCTCTTCACGCGAGTAAATGGGAATTACCCAATACACGCTACTTTTCCATTGTTCCCTTATTAAAGATTCAACAAATGACTTCAGCTTGCTTCTGATTATAGGCGAGCGATTAGGAAACAGAATACCTTTGCCTGCTGTGCTCGTGCAACAAATCAGAATTCCAGGCTTCACTCACCGGCTTCTGTGAACCTTTTCTGCGGGATGCTCAACATCTACGACCTCTGCCATAACTTCTACTGCTTCTGGCTTCTCAGGGACCACACCCTTCCTTGTTGAAGGTGTCTTTGGTCCAGCAACTCGTTTAAGGAGCCACTCTCACTCCTGAGACCCACGGCTTGACAACAGCTCCTCGCCCCAGTCTCCGACACGTTCTGTGCACAGCAATTGGGCTCACATGGGAAAAGGCGGCCTTCCTGCACTACTTCTGCTGCACAGCCCCTGCACTCCAGTTTTTGGGGGAACAGGACCCTCTCAGAATAAGCAGGTGACATCTGCTGCATCCACGTTCCGGTGTCCCTCTGGTTCTCCCACTTCTGCTTGGTTTGCCAGCTCTGTGCCTTCTTCTTTCTGCTTCTGTTACTACAGCACTCACTCGAGTCACAGTTCCAGCTCCTTCTGATTCCTTAAACCTGAGACAGCCTTTTATGTCTCACAGGTTCCCTCAGGTGTGGACTGTTATACTTAATTGCCTGACTACTGCTATAACATACCTCTTCCTCGTCCCAGTACTTATGGGATTCTGGGACTTGCAGTCCTCAACAACAAAGTTATTTTTTTTTAAATATCTTCATTTTTTAAGGGTAGATTTAGTCCCCTTTTAAAATGTATTTAAGGATAAACCACTAGAATTTGTAGTTACAGAGGAACACCGTCTATTTAAGGCATTACTTATTGATTAATTTCCATTATACCTTTGGGAGTACGTAGGGTGTTTCCGCTAAATACATTGAAACATCTTTCTGTGGGTAAAGCTTGTTTAGGTTTTATAATACTTGTCCCCATAGCCACAGATTTTATGTGTGTTTCAGATGGATTATAATGGCAATACGCCATTGCCTGCTTTGGCAATTTAGAAAGCTGCTCCCTTTCAAAGGACACATACCGTGTCTCATCTCATGGGATCCCCGCACCACCCTGGGCATTGTCTCTTCCCATGAAATTCTCCAACAGTACACTCCCTCAAGGTCAGGATCAGAAAGTGTCTGCCCTTCCCTGGCCACCTGGGAGGGGACTTTAGGCAGGGGTTCAGTGAGGGATCCATAGAATGAATCACATACCTTTCCTCAAAAGATTTGACCTCCCGGTCCAGGATCCTGTTCCTCTTGAACTCCGGGACCGGGGGTCCTTTAAGACGAGGTAGCAGTATCTGAGATGGATGGGGGTGCAGATATTACTCGTACATCAAAAATCAGACAGACTCAGGAAGTTGGCAAACATTTAACTGTTTTATTAACAATTATCTAAAACTGTGAGTTACATCGATCATCATCGGATACTCCACGATTCCTCTCAACGCAAATCCCATAAACAGTCTTTTATATTAACAATTTGTCACTACTGACGTCATTCTACGTGGCAAAGTAAGAAAACCTATCTGGGATAGAATAGGCTAAATGGAAAAAATTGACGTATATCTTCTATATAGGGGGGGGGAGGGAGGTTGTGATTGGCCCTCTAAGGTCAGATGGACAACTAAGCCCATCCCAAGTGCAAGTCATCTTCTGTGTCATACTTATACACAATATCCTATTGGCGTCTCAAACTATAGGGCTCTGTACAACGTGTCCCTCTACAATTGGTTGGCACGCTTGTATCCTTCTGGAATATTCCACTCGCTAGCAGCACGCAAGATGGCATCCCAGTTGCTGGGTGGGCTGGTCTGGCCATGCCTAGCCACCCCACCCAATTAGCCCAACATCCATCATCACTCCTGCGGTCTGTCATTCAATTAATACGTTTGAACTCGGCCTTGAAGAGGCTCACTGCGCCTGTGAATAAAAGGGAGTGAAGGCATGGCCTTGTCTTCTGGTCTTGGTGTAGCTCGACTCAGTCTATTTTCATCTGACCATGTGACTGTAGACCAAGTTTTGAGCTCTTTCATTGTATTGAATACTATTAAATGAAGAAAACCTGGCACTTCTAGTGTTTTTCCATTACACCTCAAACCGAAGCTCTGCTTTTTTCTCATGTTCATGTGTCTTCTTAAGCAGACACCCAGGCTCTTGGCGTCCCCAACTCTTGATACTGACCCAGCCAAGGCTGTCTCAAAACTTACTTCACCATCAGGTTATTCTATTCAACTGCGCCACACTTCCAGCCCTTTCATTCACAGGTGTCCAAGTTTGCTAACGTGCGTTGTGAAACATCCATTGGTGCATCTCCTACAGTCTATTCACTAAATAGCCCGCCTCATGTTTACTTTGTCTACTTGTGTTACTGCGCCTGTACAATTGTAAAATGACTTTGCACATGCAAAGAAGCACTGAAGAAAATGCAATCTACATTTCAATCCCGAAACATTGCTAACTTCGATACTTCATCCTCAGATTCTATAAGGTTTATACTCTTTCTTCATTGACATCTCTTCTGGGTGCGTCATCTCTGCTTCGTGTGATGTCACCAGTCTTCTCATTCTTTTCACACTTCTTCCGGAACTTCCCTCAGAAGGCCGTTATTTCTTTGTAAATGTATGTAGGGTTTTCTCAATGGATACCTTGTCTCAAGGATTCTTTGTGGCATAGGTACCCTCACTGGTATTGCACATCTACTTCCGGTAGAGGTACTTGGCTCTTCCTCAACACTCTTTCACCTGCTTCCCCACATTCTTGGTACCTCCACCAGTTTTCCAGTCCCAGACAAGGTCATTGGGAAAGAAGTCTGTTTGAGACCATGAATCATAAGGAGAGTATAATAGAAATCATTTGCCCTTCTTGTTTTCATTTCTTCCCCATGTAAAATCCATTCATGAAACCAGGGAAGGGGTTCAGTTCGGGATCCATACTGCCTCACCTACTACCAGTACATAGATGTAAATCCACACAACAACCGCAGGTGGTTCAGTTATAATTCAAAGGCATGGGAATATGTGGAGATTCTGAGACGACGCAGAGGAATCGCCAGTGCCAAATGAACTTCAATTTACTGCAGTGTCACAAGAGAGTTCAATTGTTTGAAAACATATGCATATTTCTTTTATTGTTCATTATAAATCAATATATAATGTGATAAAAATGTCACAACTATATAGAATTTCCTACATCAATCCATTATTCATGGGCAGTAAAAATGGAATGCCAACATAAGAACATGTCTACTATTCATTAAGCCAAAGCTACGCAGGTTAAATCTGTGATATTGGCTAAGGATAATCATTAGACCCGTTGCACTTTTTTATTTAGATATACTGGAGAGTTAGTCACCAGTTCATAACTATTGAAAGACCCAACACACGAGAAAGGTAACAACCTGGACCTAATAATCACTGGACTGTCTTCCCTCCTCTACAGGTCTCCTCTCCTGCTTGACTCATCTGACCACTTAGCCGTGCCTTTCAACATTCTGCAGAACGCCCCAGTCCAGCACTCCCAGCAGACAACCCTTCAGGTCCTTCATTAACTTCCCAGTAGAAGCTTCGACAACCTACAACTTAAATGGACCCAGAACACCCGCAACCGAACTGCAACTCTTTACTAGATGCACTCAACTTCACCCTCTCAGCCTCCATCTACCAACATGCGCCTCTGAAACAACAAACCTGCAAACCAAAAACATCAGCACGCAAGCATGCAAGAACTCAACCTCAGCAAAAGAGTAATCCGGAAATTAGAGAAACCCTGGTGCAGCTCCAGGACTGCATCCTATCTGGCACTCCTCAAGGAACTCCAAGCAACCCGCTGACAACTAATCAACACATCCAAGGCCACCTACTATCAGAATACTATAGCAGAAGCCGACAACAAAAGCAAATCCCTCTTCGAAGCGGTCAAGCAGTGTGTCAACCCACTACCCAACCATGCCATACCAAAACCATCGACAAAATCCGCAAGATTTGCTAGCACATAGATGTCATCTCTGCATCCACACACCCACCTCATGTCCCTCCCCACAAAATCTCCACACCCTGGACAACATTCAAGACACTCTCGATAGAGGACATGGTAGAAACCTTCGCTGCCCTCAAAGCCACATCGTATACAGATAACATCCTCCCAGCATCCATCCTCAAGACCCTCCCCGCAGAAGCTCTCCTTCCCTACCTTGAGACCAACAGCTTCCTAACTCAAGGCACCTTCCCATTGACCCCAAAAACAGGATAAATCCTTCTACTAAAGAAACCCACTCTGGATCCCGACAACCTGGGTAAATATCGCCCCAACACGCATCTTCCCTTCCTAGGTAAAATCAAGAAAGCAATAGCTTAGCAACTGCAGCAACACATTGACACCAACAATCTCCTGCAAACCTGGATTCATGCCCAGATGCAGCATGAAGACAGCAACCATACAGCTGTTTCACTCCCTCAACATCCTTGACAACGGCAACCCCTGCCTCCTGGTTCTACTCGATCTCTTGGCCACTTTTGACACAGTAGACTACCAGCTGTTTAC
Source organism: Ambystoma mexicanum (assembly GCF_040938575.1). Taxonomy (NCBI): domain Eukaryota; kingdom Metazoa; phylum Chordata; class Amphibia; order Caudata; family Ambystomatidae; genus Ambystoma; species Ambystoma mexicanum. The sequence goes on from NC_090922.1 coordinate 1,306,452,655, forward strand.
GGACACCATACATCGGCAAATGGGGATCAGCAACCTTGTACTTCGCTGGTTCAAGTCCTAGCTCACCAACCTCAAGCAGTTCCAGTGCTCAAACAATCTTGGACCCATAATGCCGGCCCCAGAGCTGGTGGGCGCCGCCAGCAATTTGGGCGGCCCGTCCAATTCAGTACTAGACCTACATTGGTCCACCACCAGCCCATCACACTGCTGCTATTTCCTAATGCTATGGGATATGCAAGAAAAGTGGATTGGGATTGGTTAGTGGGATAGAGGGAAAATGCAAGATAGCTTGGCTGTTGTGTTGGTGCATGCAGATTATTAGTAGTACCGGGACTCTGTGTGCAGGCATCTTTCTAGGTGATTTGTGTCAAAGTCTTGTTGAGATATCTGTACCTAGAAGGGGCATTCTCAGTTGCACTGTGTGGGGACCCTAGTTGATGTGCATAGTGCAAAGTGGGAGTTGGAGCAGAGCAGTTTGGAAAGGGAGCAGACAGTTGAGACGCCCAGCATGCACTCTACGGATCTCGACAATCGACAGCCTTCACCTGTCAATAAGGACGTCATCCGGACCTCTTGAGAGCCAGATCAACAATACCTCCCCAGACGTAAACTCCATGAATACCACAGCCATTCAGCAGGCACCAGAGGACAGATGCAGATGCCACATTGTGACCCCACAGAGGTGGACATCTGCGTGAGCATGTGGAGTAGCACTATACCTCGCAGCCGCCCTGGACTGAGTGCAGGGGCAAAGCATTGATTAAAACAAATCAAAAGTGTTTCATTTTTGTGACAGGGGAATGGAGCGGTTTCACTACATTTTTGGGTTACCCAAAAAAGCATCTGGGGAGCGGGAGCTGGCCTGGGGAGCTGGTTGCGGATCCTGATTAGACTGTGGGATTACACATAGTTCCTAAGGAAACCATATTAGAATTCTACTTATCTAAGAAACCTGTAATCCTGCATCAAAAGGAGTTTTAAAAAAAAGTTGTGATGTGTGAGGAGCAATCATTTTTTCCCACCAATAATTATTCCTATTCCTTATTATATATTGTATGATCAGACAAATGCTTCAGGGAATGCACAAGCACAACAGCACCAATTGATCATCCTATAGGCTGGTTTTCCACAGCCCATTTTCCACTGAAAACCTTAGGCTACACCCCATCAATGAGCATTTCTAGTTTACATATGCAGGAGGGAAATGGGCCCCCGTGCAGCTGGGCCTGCCATCACCTACGTTATTGCAGATGCCCAAGAGATTATATTTTGCAGCTCAGCAAGTGCACGCGGATGTGGTGCTCTTTTATAGCCACAAATTCCTGTCACTACATCCAGAGTCTCTGCCTGCTCTGAGTCATTCCTCCCAGCCACTGGTGCTGGCACACTGCTGATGACTGTCCTGTTGTCCTGGGAGGGAACAAGGGCCCCTTTGCACATCAGAACGCAGATTGTGAAATCTGGAAGCCTCAGTGAGTTTAGGGGCAGAATTTGTCTTCAAAGCCATTCCTCCCGCTCTACTCTGCAGATCAGCAGGTTTGAGGGTGAGAGGGTGGCTGGTTGAGTGCTGTGCGTTCCATTTCTCAGAACATTGCTTTGGAAACTCTCCCTTAATAGCCCAGGGATGGTGAAAAGAAGGCCTGAATAGCTATGGAAAGGTGGGTGTGTGCATCTAGCAGCAGAGAGGAGCAGGCGGAGTTGAGGTAAACTAACAAGAAATATGCAACAACCACTTAAGGGGATGGGTGCACGGCATGCACTCTGCACTGACAGACTCGCTCCAGCTCCCGGAGCCTGCAGTAGCTCATGATCTGCTCCCGCCGCAGGGCTCCTGGACTGACTTCGGTGCATTCCTCTCCAATAATTGCCCAGCTCTGCCTACACGGCCCGGACGGATATATAAAGCAAGAAACATGCTTTTATTTAGGATTATACTTTGTCGCATTGCTTCAGGAAATGCAGAATCAGAGCCAGGCAAAATAGTGCAATATCAAAGCAGCAGGAAGCTCGTAAAGTTTGCATTCGACTAAGTAGTTGTGTTTTCACATCAAGACCTGTTCTCCAGCTTGCAATACTTTGCAGGCGGTGCGCTTCATATGTGGCCGAATGTGTAGCCTATTTTACCGTTCTGAAGAGCTTTGCAGAGCAGTTGCAGCATGCAAGAGTTCATACGAGCAGCCATTTGCATGCAAACTCAAAAGGCAGTGCAAGCCTCAGATATTTTAGAAAAATATTTTAGACATTTACACCGTCCTTTACAAAATAGGCTGACTTGTAAGCTGCTGCTCTTTCTATGCTCAGTCTGCTTGTGCATGCAGAGGAAACACTTCTTTACAAAATAGCTTACACGTGCAAGAGTGTTAGAGTCAATACGTTTGGCGTGTACATTGTGTTTTTTGCCAGATGCTTCACTAAAGAGTTGGGGGTTGCCCGAGTTTGCAGGAGCTGGACCTTGAACCTAGGGTTGTTTACGTACCAGTTGTGCGTTTTTGCCAAGCTCTTAACTAAACTTTGCATAATGTGTGCATTGGGCCCCCTGGCAGTGTGTTTGCAATCCTTGCAAAATTTCACGGAAAAGAAGTGTGCTGCTTAGAATTCAGCAAAGCAGCAGCTGTTCACAACACAGAGCAATTATATCGATGTTAAAGGATAGTTCCGGGACTTTTTTTTTATTGTCCCTACGGTTCGGCCATGTGTTTTTAAGCATAACTCGGTAGATCGTAGAAAACTTTCCTATGGACCTTACCCGACTTTTCGTCCATTAACGCACTCGAAATCAGCCGCCATTTTCTGATAATCCTATCATTTCCCCCCATCGCCCTGGCTCACCTGCTTTTGCGGCACTAAATCAAATCCCCCGCCCCTGAAACAGACTTTATCAAAACATTCATATTCCCCGCCTCTATCCGTGACGTGACTGAGCTGCGTAGGCAAACGCGCCCAGGCGTCTTCTACGCGACTCCACACAGAACCCGGAAATCAACACAGATGAGCTCACACAACACAGCGCGCCACAATTGGGAATATGAAACTGTACTTTTAAATTAAACCGCAAGATTGTAAATTTGGTAAAGTACATTTATTTGACATCAAATGTTTTGAGAATATTCAGCGATTTTCATTTTTATTTGCTCACGTTCCAAAAAGTTCGTTTTGAGGCACGCGATGTTCCTTTGCTGTACACAGGGTCTTAGATCATCTCACATACAGCGCCACAATTCGGAATATGAAACTGTGGTTTAAAAGCAAACGGCAAGATTGTACATTTGGCAAAGTACATTTATTTGACATCAAATGTTTTGAGAATATTCAGCAATTTGCATTTTTCTTTGCTCTCGATCCAAAATAGTTCGTCTTGAGGCAAGCGATGTTCGTGTGCAGTACACAGGGTGTTGGTTTACGATACAATAAGCTCTTCGGTCGCACTGATAATCGCATGGCTGTTCCAACAACGAGGCACTAGGCCACCACAACGGTCTGTATGTTGCATCTAGCCGTTAGTACCGCGTAAGGGCATACTTGTACTTGGCGATCGTCCCATAAAATGGTCAGGGTGGTAACGTTGTTCACGCGGAGAAGCAACTGGCGGTTGAAAAAGCCATCCGCCGGTGTCTGGTACTCGTGACACATACAATAATGAAGGATGTACCTGTTTTAAAAACATAAAAAATGAAATTAGTCTCACCATCAGATCTTTATTAAAATTATTCATTTTATATATTAGGTCGGGAAATTATTTCATAGCTAGGACAGTGCAACTGGGTATTATACGTCAAGGGGGGGGCTGTAGGATACTGAGACAGTCCCCCAGTGCAGGGGTTGACAGGGAGGCAGTGCAGGTGGAGAGTGGAAGGGCCCAGGACCGAGGTCGCAGACAGTGGACCAGTTGTAGCAGGGGAGAGGGAGAGAGAAAGCAGAAGCAAAGAGGAAGGTTTTGAGGTGCTTCCGTACAAGGAGATGGTTCTCCTCAAGATAGTGCGTGGTACAAAACAATATGCCACATAGAACGAACAAGTACAACTTAACCCGTCTTTAAAGCTACTGTATAGTAATTAAATTGCGGTATAAACTCATCTAAAGAGTTACTTACATTATATTTGCATTTTCCATTGTGTCTGTGCGTAGGGCAGCCCCGAAATACCACTCCTTCTATGCCGACGTTATTTCTTCTAATGAACGAACATTAAATGGCTTTCGTTTCTGAAATTATATTCATTATCGTATCTTACGTTATTGCCCCACACCCCCAAAAAGAAGTCTTTCGGGATGGTCCCGGCCTGTCAAGGTCAAATAACAATAGAACCTTATACTGAGTCGTGGGCCATTCCGGCACCCGAGCAAAAAATCAAAGCAGCTGACCTTCACTTTGAACGAGCACACATTCCTAGTTAGCTACATTGTGTAAGGCCATCTCACAGGACTTGAAATTTACACTCCATCTTTGCATTTTGTCTGCGTGCATTTGCAGCCCCAGAGAACCATAAATACGGAGACATTCTATATTTTTTGAAAAATGATTTATATCACTGTTTGGTTTAATTTAATGCGCAAATGAACAAGGTTGGATAGACACATTGCATGTACATTGAGCAATCACTTTTATTTACACAATACATAGTTACACATATTCAATGGGCCTGCAACATGAGGAGACTCCAGAGCAAAGTCACAGGTGACACCCGGGTGGTTTGCACAACTGCACGGTGACGGGAGGGGCAACAGTGGAGAGACACATTGCATGTACACTGAGCAATCACTTTTATTTACACATTACATAGATGCACATATTCAATGGGCCTGCGACATGAGGAGACTCGAGAGAACAGACAATCAAATTACAATCATTTAAACCGTGATGTGTATTTCTCAATGAGCTCTTCTTTAGGTGGACATGGAACAGAGGCAATGTTGGGTGGCAATGCAGTTGTCCCCTGCACAGGTTCGTTCACAACTCCATGTATGTGCCTATCTAGGACATCAACAATAAGTCTCTCAATAAAGTCATATTGCATATCCTCAAACACTGGTTTGATAACCCATTGTTTACTTCTTTTAGTGAAGGCCTTATTGTAGCGAAGCGTCCCTAAAGTTCCGGTCGTCCTACTTTGTTGACGGCCAACATTATGGTTATGTGCCAAGACCGCTAGAAGAGTCCGATTTATCATGCCTTCCATGCCAAAATGCAATCGTTTTGGCCTGTACTTTAGGCACATATTGTGGAACACCTCCAAATCTCCTGTGTGGCAGAATTCCGTGAGTCCCCTCAAATCTCTTGTTATAGTTTTATCAAATACAATCTTTTCAATGGCTTTGTGAGTGGGTGATGAAGGAATCAACCACTTCTTCTTCCGTGCCTCCTCTGTGGACAAATGGCCATGTTCACAATTGTGGAAATGTTGGTTTGTGTTCCAGCGGTGAACGTTGCTACAGTGTAGCATTACTGACCGCCATTTTTCCAGTAGAATTTCCAACGACCCTCCACATGTTTTTGAGCTCCACCAAAGATGGTTGCTGATTGACTTGGACCACTGTGAAATACCTTGCATATCTTTTTTTTTACCTGCAGCCGACATTTTTTTATTGATTGTTTTTGCAAGATGCCAAACGTCAAATTGGTGATTTATATTTTTGTACTCTTCTCTCATTGTCTTGGCAATTGAAACGTGTCTGTCCGTGGCTATCAGGTCGATCACCATTCCCCGCGATTGTAGTTCTTGCAATGATGCTACAAAGCCAACTTTCTCCATGGCCACTGAGGATGTACTTTGTGACACCTGCACGACCACCGAACTCACAATTTTCTTACTTTCCATGTCCTGAAAGTGGTAGGTGCAGTACTTGGCTGAAAATCCTGGGCTGTCGCACTGTCCATCACCGGCTAGCCTGAACCGTTTGCCCGCGAATGTACTATCAATAGACATTTTTTCCATTCTCCAAGCTTCGCTAATGGCTGGAAATAGATAATCGGTTTGGTATTTGTAGAACTGAGTTTTCGCAATGAAATGGATTCCCACAAACTGAAAGAAAGACTCTAACTTTTTAAAACTTGAACCACTAAAAAGTGCAGCCGCTGCACAAAGTAGATTGCCTGCTGGCAGTTGCCCCAGCATGGGTTGTGCAGACCATGAGAAAGGATGATATTTTGTACAGGTGGCATGTATTTTAAGGTTAGTGCCTCGAATTGCACGAGTCACATTATTCAATGGCTCCCCACATACTTCCCCACCAACCGAATGCCCACATTTCATCCGAATAATAATATCAATCAAACAACTATCGAATACAATGAATTTGGCCTCTTTCCTTATACTGTCACTCTGGATCCCAGCTGGTTCGGCCTGTAACGTTGAGGACATGTCACTCACATGAAAGGTAGAATCTCTGATATCGTCTTCCGCTATGTTCAGTGATATTGATGGTGTTTCATTGTCGTCCACTTCATTCTCTTCCATTGCAACATCTGTTCCTTCTCCGGCGATGGGTGAATAAAACAATTTCTTCAACTTTCTCGCGGTCTTAGTTTTTGCGGGTGTGGATTCTGTGAATTGATCTCCGACTGCATCCGAACTACCAGGAGGACATTCACTATCAATGGCTGGATGTGGTATAGCTCCGTTGTCAATCACTTCATATTCGTCCCATTGGCACGATGCATCTCCAGTCTCAAGTCCCTGCCAAAAGGTTTGACAAGCAACATCTCTCGTTCGCTTCACTGTCTGTGTAGATCTAGTTCGTACACCCACTCGCAACTAGAGGACAGATTGGAAAAGGGATGTTCAGTTTAAACACAACTTACAGTATTGAACTATTAACAGTGAAAAACAACATAATATAGTGACCAGGACACTAACCTTCTTTTGCTTTCTTTTCTTTGAAACTTTCTTGCCTCGAACTTCAACATCAGGATGCTGTTGCTCCGACTCGTGTGTGTATGTCTCCACTTCCTCTTGCGCTGCAACGACTATATTTTCATGATAAGCACATCCATCACGCACTGACGCTCCATCGACTCCCTGAAACATAGAACATTCATTAGTATGTATAATAATATCGAAAACACAAAATGTACTTGGGGACCAATACCCACGTACATCTCAATAGCAAAACACGAATGAACGCTTTGTGTAGAACATTCAAACGACAATTATTCACGCATTGTTGATCTAGCTAGATGGAACTGTCAAGATCCATACCTCGGGCTCCTCATAGACTTCCATTGATGATATTATTGAAGATGATGCTTCAGTAACTCCCTGAAACGCAGTAATTGCATTAGTATGGTTTTCTATTTTGTTAAAAAGAACATAAACTTTGTGCAGGCGTCAACGGCTCATCTAAATAGACCTGCACAAATGATCAGTTGTCTAAAATAAATAATGGATATGTAAATATGATTCGATTTGCTCGATCGTTGGAAGTGTCACCACCCAGAGGTCTGCATCAACTACTAGGGGTGATGTTCTTGTAGAAGAAGCTCCGTCATCTCCCTGAAACATAGTACTTGCGTTAATAAAGAAGGAAGTATAGCGGATGTAATCACGTCATATGATTTTGCTTGATCGAACTGTCAGTATCCATACCTCGAAATGCATAAGAACATCAAGGGATGATGTAACTGCGGTGCACACTTCTGCAAGCTGTTGCGCCGACCCGTAACTGCATGCTCCCCCTTCTTCTTGGACTAATGCTCCATCGACTCCCTGAAACATAGGACTTTCATTAGTAATGAACACAATATTGAAAAAAGAAGACACATAGGAGGGCGACGACAGAAGGACATATCAATGGCTAAAAACGAAAGAAACATTGTGTGTAACAATCACGCTACAAGAATGCAAGATCTGATGATGGAACTGTCCGGAAACGTACCTCGAGCATCTGAGTGACATCAACGGTTGTCGTCAATGCGTTGGACTCCTCAGCATCTCCCTGAAAGACAGTACTTGCATTATTTTGGATAACAATAATTATAACTGAAAACAAAGACTAGAGGACGAGTACAAGGGTGTACCATTAGGTAAAATAATTACACAATAAATTAAAACTATTGATTTACATGCCTAAAACAAGTCAGTGGCAGAATAGCTAAGTAAGATTACCCGATAGGCGCTTGAAGTGGCTGATGACTGCAATAACGACACGGTTGGAGAATCTTCCGCCTTCATATTGAGTGGATACATAAATGGGGAAATTATTGTTAGCTAATGCTACACACTACCGCAAGGCCGAGAGATAAATACGTAAACTTGACTCACCAGTGGAGGGATGTGGACGAATAGAGTGGGAATAGCGGTTGAGAGCAATTTTCGCCTCGCTCGCGGTGTGTTCTTCTTTATTAGCAATGATGTTGAGTACATGTCTGAGCTAAAGTGCCTGCTGTAGATGCGGTATCGATCACCCCTCTTGTCCGCAAAGACTTCTAGGACTCTACTTTCAAGCTCAGACGGTGGATATCCGCAATATCGGACCCATTCTCTTATCTGATCTATTGTCTTAGGGAAAACATGCATTATAGTACCCTCAGATTTATTATGGGTCTTCGAAGGGCAACCGCCAATGGAACAGGCAGGCATTGTGGAAAGTTCTGAAAAGTAAAGATCAACAATTCTCTATGAATACCAATGTGTTAAAAAATTAAATGACACATAAAAGGTTCAATGCAAGGTTCGTTTTGGTTCTTGGAACTATACACGTTATTCACATGCGGATAATTATTTGAATAACTTTAAAAAAATAGAAAGATAATTTGACTAAACTCAGAACATGTGACTAGTTCCTTGCATGTACTGTCTTGAACGAAAAGAAATTGGACGCAAAATGATTATGGTACATGGCCTTACCTTGACGAACAAACAGTTAGATGCAGGGATCAGAGTAGTTTCTTGTCGTAGAACAGGGAGCAGTTCACAGGTTGCAAACTGACGAGTTTCCTCGAACTGGTCACGGAAGTTCACAGAGACGAAGAGCAGATAACCAGCACCTTCACGGGTTGACTAGCAAAGCGCAAAGAAGTTCTCATTAGAAATATGAAGTGGGTTATAAAGAATTCGAAACAGGGGTGTGTTTGTGAATGAATGACGTGTATATGTCGTGGCATTATGCGGTTTGCAGGGGGCCGTCCAGCGTGAAGGGGGATGCTTGGCAGGAGACACGGGGTCTGGAGGTAGACATGGGAACAACAACCCATGCTCTATAGACCACTTTGAAGTGTACATGGTCTTTGGCACCTCTTGGCCTTTATCGCTCCCTGACAGCTCCACTTGGCAGCACAAGTACCCCGGTGCGAACTGCCTTTGATAGGGCGGGGGGTGGATTGGGGCGGTGGTCGTGCAAACAAGACACAGGAAGCCTTGTGAATGGAGACACACTTATGTGGATTGCAGGGGGCCGTCCAGCGTGAGGGGGGATGCTTGGCAGGAGAAACGGGGTCTGGAGGTAGACATGGGAACAACAACCCATGCTCTATAGACCACTTTGAAGTGTACATGGTCTTTGGCACCTCTTGGCCTTTATCGCTCCCTGACAGCTCCACTTGGCAGCACAAGTACCCCGGTGCGAACTGCCTTTGATAGGGCGGGGGGTGGATTGGGGCGGTGGTCGTGCAGACAAGACACAGGAAGACTCGTGAATGGAGACACACTTATGTGGATTGCAGGGGGCCGTCCAGCGTGAGGGGGGATGCTTGGCAGGAGAAACGGGGTCTGGAGGTAGACATGGGAACAACAACCCATGCTCTATAGACCACTTTGAAGTGTACATGGTCTTTGGCACCTCTTGGCCTTTATCGCTCCCTGACAGCTCCACTTGGCAGCACAAGTACCCGGTGCGAACTGCCTTTGATAGGGCGTGGATTAGGGCGGTGGTCGTGCAGACAAGACTCGTTTGCCGCAGGGCCTCACCAAGGAGAGGCCATCTAACTGCATGTAAGAGGCAGGCTGCAGGATCTAGTACATGGAAGGCAGGGGGGTGAGTTTATAAATACCTCACCCTCCCAGGAGAATATATGGGTGCAGTTCACCCTGGAGACCCTGGATGCCTAGGCAGTTAGTCAGCAGCAGGCTGGCCTGTGGTGGCAAGGCGGCACGGGCCAGAGGGGGTCATCTCTGTACCCGGTGCCCAAAAGGATGATTTATTATGATCAACCATATTGATTATTTACCTATAACCATGTTTTGTATCAATAAAATCCAACGGCCTTCCTTTTATTGCCAACGCTTGAACAAAGTGGTGTGGTAAGTATTTTTGGGGGAGGAGGCAAGGCCGGGAGGCTTGATGCCAACCCGCAAAATAACATATGTATGTCTGCTGCATATGGGTTCAACGGTTATGTGGATTGAAGGTGGGCGGCCAGCGTGAGGGAGGATGCTGGCCGGAGACATGTAGTGTGACAAGACAAGGCACAGGAAGACTATTCAATGGAGACACACTAGATTCATTTAAAAAATCAAAACAACCATTGTTAAAATATATGTTGGGTTTTATTTTAGATCTTAATTTCAATTGAACATAAATAATAAACATTACACATTGTAAAGTTCCGGTTGCAGCACATCCAGGGAAAATCCGCGGTATTGTCCACTGTCGCTGGGGAAATGTTGTCTAATGGCAAGTACCGCACAGGCAGGTATTACTCTCCGAACGCGGTGTCCGAGCCTCCCGTGAAGCCACCAAGTGAAGCAACGATAGGCCACCAGCCTGTACCACCTGTGAAAACGAAAGATGCAAACTGTATTAAAATGACAAAACTTTCTTATCACTGTCCATTCAGGTAAAAAATGTCATTCTGCTTTGAAAAAAATTCTATCTAGAAAATGCACAATATGGAACCAATTTACATGCATTCGAATGATATGTAGATGTCATTTTATATGTGGGAGACGACCATGACATAGTAGTGGCATCACTGACATCAAAACCAGAGTATACTTACTCGTTACTTGGATTACGCGGACGAACAGTGCCGCGAAGTTCGTGCATAAGCACCATCATCCTCCTCAACACGGTCCGTGAGAGGCAGGCTTCCCTGAACTCTGGCAGCTCGGTGATGCATTGCGGACTTGGCTCGCCTTCTGAAATGTAGGCCAAGCACCCGGAATTTTCACGGCAGCAGCAGTTCTCCTCCTCAGTTGGCATTAGCTCGCACCGATTGCACGTGCACCAGGTGGAGACGCCGTCCATGCGACATGGTCCAGGCTCTTCATCCGTTGACTGGTCCTCCCAACTGCCGTCCGAATCCCCATCGTTTTCGCGTGCTTGCCTTTCCAGTAGTTCTTGCTCGGTGTACTCGGGCTCGTACATATACGGCATTATTGTAGCCATTGTGTGGTAAAGAAAGTAAAATAATTTACAGAGATGGTACAGGTGTTCACAAGGCCTAGAAGCGGCGAAGGTAGCTGACCAGAGCACAGAAACGAGTCACAGAATACTCAAAGTAACACAGAGAGAGTAATGGAATCGAAAATCTGCTGCTGTGTGTTGTGAAACGGTGTGTTTATACTTATTGAGAAAAGAGGCGTCCTGCCATTTCCATGGCGACACTTCATTAGCTGAGGCGCAGCGATTGTTGACACGAAACGTGCTTTGGCGTTGGGAAATGGGCGGTACGCGTCTGCTGATGTCAGGCTCAGGGGCGGGGGATTTGATTTAGTGCTGCAAAAGCAGGTGAGCCACGGCGATGGGGGGAAATGATAGGATTATCAGAAAATGGCGGCTGATTTCGAGTGCGTTAATGGACGAAAAGTCGGGTAAGGTCCATAGGAAAGTTTTCTACGATCTACCGAGTTATGCTTAAAAACACATGGCCGAACCGTAGGGACAATAAAAAAAAAGTCCCGGAACTATCCTTTAACTTTCATGCAAAGGGCAGTGAGCTTTATTTTGTATCACTTTACTGTGGTGCAATACTTTACAGGATCTAGCGATTTACATTTGTCTTTCTTTGTATTGTTATTCAAAGTCCTTTGAACAGAAATGCTGTGTGCACAATTCTGTATGTTAGCCATTGCCTCTGTTGCAAATACCACCTTACAAAGCACTTTACCACGTTTGTCTATTTCAGTTTGCTTATTATATTTGCTGCTTTGACAAGCACTGAACGCACAGCTTGGGTTTGAATCCATATATAAAATGGCAATTGTCTGTGCATGCAAAGGAGATCCACACATGTATATTATAAGGATGGCAATGCATGAATGTGCGATTTTGTCCTAACTGTTCTGCAGAACATAGACTATGTTCTGCAGAATAGTCCCAGATCTGTAGCGTGCTGGCAGCTTTTCGGAACTGGCTCTATGCTTGTTTCAGCATGCAGCATGATTGTGCTGTTTTGGTACATCGAGGCTTCTGCCTGTAGACTTGGCAGTCACGGAATCGGTGTGGACAGTCAGCAGGTTACACAGGGACCACGCTGATGCCCGGACCCCTGAAACAGCAGCACTTAACTTCAGTTCACCTTCGCACATCATCACAGTTACGGACTCACTTACCTCCTGCCTTGGAGTCAGCTGGTGGGGACTGAGTCTCCTGTCGTGGCCTCGGGGGTGGCACAACAACTAGGCACACAAATGAAAAATGAGCACGGCCCCGGCTGAGGTACTTAAGCAACTAGGCCACACCACACGTGTTGGGCTGGCTCTCTCACAACACAAATCCACGCCTCAGTATCTCGTGAAGTGAAGATGGTGCTGTGCTGCCTATGTCCACAACAACACCCACGTGACCCACCCCCACATTTCACTGGCTCAGAAGAACAGCCAATGAAAACTCTACATTCTGTGTTACTATACAGAATGTTAGTTTTCATTGGCTGTTTGTTTCATTGCTATTGGTGTTGTAATCCCAGGCCCAGTCAGCCATGGCCTGCAACCTACAACTGAGAGCGCGATAAAGATCACAAATCACAATGATTTATGATCGAAGTGTGGAGCTGAAACAAAACAAATACACGTGCGCCGGCCACCCGCTGCATCAATCAGTTCCGTGCCCAAAATAGAGTGCCGGTGTTGGCCACTGCCAAACACTGGCACAGATTAAGCACTTGGAGTCCCGCAGGGTTCCATCCTCTCCCCAGTGTTCTTCAAGCTATACATGGAGCCACTGGGAGCCCTTCTAGCCACACACAACATCCACATCCACCAATGCACCGATGAAACACAGCTATACCTCAAGATCAACTCATCAAGGATATCCATAGGCTCAAAACCTGCCTCTCGTTGATCCAGTCTTGGATGTCCAGTGCATACATGAAGCTTAACCCCTCCAAGACCGAAATCCTACTCCTCACCAAGAACACCAAATACCCAGACATACAGACCTGGCTATCAACCATGAACTCCGAAGGCTTCACACCCAAGCTCACCTCTTGCACCAAGTCCATCGGGTAACGCATCAACAAACACCTCTCCTTCCAGACACACGTAGCTAAGAGAACTCGGACAACTTGGTATCAGATCTCCCTCCTGCAAAAGGTCAATACTTTTCCCCATGCAGACAGCTTTAGATTCACTGTATAAGCACTGGTCCTATCCCTCTTGAATGTGGCAATGCACTCCTGGAAGGCCTGCCATCATCCACCCTTGTGCCCCGGAGAAGTGGCCTACATGCGGCCGCACGCACGCCTCATCAAGGGTCTACGCAGATATGACCACATTACCCCGGCTCTCATTGACCTTCACTGGCTCCCACTGCAAGCACAAACCACCTTCAAGTCTTGCTACATAATCTATTAGGCAGTTTCCCTGAAGTCACCCATCTACCTTGTGGAGAAACTCTGCATCTCTGGCAGACAGCTCGCCACCAGAAGCTAGGAAATGTGCAGATTTGAAATCTGCCACTGCAAAATGGAAAGGTCCAGAAAACAAGCCTTCTCTGCCTATGCTCCAAGACTATGGAACCTCCTCCCCGTCAGAAACAGACTCGCCCCCATGCTCCTACAATTCAGAAAAGAACTCAAGACCCACCTCTTCAAGGAGTTTCTCTTCCTCATCACCTAGCCCATCACATCGCCTCTCTTGTCACCTGACTCACTAGAGGCCGCCCGCCCCTCTACTACTAGACACCCAGTACAGCTGTAGCCCTCCTCTGCCCCCCTCTGTATCCTACCCCCTACTGTATTTTGGTTCTGTTACCACTGAAAAGTGCTCTGTTATGCATCTGTAATGTGTTATACCTCTAAAGTGCTGCGTTACGTTTCTGTATTGGTGTATACCTCTGTAAAGTGCTCTGTTGCTTTTCGAAGCTAGGTCCATGCTCACTGGGGCCTCTATCTGTACCCATACGGGCCTCTCCGCACTCTTTTTCTGCACTTATCAGATACTCCATATCTGACTAACCTTGCACTTGGCCACTCACAGGCTGCACTTCCACTGCTTTGGATAACTGTATTTATTTATCTGTTATTTATCTTGTCCTCTTTTGCTCTGCACGTCCCCCTTTTTCCTTCCCCATGCACTTGCGCAGTCTCAATGTCACTGGGCTTAGTAAGATCATTGTTTTTGTTCTCGCTCCTGTTCCTCTCCCTTTGCCTGTCACGCTCTCAAACACCTGTGTACGAGGGCGATATAAATAAATGATCATATATCATATCAATAAATACCATAATAATAATCTGCACTTTATTGCGTAGTTTGCACATATAACTATTTTTGCACATGTATTCCAATTGTGGTTTGTGATATATATGTGGTGATGTCATTAGGTTTAATGTATGTATGATTGCGAGAGTACGCCTCAGATTTATGTAGAGTTTGGATTGATGTATGATATATGAAGTAAAGTCTATATGGTTGTCACATTTGTATCACATATACTGATTTATAATTAACAAGAAAAGATATATATATATATATATTTTAAACAATTGAACTGTCTTTTGATGCTGCAGTAAATCATAGATGTAAATCCTGCAAATTGATAGTCTTGTAGCATATGTGCTAGGTGTCTATGAAGTATATTTTTCATCTGTTAGGGTAGTCTTTCAGTGTCCGTCTTGCAGTCCCATTGCCTTCCTACTACATCTGGTATGTATATATATATATATATATATATCTTCCAGCTATAGCTACTAGGTAGGGTTGTGGAATGTGTGACTGGGCTCAAATGGACTTTCCTACTTTCACATTTTCATTTTTTTCAAAGCGTTTTAAACCCCCCATAACTTTCTTGGTGTTGTGAAAACATGGCCAAATGCTCTAACCCCAAAGCTGTCAGGACTATACTGCACTGATTATCCCTAATAAGGGTGAAACCAGGTATGTGGTTGTCCTGGCAGCCTTGCAAATGTCTGTCTTGGGTTTATTAAGCTATGTATAAAGTAGCACTGCCCTCTTGGACAAAGACAATTTCTTGGAGAAAAGGTTTGCATTTGAGCTAACTTGCATACCCGCAATGCCTTGCTGTTGTGGCTCAGAACTGGAGGTGAACCTAAAGTGATGGCTACTAGGTGGCATTGTGGAATGTGTGACTGGGCTCAAATGGACTTTCCTATATATATTACTGGGCCGCGGTAGTGGCACCAGTTTACAATTTACACCAGTTGTATTTGAAAACTTGAATGTCCCAGACAGTTTTGTGTCCAAGTTATTTGTTTGGAGTGCGCATTGTTTCTTTGAAGAGGTAGTTGGTTTTGTTTGTGCACTAGAGCCTTCTTTGGTTGTGGTCTTTGAAGTATTAGCTTCTTTTAATTTCTTTGGAGGTATTGCTGTGTGATCCTGCACAATGTGAGTCTGAAGTAGTTTTCTTTTACAAACTTTTGCTTTTTGAGGAACTGGATAGGTTTTGTGATGGGGGTGGGGGTGTATAATGCACGCAGTCTATTGTATTCTAGAATGCAAGGAATATCAGCATTTACTTTACTTGCATCAAAGTTGACTAGAAATAGTCCATCAGGTGTACGTAAGCGTGATAGTGCTACATACCTCATGTCTTCTATAAACACTGTGCTACCGATATCTATCAATGCTTTATCTAGGATAAGACCTTGTGATTTATGAATGGTGACAGCATATTCTAGAGATAGAGAAAATTGTTCTCTGCGTACATACATGTCTTTGACAAGAAGGAATCTGGCTGTTGAGCGTCCTATCCTTTTTACTTCTGATAGTTTGTCAAAGTGAATATTTACAAACTGAATGTTGTGGTCACATGGGGATGTTTGAAAGCCAACAACTGTACCAAGTGCTCCATTAACTAGTCCTTGCTCCACGTCAAGATTATGTTTAAGCATTACTCTACAATTTAAAGATAATTTTAATATTTTCTCCAAACCAGTGGTGTTAGAAATAGTTTTATAAGGTATTTAGTCATGCTGTGGCTTGTTGACACATGGGTAGTGTCATACCTTGCATGTCCAGTTTGTCTGTGGAGCAAATTTCAACTATTGGTTGCATTTCTTTTTTCAACATTGTTTCATTGAATTGAGCACAGCTTGCAACAGTTGGCATCAACGACATACAGTTTTCATTTTTGTGTGCTAATTGTTCCATGACATCAGTAGCACATGAGTTATGGCCATAGAGTGCATGGATGTGCCTGATATTTAATGTAGATTGTGCTTCATGTTTTCAGTTAATTCTTTGTATTGGAAATGTTTCCAAAGGTTGACATTTCCTATGCTGCCAAGAGTTTTACGGCATAGTTTGTGCCCTAAGGTTTTAAAAATAGGTTCATCTTTAACTGGTGTTTATTGAAGAAGATCTCCAAAAACAATAATGTGTTTTCCTCCAAAGAGTTCTTCGTCGTCTGTTTTCATGACCTCTTGTCATCTGAGGTGAATCAAGGCTAACATTAGGTTGGAAACCATGCTCTCCTCATCGATTAGCAGCATTTTCATTTGTTTCAAAACACTGCGTAGTTCCACTGCAGCTTCTGGAGAAAGTTTATAGTAGTCTAATTCATTTTGGTGTTCTATTGGAAGGAGTAGTAATCTGTGTAAAGTGACAACACCTTTGTTGTAGGTGGCTAAGCCTGTGGGGGCAGTTACAAAAGCTGACAGTTTGTTGTTTATCAATTGTTGGAGGAACTTGCTGATTATTATGATAAAAAATGTTTTGCCTGAACCAGCTTGACCACTCACGTATAGCAGTATAGGTTTGTAGTCTTGACGGGTACCATTTTTAGTTTCATGCTGAATACCATGTTCAATTTTTGTTATTTCTAGGAAAATGCTACACTGCTCATTGTTTAGTTGTGATTTCAGTAGAGAAGTTTTCTGCAGATTTCTCATACTGACACATGGTGTTTTCTACTTCAGTCATGGCTAATTGTGCCTCATTTGCTATTAGTGGCTGTCCAAGTGGTTTTTGGCTCCTGTTACAGAAGGATGACTGCTGTCAGGAGTGTCTACATTTAGTTGCGCGTGGAGTTATGATAAGTGATAAGTGATAAGTTTATTGTTATACTTACAACACAAGCATTTAGGTACGCGGAATAAGCGCCTTAAGAGTTTAGCCTCAAATCTGACCAATTCTTTTTTCAATTTGTGTCCCCAAATGGATATAGCATAGGATAACATAGCTGTTATTTTAGAATTATAGATAGTTAAGACGGCTGTTCCACTAAAGCCATTGTTACGACCTATAAAAGCACTTAGCATATTGACTGAGGCCACACACTTTACTTTGGTTTCGGCCCAATGCGGTTGCCAATTGAGCTTGTCATCAATTGTGACACCTAGATATTTGTAGGTGGAGACTTGCTCCAAATGAACATTAGCTAGGTTCCAATGTAAGCGCATTGGCCTCATTTTCCGAGTGAATACCATGATTTTAATTTTGGATATATTGATAAGGCTATTGTTCGATGCATATGTGGCGAGTGCATCCAGCATCTGTTGCAGACCAAATGGTGTGTAATCCAAACGTAAAAGGTCGTCGGCATACGCCAGCCAGCCCAGGGCAACATTTTTTATTTTGATAGGGTGTGCAGCATAGATGTTAAAAGAGGCAATCGTGTCAGCCAAATACAGCTTGAAATGTGTCGCAACTACCATACAGCCCTGTTTTACGCTGCGATTAGTAGGGAAAGATTGAGATAGTTTGCCTATGGCATTTAGATGAATGCAGACTGAGGTGTCTGCATGAAGAAGCATTAGCATGCAAAGCAATCCACTTGGGACCCCCCATTGGTCAAGTTTGTGCCATAGTTGATTTCTGCATACCGTATTAAATGCTGCGGAGAAATCAATAAAGGCACAGTAGACGGTCAGGTTCCGCCGCTCCCAAGAGTGTTCAATAGCAGATGTTAATATGAGCAAGTTGTGAAGGGTGCTGGATTTGGCTCTAAATCCAATCTGGTTGGGAGGTAAGATCTTAATTTTAATTGATCCATGCGTTAAGTTCATGGAGTAACACTTTGGTGAATACTTTAGATGTTGAGTCTAACATTGCAAGCATTCTGAAATTGGCAGGAATGTCCCATGCTCCCTTCTTGTGGACCATGAGTATGTTACTAGTTTTCCAAGATTTGGGTAAGGTTCCATGGATGCCGATATGGCTGAAAAGTAAGTCCAAAGCAGCACCCCATAATGGGGGATCACTTTTGAGTACTAGATTAGATATCCCATCGGGGCCAGCTGCACGAGAGGATTTTAGTTTTTCGATGATGGTAATAATGTCTAATATGGAAGCCTTGCATTGCCAAATGGAATTCGGCATAGCAAGGGCCATATTGACAGTCTCAGTGCTGGCTAGTGTCTTTGCTATGTGATCAGCCCATGATGCTTCATTGATGCAGTTTGTTAGGTCTCTTTGCTTGTTTTTGGATAGAAGGTGCCAAATCATATTTCCATCACCAGATAGGGATAGTCTCGCAATCTTTTGCCAGAGTCTTATCTCAAGCTCTTTTTTATGTGATGTTAGCCACCGTTTATAGCATTTTTTTAGTTTGCGGATTTGCGCAGTAATAGATAGCTCATTTGGGAGCCGGGTGTTGGAGTGGACCAGCATTTTGATGTTGGCCCATAGTTGTCTTTTTGCCAGTTGTATAGCCTTGTCGTTATTATGTACAGGTTGCACTAAGTTAACTTTCTCGATGACTGATTTATACGAACGTTGTTCAAATGTATAACTTTGTATATTGGTCATGATTACCGAGTAGTGCTCAATTAATTGATCATGCAAATCCACTCGAGAAGAATACAATTTAATGAAGGGAGTTAGCAAGGTTTGAGCCATTGTATTCGCTTGGGCTATATTGTGGCGTTTCTTTAAGATGCGATTATGGCCTTCATTCAAGTGGATCTGACCGTTCTTATCAGTGGATGACAATGTGTGAATTGTTTGTTTGACATCAAATAGCAGACATAAAGGCAGATGGTCACTTTCATCGCGACACAGTACGCCCATATCTCTAATGAAAGGTAGTCCTAAACCGTTTGAGAAAATGTAGTCAATGGTGCTGGCAGCAGAACCTGCTATACGTGTTGGAGCCATATGGGGATCACTCACAGTAGAGCCATTCAAGCGAATTAGGTTGTGGATTTGAAATAGTCTATTCCACTTTTTTCCTTGAGTGTTGGAGTCTTGTCTTATAGGATTTGACTGCAGGGCATCATCAACTATTTGATTGAATGGGATAATTACACCAATTTTCGCATTGAAATCTCCCAGAACCCATATAGGGATGCCATGAGAATATTCTTTTAGCACAGCCTCAACAACCTTCAGGTTCTGTTTTGTCTGAGACATTTTGGGCGGGCCATAAATATTAATTATGATGAAAGTTGAGTCATCATTTTGAATCCTAGCTATTAGGATGTGTGAGGTTGAGGTACATAATTTTTCCATGGTCCAGGGACTTGATACAGATATGAGCGCCCACCTTTCGGGTGGCCCAAGGGTCCCTTTGACGCAAGTGAGTGAATAGTGCAACGATTGTCAATTTGAATCTCTCCAGTGAGCCATGTTTCTTGGAGAGCTACTATTTGGAACATATCAATATTACTTATGAGTTCATCAACATCAAACATATGGGTGTACCCTCGAGTATTCCAGGAGCAGAGAAATGCTAACGGTATAGGTCATTCTCTAGTCCCAGTGAAGTGGTCCCTGAAGGACAAAGGCAACCACTGCCAGTAGCCTTCAGGGACAGACTCAGGGGACACAGACTCCTGATTGGACCGCAGCAATTTGAGTTAACTGAAGGCCAGCCATCAATGAAGGTTGTTTGGAGAGACCTTGGTTTAAGTTAAGTGTGGAATCGGGGATCACTTTCTTTTCAGTGGGTGGAACAACCCATTCTTTAGGTAGGGTTGATTGTCGAACTACAATAGGGGGCTCTACTACAGATGACATGTTCTTCCTATTTGGTTTCTTTAATTTCCCTTTATTCACAGCTCCATGAGAAACCTTATTGGATTTAGACAACATTTTCATAGGAGGACAAGGGTTAAAAATAGAAATGATTGGGTCTACATGGGTGGTGTTTTGGGATTTTTTAATATGCGGGGACATTGGGGTCGCAAACTGTCCCAGACAAGTGGCCTTAAGTTTAGACCTTTGTATGTTTTTTTGGATTGTGTTTCTATACATAAATGCCTGAAAAACACAGTTAGGTTTACTATGCTTGCGCCGGGGTAGTAGTTTGCGTCTTAAGGTCGGAGGTATAGGAGCACTAAGCTTTTGGGGTGCTACCAGTGATGTTGCCATAGATTGGGTAGCGCAGGTTCTTCTCAAGCTCGTGTGAATGAGCAGAGATTGGATATCAATTTTGGCTTCTAATAAGTTACATTTATCCAATAGGCTAGTAAGAAGATTTTCGAGGGCGTCACATTTCTCGTCAGAATTCATGCTAGAATCATGCTCACTGTCATCACTGCCAGGGCCACACTCAGTGGTGACACTTTTTATGCTGGGATCGTCAATGGGATTGGATGACGTGCCAGCCGATTTGAACTTGAACAAAGACAATTTGTTCAAAGCAGGGTCAGTGAAAGTCTGATTCTTTATGGTAAGGGTGGGAGGGATAGAAGGGGCATGTTCCAGTAAAGCAGGAGGAGTAAAGGGTTTGGATGGGGGGAGTAAAAAAGGCAGGAGTATTTACTGGTTCGGCAATTGGCAGTTCTAGTTCATGGCCTAAATATTCTATATCCATTTATTCAAGTTTTGATTTGGAGAGATCTAAGGTGCCTGAAAGGGGAAGGACTGGTGTGACTGATCAGCTTCAATCTTCTAGATAGACCTCGGAACTAGGGATTGCGCTGGCAATAGATAGAGCGAGGTTAGAGTGTAGCTATTTATATATTTTTGGAAGTGAAACTTCTAATATTTCAGATACATGAGTAGGATTATGTACAGATCTGCCCAGAATGTCGTTTAGAAGTTTAGAGCTAACACATCCAAGATCATCAGATATTTCATTGATCAATTCGTCAGCAATCGCACAACAGAGCTTGTCAGGCACAGGTATTAACATTTTTGAGAAATCAACAGTTTCTTCGACAGCTGCCTTTGAACCATTCTTTGCAAAGTAATCAGTTATGTGATTGTCCTGAACTGGTACTCTTGATATCACCTTAGGAATACATATGCGTCTATTTCGCAATGTTTTGTGCAATTCGTGTGCATGGTTTGCCATGTTAAGAAAAATTAAATTTCAAAATCGTATTTCAAATCCTGAAGGCAAATGGGAGCAAATACAGATGCAAAACTAGTTCTAATTGATTCTCATCTATTCGGCCGTATTCCAAAGAAATATAAGACCACTACAAGTTAAAGATCAGTATAATAAGAAAATAGAAAACAGAACAGCGTCCGAGGCTAAAAGGACCCGCTGTTAACACAATGTGGCAAGCAGCTAACTAATTAGAAACAATAAGACGATGATAGGTCAAATTCAACAGGCGAGCTGTGCCCGGCAAGCAAAAGGCTTGGCGAAATACCCAGCTATGGGTACAATTGTGTGCACCAATTACAAACACCATGTAGGTTGTCCATAAACACTAAAAAAGCATCTTAAACTTCATAAAGCAATTGTGGGGCAAATGTTATGCAGTTAATTTGTTGTGCCTATAAATAATCGTGCAACACACAAACACCAATACTGGCGTAACGGCACTGCAGTGTTTGTGGAAGTTTGTGTGACACTAGGGCTGTGAGCATATGACCTTGTGGTCTTCAAATCAATTTGGCAACACTGTAGCACACAACAACTCACAACAAAAACTGATCTACACAGTGATCAATCAAAATGTGCAGTGCATATTAAACAGTGAATCTAACATCATGAAAATGAGAGAGAATGTAATGAGCAAGAACGCTCAGGAGCACTGAAGCTCTAAAATTCTAAAAACAAAAACTGCTTGCTTGTCACTTTGAAAACTTCGAAGGCTTCGAGAGGACGCTCAATAATATTCCCATCAGTCAGCTCACGTATGTCTCGAGGTTAGCATACGAGCGAGCGACAAGCCGGAGGGAGACATGTATCAGGGGAAAGGTATTAGCAGGTTAGCTAGGCATTTTGGATTACGGAAATTGCTGCTGGGCTAGACGCGATCAAGGATCAACGATCTGCAGTGTCTCAGAGCTCGTTAGCGCTTGTGTGTGAACTCTTCGAGCCTTACAACTATCGGGCTCCCGATACCAAGAACATGGGGGCAGAGGACGTATAGGAATACAGGAGCTACGGGAGGTGAAAGAAGCAGCACTGTAAGCCGGCAGCTCGACAGCGAGCAGCCGAACAGCCAAACAGCTACTTCGTGCTACTTCCGTAGCGCGCGGTCCTCAAACTTTGTAGTGTTTCAAAAAGGGGGCGTGGCCTCTCTTAAAGAAAGGTTAAAAACAATGATATTAGTATCATTAATACACCATTAGAGTGTAGAATTAATTAAGCAAATGCACAAATGTCCACAAAGTCTGTATGGCCCCAATATAAATCTGGGTGTAGCAACTTACAGCTCGTACCGCGTTGAGGTTGTAGAGAGCACCCAGCCAAACAGCTACTTTGTGCTACTTCCGTAGAGTTATTCTTCTTGTTGCTGTTCATTGTGTAACATTGTTTTGTACTGCGTGAAGTTTTCGTCTACTATAGTGCTTTCATTTGCTTTGAAGCATCTTCATAGGAGTCATGGGTATCTAATAAATCTTCTTTTCTCCATGGTTTAAAAAGTTGTAGTAGGGACATGTAATATAGTTCTTTATGTTGAGGAGTTTTTAATGACCATTTCATATGATTGATTAAGCTTTGTTTGATAAGTTTCACTAGGCTGCCTTCAAAAGTTTTGACTCTGTATCTATCTTTCTTCTCATCTGGTTTAATATTATTTTTGTTAGTGAAGCATTCGGCTATGTGGAATAGACCCATGGTTTCCAAAGTGGTACTCCTGTTTGGGTAGTATGTGTCTAGTAATTTGTTTTTCAAAATGTCTTGGCTGTTGGGATCATTTTTGGCTATTGTTTCTATGTCTTCATATGATTTCAGAACTCTTTTTCTGGATTTAGCAAGACTGAGGCTTAGCCATACTATGTTTTCAGATTTCCCATACAAGGCAGTACTGGTTAAACGGTCTGTGGCTTCGTAGCAGCCACATTCTCTATGGGAGAGCATTTTGATGCCTAAGCTGTACAATTTTTTGACAGTGTTTTGTCAGATGATCTATCATCCCAGAGGTATTTCAGCTCTGTTTTTTCTGCTTTGGTTAAGTAGGCTGTAACTTATCGTACAACTGCAGTGGAATTGACTGCAATGTATTGCACATCTATATTTGCATTCCATAGGAGGGCAATGATTTCATTGTAATCATTGATGTATTTTGATCCTTCTGTTCTTTTAATGCAATATGTGTTCTTAGGTGATTTACTTTTGACACTGTCTCACTGAAGACATGAAGTTGTTCATTTGACCTGTTGAAACTGGTCTAGGGAAACCAAAGCAGCACTTGGTGTAGTATTTCCCTTTGTTTTTATATTTGCCACAACAATACTTTATACATAGTGACCTAAATACACATATTTTACAATTTCAAAGACACAAATGTGGAATTTGTGAATGGATTTCACAAGTGACATATTTGTGAATGAACTGTAAAACAATGGCATCACTGTCCTGACCAAATTTAGGAGCATCTTTAATCCACAAAAGCATGTGGATGTGTGGTGCTCCTCTAGTTTGTTATTCTTTTCTCCAAAAGAAGTGTTGCACTTCTCCGAGGGGCGGCATTGTTTTATTACAAATGAAGTGTAGCATAGCAATGAAGCGATGATGGAAATATCTTGATACATTTACAGGATCTAGAGAGCAGAGTTCTCTTGGTGTTTTCATGTCTATATTTGTTTTATTTTTGTTTGCTATGCATAGGAAATCGTGCAAATCTTCCCATGCATATTCTGCACAATTTAATGTCACAAACCAAGTGGGTGGGCTAAGGTTTCTTATCATACAGCGTACATCTGCATGTTTGCTAAAAGATTTCTAATGTTTGATTGTAAAACGTTTGTCTTTTTCTTGCACTTTAGTTTCTAGATCACTTTCAAATCAAATACAATATTTACAGCACAGAATTGGAAAGCCCTACCATAAGGGCAAACTGAGAGCACCAGTCTTAATAGAGGTATTCCACTCTATTTTTCTTTGTTCATATATTTTTGTCCTTATGCCATAGGACCTTCATCAGACTGGTTGCCCCAGGCTAAAACTTGATCAATGAATACAAAGCGAATTATGATTGATTAAAACTACAGTAACAGGACGTGGTGCCCGCCTTCAACTTCTTTGTATAGTAGAAAGGTTGTCATCTGTAAAGTTCTTGCTAGTTTGTTATAAAGATATTGAATTTTGTAAGTGGCTTTCAATTTCAAAATATTTTTTCTGGCTGTGCTCTATTTCTTCGAGTAATTCTTTGGATGTAGAAGAATGTTATTTAAATTGGACAGTGCTAAAGCATGATATTTGGCATAGTAGAGTTTATGAACGAGATTTCTTACAGTTGAATGTTGTGTTCCTATCATTTTGATTTTGTGGAAGGTGCTTTTGCAAATAGGTCCAGAAATGCAGGCTAATGAATGTCTTGTGTATTTTCGCACTGGACAGGAGTCCATAGTTTGTAATAGTTTCGTTTTCAATTTGTCTTTGCCTTTCACATACTGATTGAGGAAGTGGCGTAAAGATGTTAAAGATTTTTTGCCTATGTTACACATTGATGTGCACGGCCATTTGTAGACTGGACGTATTGGTTCAGTGGAATGGAAAGTTGATACTAAGTTTTCTGGGAATATTTTTCTGACCAGCTTTACTTGTTCCATAATAGTATTAATTTTTTCATACCCTTGTCCACTGCTATGTATGGCAATTGGGTTTGTTTGCTTTTGTTGTATGCTTCTTCATTGAAATATGGTTCTGTGCTGGTGGTGTGACTCTACTCACCTCCACAAATGTTTGCCAAGCTATCTTTGTTGATATTCCGTTTGAGAAGTCTTCTTTGTTTAGTAGGTAGTTTTGTTAGTGGTTTCATTCTGTTTAAAACTAAAATAAATAATTTCCTTTTGAGAAGGATTGCACTGTCAGAGCTTCCAATTTACATTTTCTATGGTAGGTTTTGAGGGTTGTGCATGACTTATTTCCTGTTTTTGCAGTGTTAGCACTAGTGGTAGCTGCAGTCTTTTAAATAACTTTCTGTTTAGTTTTACATTTTGAAAGAGGAGGCAAAGTTTCTTTACTGGAAGCTGCTTTTGTTTCTCTTAGTAACTGTATTAGCTGTTTTGTTTGAACTTTTTATATAAATTCTGCTAGAGGTGGATGCTTATTTTGTACACTTTGATTTTGATTTGCTCTACTTCTGCATTGCTTTCTGAAGTGTTGCTTTCTTGGAGTCGGTTGGAGAAAAAAAGTGTGGATTGGGACGTTGTGCGATGTATGTGTGCATTGTGCATGAGTGTCTGAGTATGAAGGTAGGCATGTATCTAGAGATGTGTGATTGTGGAATGGGCTGTTAGTTCAGGTTGGGAAGGCTATTCTCATATTTGTGTTACTATACTGGTGTTCAGATGTCAATACAAAGTGTGCACCTGCTGAGGTGCAATCAGTAATACTGAATCTAATGGTGCAGGGTTAATACAATTGTTTTACAATACTAGAATTCTACAGTGTTCGAGTAACAGTTACAACATTATGGTAGTATTGCACTTAATTGTTTGGATGCAAGTAGGTTTATCTGAGTTCTGTTTTGTACTTCAGGCGCTGCTGGTTTTCAGGAGAGTGGTTTTCACTGCAATTGTGAAAGAAAGAAGTTAGTACATATATTTGTTGATAGCACTCTTGTTAATATAGACATGTATTTCTTTGTTTTTGAAGTAATACTGCTTTCTGTTAATTGTGCATTGCATGTACATGCAGTTCCCTTTGTCTATGTGCATTCTGGATATTTTACTTAGAATCTGTCAGTTGAACTTGACTTAGAAATGATTACAGTAGTAAGCACACAGAGCACACTTGGCTTTTTAAGGCAGTGTTATTTGATGTTAGGAGAAATAACTGTTTTTCTTGCTACTTATACAGGGTAAATGGCAGGAACTCTGTTGAAAAGCGTGCAATATATGTATTTACAATGCAGGGTACCTGCTACTTACCTGGATAAGTAGCAAAAATGTCATGCTGTAATTTCTCTCATCTGCTATGATAAAGTGTCGCTTTAATGGTGTGTGTTTTACAAGTTTTCATTTACCCATATCACAACACAGAACAGGAAACCCTGCATTAGATGCACTTGAATATGGTTCCTGCCATTTACAATCATACTGTTATTACTCGCATCTTTTAATATGAAATGATACTTTGTTAGACAGCTGTCTGTTGTCTGATTACTATTGAAATCATTTCTAAAGGAAGTTCAAATGATATATTCTATGTAAAATTCCCAGAATGTACAGAAAGCATAACTAGGTGGCAGTGGTTACAAAAATGACTGAATACATGAATGAATGAAGAGAATAACAGTTTGCACATTACAATTAGTAGTATGGGTAAATGTAAATTTGGAGAGCACACAGCTTTGCAAGTGACACAAGGAGAAATGACAGTAAGCTTTTTTTGCAGGTTATAAGTGGCAGTTACCCTGTTCATATGCATTTATACAAGAGTTGTACATGTACTGTGCACACTATATTCATACCTGTAGTTTGTGTTGATGCATGTGGATGTGCATGAATCTGCAAGCAGAAATCTTGTCGAGTTTTACAGTAGTTATTGCTGTAGGTGTTTTGTAATCACAGCAGAATTGTACTGAGTGATCAACAGTACATCTAAAATGGTGAACTGTGATGATGGAGTTAGATGTAGAGTTCTTGAATGTGATTGGTGAATGGTTGTGTGACTGCTTAACAGTAGCCAATGAGGGACTGGTGCAGAGAGTGACGTGGAAAGGGTAGAAGGGCTGCCCCTGTGTTGCGGTGTCCGTAGACACCACGGTTGTTCGCGGACAGGCCATGCTACATCCGGGGCTTCACAGTATATCTGGCATGGAAATAAGACTAGGGTAATTAGCCAATCAGGTGTTGAAGTTGTTCTTTGCAGGAAGAGAGGGTGTGTGTGTAGTGCAGAAAGTGAGGGTGTTGGTTGTTGGAGATTAATTTGTAGATGGTTTGGAGAGGTATGCTATGTTTAAACATAAGGCTGCCAGATTTGGTTTTGAAGTAGTGGAGGTTTTCTGGTCCACGGTGCCTGGTTCCAATATGCAGGCAGTGGTTGGAGCTTGTAAAAAATGTCTGCATGTGGAAGAGTCCAGGTGTAGTGGTACTGTTTTCCAATCTGGTTGGGAGGTAAGGTAAGATCTTAATTTTAATTGATCCATGCGTTAAGTTCATGGAGTAACACTTTGGTGAATACTTTAGATGTTGAGTCTAACATTGCAAGCATTCTGAAATTGGCAGGAATGTCCCATGCTCCCTTCTTGTGGACCATGAGTATGTTACTAGTTTTCCAAGATTTGGGTAAGGTTCCATGGATGCCGATATGGCTGAAAAGTAAGTCCAAAGCAGCACCCCATAATGGGGGATCACTTTTGAGTACTAGATTAGATATCCCATCGGGGCCAGCTGCACGAGAGGATTTTAGTTTTTCGATGATGGTAATAATGTCTAATATGGAAGCCTTGCATTGCCAAATGGAATTCGGCATAGCAAGGGCCATATTGACAGTCTCAGTGCTGGCTAGTGTCTTTGCTATGTGATCAGCCCATGATGCTTCATTGATGCAGTTTGTTAGGTCTCTTTGCTTGTTTTTGGATAGAAGGTGCCAAATCATATTTCCATCACCAGATAGGGATAGTCTTGCAATCTTTTGCCAGAGTCTTATCTCAAGCTCTTTTTTATGTGATGTTAGCCACCGTTTATAGCATTTTTTTAGTTTGCGGATTTGCGCAGTAATAGATAGCTCATTTGGGAGCCGGGTGTTGGAGTGGACCAGCATTTTGATGTTGGCCCGTAGTTGTCTTTTTGCCAGTTGTATAGCCTTGTCGTTATTATGTACAGGTTGCACTAAGTTAACTTTCTCGATGACTGATTTATACGAACGTTGTTCAAATGTATAACTTTGTATATTGGTCATGATTACCGAGTAGTGCTCAATTAATTGATCATGCAAATCCACTCGAGAAGAATACAATTTAATGAAGGGAGTTAGCAAGGTTTGAGCCATTGTATTCGCTTGGGCTATATTGTGGCGTTTCTTTAAGATGCGATTATGGCCTTCATTCAAGTGGATCTGACCGTTCTTATCAGTGGATGACAATGTGTGAATTGTTTGTTTGACATCAAATAGCAGACATAAAGGCAGATGGTCACTTTCATCGCGACACAGTACGCCCATATCTCTAATGAAAGGTAGTCCTAAACCGTTTGAGAAAATGTAGTCAATGGTGCTGGCAGCAGAACCTGCTATACGTGTTGGAGCCATATGGGGATCACTCACAGTAGAGCCATTCAAGCGAATTAGGTTGTGGATTTGAAATAGTCTATTCCACTTTTTTCCTTGAGTGTTGGAGTCTTGTCTTATAGGATTTGACTGCAGGGCATCATCAACTATTTGATTGAATGGGATAATTACACCAATTTTCGCATTGAAATCTCCCAGAACCCATATAGGGATGCCATGAGAATATTCTTTTAGCACAGCCTCAACAACCTTCAGGTTCTGTTTTGTCTGAGACATTTTGGGCGGGCCATAAATATTAATTATGATGAAAGTTGAGTCATCATTTTGAATCCTAGCTATTAGGATGTGTGAGGTTGAGGTACATAATTTTTCCATGGTCCAGGGACTTGATACAGATATGAGCGCCCACCTTTCGGGTGGCCCAAGGGTCCCTTTGACGCAAGTGAGTGAATAGTGCAACGATTGTCAATTTGAATCTCTCCAGTGAGCCATGTTTCTTGGAGAGCTACTATTTGGAACATATCAATATTACTTATGAGTTCATCAACATCAAACATATGGGTGTACCCTCGAGTATTCCAGGAGCAGAGAAATGCTAACGGTATAGGTCATTCTCTAGTCCCAGTGAAGTGGTCCCTGAAGGACAAAGGCAACCACTGCCAGTAGCCTTCAGGGACAGACTCAGGGGACACAGACTCCTGATTGGACCGCAGCAATTTGAGTTAACTGAAGGCCAGCCATCAATGAAGGTTGTTTGGAGAGACCTTGGTTTAAGTTAAGTGTGGAATCGGGGATCACTTTCTTTTCAGTGGGTGGAACAACCCATTCTTTAGGTAGGGTTGATTGTCGAACTACAATAGGGGGCTCTACTACAGATGACATGTTCTTCCTATTTGGTTTCTTTAATTTCCCTTTATTCACAGCTCCATGAGAAACCTTATTGGATTTAGACAACATTTTCATAGGTGGACAAGGGTTAAAAATAGAAATGATTGGGTCTACATGGGTGGTGTTTTGGGATTTTTTAATATGCGGGGACATTGGGGTCGCAAACTGTCCCAGACAAGTGGCCTTAAGTTTAGACCTTTGTATGTTTTTTTGGATTGTGTTTCTATACATAAATGCCTGAAAAACACAGTTAGGTTTACTATGCTTGCGCCGGGGTAGTAGTTTGCGTCTTAAGGTCGGAGGTATAGGAGCACTAAGCTTTTGGGGTGCTACCAGTGATGTTGCCATAGATTGGGTAGCGCAGGTTCTTCTCAAGCTCGTGTGAATGAGCAGAGATTGGATATCAATTTTGGCTTCTAATAAGTTACATTTATCCAATAGGCTAGTAAGAAGATTTTCGAGGGCGTCACATTTCTCGTCAGAATTCATGCTAGAATCATGCTCACTGTCATCACTGCCAGGGCCACACTCAGTGGTGACACTTTTTATGCTGGGATCGTCAATGGGATTGGATGACGTGCCAGCCGATTTGAACTTGAACAAAGACAATTTGTTCAAAGCAGGGTCAGTGAAAGTCTGATTCTTTATGGTAAGGGTGGGAGGGATAGAAGGGGCATGTTCCAGTAAAGCAGGAGGAGTAAAGGGTTTGGATGGGGGGAGTAAAAAAGGCAGGAGTATTTACTGGTTCGGCAATTGGCAGTTCTAGTTCATGGCCTAAATATTCTATATCCATTTATTCAAGTTTTGATTTGGAGAGATCTAAGGTGCCTGAAAGGGGAAGGACTGGTGTGACTGATCAGCTTCAATCTTCTAGATAGACCTCGGAACTAGGGATTGCGCTGGCAATAGATAGAGCGAGGTTAGAGTGTAGCTATTTATATATTTTTGGAAGTGAAACTTCTAATATTTCAGATACATGAGTAGGATTATGTACAGATCTGCCCAGAATGTCGTTTAGAAGTTTAGAGCTAACACATCCAAGATCATCAGATATTTCATTGATCAATTCGTCAGCAATCGCACAACAGAGCTTGTCAGGCACAGGTATTAACATTTTTGAGAAATCAACAGTTTCTTCGACAGCTGCCTTTGAACCATTCTTTGCAAAGTAATCAGTTATGTGATTGTCCTGAACTGGTACTCTTGATATCACCTTAGGAATACATATGCGTCTATTTCGCAATGTTTTGTGCAATTCGTGTGCATGGTTTGCCATGTTAAGAAAAATTAAATTTCAAAATCGTATTTCAAATCCTGAAGGCAAATGGGAGCAAATACAGATGCAAAACTAGTTCTAATTGATTCTCATCTATTCAGCCGTATTCCAAAGAAATATAAGACCACTACAAGTTAAAGATCAGTATAATAAGAAAATAGAAAACAGAACAGCGTCCGAGGCTAAAAGGACCCGCTGTTAACACAATGTGGCAAGCAGCTAACTAATTAGAAACAATAAGACGATGATAGGTCAAATTCAACAGGCGAGCTGTGCCCGGCAAGCAAAAGGCTTGGCGAAATACCCAGCTATGGGTACAATTGTGTGCACCAATTACAAACACCATGTAGGTTGTCCATAAACACTAAAAAAGCATCTTAAACTTCATAAAGCAATTGTGGGGCAAATGTTATGCAGTTAATTTGTTGTGCCTATAAATAATCGTGCAACACACAAACACCAATACTGGCGTAACGGCACTGCAGTGTTTGTGGAAGTTTGTGTGACACTAGGGCTGTGAGCATATGTCCTTGTGGTCTTCAAATCAATTTGGCAACACTGTAGCACACAACAACTCACAACAAAAACTGATCTACACAGTGATCAATCAAAATGTGCAGTGCATATTAAACAGTGAATCTAACATCATGAAAATGAGAGAGAATGTAATGAGCAAGAACGCTCAGGAGCACTGAAGCTCTAAAATTCTAAAAACAAAAACTGCTTGCTTGTCACTTTGAAAACTTCGAAGGCTTCGAGAGGACGCTCAATAATATTCCCATCAGTCAGCTCACGTATGTCTCGAGGTTAGCATACGAGCGAGCGACAAGCCGGAGGGAGACATGTATCAGGGGAAAGGTATTAGCAGGTTAGCTAGGCATTTTGGATTACGGAAATTGCTGCTGGGCTAGACGCGATCAAGGATCAACGATCTGCAGTGTCTCAGAGCTCGTTAGCGCTTGTGTGTGAACTCTTCGAGCCTTACAACTATCGGGCTCCCGATACCAAGAACATGGGGGCAGAGGACGTATAGGAATACAGGAGCTACGGGAGGTGAAAGAAGCAGCACTGTAAGCCGGCAGCTCGACAGCGAGCAGCCGAACAGCCAAACAGCTACTTCGTGCTACTTCCGTAGCGCGCGGTCCTCAAACTTTGTAGTGTTTCAAAAAGGGGGCGTGGCCTCTCTTAAAGAAAGGTTAAAAACAATGATATTAGTATCATTAATACACCATTAGAGTGTAGAATTAATTAAGCAAATGCACAAATGTCCACAAAGTCTGTATGGCCCCAATATAAATCTGGGTGTAGCAACTTACAGCTCGTACCGCGTTGAGGTTGTAGAGAGCACCCAGCCAAACAGCTACTTTGTGCTACTTCCGTAGAGTTATTCTTCTTGTTGCTGTTCATTGTGTAACATTGTTTTGTACTGCGTGAAGTTTTCGTCTACTATAGTGCTTTCATTTGCTTTGAAGCATCTTCATAGGAGTCATGGGTATCTAATAAATCTTCTTTTCTCCATGGTTTAAAAAGTTGTAGTAGGGACATGTAATATAGTTCTTTATGTTGAGGAGTTTTTAATGACCATTTCATATGATTGATTAAGCTTTGTTTGATAAGTTTCACTAGGCTGCCTTCAAAAGTTTTGACTCTGTATCTATCTTTCTTCTCATCTGGTTTAATATTATTTTTGTTAGTGAAGCATTCGGCTATGTGGAATAGACCCATGGTTTCCAAAGTGGTACTCCTGTTTGGGTAGTATGTGTCTAGTAATTTGTTTTTCAAAATGTCTTGGCTGTTGGGATCATTTTTGGCTATTGTTTCTATGTCTTCATATGATTTCAGAACTCTTTTTCTGGATTTAGCAAGACTGAGGCTTAGCCATACTATGTTTTCAGATTTCCCATACAAGGCAGTACTGGTTAAACGGTCTGTGGCTTCGTAGCAGCCACATTCTCTATGGGAGAGCATTTTGATGCCTAAGCTGTACAATTTTTTGACAGTGTTTTGTCAGATGATCTATCATCCCAGAGGTATTTCAGCTCTGTTTTTTCTGCTTTGGTTAAGTAGGCTGTAACTTATCGTACAACTGCAGTGGAATTGACTGCAATGTATTGCACATCTATATTTGCATTCCATAGGAGGGCAATGATTTCATTGTAATCATTGATGTATTTTGATCCTTCTGTTCTTTTAATGCAATATGTGTTCTTAGGTGATTTACTTTTGACACTGTCTCACTGAAGACATGAAGTTGTTCATTTGACCTGTTGAAACTGGTCTAGGGAAACCAAAGCAGCACTTGGTGTAGTATTTCCCTTTGTTTTTATATTTGCCACAACAATACTTTATACATAGTGACCTAAATACACATATTTTACAATTTCAAAGACACAAATGTGGAATTTGTGAATGGATTTCACAAGTGACATATTTGTGAATGAACTGTAAAACAATGGCATCACTGTCCTGACCAAATTTAGGAGCATCTTTAATCCACAAAAGCATGTGGATGTGTGGTGCTCCTCTAGTTTGTTATTCTTTTCTCCAAAAGAAGTGTTGCACTTCTCCGAGGGGCGGCATTGTTTTATTACAAATGAAGTGTAGCATAGCAATGAAGCGATGATGGAAATATCTTGATACATTTACAGGATCTAGAGAGCAGAGTTCTCTTGGTGTTTTCATGTCTATATTTGTTTTATTTTTGTTTGCTATGCATAGGAAATCGTGCAAATCTTCCCATGCATATTCTGCACAATTTAATGTCACAAACCAAGTGGGTGGGCTAAGGTTTCTTATCATACAGCGTACATCTGCATGTTTGCTAAAAGATTTCTAATGTTTGATTGTAAAACGTTTGTCTTTTTCTTGCACTTTAGTTTCTAGATCACTTTCAAATCAAATACAATATTTACAGCACAGAATTGGAAAGCCCTACCATAAGGGCAAACTGAGAGCACCAGTCTTAATAGAGGTATTCCACTCTATTTTTCTTTGTTCATATATTTTTGTCCTTATGCCATAGGACCTTCATCAGACTGGTTGCCCCAGGCTAAAACTTGATCAATGAATACAAAGCGAATTATGATTGATTAAAACTACAGTAACAGGACGTGGTGCCCGCCTTCAACTTCTTTGTATAGTAGAAAGGTTGTCATCTGTAAAGTTCTTGCTAGTTTGTTATAAAGATATTGAATTTTGTAAGTGGCTTTCAATTTCAAAATATTTTTTCTGGCTGTGCTCTATTTCTTCGAGTAATTCTTTGGATGTAGAAGAATGTTATTTAAATTGGACAGTGCTAAAGCATGATATTTGGCATAGTAGAGTTTATGAACGAGATTTCTTACAGTTGAATGTTGTGTTCCTATCATTTTGATTTTGTGGAAGGTGCTTTTGCAAATAGGTCCAGAAATGCAGGCTAATGAATGTCTTGTGTATTTTCGCACTGGACAGGAGTCCATAGTTTGTAATAGTTTCGTTTTCAATTTGTCTTTGCCTTTCACATACTGATTGAGGAAGTGGCGTAAAGATGTTAAAGATTTTTTGCCTATGTTACACATTGATGTGCACGGCCATTTGTAGACTGGACGTATTGGTTCAGTGGAATGGAAAGTTGATACTAAGTTTTCTGGGAATATTTTTCTGACCAGCTTTACTTGTTCCATAATAGTATTAATTTTTTCATACCCTTGTCCACTGCTATGTATGGCAATTGGGTTTGTTTGCTTTTGTTGTATGCTTCTTCATTGAAATATGGTTCTGTGCTGGTGGTGTGACTCTACTCACCTCCACAAATGTTTGCCAAGCTATCTTTGTTGATATTCCGTTTGAGAAGTCTTCTTTGTTTAGTAGGTAGTTTTGTTAGTGGTTTCATTCTGTTTAAAACTAAAATAAATAATTTCCTTTTGAGAAGGATTGCACTGTCAGAGCTTCCAATTTACATTTTCTATGGTAGGTTTTGAGGGTTGTGCATGACTTATTTCCTGTTTTTGCAGTGTTAGCACTAGTGGTAGCTGCAGTCTTTTAAATAACTTTCTGTTTAGTTTTACATTTTGAAAGAGGAGGCAAAGTTTCTTTACTGGAAGCTGCTTTTGTTTCTCTTAGTAACTGTATTAGCTGTTTTGTTTGAACTTTTTATATAAATTCTGCTAGAGGTGGATGCTTATTTTGTACACTTTGATTTTGATTTGCTCTACTTCTGCATTGCTTTCTGAAGTGTTGCTTTCTTGGAGTCGGTTGGAGAAAAAAAGTGTGGATTGGGACGTTGTGCGATGTATGTGTGCATTGTGCATGAGTGTCTGAGTATGAAGGTAGGCATGTATCTAGAGATGTGTGATTGTGGAATGGGCTGTTAGTTCAGGTTGGGAAGGCTATTCTCATATTTGTGTTACTATACTGGTGTTCAGATGTCAATACAAAGTGTGCACCTGCTGAGGTGCAATCAGTAATACTGAATCTAATGGTGCAGGGTTAATACAATTGTTTTACAATACTAGAATTCTACAGTGTTCGAGTAACAGTTACAACATTATGGTAGTATTGCACTTAATTGTTTGGATGCAAGTAGGTTTATCTGAGTTCTGTTTTGTACTTCAGGCGCTGCTGGTTTTCAGGAGAGTGGTTTTCACTGCAATTGTGAAAGAAAGAAGTTAGTACATATATTTGTTGATAGCACTCTTGTTAATATAGACATGTATTTCTTTGTTTTTGAAGTAATACTGCTTTCTGTTAATTGTGCATTGCATGTACATGCAGTTCCCTTTGTCTATGTGCATTCTGGATATTTTACTTAGAATCTGTCAGTTGAACTTGACTTAGAAATGATTACAGTAGTAAGCACACAGAGCACACTTGGCTTTTTAAGGCAGTGTTATTTGATGTTAGGAGAAATAACTGTTTTTCTTGCTACTTATACAGGGTAAATGGCAGGAACTCTGTTGAAAAGCGTGCAATATATGTATTTACAATGCAGGGTACCTGCTACTTACCTGGATAAGTAGCAAAAATGTCATGCTGTAATTTCTCTCATCTGCTATGATAAAGTGTCGCTTTAATGGTGTGTGTTTTACAAGTTTTCATTTACCCATATCACAACACAGAACAGGAAACCCTGCATTAGATGCACTTGAATATGGTTCCTGCCATTTACAATCATACTGTTATTACTCGCATCTTTTAATATGAAATGATACTTTGTTAGACAGCTGTCTGTTGTCTGATTACTATTGAAATCATTTCTAAAGGAAGTTCAAATGATATATTCTATGTAAAATTCCCAGAATGTACAGAAAGCATAACTAGGTGGCAGTGGTTACAAAAATGACTGAATACATGAATGAATGAAGAGAATAACAGTTTGCACATTACAATTAGTAGTATGGGTAAATGTAAATTTGGAGAGCACACAGCTTTGCAAGTGACACAAGGAGAAATGACAGTAAGCTTTTTTTGCAGGTTATAAGTGGCAGTTACCCTGTTCATATGCATTTATACAAGAGTTGTACATGTACTGTGCACACTATATTCATACCTGTAGTTTGTGTTGATGCATGTGGATGTGCATGAATCTGCAAGCAGAAATCTTGTCGAGTTTTACAGTAGTTATTGCTGTAGGTGTTTTGTAATCACAGCAGAATTGTACTGAGTGATCAACAGTACATCTAAAATGGTGAACTGTGATGATGGAGTTAGATGTAGAGTTCTTGAATGTGATTGGTGAATGGTTGTGTGACTGCTTAACAGTAGCCAATGAGGGACTGGTGCAGAGAGTGACGTGGAAAGGGTAGAAGGGCTGCCCCTGTGTTGCGGTGTCCGTAGACACCACGGTTGTTCGCGGACAGGCCATGCTACATCCGGGGCTTCACAGTATATCTGGCATGGAAATAAGACTAGGGTAATTAGCCAATCAGGTGTTGAAGTTGTTCTTTGCAGGAAGAGAGGGTGTGTGTGTAGTGCAGAAAGTGAGGGTGTTGGTTGTTGGAGATTAATTTGTAGATGGTTTGGAGAGGTATGCTATGTTTAAACATAAGGCTGCCAGATTTGGTTTTGAAGTAGTGGAGGTTTTCTGGTCCACGGTGCCTGGTTCCAATATGCAGGCAGTGGTTGGAGCTTGTAAAAAATGTCTGCATGTGGAAGAGTCCAGGTGTAGTGGCACTGTTTTGGGGTGGTGTCCCTTTGGGATACATCAGTGCTCCTAGTTTGTTGAGTACTCTTGGAAACTTGGTTCAGGCAGTGATGGAGGTTGTTCCAAATGGGAAGGTGATTTGTTTCTGAAATATTGCCTAGGGTACTATGGGACAATTCTAATGTTTTCTGCCTCCAGCAAAATGGTGCAAGGTGTTTGGTGAACAGAGGGATGCCTGCTTTCTTGTTGAGAAGTGGAATGTTGTCTTGTAACAATGACAATATTGATTTTGTTAATGGTGACTGTTTTTAAGCAGATGGCATTTCTTTATCTATATTGGGAAATGCTGTGTTATTTTGAAATATAAGGAGTGCTTTACAGAGGATAATGTGAAGACATCAGGAAGAAAATAAGTGAAAACAAAAATAACAATGAAACCTGTTATTTTATAAGCACTTTTCAAAAAACAAAAAAGGCTCTTTTCAGAGCCAACCTCAAAGGGGAAGTGGGGCACACCATTTACATTTTCATTCCCCACTCTGATTTTACGATTTGTCCGCGAACACTGCGGTTGTCCGCAGACAGCGTGTATTACATATGTGGATTTTGAGACTGAGAGGCATGCAAATGAGACTGTGCAGGGCAAGGGATTGTCAATAAGGGTTACTGGGTGTGATGTGTAAAGAGAGACTTTGGCAGAAAGTCTGTTTCTGAGAGGAGAGCAGATAGCTATGGCTGTGTCTTTCCGAAGGCAGATTGTCTGGATTTTGGGTGACTCATGGATAAATTGGTTGGAGGTTCATGCAATTTGCTGTGGAGTGGCCGCGCATCTTGGATTCCCTCATGTGGATGTGCACTGGCATGGAGTGCGTGGAATGAAGTGGCTGGATTTGGTTCCTCTTTGTGCTACTTTGGTGAGACAGCGTCATCCAAACATTATTATTATTCATTGTGGAGGGAACAGTTTAGGACATGTCTCTGGAATCTCTTTGCAATTTACAATGAAAGAAGGACTTGGGAAAGTCATGGACATGTTTCCAAACTCCCGAGTAATTATTTCTTGTATTGCGCAGTGACAAATATGGCTGCATTCTTCTTCATTTGGTCCACAAATGGAGATAGCGAGGCACAATGTCAACAAGGCTGTTTGTGCCTTTTTGAGAGATGTTGGCATGTCCTCTTTCCACAATGAAAATATTATGTTTCATAGTACACACATTTTTCGCAGAGATGGAGTAATCTTATTTATGCTGGCAATCAGATTTTTCTGCAAAATATACAAAATGCATTGCGACCCTTTTTGGAACGATAGCAATCCTTTTTCCAGTAGGCGTTGATCCTTTGAAGTTTTTGAAACACAAAAAAACCCCACAAAAAGGCTCTTTTCAGAGCCACCACTTTAATGTTGACCGTGCAATGGTTTTGATGGCAAAGCACCCCAAAAATATCAATGTCCGCGAACTGTGCCCGGACTTCTTAAAATGCACAGGGCCCTGCAGTATTTAATTGGCACTTCTATTTTTAAACTGTGAAAGGTGGTTCTGAAAAGAGCCTTTTTTTGGGTTTTTTGTTGTTTTGTATTTTTTTTTTTTTTTAACAAGACACAAAAGGAAGGGGTACCAACCACAGGGATAAGAAAGGGCAGCTGGAGAGAGAAAGATGTAGGGTGGGCCTTATTCCGGTAGTGAGCAGTCCTTCTCATGCCCCCAGAACACAGCCTCGAAAGCCCTTTGAAGAGTCTCACCCCTGTACAGTACGGCATTGCAGTACATACACAATACTGTGACCCTCGAAAGGTAAGGGTTTACTGTGTCGTGTATGGTCTCTGAGGCAGCTTGGGGGATGCACTGCCCCACAGGAGTGCCTCTTGTGGTGGCAGGAGTAGAAACGGAGGATGCTGCAGAGGAACTCAACTTAGTATGTTTATCGCAGGGGACAACCTACAAATTGCCCCAGTGTGGAACGACTTTAGGTGTCGCTTCATGGAGGTAGAACAGTAACTGTACAAACCTGGTTTGCCATGACTGAGCACCATCTGGCACTGAGTGCATTGCACCTTGTTTGCACGAGCCTTTGGTACCCCTCCAACAGTGGCAAATAACCGCTATACCCAAGAATCACTGGACCTATGAGTAGTAGGGAATTCCACTACCTCATACTCATCATCCTCTTCATCACTGTCTGCATCCTCACACCTGTTCCCCTCTCCAGGCCCATGGGAAGGTGTTGGTGATGGAGGGGGTGGGGTTGGTGGTGAGGCAGAAGCAACTGCAGCAGGAACAGCCACGGATGCCAGCTGCAAAGTTCACAGGAACCACAAAGAAGTCCGCAATCCAGGAACACAAAAGAGCAATCCAGCAATGTGGAGCAGTGTCTGTCCTGGAAGTCCAAAAACAGGATGAGTTGCAGCTCTGGGGTGTGGCCTTTTATAAGGGTGCTGTGGAGCGCTTTGCCGACAGCTCCGCTGTTCGCTGATACTTTGAGCACCAAAAAGGGTTAAAAAAGTTCCCAAAAATATCTAGATCACCAGGTGCATGTCTGGGACCTGTGCAAGGGTGAAGTTTCACAGTAAAACAGCTTGGATTGCTCAAAAAAGCACTTTTTGTATGTCCGGGCACCCAGCCTGTGTTCGTGAACAAGGACCCATGCTTAGCATGGGTGCGGTCACATGATGAGATCACGAACACGTTCACAAATGGGACGGGTGTCCGTAGGACACCAAATGCGTGGGGTTGGTTGTGCGCATGCGTGCGGGTGTTCTACAGACAGTGTTCGGGTCCCCAAACTAATTAAAAGTGTGATACAAGTGCGGCGGACAGTTATGCACAGGCGCAATGTTCGTAGGACCCGAGGGTGGGGTGCGCATGAGGCCGGGTTATGTGTTCTACGGACACATTTACTCTGATTGCGGACAATAGGAACAGGGCGATGTTCTTAGGACACCGTGTTTTCACTAATAGCGGACAGATTATGTGCCCTACGGACATCCCCATTTTGATTACGGACAGTGCAAACAGGCATAGTGTCCTTAGGACACCCCCCATTTTGGTTGATTGCGGACAGGCGGACAGGTTAGGTGTCCTACGGACACCTCAATTTTGATTGGGGACAGTGCAAACTCGCATACTGTCCTTAGGACACCCCCATTTTGGTTAATTACAGACATCCTGGACAGCTGTGCCGTCCGCGGACACCCTAAAAGCCTTTTTTTTTTTAAAAGAGAAATATAGTAACAGTATACATAACATTTTATTATTCTACAAACATATAGGGGGAAGCAGAAATTGAGACAAATACAGGGGAATTATGGTTTTCTACATGTTGGATGGTAGGGGAAGAAGGGATTGAAGTCTTATAACGTTTTTGGTTATGGGGATTTTTTGGGGATGGTTGACTGGGACATGGAGAAGGGGTACAGGAGCATGTGCGACAGTGATATTACATTTTTTCCACGATATGGTTTTCTACAAAGTTATTCAAAATAATGAAATTGGTCATTAATTGATCCATTTTTTGTTCCAAACGCTGTGGATGATTTTCCACAGTATCTGTTTCAGTATTATTCTTATTTTTTGTATGTTCTGTTAAAAAAAAAGTTAGGTACATATAAAATAATGTGTATTAATTGGCTTACTTTGAAAACAGCAGTGTCTACCATTAGTATCACTGTTTTCACTCATTTCGTCATGGGGAACGTTTTCTTCAAGTCACTGCAAAGTACTAGACATTTCTGTGTAAAAAAAATTTAAAAAGCATTTTTTTGTGTATCCTACCGTAAAGTTTATAAATATAGGAATTAATGTAGTGTACTTACCAGTTTGTGTTTTAGTTTTCCTGTTAACTGCTATGGAGGTGTGCTGTTGATATTTGTTGTGCAGTTTCTGTATAAAGCATCAGTGAGGTAATTTCGTTGGAGGCATATGTTATTTCTTTTTCGTATCTTCCATTATGTTTCATAAGCTATGTAATTGGACTGTTGGTGTCTTACATATACAGTTTGCACTTCTTATTTATTATTATTTTTCAATGTAATTTATTTATATGCTGCTCTTTGAACATGTGCAGTGTGTGTATTGCATGATACAACAATGTCCGATAACCCCTGAGTTTTTGGACAGTGTTCATGTTGACCGAGTCAGTCCGCAGGCATGCACAGGGTCTGCGAACATACCAAACACTAGCGTGGGACAGGGGGGTTCAGTATGTTGTATGGTATATCTATATAAACTAAGGGAATCCTAGTAAAAACCTATCAAATTCATGAATATATATCAATATTCAGTAAAAACAACTTTGTTAAAAGGACCTTATGGTTACAAGTAAAATCGAAAAACCCCTGAAATTCACCAGTTATGGTAAGCTAAGCAACCATTAATTAAGCTGCCAACGGGCACTGCTAAGACCAACACCCAGGACATCAAAGATGACATCACAAATCTCATTGATGACATCACTGATTACATCACATGTGAATTTAGTTTTCATACAAGGGGTTGTGAATGTAATGTTGGCAAAAAAGTATCATGGATGATCGGGAGATGTTTAATGAACTACATACTTCATTATGCAATGTAGTGTTCTAATGAACATTCCATTGTAGTGTTCTTTCTAGTACAGGAACCTACTCATACAGAAATATAGGTATTGGCTGCAGCATACACCATAGAGGTGCAATATTTGTAATTTTCCAAAGTTATATAGTAAATCAGTTAATGCTTCTGTATCAGAGTTTTCCGTACTATGAAACATGTAGTAAGTATCTAGTAATTCATCACTTACTACATATTTCTACTAATACACAAAAGATAAATATACTACAATGCATCCAAATATGTGTCTTATATATGGAGTGTAAAGTAAGCAAACCAGAGGCAGTACCCCTAGAAACTGTGTATAACCTACGTGATTGTTTTCATGCACAAAAATGATTGCTGTGTTTCAGGCTTGCTTTTTCCCCTATATATGTACATCATAAGATGCGATTAAATTCTAAGGAAAGTAGTGTAAGAACATCTAAGAATGGCAAGATCTATAAATGTAATACCTTTTGAATTTTAAGTTTCTGACTGTCAGTAAATAAACCCACCTGACCTAGGTATGTCAGTGAACAAAAAAGAAGGGGCTAGATATGGGATGTCATCAGTGAGGTCATCAATGATATTTGTGATGTCATCTTTGATGTCCTGGGTGTTAGTCTTAGCAGTGCACGGTGGTGGCGCGAGTTATGGTTGCTTAGCTTACCATAACTGGCGAATTTCAGGGGGTTTTTGATTTTACTTGTAACCATAACGTCCTTTTAACAATGTTTTTTTACTGAATATATATATATATATATATATATATATATACAGATATGTATCTATATATCTATATGCATATCGATACACACACTGAAAAAACATTGTTAAAAATGCACTAACAAAAAGCTATGAAATTCAATGAAAAAACATAGTTAAGGGGGCCCAAATTTCTTGGGTTTTTTGGTTTTACTTGTAACCATAACATCCCTTTAACAAAGTTTTGTTATTGAATTTCATAGGTTTCTATTAGTGCAACTTAACCATAACATCCCGTTAAAGTTTTTTCAGTGAATTTCGTGGGTTTTTACTAGCGCATCCTAACTTCCTAAAACTTGCTAATATCATACTTACCCCAATGTAGCAACATTTTTGTAAAATTTACAAAGTTTCACCTTTTAGCATCATTGTGAACACTTCTATACATTTTTTGTAACTTTTTTCACTGTGTTTGCGTTCGTCGACATTAGCGAGTGTCTGTCATTGCAGACTTTTTGAACAGTGTCACATAATCGTGCGCGGCATGATGACATGTTTGTGAATGTGTCCGCACTTTGTGATCGGGTTTGTGCTTCGCGGACAGTTCGGGACTGCATTTTCTGCTGATTTAGCAACTTCCAAGCACAAAATGTACCATTGCACAGCTCCTAGACTTATTCTTATTTTCCACTAACAATCTAGCACACAGCACGTAAATGGGAGAGTATTAGAAAAACTGCTATTTATCTTAAAAATGGCATCATGTACTTCCATCCCTCCTTCCAAGAGCCACCATCACCACTACCAGCTGCAGGAAGACCAGAACAAAAAAAGCGCAGCACTTCCAAAGATAAAGAGGCGGCCCAAGAAAAGGAAGTAGAGGAACTGCCTACCTCTAGCACTATGAGACAATCATGGATGTGGCAGTTATTTACCTATGTTGGGAATATACCAAAGGCGAGAGCTACAATGTGAAATGCACTGAGTGCAACATTATAATTAGTCAGAGTGTACCTGGATAGTGCTCCTACGGGACCACATCTGTGCGCTGCCACACCCAATCCAACCACTGTAATGCACTAGAAAGGCTGTTCCTTTCTTAGCAGGTAGTAACCGGTCTTCCTCCACCTAATCTTCGTCAACCAGTACTTTAACCACACAGCCTAGTTCTATGGGAGACAAAGTACCACCAACTTCCTCGCAAGCAATAAAAGAGGCTTTTGATCTGCATCTTTCTAAGATAACAATCCTCTGTATGTACTGCAACACACCACTCTGCAGGGGGGAGCAATTTCGAGGTGCTTTTGAAGCTGGTATCAAAGAGCATGAAAAACACTGCCCCCTACCTTAGATGTAACACACATGCAACATCTTCCCCTGTTCACCTGCCCCTCCATAATACTGCTTTATGCCTATTCTCTCATTTTCTGTCCCACCCCACATTGTCAACTTTTCTGGAAAAAATAAAATAAAAATAAGAAGGTTCCAGTAGGAACCCCCTCTCTCAGTTACAAAATAGAAGTAATTTTATAGATTTAATCTACTTTGCATGTTAAATAAAGTAGATAAACTCAATAAGATTATATTGTCTGAACTTCAAAGAGCCGTGCAGCACTGATTACATTCGCCCACCCCGAACACTAACATCACTATATGCTCAACATAAGCGCCACCTACTTCAATGATGTTAGTACGCACCATAGCCAAACGTACATGGTCATCACCAATGTCATAAAGTTATGTTACAAGGAACAACATCCACAACAAACGCAAAACTTTAGTCTTTTTTTACAGAAATGATAGAACAATTTCATTTCAAACAAAACAGCAATAGTGGGAACCGTGAAAAATACTTTTCATTTTGACACAATGATGAAAACATTAACTTAAGTCCATGAAAAGTTTATTCATAGCCACCAAACGTCGTAG
Organism: Ambystoma mexicanum; assembly: GCF_040938575.1. Lineage (NCBI taxonomy): Eukaryota > Metazoa > Chordata > Amphibia > Caudata > Ambystomatidae > Ambystoma > Ambystoma mexicanum. Next base: position 1,306,497,002 of record NC_090922.1, read on the forward strand.
CATTAACATTTTCCCAAAACTGTAATCTTCGACGGGCAATTCGAATCATTGATCCATCAATGCAAGTCTTGGCATTCTCCACCAAAAATAATTTTCCATAAGCAACGATAATCTGTGCACATGCCGCTCCATTACACAGGACAAATTACTGCTTTCAAATTGAAATAAATGCAATACTTTTACATCCTCACTTTTCTAGAACCTATATGCGACCATGTTGCTTCTTGTTACAGAAAAAAAACATTGTTATCTGGCGATCATCCCACACAATATTTATAATAGATCCATTGTTGATAAGTATTGTCCAAACACTGTTACACTAAACCCATGACACGTACAGAGCGGGAAATAAAACTATGGGAAATAGATAACAAAACATATTTCAGTAAGCACTTTTCCAATGTTGTACAGGACGAACCTCTTCACAACAATTTTCTGAAATAAAAACGTTACTTTCCAATGTCTGCTTTTAGTACAGTAAATCTTATCAATTTTCTGCAGATTCTCGACACATTTATTCCCACAAATTCTTAGTCCACTGTTTTGAAGGACACAACAATGCCACCCTTCATGTACAGGCCGATTCATGGAATTAATGTGCGCTGAAATTTTCGGCGAAAGCGTGCGAATCGCAGTGCCAGTGTGAAAATCGCAGCGAAACCCGCGCACAGCGATTCATGGAAGTCCGTGCACATGTAAATCCCAGGATGTGCACCATAATTCTGCGTGGCGCACATGTCTCCAAACAGCGTGCGCTACGCGCACAGCGAAATCGCACATAGCGCGGCGCACACAACAAAACTAGGAGGAACAGGGGGCGTGACACGCGGAATGGGGAACAACACGTGAAAATGTGGGCATCACGGGAAGTACAAGAGGCAAATGCGCGGGACGCCCACACGCACGTTCAAAACACGTATTCATGGATTCGAAGGGGCTAACACGTGCGCCAAAAAAGACGCTCTAATCCGGAAACACGTATGCCAGCAGGAAGTAAGGCATACGTGGACCCGCGCAGCATAAAAGTGCGCGCAAACCACAAACAAGCTCAGACGCCAGGATGAATATACCGTTCCTAGCAGCAGTGGTCGTGGGATACCGCAGGAGGAGGAGGAGGATAGTCAGGCACAGAATTTTCACACCCAGATGCAGCCTTTTTGGGATGCCTGATGACCAGGTGTATGGGAGGTACAGGTTTCCACCTCACATAATACTCGACCTGGTGAGTGAGTGGGAGGATGACCTCACATCACCCACCCTGTGCTCCCAAGCACTCAGCCCCCTGGAGAAGGTCCTCAATGTACTGCACTTCTTGGCCACTGGATCATTTCAGTGGACAAGTGCTATAGTGGGGGGGAGGTGTCACAGGCCACGCAGTCACGCTGCCTACACCAGGTCTTGGCCATCAGGACTGCATGCCCATCAGTCCGCAGGCACATATACCTGCCCAGAACACCTGCAGAAAGGCAGGCTGCCGTCCAGAATTTCTACGGGGTGGCTCTATGTCCCCCCAGGGCATCAGAGCACATCTATAGAAACCGCAAGCACTGGCATTCCATCAACGTGCAGGTAGTATGTGATGCCAAGGGAATCATCACCTCAGTATATGCCAACTATCCAGGGTCTACCCACAACAGTTTTATTTACAGAATGTCAACCCTAAACTGGGATCTAGAAGCTGGGCGGCATGGCGATACATGGCTGCTCGGTGAGTATAAATGCCACAGCACATGCATGCATGTCAGATACTGAGTAAGGTCACAACACCACTAATGATACCCATCACCACCTCCCCAGGGGACAGTGCCTACCCTCGGAGCACCCACATGACACCAATTCGGAACCCCACCACGCCACCCGAGGTAAGATACAACACAGCCCAGATTGCAACCTGGGGCATAGTGGAGCACACATTCGGAGTGCTCAAGTCACGCTTTCGCTCCCTTGACCGTTCTGGTGGGCAGCTGTTATACGCTCCCCCAGTAGTGTGCAGGATCATAGTGGCAGCATTTGTCCTGCACAATGTTGCAACATGCTGGGGCCTGCCCGTGGACATGGTGGTGCCCCCACATCCCCAACCTCATGCACGGCTGCTGCGCATGGGAGGGGAAAAGGCATGGGGTGAGGCAGCCCGTACGCAGCTGGTGGCTAATTACTTCACCAAAAATCACACCCCTGTGGAGTGCACACAGCCCTGGCACATACCAGCTGACAATCAATGATGATGACATAAGGGACAGTCAACTGTCACAATCATACCAGCCTGAGATTGGTCACCTGGAAGTGTTACATTGTGCGAATCCCTACCTATACAAACACCACCAATGCTGTGTCATCAAAGTACACACTTCTATGCTGCTAAATTCATTACCCCATTGCAACATGACAACAGTGCCATGTCACCCAACCCCTCCCCAGCACCACCACCCAACACACCATGGAATGTCATGCTATGTGAGAGCAAACAAAGCAATCCCCAAAACCTGACACAAGTGTCACAAAGTACAGTGTCCCTAATGGAAACTGGCCACACACAATATGCTGCCAGCAATGTAGAACTAACACACATAACCAAATACTTACCAACAATACAATGCAGCTAGACAACCTCAAACATAGCAAAAACATGACAGTACTAAGTTAAAGTAGTGGTAGTCTTACAACCTGATTATGCCAGCACTTCGACCCCTTCCAACTGTACAGTGTTGCTGCCACGCAAATGTGTAAGTGCACTACTTACAACATGAACTCCATCTCCAAAGTAGACGGCCTTGTGAAGACATGAGGAATGAACCTGCAAATTAGGAGGAAGACATGGATGCACAAGCACATATCAATACACCATGCAGTGTACAATACAACAACAATATCCACTAGTAATGTATACACGGTATTGACTACAGACTGCCCACACAGCTCATGGGAGTCCAACGTCACTGTGTAATTCACTGTCACTTGGGCACACCCTTTGCAAGCCCATGGAAACGGGAAGCAGAAGGGGTGTGTGTCTCATGAACCCAAGCATCTACCCCAAACTCAGGACAAGCCTGCATGTGCCCAGCCGGAATACAGTGGATGCCCACGGGAGCCACACAAGGCAACACACTTTAAAAGAAAATCAAAAATCAAAAAAGGGCCATGTGGGGGCCGGGGGGGGAGGCCACCCAGGAGGTCCGAGGACAGGGTGCGCACCAACAGCCACCTGTGTGGATGTTGGGGCAAAAAACACCTCCATGGGCTCATGGCCTACACGGCTATGCCAATGTGGGAGAACTGCTGCTGTCACTCTCATCACCCTCTGCTGCTGCATCGGGAGGTGGTGGTGCTATGGGAGGCAGCCCACGCAAAGCCCTGGTATGGTCCTCCATGGCAGCAAGCATGCGGGTGTGGAAGGTCTCATTCTGGAGGATTATAGTGCAGAGATCCCCATGCAGCACCTGCCGTGATGCCCGGATCTCCTTCCGAGTTGCCTGCATCTCAGCTGAGAGCGAACATGTGAGCCGCTCCAGCTGCTGTTCTGTCCTCAAGTTAGTGGAAGCCTCAAGGTCAACAAGAGTCTCCCTGAGGTGATGAGTTCTACCCTCAGGGCTTCCCTATGGCCCTGGGACTCTATTGATATCGATTGGCGTAGAGTCTCCAGTGCCGCCCGTCGGTCCCTGTTGGACGCCAACATGTCTTCCCTGTGTGATTGGCAAATGGCGTCTGTTGCCTGCTGTAGTTGCTCCATCTGCCTTTCAGGGGGGACAATGGAAGTGGCCACCCTCTCAATTGCTTGAGCCATCATCTCAACTGATGCTTCCTGTTGGGTTGCCATACCGTACATGGATTGTTCCCATACGGTATTGCCTGGTGGCGTACGGCCACCGCGTAGGCGGGCACCACACCTGTTTGGGGCAAGGTGATCTGCGCCTTGCTGTGCTGGCACTGCCTGAGGCTGTAGGACTGCATTCTCCCTCTGATCTGCTGGCCCAGGAACAGGATCAGACGTTGTGGAGTGTGACCCTGCATCCGTAACTGCCAAAGGCGGACTTACCAACACTGACATCCCCATAGAGGGTTCTACCCCTGGTGCAGGTGGGTTGGACAAAACGAATCCCTGCCAGAAACACTTACCTGCGACGGCACATAGGTCTCATCCGAATCAGCACCTGAATAGAGGTCTGGGGAGGTGCCCCCAGAGACACCCCTGGACAGAATGGTCTGCAGCAAGATTGCGTTCTCACCGACCACCACACCACGTCCCCCACTGGTGCCCGGTCGTGCCTGAGATTCCTCCTGGGTCTGCACCATCTCCTCAACCTCAACAGCATCAAGTGCGTCATCCCCTGCAAAAACATGAAAGACAAAAAATGGAAACAGGCATTAGCACCATAGCACACAAATCGGCCTGACAAGCTACAGAACCAGTACATGATTTACACATGTCCCACATGACTATAACCCTCCCATGCATGCACTGTCACTGAGTTGGAAGGGGAGGCAAAAGGCAGACACTGATGACACCAAGATGGAAGAGCAACACATTTGCTGCATGCTGGGTAGCACTGCCATCACACATTGGCCTGTGAGTGGCATGTCCAATACACATATATGACACATGCCACAAGTATATCCATATGTCAGTGAATGAGTACTGTTAGCCATCCATGTGAGATGGACATGATGAGATTAAAAATGCTACATAGTGTGACAAAATACGCATGTGCCACACACTGCAACACATCCAGTGTACAAAAATAGTGATTGCAGGCCGATGTACACATCAATGGTTGTGCACTTCAACATGACAGGAAACAACTATCATGTTCCACATTCAAACATGCCCCAAAAATGTATGTGATCAGGCCAATACTCATTCAGCCTGAATGGTCAAATCATTCACCTAACAAGGTAACACATGTGGATCAATGTGGGGTTCATCAATGACAGAAGCATGTCACAAATGTGACAATAGGGCTGAGGAATGCGTAGCAAAAGTGGGTGAATTGAAACAATTAGCCTGAACGAACACTGAAAAATACAAACAATGTTGTTGCAAGATGCCACTTCAAGGGCAACTGCCGTAATGTTGCGCTAAATTACTACTGTGGGCAGAGGGATACTGTCGCACCCAAATCCAAGGCTGCTGAATTTTTTGGATGAAGCACATGGGTGACCCATACCACTCGGGCACACACACCCTCACCTGGCACTCAATCAGAACCCGTCACCCAAACAACATACACATGCATTACACACACGTGCATGGGCACTCACCGGAGTGATCATAATCAGGAAGTTCTCCCAAACCTTGGATCTGTTCCTCTGTGACAAAGGCCCACAAAGGCAACAGCACAGTTTAGTGAGTTTGTTGTCCTCTTGTGGAGACCCACTGCCAGTCAACATAGTAGCGGCATGATTTGAGGCCAGCTTGTTCTTTGCTCTGCGTTTCAGGTCATTCCACCGCTTGTAGCAATCAGCTGTGCGCCTCACAAATCCAAGGGCACTTATGCGGTCGGCAATGGTCTGCCAGTGTGCCCTACGTTGACCAGGTGTGGTCTTGCACCCTGCAGTCACCAACATTTTGCGGCTATGTGCCGACACATAGGACACAAGTGCATCAAGTTCCGCGTCATTAAAGCAAGGCTTCCTTGACGTGCCGGAGTGTGTAGCCGTGTCTGGGGTCTCAGCCTGTCGTGCCAGAGCACCCTTCTTCCTCTTCTTTAAAGGTGGAGCGGAGCCAGAGTGGCATACGCCGCTCTGGTCAGTAGGGGCAGAATCACCGGTGGACTGGGTAGTAGGTGTGTGGGAATGCACAATGACCATAGGTCTTGATGCAGGCATTGGTTGCAGGGTAATGTTGGCAGGGGGAACGTCAGTTTGATGGACCTGGACTGACACTGTCCTGGCTAGGAGAGTCAGAGCTGGGGCGGATGGAGCTGCAGCTGTCCCTGCAGCCTCCCCACCCTGCATACTTGGCGCAGCTGATGACATAGCTGCCCCAGATCCACGTGGCTTGGTGACAACAACTTGCACCGCCACACGTGGCCTAGACTTGCTGACCTGGAAGTCAGCCTGGGAGTCATCCTGTGCCAGGTCAGGTGCCACAATGGGCTGGTCCAACAGGGGCTGAGCTGAGATGGTGTCGGCTACGTTTCCCTCAACCATGGTGGGGGGGCATGGGTGTCCCTGATTGTTCCTCCACACATGGGGGTATAGGGGCACCCTGCAAATCCTGACCATGTCCCCTACCATGCCCACCACGCCCACCTTTTGAAGGTTGGCCACCTTTGCCTCCCTTACCGCTTGGTCGCCTCCCAACCATGGCACTGATGTTGTTGTGCGTATGGGAGTTGCAGTAAACTATTGTCCTGGGCAATTGGGAGTCAAAGGGGTAGGATACTAGATGGAATTCATACCCTAGTGCTCTAACAAAGCTGTCTGTGACCCCTGGGGGAAGATGATGGGTCACGCAATGCACAGGCAGCCCAAAATCAAAAATTAACGTGCACGCAACCCCTCGTAGACCACATGCGTGAAAAAATGAACCCGCACTACACTGTGGCACCAAGAAACACAAAAATAAGCGTACGCGTAATACACGCAGCCTACAATGACCTCTGAAGGGGAACGCGACACACGGGGCAAGCACAGTTGCTAAGTACGTGCAGAACTCACCATCTGCCTGGAATACGAACGTGAAAAATAAGCATATGTGCGCGTTGGCAACACCCCCGCCAAAAGAAGAAATGTATGCTGTCTGAGGAGACGGGACAAAAGGAGAAGTGAACTCTGTTTGAGGAAACCGGCCCAACAAAAATCAGAAAAGAGCGGTCAGAGGTAACAGGGAGTACGAACTACAAACGCTGTGAAGTAATTGCGTGTGAACCGGCAAAAAGTACAGATTTCACCCACTCGCTCTCCACGAAAAGCACGTACAAGGAAATGGCATCCTACACGTAGCTTTTAAACCGGCCCACACGTACACGTCAGATACGCGTGTACGCGGGCCCTTTCCTCCAATTACACGCAATGACACTCACACGTGGAGTTTTTCCACGTGTGCTCTGTCATCACGTGCTATGAGGGAAACAGCCGTGCGCGTAATGTAACTTACGCGCTTATGCGCTAAGGGCCTTTGGTCCAATGAAATCGCATGCGTGTGCTGCTACGCTTACGCGCTAAGGGCCTTTCCTCGGAATACACGCTGACGTGCAATTTTTTCACGTGCAAAATCACTCCGTATCAAGCTGGCCACGCGAAAACACACGGAAGACCACACTCCTGCCCAGAAGGCCGAATTACTGCCCCCCAGAGCCCCGAGCACGCTGCCACCTGCCATCTGCTGCTGCCTGACTGTCTGCTGCCCATGTTCCCTATTTGGTGCCTGCACATCAGCCATCTGCAGGGGTCCAGTTGCTGTGTCCACCTCTGATGGAACAGAAGACTCCCGACTGGGATACCATCGCTCCACAGCCCAGCCCCAGGACCCAGTTGCCCACCCACTCCTGCCTCTGGGGTTGCCATGTCGGGCACATCTCCATCTGGCACCACTGCCAACCCCCAGCCAGAGAGGCAGAGGGCCACCAGCTTCACTGCCACCGAAGTTGGTGTCCTGGTGGAGCATGTCCTGGGGCATTATGATGCCCTCTTCGGAACATCACGCGCCAACAAGGAAGGACGGGAGAGGATCTGGGATGACGTAGTGGTTGCCATCAACGTGGAGGGGGTGGCAACCCACGACATCAAGCACGTCAAGAAACGCTGGGAGGACTTCAGGTCCAGGACCCTCCACAAGGCCAATCACCTCACGGAGGGGGGCCGGGCACGCATGAGTAACATCCAGATGAGGGTCTAGGCCCAGCGCTCCACCCCCAGATCTTTCGGAGGCAGATCGTCTGGAGTTGAGCAGTAAGTGGCCAAGCATTGCTGTGTGACACAGGGCATGTTGCAGTGTGCTGGTAGTCTGATGCTTGCCTGTATGTGTGACATAGGCCATGTATGGATGTGTGTGTGCAGGGACATCATGGTCATGCATGTGAGACCAGTTATGTGTGAACCACTTGGTTGGTGCATGTGTTTTAATGCAACATGGGGAGCTCTATGCGGAATGCACACATGAAAGCATGGCTGTCTCTGTTCCTGGACATGGAGGGGGGGTGAGGAATGGGTGCTGATGTCATGTACATGTATGGTGCACATGTGTGTGTGCCTGAGAAGTGTGTGTGTGACTTTGAAACACCATGGATGCATGTGACTTTGAAGGCAACAACTTGGTTTACAGGGGACCTTCTACATGGATGTTGATTGCATGCGCCGGGACTGTTTCTGCATGTGTGTTGTGTGCATTCACCCATGTGTTGTGGAATGACAGGATGGGAGTGACATTTGACAGTGCCACTCATGTGTTATTGCTTCCTGTCTAGGGTATTTTGTACTGTACCCTGATGCTTGTGTTCTATGTCTCCCTCTATGCAGCGTCAAGTGAAGAAGAGGGCGGAGATGGCGCTGTGGAGCCAAGCGGCGGGGATGCCTCTACTGGGCGGCGATGCAAGGCCCAGCCACCTTCCCAGGAATTACCATCATCCGGGAGCCAGGGGGCTGGTGCTGCGTCTGCCACAACGGCTGTGGCGGAAGGGCCGGGTGAGCCCCCACAGGGGCTTCCAAAGGCGGAAGACGGTGTGGAGACATCCAGGTTGGTGGTCTCCACAGAGGAGGAGTAGCCCACTACTGAGCCGCACATGGGGCCTGGTGGGGGTAGTACCACTGGTGCAAGTGGTGCAGTCCAGGGCCAGGGTCAGGAGGCAGCACAGGTCACTGCGGAGGGGCCTGTGCATGTCGCTGTCCCTGACCCTGTGACTGCACCACCATGCACCAGCAGGGAGGCCCCGTCCCAGGCCTGTCAGCAGGTAGGGGAGAGTGCCATGTCATCTGCCTCTCCACTACCTGCGGACGAGGGGGTCCCACGAACGTATGGGCTTTGTCCTGGTTGGTGTTGCGTTGCGCACGTGTGTCATTCGTGATGATGTGCGTTCTTCCTGGACGGAGAACGCACGCCATCACGGAGAGCAGCGTCGTGACGTGGCACTGCTGGGAGGGGCCCTGGTTGGTGGGTTCCTACATGTGTCATGCACTCTGGCAGCCCTCTCCTCCTCTGTGGAGACTATGCGCCAGTTGTTCTCCACACTGTCTTCCGGCCCATATTCCACCAGGGCCCCCTGTGGACCTGGCCCGACCAACACAGCTAGCTTGGTGGAGCTCACATCTCTGCAACAGTCGGGAGTCGGTGGCCCAGCAGGAGTGGACACCACAACTGGAGACCAGCTGATGCAGGATGTGCAGGCACCATCAGACACGGCACATGCAGCAGGAGCAGGCTCTAGGTGGGAGCAATGATGGCTCGGGGCCAACAACATTGGAGGGGCAGGCATCGGCCAGAGGGCAGGAGGACCCAGGAATGGGAGTGTCTTCCGTGTGGCACCGGTTGGGCCAGCAGATAGGTGCGGAGCGGCGGCAGGCAGAAGAGGCATGGCTCACCATGGTCAGGGCAGAGTTCTCTCTGCACGGGCTTTGAGGCGGGCAGAGTGCCTCGAGGCAACTGGCAGGGAGTTGGAACAGGCCATGAGTGCCTCCCTGCGAGACCTCGGGGCCAGGACAGAGGCCTGCCTCCGGCAAATAGACATGGAGTTCGATGAAGCCCTGGCCCGGGACACCACAGAGTGAGCCGCTGGACTTGCCCGCCGCCATTGTATAGTGTTAGGTTTCCTTTCATTTTTTCTTTTTTTTGGTTGCGCTTGGATAATACACCACGTTTTTGTACATAGTTTTTTATTAGGTAGTATTTTTGATAGGTTTCATTTCATCAGTTGGGCTCATGGACCCTGGATTGTTCATCTGTACATAGTTCACCATTGGATTATTCTCTTTTTTTTTTTCCACCATGGAGCAATGGATTTCACTTTCTTTTTTCCCTTGGATTTGCTTTGTTGGATTGTGACTTTGGACACCATTTCTGTTGGATTTCTTTGGATTATGATTTCCTGTTTTTTATTCTTTTACGGACATGCAACTTTTCTTTTATTATTCCCATTGTTGTATGTTGGATTTTAATTCCATTCATGTTGTATTTAATACATTTTTTTCTTCATACATCGATGTGTGGTATTGTCTCATTGGTTTCATGCATTTCATGATGTGGGTTTTCACATTCACTTGCACCCATTGTGTGTGTGTGTGTGTGACGGACATGTGTTCTATTACATACTTGCCATTGGGGTTGTATCATGTAATTGCCTTTTCTATGTGGGTGGATGCAATACTTGGTTGGGTCTTTGGGCTGGGGAGGCTGGCCATAAGGGCCATGATTGAGGATCGTCATGACCTGAGGGCAGGGGGACATGAGTGGGACATGAGTGGGGGCCTGCTGGCAGGTGCCCTGCACTGCTGGGGGGTGGGGGTACAGGGGGACATGAGGGGGTCTGCTAGCAGGTGCCCTGCACTGCTGGGGGGGTGGGGGTGCAGGGGGACATGAGTGGGGGCCTGCTGGCAGGTGCCCCTGACTGCTGGGGGGTAGGGGGTGCAGGGGGACATGAGTGGGGGCCTGCTGGCAGGTGCCCCTGACTGCTGAGGGGTGGAGGTGCAAAGGGACATGAGTGGGACATGAGTGGCTGATCAGAAGTGCAAGCTGACATGTGGCTTGGCTGGGCGGCAGGCCCATGGTAGATGGGCTGCCTGCGGGACATGACCAGGCGTGCAGGGTAGTCCCCTGTGGTGTGGGCTGCCTGCAGGGGGCGTGGAGGGTGTAGAGGGAACACCTGGGAGGACCCACACTGCCAATTCACGTGTAGGACTCCCCGCGCACCCCGAAATTCAGTACACCACTCTGACAGCAAAATCGTGTGTGAAACTTCCTGCGCCCCCCAGCAATACACGTACCCTGCTCAAATCGCGTGTGAAACTTCCCACGCACCCCAGTTATACACGTACCCTGCTCGCACAGGGCCAATCGCTTGTGAAACTTCCCGCAAACCCCAGTAATACACGTATCCCACTCGCAGAGGCCCTTTCACGTGTGAAACTTCACCCGAAACCCCAGTAATACATGTACCCCACTCGCACATGCCCTTTCGCGTGTGAACCTTCCCGCGAACCCCAGTAATACACGTACCCCACTCGCACAGGCCCTTTCACGTGTGAAACGTCACGTGAACCCCAGTAATACACGTACCCCACTCGCACAGGCCCTTTTACGTGTGAAACTTCACACGAACCCCAGTAATACACATACCCCACTCGCACAGGCCCTTTGGCATGTGAAACTTCCAGCGAACCCCAGTTATACACGTATCCCACTCACACAGGGCAAATCGTGTGTGAAACTTCCCACGAACCCCAGTTATACACGTACCCCACTCGCACAGGCCCTTTCACGTGTGAAACTTCCCGCGAACCCCCGTAATACACGTACCCTGCTCCAATCGCGTGTGAAACTTCCCGCAAACCCCAGTTATACAAATACCCCACTCACACAGGCCCTTTCGCATGTGAAACTTCCTGAGCACTCCCGAAATACATGTACCCGGATCCAATCACGTGTGAGACTTCCCGCAAACCCCTGTAATACACGTACCCTGCTCCAATCACGTGTGAAACTTCCCGCGAACCCCAGTTATACACGTACCCCACTTGCACAGGCCCTTTCGCGTGTGAAACTTCCCACGAACCCCAGTAATACACGTACCCCACTCGCACATGCCCATTCGCGTGTGAAACTTCCCGCAAACCCCAGTAATACACGTACCCCACTCGCACAGGCCCTTTCGCGTGTGAAACTTCCCGCAAACCCCAGTAATACATGTACCCCACTCGCACGGGCCCTTTCACGTGTGAAACTTCACGTGAACCCCAGTAATACACGTACCCCACTCGCACAGGCCCTTTTGCGTGTGAAACTTCACACGAACCCCAGTAATATACATACCCCACTCGCACAGGCCCTTTCGCGTGTGAAACTTCCCGCAAACCCCAGTTATACACGTATCCCACTCGCACAGGGCCAATCGCGTGTGAAACTTCCCGCGAACCCCAGTTATACACGTACCCCACTCGCACAGGCCCTTTCACGTGTGAAACTTCCCGCAAACCCCAGTTATACAAATACCCCACTCGCACAGGCCCTTTCGCATGTGAAACTTCCTGCGCACCCCCGAAACACACGTACCCTGCTCCAATCGCGTGTGAAACTTCCCGCAAACCCCAGTTATACAAATACCCACTCGCACAGGCCCTTTCGCGTGTCAAACTTCCTGCGCACCCCCGAAATACACGTACCCGGATCCAATCATGTGTGAGACTTCCCGCGAACCCCTGTAATACACGTACCCTGCTCCAATCGCGTGTGAAACTTCCCGCGAACCCCAGTTATACACATACCCCACTTGCACAGGCCCTTTCGCGTGTGAAACTTCCCACGAACCCCTGTAATACACGTACCCTGCTCCAATCGTGTGTGAAACTTCCCGCAAACCCCAGTTATACACATACCCCACTTGCACAGGCCCTTTCGCGTGTGAAACTTCCTGCGCTCCCTCAAAATACACCTACCCGGATCCAATCGCGTGTGAGACTTCACGCGAACCCCAGTTATACACGTACCCCGCTCACACAGGGCCTATCGCGTGTGAAACTTCACACGAACCCCAGTAATACACGTTCCCCTCTTGCTGTTTGGCAGCTCTGTAAACTGGTCCAGGGTTAGCGCAGCACTTTGCGCTGGAATGGGGATTTTGATGGCTTTTCCTTGCGCGAGGGCGTTCTTGGGGGCATAACTGGCGCTGCTGCAGGGTCGCTGCGCCACTCTGCGCCACAGCTGGTTTTGGAGGCTAAAATACATGAATACGCTGTGCGCGGAAATCGATTTTAGCGCACGCGGCTGGCGCAGACATACGCACGCACACACTGTGCACTAGCCGCGTGCGCCACTTGTGCGCAAAATTCTATGAATTACCCCCGTAGTGTTCAGACCGTGCCAGAGTCAGTTTCGTTTCTGGAAACACATGCCACATCAACAGTGTTACTTGCAAATAGTGCAATATAAAAACAACCAAATATTTAAAGTAAACCACATATCACAATTTTACCTTCCATGTTACTGCTATCAACACGCTTGTTTACAATACAATTACATTTTTCTTTCACAAATAACGTTATCCACGGTGCACAAAGGCACATACTTAACTATATGTCAATAGTAATGTGCCCCCTGCTCTGACCTATAAGAAGCATTTCCCTAGCACACCGTTGTAGCAGCAACATCAAATGTATCGTGAAGAAAAGTAGTTTGTCATCAAACGACTGCAGATAGTGTGTTTCCATGGGCTGGACATCCTTGTTGATTATAAAAGGATCTTCAATTTCATCCTTAAAGCAAACAACAAGGCTGCCTACAAAGTACCATTCCTCTGCACACCTTCAGCTTCTGGGTAAAAGTAAGAGGAGGACTCCCAACAAGGGCCAGCACCGTGAAATAAGGGCACCATATGTAGCTAGAAGGCGCGGGAACATAGGCGGGAGCTGTGGGGACCCAAATGACGAGTACAGCGGGGCTGAAGCTGTGCAATATTAGTACAGCACAATAAGTACAGTACACCAACAGTAGTTATCCCCCCTTTGTTCCTGTTTTATTAACCCCCCTTTCCTTTAGCCACATTAAAAAAGGGGCCACTGGGTGAACCAAAAGGCAAGTGAGGATCTCACACCATGGTGCCAAAAGTACCCAGGTGTCACTTTGCAGAACAAGAAAGGAAGAGAAGGAAGTGCGGCATAGCAGGACGGGGGTAACTCATAATTTGCTAAACATTCGGCACCAGGTGGCCGACAAGGGTGTCAAGGCCACCACCCAATGAATGGCCCAAGGCCACAATAAGCAAATAAAAGGAGCCCTACCATCAAGGGTCTCCAATTCGCACACCACTCCAAACAGAGCGTAAAGGAGCCGTTCTATGATCGCAGAAGACCTGTACTTTTTCACCCAACCCGCAAAAAATAAGAATTAAAAAATGAAAGATGAACACAAAAAAGAGTGCTAGTACAACGAATGTTGTCGCACAGTCATGGGAAAAGGAGGCAACGGCCAGGGGGACACCCACTGGCCCTTTTGCCAATAGGGACTTTTTGATGTTTTTTATGTACAATGTTATGAATAAAACTTTATTATGATATATGTAATTGTGCAGTAAACTCCACTGCCTTTTATTGCCAACACTACCTACAATATGTCAGTAGTCTTTGGACAAACAACCCAGCAAAGTTGGGAGTTGGGGGTAATAACACAAGACGCGTAGTGGGCCCTCGCTGCTCCTCAGCTTATGGGGTAAACACAATAGGCCTGGGACAACATTCAATGGTCTCATATATATGTTCATTGCAAGAACAAGCTCTTCAAAGGAGAGTCTGCAGACACCAGCACTGCAGTATCCATTTCCACAATAGTTATAGTCCATAAAATACCTTTCTGGTGCAGAGGGTGCACCACACCTTCAGCATCTCCATTCACCCTGACCCCTTGCGAGCACACCATCACAGCTGCCAACTGACATTGATAATAAATGGGGAGGGGGTATGTAAGGGTAAGATTAGTGCCATGGGCCAATGCATAGTGTTGGGAAAGATTTCAAAACTGTATGTCATTTTCCTTCCATGTGTCAACCCCCAAACTTTTTGCTGCTGTTTAGACACCATTGATCGACTTTGCTCACTTTTTATGGGGAAACTGACATGCCCTTAAGACAGTCGGTACTGGGAGACTTTGTTTCCCTTAGTCCTTTCCTCATGTTGTAGCTTTTGTGCAACATGTAACAAGTGTGCAATGTATTTTACCATACAGCACACTTGGGTCTACAGTAATTTCCAAAGGCCCTAGATACTCTCGCTGGACTTTTTATGAACTGTGCAGATGTGTCATGGACAGGACTGGTGGAAGCTATCTCTTCTCATTCTTTTTACCCCTTTCCTGCCATGTTAACCGTGTTTGGCACAAATAGGTGCCCTGCCTCCAAAATGGCCATGCCACAAGGTTCTTTGTCCTGTCGTTTGGCCATCCTGCCCCTTCACCTTCCCCAGGTCGAGTCGACCCGGGCCAGTCCTTATTTGGTCATGCACTTTCCCATGAATCCCAATGCTTTCGCAGGCTTCTGCATGCCTTGTGTATGTGCCTCCAGGATGTGGGCTGGAAAGTCTGATTCCAATACACATCCTGGGTGCCAGAGAGTCTGGAGTGTCATGAATGCCTGGGACCACTGTGGTCCGTGATTGGTCCACGTATGGAGTTTGTGAGCAGATCTCCCATTGGGTCCTCCCTGTTTTGGCGAGAAGAGAACTTTGGATGCAAGGAGGCTAAAACACCACTACCAGGTCGATCTCCTGAGTTCTCACTGAACAAAGGATAGGATCCAAGTATCCTACAACTACGAAGCTGAGTCGAGGAACCGCTGGTGACCTCCTGGAAGGTTTGGCACCCTGAGCCTGCTGTGCTGTTGTACCCCTCTGCATCTGGTCATCCTAGTAGGTCTGCGAAGACGCTTTGACCCATTGGAATAGTGGGACCAACTATTCTCGGCACCTTCATCAAACCCTGCTTTCTCGGAAGTGTCCCTGGGCCAAACAGTGGACTGACCAGCTTACCCAGTTGCTTTGCTCTGTCACCGCCGCCGTTTCAAAGAGGTCTTTGAAACTTGGTATACTGCTATCTCTCTGTCCACGGCACCCTCACACCGAATTTCGTACACTTGGCATTCCCAGGTCTGAAGTGAGACGAGTGCACCAGGACCCGAGTAAGCACGGTTACCGTGTTGCCGTGCCGTGGCAACGACCTGTGCAAGTTCGCTGCATTTGTGACCCTCTCACCCCTGAAGCCTGCCGCAGTGAAACTGGATCGATTTGTCCTCCCGGAGCGGAGAAATCGCCACTGTCCAGTTTGGGAATCATCTCTGTATCTCAGGAACTGAAAGGTGCCGAGATGTCCTTTTTGCTGCATTCGAACATGCCAGCGAAGTGGACTGAACTGGTGAAGTTTGGGTCTGCTTGCGTCAGGGACCGGTGAGTACTCCTTACCCCAACCGGTGGCCTCTAGCGCAAGAGCCCATTTTTACGCACGAGTGGCCCCTGGGGGCCCCTCTCCTGTCCACAGCTATTGCGAAATAGCGACTCCATACCGTACTCTCGAACTTCCTCTTCCTTCAAGTGGAGGTCCTTCTTGAATAGTGGGAACTTGTTCTGCATCGCCTCATCCACCTTCCTGAGTTGCCAAAGACCCTTAAAGAGACCCTATTCCACCCATTGGCACAACCTTGTGCATGTACAATTGAGCACAAGGCTCCTCTCTTCGTAGGGATTGGACTGCCTCTTAGTTAGGTGTATTATTGATGTTGAACTGGGCCTAAAGATTACCTGCACTGCCTGTTTCCGTCCCCTCTAGGTTGTCGATATATTTCGTGCAGTCACCCCTTTAGACCCCCATGGTCTTGTGTAATATTGTATTGAGTGTGATGTATTGGTTTACTGAGTGATACTGTGATTCTTTTGCTATGGTCTATGTTACAAAGGCCTTGTAATAAATGTGTCTATATTTTTGATAGAACACCTGTCTGGAGTAATTTCTAAGTGTCCTTGCTCTGTGTGCTCATTGAGGTCCTTCAGTCACCCTCACCTCTCCTGAGACTTAGGGCCTCATTACACAGACGGCAGTGGACCAAGGTGCTATTAGCACCTTGGTCCATGCCGGTAAAATACCGGCACCACCTTGGTGGAAAGGGGAATTACCGCCCTATTCCAAGGTTGGTGGGGCGGTAATTGCCCCTTCCCCCATTGCCCTTCCCCATTCCCATTTTTGCCCCATAGGGCATAATGGGAATGGGGAAGGTGCTAATTATGGCACCGCAAATTGTGGTACCGTAATTAGCTCCCTGGTCCCTTTGCGGGTTGGTTTTTAACGCCTGCAAAAAGCAGGCGTTAAATTCCCCAACCCGCAAAGGGACCTCGTAGTAAGGCGGTAAGGTTTTACCGGTACCGGTAAAATACCGGTACCGGTAAACCCTTACCGCTGTCCGTGTAATGAGGCCAATAGTCTTGACCGCCTGCCAAAGATAACTTGATTGGTCTGGCTTGTCCGGAGGTTACCCTGCTCCAAGAAACTAGGTTGGCCTTCTGAACCTCTGCCCCTCCAGGTCGGAGTTCAGAAATCCTTCTCAACACATATGTTACTGCACACCAATATTTAACAATACCCTTATATGTTTCAAACGGTTTACCTGCAACTATTTGTAATATTTGTATTTAGTTTTTTTTTATCCAGTAGGGTTCTTTTTTCCTAATGACTCAGTTGTATAATACCTCATATTACAAACACTTTATACTCCCACTTATGAACAATCACTTTACACATATTGTTACTATGATCATTCTGGCCTTACTTCTACTACATTTCCTATAATTACAATACACACAATACTACTTTACTCATTGTGCCCAGTGCACATATTCAGAATCTAGCCACTGACCCCAACACAATTAACTACATAACAAGTACATATCATACATGGTGAACTAATGAAACGCTCCCACCCCCCTACAAACAAAATGTCGTCTGCAAGATGTTCGTGAACATTACAGGGCTGCCCCGGGCTGTTTGCGAACTTGCGAGAGGAAACTTGCCAATTTTTTGGCTTTTTAAGGCCATACCCCATCACATCCTCATCACCCCAGAGATTGTTTCATTAGTTTGACAAGTACAATGTTGTGTTTTTAAATATGCTTCCACCCCGATGTCCGTGGACACTGGTGCATGTTTGCCAATCCAACATGGCAGTCGTTACCAAAACTCTTCCGCACGTCACGCTCTTCACCATCCAATAAGCTGGCCGATCTGATATCTGTGGACCTTGCACCGCCACCTAGACCAATTGGAGGTCCATCCGCGGACCGGACAGGGAAGTGAGTCCATGGTCTGGGCCCAGATAACACTGATTCGTTTTGGCCTAATTTCTGGTAATTAAAAAAAATAATAATAATAATACTGGACGGATTTACACCAGATTTACAAAAGCATGCTTTCAGGACCAAGCTGCCACTCCTGCCGCAATTTTGGTGGAAATCTGTCCAGCGGTTTGGGCTGTAGACGTGAGCAAAATTGTTTTTCCATTGCGTCTATGGGAAAAACGGTTTATAGTTACATTTTCGAACGTCACATTTCGAAATGCCATTTTTTCAACACAAAAATGGCTAAAAAAAATTCTAAGAGTTTTTGTTTTATTTTATTTTTTTAATGGGGGTCTTCACCCCCCAATCCCCCATTTTTTTATTGACACTTTTTTCCTACTAACAAAACAAACATAAAACATATAAAATAAAATAAAACTATTTGACATTTTTTTTCTGCATTTTTGTTCCGAGATTTTGGCATGTTAAAATGCATTTTCGAAAATTTAACTGGATACCGGGAAAAACCACACATTGTGTGAACCAACCCCCGTACCCCACCCCCGTTGCCGAAACCTCACCAAACTTTGCATGATTACTCTGGCCTATATACTTTTTTTTTTGTTGCAAAATTTGGTGAGGATTCGTTCGGGCGGGGGGGGGCAAGTTATAAGCTGCCCAAAAGGTGCTCTTCCTATGGGTTGAGCAACGTAACCATAGCTACGTAGCTGCTACTGTAGACTATGTAATATAACAAGAAAGTTATGGTGGGTTCAAAAAGGTTTGAAAAAAAAAAAACCTTTCATCAGAAATTCCAAAGTAGGAAAGTCCATTTGATCCAAGTCACACATTCCACAACCACATTTAAGTGAATGTGCATACGCACAATGCCTTGCTGTTGTGTCTCGGAATTGGAGGTGAATTTCCAGCGATGGCTACTAGGTGGCGTTGTGGAATGTTTGACTTGGCTCAAATGGACTTTCCTAAATATATATATATATATATATCTTTGCATCTCTTTGCCACTGTAAGCCAATCAATCATGGGACTACCCTGTCACCCATACGTGCCTCTGTATAGAGGTTGTTAAAGCACTTCTAATAAAAAATATAGAAATAAAGTGCTTCCTCCCCTGTCTTTGACATCAATGGGTTTGGATGGTGGACTGTAATGTGTACTCTTCTGACCTGCCTCGCAAGATATCAAGTTTCCTTTAGTGCTCCCTTTTAAATATTGTAGAACATGGGCAACGTAGTTGCTAAGAAGTTATATTTGATTTATGGGAACATTTTGCGATGCCAGGCGAGGCTGGCCAGAGTGTTGCTCTAATGGATGATAAAGTAATGCTCTGAGAGCATGCCCAGATGTATAAAGCGAGCAATTGTTAATTACTGGACAAAGTATGGACCATAACTGATGCTCACTAGCTACGAATTTGGCATGTGCTAAGGAATTGTAAATTCCAAAGGTAAACATTTGTAATATCTCTAAAGTCTCATTAAAGCAATCTGCTTTGCCATTACTTTCCAGTATTTTCGAATATATTGATTCTAGGAAAATGTGCATCCTAGATGCTGCAGGAGTGGCCCAGCCCTGCTCCTTGGGAGTGAGATCTGATACACGGGTGAATGCTGGTTCCAGGAAGGCTGGCAGCCGTCCTGTCATTGTTCTGGGAGACAGGCCTTCAAGTGGCTTAACAGGGTTGGAGGATGTGCCTGCAATGTTGCCTCTCTCCGCTGGGTGGCAGGCTTGTCCTTTCCTCGCTGGTGGAATCTTCCTTCAGGGACAATCACCGACAGAGCTGCAGAACGCTAAGGGGACGAGGCTTCCTTGAATCCGGCCTGTGGTGCTGTGGACAATAAAAACACACGTGTTCTGGAGGCGGTATCCCTCGGCGTCCTTCCAAGCTCGGGCTAGGGACTTTCAGACCATATCCTGAATAGAAAAACACTTTCTTTGGGTGCTCTATCGTTTCTTTAAAAATGTAAGCACATGATACGAGCAAACAATATAAGTGTCCTTCCATCAAGGAATTAAACTTTTCCTGTTTTGCTGGAGCTCATTCAAGTGTGTGATTGAGTTACAAGATAAAGCGCTCCAATGCCCCCTTGTGGTAGCAAGATGAGGGACACCTGATAAGCCGCCGACTCTGCCTGGAGGCACAGTCATGACTGAGAAAACAAACCAGGAAAAGAGAACTGGCAGCTTCTGATTTGCGGAGACTAGTATTATTAGAGTTACCACCCATCCGTATTTAGACCGAGCTGACCGTATTTGTATATCTGTGTCTGGTTTACAGAATATAAATCCGGATATTATCTCTCCCACGGGGAAGTCTCCGTTTAAAGAAAGACTCCGAGGCAAGGGGGTAGCAGCAGAAGCGGCCTTTGGTGTTTTAAGGTGGTGTCAGCCTGCCATGCTGTCAATTGCATATGCATTGTGTGGTATTTTCCTTGGAGCTGTGATGTACAACTTATATATAGATAAGGGCTGCCCAGTAGGCAGCAAATCACGGAAAATAGGGTCCATGTAGCAAGTTCACCTTCAGTGACTGTTTCAGGTGCACAAATGCCACACCTCTTGGAAACTGCTAATGTTGGGGCTTTAATTTTGATGGCCCATAAGCACTTCAAAGCAAAGCCCACACAACAGGCCTCACCGGCTCTTTGGCTTCCAGACCCACGATAATCTTCAAGTCTGCTCTTTGTAGATCTATATTTCCTGTGGGAGCAATTCAATTTCATTAAGACCCTCAAAGATTTTCAAGCATGAAATGGAACATTTTACGACATAAAAAATGCAAATGTTGTGGCACAAATTTGTATTTGAGGCAGCATTTTTGTTTCACATTTTTTTTATTGATGGGAGAGTGCTAGAGAACTAGGTTGCAAAAAAAGTGGTATTTTGTGTAAAGCGAAAGAGCCAGATTATCATTAGTTGCACCTTTTTGTATGTAGTTTCTGCGATCAAGTTAATGGCCTCAGTTGTCCCTGGCTTGACTGAACAGTGTTTGTTTTGCTATACTTTTATGGTGTTTTGTAGGAGTCTATTGTATATTAATACCTTTATTGATTATCATTTGTAATAGTGCAAATATTTCCTTTCTTTGTTCTCCATTGCGGACACGCCCACACTCACCAACACCGCTGACACTAATTATCCATCATACCCCCCCATGCCCCCCCCACCTTTCTTACGCTCTCCAGTTCAGTTCCTCCTGCAGTATACAGTCCTTCATTCTTTCTCCATCTTGAAACTTTTCTCTCAGTGTTTCAT
Organism: Ambystoma mexicanum; assembly: GCF_040938575.1. Lineage (NCBI taxonomy): Eukaryota > Metazoa > Chordata > Amphibia > Caudata > Ambystomatidae > Ambystoma > Ambystoma mexicanum. The sequence goes on from NC_090922.1 coordinate 1,306,518,230, forward strand.
GCTCTTCCCCCACACATTCTTATTTAAATTTGCCACTTGCTCCCTACGGGCCCAGCACTCCCTCTTTTTATGGCTCAAAGCTCACCTTCTGGCCTGGCCCACCCTCTCTGCTTTCTGCCCGGCACCCCCTCTCTGCTTTCTGGCCCACTGTTCCCTCTCTGGCTCACCGGTCCCTCTCTGGCTCATCTGTCCATCTCTGCTGCCACATATGGTGACTATTTTTGTTTAAAAAATATAAAAGGCCTTTCTTGCAACAACCACTGTTTTACTGTGTTTTTTCAAAAACTGCTGATTTTGGAGTATTTTAAGTGTTTGTGAAATTGTTAAAAGCTGGGGGATCTTTTTAAAGTGTGAAGGAGCAAGACGTCTTTGATGTTGCTGTATGATATGCTCAACATGTGCAAAAAAAAGATAACATTGGGAGATTTAATAACGGGCCAGTATATGTTTAAGGCTAAAATGAGCTCAGCGACGTCAGTTGCAAAACAGTAAGATCGGCTCTGCCGCTTATCTCACAAAATGAATAAGAATCCTCCATCTCTGACAAAATGAATGATTCCTGTGGAAAACAATGGTGCCGGTAAGCTAGCGGCACTGTTTTGACCAGACCGGCATACTCTGAGTTCTGCGAGCGGGTGCCTTTCCGCCTGCCAGATCTGACCTGGCAGACGGAAAAGCACCCGCTCGCAGACCTTTACGGATTCACCGGCACTGTTTCACACAGTGCCGGTGCATTCATCCTCCCCATTCCCATTGAGTCCAATAGGACTTGAATGGGAATGTGGAGTAATTTTTTCCGGTGCCTGGCAATGGGGAACTGCCGGGACCGCCGCGGCTGTAATGCCCTGGTAAGTCTCCAATGCTTTGTGGCGGAATAAAATGACTCCGGCAGCAGCTGTGCCGGTTTTACAGGGACGGCTACCGCCGGGGTCTTAATGAGGACCATTGTCACGTGTACTCTGGGTGGACACATCCTACAGGCGCCGTCCCCCTGCCATGTTCAGCTGGAATGTGATAGCCACAGTTACATCAAAGATATGATATGATAGGTTATTTATAACGCACCTAATACACAGAGGTTTCTAAGCGCGGACCCGGGGATTGAACCTGTGTGGTTCCATGTCGTCCTGCTGCCAAGGCGAGCACGTTGACGCTGAACTATCCTCCCGAGACTGCATCTCAGGAAGGGGGAGGCAACACCTTCCTCCTGCCATGGCCAGCCTAATTAAATATAAAAGGCTCCATGGATCCGCCCTGTCTATTGTCAAAGTTCTGCTTTTGGTAGTGAATACTGATGAGTTAATTGAAACATGCCTGCGAGAGGCCTGATCGCAGATCTGACAAAAGGACAAGAAATCAACACTTATTTGACATGAAATGTGTCAACTTGAAGCTATCTCCTGCCCCTCTGTATAAAGGGCAGTGAATGGCATGTCCAGGACAAGTGTTTACAGCAGGCAATCCTTTCAGGGGGACCCCTTTTACAGGGAAGAAGTATGTGATTTCATGGAGACAGTCTGTTCTCACCACCAACTTCAAGGAGACCTGCGCTCTGATCAGGAGCCACAGAGAGCTCAATTAACCAGAGACACACTTTGATCCACAATAGACAGGAAGATAGATGGGACTTAGTAGTCCATGCTCACCCCTTAGCTTTCCTGTTGTAAAGCACTCTGGTTCTGATCTCACGCATAACAGAAGATTGTTGGTGGGGACCCAGGATTGGTTCATTAGTGTAGGCTTAGCCTGCACCAATTACTGGTCCCATTTGGCTTCAAAAGAAGGTTGAGCCCCTCTTTTGGCAGATCATCCGACTTTGTAAGGAGAAGGACTCATTTGGACTCTGGCTGAAGGTACAGTCTCCTTTACAGCTTCCTGTAACGGTTTTATAACATGGCACACTCCAGCCAGGGCCTTCTCCCACTGACAATGAATGTGGCGCACAATAGAAACGCTTTGTATCTTCATTTCAACCCTGGGTTCTTTATTTGAGTAGACCCCCCAACCCACCTCACATCCACCTTAACAAACACCCCGTGTCATAATGGGCTAGGAATCAGGCCGGTGTGTAACAATATGATATTTATTCATTTTTATGGTTCAATGGAAAATCAAGCATAATCAAATAACTGGGCAGCAAAAACCAGTGTTGTGTCAATACAAATGCAAAGATTCCCACAATACGGTTAACTCAATCTCCTAAATTAATATACAGAAATCTTTAATAGCAACCATGAGCAAAATCGTTTTTAGAAATAACAGATAGCACTCAAGTTATACACGCCCCCTGCAACACTCACCCTCAAACTTCAGCTAAGTAAATTCTTTGTGGACGGAAGGAAGTACACAGGTAAGAAAATCGATTTTGAGAAAAAGACAGAAATAAAAAAAAAGAAAAACGCGTGCAAATGGGAATTTGTTTCTGCACAGGACTTGGGATGACAGGCAGCCCCAGAAAGGGCTTGCCAATCAAAATCGAAAATCTGTTTTCAGGACAAGCAACAGAGGCACATAACAGATAGGATTCTGGTCGAAAGGGGTTACTCTTAATGGGATTGTAATGTGGGTTTTTCTATGGGATGAATGCAAATTGGTATTGGTAGGAAAGTACAATGCACAGGCAAATTCGGTTTTGGTTAAAAAAAAGACTGTTTTTGTTGAGACTATATTTTCATGACTATAATTATTAATGAAAGGCACTTGACATGGGGTGGTTGATTTCGACTGTCAACCAGCTCACTGTGAATCTCTTAATAGGGGAATTAATTGCAAAATAATACTAAGGATTTAACAGGCCATGGAAGAAGTTATCAAAGAAATGCACTAACATACATTTATGTTACACAGGCTAATACAGATTTGTCCATGGAAAGATGAAAATATTATACTGGCAATTTGGGATTTCAAATGGGATTTCAATGGGGTGCAAGGGTCAAAAGAGCTGAATATGCAATTTGGGACTGGGTGATGTGATACTTACAATGTAAGTTTGAGTTTGGGGTTTTGGTCCGCCAGCGGGGTCTCTGGACAGCTAGGCCAAGGGATCGGGTCACTCTGGATGGCTGGGTCAAGGGATCTGGTCACTGGGACAGCTGGGCCAAGGCACCTGGTCACTGGGCTCTCCTGGATGGGATGCTGTACAGCTAGGCAAGGTCTGGTCACTGTAGAGCACTGAATGGGATGCTGGACAGCTAGGCAAGGGACCTGGTCCCTGGACTCTCTTGAACTGGATCAGCTGCCTCCCCTCCTTTCTCCCTGGATTCTGGTGTATATGCCTGGATCTGGATAGATGGATGTATGTCTGCTTTCCTGGATCTTGAAGTCTGGATTTCAGTGGGTTGTTCCTTGTGTTTCCCTTATTCCCCCTTATAGAGCCAAAATTACATCACCGGTTTACCATCTGGGGGTGGATTACTCTGGATTTACCCCTCTCCTGGGATAGAGCAGCCTACCAGTGTTCCCTCCTCCCCCTGGGCCGCTTGGTTCAGGGGAAATTACATCATATGTGTTTGCATTTATGACCTTCCTATGTCTCTCAAAGCTACTTGCTACAAAAAATAAGTTGTCGATCAAAACATCAAATTTATACTAGCCACCACCATAAGAAGTAGATATGTGGATTCACTAAGTCACAGAGTTGGACAGTCTGAACGCTGACTTTGTGTGAGGGTTCATCGCCATTTGCCACAACTTCACCATTTTAATGAAATGCATAGTATTTAAAATTCTGCCAATGGCTACACATATTCCCAATAACATCTTGCAGCTTTCCACCTAGTTTCATAATTGTGCCATTTATAATTCCCCTTGAAAAGTGTCTTTCATGGTCATTTCAGGTCCCCACGTGCTAGAAACATGCACTTGGTCTCTTTCTATTTGTCTAAAGATCCCATGAAACACTGTCATAATATAACATTACTGCTTATTCAGGGTACAGGAAAACATTTCTTAAAATACAGATGTCCTTTACTGTCAATGGGGTAGATTTGTCACAGGTGTGGGGGGTGCTACAAACCCCCACAGCAAACTGTCTCCACCAGGCTTGGCTTCCAACAAAGAGCTTTTATGATGCCCTTTGAAGTTTTGACAGTTTCCCCTTCAGAGGGGTTGCTGGAGGAAATCACACCTCTTAGTCATGCACCAGCCCTCCTGTGTTCCTTTGTTCATTCTTTCAGGGCTTCCAGCTAGTCTAGCGGGGCCATGAATCCTCACATTTTTGGTATTTTCATGTGTCCATGTGGGCCGGTTCACTTCTGGATGCAACTTTCCCCACTGTTGGAGGCAGGGCTTTGTCACTGAATTCAGTGCCTGGGCCAGGAAAAAACTGTTTTACTGGTTTCTGAGTCTTATTCAAGGAAACCAAATCTTATGGGAACAAATATAATGTACATTAGGTAGCCATATCACTGTAAAACCCCACCCGCATATACAATAATACTTCTATGCGAACAACAGCTGTCATTTGACTTTGAAATAACATTTTTCTTAGTTTAAAGTATAGGTTACACACGTGTGCAGGCTTTCCCTTTCGAGTCGAAAATGCGGTTCTGCAGCCAGCAGGATTATGTTTCAATTAATCTTTGGTAGGGCTTTTGCATACACTGTGGGTTCATAGACACGAAAGGATACTGCAAAGAATGTCTTTGATAGTGACATGGGAACAGAGGGAGAACCGCGCTATTTCTTTCCTTTGCTGTAATCTGAGCGCAATGGTTAATTTTAAAAGGAAGCAAAAGCTGTGTTTGCAGGAAAAACAAAAAATTCTTTACTCTTCAAGCACTTTATTAGTGAAACCATGCCACTCTTAAAATGTAGTGCCTCACTTCTTGTCAATCAGATAAAGTACACACGCAGGACTGGGTTTCAATGGCGCGCACACTTTGTGGTGTTTAAAATGAAAGAAAGATCAAATTGCAATGCCGTCTTGAATGCTTCAAATGACAGAACAGCAAATGTAGAGCTGTTCTGAATGCAGGTCATTTTCTCAGGATTGAAATGAAATAAAGCAAATACAGCCATTTTCTTTGGGTGGCAGTGTTTAAAGCTCACAACACATATGCCCCGTAGACAAAAGCACAAGCCTCATTGTGGTCCTGTTTAATGCAGTTTTTCGTTGTAGGGGAAGGGGATTTCTGCTTTGGGCCTTAAATGTACCCCACAGATCCCCCCCCCCCTCCTGCTCTTCTGTGACTTTGTTGAGGGAGAGTAGGGCAGAGTGGGGTTTATTTGGCGGAATTTTCCTTCATCAGGGAATGGCACTCCAGGATTCCCTTCCGTCTTTCAGTTGGAGGGTATGCGGTGGCAACCTCTTTCCTTCTGCCCTTCCAGGTCTCTGGGGTGTTCCTCGCCAGGCTAGGAGGTAATGAGGTTAATTATCTAGATAGACAAAAAACAAGTTTTAGTATATTTTACTGACATTGTTCCCGGAAGCTTTTCAACAGTGGAACCATGATTACCGTTTACCATTGTCAAGATAGAATTGCTTTAATTTTTTTTACAAACGCACCAAGTAAATTACTCAACAGAACAAGGACAACAACTTGACAACTTTTATCACATCCGATCTCATTTTTACAATAAGACCAAATATAATACTCCCTATTATATCGATATACATATGCATCTAAATACTTCCCTATGCTTTTTCTTTTCCTTTCATCTTATTCTTCAGATGGCTCCGCTGCTTGGTTTTCCTTTGGCTCATCATTCAGATGCAAAATGTGTCTGGGGTGACAGCTTTTTAACTGATTAATGTGGACCCATTTTTCTTCTGACAGTTCTCCTTTGGGGATGTGGATCTTATAGACGACAGGTGAAATTTTGTCTACAATTTCAAAGGGACCGCGCCAGGACGGGAGGAATGTAAGCTCATTGGTCTGGTTCCTCTGAAAATTGTACATGTAGACCCAGCCTTCTACTTGATATTTTATTTTTTAGTAGATTTTAAATCGTGGGTTTTCATCCCCTCTGCCGATTTCTCCAGATTCCAGAGTGTACGCAAAAGCATGCTGAAGGTGTTTTCTCAGATAATCAACATATTCATGTGTTGTGGATGCGTTAATCAAGGTCTGCTCTTGTGTTCTATAGAGCAGATGCTCTGGTAGCACCATTTTCTATCCAGTCATTAGCTCAAATGGAGACGTTTTGGTCGAAGAGGATGATATAGATCTGATGGCCATCAGGACAAGCGGTAATAGGATGTCCCAACTAGGCCCAGAGTCCACCAAAAACTTCTTAAGAATGCTCACAATGATTGTATTGTACCTCTCAACTCCCCAACTAGAAGATGGCAGTATGCAATATATAGTTTTCTCTTCGCCCCAAGTATCTCCCACATCTTTGTCATCACTTCGCTATTGAAGTGACTTCCTCGGTCTCACTCAATCCTTTGGGGAAGGCTGAAACACAAGAAGATGTGGTTGATAATCGGGGCAGCTGCTGTTTCTGCCTTGCAATTTGGGGCCAGGAGGCGTGCCACCCATTTGGTAAACAAGCATGCTACTGTTAACATGTACTTGTTCCATCTAGAGGAGCGAATCATGGGCCTGATGAAATCTACTTGTAAATCTGACCAAGGCAGTGTCACCCCCCCTCCTCTGGATGGGAGCTCAGTGTGTGAGTGAACTTGGCTGAAATTGTGCTTACACAAGACACCCCTTCAGATATTGGTTAAGGTCCTGCTCCATGTGTGGCCAGTACGCGACCTCCCTCAAGATTTCTTAAATAGTATGAAACTCCTGATGACCGGCTGTGGCTGGGTCATGGGCGTGACTGAGCATCAGGCTTCGGAATGAGGTAGGTACCACCCACTGGTCACATCCAGTGATGGATCTCCTTACCAATAAACCACCTTGGATTAGGAACATTTGGGGAAACTTCATCAACACCTGAAGATCCTCTTTCCCAATGTAATCAGTTTCCGTCAGAGGAAAGCTCACAGGGTCCTCAAAGTGTTGGTAACATTTTCCAATAATTGGATCTCCTTTTTGTGCCGTGATTAAATCAGCATCTGGGGTCTCATTATTCCATTGGGCAGTTGGGAATTCATTGTGGGCAAGTGTTTGGGACCTGATGACGGCAGTGACCTGGATTTCCCCCAACAGGGACTCTATCTCAAAGAGATCCCCCTGGATGGCTCTGGTTTTGGCCAACTGATCAGCCAGGTCGTTTCCAGTTTTGTCTGTTACCTCTATTCTGGAATTACTCTTAATCTTTTTCCAATAGATGGTCATCCCATTAGTGGTGACCAGAACATGAATGTTTTGTATTAGTTTGCCATGCTTGAGTGGTTTATTGTTTGAACACAGCATGCCTCCTGGTTTTCCAATTAATCAGGTGCTCCACGAACCCGTTACGGACATAATCTGAATCAGTGATTATGACCAGTTTGTGGAGTCAGTTGTGCATGGCAGTGAGGATGGCCTGGTGAACTGCCATCAGCTCCACCACCTGACTACTGCGGGGACTGATCTTGTACCCTGTGGAGGGCTGTAGGGTATCATTCACCCATGCATTCCCAACGCTGGCCTCCAGTTTCTTTTGCCCGTTGTTGTCAACATGGTAGGAGCACCAGTCCACATAAACTGTGGGCATCCCGTTGCACATGTCTTCTTCATAGACCTTGTGCAGGGAATTCAGGTACGCCTCCCTGTTGTCTTGGGTTTTGAGACTTTCGTCCTTGAGACAGTTCTCTCAGGCACAATCATGCAAGTCAGCCAAACCTTGCGCTAGGGGACTCTTCTTGTTTCGGCCATATCTGAACTCCACAGGAAAGTCTTGCATGAACAGAATCCAGGAAGTAATTCTGGAATTACTCACATTACACCTTTGACCTCTGGATCTGGGCCAGTCCCTGGTCGATGTAGGGAAGAGGCCATCGGGACATGTGGACGCATTTGTTCAGCTCCTTAAGGTCTGCGCATAGTCTCCATTGGCCATTTGGTTTTAGAATCCCCAGTACCAGAATATTAAAGCTACTGTGGACTGGACTAATTCTCCCACGGGATGCCAGGTTTTTATGATTTTTGTGATGGTCTCCATAGACATGAGAGGCAATAGATATTGCTTCACGAATAGTATCTCCGAGAAGTATCTCGGTGCGACCACAGTCATACGAGTCCACAGCAAAGATATCTTGAAAATCTAAAAACACCTGCTTCAACTTTTGCTTTTTTTCCTCAGTCTCTCAGGCATCAGCAAGGTTGAACCTTTCTTCAACCATCTGTCTGAAGCCTGGGAAGACCTCAGGTTTTGCAATTTCAACAGTCTCAGGGCAGGAAGTGTATACCAAGAAATTCCCCCATGGCCGGGTGAAGATCCTTTCTGGCGGTATGTCATCGTCACAATCATTGCAGTCATTGGAGATTGGTCCTATGATTTAATTCCCTAAATCCATGGAAAAATGTTGGTGATCAACCGCAATTCCAATAGAGGTGTCTGCGCCCAGAGTGATACCACTAGGGTTGCTGTTATCCACCAATATTGGAATGGTGTTGTGTTCTGAGTTAACTAATGGTGTTGGGTTCAACCCAAACCCCTGTTGTTGAAGATAGTGATTTAGGTGTACATAAGCATACGGGTTTTGGAGTTTCTGTCCTCTCTTAATGTTTAGGTAAAGTGGGAATTGTGGAGTCCATTCTGGGATGCTGACCTCGTCTCCAATTTGAATTTCAACTGCATACGGTAGCAAGTGATCTGACTGAAATGCCTTTTCAGATTCATCGAAGCTCATAGGGTTACCCCCCAGTCAGGACCAGGCTTTGTAATTTAGGAGGTCCACATTAATTGTGAACCGATTGATAATGTCAATGCCTAAATAAAATGCAGAGGGGACATCTCGCACAACCCAACTGTTATGTTCTATGCTTTTATCACCTATGGAAATTATTAGCATACACCTGCTAGGCAGGAGATTTTTGGCATTGGGAGTTTCCAGGCCCATTTCTCACTTATCAACCAATTTAAATGTGGGAATGGTCAGATCTTTTGGGAGTTTCCTGAACAATGCTTCGCTGATTAAGCTTTTTCCATTATTCAGGCATACTCTGGCGAGAACAAGCTCTCTCCCCTCGTTTAACTGAATGGGGAGGAACAGCTGTTCCCCCATTTTCTGAATATCAGTCAAGCTTTGAGCTGGTTTTCCATCATTTTTTATCATGGGACTTGGATTTTCAAATTGTGGATCGGTGTACAATTTCAAGGTATTTCCTTCCAGTGTGGAATGCCACTTAAAAGGAAGGTTGATTTTCAGGAATGGAGAGGAGTTCCCATCACCAGCGTGTTGTCCTACAGTAATTACAGTAATGTCAGGTACTTGATTGTTCTGAAAATGGAACTGAATTTGGTCAGATCATTGTTCAACCATGTGGCATGTGCCATTTAGACTGACATAGTTGGTGGTCTGTTTTAATTTTATTGGCCGGTTAGCCTGATTCTGGAGGACCTTGTTCACACAGTCTATCAGGGGAGACAACCTCCAAAGGAGGTCATTCACTAATAGAGAGGGGGTCCATTCTGGAGTCACGACTATAACCAGGTGTTTCACCTTGTGTCGCTCAATTTTAATCTCCAGATCCACAGTCCCCTCAACAGGAATTTAATTCTCGTCAAAGTTCTGGAGTTGTCCAAGAAGAGGTGTGAGGAGAATTTGGTGTCCCTCCCCACCTTCCTGAATTAAGCTGCTCAAAGGCCCTTTTGGACAGAGGAGTGGCTTGGGATCTGTTGTCCACTAGCGCCAAACCTGCACATTGCACTTGCACCTGGACGAGGGCATAAAAACCTACCTTCTTTCTCCTCCACGGGGCAGAGGAAATGGGCATTTTGGGCAAGCTAGGCCGTTAGTTTCTTTATTTTGGACTCTGACACTGGAGAATCTTGGACAGTTTTCTGTGTCGGAGTTCGGGAATCTGTAAATAAAATTTGGCATCCTGAAATAGGTGGGATTTTTGAATCCCATTTTTCCCTTGATTCTGTGCAGCCCCCCTCTTCCTGGAGACAGTCACTCGAATCCGTTCATGCGGAGGATCCCTCAGTCATTAAGTTCTCAGGATGACATTTCTGGGGTTCAGGGATGGGCGATATTGAGTCAGTCCCCATACCTACCCAGTCTGGGTAATGGTCTTTTGGGGCCCATTTTTATTTTAGAGGAACTCCCCCATCCTTGAAGGAGAAGACTTTCTTCCCAGAATCCTCCAAGGATTCTTCCCCTTCAAACTGGAGGACAGTGACTTCCTCCACAAATGGGTCTTCTTTGTCTCTTTGTTTCTCCTACCCATCCTCTGTTCACTGGGTTGCAGTATTTCAGTGGTAGGAGATTTAAGTTCTGGTTCCGGGGTGTCTAGGGGTTTTTCATGGGTGAGGAAGGAAGCTTCCTCTAGGGATTTGCATCCCCCTTCCTCCTGAGCCTCCTCCTCTGGAACCGGTTGGTTGTCAGGGTTGTCTCCCTGTCATTGTTCCGGGAAGCCAGACCCTGGATTCGAGCTGTTCGGAGACGCCATGTTCATCTGAGGGTTCTGCTGAGCACTCAACATGTAACTCAGATCTTGAGTTGGGTTCTGGACCTGGCGCTCCAGTTGTGACACCTGCTCTGGCTGGTATGGGGGTCTTGAGTCAAATCTAGGTTGCTCTCGGGAAGGGTAACTGTTCCTTCTCCCGGAGTAACCTGGGTGTTTAGGGTTTCCCTGGTAGTTCTCTACCCTTGGCCTCCCCTCTCCCTGGTTTGGTGGTCTAAACTCTTGAAAGTGGGGAGAGTAAGGAGGGTTGTTTTGAATGATAGTTTTGAAGGTACCTGTGTAAGAAACTTAAACTAGGATTTGGAAGATTACTGCCCTCCTGAGGGAAGTTTGGTGGGAAGCTTCCTGGGGCTGTACTGACCTGGTTGGATCCCCCTTGGGCCGGGGGAGTCCACACGCACCCCAAGATGTACCTGTTTCCCTTATACCTAGGGCCGATGTAATTGGCAGAGTTAGAGGGCACATTTGTGGGGTACCCTGCCTGACTACCACCTGTTTGTGACTGGTCAGAGGGTCTTCTCTGCCTCTGGTTTGGTTGATTAGGGGCAGGTGTATTTTTAGGCCCCCCCAATTCTAGTTCCAACATGGGGGTAACCTTCACCTCCACCACCTTGGCAGCAGCAGGGGTGTTGGTTTGTTTGGGATGTTTGGGGGGATTTTTGGTCTCTACGGGCTTTTGGACCTCGTAGATCCGGGTAGCTTACTCTATTACCCAGTCTAGAGTCCTTTACTCATGCAAGTCCCTTACCAACTGCTTCATAAGGTACTTTGGGAGGGCATGAAAATAGGTATTTATAAATTCCCTACTATTCGTGCACACCCGCTTAGTGGTTTGTGCGAACGTCCATTTTGTTAGTGGTTTGTGCAAACGTCCATTTTGTTTCCTGAACAAATTCTCTCAAGGCCTGATTCTCTCCACACTGCAGGTTGTAGGCCACCTTGCGAGCCTCCTGGGGCTTCCTGTGCGTGGAGAAGTGCTTCAAGATGGCTGCCATGTAGGTAGACCACCTTGAATGGTTTTGATCCTGCAGCCCAGCAAAGAAGCTGGAGCACTCTGGGGAGAACATCCCTCTGGCAAATTCTATAGAGTTCTGATCATTTTTAATGTCAAAAGATGTCATCATCTGGTCATATAGCTCCAGATGCTCCCAGACAGAATATTTGGCATTTTTATGGTACAAGGTCATGAAACTTCTAATAGCTTTTATCTGTCTAATGGGGTCTTTCACCAGTGTTCTCTTTTGCTTGGCAGCCTTCTTCTTCTCCTGCACCTGAGTCCATTCGCCCTAAGACTTAGAGCTGCTGCTATTTGAGGTCCCTACCTGATCCTCTAGGTGCACCCTGATTCTTTGAGCTTGGGAGTCTCTCCCAGAATTATGGGGCCTAGTCTCTTCTCCCCTGTTGTACTTTGGGATTTATGGGTCACTTCCCTTGGACTAACTCTTTCACACAGGGGAGTAGTCATCTGACTCCTCCCGGCTTCCGGGGTTGGTGGAGAACTCCCCCCCCACCTCCCTGATTGGGTGGAGGTTTTCAGAATACTCTTTTGGCGCCTCACCTCAGACTCCTTTTTCTCTGCAAAGGGTATCCCTACATATTATCCCCAACAAAAATATTGCTGTACATAAGGTCGTTTGTCTTGCCATAGGCAATATTTTTTGGGGGATAATTTGTGGGAGCGGAGGTTGTGTGGGTGTACCCCGCACATTAAAAAATAATGCCGAGGTTGCAGGGGTGTCCCCCACAGGGTCCATGGCTCAATATCGCCACAGAAATATGGCGATATTTTTGTATCGCAATATTTTTGCGGGATATTAACACATGGAACCCTGCAAAGCAAACCAAGTGCTCCCTTTGTAGCTGATGTTTCTGCAAGTCTAGCTCCCTGATTTTCACGTCATAGGAGTCGTCCTGGTCAGATCCATCAGCCATAATATTTTTTAACCTGAACAGGGACGCCAGTCCATCAATCTCTGATGGACGCTGACCTGCCGGCTCACTCATGCTAGGCCTATTTCAGTCTGGCTGCCTCATGGTTTCTGGTTTATGTGAAACTGTTGTCATGAAGTGAGCAGTGTCTTGCATATACAGGGGGTAAGTTGACTTAAGGACCTTGGTACGGAGGGCAACACGCTGTAATCAGGGGTTGCCCTGCCACACTCGGACTGTTCGGGATTTCTCAAGCCTTGAATTAACCTAGCAAACTCGTTTTCTAACTTCCCAAGTTTCTCCTTCTAAGCCCCTACCTCTTGATAGTATGCAAAGGCCTGAGCCTTATCCTCTGATATCAGGGCTTGACTGACCTCTATTACCTTTCCTTGTGCTGCTACCTGGCTCTGGAGTCCCCTGTTCTCATCACAAAGGGCCTCATTTCTTTTCTGGGCCTCTTGTATTGCCTGGGGATACTCAGACCATTTTTGGTGCAGGAGATGCATCTCCTGTCTCTACACCTTTGTGGCCTGGGTGCTCTATTCTAGCGCACCTTCTACTTGTCTTATATGCCCATTAGATTTTCATATTCTACTTTTAGTTCAGTCAGTTCCTGGAGGCCTGACTCACTCCTCTGAAGGTCTGCCTTTAATCTACACACTTCCTTGCACAGGGCATCGTTTTCCTAGCACAGGGTGCCCATCTGTTCAGTCTGGTTGTTTCATAACGCCTAACTTCTGGTGTGCTTGGTCAAATTCTGTTTGGGAATGGAGTTCCGTAATTATTAACTTATAACTCTCCTCTTCCAATTGCTGGATATGATTTTGTAAAGTGGTTATCTGCCCTGAGCAGACTCTATTGTATGTCACTTGTTGGTTTAATTTTAGTCGACTCTCTTCCAGAGAGTCAACCCTTTCTTGGAACTCCTCTTTTAATGTAGCTAATTGGGCATCCTGTTCTGAGTTGGTTTGTTGCTGTACTGCCAACTCTTTTTTTAACTGTTTGAGGAGTTTTCCTAATTCTACCTCAGCATTTTGGCTCTCTTGCTTTTTTTCTTCTACCTGTTTTAATTCACTCTGGGTTTGATTTAAAAGGTCAGACTGATTTTTCCCAGAGGTTACACTTTCTCTGTATTTTTCTTCCATACCTATCGTATGGAGGTATATTTAGGCAGTGAGTTGGCCCATCTTAATCTGCTCCTCTTTGATGTTCTGAGTCATATAAAACTCAGTCAGGCTTGATGTAACAGGCCACTGTCTTGCCACACATCCATGCTTATGGAGGTGACATGTTGCATCATCCTTGCTAGCCAGGCCTCCAGCTCCTGCTCTGCCCGTTCCCCTCTAATAAATCATTTGGACAGAAGGTGCTACTTAACTATGTTAATCTCCACTGTAGTCATTATGAAGAGTGTTCCTCCTTTGTTTAGTTATCTATGCAAGGACAAAATCTCCACCCAGCTCTTGCCTAGTTATTAACTTTACTTTATTTTGAAACACAGGCCTGATACCTAGGGTGTACGTTTTGGGGTGGCGCCTTTACTGTACAACAGTTTTCTAGCCACTAAAAGTATCACTACCTTCAATGGATTAGCCTTCTGTGTTAGACTGTCACAGGTGACAATACTTATCTCAATCATGACACACGCCCCCACTGTGAAACGGTTTTATAACACGGCACACTCCAGCCAGGGACTTCTCCCACTGACCATGAATGTGGCACACAATAAAAACACTTTTTTATCTTTATTTCAACCGTGGGTTCTTTATTTGAGTAGACCCCCCAACACGTCTCACACCCACCTTAACAAACACCCTGTGTCAGAATGGGAGTGTAACAATATATTTATACATTTTTATGGTTCAATGGAAAATCAAGCATAATCAACTAATTGGGCAGCAACCACCAGTGATGTGGCAATACAAATTCCTAAACTAATATACAGAAACCTTTAATAGCAACCATAAGCAAATTATTTTTAGAAATAACACTCAAGTTATACACTCCCCCTGCAAGGAGTCCAAGTGAAGAGGGAAAATCGGAATTAGAATTCAGCCCACCACCCCAAGATCGGAGGCCAGAAACAAAATTGAAAACCTTATTTGTGAGCAAAATGGCATAATCGGATTACACTTGTTACTTGCACACCAGTTTACAACTGCGATGGGATAACTAGAACAGAGATTCCTGTTGCTACACTCAAATGATAAGAAAGCTTACAGATACTAAGCAGGGCACCAAGATAACGTGAACACAGGTAAGAAAATCGATTTTGGGAAAAAGACAGAAATGCAAAAAAGAAAACACACGCACGCAAATGGGAATTTGTTTCTACACAGGACTTGAGAATCAGAATTGAAAATTGGTTTTCAGGACAAGCAAAAGAGGTCCATAACAGGTAGGATTCTAATAGAAAGGGGATACTCTTAATGGGATTGCAGTGTGGGTTGTTCTATGGATGTCTGCAAATCGGAATTGGTAGGAAAGCACAATACACAGGCAAATTTGTTTGTTGTTAAACAAATACTACTTATGTTGAGACTATATTTTAATGGCTATAATTATTAAAGAAAGGTACTTGATATGAGGTGGTTGATTTCGAATTTCAACCAGCTCACTGTGAATCTCTTTATAGGGGAATTCATTGATTTAATTGCAAAATAATGCTAAGGATTTAACAGGCTATGGAAGAACTTATCAAATAAATGCACTAACATACACAGGCTAATGCAGGTTTGTCCATAAAAAGGTGAACAGATCATACTGCCAATTTGGGATTTTGAATGGGATTTCAATGGGGTGCAAGGGTCAAAAGCGTAGGATATGCAATTTGGGACTGGGTGATGTGTTACTTACAATGTAAGCTTGAGTTTGGGGTTATGGACAGCCAGCAAGGTCTCTGGACAGCTAGGCCAAGGGATCTGGTCACTTTGGATGACTGGGCCAAGGGATCTGGTCACTGGGACAGCTGGATGGGATGCTGGACAACTAGGCAAGGTCTGGTCACTGTGGACAGCTGAATGGGATGCTGGACAGCTAGGCACGGGATCTGGTCACTGGGCTTTCTTGAATGGGATCAGCTGCCTCCCCTCCTTTCTCCATGGATTCTGGTGTGTATGCCTGGATCTGGATAGATGGATGTATCTCTACTTTCCTGAATTTTGAAGTCTGGGCTTAATTGGATAGTCCCTTGTGTTTCCCTGTCTCCCCCTTACATAGCCAAAATGACATCATTGGTTTACAATCTAGGGGGTAGGGGAGTACTCTGGACTTACCACTCTCCTGGGATAGGGCAGCCTACCAGTGTTCCTTTCTCCCCCTCGGACAATTGGTTCAGGGGAAATTACATCATGTGTGTGTAGGCATGTATAACCTTCCTTTGTCCCACAAAGCTACTTTTTACCAAAAATTAGTTATTGATCAAAACATCAAATTTATACTAGCCACCACCATAAGAGGTAGATATGCGGATTCACTAAGTCACAGGGAGTTGGACAGTCCGAATGCCGACTGTGTGTGAGGTCCCATTTTCCTTTGGCACATTTTCACACTTTTTATGAACTGCATAATATTTCAAATTCTGCCAATGGATACACCTATTCCCAATAACATCTTGCACCCTTCCACCTAGTTTAATAATTGTACCATTTATAATGCACCCCGAAAAGCATCTTTCATGGCCATTTCAGTTCCCCACGTGCTAGAAACATACACTTGGTCTCTTTCTATTTGTATAAAAATCCAATGAAAAACTGTCATAATATAACATTACTGCTTATTCAGGGTGCTGGGTAAAATATAGATGTCCTTTACTGTCAAAGGGGTAGATTTGTCACAGGTGTGGGCAGTGCTACAAACCCCCACAGCAAATTATGTCTGCCAGGCTTGGCTTGCAACAAAGAGCTTTTATGATGCCCTTTGAAGTTTTGACAGTTTCACCTTTAGAGGGGTTGCTGGAGGAAATCACACCTCTTGGTCATGCACCAGCCCTATTGGGTTCCTTTGTTCATTCTGGCAGGGCTGCCAGCTAGTCTAGCGGGATTGTAAATCCTCACACATTTGGTCTTTTCATGTGTCTTTGTGGGCCGGTTCACTTCTGGATGCAACTTTTCCCACTGTTGGAGGCAGGGCTTTGTCGTTGAATTCAGTGTCTGGGCCAGGAAAAAACAATTTTAATGGTTTCTGAGCCTTATTCAAGGAATCCAAATTTTATGGGAACAAATATAATGTTAATTAGGTAGCCATTTCACTGCAAACCTCCACACACATACAAAAATATTTCTGTGTGAGCAACAGTTGACATTTGACTTTGAAATTACATTTTTGTTAGTTTAAAGCACAGATTCACTTCCCTTTCGAGTTGCAAATGTGGTTCTGCAGCCAGTTTGATTATGTTTCAATTAATCGTTCGTAGGGGTTTTGCATGCACTGTGGGTTCATAGACACAAAAGGATACTGCAAACAATTTCTTTGATATTGACATGGGATCAGAGATTTCCTTTGCTGTAATTTGAGTGTGATGGTTCATTTCAAAAGGAAACAAAAGCCGTGTTTGTAGGAAAAAGAGAATTCTTTTCTCTTCAAGCACTTTTTCAGTGAAACAATGCTGTTCTTGAGAAGTATTGCCTCACTTCTTTGCAATCAGATGAAATACACACACATGGCTGGGTATCAATGGAGCACACACTTTGTGTTGTTTAAAATGAAAGAAAGAATAAATTGCAATACTGTCTTTAATGCTGGGCGCAGCTTTTAGTCTTCAAATGACAGAACAGCAAATGTAGAGCTGTTCTGAATGCACGTAATTACCTATGATTCAAATGAAATAAAGCAAATGGAGCCATTTTTTTGGGTGGAAGTGTTTAAAGCTTGCCACACATGTGCCACGTAGACAAAAGCACAGCTGGCGTTGTGGTCCTGAATGTGGTTTTTGGTTGTAGGGGAGTTCTGCTTTGGGCCTTAAATGTACCCCCACACAGGATTTCTAACAGGGAAGCAAGACCCCTCCCCTAAGCATCTCCCAGGGAACAGAGGAAGATACCGAACTCAGAGGACCTGTCCAGCAGCTCTAGAAGCGGTACCCAGCCAGCACACAGCGTGCCCTGCTATGTTATGCCAGCAAGCTTCCCATGTGGGAAGTGCCAAAGAGTCTCTGAACAAAGAACAAGGCCATCTGCCTGCAGACACTCTCCTCAGCTTTAGGCCATCAGCCTCAAAGGACGACACGTTCCCAGTGAAGAAGCTAGGAGTGCCACAACATGAACAAGAATCAACCAGCATCCATCTTTTAAGGACATTTTCAAGGACATTGCAGTCGAACCAGGACTAGCTGCACCACTGACTTTTGTCACACTGCAGTCACTAAAGCCGTCCGAGATGCCTTGATCAGCATTCCGGATCCACCAACCAGCACAGAGACAACGATTCTTGACCCCGAAATGCTGTGTAGGCCAGCCTGCAGCTGTATGTACAGCCTCTCATGCTGAACTGCCTGCCACCTGATATCCGTAGCTGTCTCCTGTCTTGAACTTTGTCACAGGAGTTTCAAAGCGTCCTGGAACAGGCTTGACACTGTCGAGCAGCAAGATAATCTCAAGCACCAGGTACATTGAGGTTCTTTCCATCCTGGTTCTTCTCCGAAGGCCACTAGTGACATTTACGACCCCGTGCTCCCTTGGTGCTGAAACTAAAATAGCTTGATCAGTGAAGAATGATTGTTTTCCCGACTACCCTCCTGTCAGTATCCAGAGTGCATCCCTTTCTTTTGTGATACTGTCTGTCTTCTTTGTTCCTTTACAGGGTGGATTGTATTTTTTGTGTGCTAGAACTGTCTGTTCTAAGCAGATATTTGTATACAACCTTGATTGGACAGTCCCTTTTATCATTGGGTAATAATTCTATTTCACTGTGTTGCAACTAACCAATGATCCACGACCTTGCGTAGATAAGGCTGCCATTCAGTCTGTTACCAGAATTGGACAAGAAGGTTTATAATTTACTTGTTCGGTTCCCTTCTGGTGTACTAGAGGTGTGGGGCTGATTGATGGTTTAGAAACCGATATTCATCCCTGGACCACTGGTTCCCCAGGAGTTGATTAGTCGCAATCAGGTTTTCATTTGTTGTGCAGGTATAAAATAATTTGTTTGGGCAATAATGGCAAAGTTGCTGAAAAACTGCTACAGACCATTCTGTAATTGGTATGCGCTTTATAAAATGATTCACCTTTTCTCCCATGGTGATTCTTTTAGAATGTTTGCTTGGTGGGTTAATATGCCTGAGGCAGTGATTTATGTCAAGTCTGCTTCTAGAGCTCTGCAACAGGTTCTTAACCCACTGAGCTACTCCAAGGATCCCGGATTCACTGTCTTTCAAATCGTAAAATAATTCTTATACAAATGTTTTTACAGCTGCTTTTAAAACCAATAACATTTTCAGAAATTAAAGGAGCGGGCAAACTTGTCAAGTGGGATAATGAACATCATATTCAAATCTGTACAACTTGGCATTCAGAACCAGCCCAACTTATCTTTTCTAGGTCAAAAAATGTATGGTATATCATTTACAGAAATATCATTTCAGCTTTACCTAGTTATTTATTTTAATAATGATGATTGCTATTTAAAATACGAATACAGGTACACACAAAAAAGCTGCAAGCATGATTTCTTTCTCTTTTGCTATTGTACTAAAGTTTTCAAATCTATATATAATAGGGGCTTGTGGACAACCACCTCCCCAATCCCCCCACGCCCTGCACGCGGGCAAGTGTTTACGGAGCTTCAAGTCCAGTTTTTGCTTCAAAGAGAGCCGGCAACCCAAACTAGTATTTGTATTTTTCTTATTTATTTTGATGAGCAAATCTAACAAAAATGATAGATAAAATGTCCCTTCTTGCATCGTAATGGCGTGTATGGCATTTGCAAACATACCTTTCTGCTATTCGATATATTCGATATTGTTTTGAACTTGGAAAAGCTACAGCTACAATGGCGTATTCATGTGATTTGGTAGCGATGCGTGTTTTGAGAGTTTTTAAAAAGGGCTGTTTTTGGAGAAATAAAATTATAAAACTAAATGCCTGCCACCAAAACGAATGTCGGGCTATGAATTATTTCAGGTGTCTCTCACCTGCTGCTCTCCAGATGCTTTGGACTACAGATCCTATAACTGTTCACAATGCAGGATACGGTTGATGGGAGTTGTAGCCCAACACATCTGGAGAGCCATACATTCCGGACCCCTTTTTTTTAGATGCCTCTCGCGCTCAGATGATGTTTTTGGGCAGGGAGAGGAGGAACACTCTAATGAACTGCATTGGGGTCTGAGAACAGGAGGTGGGCATGAGGAGCGACCATGTCTAGAGGGACGGCATTGGGGCCTTTCACATTTTTCAGTTGAAAGGGGCCTTGAGCCTCGGGAGCCCCCAGCAACTGCCCCGTTGCAGTAAGTAGTCCTATAACACAGCAATATATTCCTTTCTATATGTCGTTTTTGGGCTTTAAATGTGCAATTTACAGTGCTCGCCTTACAAGCTGCATTTGCTAAAGCCCTTCCTGTCACCAGTTCGTAAACAGAATTGTTATCACTTTGTTGCCTTTTAACACCTGTCCCTCCAATCAGCCCCTTGCTGACAAATACGTAACTGTGGCTTTTCAGTGGGCATTTAGTGTTTCTGTTCCTTTGGCTAGTTGGCTGACTGTCTTTTTATAATCTGTGTTCGTTGATCTTATCTATGTCTCCAGTATAATGTATGCATCCCACCGGCATCTCAGACTGTTTACCGCTCTAAGCAAGGGCACCCCGCAACCCTCATGTAGAAATAGGCCCCCACACATCTTCAGCCGGGCCAGCCAAAAAGGATCATTTCTGAAAGGATATGCCTGGGAGGGGCTGTTTACCTTCACAAATCATTTGTGTGCGGTAGGGGAGGCAGAAAATACCAGGGAAATGAGGTGATGTGTACTGAAAGTGGGTATGAAGTTCAGGTTAAGGGTGAACGTTTATGTACCAGTTTAAAAGGATGGATCAGGCATAAAGTTCAGGCATAGGTGTGTGAAATGGGGGTAAACGTCAGGTTTCGTATGTGAAAGAGGGGATAAAAGTCGAGGTTTGGGTGTGTGAAGTGGGGTAAGGTCGGGATTAGATGGAATAAAGTACAGGTTTAATTGTATTTGTTGAAGTCGAGGTCAGTGGCGTAACACAAGCTCTGGGGGCACCCCTGCAAGCCATGCTGAGGGCCCCCCCAACTCGGCAACAAATCACAAGTCGCGCCACACTCTGGGCCGCCCTGGATTACCACTCTTGCGCAATATGCATAAACGTGTTGCTGAAGGGGTATGCCACACACTGCACTAGGAGAAAGATATAAATATGTGTTTTAATGCAATATACAGCACACTTTCTGAGAAAAATTGACTAAAAAGCCACAATGTTTGCTATTGTTGTGTAGGGTAACAGCAGTCCAAAACATGCAAGTCACCAACAGTGCACATGAACATTAATGCTTTGCTATTAAACATGCCATGCCACAATAAAAACATGTCCAACTGGCTGCACAATGTAGACCAGTGTAGACATATAACATTACAGTAACATTTAGACATATCTAGGGTGGTTGCACAAAAATGCCAGTCGAAGCAATAAGACTCATCAAGAACAAAGCACACATTCAAGCCTGCGTCTCTACGGCCTCTAACAACACAGCCAAATTCTTTAAAATCTGCAAAGAACTGGCCAATCCTGTTGCGGTTTCTACCTCTCCTGTTCCCTCAACAGGCCCTCTGTACGGCTTTGGCCTCTCGCTTCTCCGCTAAAGCTCAGGACATCCTGTCCACTATCTCCTCTTCCTCTCCCTCTTCCTCTCTCGGCCCCCTTTGGCCATCTCTCCCTCTCCTCCTCCTTTCTCCTCTTTCTCTCTAACACCTGACAAGGTTCCTAGACAAGTCCCATCCATGGAAGTGTCGTTGAAACAGGTGCTCGCCTGCTCCTCCAGAGCCATCAAGGACCACATTGACACGATCCAGCCTTGTCCGATTTCTGTAATCATTCTTTTGGCATTGGAACTTCCCCTCTCCCAGATTCTTGGAAAGGCTGGCCAACTGCCATCTTACACTCCACACTGAATCTGTTGGTTGTCTCCATGAACATCAGTCTGGCTTAAGAGCTGCCAGAAGCACGGAAACTGCTCTCCTGAACACCTGTGAAGATCTGATCTCTAACCTTGATTCCAGCATTCCTTCTGTCTTCATCATCCTGGAACTTTCCTCTGCTTTCGACACGGTCAACCATGCCATCCTGATCAATTGACTTTGTGAGAACCTGGGCATCATGGATCAGGCCCTGGAGTGGCTGACCTCCTTCCTCTTGGACCGCCCCTCCCAGGTCCAACTTTGTCCCGTTCACTCCGCCACCTCTCTCTCTACATGGGGTGTTCTCCAGGGCTCTATCCTCTCACCCTGGTTTTTCAACCTCTACTTGGCTCCTTTGACCCACCTTATCTCTACCTTCTCCTCTAACTTACAGTGTTGTGCGGATGACACTCCGCTTTCCTTCAGGCTCCCCTCAGCCTACTCTCCTCTCTCGCTCATTCCTGGTGTCATCTTCAACTCCACTCTCTCTTTCTCTCCTCACATCTCGGACATCACCAAGAAATCCCACTACCAGCTGCACCTCCTCAAAGGGACTCTTCCATTTCTCACTTTCCCCCAGAAGCTCACTGTCTCCAGAGCTCTGGTTCTCTCTAGGCTGGACTACTGCAACAGACACTTTATCAATCTGCCTTCCTCTACTCTGCACCCTCTGCAACTAATCCAGAACAGGACTGCGAGACTTATCCTTGGCCTCAAGCCCAGGGACTGTATCTCTCCAGCCATGAAATCTCTCCACTGGCTCTCGGTGGCTGCAAGGATCAAGTTCAAGACCCTTTTCATTGTCCACAAGGCTTTCTGGGGCTGGTATCTGCACTACATCCAACGCTATCTTCCAAAATACCTTCCTTCTCGAGCCCTAAGGGTTAGATACCTCTCCAGGCAAAGAGTGGGGGGAGTAGATCCTTCTCCCTTGCAGGTGCCTCCCTCTGAAATGGCCTCCCTGACCCTCCCAAACTTGAGCCGGACCACCTGAAGTTCCGGAAGCAGCTCAAAACGTTCCTCTTCTCCTCTGCTTTCTCTCTCTCCCTCCCCTGCTGACCTACCTGTCAGCTGTACCAACTGGTTGCTTGGCTATCCTCTGTCTCACTGAGTTCAGGCTCTTTCTTGATCAGTCACCCTTGCACTGCCTCCAGGCCTACCACGCAGTTAGGGGCTGTAACTGTAACCCTACAGTCCCTTGTTCTCCTTGCACTACCCAGAGCCGTGCTGCCCTGGCGGCACTTACTCAGTGCATTGCTGCCCTGTTTTCTCCTCCCCTCTCCCTTGCACTTCCTCCCTCCCTTTCCCCTTGCACTTCTCGTTCTCGATCTGAATGACACAAGGCTTAGTAAGATCATTTGTCTTGTCCTCCCTCAGTTTTCCTTCTCTTGTCTTGTCGTGACTAAAAACACTTGTGTACAGGTGCGTTATATATGACTTATCATATCATAACATATCATTTTATCACAGATGTCCAGAAAAATATACAGTGCCACAGTAAGAAACGGCTAGACTGGCAGAACCCAAATGCCAGTCTAGCCAGGTAATTACACCTATCAGAAATGCCAAGTTAAAAAAAGTCTTACCAAACTGAGGAATGACTAGACTGGCTGCACCAAAATGCCTCTCTAGCCACTAATACCACATATCATGCCTGCTTGACATGGACAACCATTATGATTTATTGCACAACCCTACACCCCCCCACAGATCTCTTCTCCCTGCCATCCCGTACCCCAACCTCCAAAATCAGCTTATTGGCCCAGAATTACCTCCACGTCCCTCTTCCTTGTCCCAGTACTTACTTATGAGGCTCCTAGCCTCACTGGTAAGTACTGGAGGAAGAGTGGGACTAGGAGTAATGAAGATTACAGGTAGCTAGGTGTCATGATGCCTACCCTCGGGAATCAGGACCAAGCCCATCAGCTCCGAGAGCAGGTATCCAGACACTTATTAAAACATCAACAGCCCCGGCTAGGGGCTGTTTGGGTTCAGTCCTTTCGCTTTAAGCGCCAGGCTCATCATAGAAATCAGTCCTGGCGCCATAGGTGCCAGCCTCATAGACTTTACTTACCTGATGCAGACCATGCTGCTGGTGAGTCCAAGCCAACGTGAGGCCTGGATGGGACTATTTTATTACAGGGACTATTTTTTACTCGGGCGTGGTTCTAGGGAACTTCTTACCTGGAACTACTTTGGAGGCTATTTAAAGCACGCCCGAACAAGAACATACGCTTTGCGTTATTCTGCATCCAGCAGCGTAGCGCTCACCGTGCCTGCAGTCTGCATCCAGTCTTCTGCCACGCCCGCCTCAAATCTGGAGCTCCTAAAACAAAGAGGAAAGAAAAGGACAAGGTTAGAAAATGAACTATTTTCGAATTCCTCACCTGATTCCGGATCCATCTCGCCTCCGGACCTGGAAAGAACATCATTTCTGTACGCGTCGCATCTCCAGCTGCAGCGCCGCGCCATACTCACCAGTCCTCGCAGCACCTTTCGATTCGGCGCAGCCTCCATCATTTCTTCGCCGAACTCCGGCACCTGAGGGACAAAAGAAAACAACAAGGTGAGCCGAGAAAACCAACAAATATAACTCTTATCACCATAGACTTACCCGATTTACAACCGGAGGCATTATTCTATAACTTTCCACATCTTCATGTGCTGCACCTGCAAAGAGAGAGAAAACAACATGTTAAACACGTGCAACATTTACCGGACAGCGTCGGACATATTGAACTCTATGAACTTGATACTTACTGGACCTTGCCAGGAACCTGAGAGTCAATACTCTCTGGAACTCTCCCACGCCTTCAAACCAGTGAAGTAACTGGCATCAACGCGCCCCTGAAATCCATGCAGGATGGAGAGCTCATCTTTCAAGAATATAAGGTGAGATTGCTGAGAGGGCACTTCGGAGGTGATTAGTTGGGAGGACTGTGGGGGGTGCCATCACTTGAATCCATGGCTGGCTAAATCCATCTCTCCACTTGCAGGAGAATACTTCTACGGGTCACGCAGACAAGATTAGGAGGGCCAGTCCAGTCAGTCATCTCTGCACTACGCATCACGTTGGTGGAGACCGCAGTCGTCGTATCTGACCGACGTCCCTGTGGGAGCCAGGTGAGTGTAACACTAATTCGGGCATTACCTTCATGTACCTCTACCATATCCCAGTACTTGTGTATGAGGCATAGTGCCTCATACTCCAGTACTGCCTCATACACAAGTACTGGGATGAGGAAGAATAGGGCTAGGTGTAAAGAAGATTACCAATAATTAATCAAGGCATTAAACACAAGTAGTGGTGGAACACCATTGAGCTGACTGGGCTCCAGCACTACCCCCCCTGCCCCACCCCCCTCACTGAAATTGTGGGCTATGTTGACTTGACCTGGCTGACCTTCAGAGCAGTTGCCAGACAGAAAAGGACACAGATGTTAAACAGCACCTGGGTTTTGCCATTAACAAGGGCCCAGCCCAGCAATTACTAATATACATCATTTCACTGTTAGTACCTGCATTCAAATGCCACATTTTCTAAGCAATTGAAATTGTGATGTGGGTTTAGTACTTGCATGCCAGGAGAGTGATTGGAAGGGTAGTGCAAAAACAGGAGACCTGTCATTCTCACAGCAGCCCATAAGTGGGTGCTTTCAGACCTATGGGAGAGAGTTAACTGCTTGTAACATTGAAGCTGCACTCGAATAGTCTCATTAAAATGCGTAAAGAAGTTAGATGCCCCCACACAAATAATTTTGCTCCTCCCCACCACACATGAAGTTAGCACCTCTCCCAACATTTGAAAAATTAGCCCCCTTGAAATGTAGGTTTTGTTGTGGCCCTGAACACAAGCACGCACACCATTAACCATATGTACACACGCACACCCAGCCATCCATATATTTAAGTGTGCAACCTTTCACCACACAGGCACACACACCCAGGCACCAACCCATACATTTAAGTGTGCACCCTTTTACCATACAGGCACACAGGCTGTCACTTATACATTTAAATGTGGACATTTTCACCATACAGGCACACCCAGGCAGCCACCCACACATTTAAGTGTGCATCCTTTCACAGTACACGCACACCCAGCCACCCATACATTTGTGTGCACCCTTTCACCATACCCTCACACACGCACACACGCACGCGTCATGGGTTGAGGGGAGCCATAATACTTCAAAAATACATTGGGCCTCATTAGGACCCAGGCAGTGACGGTTTGAACGGTGCCGGTAAGGCACCGGCACCGTTCATACCGTCCTGTCGCATTACGAGTTCTGCTTGCGGGTTCCTGACAGCTCGCCAGGTCTTACCTGGCACCTGGCGGGCTGTGCGGCACCCGTGAGCATAACTTGTAATTCCGCCAGCACCGTTATCAACAGTGCCGGCGCAACCATGCTCCCCTCCCCCATTCTGCCCTACTGGGCAGAATGGGGATCGGGAGCCCGACAATACTGCCACCCGCGAATGGGCAATTACCGGCCCATTCATCTTGTAATGGGCCGGTTATTGCCCAATCACGGGAGGTGGTGCCGGTAGCAAGCATGGCGGTAGCCGTGCCTGCCATACAGGCACAGCTACCGCCATGCTTGTAATGAGGCCCATTGTTTCTTTTTGAAGTCACTCTTACTTCATAAAGAAAATATTTCCGTTAAGGACTGAACCATAATGGAAATAATTTCTTTATGAAGGCAGAGTGACTTCAAAAATAAACTATTTATTTTTGAAGTGATAGGGCTTCCCCCACCCCATGACATGGAGGCCTCCAGCCTAGGGTCGTCTTGCCATGGGGTGGGGGTTGCTACTGGACCTTTTGTATTCACTCTGCCTTCATAAAGAAATTATTTCTGTTACAGAAATCATTTCTATAGAAATGCAGAGTGAATTCAAAAAGAAAATGTATAAAAAAAAATCTTTTTTTTTTTTTACTACAAGTGGGGCTCCCTTCCAGAACATGTGGTCGCGGGGCCCCCCGCACCACAGAGGGTGCGGGGGCCCCTGTTACGCCAGTGGTCGAGGTCTGAAGGAGTAAGGTAGGTAAAGTTTAGGTTTAAATATGTAAAAGAGGGGGTACAGAACAGGTTTAACGACATTGGCTAAAATCAGGGTCTGAAGAGTTGGGGTGGGTAAAGTCCAGGATTAGAAGTGTGAAATGGACTATGGTTCATGTTTAGATGTGTTAAAGGAGTGCCATTCATACTTAAATTTGTGAAATGGGCTAAAGTTCGGGTTTAGTTATGTGAAAAAGCAAGTGAAGTATCAGTGTGAGTGTATTGACTAAAGTGAAGGTCTGAAGTGATCGAGTGGATAAAGTTGACGATTAAATGTGTAGGGGTGTGCCCCTTAATCACCTAAACCCAAGTGTGCACACTTGAAGAATGAGTGCACGTTTTGTACATAAAGCACATTTATTTTACAATTATCCAGGGAGCAGTTAGATGGTGTAGCATGACCAAACTAACCGAAGTCTCAACAAACCACATCAGTTGACCTAGTATACACGTGTTTGCAATGGTTAAAACACTCCCAGATACTTTATTGCAATCCACCCCCAACATGTGATTGGACAAAGCCTTCTTCTAAGAAATCACATTCTCCAATTCCTACGTGTTCATTGGTAGGCCTTATCTTAACTACCATCTTCAGCTCATGTGTAGAACACACCTCTTCTTAGGATTCGTCTGTGGTGGGTCATGACATCATTCAGTTAAACATTGTATGCAAACATAATTTATTACTAGAAATAACTGGCCTAAGTTCTATTAACCTTAATATTTAATTGCACATAGTTTGCTTAAATATTTCAAGCAATATGAGGAACGCGTCTGAAAAAACATTAACTAGATGCTACTATCCCCACCAATTCCTGCCCCATCCCTATGTTGCCATACCTTTTGAAGATTCTTGACTGTACTGCCTACTCACAACTTCAAACTCATCTTGAAAACCACAACCCACTGGGCACTCACCAATCTGGGTTGAGGCCTAGACAAAACACTGAATCATCCATCCTCGATCCTAAGATTCAGCTAGATTACATCTGTCATGCATGGACCTCCACATCCTCATCCTACTTCATCTTTCAGCTGTCTTTGATCTCGTCGACTACATGATCCTATTCCACCACCTCACTGCCACCTGCAACCTCTCCTATGAAGCAGCTAATTGGATCAAATACTTCCTAACTGGACAATCCTCCAGGGTCCTTGCTGGGGCTGAAGCAGCTGATCCCATTCCCATTTCCTACAGAGCCCCCTTAGGATCTTGCCTACCACCTACACTGTACAATATGTACACAAAGCCTCTCTTTGACCATCTGGATAGCCTAAACATCCCATGCACAAACTTCGCCGACTATATGCATGTCCTCCTCAAACTCACAGGCAATCACAAATTTGACTCTGCCAATATTAATCAGATTTACAGCCCCATCCATGCCTGGATGCCCACTCACTATCTCTGCATGAATGATGATGTGACAGAGCTCCTCATCGTCGGTTCTCCTCCCCGCCTCAAACACCTCGACCCTGCCTTTGCCTATTTCTTCATTGATGGGAACATCACCCCTGTATCACCCCATGTGAAACCACTGGGAAAGTATCTTGACTCAGAGCTAAACATGCAGAAATATGTCTAGACGGTCACCTCATCCGCTGTCTACTCAACCAAACTAATGAACCTTTCCAGAAAATTCGTGACCACCAGCAAATGCCTCACTTTAGCCAGGGCCATCATTGGACATAAACTGGATTACTGCAGTGCCATCCTTGCAGGAACTTTGCAAAAAACCTTATCAAATTACAACTAATCCAAAATAACTCCCTCTGGGCAGTTTGGAACCTGAAATGATCAGATCACATCTCACTAGCGAGATGCGAAGCACACTGGCTACCAATTAAGGCACGCATTGAGTTCAAAATCCTATCCATCCCTCATTATGGTCTTCACAACACTGCCCCCATACTATCACAAAAAAGCCTAACCTATGCAGCTTGCACTCCTCCTCCTCACTACTTACCCACAGATTCAACAGAATGCAAAATGGCAGATCTAGCTTCACTGTTATTGCTCCCGCCCTGTGGAACCCCTACCATCCTGAATCCAAGTTGAACCCTCCTACCCTATCCTTTGAAAAAAATGACACTGTTTAATAAATATCCCTGAACTTACTGCACGATCTCACCAGAAATGCACTGCCTGTTAACAAAGATCTGTAACTCTCCTGTATTGTATTGACCTCTCCAGAATCTTACTGCCTGTAAAACAAACAGTAATTCTCTACCTGTATTTTAACCTCTCTGGCACCGTGATAACTCTGGGTCTGGGTGCTATCAATAAATAAAATAAATTAATAAATACTTTCTCACTGAGTTAGTGATGCTCTCATTCCCCAAGTCATTGGTTTCATTGGAAAATTTAAATCTAAATAACCAATGCTTTATCTCACATAGTACATCTGAAAATATCATTTAAACTCCTGGTTTCTCATTAGTTAGCCTTGGGCATTGACCCACCTTGTGTTTTACTGGTAGCCAAAACAAATAGTGAAACTCCTTATGTCTTGCTCCTATACATCAGGAAATTCCCTCTGTTGTCTGCAATATTTATCAGACCATAAAACTCATGGCCAGTTTCTGCAGCTGAGCTGACCGCAAAGAATGTAAAATTACTTATTCTCCCATCCCCTAGGCTCTAAAACCTGACAGAATTAGTTTCTCAACAGTCAAAGTTCACCTTGCAAACAACCCTGACTACTGTTTTCGATTCATTTGCAAAAAGCCCATTATATTGAGATTCATGAATTCCCCATGTGTGAATCGTGTTTGTTTGGTGGTTTTAATATGTTATCTTTCTCTGCGTGTGCATGCTATTATGTATACATTCTAGACGAACAAGAACTCTAAGCGTAACATATCCAATCCATAATTACCTACACTCGATATATATAAAATTGAAACATTGTGTTCAGTTTGTGGCCACCTTCAGTCATCAAGATGGTGTATGCAACATAAACACCTCGTAATCATGGGGACTCTTCCTGACCACCTCAACATTCCCCCCTTTAGTTAATAGGTTAACAAATCATAAACATCTTCTTGGAGAACAACCCTAAAACCATCTCTCACAATGGTCCCAATATGGGTACACTCTGCCGAACATACCCAACCCGTCCCATACCATATCCGCAATCTACCCGTGGCTCCATGCGAACATGCTGATCTGGTGGAGGACAAAAAACAACTTCAGTTTTAGTACCCATATGGGATAAAGTGGTGGTGACCTGAGCCTTGGACAGGGTTACAGTCATCATGGCAACAGCTGTTGGTACCTGGGCAGCGCAACACCATAAGAGCATTTGACAGGAACAGAACAGGATCTGAAAAAAGACAAAAATAGGCAATGGAATCTTCACAGCGAGGCTCAGCCAAGAAGGTACCCAATAGAACAGTGTGTCCATCACAAATCATTGGTGATCCCAGCCTCAGTCTCCATGATCACTTTGAGTTTATGTAAGGCTGCAATAGTTTGTGTGAGAGTACCATTCTCTATATCAATGAAAGGCACAAATGTGCAGCAGTTGCTCCCAATTTTCTAGCACAATCTGCCCTCCATTGTTGTCAGGAGGTTGAGTATGTACCAGTTCTGCAAAGTCATGGCCCGGAGGTCCTGCAATTCTTCCCTAATGGCACTAAATGCTGACTCAGAGGTGTTCATGAAAAGAAAAAGTTCATATCTGATCACCTGGAGCCATATTGCATTGGCCGCTGCTTTGGCGCCAGGTGGCAGAGGGTAGGCGAAGAATGTCTGTTTCTAAAAATCTGCTATCGATTAGGATTGTCAGCTAAAACCTTTGATGATGCTGCTGAAAGGTAGTTGGATATCCTCCTTTACTGCAATTGTTCCTGATTTTCGGTGTCAAACGTAGTCTTTGGTTTATCCATATAAGGTGATGAAAGGGATACAAGGGGCACAGGGGATAAAAGGGGCACAGATGTAACTTTGGCTATAGACAGGCCAAAACTAGGTGTTCGTCTGGGATTACGAGAATGAGCACATGGAGGGTAGTGAAACTGCACACACCTCGCCAGGATGGAGACAACTCTGTATGCATTCTGTCCACAGAAGCAGAAGAGCAGCCATACCTCCAGCCAGATCGGCGATCCGAAGTGTGTGGCTGCAGTTTCGATATGTGCCAATGGGCACTGTGCCATTGCCATTAAAACACAGCAAAAAATATATGTGTCTGTATCTTAACAGGTTTTCGGGCTCCTTGAGCCACGTCAGATGTTGCAAGTGATTGCTCCATACTGTTCCACACTCTTGATTTATTTGTGCCACCCCTTCTTATGGGAATCCCCTTATTCCTCCAGCTCTGCAACTCTTCACCCCTTGCTCCCACTGATTCTTAGTCCAAAGTCAATTGGGCTCTTTGGACACACCTTATGTTTTTCTGCTCTCTGCGCTTGGCAACTGAACAATTTTCCTCAATTGGCAGGATTGATGCTGTAGTTAACTGCCCCTTAAACTGCCCTCGAACTCTGCACAGTGCAAGGTGCACCAGACATGGCCCATCTGCTACCTCTACCTCACCCTGGATAAATATCCTAGGAAGACCAGAAGCATGGGGAATGAGAGAGTTGATGTAGCAATATCCTATGGATCTCTTTTCCCCACCTTCCTCATATGGTTATACCAAACACTATCCACTGTGAAACCATGTGCATACATTGTAGGATCTAGTTCATCATCCCCATTATCAAATAGATCATTATCAACATTTATTTTTTCTTTCGGTTTTATCTCCTCGATTTCCACAAAATTGGGCACATTTAAATTTTCTGTATGTACAATGGTTGTCATCCTCAGACATGACACAAAAACCATAAAAACCATACAGACATCCATTTATCTTTTACACCATCTATAAGTTTAGACATTTCTGTTCCTAAATAAAATGATTTAAATTCCAGATATTCATTCGCACTCCTCTTTGCACTGAAATGAAGAGTGAATCCTTAGAGTATACTTTTATGCCTGCTCCTCTGCCAGTGGAGGACTGCCGGTATCTCTTTGGGTATCACTAAGGTGTATTCAATTTGTGTTACACTCCACCTTCACAGTAGTCACAGTTGAGTAGATAACCTAGTGAGGCCCATGGGAACATTGTAGATGTGATCCCCAGGAGCAGCTGCATCTTGTGTTGATCATCAGTAGTTCTGCCGTTTTACCTGTTGCCTGTTGGTAAGAAGACACAACCTGTGAAGATATGATCTTAACACTTTTTGTTAAAGACGTAAGGTACTCCTTTAACTCCTCTCCTTGGACTGCTGTGGTCTTGTGTGCATCGGATGTTGTGCATGTTAGGTGACTGAGATGCGTTTAGCCTGTGCCCAGCCACGATTTCATGAGGGCTCAAGTGGTGGTCCTTACCTGACTGGTTTCTCAGGTAAAATACCGCCAGTGGCAGGCAATAGTGCAAGGGTTTCTTTAATCCCTTGCAAAGTTTAGCTAAACCAGCCTTAAGAACCCCATCAAACTTCTCAATTATCCTGTTGGCCTATGGGTGGTAAACCAAGCACAACCTGTGCTTGATTCCCAAAGAGGGAGTGATTTCTGTGAACAAGGCATTACATAAGTGGGTTCCACCTCACAAATTCCCCACCTTGGAAATATTTCTTACCAGAAATCATGCTGATGATTTAGCATCTGAATGTAAGCAGGGACCAACCTCAAGCCATAGGGAGAATGGATAAGCTACCACAATTAAATATCTGAAATTGCTGCACCTCATAATCATGTCTACAAAATAGATGTGGAGCTCCTTGACTGTACCAGAGGATCTAGGCAAGACACCCCTCACCAACCTCATGGTATTTCTTGTATTTAACTCCTTGCACAATACACAATGAATTTACTTACCTGTTCTTGTAAATTAAAGATAAACCAATCCTCCTTGAGCACAGCTGCAATTTGCTGCTGAGAAGTATGCAATGGGTAATAAAGTTGCTCTTGAGCCAAAAGAAGGGGCTGTACAGGCATTACTACCATCCCCACCTCCTCCTGTCTCCAGGGCAGATCTGGGGGTGAAAGAACACATCTTCTTTTTCCGGAGCTCCTGTTCTCTAGGGGATTTCTCCTGTATTTCTATAAACTGAAGTGCCAGGACTGCGGTGTATGGGGCTGGTAACTGTACATGTTGGGACACAGTTACATTTTCTGGGAATCTGTAAAAAGTAAATATGCCTCTTCCTTTGCTGCCTTGTTTGCAGCTATTGAATTAGTGCAGTTAATGTGGGCCATACATTTAACTAAACCCATCTCTGCTGACAAGGTTAACGCTTCAATTCATTGGGATAGCAGTGCAGCATGCTGGACATGAGACCCGTCAGACCTCCTAAACCCTCTTCTCGGCCATCTTGATAACCCAGAATATGCCATGGAGGTGACATACGCAGAGTCTGAATAAACAGTACCTGCCTTCCCCCTTATTTATGTCTAACACCTCTGAGTACCACTAGTTCTGCCACTTGGCAGAGGAATGCGAAGGCGAACCACCTCTTCAGTCTGACCCGGTACTCCCCATTCACAAGACCCATGACAGGTAGACCTGTATGCCTCTCACCCATCCCCTGGTTGATGGTTGAAGACCCATCAAAAAGAATCACCTCGCTCCTCTTCAGGGCATTCTCTTTCATTCGTCCTCTTGTCCCTCAATGTCCTCAGGCTGCACTGGCTCGGCTACAAATGTCACAGGATTAACTAGGTGACATTGTACAGGATGAATCGATGCATTTGACAAAATTACCTCATACCCTGAAACTCTGAGTCACTAACGTGGACTTCGATTTCTCTAAAATTGCAAAAACTGCATGCACCACATACAATGTCACTGGCCAACCCATAGTAAAGCTGCTACCGCTAGAGCTTGCTCACAAGGGAACTGTCCCTGCACCACTGGGTCTAGGAGTCCTCTATAGTACGCCAAGGGTTTGTGGCCTAGCGATGTTTGCTGAGTCACGACCGCTGTCATCACCTGCCTATTCGAATGGGAAAACAGATCAAATGGCTGCTTGTAATTAATTCGGGGTCGCTAAGACTGTAGCATTGCTGATCACAGCCTTGAGTACCATTTGTTCAGACCATTGTATTGGACCTTTCACCTTCTCCGTTTCCTTGAGTCCCTGCAGTAAGAACCTTGCACAACTAGAGTAATCAAAGATCCATGATCTACAGTAATTACAGAGCCCCAAAAACCGCTGCATCTGTTTCACCATGGCTGACTATGGGGTATTCTGAACTGTAGTGGTTCTCTCCAGCATTATGTTTCTTCCTGCATACAATATTATTTGGCCCAGATATGCTACCTCTGTCTGGCAGCACTGCAATTTTTCTTTGTCTACTTTGTAACCCTTCTCCGCGAGCAGACTGGGGAGCATTATTGAGTCTCGTTGACACTACTCTGAGGTTCTACGGACTAATAGATCGTCCACGTACTTAATTACGGTACTGGGCACATGTAGGTTCCCGGAATCCATCTGGACCACCGTATGAAAGACACTCAAAATGCGCAGTACCCTTGGGGCAACCTTGTGTGCTCGAATCTCTGACCACAATACGTAAACGCCATAAGGTATTGCAAATCGGGTTGTAAGGGAACAGAGAAAAAGGCATTTTTCAAATCAATCACTGTGAAGTGGGTTGTCCCAGTAGGGATGTTATAGAGCAGGGTAGCAGGATTCAGTTCCGCCGGAAATTCCCCCTCAACAATATTATTAAGGGGTGCAAATCATGGACCATCCTCCAACTGGACCCCTTCGCTTTCTTCAGTTTAGATAGCCTTATTGCATTGGGATACAGAAGGTTGTGTTATGCCTTACTTCAACAGCGCACAAATGGTCACGTAAATCCCCTCGCCCGCCTCCTTAGACATGGGGTACTGCTTAACCAGGTTTCAATTTTATCCTCCTTACTCTTACACTCTTTAGCAGCCCAACATCATAAGAATTGCTGGTCCATAAATGATCCAGTACCTTTCCCAAATCCTCCTTCCAATATGGCAAAGTACTTTTAATGATGAGCATGGTCTGTGGTACTTCCCTTTGCTCTATCGCTATCTGGCAAGGCACCCCAATGTCAAAACCATCTCTCCTGCGTCTTCAGTGCCATCCGAACAATTGGTCTTCGGACATGTTCCTTAACAATAAGGTTGGATCGATTAACAGAACTGTGCGCCACTCTCCACCTTCCTCATATGTGCCTGAGAGAACCACCCTGCTGTTCTTGATTACTATAACCTCTCAGAGAGTCGAAAAACAATGATACCTGGTGTTACAGCATATCAGGCTGAAATAAATACTCAATCGGTACCCGCCAAGTCTGATTTTTGATCCCCGGGACACAACTTACCAAAACAATCACAACATAAAGAAACAATGCTGAATGCACAGGAACCCCTCTGATCGTGCTTTTGCTACAATAAGCCTGAAAACGCAATGCTTTCCTCTCCACATACAACTCTGGGTTGAGCATACTATACCCTCCTCTGTGAAATCAATCGACATGTGTAGCTTACTCAGGATGTACCTTCTCAAAAGATTTGCTGGTCTGTACCTACAATACAAGAAAGGGGCAGATACATTTTGGGTACTGTGAGAAACCTGACGGTATTCTCCCACCTACTTCCCGAGGATCTTCCATTCAGGAGGCCAGAGAAGGGCTATTGCTTTTGGGTCCCAACCCTGTGAGTGGATAAGGGAGGGAGGATAATCGGAGTGGAGGGTCACAGGGATTGGAAGAACACCCAAGGGCGAGACATGGTATTCCCCCGTTCCAATTATACACCAACCTACTCTCCCTCAGCCTTAATGGGGTATTTCCAATCACACCCAATCTCCCCCTCCCAATTTCCAAGTATACTGGCACGAAGAAGAGTCGATTGGGGGCAATAAAGATTACCCATAGAAACAACATAGGGGTACAAAGTGAGGCCTACCATCTAACACCTTTGAATTGTTCCACTAATAGTCAGGCAAGGTCAGGCACTTTACTCCAAGTCTGCACACCTGAATACAATTGACTCCCATCTGCATTATAAAAAGTGTGGTTCTGCCAGAATCATAGAGCGAGTTGGGGATGCTGACTGAACCAGCGGAGCCAAGAAGCAGTAAGCTGCATGAAGAGGGATGCAAAGGACAACGGCATGCCGAGACGCTAGCCCGGGGGTTCATGAGTGTCTGCAGCGTGGCTAGGGAGCAGTGTCCCCAGGGAGCCGGATCAAGGCAGCCTGTATCCTGCCAGCAGTGTTCAAGGAAATGCTCATTCTTTTGGGTCATGAGCCGGTTCCAAGAATGTCTGAGGGGCAGGTGGTGAGACCCTGACCTCGATCCAAATCCATTTGACCTGCTCGCCGGCACCATGCTACTGTTGGTGAGTTTCATAAGACTGAGAGAAATTCAGTAGTGTGCAGGCGGCTGGAACAGGAGCCTTGTTTAAAGAAGAGTGCAGTGAACGAAAGCGGCATGATAGCAAGCGAAAGCTTGAAAGCAGTGAAAGCAAAGTGAAGCAAGAGAAAGGTAAAAGCAAAGCGAAGCAAGCAAACACTGGAAAGCAGTGAAAGAAAGTAAAGTGGAATGACAGAAAAGGTGCACTAGAGGCACAGAATTAATGAAAGACAGCAAGGTGCACTGGTGCTGCCTAAACGGCCAAGAGTGGGTGCGAGAGGGCCCAGAAAGTGAGAAAGAGGGTGCAAGTGACCGGAAAGAAAAACAGAGAGTGCAAGAGGCATGTTAAAGGGCAAATGAAGGTGCAGGAGAGCACAGTGAATAACTGAAGTTGAAAGAGCGCACAGTGAAAAGTAAGGAGAAGTGTGCAAGAGGCACAGAAAGGTGGAACGAGGGTGCAAGTGTGCACATCTGGAAAAGGTGTGCAGGAAGCACAATAAAGTGGAAAAGGACAGAGTGAAAGAGGCACAGAAGAGGAAAAGGTAACAGAGAATAAGGAGAGGGGTTAGAGGTCAGAGTGATCGCACCAGGAAAGAGCAAAGAACACAACTTTCTCAAAAGTCTCTGATACTGCCTGCATGAAAGACCTATGCAGTGAAAAGGTACATCCTGACAAGGAGAACTTTGTTTGAAGACAAAATGGCTAAACTAAAGGGTGTCAGGACAAACCTCACACTAGGCGTGCGGGGTAGGATACAGCTCACTCCTCTAAAATAACAAACTAGGTAAAAATATGTACAAGGGACTTTCAAAACACACCTTTTCATTAATTCCATCAAAGACATCCACTTTTCCAATCCCTGCAAGCTAAACTAATTTCACACCCACACTCCAAGTCTAACCACAACAAACTCCTTAAATCAAAGAAACTACCCTTTTTTTAACCCTATTTCCCATCTTGATTTATACCACAAATGTGCACTCATGTGACCCTGAGGTGCTCTGATGTGGTGCTCTGTCAATTCCTGCACAGCTGGGCCACAGCACCATGTCCCTGGGGAGCTGGCAGACCTTTAACCAACATGGCATTCACAGACCTATTTTTCACTGTGCATGGTAGATTGGTCACCAAAGTGAGGTGCTGCAGCTGAGTGGTGCAGACAGAAGACCCCCAATGTCTCAGAAAGCCTGGGCTCCTACATGGCTTGCCAAATATGTTGGGGTGGGCCCCTTGATCACCTCAACCCAAGCGGACCCTGTCCTTGAACAAATGCATGTTTTGTACATTAAACATTAAACAATCATCTGGGAGCATTTAGATGGTGTTGCAGGACCAAACTAGTCTCAACAAACCTCATCCGTTGACATCTTTTATATATTTTTGCAACAGTTAAAACACTCCCAGATACTTTATTACACTCCACCCCTATATGTAATTGGATAAGAACTTCTTAGGATGTCTCCATTTCCCACATTTTCATTGGTAGCCCTTATCTTAACTACCATCTTCAACTCCAGTGG
Organism: Ambystoma mexicanum; assembly: GCF_040938575.1. Lineage (NCBI taxonomy): Eukaryota > Metazoa > Chordata > Amphibia > Caudata > Ambystomatidae > Ambystoma > Ambystoma mexicanum. The sequence goes on from NC_090922.1 coordinate 1,306,555,776, forward strand.
AGAACACACCTCTTCTTACGATTTATCTGCAGTGGGTGACCATTCAGTCAATCATTGTATGCAAACATAATTTATTAATAGAAATAACGGGCCCTTGCTATTTTAACCTTAATGTTTAACTGCATATAGTTTGCGTATATATTTCAAGTGATATGAGGAAGGCTGGGTAAATAATTTCTCTTTGAGTTAGTGATGCTATCTCATTTCCTAGGTCACTGGTTTCATTGGAAAATTCTAATTTAAATAACCACTGCTTAATCGCACACCTAAAAATACAATTGAAACTCCTGGTTTCGAGGGGATTGGGTCCTCTGACGTATTCCATATCTATGACAGTAATCACCACAGCTGTGCTGCTTCGGAAAATCTTTCGGTGTCCTGCGTCGATGACGTTGATACGCCGTCCTTGAGGAGCTCCTCCGACGGCCGATGTCAGCAGATGTTACAAGTAGGACGCGCGACGCCCGTAGCCTCAGTTCCGTTATTTCCGTGATCGTGTTCGCTTCGGAGATCTCGGCGCGCCTCGACTCTTGGGAGTTTCTGTTCTTTCGGTTCTTCGAACCTGTTCGTTTTGTGAAGGTATTATCGGGATGTCTTCCTCTTCTTCCACCCTGCGTCCGGGCTTCAAGAAGTGTGGGGACTGCAGGTCCAAGATGTCAGTGACGGACTCGCATAACGCCTGCCTCTGGTGCCTCGGGGAGGCCCATGACATGGATGATTGTGTCGACTATCAGTCGCTTACGTCCAAGGCCTTGCGGGAACATAAGAAGAAGCTGTCGGTCGGTAAGGTGTCTAAGCCCCGGAAGGCGAGGTCCACTGGGCTTTCGACGGACGATTCGAGGGGCGACTCTCCGCATCATAGTTGTAAGTCTAGGGGGTCTCGGTCCCGGAGTGGGTCCCGCCACTCCTCTGCCTCTTTGAGGCACTCCCCGAAGCGCTGTCATCGGTCGCCTTCCCCGTCCTCATCCGAGGACTCCGCCGTCGGCGGGTTTCTTATCCCACCAAGCGTTCCTCTCCGGAGGAATGGGCTTCCTTCGGGAAGAAAATGTTGGCGATTCTTGAATCTCAGGGCACCGGTCCGTCCGCGCCTCCGAGTGGGGTCGGCCGTGACCGTACTAGAGACACTGCTTGTACGCCTTCGGGCTCGGGTGGTCGGCACGATTCGCGGGAGAGTTCCCACTCGGGCAGCATGACGCAAGTGGTCTGGACACCTCTCTGGAGGTGGAGTTCTGTAGATCTGAGCCTGGCACCCATGCCGAGTCATCGTACCAGCGCCTTATGTCGAGGGTCACAGACTACTTGGGGTGGTCGGCGGCCCCAGTTGATTTTGTGCATGATGACCTTACGGATATCCTCGATCAAGGTCCACCCACTGACCCGGTACTGCCATTCCATATGGCATCTGCAGTGGCAGCGGCTTGGACTGCTCCGGAGAGTCTCCCGTCAGTGGGCAAGTCTTTGCCGTGAAAATACCGCCCAGCCAGTAGTGACCCCTGCTACTTGACCATGCACCCCACTCCGGAGAGTTTGGTGGTGCAGGCGGCTACGGCCCCAGCTAAGCAGGCGTCATATCCTACCATCCCTCCTGATAGGGACGACAAGCGTTTTGATGGCTGGGCGAAGAAAGTGTTTTCTTCAGGGGGTATGGTGCTTCAGGCAGCCAACTCTGTATGTGCCTTGTCTCATTTCACGCACACTCTGTGGAACTGTATTGCCGTAGCGGCTGAACATATTCCCGAAGGGGACGAACGGGATGGTTTTCTTGCTATTATTCAGGATGGCAAGGATGTCATGTGTGAGTCCGTTCAGTCGGGTTTGGACATAGCAGACTGTGTCAGCCCGTCCATGGCGGCGAGCACCATAATACGCAGGTTTGCGTGGTTGAGGAAGTCAGGGTTTGCTCCTAATGTGCAAGCCATGCTCTTCAACATGCCCTTTGATGGTGAACATCTTTTTGGCAGCAAGGCTGACGAGAGCCTAGAGAGGTTGCAGACCTCCAAAGCTGCAACAAAGTCGTTGGGCGCTGCAGTCCGTCAACCTCTGCCTTTTTGTCCTAGGGGACAGCATTGGAGGGGAGGTTCCTTTCATTATTACTGCTCCTTTAGTAAAGCGAGAGGAGCTGCGAGTCAAAGGGGCAACCGTAGGAGTGCCCGAGGTGGTAAACAAGGTACTTGAGGTGCCAAGGCTGCACGAGCAGTTGCCTCTTTGCCCTTAGGCAACGCTGCAGCCGCTTCTGCTCAGTCATGAGGCCCATGCTTCGCCGGTTGGGGGAAGGCTGGCGCAGCATCTTGTAGAGTGGCGTGCCATTACTTCAGATGTGTGGGTTCTGGAGATAATAGCCCACGGCTACTGTCTTCCTTTCCGGCAGTGGCCTCACGACAATCCACCAGGGAATCTCTCTTTGAAGAGTCCGGATCCGCTCCTTGCGCAGGAAATTCAATCCCTGCTGGAGAAAGGTGCCATAGAACTTGTGCCTGTAGCGAAGAGAAACAAGGGATGGTATTCCCCTTATTTTTTGATTTCCAAGAAAGACGGGGGATTGAGACCCATCATGGACTTGCGCGGTTTGAACAAACTCCTCAGAAAGGACAAGTTCAAGATGGTTACTCTTTCTCAAGTCCTCCAGGTCCTTCAACATCAGGACTGGTATGTGTCTCTCGACCTCAAGGATGCTTATTTTCATGTGCCGATCCATCCAAAGCACAAGAAGTGCCTGAAGTTTGCGGTTGGTGACTCGCACTTTCAGTTTCGGGTCCTGCCGTTCGGATTGACCTCTGCCCCGAGGGTTTTCACCAAGCTCATGGTGGTGGTGGCAGCGAATCTCAGGAAAGGTGGGATTCACGTCTACCCCTACCTTGACGATTGGTTGATCAGGGCGCGCTCTCCCGAGCAAGTCCTGGATCATCTGTCTGTCACCTGCCACTCCCTCCACAAGCTGGGCTTCTCCCTCAACTTAAAGAAGTCCCACTTGACGCCAACTCAGAGGCTCCAGTACATCGGAGCAGTGCTAGATACGTCCCTGGGGCAGTGTTTTCCTCCCCAGATGAGGGTTCCTCACATTCAGCAGATGGTGCACAGGTTTCAGCATGCCCAGAGTCTGCCAGCATTCGAGTTCTTGAGATTGCTGGCCTCATGGCATCCTGCATTCTTCTGGTGCCAGAGGCCAGGTTGTGGATGAGATCTTTGTAATGGGCACTCAAGCTCCAGTGGTCTCAGTCGTCTGGCAGGATGTCGGACCCTGTTCAGGTGCCGTCCTCGGTCGCCCAGGACCTGCTGTGGTGGGCAGTCAAAGGCAATCTGATGAAGGGGGCTCCATTTTGGCTACCCTGGCCGGAGGTGACAATCGTGACGGACGCATCCCTCACGGGATGGGGAGCTCATACCAATGAGTTGACAGTCAGTGGTCATTGGTCTCCATCGGAGTCCAGACTCCATATCAATCTGTTGGAGCCGAGGGCCGTCAGGCTTGCCCTGAAGGCTTTTCTGCAGAGTGTGCGAGGAAAGAATGTCCTGATTCTGATGGACAACACAGTGGCCATGCACTACCTCAACAAAAAGGGGGGGCAGGGTCACTTCCTCTGTGCAGGGAGGTGATGCAGCTCTGGTTCTGGGCAACCCAGCAGGAAGTTTCGATCTCGGCAGTTCATCTGGCCAGAGACGAAAACGAGACGGCGGATGCTCTGAGCAGGCAGAGAATGATCTCTCACGAGTGGGAGCTGGCTCAGGAAATTCTCCTGGAGATCTTCGCCCTTTGGGGGACCCCTCAGGTGGATCTCTTCGCCTCCAGTGTCAACCGGAAGTGTGAAAGGTTCTGCTCACGGGAATTTCCTCCAAGAGGAGCCTTAGGAGACGCTTTCGTGGTGGAGTGGTCCTTCCCACTGCTGTATGCGTTTCCTCCAGTCCCCGTCATCCTGCAAGTGCTCCGAAGGTTACGGAGGTTACGGAGGTTTGGTTCCCAGATGATCCTCATTGCTCCGGCATGGGCCAGGAGGACGTGGTACCCGGACCTTCTCGACTTGTCCATCTGCCCTCCATGTCGTCTTCCCTGCCGAGATGATCTGCTCTCATGGGAGGGTGGGTCAGGTTCTCCATCCAGAGGTCAGATCCCTCAACCTTCACGCTTGGATTCTGAAAGGTTGAGGTATAAGGATTGGGACCTCCCTGAAGACGTGATGAAGGTGTTGCTTTCGGCCAGAAGGCCTGCAACAAAGTCCCTCTACTGTTGCCGTTGGAGAAAGTTCATGCCACTGGTGCATGGTTAAGAATTTGGATCCTTTTTCATGTGACATTCCTATGGTTCTGTCTTTTTTGCTTTCTTTGGTCCACAGGGGCCTGCAAGTGGGTACCATCGAAGGTTACCTGCCGCCGCTGTCCATATTTAAGCGCTCGTCTGAGGAGTGTTCTTATTTTAAAATCCCTTTAATTTCTCAGTTTTTGAAAGGGCTCACTAATGTGTTCCCTCCGTCACCTTTCCAGGTGCCCGGTTGGGATCTGAACCTTGTTCTCAAGTTTCTAATGGGTGCTCCATTTGAGCCTTTGCATTCTTGTCCTTTGAGACTGTTAACCCTTAAAACTGTATTTTTAGTTGCGGTCACTTCCGCTCGCAGAGTGAGTGAGTTACAGGCACTTTCAGTTAAGCCACCCTTCACGGTGTTTCATAAGGACACGGTTGTCCTTAGAGTTCGTCCTTCCTTTCTTCCGAAGGTGGTGTTGGAATTTCATTTAGGCCAGAAGGTTATTTTTCTGGCATTTTATCCTCCTCCGCATCCTGGCAAGGAAGAGGAGAGGCTCCATTGGCTCGATCCTAGGAGAGCTTTAAGCTTTTATATTTCACGCATGTCCCGGGTCAGAGTGGACGATCAACTCTTCATTGGTTACGCTGGAAAGCATTTGGGACAAGCTGTGACTAAGCGGACTTTGTCTCGCTGGATTATTCTGGCAATTTCTGAATGTTACCGCTTGGCGGGTAAGGACCCACCGGTCGGCTTGCGGGCCCATTCTACCAGGGGTATGGCTGCCTCTACTGCCCTACAGACGGAAGTTCCTATTCGTAACATCTGTGATGCAGCCACCTGGGCTTCGGTCCATACTTTTGTACGTCACTACTCCATGGGCAGGATATGGCATTTGGCAAGGTTGTCCTTTACTCTGCAATTTGATTGGGCATTCTAAATTTGTATATTCTAAATTCTTTTCCCACCTCCTTACATTGGTACTGCTTTGGGAGTCTGTCATAGATATGGAATACGTCGGAGGACCCAATTCCCTCGAAGAAAAAGTTACTCTCTTACCTGGTAACGTTCTTTCGATGGGATGGTCTGACGACGTATTCCATATCGCTCCCTCCCTGCCTTCCCCGCTACAGAATTTCTTATGCGATTGCAGCTTACGTTTCCACAAGGCTTTCTGTGGTCATACTGGCAGACGATTGGTGCCACACGTTCTGGGAAAAAACTACAACTGAGGCTACGGGCGTCGTGCGTCCTACTTGTAACATCTGGTGACGTTGGCCGTCAGAGGAGGTCCTCGAGGACGGCGTATCGAAGTCATCGACGCAGACGCCGAAAGATTTTCCGAAGCAGCACAGCTGTGGTGATAACTGTCATAGATATGGAATATGTCGTCGGACTATCCCATCGAAAGAACGTTACCAGGTAAGAGAGTAACTTGTTCTTCTCATTCGTTATCCTTGGGCTTTGACTCACCCCATGTTATACTGCTAGACAAAACAAATAGTGAAACCCCTTCTGTCACGCTCCCATACATCAGGAGATTACCTCTGTTGTCTGTGATATTTATCAAACCGTAAAACTCATGGCCAGTTTCTGCAGCTGAGCTGACGAGAGAGGTTGTGAAGTTACTTATTCACCCATCCCCTGGCCTCTAAAACCTCACAGAATCAGTGTCTCAACAGTCAAGGTTCAGCTTGCAAACAACCCCGACTACTGTGTTTGATTCATTTGTAAAAAGCCCACTATATTGAGATTCATGAATTCTCTGTGTGTGAATTGTGTTTGTTACACTTGCTGGTTTTAACGTTTTATCTTTATGCATGTGTGTAAGCTAATAGGTATCAATTCTAGACAAACAGTATCTCTAAAAGTAGCATATCCCATCCATAATCTTCTACACTTCATATATATAAAATTGCAGCATTGTGCTCAGTTCGCAGCCACCCCCAGTCATCAATACAGTGTATGCAACATAAACCCCTCATAATCATGGGGACCCGTCCTGACCACCCCAACAGATGTGTGAAATGAGTAAAGGTTAGGTACGTGAAAGGGGTGGTGTTCAGGTTTAAATGTGTGAAAGAGGGTTTTAGGCACATGTTTGGGTGTATTGGCTAAAGTCATGGTCTGAGGGGGTGTAGTGGGCAACGTTAAGCTTCAGATGTGTGAAAGGGATAATGTTTAGGTATGTGAAAAAGGGGTAAACTAATGGTTTTGATGTGTGACAAAGGGGCAGTGCAAAGGGTTTAGTGCATTGCCTAAATTTGGGGGTTGGAGTGGGTAAAGGTCAGGTTTAGATTTGTGAATGGGGTAGAGATCAGGTGTGAGAGAGTAAAGTTTGGATTGAAATGTGCGCAATAGGAGGAAAGTGTTTTGTTATATGAAAGAAGGGGTAAATGCAGCTTAGTACATTGGCTAAAGTAAACGTCTGAACGGGTGGAGTGGGTAAATCTAAAATTTAGATGTGTGAAAAGAGTCAAGTTTAGTTATGTGAAAGAGGGGGTGGTGTTCAGGTTTAAATGTGTAAAGGGGGGGTTTAAGTACATGTTTGAGTATAATGGCGTATGTCAAGGTCTGAGGGGGTGTAGTTGTTAGAGTTCAGATTCCGATATGTGAAACGGGGTGACATTCAGGTTTCTGTTTGTGAAAGAGGTGTTAAAGTACAGGTTTAAGCGTGCTGGATAAAAACAAGCTCTAAAGGAGAGTGTAAAGTTCAGATTAAGAGGCGTGAAAAGTCTAATGTTCAGGTTTAGGAATATAAAAAGGGGTATAGTATGGGCTTAGATGTGTGAACGAGGTAGTGCACAGGTTTAAGGGTATTGCTGAAAGTCAGGGGTAAGGTTTAGGTTTGTGACGGGGTAGAGTTCAGGTGTGTGAAGGAGGTATAAAGTTCAGGTTTAGATGTGTGAAAGAGGGTGTGGAGTACAGGTTTAAGGTGGTGAGGTTGTGTAAAGATTAGACTTCAATATGTGGGTGCGTTTCAGGTTTGAAGAGGTAAGAGGCAACTACAGGGTGCATTTGAGCAAGTAAAATAACGAAGGGGTTGGGCAAAATTCAGTGGAATAGTTTGTCTGGCATTTTATAGAAAAATACGAAGCCTAAAACAAATGAATAAAATGAAAAAGGCCTCCATGGCAACAGCAAGTGAAGTAAGATGTTCTGACTTGGGTGTATTTTACAATGTTTTGCTTCTTGCTTGATGTCGCATGCAACAGTGACAACTGTTTAAATGCAGTGCCTGGCCAAATGTTGGAAAAGACTGTTGAACTAATTTATTTTCAAAGCCAGACTTCTTAATAGCAATGTACAGTAACATATTTTCGTTCTGCCATTGTGCAACCCACAGAAAGTGTATCAGGAATGTATTTCCATCAATGCCCGTCTTGAATATGTGTTGTGGAGTATGCAAGCTTTCTTGGCAAAGCATATCCCTGTCTTGTGTGAAATCCTGATCCCGAAAAGTCTCAATCATGGGTTGTGTGCATTTGGGATAAAGCTTCAAGCATAGAGAACTGTACTGTTGCACTGAACTGCCTTTTTCCCCCCACGAATGTACCATGCTACATGGGAAAAGCAGGCCAAGCAGGCCAAGAATTAAAGTAGTTATTTTGCTGGCAATACCACAAGCCTTTCAATTAAAAGCTCATAACTGGATTTCTTCATGCATCCTTACAATGTGAATATAATATATGCAAAGATGAGGTATGTGGGATGTTTTTACCCATGCATCCAAGCCCTACCATAAAACTGTGCAGTACTGGCATGGAAAACATCATGATGGCCAGAACTCCCCAGAGAGTGCACAGGTAAAACATGAAGAATAGGCTGCCACCCATTTTTGCCTATGTTGTGCGCACAGGAGGGCACTGCCTAAAACCACCATTGGGCTACACACACAGTAGCCTGAAACCATTGGGAATGGCAATGCTGATTGCCAAAAAGCAACTCGGAACTGTGGGGAATTCATTTTCTTAATCCCAAAAATGGTTGCAATACCGGTACTCACCACTATCAGAAAGCCGGCGTTTTAAAACAACCAGACTTTTGTGTAAAACTGAACAGAGGAACCCAAACCAGACTAAGGAAAGACTTGCTAAGAGGTGGATACAATGTAAAACTATATTCTGAAATGACTTGAAGGAAGTAATTATTTAATGTATAGGTAAAAATTGTAAGTTTGATTTAAACTGGGAACTAACGTGACATTTAGCTGAATTCTGCCTGACAACTACCCCCGACATGAGAAACCTGCTCAGCCACTCTTCCCAGGCCTAGCTGCATCCTGCTTCCCCACCGAAAGGAGTTGACACCTCTCTGATTAGATTAGGGGAGGGACACCGCAGGAGGTTGAACAAAGCCTTGTCCTGGACTCAGGCAAATGTTATATTGGGGGGGCCGTAAAGTGGCTTCCTCTTGGGAGAAGTGGGAGGAGAAGTGCCTCTGGGAGCCACCCGAGCTGGAGGCGGGGGCAGACAGAAGCTTCCCCCATGTGCTTTGGAACCTAAACCACACCCATCTGGACCATAGCATAATTTAAAAAAAAGATGAATAATTCATAGTACGGACTTGTCAGAATTATATAAGTAATATCATAATTCTTGTGATTTTTCTGTGCACGTTTTAAAAGGTGTTAGGACCCTGTGGTGTATGCTGGGGGGTTGCTAGCGGAAAATAGGGTCTTACTCCAAATGTCTGCATGTTAAAAATCTGACACTTCATCAATTAATGTCCATACTCCTTGCGCGCATGTGTGTAATTTTTGGTAAATGTCCGATATTGGTAAACCAGTCAAAAAGCGCAAAATGTTGTCATTTTTGAATGCAAGCCCCCAGGAAGATCAGAGGCGGACACTACTCCTAAGTAATCAAGTGTACCACTGTAACATTACCCATTGAGGGTCCACATCATATGTCTAAGTGTACTATCAGATATTCATTTGTTATAAAAGTGTGACACATATATATTTTTTAATATTTCAAATAAACCTTTTAATTTGCAAAACAAACCTACTTCTTGGCTCAGTGGGGTCAGGGGGATTCTAAGAGGGGGGTGTTATACAAGGGTTGTCATCCAGAGTACTGAACTGGACATAAAAATACATCAATAAGGGTTTTCCTCAGCATCCCAGACTAGGCATTGACTTAGCTGTAGTGTTGATTGAATATCGCTTACAGGTAATTACAGCAAAATGTGTATTCTGCTTATTGTGAGAATTTATATATAATCTGTCCCTTTATTCCGTCATGTTAGTAATTAATTAGTAATTAATTACAAACTGTTTGAAACACAAGAATAGGAATGGAAATGCTATTTATTTTTAGTTTTCCTGTGTGATTTACATTGAAAAGACAGGACTATATTGATAATTGAAAAAATGAAACCCAAGGGAGATTGCATGAAAGAAAAGAATCAAAATGCATTTTCAGTTCTCTTCCCACTTTTAGGCCTACTGACGAGAACAAATGTGTCCAGTCTAGTGGGAACTGTATAGAAAATAATTACAGGTTATGGTCAGTTAACATACACACAAGGAAAAACCGGTTACCCCTCTCTATGTCCATGCAATGTTAACTGGTTAGCCACACATAATGGGTCTACCTTTTTCCGCCATGAAGTATAAGTAAAGACGCTATGTAATATTTCAAAAACATCTGTAGTTTATTTTAGCATATACAAGACAATTTTGTTCAATTTAATAATAATTTTGCATAACAGATTTAAAACATCTACAAATCTCACAAATCAAATAAAGAAAAATAATTTTAATAATACATAAGAATATAAGTAAAAGACCATTTAGTGGGGTGAACTGAAACATTGCACACGTCCTTGGTAGGGAAAAAGGAACAGGGCAAAAATCCATACTCTCTGTACACTCACTTTTCAAAGTGAGAAGTAGCAACTACTCATAGATTGTGAGCAGTTGATCAGAGAGCTACAGTTGGAGAATAGAATAGAGAATAGGGACTACTCTTGCAGATATGACACATTGACGCCAGGCCATGGAGATACTTAAAGACAGAACAATGGATCTTAAAAAGGATCCTTTGTTGTACGAGTAACCAATGGAGGTTTTTTGTGAAAGGGGGACACCGAGGCAGTTTTTAGACAGATTGAAAAGAAGCCTAAAAGCTGCATTTTGAGCAAACTGTAGGCAGTGTATCTGACTTGCAGGGATCCCTGCAAGAATAGCATTGCAATAATCTGGTTTGGAATTGATCAGTGCTCCATCAACCACTAATAGGTCCCTTTCAGCAATGAGAGGGAAGATAGGTCACAGGAGTCTGAGTTGGAAATGCATCTCTCGCTAACCTGCAGGTTGCAGTTCAAATTTGACTGCCAAATTCAGTTGAGATTCTTTACTTCAGATGAGAAGACAGAAGGCACATAAAATAGAGTTGGACAGGATAGGGAATGGTATGAATCTGCCAAAAGATGTTTGGGGCCAAGCAGCTTCATTTCAGTTTTGGAGGGATTTAACTGGATGTTATTTACCAGCATTATGCTTTGGCTATCTTGAGCACAATCTTGTATCCATTTAATTGAATCTGAGGGAGTGTTCAGTCTAACATAAATCTGAATGTCATCGGCATAGGAGTGATCATTTAGGGAACATTTTGAAAAGATACCCAATAATGGCTGAATGTAAATGTTAAATAATAAAGGTGAAAGGGATCAGCCCTGTGGAACACCGCAGGGAAACAGTAAGGAAACTAGAATAGAACGTTCCCATTTTCCCCTGTTGGTTCCAACCTGAAAGAAAGGAAGTAAACCATTTCAGGGAGTCTTTGGACACTTGAGCTACCTGGGTCAATCTGGATATAATTATATCTAAATCGACTGTATCAAAGGCTGTCGATAGGCAAGCAGACGGAGGTCATCTTTGTCTGTTGACTTTAAGATGTCATCCCAAACTGCCAGTGGAGCAGTCTGAATACCATGACAGGGCCTAAAGCGTGATTGCAGTTTTTCAAGATGTTGATGTTCTCCCAGAACGTTTTGGAGTTGGGAAATGGCAATCTTTGCCAGTATTTTAGCGGGCCATAACAGACCTGCAATAGGCTGATAGTTTCAAAGCAGGTTATGATCCAAACTAGGTCAAGAAAATGAGCAAGCAAAGATCTTTTAAGTTCCTCTGGGACAATGCCCTGAGCAAGAGTAGCATTTTTTATTGTGTTTTTGGTACAAACTATACCTTACACAAACATTTAATAACATAACAAAAGGAAACCATAATGCAAAACAATACTTTACTAAATAAAAATAGAATGCATTCATTCAGATACCAAAATAAATTTTCTAACATAGATCATATCATTTCATACTAAAACAACACCTTTCTAATTGCTTAAAATGAACTAAAGGATAACAAATCACAATATTTCTTTTTTAAAAGGAGAAAACAAAAACACATTTATATATTAGTTCATTATTTAATCAGTTCCACATATTTATTTTAGAATTGCATTCCCTGGTTTCTCAACTGATTTCAGTTTAGTAAAAATAACCATAAAGAAATGTCACCAGCACAAGTACTAAGGACACTTGTGCTCCATTCATTAAACTGTTCCCAAGATTGGCTGTCATACTTCTCGAGGTTGTGTGCTCAAAGTGACCCAGGAACCTTATTCTAATAGCTATTAATGACTGACATTTTGTTACTACATGAAACAGAGTCTCTATACAGTTTGTTTTAAAGAGTCTACAAGATCCTAACTCTCGTGAGAAATTCCATCTTGACCCAATCATCTCCAAAGATGGAAGACAATTTAGTTGGAATCTCATATACCAAGCTCTGAATAATTGAGAGGAAGATATAATTTAATATAGTTTAATGTCAAGAAGGGTAATGTTCCGAAGAGACTGATTTCTATATAGTTTCAATCGAAGTAAATCCTCACTATCCAAAATTTTGTGCCATCTTCTAATTGTTTATTTTTCACAACCCATTGGGAATCGTTATCCTTTAGATCTATTGCTTGGAAAGGAACTAACCTGGTCCCGTAGAGTGCCATCATTGAAACTTTGCCTCAATAGAATTCGATTAACGGGGCCCTGGGAAAAGCATACAGCCTATACTTAATTGATTTCATCAAGGAAATCCAGGTTCTTGCCGTCTCCTTCATTCTACATTTCCATTTCCCAAGGGCATTTTTTGCTGAAATGATGAGTCCCAAATAGGTGATTCCACCTCCTTAATTTGTTAATTAACCAGATTTGCTTTTCCGCCTCTTACCACTTAGTCATTATCAGGGATTTTTAATGGGTTGATCACCAAACTATTAACACTTATGCAGGAAGCAACTCCATCTAGCAAACAATGTAGTTCTGCTGGTGTAAAATCAAATAGAAGAAGGTCATCGGCATAATCTATGTCAGTTTACTTTAAGACCATGGAGTTTAGGAGGATAACCACCCCATCTGAGACTTTTCTTCCCAAAAGATCAGCGATATACAAATTAAACCATGTTGGAGTGATGACACAGCCCTGGCAGACTCCTCTACCTGCTTTAATTGTATGTGAGAGCTCTCATCCACATTTAATCTCACTCTGACTTCATTATCAGAGTAAAATAACTGTAACATATGTAGCAGACCTGGATCGATTACCCACCTTGTAAGCTTTCAACATAATCTCGGTCTCTCGACAGAATTGAAGGCCGGGGTCAGGTCCAGGCTCGCCACATGCACTGTTATTCCTGTTGCACAACCTGCCTGAACAATAGAAGAGGAAATACTAGACTACAGATCGCTCTGCCTATCCCTTTCCTATACACTGTTTGAAAAGGGATACATTTCAGTACATTTTCCACCCACTTCATTAGATATTTTAAGACTAATGTGAGTAACCTGAAGCTGTCTCCCTATCTAGTCCCCGGGGATCGATCATCCAGGTGGCCAGGACATAGCCATTGCTTTTGCGCTTTTGGATCCAGTTCCTGAGGGTGGACCCGTGAGGGAGGATCACCTGGATGCCGGGTCTTTCGGAAGTGGGACACTGACGGATGAGACGCGGTATCACCCCTCTTTGAACACCTTTTCCCCATCCTACCACGTAGGATATTCCAAAACACTGCCGCCCTCCCCCCACCCCTTCTGCCAAAAACACTTTTGCACAACACGAAAGACAATGGACTAGCACCAGAGCCGTTTACCTGACATGTCCAAATACCAGGCTCAGGCAATTGATCAGAATCGCACACACCTGAAAGCCCTTTCCCTTCCCCACAGGGATAAAAGGTGGCGCAAGAGAGCACACTACGAGCAAGGCAGACCGCACCACGTGAGAGCTTACTCAACACAGCAGTTCAAGAGAAGGAGAAAGACGGCACGAGTTGAGAGGGTACCAAGTGGAGGAGTGACCTTGTCCTTATCGGCAGAGACCCTTGAAGCCTTAAGAGAAGGAATCGTAAGGCTGCGGACAATAGCCAGCGTGTGTTGCAGCAGATGTCCGCGGTACCCGGGCGCCTTCTTCGCTGACAGCCAAGCCGAGGAGAAATGCATGGCCCAATGGTACCAGCCTTGACTCTACAGACAAGAAAGCAAAGCAGTTCATCACAGCAGGTAAGTCGAGGGGAGAGCTGATAAAGAAACCGAGCTCTGTTGAAGGAAGTAGCAAGCGGCTAATTGAAATTTGAATAAACATAGAACTGATTGCTTATTGAAAAGGGGAAAGCCAGCATAACAGAATGAAACACCACTTGGGTGTTCACTTGAGAAATGCCAGGCGATTACCCTGCTATTGAACTACAGTAACCAGAAGGCCTTAGGAAAAAGAAAAGGCGAAAGTGGTCATACGGGGGTCATGATAACTCCTCTGTATAGTCGAAAGTTGTTGATGATTGGGAAAGTAAGGGAAACTAATCTCACATGGTAAAAGCAGTACACGAACAGTGTGTTGTAAAGGTTGGCAGGATGAACCTGGTGGAGGGAGGCTAAAAAGAGAAGGATGAAATCTGAAGTCCCAAGAACATTGTGTTGACAAGAGTGAACCCGGCAGAGGGTAGTCCACAATGAAATGGTTTGGAAAAAGAGCTAAACCTAACAGAACAGTTTAAAGAGACTTTTCGTTTCTTTTGGAATACAAAAGCATTGTAGGAGCAGGGGAAGGGGAGTGTCCCACTTGGCATTGGGATCCAAGCCCAGCAGAGGGAGAACCTGAAAGAAAAGCCATTGTGAACCCAAAGGAGGGCAGCAGGAAATTGAAAAGGAGTCTGAACCAGAAAGAGGGAGATCCAGGGGCGGAAAATCACCACCCAAAGTTCATTAAGAAAGGAACTATCAATTGAGTTGTCGAATACGACTGTGAGAGGTCTGCACCAAGAAGAGGGGGACCCAAGGGTGAAGCCTAATGTCAAAGCCATACGTGGAACAGAACTTTTGTGTTTGTTGAAAATATCAGGCCCTCTAAGGCAAGAGACTTTTTATTGAAAAGAGACTTAACCATCGAAGAACCTGATGGCTGGAACGGAACTGTCGGCTCGTGCTGGGAAAGCTCGAGTGTGTGCTGTGCTCAGTGGACCCACCTTGTCCCATGCTGAAAACATGGGGAAGGCAGACCACTGGCAATCACATCCTGACTTATTATTTGTGTACACTTCTTTCTTTATTGAAATCCCTAGCCCATAATATTTCTGTAATTAGTTGTAAGGATTTGGCAATAGGTTTTCTTTGTACAGGCCTTTTTACTTTGACAAGACGCCATAAGGACAGCCTTATTTTTTATTTGATGGACCGCGCTTGCTCCAATCTTAGATTTAAGGTTAGGTTACACATTTTACCACTCGGCATATGCAGTTTAATAAACACCCTTGAACTGTGATCATGTGTCTGTCTTTAATGTTGGCACAATGAGTTCCTTACACTAAGTTAGCTAGTATCTTTTGAAGAAGTGTCAATGAGAGAGATGGTCGATAAATCGTGGGCAGCTCCTTTTTCCCCCTCTTATAAATTGGGACAACAATTGCTTGTTTCCATGTCACTAGGATGATGAGACACCTAACAATTTGTGTAAACAAGTTTAACAATGCTTCAGCCCATATTTCAATATTATTCTTAAGTAGGCAGATTGACATGCCATCAGGTGCACAAGATCGAGAGTTCTTTGACTTCTCAATAACCATCTTAATGTCATTCCTGTCAAACTTAGGTTTCCATCGCTCAGCTAATCTTTTGGGTGATTTTTCTAACTCCCAGACAAGTGCATTGATATCAAAACTGCTAGCAATGCATTTCACCCAGTCTCCTTCTGCAACACACAAGGATTGAAATTTACAATGAATCAGATATTTCTTATTCAATTGCCCGCCAGATAGCTCTTGCATCTTTATTAGCTATCTCCAATAAAGAAATCCCGGTTCCCATTAATATACGTCGGAATTTTATGATTCTTCAGTTTTTATCACTTTGTCTTTGTCTTTATCTTGGAATACATATTTTCTCTTTCTTCTCTCTCCAACCACTACCGATGGATTTGTTGACCTTCTTAATGTCTGTTCTCATTTTTGTTTAGGACCATTTACTATCTTGCCAAAGGGTTTACCTTTGTCCTCTGCAAACATTTGTTACTTCCATTCAGCTACGGTCCTAAGCAATCCTTTAAACATAGTGAGGGTATTAGTAAACTCATTAAGTGAACAGGAGAAATCCTTTTCCTCGTCAGTTAAGTTCTACCACCACTTAACCAATTCTCTGTTCAAGCGAACACTCTTTTTACTGAACTGGACCAACCTATTGCCTGCAGTATTAAAAACAAAATTAGTACATTTAGATTTTACATCCAGATGTCTTATGCTCATTTTTAACATTGCGTGATCGCTGAGCTTGGTATTTATTATCTGAAAATAGCACACATCCTTTTTATCAACATTAGCAAGAAAAATATCGTCGATAGTTGAGGAGGAAGACATGCCATACCAAGTCAGTTGCGGGCACAACTGAGTGCTAAAATATGCGTTAAGTTGCATGAACGCCCATCGGGCCATGAATCTTCCCCAAATCCATCTATCCATCAGTTTTTCTCCCACTTCCTTCCCTTCTTGCATCGTCTAACTCCTCAAACAATAGTTCAAAACTAGAACATGTGCAGTTTAAATCTGCTGCTATTATCATAAGACCCACACCATGTTAAGACCAATCAATCAGTGGATTTTCTAGCTCATTAATCACATCAGTGTCCGCCCTCACAGGATTAAAGTAAATGTTTATCACAAGAATTTTTGTTACTGTTGTAGCACAGGAATCAAAAACACCAGTTGCTAACAATGCGTCAAAGAGTTTTAGGGCCTCATTATGAGTATGGAGGCAGCCATGCCCTAAAAAAGGGCATGGCTGCCTCCATACCGGGTTCCTTCAATGAGGAATAACCGGGTAATTCCAACATTGGAAGGAACCGATCCCCATTCCCATTTGAGCTCCCATAGGGCTCAATGGGAATGGGGATGGAGCTAATAAAGGGCCCGTTTATAACGGGCCCGTTATTAGCTCCTTGGTACCCTCGAGGGACCCGGAAAGGACGTCTGGTTTCACCAGACGTCTGTTCCGGGTCCCGCGAGGGAATCATGTAATTGCGCATCCCGTAATGAACGGTACTGGTCCCGTAACAGCACCCTTCATTACGGGAGCGCAAGCCTCGTAATGAGGCCCTTAATCTCTTTAATTCCTGTACCGTGACAATGTTGTACTGCTGTGAGAATGCTTCCTAACGAACCGCCCTTTTTACCTCTTTTGGCCAATTTTATGTGAAGGAGGAAACAATCTAAAGTTGGAACATCATCCAACCCGGTTTCTTGGATCAACATCATATCATATTGACTGAATTGTTTTCTCATGTCAGTATTCAAGAAACTGTTGTGCTCACATGAGTACCTACTCAACAGATTAATTTCCTATTTTTCCAAACCCTGGTAGTTACAACTTAAAGTTGTGCGTGTGGAAGCCAACCAAGCCAAACATGATGGCTCTTGATCGAACACAATCTGCCTACGACACGGATTATCAATAGTGCATTTTATATTTTCACAAACCCATTATGTTCATTGTGGTGGTCATTATTGCTAATAAGATAGGACCTAGAAGTATATGGTTCAAACCCTCATCAGAATATCTTCATAGCTCACCTGAAACCAGATTTATTTTATTAATTTAGAGTGAAGGTGTACTGCATATTTACCTAACCATAATTCATCAAAAAAGGTCTGCATTTTCAAGTCAGAGGTAGTAATAGCAGTCAATTTAGGTACTGTACCAAGCAGATTTAAAATTCTTGTCCTATTCAGGGGAACCTTGTGATCTTCATCAAACATAGATTCAAATACAAGTATCAGTGAATTGTCAGTAGAAGCAGGAACATTTCCCATGTTTGTTTTTTTGTGCCCTATCACCCTTTCTTCTGAAACCACTCCCTTAGGAGCCAGGTTACAAACAACAGTTTATTTGGAGTAGTTTCCACCAACCTTACAATCGCATGATCATTTGGTTTCTTTTTACCGTTGTCACTGACCTCCACACTTCCTATCGAATCAACACTGCTGTTCGTTTCAACCATAGATTGTTCCAGTTCATCACCTTCCAGCTTATCACAATTGTCATTAAGGGGACGAAGGAAACACCTTGTGTCTGTTTTGATTCCCCTTTTTCCTTTATTACTTGTATTCTCACACTCAATATCATTCATAACAGTGTGAAGCATTTACAAAACCAGCAATAAATTCACTCAGTGCGGCAGCATGCCATTTTGCTAGGCAGGTGGGGATAAAATCATAATTATAATTCGTAGGTTTTAGATTTGAAAGGCGTAAGAGTATTTCCTTCTGAGTAACTGGGGTGCAATTGAAAATAAGAGATGTTGGTAGGGGGGCTATCAGATGGTGAATATCAAGTATGGAAGCTTGATGGATCAGAAGTTGTAGATCAATATTTGATTGGAGTGTGTGCTTTATTAATGAAGAACTTGTTAAAATCATTGGTCAGTCTCAGGGAAACAGATAGACTGAAGGACGTGCATGGAAGGCTAGATAGATTTTTGTATAAGATAGAAAAGCTCTTTGGGTTTGTTTTTTGCAATATCTGCTGCTGTAAAAAGCTAGATTTGGCTAGGAGAATGACTTTTAGAAAAAATTATATTCAGCACCGTTCTCACAACCTGGTCAAATGAATTCTATGATTTCCACCAGATTTTTCCTTTCTTACATTACTCTTTCTATAAGGCCCTGAGTGAGTCCGTAAAGCATTTGTTGGTCTTATTTTTCTGGTCTACCCTCAGTTTCATGGGTACAATAGTGTCACAACTTTTCTGTAAATTGAGAATATTGGACTGAAAGAAGTCTTCACAGCTAGAATGTGGACATTGGGGAAGCAGTCCTGAAGTTAACTTGATGCCTGTGTAGAGGAGGTCCCAAATACGGCCCGCACTACAACCGTCCATTTTGAAGTACCAGGAACGTTCACGCCAAAATATGTCACGTATGATGAGCAAATAAACAGCAGAGAACCGCAGTGGGGCTCTGTCCAGTACCTATCAGAAGAACAACACCTATTGAAGTACCGACACCAAGGAAAACATGGACCGTAAAGTACACATTGAGAAAACCATATCAACAAATGAAACGAAATGAAGATTGTCTGAGTACCGTCCCTGAAGTAGCCAAAAAGGTCTTAATGGAAGACGAATGGTGACGTCACAAGAACCCGGAATGACCCACATATAGAAGATATGATGACCTGGGAATGACGTAAGGAGACAAAACACCATGGACGAGGGACATCGTGAACCTAAGATGAAAGGACGATGTCAAATGTAAGAAACTTATGCCATGAGCATGACAAAGATATTCAACCAGTTTATGCATGTACATATGCTTGGAACCGCAAGAAAGCTAAGAAAATCATGCGGCTTGCTATGCTTAGTAGTAAGATAGATTGCGGCAAGCGCCACACATATACATATCTACCTCAAAGAAGCACATTGTATAAGTATATTACCACTATGCACAAAAAGCAGAATCAACCAAAGGTTACTAAAGACCACACGAGGAGAGCTTCACATTTAACAAATCAAGAATAAAAGGCAGAAACAAAACTCAGCAGAGGCAAATAATGCCAGAAAAGCCAAGGTGGTATCAGCTAAAATAGATGAACAGTAGCTACAATTAATCAAGCACAGAACAGAATATCCTGCTCAGAAAGGTCAAGATAAGAAACCGAAGGCAGGTGGTGGGCAAAACGACAATCAAATACACGAATTACATGGAGAAAAAGGCGATTTCACAGTGTCTGAATCACGTGACCAGCCGAGTGAGAAGAAGTGAGACTTTCACACCTACACATGGCTGTGGGCCAGGCAAAGATATCAGAACTTTTCCAGACAGGAGATGCAGTCGCAAGGCCAACCACATTGAAATAATTGACACATGGCCACTAAAGTGAGGATTGATTGTACCAATAATTGGAGGAAGGCCGGGGTAGCTGGTGGGCACCCTCCGCCTGGCCGACCATTCTGCATGCTGCTAGGCAAAGTGGAAAAGTATGAGTGGGGTTGGTACCAACCCAATCATAATGGACCAAGTAATCCAGGGTCCTATAGTTAGTAGAACCAATGGGACGCCATACTTTTAGTGATGTCTACAGTGGCCATTTTGAAGGAAGGCCTTAGATGCCCCACCTGACAGTGTTTACCCAATCCACTTACTCCGTCACCATATACAGATATAGTACCTTTATTAAAGTTACCTTCCTAGAACCAATAGAATTGCATGCCAACTTTTAAGCGTTATACATCAGTGATGAGTTTTTTAGTATAAATGATGTGTTTTTTATGACGTTTGTTGGAGTTGTGAAGCGAGAGGGAAGATCACACATCCGCTGATATTCATGAGGCTCCCCGTTTTTTGTACTTGTCATTAAACTGACTCCCTTTGCAAAACCGTTGAGTTGTCATTATTGATTTGATGCTTGGGTATTAATCTGCATCCCCATCCATCTCACGGGTGCTGCTATTCCATCTTAAAGTGCTATTGGGAAAACCCCAGCTCTATGGGCCAGTTGGGGGGGTCCTGGTGCACACCTGTATTTATGTTAAGATCTTTTAGGCTATGCAGGCCAATCCCAGCAGTTGTATTAGCTTTTAAAACTGTGTATGCCTCTATCTGAATGAGAAATATTCTAGCACAGTGATCCAGCCAAGCGACAGTTATGATCTCCTGATATGAAAATCCCTGACGTTAAGGCATTTTCTCATAACTCATAAACTAATAACTCATAAACTGAATCAATTTGCCTATGAAAGGCTAACAGATAGGGTCACTGGCATTTAGATGCATGGTATCATCCATCTGCCTTTGATTAGTCAAGATGAAAAGTCATGGAAAGTATGAACAGCTACAGAAACATTGCTTTGGATAGAATAACATGGAGAGGAAATATTTAGGTGAAGTGTCATCTCTGCCCCTTGTGGGAAACTGATTTTATTGTACACTAAAGAAATCCAAATACCTTTACATGAACAAAAACATGACTTCCAATGTGTGGAAATGAAATGAAGGCTCCCATGCAAGCCTAGATTGATCTGGGATACTGTTATGATGTGAAAAAAGTAGGTTCTCTCAATCGTGCAACAGAACTATATGCTCTAATTTTGAAAATTGCTTAAAAAGGGCAAACGTGTAAAATCATCAAAAATTATAAGACTGTAATCTTTTAACCTATCAAAATGTTTGCCTCGACGCACAGACAATGAAAATGAGTTTTATCAATGCAGAATAGAGGAGTCAGCAATTAGAATTTAATGAAATTAACTTCTCTTCAGAAAGAGTAAGCATTACTCCCACCTTTTTGCTCATGTGGAAAACAAACCACTCCTTTGTGACAAACCAAGTGTGGCATTAGAGGGAGATCTAATGGGATGCCTATAAGAAACAAGAATGGATTATGGAATGTTGGGTGAGAAAGAGACAGAAGGGGAACAAACTGGAGATTGCAGAGCAAGGGAACAGACTCTTAGCAGATATCAGACCAGACTGTAAGACATGTCTATGGAGAGAAGGAAGCCAGAGCATCCCATAGAGGGATAACCAACCAGCGCATTGTGAGTGATTCCGAAAATGCACCCTGAATTGAAGGTTTCTGACAGGATGACGTCTGGCTGACTGAATCCCCAGCGGGTTTCCCCCAAACCAGAAGTTACATCTAGAAATGTAAATCAACCTAAATCCGCACATTGTCCAATTTGAAAACTGGGTATAATCTGTGAAGATTAAAGGACTGGGAATGCAAAGGGATGCACTATAAAAAGAGTAATACAGATGTTGACACATTTTGTTTAAGTTTTAATGTGATATAGTTTATAAATAAACTTTACACATAAAAATATAAATGTGTATACTTAAATACAACTTTACATAGTAAAACATATCAGATAACATAGAGAAAGATACAACATACTTATCACTCAATTTCTCAATACAGAAATACAAAGAGAAAAAATAATAAAACCTAATAGCTACCATCTATAAATAAAGTAACATCAGTGAACCTAACAAGATACATTTACATCCAACCAATACCATTATTGCCTAACAAATGTCCATGATTCAGGAGGAATGTATAACAAATTGCATCAATCGTGGAGTCCATATTGACAAATGCATGCCATGTGTTCCCCCATACATATGGAATGCAAAGTGAGAGATTGTCCTTTAAAGAACTAATTGACTTTGCATTGAAAAACTAAATTAAAAACTGAATACTTGTTGACTGTGCTTTAGAGTGGGATTGCCTGCGTAACGTTAAGTATTTGCAAATGTAAGTCGTGGTTTGAATCAGTGCAGAGCTATATCAGGTCATAGTATAAATGCAAGATACTATTGCCTGGAGTGACATCATGCAGTTAATGCCTCTGAGGAGAACCACAGCATAGTCTAGATGTTTGCATGATGAAATGCACATTGCAGGAATTAATTTGACTAATTAATAACTGTGCAAAGTGCAAATCCTCTGCATCCTCCTGTCTTTCGAAGCCTAGGCATAGTTGAGGGTATTGGGGGATGGGAGAGAATGCCAAATAAATAGCTGTTACTGGAGAATAGTACATCTTTAGCCCAGAAATATAAAGACACTGAAAGCCTTGCACTCCGGGTCCTTTAACAACTGTGCAGGTTTCTGGATAGAAAGGAATCCATCATGTACAAAGAAAGCCATATACAAACACATACTGTTAAATGAAAGAACAAATCCTGGTTTAATGAAAGTCACATATATCTATACAGTACTGCACACACACACATGCAGGAAACCGTGTACATGTGGGTTCAGGACATAATATATAGATTCTAGAGGATAATATTTGTGAATGCACACTTACATGAGCCAATGCAAATAAGTTGACGTTTGCATGCAAATGGCTTAACACATACCCAGCCCTATGTTAGCCAGTCTGTACCTACATGTCAATTGACCTCGACAACATTCACTACCTTCCATCTGCACAAGGGAGTTGGTGCAGAGATAGATTTGAATGTAAGTGATGTCCATTTCTCCAGCACCATACTTTTCTTAATGCCCAAGAAAATGAAATCCTTTAACCCTACTTGTATTATGTGAAATGCTCTGTTGAAATGTTAGTAATGTTCATAAAGAAACCCCATGTTAAGTGAAATGTTAGTATGTCTGGTGTGTATTAGAATGTAGCTGATTTATATGGAGTTTGTAGTGATTGAAAGTGGATGGCTTTGTGTATGTATAAAAGCGAAATTCAGATAATCAGGTCAAATGTAGTTTTGTATAATTTTATATATACCCTACTCTAGGGGGTTCCAGAGTAGTGCTGCAGACAGACTTTGTTTAAGTTTATTCCATTTGTTTAAGCACATTTTGATTTTTGAATACCTCATTGTCCATTCCCTGCCTTGAACTGTAGGGTCAGCTTGCATTAATTGGGACGTGACCTTCACGTGTCACTGTGAACCACTAGCCAAAATTATACAAAATACACTACAAGTTTAGATTCAAAGGAATAAAGTAGAGCTTGAAGTTCAGGTTTGCATGGCAACACATGGCTAAAATTCGGTCGGTATAAGATTGCAATGTTTTGGACTACGATTCCCGTGATCCCCTCAACAATGACTATGCTTGGTATGGCTGATGGAAACTTTAGTCCCAAACATGCAGAGTGCAAAAAGTTGCAGGTCCCCGAACTAGAGGATTAAGTTTAGGCTTGAAGGTGAATGGGGCTTAGTTTGTGTTTAAAGATGAAAGGGGAAAGGCACAAGTATGGCTTAAGGGGCAGGACAGTGGGTAAGGATCTGCTTTAAAGCAGAATGGCGGAGAGGTCATATACAGCTTGAAGATGTACAAAGAGGAGGAACATTATAGGTTTAAAGGGGAGGGAAAGAGACTCAATTTGAGGTTTTAGATGGTGTCGGACAAAGGTGAGGCCTGGGTTAACATTGGCAAAGTTGAGGCTTACCAAAGGGAAGAGACTAGGGGTGCATGGGACAGAGGCCGTTACAGGCCATACAGCTGTGCAAAGATCAGGGGGCGGGGCGACGAGCAAAGATTTAGGCAGCAAAAGGCTTAGAAATGTGCTATCACTTGTAGTCTGCAGATACACGTTGCGAAAACCGACCCAGTGCACTGTAGGAATAAGGCACACCACGGCCTTATACATACTAACATGCACTAACTGCTAGATGTTAGTCTAGTCCTGCTTTTAGCTTTGCATTCTGGGACTTTAATAGTCCTGCGTTTTTAATGGGGACATCCAGGAATTGTGCAGTGGAGATCCAGGAAACTACAAGTCCCAGAATGCAAAGCTAGCTATTAAGACAAGGACTGCCTGGCATCTCCCAACTGTAATGGGGCATGCACGGGGCCTGCATATGACACATTTGTGAGAGGGGACGCCGTTTTGGGAAAAATACTGTAGTGCAGAGCAAGGGAGGAGGGGGAGCGGAGGGCTGGATTTATCGCTCTGACTTACTTTCCTCGGGATCCCCCTCTCCTTTGCTGTTGTGTGTGCCTGGGAACTGGAAGGGGCCGTGGAGCGCGAGATGCACGACGCGCAGAGCTACGACTCCTGCTAGCCGGTGCTCGCTAGGAGCCCGTGCCGCAGCCGAGCTCCCAGAAGCTACGCCGCGCTCCCAGGAGCTAAGCAGCGCCGGCAGGCACCCGCGGGACTAGCAGCTGGGAAGGCGCTCGGGAGCAGGGGGCGAACTGGAGGAGAGGCGAGCCCGCATTCCTCCCACAGCCTGCACGGGAAGCTTCAGCAGAGGGCGCAGCTGGGACGGTGCCCACCAGGTGCCAAGGGCGACTACACCACGCAGGACTTTGCAGCATGAAGGGTGAGTACCAGGACCCGCAACTTTCAAAAGAAACCTGCCCACGCCTGGCTTTGTCCATGCGTGATAACCCAGCAGCAATGAGCACTATCGGCACGTGTGCACTCTGACAGCTGGAAACCGCGGTGTTTGTCCTTTAGACCATGTGAGTACTTTTTAAAAGTATGTTTAATAGTATTACATGCCATTTTCGTTTTTGGTTCAGCACCACAGTGGCACTTTTACAAACGCATTCACGTTTCCTGTCCTCCTGTGATATTGACTTTTGAGTTATGGATGACATCTGACGTAATCCCTGCGCGGGTGTCTGTGTACGCGGGCACGTGTGTGTCACCTGCACGCCGCCTTCCATTCTTGTACGCACGCATAGTAGTTTGCCATCTTCGCGACCTGTGCCGTCGTGTGCTGTGCATGTGTGCCTGCTGTGTACCGTATTATGCGCGCGCGCTCTGTTTATGGTCTCTGGTGAACTGCCATGTTTCTACCATACCGACACCCTCTTATCTTGTCCTTGTGTGCACGACATTTTGCTAATTTGTGTGCATTGCGTTCTTTTCCTCTTGTACGCTGAAAAAGTCCATCCTAGTCAGCCGTCTAAGTCCTCGACCAGCGTAAATGCACACATGCATCTCCGAATCTAAAACCCTTAGATCTTCTAGCGCACTGACTACGGTCACCAAGGGCGTTCCCACCACAAAGCGCATTGAGGCC
Source organism: Ambystoma mexicanum (assembly GCF_040938575.1). Classification (NCBI taxonomy): domain Eukaryota; kingdom Metazoa; phylum Chordata; class Amphibia; order Caudata; family Ambystomatidae; genus Ambystoma; species Ambystoma mexicanum. The sequence continues at coordinate 1,306,581,052 of NC_090922.1, forward strand.
ATACACATGGGGAAAGAGCGCTATAGAAATAACCGAATACAATACATGTTAATACTATCTGTACAATTGGTGATCTTTTGTTGACTACTGTTTATAATGACACCCAGCTGTTGTGCGCGCGAATGCTTGGCCATCATTGGTTCGCCCAGCGTCCTTCTGTACACTGACATGTTTTAGGCCGCATGTAGACATATGCACACCGACATTTTGGCATCCTCTATACCTGCACCGCTGCACGCATATCGCCCATCGTGCTTACACCCCTGCCTCTTATGTACACTGACGCTTGTATCTCACCTGTGCACCCTGTGTGCCATGCCACCTGCACCCTGCGCCACAGTGATGACCTGTGGGTGGCCTATAGGTTGTGATGCACATTGGCCCTTGTGTAGCCCGATTATTTGTGTTCCTGTTATTGTGTACACTGCTAATGTTATCATCTGTAAGTATTGCGCTCATCGGCACACCGCGTGTTCCTGTACACTTGACATGTTGCTATCGCATGTGAACCTTGCATGGTCCTCGTCCTCACATGACATAACCTGCCCTGTACATGTAACCCTGGCCACACTGTGCATCGGGTGTGTTCAGCGCGATGACACGCTCTCCATATCCGCACGGTGGACACTGTTTCTGTCATTTTGTGCATTGCTTTATAATCCGCGCAATATCACTTAGTGTTTCGTATCCAGAAGCGCACGTACAATATTAAGTCCAATGTATTTTGCGTCTATAATTAAACAAATATATATTTATCATATTTGGTCTTTTTTGCGTCTGCCCAGCTAGTCAGTAAAAAAAATATTTATTTGTCCTTTTTGTACGCGTTTGTCGCGTCGCACAACCGACGCTGGTAACATTGTATATAGAATGGGGGTCGTCCTTCGAGAACAAATGACATTTTGTTTAACATTCTGCGTTTACTGTGAGCGCATGTATTTATTTACCCGTGTCCCCAATCGTCTGCGTAATAAGTTTCCTGTTACACCGCACGGGCACAGGCCCGTCCCCCCTCCCCCGGGCGCGTATGATGACTGGGCAACGTCTAACGAGCGAGACGTCGTGTATAATGTGCACGGCGATTCTAATGTGCATTCAGGGGTAGCGCCTAGAAGGCTTGCTTCGTGTGCACCATGCCATCGCCGTCCTGCCGTACACATGAGTTCTGTAGAAGAGTCGCAGCCGGTAATCTTGCGCTCCGTGCACTACACTTTCCATCTTTTCTTCAGCTCTGAGCGCCCATCGAGCGCTCGCTCTCTCTCTCACACACACACACACTCTCTAACTCGCTCACGTTCACTCCCTCCCTTGTTCACTGTCTCCCTCTCACTATCTCACACTCGCTGACACCGACTCTCTCACGTTCACTCCCTCTATCCCTCCCGCTGTCTCTCCCTCTCACGTTCACTCCTCTCTCACGTTCACTCCCTCGCTCACTGTCTCCCTCTCACTATCTCACTCCCACACTCGCTGTCTCTCTCTCTCACGTTCACTCCCTCTCACGTTCAATCCCGCTCTCAGTCTCCCACTCACTATCTCACTCTCTCACACTCACTGTCTCACTCTCTCATTTTCTCTCTCACACACAGGAGAGTTTTAGTTTTTTAAAGGGTCCTGTTTCTCCCCTTCCTTCTATCTAGCTGCCAGTGGCGCACACAGGGTCAGTGTCCGTGTGATATTCTGCCCAGGTGAGTCAGGCCATTCACCCCATACCCCCCCCGTTTCAACGCCCCCCGAGCTGAGGATAATGTCAGAATCTGCACCTTTGCCATGCGCCTCTCTGTAAACCCGACCAGCTTCGCTTAATGTGGCCTCTTCTCTCGTGTCGACCCCCACCCCCCAGCTTCTGGCTACAGCAGTACAAGGAAGCGTGGCGTCCACGGCATGCCGCATGGCTCTTTACACTCGTACGCAAACGGGGGTGTGTCTCCAGCCGGGACTCTATTTAATGTGTACCTGCTGGGCGCACCTGGGTGGGATGCGACGCGGGAGCAGGGCTGTGCAACAAGGCTGTGCAGCAAGGGACATAGTAATAGAATAAGGCAATATGAACTCGATCGGATAGAATAATGGCTATACACGGAGACAGGGGCGAAGTCTGCCGGAGGGGTGGACCTGTAGATTCCAAACCCTCGGTGCGTGATTGGCGAAGAGAGGCCTGGCCTTCTAGCATGGGCGCTGCCCTATTAATCGAAGCAATACTGCGAAATATAAGCCATAATAATGCCCTGCCTGTTGGCTACAGTAAGGATACAGCACATGCTTGCACGATATGGGCAAAACTAATATGGGAAGCATCCAGTTAATGATACTGATGTGTTATTTATATAGCGCCTTAATCCAAAGCGCTTTACAGAGCACATATTTACATACAATATCACCCAACCGAAATTGGTACTCCAAGCGCCTATCCTGTCGCACTCCTTTTCCATTGTAGAGTATTTTAAGATTGGGCATCAAATGTCAACACGCTGCTTGTGGCAGAATGAATTCCTTCATAGATATTACAGACAGGAAAACATTTGATTGAATCACCTGATTATTTCCGGCGCTCTCAGCTCATTGGGAGCAAACATGTCTGCAATAGTGTGTATTTTTATTTGTACATTATTCCATTTCCATCATATTGTTAGCATGTATCTCCTTCGTTGCTGTTTATGAATTCCAATGTGCTTGAAGTTATTTCCAAATAAGAAGCAGAAATTCCTCTGTAAAATACAGGAAAGGCTTATTCACATCCCTGTTGTATTTGTTTTGTTTTAGGCAGTCATTAAACACAGTGGTCTATTGTGTACAGAAAAGCCAATGCATGTCGGTGTGTGGCACTCCATCTTCAGGGCTATATAGACCTACACACATTGTAATATTACAACAAAATAGGACCAATAAGAAATGAAAATGAAGTACATACCAATGTGCCCAAATATGCCACAAATTCGCCACCCAGGATAAGGAAGAAAAAGAAACCCCAATCAGTATTTAAAAGTATATGTACGATGAAAAAGTAATAGATGTCGTGTATGGTGATACCATCAGAACGGTGCCTGAAAAATCTAAGTCTAAATCAATGAGAAGCTCGTGAAACCTCTCAATCAGGAAGCCTACCCCTACTTCGTCTTCCTTCCTAGATATGACAGCATTGGGCCCCAGATCTGATTTTTTTTTCTTTTTTTTCAACATCTGCTGCGCTTTGATGGAGCCGACACGTTTAGTTTATTTCGCCCTTCTTCAGGACATTGAATGTGCGTACATGAAAGCGTGTTTAAGGATGGTTGAAAAGAACAGTATGAATACATGAGACCAATGGAAAAAGTGTAGTTGACACCTGGCTGGGGTGTGGCCTGCGCTACCCATGGCTGCCAGAGACTAGCATATTCCTTTTGATCGCGGCCCATGTGCCAACACCCTTAACATCAGTACTACTTTGACTGTATGAGATTTGCCCTTTGGTCGTAGCCCCTGTTAAGGATGCTTATGTACTATTGACCCATCTCGTTGAGTTTGTGAGTGATGCCTGTACCTGGCAGTCTCCACTGCCCTTGAGCCTAGGCTCCTGGTCTTGAATCACTCTATACACGGCTAACTGGTGCTTTTTGAGTGAGGGCTCGCATTTGTGTTGAGCGCATTACGGAGAAGCCGCTGTGGCGCGACCGGTGACCTCTGCGCAGAGAACTATGAAGAGTTAATGCAAGGGATAGGGCTCAGTTCTTCACTCTAGGAACCAGGGCTGCTGTCTTTCCCAATATTTGTAGGACTAGCATTGCAGAGTGTGAGGGGCTGGCATGAGCAATGTTGCAGCTATGCATATCCCCGCGTGGCGTGCGTGCCACCCTGCCACATGCCAGGGACGCAAAGTTCTCAATGACTCGCTCTTGCCACTTGGTTCTTGATGTCACTGATTAGTATGTTAGTTCTCAGAGAGCTGCAATTAATGATTTTCCTGGCGCAGGACTCCAGGCCCTCCCTTTCTATAGCAAGAGTTGACCTGGGAGTGCGCGGTGTGACTATATGCAGAAGTTTCAGAAACTCGCTCCCCTCATAGTGAGAACAGGGCACCAAAAGAGGCCCTGGAAATGCCTCTTAAAAGTGGTCCCATATTACACACTAGCGCCCTGGGCGGTGCCTTAAACCAATGAAAATGCTCGTAACGCGGGCTGTATTAACCAAGGAAAGCCTGCCCTCTGAGCATGTTCATTGGTTTAGGGTGCTTCGCTTCCCTTTCCCGCCCGACCCCTCACCCCTCAGCACACGTGTAGTTTCCTAGACAGCTGCTAATGGTATCTTTAAAAGAAAGAAACATAACTTTGTTTTGCGGCCGGCTTCGCACAGTGCTGCTGTCAGGGACGTCCGTTTGATGATCATCGACATGGAAAACAGACTTCCCTGACAGCAGCAGAGTGCGGCGGCAGGCCGGGCCAGAAAGGTACGTTTATCCAGTGGTCAAAGTGTACGAAAAGAAGTAGTGGAACTATGTTTCCTGCTTGACTGCCCCACTCCACACAAACCCCATCACCACGCCCCCTCCCACGCACAATACAAACCCTCAATGAAATGCGCCTGCTGTTTACGCGAAAGTTCAGTGCATTGCACTGGAGTGCAAGTTCCAACTTCTTCCTACACTTTTATTTTAAAAAGAAACCATTCCGGAACGGTTTCTTTTTTAATATAAAAGTATCGTAACAGTCAAACTTAATTTTATAAAGCAGAGGAGCACCGCTCCCGCCCACTTTGACCACTGCGTTTGTTATTTTTCTAAAAAGACACCGCTCGCACCCGTGTATGGAACTACACGGGTGCTAATGGCGATATGCCCCTCTGTGGCGTGCCACATTTTTCGGTAAAGGGATCGCCACCCTTAACTTGGGTGGCTGGACATTACCTATAGGGGCGGCCCGTTCGCCTCAGTGTGTGCAAGCCCAACCGCTTTCCCCTCAGAAACTTTGGAAATAAAACAGGTAACCCCACAAACGAGGACCATGATACGGAGGCCGAGCGGGAAAACTCCAGAGTTCCCTGTGGGCACTTCCTGATTGTGCGCAGCAGTCAGGAGTCCTTTTTTAGTTTTTCTCAGGGGATGTGATTTGATTTGCTGCTGATTTGGGTGGAGAACCCGTTCCATGCTCTGTGCCCTTTACCTGTAAAAAAAAAGCACCCACCGTTTCAACCATCTCATGTTCTGGTGCCCCGGGGGCAGATGTTGCCATTAGGACATAGAGGCTCCTGTGTACTTATATAGATCCCTATGAGGAGACCTGTGTACCTCAGGCTGCGGGTCCTGGAGGCTAGTCTGAGACGATATAACCTGCAGTGGCGGCCTGACCCTACTGGTAACGGCCTCCATACAAATTAAGGGCTCAGGCAAGCAGTCTGTTGACGCCGGCGGTGGTGTTCTTACCAGCAGGGAAAGCCAGCTGCCACAAGTTATACTGCCATTAGCACCTGTGATGTGCACATGTGGGTGCTGGACAGTCTTGGAATTGGGGAAAAAAGAAAATGATCACCAGAGCCAAGGAAGCCGCGTAGAACTGGTGAAGGAAGTTTTCTCTGTTGAGGTCATCAACATGGAAGAGGGACTTTAGTAGAGCAGCGTGGCTTTCTCTGAGCTGCAGGTGAACAATCACTTTTACTTTTTAAATTACAACGGAGTCTCGAGCAATCCATAACCTGAATGGTGGGTGTGCACTGTTAGACAGCCTGTGTTCTGAGCAATCTGATTGGCTACACCCACGCCTCGGGTGTTCATTTAATGCAAAGGGATCAAGTGGAGTGTCCCCGTGCACAGAGCGACTAAGTCCTAGCGATTGCTGCCCCCTGAGGGGACACACTGGTGAGGGCTGACATCTTAGGAGCAGAGTAAGGTTCCATCATTAGTTAGACCCTACTTCTCCCAAGAGCCGTCACTGGGTGTCACCTCTTTGGCACGGCCTGGTGTTCCCGATGGCCAGGGCTATCGGTTTGACCAGCGCTTTAAATGGGAAAAAAAGAAGTGTAGGTACTCACCAAGCTACGAAGCCGGACATTCCGGCGCTTTCTGTGTCTAGGGCACAGGTCTCTTTCAGGCGCAACCTGTTGTTTGCAAGCAATGCCCAGAGAGATTAAATCATGTGCCAAGGAGCACACAGTTTGGTAAAGCAGTGTTTCTGAGATCCTTTCACACACACTTCCAGTTTGTTGTTATGCATTGTGCTAAGAAAGCTTGAATATAATTAGACTTTCTTTTTTGTGTGTCAAGCTAGCGGATATCACAGCTGTAAACAAAGCTTCAGAAGGGCAGTTTTTTTTATTGCTCGCTTTCATTGCATAATCAGGAATTCGGTAGTTGACTGGAGCTGTGTGCGAGTTTTCGGTCGAAAAACGTTCCATCACAACTCCAATTATTTAAATATTTACATATTAGAATAGGCACTGCTAATAACAAAGAAATATCTTTTAAAGTAATTTTCCATTCTTTCTAAATAAATCCCTGCTCAGTTTCTCCATCAAAGGACACCAACGGTGACAGGTGGAGCCCACTTAGCGAAAGTGATCGACACCTGCTGAGCTGAGAGCACAGTAGCTGCACGTTTGTCTCACCTTTTGTACTGCAGGGTGGGCCCTGAAGGAGACATTATGGGCACTGCAGGTGGTGGAGAGTGGAGGGGGCAGCGGGTGCTGTGTTCCCCTGCAAAGGCTGCAGAAAAGCTTTCATTTTCACCTTGCTAAAGAAATGGAGTACCAGTACTCTTTCTAGTGTTGAGAAGTGCAGGTACTTCAATGCTAAAAAGTAAGAAGTGCAGGTACTGAGGGCCGGGTAGGCCGGGCCTATTTAAAGCCCTGGGTTTGACAATGTTACTAGGTTTTCAGGTGTTTGGGCCAGATCTCACCATATGACGTGAGCCAAGTACGTCCGCTTTAGTTGAGAGCCGGAGTCCTGCCTCACCTGGGAATTGACCACTGTGGTGGAACTTCTTGCCTCCTGGCATCCACCCTGCCCGGTGACGCTAAGCCAGAAGCACCGGTCTGCTATCGTGAGGCCTAGCTCAATCAGAAGTGAGCCATGGCTGAATTACTTTCTCTAAGCACTGCTCTCAGATGGCTTGCAAGCGTTTTACTTTCCACATTAAGCAAAGCACTGGCAAATTACTTGCAATGACCATGCCTTTCACCTTTTCGAAACAGGAAAAAACAAAGTACTTCAGTTTTTGGACTACTTAGAATGATAATGTTTCTGTGCGGTGCGTATCAATACCAGTTACCTCTCCGCTTCCTAAGTCTGTAATGAGGGCATCTCGGCATCGAAATGTGGATAAACCTAAAATCACTGCTGAAAGCAACTGGACGGATAATTCAAATGTGAGCCCGCCACAGCCGTGACATCATTGCAGAGGTTGAAATACAACGAACATCTCCACAATGGTATAGAACCTATTTTGGACCCCTCGAGGCAATTGAGGGGCTTGTATCAGACCATGACACAAAGACACACTTTGAATACGAACCCAAAGACTACCCTATTATCTTGTAGGGAAATGCCACGTTCTTTTTAGAAAGGCCTTGAAAAATACCTTTTACTTGAGTATTTGATTAAAATAGTAATATAATTTACTTTTGTCACCATGAAAGGACACACACATGTTAAAGATAGTGTGTGCAACAAACACATGGTCATTTTAAATACACATTTAACTTCTTGGAAGGACTGCACAAGTACAGTCCCCGTCATCATTTAGGTCATCGGGTGTTATAGTTTCAGGTATAACCATCCTCTGAGCAGTGCCAAGCATCAGGAATTGCAAAGAGCCACTTAGATTTCTCTTTCTCACACCGCCACCCGGACATTTTAGGATAGCCATGTAACGCTCATTGAGAGTTCTACACTTGTGTAGTTTTTCATCCTCATTTAGGACATGTGGTGTTATAGTTTCCAACATAACCATCCGAGCAGTGCCAAGCATCAGGAATTGCAAAGAGCCACTTAGATTTCTCTTTCTCACACTGCCACCCGGGCATTTTAGGATAGCCATGTTACCCTCATTGGGAGTTCTACACTTGTGTAGTTTTTCATCCTCATTTAGGACATGGGGTGTTATAGTTTCCAACATAACCATACTCCGAGCAGTGCCAAGCAACAGGAATCGCAAAGAGCCACTTAGGTTTCTCTTTCCGACGCTGCCTTAATATTTAGTTTAAACATTGCTGATTCATATGGGAGAACACAGGAACCTCGAATTCCTGCCTGTTTTTCTTTTATTGTGAAACCTTATCCAGCTTTTATTGGGCCAGACCAAAGAAGCACTGACCCCAGACGTTTACTACTTTCAAGGTATATTGCGCCCGTGGGCACAGTCCTCTTGAAGGCACTTACATTACTGAGTCTTTTCTGTTAGCACAGGGCACGGGCTTCTTTCTGCTTGTTTTTAACTCTCGCCAGCCAGGATTTCATTTCCGACATATCGCGCCATGGGAAGTTTGCGAGCGGTGTATAGTTTGACGACACAATGCACGCATTTTTGTGTGTGAATTGGTTCTTATACCACAGCCTGTTGTCACATTTGCACGATTTCCAGCCGTCTTTCAGCCAGGCACCCGTTGGAGTCATTACAATTCCCCGACGATATTAAATAACACACTTGATGTGATATCCCACACACTCGCAACACAATAGCCCTCTTTCAAATCTATGCAATCCAAATTGTGTATGACTAATATTCACATACCTAGGGTCACAAGTCTTTAAATAGCCCTCACGATTTCTCTGTGTTTAAAAGGGTGCAGCTCGTTAAACAAGTCTGTCTGCCCCACTCCATAAATCAGTTTTTTTACACTCTAGTTTAAATGCCTGGACTGTTTTTTGGGGGGTGACATACAACCCCTTCGAGGGCAATTATCGACATGCCACTGAGGTAAGGGTTTCTTGTAATGTTTCTTTGGGATTGTTTCAACACTATAAACCCCCACTGGGTGCCTAGAGCCAGTTTAGCAACATTCGCCTAAGTTACTGCTACGGTGTTAGCGGTACCCCCGCGGCAAGGATGACAAAGAAGTCGTACTTTTGTGGCCAGGCCCAGCCCTAGGATTTGCGGGGGCCCTGGGTGGCAAAAGGTGTGTGTGCCCCCTAATTTGCATAAATAGTGATATCACAGAATGAGTCTTTAGTACGCAAAGGTATCATGGGAAGTTAAATTGGAAACATTTTGCCATGCGTAAGGTAGTAGACAAACACACTCTGACGTCCAGTATATGCATGATCAATATTAATATTTACCTATGTGGCACTATCAGGAGTCAGGCATTTTTTGGGAAGTAGCAGACCGCTGAATACCTTGTTAACACTTCGCATTTTGGCACATAAGGCATAGTGAGATAAAAGGATTTGGCCTGGAGTACACACTTTAGTTAAGTGGAGAAGCCGGGATTTGGGACCGAGTTCCTGAATTGCAGACTGAACACATCTCTTCCGAGAAGTAATTGGTGGAAATACTGTTTGCCTAAGGTGTTTTTGAAACTTGGGTTTGAAACCACCATCTGCGGAAGGCATTGCAAAAATATGGTGATTAAGTTTTGCGAACTGAAACAAACTGCGGTTTTTGCAGAAGTTTCACAACTGTTTTTATTTGTATTTTGTGTATATTTGGGTAATACTAGTGCCTAGAAGCCTAAGGGCTTAGTGTGCTTTACAAATGTAAAATAAGTAAATACTAAATAAATATTGTCCAAATGAGCAATATGCTTTTATTTCAGAAGCTACAGATGAGGATTATGTTGACTTAAAAAAAAAAAGAATAGCAAATAAGTATGTTTATCTGGTGCTGCTCACTACAAAATACAAGGGACCCTCAGTAATTTACCCACTGAGCCTTGATTGGAGGGGTTAAGCAGGCCAATACTGTTTGCCAGTGTAGAATAGCATGGGATTCTATATCAGAAAATTGCAAAGGCAACTGAGTGGGTTAGACGACTATTGCTGATATGTTATACGTTTAGATCTTCCTGAAAATCATACGTCTTCTTTCTTATTCCTGCAGCAACTTGTGCTGTAAAGTGTAGTGTTTTTGAAATGGGAATGAGTACGGCTCCCTCGCTTCATTCAGTGATGGATCTTTTGCCCCCATAGCAAAAATCAAAAGCTGGCACCCAGGAATACACGCACAGTAAGCAAACATATCTTAAAGTGAAAGGTACACATTTAGTTCAGTTGACTTTTCCCCTTAGAAGAAAGTGCACTAGACAAAGGGCATTGGCCTTTCAGAAAAGGTAATCGGCAACGGATAAAAATCCTGGAGAGAGGACATTTTCCACCTTTTAAATCCAGCAATATGTAGTGAAATATTCCATGGAAAACAAAATCCCCAATGCGAGCGTGTGCTTTGATTGTCATTTTACGCATCTGCAGTGGAAACATGATAACTTGGGTGAAATCCTGGTAGCCAAATTCCTGAGCAAGCTTGCCAACCACAAAAACATCCAAGAGGGTTGCGTCCGCCCTCTGAAAAATGTTACACTGTCCACTCAGATGCATCCTTTACTTGTGCCCTGAATAGCAGCACGTGACCACAATCACATAACAATAACTGCAGGATTGCGACCTCTCTTGCCACATCCAGGGCAAAAATGTTGTGCTCGCTTGCCTTCTCTATTTCCCCTCCCCAACCCCATGCCTGGCTATCAACAATGCCCTGCTTTATGAAGAAGACTTGACAAGTAAACGTACCATAGCACGTTACCCACTCGAATATATACATCCAGACGGAAATATGTTAAGCAAAAAGTTTCCAATTGTGGCATTATTTCCCAATCTGGACTGGGAGACTACAAATACCAGAATGCAATTCAGCAACAGGCAAAACAAATGGACCTCGTATTTTGAAGACGTATAACAACATGTTATGTGTGAAAAGGTTACCTGTTTTTGTTTAAGTGTTTGACAAATGCAGGGTTAATATGTGATGAGAAAATCACATTCCACTGAAAATAAACGCTTTTTGGTGCTTTAACATGAACATCTGAAAAGAATTTAGATAATTTAAAAGTTTTGTGTGATATATTATAATTGACCCGGAGGAGAGCATGGATTTAGGAGGCTAACTGGTGCTTTGTGTGTGCTTTCAGAAAGAAACTGCCTATTTGCATTTCTTAATACAAACCTCTATTCTAAACCAATGCGCTCTTAAATGGGGCATCACTTGTCAATTGCCCCCACTTTAAATGCTCTGCCTGAAGAAAGTGATACGTAGTCATTATGGTCTGATGGGCCCCTGGGAGTGGGTGTTGGTCTCTAGAGAGCCACAGGGGTTGGGAGGCGACACTGTGGCCCCACACAAGCTTCGTCTATGTAAGCCGGACAGCCCCTCCTTAAAACAATATTCTCTGTATAGTTGAGGCAGGCACTGATGCCTGCGGGGCCCCCTCTGACAGCGGGGCCCTGGGCCACCACACAGACTGCCCATGCCCCTGTCTGTGGAGCCCGAAGAAAGAATTTGATAAAAGTGGGCTTGATTTAAAGATTCTTGTGACTGTCAATATTTAAGTCCTATGAATTGTAAGCCCTAAGAATATGGGGCGAAGAGGAAGATGGCATGTCCATGTGGATCTCTCAAGCGCTATGTGCTAGCGTCGGGAACGCAACCGTGACGTGCAGCAAGGGTTTGAACCTCCGGTCGGAGCCAACGCTGTGCTTTATCTTTCTGAGGTCAATAAATCGAGTACCATGATTGGGCAATAGAAACGACTATTGTAGTGCTTAGAAGCAGTCTGTCTTCATGAAATAGATAAGCACGACTACATCAGTGAGAAACATTATTAAGAAACACACATTTGCAAAGTGTCATCCTTTGCATAGGGCCTCATTGTGAGTTTGTTGGGGTTACCTCTGGACAGAACACCTAATAGAAGTATTGTTTGGGTAATCTTGGAGTGCCTTAAGGGCCATGCAGTATTATTGCACGCAGGGTTATACATGGATCAATATCCCTATTTAAAGTGGACCTAGTACCTCCACTGACAACCTAGCGTTTTTCCTCTGTTGGGATTTAAAACCCATGATTGTGCAGAGGGGGGTAAAACAGTTGGCATTCCGAAATACCGCCTGTTTTAGCCCTGCCGCAGAACGCCTAATGCGGCCCATAGTTCAGGGGAGAAGAATGAGGATTGAGTGAGTGTTAGGATGGGAGAAGTGAAGTAGGCCCTTGTTCAGGATTCTTAATCTCCAAGGCGGAAACTGCTTACCTGCTTACTCTTGCCCATAGTATGGCATTTAAATCAAAAACCTGCTGAAGGAAAACAAATCTTAAACTCTGATACCAGATTAAAAACACCATGGATATTCAAAGATAAAAAGACATTGCCAACTGTTCTCCTTGGGACCCAAATGTGCTTCATTTCATACTGCAGCTGGATGCCAAAGGGAATTTTAAGAAAGTTGGCTATTGGGTGAATGCGCCAGGGGGCTAGCTCGGGGGCAGCATGCTTGTCTTGGAAGCAACACTCCGCAGAACCGGTTCGAATCCCTGTTCCGGGCTTAGATCCTGGGCTCCAGCATGAAGCGCTTGTGTATATGCGCGTTATAAATGCCATATCAAATCATGTCATATCTGGTGTTTTTCAGGTGGATATAGGATTACATTTCTATCGGCAGATACGGAAGTGCTTCCATTTTGGGAATCATCAAGCATGCGCAGGAATGTGTCCTTGTTTGTGGGCATCAGTTGCAATATCTGCCCGAGCAGCCTCCCCGGGCTGCTCCACCTTTTCCCACATTAAGTGAAAGGAGATACACGCTAGGGGGACTCAGAGGCTGTGCTTGGCATGTGATGCGCAACTGGACATATGAGGCTGAACCCTAGCCAAATGGTGATTGTGAGTCATGACCTGGCATTGGATGGCATGAGTGGCGGGAGGCTGCGCATTGCATATGATGTGCAGCGCATGCATCCGAGCGACTGACTGGCTTTACAAAGGATGTCTGAGGCGTAGGCGTGTGATGGCAGTACCTGGTCCTGTGGGGCTTCACTTTACATAGATTGACTGTACTTGGCATGTGGAGGATATCCTTTGTACAAGATGGCAAGATCTGCACATGCAAGCCTGCGCGTGACCTATTATGGCAGCACGTGCTTTTCACCTGTAATTACTATACCTGGCATGTGAGTTATAACTGGCATACAATTCCAGCAAGTGGCCACCTGGGGCTGTACTGGCATATAAAGACGGTACCCCTGGCCTCTGTGGGCTGTACCCCCATCATATCATCAATTCACCCATTCACCCATTTCATCTCAATTCAGCACCTGACTTCAAATGTGCTTAGTTACTTACTTGTCTCTGCTTTAGCAGCGCCATGTTCTGTTATTACCATTATTTACATCAACAAGGTCACTTCCTGTGATGTCCTCGGGGCCAAGGAGCATGTGACGCCATGTGCTTTAATGCCATTGGACGTGGGATGCCACTCCGACCTCCCTGGCATTTTTGGTGCATTGTCTCCCCTCTACTCGCCCAGCGGACTGCAGCTTTGAATCCTGCAATGCCTGTCTTAGTCTCTAGTCTTCAAGGGATCAATATATTGGATACTTTTCGTGTGGGCAGAAGCAGCACCTATTTAGAGCACTGAAATGGGGTAGGACTGTGGCAGCAAGGGTGATCTCAATCTGGACATTTGAGACTAAACACATTGTCTTGTGCATAGTACTTATAGACCATAACATCTAATGTTTGTCCAGACAAAAATATCTAATTTTATAACATATATTGCTGGCCAGATAGCTCAGCAAGTTTAGCGTTTTCCCCATACAACATTGTTCTACCTACAGTACACCGGTTTTAATCCTGACAGGATTGACTCTGCTCATCATCCTTCCGAGATCGAAAAATTGAGTGCCATTAAATTTGTAAGTCTCACGTATTGTTAAGGAGCTGCATAGAAGCTGACGGAATTTGGTATGAAGCACTGCGTACACGCGTGGTTTCATTTTCCTATAGTAAGTCGCATCCTGGTGTTGGGGGTTGATCCACGCAGGATCTGGCCACTGTAAAGGAGGAGGACCTGAAAAATGTATTGAAACGATAGCACCACACCGAGCCACTGTATACTAACCTCACTACACCGTATGTACAGGACCAACCTATAGAAATCCTATATGAATGTAAACATGCAACTTGTACATGCTCCAAAAAATTGTGTATAATGTTTTTTTCTTCATTTGTTGTAACTCACAGCTGTGTGCAGGCCATTTTTAAACAGCGTATGATGATAAATAAACTGTTAATTGTATTAACATGAGTCAATGATCTGCTAGTGAAAAATACAGACTAATTTGATGGTCTGTTAAAGTGGGGTGCATCACACAGATCTGCAGGTGTGGAAGGGAGAGGTAACATATGTCCTGTTCATATATGCGTTAAGTGTAGTCCCTCATGAGATAGGCCCCCCCGAAAACAAAAAAGAGGGCTCTCAACCCCATACTTTATCTAAAAACACTGTAATGAGCGACACAACAATTCTAAGCTTGCTTTTGACAGCTGTCTTGAGCTCCTCACTTAAAAAAATGATTCAATACAGGTCTTCTGATACATATTTCTCAAATGTTTAAACATCTGAGGCGGAAAATGTGTCAGTGTTCAGGCTGAAAAGATCTATGTCCGGGAACGTGTCAGTCCCGGCATGTGTCGTGATCGGGCACGGCGCTCCGGTAGAGGTCTCCCCTTCCTTCCCCTGTTGGACCCCCTCACTCTGGACTGTCCCATAGGCCCCGCTATTCTTGTTGACTTCTGGAACTGTTTGTACCCGAGTCCCGAGTACTCCATTGCGTTCATGGCCTAGAGTCTGTCTTATCAAACGCAATACACTTTATTTAGTGTACAACATATGCTCATTTAAATACAATTGGTTTCTCTGAGAGGCATATGGGAGGTGAGCTTTTTAGCGACACTTCCTTTATAAGACCCAATGGTTTTCAGACAGGTCTGTCGAAGCGCAATGCAGCCACTCTGCCGCTTTTCATTGCATTAGCGCTCCCGTTTCAACATGCTTACATGTGATTTTAACGAACAGAAAATAACATTTATGTGTAAACATTTTTAACGAAAAAAATACCATTTTTTTAATTTGGGGCCCCACCTCCCACAAGACCCCCGTTTCCGTTAATTTATAATCGCATCCAAACCCCCTCCCGACCCGTTTTAACCCCTTATGTCACCCCATATATATATTTATAAAAATTCGTATTTTTTTCGCTATAAATTTCGACATAATTGTTGTTCGTTATTTTCTATTCGACAACATACATTTACATTTCAACACCTCCAGCACAATGTAACGCAGCACGGTTTAGTGCGGGTAGGCCCCTTTATCCATCATTTACTTTTGCACGTTTCCTTACGTTTCGTATGGGGGCACATGGGCAGTGCTCTTGCTTCTCAGGAGCACGTGACGTATCATCCGCCACTCAAAAAGAAAGGGGCCATGGAGGCAAATGCGGCCAGCATTGATGCACCAGCTGACAGGAGTTTGACCAACTTCATCTCTTTCTCTGCCAGACCCCTGCTACTGAGAAACTGGTCCAACATGGAACACGCCCTCTTGCAAATGGCCGCTGGTTTCCATGGCCTGCTTCAAAATGTCTACCGGCAGGTTGTGTAATGGGATTCAATGTTGCTACATAGATTTAGCCCCATTCACTCGGATTCCTGTTTGTGGCACAGAAGACACGCAGTGATATTTTCCCCTTAAATTACAAGGCACTGCTGGAAGGCAGTCAGAGGTTCAGGACAGCTGTAGGTTAAACACTTTCAGATCGGCCATTTGCATGTAGACCATAATGCTCTGAGCGTATCGTCTGCAATTGGGACCAAAGAAAGTTTTGCAATAATAACACATGGTTGATGGACTGCAAATTAAGCCTGTCCCCATGGTCTGGCTATAACCCACCCTTTTCGGCTGCATCCGTCAGAGATGGATTTTCCTGTACGAAGCCCGTCAGCCATGAAATTCCCGCCAACATGGGGCAGAGTCTGTCGCATGTCATGCTCCAGCTCCAGCCGGTCCGGATATCGCCCAAGTGCTCCATTGGCCAGGCAGCCTCTGGCACCAGCTGTGGGCCAGTGCTGGGCTTCCATACATCTGGGTCTTGGACCTAACCGCAACGCACTGGGATGCCAGAACGTTTGGCATTTCGCTGTGTTTGTAAACAATGTGTTTCAGTGTTTGTAGCCCACCTAGTCCCCTATGACCGGCACTAGGGTACTGCGCTTTGAGGGTGTACTTGAATACCATCTATGTCCTCCACTCCAAAAACTTGTTTCCCTTTCAACATAGCACTTGGCTTGTATTTTGAACGTAATAAGTGTTCCCACCGGCTCCATCTCCTGACTCACTCTGGATCCTGCCAAGACCCAGAGCAGAGTTTCCTCCAATTCCCTCCGACGTCCTTGTTTTACAACGTGGTTCTGAAGCACCGAGGCGGGGAGATGTCAGAGTGAGATGCACTAAGACCCGAGGACAGAGGGCTGTGTAACGTCTCATCTATTACCCCTTCAGAGGAGACATGAGTTACACAAGTGCGCACCAATTTGTTAATCAAGAGCACTTTTGAAGAGATTGACTCAATGTCAGTTTCCATAGCCATGAGGAGGCAACTGCACTGTGCAAAGACCATTCCCTGCAGAAGGTTGATGCAAGCTAGACACAATTTGTAGAGACGAAACCTCCATTGGGTTGTCGAAGGTAAGTATACCTTTTCGACTTCCTGACCCCTCAAGCAATTGGTTAAAAAGCAATACTGGTACATTTTAGAAAGACGTTCTAATTTTGTTTAGCTAGTTGTCTCTGTCAGGGTTTATTCCCTTTCCTCACCTTAAAGCAATGGTCTTGCATTTCGCATCCCATGACCTTATCATTATTATGGTATTTATTGAGAACGGCCCTCGCTTTGAGAAGGAACGGAGAGCTTTACAGAGGTTTACAGCAGTACAGATGCATAATGGAGCGCTTTTCAGAGGTAACAGAACAGATATGCAGTGGAGCTAGGACACAGAGGGATACAGCTGTACCGGGTGGCGGGGATGAGAGTAGGGACATAGTCTAGCAACGTGAGGGCTTAGCTGTTGAGGAGGAGAGACTCCTTGAAGAGGTAGGTCTTAAATTCTTTTCTGAATTTCAGGAGCATGAGTGCAAGTCTGATGCTAACGCGGAGGAGGTTCCGTAGTCTTGGGGCGTAGGCAGTCCTTGGGGGTCCTTGTTTTCTGCACCATACAAAGCTGCAGAAGGAATTCTTTCAAATGTTCATTGTAAGCCACTGGGGGTATGCAGTTTGGACTGCATGCCACCACCTTTTCCTATATGCTTTGCTCTGGTCTTGACAGAACGGGGTCAACCACAAGCAAGTCATTTTGACTCGCAACAAAAGGATGTGCCCCACCCTGTGCCGCTAGGCCATGATCATTTGGCGCAATGAACGAGCAATCTCATTCTACCTCTTTGGGCTTCTTCAGTGGGTCATGGCTTGAGTCCCTGGACGCAGCAAGAGCAAAGGTCCACGTCTGTGCAGGTTTTTCTTCTCATGGGCTCATTGTCCTATTCTTCATTTGTATCATTAATTTAGTCTCCTCATTTTATCCTAATAGCCTTTTCCTCTCATCCTCTACGTGTGTTTCGCTACTAACAAAGCTCTTCAATTGGAATTATAATAATCTGCATTGATAGCTGAATTCAAGATGATATCTGAACTGAGTATTCTTAATCTTTTATATGTGTACAAGGACGTTCTAATGGTCTGTAATCATTGGAGGAAGAGGGAGGAGAGGCTTCAGCGGCTCTCTGCCCCTACTGCTGTCAACATGCTAAGCATGGCAAGAAGAAACAGTGGTATTTCACCTCTGTAGGACCACGTTCCTTACTCCTTTGACCAGTTGTTAAATATCACTATGTTGAATGGTCATTAATTTAGCACACTTTGAGAAGAGGCTGACAATGTGGACAGGTTGTTGAAAGGTGCAGTGCATGCACAGTTGTGGCCTCTTTTTGCAAGCTGCAGAGGGATTTGATTGGCCAGCATACCCTGTTCTGTCTTTTTAAGGCACTGAATTTAATACTTTGATATTGGCTGCCAGTCTGTCATGCAACACACTGCTTTAAGTAACTGACCACTTGCAAAAAAAGAATGTGTACTTTGGAATTTTTTGGCATGTGTTTGCTTCTAGTAATATTCTGAATCAGACCAGACCCTGGCCAGATATTCTCTGGTTAGGGTCTCCAAGTCCAGTCCTCGGGAGCCAAACCAATTCCAGGTTTTCAGGATATCCCAGCGCTTTGAGGTCATACCAATGATATATAGAGCGCTATGTAAATGCCAAATAACATAACATACCATATCCACTCACAACACTTCTGAGCACTCTGCACCTGCATAGGGTATTTGGAAGTGAAACCATGGTGCGATTGCTGTGGACGAGGAGCACAGGTGGAGGCCCAGTGAACCATGCGATGCCAAGGCGAGGATCTCACATTTTCTGATGCTTCTGGTTATGCCAGGCCTTTCATGTTAAACATGTTTGTGTTCATTTTCGCTTATTCATTTACTTTTAACAGGTAGCAAGCTCTTGGTTCTGCTTTTGGCCACATATTCCTGTTAACTGATTGCATTGGTTCGTTTTTTGATTATTTATTTGTTTTCATACTCTATGAAGACACTATTCATAATATCTTGCTGCTGTATGGTGAATATTTGGCCCATGGCATTGTATCTCACTTTAATATAATATGGATTTGACGAAGAGCTTTTGCAAAGTTTTCACACACACACAATATAGCCAAACCCAAAATTCAGTAGACACATGTATGTACATTTTTCAAGACTGCACTGCACCATGACTACTCATAGTTTGGTCCTCTAGATAGTTTGGACTACAACTCCCATGATCCTTTAACACTGACATTGTTGGCCAGGGCTGATGTGAGATGAAGTCCAAAACATATGTAGGGCCACAGATTGAGTAACCGTGCAGTACACAAATCACCGAATGTTGCCATGTCTTGTTTTCAATGAAACGTATTAGAGGCAACAGGGATACAAGTGGAGTGTGAAGGAATGCAACCACGTGTTTACATTTCTTTAGAAATCATCCTTTATGTGCAGAGCTTTGGAATACTTGTGTGTGTTTGTCTAAAATGGAGAACGAGAAAGAATACGGGCAAAGCATGTTTCTGAAATATTTTCCCATTCTCGGATAAAATACAGAATTTGGGACAGGCAACCCATCCGTTTGTAAACCTATTTTAATATGGATTGTTGAAACATCAGGCTTCATAATAATACATCCCTCCTTAGCAAAGGAATTATTTGAAAAATAATACTTTATAATTTCTCACGTAGATGGAGCTGACTCCCAAAGCGTTTTTCAATGGCTCAATCCCATTGACAAAACGCTTTGTGAATTGGGCCCGGTTGGGTATGTGAAAAGGATTTTTCGTCATTGATGAAAAAACCTGTGTAAGAGGTCGGCCTTAAGTGATTCGGCGAGGGGCTGTGAGCATATGCGATGCGGCTTCTAGCACGAGTGATGGCTTCCTGCGCACTCTGCCCGGGCTGCAATGTTCGGTAATGGGCGCAATGTTCGCTAGTGGCTGCAATGTTCGATAGTGGCTGCAATGTTCGCTAGTCGCAGTGGCTGCAATGTTCGCTAGTGGTCGCAATGTTTGCTAGTGGCTGCAATGTTCGCTAGTGGCCGCAATTGGAAATGTGTGCGCTTCTAGTGGTGCCGCTGGGCAGTCTCGTTGCAAAATTGAAGTGAAGACGTTAGCCATTTACGGCTGACATTCATGCTCGAGGGCAGGCGTCTGCAACCTTTGGCTCTCCAGATGTTTCGGACTACAATTCCTATTCTATCTGGCCATTGATTATGCTGGTTAGGGATAGTGGGAGTTGTAGTTCGAAACATCTGGCCAGCGAAAGATTGCAGACCCGTGCTCGAGGCCATTTTGAAACGGCTTGGAGGGGGAATCGGGGCAGGCAATGGCATTTTGAATTTTTGCCTTGCATTCGTTGTTCCGCCTTCAAAGGGTGCATGCTTTTGCGCCTGCGTGAGATTTTCATGCAGGATTCAATTGACTGGATTCATATGGAAACCGCCTGTTTATAACACCGGCTGAAAGCCAGCAGGTTCCATAAGAATTCATTTTGAATGCCACCTGCCGAGTGTAAATGGCAGGTGGCATTTACACGTTTTTCAAAACCGAATGCAAAAAACAACACGTGAAGGCGATTTTGCCTGTTTTTACGCTCTGATTTTGCACTTGGATATTTCTAAATGAAGGGATTTACACGAACGCCCCCGGAGCACGCGCGGGCTAACTACCATTAGCAGCGCTGGCCATGCATGTAGCACTTCATGTGGAATTATCCGGATTGTGTCTTAACGGGTGACTTTCTTTTGCGTTGGAATATGTTCAAATACCAAAGGCTTTATTATGTGCACGTCGGTGTTTTAAATGTCTCCTATTTTGAGCAAACCACTTCTTTCAGGCGGTGTTGCAAGCAGTGTTTACTGATGGCGTACAAAAAAAAGCAGTGCATGTGGTTAAGCGCATATTTACCCCATGCACGACATTCTATGGGCCCGACAAGGAGAACTTCCGGTGGGATCCCAAGCCCTAATTGGCAGCCATTTCCAGAATAGACAGCATTGCAAATGGATATTTCTCCTCTGTGAAGGGTGCAGTGAGCTAAAACCTGGCTGTAGACCCCCCTGAGTGGAAGACCTTCAATGGAACAGGCTTTTTGAGGGCTCCCGCACTCCTTGGTATTTAAAATAGGGAATGTTTCTACCCTTGCCATCATACTACGTGCTCCCAAACATTTGAAGTTGTGACAGGTCACTTAGTTCCCCTACCCTATTTAAACTGGGATCAAAAGGAAATGACGTTTTCAAATTTGCATGTATCACATAATGCGGCTTTTTAGAATCTAACCCTAAATTGCCATGTGGGCTAAACCCATAAATTGCTCATAAACTAAGGCGCAGTATTTTATGCGCAGGTGCTGCGTTTTGATCCATTGTGCCATCCGTTGGCTTTTCAATACTTGCATTTTTTTTTTAGCTTTAATCGCACTGCTCCAATAAGTCAAAAACCCACTCTTCAATTGGCGAGCGGGGATGCGTTTGGCACACTCGCCGCATTGTGACCCTACGACGTTAATGCGAACACTAGCAAAAGATGTGTTTCTGAATATGACACAGCTGTTGGCTCGTGCCCCGTTAGGAACAAAAAAATTAAACGGATTAGGTCCGACTGCTTAACGCAGCAGGAAAGCCGGAGTCAGTTTATGCATATCGTATTAAGTCCAACAACAATTTTCTTCATTTACTTCGCGGCCTACGTTGGCCAAATGGGCGCCAGGACTTTCTTCTGCCCCACTTGCGGGCCTTGTGTAGAGTTTCCTAGAGGGAAGCCAAGGTTTTTAGTTTCTTCTTGCATCCCTGCTTTATTAGGAACTTAATGGACTTTTTTTGGTCTTTTTTTTCTTTTTTTAGGGAGAAACACTCATAATAGTTAGATTATTGAAAACCAGGGATCATGCGGAAACGTGCCGCTCCGCCCCAGAAAACCCAAAAGCAGACCTTCTGGGGGGAGCCTAGCTTGGAGCCTATTGTATGCTTTCACTGTGATTCTGCTCTGCCCCCAGAAAACCCAAAAGCAGACCTTCACGAGGGAGCCTAGCTTGGCTCCCATTGTATGCTTCAACGTGATTCCGCCCCAGAAAACCCAAAAGCAGACCTTCCAGAGGGGGCCTAGTTTTGCTCCCATTGTATGCTTTCACCGTGATTCTGCTCCGCCCCAGATAACCCAAAAGCAGACCTTCTGGAGGGAACCTAGCTTGGTTCCCATTTTATGCTTTCACTGCGATTCCACTGTGCCCCAGAAACCCAAAAGCAGACCTTGCGGAGGGAGCCCATCTTGGCTCCCATTGTATGCTTTCACTGTGATTCTGCTCCGCCCCCAGAAAACCCAAAAGCAGACCTTCTGGAGAGGACCTAGCTGGGTTCCCATTGTATGCTTTCACTGTGATTCCGCCCCAGAAAACCCAAAAGCAGACCTTCCAGAGGGGGCCTAGTTTTGCTCCCATGGTATGCTTTCACTGTGACTCCACTGTGCCCCAGAAACCCAAAAGCAGACCTTCCGGAGGAAGCCTAGCTTTGCTCCCATTGTATGCTTTCACCGTGATTCTGCTCCGCCCCAGATAACCCAAAAGCAGACCTTCTGGAGAGGACCTAGCTGGGTTCCCATTGTATGCTTTCACTGTGACTCCACTGTGCCCCAGAAACCCAAAAGCAGACCTTGCGGAGGGAGCCCATCTTGGCTCCCATTGTATGCTTTCACTGTGATTCAGCTCTGCAACAGAAAACCCAAAAGCAGACCTTCCGGAGGGAGCCTAGCTTGGCTCCCATTATATGCTTTCACCGTGATTCCACTCCGCCCCAGAAAACCCAAAAGCAGACCTTTCCGGAGGAAATCTAGTTTTGTTCCCATTATATGCTTTCACCGTGATTCCGCTGTGTGCCAGAAAACCCAAAAGCAGACCTTCCGGAGGAAGCCTAGCTTTGCTCCTATTGTATGCTTTCACCGTGATTCCGCTCTGCCCCAGAAAACCCAAAAGCAGAAACTCCAGAGGGAGCCTAGTTTTGCTCCATTGTATGCTTTCACTGTGATTCTGCTCCACCTCGAAAAACCCAAAAGCACACTTTCCGGAGGGAGCCTAGCTTGGCTCCCATTGTATGCTTTCTCTGTGATTCTGCTCCACCCCAGAAAACCCAAAAGCAGACCTTCTGGAGGGAGCCTAGCTTGGCTCCCATTATATGCTTTCACTGTGATTCAGCTCGGTCCCAGAAAACCCAAAAGCACACTTTCCGGAGGGAGCCTAGCTTGGCCCCCATTGTATGCTTTCACTGTGATTCTGCTCTGCCCCAGAAAACCCAAAAGCAGACCTTCCGGAGGGAGCCTAGCTTGGCTCCCATTATATGCTTTCACTGTGATTCTGCTCCGCCCCCAGAAAACCCAAAAGCAGACCTTCTGGAGAGGACCTAGCTGGGTTCCCATTGTATGCTTTCACTGTGATTCCGCCCCAGAAAACCCAAAAGCAGACCTTCCAGAGGGGGCCTAGTTTTGCTCCCATGGTATGCTTTCACTGTGACTCCACTGTGCCCCAGAAACCCAAAAGCAGACCTTCCGGAGGAAGCCTAGCTTTGCTCCCATTGTATGCTTTCACCGTGATTCTGCTCCGCCCCAGATAACCCAAAAGCAGACCTTCTGGAGAGGACCTAGCTGGGTTCCCATTGTATGCTTTCACTGTGACTCCACTGTGTCCCAGAAACCCAAAAGCAGACCTTGCGGAGGGAGCCCATCTTGGCTCCCATTGTATGCTTTCACTGTGATTCAGCTCTGCAACAGAAAACCCAAAAGCAGACTTTCCGGAGGGAGCCTAGCTTGGCTCCCATTATATGCTTTCACTGTGATTCAGCTCCGTCCCAGAAAACCCAAAAGCAGACCTTCTGGAGGGAGCCTAGCTTGGTTCTCATTGTATGCTTTCACCGCGAGTTTGTGCATGTGGAACTTGCAAGATGCTGCGTGCATTCAAGACGTGTCCAAGGACTATGTCGCAAAGCCATAGTTTCAGCTATATTGCTTACATCTTTTAAATCAATCGAGCAATGCTTTAATGCAATGATTATATTAGCAGTCCAGGGGTTCTCTTTATAGCAATATGCATTCTGGAAACATCCAACATAAAAGTTTGAAAGTCAAAAATCCCTTTTAATGTAATGTTCTTAGAAACTGATTCGAAAAGTGGTTGAATTGAAATCATCAATTGAGTTTTAAATTACAGTAGAGCGGGATTAAAATTATTTTGGATTACTGATCCGAGTAGATTCCCTTGAAAAGCCGGATATAGTTGTATGGTCTGTATTTATTTTAGAAAGCCATGACTTGCTTAATAGAGAAAACCAATTACTTAGAGCAAACTGAAGACTTCAGCTCTGGACTCTGGGTTTAAATTCTGGAGAGATCGGGGATTTGGTGGAATCTGGAACGCTATGAAAGATTTCCCAGAGCGTTGGGAATGTTAGTACCAAGACTAAGTTTGTATAACTCACAGATGATATATTTAGCTTTCCTTCCGACAGTGTAAATACATTATTTGACTCGGGAGGATAGCTCAGGGGAAAACTGCTGATAAACTGCAGCAAGCATTTCAGGATCCACAAAAGTACCTACTGTAAGTGTGAAGAAGGCAACTGACCAGGAGGTGTCATAATGGTTAAAAAAGACTTGTATTCAATTAAAAAACCTAGCTATCCTGAACTCCAAGAGGGGTTTCGCTGCTTGAAACTAAAGACTAAAGGATCTGTCAGACTGTCTGTAAACTGAAAAACCACTGTCCTGAGTCAAAACCCCACTTCTGTCCCTTACACTACAACTGAGGTGTCTTAACCAAAAGTGAAGTTCTCTCACCAGGAGAATGACTCCCTTCCCCTGGTCTTGGTTTACACACAGTTCCAGACGTGACGAGGAGGAATAACCCCCTTCCCCTGCCTTCTCTGGTAAAGTTCAAGCAGGGTCCAGGAGGAATGACTCCCGTCCCCTGGATAATGGTTTCCCCAAAGTTTTAATTTTATCCAGTGGTAATGACTCCCTTCCCCTGTTTATTAGTTTCAACAATGTTCCAATTAAGGCCAGGGGAATGGCGCCCATCCCCTGTCTTCCTAGGTAACATTCACAACAGTCCCAGTCTCTCCTTAGCCTAACAGCGGTGTTCTCTTTACGACTGTTTGGAGAGTTACTACCTCCACTATTCACCATGCACTTATTTGGTTCTCAGACCCTGTTCGCTCCCACTTTGTTTTAGTTCCATGGTTCTCTTCCCTTCTCACTAGGCTCACTTGGTTAACTCACTAGTACTGCCACGAGGATTATAGTACTTATCATTATTCCCATGTGGTTCATCTCCCCCCTGCACTTCCAAGCCCCTACCGGCCCTGTGAGCTGCCCATTACCTTCGTTGGCGCCGGTTCTTACTTGGTGCTTGCATCCTCTCGCTGGGTTGCCCGGGCGTCTCTAGCTTCTGCTGCTCTCGGTCTGCATACTTTTTTCATGGTCTCTTCACCAACGGTGTAGGCGCCATTACAGGACCACTCGCTCCACCTCACAGAGGTCGCGCCACCATCTTCCAGGCTCCAGTCACATCCATACCAGCTCCACACCACTGGGCAAAGGACTCCCATCATCAGCCTCTTTCCTTTGGGAGCGGATTGCTCTCGGCTTCCCCGCTGCATCCTCTATCTCCTTTGTTCTTCCTGGGCTGGACTGTCATTCATTCATGCTGGTATGCTGTTCTACTTCTCCAAGTCCTTTGTTCGTTTTTATGTGTTACTCAGGACAACTGCCCTACGGAAGTTTATACCATTCCTGTACCTTCTCTGTGTCATTCTTCATGGCTCCTGGGATCTACGTTGGCTCCTGGGATCCACTTTGTCTCAGTACTGGCCTTGCTTGTAATCTTCATGCTTTGTGTGATCTTTTTCGTACTAGTACTTGAGTTAGTGATACTATCTGTATGGTTAGCAACCACCTTCGTCTTAGTATAAGTAATTGATATGGTGCTACAATATTAAATAGAAGTGCTATCAAGGGGGGTTGGTGGAAAGATGGTAATGGGTTTGAGAGGGTTAGGTTTGGGATGTTGTGCCGTCTTTTACCCAGGTAGTTGTCCTTATCCCCAGGAGGGGAGTCTCTCCCTATGAGGTCCTCCTGCATTAAACCACCTTTGGGTGGAATATTTGAGAGTGGCCTCACCCACTGCCTCATGGGAAAGGTCTCACCCACCTCTGCACAGGGAGAAGTAACAACACCTACTGAATTGTCACAGAACACTTCAGCAATTGTTTGGTGGTAAAATGTCCTGCTTCGGCCTCTTGTAGCACCTGTTCCTACTTGGAGGAAGGTGTACACTTTTTGAGCTGATCCTCCAGAAGCTCTTTGCAGTGATGTGCTGATCCTCCTGAAGCACTTCCAGTGATGTGCTGATCCTACTGAAGCACTTCCATTGATGTGCTGATCCTCCTCAAATGCTTCCAGTGATGTGGTGTGCTGATCCTCCTGAAGCTCTTTGCAATGATGTACTGATCCCCCCGGAAGCACTTCCAGGGATGAAGTGCTACCGTTGATGTGCTGATCCTACTGAAGTGCTTCCGATGGTTTGCTGATCCTCCTGAAGCACTTCCAGTGATGTGCTGATCCTCCAGAAGCACTTCCACTGATTTGCTGATCCTCCAAAGTGCTTCCATTGATGTGCTGATCCTCCTGAAGCACTTCCAGTGAATTGTTGATCCTCCTGAAGCACTTCCAGTGATGTGCTGATCCTCCCGAAGTGCTTCAGGTGATTTGCTGATCCTCCTGAAGTACTTCCAGTGATTTTGGGATCTTCCTGAAGTGCTTCCAGTGATGTGCTGATCCTCCTGAAGCGCTTCCAGTGATTTGCAAATCCTACTGAAATGCTTCCAGTGATGTGCTGATCCTCCAGAAGCACTTTGGGTGATGTGCCGATCCTCCTGAAGCGCTTCCACTGATGTGCTGATCCTCCTGAAGCGCTTTTAGTGATTTGCTGATCCTCCTGGAGCACTTCCTGTGATTTGCAAATCCTACTGAAGCGCTTCCAGTAATTTGCAGATCCTATTGCAGTGGTACCAATCATGTGCAGTGATGTGCTGAGCCTCCTGGAGCCCTTCCAGTGATTTAATGATCCCCCTGAAGCTGTTTGCAGTGATGTGCTGATCCCCCTGAAGCACTTCCAGTGGTTTGCTGATCCTCCTGAAGCGCTTCCAGTGATTTGCAGATCCTACTGAAGCGCTTCCAGTGATTTGCAGATCCTACTTCAGTGGTTCCAGTGTTGTGCTGATCCTCCTAAAGCTCTTTGTAGTGCCGTGCTGATCCCCTTGAAGCTCTCCCAGTGTTTGCTGATCCTCCTGAAGTGCTTCCAGTGATTTGCTGATCTTCCTGAAGCGCTTCCAGTGATGTGAAGCTGCCTGAGAGCTTCATCTGTGAGGATAATTGTGAAGAATTTGACCATCTGCACGGGGAATGTGCGCTCACCTGGGCTTCTTGATTTTTTTTTAAAACTGAAAATGAATGGTGGGAGGTCAACCTCCGAAAATGTGTGAGGCCATTCCACACTTATTTTCCCTACTCAACGCATGAACCGCTTAGTCACGTGTACTCCAGGAAAAGGCAGCCTACAGGCACCGTCCTCCCTTGTCATGTTCAGCTGGAATGTGACAGCCCCAGGTACATCAAAGAATCTCAAGAAGGGGGAACGGACACCTTCCTCCAGCCATGGGCTGCCTAATTAAAATATCAAAGGGTGCATGGATCTGGTTTCCTGTTATTTCAACTGCTGGTGGTTAATTGAGACAAGCTGGTTAAAGGGGCTTGATCGCAGGACAGACAACATGAAGGCAGGGCTAACACCTCTTTGGTATGCAATGAGTCAACTTAAAGCTAGTTCCCACGCCTCTGTATGAAAGGAAATGAATGACATGTCTGGGTCCATTATTTACCATGGACAACCCATGCAGAGCCCCTTAGTTACCCGGCCTTCCTCAGATTATGGTTGCAATCAAACATCACTTTAGTGTCCATGTGTCAATTAGTTCACTGTGGTTGGCTTCGAGACTGTATCTTCTGTCTGGAAAAGTTCTGATATCTCTGCCTGGTCAGGTGCCAAGCATGGGTGGGAATCCTCGCTTCTCCTTGCTCGGCTGGTCACGTGATTCCTACACCGTGAATTTGTCTGTTTTATCCCAATTTGTGTATTGGATTCTCATTTGGGCTTACTTTCATTTCATTCTGTTCAGCAGCATTGCACAGAGTTCCGCAATTGCGAAGCAGTGAGAGAGTGCATCTGCCACTGGCCACGATATACTTAATTGGTTAGGCTAGCTCTGGAAACTTTCAGCCTCAGATGAAGTCGGTGATGACTCGAAACACGTGTCAGGCTACTTCGTTATTAAACTCATTGGACTCATGAGAAATCCTTCCTTCTTTGAATTACTTAGAACACCTGTCAATATTTCACTGTTCAGCGCAGTGAGACTGAGAACTGTCTGTGTTCATTTTGGATTCTCATTTAGCCCGCCACCTGCCTAGGTCTTCTTATCTCGACCTTTCAGAGGCAGGATATTCTGTTCTCAGTTTCAATTAGATGTGGCTACTGTTTGCCTCTTTTATTAGTATGACCGTGGCTTTCCTGGCACGAGTTGCCTCTGCCGAGTTTTGATTCAGTCGTCTCTTCTCATTTTGCTAGAATATGAATCTTTTCTCATTTGACCTTTAGTAACCTCGGTTGATTGCGCTTCTTGTGCTAGGTGGAAATATACTTATAATACTGTGCTTTGTTTGAGGTAGATTATGTATAATGGTACTTGCCGCACTACTCTTCTACTAAGCATAGCAATCCGCACTGTTTTCTTAGCTTTCTTGCGGTTCCTATCATATTTATAAGTGTTAACTGGTCGACTGTCTTCATCTTGCTTACAGCTTTAAACTTCTTTGCATTTCAACATCGTTCTTTCACTTTAGGTTCACAATATCCTTATTCATGGCATTTCGTCTCTTTGCATAGTTTTCTGGGTATTAATTCTTCTAAATACAAATCAGTCTGGGCTCTCATGACGTTACCATTCATCTTCCATTAATGCCTTTATGGTTTCTTCAGGGACTGTACTCAGACCATCTTCATTTCGTTTAATTTGTTGGTAAGATTTAGCTTACTGTCCATGGTTTTCTTGGTATTGGTACTTCAATAGGTGCTATTCTTTTAATAGGCACTGGGCAGAGTGCGTCTCTCGGCTTGTTTATTTGCTCATCATACGTCATATATCTCAGTGTGAACGTTCCTGGAACTTCAAAATGGATGATTGGAGTGCAGGCTTTATTTGGGACCTCCTCTACACCCCCTCCCCCTCTGGGCGATTCATTGACCACTTTCACTTCTGTCTTTGCATTCATCTTACTTGGTTCTTCTGCATTCATCTTCACTTCATCGCCTGGGTTCATTCCTTCTTCATCTTCTGGATCTATACATGATGATCTGAAGAAGTGTCTCTTTGGAGTCCATATTTTTATCACTTCTTTCAGACCTCCTGCTGTCCTTACATGTTCGTCTTTATTCCATGTCATAAATTAACATTGTCCATTTGGGCTGCAGTAAACCCATCTTCCCACATAGTTTTGATGTTTCCTGGGGTAGAGAAACTTTGTTCCCTCTGGTGCGTGAAAGCTGGCCTTCACAACGTCTCTTATTTCTTCATCAGTCAGGTCTTTGGGCTTCCATCCTGGCTTGACATCGATCATGACCTTCATCCCTATGGCCATTTTCGCAGTCTTCTGTCATTGAGAGATTATTATCTTGATAACACAAAAGCCTAGTAATATTATCACTAGCAGGGCTCTCAAGAACCTGAATGCATCTGCCATCCATTGTGGGACCCATGAGAATAGTGATCCAAACCAGCTGTCATCATCAACTTCGTCAGTTTCATCAATCATCTGGTTCTGCAGTTTTGTCAGCATACTTATGACTTCTGTTAGGGTTCCATTTTCTTCATCGTGAGAAGGTATAAATGTGCAACATGATTCTCCGATTTTTGCACAAACTCCTCCATCCATAGCTGTGATCATGTCAAGCACATATCTGTTCTGGAGAGTCATCAGTCGGATGGCTATTAAGTCTTCCTTGATTACATTGAATCCTTTTATTGTTGTGTTGATGGTCTGCAGTAACTCCCATCTGGTTATCCGCAACCATTTAGTATTTGCTCCAACTTGGAATCTTGGCATGAGGATTGTCGCAAAGACTGATGAGGTGAGGCTAAACAGTCTGTGTTCATATGGGATTGCATGAAAGGCTCCTTCAGATTTGGCAGAGAAGTAATTTTCCCTTTTCAATTGAGTCATCAGTTCCACAGATCTCCTTTTCCTCAGGTGAGCATCTGCTTTTGGAAAACTGTCAATATTTTGGGATTACCAAAGCTGGAACATGGACATTCACTATTGTGCATATAGCTCCCCAGTTTCTCGGCAGTCTGATGTATGCTTTAGATCCACATGCCCAATAGTGATCCAGAATTACTGCAGTTCCGTGCTACATGCCTGGGGCATCAAAGATTTGTCCACAATTCTGATTCTCTCCCATCTTTCTTGTGCCATTGTTCCTGAAGCACAATTTTGAGCTTTCTAGTGGCACTATCTGCAAAGGTCATCCTCTGTATTCGACCCATGTCAGTAGTTTTGTGAGCTTTGGACACAATGGCTTGCATAGTCTTTGTAAATTCTCAATTGCTTCTTTGCAGGCTCCGAGGACCATCCATGCTCTGCAAATCACTACTCCTTTTTCCCATTCATCTGGTGAAAGCACTGTTCCCCAAATCTGCATTTGGCCTCTGTTCTTCCAACTTTGAGCCTCTTCTGGAGTTTTTCCTTGGACATTTAGCTTTTGATTTGCTTCCCATCTGATTTCTGCTCCTTTCACTCCAGGTTTCTTGTACTAGATTACACGGTTCCTTGTATGAGCTCTGTTTCTTGTCTTTATTTCTTGAACATAATCATCTTCATCGGGATAGGCTGTTTCAGTTGCCCATATCAGTGAGGCATCACTACCCATGAACTGGCCTCTAGTATTGCACATGGCTACGTGCAAAAGACAGTGTACTGTCTGGACATCAATTTCTACAGATACGAAGATCTTGGCCTTCCCCATGCTGTATGGTAGGAGTGCACAAACAGAGCATTCCCCTTCTAAATTTCGTCTTCCAACTTCTTTCATGTGCTGGTACCAAATGTTGTTTCCCAAATGTGCTGTGCTGTCCAAGTAATCATTTAGTTTGCTGTCGTCACCCTGCATGCTTCTCTTGATTCTCAAGGTTTTCATGTAGTTTGCTATCATTACACCCCTGAATGCATCTGTATGGCTCCATCTTGCTGGAGGGTTCTCGGGTATCCTCGTCCATGGTGCAGGCCTCCTCATCTGTGTCATTTGAGTGGAGGAAAGTCTGGCAATTCTTTCTATTTCCTCATGCCTCTTCCTGGCTCTGGCTAATGACGGCCAGTTGGATTCTGCCATCAGCTGTGCTCGTGAGATCTCCTTTGAGTTTGTCTTTGTTTCCCTCAGTGCCGTCTCAGGGGTGTTCATTACTGTCATTTCTGTTGGTTTCTTCTCCAACTCCTCTAGTTTTTCCACTATGTCTGCTTCCTTCATTTGGCTCTTCACTTTACTTGTAGTGATATTTCTCATAGTAGTCAGTCTTTTCTTCACCCATGCTTCGGATTGTGGTTCTGTAGTCATTGACACTAGGCCTGTTGTGTGTGCATTCTGTGTTTGCATGCATGTGGTTGTCAGTAACCTTCTTTAATTCATTCTTTGCTGACCCTGTCTCTGGCTTTTCCATTCATCTGTCACCACAGGTGTGTGTGTGTTATTGCTGATCACATCCATCTCAAGTTCATTAATTCTACCATCAGATCTTCTAGGGACTGGGATGACTATGTAAGGTCTGGGTATTTTCGTGGGTTTCATGCGTACATCATCAGGTGGGTGCACTGGAATTGGAATGCTTTGTGCACCAATGAAAAATGCAGTTCTGATCGTTAATGACAATAAAACAATGATGAATATAATACACAAATACATTATGCCCCTGTATGTCAGGCGGCAGCATTTACTTCCAGAGAAACATGGCTTTCATTCCTCCTGTGGGAGGACAAGGTTGCTGCTCTGGATCCCCATCTTGATCATTCACCAAAATCTTAATTTTTACGATTCTTCTGCAACCAATATTGTCTTTCGGATTCTTTGTTGTGAGTTTCAGTTGTTACACAATTGTCCCCACTCTTGTGAATAATGAATTGCCTATTATCTCAGGATACAGTCCTTTTACTAAAATATGGGAAGTGTCAAAATGACGTGATAATTCAGCAAGTCTCTTTACTGTGCATGTTCAAAGTATGTCAATTAGTCCGTGCCCCTGATCTGCTTCAGTACCGAAGACATGTTGCCTTTGCTAATGGAAAATAGGAAAGGAAATCTCTGGCAATGCTCTCTTGATCTGTCCCTTGGAGGAAAGCTTTTAAAATCTCCTCAGATAGCTCTGCTGATAGTTAGAGAGTTCCACTTGCAGTACTATTCCATGCAATAGCATGCCCATTTGTGCAATATTGTCTGGGTCTTTGATGAATGTGAGGACGTCAACATCGATCGGTCTCCCCACTAGCTCTGGAAAATCAGTGACTAAATGAAAGAGAACTTTGTGGGCCAATATACTGTCTTCTGGTGACAGGGTATGCACTGTCCGTTTGCGTGGAGTGCAACTAAGATCACAATCTTATTTAGAAGTTGGCTGGATCTCGAAGAAACGTGAGTCTTTTGTTCTTCCCCATTGCTTGTAGACTCCTAATGCTGGGGTTGCAGCAGGGGGGCTTCCCCGATGTAGGGTTTGATATCACCCAGGAAAATCCAAGCTCTCCTGCCTTGTAGTTTTACTGCAGAGGGAGTGCAGTCCTCCACTGTAAAGGGACCGTTAAATCGTGGCTCGTCCCACCTTTCCTTGTATGGTTCCTTACAAGGATGGTATCTCCAGGGAAAATGGATGGTACACAAAGTCCTTGAGCTTTGTCTGTAGTAGTATCTCCTTCTGTGTTCCGTGCTTCTCTGCACCCCTTTCGTCGTCGCTGCAACTTGTCTGAAATTACAGTAAGACAAGATGTCATGCAATTCAGGTAATTTTGCATTTCAAACCCTAAGATTTCTCCTGTTGACAGGGTATCTCTGGGTGTCAAGGGAGTGTGCATTCTTCTTCCTGTGGCTATCTCGTGTGGCGTAAGATGATGGTCAGAACTGGGTTGGTTCCTGAGTGCATACAGTGCCACGGGAAGGCAGTGCAACCATCCCTTTCTTAGAGTAAGCTTCAACTTGGCTATCCTTTCCTTTAATAAGCCATTGAACTTCTCACAGATACCGTTACCTTGCAGATGATACGCCGATGAGAACTTGTGCTTTATACCAAGCAGCAAGCTAATCTGTTCAAAAATCTTGTTTACAAAGTGAGCTCCATTATCTGATCTCATGACTTCACATACCCCCCACCTGGATAATACCTCTCTCACAAAAAATCTGGCCGCACAGGTAGAGTCTCGGTGTGTACATGGACCTGCCTCTATCCATCTAGAGAATGGAACACCACAACAGTTAAATATCTGTACCCGTTACATACTTGAATCATGTCGACATAATCAACGTGCAAGTGCTGAAAATGCCCATTTGGCCTGGGGATGACTCCTCTCATTACTTGTAATGTGTGCCCAGCTGTGAATTGTTGGTAGATTACACAGTTCACTATAAATAAATGCAACATGCTCGGTTAAATTCGGTATGAACCAATCTTCTGCGAGCGTTGCCGCTAGATTCTCTTTTGTCATGTGTGCCGGATAATGTAGCTGTTCCAGCACTAATTTTAACAGGGCTATAGGCATTACCGCTTTACCAGTGCTGTCTTGTCGCCACAAACTGTCAGAGGGGTTTAAAGAACACCCTCGCCATTTCCATAGATTTATCTCTTCCTGTGGTGCCTCCCCTTGGAGTTCCATCAACTGGGTTTACCCTAGACTGTTATAGCTTTCAGGTGTAGTTTGTGCAAACATCATTCTCTCATTTGTATGGGTGACTTCCTCTTCCATGATTGTCTCATTCTTGGATGCCATATGTTTGGCTTCCGTGTCTGCTGCTTGGTTTCCACGTGAGATAAAATCAGTCCCTTTTGTGTGGGCGGTGCATTTCATGACCGCTATGCCCACTGGGAGCTGTATTGCCTTGATCAGCCTGTCCAATAAGGCTGCGTGCTGCACTGGCGTGCCGTCTGCTCGGAGGTAGCCCCTCCTTTTCCAGCGTGTTAAGCCTGAGTGCACTGTTTACGTCACATAGGTGGAGTCACTGTACACCATTACTTCCCGGTCTACGTGATTCTCAATGGAGTATCAACGCCAATAATTCTGCAGCCTGTGCTGAATAGTGAGATGGTATTCGTGCACTAAGGAGTACTCAAAATTCCCCATTTGCGGTGTGTTTCATTACAGCGATGCCTGTATATCTTTGCCCATCATATTGATCGATTCTTGAAGAACCGTCAATAAAGACACTTTCTCCTTCTGCCAAAGCATTTTCTTTCACCTTGGGAATTTCATCATAGAATTCTTCATAGTTCGCACAGTCATGTATTGGCTCTCCTTCAGTGACTGGCTCTGCTATAAACATAGCTGGGTTCACTATCTTACATCAAACTACTTTAATTGATGGATTCGATATGATCACCTCATAGGCAGAAGCTCTCTGGGATGTCAACGTGCCCTTTGGTTTCTCTAGAATAGCAAATAGTGAGTGCTTGACGTACAACGTCATTGAGCAACCTGTCACAATGGTTGTAGCCTTCTCTATGGCGAACGCTGCGGCAGCCAAACTTTATTCGCAAGGGAAATGGCCTTTCATTCTGGGTCCAAATTTCCACTATAGTATGCCATGGGCTTGTACACCAATGTGGTTCTCTGTGTGAGCACTGCATCATAACGCTGCCATTCGTGTTTGAAAACAGGTAAAAATCCTCTGCATAATTGGGAATCCCTAGAACTGGTGCTGTGCAAATAGCTTTTTTGAGTTCAGCAAATCCTTCCTCCATGGTCTCAGACCATTCCATTTTTTCTTTCGTCACTCGGGCCTTCTTTAGGGCTTGAAGTAATGGCTTAGTGTAAGAGGTATAGTCGAAGACCCATGCCCTGACATAGTTGCACAGGCCTAAAAAGCACTGCATCTGTTTTATTGTGTGTGGCTTAGCCGTGTTCAGTATGGCTTCAGCCCTTTCCGGGGTCACTCTTTTTCCCTCATCTGAGATCAGCTGGCCTATGTATAGCACTTCTTGTTGACAATATTGTAGCTTTTCCTTGTCAACCTTATATCCTTTCTCAGCCAGTACAGTCAATAGCTGTACAGAATCAGGCCTGCATTGCTCCTCTGTCATGCTGCAGATTCAAACGTCATCCACGTATTGCAGGACAACACTTTCCAATGCAATATTGCTTAGGTCCATCTGCAGGACTCTGTTAAAGATTGAAAGAGACTCACAGTACCCCTGGGGAAGCCTCGTGCTTTTCAGACGCATCTGTCTGAACGTGAATGACGTCCGATCTTGTGAGTCACGGTGCAACGGGATTGAGAAAAATGCATTTTTCAAGCCAATCACTGTGAGATATTTTGCCTCAACATATATATAGCATAGAAATGTAGCTGGGTTCGGGGCTAAAGGGAACTTGGCCTCAACAATATAATTTATTGGGCGTAAATCCTGAATTAGCCTCCAAGACCCTCCCTTTGATTTCTTGATCGGATAAACCGCAGTATTGCATGACGACTCTGACATCACTAAGATTCCTTGCTGCATTTTAGCCGAAATTGTCTTAAAAATCCCTTCATCTGCCTCTCTGGTCATGGGATATTGTCGGGCACTTGGTATAATTGCTCCTGGTTTCAGTTTGATTTTCACTTCTCCAACCCCTTTCAAAAGGTCTACGTCATAGGGTCCTGTGGTCCACACTGAGACAGGCACCTGGGCCATGTCGTCATCAAAATATTCAGGACGGTTTCGTGCCAACATCATTCTCTGAGGCACTTCTCTTTTGATCATTTTCACCCAAAAGGTGATACTCACTTCCACCATTGTCTCTCCCATATCTGCTTGCTCTTCAAACAGATCGTCATCAGTGACGTCAGTCAATCAGTATCCTTCTTCAATGGTGATTACTGCACACCATTGTCGGCCTTCATTGTCATAACCATCTATCAAGGCCATTTTCCCTGGTACTGCAGCTGTGTGTATCATCAAGGGAAATAATTGTCCCTTCTCCTCGTGCATAGGTATTCTTGGCCTAAACAGAAACTCATCTGAAGTTCTCATGATTCTATCTGCAAGGCCTGGCAGCCCTGCCATTAGCACACGTATTCCATACGTGAATATTTCTGGCTCTAATGGTATAGCCCTCATGGCTGTGTGTCCTGCGTATGCTCTAATCATTTCGCATACGTTTGAATAGTGCATCCCTAGAGTTGAACATACTATGCCCTCCTCCGTTAATGAGATTGTCATATTTAACTTTGTCATTAGATCTCGACCCAAAATGTTTACTGGGGTCTGTTGTGAATATAATAGAGGCACGTTCATTTCACATTCTCCTATAGACACTGGAAGTGCGTTTGTGAAGGGAACACGACTTGTAGCTCCTATGAAACTGAGTATTTATAGCCTCGCCGGACAACAAAAACTTGCCTTCACGTATAAACGAGCGTGTTGCGCCCATGTCAACTAAGAAGGAATATTCTTTATCCCCTATAACGACATCCACCCTAGGTTCCCGGTGAGGGTCTGGTGTCACTGATAGGATAGAACACATCAGGGTTCCCAGTGAGCTGTCCTAGTCCATATATAGGATTTCCCCCATTCCCAGTGTTATTTCCCATTCCAGGGTTCATGGTCTGCCCTGAGCTCATTGTTTGTGACAATTGCAGTAGTGACTGTTGGGACTGCCCTTGTGGAAAACTCATTATATTCTGAGGTTGCAAACCTTGTTGCACTCCTGGCGCTTGTTGTTGCACTGTGTGATTCTGTGAAACTCCCTGTTGTACGCAGGCGGGTGGATTTGGCACACCTGCTCCTATTCCTTGACCATTTTGCATCATGCCTTGATTTCTGCATGTGCGTGCTAAATGCCCTGTCATCCCACACAACCAACATACTGGCGGTGGTCAGATCATTTGCCCATTTGACATTTCTTGATTGCCATTTTTCATGTTTTGGAAACCTCCTTGATTATTCAGGAAACCTCCCTGATTACTCTGCAATCCTCTTCCCCTTGGGTAAAACCCTGTATTGCCCTGCTTAGTCTGTTGTGGATTATTGACCTGCTGCATGCTTGATTCAGCTGTGCTAGTTATCAATGGCTCCCTCAAAGGCATATTTTGACAATTTCTTCTGCACCAATTTCGCTTCCTCACCCTTTCATGCAGCTTCCTTTTTGAAATTCTTTTCTTGTAGTAGCCTGCAATAGTGTGCAATGGTCAGCTATATTTCTGACCATGGTTTAGCCTCGATTCCTACCAATTTCTTGAGCTGTTCTGTACCGGCTCTGGCAGCCCCTGGCACAATATATGGTAGAACACATGTATAGATTTCCCCCAAGATTCATGAATCTCGAGTACCCACGCATCTTGAAAATTCTGTATGTAAATTAACGGATCCTCAGACTCCTTCATTTTACGTGTCATTATAGCTCCCATATCAGAAGTGTCTGTGTAAAGCACTCGTGGTGCCTTCCATACCACGGCTCTGCAATTGTTAAATGGAGCTCCGTCATGCGTGGTATTAATTGTTGTCACACCGGGGTAACCTGCCCTTGTCCACACAACGTCTGCTATCTCACCAATTATGGCGATGAGGAGACCCTTGATATCCCCTATAGCTAACGTGTTCCCTCCTGTCATTTCTCCTAACTCGTGTATCAATTTTCCAGCTCCCGATGTCAGCACTGGAAGCTTGTTTTTCTAATTTTCTTGATCCATGTGTCGCCATGGAATATATTGTGGTCTCGCCCCCCTTTTCCTGAGTAACAGAAATTGGGATGAATAGCTCTCTCTTCTCTAATTGTTCTCCCGTCTATTGCAGGGGTAATATTCCCACATCGCCGCCTGCCTGACAATGACCTAATCCTGTTCACATAGGACAGTGGTGACACCCCC
This sequence comes from Ambystoma mexicanum, assembly GCF_040938575.1. Taxonomy (NCBI): domain Eukaryota; kingdom Metazoa; phylum Chordata; class Amphibia; order Caudata; family Ambystomatidae; genus Ambystoma; species Ambystoma mexicanum. Next base: position 1,306,618,905 of record NC_090922.1, read on the forward strand.
CTCTGACCATGAGATGCTTCTTTGTGTCGGTCTGACTGTGTGGCTGACTCTGATGCCCTCGCTGCAGACTCACTAGTGTCTGACCACCTTATCCCTTTCTCCCTTGGCTGTCATCTTTCGCTCTTTCTCTCTTCCTCCTTTTCCTCGCGCTCCCCCCTTTCTGAATCAAAGATTGTCTGTGCCCAACTTGTGCCACTTCTTTTGCCTTCTTTGTTCCTACCTATTTCTAGTCTATCCAGGGATAGTTCTCTATTCCCACTACTTCAGGAAACATCATCAGTGTCGTACAGCTGAGTGCGCTCCAGGCGCTCGTCTTCTCCCTCCCCTTGGGGTATTTTTCTAACTCCATTTCATCAAATATTCTATCGATCATTTCTCCGATGCTTCTGGTGCCAAAGTCATCCTCGATATTCATCCTAGATCGTGCCTGGTATTGAATCATACGCAGGGAAGAATTCTTCTATATCTTTCCAATCTACTACTGGCTTGGGTTTTTTAACCTCTCTCTCTCCAGATATTCAAGATCGCGTGCTCTCTGTCCTTGCTTTCGTTCTACATCGTCATCGAATTCTCTGCGCTTTCTCGCCTCTTCTTTACCATATCTTCTTCTTTTTTCTTTTCATATCTACGTTCATCTGCCCTTCGGATTTCCTCATCCCTTCGTCTCTTTATTCTTTTCTTTCTAATCCTCTGCTCTTCCTCTAACATATTCTGCTCATGTCTGTCTTGATCATTGGCTGCTCTCTGCGATCGAGCTGTCTTTCTTGCTCTTCACGATATAACTGTTTTCGTCTCTGTCTATCTTTTTTGCTTATTCTTTCTCTTTTCTCTGTACATTGTCTAGTCTCTCCTTTTGTTTCGCATCATCAATGCCTTTGCCATCAAGTTTCAATAGAATTTGCCCTCCCATACATTCGTCTTTTGGGAATTCTATCTCATCAGTTCTATCGTCATTTCCTTTCCATCTTTTGCCTTCTCTCTCCTTATCGAGAGATGCACTTGTCTGTATCTGGTCCCTTCTCTCATCATCACGTCTCTCCCTGTCCCTTGGGACTGTGGAGGTGACATCCTTATCCTTTTCTTTCCCTTGATTTTCCTCACTACTTTGCGTAGGGGACTCATATGCCAGGTTGCTATACCCCTCATCTTTATTTTCTTCAATCTTCGTTTCGGCTGGGGCAGGTGACGCAGTTGGCATCTCACCCCCCTCTGAACATACATTAAGTATCCAATCTATTGGTGGGTCCTCTCCCTTATCTTGTTCATACATCTGCCAAAGTTCTAGAACAGCTAGGCGTTTGTCTAACTTTTTGCCCATTTATGTGGCGTGCAAATATGTGGTCATGTGTTGCAAAACAGCTTTAGATAAGGACCCGCCCTGTGGCCATGGCATAAAAATTTTGTGGGCGGTCCCCTTAACCCACTCTGTACTGTATTTTTTTTAGCGTAGGTGCATGTTTCCGCAACTGTTTGCACAGGTGTGCTAATGGAGTTATGTCCTCCATGTTTAAATCTGTTCCCTTTCTCCTTATGACACTTGGCAAGGCTTCACGTGACTTTAAACAATTCCCACAATATGAGCAAGCACCAATCACTGCAAGCTCCAATCCAGATTTACTCCCCCCAAAATGTTCTATCTTCTATTTCACTCAAAAAACATCAATTTGTATACTATAATATCTCAGGTTTTCAATCGCATAAAATTTAAGTCTGTTTTTTTCTAAAGAAAATTTTCAAATCATGACGTCATAAAAAACAACATGTAAGACAGACGTTTAACAGACTAGATGAACACCAGCTGGTCACATGTATCTCTGCCTCTAAAGTTACCACGACATGGAGTTTAAACGTATCCCTTTCGCAGCGCCTTTAATAGCCATGGTAGTGTATTTGTTCCCCTTTTATTTGGGACTCTGGATTCACGTTTCTTCTAGCCGCTATATTAGCGTAGGAATAAGGCGAATCCTCTCTTCTCGGGTGTCCTCCACGGTAACCTCTCTTCTCGGGTGTCGCCCCCGGTATCTTTCCTCTAGTTACTTCTCAGTTACTCTTGAGTCATTATTCCCTTCAGCTTAGAAATATGCATTGTTCTCTACTTCTAGCTATATTTTGTTTTCCCGCCTCCCTCTGTTACCTTTTCCGTAGGAATGGGAAGGGGTTGCGTGGAGAAACATAGGTCCCTTCAGACCTTGTCCTGCAGGTTTATTTCTTATACTACCACTGTCTACGGGGAGCTTCACGGTCTACTCAGCTGAATGGCAAAGGAATAGTGATATTGCCGAAGACCTAGAGTTACTTTATGTCGACGGTCAATGGGTGTCTTATTCTAATCGATAACCATCAATCTCTGCTACCAAGTGTACTGCGAGACCCCCGGCCAGCCCATGGAGCCGAGGTTTGCTCAGAAGTATTTTAAAATGAGATAGCTGCACACTTGGGATGGATGGGGGTGCAGATTCATTACTCGAATGCCAATCAATAAGGACAACTGAATGGTTTGGCAAAGGGAGTCTGTTTAATGACAAGTACAAAAAACAGGGAGTTATGGATATCAGCAGTGATGCGATCGTCCATCTCGCTTCAACTCCACCAAACATCATATAAGTTGTAACATTTATACTCAAAACTCGTCATCATTGATGTGTAACACTCAAAAGTGAACATGCAATTCCATTGGTTAGGAAACGGTAACTTTACTATAGGTACTATATCTGTATATGGTAACGGAGTGAGGGGATTGGGTAAACACTGTCAGGTGGGCATCTAAGCCATTCCTTCAAAAATGACTACTGTAGACGTCACTAAAAGTACAACGTCTCATTGGTTCTACTTACTATAGGACCCTAGATTATTTGGTCCATTGTGATTGGGTTGGCACCAACCCCATGCATACTTTTCCACTTTGCTTAGCAGCACGAAAAATGTTCGGCCAGGTGCGGGGTGCCCCTTAGTTACCCGGCCTTCCTTAGATTATGGTTGCAATCAATCATCACTTTAGTATCCATGTGTCAATTAGTTCACTGTCTGTTATCAGTTTCAATTAGATGTAGCTACTGTTCGCCTCTTTTATTAGTATGACTGTGGCTTTCCTGACACGAATTGCCTTTTCCGAGTTTCGATTCAGCCGTCTCTTCTTGTTTTGCTAGAATATGAATCTTTTCTCATTTGACCTTTAGTAACCTAATTTGACCTTTACGTTGATTCAGCTTCTTGTGCAAAGTGGAAATATACTTATAATACTGTGCTTCGTATGAGGTAGATTATGTATAATGATGCTTGCTGCACTACTCTTCTACTAAGCAGAGCAAGCCACACTGTTTTCTTAGCTTTCTTGCAGTTCCAAGCATATTTACAGGTGTTAACTGGTGTACTGTCTTCATCTTGCTTACAGCTTTAAACTTCTTTGCATTTCTACATCATTCTTTCACTTTAGGTTCACAATATCCTTATTCATGGCGTTTCGTCTCTTTGCATCGTTTTCTGGTTATCAATTCTTCTAACTGCAAGTCAGTCGGGGCTCTCGTGACGTCACCATTCGTCTTCCATTAAGGCCTTTTTGGTGTCTTCAGGAACTCTACTCAGACGATCTTCATTTCTGTTCATTTGTTGGTAAGGTTTTCTCAGTGGATACTTTACTGTCCATGGTTTTCTTGGTATTGGTAATTCAATAGGTGCTGTTCTTCTAATAGGGACTGGGCAGAGCCCTACTGCGGCTCTCTGCTGGTTTATTTGCTCATCATACGTCACATATCTCGGTGTAAACGTTCCTGGAACTTCAAAATGGATGATTGGAGTGCAGGCTTTATTTGGGACCTCCTCTACAGTAAGAAGGAATACTAATTTGGACCCTGGCTGAAGGAACAGTCTTCAAATAATATAGGAGACCAGAATACTGTTTGTAATATTAATGAACAGATATTGACACCTGTATTTAAGAAAGGGTTGGAATATCATACTAAAGTGTTTGTCTTGAAGATGGTGAAACATGAGGTCCCACCTACACAAAAAAGTTGAGCGTTGTTGTCTATATGAGAGTGTGTGTTTGAATGCATGATAGGAGAAAATAATTGTGAGCCAAAAAATTGCATAAAAATGGTTTGGAAATTGTTTTAATGGCACTGAAATGTATTGTAGAATAACTGTGACGAACATATATATATATTTTTGTACTGATGAAATAAAATTGTGTGAAAAAAGAATAGAATTAGTGAACTGTGCCATCCTCAATCTACTGGTCCATTGTGTTATATCCCCTGGAGGTACAGTTTGCCTTCCAACTTCCGTCAGTGAAGGACGGCCAGGATTTCCAAGAGAGAAGCAAGATCCCTCCCCTAAACATCTCCCCGGGCACAGAGGGGGATACTGGACTCAGAGGACCCATCCAACAGCTCCAGAACCGGTACCCAGCAGCACACAGTATGCCCTACTAAGTTCTGCCAGCAGGCTTACTAGATAGGAAGTGCCAGAGAGTCTCTGAACAAAGCCATTGCCTGCAAACACTCTCCTCGGCTTTGGGCTGTCCACCTTCAAAGGACGCCACAAGCCCTGTGAAGAAGCTAGGAATGCCAGACAAGCTTCAACCATTGTCCATCTTTTAAGGACATTTTGGACGCAGTCGAGCACTCGAACCGCGACCAACTGCACCACTGACTGCTGTCATGCTGCAGTCACTAAAGCCATCAGAGACACCTCGACCAGCGTTCCAGATGCACCAACCAGCACATAGACGATTCATGACCCTGAGCCGCCGTGCAGGCCAGCCTGCAGCCGTCCGTCCAGCTTTGCTTGCCCAACTGCCTGCCGTCTGATGCCTGCAGCTGTCTCCCGTCTTGAACTCTGTCGCAGGAACTGACTTGACACTGTCGAGCATCAAGAAAATCTCAAGCACCAGGTACATTGTGGTCCTGGCCCCCTGGTCCATCTCTGAAGGGCCCTAGTGACATTCACGACCCCTTGCTCCCTTGGTGCTGAATCCAAATAACCTTGAACAGTTAAGACTGATTGCTTTACCGACTACCCTCCTGCTTTACCAACTACCCAGAGTGTTTCCCTTTCCGTCGTGCAACTGTCTGTCCTCTGTCTTCCTTTACAGTGTGGGTTCGATTTTGTAGTGTGCTAGAACTGTCTGTTGTAGTAATAATAAAGTAGATATTCGTATACAACTTTGACTGGACAGTCCCTTTAATCATTGGGTAATAATTGTATTTTCGATGTGTTGCATCTAACCAACGATCCACGACCTTGTGGAGATAAGCCTGCCATTCCGTCCACGTCACCAAAATTGGACAAGGCAGTTTATAATTGACTTGTGTTCTAATCTGTGCTGATCCCTTCTGGTGTCCTAGAGGTGTGGGGCTGATTGATGGTTTGGAAACCAATATGCATCCCTGGACCACTGGTGCTACGGAAGTTGATTAGTCACAGTAATGACTTGGGAAATCCCTTCACCTGGGAGGGGGCCACATATTTTTGTCTGGTAGCTGCCTTCTGAGGACCGCAACACAAGGCCTCCTGTGAAGAGGAGTTTAGGGTTTGGAATCCGCTTCAGACATTTTTGGCAAACAGCCTTTTCTTGAGAGAATTTTTCAAAACGCTTTTGGTAGATTTTACCAGGGAGCTTAAACCCCACACAAAGTTGACCAGGTTCTTGCCTCCCCAAACCCCCTGACCTGGTCGTTGATCCTAAAGATTTTTTTTTTCTCTTCTCCCGTAGACTTTAATGGTACAATCCCCTTCGTTTCCCACAGTAGCTTCCTCGGCACTCACTGGGCGAGGCACCATTATACGATGAGAAGCTCTTTTGTGTCTGTCAAAGTTTGATTCTGTGCGACTTGGGACGCATTATATATCAATTAAAGGAAAATTAAAAATTGACACAAAAGGACCATTGTTACAAAAAGTGTTAATTGAACAGAAGGCATCCACATCTGAGCTCATTAGTAGCCTCTGTGCGATTTTCGTCATTGCCACTGCAAAGTACAAAAGATGCATGTGAAACCTGGTAAAAACAAGGGTACACATATTTTATACACTTCCCAGTGCAAAGAAGTGTAAATGCCTCCCGCAATTTAGACTTCACGTTTGCACTGGAATAAGCATGGCTTTAGAGTAGCTGAAAGCAGGCCGACTGCAGCCGCGTGAAGATGCCATGTCAGTTTTGGCAGGTGAGGTGGAAAGCCAGGCGAACCTTATAATCCTGTTCCGTGCCCTAACCCTGCCTGCCAAACAGTGGTGGACCAGGAACCAAAAGAGGCCTAGGAAATTATTTTCAAAGAGTCTCCATATTACACATTTTCAGCAAACCCAACCCTTTTTCTATGAGAAAATGTGGAAATACCACGCCAAAGAGGCGCAGGGTGCAGAGGCCTACCGGGAAATCTCCAGAGTTCCCTATAGAGCAGTCCACCCCTGCTGCCAAATCGAGGAAAATCCCCATGGGTGGCAGGTGGAAAAACAGGCGTAAAACCTTAACCTCTGTTTTGTTGTTGCTCTAGTTTTACTTCTGGGGGATTTGAGAGTGACCTCCAATTTGGAGTTCATTCTCAAATCCCACAGGAGTAAAAATTAAATTAAAAATTAAATTAAAAATGAAAGCTAGAGTCTATGGAGGCCCTAAAGACTTTCTTCCCAGACACTTTCGGTGCGCATGAAGCAGAGAATCAAGGCTTTCCCGCATTAAAGCAAAGTAAAAAAATAATAATAATAATAAGTGCAAATATTATATCTTCCTCATCCAGAATGACAGCAGCGTGACACACGAACACGTCTGTTAAAATCAACAGCGCCGAGCAACGGAAGGCGTTTTGTTTTTGTTCTGCGGGGAGACTGAAATCATAACTCACAAATAATGTCTTAAGAAGTTGCATTAGTCACACGTTGCTGAGACATTCCAGGCGATGCCAGGCTGGCCTGTCGCTAGCCGTGATTCAAGGCTCAAAGCTCTGCTTGCGGCTTGATTTACATCTGCAGCCCCGGCACTTGTTATTGCTGGCAGATACAAATTCAGTTTCATTAAGCAAAAATATGTTTTACAGCTAGCAGGCTCAGATCAGGCCCTTTCTAGTAATTGATGGGCGAGTTCCTGCATTCTAGAAAACCTGGGACTTTTTTGATCGAAACGAAGCTTGCAGTAAGAAAGCGAGTGTGTGTGTGTGTGTGTGTGTGTGTGTACACACCCACACAACTCCCAAAACGCTATGATGGCTTTAAAAGACTTGAAAACAATAAATAATAATAAACCTTTCAACTGAAATTTGAAAGTAGGTTAGTCCATTTGAGCCAAATAACACATTCCTCATCACAGGAAGTTCACCTGCAGTTTGCCCAAACGCAAGCCTTTTTCTCCAGAAAAGTGTCTTGGTCTAAGAGGGCAGTGCTACTTTATACATAGCTTAATCAACACATAGCAGACATTTGCAAGGCTGCCAGGACAGCTACATACCTGGTTGCACCCTTATTAGGGATCATCAGTGCACGATAGTTCTGACAGCCGCACGATAGTTCTGACAGCCTTGTGGTTGAAAGTTATGGTGGGTTGAAAAAAGGTTTGGAAAACGTTTTTTCACCTGAAATGAGAAAATATGATAGTCCATTTGAGCCTTCACGCAAAGTCCTCAACACCACCTAGTAGCCATTACAGGAAGTTCACCTTATTTCTGAGAGACATTGGCAAGGCATTGTGGGTATGCAAATGAGGTCAAAATGGGCGTTTTTTTCTCCAGGAAGTTGTCTTTGTCTTAGAGGGCAATGCTACTTTATACAAGGCTGTCAGGACAACTACAGACCTAAATAATATAGGCTCGAAATTAGGGTGACCGGATGTCCTGGTTTTCCTGGGACAGTCTGGGGAAATCACCTTCCGTCCCGGGGTCCCAGGAGTTTTTTCATTTTAGAAACCCGGTCCGGGGTTTGCATGGTTGGGTGGCTACAGTAATAAAAATTGTAATTATGTTTCACAATGCTTACAGAATTTTGAAGTTTGGCTCGAACCCCCAACTTTTCAGGTACAAGTCACAACACTTACTGACTGTGCCACAGAGACTGACATGGAAATTGCTGTACAGCAAGCCATGTAATATCAATCAGAGCAAACGCTTGTTTTGAATCAACATGCCAAGATTCACAGATAAAACTGCACACATGAGATCATATACAGTTTATAGAAAGGAGAAGTGCTGGAAATATGGTTGGGTGGTGGTTATGGGTGCTTGTTGGGGAGGTGCGGTAATTGGTGGGCTGCGATGCGGTAGTCCTTCTTTTATGTCGTTGGTCGTCACTGTTTTTTGTTTTGGAAATCTGGTCACCTTACTCGAAATGCTGAAAGGAGTGGTGCACTTTTTGAAGGTTTGCACTCTGCACTCCTGCTCTACAAATGTATGGAGCTTCGAAGCTCAGTTGGTCAGGGGCTGGCACCATATGTTGTCCTTTCCTGGGTCAACACAAGTTGCTTTTTAGTGCACATGGCAACCCGAAAATGCTTCTGGGACCGGATCATATATATTGCACCTGTGAAGGGACAATTTAGCAGCCATGTTTGGACAGACCAAAAATACGACATGTGGTTGTTACACTCATCTGCCAATGCAGATACTGCTTCTGCACTGGTCCCTCTGTTCACTGCCTGTTTTAGCTCTGCTAAATCGATGCAAATTTAAATTCAAAATTGCCCATCAGCTGGGCTAAATTGCCCGCCACTGTTGCACTTGGTGATGCGGAACCTGGTAGCACAAACACCAGAGAGTGAACAAGCAGTGAGCTATTTTGAGCGGCTGCCACCTTATTTAAGCTGGCGCATAATTTGTTGATCGCACTGTCAATCAGTGCTCATGCAAGCGGGGCACATTACCCCCTTCTAGACTAGCACCAATCAAAAGGGCAGACGTAAGACAATTGAAAATCTCTCACTGCCCAATCATCAGTTCTGCTGATAAAGGAGGTGGGCCAGCCTGTAGTGAATGACTATTTACGGATGGACGCAGGCTATTCACAGATGACAACATACGTACGATAGCCCAGGGTCAACGCTCTTGCCTTGGAAGCAAGATTACGCAGAGCAACACAGGTTCGATCCCCGGGTCTTCGCTTAGAAACCTCTCGGTATTAAGTGCCTTATAATTAACAAATAAATTACAATGGGCAATGCCAGCATGCTACTATGCCGGTGTATTCCCTCCCATACATGCCACAGAACTATAAATGCAGGCAGCTTCTGGCATGCAGTGGAAGGCTGCCAATGTGATATGATATGATATGGCATTTGTAACGCGCCTATACACAAGTGTTTCAAGGCGCGACGAGGCAGGGGGGGACAAGGGGAGACAGATAACGATCCTACTAGGCCAGGTGTCATTCAGATCGCGCAAGTGCAAGGGTAGAGGGGAATGGGAAAAGTGCAAGGGGAAGGGTAGAGGGGAAAGTGCAGTACATGGTTAGTAGAATACTAGATAAATAATAGGGCCAGCTGGTGGCAAGTGCAAGGTAAGTGCCGGGAGAAGGGGCTGTAGGAAACAGAGACAGTCCCGTAGTGCAGGTAGGCAGTGCAGGGAAGAGTGGTTGGGCCAAGGACCAAGATCGGTGAGGGGCCCAGTTGCAAATTCAGTGCAGGTTCAGTGATTTTAGCAGGGGAGAGAGGGAGAGAAAGCGGAGGCAAAGAGGAAGGTTTTGAGGTGCTTCCGGAACCGGAGATGGTTCTCCTCAAGTGCTAGTGTTATGGGGGGAGACCCAAAGGGATAGATGGGGTTGCTTGCAGGGTTTGGGTCCTGGGGAGAGCGAGATATCAGGAATTTCTAAAGGGGTGAGGAGGGGGGTAAATAACAGGAATTTAAATCCAACACCAGGAAAAACAGTGGCCAGTTCATGGGAAAGCTGGTAGAAGGCGGCAGCAACGAGGCCGGTGTTACAGTGCCAGCATAAAGTGACACTGGCATTGTTACACCGGCATGATCACAACAATCAACACAACGATAGACCAAAATCATCAAACAGCTCCCTGCCCAAACAGGAGAAGACATTATGGACCAGATTCCAAGAAACCCAACACCTCACACCTTTAACATGGTCCCCAAAATGCACAAAGAACATCATACTTGGCGCCGATAACTTCAGGCCTTTGAATTTGACAATTTGCCATTGCTTCAGAAGGTGGGACAGCCTGTCTTGGTTGTGTTAGTTCTTTCTGGCAGAAGAATAGATCTATGTAGTCTTGCAAGCACACAAAATAATGTGGTAGCCTAATAAAGCTGCCATCCCTTTAATATGGCTTTCATGCCCGCTTTGGGGGAGGACATGGTCTTTAATGGCCTCCCAGCCATGGCAGGCCTGAGCAAAGTGAGGTCCTTGGCTCGGGCTGTGGGCCGTTAAAGGACATGTCAGCCCCCCCCCCGCCCAAGTCTGCATTAAAGCCATTTGCACCCGGGTTCATCTGAGGTGTGAATGGCTTTCTAATTTTTTCATCGGGAGATGCGCAGTTCTTGCGCAACCAATCTCCTGAGGGGAAAAAAAAGAAAAATAGATGTTCGCTGCCATATGGAAAAGGGACTTAAGTCTATTTTCCATGTCTATGGTGGCGGCCGGGAGACGGTAGGAGCACCAGGACCGCAGCAGGTCCGGTCTATCAGGCAAGCAGGAAGAGGGTGAGGGGGCAGGGAAGGTGATCAGAGGATTTTGGGGGAAGTGGGGATTGGTTAGGCAACAGGCTCTCTTTTGCTTCGCCACATTACATTTGTTTTTAAATGGTGCAACCTGGGGAAGTGTCTCGGGTGGCTGGAAGCAGCCGGTGGAGAATGTCTATCCTCGCCTGCTGTTCCAGCAACCTGATTGGCTGATGGTCTTTCTCCCGGTGTGAAGATTGCTTACTGCTGGCTTGTTTTTTTTTTTTTAAACCACAAACTGCACTTTGTCTCCCTAGCACCCCCATTACTTTTTGGACCACTATAAACTAAAACCAAACATTTTTGTCTGGGCAAGATGGCCAAATGCATTTAAACCGGAGCTGTCATCACTCACTGGCGGGGAAAATACATTTTTATTTCTTGTGCCTTTGAAACCAGCCCTGGCTTCAAACCTATATGGGCAGCCTGCGCAAGAGTGCTGGCGATGACTGAAGGTGTTTTCTGAGTGTCTTTATCCACATAATGGCGTCTGCCAGCCAGGCTGCTTTGTAACTGTGTTTTCTTCTGCGGTACTGAATGTCCCTATGTCTTCCTGTGAGGCTAGACTTGTTGGGCTGCAGTACTTTGTTTTTAGAAATATTTGCACTGCTGAAAAGTGAGTTTGCACTGCCGACACAAACCCTAATTCATAGAACCGTGCAAAGTGTATTTTTGCAGTGTAAAGTCTGGGCAAAGTCAGCGCATAGTCATTTTTGCAGTACTAAATGACTGCCTTGACTTTACACAGCAAAAATGCACTTTGCACGATTCTATGATTCAGGGTTTTTGTCGGCAGTGCAAAGTCACTTTTCAGCAGTGCAAATTCACTTTGAACCAGTGGTGTCGCTAGAGGGGGACCTCGGGGAGCCCAGGCCCCCCTCTGAAATCCTGCTCCCCCTCTTGCACCTCCCTACCTAAGGCGAGCAGTGACCTCTGTTCGTGGTGTTATTTGTGACACTCACTAAGGCAAATGTCTGCATATCACACAGCAAATACTCTCCTTTTGTCTCATAGCTAGCAGTGATCTTGGTATGCATTCTGCCATCGGTATGAACATGAGCACAAGCCACTTCTCAGGTGTTCCTGCCCGGCTTCTGCACAGCGACCTCCATAGTGTGTAAAGCAGCTCACAGCCCCTCTCATCAGAATGTAGCACACGAAACTGCTAATGCTGGCCCATTAGTCACGGAATGGTTTCGTGTCTGCATTCTGATTGGAGGGGAGGTGCAGTGCGGTGTGGGTAGTTCGTGTGCACTCTCTGCAGGAGTGCTTGTGACATCACACATTACCTTTCAAAGGCGGACCGCACACTTTTGTCTGTGGCTCCCCTACTTTTATCTTTGGCCCCCTCTGCACCCCTCCTAAATTTGATTTCTGGCACCGACACTGCTTTGAACCTGGCAAATAGTCCATGAATTGTGCCCAAAATCCTATTGGCCTGATTTATGGGTTTTTTAGCGCGGTGCAAACATGCAACAGAGCAGGCCCCCAATGGTATCTGGACACAAACTCTGACCGTGCGTGCTCATCAGACACCCATTCCGTTGCGTGGTAGAGATTTCAAAGACCAGCCTATGGTGCCCCATTAGTGTAGCATGTTGCTAGCCCCTGACAATCACCAATGAGGTGGGTGGTGGCGGCGGCAGTGGGGTCTACCCGAGCAAAAGGTGCCTGTGAGGGCAGCAGGATGGCAGATCCAAAGCCCATGGACAATTGGGGACACAGTCAATGGGGCGCAAAATGTAACACGGCTCCTAAATAGCCCACTAATGGCAGGAAATCTGGCCGGGGTAAACGGTACGGGGGGAAAGAACAAAAGGGTCCTGGTAAGGGACCAGCGGCATTTAAGGATAGGTGCATTGCAAATGACCAATAAATAAATTGACAGGAAGGACACCATGATTGCCTTCCCCACAGTGATCCGAAATCCCCAGAGGAATCTCACATCAATGGAGGGATCCCACATCACCAGATGGATCCCAAATCACCCGATGGATCCCACATCCGCCTTTGCGCTTTGAAACATTTAGGGCCCGATTCATGGAATATTTGCCCGGTTCAAAGTGAATTTGCACTGCTGAAAGGTGACTTTGAAGTGCCGACACAAACCCTGATTCATAGAATCGTGCAAAGTGTATTTTTGCCCTGCAAAGTCCGGGCAACCTCAGTGCATAGTCATTTTTGCAGTTAAAAATGACTTTGCATGGCAAAAATACACTTTGCACGGTTCCATGAATTAGGGGTTTGTGTCTGTAGTGCAAAGTCACTGTCAGCAGTGCAAATTCACTTTGAACTGGGCAAATATTCCATGAATTGGGCCCATTGTGTATAGGCACATTATAAATATCCAATAAATGAATAAATAATCCCCAGAGGAGTCCCACATCCCTAAAGGAATCCAACATCCCCACAGTGTTCCCACATCCCTAGAGGAATCCCACATCCCTGGAATGAGCCCACATCCCCACAGTGTTCCCACATCCCTAGAGGAATCCCACATCCCTAGAGGAATCCCACATCCCTGGAGTGAGCCCACATCCCTAAAGGAATCCCACATCCCCACAGTGTTCCCACATCCCTGGAGTGAGTCCACACCCCTGGAGTGAGCCCACATCCCTGGAGTGAGTCCACATCCCTGGAGTGAGCCCACATCCCCACAGTGTTCCCACATCCCTAGAGGAATCCCACATCCCTAGAGGAATCCCACATCCCTGGAGTGAGCCCACATCCCTAAAGGAATCCCACATCCCCACAGTGTTCCTGCATCCCTAGAGGAATCCCACATCCCTGGAGTGAGCTCACATTCCTAAAGGAATCCCACATCCACACAGTATTCCCACATCCCTAGAGGAATACCACATCCCTGGAGTGAGTCCACATCCCTGTAGTGAGTCCACATCCCTGGAGTGAGCCCACATCCCCAGAGTGTTCCCATATCCCCATGATAGAACATCCACTGCAACCTTTTGCAGCGTTCACCCACTGCTATCACCCACTGCTGTCCTTCTGCTCTCTGGTGCTTGTGTCTCTGATGCTCATCAGCATCCGATGGCTCCCGGCTGCACCCCAGACTCAGCTGTGAATCACGTTTCAAGATGCTGGAATACCTGGAATCCAGGAAACAAGGCATCCTGGTGCCTTCACTGACACTCTGCTCTGTTTCACTGCAGCACAATGCACCCGCCAAGTGGCCCGGGTCTCGGGGGACGCAGCACGGCACATGACTCCTTTTCCGTCTCCTCCTCATCGTCCTCTCCAAGTGTCACATCTGGGATCAAGGCATTTAATTATTCGAGGTCTGACAAGCTCAGCCTGAAAGTTTTGGCGTGAAGATACTGTGCAGCAAATGCTTTCAGGGAATTTCAGAACTAGAGGTATCACCTGCACCATCATTTTTCCATAATGATAAATACCTCACATTGGGCCTCATTATGAGTGTGCCGGTCCGGTAACAATGGTGTTGGTAAGCTTACTGGCACGTTGTCCCGGACCGGCACACTCCTAGTCTGCGTGTGGCTGCCGTCCCTCCTGCCAGGTCTGACCAGACTTTCATAGTAGACCACACGAATGCCCTACTGGGGACCCCACTATCCCTCAGCTGATGGAAGATCCCAGATCCACCTGCTCTACTTAGGGACACCTGGAAATAGTGCATACGAAAGCGAGGTTCCAACGTGTTGGATTGTGGACTGTCATGTGTAAAATGTTCTCCGTGAATGTGTGCACTGTCCGCAACATGCACAGGTATAATACTCTCTGAAAATGATTAACGCGAATATGCAGAAATACATGCCAATATTACTAAAGAGGTATTGCTTGCACAAGACTATTGAAGACACTTTGGGCCTCATTACGAGGTGGGCGGTAAGGGGTTAACGGAGCTGGTAAAGGTGCTGGAGCCGTTAACCCCTTACCACCATATTACGAGGTCTGCTCACGGGCCCCGCTAAGGAAACCATGTTTTACCAGACGTCCTTACCGGGTCCCGCGAGCGGCCCAGCAGGCTAACAATGGGCCCGTCAATAACGGGCCCGTTGTTAGCATGCTCCCCATTCCCATTGAGCCCTCTGGGGGCTCAAATGGGAATGGGGATGGTCCGGGTTCCGTGAATGGGGAAATACCGGGCCCTCCAAGGTTGGAATGGCCCGGTATTTCCCCATTCAGGGAACCCGGACCCGAGTTTGGAGGCAGCCATGCCCTTATTAAGGGCATGGCTGTCTCCCCTTTATCCCAGCTTTCATGTAGTCTGTGACCATTCCCTTTATAAAAATCATTTCATCCTTTTGTACTATAGCTGTTGCTCTGGAAATCATATATTTTAATGAATTGCTTTTGAACGTCGGCTCATTTATAATCTTTCTATTCCATTTTGAAGGTCATTTTTGTTCGATGGGATTCCTCTGGTTTTTGTTACAGTTTCTTCGGGAGACTTCAAATTCTCAGTCTTTCAAAATTTCAAAATTCCCCCGTGATTTAAGAACGCCAGATATTTTTACAAAAATATGTTTTTGGAGAGAAATATTTTCTCTGAGGCACTCTGATGAAGTACATTTTATCTGCCAGGTTTTCATCGCCAGAAATGCCGAATGGTTGCCAACCCGGTCCTCTGGCAATGTTCTACCAGTGGGCGACGTGTACGTAAATAAGTAGTGGAACTATGTTCCCTGATGGCCTGCCCCACCTCCCAAAAAACAAAAACATTGCCACGCCCCCTCCCACGGCCAAATCTAAACCCTGCAAACACACCTGCTGTTTAAGGCAAGGTTCAGTACATTGCACTAAAGTGTAAGATTCAACTTCTTCCAACGCTTTTATTTTAAAACAAAAACATTCCGGTTATATCGGAACAGTAAAACGTACAAAAATAAAGTAGAGCAGCACCGCTCCCGCCCACTTCGACCACTGTGTTCTACCCTGTCCTTTCTGCCCACCACTAGCATCTCAAATCAACCAATGTCTAGGCAGGAGAACACCCCTTTAGGTCACACCTGCTTCTTGAAGTTAGGTAATTGATCCAATCAGGGGAGCAGCATGTCAAGAAGAACATCCACCAGACTTTCTCCTTGCCCTTGGATTCAGTCATTCTTTTGAACCCTCAAAGTGGATCCTGCTCCTGGTGTGAATTCTCGCTTTCCACCTTTCCCTTTCAATTGGATGTTGCCGCTGCGTTCTATGCACACGGTTGCTTGCTACTTGCCGGAAGTTCTGAAGAAGTAGCACCCAACACGGCTCCTTACCTTGCTTGTTGCTGTTCTTCTCACAGAATGTGTTGACTACCTTTCACCATATGTCTGAATCATTTGACTCTCCAGATGTTTTGACTACAAATCCCACCAGCATAGTCCATGGTGAGGGATCGTGGGAGTCATAGTCCAAGAACACCTGGCGAATCGCATGTTGCTGCCCCCTGAACTGGATCGACTCTGAATCGTGAGGGTTTCTTTTAGCCTCTACTGTTTGAGCATCAGCCCACTCTTTGGATGTTATGATGGAGGTCCATAGTACATCAAGACCTTTCTCCTCTTGGCTGTGGCTGGCACTGAGCATGATGTACTGCATATGCTGCTGTCGAAGGACGGCGACACTGTACATGATGTGTGGCGGTCGCACATTCCTTCATCGTGTACCAGGCCTCTGCAACATTTGCTGAGCACTGACACAGGTGCAGTGTCACTACCATCTCTTTCAATGTGCCACAGCAGTCGACATTTGTTGGGCGTGGTGCCGCTGAATACCTTCAGTAGAGGTACATGCAGGGGCTACACCCTGACTCGTAGTGGGGCTGGGGCATGGAACAAAGCTGGGGTCAAGCGACCCAATGGTCAGTCATGTAAAAGCGATCCGGGCCCTATGCGTGCCTTCTCCCCCTCCCCACCCCCTTTCTAGTGTCCTGCTAAGTTCCCATTGTGAGGAACGCCCTGAGGAAGCGTGTACAGTGCTCAGACCCAGCCAGTCACGAGGAGAGGTGAGCCAAAGGCTGTCTCTAAGGTACCTTAGGCTCTCCATGCAGGTAGCTTGGTCAAGCTCAAGGTTTCACCATGCAAGATGGGGGAATAATGAAATAAATAATATGCATGTATACACCAAACAGATGAGAGAGAGAGAACGTAAAGTCCACACCGTCGTGATTGGGATGTTTGTGTAGGACACGCTACCCAAAGGTCTCCAGGCGTTACCCAGTAGCAGTTGCCTCTGTCTAATTATAGAGCCAATGAGGAGAGTTGCAATCTTGGAAGATAGCGTGAGATTTGGAAAGAGCGCACTCTTCGTGCTGGATAGAGTGCTAGAGATCATTTTTGATATTGAGGTTTATTCTTAAAATGTTGCTGTGTTGATTATTTTGTGAAGAAAGTACATGGGCCCTCATTCTGACTCAGGCGTTAAGGGGTTTACGGCGCCGTAAACGGCGCCGACCCTTACCGCCTGATTACAAGGTTCCCTTTGCGGGATGGCTTTTAATGGCTGCTTTTTTGCAGCCGTTAAAATCCATGCCGCAAAGGGACCTTGGCGATAATTACGGCACCGTAATTTACGGTGCCGTAATTATCGCCTTTCCCCATTCCCATTATGCCCTATGGGGCGAAAATGGGAATGGGGAAGGGTAAAATGGGAAATGGGGATTTACCGCCCCACTCACCTTGGAATGGGGCGGTAAATCCGCCAACCACCATGGCGTAAACATAGTTTACGCCATGGTGGTAAGGGTACGACCCAGGCGGTAACTTAACGCCTGGGTCGTAATGAGGGCCATGGAGTGTGTTGACCCTGGGCATTAGTGGAAGCATAACAGACACAGACAATTGTGTTAATTTCCACAAACCGATTTCGGTAATTCAGTGTAACAATGTGTGTTATGTTTTGTGGTGCAGTGTCAGAAAGAGCCCCTCCCAGGCTCAAAATCAATGAAACCACAAGAGCTGCCAACTCCCACTGGAGGACAACCCTCTACACACAAACCCAAGGAAGTCTGCCAAGACTCCTTCGTAAATAACTGATCAATGTGTTCCTACATTCATTAATTCAAGCAAATTAATCAGTGGTTCTGTTCAAAATTATAAAATGCATTTTCAATGATATTTGATCAATGTCCATTCCAAGATGTATAGTATTGATTATTCTTAAATGGTTGCTCTAAGTATTTCAAGTGACATCCTTTGTTAGGAGCATCTTGGTGCACAAACATTGACTAACCTGAATATAGTCATCCAAGAAATGCAATATCTACTGGTCTTTTTGCCGAGGGCCAAAGTTCATGGGACCTATCCAATGGTTCAAAGGATCAGATAACTACTACTCTCTATTTACAATCCAGCATGCCATGGCCTCTGCTGCAGGAAGATCAGAGAATACTACTCTCTATTTACTACCCAGCATGCCATGGGCTGTGCTGCAGGAGGATCACAGAATAATACTCTCTATTTAATACCCAGCATGCCATGAACTGTGCTGCAGAGGAATCAGAGAATACTACTCTCTATTTACAACCCAGCATGCCATGGCCTCTGATGCAGCACAATCCGATAATACTATTTACTACCCAGCATGCCATGGTCTCTGTTGCAGGAAGATCAGAGAATACTACTCTCTAGTTACTACCCAGCATGCCATTGTTTGTGCTGCAGGAGGATCAGAGAACACTACTCTCTATTTACTATCAAGCTTGTTGTGGACGGTGCTGCAGGAGTATCTTAGAATTCTACTCTTTAGGTACTACCCAGCATGTCATGAACTGTGCTGCAGAGGGATCAGCTAATACTACACTCTATTTACTACCCAGCATGCCATGGTCTCTGCTGCAGGAAGATCACAGAATACTACTCTCTATTTACTACCAAGCATGTCATGGACTGTGCTGCAGGAGGATCAGAGAATACTACTCTCTAGTTATTCCCCAGCATGCCATGGTATGTGCTGCTGGCGGATCAGAGAATATTACTTTCTATTTACTACCCAGCATGCCATGGACTGTGCTGCAGGAGGATCAGAGAATACTACTCTCTAGTTATTCCCCAGCATGCCATGGTATGTGCTGCTGGCGGATCAGAGAATATTACTTTCTATTTACTACCCAGCATGCCATGGACTGTGCTGCAGGAGGATCCGAGAATATAACTCTCTATTTACTACCCAGCATGCCATGTACTGTGCTGCAGGAGGATCAGAGAATATTACTTTCTATTTACTACCCAGCATGCCATGTACTGTGCTGCAGGAGGATCAGAGAATATTACTTTCCATTTACCACCCAGCATACCATGGACTCTGCTACAGAAGAACTACAAAAAAGGTAGAAAGACTGTAGAAGTCCAGCAGGATCTCTGACATTTCAGTATTTACTTCTGATCTAAACAGGGAATGCACATGGCAAAAAGCCAAGACTGTCATCATGCAAATCCACTGGTTCATTCCAGCCGTTCGGTGGTTTGGTTGCAAGAAGACGTATCCAGAGAACCTCTCCCTGTATTACTTTGGTTGATCAATTCTGCAATTCGATAACTTGAAAGCTTATAGGATATCAAACTTCTGCATAATTCTGTATTTTTAACGAAATGTCTCGTAACTGATGATTTCAGATACTCTGTTCGTTGATTTGATTTATGCTCTGCCCAGTCCCCCCTGGCTTTCCTATTGGTTTGCCACACTTAGTTTGTCATATGTGCACTTGATGGCCTATTTTTAAGCTGACTATGTAGCGGTTTTCTTGATATTCAATACTGTTCAGGATCTTTACACCATTAGTCAACTTTCACAGAATGTTTCATGTTGTTCCGCGTGCCATCACCAGTAGTGTAAGGGATCATTTGGAATACCGCAGATGTTACACCGGCCACGCATTTAAGAAATTGGAGGTGCAACAACAGGAAAGGTTGCACATAAAAGCCTCCACGAACTCTTCACATCATTTGGTACATGTCCGAACCTGTTTACATCAAAGTCTACAAACATAAGAAACATGATTTAGAAACATCGGTCACATTTGCTCGAATAATATTCACATTATTTCCCACACCCAGTGTTGACACAGAGGAGTTTAATAACATAAAACACGTTCCAGTAAAAGCTGATAAAACTATGCGAATTAAAATATTTCTAGCAACATGTTTTTCAATTTCGAGGAATTAGGCTCACATGTGCTAAAAATATTTGTCATTTCTAGCAAAATGTCCACTGCGCACGCTAGAAATGTTTTTTCTATTTACATCATGGACCTCACATTAGAAACGAGCATGGGATCAGCGCCCCAAGAAATATGTCTTCCATTTCCAACAAGGGTATCAACCATCCTGGTAAAACATGTATATACATAGTATATAAATAGTCAAATAAATAGTAAATATACGACTTCATATTTTTTCTATTTTTATTACGGTTAGTCTTGACGCTTGAGTTCCTGTTTGGATTTGGGGTCGCAAAGTAGCCTGCACATATTTATTGTCTCATGACCTCTTTAGGGGTGACCCAAAAATGCTCAGGGGTCTCTTTGTGTAGATTTCGAGGGGGTCTAGTATTAGGTATGACTTGGTTTGTTTATCACCCATTTCACATTGTGCTATATCTTTGCACATGCTGCAGTATATTTTCCCTTTGCTATGTGAAGCACACTGTTACACTTTGGGGGTTACCTCTGCACTATATGAAGAACCCATCAACAAGTATGACCCCAAATACACAATTTCAAGGCATATTGCACAATATAATGTGACCTATGAAATTACATTTAAAGGGACACTTCAGATGCCTGCATGTATAGAGGACATGTGACTGCATTCACCGCTGGCACTTTAAAAATCAACCATAAATACATACACATGGCAATCAATTTTAATTGCTTCCAACTACCACTAACCAAGACGTTTATCTTCGGAAACGTATCTGTTTCTTTTTATTACTTTAGGGAAAATAGATCCTGGCAGTTTCTTGTCCAAATCATCTATCCTTCCATGCTAGAGCCATAACAGGAATGTAGCTGACTAACCAACCCAAAGGCCTGCATGCGCTTTGAGTGTGTGCAGCTCAGTGTTACAGGAGGGCCTCTCCAATAGGCGTGGGAAATATTGTGCACCTGGGTATATGGCCCAGTGCTTTTAGTCTTGGAAGGTGGCGACAGCACAAGCTCTTCTCGGTATCCCCAGAAATAACCGAATCCAAAATACCTAATGAGAAATGACCGAATTTATTTGGTCGAATTTGTTGGATATTTTGTATATTTTTTATAATATATATATGTGGGCTGGGGAAGGGTATAGGTGAAGGTAGGGGGAAGTGTGGCGGATGCGGGGGTATTATTAAAAAAAAAACACCCAAAAAATGAGGTCATTTTTCTGTAGATATTTTTTTCTCTGTTATTTCATGGTATACCGCTCAGGGCCTTTCACTGCGTCTCCTCCCTGTCCCACTGATTGTCCCTCCTCCTCTTTTTAATAAACGTGTGCTTATACTGCTATTACAGAGGGACTAGAACTCGTTATTACATACTGAATACTAGGCATCAAGTTATTTTATTTATTTATTTGTTTTTGTATCGCGCCGCAGCCCACAGCCATCAGGGTGCACATAAAGACATTGTGGGATGTTTTAACCCACTAGTCTATGCCCTGCAACATTGGTGTGCGCTGCTTGCATCAGAAACAACAGAGTGGCGGCCAAAAAGATCTCTGCACTAAAAATCTCTGAAAGTACGCAGGAAAACCTGAAAAATAGGCTTCCAATCCATTTTGCCTATATCAGTGGTAACACGGGAGACCACTGCAAAACCTATCATTTGGCTGCCCACAGAGGAAAATGAAACTACTTGAAATAGCAGTGCTGCATTGCAAAGGAAAACCCAGAACTGCTTTAAAAATCCATTTTTCCTTGGCTGTGGAAAGTGCAAAAATCATGGTTCCTAAACATTACAAAATATCCAACATCCTTGTTGGGTGTTAAACATCACTTTATTTAAAGAATTCACTTAAGCACAATGTCAGCAGAAACATATTTTATCAGGAGAAAATCTACATTCAAAGATGTTTGCTTGGAAAAATATGTTAGAAATGTGCGCAGTGCCGCCGCTCGCCTGTGTCAGAAACTGCCATTTATTTATACTATCAATTAAACTTGTGCCTTAAAACCAAAGTATGGAAAAGAAGACATTTCCCATCAAAAGCGATATAGGGTCACAATTCAATCTCTATGTTTTAAAAAAGGCTGGAAGTAAGAGATTTGTCGCTATATTTGTAAAAATGTAAATTGTATTTTTAGAGAAAGACTATTTTTAAACATTGTTTCAAAAGTAAGTTAACACCAGCCACACTGAGCTTCAAAGACATTCCACAGTTCTCCCCAACCAAGGGAATCTTCCTCACCTGCTCTCTGCTGAGGAGCTGGCAGGGAGGTGTGAAAGGAAATGGGAGGGGACTTTGGCCTGTTGCTCTGACAAGAAACAAAAGTCTCCCTTGATTGAAAGGAAAATGCTAATTCGGGTGTGACAGAAAACAACTGCTGGCAGGAAGAAGCATGGGACTGCTCTGGCCCAGCCCAAAACCTTGGGGGCTGAGACATACAGTTTTGTTTATTCAGAGAGCACAGAAAATATCTTTTTGAAAAAGACTCATAGAAAACTGAACAAAATTGATAAAAATCTGTAAATATAGTGTTGTTAAAATGAAAATTCTGGTAGCGTTTTAAAACTACTCTGGAATTTGTGCGATATTCAGAGACTGAACCACGAAAATGTTGGCTTTGTAGCAGTTGTGATAATGTTAAAAATATGAAACTTCACAGGAGTATGCCCAGATGTTATGTGCATGTATCTGGGAAAGTTTGTACAGATCTGACACTTGGTAACCAACCAAAAGCGCGAAAAACTGTCATTTGTGAAGCGAAACTCTTAGGAAGATGAGACTTTGATGGATACGTGTCTTATTTAATCTGTAATGTAAATATATATTATTAGCAAGTTGGTGATATTGGAAATATGTTTTATATGAAAAACAGATTTTCTGTATAGGAACAAAGGGGAGGTCTCTCCCTGGATTGTAAATGGCAGCATCACTATGACACATTATGACACACTGTTTCCTTCTCAAATCAGGAGAGAGGGAATACTTTAACCAATAGGCTTCTTAGAGGGTTGGGCATAGTATAATCAGCCTACCCACCCCCTTGAGAAATACATAAATAGGGACTGCTGAGGACCTAGACACACACACACACATTCACCCATCAACTGATTTTACTGGCAAAGTGCTCTGCAGAAAGAACCCAGATCAAGACTCCAGAACCCAGATCAAGACTCCAGAACTCTGAAAGCAGAAGGCCCAATCCAAAGCTGAACCCTTCTCAGCTGGCTTTTAAAATCTTGCAACCTGATTTTAACCCCAAAACTCCAAGGGGCACAACCAATTAAACAGCCGGGCTGTGCTGTTTTTCTGCTTCTTGTCAAGAACCTTGCTAGAACCCAGAGATCCAAACCAGTAGAGCAGAGCTGTAACCCAGAACAAACCCGTCAGATCCAGTCCAAGAAGCCGTGCAGAGGCAGAGTGCCGTACGGAGAGCAAAACTATGTACCCTGAATCCTGTCCGGTGGCGAGCAGATTCTAGTCCAAAACTCTTTGACCAGATCCTGACGGGCCTATTCCGATTCCAAAACCATAATTGTGAGTATCTAGCGTAGAATTGTCCATAGCCAATCTCTTATCCTTAAGTAATCTAATCCAACCTATTCCAACATATCCAGATTGCATTGGAGAATCTCTTTTGTTTGTCCTGAATCCTTCTTTCATCCATATAATCCTGTGGTAATTGTAGTGATAATCATCTTTGCGCTAATATATATTTGCTGAAGAAAGGCAAGTGTCGCTGCGGGCAAAGATCAGACAGAGGCGCCTCTGGACTGGTGGCTGTACCGTTGGTATCTCACATCTTCATAGCCTCCCTTAGTGTTAAGAATCCTTGTTTGTAATCTTCAAAAGCGCATCTTTATTTGAAATCTTGTCTCTTTTCTACAAAAAATTGACCTTTGCTAAAACCTCTTTAACTTCTAAACCGTACATGCTAGGAACGAAATGTAAGTGTCATTTTGAAGCTAACATCCTCAGCTTTCAAACAAATCCATATATAGTTTTGCCGCAATCGCATTTCTCGCGTGCTGAAAAGTTTGTCACAATTCTGCATTTGGCTCAATTTCATCCAATATAAAATAGCTATTTCTTGCATTTAACCTCTGAATTCAGTGTCCAACCTGTTAGTTATCCAACCATCATTGCTAGTGTTTACCTGAACCTATCAACACGGCTCTCACTAGTTCTGAATCCAATTTAGCGAATTAAAGTCATTTTTAGCATTTTTTCATTCATTACAAAACCACATTCAAAAGCAATTGACCTTTAGGCTCTAGGTGCCCATGTTTTTAAAAGATCTTGCATTTCCCAAGATTCGTCTGGCTTTAATACACTTAAGTAGCCAGGTCCTGGAGGATCTTAAAATTCTACTAGGTTCATATCATGTCAGTGTCTCTGAAAGATAACGTGCAGAGCCGTGCACACACTTTTGAACCAAGGTGAGTAACTTAAGCTGTATTCAGGATGCGACAGCCAGCCAATGCACCTCTTTCCGCAATTCATAGAAATGGGAGTTGCGTGGCAACTTTTCTGCAACTCGAATCGTGTCATTTTGAAGAACTTTACATTTCTGGACACTGCTTGTATTAGTATCCCCCAGCATGCCATTCCAATAGGCGATTCTGGGAAGGATGATGGCACAGGGAACAGAGATACAATTTTTTTCTGAAAGGAATGGTGTATTTGCCTTAATAATTTTAGATGGTAATGGGAGTTTTTAAAAGTGTAATTAACCTGGGCCTCTGCTCCTAAGGATGCTTCCAGGATAATTCCCAGAGTGTTCACCTCATTAAGGACTGGGATCACTCAGTCCTCTATCTGAAACATGGAATAACCTGACGAGAGCTTGGATCTCAATTGGTGAGAGCCAAATATAAGTAGCTCAGCCGTATTATTAAGGCACGCCCAGTTGCTGCACATCCATTGTTTGGCGATAGCCTATATCGACTCGAGGATGTTTAAATCTGCCTTATAAGTCCCTCCTAACTCCAATAGTAACTGGCTGTCATAGGTATAGTTTGTAAAATGCACACCGCTATCTGCTAACATGTAACAGAATGGCTTGATGTAAATCTTGAAAGGCACGTGTGATAAACTTGCACCTTGTGGGATACCATGTACGATAGGAACTGGAGTGGAAGAGGCATCACCCCCCTACACAGTCGACCTTCTATTACTTGGTAAAGATTGTATCCTGTGGATGACAACCTGGGAACAATGTCTGAACGTAGATAGACTAGCCAACAGACGGCTGTGGCCCAGAGGATCAAAGGCCGCTGAGAGATCTAGCAGGACTAGTCGTCCTACTTGCCCTCAGTCCATGATGTCTAACATACTAGCCTGTAGATCTAACCTTGCATTCTCTGTCCCATGATGTGGGCGGAAACCAAACTGTTTAGGATGCAGAAGCTCAGCCTCTTCCAGATGTTCCTGGATCTGGATGCAAGCAACCTTATCTATAACTTTAAGCAAAAAATGCAAATTGATGATGGGTCTACGGTTGGCTGGATCTCTTGGGCTGAGTCCTGGATTCTTCACAAGTGGGGTCAATGTGACTTCTTTAATACAGTCTGGCACCATAGTGCATTGAAATGAACAAGTCACAAATCTTGTCAAAAAGGGAGAGAACATTTGGATGTTGTCTAGGATAAATTTAGTAGGGATAACATCCCCAGAAAATGTAGTAGGATGTAGTTTTTCAATACATTTTTCCATTGCAAGTATAGTAATTGTGTGGAAGCTACTTTTGTAATGCGGGTGGATGTGGAAGTTACTCATTATGTTTGTGCCAGGGTCCGCCTCCATCACACTGCCCTCTGTAGGGCTTCAAATTAAATCATAGCAGATGTACTAGGTTTTGGCAGAGGGTGATTTAGTGGGAATCTGTCAAAATAATGATTTTGTTTCCCACAAAATTCATGTAGGTCTTTGCACAGTGGCTGGGTTCAAATGGCAACTCTGCACACAAGGCTGTCTCCGTTGAAGGAAATGTATAGTAATGGTTGTAGACGATACATGGTAGCAGTTGCAATTCTTCCGCGACATACCGATTACCGAACACAGAGAACAACTTGGTCGGAGATCTACAATTCGCTTTTATTTCTGCATCATGCTTCATTCTTAGAATTGGATTCATAACATGTTGCCATTTATTTTGCTTAGAAACAACCAATTTCTAGTGGACCCGGCCAATGACTTGAGTTTTTAAACATTTATTAAACTGTTCTGGAAAAAATACCAGTTGATTTTCTTTGCATCTTGGAAGTGGCTGGTGGTGTCGTATGGTAGGAGTTGATAATTTTATTTAATCATTAGAATGTCCATGGTTTCTGCTGGCCACATGTAGACCAATGTCTAAAAATCCATATGCCCCAACTGTATCCAGTAGAAACCATTTGTACCTGGCCAACTGTACTTTCCAAAATAGATTGTATTGAATGATAAAACTCTAGTTTAAGTGATGTGAAGTTTATCTTGCAAATACACAAAAGCTAGGACATATAAATGTCAGAAGCTAGCTAAACACACCAACGGTGACATCACAAATTAAATAAATAATATAGCATATAGCATGACCATTGACTGCAAGAATGCCATTACTGTCCATACTACTGCTAGATAGTAACACGGCTTCGTGGTATTCAATCAGAACAACTACTGTTCAAAATGTCCCATACTGTCTTTAAAACGGTCTGTAATATACACGTTATAGCCAATGAGTTTTCATTGATGCACAACTACTTTGCCTGGCAAAGTGCCAGGGTAGCATGTAACTCAATCTTACTTGACAAGGTTTAGGTCTCTTGTTTGCACCAGCTTGTATATTAGACATAATATACAAATGCCCAACCTTTCACTCATTAGCTCACCTTCAGCTGTCTTCAAGCAAGAATTATTGCATACTTAAGTCATCTACTATTAGCATCCTGTGGCTTCCTGCAGCCAGTCCCGCTGCTGAGCACTATTCACTGGTACAAGCCCACCGTTCCAAGAAGCCTGAGTGCTGCGCCGCCATTGCCACTCGCTCCCGCGCGCCCGCCAGATCATCATCAGCCACACTCCTTTACCATGCCGATGTCCCCACACGGATGCGGAGGGCTCTTTTCTTAGATATAAAACAAGACAAAACGTGCATGGGCCTGCCGTGCACTCTGCTGTGCCGTACTGGTGGAGAACGTTTCCCGCAATGATGCAGTCATGGTCATCACCACTGAAAACGGAGTTAACTAGTTCGGCATGGCTGAATGAACCATGAGGTAAGGTCCACTTTTTCTTTCACCAAACAAAAGCCCGTAGTACATGTGTGTGCCCCTCAATAGTGGTATTGCCCTGTAATATGTGTAAAAGTTGGATTTAACTATACACACAATAAAACAAAAAAATGTATTTCCCTATAGCAGCGGTTCTGTTACTTACCAGGTTGGCCAGCGCTGTTGGGTTATTCCCTAAGCCAATCAGCAATGCAGTATGCTGAAAGCCCCAGAGTGCTCTGCTGAAGGGAATATTTCTCCTAAGAAGTGGAACAATAGAGAATTATGAGACCCGCTCAAGGTGATAGCTGGCAGGGCTTAATTAGTGGAAGTGTTTGCCAGGGCTCAGCCCCAGCACTTATTTCTGGGCACCAGCACTTATTGTCCCAGACTCTGTTTGGTTATGATGAGGTGTTTTGGCAGTCAGAGTCACACAACAAGCAGCAACACTGTGCACCGTCCAGGGTCTCTGGTTCCAGAACTGGTGCATTGATATTCATGATCCTGATGACTCAGGTGGGCAGCGCAATGCCAGTTATCTGTTTCCGAGGATAACCAGGAGTTGGAAAGTGGAAACCAATCCTGGATGCTTGTGCTGGCCATGCTCACACAGTGCTCCAGTCAGCCTGCATGGCATTGGTGCAGCTCTGCTGTTGTAATAGCCAGCAGCACTGCCACAGCAGTGTGGGTTGACAACAACAGGACAGGCATCTGCCAGCAGCACCAACAGAGGGCGAAGGTCAGTGTCAATGACCCTGACAAAGAGGAGTGCCTATCATGAGTGCCAGCCTACAGAAGATCTAGCCACTGTGTTTGATAGGTAAAGTAATACGTTCAGGAATGTTTATTCCTGAAGGTGGCATCAACTTCCTAAAGGAGGAAAGCACATTTGCACTTTTTCTGTGGATAGATGGTCAACATGTTCCACTTGCCACCTAGAGAATCAGAACCTGTGATAACAAAAAAGAAGTGTTTAAAGAAGAACTTATATGCCTTGAAACCAGAGAAATATTTGAGGACAGATTACAGAAATGTTGCACCGGTGCAAATACGTAGTTGCACGGTATTAGCACTTGAGCAAAGTTTGCCCTATTTTTAAAAAACACACGACATATTAGAAAACCATTGCATCATGACAACTGCATTTTGAAATGGTATAACCACCAGGTCAAAAATGGCCTTAGTGCAACGTTTCTGTAATCTGGCCCCTAGTATGTTATTTTGTGCTATGTTGATTGGTATCTGTAAAACGCACGTCTGCCTTGGAAAGTGCACCCATCGACCCCAATGAGTTGGCGGGAGTTTCAGCTTTAATGCCAGAAATGCTGGCACTGTGGTGAACAGCCTGGTAGTGGCAACAGTGAGGTGGAAACTGTCTGCCCTGATGAGCAACAGGCATGCCCGAAAAAATGTGGGCCTTGGCGCTTATTTTTTTTTAACAAAATAAGCACTGTAGCTGCCCTCTAGATGAAGAGCAAAAACGACTCGCCACATAACTTTGTTTATGGTTTTAATTTAAATACTCAAAGCTGTTAGCAGAAAAGCTAGATAGAATTCAGTTGGCACGCTATATTATAATTTCAAGTAGAAAGTATATAAAATGGTCACTGTTTCAGCCCCCGGAAGGTATATCACGTTTTTTCCTTTCATGAATACCTGTAACTTGACTAAGAAAGGATGTAACCGATTTCTTAAGCACAAGCGCCCAGATGCCTGAGGGCTAGGTGCACTATATACATGTAAAAATAAATAAATAAATACATAAATAAATAAATAAATGAAGGCCTTAAACCAAGAGTGGTATACTCTGTCCCATTTTTCATGCGGCAAGCTTCCCATCGCCATTCACTGCAACAATTCACAACTACCTTTTTACAAATTACTTTATATTATTTCGGTGAATACACACCACTGATTATTACATCTTTATTTTTTCTGGCAATATTATCACTGCTTACCCATTCAAAGTCCTTTGCATTCTTTTCACAATGCTTCATGCCCAGTATCACAGGTTGTTCATCATCAACCTTTCAGACTAATCACTTCTCAATTTACTTATTGTGGTGGCTGCGTGACTGAGAAGTCGTTTCTCAGATTTGACCGTCAGTTTTGTGTAAGCTCTCTTCAAAATGTGTTGAAACTGTGTTGTCTCGTAACCCCCTGAGTTATCTATGCTTCAGACATAAATAATGTGCCCCTGTGTATCATAATGTTCAGTCTCGCTCGACCACCTGGCGCTAGACTTGGCTGCGCAGGCTGACCCTGAAACTACAAGACTACACCTGCAGGAAGGCTCTCAGCCTGCATCCTACACTCGCTCAGGGGTCTGCAACCTTTGGCTTGCCAGATGTTTTGGATTACAACTCCCATCAGCCCTGGCTAGGACTGTCACTGTTGAGGGATCATGAATAAGACGGGGCAAAAAATCTGGAGAGACACTGGTTTTAGACCCGGGAACTAGCGGATGACTGCATGAGGTTTCCACCCGGTCCTCTGAGCCGTCTACCGGCTGACGCCTTTAACAGCAGACATCTTGGTTTCATACCTTGCTCTTCCCCACAATGTCAATTTCAGACGATTCCATTAATCTCGCATCCCTCTGCCCCGACCAAAATGAAAGGGGGTGTCAGAGCTGTGCAAGTAACCTTCCAAAAACAAGCCACAAGTGGCTTTACCTCTCTGCCACATGAATCACAATGGCGCAGAGCGGCCATGCTGTCACTGTGCCCCTGTTCTGCTTTCTTTTTGACTGCATGGCTGCAGTAGTGGGAGCCACTTAATTCGTGGATGGCAAGAGAATGTGGACGTCCAGGTTTTAGGCAATCAATGGGGAATGCTGAGAGTATCATGTCTGTGTCAGTTGTGGTTAAGTGGTTAAAGATACCATTTTAGTTTTGGCTATTAGGTGCCGTAGTTAGCACTGCCTAGAAGCCAAAACTACTGACATGCATAATGAACATTGGTGAGATAGGATGTGAGGAGGGAGACGCAATCTTGGTGGGTTGTTTTGCTTGTTACCCACCCAGCTACTGCCCACAGCCATGCCACTCCCTATGACCATGCTCACCCACTACCTGCCCATACCCATTGCAACCACCCACCACTGCGGAATCTCTGAGCTAGCTTCGTGCTTGCTTTTATTTATTTATTTAATTGTATGTATATAGCGCCACATAGCCCGGCGGGCATCGAGGCGCCGAATGGGATTCCAACGTTACTACTAAGATTTGTTCTGCAATGTAATGGTTTAATTGCAGCTGTGAACCAACTCATGCTGTTATAAAAATGCCTTAACCAATGTTTATGTTGCCACTTGTATAAAAAATGTGTCCTTTTTTATCTTTTCCTTGCACTGAATTCCTCCTAATAACGAGAATTGGCAAAGCCAACAGTCTTTACTTTTATTTAGGCACTAGATAGTCATTTGCCAGTCAATGGAATAATATTCCCATGTACACCCGCTCTTGCCATCTTACAGCCAGGTAAGTACCATTATGGCAGAGCCTGGAACATGGCTAGCCCATGTCTTCCCAAAAGCCAAAACTAGTGGCTTTGCCAAGGCTTTTTGCCTTTGAAAGAATGCATGAAATGGGAGAGACGATTAACAATGTTCATTCTTATTTGCAAAGAAAGTGTAGGAAAAGGGGGCGTGGCTTTTGCAAAGCTGGCTGTCGGTGCCATCCCTTTTTGGCAGCCAGATTCTTCACAGATTTTGCGTCATGCGGTGTGCCGTAAAGTGGCTGTCGCACCCTGGAGCGAAACCCTGATTCATAAACAGAGGATCTCTGGGATGTGGCTCCCACCACGGTTGTTCCACCTGCACTTGGTACTCCTCTGATGCAGGCCAGGGTCAGGAGAAAAAACAAAGCAGACCTGGGTCTGCATTGACACCTGCCTACATCTCCAGCTTTATTTTTATTTTTTTTAATTTATTTTTTTAAACACATTTCCACACTTTAAGCAGTGGAAAAACAAATATAGGGATGACAGTGATGTACCCTTTGATGCTTCTAACTGCCAATGAGCACCCACGGTGGTAGAGCGCTGACCCCGATGGTAAAGCGCTGACCCCGGCCATGTACTCCTGTCTCATGTGAGGGAGTGGGGGATCAATGCATATTTGGGAGTCAGGAGTGTGCCATGAATTACTTCAAGTGTATTGTAGGAACTGGCTGTGCGCACCTGGAGCTCCCAGCCATGTACTTCCCCAGCATGCAACACCGCTCTTATAATCAGAGGACTTGTGTGCTGGATGATGTGGGTGCACAATGCCATGGGCACTTAGCCCTTAGCCAGAGCTGCCTACACTCCCGGATTAGCGCAGAGCCTCCGGGCTTCAACGCTCTTTTCCAGGAAGGAGCATGAAACCTCTGGGTTTTCAACGTGAAGAGGGGCAGTGATGAATGGCTACAAACTGGCTTCACTCGTGGGTGTGACCTGCAAGTTAGAGACCATTATAAGTGTTTCACACCAGCATCAAAAGCTGCACTTCAACTTGGGAAACAGGGTATGTCCTCGTCAGACCTGCCTAGTCTCTGGGTTTTTACGGCCTTCTCTGGGTATTCGGGGAAGAGCGTGGAGTTTCTGGGATTCCAGTAACTCTGCCCACACCTTGATGTGATTGGCTACAAACATACTGATCGTAGCCAACCACATCGAGGTATGGGCAGATGAGCGTAAATCTTGCTCAGAATGGCGTCATTTGACGTTGATGTTTTATTTATTTTTAAAAGTGGGTTGGGCGATTGGTATGGATTGCGAGAGGAGGGCAAAGAGGGGGCATCCAATGAGGGTTTTTCTTTAGCAAATGTAGGCAGGTATGGTCCTTGTGCAATGACCGCCCTCTTTTGTTATGCCTGACGACCGCCGTTTGCGATTGTCCATGACATTAATAATACAAGAGCTCATCAGAGCCTTGTATGGCAGAGCACTCAGGGCAGAGGATCACAACAGAGAAGTAGCATGAATGAATACACGTGGATTTAAAAGGGGACATTTTGGAGGCATGTCTACATATTAACCCTATTTTTTTTTAAATGATGTTGATATGAGAAGAGTTTGCAATGTGTTTTTCTTTTATGCATTGATGAATATTTTGCATGTTTGGCAACATTTGTAAAGGTATACTTGTGTGTGGATGGGCCATCAATCACCTCAACCCAAACTGGCCTACCACTTAAGAAGTGAGTACATGGTTGTACATAAAGCAAGTTTATTGTACAATGTACGGAGGGCCAGTTAGTTAGTGCTGCAGGACCAAACTGACCCACGTCTCAATGAACCACATAATTTCACATCTTCTTTTGCAATTTTGCAACAGTTAAAACACTCCGAAAATAATTTATTGCAATCCACCCCACAAACATGATTAAACACAACCCTTTTCAAAGAAATTCCATCTTTTCCCAATACCTACGTTTTCATTGGCCAGGTCTATCTCAATAAATATCTTCAATTTATATTCTTCTTATGATTCGTCCATATTAGGTCATGACGACAACACATGGTTAAACGTTGGTATTAAAATTAGTACTCATTACTAGCAATACCTGGCCTAGGCCGTTTAAACCTTACCTCTTGATTTGCACATGGATTGCATGGACATTTCCCGCGATATGAGGAGTCTGGGTGAAGGATTTCTCTTTGTTCATGATGCTATCTCATTTCCCAGGTCACCGTTCCATTGAAACTTTCCAATCTAAACAACTCCCTCTTTATCGCAAGCTTGAAACTCCTAAATAGCTTTCAGCGCTAGCTTACCTCACGTTTTACTACTGACCAAAATAAATAACAAACCTCCTTTGGTCACGCTCTCAAGCAGCAGGAGATTTTATCTAGTATCTACAAGACTTATCAGACTATAGAATATCAAGGCTATTTCTGCAGCTGCTGACCGTGAAGGTTGAAGTTACTAATTCAACTGCTTTCTTACATCTGAAAACCTGTTTAGAAGTCAAGGTGCATTTTGAAAGAAAGCCCTAACCAACTTGTTTTGATTGATTGTGTAAAGGCCACCTATACTGAGACTCATAAATCCCCCATGCATTTATATTAATGTGCATGTATGTTTTTACATTTGGTGGATTTAATACTTTATCTTTCTGCGTGTCTGCAAGCTAATATGTATCAGTTCTGAACAAAAGGTAGCACTAAAAATAACATATCTCATCCACAATTAACTACACTGGATACATATGGAATTGCAACATCACGCTCAGTTCGCCGCATCCTCAGCCATCAATATGGTGCAAGCAACATGAGCCCTTCGTAATGATAGGGACCCTTCCTGACCACCCCAGCACTTGCTCATATGCAAACTGCTCTTTATCTGTCCATTGGGACTGCGTGCAAATGTTGGGAGCCTTAGGAGTGCAATGAGGGGACTGATTGTGCACATTATGACAGGAATATGGTGTATATCACCCAGACTGCATTGGAGGTTTTTTTTGTAACAAGTCGACGAAGTCTCTATTAGCAGTGTGCATGGCATTGCGTGACTTACATCTCAGGGTTTTTGATTTTCAAATGTAGGCAGGTCTGTATTTGGCATTCTGCTCATCTTTCCTTTGCTGCATTGGGCATATAGCGAAAACACAGTTAATGTTACACTGGGGTAACAAGAGCTGGATTCATATCACACTATAATGTAAGAAAATCAAATTAATTAAAAGCACCAAATTGGTGAGATGCCGGGGCACGACAATCTCAGAAAACGAATAAAGATTTTTTGAAATTACTAACAACAATATATAAACAAGCATTAGCAATGCCAACAGTTTGAGCTTTTGTGTAGGCATGGAAAAGGCACTTGCCAGGCACTTTTGTAATGGTATTAACTGGCCCTTGATGGTAGCACATGCAAAATGGTGCTAGTACGTAGACATCTAGTATCAGTGCCTGGCAAATGCATGATACTTATACACAAGTCAAAACAGTTGGCTTTGCCAATGCTTGTTTTTAACAAGAGTTCAGTGAAGGACATGCATAGTGCTCTTAAATCGAGTGGCTGAAGGTAAACCTGATTAAGGCATTTTTATTACACCAATAGCGGATGTCTGCGATCTGCTTCTGCCGATCTACTTTTAGTTCTCGCCTTTAGATGAACGAAATGGGGTGTTTGATCTTTCTCTGCTCTAACGGCCCGGCTGTGGAATTTGCTACCCACGAATCCGGAAGGGATTGAAGTGCATCTGGAGTTTTGTCATACATTAAATACCGTTTTATTTCCTCTGTGAGTTGGAAGGTCAGGGAACAAGGGGGGTGGTGGGTCCTGTCTGTTCTTCGTTTTGGTGGCCGGGTCTATTGGGACTCTTGTTTTCAGCACCTTGATGCCTCCTTGCTGAGGCGATACGTTTTGCACGTAATAAGTATTGGACCCTACAATACCAATTAAGTAATTGACTCTCAGAAGACTGCTTTGAAAAAACACTGGCATGCACTTCAAATGGAATGTGTGATGATAAGGCTTGATTAAAGCAAGCTCAAAAGGTTCCCATGGGGAGGTGTTTTGGGCGGGCAGGATCTGGATGGAAATATCCGTAGGGATTTGCATGGCCAAGTGCAGTCAATTGGTGGGCAAATAACCAAAAAACACCTTCAAGCTATGTGTCCCTCCTCATATGCTATTTCTACCCATCTGTACTTTAATACAATCATTTTGGCTTATAGGTGGTGCTCGTGCCACCTAATAGCCTAAACTAATAATGGGCACAGTACCAAAACCTGTTTAATGAGAGCGATTTGAGGGTTATCCTAACCAGTGATTTGAAAATGGGCAAAAATTGAGAGAAGCCGGGAAGTAAATCAAGCGATTGCTGGCGTGCATTGAGTGACATGTAACCTGTGATAGAGAAATGCAGCTTTTGTGTATGTCATAGATGTGCACGATAGAAGTGGGGCACCTGCGTGAATGCGGCACGCCAATTAAATATATTCAAATGGCAAGTAGAGGACACGCCATAAAAGTAGGACTATGCCTGCCACCGCTAAAACCCCTTCTCCCTCCCACCTCGCCCCTCCCCTGTCTCCCATTCATGATCATATGTTAAATAATTTACACTTACAGCACTGCTCCTGGATTTAAACAGTGCAGCTTTAGTTGTGACTAAGAAAGTTATAAACAATTACTACCCAGAAGGGGAGGGAGTGGGAGTGGGGGGTGGCTGCCTCCTTTCAAATGAGGAGACTTGGAACGGGGGAATTGCCACATGGTAATCCCCCACTCTGTGCCTACTCACGGCTGGAGGCCCCCATCTTCCCACGCCGGGGAATCGGGTAAGTGCTTCCCTTCCCAGATATCCCCATACCTGCTTTTTCGCTCCTCTTCGGCAGTGGAAGCACTGCAAACACTCTTTCTCTAGCGCATCTGCTACCGACCTGGGACACACCGCCATGGAAAGGAAGAGGGACTACATGTCGTTCCTTCTCCCCTTTCCATGGCGCCCATTTTTTATGTTTACTATTTTTTAATCGTCACTATGGAAAGGGAGAAGGGTCTACATGTAGTCCCTTCTGCCATTAATGACGACCATTTGTTTTGTTTACTTTTATTTTTTACCATTTACCATGGCCGCCATGGAAACGGAGAACGTACTACGTTTACGCTTCCTTGGCAGCCATTTTTGTAACTTTTTTATTCTGTTGCGAAACAGAGCTTTTTGCAACAGAAAGAAATGCTTTTAGTACTCCGGTTTTACGGGAAGGGGTACTAAAAGCAATAAGCCCCCCACAGGGGGGCATTACCACTTCAGGTAATGCCCTGGGGCCTTCGTTAAGGCCCTTGCTTTGCTTGGCTTGTAACTATGCACCCCGGGCCATTACCTGAAGTGGTAAGCGCCCCCACCGCCTGCTCGGAGCGTATTACTTAAATAGTTTTTGCTCTGATTGCTATTGTAGGTCGTACTGTGTATCCATCTCCGTGAAGCCTCTGTGACAGGATCAGTCAATGGCCGTGCTTAGTAAGTGAAAGGTTAGAGGTTCGAGTCCACCCTCAGGAGGAAGAAATTATGATATAGATTTAACAAAGGTGAGGTTTATTTGGTTTATAACTCTTATAATGAATATAAACGTGAAACTATGCAGTGGTCACCCTCGCATTCTGCCAAACTGAGACAGGTTTTATAAATTAAAAAAACTCTAGGGACAGAGGCAGTGTCGTACTCGGGCATAAAATGTTCTCGAGAGGGCGCAAATGAAAAAGTGGCCAACATTTGCAAATTGCAATTCATTCCTTTTGTGACAGACTGTTTGAGTAGTACCCAAGGGGGAGATTTTTGATAAAATGTGATGCACATTGTGCATTTTAAAGAATATTCAGCAACACTGGTCAAAACTACTAGCCGCATGGGGAAGTAACTTATCACACTGGCCCACATGGGCCAAAAAAAGTGGCCCTCATTGACCAAAATAACTGACCCACACTAGCATGTTGTTTTCTGTTCAGACATTGCCGTGTTGCACTAAAGGCCAGCATGAGCAGAGGGCCCAATTCAGGGACAGTGCTGGCAAAACTGTGACGTCGGAGTCCCTTTTCTTGTGAGTGGTACCTTTTCCCAGAATACTTCTTTAGTTTTGGAGCCTTTGGAGCATGACACCTTGGCGAGTGGCAGCAGTAACGCGCGCGCACCAGCGCGGAGTTCTTCAGGACTCCATCTTGTCTGTAGCTGCCTGGCAGCTGGCACGCTGTACGCGCTTCGTCAATCCTCCTCGTGGAGAGAACTCGCTCTGCTTCCAAATGTGTGCTGGGGGAGCAGGCGCCTGCAGAGACCAAGAGAGTCCTGGGCACTTTACAATTTCACTTTTTTATTGCCCACCATAAATTTTGCGAAAACATGTCTGTTAATTGAATTCCAGCACCTTCATTTCTTTTCAAGGGTGCATGTCACAGCTTTTTTAATGACGCAGCATAAATTACCGGGTTTATGATATGAGTGGGGTTTGGGACACCCATCCATCTTTATGGGTGCGTTTTAGTTTTTGGAGAACGGGTTCTTGAATCAATAAAGAAAACAAAAAAAACATTGGAATAGTCTGCATTTTAACATCTGTACCCTTTAACATGTAATAACGATTACGAAACGTGAATAGAAATATTTCCACACAAACTTGCATTTTTCAGTTTTGAATCCCACAAGAAAACGCATCCTACCTTAAAGGGCTCTGCCAAGCACTATTTTATGTCGGAGGCACTTAAGAGGGATCGACAAGCCATGATGGAGTATTCTGAAAGGAGCGCATTCATAAGCAGTGAACCGGGGAGCGCAGCCAATGATGTCATGACACGTCGCTGTCATGTGAATGTAGCTACTAGTGTGGCTGCGGTGACGGCTGGGGCACAGGGGCCCCGTCGCTCCTGTGGAAAACATGGCGGGGAGTTGCCCGAGGGAGCTTGTGTCAGCCTGACATTCGTTTGCTCTGGAAAGCAGCTAATGTTGGATTGAGCGAGTGCCATTGTTTGCATTTGCAATCAATGCGCATATAAACAATGAACTTGGTGCTTGCCGCTGCGCATTCTAGGTGGTGCTGTGTGTGCGCACAGGACAGTGAAGGTTTAAGAACTGATTCACGGAATACTTTGCAGGGCAAATCTGTGTGTGGTACATTCAATGCGCAAAGCCACCCCTTCGTTGATTCATGCAATCGACTTTGCGGGAAAAATCTGTATGCGTCGGGTCCTTCGCCTAGGTCCTGCGTGTTCCTGCGTGCTGTTGAGCGCGTTGCTTGAGACCGCATGCAGAGGGTGGCTTGGCCCTACGCAGAGCTGAAAGTAGGGAGTGGAACTTGCAGAATGAGGAAGAACAAGGCAAATTGTGGGCGTGTCGAGGGGGGCCCGCGCAAGTCAATCGCACGCCCACAACTGCGCAGAACCAAGCATATTCATGGATGTGACCACGCAACCTGACGTCGGGGAAACCACCAAGCAAAGCTTGCTAGCCAACTGCCACCTGAAGGCAGGAGTAAAGACCCATGCACATAGGAATTGAGGAGTGTGCTAAGGTCTGTATACACGGCTGGAATTGCTATGCCTAGGGGTGTGTCTTGGGTGTTCCGGCTGCAACGTGCGCATAAGGTTACACTTTGCGTGAACAATTCCACGAATATTCGGAGTGCGCAGAAAATCGTCTGCGTGCAGGGATGCGCAAAGTCGTTTTGGGCACGCAGGCTTTGCGGGATCAATGCACTTTTTTCGGTAAGGAGGAGTGCACTTTGTTTGTCCCCAGCTTTGACACATGTGCCACATAATTCAAGTTGTCGGGGAGATGATCGCTGCTAGATGATGGCATTGGTAACCTATTTCTCTCCTACTGGACAGAACCACGGACCAGCCCCACCCAGTTGGAGCGTACTTCAGTACTAGATAAACTTTCACTCTAGCTTGTTCACCAGTGCAGTGGAAGGGACTGGCCTGAGGTAGGCATGCATGATGATGGTACATGGGGCGCATGCATGTGTGTATCTGTGAGTGAGAGTAGGTAGACCACATACCATACTCCAGGTTATGTGAGCGGGATTCGAATGTGGAAAATTGGGGCCCCGAAGGGTACTGGGCCTTGCGCAATTTTCGGGATGCAATGTGAAACTGGCACAGTGCTTTTCTCGAGGCATTGTGAAACTGGCATGGACATACTTTACAATGGGCTATGAAAAAGTGACGTTGACTTGCCTCCTGGGGACAAAAGGAAAGTGCTACTATGTTCTGGGTTGAAGAGAAACCGGCATTGGGCCATTTACTGGTTGTTGTGTGAAACTGACAACAGTAGCAAAACTGTAATGATAATTAAATTGTCAATGTCATTTTCGGGGGGCAATGTAAAATAAGGCCAGGCATTTACTGCGGGCATCTAGAAATTGCAATGGTTATTTTCTAGAGGCAGTGAGAAACTGCATACCATTTTTTAGGGCTAAGATTAACCCGCATAGCAATTTATTTTGGAACAATTACATATTTGATGGCAATGTGCTGGATGGACCACAGTCAAAAATATTGCACTGTTGAAACTTGCAGTCCAATTGCCTTGAATCATTGTTTTGGGGGAAATTATGAACATACGGGGTAAGTAATATTTTGGAAGCTTTGTCGTCATTTTCTGTTGGCAATGATGTGCCATGACAACAAGCTTTACTAGGACAATGTTAAGCCGGCATGCCAATGTACTGACAGGCTGGCACACTGATCTGACACACTGATCTGACATCTGGCATATTTGAGAACCCCAACATGTCAGTAACTAGCCCCTCAACCAACCCCTTGCAGAATTCTTTATTCAGCGTCAGGTTATTTGTAGGACCTGGAAATTTGAGGACGCCTTAATATTATTGGCAGCGCGTGGGATTATATGTGAAACACCTAGAATTCTTCGTAAGCATCCAGACGCAGTGGCAGAACTATGACATACAACAGCAATTTTATTTTCTGGCTCTTCTGATTGCATCCTATGAACTAGCATAGGAACAGTTACAAATGTTACAGCTCCTGGCACAGTATTTCTTTTAATCTAGTTTCTTTGGAAAATGATGCTGCAAAATGTACAATTTGGCCTAGCAGATTTCTTGACCGGTCAATTCTCCTAAATTTTCCAGAGGCCCTGTACCTTGCTTGCTTCTCCTGCTCACCCTGTTCAATTTGGGATATATCTGTGAGGCCCAGCTCTTTCAAAGCTCACTAGCCTGAGCTGACTCTGTGTGGGGCGCCTCACTGCCAAACTAATGGAAGTAGTAATTTGGGAAGCCTGCTGACTCATATACCATTTTACACCACATTATGGGCCTCATTACATGGAAGGCGGTAGCCATGGCGCTGTTAGCGCCATGGCTACCCTCTTACCGCCGTCGTAGGCCGGGTTCCCGGAATAGGGACTTACCAGTCTACCCCGACCTTTGCGGGACCGGTAAGTCCCCATTCCGGGAACCATTCCCCATTCACATTTGAGCCCCCATAGGGCTCAATGGGAATGGGGAAGGAGCAACTAACGGTACCGCAATTTGCGGTACCGTTATTTGCACTGAAGTCCCTCAGCGGGTCCTGTCCTTAACGTGTGGTCTGACCACATGTTATGGACTGGACCCGCTGAGGGACCTCGTAGTAGGGCGGTGGGGATTACCGGCACCGGTGCCCTTACCGGTGCCGGTAATCCCCTACCGCCTTCCGTGTAATGAGGCACTATGTCTGCCTCTGGGTCACAGACTCTACTGGGCCCTGGGATTGTTCCATAGGAATGTGCACAGTGAGTTAGGAGGTCTCAACCAGACTCCCATAGGTGTTTCAAGAGGCACTCACTGGCCCCACAGCGAGGGAACACAGCCAGCTCCAAACAAATACAAGCCACCTTCAAAAGAGGGGTGCATTTAAAGGTAAGATCAGGGAACATACTGGATACCTCGCTGTTGGTTTATTTTTCACAAATGAATTTTCCACACTGTTTATAATTTGGTGGTAAGTGCAAAAATAGATTTTATTCATCAATTTGTTTGTTGCGTGGTAATGGTCAGCCGACACGTGTTTCGACCTGTGGGTCTTTATCAAAGCTATTTGCGAATGGTGGGAGCCCCCTGTGGGGTCCTGGGATGATTGCGGGTGGTCAGGCTTGACAATGAAAGGGAAAAACAGCAGTATTGTTCATTTACAAATCGGGAGGGTTGGCATGTATGCTTATAAGGGCAGTTAATCCCACAACCAGGGCTTTAAGTGGGCCAGGGCTCATCCCTGGCAGTCACCAAATATTGACTTTGAGCCAGGGCTCTGCCAGGGCTCCCCAAACTGACTCCCCGGACCAGATTTATTCCCTGCAGTGATGCAAATGAAAATCAGCGGCAATACTGCTCTTCAACAGTAGATGTCACTTTCAGCCACGTTTAGAACCATAACATAAGTTAATTGAAATGAGTTTGTTTACACACATTGAATGGAAATTATTCCAGAATACATGGTTTGATTTGTTTTTTCTTTTTTTTTAACAGCACATATTAAAGAATTGCCATTAGAATTATTTAAATTGAACTGTGGGATTGCAGGGTCCGCTGACTTATTTTGAATTGATGTCCTATTTTATAATTGAATATATTCATTTTGGTCAATACTTTGTACACACATTCATTATATTTTAATACGTCTTTTAAAATTAAAATGTACTCTTTTCATTACACACATGAAAACGCGATTGGTCTGTTGGGTCTCACCTTTAGTTACATAAGGCCCGCCTCTTTTAAAGGTTTATTATCTACATGGGAAGTGAAGCTGCGCGAGACACTTTCTAGGACCAGCCCCCAAATATTGCATCATGGCACGTTGGAGCCCCCCTCGATTTCCTATCCCACTTAAAGAACTGCCCACGAACCCTGCATGTTGCACCCTAAGCCAATTTGTCTTAGAACTGGGCCCCACTAAACCGATCCCGTATCCGCCCTGCCACAGATAGTTTTTTGAATCACACTTTCCATAGGGACACCCATTTTCTGTGCGAATTTCAAACATTTCTGAAGGTACAGGACAATACCCGATGCTCCCCTTTTAAGACTGTCTTGGTCAGAGGACACACGTGTTTTTGTTTCCTAATTTAAGGTATAATGCTTTCAAGACAGATTTACGACAAAAGCTTTGTTTATCGAGTTGTACTTTTCCACATGAAACTAATGAAACATGACAGCTGATATTTACAAGGCATGTGTTTCCGATCAAATCCCTGCGAACAATAAAAGCAGATAAAGAGGGCGCACTGGACCAGGCAGATTAATGGCGCAGGAGGCGGTCTTGATTGGGCTGTTTACACGTACGAGCCAGGCAACCGTCTTTGACGTTGACGCACGCAGAGGACATCTTGTATGGTTTTGCGCCTGTGCTTTGTAGGGGTCGCCTGTTGGGGAAAAAAGCTGTTTGTTGTTCAGAGGGCAGCTTTTTGTTATTCAATGCCTGGCAATGTGTTGAGAAGTGTTTTACGCAGGACGTTGACAGCGCTTTCTCAGATCTCTCCAATTTTGAAATGCGAGCAGAGAAGAAAGGTTTGCTGTTGTGGAGAGGCGGTGAAGTGCTTGTAGACATATGCTGCGTTGCTGGGTCCCAGCACCCAACCAAGGGATCTAGATTCTCATTATATTCATACAGTAGTGGTAAAACAGGCCGTATGTCTGAATACCGTCTCTTATGCACTGCCTGTTTAGAAGTCTCTACACTCATATATAAAGGAAGCACCTACTTAAATGTGGGGGCATAACCTCCATAGTTTACCCACCGGGAGTCAGATGGAGACTACTGAAGTCGTTGTGCATATATATTTATATGGAATGGTGGTAAAAGACCAAGTGAATTACTGTGTGCAGTAATTCCGCCTATCCTTAAAGAGGAAGAACACCAACCGTGAATTGTGCAGTGAATTACAGTAATTTAATCTGGCGGTATTCGTGCAACGAATACCTCCAGAAGGATGAGACTTTTGCCACGTGCGTACCGTCCTTCGGCCTCCCCCGCCCAAAATGTGATTCTAGAAGGAAGAAAATACTTGTGCAGCTTTGCAAGGTAAGTGACAGAGAATATTGGCAATATCAGTTTGGCTGTTTTCTTGGCTTAATTATTGCTTATCGTTAGCATATAGCATATAGCATCGTTTATCGCCCCCCGGGGCCGATCACCGAATTCCATGACTCCCTCATTCACTCCCTCTCTGCCAACCTGAAAAAGACATCCAAAGTTCTACTTACATGTGACCTCAATCTTGGCCTTAATGACCCCAATGACGCCCACGCAGCCACCCTGGATAAAGTCTTATATACTCTAGGATTCGCCCAAGCCATCTCCCATCCTACGCATTCCAAAGGATGCTCATTGGATTGGGTTAGCCACCACAACTGTCCAGTACTTATTACTGAGAAGTCTCCTATCCCGTGGTCCGACCACCACTACATCCAATTTGACCTCGATACCTCCAAAGAGCCTCCCATGCCCACTATCCCCCTCCCTCCAGGTCTCTCCAGAAGTTCTCGCCAACTCACGGCGGAAAACATCACTCCATTCCTCAAAGTGCCCGCACTCCAGGCTCCCTTCTCGCAAGACCCGGAAACTCTTGCCCGAACCTTCAAGCTAGCAACTACCAAAGCAGTTGACTCTATTGCCCCCTCACTCTCAGAAAAGCCAAGAAAACCAAGCACACCAATGCCTGGGTCTCCCAGGAATTGCTGCAAATGCGTGCAAAAAAACGAGCCGCCCTCGCAGCTTGGAAAGTCAAACCCAATGATAGAACCAAATTAGCCATCAAGTCTATCTCCAAAGAATATAAATCGGCCATAATACTTGCCAAAGCAAACTCCTTCAACACTAGGATAGCCAACGCCAAATCTGGCACCAAGGAAATCTTTGCTATTTTTATGGAACTGGAAACCCTGTCCACCCCGCCACCCACCCTCCTTAATGATGAAAAATGGTGCAATGACATCCAATCTGCCATGCTCAACAAACTAAATACCCTGCAAACGAAAATCCTAGCTCACGAAAAGGCCCTAACCATCCAAATTGCCACTCAGAATAGTAATCAGAAAAAGGAGTCTATAATCAACTCCTCTCCGGTATTCAACTTCAAGGACATGAGTGAATCCGAAGTCATCTCCCTCCTAAAAACCATCAAACCGTCCAACTGCAAGGGCGACGCTTGCCCTGCTCAGCTCATTAAAGACTGTGGGACGACCCTTGGCCCCTTTTTCACATCATTTATCAATGCCTCCTTCCAATCTGGCCATGTCCCATCTGACCTTAAAGAGGCCTGGGTACGACCGCTCCTCAAAAAGCCATCCCTTGACCCTTCAGCACTGGGGAACTACAGGCCGATTACCACCGTCCCCTTCCTGCTCAAAATTCTGCTTGAGGGCCACCGCCTTCTAGGCCTTCGGCAGTCTGGTCTCAGGCCACGACATGGACAGAAACGGCCCTCCTCGACCTAAAAAATCAAATGGACGACATCAGAGACACCGGAAAACCAGCGCTCCTTCTACTCCTTTACCTATCGGCCACATTTGACCTCGTGGACCACAATACTCTCTGCCATCACCTCTCCATTGCAGCCAACTTCTCCCCTAATATGTGTGCGTGGATTACCTCGTTTCTACAGGAAAGGGCCATG
Organism: Ambystoma mexicanum; assembly: GCF_040938575.1. Lineage (NCBI taxonomy): Eukaryota > Metazoa > Chordata > Amphibia > Caudata > Ambystomatidae > Ambystoma > Ambystoma mexicanum. The sequence continues at coordinate 1,306,663,007 of NC_090922.1, forward strand.
AAAGTCTTTTCCGACTCAGCGCGTGCCTCTCCTAGCCACATGAAATGCGGGGTGCCTCAGGGCTCCTGCATCGCGCCCACCCTCTACAACCTATTTACTAGGCCCCTTTTTAACCATCTTGACACCTTGGGCATCTCATATACCAACTACGCTGATGACACCCAGGTGCTCATCCCTCTCACAGGTGACTATGAGGCAGACAGGATCAACCTTAATTCCATGTACTGCACCATCCAAGCTTGGATGGCAGAAAGTTGGCTGTGCCTCAGCAGTGACAAAACCGAGCTTTTACTAATTGGGTCACCAACCATCCTGGGTAACCTCGACAAGAACTATCACTCCTTCACCATTGATAATATACCCATCGCTGTGTCCCATACAGTTAAAACCCTGGGAGTCTACCTAGACTCTAACCTCACCATGAACAGGCAGGTCAACGCCATTGTTTCCTCATCGGCATACTACTCAAAACTGCTCAATGCAGTAAGACCCTTCTTAACTGCACAGAACTTGCCTTACCATCGCTAGGGCTACTATTGGCTCAAGACTGGACTATTGTAATGCTCTCCTCGGAGGTACATCCAGCAAAAACATTGCCAAACTCCAACTTGTCCAGAACAATGCCCTTAGGGCTGCCATAGGATTTCCTAAAGAGGACCACATATCGGACCTGAGAAGACAGGTGCACTGGCTTCCCGTTAAACAGAAAATCATCCTCACAATCCTCTACATCACCCACAAATGCCTCCATGATCTGGCACCCCCCTACCTCGCCCAACGCATAGCCATGCCCACATCCACCAGGCCATCAAGGCTAGCCCACACCAACATGATCACCAAGCCCAAAACATGCAGAGTGCGTGCAGGGGGCTCCAGCTTCCCAGCTATCGCGGCCACCCACTGCAATGCACTACCCACACACATTAGGGTTATCAACTCCCACCTAGCGCTCCGCAAAGCCATCAAAACCAGGCTATTTGTTTGAAATGTTAGTCCTAGCTCTTACTCTGTACTCTACTGAAACCAACCATGTTTGCCCAACTGTACTCTGTAACCTACCACCTTATGTTGTAACTAAGTAACCACATGTCCTAATATGTATTCTTGCCTACGTACACTTTCTTGTAAAAAGCGCCTCAATGCCTTTGGGCTGTAGTACGCTCTACAAATGTAAAAAAAAAAAATGTAAAAAAAGAATAAAAAATTGCCTAATGAGAGGGACAGTTCGATTTTTTTGGGATGCTATTTATCACACAGACTTAATGGTATCGATTTTTATATAAGGTGACTATAATGTACTGCTACTCATCGCTTACCAAAGTTGGTAGGTTTGTAAGATGCCGACCAGTGTCCGGTTTCAGTGATTTAGGGAGCAGTGACACAGGAGACCTGGGCCTGGATAATGTGGGTCTAGGCTTGGTGGCGAAGCACCACCTGAGACCTCCAAGAGCACAGCACAGGATCAAGAGGGAGCAGCAGGACAAAGACTAGAAAAGAGCAACTCACAGACGCAGAGGCCCGTGAGGGCAAATGTATTGAACCCCCTCCCAATGAATCCTGCCACCACTTTTTGAGCAACCCACATAGCAGTGGACCCTCTGCTCTCCAGCTCGGACCCTGTTTTAAAAGTGTAATGCCGTCTACCTACCAATCACACACACACCAGTAGAAATAGAAGTAGGACTTCTGATCACTCTTAGCCTAGCGGCTATCTTACAACACGCACCAAACGTACTGAATTCTTTACACAATAGATAATACCTTAATTACTTATCGGTAGTCTCCATTATCTCCAATCCTACTCTTTCTCGTGAGATTACTTAATTGTGCGTGGGCCCATCCACAGTTAGATGTGTTGGAAGGGTATAAACACCTTTCTGCTATGGGAATATATTTGTTTCATATGCAAGAGGTCAAGGGGTGATGCTGAACTCTCAGAGAGACGTGGGTTCTCAGTACTGTGAACAGGAATAGTAGAACTATCGGCAATGAAGATTACCAGGAAGTAATCCGGGCAATAACCCAAGACTCCTTTCTTGTACTAAATGGTGAGGCATGAAACCCACCAGATTGAAATAATCACGGTGACACGAGAAACATGCAATCCAGAAGTGACCCCAAAATAATGGCAGGATATATGCAACCCATGGATAACAAACAATATTCGTATTCAGCTGTTAGGCACTACAAGATTTTCTGCTCAAAGAACTGAGATCATCAGTCCTCAATTAGCTCATCAGAATCGACTGTCAAATATCAGTTCAGTCGACCCCGTGCTCTACCATAAACTCTAATGCAAAGACAGACTGTGTACCACTAGCGAAGAGGTGCAGAGATTCCTGTGGATCTAGTTGGTATCTCGCCATGAGCCTCACTCAGTAGCATCAGCGCCATGAGTAGATTAATCTCGGGACCTGTCTGGTAGGCCTCACAGCCCCTGTGCGGGGGACAGAAGGGAAAAACAGATTGATTGCGGGAGGTGAGGAGTTCTACTCTACTACTCGAGAGGAGGGGGGAAGCCTAAGTCTAAAGAAAAATTACGAGGATAAGCTTCTCTCTAGAGGATAGGATCACTTCCAATTAAGGACTGGAATGAGGAAGAAGGATGTGTGGATAATTGGATACCTTTACTTCTCAGTTTGGCGGGCAGTGTAATATGAGAGATATTATTTACTTTAGTCGCTCCCTAAGAGTACATTTAATATTTATCTTAACCAAGTATCTTTTTGCAATCTGCTCACTAGTGTGACTACCTAAAGGTAGATTAGATATCTCATTTTAGGCGTACCAAGTTGCTTCCATAGGTAATCTCACAGCTGGAGATACCCCAAGAATTGATTGTTGCAAAGCTCCATATACAGGTCTCCCAACAAAAGTTCTCCAGAAGATTTAAAGGGCTCACAACCATGCGGCAAGCTTGATCCTTGGCCGCTTTGACCATCTCAAACCTGCTTTAAAGGCCCTTCAAATGCAACCAATTCAGGAGAGATCATCGCACAAGACCCTTTGCATGTTCAACACATTCCTGAATGGCTGTAAACCAGATTATCTCTCTAAAACCCTTTTTCCCATCAAGCCACCCAAGATCAACCTCCCGCAACATATCCCTGTGCGCAAGCAACAAAAGATTAATATGGTGGAGGGCCCCTCTACATACAGGCTCTGAACTCCGGAACACCCTTGTCCCTCACCTTCGCCTGGCGGCAAACATCCTTACATGTCAACCTTACTTGAAAGTCCATCTATTCAGAAATGTCTTTGGCCATCTCGTCTATTTCCAATTCTCTGCGGGTGAGTCGCTTCTCCAAGCAGAGACTGGGTGGTCGATCTCTTTCCTCTTCAGGTGCTTCTCTCTGGAATGGCCTCCCTGCCACTTTCCGCCTTGAGCCCGACCTCCTTAAATTCTGGAAGCTCCTCAAGATCTTCCTTATCTCCTCTTCCTTCTCTCTGCCTCTCCCATGCTAACCTTGCCCCTCCTCCTTTTCTCTCTGCCTTCCCTCTATCCTTCCCTTCCTCCTGCTCTGTTACATTGACTGGCTGCCTGGTGCTCCTCTGAGTCATATAGGACCGCTGCAACCCTCTGCCCCCCTGCCCAGTCCCTAGCACTTGCCTTCGGACCCTTCTGCATTGCCATCTGGCCTCCCATGCCCTGCCGGGGCACGTTCCCCTTGGAGGCCCTGCCTTCTTTGCACTTAACCCAGGGCACTGTTCCACTGGGTGCACTTCTCCCCCTTCTTTTCCCTGCACTTTTTGTCTGCGCACTTGCATGATCTAAATGATACTAAGCCTAGTAAAATAATTAGTCTTGTTCTCTTCTGTTCCTCCCCTTCCTGGTTGCCCCTTGAAACGCTTGTGTATAGGCGCATTATAAATAACGTATCAATCAATCAATCAATCAATCATCAGAGTTCAACTAGTTCATGCTGACTGCTTAGCATCCTAAACCAAGAGTTGGTCAAGCACCTAAGGCTGAGGGGATTGTTTGATTATTGCGCATCCAAATTGGTTGCAGGAGAATTGGTCACAATTAATATTGTGCATTTTGCGCAGATATATGTGGGGGTGGGTTTAGGGATATCATTATTGTATAGGGGTTATGGGGGCGGTGCACGTATCGCCTCCCGCATATGTGGCAAAATTTAGCTGTAAAAAAAAATAATTTGACCAATTCTCCAACAACCAATTCGATTCGACCAAATCAACCCAAACCAGCGTGACCACACCATCACAGCCACATGTGGCTGTTCCCTTCTAGGCTTTACTACCTCTTTTTATCACACACGGGGACTACGACAAGGACTCCTGGCCATGTCTGTCTACTAATTTACATGTGCCTCCTCCCACTTTATTGGTCACATATTAGATCCACACAGCACACTGATGCCTCTATCTGGCCATTACAAGCACTTTACAGAAACCCAGACATATAAGAGGGGCATTCTCGTGCCTCACAGAGTGATTGACCTGCCAGATCAGTGAGTGACATACCCGGGTACCAAAGGATTGTTGTGGTTGGGCGTCACATGTTTCGCCTGATTGCCAAAAATATAGGTTGTGGTATTGAGGGGCTGGTTAAATGCCAGACAGGGTTGAATGGGGGAAGTAGGGTGGTTTTGGAATGTTGTAGGAGGCCATTTGTTTAGTTTTGGTGGTATTGTTGTCTCTGTAGTGCTGCAGGGATAAAAGATTGTTATTGTTCGCCTTGTGATGACACGGATGGAAATTACAGTTGACCCATTGGGTCCAGGTGGTGGCGTATGGGTTTTTAAACTTCTCCCGGATTGCTGTGGTGAAAATCCCAGCCGATACCAGTTGCATCTTAGAAATGGTGATTTGTGGCTAATGGTGTCTAGCGGTTTCAGTAATCTAAGCACTAGAATTACTGTGTTTTCATGAACTGCACATATGGGGTGCGTTTGAAATAGATTTGCCGTGGGGTAATTGCATGCATACCTGTGACTATTCCAGATGTGTACCTGCTTTGCTTCCTTGTACCCTATGAAGGAAGCCATGCCCGGAAGTGCACCGGGAGAGCACCTCATGGCGAGATATCTCCGAGAGGTTCAGGCATCGTCAGAGGCGCTACACTTCAAGGCTCTGGGAAAAAAGACAGCAGGTGCTTACGGATATACTCTAATTTGCTCCAGTGCAACTTTGTGAGCGTAGTCCAGTGTCCAACAACCCCGGCCCTGCCACTGGACCAGGTAGAAAGCATGGTCACTGGGGAACTGGACTTTGCCCCAGGGGAGTCTACAGTGGGTGGGTTGACTTGGTGTTGGTTAAGGGAGATGCAGAGTTTGAAGACAAGTTGTGGTTTCAGGAGCTTCCTGTAGGTGTATTGAGTAATACTTTGATTTGTCCAATTGAAGTTATTTACAAGGTATCCCGTCCTTTCAACGATGGAAATTATTTCAAAGTAATTTACTTTGAATGTGATTACTTCAAAATGACTTAGCAATATATATGTAGTTGTGGGTTAAGGGGTGAAAGACGTGGTGTTTGTGGTAGGGGTAGTAATGAAGGGAAAGGGGAGGGCAGGGGCGCCCATATAAAAAACGAATTGAAATTCCGAAGTAATAACTTTTCTGTAAATTACCACGAAGTAATTTTTTTCGACAAAATGGCATGGAACCCGTTACAAATGTATTTATGAAGGGAATTTGAGGGCCAGTGCCGGAAGCTTGAATGAAGAAAGCCCCCACCTCAGTCTTGCATCGTTGTTGAAGCCTATGTTGACCTGCTGCTCTAGGTCAGGAGTGCCTGATCTAAACCCCAGCTATGGTATAGGACACACAGGGACTTAAACAGGAGTCTGGAACACCACAGCTGCAATTTCCACATTTAAACCCAGCAGAGCATATCTTTGTACGGTCTATTTGTGACATCCCTACTCACCTGTAACAAACACATGGCATCACTACTACACTGAAATAACAGCCGAGTAGTGATGTCACGATGCCTCTTTACATACATTCTAGTATCCCCCGCCCCCTTAGCTGCGTCTCGTGCTTCATGTTCTGTCGTTTGCATTTGTGTGGGCCCTGATGCCTGTGGGCTTTGGTGCTACATAAATAAATAAATAAGCCTGCCGCCAGTGCCAGCACAGAGCCAGATGCCATAACCAGCCATTGCATGATGGTGAAATATGACTTTAAGCTGTCAGGGCTGGCTATTTGTAAAAGGAGCTCTGTTTTGGGAAGTTGTGAGGACGTTGGTGGAAAAATGAGGCAGAAAATGAAGCGGAGGGCGGAACGTGGAGGGAGGGAAAAGGGGACATGCTGGTAGAAGAGTGGGACATAGGAAGAAGGCACAGAAAAGAGTTGAGAGGAATGAATGTAAAAAAAGAACATCATTGCAGAAAGAGACGAAGGAAAGAGGAAGCAGATGAAGAGACACAAAATACACTCAATAACGGACTCGGCATTAACGAGGAGACAGAAGAGTCAAAGAACAGAGGGAACACAGACATTTTAAATAGAGGAGGAAAAACTGCAGCGGTAGGAAAACACGCAGGTGAAACAATTGAATAGTAACAATAGGACAGGACTCACCAGATGTTTTGGACTAAAACGGCCATCAGTCCTGGCCAGCATAGTCAATGATGGGGGATCATGGGATTCGTAGTCCAGAACATCTGCCACCGATTGCACACACCTGCAGTAGAGAAAAGGAAACCATAAAATGGCAAAACGTGTTATAAAAGGAGAGGCAGAACATGGTGAGATACAACAACAAAAGGGGTAAGAAAACTGCAGAAAATTAGAGCATTGGGTAAGAAAAGGAGGACAGTGGTTTGGCAGTGTGAGGGCGTGGTACCCCTGTATTATACAGTATGTAATCCGCTGCAAGACAAAAACACAGGAAATTGGAAGGCCCTCGTGCATGTCTGTAGCCATACAGCCTCCTGCCTCACAGAGACTTCATTTCACCAAAATGCCAGGGGTAGCGGAAGGTACATCATATGACCCTTGACCTCTGATGACATCACAGGAAGTGTTGTCATTTGACCCCACGCTGAAGTGATATCACGAGAAACGATGGAACACAACCTCTCACCCCTTGACAAAACAGGAAGTGGTATCACATTGCAGTGTTCCTAAGTACAGTACGAAAAATATGGTTACAGTATCACTATAATGTGATATACATTTCATACAAGAATGGATCGCTGTATGTATCATTAAAATCAGTGTGTATAGGCCCATATTACCAAACTATTGTAAATGCAAGCAGATGTCCATGTCCAAATGATAATGATGTATATATAGCACTTACGCTTAAGCGCTTTATATATAATACATACAATATCACCAAACCTGTGTTGATACCCATTTATCGACCTCAGAAGGATGAAAGGCTGAGTTGAGGTGTTTAATAACACACTAAATCAGTGACCCACACCCTGAAGTGTGCCTGAAATAAACCTTTAATAAGTCTAGCAATTATTGTATAGAATTTCAGAAAGACAAATTATTTGTTATTCCTATTTTTTCTTATTTAGGGTCACTGCTGAAAGTGTTAGACTTGTGGAACCCCTATTCTTTTTTTTATCATTTCTTTTTTAAGAGGCCTGAACAAGAAAGCCAGTCACTCCAGAAGCAAAGAGCCCAGGAGCCTGCATTAAAAAAGTTATTTTTTTCCTCCATTTTTAATAAAGATTTTTAGGGGTAGCAAGATAGACCTGGCGACCCCTAAATAACGTTCCTGGTGCCTCAATATAGCTGTGAAAGACCTCTGTGGCCGATATGAACTCGGGTTGGCAGCACTATATCCCAGGTAACATAGTGTTTCTGATGTCCACAAAGCAAGAGTTTCTCAACAACTTAGTCATTCGCTGGATCAAGAAAAGAATCTTCCCAGACCCCTTTCTTCTTTCTTTTTCTGTATGCCCATGAGCAAACACCGAAACATGTGGGGTTCTGAAAGCACTTCTCATGGACTTACTCATATTTAAAATAATCAACGTGCTGCGGTCCTTTCTTTTTTTCATAAGGGTGTTCTGAAACACTGTGCTTAATCCAACAGGGAGGAAACATAAAAACTTGAAAGGGTTTCGCAGCGGCAGGGGCTCATATCAAAGGTTCCTGCTATTTATTTTGAAAAAGAATTGGAAAGTAAGAAATCGAATTGAAGAACCCCCAAGTAAAACGCGACCTGGACGGCTGCAGATGGGACCTAGTCACTTCCGGCTTTCCAGGATGCTGGCAGCATGGCTTTGGGAAATCGTGTGGGTTCTCGGACTTGATGTGGAGGCAGTCGGAATCTCTGACACTATAGTTGAGCTAGCAAATTACACGGAAGGCAAACACTACGTGCCCGATTCATGGAAAAATGCGCATTGACCCCGCAAAGTTTGCACCTCGATTAGTCCTTTGCGCATGCCTGAGCGATTAAGATAATCTGCGCGCTACACGTATTCACAGAATTTCCAATGCAAAACAGCCGTACGCGCAAGGAGCGGCCTGAAATGCCCACAATGCGCCCCACGCATAGCAATTCCAGCCTTGCATACAGACATTTGCGCACTCCTTGACTGCGAAGCAACGCACCCCGGAAAAGCGCCATGCGAACCTCCACAACCAAGGCAGTACCTCAGCGACACTGTGTAGGGTCCCTCCTAACTATTCCCAGCACCCCATCAACATGCGTTTTTTCTTACACTGCAACAATAACATCCATTTAAGAGTTTTATTTCATTGAATTACATACAATTTTGTTAAGTCATCTTTAACAAAGCAACCCTTTAGCCAAAAGTTGTCAATGTATTTTACTCTTTTTTTTTTTAATATACAATATATTTTCAACCAACACAGGCTCTTTTTGCACCTGTCCCCTGCTTGGAGCGGGCCATGTCCTTAGTCCCTCAAGCCATCCAGTGGACCCAAGGGACATGCTCATGTACAGTGGCTACTCAGACACAGGCAGGGCCTTTGGGTATTGTTTTGCAGGAGTACCAGGAACCACAGTGGCTCTCGGCCCTGCTTGGGGTCTGTGTAGAAGGCGTGTGGGCCAGGGCAGAAGGAGTTAAAGGGATTAGGGGGGCTTCTCATGCTTCTGTGGCTTCCAGACATTCTGCATCTGCATAATTTCAATGCCTATGGAAATGAGATGTAGACGAAGGCTCTTGCCCAACTAGATGGATACCGCAGCATCTCTACTCTCGGGCAGCGTGCTCAACATTATCACCTCATTGGAGGACAGCAGCATCTCTACGCTCAGTCTCGGGCAGCTTGCTCAATATAATCACCTCATTGGTGGACAGCAGCATCTCTACTCTCAGTCTCGGGGAGCGTGCTTCACATTATCACCTCATTGGAGGACAGCAGCATCTCTACTCTAAGTCTCAGGTGGCATGCTCAACATTATCCCCTCATTGGAGGACATCGGCATCTCTACTCTCCATCTCGGGCAGCGTGCTCAACATTATCACCTCGTTGGAGGACAGCAGCATCTCTACTCTCACTCTCAGGCAGCATGTTAAACATCATCACCTCGTTGGACGACAGCAGCATCTCTACTCTCATTCTCGGGCAGCGTGCTCAACATCATCACCTTGTTGGAGGACAGCAGCATCTCTACTCTCAGTCTCGGGCAGCGTACTCAACATTATCACCTCATGGGAGGACAGCAGCCTCTCTACTTTCAGTCTCGGGCAGCATGCTCAACATTTTCACCTCATTGGAGGACAGCAGCATCTCTACTCTGTTTCCCGGGGAGCGTGCTCAACATTATCACCTCATTGGAGGAGAGCAGCATCTCTACTCTCAGCCTCGGGGAGCACGCTTAGAATATCACCTCATTGCAGGACAGCAGCATCTCTACTCTCAGTCGCGGGCAGCGCGCTCAACATTACCACCTAATTGGAGGACACTATTTGGTCGGTTATTACCTTTTGTTTGGCAAAGTCCTCTCTGTAGTCTTGGTCGGCTTGCAATATTGACTTAAGGATTATTCTTCCTGACCATTGCCTACTTGGAGCGTCAAGGCAAATGTTCCTTCGTTGGTGAAAACAGTTGTGTTTTGAATGTTTTTTTTTTCAGTTTCCTGATGACCCTGGTGAGCATCTGTTTCATCCTTTCCATAGAGGTGCTTCCGTAAACTGCCTCTGTAGTCTGAAGATGCTGTATTGGCAGTAGTTGGCTAAACTCACACTGTGCTGTTTCGTCTTCTGTGTGTATGGGATTCACATGATTTCTGATTGTATGTGTTCTGATAAGTCCTGCATGCTTCTTTACAATCCTAATGCAGAGCAACAACCACTTCTCCTGGTACAGCTACTTCCAGGATATTGCCAGGTGTCCTATACGCACCAGTCTTCAAGATGACGGCAATTCTTGTGGAACCTGGTCTGTACCATCATCTTGAAGAGCTTCATTGTGGCTCACCCACTGGTAAATCTAATGGACGAATGGAGAAGATACCTCAATGAAACTATTCAAGCCCTAGTAAGTTATCAGTGAGTACACAACTTGTCCTCATCCCACTCAAGATTCCATTGGATCCATTACTGTAGACAGACTGCAGAGGACCATGCCTACTTATGTCCTGAATATTTGACCAAGGATCCTGCTAGCTGGAGATGATAGCTCTTATAAGAGCTCTTTAGCAAGGTTCCTGTCTGGGAAGGGTGTAACAAGCACTCTCCTTATCCCTAGAGATCCTGGCCAGGTCGCATAGCAACCCAAGAGACAAGGAAGTGCTCTGCACTCTGTTTCATGCTTGAATTAACCTTTGAGTCAACTCAACATCCTTTGGGTTGTTTTCAAGCTGCTGCTCGCGCTCCGGAGCTGCTTTTGAACCTCACCCTTTTTGATCTTGTTTGAGCCTCTTACTTGACCTTCACTTTCCTGTGTTCCAGCCATTTTCAGCTGATTGCCACTGAAGAACGACATCCGACTTTAGACCATGTCAAACCGACTCAAATGCTTCGAGATACTGACCTGACCATTGCTGGCCTGTTCTTTACCCAATTCGAACTGATCACCACTGCAGGGCCGCACTGCATCACTGGATGCTTTTAGCCACATTCGACTGTCTTGAGGCACTCTCTCCATTGGCAACAATAGACTCAACCCATTGTTAAGTGCCTAGAAGATTGTCTTGGTGCTGTTCAGACCCAAGAACATGCCCGAAAGGTTTTTGTAGCAGTTCTGTGCCTTACTGACCACACTCTATACCTTTTTAAAGTCCTCTTCAATTAAGTTGAACATAGCTGTGAAAATATTGCCTGTCTCCTCCTGTCTTTGTACCCAGAGTGCCCTCTTTCATTATAAAGTCTGCATATTCTGTGCCTTCTTTTACAGGGGGCACGGTTTACAGTGTTTATGATCAGTGTGTTAGTATTTTTAGTTTAAAGTCTCCTATTATTTTTATAGAACCTTGCTTGGACATCATTTCATTTTGGTACCCTAGTCTATTGTTGTTTGGTTCCTTCTTTGCAAGCTCACACTCCACGGTGTACCTCTCTGGCTGTGCCTGTTTCACTTGTATGATTGGGGTCACTGCTGGTTTAGTACTAGTGTGGGGCTGAGTAGCAGTTTTATACACTACTCATCCTTGGACTCCTCCTGAGCTGTCATTTCGTGACACCAGGTTAACAAAACTGGTAGCTTCTTGACTACATTCATAAATGTATACACTTTACATTTAATCATTTCTAATAAATGTACCCATTTTTGCATAGTTGGATGCAAAACCTGATCTAGACCGGCCACACCTGATCTAAAGCCAGTAGACCCCAGCTGGAGTGATGGTGTCTTATGGGCCAAAAGGCAAGCGGGTGAGAGAAGAAAGGGAAATATGGGAAATAATGATGAGTCAAGGAGATGACTGGGGTAGGACAGGGAACCACCAGAGAGGTGCATTCACTATCTCTGACAATGCCCTGCATATCAGTAAATCTACTATTTCTCGGGGGTAGGGAAGTTGACACCCACCAGGCCTACAATTCCCATCAGCCCCTTCCATAATAACCATTGGTGGGGACTCAATCATTCTAAGAAGTGTAGATGCTATTCCAATAAAGTTCCTGAAGTGACCTGGCCTATCTGTCTACAGTAGCCACCAGTTACATAGATGTGCTGACTCTCATAATTCACACTTAGAATACATTATTTAATGGGAGAATCAGCAGGCAGATTATTCAATAGGGGCAGTGATGTGTCTCATGACAAGCTGCTAGGAATGGTGCAGGGATGGGCTCATGGCACGTGATGCTTTGGCTGTTTTTTTCAGGAGATCCAGACTGTCCCACAATCTCCTGATGTCTTTTTGGACATCCCTCCTTTGGGAGCATCCACTTTCTGAGTTCCTGCTTCTGTCACCACTGACTGGAAAGGGCCAGACATTGGGGAGAGAGTTCTACTAAATCAGGGTCTGTCTTGCCATGAAACTGCATGTCACCGTGGGAGTGACTAGTTCCTGCATTAAATGAGTCAACCACTTCTGCAACCTGCCCTGTCACTGTCATTAATATGAGGGTGTCATAGAAATCTAAAGGAGATTTTCTCAAAGAAATCCAGCCAACGTACGTTATAGTATCAGAGTAAGGCCGGTGCATTTTGCTTCCCCAGCTTTGCATGGTCCATTGGTAATGCAGGCTGGAGAAATAATTTCTTTTTGAAGTCAGAGCGCTATGCACTCCTACTTCAAAAATAAAAATGCCAGTTGCAGCACCCGGCACCCAGTGTTCCTGCCCCAATGTGCATGACAGGAATCAGTAAGTGCTCCCTGGTACCTGTCTGTGTGGTGAAAGATGGATCGCAGAGGTCCACTGCAGGAGTGGAATGGAGGCATTCCTAGGGAAGACAGATTTGAAACTGCAGCAGGTCTTTTAAAAAATGTTCTAAGTGTGTATGTCTGTGCACTTGCATGTGTGCTTCATGTTTGATGTATGTATGTGTGTATTTATTTGTGCGTGCATGCAAGGATGGGTTATGGATTGTGACGTGTGAGTGGATGATCTATCGATGGCGGCTGGATGAGTGAGTGAATGCTGTGTGAATGGGTGTGTGCATGTTTCTGTGTTGAGCCGGCATTGAGGAGCTGATATTGGTGGGTGGGGAGTGGGGTGCGCTACTACAACATTTCTTAATGGACATCCATTATAAAGCAACCAGATTATGTGGTTATGTGGCTAGACTGGCATTTTGGTGGAGACAGTTTAGCTATTTCGTACTGTGCCATGACATTTTTTAGTGGGCATTTATAATAAAGCAAGCAAGAACCCCTTCTCCCCCACACACAAACGGCCTTTGGATGTGTGCTCTAGCCCCTTGAAGCATCTCATGTACTATATGGAATTACCAATAATGATCAAAGAACCAAATAACTGGACACACTCAAAGAATATGGCGAAGTACTACTTTATTATCAGCATAAAATAAGTAGGGCAATCTGGTGAACAACAGACAGTCATTCACACACTCGCATGCACACTTGTATATACAAGGGTTTTATACCCCAATGTTTGTCAGCCATGATGCCATCCTACGTGGAAAACTGTAAAACCTATTGAAGGGAGGGTTTGTTTCAGGGAACATATATACCTATAATATGTATGCTTGTTAGTAACACCATTGGCTGCCTCCTATCCATCAGGCACGCCTCAAACAACCTCTAAATATGTATAATACTGATTATAGCAGAATAATAACCACAGGTTGGCTTATGCAACTTTGTATAGAATTTTGCTACATAGACCTTCTGATTGGTTGGTAGACTTTCTCAACCTTTGATTTTCGACTTGTTAGCAGCACGTAAGCAAAATGGAACCCAGGTGCCGCAAGTAACACCAGACTACCCCCTGCCCCCCATTTATTTTACCAATCTCTCATCATTCCTAAGTCAAGGCTTCTCCTTTGCAGTTGCCCTTGCAGCCTGTTTTATATTCTGGGACTTTTAAGGGAGTGTACATACACCATTATCTTCATCTAGAGCTTAATGAATAGCCCTTGTTTTTGACTTCTGAATCACGTGTGAGGGGACCACAAATGTGTCCATTTTGACCTTCTATTTACTGGGATTTGATTGTGGGTGTCATTACTGCTCACGGCCTCTAGAGACTTGCTCACTCCACCTCAGATTTGATTGTCCAATACTTGGCTCTTGCAGATGTTTTCTTGGTGGTCAGTCATAATGTAGAATGCAATAATGTCGAAAGTCAAATGTCGATTTTTTTTTCAGAAAACAATAATGTCGAAAAACAATAATGTAGAATTTTTTCTACATTTTTTCGAATTTTTCGAAATAAATAAATAAATATATATATAATTAAAATGTGTTGAGTATGAGGGGTGAGAGGGTGGTGGGGGGGGATGGGGCAGTGGCCGGTGGGTGTTGGGTGAGGGGGGTTGGGGGGGACCCCCCCTAGTAAATGATACTCTTCTTGTTTATGTATTTATTGATAGTGCTAATTGAAATTTTTTTTTCTACATTTTTTTTTCAAAAAATGGACTCTTTTCATTATATGTATAGGTTTTCGACATTATTGTTTTCGAAAAAAAAATTTCCACATTTTTGTAAGTCGACATTTTTTTTTCGACATTATGACTATAAACCGTTTTCTTCTTTACTTAATCTAGAGAAATAGGTCTTGCGTACGTGGCCTATCCTTTTGATTCCCCCTGTACCTTGCAATTATCCTTGATGTAACATCCTTGATCCCAGGCCAATAGACACCTCTTTATTCCTCACACAAAGCTGTTTTTCTAGTGTATCCTGACTTTGCCACCCTGGTCTGTCTCTGAGGTAGCTTGAATGGTTTTGACACGAGTCCGACGTCCATCTTTCCATCATGGCCACACTAGCCATGTTATATTTTCTTCTGCAGCAAGCCTCTATATGTCTCATCTACCTTGCGTTTATGCATATATACACTTGTTCGTCAACAGGCTACTTTATTCTTCTTTGCATATAGGATTTCTTAACTTTCGATTACATGCTTGTATTGTTACTTCAGTTACAGCTTCATTCTTTAAGTGTTTGCATATCGTTTCAGTGTGTCTCTGTATCGTTCCTTCATCACATCACTATGCTCTTGCCTAATTTCACATATAGCTCAATGATGCCCATTGCTTTGTGCAGACATTCTTCCACTCTTTCAGTGACGAGGGTACATTTGATATGGTTGTCGGAGTGCATATCGTCTCCAATACACCTGATGCGTTATTGGGATGATACCTAGTGTCTCACATAGGGCTCTTCTCCTGCTCTTCCAGTATGATGCAGGTGAGGGGGCGGGAGCTAGGGGTGACGTTTTCACTTGCTCCTCTACAGTTAGTTCAGGTTCCCTCACTAGGCTCGGCCTCTCTGGGATATTTGGAAAATGTTTACACCCATCCAATTACATTTTTTATCAGCCACCACTACATAAGTGGCTGGTGGGTGAATGGCTATAAATGTGTGCATACATGGATGAGGCCCAGGCAAGGGGCAGTGGCAAATGGACATTTTCTTACATGTTTTACTGCTAATATGATGTGTGTTTTTACATTGGAAGGGTGGGGCACCTGTGCAGTCAGCAATACATGCTTCCTTACTTTGGCATTGCATGTTCTACTGGTGTTAAGGCGTGCAGCAGCATGATCATTATGTGCAATAGGCATTAGGCATGGTCCAGGCTGTCATGGAGTTTGAGGCGACTTGTGCTTTTGTTGCTGAGCTTGGGTGGAGGGGCCCTCAATATGGCTCGCAGAGGGGCTCCCACATTTTGTGTTACACTTCTGAAAGTTACTGCAAGTTCTTGAGCCCTGAATGGAACACCTGGAAAGGGACCACTAGGATGGATGGCCCTAGACAGATCAGCAGGAGCAACATTGTGTAGTCTGAAGCTATTTTTCTGTGCAGCCACTTAGTTGTGTCTCAGAGCTCTTTGGAGAGGCTACCCTTTTCTGCCATTTGATTTTTTTGCCTGATTTTGGTCTCCCCTCCTCATGGGTCTGCAACTAATGGTATGGCCTACATCTACCATAATCCTTCACCACTGATTGTGCTAGGTAGAGCTGATGGGAGTTGTAGTCCAGATTCTTGGAGGGCCAAATGTTGCAGACCCTCGACATATGGCAATATGTTAATTAATTATTGTGGTTTTAGCTTTGCACACAAGGCATCAACCTATCTGGAGTTTAGTGTGCACTTTAGAAATGGTTTAAATAGAAATAAGTAGGCCCTGGCACAGGATCTGCTTAAGATTAACATGTTGGTTTGCCATCAGGGTCCCAGCAAGGACCTACAGGCCATTCAGCCATGTTCTGTGTAGACCCGTATCCACTTCTGGAGACTGTCTCTGGGTGGTGGGGGTGCACGGTATAAATCAACATAACATAACATAACATAACATAACATAACATAACATAACATAACATAACATAACATAATATAGCATAACATCTGTCAGCATGTCACTGCACCGCTGCCTAATATGTTTGCAAGATCTTCTGTTGTCTACCTCCTGCACCCACTGAACGGCAGGTTTGCACTGGACCGGCACTAAAGTGGGGGAAACGAGGGTACAATGCAACACTACTGCTGGAGTGTGTGATGTGATATGATGATGATGTTCAGTTCCCTGACTTTGAATGGAAGCAGTGTGATGATGGGCACCTACAATCATCAATACCAGCCCAGTAGGGGAGTAAGAGTGCACTGCCCACAGCTACCCAACAAATCAACACAATTTGCAAAAACCATACATATGCAGGATGGCCTTAATAAATTAATTGCCACATAGGAATACATCTGTCTAAACTGGGGGTCTGCTGCCTTGTGCTCCCCAAATCTGTTAGACAATAAAGCTCATTACAAGTCCCCCGGTATCCCAACACTAATTCTGGTGGGATACCTGAAGACTACCGTTCTGTCTCCGCCGCCCGATAAACCGGTATTACCGGGATATTACCGGTGGCGGAGACACCAGTAAATCCCCGTTCCCATGGAGTCTCATAGGACTCCATGGGATGGGGATGCCACAATCGCTGGCACCGGCAACACCAGTGCTGGTGATTGCAGCAATTGTCTGCCGACAGGAGCCTGAACTACCGTCAGGTCAGGCCTGCTGGTAGATCACAGCCCCTACCAGCAGATTTGGAGTTTTCTGGCTTGGAAAGGTGCCGGTACACATTGTTACTGGCACCTTATTTCCGGACCGGCAAACTCATAATGAGCCTCTATGACTCACCATTGGCTTTGCTGACTAGGCCTAGTCTGGTAAGAGTTGTAGTTCAAAGCATCTAGGGAGCCAAAGTTTGAAGACCGCGAAAGTGCTCAAAATTTGGCTAATATAGGCAAAAATGGAGACCACGCGTTTGCCATTCGCAAAATGCTCTTTGATTGACATGCTGATTTGTGTCTAACTGTGGAAACACCAAACGGTGCAAAATGTGCCTTGGTAAAAAGTAGAAAGATGAGCTTCATGTAGTTTATCACCACCCAAAAGCATTCCACTTGATGCCATTGGGAGAAACATCTCCTGTATATCCAAACTATGTTGTTTACTGGTGTGACATCACAGCAGCGTACAACCACATTGATTGCAAGTTACTGTGAGGTCACAGTGGCAAGTTTCCGCAGCTGCCAGTTAGATAGTGAATAGTGAGCTCCATCAGTGCGGCTTGAGCCCGCCGATGCTCGTGACCGAACCACCGCAGTTACAGCACCGCACTAAAAGAGGCAACTGTCCCATTGGATGCAACCACTTGAACCCATCCTGCCTATACATGCGGCATTTGCGGCATGCAGCAGCAAAACCCCCAGCCGACACTGCAGAACATTGTAGATGAGGAGGTACGGAGAAGGGATAGCTTCCACCTTGGGGTTCTGAGTGACATCCTAGACTATGATGGGGAGACAGAGAGAAAAAGAAGGGTGCCTAAAAGTAAGGAAGAGGCGAGCTGGGAAGAAGGAAAAGGGAGGATGTGGAGGCATTTGCGGAGTGCCTGGAGACTGCCCTTGGGTGGTAGCGTTGCACGCTATGAATCAACACAATGTAATGAGGGTAGAGTAGGGGGATGGGTAGGGGTGTTGCAGATGGCACTAGATGAAGGAAAAGATCAAATGGCAGAGAGGGGACGGTATGGAATACATTAATTCCTGCTGATCAATTGCACTCCATTAATACTAACCTTACAAAACTCTCTGATGACCTACATTGAAATATGACACCACAAACCCCAGCATTTAGGATTTCATAAAGAATGGTCCTAATAGAAGCCAAACTTTGCAATCAGAAGGAAGCCGCTCTGTTGGTGTGTTTTTTCAAAAAATGTTCTTTTCCATGTTTTTGTTCTTGATGTCTGGGTAATTTAAGTCTGTGTAATGTAATATCCGCCTGTGCTGCCATTGCGGGTATTTGTGCCAATAATTTGCCACTGATGCTGGTTTGCCTTCTGAACAGTCTGTAATATTGTCCATATTGCTACTGCCCCGAAGTAATATTGGTATAGTACATGGACGCCCGCAGTATTGATATATAAACATGTAAATAGTTTCCTTGTCAGCATTTGTTTGTAAAAACAGATGGATGGAAGGCTTTGAATTAATAATGACCACCGGCAGCCTTCACTTCTATTGTTTGTGATACTGTTTGATTACAAAAGGGAACACTTACATGCAAATTCAGCTTGTTCCCACTGCAAAAGGGATAGTTAAGCCCATACTGGTTTGTTCTCATTCTTAATGCACGGGCCCTCAAATTAACCCGGGCATGTTTCCGCCTCGTTGGACACCATCAGCGAGATGTAGCTTAGACTCCCATTAATCAAGAACTGTGGAAAACTCCCCAGATCACCTGCAACAGCTATGACCTGTAGTGGTTTGTATATGGGTTTCCCCTTCCTCCATGACACAGATATGCTAAATAGGAAGCTATGACTTGTAGTGGTTTGTATATGGGTTTCCCCTTCCTCCATGACACAGATATGCTAAATAGGAATTTAAGTCAAGTGAAATAATGAAGGTAGAGTCCCATTTTTTTAGCATCCTTAATCTATGTATGTCACTTATGTATTGTCTCCTGTGACTGTACCATTGACTCCCACCCCAACCTTGATCAGAATATCCTGCAAACTCACCGCATTGTATGAAGCTCACTGCTTCCCGTCAAATCGGATTTCTTATCTATTGTACGTTCTTTTGTGATCAATAGAGCATTGTTCCTCCTGTGTATAAATAAATAAATAAAATAATAAAATAGAGTACACATTTAAATCCCAGTAAATGTATTGGTTGAACCAGGGTATAGCAACTGGTTGGCCGACTTGACTCTTCAGCCCGATTGTTTCATGGACTTGGTGAGCACCCCATCGAGGCCCTCATAACCTGGCATCTACAGTGAGGATAGTTCGGTTCTGTGTTGAAAAATGATGTAAGGCAAGGACTTCAACAATAAGCTGTTTGGCTCCCTGGAAGGCGTGTTTTTATTCATGACACAATGGATAACAGACTCCTTTCTTATTAAGCCAGTATTGGCGAACTTGGCATACAACTCACACAAACCAAGGACGAAGAGCAGTTCCTCTTTAGTTCAATAGGGGTGCGATCCCACAATGGTGTTGTCAAGTCCAGATTGTTTTTCACACATTGTTCAGGGAGGGAGACCCCCAGTTATTTTGCTTTCTTGATATAAGACTTGTATTTACTCACCTTCACGGTTAAGCCATTGTCTCACATCATTTCTAAAACTTGGCTGAGGACTTCACCCTGCCTAGCTATACACTGCGTGAATATCAAGACGTTTTGAAAGTAAGTCACTTGTGTAATGTCCTTAAATAGACTGTCTACCATGAGTTGGAACATGGCAACAGCTGATGCCAAACAGACTGCCATTCAATATTGATATTGATATTTTATTTGCATCACGCTCGTACACAAGTGATTCAGAACGCGACGAGGCAAGGGAGGGGAACAAGGTAGAACAGAACAACGATCTTACTAGGCCCAGTGACATTGAGAACACGCAAGTACATGGGAGAGGGGAAAAAGGGGAATGTGCATGGGAGTCGGGGAGAAAGTGGAAAGGGCTGAGCAGAGAAATAAAAATAAAAATAAATAAATAATAAATAATAAATAATAAATAATAAATAAAAAGCAACAAACAGTGATAGTGCAGCCAGAAATTGGCAAGTGCTAGGTTTAAGGCAACAGACAGGGTGTGTCTGATAAGTGCAGGAAAAAAAGGAAGGGGACTGTAGGGTTACAGATACAGACCCCAGTGCAAGGGAATGCCAGGAGGCAGTGCGGGTGGGTGGCAGGGTGAGCAGGCACCTGGGCCTAAAGTCAGAGGGTAACCAGGTGCACAATGCTGAGAAAGAACAGATCACCAGGGGACAAGTGGGGCAAAGGCAGAAGCAAAGAGGAAGGTCTTGAGGTGCTTCCAGAACTGGAGTTGGTTCTCCTCCTGGTTTAGGGTGGCACGGAGGCTGTTCCAGAGGGTGGCTCCAGCAGAAGACCGAGATCTACCCCCAGCTCCTTTATTTGAAAAACAACGGACCCTGAGGGAGTTTGAGGTGGAGGACCAAAGAGCTCGGGAGGGACAGTATTTATGGAGGGACAGCTGGAGCTATCTTTTACCCAAGCCCCACAATGCTTTGTGGACAATGCAAAGGGTCTTATAAATAACCCTTGCAGCCACAGATAGCCAGTGGAGAGATTTCAGGGCTGAAGAGATACGATCCCAGGGCTTGAGGCCAAGGACAAGTCTCGAAGTCCTGTTCTGAATAAGTTGCAAAGGAAAGAGAGTAGAGGCAGGTAGATTTAGAAAGAGGCTGTTTCAATAATAGAATTGGCAGGTGCCGAAAGAGTTGATAAAGAAAGTGAATTCTGTGGCTACTTTGGTGAGTTCTATCTGATGGTATCTAGATATCGGGTTGAGCTTAGAGTAGACCAAATAATTCTTCATGTGGGCCATCATGTCCCCAATGTTGGATAGGAGGGGGTTGGCAACTATTATTTTGCATTCATAAGTGCGCAAATCAGTACACATCCGGATGGCCCCTTTGTCTCCTCTGTCTACTACAAAAATGGGTGGCAGCCAGTCTGCGGCCGCAGCTTTCTCGATGATACCATTCCGAACCAATCTACTGAGTAGGGTTTCAAATATGACTTGCAGACAGAAGGACACTTTCTGCACTTGGTGTTTTACAGGCATGGCTTGCGTTTTGACAACAATAAGGTGTTTTTAACCCTTCAGTTTCTGCATGTTCTCAGTGAATAGTATCGGTATGCTGTTTGCTATGCATCTACCCATGCTGGAGATGGTTTTATCAATCTAGCATGATTGTGGGTGGCTGTGTGCAGATTATCTCCTACCATAAGTACCTGCCAAGTTGCACCTGAACTGAGAGTAATGTGGAACTTGGCTTGATGTTTCTGGCTCAGGGTGAAGGGATTTTGGGCAGTGACCAGTACGTTTTCATGTTTTCTCCTCTTCTTGAACACTATCACTGCTTGGAAGCTGCCAATTACATTAGTGGAGCATCCTGCGTATACTAACGGTACATTATCTCCTTATAATGCTGTATATATGGATCCAGATGACGGCATCAGTGTCATTTCTTTCACATGGATGGTCACCCACACTATAAGTCTGGGAGGCCCTTCATTCTCCTGTGGTCCTCCCAAGGCAAGAGTCATTTTGCTCATGTACATTCGAACATGTTGTAAAGGCCAATTTATCCCATTTAGTAATTTCATCTATACATGGTGTACAATGATAAGTCTTTAGGGAATACATGAATATGTGGTTATTCACCATGCTTAGGGACACACCTTTTCTCACACTTGGAATGAAGTTGAATTTTGACACACTTGGAATGAAGTTGAATTTTGAGCCTGTAGGATTTGCACAAATGTATGCAATGGGCACTCAACCTGTTGAGCTATACCAATTTAACATTATGGCTGTCCTTGTTATGCACGTTTAGCTTACTGATTTTTTAAATGTTCTGGTATAATAGAACACAATAGAAAATAGAAGTACATTTAATTAGAAAAAGTCCTGCAAGTTCCCATTTAATTTCATTAAAGTATGTGTGGCATCAATTTATGCTAAATGAATGTTCAGCACAGTCCTTTTGCTGGCACTTATTCACTCTTCTGTACTGATGTGGGGAAGTACAAAACGTTGTTTGGCATTTTAATTATTTTGTTTGTTGGACAGCTAGCTACATGATGCAGAATGGCCATATGCGTTTTCTCTTTCTATGCTTTGCCTTTTTAAAATGGAATCAACAGTTACGTTTTTTTCTTTGTAATTTCATAACATTTGGGCAGATCAATATTTTCATGGATCATATACAACACTTTTTGGAATGCAAAGCAATTATGGTAAAAGCTCGATTATCTGGCACCAATCGGAAAACAATAGTGCCAGATAATTCAATATGCCGGATAATCTCTCTCTGTGTGGCAGAATCACAAAACAGAGCAATAAGTCCAGATACCAAAGCTTCCTAGTATTTTGCTCCATTTTCTGACATTTTGCCCTTTGTATTTCGAGTTATCTGGCTTTAAAACTGGCATTGCCTTACCTGAACGGTACTGTTACAAGCAATGTGAGATGCCGGTTATTGAAGCGTTCTTGTTAATAAGTTGCTGCATAACAAAGCTCCTATAAATGTAGTTTATTTATTTATTTATGAATCTCTTGTTGAATGCAGGCCTTCTATCTTCCAAAGGTGACTGCAGGAACTGGAGTTTGCTATCCGCTGCTGTGACATTACATCAGCGTGCACATTCTTTAAGCACTTCTGTGGCATCATGTCAACGTATATTAAACTGTCCCCTGTCAACTATTGGAAGATAAGGGGTCTGCAACTACTTCACCAGATTGGAGAAGAGGGATGTAGTGTTGACTTCGAATGGATTCCTTATTCCCACAGATTCCTCCTCTTAGATATACCTTCTATGGCGGTGGTTGTCTTTGCAACCCTTTTCAGCCACCACGGTTGTGCAGGATGCCTCCATGTCAGCTCTGCTCAGTGCCGTTGCATGCCCATCACATTGAACATAATATCGGAGCCAGTATATTGTGATGAATGCTACCCATCCCTCACTGAACACCTGCCTAAAGTCTCCTCCCAGATGGCCAGGGAAAGGCAGACGCTTCCTGACCTTGGGGTTAGTGCAGTGTGGGAGGATCACCTGGCAATAGACCAGGCCCAGGGTGGTGAGGAGATCCTGTGTGTTGAGACACTATATTTGTTCTTTGAAATGGAGAACCTTTCAAGACTGCCAAAACAGGTAATGGCTTATTGACATGATGATGTATCTGAACCACATGTAACATCTGTGGCTGTGGGCACAAATGCCATAAAACCTGAACAAGCCTCAACAGAAAGACAAATCAAGGTACTTCAGGATAAAAATCCTCTTTACACGCAACGGTATAATGGAAAGGAATCTAGAAATATTGCCTTAGGTAAATTGTCTTCCTCTGTAAGAACACATTCTAACGGTTCATCTTTAAATTACTCTAAGGGAAATAAATCCACCCTTAAAATCAAGAAGTTACTTACAACAACTAATTTTGTTGTTGAGGACTAAGAGTCCCATAATCCCATAAGTACTGGAATAAGGAAGAGGACTGGGTGGTTATGCTGTAGTAGTAATCAAGCAATGAGGCCTAATAGCCCACACCTGAAGGAACCTTAGAAGCATGAAAGGCCCCCTCAGGTGCAGGTAATAGGAAGGAGCTGGAACAGTGACTGGAGTGTATCCAGTAGTTGCAGAAGTAGAAAGTAGAAGACTCGGTGTTGGCAGTCTAGGCAGAAGTGGGAGAACCAAAGAGAAGCCAAGCCTCTGATGCAGCAGATTGCACCTGCTTGCCCTGTGAGGGTCTTGTTCCCCCAAACTGTGGTGTGCAGAGGCTGTACAGCAGAAGGCATGCAGGAGGGGTGCCTTTCCCCATGTGAGCCTAACTGAGGACATTGCGCAACAAGAAGCATGGCGGAGACTGTGGTGAGCAGCTGTCATGAATCCTTGGGTCTCAGAAGTGAGAAGGGGTCCTTACTTGAGTGGTTGGACTGGAGACACTTTCAGCGAGGAAGGGTGTGGGTCCCAAGTGAAGCTAGATGTCATAGATGTTTTGCAACATTTGTAAGAAAGGAAACAGAAGAGTTAAACCTGGCATTCTGATTCCTTGCGCAAGCACTGCCGGCAACAGTATCCAGCTTAATAATCACTTGCATAAGTGTAGCAGTGAGATGAACGTGTTCTTTAGTATTTAACAATGGGACACTTGAAATGTAGCACTTGTGTGTGATCGAGTATATCTATTACACTCGCGTGAAGAGAAAACACTACGAAAAGCAATTGTTAAACATTCAAACCTAGTAAAACCTATGAAGAAGTGGTTGCATATGCTTAATTACGTTTTTGAAGGAAATAGTGAACTCTGAATCATTATTCACACAGACAATTGCTTGTAAAGAAATGTTAAGTGTTTAAACATTGTATTTGAAGTTGGAGAGAGAGCAAACATTGGCAAAGCCAAGAGTATTCCACTTATAAAACTGAAAGCAGCCTTTCTCAAAACCAGAGACTAAGCAGTACTGTGAGCCCAATAGAAGTTTAACATTGCCTAAGATACAAGTGTGCAAGCATTGCCTGAAGCCAAGGGAGTGGCACT
Organism: Ambystoma mexicanum; assembly: GCF_040938575.1. Lineage (NCBI taxonomy): Eukaryota > Metazoa > Chordata > Amphibia > Caudata > Ambystomatidae > Ambystoma > Ambystoma mexicanum. The sequence goes on from NC_090922.1 coordinate 1,306,687,629, forward strand.
AAAGCTTCTGGGTAATTATTTTGGCTTTCAGTTGGCAGAGAGATGAAGGCAAAGTTGGGGAAGGGAATCTTGCTACTTATAGATATTATTTGAAGTTGATACAACCTATGTTGCCAAAGACTGTACAATTAAGAGAGAAGTGGGTCCTGGAGGCAATCGTATGTTGTTGTAGGCAGATAAGAAAGACAAAGAGGCTGTCCCTCTGTTCTGAGGAAGAGTGCCTTGACTACTTGCAGGAGTTGAAGTGCCCAAAAGTGAAACTTGTTCTACTGTAAAACTGTTCTAAAATACAAAATATTGAAGTTATGGTAACAAGTGGCTGCAGACAGACAAGAGAGGCAAAGAGGCCGCCCCTTTTGAAGAGAGTTATTCAGAGGAAGAGAGCTTTGCCCATTGGAAGGTGATGAAGTACTTGAAAGTGAAACTTGTCATAAGCTGTGGTGGTGTCACAATGTACTGAAGCTGTGGTGGTATATCTGGTTGTCAGAAGATGCAAGACGTCAGTACCACAAATTAAGTGGAATACTATGAGGCAAAGGAGAATGTCCTCATTATAAACTCTAGTAGAAGTTGAGGTTGTTGAAGTAGTAGTAGCAGCGCAGTAGCAGCTACCTACTGTGAATCCTAATCTTGTAAATAGGGGCATAATAACTGTTAACCAAGAACTGTATTTCATTGCCAATCATAGATGGTGTATATCCTTTTGAACGGTGGCAAGTCTTCTTGGATAACTGGAAGTGGTGGCAAAGCATTGGGGCTGGGAATAACATTGGTGCTGTTTTGAGGAAGTGGAAAGTCCTTATTTCACCAAGAAGAAAAGTGTTGTTGTTGTTGGAACTTTGGCTAACAAAACTTTACCCTGACATTGAAACATCAAGAACTGAAGTGAGATTGTACTATCTACAGGGATTTCCTTGTTTCTTTTTGTGGAACATTGGAGCTGAATTTCCCTTGAATCCTGGAGAAGGGAGCTCACCCAGGTTACCAAGAGGTTATAAAGAAGCTGTGAATATCATTATTGATGTTATTTGAATGGCCATATATTTTCTTTGTGGATTTGATGTTTATGGGGGTAGGGCCAGATATCCTGTGTTAGTGTGTTTCCCTCTCGTTTTGTTAGGAAGGGAAACCCTCATCAGATTAGGGATAGTGCAGAGTTTAATAACATTTATAATTCAATAAAATGGCATGTTTTGAACAATCATCAAAAACAAATTCACCTCGAAAGGCGTAACCCTATCAATATATGGAACCACCTGTGCCCCATGACCTCAATTCTGCCTTTTCCCTAGCACTTAGCATTTAAGGGACTGCATCAGTTTTACAACTATTCAGAGGAGTAGATTGGGAGGCCAATGAGGAATCTGCAGGAAGAAAGACTAATCTAAGAAAGTTACTGATAGGTAATTTGTTCTTCTAACTGATTCCTTCCCCCCACTGATTCCTCATTTTAATAGGCTCCCATACCAGTACTGAACCTGGAGGAGGGAAGGGAGAAAGAACATCACCTACACCAGGAAACTCCGGAAGAACTCTTGACCAAAATGAGCATCCTGTCCTGACAATGAATCCAGAGAATAATGCTTGGCAAACGTGTGCAGGGAAGACCATGAAGCCGCCTGACAGGCAGTCCAGCGCATATGAAATTTTCCACAGCCTTAACTACTTCTCACCCACGCATTCCTTCTGTCCCTGCTGCACTTATTCCACAAGAGTCATAATTCCTCATGCCCCAAGCCTTGTATATATTAATTATTAATCTCCAGATCCTCAGAATTGAACCTCCCCTCCCAGACACCCAGATGCTGGGACTATAATGACTTCTTAAGGTAAGTGCTACCTCATCCTTCAGGCCTGCTTCTCAGCATTGTCATCCATTCCTGAATCTGGTCCATAATTGTAATCAAACTTTTTCTTAGCAATATTCTTTCAATGCTGGTCAATATGTGTGTGCTTTCTGTCTCTTTCACTTTGTACATTCTGGTTATCATTATAAATGTTTACATCTGTTATATCATCGTTCATTGAGGTGGGACTTTAGTTCAATGAGCTAAGCACTGTCCACTGACATGTCACCAGCCTGCGGTTTGGAAGTTCATATCCCTGTAGGGCAAACCTTCCTTTTTCTAAATGAGTACCATTCAATTGGTTAATAATAAAAGCTATTGCAGCACTTAGAAGTGAGAGTAATCTGACAGGAAGTGCTATACAACCTATTATTTTATTTCTGTATTTTCTAGGTACTCTATTAACAGCTATATCTCCTCGGTAGGTGTGCATTATCCTTGGGCTTCTAGCAATAGTATGAGCCTCAGTAACCTTAAAGAGTCCATTGTTCTCCTTTGAAGAATCTATTGTTGTGTGGAGCTTGCATAGTAAGCCATTCATGCATAAAGATGTTTCTAAAGACCATATCCTCCTCTTATGCCCCTATCTACTGGAGCACCAGCCTGTTGGAAATTGGGATTGCACCAAAGCTGTTGCAGTTCTGGAAGGAACCCAAGACCTTACTCTACAGTCAATACCTATGTGCCGCCCAGTATCCTGTATTCATGCATCGTGTGCCGCCCCCATGGGTGGAATATTCATGTCACATATTATAACCCCCTTTTCTTACCTCAATTTACCCTCAATGACATGTACGGCACTATGTTGCTTCGTAGCTAGGTTTGGACTATATAAAACCCAAATTAGAAAACTGCATAAAATACAAATATGACATCACACCATTGGCATATGGAAGTCATCTTCCCCTGATATGACCTTGCAGCAAGGCAATACAGCATTTCTCCACCTCCCAGGTCTCAGATGGTGTGAAGAGGGAAGGAGGGTGATGAGGATCTCTGGGCGGGGTCTCCTTCAAAGGAATTTACTTTGGAGTAATTACATCAAAATCACTTAAAAACATACGTGTAGTTGTGGGTTAAGGGGTCAAAAGGGGGTGGGCTTGGGCTTGGGGTAAGGGAAGTAGTGAAAGGGAACAGGGAAGATGGGGGAACCCCCTTATAAAAATAACTTTTTTTTAAAACAAAGTAAAATGTCAAAGTAAATTACTTCGAAGTAATGACTGTCGTTGAAATGACATGGAACCAGGGCAGGATCCTGCATAGTTTTATTGGGCCAAGTTGCCTATTATTCTCTTATGCCTCCCCTATCTGCCCTCTGTTCTGCTGGTCTGGGGGACAACGCAGAGGGTGGGAAGGCGTCGCTAGTCATATACTGCCTAAGGTTGTCGATGGGCAACTTTCATCAATAATGTTCATTTTACCTCAGGGTTCCAAGTAACACTGACATGGTGGAATATATTTCTGTTGTTATTTGTTACCCATCTCAATTCTATATGCTCTAGTTTGAAGAATCCATTGTTCTCTGGCATGTGCTTGCTCTGACCCTGAATTGATAAGAGTTCTGGTCAGTGGCTGACAACAGACCCCTGACTCTGTCTGGTGACTGAAGGCAAAGCAACATCGTACAGGGACCACATCATTTTGAGAAGCCATCCTTTTACCTTTCAAATCTTGGATCGAACAATAGGCCTTTGCCTGGATTGTGTACTCACCAGGGCTCATTTTGCATCGCCCACATGACTTGGCATGAGATTCAAGCCCGGGACACATGCAAGTCACCACTTAACACATCAGCCATGCCAAGCTCACATTCTGCCTGTTGGATTTAGACACTTGCTGGATGGCAGCTTCTGCTCCGGGCTCAAGGTATGGCACATAGTCACTGGTTTTTGTTTTGTGCTGGGGTGCAGTGTTATCTCTAGTACAATAGCTAAGCAATATTATATCATTATCTGTGTTTTTCCAAGTCAATGGGCCTTATTATGACTGAGGCAGCTGCCGCTGGAGTCATGAAATTACCGGCACCCGACAATGGGCAATTTTACTGGGGCATTGTGGCCCGCCGGACCTGGTAATTGCAATGCCAGTGCTATCGTGTAGGTCTGCTCGCGAGTGCCGTTCCACCCGCCATGTCAGACCTGCCAGGCTGACAGACACCAGCGAACAGACCTTATAGTTTGCCGGTCCGGTAACAACGGTACTGGCAAGTTTACTGGTACTGTTGTTACCGGACCAGCAACCTTGTAATGAGGCTCAATGCATTATATTTGTAATTATGCATGTTGCATATAGCTCAGGTCTAGCTGGTGGTAACAAGGGGATATAGTAATAATATAAAGACTGGAGGGGGCATGTCTGTGGTACTATCCACTATATGGTTTGTGTAGAGACACAGAGGCACCCTTGCCAAGGCTCTCAAACGGTAGCAATGGATGAGCAACAAAGGCTGAGACTTAAGGGAGGTGATGCAGGCTGGTTTTTGGGTACAGTTAATCTCCAAGCCCACACGGAATGTCCACACACTATGTTATGTGCTAACACCGTTCTTTTATTAAATAGATTAGCTTTAGGTGAATATGTACACATAAATAAACCCACTTTGTACTCAGGAAACTCTACTTCAACAGTCAACACATTAAATACAGTACTATGTGGTATCAGAGGTATTCTTGGCTTCACCAATAATGTACCATCTGATAATTTTAATAAAATGCACCAAAATGACTAAACACTGTTTAACTCCAAACCACAGTTGTAGCGGTGTAGGCAATTACTTTAGAACACTGGCAGAATGCTTATTAGAGTCAAAATACAACACTGTGTGGAGATCTCCCCAACCATCCTCCTGGAAAACCTGCAACAAAAGGTAGGTTATACTTTGCTGTTATATTAATGCACAGTCCTTATATGTTCATTAATTGTCTGCTTTTCTATTTACAGGTCCCACCATCCCAAAGTACCTGGGAAGCAACAGGGGAGCTGGGCCTAAGTAGAATCTGATGCCCCTGGATGGACCCTGAGGGAGGAAGCCCCCCTTTCTGTCCCAGTAACGTGGGTGCCTTGGAAGGCAAAGTGGTGGAGTCTCTCAGCTTTACTTGATGGTGCCCCTCAAGAATGGGCCTCCTCTGGAAGAAAAAGGCAATGGTTCATGGCTGTCAAGCTTAAGAAGGGAACAAAGCATTGTCAGAAAGGCAGCAATGAAGATCTGTCACAGTGGTCTCCTTGGCTGGGTTGCCAGCTGCGGATGTCTCACAAAGATAGAACTCAATGTGGACCTTGACAAGGCTTGGGAGGTGAGGACCAGTCCTTTGGTTTTTGTCGATGACCTTTCAGTGACGATGGGTGCAGTGGCAGAAGTAGGTGTTGGGTTTCATCGGATGGCTTCTGGTGACTTGGACATGAGCACTGGACTTCTCTGCGGGCCACCACCATGTTTTGATCTTCAGGATTTATTCCTCGATGCATAATTGTTGGCAACCCGCCGGTGGGCACTTCCCTGCAGGCGGTGACACTAGACTTCCACAGCCATGGAAAAGTGGACAGATATCTGGTCTCCAGTGCCACTTGAAGATTTCTTCAGTTGGTTGAAACTTGGTAAGCTCTAGGCATCAGGCAGCAGTATGCCAATGTACCACCTCTTCTGGGTGATACACTGTAGCCTGGCTTCCGAATGGACACAGACAGCCTCTGCACATGGCACGATGCTGGTGGACCTCTTGGCTTCAAGACGACTGGTCACTCTTCTTCAGGACCCACAAAGGTACCCCTGCGGTATGGCAGACATGCTGGACTGGCTTCCAGAACACTTCGAGTGAAGAGCAGCAGTTGCACAATGTCCCCTCATAGCTATGGGAAGAGGTCGCCTGTCTGGGACCTCTCTTCATCAATCCCGAATCAGCCCAGCTACCTTTGGAGTTATGAAGAGTTGCAGCAGCAGACTTCTTCCTCCAGCTGGATTCAGGATACAGCTCCAGGAAAACTCCAAGGTTCTGACACAGTAAGTGAGGGGTCTTCTGATATACACAAATCCACCATTCACTCAGGCTGAGATATTCTCAGTCATCCAATCAAACACTGGTGCATTTTCGGAGCCACTAGTCAGGCTCACAGGCATTCAGGTCATTCACCCAAAACCAGACACTTAAACAGTGGATGTGTATTGAGGACAACTCCCAGTCTTGCAGAGCACACACTGCATTCATTCCATTTCAGACAGGGCTGTCTCAGGCAGGACTACAAGCATAGTGACATACCACCAAAACCAGACACCAACAACACAGGATGTGGGTTGACTCCCCTTTCCATTCATTCAGGTAGCACCCCTAGGGTGTGCCCAAAACAAGCATGTAGGTGAAGGGCAGCCCCAGAGCCATATATGGTCATTCCACCTAACATCCAATCAGGGGAAATGTGCTGCATTAGAATCAAATTTTGGGGGTTGGGAAATATGTTACACGTAGATGGACTTTGGGGGTAAGAAATGTGTTGCACTTAGCTGTACTTGGGGGTTAGGAAATGTGCTACTCTTAGATGGATTTTGGGCGTGGGAATTGTGCTGCATTCGAATGGAATTTTGGCGGCAGGGAAATGTGTTGCACTTAGCTCTATTTTGGGGGTAGGAAATGTGCTACACTTAGATGGGAGCAATTGGTTCGACGAAGAGGAGGATAAATACATAAATAACAAGTTGGATTTGATTCACATCGAGTTTGACACTGTGTCATACTCTACTGTATATGAGGACGGGCTTTGACGCTGCACATAGACACTTAAGGTGGGAACTTTATTGGACTAGAAGAACCTGGGGATGGCCTATGCATCACTACAATATTAACAAAGAGGGTGGATATTTATTTCACTTAGATCGTATGTGAGCTTAAGGTACTGCTCTTGGCACCTAGTTGGAATCCAGGGGGTAAACAATGTTGAATGTATAGCTAACCCATTTATTCCTCTCGTACTCCCCACCTTTGGAACTTAGCCGAAGGCACAGCCTCACTTCCACACACATCTGCTTTCACATACAACTCAAACACCTTGCGCAACACCCCTGCCATAAGAATGCAGCTATCTTTCACGACAATTCGAACTGTAGCTACACACATAACTGTCTATACTCTCACACACACACTCCTGCTTAGCTCCTCGTATACCCCCTTCCACCCATCCACATGCCATTTAGACATGGGGGACTAGCAGGGTATTGGCCACCCTCTCATGACTTTAATGGCTGAAATGCACACACGCATAATAGCACCTCACAATTTTCAATACTTTTGTCCGTCTGAGAGAGCTCATCTAGCAGCAAGTTGGGACAATAATTATGGTGAAAGTCACTATTCAAATGATGGAAATGAATGAATGAAAGAACAGAGTTAGGCCTTCTCAGACTTTGAGATACAAGAGGCAAAGGCAGAAATACAATGGCCATCTTGCCTTTGTTCATGAATCCATTGATTCCTATGGCAGGGCCTGGGAGTCCCAAAATGGGTAAGACCCAGTGTCCCTACAAAAATCAGCAAGTAGCTGTCACCAGTCCTACCCTGCTCTGTGGGGCAAAACAGCGGTGCCCAAAAACACACACTGGGGGTACCAAGGTGTAGCCCTACCCATGGGTGTCAACGTGGTGTTCTATGGGTTTTGTTCACCAACAATACAGATTGAAGAGCTGTGCTGCCAGGGGTCCAAACTGGATTCCTGTGCAGAAAACAAACAGACAACACAGACTAGGGGAGTAGTGGTACAAGGACTAGGAGGCCCTGTCCCTCCAAAGCATTTCCAGCATCACAAATAAAATCCATTAATATGGCGCAATTAGACGGATAGACTATTAAAGGTACATCCGAATGATAGGTTGAGAGAGCTTATATGATCTGATATGGCATTCATAATGCGCCTGTACACAAACCTTATAGAGGATTACTATTATTTATGGATTCTATAAATACCTTCACACACCTGGAAGCAGAGACGACTGGTATATCATTGAAAAGAAAGCTTTCAGAATGACCAATAAATATGCAAGTATCATCATGTATCATCAGACATGTTTTCCTCAAGCGTGTTTATTAAAAGTATCCTTAAACCCTGCTGGATTTTACTGTTCCATGTGCCAAGAAGCCCAGGACTACTAGAAGACGCATTTTACAATATGTGGACTTTGTGAATTTGGGACTCTAGTGGGATGTTTCAGTTAAGCTTTTCATGCCGGTCAAGTGGCACAGCGAGTAGAGCGCTCGCTTTGACATCCGTGCAGAGCTTGAATCCCGGCGGGGCCAAACTCAGCCTTTCATCCTTCTGAGGACGATAAATGAGCACCAACACTGTGATTAATAATAAGCAGCACTCAGATACCTGAAGGTTCGTAGCTCTATATAAGTGCCTAATTATTATAATTATTAATTATTATGTCTCAGCCACTGGGTCTTAAGCTTTTCCCGTAGTACCCAAACTCATTGTTTCTAATTGATCATATGCTAAATCTGGCCAAATTCGGCCAGTACCATTAGATCGTTTGGAAACTATCAGATTGGGTAATCACTACCAAACATGGGGACCGGGGGGCGGGGGTGTCCCCCTCACCCTGTGTTTGGTAGTGATGGCCTTTGGGGCTAGCAGGGGTGTACCCCGCTTCCAGAGGTTTGAGGTTGGGGGATGGGAAAAAAAAGAAAAAGAAAAGCGGACCCTGCAGCATCAGATCCGACCAGCGTAGGAGGGATGGATCAGACACTGCAGGGCCAGAAGATGAACAGACGCCAAAAAGGTAAATAGGGGTCGGTGGGTGAATGTATTGGGGCGGTGGGGGAGGTTTAAGTTTCAACGGATTTGTCCATGGCAAAATTGTCTTTGCGGCTGAATTGACCGAATTGAGCACGGACAAATAGTATACATCCCTTTTCACGACTCAGCCACAAGATCTTAACCATTCGAAAGTCTGCTGCTAGATCTCAAGCATTCAAAGGCTCAAGGCCTTCGGCCCTGGCCAGTGAGCACGTACTGCAGGCGTACCCACTGTATCTTTTTTTTAATAAAAAACCTTTCCACCATAGCTGTGCTTAGTATCCCCCGATAATAGCAATGTACTACAGATAACTGCGGTTATCCATAAACTTCTGCAAATAACTGCGGTTATCCAGAAAAAAATGCTCAAAATACAAAACTCTTTGCTGCCCTCCCAGGTACTCATCAAGTGCCCCCTCCTCTTGCCATGCTCCCCCCACTCCCTCCCCTCTTGTCCATTTCCTCTCAATAGCCCACTCCCAATCCCCTCAACATTTGTTGTATCATGTGACGCACTTTCATTCCCGATAGTGCTTTCTATTGTAACCTCAGTTATCCCACGGGATCACCGCGGTTATACAAAAATAATCGAGCTCTTAACTTTGTCCCCATCCTCCTCTAACTCCACAATTTCACATGGTGTCCTCTTTTCCCCCTCCACCCCTCGAACCTGATGCCATTATATCTTTTTCTTCCTCCAAATGGCTTTTTTCCTGTGTTGTGTTTTTGGCAAAATAGCCAAATCCGTCAAATCAAAGTCAAAAGTTATTAGCAATTCCATTTTCAGGTATCCTATGGATCATGCTTCGCAACTTAAGTATTGTGCGGCGATAGCCGTGCTATTATAAAACAAACACCAGTAAACATATGGTGATATGATATGGCATTTATAACACGCCTATGCACAAGTGTTCCAAGGCGTGACGAGGCATGGGAGGGGAAACAGAGGGAAGAAAGACAATGATCCTACTAGGTCAGGTGAGGGGGGAGGGAAAGTGCGGGGGGAGAGGGAGGGGAAAGTGCAGTACATGGGATAATAAAATAAGATAAATAAAAGAACGGCCAGCTGGTGGCAAGTGCAGGGTGAGTGCAGACATAAGTGCAGGTGGGGGGACTGTAGGGATACAGAAAACAGTCCCCAGGTGCAGGGGTTGCCAGGGAGGCAGTGCAGGCGTGCAACTGGCAGGGCTTGGGCCCAAGATCATATGGGTGGCCAGGTAACCAGTGCAGTCTCAGTATCAGCCAGGACTTCAGCCGGGGAGAGGGGGAGAGAAAGCAGAAGCAAAGAGGAAAGTTTTAAGGTGCTTCCACAACCGAAGATGGTTCTCCTCAAGTTTCAGGGAGGCAGGGAGGCTGTTCCAGAGGGAGGCCCCAGATGAAGAGAGAGATCTACCACCAACTCGTTCCTTGGAGAAGCGATTGACCCTGAGGGAGTTGGAGGCGGATGAACGAAGAGCTCTAGAGGGATGAAGAGAGAGTTGAAGGTATTGAGGCCCCAGGCCTCAGGCCCCAAAAGGCCTTGTGGACGATGCAGAGGGTTTTGAACTTAATCCTCGCTGCAACTGGGAGCCATTGCAGAGATTTCAATTCTGGAGTGATGCGATCCCTGGGCTTGAGGCCAAGGACAAGTCTTGCAGTCCTGTTTTGATGGGTTTAAAAAGGACTGAGCTTAAGATGTTCTGTGATGTGTATTTGTAAGATCTCTTATGATGGTTATGTGTAAGGTTAACTTTGTTTCACCAATTCACACTGAATAAAAAAAAAGGATTGAAAAAATACCTTCCACCTGAAATTTGAAAGTACCATTTTCCATTTGAGCCAAGTCACACGTGCCACATTGCCATCTAGTAACCATCACTGGATGTTCACCTCCAATTCAGAGCAACATCAGCAAGGCATTGTGGGTAGGCAAATTAGCTCGAATGCAAACACTTTTATTCAGAAAATTGTCTTTGTCTTACAGGGCAGTCAGACTTTATACATAGCTTAATCAGCCCAAGACACCAACCATTACTTCTAAAATCTCATGTCATCACTTTACATCTCTCAATGGATATATGTTATCCTAAATGAAACTATCTTCTTATAGGACTGCTTTCGCTTGATAATTCAGGTATTGACATATATATATGAGAAGTAATTCTTAGCTCCTGAAAGGTGTGATTTTTCAAGCGAAATCAATCCTATAAGAAGAAAGTTTCATTTAGGACAACATATAGGCACTGAGAGACGTCACGTGATGACATGAGATGTTAGCGAGCTAACGCATCAATGGTGAATTATGATTAGAGAGTTGATTTATCCAGATAATACTTGCCGTGTATTGTACAACAATTAGAATAACATTGTGAGAATAGAATATCAATCCAATATGTATTGATGTAATTTGCCTTGGAGAGACTTATTGGTCAAAAACGTGTGTCGGCAGTGGCATTTCATAGATAATGTTTTTCTGTCAGTAATACTATCAATAATGTGTTTAAATCCACACTATGGCATACTTTATGATGGTTATAATCTATTTGAAGTCATCATCTGAACTGTATTCATTCACAGGGGTAGACCATTCCAAACAACTATTGTTCTTATAATGACTGCAATGTACAACGGAGGTCATCATTAGAAATGAACATTGTAAAATCTAAAATTGTAAAGGCCTGAGAGGATAGCTCAGGGGCAACGTGCTCGACTTGGAAGCAAGATGACACAGAGCAACACAGGTTTGAGCCCCAGGTCCATGCTTAGAAACCTCTGAGTATTAAGTGTGTTATAAATAACCTATCATCATATCATGTTAAAAAGAACCAGTTTACAAAGTTAGTACAGTTAAATAATTTCCCTTTTAATAGATATTTTGCCTAGAATACACACCATGTAGTGCCTAAAAATGCCCCAGCTTTTTGGAACAGGTTACACCCAGATTGAAACCAATGATCTCTTTCTTCTGTCAGCACCATCACAATATTTAGTTTTGTGGTCTGGCCACTAATTGTTTGGTAGTGCTGCCTAACCAATGCATTTGTTACAGTTTGCACAACCACTAGTAAATAACCCCCCAAAAAAGAAAAATGTTGTAGACCGTGCACCCTGGTCCTCTGGCCTCTTCCAAGTTGTGGGAAAGAGAAACAGCGAGAGAGTGTGCTATGCCATGTTGGGAAGTATGAACCTATATGGAAAGGGGGGCATCCCACCCTTCGGAACAGAATCAGTGATCCCCGCCAACATGGCTAACCCCTTGGGTTGAGCGAAATGCATCTGTCCAGTGCTCTAGATAAGATTTTTAAGTGGGAGTATTTTACTCCCTATTTTTTGAAGTTGGGAGTACAATTATTTTTTAGGGAGTCAAAATGTAAATCTAATTCCCAAGGCGAATATTTTATAAATGAGTACAAATGTTTTAACTGGAAAACTGTTTTTTTTCTTAATAATTTCTTTGCACCTAGTTATTCATACACATTAAATGACACATGTTTACTTCTGATCAGGCAGTACTAGTACCTTCTTCCTCTGGTACTACGTGCACCACTGGGCCAAACATAGAAGCTGCATGAGTTAAGGCAGGGGCACAAGGTCTTAAGTGCCCATTTCCCATTTTTGTTGGGAGTATTTTTACTTACTATTTTTATTTTTGGGAGTATTTGCCTATTTTTAGGGAGTTCAAAATGACCGATACACCCCTTACCTGTAGTGCTGCTTCCGTCTTTTCGCTCTTACCTTGCTTAAGCATCCAGATGGGAGTCTCCCTGAACTTGAAATATATCATTTCTTTCTGCAGCCACTCAAGCCCCTCCCCAAGTCACGTTTCATGTCCATCTTGATGTCCAGTTATGATGACCACGTGGCTGTATTTTAATTTATTTCTCAGGGACCCCCGAGAAGGAATTGAACTGCTTCTGCGGCGGCCACAGAGCCTGATGTTAAATTTATTTATTTAAATTTATATAGCGTGCAAACAGCCCTTGGGCATTGAGGCGCTGTAAAGCCGAGCAATAGAAGCGCTTACCTTAAGAAATCAAGTGATTGTTATTTGATGTGATTCGGAATAGACCATGTGGTTGCCTGAAAGGGGGGACAAACCTATATGATATGTAGTTTTAGAAAAATGCACATTTAACGTAAATGTAATAAAGTCATCTTGTGCATTCATTGTAGTTTCTCGAGCACAAAACGATCAAACCGTATGTGGCCGCTGCATGACAAGCGATGCAAAGTAAAAACGAGAGGGCCTCCAGCGAAGCATGTGTGTGCCAGATGGTGGCGGGGTAAGATGCCCTGCAGTGGAGCATGGCGAGGGAAGGTATACCACTGATGTAGACGCAAAGCAGAATTCAATGGCATTCATCAAGCAGCTCTGTCTTGTGACATAGCGCGCGTCAAAAGGGGCAAGGGCGAGGCGCCAGGCTGCTGTGAATTAGAGGCGCCATTTTGCGAAATGGCCGACGTCACGTGATCAAAGCGGAGACCCGGCCCGCTACACGTGTAAGCGGGCGCGAATTGAAATGCTCGCGAAAATGACAGATCCGTAACAAGCGCTAATATGGATGAATTCTATAATACGCCAGCGTCCAAAAGCTGTGCGCCTGCCACGGTGCATCGAAATCTTGCATGAAGAAACCAGGGAACAAGGCCAAGCCCTTTCAGCAAGCTGGTGAAAGGCTTAGCCAATCAGGCTGGCCTGCGCCAGCTGTTCAGCAGGCTGCCAAAAACACTCCATGCCCTTCCCCAGATAAATCATACGTCTTATTATACGATTGCTCCTCATTATACTGCTGAGCAATGCCAAATTTCAGTTCTATAACTGACGAAGTGCTGTGCGTGTAAAGGATGAGCGGGCTTCATTTTGCTGAAACAAGATTCCAAAAACCGAGCTGGTTTAATCGATGGTGAGAGGCCTTGAGAAGTCATTCTCTCTCCTCGAGCATTAATTAATTACAGTTCCTAAGACATCTCTCTTTTCCTCTTCATGCCCGCTATAAAGTCATTACACCATCTGACATGTTCCTCCCCAAAGCAGGTCATTGCGTCCCAGCCCGCGATCACTTTAGCGGATAAAAACGAAAGCCGGCTCGCTGCTTCAACTCCATTTCAGGAAAGGGGCCTGAAGTCAAAAAGGCTGCCAGGAATTACGTAGCAATGGCATCCTAGCAAGTCCAGCTTTATGAAAACTGTAGTGTGCGACACAAAGAACAACATGGCATCCTAGCAGGTCCTGCTTTACTAAATCTGCAGCGTGTGGCACAGAGATGGAAAAAAGGCATCTTAGACAGTCCTGCATTCTGGTATCAGGCTAAACAACAAACAAAAGGGACGTCCTGGCCCGTCCTGCTAACCTGAAGCTGTAGCTGGTGACACAAAGAGGAAACGTGTCATCCTAGCCAGTCCTGTGTTCTGAACTTGTAGCCTGTGACACAATTAACAAGAATGCTTCTGGAAAGGGCCGCAATGACGTGTCCAGACTCTTTTGATTGGGGTGTCCCAAGTGGGGCACTGACTGGTGCAGGGGTGGTATGAAGTACGAGCGCATACAAACATAGGGGCAGGGCTTTAAGTGGGCAGGGGCCTGCCGGGACTGGGCCCGGCAGGTTCCGAAATTTCGTTTTGAGCGGGGCCCTGCCGGGGTCCACTAATCTCCCATGGCAGCCCCGACCACTACACGAAAAGGCATTTTTTTCTACAGCCTGAAGCTCTCGCTCGTGTGCGAGAGCTTCAGGCTTCAGAAAAAAATGCCTTTCAGCCATAATGATGGCGCCGCACCTGCGAGGCATCCCTTTAATCAAGGGATGCACGTGGGCCGCCGCCACCATTATGGAGAAAACGTGAGGCCGTTGGAAGCAGAGGCCTTGCTTTCTAAATACTGAAGCTCCGAGGATTCGCGGGAGTTTTAGTCTTTAGGAAAAAGGCTTCTGCTTCCAGTGGCCTCACCCTTTCAGCCTTAATTGTGACGCTGTCCCTCCCAGCTGGTGAGGGGCAGCACCACCATTAAGGCTGAATAGGCGAGGCGCTGTCCCCTGCCAGGCAAACCTATAGAAAAATAAATGCAGAGATTAGCACCCTTTCTCCCATAGGGGAGATGGTGCTAATCCCTACAAAAGGCTGCCTGGGAGGGGTGCCAGTAGCCCATTGAGCCAGGGCTCCTCAAGGGGGCGTGGCCTAACAGGCCACCAAGACCCCCGCTATTAGGCCACGCCCCCTCGATGAGCCCCGGCTCGATTTGTAGTGCCACTTAAGGCACTGCATAGGATAATGGGTTTGCACTTGGGGTGGCCAATCAGATTCCAGGGGTAGCGCGTGCCACCCCAGGCCACTCCCTGGACACGCCACTGGAAGGGAGTACAACATAGTCGGCTCCTCTTCCACGGATCGGGGAACCCGACTGGATGACCTCCCTCTTAAGCCCACCCCGTCTCATCTCCTCTATACTATTGCACCCTTCTCCTCTTTTGCACAGCAGAGTTGCTTGCCAGCTGGGTGCAGAGTTTAGGAATCCCCCCTAGATAAACACATTACATAATATATTCACTATATGGCCGACTACCAAAAGTCATTTCACACCCAGGCGTTTGGTTGGTGCCAAGTATGTTCACATTCTAAATTTGGTAAAAATGCACCAGACCTTTGCATTTTAAAAATCAGAAATCGAAAGATTTGCTCGGGGGCAGCACAAAAAAAGCATTCCCCCCACTGCAGCCCAAATATCCTTGTTATTGACATGTTTTGTGACGGAGCAGCCGGCTTTTAGTTATTCTCTGTCACTGATGCCTGGTAAAAATTGGATCATTGCTTTATTGAGAATATTAGCCAGCTTGAGCTCTGCATTTGAGGAAAAATACTATGCCCAAAACATCACATTTCTGATTTTCACAACTACCAGGTGCTTTGCAGCGAAGATTGCCAACCATGTTCATGTTTAGGTCTGGCTAAAGAGAGCTATACACACATTAAAAAAGGGCTATACACTGGACAAGTTGCCAAAAGTAGGCATCAGTTTCCATTTGTGGCTCGGATTACTGCTATGTTTCACTAGTAGTACTGCATGCTATCTTGCAGGAAGTAGTGCACGAGGCAGCATGAGAAAACAGGAAGAGATGGGCAGCCAATGGCCTCGGCAAGATTCAAGCAATGGCGGCCAGTGCAGCGAGAGAGCTCCTATCATGCGCAGCCATCCACTCTGAACCAACCACATTATGGGGCTCAAAAGCAGCCGTGCCGTGTGTATCTCTACTGAGTGATGTACAGTAAATTCTTGGGCATGCAGTCCAGCAGTGATCTCTCTGATGGGGAATTCGTGCATTCTCTGGCTCACTCTTGGGCGGGGGTGGTGGGGATGGCTGTTTGCTCCCCAGCTACTTACCAGCCTTATTACCTACAGTATTTGTGGGAATGAGGGTGGGCACTGGGAAATGCTCTTCCTTTCTTGCAGTCCACGTGCATTCTGCAGTAGGTAGCCCCATTTGATGCAAGCTGTTGGTACTGTCCCTTGCCTTTTGTATCCTTAATCACAACAAGGTTGAGGGATGATTTACCTGATGTTGTGTGAAATGTCCAAAAAAGGTCAAGGATCCCCTCTACCGAAAACGAACACAGCCAAATAACAGGTTCTCCGGGAAGGGGCCCCCTCGGGAGGGTCTTCAGCTATGTATTAGCTCACTGTACCTTCCACAGATGAGAAATATCCATTTGCATATCAGTCTGGTCCAACCCACTTGGGCATTTCAGCAGTGAAATTCGAGGCAATTCTCTGAACAAGAGTGCCAACAGCAACCCCAGACGTGGGTGAGGCTGTGCCTCCCTAAGCACAGTGGGCAAGGGGTCCACGTCTGAATTACCCTGGGTGACTTAGGGTGAAACCTCAAGTTCCTAAAAATGCATTCACTGAGGAGGCCCAACAAGGCCGAAACACGTGTCTAGGGTAGCGGATATGGTCCTGTGCACCTACATAGGTGTGCACAAGACATGTACCCACGCAAACACAAAACTGATTTATAGCTCCCCACTTTAGGAGTGTAATATGGACAATATCATATAGCAGGCATGTATTATGTAGCCAGTTGGTGGGGAAGACATTAGACGGGCAAGGCGGGTACAAAGACGATGTGCGGTGGCATTAACATCTGCAAATGCCAACAACGCGCTGCTGAGAGGGCCATTCACACATTTTGGGAGGGCCTTGCCCGCTTAGGCCCTACACTGGAAATGCAGGTCAGAAATGTGTGGCTTACATTTTTAGCAGTGTTTTTTTAGCCACCACTGGCATAACAAAAGGTGTGTTGGCTGGGCGGTGAAAGAGGGCTGGCCGCATTCACACAGGGCGCGCGCCCTGCACATTGCTGCCACGGGTTTTCTTTTGGTTAAGTCCTCCACTCAGATCATTTGACCTGCTTGAAAAGGTTGATACAAACCGTTTGGTAGTAGCCACGATTACCGCCCGGCGGTAGCAGATCAGCATGACCTTTGCTCCAGCATGTCGCCGTTGTGTCTTCATTTTTACTTGGCATCTCTGGTAGAGACGGTACCACCCTAGACATATTGCAAAAATCTCATATAGTTCTGGACATTTCGTAAAAAGATTAATGTTTTTTTTATTTGAAAGCAGCACGCGAGGCACGCTGCCAAGCCGCTAGCATCTGCATTGTGTAAAAAAAATGTAAAAAGATTCCTACAAAAATAAATAAAGCCCAAACGTGTTCATTGGATTTGATTGCATTTTTTGAAACTTTTTTTTAATCTAGTTGCATTTTGCAAGAAAAAAAAATAAGTTTGCATCAAAACCATGGGAAGACGTGTCTGTGTTTCTTCCAGAGCACTGGTATTTCTAACACATGTTCTTTCACAAATCCAATACTCCTGTGATCCTGTGGTTTCTTTCAAAGTAAATGCAGCTCATCAGTGTAACAGTGCACCCCGAACCTTCAGATCAGTGCCTGAGGTGGGATGAACAGTTGGGGGGTCCTAAAGCATTGAAGGGGCACATCTTAGAAGGATTCAGTAGAGTGTTAAGCTTTACGAGATGAGCGGCAACAACCTAGTAGCCTGTTAAGAGTTTTGGGGCAGGCTCTCATAAATCATTTATGCTGGCGACCTTTTTTTTAGGTTGTGCTAAATCATTTTTGGAACTGTTAAACCATATCATATAACATTTATGCGTTACTGGTCTTACTTTGCACCGATTTATTTTTGCAGCGGTTATTTCCTATTAGCGCCCGGCGGGTGCACTAGCCAATCTGCAAGCTCGGAATGCAGGCCGTATTCACGGGTGTAAACCCGCGTTCCGACCTTCCCTGGTGCTGCGCGCCCCTCGCCCTGTTCCTGACTTGCTCCCCCCTTGCCCCACTGCGCCTTTTGCACCAGTAAAAATACACACACGAGTGCTGAAATTAATTACAAAAAAAAAGAAAATTGTGATAGCTTCGTGGTGGCACTCCGGTTCTCTGGTGAGACGGGGTCTGCTTTTCATGGCCTAATTAATGGAACTTTTAGCACAGTGCAAAGTGCCAACAAACACCCTGATTCACAGAGTAGTGCTAAGTGAACTTTTGCAGTGCAAAGAAACATTGAACCAGTTTTTCACCAGTGCAAAGAGACTGACTTTGTACTGCAAAAATACATTTTGCACCGCTCTGTGAATCAGGGTGTTTGTTGGGAGTGTAAAATCATGTTGCACCGCTAAAAGGTCCATGAAACGGACCCTCTGTGTTGATTTACGTTCTTGAAATCAACATTTAAAATGGATTCCCATTTACAGAACTGGCGTTCCAGGACCAAAGGTAAGTGAGCTTTCTTTTTTTAAATAATTTATTTCAGTCTCAAACCACTGCACTGCAGTTTCGTGGGCGCTAATGGTGATATTAACCTCGGCGGCGGGCCGACCCTGCCGGTAACAGCACCACGGCCTGAGTTAAGGGACCCTGGCTTCCCTCCGGCCCTTAACTTGGGTGGTGGGCCATTATTGGCAAGAGCGGCCCGTTGCCTTATTTAATATTACCTCATTAGATACCCACAAGGCTCCACTCAGCCTGCCGCTGGTGGTAGGGTGACCAGGGCAACTAACACAAACGTAGGACTAACTCTTGAAAGTGGCTGTCAAGGCACTACACTTCCATAGGGATGGGAGGAAAAGGGGGTTTGAGTGTTACTGTTCAAATAAACCTATATAATAATTAATGTATCACAAACAAACACTATCTTAAGTTGTACATTGCAGCATTTCTTTCGTGTGAGATTGTGCATTCCTGCCCCCACCTATGGAAGACCTACTACCAAAAACTGGGACCACTGCAGTTTCCATCGGAAACATCTTGAGAAAGGGGGTTAGAGCACCAAATACCGCGGCTTCCCGGCAAAACCGGGACGTCTTGTCACCCTAACTGGTGGTAGAGGAGCCTGGGGGGCCATACTGCAGACTCGCCCCAGCACCTCTGGCAGCCTTTCCCTACCCTGCAGTCTACCTTTATGCTTCCTTCGTTCAAAATCAAAGAAAGAGAGGGCTTTAAAAAGAAGGAGCGGAGAAGAGAATGAGAGACCGAAATAAGAGGAACAGAGATTAAGACGAAGGTAAGAAACAATGATGCAAAAAGAGACAGGAGAAAAAGATGGAAGGAAAGAAGAGGCTGGAACCAACTAAATCTGTGGTGGGGAAACCGTTAAAAAAATTATTCTGTTTGGCCACCGATACCACGTTTTCACTGCCTTACATTAACCGTGTGCGCCAAAAGGCACTTTTACCAGTTTGTGGTGTGGCCCCTGAACTCTTGCATATTCGTTATAACTAAAGTTGTCAATACACATCCTGCACCGTGCACACAAGCCTGCAGGTACGCGAGCTACTAAATGGTCCCGTTTATTTGATTTAGTATAAGGTGTGTTTTTCTTGCAGCGGTCGGTCCCTCGTGTATGCACTCATAATCTGCCCATATTAGTGGATTGGAGCACAGCGAGATGATATAACGGACCAAGTTCACCCAATTTCGGTAATGTGGGGAATCCGCGGTTGGCGTCGCGTAACCAAATTCCACATCTTCTCCCACAATGTTTCCCAGTCAGAAAAAATAGGGAGAGAAGTAGAGGAGATTGGCAGGAGGGGCAGGCTGGCACTGGCTTATAGGGCAATAGGCCTATGGCCGAACCAAAAACAAAAAATGCTTGTGTGGGCCCGTTTTGTGGCTGAAAGTTGGGCACTTTTTTGGCCAATGTGGGCCAGTTTGATCAGTTACTTCACTACGCGGCTAATAGTTTTGACCAGTGTTGCTGAATAAATAGTCTTGCAACCGTGGTCCACTTTTTCGTTGGTGCCCGAGACAATTGTATGCCCCAGTCCGACCCTGGTGATGCAGAGTGAGGCTGGGGTAATAAAGGAACAGGGGGGTCCTCTGTTGAAATATAAAACACAGCACATGTGGAAGAGACACTGCAGGAGGGAATTATATGGCAAAGCTCAACAAAACAGTTATTTTCTGCTGTAAATCCAAGGCGACCCCAGAACTGCTGCAAGGAAAAAAATAATTTGATGCATTATATTTAAACTTGATCGCAATATAATAGCCAATAAGCTTAGAAAAGAACGCCAGGGCAAATGGCTTTCCATTGAGCATTAGCAGTAAAACATTCAAATTAGCACATTTTTTGTTTGGGCTAATACGTTGTGCTTTAGCGCCACCTATAAGTCGAAACTGTTGCGTTAGCACACAGATTGGGAGAAATGGCATATGCGGAGGGACACAGAGCTTGTAGATGTTGTTTGGTTATTTGGCCACCTGTTGACTGCTCATGGCCATGCTAATCCCTATGGTCATTGCCACCCTGCTCCTGCCCCTCCCACAGAAAACACCACCTCATGGGAACACTTTGAACTCATGCCCTACTACCATCAAACATCTCAATCAAAGTGCCTATTAATGTTTTTTAGGAGAAATCTTCTGAGAGTTCATTACTTAATTGGAGTTGTAAACACGCTACCGGTTTAATACAAATGTCTTATGCAGGTCTGCGTTCAGCCACTCTATTTATAATCACTCTCTGTGTCCTTCACTTAAGTCACTTAAGTCCTGTTAAAATAAGCACTGGCAATGCCAACACCAATAGCTTTGTGTATGTGTTAGGTATTTGACAGGATCTGAGGTTAGATGCCTATGTAATTGTACCATTTTTCACCTGCTACAATCATTATCCAGTTAAGACCACTATGACAGTGCCTGGCAAGTGTTTTTCCAATGCTTACACAAAAGGCCAAACTGTTGGCATTGCCAATGCTTGTTTCTTCATTAGGCAGTGTGGAGTGAAGGAAACAAAAAAGTGATTGATGGAAAGTTTTGAATTAATCGTAACCTCTGACATTGCTCTGGGCAACCCTCTAGAGCATTGTTCTTCGGCCTATCAAACCATTGCAGAAATCGGAAAAAAACATATGCAAATTAGGATGTGTCCCACCCCAAAAGGGGCAGTCTACTGTGAGAAACCACCTGCTAGTCCTCAGGGACTTGTCATCCAGGTGGCCAGGGCACAGCCATCGCTTTTCTATCCAGTTCCCGGCGGTGGACCAGTGCAGGAGGATCACCTGGGTGAGGGGTCTTTGGGGAGTAGGGTAGTGGGGGAGAGACAGCCGATGGTGAGACGCGGTATTCCCGCCTTTTTTGTTCATCTACCCCATCCTATTTTTAAGGATAGTCTGGGATCCCAACTCCCCCGCCCCATTTTACATAAACACTGGGCCGAGGAAGAGGGCGACTGAGAGTGGCCAGACACACATCGTACTGGACGTGTCCCGTCAATCAGGTCAGGCAAAGTCAGGCACTTTACACTAAGTGCATACATCTGATACCATTTAGCTCTCCTCACACGAATAAAAGGCAACTCCTAAAGACGCACTCTGAGCAAGGCGGAGCACAAGTACGAGCAGAACTTCCCGGATGAAGGCACACCTACTGGAGCAGAGCAATGGACCAAGGGACGAGACCAGCAGGCCGAAAATCCCAAGGCTTCCCTACTGGAGGTCGTTGCCTCCAACAGACCACGAAAGGCACGTGGAGAAGGCCAGATCCCATAAGTGAAGAATGCATTGTGTTTCAAGGATGCCAGCGAGATTTTAGTGTGTTAAAGCCAATGAAGTTGCAACATTATATCACAATTGAAGGCTGCACGTGGGTGGACGAGACACAAAGACAGGCAGACCTGTGAATGAACTTTAACCTTAAATGCAGCTGTGAGATCAGCGATACTCAGTAGCGGAGTGGTCCGGCGAAAGGAAGCAGCCCATGAGAAATCCTCTGTGAAAGGTACATTGTTTGAACCTAAAGGTGAGCAAACAACCAAAGTAAAGTGAATTCCTAGAGAAGGCAAGAGTGAAAGTAAAACAGTGAACATTGAGTGGAAGTGGTCCTGGGGTGGTCTGTAGAGATTCTTGATTCAGATCTTTTTTTCACTCACCACATCTCACTTACTGCTCGCTCCTGTCATTTTTACCTCTATAACATCCGTAAAAGCCCACTTGTTCATGATTTTTAAAGCAACAAAATTACTGGTGTCTGCTCTAATCTTCTAGCAGTCCCCTTTTCTAGTCCCCTTGCAACTTTGTGTTTAACTTTACCGTGAGAGGTCTGAGCCCGACAGAGGGGGACCTACAAGAACTGAGTGGTGAAAGGTCTGAGAGCGGAAGAGGGGGATCTTTATGAACGTTTTGATTGAAACAGTATTTCTGAAGTTAGAGAAAGACATTTTTATGTGGAAGGCCAGGTGGGCCTCAATCCACGGTTTTGAACTGTGCATTGTGTTGGAAACCGAGCCAGAGTGTGTCATCCTGCCTACAAGGATCGCCTTACTTTGCGAGGTCTAACGTGGGGAGGAGAGCTGGTTCAGTCACATTATCATTTGAACACTCATATTTTCCTTTTGAATACATTTCTCCTTTTTCACACTTTTTGTACAAGAGATAAATCAGGAATTAGGTTTTTGTTAGCATAAGCCATTTTGATTTAACAGACTCCACTAGGACTTTTTGATGGTCTAGACTACTCCCATTTAGTTAAAGGGCAACATAGGAGTTTCTCCAACCCCAACATTTTCAATAAAGGTTTTACAAATTGTATCCATTGTGTTAGTGTCAATACTTGTGATATCATGCCTTCCCTACACTACCCTGAACTGCTTTGTCACATGCCTTCTGCATGAGACCACAGCAACCTCAGCTATGTTTTGACATTTTTCGGCATCATTGGTGAGGAGCAGCTTTGGTCTCTAGGCCCAGCAGGCTTGGTTGTGGGGAGTCATCAGCCCAATGTGAGTTTGAATGATGATCTGGTGCCAGATGGCAGGCACAAGTGTACAGGCAATATGTGCCCTTCAGACTAACGCAGATAAGTGAAAGGGTGAGCTTTGATTTACAATTACCTGTGCTTATGTTGCCTGAGAAATTCGACCTCGTAGAGACCTGTATTGGATCCTTCTTTAAGCTTTCTCCTGTCTTGAAACCCGGAGAACCTGGCCCACTTCAAGTCTTGTTTGTAGCTTCCCACCCCTTCCAAAGATTGTCTCTCATTGTACTGAAATAGACATTTCCTGCGGAAAAGGGAACACGAGTTATATGTAGGGAAGAGGATAAACATCTAAGTGTAAAACAAAACCTATAACTGGTTGACAATTATATATAACCAATTATTATACTTTACTGGAACTTTCAAGGTGCATACATTCAGCATCATAAATCATTCATGTACACATCCGGCGCACCTGCATAACTTGGTGACATTTACTTATATTTTTCAATCAGTGTTGTATGACCTCAAAGTGTTCACAGGTTTCAGCCATCATATAACTCTTTGGGATAATTACAGTGTGAGTGATCTGTCCTAGCATTGTAATGATATTGAGTATTCGTGAAAAATAGAGAATACCTGTGTCTCTGGTTTGGTAGGTAAATGGTTAAATGTCATGGTCTAGGCTGGGTGAAGCAGTAGAGGGATGATCCCATTTCTTCAGAACCTTGTGGCCAGACCTTTCATGCAGCAACCATTTGATCCACTGATAACAGGAAGTGACATCACATGACCATTGACCCCAATGACAGGCAATTGGATGGATGTTTTTGAAACAATTATGATTGAAAACTCGAGGTTGCAATATGTGAATAAAAAAGGGATTGATGATTAAACAGTCAGCCACTTTAGGTTGTGAAAGGTGAAACTGTACATTCTTTTTAAAAAGCAATTTTCGCTATGTCACTGGGATTAAGGGCAGAAGAGAAGATGGCGGCTTTGTGGCATCCAGCTACCTCTTTGTCAGACTCTTGGGGGGTGATCATTGAGTTGGTACATATGTGTCTCAATGTAGGGTGGTTCTGACAGAACTCGCAGGGTTTCCAAGGCTTGGTTGAAAAGGACAGTTTTTGGTTGATCTCTTGAAAGGATGTAGAGCTTTCCGGAGGAGGTGGCCTTCTACACCAAGAGCCATGCAGCCACATTTGTTCTCTTTGAACTGTGTCTAGCATATCGATCAGGTGTTACTTGACCTGAGAATTCTGGTGGTCACGCCGAACAGTGTGCAGGGTTCGAATTAGCGGATGCTGGGAGCTATTTCCCTCCTGCTTCTACCCTAAGGGAGCCTGTTTAGCTTGAAATCAACAGCTACCATGATCTACTTTTGGCTCCATAGGCCAAATGATGCCCTATAAACATACATGTATGACATTAACTATGTGTATTAGAGATTATTAATGAAGAAGAATTAGAGCATACCTAGTAGACACTTAATCATGATGGAGCATACAGAATGGGCAAAAAAGTAATGTGTGCACCTCATGTGTGAGATTTGTGGTGCACTGGGTACTAACTCCGGGTTCGCCAGCAGCCGCTGCTGACTACTGGGTGATGCCACCGAGGAGCTGGTTTTAGCTCCTGCTCATCAAATCTTAATTTCAAACCCTGAGGGTGCAATGTTTCTGTAGCGCCGAAGGTGTGAATGTGAAGATCATGAGCCACTTACCTCCAAAGCATGGCCGAAGTCCTGCGACACACAAGTGTGCATGCCTGGCTAACAGGCACTTTTACTGTAAATAAGGGATGCTCTAAAGTTATTTGGTTTTGCTTATTATAAAGCAAGTACATTTTCTTTGGGGGATCTAGAAATGTAGTGGGGGCAGGCTTCCGATGCCAATGTGCGCCGTCGTGACTGTGAAAAAGGTTGCTCTGCCCTCCTGCTGGAAATACTTGCTTCTGGTGGCTAAGTAACGCGTTAAGTGCTGACCTCCAAAATGGGGCAATCCTGCACTTTGAAAGTTCAAATACTGCCAAGAGCAACTCAGCTCTTTATCTTTCTGCTGTCGATACATTCAGTACCATAACGTTGGGAAATACCAACACAGGTTGTTAGAGTGCTTAAAAGCAGGAGGAATCTGACACGAAGAGCTATACAAGATCACAAGTTCTGATACAGAAATGTAAGCGAGGCATCAGACACCCCACTCGTGGGATTAGAACCAACCCATGTAACCATGGTGATCCCGCCTCTTGCCCTTATGAAACTTTGAATGTGCTTTCTTCGTTTCCAAGTGCTAGGATGGCTGGCCACCTTCAGCCACTGACATGACATTTCCAGGTGATGATCCTATAGCTGATGATGCATGGTTCCCTCATTGATCTTTCCTGCCCAAAAGAAGCTTCCCTAGACACATATCCATGTCTTTCTTCCTTGAAGGACTTTTTGCTTTGTTTATGGAGACCTCTACATAGATAAAGAAAGCAACTCTAGTTTGGGAAGCTGACTCTAGCTTTACTAAAAACCAGGGGCCTGATTCATGGGATGTTTAGCATGGTGCAAAGGTACTTTGCACTGCAAAAATATACTTTGCACCGCTCTGTGAATCAAGCTGTTAATTGGCAGTGGAAAGTCACTTTGCACTGCGATAATAATTCCATGACTCAGGCCCCAAATGCCATCATATTGTCTCCACGGGCGCTGCCTCTCTGAGTGCTTTAGGAGAGGAGTTCCGTGGCGCGCCACTGTGGTGTCCCAGGTCCTTCACTCATTAGAGTGGGAGGAAACAGGGCAAGTATGCTCCTGACTGTGCACAAACATCCACCCTAGGAGAGGAACTCGCAAACCATGATCCGCAGCCAGCGTCACGGTGGATCCCCCGTGCAGCTCTGCCATGAGTAAGTGGTGAACACGAAAAGACTTACGACGATCCAGACCTTCCGTGACAATCGAAACGCCACCCCTTTCCTCTTATCGCGCTGCGGTCACAAATGACTACTCGCTGCACACCACCGTGAGGATAGAATGATTTGATACCACAGAAATGTGACACTTCAATAGATAGCATCAACTGGTATTGTATGATATGGCATGACAAAACATGACATGGCATCGTAATGTAGCATAGCAAATTTATTAAAACATTTGATGACATAACAATACATAGAAGATAAGATAACACGACATAGGGCTCATTACAATTGTGCCGTTCCGGAAACAATGGTGCCGGTAAGCCTATCGGCACTGTTGTTTCCGGAACGGCTCACTACAACTCTGCGGGCGGGTGGCGTCCCGCCAGCCAGGGTCAGACCTGCCGGGTGGAACGGCACCCGCTCGCAGAGTTCTCACAGGAGCGCCCGTGTCGCCATTCCCATGTAGTCCTATGGTAATGGGGCTAACAAAATCACTGGCGCCTGACTTCCCAGCCACCGGACTCTAGCCTGGTGGAACTGTGAAGTCAGGCGCCGGTCATTTTTTACGGGTCCGGGAGCAACCCGCTGGTAGCACCAGCAGGGTTAATGCCGGACCCGTAATAAGGCCGTTGGCGTAGTCAGTTCTATATAACCAGATGTAAACACGAATACAACAAAGGCCTTTCAGTTCAATTACTGACAATTAGCACCTGGGAAACGTACACCGGCTAATCAGTTATGGGCAGTGCAGTTTTATCTACAGATCAAAAACCTCCTTCCTTGGATGCTGTTGCGTCTTATTCCCAAGCACTCTATGGTCCTGCATCGGGCTCCCCCGTATCTCTCATTCCACCCTCCCGCTACCCACATCTCCCCTACCTTCTAGCGATGCCATTCTGCCACGGCCCCATCATCTTCACCTGGCTTCCGCTCCACATTCTGGCCACCTTCTCCATCATGCTGGCAATGCCCGCTAGAGGCCATGGAGTGCTTACTGAGGCCTGATTTATCTTATTTTCACAGCCCCTTAGCACCTCAGGGATTGCCCCAGGTTGCTAATTGCAACAATGCCCTCCTCCTGAGCCTGTACTATATGATTATACCCGGTGGCCCTCGTTAAAGGCCCTTGCTGCTCTTGGGTGTATTAACTTGGAATGTGGGCCATTACCACTCAGTACAACCCTTGGAGTGAGGCAGTATTCGTTGTGAAAGTAATATGCGTTGCACTGTGTACAGAAATGTATACATATAGTTTTCAATGACAGAAAGACATACATGAATGAAAACATTGCAAAAGCCTCATTTGCACAGATTTACATTGGTTTGTGTGAATTCCCACATGTTTATGTGCATTAGGAAAAAATTCAGTTCCTCCCTTTATTTACATTGGCCCTCATTACGACCCTGGCGGAGATCCATGGTGCAATTTGCACCATGGACCATGGCGCAGAGCTGCCAACTCCGCCATGGGGGTTGGCGGACTTACCGCCCCATTCCGACCTTGGCGGGGCGGTAAGTCCCCAATCCCCATTTACCCTTCCCCATTCCCATTTTTGCCCCATAGGGTAAAATGGGAGTGGGGAAGGCGTTAATTACGCCACCGTAGAATACGGTGGCGTAATTAACGAGGGGTCCCCTAGCGCCATGGATTTTTCCGCCCGGAAAATCCGGGCGTAAAAATCACCATGGCGCTACGAAAAGTCCTAATCTGGTGGAGAGGTACGCCATGCATTACGCTGGCGTAAACCCCTCTCCGCCAGGGTCGTAATGAGGGCCATTGTGTTTTGTAGGTATATGATATGGTGCAAAAAGGGGCAACAAAGCATATGTAGGGCTGTACAAAAATGGGTATCGAACATAAAAAAAGAACTCTACACTTATTTCTACTACATTCACTTCGTCAGCCATTTACTTCTTCATGCCTTTACTTCTTCATGCATTTACGTCTTCATGCCTTTACTTCTTCATGCATTTACGTCTTCGTGCATTTACGTCTTCATGCATTTACATCATCATGCCTTTACTTCATGCATTTACTTCTTCTTACCTTGACTTCATCTTCATCTTGAAATTGTCAAGGTGGCAATGGATATGGTACGGTTAGGTTTGGGGCAAAGGGGGTTTACGGGGAAGCATATGGGCTAGAAAAGAGGGTTACAGGGGTCTCCCCCTGTAATGACCGTGTGAACGTTAGAAAAAAGTGAAAGAAATAGTAAAGGTATAGATCCCAAAAAATGGCAATATATTGGCATGGAAATGTATCCCAAACATAATATAGCACCCCAACTGTAAAAGGTATTACAGACATACACATACACGCTCATTGAAGGAGGAATGAAACAAACAGAAATAAAATAGTGATGAGGTAGGAATGAGCACACGACAAACAGTTTTTATCAAAAGAGGCAAACTCTCCCACTGCCACCATGAAAAAGACTTTCAGTGACCCATGTTCTAATATGGAAACTTTAACTATGCGAATGGCAATTCCATTTACAACTCTGAATTTT
This sequence comes from Ambystoma mexicanum, assembly GCF_040938575.1. Lineage (NCBI taxonomy): Eukaryota > Metazoa > Chordata > Amphibia > Caudata > Ambystomatidae > Ambystoma > Ambystoma mexicanum. Next base: position 1,306,715,919 of record NC_090922.1, read on the forward strand.
GGGAATTATTGGTTTTCAAGTCCTTAGTAAAGACGAGATGTGTGAAAATACCAAGATTTCCCTAATACTTTGAAAATCCAGAGATCCGTCCTGTAAAGCCCCGTAGGGCTGATACTATGAGTAAGCTGCAGGCGGCTGTGCTTTACGCTGTGTCATAGATTATCAAAGCCCGGCCACTCATTAAAAAGAGGCTGGAATGAGACCATGGGCCTGTAAAGCTTCCAGGCGAATCCAATGAAAGAGGGATGGAAACCCGATATGTGAAGTCATACAAGACTTCTCGGCATTAATGAGAGAGGCAATATTTTTCCTGTAGAGAATTTAAGATTATGGTTTCAACCCTGTAACAGCAGCATGTTATTTATTTCCCAGGTCGCCCCATTCGTGCGCCCGCGGGACGCGACAGGAAGGAATTAGAGGGTCTTGTATTACTACTTAATCGCTCAGAGGAAAAATATTATTTATTTCATTGTTAATCATTAGTTGCTTCTGGTTTTATGAAACTCATATCGTATAAGCCACCACTTCCCCCGCTCCAGCCTGCAGTGTTTGAACCACAAAGGAAGACTTTTGGAAATAGCTTGCGCAATACAAGCTCACGATTGCGTGAAAGCGGGTATTTTCAACGTAGCGTAGGGGTCGCCAATTGCCATGAGTTTCAATAGGCCCTACGTTATAAGATATTTCGGTCTGATGACAGTCAGGGCAAGGGTGTACGCTAACTTTGGGCCAGAGTTCGGGCACGTGCCCAATCACAACTGGCACCCATTGTTAATTCATTTGGGGGGATGGACTGGTGGAGTTGTGTGCCACCGGGCCAATGGTGGCCCATAAGGCCTCAATATGATGTCAGCGGAAGTATACAGTGATGGAAACTTAAACTGGTGGCTAGTCTGTTTCTAGAGGCTGTCTGCTTCGAAGACTAACGAAAGAGTGGAACCCGATGAACAAGTATTTGTTTGCGACTTCACAATGTAGTTGAGCGGGAAGAACAAAATTCGATCTTGCGTGCCCCGGTTTCATGGCGGACAGTCTTATCGCTACTGCCAGTCTGCATCCTTGCTAATACCTTCACTCCATACCTATTCTTCAAATTCGGTGTATTGCCTCAAATCAGCACTTCCCGAAATCTAAAAAAGTCCTACACACACTTCCAGAATTCAGAAATTGACCCAAAACTCCATTACTTTCAACGGACACAAAACGCACATGTTTCCTTGGGACGGTCTAATAGGAGATGTTGTCTATTTTCTCAAGCTGTTCTGCTCCGTCAACATTTAGTGAGTGGGTCCTTGTACCCATTAGCAACATGGGCATCATTTTGGGGTTGCCAGGGGTAGCCAGTGCTGCCCCTGGAAACCTGCATGCTACCCCAGGCCGTGACTCTGCTACCCCTGGTCAAAGAGGCCGGTTCAGAGCAGTTCCGTGAGTGGCACTCAGAGGCATCCCGTTCAATGAAGAGAGAACACAGCATGAGCCAAGATTTGTTTTTAAAAAACAACACATGTATTGCATCAAATGTTAAATACTATACCATAACATGCTGCTTTGTTGAAAGTAGTGTGATTTTCAGGGGAAATTATTTTCTCAAACCACTTAAATAGGGGGGAGACTGAATCTTTAGGACTGTGCATTTTAGCCAAAACACAATCGTGGTGGATTATTTATTTAAGTGTGGCATACGCTATAAAGACCTGACATGTGCCAATTTGAGATGTATGGCCTTTTTTCCTATTGAATATTGATTTAGAAAGTGTACATCTTCCAGAAAAGAAAGTCATTTTTCAGCAGGTCAGATAGTTCTGTGAGCTAAGCACTCTCCCCAGCGATACGTGCACAGCCTGCAGTCATATGATGGAACCTAACCCCTTCCTCATTCTAAGGTCGCTAAATTGAATATCATTCAATTGGATACCAATGACACCTATTAATACAGCGCTTAGAAATGGTAATACTCCATAATGCAGCACTACATCAAAAGTTAAATTATATTTAGCACAATAGAAGGTCTATGACATATGTTAACTCTGTGGCCCCACGACTGGCTAATGCCTCCCTCCTTGGGTTCTATTGCTTCATTATGACATTGCTAAGAAGCAGGAGGAGTCTGGCATGAATCGCTATATCAGAAAACATTGTTATTATTACAATGCTCAACCGCCTGACATTGAAGCACAGCTTCCCAAGATAAGAGGAGCTTAAGGTGGAGATGAGGCAGAAGCTGTACAATGTAAGATCACTTAGCAAATAATGGCAGTACCTGAGCATGGAAGCCTGCACTTGACATCTGATGAATAATAACTGGTAGGTGAGGCTAGAACTTGCATAAGGTGTCAATACCTACTCTTAAAGCTGCTGTCTTGGCATATGGACCAGTGCCCCTTACCTATGATGGTTGCATTGGGTATGCTGTTAGCATGTAATGACTGCACACATGGCATACCAATGTAGTTAGTATATGGTTGATACCCAAAATAACTTTTTGTGTATTTGAGAAACTATTGCATTGATTTACAATTATTGTAGGTTTTTTACTTCCGTGATACCACTTTCCATGGTATCATCAAGGTCAAAGAACATGTGACAGTACTTCTTGCGATGGAACTGAGGTCTAAGGTTATGGTGTCAGTGCCTGTGATGTCATCGGGTGAGGGATATCACATCCACTACCACTGACCTTTTGGCGAAAATACGTCCCTGATTAGCGAAAGTTATTTGGAATACAAGCATACTCTCTGCAAGGATCCCTGTTTGCATTGTGCTCGTGGTGTGGGCTAGCACACAGCTGTTCTCTATTGTATTCATTAAAAGCAAGTACTTGCAACCACTGCTGTCACCTGCTGCCCGGTTATAGTGTTGGCACATGGTCAAAGATGCTGCACTAGAGTACCACTGTCTTGCACTGAAGCATCAATGGGGGTTGGGTATATGCAGGGCTGAGCTTATTCACCATCCTGTCTAGCGGAACCTAGCCAGGTTGCCAAAAAGACATTAACATGTCTATTCCAATGCATTGGGGCTCATTCCGAGTTTGGCAGCGTTAATCCGAGTACTGGAGGCAAATCCTCCACTTTAACACCAAAAACTGGAGGCGTTATCCAGGACAGAATGAACACCCATGGACTCCATGGGAGAATTGGAGGCCTTTCTGAACTCCACGAATGGGGACTCAGATCACTCTAACGCCACTGGTAATCTGACAGTGATTCTGATGGAAGAAGTGGTGGTATCAGTAATCAAGCTTAGCAGTAATTCTGACGGAATTACCACCAAAGTCTTAATGAGGCCAGTTATATGTTAACTTTCTCATACAAATTCCCTAGGGATAGCCTAAATTCTGCGAGTGGACGAGCTCAAGCCTAATCGGTTTCTCATTGAAGGTTAAATTGACCCCAAACCATACCAAACCGTCTCGGGAGGATAGCTCAGGGGCAACGTGCTCGCCTTGCAAGCAAGACAAGGTGGACCAACACAGGTTCGATCCCCGGGTCCGTGCTTAGAAACCTCTGAGTATTAAGCGCGTTATAAATAACATATCATATCCCTCGCTATTTGGAATCATCATTTGTGGGTCACCCGTAGGACCCACTCACATCTAGAGATCCCCCTTTGGTACCCGTGGCACTGCCTCGGCGACCCCTGTGGCAGCGTGGGGAGCACAAAGGAAACATGGCAGGCTCCAGTCAATGCTTACTTACTGGTGTGACAACTCCATTTTCCTTCTCTCTACCTCCAGCAGCAAACAGAAGGCTACGAAGAGGGTAAGAGTGGCATAACGGGTAGTAAGCCATTGACACAGTACCTTAAATCCGTTGACTCTAGCAGGTATTATAGGCATTAACTTGCATAAATAGCCACCACTGGGGCACGCAATGCTGCACTTGGTCTATAACAGCAACACATGGGCAGGTGAGGTGGTACCTTACATAGAATAAGGCCTGTATCATGCATGCAAGTCATGAACTCGCAGATGATGGCCTTACTGGGGCTTTTGAGGCTAGACATGGCATGTGATGACATCTTCTGGACATGTGACGCGTGCCTTACATATGGTGACTATACAGCCATTTAGGGACTTTACTCAAGAGATGTCATTAGAGGCTCATTTAAAGATGCCAGACCTATACAAGTGAGCAGGGCCGGCTTTGGCAGGGAAACACAATGTGCCCCCCCCCCACCGTCCAGGCGCAGGGGTGCACCAAATTTGGGGTTGCTCTGCTAAATAGAGAGCCAGAGCAGTGAGTTAAGCACTTAAATAGAGCGTCACCGCAGCTAGGGAACAGCTGGGCTCTGCACAAGTGGTGTGCAATCAGCACAGGCCAGCGGAAGGGCTGGTTACAGGCTAGCGTAGGGTGGCTCTCGGGGTGTTATACACCTAGGAGTAGCAGGCCCTACCTGACCTCTACATATTCCCTGAATAGGCAGGGCCTTGCGTTTTTGAACTGCAGGAACGTTTGGGCAATCCTGATTGTGGCTCGGATGGCATGGGTGCTCCATTTAACATATGATGGGAATACCTTGACATGTGGGGCTGTGCCAGGCAAATGAGACATTTACGTGTATAAGGACTGCAGTACTGAACATGTGTGAATGCCCTTGGCATATGATGGTAGCAGCTGGGCGTCCAATGCTTTATTTTGCATATAAAAACTATATTTGGCCCATATGACTTACAATGGCACATGTATCTGTACTCTAGCCTATTCACTGCTTTAGCAATTGTTTCATTTCATTAATCTTGCATGCATTGTGTTTTTTAGGATCAGTGATGTCACTTCCTATGACATCATGAGAGTAAAAACTCATGTGACGCCACTTCCAGTGATGCTATCAGGTCAAACGTCACTTGGTGTCATTTCTTGTCTTTCATCTAGCATGTGATGTCACTTCCGCTATCCCTGACATTTCATCAATGCCACTTCCACTGCACCAGGCAAAATGTGGGGGTGCTTTACAGTTGGCACTGGGGTAGCTTCAGTTAGGAGATGGGGTGGGCACTACTTAAATTTCTACTTGTTACTTATTTTGCAGTCAATTGTGGGGGCTCACCCTTGAGCCTAGGCACTAGGTTCTAAACAATATCCATACAGTAGGGCTGGACAACTTCCAACCCTGGGTGAGCTCACTCTCACTCCCCTCGACGGGTTTCAATTCACTCTCATCAGTAATTTATATTTCTTTCATTAAGTAATCCACCATTCTTGGTATGATATTACAAATATTTCAATTGTTTATTTATTCCTGGCCAATCAGTGTTTCAAAGTTATTGCCAATGAATTTCGGACCTCCGTCCATCTTCAGGGCTATCAACACTATTATTTACCAATCAGTGACATTCCCATCATCATGACCCATTCCCAATGATTCACCAAAAAGTGAAATTAATAAAGTAAATACATGCACATACCAGGTTAAAGTTGTGTTCCATCATGGCGTTCAAATCAATATGACAAATCAAAAAATACAAAAACATCCATTATAGATCATTGTTAAGCCTCATTTCACAATATGATTTCATAATATACCAAACGCTTTCTACCTGTTTGGCTTTTTGTCCCCAGAGTGTACGTTCACCTCTGTTGTCAGTATCCTTATCTAGCACGTGTTCTCTGAAACAGATATTTATATGTATGTATAGTTTTTTCCTCGTCTGTGGTCTCCACCCTCCTGTATTTCCACTTAGCCTCCTCCTCCGTTGTGCTTACCTCTACTCTCCTGCTCTCCGTATGCTCCAGCTATCCGAAAAGAGCTGCCGCCACTCGTAATAGCGTTTATAGACGCTACTCATTCTCACGCATGCGCGCAACTGTGCGCAATGTCGTATTACGTTTCACTAATCTCCTCCGCGCATGCGCGGATGTGTCTTCTCCACAATTCGGAAGTGTATTGCATATATCTGCTCATGTGACTGTCTGTCTATTTTAATAGACTTGAGTCTGAGACTCAAGGTCTATTTGGTTACGCAACAACTGGTACTCACTATGAAATCACCTCTATTTAATGTGCGTACATTCGCATTAACAACTTGGATCATGGGGACCCCCGCTTACGCTATTTTGATGAACTCGATACGTCACAACTTAAAGAACAGGACCCAGAGGAACTACAAGAGTTCAGAAAGAAAAGTAATTTTATGCCACCCATTAATGTTCCATCTATTGACATTTTTCATCGACAAGTACTCAAGGATCTTAGGAAAGTGTCATTTAAACGTAAGGGATATTGAAATTTGAAACCGAATGAGTTTAAGTTATTGAAAGATTTATATGAAGATGACAAGATAACCATACGCCCAGCGGACAAAGGGGGAGCACTTGTAATAATGAACAGCCAAGATTACCATGACGAATGTATGAATCAGCTCAGAAACACGGATGTATATTCTGAGCTAGATAGTGACCCAACCATTGAGATAATGAAGAATTTGGAAGAACTCCTGGGGAAAGCAGAGGAACTAGGATGGATAAGTACCAAAACACAATCTTTTCTCACAAATAAACACCCAAGAATACCGAACTTCTACACGCTGGCCAAAATACATAAAAGTTTTATAAAACCACCAGGTAGACCGATAGTCTCTGGAGTAGACAGTGTGCTACAGCCATTGGGCCAATATATTGATCAGTTTTTGCAACCCTTGATACAAAAAACAGATACCTACATTAAAGACAGTAATCATTTTTTTGAAACACTGGAGAAAATGTATTCACAGAAACCTCAATCATGTTTACGATCGACGTAAGGAGTCTTTACACTTCTATTCCACACAACCTGGGTCTAGTAGCAATAGAATGGTTACTCCTCCAAGAAGGTGACTTGAAAGCTATCAAGGAATTTATTTTGGTATTATTACAGTTTATATCTGAAAATTCATATTTTCAATATAGAAACAAATTCTTTATCCAAACATCTGGGACAGCGAAGGGGGCCTCAATGGCTCCCACATATGCAAATACTTTTATGCACAAATTCGAAAAGGAACATGTACTTGATCATGCAGTATGGAGAAACTACATAACAATGTGGGTCAGATTTACAGATGATATTTTTGGAATATGGAATGGCCCAGAGGAATCTCTCAATGACTTTTTTACCTATCTCAACAACATAGATCAACGCATACAATGTACAAAAGAAACTTCAAAAACACGTATCCACTTCCTAGATGTAGAAATACGTATTCACAACGACACATTTCTGACCAACATCTACAGAAAAGAAACAGATCGCAATAATCTACTTCATCGGCTAAGTTTCCACCAACCGAGTTTAATCAGAAATTTGCCCTACAGTCAAATAATGAGAGTAAAAAGGATCGTCAATGACCCAAGAACGTGCGCGGTAGACATTGAGAACATGGGGAGGAGGTTTGAAGCAAGAGGGTACAAACCCGCAGAGATAGAATCAGCCAAAGAGCGAGTAATGGAACCCACACCGAGTGGCACAAGGAGAGAGAATAAGGAACCAAATATTGTATATGTGTCATGTTACTCAGTACAAAGCAACAAGATAAAGAGAGTAATCAAGAAGAACTGGAGTACACTGACCAATGACATGCGAGTTGAATACTTGTTCAGGGAATTACCTACTTTTGCGTACAAGAGGAGTGCAAACTTGAGAGATAGATTGGTCAAAACAAGACCTGAAAAGAGAGCATTAGACACATTGAGAAAAGGAACTTATCCCTGCCTGCATTGCAGTAACTGTAACTTTATAACTAAAGGGGATACAGTTGATCATCCTCGCACAGGCGAAAAAATAAAACTGAAGGGATATGCAACATGTGACACTTCGAACATAGTATACAGTATTAAATGTCCGTGTGGCATTTACTATGTTGGACAATCTAAAAGACCTGGCAAGTTGCGATGGAACGAGCACAGATCGTGTATTCAGAACAACAATCTGAACTCGGCAGTAGCCAGACACTGGAACACAATGAAGCACAACATCAGCCAGATGAGGATTCAAATCTTGGCGGTCATTAGACAAAACAATGCACATGAGGATTTGGGAAGAAGATTGAATCAACGAGAATCATTCTGGATTGACCGGCTTGACTCCCTGAGACCAGGGGGCATCAATGAGGAGCTGAACTTTATGTGTTTTCTATGATGAAAGATGTGTGTCGCATGAGAAAGATCTGTTAATGAAGGGAATATTATGACCTATAGACATGGAGTGTCGAATGTTGAAGTTCACGGCATGCCCCGCAGGGAATTATTGCCCTGTGGGACGTAAGGCAGCTTAACACTGCCTAGCAGTGGACAATGAATGTGTTTAATGTTGGAGTTCACGGTATGTCCCGCAGGGGTTTATTTCCCTGTGGGACGTAAGGCAGCTAATCACTGCCTAACAGTGGACTCTTTCACTTACTAACACCCCCCTTTGGGAGTAGGTATTGAAAATTGACCCACCGGTAAGGGATTCTCCGGTTAAAGTGATTAAAGTTGTAATGGCAGTTGTTTGATATATAATTAATATTTTGATAAGCATACCATTTACATTTACACACTACACAATATAGAGACACTACCAACGGGACCACAGTGTAAGTGGGGGTCTCCATGATCCAAGTTGTTAATGCGAATGTACGCAAATTAAATAGATGTGATTTCATAGTGAGTACCAGTTGTTGCGTAACCGAATAGACCTTGAGTCTCAGAATCAAGTCTATTAAAATAGACAGACAGTCACATGAGCAGATATATGCAATACACTTCCGAATTGTGGAGAAGACACATCCGCGCATACGCGGAGAAGATTAGTGAAACGTAATATGACATCGCGCGCAGTTGCGCGCATGCGTGAGAATGAGTAGCGTCTATAAACGCTATTACAAGTAGAGGCAGCTCTTTTCGGATAGCTGGTGCGTACGGAGAGCAGGAGAATAGAGGTAAGCACAACGGAGGAGGAGGCTAAGTGGAAATACAGGAGGGTGGAGACCACAGACAAGGAAATAACTATACATACATATAAATATCTGTTTCAGAGAACACGTGCTAGATAAGGATACTGACAACAGAGGTGAACGTACACTCTGGGGACAAAAAGCCAAACAGGTAGAAAGCTTTGGTATATTATGAAATCATATTGTGAAATGAGGCTTAACAATGATCTATAATGGATGTTTTTGTATTTTTTGATTTGTCATATTGATTTGAACGCCATGATGGAACACAACTTTAACCTGGTATGTGCATGTATTTACTTTATTAATTTCACTTTTTGGTGAATCATTGGGAATGGGTCATGATGATGGGAATGTCACTGATTAGTAAATAATAGTGTTAATAGCCCTGAAGATGGACGGAGGTCCGAAATGCATTGGCAATAACTTTGAAACACTGATTGGCCAGGAATAAATAAACAATTGAAATATTTGTAATATCATACCAAGAATGGTGGATTACTTAATGAAAGAAATATAAATTACTGATGAGAGTGAATTGAAACCCGTCGAGGGGAGTGAGAGCGAGCTCACCCAGGGTTGAAAGTTGTCCAGCCCAACTGTATGGACTGGGGTAGCTTCAGGCCACATGATGTAAACCTTGTTTAAATACAGTCTTTCAATTGCTACATGGAAATCGTCTACAATGTGTATCTGCCGTGGTTTGTCCTCAAGCTGCAGGCCAGAGGTGGGATCCCGGCAGGGAATTATTGTCCATTTCTGGTTAGGTGTTTCGGACAAGCATGCTCTTCTTCAGGATACAATCATCTTGTCACAGCCGCGTTGCTCCTTTTATTTAATCATGCAAAAATATGTAAACATGGAAAGTGAAATCATCGGGCGGGACATTGGTAAAATGCAGTGATGGCTGGTAAACGTTTAGAGAAATAGATGCGGTGCGGGGGATGCCTGCATTAAATAGAAGAGAGAGGTAAGTTAGCCTAACTCACTCTGGTAAGGTTGGGGACACTAGCCCAACACAGATGTGAAAATAATTGATTGAATTGTTTGTATTGCTACAGAGAAATGTTTTGCCTGACACATGGTCTTACGGCCACACTGGGAAAAAATGGCAATCAAAGGTTATGAGCCAGTAAAATGTAAGCATTATGCCAGTTTTAAATACTCTGCCAGGGGATATAACAAACATTGATGATCTTGAGCCAATTAGTAAACTATATCAACCAAGAGTTATCAACCAGTTAGGTTACTTGTAAAGTATATATGAGGGCCGCACACATAATTACAGCTTCTGTCTATAATACTTTATGGTGTTTCTAATAACATGATGCACACAGCGTTATCCTGCTATGACTGCTGCTCACATTTGCAATGAGGCCTTCAGATATGTAAGAGTGCAGGATATTGCCCCCAGCCTGTCCGTTTAAACATTGCAATTCCAGTGCTGGCATTGCTAATCAAATTTCAGACCTTATAGCCAGTTCCCAATTGTCCCAGTTGATCACACACTTGTCATGAAAATGACAAAGGTGCTATCGTAATTTTCCCCCGGTTTTGACTCTTCATCCACAAAATGATCCTGTCAATTTCCAGCGCCAGAGCAATGTTGGTCCTGAAGCACGCCTTGCCATGTTAGTAAATTGATATATGCCACGTTCACTCGTGCATGTTTCAGAGTGTATAGTAGAGTGTGGAGCAATCGTGCTGCCGGGCACTTTACAGTAGTGGGGCATTGACACCATGGGTGAGGAAGGAGAGGGAACATGCGAATGGGGTTGAAAGGATAATGATACCGGGATGCCTAACATTTACCCTGGGGCAAATAGCGGGAGGTGATGTACAGTAGGGGATAGGTAGTAGAGGAAATGTACTATATGCAGTCGTTATTGGCGTGCACAGAGAATATGCAATATTGAGCAGACGATTATAAAAGAGATGAGAGAGGCAGTGCTGGGAGAGGTGCTATTCAAGCACCATCTCAGTAGGCCCTACAAGTCATATGGGCATGGGGGCGGTGGGTGGGTTTACGGCAGTGTTACAGCCCTGGAGATTGTTCATTTTAGACTGGAGTGAAATCCAGTGACAATGATCCAAAAGAGTGCAAGGAAGGGGTGGAGGTGAGAGGCAATGCAGGAAGGGAGGGGCACAGAGAGTTTCAAGATGTCTTGCAAAGGTGGGGGCCTCAGTAGTAGTATAGCAGGATGCATTTGTATTTTATTGGATTTATAAAGTGCTACATGCCATAGCGCCGAACTAAAGAAAAACAGTACAAAAATGGTGTACGCTAAATGAATTGCCAAAACATTCAGGTTGAAGGCAGAAATGCCTTAAGGCCAGTGGTCGAAGTGGGCAGGAGCGGTGCTCCTCGACCTAAAAAAAAAAAAAAAAAAGATGTAATGTTCCTATACTTTTATTTTAAAAAGAAACCACTCCGGAATGGTTTAGTTTTAAAATCAAAGTGTGGGAAGAAGTTGAAACTTGCACTTCAGTGCAGGGTACTGAACGTTCCCTTAAACAGCAGGTGCATTTGTTTGGGGGTTTGTATCGTTCCCTTAAACAGCAGGTGCACTTGTTTGGGGGTTTGTATTGTGCCTGGGAGGGGGCGTGGTTATGGGGCTTGTGGGGAGCGGTTGGCAGGTCAGTAGGGGACATAGTTCCACTACTTATTTTCGTACACTTTGACCACAACCTAAGGGAAGTATGAAAAAGAGAAAAGTAGGAGGAAGATCGAATATCTAAAGGTAGCATATTACAGAATGAGGTGCTAGGAGAGCAAAATAATGAAAATGGGACGAGGCAAAAGGTGGAAGAGGGACAGAAAGAAGGAATTGGGATGAGACCAAAGGTGGCCAGAAGGTGAGAAGAATGAGACCAAGGAAGTGAGACAAGTAGAAGCCGTTCCGTTGTGCCTCTATAATCGGTACTTCCTGTGGCACTAGGACCTTGGGTGCTCCTGACGCATGCAGTATCAATGAACACACAGAGCAGCTCCCATTCACTGTATTTCTTCCTACCACCCTCATCTCAGTATAACAGCTGTAAGACAGCTCAGGGTGACCTACATGTTCTATAGCGTCTAAACCAAGTCCACTATATGCATAATGCCTGTAACCACTGTTAATACCATGCACCAAGTGAATATTCTGTAACAGTGCCACAATGCCCCGGGCCGCTGGGCACTTAATAAATCCAAATAAATAAAAAAAATATATATATTATTTTTGTCTGAGCTTAACACATCGCAAACGCCCCATCGGGGGAACACTTTGCGATCCAGCAGTGTTGCCGTGCACATGGCATCTGGATGTGCGCAAGGACCCGCCTCCACCCAATGTGAGAAGGGGCAGACAACAACGATCAAATATCGGGACTTGCTGCGTCTTTCTCTCATGTAGACTCCCATCCCAAAGCCGCTCCTCTTCCATCATGAGAGACCGACATGCACTGTTGTAGTGACTTATGCCGAATCCGAATAGATAGTCAAGTGGCACCCTTGTGAAGCCTTCAGCGCTTCAATGAATGCAATGTGTTCTCCTGCTTGGGTTGAGTAGTGCATTGGAAGCCTTTTTAAAATTCAGTGTTTCATATTCACTGTTCTCTAGGCCCACCACCGCCACTCCAGTATGTCTGAAACCTGTGCCCTGGTCAATTGTCGCTGAACCGTCAATGTAGAGGATCCCCCACTCCCTTCGAGTGGTCTGTCCTTTGCCTTGGGGATGCCATCCTCCTCCCCCTCGTACGTCACACAATCATGTTGTCCTATATCTTTGTCAGTGCATGTTTCAGCAATGAATGTTGCAGGGTTCACTGTTTTACAGCGCACAATGTGAATGTTTGGACTGGAGAGAATGATTTTGTATGCTGGTGCTCTCTGGGTGTTCAGAGTTGATTTTGATCTTTATATTATTGCAAAGACGGCACGTTCGACATAGAAGGTGATGGAACAGCCCATCACAATTGTTGAGTCTTCTCTATGATGAATGTTGCAGCCGCAAGTGCTTGTTCACACACAAACTGGCCTTGCATCACTGAGTCTAACATGCTACTGTAATAGGCCAATAGCTTGTGGCCCATTGTGCTTTTTTGTGTCAGCACTGCAATCATGAGTTGGCCATTGGAGTGGGAGAACAGAACAAATTCCTGTGTGTAATCTGGTGTTGATAACACTGGGGATGTTGATATTTCCTCCTTAAGTTCGTACGAGCTCTGTACCATCTCTTCAGTCAACACTATCTTGTTGTCAGTCTTTTGTGCTTCCTTGAGGCCCTGTAAGAGCAGCCCTGTGTATGTTGCATAATAAATTATCCATACCCTGTATTAGTTGCACATCCCTAGGAATTTCTGCATCTCTTTCACTTTAGTGGGTTGTGGCGTGGCACGCACAGATGCTGCTCGGTCTATTCTTTTCCCATTTGCTGATATGAACTGCCATAGGTATAAGACCTCTTGGAGGCAGTACTGTAACTTTGCTTTGTCCACCTTTAGGAGATCAGTTGGAAGGGACATGGATGGTTTGGAGAGGCGACACATTGCCACAGCTTGAACAGTTAATAACAGTATAGGATTGTTTATAGGGTCGGGAGCAGAGGGATATGATGAGGTTGGTACGAACGATGGGTTTGAAATCCCAAGGAAAGGAGGGTGTGGTGATAGATTCCTTGTAGGTTGCAAAGAAAGTGGGACAGCAGGCCTTCAACCATCAGGAAAGGTGGGGGCATATGGCATTTCTCACAGTTGTGTATGCATGTATGTAAGGGTTTTTATAAAACATAAAGCTGGCTAGAAAGGAACAGAGGTGTCCAGGGCAAGAGTGCTCGTATATAGTCTTAGAGCATTGGTGAGGTGGACTCTGAGGATAACGGAGGGTTCTATGTTCTTTTAACATCAGTTATTTTTACAACTGCCTTTTAAACGAGTACAGAATTACAAAAAAGGTCATCAATTTTTTTTTGTGAGGGATTTACCCCAAGCCCCTCCTTGCCCATCTATTTTTAACTCTTACCAACCCCCCAACCCTTTACCTCCCCTTTCCCACCCACCCATAAAATGTCAATAAATCTTTTTTTTAATTTTTTACTCGTTTAAAAGACAGTCGTAAAAATGACTGTCGATGAAACGACATTATACCAACGGGAGGAGGTGCGCTTAAGTAATCGGTCTGTGGTTTGTGACACTAGCTGAGGAACAGTTTGGACTGTAGGGCTTTCTGTTCTTTCCCGTACTCTATGGCCTCTGAATCTATGCAGACATCTGACGGGATGTAGTGCCACAATGACTACAGGCCGCAAGGGACGATTGCTTCACTGATCTTCGCTTTAACGCAGTTTCTAGTTTCCAGTCTTGCAGTGTTAGGGCTTCTAGAGTTATGCTGACTTCCAGAGATGGCCAAACCTTTGGCCACGCAAGGTGGCGCTTGAGTTGATATAGCCTTACATGTTATAAAGGCATTTGTGAAGATGAACCAGGCTGGCATGTGCAGCGAGTGAAGCTGGGGAGATCTGCCCACATTCTCTACCCATTTGAATCCCTTATGGCAGCAAGCGAGGGCATTAGGTGTATTGTATTCACGTCCTTTTGTGTGGCTATCCTGAAAACATGGAATGAATTTGGCTCTGTAGGACTGGACTTGTTGACCTCGGCTGTAACAGTAAAATGCAGCGCAAAACTCATGGCTAAATGATGCCAAATGATGTGAGATCCTCTTCATATAGACAATGTGCTGGCAGCTGGACCGCAGCATGATCCATTAGTAAATAGTCGGTGGTCGAGATATTTAGCATTATTCCAATTGGCTGGTTGGTTTCCTGCATTTTACTCTTTTTACTCTTAGCCATTCTGCTTAATCTATATTCATTGAGTGCACTTGCAGTCAATAACACATCTTCATTGACCATTTTGCAGTTATTGGCCTGGAGTCGAGATGTGGAATCAGATAAAATACAATATTAAGGCTGTTACACCAAGCAAAGGAAAATACAGACACGGGCTTGTAAAGATTCCCAGAATCTTTATTACAAAAACTGAACAGTATTGCACAGAGTACACAAATAGCTATTTGGCTGTCAATATATCACAGAGACTACCAGAGGGTTCAATGTGAGCAGTGAGCAGAATTTACTAGCTGGACATCGGCATATTTATACAGTTTGTTATAATGATGTCAAGCCTCTTACAAGTTAATAATACATTGGGCTAGGGTCACGCAAGGTTCACTTTCCTAATTTACATATCTCGGGCATGCGGTTTACTTTTGAATACATTTACTAACACACTCTATTATTCTTTAATTTAATGTTACACTCTTTACGTATCGTTTTAATGCAGATCAAACAAATGTTTTGCATATCGTATTTGGATAGTATTACTGTTCTTGTATACTTGTAGTTTAACATTGCTAATTCAAGTAATCCCCTGCTCCCGAGGTCAACAAAGGACAAGTTCTACATGACCCTAACATGTAGCCTGAAGGCAGGTTGGACATTAACCCTCCTACAGAGGTTGAAGAGGTTAAGGCAAGAACAAGAGCACACGAGATGGCCATTTTAGACTACAGGGTGACTTTGTACAAAAAACTAAAATGGCGGTTCTAACCTAAAATGGAGGCTTGATTCACTTGAGGTCACGACCTTGTGATACGGGTTTCCTCACAAAAGCGACTGGGCATAGGCCAACATATACGATGAGGACGAAACAATATTATATAAGTTCTAACAGAGAGAGAGCCAATAACACAGGAGAAAGTCCTTATTGACAGAGAAGGCAGCCAATAAAGGATATTCAGTTAAACACGCTGAGTATTTTTTGCATGGACTGTTTTTCATTTGGAAATAAGCAATGTGTCTACGGCACTTGTTATCACATCCAAATGGTTTCCAAAATAAAAGGAAAGCAAAATCACTTTCAAGAGTATGACAATGTCCACCAAATGGACATGATTTATCAAGCAGGAAAATACATATGAGTAAACAACAACAAAAAAGTATTAATTTGAAGAGAACATAGATATTGTGTATGTATGCTATAAATAGAAATTGAAACTCCATTTTGGGACACTAATTTAGGAGCAGAAGATGAGTGTGCAGTTACCCATCCAAGAGGAAAAATAAGAAACTAAGACAACATGTGTCCATGATATGTTCATTGATCACAGGGAAATACCCTGTTGCTATTGGCAGCCTTTCCGTGAAGTTGATTGGATGAGAGGGGGGCAATGGACTATGAGCTGAAGGTATTAATGAATGTGAGTATTCAGCAGAATTTTTTGTTGTTTTTGTTTTCCCTTTTGTATTTGTGCTGGATGGAAAGTGTTCATAACAACCAATGCATACATCACAAAGCACTGCCAGAATATCACAAAAGAGGCACGTCCCATGAACTTATAAGAAGGTTACAGAAATTGAGGTGGCATTTTGCATGGTATCATACTACGCAGCCAAAACGGAGCAGTACCGTTTGTACCAGATTAGAAAGGGGGCGGGCATACTTTTTTGGGTTATTTGAGAAAGTGTGGGCCTAGTGTCGAGAAGCAGTATACCACTCCACAGGCACCCTTTATTGTCGCAGGAACGTGACGTTCTATACTTGGAGCAATGAGAAGGGGCGGGGGTCTGGTTAGTACCAGATTACTGAAGCAAGGATGTGATGTGGAGGGTGCCCTAAAATATCTTTGGGATACTAGCCTAGATCAGACACCAGTCATGTTCTTTTTACCTAATTTCCTCCAGCCGCGCTTACAGATTTGAAGGGATGGGGAGATACAGTGGTTTCTCCAAAATTACCCGCTTTAAGCCAAGCGTTGAAACCGGGATTTTAACTTTTATCTCCAGAGTCCAAGTTCCTCAACGTAGACACTAGCACGCAACACCTCTGATACATTATCCTGTTTATTTCACAAGTCTGTCTGATACATAAAGAGAATTGCAATGGGTTGATTAAAAAAAGAATACACGTTGAATAACAAATTGAACGAATTCTGATAGTGAAAAGGTATTGTAACCCGTAGCATCACCAGAATGTGGCTGAAGATCTGTATGCATCCGGGAAATTGGCCTACGAGCGTTACTAAGATCATGGACAAGAAATGAGGTGAGATACGCTGGTAGAGTGGTCTAAAGTTGGGTAGGGAATGCAGAAATAGAGAAGATACTATAGGAGCTTGCAGGGCCCGTGGTGTATGGGAAACGATTGAGGTGTCGCAAATATTGCCCTGGGCTATATACTACTCCTACTCATCAGTCACATTTCAAAAGAACGAAAACCTTGACCAATCCGCTGCATCATCGATGAACGTGGAGAAAGAATGTCGTCACTGTAGATGATGCCGCACAGTAGCGTAATTCAACCAAGGTTGTGAGGGTAACAGATTACATCACACTGCCTTCCGATGCCACATTACATCATAACAAGCAACACAAAGGACTGGCTTCATACATATCTAACACTATTCAAATGTCATGGTTGCAGTTGCATTCATAATATACGGAAAGAGCCTGCTACAAATATCAGCCAACGCTAAAGTCATGTTGACCTTCATGTGTAAAGTCCATTGAGAATCCAGCATTTCAACCCCACCATTGATGGAGAGAAAGAATGTTGGCAAAAGGAGTTTATGTGTAAATCGGAATGGTCATAAGAAATGGTGGAAGAAATGGATAGAGGAGTGGGTTGCGGGTGAAAGAAAGGGCTAGAAATAATTCTCCAAAAAACTCAAACAAAATGAAGAACAAATATAGATAATTCTTATTGAAAGGCAATTCAGATTTTGGACTCAGTGGAACAGTGGTGGATTGGGAAATCATTAGGATTGCTTTGCAACCCTAAGGTTTGAAAGCTGCAACAAAGGGCTGGATAATGGCCCCAAGAGCCTGTGCTGCCAACCATGTGAACGATCCGGCCTGCAATCTGAGAACATTGACAGCCTTGCACTTCCCTAGAGCGGAAGGAAGAGAAGCAATGTCATCCAATAGGAGGGGCTGTGACCCAAAAGGAAATCTGACACAAAAGGCAAAACGCACCAAAACCGAGTTTTACATTTGGGATTTGCTTCTATCACTTCTTGTGGAATAGGCTCTGCTGGCTTTTTTGGTTGTGGATGCGGTAACATGTGTGTTTTTCAAGAAGATAAATTTGATTGAAAGAGAAAACTTGATGTGCAGCACATCCTTTAGTTAATTGTGTTTGTAAATGAGACTGCAACATGTCTGACTTCTTTGTCCAAAGGTTCGCTCTATGTAAGCTCAAGGGATGCTCCAGTGCCACTTCTTGGTCTGATAGATCAGGATTCTGCATACAGGCCGACTTCTGTGTCTGATGAACGGGGGAGGTAAGTGGACTTGTCTTCTACTTAAGTAGACTTATTGTCATCTTTGTGGAAGAGAAAACAATGAAAATCGTTCCTCTTCCAACAATTTAGATTACCATTGGCAAGGGTTATAATGAGTTCGGGAAACTATGGTGAGCTCCGCAGAGCTCCTCCTGTCTTCACCAGTAGCAGTTCTCTGAATCCAGCCTCCAAATCCACCGGGGGTGGAAGGAAGGAGGATTGCAGTGTTTTAGGTTTTCTTTTTTTTTTTTTTTAACCCCTAATGCCAATTATACACGTTGCCCCAACTTATAACTATAATGTCGAGTTCTCATGTAGTGCTTCATGCCAGATGCCTCCAGTTTCGAAGCACTGTAATACCAAGTGTCCCTATTAACTTTTTTGAGGAATAGTATTAAATCTAGCAACTTCGGAAGGCTAAATTGGCCCAACCGAATATCGGAGGTGCAGGCTGCTGTCATATTAGAGACCAACGCCTAACCTGTGTAGCTATCTACTCTTAGTGGGTACAGGAGTTGGTGCATCTTGTTTCCTTCCACGGCTCTTAGGGACGAGATGTTATATCGGGAGGATAGCCCAGGGGCAACGTGCTCACCTTGGAAGCAAGATGACATGGAGCAACACAGGTTCGATCTATGGGTCTGCGCCAGGGCTTTAAGTGGGGTAAGAAATCGAGGGGGGGCCTCATTTGGGGGCGTGGCTTGTGGGAGGGGCGTGGCCTAAAAAGTACGCAAATCGTAGGGTATACACACAGATATATATAAATGTTATATATTTGTGTGCGTACCTTACTATGGTGTGTGTACTATGCAAGCCATCTTTTCTAAACATAGAAATATATAACATTTATATATATTTGTGTGCATACCCTACGGTTTGCCTGGTTTTCAGGCCATCTTTTTTAAATATTTCGGGTTTATAAAAGATGGCTTTGAAGGTACACAATTCAAGCCGTCTTTTATAAAGCTTTGACTACGGACAAAATTGTCCGTCGGCAAAGTTTTTTAAAAGATGGCTTGAAATGTGTACTCTCAAAGCCATCTTTTATAAACCTCGAAATATGTCGAGGAATCCCCAGGTTCGCCGAGGGTTAAAGACGCCTCGGCGACCTGGGGAAACAAAGGGACAGTAACTGCCTCTGGTGACCTCTCGCGCGAGGGGTCACCAGATGCAGTTACTGTGACTGACGGAAGTGGCAGCCAGGCACAGCGTCGCTGTGGCTGGCTGCCATTTCTGTCAGATCGCCTGACTTCATGGCAGGCGCCGCGACGGGATAATGCATCCTGCCAATGTTGCGGGCGGTGGGACGGGGCCCCGGCAGGGCCCTGGCTCAGCCCCACTTTTTGGAGACTGCTGGGGCCCGGCCCCGGCAGGCCCCGGCCCACTTTAAGCACTGGTCTGCGCTTAGAAACCTCTGGTATTAAGCGTGTTATAAATAACCAATCATATCCTGCTCTTGGGTGTGGCTGTAAAAGGGTGGTAATGTTCTATCATGTGTAGTTTGTATGAGTGTGGACTATTTGTGCATGATGTGTGGAGTGTATGGGTTCCATTGGTGTCAGCTGGAAGAGTCCGGCCTGAGCTGACGGATCAGTCGGCTGGGTCTCTACGCTCCTGTCAGTACATAGCTACTAACGTATCCTGTGACCACAAAATAAAGAAGATTCCCCTTTCTATGTCTGCCTCCTGCCCCATGACTGGAAGGAGCATCTTCAGAATCTTAAACACGTCATCTTGGTATTGCCTATAATTCAGAGACGCCAAACTCCGGTCCTGGAGGGCAGCATACATGTCAGGTTTTCAGGAAATCAATCTTGAATATTCATGAGATAAATAACCAATTGATCCAACCGGTAAATCATTTACATATTCATTGGTTATGTGGAAAACCCCATAGGTTTCTAGGGTTGGGGGATGAATTCAGGTATTACTGCCATAAACGGTGAAGCCTCACAAATATGAGAATCAGCACATATACGCTGGATTCTGCGGCAGAAGCCATTTTGCAAACCCGGAACCTAATATACGCCCCCTTTCCTTCTGTTTGATCGTACTGTGCATCATTTAGTAGCTTAAAGTGTCTGACGTGTCGCCGAATTATTAGTCATGTACAGGAAAAACGGCATTAAAAAAAACAAGATGGCTCCCAGTCGCGGCTCCTGCTGACATTGCTCTTTGGCAATACCAATTCAGGAAGGGTTAATCACTTCCTAACGGACCTTGTTTGCAGTCTATATTTCCGATGTATTAGTTAGAATTCTCTATTTATTTAATCACAGCAGATCAATAGCGTAGGGCTGTTACTTATTACGCCACCGCCGCCGCCTGCCCTTAACTGCATTGGCTCCGGTCTGCTTCCCATTAGCAGCATTCTTTCTTTGACGGGTCCCCATTGGCTGCAATGAGCAGTGGTTCCCACCTTTCGAGTCTGTGCTGTTTAACCAGTCTTAGTTCGTTGAAATTATAATTTTTCACATCACGATCCCCTTTACCTCGTTACATAACAGCTCTCTGCGTGTATTACTTTCCAATCGAGCGCTGATTTATTTTTTGGCAGGCCTTTCGGCCGAACCTCTGCCAAACCACTTGTAACGATGCAGGCGCACTTACTTGTAGCTTCGCAGTCTCTCGGCCTAATGGCTAGAACACAGTACGCAATGTGTATACTCAGTTCCGTCAAGTTCGCGAGACTTCGTTTGGAAATTCGTGATTAAACAAGGCATTTCTTTCTCCAGATGTGGCGTGCTTCGTGTGCGTGGTGCTTGCTAGTTATGTTTTTTACTTAAGAGGCCTAACGTACCAACAATAGTACTTGCAGTGAACCCGGAAGTGCAAACATGGAGCTAGAAAGTGAAACAGAAAATACCCCACTGAACATAAATAGCGGAAATGACAGATGACGTGAAAAGTTATAGTTAGAAATAATTTGATTTGCTTTCACATGTGCGGGGAGAGGGGCAGAGTAAAGTACCTGATGTAGTGAAGCCGTGCAGCGAGGGGATGTTTTCACATTTAGTGGGCGGTGGTGTGTGTGCTCCCCCTGATGCCCCTCTGGCGCAGAAGGGACCCCCTGTTCCACTAGACATGGTGTGATCCATGGTGTCCATGGCAATTACATCATTAGCTCTTCTGATGCCCATCTGATGCTTTTGTGGCAGATAACCCGCCTGTCTCAAGACAAATGTGAGACCACTTCACGTGCCACTGTAGGGTCTAAGTTGGCTACTGTTATGCTCTTGGTATCTGTGTGGGCCGAGATGGCGCCACTTGCGCTTAGATTTTGCATGTGCTGCTGTGGCTTCCTGTAAGAGCCAAGGTCTGCCAGGGTATCATTGAAGGCCTTTACGCTCCTTTACAAGGCTTGGTGTGGACCAGCAGCCTGATGCCCTCCTGCGCACTTACTCTAGTCGGCTCCCCGGCTGCAATTACACCCCCAACCCTCCCCTGGCTCTTCTCCTCCTCCTTCCCCTTGCACGATCTGAATGACACAAGGCCCAGGAAGATTGTTTGTCTTATCCTCCCATTGTCTCCCCTTCCTTGACTCGTCGCGCCTAGAAACACTTGCGTCGATGGTGTGGAGGAGAGGAGTGAGAGCTTTTTGCTGTGTGATTCTTCAGGATGGATGCTGGGATGATGTTGCCTTCCTAGAGGTGGCGCGTTATAAATGACTTATATCATATCATACTTACAAAATAAGATAAATTGGTGCCAGCCAATCAGAGGCCTTCCGTCTAAAAGCTGAGGCCTGGTCTCCTTCCCCCATGAGTTAGAGCTACAGGATGCTCTTTGCAGGTGTTGGCTGCCTTATTGTGGAACTCCCTTCTGAATGATGTCCGATGCATCAAGCATTTGTTGACCGTCAGAAAGAGGTTGCATGCCATCTTCCTTTACATTTCTCTTGGTTTCATCTTAGATGTGTATTGGGCAGTGGGCAGTTAGCGCTTATAAAAATATGCATCTGGGTGGGGAAAACATAAGTAACCCATCCCATTTTTGCAATTGCCCCCCACATTCTGTGTTACAACACTGTTGCTAGGCAAGTAGTTAAATGCATGAGTGACTCTTACAATACATAACGATATCTACTTTCAAAACAGCCTCGAAGATCAAACAGAATAGTTTTTCAATTGGTGAATGTCGTCGAGATGGTTTATAGATGTGTGTTATCAGCATACCGGTGGATTTTGAAGTTAAATGTAGTCACGAGTGTCCACAGTGGCTCCAAGTAGAAGTTGAAAATATATGGGGAGAGGATCGAGTCTTGTGGGAATTCACAGGTCACTGAGTATTGTTGGGATTTGCAAGTGCCCGTATGGGTGAGGTGGTATCTGTTGGTGAGGTAGGAGTCAAACCATTGAAGGACTGTGGCATTAAATCCCATGCGGGAGGACAGTGTGTTTAGCAGTGCTGTTTGGTTCACTGTGTCAAATGCAAACGATAGGTCGAGCAGGAGCAGGAGACATGGACTGCCATTTTCCTGATGAGGTTTGCCTCTTTGAAAACCTGTGCTTTTCGGTTGCAAACTGAAGTAGGTTGTAGTTGGAGAGTGACAGTCTTCTCGATGATCGTGCCAATGAAGAGTAGATGGATGGTGCGGTAGTTTGCAATGTCGTCCGGATTGAGTATGAGCTTCTTTATTAGCGGTAGGGTCTGGCCAGTTCTCAAACATTCAGGATAAATGCCTTGCATGAGTGAGGCGTCGATGGTGTGGAGGAGAGGAGTGAGAGCTTTTTGCTGTGTGATTCTTCAGGATGGATGCTGGGATGATGTTGCCTTCCTAGAGGTGGCCTTGAGTGACACAAGGATTTGTGTGAGTTCTTCCAGTGTTTGGGTCTTGAATTCTGACTATCTTGGGCCGTGGCCTGGTGGTATGGCAGGGACGTCTATGGTGGTTAGAGTGTCATCAATGTGAGAACTGATATTGTCATTCTGTCTGTGAAAAACCTGATGATTGCATTGTATGTCTCTGGAATCGGGTAGTGCATGGCTGTAAGGGGCCTGTGTAGTATTTAAAGGCCTTGGCAAGTGCTCTGCTTTTCTTGGCTTATGCTTCTGTAGTAATGTATTGATGTGCAGGCTATGTGTGTCATGCAGAATAAGCAGAGCCAGTTATAGTGCAGTTGGGTTGGTTGAGAAGGATATTTACATCAGATGTGAGTGTGAAAGCCAGGCCGTTGAGGCTTTCTTCTCAGGCCTCGAGGGGAAGGTTTTTGAATGAGTGTTGAGGTGTTGTTGTTGATTTCAGTTGCCCTTAAGGGGAGAGCTTAGTGTGGGAGCTTGGAAGGTATGGTTGCATCTAGTTAAGTTGCATAGGTGTGAGGCAGTTGATGTCTGGTGACATTTGGAGTGGGTGGGATCAGTGATGAGCTGTGTGATATGGACGGTGTCCAGGAGATCGAGTAGAAATGTGTTGATTTTCCTAGTTGCTTGTGTTCCTGCCAGATTGTGGTCTTCTAAGAAGACGTTGATGGAATTGTTGACAGTTGATGCAATGATGAGTTTGGACATTTCATTCAGGAAGGCATTGCCACTCTGTGGTGGAAAGTAGCAGTTGTAGTGTTGGAGAGCAGAAGCAGAGAGTGACATATTAGGAGCCTAAAGGAATTGAGGGACGAAGAATCCTGGAGGGTACATGTCCATGAAGTCTGATGGATGACTGCGAGCCGCCTTCAGACTTCTGTGTATGGTAGACATGGTGGAGTCAGCAGGTACAAGGGCATCCAGGATGTGGGAGGAGGTGGGAGCAAGCCATGTTTCTGTTATGAAAAGTGCATCAAGGTTGTTTGTTGTGATGATATCAGGTATGTCTGCCAAGTGAAGTACAGCAAAGCCAGTGTTTAGGAGCATGAGGTTGCGTTTGTGCTCATTCATAAAACACCAACCTAAATATCTCCAACAGAGCCCTCATCACAAGTTTGGAAGTCTGGAATAAAGTGTCGGTAACAACGGTTACCAGCTCCCTTTCCGGACCAGCAAACTACAAGTCTGCCGGTAGTGGCTGTCAACTACCGGCACGGCTGACTGGCGGTAGTTCTGACCCCTACTGGCAGATTTTTCACTGAAGCACTGGCCCCATTACTATCGATGTCTGTGCTTATCGGACTCCATGGGAATGGGAATTTACAGTTCCTCCGACGCCTGTAATATCCCGGTAGCACTGGGATATCAGGTGATGGAAACGGTAAGGCGAGTCTGCCGGTAACCGGCAGATACGTAATGAGGGCCATATAGTCTTCTATATAAAAAAAAAAAATCAAACCAGCAGTAAAGTATGCTGAAGAAACATTGTGAAGAGGGTGGAATATTTTAATAAGTTCATTGTAATAATTAAAGCATTGTATATCAACACACTGGGAGTCCTTAAATGAGACTCTTAAAAGTACAAAGTCCTGGTGAATTCAAAAAGCTTCACTTGACCCTCATGAGAGTCAGTGAAGAGTTCACTTTTATTGACGATCAAGCAATAACATCATTCGAACGGCGCAAAGGGCATCTTTGAGTAAAAATATCATAAATGTTTTTACTAGGCAGGTGCGAGACTCAGAAGTTAATCATAGTGCTCGATTCATAATAGAGAATATGCAGGGCTCGTTCAAATGTGTCCTCGTGCAAAAGAGCCAAGTGTTCGTGTTTAGGTAAGTTCCATGCACTTTACAAGCAATCCATTGTAAAGCAAATTATCAGAATAATGATGGACCGGAAAAAAATATGATCAGAAATATGTCTCAAAAAGATAAGGAATTGGGATAAACTCTGGCCTACTAGTTCTAAACCTGTAAAAAAAAAGTGTGCAACGCTTTCTTTTGCCTAGGAAAAGACTATATACCTGCCAAAAGAAAGCCCAAGACTTTCTTTTAGGTTTCAGCCTTTTTGCAGTTAGAGGATGTACTTCCTGATATCAACAATGAAGGAGAAAACAACATCCCCTACTTTGCTGCTTCTAGAAAAGTGCATTTCCTGTCTGAGAGACCCATTGTGCAAGATTACACATTATTCTACTTTTAAGCACTAAGAACGCTGTCCAGAAGAAGGTCATTCCAAAGTATCCACCTGGGCGGAAACATGCTCGATGTATCCTAACCCTTCAACTGTAGGTGAAACAGTATACAGTAACCCATGAATATTTGGCAGTCATTACCAAAAGGCAAAGCAAGATTGGATTATTGCATTTTCATTGTACCACTGAGGCTTAAACATGCCTCAATTTAAGCTTGCACTGATATGCACTAAACAAGCCCTGATTTATTAGGATGGTAAAGTTAACATAATATAATTGTTTCTTTATAAAAGATTGTCCGAATTTAAATAGGGATACAAATAGTGTTAAAATGTCAAAACGAAGAGTGGTTGGTGAGACCTGTTTTCACTAGATCACTACAGGGATTAAAGTCACGTAAATTCGCTAATAGTGAATTCGTTTTCATAAATCACGCCCTGGGGCAGAGTTGCGGAGACTCCAATGGCTTCCCAAGCCTGTTACCCACTGGATCTTCTTCCTCTTTCTCCATCATTAGCCAATCTGGCCAATATTTTCAACTTACATTGCAGGCCTCCAGACAAAGACAGCACACAGGCCAGTGAGCTGTCTAATTGTGTAGCACTCATTCCATGAAATGCAGTAACCACTAAAAGTGTGTGGTTTCATGAAAGCAGGACACTGGAGGAATCTAACAATCCTTCCAGTTTTTTTGCCTGGAAGCAATGTGTCTAAGGTTTGTTTCCCAGAAATAGTAAAATCTACGCTGCGCCTCGCGTGCTGGCTATGCGCACCATGCTGCTACATGGTTTTGGATGCAACGCCTCATAAAGATGCTGTTGACACAGACATTATAATAAAGGGGAGAAATTACAGTTTGTTCAGTACTGGTAGCACATCCAATAAATCTGTGCAGGTGATTAGCATTCACGTTGCTGCGTCCGTCGTGCACGCTGCCACCTCTTAACGGCATGACGTGTCGTTCAGCTTCAGTTGCGCCAGCAGTCGTTGGATCAAGCTGTGCAGCAGTGGGGCGAAATGGAGCTTATTAAGGGTACTTGCCAATTTTAAGCAGCATGTATTGCAGACAAAGCCAAGTGTACTTCAACTTTTCCAAGCCTCCTGCCAACCGCACCCTTCCACTCTCTTGAGTAAAGTGAAAAACTGCACCCAAATATGGCAATGGCGCTTTTATGTAGAGGTTTTCCCCCATATTCCTCTCTGGATAGTTATATGGATACACAAGGTCACCTTCCGTGCAGATTGTACCCTTAGGCAAAGACAGGGAACATGAATCTTATTCAATAGGGACCCCAATTATAATTTGAAGAAAATATTCGTGTGTGCAGTTGTGTACAAGCCTGTATGTTTTTTTGAGTGCTAGAGTGTGGGCTTGGGTGAATGTGAGTGGGTGTGCTCGTACATGAATTTGGATGCATGTGTAGAAAGTGTGTTGGAACGTGTGTGCATGTGTGCCTTCTTTTAAGTATGTGTGTGTGACTGGGAACCTTTGAGCGTGTGTATGTTTGAGTGTGTACAAACTTGTGTTTTGTAATGTGTACCAGTGAGTCTGTCTTTGTTACTTTTTTGAGTGTATGTGTCTGGATAATTGTGAGTGTAAATGTCTGTGTGAGGGTGGGTGCATGCATCCCTGTGTTTCTGTGTTTGTATACGTATGCTTGCGTGTTTTTGAGTTTAACTTCGTGTGGATGTTGGTGTTTGTGCACGTTTCACTGCGACCTCGCGCTTTTGAGTGTGTCGTTGCTGACAGGTTTGTTAGTAGATGTGTGTGTCCATGTGTCAGTGTTCATGTGAGTCTGTGGGCCCGATTTATGGGTTTTTTGCCCGTTTCAAAGTGACTTTGCACTGCCGACACAAACCCTGATTCATGCGACTTTGTAAAGAGTATTTTTGTAAGTCAAAGTCAGTGCAAAGTCATTTTGTACAGCAAAAATGACCGCTTGCACTGACTTTGCATGACAAAAATGCACTTTGCACAGTTCCATGAATCAGAGTTTGCGTCGGCAGTGCAAAGTCACTTTTCAGCAGTGCAAAGTCAATTTGAATCGTGCAGAAATTCCATGAATTGGGGGGGGGGGGTGGGGTTGAAAAGAAAGAGAGAGAGAGAGAGAGAGAGAGAGAGAGAGAGAGAGAGAGATTGATATTGATTTCGAGTATGGCTCTGGGGCCGTGTGTGTTGTGTATGTGCACGTCTGATTCGGAGTGGGTGGTGAGTGTGCATGGAGGTGTCATGGAAGGATGCTTTTGGGCTGCTTGCTGCCAAACACAGGCTGCTTCTCTCCCATAATCCATGCATTAACATGACTAGTCATGACAATCTTATCTTCGATGAGAAGGGAGGGAAGACAGTGCATTTTGGCAACGGGTGGATATTTTCAGGAAACACAAGTACAGAATATTAAAATGCAGGTCTTGTGCTGTTGGATCCAGCTGTTTCGCGGCCCATCTGGTTCCGCCGCCGCGTTCCTCTCAAGCAGCAGCCCAGCTCTGTGCTGTAAACAGGCCCACTTTCTCAAAGCAGGATTAGGGCCGCTTTAGGGAGCTCGCCTTAATCCGCCCATCCGCTGTGCACTTTGAAATAAAGAGGGCAAACATTTATTTCCCTTCTACTCTATGAAATAATCCCAAACACATACTTGTAATTCAAGTATAACTAAATGCTTACGGCGTTCCTGCAATCACATCCCATTAGCGGCGAATCGGACTTTGCTGCTCTTCCTCGCAGTCATTTTTACTGTAGATTTCATCTTGTGTGCCTTACCTTACCTTTCCTTTCCTTTCCTTACCTTTCCTTTCCTTTCCTTTCCTCCTTTCCTTTCCTTTCCTTCCCTTTCCTTTCCTTTCCTCCTTTCCTTTCCTTTCCTTTCCTTTCCTTTCCTTTCCTTTCCTTTCCTTTCCTTCCCTTCCCTTTCCTTTCCTTTCCTTTCCTTCCCTTTCCTTTCCCCTTTCCTTTCCTTTCCTTTCCTTCCCTCCCTCCACAGTACTGTAAAGAAAGCAGCCTTCTGCGTAAGGGCCTTATCAGCCGTTTCGATCTCCGAGGAGGGCAATTACTATTGGCTCTGACATTATCTGCGTTTGAACAGCGTGTTCTGGTTCATGGGTCAGACCAATGTGACACGATGTCAAATAATATTCTTTCTCCAGGACGCAGATGGGGGATGGGAAGGCATTTAAACACATTTTGACAGCTTTATGGACGTTTCTTTCGTCCATAAGGAGCTCGAGTATCAGGCCACCTGCAAGAAGAGGATTCTCGGTTTCTCGATTCGTGGAGATACTTAAGTGCTGATTAGTTTTAAAAGAGCACTTAACACTGGGTCTGTGTCGAAGCGCTTTGGCAGATGAGAGGTATGTGGCATACGGTAGGGTGACCAAATAAAAAAAATAAAAACCGGGACAGGCCATAGACATTAAACAAAGAAGTAGGACTAAAGTAAACACAAATAAAACTGTAGTCCTACTTCTATGTCGCTGGCTTGTTGTGGGAGTGTGCTCACAGGGACACTCCTCTCATTGGAGGAGAGTGGCAGGGAAGAGGGAGGAAATGGGGGCGTGAAAAGCATTCATGCCCACATTCACATGCAGAAAGAGTTGCGCGGGGCCCGATTTCAGTATTTGGAAATCGGGTCCCGGTAAAAACGGGGTCGTAGCTACCCACCCTTCCAATACCGGCACAGGATTTATAAATTTCCGGGACTGTCCTGGGAAAACCAGCAGGTCTGGTCACCCTGCATATGAGCATAGGTCATTTTGCTCAGAATCAAACAAGTTTGTTCAATTGAAAACTTTAGGCTCTCTTTAGCGTGCCTAGAGGAACCAGCACTTCAGCCAGGCACTGCCTGAGTTGCCCAACTGCAATTATTCAAAGACAGAGTTGCTAATGACAGCCCTAAAGACAGATTCCAGCACTCCAAGGTGGAGCTGATGTGGGCTTTTGTATCTGAAAGCCTCCACACAGCTCCAGTAGCTCCAGAAATCTGTTTTTACTAAGGACAATAAAATAGAGTTACAAAATAGAGCCTGATCTCTTTAACTGACTGCATACTTCCACTAGGAATGGGAGCTATAAGCTATATTGAGACTCGTTTTCCTTAACGTATTTCTGTAAGGATTTGTATATTTGTCAGGTTGGTTGATTATACATTTGTTCAAATTAGAGCTGAAAAGATAGTGGTCAGGCAAGGGTCTAAATTGCACATGGGGTAAAATCCCAACTTCACCACTTAGCTAAATTGAGTGACCTTGGGGAAAACTTTGTCTTATCTGTACAAGTTTTGAATCGGTCAAACTCATAGTATTAATAGAATAATTAATTGCTCCATTCATAATAGGCGACAGCTTCTAAGCACATGGCAATGTTCTCTGTGACTGCCCATCATATCAAGCAAGGGCTGACATTGCAACCTGTGCAGTCATTATCTGTATTGTCACTCCTGGCATGTCAAAGTAGGGGGTCCTGCATGGCGATTGCTGCATAGGGCCTTGCAAATCCTAGAGCTGGCCCTGTGCAGCGCTGAGGAACGTATGCATGCAGCTGGGCCAGGGGCACAGACAGGATAGTCTAACAAGAGGGGCCTGAAGCTAATGTAGTTGGGCACACTGCAGTGGCATTAACATCTGTAAATAGCCACACAGTGCTGCTGAGTGGGCATTTGCAGATTGGTTCTTGCCCAATCAGGCCCTGCCCTGTCTATGCCTCTGAGTTGGGGCCTGGGGGAGAGTTTCATTCACTCGCCCCCTCATCCCTGGGCTCAGGAAAAAACCTCTGGTTTCCAGTCTCCTATTAGGAAAAAATCAAATGTGCCCACTTGCACTTACCAGAATTGATTTGGAAGAGAGGCAAGCGCACATTAAAATGAGCCCCAAAAAGAGATTGCCCCTCCTCAATACAAAGAGATTAAACACTTTCGCTCTCCATCCATTGTCCCTTTTCACTGTCGTTCTGGCACTTTTCATTCTCCCGCTCCCCTTCTCTACTCTTTACATTACCCCACTTCAAACCCTCTTTCTTTTCTTTCCATCCTCCCTTTTCTTTTCTCCAGTTATGTTTTTCAATTTCTCCTTCTCCTCCCATACTTTTTACCTCTTTCATAATATAGCCTTGTGTACTGAGGGAGGGGTCCTTAACGCGGGGCATAACTTGGGGGAGGGTCATTATCCCAAGTAATAATGACCCCTTCCGAGGTGTAAAAGGCTATTTCTTGGTCAATTTGGTGCTGAAGTAAAGCAATTATGCTTAATGAAGAGAATAGAAATCGACAAACTGAGTTGGTAAATAAAATGTGCTGTTGTTTTGTGGCATTTAACTATGAAGCTTGTCTTCATACGCCAGGCATTTCAATTACAAACGTAGGTAAACTGGAGCCGGGTTATCGCGAGCATGCATTATGATGTGATATGATCATTTATTTATATCGCGCTCATACACAGGTGTTTCATAGCGTGACAAGGCAAGGGAGGGGAACAGAGGAGATCAAAACAGCGATCTCATTAAACCCAGTGACATTGAGAGCGCGCAATGCATGGAAGAGGGGGAGGGGAAATGTGCATAGAGGGGGGGAGAAAGTGGAAAGTGCAGAACAAAGGAGAGACAAGATAAATAAAAATAAAATAAATACATAATAAAATCAGCAAACGTGGTAGTGCAGCCAAGTGGCAAGTGCTGGGCTTAAGGCAGCAGAAAAGATGGGTCTGATAAGTGCAGAAGGGGCAAAAAAAGGGGGAGGGGCTGTATGGGTACAGATACAGACCCCAGTGTAAGGGGTGGCCCGGAGGCAGTGCGGTAGGGTGGCATGGTGAACAGGAACCTGGAACCCGAGGACAAATGTACATGTTACTTGATGAATCTTTCCTTATTTCTAGACTAATTTTATGAAAGTTGTTTGCTAATTGATTTTGTATTGTAATTCTTTGGACTTATGCAATATTTAGAAAACGTATTGTGGTATGAGGACTGGATACATTGGAATGAGTGCACTATGTATATGATTTATTATTTGTGTAAGGTTTATTTTAAAACCATGTACAAAATAATACAAACAAATTAACAGTTTCTCTATAAGAAAATGAATGCATTTTCCCATGTTTGACCTTTCTTGTTTGTGGGGTAAATAGGTTGTTCCAGTAAAAAAAAAATAGTATCTCTTAGAGAGGAAGTGTCTTGTTGAAAGACATCTTGCATGCAAATTGCATTATTGTTTTCCTATCTGTTTTTTATATCAGAATGCGCTGAATGCATTCAATATCAGTAGTTATTGACTGCTCTCTGAACATTGTGATTGGCCTGGAGGAGGTTATTAATGATTTCCATGTGCTAATTTTCCTTCCCTTTCCTTCCCTTAACTCTAGCTCTCTTTGTATGATTTCCTTATCTTTCTCATGTTCCCCAATCTTGTCATGCTCTTCTCACTCTCAGTGTCTTTCATTTCGTTCTCACCCTAAGCCACCCTTTTCACCTCCTTTATCTCACAGCTCAGCCCACCTCTGCTTTCACTTTGACCCCCCTACTGTTCTTTGTCCTAGCTGGAGAAAGCTTTAGCTCTCTGCCAGTGCTCTCGCAGATATGTATTAGAGAAGGGTCCTGATTCCAGTCAGCTTCTCTGTGATGCAGAACGGGTGCATCCCGTTAAAATCTCTGCAACAGAGGTGGCTATTTTGTAGAACTGAGTGGAGCTGTCTAAGTTGGGGAGACATTTGGGAATTATGCTTTTAAAGGCATGTTTGGCTCCATGCTTATCTGCTTTACCACATTTCTGTTTGTTTTCCAGCTTTTCTGTGATGCAGAATGAGTGCACCATGATGAAAGCTCAGAGGACAGGCAATGTGCTCAAAACAAAAGCAGATCTACATCATTGCCAACCTGTGCAATGCTGTCGTCCTTCTCTTGTTTAAACAAGATTTAGTGAACACAAAGGTAGGACTAAAGTAAGCTTCTGTTTCCAATACTTTTCCTGGTTTTTAACTACGTCGAGTTAAACACCCCAGGGTTTTCATTCTGTGAGCTTTCCCTCAACTAGAAGAGCGACTTTCAATGCTTTCCTTGTGTACAAGCAGGAAGTGAAACTAAAACAAATGCTTGGAATTGTGGAGGGAATGTAGTATACAGAACAGAGACGGCAGCCGCTCTTTCAAGGAAGGCGGGGGTACAATGTGGGTACTAAGCAGTATACCAGAGTATAACTTGATATTGTTTTGCTTGCTACTTGTGTAAGTATGCATGTTTGCACCCCATTACTACATTAGTGTTGACATTTAATTTTGATATATAAACTGGTCCGTTAGGTTACTGCTGTGCTCCCCACTGACTACTCCAGGGCAGCATAGGAAACCTGCTGTTATGTTCAGGCAGAAAGCCACTACAAAATAGTGAAAGGAAAATACACATACTGCTAAAGGCATCCCTTTCATCCTCACAGATGATCAGCAATCAATGTTATGTTATTTGCCTTTCACACTGCACACATCACAACCGTAGCGGGTCTCAAAGCATCAAGCTTTGTTTGCCTACAGGCACATTTTGAAACCGGCCAGGATGACAGCGAGACCGTGATGTTTGTAGGCTGAAAAGGAAACGGGACCAAAGAGAGTGGAAAGGGGGATCGTCGGGGGCAATTCAGAAGGCAAGAGAAACGTACAGACTTAACTTAATGAAACCTAAATGTGATTAGCACATACACATTATTATTAACCTCCTCTCAGCCAATCAGAAGGTTTAGAGTGCAGTCAATAACTACTGGTATTGACTGCATTCTGAACATTCATCTTCAAAAGCAGACAGAGAAACAACAATGCACTTTTCAGGCAAAGTTTCCTCCAACAAGACACTTCTTCTCTAGGTGGACCTTCTAACACACCTGAGAGAAAGCTAAAACATTGGAAAATGCTTTCACTTTCTTAGAGATAAACCATTTACTTTTACATGACGCCCAATGCATGATCATGTTAAACCCACTCCATTTTAACTAAGTTTGCAATTAAAACGCTTAACTCATGAAGACAACCTTGTTATTTTAACACTACAAAGTAAAACCACATTTAATTGACTAGTTTGTTTATTTACTTTCCTTACTATTAAAGTAAGGTTTTTGCTTCACCACCAAAATTCCAAAACATGTATTGCTACTAGCACTATGTGCTAATAGCCTCTTGGTCCATGTGGAGGGTTTTTATCACCTGGGGTAATGACCCTTTACCAACTTAGTGGTGGGACATTATCCCATGCTAACGACCCCTCTCTCGGTCTCAAAGGATATAGTAATAGCAAGACAGAATCACATATCTATATCTCCAGAGTTCCCTGTAGGAAAGTCCACCACTGCTCTTCTCTCATTGTTGAACTCCCGTTTTTGATACTCTGGGTTCTTAAATTACCAGCGGGGGGCTCAAGAGAGGACCGAGGCTTCATTGTGTGTAGGGCCATGGCTTCCCTGTACCAATCAGAGACTCCTATGCACATGAGTCATAGGAGGATCACACCGTGTATTGCACAAATCACTTATATTTCTGTCTCACTAATTGCTATTTAATCACATTTAACAGCTATCCAGATACACAGTGTAAGGCATCTGTCATTTCCGTGCAGTGCTTATAGGCCATTCTCTCTGATGTGGTAAAACCATATGTACAGCAGTGGGTTTTCTGAGCATGTATATCTCTGGTAGGATGCTGCAAGCAAGGCTTGTTCAATTTAGTGTCAGTGTTTGCAATACCAGGCGCTATGCATTATTGGCACATAGACATCGTTACTTACTTCCTCTCAGCCAATCAGAAGGATTAGAGTGATGTTAATAACTACTGGTATTGACTGCATTGTGTACCTCTGGCTTCAGAAGCAGACAGGGAAATAAGAATGCAAGATATGGTTTACTTTGACATGACCCCTAATGCATGCTCATGTTAAAACTGTTCCAGTTCAACTAAGTTTCAATTAAAATGCTTAGTTTATGAAGACAACCATGTTATGTAAATACTACAAAATAAAACCAAACTTATTTTATTATTTGTCTTTTTACTTTACCCACTGTCAAAGCACCATTTATTACTTCACCACGAAAACTTCAAAACGTGTATTGCTACTACCACCATATGCTAATAGCCTTATAGGCCACAGGCGATGTCAATATGACTTGGGATAATGACCCTTCTCCAACTTAACCTGGTGGCGGTTCATTATCCCGCAATAACGTCCCCTCCATTAGTCTATAAGGCTATATTATCCTAAGGAATGGAAATCCCTGAGATTTCTTTGGTTTTTAATCTGGGGATCACTTTTGATACCCACATGTTGTTCACACCCTGGATCAATGCATCCCCAAAATCTGCATTTGTTCATTTGTGATTCCAGAGGGTTCCGGAGGGTTACTCCTCCCACCCCAGTGCAGCCACACTATATTGCCACACTATATTGCCTTGGTCCTTGCACTGGTGATATGATTTCGAGGAGTGCAATATGGAACTTCTCCTCTCCTTGGATTTCTAGTGGTGGGATCACATCTTGCCTGCTGTGAAGTCCTACATTGGCTCCCACTGACGGCCTGACTGAGCATGAAAACCTCCATGGCCTCTACACAGAGTATCTCACCAGCACCCCTGCAATATCTGACAGTCAGAGGTCTGTAGGCGGCCTCCAGACACATCCTATGCCCTCTCCCCAGAGTAATCGGGCAATATCTGCCAGCCAGATGCCTACATATGACCTTCCAAAGCATTCAATGGCCTTTCCCCAGACTCTCACACCAAGACTCACCTGCACAATCTTCCAGCTAGATGCCTGCAGGCAGCTTTCCAAAGCCTTCCATGTCCGCTCCCCAGACTATCTCACTGGAGTGCTCCTGCAATACCTGCCAGCCAGATGCCTGCAGGCAACCTCACAACACATCTCATGGGCTCTCCCCAGACTATCTCACTGGAGTGCTCCTGCAATATCTGCCAGCTAGATGCCTGCAGGCAGCCTCCCAAAGCCTTTCATGTCCTCTCCCCAGACTATCTCACCGGAGTGCTCCTGCAATATCTGTGAGACAGACATTTAAAGGCGACTTTCCAAAGACTTCCATGGTACCTGACCAGCAATCTCTTGCAGTGTCTGCCAGCAGGATGCCTACAGGTGGCCCCCAAACCATCCTAAGGCCTCTCCACTGACTATCCCACCTCTCCTGCACTATCTGCCAGCCAGATCCCTACAGGAGGCCCCCCAACCCATCCCAAGGCCTCTCCACAGACTATCCCACCACCCCTGCACTACCTGCCAGCCAGATGCCTACAGGTGGCCCCCAAACCATCCTAAGGCCTCTCCACAGACTATCCCACCACTCCTGCACTATCTGCCAGCCAGATGCCTACAGGTAGCCCCCCAAACCATCCCAAGGCCTCTCCACAGACTATCCCACCACTCCTGCACTACCTGCCAGCCAGATGCCTACAGGTAACCCCTCAAACCATTCCAAGGCCTCTCCACGGACTATCCCACCACTCCTGCACTACCTGCCAGCCAGATGCCTACAGGTGGCCCCCCAAACCATCCTAAGGCCTCTCCACGGACTATCCCACCACTCCTGCACTACCTGCCAGCCAGATGCCTACAGGTAGCCCCGCAAACCATCCTAAGGCCTCTCCACAGACTATCCCACCACTCCTGCACTACCTGCCAGCCAGATGCCTACAGGTAGCCCCCCAAACCATCCCAAGGCCTCTCCACAGACTATCCCACCACTCATGCACTACCTGCCAGCCAGATGCCTACAGGTAGCCCCCCAAACCATCCCAAGGCCTCTCCACAGACTATCCCACCACTCCTGCACTACCTGCCAGCCAGATGCCTACAGGTAGCCCCCCAAACCATCCCAAGGCCTCTCCACAAACTATCCCACCACTCCTGCACTACCTGCCAGCCAGATGCCTACAGGTAGCCCCGCAAACCATCCCAAGGCCTCTCCACAGACTATCCCACCACTCCTGCACTACCTGCCAGCCAGATGCCTACAGGTGGCCCCCAAACCATCCCAAGGCCTCTCCACAGACTATCCCACCTTATCCCACCACTCCTGCACTACCTGCCAGCCAGATGCCTACAGGTGGCCCCCCAAACCATGGCAAGGCCTCTCCACAGACTATCCCACCACTCCTGCACTATCTGCCAACCAGATGCCTACAGGTGGCCCCCCAAACCATCCCAAGGCCTCGCCACAGACTATCACACCACTCCTGCACTATCTGCCAACCAGATGCCTACAGGTGGCCCCCCAAACCATCCCAAGGCCTCTCCACAGACTATCCCACCACTCCTGCACTACCTGCCAGCCAGATACCTACAGGTGGCCCCCCAAACCATCCCAAGGCCTCTCCACAGACTATCCCACCACTCCTGCACTACCTGCCAGCCAGATGCCTACAGGTGGCCCCCCAAACCATCCCAAGGCCTCTCCACAGACTATCCCACCACTCCTGCACTACCTGCCAGCCAGATGCCTACAGGTGGCCCCCCAAACCATCCTAAGGCCTCTCCATGGACTATCCCACCACTCCTGCACTACCTGCCAGCTAGATGCCTACAGGTAGCCCCGCAAACCATCCTAAGGCCTCTCCACAGACTATCCCACCACTCCTGCACTACCTGCCAGCCAGATGCCTACAGGTAGCCCCCCAAACCACCCCAAGGCCTCTCCACAGACTATCCCACCACTCCTGCACTACCTGCCAGCCAGATGCCTACAGGTGGCCCCGCAAACCATCCCAAGGCCTCTCCACAGCCTATCCCACCACTCCTGCACTACCTGCCAGCCAGATGCCTACAGGTAGCCCCCCAAACCATCCCAAGGCCTCTCGACAGACTATCCCACCACTCCTGCACTACCTGCCAGCCAGATGCATACAGGTAGCCCCGCAAACCATCCCAAGGCCTCTCCACAGACTATCCCACCACTCCTGCACTACCTGCCAGCCTGATGCCTACAGGGAGCCCCCCAAACCATCCCAAGGCCTCTCCACAGACTATCCCACCACTCCTGCACTACCTGCCAGCCAGATGCCTACAGGTGGCCCCCAAACCATCCCAAGGCCTCTCCACAGACTATCCCACCATATCCCACCACTCCTGCACTACCTGCCAGCCAGATGCCTACAGGTAGCCCCCCAAACCATGCCAAGGCCTCTCCACAGACTATCCCACCACTCCTGCACTATCTGCCAACCAGATGCCTACAGGTGGCCCCCCAAACCATCCCAAGGCCTCTCCACAGACTATCCCACCACTCCTGCACTATCTGCCAACCAGATGCCTACAGGTGGCCCCCCAAACCATCCCAAGGCCTCTCCACAGACTATCCCACCACTCCTGCACTACCTGCCAGCCAGATGCCTACAGGTGGCCCCCCAAACCATCCCAAGGCCTCTCCACAGACTATCCCACCACTCCTGCACTACCTGCCAGCCAGATGCCTACAGGTGGCCCCCCAAACCATCCCAAGGCCTCTCCACAGACTATCCCACCACTCCTGCACTACCTGCCATCCACATGCCTACAGGCGGCCTCCAAAAACATCACAGGGCCTCTCCCCAGACTATCTTACCAGCAATCTCCTCCACTATGTACCAGCCAGATGCCAATAGGTGGCCAGGCGGCCTCACAAAGCCGTCCATGGCACACGCTCAGACTCTCACCTAAGTTCTCCTAAAATATCTATTCGCCAGATACCTAAAATCGGTCCCAAAATTTGCCTGGCATCCGCCCCCCAAAGATACAAATGTTATGAGAGAAGGCACCAAAGGAGTGTGGGAGCCCTTCCACTGAGAGCGAGCATGGGTCAAATACCCTGTTCTATGGAATTTCTTCCACACACGAGGGTCTACAACCACGTTTTAGCTCATTGCAGTGGGCTAAAACGTGGCTGTAGACCCTCCTGACTCGCAGGGGTGTTGCTAGGTCTGGAAAAGATCAGGGGCTAAACTAATGTTGGGACTGGCGGGATTCGGGGCTAGCTATATCCTTTTGGTTGTAGCCCCTGAGCTTCTGTCCGGGGCTACAGCCCCTTAGTCCCCCCCAGCAACGCCTCTGCGTCCTGAGTGGGACAGGGCATTTGACCCACGTTGGTTCTCAATAGAGGGGCTCGCACACTCCTTTGGTCTGATGCTATTTTATATTAAATGCCTTACATCGATTACTGGGCATCTGAACGGGTGTATTGAAGAGAGAAGTGTGCACTTTATGTGGGCTGCTAGCAGCCTGTACAGATCCAGCGTTTGGAAAACGCCCCAGGTGTGCACCGGCGTACACGGTGCGCAGCATGCACTGTGCGTGCCCCCATAAGTCATACCCACTTGCGTTTGGCCTGGAAATGTTTTAAAAGATTTGAACGTATGTTGCTCATTTGTTTTTTGACAAAATGACGAACAAACGCGCTGCCATGCAGCACTGCAAAGCGCAGCTGTAGCACAGGATTAAACTATAACTGTCCCAGGGCGATAAAATGAGGAATCCTGGGACACTCTGGGACCCAGATGTGGCGGTCACGTGAAGGCAATCAAGCCGGCAAGGAACTGCAGTGGGTCGCGAGTACACTTCTGCAAATAACCTTAGGATGTTGCAACAGTTTAATTGCTCTCATCAAATGTTGGGGAAACGGGCCACATGTCCCAGAAGGCCGCCCCCCTCAATCCTCACGTGATTTTTCTGACTTCCCAAGGGATGCTGGACGAAGGAGCCCTTCAAATGCAACTTGCAGAAAATCAAATAAAATACATTTCCCTTTTATTGTATGACCCTTCCAGCTACCTAACGAACCTGACCCTATATGTTCATGTATAATTTTTGTTGGTGGATGTTTTGTTTACGAACAAAGTGGAATGAAGGTTTTGATTTATTTATTTATTTATGCATTTATATAGCGCACATAACCCTGAGGCCTCTGAGCGCAATTCTTGACAGGTACAGTGAAGTTATAGCAGAATTCAAAATTCAACCGCTAGCTTCAGCTGCGCCCAAACCTTACTAGTTGGATTAACCTTATTACTGAGGCATTTACGGTCTACCTTTGGGGAAAGGTAAATGTTTCCACCAGCTGCAAAGAGGAGTGGGATTGAACAAAATGAATCCTAATCCATAAGGAAGGGCAGGGAAAAGTCAGCTGGTTCCTCCTCTAGTCTGGCTGGCCATTTCTGTTGGAGTTCCTTACGAATGCTGGACATAACGTCTCTTTTGAGAGTGAGTGGCAAGGCAGTGTCCACTCTGGAAGAGGAGGTCAACATGTGGGAGGGAGCTCTTGGACCGAATCACATCCCATGGTCCTCTGGAACATGTGTGCATGCAAACTCAAAATATTGCAGGGCTTTGATGGGGCGTCAAAACCTTTGGGTTTTTCTGGGCTCCCACAACCCTCGTGACTTCTCCAGTCTGGTGTTTTAATGTGCCTCGGTTTCGCAAAGGCCCCCCAAAGCCCTCTGCCCGCAGATAGCCTTGTTTTATCAGGGCCTCGGTAGGCTATCCGTCTGTTCAGGTTTTCAGCGCTACCGTACCCCTTGTGGCTTCTCCTGGCCCATGTATCACACTTCTCCCCTCTCAACTACATTACCCCTTCCGGAGGATTCGCTTCCCTTCCCCTGCTCGGTTCAGCAGCTATAACACACTTCTCGTGTGGGGATCAGGGATTTAACTTCTCCTCTGCAGTCTGCTCTAGGCATCAGTTAACAGGCCCCAGGTCCACCACAGCTTCTGTGTGGTCACGCCACGAGGTGAGACTGCTGCTTCTCCATCTCTCTCCTGACCTAGGCTTCTTGGTCGGTCGGGTCTCCAGCCTTCTGGAGTCCGGCTAGCGATTTGCTCGCTCTCCACACTGGCTCTGTAATCTAACATGGCTCCGCCCCCTCCGGGACATCTTCTCGTCAGAGGCTTGCCTCTGTGTAGGATTCTCTCTCCCTGTTTCAGATTTCCTTGTGGCTTTATGTACATCAGCAGAAACAATAGGGGTGTGTCTTTCTTCTTTGACTGTGGATGTCAAGAGTAGTGGCTAAACCAAGTAGTGGCTAACAGGGGTGGACTGGGAAATAAAAGAGGCCCTGGAAATAATTACTGGGGACCAAAAGAGGCCCTATATGGCACATTTTCAACAGGCCCAATGCTTTTCCTATGAGAACATTCGGAAATAACACACAAAAGAGGCCCAGGGTGCAGAGGCCCACCGGGAAATCTCCAGAATTCCCTATTGGCCAGTCCACCCCTGGTGGCTAAACCGACTACACATCCCCACACTTCTAAAAAAAACAACACAGAGCCCAATAATAAAGGTAAAAAAGGCACAGCCAAGAGATATACCTCATTCACCTTTTGTGGTTATGTGGGGGCGAGGACAGGCTATACCCTCGGAGGGGGTGTAAATGTGATCCAGTACAAACCCAAATAGCAATGGTATAACAGTCCAAGATAAAGGAATGTCCATTCAAGGATTTATAAAAGTATATGCTTTAATTAAACACACCAATGTACAATTAACAAATAAAAACACTACCAAAACCCCACCCCTGTAAAGGCAGAGTGAGAAGTGTAGAATGTAAACATGCAAGCACTCTGGATACTTAGCATGATGGAAAAGACCAATAAAGTA
Source organism: Ambystoma mexicanum (assembly GCF_040938575.1). Lineage (NCBI taxonomy): Eukaryota > Metazoa > Chordata > Amphibia > Caudata > Ambystomatidae > Ambystoma > Ambystoma mexicanum. Next base: position 1,306,756,739 of record NC_090922.1, read on the forward strand.
AGGAATTCAAAAGTGGACAGTTTTATAGTGTAAGAAGGTGCAAAAGAGACTTAGCCAACCTTTAGGGCTGCAAAAGGTGTGCAAGGGGGATAGGGTCAGTTTGAAGAACCTTCGGCAGTTCGACAGTGTCAGGTACTGTTTTTGGTTTAACAATTAAACTGCCACCAGGATTGTCATTATTTATAATGATGCAGTTTTGGAGCAGAGGTGCATATTGTAAATGCAGCTTCTGTGCTGAAGTGCCTTTGATGTTACGCTAGCTGTCAAGAGGGTACCTGTGACCTCTGAACCTGCTCTGTGCCACCGGAGAGCAGGCTCTGCAGATCAGGATACTGATGCAGCTGGGTATAGGTGCACACTATGGTTTTGGTGTGGAATGCGATGAAAGGGGGCCTGGTTAGCAGATCACCCTTTCTGAGATAACATTATGTGCATCATTTTATTAGTAATCAAAATAAAACCGATCAGGGTTTCTACACACTTTGCAGACAGCAATCCTTCACAGACACCCCCCTCTGAATCACAGCCACATATTTTGCCCCACCAATCCTTCTCAGGGACAGCTCCCATGCCTACTCTGTCTCACCAAATTAACTGTCTTTGGCCTTCTCTAATTAATGTGGAGGGCCATTTTACTTTATAGCAAACACCATCAATGTTTTGGTAGGTTTAAAAGCAAGAAAACAACTATTATTATCTTTATTGTTTTGGTTTGTATAAACCTATACAAAACATATCTCACAAGCAAGACGAAAGAGCATAAGTTAATATAAAATTACAAAAGTACAAACATTTCTCATCTAAAAACAATTGCATATGTACTTAAACATAAGGAGATTTGATACAAAGCAGCACAAGTCGATATCAAAATCTTAAATCAAGAAAATGCTAAAACTCTTTATAGTATGACCATTTTCATATCAAGTCACAAATGATTCTCAAAAATTCATTAATACGTATTTTTAAAAGCGTGGAGGTTCCATGAAGCATTTCATACCACAGCCTGGCTCTGTTCACATTAGAGGTGTCATTTACAAACATTGCAAAGTATTCAATTCTATGTTTTACAAGGGCAGGACATACCAACAATAAATGCAACAGTGATTCGCTAACTCCAAATACATTGCAGTGTCTGCAAAATTTGATTTCCGCAACGTTGCTATTCCTAATATTCTGAATTTCTAGGGTGTTTAAAACATTAAAGCAAAATCTCATGGTCGCATTTCTAAAGGCTCTAGAAGGATATTTTTCTAAGTATTTCTCGGGAGCAGCTTTCCATTTCCATAAAGAAATGGCTTGCGAGTATAACCTTGAGTTCAGGATCACCACATTGTTATTCAGCCAATCAAAAGATTTTACCAAATCTTTCACTTTTCCCGGATTCCTTATAAGAATCTCTATAGAAAGACCCAATTCCGCTAGTATTTTGGAACAGTCTCTTTTGAGATCACGTCTGCTCCCAAAAAATAATACAAGGTATTGGCCTCAGAGATAAGACATTTGCGTAGTAATTGTAACTTCTTCCAATGCATAATGCTCCTTAATGATGGCAAACCCAACTCGTACCGTATTAGTTCCATAGGAATACATTTCGGTGTGTGTCTTAATACCTTACACCATATTTGGGCTTCAATAGTTTTCAAAAATGGAGCCAAATACTCTGAGCAAAATTCTATACCATATAACAAGCGTGGGATAGCCTTTGTGCGATAGAATAGAATACATGAAGTTAGGGTAAATCTTCCGAATCTTTTCTCCACTATGTTCAGCTGATTAGCAATTACTGAAGCTTTTAAACTAAGATTTTTTTTAGTGAAACCAATTGCTTGTGAGGTGGTATAAGTATAGCCCAGATATTTCAATATTTGGTTTGTTTTTTAGCTTTACACCACCACAAACAACAGAAAAGGAATCTTGTTTTATAGATCTCATGCCTGTATAGAATATCACTGTTTTAATAGGATTTATCAGAAGTTTCCTATCACGTATAAAATCTTCGAATGCAACAATCGTTCTCTGTAGGCCTACATTTGTGCCATCAGAAAATCATCCGCGTAAGCAATCCATTTTATTCTTAATTTACCCAATTTTGGTGATGCCAGACCACTAGGATCCAGGAACAACCCAGCCTTAGATACATAAAGATTGAACAGCGTGGCTGCCAACCTGCAACCCTGTCTTAAACCATTGTAGGTCTTGATTCGATCAGACATTAAACCATTGGTGTTGAGTCGCACTCTCATCTCTGTGTTTGAATATAGGGCTATTAACAGGTCTAATAGACTTTCCTCAATGCCCAGGTCATAAAGCGTCTTCCAAAGAAGTTTCCTATCGACCATGTCGAAAGCCATAGACATGTCCATTGAGGATAAGTATAGAGGCTGCTTATCTTTGGCTTTAGCCTTACTTAGAAAATTCGCTACAACTGATCCACACAAATCCGTCCCCATTGCCTGTCTGAAGCCTATTTGTCTAGTATCCAATATTTGAGAGGCCTCTTCTATCCATATATTCAATTCTTCCAAGACAATTGTTGCAAATATCTTGGATTCCACATCAGTTAACATAATTGGGCGATAATTCAGTGGACTTAGGCGATTTCCCTTCTTATATATTAGAATGACATAGGACATCTTCCAGGTGTTGGGGATTTGCTTCTGACATAATATAGTACTAAACAAACATTTCAATACACCAGCCCACATATCTACATTATGTTTCAATGTGGTATACGGCAGGTTGTTGGGGCCAGGAGTAGTTGTAGGCCTCACCTTTTTTATGTGGATGGAAATGTTATTAACTGAGATATTCATTGACCACTTCTTATTACTATTGAGTGTAACATTGGGAAGAGTATCAGGGTACTTATATAGCTTCTCAAAATAATCCACCCACACATTCCCAGCAATAGGGTTCATTGTCATCCCGAGCTGGTTTGCTTCAATGCCGTTAATAATTAGCCATGTATTTTTGTTGTTACCTTTTTCTAAGGCAGAAATCATGGCTTCACCATCTTTTTGAGCCATAATTGCTTTATGTGATATTAACCAATTCTTAAATTTTTGTTTACGTTCCTTAATTTTATCGCACATTTCTATAAGATTTGAATTTTGCTTTTTTATAAGGCACAAATCTTTTCTTAGAAGAGTCTTTCTCATTTTTACTTCATTATCAAATGTGTGATTGCGTTTATTTTTAGGAGTGACCATATTCTGTTTACTTACATTAGCTGACCCCAACATATACTCAACATAGGACTTAAAACATTCACCTGAGTAGGTTACCATTTTCCACTCTAGCGAGTGTGTTGTGTAGTCATGTATCATCAGGGTGTTCAGCTTAGTAATATTAGCTGGAGACCATTTCACCCTGGATCCAGCAGCGTTCACTATGACATTCTCCATATAAGGGGTCTCCTCTTTTTGAATTTTCAACCAGGGCAAATTCGTTGAGACCATTGCATGATCGCTTTCATCTAAGCTGTACACATTTAATAAACATGAGGCTTCCTGGAAATGATTACTCACGAAGATGTAATCCAGAATAGAGTTCTGGCCACGTGCTTGCCATGTTGGAGTAGTGTTGAATATGGGATACATACACCAACTCATCATAAATTCCAGCCACAGGCTCCCTCTATATTCCTTATTTGAAGCTCCTGCACACTCAATACCTATAGATGCTAAAATCCGTAGTGCATCACTATGATCCAGATTACAATTCGCATTTAGGTCACCAGAGAGCAACAAAGCACCACCCATATTTATTTCCAGCCAATCACTTATATATTGATTCAACGTTGCGAGTAGTTGTATAAGCTGTACATTTGAGTGTTTGGCAGCATTCCAATAGATGTTCATAAGCATAATATCAATATTCCCCCTGTCGGTTGCTAGAATAAAAGTACCTACGATTGCACAATCTGATATCACTTGCTCGGAGACCAATGTGATGTTGGAGCCCGACCGGTAAACTAATGCAAGTCTGCCACTAGGACGGGCAAGCGAGCCCTTAATTGCTTTTAGGTTAATTACTCCGTAGCCATCCCACAGAAGGTTACCGATTGACCAGGTCTCTTGCAACAACACAAAATCAAACTCTTCCAATATTTTTACAATTTTTGTATTAGTTGTCAAATGCAAAAATCCCCTCGAATTCCATGATACAAGTCTAAATGGGGGATTCTTGCTAAAGCCGATCCTTCATTGATTTTAGCTTATCAATGGATTCCTTTAGCGATAAAGCTAACCATCTCCACTCTTGCATATCTGACTTGTTTTCTGCCATAGATACCTTACAACCTGCCATATCTACAGATACCTGTGACACATTTGATTTCAAACCTAGATTGTTGGTATACTTTGTGTAGCCTTCAGTCTGGCTAGGGGCGACAAATGGATTAATGAGTTCTTGAAATTCCATTACGTCAAAACCTCTTTTTTGGCTGGCACCAGCCTCCTTCAAAATGAGGTTTCTGACCAGGGGGGAATTTATTATTAATCTGGCATAGTCAAATCTATCATTGTGAATGAAGTCAACTAGCTGAATATCTGCGGAGTTTATCAATCTCAATTCCTCGATTTCATTGAATAAACTTAGTATGTAGTGCCTATTTAGAGATCTTGGGCCTCCTTCATCAAATACATATTAGAGCACCAGACTTGGTTCATTTGGAAATGCTGGTCGTCTGAGATTTTGCGTCTCCATCCTCTTACCACTATTTTCCCGGACATTATAATCTGGTGATATAGTATATTCCTGCCTTCCGAGTGTCAACCCAGGTCCTGTTATTATGCCCTTGCTTGGCAAATCATTGTGTGAAACCTCAGCAGGCAACCTGGTGTGTGTACTAGGGCCATTAGTAAGTGACACACTCTCATTTATCCCTTGAGATAAACCTGCTAGGCTTGGTAGAAATTTGTTGGCTTCATTCAATTTGTGATTCAAAATGTCTTCGATAATATTTCTGACTGCTTCTCTGGACAATTGTGAATTCTGAGTTTTATCAATTAGAAGAGGGGTGACTGCGTCAGATTTTTTACAGGGCGGTACATCCATGTTATCCTTCGGAATAAGACCAGTTGGCATTTCACTCTCTAATTCAGTAGTATTAGAAATACTCGTAGAGTCCCCACAAGTTTTGTTTTCACGTATATGGGCTATGTTGAGATCTTTTTTTTGTGCAGCTTGTATATTAGGACATAAAGAGGTTGAGCACTCACTGGCTATAGGGGTATTTGGTCTGGATATAGCATCAGGATTCTTAAAAATGTCAAATATGTCTTGTACCCCCCTTTCTAAGGCACGAAGATTACTATCAATCCTATCGGACGTTGCCTTATTTTTCAACACCTCTGACAGCTTAAGAGACCCCTCGGTGTAATCTGAAACTCCAGGACTGCATGAAACCACCACTGTGGAAGCTGGTTTTATTATTGAGGTCACAAGTTGAGCTGGTTCCGCCACAATACAGTTGTTACCACCACTGTCAGTCACAACCTGAACTGGTTCCGACAGTATACTACTAACAACATTCTTGGCAGGTCCTGTTTTAACTTGTCTGTCAGACCAGGCCTCACGTATGTCCAGAGTTCTCATAAATTTGCTGGATGAGTTTAAACTGGCCTTCGCTTGTTTCGCTTGTTTTTTTAAAAAATTTTTTTCCTTTTTTAAATTTTTTTTTTAATAAACACACCAGTATCTTCATCACTTATGACTGTTACACCAACATTTTTTACAGTGCACACACTTGGATCAAATACCCCTACTGTAGCTTTTCTAGTTCCAAGGTTGCCATCATTTTTTACAATGCACACACTTGGATCAAGTACACCTATTATAGCTTGGCTAGTTTCAAAGTTGCCATTCCCCAGGGTGTCATTAGCCAAAACAGCATCCATGGCATGATCTGTGACCTTTACTATCCCACTATTATCTGAGACCTTTTTTACTTGTTTTAACTCAACCCGATGATTAACATATAGATCATTAAGCAACTCGGGTAGAGCTGTAAATGCAAGCACCAGTTCATTTAATAATCTTGTGTGCGTTTTTAATTCCATCAACACCAGCACATTATGTTCTTTGCAACATGACTCAGTAACCGAATCCAAATGCACGCTATTTGTCTTTGAAGCTGGTACAATGTTGCAAATAGCGTCATGATCCAGGTGCTGTGATGTAGCTAGCAGAGAAATTTCACCTGTTATAAAAATTGGTGGAGTGTCTGCATAAAGAAAACTTTCATTCATGTTATTGTTTCTGCAAACAAACTCCAACCCCTGGCTCACAGCTTCAGAGTGACCTTCCTCAGCAAACAATGATTGCGAACTATCTGGCAACTGAGTATCATTGGCATCGCTCTCTATAGTTTTCGGCATGATTAGCATTTTCTTCTCCAATGAGCAGAGCTGGGCACAGCCCAGCAACTCCTCCTCAATACCTGATGAGTCAATTGCATTTACTGCCGCGGCTCTAGCAACACTTATTCTGGTCGCCATATAGGGCACAAGCACACCGGCTGAATGATGTTTTTTTTAAAAGATTTCTTTGGGCTCACTGTTTAGCATGTGAATAAGTACAGACAATACAAACAATGCAATTCCACTAAGTGTAACACGATATTTTACCAAACTATAAAATTCATACCGGGCTCGACACCAAAGTGGATTACCATTTTGCGGAACACAGGCTAGCACCACCCCCACAGCCCTCACAGACCAAACAGACTCAACAGGCCACTTCCAAGGCCACTTCGCTTGGGCGCACACGCGGTAGTTTTTGTAAAAAATGCTCCGCTGGGGGCGTGGCCTAAAGTAAAATGAAAATATATATTATTTAAGTAAGATTTAAGATGTTTAGACACGTTTAGACATAAACGTTTAGGAAGTCCTTAAAAGGGTATTCACCAAAAGTCCATACGGCGATGTAAATATGAGGCTGATTTACGAGGCTTCACGAGTCACGGCGTTCCTTTCCTCCAGGAGCCTGAGCAACAGACTCAACAGGCCACTTCCAAGGCCACTTCGCTTGGGCGCGCGCGCTTGGGCGCGTACGCGGTAGTTTTTGTAAAAAATGCTCCGCTGGGTGCGTGGCCAAAAGTCCATACGGCGATGTAAATATGAGGCTGATTTACGAGGCTTCACGAGTCACGGCGTTCCTTTCCTCCAGGAGCCTGAGCAACAGACTCAACAGGCCACTTCCAAGGCAACTTCTACTTGAAATATGAGAGTAGAACAGTCCATTTCAACAAAATCACACATGTCAAAGTGCCACCCACTAACCATCCTTATTGATGGGTACACGGTGGTGTTGCCTCTATTTCAGAGCCATTGATTAATGCATTGTGGATATGCATATTAGCTCACATCATGCTTTATACCTGCAGAACAATGTTTTTGTCTCATAGGGCAGCACTATTTTAGACATAGCTCGATCAACCCAATACAGCTCTCAAGGATGCAGACAACCACAGCCTGACATCCTTGTGTTTGGAGTATCGGGGTAGGTTGAGCAAACACCCAAAAGGTGTTTTCTGGAACAAAAGTCATACTTTTGAGCTAATTTACATACCCACAATGCTTTCGTAGGCCTGAGCGGGAGGTGAACTTCCATAGATGTCTCCTGGGTGGCGCTGTTTGACCTAATGAAAGGAGTAGTTTACATTAACGTGTGGCAGAGTTTCTTTGGAACGCGCTTGCCATTATTTACATATTAATTGCAGGGATAATGATGTGGGGCATCTAACACATCCCTCATACATTATTTATGTGGCAGGTGGAGGAATGTTATGGATATATATTTATTGTTGACAATAGACTGGTTTACCCTTTTCTCTGCCTCAGTGCAACCTATTAATTTAGCTAGTTCCTAATTTGATGACAGGTGTGCTAGTGTATGCCTTTCCTTTACACATACAGGTAGACAGCATCATGCTCCTTACGCTAGGATACATGCCAACACATTAGCGTGCAACACAATCTCTGCATGTTTCAATAAAGGGTGTACCTATGGATTAAAGTGCACAATAAATACTTATTTGTTAAGAATTCCCGTTTCCTAGTTCTGTATTCCCTATGCATGCAAATTCAAACCGTGACAGATAAGCCTTCAATCGAGTACACATAGGGGACTTTGGAGAGTGTGCAGCGTTCTCTCTATGACCACTGACGGTGGAACAGCATCCACATGTCAGATCACAGACCTTCCTAGGACACTTTGAACTGTTCTGTCAGACATCTCCTTCCGGTTCACTTGATGGAACAGCAGGAAATAAAATGCAAAGCCACATGGAAAGAAAAGGGAGCTGACTGCACATTTCACACCAGGCATGAGCATGCTCCTATTGTAGTGTTATCAAACAAAGATGTGTACAATCAAGGAATGCTGGGTTGGTGCGGATGCTGGGCGTGGCAGGGGCAACATGCTGGGGTTCGAATCCCAGATCCGCGCTTAGAAACCGAACTCTGGTATTAAGCTCGTTATACAACAATTAAATAAATAAATAAAGGAGAGAATCAGTATTTTTGGAAGGAAAAATAGGGAAAGTACCTGCCTGCATTTCAAGGTTCCTGATTGGCTGATGATGAGCCAACGTTCCACTCCAGCAGCTAACATGGTAATAAACCCGAGCCAATGGGATGTCACAGCATGCACAGATCATCAGTGCATGGTGTATTACCATTAGCACCCGGGAGAACATCTAGGGTGGTAAAGAGCAATTTTTGAGAGAAAGGCTGTGCTATGGAGAGGCCGAAATACTCTGAGGCCTAAAAAAAAAAGCCCTACATTTGAGATGGCTGCTATGGGAATTTCACCCGGTGCTTCATTTCTATGATGCAGAGAGTGAGAACAGCAAGGCAGAGGCAAGAAAGGAGCTATGGCGATGCATTTAGTCGGGTAAGTGATTATTTAATTTTGTTTTTTTCATTATTGTATTTGGGGACTGAGGTAGTGAGGTATAGGCAGGTGGTGGCCAGATTGAGGAGGTCGGGTGGGTGTGAGCAGCTTTGCTCTGGACGCCAGTTTATAACAGTAGGTAAAGCCTATGTTTCGAGCAACCTGATTGGTTGCGTTCACCCTCCCAGGTTCTAACATTGGTGTTACACAAAAAGTGGGGGGCTCCTGAGACCCCTTGTGAGGGCCCACCAAAAAAAAGGTCCATAAAGAAGCCCAGGTTACCCCAGACGCCCAGGGCCACCATGCAAGTGCAATGCGCGTGATGATCAAGTTTCCACAGGGGCATGCCACACTAGGTGAAAGATATGTGTTACTCAAACCTTGTGTGTTCTACCTCGTTTAGAAACAAGGGAGAGGTGCCTGTTACCTGGCATCCAAACATACCAGCCGACACTGTGCGCAGCCAGTAACATAACTATGTGTATGCTAGTGGTGGCTGCAGCTTTTGTGCCAGGTAGGCAGGCAGCTCCTGGAGGACACCAGCAGTAAATCAATAAAGGCCAGTGGTGGCTGGTGAACATTTTTAGAGGGGGGCATCAGCATCTCCCACAAATTGGTGCGAGCTACCAAGAGTAGCGAATGTTAGAGGCTTGGGAGGGGTTCTTCTCTGGAGAACATTTTTGAAATAATATATTGAAATGGTACATTTTACGGCAGCGTTTTTGAGAATAATGGCATCAAAAGCCACACAATTTACATTTCGTTCTCTAGGGTAGAACATGAAAAAAGGTGGTATATGCCGTGTCAGCAACAGTACACGGGAACATTTTGCAACAGTTTAATAATGTCTATGACCAAAACATATACCAGCATTGACACTGTAAATCACTTTTATACTGTGCACACCATTGACCCCACCATAGTCACTGTGAACCCCCTTCGTGATGCTGCAATCACAATATATTCCAGTGTGGCAACTGTGACTCTCTTTCATGATGCAGCATTTACAATCTATACCAGCAGAAGTCACTGTACATCACTTCAATTAAGCTGAAGCTACATTGTTGCTAGTATGGTTACTGTAAACCACTTTCATGAAGTTGTGGCCACATTCTACACCAGAAAGGCTAACATAGCACTTTAATGAATATTTTACACACAAAAAATAAGCCATCACTGTCACTATAAATATGACGTAGTCCCTCCGCACACACATTCACACCTACACACAGATCCCCCTCTTACACACACATATACTCACTCACACAAACATACACCCACACATACACATTTAAATACAGTCAAACATCCATGCATACTAACACCTGTATTTGTTTTCCTTACTTTTCTGTGCACAGGTTGCTGCTTCAGTGTTCTTCTATTGGTCTGGGCATCTGGTGACCCTTGGCTCTCACCATTATTGTGGATTTACACATATTTTGTTAGGTTCCCTGGGCAATTAGGGCTTGCTTCTTTTTTCCAAAGAGGCACGCCCAAAGTGCCTTTGATATAGGCCCCAAACACATGCATACACAACACAACAACTATCATGAAACTGTTGTTATTGTACTACAGTCATAGCAGGGCCTTGTGGCCCTTGCAGTGTGACTGGTCAACATCAGTGGGCCCTGCTCTAGGGGCCCCCTGGACTGCAGGAGCTGCAGCGGCTCCTGTTGCTCAAGTGGGTCATAATCCTAGCTAAGCCTTCCTCAGAGGGAGCAACAGGTAGTAGGGATGATCGGCTGTACATTAGGATCCTCTCTGGGCAGTAGACCTCTGAAATTGATCATGCTTCTCTTGAAGCTTAAACCCTCTTTCTTCACTAATTTAATGTGACCTCAGTTTCATTTACTGCCATTTTCTTTTATGTTCTCCTCTGTACTTTCCTTCTGCTTCATGCCTTTAGATTTGTAAGAACAATTTTTTATTAGCACATCATTGACTGTTAAGTTTACTTTGCCTACACATATCCTCATTCCACCAGGACCGACTTTAATTCTGTCAAGAGAAACATATACTCCATCACCCTGAAATGTCTTGAAACATGTTGGCTGCAAGTTTCACGCCTTGCAGCCTTATGCCCTTATACTGTAGGTTCAAGCAGAACAATTTCATTAACCACCTGTCAAAGAATACACTTTAAGGTCACATGAATGTTTGCACTCTTGCATAGTATCATTAAAGTGTCACTATGTAAATATGGTGTAATTGGTCATCCCATATGAAATGTCATCAGGGCGGTCATCAATGCTGTCTTTAGTGATGTCATCAGTGATATTATGTGTGTTTTTATGATCTATGAGTATTGGTACATGGTTTATGGTTATGTAGTTTACCATAGCTGGTGAATTTCTATGGTTTTCATGTTTTACACTGCAACCACAATGTCCCTTTAACTGAGATTTGCCTCTGAATGTGCATAGTTTATAAAGCATCAGCTTGACCTTAATGTCTCTTCCATTAAAGATTTTCCACTCAATTACAATGTTTTCTTTTTATTGTTCAAGGTGTCCCGTAATGTTACTGCATCGGGCATCACTTAGTAAAAAACCCTCTTTCTACAAACATTACTTGACCATAACATCCCTTTAACAACAATTTGCACTCAATTTGCGTGGATTTTAATCTGAGAGTAGGACAGACAATATCATCTTATAAAACACGCAACACAGCGCCACTAGTAACATGTGTCATGTTTATGCAAATTAGCTAGACATCATTTTTTTGCTGCATGCTTAAAACTGTCATTGTTCTAGAGGGCAGCACTGTTTCATACACAGTGGTCGAAGTGCATCAAAAGAGGTAGTGGAACTATGTTCCCTGCTGGCCTGTCCTGCGCCCCAAAAACTCCATGCCCCCACCGATGCACTATACAAACCCCCAAACACATGTGCCTGCTGTTTAAGGGAACTTCAGTACAGTGCACTGCAATGTAAGTTTTGACTGCTTCCTGCACTTTTATTTTAAAATGAAACCATTCTGGAACAGATTTCCTTTAAAACAAAAGTATAGGAACAGTAAAAATTAGAGGATCACCGCTCCAAACGGCTCCCGCCCACATCAACCACTGTCCAAACATAGCTCGATCAACACAAGACTGACAGCTTTCAAGAATGCAACAGCCAACCACATACACGTCACCCCAATTGATGATCATTGGTGAGGGGCAGGTTGGCACCCTTGAGATTGGTGCATTGATTGGGACCTGCTTACCAAACACCATCAAAAAAGCAAGACATCACTCTTACCTGTAATGTGAGGGTGTAATAGGCCATTGCAGCCTTTAGATAAGCCTATCACAGTGCTATCCAGTAGCCATCCTTGGAAGTTCACCTCCCGATCGGAGATACTCCTAGGTGTGAATATTAGATGAAAAGATAGGTTTTTGCTCAATATAGAAAACGAAGAGTAACAAAGAGTTTCCGCCAGTGTGGTGCCTTCAAAGAATTAGCTCATTCTACACAGTGAAAGAGCGAGCTCGGAAAGATGGATGTTTTAACACTAGAGGTTAAAGCTTCCTCTAATTAGAGCATATTTTCTTCTCTTTAGATGATCAGAAGGTGTGGAATGGAGACTCTAACAACCCATAGAAGGCTGCATTCCATGTTTCTCCTTTGCTCTTCCAACTGTTTCCAGCTCTCTAGCCAATCAGCAATCATAGAACGCAGGTTCTAAACACTTGTACAGGCTGGATTTCAAGCTTCCCTTTGTGATGAATACACACTGGGGACTGGCCAAGGAGTCCCAGGTGAGACTTTTTTTATTGCCTGGTCAAGCTCGAATAGCTTTAGAGCCTCAACCATTGGGCTCTATTGTGTTATATTCGTTAGAGGCGCCCTGCTTTTGGCCCAGGACCACTAACTTGTGGGATGGACACCTACCAAATGATAGAGCCCTCTCCTGCAGGCTCTAATTTTTCATTTAAGAGCACTGTATTACATCACATTGTAAATGCATATCTTTTTAGTTTGGGCTAATAGGTGGTACTTGCGCCATCGATAAGTCAAAACTTTTGCATTAGAGTACTGATAGGGAGAAACGGCATATGAGGATAGACAAACCTACAGAGGAGGGACCACCTATAGCTTGTAGGTGTTGTTTGGTTATTTGCCCACCTGACTGGCCATGCCTATGCTAATCCCTATTGCCATTCCTGCCCAGTTCCTGCCTCTCCTTGGCCAAATCCCCTCCTCATGGGAACTCTTTGAGCTCACTTTACTGAAGCCTTACCATCAAACCTTGCACCAAAGTGCCCAACAGTGGTTTTTTTTTCAAAGCAGTCTTCTGAGAGTGAATGACTTAATTTGATCTGTAAACATACTGCTGGTGTAATAAAAATGTCTTAACTAGCACTTCCTTCAGCTGCTCGATTTATAAGCATATACCTATCTTTCACAGTTAAAAACAAGCATTGACAAAACCAACAGTTTTGGCTTTTGTATAAGTATTAGCATTTGCCACACACTGCTATTAGATGCCCAGGTACCTGTGCCATTTTGCACCCGCTACCATCAATTACCAGTTAATACCACTACGGAAGTGCCCGGCAAGTGCATTTACCGTGCACATACAACAACCCAAACTGTTGGCATTGCCAATGCGTGTTTCATATTATACTACTCCCAAATGCTGTCTTTCTCTCTGCTCCTTAAAGTCCAATCCCTTGTACACAACCTTCTCCTTGGAAGATTTAGGGCTCATAAAATATCCTCAGGACGAGCCTCAGAGCTTGTAGACCAGTAAGGTGGTAACTGCTGCAGATAAATGCATATTACATGAATGGAATATACATTGCCACCATGAGGTAAGGAAAGTCCTTTTGAAAGTGGTTCACACGATTAGGATCAATATTGTGCACATCATGAAATGTACATACTTATAATGTTACTCAAATAGCACATTGACCAAAGTGATGTACATAAAACAAAAACATATTTACATACAATTATCACCCAACTGAAGTTAATACTCGTTTCGACCTCGGAAGGATGAAAGGCTGAGTTGGCCTTGCCTGGATTCGAACCTGTGACATGCAGATCACATACCGATCACTGCAGCGAACCCTCAACCTGCAGAGCTATTTTACTAGTCTTATAACCCAAAAATGTGTGGGTAGTATTTTCCTTATGAAAGATGAGCCATATGTTTCGGGTGCATTACCTGTGGTCTCTTCATCAGGCGACGATTTGTATGCAGTGCAATACACACATAAAAAGACAACAGGGTGGTGTGGCTATCAGGTGGCATAATAACATCATTAGAGGGATTGCAGACAGTGGAGCACCGACATCCAGAATCCAGCCCAGACAGACCCAGCTACTCCTAGCCAAGAGAAGATATACTAGAATCACAGACAAATTCAACAACCCACTGCCTAATGCACAAGCCAACTAGAGGGCTATACTGAACGACAATGACTGCACCAAAGGAAATTTCATGTAATGAGCAATCCCTTAAATGTACATGTAAAATATTCTTCTTGTAGAAAATATACCTCTTATATAAGAACGTATTATTGTTGGCAAACAATTACTTGTGAAACTTTGATCAACGCAGGTTGCTACCATCTTAAAAGAGGATACCAATCATAACTAAGTATTAAGGGAACAAATAACATGCAAAAAAGATACACAGAATGATACTAACCCATGACTGCTTGTGACTCCTAACAGGGGTTTCTGAATGTATCATTATTTGTTCCAAAGTTGCCTATGAATAATGATACACTGTGACAAGGCCAAACATTAGCGTGTGCCACCATCAGGTTAATGTTGGCTCAGAAACAAACTTGCACAAAGTAGTATCATATCGCAAATCAAGAAACAATGTGTATTATTTACACATTTATGAACAATAGTTTATTTTCTGTGGTGCAGAACCTAACTAACACAAACGTGTTTCTCTACCTTGACTGATCAGGGGAATATCCGTCATAGTTAGGGTCTTGCAGCTGACAGATGTATGTTACACACACAGTGAATACCTATCCCACACCAAGAGTAGGAAAGGGGAGGGGAAAAGAGAAATGGTTAAGACATAGAGTCACCTGGGGCAAATCCAGGGACCATGAGGGGGAATGTTTCCAATAATTCAGCATGCAGGGGAGACTTAAAGCCAAAGTAGATTGTCTGCTGTGTGCGTGGGGTGAGAGAGGGTGCTAGGGAAGAGAGGGTGACCAGACATCCTGGTTTTGCCGGGACTGTCTGGGTATTTGCTCCATCTGTCCCAGGGTCCTGGGACTTTTTTAAGTTTAAAAAACCTGTCCTGGGATTTGGCAATCGAGTGGGCACATCCCGTTTTTTTTGCCAGATCGATTGAAAAATCATGACATCTGACCAGCTACCGCTCTCCCCATTCGCGTTTCACACGGGTGAAACTGTAGTGCTACTTCTATGTCAGTGGCTTGTCCCACTTTCTATTTTCAAAATCTGGTCACATATAGTAAGATTGCTTCAGTCAGTAAGGAATGCGATATCCCCTTATGGTTGCTTGGCAAGTCTGGGGTGTTATATTCTCTATATTAGTGATACTATAAGACAGTGTGGGGGTATAGACTAGGGTAGCAGTGAGCAAACCACCAGCACTACCCCAGGCCTTAGTATTAGTTCCCATATAGAGGTAGTGAAACTTCTACCTGCACCAACCCATGAGGGGATGATGCTTACCAGAGTTTTTGCACATGTGAAGGCTAAAGACAACCCTTAGATGAGGAGGGGAGCCTGACCATTCTTTCGACTGTCCTCTGAGGCCAAACGGGCCAGGTTCTGATCTTGATTTATAACAAGACAAGACCACAGCCCACCAGCATAAAAGAAGTACTTAGGGGTGATTTTTCTTTCTCTGCGAGTGATAGTTTGTTTTTGGCCCATCTTTATAGTTTGTTTTGAGAAAGCTTTATTTATTTATTTATTTTACTTTTATTAAGCACGTACAACCCATGGGCCTCATATTCCCAGAGGAGTGCAGTCTTTATGTTTGTGCAAATAAAGTGTTCAGAACTCAAAAATCCCCATGATCACCTTGTTCCATCCTCTTTATGATATCCATTACAATTTTGAGTTGCTGTTTGTTTTCGTCCTTGCCTTCCCTCTGCGTGTATTGACTCCTTTTGTCATTTTTAATTTTTTTGTATTTAATTTAATGTGCATCAGTTCAATGGAGTTATAAGAAAGCAATAACAAAATACATTACTAAAACCTTATAAATAAGCGTTCAAATAATTTCATTACAATCCAGAAACAGAGTTAAAAGACAAGACTGCCCAGTTACACCCTAAAAGACCTAAAAATTCATTCCTTGGGCGCCGCTATGGGGGAAAGAAGGTATTCAAGAGGCGAAGGGCCTCTAACCTCCACGATTGTGGTTGGGATCTATTGATTTTTTCCCACGCAGCATCAACTGATAGAACTCTCAGCAATGGGCCAAAGAGTAGCGAGCGGAGACCCCTTAGAGTCATACATCTTAAGATGTCGTAGTGTCTCCAAGTTACTGAAGACTTCACAGAAATGGCACGATCGATGTTGGCGCAGTGTACCATTCTTAGTGCTTAATACCTCATTAGTGTGGTGTAAATTCAAGCACAAGTTCAGGAATTTAGACCTCCACTAGGCGCTCGGAAATATCCTTACATATTCATGAATAGAATATAGAGGTTTCTCTTGAGGAGAGATAAGGGCTAAAGATGTATACTTCTTGACCGTGTCACCTGTTCTAATCCAATCAGACTGATACATTTTTCTTTTAACCTACAAGGGACTTACCGTTAACAACATTTTGTCACACTGCCCCATCCCATTATTATTTGTCCTGTTCTTACTTTCACACTTTGTGTTTGGCTGCAGCATGAGCACCACTGCATATTAGGATTTTTATTTTTTATTTTATTATGGCTTAAAATGGTTTACAACATTGAACACCTTTAGTCAAAATGAGCACACATTGCACACAGCTAACCATTTAAAACTTAATAAAACTAAACAAAACTCACAATAAAAAATGTCTTAAAACATACATCAACATTGACATGCACGTGCAGTAACAGATGTTCTAATGAATAGGTCTAGTTACTCCAGAGCTCTTCTTCTGATCTTCTATTATTTAACGATCCCTGTTCTCTACAGTCTCTTTCCTGCATTTTTAGAGTCTTTATGTCCTATTCTTCTTCTTGATCACTTGTTCCAGCCACTTCCAATTTCACAGCAATTGCTAAAAGGAATTTTGCCAGTGCCAATATAATATGGGTTTTATCTGCTTCAATTAGAATCACCCACTTTGCATTTGCTGACCGTGATCCATGCTTTACGATAATGGGTCCCATTTCTTGAATTCTTTCGCTGTGCAACACAGGGCAGCTGATTACTAGATGTTTCAATGAGTTTGCCTCATCAGGTTGTTGACACAGTCTGCATGTGCGGGCTTTTTGAATGTCCTTTCCTCTTTCTAACCATCTAGATGGAGATATGATGTTTAACCGGAATCTCATATATTGCATTCTCCGGAACCAGTTCGGGAAGATTTGCAAATATCTGGGTATTCCAATAATATATCGTTTTTTTTTATCTTCCCTGGCTCTCGGACCAGTGTTAATATTAATGTAAGTGCTCTTGAGAGTATGTTTGTTTGGGATTTTAAAGTTATTCTATAATATGAAATGTGCCTTTGAATAGTTTTTTTGCAAAATAAATAACACATAAAGATTGGTATGCAGTAATTATATCGAATACAAAACAACTAAAGAAAAAAAACCGAATGAAAAACCAACTAATACCATAATAACTAATTTTGAAAAAAACTACACATGGGGTTGTGAGAGGAAATAGTGGTTTTGGGGTGTGGGGGAAAAGTATCATTAAAATAAAAGTGGGGGTTTGGGAGGAACCACCGCCCAAAAAAAACAACGAAAAAGAAATTAGTTACTTTGGAATTAGTTGTTTTGTATTCATCATGTTTTCATCAGCCCTGAAAACGAGGACAAGGCTGTGCAAGCTTTGGAAACATTGAGATCAGTAGAGTGCAAGGGAGGGGTATGGGAAGAAGAGCATAACATATAATTCCACTAGCGCATAAACAAAATGTTGGACGGGGGGAGGGGAGGCAGGAGAAGAGCTTATAAGGTTAAGTGAAGTGCATGGAGTGGCGCGGACCAGAGAAGAAGGGGTCCAGAAGAGTGTGGTTAGATGGGAAGAGGATTTTGAGGGGGAGGATTGAAGGCTGGGCCGTGAGTGGTCCAGGCGAGAAAGTTCAAGATGGCCAGACAGCCCATCTGTCTATAAATTCTCAGTCCAAAAGATTTCCTGAACAGGAAAGTGCTCAGCCTTTAGCGGAAGTGAAGATCATTCCCCACAGATCTGATAACAGCTGGGAGGCCATTCCGGAGGCGGGGACCCGGCGGCACACTCATTTCTTACTCTCAGCTTCTATTTCCTGATGGTGGCAACAACCAGGGCTTTAGAAGCAGCTGATCATAAGTGCATGGGAGGGAAGTATTTCTTGGCCTTCCGCCAAGAAATACTCTATGGATGAGGCGGAGAACTTTGAAGTCACTACGCTCTCTAACAGCAGAGACAGAGCAGGCAAGGTAGTGCAGGGAAGGTAGTGCATGGAAGGTAGTGCAGGGAAGGTAGTGCGGTCCGGCTGCTTTGTTCTCAAGGGCTTGCAGCTGTCAGGTGAGTTTCTTGGGGAGTCCCAACAGGGGAGCATGCCGTAGTCAAGGCAGGAGAGAACCATGGCAGATGCCACCGGAACACTCTGAGTCATATCCAGGAGGGAGAGGGTGTGTTTTAGAACATGAAGCTGGGAGTGGGACTTGTTTGTAAGTTCATGTGTCTGAGGAGCAAAGAACAAGAGAATGTTGAAGACGACGGCAAAGTTCTTAGCAGGAGAAATCAGGGATGGGGCAGGGGGTGAAGGGGGGCAAAGGAAGGGAAGAGCACCTGGAAACGAATAACTGACACACATTATCATAGTTTGCATGGCAATTACCCAGTCCTGAATCGAGTTGGTTATCCGAGATAAGATAACGTGCAGAGCCGCGAAAGGTGAAGGAAATCGCCCTACCGGACCCCCAGATCTCTCAAGGGGTGGTGCGCAGAGTTATGAGGCCAGCAAGAGGTTTCAGTTAGACATAGAAGAGTCATGGGTGTAGAATGGCGCCGTGTGGGACTCCACGGAATTGCCTTGTGGACTTCAAGTGTAAGGCTGACTAGGTCCACAAGAATGAATACATGTACATGGTAATCTCTCAATACCGGAGACGTCCACTGACCTCCTTCTGAAAAGCAGGTCTCTCATGGAACCGAAAGTTTTATAAACAAATGTGGGGCAAAGACACAGTGACAATATATAATGATCTGCTCTGGATCTTTAAATGTTAACATCCTCGCGGATTCTAGGGTTCCCTCTAATTCATGAATGCGCTGGCCTTCGGAGTTGCAACCTCGTCCAAATGTCAATGTGTCTTTTTCTCCCTCAGATATAGATGTGGGCGGATATTTTGTGTGTGAAATCCAGACTTTTGATGAATGAATATACAAGGTGCCACGTGTGCACGAAAGCAGCAGAGAAGAAATTTAAAACCGCTTGCATTTAAGCCTCGAGTGGGACTTTGAAGTAAGCAACCAATTGAGTTTACAGTGGACACTAGAAGAATTGCAGCCATGTGTTTGTGCAGAGTAGGCACTAAAAACAGGTCGTTATTTAAGTGTAGTGTGGGCACTGGAGGTAAGCAGCTATTTATGTCTAGAGTGGGCACTAGCGGAAGATACCCATCGAAGTGTAGAGTGGCCCATAACAGCAAGTCAACATGTATGTGTGGAGATGGTACTAGAAGCTGGCATTTCTCTTTTGTGGGGGTGCGAAATGAAACTATTTTTAAATGTATCCCAAAAATGTCACCTGGCTCTAGGATAGCTCAAAGAATTTTATGTTAAATGATGATGAGACCTACATTATATACAAATGTCAAAATGATTCTGTGAAAATGTACGGTATACTTTATGTCTCTAATCAAAGAACATATTGATTTAGTCAAGTGCCTCATTGGTTTAGGCCCTTTTCAAAGCTTTTCCTTTTTGAATTGCTTTTCAAAGCTTTTCCTTTTTGAATTGCTTTTATATTGTTTTAACTTATTTTAAAATTACTGCACTTAAGTCCGAATTGTTCTAGATATTATATGGTTTTATTTATTTGGATTAATTACTGTATCACATTATTAACTAAATGCTGTTGTTTTTTAATGCTAACGTTGAATTTTGTATGTAATTGGAAATGAATTTGTTTAAATATTGAAAAAGTTGTTTATTCAACTATATTCAATTTATTAAAAAAAAAAAACTCATTTGGTAAATTGCCCAAATAAGCAAAAAATCACTACTTGTCTGACGTCGGCCTCAAACATTCCATCTTAGGTCACCACTGTTCGAATCCTGAGAACGCCTTTTCATCCTTTCTTTCTTGCAATGTTGCTAACGTGAGTGCCAAATAACGAGGTTAGAGTGAGCAGATTTCAAAAGTAAAAAACCGGGAGAGGGTAACTAACATAAAAGTAGGACTAGCTGTTGAAAATGGCTGTCTAGGCACTACACTTCAGTAGCGCTTGGAGGAGAAAGGGGTTTAAGTGTTACTGTTCAAATAAACACATCATATGATTTATCACAAACTAACACTATCTTAACCTGTAAAATGCAGCATATCTTCCATGTGAGATTGTGCATTCCTGCCCCACAACCGCTGAAGACCAACTACCAAAAACCGGGACCACTGCAGTTTCCAATGGAAACATAATCATGGGAAAGGGGGACAGAGCACCAAATTCCGGGACAGTCCAGGCAAAACCAGGACGTCTGGTCACTAAACTAGGTGACAGTAACATCAATGATCTACAGCGCTATGAAATGGCAAACTTGAGCGCCTAGCGCTAAATAAAGAGCAAGATATTATAGTTCTTTGAAGGCAGCAAGCTATTTAACACCAACAGCAAGATATTCATAACATTACACTTGGTCCTGCGCTAATCACTTTCCTCTGCACTTGGAGGCGCTGATGACGTAAGGCATCTCGCTCTGCTACCGTGCGAGGCGCCTCTTTGGAGCGCCCTTTAGTCACACAGGGTGGGTTATGTTGCAAAGCTTGCGCATGCAGCCCTTTGATTCGGCAGCGGCACACGTGAAACTGGGCACATGTGAAACAGTTTCCCTCCTGCTTCTGACGTGGATCAACAAAACGCAGTTTAGATTGAAATCTGCTTTCACACCTTCTGCAATAAGACCCATATGTTGCCGGAGGGGGCTCGGAGAGGCGCAACCCCGCCCGAATGGAAACCACTGCATCCGTTTCCCTAGACAGCAATGGAAGCACCCTGTTGCCAGGGTCGGACCAGGGCATACAGTTATCTCGGGCACCAATGAAAGAGTGGCCCACAGTTGCAAATGGCAATTTATTCCTTTTGTGACAAACTATGGCAAATTATGCGTTTTAAAGAATATTTGTTCAGCAACCTTGGTCAAAAATCCTAGCTGCTTGAAGTAACTTATTGGTCCATATGAGCCAAAAAAGCGGCCCACTTTGACCAAAAAAACGGGCATTTTGCGTTTTTGGTTCGGACATTCCCCTATTTCCCTATAGGCAATCCCCAGCCAGCCTGCTGCAGGCCTGTACCCAGCCTTTCAATCTTCCAAGGCCAGCAGAGTATCCTTAATGATAGCACGTATAATTCAAACACCTAGAAACGGTACACAGTAAGCTGCAGATCCCAGCTTCTAATTGTGGCAGTCCTGGACCAGATTGTCATGCTTTCATAGTCATCGTAGCAATACGTGTTTAGGAGTTTTAGTGGTGACATGAACACGTTACTTTAATTGCGAGTAAAGTAAATAGACAAACTTAGTAAATGAAATGTTGTTTTATTCGTAATGTTTAGATAGCAAGGTTGCCTTCATAAGTTAAGTATATAAATTGCAAGCTTGGTAAAACTGTAGTGGGTGATGCATTTGGTGTCATGTCAAAGTGCATGTTTATCTATAAGAAAGTGAAAGCACATTTCCATGTTTTAGCTTTCTCTCTGGTGTGGAAATGAGAGGTTGCTGCAGAAAAGAAGGTCCTGCCAGAACTGAAGTGTCTTGTTCAAAGAAATCTTTCCTGTAAATTGCTTTGTGGTTCCACTGTCTGCTTTTGAAGTTAGAATGTTCAGAATGCAGTCAATAACCATAGTTATTGACTGTGCTTTGAACATTCTGATTGGCTGAGAGGAGGTCAATAATAATCTCTGTGTGCTAATAATGAATAACATTTAATGTTTTCTATAGCTCTGCATCCTAGGGGTAGTGGAAAGCAGGTGTTACAATGACCAATTATCCCCCCCCACGGTGGTATGTTGCCCACGAATACTGTTTGATTTAAGAATGGGGTCTACGCATTCTAACACCCTGTGGTCCATGCAAGCATCCTAAGTGAAAGCAGTGATTCCTGGTGATTGCCAGGGAATCCTTCATGCAGATTCAGAGACTCATTGGTGCAGTTAGGAAGGCCATGGTGTGTGGCACTTGTGGGTATATAGCTTTAATGTGAGCACAGCGGCAACCCCTTAAACGTACTGAGTACGACTGGGTCAGCCTTTCCCTCCTTAAACCTGTGCCCCCCACCTGTATCCCTCTGCATCCCCTCTCTAGGTCCTTCCAAGGGTACTCTTAATGTATCCGTAGTATTGTAGCCGATTACTGTCTCCTCTTCATGTACAGTGCTCTGATGCTTCACCGCAAGGATTGTGCTGTGCATAAATGAGCGCACAGCCACATAAGCACGTGAGTTCTTCCAGGGCTAGCGGAAGCCACGGACTAAACTCCAATGTTATAAGAAACTGTAGTGTAAGGCTTTGGAGAAGAGAGCTTCCGCCCAATGGCTCGGGAGGATAGCTCAGGGACAACACACTTGTCTTGGAAGCAAGATGAGGTGCCCAGCAACAAAGGCTCAATCCCTGGGTCTGCGCTTGGAAACCTCTGGGTATTAAGCATGTTATAAATAACTAATTACAATTACAACGATCTTTAGAATGAACTCACACAGTGATATTGTTTATGCCACCTTTGCTTGGATGGCTTTCCAATTCTTGTTCATCTCCTCTCAGGAGAGGTCAAAGAACACACAAAATCACTTGGGATGTACCTTCTAGACTTACAATGCATGTGCTAGGGGAACAAGGCGTACTCGTTGATGAGATAGCTCAGCGAGTTAAGTTCCTGTCTCAGACTTCTATGTGCAAGCTGTAGTCACGAGATGGAATGCCAGCAGAGCTGACTGAGACCCTCTTCCTTGTGAGATTGATTGATAAATTGACTAAGTCTACATTGGGTAATAACGACAAATACAGTCTGATTATAGTGCTCAGATTAAGAAACGATAAAAATGATTTGCGCATTTTCCCTAAAGTTCTCTTTCCTGTGTCTTTACAGCAGTGTTCATGATGGCCCATTTTTAGTGGGTTTTGTTTGGTTAACTCCTCATGTTTTTTTAAGTTTAATTTGTTATTGCTTCTTTACCTGTTGCCATGCTTTCTATTTCTGATGTTAGCATCATTGATGCCGTTGTTATGACTATTTGCGCTTTTGGCATTTTTATGTCTGCCAAATAATTATGAAAACTGTATACGACCAGCCTATGCATCCTAAAATCTGATGTTTTCTTCTGACTTAATGTCATGGCTGATTGTGTCGACTACTTCTGTTGAGTCCAAGCCAGCCACTAATTGATATGATGTGGCATTTATAACTCGCCTGTACACAAGTGTTTCTAGGTGTGACAAGACAAGGATGGGGAAACTAAGGGAGGACAAAAAACCAATCTTACTAGGCCTTGTGCCATTTAGATGGAGCAAGTACAGGGAAGATGGAAGGGGAGAATTGCCAGGGGGGAGCGAAAGGGGGAAGTGCAGTTAACTCACAAGTGCAGCCAGCAGGTGGCTCATAACTGCAGAGAGAAGGGACTGTAGTGTTGCAGATACAGATCATTAAGTGCTGAGGAGCCCAGAGGCAGTGCAAAGGCAACTGGACATGCAGGAGCCTGGGCCAGAGTTCAGAGTGTGACCAGGTGACCAGTGCACGGAGCAGTCAGGTGCATCAGCAGGGGAGAGTCAGAGAGAAAGCAGAAGCAAAAAGGAAGGTCTTGAGTTGCTTCCGGAATGTCATATGTAAAAAAATCAGGGTAGGACTGGGAAATAAAATTGACTTCGGCACTGGTCTATGTGCATGAATCGCAAATCATGACTATTTTCAACAAACCTAGAAGCATGCGTGCAATGATTTTTAGTTTGGGCTATTAGATGGTGCTAAAATCTATAAGCGTAACTACTGTATTAGAGTACAGATAGGGAGAAATGGCATATGAGGATGGACACACAGTTTGTAGGTGTTGTTGGTTATTTGCCAAACAATCGACCGCCAATGGCTGTGCTAATCCCTATGGCCATTCCCACCCAGATCCTGCCTCTCCCCGTCCAAAACACTTCCTCATGGGAACTCTTTGAGTGCACTTGAATCAAGCCTCACCATCAAACAATGCACACAAGGTGCCTGCAGTGTTTTTTGAAAGCAGTCTTTTGATAGTTAATGACTGAATTGGAGTTGTAAATGCGCTGCTGGTGTAATAAAATTTATTAACTAGGCCTGGCTTCAGCCACCCTGTTTATAAGCCCTATGTGTGTCTGTCACTGAAATCCTGGTAAAAATAAGCATCGGCAAAGCCAACAGTTTTGGCTTGTAGGCAAGTATTAGGCATTTGCCAGGCCATGCTATTAGATGCCCAGGTACTCACAACATTTTGCACTGGCTATCATCAATGCTCAGTTAATACCACTACAGCAGTGTCTGGCAAGTGCCTTTCCCATGCCTGCACAAAAGCCCAAACTGTTGACATTGCCAATGCCTGTTTTGTTACACATGGGTCATTTTAAAGTATATCAGGCTAGTAACATCGTTCATAACTAGCAGCTTCACAGTGCACTGAGTCCTCAAATGTGCACAGATTGGCCCACAAAACGGGCCCACACTGACACTGGAGGTCGATTCAGTCATATCCAATTTAAGACCTTCTCTTAAGCCTATCAGGCCTTTTATTTCAATTGTCCTCTTTTCTTAAGGCTAAGCCTCAGCCCTACTGACCCCTTAGGGACGTTAATTCCAGCTCGGATGATCCATAACAGTTGCAAGATTGTGCATGCCATGACTATGGGGTTCCCCTTTGCCCCATAAAAGCATCCCGAATTGGGAATATGGTATCAGTTAATGTGAACAAGGGTTAATGAGGGGTCTCTGAGCCATTATATTGGAGTCCTATTATTCTATCAATATTATTGCACCCCTTTACTGTATATATTGTAATTGGTTATTTATAACAGGCTTTATACCCAGAGGTTTCTAAGCACAGACCCATGGATCGAACCTGTGTTGCTTCACATTGTCTTGCTTCCAAGCTGAGTATGTTGCCCCTGAGCTATCCTGCCGAGACAATATCACTGTGATATCACTGTTGTACAGAACTCTGTTGTTTCCCAACAAACAAGACTTGTGCTCTATAAAACGCAGGACATACACATACATATTTATTTATTTATTATACGTTTTAGTTCATAGAACTTTTCGTATATTTCTTTACAAATACATTACATATTTCAACACATCAACATTTAACAAACATGAGGCCTCACTTCCAACATATATTGCCTCTCCTCCGACATTGGGATATAACATAACCTTCAAAATCTAAAACTAACTTCATTATCTCACACAGTGAGAAAGAAATAAGAAAGGCCTGGTGGCTGCAGCCAGGTGCTTGGAGTCAAGAGTTCAACTCCCAGTCCCCTTTTGACACATAGTAGCCCAGGGAATGTTATCCCACGTCCCGAGCCAGGGTTTCGTAAATTAGAAGTACTCGGAAGTGGTCTTTTCCTGCACAATGTGCAGTTGAAGTAATTGCAATACTAACCCTCAAGCAGATTTCAGAAAGGCACCCGGCGGCCGATTAGTCCCCCACCCTTCCTGCAGCTGCCGGTCCACCTTCTTATGTGCCTGTGAGAACGCTACAATAGTGCGGAAGAACTGGCCCGCGTGCTGATCACTGATGTTTAGGGATCAGCTGGAGAACCTCTCTCTGTGCACAGTTTGCTTTAACTGGATGCTTATACAGTGCTTCATCTCATCAGCCTGAAAGTGCTGAAGTAGCACGTGCTACTATGAGTCAACTCAGTGCGGCTCAGGGCAGGAGGTCAGTGTTAAGATGTGAAGTAGGGCTCTGACCAAGTACACAGACCAGCTGTGGAGCCATCTAGGTTAAAACAGGATGCTTTATCTTACATAGACACATATGTACAACTCCAGTTACTTGCAGGTATGCACATAGCAGGATCAGGTAGACAAAGGTAGACATTAAAGGAACAGACCCACCGGCCATCCTCTCACCTCCAGCACAGGCCCCCAACTGACATTCATAGAACACTCAGACACAACACTCACTCAACCTTCTCCTGAGCTGTCTATCATGCATACCTCAACATTCCATCAGCATGCACTGCTGGCCAGTGATACATAACAAGACTGACTTACAATACACAAGTCAGTCTTGGGCGGGCTGTCCCCAAAGAAGATACTGACCATTTGTTGCGCAGATTGTTAGAAGAAGACGTGCAACAGGAAGCACAGTACGCCAGCACAGAGATGGGGTTGAAGTGCCACAAAACGTATACTGTCCACAGATGTATCTACCCCATCTCACAGCACAGGATGTTTTACCACAGCTCTTCTATGGAGGGGTGCAGCTCCTGATACTCCCGTTGAACTGGACACCCCCATCCTGAATTCCTTATTCCATTTTATTGCCCCTGTCCCTCAAACCACCCACATCTACCAAGATACAATGCAGTAAAATGGTCCAGCCCTGAACTTCTGTGAAATGTCAGCGGTGGGATGGGGATATTGAAGAGACGGTGGGAGCAAGGCCGTTATAGCAATGCATGGAAAACAGGAGTGTTGCTAGGTCTGGAAAAGATCCGGGGCTACACTAATGTCAGGACTGTCAGGAATGGGGGCAAGCTAGCTTTTTGATTGTAGCCCCTTAGCTTCTATCCAGGGCTACAACCAAAAGAGCCAGGGCTATAGCCCCCCCAGGGTCCTCCCTAGCGACGCCTCTGATGGTAATGATGCACATTTGAATGGCAGCTCAACAGCCGGTTGGCACAAAAAAAGGGATGACCAGGCGGTATTCTGTGTGTGCAAAGAACAGAGAGACGCCACACAACAATGCTCAAGAAAACAAGGCGAGAAGAAACAATGTGGTTAGATGACCCCTCCCCTGCACAGAAGGATGAAAAAATGAGTGAGCCTACCATGAATCAAAGTGACCTTCTGCTGCACTGGTGTGGGAGCTGTGAGCAACACTTGGAGGGCAGAGACAGGTTTGCAGGGGAGATTGAGAAGTAGGAGGATTTGGCAGAGGCGAGTGCAGACGGGAGGACAGGAAGGGAATTTTTGTAGGCTAGGAGTAGGGTGGGAGTCTGTGATTTGTGTTCGCATTGTAGGTCACGATGCATGTTTGTTTTGAGGGTCTATATCTCAGAGATGATGAAGGGCAGAGGACGAGCACGGTAAGGTGTGAATTGTCGCACCTTGAAACACTTGTGTATAAGTGCGTTATAAATGCCATATCATATCATATATCAAAGGATAGTGTTGGTCAAAGGGAGTCATAAGTGCACAGTGAAAGTCAGAGAAAGCACGGTCAATGGAAGAGAAATGGAAAGGGGGAGAGAGATAGAGGGCCTCACATCATCAATGTAAGGGGCAAGAGAGTCCTGCCTGAATTTCCGCTTCGATATTACAGAGAGGAGAGGAGGAGTAGCATGTTGAGGCAGTGATCAGAGGGAGAGGGGCCAATGGAGAGGCAAGAAGAGGAGAGTGAATTGGAGGAAAAGACCAGGTCAAGAGTGGGTAGCCTGGTCCTGGAGAAAGTAGCGGGAGTAGCTACCATAGTAGTGCTAGAATTGTCAGCCTTATTTCACTATGTCACCAATAACAGGCTGAGGGAGAGCGGGTGCTATTTCTCACATACCTTTTCCACACTGCCACTCAGACATCGCTACGTTGCCTTGCCATATCACCACGCATTCTATAGTAGTGCTCTTTCAGCAGCTGCCTGGTATATTATCTGCGCTAGCCACGTGCCTACTCTAGGCTTGAGTCTCAACCGGACGTTCTAGCACATGCCATTGCGCTCAAATTCAATATCAAGTGTGTCTGAAATGTACTCATATTTTCCAATTTAGAGTTATTTACCCAAAAGCACTAGTATGTTCTAGCGCAGCAGTTTTTTTCTTATCTAGTGCAAATCCTTTCCATATTAGCGGGTTCCTTCTCTCATCAACTTCCATACAGAAGACCCATCACTTGCATACACTCTCAGAACCTGCGTGCCCAGAGGCGTTGCTAGGGGGCGCTAAGCCTCGGGAGGATAGCTCAGGGGCAACGTGCTCCCCTTGGAAGCAAGACGACACAGAGCACCACAGGTTCGATTCCTGGGACTGCGCTTAGAAACCTCTGGGTAGTGTGGCACTGCCCCTGTAAGGGAAACGCATGCGGCGGCGTGACGTTGCACGCCGCTGCGTGTAATATAAATAAAGGGGCGTTCCCGGCCGGAACAGTGCGACCGGGAAGCCCGAGCAGAACGGATGTCTCTGTATAATTCTGTTAGTGCTTGGGGGCTTACGGGCATCGCGAATGGGGGTTCTGACACACCCCCAACAGTGGCGACGAAGTCGGTGTAATGCCTGGGCCCGGCGGTGAAAGTCACTTCAATTTTTCTTCCTGAAACAGAGTTTTTTGGAGGAGTTTCGTTTCACGCCGTAGGCCGTGCAATTACCACGCGGCAGGTGGCCATCTTGGATTTCGGCCGTGGACACTGACCGATCTCCGGTGCGAACGGTGAGAGGCATCCAGGCCCAATGTTTGGAAAAACTATTAGCAGGCAGTTATACCTGCACACCAATGCCCGAATTTGGGATTTTTCTTAATTTCTGGGCTTCCTATGTCGAGTGAAAGCGAGGTGAAGGGTTGAAATGGCTGGGCCTGCTTTGCCCAATATCTCCTTGGCTCAATTTTTGGGGCATCTGTGCCTGAATACAGCACTACTGCCGCTGAGGGTTTATATCTTCATCATCCTCTTCATCATCATACCAAGCTGCCGCAGCTGATGACTTCCATTTCTCATCATCCTCTTCATCATCATGTCTAGCTGCTGTGTCTGCGCATGAGACATTCTGTGGGGTGGAATCTCTACCATCATCATCATCATCACCGCCAGGTTGGACTTCGTATTGCCTGTGTGTGTGTCAGGACTGTGCTGTGGTGGTGGGAGTGAGTTGCGGCCCCCAAGATCCATGCTGGGGATGCCTGTGCACTCTAGCCCATGAACGCGCCTGGTGACCAGGACGGTGGGCAACCCACAGACCAACAGCAGCCTTCAGCCCAGCCCCAACTTCTGGCTCCATTGCCTCAGGTTCTACCAACGGCACAATCTGCTGTTCAGCCGCCACCTCCTGTCATGGCCTAAGCACGGGCCCCAACGGCTCTACAGCCCATTCCTGAGTTTGATGTCCCAGGCCCACCATCCAGTCTGGGGCCCAGATGGAAGAAGTGGGTGGACCGCCTTGATATGTATTTCAGAGCCACAATGGAGACAGACGATGACAGCAAGCTGGCCACCATGCACCATGCGGTAGGACCTGCGGTGCAGGACATTTTCGAGTCACTACAACCAGCCGATGGTTCCTTTGCGGCTGCAAAGACTGCCCTCCAGGCTCATTTTCTACCTCTCGCCAATGCAGACTACGAAAGGCTTGTGATGTTGTCTGCGAAGCACAAAGAGTATGAGACTTTGGACACTTTTTATGGCCGCTTTAGGCGCCTGTCGATGGCATGTGCATGGGGTGATGCGAATGACATGATTCGAACGATGCTCATCCAGGCGTGCTCCTCTGGCAAACTGAGACGGCAGGTGCTGAGGGAGCCAGGCACCATGCTGGCCCGCATCCTCGAGTTAGGACGCTGCCATGAAGTGTTCAAAGCCTGGGCGCCCAGAATGGAGGCTGGCACACGTCCGGTCAAGACCGAGGAGGTGTGTGCCATGTGGCGAGGTGGAAGAGGCATCAGAAGAACTGCATCTGGCCTCAGCGACAGAGGTGGAAGAGCTGGTGAGTCATGCCAGAAGTGTGGGTATGACCTGCCCCACTCGGCTGAGTGTCCTGCGGCTGGAAGAGCGTGTGGCAGGTGTGGTCTGGCGGATCACTTTTCCCGGGTGTGCAAGGCAGCCCTGCCTGTGATGGTGCCTAGAGGCCCAGTTTGCTCCGGATTCCTTCGCCAGAATCGCCCACCGAACGTGGCTCAGGTCGACCAAAGCGAGGAGGATGCTCCAGTGGAAGAAGAAGAAAAAGAAGAGGAAGTGTGGGAGCCCTCAAATCGAAGAACAGGCAACAGCCAAGGTGTGTGTGGAGGTTAGCAAGTCACCGGTCCCAGTCCTTGTGGACACGGGTGCGTCGGTCAATGTGATGGCACGTGGATACTATGACGCAACGGACATGCCTCCCAAGCTGGTCAGCCCGAAGGCCAGCATCTTTTCCTTCAGAGGTGTGGAACCCATCCCGCTGGATGGTGCCTTCGTAGCAAAGGTGGAGCATGATGGCTCACAGATCACTGCACGCTTCTACGTAACGCCGGTGAGCACGAACACTCTCATGAGTTGCGCTGCAGCAGAGGCCTTCGGCATCGCCAGTTTTGCGTATTCTGTGTATCTTGAGGACATCAATGACCTCATGGACAAGTACTCTGCTTTGTTCAATGGAATTGGACAGATGGCTGGTGACCCCGTGAGGCTTCACATAGATGAATCGGTGCAGCCCATTGCCCTCAAACATCGGAGGGTGCCTTTTCATCTTCGGGAGCAGGTGGATAAAGAGTTGGACAATCTCCTGAACTTAGACATTATCGAGAAGGTGGAGGGTCCGACTCCGTGGGTGTCCCCAATTGTAGTGGCAAGGAAACCCAAGCAACCTGATTCCATCCACATTTGCGTCGACATGAGGCTCCCCAACAAGGCCTTCAAAAGGGAGAGACACCTCACCCCAACAATTGACCTCATTGCGGAGGTGCAGGGTGCTCGGTTCTTCTCCAAACTGGATCTCCGTGCTGGCTACCATCAGGTGTTCCTACACCCGGAATCAAGGTACATTACTACATTTATCACCCACCGGGGGCTCTACCGCTATAAGAGAATCAATTTTGGTATGTCATCAGCGGCAGATTTCAGAACATCATCTGGGGCGCCCTCGCCGACCTGGAGGGCGTCTTAAACATTAGTGATGATATCCTAGTGTTTGCCAGAACTGAGGTCGACCACCTGCGCAGGCTGGCAAGGACATTTGAAAGACTGCAGTCGCTTGGCCTCACCCTCCACAGGGAGAAATGTGAATTCCTGCGCCTATCCATCGTATTCTTTGGGTTCTTTGGGTTTGTCTTCAAGGAGGGGGGTGTGTCGCCAGATTCAAGGAAAGTATAGGACATCAAGAAAGCACAACCACCAAGTCCGTGTCTGATGTGAGGAGTTTTCTCGGCATAGTAACTTACTGTGGCCGCTTCATCCAAAACCTTGCCTCAAGTTCGGAGCCTCTGAGGGCCCTCACAAAGAAGGAAACAAGCTTGCACTGGGGCCCCCTTGTTGGCGACTTTTGATGATATCAAGAGTGCACTGACGGCTGACGACACCATGGCATTTTTCACCCCTGCCTTGCCGTCGGAAATCGTTGTGGACGCTAGCCCTTTTGGCCTGGGGGCGTACTAACACAAGTAGATCGGGATGGTAGCATCTTCCCGTGGCCTACGCCAGTAAATCGCTCTCTGACACCGAGCAGCGGTACTCACAAATTGAACATGAGGCACTTGGGGTGTTGTGGGGCTGTAGGCACTTCAGGCTCTATGTCCTGGGCCGTCCGGTGACGTTCGTGACGGATTACAAACCTCTGCTTCCCATACTGGCGGGATCCTCATCCAAGCCGCCGGCCAGGATAGAGAGGTGGATGTTTGCCCTCCTGGAATATGGGGTCACCCTGGTGTATCGGCCAGGGGTGAACAACGCTGCGGACTACCTGTCCAGGCATCCAAGCGTGCATGGAGGGGAAGAGCATGACACATGTGCTGAGGAGGTAGATGACCATGTTCCTATGATGGTGGAGGCGGCAACCCCCAATGCCATGCCCCTTGAGGATCTGGAGGCGGCAGCAGCCCAGGATAAGTGATTCCAGATCCTAAAACAGGCCATGCAGCAGGGCACATGGAAAACAGTGCTGGAATCCCTGGCCGGGCACACCCAAGAGGCCAAGATCGGACTGGAGCAACTCTGGAAAGTGAGGGAGGAGTTGTCGTTTTCGGCTTCTGGTCTTCTGTTGCGAGGTGACCGAATTGTCATGCCCCAGTCAAAGGACAAAGAGGTGATCTCTCTGGCCCACCATGTACACCAGGACGCGGTGAAAACCGAGGCCAGACTGCGGCTAAAAGTGTGGTTCCCCGAGCTGAAACGCAAAATTGATGACTTTGTGGCTGCGTGTGTCAGGTGTCAGGCGGCATCCCCCCTGCAAAGAGAACCGGCCATAGAGGTGATGCCTCGGGGTACGCGGCCCTGGGAAGTGGTACACGCGGACTTCGGATTTACGACGCTGGGTACCCACTTTCTAGTGGACGAATACTCTCGGTACCCGGAGGTGGAGTTTGTGCACTCGGTGGCGTTTGAACATGTGGTGGTGGCCATTGAGAAGGTGTTTGCAGCCCACGGGTTCCCCCACACGTTGTGCTCCGACAACGGGGCACCGTTCCAAAGCGAGCGGTTCTCAGAGCTGATGGAGGGGTACGGGATACAGCACAGGAAGATCACCCCCCTTTGGCCGAGGGCAAATGGAGAAGCAGAGAGGCTGATGAGGACACTGAACAAAACCTTCAGGATAGCCCAGGGCCAGGGACAGTGCCTGCAGAGGGCCCTAAACCAATTCTTGCAGGTGTATCGCACCACCCCCCATGCCTCCACTGGGGTGGCGCCGGCTGAAGGTCTGTTCAAGCGGTGCCCCCGTGGACTGTTGCCCGAGGTGGGGGAGAAGGAGCCTGGGGTGATTGATGATCAGCAGGTGGAGATGGACCGTCGGCTGCGGATCGAACAGGAGAATATGCGGCGAGGGCTGCGTCCGCAGTGACTGGAACCGGGAGATGAGGTACTCATTAGGAACGGGCATCCCCATGGAAAGCTCTCTCTCCCCTACGAACCTGAGCCACTCGATGTGGTGGCCATCAAGGGGTCCATGGTGACAGCCTCGGACGAGAGATCGGCTGTTACCCGGAATGTGAGCTTCTTTAAGAAGCTAGGGGACCCCAGGACTGAGCCTCCCCTGGAACCGGACCTGATGGAGGTGCCTGAGGACGGAGGAGGGCAACCCTCAATGCCCGCGTCCCCCGCCCGGGGAGTGCCATCGGATGGACTACCCGTGCCAGAGGTAAGCGGGAGGTACCCCGAGAGGGCTGGGCGAGGGAAACCCGCTTACCTCAGCGATTATGTTCTGGGACATGTTTCATGATTGGCCCGTGGGCCCTAGCATGGTTAAGGGGATACAGGGCGGTTGTAAATAAAGGGGTGTGTTGGGGATTTTTTGGAAAGTTTATGTTCACATGTTATTTGGTTTGTTTTGTAGATCAAGAAAGTTGTGTTGTTTGTCCTCATGGAAAAGGAGGAGTGTGGCGCTGCCCCTCTAAGGGAAGCGCACGCGGTGGCGTGACATTGCACGCTGCTGCGTGCAGTATAAATAAAGGGGGCGTTCCCATAGGCATACATTGGGGCTAGAATTATTTTAGGCGGGAGAACGTGAAAAATAGCAATATTTTTCAGTTCAAAATCGGGAGTCTCCCGCCTAAATCGGGAGAGTTGGCATGTCTGCGCGACAGTGCGACCGGGAAGCCTGAGCAGAACGGATGTCTCTGTATCATTCTGTTAGTGCATGGGGGCTTACGGGCATCGCGTGTGGGGGTTCTGACACACTCCCAACAGGTATTAAGCACGTTATAAATAACCTATCATATAATAATATCATATAATAAGGGGGCTATAGCCCTGGGTCTTTTGGTTGTAGCCCTGCATAGAAGCTCAGGGGTTACAACCAAAAAGGCTAGCTAGCCCCCAGTCCCGACAATTCCAAAATTAGGGTAGCCCCAGATCTTTTCCAGACCTAGCAACACCTATGTAAGCGTGCCACTGTATATTCCCCACACTTGCGGTTCATTTTGCAGGAATAAGCCTTCTAAAACAGACACACGAATTGACTCTCTCAACATCTGTTGTCATAGCTCTCAACTCACCCGCATTTGGCGGGTGTCACCTGCCTTGCAAAGGGCTGACTCACCCGCCAAGCCTTCTGCACGCCCATTCATTCCAATGGGCGTCTCGCCCGCCAAAAACAAAATCGGGTGATTTCACCCGCCTTTGCGAGACAAATGGTTGAGAGCTATGCAATTGACAAAGCCGATTTGCCCCTCTTGACTTGGTCGCCACTAGCTGAAACCCACACCCTAAAAATGCAGAAGCAAGGAGAATACATCTTCCATTTGGAAAACAAGATTTTTTTTGTAAATTGAACCAGCGTGACCTGGACGTCTCGCAAATGACACATGAAATTTAGTGTAAGCTGTTTGCTTTTACAACCTGCCAGCCTTTTACGACCTGAAAGGGCAGAGACGGTGACACAGAACACTAGAGGAAGGGGACCCGTGTTTATTCTGTCAGCGCGGGCTGAGGTACTGAAAGGACGTCATTATGTTCAGTCAGTTGTGCGAGGAGGCTGCGCATGTCTTTTCCTTCCCTCAGACAGAGGAGCGCGATTCATCGCGAGATTAGGCCAACAGCGAGAGCGCGCCCTTGTTGTCCGTGGGACTCTGCCCAGTTGATAGCGTAAAGTCGACGTGCTCTATTAAGTAGGAAGAGCTTTTGGTATTTTTATTCAATCCTTTAGAATTTCCATCGGCGCGTAGAGTGCAACTGCTGCATTTTATGCCCCCGGGGGACGCACCAACTTCTCCCTTTCAGGAGACATATAAAACGAAGGTATTCGTGCTCTTTGCGGATAAATTATTGTTACTCGTAAAAAGCTAAATAAAATACAGAAAGCTGGTACATAACTTAAAGCTGACATTGTGCTGAGTTAATTTATGTTCCTGCTAATGCACATTTATGGGCTCACAATGTTCTACAGAGCAAGACTCTTAAAATCGACTTATTATAATCTTTTTGCAAGTAATTGGGTAGGCCTTGTATGTGTTTTTACATTTAGTTAAGCTGAAGCATGTTTATATATTTGTTTCACTCATGGGCGTTTCCGCACACGTTTTTACAAACGATGGGCAGCTTACTGATGACGCTCTATCCTTCATGGACAATGGCGGCCGCAGCGTTCTATTCCTGCGTGACCGCCAAGCATCTTTCTACACCTTTGACCATCAAGCCTAGATCAAGATCCTGTCTAGTCGCATGGGACTGGATGGCCCGGTACGGCACTGGTTCTGCTCCTACCGCGCCAAGCAGCTCAAGCTTGTCCAGCTGTGCACCTGCAGCTCCCAGTGGCCACCAGTGACTCGATGATCATGCCAAAGGCCTTTCCTCTCAAACACCCTATTAAACATGAACACTAAGCGGTTGGGGCCTCCTTGCCAGCTATGGAATCGAAAGTGGTCAGGGCACCGATGATACACAACTCTTTGACAATTCTCGCTACCAATGATATCAACTGACTCCAAAAGTGCCCCACCTTTACCCAAGCTTGAATGTCAAGTGCCCACATGAAGAAACCTACAATGACAGGATTCTCTTGTAGAACTGACTCTCCGACACGAAGCTCAAAGGTTTTGCATCCTAGCGGTCCACAAATGCAAAGTCACTTGCTTTTGTCATAGACAGTGAACCGTCTTTCATCGAACACATTGCTAACAGGCATCAAACAGCCTTGTACCACCTCTTGTTCCCTGTCAGTAAAAGAGTCCTTCCTCCTGGATTCACACTTCCAAACCCTTATCCAAGTAATTATCTTTCCAAACCTGGCCAGCAAGAATGCCCTCTATGCAGGTGTCCATGATGCCGTCTTGGCACCATCAAAGAACATTGTGCATACTACCACCTTGCTTATCAAGGGTATGAAAAAGTATGAACTCAGTTTCATCCCTAAGATATGCATTAGCTCCGCTCCAGAACTGGATAATTGCCAAGACACACTGCATCACCTGCAAAGGTATCAAGACAAACACACCACTTCACGCAGCAAGACCACAAATCATCTGTAGAAGCCAATGTGACGTAAGGGACCACAACATTGCCAAAACATGGAATACCAGAAAGCAAAATGTAATCACTCTGCATACAAACAGGGCCTATTTGCATAAAATAAGGCTGGCGATGTGAAGATCGGTTATAACATGTGGTAGAGAGAGGTGAAAGGGGTGGGTCCGTGTCTGGAGTGGTGTGGATCTACAAGCTAGCAGTGATGCCGAAGTTAAGTGGAGAAGATGGGAAGTGGGCAGAGGATCAGGGTGATATAGCTGATACGCCATTGCTGGTACGGAAAGGGGTGTTGTGAAAAAGATGAGTGTGGGAGGGTGTGATGAACTGCCACCTGGTAAGGATGTACAAGCCCTCACTTTTTTGATTTATTTTAATAATGAAATTATGCAGGTAATTCCATTTACGAAGGGTGGTCTGCTAGTCAGATGCCACTTTCAGGAACTCCATACAAAAAGCATAGTGCCGCACCAGTCTCCTGATCTGTGACTCATGCTCTCTACTGGCACAGACCAGGTTTAGAGGGCAGTTTCTCTGTTTGACAACTGCTGTGACCGCAAAGTGACTGCAGTGTAGAGGTTGCTTTAAGTCTTTCCCTCTGTTCCAGAACCATAGTAATTATTCTAAACTATCAACCTGGTGGCAGGATAATCTGGAAATAGAGGCATTGCCTAGGTTTTCCAAGGTATGATGGCTGATGCTTCACCACATCGGATTTCTAGAATACCCATCTCTAGGGCACATTGGGGGTGAACGTCTGCTGGATCAAGATCTGCTTCTCTGCCAAATACACTGGTACCCAGGACCTCACTGGATGTGAAGGACTCCTGCATGTGTTAGCCAACCTCCCCCGTGTTGGGAGTGAAGAGAACAAGGACCAATCGTGTCCCTGAGTCCCTGGATTGAGACTCACAGCACTAGAAGAAGAATAGTAGATGGTCTCCTGCATTCTACGGCATTGAACCTCTGTTGAGCCATCGTTGATCAGGTTCAAACACATTGGAACCAACACGACCCACGTGCTGCCTTTGGCCCTTCTTTGAACCATCTTTGAACTTCTGTTGCCACTCCTCAAACCAGATCGCTGCCACATTGCACCAACTGAGAACCTCGCCTTGCTCGAGCAAAAAGCTTGCAATCTATGGAGGTTTTCTAACGGCCAAGCCTTGAACCACGTCCCGAACTACCAGCATATACGTCATTAACCCTAGCTCAAACGCTGATCAGTGGCCTCATTGACCCACATCTTTTGAACACTGCATCTAACGTCAGCAAGCTTAATCTCAAACCTGTCTCAATGAATGCTCCCAATTGTATCACTGCAACTCGCTGCTTCCAGACTTGGATGAACCCACTTGCACAATGTTGAGAAGCCTGGCTCAACGCTGTTCAGCCTCCAAGCACTGATTAAGTTACTGATGGAAGTTACCAGGCCCCATGGTCCATTTGTTGGGACGATGGAGACTTAAGTCCGCTTTTGCACCTTTTCCAAAAGACATATACCTTTTGACAACATTATAGTGATTAATTGTCTTTTCCTCCTTCGTAAGTATCCAGCGTGGATTTTGTTTGTGTTTTTTGGTTCAGTTTTGATTGCATATTGGTGTGTTTGATTATAGTATTTATATTTGTATAGCACCTTAATTGGACATTTCATTATTTTGGACTATTGTACTATTGTTGTTTGGCTTGCTACCGTCTCACATTCGCTCCCCTCCTGATAGTATAGCCTGCCCTCACCCCACCTTGCCACAAAAGGGGTAGGTGGTATATCTCTTAACTGTGCCTGTTTCACCCTCATGATTGGGATCCCTGTTGTTTTAGAGAACTGTGAGGGCTAAGTAGGTAGTTTAGCCACTACTCAACCTTGCACTACTCCGGGCTGTAGTCATTTCATAACAAAGAGGAATGAAGAGGGGGAGCTCCTGCTAGCAAGTAGGCAATAGGCATATGCTCTGGTTTGGTAAGAGGAGAAAAATGAGTGGAAGAGAAAGAAGAAGACAGAGGGACCTTAACTGTGAGGATGGAGCAAAGATATAAGGAGATCCGTGTTTACACTGGGTAGGAAATGGCTGCAACACAGCTGAGCAAAAGGGTAAAATCGTGCATTGCAGTTGAGTGTGTTAGCACCAAAGCCATACAGATAGAAAAAGGGTAGTGAGAGACCGGACAGGATGAGACCCCCCCAATGCTGTTATTATTACCCAATGAAATGGTTGAAGGGGTGAGCTCGAAATGTCAGGATTTGAACCTACAAAGTGTACTCTGGACCCATCTGAGAGGTGAGTGCTCTACCCATGAGCTGTCCACCTGATGGTACAACAAATGTCATAGACCACCTGTTCATTGATTGCGTACTGCACGGGTTTGAATCTGAAGGCTAGTACTCAAAACTCATCAGATTTCTGTTTCCAGTTGAGGCGCTAGGTCAAGAGTCTCACTCATGCCGCCAATGTTAGTCCCATC
Source organism: Ambystoma mexicanum (assembly GCF_040938575.1). NCBI lineage: Eukaryota > Metazoa > Chordata > Amphibia > Caudata > Ambystomatidae > Ambystoma > Ambystoma mexicanum. Next base: position 1,306,795,490 of record NC_090922.1, read on the forward strand.
CGCTGTTAATCTGGTTCAGTGGGTGGTGATCTGTGTTTCGACTCAAATCAAGGAGTTGAACTAGAAGGACAAGTAGCTTGAAACAATGACTACTTGCTGTGGTACCTTTAATGTTTATGACTGCAATGGCTGCTGCGCCATTACAGAAACTGGTTGCCTGACAATCCATGTGTGGGGACTCCAGCACGCGTGACGTCTCAGAGCAGAAATGGCTGATATTCACATCTGTGCCCATTGTCTGCCATGTCTGCTGACTGTGAGTGAAAGGCTGCCATTCTACCATACCCAGTGTCCAGCAAGAATAGAAACTGTAAAACATTGGACACTGCCCCAGTCACTGCATGACCCGCCGCCTACCACCAGCATGTCTGCTGACCATAAAGGAGAGTCTTAACTAGTCTGTGCACTTTTACCATGCTACTGTTCAACGGAGGATAGCACAGGGGCAACGCGCTGGTCTTGGAAGCAACACCACGCAGAGTAACAGAGGTTTGACTCCCGGATCCGCGCTTAGAAACCAAACTCGGGTACAGAATTAGGCATGTTAACAATAAAATAAATAAATACTTGGATCAGCCAACACGACCTGGAGAAGTTATGATGTTTATTTGTCTGTCGTTGTTTTGTAAGGCTCAGATAGAGAACAGAGTTGCTTCGTAGAGCCCCACGTGTTGTCGGGTTGCCACTGTATCAGCCTCTCCTAGTTTCTAATGGTAATGGGCATAGGCATCTTGAATAGAACACATAGGCTCTACCTAACCGTCTTTGCCAACATGCCTTGCCATCTGTGGCTTGCACCCTCTGCACTCATCCCGGACCCCACCCATAGCACAATCTTGGATCCCAAACCAGTGGAGCAGAAACGCGCACCCCTGACCCTTGGAGTATGCCTTGACGACACTCTGGTCGTTAAGGACTCCACCAGTAACTGGGCGATATTGGACATCTGTTGGTGTGACTCTGCTTCTCAGAAAGAATGAACTTCAGGCGTTCAACTTGGGACAGTTGCTGAGAAGGTAGCTACAGGGGCGACTGGAAGTCTCTTCCAAATTGCCCATGTTTTTCTTGAAGCTCCTGTGCCTCCTTTGCTCTAAAGCCACATTTCAAAATAGTTAGGTATCTTTTGATATTTCCACTTGGGACCTATATGTGACGCAAATTCTGGAGTTTTTATAAAGATCTTTAATATATGATTTTTCTTTGGCTTAACTGTGAATTACTTTTTCTTTGAGGTCTAGATTAACTGTGTCACGCTGTCTCTAGTCTGATGGCTCCTCCTATTTTAGAGGATTTGACCTGAGTTTGAACACCTTAACTGAGGTCCTGCTGCAAATGGTACCATTTTAGCCTGGTACCTAACGTCATGCTTTCCTGCTCGTTCTGTACATGCTAGCGTGACCCCTTCTTTTTGAGAGTCGCTTATCCATTCCTGTTTAAACTGGGATTTCTGGTCTGGAATTCCCATTGTAAGTACAGGCATATGAGTCCAGATGCAAAGAAAACAAGCATTGGCAAAGCCAACAGTTGTGGCTTTTGTGTAGGGCTGGGATGGGCCTGTCAGGCAAGAGGCACCAGCCCTTATGTTTGGCTTTCCCATGGCACGCTCAATGCCAAGGGGTCCCCATGACCTTTATACTGGGTCACCTCTCGGCTATTGCGACTGGCTACCATAACATTTACTATGCCAGATGGATTTCTTGTCATATAGAGAAAAGGTACCTGTGGAAATGTATACTGAGAGACCCTTGCTTTACGCCATGTCCACTCCTCTCAGAATCAAACCCCCACACAAGCCGCCTCGGTAACCGTAAACTGCGCGTTGAAATTGCTGCCTAGTAACGCTTTCCATTGAAGAAAAAGCCCCTTATACCGAACATGACTCTGCAACAGCTCAGGTCGCTTTAATTGGAAACATCAACATGTTAAGCAGAACTTCCCTTCTCCAGTTCCCCATCTGATTGCAAGGCTAAATGAAATGCAGTTCTCAGCTGTACCGTACATTAATGCATATGGTAGGTCCTCATCCATCACTGCGGGCCATGAACACTCAGATGCTTAGCACTGCTCTGGCCCGCACCTAAGCACTGACTGATCGCATAAACAGTTCTTTACTGAATGCATGTAATCTGTCATAAAAACATTCATTTGTTGTAAGTGGAGAGAGGTATAGTCGACACGCGCATTGCAATTGGGCCCAGACAGGCATCAGCAGCCCTTGAAAACACCTTGTACGTACACCAATGGACACGCGGATGGGGCCAGCCTGCACCTTGCCAATTAGAATCCCATCTGTTAACGACCCGCAAGCCTGGGATGCGCTCGGGTCCTCTATGAAAACTGAGGGCCGTTACTAGCTAATACGGCCCTCGGAACCTTTAATTATTCCACTGTGCATCCCTACAAACAGAATCGGTTGCTAAGGGTCTTTTTTTTAGACATAAGGAGCGGCGTGTCTAGAGAACGCAACCTGTTTCTTGTTTCAAAAGCAAAAGCAAACTGCAAAGACATTGGAATCCATGCTAATGGCAGAGGGAAAGCCCAGCAGAGCCAGACTTCCCAATATCCCTGGCTGGCACAGACCTCCCAATGGGGTGCAGCCTACAAGGGAGGGAATGGGGTAGGCAGGGGTTAACATGATGCAGAACGGGAAGGCCGTGAGCATGTGCCTGGTAGAAGAAGTAGCCCGCAGAGTGTGCTGCATCTGTGCAGGCAGCAGCTTATACACTTAAAACCATCAGGAAACACACAGGTTTTATTAAACCAAATCAAGTGAACAGAGATCGCATTGAACAGGGGACTGCAACTCCCATGATCCCTCACCATTGACTGCTGGTTAGGGGTGAGTGGAATTGTAGTCCAAAACATCTGGAGGGGCACAGGTTGCGGACCTCTGGCATAGACCATAAAGCATGTCAACAATTGGCGATGTTGTCGTGTACTGAGAAATATGAATTCCATGCTTGATCCTTCAAGGCAAGTCTTGTCTACGCAGCATGAGTACATTGGTGCCCATAGCGGAACATCATTCTAGCCTCTATTCTGCCCATGTTTTAAAACCTCCATCTTGGAGTTCATTGGAGACATTATTCGGCGCAGCCTATCACTTTTCTATTTACTGACCGGGCCGGAAGTGCAACTTGTTGACTTTCAAAGTTTCCTCAGGAACAAATTGGATCTAAGACTCTATAAACCAGAAATAGCATCCTTTGGATTTGAAACCCTAAAGACCACCTAAGAAGGATACTGCTCTGGAAACTTTGCGATGCAAGTCTGAAATGGCTTAAGCAGTGAAGCACATCTTTTAAACTATCAAGGAAAGTGATGCAGAGAAAGCATCCATGAAATCAATCCAATATCCTGCGCATTCATATGGGCAGGAATACAGATCGATATGTTCCTCTATTCTTTGTGTCACGTATCCATCAGGACGGATCTATGTCATGACTGCCACCCCCAGAAGTCTGATGGCCGACTCTTTTCATTTTTTTAACCCCCTTTACACCACATACATATGCGGGGAGACCTCCTAGCCCCCCCATAATTGTATTGTATCACATACATATATATATGTGGCATGAAGGGGGTTTGTAAAAATAATTCAGAATTTTCAGCAGTCTGAGTTCTCGAGGTGACATTTTGGTATATTTCCATCAGGACTTATTACTGAAACCTAGCTAAATATTTGAAGGAGGCCAATTTCATGACTAAAAGTTCATTAGTATAGTTGGTGTATTGAGTCTATGATTGGTCAGTTGCCTGGTATTTCTGTGTCCTGAGAGTGAGAGCAGCATCAGTGAGCATGTACGAGCTCCCAGCACTGGTGCACATCCCTAATGCGGACAAATACGAGAGAGATCCTCAGCTCTTCGAGGGCTGGCTACGAGCATTCAAAGAGGGGGTGGGGGCAGGAGCCATACTGCATTTGCCAAGCAGAGCCTTTCTGTACATGTTTATCCTTTTAAACTAGTACACACCTTTATGATATGATAGGATCTGGCAGGTATTGCTATAAAATACATTGAAGTGAAAAATAAACACTTTGGGCCCCGTTACGAGTTTGGCGTTAAATCTACCCATTTACTACCATTTGGCCTTGTGGCATTACCGCAGGATTATGAGTGGTGGCATGGCGGTGTAAATCAACCACTTTTGGAGAGTGTGGGACAACATGGAGATTTTTGGTAGATTTACCGTGAATGGTAATACTGCATGGTAAATTCACCATTTGATGGAGGTAAATTGGAGGATTCACCTCCAGCTTTTTGCTGGAGGTGAATCGTCCACTTTACCGCAAACTCAGAATTCAGCGGTGTGAAAAAAGAGGTGGTAACCCCGTTACTGCCCCAAAAAAGAGGCAGTAACAGAATAACTGCCATTTCTGTTCAAGATGGAGCGGGCGGAGAGGGTATCAAGAGGGTACGTGGGTAAGGTACACAACATTTACCACAGGTAAGCTGTCCATCATTCATGCAGACCTAGGGGGTGAAAAGATGACATTGGGAGAGTGCAACCGTAGACGGTGAGGGCTTAGGGCCGCCATCTTGGGGAACGAGTGCGGAACTCAGGTTTAAGTGCAAGGAATGACCGGGTTTGGAAGGGAGTCGGCTCTAGTGGGGTCTAATACGCTAGACCCGACGCGGCTTGCACAGTCCTTTATGGTTAGGCATCAGAAAGGGTGGTTATCCGCGTTCATTTAACGCTTTGGACCGGTGGTTTGAGACCCAGTCCTTCTAAAGCATTGCCTTATGTATGCGTGTGTGTGGAATTCATAAAGTGCAACATTGACCAGGAAGCAACGGACCGAGTAACTAACATTTGCACAGGCATTTTTGCAGATTGTATAGATTTGGACACAAGCACACAGGTTTTTGCCCCAATCAGTATTATTTAAAAAACCTTTGCGTTGGGCAAACATGAATCCTACCATTTGTAATATGTTTGCTGTAGCATAACATGAAACATGTTTACTATTTTGCATTTTTTATGTCACGCAGCATACATAGTGTAAAAAACAAAGAGTCATTTTCATTTATGCAATAGTGAATATTTTTTAAATAAAACATGAATTGGAACTAATTTTATTAGCTTCCTTCCCTATCCTAAAAGCAGCAAAATAGGTGCTAAATATATCATCTCCATTTGTTCGCACAAGCACAGACTCTAGATAATCTGGTCCTAAGCGTCCCTTGAAGAGAAGGGTCTGTATTTCCTTCCTGAAGGATGGGAGAGTTGAGGCCAATCTGATGTGGACCAGTACGTTATTCCAGCATCCAGGAGCGTAGCGGGAGAAGGACAGCTTTCTGGATAGTTCCTTTGTCCTACCCTTAGATTCGAGTCTGGTGAGGTTGCGGCCTCTGGTGCTGCGGTTGCCGGTGGTTTCTAGCCGGGCAGGTGGAACTTTGATTCTTGTTGCCTTGTGTCGCCTCTTGCTTCAACTGAGGGCTTTATGGGATCGAACCATTCGCATCGTCATGGGCTGTTCGAAATCGCCTTCCTTTTGACCCGCTCCCGATTGCCTTTCAGTTTTGCCTGCTTTTTCGCTGCCTTTTACTGTTTTTTTTCTAACATGCCCTGATTGTATGTAAGAGAGGCAGGTGTGGTTCAGCAAAACTTATCAGTAGCATTCCACCACCAGGCATCCGGTCACGCCGGGGAGCCACCATGAAACCCATGAGTACTGGGAAGGCGGGAATTGAACCTAATAGACACTTGACTGTTTAGCCGCATCCTCTATCTCTGCCAATGAAAATAGGTCTCGGATAAAGATTGAGCGAGCACTGGGATACACCCCCAGTGCTGTTTATCACTTTGATTACACTAAAGCACACACACAAAGTGAGCTGTATTTCCATTACTTTGGACCAATATCCACATCCAGCCAAAGTAGGAGCTATAAACATCTCACCCTCAGCATTTGCCTATTCAGTACTATTCCCACGCGCTGCAGGCTATCTTGGAGACTAATCTGGTACTTTTGGAACAAAGGATGCATTCTGTCCGGGTACTTTGGGATATATTGTTGGGATGCCAGGATAGGGCTAAGAGAGCCACTTGGGTCTTACCATGTAGCCGTATCCGCCATATAAATGAGGTGTTCCGTCTTGCTCTGTATGCGTTGCGCGGCCATTGCCAGCTGCTGAATCATGAACCTAAACGCTTGAAACAGGTGATAAGACAGGGCCCTAATCCTGCTGAAGGAACGGCAGGAAATGTAGTAACTGCTGTCAAAACATTCTGCTTTCTTTAAGATTCTAAAGGCCAGCGACCTGGTTTTGAAATTAGACCAATAATAAGCTAATTTCAGGAGAGATTATCCTTTCATGAGGTTCTCAGAAAATTGTTCGAACGACAGAATGAATTAGAATCCCAGACGGTCCTTCCTGTAAGCGCAACACCCAATTCCTTCAACCTGTTTTTTTCCATCGACGTAAAGTTTAATTGTTGCAAAGGACTCTTTGGCCTACAGAAGTCCAATAAATCCGCAGCCTGTCTCTTAGGTAATCAATCACAGATTGCAGAGTGCATGAGGAAAAAATCTATAAGATATGTTCTTCATGTCTAGTATGTCGGGTTATTTTCATGTCTTGTGGTTTTCATTTGGCCACTGTCATTTTAGAGGAATTTCCTGCCATCTGGGTTGAATTGAATTTTCTCACAGATTTCTGCTTGCTTGTAAATATTGGGATCTGGCAGCGAGAGAATCTTTGTTCGTCAGTGGCATTCACGAAAACTGTTATTGCACTTCTGGCACCGAGCGATGGTGGATTTACAAATGAGAAGTTAGGTAAAAAAGGTGCAAGCCCCAGTGACCGATTCATGTCAGAGTCTGACGCAGCCGCCGTTCACATCGGCAGCCACAGTTGTTTAACTTTCACCCCTGCCAAATGCAAACCATAATGCTTTTGTAACTTGTTAATAGGGTGTCCTCCCTTTCCACCACTCCCTCTTGGATGACCTGCTGTCCAAACAATGGATCACTTAACTGATGCATTGACCCCAAAGGGAGTCAATGTCAACATTTACTCATGGATATGTTTAACATCTCCGCTCCATTTTCTGATGTGGGGCTTAGTGAGCAAATAGTACAACAGCCAAAATTAGGGTTAGCAAATTAGCCTGAATCCCCTACGCTTAGAGAAATAATTGTACTTGTCAGTGCATGACATGAAGCTGTGCTTTTCGAGAACCGCATCCGATACTGCTCTGTGTTCTTCGCTGACCCTGCGGAGCCATTTGGAGATTAAGCAAATAATTCCCCTTTGAAGCCATTAGGCAAGAGCAGTGGAGACATCTGGATCCCCACCTGCCCAATGACTGAAGCGCATGGCTACGAATGAAGAGGACTGTCCAAAAAGCATGTCGTCGAAGTGTGGGTTACTGAATTACGAATGAAGGAGCGCCATTTTACGCGGCTCTGATAGGCCGGTCAACTGGGATCGAAAACAGATGATGTCCGCGGCTGATAGCCAGTGGTCATTAACAGATGCTGCAAGGGGCTTGTTTCAATTCCACAGGAGGGGGTCAGAGGGAAGAGATATTGAAGCAAGAGGAGCATTCAAGTAACAATGCAAAGAAACAAAAAACATGTGAGTGTTTTGGTTGTCCATAGCTGAAATGGCCAGTAGGGATGTTGGATGCATGAGAAAATTGCTCCAGTGCACAAGCGTCATTGGGAGCGAAGTGGAAAGATCATATGGCTAGAACAGGGATCACATGAAAATTCTGATTTCTTTATTTTTTATTTTTTATATTTTTTATTTGGTTGGCTGAAAATATCAACCTTTCAAATTCAAATTATTACATGTTAAAATCTTTAAGAAATCAAGATAACAATGATGTTTCTTCTTGCAACCTGAATAGTGACAAAACAAAACACTTCTTCCAAAATGTTAACCAACAGAGTATGTGAGAAGCGGGCAAAATAAACTTCAAACAAAGTTGTGTCCAGCACCTCGAAACATTGTGCAATTTACAATGAAAGTAAAAGACAACAGTTGAAACTTTCCAGCAGCGCACTAGGCACTTAATTAATCAAGCATGCCCATAAACGCACAACCCTTCTGAAACAAGGACAAAAGGAGCAAAGTTACTAAAGTAATCCCATAGCAGCTAATCATTCAATTATGATGGAAAGATTGCATCAAGAAAGTGAACTATAGCTATTTTTATGGCAAGCCTAGAATTGGAAAACATTAGCTGCCATATAGTTCTGGAATCTAAGGATCGATAGATACAGATCACATTTTTGAAGTATAATTGTCGATTACTTGACAGAGCTGGGCAATCTACAATCAGATGCTGTAATGTTTCCTGCTGTAAATTATCAGCACAGAACCGACAGAAGTTCTGATCGATTGGAATCTGACCTCTGATTCTGATTTAACAACTTGTGTTTATAGATTGGATGTGTTTTCGTGGATCAAGGTAATAAAAGTTATGTTTAGTTGATATTGTACTGTTTGTTCGGAGTGTTGGCAAGTCAAACAGAATATTGTCCTATGCCCTGTGTTGAGAGGTTGTAATTAATATGCTCTTTGCGGTGCCAGCCACTAGACATCTTACGAGGCTTGGCTCTTTTTTATGAAACTCTTGTCCCCCTCTATTTAACAGTATCTTATCAATTTTTTCTTTTAAAGAAATATGATATATTCTTGTACTTTTTGTCTATTTTTTTTAAAAAAAAAAGAAATATATGTTCTTGTACTTTTTTTCTTCTACACAATGACATTCACCCTGGTCCTCAGCATTACAACAGACACTGCATTGTGGCAGAATGCCATTTGCGAATGTGGAAGGGACTGAGCTTTTTTGATTTTTAGTAAGCAATCGATGTGAGTAGATCTGCCTCTGAAAGGGAGGCCTGCTAATCAGATCCCACCTTTCATAATGCTCCATGCTGAAAATCGTAGTGCAATCATATTATTCCGCTGGGCCTGTCTCAGAAGATGCCGTATAGTTTGGCGAGATAGCACTACAAAGAGACATGTGCATTCCTGCAAACAGACTGATGGAGCCCAAAAGCCCCATCAGCCAGGATAGACCTTTACCATGGGCAATCCTGAAATCTAAATTAAATCCTACAATTGTGTACTCCCAGACCTTGGAGATAGATGACACATATACATTTGTACCATGTCTGGTTAGGACATGGTGGTCTCAGTGAATATACAATTATATTGGCCAACTCTTTTAGTATCATTTTATTGTTAACTTGTTTCTGGTGACCTTCCTGTCAACTAAACAGACCGCTTAGACTCTGCCCAAGCGTGCCTTTTGTAGGATGCCTTGGAAGTGGATTGTGATCTGTTCTGCATGCTTCCAGTTTGTGACTTTTTACATTTTAGACTCAGCCTCCCACCATGCTGTGTTTGGGTCATGTTGTCATGCAATGTGCAGATTTGCTGGCTTTCATATTCTGGTTATTCTGGATCATCATTTCATTTTCTTTTTGTTCAGTTTTCTTTGTTCTTTTTCTTTCTTTTTTGTGCTTTGTTGTAAATTGTTCCATCTTGTGCAGTAACACATTTTGGGTGTATCTATGCACAGAATGGAATTACCATAATAAACAATCTTGGACACAATAACCGGACAGACTCCAAGAATATGGCAAAGTACTACTTTATTAGCACATCAATAAAGTAGGGCAATCTGGCGAACAACAAATTGTAGTTAACATAGTCACACTTAGTTTCGATTATACAGAAGTTTTATACCCCAATGTACATCAGCTATGATGTCATCCTACATACCCAATAATAAAACCTATCGGGTTTGGGGATTGCTTAGGGTAAGATGTCTACTTATAGAACATATAAGTCTTTGTGACTTTATTGGCTGCCCCTTATTTTACGGGCAAAGCAGCATAACAGTAATGGACTGGCCTACGCAACATTGTATGTTCATCGGCTCATAAACTCTCCTGATAGGCTGGCATACTCTCCCAACCTTGGACACTTGGCTGGCTGGCACGTAAGCAAATCCAAACTCAGGTGCGGAGAACATCATCAGACCACTGCCCACTTGTTCATTTAGTTCTTCCATCCCTCATCGGCCACGCCTTCAGCCTAGGCGTTTCCTTTGTACTTTACCTTGCTGGATGTTCTCTTCTCAGGAACTTTAGGGGAGTGTAGGTACATCTCTATCTTTGACCGAGGCTTATGAATAGGAGCCGTAGTCATTTTGTCGCAGCCATACTTTTCTAATGTATGTTTACTGAACGTCTTGCCTTGGACGTGTTTCCCAGTTAGCTCTGGGATGAGTGAACACTTGGTTTTCTTTTTTTTAGTATAGCCTAATGTAGTTTATTTTGCAACTCTGATTTAGTGCTATTGCAGATAATCTGATCCGTTTTGATTGCTCTGTTTTGCATTCTCTTTCCATCAGGGTGTTGGGCATAGCCTCTTGTGTAGGTTAATTTCCGTGCTGCTATCCCATTCCATAATTTATAAACTGAAGCCTTTTTCACATGTTTACTCGATGGAAGAGGCACTTTTCCATTCGACATACAAAGACACTCAGTCGTTCACCCACCCACACTCTTACTAATAGATTTTCATTCATTCGCTCCCTCAATCGCATGCTATGAACTCACTCACACTCACTCATATGCTGCCTCACAAATGGAAAGCCCCTGTCTACCTTAAGGATAGTTTGAGCAAACACAGCCCTTATCAGAGTTCTAAGGTCCACTGGCGCGTAGTTGCTCTCCTAGAATAAGACGGGCTGATGGCAACGGTAGATCTTTTTCACCTTTGGCTCCTAGGGCTTGGAACTCCTTACCTCTGAATCTCCGGCAAGAAAATAACCTGATCTCATTCCGGAGGAGTTTGAAGACTTTCCGGTTTCAGTACGTCCCTCACGTACTAGCTGGACTTCTTGTTCTCGATGTCCCGTGCTGGCATATTTGTCTTGAGTCTCAATGTGCGTCCTGATGCCTGTGGGTTTTTGGCGTGGTAGAAATAAATAAATAAACAATAGCTAAACCCTATTCGCTCCTCATTTGCTCACTTACTTTTTCCACACTCTTTCTCGTGTTATCCTCAGCTTGGAAGCAAGAGGACGCGGAGCGACACAGGTTCGATCCCCGGGGCCGCGCTTAGAAACCTCTGGGTAATAAGCGTGTTATAAATAACCCATCATATCATAGCTCTGGTTTCAGGTGGCCATTGCTAGTTTGCTGTGTTTTAAGTTCTCATCAAACAAAAACACAGGTATGCCACTGGGCTCATTACATGCCCATCCATACATCCTGGCATCCACCCTTCCTCGTGATTCAAGGGGGGTGAAAGAGGCCCTTCACTGGCTTCCACTGGGAAATAGAATTGCCTTAAAACCCCTAAGCTTGATCCATAGCGCTTTGCACGGCAACGCGCCACAGTACTTATCTGCTCCCATCACAAGATGACCCCCCCTAGGAACCTTGCAATCCTCGACTGCAATAAACGAGCGCCTTCTTTTCTGGAAAGCAGCCTCTATCAGTGCAGGAGTCACCTGCTTGTGGAACTCCCTTCCATTGGCCCTACAGAAAGAAGAGAGCTTTGGACAATTCAGAAAGAAACAAAAAACTCACCTTTATAAACATGTTTACTCACCTGAATGACTTTCCTGGACTCTGAACCGCTGCAAAACTTTGATGAACCTAGCACTAGGTCAGCAGGCTTTCTACTGGTGACCTTGTTCAAAGGCTTGTGTCCGATCTGCCACCTGCTCACTCTTTTGCTGGTGCTTGCCCTTCAGCCCCTCCCCTCCTGGATCGTACACTGATCTAAAGGTACTGAGGCCTGTGTATGATCAGCTTACTGTCTCCCCTGTCATGTCTCATCTTTCCCCCGGCTCCCTCTTGGTTGGCGGTGAAGTAATATGGTATTGCAGTTGGCGCTGTATAAATCAAAAATAAAAATAGAAAAATCACGTAGCAACATTTTTTTTAAAGGAAAGGAACTGGAAAAATTGTGATCCAATGCTATCTGGGATGTGAAACCCCGCAAGGGCGGGGTACGGGGGACAAAGTGGTTGGGAAGGGGCAGAAAGAGGATGGGAGCAGTTGCTAAAGAGATGTGGAAGTGGATGGGAAGGGGCAGAAAGAGGATGGAGCAGTTGCTAAAGAGATGTGAAAGTGGTTGGGAAGGGGCAGAAAGAGGATAGGAGCAGTTGCTAAAGAGATGTGGAAGTGGTTGGGATGGGGCAGAAAGAGGATGGAGATGTTGCTAAAGAGATGTGGAAGTGGTTGGGAAGGGGCAGAAAGAGGATAGGAGCAGTTGCTAAAGAATGTGGAAGTGGTTGGGATGGGGCAGAAAGAGGATGGAGATGTTGCTAAAGAGATGTGGAAGTGGTTGGGAAGGGGCAGAAAGAGGATAGGAGCAGTTGCTAAAGAATGTGGAAGTGGTTGGGATGGGGCAGAAAGAGGATGGAGATGTTGCTAAAGAGATGTGGAAGTGGTTGGGAAGGGGGAGAAAGAGGATGGGAGCAGTTGCTAAAGAGATGTGGAAGTGGTTGGGAAGGGGGAGAAAGAGGATGGGAGCAGTTGCTAAAGGGATGTGGAAGTGGTTGGGAAGGGGCAGACAGAGGATGGAGCAGTTGCTAAAGAGATGTGGAAGTGGTTGGGAAGGGGCAGAAAGAGGATGGAGCAGTTGCTAAAGAGATGTGGAAGTGGTTGGGAAGGGGCAGAAAGAGGATGGAGATGTTGCTAAAGAGATGTGGAAGTGGTTGGGAAGGGGCAGAAAGAGGATGGGAGCAGTTGCCAAAGAGATGTGGAAGTGGTTGGGAAGGGCAGAAAGAGGATGGAGCAGTTGCTAAAGAGATGTGGAAGTGGTTGGGAAGAGGTAGAAAGAGGATGGAGCAGTTGCTAAAGAGATGTGGAAGTGGTTGCGATGGGGCAGAAAGAGGATGGAGATGTTGCTAAAGAGATGTTTAAGTGGTTGGGAAGGGGCATAAAGAGGATGGGAGCAGTTGCTAAAGAGATGTGGAAGTGGTTGGGAAGGGGCAGAAAAAGGATGGAGCAGTTGCTAAAGAGATGTGGAAGTGGTTGGGAAGGGGCAGAAAGAGGATGGAGCAGTTGCTAAAGAGATGTGGAAGTGGTTGGGAAGGGGCAGAAAGAGGATGGAGCAGTTGCTAAAGAGATGTGGAAGTGGTTGGGATGGGGCAGAAAGAGGATGGAGATGTTGCTAAAGAGATGTGGAAGTGGTTGGGAATGGGCAGAAAGAGGATGAGAGCAGTTGCTAAAGAGATGTGGAAGTGGTTGGGAAGGGCAGAAAGAGGATGGAGCAGTTGCTAAAGAGATGTGGAAGTGGTTGGGAAGGGGCAGAAAGAGGATGGGAGCAGTTGCTAAAGAGATTTGGAAGTGGTTGGGAAGGGGCAGAAAGAGGATGGGAGCAGTTGCTAAAGAGATGTGGAAGTGGTTGGGAAGGGCAGAAAGAGGATGGGAGCAGTTGCTAAAGAGATGTGGAAGTGGTTGGGAAGGGCAGAAAGAGGATGGAGCAGTTGCTAAAGAGATGTGGAAGTGGTTGGGAAGGGGCAGAAAGAGGATGGGAGCAGTTGCTAAAGAGATGTGGAAGTGGTTGGGAAGGGGCAGAAAGAGGATGGGAGCAGTTGCTAAAGAGATGTGCAAGTGGTTGGGAAGGGGCAGAAAGAGGATAGGAGCAGTTGCTAAAGAGATGTGGAAGTGGTTGGGATGGGGCAGAAAGAGGATGGAGATGTTGCTAAAGAGATGTGGAAGTGGTTGGGAAGGGGCAGAAAGAGGAAAGGAGCAGTTGCTAAAGAATGTGGAAGTGGTTGGGATGGGGCAGAAAGAGGATGGAGATGTTGCTAAAGAGATGTGGAAGTGGTTGGGAAGGTGGAGAAAGAGGATGGGAGCAGTTGCTAAAGGGATGTGGAAGTGGTTGGGAAGGGGGAGAAAGAGGATGGGAGCAGTTGCTAAAGGGATGTGGAAGTGGTTGGGAAGGGGCAGATAGAGGATGGAGCAGTTGCTAAAGAGATGTGGAAGTGGTTGGGAAGGGGCAGAAAGAGGATGGAGCAGTTGCTAAAGAGATGTGGAAGTGGTTGGGAAGGGGCAGAAAGAGGATGGAGATGTTGCTAAAGAGATGTGGAAGTGGTTGGGAAGGGGCAGAAAGAGGATGGGAGCAGTTGCTAAAGAGATGTGGAAGTGGTTGGGAAGGGCAGAAAGAGGATGGAGCAGTTGCTAAAGAGATGTGGAAGTGGTTGGGAAGGGGTAGAAAGAGGATGGAGCAGTTGTTAAAGATATGTGGAAGTGGTTGTGATGGGGCAGAAAGAGGATGGAGATGTTGCTAAAGAGATGTTTAAGTGGTTGGGAAGGGGCATAAAGAGGATGGGAGCAGTTGCTAAAGAGATGTGGAAGTGGTTGGGAAGGGGCAGAAAAAGGATGGAGTGGTTGGGAAGGGCAGAAAGAGGATGGGAGCAGTTGCTAAAGAGATGTGGAAGTGGTTGGGAAGGGCAGAAAGAGGATGGAGCAGTTGCTAAAGAGATGTGGAAGTGGTTGGGAAGGGGCAGAAAGAGGATGGGAGCAGTTGCTAAAGAGATGTGGAAGTGGTTGGGAAGGGGCAGAAAGAGGATGGGAGCAGTTGCTAAAGAGATGTGGAAGTGGTTGGGAAGGGGCAGAAAGAGGATGGGAGCAGTTGCTAAAGAGATGTGGAAGTGGTTGGGAAGGGCAGAAAGAGGATGGGAGCAGTTGCTAAAGAGATGTGGAAGTGGTTGGGAAGGGCAGAAAGAGGATGGAGCAGTTGCTAAAGAGATGTGGAAGTGGTTGGGAAGGGGCAGAAAGAGGATGGGAGCAGTTGCTAAAGAGATGTGGAAGTGGTTGGGAAGGGCAGAAAGAGGATGGGGCAGTTGCTAAAGAGATGTGGAAGTGGTTGGGAAGGGGCAGAGAGAGGATGGAGATGTTGCTAAAGAGATGTGGAAGTGGTTGGGAAGGGGCAGAAAGAGGATGGGAGCAGTTGCTAAAGAGATGTGGAAGTGGTTGGGAAGGGCAGAAAGAGGATGGAGCAGTTGCTAAAGAGATGTGGAAGTGGTTGGGAAGGGGTAGAAAGAGGATGGAGCAGTTGCTAAAGAGATGTGGAAGTGGTTGGGAAGGGCAGAAAGAGGATGGAGCAGTTGCTAAAGAGATGTCGAAGTGGTTGGGAAGGGGCAGAAAGAGGATGGGAGCAGTTGCTAAAGGGATGTGGAAGTGGTTGGGAAGGGGCAGAAAGAGGATGGAGCAGTTGCTAAAGAGATGTGGAAGTGGTTGGAAGGGGCAGAAAGAGGATGGGAGCAGTTGCTAAAGAGATGTGGAAGTGGTTGGGAAGCGGCAAAAAGAGGATGGGAGCAGTTGCTAAAGGGATGTGGAAGTGGTTGGGGAGGGGCAGAAAGAGGATGAGAGCAGTTGGTAAAGAGATGTGGAAGTGGTTGGGAAGGGGCAGAAAGAGGATGGAGCAGTTGCTAAAGAGATGTGGAAGTGGTCGGGATGGGCAGAAAGAGGATAGGAGCAGTTGCTAAAGAGATGTGGAAGTGGTTGGGAAGGGGTACAAAGAGGATGGAAGCAGTTGCTGAAGAGACGTGTAAGTGGGTGGGAAGGGGCAGAAAGAGGATGGAAGCAGTAAGTGGGTGGGAAGGGGCAGAAAGAGGATGGAAGCAGGGGCAGAAAGAGGATGGAAGCAGTAAGTGGGTGGGAAGGGGCAGAAAGAGGATGGAAGCAGTAAGTGGGTGGGAAGGGGCAGAAAGAGGATGGAAGCAGTAAGTGGGTGTGAAGGGGCAGAAAGAGGATGGGAGCAGGGGCAGAAAGAGGATGGAAGCAGTAAGTGGGTGGGAAGGGGCAGAAAGAGGATGGAAGCAGTAAGTGGGTGGGAAGGGGCAGAAAGAGGATGGAAGCAGTAAGTGGGTGTGAAGGGGCAGAAAGAGGATGGGAGCAGTTGCTAAAGGTTTGTGGGTGGGGTTGGTTTTAGTGGCACCGAGCATACAGATTTCTGCGTCGTATAAATCTGCTACTAATGACTTTCTTCGTTGGATTCTAGCGTCTGAACGATGAACGCTCTTTGACTATTGGAATAAAGAGCATCGGACATTGCTGTATTGTGCACTCATCGTTCGAAGGCTTCTTCTGGTCCACTGAAGGTCATCACGTGCTCTTTGTGCGTTTAGTTTTTATTAATTTTTATTCCCATATAAAGACCGCCAGGCTTTTACTATGAAAAAACACTTTGCAAATAACTTAAAGGAATAAGCCACGGGCATATCTGCTCCATACCTTTTTGCAGCCATGAGCAGAGCGTCATCACAGAAAAGATGGATTCGTCTCTGTGCAAGATAAAACAAACCGAGGGTTGCACAGGTATTGGACACCCCCCTTACCCTCTGACAGGGGATTTTTTGAGTACATTCAACATGTGTAGTATTGGGCCTCATTGCAAGTTGGGCGGTGCAGGCAAAATGAATTGGTATTACTGTGTACCACCGCATTACCGCCGCATTACCGCACCGCCCAACTATGATCCCGCTCCAGTTATGAACTGGAGGTAAATGTGCCAACTTTCTGCCTGTTTTTGGTGGAATTACCGTTCTGGTAATTCCACCAAAATGCCCCATCGAGTCCTAAAGATTCAAAATAAATGGACACTAACACTGCCACTACCACTTGTAATCTGGCGGTAATACCGCCGGACCAAGTAGCATTAACGGTAATTCCGTTTGGTGGTATCTCAGCGGATTTACCACTGAGATACTACCAAACCTATAATGAGGCCGACTTTAAGCAGAGGTGTTTCAATTTGTACAATTGTAATGACTATCAAACTTAACCCAACATTAACCTTGTGGACCAAATTGTCTGTGTCCATTGCATAAAATGTCTTTGTAGATTCATAATGTCCATTGAACATTCCTTTTTAGATAGGCTTAGAAGCAAACAAACAGGTAAACGCAATGATAGTTTTGGCTAGAACTAAACACACTACTATTATGTATTCAGTGTTAGACTTCACCTAAAAGCAGCTTCTCCAAAAATGTATTCTGGAGGTCAGCCAAAGAAGGAATACTTCGAACACTAGGGTCGGCAACCTTTGGCACTCCAGATTTTTTGGACAACAATTCTTATCAGCCCTAACGAGCATAGTCAGAGGGGAAAGATCAGGGAGTTGTAGTCCAAAACATCTGGAGAGCCAATGGTTGCAGACCCCTGTTCTAGCAGTATGGGTAATCGCTAGAGTCCTTCTAAAAATTGGGCACGCAGCAGCCTTTTCCCGTGATTGGGTAAAACTGGTGGTGGAGAACTGCATAACATGAGGACGAGGGATATGTGGATCCTGTCATCTTGGGAATGGAATATCTGTAGAATGAGTGTATCCTTCACTGTAAACTTGATGATAATATCAGAAGCAATTATTGGGATTCCTGGGCAGGTTCAGTTAAGGGTGACAACTCAGTGCTTATAGTTGCAACTAATTCTGTATACTGGTATTTAAAACAAATAACGTATCGGTCTGCATTAAAGTGCATATCGATCAAATTAACCATCGCCTGGATCCTTTTTGATCAATAATGAGTGTCCTCCCATAGATTACATTTCCAATATTAACCTTGCCGTGATACTTGTGGACTCACTGCCAATCAAAGCACCTATACTTATGTATGGTCTCTTCGATAATCACTGTCTAACATACTTCTATCGATGTATACACTTGTTGCATGATTTGAAAGGCCTCTTCTGGAAAATGGACCAATCGCTGTGAGAATCCTGAAAGACCTAAAAACATGTTTAATTTCATGCAATTCAATATCTTGTACAGTAACCACCATTGACTGGGTTCCTATGTGCATATTTTCTGAAAGATTCCCATTTAAAAAGGTAATGGGAATTGTTATTAATCCTGGTATGAATTACTGCTGCTAGCTACTTTATAAATAATAATACATCATGATAATAATTATGATAATTTTGATAATATAACAAATAATGATAACGGTAATAATAAAAATAACAGAAATACAACTGATAATAATATTGATAATGGGCTTTGCAAAATCCACTGGCACCCCCTTGAATGGTTTTATTCTAAATCTTCTCAAGGAGGAGACTTTTACAAGAAGAGTTCTGTTTATATTGCTTTTTTCAATTATCGAATGGCATTTGGCAGTGTGAATAGAGAGCTTTTATGGTATAAGCTTTTTAATTGGGGCAGCCCTTTGGATTTGTTAAATATGGTAAAAGCACTTTATTCTTATATCTCAGTGAAGATTAGATTAAACAAACAGGTTTTTTAAAAATCTTTGGCTCTTCCTACTATATATTGGAAATTTGTAAGAGCATGACGCAATGTGCTCCTTTCCTCTTACTTTGGGTTCTTCCTTGATCAATTGGTTGCTCCATGCCGATGGTCTGGTTATTTTAGATTTTACCCCAGTTGGCTTGCAGCACCAATTAGTAGAATCGTAGTGATATGTGAATAGCAATGATTTAATTTTAAATATAAAACCCCCCAAAATCCTGTTTTTTAATCCTCATAAAAAAGGCCACGCTTCAAGTTGAAATGGTATTTGAATAATTTTCCATTGGAATGAGGCCCTACTTTTGTGTACTTAGGCTTTCATTTAATCTCTGGGGCAAACAAAGTGGAATTGTGCAATATATTAAAAACAAAAGCTCTTAATCTTGCTGTTCAAGCGGCGATTGAGAATGGAAACTTCGGTCAGTTATCGTTTCTTCCGGTTGAGAATTTTACAAAAAGAAAGTGGTTCCCACCCTAATTTATGGAGCTGAAGTTATGGTTGTCACCGGGAGTTTGAATTGGGCCTGTTTGGAGGGCACCTTGTGGAAGCGAGTTCAGTAGAGGTTATCTTTAATTGGAAAAAACTGACTCTACTTTCAAAGATAATCAACACCCCTGTAAACTCTTAGTGGTCTGTTTTAAATTCTCTTTTACTTCAACAATATAATAATATCTTTAACAGGTGGGTTTCAACAGGTTTTTCATTGTTAGTGCAACTGGATGTACCTATGAAGATGTTGATGACTGACTTTTAAAAGTGAAAACGAAACTATGGGCGCTTGACTGGATTAAGACGCTTGAGGAGATCAAAACCCATAGTCGGTATGCTCCATTGATTGTGGCTAAGACATCTCTCAATACAGTGCATGACTATCTAACAAAGTTTCCCTTTGCCTTTTGGCCCACCCAATTCATGATATTGCGCCTGAATTTATTTCACGCTAATGAGGTCCTGGGAGCGAGACATAAAATAAAAAGAGAACAGAGAATCTGTGGCAAATGTGGTGACACCAGCCAAGTAGAAAACCTACCTTATTTACTCCTAGGTTATCAGTCACTGAATTCACGTCTTCTACACTTCTTTGGTAATCTGTTAAAGGATTTTAGGCTGCTTCCGAGTAAAATAGTATGGCAAAAAACCTTACTGACAAGCCTAACGCCTGCCGATTTACCACGTTGTGTTTTGTAGTGGAGTTAGTTTCGGTAACTTTTTTGTAATTCTCTCTTAATACATGGAACATTTTAATGTCTTATAGATCTAGATAAATTAGGTGATGTTAGATTGTTTTGACAATGTTCCTCTAACTTCTATTGTATTATTGAATGTGTCACTTGATCTCTGTGCAATATGGAGTTTTTCTTATGATTGTGAAAAAATCGCAAGCTGGACTAAATCCCGATAAATAAAAAATTATATTATTAATGATATCAGGGTTTTACATAGCACTTCATGACATATTCTACCCACTCATAAGAGCAGTAATAATAGATTATATTTTGATCCAATTTAATGGGGATTCTTCCATCATAAGGATGAAAGGCGGAGATCTGAACTTCCAAAATGCAGGCTTAGTCCATGTTAGATGTGAGTGCTTAAGCCGTGAATAATCACACAGCCATATATCATTTGGATACATATTGATGGCTTTTTTTGCCCACTATATTTCCACATTAGTAAGATTGAAATAAATCTAATTATGACAAATTCTACTCATTAACGTGGCGGATGCTGGGGATTTTTGTCTGTGCGTCCTTGGTTAAAACAACTTCCCTCTAGGTCACATTACAGAAGACATACTGCCAGCTTCAGTGGGAAGTATTTTTTCTTCCTAGGCTACAAACTTTAGCAAAGTGGTGTTCCACCAAGTGATCTGTTTCTCTCTGGCCTTTGGCTCAATGCTTTCCTTTTCACCCGACACTCCTCTGGTGTGCTGGGAGGAAATAATACATTGGGTGAAGTTGATCGTCCCAAGCCCTCAAAAGGCTTTGCATGTGGCAGAGGCCTAAGAGTGTGTTGTAGATGTTCAGGGAGGCCATGGTGGGGTGATGGGGTGCTGGTAGAATTGCATTCTGTATAGGTTATTTTATAGGTTCAGGTATGATTTACACTGGGAATGAAACACCATCTTAGAAAACAGCAGCCATATTGAAATCGAGGCCTAGTGCTGTGCTGTAGCCAGGGCAGTAGGCCCAAGCCATGAGCGGGATCAGGTTGCAACATGAGCAGCAATTAGAACGAGAACATTCATAGAGATTCATAAACCTTCCATTGTCTCATACTGTCAGCATTCATATTTCAGAAGGAATGCACCCTGTAAGGCCATGATGGGGCTGAGAGCTCCATGCAAAAAGGTATCCCACGAGAAGGAGGGCACCGTCACCGTCTCCGACCTTCATCTTTGCAAACTCTAAGTTATAGCACCCAGGTGCCCTTTCCCAAGACCCCAACATTCCAGGGTAACAACCAGACCACTGACCATAAAGCTGTTAGATCGCCAATCGATCGGACAGATCAGAGAATATGGGCAGGCTGCCCACACCGTCAGTTCATGTGATTTTTGCATCGAGGTGCCAGGGTGAAAATGTAACAAACCTAAAACCAGGGTGGGGGACTTTGAAAAGGTGCTGATGCATCTGAGTTTTAGCTGGGGTTTGCAAGTTATTGTGACCTCAAGTGTATCCTCTGCGCCCATGTCTGCAGTACCAGGTGCGCATTAGGCTATAGATAGGGAATGCAATGCTTTCTGTTAGTAATTGGCAATTAGGAGCTTCACGCCTGATGACATGCAAAGAAGAGCCCCATGGGAATGAAAATAGACAGGAGAAGCTGGGACCAATGGTCTGGCATCCCTTATGGAGTAGTTAGCCTTTGTATTGGGTCGCGCCAACACACCACGTCGATTTGTAACCTATGTTATCTACATCACTTATGACACTGTGTGCCTTTATAACTTGTTGCTTATGCTGTTTTTGTCAGCGCGCTCCCTTGCAGCAGAGCTGTTGCTGTTGCACACTTGTCTTTTTTATGAGAATAAACCTTGTTCTCCTTGCAAGAGGTGTGCTGGGCTTTTTCCCATAGTAGGTTGCCTTTTTTTCGGTGCGAGCGTTGATGGGCTCCTCTACATTTTTGGTGACACTGATGTGATCCCAGGTTTACCGCAAAGACGCAGGCTTCCAGGCCACACATCTGGAGGGGCTGCGCACACCTGCAGTGACCAGTCCCAAGCGTGCAACCTGTAGTGGTGTACAGGAGCTGTCTTCACAGAATTCCTGTCTGCTCTCAAGGGGCAGCTCCTAGGAAGGTGCAGGACGTTATTGGGACTCCATGACAGAGGTGCTCAGGTGAACACGCAGATGTAAGTACACCTCTTGCAACAACAACGGGGCTGGACCATAAGTGGGAAGTGGGAAAACAGCGACAACGGTGTGCAGGTTTGTGTGCGTGTTAGGAAGAGGGAGCGAAGGTTTATGGTAGTAATGCGTATTTGAAGTGAATAGTGAGCGAAAGCTACATAGCAGTTTTCTATTATTGTTATAAGCATTTGAGAAAAGAAACAGAGAAGTGTGGGATCCTTTCTGAGTTAGGGAAGATGATGGTGCCATATTTTGGATTGTGAAAAGAGGATACAAAAGTTTCCTATAAAAGTAGGGGCTCTGTATAATTAGAGAGCTTGGATTCCTCCTGTTCACAATATATTCTTGGTGGGGGAATAAGACGAAGTAGTGGTTGTTGTTTTAGTTTGTTGTTTTAGTTTATTAATTTTTTATTGTGCAGTAAGTGGGGCCCAAGGGAGGGACTGTGGAAGAAGTAGTGTGGGTGTTGGGTGTGAGAAGTGAGAGAAAGTGTGTGGGGATGGAGTGCAAGCAAGGGGCAACCAAGGAACGGGTACGATGGACTGGTATTTAACCAAACAATTTTTAACATGGAGGTAGTAACTCCGTTAGAGTATATGTGTAGTGCATTGCCGTTGTATAAAGATAAGATCGAAAAGTAGCACAGGCAGTGCGTGGCAGGGACACGGGGGGGATGTTTCACCCATGGGCAGAGCAGGGTACGAATAACAGAGGGATATTGGAACACATGTCCTCATTTTTAGCTGCTAAATACAAAGGTAAAAACTCCAAAGGAGGAAAGCGATTTTAGAGTTATGGAATATGATAGAGGATATAGGAGACAATGATGAGTGTAAATCCCAGGGTGCCAATAGCCCAGCCCCAAGTGTAGCTAACACAACAGCACCTGAAGGAGCACAGTCACCCCCGGCTTTACCCACTTGCTGCTCTTCCCACCACCGGATACTTTAACCCAACATATGTGCCCAAGCCCATCACAGCACAGCCCTCATATCAAACGAACACCAACATTGCAGAACCCTGAGATAAGAAACCTCAGAACGAGCTAGAAGATGCTTTAGAGGCAGCACAGGCACAGTTGGAGATGTTGATGGCCCTCTGGGAGGAAGGGGGTAAATTGGGGTGTGGACTAGATGAGTGGAGGGCCGGAGATATTTTGTTTATATTGGACAGCACTGCTATCAAGGATGTCTATATTGAAAATGGGAAGAGTGATGAGCGAGGGGAGGAGAGTGTAGGTCATGGGATAGTGAGGTCAGATGGAGATACAAACACAGAATGGCAGGAAGTGGAGTGGGACACCATGGATGAATCAGAGGGTGAAGAGGAGGCACCCATAGTTACCCCATGGATAATGAGCTTGTGGGGCCTGCGGTTGAAGAGCAGATTTGGGTGGGCGGCAGTGGCCAGGAAAAAGAAAAGTGAGAGCAGGAAGACAAGGCAGGGAATGGGCGCTTAATTGCCATTACTGGATAAAGGCCCTGGGAGGGCGCAGTATGTACCCTGGGCTCAAATGGATAAGAACAATCTGATTAAGGCACTTCCACCCCTCACTGTGGGGGCTGGGAAATGGATATATGCTTTTGAGAAGCAAACAGCTGGGATCCCTTTAGCAGTGGGAGACATAAAAAGCTTGCTCGTAGCAATTGTGGGAGATCAGGCAGAAGATGTCTGGGTAAAGGATGGGTACCAGGGAGTGAAAATAGATGATGAAATACTTGACGGGGCACCTTTTACCAATATCAGAGCACAGGTGTGGGATACATTGCAACACGTGTACCCCGACACGCTGAACCTACAGTCCATAATGTAATACACAATGTGGGAGGAGGAAGTAAGTGGGACCGATCAATCCTCGTTTTTATTTTGTTATTGAAAGGGGACTGCCCAAGGAGGTTCCGAAAGCCCCTGAGAAGATAGTGGGCATAGAGGCGAAGGGGTGGGCCAAAATCCAGACTATAATTAAACATCACTGTAAGTGGATTAAAGAAAACAATTGGTGAAAATAGCAGTTGAAGGGGCAGTAACAACAATCAATCAGACAGAACCAGCAGAACAGGCAGCAACGCGAACAGATACAAGAATAGCTATGTTTTGGCCAGGCAGAGGACAAGGGCAGTGGAACGGTGCACCCCACACACAGTATTCTGAATGGTATCAAGGAGGTCAGCAGCGGGGAAGAGAGGTGTCCCAAAGGGGCAGGGGGTGCCGCGGTGGATTCGGAGGGATGGGGCCGATAGAGGGAGCTGGACCTGTTCAGTGCTGGTAATGCAGGAAGTGGGATAGTTTTGCAAGGGAATGTAGAAGCAGAAAGGGAGCAGTATACAATCCATACACTCCCGCTGGCCCCGTGAAAAGCAGAAACACTTCCCTGTACCCCCGATGTCAACATCTATACCATATGAAATACACCAAGCATATAGGCAGTTATCACCACAGCCTCCTCAGGTGCAGGCACCTGCCCCGCCCAACGCCCAATGCTAGCTACACTGCAGAACCAACCATATGGTAGTGCAATGCCCGCAAATAATGCCTTCCCAAACAGAACTGTGGCAATGGTGCTAATATAGGCCATAGGAGGGGAGGTGGTGGTCTTTGGAATTCCTGTTGATGCGGATATGTTTGTGTATGGGATCACAGTTTTACTTGATGTAGTGCCCCAATTGGTAAAGTATGTTGGCGGGTACCATCTGATTTCATCTTTAGGCCTGTTGTGACCCCATAGTTGTGGCAGGGACAATAATTTCACTAGATTTGCAATGCTTGGTGGTGTCAACGAGAAAGGATTGTTGTGGTTGGAACGGATTCAGATGGGTGCAATTGGTGCACTTTGTTGTGTATTGAACTGACAGTGCCCTTAAAAGAAGTGACAGATGCAGAATTGTTTTAGGATTGGGTTAATGATGGAGAAATAAGGCTGGCTATCTGTATACCCAGGGTCGGACTGGGGCATACAATTGTCTCAGGTGCAAATAAAAAATTGGCCCACCATTGCAAAAGGCAATTCATTCCTCTTGTGACAGATTGTACTGCAAATTGTACAATTTAAAGAAATATTTATTCAGCAACAATAGTCGCATGGTGAAGTAACTCATAAAACTAGGCCACACTTGCCCAAAAAGTGGCCCACTTTGACCCAAAAAAGGGCCCACGCTAGTATTTTGCATTTTGGTTAAGGCATTGCCCTACTGCCCTATAAACCAGTCCGAGCCGGTGTATACCCTCCGAGATTATGGTGCAATATCATAAGCTGCAATGCTCTCTGATGGCCCTGCTTACCCCACCCTCCTTCACTGAGAAACATTTAGAGCAGTCCCAGAGAGGTGATGGACAACCAGTTCCCACAATGTAGGGCTTTATCAGGAAGCGGCACCAGTATGGATCACACTCAAACCAGGTGCGGTACTGCCCTGGGCCAAGGAGGGAATACGAGACACCATTTCCGCACTCCTAAATCAGATTATTATTGTGCCCTCCAATTCCCCATGAAACGCAGCAATTTATCCGATAAAAAAGGCAAAAGGGGGTAGTTGGAGAATGATCCAAGATCTCCACCCCTTAAATGACATTGTACAGGCAGAATTCCCTGCAGTTCCTAACCTTGCGACCATTTTGTGCATCATCTCTAAACAAGCAACACATTTCACTCTGGTGGATATGAAGAATGCCTTCTTATCCATATTCCTGCACCAAGACACACAACATCTCACTGTATTTATGCACGGCAGAATGCAGTTTGAATACACAAGATTGCCACAAGGGTACTGCGAATCCTCGAGTATCTTTAACAGAAGATTACTTGCTGTTTTAGGTAACACCCATGTACCAAGTACTATCATCTAATATGTGGACAATCTGCTAGTGTGCAGTGACAGTGAACAACACTGAGGGAGCGACTCTGTAACTCTTCTGGAGCTGTTGGCATATAAAGGGTACAAAGTAGATGAAGCAAAGCTTCAATATTGCCTTAAAGAGGTTCTCTACTTGGGGCAATTGATATCTGTCCACGGGAAGAAAATCATCCCAGAACGCGCTGCACCTGTGCACAGTGCTCCCCAGCCTAAAACTGTCAAGGACATGCAGAAGTTCCTAGGGTTGTGAAATTACTGTAGAGCATGTGGCTAAAGAGAGGGTATAAGCAGTCCGCTACAGACTTATTATGGTGACAGAAAACAACAGGCAAAGGAGTTATGCCACATGAGCTGCTGATGGTCACCTTTGACCAGCTGCACCACCGATCCCACCTGCCGAAACAACATATTGCTGCAGATATACAGGAAGACTGGTTTGTCCCCACTCTGCAAGGAACATTGACTAAAATGGTTATTAACTGTACTATGGGTCAAACTTACAGTACTCGCCTCACTCTAAGAACTATCCAAGGTACCCAGCCCCGCCCGACTGGGCCATTCCGTGAGTTGCTCCTTGACTATGATTACATGGGCAAAAAGGTGTAACAGGTGTTGTTATATGATGGTAATTGTGTGTCCCTTCTCCCGATGGGTGGAGGCAGGTCCTTGCGCACATCCAGATGCTAAGTGTGGCACCACATTTTTTATCAGAGAGTTTTTTCCTCACTGGGGAGTGTGTGATGTATTAAGATCCGATAACGTCCCCCACTTCTTCAATGAGCTGTTTAAGGAAATAACAGCATTACTGGGCATTAAGCATGTGTACAATTTACAACCCCCAGGCCAACGAGATTGTTCGAACAGATCAATGGATGCTCTATGAAAAAGTAAACTTTCAAAGCTGTGCAGCACGTTAAAGAAGAACCGGGGGCACTGCTTGCTCCTGACATTGTTTAGCATGCTCCCGCAACCCTGTAAGGATTATCATTTATCACCCCATTGGGTGGTAACAGGGTGGCGGATGCACACCCCCCCTATCTCCCATCAGAAGAGCCTCAGATGCTCACAGGGCTGCTTCCATTCTAGGGAATGAGTTTAGAGATTATCTTTATGCCTTAAACAAATCAATAAAATGCATCTCTCAACAGATAACACCACCGCGGTCCAAAGATACACCCCGCGCTGCATCTGATCCACTGACATGACTTCCTCTTCAGCTTTTCCCAGGAGACCAGATTTATGTCCAAAATGTCCGCCGGTGGAGTGAGCCTAGATATAACAGCCCTTTCACGACCATTTATGCCACTCCCCTTGCGGTAAAAGTCCAGGAGCTGCAGTATTGCATACATCTTTCAGATGTCCAGAAGGCCCACTCCCATGCCGCACCGCCTGCACAGGTTAAATACAATTCAGGAGTGCATGAACTGTTATATAATATGACCTATTGATCCCATTCATGTTCTCTGAGCATACGCTAATCCTTGTGGTTTCATTGACATCTCAAAACAGTACTTTATGGTACCATCTTTAATATGTTTTTGTAACTTAAACAAAATATTAACGCTGCTACGCAGAATTTGCACACTCTTTTTATCTTCCTCTTGTTGCTTTCGTGATGAGAATACAAGGGGCTTTTTTCATTGGACCTCCCTATCACCCACGTAGGAGTCTTTTTGTTATCTTCCTTCCAGGGTTTGATCTGTGTCCACTGGACTTTCACAATCCACTTTGGATGTCATGGACTGCATGGAGTTTCCCACTACCCCGGAACACCAGCAAGATTAAGGGCCTCATTACACGGACGGCGGTAAGGGTTAACGGTGACCGTTAATGGCAACGGTGACCGTTAACCCTTACCGCCGTACTACGAGGTCCCTTTGCGGGTTGGAGGATTTAACGCCTGCCTCTTGCAGGTGTTAAAATCCAACCTGCTAAGGGACCTCGGAGCTAATTACGCCACCGCAAAATTGCGGTGGCGTAATTAGCGCCTTCCCCATTTCCATAGAGCCCTATGGGGCAGAAATGGGAATGGGGAAGGGCAATGGCGGAAAGGG